>NC_141456.1:75765000-80765000 GCF_015680905.1 Coptis chinensis | reverse complement strand
TGCACAAGACCATAATGAAGTAGCAGCAGCAGCAGTAGCACAAAAAGCACCAGCAGCAGCACAAGCAGTACCAGCAACACCTCCAATGTAACCAACACCAGATCTACCTGAACCAGCAAATAAGAGAGGTAGGAAAAGAAGGAATGCTCCAATGCAAGAAGAAACACCAGCAGCACCTCCAATGCAAACAACACCAGATCTACCTAAACCAACAAATAAGAGAGGTAGGAAAAGAAGGAATGCTCCAATGCAAGAAGAAACACTAGCAGCACCTCCAATGCAACCAACACCAGATCTACCTGAACCAACAAATAAGAGAGGTAGGAAAAGAAGAAATGCTCCAATGCAAAAAGAAACACCAGCAGCACCAACACAAGGAGGTCGAGGCATAGCACCATGACAAGATAAAGTTCAACATGATGCACCAGCACAAGCATAAGGAGGCAGAGGGAGAAGTAGAAGGCCAAGAGGACCAACAGAAGGCACAGGAGTGAGGACTAGGTTTATATCGACTGATGTTTAGAGATGACAATGTACCAACACCTTCAACACCTCCAGTGAATTCAAGTCAGAGGTAGTTACATTTTGGGATGTTAGTTACATTTTGGGTATTTAGCATAATGTTGTTCAGTCATGCATGATATTTTGAGTAAATGTAGGTGTACTTTTGGATTTATTTTTTGCTTGAAGTACTTTTGGATTTGTATGCTATATTGGTCTGATCTTGGTTGAAATTTGCCCTCTGGTTTAACTTCTTTTGAATGCTAAATTTGTTCTCTGTTTTGTTTGGAATTTGTATGCTAAATTTGTCCTCTGTTTTGTTTGGAATTTGTATGCTAAGAAACTTGTGACATAGTATCCTACTGATAGATGAGATAAATAAACACATAAACACACAGACATTATTAGGACCAAGACCTAAAAAACCCATACATAAACACACAGACACAACAAACTAACCCTATGGGTACCCCACAATGCAACAACACTCATGCCCACACACATCACAATTAACGACAAGTGTGACATTCTTCTCAATGGGCAAAAGAAGCTGGTTCTCAGCAGTAGTTAGTTGAACCTTATTGAAACATCCAACCTAATCACAGCAGAGCCACAACTCATGTACTTTTCCAGATTTATCTTCAGACTTGTGCAATTTCATAATGCCTCTACAGTTTTCCATATTGCATCTCTTGTTCAAGTATGGACACTTAGGAGCTATGTGGTTTTCTTGGTAACACAGCTGACATATCTATAAAAAAAATGTTTACAAAGGTTAAACTTTGATACAAGAAATAATATCATCTTCTACGATGTAGTCCTTACTGTATTTGACAAATTAGACTATAGTCCTACTTTTCAGCCATTAGAGTTTTGAAGTAAGGTATTGTACCTGTGGTGCTACAAACGTGCTTACAGAGGCTCCACCCATATTTCCTTCCAAATTTTGTTGTGATATTTGCAAATGATGGATTTTCAAAGGCCACAAATGATTTTGGATGAATTGGGTCTTGGTCTCTTATACAAAGCACCACCAACGACTCTCTTGTTTTAGCCTTTGATTTGTTAGTAAGATTGTGACACGTGGCAAACCAATTTGAGTGTTGTTCCAATGGTATTTTTACTTATTCACGTGATGTTGCACGCGAGGGTAGTATTGCTATTTCGAAAATACAAGCAGATTGACCATGGTCAACTCAGTTGACTTGCAGTCAAGAACCAAAAGTAGGACTAAACCCTAATATTCAAGCTTTTCTGGACCAAACCCTAATAAACCAACTATTAGCATGACCCAGACCTAAATATCCCATTAAAAAAGTCCATTGGTATCATGTGGAGTCAAGCATTGAGGTGGTGGTAACTGTGAAAACTCAAAATGGAATTAGATTTTGTGTGAACTTAGTTGAACATGAGTGCAGCTGTATGAGGTGGTAGTTATCTGGTATAGTTTGTGTACATGCAATGACAATGTTGTATCCAAGGAGAGCGTATTGGAAAGAATATTGTAGTAGCTATTATTGGGTGTCTACTTACAAGCATGCTTACATGGGACACATCATGCTATTAATGCTAGATATGTCTGACTGGCCTGTGAATTGTGTAAGTTGTAATATATGTTGAAATAGTGTTTTTGCAATTTCCTAATTACTAAATGACTAATATATATATATACTGTATGTAGGATCTTGATAGACAAATAATGTCATCTCCACATTTCAGAGGCATTGGGAGGCCCAAAAAGGCAAGGACCATAGGAAAAGATGAAGAAGTTAATCCAAAAAAGAAAATGAGGATTTGTTCAAAATGCAAGCAACCAGGACACAATGCCAAGACTTGTAAAGGTTTACCTGCTGCAAAGAAAGGTAAGAATGTCAATGAATCTCTAAAGGAAGCTCAAGCATCACAAACATCAGCTCCTGCTCCAGACTCCACTCAAGCATTAGCTCCTGCTCCAGACTCCACTCCAGCATCACAAGCAAAGAGGGTTTGTGATAAGCACCCAAAACTGTAATATTAAACCCCGAGAGACATAGCATTTTGGTCGATTATGTGTTTAATAATCATGTAATAATTATATTTTCGTACTTTTGCAGGTTTCCGCAGTTAACATGAATATAATGATAAAATATGCATCGAAGTACGGGAATACTGGAATATTTAAAGTTTTCCACTCAACCCCAGTGAAGCCCAACAAAGCCTGACTAGAGCCGAAGTTTCCAAAAGAACAAAACCAGTGCAGAACTGGTCAACATATAAAGAAGCAGCAAACTTCCGAAGCTCACATCTGATAAATCTAGTTGCCGACGTTGGCTAGTGAACTGCCAAAGCGACCAGGGCGACGAACCCTACGCAAAGACAGAAAATTGTAAAAACGCCAAAATCAGCGCCGCCACTGGACACACTAAGTGGACCCACTCTGCGGGCCCAAAAGGCATGACGAGTCAGCATAGGCAGGTGGTAAGTAATGGTCACAAATTTGTGCCACCTTGCAATGAGAAAGACATGTACCAATTCAATGTTTGAATTGAATTGGGCTAAAAGACAAAACTAAAACATAAAAGGACAAAACAAATGATAATAAAACAAAACTTTATAAAAACGAAGTTTTGATCTTAACAAAGTGAATTGGGCTAAAAAACAAAACCTGATTAAATGTTGGGATTTCACGTGAAGGGTCCCCAGCCTATATATATCTGAGGGGGGTCTTCATTATTCGGCCTTCAGCATTTTCATGCTTTAGTCTCCGCTTAGCAGTCAGCTAGTTTTTCATTTCAGCACTTAAATTCTGTCCCTTTTATTTCAGCAGCTTAATACTGTAAGTCATTTTCTTTTTAATGAAAGTTATTTCTTTTCGGTTTAATTTCTCATCCCGTGCATTTATTTATTTAATGTATACAACAAGTTTAATTATTCTTCCAATGACCATGAGCTAATCCCCTTGGGGAGGGTTTCTTTGCTTCGTGTGAAAACCGGATTGACTCTTTAATATTCTAGAATCACTACTTAGGAATTAGGTGTAGATTAGACATCCGGTCCCAAAATGACTGAGACTGTACAAAGTTGGAGTGCTGATGCTCCAGAACAGTCTCGCTAGAGACCCAAAATGTCTCGTGCGCGACTCTCAAATGTCAGACAGCTCTCCAATTGGTCCAGCTGATGTAGAATCGAGCCAGGAGCTGAAATGATATTCCAGAGATAAAATATTAGTTCAACTTCTTATACTAGCGATCGCGCTCGAGAGATGTGGGCATTTTCGCTAAGGATCAATACTCGACGCCGCGTCCCCGGATTTGTCTATGAACTCGAGACGAATTAGAGCTGTAGTGATGTGGTAATATAAACTGTTAAAAAATGATTCTTGCATGAGCATGATTAACCCTCTTCCTGTTTCTTTATCTGTGTTTATTTACATCGAAATCACAGTTAGTAATTTACATTATTTACATTTCCTTTAAATTAATTAAACCAACTAAAAAAACCTAAAATCCTACTCACTAAAAGTTGTAATTCTAGTTGTGAACCTTGTCGAGCCCTAAGGTTTGGACGATCCCTTACTCGACCTATCCTACCAAACCCACGTGAGTAAGGTAACTTGACTAAACGAACGACTATACTGACTTTGGACTTTGGTCTTCGGACTTCAGACTGTGGAGTGTGGACTTAAGTAAAAGAATAAAAACCAAATAAACGTAAAATTACGCGTTTATCAGTTTGTTCTAAATGCAAACAACCAGGGCACAATGTGAAGACTTATAAAGGTAAGCAACCTTTAGAATGTGAAGAATTAGCTCCAACTAAAGCATCGAAAGAAAGCTCTGCAGCATCAACTCTTGAACCACCAACACTAAAAGCTAACTCCAAAGTGTTTGCAACAAAATCAAATGCTGTAGCAGCTCCAAAATCAACTCTTTCATCTTCATCATCAACTCCTCAACCAGCGGCTGAGACTACAACTCTGATTTTTGAACCAACAAGAGTAACAAGATAAAAAACTGCAAAAGTTTTTAAGGTATAAACCTATTTTGTAATTGTGTTAGGTTTCCATATGTTCCCTATGTTTTATATGGTTAATTATAGTCATTAAATTTATATTTATATTATGTTTTGTTATCAGGCACCAGAACAAAGGCACACATTTGGTGATTTCTTGGCTAAGCAATTAGCTAAGTCATCCACTAGTGTGCTTGCAGCAGCCCAGGTGGCATTTACTGATGGGGGAACTGTCAGGGCACCAATAGCAACCAAAAGGCCAAGGCCTTTTAAGCTACCAGGACCAGCATCTTAGCCTAGCTTGGGTGCCACCAGGACAAGTGGGGGTTGCACCATTCAAAGCAACTAAGAAAAGATTGCCTCCTCTTGATCCCGGCCCCTTGCCAACATCAAGGAAGAATTTCCAAGTTGTCAAACCCAAGTGATGGGGATGGGGGTTGGTATAGGAGTGGACTTAAGGTTTTTTGTTAGTAACTAATGCTTTGTTAGTACTAAGACACTTGGTTTTTTGTTAGTAGTTATTTGGAGTGAAGGTTAGTGAAGTTGTCACTTGGTTGCCTTCTTAGTAGACACTTGGTTTTTTGTTAGTTGTCAGACACAAATGTTAGTGCTTATGCACTTTTTACTTATGAAATGTTAGTGAAGTTGTTACTTATGCAATTTTTACTTATGAAATTTGGTGGTTTTCTTTTGTTCGAGTCTTTAATTTGTTATGATCATTTTCTTTTGTTTGAGTCTTTAATTTGTTATGATCATGAGGTAATTTTCTTATGAAGTTGTTTCTAGTTACAAAATTAATACAAGAAAGGTAAGCAACTTAAAATTGAAAACCCGAGTTAATATTAAAACTAGAGCAACATTTATAGGGCCTGACACAGAAGAAACACTTCAATGAGTGATCAACACATAACAAGAGCACTGAAGACAACACTCAACAAAAGACTCAAAACACTTCAACCATTCCTAACAGTGCTCAACACAGACAAGAGCACTTAACAAAACCCATAAAACAACCTACACCAAAACAAACTAGACAAACACAACATCAGTTCAACATAACAACATCACTTCTTAAGCTTCGTCATGGGCACACCAGCAGCAGGAAGTGCTTGAACCACTTCCTTAAGTTGTTGCCTTTGTTGAGGTGTTGTTGGTGTTGGAACTAGAACTGGAACTGGAACTGGCTGCCTTTGAGATCTCCTAACAAATCCAGGATCAGGATCAGGAGCAGGAGTAGGAGCTGGAGCTGGAGGTACATTTTTCCCTCGAGCTGATCTCGATCACCACATGCTCAAAACCTGGTGGTGGACCATCTGATTCTTCAGCTTGCGCATGACTTCCACTTCCTTCTCCATGTTCCATCTCTATGAAACAAAGTTCCCTACACTTACGTTATGTAGTCAACCTCAACTTATCATCCTTCAAGACAACCTCCATGAAAACTCTACTATTCACTTGTGCTTTCAACATAGCATTGATAGCAGTACAAGATTCGTCCATTTTGTCATAATCCACCTCCATCGAGCAAAACTTCACTTTCAACACAATTGAAAATGAAATGTGAGATTGCATTGGTCTGAGAGAAGAAGCTTTTATAGAGTTCTTGGAACTTGCTAGAAACGGTTTACAAGAATAGAAAAACCAGTTTCCAATTTTTATCCCACTATCTAGTCAAAAACATTAATTTTTACCTAAAACCTAACCTCATAACTCTAGACCATTAATGACAAAAGTACAACTCAAAGTTCTAGTTCGTTTTCACTAGAATAACTATAAGTACAACTAACTACACCTGAATTACATTACTTACTAACTTTTTATTTAGACTTGCACCCCAATATAAACCTATAATTATAGAAACACCCCCAACATTACTATTTTATTTAGACTTGCCCCCCTAATACAAACCTGGAACAAGAGAAACACCTTCATTCTAAGATAACCATAATTTCAAAAGTACAATAATGCAGACAACCAGTAACCATTTGATTTTGTTGATCTTCTTCACTTTCAACTCCAATTGACAATTAACCATCTCAAGTCGACGATTTTTTGCTTTTAAAGCTTCAATTCTTGCCTCCAATGCTTCTTCCCTATTTTGTAAATGATTTGAATGCTTATTAACCCAGTCAAAAAAATCACAAGAAGCTTCTGGGTTGGTCTTATCATAATGTCTACATCCATAGAATAATCGACCAAAATTCTGCTCTGTCTTGGACATTTTAATGCATACTAGATCTCCATGATAACATGTTCTTTGGGATGAACAAGAAGCAGACGACATTTTAGGAGTTAGTAGTGGAGAAGATGATATAAGATATTGGGGAAGATGAGAGAGAATAGTAAACCCTACTAAAAATTACTGTTGGTTAAAATTTAGGGTATGATTTTTGGTCTTGCAATCATGACCATTGATTAGAGTGCATAAGATGCTAACACGTGTGCTCTTTTTCTTTTCTTTTTTTTTTTTTAAACTTGGTCTTCTTAAGTCAAGAGGATATTTAGGTAATTTTACACACGCAAAGGTATTTAGGATTTCACCACGAGATAAACAGAGACATTAGTTTTGGGGGGAGGGGGGAGTCTCATTTCACTGAATTTGGAGGGCAAATCTAATTTCGTTTTAAAATAGGAGTGCAGATGTATAAAACCCTTCTTTTTATTGCTTGCGTGGTGATCTAACGAGTTATTGTTTGTCGAGGTTTCTCTTAACCTCATGTAGTAAGAGTTACTCATTTGTGAGATCAGGTTCCTATAAGTAGTCTTTCGAGGATCTTACTGGGGTGCATTATTGAGAAAGCGTTGCTCCTGTGGGCTAACAAATATTTTTTTGGTTTTAATTTCAACATCCTGTTTTAGTAAGGGTTGTCACTTGTCAGATGGAGTGATGGACACTGCATATTTTACTAAGGGGCACTCGAGAAGTAATTGATCACTGGAACAATCCATTCTGAATTAAAGTGTTGCACACTTGCACAATTCTCTTTCTTCATCACTAATCCACTTTTAAGCAATAACAATAGCTTCATGTCACAAACTCCCGGCATATTATAGATTGCAGAAACTGATTTCTGACACAGTTTTCTGCTAGTCCAACTTCCATACACCATAATTAATTCCATAGGCCCCAGAATGCGATGAGGCCAATTGGAATAGAAGCAAACTTCCCAATATTACTTTTTCAGATTTTCATAAAAATCTAGTTCAAACTCTAACTAAATTAAAACTGGACTTGAACACAGTGCGCAGAAACTGATTTCTGACGATTTCTGCGCACTATTTTCTGTCAACCAAACTTCCTGACATCATATCCACCACCACAGACCTCGGAATGCAACGAGGCCAATTGGGTTGGAAAGCAGACACATAAAACTTATTTTTTCATGTTTTGGAGAGAGTTTGAATCTGACTTTAATTATATGACAACTCGATTCCAAACCAGGCACAGAACGGATTTCTGCAGTCAGAAAATTCTGACGTGCCAACTTCCGAAGGGTGTAACTCCTTCTACATAAACCGAAATGCTATGGGGCTTTTTGAGTTTGAAAGAGGGCGGATAACACTTACTTAACATCCTTTTAAGAAAACCAAAATCAATCTCTAAACACACTGAAATTTGTCTCCAAATAAGACAAAATTCCTGACTCGAATATGAAGAAAACAACACCAAATCAACCACTATCCATCAACAGTTCAACAAAACAATAACACTCAATATACCAACAATCAACAAGTCGAATAATAACACATTTATATCGTCAATATTTAAATAATTAATATTCGAAGTTTTATTAATACAACTTTGTTTCAACAGTATTTCAACAGTATTTCAACAGTATGCAGAATAAATAGAAAACTTATATTTTCGACAGAATTTCGTAAAATGTTTAAATATACTATTTAGTCCTGTAAAATCATAAATTCAGTGAAATATAAAAATATCTACTCACAACTTCACCAGCGCTATACTACCATATGGTGTGTCAAAACAAAAGATGTCACCAGCACTATACTACTATATATATGAGGAAGTCAGGTAACTCACGAGACAGCACGGATGTCCATTCAAATAATTTCTAACGATTTTTTTGGTAATGAGAAAGCCACCTTCAATTTGTCCTGAGACTAGGGTTTGCCCGTGCCGTACGACACAGATACGGGCGCCTTCGGCGCAATTTATATCTATAACGTAAGGCATATATGTATATGTATATGTTTTACCTTGCGCATACACAGTAAAAAGTGTGTTCCACTTTAAACTTGTTCCCCTTCAAAAAGAAATTCAAAAGCATGGGATTTAACAACGCAACACTTCGCGTATTTCAAAAGTGACCAAAAAAAGAAAGTGTTTCAACGAACTTTAATAAATTCAAGCTAGACAAAGGAAAGTCAAAACAATTGGAGATCGACGCATTATATGAAATTCCACCTAACAAACACAAGGTTCAAACTAAAAATATGAGCAAAAAGTATTAGGTAACGATTGGAAGTAAAATTTACTGCCATAAAGGTCATAACTAAAAAACAAGAGCCCATATTAAGCAATATCACAAATTCATAATTCCCTTAACCAAAACAAAAAGTACCTATGTTCAAAATACCATGATTGGAAAGTTAAAAACAAGAGAAGCCGAGCAAAAAAATTCTTCAAGATCGACAAGAACTTAATTAGTCGACCTCCTCGCCTCTTAGGACCGGGACCCAAAGACCACTACCTCCACCGATTGAAGGACCATCTTCATCCATTCTAGCACCCATATCAGCACTGCACCCTCGGGTACATCTTTGTTATGATTGGGTTGCAGAGGCTCTCGAGCTCCTTCATCTTGTCCTCAAACTCATCCGCCTCGCAAGTTTGGGTTGTTGTCGAGCCGTGGATAGCAGCCTCAATGGCATCTTCAATCTTCTTCTTATCTCTTTGGGTCAAGTTTGGATGCAATCTTCTCATCCTTGATGGTGTTCCTCATGTTGTGAGAGTAATTCTCGAAAAGCATTCTTGGATTCTACCTTCTACTTGTGTTCCTCATCCTCGGACTTGTATTTCTCGCCTCTTGAACCATCTTCTCTATCTCATCCTTAGACAACCTACCCTTGTCGTTAGTGAATGGCGATCTTGTTCTTACGCCTGTGGTCTTGTCCTCAGCGAAACATTTAAGATACCATTGGCATCAATGTCAAAAGAAATGAATCGAGGAACACCACGAGGAGCAAGAGGGATGCCCAATAGCTAGAAATTACCTTAACATAGAACGTTCTTATGTTATGCATGGGCAGCTAGAGCCAAGAGAGAGCGGATTGAACAAAAAGATTGTTATTACAAGTAAAGAATCTCAACAATAAAACTTTAAGGAACAAATATGAAAAGGTTGTTGCATGAAAACGAAAACCGAAAAGAAAAATAACCTTTTAGAATAGTATCTCGGCTGCAATCGAGGAGGTATAGCAGCAAAGAAAACTCCAAGAGGAGGATTTGCTCGATGGAAACTTATCCATGACCTCAAGGTGACTTCTCGACTTGCAACTATCCATCGTGCATATTCATCCCGCACAAAGAACGGTAAGTTAGCTTCAATGTGTAAAAGTAAACAATCTCACCAATTGGTTGTCAAGTATCAAAATGCAAACCTTCCCAGTGAGGAGATGCAAGATTTCTTTATCGATCAGCTTCACTTGGATCGGATGCATGGGCAGCTAGAGCCAAGAGAGCGGACTGAAGAAAAAAAGATTGTTATTACAAGTAAAGAATCTCAACAATAAAACTTTCAAGAACAAATATGAAAAAGGTAGCATGAAAACGAAAACTGAAAGAAAAATAACCTTTTTAGGAGAATTTAAAAGATCGGCATATAAGAAATTAAATTAGAGCACCAATAGAAACACCATTCCCACTTAAGAAAAAACCTAAATTTCTCTAAAAAACTTGCTGAAAAACATAAACCATAATACTATATGCAGAATTCAACACGGTGTCCAATAAAAATGTTTCTTGCCAATAATGAGCAATCAATCTCCCTAAAACTAAAGCACCCAACACTACCAAGGAAATCACGATGGATGACTAAAACAATACCGTTAAACTTCTCATTTAATTTAAATTAGAACGTGCAGCTTGAACCACCATATCGTGCGCGATAGTAGCCCCTGCACTATCACATGTCATGAAAATTCGATTAAAGTCGGCATAGTTATTCCACCAATGTGATCGTCAACCTGACATCCAGAAAAGAAAGCTAATAAAATGTTAGAAAATGATCTACTGGAAATATTAGTGTAATGAGTTCTCCATCTGGTTTGAAAAAGTTACTGAGGCCCCAAAATGAGTGACTTTTGTGCGTATCCCATGACTTGAGTAAACATATCCGAAGATGTAGTCAGGTGCCTGTTCATATGTTACGAAAGAAAGTAAGTACAGGAACAAAAGTGTCCACTTACGAAAACAAAGCAAAAGGAAATAAACTAAGTGGGAAAAGGGAAATTACACATTTGTCGTTGAAGATGTTTATAGCAAAACTTCTGGGTATACGACATTCGCGGTTTGACTTTCTGCATTTGGAGGTAGAAGAATGCTGATCCTGTCCGCCGAAGTGCATCTTGAGAGTGCCACATACAATTGACCATGACTGAAAACTTCCGTGCGGAGGTCAATACCAACATACTTCATTGATTGTCCTTGGGACTTATTAATAGTCATTGAATAGGCCAATCGAACTGGAAATTGTCTTCTCGTCATATGGAAAGGGAAATCAAAATATTGACCCTAATTTATGTTTGAGTACAAAACGTGCTTTTTACTGCAAAACATTCATTGAGAACTCAGTAATCTCTATTGACCCTAATTTATGTTTGAGTACAAAACGTGTTTTTTACTGCAAAACATTCATTGAGAACTCAGTAATCCCAAAACGTGTTTTTTACGTGTATTTACCTCAAATTGTACAACTTCGAACTTCGGTAATCTGAAATCACGTATTAGGAAAACACTTACATTGAAAATTAACAACTCTAATCATATTATTACTCATAATTAATTATTACCAACAAGTAAATTATACTTTGAAATGGACTACATAATAGAAAGTTATAATGAAGAAGGAAAAACTATAAGGTCCTAAAGCAAAGTGTATATTTAATAACCAACACTGCATCGACCTTTTTTCAATTTAATTTCACACATTCACATTCTCCTACTCCGTTTTTAATCGGGGAGACAAATGATTTTTTTATATCGAGTAAATCAATGGTAATATCGACCTTGTAGTGTTGAATTCCTTGCGCTCCGCCCTTCACCCTTATACGCACAATGCCGAAAGCAATCTTGAATATCGTTGTCTATTCTAAATCAAGGCATGCACGCAAATATTACAGCTGCCATTGGAAGAGACATCAAATATTAGATTTCACCAAACAATTGCATTAACCATTGACGCAACTAAGAAAAAAGTTACCTTTCAATTTAATTCTTACCTTTCCAAAGCCAATTAAAATGGGTTCCAGAAAATCAGAGTAAAGTATCCAAAACCAATTAAAAAGGGTTCCAGAAAATCAGAGTAAAGTAAACATCAATTCAAAAGAAACGACAATTCTTAAGATGGATGAGGAATAGAAATTTGGAGTGTTCCACCAAAAAACAATGAAATTTGGAGTGATGAGGGCGGTAGGGATGAGAGTGATAGTTGGTTTGTTTGGAGAAAAGAAAAGAGGCGTTGGTTTGTTTGGAGAAAAACGTGATACTATGGGCCAGGTTGCGTTAACTAAAGAAACATACCACTTAATAGCCTTAGATCCCGCCATGTCATAAGCAAGGTGAAACTGTGAGAATGTGTTTGCGACCGTAGGATGGATGGAGACCCTTCCCTAATTTGTTATATATATAGACTAGGGTTTGCCCGTGCTGTACGGCACAGATACGGGCGCCTTTGGCGCAAAGGTGTCTTTTTAAGCAACAAAACATATCAACACTAAGCTAAAGTCAACGTTCAAAAACAATGGAAATTATTTTTAGTTGCGGTTAGATCACGAAGAAAAAATCATATAGAATTTGACGTTGACAAAAATATAAGAGGAGCTAAAGCTAAATAAGGCTAAATGTATGTTTTTGGTTTTGTATTTGGGCATAGCCTACCTGTTTTTCTTGAATATTGACTCGTCGTAAACCCGCAAAACTCAAAAAAATACGCACAAGAAAAAGAAAAATGAAATAGAGACATTAAAAAACACAAAAAGAGACCATGAAGGTCTCATTCATAATATGTGTGTTGCCATGAAAAGAGTTAAATAGTAGCACGCAAAGTTAAGCCACAATTAATGAAAAAGAAAATTGCAGCAACATTTTTTTCTAAAAAAACAAAACATTCCTGTCACATATATAGAAAACTCGATGTACCAAACTTTCAAACAATAGTACATTATTCGACACAGAAAATAACAACATTGATTTACAATGAAACAAATGGAAAGATCTTCATCACAATTGAGATTGTCCCAAAGACATTTTCCATTTTCCATTTTCCAAGCGGCTCCATTCCCTGCAAAGATTAAGAAGCTTGATAAGTGTTTAGAACTTGGTGACCATCAGCTAATGGAAAAGTATAGCTCTCAAAAGGGGCTACCTATAGAATATTAGTCATACATACGAGAATTAATAAATTATGTTCATCTAACAAATTACTCCTCTTGATTTGCGATTTAGAACCATTTGTTTCAGCTTTGAGTGTGTCATACTATATCAAGCAAGACGCTTATAATATGAAACAAAGCGCCAAATAAATACCGAAAGTAAACCTTTGCCCTGCGGGTAGTTCATTATCTTTTACACATACTGCTTTAAATCCCATGTGATACAAGACTTCTTCATAACTTCAAAATGATGGAACGTCTTAATAAAAGCTACTAAGATCCCTAAACTTATAACAAAGACTTGACTGTAGAGAGTTTCTCATGCAAAGAACCAACAATCACATACACATGCTAACATTAACCTTACATTAACCTTAATGTTAACCTTACATGTTAACATAAACCTAACGTTGACAGTCGAAAAACAATTGGAACAGAACAATATAATGTATTTATTTCTAGCTAAGCAATCAAGTGCAACTTTTCACTTGATAGAAATTACATTATATTGAAGAGGAGATTGAATACTCGCTCATTCTTATGCATTTATGAAAATAGCCACGTGTTTCACAAATTATACAGCGTTATCACAAGTAGGATTTGAGAGAAAGAACACATGGTTCTCACCTTTTGCTTCCATATATTCCACCCACTCTTTCCCAAGTTCTCATGATAAAACTTTCCCCTAGGCATCAAAACATCTTTATCAGGTTATAGGTGTGTTAGTTATAGGTGTCATAGAGATTCAATATTGACGACACCATCTTATTACGATCATAATGATCTTTGGAAGACCTTCAGGGGCAAGTACATTTCATTCTGCTGGATTTTTTTCCATCATCACCCTATTAATTATTGGCACAAAAGATATAAGGAGTAGCTTATTCACCTTGATGATGATGAGATCGAATAGTATCTTGGCTGCAACCGAGGAGCTATAACAGCAAAGAAAACTCCAAGAGGAGACTTTGCTGATGGAAACTCATCCATGACCTCAAGGAGACTTCTCTGACTTGCAACTATCCAATGTACATATTCATCCTGCACAAAGAACGGTAAGTTAGCTTCAATGTGTAAAAAGTAAACTATCTCACCAATTGGTTGTCAAGTATCAAAATGCAAACCTTCCCAGCAGGAGATGCAAGATTTCTTAATCGATAAGCTTCACTTGAATCGGATGCATGGGCAGCTAGAGCCAAGAGAGCGGACTGAACAAAAAAAGATTGTTATTACAAGTAAAGAATCTCTACAATAAAACTTTTAGAAATAAATATGAAAAAGGTAGCATGAAAACGAAAACTGAAAGAAAAATAACCTTTGTAGGAGAATTGAAAAGATCAAAGATATCAAAGATATATCGGATCGATTGATGTTCTCAAAGTGCAAGGAGATGGGAGGGAGGAGCCAAGGAGCTTCCAAAGATGTGGTGTTCCATATTCATTACCAACATGGATTGAAAAGTAAGTATCCGGCGAGTAGCCTAGCAAACTTTTTGGCTCCTCCACATACTCAATACTATTTTCAGCATAAACACCAACATGGTCTCCTATTTCATACCTGAGAATATAGGGTGAAAACATTATCCAATTCAGCACTCTTACTATAGTCTTTGTCTTTCCTGAAATGGGGACTTATAAAAACCAAAGCAAATAAACCATGCAACTGCCCAATGAACACAGAGGGAACTATTCCTTCGCCTTTTAATAAAGAATACCTTGTGTTTGCTGCACAAAGCAATATACGGCAAAAGCAAATAAACCATGCAACTGCCAAAAGTGTTACTTGTCATCCGCCAAAATGATGAACCCAACCAACTTTTAAAAATAATACGGCAACAACCCCATTTGCTCAAACACTTTGCAAGTCCATTTCACCCTAAAACAATCGAAACCCTACTCTCCTACTCAAACTACATAACTCCAAATCTTTCCCCATTAATAAAAACCAAACGAAGTTTAACAAATGCATGTATTAAAGTACTCCAAGTTTAAAAAATACCAAAAAATCCAAAGGAACTAACACTTTACATTATGCCGCCGCTGTATTTAGATACAATCAACTTGCAATATAGTAGCCGAATTTTTTGTCCGACCTTGTAGTGTTTGTCGAATTTTTGAATATCCTTCTTGTGCAAAGATCTTTGAATATCCTTGTAGTCTTTGCTTTCAATCTCATCAAATATACACGCTTGACTGGGAGAGAAACGATTCACACCTGCCATTCAAGAGACATCACAACAATCAAACACTTGAACCACATCCTAATAATATATAGTAGCGAACCACGGAAAATAATTCTATGTGACTATAGCATTTTTTTGTCACCACCGAAAAAAAAGAATTATAAATTCTGTTTTACGATCCAAAGAATTGTTATAAAGTAAAAACTATAAATATTGTACAAGAAAATACAAACCATAAAGCGATATATATATTGTGTTTGCAGGTGAACCAAGTGAAATTAGAAAATGGTCTTCATAACAATGTAAAGTCTCGTTATCTTTTGTTCCTTTGCCCACGTGTATTCTAAATGGTCAAGATATTCTTAACTCGCAAACCTTGGCCACCATTTGTATCTTTGAGAAATAATCCCGAAAAAGATGTTGGCTCTGTTTTCAAAAATATTCGAAGCCTTTTTTTTTAAGACAAAGAAAGACCTTGCAAATAAAACAAGTTTTGAGGGGAAAACGGAATGCCGCTATAAAGAAGATATCATAAACGGAATGTCATAATCTAGCAGTCCCATATAGACATTCATCATATAGTTAGTAAAATGTTTTGTAATTGTAAAAACAAAGTAAAAAGGACATAAATCAAATGTCATAATCCAGCATTCCCAGAGACATTGGATACTTATGGAAAATAAAATAATAAAGGTTTTCCTAAAATAGATTTTGGTATTAAACAAGTTTTTGTAAGCAAAAAAAAAAGTAACAAAATGAAAACAACATAAAAAATAATTGCCATAATCTAGCGTTCCCAAAGACATTTATCACTTTAAAAACTCGAAAAAAAAATGAAAGGTTTTACTGTTATCTAGAACCTTCGCCCTCAACATAGAATGTTCTTATGTTATCTACTATAGAAACTACAAATACACGTTGCCTAAAGCCCTCAACATAGAACGTTCTTATGTTATTTACTATAGAAACTACAAATACACATTGCCTAGGGAATAAGGCATTATATAAAAGAGGAAAAGGGTCCATCGGTAGAGAGAAAGGAGAAAAGGGGTCGTTGCCGATTATGAAAAGGGAAGTTATAGGAGCATGACTGATAATCCTAACCGCGAAAAACCAGAGAACCATCTATACTTTTATATGGAGCATACATGTCTTACGCGAATATATGGAGCATCTTTGAGTCAATTGCAAGAGGAGGAATAGAGTAAACATCGGTGTCGGTAGGTCTTTTCCACTTATATGGAGCATACAGGCCTTACGCGAATATATGGAGCATCTTCAGAGTCAATTGCAAGAGGAGGAATAGAATAAACATCAGTGTCGGATAGGTCTTTTCCACCATTTGCAATCAAGAAATGATGGACTGACCCTGGACTGTGATAAAAACCCAAAAAATTTATAGGAGACAATGGGATTCCGTCAAGATTATCAGGGAGATTTGCACACACAGCTTTGTTAAGTAAAGCCTAAACAAAGCTTTTGTGGCTATAAATATAAAAGAGCTGGCAGCAGTAGGATTTTTATTTACTAATAAAAGAGTATATCCAAACTTTTACCCTCTAAGTTGAGATAATGGACTCATAGGACGGTCTAGCTTGAGTAAGAGGCATTTTTGCTTCCAAGGCAAATTTCAGAGGGTATTAACTGCAAATAAATGTGAGCACATAAAAAAATAAAAGCCCAAATTTTTCGGTGCCAAAATAGAATGCATATCTAAAATGGTACCCTTGCGCTTGTAAAGGTTAGCTATCGTAGTAATGACGCTCAAAGTTAGCACACATACACACCACACACACATATAAAATATACACTCAGGGAATTTTGACTTCTATATGCTAGATGGAGAACGCAAGATTTGATAAGCTATAATCCATTTGAGAAGACAATCTATAGATAGATTTAACTGATAAGACACCATTGTCACCGTATCCTTAAACTCATAGATCAACCTCTACGATGAAACCCAGGAACAATGTTCTAACAATTTTGAAATACTTCAAACCTATATGGAAGGCAAACTGCCATGCAACAATCACACAATGGAGCTTGGGGAGAGAAAAACCCTAGCTATAAGCCTATAATCCTTTCGGAACATAACTCTATGCTTCTCACGAGCTTGGTTTGTACCAAACCAAAACTAATCATAAATATGATAACAATCCTAAAGACATAACGCTGCATAAAAAAGATTCGTATTAACAATTTACAGAAAGTCTACCTTGATAACAATCCTAAAGACATAACGCTACATAAAAAAGATTCATATTAACAATTTACAGAAAGTCTACCTTGAGTCCTTAAACGTAATACATAGATCAGTAAGAACATATTAAGCTCGTGAGTCTTTCACCAATGTATGGAACATACTTTGAAAAAAAAATTGGGAACAGCATTTATACTACAATATACAATATCAATCAAATTCATATATATCAGACAATGCAACAAAATCATCCTTAACAGAAATATAGGATTGGTTGGGCATTAAACTATTATGCTTCTAACAATAACATTTGCATAGGCAAGTGTTATAAACGTGAAACTCATTACCATCAAATCAAGTAAATACTAATCCACATAAAATAAAAAACATACCTGAAACTGATTCCTCGCAGACACCGTCTTTCCAAACTCCTTAGTATTATAAGCGTAAGTACTACTCGAACCCATATCATAAAACATGACAATATAGATCAGTAAGAACATATTGAACGCCCAAATTAAGCAAAGTATATTGAAATAAGAGTTATGTTTATGTGGATATACCAAACGTAGTTGTAGTGTAGTCGAAAGGCCGAATTTTTTCTTACCTTTAGTGCTGAATGTCGTTGTTGCTTTCAATCTCAGTAATTTGATCTCAGTGAAGGCGCACTTTGCTTTCAATCTCAGTAATTTGGAGTGTTCCACAAACACAAAAAACAGAATTGGAGTGATGAGGGGTTTGTTTGGAGAAAAGAAAAGGGGGAGGCGTGGGTTTCTGTCACGCCCCGAGACCCAACACACATCCCGAGGACGTGGAATGAATCTCGAGGCCGACACCTATCCCGATTCTACCGAAATTTCGACAGAGTTTCCTTTGTTTGATCGACGTTCGTAAACCCTAAAAACCTGTCATAACCTGTCATAAACCTGTCATAACCCTGAACACTTCATAATACCCTTCCAACAACCATATATATACAAAATCTCCACCCTATACACCTTTGCGGACACCCATATACATATCCAAAAGGTTTAAGATTAACTACACTCCAATACATCAAATAAATACATCAAAATGAGCTAGCTCTCAATATATACAGCAAAAGAAGGAACTAGACTATCTCTATACAACCAAAAGTATGAACTTGACTCCCCCTCGTCAAGCATAAGGAAATCCTCCCAAATCCCCATAACCCTCATCGCTAGGGTTAGGAAAAGCCTCTCTCAAGAACTGGTTTGTCCGAAATGTTAAGTAGGATGAGCAAACAACTATGCCCGATTAGAGAAAACACATAGCCAATAAATAGACTACTTATAGAAAACATTTAAAACATGCGTGGTTCTATAATAGTATTCAAATATTGTGATTATGTATATATACATCACTAACTAGCGAAATCATCTCGACATGCTTCATTGATACTCAAAATAGAGTTTTCACAATCATCATACAACTATTGTGGCATTTGATCCTATTAGAATGGTGAGGGTACGGTATTTTCGGCCCGATCCAGCCACAGCAATCTCGGTTCAAGATTACTTCCCGGTGTGAACCATGCACCGTTGTTTTCTGATTTTACCGCAGGGCTGAAATGCCGTTGTTGTGTTGCATACACAAAATCCCAAAGCTTTTAGGGCTCGGGTGGGCCCGTGACTTAATTCCCCATACGGGCTGTCACCTAACTTACGGTGGTCAACCGTTCGACGACCGCAGATCGCTTTCGGGATCCGACACACATCCAGGAGTGGACTAAACTCTCACTCCTCGCGTCTAAACCTCATCGAGGTAACATGTAACCCCACTCAAGCTAATCACCATACAGCGTGACACTACAAGCATGGTTATCTAGAAAAGTAGAAAAGGAATTCCCGGACTACATCCAGTGATGCATCCCTTTAAAGGTGGCCCACCACCTCAAAAGGTGTACACCACAGTTGGAATCCTAGAGCGAACTGCCGTCTCCGGAAATGCGACAACAGTTCCTTCTTTATAGGAATTCACAGTTCCTTTTCTAAATCTCCTCGTGATAAACATAGTAATATCTATATATATATACTAGTATTACCGGTTATTTTCAAATACTCTAGTTACATATCTAGTTTTTCTTTTAAAACTGTTGATTATATAGGTGTGAGTTCATGGATTTCCCGAAATCGAGTAGAACAACCTATGACTCCCAAACGGGCCAGTCATAGTAAATAACAACCGATGATTCCCAAACGGCGAATCATCGTAAATAACACGACCATCCCGGGACCAATCCAGAACCTCGCACCTAGTTACAAACAACCGGGTAATTCTTACCCGCATTTCAAAATCCATCTCTCTGTCTCCTTACTGAGACAAGAGACGCGAACCTTTCCCAAAACCAGTTTTTCACTTTTAACAAAGAAAACAATCCCTCGCTACCCCGATTTTACAGAAAACCCATTTCACGCGAAAGCTATCTATATATATAGTTTATAGCGAGAAAATACAATGCAAAACATGAATATCCTATATACATGCATGGTTGATACACAACTATCTATTTCCTAGTTAAACAATTCAAATCATGCATGAAAATAAGCAGGCTATATATTGGTATGTAGGTTCCTACCTTAGCAAGCTCCGTTCTCCTCAATCCCACTTAACCGAATCAAACTCGCTTAACTGAATCAACTCGAATTCACTCCTATAACAACATATACATATACGTCGTTTGGTTAGAATTGATCGAACAACGAGAAATCATTATCTAGCGTAAGCCGAGAAGAAATTCTCGACGTTAAGAATTGGGTTTCGGATAACTTTCCATCTAACTACCGTTAACAGAGCTACAGGCCATTTCTGGCACTGTAACTCTGACGGTCTCTACGGCTGTTTCGGCCATGGCAGGCCCTCATATCGACGCCAATCCTATTCTATCCCAATTCCCAGTCCAACTCAACTACAACCCATTCTCCACTTCTCAATTAACATTAATTCAATTAATAAAATCAGTGGGTGTTCTTATCCCTCGATCACTATTCAATCAACTCTTATACAGTTATAAATCGACATAAATTCATTGAAATTGTAATGAATAACCAAATTCTTACCAAGTCAGCAAGCAACAATCGCTCCTAGCTCGCTGCCTCACCAAAATCGCAGCTCTCCTTCTCCAAACCGAGCTACTGCCGAAGTGTACAACCAACCCATTCAAATATCTTTCATCCAATACCACTAAAACAAGTTTAAACTAATTGTTTGAAACCAAATTACTCACCTTTCGTAGAAAACACGACGCAATTCAAATAAATTTTCGAATCCACCACTGTTTCATTCCACTCCAGCTCGTCCACTGCTACTGCCGACCTTCAACACCCCCAATACACTCAGTTACAATCGAGATATCAATTCCATTAACAATTTAAATCAAATCAGCATATATACACGAAATCGCACTCACCTTTTAACTTGATACGGTGCGATTCCCACAAATTTCGAATCCTCACATTTGGTTTAAGGTTTCTAAGGTTTGAGGGTGAAGATTTGAGGGTTGAATCGGTTGAATTTGGGAGGAGGAAGTTTTCTCTCTCCTAGGGTTTTGAAAAGTAACGAATTGGGGAAGATGGGTGCGATTTGGATTTCGCGATTTCTGTTTTTATTGTTGGTTTAAGTGATTTTTGGTTTGGCTGATTTTCGATTTTTCGGTTTAAGCGATTTAGGTATTGGGTTCAATTTGGGCCGATATATTTGGGCCCAAGCCCAATATATCCTAATTAGCCTTAACGTCCTACTTAGACTCCTAACCCCCACTAATTCGACTTAGCGTCTTGATTATTTTTCGGCCCATCCCGCTAAATTTAGTCTTCTATATTCTATCTCACCGCATGCTATAACAACAACCCACTCAGCGTGTAAACTCGTTAACTTCGTTGCCGACGCTGAAAAGCCGCTTAATCGACATTTTGTCAAATTTTTCGCCTATGGTCGCTTACCTAACGTGACTTATGAGTCGGAGTTAAGTTTTCTTAAGTTACGCACGTTTGAAAAATAAACCCGACAACCAATTTACATCAATGACCCTAGATTTGATATGAAATTTACAAAAATACCCTTAACCAGAATTTGAGTCTTTACATCCTACCCTCCTTAAAAGAAAATTTCGTCCTCGAAATTAAATCATACCTTAGTGCTCAAACAACTCTGGATATTGTCGCCTCATATCGGCTTCTTTCTCCCAGGTTGCTTCCTCTACATTGTGATTTCTCCACAAGACCTTTACCAACGGAATGACCTTGGACCTCAGTCTCTTCTCTCTCGCATCTAGAATCTGAACTGGCCCTTCCGGATAGGTAATGTCTTCTTCCAACTCCAACGATTCCAAATCGACAACATGTAGTGGATCCGGCTCATACTTGCGTAGCATCGAGATATGGAACACGTTATGGACACGTGATAGCCTTTTTTCGGTAGCTCGAGCTTATAAGCTAGCTCGAGAGATCTTTGAATAATCGGGAATGGTCCCACATATCTAGGTGCAAGTTTCCGCTTTCATCCGAACCTCTGAATACCCTTCTTCGAGATACTTTCAAGAATACCCGTCACCTTCATAAAATTCCAAGGGACGCTCTACGCCTATCCGCGATAGCTTTTTTCGACGACTCGGGCTGTGAGCAACCGATTCCGTATCACTCTAATCTTCTCGGTGGTGTCACTAACCATCTCTCGCCCCAACATAATACTATCTCCGGTTTCAGATCCAAGAGAGGTGTTCGCAAGGTCCGCCATACAACGCTTTCAACGGAGCCATACCAATACTAGATTGGTAATCTGTTATTGTAGGCAAACTCAGCCAATGCCAAATGAGTCTTCCAACTACCCCAAAATCAAGCACGCAAGCCCAAGCATATCTTCGATGATTTGGATGACTCTTTCCGATTGCCCATCGGTTCTGCGGATGAAATCTTCAGATCAATTTCAGTTTGGTCCCCAATTCCCTTTGAAGACTTCTCCAAAATGAACCGTAAATTGAGTACCTCTATCTGAAATTATAGATAATGGTGCCCCCCATGCAACCTCAAGACATCTGACATGTAGATCCTACTTAGCTTTTCAGCAGAGTAAGTAGTCTTAACAGGTATAAAATGGGCAGACTTGGTTAGTCTATCAACAATGACCCATATAGAATCCATTCCCTCACTGGTCCTCGGTAACCCGGATACAAAATCCATAGTTATATTCTCCCACTTCCATTCCGGAATCTCCAGAGGTTTAAGAAGACCCAGGTGGTCTATGGTGTTCAGCTTTCACTGTTGGCATGTGGCACATTTCTTCACATATTCCGCCAATGTGCCGCTTCATTCCCGGCCACCAAAACTGACGACGCAGATCTCTGTACATTTTGGTACCACCAGGATGAATGGTATACTTCGATCTATGTGCCTCCTTCAAGATACTATTCCGCAAAGAGTGATCAAAAGGCACCCAAATTCTTCCTCTCAAATGATGCTTCCATCTCCGGATTTTTCCCAATCAAGCATCCTCAAAGATTATCTACATATCCTCGGTACCTAGGTCCATCCCTCGATGTATTCTCGAAAGCATCCACAATCTCCCCGAACCAAGGTGTTTTCTGCACATCGCTATCATCGTGCTAAATAACAGCACTTATGAGGACCTCCACCTCCATTTCCCGTGATCTCAAACCATAAGAAGCAGCCAGACTCCAAAGAATTGCCACCCTCCTTCATCATCATCCGAAAGCACGGACATGTTCTCGCTTCCTACTCAATGCATCTGAACTACATTTGCTTTCCCGGATGGTATTGCAATGTGAATGTATAGTCCTCCATGTACTCAACCCATCTCCTCTGCCTCATATTCAAATCTTTCTGCGAGAACAAGTACTTGAGACTCTTGTGATCAGAGAATATCTCAAACTTCTCACCATACACATAATGCCTCCATATCTTTAGAGCATGAATGATCGCCGCTAACTCCAAGTCATGAGTAGGATAATTCTTCTCATGGGCATTCAATTGTCTAGGACGATACGCTATCACTTGGCCTTCTTGCATTAAGACACATCCTAACCCGGTGTTAGAGGCATCGAAGATAAATCACATAGCTCTTCTCCGGATGCGGAATAGTCAAATCGGTATTTGTTACCAATCGCGTCTTTAGCTCTTGGAAAGCTTTTCACATGCTTTCGTCCATTCAAACTTCACATCCATACGTGTCAATCTAGTTAAGGACGACGCTATGCTAGAGAATCCTTCTACAAAACGACGGTAATACCCGCCAATCCTAAGAAACTCCTCGATTTTCCGCCGACGCCGTCGGTCTCGCCAATTATTCATTTGCCTCTATCTTTGAGCGATCAACTTTGATTCCATTCTCCGATACAACATGCCCTAAGAACCTCATTTCATTCAACCAGAACTCACACTTGTTCGAACTTGGCATAAAGTCGATGATCAACTAATGTTTGGAAGACAATCCTCAAGTGTTCCTTGTGTTCAGCCCTAGTCTTGGAATAAATCAAGATGTCATCTATGAATACGATAACAAATTGATCTAGGTATTTCCACATCACTCGGTGCATGAGATCCATAAATGCAGCCGAGCATTGGTCAATCCAAATGGTAACACCAAAACTCAAAATAAAAGCGGAAAGTCGTCTTCCTCAGATATCTTCTTCCCGAATTCTCATCTGATGGTAGCCTGTTCTGAGATCTATCTTCGAGAAATACTTGGCACCCCTTAACTGATCAAATAGGTCATTGATCCTAGGCAACGGATATTTGTTCTTGATAGTCACATTATTATTCAGCTTCCGATAATCCACACATAGCGAAAAAGACCCATCTTTCTTCTTCACAAACAACACCGGTGCTCCCTAAGGTGGTGGCTTTCCCTTATAAACCCCAATCTTTTCAATTCATCTAATTGGGACTTGAGTTCTCTCATTTCGGGAGGAGCCATTCGATAAGGAATCATCGAATGGCGACGTTCCCGGCGATTAGATCTATTACAAAATCTATCTCACGCCCGGGGAGGCAATCCCGCAATGCATCCGGGAACAACGGCCGAAACTCACTAACTTCTGAGGAACAAGCTCGGAAGATTCAAACTTCGCCCTGGAGACTAAGACCAGCTAGCAATCCAGATCTATCATACTTGAAGTCGGACTTGGCCTTCACCACTTTCGAGATACCGTATTTCTAATCCCCTCAAACACAACCTCAGCCGCCCCGGTGACTCTAAGCCGCCACCGCCTTGGCAAAACAATCTACATGGGCATGATACTTCCCTAACAAATCCATCCCTACGATGATATCGAAATCTTTTAGGTCCATCACCGTTAGATCGACTATCATCTCCCTATCACCTATCTTTATCACACAATGGTGACAAACTTCAAAGAACATAGTTCTCTTTCCTAGAGGAGTAGATAGAATAAGCTTCCTCCCGGTATTAACTACATTCAAACCAAGAATCTCCACCATATTTTTAGCAATAAAAGAATGAGTAGCACCCGTATCAAACAAGACATGCACCTTATGTGTAAACAGACATATCATACCTTCAACCACTTGATCGGTAGCGCTGATATCTGCCCCCATAGCATTATATACCGTGGCTTCCTCTTTTTTGGGGAGGGATCCATAACCTCTTCCTCTGGCACTAGATAATACACTTTGCCCTGTGGTCTCTGTTCCACCCCTGAACTGGACTTGGGACAAAACCGCCTGATATGCCCAGCTTCACCGCAACCATAGCAAACCACACTCTCTCCCCGACCGCGGTACTGCGGGGTATTACAGATTGCAATCTAGCTCTCTCGACCCCACGAGGCCTCAAATTCTGCTGACGGTGCTCTCGTCCGAGAAGGAGCGGGTAATTTCGGTGGCCCTGTGATCCACTCATCGGTCTCGCAGAATCTGGTAGACTCAGGTGCTGGCCTAACCACATTCAAACCCCCCGCGGTATGCGGTGGTGCCCTCCATCGTGGTGCTGCTGAAAGACGCCTATACATCCGTTTGCGACCAAACCCACTGCCTTGGTAGACTGTCTCTTTCCCGTATCCCCTTTACCCCGAATCAGATGTTGGCCGTCTTACCCTTCCAACCTCTTGCCTCTGTAGCAATAACTGATCATCAACTCTTTCAATGCCTTGAGCTCTTCTCACAGCCTCAGCATAAGTATCGATCTGAAGGACCGACATCTTGCTCTGCATATACGGTTTCAGCCCGTCAATGAACTTCCTCGCCTTAGCTTTTTCCGTGGAAATCCACTCCTTCCCATATCGTGAAAGAACAGTAAATTTCTCTTCATACTGCCCCACTGTCATGTTTCCTTGTTCTAACTTGAGGAATTCCATTCGCTTCTTATCTCTCGCCGCCTCTGTAACATACCTCAAAAGGAAGAGTTCCTCAAACTTAGCCCAACTCATAGGAAATGTCTCTACATCCTTAACACTGATCCACCAGTGTTTGGCTTCACCTCTGAGCATGAAGGCAGCCAAAGTGACTCGTTCCACATCAGTACACATCATAGAGTCTAGCATACTCGACATATCTAGCAACCAGTCTTCGGCTACTTTAACCTCAGATGACCCCACAAATTCAGGTGGACGTAGCCTGATGAAATTTGCAAGTAGAAACCCCGACTGACTTTGCACTGGTGGCCTGAACTCCTCAACTCTCGCTACGGTTGGGGATGCTACCTCTGGTGTTCCACCAGGTGGAATAACAGCGGATGCTAAAAGAGGTTGGGGCTCGTTCCGACTAGCCCTCAAACTTTCGATCTCAGCTCTCATCTCATTTTGTGCTTGAGCCATTTGATTCATCATAGAGAGGAGCCTATCCATTCGGTCCTCCCGACCACGATCCGTAGCATCATCACCACTAGTACTTTCCGGATCCATGGTGACTATTCTGCACATACACAAAGAGCCAACTCAGTGTATGATACATTAGAGAGAATTTCTCAAAATTATGCAAGAGCATAGGCCGCGCCCTATTGAATTCACATGCATAGAATGAGCGTGAGTAGAATTTCAAGAGATGAGCGCAGGTCGCTTCGAGGTAAGGTAAAAGGCTGGGCAAAGTCGCTAGTCGCCCGCACCTCGAAATGAAAATTCACTCCGACCTAATGGTGTCCGATTCGTCAAATTCCTCCGACACGTGTCCACACTCTCGACATTGCTAAACTAGTATTAACGCTTAACGTACTAACTAGGGGTAGTGTATCTAGGGTTATCGGGTTCAGATGAAACTTTGGAAACGTCGCGCGACGAAGTCCCCCACTACTGACTCCCCGGACGGATCTAATAGTGGACGCCTCGATACCATCGTTTTACATCGCCCGAGACCCAACACACATCCCGGGGCGTGGAATGAATCTCGAGGCCGACACCTATCCCGATTCTACCGAAATTTCGATGAGTTTCCTTTGTTTGATCGACGTTAAGTAAACCCTAAAACACGTCATAACCTTTTGTCATAAACCCGTCATAACCTCAACACTTCATAATACCCTTCCAACAACCATATATATACAAAATCTCCACCCTATACACCACTGTGACACCCATATACATATCCAAAAGGTTTAAGATTAACTACACTCCAATACATCAAATAAATACATCAAAATGAGCTAGCTCTCAATATATACAGCAAAAGAAGGAACTAGACTATCTCTATACAACCAAAAGTATGAACTTGACTCTGTCCTCGTCAAGCATAAGGAAATCCTCCCAAATCCCCATAACCCTCATCGCTAGGGTTAGGAAAAGCCTCCTCTGCAACTGGTTTGTCTGAAATGTTAAGTAGGATGAGCAAACAACTATGCCCAGTAGAAACGCACATAGCCAATAAATAGACTACTTATAGAAAACATTTAAAACATGCAGGGTTCTATAATAGTATTCAAATATTGTGATTATGTATATATACATCACTAACTAGCAGAAATCATCTCGACATGCTTCATTGATACTCAAAATAGAGTTTTTCACAATCATCATACAACTATTGGGTCGGCGTGATCCTATTAGAATGGTGAGGCACGACCGGTACTTTCGGTGATCCGCAGGCAATCTCGGTTCGATACTTCCCGGTGTGAACCATGCCGATTGTTTTTTTCGATTTTACCGGCAGGAGTTTGAAATGCCGTTGTTGTGTTCAGATACACACAAAATCCCCAAAGCTTTTAGGGCTCGGTGGGCCCGTGACCACGACCCCATACGGGCTGTCACCTAACTTACGGTGGTCAACCGTTCGACGACCGGCAGACCGCCGGGATCGACACACATCCAGAGTGGACTAAACTCTCACTCTCTCGCGTCTAAACCTCATCGAGGTAACATGTAACCCCACTCAAGCTAATCACCATACAAAATGACACTACAAGCATGGTTATCTAGAAAAGTAGAAAAGGAATTTCGGACTACATCCGGTGATGCATCCCTTTAAAGGTGGCCCACCACCTCAAAAGGTGTACACCACCGGTTGGAATCCTAGAGTTTAAGCGCCGCGTCTCGGAAATGCGACAGCGGTTCCTTCTTTATAGGAATTCACGGTTCCTTTTCTAAATCTCCTCGTGATAAACATAGTAATATCTATATATATATACTAGTATTACGGTTATTTTCAAATACTCTAGTTACATATCTAGTTTTTCTTTTAAAACTGTTGATTATATAGGTGTGAGTTCATGGATTTCCGAAATCGAGTAGAACAACCTATGACTCCCCAAACGGGCGATCATAGTAAATAACAACCGATGATTCCCAAACGGCTTAATCATCGTAAATAACACGACCATCCCGGGACCAATCCAGAACCTCGCACCTAGTTACAAACAACCGGGTAATTCTTACCCGCATTTCAAAATCCATCTCTCTGTCTCCATCGGAGACAAGAGGCGAACCTTTCCCAAAACCAGTTTTTCACTTTTAACAAAGAAAACAATCCTCGCCATTACCCGATTTTTACAGAAAACCCATTTCACGCGAAAAGCTATCTATATATATAGTTTATAGCGAGAAAATACAATGCAAAACATGAATATCCTATATACATGCATGGTTGATACACAACTATCTATTTCCTAGTTAAACAATTCAAATCATGCATGAAAATAAGCAGGCTATATATTGGTATGTAGGTTCCTACCTTAGCAAGCTCCGTTCTCCTCAATCCCACTTAACCGAATCAAACTCGCTTAACTGAATCAACTCGAATTCACTCCTATAACAACATATACATATACGTCGTTTGGTTAGAATTGATCGAACAACGAGAAATCATTATCTAGCGTAAGCCGAGAAGAAATTCTCGGCGTTAAGAATTGGGTTTGGATAACTTTCCATCTAACTATCTGCATTAGAGCTACTGAGGCCATTTAAGCCTTCGTAACTCGACGGCGGTCTCTACTACGGTTTTTCGCCATGGCAGCCCTCATATCGACGCCAATCCTATTCTATCCCAATTCCCAGTCCAACTCAACTACAACCCATTCTCCACTTCTCAATTAACATTAATTCAATTAATAAAATCAGTGGGTGTTCTTATCCCTCGATCACTATTCAATCAACTCTTATACAGTTATAAATCGACATAAATTCATTGAAATTGTAATGAATAACCAAATTCTTACCAAGTCAGGAAGCAACAATCGCTCCTAGCTCGCTGCCTCACCAAAATCGCAGCTCTCCTTCTCCAAACCGAGCTACTGCCGAAGTGTACAACCAACCCATTCAAATATCTTTCATCCAATACCACTAAAACAAGTTTAAACTAATTGTTTGAAACCAAATTACTCACCTTTAGAAAACACGACGCAATTCAAATAAATTTTCGAATCCACCACTGTTTCATTCCACTCCAGCTCGTCCACTGCTACTGCCGACCTTCAACACCCCCAATACACTCAGTTACAATCGAGATATCAATTCCATTAACAATTTAAATCAAATCAAAGATATATATACCTAAATCGCGACTCACCTTTTAACTTGATGCGGTAGCGATTCCCACAAATTTGAATCCTCACATTTGGTTTAAGGTTTCTAAGGTTTGAGGGTGAAGATTTGAGGGTTGAATCGGTTGAATTTGGGAGGAGGAAGTTTTCTCTCTCCTAGGGTTTTGAAAAGTAACGAATTGGGGAAGATGGGTGCGATTTGGATTTCGCGATTTCTGTTTTTACTGTTGGTTTCGTGATTTTTGGTTTGGCTGATTTTCGATTTTTCAGTTTCGCGATTTCGTGGGTTCAATTTGGGCCGATATATTTGGGCCCAAGCCCAATATATCCTAATTAGCCTTAACGTCCTACTTAGACTCCTAACCCCCACTAATTCGACTTAGCGTCTTGATTATTTTTCGGCCCATCCCGCTAAATTTAGTCTTCTATATTCTATCTCACCGCATGCTATAACAACAACCCACTCAAGCGTGTAAAGCCGTTAACTTCGTCACCCGGCCTTCGCGAAAAAAGCTTATAATCGACATTTTGTCAAATTTTTCGCCTATGGTCGCTTACCTAACGTGACTTATGAGTCGGAGTTAAGTTTTCTTAAGTTACGCACGTTTGAAAAATAAACCCGACAACCAATTTACATCAATGACCCTAGATTTGATATGAAATTTACAAAAATACCCTTAACCAGAATTTGAGTCTTTACAGTTTGTTTGGAGAAAATCGCGATACTATGGGCCGGTCTGCGGCAAGTAAACAGACATACCACTTAATAGCCTTAGATCCCGCCATGTCATAAGCAGGGTGAAACTGTGAGAAAGTGTTTGCGACCGTAGGATGGATGGAGACCTTTCCCTAATTTGTTATATAGATTTATAATAATCTCCTTTTATTGTAGATTTATAATAATTAAGCTTATTTTAATTTGAGATCGAAAGGAAAATCATTCTGTTTAATACTTTGGTCCTAGTGACGCAAAATGAAGACACGATCATATTCCATCAAAAAGTGTGAGAATGTATAGTACCTGGGGGCATACTTTTTGATTATAACATATGACTCTCATAGTCTCATAAACTCTATAAAATCCATTTTAACCAGTGTTCTAAAAAGCGCTAGGCGGTAGTCGGGCGGTGGAAGAGCGCCTAGTGTCTAGGTGATTTTTTTCTCCTAATATATATAGTATTACATACATATACTACAAGAAATGAAGAAAATCATTTATCATAACTCAAAAAAAAAAAACACAAACAAAAATACTTATTACAAAAATACGTAATAGTTGAGAAATATTAAATTCATATAAAAATATACTCTTTGTTATAGTGGCATATAATTTACATTAGACTTAAGTCTTTTAAACTTATTCAAATCTTAAGTCTATATGGGCCTTTATTTTTCGACATTTAATCATTCAAAAAAAAAAATGACTGGACCGCCTAGAGGCCGTCTAGACCCGCCTAGCCCGCCTAATCGGTTCGCGTAGACCCGACTAGTTAGTCCACCGATTTTTTAAATAACTAGGGCCTAAGCGAGTCGGTTGGGCACGGCCTAGCGCCTAGAGACTGCCTAAGCGGTCTAGGCCTAAACCGATTTTTAGAATAGTGATTTTAACATAGAGAGTGAACGAATAGCCCAAACGCAGGCTTTATCAAATGGGCTTTTGCGACTGTGGGCTTTGTGTAGTGCAAACGTCCAATTTAGTACATTCGAGTGCTTTGTTTGATAGAAGTATAAAACAGCAAGGCAGAGAGCAAATCATGGACCTGCGTTGCCTGGGGATACGAAATATCAACCAAATTGCAGAACCAAATGTCCACAATCCAAATCCATCTAATGATTTCACTTGCATATTTGTCACTATGCCAGTACACCTGTCTTAAATAAAATAATCAATTAATTAATTAATTGCATGTAAGAAGACTAGCTTGCACCAGTTTTTGCATATATATATATATATATATATAAAAGACATAATGACCTAAAAATACAACGTACTTTGCAGCTTTTTACATTAAATACAATGTATTATTTTTCTTGTCTAAAAATACAAGATACTTTCAATTTTTTACAATTGATACCATCTGTTAAGTAGACCCAAACGGAATACGGTTTGGCCGTTTAAAAAAGCCCACATGACTTGCACACACCACGTTTTCTCAATTGTTTACAAGAGTACGCAACTAAGTTGCCCCTCAATTCTTCCCTCCCATTCTTCCCTCCAATTCTTATTTCCCGCCATTCTTCCCATTATAATTTGATGTTGAGCCTCAAATAATTGACTAACCACTAATTCTTAAGTTATGTCTTCCAGTTCGGTCAACTCAAGACACATCTGTGAATGTGGATATCCAGCTGTTGTTAAGATTTCACGCACTGAAAGAAACCCAAAAAGAAAGTTCTGGGGTTGTCACAATTATGGCAATGAACCCTTTTGTGAATATTTTGTATGGGTTGATCAATCTTCTTCTAGAAGTGCTGATTCAACTTCTTCAAGGTTGGTTGAGTTTCAGCATCATAATACGACATTGCAGAATATCAACAACCAATTAAATCTTGATGTGTTTTCGCCTTGAAAGAAGGGAGTTAGAGTTGTTGAGGATATTTGGGAGAGAGAAGAAAAAAACAGAAGAATGGAAGAAGAAGTACAAAAGGATCTGTAGGTTAATGAAATTATTGGCCATTCTATCGGTTCTCCTTCTTTGGTTGATCATTTTGTTCAAGTGAATGCAGTTTATTTATTTTGGTGTTGTTATTTAGTGTCTGTTGTTGTCTTTATTTTCAAGTTGATGTATTCTGTTTTTTGTTGCAATTTAAGAGTTGTTTTGGTGTAAGAGTTGATGAAAAGGACATATATGGGTTTGGTTTCTTCATTGAAGTACAATTGACTGTTGAATATTCTCAGATTGTATTTTCTTTTGAAATGTTTAATTTTTTTAATGGAAGTTGATGTAGTCCGTGTTGCATGATTCTTCTGGATTTGAATTACATTTGAAGTTCTTTTCCTTGGTGTCTGGTGCTACATTTTGCTTCATGTGAACGTACTAATATTGTACTTAGTTTAAAGTAGAGACTAACTAGCTAGATTACATGTTAAATTGACTTCAAAATCTTGGTGCATTATCCTGATTGCATTTTCTTGGATTCTTTTCATTTGTTTCTTGAAGCATTTGGTCTTTTTGTAGATAGATCTGACTATCACAAAGATAAATCCAGTATCGGCTTTTTGCTTCGATAATACAAGTTTTCGATTGAAAATGTTAGACTGCCAAAATGTTAACTTGAAAAAACATTCTAGTACCGCAACATAAAGAAAAAAGAAAACATACACACTAGCATTTAAACAATTCAAAAGCAAACCATGAGCCACGCTTTGATATAAATACACATACATAACTTAAGCAACCAATAACTCAGGCGTAAAGGATTCCAAGCTACTCCCAGGCATCTTTTTCGGTGTCCTTGCCTTCCTTGGCTTTTGCTGCAAATTTTTTAATCTCTTTCTGTGATTCGCTAGACAAAATTGTAGGTTGAACATCATTGCACATCATGCTAGAGAAAATGGTCAACCTCTTTAGATTTTTCGCATTGTCGAGCAAATATGTTGCAAACTCTGTATCATGAGAAGAACCACTGAACCCACTCAGTATGATCTCCTCAAGGTGGAGGTGAGGGAAATCAAGAAGGTTTCACCATCAGTCCTTTGCTTACTTCCCAGACGAGGAAAACTCAAACAAGTATACTTTGGCTCTGTCAAAAACACAGACACAGGTTCGGCAAGAGTGTTGAGAAATTGGTTCTGCAACTTGTAACATACCAAAAGACCAAGACTAAAGACACCAAGAGAAATTGGTTATGCAACGAGAGAGGGTTGACAAATTGGTTCTGCAACTTGCAACTTGTAACATACCAAAAGAAATTGGTTCTGCAACTTGCAGCATAGATACCATACCAAACCAAAAGGACAAAACCAAAGGACAATTACAGCATGTCTCAGTCAATTACATATCCAAACCAAAAGACAACCAAAAGACAAAAGACAAACCAAAAAGAAATTGTCCCCATTACACAGCCAAAATTGACCACATTGTTTAGAGTGCTCTTTTCGACCCCACTGTTTTGGTCATTTTTGTTTTTAGTCTTGCTGCTTGCTCACTTGTCCCTGCAGGTTGCTTACTTGTCTGTGTCACTTCTTCAATTCTCACTGGTGGTGCCTTTTCTGGTGAGAAATCATCCATTAAAAGAGCTGGCAACCTTCTAGCATTAGCTACAGTCATTCTACAGGGTGTAGATGGACGTCCAACTTGACTACCAACTTGGTTTGATGCTTGAGATGGATTTTCCACTTCAGGTTCACCTGAAGGTTGAGCTTCACTTACAACTGTAGCTCGAGCTTTAGTTCTTCTAGCTGTAGGTTGAGCTTTTGTTCTTCTAGCTGTAGGTTGAGCTTCACTTACAACTGTAGGTTGAGCTTGAGATGTCAGATTTGATCTTATGAAGGATTCTTCAGCAGCTTCATTAAAGTTGATTGGTCCACCTTGTCCTGGAGGCTAATGACATAAAAAAAAATCGTAATAAAAAAATTATAAAACATGTTAGGGTCTCCACTGTTAATTCAAGAATTCAAGAATACTCACATTAATATAGTGCTCCCCACTGTTAGGGTCTTGGTACACTCCAATTCCAACTAGTACATGAGGTGCTCTACCCCTACTCCTACCCCTACCCCTTCCCCTACCTCTTGGTACTGCATTGGAATTCCTTGGAGGTGGTAGTGGGTTTTTCCTAGGCCTCCCCTTAGGTTTTCCAGACCTTGTCACCTACATGACAATCAACAAAAACATAGACACAAAAAAAGATTGTAATCAACTGCCCTTAGGTTTTCCAGACCTTGTCACCTACATGACAATCAACCTAACATTCTTAAAATTGGAAATGACTGTAATAAATAGATTAAAAAAAATGTACATGTTAACTTACAAGTTTTTCAACTGCTGGTTCATTTATATTTGGACATGTCCTTATGTTGTGTCCAGAAATTTGACAATGTGTGCAGGTGATGACTATATTATCTCTGGTTATTTGATTTCTCACTAAATGTCCTCTTGGTCCTTCATGCATTTCCTTTCTTCTACATTTCTTTGGCCTTCCTGGCATTCTTCTCTCCCTAGGTGGTAGACACTTTTCAGCTGTAGTGTGTGGCCAAAAGATCTCTCCGTTCAAAGGTTGCATGCAATGGTTATAAATCCTGATGTTGGTCTGCTTTTTGTACCAATGTGCGACATAGTCATCTGGGTTTTCATTAAAAAAATAAATGCCATTTATAGCATGTGGGCAAGGAATACCTGACAATTCCCACATTCTACAACTGCATGTCCTCCTTTCTACATCCACCACATAACCCTCTCCTTTACTATTTCTAACTTCAAACAGTTTTTGCCCAGTGTGCAAGCAACTCCAATGCCTTCTTGATAACTTATTCTCTTCAAGTTTCATCCTAATCACAGGACATAAGGTATCGGTCCATTTTTCCATGATCTCTCTCCTTAGCTGCGTCCTTGTCACATGTTCAATTCTAATCAATTCAAGCATGTGAATAATTGGTTTCTGTCTTGCTACCACTAATCTTGAATTAAAAGCTTCAGATAAGTTATTCTCAACTGAGTCACATGAAGAAGAGAACCTGTAAAAAGCTCTAGACCATAACACAGGATTTTGTTTCATAATATGATCATGAGCATCGGAGTTAATTACATTCATCTCATTCATAACTTTTTTAAATTCATGAGGATAACTAGCTTTACTTGCCTGCCAGAAAAGAGATTTCAGTTGTGCTCCTGGATAAGATTTCCTAAAGTTGGCATATATATGCCTAGCACAACATCTGTGCTCAGCCATAGGGAAAGTTTCTGCAATGGCTGGCAATAGTCCCTTCTGTTGATCAGTAATTAGAGTCAAACCAGTCCCAAGCCCAAATCCAAGTCATCATTCAACTTTTCTAGAAACCACAACCAACTATTTTTGTTCTCACCCTCAACCACTGCCCAAGCAATAGGAAACATCTGATTGTTCCCATCTCTCCTTACAGCAGTTAACAACTCCCCTTTACAAAAGCTTTTCAAGAAAGTCCCATCAAGACCTATAACTTTTCTACAACCATCTTTCCAACCACTCTTCAAAGCCTCAAAGCATACATAAAACCTCATAAAAAAAGCCATTTTGGTATGGTCAGGCCTATCAACTGCAATCTTAACAGAGCTTCCTGGGTTCGATAACAAAATCTCCTCTCCATAATCCCTTAACTTACCATAGTGATCTCTCAAAGAACTCTCTACCTCAGCCATAGCTAACTTCTTGGCCCTATAACACTTCACTTCAGATACTACAATTTTGTATGTGTCATCCACATCTTGCTTAAACTCTTTCAGTTTCCAACATGGGTTTGCAACAATCTTTGACATGTACTTCTTACACAGCCACCTTGCATCTGCAATCTTTATCTTGAAATCTCTTTGAGATGTGTGCTGATTACACAAACTCTTGATTTGAAAAGATTTCTCTTTTTGCATATAAGTTGCCCACAATCTCCAAGTACAATTTCTACACTCTACAAGCAAATATTTTTCTGCACTCTTAGAAAAACTCAAAGGAACAAGTCTAGCTACTGCATAATCTTTCAAGAAATCTCTCAATTGTTCACAATTTGCAAATCTCATGCCCTTAACAGGTTCAAGAGTCATTGTATCACACCTAGGATTAAAAATAGGAAACATTGACTTCTTCCTAATTCTCTCACCATCCTCATCAGTCGAAGGACTGTCATACTCATCAGAATCAACAAGTTCAGGTTCATTGCCATCCCCACCCATTGCTTCATAACCAATCCCACCAAATACATCAACACCACCATGCTCATTTTCAGTAACATCATCATGCTCATTTTCAGTAGGCATTTCAGTAACATCATCAACTAAACCACTTGGTTGCTCATTTTGTTTTGCATTTTTTTTGGCATTCCTTCTTTCAATCTTCTCTGCTCTAATCTCGATGATCTCTTCTTCAGCATCACTAATATGATCAAGGCTAGCAGCCTTAGATTCAGTGTCAGATTCCTCTTCAACCTCATAGTCATCATCACTCTCAGATCCCTCACACTCATCCTCTACCCCTTCTTCTACATAGTGGTCAGCCACTGAAAAAATACAATAGTATATGTTAATTAAACAATATGAAAATCGAGAATAGCATAAGCAACTAAACTGTTTTTTTTTTCATAAAAGACAAAAAAATTATGATAACTAAACCTTTAACAATCAACAGTAAACAATGGTTGATTGTCATTATAAAAAATAAACCTTTAACAAGAAAAACACAGCAAAAGACAAAGAATGTGGACATCAACAATAAACAATGCTTACCGTTGGCTCGGATCGAGATTTAGAAAAGCAAATTCGCGAAAAGAAATTTAGGTTAGTCAACCAAGAATGGGAAGGTTTGGTTCTTAGTTGCGTTCTAAAAATACAATTTGTAAACAATTGAGAAAACGTGGTGAGTGCAAGTCACGTGGGCTTTTTTAAACGGCCAAACCGTATTCCGTTTGGGTCTACTTAACAGATGGTATCAATTGTAAAAAATTGAAAGTATCTTGTATTTTTAGGCAAGAAAAATAATACATTGTATTTAATGTAAAAAGCTGCAAAGTACAGTACGTTGTATTTTTAGGTCATTATGTCCATATATAAAACATTTCTCTTTCTCTGTCTCAATTACACTATCTTCTTAAATGGTATTAACTTTTCGCAGAAAAAAAAAACGATAGTATTAAAGCAAGCATGAAGAAAAGAGAGTTTATGATTGGTCAAGAGGTTGAAATAGCGAGTAAGGATAAAGGATTTGAAGAGTCATGGTATCTTGCTACTATAGTACGTCCAACAAAGAGCAAAAAGAGCAACAAGTATCTTATACAGTACAAAACCTTGGTTGAAGATATAGACACAAACTTCCCTTTGAGAGAATATATTGATTTTGCTCAGATAAGACCTGTTCAACCCGAAGGAGTTGGTACTCAATCTTTCAAGCTAAATGATCAAGTGGATGCTTTTCATAGTGAAGGGTGGTGGAAAGGAAAGATTATTAAACTTCTTAACGAGGGTTCAAAGTACGTTGTTTTCTTCAAAATTACAAGGGAAAAGTTGGAGTTTGATGCTTCCAAGTTGAGGACCCATATGGAATGGATCGATGAGAAATGGCTAATTACTTCCCGAAACCAAGTATACTACATGTGTTTTTTATTCTTCATTTCCTTTGTTTTTTTTTTTTTGCTTTTTGGACCATATATGCATCGGTTTTGTGAGTTTTCACATTTTGATACATGGATTTTGTTATATATATATTTCCATTATTAGACCACGGGTAGTTCAGATTATGTTTATGTAATTATGTAGTTTTCACTACATGCGTAATGTGTATTTTCAGTTTTTGCAAGATGAGTTTTGTTTTTATTTTACTTCTGTAACGTACGTATTATTGTGTATTTTTTGAGTTCTGTACGTAACATGGGTATTCTGTTATCTCAGGTTTTGTTTGGCGTAGTCTTTTTGTTTGTGAAAAGGTTTTTGTTTTGTTGTGAGATAAGTCTCTAGTTTGTTACCTAACTTCCTCTTTTTTTTTTTTTTTTTTGCTTGGTTTAACTTCCTCTAATACCTTGCTGCATTTTGGAGGTAAGCTTTGATGTTGTTTGATCTGGAAAGCATACACAGTTCCCTGTTCCTTTTACTCTGATTCCTACTTTTCCATCCGAGTGATATAACACTTGATAGACATACTCAAAAAAGTATACGTTAGCTCAAATTTCAGTTATATATAGTGTTTGCGATCTAGCTGAAAGAAATAGCCTAAAATCAGTCTTCTTAAGCCTTGGGGACGGTGTGGCAAAGTGTCTCCTTTCGCTGGATGATGAATGAGGATGAGCTCAACTACCTACATAGTGCGTTAATTATTCACTTTTGAGTCTCATAAAATATCTCCTCACTTGATTGGAGCTCTTTCAAATTGTTGCTTAGTTGAACAGTTCCATGGGCGAGACATAAAGGGTCTTGATACGTAAAATTATCATTTATCTTGTAATTTGTCTGTTATATATCTACATCAATCACAAGGCAATTACTGAAACTGTATCTCTTACTCTTTTAGGCAGGTATTTTTTCTAAAAAAGAAAATGCAGACTATGTTGCTCAATGTTGAGCCCTTTACTTGATTATATATAGATTGTTCCATGCTTGACATGCAAAACTTAAGAATACTGCAAAGTTTGAAGTTATGCCTGATAACAACTTATACACTCATGGTCTCATGGGTACTTATTTCAGGAAACAGCAGTATTAGCACAAAGTGAAGGAAGTTCTCAGTCCCCTAATCCATCAGGTTGCTCTGCTTTTGGCACTAATACGTCCATTTTGCAAACTCCAAGTGGAGTGTTGGACGTTGAGCAGGAGATGGCATTGGATAATCAATCAACTCTTAAAGGAACAAGCCTGCCTTCTCCTGATGCAATTTTAAGCCAGGAAAAGATGAAGCAGTCAATTCCTAAAAGCAATGCTGAGGTTTCAATACCTTTCGAGAGGGTCAAGGAAGGGCAAACAATAGACACTGCAACATGCAAAAAGGAATGTCCTGCAAGAGAAACATTCATCAGAAGCCCTACTGATGCAAATCATTTTTCAGCCACAAAAAGCAATAGAAGTAAGTCTCAGAATAGAAAAGCCAAACTTCCATTTTTCTCTGAACTCATTGTAAGATCTCACTTGAAAGACACATTGAAGGAATCATCTCCTTTTTGCAGCCTCTTCTCATTTAATCAGTAGAATGGTAGGGGTTATCTAGCTCCTTAACCACGCTTAAATCACATTCATGTACCTTTATATAATGTGAATATAAGACAAAAGGTAATTTAGAGTGAAATTATATTTGGAGAAAACTATCGATTGAATCTGCCTTTCTCCTGATTCAATTCAGATATCATTGAAGCAGCAGACTCCGAGGATATTGGCTTCATTCAGCCTCGTATGCAGCGGCAGAAGGTGCACCATGATGTTGTACCTACAGGGCAATTGAAAGAACCATTGTGCAACACTGTAAGCCTATGTTTTCCTCCCAAGTCCTAACCAGCAATGGTAGTCCAAATACATTTAAGAATGCATTTGTTGGTTTTATCGATGAAAAAGTCATTCTAATTTTCCTTTTTTGCACAGGATATAAAATCGAAGGGAGCAAAACAGATGAAAAATAAAAAAGAACAGGTTTTGTACAGAAAAAGAGGAAGACAAGTAGGTTCAGGTAAAGAAGAGCATTAGTGAAATCAATGTGTAGAAAAGTTAAGGATATTTTGTAGAGGAATTCTTTTCAGTTGGAGGCTCAGAATCATGAATTCATGGAAGCTTTAGACACTCTTATTCATAAGAGCATGCAGTTTTGTCTGCATTCCATATTTCCATCTATGGATCTCCTTATTTTTCTTTTGTCTCATTCTTTCTACTGTATTTATTATTTCTGAAATTCCATTAAACATCGCATTTTGTGAAATAAGGATGTTTCTGAAATTCTCAATCAGTTACACGTATCGTATTTTGTGTTATTGATCACTTTTTCGCATTTTGTAGTTCTTAAAAATGAATCTGCAAGCAAAGAGAAGGTCCTGACGAAGAAAAGAGGACGGCCAGTAGGCTTAGGTAGAAACCGCATTAGTGAATTGTGTAGAATAGGTTTAATTATTATTGTTACTATTGTTGTTGTTGTTGTTTATATTACTAGTAAAATTGCCTCTGCATTTCTTTCTCAAGAATTAACATCCTTCGTCTTGAAGGTCAAAGACACAAGAGAGGAAGGCCAAAAGTACTGGATGTGAGCAATGCATTCCAATCAGAAGGTACCAAATGAAGCACACTGAGTTTGGAAGTTTTGGTCACTATCTTTAACAGTTTAAGGCACAGTATTTCTGTATACTTCTTGCCTTCTAGGATAATTATTTTTATTTTTATTTTTATTGTTGTTATTATATTTTATCTTATTCTTTCATTCCATTACACATTACTCGAATATGTTTCACATTGCTTTGAATAACTTACTGTTTTGAAATTTGTAGGACATGAAAATAAGTCTACTAGCAAAGAGAAGGTCTTGAGAAGGAAAATAGAACAACCAATAGTTTCAGGTAAAAAAGCGCCAGTGAATTGTATAGAAAAAGTGCATGTTATTTTCTGGATCAGGAATTATTTTTCAAGAACCACAACCTTGTTCTTGTAGGTGATAGGCACGAGAAAGGAATGGAAAAAGCTCCGGATTTGAGCGTGCCATCTGAATCGAAAGGTTGGTAATGACTAGACGAAGTGCTCTGTCTTTGGGAAGTTTTCGACCCTCTTCACCTCAATACATGTAATTCTATGTTCATTCTATCTCTACTGTGTTTCTTATATATACTTTACAGCCTTCCTTGCTTTGAAAGTTCTGAAATTCCATTAGACCCCAGTCAAAAATGTATCTTATGTTTTTCTTTGACAAACCCTTTGGCATTTTCTAGGTCTTGGAAAGGAAAAGAGGACAATCAGTAGGCTCAGGTACAAACAAAAAAGGCATTGCTGGATTGTGTATACTAGTTAAAAATGTTTCGTGGATCAGGATTTGTTTTGCAAGAACCAAAACCTTGATACTCTTAGGTGATAGGGTTTTGGCTGGGAAGTTTAGGATTCTCTCGTCTGTTACACAATATGTTCTGTGTGCTTTTAACAGCCCTTTTTTTCATTATTATTATTGTTATTGTTATTCCATTTGACATCACTCTTTTTTTTTTTTGAAAAGTTAAGCTGGGATTAAGGCTGACCCCCGCCTGTTTTATTGATAGTCAACTTGTTACATATGGAGTTCCTGAGGCATCATCCTCATACATATCTTCCCTAAGAGTATAGTCATTAGAAGGAGGTTCGACAAAAACACAAGTTCTAAGGCCTCAAACCTAACACCAAATCTATTCAAAGTACACCATTACTAGAAGTACCTCATTCCACCTACTTTCCTTTCGAGAATTATTATTGTTATTCCATTCGACATCACTTAAACATTCATCATCTTGCTGTATGCAGTTGTTACCACAGAAACCACATTTTCATCTGCAATCCAACAGGACAAAGCTCCTCTACCACGACAGGTTGAAACCCTCCCATTCATCAAGCGCTCGCTTCTCTGGGGTTTTATTGAGTGTTCGGAAGTCTTCAAGTTAATGCCACAACAGCCACACTTCCGTCCTCTAGAGTACTATAGGGTGGAGCTTCGTGAAGGGTATGCTATAAGGCACATGTTGGACTTTGCTAACTTGGTGAAAGGAATACATGAAGCAAAGCTTGATGAACCCAGAAGCATGTATGAAAACACGTTGGAGGTGCTAACTGATTATGAAGAGCTTGGTTTTATTGTTCAGCCAATACGAGCTCGAGAGGAAGACTTGCTAAGGATCAAGGATAGCTGCAGTCAGCTTGACGATAGGTTGAAGGCAGCTATATCAGACCTCACTGAGGAAAAGCGTAAACTTCATGAGGTACAGCAATCTATCACCCAATTGAACATCAAACTTCAAACGCTTATGAAGGAAAAGGAGACGAAGGGCTCTAATGTAGTTGAGTTACAAAGGAGGCTTGATGCAATCAGAGAAAGAATTCAAGTCGCCAGACTTGATTTTGAGAGGAAAGTTGTGTCACCTATGGTCAGTACCCATCCTGAGTGAACTTTCTCAGAAATGTTTTTGTACGAATTATTACTTAACTGACTTGTGTATAGCTTAATACTACACATCAACGTATACTTTGTCCTGGAATCGAACCTTCTGTCTCACGCTATTCAGTTCTTTCACCCTGTTTTGTCATCCTTTTGTTCTTGTTATCGCATTACTCTTTTATTGTGTTTTGTCTGTCAGAGCCTCTTCTTTATGCTGTTGCTAAATATAACGAACAAGAATTCCGAAAGACAGATTGTGTACTTCCCCATTACAGAACCAATGTGTCCTAGTGATCCACCAACTGTCAATGTCCCCGAGTCCAATGAAAACCGAGACCCACCTAAGCCCTAGCTTGAAGAGCATGCATCGCAAGCCTTACCTTTGCAGCCTCCGAAGGGAAGTGGAGCTCAGCCAGTTCTCTCTCCATTTTATAAACTTTTTCATCCCATCAAACATTGACTTCTGCTGTGTTCGGCCATTGATCTCAGTTATTGTAAAATATGCCAAGTAGAATACCTCGTGGAATTGACTATCTCTAGGCATACTTGAGCTTTATGAATTAAGCAAAGTCATCATCATTATTCAATCATTTATAAGCACGTTTCATAAGCAATTAAGCCTTGATCTCTCTTAACTTTCTAATGCCGACTTCATGTTCAGACTAAGCTTGCACACTTTTCTCAACTTGGAGGTGTCCCTAGTCCATACAAAGTTCATCGTATGTAAGTTTTGCTCCATTTATATTGCCCATGTGGGCATGTAGATGGGAATGCTGAGCAGATTTGATAAGAGTCTTTATTTATGCCATGAAAAGACAACATAATTACGTACTTTTCAACTGGTAAGCATCGTGTGTATTGTATGATTTGTATCCAAAACCGGATTAAGGGGAATCCCCAGATAATTCTCAGGCAATGTACCTCATCACTGCCCTGTTACTCTATCACTTAGTCTTTCCTTCTTTATATAAAACCACCATAAACATCTTACACTTGGCTTTAATTATGAATTGCCAAAGGCATGCTGATCGATATCGTTAAAGGAAGTCACTGATATGTCTCAACAGAAGATACTGAGACATATCTTAGGCCAATGTTTGATCAAACTAGACCGAGTTATATAGTGCATCCCTTTACCCAAGGCATCTTCTGCAATAGTCAATAGTAAAGGGGATGGGCTGTCTCCATGTTTGAAACTAATTTGACCCACCATTTAATAGGAAAAGTGTTTTCTCGTATTCTAACACTTTGAAGGATTTTTTGTCTTTAACTTAATTACTAGCTTTCGAACCCATCCTACGAACGGGTGTCGTTAAATTAAATTATTCTAAAAAATATTAGCAACTATTCATAACTATGAGATATGGAAATTATATTAATCACTTGTTTAAATTTCTTGCACCACTCTCTATCGAACGAAAGCACCAAATCTTGGTAAAACCCATCAATTTATTTTGGTTGTTATGTTTAATAATAGAAGTTTGATTGAAATTTTGTGAGAATGCTCAATGTGGCAAATATGATATTGAAGCTACTTAAATAGCAAGACATTTCCAATCATACTAAAATAATTATAATAAGCACTACTTAAAATGCAAAACTATACTTGTCGAGATATTATATTCTCCCTATATATAATACAACTATGTTTCGAGGTTAGTTCAATGCATTTGCATCAAGTTTCCAATTTTACGTTAATTATTCTTTGAGGCTAGTTCAATGTATGTAGTTGGATCTAGTTTCGATTTCCCATTAATTATTCTTTGAGGTTAATTCAATGTAGTTGTATCAAGTTTTTGATTTCCGTTAATTATTATTTGAAGTTAGTTTAGTGTAGTTGCACCAAGTTTACGATTTCCCATTAGTTATTCATTAAAATTAATTGGTCAGCAGTTCCATCTAGTTTTCAATGTTTAGTTAATTACTCTTTGAGATTAGTTAATTGCATTTGCATTAAGGTTCCAATTTTCCGTTAATTACTCTTTGAGGTTAGTTTAATACATCGCATCCAGGTTTCGATGTCCGTTAATTATTTTTGAAGTTAGTTCGCATCTAGCTTCCAATCAATTTCCGGTTATTTATGCTTTGAGGGTAGTTCGATGTAGTTACATCCGGTTTTCGATTTCTAGTTAACTATTCTTTAAGGTTATTTCAATGCATTTGTATCCAGTTTCTGATTTTCCGTTAAATATTCATCAAGGATATTGCATCTAATTTCTGATTTCCCGGCCTGTTAGTTAATATATGATTTTAGTTTAATGCAGTTACATCCAGTTTTCGATTTTTCGTTAATTATTCTTTGAGGTTAATTCAATGCAATTGCATCCAATTTTTGATTTTCCATTGATTATTTTTTTAGGTTAGTTTAATGCATTTGCAGCAAGTTTTCGATTTCCCGTTAATTATTTTTTGAGGTTTGTTTAATGCAGTTGCATCAAATTTATGATTTCTCGTTAATTATTCATTGAGGTTAGTTCAGTGCATTGCATCCATTTTTTTATGTTTCTATATTCGTTAATTAGTCTTTAGATCAGTTCATTACATTTGCATACAGTTTTCGATTTTTCATTAATAACTCTTTGAGGTTAGTTCAATACATCTGCATCTAGTTTATGATTTATGATTATTTATGCTTTGAGGTTTTAATTAGTTTAATGCAATTTCATGTAGTTTCTGATTTCCCGTCAATTATTCTATGAGGTTAGTTCAATGCAGTTGCATTTGGTTTTTGATTTCCTGTTAATTATATTTTGAGGTTAGTTCAATACATTTGCATCCAATTTCTGATTCATCGTTAATTATTATTTGAGGTTTGTTTGATGCATTTTTGCATACCATTTCCGATTTACTGTTAAATATTTTTCAAGTATTTGCATCCAATTTCTAATTTCCCATTAGTTATTCTCGGCGTTAGTTTAATACTGAGTTGCATTAGGTTTCGATTTCTAATTAATTACTTTTTGAGTTTAGTTTATTGCATTTGCATAAAGTTTTCGATTTTCCGTTAATTACTCTTTGAGCTCAGTTCAATGTATTTGAATCCAATTTTCGATTTCCTTTTAATTATCCAATGTGGTGTGTAATACCAACTTTCTACTTATCCATATGTAGTGTCCTTGCAAACATGACATAAAAATAAATTATGCTTGATTTACTATATTGGATCATCAAAGATTATCCAGCTCCCGATTTTCTGTTAATTATTTTTTAAATTATATACCTGACTCACTATGTGGGATCTTCAAAGATTATCTACGAACGGGTCCTGTCATATTAATTATTCTAAAAAATATATTCAACTATATATGCATAACTATTATATACAGATATTATATTGCTCACTCATCCAAATTTCTTACAACATGAAAACCTCACATACTCTCTATTTAAAAAAAATAACTCACCATTGATAAAACCCTTCAACTTCATTTGTTGTTTAATAATAGAAGTTTGATTGAAGTTTTGTGAAATTGTCTAATAAGATGAAGTCCATATTGAAACTACTTGAATAGCAAGGTGTTCCTAATTATACGAAAAAAGATATGATAAACACTATTTTAAATGCAAAACTATATTTATCGAGACATTCCCACAATATATAACACAACTATATTTTGAGGTTAGTTCAATGCATTTGCATCCAGTTTCTGATTTTCTGTTATTTATTTTTTAAGGTTAGTTCAATGCAGTTGCATCCAGTTTCTGATTTCTTGTTAATTATTCTTTGCTGTAGTTTAATGCATTTGCATCCAATTTCCAATTTCCAATTTCCTGCTAATTATTCTTCGAGCTCAGTTCAATGCATTTGCATCCAGTTTCCGATTTCCCGTTAATCATTTTTTTAGATTAGTTTAATACATTTGCATCCGGCCAGTTTCTGATTTCTCGTTTATTATTCTATGAGGTTGTATTTGCATCTAGTTTCTGATTTCCCGTTAATTATTATTTGAGGTTAGTTTAATGAATTTACATCCAATTTCCGATTTTCTGTTAATTATTTCTTGAGGTTAGTTCAATGCATTTGCATCAATTTTTTTTTTTTTTTGAAATTAGTTCAGTGTAGTTGCATCCGGTTTATGATTTCCCGTTAATTATTTGTAAAGATTAGTTTCACGCATTTGCATCATGTTTCCAATTTATAGTTATTTTTTTAGGTTAGTTCAATATAGTTGCATCCAGTTTCCGATTTTCCGGTAATTTAATCTCTGAGGGTTAGTTCAATGCATTTGCATTCAGTTTCTGATTTCCCGATAATTATTTGTTAGTGTTAGTTTGATGTATTTGCATTCAAGTTTTGATTTCCCGATAACTATTCTTTGAGGTTAGTTTAATGCAGTTGTATCAATATTCTGATTGTTCATTAATTAATTTTTAAGATTAGTTTAATGCTTATATGTGCATCCAATTTTCGATTTCCCATTAAATATTATTTGAGGTTAGTTCGATGCATTTGCATCTAGTTTTCTATTTCTCGTTAATTGTTCTTTGACATTAGTTTCATGCAGTATTATATATATTTGAAAATATTTGTTATTATTGGGGTTCCCAGTTGCTATTATATATTTTGTGATGTTATTTTTTGTATAATTTAATTTTCCATATGTAATTTGTTTTGGTTTGGTTTGGTATATAATTTATTTACGCCCAACGTCTATTTTAACTAAATCAATAGTTATATAATTTATTTAAGCCAATGTCCGTTTTAACTGAATCTCGTTATTCCGCTAAAATTGGAAATTATAAAACTCGTAAATTTAATTAAAATATGTCATAATTATTGTGGCCTGTGGTTTTTGAAATCCTTAACTATGACTAAATTTTACACCTCTCAAATTGATTCAACTTTATTTGTTAGACCCATATATATATTGCATACAATACAATTTTATTTGTTTTTTGTGTACACTATTACTTATTTTATGATTAGTTTATTTATTTTTTCCTTTTTTCCGAGTCACATGTGTGGTTAACAAATGCATAAAGTAAATGTTCGAGCAACTCAATTCATCTTTTCTTTTGTTCTTTTATAGTTTCATTATCATTTTCTAGAAAGAAACTTTATTATGTTAAACTTCGTCTGAGATTAATGTGGAAACTATTCTTTGTGACGTAAGGGTTTTAGGAAAATCATTTTTGGTTGAAAATATTGTTTTTTGTAATTTAGTTTTTTTTTTCCTCGTAATTAGCTATATTGTTTATGAAAAGTTGGACACTCTTCATAATTAGTAATAGAGTTTAGAAAAAACTGGAGTCTCTCAATTGCTCCAAAAAATAGATTGGTGAGGGTATAACTATAATATATATCTAAATATTTGAATTTTTTTTTTTCGTAATTAGTATTAGAGTTTAGAAAAAGTTGGAGACTCTGTAAAGCCTTGAAAAATAGAGTTAAGAGGGTATAGCTATAATATATATTTAAGGATACTATTCAACTTCCAGAAGCTCTCTCCTTTATTTCTGGCAACATCTAGTTCCCCTTCCTTTTAAAAGGCTTGTTATTCCCGCTTTATGTTCCGCATGTAGTTCAACTACCAGATATCCAGAGGCCAAATATGCAAGTACTCCATGCTCTGAGCAAAAAACAAGAGTAATCTCACTACAGATCACCGGTCGCCATTTAAGGAATTTAGCACTTTTATAGCCGTGCTAGTGATTTTTAACATTGCAAATGATTAGCACAAGTAATTTGTCTGACATCTGTGAATTCTAATAAAATTGGAACATTAATGTTTGTCGAGTAAATCATTATGGGTCCTATTATTGGCAGACCCCATTTTGTGTTGTTGGGCAGACCCCGGCCCAATTTGGGGTATGTACTTAAAACCAGTTCTAACCAGTTACCACCCTTCGTACCAGTCTCCTTCGTCTCCAACCTTCGTGAGAGGTTGAGTTTAGGACTTTCGCTCGGCTTTTTCCCATACGAGTATTTTGATTGAGTCTGTTGTCTCTCATGACACAAAACTCTCGGCTAATTCCTGCATCAGGCAAAGTATTTCGGGTATAACCTCCTCTTCTAGCATTGTGATCTGCAACTGTATTAGAATTCGTTCCTTGTGCTTGCTCTGTTAATTTTTTCGGTATCACCAGTTCACCACTAATGTGCAAATCTTCACTCCCTTTTGCGGCCTACCATTCACTGACTTAGGGGTCGTTTGTTTTTCTGAGCCTATGAATGCTGAATGCTGAATGGCTCATCCTCTGAATGCTAAATCTTTGATTCTTTGAATTCTAAAAAACATGTTTGTTTTTGTTAGAATAACCTGGCTCTGAAGGCTGAATATAAATCATTCAGACAATTTTACTCATGCTATCTATTTTAAACACTAACTTGATTTCTTGTTAAACAAAATATATATTATATTTGAAGAGAAGAGATGGATTATCGAAAAAAATAAATGATAAATAAATTTATTTAAAATATGCTTTCACAAATATAATTTTAACGGTTTATTTTCATATTTTGTTTATTTTCAGAATATATATATGTAATTCTATTTTTAACAAAGTGGATATCATTCACCAAAAAAAAAAAAACCCGTGACGCCAACATCAAATTTTGAAGAACTTATTTTGAAACCATAAAAGTCAAGGTAGGAAAGTAGATGGGTTCTTAAGATTGGGTTCTTAAGAAAGGGCAAGAAGGGACTTTTTTGTTTCAAGTATTAGAATTCAGTGAATGCTGAATGCTAAAAGTGCCACTTAATGTTTAAACTACTTTAAAAAAAACAAACAAGTTTTGAGCCTATGAATGCTTAAAACTTAAGTTTAAGAGGCTCTGAATGCTGAATTCAAAAAAAACAAACAACCCCTTAGTTTTATTAAGTACCTTTTTGATAATAATATAAGGACAATTATCCTCAAAGTAAATTTTGGTTAACATTACACCAAAGTTCTCTTCCTTTGTATTCCCCTCAATTTTTATATTTATAACTGAAGTTTTACTTTTTATTCATATCTAGGATGAGATGTTTGGTTTCTGTCGATTCTCTCTTCTTCTTCTTTTTTTCTGTCGATTCTCTCAAACCAAAGATAATACTAGCTCAAATTCTTTATATCACGTACTGCAATGCGATGTATGCTTTAGTTCTCTGTACAGATTCTTTTATCTCTATTGTTTAAGGTGCTCACTGATTGACAATCTCAGATTTAACACAGGACAAGGAGGAAGTATTATTTATTGGGACACGGCCTCGTGGAAGAGAATTGGGTCAAAGCAAGGTGTCGGAGACCCTATCTCCGCGTTCAATGTTTCCAGTGATGGAGAATTCCTCGTAGTGTAAGTCTATTAGTTTTTCATTTTCACGTCCTTATTTACTTGATCGCAGTTTCTTTATTTTTTAAATTATTATGGTCTGTTGTTTCAATCTAATCCTTGAGCAATTGCTATTGGAGTTCATCTACCACGAGGATATCCCTATAGGGACGCCAGCCGAGACCGTTGGATCCGAGATTTAACGGTCCGAAAATCAAAAACAAACCCATATTCTCTCTCTTCCTTTTTGTTTTTGATTTTCGGACCGTTGGATCTCGAAACACTCATCCCTATAGGGATATCCTCGTGTAGTCCAGATCTTGCTATTGGGTTTGGTAGGGACAAATTGTCTTGATAAAAATGGTTTTAATATACTATCACTTATCTTAAATCTGTCCGAGTAATGACAAGATGGTGAAGTTTTGAATGCTGATACAACTCTCCTTTACCTGGCATTTCAAGGGAGATTTTTTATGCCCTTGATACTGAATTATCTTGAAACCATTCTATTTGACCATCTCTTTTATTCCTCCAACATGCAGTGGGACAATTCAAGGCGACATATAGGTTGTGAACTCCAGTATGCGGGTGCATACCGTTATAAAAAAGGCACACATTGGGCTTGCTACAGTATTGATGTTTTCCGACGATTCCAGATTAGCATCCTAATCAGTGTCATTTATCATATATGAGCACTTTTTACTGTCATCGATCAATTGTTCCCAAGACACTTTTGTAAGTATTAATATTGAAGTGAAAGACATGTGGAGTCTGCATCTTTGGACTCAAGTGCTAGAGTGACTGTAATTGAAAGCAAGAAAAAACAAAATGGTAAGTAGTATCTTCTATTCCTGCCTCTTCAAACACATTGTGAACTCCTGAAGTTATAACTTGTCGGTGGACTATTCGAAGGCCTAAAATTTGCTACAGTAGTATTTGGAAAATTTGCTTCATACAACTACTAGATCATGTTAGAACATAACATTTTAGGCTCTTCACCCCTCGGTGTCAATTATTTTCTTGTATATTCTCTAATTGTTAGTAAGGCTATTAATGTCATCATGTTTGCCTTAATGTCATCATGTTTGCCTCTCTTTTTGTTTTTCATTTTTTCTGAGGATTGAGCATTTGGGTTGTTCTTGTGGTTCTCTTGCTTGCGATTCTGGCGTATATCCTAGTGTTAGTGATGTAGCACTATGTTTTTGGATATAAAGAGTTTAGTGCCATTTCATCCTTATTTTCGCGTTCTTTATTTTCATGTGTAGTAGTGGTTATGAGTATGCGAACCGTGCTACGCATCGGTGTTTTTTCAAATCTTTAAACCTGTCGCTCTAACATCTTTATGATAGTATGATTTTTTGAATTCTAGTTATAATCTAAAAAATAATATAAAAACATTAGGAGGGGTTGAATATAATTTGAGTGATGTGAATGAAGTTTTCTAAATTATTTTAAATAATATGAAGCTAATTCTAATTTCAATAAAGTGAGAGAGTTTTTAGTAAATTGTTTAAAAAGGATGGAGCTGATTAGAATAATTAAGAGAGGTGGTTCTAAAATCATAAAATAGAAATATTACAAATACACAGTTCGGTTGAGAAATTTTCCTCCTAAAATTCCGGCTATCATATAGTGTAGAGATGTGATTATAGCAGCCATAATAAAATGCTCTCATCAAATTCAACCTCAACACTCCATCTAAGTGACTCATAATGCATGCTGCGAATAAGATCCCATTCAACTCTGTTTGAACTTGATTCTGAAGTAACAGCAAAAACAGATTTCTTCTTCATCTCACGCATAATGGTGATCTTTAGACTATCACAGACTGGACGGTGGCCCTTGTATTGAATTTCATCTAGCATGCTTGCGAAGCATAAACTATTAGCAATCTTTTCCACCCATTTCGACCGTTTCCCAAGGCAAAAGCATATCAATTTGATCAAAATTACAATTGATCAAAATTACAATTGGAAAACACATACAACCAAAAAAAACATAATTACGCTAATTGAAAAACACAAACAAAAACTTGATTTTATTATATGGGATAATTATTACATTGTTCCTCAATTTCATTACTTCAACCAACTCTTTTATTTTTATTTTTTAAAAAATTACTTTAAAATGTTCTCCATCATTAAGTGGTGGAAGAATTTTGATTTTTGAGGGTTGGGAGAAAGAGTGAATAAATGGGTTGAGCTTTGAGATTGAGAATTGGAGGGAAAAAGTCTTAGGTTTTTTGGAGGTGTATGATGATGGTGGTGGGAAAAAGGGCAAGGAAAATAGTTTAGGGATTAAGAATGAAAGAGAAAAAAAAAAAAAAAAAGGCTAAACAAATTGGCTCCAAATTATTTGTATTTAGTTTGGTGGTGCCCAACATAAATTACAATTTTTTTTTGTCAATGGCAAATTTATAAAATAATTTTATTTTTGGAGTCCGCCCAACACAAAATGGGGTTGTGCCCATAGCGAGTAACATTATTAATAGGAGTCGACGATGCTGTTGTCAACCCCAAGAACCGAATGTAATAAGAATTGGATACGTTAAAGGCATGTTAAATTGAGCCAAAGGCATGGACTTCCTGTGCAAGCCAGCTTTTCCTTAGAGAACGGTTTCATGGTCGCACCGACGCATGAATGATATAAATAATAGTTCCGCTACAAGGTTGGAAGAACCTGAGTACAGAAGAGTATAAATTGCTTTTCGAACCTGAGTACAGAAGAGTATTAAATTGCTTTATAACCTATGTTGCTTCAGTACAATTAAATGTTTCAAAAACAAAAACGAAGACCGGGGGGCATAATACAGAGTTGAGGTCCTTCAAAAGTTCCGCTGAGGATCTTGAGGAGACTGGCTCAACATAATGTAGAGTTCCTCGTGGCACAAAACTCCTTAACCGAACTCTGCTAGTGTTCATCTCCACTACTATCAACCACAACAAGAGTCTTTTTGGTCTTCAACCTCTTCTTAGCTCTATTATCATCAACCTCCCCTTCATTATGCTCGTCAGTATGCTGTGCAGACTCCTCGTACGTCTGAATTTGTTCAAGGATTCTACCTCCATACTTCTCACTCTTCAGCTTCCCTATGATCTTCTCTAACTAAGGGGAGAAAAAAGGGAAAAAAAGTCAGTAACATAGGCCTCTCACTGGAACTACTTATGGAACTTCCATACACTGATTAATGCTTAGTTGTATAGGTATTGAGATTGGATTATCCACCACTCGTGGTAGATATTCCTTCAAGAACCTAAAAAATCCACCACAAATATCCACCTTTTGATGCAGTAAGATACGAGTACTCCAATAGATGACGTCAAAAGGAAGGTTTTTTCTGGCAGATTCATAATGTTGTAGGGATAGAATTTCCTCCACGGTAGTACATCATCCAATCCCATAGCACTTGATAACCAAGTTGCACAAGTACATAGCCATAAAATCAAGGGACCCTGAACAGTACTAAGTTACGCATTTGGGTGATCTATCAAATAGGTTGATTTTGGGAGCATCATAATTGTATGTACACAAAATAACGGCTTGAGCTGGGATGCAAGTTGAAGAGTGTGTACGAGTCACGGAGAAATAAAGTTCAAAGACACAGCTTAGAAAAAGTTCAGTCAGAGTTACCTTCATTCATGTAGCTTTTACACACACGCACATAAATGGAGAAATGTTTGTGATACCACATTATATCTTGCATTGTAGGAGACAAAGGAGACTGAAACGCTTGATACTCCACCTATGTACTCAAATCCCCTCTGAAACTAACACTGTAGTAAAACAGTGTATCTTTTGTCGAAACATCAATGCGTTTTTTCTTCTAAAAAATAGACTTGATACGCTTTCCAACGGTGTGTGGCACGTTGCTAAACTCCAAGTAATCTAATCCATGGAATTATTTTGCCAGATGACAAAAATTTCTTTTTTTATTTTTATTTATTATTTTTTTTTTTTAATGTGGTGGCAGTTGATTAAAAAATTGGTGATGATGGGGCACAAATTATTGGTGGCGGGGCGGTGGTTAGATTGGAATAAAAAAAGAGGTAGCTCAATACCATTTAATGAAGAACGAAGTATGATTTGGAAGAACGAGATATTAAAATCTCGATTAGTAAAGTGAAGAAAAGAAGAAATTAGACGAATAATTGAACAATAATAGATTAAGAAGAAGATAAAGATTTAGAGGAGAATAGATAGAATATGGTGGACAATTCAACTAAGACTTCTTGAATATAAATCAAATCATAATAATCATAATGGTTGGTTCTACAAAACGATAGCGAATCCATGTTTATAGATATGGTTCCTTGGACAAAATAGAAACCAATTCTAATTCTAATAGGATACAAAAGTAAACTACTAAATAAATCAATTCCTGATTCTACAAATATTGCAATAGATTAATCCTAGTTGCCAAAATCATGTTTCTTGTCCTACGTCACATAAATAAACCAATTACAATTTATTAAAGATGGGCATCCAACTCAAAAGCAATTGGTGATAAGTGGAGCGACCCTAGGATTTATATATTGTTTGGTTACCATTTAGACTCCCGATGTGGGATAATAATCTCAACGTATCCCCTCACGTGTGGCGTATTTTTAAATAAAACACGTAGACATTTTTTGAGCCAGAGAAATAGTCCGATACCATATAAAAGATGGGCATCTAACTCAAAACCAATTGGTGATGAGTTGAGCGCCCCCGGGATTTATATACTGTGTGGGCCCTAGGCTTTAGACTTCCAATGTTGGATTAATAATCGCAAAACATTTATATATTGATTGGCTACCGTTTAGACTCCCGATGTGGGATAATAATCTCAACGTACCCCCTCACGTGTGGCGTATTTTTAAATAAAACACAGACATTTTTTAAAATGGGTGACGTGGGGTGAATGAGCTCTTTGAGCCAGAAAAATATTCCGATACCATATAAAAGATGGGCATCTAACTCAAAACCAATTAGTGATAAGTAGAGCGCCCCCGGGATTTATATACTGTGTGGGCCCTAGGCTTTAGACTTCCAATGTTGGATTAATAATTGCAAAACAATTCACTTCAAATTATCTTGAACTTTTATATTAAAAAGTATTGAACGGCACATCTATACAGTTAACTCCAAAATATGCATAACGTGCATGCACACTAGTATAAAAAGAAGAAATGCAGCAATTGCCTAAGAAATAGCTATCTCCATCGCTATTAGACACTTCACAAGGACTGCTAAAATAATTGATACTACATTTTGAAAAAAATGTTTTTTCCTTACCTGCTCAATGGACGTTGGCTTTTGAGAGCTTAACATGCTGATCTGTTGAGTGGAAAGAACAGCGTGAGGAAATATACCCCCGTGTATGGATGAGAGATCATTCCTCAGCTCGTCGAGCTTAAACTCTAAACCTGACAGTGACGAAGTGTGTTTGGCAGCTTTTCTGTTGCCAGTCTTACTCTTCTCTCCACTGCAAATTTCAAGCTTGACCATCTTCTTCCCTGTATGTATAATGATAAAAATAATGAACACTGTTAAATCAATGACCGCAGACAACTAATTTGGAGGTGGGGGGGCAGATCAAGAGAGACTGAAAATCCTACTAGGATATACAGTAAGTCTAGTATCACCTTTCTTTAGTTCTTAAATATTCAGACAGCAAGGATGATGGGGAATAGAGGGGCAGAGAAGCGCACGCCCTTGGTTTGTTCTGTTAGTTGCGGTGGAAGCACGCACGCGCTCAGTTTGGCCTTCTTACAAGCGCGCACGCGCTCTGGGATTTTCTTTGGGCTTGTGTCGAAGTCAGTCTTTGTGTTAGGTTTAGGATGCCTATTTAAGGCTATGTTAGGGTTTGTAAAAGACACTTTTGGTTTTATTTATTTTATTTGATAGACTCTTGGTTAAAGATCGACTTTTATCGATTCTCGGTTAGAGATCGATTATTTTAGATTGTTTGAGAGCTAACGCATCACATAACTACATCAGTAATGATGGGGAATAGAGGGGCAGAGAAGCGCACGCCCTTGGTTTGTTCTGTTAGTTGAGGTGGAAGCGCGCACGCGCTCAGTTTGGCCTTCTTACAAGCGCGCACGCGCTCTGGGCTTTTCTTTGGGCATGTGTCGAAGTCAGTCTTTATGTTAGGTTTAGGACGCCTATTTAAGGCTATGTTAGGGTTTGTAAAAGACACTTTTGGTTTTATTTTATTTGATCGACTCTTGGTTAAAGATCGACTTTTATCGATTCTTGGTTAGAGATCGATTATTTTAGATTGTTTGAGAGCTAACACATCGCATAATTGCATCAATTGATATCAGAATCAGCTACGGACTGGATATGTATGATAAAGAGCGTGTGGCCGAACTTTCTAGGCAGGTAGCATCGCTACACCGCCAGGTCACCGCCTTTACTCGGTAGCTTGACCATTCTTATGAGCGTCAGACACCAGCAGTGGAAGACGCATTGAAGGTAAACAGTTCTAAAACTTCGAACCTTGTTGATGTGGTTGACAAAAATTCAATTTTTATTTTTGAAGTTGAAGAAAAATTGAATTTTCTGTTGATGAGGGGATGTATTATCAAGTTGGTGAAAAACAGGGTTTTCTTGAATGGGATTTACCACAGGTTGATAATGTTTCTCTTGACGATGACAAATTATCTGTTTTGTGTTTTGTGGATCCGAGCTTGTCAAACTTGGAGGAAATATTTGGTTGTGTTGGTTTGGTGCGTTTGTTTGAAGGTTTTGCAAATCCATTCCTTGACGACTTTGAAGATTTATTCCTGGAGGAGAATCCTTGCTTGCTTTTCAGAAGATATTTGTCTGTGCACGTTGTGACTACGAGTTTTTTTCAACAAGCTATGCAAATTAGTCAATACGGTGGCAAAGTTCAAGGACGACTTCAGTCTGTTTTGTTGTTCGTCTTCTGTCTTTGTGCTAGTGACATTCGAGGACAAATGTCCTCCAAAACGAGGAGAATGATGGGGAATAGAGGGGCAGAGAAGCGCACGCCCTTGGTTTGTTCTGTTAGTTGAGGTGGAAGCGCGCACGCGCTCAGTTTGGCCTTCTTACAAGCGCGCACGCGCTCTGGGCTTTTCTTTGGGCTTGTGTCGAAGTCAGTCTTTGTGTTAGGTTTAGGACGCCTATTTAAGGCTATGTTAGGGTTTGTAAAAGACACTTTTGGTTTTATTTATTTTATTTGATCGACTCTTGGTTAAAGATCGACTTTTATCGATTCTCGGTTAGAGATCGATTATTTTAGATTGTTTGAAAACTAACGCATTGCATAACTGCATCAGTAATGATGGGGAATAGAGGGGCAGAAAAGCGCACGCCCTTGGTTTGTTCTGTTAGTTGAGGTGGAAACGCGCACGCGCTCAATTTGGCCTTCTTACAAGCGCGCACGCACTCTAGGCTTTTCTTTGGGCTTGTGTCGAAGTCAGTCTTTGTGTTAGGTTTAGGACGCTATTTAAGGCTATGTTAGGGTTTGTAAAAGACACTTTTGGTTTTATTTATTTTATTTGATCGACTCTTGGTTAAAGATCGACTTTTATCGATTCTCGGTTAGAGATCGATTATTTTAGATTGTTTGAGAGCTAACGCATCGCATAACTGCATCAAAGGAGGAACATGGGCATCATCCCAGATAGGATGTACCAACACCGATAAACGATGACTTTTTATTTTCATCTCTTCAAACACATCACGAGACACTGAAAAAACTACGAGAGAAACATGTACAGTAATTTGGTAGTATATACAAATGAAATTGTAGGGTCAAAGAATTGTTCAGCACTTCAGCTAGAGGAATGAACTCCCTGGGTATTCACAACTCCACTATGATAGCTTCATGGGTAAAGGTGTGTGATCTAATTAATGAGCACGTACATCGCATGTGTGACTTAAAGGTACAAATGAAGGAACAATCAAAACCATTATGACTTTCCTTTGGTGTTTGAATTACTGGCTCAACAGTTGTGCACCCCTCCCCAGATGCGGAAGGATGAGAGTTGAGACTCACTTGTATAGACTTAGAGGAGTTTTCACTGGGTAATTATTTCAACCCTTCTGAATATGTCTCCACAGCCGGTTATGGCTCCTTAATCAATTATCCTTCTGGGCTGGTGATGTTAACCTTCAAGGCCAGATAGACAGTGTCAGTGTAGTAGGTGGACCAAGGTGGAAGTAAGTCATCATAGAGGTGGTTCTTGTGCGATGTGGAGACGATGGAACTAACTAGGTGGGCAAAGACATGTTATCTAACATGTAGTTTTTTGGGTTGTGAGCAACAACCTCTACATACAAAACGGTCTTGGATAAAAGAAGTGATTATTGCCATCATTTTAAACATCCGAATCATACATTGTCTGTTAGAGAACAGGGAACTGATATTCCCAGTAGATGTCTTTACAGGTTCAGTACACATATCGGACATTTTCCTGTGCAATTATATAATTAATCTGACACCAAGTGGAAGTAAGAATTCCCAGAAAATATAATATCCTGTTCAAAAGAGAAAACAACTTGCCTTCCACTATTTGCTTCCACAGTGGTCCTAGTGTGACATAAGCATTTGTGGCGTATGCTGTGTGTTGGAATTCTTCTTTCTACATAGAAACCAAGACACTAATAGCTGTCAAATATAGTTTACCTCGGTACTAACTAGTTAATAAAGATACTTCAATGTAGACCCTGCTTAGTCCAAAGAATTTTTTTGCGATTCAGATACTGAGTTAAACCTTGTTATATTCATTGATGGGAACTTTATTATGTGTTGCTAGAAAGCCGACTACATGCCTAGAGCATGGAGGCAAAATTCCGAGAAACTGTTGCAGCTAGACTGTGGTTACATCTAGTTATTGTCTCAATACCACCTTAGAAACAACCCTTCCATCTATATTCGACTAGAAAATATATTCAAATTTAAGAAAACTCTGCTATCTACGTTTCACTGTGAATGAATTTTTTTGTGTCAGCTGCATCATTACGACAGGCTACATTTCTACCTTGACACTAGTAAAATTGTATTGTTGTTAATGGAGAAGAAGTTGGAGAATAAGAGGATACGGCCTTAATTAGGTTTTCGCCTTGTATCACTTCAATATATATATGAAAAATCAGGGTTTACAATAATAGAAACTGCCTAAAATATTATACGTCCCATAGTCCGACCCTTGGGAGATGTCCTCCTAGAACTCTAACAACACTGAAACAATTAAAACTTAACAGATTCTAATATTATACGATTGAAATTTAGAGCTCACAATCTAGTCCAAAGATGAGTAATTTATATAGTCAAACTCTCAAATCCTTCTGGTTCTTGAAATTATTTTTCTACGTAACGGAAGCTTGAATCGTTATGGAAACGTAAGGTTCATCCAATAAAAGTGATGCATAAATTAATGCTTATATAAATGTCGAAAGGATAATTTATGAGTAGAGTTCAGCCAATTTAAATCAGAGTACAGAAAAGTAAAACCAAAATCTTTTAACATTAATGAAAAAGATCAGATCTAGTCCATTAATCCACCCCCATATAATCATTAGCTACATGTAACTTTCAGGTAGCAATATTTTGTGAAAATATCTGAATAATAGAGAAAGAGGCAAGATAATGGAGATGTCAAGCTCCAAGCAAATATCAGGGAATATGTAATATGTCATTGATTAGGACAAGTGCTATATAGTCTTCATAAACATGACACAAACAACTTAGGCATTAAAGTATGAAACATTCACTCGGATTGAATGGATGTATCATACTATCATATGTAGTAGAGTGTGGTTTACAGTTTATACAACTCAAGTAGTTAAATTTCTTGTCATTCTTAGCATAAAAGGGATTATTTGTTTTTCTGGAAATACATGTGTAAAAAAAAAATGCAGAGCCAAGTTTCTCACCAGAACATGATCTAAAATAAGCTGAATGATAAGCTGCTCAATGTCCTCTCTCTTTAATTTTGAACCTGTGGGGTAAGACATAACATACATATTTATTTGTAGAAGATAATTTTTGAGAAAGCACATCCAATTCATGCTGTCAACTAGAGTAAATCAAAACTTTATCAAGACAATCACATTGCTCTAAATTTCTTTGCGGTTAATTAAAAGACCTTTTCGTTAAAGCTTTATATAATGGCTCGTCTCTGAATATCACTTTCTCCCACAGGTTTGGCATGATTCCCTAACGTGATCCTGTTTGAGGAAGAGCCTTAGCAACCAAAGCATAGAGCGAGGGTGCGAGCGAATGCGAAAGTGTGAGTGTCAAAGCGGCTATCTTCAAAAACTCCCACTATAAAAAGCGCCTCCAGAGCATGGTTGTAAGGATAAATTTAACTAAATAATTTTTTTTTACATATAATAACTTATTATTTTATTTAGTTTTCAAGTTAGAATTAAATTTAAAAAAATTTAATAAAGCTTTGTTGGAAATACAAAAGACCAATTAATTGGCTTTGAAGTTTAGCCACTTAGCTACCTGAGATGGTGGGGCTAACAAAGTGGGCTGTATCACTGCATGGTCCTTGTCACTTGATACGTGTTAGGAAGTAAAAGAGTAGTACAGGCTTTATTTTGGTCAAGGCGTAAAGCGTGCTTTTACTAGCCCAAAGCCAAACTTGCAGTTTATATTCTTCACTCTGATTGGTTAGTTACAACCTATAGTTTTGCAAAGCGGTGGCTTCAACACAATAAAGCGCGCATTCAGTCCGAATTTGGCTTTAAAGCGTGAAATTGCAAACTCAGAGCGCAAACATGGCCTCACTTGGACACTTTAGGTTGCTAAGGGAAGAGCATGTTTAATCGTTCTAGAGTTTTTATTGTCAGTAGGATTCACTTCAGCCAATTTAAATATCAAATATCAGTAGAAGTAGTGTTAGACACAGAACTACTACTACAAAATGAGTCTTACTATGAAGACTTTAAGCATTGGAAAAATCCCTGTCATAGTTTGGTTTTGTGATGTGAGAGAATTGTCATGAGTCATGCCATTATTATCTTCTTGTTGTTGACTTGTTGTAGTTGATAAGTAAATAATTAACTAGAATGTAAATGGGATACAAGTGTGAGAGAGAATCTCACCTCACAAGTCCTAAAGCCCGTTCTAAAGAACCTCTTTAATAAATTTACATCCCTATGACAACCCAATAAAATTTCCCGACAAACTACATTCCGAATGTCAGACAAGAGATCCCAATTTTCTACTCTATCACTAGCAAATATGCCACCGCAAGCGATATATTCAGTTAGTCTAAATGATCATCTTCATGTTCTCTCTATGATAGGCTGATTATTATCCAAAAAAGGCCCCACAGTTTGCTCAATCCTGCACTCCTTACTGTTATTTTCATGTATTTCCCCAAAGAGTTTTTCAAGGCCCCTTCTTCCCAAACCAGATGATATCCCCAAGTTTCCTGCTAATGGCACGACCACATATGTGATGAATCAAAATCATATTTCTGGTCATTAACTTGTTGGTCATGTATTCACAAATGCCCTGTCACTAAAGAACCTAATCTTTGAGATACTCATAAGGACCTTAAATCATAGATTACACATTCACACCGAACCATAGCGAATGGTAAATACATGACCCGCTAGTGGATAGTTGATCTAAGTAATCCACGGACTGCTAATTGGTTTTGACACCAGAATATACTGTGAATTGTGCCTGGCTAAACCACCCATGTACTTTAACATGAAGTCCTTTCATAATTTGACCACCAAGGTATATGCAAGTGTCATTTTACCTTAAAAAAAAAAAAACTAGAATACTGCAAGGCAGTGGGACGAACAAAGAAGATGGGTTGAGAGTCGGATCAAAGTTGCGGGATCAGGGTTTTGGATTTGAAGAAGAGAGGGGGAAGTTCTTACTATGGTCTGGTTGCAAAATTTTTGTAGAGAATTTGTTGTGTTGTGTTAATGGAGGGGCAGAGGAAGATAAAGAGAAGGATTACTGAACAATTTTGCAAAAGTTGAAAGAGGGAAGAACAATAGTCTTTGCAAATTTTTTGTAGAGAATTTGTTGTGTTGTGTTAATGGAGGGACAAAGGAAGATAGAGAGAGGATTATTGAACGATTTTGCAAAAGTTGAAAGAGGGAAGACCAATAGAGAAAAAGAGGACGTACGTCAAGTCAAATAGTTTTTGTCCCCCTCCCCCAACCAAAGAACTCACTTTGCTCGTGGAAAATAAAATTATTGCAATTAGAATAACTAAGTAGTTATGAATTAAGAAGAAAAAATTATGACATTTCTTTGCTAGACAGACACGAAAGAATTGAAAACTGATTAAAAACAAATGAGATACGTTAGAAATCCTTTTCTTGAGATTGTATGGGATAGAACACGAATTGCACTCTCTTAAGATAAATAAAAAGATTTATAAGGTGAGGTAAAACACTGTAGATGCATTTTGGGATTAGCAAAGACCCTAGGGGTGAAAGTAGAGAAAATGGATATCAAATAATAAGTTTCCATCTTTTATTTTATTTTATATTATCTTGATCAGTGAATTTAATTCATTAATGTGATAAAAATAAAGTGGTACAAGTAGTAGGCCACGTAACAAGGAGCTAAGCAATGCCAAGAAGATCCCCTGTACCCGGTTGCAAGCCCTTTTATAGTACAAGGGTATCCCAATTACAATTAATAAGTTACCATCTTACTGTGGAATTATAAGGCTTTAGCCTCACATGGCCTCGAGGTTTAAGCCTTGAGGCATTTGCATGTGAGGTATAAGCTTTGATTTATATTTCATACCCTTAATAAGCACGCCTCGAAATCATTACCTACCCCTTTGCCTTGCGGCGGACCTCAACTTGGCCTTTTTTGAAAAAACAATTGGAGGAATTTTGATCTGTAACATTTCTACATACCTAGCTCCTTATGGTTGAACTTGACCTTGTCAACAAGCTGCAACAGCGTCACCCTTTGATCATTCTCTTGCATCTCCCGCAGCAGGGACACCAAAATATTTGCATGACCTGTAAAGCACATTCTTATTACAATCTAAAAGCTCCCCCAAAAAAAATATAATAAAATAAATAAATAAAAATGTAGGTTTCATTAACTTGGTTTACTATTCTTTTTCTTTTTTATGTGATTTGCTTGTTTAATATTTTTTTTCTATTATATTTACTCGACTTATTCAATACTCCTTTCTTAAAAAAACTCTAACTAAAATATATTTTAAAAAATCTTTATTATATTCTTATCCATGTCAGTTCTTCTATTGCTTCTGCGTCGGACACCGTTGACTTGCATTATATATATATATATATATATATATATATATATATATAGGGATGAGCATCTCCATATAAGTCAATAGTGGTCAGTTAAGAAAAGAAGCCACTCTTAAGGATTTTGAATATAATATTTGGTAGAAAATACTATATTAGAATATTATAAGCCATTTATGAATATAAACTACACGTACAAAGTGTGTTGAGGGTAATAGTTCCATTTCGGGAGTTTAGAGCCTAGCCGATTAACATATAATTTTCTGGAGTCGCTTCATTAATTGCCAAATGGTTTTGAGTAGGATGCTATAAATTTTAAAACGGTATTAGAGCAAACTATTTCAATATTTGCATGAAGGTCCCATGTGTACTCCATCACCCGTTAAAAATAAAATCAACATGTTGTGTCATAGGATTAAGTCACACCACACGTGGGGAAGCGTGGAATCATAGTCCCACATAAGAAGTTTAAAGCATAACTGATTAATATATAAATTCCTAAGCCCACTCCATTCATTGCCAATTGATTTTGAATTGGATGCTCCAAAGTATAAGACAACTGATTAAATGGTTCATGCAGACAAAGTAAACAATATTAACATCAAGCATGAGTGTATAAAGATAGAGACGACAAACAAATGGACTTAAACAAGACATGACCCAGAAGACAAAGCAATTCACAGAAACTTCTGACCAATGAAAAGAAACCTTACAGGTGACATCTGCTTCCTTGAGATCTCTTTCGTATGCACAATTGTCGCACATCCCTGAGAGAAAACATAAGACCCTCAGCAACATGATCAAAGAATTTCAAAGTCAATATCCGTATAACACATGGAGAGAATATGTATAATGAGAGATACCGTTGCAGTCACGTAACGGCTCCGCAAAATGCCGAAAAAAATCACTGCGGCGGCATTCTCTTTTAGACTGCAATAAAGAGAAAGGGGGAACACTTGATCTTCTGTAAAATGTTCTAAGTTCTAAGATAATATACTCACACCATGACAATATGATTAAAGTGGTCTAACTTGCCTCCCCTTAGGAATGACATTCTTCCAAGGTAGCTAAGAAATACCATATAATAGGGCCCACAAAGGTGAAAATAACTAATAATGTGCTTTCAGACAAAGGGTAAAACATTCTCACAAAGAAGCTTAATATCATTTCTTTTAAAAATCAATTTAAAACAAAATTTGACCTCGAAGTAAAGTTTGGGGGATGAAACCAATCAACTGTAAAGCCCAACCATGGAATTGTGCCAAATGAAAAAAACAAGAGACAAGAAAGATAAGTACAACAAACCATGACCACATGTAAATATTTCAATTGACTCAACATTCTGAGTGAAAGATTACAACAACAGGGGAGTCAAAAAAATTGAAAAATTGGATCTATGTCCAACGGATCACACCCACCAAAAAAAAGTATTTTGTTTTGGTGACCCGTGCTCATAACACTTTCTATAAACAGCAAATGATCAAGTTTACCTGGCAGTATCGAACAATGCCATACAGATTTTGCAATCCATAATTCTCATAGAAAACCATTGAGCTCTGGTAAGAGACACAAGTCAGAGAAAGGTTACCACTAAGAAATGAGAACCTTAAATGCTATAGAGATAAATTTTACCTGGCGAGGAACATCACCGGGCCTAAAATAGAGCACGCAATCTGAAGGAAGCCCATCTCGTCCAGCTCGACCACTCTCCTGCAGCTTAATTAATCAGATTATTTTGGATTATTGAATATCTATTAACGTAAACTAAAGTGGTAAACTGATAACAAACCTGGTAGTAGGTCTCCATCGATTTACTTAGGCTGTGATGGATGACAAACCTGACTACAAAAAATTATGTTAGTTTCAATCATGCACAAACACATGAAGAACAAGAGCTAGAGAATAAAGAGGTTATGTTTGTAGCTTCCGGAAAAACTTGGACATCCAAGGTTAATATATATCTAAGTTACATTGACACGGATACGTGTGTTCATATCTGACACTGATACGAAGTGTCTGGCACGGCGAAGTATCAAATATTGAGGTATATAACACACAATATGTGTCCGTGTGTCTCCGATACCGACACATGGATACGTATCCAACAAGGATTATTTTCAAAATATGGCGTGTCCATGTAAATTCCGGACGCTAAACTAAGTTAATGCAGTATATATATTATATACAATACTCACCATCTGGCTTATTAATTCCCATGCCAAAAGCCACCTGCAAAAAACATAGAAATGTATCATAGGCACGTACTAAGCTGCAAAAATAAAATAAAGACAAACAGCAAGATACTTACAGTAGCAACAATGACCTGCAACTTGTTACTGCTCCACCTGTGCGAACGTATAAGAATAAGGGACCCTAATGAATTAGCGCATACAACCGCACAAACATACACAAATATGACAGAAGTGGAAGGCAATGGGCGAGAGGACCAAAACACTTTTTTGGACAGTGCACGGTTTTCAACTGTTACTATAGAAGTTGATATATTTATTAAACTGCGCTAATCTTTTTTTAGAATGATCTCCATGTTAGGGAGTTATTAGCCAGAAAATATTATCCACTAACTCATTGTGTAGGTTCATTTTTGGAATTCTTGTTGGGGATATTTCTAACTTCAACCAATTTTAGCGTGCATTTCCAATTTCCGTAAATCAATGCGGAGGTAACTAGGCAAGTCTAAGAATCCCAATTTCTATTAAAACAATAACAAATGTAGAGGTGGTCAGACCATTCATTGCCTACTTTCACATGCTTCTTTATTTATATCAGATGTCAACTGGGTTTCCACTTTAATGCCTCTTCTCAAAGAAAAATTAAAATTAGTGTACTATACCGAAAAAGAAAACGCCAAAAAAATCAGACTTCAATAATCATGAGAATCAAATCAAACATTGTTCACAACAATTTAAGAGTGCATGCCTTGTGTTGAGAAACATAGCAGATTTAATCAGGATAATGAATTTACCGCTTATGAACTCTTTCACGAGAGGTTGCATCAATTTCTGCATGATAATAATCAGCCAAGATTCCTTTCAGGCGCAATTCCTTCGCAACCTAAATTTTTTTGAAGTGTCAGAGGAACATGATTTAGACTTGAAAAAAATTACTATGTTACATGAGTTCTAAATGTAAGGGAGAAACAAAGTTACAAAAAAGAACTGGTGAATGGACAACAATAGCAAACAGTCAGATATTTCCATATTGATGTTAAGAAATCAATCAAGAAACTTGACGACCAACATAACAAGAAAAATATTCCACTTAAATCCCGGATTACAACCTGTTCATTTCCACATGTGTTAATTCAACACTATTTCTATGTTTGCTGCACGATGTGTAAAAACCAATTGGTGTCTTCACCAACTATTCTTACATGCATTATTTTATGGTGGCCCAGAGAGGTAGGGGCATGTCCCCAAATTCAACTAAGGTTCAGTGAAACAAAAAAAATTCAATAAGGCTGAATAATTTTTATTTATTTTACTTTTGTTTTTTGATATTTGAATAGGAGAGTCCCAAATTAACTACTCCTTTCAAGTTGTATTACTTGATTATGTGGTTGATAAAGCATGAGAAATTTTCCTCACATAAGATGCAAAACATGATAGGCAAACTTACCTACTTAAACCAAACTTAAAGCATTAAGTGTTTCTCCTGAATAACAGAAAAACACACTAAAGATTGTTCACACATTCAAACTTAATGAGAACAAAAATTCAAACTGGAATCAGATTTAATGATTTATGTAATTCTTGGCTCAGACCTGCTCACACTCCTTTCTCGAGAAACAATAGACAATTCCAGACTCATTATTCAGATAGGTACCCTGTATGAAATCAGCAATTTCATCTATAGCCACTTTTCCAATAGACGACTTTTCACGTACCTGCAAAGTAAGAAATAAAAGTACAACATTTCAGTATGATCACCAGAATTTGTCAAGATTAAACATCAGTAGTGGATAACGTACCACATAAAAAAGATTAGGCCTGTTCACAGTGCTAACAAATTTAATGCACTTTGGAATACGAAGCATCAGTGTCAAATCTGTTTGGACCTTCTTAGTAGCAGTTGCCTGAGATAAATATAACAGATTCAACTAGAAGTTACCCTGAAATAACAACTCTTAAAGGAAGAAAGAAGAACATTGATAGAGGTCCGTAATACCGTCAAAGCAATCAATGGAATATTTGGAAACTGGGTCTTCAAAATAGTAAGGTTCTTGTAGTCAGGACGAAAGTCGTGGCCCCACTGACTACAGCAATGTGCCTCCTGCCCATTCAAATGATCATAAAGTAAACAACCCAAGGACTTAAAGAACTAAAGGACTTCAACGTTTTATTATAAGATTTAGGGATAACAATGAGTATAATAATCTGTAAAACTCAGAAGAGAAATCCTTCAATTTCCTGACACTTCATTCCGTCAAAGGTGCCATCTTCTAGAGTTAAATGTCATGGTGGTCGGGGATGGTGTTCCAGGAATCTTGCTTCTTGGATCGGAGGAAATTATATTGTTTCTGATTCTCTAATCAATAAGGAGGACGTGGATGCAAATTCTGCTTCTAAACCTACTACTCTTGTTGGGGGTTTTTCACATTGGCTACTTGCCATTAAAAAAGACTATTTCATTAAGTGTTTAGTTATAAACCTATTTACAAAAGAATGTACAGGATAGCTACTTACATCAATTGAAATAAGAGAAAGACGGCCCGCATGATGGCACTTTTCAAGCTTCGACATAAACCTCTTGCTCTTAGATATCTTCTCGGGTGTGACATATAAAATCTTAAGCTCTCCCTCACCTTTCTCAAGAGCCTTGTATATGAATTTTTCATCTTCCTTATTTGTTGTAGATGTCAACATGTATGCTGGAATTCCCAAAACTGCTAATCCCATCACCTGAAGCAATAATTATTTCTTTGTCTTTGTAAATAGAAGCATAAATAAAATACAAACAGAGGGATTGATTGCAAATATAACAAATTACAACCAAATTAAGAGTACCTGATCCTGAATTAGTGAAAGCAAAGGACTGACAACGAGCGCAACTCCATTACGAAGGATGGCCGGGAGTTGGTAACAAAGGCTCTTGCCACCGCCTGCGGCCATTATAACTAGAACATCCCTTCCACTCATGACTGCATTCAGTATCTGATTACATTTGACATCTCTTCGGTTAGTACCTATATGTAGGTAACTGTAAAAAGAGAACTTTAATATAATCCTTGTGAGATAAAAGAAAATCTTAGTGGGAAACCCAGGAGAGGGGAAAGCTTCTTTAAATAAGCAATTTCCTTCTTTTCTTTCCAAAAGCAAGGAGCGGGTTCTATGTCTAGAAGGTAGGGTACAAGCTTCTCTAGTAGTCCAACATATCTTCCCTAGTCCCTATCATATACTCATATAAGGGCGGAGAAAAAAGATTCTTCCACGATCCATCATATTTCCACAATCTCTATGATCACCTCCACTACATGGAAAGACTGGGCCGGAAAAGAGGTTATTCAATTCTGCGGGCAACAACTAAACGCACGGATTTTATGAACCACTTGAGAGACTAAATAGAAATAGCCGATAACGGTATTAACCTGAAGTGATAGATCGTCACGGGTTTGAATCCCTTTAGAGAGTTTTTGTTGCCTTCAAACGTGGGTATTTGACTGTCATCACCTTAGAGGACAAAAATTCGAACTCAGGAACAACAACAGACGGCACCATTTATCAATTACGTGTTTGTGTTTGAAATACGAGTTAACCAGATCACATCTTCAATAAGCGTAGTTTTAGAAAATTAAAAGAAAATAATAATAAGACAAAACACACATACGTCACGTGTAGGTGCCAAATATATTCACATAATTAACAGGTCCCCACATGGATATCTACAATTTGTGCCAAAGGTGGACCTCTTCGTGAAAATGCCTCAAATGTTCTAAAAAGTGCTAGGTAAAAGGTGGGAAGGAGGAGAGCGTTTGCGGTCTAGGCGCTTTTTTAATACATTAATAATTCAACACAGCTAGTCTGCCTGATCTGAGTAGAGGCCTAGGCCGATTTTTAGAAACAGTGAGAGATGGTAAGAAGCAGTGGAACTATTGATTATTGAAAATGGTTTCAATGTCACCAAAAAAAAAGGTGTCTCTGCTACTTAGACCAAGGATAGTTAACCAACAGGGATGCTCTAAACGGTGAACATAAGGGGTACTAATGACTTGCTATGTAGGGATGAGAAACACTGGGAGGCAAAGGCCCAAAACCTTTAAGTTCAAGGGAAACAGATTCTCTGCAATCAAAAGCTCGTGTAACACCAAACCCTGCCTGGGTTGAGAGAATAATCCAACATTCTACCAAATTCTAGTCAACTAGGCAGACCTTTCCACTTAATGTTCATCCAATGGCAATCATTTCCGATGAATAAAGTTCCATATCCTTCCCTTTCAGGTTGGAGCATTGTACTAGGTGTTGTAGTCCTTGCTTCTGTCTTGTGTTATGCTACTGGTGATCCTCTCTGTCACCATAGCATACCAGTTCTTTGTCTGTTGGTAAGTACATGTATGAATGTAATTCCTTCCTTTTATTAATACAATTCAATTGTCAAAAAAAAAAAAAAAAAAATGGTCTACCTTTCCAGTCCTTTCAATTGGGCCTTACGATATATTGTTCGATGTTATTGGTCTTATTAGTCACAGCATATAGGGAGTACATTGGATATCCACATTGGAAAAATAACAATTCAAAAATGAAATGCTGCTCTATAAGAGAGTTAAAATACAGAACCCTAATGAGAGAGGGAAAAAAAAAACTAACCTCACGCTGGTTTTCACGGTAAGTGGGTATACCAAAAACATTAAATCTAATATCATCAGCACGAGAATCCCACTCAAACTTCCCCGACCAATTATCAATAGAGAGTGAGGACGAGGGAGCAGCAGAGCAGTCTTTCTTCTCCTTATCATTATTATTATTATTATTGTTTTTATCACATTCCTCTAACAGTGTTTGCAGTTCAGATTGTCGCTCGTACAGTTTCACTTGTCGATCAAGTAACAACTTTATTTGTTCTGCACAAGTCAACAATTAATATTTTTATTTTACACGTCAGAAATCATTATTATTAACAATATGTTAAGGATTATTATTAAATGGTGTATGTACCTCGGACTACTTGTAGTTCAACCTCCACGTTCAGAAACTCTTCCTCTACTATGTCCTTTTCCATTCTCTCTCTCTCTCTCTCGCTGCCGCGAAACCTACGACGACTCAACCAGTTCCAGCTGCTTATTATGCCACAAAAAAAACTCGTGCCCCGTCAGCCCACGCTCGGTCTGCTTTTCCTTCGATGGGCTCATCAGCCTATTAGAAACAAGGCTACGGCCCTCTTCCAACGTGAGTCCAATGGCTCCCTATCCCTTTAAAAATAGAGCTAAAGTCAACAGATTTTACTCTCTATCATTAATTTCTTCTTTATATATACAAAAGATTCTACTATATATAGAGTAAAATAGATATAGAGAGTAGAATCTTTTGTATATATACATAGAAAAATAATGATAGAGAGTAAAATTTGTTGACTTTAGCTCTATTTTGTTGACTTTAGCTCTATTTTATTGACTTTAACACTACTTTTAAAGGGTTAGAGAGCCATTGGACTCAGCCTTATCAACAACTTCCAAAATTCCGGCTCTCACCGAAATCTTTAAAGGCAATAAGAAAAGAAAAATATTGCATATTACGTATGAATTTATAGCTCATCTATCAAAGTATGATAAGTTGTTTACGATCTCACAATCAACAATTAAACTTTTGAGTATTCCATTCCCAGGTTACCGGACAAAGCATCAGTTATAACATATCATGAACCCAACACTACCAACTGATAAACACCCAAAATTGTAATGACATTATATAGTGGTTAATTATGTGTATAATAAATGCAAATTAATTGTATTTTAATGTTTTTACAGATTACGACACGTAGTGATGAAATTTCATAAAAAATCTGCAATATGCTAATTGGAAACAAAACCTTTTTATCAAGTTCAAAAGAAGCTCATTGGAAACTTAAAAATATCATAATCAAGTCCATAAAGCCTAGTCCAAAATAGTCAATTCCGGGTCAACCCTGGTAAAATCTTGCAGAAAAATGAACGAAACTTCATAAAATCATATTTTTTAACTCCGAACTCCGTTTTGGGTTTGTGACCTGTCAAAACGATCAGCGCGACAAGCTCTACGCAATGGCATATAAGTTCTAACAATTGACTGGACTGAGAATTAAAACAGGTCCAAACTAAGACAAAGTAAATCTCCAATTACTATTCATCATTATATCATAAAGTGGAAGTTTATGTAATCACCCACTTTCTCCACTTAATAAATGCACAAACCACTTCTAATTATTTATCTTGTAATTGGAATTACTATTCACCCACTTTCTCCACGTAAATTAAATAAATTATATTATAAAAATAGATTAAATTGTAGATTGAAAATGTAAGATGTAATATTGGCCACCCATTTCACTCATTTGAAATTATAAATATGAGGGGAGAGGTGGTACTCTAAATAAACTTGCCAATTTACTTGTGATTTGTGGTCTTGTAGCCCTTCACTCTCTTCGATGTAATATTGGCCACCCCGTGTTTTAATTCTTTTATTTTCCTAATAATAATAATAATAAAGATAATAATAATAGATAATAGATAAAATAAAATAGGATAAGTGTTAGTGGAAATAGGAGACGTGGGTTTATGGGATAAACATTCTTCCCTATTTCGGGGGTTTTGTTTTGAACAGAATAGAAAACATAATAGGGTTAGTTAAAAACACCGCGAGAGTTTTACAGAAAAGGGAGAAGTTTTACTGACAATAGAAAAGGAAGATTTTTCCTGGTAGCTGGCTGATAGTCGGAGTGCGCTAAAGGTGAGTAGCTATTTTGCTATATCACCGGATTTATAGTTTTCTAATATCAGTGTAAACTGTCTAATGTTTTTTTTTATATAACTGTCGGAACTGTTGGGACTCGAAAGTCGTCAATGGCGGCGTCGCGAGTCCAATAGCAAGGAATCGTCCCGTAATTTCATTTGAACCTTTATGTTTATGTTAACTGTGATACTGTGGGGGCAGTGAAGCTCGGAGAAGAAGCGTTAATGGTGGCCCGCAGTAAATCGCCCATTTTTATTCAAACCTTATTATTTGTGTTTGGTTGTGGACTGATGAGGGTCGAGTGGGGCGATGAAGCTTCGAGGGAGGGAGGCTTTAATGGCCAAACGCCATTATCTTGGATCTTGGGACTTGGGGTTTATGCGTTTTTAAAATCGTTTGAACTGTTTTTGTTTGGATTTGGTGGGTTGTTGATGTTGGATTGTGTGGGGCTGTCGATTGGAGCTTGGAACAAGCTTTAATGGTGGCCGAAATTTGTGTCCAGATCTAGTTTTGGGGAAGGTTAGATTTAAGAATTGAGTTTTTGGTGTTTGACAAAGTTGTAGGGGTTGTTGCAATGAGTCAAACCGATATGAGGGAGAAGGGATTAGTGGTGGCCGGCGTTTTGGTGGCTGGTGGTGGAGCTGCTAGTGAGAAGATGATGAACATTAAATTTCGGGTTTGGGCTTTGGGCCGGTTTAGATGGTTGGGCTTTGGGTTGGTTAGTTGGGCCGAAATGTTTTAGTTTTGGTTGGGGCCTAACTTGTTTAGTTGGTTGGGCCGAAATCCAATTTTTTGTTTTGGGCCGATATTAATCTTTTAAGCTTTGGACCAGTTTAATTAAGTTTTGTTTGGGCCAGACTAATTTGGCTTAGTCTATGGGCGATTCGAGTTGATGTTCAGTCCGGATTTTTTTTTAAATTTGTGGACCCGGTTTAATTTAAAGTTTTGGTTTGGTTTCAGTTCAATTTTTGGACCGAACCACTTAACCTGTTTGGGCGGTTTCTAATATTCCTTGGGGCGGTCCATAGGACTTAAAATAGATCTAATTGGGTCTTTAAATGTTTTAGACTTAGGGTTCTAAGGTTTGGGGCAGCTAGTTCGTCCAGAACCATTATCTTAGTCATGGTGAGCCATGCACTTTTGACCTTAGCCATGAACCATGGCTATGACCTGAACACATTGAATATAGAAGCGACAGTTTGACTTTGACAATGAGGTGTTGACCTTGACCAGAGTTGACTGTTGACCAGGGTTGACTTTGACCAGTTGACCCAATTTGACTTTTTAACTCGGATTATGATTTGGGCTATTAGGATAGGTCTAGGGCTTTTTGCATGCTTGGCTTTAGGCTAAGACCTTTATATATACGTGTGTATGTGTATTAACTACTATGTGTTTTTGTGGTATTTTATGATATGCAACGTTATGACACTAAGACATTCCTGAAATTAATAACGCGTAAATCAAAAATACAGGAATCAAGATACTCATTTGTTCTCTAAAATGATATATAAAATAAAGTTCAATAATGCGTAAATAAACTTACCACACCCTTTTAGAACTCTCCACGCCTCAAGTTTTGGAATTGAGTTTTTTTTACTGTTGATGTCATAGGTTAGGTGGGCATTCATTGAATGTGCCATGAATGACCCGGGTATTCATTGAATGTGCCATGAATGACCAGATTGTTTGGACTGCCCTAGAGAGGAACTAAGGTATTCGCCTTGCAGGTTAGTGGTATTAATTTGATTATGTGAGTGTTGGGTTTTCTTTTGAATGCCTAATATAATATTTACAAAGGTTATATAGAAGTTCTAACTTTCTTTTGCAGGAGGGTAGGACTTAATAACATTTTGTGCAGGGACGCGGTCCTACCCTTATACAGCAATGGATATCGGTAAGTTTTAATGCAATGATTTAGATATTAAAACGAGTGAGTTGAATGAGTTAATATAATGGAAGTTTTGCTTGGGAAGACACTATGCCGATTGAAATGACGGAACTACCTGTCTTCCAAGCTGAAAAAGATTAAGTTATGGGAAATATAAAGTAATTGTTTGGATAATTAAAATATGATAATGTTTATATGTGGTTAGTCTACTCATACCAGCAAATTCCATTTTTGCTGACCCATGTGTGCTTTGTTTTGGCAACGTGGGTGTGTTCTTGGGAACACAGGTGGGAAGGCAATGATGGAACATGGCGTGTGATTTGGATTCTGCTTTGGAGCAACCGGGAGTTTAGTTTATTAGGTCTGATCTTTTGGAAGTATGTAATAACGTAGTTTTCTTTTCATATGACATGAGAATCCGATGTTGAAGACATGTTATTCTTAGAGTGGTTTGATATTTTATTGGGATGGAAGAAAGTCTTTTAATAAAGTGATGGTTGAGGAATTTTGGAGATTTTTGTTGTTAAGATTCTTTATGATGTGGGTTTTAGGTTTTGACACGTGTTGTATCCACCCCGTCATAGCCTGGGTTTTTATAAAATTTAAACTAAGTGATGTTTGAGATATTTATATTTCAAATATTCATTAATTTTAATTGTTTAGAAATTCGGGCTGTGACATAACTCATCCCTTGTGGAAGGTTAGATAAACCCATGTGAGGATAACTCTACTAATGAAGATATAATTCAATTGTTTAAAATTTAACAAGTTTGATTTTTACTTTAATTACGAAATAGTTAGAAGTGGAAAACAAACTAGAGATTGAAGAAGTGCTCTAGAGATATGGTGCTAATTTAATCTCTCATGCTAGTAGAATCTCTTTAGAGATTTAGAAATTCTACTAGGGATCAAAGTTTAATTTCTCACTTTGATTTTTCTATGAATTAAAGTGAATATGAAAACTAACAATTAAAATATGTCTTTCATTAATAGTAGTTTGAATCACATGGTAAATCAATCCTCCACACTTCTCTCTCTTCTATCTTCTTTAGTAATTTTAGAATAAATTTGTTATTAGTAACTTTTGTAACTTGTAATTAAAAGAAGTGTAGTGTAGTGTAAAAACTTCTACCTAAAGCCTTATCTTATTTAAGGTTTCTCTTAAGTAGTCTAGCTAAGTTGTGAATAAGTGCTCTAGTTCTTAGGCATGGGACGATTTCTTTACTCGAACTATATTTCAACATGAATCGAGAGTAAGGTAATTGATATAAGTGTGAGTTGAAATAACGTCTAATTTAATTCTTATCACCAACCGATGGAGATTGTTGCACAATCGCTCAAGTAGATGAGTTCAAATCATTTATCAGAGTTCTTCCAATTTGAGCATCCACCATAGTGATCGCCTTCTCATTTGCTTATATGTCTACCTTCTTCGTTAGTCAGGCCGCCCTCATAGACAAACATCTCGGTTCCAACTTTGAAATCCTACCAGGCTCAGTCCCTATATTTGCTGTTATAAATGCTCTAATCCTCGTTCCCTTCTACGAAGGTTTGGTTGTTCCAATCTTACGTCGTTGTACAAGTCATAGGCGGGGTATAACCTCATTACAATGTATGGGAGTAAGGCTATTCATTTCAATTTTTGCCCTTGTATCGGTTGTTGTAGTCGAAAAGAGGATCATCCAAAACCAAGGTCCATGAATGTTTTTTGGCTTCTCCTCCGGTTTTTCCTAATAGGTAGGTTGTGTTTGATTGCCCTATTTGCCATGGCAAATGCAAATAAATGACACTGTTAATTTGTTTGCCAGTGTTTGATCTGTTTTTTGACCCATGGCAAATATTTTTTGGATTTGCTACAAGTTGGGATTTGCTATGATTTTGATGGCAAATTTTACTCTTGGGGGAGGTAAGTAAATTTTGTCACAACAAATTTGACGTGGATTTGCCGCAAACCAAAAAAGAAAATAAAAAAGCCCGAGAAAATCTCACTCTCTCCCTTGGTGAAGAACAACAATGGAGTCGCCTGCAAACTCCAACGGTCTCTCTCCTTCTCTTCTTCTCTCAGGTATGTTCAACTCTTTGTGTGTGTCTCTCTCATAGGTACCATTGTATGTGACCTCAACATCCTTTTCTAGCAAAGGGAAGAAGTCAGAAATGAAGGTTCAAGAGATAGATCCCTGACCTTGTTCACTCTATTTTAAAATGGGTATTTTGATTCTTTTGTTATCTTTAATTTCTAATACAATGTGAAACAAGGAAGAAGGAAGACACAAGGGTTAATATTTATGGAGTGGTAACTGGGGAATGAATACTTTAATATTTTAGTGGTCTTGATGTTTATTTTGATTGGAAGAATTTTGAGTAAATTAGCTATTGGAGTTTAATTTTAGGTTTCATCCTCGAAGAAAGCAGTCCGGAGGAGCTGCAAGTGGATTATTGTTGGTGTTTTTCAACTTGTTTCAACAAACATAATACATAGAGATTATTGTTGGTGTTTTTGAGCTGTGGGAATTGTTTTATTTTGTGTTTTGATCAAATATGGCTAGTGCTTTTGTGTCTGTTAATGGTGGACCATGGGTTCAAAGAAGTTGTTTCAATGATAGGAAAGTTAGAAGGAAGGTTTCTTGTGTTTCTTCTTTAACTGATCAATATAGAACTCAATGACCGAGCATTTCTATTATGGTTGCAATAAATTGCGAGTTCTAGCTAACGGGAACCTCAAAGTTTGCCTATTTGGTGCTTCAGAGGTATCAAAACATTATAACTTTCACTCCTGTTATCTTTTTTATATGGATTTTTAAATGAACCTGAATATATAACTTAACTTGATACAATAAACGTAAATATTTACATCTGCTCTCATCTTTTTCTCTTTTTTCAGGCTACTGAGTTATTTTATGTTGAATTGAATGTAAGACATTGAATATCCAAGTTATAAGACACAGTAAATTGTCTTGTGTACTTCTATGGAATTATATGTTTGAGTTTGATGCCTTGAATCCCCCTTGTTATGTGTATGTGTAATGGGGTGTTGTGTGCTATTCCAAAAAGTGTGTATGTGTGTTGTGTGTTGATCCATAGAGTGTGGGTGTGTGTTTTGTGATGATCTATGAAGTGTGAGTGTGTGTGTCTATGTGTGTGTTGTTTTACTTTATTTTTGTTTTACAACCTGTGGATGTGTCTACCATGAGATTATTTTAATTTATGATATATTTGATAAGCACCCAAAAGTATAGTTTAAACCTCTTAATAGTATTCTATTTAGGCCAATTATATTTATAATAAATAATAGTAAGTAATATTTACGTGCTTTTGTGTATTCCTGGTCTTGAAGCTGTTTATGTGCTTAAAGATGTCATTTTGCATCTAAAATGAATCAAGATAATTGCTAGATGAGTTCTATGTTTAAAGCCCAAGAATCAAGAAGAAAAAACATTTTCAAGGCCAGTCAAAGCTGGGAAGTCAAAGTCAATTCGGGTAGAAAAAAAACATAAAAGTTAACAGAACTTCAAATAGGCGTATCTTTTGACTCAGGTCTCGGAATTAGGCCTACTTTATGTCAAACCGACCGGCTTGAAATAAGTTTTCCAATAGACTTGGCCTTGTCCTAATCAGATCTATAAAAGTGGAATAAAAAGACATTGAAGTAATTTCCAGCAGTTATGGCCTCTTTAGACTTAACCTAATGGACTTTGGACTTACATTAGAGGCCCAAAATCCCCCTTTTTGGCTCATACACGAAAATATAACCATAACCCTCTCTTATATAAAGAGGGTTAAGACTAAACAAAACTTGGCTACTCCCAAATTAGTTTAGTTGTAATTATGGTCTCTCTCTCTCTCTCTCTAGTTTAGTTTAGGTTTAGTTAATTAATTAGTTTAGTTTGTAGCCACCATTAGAACCTATCAATAAAAAGCTTTAGTTTTATATTCAATTATTGTCTTTACATTATCGTCTTAGTTTAATTAATCTAATGATGTTAAACTAATCCCCCAATTAGAGGGAGTGATTATAAAACCTAAAGTAGAATTATTTAATTGTATATTTGTTTCAATGAGTTTAGTTTATTGTATGACTTCCAAAATAAGCATATAGTAAATTAAACTAGGGATTGTTATGATTAAGTCAAGAGATTTGGTTGTAATAATCCTACATGCTAGTAATAATGACTATATAGATGTTGGTTGTTACTAGGGATGGTAAAGTTTGAGGCTTTAGGTTGGATCATTGCATGAAAATCTAAAGACGATCTATTTTCAATAAATAATTTGATTCTTGTATGAAACTAATCATTAGGTGGATTTATTACTTTCTCTATATTTTTTTCTCATAGTTTAAATCACTGTTTTAACATCTTAGTTTACTGTTTTCATATATTTCATATTACTCTCTCATTAGTAAATCGTTTGTTTAGTATAAATTCGTGTCAAGTACGTGCAAGCAAGAGTGGTTTGAACACGACTACTCCATTTATTTTATGATATTGAGAGTATTATAATAACTTAATAGGCATGATTTAGTATTATATAAACACTGTTTTTACAGCTATCAAACTTACTTATCAAATGGCGCTGCTGTCGGGGATAAGCCCTCAAAAATATAGTTTATAATATAGATTGATTAGAATGAGATTAGTATGTTAAACAACCTATTTTCACATCTAATTTTATTCTCTTATCAAATTGCGTCGCTTGCCATCTTGCTTTGTTACGTATAGCGTGTTTAGAATAATCAAAACTGTTCACTATTTCTTCCACCAAAACACTATTTTCACTTTTCACAAATTCTCGAAATTTTTATGTTGTTGCCTGAGTGCATATGAGTTGAGAAAACAACTCCTTGCACTCCTGTGACCTGACCCTAAAAAACTCAAACCCTAGTTTTAACTTACGAGTGTGTGCGCCCTAGATTTGCCTTTACACAGCGCGCCCCACACCTTACACCATAAACGCGACGCCCAATTTGCTCTATTTAATTTTAAAGCGCGATCGCGCCCTAATTTAAATAGAATAATTTAATTTTTTTTTACATTCTGGATAAAATCTATCGCGACTCTATTTTTTTCTAGATAAAATAATCGCGCTCCAGAATGACATCAGCCTACCACAAATTTCGTAATTTTAGTATAATTTCAGTATTCTGACCTAAGTATTTTTTTCGATAGTCGCCATACTGAGCCTTTTCATTAGCATTTTCACAAACCACAAATCTTTTACCCAATAAAATAAAATAAAATCAGCCTATCTATCTGGATAAGTCTGAGAAATAGGATGAGTGAAGAAAAGAGAAGAAACAAAACATGTGTAAACAAAAATTAGTTAGTTGCTTCAAAAGAAAAAGAAATAGAAAAAGAAAAGAAAATAAAGTTTCCATCCAAAGAAAAGAAAAATAAAAATAGAAATAAAATAAAAACTCCAAAAAAACATAATCAAATGAGTCAAAAGCCAAAATAAAAAGGCTAAGGATGGAAACTAAGTGTAGAAGCAAAGTAAGAACAAGGTTGTCTCTAGTACATATTTTGAAGACCTTATTATCTTATACTTGTTTATTTGATCGAATATTTATTTCGTTTCTTCTTAAACCATCACCTCAGCCTCGCATCACCTAATAAAGACATCTAGCTTAATTATGATTAATTTGGTGTGATAGTAAGTGGTAGATGTGTTTGATCGACCTCGACTTCCTTAGCTTGTCATTGAGATTGTGAGAAAATGTGTGCCCACTGCACACTAGAGTTAGCAAACTTGAGTGAAAAAATCAAAGTGTTATGTGTCTTGACACATTCCTTGTGAGAACCTACTTAGGCACGCTATCCAAAAGTTTCAGAAACGGACCTAACATTGCATTTTATAGCATAGTTCATTGCATAGTTGTTTATCTTAAGATGATTTGATTTTTATGCATGTATTAATTTAGGAGTTAGATTGATAATCCTTGTTTAACTGCTAGTGAGACGTATGGATATCTGAGGTAAATTAGGGGACAATTACTTTTATTTCTTAGTTGTTGTAGTATAAATGAAGTTTGTGAGTATCTTTTCTGGAAAAATCTCACGAGGCTATAACTCGTCCACTAGGGAATTCCTAGTGGTTTAAGGCTCTATTGCATATGGTCAATGCAATCGCACTATGCGAAACGAGATTAGTTACGGCCATATTTTTTGCCACTTATATATTTTTATTTCTCATCTTTGCTTGAGGACAAGCAAAATGTTGTTTGAGAGTGGTTGATAAGCACCAAAGAGTGTAGTTTAAACCCCTTAATAGTATTACATTTAGGCCAATTATGTTTATAATAAATAAGAGTTAGTAATGTTTACGTGTTTTTGTGTATTTCAAGTCTTGAAGCTGTTTATGCCTTTAAAGATGTCATTTTGCATGGAAAATGTGTCAAGATGATTGCTAAAAGAGTTCTATGTTTAAAACCCAATAATCAAGAAGAAAAAGTCTTTTCAAGCCCAGTCAAAGTCAATTCGAGTAGAAAAAAGATGAAAAACCATTAGAACTTCAAAAGAGCGTATCTTTGGACTCGGGCCTACCTTATGTCAAAATGACCGGCTCGGAATAACCTTTCCAATGGACCTAGCGTTACCTAAATCAGAGTTGTAAAAGTGGACGAAAAAGACACTGAAGTAATTTCCAGCAGCTTTGGCTCTTTTAGACTTAACCTAATAGACTTTGGGCTTACTTTAGAGGCCCAAAGTCTAACCTTCAGGTCTATGCACGAAAATGTAACCCTAACCCTCTCTTATATAAATAGGGTTAAGGCTAAACTTATTCTCTTCTTCCTCCCCTTAGTCTCTAATTAGTTTAGTTTTAGTTTGGTTTAGGGTCAGAATTAGTTTATTCTTGTAGCCTCCATTAGAACACCTTATCAATAAAACTTTTAGTTAATTTCAATTCTTGTATCTACTTTAATGTCTTTTTTTTTTTCCATTAGTATAGAACATCCAATGACACAAGGCTAAAACCTCCATTAGAGGGGGTAAATGAAGTAACGTGAAGATGATTGCTAGTTAATTAGTTGATGTTTCAATATGCGTTTCAAGTTTATTGTTGTGTGGTTTAGAGATAAACCTCATAATGATGAACTAGAGATTAGAAACCCCATTAAAGATATTTGTGGGGGTGCTAATCTCTCATGCTAGTTTAACAATGACTATAGAGATGTAGGTTGTTAACTAGGGATCAAGAAAAAGGATTCGATGACTAAACTAATATCCAATCGAATCGCGTGGTGGACTAACCTTCTCTATATCTTTCTTCCAATCTTTAAATCTACTGTTTTTACATCTTAGTTTACTATTTTTATCATCTCTTATTACTCTCTCATTAGTGAAATAATTGTTTAGTTTAAATTCGTGTTAAGTACGTACAAACAAGAGTGGTTCGAACACGACTACTCACCTTTTCAACACATGTTTAGAGAGTATAATATAGATGGATTAGAATGAGATTAGTCTGTTAAATAACCTGTTTTCATATCTAATTTAATTCTCTTATCAAATGGCGCTGCTGTCGGGGTGCTTATCAACATGTTACCATTGTTTTTACATTTTACTTATCAAATGGCATCACTTGCCATCTTGCTTTGTTACGTGCAGCGTGTTTAGAATAAGCAAAACTGTTTTCACTATTCACAAAAAACCTAACCTGTTTTAATGTTCGTATTTTTTCACAATTTTTCTGCTACTGCCTAAGTGCATACGAGTTGAGAAACCAACTCCTTGCACTCCCGTGACCTAACCTTAAAAAAATCAAACCCTAGTTTTAACTTACGAGCGCACGCACGCCCTAGATTTGCCTATATAGTACACCTTAATTAGGTGCGACCCGCGCCTACTTTACCTTATTAATATGCGCACGCGCTTTAGTTTAAATAGAATAATTTAATTTTTTTTACATTAAGTATAATACTATCTCACGAGTACAGTACAGTACAGTACTCGTATACCCAACCACTTTAATATTTTTATAATTTTTTTTTTCATATTTTACGGTGTCTATAAAACTTAAAGAATTTGGGTTATATAATTAAGGAACATGCATGCACGGACAACCTCCCTCAATTCTTAAGTGGCCTGGCTGTTGGTATGAACTATTTTTAATAAGTAATATTAGTAAGCCCGCCCTCTATCAAAGCCCGTTTCACAGGCCTGACATCCAGGGTCAACACGAAGCCCATAGTAAAAAGCCTAAACCTTATTCTTAAACTCTACCATGCACTAATCAGGTTAAACTTTTTACAGGACTTCACAATCCACCCAGTGAACCTGGAACAGTACCCGTATAATTGTTCAAGTAACACTAGACGTGCTTCAAGGCTGTTGAAGGCGCTATTTATACACGTAACAAGGACGCTCCAGGTAACACCTCTTTACATCCTCGAATCCCCAGCTAGAGAATTATTTGTGCATTGTTTTTCTCATAAATTTTATAGTTAGAGTTTTTGTATATTAATTAAAATAGAATATATCTTTAAAACCAATATGACTCATCAATATGTAGACCAACAATCATGTGGTTATTATGCAAACCCTTCACCATGTTCATGCTGTAGTAGACTGGTAGCCCTTACCATTGGGCTTCTTAGTGCCCATCATACCAAGAGTTTGGGCCTACTATAGAATATATTTATAATTATGAGCCTCAATTGTCAAACTTTAATAATAACCTATAAAATTAAGAGTTTTCTAGTCATCCAAACTATTCATGCAGTTCCACCAATAACAATCAACCAGCCTTTTAGCCTCAACCTAACCTATCATAGTACGAGATCAACCAGAGTCATTCAAATGCCATATCTTAAAAGGGACTCATATCGTATCCATTCGCCAATAACTATGACTATCAAACACCATACCAACTAGAACCACACAACCAAGCTTCCCCTCTGCTAATAACATTTGAGGAAATAATGGCCCAAAACGAAATAATACTTCATAACCTAGAACGGACAAGATTGATGCTAACCTCACCTATGCCAGACCTTCCCACCATGCAAGAAATCAACCACCTATCTAGTTCACCATCCTTCCCAGACCAAATTTCCCAACTAGCTAGTAGCCGACTCAATATAAACATGTAGGGAACAAATGACTGACTCAGCACAACCATTTAGGGAACAACTAGCCAACACCCAAACTATGCTTTAGAACATAGAACAGATGATTTCTATGATCCCCTAACCTAACACATAACTTTCAACCTTGCCAGAGATCAACACACAAGTAGAACAACCTATTCCCATAACCAAACCATTCGACCTAGTTGAGACCTACCCTGAATTTCATGAACCATTACCTTCCCATGACCCTCCCATTAGCCATTGTATTGACTCCATACCATACCTGGATGAGAAATTTTTTGAAGACGACTATTTAGGACTTGTTTTGGATGACCACTCAATAAATTCGAACGATGTTGATAAGCACCCAAAAGTGTATTATGAAACCCCATTGAGACATATAAATTTGGTTCATTATGTGTTTAATAATCATGAAATAAATATGTTTTCATACTTTTGCATGTATTTGCAAAGTAAACATGGAAATATTGGTTAAACTCCGCAATAAAGCACGAGGAACGGCAGATATATGAATTCTTCCAAATTCACGTAGAAGCATCAAACTTTCAAAGCTCCTACCTCTCGAAACCGGGACTCGAATCGCGACAAAGAGAGCTGCTCGCACAATCGTATGCGATGAACTCTACGATAGGCGGGAAGTTGTAAAACCGCCCCAAAATACCGGATCGCCATCGATCGCACATGGACCCACTATGCGGGGCCACAAAATTGGATGAGTCATCAATCATGGAGCATGTCAAGACAAAGATAACAAATTATTGGTGCAAAGTTGACACCTTGCATCTAATAAATTAGATTAGGTGTTAATAGTGAGAAAAAGGCAAGGTATCACTTTGTTTTAATGTGGTAGATAAAAATGAATCAATGTGGTTTGATAATTCACGTGGGAGGAAATGAGATTTCTCTAAAATGGAGAAGAAATTAGACAAGGGTGGGGGACACTCCATTTACTCCCTTGACTTATTTTCCTCACATGACATTATTTTAGTTCCTTAGTGAAAATGAGAAGTGAGTTTTGGTTTTTATTAAAAAAGCTTGTAATAGTTTTAATGGAGGAACACTTGTTCTTCTAGAAAATATAGAAGTGAGTTTGGTTGTGGATATTTCTTCTCTCTCTCTCTCTCTTTCTCTTTGGTGTTTTATTAGTTCATAAGTCTTTATCCCAAGGATCATGAGCTAACTTCCCTTTTGGGGAGTTAGTCTAACTCATGAGGAGGTAAACCAATTGTTGGTTTGGTAGGTTTAGGAAGAACAACTAATCTCTACATCCTACCCCAAAATGGTAGTTGGTGTAGAGTTTAGTTAGAAATCAAGCAATGAGCTTAGAGATAAGTCATTGTTTGGTTTCACTTGCTAGCATGTATGAGCTCTTTAGTGAGCCATGCATGCTAGAGGGATCAAATCTATTTTTCCGTTAGGGACTTGTCTATGAGTCTAGGAAGAATCAAAACCTATTTCAAATCAACACTAATGATAGTTTCACATGAGGAGGATTAACTCTCCAATTTCTCTTTCAAATTTCCATTTTAGGTATTATTAAGTGCATGTTTTCATTGTTAATGTTTTTATTAATGTTTGTATAGGAAGGAAAAATCTAACATTTATATTATATCATTACTCCTTAATTTCCCTTTATTGTAACATCTAATTTTTAGTTGTTCTAAGCTTTAGGTTAGTTCGAATCCTTATTCAAACTCTACGAAACGAAGATCGTGAGTAAGGAATCTTGATTGCTTTTACATTAATTTAGAGAGTTCAAAACTCTAAGTAGTGTTCTCCAAGCTTATATCAAATGGCCATTGCCGTGTTCTAAAGCCATAGAACTCATGCTAAAGATCGGAAGTTGCATCAAGGGGGAACCCCCATTCTCTTCATTCCTTTCATTTTCGTTCGTTTATGTTTTTTTGTTATTTTTTCGTATTTTTGCCTCGCGATTGACCTGTAATCCAAAAAAAAATTCGTTCCACTTTCAGGTACCAAAAGTTAGGACTGGGAGAGATAACTACAGACGATTATAAGACTTCTGAGAAAATTTAAAAAAGTATTCTGGAAATCTTGGACACGTGATTTGGGAGTCGCGTGAAGTGGCTGGGAGCGTCCGCGGGTTAATTTATTCAGTTTTTTCCTCTGCTCAACCACCAAATCTCCGGATCTACCTTGATCCATTTCCAGGCCTAAATATCCGATCCTCAGACTGAAATATTCGATAATCCTTTGGGATTAATCAGATCGATTTTAATTGAAACGTTTGTTTCAATTCAAGGGCGAAAACGCGGGAAGCTACAGGTTCCAATTTTCAATATTAGTGTAATTTTTTTTTTATGTTTTTCTGCATGTATGGCATGTATATAGTATTAGGAAATATTTATGAATTATTATTTAAGTTTTAGCCTAGAATTATGCATGAATCAAGTTCGTATACCGGTAAATATTTATATATCACGATTACACGGACATGAATTGCATATGAATGTATATTTACATATTAATGGTAATCAGTATTGCATGGGTATATGTCTTTCACGATGATAAATGTTTCTTGTTACATGTTTGATATTTTTCACGATATCGCATATAACGGTCTTATCTAATAAGTCGATTTTGTCAAGAAAGAGGAGAACATTCCAACGAGGGTTAAAATCTGAGTTGGGTAAGTTGTTTCTAAACCTACGGGGTAAAGTCGCTCTCTATGGGACATTCGCAATCTCAATGAGTATTGTCGAAATCGATTTATTATGCAATACAAGAGTCGTGATTTTAGTTTAGATATAATACTTTGCATGTTTAGTTTTGTCATCTATTCTCGCGATATGTATATCGTGATAGGTATGCTAAGGTATTTAGATAATTATGAGTGATTCAAATTAACTTTATCTTGTTGATATATCGTTACGTAATATCGATTTACAAATTAGCGCATATATACATATTATTGATGTTTATTTGCCCCATGCATTATGGAAATAATTATCGATGACACAAGCTTGCCTATTCGTATAGATATACGTATGAGTAGAGTACCTTCACATGCTACTGCACCTAGTATTGTATGAGTAGATCGTATTTGCATGTTTGTATTTTAACCCTTGCATAAATGTTTAAAAAAAAATAATAATAAAATTGATGTTTGAATGTGATTTTTCATATTCTAGTGGATGGCATTTTTAATACTGATCGTTTCGATATCTCATCCGTTAAATTCGGAGTTGAAACGAATCAATTTCCACGCTTGAAATTTCGAACATTTCGGGACATAAGAGGAATTTCGTAATTCATTTGTACTTGGGCCAAAAAATTTTACCCGACCCAAAACCCAAGATCGGGTATTAAAGCCCACGCTACGGGCACCCACGCGGCCCCCCCCACTTCTTCTTCCAAAAACGGATCTTGGTCCCTCACCATCCACTCCAAGCGCTACGCGGCATACCAAATAGATGAATTCGACCATACAAGACGCTGGCCAAACTCCACCAACCTCAACCCCTTCCTCCAAAGACCACCTCCTCCACCTCCTCTTGCTATTTGCACCATCAAAATTTAAATTATACCGCTATGGCAGCAAGAAAGACTAATTAATTATCGAGAGAAATTTCACAAATCTCTATAATTCCGGGATGTTTCACCCATTTTTTGATGAGGAAATTGAAAGTAGAGAGTGGGAATATCTATTGCATCGAATCCCAGCTCAATATTCCGAAGAATTGGTGTTGAAATTTTATAATAATGGAGGTTTCCGGGGTGACGAATTTTGGATTACGGCGGATGGGATGGAACGTGAACTCACGCTGGAGTTGATTTCGAATACCGCGCAGATTCCGATTAACTCTGATAGCCCGACCCTGTTATTGTCAGAGTATCCGACCACGAGGGATTTGATGTTTGACACGCTTCTCGAGGGGGAGTACAACACTGGCTCGAACTTTGCGTGTACCAAAGATTCGCCGACGTAACCAATTAGCCGTCACTCAATGGTTGGCGCACAACGTCATTGGAACTTCAAAGACGTCTGACGTGAACAAGACTTTCTTGCACCTGCTGTGGATCCTACAGGAGAGGAAGCACACTTTCTGTATGGTCCATTTCCTGGGCCATATTCTTACGACCGCGTCAAACAGGTCAGCTCCTCTTGTTGTGCTTGTTACTGGCGCTTTTATGCTTAACTTAGGGTTCCATCCGCTACTCCATTCATTGAAACAAGGTCTTTCGAGAATTTTGGAATTTTTGAGACTTGTGTTTTAGACCATTGGGACCCAAGAGCTAGAGATGACATTGAGCATGATAACGCATTACCTCTCCTCCTCCTTCACCACCGTGATCTGTTTTAATGAAGATACCATCGCTACCGAATCAATACTCCTATGGATGCCTTGAGGAACATGAATTCTAGTATGCGCCAGGATGTTTCTTCGCCAGAAGAGATGATTACTTCCCTGCAATGAATTCCAAAGAAGAAATGAGAAATCGCCAAGGCCAATTCCAGAGAATGATGATGGCTAATCAAGAAGCAATTCAAGATCGGTTGTTTCTGATCCATAGGCCACATTCCCCTTGTCAAGTTCGGCTGAAGGCCAAAGACGCGAAACCGGGTTCATCTTACGCTAACCCGGAGGATTCCCAAGAGTCGTTTATTTTCTTTGGTTTAGAAATGACTATGTCATTTATTTCCCCTAATGCATTGCATTTTTATTTTTAGTGCTAAATTATTATATATCGGTTGATTTCTCATAATTTTGTATCTCCGCATCGGTTTAAATGAGAAATTATTTATGTTATGCGAATATAGTACTTTCAAATATATGAGTTTGCTCCTTGATTCATTGGGCCTGCTCTCAAAGCCCAACGGTCAGAACCCAACGGACTGATCCAAACGGTCACATGCCCAACGGTCAGAAACCAAGTTATAAATACAACTCTCCTTTCCTCTTTCACTCATTCCCTTCTCTCAATCTTTACAAATTCTTCTTCACAAATTTTCAATTTCTTGCCAATAATGAATAAACTAGAGCGATGGGAAAAGGAGCAACGCGAATGGGCTATCACATTAGTCGTGATAACAGTGTTTATCATTATTCTCTTGTCACTCATGCATAACATGATCCAGAACATCTAGATCTATGTAACCGTCTCTTTTTCTGATTTTCATTTTGTATATTAGTATGGTGTGTTAAATAATTCTCACACATTTGTACGGGTTACGTATTAAATGGAGAAGTTCCGTATTAATTAGTTGTGTATATTAGTCGTCTTTTCCTCTCTAAAAAAAAAAAAAAAAAAATCCTTAGTAGCCAGAGGCTTAAGAACAAGGTTGGAAAAACTCAGTTAGAAGAAGGAAAGTAAACAAGGATTTCTCTAGTGTAAATATATGAAGACCCTATTCTCTTATACTCGTAAATTTTGATTATCCATTTCCATTTTCTTGTACACTATCACCTAAGCCCCACAATACCTAATAAAGACCTCTAGCTCAATTAGGAGTAGGGTGGTGTGATAATAAGTAGTAGACGTGATTGATCGACATCGGCTCCTCCTTTTATCATTGAGATAAGGAAACGTGCCCACCGCACAATCGGAGTTAACAAAACCCGAGTGGAAAAATTTTGAGTGAATATGTGTTTCAACACATACCTATGAGAACCCATTTAGGTATGCTCTCCAAGGATCCGTAAACAACCCCGCTAGTATATTTCAATGAAAAGTTCATCGTATGAATAATCATATGTAGATGTTTTAATTATTGAATACATATTAACTTGAGTTTCAAAGAAATAAATCCTCGTTCCCCGCTAAGGAGATGTATGGATATCCGAGATTAATTTAGGAAACAAGTTTCACATCGAAGTCGCCAGAAGTATAAATGAAGTTTGTGAGTATCTTTTCTCGAAAACTCTCACGAGGTTATAACTCGTCCACTAGGGAATTCCTAGTGGTTTAAGGCCTTGTTGCATATGGTCAATGCAATCGCGACTCTGCTTAAACGAGAATTAGTTTAGGACTACACATTTTGGCCACTTATCTATTTTAGTGTCTCTTCTTTGCTCGAGGACAAGCAAAGTGTTGTTTGGGGGTAGTGTGATAAGCACCCAAAAGTATATTATGAAATCCCATTGAGACATATAAATTTGGTTCATTATGTGTTTAATAATCATGAAATAAATATGTTTTTTCACTTTTGCAGGTATTTGCAAGAAACATGGAAATATTGGTTAAACCTGCAATAAAACACGAGGAACGGCGATATATGAATTCTTCCAAATCCACGTAGAAGCATCAAACTTCCAAAGCTCCTACCTCTCGAACGGGACTTCGAATGCGACAAGAGAGTCGCTCGCATAATCGTATGTATGAACTCTACGATAAAGGAAGTTGTAAACCGCCCAAAATACCGGATCGCCATCGATCGCATTATGGACCCACTATCTTGGGGCCACAAGATTGGATGAGTCATCAATCATGGAGCATGTCAAGACAAAGATAACAAATTATTGGTGCAAAGTTGACACCTTGCATCTAATAAATTAGATTATGTGTTAATAGTGAGAAAAAGGCAAGGTATCACTTTGTTTTAATGTGGTAGATAAAAATGAATCAATGTGGTTTGATAATTTACGTGGGAGGAAATGAGATTTCTCTAAAATGGAGAAGAAATTAGACAAGGGTGGGGGACACTCCATTTACTCCCTTGACTTATTTTCCTCACATGGCATTATTTTAGTTCCTTAGTGAAAATGAGAAGTGAGTTTTGGTTTTTATTAAAAAAAGCTTGTAATAGTTTTAATGGAGGAACACTTGTTCTTCTAGAAAATATAGAAGTGAGTTTGGTTGTGGATATTTCTTCTCTCTCTCTCTCTTTCTCTTTGGTGTTTTTATTAGTTCATAAGTCTTTGTCCCAAGGATCATGAGCTAACTTCCCTTTTGGGGAGTTAGTCTAACTCATGTGAGGGTAAACCAATTGTTGGTTTGGTAGGTTTAGGAAGAACAACTAACTCTACATCCTACCCCAAAATGGTAGTTGGTGTAGAGTTTAGTTAGAAATCAAGCAATGAGCTTAGAGATAAGTCATTGTTTGGTTTCATTTGCTAGCATGTATGAGCTCTTTTAGTGAGCCATGCATGCTAGGGATCAAATCTATTTTTCCGTTAGGGACTTGTCTATGAGTCTAGGAAGAATCAAAACCTATTTCAAATCAACACTAATGATAGTTTCACATGAGGAGGATTAACTCTCCAATTTCTCTTTCAAATTTCCATTTCGGTATTAAGTGCATGTTTTCATTGTTAATGTTTTTATTAATGTTTGTATAGGAAGGAAAAATCTAACATTTATATTATATCCTTACTCCTTAATTTCCCTTTATTGTAACATCTAATTTTTAGTTGTTCTAAGCTTTAGGTTAGTTCGAATCCTTATTCAAACTCTACGAAACGAAGATCGTGAGTAAGGAATCTTGATTGCTTTTACATTAATTTAGAGAGTTCAAAACTCTAAGTAGTGTTCTCCAAGCTTATATCAGATGCCATTGAGGAACCTTATATTGTTTTAAAGTACGAGAGCGAGGAAATAGAAATCAACAATTCTAATCTAAGGCATAAACGAGTTAATGTGCAAGAATTAAAGGAAATAACTTCTTTAGCGCAATGTGAATCTCAATTTAGTTTGGCAGATGAGGAAATAATAGATGAATTTCTTAAGGATGAAGCCAATGACCACAACCTTGTGGATTTAGCCAAGCTAGATGTAGAGTTCTCAAGAGTGTGTGAGGATCCACCACCAACTAACCACCATCCACCTGAGTTACAACCTCTTGAAATCCAACAATCTACCATAACTAAGCCATCAATTCCTCAACCATTTCAAATGAACTTAAAATTTGTACTAAGAGATCATCTATAATTTTTTCAACCCTCATGATGAATAGTTTTTGCCTACACACAATCCCATGAGTACACCATTCATATAGTTGAGAGCCAAGCTTTGACTGAGTGTAGTGAGAAACCTAATTTGTCTTATTTTTCATCATCTGAGCCTTAGGAAAGACATCAGGATCTATACTTCATTCCTTTCTCACCTAAAATATTATTAGTTCATCTTTTGGGTCATTTTAACTCTTTAAAACAGCTATAACATAATGGTTTGCATATGTTTTTTGATAGGTTGCATAAGTTTCATTCATTCTTCTACATGATTACTTCTAATTATACCACTTCATTCTGTTTGGGGGTGCATTTAGTATCATGTTTTATGGCTAAACCCCCAACTCTTTCGACTACTAGTTTATAGTTGATCTCGTGCCATCCATCTTGTGCCACCCCAGTTTCTTGCTTATTTGGGGTTGTGCACAGTCTTGGAGAATCTGACTCAAAACGACCCGACATTAAGTCTAAGAAATCTTACTTTAAAAGACCTATATAACTTTTTGTAACATACCACCTTTCTGGAGTGTAGGCCAATTTTTTTTTTCAAACTTACAAAGATTTTTCAAATTTTGTTTGTGGGTGGAGTATTTTGGTCTTTCAACTCAAATCTTTTTGACACCTTTTGCCTGTCATGTTTACTCCAATAGAGTCTAGGTTAGTTAGTTAAGTAATTTAATTGTGCTATTGAATTATTTCATGAACCCCCTTCTCCCAAATTGTTTGGGGATGGTATATTTAATTTTAGCACATTGTACGTTCACGTAATAAAATTGCATGTATAAATATTGAAATATATAAACCATGAGCCTAGCTTGTTGATTTAATTGGAATGCATAATGTAATTAGGTACCTTAATTTGGTGAAATATCACTATTTCACAAAATTTCGGAAGCTAATCATATAGGAGCCACGATATGCGCATGCTTGATTTATGAACGTGTATTATTATTTTATTTTTGTTAAAGTCCGCTTATGTCCCAAACGCTATTTATTATTTCATGTTATCTGCATAACGGGTGGTACTCATATAGGAGTTGCGTATGTTTTTATTTTTTTATATTAGTATATATTAACCTTCTTTTTCAGGTGCTCCCATTTACAAGCACGTTTCTATGATACTCTATATCATTTATTTTAATTTCATACTTTGGGGACAAAGCATGATTTTTTTTTGGGGTGGTATAGAAACACGTTGTAAATGTTTAAGTACATATTAAGTTGTATATTACGTATTAATTATCGTATAAAAAGTATAAAAATCATAAAAATAGTTTATACTATGCACTTAGTGATAATGGCATTGTTCCCTTCTCCATGATGATATTAGTCTAGAAATCTCACGTAGTACTTGAATTATGATTTAATTTTTGAAACTTAGATTAATATGTAAGTAATAGTCATTGCATCTTTTCATGAACATCTTGTATGAGCATCTCTGATTGTACTTGATAGTATTTTTCTGGGACCTAGGTTAGAATACTTAATACATATCCTGTGAGCATCTAGCTTAAAAAGCCTCATAAGAGTGAAATATCTGAGTGATGACACAAAGGAGAAGTAAATTTCGAGTAAATAAATTATACATCCACTTACTTGATCACCATATCATATCCTAAGCGAGAATTTAGGCCTTCTTTGGATCGATATAGTTAAAAATTCACATCTATATGAAATTTATCCGCTAGTCGCCTTCTATGAGCCTTTTCATTAGTCTTTTCACAAACCACAAATCCTTTACCCAATAAAACAAAATAAAAAATAAAATCAGCCTCCCTATCTTGATAAGTCTGAGAAATAGAATGAGTGAAGAAAATAGAAGAGAAAAACCTATGTAAACAAAAATTAGTTAGTTGCTTCAGAAGAAATAGAAAAAGAAAATAAAAGAAGTTTCCATCCAAAGAAAAAAATAATAATATAGAAATAAAATAAAAAGTTAGAACTCAAAAAAAAAAAAACATAATCAAAGTAGTCAAAAGCCAAAACAAAAGGGCTAAGGATGAAAACAAAGTGTAGACGCAAAGTAAGAACAAGGTTTTCTCTAATTACATATTTTGAAGACCCTATTATCTCAGACTTGTCTTTTTGATTATCCATTTTCTTCCTTCTTTAACCAACACCTACGTCCCGTATCAACTAATAAAGACATCTAGCTCAATTAGGAATAGGTTGGTGTGCTAGTAAGTGGTAGATGTGTTTGATTGACCTCGGTTTCCTTAGATTGTCATTGAGATTGTGAGGAAATGTGTGCCCATTGCACATTGGAGTCAGCAAACTTGAGTGGAAAAATCAGAGTGTTATGTGTCTTAACACATTCCTTGTGAGAACCTACTTAGGCACGCTACCCAAAAGTTTCAGAAACGGACCTGCCATTGCATTTCATAACATAGTTTATTGTATAGTTGTTTATCTTAAGATGATTTGATTATTATGAATGTATTAATTTAGGAGTTAGATTGATGACCCTTATTTAAATGCTAGTGAAATGTATAGATATCTGAGATAAATTAGGGGACATTACTTTTATATCCTAGTCGTTGTAGTATAAATGAAGTTTGTGAGTATATTCTATGGAAAACTCTCACGAGACTATAACTCATCCATTAGGGAATTCCTAGTGGTTTAAGGCCTTATTGCATATGGTTAATACAATCGCACTTTGCAAAACGAGATTAGTTAGAACCACATTTTTGGCTACTTATATATTTTTATTTCTCATCTTTGCTTGAAGACAAGCAAAATGCTGTTTGGGGGTGGTTGATAAGCACCAAAAAGTGTAGTTTAAACCCCTTAATAGTATTCTATTTAGGCCAATTATGTTTATAATAAATAAGAGTTAGTAATATTTATGTGTTTTTGTGTATTCTAGGTCTTGAAGCTGTTTATGTGCTTAAAGATCTCATTTTGCATGGAAAACGAGTAAAGATGATTGTCAGAAGTGTTTTATGTTTAAAGCCCAAAAATCAAGAAGAAAAAGCCTTTTCAAGCCCAGTCAAAGCTAGGAAGTCAAACTTAATTCGGGTAGAAAAAAAACAGAAAAGTTAACAGAACTTCAAATAGGCATATATTTGGACTCGGGTTTCAGAATTGGGCTTACCTTATGTCAAAACGACTAGCTCGGAATAAGCTTTCCAATGGACTTGGCCTTGTCCCAATCAGAATTGTAAAAGTAGATGCAAAGGGCACTAAAATAATCCAACAGTTGTGGCCTAACCTAATGGACTTTGGGCTCACATTAGAGGCCCAAAGTCTCCCTTTTTAGCTCATGCACGAAAATGTAACCCTAATCCTCTTCTATATAAAGAGGGTTAAGGTTAAACAAAACTTGGCAACTCCCATATTAGTTTAGTTGTAATTAGGGTTCTCTCTCTCTCTCTCTCTCTCTCTCTCTCTCTCTCTCTCTCTCTCTCTCGTTTAGTTTAGGTTTAGTTAATTAATTAGTTTAGTTTGTAGCCACCATTAGAACCTATCAATAAAAAGCTTTAGTTTTATATTCAATTCTTGTCTTTACATTATTGTCTTAGTTTAATTAATCCAATGATATTAGGTTAATCCCCCCATTAGAGGGAGTGATTATGAAACCTAATAAGGAATAAATTGCTTAGTATAATTATTTAATTGTATATGTGTTTCAATGAATTTAGTTTATTGTATGACTTCCAAAATAAGCATATAGTAAATTAAACTAGAAATTGTTATGATTAAGTCGAGAGATTTAGTTGTAATAATCCTACATGCTAATAATAATGACTATAGAGATGTAAGTTGTTGCTAGGGATGATAAAGTTTGAGGTTTTAAGTTGGATCATTGTGTGAAAGCCTAAAGAGGATATCTTTTCAATGAATAATTGATTCTTGCATGAAACTAATCATTAAGTAGATTTATTACTTTCTCTATATATTTTTCTCATAGTTTAAATAACTGTTTTGGCATCTTAGTTTACTGTTTTCATCTTTTATATTACTCTCTCATTATTGAATCGTTTGTTTAGTCTAAATCCATGTCAAGTACATGCAAGAAAGAGTGGTTCAAACACGACTACTCACTTTATTCTATGATATTGAGAGTATTATAATAACTTGATTTGCATGATTTAGTATTGTAGAAATATTGTTTTTACATTTATCAAACTTACTTATCAATATTCTCCGTCTAGTGGTGTAAATGCTTGTGTGTTTCAAAATAAATGTGTGACTAGATATTCTGGATCTTACATCTTTAGTTCTTAACCTTGAATTTTGATCATCTCTTGGCTATTAATAACTTAAGTTTTTAAGTTATATGTACTGCTCTTCCAACATATGTCTACTATTGTTGGGTTTCATTCCTAAGGTGAGTAATCGTCTTTTAACTCTGCTTTTATATTGTTTGGACATGTCTAAGATCAGATTGATTGTGTAGTGTGGTTGTTGAATTTAAATTGAGTGTAAAGTGTTTTAAGGATGAACGGGAAATTTTATGCTTCTGCCTCCCACTTTGATATTACATATAAAATTGAATGTTTGATATTTTTAATTGAATCCAACTCTTAATGGAAGTTCAAGGAGTCCTTTGTGCAACACCGAAAGCCCCAACTCATTTGGATGTGTGGGGAGAAAGTTATAGTTTCGACAACTTAGGTCGTCAGAGTTTTCTGACTGCAGAAAACAGTTTCAGTGCACTGGATTTGGGTCATCTTTTCATATGGGTAAGTGTTGATTTAGGCTTTCATTAAAACATGAAAAAGTAAGGTTTATGAGTCTTCTTTCCATACCAATTGGCCTCGTAGCCTTCCGAAGCCGGTAGAGAAAGATATGACGTCTAGAAGTTTGGATGACAGAAAATAATGCGTCAGAAAACAGCTTCTGCGCACTGTGTTCGAGCACAGTTTTTACATATTTAGAATGAGGCTGAACAAATGAAATTTAATATAATGTATACTTACAGCTAGGCAAACCTTATGTAAAACAATTTCGTTCGCTATTTGCCAAGAGCCCAGGACATCTATTTGCTGGTTATTACTAATGAAGTAACCCAAGGTGGAGGAGGGTTGCTAGTCATGCACTAAGAAATTTCGGTCTTACATATTCTAATCCAGTGAATGAGGTAGGAGTTTTTAAGTTCTCCATCTACTTGAGAACAACTTGGTCTGGACCCATTATTTTCACCATCGCCATCACTTTATAATGCACTACTTTAACTTTTGATTGCATCTCCATGTCCGAGTTCCATTTGAGAATTTACAACCTTTCGGTTCGAAACATATGGTTGAATATTAACTGAAGTACCCAGCTAGAATTGTAGATACTATGGATAGACTTTTGTATCCATAATACTGACCTTTTTCAGTCACCTGTGGTGGCTTCCATATTTGGGGTTTGCAATCTTGTTTTCTATGCAAGTGACGACTAACAAAGTCGGTAAAACCTTTGGGTGATGATACCAGAGGTCTGGAGGTCGAACCCCGCCAGCTTCAAAGAGTTATTGATCTCATTTAAAACAGGCTTGCCAATCAAAAAAAAAAATCTTGTTTTCTTTTCATTTGAAAAGACACATTCCTTATGTTGTTTAGACCATATTAGGGGTTGTACTTCTCTCTGTCTATGCCCTGCCCTTGTCTGCAGGTGAAGGAGTTGGGGTTGTGATATCTGCATTTTCTAATGACACAGTGGTTTATGAAGTAGAATATTGTGCAAACGTACACTTACAAAGACAAATTAATATCCTTCAACTCTGATCGAGCATTCACTGTAGGAAACTTTGATATATCTACTAAAAATGCCCAGTCTGGTATCCGCTTCTACCCCGCAAGTGCTATGGGCCTCAATGCACCAAGTGTATAGCAACACTCTTAATTTCATCTATTTTATTTGTTCAATACGCTGAACATCTTCGCAGCGGTCATTAAATCCAAAACCATTATTGTTGAGAAAATTTTGAAGGCATTTCTCAGTTTTCATTTGTAATTGTATATTGCATCTTATTATCTGGGCATGCAGTATGGAGAGTTGTAACACCGGAAAATGTTACACGTTGAATTTTTCTTTTGTTGATTGTAATGGCAAAAGAGTGTTCCGTTGCTCTGGTTTGTTTATGCGAAGTTGAAATTGTTTGCAAGAAATTCGCTTCATTGAGGAACTTATATGCATTTCAATCAGGTCACTAATTTATCTTCAATTAATCAGTCATATATCCCTCCAATTCCCAATTTATATACAGAAGCAAATGGTGGCTTTGATCCAAATATCAACTGCTAAAGTTCCAGACTTCCAGTGTAAAACTGTAAGTCTAAAAATATCGGGAACCAAACGCTAAACTCTGAACAAGTCACCTCATGCTAAAGCAAAGTCATGATAGATGATAGATAAGGACGCAAGCGAGCGCTTTGTTCAGCGTCCAACAAGTAACCTCATGCACCACAATCACTAGTATGATACAAGTGAAACCATATACAAATAAATAAATTTACATTTAAGTTTTAAGTCTTAAATATTTTAAAAGCTCAACAAATGGAAAATTGAAAAATTTGCAGTGACAAATTTTGACAATCAAACAGCAGCAAATGGTTGTAAATAACAAATGATATTTGTCACAATATCATCAAACAGTGACAAATTTAATTTTACCACAAATTATTTGTAATTGTCACATGACAAATTTGCCATTGGCAAATAGTGACAAAATATGTATTTACCACAGCTCCTATCAAATATAGCCGTAGTGTTGAAGTATTTACTTATGTAAGACAATTGGAGTTCTTTTATGATGAAGCGAATGATGGAACACAAAGTCTTAGTAGTGCGTTGTTCCTAAGTGAAATTGGCATTGGGAGTTTGTTAAGTACTGCACTTGTTAAGATCATTCAAAGTAGGGGTGATAATTTGGCCCTCAGGCCCTCAACCCGGCCCTCAAAAATGCGCGTCAAAACCCTCAAAAGTTGGCCCTCACAAATTTGAGGGGCGGGCTGGGCCGGCCCTCATGCTTGTTTTTCATGCTTGGCGGGCTAGGGTCTAGGTTCTCAATCATGGAGCATAGCCCGCCCAAGATTTGGCCCTTCCAAGCTCTCACTTGGCCCTCAAGTATTTTTTTTCGATAAGATATATTTTATTTTTTACATTATATATGTAAGGTACCACAATTATCTCTATTTGAACTAAATATTTTCACTACAAATGATGTTTAATAATAGTAGTTTACCACATATCATATGAGGTATTTTGTAATTTGAGTAAAAGAGTTCAAATATAAAAAGAAAAGTGAATTAATGATTTGTAAACCCAAAATAGAGGTGATAATTTATGTATTATACTATATATTTGTGTAAACCCTAAAAGAAAACCATATTTTCTTGTTATTTTACATTATATTTATGTATTATACTATAATTATCTAAATTGTATAAAAAAAATTATTAAATTAGTTTTCAATAGAGAATAAATTATAACATAATATAATATATGCACTTTTGTAATTGATTTAATGATATGTATATAAGTCATACATAAAGTAAATCCAACCTAACAACATAGTTAAGTATTAAAAATGTAGATATTTTAAGAATATAATCTCTTCCACCATCTCTATCTATTTTTTTCTAAAGATATAAGAATTAGTTTTGTATACTTATATACATATCATTAAATCAATTACAAAAAAAAAAAAAAAAAAAAAATTACAAAAAAAATAGTAAACTAGTGAAGTATAATTAGACACATATGGGGACCCGAATTGCCCTCATTTGGCCCTCAAAAATGAGGGCCGAGGGGCGGAAGAGGGCCGTGGTTCACCCGTGCTTAGGTCCGAGAATGGAAAACAAAGGCAAAGAACAATGCCAAAAGTATGGATCTCTAAGTTTTACGGGTAACAACAAAAGTATAAAGCTTGTTATAGTTTAACAACATCCGGAAAACAAGAAATGCCAAGCAGGGAAGGGCAGAGTTTTCATGCTTGACCCTACTCGACCCGCCCCTCAATATCAAATAGGGCTGGGCTGACCCGCCCTCAATCATAAAGGCTTTTTTTATGGTTTTATGAGGTTCTCCTCGCGGATTCCTAATGAGGTTAATTTATTTGACTTAATAAAAATTTGCCCTTAGCATGGGACCCCTTTTATCACCCCTAATTCAAAGTGCAAACAGGTGGAGTACAAGAAGGGTGGTTAAGGAACAACTTAAATGCAAGTAGGCTTGACATATTATCTAAATGAAACCAATTGATTATTCGATCGGACCTTGATTCCCCAACCCAAAAAACGGGTCTCAATTGCTACATTTTGACAGAGATGCAATATTTTTCTTATTGTTTCATTTTAGAGTTTGGTGACATACCCCTGAGTGGTGGTATTTTAGGTAATATAGCAAATAAGGATGGTTTTTTGACGGTTTTGTCCCTACACTATATGTTGAATTTCAAAAAAACCAACCAAGTGTAAGTGTAAAAACTGTTATACTGTAGGGTCAAATTAGTCATTTTATCCCTCTCATTTTTTAATTTTAAACTTTTTGTTTCTATGAGGGCCATTAATATTTGTTTGTTTTTTATTTTCTTTCACCGCAAACATTTGGGTGTGTGTAACTAGTGGTATGAAGAGGAAAAATTGTTGTTATATTGAAAAATTGAAAAAAAGGAAAGCTGGATGGCCAAGTTGACGATCAGTTGTTGGATTATCCTCCTCTGTCTCTTGTTTCATACAGCCTTTGCCAAAACAAAATCTCCTCGGCCCATCTCTGATACTGAGGTCAGAGAAAAGAAAAACAATTGTTACGCCGATATCCAAAGGTACTACACACTCCGAATCACCCCACAGACACTTTTAAACCTTTTTTTTTTTTTTTTTTTTAATAATTTGAACTAGTTTGTTGTGATTTCATACTTTCATCAGTGGACTTTGGGGACGGGAATGCAAGTATTCCAAGATTGCCACGGAGAATTGTGCTCTCAACTGTCTTTCCCCTGTTTGTTACACTCTTGTCTATGAAAGCGACCCGGTTCGTCTTCTTTTATTTTCGTCTCGTGTTTCTTTACTATTAGATTATAATACTTGTTATCAATTCATCTGTTGGTGTACATTGGTGTGTTTCGTTTTGGACAGTTGGAAGAAGGAGAGAGAGATCATGTACGAAGCCAAGAGTACAAGTATTGTATGCACAGGTAACAACATTTTATCATACGATGCGACTTTCCTTTAGCACTTTTTTAAGTTTATAAGTATGTGTTTTAAGCTAAAATCTGGCTGAGATATCGAATAACTTCAAAACGCTTATGTCGTTTTGCCTTTCCTTAAAGACACCCTTACAAAGAGTGCTCAAAGCAATGTGTTGTAGGATATTGGTTCGAGTCCAACAGAAGCCATCATTTTCGATATAAAGAAGACAATATAGAATAGTGTTTCTTCTTGACAATGGCTGATTAAAGCCGAGTAGAAGGGATCATACAAGGCAAGGGTTGCATCAGAGTTATTTTATACTGAATTAACCCAATGCCTCATCGACCCCGAGTATATTCGTGCTTACGATGGATTTGATTGTTGGCAGAAGAGGGAGTTGGGAGGGCATTTCGGCAAGATTTGCCAAAATACACCAGTTGGAGGTTGGATTACTTTGTGATTGGCGAAAGAGATTGGTGGTTTGTGAGAGATGAGACTGAGCTTTGAATGCTGCCTACATACCCAACAATGGAGATGGGATCAAGTCTCGACGTAATTTTGCTTTTATAGATAGGATTGGTTCAGTTACTTCCCCGTTCTCCAATCGTGGGATGAACTGTTGCAGAACTGTCACACGATTTGGAAGTTATTCAAAGTTGGAATGAAGGTGGATAAAATGGAAGTTGTTTGACTCGTGCGTAATTGATATAGTTTTTACACGTAGTAGGTAGGTAGGCTAAGAATTGGGCTTTGAGCATAGGCTTTATTGTAAGTAGGCAATATATTGGGCTCTGAGCATGAGCTTGTATTGGATTGGGTATTTATTGGGCCACATTTGTGGGGGTCGGAACAGTGGGATTGTTGGGTTTTAATAGATTCGGAATGAATTGGTGAAAGATAAATTTGGAGGGGCCAGTGCATACTAGACACAAAGACATCTTTCTCAACGTCAAATTGAATCACATTGTCAGACGGATTGTTGACATTGGACGTCAAACTGAATTGTTCTAGATTCTTTTGGCATGTTATGATTGACTTCGTTGTGCCTCCACCATCATCCATAGTTCTACAGGGAGTGAGCTTTTGACAAAAGCGTAAGGATGATTTATAAATTTATTTACAAGAAAAAGTGAAGGATTGTGATTCATTATAAAATACAGCAAAGCTTTCCACTGGCTGCAAACTTGATTCAACCCTTTCCCTTTCACTTTCGGTGGAGAAACTGATATAAGAATGCAATTTCATTTTCAGAAGACAGATAACAAGTGTTTAGTTTTGCAAAATATAAAACAGGATTGCATATGTAACATGGTAATTTCTCATCTTTTGAGATGCAATAACAAAGGGCAGACTTGTTTTGGTGTCTAAAATTTACTTGTAAAGAAATTTTGAGATGCAATGTCGTCTCATTGAAAAGGTGTAGACCTGTATCTTATATTTGAATTAAACATGACGGTTGAACTTTTTTCATGATGGTACATCATTGTGAATTTCCTGCTCTTGAAGTTTTCATTTTGCTGGAAGTCAGCTTCTCCTAGTACAAGGTGATGGGCTGATAGTTGCTGAACAGTGAACACATGCACGCACGCACACACACACCCAGAAATATATAGGGATGGGATCAGTAATAACAGTTTATACAATGGCCTCCACACACACACACGCGCGTGCGTGCGCGCGCACACACACACACACACACACACACACACATATATATAGAGGTAGGTTTCATTTACAACACTTTTTATACAACGTTTTATACAATACCCTTTGAAAATATGAATTAAGCCTTGAATCCTTGTAGATATGATCTTCACACCATGGAGATCATCTCCACAAAAATTCAACTCATTTGATAACTCCTAACCATGAGAAAAATTGCTCTAAACCTATGAATTTTTATCAACGGTCCAGAACTACCGATTTTGTAACCCTTTTTTGGTAAACGTAGAAATGTTCAAAGGACCCGATTTTTTGTGGAGGTCATATCCATAGTGAGAACATCTTATCCACAAAAAATTAGCCTTTAAAACATCTTGAAGGGTCCGGTGGGGGTATTGTATAAAACGTTGTATAAAAAGTGTTGTAAACGGAACCTATCCCATATATATATATATATATACATATAGGGATGGGATCATTATACAACACTTGTTATACAATGGTCTCCATCTCACTCTACAAATTTATTTACGATTTGTTTTTTTGTGTATGTGATCTTCCTACCGTGGAGAACATCCTTGAAAAAAATGGGCTCATTTGGAAATTTTTAATGATGCGGAAAGAGGGTTGCAAAATTTTAATTCCTTACCGTTAAAATAAATTCAAATTTTCAAAACAAATTTTGAAAGGGCTGGATATTTTGAAATGGCATGATTTTTAAATTTTTTGTGGATATGATCTTTATATATATGTAAAGTTTATAACCATAAAGTATCAGCCCTTAGTTGAACTTATGAAAAGGTGTTGTCTAAATTGTTGTATGAAAAGTGTTGTATATGGATCCCTCCCCATATATATGAATATACATATATAGATGGACCAATTGTCCACTTAACCTGAGATCTGATGGTCAAAACATGATGATAATTGTGGTTATCCCTCCTACCTCCCACCGAAAAATTACTGGTAAAGAAATTTTGAGATGGAATGTCGTCTCATTGAAAAGTTGTTGACCTATATCTTATATTTGAATTCAACATGACGCCTGAATTCCTTTCATAATGGTACATCAATGTGAATTTGCGGCTCTTTAAGTTTTCAATTCGCTGGAAGTCAGCTTCTCCTAGTACAAGGTGATAGGCTGATAGCTGCTACACACACATGTATGTAGATGGATCATATGTCCACTTAACCTAAGATCTGATGGTCCAAACATCATGATAATTGTGGTTATCCTTCCCACTGTACTGTCTGCATCCATATAACATGGAATTTCAAGAATATAGCATTATCATTTTATGCAGATTTGATTTTCTACTGATGCTTACATTTTTTAAGCAACCTCAAGCATATCATTAGCTGTTCTAGAAGCCCGAGCTTCTAAAGGGGCACTGGTACATCAAATGGATCAAAACCGAGGGATCGGTTGGAATACAATGATTCACATGAGGGTAATGTTTCAGAATGGGGGTCATTGTCAAATCCAGAGGAAGAAGGTTACGTCGAAGATGATATTTATTTGTTGAACACAGAATTGTTCCAGATATTTATGGTGCTGGTTGTGTTAGGGTTGATCCTACAAAAAGATTTGAGAGAGCGTAGGTTGTCACAGGTAAGCAATAACTTGTAACATGGGATCATCTGTAGATTGGGGTGGGGGTGGGGGGTGCGTCAGTTGTATTGGATGCTTTTAACAGGTCTGCACAAGAGGAACTGTGGGGTAAAAGTGGGTAAAACAATATTAGGATTCAACCGAGGTATGATGAGAATAGGGGAAGCTCTTTGTCTAATGATTTCTAACATTCTATGTTGGAATATGAGGGGTTCAAGGTATGAAGATAAAGCAAGTCGATTAAGAAGGGTGATCGGAAAATAACCTTTGATCGTTGCATTACAAGAAACTAAGAGGGAAGTAGTTCATGATTGACTGGTCAATTATTTTGTGGGGAAGATCAGTGCATAAGTGGGATCTCTTTCCATCTTTGGGAATGTCGTGAGATCAGATCGTAATGTTGGATTGTGATTGAGTTACAGTGGAGGGCTGTATTAAAGGCGTATTCTCTACTATCGGTCAGAGTTAGCTTATATTACTGGTTGTTGGAGCTTGCAATGGTGCTTAAGTGGAGATTTTTAACTCTATCATATTCTCAGGCTGAGTCCAATGGCTCCCTATCCCTTTAAAAGTAGTGTTAAAGTCAATAAAATAGAGCTAAAGTCAACAAAATAGAGCTAAAAGTCAATAAAGTAGAGCTAAAGTCAACAAAATAGAGCTAAAGTCAAAGGATTTTACTCTCTATCTCTATTTTACTCTCTATATACTTTAGCTCTATTTTGTTGACTTTAGCTCTACTTTATTGACTTTTAGCTCTATTTTGTTGACTTTAGCTCTATTTTATTGACTTTAACACTACTTTTAAAGGGATAGGGAGCCATTGGACTCAGCCTCAGAAGAAAAGCTAGGTGGCTTTAGAAATAGTAGAAATATGAGGGCCTTTATTCCTTTTATTAGCAAATTTGAATTGATGGATTTTAACTTTGGGTGTAGGGTTTTCTTGTTCCAGTCATCATGAAGAGCTGGTGTTTGGTCGACTTGATAGGTTTCTCGCTTTGACGACTTAGGTTGGACATTTTGGGGAACATCTAGAATTGGCATTGAGATTTTGTTTGGTTGATCATCGTTTGATTCTATTTCAGAGCTGTCGAAGCTTGGGAGGGTCTAGAACTTTTAATTTTTGAAACTTTGTGGTTTGAAAATAATGAAATGGGTTCATTTTGAGCAAGAAGTTGCAGCTGCTTAAACGTTAACTCATTTATTGGAAAAAGTTAACTTTTGGTAAAGTTGATGAGAAGATAAACGAGAGCCAGTCTGCTTTGTTGTTTCTAGAGGAAAAAGAAGAGTGTATTAATCTAATATCTAATGAATTAAGTATGAAAGATATATAAATAAGAAACTAAATGAATAGTTCAACATGGAGGATCTTTTTGGAGGCTGAGATCTAAGAGTAAATGCGCAGCTGATGGGGAAGGTGTACGGGTTTCTTACATAGGCATGCCAATACCTGATCCGGGATTGATGGTATCTCGAATCTCGTTGTGGATGGAAGCTTAACATAAGACAAAAAGGTGATAAAGAATCACAGTGTATACTTCTATAAGAAGTTAAACAAAGAAGAATTTGCATGCAGACCAACTCTCCATGGTATTGACTTCAATGTTCTGGAAGATGAGGATGCTGCTTGGTTGGAAAGGGACTGTGTGTAAATGAGGTGAAAGCTGTTCTTGATAGTTTGAGGGGATAGATTGTTGGGGCCTGATGGATATCCTATGGTGGTGTTCAAAAAATGTTGGAATTTTATGAAACCTGACATTATGGTTGTGGTACAAGAATTACAAGATAACGGCTTTCTAGTTGAGGTTCAATAATGCTTTTATCACCCTTGCACCTAAAATTGAGGGTGCCACGTTGTTTACTGATTTCAGATCAACGAGTCTCCTTGGTGTGTGGTTTGTAAGATATCTGCGAAAACATTAAATTGAGACTAAGGCATGTGATTCCCAACACCGTCTCTCCTTTCTAGAGCGCTAGTTGATGGTGACAGAGTTTAGATGAAGTATTAATTGCAAATGAGTCAATGGATTCTAGAATAAGAATAGGTACTCCTTTAGTGTGCAAATTTGACTTTGCTAAGGCGTTTGACAGCGTCAGTTGGTCCTTTTCAGATTTCTTCTTGCGCAGACTTGGTTTTCGAATTAAATGGCGGAGTGGTTTAAGTCTTGTTTGTCGACTGTACATTTTTCTGTTCTTTGTGAATGGCTCGCCAATTTGATATCAAGTGGTTGTTCAAAGCTTCTACGCGTTTGAAATTCCTGGTTTAATTCATTGTTGAGAACAAAAGAAAAGTTGGATATATCTCTCACACTTCCCCCAACATGGCTGTTGCTTGAATTCACTAAGTGTGGTGTCTAGACCTGTCAAATTTGATAACCGTAAATTCATAATTCCTTTTCTCTGTGATCTCTTGGTCTCCATCAAATCAGTCCGTTAGCCCACCACCTTATTAAGCCTTATTAAAGACTAGAATATGCCCCGTGCCTTCAAGGCACTCGTCAGCGCCTTCGGTGTGCTTTGCTTGAAAGCGTTGAAAGAAAATTGTTGTATATAGTTGTTATGTTTCTAAATGGTCTCCACTTTAACACAACAAAAGAAGGTGACCTAGTGGATAGCTAATTCTGTTTTCCCTTCATAGAACCTGGGTTCAAGGTCCCGTAGTGTCATAGTGTGTACATTTTAGTTTTAATACAATTTAACATAAAAGGAAAATAAAGAAATAATAAAAAGTGTCTTTAGCACATCTCGAACCTGCAACCTGGCCTTGATGGAACGGCTTGTCAATCAGCTGGTACAAATGAGCTAATTTGATATGCAATGGATAACTAATAATTATCAATTCCCAAAAACATGCATCTCGAGAAAGGTCAGCACACAGCAGCCGTTAGATGGTGCTAGATTCATCAAGACCGTTCTTTGTTTTTCCTAATTTGTTATTTTGTCTTCTAGTGCCCGAAAAAACCCTATCTTATTATATAATTGGTGATAAGTGGAGAGGCCTCAAGACTAGTACATTTTTATGCATGGCTTAACCTATCCCATGTGGGACTAAATGTCTCAACAGGCCTAATTAAGGCCATAAAACCTTCTTTGTAATCTGGTATAAAGCCTGCAGGTTGTATTACTGACTCTAACCCATGGGGTTTAGGTCAGGTGCATGCCTTATTTGATTCGATCTGGATCACCCTGATCCAATCCATTGACACATCCCTTTTCTGTCTAAAAGTAACTCGAGATACCTAGTTACCAGCTTCCAAGAGGCATGTGATTTGTGTTTGGATAAGCATTACTAGATAACCACCAAAAGGTGACCTGCAGTGGTCAAAACTGCTATCATTTTCCATCTTACTGCATGTCACTCTACAGTTCCCTTATTGATAAATGGGTTTGGTATCATCTGCACTCACTACTACTACTACTACAGAGCACTGCGACACCCAACCCTGCTGTCTTTCTTCTGTTTTCATAGTAATGGCATACATTAGTTTGAAGATGCACACACTTAATTAATGCTCTCACGGGATTATTCCTAGAGGCCATCTTGGTTTGATTTCATTTTGTATGTTCTTTTGCAGGGTATCTATGGGAGAGAGTCTAGAAGGCGTCAAGGGGTCCTTCGACTATTAGAAAGTGGTACGAGACAATCTTTCCTTTTTTCGTAAAAGTGTATGCAAGTATTGAAGTAAAATTGGTAAATATTTTGTTTCTTACATTGCCATGTGAAAATTTGTACTTTTCTCTTAAATTATCCTAAACTTTTATCAAGTGATTTTATAACATCTTGCTGACTCAGTTCCGAAAACTGTTCCTGCTGAGTTAGTAAACTTGGATTAACCATTATAGGAAATTACGATGCTATTCACTTCCTCCTAAATGTTCAAACTGTTGTGCGCTAAGCGCTATCATGGTCGTGCTCATGATTCCCCAAGGATGTAGAGAACATTGTCTAAGTCCATGCTAGTTGGTTGGAATTGTTAACATATGAACAGTTCCCACTAACATCAGCCCTATACCTAAAGTTCCACATTTTGATAAAATTCAAGAGTTTAGACCATTATCTTTATGTAATACTGTTTTACAACTTATTTGCTAAACTTTAGCAAATCGATTGAAACCTTTTATAGAGAAAATAATCTTACCTTTTCAAAATGCTTTTGATAGAACAAGAAAATGTTCTAACAACAACATACTTGTTAAAGAGATTTTGAACTGTCTTAGGATAAAATAAGAGGTATTGATGGTTGTGGGAGTCAAAAATGATATGCACAAAGCTTTTGATCAAATTGAATGGTGTTTTCAATTAAAAATCTTAGTTCAAATGGGTTTAACTAAATTTGGTGTAAATGGTTTGAAATATGTACTTCTCAAGCAACTTTTTGTATCGACTTGATTGAAGAGCATTTTGGTTTCTTCAAATCTTCTAGGGTTCTCAGACAAGGAGACACCTTGTCTCCATTTCTCTTAAGGGTTAACTAGTATTACCCCCCCACTAGATGAGCCAATTAGGATTTTCACCCTATGAGATGGGGAAATTAGGGTCTCCCCCCCAAGTACCGTGTTTTTTTTGTGTGTATTTAGGGGGGGGGGGAGAGACCCTAATTTCACTCAGTGGTATCTACTCATGATATACCAGGAAAGATGATCTCACTCAGTTCTTGCACAAGCAAAAGATTCATCCCTTCTCGCACGTTTAAAAAAAAAACCACAACCCGATCGTACCTTATCTTTGCCGTAATATTTAGAAGATTTGCACTTGGAAATATTTGATGGCTCCTACTCATTTGACCCCATTACATAATCTAATGATATTGGAGTTTATCTAAATGGCTCCGCTACCGCATTTTTCAGGAAGTTACTCCATTCCATGTTCAGGATCAGAAGAAGTAGACATTGAAACTTTGAAAGTAGCGGTAGTTACAGAAACAGATTTGGGTGTTAGAAATCTTGCACTATGCTGCGATTGTCTGGTGGTTACTAACGCAGTCATTGAAGATGATGGTGGAGTGTCTTTGATGTATCTTGTTGGCGGAAGCTTCAATAATGGATGAACATCAATAAGATTTAATAAAACAAACACCTAAATCTAGGGTTTAAATCTTCAAACATGAAGAACAATTCACAAAGAATTAATAATCAATAATAACCATCTAACAATGAAGACCTAGATTGGAAACCAAATAGGAAACCATCTTATTCTTATTCCTAATTGAATTAGGAAACCAAACAAAATAGAAATTACTAATTAATTAATAATCCATGCTCATGCATCGTACTCCCCCGTTTGAAAGAAACTCGTCCTCGAGTTTGATTTCATGAACACGCTCTAAAAAGTCAGCATAAGTCACGTACATCACCATCACCCTCCCGCTGTTCAAAGGAATTCGACCTCGAATTTTGCCCAAATAATTACTCACAAAACGAACTAAGTACCACAATGTCACGGCTTCACCATTCAGATAATTCCACCGCGAATAAATGCAAATTGGTAGTTCATTGATGATATATCGGAAGGCTTTGTTGTAACAAGAACACTTATTTCTCGAGTCGGAAAGAAAAGGATCCACATAGGTATCTAAATTATCTTGGCCTCGATGGAACAAATTATCAATCACAAGGTCATTGGCTCCATAGGCGTTTTGAAGTGCAATCAGGCTTTGTAGATTACCTTGACGAAATGAAGGTGCGGATGAGGAATTCAAAAGTGATCCATTACCCCATGATCGTCCGACCCAATCTCCATCGAGTATGCCATAGTTGTTAACATCTCCTTGATATTGTTGCAAATCCTACACAGTTTAAACCAACCTTTTTTCTTTATCCATCACAAGCCCATGATCAATAATAGCCCAAGGTTGCATCATACCTATATTTCTTGGTAAAATCCTACAATGTAAACATTGTTAGTTCAGGAAATAACGCATCTTATTGGCTGTCTGAACATCTTCTTTAGATTGGCTTGCTGTGCCTATGGATTAAGTCTCGTGCTCTCTCCCTCAAACATATCGGCCGCATGTGGGTTCGAACTATCATTGGGGGTTTACTTCTTTTTAGAAACTTTGCTTCTTTTCTTTTCTCAGCTAATACTTGACGTACAATACACGGTTTTTATGTGGAGATAAATTTCTTGGGTATCGTGCTTTCTGCAGAGATTGGTTCCAAATCTTTATATTGTCTAAACAGGATTTAGCAGAGTTTACATGTTATGATGAGTGCCTTAATCTAGACTCTTTTCTGTCTTAGTGCGGGTTGAGAGATCAATGGGCAATGATGGTCTGAGTGAAGAGGTAGCCATTTGGCGGATTAGTTCTATACCAAGGAGATTATGGATAGATTATGGGATTTTTTGCAAACAGATGGACTTGTATGAATGGGTAAGAAATGAGGTTGAGTTGAGACTACTTGAATGTGGTTGGAATGCTGGTGAGTTTGGGCTGTATAAAAGGTTATAAGTGTTTCGGTGGTTCTTCACAGTTCTTCAAACCGAGTTTTTTCAATTCTTTCTTTACATGAGCCCTAACACAAACAAGTTTCTGTCTCCCTCCAAAAACCCAAATTCTGTTGAACTGCTTGCTATGGATTTTGTTGCCAAGATGAAAATGCCTTATACAGATCCTCCAATGATAACCAGTTCTGAGAAAATGAAGAGTAAATACATGAGCTATAATAAGATGACTCTATTTGGTCGTGTTATGGATGGAAGGCTGAATATGAGCACTATCAAATCAGCTCTTGAAAAAGCATGGTACCCTTTTAAGATTGAAGACATTGTTTTTTACAAAGGTGAAATATTTCAAATCAGGATGGAGTATCAGGAATAGGTGGCTGCAATTCTGCTGAGGCAGCCTTGGATTGTAGCTCAACACATTTTTCAGATTATACCATGGATGGAATATTATGAAACCAAGGAGTTAAATTTCTCAAAGTTTTATGTGTGGATGCATTTACATAACTATCCTGAGGTTTATTTGGACAAGGAGATTATTGAGGGGAACCTGGTTGAATCTGGTTATTTTGATATGTCTGATCTCAAATTTCTGGAGTTTTATCCTAAGATCAAACACAACCTAGTTGTGTTCGAAGTTAAAGTGTTGCTTGATGTTCACGAACCAATTCCACCGGCTTTCTCATACAGGAATCCATTGATGGAGTAGACCGATATCTTTTGTTTTTGAGTATCCGTCGGAGTTTTCGTTTTTAAGTGTGGCTTCATTGGACATCATTTTGCAAACTTGTAATGTAATCAAGCAAGTCATGGGAATGAAGTTAGAGTTTTCACCAGAGGACAAAGGTTTCAGTTCTATTCTTCCAAAACTCGCATTGTTCCAAAACCCATCGAGACCGAATTGTATTTGGGTTCTCTTTGTTGTTTGGTAATCGATCTCAACCAACCACTTCTTAGATGATTACAAATGTGGTCGATTCTTCGGTAAATTCAAAGCGCATGAACACATCTATTGAACCTTTAAAAGGACCCATGATCATTGACATTTCGTCACCTCAACTGCATGCGACTGTTGGACCTAGCAATGACCTTGGATGGCAAAATCCACACGATCACCTACCTCTAACGGTGGGAAGCGACAACACCGGACAATTTGGGGTTCTCAACTCAAATGGATTTCCAAAATTTTCATCCCTTACATGAACTGGAATGCCTGCCTGGATTTGCACAGATCTCAAACTGATCCTAAGAAGCTCCATTTCATTGATTTGTCTCAGCTACATGATCAGGCTGTTCAGCAGGAGGAATACTCTTATAAAAGGCAAGAAATATCGCAAGGGGTAGCAGCCAAAGATGCGATGGGAACAAGACAGGGAGAATGTCAATGAAATGGTCGAAAGTTTCTTTCAGGAAAATCGAGAAGCTAGAAGAAAAACTCCTGTTCATAATGAAGTTGAGGTGGCCGGCTGCGGCATCCTAACATACCGCTAAGAATTCATTGGGAAAGGAAAAAACATCACCGGTTAAGGGTTAAGGGCCGTAGCGTAACCCCAAGGATTCCATGAGTCTACTAGCGTGGAATAGTCGAGGAGTGGGCGGCTTTCGATGATGGAGGAGTCAAACAAAAATCAAGGATGTCGCCTATATTTATGTTTGTTATGGAAACTAAGTGTTCTGTAAATAAAGGAGTCAGTTTAATTAAAAGATTAGGGGATTTCGAGTCTTTTGTAGTCCCAAGCCAAGGTTTGTCTGGTGGTTTTTGGATCTTTTGGGAAAGAAGTGTGGTTGTCGAAGTAATGATGTCCAACTCTTGGTTCATTCACTGTAAAATCTCAGTAAAAGTGAATGGAGTACATGAATCATGGTTGCTCATGGGAGATTTTAATGAAATAACATGTCCCGAAGAAAAATGTGGGGGAAAACTTTTCAATTATTCCAAAGTTAGGATTTTCTTGGATATGATTGATGATTGTGAGTTGTTTGATTTGGGTTTTGTGGGTAGTATTTACACCTGGACAAATCGACAAAATGGGCGTCACAGAATATGGGAACGAATTGATAGAATGATGGCAAATGAAGGTTGGCGTTCAAGATTCTCTGATTGTAGAGTTCATCATGAGTTGGCCACTAGTTCTGATCATAAGTTTCTGATTTTAAAGTTGATACAAAACAGGGTAACGGTTAGACGGCCTCTCAGGTTTGAAATAATGTGGGCGCAACATGGTGGCTATCAGGAACAAATAAAAGATGCTTTTCAAAATGAGTTGCGGGGTTCTCCTTCTTTTGTCTTATGTAAGAAGCTTCAAACCTGTCAAAAAAATTTAAAATGGTGGAATAAGCATGTGTTTGGCGAGGTTGAACATAAGTTGGAATGTGTTTTACAGAGGCTGAGTGAGATTCAAAGTTTAATAGAGAATGACAATGAGACAGAAGAGTTATTCAGGGTGGAGAATGAATTGATACTGGAACATAATGATATCCCGTACGACAAGCAAATCATCAGCGTAAAGCTTGTCTAGATTGGTTCCAGGTTTGGAGAGCGTAATACAAGGTTCTACCATAACATGGTAAACCGTCAAGACAAAGAAATTATATACACTCAATCAGAGATAGAAATGGTGGAATTTTAACTGAAAGGAGACAGATAGGTGATAGGCTCAGTGAATTTTTTGAGGAGACAATGACTACTTCAGAACCTGATCTTATGTCACAGATTTTCAATGTTCAAGCTCCATGTCTTAATGAAGGTGAAAACTTCAATTTGTTAAGAGGAGTTAATAATGACGAGATTGTCACTGCTCTGAAGCATATGAAGCCCTTTAAATCTCCAGGACCGGATGGATATCAGACATTTTTTTTCCAGCATTTCTAGAATTTGGTGGGGGATCAAGTAAGTGCGACAGTCAAGTTTTTTTTCCTCTCTGGCTCTTTCTCCTTGCAGCTAAATCATTCCTTCATTGCCTTAATTCCAAAAATCATGAATCCTTCACTACCGGAACATTTTCGACCAATCAGTATGACAAATGTGGTTTACAAAATTATCTCCAAGATTATTGTCAATCGATTGAGGCCTATCCTTCAGAGAATTATTGGTCCGTTTCAGACTGCCTTCTTACCCAAGAGAAGTATTCATGACAATGTTTTGCTTGCAAATGAATTTTATCATAAGATAAGAGGACATGGGAATAGAAAAGCTAAATATTTTGCTTTAAAGATTGATATGCAGAAAGCTTATGATAAAATCGAATGGAGTTTTCTAAGAGTGATGCTGACCAAGTTTGAGTTTCCGGTCGATTGGATTAACAAGATAATGTTTTGTGTTCAGAATGTTTCTTACTCTGTGCTACTAAATGGTGCTGCACATGGATTTTTTAAGCCATCTCGAGGACTAAGACAGGGTGATCCACTTTCGCCCTACCTTTTTATATTATGTTCAGAGCTTCTGTCTTTGAATTTTTTGAAATTGAACAGAGAAGGGCTTATACATGGTTGCAAATTGGGGCGATTTTGTCAACCGGTGTCTCATTTAATGTATGCTGATGATCTTTTAGTGCTGGGTAAGTGTGGTTTTAATGAGCAGCATCAATTGAACAATCTGCTAAAGGAGTATTGCCGAGTGTCAGGCCAGACTATCAACAGAACCAAGTCGTAAATTATCCATCACCCCAAATTGCATAGAAGGTTTGTTTACTTTTTGCAAAGATGTTTCATGATGCCTTCTACTTCTGTCCTGCCAATGTACTTGGGAGTACCAAATTTAACAGGGCAGGGTAGAGTTCAAAAGTTTAGTCCTCTCTTGGAAAGATTTCAAAGGAAAATGGCAGGATGGAAAGCTAAGTGTTTATCTAAGGCAGGCCGACTCACTCTGGTTAATTCAGTTTTATCTTCGCTGCCTACTCATGCTATGTCATGTACAATTTTACCTGCACAGATACTGGATCGAATGGAGATTATAAGAAGATTTTTTTTATGGGGCCATACACCATCAACAAGGAAACTTCATTATTACCCTTGGAAGTTAGCATGTATGTCAAAGAATAATGGAGGGCTGGGCATCAAGGAGCTGCAGTTACAAAATTATGTTTTACTGGCAAAGAAAGGTTGGGATTTACTGAATCCAACATCATTATGGGCTCATCAAATGAAACAGAGGTACTTTCACAACAAAAGTTTCTTGAAGGCGGAAGTCAAATCTACTTCATCAGTTATGTGGAAAAGGATTTGTGAAACACGAAGCATTATTAATGCTGGATCGGTCTAGAAGCTTGGGACTGGTACTTCTATTAATGATTGGGAGGAAAAATGGACTCCCCATTCTGAGGATTTGACAGAACTTACTGGGAAACCACTTGACTGTCCTTTTCACCTTGTTTCTGACTTCATTGACATGGATACCAATACCTGGGATTGGGATAGGTTAAATGAATTTTGGCCGGTAGAATATGTGGAGAGAATTGTTTTGATGCCTATTACACCAAATGAGGAGGATACTTTGATCTGGAAATGGGACGAAAATGGAGAATACTCGGTGAAGTCTGCATATAATGGTTGCATTCATTTGATTACAGCAACAAATAATACTGCAACAAATACATTGGTTCAGGATAACAATGTTTATAAACATGTTTGGAAGATGAAAGTCTCATTCAAACAAAGATTTTTCGTATGGCAATGCTTGCAAGGTGTCGTCCCAACAGCGGATATATTGGCATCTCATCATTTTCACGTTTATCCAGAATGCACCCTGTGTGAGAGATTTCCTGAAACACAAACTCATGTTTTCTTTGAGTGTTCCTTTGCTAGAGCTATTTGGTGTGGAACAAATTTGAGCGGCCTTGTTGATAGGAGGAATATGAATACTGGCAGTTTTAAGGAGCAGTTATTGTGCTTACTAAAAGATATAAGGACAATGCAAAATGGCGAAGTGCAATGCTGCTACTTTGTTGGGGTCTTGTGGATTATTTGGATCGCGAGAAATGACACAAGGTTTCAAGGTAAGCATCCCCATCCAGTTCAATACATTAGTAGAGCTTTGAAACACATACAGCTGGTTATGGAAGTCATGTCCCGCCAGATGCATAAGGAAAAAATGTTGGTTTATATTAAATGGTTCCCACCCAAGGACGGACTTGTTAAACTGAATACAGATGGGGCTTCTATTGGGAACTCAGGATATGCAGGTGGAGGATGTATTCTCAGGGATTCAGCAGGTAATTTTATAATGGGAGCATCGATTCCAATTTTCTTCGCGAACCAACAATGAAGCCGAATTTGTAGCTCTATTATAATGACTTCAAATTGTGGCGTATTTCGGATATATGAAGGTTGAGGTAGAAACAGATTTTCAATTGCTGTTTAAGGTTTTAACGGATGAAAACTTAAACTGTCATTGGTTATTAGCTAGAACTGTTACTCAGATTAAGATAGTGCTGAGTAAATTTCAAGAAGTGCACTTCAGTTGGGTTTATCGCGAAGCAAATGGTGCTGCAGACGTGCTAGCCTCACATGCGGCGGCTCAGGTAAAGAACTTCCGTTTGTTGGGGCAATCAAATGTACACTTCTCAATCGGGCCTGTTGGAGACTTGGCTTTTCCTTCCGCCGTGCGCCAATGGTTGTAAATATTCAAGTCTTTTATGATGTCCTGGGCATATGTAAATTTCGTTTGGTTTAATAAAAGGTTTACATTTACATAAAAAAAAAAAAAAAACCATGCGGTTGATTGAGTGTAATGAGAGCAACACTACCAAGAAAATCTGCCCTGACTATAACCTTCGACTGGTCAGCAATAATAGAAACAAAGTTCGGACTTTGGGTCACCACCAGGCCATGCGTCAATCCAGGCCCACGGTTATGCGGATCTGCCCAAAAAATAGTCGCCTTTCGTATATAGCTTTTTCCCAAAAATTTCAGCTTCAAAGCAATAGAAAATTTATAAAATCAATCGATGGGGAAACTGACTTATGCCAAACAAGACTGTGACGGTCAATCCTAGTCTCTGGAGCCACTGTTAACCTGTTCTCAAGTTCATGGCAAGAAGAGTCATGAAGCAAAAATTCCCTAACTGATTTTTTCGAGGGCTTTCTTCTCACTTACTTTTCTTCTCTGGTTTCGGATCAATGGAGGCAGCGAAAGTGGAAAAAGAGGTGGTGGTGGTGGTGGAGGTGGAGTGGGCTTAGTATCCTCACCTTCTTCCAGATTTTGATTTGGTGTACAAACTTCAACCTGAAATGGGGTTGGTTGATCCGTGGTGTTCTCCTCTTCTGCGTCTGCTACAGGTGCAACCACCATTGTTTCAGGCTGTGTAACAACATTAAGAGGTTGAAGTGCTGCTGAAATTGATGAATCACGGTGGAGTTGAATTTCTCGACTATGTCGGTGATCTACGGTATGAAAATTTAAAGTTTGAGGCTTTTGAAGTAGTGGTGCATTCTTCTTCTGCTTCAGTAGCGGGTTGTGAGGCTGGAAGTTGTCATCGTGTTGCTGGTTCAGAGGAATATGACCCTGGTGACTATTTCTCCTTCCATGTCCTTGCTGAGTGTGTTGGGAATTCAAAGAAAGATGACGAAGATGGCCTCCATGATCATCTCCGCTTTGTTGATTTTCACGATAACCTGTGACCTACCACCTGTTTTTCATCACGCCGAAATTGGACTTTTCTTTGTTGTCGAATTGAAGATGGTGGGGCTTCATCATCCAAATCAAATAAATGTTGCTGCCTGGTGGTTTGAGTAGTGTGTTCAGCCACCCAAGCATAACTATGTTGTTGTGGGTGGGATGGGTAGTATGTCTCGGGATCGACATACTTATTTTGGTGAGAATATCCGTCATTGGAATACTCATCTTCATCGGAATCAATAAAAGACTCCTCATCATCATAATTACGAAAATACGATCTTCGCGACTCAAATTTTTGGCTGCGGCAATTGGGAGTTGGGGAACAAAATCTAGAGGGAGGTTCATACATTCTTGAAGGAGAAAATCTTGTGCGGCAGTTGCGATCTAAATCACAATCTCTCCAAGTATGAGGATCGGTATGATATGTCAATCCATGGGAACTTCACGGCGGTGGTGACTCTCTTCTACCTTTTCGTCGATAATCCATCACAATATCTCCCAAGAAATTGAAGAATACCCCCAAGCAGTGAATAGTGTTTGGTGAACAGCAATCCGCGATGAACAGTAACCCACGATGAACAGTGTTTCCTTAAAAAAAATTCCCAAAAATCAATTGGCTCTTGATACCAAATTTGATGTATCTTGTTGGCAGAAGCTTCAACAATGGATGAACATCAATAAGATTTAATAAAACAAATACCTAAATCTAGGATTTAAACCTTCAAATATGAAGAACAATTCACAAAGAATTAATAATCAATAATAATCATCTAACTATGAGGCCTAAATGCCTTTATATAAGAAAACAACTACTAAATATAATTGGAAACCAAATAAGAAACCTTATTTTTATTTCTAATTGAATTAGGAAACTAAACAAAATAGAAATTACTAATTAATTAATAATCCATGCTCATGCATCAGTCTTGGTCGAGTTCTGTGCTTCTAAAAGATATTAAGGAGCTGGCTAAATCTTTTGTTTCTGGTAAAGTAGTCTGTGCACCTTGTACCTAGGGACTTTTGTAAGTTAACCCATTTATTGGCAAACTCTGATAGATAATCTAAGGGTCGTGTTACTGACGGACCCCATATTGTGTTGGGCAAACCCAAAAAAAAAAACAATTATTACAAGTGTGCCATTGGTCCTAAAAAATCTAAAAAAAAAAACAATTATTACAAGTGTGTTATTGGTCCCAAAAAGTTGTTTTGTGTTGCTTCCCAAACCAACATGAAATTTCCCTTTTCAGCCCTTCTCTTCTATTCTCTTCTCTTCCACCATTTTAAATCTTAAACCATAAAAACTATATCCTAACACTAACATTAAACACTAGGGCTGAATATGCATGCGTATAGTGGCTGAATGAGAAAATTCAAAAACCCCAAGCTTAAACGACCCGGCTTAGGTCGATTCGTTACAAGACACCAAACGGTGCGGTCACACCGTTTCAGATCGAGTCCAAAAACGATGTGGCCATGTCGTTTGGGATTTGGACTTAGAAAAATCTCCAACGATATGGCCACACCGTTTGGACTAAGTCTCCAATGATATAGCTACACCGTTTGGACTAAGTCTCCAACGATATAGCTACACCGTTTGGACTAAGTCCCCAACGATATGGCCACATCGTTTGGGATTTGAACTTTGAAAAATATAAAGTTATGTTTTTTGGCCTCTTAACCGGTCCCAAGTCGTTTGGGACTTAGTCCAAACGATGTGACTACACCGGTAAATTTTTTTTTCTAAGTCCAAATCCCAAACGACATAGCCACATCATTTTGGACTTAGTCCAGATAGTATGACCGCACCGTTTTGGTTTGCGAAACCAATCCACTCTGGCAAGATCGTTTTAAGCAGGGTTTTCGAATTCAATTTTTTGGGACCAATGACACATTTGTAATAATTGTTTTTTTTTAGAATTTTTTTGAACCAATAACACACTTGTAATAATTGTTTTTTTTAGGGTCTGATGGGTCCATCAATAACAAATACCTAATCTAATTGCTGATGGCGGTCCAGTGTCACTTCAGTGTCTTTTTTTTCGATAACCGGTTGAGTGGCTGTTTCACGAAGTCGATGTGCGAACTATCTGTGGTTTCTTAATGACTTTGTTTTGGTTTAAAAATGATTTTTTTTCTTCGGAGAATCCCCATTTCCACCCATTATATTACAAAACAAAAGGAAGGTTTACAGTCATCATCTAGACAACTAGGGGCCTGACTCCATGATACTTGCTTAAGTGCCCAAGCAGCAAGATCATGCGCTATACAAATTTACAACCAACAAACCCAACTAATAAGGAAAGAACAAATTCAACAATACTGGAATTCCGCCACCCCACAAGTGATGGGTCGGAATTTGCAAAAGAAGATATCACACAATGTCACCTTCAAAATCTGCAATTGAATGGCATGCAACACAGCCACTTCAGCCCTCACCAACTCAGCCAGCTCGACATCCACGCATCAAATCGTCTAACAGCGACTCCCAAGATGGTACCATCAGCTAGACGACAAACATCACCCACCGCACCTCAAGCTCTATCCTTGTCAAAACCAGCATCAAAATTAATTTTGGCCCAAGGAGAAACTGGAGGATTCCAAGTTACTTGTGGTGCATTCGTTTATATGGGTTTGATGAAAATCTACAGTACAATCACTTATGAATGCTTTCTCCAGCTTTATTCTTTGTTAACCTGCACATTGTAGCATTATGTCGGTTCTAGCCTTCTTTTTCTCAAACCTTGCTTGATTTCTTGTTTCCCAAATCTCAAATAATAGTACAGGCATAACATTCTTCTTCTAGTTGACTATTCTTCCACTTTGAAGCTCCAATCAATGAACTCTTTCAGCCAATCTCTCACTTCCCGATCCTCATGTATAGAAATATTCAGCATTGCCTCAGAGACATACCACACCCGCTTGACCCATTCACAATTGAAAAACAAGTGAGCGGAAGTCTCCAATTCTAGCTCACAAAATATACATGAAGTGTCACCATTTGTTGCAACACCTACCTCTAGGCAACCCATCCATATAGAGCTTCCACAAAAACAGCTGAGTTCTGGCATCAATTTTAAGTTTCCAAAGCTTCTTAATAACAGCGGGATCAAAAGAGGAGCAACACTTCATCCACCAGACAAGTGTTTATAAGCAACTTTGGCTATAAATTTACTATTCCTAGCAGCAGGCCAGAACATTTGATCAGTTATACCAGGTCTAATGGCAATAGTATTAATATTTTGTATGATATGATTGAGGAACAGATCTTTCAATCTATTTTGATTCCAACTTAGTAAGTCATGTGAAACGAGATAACTAACCAAAAGGTTTTGAGAAGCAGGTGTTAGGAAATAATTAATCCTAGATCTTTAACATGCTAATCTATTATTGATCAAAAGGGAATTAAAAGAAAAATACTTTCAATTCAAAACCGAAATTGAAGATTGACAATAATGAAAAACTTTCCAAAATTGAATCCAAAAAATAAGTCTTCAACATTCTAGTAGTATTTCACCACACAATGCACTACAAAACACTTTTGTTTTTCTCATACTTTTAGTTGTACTTTTCATGGAAAGATTAATGGTCCTTTTCACCAAAAAGTCATTATCTTATAGAGAGAAACTTTGAGAATACGTATGTATGCGTAGTGGGATTCACTTAGGATTCCAATATGTATGTGTGTATAGTGGGATTCACTTAGGATTCCAATATGTATGTGTGTGTAGTGGGATCCACTTAGGATTCCAAGTCTTATCTCAAAAAGGTAAAGTCATTGTACTTGATATACTAAAACACTTTTAATATATATATCTTTAATATGAAAAATGCCCATTAACAAATCCATACTTACAATAAAATCTATAAAATTATCAGGAAAATCTGTTTCTACCATTATTTAAATCTAAGTCCCCCCACCTCACATATATTCACAATTTAGACCATTGGGAAATGAGAATTTGTTCTTCACTGTCACACCCATCACCCATGTCTAATTGACCCAATGTGACATTCAACATCAATTGAGCACTAAGAAACTATTTCTTATACCGGCCGGGTTCGAGTTCAATTCGTTATGTCACAATTTCGTAATACATAACTCCGTAGAGTGGTGAATAATTTATTAGAATTCGTGATTCAAGACATCCAACATTCATTACCCAAAACATCAAGTCTAGTATATGAATAAACATTACTTTTTAACGTCTCAAAGTAATAAATTTGAGACACAATGAATTTTTACAATTCCTCAAATCTAGGGAATAATTGGTAGACTGAGATATACACTCAGTGAATTTAATAGTGAATTTATAGTGTGTTCTCACTTTGATCCCCTCAGTGTCAGTCATGTGACTACACCAATATACAAAGTTAGAGTCATACTTAAATGATTGATATATCATCATCCTATCACATAACAATTATGTATATTACAGTCGTATAAGTGAAGCGTCTGACTTCACCCCTAATTGTGAGCATTCTAGGTAAATAGATATACTCAAATCTCCTGCACATGACTATTCATATGCTTGATTATTCTAATTTTATTACCTATGGAACTTATGGTTTCATCATATGATATTAATTCACCCATATGCATAATAATAAGATTTGTGTATTTAATTAAACATCATAATGTATAAACAATAAATGTTCATTGGCTTTGTAAAGGCCAAATATCCCAACAATCTCCCACTGGCTTTCAAAGCCGTTTAGCAACCATTCTAAAACCCATATTATTTATATAAGGGTCTACATAAACATATACCAATATATAGTATTTGGTCTTTATAGACTATATCATTCATAATGAATAGTGTATCATATACATATGAGACCAAAAACATAGCCATCTTACCTTCAACCTTCTTGTAAAACACAAGGTTCTTTCTTACATTGATCAAAACCAAACGATTTGATTGTTTGATCAAAGTATACATTCCAACTCTTTGAAGCTTGTTTTAAGTCCATAAACGGATTTTTTCAGCTTGTAGGAAATGTAAAGCTTCCAGGTTAAAAAACGTGGTCTTTACATCCATCTGCCAAATCACATAGTCATAATGAGCAACAATCACTAGAAGGACTCTAATGGACTTTTCATGGCTACTGGCGAAAAAGTTTTCTCATAATCGATACCTTTTTTTTTAGTAAACATTTTCTCCACCAATCTCGCTTTGAAAGTGTATTCCTTTCTATTGGTTTCTCTTTTCCTTTTGAATAACTACTTATTCTTAATAGGCTTAGTATTTGACAGTAGATCAACAAGTTCCTACAGACATTGTTGGAATATAAGGACTATTTATGATCTCATTGATTCAAATCAATGTCAAAAATTGCTTCTTTGTAGTTTATAGGATATACATCCTAGTCAGCTGATATAATAGAGAAAGTTTCCCTTAATAGGGTTAACTTTTCTGGATGTCTAATTGTCCACCCACTACGACGAAGTACTAGAGTAGGTTTAGGTAAACACTGAACTTTACATGGAAGTTTTTTTTAATCTAAACTAGGAGTTAATTCAGATTGAACATTACAAGGAATATCTACCGTCATTTATTCAATGACCATTGTACTACGAGGTTTTCATTTCATAATATAATTTTCCTCGAGATACTCACAAAGTCTCTTTCTTCTCTCGGATTACAAAATAAACCACCTCGAGTAACTTTTTTGTTATAGGGATAGTTAAATAACTCATCATGGACCGAACCATATCCAATAAGGTTCTATCCCTTCTTTCTGCAATCTCATTCTATTGTGGAGTTCTTGGTGCACTTAATTGAGACAAAATCCTATTTTGCATTAAGTACTCTTTGAACTCATTTGATAGGTATTCACCACCTCCATCCGATCGAGGTGTCTTAATTGGTTTTGCTTTTCAACTTCTGCTTTGAATTCTTTGAACTTTTCAAAAGATTCAGACTTTTTGTGCATCAAATACACATAATCTTATCTTAAATAGTCATCAGTAGTGATAAAATATTCAAAGTTACCTCTCTCTTACACATTAATTGGCCCACATACATTAGTATGTACTAACTGCAATAACTCTATGGCTCTTGACCCTTTAGCTTTAAAAGATCTCCTAGTCACCTATCATTCTAAATAAGACTCACTGGTTGGGAAATTATATTCTAAAAAGAGTGAACTTAAAACTCCATCTTTTACCAACCTGTTGGTAATCTTGTTTAGATTGATATGACCAAGTCTTAAGTGCCACTAGAATACAGATTAATAGAAGGAGACGTTCCTCTTTTGAGGTAAAACATTTGATGAATTACTACTAACAGTATCATTTGTTTCTAGCATAAGAGAAAGTAAATAGAGACCATTTTTGAAATTCTAGACAACTTTTCATTTAATTTGATTACAACTATTGAATAAAATGAAATAGAATATCCTGACTTATAAAGTGCAGAAATAGAAACCAAATTTCTCCCTATCTCCAGAACATAACAATATAGTCTTCTAAAACTAACACTTTCTTATCTAATGCTAAATAATAAATTTTTATTGATAATGTGACAACCTTTGCCACTGTACCTAATGTCAAGTACACGTACCTCTCCTTCATTTTACCTTCTTGTCTCCTGAAACCCAGGTAACATATTACAAACGTGGTTAGTGCCCCCTGAGTCCACACACCAGGTGTCAAAAGGAAAAACCAACAAATTGGTTTCAAGAATAAAAAATTGCATACATTATTTATCTTTTTGTTTCAAAAACAAATACTCCCTACAGTTCTGCTTCCAAAGATTACGTTTTTCACAATGGTAACAGTTACCATTTGTTTTAGCCCAACTTTCAGCAGTCAAGATATATGCTAAGGGACTGAGATTTGATTGAGACATTTCAAGAACATTTACATATACACAAATATTATTATAATGCATTTAATATTGGTTTTGGGAATTTAATAAACTAATTACCCGCTTCTATAATAAAAATACAACACCCTCAATATTGTATATTTTTTTTTTCCAAAGTACGCTAGGGTTAGGCCGACCCCCACCTGTATTAGAATTAAACTCTGTTGTACAGTTTTCCAGAAGCATCTTCCTCCACTATTACATGTAAATTACAATCAAGTGGAGGACTAAAAAAACTACAAAAATTGCAATCTCTCTGACATAGCCCCGCCAGATAATCTGCTGCCCTATTACATTCTTTGAATACATGAGTAAATGAAACATCATCAAATGACTGCACAAGGAAATGAATGGCCTTAACTAAGTCCTCACAATACCATGGAGGCTTTTCAAGCTTGTTGATTGCTTGAATAGCTCTTAACGAGTTAGATTCCACTTGCACTTGCTTGAGTTGAAGTCTTGAGCAAAGAGAAAGCCCAATTTCAATGGCCTTTATTTCCTAGTAAATAACTGATCCCAACCCACCACTACCAGTAAAACCGGCTATCACATTCCCAAATTCATCTCTAATGACACCTCCTTTGGATGCAACTCTCCCATCTGCATTCAGCTTTGCCTTGCCTGGTTCAAGACAACTCCAATTGCACTGCTTGTGAATTGGAGGTATAAGTTGCACTTGTACACCAATGGCTTCAAGTAGTCATCTAGTATCAGCTTCATCTATCAGCTTTGGGAGTATACGATGCATATATCGTTTCAGTTCTCTACATAACTTAGAAAAAACCACTGCCATTGGTCTATTGGAATTTTGGAAGCGTCTAGCATTGCGTTCTCTCCAAATGGCATCTCAACTCTAGCACGCACATACACTTTGTACACCTCAGAAATTGGTCTAGAGCGGCTACATATCCTAATAATCGAAGACCATTCTCTATTTGTGTTTCTAGAGTCAGTAGTGATGCCCAACAGCTGTTTGATACCTGTCCACAATTCTTTGGAGTACTCACACTCAAAGAATAAATGCTTTGAGAATTCCCGACTTTGGTTACAAAGGCAGCAAGGTGAATGAGAAAGAATTTTCTTTTGTATTAATCTGTCCTGGGTGGACAAACTATTAGAGAAAAGTTGCTAGCACGTGAATGAGTGTTTAGGAATCACTCATTTTCCCCAAACCAAACTGCTCCATTTCACCTTCGGTCTCACTAATCACAGTGCCATGTATGCACTATTTGAAGTAAACTGTCCAGATTGGTGTGGCAGCCATATCACTCTATCATTCTCCATATTTCTAGTAATGTAGACCTCGAGAATTTGCTTATTCAGCTGAGGGTTCTGGATGTTATGTACAATATTAGACCATTCCCCATTATATATGATGTGACTGACATTGGTATCAAGAGGGAATTGCCATTCTGTTACAGCCACAGGGTTTTCTATGAGAGGGGTAGTATCACACCATAAGTCATGCCAGAGTAGAGTATGCTATCCATTTGCTATGCTATATTGGATAAGTTTTCTAGCATCAGCTCTTGCTTGAAGCACATTTCTCCATGAACAACAGTCCCTTGGAACTTGCATAGTCCAAAAGAACTTGTCCTTTAGGTGTTGTTTCCAAGTCCATTATACCCACACACTATCATCCTTCGATGCAATCTTGTGAACTAATCCACAGTATGCACCTCTATTCCAACAATCAAGATTCATAACACCAAGACCTCCTTCATCTTTAAGCTTACTGATGGTACTAAAGCTAGCTTGATGAATAGTTCTTTTCATTGTAGCACCACTCCATAGAAACTTCGCGCATATTTTCTCCACACTCTCTAAGCAAGTTGTGGGAAGAACAAAAGTTATGGACCAATAAGTGTGGAAAGACATGAGCTTTGAATGAATAAGCTGCAGTCTTTCTGCATGTGACAAAAACCTTGATTTCCAGTTGGTATTTCTGGCTGTGACCTTTTCTATGAGAGATTGGCATTCCCTAATACCCAATCTAGCCGAGATGAGGGGTAGGCCTAGATATCTCCGCTGTGGGGTTTAACGAGCTGCACGCCATGAATATGTGCTAAAGTAGTACTATCTTGATGATTCAGAGCACCTGTAAGAATAGAAGTTTTGTGAGTGTTAAGCTGAAGACCAGTAGCAAGCCCAAACTCAAGTAACCCATCTTTCAGGCTTGATATAGAATCAATGTCACCCCTGCAGAATATCAAGACATCATTATCAAAGGCAAGGTGCGATAGATGGCTTTTTCTGCATTTAGAATAGTACTTGATCTTTTTGGAGTTTAGGCTTTCCTTTAGAATGCAAGGACAAAAAAATACGGAGACATAGGGTCTCCTTGCCTCAGATCTCTAGCTCCTCGAAAACACCCCTCCAGAGCTCCATTGATGAGCACTGAAAATGATGGAGAGGCTACACACATCTCAATCCATTTCCTTAAAGTCTCTGGAATGTTGAATCTAACCATTATGGCCTTTATAGCATCCCAACTCACCATGTCATAAGCTTTTTTGATGTCGAGTTTGACTGAACAACGCGGAGTACCATATTTCCTGTCATAACCTCTCAGTAGTTCATGTGAAAGAAATATATTATCTTGGATCATTCTTCCAGGGATGAAAGCAGATTGGTTAGAATAGACCAAATCATCTATCACTAGCTTGAGACGGTTAGAAATCACTTTAGAAACACACTTATAAATAACATTACAGAGAGCAATAGGGCTATAGTCTTCAACTTTAGATAGATTCTTAGTCTTAGGGATAAGACAAAGAAATGTGGAATTAATACCTCTAGGCATATTGCAAGTCTGGAAAGCATTTTTTATTGCATTAGTAAATTCCATACCTACAGTCTCCCAGCAACTTTTGAAGAAGAAGGAATTAAAACCATTTGGTCCAGGTGCTGAGTTATCCTTCATATCGAATAAAGCTGCTTTGATCTCTTCCTCAACAATATCTATTTCCAATGCCATGAATTGAGAGCTCTGAAGCACACCTTTAACTTGCAAGGAGTTGAAGAAGACAGAATCACTTATAGGACCAGAAGAAAAACCAAGAAGCCTTTTGTAAGCAATGAAAACCTAATACTTATGAATAATTTTTTATCAGTAGGGCATCAAAATTATTCAACTTAATCAAGTGGGTTCTACTAGACCCATCAATTTTTCATACACGTAGTAGATAAAATATGATTTCCATTATCATTATTTTGCTACAAAAACATAATTGCAGCAACTATATTTTAGTCAAGTGTACAATCATCAAAATTCATTAATGTAACCGCGAGATAATGAATCCGTAAGAGAAAACACTCCCACTAGCTGACAATAGGCAAAATTTTTTTGGCATGCAATCAATTTATCCGTGAGGATCATATTAATCACATTTAAAAATATAATTCTTATTGAATTGATAATGGTGTAACAAGGGATTCAATTCGTAAATTAAATACCTTTACCACTTGCTTTATATAGATCAAGGGTATTAACACTTAATAATAAAAAAAGCCCAAAAAATTATTGTTAACTTTCAAGATGAACTTATCACCAGATATATATGCCACTAACAACAATGATATGTTTATACTACCTATTAATAAATAGATCATGCAACTCATGCCAACAATAAATAATTATAGTAAAGATATCATTATAATATTAAGTCATTAATATATTAGCAAGCATCCAGGCGCCTGTAACATAACATAATAATTAATCTTAACTATTACGAATGCATTTTATGCCATTACTACCGTTAATCCAGAATACCTTAATAAAATCGTTTTCATTGATCATATCAATATGCATGGCATAAAACCAATTTCATTCCCCCGACAAAACAAGACGCAAAAAATACTATTAATTATGTGCATCCATCATGCACTAAATGAGTATGCATCATGCACGCACCCTTTTAATTATGCAACAACTAGTAATGTTCTTTAAGGATACGTTGTGAGATATCATTCATGCCTACTGTGTGTCTGTGTATGCCTTTTACATTCCTATATCATAAACAAAGATTTTACTCTTACGACTCATGTTCATAGACCTTATGCATCCTATGCTAGGCATAGAAAAAGTATGGTACATTTCCTTCTATGTTTGAGTACCTAGACAATATAGTCCACCATCTGCGCACATGTCCAACAATGCTTTAAAATATGGAAACAACAGTGTTCCTCTCCTGCATGGTGCATTAGTAACAAAACAAAAGATACCCCTTTCTATGTTCACACAAGAATAGTATGCACTTTTTGTGCACTATTTCCCACTAGTAAAAGTGGTTCCTGTCCTATTCTAGCATGTGGTCCTAGTGACCAAAGTAATATAGAGCTCCCATGACTTCACAGGCGATTTTTCCAATTACAACTGAACTTAACGGTCCAATTTAGAGCCATTGTGCTGGCCGGCGCTCTTTGGAGCACCACCTAACGGTGTCATAATACCCTCGAAATCATATTCCACTGCCCTAGTGGCACTTCTCCCCTCCTTCTCCAGAGAAATCCTCAAAAAAAAAAAAAAAAAACTTTTTTTGAGGACCCCAAAGGCGATCCTTGAGCAACACCCTTTTGGCTTGTACGAGTTTTTGGAGTCGAGCCCCACCTAACCTTTTCCCTGTCTCTAAGATCTTATAGCCCTTTCGAGTAGTTGAGAACCGCCTCTCTTGTCGTCCTCGTCGTAGAATGTTGAAGATCGGCTCCACCTATTGTCTTATGCTCTTCTCTCCTTTCATTCTATCTTATTTCTAAAAGTAGGAAAAGGGAAACCCCCCATCTGTTGAACACTCATTTCTGATGCAATAATTGGGTATCATAGCTTACTGCCCCTCGTTTTATTTTTGAGAATATCCCATCCAAAAGTTCTCTCTGAGCGGCAGTAACTCTTCTCAAAGTCAGACCTTTTTATTAGTTTTGAAAAATAGGCTTGTGGACTATATCCCTACAAATCTAATTGGAACTACAACCTCAAGTTTTTGGAAGAGATTACTCTCTCAAGTATAAGTAGTAGGAATTGAATTTTCAGCTAAACATTGGGGAGTGTCTTTTGTATACTCTCTCTGTCGATCTTGCTACAAATCTAGTGGGAAGCCTTGGGAAATTCCCGATTAATCTCGCGAGATGATCTTTTTGACCGTTTTTGTGTCTGCACGCAGATAATCTCTAAACCCAACTTTGTCTGTTAAGTTCAATTTCATTTATCATGATATATTAATAGCTTATGGTAGTTGTGATTAGCAAGATATAAACTTTTTTTCATCTAATTCATACACATTTGCATGCTAGCATACTTCTAATCTTCCAAAGCGTGATTGGTGTGTCGGTTTGAGCAAGATTTTGTTTTGACTTGTAGTTTTTGGTTGCTTTTTTAAGTACCACTTGCAACAGTGCTGTCCTGGGCTCTTAGCTCCATAGTCTTTGTTGTATTAGGCTGAGTATAATGGTTCCACATCCCCACAAAAGTGGTGTGATTTGCGGTGGTTTATACTCTCCATATATAGAGAATATTTTTGAGGAATGTAGAGTGCATTCTACAGGAGTTGAAATGGCGTAAATGACAAAAACCCAAATGGCGCCAGTTGAAGTGGTGCAGAATGTAAAATAGAATTTCATTTGGTGCCATTTGAATTGGAGTCATTTGGCACTTTTGTCTTTTGCGACATTTGGGTTTCTATTCTGCGCAACTTGAAGAGGCGTGGAATGTTTTTTTTTTCATTGTGCATTGGTCGAAGTGGCGTTGAAAAAAAAATGGGTTTAAAACTATGCCAGTTAAAGTGGCGTAGTATTTTTCACACCATTGAATGACCAAAACCCACTCTCTATCATTATAACACTATTTTTTTTTTGAGGAATAGGGATGGGGAGTTGATAACCATTGGACCCAGCCTTAAGGATTTATTTTGCGAACTACGTTTTTTTGGCCGAATATATATATATATATATTTTGCGGAGGGAGTCTCTCCTCTCTTCTAGGGTTCGCAGTGTCTATCCCCAAACATTCACCTCTCAATGATAACATGAAATTGCCATGGAATAGGAACCTCCACGGTGGTTCAAAATCTAAAGGACCTAATCCGGTAACATCAACCGAGAAGAGGATAGAAAAAGTAGGTAATGAGATTAATTATAAGGTTATTAGGTTATGTTTACCAGCTGTTGGGGCTAGTGGTGGCTTAACAATCTTTTGGAAGGACGGAGCCTTGTTAGCAATGATAAACACCAAAAACTGTAATATAAAACTCCGTAGAGACATAACAAATTTGGTTTATTATATGTTTAATAATAATGAATTAATTGTATTTTTCGTGCTTTTATAGGTTTTCACAATGAACGTAAAAATAAGGATAAAGTCAGTATTTAAGCACGGAATACTATGTCTACATGAAGTACTCCAATTTAGCCCATATAAAGCTCCATGAAGCCTAACCAAAGCCTAGGATTCAAACATGACATCTCCAGGTCAGATTAAGATTAACGTGCCAAAAACTTCCGACAAACATATCTTCTGAACCTAGACTATAACTCTGGCAAGTGAACCATTAGAATGATCAGTGCGACAAGCTCTATCCAATGCCAGATTTTGAAGAAAATCAACTTTCGGACCGTCCACTAGACAGATTACATGGGCCCACTATGCGGACTTACATAATTTGGTTGCTCATGACCAAGCTCACACGTCCAGCTATCATCATGTGTGTCCACATGAATCAAGCTCTAAAAGTCAAGTTGTATTAAAACTATGAAAGACTTTGGTGTGCACAAAGTCTTGATTAGGTGGCATGAAAGCCTTGATTAGTTGGATGGTAAAAGTCTTGATTAGGTGAATTAAATTAGTTGGCTGATTCACGTGGATGGAAGGAAAAAGGAAGCACTCTCTTATGCTTAAAAGTGTGGGGAGTTTTGAGTAAAGGGGGCTAGCTTGAAGAACACTCCATTAGTTAGTTTTCAATTTTTGCTCCATAGCTTTTTAGCTTATCATGTTTTCTTCCAAGCAAGTTCTTATTTTTTCTATCTTTCTAGTATTGTAAATTGAACCTTGAAAGAATCAAAGTAGCAAATAAAATATTTTCTTCAAGTGTAAATTTAGGAATTCTTCTCCTTCTCCTTATTTCTTTCTTGAAATTTTGTTTAGATTTTGATTGTAATGATCATGAGCTAAAACTCTCCATAGTGGAGGGTTAATGACGCTCATGTAAAGATCAAACTCCGTTTTAGGAGACCTGAATCATTGCTTAGGAACATAGGTTGTATTTGACATTCTGTCACAAAATGACAGTGATCAACCAAATTTGGAGTATGGAGCTCTATACAAGGTCGCGTGCGCGACCCAGGTGACACTGGGTCTAGTCGCGCGTGCGACCCTATGGTGAATCTAGGTTTTGAAACTTGAGCGACTGGTATAAAATAGAACCAAGAATTGAAATAGTATTTCAGAGATGAAATATCACTTCAATTTCTCATGCTAACAAGATGGACTTAGAGATAGGTGCGTGTTGTTAGGGATTGACGCTGTAATCCATTTTCGGTTTGTTTATGAACCAAAAACAGGTTAGAGACAGCATGATGCAGTCTTCTTAACTATGGAATTAGGTTTATTTGAGCTGATTTAACTTTCCACCCTTCTTTCTCTCTATCTCTTTTGTATTAAGTAAATCGGATTTTTGTTAACTTTTAGTAACTTGAATTTCAAGCAACATAGTAGGGTAGTGAAAATAATCACTAATCAAATCCTTCTCACATCAGTTCCTTAGAAAGTTAATTCTAGTGATCGGTGAATAAGTGTTTTAGTTTTTAGGTTTGGGACGATACCCTTGCTTGAAGTGTACTGTAACATGCACGTGAGTAAGGTACTTGAATTAGTCGTGTTTGAGTGTGTGTATGATCTAAACATCGTATACATACAAAAGTCCGAAGATCAAATGCTGCCGCTGCCATCCTAAAGCCTCAAGGAACCTACGTTACAAGCTGGAATAGCTCTAAGGGGAACCGCCCCATACCTTTTCATTTCATTCACTTTTCGTTTCTTTTTGTTTGGTTTGCGTTCGTTTTCTTCACGTTTCGTTACTGATCGGTGCACTGTGATTTTTTTGTGCATGCAGGTACCTCTGACCCATACCTGAAACAGAACCTACAGAAACATCTAAGCACACTATGAAAAATTGAGGTGTAGTAGTCTTCAGGGAATCGCGGGCACGAACTGCAGAGTCATGTTGGTAGGTTTGATCTCATGTAAACCTAGCTATTTGAACATGTAATATGGAAGTAGGTTCACACTTACTCCTAGGTTTAATAGTGTAGTAGCAGTATACTTGTCTCTCAATGTGTAGGGAACGGTGGGTTTGCCTGGGTCTTTGTCTTTGACAATACCATTGGTTTCAGTGATGTAAGGGAACTGTTCGGTGAGGAACGTTTGTTGAGGAACATTGGTTCTCCTTTTGGTGGTGCACATATCTTTAAGAAACTTTGCATGTTTTGGCAATTGTTTGAGGGCATCGAGAAATGGTAAGTTGATTGTCAAATTCTTAAAGAAAAAAAAAAAAATACATAGATGGGTAATGAACTATACATGAAATCATACATTGGTGTATAAACTTATTTTTTAGCAAATTTGGGTAACGAAATGTACCACGTTTTGCAACGTTGGCTTTTGTTTCACTTCCGTCCAGTTTTTTAATACGTGTCAAGTTTTTTCATACGTGTCAGATTGCCACTAGATAGCCATATAGGAAAATAAGTGACACATAATTAGAGAAAAAGAAAAAAAAAACTTGACACGTATGAAAAAACTGGATGGAAGTGAAATAGTAGCCAACATTGCAAAATGTGGTACACTTCGTTACCCAAATTTGCTAAAAAAATTTATACACTAATGTTTGATTTCGTGTATAGTTCGTTACCCATCTATGCATTTTTTTTTTTTCAATTCCAATTCTTGAAAGTTTCTCGAATCTCATCAAAATTTTCATCAGGTTTGTTCTTTGCCAAACGTACAGGAAATGGTGCCTTTGGTCGGAATTTGGCATACGGATCAACTTGTTTGTTTCCCAGTGTCGTAGATGGTGACTTGGTTGGAATTGGCGCTTCAAGCGTAAGTTCAACATCAGAAGCAGGTACATTAGGAGTTTTAGTTGCAGTTGGGTGATCATCTGGCATACGTATTTGATTGCCTACGGTTTTGTCAGATCGAAGAGTAGTGATTGCATTCACCTCACCCTGGGTTGGATTACTTATACATGGTACATTGTTAATTTCAAAGACAGTGTTTGCGGGCTTGGGGTTTGGAACTGCTTATCTAGGAAACACGCATTTCTGACTCTTATCCTGCGCTAAAAGTTGAAGAGATTGCTGGATAGACATCAAGATTTGAGATTGTTGATTCATGTAAGCAAGGAAAGTCTCATTCGTCTTATCAGCCTAAAATTTCATAAGTGGTGCAACAAGAACTAGTTCACGGTTATTGTTGATGGGCTAAGGATGATAGCCGTAACTTGGATTGACTGGAACAAGGCTGCGGTTGTTTTGGTAGTTAGGATTTGAATTGCTTGGAAACTGATTTTGACCTTGTTGGTACAGCTGATTATTCCCTTGACAGTATGGAGTATAGTTGGTTGATGGGCGAACATGCAGATTGGTGAAACTTGGAGGAGCCATCTGTTGTGTATTTGGTCACCAAGCGAAGTTCGGATTCTGCCTCCAAGGTGCATTAGGGATGTTGAAAGCACAACCTTCTTCAGATGGTCGTGAAGTGGAATCACATAACAAGGGATAATAAGCATCAGGATGGTCAGGACTTAGGCAAAGAAGACATGAGGAAGTGTTAACGTTCATGACCTATTTTGGTTCTTGATCGTTCACTTGAACAACGAGAGCATCTACCTTCTTAGTCAGGGATTCGATCAGGGTTTTTAATTCTGGATCGAGTTTTACCTCAAACACAGATGTAGCTTTGGGAACAGTGTCCTTAGATGATCTGGAAGAATCAGTGTTATCCCAATGGGTACTTCTCGTTGCTTGTTTTTCAAGAAAAGTGTAGGTCTCAGTAGCTCATTTGTCCATGAAACAACCGCTGTTCATGATATCAAGCGTTTCTTTTTGAAGATCGAAAAGACCGTTAAAGAATAAACGGACGAGGACGGCAGTGTTGAGTTGATGATGGGGACATTCTAAAAGAAGATTTCTAAATCGATTCCATGCTTCCGTAAATGATTCATGAGGATGTTGGTGAAAGAATTGGATCTTCTGAAGTGTTTAAGTAGTTTTCTTTTAAGTGTAGAATTTGATCATGAAAGATTGCACAAGTTTTGGCCATGTGTCGAGGGATTGTGGCTGTTGACTTGCTAGCAAAACTGAAGCTTTATCAGCTAAGGTGAAAGAAAACAACCTTATCAAGATTTATTCTCCAAGTTTGGCTGTATGATTTTATGCTAATATGGAAGACACATCTACATTCAACCCTACACAAGGTTTCTTCTTAGACGGGTTCACGATCACAGTTGGTGGCACATAACATATCTTTTCTGAGCCAACGTGTGTCCTAATTAACTTTGGATCTTCCTTATCACGCGCCTACGACAACATGGTCATACATCAACCAGAACTCTTACCATTCCTTATCATGACCTAGTTTTTGTTGGACATATGGTGATATTCTCACACGGAAGGAAGAAGGAGCTACACCTGGCAGATGGCAAGAGACCACCATTCCCTTAGCAAGCCTGACCATGAACGTGGGGAATGCGATGTTGTTTGTCTTTCTGAACATCATGGGAGATTGACATTTTTCTACTGCTAATGATATTGCTTGTGTAGTCTTCAATGCTCTCGCTCAAGGTCATACACTCTTTAATATCACACACACTGTATTATCTCAAATATGGAAAAAGCTTGCAATTTTCGGCATCATTATTTATTTTTACCTGTAATTGCCTACCGAATTATGAGGGCACATTTCCCACAATTTTTGGCCACTTTTAATGACTGGATTAAGGTAGATTCTATGTTCCCTAAGAACAAAATCATTCGTTCATTAAGGTTTAGGGCATGTGTGGACGGTCTTCACAAAACCTGCCATACGTCCGTTGTTTTCCTGACGACGATGATATGTTGCCACATTTGAATGAATCTGGAGCGCCACAATGGAGCACCATTGGGCAAACTATTATCTATTGGCACGATGGAAAGGAAATGCATTTCACTCGAGATGACGATAGAATGGTTGTGCCTTTCATTTTTTATTAGGGAATTTGTGAATATATATATATATATATATATATATATATATATATATATATATATATATATATATATATATATATATATAGTTGTGTTTGGTATGCTCGTTTTTTTATTTTTGTATCATATATTATGTTAGAATAACTTTCTATTGTAGATGTCCAGCCCTAATTTTGCTCATGGTTATCAGGCAACTTCTTTCTTCATCTCTTGATACTTTGAGGACTAAACATCATTCGGTTTGGTGGTGCTTAGAACCAGTAGCAAAAATTAGGCAACTTTTAGGTTGTATATAGTTTTATTTTCTTTCTAAACAAATATACTTAGTGACAAAGTCTTGTTTCCTTTTCTGTGATGAAAATTGTCTAGAAATCTCACATTAGCATTCAAATGAAGATTTGTTATTGGAAACTTAAAATAATACGTATGCATTGCGCAATAGTTTTTACATATTTTCATGAGCATTCATGCACTGAGTGTTGATATAACTAAAATAGTTTGTCGCTAGTACTATTCTTATGCTATCAATACTTAATTCTAATCTTCTCTCATAACACAATCTATAACATAGATGAGTTGCGAGGTCGTTCTACTCTTGCTTCTCAAACACTTAATGAATAAACCTTGAAAACTACTTTAACTTATATGAGAGTAATGATGTGATGATTAAACTACTAATACTTGCTAAAGTACTTGAAATAATGATTGAATCGATGAATAAGAGATTATCGAGAGGGGTTAATCCACCTCTATGATTTAAACAACTATTTAATCTAATAATTGATTTAGTTTTCTTGATCCCTAGTGAACACCAAGTTATCTCTAATCATGGCTTCACTAGCATGAGAGATTAACACTCCCATAAACCTCTTTGATGAGAATTCTAGTATCTAGTTCATTATTAGGAATTTTATCTCTAAAACTCATAACAATGAACTTGAAACACTTATTAAAACAACAATAAAGATTAACTAGCCATACTCCTCACATAGGCTTCATAAACCCCCTCTATTTGAGGGTTTAGCCTTGTTTCATCGGATTTTCTATACTAAAACAATGAAAGGAAGACATACTGTAAAAGAGGAATTTATTGAATTGAAGAAACTAAAGCTTTTTATTGAAAGGTTTTTAATGGAGGCTACATTACAAATTAATTAACTAGACCTAAACTATCTTATTCTAAAGTAGGATCTCTTGTTAGGTTAGCCTTAATCTTCTTTATATATGAGAAGATTAGGTTACATTTTCGTGCATATGCCTGGAAGGGGGACTTTGGGCCTCTAATGTGAGCCTAAAGTCCATTAGGTTAAGTCTAAAAGAGCCAATTCTGCTGGAAAATACTTCAGTGCCCTTTTTGTCCACCTTTACAGCTTTGATTGGGGCAAGGTTAGGTCCATTAGAAAGCTTTTTCCGAGATGGTCGTTTTGACATAAAGTAGGCCCAATTTTGAGGTTCGAGTCCAAATATACGCCATTTTAAAGTTCTAATGGCTTTTTGTCATTTTTCTTCCCGAATTGGCTTTGACTGGGATTGAAAATATTTTTTCTTTTTGATTCTTGGGCTTTAAACATAGAACTTACTTAGCAATCACCTTGACTCGTTTCCATGCAAAATGGTCTCTTTAGTTACCTAATTAGCTTCAAGACTTGAAATACATAAAAACACATAAAAAGTACTAGCTCTTATTTATTATAAACATAATTGGCCTAAATATAATACTATTAAGGGGTTAAAACTACAGTTTTGGGTGCTTATAAAGTGTCATTGACTGTACATAGCAGTAAGTTTTTGTAACCCACGGTTAGACTACTTAATTACCAATCCTGTGAGAATCTAACAAAAAAACCTTGATATGTGTGATATATGAGTGATAACACAGAGGGGTAGTTTTTTCGAATAGAGAAAAACACGTGTCTACTTGATCACCATTCGAATCCTACGTGAGAATTTAGGCCTTCTTTGGATTGACATAGCCAAAAATTCATACCTGTTACAAATTTTACCTCTAGTAGCCTCACTAAACCTTCCATCAAACTTTCACTTTCACCAACAATTTCTTACCCATCTATTAACCCCAAATAAAATAAACCTACTTAAATGATGAGTATAAGAAATAGGATGAAATGTGGAACAATAAAGAGAAAGACTTGTCCCAAATCAAAATTAGTTACTTGCTTCAGAAAGAAAAATAAAAGAAAAACAGAAATATGTTTCCAAAAATCAAAGTTAGAACTCCCCAAAATCAAATCAAAATGAGTCCAAAAGCTTAAAGTGCTAAGTATGGAAACTTATGTAGAAGCAGGAAAAGAAAATAAGAAATTCTCTAGTGTCAATATTTCAAAGACCTTATTTTCTCATACTTATCATTTTTTATTTTTCACTTCCATTTTCTTCTACACCACCACCTAAGCCCCGTAATACATAATAAAGACCTCTAGCTCAACTATGACTAGGATGGTGTGATAATAAGTAGTAGACGTGATTTATCGACCTTAATAACTCCTCTGACTGTCATTGAGATTGTGAGGAAACGTGTGCCACTGCACACTAGAGTTAGTGAAACCTGAGTGGAAAAATTATGAGCGAATTTGTGTTTCGACACATACCTGTGAGAACCTATTTAGGGACGCTCTCTAAAGGATCCAGAAACGACCCTGCTTGTACATATCAATGTAAAGTTCACTGCATGCATGTTAATATGTAGATGTTTTAATTATTGCATGCATATTAACTTGATTTTCAAAGGAATTAATCCGCGTTCCCTGCTAATGAGATGTATAGATCGATATCTGAGATTAATTAAGGGAACAAGCCTTTGTCATTAAGTTGTTGTAGTATAAATGAAGTTTGTAAGTATCTTCTTTAGAAAACTCTCACGAGGCTATAACTCGTCCACTAGGGAATTCCTAGTGGTTTAAGGCATTGTTGCATACAGTCAATGCAACCGCACTTTGCGAAACGAGAATTAGTTTAGGACTACACATTTTTGGCCACTTATATGTTTTAATGCCTCTTCTTTGCTTAAGGACAAACAAAGTCTTTGTTTTGGGGGTGTGATAAACACACAAAACTGTAATATAAAACCCCATAGGGACATAACAATTTGGTTAATTATGTGTTTAATAATCATGAATTAATTATATTTTCATGCTTTTACATGTTTTTGCAATGAACGTAAAAATGAGGATAAAGCCAGTATTATTTAAGCATGGAATAGTGTGTCTACATGAAGTACTCTGATTTAGCCCATGTAAAGCTCCATGAAGCCTAACCAAAGCCCAAAATTCAAACAGGACATCTCCAAGTCAGAACAAGGTTAATGTGCTAAAAACTTCATTTCAACAAGCATATCTTCAGAACCTGGACTCTAACTTTGGCCAGTGAACCATCAGAACGATCAGTGCGACAAGCTCTATCCAATGCCATATTTTGCAGAAAATAAGCTTTCGGACCTACCACTGGACAGAGTACGTGGGCTTACTATGTGGACTCACATAATTTGGTTGCTCATAACCAAGCTCACACGTTAAGCTATCATCATGTGTGCCCATGTGAATCATGCTCTCAAAGTCAAGTTGTATTAAAACTATGAAAGACTTTGGTGTGCACAAAGTCTTGATTAGGTGGCATGAAAGTCTTGATTAGTTGGATGGTAAAAGTCTTGATTAAGTGAATTAAATTGGTTGGCTGATTCACGTGGATGGAAGGAAAAAGGAAGCACTCTCTCTTATGCTTAAGAGTGTGGGGAGTTTTGAGTAGAGGGGGTTGGTGATAAAATGTAAATAAAAAAAGCTTCCTACCCTATGAATAATGATTTATGCTAGGAATAAGAAGACTTGTTATTCTACGTTCTTAATCGAAGTTTCTACTCTCGATTATATTATAATATAAGTGGAGTAAAGATTCGTTCAACTCCTAATCGCTTAGAACATAACAGTTTCACTAATTTAAACAATTCTATAATACCAATGAGAGTAATAATTCTAATAAGACTAATGTGTGAGAATAACTAATGAAGATATTCTAACTTATACTATGGCAATTAAAATACGAAGATTGAATATGGAGAAGGAATTAGGGAGATTTGATATCCACCTTGATTAATCCCTAATATGCTAGTACGGAGTTGTTGAACTCCTAATCTTTATGTTTTCACAGAAAGGTTAGGTCTTTTTAACCCCTAATTATTCATGACATCTCTACCAACTAATAATTAGAATGTGAGGCAATTGAAACCCATTCCCATGGTGAATTAACTACCTTCTAGAATAGAATATCTTACTACAACTAATCTATACTAACATATCAAGTCTTCATCAAAGCTTCAATAAAACCCCTCTAATGGAGGTTTAGCTATGAATCGTGAGACTATCATAAACATAATAATAAGTAGAAGAAGACATAATGAAAGAATTACTTGATTAATAATAACTTGAATTGAATTAATGTTGTCTAGGCTAAATAACATAAACTAGGTTTTGACTAAAGAAAACTAATGAGAGAGATTAATTAACTAATGGAAGGGTTAGATAATAGAGTTTAGCCTTAGTCCTCTTTATATAAGAGAGGGCTAGGTTTACAATTTCGTGCATAGGCTTTGGTGTTATGTTTTGGGCCATTAAATCAAACCCAAAACCTAATTACATAAGTCCAAAAAGGGTTTCTTTGCTGAAAATCACTGCAACAACCTTTTTATCTACTTTTACTTCTCTGATTAGATCAAGGTTTAGACCATTAGAAATCTCTTTCTGAGCCGGTCGTTTTTATATATAGTAGGCCTAATTCCGAGGTATGAGTCCAAAGATACGGCCTGCGGAAGTTCTCTTGACTTTTATACTCTATTTCTGCCCGCGTTGACTTTGACTTTTCAGCTTTGACTGGGATTTAAAAGGCTTTTTCTCCTTGAAACTTGGGCTTTAATCATAGAACTTCTTAGCAACCAACCTTTGCTCATTTCTCTTGCAAAAGTGACATATTTCTTCACATATTTGACTCCAATACCTGAAATACACAAAAACACATAAACAGTACTAACTCTAATTTATTATAAACATAATTGGTCTAAATATAATATTATTAAGGGGTTAAAATTACAGTTTTGGGCTCTTATCAGTTGGCTTGAAGAATACTCCATTAGTTAGTTTTCAATTTTTGCTCCATAGCTTTTTAGCTTATCATGTTTTCTTCTAAGCAAGTTCTTATTTTTTTCTATCTTTCTAGTATTGTAAATTGAACATTGTAAGAATCTAAGTAGCTAATAAAATCTTTTCTTCAAGTGTAAATTTAGGAATTATTCTCCTTCTCCTTATTTCTTTCTTGAAATTTTGTTTAGATTTTGATTGTAATGATCATGAGCTAAAACCCTCCCTGGTGGAAGGTTAATGACACTCACGTAAAGATCAAACTCCATTTTAGGAGACCTGGATAATTGCTTAGGAATATAGGTTGTATTTGACATCCTATCACAAAATGACAGCGATCGACCAAATTTGGAGTCTGGAGCTCTAGATAAGGTCGCGTGTGTTACCCAGGTGACACTGGGTCTAGTCGTGCGTGCGACCCTCTGGTGAATCCAGGTTTTGAAACTTGAGTGACTGGTGTAGAATATAATCAGGAATTGAAATAGTGTTTCAGAGATGAAATATTAGTTCAATTTCTTGTGCTAGCAAGATAGGCTTAGAGATAGGTGCGTGCTATTAGGGATCAACTCTCTAATTCATTTTGGGTTTGTTTATGAACCCAAAACAGGCTAGAGACAACATGATGTAGTCTTCTTAACTATGGAACTAGGTTTATTTGAGCTTATTTAACTCTCCACCCTTCTTTCTCTTTATTTATTTTGTATTAAGTAAATAAGATTTTTGTTAAGTTTTAGTAACTTGAACTTCAAGCAACATAGTAGGGTAGTGAAATAATCACCAATGAAATCCTTCTCACATCGGTTCCTTAAAAAGTTAATTCCAGTGATCGGTGAACAAGTGTTCTAGTTTTTAGGATTGGGGCAATACCCTTGCTTGAAGTATATTGCAATGTGCACGTGAGCAAGGTACTTGAATTAGTCGTGTTTGAGCGTGTGTATGATCTAAACATTGTATACATACAAAAGTACGAAGATCAAGCAATTCGGAATACGGGAATAATTCGAGTTTCTTTCGTTTACATGTTAGAACAATTCGGTAAAAAATTCGCAATATGTTAATAATACGTAATATGTTTTATACAAGTATTAAATGTTTTGAAATAAAAATTTGGATTTCAAAAATTTGGTACACTTAAAGAGGAATTGTAATATATATTTAGCAATATAATTAAAATGTTCCACTACTTTTACTCTACATAAACTCTAATAATCCAGATATATAACAACCAATTATATAACTGTCACTCACAATTCACAAATATTTGTTTTAGCTGCTTTTAAAAAATCTGACTATGTTGTCCAGCGGGTTCATTAGAAATTAAACGTTTGAATTAGGTGAGCCAGGCTAGAGTCTAGTATTATATATGACTCTCCCAAACATTAATCATTTTCTTCTCTAACATTTTTTTTTTATCTCTTTTGTATTCATATCTATTTTAGAATGTAGAGTTGCAAATTGTAGGGAAAAATAGAAATTAGAAGCAACACATCCATGTCTCTATGTTAGTTTACTCTTTTGAATTATTGCAAAAAAAAAAAAAAAAAAAAAAAAAACCTTCGTAGAAATACAAAAGCATTTATGTTTTTTTAGAATTCCCTTCATAGTTTACTCTTTTGTACCTTCTTATTTATGTATCTTAATGCTACTCATCCTTACAAGAATTTGGTTTTTCATTTATTTATTGTATGAAGTATTTTTTAAATGAATTTTTGAATAATTCAAAAATTCATGTTTTATTCATTTATAGTGAGAAAAACCCGAATTATTCTGAATTATTGAAAAGTGCATAAGTATTAAACATTTAGGTGTTCAAAAATTCGATTCGTGTATTATTCTGAGAATTGCTAATAAGGGGACGGAGTGCAACTGGATATCTTGGGAGCATCACAAAATCATGTGACAGGTAATCTCACAAACTACCCTGATTTACATTCTTGGTGTTTTACTTTAGTGTATAGTGAACATGTTTCAAGTAATAGACTTTGAGTTTGGAATGAGCTTAGGGTTTTGGCACCCAGGATCCCTGGGCCTTGGGTTCTTCTAGGGGATTTCAATGCCAGAACATCTTTGCATGAAAAAGTTGGTGGTAGATCTTTTTTCACTAAATGCATGCTAGATTTTAATGCCTTTATTAATGATTTGGGTTTCTCTAGACCCAAATTTACTTGGTCTAACAATCGTAGATTTAAGGATCATGTTATGGAAAGATTGGATAGAGTTCTGGTTGTCCCTAATTAGCTTGAATTGCTTCCACATGTTTCTATGAAATCTGTTATTTGTGCTACCTCTGATCATCTGGCTTTGAACATCAACCTAAAAGGTGACAATGGTAAAATCTATAGACCCTTTAGATTTTTTAATATGTGGCTTAAAAATTCTTCTTGTATTCCTACCATTGAGGAAGCATAGAATGCTACTAATCATAACAAACCCGATTGTAATGTTTTAACTAAACTTACAAAAAATAGAATAAATCTTAAAAAATGGAATAAAGAAGAGTTTGGGAATGTTTTTTCTAACATTAGAAAGATTCAAAATCGACTTGAGGAGCTTATGAAATATACTATCTCTGAGGTAATATGTGAATAGATTAGATCTCTTAACAACTTAATAAGTAGCTTGATAAGGAAGAAGACCTTTGACGCCAAAAATCTGGGGCTCTCTGGTTGAAAGAACAAGGTAGGAATACCAAGTTTTTTCATACTTCTACTATCTATAGAAGGAAAAATTGCATTGATAAGTTGAAAGATGATAATGGCAATTGGCTAGAAGGTAGGGACAAGATTGGTAAGAACATAAACTCTTTCTTTCAAGATTTATTTAAATTTGATATGCCTGTGAATAATACTGATATAGATTCTCTTTTTGTGCCATGTATTACTGATATTGAAAATGATATGCTTGTTAAAATTCCTTCTAGTGAGGATATTTGGTTGGTGGTAAAAAAAATGGGCTCTCTTAAAGCCCCTGGACTCGATGGTTTCCAGGGGATTTTCTTCCAAACTGCCTGGGATGTGGTTGGACCAACAGTTATTGACTGTGTACATGATTTCTTCTATAAAGGTGTCTTAAACCCCAAATTCAATGAAACTTTTATTTCTTTAATTCCTAAAATTTCCTCTCCTGAACATATTTCAAAATTTAGACACATCAGTCTTTGCAATTTTGTTTATAAAATTATTTCAAAACTTTTAGCTTAAAATGTCATATTCATAAAATAGTGTCCCTTTTCAAGGGGCTTTTGTTAAGGGTAGGAATATAGGGGATAATATAAGCCTTGTTAGTGAAGTGTTTCACAACATGAAGAGCAAGTATAAGAAGAAGGAAGGTTGGGAAGCTTTAAAACTTGATATGGCTAAGACTTATGATAGAGTGGAGTGGTCTTTTCTAAATAATATTTTTGAAAAGCTTGGTTTCTGTGAAAAATGGAGAGCTTTTATTAATCAATGTTTATCTTATGTTTCTTTTAAAGTGCTCCTAAATGGCTTTCCCATGGAATAGTTCTTCCCTCAAAGGGGGTTGAGACAAGGTGATCCGTTATCTCCTTATCTCTTTATTCTTATCTCTGAAGCTCTCTCTCTTGCATGATTAATAAAGCTGAAAATGATCATGCTATACAAGCATGGCATTAAGATTAGGAAGTATGCTCCTCCTATTGCTCATTTACTATATGTTGATGATTTACTGCTTTTCACAAAAGCTTCCTTAAGTGAAGCAGTTGCTTTTAAAGATATTTTGCATGAGTATTGTTTGGCCTCTGGCCAAAAGATCAATTTTGATAAATCTAGTATCTATTTTTAGTAAGAATGTACATGCTAAACATAGAAAACTTTTGAGATTTTTTTTTTTGCTTGGTAAGTATGAATATATTAAAACTTTTAAGGAAATACAAAAAGATTTTTGTATAAGGTGGGCAACATGCTATCCCCCTATTTCATGGCTCTCCAAAACTTGCCTGTAATCCTAAACAAGTATGCTAAAGCAAATTCTCACAAAAATCTATCAAAGCTTTGAAATGGAGCCTCCCATTTGTGCGGCTAGTTTGGTTGCCCATTTGTGGTGCTCACTTAGCCTTCAGCTAATGTTATTCCCCATTTTGCCAACAAGTCCGCGGTGGTATAGCCTTCCCTCTATATAGTAGAGATTTTACATCTAGTCAACCTCTCCGTACATGTTAACCACCGTGGTTGCATCATCTATGAGACATTCCTAGTTTCAAAGGCTCACGCAGCTGCTTTGGAGTCAGTTTCAATCCACAAATTCAACCATCCTTTAGTGATTATAGTCTTAACCCCGATAAGGATAGCCATACATTCTGCTCTGTAGTTGTCGCCCAACCCAATATTCATGCTCAGTGTGAGTATGAATTGACCCATACTCCTTCAAAAAGAGATGCCAATCCCAGAAAGTCCAGGATTTCCCATTGCCGCACCATCAGTGTTAAGCTTCACTATGTCAGGCTCAGGTGGTATCCATGTACATTGTTTAACATGCGGTGCTTTTTTTAGTCTTGTACCAATATTCCAAAATCTGAGAATGCCAAACTCTAATGGGTTGTTGTAATAGTGACCCTTCGAGGGTTTACCCGTGATCTTGAGCTACAATCTCGCGTAGTGCTTGCAATTCCAGAGATTTGGCTTTCTGTCATCAAAGTACACCTTATTCCTTTCCTTCTAAATGCTCACCATGTGATAATAATTGATTTATGATGGATTGATGAACAGTAGATATATGATGTCATGAAAATCATGTGATAAAGAGGAGAGTAGTCGTGTTCGCCAAACTCTAGTTGTACACTACTTGGATACGAATCTAGATTGCAAATATGCTTCACTAATAAGAGTCAAAACAGTAGATAAGAGATAAAAATAGTAAATTTAGATGATGAATAAAGGAATTAGAAGGGGTTTAATCCACCACGCGATTCGGTTAACTTTTAGTTAGTATCGAAACGTTTGTACTGATCCCTAGTGAAGACCAAGTCCTCTTGGATCGAGATTTCACTAGCATGAGAGTGTAGCTCCACCACAAATCTCTTTGGTGGTGGCTCTATACTCTAGTTCTCCGTTATGAGCTCTATCTCTAGTTACTCATAACGAAGAACTTGAAGTTCTTAATTGCAAAACAATAAATACTAATTATTAATCATCCTCACATGGCTTTATAAACCTCCTATAATGGAGGTTTAGCCTTGTTTCATTGGAATCATATTAATTCAACAATAATAATAAGACATAATGTAAAGAACAATTATTGAAATTAAACTAAAGCTTTTTATTGATGGGAAATAATGAAGGCTACAATACTAAACCTAATTATGAACTAAAGAAACATAAACCTAATTTAAAATAAGGGCTGCTAGAAAGGCTAAGGAAGGAGATGTAGTGTTTAGCCTTAACCCTCTTTATATAGGGGAGGGTTAGGGTTACATTTTCGTGCATGGGCTAAAAAGGGGGACTTTGGGCCTCTACAGTGAGCCCAAAGTCCATTATGTTAAGTCTAAAAGGGCCACAACTATTGGAAATTACTTCCGTGCCTTTTTCGTCCACTTTTTTAGCTCTGATTGGGTCAAGGCCAGGTCCATTGGAAAGCTGATTCTGAGTCGGTCGTTTTGACATAAAGTAGGCCTATTGAAGTTTTGTTAACTTTTATATCATTTTTCTACCCAGATTAACTTTAACTTCAAAGCTTTGACTGGGCTTGAAAAAGGTTTTTCTCCATGATTCTTGGACTTTAAATGTAGAACTTCCTTGACAATCATCTTGACTCGTTTTCCATGCAAAAGTGGTGCTTTTAGTCACCTAATCAACTTCAAGTTCAGAAATGTACAAAAACACGTAAACATTACTAATTCTTATTTATTATAAACATAATTGGCCTAAATAAAGTACTATTAAGGGGTTTAAACTACACTTTTGGGTGCATATCACACTGCCCCCAAACAACATTTTGCTTGTCCTTAAGCAAAGATGAGAAATAAAAACAAATAAGTGGCCTAAAATGTGGTCCTAACTAATCTCGTTTCGCGAAGTGCGATTGCATTGACCATATGCAATAAGGCCTTAAACCACTAGGAATTCCTTAGTGGACGAGTTATAGCCTCGTGAAGTTTTCCAGAGAAGGTACTCACAAACTTCATTCATACTACAACTACTAAGAGATAAAATAAAATTTCCTAATTAATCTCAGACATCTATACATCTCAATAACAATATAATAGAACAATGCTTTTGAAACCTAAGCTAATACACGCATAATAATCAAATCATCTAAAAATATACATGCATGCTATGAACTATGTTATGAAACGCAATGGCAGGCTCGTTTATGAAACTTTTGGAATAACGTCCACAATTTGTCAAGACAAAAATACTATGATTTTTCCACTCAAGTTAGCTCACTCCAGTGTGCAGTGGGGACACGTTTCCTCATAACCTCAATGCCGTCCAAAGGAGCTGAGGTCGATCAATCACATCTACCACTTACTATCACACCAAATTAATCCTAATTGAGTTAGAGGTCTATATTAGGTGATACGGGGTTGAGGTGATGGTTTAAGAAGAAATGGAACGGATATTCAAATAAACAAGTCTGAGATAATAGGGTCTTCAATTATATGTAACTAGAGAAAACCATGTTCTTACTTTGCTTCTATACTTATTTAGTTTCCATCCTTAGCCTTTTTATTTTGGCTTTTTTGACTCATTTTATTCCATTTTTGGAGTTTTTGTTTTTGTTTTATTTTCTTTGGATGTAAACTTTTTTTTTTTTTTTTTTTTTTTTCCTGAAGCAACTAACTAATTTTTGGTTTTCTACAGGTCTTTTTCTTTATTCTCTTTACTCATCCTATTCTCAGATTCATTCAAAGATGGGTAGGCTTATTTTTATTTTTATTGGTTTTTAAAAGATGGGTAAAGGATTTGTGGTTGCAAAAAGGCTAATGAAAGGCTCAGTGGGGCGACTAGCGGATAATTACTTATAAATATGAATTTTTAGCTATATCGATCCAAAGAGGGCCTAAAATCTCGCTTAGGATATGGTATGATGATCAAGCAAGTGGATGTGTGATTTCTCTACTCAGATTATATGTATCTTTTGTGTCATCACTCAGATACTCACTCATATAAGGCTTTTAGGCTAGAATCTCATAGGATATGTAAAATTAAGTAGTCTAACCTAGGTCTCAGAAAAATGTTGCCAAGTACACTCATACATGCTCATTCAAGATGTTAATGAAAATATATAATGTCTATTACCAACGTATTAACCTAAGTTTCTAAGAACTACGCTTAATTCTATTGCTATTTGAGATTTTTAGACTAATATCATCATAGAAAAGGAAATAATACCATTATCCTAAGTGCATAGTATAAACTATTTTTATGCTTTTTCTATTTTTATACGATAATTAATACGTAATATACAACCTAATATGTGCTTAAACATTTACCCCCCCAAACAAAATCATGCTTTATCCCCAAAGTATGGAATGAAAATAAAGGATAGAGAGTACCATAGAAACGTGCTTATAAATGGGAGCACCTATAAAAGAAAATTAAACGATACAAAATATAAAGAATTAAAATGCAGACGCAACTCCTATATAAGTTTTATCCATAATGGAGATAACATCAAATAAAAAGTCGTTTGGGACATAAGCGGACACTAACAGAAAAATAATAAAAATTACCATATATAGTTTTTTCTAATCATGCATTCTTATCCGGTTTCTCCTCACTTGTGAAATGAGGTTCTTTTAAATCTTGCATATCTATGACTACTTTCCAAGCCTTCATCCTATTTTCATCTACCCTAGCCAACCTATTTAGTGCAATTTGGTCAGACGGGGTGCATGGGGCTATTAGGTGAGGTTGTAGGCGCCAGCTAGCTAGGCCAAACCATAGCACGTAAAGAACGGACTATAGCATTGGTCGTGTGCATTGTGTCAACCTTAACCCAATCAGTGAAACGTGTACATAATTCAGGGAAAAAGAATCGCATTATGCGTCAAACCATAATAGGCATAAGAAGGTACTCATGCCTTATTGTATGGGCTCGTGCTAAACTAGACACTATGGTCTTGGGAATATCAAAATGCATATGCCCTTCAGCTAAAGCAAGGAAGACGTGACAAGTGGCGCTATTCACAGTTGAAAAACGTCATTCCCCTAATATATTTAGCATAATGAAAAACATTGTAGAGCCTATGTTAAGTGTCAGGCTTTTAAGTGCTATTTTATGTAGGCCTTGGTCTTCTAAACGAAAAATGCCCGCCCCATAAGTTTCATGGAAGTATGTATAGTTATAATAGAAGACATTATTCGACATGTAATCCCATGTGTCTTAGATAGGAGGCATAGAAAGTCCTAGTGCCAATGCTAACAAATACTTGCTAAATCCATTATTTCATTGTTTATGGTGATAGAGAACACTTGTTCTCCATCTTGGTTATTAAAAATTTTACAATTATCATAGAAATAAGCAGTAAGTTGATGTGAATAAGTATCACATGGATATACCAACAGAGGGTGCCAACCTAATTGATTAATCATGTCATGAAAGAAAAAGCCATACGTGTTACTATCAAGTAAGTCATAAAAAGACTGTTCCGGTATAATTTTTAGAATAGACATAGCAAACAATTAATGAATTGAAGTATTGGAAGTTAGAAAAGTGGAACCTGAAAATCCGAGCCTGGATGCTTGCGGTGAGGGCGCGCGCGCGCTTGGAATAACCCTTTGGTGGGCGCGGTGTGCGATCAATAATGCTGATACCAATTTAATATGAGCGTGGTGCACACTAAGTTTGGTCTTGTGTGAGGCACGTGCGCGCTCTGAGATGCAGCGATGTGTTTAGGGTTTTAAGTTATCAAACTACATGCTTAGAGATTGATTTTATAGTGTTTGGTTGGTAAGTCTAAGGTCGGATTGTTGCTAAAATAAAAGATGTGAAAAAAAACATATTTTTAGAATAGTTTCCTACATAGGGGTGGGAATTTGGCCCTAACGACCCTAACCCGGTCCTGACCGACCCGACCCTAAGCCCTATAAAGCCCTCACAACTAAAGCCCTCACAGAGTTTTAGGGCGCCCCCTAAGCCCCTAGGCAGTGGCTAGGGATAAGATTCTAAAACAAGGCCCGACCCTAACCAAGCCCTAACCAAGCCCTAACCGGCCCTGTTTCATACTTTCACTATAAATACACATACCATAATTGTCCAACTCTTTGTTAAATATTTTCAATTAAAATAACATTGTCCTTTGTAATTTATCACTTACACCCAAGGGTACTTGCAATAACTTGTTTTATATAACAAAAACTTGTCAACTTAGCGACCATGAAGAACAATGAGCACTAGCCTAATAAAAAATAAGACTTTATTCCTTTGATCATCAAGTCAAAGTCCATAACTTATTATTCTCAATTTCTTTTCTCACTTATTTCTTATAAATTATATTTTTATTCACATCCAAGCCAAGTCTAAAACTAAAGGTTTCCTTCCACACCATTAAAGCAAAATACAGAGCAGACATTTGTAACATAGAAACCAAAAAACACCCTTTGTCAGAAAAATGATATTTGTAATCTCAAACCTTTCTCCATCACTTGTTCAAAAGCCAATATTTTCATTTCCATATACAAAGCTTGAATCACTTTTAAATTAGAAGAAAGGTAATATTATATTTGTTTGAATCTATTATAAAAATAATTTATGATATTACAAATAGTTTAACAACTTCCATGACCCTTAACCAAAACTATTATGTTTCTTCTTTATATCTATTACTTATTCCTTTAAAATGATAATATAATTATTTGTCTATGTATTTTAATGTTAAATGTAATTTTAGTGAGGTTTGAGTACAAGGAAGAACAAATTCCGAACTCTCGATGTACTTCAGTTCATTAGATTGTGGATGTGCATTTTAAATTTTTGGACTTATACAGGATTATTACTAGATTGGTTGGACTTTGAGTTTGTAGATTATTGTACATTTTTGTAATATAAATGAGTTTTAAAACTGATGTAGTAAAAAAAAAAAAATATATAGGTCCGGCCCTAAAGCCCGGCCTAAAGTTCCGACCCTAAAGCCCTTAAAGAGGGCTAGGGTCGTGGTCGGCTTGAGATTTAGACTTGTGACCGGCCCGACCTCGCCCTATGCTGACTTTAGGGCCGGGCCGACCCGACCCTAATATCTGAAGGGCTTTAAATATTTAGGGCCGGGCTAGCCCGACCCGGCCCATTGCCCACCCCTATTCCTACACAAGAATTCTATTTCAGTTTTTGGAATTTCTATATATGATTAGCCACCGAAATTCTCTGAAATTTTGACATTTCACGAAATTTTAGGTTCCTAATTACATTATGGATCCCAATTGTATGAAACAAGGTCCATGGGTTGCATATATTGGGTTTCTCTATTAGATTAACTTATGAAATTCCGTGAAACTTTGGAATTCCTCGAAATATCAGGTACCTAATTACATTGTGGTCCCAATTAAATTAAACAAGGCCCATGGGTTCATATATTTTGGTCCAAAACTTATATAAATGTGATTAAGGCATGCAATTTCATACGTTTATATATATTAAAATATACCACCGCCAAACAATTTGAGAGGGGGGGGGGGGTTCATGACATTGATCAATTAAATTTCCTAAACATGTTGAATATCAACATAAAAACTATATGGTAAAATAAAAATATGTGATTAATAATGTATTAAATTTAACAATACGTGCATAGATAAATAATCACGTAAATAATTAAATACTAACTACTTAACTAAAAATTGAAATTAACCAATAATTAAACTAAAATACGGAATTTAAATAGTTATTACAAAAACAAGAATAAATTCTAATCAAATTCATCACAACAATTCAAAAATAAAGAAGCTATCCATGGGAAGAAGATGGTCCAGAACCATCAACACGACGACGACGCTCACGTCTCGAGTCGGAAGAAGAAGGGGAACCTCCTGGCTGGGGCAGACGGCTCAAGACCTCGGCCTAGAAAGCTGTCTGCGCCTCTTCCATGTTCTCTAAAGTGTTAAACATGTCAGCGTGGTTGTCGGCTATGGTTCGAACATTATGCTCTAGTCTGCGTTGATCACGTTGAATGGAACCCTGACGCTTCTGTATCATTTCACAGAGCGTAGAAAGGGTTCGCTGATGATCGTAAAGCATACGCATCCCGCTATGGAGTAGTGAAAAATGTGCAAAATTAGAAGAAGCACAATCCATAGGATTCTTAGCAAAACAAAAAGGATATTCATCCTCATCCTCATCCTGATCTATCCCATCAGCTCTCTTTTCAGGCAATGTCCAATTTCTTTGGACACACTCACTATACGCCTTTGCGTTTGAGTGAATCTTAAGATGAATCCTAGGTGACTCAGGCACGCAACTCCAAAATAACATAATCTTAGTAATTAAAACATGGAGGGGTGTAGTAGTAACGCCTACATCCATCAGCTCATCACGCAGAAAATCAATGAGGCAAAAACCATACCTCCTGTTCTACAAAATCCCAAAGAATGTGCAAGACAAGTTGATGTCACTCGGCTTTGAAGTGCTACAAACGTTCTTGCCTAGCCATTGCATCATAGGCAGCTGGTTAATCCTAAGCGGATGCTGCCTGGCACAGTGAGAACGGTCATTGTATCGACCCTCAAGCAGCGTCTCTAGCATCAGCTGGTGCATTCCATCAAACTGGGATCGCTGTAAGGTCAAGGTGACCTGTTTCGCTGGTATCCCAGTGATGGTAGCAAGTAAATCATGAGTCATATTCTGGTGAACTCCGTCCAAATCCACAAGCATTCTCCCTGAAGGAAGTATCCTCTTATGCCTATAAACCTTCAACACCAAATCCTCATGGTAGTACTCCTCAGTAGAGTACCACATTCTATCCCACCCTTTAGCACACATCTTCGTACCATAAAATGGCTAGAATATCTCCGTGTTAAATGCGAATTCCAATAAGATTTTTACTGGTCGGGCCATTTTATGGATGAAATTTGAATACGGGTAGGGGTTTAAGTAGGGGATGATGGTGGGAAGGTGCTGTAAAAATTTGGAGAAGGTCTAGTTCGATGGAGGCGCAGTGCGCGCTTGGATTCAGTTCTGAGTGAGCGCGATGCGCGTTGGGATCGATTTAGGTCTGGTTTTATTTCGTTTGAGAAGATGAAGAAGTTGGGCTAGTGTTGGACTTTAAATGGGATGGTCGATGGGGTATAAATATCCTTGGTTGGGTGGAAAAATGAATTTTGGCCCAAGCCCAAATCTTTTCTAAAATACCGATCCTTTCCTGCTACCTCGTAAACTTAGAACTAAAATTCCTGATTTGTTTGTGGTCCGATTTTGGCGAATGAGCTATGCAAATGATCAACATGAAAAATGCTATCTGATGATCTAGGAAAAACTCAAATCTAACCGTGGTGACATATGAAATGGTGGAAGAACGCCTCGAAATGCGTAAATGGCATAAGTTATGAGGTCGAAGGAAATCTAGGAGCCTAGATTGTGTCACCCAAATCTATATGACTTAAATCAGCATAAACAAAGATAGGGAATTAAGAGAACAAGGTGGGGTGATTACCCACTCCCAAACAAAATTTTAGAATAGGATGAATTTTTTTTATTGTGGTGAAAAAGAAGGTATTTTAAAATAAGATACCCTAGACTTTCTAATCTATCTAATATTTATGGGTTGTATATTTTCTAATTTTTATGAAAAAGATTTTTGAAAAATACAAGAATAAAGCAAGTAAAAATGTAAATCACTCCATAGAGAAACATTACTAAAAAGAAACGAGAAAAAGTGTATGAAAGAAATGCGTGAATTACATGAACATGGACTAAGGATCCGACACTTACAACCACACACTCCGAAAGGAGGGTCTGGTTACCTTAATGGAGTACTCCCAAAATATGGAATTAATATAGGAAGTACACCAAACATAGAGGTCAGTCCTCATAAACAGGGTCTTGTAGAAGGGTTTCTTCTACAGCGGGTGAACATAATTCATGGAAATGTTTTAAGCGTTGGCCATTTACTTGAAAGGTACTGTTGTCTTTGGGATTTACCAAAGTAATTACTCCTTGAGAAGTGACATCAGTAACCAGAAAAGGTCCTGACCAGCGTGTTTTTAATTTACTAGGAAAAATATGCAAACGTGAGTTATATAACAAAACTTTTTAACCAAGGTCAAATTCTTTACACAAAATTTGTTTATCATGAATACGTTTCATGTTAGCTTTATAATTCTTCGCTAAATCGTAAGAATTGCTACAGATTTCTTCAAGCTCATTTAATTGTAATTTGCGCTTGACACCAGCGGTGTTAATGTTGAAATTTAAACTTTTAATAGCCCACAGGGCATGGTATTCCAACTCAATAGGCAAGTGACAAGGTTTACCAAAAACTAAGCGGTAAGGGGACATACCAATAGGTGTTTTAAAAGCCGTTCTATATGCCCATAAAACATCTGTTAGGCGTCTAGACCAGTCTTTCCTATCAGGATTAACTGTCGTTTCTAAAATTTTTTTTTTCAAAAGTTTAGAGGTTATGGTAGACCTCAACCTGTATTAGAAGAAATTCTCAAGTACATAGTTCCTTTTCTATCCTCTTCCACAATGCTATGTAACTTAAAATCAAGAGGTGGAGTAAAAGAAATGACCAGATCATCTCGAGTGGTACTAGGGGCCCATACCACTTCAAAGTTAGAACAATGCTATGTTAGAACAGTACCATGGGATTTGACCTGGATCCTGTATGATGTGAATAGCTCCTGTGCAGTCTGAGTTGACTTCTAGCTTAGAGATTCCTTGCTCTTTCACATGCTGAAGACCAATTGAAATCGCGAGAAGTTCCTGATATATAACCGATAGTTTAGGTGAGCTGCCAGCATGTGAAACCATTTCCATTGTCTTGGACTAAGCCGTCTGTATTTAGCATGAATGAGTCTTCCTTTGCAGGTCTCCATTTGATCCAGTTGGAGATTGGATCCTTGAAGTTTAGCTTCAGTCCCAATCTTGCTGCCAATATTCTAAGAGATGCAGTTTCATTTACATCGGTTAGATTCCTTTGAAGATATAGCTACATATTGGACATAATCTTGATGCTTAACTGCAGCGCCAAAATCTTTTGATTCTTTTTCTACCTTCTATTTCGCTCACACCAGATTTCATGTACCGTAGCTCCAATACATGTTTCATAGATATCAACACTGGGGGAGTTGATTCTACAAAGTCTGAAGATCTTGTACCATTCTCAAGAGATATATCTCTTTACATTCCCTCCTATCCTAAGTCTACTCTTGACCATTTCCCATACTTTCTTGAAGTATTGACAATCAAAGAATAAGTGCTTGGAGTATTCTGTCGAAGCATTACAGAGACTGCATTTAGAGTGTTGTAACACTTTCTTTTGAATCAACCTGTCTTGCATAGGGAAGCAGTTTGATAGTAATTGCCATAGAGTGAATGAGTGTTTTGGGACATAGAGCTTCCCCCACACCACTCTATACCATTTTACCTTTGTTCGCACTTTTCTTAGCACTGAATATGCTAACTTCACTATGAATTCTCCAGTGGTACTAGGGGCCCATACCACTTCATCCTTCTCAAGATATCTATTAACTTCAGTCCCCAGAATAATATTCTTTTGCTGCCTCATTAAGATTGAAAAGACTTCTTGCTTCAGGTATCTCCCACACAGGTTTTCTTGAACACCATAGATCATACCAGAACCAAGTGTTAGTGCAATCTGCAATAATGTACTTAATATGATTCCTGACTATATCTCCATCTATGCTGTAGTATTCCTCGCCAAACCCAAGAGCAGCTGGAAGGAATTCTCATAGTTCAAAAATAGTGCTTTTTGATTTGCTGGCTCCATGTCCATTTTACCCACAAAGAGTCCTCTTTCACTACAATTCTAAAAACTAGTCCATAATATCCAGCCTTATTTCCATGTTCGTGCATCCGTCATGCCCAAACCACCCTGCTCCTTTGAGTATGTAAGAACCTCATGACTTGCATGATGCATTTTGTTTGTCATGCTAGGACCAGACCAAAGGAATCGATTACAAATCTTGGAAACCTTGTCAAGCACTTTCTTAGGAAGGACAAATATTTTGGACCAATAAACTTGAAATGAGGACAATACTGACTAAATGAGTTCAAGTCTACTTGCTATTGACAAAGTTTTATTCTTCCAGTTTGAAATTCTGGAAGGTAATCGTTCCACCAATGGGAGACAATCTCTTATTCCAAGTCTTGAAGATGTCAGGGGAAGACCAAGATAGGAGATAGGAGGTGATATGAGAGAGATACCCATTGCATTGGCTAAGTCTTCCCCAGCAGCTGAAGACATACAACCAACAAGTAGAGTGGATTTTGCCGAGTTAATATTCAGTCCTGTAACTTGAGAGAATTTTAGGAGTATCTCCTTCACAGCTAGAATGGAGTCCATGTCACCTTTACAGAAAAGTAGGGCATCATCCGCAAAAAACAAATGAGAGATACTTAGTTTTTTGCACTTAGAGTGAGGGTAGATCTGCCCAGAGATGAGTGCTTTCCTTAGTAATCCAGATAGGATCTCCATGACAAGAACAAATAAGAATGGCGAGATAGTGTCATGATAAGCACCCAAAAGTGTATTATGAAACCCCATTGAGACATATAAATTTGGTTAATTATGTGTTTAATAATCATGAAATAAATATGTTTTCATACTTTTGCAGGTATTTGCAGTAAACATGGAAATATTGGTTAAACCTGAAATAAAGCATGAGGAATGGCGTATATACGAATTCTCCCAAATCCACACAGAAGCATCAAACTTCCAAAGCTCCTACCTTTTGAACCAGGACTCCGAATGCGACACGAGAGATGCTCAGACAATCAGGGCGATGAACTCTACGCATAGGCGGGAAATTGTAACACTGCCCAAAATACCGGACCGCCACTGGACTGCACATGGACCCACTATGCGGGGCCACAAGATTGGATGAGTCATCAATCATGGAGCATGTCAAGACAAAGATAACAAATTATTGGTGCAAAGTTGACATCTTGCATGTAATAAATTAGATTAGGTGTTAATAGTGAAAAAAAAGGCAAGGTGTCACTTTGTTTTAATGTGGTGGATAAAAATTCATTAATGTGGTTTGATAATTCACGTGGGAGGAAATGAGATTTCTCTCAAATGGAGAAGAAATTAGACAAGGGTGGGGGACACTCCATTTACTCCCTTGACTTATTTTCCTCACATGGCATTATTTTAGTTTCTTAGTGAAAGAAATGTAAAGTTAGTTTTAGTTTTTATTAAAAAAGCTTGTAATAGTTTTAATGGAGGAACACTTGTTTCTTCTAGAAAAGAAATAGAAGTGAGTTTGATTGTTCATCTTTCTCCTCTCTCTCTCTCTCTCTCTCTTTGTATTTTTCTTAGTTTATAAATCCTTGTCCCAAGGATCATGAGCTAACTTCCCTTTTGGGGAGTTAATCCAACTCATGTGAGGGTAAACCAATTGTTGTTGGTTTGGAAGGTTTAGGAAGAACAACAAACTCTACATCCTATCCCAAAATGGTAGTTGGTGTAGAGTTTAGTTAGGAATCAAGCAATGAGCTTAGAGATAAGTCATTGTTTGGTTTCACTTGCTAGCATAAATGAGCTCTTTAGTGAGCCATGCATGCTAGGGATCAAATCTATTTTTTCGTTAGGGACTTGTCTATGAGTCTAGGAAGAATCAAAACCTTTTTCAAATCAACACTAATGATAATTTCACATGAGGAGGATTAACTCTCCACCTTCTCTTTCAAATCTCTATTTCGGTATTAAGTGAATGTTTTCAACGTTAATGTTTTCTTAATGTTTATGTAGGAAGGAAAAATCTAGCATTTATATTATGACCTTACTCCTTAGTTTCCCTTAATTGTAAATTCCAATTTGTAGTTGTTCTAAGCTTTAGTTTAGTTCGAATCTTTATTCCAACTCTACGAAACGAAGATCGTGAGTAAGGAACCTTGAGTGCTTTTGCATCAATTCTTAGAGATCAAAACTCTAAGTAATAGTAAAGAGCATATATCAGGTCACCTTGTTGCAAACCTTTTTCACCTTCAAAGAAGCCTTCAGAAGTGCCATTTAACATAATGGAATATGATGGAGAGCAATATCACATTGTAAGCCATTCTACGAAGAGAGGGGGGAACCCAAAGCTGTGCAAAATCATTTCCATGGCCTTCCAGTTAACTGAATCAAATGCTTTCCTGATATCAATCTTGATAACACAATTTCTTGATCCATGTTTCCTTGAGTAACCTCGAATCAGTTCATGTGCCAGAATGAAATTATCTTAGATGTTTCTGCCTGGTACAAAGGCAGACTGGGCTCCAGAGATTAAGAAAGTGATACATTCCTTCATCCTGCTTGTAAAAATCTTAGTAACACATTTATAAATAGTATTACAACAAGCAATAGGCCTGAATTCATCAACCTTAGTTGGGGCAAGAGCTTTAGGTATTAAGCATAGAAGAGTAGAGTTTGTACCTCCCTGGATGGATTTTTGTGAAAATATATGCTTAATTGCAAGAGTGAAATCATTACCCACAGTGAAGGAATTAAACCCATTAGGACCAGGGGTTTTGTTGTCCTCCATAGAGAAAATAGCTTCCTTGATTTCCAAGTCTATGATATCCTTTACAAGGTTGTTGGCCATATTTGAGGTTAACCCAGGGAGATCTAGCTACTCTAAGAACTGAAAAGAGCATGTAGATAGAGAGGCTTCACCCAAGAGATCAGAATAATAAGAAATAAATGCTTGGGCTACATTGTCTTATCCTTCCTGCATATCTCCTTGTGAATCAATAATAGACCAAATGTTGTTTATGGTCTTCTTTTCTTTTACAGAGTTGTGAAAGAAAGCATTGCATTTGTCCCTAAAAGATAGTCAATCAGTGTGAGTTCTTTGCAACAGATCATATTTTTCCATGAGCATGAGAGAACAGAGCTCTAACCTTTTTAATCTTTCAAGATTGAATAGATGAATGTCCAGAGGATTCCAATGCTGCCGCTTTTGAATATCTTCAAGATTTGTTTTTGCAGTGTTCACCAAATTCTAAAGATCTGTGGAGGTGAGTCTCGGCCATCCTTTTAGAGTAGTCTTTAGAAGTTTGAGGTTTTTTTACAGCATGTAGGAAGGATTTCCTTGATTTGGTATAGCCCAACATTTGCCAAGGGTATCCTTGAATAAAAGATTAACCAGCCAGTAGTTTGTAGGGGATATAGAGTCGCCACTTTATGGGTAACTCCATATTTCTTGACTAAAGCTTTAATAACTCTATTACAGAAATGTTTTCCTCCATCACTAATGATGGCCTTAGGTGCGCCAAAATGTGAGAAGATGTACTCCTTCATAAACAGTACTATAGTTTTATGATCATTATTATGACAAGCAATGACTTCAATCCATTTAGAAACATAGTCTACAGCTACAAGAATATAAATGAAACCATGCGAAACTGGAAACGGGCCCATGAAATCAATACCCTATACATAAAAAATCTCCACTATGAGAATGGGATTTAGGGGCATCATATTACGTTGAGTAATAAGCCCAAGTTGTTGATATCTAATACACGTTTTATAGTGTGCATGGGCATCTTGAAACAGGGTTAGCCAATAAAAACCGCATTGAAAAACTTTGGTGGCAGTTTTCTTTCCACTAAAATGACCACCTCATGATTGTTAATGGTAGAAGGATAAGACTTCATTGTGCTCCCACTGGGGAATGCAATGACGAATTATCTGATCCGCACAATATTAAAAAAGGTAGGGTTCATCCCAGTAGTAAAATTTAACTTTGGCAAAAAATCTCTTGCGTTCATTTTTGGTATATATATAAAGAATGATCTCGAACACTAAAAAATTAACAATGTCTGCATACCAAGGTGCATATAGATGCTCATCCAAAAAAGAGTCAGATATCGATTCGGAATCACTGTCATCCTCATTAGCTAACCTAGATAAGTGATTTGCAACTACATTTTCAGCTCTTTTTTTATCCTTAATTTCTAAGGTAAATTCAGTTAGGAGAAGAATCCAACGGATCAATCTCTGCTTAGCATCTTTCTTCGTGAGAAGGTACATAAGTGCGGCATGGTTTGTATAGACGATGGTCGTGGAACCAACTAAGTAAGGACGGAACTTATCTAAGGCATAGACAATGGCTAGAAATTCCTTTTCAGTAGTAGTGTAATTACGTTGAGCATCATTTAAGGTTTTACTAGCATAAAAAATAACGGTAGACTAATTATCTAACTTATGTCCTAGCATAGCACCAACAACATAATCACTAGCATCACACATAAGTTCAAAAGGTTTAAACCAGTCTGGTGGTTGTATGATAGGTGTAGAGGTTAAAGCGGCTTTCAAAATTTTAAAAGCCTGTTTGTAGTCATGATTAAAATAAAAAATGGCATCTTTTAAAAGTAATTGTGTGAAAGACTTAGCTATTTTTGAAAAATCTTTTATGAAATGTTTGTAGAAACCTGCATGGCCTAGATAGGCTCTAATGTCATAGACAGTCCATGGTATAGGCAGAGACGCTATCTTATCTATTTTAGCTTTGTCTACTTCTATTCCATTTTTAGAAATTATGTGGGCTATAACTATGCCTTTAGTGACCATAAAATGACATTTTTCCCAATTTAAAACTAAGTTCTTTTCCTGACACCGTTTCAAAACTTTAGAAAGATTTGAAAGACAATCTTCAAAGGAATGACCATGAATACAAAAATCATCCATAAACACTTCCATGAATTTCTCCACCATGTCATTAAAAATATGTAGTAGCATACAACGCTGGAAAGTACCAGGTGCATAACAAAGGCCAAAGGGCATTCTTTTATATGCATACGTACCAAAAAGCAATGTGAATGTAGTCTTCTCTTGGTCATCTAGGTCAATAATAATCTGGAAATAACCAAAGTAGCCATCTAAAAAATAATAGTAAGCATGGCCGGCTAGACGTTCAAGCATTTGGTCGACAAAGGGTAAAAGAAAGTGATCCTTACGTGTCATAGCATTAAGCTTCCTATAATAAATACAAATCCACCACGTTATAGGAATTCGGGTGGAAACTAACTCTTCATTGGCATTACGAATGACTGTAACACCGGATTTTTTAGGGACTACATGAACTGGGCTCACCAATTCACTATCTGAAATGGGGTATATAATGCCAACATTGAGTAATCTCAAAACTTCCACTCTAACTACCTCTTTCATGGCAGGGTTCATGATAGGAATTTAGTCGGTCTAAATAAATTAGACTAATTTAACCCTAGTTAAACCGCAAGCGCATAGCTATCGTTGAAAATAGTTGCAGCGAATGGGTCGATCCCACAGGGATTTCTACTTAGGACAAACGAGTATTAAAATTATACTTAACTAATTCGACAATATTCTTTTATGGAAGTTTGAATTACTATTAACTAAGATTAACTAATTACTACGAAAGCAATAAATTAAATGGATTAACTATTAACGAAGAAAACACTAAGGCATTCGAATCCACCCTAGACCATTGTAGGTTATCCTAGTCAAATCAGTTTATAGGTTCTCTTTTAATTATGAGTAGCACGAGGGAAAGGCAACCCTTTCTTGCTCGAATATGTGAGCGTGTAATTCTTAAACAATTCTAACAAATTGTATTAATTGAATTTCAGCAAACAGATATAAACCCCTAGCAAAAATTGTCTTTTTATAATACAACTTCTCACAGGTTTAAATAAACTTTAGAACCGATGCTTCGATATCAACAGAAACTTAATCCAACAATTGACTAGTCTAGACATGGATTAAACATGCAGGATATAATCAATGATGGAATTTCTACAGAAATCAGAGAATTCAATTAATTATTTACTATAAAACTTAAGTCATAGAACAATAACCTAATTAAACTTAGAAAACCTACGCAAGTCTAGGGCTTCATCTAAGCCTTAGCTTGGAATTTAGCTAGACATGACAATTTGCAACACGGAAATAAAAGAAGAAAAATCATCGACAAAACCGTAATCCGCTTTGAAATCTTCTTTTCCACTTCGTTTGCTGCTCTCGGTTCCAATTTGCGCTCTCCAAAAGATCCCCCTCCTTTTGGTTTTTACTGGTATATATAGAGGTTTGGTTAGGGGCAGTGTTTGATTTGGAATGGAATTCAAAGTTTCTAATCCGGTAGCGAGAGTTTCGGATTCGATCAGTTTGAGTGGAAGTTGGTCACTGTTGGAAAGGAAATATGGGATTGGTCCAATGATCTGGTGGTATGTGAATTCATGGAAGGATTGATAGATTGGCTTGTTTAGTTTTGGAAGCGTGGGCGCGTGTTCGATTTGGTCGGCCGGAATTTGAGGGGTTTTGGGTCTGTTCGCGAATTGGAAATGGAGAAGACTAATGTTCCAATCCGTGGTCCAAGAGGGTAGGATAGATAGTTGGCCTTTAGTTTGAGTTGAGTGCACATGGTCCGGTCTTTAATCCTTGGTCCACCCCTTTGCTGGTCATGTAAGCTCATGGGCCATAACTAATTTCACTCCATATTCCCACTCACAGCTCCTTACTTTCTTTTAATTTAGCCATGTGACTTTAAGCTCATGACCACATTTTCGCTCAATTCAAATACTTGAGGCCAAATACTTAAGGTCCAACCAAAGGTCAAAGCTAGAGAATACAGGTCATGTGCTCACTTAAATTTTGTCTTCATGTGCATTCACCAAATATTCATATCCATAGCTTTGTTTCTCTATTACTGATCATCAGGCGCTGAGGTAGTAAGGTACCGAGCCCAAATTCTCATTAGCAGATAACAAGGCCAAATCCAATGCACGCAAACAATATCTTGACCAACCTGGGATACCTCCATTGAACTAGATCAACGTACACACACTAATATCTTCGAATCTCAACAGTTTCAACACTTTTAATCAAGTTAACTCTGATCCTGCAAAATCACTAAAAACACACTAACTAAATCAAACAAATAAAATAAACGAACTAACTAGTATAAACTTGGGCGTAGATATATGTAACATCTACGTGTCTATCATTCAAACGACGTTGTGGCTCATGGGAGGTTTTCGCATTATCCTCCAAATGTATGCGAGGTTTGCATACGCTAGGGTCAATATCCTTAATATCGTCTAAAGACCAACCAATCGCAGAACTATGTTCACGAATAACCCTAATCAAATTTGCCTATTCAGTAGTAGATAACTGAGATGAGATAATAATCGGATGAGTGCCATCCGGATCTAAATGCAAATACTTTAACTCAGTAAGAAGAAGTTTAAGCTCAGGGGTGGGAGGAGTGGGAATGAGGGAATCAGGAGGGTTTTCCTCCTCTAAAATGCAGATTTGTTCAGAAATTAGTTCTTCAAACTCAAGAGCTATATTCTGGATATGAGTAGATTCTAAGAGGTCATGTACTTCTTGGATGTAAGAATCCTTAGTACTGCCAAAGGAAAGAAATTGGTGCATCTGATTATCTGGAAAAGTTTTATTAAAATAATCTTGAGCGAGGCTATCTATCATGCTAATTTCACCATCTATAGTCATGTATGGTGTCTGGTGCATCATTTTAAAAACATTTACCTCAACAGCAAGATTTCCAAAAGAAATGGACATCGAACCATCGCGACAATTAATGAGGGCATTGGCAGTTGCCAAAAAAGGATGCCCTAAAATAATAGGAACATAGTCATGGGCGACTTCTGTGTCTAGAATGACAAAATTGGCTGGATAATAGAAGTCTTGTACTTTAACAAGAATATTTTCGACTACGCCCTTAGGATACTTAATTGAACGATCGGCTAACTGCAAAGTTATTTGAGTCGGTTTTAGATCATGTATGCCTAGTTGTTTATAAAGGTAAAATGGGAGTAAGTTAACACTCGCCCATAGATCTAGATGAGCAGTTGTTGTGAAAGGATCGCCTAAGGTGCATTGTACAGTGGGATGACCAGGGTCCGTGTACTTAACGATTCCATTATGTTTAGATAAAGAGGGAAACTGTTATGTTAAGAAGGCTTCTTTAGGTATGTTTGTTTTCCTCTTTGTGGTGCACAAATCTATAAGAAACTTAGCGTGTGTTAGAAGACGTTTTATGGCTTCGAGGAAAGGTAGATTTATAGTTAAATTTTTAAAAACTTCCCTAATCTCGTCAAAATTATCGTCCTTCTGTAGCATAGCTAGTCTATAGGGAAATTGTAGTTTTTCTCTATATTTAGCATAAGGGTTAATATAAGTATTGCCATTTTCTTTAAGTGTTGTTAGTTTCCCCTTAGGTTGAGGTTTAACTGGTACGTTTACCGTGGTAAGATCTTCAGTTTCAACTATGGTATCTAGTAAGTTTTCTTTATCATTTTGTGGGGAATCCTCAGGCATTATTACTTTGTTGTCAACCATTTTCCCTGAACGGAGAGTAGTTATGGCCTTTAGTTCTTCTTGTATTATATTTTCATTACTAGAACTACCATTTAATTCAAATGCTATGTTTGTTGATTTTGGATTAGGTACGGGTTGACCTGAAAACACGCCTTTTTGTTGTGGTTTTTCTTGGGCTAACTGTTGGATGGATTGTTGGATGGCTAGTAATATTTGTTGTTGAGCTTGCATGTATGCATCGAATCTATCAGTTTGGGAAGGTTGAGTTGCCACAGGTTGTGTAACAGGAACTATCTCACGTTGATTATTAATGGGGGGATTTTGATAGTTGTTATTTACCAGGACTAAACTTCTATTATTATTATTATTATTATGGTTACCTTTCCCTTGTCCTTGTCCTTGTCTAGGTTGATATTGATTGTAGTTATTGGTGGGCCTAACTGTTTGATTATTAAAACCTGGAGGTGTTGCTTGTTGGTGATTATTACGCCAACTAAAATTAGGATTTTGTCTCCAAGGTGCGTTAGGTATATAATTAAAAGCATAGACATCTTCTGTATGTGGTTGTGGTTGTTCATAAGCAAGAAGACAATAATGATCGGAATGTTCAAGACTATAACAGAAATTACAGCGAAGAGAGTTTATATTCGTGACCGGAGTTGGTTTCTCTTCTTGTTTATTAACATAAAAGGCATCTACCTTACGAGTGAGGGATTCAATTAACGTTTTAAGTTCAGGATTTTGTTTAATCTCGAACATACTAGTTGCCTTAGCTGTAGAAGAAGGAATGGAGCGGGAGTAATCGTTACCTCCTCAATTGTTACTTTTCTTGGATTTATTATCTAGAAAGTTATAAGCATCTGTGGCCCTTTTACCTAGGAAATTACTTCCATTCATGATATCTAAAGTCCCTTTATGGTGTTGGCATAGGCCTTTAAAGAAGGCACGAACTAGTGTGTATTTACCTAGATTATGATGTGGACATTCTACTAGAAGATCAGTGAAATGATTCCAAGCTTCAGAAAGGATTCTTGAGGCTTTTGGTGAAAGAAATGAATATTTTGTAACATCTCATCAGTCTTCTGTGGCGGGTAAAATTGTTCATAAATAATTCTATTAGTTTTACCCATGTATCGACAAAGTTCGGCTTTTGTGCTGTTAGCCAAGCAGCCGCTTTGTCAGCTAAGGTGAAAGGAAACTCCCTGAGCTTTATTTGTTTAGGTTTTACGTTAGGATGATCAAATGTAGTAAGAACTTGTTGTATCCTACGTAAGTGTTGATAAGGCTTCTCATGGTCTAACCCATGAAAAACAGGTTGCAAATTAAATATATTAGCGGGGATTCTAAAATCTCCCGTAGTATCTGTAAGGCCCCAAATTATTTTTACATTATTTCGAAACAATATTTAGTATTTCGGAATTTGATATTTATTTTTTGGTCAACGGGCTAGTAAATGTGGGCTTGACTTTTGATAGAAAGAGAAAGGAGGGAAACTTAGTATTTTGAATTTTGAATGTTGTGTAGAGATTTTTAATTTTTGGAAAGTTTTCAAAAGATATATTAATATAAGGTATATAATAAATATAATACTTATAGTATAGAAGAATATTCTATAATTAGGAATAGAGATAGTTGGTAAAATAGGAAGTTTCAAAAATGTTAAGCAGAATATAAATTCTTTAGAATGGAAGGATTTATAAAAAATGAAGGGTTTTCAGAAAAATAAGTTTTAAAACTAAACAGCCTAAAACAAAGAAGAACGGAGACATGGCGGATTCGTGCGTCTTCTAGCTAGCTTGGGATTGATTTTCTCGCGTAATTTTCTATGTACACTTTTTCGCGATACAAGGTGAGTAGATATTTTATGGATTTGTTAAATTTATCGTTTGCTGTGGATTTCACGATGCTGGAAAAAAAAGAAAAGAAAAGAGAATGATTTTTACTGTTCACATATTGCTTTATTATCTGGTTTTAGTACTGTATACTATTTAGTGTTAACTGCGTTTACATGTTGCTTATCGATTGAAAAACCAATCTGGTCTCCGGAAAACTTGTCCAAATCCATTGATAAAAATCAAGTTAATAAAAGTGAGTTGTGTGTTAATTAAAAGGGTATGATTTTTGTCAAGGAGTTAAACCAGCTGGAATGAGAGTGGAGGAGGAGAAAAGCTGATGGTGGTTGATCGGTGGAGGTGGTGAGGAAGAAGAAGGAGGAGGTGGCGAACCTGGTTCTATTTTTTGGTTGGGCTTGGGCCAAACCAATTAATTGTTTTTGGGCCGAACCAATTAGTGTTTTGGGCCAGTTTCATTTCTTTTGTTTGGGCCAGTTCTATTTTTGTTTGGGGCTGGGTCCATATGACTTAAAATGGGTCCAATTGGTCTTTAAGAGTTTAGACTTTTGGGCCTTGGTTTTGGGGCTTGGTCTTGTTTAATTAGATTAGGACAATGGGTTGCATTGTTTTAAACATGGGTTTGGGTTAGGACCTGTTTGGAGGAACATCGGTTTGGGATTGGTGACTGTTGGGTTTGACCGTTGATCATTGACTTTGTTGACTTTTTTATATATTAATTTTTATGGACTAATCAAAGGGTAAAATGTTGTGGAAGCCTGTATAAACTGGTTTGTCATTATCTAAGAAAGATGTGACGTTGATATTGTGCAATTTTTGACATGTGACGAGAGTGAGATTTTAAGAGACGTGATATTCCTAAAACGCTATAAAAATGTTATGCGGCACGTTTGGAAAAATTGTGACATTATGTGGTATGCTGAACTTGTTTTGTTTTGTTAAATGATATGATATGTTAGGATATATATTAAATGCAATATTTTTGAGAAATAAATGTAAACACTCCATTATTATGTCTGTGAGATGCTACTATTAGGTAGTATAATATTTGTGGATATTTTCCAAGGGATTGTGGCTTAGTGCAATAATTTATGTGGCATGTTAAAGAATGAAAGTTGTTATTATGAGATGTATTGAGATATTTCTAAATATTGTGGCTTAGTGCAATAATGTATTTAGCATGCACGTGATAAAGTGAAATGGATATGAGATATAAATGTATGTTACCTGAATAAATTACGTATCAAAAATCCTAGAACCTAGCTACCACAACTCATGTGATATGATTGGCCCTTGTATAGGGTGTATGAGATGTTGATTGACCCATGTGTAGGGCAATCGTAGCCGAATAGTGGCTTGATTATCTCGTTCGCAAAATTAGAACGAGACGTGCGATATTTTATGCCGAATAATGGTAGCACCCACATAATGGCGTTCGTGTGGGGGTTACCTGGTATGCGATATCCTGCTTAGGGTAACTACACACGTAGTGGTTCATTATGTGAGGGGAGGCATGTGGATGTACATGTTCAGCGTAGGGAAGCGATTGTGGTAGCCAGGGAAACTAGGTAAGACATAGAGATGACGTGATTCTAGAGACACTTGAAGAAACTCTAAACAATAATTGTGATGATATATCAAAGTGAACGTTAAATCTATAATAAATGATTTATTATAATTTATGTTGCATTTACAATGGTTTTGCAGAAGGGTTGGTTGAATTGATTATTTATGCAGGTGTGACCCACTCTGTGATTAGGCTTACACCATCGTAAGTATAGAGTAAGTTTTAGTTTTGTTATTTTTTTATTAGGTGCAGTTGATCTAGTACGATTTGAAGCTATGGCGCCTAAGTGGAGGAACTAAATGCCTTATTATTATTGAATTAGAAGCTAAGGCACCTCAGTGGAGGAACTACCTGCCTTAATTATTGTAATTTAAGAATGTTGTATTATTCGTTGGAAGTTAAGGCGCCTCGGTGGAGGCACTAACTGCCTTATTGATTGTGTATGTATATGTATAAGTATGATTTGTATTTTAGGGATACTCTTACTAGCATTGTTTATAATGCTGACCCGATTTGCATGTTTGCTTATCAGGTGTGTTCATAAAATGAACCCAGTTGATAAGTCTTGACAGGATTAGTGGAAGAAGGTTGATTGCTGCTTGTGGTTCACGTTAGCGTCTCATTACAGGATATGTTTTGTTTTCCCTTAAGGTGCAATAGTTTTTTAATTGAGACAATGTTTTTTTTTGTATTTTCAGTTGTAATTATAATTAAAGAGTTGTTGAAGGGAAATTTGTAAATGGATTATATTTGAGAATTTTTGTAAAGAAGAGAACTTTTGTTTATTAAATTTTTTTTTTGGTTTCCAATTATTGGAATAGTTAAACAGATAATGGGTTTCTGGAAGTTGAGAGTGCATCACATCTCGAAAATCGAAGAGTCGGGAACAAATATTGTTTTTCTGATTTTGTCGAAATTCGGGGTGTGACAGTATCTGCAAGAATTATGCAGGACTTAGGTCTATCATTTAAAGCCTTATAGAAATCAGAGAGAGGTCTCTCTGCTATTTCTTCACCCATTGCTACAGATGTAGTGTTGGTGGGTATATGTGGTGTGTGTTGTGATTGGTGAATTTCTAGATAGGAGATTATTTCTGCGTCTACGATAAACAAATATAGCAGGTTTATGCGTACTAGATCTTAATCTCATGTAAGTTTTAAATCTAATAGGCAAGTCCTAACAAGCATGCAAAAATAGCCTGATTATTATTAGAAATAGAATCCTCTAACCGTAATTCGAGGATGTATAGAGGTGTTACTTGGAGCGTCCTTGCTACGCGTATAAATAGCGTCTTCAACAGCCTTGAAGCACGTCTATGTTACTTGAACAATTATACGAGTATTGGTCATCGTACATGGTGTGGATTGTGAAGTCCTGTAAAAAGGTTAACCTTATTAGTTTTTAAATTTTTAAGAATTAGGAAAGGCTTTTTACTATGGGCTTCTTGTTGGGCCTGAATGTCATGGGCTTCTTGTTGGGCCTGGATGTCAGGCCTGTGAAAATGGGCTTTTGGTAGTGGATGGGCTTTATAATTAATATTTAATTAATAAATTAATTTTTTTGTATTTTTAATCAAACCAACGGCCAGGTCACTTAAGAATTTGAGGGAGGTTGTCCGTGCGTGCACGTTCGTTAATTAGATAACCCCAAATTCTTTCAGTTTGCTAGACATCGTTTAAAATGAAGAAAAATAATATTTAAAATTTAGTAATTTTTAGCATACGAGTATTGTACTGTACTCTTAAGATAAGATTGTAATTAATATTAAAAAATTGATTTAAGCTAATTAATTAACCTAGGGCGTGTTCACACTTAGAATCTAGTTATATTGGGCGCGTGTCGAACTTGATATGTGGAAGGCGGGTCGTGCTCAATGAAGGCAAATTTAGGGCGCGCGCGCTCGTGACTTAAAACTAAGGTTTCAAATTTTAGGGATCAGGTCACGGGAGGGCAGGGAGTTGGCTGAGCAACTCGTATGCGCTCTTACAGTAGCAGAAAAATTTGAAAAAAGTACGAACAGTGTTTTAGTGTGTGTTTTGTGAATAGTGAAAACAATGTTTTGTAATTTAAACACGCGTAATGTAAACGAACTAGATGGCAAGCGGCGTCATTGATAATAATTAATTATTGATGTATTGATGAACAATAGATATATGATGTCATGAACAGTAAATTATGGTGGAAAAACAACAGATGAAACTTATCAAAATCATGTGATAAAGAGGAGAGTAGTCGTGTTTGCCAAACTCTAGTTGTACACTACTTGGATACGAATCTAGGCTGCAAATATGCTTCACTAATAAGAGTCAAAACAGTAGATAGGAGATAAAAACAGTAAATTTAGATGATGAATAAAGGAATTAGAAGGGGTTTAATCCACCACGCTATTCGGTTAACTATTAGTTAGTATTGAATTGCTTGTATTGATTCCTAGTGAAGACCAAGTCCACTTGGATCGAGGTTTCACTAGCATGAGAGTGTAGCTCCACCACAAATCTCTTTGGTGGTGGCTTTATACTCTAGTTCTCCGTTATGAGCTCTATCTCTAGTTACTCATAACAAAGAACTTAAAGTTCTTAATTGCAAAACAATAAATACTAATGATTAATCATCCTCACATGGCTTCATAAACCTCCTCTAATGGAGGTTTAACCTTGTTTCATTGGAATCATATTAATTAAAAAAATAATAATAAGACATAATGTAAAGAACAATTATTGAAATTAAACTAAAGCTTTTTATTGATGGGAAATGATGGAGGCTACAATGCATGCTAAACCTAATTATAACCTAAAGAAACATAATCCTAATTTAAACTAAGGGTTGCTAGAAGAGCTAAGGAAGGAGATGTAATATTTAGCCTTAACTTTCTTTATATAGGAGAAGGTTAGGGTTACATTTTCGTGCAATGGCCAAAAGGGGGATTTTGGGCCTCTAAAGTGAGCCCAAAGTCCATTAGGTTAACTAGGAGTGACAGTTTTGTACACGACCCGCTAACCCGACACGAATCCGACACTAAATTAGCGGGTTTAGGTTGGGAAAAAAAAGGCTTTTGGGTCATTTAAGGGTCGACCCGCCGAACCTGTCAAATAAATAGGTCGGGTTAGGGTCACATATGTTAACCCGGGTAACCCGTTTGTAGACCCGATTAGTTTTCGGGTCTAATAGGTCAGATCATCAACCCGTGACCTGTATGACTTGTTTTAAGATATGTTTTATTATTTTTTTAGATCTCATCATCCCAACAACCTAAAATAAATGACTAAAAGGAAAATGATCAGCCGTCATATTGATTCATTTGATAATGATATGTTTCGTTATTTTAATTTCATAGATATGTAATTGAATTGTAGATATTTTTTTAGAATTAATACATTTTTTTTAGATATATTTTTTTGGTAAATAAAATTGTGAAATACTAAATATTTTGTATACATGTTATCTGTGAACCCAATCCGAAATTGACTCACTAGATTAGCGGGTCACCCGTTATACATGCGGGTTGGGTTTGGGTTTGATAAACTTAACACGATTAGTAATTGGGTCGGGTTTGGGTTTGCTCTCCTAACACGTGACTCAAATATGACACAACACGAACCCGACCCAACACGACCCATTGCCACCCATAAGGTTAAGTTTAAAATGGCCACAACTGCTGGAAATTACTTCCGTACCCTTATTGTCCTCTTTTATAGCTCTGATTGGGTCCAGGCCGGGTCCATTGGAAAGAGAATTTCGAGCTGGTCGTGTTGACATAAAGTAGGCCCAATTCCGAGGCCCAAGTCCAAAGATACGGTCTGTTGAAGTTTCTGTTGACTTTTCTATCCTTTTTCTACCCGGATTGACTTTGACTGGGCTTGAAAAAGGCTTTTCTCCATGATTCTTGGGCTTTAAATGTAGAAATTTCTTGGCAATCATCTTGACTCATTTTCCATGCAAAAATAGTGTTTTTAGTCACCTAATCAACTTCAAGTCCTAAAATGCACAAAAACACGTAAACATTACTAACTCCTATTTATTATAAACATAATTAGCCTAAATATAGTACTATTAATGGGTTTAAACTATACTTTTGGATGCTTATCACCAGGCATGAGACAACACACTATTTCCAAAGATCTCGTAATAGAGGGCTCCAATTCTTGTTAATCTTCGTTGTGTCTTATAAGCTATTAATGTCAGTGGTGATGTTAAAAACCTGTGTTATCCATCTCCAAAGCTTCTGAGTGAACTCGTACTGTCAGAATAGATGGTGGTTGGATTCAACATCATTTCCACATAATCTACAACAAGAGGGTAGACAGATGCCTATTTTCTGTACTTTGATGTCATCAGTTGGCACTCCTCTTTGTATGATTTTCCATGCCAAAGCTGATATCCGAGGGTGGATAGAACTCCTCCATATACTTTTACTCCACTCAACCACTAACTTTCTTTTTCTAATTTCTTCATATATTGACCTAGTCGAGAAGTTGCCCTTTAGATCAGGGAACCAGATAACATAGTCCTCGAAGGCAGAGCTACATTTAAGGACAGATGCTGAGCTTTTATGAGCATGTTGCATAACATCTTGCAGTACATCAGGAATACACCAACTATCCCCTTCAAGCAGGTCATATACCCGAGCTCAACATCCCTTTAGATCCATTGAGCTGGCATTGAGCATGTGTTTGAGAGATTGAGTCCCTAACCAGTTGTCCACCTTTTCCCCATTGGCTATCTATCACCCACTGAGTTCTATGTGTAACTTCCTCTAGAGCTTTCATGATCCCAGGCCAATAAAGGTTGGCTTGTGTGATTTAATAATCTTTCCATCTGGATTGAAATATTTTGCTTCATGAACAAAGCAAAAATAGTTTCACCATTTAGAATTTCCCAAGCCATTTTCATCAAAATAGCAGTGTTCACATGTTTGAGCCTTCTAATCCCAAGTCCACCTTCACAAGCAGGCTTGCACAGTCTATCCCAGCTTACAATCACATTTTTTTTTTTATATTAGGATCTCGACCTTAGGAAATTCTTCATAATAGTTTCAACTTATTTGACCACAGACATTGGCCATTTGTAGATGGACATGTTGTAGATTGGTATGCTATGATAATAAATAAAAACAGTTAATGAATCTACTAACTATTCTTACGCTATCAATTAATATTTTCTTACTCTCAACATATCATGCAACATAATTATGAGTAAGGAATCGTTCCACTCTTAGTTATCAAGACACTAGTGATTTCAAACAATGGTTTCTAATGGAAATTAAGTTAGAGTAATGATTTTTAACTATACTAATATGAAATAGTGCTGAAATTATGATTTAACTACTAAATTGCTCAAGAAACAATTGATTTTATGCTAGGATGAGATATAGAAGAAGCTAATCCACCTATATGATTCATAAAACTACTTAACTTACTTATTGAATATAAAACTAGAGCCTTTACAATGAAACACGAGGTTTCAATATAAAGTCTCAAGCTTTGGATTGATCCTTAGTAAATCCAAGTTATCTCTAAGCATGAATATACTAGAATGAGAGATTATCATCTCCACAAATCTCTTTAATGGAGTTTCTAATCTCTAGTTCAACTCTTATGATTTTTATCTCTAAACAATCATGAGAATCAAACTAAGGTCTAATACACAATAACCAAGACAAACAATTCTAATATAATCCTCACATAGGCTTCATAAACCACTCTATTTGGAGTTTTAGCCTTGTTTCATTGGATTTCCTATATTAAAGCAATAATAGAAAGACATAATGTAAAGAAAAATTGATTGAATAGAATAAACTAAGGTCTTTAATGGAGGTTTGGAGGCAACAATTAAAAACCTTAATTACTTAATCCTAAACTAATCTAAACTATACTAAACTAAAGAAAGGGGGGCTAGGAGAGAGAGAGCTTAAGTTTTGCCTTAATCCCCTTTATATAGGAGAGGATTAGGTTTACATTTTTGTGCATAGGCCTGGAGGTTAGACTTTGGACCTCTAATGTGAGCCCAAAGTCCATTAGGTTAAGTCTAAAAGAGTCAATACTGTTAGAAAATATTTCATCACCCTCTTCATCTACTTTTACAGCTCTGATTGGGTCAAGGCTAGATCCATTGGAAACCTTGTTCCAAGACGGTCATTTTGACATATATTAGGTCTAATTCCAAGGTTAGAGTCCAAAGCTGCACCCTTTTGAAGTTCTGATGGCTTTTTATCCTTTTTCTTCCCGAATTGACTTTGACTTCCCGGCTTTGACTGGGCTTGAAAAGGTTTTTTCTTCTTGATTCATGGGCTTTAAACATAGAACTCTATTAGCAATTATCTTGACTCGTTTTCCATGCAAAATGGTGTATTTAATCACCTAATCAACTTCAAGACCTGAAATACACAAAAACACGTAAAATAGTACTAACTCTTATTTATTGTAAACATAATTGGCCTAAATATAATACTATTAAGGGGTTAAAACTACAGTTTTAGGTGCTTATCAGACCACCCCCAAACAACATTTTGCTTGTCATCAAGCAAAGATGAGAAATAAAAATAGATAAGTGGGAAAAAATGTGGTCCTAACTAATCTCGTTTTACAGTGTGCGATTGCTTTGACCATATATAATAAGGCCTTAAACCACTAGAAATTCCCTAGTGGACGAGTTATGGCCTCGTGAGAGTTTTTCAGAGAAGATACTCACAAAATTCATTTATACTACAACGACTAAATAATAAAAGTAATGTCCCCTAAATTTATATCAGAATCTATATATCTCACTAGCAGTTAAATAAGGATCATCATTCTACAACTTAAACTAATACATGCATAATAATCAAATCATCTTAAGATAAATAATTATACAATGAACTATCTTATGAAATGCAATGAAATGTCTTTTTATGAAACTTTTGGGTAGCGTGCCTAAGTAGGTTTTCACAAGGAATGTGTCAAGATACACAACACTCTGATTTTTCCACCCAAGTTTGCTAACTTCAGTGTGCAGTGGGTAAACATTTCCTCACAATCTCAATGACAATCCAAGAAAGTCGAGGTCGATCAAACATATCTACCACTTACTATCACACCAACCTATTCCTAATTGAGCTAGAAGTATTTATTAAGTGTTGCGGGGTTTAGGTGATGGTTTAAGAAGGAAGGAAATAAATATTCAAATAGACATGTCTGAGATAATAGGGTCTTCAAAATATGTAACTAGAGAAAACCTTGTTCATACTTTGCTTCTACACTTTGTTTCCATCTTTAGCCTTTTTGTTTTGACTTTTGACTCCTTTGATTATGTTTTTTGGAGTTCTAATTTGGGTTAATTAGATTAAACCCCCCATTTTATATACATGTTTAGACTAAACCCCCCATTATGTTTTCTCCCCATCACACCAATGTCAATATTTTACTTAATACCCTAACTGCCCCTATTGTGTTTAGTTCGAATTCATATGAATTCACATTCCCGCACACTGGAGAGTCGTCCTTGCACTGATATACCAACTGTCTGTCCTATTGCTTAGCCGCATAGACTAGCCACTATAACTTCCAGATCAGAAAGAACGGCGTATATAACAACCGAACACAATGAAAAAAGGCAGGCCATATACCATAGACCTTCCCAACTAGAATGAAGAAGGGTCTGTGGGAGCTAACATAGGACAAGGAGGCGGGGTGAGATACGAACTGAAATGACACTAAAAGCGCAAATGCCCATATCCGGATAAGCAGATTTTTCCATCACGATCTAGAGATGAAAGTGCTGCTCTAGAGACCCCAGCCCCCATTCCAAGGGGATCAATTACTGGACTTTGATCTACTAGTGAAGCTACTCGCTGCTTTCGATTTGGGTCCCCGAACCGGAAGAACTAGAAAAAGGGTATGAAACCGGTGAAGCTGCTGGGGGTGCAACCTCTACCGCTGCCTATGTTACTTACCACTCACCTACGCTCTTGCAACAAGCATGCCCAAAGATTAAAACAGGAGTTTAGCTAGCCTGATAGTAGTAAGAGCTTGCCATTTCTTACTTTTATCTACTAGCGCACTACAACCCTGACTACACTACACTTGATATCAGTAGGCCCAACACCAAGCAATAGAGTTAAGAAAGGGAGTTCTTCTCCTTTTGAATTAATGCTACTAGTCAGAGAGGATATGAAATAGAGGAAGACCTAACTATCCCAGCAAGAGAAGGAAGACAAGACCTGAAAGCAAGGATCCGAAGGAGAAGCGTAACGAGGATCTGCTTCATTAACAGAATCTGCTTCAACTAGATAGATCGATTCAACTTTCCTTTCAATTTCCTACTTGAATTAAGGCAACGGCAAATCAAGAGAGGATGTTAAACAGAGATCGAAAAAAGATACACTCGACCTTAGTGTATAAGTAGTTGCCGGGTGCAAGCTTTGAAGTAGCGCGCTACCCGCTAGGTTCAATCAAATAAATGAATCAGATTCCCACTTACCCAGTGGGGATAAAGACTATCAAGTCGATGTTCCTCAGGACTTGCCCGGAAGGGAGAATCAATCTCTCTTTCCGATGAGATATTCGATATATGATGTGATTTGTTGACTTATCCCACAGGTTTGTTTCCGCTTTATTTACTAATTAAGGCGAGTTTCCTGGTTTCGTACGACACAAAAGTTATTTTTAGAAAAAAAAAAAGAAAAGAAACGAGACGAAAAAGAAAAAAAGACAATAAGGGCAGTTAGGGTATGAAGTAAAATATTGATGTTGGTGTGATGGGGAGAAAACAAAATGGGGGTTTATGTCTAAGGAATCATAAAATGGGGGGTTTAGTCTAAACATGTATATAAAATAGGGGGTTTAGTCTAATTAACCCTTCTAATTTTTTATTTTATTTCTATTATATTTTTCTTTTCTTTGGATGGAACTTTTTTTTTTTCTTAATTTTTCTTTTGAAACAACTAACTAATTTTGGTTTTCTACATGTCTGTCTCTTCTCTTTTCTATTTCTCAGACTTATCTAGATAGGTAGGCTGATTTTATTTTTTATTCGATCTGTTTTATTGGGTAAAGGATTTGTGGTTTGTGAAAAGGCTAATGAAAGGTTCAGTGGAGCGACTAGCAGAAAATATACTTGGGTCAGAATTTCTGGCTATATCGATCCAAAGAGGGCATAAATTCTTGCTTAGGATATGGTATGGTGATTAAGCAAGTGGATGTGTGATTTCTCTACTCGGATTTGCATAATTGACTACTCCCTTGTGTCATCACTTAGTTATTAATTCATATGGGCTTTTTGGCTAGATGCTCATAGGATATGTATTAAGTACTTTAACCTAGATCTCAGAAAAATACTGCCAAGTACAATCGTAGATGCTCATGAAAAGATGCAATGACTATTACCTACATATTAATCTAAGTTTTAAAAATTAAATCCTAATTCAAGTACTATGTGCGATTTCTAGACTAATATTATCATGGAGAAAAGAATAATACCATTATCACTAAGTGCATAGTATAAACTATATTTATGATTTTTAACATTTTATAAAGAAAAGTGCGTAATTTACATCCTAAAAGTGCCTAATTTTTGTAAATATTTTTATCCCACCCCTAAACAATCGAACGCTTTGTCCTCAAAGTGTAAAGAGATAAGGAATGAATTTACCATAAAAAAGTGGCAAAAATTGGCAGTACCTGTAACAGAAATATTATAAAGATGATATGATAACATGAAATATAATTAAACTGTTACGTACTAACTAACACAAATTCTACTGGAGTAACCATGACAGGCAAAGGGTGGTAAAGGGTTTTTTAAATGAAATACCAAAATACACCACCCCCAAAACAAATTTGAAAACTCTTTTTAAGTTTGAAATTTTTTGTGGCCTATACTCCAGAAAAGTGATATTGTACAAAACTTGGGTATTTTAAATTCAGATTCCCTATACTTACTAATACATGTTTATGTTTTAAATTTTAAATTTTTTTATAGTATTTATTTTAGAAAAAACAAAATTGCGTGGGAGAAATAAAAATGAAAATGAAAACTCACTTCATAGAGAGACACTACTCAAACAATGAGAAAAAGTGCAAGAGATAAATGCGTGAGTTACATGAAATGTGGACTGAGGATCCGACACTTACAACCATACACTCTAAAAGGAAGGTCCATTTACCTTAATGGTGCACTCCCATAATATAAGATTGGAAATGGAGTACACCGAAGAATAAAATGAGTTTTTTTTAGTAAGATACTTGAGACTTTATCTAAAACATGTATTAAAATATAGTTTACCATATATCAACAACCGGAATAGTTGTGGGTCTTTTTATAAATAATTAACATGGAATGCACCCCCAAACAAAAGTAGGCACAAAGATTTCCTATGATGCAACTTAGTGGAATGAGAGCGAAGCCTGATGGACCTAGAACGTAACCTAGCATGCACCTTCTTCTTCTTCTTTGAACGAAAGGGTGTCGATTGCGGAAGATACGTGGGATGTGGATAAGTTTTAAAAGGAAGGAATAATAATGTGGGTTTAGCACAAAACTCATTCATGGTGTTAGTCTAAATTGTCTCATATATGAAAATGAAGGTGTCAGGTGGTGCTCTCTTTAGTATTACTTCCTTACCAGATGGGTTTAGGAAGTCATGAAGCACAAGAGAAGCTAAAAGGTCAAGTGCAAACTCGGGGTTCTATTGAAAAGGCGGAGGGAGGGGAATCGAGGTGGTGGTAAATGATTAGATTTTATGAGGGATTAGCTCAGATGGATGGTGGTTGGGTGGAGCTCGAGGTAGTTCTTTAGAGGGTGGATCATCACAGGCTTTTAGAAACTTGCAAAATTCCTCATCTAGATTGTTCGCATCCACATAATTGTGGTATTCATCTGCATATTTGAGAAAGTCATCTATTTCATCCATTGTGAGGGAGACACCATTTTCCATAGGGTCTGAAGGCACGGTGGAAAATTCTTCCTTTATTTCAGTGAGTCGAAATTTCGATCTTTGTCTTCTTCCAGGAGAGGTGCATCTACTAAAGTGGGGACGAAAGTGTCAGCCGCACTAATGTGAGATGTAAAATTCTCAATAGACTTCACTTCTCTTTCTACATGCAAACCTAGTTGTCCCTGCTTGAGTCTAAACATGTTAACCTCCATAGAAAGATTTCCAAAGGAAAGAGTCATTGATCTATCCGGGCAATTGATTTGGGCATTGGCGGTTGCCAAGAAGGGACGTCCTAAGATGATGGTAATAAAATCATGCGCAACTTCTATGTCAAGAATAATGAAATCAACCGGGTAGTAAAAATACTGAACTTTAACGAGAATGTTTTCAACTACGCCCTTGGGGTATTTAATAGAACGATCAGCTAACTGTAAAGTCATTTTGGTTGGTTTAAGTTCATGGAGACCTAGCTGTTTATATAAATAAAAAGGGAGTAAGTTAACACTCGCCCCCAGGTCTAATAATGCAATTGTTACTAAGTAATATCCCAAAGTGAATTGTACAATAGGACGACCAGGGTCCTTATACTTAACAATTCTGTTATGTTCAAATAAAGAGGGATATTGTTTAGTGAAAAATGCTTCTTTGGGTATGTTGGTTTTCCTCTTCTTGGTGCATAACTCTTTTAGAAACTTAGCGTGTCCAGGTAAACTTTTTATAGCATCTAGAAAAGGTAGGTTTATAGTCAGATTTTTAAACACTTTCCTAATATTATCAAAATTCTCGTCCTTTTTAGACACAACTAGCTAGTCTCTGGGGATACGATGGTTTATCTCTATATTTAGCATAAGGGCCAACCGTAGTATTAACCTTGTCTTTATCTTTTGCCGCTTTCCAACTAGGTTTCCATATTGGAATAGGATCATCAATTTCTATTATGGGATCTTGTAAGGTTTTCCTTCTTGGTTGTGGTTGGACTAGAACTTCTACAATTGTAGGGTCTTCAATTTCTATGATAGTATTTGGTATGGCTTCATTCTCAACTTCCGTTTGCGGGCGATCTTCTGGCATAGTCACTTTGTTATCAACTACTCTACCTGAACGAAGGGTAGTGACGACATGTAGGTCCCCTTGGTTTATATTACAATTACACTGAATACTGTTTACTTCGAAGGCAATGTTTGTTGACTTAGGATTAAGCACTGCTTGACCTGGAAACACGCTTGTTTGGTTATTATTTTGGGTAGGAGACATGTCAATAAACTTATGGCACAAACATTGCATCATTTGCATCGTTTGTTTTAACATGTTGGAGTTTTGATCATTCTGATATTTCATCAATCTGGAGTTTTGTTCATTTTGTTCCTACATCAAGTTAGAGTTTTGTTGCATAATTTGATTTTGATGCTGCAGCAAAGTCACTACTACTTCCTCCGTAGATGGTTTAACTGGGTGAGTGGTTATAGGAGGAGTGACTGGAATTAAGTCTTGTTGAGCGCTCATGTCTAGATGTTGATAGTTCTGGGTCATGGGAACTAAACTTCTATTTTGGTCACCTAAATCTCCTTGTCTTAGATGTTGGTTAAATTGGTGGAAGTTTGTTGTGGGCCTAACATTTTGATAATTAAAACATGGAGGTGTAGGTTGTTGTTGTTGATTATAATTAGTGTTTTGCCTCCATTGTGTGTTAGGGTTGGTACGATTGGGATTAAAATAGACATTACATGGACCAGTGTTTATGTTCATAACCGGATTGGGTTTCGGTTCTTGTTTGTTAACAGAGAGGGCATCGACCGTTCGAGTGAGGGATGAGGGATATTAACTCAGGGTTGCCTTAGCTGTTGATAAACAAGTATTGGAGTGGGAGTACTCACTACCTCCCCAGTTTCTCCATTTAGCTGATTGATCTTCTAAGAAGATATACGCATCAAATGCACTTTTACTTAAGAAACTTCCTCCGTTCATGATGTCTAGAGTGTCCTTTTGGTATTATGAAAGACCTTTGGAGAAAGCACGAACATGCATGTCTTTCTGAAGGTTGTGGTGTGGACGTTCTATTAGGAGATCCATAAAATGACTCCAAGGCTCTGAAAAATATTCATGATGGTTTTGGTGGAAGAAATGGATCTTTTGAAGCATTTCATCGGTCTTCTGTGGTGGGTAGAATTGGTCCATAAATAACCCAACTATTTTCTCACATGTGTCCACAGAGTTTGGTTTTTGTGTTGTTAGCCAAGCAGCCGCTTTGTCATCTAGGATGAAAGAAAACACCCTAAGTTTTGTTTGTTCAGGACCTACTTCAGGATGATGGAAGGTGGTTAGTACTTGTTGTATCCTATGTAAGTGATGATAAGGTTTCTCATAGTCTAAACCATGGAAAACTGGTAGCAGATTAAAGATACTAGGGGGGATTCTAAAATCTCCTGGCAAGAATGATGCAGGACTCGGGTCCATCTATCGTTCAACGCATTGTAAAAGTCCACCCATTGCTACAGATGTAGTGGTGGTGGATGTGTTGTTGTGTGAATTTCTAGATAGGCGATAGTTTTTGCATATATAATAAACTAATAAGACAGGTTTATACGTACCTGATCTTAATCTCATACAAATTTTAAGTCTAATATGCAATCAACCTAATGAACATGCAAAAATAGCCTGATTATTGCTAGAAATATAATCATCTTATTTCTAAAGAGGAGTAACTTGGAAGCGTCCTTGCTATGCGTATAAATAACGCCTTCAACAGCCTTGACGCACACCTTTTGCTACTAGAACACTTATACGAGTACTGGTCTAGGTCCAAGAGGTGGATTGTGAAGTCCTGTAAAAAGTTTAACCTGATCAGTACTAGAGGTTAAGAATAAGGGTTAGGCTTTTTACTGTGGGCTTTGTGTTGGGCTTGTATGTCAGGCCTGTGGTCGGATGGATGAAACGGGCTTTGGTAGTGGGCGGGTTTACTAATTTCACTACTAAAATCTTTTCAAACCAATGACTAGGCCACTTAAAAATTGAGGGAGGTTGTTCGTGCGTGCACATTCCTTAATTAAATAACCCTAATCCTTTTTGTTTTCTAGGCACCGTATGGTATGAAAAAAATTCAGTGAAGTGGGTTTTCTATACTGGGTTGGGCTCACACGAGTACTAGATTGAACTCGTGAGGAAACAGTGCAATTAATGTGAAAAATCGGATTTATTCTACTGGGACTAGGGGGCGATCGCGCCTTGAAACAGGGCAATAATGGCACGGGTCGCGCCTGGTTGATGGAGCGCGGGGCACACTCGTGATAGGCAAAATAAAGGCTTGGGCGCGTTCTCAAGTAAGTATAGTTGGTTGAATTTTTTCCAGTGAGGTCATTGTGGTGCAAGGAGGTGGATTATCAACTCGTATGCAGGAACCTATAACAGAGAAGAAAATCTCAGTAACAAATCTAGTAAATAGGTTAAAAAACGACGAAAACACAATATTTAAACTAAAAAGGTGGGTGGGATGTAAATGGTTTTTTCCAGTAAATTTCACAGGTTGATGATAAACACCCAAAAATATAGTTTACACCCCTTAATAGTACTCTACTTAGGCCAATTACGTTTATAATAAATAAGAGTTAGTACAGTTTACGTGTTTTTGTGCATTTCAAGACTTGAAGTTGATTAGGTGACTAAAAGCACAACTTTTGCATGGAAAACGAGTCAAGATGATTGCCAAGGAAGTTCTATATTTAAAGCCTAAGAATCATGGAAAAAACCTTTTTCAAGCCTAGTCAAAGCTGGGAAGTCAAGTAAATCCGGGTAGAAAAGGGACAGAAAAGTCAACAAAGCTTCAACAGGCCGTATCTTTGGACTCGTGCCTCAGAATTGGGCCTACTTTATTTCAAAACGACCAGCTAGGAATCAGATTTCCAATGGACCTGGCCTTACCCCAATTAGAGCTGTAAAAGTGGGTGAAAAAGGCACTGAAGTAATTTCTAATAGAATTGGCCCTTTCCGACTTAACCTAATGGACTTTGGGCTCACTTTAGAGGTCCAAAGTCCCCCTTTTGGGCCCATGCATGAAATGGTAACCTTAACCCTCTCCTATATAAAGAGGGTTAAGGCTAAATACTTTCTTTCCTCTTCTAGCAAATCCTTACTTTAATTAGGTTTAACAATTGTAGCCACCATTAGAACCAATTCAAATAAAAGCTTGTTCCATTCTCAATTCAATTTCTATAGTATTATGTCTTTATTTTACTCTTTTGATATTGTTTATCCCATGAATCACGGCTAAACCTCTATTAGAGGAGGTTTATGAAGCCATATGAGGATGAGTAGCTAGTAGTTTTATTGTTTTGTATAAAAGAACGTCAAGTTCTTGCTTAAGAACAACCACAATCACAACCAGAAGATGTCTGTGCTTTTAATTATATACCTAACGCACCATGGAGATAAAATCCTAATTTTAGTTGGCATAATAATCACCAACAAGCAGCACCTCCAGGTTTTAATAATCAAAATGTTAGGTCCACCAACAACCACAATCAATATCAACTAAGACAAGAACAAGGGCAAGATAATTATAATAATAATAATAGAAGTTTAGTCCCGGTTAATAACAACTATCAAAATCCACCCATTAATAATTAACGTGAGATAGTTCCTGTTACACAACCCGTGGCAACTCAACCTTCCTAAACTGATAGATTCGGTGCATACATGCAAGCTCAACAACAGATATTACTAGCAATCCAACAATCCATCCAACAGTTAGCCCAAGAAAAACTACAACAAAAAGGCGTATTTCTAGGTTAACCTGTACCTAATCCAAAATCAACAAACACAGCCTTTGAATTAAATGGTAGTTCTAGTAATGAAAATATAATACAAGGAGAACTAAAGGTCATAACTACTCTCTGTTCAAGGAAAGTGGTTGACAACAAAGTAATAATGCCCGAGGATTCCCCACAAAATAATAAGGATAAAGAAAACTTACTAGATACTATAGTTGAAACTGAAGATCCTACCACTATAGAAGTACCAGTTAAACCTCAACCTAAGGGGAAACTGATAACAGTTAAAGAAAAGGGCAATACTCCGATTGACTATTATGCTAAATATAAAGAAAAACCACCATTTCCCCAGAGACTAGCTATGCTAAAGAAGGACGATAATTTTGATGAAATTAGGGAAGTTTTTAAAAATTTAACTATAAACCTACCTTTCCTCGAAGCTATAAAATGTCTTCGAACACACGCTAAGTTTTTTAAAGATTTGTGCACCACAAAGAGGAAAACAAACATACCTAAAGAAGCTTTCTTAACATAACAATTTCCCTCTTTATCTGAGCACAACAAAATCATTAAGTACAAGGACCCTGGTCGTCCCACTCTACAGTGCACCTTAGGCAATACTTTCACAACAACTGCTCTTCTAGATCTAGGGGTGAGTGTTAACTTACTCCCATTTTACCTTTATAAACAACTAGGTATACACGATCTAAAACCGACTAAAATGACTTTACAGTTAGCAGATAGTTCGATTAAGTATCTTAAGGGCGTAGTTGAAATTATTCTTGTTAAAGTACAAGACTTCTATTATCCAGCCGATTTTGTCATTCTAGACACAGAAGTCCCCCATGACTTTGTTCCTATAATCTTAGGGCGTCCTTTCTTGGCAACTGCCAATGCCCTCATTAATTGCCGCGATGGTTCGATGTCCATTTCTTTTGGAAATCTTGCTGTTGAGGTAAATGTTTTTAAAATGATGCAACAGACACCAGACACGACTTTTATCGATGATCAGATGCATCAATTTCTTTCCTTTAGTAGTACTGAGGATTCTTACATCCAAGAAGTACATGCCCTCTTAGAATCTACTCCTATTCTCGATCTAGCTCCTAAGTTTGAATAACTCATTCCTGAACAAATCTGTGTTTTAGAGGAGGAACACCCTCCTGATTCCCTTATTTCCACTCCTCCCACCCTTTAGCTTAAACCTCTTCCCATTGAGTTAAAATACATTCATCTTGATCTGGATGGCACTCATCCGATTATTATATCATCTCAGTTATCTGCTACTGAAGAGGCAAATTTGATTAGGGTTATTCGTGAACAGCGTTCCGCGATTTGTTAGTCTTTAGACGATATTAAGGGTATTGACCATAGCGTATGCAATCATCGCATACATTTGGAGGATATTGAGAAAACCTCCCGTGAGCCATAACGCCATTTGAACCCTGCCATGAAAGAGGTAGTTAGAGCCAAAGTTTTGAGATAACTCGATGCTGGAATTATATACCCCATTTCAGATAGTGAATGGGTAAGCCCAGTTCATATAGTCCCTAAGAAATCCGATGTTACAGTCATTCGTAATGTCGATGCAGAGTTAGTTTCCACCCAAATTCCTATAACGTGGTGGATTTGTATTGATTATAGGAAGCTTAATGCTATGACATGTAAGGATCACTTTCCTTTACCCTTTGTCGACCAAATGCTTGAACGTCTAGCCAGCCATGCTTACTATTATTTTTTAGACGGCTACTCTGGCTATTTCCAGATTATTATTGACCCTGATGACCAAGAGAAGCTTATTGATGAAGTTTTTGATCATATAGTAGCAGGGCTTATCAAGGGAACACACATCAGACCACATGATGGAGGGGAGGATGAGTTAACCTGGTGGCCTGCTACTAAAGGAAAATTCTCTGTTAAATATGCTTTTCATATGCTCAAGCAAAGGATTAGGAAGACTGTGACTCTACTTTTCAACCAAAAACTATCAGAAGAATTAGGTGAGCTAGGGTGGCAGCTAGAGAACAAATTTTCATGTGGAAATTATACATGGCCATTCTGCCAACTGGAGAAAATATATAGAAAATGATAAAGAACAATGATACTATGTGTAGCTTTTGCTTTAGGAATAAGGAAAATGTGGAACACATCTTTCTTGAATGTGATTGGACAAAAACTTTGTGGTTTGTTTCACCACTTGGTTTAAAAACATAGGTCAATAAAGGATGGTCCATTAGAAGATGGGTGGATAAGATCATGGAATGGTGTGAAAGCAAGGTCCCTGACATAGCAAACTTGGGTGTGTATGTATGTACCCTAATGCAAATTATGTGGGATAATAGGAATCTGGAGAAGTTTGACAAAGGAGCAGCTGGTAGAGGGTACTAACAACTACAATTAATGATTCAATGGGAAAGAAGACTTAAAGCTTTTGACAAGGAGAATCTAAACCCTACTTCTTCTATTAACTCGAACACTACACTTAGGAATATAAACACTAACCATAACACACATGCTTCTACATTAACTAGTAATATTAATAATATATCTACTTTTAACCTCTCACATGCCTGACACTTGCTCCTTTTTGTGTGTGTTTGATGGTATGTGGATGATGTAGATAGATGATGGTCGTTGAACAAAATAGAAGTGTATCAAAACCTAATTATCCCTCAATAAGTAAATGATGAGTAGGGTATAGTTCCACTTTTAAGTGTATGTTTATATGAAGGACAGGACTGGAAAGGGGGTTTGAGGGATTAAAAACTATGATTGTAGAGATTTTAGATTCTAATGCTAAACTAAACTAAACTAACTAAACTATTGAGAATTTATAAGAGAGGGAATTCAAGAGATTATACTCTACCAATACTTTTGATTCAATGACCTTTTGCTTCATGGTTATTCTCACAAGTAGACTACAATTAGGCAATCGAGCGAGTGCCGATGCCCTCTTGGACGAAACATCGTTAACAATTAACTCTACTTAAGGTTGTTCCTATGTTCATGTTACTAGTATCTTCTTTCCTTTTATGTGAGCTTGGGCAACTATTCAATGAATCACCATCTAAGGCAAACACAAGGAATACTTCCCTTACTCTAAAACACTACACAACTAGAAGAAAAGTAGAGAATAATAGTATAATATTCAATTACAATAAATAAAACCCTATTATAGTATTATATTCAATTGCAATAAATAAAAACATATCACTAGCAAATATTCAATTGCAATAAATAAAACCTTAAACTAGCATGATATTCGATTGCAATAAATAAAAACCTTAATTTATACTTCCATCCCCTAGTCTAGGCAATGAAACTAATAACTAAAACCATAAAGAACTAACCTGATTAGGGAATACCATGAACCAGAAGAATCAATGAACCTTAAGCACCGGCTTCATCTTCTCCCTTGAAAGAGAAGATTAGCCTTCCATAAAGAAGGAAGAACACGAAGAACGAGAAGAAGAAGAGTTGAAAAACATAAGATTAGAAAGACTAATTTATTAAGACTCGACTAGTTAAAACCGAATCTTTTATTATTAATCTCTCACTGCTTCAAGTTCTTGAGACAAGAATATAAGTGAATTGGCTAATTACATAAGACACTTAGGTCCACTATTTATAGGGGTTACAATGAGTTCTAGAAGCATTCCAAACCGCCATTTGTTTGCTAATACAAATCAACATCTTTCAGAGTTCAACTTCGTCTCCAAAACTGAGAAGGAAGTGGCTACAGTGTCATTTCATGCGTCTGGATGCACGATCCATGCGTCTCAGGCGCGAGCAATGCGTCCCAGATGCGGAAGTCTATTTTTCATTTTTTTTTGCTTTATCCTTCTATCCTCTTTTGCGGGCTTTGGTCCAAGCAATGAATCCTTTGGCCTTGGGCTTCCAAATATTCTTTAAAATAGGTCCAAGTCCCATCTTTAATAGCTTCAATTCCTTGGCCTTCTCCATGATTGTCCACGGGCTTCCCATGTGATCTAATGCTCCAAATTGCTCTGTTTTACCCCTTTTTCTCTAATATTAAACAAAACTCTCTTTTTCACCTGTAGAATCATAAAACATAACTTACAAACACTATTAGTCCACTTAGATGGCTAAACAAGAGGCATAATCGAGGGTTAAATTGCACTTTTTGAGCACTTATCACAACTCCCAACTAGCGTTTTGCTAGTCTCTTAGCAAATAAGATAAAAAAATATATAAGTGATCAAAATCACATCCTAATTACAAAAATAAAATCCTAACTCACTTTCGTAGGCATTGCGATTGCATTTACCATATGCAACAAGGCTTTAAACCTTTAAGTTCCCCAAAAAGGACGAGTTATAGTCTCGTGAGGGTTTCCAAGTGATATACCCACAAAATCAATCAATAGCATGTTCAAGAATGATAGTATTTTTCAGAGAGAGAAATTCCTTACCCCTTAGTGCTTACTCCAACAGACGGTCTCCATTGCTAACTACATTGCTGCAAAGACTCATAGATTATGATGGGAGAGAGTAAAAATTGACAAAATTCTCAATCAAGGCTTATGTGTGTACTTAGTCAATCTCCTATATTCTCATATCCAAGAAACGGAATCCCTAGTTTATCTTTAGACATATAATCTCGACTTTCAATCCTCACCGGTCATACTATCAGAAAAGAATCTCTCAGAAGATGGTCTACTATTTTACCTCATGTATGTGGGGAAAATAATAATGCATACAAACATCCCACATACTATCTTGAAAAATAGAATTCTGAATGAAAGTAGTCTCATGGAAAGAATGTCAATCACATATGAAGTGTCGGGTCCTTCACTTTAGCATCCTCTCACCTATTTTAGACTTCGTACCATACTGTAGTGATAAGTCATGGGTTGTAACTTGGCTTGGGTATTGGTTTATGAAGGAAAGGTAAAAAAGATTTAGAGGTTGTTTCTAAAAACAGTATTTGCTTCATTCTTTGGAAGATTTCTTCAAATTCTGTATTAAAGAGAAAATTCTTCCTTTGTCTTAGCTTTTCCATCCATTCTATTCAATTTTTTTTTTCTTTTTTTTTTCTTTAGCTCAGTGGTATATCCTTGATTAGTACTGGATATGTTTGTTTTCCACTAGCTTCTTTCACTTAATTAGAACAGAATGATGGTCTTCATTGTATCACTCTGGTACTTCCTTGTAATCTTCCTTTTGTGCTATTTCTTCCTCTTTGTGCCCCTCGTATTCTCAGAAACATATGGGTATGGCTGATAAAGATTTTGGATATACTCCTTGTCTGGAGTTGGGTAAAATGTAAAGGGTTTTATGAAAGAAAATGGCTTATTGTAGGCTCAAAAGGGTTTAACATGATGGTCCTACTAGGTGGGATAAAGGCTGAATAGGTTCAATACTTGACTTATCAGTATGATACTCTGTTTTGAATAGACTACAAGACCTAATGGCTATCTCCCCAGTTGATGTCACTTCGTTATTAACCAAATCAACAAATAATGAGACTACATTACAACGACATAAAGAACTAAAAGATGTTGAGTCACTAAGACTCGGATTTTTCGTAAGAACTCTCCAAAGAATGGGCATAAAGCTCAAGTCACATGGGATAAGTCTAAAAATTCTACTTCCAGTTTACTAGGGGTTTAAATCTCTCTTCTAGCAAAAGTACACAAAACTGACCAAGTACTATGGTGGTGCCTTGATAGAGAATTCTATCAACAAGAACTATGTCCGAGCATAATAAATAGTCTAAGCGGTAATGAAATCAATAATATCAACTATCTATCAAACTCAACACTAAGCAAAGATTATAGAATCTATATCGGACTCATCATTAAAATTCATTTTTCTCATGCTACTGATATAGAAACAAAAATATTTTTGTTTTTGAAAACTAATTTTCGAAATTCATTTCTCAAGTACACCCTCCCCCAACTTAACATATGCATTGTCCTTAATGTATAGATATTAAGTAAATGAAATGAATGAGAAAAAGGGAAGATGTTACCATTGATGCCGAATATCAAAATTAATTCTAAAAATAACATGCAAATCGGGTCAACATTATAAAAATGATGGTGTGAGTAGCCCTAAAATACAACATATACTTACACATATATATACACACTAAATAAGGCAGTTAGTTCTTCCACCGAGGCGCCTTAACATCCAACGAATAATACAACATTCTTAACTACAATAAGGGAGGTAGTTCCTCCACTGAGGCACCTTAACTTCCCAACAATAATACAAAGGCATTTAGTTCCTCCACCGAGGCGCCCTAGGTTCTAACTAAACGAATAACCAGCCAAACATATTCTATACTTACTGCATTTCATGCTCAATTACAGAGTGGGTCGTCTTTGCACAAGTAATTAGTTTGACCCACCCTTCTGCAAAACCATATACAATCATCTATCTAAAGATATATCATTAACCAACATACTACCAAAATTATATTATTTAAGGCTTTCTTTGTGTGTCCCTGAAATCACGTCGTATCTATGTCTTACCTAGTTTCCCTGGCTACCGCAATCGCTTTCCAACGCCGAACATGTACATCCACATGCCTCCCCTCATATAATGAACCACTCCATGCGTAACTACTCTGAGCGGGATGCCGCACACCAGGTAACCCTCACACGAAAGTCATTATGTGAGTACTGCCATTATACGGCATAAAATATCGCGCATTTCGTTCTAATTTTGCAAACGGAATAATCAAGCCACCATTCGGCTATGCCAGAAGGGCCATTCAGCTTCACTGAAATGCCAGAAGGGTCAATCACATGACTTACGCTGGAAGGGCCATTCAGATTCACTGAAACGCCCGTAGGGCCAATCATATCACATACGCCCATCACAAAGGCAAATCACATGAGTTGTGGTAGCTAGGTTCTAGGATTTTTCGTTACGTAATTTATTCAGGTGTCATACATTCATGTCTCATAACTATTTCACTCTATCACGTGCCAAATACACCATCAAAGCCCAATACTAAAGTCCAGGAATCTAAGTCCGTATACAATTTAATTCTCATAAAAACATATATATCTAAGTCTTATAAGAATTCCCCTCTTGTTACGTGCCAATATTTATATACTTTACACACTACTCACGTCAAATCTTAATTAGATACTGACAAACAAAGTTATACCTTTTTCGACAATATTTTATTACTACATTTGTCCATATTCTTAAATATGTGAAAATCTGAAAAAAGTCAACATTCCACAGTCAACGGTCAACGGTCGATGTCACATTGTCGTTTCCATGTTCAATAGGTTCAGGGTCATAGCCCTAGTTCATGTCTAAGGTCAAGGTGCATGGCTCTTGGGCTCATGACTAAGGTAATGGTTCAGACCCAACTAGCCAAGCCCAAACCCAAACCTTAGAACCGAAAAGTATAAATGTTGAAAGACCCATTTGGATCTCTATTAAGTCCTATGGACTGCCCCAAATAAATATTAGAAACTGGCCCAAACCAAAAGATTAATTTCGGACCAAAACAGAAAATTAGATTTCGGCCCAACAAAATAAACTAACTTAGTCCCGGCCCAAGCCCAACTAAGGCCCAACCGGTCATCTTCCTCAGCTCCCTCACCAGCAGCTCTCTCCTCCACCACTGACCCTCCAAACTAGCGAAAATAGTTCGGTTTTGAACCCCAAGAAAAACCCAACCTCTAGACATAACCAAAATGTGATTCCCTTTACATCCCAAAACCGAGTTCGACTCCATTACTGCCCTACCCAAAGCTTCCACCGATCAGCCACCATCACACCCAACTCTGGCCACCAAAAACCCATCGATTTTACTCTAGGTACAAAACCCTACAACTCTAATCAACACAAAACTTGATTTGCTTCCATCACTCACTTTTTCCCAAACGGGATCGCGCTGCCATTACTGCCTGTTCAAAGCTTCAACAACACCTACCTAATCAACCAACAACCAACCTCCATCCCTTGATCCCTTGACATCAACCAACAACCCAAACAACAACAGGATACACACTACACCAGTTCAAATCATATAGGGGACGATTCATTACTTTGGGGATTTAGCTCCCATTAACAGTTAAGCTTCAACAAATCAAATTCCAGAGCTTTCAGTAATTAAGCAACTTAATATAATGACATCTAACCAGTTAACCATTCGGCAGATTAAGAAAATAAGTGGAACAAAAACTGAATGGAAAACTCTAACAGTAAAACTTTTTAGTCGTAGCCGTACAACTCCAGTTTTCGGTGAAAATGAAAAACATAACTACTCACCTGAATTAAAACTCGACGAATCCTTCATCGTCCGAATCGTCGCGCTCCAACGCTCTAGCAATCAAGCTTTTATCTTCGCCTCCATTTTTATTTTATTTATTTTTATCTAAAAAACCCTATTCTCTGGAAAAATATGAATATATACTTGGGTTTGAAACCTAAGCCCAACACAGACTCGGGCCCAGAAATCAGGCCCACATATTCCAAATCCAATCCAGCGAATTTTAAATAAATAAATAAATTAATAAATAAATAAATATGTATTTTAAATACGGGGGTTACAGCTATACACATCTCAAAAGAATCTTGTCTCGAGATTCGGAAGTAAAGGTAAGCTATACGAACAAATAATGTTGGTTATTAACTTAGAACATACACAAGAATGTACTGAGATGAAACTTAAGCATGATAACGTTGATATTAATTATTTTACATAATTCCAGAATATATGTCCTCATGCCACTACAAAATCTATTATAGTTTAACTGTCTATATTAAAACAAATTATTACTGTCACTTAAACACAAGACAAATATATTGTTTCTCATTAGCATGCAGTTTCTTGACACGTAGCAATCTCTACGAAAAAATAATATTCTACTTAAACTAATCAATAATATGGAGTAAGTTCATCTTTACATAAAACATTATGGAGTCTTTCATTATCATGCACCAAAGAAAAATTAGTGCCCTAATACACTTAAAATAAAAATCACTCATGTCATTGATACTACAATAAAACTTTATATTTACTTTAGTCATGCTATCAGAAACCCTTTTATTTTGTTATTTTATTGTATATACAAATATTATTTACTTGCATTGCTAAACAAATTATTAAGGAACTCTAACTCAACTTCATACAACTATGATTCATCAACACGAGAGGAAGATAAAGAATCAAATCTATAATACTCTCATTTCAGCAAAACAAAAATGAATCATATATAGCTATAGAAATCGGAAATATTAAATTTTGAACGACTATCAAATCCTAATTCAGGAATGCAACTGGATTAAATATAACACATATTCAATATATATATTTTATATTCATCTATCAAAACCATATAGACTGAAACAAAACACTTAAGAATAAATACTCGACGTTCATTGTTATTATTATTATTACTAATTATTTTAAACAGTGAAAAGATTCAAAAATTAATCTCCATATGCAATGACAATTAAAATAAGACTTGCTACCGTATAACACGAATTTTAAAAATTTGAAGATAATACAAACCCACTTCTAAAAGATCACTCACAACAAGTTATATTCTCAATATAATATTTATGAACAATAAATCAAGGCATATGTTTTAAGAATACTTGAATATGCAAAAATCAATGTGAAACGAATGTAACAATAATAATCCATCATGTCATAATTTATAGGCACGAAACACACTTATAAAACAAAAATAAAATTCCGTTTGTTGTTGAAATAAGATCCATATTATATTAAGACATCCTTCACAAAACTTCCAATATGGTTTATGACCACCAATTACCACAACTATTTTAATTAATCATTAATAACGTGACCTTAGAAAAACAATTGTACACATGTCTTGTTGGCAAAACAATATTATCATCATATACACACGGTAATAGTTCATCTATATACAATAATATAAGAAAGCGTGTATACGCAAGTATACACATCTCAAAAGGAATACACGTATATTTTATTTATTTTTCTTTTTATTTCTAACTAATCACATTAACAAATTAATCTCTTATACTTTAAAATATTATTCATCCATTAAAGTGTACGAGTGAGGCGAGATAGTTCCTCCAACATATAGGCAATGAGTTCCTCACTTAGTATGTCATAAAGTCATCAGTTAATACAGCTCATTCAATATAGATTAAAATATCTCTTGTTTCTTGAATAATAACATAACACTCAAATACAAAGTTCACAGACATGTTGTCGTACTTATTCCGTACTCCATGTGAAAATGAACACCAACAATAAAACAACATTATAGCAGCACACATCATTTTGATAAAATCTGTTAATAATTAACATATTACACATATAACCACTCCTCATATGATAAGGAAAAATAAAAGCATTTCATATGCACTCCACAAGAGTAACTAATTTAAATATACACATTACACATACAAACAAATCAAGAAAAAAATATTGACTCTCTTTATTACTGTATATCTTTTATTTTCTTTGTAAAAATAAAACAACTAGCGGAAATAGTTTTGAAAATAATACTTCCTAAACACTACCCATAAACCACGATCCGAGAATCACTTAGACTCACCTAAGTCTAAGCTAACCAAATGCTCTGATACCAACCTGTCACACCCCGAATTTCGACAGAATTCAGAAAAACAATATTTGTTCCCGACTCTTCGATTTTCGAGGTGTAACGCACTCTCAACTTCCAAAAACCCATAAACAATTTAAATATGCGGATAATTAAAAACCAATAAAAATTTTCAATTAAACAAAAGTCCTCTTCATTACAGAAATTCATAAATAAGCTTAGGTTACAAATCTCTTTTCAATAACTCTTTATTTAAAATTACAAATGAAAATTCAAATAACATTGTCTCAACTGAAAATCTATATCACCTCAAGGGAAAACAAAACCTATCTTGAAATACGACACTAACGCAAACCACAAGCAGCAACCAACCTTCTTTAACACTAAACCTGTCAAGACTTATCAACTATGTTCATTTAATGAATACACCCGATAAGCAAACATGCAAATTTGGTCAGCATTATAAAAATGCTGATGTGAGTAGCCCTAAAATACAACATATACTTACACATATATATACACACTAAATAAGGCAGTTAGTTCCTCCACCGAGGCGCCTTAACATCCAACAAATAATACAACATTCTTAACTACAATAAGGCAGGTAGTTCCTCCACTGAGGCGCCTTAACTTCCCAACAATAATACAAAGGCATTTAGTTCCTCCAGCGAGGCGCCCTAGGTTCTAACTAAATGAATAACCAGCCAAGCATATTCTATACTTACTGCATTTCATGCTCAATTACAGAGTGGGTTGTTTCTGCACAAGTAATTAGTTTGACCCACGATTCTGCAAAACCATATACAATCATCTATCTAAAGATATATCATTAACCAACATACTACCATAATTATATTATTTAAGGCTTTCTTTGTGTGTCCCTAAAATCACGTCGTATCTATGTCTTACCTAGTTTCTCTGGCTACCACAATTGCTTCCCAACGCCGAACACTAGGTAACCCTCACACGAAAGTCATTATGTGAGTACTGCCATTATATGGCATTAGAACCCAAAAGTCTAAATGTTGAAAGACCCATTTGGATCTCTATTAAGTCCTATGGACTACCCCAAATAAATATTAGAAACTGGCCCAAACCAAAAGATTAATTTTGGACCAAAATAGAAAATTAGATTTTGGCCTAACAAAACAAACTAACTCAGTCCCGGCCCAAGCTCAACTAAGGCCCAACCGGTCATCTTCCTCAGCTCCTTCACCAACAGCTCTCTCCTCCACCACCAGCCACCACCGGCCCTCCAAACTAACGGAAATAGTTCGGTTTTGAACCCCAAGAAAAACCTAACCTCTAGACATAACCAAAATGCGATTCCCCTTACATCCCAAAACCGAGTTTGATTCCATTACTGCCCTACCTAAAGCTTCCACCGATCAGCCACCATCACACCCAACTCTGGCCACCAAAAACCCATCGATTTTACTCTAGGTACAAAACCCTACAACTCTAATCAACACAAAACTTGATTTGCTTCCATCACTCACTTTTTCCCAAACGGGATCGCGCCGCCATTATAGCCTGTTCAAAGCTTCAACAACACCTACCTAATCAACCAACAACCAACCTCCATTCCTTGATCCCCCGACATCAACCAACAACCCAAACAACAATAGGATACACACTACACCAGTTCAAATCATTTAGGGGATGATTCATTACTTTGGGGCTTTAGCCGCCATTAATAGTTAAGCTTCAAAAAATCAAATTCCAGAGCTTTCAGTAATTAAGCAACTTAATATAATGACATCTAACCAGTTAACCATTCGGCAGATTAAGAAAATAAGTGGAACAAAAACTGAACGGAAAACTCTAATAGTACAACTTTTTAGTCATAGCCGTACAACTCCAGTTTTTGGTGAAAACGAAAAACATAACTACTCACCTGTATTAAAACTCGATGAATCCCTCATCATCTGAATTGTCGCGCTCCAACACTCTAGCAATCAAGCTTTTATCTCTTCCTCCATTTTTATTTAATTTTTTTTCTAAAAAACCCTATTCTCTGGAAAAATATGAATATATACTTGGATTTGAAACCTAAGCCCAACACAGACTCGGGCCCAGAAATCAGGCCCACATATCCCAAATCTAATCCAGTGAATTTTAAATAAATAAATAAATAAATAAATAAATAAATAAATATGTATTTTAAATATGGGCGTTACAATTATGCTCACTTAAATCTTGAATTTTCTGCAGTGATTTCAAGAACATGGCTAGCAACGCCTTTGTGGTTGGGTTCTCAGGTTCATCACAGTTTCCTGTAGATTGAGCACTCTCAATTGTATCTTCGAATGGGAAAGATTCTTGTATCATGCTATCAAGGAAGTACACCTCTCCACCTTCGGCGTCATCACAATCCTTATCCAATAGGTGAAAGATATTTATATCCATAGACCTCTTACCAAAGTTGATATTCATTTAACCATTGTAGAAATTTATCAAAGATTTTGCGGTAGTGAGGAAAGGTCGGCCTAGGATAATTGGTATTTTATCAAAGGCCTCCTGGGTGTCTATCACAATGAAATCTATTGGATAGTAGAAATTTGCTACTTGAACAAGAACATCCTCAACTATGCCTCTGGGAATCTTGGTAGAACGGTCAGCCAACTTCAATTTGACTTATGTAGGCTTTAGGTTCTCCAGGCCCAACGCTAGGAACACATGATATGACAAGAGATTAACCCTAGCACCAAGGTCTAAAAGAGCATTACTTGTGATTTTTTCTCCTATCTTGCATGATAATGTAGGACTTCCTAGATCTTTGAGCTTGTCTGGAGCTTACTGATGGATAATAGATGTTGTTTGTCTAGCTAGAAATGCTCGCTTTGGAACATGAGTACTTCTCTTAATGTCGCATGCATCCTTCAAGAATTTGGCATATGATAGCAACTGCATGATCGCTTTGAGAAAGGGGATATTGATGTTATCTTTCTCAAATACCTCCTTCATCTCTAAAAATTGCTTCTCCTTTTTGCTTTGAGTAAAAAACATAGGAAAAGGTACCTTTGGTACAAACACATCAACATGTGTCCGCTCTTCTTTCTCTTTGGCATTCTTGCATATCTTGTCTTGGTTATCTTGACAAATGGGAGTTGAAAAGATTTCTCCCACTTCCTTTCGAACTTCATTTGAAATCTTGACTGATTGCTCTTTAGCAATGTCATCATGAGAAGGTAAGTAAACCTTGTTGTCTATATTCAATCCTGATCTAAAAGTAGTAACTGAGCTGACATGATCATGGAGGTGATCAGTACTAGAAGTTGTCCCAATATGACATGCATCTTCACTCTTCGATAATGGTTCCAATAAGCTAGGATGGCTTGTGTCTTTATAGACAAAGCAGTAGTGAGTTGGTCGACCTTAGCCTCTAGAGACTCCATTATAGAACATTGACTTGCCTGAGATTGCTGAAGATTGAGCTGAGACAGTGCAATAAGCTTTAGAACACTTTCAAACTTCTTATTTTTCTGTGATAGCAAAGTAATATCATTCTCCAGGTTGGCAGGTGCGGCATAATTTCTCTTAGGATCAGGCATTAACTCTCCACTTGTATTGTAATTCTGCTAAGAGTATAATTGTCGTTGAGGAACCAACTGTGAAGCTTGACTTGTCTGTGGAATATAACCTTGATCTTGAGAACCTGGGGGTCCAGCGTTCTGTCTCCAATAATTGCCTTGAAAGTTATTACCACCTTGGTTGGGCCTCTGAAATGAGTTTATATTGTACTCTCCAATTGATGCATGTCGATAGTAACCAGGACATTCTAGAGTTGCATTAGAAGTGTCCGAACATACTTCACAGTATCGACTAGCTTGCATGACTAGGAGAGATTTAGCTTGAGACTTGTTGATCTTGGAGGGATTCATGGGGAACTGGTTGAATTTCTTACTCAGAGTTTCAATGCTAGTGGCCAGGCTGGCCAATGTAGACTTCAGTTCTTGATTTGATTGTTCATGTGCTTGGTAACCAAATTGCTTTGGCTCCCCCTCCATTCTAGCTACATCTTCGTTGCTAGTAGTCCATTGTTGTGTTTTTTCAGCTAAATTTTCGAGAAAGTTGTAAGCTTCCTCTCCATCTATTGATGTAAACTTGCCTTTGTGCATTGACTGTATCATCTACTTGTTCATCATCGAGAGTCCTCGATAGAAAAAATGGGCCAGTGTGCTCTTGTCATAACCATGATGTGGACATGAGACTAGCAGATTGTTGAATCGCTCCCAACTACAATGATATTCTTCAGTCGCCTTTCCTTTGAAATTGCTGATAGCTTGCTGCATGGCATCATTCTTCTGGGGTGGGTAGAACTTTTTCATAAACTTCGTTCTCAACTTCTCCCAGTTGTCTATTGAATTGATCGGCTGTGTATTTAACCATTCAGAGGCTTTACTTTCGAGTGAGAGCGGAAAAAGAATCAACTTGATACTCTCATCTTTGATATTCTAGTTCTTGAAAGTTTTGAGGACTGATAGAAATTTGTTCATGTGAACATAAGGCTGAACATTGTCTGAACCGTTGAACTTTGGAAGCATAGAAATGATTGATGCTTTAAGCTCAAACTGGTTAGCTTCTGTCTTTGGAAAAACAATACTGCTGGGTGGGTCTCCAATGATTGGCGAATAGAAATCGCTCAGCTTCTTCCTCTGCTGTGCTTGCATGGGTGGGATAGCTTCAGGATTATTCAGGTCCACAACACCTCCATCATTGCGTGTGGCCATTGTATCAATCTCGTCTAGTATTCTTGTGAGTCGGTTGTTAAACCTTGTCTACTGTTGTGTTATTACCAGATGATGATATGGATGATGGGGCATACACTAGAAAATGCTATGCGAAAAATGACGAAAAACTGTCCTACGATGCTTGAATAATATGCAACTATTCTAAATTATACTAAAATGTAAAACTACTTTCCCTCAACTGGGTTGGGCTTTGTATCTAGTATCTCGCCCGTTGTCTAAAGCTATCTCTTTCTAAGGTTTTGGTGAATCATTTGGATTGCTTAAGTACCACGACCCACAGACGATAGTCTGTTTGTCAATATTCAGACAAGAAACACTAGAGTTTGATGTTTCGCTGTGTTGGCTTACAACTTCAATTGTTAAAAAGGTCCTAAATGCAATTATACTAGAAAACAATAAAACTAAACTACGATACAACTATAGTAAGAAAGCAATAAAACTAAACTACGATGCAACTATACTAAGAATGAAATAAAAAGAATGAAGATTCAACTAACTTGGATGGCAGATCTTGTATTCAAGATGTCCTTCAAGCTTCTCTCTTTCTCAAAAGGATGGATAATGTGGCTGAAATTACCTCAAGATCCAAAGTTCTAATCTTGAAAGAAAACGTTAAACATAAACAACTTAAAGTGGTAGCGGCGCCATTGACACTTGCTCCTTTGTGTGTGTGTTTGATGGAATGTGGATGAAGTAGATAGATGATGGTCGTTGAACAAAATAGAAGCATATCAAAACCTAATTATCCCTCAATAAGTAAATGATGAGTAGAGTATCGTTCTACTTTTAAGTGTATGTTTATATGAAGGACAAGACTGGAAAAGGGGTTAGAGGGATTAAAAACTATGATTGTAGAGATTTTAGATTTTAATGCTAAACTAAACTAAACTAACTAAACTATTGAGAATTTATAAGAGAGGGAATTCAAGAGATTAGAATCTACCAATACTTTTGATTCAATGACCTTTTGCTTCATGGTTGTTCTCACAAGTAGACTACAATTAGGCAATCGAGGGAGTGCCGATTCCCTCTTGGACGAAACATCGTTAACAATTAACTCCACTTAAGGTTGTTCCTTTGTTCATGTTACTAGTATCTTATTTCTTTTTATGTGAGCTTGGGCAGCTATTCAATGAAGCACCATCTAAGACAAACACAAGGAATACTTCCCTTACTCTAAAACACTACACAACTAGAAGAAAAGTAGATAATAATAGTATAATATTCAATTACAATAAATAAAACCCTATTTTAGCATTATATTCAATTGCAATAAATAAAAACATATTACTATCAAATATTCAATTGCAATAAATAAAATCCTAAACTAGCATGATATTCGATTGCAATAAATAAAAACCTTAATCTATACTTTCATCTCCTGGTCTGGGCAATGGAACTAATAACTAAAAACATAGAGAACTAACCTAATTGGAGAATACCATGAACCAGAAGAATCAACGAACCTTAAGCACCGGCTTCATCTTCTCCCTTGAAGGAGAAGATTAACCTTCCATAAAGAAGGAAGAACACGAAGAACGAGAAGAAGAAGAGTTGAAGAACATAAGACTATAAAGACTAATTTATTAAGACTCGACTAGTTAAAACCGAATCTTTTATTATTAATCTCTCTCTGCCTCGAGTTCTGGAGAAAAGAATATAAGTGAATTGACCAATTACATAAGGCACTTAGGTCCTCTATTTATAGGGGTTACAATGAGTTCTAGAAGCATTCCAAACCGGCATTTGTTTCCTAATACAAATCAACTTCTTTCAGAGTCCAACTTCGTCTCCAAAACTGAGAAGGAAGTGGCTACAGTGTCGTTTTCTGAAAGTTCTAAGGATTGGGCCAATGGTAGTGACCATGAAGACATGGCACGAGTAGATGGGGGGATGAGTGTTAGTAAACCAGGTATATATGAGGTTAAAAACGAACTCAATGAGAAACTTGAAGGTGCCATTGCTAGTTTATCCACAGGAATTGAAACTTTAAACAAAAAGTTTGATTCATTTACTTCAAATCCTCCAATGAATAATCAACCTCAACAAGCAATGAATGCAAATCAATTTTGTGAAAGTTGTTTCACCACAGACCATGATACACTAGTTTGTCCAGTATTTGTTGCCCATAACTTTAGTAATAACTATAACCAAGATCCATGAAATAATTATCAATGGAGACAGAACATGTCTCTACAGCAAAACCAATTTGGTTTTCAGGGTTATCAAGGGAACAATAGACAACAATAAATGAATAATAGAGGTGTCGTAGTACCTTTTCCACAGTATTACCCACAACAACAACAACAACAACAACAACAACAACAACAACAAACAAACAAAAATGAACAGAGAATTAGCTATTGATCCTATGGCTAATTACCAAACCTAACTCAACACCATAGATGAAACCATGAAAGCTTTAGCCACCAAAACCAAATTTCAATTCCAAAGAATTGACCAAAAATTCGATGTTATGACTCAACAAATAAGCCAACAATTCAATTAGATACTAGCTAGTCTAGCCGAGAGACCCAAAGGAACCTTACTAAACCAACCTGAACAAAACCCAAAAGGTAGAAATGTTTATCAAGTTGAAACCACCCTTTCATCCGCACCCACAGAGGGAGTTAACTCGATATCTACCCTTAGGTCAGGAAATAAAGTAGATAACAAAGTTGACATTCCTGATTCTGATGAAGTTGTTATAACAAAAGATAAGGAAAAGCCAATTGAAACTGAGAAAACCAAAGAGTAGGTAACCGAAAAAATTCCACCAGCACCATTCCCCTCTAGGTTAAAAGATAACAAAAAGGAAGCACAATATAATGAGATCATGAATATTTTTAAAAATCTACATATCAATATTCCTTTTCTAAGTGCAATTAAACAAATACCTTCATATGCTAAATTTATAAAAGATCTAGTAAAGAAGAAAACAAATATTCCTAAGGACACTTTTATTGCACAAAGTTGTTCATCCTTTCTACAGAACAAAGCCGTAGTAAAACATAAGGACCCCGGTAGTCCTACAGTTTTGTGTAGAATAGGAGAGGACTACATTGATCAAGCATTATTGGATTTAGGTGCTAGTGTGAATTTATTACCATACTCAGTTGATAAACAACTAGGGTTAAAAGACTTGAAACCATCCACTAGACACTGGTCAACCTCATGCAAAAATAGAAGACATTCGAGCATCTTTATGTGAAGCTATTTTTAATCGTAGATTTATCAAAGATTTAATTAAGATGGCTCGCCCTCTACTAAAATGTATAGGTCATGCATGGAAAAGAAGGAAGATAAAAAGAGTAAAAAAATCGGATTACAAAGAAGTTGTAAGTCTAGGGAATCTGACTATAAAAGACCTATAAATTTATAAAATTAATTACGTAAGTTAGTTAGGGGGGTAACCTTAAGTTTCCCTTCTTTATGTCGGCTGGCAACATTAAACTTAGCGCTTATGGGAGGCAACCCAAGTAGTTTAAATAGATAGTAGCTCATGAAAACTATCTATTTAAACTACTTGGTTTGCCTCCCATAAGCCACGCTTAATGTCGCCAAATTTAATAACGCAGGGGAAAAACTTAAGTTTACCCCCCTAACTAGCTTAGGTAATTAATTTTATAAATTTGTGGGTCTTTTATAGTAAGATTCCCTAGACTTAAAACTTATTTGTAATCCGATTTTTGCTCTTTTTATCTTCCTTCTTTTCCATGCGTGACCTATACATTTTAGTAGAGAGCGAGCCATCTTAATTAAATCTTTGATAAATCTACGATTAAAAGTAGCTTGACGTAAAGATGCTCGAATGTCTTCTATTTTTGTATGAGATTGACCAGTGTCTAGCAATGTATTAATATGGCGTATAACACTATCCTTGTTATAATTCATGCCTAATTGTGATACACATGATAAAAATGGATCTTTGTGGTGAGTGTTTCTAAAACTTCTATTAGCTATTGTGTGTACTACACATAGATCATCCATCTTTTCCGTATCATCGTCAGAGTTTCTAAATAGTGTAAATATGTTTACATCTACTCTCATATTCCTGAAAGTGATAGACATGTTCCCATTCCTACAATTAATTAAAGCTTCTATTGTAGCTAAGAATGGTCTACCCAAGATGATAGGAATTTGGTTTCCACTTGTAGGTAAAGTGTCAAGAACTATAAAATCAACGGGGTAATAAAAATCAGAGACCTTGATAATCACATCCTCTATTATCCCTCGTGGAATCTTAATAGATCTATCAGCTAACTATAGTCTAACATTTGTTGGTTTCAAGTCCTTTAACCCTAGCTGTTTATAAACTGAGTATGGTAATAAATTCACACTAGCACCTAAATCCAATAATGCTTTATCAGTGTAGTCCTCTCCTATTCTACACGTAATTGTAGGACTACAGGGGTCCTTATGTTTTACTACGGCTAATTCTTGTAACAATTTTCCAATTCTAGTTTTGGAGGAGACCACACCATTGAACTTAGGATCTGATTCTGAATCTGAAACACACACACCATTAGTAGACTTAGAGGATACACTAGAGAGAGTACCATTAGCCACCATGGCTGATCAAAGAACTCTTAGCACCTTGTTTCAACCTATCGCGGTTCAACCACCGAACTGCATATTGATGCCCGATAATAACAATAACTATGAGATTAAGCCCACCATTCTTAATATGTTGCCAAGATGTTATGGTAAAACAAATGAAGAACTGTATAATCATCTGAGTAAGTTCTTGAGCATATTAAGTATTTTTAAAGCACCTCATCTTTCCCCTGAAGAAATTAGATTAAGGTTGTTCCCCTTAACTTTTGAGGATGCCGCACTACGTTGGTATAAATCCCTACCATCTAATTCTATAACTACTTGGGAGCAACTATCACAAAAGTTTATGAAACAATATTACCCTTTACGTAAAACTGAAGCCATGCACTTGGCTATTTCAACCTTCAAAGGAAAACCTAATGAAGAGTTTCATACAACATGGGATAGATTTAATGATTTACTTGTCCGTTGTCCACATCATGGTTTTGACATACTTAATATCGTACATTACTTTATAAAAGGTCTTTCACCTATGAACCGTCATTTAATTGAATCAATGAATGGAGGAAGATTTACTAGTCTTACTCCTGATGAAGCCTACACTTTTTTGCAAAACTTTTATGAGATTTCTAAGGATTGGGCCAATGGTAGTGACCATGAGGACATGTCACGGGTAGATGGGGGAATGAGTTTTAGTAAACGAGGTATGTATTAGGTAAAAAACGAACTCAATGAGAAACTTGAAGGTGCCATTGCTAGTTTAACCACAGGAATCAAAACTTTAAACAAGAAGTTTGATTCATTTACTTTAAATTCTCCAATGAATAATCAACCTCAACAAGCAATGAGTGCCAATCAATTTTGTGAAAGTTGTTTCGCCACAGACCATGATACACTAGTTTGTCCAGTATTTGTTGCCCATAACTTTAGTAATAACTATAACCAAGATCCATGAAATAATTATCAATGGAGACAGAACATGTCTCCACAGAAAAACCAATATGGTTTTCAGGGTTATCAAGGGAACAATAGGCAATAATACCTGAATAATAGAGGTGCAGTAGTACTTTCTCCATAGTATTACCAACAACAACAACAACAACAACCAAACGTGAACAGAGAATTAGTTATTGATCTTATCGCTAATTACCAAACCCAACCCAACACCACAGATCAAACTATGAAAGCTTTAGCCACCAAGACCGAGAATGAATTCAAAAGGATTGACCAAAAATTTGATGTTATGACTCAACAGATAAGCCAACAATTCAATCAGATACTAGCTACTCTAGCCGAGAGACCCAAAGGAACCTTACCAAGCCAACCTGAACAAAACCCAAAAGGTAGAAATGTTTATCAAGTTGAAACCACCCCTTCATCCGCACCCACAGAGGCAGTTAACTCGATATCTACCCTTAGGTCAGGAAAGAAAGTAGATAACAAAGTTGACATACTTGATTTTGATGAAGTTGTTATAACAAAAGATAAGGAAAAGCCAGTTGAAACTGAGAAAACCAAAGAGCAGGTAACCGAAAAAATTCCACCCGCACCATTCCCCTTTAGGTTAAAAGATAACAAAAAGGAAGCACAATATAATGAGATCATGAATATTTTTAAAAATCTACATATCAATATTCCTTTTCTAAGTGCAATTAAACAAATACCTTCATATGCTAAATTTATAAAAGACCTAGTAAAGAAGAAAGCAAATATTCCTAAGGACGCTTTTATTGCACAAAGTTGTTCATCCTTTCTATAGAACAAAGCCGTAGTAAAACATAAGGACCTAGGTAGTCCTACAGTTACGTGTAGAATAGGAGAGGACTACACTGATCAAGCATTATTGGATTTAGGTGCTAGTGTGAATTTATTACCATACTCAGTTTATAAATAGCTAGGGTAAAAGACTTGAAACCAACAAATGTTAGACTACAGTTAGCTGATAGATCTATTAAGATTCCATGAGGGATAATAGAGGATGTGATTATCAAGGTCTCTGATTTTTATTACCCCATTGATTTTATTGTTCTTGACACTTTACCTACAAATGGAAACCAAATTCCTATCATCTTGGGTAGACTATTCTTAGTTACAGCAGAAGCTTTAATTAATTGTAGGAATGGGAACATGTCTATCACTTTCAGGAATATGAGAGTAGATGTAAACATATTTACACTATTTAGAAACCCTGACGATGATATGGAAAAGATGGATGATCTATGTGTAGTACAAACAATAGCTAATAAAGGTTTTAGAAACGCTCACCACAAAGATCCATTTTTATCATGTATATCACAATTAGGCATGAATTATAACAAGGATAGTGTTATACACCATATTAATACATTGCTAGACACTGGTCAATCTCATACAAAAATAGAAGACATTCGAGCATCTTTATGTCAAGCTACTTTTAATCGTAGATTTATCAAAGATTTAATTAAGATGGCTCGCTCTCTACTAAAATGTATAGGTCATGCATGGAAAAGAAGGAAGATAAAAAGAGCAAAAATCGGATTACAAACAAGTTTTAAGTCTAGGGAATCTGATTATAAAAGACCCACAAATTTATAAAATTAATTACCTAAGCTAGTTAGGGGGGTAACCTTAAGTTTCCCCCCTCTGTGTCGGCTGGCGACATTAAACTTAGCGCTTATGGGAGGCAACCCAAATAGTTTAAATAGATAGTAGCTCATGACAAGGAAATCAAACGAAAATAGATGCGTACCTGAACCTGTGCTGAAGATATAAAGTAAAGAACTCACCGAATAGCTTTTTATATTTCTAACTGTGAGTAGCTTTCTCCAAATCCAATTCAAACAATGATAGAGGACTAGGGAAGTTCTAATATAACCAGGAAAACTAACCCAGTTCGTGCAAGGCAATGGAATTTGAGTTAAGATAGGAGTTAAAATTTTCCCAGCATCAGGAAGCTATAGCTTTATGATTTGGACTAGTAGAGACGTGGAGCACTTATGAAAGTTTTCCTATAAAGCTATATTTTGTAGGGTCTCCTGCGTTCACTACATCAACACTTTGTACATCTTTGTATTCTCTATCCCATCACCACAAAAGGTTTGGGAAGGAGCTTGAAGTATCAAGAGTACTGAGAATTAATCTATTTTTAGTCGTTATGGTATAATATTGCGAAGAGGGTACGTAGAAGTTAATTTTATTTCCTACTATCATGGGATTAGTTGTTTTTAATTTCTTAGAATATCAATAATTATATATTGAGTGATATTTTTATGCATGAGTATTAAATTGATATGAGTTTAGAACTGCTATGTTGTGCGTATGTGTTATTATGTGCTACTTAGACTAAGACTAGTACTACATGAATTGCTCAAGTGAAGTAGAATCCTGTTATGCTTCGGACACAATTTCTAGTCAAAATACCCATAGAAGTCAATTTGGGCCTAAAAACTAAAGCAAAGCACAACCGAACCAAAGAAGGGCCGATATATCATTCTATCTTCTACTCTTTTTCTATCTCCAGCATAAAACACCACCACCATAACTCATCACCTCCATCTCCTACCTACAGCCGCACCCTTACCACTCCCTCATCGTCATCACCACTCAAAAATTTCAACCTGTTTGACGTCCCCCTCTCCCGATGATACTGCCCCTAGTAATCAACTTTTTAGAAAGAACTGCCTGACTTTGGCTTTCAGCATTTGTTGTTCGTGCTTGAAAGCACTCTCCTATCTATTGTTGTTATCTACCTCATGTCGGAAATAGTTGAGTGAATCGAACCTCTTGAGAAGGGAGTGTGAGCCCAAATCACTGATTAGCTCCTTTAACTTTCTCCAGTTTCTTCTAAGCGATACTCCAATTTTCTGCTTTTGTTTTTCTTTTATATTCTATTAATGACGTGGAGAATTCGGTTTTGAATTCGATAAGGAAAAGAATACTAAAAAATTCACGTAGAACTCTGTTAAGGAGAATTGTTTGATAACAATGCCATGAACGGATTTTTTAAGGGTGACAAATGTCCTGAAGATATATTGTTTGATGTTTTTATGATTGTTGAATCGATTATGAGAAGGCGAGTGGCCTAGGAAAATGGAGTTGTATTGGGATAATGAATCCGAGCTTATTATCATAACTGATTTTCTGGTAGAGAAAATTGGACTCTCACAGTTCCGCTTTTTCTTAATAACTATTTATGATCACTCATGTACTTGATTGTCTATTATGGTTTTATCACTTTTATTTGTAGGCAGAGACAAATCTTGTATTCCGTGCAACAATGAAACTATTGATTTAAAATTATTATTATTATTATTATTATTCATTGTTTAAATTTTTATTTTTATTTTTCAGTTGTGTCATTTGTACATGTGACTCATGTATTCCACTCTAGCGCCTTTTCCCCACCTTTTTTGGAGATGTGTAACTCTATGGTATGAGCACATGACAAATATTTAGTTGTTGTAGTAATTTTAATCCTCATGAATCATTACTCTTATTTCTTTTGTTAAGGATATACATTCTACAGATTTTAGCTTGTGTAATTTTGCACGCATTTAAGGTAATATCCCTCCTTCTCTGATTATTTCAATTATGGTAAGCTTTCAGTTATTTTATTTAGTCATTGAGGACAATGCCTAATTTAGTTAGGGGGGTGAGAATCAAAATTTTGCAATATTTTAATTACAATATTTGGAAATTTTGTATGTGAATTATGGTGATTCTAGGTGAAAACTATATTTTTATCGTTTAAACTGGCTAATAAAATTTTAAATTATAAGTCATAATCAGGATTAGTAAGACTTTTAGACTAAGTTTCTATTACTAGAAATAGACTCAATGATAAAAGTCTTAAGTCTAGAGTAAGTTCATATAATACACCATTAGAGGAATTTCAAATGAAAGAGAAACTTAAACTTCTACCAAACTAGATGATTAGTACAGAGACTTGACCTGTGAGACTTGAGCCTTTCAATTTTTATTTCTTGGAAAGTCTTTACGTAAATCTGAGTCCAAGTTGACTCAACTATTTTTCTGTGCTTAAATTCGTTGTGTAGTCTCATTTATTCTTGATTTGGTCAATCATGAGGTGGCATCAACTAAGAAAACAATACTAAAGGTAACTAAGATGGCAGCGGCGCCATTTGATAATCTGATAAAATTGAATATAACTCTACTTATGAATAAACGATGAAGTCTCAAAACACAAGTAAAAATATAACTATTTTACGTCTAATGTTAACAAAGTTTTTCGAAACTCTCGATGCTATTGCACTAAGTGGAGTAGGGAATTCGTTCCACTCCTAGTCTTTTAGCATTCCAAGTTTTCTATGACTATCAATCCTACCAAAGTCAATGAGAGTTTTACGAATTATACTACTATGCAATTTATACTAACAAGATAATGGGATTCAACTACGAAATGCTACGGGTTGAATCTATGATAAGGAATTATGGGGGATTGATTCCACCTTAACTCGACTTAATTTACTAACGACGAATCGTCGTAATCCGAATTGAACTGCTTTCACAGAACAATTGGTTCTTTCTAATTCCTAGTTGTTCATGGTAATCTCTACCAACTAACATCTAGCATGTGAACGATCAAACCCATTCTCATAGTGAACTAATCGTTTCTAGAATGGAATAGAAATTACGACTACTCTACGCTAACACAAATCAAGCTTCATCAAGGCTTCTTCAACCCCCTCTAATGGGGGTTTAGCCTAGAATCATCATGCTATCATTTCCATATGCAATTAAACAAGTCATCATAAAAAGATTGGAACTTTGCTTATTTAAACTCAAATGGAAACTAATGCAATAATTGATTTAAACTAATAATGACAAAAAAGTAAATCTAAGAATTGAAGCTAATAATTAATGGAAAACGAAACTAGATTATCAAGAAATAAATATTTTATTGATCTAACAACTAAATAACAATCATTCAATCTGAAATTAAAATAAGAATAACAACTAATTAATTAATTGAAAAACTAGATCTATAACTAAACTTTAATGGATACCTCTATCCTAACCTAATTGATATTTAAGAGCTAAGTCTTGTGTGTGGAAATGGAGGAGACCAGATCTACAATTTCGTGCATAGGCTGAGGGTCCATGTTTTAGGCCGAAAAATCGAGCCCAAAGCCCAATTTCTTCAGTCCACAGGGCCCTTTTCAGCTGGCTTTGATTTCAACAGGATTTTTGTTTACTTATGCTCTTCTGATTGGGTGAAGGTTTAGACCATTGGAAAGCTCCTTCCGATCCGATCGTTTTGACATAAGGTACGCATAATTCTGAGGCCTGAGTCCAAAGATACGGTCTTCGGAAGTTCTGCTGACTTTTGTGTGCTGTTTCTGCCCGCGTTAACTCTGACTTGTCAGCTTATGACCGGGCTTTACAAAGTCTTTTTCTCCTTGAATCTTGGCCTTTAATCATAGAACTTCTTAGGAACCAATCCTTGCTCCTTTATATCGCCAAAGTGGCACATTTCTGCACATAATTGACTTCAATGCCTGAAATAAATAAAAACACGTAATTAGCATTAACTCTTATTTATTACTCGCATCATTGGTCTAAAAGTATTATTGTTAAGGGCTTAAAACTACAGTTTTGGGCTTTTATCAAACCACCCCCAAACAACATTTTGCTTGTCCTTAAGCAAATATGAGAAATTAGCATAAGTGACCAAAAATGGAGTTCTAACTAATCTCGTTTCGCCGAGTGCGATTGCATTGACCATATGCAACAAGGCCTTAAACAACTAGGAATTCCCTAGTGGACGAGTTATAGCCTCGTGAGAGTTTTCTAGTGAAGGTACTCACAAACTTCATCTATACTACAACGACTCAGAAATAAAACTATTGTTTCCTTATCTATGTCTCAATTATCTATACATCTCACTAGCAAAGAATACAGAATAATCAAGTCGAAACCTAAGCTAATATATGCATAATAATCAATCATATATGAATAAACATATATATAATGAGTAATACTATGAGATGAACTAGTAGGTCCGTTTATGAAAACTCGGAATAACGTCTTTAAGTAGGTCCTCACATAAATGTCAAGACAAAAGCCACTCTGATTTTTCTTCTCAAGTTTTGCTACTCCAGTGTGCAGTGGGCACACTTTACCTTACAAACTCAATGACACACAAGGAAGCCGGAGTCGATCAAACACATCTGCCACTTACTATCACACTAACCTATTCCTAATTGAGCTAGAGGTTTTTATTAGGTGTTGCGGGGATTAGGAGATGGTTTAAGAAGGAAAGAAATGGATATTCAAAAAGGACAAGTCTGAGATAATAGAGGCTTCATATTATGCAACTAGAGAAACCTTTGTTCTTTACTTTTGCTTCTACACTTTGTTTCCATCCTTAGCCATTTTTTTTTTCTTTTTCTTTAGCTTTTGACTCATTGATTCTATTTTTGGAGTTCTAACTTTATTTTCTTTTATTTTCTTTTATTTGGATGGAAACTTACTTTTCTCATCTGAAGCGACTAACGAATTCTTGATTTCAAAGGTTCTTCTCTTTTCTATTCTTCATCTCTATTCTCAGACTTATTCAAAGAATTGGGTAGGTTGATTTTTTTTTTATTTTGTTTTGTTTTGTAACAGGGTAAAGGATTTGTGGTTTATGAAAGGCTAAAGAAAGACTCAGAGGGACGACTAGTGGAAAATAATTCATATGTTTGAATTTCTTGCTATATCGATCCAAAGAGGGCCTAAATTCTCACTTAGGATATGGTATAGTAATCAAGCAAGTGGACGTGTGATTTTTCTATCCGGATGTTACTTCTCCCTTGTGTCATTTCTCAAATGTTCACTCATATAAGGCTTTAGGCTATATTCTCACAGGATTTGTAGAATAAGTATTCTAGCCTAGATTTCAGAAACTTACTGCCAACAATCATAGATACTCACGTAACATATTTATAGATAGATGTAAGGATTATTACCTACATATTAGCCTAAGTTTCTAAAAACTATTCTAATGCAAAAGCTACGTGAGATTTGTAGCTTATCAAGGGCCTAGAGAAGGAAACAATACCAATATTCCTAAGTGTATAGCATAAACTTTTTATTAATATATATATATATATATTTTTTTTTTTAATTTTAAAATTTTTAACTAGAAAACAAGTGCATATTATACATATCTATATCCTAACAGATGCCTTAATTACATGACAAACAAGAAGCATGCTTTGTCCCCAAAGTATTTAAATAAATAGGTTAGAGAAATACCATTGAAACGTGTGAAATTCTGGACCATCTGCAAAACAAGGTTAAACATACTAATATAGAAAAGAAAAACTGACGCAACTCTATAAGAGTTCCACCCGTAATGGGATTAATGGGAAATAAATTGCTTGGGACATAAGCAGACACTAACTGAAATAAAAACTAACCTTAACTCCTGTTTAAGCATTTTCCTCATTTCCCTCTCCAAAAAGAGGAGGTTCTTTCGCATCCTGCCATGCCATGATAACTTGCCAAGCCCGCCGCCGTGTGTTGTCAACTTGTGCTAACCTGTCTAGTGTTACTATGTCTGATGGGGTGTAAGGAGCAACCAAATGAGGTTGCACCTGCCATCCCGGCCAAGTCATTACTCGATATGAGCGAACCACCCAATTGGTGGGTCTCATGACTTCAACCCTTTTCCAATCCGTGAACTGGGTGTAGAATTCAGGTAGACAACTGAGCATAATGCGGCAAACCAAAACAGGCATAAGAAGAAACTTATGTCGCATGCTTTGGGCTCTCTGAAGACTAGTCACTAATACTCGGGGAATGTCATATCGACGACGTCCCTCAGCTAAAGCAAGGAAAACATCACCATTGGTACTATTTGCAGAGCTAAACTACCAATCCCCTAAAATATTCATCAGGATGAATAACATAGTGGTGCCTACATTTAGGGACAACCTACCAAGGGCTATGTTGTAACGCCCTTGGTCCATTATACGAAATACCCCTCCCCTATAATACTCATGCAAATATGTATAGTCATAGAGGTATGCATTATCGGTCATATATCCCCACGTTAATAGGATCAGGTATTGGTATTCCTGAAACTAATGCTACTACATACTTATTGAATTCTAGTGGTGTGTCATCAACCGTGACGGAGAATTCTTGTTCTCCATCCTGGTTACAATAGAACTTAACATTATTGTAAAAAAATTCAGTAAGCTTAGGTGAATATGAGTCGTCTTTACTTACCAGAAGATGCCTCCATCCAAACTGCATGATCCTTTCGCGGAACCAATGTCCATAAGTCTCGCTCCCCAACAAGTGTTCGAAAGACTGCTCTGGTATTACTATAAGAGAAGTCATCACAAAACTAGTCTTTCGAAAAGCTGCAACGATCCTGGAACAACCCACAAAAAATTGGAATTTTTCTTGCCCACGGGGTTCTGGGCACGGGGTGTGCTCAACCTATGCCTGGGTAGGGTGCGGGGTACGCCTTGGTGATTTTCGAAGTTCGGGCACTTGGTGGCGGTGGCTCACTTTTGCTGGGATGGGCATGGGTCACGCTCAGGATGAAAACTGGAATTCTAGTGTTGTGGGCGCAGGTCGTGCTTAGCTCTGGGCTTGGTAGGGCGCAGGTCGCTCGATGAAATTCTCGCGATAGCGGTGCCTAGGGCGTGTGGTAGCTCCGCTGGGAGCGGGAGCAAAAGGCCCGAGCTCGAGTTGCTAAAATGGAGAAGAAAAATGGGAACCGTGGTAGTGACAGGTGAGAGATGAAAGTGAGGTGTAGTGTGGGTTGTGAGTGTAGAATGAATGAAATTTTTATATGTTTTAAGTTGCTAAAACGAATCGAGAAGTTGCCTAAAAGTTTTAAGGCAATTGCCGGAAACAAAAAAATTTCCAAAACCAAAAACGGAAACAACTCATATTCTTGATTCTAAAACATCCCTAATATCTTTTAGATTGAATTTAGGATAGAAACTGCCTAACTCATCGAGATTTCATCCTACCACAATATCTATTCATAGCCATTCCCATATCGGCAATATTCTCAACCCTCACTTCAAAACAAATTCTAAACTGGAGGATCATATCACAAATCATGCTAGAGTAAAAAATACCACCCCCAAACAATTTGGGAATGTGGGATTAACGATAAAAACAATGCAAAATTTGAAAAAGAACCATATTATATTAAAATTGAAATTCAAACAACATTTAACAACCAAATTCAAATTTAACTATGGAATTCATAAATTAACATCTGAACTAAAATAAAAAGCAAATACAAAACAACATCAACTCATAATATTCCTAAACCACTCGCTGCTGGTAGTGGAAGGCATATGGGATGGTGATGGCTCCTGAGCTCCTGATGGGCAAGAGCCATCTGTCTTACGGCGACGGCGCTCGTGCCTCACATATTGCTCCTCAGAAGAAGCACCCCCTTGGGGTGGAAAGCGTGCAAGCATATTGTCTCGGAACTTGCGCACTATACCAAAACAGGACATTCCTAACGGTTAGAAACCGTTACTAAAAATATTTGTAACAGTTTGTTTGCGTCACAGTTTTGGCGTTTCTAATTTGTTATTAATATTCATAATGGTTCTAAACCGTTACATAATTATTTATTGTAACGGTTTTTTGTCGTAACTAAAAATACTTGCTAACGGTTTTCTTTGCTCAATTGTGTTACTTTTTTGTAACGGCTTTATAAAGTTTGTAACGCTTTTTTGTTTTACTAATTTACAAACTTAGTAACGGTTTTTTTCCGTAACTGAAACATTTGCTAATGGTTTTCTTTACTCAATTATGTTACTATTTTGTAACGGTTTTATAAAGTTAGTAACGCTTTTTTTGTTACTGATTTATAAAATTTGTAACGGTTAATTTTCTTTTGGTAACGGTTTTGCTGCTTATTAAGTGTTAGTCATTGCAAAGCTTAGTTGCGGTTTTCCACCGTTACCAAACTATTCTATATATAAAAAATAATAATTTCCCCCAAAACCACCCTTTTTGGGAAACTAGTGAACCTGCCATAAAGATGCGCCACTTATTGGATATTCTACAATCGTCTATAACATAAACAAGAAATCTCACAAACACATCCAATCACATAATCTTTTATTAAAATAACATCACCAAAACGTCTTTCATAAATAAGACTTGCCACAAATGAAATACACATTGTTTTCCAAATCAATGGGACTTGTCCTTAAACTCAAACTCTCACGTCATTTGTACAGAACTCCCACCTTCAGTAGTTGCAAGCATCAGGGGATGACTTTGGGATGGCATCATCAAAAAAGTCTCTTTCATCGTATACACCAATATAAATAAATAAAAGAGAGTCAGGCAGTAGAAAACAAATATGTATAGATATATACTTATATTTCATTTTTAAGTAGTAGCTCCTTATACTCAAACTACAAAATTCAGAAAAGAGAGTATGGTAGCAGACTAGTAGCAATAGAACGATAGTATAGACATGAAAATTTATGTAACGCCCCGAAACCCTATAACCTTGTTAGACATCTTGACGAAAGACATGAAAATTTCGGCAAAATCTCCTTTGTATTTTCAACATTTCATAGACATAAATCCTGTCATAACCTAAAAATCAAATAATATACTTCCATAACATATATTAAAACTTCATACCTCGGTCGTAAACCCAACAACTCAAAAATATATATATATATTGATTCATAAAACCAACTACTTAACCATCTCGACCAATGCTAGTTAAATCAAATAACCAATCCTCGAATCAAAATAACACTATAAATTATATACAACAATTAAAATGAAAACAACATATACATCACTTCCACTTATATCAGTGTTATACACCTCTATTAGTTCCAACCAGAGAGACTACACTTCGAATATATATACACCATACCTTCACACTACTCACATGTAAGAACCCATCTTCCAAAACAAATTAAACTCATCAATATTCCAACATCTGCATACAATTGTCACATATGAAATGAAAGAAAACCACACAAGGACCTTACCTTTCATTAACTGCTAGGTCTTTTGTTGTTGCTCTCCATCTACGTTCCAACACAGAACGCTAAAGTTAGTTCCTCACTCGGAGGCATTTTAGTTCTTTATTCCCCTAACAAAATAACTAAAGTAACATATACATAATTATACAAAATAACTGCATTTAACTTAACTTAACTAAAGTAACATATACGCGATTACCGGTTCCATGAGATAACATTCACATATGCTTTATGTGCCTTAATAGAAACTGCAGGTCTTTTCCCAAACGGGTATCCCATATGGAAAACGTATCATACACAGAACATGACGCAAAAACATCAGCTTCGGTAGGGCTCTACTGCATGAAGGAATTTAGACAACTTTTAGAATGGAATAGACTTCAAATTGAGGGCTTATCGCATTAAAACAACCACACACAAAAAACGAAGAAGTTTTGTTAATCAAGTTAGAGTGTGCCTAACAAAAAGAGTAGATTCTACTTTCCATGTTCCACTAGACAAAGGCTCCCACAAATGAATAGCCTTCTTGCAATCCCCTTGAGACGTGAAAAAATAAGAAAGAAAATAGTAGCAATGTTAATTTTGAATAGATTGTTTTGCGGCAGTGTAATTCAAATACATCACCAAACAGAGGACATACTATAAATTCTAGCTTACCCTTTAAAAAGGTAGCAGAACAAAATTCTTATTTTACATAGTAACTGTCAAAAGTTACAACTATGAGGACATACTATAAATTCTAGCTTACCATCTAAAAAATGGAGGACCAAATGTTTATATATGTTATGGGGAGGGTAAGCAAGAATCTCTTTCTCCTTAACTGTACATGAGTTGTTACGCCACTTTAATCCATTCATGTAGGGCTAACTTCTTCCATTCCATGTTGTGAACTATATACATGTCTACCTGTCTATTAAAGACCTGAGGACACCAAGAAGGAACATCCATTCCAGAAGCAGTTCTTGCGGTCAACAACCTCGTGCGACAAGTAAACAAATGAAATCTAAAAAAGTTGCCCATCAGGCCCTCTTGCAGTCATTGCCCATCATGTTTTCTGATTGCCACTCATTAGAAACAACAATTTCTTCTCTTGAAGAAGCACAGTTCTCATTAAAATTCCTGAGTGGGACAACCTGGAGAAAGAATCAATTGAAAAGTGAGAGGTGAAGACTAAACATGGATCAACGATCTATAACTTGCATCATGCCTACCACATACACAATGAGCTAAATAAAGATATTACCTGGTCTTTAATCAGAAAGTCAGTAGTCCTCATCTTCTTTGCCCTGAGGTGATTATTCATGTGTACAAAGTTTTGATCCGACACCTCTACAAGAACATAAATAAGTTGAACCATTCTGGATTAAAAAAGAATTAAAATCCAGGCTTGAATTAGATCACATAGACCATTTTCTTCAATATTTGTTTCAGAAACAGGTTTTAAATGTGACAATTTTCTACACTAGAACCTAGAAGCATTCAATCTCAATTGTTCAGTTTAAACCATCTTCATTATAAATTAAGTTAACCATCAGTAAGAAAATACGCCTCACTCTAACAGCAAAGCCTTTAGAGACATCGAGTGATAACAAAATAGTTGTCCTCCAAATATGTAACCTGGCTAATACCTCAAGATTATTGCAAAAGATCTACACTACAAATTTAACCAAAGAACAATGATTCAAGCCTTATTACTCAATTCATGAAATAGATAAATGAGGAAATAATCATAGTTGAATGCAAAGGAGATACCCCTCAAGGGAGAAACTCCATGCAACCCCTCTAAGAGACAAGGTTATTGTGTACCTCATATTCAGAGAGCTAGATCCATGCTTCCCCCTACCCTCAAACTCTTAAAGAGGTATCTCCTTAACATGTCTCTTACCTCCTAGGTCTAACAAGAAGCAATATGTTTGAACAAAGTACACCCATCGGAAAGCCATGTAAAATAAACACAAGAATGTAGGAAGGGCACACACGTAAATCTTAATGCCAATACAGGAGCCAATTAACCAAACAATACCATTGTCCGTGTTGCGCAACAAACATATGAAACTCAGACAAACTTAAAGGTGACTAAGAAGAAAGCAATTCAATAATCATTAAGATATCTTGACATATAATAGACATTGCTGAATATATGATTAAGGACAAGTGATGATAGTGAAACATAGTAAGATTTGTCCCAGATGTTACAGACACAACAATAGTTAAGAAGTGCAAAGGAAAATACAACTAAAAAACAATGCAAGCACTAATGGATCTCGTAAGTTCTGCAATGTTCAACTTATATATATTTAGAGATGGATAAAGGACAGAGCAAGACTTACAACATTTTTTGCCAAAAATAATGCAGGAACTTTGTACTTTTCAAACATGAGCTCTGTTGTCATGTAAATAGTGTTTTTAACACGATATATAATTGCGCGACAAAAGCCCGATAAAGGAGATAAAAGGTGAAAATTAAATAATAAAAGAACTAGGTTATAATGTTTTACAATTTATATAAGTTGAACAACGACAAATTGGCAGATCAAGTCGTATAGAGACCGAGACACAAACATGCAAGTATGCCGCATGTGTGAAGGAAGACTACAAAGTGTTCTGTAGATCTACTTTAAAAATATGTTAGGACACTTGATCATAAAGTAGTAATGTGTTAACTTCATGGATCTATATGGATGTGCAACCCACCCCTCCTCTCCCTTTCATCCAATTCTTTTTTTAAAAAACTCGGATTCCTAGACCCGTACAATTAACTATGTATATGGTTCTGGAGAAATGGCAGATTCAAGACGGGCGAATTGACTGTCAAACCAACTATTGATCTCATCAAAATATAAGATAAAGGATAGTCGGGTACCGGATCACCTTTCTCTCTGCTGAAGTGTATTAGACGACGGTTCTGCAAGTAGCATAGGATGTTCCGTGGGATCAATCAGTAAACGCTCCCTGAAAAAGAAAATGATAAATAATGTTATAACGTGTTCAAACTGAAAAAGGTGCGGGGAGAACAGAAGTACTAAGAAAATGCGAGGCACTAAAAAATTCAAAACTACAAATTACATATTTGCCAAAAGAGAACTGCAATGACCACACAATTTGCAAAAGAGAATTTCGCGAAACAAAATGTGTGATCATCTTCTCCATCGGTATGCTGTGCATGGTATGGGTCTGATGGATTATGTGATATATATCATGATGGCCAATCTGCCCGTGAAAACATTCCATACATCGCAAATTTGGTTCCAATGAACAACAAAAGCTGCTCAACACGCATGTGTCAAGAGACTAGTCATTACCTAAAAGCATGGTCCCAAAGAGTATCGATGATATCCCAATCCACAACAAAGCCATCCTTCATGGCTGACATCACCTGTAGAAAAATAAAGTATTTAAACAACATTGAAACTTATCAAAATTTCGTATAATAGAAAAACAGAAGAAAATGACCTGACCTCCATATTATCCCTCCGGTAACCAAGGCTTGAGAACCAACATAAAACTTCTGCTTCGCCTTGGCTTTATCATAATCATTTCAGACACTACCATTTTTAGTATCCATAATAGATTCAGAATCTTTTTCAAACTTGACATCATCAATTCCCAACTGATCAATCGACCCAACCACCTTTTTAAACAATATTAATGGTATAGTTTAGTGCCCCACATTGTAAAACCAGTATAGTTCATTATAAATAAATAATAATAATAAAAAAAAAAAAAAAAAGAGGGGAAAATAGCTTTGGGTGCATCTTCACCAACGTAACTAGCTTTGCACGTGTGTGTACCCCAATCAACTAGTATTGCAGATACTTCATCTAAAAAAGTAACAAAACAGAAGTACATAACACAAATTGCATTGAACCTTGTTAACACGAAACATTCCACAAATTCAAAGAACATTAACTTTGAAACAAATTAAAGCATCAACTCAATGAATGAATCATCAGACCTTTTAGTAGATTGATTTTCGTTCACAAAATGATATGATATTCACAATACATTAATGACGTCTAACGTATACATTGATAGTTATATATTTTCGCTCAAAATCTCAGCAAAAAACAAGATTTTCAACCTTTCCTCTCAAGGCTTCCACCAAATAAGTACTTTCAAATTTCAACTATATACATTTCCAATCACGAACTTAAAAATGAGTTGGCATGCCGAATAAATCATAATGTAACAAATAACTCCACAATGTTTGATTCGACTATTACAGAAAGAGAGAACTGAACTAACTAACCTTGGAAGGTCACAATGGTTAGGTTGCCACCTCAAATTCTGATAACTCAAATCCTTTCTCCCAAACTTCTCACAAGCCAGCTGATCAGACATGTAAGTGCATTGCTTCTCAGAATATAACGGATAAGAAACATTGTTGAAAACTCATTTACCATCAAACACATTGCAATTACTAGGCGACATCAACTCTTCTTCCAAAATTCTTCCATTCTTCTTGGTGATACAAAAAGTAGCAAAGACTAGGCCAACAACAAGAATAGGTATAAGGGCATGGAATAAACTATCTCTAATTGCTGGAAATCTGCCCATTCGCAGAAAAGACCACCAAATTTACTAGATTTAATTGAAAAATATGATAAAGGGAAAAAAATCATACCTTTACAACAAATCATAGTATAACACTGAACCAAGACCAGAAAGCTACTAAACAATTCGTGAATCGTAGGATTACTACACAATAGTGGAATAAAACGAAGAAAGAAAGAGGTTAGTTTACTTAAAAAAATGAAATTCATTAGTTTTAAATGGCAACAATGAGAGAGGACAAGCGTTGAAACCGTAGGTAATAAAAGGAAGACAAAGGGGAAAGGAGTTCTTACGGCCGCAGTGGGAGAGCACGAGCGGCAAAACCATAGATTATAAGAGATTTCAGAGAGGGTTGAGAGAGAGACAGAGAGAGGAGTTTTTATTTTAATTTGAGAGTTTTTATTATTTTCTTCCCAGAATTTCCCTCGTTCCCAAATTTCTAATTTTCAGTTTATTTTTAATTTTTTTTTACACTATTAACGTTTGCCTAACGATAAATCTCACTACCAAAAAACATAAAACCGTTAGAAATTAATTCAAATCTCACTGTCAATTAAACTAACACTTTACCATCATTCCTAATGGTAAAAAGGCATTAGGAATGCACTAACGGTAAAAAACTGTTACAAATTAAAAAATGTGTGCGTTACAAATTTCCAATTTTGGTATAATGCGCTGAGCTTCCATCTCGACCCTCGTCTGTTCCCACCACTCATCCTCACACTGGGAACGAGTCTCGAAGTTATGATGCATGGTAGCCTGCTGAATCCAGAGGTCTTCGCAAATAGTATTGAGAGAACGCAAGCCACAATGAATCGCAGTCATGCGTTCTGCATCCGAACTACACCTCTCCAAGACATCGACATCAAAACATGCCATGTCCTCCTCATCCTCTGAGTCATCCTCTTAAACTACCCTATCTTCAGGCAACCTCCAAACTCTTTGGATACACTTCGTATAAATATGAGGATTTTGGTGCTCCTTCAGGCAAATCCTATCAGACGTCGGAGTCGCTCTCAAGGTCATCATGATCTTCGTTATGAAAACAGGGAGAGGTGCAATACTCTTCCCAACTCCCCTAATCATGTTACTCAAAAACTCCAAAATACAAAACTCATACTTCTGCTCCTGGAGTATCTATAGAACGTGAAAGCAGTTTAGACCGATGTCGCTAACTTTCTCCTTCCCTATGACATTCCTACCAATCCACTGAGCTATAGCCAGCTGGTTGGTTCTGAGAGACGACTGGCGAACACAATACGAGCTCGCATTGTAGTTCCCTTTCGAAACAGTCGCGTTCATCAAAGGCTCGACCCCAGTAAATTGAGAATCCTGTAATGTGGCATCGAGATGGCGTCTAGGCGGAATGCCTAAAATCTCAGCCAACAACCCAGTAGATACTTCTCTCCTCCTCCCATCCAACTCCCTCGTCCTATAAAACTGTCAGACCAAATCTTTGTGGTAAAAATCGTCTGTCGAGTACCACAAACCACTCCAATCTCTCCTAACCATCTCATCACCTTAAAACGGTGCGAAGTGGTCGGCAGTAAACGCGTGCTCCGGCAAAATCCTACGTCTTTGAGCCATTTTTAAGTGTTGAAAGGATTTGAGGGTTTGTAGAAGGTGTAGGAACAAGTTGAAACAACCTTACAAAAAAAAAAAAAAAACGATGGTGGTGGCGCTTGGGTGGCGCGGCAGTATTTTTATTTTTGGTGGTTTTCGGTGGTGGAAATTGTTGGGGGAATGAGTTGGAGAAGAATATATGGTTTGGGAATGAATTTGGGTGTGGGTTAAGTTATGTTTTTTTTTTTTTTTTGGTTCTAGGGTTGAAAACATGTTAATGGTGGTGGTGAAGGTGAAGAAGAAGAACGCGATGCGTTCTTGGGTTGTACTGTGGGCTTGGGCCCAAGCCCAATTCGAATTCCAAAAAAATTCGATTTTTAGCGCAACTTCAAAATAGAATTGCAGCTTTGTTACCGGTCTGATTTTTGTGAATGAGATATGGAAATGATCAGGAGAGAATTTCCAATCCAATGATCCATAAAACACTCTATTCCAACCGTGGATGACATATAAGAGGATGGAAAATGCTAAGAAGTATGTGCATGACCTAAGTTATACGAATGAATGAACCCTAATTTCATAGTAATGTCAACCCGAATCGAAATATAATTAAACGGCCTAAACAACAAAACTGGAAAGTTGAACAGTCCAGGACGGAAATGAACACCCCACCCCCAAACAAATTTTAGACACAGAGTTTAGAAAATTTGTTTTAAAAGTGGGTCTTTTAAAGTTAGATTCCTGAGACTTCCTAAATTACTATGTTTGTGATTTTAACAATTTGTTTTTTTATTTTATTTTTTATTCTTTTTTAAATATTTAAAATAAGAAAAACAAGAAAACAATAATTGCATAATTCACACCATAGAGGAACATGACTCAAAATCCGAGAAAACATACAAGAGTGGAAAACGTGAATTATATTTAACGTGGACTTAGGATCCGGTACTTATAGCCACACACTCCATAGGGAGGGCCCGATTACCTGAATGGTGCACTTACCAATATATGGAAATGAAAGGAAGTACACAAACGAAAAGGTCAGTCCGCATAGATAGGGTCCTGTAAAAGGACTTCCTCTACATTAGGGGACAAAAGCTTGTGGAAATGTTTCAACCGTTGGCCATTAACTTGAAAGGTACTGTTGTCTTTGGGATTTACCAAGGTGATTGCCCCGTGAGGGGTGACTTCAGTAACCAGAAAAGGACCAGACTAATGGGTTTTTAATTTCTCTAGAAAAATATGTAGATGAGAGTTGTAAAGTAAGACCTTTTGACCTACCACAAACTCTTTGTGCAAGATTTGCTTATCATGAACAAGTTTCATGTTAGCTTTATAATCCTTCGCGAGATCATAAGAATCGCTATAGATTTCTTCAAGCTCATTCAATTGCAACTTGCACTTGACACTCACCTCATCAAAATTGAATTTAAGGCTTTTTATAGCCCACATAGCGTGCTGCTCCAATTCAACGGGCAAATGACAAGGTTTCCCAAATACAAGTCTAAAGGGAGACATACTTATAGGAGTTTTGAAAGCAGTCCTATATGCCCATAAGGCATCAGATAGACGCTTTGACCAGTCTTTCCTATCAGGATTTATAGTTGTTTCTAATATCTTTTTGATTTCCCTATTAGAAACTTCTACTTGTCCGCTAGTTTGTAGATGATATGGAGTTGCTACCTTATGTGTAACTCCATCCTTTTTCACGAGAGATGCAACAACTTTGTTACAAAAATGTGTTCCACCATCACTAATGATGGCTTTGGGAATGCCAAATCGACAGAAAATATACTCTTTAACAAAAAACACAACTGTCTTATGGTCATTATTACGGCAAGACATGGCCTCTATCCATTTAGACACGTAGTCCACGACAACTAGAATATAAATAAAACCGTGGGTAACTAGAAAGGGACCCATGAAATCAATACCCCATACATCAAAAATTTATACCACCATGATTGGATTTAATGGAATCATATTACGCTTCGTGATTCGCCCAAGTTGTTGGCAATGAATGCACGTCTTGCAATGCACTTGGGCATCTTTAAAGAGAGTAGGCCAATAAAACCCACATTGAAGAATTTTAGCAGCTGTTTTCATACCACTAAAATGGGCACCACACTCTTTGTCATGGCAGAATGAGAGAGCCTAATTATATTCCCATTGGGAAATACAACGACAAATAATCTGATCCGCACAATACTTGAAAAGGTAGGGCTCATCCCAGTAGTATAGCTTAACTTTGGCCAAGAACTTCTTACGTTCATTTCTTGACCAATCATAAGGAATAACATCAGACGCTAAATAATTCACAATGTCAGCATACCATGGTACAGAAAAAATAGCATACAGATGCTCATCAGGAAAAGAGTCCGGTATGGACTCCGAATCACTATCATTGTCGTTTGTAAGTCTAGATAAGTGGTCGGCAACTACGTTTTTGACCCCTCATTTGTCCTTTATTTCTAATGTGAATTCTTGCAGGAGAATAATCCATCGGATTAATCTCTGCTTAGCATTCTTCTTTGCGAGAAGGTACCTAAGGGCTGCATGGTCCGTGTAAACTAGAGTCTTAGAACCAACCAAATAAGGATGAAACTTATCTAAAGCATAAACGACAGCTAATAATTCTTTTTCAGTAGTTGTATAATTCCTTTGAGCATCGTTTAAAGTTTTACTAGCATAATAAATAACAGTGGATTTATTATCTAGTTTCATCCCCAAGACAAAGACCACCGCATAATCACTAGCATCACACATGAGTTTGAAAGGTTTAGACCAATCGGGAGGCTGTATAATGGGTGCAGAAGTTAAGGCGGCTTTTAAAGTTTTAAAAGCCTGCTTACAGTTAAAATTAAAGTCAAAGATGACATCCTTTAAGAGCAGATTAGTTAACGGCCTAGCTATTTTCGAAAAATCTTTGATAAAGCGCCTATAAAAACCTGCATGGCCTAGAAATGCTCTAATATCATGGACAGTCTGTGGTATAGGTAGAGTCGCTATCTTATCTAGTTTGGCCTTATCTACTTCAATGCCATCACTAGATACGATGTGACCTAGTACTATGCCTTTTTTCACCATGAAGTGACATTTTTCCCAATTTAAAACGAGACTCTTCTCTTAACATCGTGTCAAAATTTTAGACAGTTTAGACATGCATTCAGTGAAAGAGTCTCCATAGATAGAAAAATCATCCATGAACACTTCCATGAGACGCTCTACCATGTCATTCAATATATGAAGCATACACCGCTGGAAGGTACCAGGAGCATTACAAAGGCCAAAAGACATTCGTTTATAGGCATATGTCCAAAAAGGACATGTAAAGGTAGTCTTTTCTTGGTCATCAATATCAATAATAATTTGGAAATAGCCAGAGTAGCCATCCAAAAAATAATAAAAAGCATGACCAGCTAGGCGTTCAAGCATCTGATCTATAAAGGGTAAAGGAAAATGATCCTTTCGTGTCATGGCATTTAAACGTCTGTAATCAATACAGATCCTCCATTTCATAGGACCATGTGTGGCAACATATTCACCCTTGGCATTACGTACTATGGTAGTCCCTGATTTCTTAAGAACTACATGAATGGGACTTACCCATTTGCTATCCGAGATTGGGTATATGATATCCGCATCGAGTAACCGTAAGACCTCTTCCCTGACCACCTCTTTCATGGAAGGGTTCAAACGACGCTGAGGTTCGCGAGAAGTTTTTGCATTATCCTCCAAATGGATACGATGAGTGCATACATTAGGGTCAATTCCCTTAATGTCGGCTAAGGACCAACCAATCGCAGAACGATGTTCCCTAATCACCCTGATCAACCGTGTCTCTTCCTCCTTAGATAATAAAGAAGATATAATTATCGGATGACTACCCTCTGGATCAAGTTGAATATACTTTAACTCAGGAGGAAGAGGTTTAAGCACCGGGGTGGAAGGAATATCGATAAATGCTTCTGGAGGGTCCTCATCTTGACTAATGAATACTTGCTTAGGCAGCAGGTCTTCAAACTCTGTATATGGAGCAACCAAAGGGTCAACAATTTGGAAATGGTGTTGACTTCCTCTACGTAGGAGTCATCGACAAAATTTGAACTTCCAAAAGAAAGGAATTTATGCATATGGTTTTCTGGAAACGTGTTATTAAAGTAATCTTGAGCTAAGCTCTCGATCATGCTAACCTCTCCATCTATAGATGAATCTGGTAACTGTTTCATCATTTTAAAAATATTTACCTCAACCGAAAGATGGCCAAAAGACAAGGACATCGAACCATCGCGGTAGTTTATAAGCGCGTTTGCAGTCACCAAGAAGGGACGCTCTAAGATGATCAGAACAAAATCGTTAGCGACTTCTGTACCGAGGATAACAAAATCAGCAGGATAGTAGAAATCCTAAACCTTAACAAGCACGTTTTTAACCACACCCTTAGGATACTTAATAGACCGATTAGCTAATTGCAACGTCATTTTAGTAAGTTGCATCTCCTATAGACCTATTTGTTTATATAAATAATAAGGGAGTAAGTTAACACTCGCCCCAAGGTCTAATAGCGCGGTCGTCATGTGGGAATCTCCTAAGGTGCATTGTACAGTAGGACGACCAGGGTCCTTGTACTTAACAATTCCATTATGTTCGGTTAAAGTTAGAAATTGTTCAGTTAAAAAAGCGTTTTTAGAAATATTTGTTTTACGCCTAGTAGTGCACAACTCCTTAAGAAACTTAGCATGATGAGATAACTTTTTAATCGCTTTAAGAAAGGGTAGGTTTATCGTTAGATTTTTGAAAACTTCCCTAATCTCATCGAAATTCATATCCTTGGCTAACATGGCTAATCTTTGGGGAAACGATGGTTTCTCCCTATATTTAGCATATGGATGAACAAGATGTTTAACATTGGCTTTTTGTTTCTTAGGCTGTGGTTTAACTGGTACCTCTACAGGAGTAGGCTCTTCAGTTTCTATTATGGTATCTAGTTCAATCTCCGGTGTAGGGACAACTGGTGGGTTAACTATAAGCATAGTTACTTTGTTATCAACCACTCTCCCAGAACGGAGAGTGGTGATGGCATTTAGCTCACGTACATTTGCATTTTCTGTACTAGTATTACCATTCACCTCACCCTTAGGGTACTTAATAGATCGATCCGCTAATTACAACATCATTTTAGTAGGTTGCATCTCTTTTAGACCTATTTCTTTGTATAGATAATACGGGAGTAAGTTAACACTCGCCCCCAGGTCTAGTAAAGCGGTCGTCGTGTGGGAATCTCCTAAGGTGCATTGTACAGTGGGACGACCAGGGTCCTTGTACTTAACAATTCCATTGTGTTCCATTAAAGTTGAAAACTGTTCAGTTAAAAATGCGTCTTTAGGAATATTTGTCTTACGCCTTTTAGTGCACAACTCTTTGAGAAACTTAGCATGGTGAGGTAATTTTTTAATTGCGTCTAGAAAAGGTAAGTTTGTCGTTAGATTTTTAAAAACTTACCTAATCTCGTCAAAGTTTGTATCCTTGTTTAACATAGCTAATTTCTAGGGAAACAGTGGTTTCTCTCTATATTTAGCATATGGATCAACTGGATGTCTAACCTTTGCTTTATGTTTCTTAGGTTGTGGTTTAACTGGTACCTCTACAGGGGTAGGCTCTTCAGTTTCTATTACGGTATCTAGTTCAATCTTCGGTGTAGGGACACCTGGTGGGGTAACTATAGGCATAGTTACTTTGTTATCAACCACTCTCCCAGAACAGAGAGTGGTGATGGCATTTAGCTCACCTACATTTTCATTTTCTGTACTAGTATTACCATTCACCTCAAAGGCTGTGTTTGTTATTTTAGGATTAGCTATCGCTTGACCTGGAAACACACTTTTGGGTTGTACTTTCTCTTGAGCTAACTGCTATAAGGAAAGTTGGATGGCTTTTAAAATCTGTTGTTGAGATTGCATAAAGGTATCAAAACGATCCAGTTGTTGAGTAGTATTTGCTACTGGTTGTGTGACAGGAACTATGTCACGGTGATTATTAATTGGTGGATTTTGATAGTTATTATTATTAATAGGAATGATACCTCTATTAGCATTATAATTATTATTGTTATAATTATTATAATTATCTTGACCTTGTCCTTGTCGTGGTTGAGCTTGGTTTTATAATTATAATTACCCTAGCCTTGTCCTTGACCTTGTCGTGGTGGGCCTTGGTTATAATTGTTTGCTGGCCTAACATTTTGATTATTAAACCCTGGAGGTGTTACTTGTTGATTATTTCAATTCTCCAACTGAAGTTGGGATGTTGTCTCCAAAGGGTGTTAGGAATAGGATAACTATTAATCGAGCAAACATTATCTTGTTGTGATTGTTGTTGTTCATAGGCGAGAGGACAATAGGAGTCGGGATGCTCTGGACTTAAACAGAAAGTACATGGATTGGAGTTGACATTCATGATGGGGATAGGCGTTTGTTGAACAGAAACAGCCTCTACCTTTTTAGTTAGAGATTCGATTAAATTTTTAAGTTCCGGATTGGGTTTCATCTCAAACATACCGGCGGCTTTAACTGTTATAGAAGAACTAGTGGAACGGGAGAAATCGTCACTACCCCCTAGTTATTATTACGCTTAGTTTGATCTTCTAAAAATTTGTAAGCCTCTGAGGCTGCCTTACTTAGGAAACTACCCCCATTCATTATGTCAAGCACCTCCTTGTGGTGGTGTAACAGTCCCTTGAAAAAGGCATGAACTAGCATGTCTTTCGCAAGGTTATGGTGTGGACACTCTATAAGTAGATCGGTGAAACGATTCCAAGCCTCTGAAAATGATTCATGAGGAATCTTTCGAAAGAAATGAATCTTGGAAAGCATTTCATCGGTCTTCAATGGTGGGTAAAAATGTTCCATAAACAGTTGAACAAGTTTAGCCCACGAGTCCACAGAATTTGGTGCTTGGGTAGTTAACTAAGACGCCGCCTTATCGGCTAAACTGAAGGGAAATACCTTCAGTTTAATTTGTTCAGCACTAACTATAGGATGGTGGAATGTAGTAAGGACTTGGTTAATCCTACGCATGTGCTGATAAGGCTGTTCATGGTCTAACCCATGAAAAATGGGTAACAAATTAAATATATTTGGGGGGATTCGGAAATCCCCCACTGGGTCTGAGAGAACGATGCAAGATTTAGGGCTATCGTTCAAGGCTTTGTAAAAGTCAGAGAGAGGAGACTCTCTTTCTTCAGCCATTACTTCAGGTGGTGTGTGTGGTATATTAGCTAGAGGTGTAATGAGTGGTATACTAGAAAGGCGTGTTTGTTGACGTTGTCGGTTGATTACGTTAGACATTTTTCTTCGGCCTGACCTTAATCTCATGCAAGGCTAAGCCAATCTTAACGAAACACAATAACACTCCAAACAATCCTGATATGCTAGTATGAACCTCTAACAGGAGATGCGAGGTGTGGAAGAAAAGAGTATCTGAATGCCTCCTTGCTTCGCTTATGAATAACGTCTTGTTTACGCGTGCTTAGTGTGTATAACAAGTTAGAACACTGAAAACTTTGAAAGAAATGGAAGTTTGAAACAAACCTGTGGAAATCGGGCAGTTTCAGCAGAGGGCGCAGGTCGCACTCAGAATAGGCCTAGGTAGGGCGCAGGTCGCTCTCAGGTCAAGCAGGAGTTCCATTTCGTTTGGGCATGGGTGGCGCTCTAATTTAGCTTTGGTAGGGCGCGGGTCGAGCTCAGGGAAAAACTTAATGTCCAGGCACTTCAGCACGGGGGGCACTCGTGTTTTGCCTTAGCAGGGAGTGGGTCGCGCTCAGCTAAAAAGTGGAGTTCCAGGCGCTTGGGCGCGGGTGGCGCTCCAATTTAGCTTGCCCAGGGCGCGGGTCGTGCACTGTGTAATTTTGCGAGGAAAATTTTCAGTGCTGAAACAGACAACCACAGTGAGAATCAAACAAGGGTGGGTGGGTTATGGGACTTTGGAAAACTAACAATTCTAAAGAAAACAATACTAAAGGTAACTAAGATGGCAGCGGCGCCATTTGATAATCTGATAAAATTGAATATAACTCTACTTATTAATAAATGATGAAGTCTCAAAATGCAAGTAAAACTATAACTATTTTACGTCTAATGTTATCAAAGTTTTTATACACTCTCGATGCTATTGCACTAAGTGGAGTAGAGAATTCGTTCCACTCCTAGTTCTTTAGCATTTCAAGTTTTCTACGACTATCAATCCTACTAAAGTCAATGAGAGTTTTACGAATTATACTACGATGCAATTTATACTAACAAGATAATGGGATTCAACTACGAAATGCTACGGGTTGAATCTATGATAAGGAATTAGGGGGGATTGATTCCACCGTAACTTGACTTAATTTACTAACGACGAATCGTCGTAATCCGAATTGAACTGCTTTCGCAGAACAATTGGTTCTTCCTAATCCCTAGTTGTTCATGGTAATCTCTACCAACTAACATCTAGCATGTGAACGATCAAACCCATTCTCATGGTGAACTAATCGTTTCTAGAATGGAGTGGAAATTATGACTACTCTACGCTAACACAAATCAAGCTTCATCAAGGTTTTTTTAACCCCCTCTAATGGGGGTTTAGCCTAGAATCATCATGCTATCATTTCCATAAGCAATTAAACAAGTCATCATAAAAAGATTGGAACTTTTCTTATTTAAACTCAAATGGAAACTACTCATGCAATAATTAATTTAAACTAATAATGACAAATAAGTAAATCTAAGAATTGAAGCTAATAATTAATGGAAAACAAAACTAGATTATCAAGAAATAAATATTTTATTAATCTAACAACTAAATAACAATCATTCAATACTGAAATTAAAACAAGAATAACAACTAATTAATTAATTGAAAAACTAGATCTAGAACTAAACTTTAATGACTACCTCTATCCTAACATAATTGATACTTAAGAGCTAAGTCTTGTGTGTGGAAATGGAGGAGACCAGATCCACATTTTCGTGCATGAGCTGAGGGTCCATATTTTGGGCCATAAATCGAGCCTGAAGCCCAATTTCTTCAGTCAACAGGGCCCTTTCTAGCTAGCTTTGACTTCAACAGGCTTTTTGTCCACTTTTGCTCCTCTGATTGGGTTACAATTTAGACCATTGGAAAGCTCTTTCTGAGCCGGTCGTTTTGACATAAGGTACGCCCAATTATGAGGCCTGAGTCCAAAGAAACGATCTTCGAAAGTTCTACTAACTTTTGTGTGCTGTTTCTGCCCGCATTGACTTTGACTTTTCAGCTTCTGACCGGGCTTTACAAAGGCTTTTTCTCCTTGAATCTTGGCCTTTAATCACAGAGCTTCTTAGAAACCAACCCTTACTCCTTTATATTGCCAAAGTGGTACATTTTTGCACATAATTGACTTCAATGCCTGAAATACATATAAACATGTAATTAGCATTAACTCTTATTTATTACTCGCATAACTGGTCTAAAAGTATTATTGTTAAGGGGTTAAAACTATATTTTGGGGCTCTTATCAGTTGTGTAGTCTCATTTATTCTTGATTAGGTCAATCACGAGGTGGCATCAACTGGGCAGATAGCCATTAGGTTTTGTAGTCTATTCAAAGCGGAATATCATACTGATAAGTCAAGTAGTGAACCAATTAACCCTTATCCCACCTAGTATGATTATCATGTTAACCACTTTTGAGCCTTATATATTAAACCTTTTATTCTTAAACCAATCATCTTAAACCCAATTCTAGATAAGGAGTATATCCCATATTATTAGCCTTACCTATATTTCTGAGGATTTCTTAAGAACTAAAGAGAAAGCTAGAACAAAGAAGATTTTGAAGGAAATTTTACCAAAGTCAAATGAGGAAAATCATTCCTTTTGCTCAAAGAAAAAAATAAAAAATAAAGAAAAGAGAAAAAGAAAGAAAAGAAATATAAATAATGGAGCAGAAGTAGTGAAAGAGTTCAAGTGTTGCAGTTTACAAGTGAAGAAAATTTCCAAGAAGGTCAAAAGTAAAAAGTCTTTAGTATATTCTTAGAAATTTTTGAATCTTTTTTACCCTTTTCTTGTTAACCTGTCTTAAGCCCTGTTTTAAAACCAAAACTTATCACTAAAGTATGATATGAAATATAGAATAGGTGAGAGGATGCTAATGTGAAGGACCTGACATTTCAAATGTGATTGACATTCTTTCCATGGGACTTTAATTATATATTAAAAAATTTCCATCTTTCTGACTAAATATGTAGGATGTTCTATTTTTTACTCATTTCCCTGCCTATGGAGGTAAAATAGAAAACTTATCTGAGAGAGATTTTCTTGTGAGTGTATGAAATGGTGAGATTTGAAGTCAAAATACTAATTCAAAGGTGAGGTAGAAATTACGTTGCTTGGAAAAGAGAAAGGAATCAAAATAGTTAAAAATGAAAAAGCTCTAGTTAGGATGATTAGTCAGTTTTTTCTATCTTTATGAATAGAACTTTAGCCTAATGTTTTATGATCATGGGTGTGATAAGTAATAACTTTTTGATTTAGACATTTTAACTGAAAAAGTTGGTTTATCTAGATTTCAACATAGTTCATATGTAAAATTGATTTTGTGGGTATATCAAATGAAAACCCTCACGAGGCTATAACTCGTTCTTTAAGGGTAACTTAAAGGTTTAAGGCCTTGTTGCATATGGTAAATGCAAACGCGATGCCTGCAAAAGTGAGTTAGTTTATTATTTAACTAGTATTGTTAGCTTTGAACACTTCTCTAGTATAACACATATTTGCTAAGAGACTAGCAAAATGCTAGTTGGGGGTTGTGATAAATGCTTAAAAGTAATGATTTATAACCCCAATTATGTGTATAGTTATCTCCATTTTATATTTAAATATTCTAATATGATGCAATTTGAGTTTTTGCAGGTCAAAGAACCTAAATGTGAAATATGGAGGGAAAATAAGTCACACAAGTAAAAAAGAAGTCATTGGGAATTACAGCTAAAGGCCAAAGGCAAAAAAGTCATATTTTTCTCCATAAGTGCCAAGCCTAATGGGACTCTAAAAGAGGATAATAATTGAGTTAGAAGAGTATTAAATCTGATCTCAAAGCCTTAATTTTGAATTCATATAAATAGGAGATCAACATGGAAAAGAATTCAGAGTTTCACAAGAATCGAGAATTGAAAAGTCGAGCCGCAGACTTGGGAAATAGCTTTGTTAGCAAAAAGTGGGACACGTCCAACTTTGGTCCAACCAAATTTAACTTTGTTAGGATTGCTTCTAAAAATATTCTAGAGAGTTTGACACCAAATAAACATAGGATTCAATCTCTATCCAAACGAACATGTAAGCCAATATATAAAGCACAAAAACCTGAGTTTACATCATCTAGGAAATTTAGTGTTTGCATCTTAGATCTAGAATTAAGAGAGAAGAAAGTTCAGACCTTTTCACCATTAAAATCTATAAAGATTATTCCTTTTCATATTGTGTTCATAACATTGTATGAGGAGCTAATCTCCCTTCTCTTAGGAGGGGAGATGAAGCCTTTATTGTATGTTTTAGTTTAGTTATTCTTTTATCATGTTTTAGTTTAAATCCCTCATTGAGTTTCTTCTTATTCATCCATTGATCTAATGGTCCTGTGGAGGTTAGTTGGTCTTAGGGTAATTCATGATTATGTAGAGCCAAATACCACAAACCCTAAATTCTTTTCTTCTAGTTTTTAGTGTTATGGTGTGATGATTGGATTCTTTATGACACCTCAATTAGTTGTATGGTTAATGCCACATGTGGATTTTCCATGGCACCTAGAGTTGTATATTGAATGCCACTTAAAGCACAATTTGGCTAGATAGAAGATATCATTATAGATTGAAGAAGTATTTGATGGAAAGATAAAAAGCACATTGAAAGCCATATATTATCGTCATGGTTATGAGCATACGGTTTGTAAGTATGATGCGTTTCTATTGGTGATTTATATTAAGCATGATAGGTAGATCTATTAGACTAATTCTATGATTTTGGTGGATTTATCTCTCCCAAGATATTCTCTTTCTTGATTCATATTCATATATTTAATTTAGTTTACTTTATGCATAGTTTACATCTCAAATCAAATGAACTATATATTCATCTTTACTTAGCCACATCTTTTACTTGCATCTATTAGAGTAACTTAGATTAGGAATTTCTATTATCAACACTTAGTTATTTAGAGTAGGATTGATACCTTGCTAGCCATTATACTAATCAATATTTAATAGGCTAAGTGAGATTTGCAAAAGATACGTAACACAAACAACGACATACAAATAATTATGTGTTGCGTGCTTTTTCAATGGTGCCGCTGCCCACTCTAAATTGATTAGGTGATAAAATATTTAATTTAGATTATTTTAATTTTGGAATTCATATAGTTTAAACTGCATATTTAGCATAATTAGATTAATTTAGCATAATTCAATTAGATTTGCATAGTAGAAAGTATTTTCATAAAGTTTAGTGTTTGTTTAACAGAAAAGAACAGTATAGAAAATGCATTTATAAATTTCAAAAAATTCTTAAATTTTACAGAGTTGATCTGTACAGTATGGGTAATTTATTGAAGTTTTTTTGAATTTTTAGTATTTGTCTTACCTGGGTAACTAACATCGTCGTTGCAGTATCCCGTTTTCAGTTTCAGGATGCAAGCATCTATAAAAACAGTCAAGCAGAGTTATTTGGACATTATCAAAAATTCTAAATTTTTTACAGGAGGAACCCCGATTCGTCCGGAGCTTGCAATAAAAATTTGATTATTGTTTGACCTGTTTTGACCACTTAACTAGTTGCTTGCTTTCAGTGTGTTTCTGCTGTTTTTCAGGACCAAGGTCTCTGGAAGAACAGTCGAGAAGAAGGATCTGTAAAACTTCAAATAATCCAAATATTTTACAGGATCATCCCTGACATGTCAGGAGACTCTAGTAAAAAATTTGGGATTTTTAGTACTCTTTTACTTATTTATTCAATCAATTGTTTACAGTGTGTGCAGAAAACTTCTTCACTGGACTTTGCAGGATTAAACAGTACAGAAGAGGGACTTAGCAAGCTCTGATTGCTCTGAAAATTTACAGGCTATTTCTTGGAAGCATCAGGTAGCCTCTATAAAAATTTCAAAATTTTTGGACTTGTTTTTCTTGCTATAACAGTAAGTGCTTCTCTTCCACCGTGAATCCCCTGTTAGCGGTTTCATAATTAGCATTAATAGTTAACATTATATAGTTTGATAATATAATTTAGTTAATTAAGTGCATATTAGATAATTTTATATAGATTTATTATCTAGTGAATGAAAACTTGGTTTCGTGATTCATCTCGTAAATGTTTAATCAGAAGAGCTAATTCTTGTAACAATCTTCCAATTCTGGTTTTGGAGGAGACCACACCAACGAACTCAGGATCTGATTCTGAATCTGAAACACACACACCACTAGTAGACTTAGAGGATACACTAGAGAGAGTACCATTAGCCGCCATGGCTGATCAAAGAACTCGTAGCACCTTGTTTCAAGCATATTAAGTACTTTTAAAGCACCTCATCTTTCCCCTGAAAAGACTAGATTAAGGTTGTTCCCCTTGACTTTTGAGGATTCCGCACTACATTGGTATAGATCCCTACCATCTAATTATATAACTACTTGGGAGAAACTATCACAAAAGTTTATGAAACAATATTACCCTTTACGTAAAATTGAAGCCATGCACTTGGCTATTTCAACCTTCAAAGGAAAACCTAATGAAGAGTTTCATACAACATGGGATAGATTTAATGATTTACTTGTCCGTTGTCCACATCATGGTTTTGTCATACTTAATATGGTACATTACTTTATAAAAGGTCTTTCACCTATGAACCGTTAGTTAATTGAATCAATGAATGGAGGAAGATTTACAAGTCTTATTCCTAATGAAGCCTACACTTTTTTGCAAAACTTTTCTGAAAGTTCTAAGGATTGGACCAATAGAAGAGACCATGAGGACATGGCACGGGTAGATGGGGGGATGAGTTTTAATAAACTAGGTATGTATGAGGTTAGAAACGATAGTGATCAAGAATTAAAAGCTGCACTAGTTAGTTTAACCACAGGAATCAAAAACCTAAACAAGAAATTTGATTCATTCACTTTAAACCCTCCAAGGAATAGTCAACCTCAACAAGCAATGAGTGTCAATCAATTTTGTGAAAATTGCCTTACTACAGATCATGACACCTCAGTTTGCTCTATGTTTGTTGTTCAAGGTATTGATGATGTTTGTGCTTTTAATACATTCAAAAGACAGGATTATCAAAATAATTTTAGTAACAACCACAACAATAACCCAGATCATCTTAGAAATAACTCAAACAATTCATGGAGACAAAACATGTCTCAACAGCATAACCAATATGGTTTTCAAGGTAATCAAGGGAACAATAGGCAACAATACATGAATAATAGAGGCGCAGTAGTACCTTCTCCACAGTATTACCCACAACAACAATAAAAACAACAAGATATGCACAGAGAATTAGCCAAAAAACCCATGGCTAATTACCAAACCAATGTCACAGATGAAACCATGAAAGCTTTAGCCACCAAGACTGAGAATGAATTCAAAAGGATTGACCAAAAATTTGATGTTATGACTCAACAGATAAGCCAACAATTCAATTAGATACTAGTTACTCTAGCCGAGAGACCCAAAGGAACCTTACCAAGCCAACCTGAACAAAACCCAAAAGGTAGAAATGTTTATCAAGTTGAAACCAATCCTTTATCCGCATCCACAGATGGAGTTAACTCGATATCTACCCTTAGGTCAGGAGAGAAAGTAGATAACAAAGTTGACATACCTGATTCTGATGAAGTTGTTATAACAAAAGATAAGGAAAAGCCAGTTGAAACTGAGAAAACCAAAGAGCACGCAACACGTAATTATTTATGTCGTTGTTTGTGTTACGTATCTTTTGCAAATCTTACTTAGCCTATTAAATATTGATTAGTATAGTGGCTAGCAAGGTATCAATCCTACTCTAAATAACTAGTTGATTATAATAGAAATTCCTAATCTAAATTACTCTAATGGATGCAAGTAAAAGATGTGGCTAAGTAATGATGAATATATAGTTTATTTGATTTGAGATGTAAACTATGCATAAACTAAACTAAATTGAATTTATTAATATGAATCAAGAGAGAGAATATCTTGGGAGAGATGAATCCACCAAAATTATAGAATTAGTCTAATAGATCTACCTAGCATGCTTAATATAAATCACCAATAGAAACTCACCATACCTACAAATCTTATGCTCATAACCATGATGATAATATGTGGCTTTCAACGTGCTTTCTATCTTTCCATAAAATAATTCTTCAATCTCCAATGATATCTTCTATCTAACTAAATTGTGCTTTAAGTGGCATTCAATATACAACTCTAGGTGCCATGGAAAATCCACATGTGACATTAACCATACAACTAATTGAGGTGCCATAAAGAATCCAATCATCACACTAAAACGCTAAAAACTAGAAGAAAAGAATCTAGGGTTTGTGGTATTTGGCTCTACACAATCATGAATTACCCTAAGACCTCCTAACCTCCGCAAGGAACGTTAGATCAATGGATGAATAAGAAGAAACTCAATGGGGGATTTATACTAGAACATGATAAAAGAAAAAATAAACTAAAACATTAGAAAAAGGCTTCATCTCCCCTCCCAAGAGAAGGGAGTATACTATGCTATGAACACAATATGAAAAGGAATAATCTTTATAGATGTTAATAGTGAAAAGGTCTGAACTTTCTTCTCTCTTAATTCTAGATCTAATATGTTGATAAGAGCCCAAAATTGTAGTTTTAACCCTTTAACAATAATACTTTTAGACCAATTATGCGAGTAATAAATAAGAGTTAATGCTAATTACGTGCTTTTATGTATTTCAGGCATTGAAGTCAATTATTTGCAGAAATGTGCCACTTTGGCAATATAAAGGAGCAAGGGTTGGTTGCTAAGAAGTTCTGTGATTAAAGGCCAAGATTCAAGGAGAAAAAGCCTTTGTAAAGCCCGGTTAGAAGCTGAAAAGTCAGAGTCAACGCGGGGCAGAAACAACACACAAAAGTTAGCATAACTTTCAATGACCGTATCTTTGGACTCAGGCCTCAGAACTGGGCGTAACTTATGTCAAAATGACCGGCTTGGAAAGAGCTTTCCAATGGTCTAAACTTTGACCCAATCAGAGGAGCAGAAGTAGACAAAAAGCCTATTGAAATAAAAGCCACCTGAAAAGGGCCCTGTGGACTAAAGAAATTGGGCTTTGGGCTCGTTTTTCCGACCCAAAACATGGATCCTCAGTCCATGCACGAAAATGTGGATCTGGTCTCCTCCATTTCCACACACAAGACTTACCTCTTAAGTATCAATTAGCTTAGGATAGAAGGGAGCCTTTAGAGAATAATCTAGATCTAGTTTTGAGTTTTTGAATTAGTTAATTAATTAGTTTTCATTCTATTAATTAGTTTCATTCCTTATTTTAGATTAGTTATTGGAATCATTGTTTATCATTCATTAGATAAATAAAATAGTTAGTTCTTGATAATTTCGATTTTGTTACTTAATGATTTCTTAGTTGTTAATTTAGATTTCAATTATTGTTTAGTTGAATTTAATAAAGTTAGAATCTTTATATTATGTCTTATTCAATTTCATATGGAAATGATAGTTTGATGAATCAAGGCTAAATCTCCATTAGAGGGGTTTGATGAAGCCTTGATGAAAACTTGATTGTGTAGTGTAGAATCGTTATAAGAGTCTATTCCACTCTAGAAGGTCGTTGATTCGCCATGAGAATGGGTTGGACTTCCTCACATGCTAGTCATTATTTGGTAGAGATTGCCATGATTGATTAGGGATTAGAATGACCAATTCTTATCGTAAGAACATAAGAATTGGATTACAACAATCTATGCTAGTTTATTAAGTTGGATTCAAGGTGGAATCAAATTTCCCTAATTCTTTATCCATATTTGATTCATCTATATTTAATTACTTTAGTTAATATTAGTATAAGGTCAATTGATAGTATTATCTCGTAGTATAAATTCACATCCATAATTATTACTCTCACCATTGTTCCTTGTGTTTGTTCAATTGAATTTGTTTAAGTCTTGAGAGTTAAGAGTGGAACAAATCCGTACTCTATATATATTGCATGAATCTATATGTGAGAGTAGAAAATAAATAATTGATACCGTAAGAATAAGGTTAGAGTAATCTAATTGTGTTTTTACTGGTTATCAAATTTGATAACCCGTAAAAACACGACTAGATTACTCTAACCTTATTCTTACGGTATCAATTATTTTATTTCCTACTCTCACAAATATATTCATGCAATATATAGAGTACAGAATCATTCCACTCTTAACTCTCTAGACTTAAACGAATTCAACTAATCAAATACAAAGAACAATGGTGAAAGTAATGAGATGTGAAATTTCTATTCTAAATAACAACTATTCTAACAAGCAATCATCCTCACATGGCTTCCTTAACCTCCTATAATAAAGGTTTTAGCCTAATATCATTTTACTATCATTCCCAATACAAGAACAATAATAACAAGTCATAATTTAATAACTAATTTAAACTTTATAAATCTAATTTTAACAATAGTCTAAGAATCAAAATGAAGACATCCTAATTTATGAATTTAAAACAATTAAAACTAAATAAGAATTTAATCAATAACTAAACTGAAATGAAGAACTAATTATTTATTATAAAACTAAATTTGATTCTAAATAATAATCTACTTTGTTCTAACACTAATTAATTGAAGATAAAAACTAGATCTAAAACAAGCTATTCTAACTAATTAATAGAGTCTAACCTAATTTTCTAATATAGATCTAGGTTCCCTTAAGAGCTAAGTCTTCTCCATACAAATAGAGGAGACCAGATCCACTTTTTCATGCATGGGCTGAGGAGCCATGTTTTGGGCCGAAAAATCGAGCCCAAAACCCAATTTCTTCAGTCCACAGAGGCCTTTTCAGCTATATTTGACTTTCATAGACTTTTCGCCCACTTCTACTCCTCTGATTGGGTCAAGTATTAGACCATTGAAAAGCTCATTCCGAGCTGGTCGTTTTGACATAAGGTAGGCCCAATTTCGAGGTCTGAGTCCAAAAAAACGGCCTTCGAAAGTTTTGCTGACTTTTGTGCGCTATTTCTGCCCGCGTTGACTTTGACTTTTCAGCTTTTACCGGGCTTTAAAAAGGCTTTTTCTCCTTGAATCTTGGCATTTAATCACAGAACTTCTTAGCAACCAACTCTTGCTCCTTTATCTCACAAAAGGGGCGCATTTTTGCACATATTCGACTCCAATGCCTAAAATACATAAGAACACGATAGCAGTACTAACTCTTACTTATTAATCACATAATTGGTCAAAAGTGATATTAAACTACAGTTTTGGGCTCTTATCAAACCACCCCAAAACAGCATTTTGCTTGTCCTCAAGCAAATATGACAAATTATAATAAGTGACCAAAAATGGAGTTCTAACTAATCTCGTTTCGCTGAGTGCGATTGCATTGACCATATGCAACAAGGCCTTAAACCACTAGGAATTCCCTAGTGGAGGAGTTATAGCCTTGTGAGAGTTTCCCATTGAAGGTACTCACAAACTTCATCTATACTACAATGACTAAAAAATAAAACTATTGTTTCCTTATTTATGTCTCAATGATCTATACATCTCACTAGTATTTAAACAAGAATGATCATTCTAAAACTTAAACTAATACATGCATAACAATCAAATCATCTTAAGAAAAACAACTATACAATGAACTATGATATGAAATGCAATGGCAGGTCCGTTTCTGAAACTTTTGGGTAGCGTGCCTAAGTAGGTTCTCACAAGGAATGTGTCAAAACAGATAACACTTTGATTTTTCCACTCAAGTTTGCTAACTCCAGTGTGCAGTAGGCACACGTTTCTTCACAATCTCAATGACAATCCAAGGAAGCTGAGGTTGATCAAACACATCTACCACTTACTATCACACCAACCTATTCCTAATTGAGCTAGAGGTCTTTATTAGGTGATACGGGGCATAGGTGTTGGTTAAAGAAGGAAGGAAATGGATATTCAAAAAGACAAATCTGAGAAAGTAGGGTCTTCATATTATGTAACTAGAGAAAACCTTGTTCTTTTTCTTCTACACTTTGTTTCCATCCTTATCCTTTTTATTTTGGCTTTTTGACTCATTTTATTCTATTTTTGGATTTTTTATTTTATTTTATTTTATTTTTCTTTGGGTAGAAACTTTTTTTTTTCTTTTCTGAAGTAACTAACTAATTTTTGTTTACATTTCTCCTCTCTTTTCTTCACTCATCCCATTTCTCAGACTTATCCAGATAGGTAGGCTAATTTTATTTTTTATTTTGTTTTATTGGGTAAAGGATTTGTGGTTTGTGAACAGGCTAATAAAAGGCTCAGTGGGGCGACTAGCGGATAATAAATTTCATATAGGTGTGAATTTCTGGGTATATCGATCCAAAGAGGGCCTAAATTCTCACTTAGGATATGGTGTGGTGATCAAGCAAGTGGATGTGTGATTTCTCTACTCGAAATTGACTTCTCCCTTATGTCATCACTCAGATATTTCACTCTTATGAGGCTTTTAGGCTAGATGCTCACATGATATGTATTAAGTACTCTAACTTAGGTCTCAGAAAAATACTGCCAAGTACAATCAAAGATGCTCATGCAAGATGTTCGTGAAAATATACAATGACTATTACCTACGTATTAATCTATGTTTCAAAAATTAAATCCTAATTCAAGTACTACGTGAGATTTCTAGACTAATATCATCATGGAGAAGGGAATAATACCATTATCACGTCACTAAGTGTATAACATAAACTTTTTATTTATATTTTTGAATTTTTAAAATTTTATAAGACAAATAATACATAATATACAACCTAATATGTGCTTAAACCTTTACATTGTGTTTCTATACCACCCCCAAACAATTTGGGAGAAGGGGGTTCATGAAACAATTCAATAGCACAATTAAATTATGTAACTAACTAATTTTTATGATTTTTCACATTTTATGAATAAAAGTGAGTAATTTACATCCTAAAAGTGTCTAATTTTTGCAAATGTTTCTATCCCACCCCCAAACAATCGAACGTTTTGTCTTCAAAGTGTAAAGAGATAAGGAAAGAATTTACCATAAAAACGTGGCAACAAATTGGCAGTACCTGTAATAGAAATATTGTAAAGAAGATATGATAACATGAAGCACAAATAAATTGTTACGTACTAACTAACGCAAACTCTACTGGAGTAAACATGACAGGCAAAGGGTGGCAAAAAGATTTGAAATGAAATACCAAAATACACCACCCCCAAACAAAATTTGAAACTCTTTTGAAGTTTGAAAATTTTTGTGGCCTATACTCCATTAAGGTGGTATTTTACAAGAAATTATATGGGTATTTTAAAGTCAGATTCCCCTAAACTTAATGTGGGGTCGTTTTAAGTCAGATTCCCCTAGACTGTGCGCACCCCGAAACAAGCAAGAACTGGGGTGACACAAAATGGTTGATGCGTGGTCAACTATAAACTAATAGCCAAAAGAGTTGGGTGTCTAGCCATAAAAACATGATACTAAATGCAACCCCAAACAGAATGAAATTGTATAAATACAAGCAATTATGTAGAAGAATGAAAGAAAACTTATGTAACCCATAAAAAAACATATGTAAACCATCATGTTGTTGCTGTTTTAAAGAGTTAAAATGACCCAAAAGATGAATTAGTGATATTTTAGGTGAGAAAGGAATGAAGTATGGATTTTGATGTCTTTCATGAGGCTTAGATGAGGAAAAATAAGACAAACTAGGTTTCTCACTACACTCGGTCAAAGTTTGGCTCTCAACTATAGGAATGGTGTACTTATGAGATTATGTACTAGGCAAACACTCTTCACCATGAGGGTTGAAAAAATTATAGAGGGTCTTTGAGGCAATAAGCTCAAGTGTAAATTCGAGGTTCTTCTGAAATGGTGGGTGAATGTATGGCTTAGTTGTGGTAGATGGTTAGATTATAGGAGGTGATAACTCAGGTGGATGGTGGTCAGTTGATGGTTTATTAGTTGGTGGATCCTCACATGCTCTTAAGAAATCATAGAATTTTTCATCTAGCTTAGCTGAATCTATAAAGTTGTGGTTCATGGCTTTATCTGTAAGAATTTCATCTATGTTTTCCATTGTTATTTCCTCAGCTGCCAAACTAAATTTAGATTCACATTGCTTTAAAGATGTTACTTCCTTTAATTCCTGCACATTACCTTGTTCATGCCTTAGATTAGAATTGTTAATTTCTATTTCCTCACTCTCGTCCTCTAAAACAATATAAGTTTCCTCAATGGCATCATGGTCATCCGAAACAAGTCCTACAGAGTCATCTTCAAGAATTTCCTCATCCAGGTTGTGTGTGTAGTTAATATAATGGTTAATGGGAGGGTAATGGGAATGTAATAGTTCATGAAATTCATGGAAGATCTTAACTAGGTCGAATGGTTTGGTTATGGGAATAGGTTGTTCTACTTGTGTGTCGATCTCTGGTAAGGTTGAACGTTTTGTGTTAGGTGAGGGGATAATGGAAATCATTTTGGCTATATTCTGAAGCATAGTTTGGGTTTCTGCATTTTGTTTTCTAAACGTTTTTCCATTGTTGGCTATTTGTTGGGAAATTTGGTCTGGGAAGGGTGGCGAGCTAGATGGGTGGGTGATTTCTGTTATGGTGGAAAGGTCTGGCATAGGTGAGGTTAGCATCAATCTTGTCCGTTCTAGGTTCTTAAGTATTATTTTGTTTTGGGCCATTATTTTATCAAATGTTGTTAGCGGAGGGGAAGCTTGGTGGTGTGGTTCTGGTTGGTATGGTGTTTGATAGTCATAGTTATTGGCGTTTAAGTAACTCTGGCTGATTTCGTACTGTGCTGGGTTAGGTTGACTCCATGTATAGTTTGGATGACTAGAAAACTCTTGATTGTATTGGTTACAATGAAAATTTGAAAATTGAGGCTCATAATTATTATTATATTCTATAGTAGGTCCAAACTCTTAGTATGATGGGCAACGAGAAGCCCAATGGTAAGGACTACCGCAGCATGAACATGGTGAAGGATTTACATAATAATCACATGATTGTTCGTCTACATATTGATATGCCATATTGGTTTTAAAAATATATTCTAAGACAATTAATATGCAAACAAAACTCTAACTATAAATTTCTAGATAGGCATGTGTGTTGACGTTTACAAAAAAGAAGCCTGATTATACTAGAATTAAACTCCTCTAACAGAAGAGGCGAGGAGTGGACGAAGGAGTACCTGAATGCCTCCTTGCTACGCGTTTGAATAACGTCTTTATACGCGATCTCAGTGTTTGTATAATGTTAGAAACACTGAATAACTTGAAGAAATGAAAATTTGGACTGACCTGTGAAAATCGGGATGCTCTAGAAGAGGGCACAGGTCACGCTCAGAAATGGCCTTGGTAGGGCGTGGGTCACGCTCCTGTCTAACTCAAGTTTTAGGTGGTTGGTTGGGGGCTTTGGAAATAGGCTACCCTAGGAGGCGTAGCGTCGTTTGACACAATGTCCAGGCGGTTGAGCGTGGGGCGCGCTTGGAAATAGGCTATCTAGGGCATGTGGCACCGCTCCAAAAAATTTGAAATTTTTATAATAGTTTGCTAAGACATCTATCAAGTAGCCAGTAAAATTTCAGATCAATCGAAGCTATGAAACTCCTACTGCCCTTCAAAGTTTGTAAAATAGTTTTCGGACACAATACAAACAACTGAAAGGTTAACCAATCAAAACAGAGACAAAAATATCCAAAATTTTACTGGAGACTCCTGACAGATCATGTCTATTTCTATAAAAATTTTAGAGCAATTGGAGTTCTTCAAACCCTCCTTGCTGGTTGTTGTTCCAGAAATTAAGTGTTTGCAAAACTGCAGAAACACACTAGAAACACTCCACTAGTTAGGAGGTCAAAACAAATAAAAAACTCGTTAAATTTTTACTGAAAACTCCTGACTTAGGATAGATACTCCTATAAAAAGTTTAGAATTTTGGGAAGTGCCTAAGTAACCTTACTCGTCTGTTTTTCAAGAACTTACGGTTTGAAAACTGAAATGCAGTACTGTAAAGATCGTATTTGTTCACAAGGTAAAACAATTAGTAAAACTAAAAAAAAATTATAGTAAATCAATAACACCTTAAGAATTACGCCTGTAAATTTTCAGAATCTTTTGAAATTTATAAATACCTTTACTGCAGTGTTTTTCTCTGTGAATCCGCAGTCCCTATGCCTAAAATAGTGAACAGTTCCGAAAATTCAAGAAATAAGAATGAAAAATTAAAAGGGCGGGTGGGTAGAGAATGGGGGATTGCCCCTTGAATTCAAGGAATTGAATTCTTGTCTTGAACGAGATTAAGATGGCAGCGACGCCATTTGATAACCCATCAAAACTAAACTAGATTACTCTAACTTAATTCTTACTCGCACATATATATTCATGCAATATATAGAGTACGAAATCGTTCCACTTTTAATCTATCAAGACTAAATAGAATTCAATTAATCAAACACAAAGAACAATGGTGAGAGTAATGAGATGTGAAATTTCTATTCTAAATAATAACTATTCTAATAAGCAATCATCCTCACATGGCTTCCGTAACCTCCTCTAATGGAGGTTTTAGCCTAATATCATTATACTATCATTCCCAACACAAGAACAATAATAACAAGTCATAATTTAATAACTAATTTAAACTTTATAAATCTAATTTTAACAATAGTCTAAGAATAAAAATGAAGACAACCTAATTTATGAATTTAAAATAATTAAAACTAAATAAGAATTTAATCAATAACTAAATTGAAATAAAGAACTAATTCTTTATTATAAAACTAAATTTGATTCTAAATAATAATATACTTTGTTCTAACACTAATTAATTGAAGGTAAAAACTAGATCTAAAACAAGCTATTCTAACTAATTAATGGAGTCTAACCTAATTTTCTAATCTAGATCTAGGTTCCCTTAAGAGCTAAGTCTTCTCTATACAAATAGAGGAGACCAGATCCACTTTTTCGTGCATGGGCTGAGGAGCTATGTTTTGGGCTGGAAAATCGAGATCAAAACCCAATTTCTTAAGTCCACAGAGGCCTTTTCAGCTGGATCAGACTTCTATAGACTTTTAGCCCACTTCTGCTCTACTGATTGGGTCAAAGCTTGGACCATTTTAAAGCTCATTCTGAGCTGGTCATTTTGACATAAGGTAGGCCCAATTCCAAGGTCTGAGTCCAAAGATACAGCCTTCGAAAGTTCTAGTGACTTTTGTGTGCTGTTTCTGCCCGCGTTGACTTTGACTTTTTGTCTTTGACCGGGCTTTAAAAAGAATTTTTCTCCTTGAATCTTGGCTTTTAATCACAGAACTTCTTAGCAACCAACCCTTGCTCCTTTATCTCACAAAAGGGGCACATTTCTGCACATATTCGACTCCAATGCCTGAAATACATAAGAACACGATAGCAGTACTAACTCTTACTTATTAATTACATATATAATTGGTCAAAAGCGATATTGTTAAAGGGGTTAAAACTACAGTTTTGGGCTCTTATCGATAACTAGATAATAAATCCAATGTTATTTATTATTCTAGTAAACCTCTAAATGATGCTCAAAGGAATTATATAAATACTGAAAAAGAATTCTTAGCTATCGTTTATGCTTTAGATAAGTTTCGTCCTTATTTGTTTGGTTCTAAGACTCTAGTTTACACGGACTATGCAGCCCTTAGGTACCTTATTGCAAAGAAGGATGCTAAGCAGAGATTAATTCGATGGATTCTTCTCCTGCAAGAATTCACATTAGAAATAAATGACAAATGAGGGGTCGAAAATGTAGTTGCCGACCACTTATCTAGACTTACAAACGACGATGATAGTGATTCTGAGTCCATACCAGACTCTTTTCCTGATGAGCATCTGTATGCTATTTTTTCTGCACCCTGGTATACTGACATTGTGAATAATTTAGCGTCTGATGTTATTCCTTATGATTGGTCAAGAAATGAACGTCAGAAGTCCTTGGCCAGAGTTAAGCTATATTACTGGGATAAGCCCTACCTTTTCAAGTATTGTGCGGATCAGATTATTCATCGTTGTATTCCCCAATGGAAATATAATGAGGTTCTCTCATTCTGCTATGACAAAGAGTGTGGTGGCCATTTTAGTGGTATGAAAACAGCTGCTAAAATTCTTTAATGTGAGTTGGCCTACACTCTTTAAAGATGCCCAAGTGCATTGCAAGACATGCATTCATTGCCAACAACTTGGGCGAATCACGAAGCGTAATATGATGCCATTAAATCCAATCATGGTGGTAGAAATTTTTGACGTATGGGGTATTGATTTCATGGGTCCCTTTCCAGTTTCCCACGGTTTCATTTATATTCTAGTTGCCGTAGACTACGTGTCTAAATGGATAGAGGCCATGGCTTGCCATAACAATGACCATAAGACAGTTGTGTTTTTTTGTTAAAGAGTATATTTTCTGTCGATTTGGCATTCCCAAAGTCATCATTAGTGATGGTGGAACACATTTTTGCAATAGAGTTGTTGCATCTCTTGTGAAAAAGTATAGAGTTACACATAAGGTAGCAACTTCATATCATCCACAAACTAGTGGATAAGTAAAAGTTTTTAATAGGGAAATCAAAAAGATATTAGAAACAACTGTAAATCCTGATAGGAAAGACTGGTCAAAGCGTCTATCTGATGCCTTATGGGCATATAGGACTGCTTTCAAAACTCCTATAGGTATGTCTCCCTTTAGACTTGTATTTGGGAAACCTTGTCATTTGCCCGTTAAATTGGAGAATTGCGCTATATGGGCTATAAAAAGCCTTAACTTCAATTTTGATGACGCGGGTGTCAAGCGCAAGTTGCAATTGAATGAGCTTGAAGAAATCCGTAGCGATTCTTATGATCTCGCGAAGGATTATAAAGCTAACATGAAACGCGTGTTCATGATAAGCAAATCTTTATAAAAAGAGTTTGTGGTAGGTCAAAAGGTCTTACTTTACAACTCCCATCTACATATTTTTCCAGGGAAATTAAAAACCCATTGGTCTGGTCCTTTTCTGGTTACTGAAGTCACCCCTCACGGGGCAATCACCTTGGTAAATCCCAAGGACAACAATACCTTTCAAGTCAATGGCTGACGGTTGAAACATTTCCACGAGCTTTTGTCCCCTGATGTAGAGGAAGTCATTTTACAGGACCCTATCTATACGGATTGACCTTTTCGTTGGTGTACTTTCTTTTATTTCCATATATTGGTAAGTGCACCATTCAGGTAACCGGGCCCTCCCTATGGAGTGTGTGGCTGTAAGTACCGGATCCTAAGTCCACGTTAAACATAATTCACGTTTTCCACTCTTGCATGTTTTCTCGGGTTTTGAGTCATGTTCCTCTATAGTGTGAATTATGCAATTATTGTTTTCTTGTTTTTCTTATTTTAAATATTTATAAAAAATAAAAAATAAAAAAATAAATTGTTAAAATCACAAACATAGTAATTTAGAAAGTCTCGGGAATCTGACTTTAAAAGACCCACTTTTAAAACAAATTTTCTAAACTTTGTGTCTAAAATTTGTTTGGGGGTAGGGTGTTTGTTTCCGTCCTAGACTGTTCAACTTTCCAGTTGTGTTGTTTAGGCCGTTTAATTGTATTTCGATTTGGGTTGACATTACTATGAAATTAGAGTTCATTCGTTCGCATAACTTACATCATGCACGCACTTTGATGCATTTGCCATCTTTTTATATGTCATCCATGGTCGGAATAGAGTATTTTATGGATCATTGGATTGAAAATTCTCTCCTGATCATTTCCATATCTCATTCGCAAAAATCGGACTGGTAATGAAGCGGCAATTCTATTTTGAAGTTGATCTAAAAATCGAATTTTTTTGGAATTCGAATTGGGCTTGGGCCCAAGCCCATAGTACAACCCAAGAACGCATCGCGTTCTTCTTCTTCACCTTCACCACTGCCATTAACATGTTTTCAACCCTAGAACCAAAATAAAAAAGAAGAAAAAGAAAAACCTAACTTAACCCACGCCCAAATTCATTCCCAAACCATATATTCTTCTCCAACTCATTTCCCCAACAATTTCCACCACCGAAAACCACCAAAAAAAAAAAAAAAAAATTATACTGCCGCGCCACCCATGCGCCACCACCATTTTTTTTTTTTTTTGTAAGGTTGTTTCAACTTGTTCCTACACCTTCTACAAACCCTCAAATCCTTTCAACACTTAAAAATGGCTCAAAGACGTAGGATTTTGCGAGAGCACGTGTTTATTGCCGACCATTTTCGCGCCGTTTTACAGTGACGAGATGGTTAGGAGAGATTGGAGTGGCTTGTGGTACTAAACAGACGATTTTTACCACAAAGATTTGGTCCGACAGTTTTACAGGACGAGGGAGTTGGATGGAAATAGAATTTTTGTTAAGGTGGCTGGGAGGAGGAGAGAAGTATCTACTGGGTTGTTGGTTGAGATTTTAGGCATTCCGCCTAGACGCCATCTCGATGCCACATTACAGGATTCCCAATTTACTGGGGTCGAGCCTTTGATGAACGCAACTGTTTTGGAAGGGAACTACAATGCGAGCTTGCATTGTGTTCGCCAGTCATCTCTTAGAACCAACGAGCTGGCTGTAGCTCAGTAGATTGGTAGGAATGTCATAGGGAAGGAGAAAATTAGCGACATCGGTCTGAACTGCCTTCACGTTCTATGGATACTCCAGGAGCAGAAGTATGAGTTTTGTATTTTGGAGTTTTTGAGTAACATGATTAGGGGAGTTGGGAAGAGTATTGCACCTCTCCCTGTTTTGATAACGAAGATCATGATGACCTTGAGAGCGACTCCGACGTCTGATAGGATTTGCCTGAAAGAGCACCGAAATCCTCATATTTATACGGAGTGTATCCAAAGAGTTTGGAGGTTGCCTGAATAGAAGGTAGTTGAAGAGGATGACTCGGAGGATGAGGAGGACACGACATGTTTTGATGCCGATGCCGTGGAGAGGTGTAGGTCGGATGCAGAACGCATGACTGTGATTCATCGTGGCATGCGTTCTCTCAATACTATTTGCGACGACCTCCGGACTCGACAGGCTACCATGCATCATAACTTCATTACTCATGCCCAGCGTGATGATAAGTGGTGGGAACAGACGAGGGCCGAGATGGAAGCTCAACACAAGTTTCGAGACGATATGCTTGCACGCTTTCAATCTAAAAGATATTAGGGTTGTTTTAGAATCAAGAATATGAGTTGTTTCCATTTTTGGTTTTGGAATTTTTTTTGTTTTCGGCAATTGCCTTAAAACTTTTAGGCAACTTTCCGATTTGTTTTAGCAACTTAAAACCTATAAAAACTTCATTCATTCTACACTCACAACCCACACTACACCTCACTTTTATTTCTCACCTGTCACTTCCACGGTTCCCATTTTTCTTCTCCATTTTAGCAACTTACAGCTCAGAGCGCTACCTGCGCCCTAGGCACTGTCTGCAAGAATTTCATCAGAGCGCGACCCGCGCCCTACCAAGCCCAGAGCTAAGCGTGACCTGCGCCCACAACACTGGAATTCCAGTTTTCATCCTGAGCATGACCCGCGTCCATCCAAGGCAAAAAGTGAGCGCACCCTACGCCCAAGTGCCTGGAACTCGAAAATCACCAAGGCATACCCCGCGCCCTAGCCAGGCATAGGTTGAGCGCACCCCGTGCCCATAACCCTGTGAGTGCACCACTATGTTATTCATCTTGATGAATATTTTAGGGGATTGGCAGTTAAGCTCTGCAAATAGTACCGCTGGTGACGTTTTCCTTGCTTTAGCTGAGGGACGTCGCCGATATGACATTCCCCAAGTATTAGTGGCTAGTCTTAAGAGAGCCCAAAGCATGCGATATAAGTTTCTTCTTATGCTTGTTTTGGTTTGTCGTATTATGCTCAGTGTTCTACCTGAATTCTGTACCCAGTTCACGGATTGGAAAAGGGTTGAAGTTATGAGACCCACCAATTGGGTGGTTCGTTCATTTTGAGTAATGACTTGGCCGAGATGGTAGGTGCAACCTCATTTGGTTGCTCCTTACACCCCATCAGACATAGTAACACTAGACAGGTCAGCACAAGTTGATGACACACGGCGACGGGCTTGGCAAGTTATCATAGCCTGACAGGATGCGAAGGAACCTCCTCTCTTTGGAGAGGGAAATGAGGAAAATGCTTAAATGGGAGTTAAGGTTAGTTTTTATTTCAGTTAGTGTCTGCTTATGTCCCAAGCAATTTATTTCTCATTAACCCCATTAAGGGTGGAACTCTTATAGAGTTGCGTCAATTTTTCTTTTCTATATTAGTATGTTTAACCTTGTTTTGCAGATGGTCCAGAATTTCACATGTTTCAATGGTATTTCTCTAACCTATTTATTTAAATACTGTGGGGACAAAGCATACTTCTTGTTTGGGGCATAGAAACATGTGTAATTAAGGCATCTGTTAGGATATAGATATGTATAATATGCACTTGTTTTCTAGTTAAAAAATTCAAAATTTTAAAAATATATATATATATATATATTAATGAAAAATTTATGCTATACACTTAGGAATATTGGTATTGTTTCCTTCTCTAGGCCCTTGATAAGCTACAAATCTCACGTAGCTTTTGCATTAGAATAGTTTTTAGAAACTTAGGCTAATCTGTAGGTAATAATAATGCATCTATCTATCTATAAATATCTTACGTGAGTATCTATGATTGTTGGCTGTAAGTTTCTGAAATCTAGGCTAGAGTACTTATTCTACAAATCCTGTGAGAATATAGCCTAAAGCCTTATATGAGTGAACATTTGAGAAATGACACAAGGGAGAAGTAAAATCCGGATAGAAAAATCACACGGCCACTTGCTTGATCACTATACCATATCCTAAGCGAGAATTTAGGCCCTCTTTGGATCGATATAGCCAGAAATTCAAACCTATGAATTATTTTCCGCTAGTCGCCCCTCTGAGCCTTTCTTTAGCCTTTCATAAATCACAGATCATTTACCCTGTTACAAAACAAAACAAAATAAAAAGAAAAACAACCTACCCAATTCTTTGAATAAGTCTGAGAATAAAAAAGAGAAGAACCATTGAAATCAAGAATTCGTTAGTCGCTTCAGATGAGAAAAGTAAGTTTCCATCCAAATAAAAAAGAATAAAAGAAAATAAAGAGTTAGAACTCCAAAAATAGAATCAAAGAGTCAAAATCCAAAGAAAAAAAAATATGGCTAAGGATGGAAACAAAGTGTAGAAGCAAAAGTAAAGAACAAGGGTTTCTCTAGTTGCATAATATGAAGCCTCTAATATCTCAGACTTGTCCTTTTTGAATATCCATTTCCTTCCTTCTTAAACCATCTCCTAATCCCAGCAACACCTAATAAAGACCTCTAGCTCAATTAGGAATAGGTTAGTGTGATAGTAAGTGACAGATGTGTTTGATCGACTCCGGCTTCCTTGTGTGTCATTGAGTTTGTAAGGTAAAGTGTGCCCACTGCATTAATCGGAGTAGCTTAAACTTGAGCGGAAAAATCAGAGTGGTTTTTGTCTTGACATTTATGTGAGGACCTACTTAAGGACGCTATTCCGAGTTTTCAGAAATGGACCTGCTAGTTTATCTCATAGTATTACTCATTATATATATGTTTATTCGTAGATGATTGATTATTATGCATATATTAGCTTATGTTTCGACTTGATTATTCTATATTCTTTGCTAGTGAGATGTATAGATAATTGAGACATAAATAAGGAAACAATAGTTTTATTTCTGAGTCATTGTAGTATAGATGAAGTTTGTGAGTACCTTCACTAGAAAACTCTCACGAGGCTATAACTCGTCCACTATGGAATTCCTAGTGGTTTAAGGCCTTGTTGCATATGGTCAATGCAATCGCACTCGGCGAAACGAGATTAGTTAGAACTCCATTTTTGGTCACTTATTCTAATTTCTCATATTTGCTTAAGGACAAGCAAAATACTGTTTGGGGGTGGTTTGATAAGAGCTCAAAACTGTAGTTTTAACCCTTTAACAATAATACTTTTAGACCAATTATGCGAGTAATAAATAAGAGTTAATGCTAATTACGTTTTTTTATGTATTTCAAGCATTGAAGTCAATTATGTGTAGAAATGTGCCACTTTGGTGATATAAAGGAGCAATGGTTGGTTGCTAAGAAGTTCTATGATTAAAGACCAAGATTCAAGGAGAAAAATCCTTTGTAATGCCCGATCAGAAGCTGAAAAGTCAGAGTTAACGCGGGCAGAAACAGCACACAAAAGTCAGCAGAACTTTCGAATACCGTATCTTTGGACTCAAGCCTCGAAATTGGGTGTACCTTATGTCAAAACGACCGGCTCGGAAAGAGATTTCCAATGGTCCAAAACCTTGACCCCATCAGAGGAGTAGAATTAGATGAAAATCCTATTGAAGTCAAAGCCAACTGAAAAGGGCCCTGTGGACTGAAGAAATTGGGCTTTGGGCTCGATTTTTCGGCCCAAAACATGTACCCTCAGCCCATGCACGAAAATGTGTATCTGGTCTCCTCCATTTCCACACACAAGACTTAGCTCTTAAGTATCAATTAGGTTAGGATAGAGGTAGCCATTAAAGTTTAGTTCTAGATCTAGTTTTTCAATTAATTAATTAGTTGTTATTCTTGTTTTAATTTTAGTATTGAATGATTGTTATTTAGTTGTTAGATCAATAAAATATTTAGTTCTTTATAATCTAGTTTCGTTTTCCATTAATTATTAGCTTCAATTATTAGATTTACTTATTTGTCATTATTAGTTTAAATCAATTATTGTATGAGTAGTTTCCATTTGAGTTTAAATAAGCAAAGTTCTAATCTTTTTATGATGACTTGTTTAATTGAATATTGAAATGATTGTATGATGATTCCAGGCTAAACCCCCATTAGTAGGGGTTGAAGAAGCCTTGATGAAGCTTGATTTGTGTTAACGTAGAGTAGTCGTAATTTCCATTCCATTCTAGAAACGATTAGTTAACCATGAGAATGGGTTTGATCGTTCACATGCTAGATGTTAGTTGGTAGAGATTACCATGAACAACTAGGGATTAGGAAGAACCAATTGTTTTACGAAAGCAATTCAATTTGGATTACGACGATTCGTCGTTAGTAAATTAAGTTGAGTTAAGGTGGAATCAATCCCCCCTAATTCCTTATCATAGATTCAACCCGTAGCATTTCGTAGTTGAATCCCATTATCTTGTTAGTATAAATTGCATCGTAGTATAATTCGTAAAACTCTCATTGACTTTGGTAGGATTGATAGTCGTAGAAAACTTGGAATGCTAAAGAACTAGGAGTGGAACGAATTCTCTACTCCACTTAGTATAGAAAAACGTTGATAACATTAGACATAAAATAGTTATAGTTTTACTTGTGTTTTGAGACTTCATCGTTTATTCGTAAGTAAAGTTATATTCAATTTTATCGGATTATCAGATGTAAACACTAAATTTCCTAGATGATGTAAACTGAGGTTTTTGTGCCTTATATATTGGCTTACATGCTCGTCTGGATAGAGATTCGAATCTTATGTTTATTTGGTGTCAAACTCTCTATAATATTTCTAGAAGCAATCCTGGAAAAGTTAGATTCGTTTACACAAAAGTGAGACTTGACCACCTTTTTGGCTACAGTAGTTATTTATTTAAAAGTCAGTAGCTTTCCTTAGTTTCCTAATTCTTGTGAAACTCTTACTTCTTTTCCATGTTGATCTCCTTTTCCTATGAACTCGAAATTAAGGCTTTGATATCAGATTTAAGACTCTTCTAACTCAATTATTATCCTCTTTTAGAGTCCCATTAGGCTTGACACTTATGGAGACAAATATGACGTTTTTGCCCTAGGCCTTTAGCTGTAATTCCCAGTGACTCCTTTTTGACTTGTTTGCCTTCTTTTCCCTCCATCTTTCACATTTAGGTTCTTTGACCTGCAAAAACTCAAATTGCATCATATTAGAATATTTAATTATAAAATGGAGACTAACATACACATAATTAGGGTTATAAATCATTACTTTTGAGCACTTATCACAACCCCCAACTAGTATTTTGCTAGTCTCTTAGCAAATATGTGTTATACTAGAGAAGTGTTCAAAGTTAACAAAACTAATTAATAATAAACTAACTCACTTTCGCAGGCATCGCTGCTGTATTTACCATATGCAACAAGGCCTTAAACCTTTAAGTTACCCTTAAAGGACGAGTTATAGCCTCGTGAGGGTTTTCAGTTGATATACCCACAAAATCAATTTTACATATGACTTATGGTGAAATCTAGATAAAGCAACTTTTTCAGTCAAAATGTCTAAATCAAAAAGTTATTACTTATCACACCAATGATCATAAAACATTAGGCTAAGGTTATATTTATAAAGATAGAAAAGACTGACTAATCATCCTAGCTAAAGCTTATTCATTTTTAACCATTTTGATTCCTTTCTCTTTTCCAAGCCACGTAATTTCTACCTCACATTTGGATTAGTATTTTGACTTCAAATCTCAACATTTCATACACTCAAAAGAAAATTTCTCTCAGATAAGTTTTATATTTTACTTCCATATGCAGGGAAATGAGTAAAAAGTAGAACATCCAACATATTTAGTCAGAAAGACGGAAATTTTCTAATATATAAATAAAGTCTCATGGAAAGAATGTCAATCACGTTTGAAGTGTTGGGTCCTTCACTTTAGCATCCTCTCACCTATTCTACACTTCATAGCATACTTTAGTGATAAGTTTGGGTATTAAGACGGGGCTTAGGACAGGTTAACAAGAAAAAAGTAAAAAGGATTCAAAAATTTCTGAGAATATACTAAAGACTTTGTACTTTTGACCTTCTTGGAAATTTTCTTCACTTATAGACTGCAACACTTGAACTCTATCACTACTTTTGCTCAATTATTTATATTTCTTTTTGTTCTTTTTCTCTTTTCTTTATTTTATTATTATTATTATTATTTGAGCAAAAGAAATGATTTTCTTCATTTGACTTTGGTAAAATTTCCTTCAAAATCTTCTTTGTTCTAGATTTCTCTTTAGTTATTTAGAAATCCTCAGAAATAAAGATAAGGCTAATAATATGGGATATACTCCTTATCTGGAGTTGGGTTTAAAATGATTGGTTTAAGAATAAAAGGTTTAATATATAAGGCTCAAAAGTGGTTAACATGATAATCCTACTAGGTAGGATAAAGGCTGATTGGTTCACTACTTGACTTATCAGTATGATATTCCGCTTTGAATAGACTACAAGACCTAATGGCTATCTCCCCAGTTGATGCCACCTCGTGATTGACCAAATCAAGAATAAATGAGACTACACAACGAATTTAAGCACAGAAAAATGGTTGAGTCAACTTGGACTCAAATTTACGTAAAGACTCTCCAAGAAATTAAAATTAAAAGGCTCAAGCTAGTCTCACAAGTCAAGTCTCTGTATTAATCCTCTAGTTTGGTAGAAGTTTACGTTGCTCTTTCATTTGAAATTCCTCTAGTGGTGTATTATATGAACTTACTCTAGACTAAGACTTTTATCAGTGAGATCTATTTCTAGTAATAGAAACTTAGTCTAAAAGTCTTACTAACCCTGACTATGACTCATAATTTCCAATTTTTATTAGCCAGTTTAAACGATAAAAATATACTTTTCACCTAGAATCACCATAATTCACATATAAACTTTCCAAATATTGTAATTAAAATATTGCAAAATTTTGATTCTTACCCCCTAACTAAATTAGGCATTGTCCTCAATGACTAAATAAAATAACTGAAAGCTTACCATAATTTAAATGATTAGAGAAGGAGGGATATTACCTTAAATGCGTGCAAAATTACATCAGCTAAAATATGTAGAGTTTATATCCTTAACAAAACAAATAAGAGTGATGATTCATAAGGATCAATAATTACTACAACGACTAAATATTTGTCATGTGCTCAATCCGTAGAGTTATACGTCTCCAAAAAGGTGGAGAAAAGGTGCTAGAGTAGAATGTAAGAGTCACATGTAAAAATGACATGACTGAAAAATTAAAAATTAAAATTAAACAATGAATAATAATAATAATAATAATAATAATAATAATAATAATAATAATAATAATAATAATAATAATAATAACAACTTAAATCAATAGTTTCATTGTTGCATGGAATATAAGTTTTGTCTTTGCCTACAAATAAGAGTGATAAAACCATAATAGACAATCAAGTACATGAGTGATCATATGAAGAAGTACTGGAATACATAATCCTAGATAAAGGACTCTATTTCGATTTTGGACGACCTCTATTTTGAACTGAAGTTTCAGTTTTGTTATTCTGGAGCATAAGAATATGTTCCATCAACTCCTTATGTCGCTGAATACTCATCTCCTCCTTGTTTTTCTGATATTTATACAATTTGTGCATACCCCTAAATAATGTTAAACCCATGTCTCGCACATTCGGATCCATCTGAGCATCAAAGACACTAATGTTTTCAAAATAAGGAGGTGGGGAATCAGGGTCGTGATGAGCTGGTGTCATACCAAAAACCGGTTCACCCTCGTCTGTCAGTAAACTAGACTCCCAAAATCCAGGTGGATAGTGTAAAATCTGCTTGGGAATCTGTCCTTCTTTAAGATCTATTCCTTCCATCTCAACTATTTCTTCACTAAACAATTCTAACTCGGACAAAAGCCTAGTGATAAAAGTTGGAAGGATGAGATACCCATGATTTGCATTCTTCCTCTCCATAATATTTCTCATTATAGTCTTTCCCAAACAAATTTTTCTATCCCTTTTCATTAACATAAATAGAATATGACCACCAGGTTCATAGATTGTAGAGAAATTACTCGACCCAATCACGTTATCACAAATCCAACGATATGTCAAAATTTGATTCACTTGAAGGGAGCAAACTCAGACACAATTTGTAGAATCTACTTCTACCTTTTCTCCCAACACAGCTTGATAATCACATGATTGTTTTGCCTTTGTTTGTGGTCCATAGCGTGCTAATAAAATTCCCATTTTTTCTACTAGAAAATCAGGGGTGATGATGGTGGGTTCAGAGTCATTATCCTAATACAATTCCATTTTCCCATTCACCTCTTCATAATCGATTCTGTAGTTGTAGAAACGTCGAACAATACCTTCATGATATTTATCACCCTTAGAATAAAAGAGATAGTCCCAACCCCAATTTTCGCATTCTTGTTTAAAAAATCCATTCATGGCATTGTTATCAAACAACTCTCCATAACAGATTTCTGCGTGAATCTTTCGTTCGGTCGTCATGTCCAACTGTTTGCAAACTTGTCCTTGAGCTGGTGTAATGTGTATGGCCAAACAGAGGGTAAGAGGACACAATGAAATCGCAGGAACGAAACTGAAACTTTAAATACTTGCTCTGTATAAAATCGTTCAGTACAACCTTCTTTCTCCTAAATCTTTTTCAAGGGCAAACTTAAACCAAATACCCAAAACCTCCTTATCAAAAGCGAAATCGGATTCACCACGTAATCAAGAGAGTTTACATAATCGGAATCACTACTGTTTGGGAAATCGAATTCACCATGAAATCGGAATCACTACTATTTGGGAAAGTTGTTTACACAATTAAAAATTGGAAACTGATTGTGAACTAACCGGCAGTAGGTCTTGCCGATTAGCAAATCCGATAACGATATTTGGAGGTTGGCCCTATTAATGGGTGGGGTGAAGTGGTGATAACGATGAGGGAGTGGTGGATACTATGTTATGAGGATAACTCATTGTGATAACGATGAGGGAGCTATGAATGTAGCTTGAAAAAGAAGAAGGAGTGGTGGGTGCAGCTGGAAGAAGATCGGTCTTTTTTTTTTTTTTCTAAGACCCTATTTGATTGGGCTTTTTTTTAATAGTATTCAGGCCCATTTAACTAGATCGATACTTAGAGTATGATTTGGTTCCGGAACACAAAAGTATTCTACCTTACTTGACCGAAACAGAGAGGAATTTCACCTCACTAGTTCACGCAGTGATACAGATGCATCACATAACACTCTATGGTCATATAAATTGAATTCTTATTCATAAAAAAATAATAATAATCACATTCATAAACTATTGATAAAGTAAGAAAAAAAAAATAAAAACAACTAAACCCATGACAGCAAGAAATAAACTTACTACTACTACTTTCTTCCTAATACTATACTATACCATAAGGACTAAAGATAAATTAATTTTGCATACTCTTGATTCTTCATGTTCCTTCCTTAACCTTGTCATTGCTATCAATGTGCTCAAAAATTATCTTCCAAACTTCCTTGTCGGTACAATTTTTGTAAATATCTTCATCACTCCAATAACACCTCGACAACAACTTTCTTCTGTATTTGATGTCCAATTTAACAGTATAATCCTAAGCCAAGAGTCTAAAGCGCCTAAGAGTGATGTGTAGTGCATTGACTGTTTGAATTGGGATCCAATCTTTGTATTGATTCTCTAAGCCTGGACACAAGTGACGTACCAGCTTGCAAATAAAAACGGGGAGCACTAGCTTATTAGTGTTCCTAAGAAAGACGTATACGATTTGTGTTAGCATTCTATAGAATACGTTGTAGAATTCACCGTTCTCCAAAGCCTTTAGTAAGTGCAGGATATATTTATCAGCAGAAAATAGATTAGCATCACCGAAGATATTGGTAGAGATCCACATCAAAGCTAAGGCACGGTTCCGAGCAAACGTGTTTATAGGGATGCGCTTGCGATCTATTACTTTCAAACCTGGTCCTAGTTGCTTCTCGTAGGTGAGCGCCCCATTCTTTGGTTCTTGGTTTAGAAAGTTCCTATTGAATCCTCAACTCATATCCTCCACCAATCCTGTTAGTTCACGCTTAATCTCTTCATCTTCTACTCCAAACATCCTTGCGATCACTTCGGGGCTTATGCATAAGTGCATGGTTTTAAGAGATCCTACTAAGTATCCCATAGTACTGAAGGTTTGAAGACAAGAATAGAATTCACAAACCATCTAAGGAGAGTAAGTGTATTCTGGTGTATAAAGCAAACCAGTCCACTTTCTAACTTCTAGTTGATTTCCGAAGTAATGTCCTAAAGGGCTGTTAACCAAATCTTGGTAGCACTTATCTGGTATGATCTTGGCATCTGGAAAGAGATTGATTTGGGTGAATTCAATAGTCTGGAATGTACCTAAGTTCATGTAATTCATTGTAGCACATGGTTGGTAATAAGAGCCCAAAACTGTAGTTTTAACCCTGTAACAGTCATACTTTTAGACCAATTATACGAGTAATAATTAAGAGTTAACACTGATTACGTGTTTTTATGCATTTCAGGCTTCAAAGTCCATTATGTGCAGAAATGTGCCACTTTAGCGAGATAAAGGAGCAAAGGTCGGTTACTAAGGAGTTCTGTGACTAAAGGCCAAGATTCAAGAAGACAAAGCCTTTCTAAAGCCCGATCAAAAGCTGAAAAGTTGATGCGGGCAGAAACAGCACACAAGTCAGCAGAACTTCCGAAGGCCGTATCTTTGGACTCAGACCTCGAAATGGGGCCTATCTTATGTCAAAGCGATCGGCTCAGAAAGACCTTTCCAATGGTCTAAGCCCTGACCCAATCAGAGGAGCAAAAGTGGACAAAAAGTCTGTTGAAGCCAATTGCAGCTGAAGAGGCCTTTTTGGACTGAAAGAATTGGGTTTTGAGCCTGATTCTCTGGCCCAAAACATGGCTCCAAACCCATGCACGATTTTTGGATCTGAATGTATAAAAACCAAAGCTTCACTCTTTGTTAATGGTAGATAGGGTAGATAGGGTAGATAGTTAGACTTAAAAATATATAGAATTCTAGATCTAGTTTTCAGTAGATTAATTAAGTTAGTTCCATTTCAATTCTTGTTTTAGATTAAACTCTTAGAATCTTTGTTATTGATTGATTAGATAAATAAAATAGTTATTTCTATTAATTTCGATTCTTGTCATTTACAATTGTGTAGATCTAAATTCCCTTATTACGTAGATAGCTAGACTTAGATTAGTTAGATTATTAATTTAGTATTGAATCATTGTTTTATTATTCATTAGATTAATAAAATAGTGTTCTCCATAAGTTAGTTTCATTTCCATTAATTGTTTAATTTAAATTCGTAGATTCAATTAATTGTCATTATTAGTTTAATTCAAATTATTGCATTAGTAGTTTTGAATTGGGTTTAAACAAGCAAAGTTTCAATCTTTATATCATGTCTTGTTTGAATTCCATTGGGAATGATAGCGTGATGATTCTCGACTAAACCTCCATTGAGGGGGTTGAGAAGCCTTGATGAAAGCTTGATTTCGATTATCATAGAGTCGTCGTAATTTCCTTTCCACTCTAGAAACGATTAGTTCACCATGAGAATGGGTTTAATCGTTCACATACTAGTTATGAATTGGTAGAAATGCCATATGTAATTAGGGATTAGGAGTAACCATATTGTCCTGCGAAGCAGTTCAATTCGGATTACGACAATTCGTCGTTAGTAGGATTAAGTCGAGTTAAGGTGGAATCAATCCCCCTCTAACTCCTTATCATAGAATCAACGTAGCAATCCCATAGTTGTTCTAATAGTCGACTAGTTGCATCTTGTGGGTAGTTGCATCGTAGTCTAGTTGCCACTTCGTAAATCTCTCATTAGACTTTAGAGTTAAGAATACTTATACGTAGAGAATACAACATGCGGAAGGACTAGGAGTGGAACGAATCACTCTACTCCACTATATCTCATAGGATTGAGAGTAGAAATTTTTGATAAATATAGGCACATAATTTAGTTTTAGTTTACTTACGTTTTGAGTTTCATTGTTCATTTCGTAGGTAAACTATTCAATTTTATCGTTTATCAAATGGCGCCGCTGCCATCTTAGTTTCACTTTCGCATTGTTTTCGTAGTGTAAGTACTATTCTTAAAGTCCCATTTCACCCACCCACCCTTGTTTGATTCATACTGTGGTTGTCTGTTTCAGCATTGAAAACTTTCGAAAAAAAAAAAAAAAAAAAAAAAAAAAAATTTTGCATGGACTTCGTTCAAGTGGAAGCGAGCGCGCCCAAAATTCTTGGAAGTTTGGCGACGACCAGCCCAAGCTGAGCATGACCCGTGCCCAAAAGACTGTAACACTGAGCACAACCCGCCCCCATGTGGAGCGCGACCCGCCCTAAAACACTGTGATTTCATGATTACACGGAGCGCGACCGCGCCTTAAGCGAGCGCACCCGCGCCCTAAGCTAGATTTTTTCGGATTTCTACAGTTTTGATTCGAACTTTGATTTTTCAAGTTTTTCAGTGTTCTAACTTGTTATATACACTAAACACGCGTAAACAAGGCGCTATTCATAAGCGAAGCAAGGACGCAATCAGGTATTTCTTTCTTCCACACCTCCCTTCTCCTGTTAGAGGTTTATACTAGTATATCAGAATTGTTTGGAGTGTTGACGTGTTTAGCTAAGTTTGGTCTTAGCCTTGTATGAGATTAAGGTCTGGCCGAACAAAAACACCGAACGTAATTACACAACAACGTCAACAAACAAGTCTATCTAGTATACCACCCACTACACCTCTAGCTACTATTTCACACACACAACCTGATATAATGCCTGAAGACGAAGAGACTCCTCTCTCTGACTTCTACAAAGCCTTGAGTGATAGCCCCAAATCTTGCATCGTTCTAGCAGACCCAGTGGGGGATTTCCAAATCCCCCCAAATATTTTTAATTTGTTACCTGTTTTTCATGGATTAGACCATGAAAAACCTTATCAGCACATGCGTAGGATTGAACAAGTCCTAACAACATTCCACCATCCTACGGTTGGTGCGGAACAAATTAAACTAAGGGTATTCCCTTTCACCTTAGCCGATAAGGCGGCATCTTGGTTAACTGCCCAAGCGCTAATTCTCGTGGACTCGTGGGCTAAACTTGTTCAATTTGTTTATGGAACATTTTACCCACCCCTAAAGACGGATGAGATGCTTTCCAAGATTTATTTCTTTCGACAAAATCCTCATGAATCATTTTCGGAGGCTTGGAATCGTTTCACCGATCTCCTTATAGAGTGTCCACATCATAACTTAGCGAAAGACACGTTAGTTCGTGACTTTTTCAAATGACTTCTACACCACCATAAAGAAGTCCTTGACATAATGAATGGGGGTAGTTTCTTAAGCAAAGGAGCCTCGAAGGCTTATAAATTTTTAGAGGATCAAACTAAACGAAATAACAACTGGGGGGGGGGGGATAGTGATGATATCCACTGCTCCACTAGTTCATCAAATACAGTTAAGGCCGCCAGTATGTTTGAAATTAAACACGATCCCGAGCTTAAAACTCTAATCGAATCACTCACTAAAATGGTAGAGGCCATTTCTGTTCAACAAAAGCCTATCCCCGTCATGAATGTAAATTCAAATCCATGTAGTTTCTGTTGGAGCCCTGAGCATCCCGACTTCCATTGTCCTATAGCCTATGAACAGGCTTGTTCCATTAATAGTGAACCTAAACGCCCCTTGGAGACAAAATCCCAACCCGGTTGGAGAAATAACCAACACGCCACACCTCCGTGGTACAATAATCAATATGTTAGGCCAACGACGGTTTAACCAAGCTCCACCCACGACAAGGGCGTGGTCGGGGAAATTTTAATAATTATAACAACCAAGTGCAACCTCGACAAGGTCAAGCACAAGGTCAAGGTAGTTATAATAATTATAATGCTAATAGAGGTATCGTTAGGTAAATAATAATTATCAAAATCCACCCATAAATAATTCACGTGAAATAGTTCGTCCACACCACCCGTGACTACTACACCCACACAACCGGATCGTTTGACACCTTCATACAAGTGAGCCAAAACTTTTCCAAACCATGGCTCAATCTAACCAACGGCTTCTACAATCCGTTAATAATTTAACCCAACAGTTGGCCCAAGATAAATCCCAACCCAAAGGTGTGTTTCCGTGCCACGAAATACCTAATCCTAAAAAACAACAAACACAGCCTTTGAGGTAACCAATAATACTAGTAATGAATATGAAAATATAGGTGAGCTAAAGGCCATCACCACTCTCCGATTTCGCAGAGTGGTTGATAACAAAGTAACTATGCCTATAGTTACCCCACCAAGAGTCCCCTACACCGCTATTTTACTAGATACCTAAAAAGAAATCAAGAGCCTACCCTTTGTAGAGGTACCGGTTACAACACAACCTAAGAAACGTAAAGCCACGGTTAAACATCCGGTGATACTATTGCTAAATATAGACGAAACCACCGTTTCCACAAAAATTAGCCGTGTTAACTAGGGATACTAATTATGAGGAGATTAGGGACGTTTTCAAGAATCTAACTATAAACCTTCCCTTCCTCGAAGCTATTAAAAAGCTACCACACCATGCTAAGTTTCTTAAGGAGTTGTGTAATTTTTAAGAACAATTCCCAACTCTATCTGAACATAATGGAATTGTTAAGTACAAGGACCCTGGTCGTCCTATTGTACAATGCACCTTAGGAGATTCCTATACGACGACCGCGTTATTAGACCTGGGGGCTAGTGTTAACTTACTCCCGTTTTATTTGTATAGACAAATAGGTCTAGACGAGATGCAACCTACTAAAATGACGTTGCAATTAGCGGATCGGTCTATTAAGTATCCTAAGGGTGTGGTCGAAAATGTTATGGTAAAAGTTCAGGATTTTTACTATCCGGCTGATTTTGTCATCCTCGATACAGAAGTCGTTAACGACTCTGTCCTGATCATTTTAGGGCGTCCTTTCCTAGCAACTGCCAATGCGCTCATTAATTGCCGCGATGGTTCAATGTCCATGTCTTTTGGCCATCTTGCTGTTGAAGTCAATGTTTTTAAAACAAAGACACAGTTACCCGATTCGTTTATGGATGGAGAGGTTAGCCTGATCGAGAGCTTTGCTCGAGATTATTTCAACAACACGTTCCCTGATAATCATATTCCCAAATTTCTTTCCTTTGGAAGTTCAGACTCCAACATTTTCATCCCTACACTAGTCGATACACATATTACGGATGAGGATGAGATAGATGACTTTCTCAAAGATGTAGAGGACTATCATAGTAACGAGGATATGACCAATCTAGATGAGCAATTCGATGAGTTTCTTAGAGCAGGTGATGATTCACCCTATCAAGAACTACTTTCCACAACATCCACCTCGACTTCCCTCTTTCCACCCTTTCAAAGGAATCTCGAGTTTGCACTCGATCCTTTTGTTTCTTTTGTGCTTCATAATTTTTTAAATCCACTTAGTAAACAAATACTTCAGAAGACAAAAGCATTTGACACCTTCATTTTCAGACTTGAAATAGTCCCTACACACACCATGAATGAGTTTTGTGCTAAACCCACATCCTCATTGTTTACATGCTGTCCTTCTACAACTTATCCATATCCACCATATTCTCCACAACCATTCACTTTTCCACACTTATTTACTAGAACACCCACTCGTTCAAAAATGAAAAAGAAGGTGCATGCTAGGTTACGTAATAGGGTTATCCGACTTCGCATTCATTTCACTAGGTTGCGTCATAGGAAATCTTGGTGCTGATTGTGTTTGGATATGTTTTCTGTGATATTTATTTATGAAATGATCCACAACTATTTCGGTTGTTGATATATGATAAACTGCATGTTCATACATATGTTTATATAAAGTCTTGAGTATCTGACGATAAACGACTCAAATTTTGTGTTTGGTGCATTTCCTTTCATTTCCATATATTGGTGAGTACACCATTAAGGTAACCGGGCCCTCCCTATGGAGTGTGTGGCTGTAAGTACCGGATCCTAAGTCCATGTTTAACATAATTCACGTTTTCCACTCTTGCATGTTTTCTCGGATTTTTTAGTCATGTTTCTCTATGGGGTGAATTATGTCTTTTTTGTTTATTGTTTTTCATTATAAAAGTAAAAATTTCTATATATATATATTAAAGGATAAACATAGTAATCTAGGAAGTCTCGGGAATCTGACTTTAAAAGACCCACTGCTAAAAAACAAATTTTCTAAGCTTTGTTGTAAAAAATTTGTTTGAAGTCAAAGTGTTAAATGTTTCGATCCTAGAATGTTTTATGTCCCATTGGAGTTGCTTAGGCCGTTCAATTGTATTACGATTCGGGTTGACATAATCCATAAATTTAGAGTTCAGTCGTTCGCATAATGTACGTTATGCACGCACTTCGAGGTGTTTTCCACTATCTTATATGTCATCTACGGTCGGAATAGAGTGTTTTATGGATCATTAGATTGGAAATTCTCTCCTGATCATTTTCATATCTCATTTACAAAAATTGGACCGGTAACGAAGCGGCAATTTTGATTTGAAGTTTCGCGAAAAATCGAAAATTTCAAAAATTTCGAATTGGGCTTGGGCCCAACCCGCGCCCACCGGCAGCGCACCCGCGCCCTTACCTTTGTCCAACAGTCGCGTTCATCTTCTCAAAACTGCCATTAACGCCCACCAAGCTCCAAACCTAAAAAAAAAAAAAAAAAAAAAAAAAATTAAACAATAAACCTAATTAAACCCACGCCAACCATCAAAAATCCGCTACAAATCTTCTCAAAAACCAAACCCCCACCAAACCCCCACCAAATCCACCAACTTACATCACCAAAACCCACGAAAATTTAAAAAAAATTTGTGAACTGTCATACCACCACCAATCTGTTTGCTTGATTCGGTCGATTCAATTTCCAACACCACATCCCATTTAAACCCCCACTACATTCCAAACACTAAAATGGCTCAACAACGTCGAATTTTTGCGAGCAAGCTTTTATTGGCGACCACTTCGCGCCGTTTTACGGTGTGAAATGATCGATAGAGAGCTGGAATAGCTTGTGGTACTTTCGGTTGAAGCCTTTTACCACGAAGACTTAGTTCGACGGTTTTACAACATGAAGGAGGTAGAGGGGACTAGAATTTTTGTTATGGTGGCGAAGAGGAGGAAGGAGGTAACTACTGGGTTGTTGGCTGAGATTCTAGGCATTCTGCCTAGAATCCATTTGGATGTCATGTTGCAGGAGTCCCAATATAATGGGGTAGAACCATTGATGAACGTGACAGTTATCGAAGGGAACTACAATGCGAGATCGCATTGTGTTCGCCGGTCATCTCTCAGAACCAACCAGCTGGCTGCAGCTCAGTGGATTGGTCGAAACGTCCTGGGGAAGGAGAAGGTCAGCGACATCGGTCTGAACTGCCTCCACATTTTATGGATACTCCAGGAGTAGAAATACGAGTTCTGTATCTTGGAGTTTTTGCTTAGCATGATTAGGGGAGTAGGGAAGTCTGTTGCACCTCTCCTTGTGTTGATAACCAAGATCATGCTGAAGTTGAGAGCAGCTCAGGCGTCTGATAGGTCTTACATCACCATGCACCGAAATCCTGCATTTATAAGGAGTGTGTCCAACGAGTTTGGCGGTTGCCTGAGGATAGGATAGAGGACGAGGAGGATGGTGGAAATGAGAATGCCGAGGAGGATGGGGGAAATGAGAATGCCTCGGAGGATGAGGAGGACTTGACTTGTTTTGATGCGGATGCCCTAGAGCGGTGTTGGTCAGATGCAGAACGAATGGCCGTAATTCATTGTGGCATGCGTTCACTCAACACTATCTGCGAAGACCTCCGGACTCGACAGGCTACTATCCATCATAACTTCGAGATCCATACCCAAAGAGAGGACGAGCGGTGGGAACAGATGAGGGCCGAGCTAGAAGCTCAGCGCCAGTTCCGGGCCGACATGCTTGCACGATTCCCACCTCACGGGGATTCTCCTTCTGAGGACACACCATCGAGGCACGAGCGTCGTCGCCGAAAGACGAATGGTGCTGGCCCATCGGGAGCTCAGGAGCCATCTCCGGACCGTGTGCCCTCCGCTACCAGTACCGGAGTGGTTAGGGATAGTATCGTTTGATGTTTCTATTTTTATTTGTAGTTTCATTATTGCCATTTATTTTAATGTAAGTTTTATTTCCGTAATTTGAATTTTGTAGTGAAATGTACTTCGAATGAAAATTTTAATAAAATGAGGTTATTTTCATTGTGCGTGGTTGTTTAATATTGATCCCACCTTCCCAAATTGTTTGGGGGTGGTGGTATCTATTCCAGCATGATTTTTATATGACCCTCGTCTTAGAATTTATTGCGGAGTCAAGGTGAAAATATGGCCGTTTAGGCATATCTATGAATAAGTATCATGGTAAGATGAAATATCGATTAAATAGGTAGATTCTATCATAAATTCAACCTAAAAGATACTAGGTTTGTTTTAGAATCAAGAAAATGAGTTGTTTCCGTTTTCGGGTTTGGAAATCTTGGTATTTCCGGAAACTACCGTAAAAACCTTTTGGCAACTTCCCGATCCGTTTTATCAACTTAAAACCTATATAAACTTCATACATTTTACACTCACAACTCACACTACATCTAACCTCCACCACTCACCTTTCACTCCCACGATTCCAACGTTTCGTCTCAATTTCCGAGTTTCAGCACCTCCGAGCGCGCCTGCGCCCAAGAGGAGCGCACTCGCGCTCTACAAATTTTTTCAGATTTTTTTTGTTAGAGCGCACTCGCGCCCAAGGTGAGCGCGACCCGCGCTCCAACACTGGAATTCCAAAATCTAGAAGTCTCACGTAGATTTTGCATTAGAATAATTTTTAGAAACTTAGGTTAATATATAGGTAATAATCTTTGCATCTATCTATAAATATATTACATGAGTATCGATGATTGTTAGCAGTAAGTTTCTGAAATCTAGGCTAGAGTACTTATTCTACAAATCCTGTGAGAATATAGCCTAAAGCCTTATATGAGCGAAACATTTGAGAAATGACACAAGGGAGAAGTAAAATCCGGATAGAGAAATCACACGTCCACTTGCTTGATCACTATGACATATCCTAAGCGAGAAATTAGGCCCTCTTTGGATCGATATAGCCAGAAATTCAAACCTATGAATTATTTTCCGCTAGTCGCCCCTCTGAGCCTTTCTTTAGCCTTTCATAAACCACAAATCCTTTACCCTATTACAAAACAAAACCAAATAAAAAATTCAACCTACCCAATTTAGATAAGTCTGAAAATAGAATGAGGAAGAAAAAAAAAGAGAAAAAACTTGTGTAAACAAAAGTTAGTTAATTGCTTCAGAATTTCCATCCAAAGAAAAGAAAAATAAAAATAGAAATAAAATAAAAACTCCAAAAAAAAATAGAATAAAAGGGAGTCAAAAGCCAAAGAAAAGAAAAAAAAAATATGGCTAAGGATGGAAACAAAGTATAGAAGCAAAAGAAAATAACAAGGTTTTCTCTAAGTTACATAATATGAAGACTCTATTATCTCGGACTTGTCCTTTTGAATATCCATTTCTTTCCTTCTTAAACCATCTCCTAATCCCCATGACACCTAATAAAGACCTCTAGCTCAATTAGGAATAGGTTAGTGTGATAGTAAGTGGCAGATGTGTTTGATCGACTCCAACTTCCTTGTTGTCATTGAGATTGTAAGGTAAAGTGTGCCCACCGCATTAATCGGAGTATTAAACTTGAGTGGAAAAATCAGAGTGTTGTATCTTGACTATTATTATGAGAACCTACTTAAGGACGCTTATTCCGAAGTTTGAGAAACTTGAACACGCTAGGCACTTCATAGTATTACTCATTGTATATATGTTTATTATAGATGATTGATTATTATGCATATATTAGCTTAGGTTTCAACTTGATTACTCTATATGCATTGCTAGTGAGAGGAATAGTTAATTTAGGCATGGATAAGAAAACAATAGTTTTATTTCTTAGTCGTTGTAGTATAGATGAAGTTTGTGAGTACCTTCACTGGAAAACTCTCACGAGACTATAACTCGTCCACTAGGGAATTCCTAGTGGTTTAAGGCCTTGTTACATATGGTCAATGCAATCGCACTTAGCGAAACGAGAGTAGTTAGAACTCCATTGTTGGTCACTTATTCTAATTTCTCATCTTTGCTTGAGGACAAGCAAAATGCTGTTTGGGGGTGGTTTGATAAGAGCCCAAAACTGTAGTTTTAACCCCCAGAATATCATACTTTTAGACCAATTATGTGAGTAATAATTAAGAGTTAAACGATTACGTGTTTTTATGCATTTCAGGCTTCAAAGTCCATTATGTGCAGAAATGTGCCACTTTAGCGAGATAAAGGAGCAAATGTCGGTTACTAAGGAGTTCCGTGACTAAAGGCCAAGATTCAAGAAGACAAAGCCTTTCTAAAGCCCGATCAAAAGCTGAAAAGTCGACGCGGGGGCAAAAACAACACACAAGTCAGCAGAACTTCCAAAGGCCGTATATTTCCAATGGGGCCTACCTTATGTCAAAACAACCGGCTTGGAAAGATATTTCCAATGATCCAAGACTTGACCCAATCAGAGGAGCAGAAGTGGACGAAAAAAGTCTGTTGAAGCCAGCTGCAGCTGAAGAGGCCTTTCTGGACTGAAAGAATTGGGTTTTGGGCCTGATTCTCTTGCCCAAAACATGGCTCCAAGCCCATGCACGATTTTTGGATCTGAATGTATAAAAACCAAAGCTTCACTCTTTGTTAATGGTAGATAGGGTAGATAGTTAGACCCAAAAATATATAGAATTCTAGATCTAGTTTTCAGTAGATTAATTAAGTTAGTTCCATTTCAATTCTTGTTTTAGATTAAACTCTTAGAATCTTTGTTCTTGATTGATTAGATAAATAAAATAGTTATTTCTATCAATTTCGATTCTGGTCATTTACAATTGTGTAGATCTAAATTCCCTTATTACGTAGATAGCTAGACTTAGATTAGTTAGATTATTAATTTAGTATTGAATCATTGTTTTATTATTCATTAGATTAATAAAATAGTGTTCTCCATAAGTTAGTTTCATTTCCATTAATTGTTTAATTTAAATTCGTAGATTCAATTAATTGTCATTATTAGTTTAATTCAAATTATTGCATTAGTAGTTTTGAATTGGGTTTAAACAAGCAAAGTTTCAATCTTTATATCATGTCTTGTTTGAATTCCATTGGGAATGATAGCGTGATGATTCTCGGCTAAACCTCCATTGAGGGGGTTGAGAAGCCTTGATGAAAGCTTGATTCCGATTATCGTAGAGTCGTCGTAATTTCCTTTCCACTCTAGAAACGATTAGTTCACTATGAGAATGGGTTTAATCGTTCACATACTAGTTATGAATTGGTAGAAATATCATGTGTAATTAGGGATTAGGAGTAACCATATTGTCTCGCTGAAGCAGATTCAATTCGGATTACTTGACGATTAAATCGTTAGTAGGATTAAGTCGAAGTTAAGGTGGAATCAATCCCCTCTAACTCCTTATCATAGAATCAACGTAGCATTCCCATAGTTGTTCTAATAGTCGACTAGTTGCATCTTGTGGGTAGTTGCATCGTAGTCTAGTTGCCACTTCGTAAATCTCTCATTAGACTTTAGAGTTAAGAATACTTATACGTAGAGAACACAGCATGCGGAAAGACTAGGAGTGGAACGAATCACTCTACTCCACTATATCTCATAGGATTGAGAGTAGAAATCTTTGATAAATATAGACACGTAAATAGTTTTAGTTTACTTACGTTTTGAGTTTCATTGTTCATTTCGTAGGTAAACTATTCAATTTTATCATTTATCAGTTGGTTTCTGATTTGAGAGGTATTTGCGGTGAAATATGGAGAGTATGGGTCGATTTCTTCTGACATGTTTTGGCGATGAGATACCGAATGAAAAAGATGTAGAAAGTATTGAAGTAGTGAAGTATTGAGATATAAAACGAAAGAGATGTAGAAAGTATTGAAGTATTGATGTAGAAAGTATTGAAGTATTGAAGTATTGAAACAGAGCTCAGGAGACGCTACAAAGTATAGCTTTATAGGAGAAGTTTCAGAAGTGCTCCACTTCTCACCTAGTCAGAAACACAAAGCTACAGCTTCCTGACGCTGGGTAGATTTCTACTCCTTTTTGAACTCGAATTCTATAAACTACCTGACTTTCTCTTCTTTCTTTGTACGAATATATTTAGTCTTTTGGGTTATGTTGGATTATCCTAAGTCCTCTGATCCTAGTTAAAATGGAATTAATACAAAGCTAACGAGAGTTGAAGTGGAAGTAGGAAAAATCTTTACTTATATAGTTGAAGCAATGTGAGTTCAGTGAGGTTTTTGTTGTATATTTTCAGCACATGCTCAGGTACGCATCTATTTTTTTATTTATGTTTTTGTTGTATGTGAGTTCTGACATGTTTTTTTTGTTATATATATATATATATATATATTATTTTATTTTATTTTTTGAAAAGAATGAGCTACTATCTATTTAAACTACTTGGGTTGCCTCCCATAAGCGCTAAGTTTAATGTCGCTAGCCGACACAGAGGGGGGAAACTTAAGTTTACCCCCCTAACTAAATTAGGCTCATCTTCTAATGTGGTATGATTTTCTCTATCCTTCGTTTTCTAGCGGCAAAAAATAAGAAATGAATGGAGCTTATTGTAACTGGTTCTGCTAGTACAAGGATATAATCTTGCAACACCATGGGTAGTTTATCCCATAGATTGTTTTCCGGATCATGTATGTCTTTGTATATTGGTTCTATAAGTAAAGTTTCCTCTATATCTCGTGTAGGTAGCTCTAAAAATGGTTTTAAACGGTGTGCATTTACTTTAAAACTAGTACCTCGTTTTGGATCCTCTAACTCTATTACACCATGGTGTGTAACGTTTCTTACAAAGTAAGGACCTGATCATTTAGACCGCAATTTTCCTGGAAATAATTCTAATCTAGAGTCATAGAGTAAAACTTTCTGACCTGAGTAGAAATCTTTCCTTAAAATTTGTTTATCATGGGCTAGCTTTGTTCTTTTCTTATAGTTCTTTGAACTTTCATAGGCGTCACTTCGTATTTCTTCTAACTCGTTTAGTTGTAGCTTTCTATATTCTACAGCCTTATCTAATTCGAAGTTCATGGCTCAAACAGCCCAATAGGCTCGGTGTTCTAGTTCGACAGGTAAGTGACAAGTCTTGCCATAGACAATACGATAAGGGGACATAGCTATAGGAGTTTTGAACGCAGTACGATAAGCCCATAAAGCATCATTAAGTCTTAAATACCAATCTTTCTTCCAAGGGTTAATTGTTTTCTCTAGAATATTTTTAATCTCCCTATTTGAAATTTGAGCTTGCCCATTTGTTTGTGGATGGTATGGAAGAGCAACTTTATGTGTTATGCCGTACTTAGACATTAGATTTCCAAATACCCGATTGCAAAAATGCGAGCCATTATCACTAATTATAGCTATAGGAGTTCCGAACCTAGGTAAAATATACGCTTTAAGAAAATCTACGACCACTTTATGATCAGCGGTCCTTGTTGCTACGGCTTCTACCCATTTGGACACATAATCAATTGCCACTAGGATGTATAGAAAACCATTAGATTGAGGAAAAGGGCCCATGAAGTCTATACACCATACATCAAAAAATTCACATATAAGAATGGATTGTTGGGGCCATTCATTTCGTTTGGTTATTTTTCCTAAATGTTGGCATCTAGAATAGGCTTTACAATAGGTTATAGCATCTCTAAACATGGTGGGCCAATAAAATCCACACTGCAAAATCTTAGCAGCAGTCTTTCTTGAACCGAAATGCCCACCACAAGATTGGTCATGGCAAAAAGATAGAATAGATTGAGGCTCAAATTCTGGGATGCATCTACGGATTATCTGATCTGGGCAATACTTAAATAGGTAGGGGTCATCCCAAAAATAATCAGTTACTTTGACGAAGAAAATATCCTTCTCTGGTTTGGTCCAATGAGATGGTATTTGATTGGTCACTAAATAATTCACGATGTCAGCATACCATGGTACTTATGAAATATTATAGAGGTGTTCGTCAGGAAAGTTTTCTCGAATAGGTGGGGATTCTACGAGAGACTCACACACTAGCCTAGATAAATGGTCAGCAACTACATTTGCCTTTCCTTGTTTGTCGTGGATTTCTAAGTCAAATTCTTGTAAAAGAAGGATCCAACGAATTAAACGTGGCTTAGCATCTTGTTTAACTAATAAGTGGCGGAGCGCCGCATGATCAGTATAAACTATAACTTTAAATCCAATAAGGTACGAACGAAATTTGTCAAGGGAAAAGACGATAGCTAACAACTCTTTTTCAGTTGTGGAATAGTTTCTTTGAGCATCATTAAGTGTTTTACTAGCGTATGATATTACATAAGGTATTTTGTCCACTTTTTGGCCTAGAACAGCTCCTATGGCATAATCGGATGCATCACATATAATTTCAAAAGGTAATCTCCAATCAGGAGGTTTGATAATTGGTGCGGTTGTGAGTGCATGTTTAAGTTGTTCAAATGCGGTAAGGCAATATTCCCCAAATTCAAAATCACTATCCTTGACTAAAAGATTTGTTAAAGGCCGTGCAATTTTGCTAAAATCCTTAATGAACCTACGGTAGAAACCGACGTGTCCTAAGAAGGCTCGAATATCTTTTACACATTTTGGGACAGGGAGTTTAGCTATTAACTCAACTTTTGCTCTATCCACTTCAATACCTGCATCAGACACGGAATGACCTAAAACAATCCCTTGTTTTAACATAAAATGACATTTCTCCCAGTTAAGTACTAGGTTGGTGTCATGACATCTTTTTAAGACTAAAGATAAATGGTGTAGACAATCGTCAAATGTAGGTCCAAAAATAGAGAAGTCATCCATAAAGATATCTATGAATTTTTCTACAATGTCACTAAAAATACTCATCATACACAGCTAGAAGGTAGCAGGTGCGTTGCATAAGCCAAAAGGCATACACCTATAAGCAAATGTTCCAAAGGGACATGTAAATGTAGTCTTCTCTTGATCGTCAGGATGAATAGGGATTTGGTTATATCCAGAGTATCCATCTAAGAAACAGTAAAATGCTTGGCTGGCTAATCTTTCTAGCATTTGGTCTATGAATGGTAAAGGAAAGTGATCCTTTCTAGTAACACTATTTAGCTTTCTATAGTCAATACATACTCTCTATCTGGTTTGCACTGTAGTAGGTACTAACTCATTGTGATCGTTGGCTACCACCGTTATATCTGATTTCTTTGGTACTACTTGTATTGGACTAACCCATTTACTATCTGATATTGGGTATATAATATTAGCATCTCGAAGTTTGATTATTTCTGCAAGTACCACTTCTTTCATGTTAGGATTTAGACATCGTTGTGGTTGGCGAGAAGTTTTGGCATTTTCTTTTAGGTGAATTCTATGTTGGACAACTGAAGGACTTATCCCTTTAATGTCACCTATAGACCATCCTATATCTTCTTTGTTTTCTCTTAGAATTTCTAATAGTTTAGTTTCTTGTTCACTAGTTAAGTTTGAAGCTATCACAACGGGTAATTCCTTTGCCTCATCTAAAAACACATATTTTAAGTTTGCAGGTAAAGGTTTTAACTCACGCCTAGGTGGTTCCATTATATCTTGTGTCTTTTCTTTAAATTTATTAGATGCACCTGGAATGTTCTCATCTAGTAACGCATTAACCTGACATCTAACACTATCCTTTTCATAATCAGTAACTAATTGTGATAGGCACATTAAGAGTGGATCTTCTGGATAGGTTTGTTCAAATGTTTCAGATGCTAATTCCTCAATCATACACATATCATCTACCCCTTCGGTATCATCAGGATGTTTCATAAGCTTAAAAATGTTTAGTTCCACTTTTAGATTCCCAAATGTTATTGTCATGCTCCCATTCCTACAATTTATTAGGGCTTCTGCTGTTGCTAAGAATGGTCTACCCAAAATGATAGGAATTTGGTTTCCATATGTAGGTAAAGTGTCAAGAACTATAAAATCAACGGGGTAATAAAAATCAGAGACCTTGATAATCACATCCTCTATTACCCCTCGTGGAATCTTAATAGATTTATCAGCTAGCTGTAGTCTAACATTTGTTGGTTTCAAGTCTTTTAACCCTAGTTGTTTATAAACTGAGTAAGGTAACAAATTCACACTAGCACCTAAATCCAATAATGCTTGATCAGTGTAGTCCTCTCCTATTCTACACATAACTATAGGACTATCAGGGCCCTTATGTTTTACTACGACTTGGTTCTGTAGAAAGGATGACCAACCTTGTGCAAGGAAAATTTCTTTTAGGATATTTGTTTTCTTTTTTACTAGGTCTTTTATGAATTTGGCATAGGAAGGCATTTGTTTAATTGCACTTAGGAAAGGAATATTGATATGTAGAATTTTAAAAATATTCATGATCTCATTATATTGTGCTTCCTTTTTGTTATCTTTTAACCTAGAGGGGAATGGTGAGGGTGGAATTTTTTCGGTTACCTGCTCTTTGGTTTTCTCAGTTTCAACTGGCTTTTCCTTATCTTTTGTTATAACAACTTCATCAGAATCAAGTATGTCAACTTTGTTATCTACTTTCTTTCCTGACCTAAGGGTAGATATCGAGTTAACTCCCTCTGTGGGTGTGGATGAAGGGGTGGTTTCAACTTGATAAACATTTCTACCTTTTGGATTTTGTTCAGGTTGGCTTGGTAAGGTTCCTTTGGGTCTCTCAGCTAGACTAGCTAGTATCTGATTGAATTGTTGGCTTATTTGTTGAGTCATAACATCGAATTTTTGGTCAATTCTTTTGAATTCATTCTCAGTTTTGGTGGCTAAAGCTTTCATGGTTTCATCTATGGTGTTGGGTTGGGTTTGGTGATTAGCCATAGGATCAATAGTTAATTCTCTGTTCATGTTTGTTTGTTGTTGTTGATTTTGATATTGAGGAGAAGGTATTACTGTGCCTCTATTTACGTATTGTTGCCTATTGTTCCCTTGATTAACTTGAAAACCATATTGGTTTTGCTGTGGAGACATATTTTGTCTCCATGAATTGTTTAAGTTATTTCTAAGATCTGGGTTATAAATGTTGTTGTTACTAAAATTATTTTGATAACCCTATCTTTTGAATGTATTAAAAGCACAAACATCATCAATACCTTGAGCAACAAACATAGAGCAAACTGAGGTGTCATGATCTGTAGTAAGGCAATTTTCACAAAATTGATTGACACTCATTGCTTGTTAAGGTTGATTATTCCTTGGAGGGCTTAAAGTGAATGAATCAAATTTCTTGTTTAAGTTTTCGATTCCTGTGGTTAAACTAACTAGTGTAGCTTTTAATTCTTGATCACTATCATTTCTAACCTCATACATACCTAGTTTATTAAAACTCATCCCCCCATCTACCTGTGTCATGTCCTCATGGTCACTACTATTGGCCCAATCCTTAGAACTCTCAGAAAAGTTTTGTAAAAAAGTGTAGGCTTCATCAGGAGTAAGACTAGTAAATCTTCCTCCATTCATTGATTCGATCAATTAACTGACGGTTCATAGGTGAAAGACCTTTTATAAAGTAATGTATGATATTAAGTATGTCAAAACCATGATGTGGACAACGGACAAGTAAATCATTAAATCTATCCCATGTCATATGAAACTCTTCATTAGGTTTTCCTTTGAAGGTTGAAATAGCCAATTGCATGGCTTCAATTTTACGTAAAGGGTAATATTGTTTCATAAAATTTTGTGAAAGTTGCTCCCAAGCAGTTATATAATTAGAGAGTAGGGATCTATACCAACGTAGTGCGGCATCCTCAAAAGTCAAGGGGAACAACCTTAATCTAGTTTCTTCAGGGGAAAGATGAGGTGCTTTAAAAGTACTTAATATGCTCAAGAACTTACTCAAATGATTATACGGTTCTTCATTTGTTTTGCCATAATGTCTTGGCAACATATTAAGAATGGTGGGCTTAATCTCATAGTTATTGTTATTGTCGGGAATCAATATGCAGTTCGGTGGTTGAACTGCGATAGGTTGAAATAAGATGCTAAGAGTTCTTTGATTAGCCATGGAGGCTAATGGTACTCTCTCTGGTGTATCCTCTAAGTCTACTAGTGGTTTGTATGTTTCAGATTCAGAATCAGATCCTGAGTTCGATGGTGTGGTCTCCTCTAAAACCAGAATTGGAAGATTGTTACAAGAATTAGCTCTTCTGATTAAACATTTACGAGGTGAATCACGAAACCAAGTTTTCATGCACTAGATAATAAAGATATATAAAATAATCAAATATGTACTTAATTAACTAAATTATATTATCAAACTATATGATGCTAACTATTAATGCTAATTATGAAACCGCTAACAGGGGATTCACGGTGGAAGAGAAGCACTTACTGTTACAGTAAGCAAAACAAGTCCAAAAATTTTGAAAGTTTTATAGAAGGTACCTGATACGTCTAAGAAGTATCCTGTAAAATTTCAGAGCAATCAGAGCTTGCTAAGTCCCTCTTATGTACTGTTTAATCCAGTAGAGTCCAGTGAAGAAGTTTTTTGCACACACTGTAAACAATCGATTGAATAAATAAGTAAAAGAGCACCAAAAATCACGAAATGTTTAATGGAGTCCCCAGACGTGTTAGGAATGATCCTGTAAAAGGTTTGGATTATTTGGAGTTTTACAGATCCTTCTTCTCGACTATTCTCTTAGAGACCTTGGTCCTAAAAAGCTGCAGAAACACACTAAAAACAAGCAACTAGTTAAGTGGTCAAAACAAGTCAAACAATACTCAAATTTTTTATGGACGCTCCTGACAAATCGAGGTTTCTCTTGTAAAAATTTAGAATTGTTCATAATGTGCAAATAACTCTGCTAGACTGTTTTTACAGATGCTTGCGTCCTGAAAACTGAAAATGAGGTACTGCAGAGACGATGTTAGTTACCTAGGTAAGACAAGTACTAAAAATTCGAAAAAAATTCAATAAATTACTGAAACTGTACAGATCAACTATGTAAAATTTCAGAATTATTTAAAATTGATAAATATGTTTTCTGTAATGTTTATTTCTGTTAAACAAATACTAAACTTTATGAAAATACTTTCTACTATGCAAATCTAATTGAATTATGCTAAATTAATCTAATTATTGTAAATATGAAATTTATACTATATGAATTCCAAAATTAAAGTAATCAAAATTAAATATTCTATTACCTAATCAATTAACCGTATTTAAGGCTAAGGATGGATGGTGTAGATAGATGATGGTTGTTGAACAAAATAGAAGCGTATCAAAAACTAATTATCCCTCAATAAGTAAAGGATGAGTAGGGTATCATTCCACTTTTAAGTGTATGTTATGTGAAGGACATGACTGGAAAGGGGGTTTGAGGGATTAAAAACTATTATTATAGATATTGTAGATTCTAATGCTAAACTAAACTAAACTAACTAAACTATTGAGAATTTATAGGAGAGGGAATTCAAGATATTATAATCCATCGATACTTTTGATCTGTGACCTTATTCTTCATGGTTGTTCTCACAAGTAAACTATAATTAGGCAATCGAGCGAGTGTCGATGCCCTCTTGGAAAAAACATCGTTAACGAATTAACTCTACTTATGGTTATTTCTATATTCATGTTACTAGTATCTTCTTTCCTTTTATGTGAGCTTGGGCAGCTATTCAATGAATCACTATCTAAGGCAAACACAAGGAATACTTCTTTTACTCTAAAATGCTACACAACTAGAAGAAAAGTATAGAATAATAGTATAATATTCAATTACGATAAATAAAACCCAATTCTAGCATTATATTCAATTGCAATAAATAAAAGCATGTCACTAGCAAATATTCAATTGCAATAAATAAAACCCTAAACTAGCATGATATTCGATTGCAATAAATAAAAACCTTAATCTATACTTCCATCCCTTGGTCTAGGCAATGGAACTAATAACTAAAAACACAAAGAACTAACCTGATTAAAGAACATTATGAACCAAAAGAATCATCAAACCTTAAGCATCGACTTCATCTCTTCCCTTGAAGGAGAAGATTAGCCTTCTATAAAGAAGGAAGAACACTAAGAACGAGAAGAAGAAGAGTCGAAGAATATAAGACTAGAAAGACTAACTTATTAAGACTCGGCTAGTTAAAACCGAATCTTTTATTATTAATCTCTCTCTACCTCAAGTTCTGGAGACAAGAGTATAAGTGAATTGACAAATTAGATGAGACACTTAGGTCCTCTATTTATAAGGGTTACAATGAGTTCTAGAAGCATTCCAAACCACCATTTGTTTCCTAATACAAATCAACTTCTTTTAGAGTCCAACTTCGTCTCAAAAACTGAGAAGGAAGTGGCTATAATGTCGTTTCATGCGTCTGGACGCACGATCCATGTATCTTAGATGTGAGCAATGGGTCTAGACTCACGATCCATGCATCTCAGATCGCGAGCAATGTGTTTGGACTCACGATCCATGCATCCCAGACGCGGAAGTCTATTTTCCCTCTTTTGCTCTATCTTTCTATCATCTTTTGCGGGCTTTGGTCCAAGCAACGAATCCTTTTGTCTTGGGCTTCCAAATAGGTTTTAAAATAGGTCCAAGTCGCATTTTTAATAGCTTCAATTCCTTGGCCTTCTCCATGATTGTCCACGGGCTTCCCATGTGATCCTTAATGCTCTGAATTGCTCTGTTTTACCCATTTTTCTCTAATATTCCACAAAACTCTCTTTTTCACCTATAGAATCATAAAACATGACTTACAAGCACTGTTAGTCCACTAAGATGGCTAAACAAAAGGTGTAATCGAAGGTCAAAATGCACTTTTTAAACACTTATCACAACTCCCAACTATCCTTTTGCTAGTCTCTTAGCAAATAAGATAAAAAAAATAGATAAGTGATCAAAATCACATTCTAATAACAAAAACAAAAATAAAATCCTAACTCACTTTCGCAGGCATCGCGATTGCATTTACCATATGCAACAAGGCTTTAAACCTTTAAGTTCCCTAAAAAGGACGAGTTATAGTCTCGTGAGAGTTTTCAGGTGATATACCCAAAAAATCAATCAATAGCATGTTCAAGAATGATAATATTTTTCAGAGAGAGAAATTCCTTACCCACTTAGTGCTTACTCCAACAGACGGTCTCCATTGCTAACTATATTGCTGCAAAGACTCAGATTATGATGGAAGATAGTAAAAATTGACAAAATTCTCAATCAAGGCTTATGTGTGTACTTAGTTAATCTCCTATACTCTCCTATCCAAGAAACGGAATCCCTAGTTTACCATAGGCAGATAATCTCGACTTTCAATCTTTACCAGTCATACTCTCAGCAAAAAATCTCTCAGAAGATGGTCTACTATTTTACCTCATGTATGTGGGGAAAAGAATAATGCATATGGATATCCCACATACTGATAAACGCTTAATTGTACGTTATTGATTTTTATTACTTAAAGTCTGAGGTCCACAGTCCGAAGTCCAAAGTCCAAAGTCCAAAATCCGTATAGTCGTCCGTTTAGTCAAGTTACCTTACTCACGTGGGTTTGGTAGGATAGGTCGAGTAAGGGATCGTCCAAACCTTAGGGCTCGGCAAGGTTCACAACTGGAATTACAACTTTTAGTGAGTAGGATTTTAGGTTTTTTAGTTGGTTTAATTAATTTAACGGTAATGCAAATAATGCAAATTACTAATGGTGATTTCCATGTAAATAAACAAAGATGGAGAAACAAGGGAGGGTTAATCATACTCATGCAAGAATCATTTTTCAATCGTTTATATTACCACATTACTACAGCTCTAATTCGTCTTGAGTTCATAGACAAACCCGAGACGACGTCGAGTACCGATCCCTAGCGAAACGCGCACATTTCTGAGTTGCATCGCACTAGCATAAGGAGTTGAACTAATATTTCATCTCTAGAATATCATTTAAGCTCTTGGCTCGATTCTACATCAGCTGAACAAATTGGAGAGCTGTCTGACACCAAAGAGTTGCGCGCGAGACATTTTAGGTCTCTCGCGAGACTGTTCTGGAGCATCCGCACTACAAATTTGTACAGTCTTAGTCATTGTAGGACCAGATGTCTAATCTACACCTAATTCCTAAGTAGTGATTCTAGAATATTAAATAGTCAATCCGGATTCCCACACGAGCAGCATAACCCTCCCCCTAAAGGGGGGGGGGGGTGATTAGCTCATGATCATTGAAAGATTAATTAAACTTGCTGTATACATTAAATAAGTAAATGCAGGACAAGAATTAAACTTGAAGAGAAATGACTTTTATTAAGAAGAAATGACTTATAGTATTTAAGCTGCTGAAATGAAAATGACGGAATGTAAGTGTTGGAAATGAAAAACTACAGATGATTAACTAGCTAATGTATAGGCTAAAGCATAAAATGCTAAAGGCCGAATAATGAAGACCCCCCTCACATATATATAGGCTGGAGACCCTTCACGTGAAGTCCCAACATTTAACAGGTTTTGTTTCATTCAATTGTTAAGATCAAAACTTCGTATTAATGAAGTTTTGTCTTATTATAATTTGTTTTGTCCTTTTATGTTTTGGTTTTGTCTTTTAGCCCAATTTAATTCAAACATTGAATTGGTATGTGTCTTTTCCTTTTGCAAGGTGGCACAAAATTGTGACCATCACTTGCCACCTGCCTATGCTGACTCGTCATGCCTTTTGGGCCCGCAGAGTGGGTCCACGTGGTGTGTCTAGTGGCGGCACCGATTTTGGCATTTTAACAACTTTCTGTCCTTGCGTAAAGTTTGTCGCCCTGGTCGCTCTGGCAGTTTACTAGCCAACGTTGGCATCCAGATTTATCAAATGTGAGCTGCGAAAGTTTGCTGCTTCTTTATATGTGGACCCGTACTTTGATGCATATTTTATCATTATATTCATGTTAACTGTGGAAACCTGCAAAAGTACGAATAAAGAATTATTACATGATTATTAAACACATAATCGACCAAAATGCTATGTCTCTTGGGGTTTAATATTACAGTTTTGGGTGCTTATCACACCACCCCCAAATAGCACTTTGCTTGTCCTCAAGCAAAGAAGAGACATTAAAATGATAAGTGGTAAAAAATATGATGTCCTAAGCTAAATCTCATTTCGCAGAGTGCGGTTGCATTGACCGTATACAACAAGGCCTTGAACCACTAGGAATTCTCTAGTGGACGAGTTATAGCCTCGTGAGAGTTTTCCAGAGAGGATACTCACAAACTTCATTTATACTACAACGACTCAGTAACAAAGGCCTATTTTCTTAATTAATCTCAGATATCTAGACATCTCACTAGTGGGGGAAACAAAAATTTAATTCTTTCAAAATTCAAGTTAATATACATACAACAATCAAAACATCTACGTATGAGCATGCATGCAGTGAATTTATAATGAAATGTCTGGCGCGGGGCGTTTGGATCCTTTGGATAGCGCCCTTAAGTAGGTTCTCACCGGTATGTGTCGAAACACAATTTTTCTTTTATTTTTCTACTCAAGTTTTGCTATCTCCTAGTGTGTAGTGGGCACACATTTCCTCACATACTCAATGACAATCAGAGGAGCCGAGGTGGAGAAATCACAACTACTACTTATTATCACACTATCCTGCTCTTAATTGAGCTAGATGCCTTTATTAGGTGTTATGGGGCTTAGGAGGTAGTGTAGAAGAAAATGGAATAGAAAATTCAAAAAAAATGATAAGTATGAGAGAATAAAGTCTTCGAGATATTTATACTAGAGAAATCATTAGTTTCTTTCCTGCTTCTAACATGAGTTTCCATACTCGACTTTTTCAAGCTTTTGTATTCCCTTTTGATTTGATTTTGGGGGGAATTCTAACTTTGATATTTCTTTTGATTTTTGGAAACATATTTCTATTTTTCTTTTTCTTTTCTTCTGAAGCAGGTAGCTGATTTTGATTTTGATTTTTCTCTTCATTTTTCCGCACTTCATCTTATTTCTCATACTCATCATCCAGGTAGGCTTATTGATTTGTGGTTAATAGATGGGTAATGAATTTTTGGTGAAATAGAAAGGGTTAATGAAAGGTTCAGTGGGGCGACTAGCGGTAAATTTTTTTTTACAGGTGTGAATTTTTGGCTATATCGATCCAAAGAAGGCCTAAATTCTCGCCTAGGATTTGGTTAGTGATAAAGTAAGTAGACGTGTGAAGTTCTCTATTCGGAAAAACTACTCCTCTGTGTCATTACTCACATATTACACATTTTGAGGCTTTTGGTTAGATTCTTACAGGATATGGAAACTAAGCTGCCTAACCGGGGGTCCCAGAAACTTACTGCTGTGTACATTTAATGATAGTCAGTGCATGAATGCTCAAGAAAAGATATAAAAACTATTGCATATGTATTAAATTAAGTTTCTAAGAACAAGTTTTAATTCTGATGCTAGGGTGAGATTTCTAATTATTTTTTCATCACAGAAAAGGAAACGAGAATTTGTCACTAAATACGTTTATTTAGACATAAAGTAAACTATATACAACTATGCATGCTTAATTTTTGCGAAAGGTTCTCACCACTCCCAAACAGTCGGACGTTGTGTCCTCAAAGTGTTAAGAGGAAGAAAGAGTATATCTGAGAGGCTTTGAGCAAAAATATAGCTGACATCTTCCACAGAAATTTATTGTAACACACTATATATTATACATCATAAAAGTGAAAGCATACTATTAGATTGGCACACTATTAGGTTATTTATTTATTTCACATCAAAACGTAAAACAAATATGTACATGCATCAACTCACTTTGTCCCAATTATGAACTGGGGGATGGTCCATCCTTGCTTCGTCCATGTATAAATGCCATTCCTTAGCGTCCCGCCAATCTATCATAGCTTTCCAGACTTCGCTCCACTTCTTTTTCTTTGCAATGTCCAGATGAGCTATCATTTTATCATCATCAGGGAAGGAACAAACTTTCTTTAGATACCTTGCAGGGCGCCGCCATGTCAAGAATCGCAAAAAACGATTGATCTTGTTTGTTGGACACATAGAGTCTACCTTTACCCAGTCCTGAAAAGTGGCCACAAACTGTGGGAAGTACGTCCTCACTATCCTGCATGTTGTAACTGGCAGGGTGATATAGTGCTGCTGAAAAGACCGAGCCGTCTTAAGGTGTTCAATTATTAGGTCTGTGATGTCGAAGGCGGTATGTTGCTGGGCCAGTGCATGGAACGTCTTACAGGCTGACTTTGATGTAGTGGAAAAATGCCAATCCCCCATGATGTTCAGAAGAATAAATAACATGGCAGTTCCAACATTCATGGTCATACTGGCTAGTGGAATAGTGAAGTCTAGCCATCGGCCAACTTCAGCACGTTCACTGACCTGGACAAGGCCATCGCCATAACGGGCGGCAAATTTTTCCCAAGAATAGTCGTTAAAGTTGTTTTCTATCATGTATTGGATGGGTATGTCTGGTTGAAAAGGAGGAAGGTCTAGAGCCCTAGCAACTGTTGGCTCGTAAAGAGAGTGTCGGGTGTTACCAATACAGATTGTAAATCCGTTCAAAGGGAAACCCTGTACAGCAGGTAGATCTTCCATGTGATCGTAAAAATAAGTCGCCAAACCTGGGGAATATGTCTGCTCCGGGTGTAGAATAAGGGAGTTCCAACCGACTCGAGTGATGAAGTCTCTGAAAAGATGTCCATATGTAGGAGAATTCAGCAATGAATGGAAAGATTGTTCTGGAATCATCTTTGGAGCTTCCATTGTAGAAGATGTGTGAAGAAAGATGCTACCTGTTAGACAAAGATAAACAAATATTAGAGTATGATGAGAATAATTAAGTAAAAACAAATTACCATAGGGAAATTGCACTATATTTAAAAAAACTAAAAAGAAAATGACAAAGAACATAAAATTGCAAAATTTAAATTGTGTCATGGGCCCAAGTAACGGCGAGGATCCTTTTGTGAAAGGAATCCATTTATAAGATCTTCGATGTCGTCAATCCAGGCAACAGCTCGTTGCTTAATTTCACTCTGTGTTTGGTAAATCTTGGCTTGGTTCTCCATTATGAGAGTGTGATTTGCCGAGAACAGGTTGTGACTGTGCAAGAATTATGCTTGTTCCTCTTCCTGTATTGTCTGTAGGTTGTGAAATTCAAGGAGACTAGTGATGATAATGTTCTTTCGTTTGTATAATTTCATCAATCCTTGTTGAATTAAATGAAGGCATTCCATAGGATTAAATACATTGCTTAATGCATTTTCAGTGAAGATGTTGTCAGCGGAATAAGCTTCTTCGGTTTCTGTACTGACATGGTTCTTTCCAATGTCGGGATTCCAGAAAATGTTCCTACAAACTGAGTGAATGGTAAGAATGTTAGCTGTTATGAGAGGTGCATTAGGAGAAGTACTAGAAAAACCCCAACGTATCATGATAAGTGTCACAATGGTTGGCAAAGGAGTTGCCTTTTTCCTGGCATGTGCGATAGCGTTCTAGAGAAATTTAATAATGCAAAAATCATTGCAGTTAGTCTGCAAGACCCAGAGTAGATGGAGGAGGGGTTTTGTTATTTCGGAAGTCTTAAACGTGCCGAGCACATTATGAGCCAGCCATTGGATCACAGATAATTGGTTCTTTTGTAAGGATCGCTGATAAACAACACGATTTTTCCGGTTGTATTCGCCATGAAGGATAGTTACAAACATCAGATGCCTGATATTGTCGAATGGTGAGTCCTGAAGGTGTACCCCTTGGTTTGTAATGGGAATTTGAAGTACCTCGGAGATAATTTCCATAGTCAATTCACGCTCATATCCGTTTGCACGGATAAAGAATTTCCCGTTTTGGAAATAACCGTGTTTATAGAACAAAAGGACCAATTCTCTGGAAAAAAATGCCTGCTTATGATGTAAAAGAGGGTACCATCCTCGATGTAAAATTTCTGTGTCAAAAAAGGATGAAAAAGACCGTTTTGAAAATTTTCCATAAAATTTTGCTCGGGCACGAAAATTCGAGTGAAGACCATTAAAGATGGAGTGGTGAAGAAAATTAAGCGGAAAAAGGGAAGTTGGTGTTTAGAGGTGTCTATCCTTGTTATAAATAGGCATCAATCCGATTTAGTAGAAAATACGGATCGAGGTGTCACAGGGTAGTTAGACCACGTGTATCTTCTAAAATATGGCGCAAACGTTGATGTAGTGTGGACGAGAAGAATGGGGCATGTGACAAGGAGTGCCATTTTTATTTTTTTATTTTTTTTTGACGTAAATAAATAGCGTAAGTAAAAGGCAAAGGAAGATGTAAATATAATATTACAATAAGATGTAAGACCGTACAAAGGAGTGGAAACACATCATAATGATACGTGAAATAAAATACAAACCTAAATATTAGATAGAACTATATGCCACATTATTCCGGAGGACCAGGTAACATGGACACCGAGTAGCTCAGGAGAGTTTTCTACAGCATCGGCTTATGTCGTCTTAAAAAATGTGAGGAGCAAAGTAAAGTGGTACAAGATAGTGTGGGGGAAGTTATTTGTTCCGAAGCACTCATTTACCAGCTGGCAGCTATTCTCGGGTTGTCTACCAACACAAAACCGGCTGATGCAGAAGAAAGTGATAGGACAATCCAATTGTTGTTTATGCGACAGTCATGAGGAGAGTTCCGTGCACCTATTTTTTTATTGTTCCTACTCCAAAATTGTATGGCAAGATTTTAAGAGGGCCTTGGGACTACCAGATATGGTCAGAGACTCCCATCGTGAGTGGTACTACCTGATGCGCCTGTGCAGGCATAACACGCTGAGTTCTGAGATCTTTAGAGCGTTCACATGTACAGCAGTCCAAGCCATTTGGACTGAAAGGAATTGGAGATTAAAGAAGCAGAGGTTTAGAACAGCAGAGGTTGTCATCCAAAAGGTAATCAATAGCATGAAAGTGTATATGGGCAAATCGATAGATTCAGTGAAGGAGGATGTGGCGACAAAACTGCTGCTGAAAAAATTGGGTATCGGGGCAACATTCAAGCAAAAAGAAGAATAGTGGATCAGCTGGAACAAACCGGAAGTAGGTATGTTCACGTTAAACTCCGATGGATCAGTACAAAATGGAAAGGCTTTGTATGGGGGTGCGTTGAGGGACTGGAAAGGTGATGTGTTGATGGCGTATTGTGGCAGTTCTCTCAACCTATCTATGTTGTATCAGGAGCTCTTGGGAATTCAAAAAGGGTTAGCAGGTGCGATCGAAATGAACATAAAAAGGTCCAAGTGCAATCTGATTCGCTACAGGGAGTCCAAATCTTAAATAGGAAGGAGAAACCACCATGGCATTGCATGAACATAGTAGCTCACATTCACAATGAGATGGTGAATTTTGAGGTAGTAATAGTCAAACATGTATTAAGGGAGAGTAATGTAGTGGTAGATTACCTGTCAAGAGTGAGTAGTGAAATATGTAATGGTGTTTTGTACTTTATTCCCCCATTGGATCACAAACTTAATGATATGATCAAGGGGGATAAAGAGGGAAAAATGTACCTTAGAGCTTGCTATAAATAAAAGGTTAGGGAAGCCTGAATCCCTAATTATTTTAAAAAAAATATGCCACATTAACGACATTACTATAATAAAACAACCGAGCATGAAGACTTGAGTAACATATTTAATCTTCTGCTGCTCAAACTTTTCTAGTGCATCCATAAATCTTGAAACTTTGAGCGATCAAAAAACGATTTTTAGAATAAGAAGTGGAGAGGGGAGCAGATGAAAGGAGTGAAATGTGAAGAATGTGTTGAACTTATTTATAGAAGAAAATTGAGCCGTTTTCTGACCATTTTTAGATGTGATTTCATGACCGTTTTCTGACCGTTTTTGGTGCGTTTTCATGACCGTTTACTAACCGTTTTGTAAAATGTTAGTTTACGGTAAAATTTGTCGTTAAGTGTGACATCTAAAATATATATGTATATATATTATTATTATTAATATAATTATATATGTTTCTACCTATATAATATAATATTGGAGATAGCTAATATACTATTTGGCAAGACAGAAATTTTGGAGAATGTAGGAATTAACAGACGTCCTAAGTTCGAGAATTAAAATGCAAACACATAAATAAAATATCTGACATAATTAATATACAAGAATGGTGAAAATAAACTGTCTACTGAGAATCCTCGGGGGCTATAGGAGAATCCTCAGGGGTTGTAGAAGAAGAACCAGGAGTCCTGCGACGTCGTGTAGGACGAGCTCCTGTCGAGGCTAACTACTCCTGGATATCACCCAGAGTATCCAACACCTGGGCCTGAAACTGATGCTGGTTTGCAATGAACATTTACTGGAACTTGTTCTAGTGAGTAGTCATTTGGTCCTGAAATACATTCATGGAAGCTCGCATTTCCTGCTGAAATTCGCCCATGTTGTTATCAGCGACCCGTGACGAGTGGTCATATCCGTCCTTAACTTACCCAAGGCATGTTTCATTGATACCTGGCGAGTGTACATGTCTCTCATGCCACTATTCATAGCACGTAAGGCTTCCATAGGGTGGCTCATCTTACTCATAGCAGTCTCATCAAAGTAGGGTGGGTGAGATGGGCCTACGTTAGCGTGCTCAGCAGCCATTGGTGCTGTGAGTTCCCAAGGGGCCAGTATGCATTTCTTAAAGACAAGCATATTCTCATATAGTGGTATAGGGAGTAGCGGGATGGCAGACAGGAAACCTAAATTAATCATAACTTGCGTTACAAGAACGACAAGAGGGGCTGACCTGAGAGTGGCATGCGTAATAATATCAAAAAGAAAGGTAACTATACAAAAGTTACCCTTTCACTCCTGGAGGATCCAGAGAAGGTGGAGGAAAGTCTTGTTGATGTCCAAGGGCTTCAAGGTGCCAATGATGTTCATTCCCAGCCATTGAGTCACAACCAGCTGGTTCCGTTGCACCGAGCACTGATACGTGCATTTCCCATCTATGTTGTACTCTCCCTCGATTAACGTGTCGAGCATTAGGTCATAAGTCCGTGGGTACATGGACTGCTGCTGAGTCAGCATGTGGTCGACCAAAGGAATGCCCGTGATCCCAGAGATCAAAATGGGTGTGACTTTGTGGCGCACACCGTCGACGGTAACCCAAAAATGGTCGCCATTAAAGCTCCCATTGTCGTAAAATTTCATCACCAAATCCTTAGAATAAAGCCCTTAATTAGCATATAACAAGTACTCCCATCCTCTAGAGTGAATTTCATTATCAAAGAATGGAGCAAACATCCCATTTTCGAATAAAGTTCCAAAAAATTTCTCCACACAAATTCGCCTGTTTCCGGCCATTACTGCTCTTAGGGAGAGGCTGGCTATTGATTTATGATGAGGGGGAGAAATGGGACTTGCTGACGGAAGGGAATTGGATTCGGAGCTGTAGGAGTCGCGCGTGAGACATGGATATAACGTGGGCCTGTCTCGTGCGAGACTGAATCGAGAGGGGACAAGATCCGAATATTGGGTAAGACGAAATGTGTAATGGTGATGCGTGTTTTTGGGTTTGTCGGGTTTAAATGGACCGATAATTCGAGATTTGGTTGGGCCCAAAAAATTTTCCCAAGCCCAAATCAAGCCTAAATCCCGATTTAAGCCTAAAATATCTAAACGCTTACCCACGACTCGTTTGGACTCCGAATTGGATGAATGAGATATCGAAATGATCAACACGAAAAATGATATCTAATTATATGAGTCATTCTCAAAGTTCACAAGAGTTTTTGAAAAGAAAGGAGAGGTGTTTTATTTATAAACAAATGTTTTATTTATATACAAGGGAGATTACGTGAAACACACTGGATGTCCAGAAGAGTCAACATCTAAATTCATAGGCAACTGTCATGTCGGCTCTGGAGTGAACCCAATCCAACCAGACTGTGGCTTAACCTTTATGTATTATGGGGTTAGGGGCAGGACAGTACCATCCTGGACCGTGCGCGCTATGGTCTAATAATATTGCCCTTATTACATACGGCTATCCTCAAACCGCCCCAAAGGGAACTAAAAGTAAGCAATTCTAGGGGTTGGTCTGGTGGAATCCATTGCCTATTTGTGTTCCAAGTATGCAACATCCGAGGTCGAACACAAATCTCTATGCGTACAACTTAATGCACGGGGAATTGTTTATAAAAGACAACAATATATACATATCTACAAGGTGAGTCTTTTAACGTCAGATCCTCAAGACGAATCGAGTCTTTTAATGTCAGATTCTCAAGACGTTTGTGAGTCTTTTAACGTCAGATTCTCAAGACGATTCCCAACCTGTGGGAGAAACAACGCGGCGACGAAGATTATCCTGCGCAGCTGGTGTCAGACAAAAGTATACCTTAAACTAGCTAGTATTGGATAGGAAGTCAAGACCTGGACAGAAGGGTGTTTGACAATGCATACACCATCCCATCTTTCACGCACCTTGTTTATGAGCAAAAGTACTACGACCATTCCCTATTCGTGATGAGTAAGACTTACACCAAATAATTAACTGAAGTTCACGAGGCAGATAGTAGAAAAGGGAAGAGAAGGAAGGAAGTGAAATTTTAGGTACCCATCGTTTACCGACAGGCACGTTTTCTCGTGTTGCAGAAGACATTTATACTCAGTTCTAAAATAGAGTTTTCATGGACTAAGGTTCCGGCGCTTGCAACCACACACTTCAAAGAACTTTTGAGATCATAAAATATAAGATGGCCCGGCTACCAAAATGGGGTACCCTTTATAGAAACAAGATTGAGTACACCAAACGAAACCTCTATTCTATGTAGATCGGATCCTGAAGAAGAGTATGTTCAACATCTGGGGAGCGTAATTCATGGTAATGTTTGAGGCGTTGTCCATTTACTTGAAATTCGTTGTTATCTTGTGGATTAAGCAAAGAGATTGCCCCATAATGGGTAACAGCTGACACAATAAAAGGACCAGACCATCGTGTTTTCAATTTACCAGGAAAAATGTGTAATCTAGAGTTGTACAGTAAAATTTTTTGGCCAATTTTGAAATCTTTACGCAAAATGTGCTTGTCGTGCACTCTTTTCATATTAGCTTTGTAGGATTTCGAGAGATCATAAGCATCACTCTGAATCTCCTCAAGCTCATTTAATTGTAGTTTTAAACTTCGCTTTTGCCTCGTTGATATTGTAATTGAGGGTTTTGATGGCCCCAAAGGGCACGATGCTCAAGTTCAACTGGCAGATGACAATGTTTTCCAAAAACAATGCGGTAAGGAGACATCCCTATAGGTGTCTTAAATGCTGTTCGGTATGCCCACAAGACATCCGATAAGCGGAGAGACCAGTATTTTCTTGATGGATTGATAGTTTTCTCCATAATGGACTTTATCTCTTTCTTGGATACTTCCATTTGGCCACTCGTTTGTGGGTGATATGGAGCAGCAACTTTGTGAGTAACTCCATATATTTTCATTACAAACCCAAAAATTTTATTACAAAAGTGTGTACCCCCATCACTGATGATAGCTTTGGGAACACCAAAATGAGAGAAAATGTTTTCTTTTACAAATTTCACGACAGTCTTATGGTCATTTGAGTGACATGCGAGTGCCTCAATCCATTTGGACACATAGTCCACATCGACTAGAATGTAGAGAAAACCTTGAGAAATAAGGAAGGGTCCCATAAAATCAATGCCCCAAACATAAAAAAATTCCACAATCAGGATAAGATTTAGGGGCATCATATTGTGTTTGGTAATTTGACCTAGGTGCTGACAACGAATGCAAGCTATACAATGTTCGTGTGCATCGCGAAAAAGGGTAGGCCAGTAAAAACCACATTTTAATACTTTGGCCGTAGTTTTCTTTCCACTGAAATAACCTCCGTAAGATTGTTCATGGCAAAAGGATAATACGTCGGTGTGCTCCTAGTCGGGAATGCAGTGACGAATGAGTTGGTCGGAACAATACTTAAAAAGGTAGGGGTCATCCCAGAAATAATATTTTATAGTGGATAAAAACTTTTTATGATCAGGACGTGACCAAGAGGAAGGAACTTCCTCTGTAACTAGGTAGTTAACGATATTCACGTACCATGGAGCGGAGAAAATGGAGTACAAATACTTATCTGGGAAGGAATCACAGATGGATTCAGAATCACTATCAATGTCACCAACTAGCCTTGATAAATGGTCGGCCATGACATTTTCGGTTCCTTTCTTATCTTTGATTTCCAGGGTGAATTCTTGCAAGAAAAGGATCCAGGGGAACAATCGCTGTTTCGCGTCCTTTTTCACGAGTAAGTATCGAAGTACGGCATGGTCAGTATATACGATGGTGGATTATCCAACTAGGTAAGGGAGAAATTTATCCAAAACATAGACAATGGCTAGGAACTTTTTCTCAGTTGTTGTGTAATTACGTTGAGCGTCATTAAGAGTTTTACTAACATAGTAAATGAAAATGGGTTTGTTGTCACATCGTTGGCCTAGTACAGCGCCAATAGCAAAGTCACTAGCGTCACACATCAGTTCGAATGGTTGAGACCAATCAGGGGGTTGAATAATAAGAGCGGTAGTTAGGGCAGTTTTTAGAGTTTCAAAAGCTTGTTTGCAATTGAAATTGAAGTCGAATACCGCATCCTTAAGTAGGAGATTGGTTAAGGGTCGAGCAACTTTAGAAAAATCCTAAATAAATCTCCTGTAAAACCCAACGTGGCCTAAAAAGGCACAGATATCATGAACTATACGTGGGAAAGGTAGCGAAGCAATTTTAACAATTTTAGCTTTATCAACCTCTATCCCGTCTTTCGAAACAATATGACCTAGAACAAGTCCTTTGGTAAACATGAAATGGCACTTCTCCCAATTAAGTACTAGATTTTTCTCTTCGCAATGCGTTAACACTTTAGAAAGGTTAGATAGGCAGTCGTCAAAGGAATTTCCATAAATGGAAAAGTCATCCATGAAGACTTCCATATAACGTTCACCATATCACTGAAAATGTGAAGCATGCAGCGTTGGAAGGTGCCTGGGGAATTGCAAAGACCAAAAGGCATTCTTCTGTATGCAAAGGTTCCAAAGGGACATGTGAAAGTTGTATTTTCTTGATCGGCGAGGGATCGATGACAATTTGGAAGTAGTCGGAATAGCCATCAAGAAAATAGTAGTAAGCATGATCGGCTAAACGTTCTAGCATCTAGTTAATGAATGGGAGAGGGAAGTGATCTTTACATGTTCTGGCATTAAGTTTGCGATAGTCAATGCAAATTCTCCATTTTAAGGGAATACGAGTGGAGATGCATTCACCATTTTCTTTTTGTACAACTTGAATGCTAGACTTTTTAGGAACTACATGGACAGGACTAACCCATTCACTATCAGAGATAGGGTATATGATACCCGCATTAAGTAAACGTAAAACTTCCTCTCTCACCACCTCTTTCATAGCGGGGTTAAAGCGACGTTGTGGTTCTCGTGATGTCTTTGAGCCATCATCCATATGTATGCAATGCGTGCATACACTAGGGTTTATTCCTTTGATATCATCTAAGGATCATCCGATAGCGGAGCGGTGTTCATGAATGATACGAATCAAATGTGCTTCTTCGTCGGTAGTTAATTGAGAAGAAATTATTATAAGGTGACTACCATCGGGATCAAGATGCACGTACTTCAAATCAGAGGGTAGAGATTTTAAATCTGGAGTTGGAGGATTGGGAATCAAGGACTCGTGAGGGGTCATCTCTTCAATAGAAAAGAGTGAGTCTGATTCTTCTGAATCAGTTAGCAACGCAGCAGTAAGGTTAAATAGTGGTACCGATTCTAATAATGTGTGGACATCCTTAATGTACGAGTCATCGTCAAACTCAGGATTATAAAAAAAAAGAAATTGGTGTACCTCGTCTTCAGGAAAAGAGTTTGTGAAATAATCATGTGCCACACTATCAACCAAGCTAATTTCACCCTCCATTATAGGATCGGGAAATTGTTTCATTAATTTGAACACGTTGAGTTTAACAGAAAGGTTCCCGAAAGACAATGTCATTAAACCGTCCCAACAATTTATGAGAGCGTTAGCAGTTACAAGAAATGGACATCCTAAGATGATAGGAATGGAGTCACAGGCCACTTCGGTATCTAGAATGACAAAATCAATGGGGTAGTAAAAATCTTGGACCTTGACTATGACGTTTTCTACTATGCTCTTTGGGTACTTGATGGAGCGATCCGCGAGTTGCAGAGTCATATTGGTAGGTTTTAATTCATGAAGCCCTAACTGCTTAAATAAATAGTAGGGAAGTAGGTTAACACTGGCTCCTAGGTCTAAAAGTGTGGTAGCGGTATACTTGTCGCCCAACATGCATGGTACAGTTGGTCGACCTGGGTCTTTGTATTTAACCACACCATTGGTAGCAGTAATCGAGGGAAACTGCTCAGTGATGAACACTTGTTGAGGAACATTCGTACATCGTTTGGTGGTGCACATGTCCTTCAAAAACTTGGCATGCTTGGGCAAATACTTAAGCGTATCTAGAAAAGGTAGGTTTATGGTCAAATTTGTAAAGGTTTCACGGATCTCATTGAAATGTTCGTCAGGTTTGTTCTTTGCCAAACGGGCAGGGAACGGAGCTTTTGGTCAGAATCGCGCATAAGGATCAGTGGCGTCTTTCCCTAGGGACGTGGGGGTAGATTTTGAAGGAATAACTTTGTCCGTTATAGGTTGCAAGGTAGGAGTTGGAAGGACGTCAGCCATGGCTTCCATCGATTCGACGTCTGGCATACGTATTTGATTGTCGATAGTTCGATCAGAACGAAGAGTGGTAATGGCATTGACCTCACCCTTGCTTGGATTACTAGATCTTGGTGCATTGTTGAGTTCAAAGGCAGTGTTTGTAGGCTTAGGGTTTGGAACTGCTTGGCCAGGGAACACGCCCTTTTGACTTTTATCCTGTGCTAACAGCTGAAGAGACTGTTGGATAGATGCTAAGATTTGATTCTATTGATTCATGTAAGTCAGAAAAGTTTCAGCTGTTTTATCCGCAGTGGATTGTACCAGTGGAGCAGTAGGAACTAGTTCACGGTTATTGTTTACGGGTTGATTTTGGTAGCCATATCCTTGATTAGCGGGAACAAGGTTGCGGTTGTTTTGGTACCCTATATTTGCGTTGTTGGAAAAATTATTTTGCCCTTGCTAGAATTGTAGAGGATTTCCTTGATGGTAGGAATTATAGTTCGCGGGTGGTCGTACAGGAGCATTGTTGACACCCGGAGTAGCTTGTTGTTGGCCAGGGGGTGCCCAAGCCAAATTCGGATGTTGTCGCCAAGGTGCATTAGGGATGTTGAAAGCACAAGCCTCTTTAGAAGATTGGGGAGGGCACTTATAAACCAAAGGACAATAAGAATCGGTGTGCTCAAGACTTAAGCAAAGAGGGCATGGGGAAGCGTTGGCAGCCATGACTTGTTTGGGTTTCTGATCATTTACTTGAACCGAAAGAGCATCGACCTTTTTGTTTAGGGACTCGATCAGAGTTTTTAATTCCGGATCGGGTTTGGCTTTGAACATAGACGTAACCTTGGTAGGAGTGTCTTTAGAAGATTTGGAAGAATCAGTGTTTCCCCAATAGGTGCTTCATGAAGTCTATTTCTTAAGAAAAGTGTATGCTTCAGTAGCGCCTTTGTCCATGAAACAACCGCCGTTCATGATAACTAATGTTTCCTTTTGATGGTCAGAGAGACTATTAAAGAATGAACGGACTAATACAGTGGTGTCGAGTTGATGATGGGGACATTCGAGAAGCGGTCGATAAATCGCTCCATGCTTCTGAAAAGGATTCCTGGGGATGTTGGCGAAAGAATTGAATCTTCTGAAGCATTTCTGTAGTTTTCTTCTGAGTATAGAATTTTATCATGAATGCTTGTACGAGTTTGGCCCATGTGTCAATGGATTGCGGTGCTTGTCCTACGAGCCAAACTGAAGCTTTATCAGCTAAGGTGAAAGGAAACAACCTAAGCAAGATTTGTTCGTTGGTAATGGTCGGATGGCGGAAAGTGGTGGCTACTTGTTTCATCCGACGAAGATGATTGTACGGTTTTTCATGGTCTAAACCATGGTAAACAGGTAACAAACTGAAAATGTTTGGCGGAATGTGAAAATCACCTACAATCGCATCGAGTTTGATGCAGGAAGCAGGTCCTTCCTATAAGGCAGTATAGAAATCCGAAAGGGGTTTCTCGACTGTGGGATTTTCCTGGGCCATAATTAAGGGAGATAATGGCAATGGAGATGTTTGACGAGGTTAGTTGACGGAGGAGGAACTATGTCTAGGAGATAGCATAAGCAGTTGTTTATTGTATTTCCGATGACTATATGTAAGTTCTAATTCCTTATGTTTACCAGACCGTAGTCTCATACAAATACAAATTTTAATTCAAGGCTCATAAGGAACGAATTATGATTGGAGGTTTTAGAATTAAGGAAGGAGGGAGGTGAAGCACGTCTTCCTAAGCTGTCGCTAACTTGAGCAGGTACGCTAGGATAACGTGTGAATATTCCAACAGCCAGGTCACCTGAGAGAATTGAGGGAGGTTGTTCGTGCTAACACATTCCTTAATTAGGTAACCTCAATCTTTCGAGTTTCCTAGACACTAATGGAATATGATAATGATTTATGATAGTGTATTATGCGGGGTATTATTAAGATGATTATGATGAAATTTTAATTATTAGGATTTTTTTTTTTAAATTTTTAATTTTTTTTTTGTTTTTTTGTTTACGTAATTAATGTATTATGGAGACGTGATTACAAAACATGCAATTAAAAACGATAGATGCCAAAATAGAAACTAATTAACATATACTAGTTTTACACAGGAAGTCTACACATGCAAATCTATATTACTTATACATGAATAGAAATGTGTCCTACGCATGCAATAATCTATAGCTATCGATAAGTGCAACTATATGTGAGCTAGGGGAATGTCGAGAACGAACTCATGCAAATGAATACCGCGTACGTGAATTGATGTAACATACACATACAAAAATATTCTAAGCAGGTGGTTTGAAATTACCCATACATCCAAATATATTCGAATCATATTAATCGTGTTAACGTGAAGATGTAATGACAAACCACGTTTACATGCAAAGATTTCTCATGCCAACAAACAAACATGCGAGGTAAAATAGGTTATGACAAACAACCAAATAATATTCTCGACAAAGTTTGAGGAGTTTAAGAATTTGAAACCTGGAGTCCTGTGATTTTTAGTACAACGATCGAAATAACTCCCGAGGTCGTGAACTTACTGGATAAACAGGACTAGAGAGTCCAAAAGAGTACTGAAAAGGAAAGTGGCCTGTACTTGAAAACCGGAGTGTTGATACTCCAGGTTAGTCTCGCGCGCTACTAATTTAGTCTCATCCAAGACTCTTTTGTCAGTTCAGTACTTCAAGTTCCTATGGAATACTTAGACTGTGCTAATAAAAATAAACAATATCTGGTTCATAGATATCTGTTAGTAGAAAAAGTTAGGGCAAATAGTTATGTAACACGTTAGTATCATAAAAGAAATGGAAATTAAAAAGATGAGGAGGTAGGGGAGGGGGTTTTTGTTTGATGTATTCTAGTTATTACGTTAAATGTCCAGAGTCCTTCGGCGTGCAGCGGCGCCATTTGATAAACGCTGACTTCTCACGTTATTGATTTTTATTACTTAAAGTCCGAGGTCCACAGTCCGAAGTCCGAAGACCAAATTTCAAAGTCCAAAATCCGTATAGTCGTCCTGTTTAGTCAAGTTACCTTACTCACGTGGGTTTGGTAGGATAGGTCGAGTAAGGGATCGTCCAAACCTTAGGGCTTGGCAAGGTTCACAACTGGAATTGCAACTTTTAGTGAGTAAGATTTTAGGTTTTTTAGTTGGTTTAATTAATTTAACAGTAATGTAAATAATGCAAATTACTAACGGTGATTTCGATATAAATAAACAAAAATGGAGAAACAAGGAGAGGGTTAATCATACTCATGAAAGAATTATTTTTCAACCATTTATATTACCACATCACTACAACTCTAATTCGTCTCGAGTTCATAGACAAACCCGAGACGACGTAGAGTATCGATCCCTAGCGAAACGCGCACATCTCTGAGTCGCATTGCACTAGCAGAAGGAGTTTAACTAATATTTCATCTCTGGAATATATTTCAGCTCCTGGCTCGATTCTACATCAGCTGAACAAATTGGAGAGCTGTCTGACACCAAAGAGTTGCTTGCGAGACATTTTGGGTCTCTCGCGAGACTGTTCTGGAGCATCCGCACTCTAAATTTGTACAGTCTCAGTCATTTTTGGACTGGATGTCTAATCTATACCTAATTCCTAAGTAGTGATTCTAGAATATTAAATAGTCAATCCAGATTCTCGCACAAGCAGCATAACCCTCCCCCTGAAGGGGGGGGGGATTAGCTCATGGTCATTGAAGGATTAATTAAACTTGTTGTATACATTAAATAAGTAAATGCAGGACAGGAATTAAACTTGAAGAGAAATGACTTTTATTAAGAAGAAATGACTTACAGTATTTAAATTTGGCAAAATGAAAAGGGCCGAAATATAAGTCTTTGGAAATGAAAAACTACAGATGATTAACCAGCTAATGTATAGGCTAAAGCATAAAATGCTGAAGGCCGAATAATGAAGACCCCCCTCACATATATATAGGCTGGATACCCTTCACGTGAAGTCCCAACATTTAACAGGTTTTGTTTCATTTAATTGTTAAGATCAAAACTTCGTATTTATGAAGTTTTGTCTAATTATAATTTGTTTTGTCTTATTATAATTTGTTTTGTCCTTTTATGTTTTGGTTTGGTCTTTTAGCCCAATTCAATTCAAACATTGAATTGGTACGTGTCTTTTCCTTTTACAAGGTGGCACAAAATTGTGACCATCACTTGCCACCTGCCTATGCTGACTCGTCATGCCTTTTGGGCCTGCAGAGTGGGTCCATGTGGTGTGTCTAGTGGCGGCACCGATTTTGACGTTTTTACAACTTTCTGTCCTTGCGTAGAGTTTGTTGCCCTGGTCGCTCTGGCAGTTCACTAGCTAACGTCGCCATCCAGATTTATCAGATGTGAGCTTCAAAAGTTTGCTGCTTCTTTATATGTGGACCCGTTCTGCACTGGTTTTGTTCTTTTGGAAACTTCGGCTCTAGTCAGGCTTTGTTAGGCTTCATTGGGGTTGAGTGGGGAACTTCAAATATTCCAGTATTCCCGTACTTCGATGCATGTTTTATCATTATATTCATGGTAACTGCGAAAACCTGCAAAAGTATGAATAGAGAATTAATACAAGATTATTAAACACATAATCCACTAAAATGCTATGTCTCTTGGGGTTTAATATTACAGTTTTGGGTGCTTATCACATACTATTTTGAAAAACAGACTTCTAGATGACAGTAGTCTCATGGAAAGAATGTCAATCACATATGAAGTGTCGGGTCCTTCACTTTAGCATCTTCTAACCTATTCTAGACTTCGTACCATACTGTATTGATTAGTCATGGGTTGTAACTTGGCTTGGGTATTGGTTTATAAAGGAAAGGTAAAAATGATTCTAAGGTTGTTTCTGAAAACACTAAGGATTTTGCTTCTTTCTTTGGAAGATTTCTTCAAATTCTGTATTGCAGAGAAAATTATTCCTTTGTCTTAGCTTTTCCATCCATTATGTTCAATTTTTTTTTTTATTTTAACTCAGTGGTATATCCTTGATTAGTACTGGATATGCTTGTTTTCCACTAGCTTCTTTCACTAAGAACAGAATGATGGTCTTCATTGTATCTCTCTGATATTTCATTGTAATCTTCCTTTTGTGCTTTTTATTCCTATTGTTCCCCTCGTATTCTCAGAAACATATGGGTATGGTTGATAAAGATTTTGGTTATACTCCTTGTCTGGAGTTGGGTAAAAGATAAAAGGTTTTGAAAGAAAATGGCTTATTGTAAGGCTCAAAAGGGTTTAACATGATGGTCCTACTAGGTAGGATAAAGGCTGAATGGGTTCACTACTTGACTTATCAGTATGGTACTCTGTTTCGAATAGACTACAAGACCTAATGGCTATCTCCCCAGTTGATGTCGATCAGTTCGTGATTAACCAAATCAACGAATAATGACACTATATTACAACGACATAAATAACTGAAAGATGTTGAGTCACTAAGACTCGGATTTTTCGTTAGACTCTCCAAAGAATGGGTATAAAGCTCAAGTGTCACGGGCTAAGTCTAAAAAAAATCTACTTCCAGTTTACTAGGGGTTAAATCTCTCTTCTAGCAAAAGTACAAAAAACTGACCAAGTACTATGATGGTGCCTTGATAAAGAATTCTATCAACAAGAACTATGTCCGTGCATAATAAATGGTCTTAGCGGAAATGAAATCAATAATATCAACTATATATCAAACTCAACACTAAGCAGTATAGAATATATATCCCAGACTCATCAATTCCTTTTACCAAGTTTTTTTTTTCATTTGTCAATTTTTTTTTGTTAGGTCTTTTTAAGTTAGATCCCTAAGACTATATATTATATCATGCATTATCAATGTGGAGTAAGGGGATCAGATTTTCTTACCCAAATCTGTCAAATGTTTGGAGGAAGAGGAGGTCTCACCTTGTGGGTTGTTAAAAATACTCCTTGATATGCTGGAAAGACTGCTGGTGATGTTGCTTCTTTACCTTGAACTATTTCAGATATGATGATTGTGTGATAGGCCTTATGGTTCCTTTGTGTAGAAATTTGACGAAAATCTATCTTTCTAATAGGACAATAGTATTTGATGTGCCCTTTATCACCACAGTAATGATAATGGATGTCTGGCTGACTGCGCTCAAGGTGGGCGGTAGACTGGTTCACATACTTCTCTCGTTCAAACAATGATGGTGTAGAAGAAGCTTCAGCAGTGTAATTCTTCTTATCAATATGGTCCACTTTCTACTTCAGAAGACTCATTTTAGTTTCTAGATTCTGTTGTTTTTCCAAAACTTCTTTAAGCTGATTCTCTAGCAACTGATTTTTCAAGGTAGAAGTCTGTTGTTCATCTTGAAATGTAGATCTCATCTTCTCAAGATATGATACTCTCTCTGTCAATTTTCCATTCTGCTCACTTAAATCCTGAATTTTCTGTAGAGATTCCAAGAACATGGCTAGCAACGCCTCTGTGGTGGGGTTCTTAGGTTCATTACAATTTTCTGTAGATTGAGCACTGTCAATTGTATCTTCGAATGGGACGAATTCTTGTATCATGCTATCAAGGAAGTACACCTCTCCACCTTCGGTGTCATCACAATCCTTATGCAACAGGTGAAAGATATTTATGTCCATGGTCATCTTTCCAAAGTTGATCTTCATTTCACCGTTGTAACAATTTAACAAGGCTTTTGCGGTAGCGAGGAAAGGTCAGCCTAGAATAATTGGAATTTTATAAAAGGCCTCCTTGGTGTCTTTCACAATGAAATCCACTGGATAGTAGAAATTGGCTACTTGAACAAGAACATCCTCAACTATGCCTCTAAAATCTTGGTAGAACGGTCAACTAACTTGAATTTGACTTTTGTAGGCTTTAGGTTCTCTAGGCCCAACGCTTGGTACACATGATATGGCAAGAGATTAACACTAGCACCAAGGTCTAAAAGAGCATTACCCGTGAATTTTTCTCCTATCTTGCGTGATATTATAGGACTTTCTGGATCTTTGAGCTTGACTGGAGTTTGCTAATGGATAATAGATATTGTTTGTCCAGCTAGAAATGCTCGCTTTGGAACATGAGTACTTCTCTTTATGTTGCATGCATCCTTCAAGAATTTGGCATATGATGGCAACTGCTTGATCGCTTTAAGAAAGGGGATATTGATGTTATCTTTCTCAAATGCCTCCTTCATCTCTAAAAATTGCTTGTCCTTTTTGCTTTGAGCAAAAAACATATGAAAAGGTGCCTTTGGTACAAACACATTAGCATGTGTCTGCTCTTCTTTCTCTTTGGTATTCTTGCATATCTTGTCTTGGTTATCTTGACAAATGGGAGTTGAAAGGATTTCTCCTACTTCCTTTCGATCTTCATTTGAAATCTTGACCGATTGCTCTATAACAATGTCATCATGAGAAGGTAAGTCAACCTTGTTGTCTATCTTCAATCCTGATCTGAGAGTATTAACTGAGCTGACATGATCATGGAGGTGATCAGTACTAGAAGTTGTCCCAATGTGGCATACATCTTCACTCCTCAATATTGGTTCCAATAAGCTAGGTTGAGCGGCTTGTGTCTTTACAGACAAAGCAGTACTGAGTTGGTCGACCTTAGTCTCTAGAGACTCCATTCTAGAACATTGACTTGCCTGAGATTGCTGGAGATTGAGTTGAAACTGTGCAATAAGCTGTAGAACACTTTCAAACTACTTATTTTTCTGTGATAACAAAGTAATAGCATTCTCCAGGTTGGCAGGTGTTGCATAATTTCACCTAGGATCAGGCACTAACTCTCTACTTGTATTGGAATTCTGCTGAGAGTATAATTATTGTTGAGGAACCAACTGTGAAGCTTGACTTGTCTGTGGAATATAACTTTGATCTGGAGAACCTAGGGGTCCAGCGTTCTGTCTCCAATAATTGCCTTGAAAGTTATTACCACCTTGGTTGGGCCTCTGAAATGAGTTTATATTGTACTCTCCAACTGATGCATGTTGATAGTAACTAGGACATTCTAGAGTTACATGAGAAGTGTCCGAACAGACTTCGCAGTATTGGCTAGCTTGCATGATTGGGAGAGATTTAGCTTCAGACTTGTTGATCTTGGAGGGATTCATGGAGAACTGATTGAATTTCTTACTCAAAGTTTCAATGCTAGTGGCCAGGCTGGCCAATGTAGACTTCAGTCCTTGATCTGATTGTTCATATGCTTGGTAACCAAATTGCTTTGGCTCCCCCTCCATGGTAGCGACATCCTCATTGCTAGTAGTCCATTGTTGTATTTCTTCAGATAAATTCTCGAGAAAGTTGTAGGCTTCCTCTCCATCCATTGATGTAAACTTGCCTTTGTGAATTGACTGTATTATCTGCTTGTTCATCATCGAGAGTCCTTGATAGAAAAAATGAGCCAGTGTGCTCTTGTCGTATCCTTGGTGTGGGCATGAGACTAGCAAATTATTGGATTTCTCCCAGCTTTTATGATATTCTTCAGTCACTTTTCCTTTGAAATTGCTGATAGCTTGCTGCATGGCATCAATCTTCTGGGGTGGGTAGAACTTGTTCATAAACTTTGTTCTCAACTTCTCCCAGTTGTTGATTGAATTGATCGGCTGTGCAGTTAACCATTCGGATGCTTTACCTTCGAGTGAGAGTGGAAAAAGAATTAACTTGATACTCTCATCTTTGATATTCTGGTTCTTGAAAGTTCTAAGGACTGATAGTAATTTGTTCATGTGGACATAAGGCTGAACATTGTCTGAACCATTGAACTTTGGAAGCATAGAGATTACTGATGCTCTAAGTTCAAACTGGTTAGCTTCTGTCTCTGGAAAAACAATACTGCTGGATGGGTCTCCAATGATTGGCGAATAGAAATCGCTCAGCTTCTTCCTCTGCTGTGCTTGCATGGGTGGGATAGCTTCAGGATTATTGGTAACCATAACACCTCTATAATTGTGTGCGGCCATTGTATCAATCTTGTCTAGTATTCTTGATATGTGAAGATGATGAAAAACTATCCTACTATGCTTGAATGCAATTAAACTAATATGCAACTATTCTAAATTATACTAATATGCAAAACTACTTTCCTTCAACTGGGTTGGGCTTTGTAGCTAGTATCTTGCCCGTTGTCTAAAGCTGTCTCTTCTAGAGTTATGGGGAATCACTTGGATTGCTTAAGTTCCACGGCCCACAGACGATTGTCTGTTTCTCAAGATTCAGACAAGAAACACTAGAGTTTGATGTTTTGCTGTGTTGGCTTACAACTTTAATTGTTAAAAAGGACTTAAATGCAATTATACTAGAAAGCAATAAAACTAAACTACGATGCAACTATACTAAGAATGAAAATTCGACTAATGTAGATGGTAGATCTTGTCTTCTAGATGTCCTTTAAGCTTCTTTCTTTCTTAAAAGGATGGATGATGCAGCTAAAATTACCTCAAGATCCAAAGTTCTAATCTTGAAAGAAAACGTTAAACATAAACAACTTAAAACGGCAGCAGCGCCATTTGACCAGCTTCTTTTTGCGTTTATGAGATGGTATATGGATGATGTAGATAGATGATGGTCGTTGAACAAAATGGAAGCGTATCAAAACCTAATTATCCCTCAATAAGTAAAGGATGAGTAGGGTATCGTTCCACTTTTAAGTGTATGTTATGTGAAGGACAGGACTGGAAAGGGGGTTTGTGGGATTAAAAACTATTATTATAGATATTATAGATTCTAATGCTAAACTAAACTAAACTAACTAAACTATTGAGAATTTATAGGAGATGGAAGTCAAGAGATTAGAATCCACAGATACTTTTGATCTGTGACCTTATGCTTCATGGTTGTTCTCACAAGTTGACTATAATTAGGCAGTCGAGTTAGTGCTGATGCCCTCTTGGACAAAACATCGTTAACGAATTAACTCTACTTATGGTTATTCCTATGTTCACGTTACTATTATCTTATTTTCTTTTATGTGAGCTTGGGCAACTATTCAATGAATCACCATCTATGGCAAACACAAGGAATACTTCCTTTACTCTAAAACGCTACACAACTAGAAGAAAGGTAGAGAATAATAGTATAATATTTAATTACAATAAATAAAACCCAATTCTAGCATTATATTCAATTGCAATAAATAAAAGCATGTCACTAGAAAATATTCAATTGCAATAAATAAAACCCTAAACTAGCATGATATTCGATTGAAATAAATAAAAGACCTTAATCTATACTTCCATTGCCTGGTCTGGGCAATGGAACTAATAACTAAAAACACAAAGAACTAACCTGATTGAAGAACACCATGAACCAAAAGAATCATCAAACCTTAAGCATCAGCTTCATCTCTTCCCTTGAAGGAGAAGATTATCCTTCCATAAAGAAGGAAGAACACGAAGAATGAGAAGAAGAAGAGTTGAAGAACATAAGACTAGAAAGACTAACTTATTAAGACTCGGCTAGTTAAAACTGAATCTTTTATTATTAATCTCTCTCTGCCTCAAGTTCTGGAGACAAGAGTATAAGTGAATTGGCAAATTACATGAGGCACTTAGGTCCTCTATTTATAGGGGTTACAATGAGTTCTAGAAGCATTCCGCCATTTGTTTCCTAATACAAATCAACTTCTTTCAGAGTTCAACTTCGTCACCAAAACTGAGAAGGAAGTGGCTACAGTGTCATTTCATGTGTCTGGACGCACGATCCATGTGTCTAAGATGCGAGCAATGCTTCTGGATGCACGATCCATGCGTCCCAGATGCGGAAGTCTATTTTACTTTTTTTTTGCTCTATCCTTCTATCCTCTTTTACGGGCTTTAGACCAAGCAACGAATCCTTTAGCCTTGGGCTTCCAAATAGGCTTTAAAATAGGTCAAAGTCACATCTTTAATAGCTTCAATTCCTTGACCTTCTCCATGATTGTCCATGGGCCTCCCATGTGATCCTTAATGCTCTGAATTGCTCTATTTTACCCCTTTTTCTCTAATATTCCACAAAACTCTCTCTTTCACCTGTAGAATCATAAAACATAACTTACAAACACTATTAGTCCACTAAGATAGCTAAACAAGAGGCATAATCATTGGTTAAATTGTACTTTTTGAGCACTTATCACAACTCCCAACTAGCCTTTTGCTAATCTCTTAGCAAATAAGATAAAAAATAGATAAGTGATCAAAATCATATCCTAATTACAAAAATAAAATCCTAGCTCACTTTCGCGGGCATCGTGATTGCATTTACCATATGCAACAAGGCTTTAAACCTTTAAGTTCCCCAAAAAGGACGAGTTATAGTCTCGTGAGGGTTTTCAGGTGATATACCTATAAAATTAATCAATAGCATGTTCAAGAATGATAGTATTTTTCAGAGAAAGAAATTCCTTAACCATTTAGTGCTTACTCCAACAGACGGTCTTCATTGCTAACTACATTGCTACAAAAACTCATAGATTATGATGGGAGATAGTAAAAATTGACAAAATTCTCAATCAAGGCTTATGTGTGTACTTAGTCAATCTCCTATACTCTCCTATCCAAGAAACGGAATCCCTAGTTTACTTTTAGACAGATAATCTCGACTTTCAATCCTTACTAGTCATACTCTCAGAAAAGATTCTCTCAAAAGATGGTATACTATTTTTCCTCATGTATCTGGGGAAAAGAATAATGAATACGAACATCCCACATACTACCTTGAAAAACAGACGTCTAGATGACAGTAGTCTCATGGAAAGAATGTCAATCACATATGAAGTGTCGGGTCCTTCACTTTAGCATCCTCTCACCTATTCTAGACTCCGTACCATACTGTAGTGATAAGTCATGTGTTGTAACTTTGCTTGGATATTGGATTATGAAGGAAAGGTAAAAAAGATTCAAAGGTCATTTCTGAAAAACACTAAGGGTTTTGCTTCATTCTTTTGAAGATTTCTTCAAATTCTGTATTGCAGAGAAAATTATTCCTTTGTCTTAGCTTTTCCATCCATTATGTTGAACTTTTTTTTTTTTTTTTTTTTTTTTTTTTTTAAACTCAGTGGTATATCCTTGATTAGTACTGGATATGTTTGTTTTCCACTAGCTTCTTTCACTTAGAACGGAATAATGGTCTTCATTGTATCTCTATGGTATTTCCTTGTAATCTTCCTTTTATGCCATTTCTTCCTCTTTGTGCCCCTCGTATTCTCAAAAACATATGGGTATGGCTGATAAAGATTTTGGCTGTACTCCTTATCTGGAGTTGGGTAAAGGGTCAAGAGTTTTGAAAGAAAATGGCTTATTGTAAGGCTCAAAAGGGTTTAACATGATGGTTCTACTAGGTGGGATAAAGGCTGAATGGGTTCACTACTTGACTTATCAATATGATACTCTGTTTTGAATAGACTACAAGACCTAATGGTTATCTCCCCAGTTGATGTCACTTCGTGTTTAACGAAATCAACAAATAATGGGACTATATTTAAACGATATAAAGAACTGAAAGATGTTGAGTCACTAAGACATAGATTTTTCGTAAGACTCTCCAAAGAATGGGTATAAAGCTCAAGTCTCACGGGCTAAGTCTAAAAATTCTACTTCCAGTTTACTATGGGCTTAAATATATCTCTTCTAGCAAAAATACACAAAACTGACCAAGTACTATGGTGGTGCCTTTTAAAAAGAATTCTATTAACAAGAACTATGTCCGGGCATAATAAATAGTCTAAGCGGTAATGAAATCAACAATATCAACTATCTATCAATCTCAACACTAAGCAGTATAGAATATATATCCCAGACTCATCATTAAAATTCATTTTTCTCATGCTGCTGATATAGAAACAAAAGTATTTTTGTTTTTAAAAACTAATTTTCAAAATTCATTTCTCAAGTACACCCTCCCCCAATGTAATATATGGATTGTCCTCAATGTATAGAATTGAAGTAAATGAAATGAATGAGAAAAAGGGAAGATGTTACCATTGATGCTGAATATCAAAATTAATCCTAAAAAACAAGAACATTTCCTTTTACCAAGATTTTTTTTTTTCATTTTTCATTTTTCATTTATTTATTTTTTTGTTAGGTCTTTTTAAGTCAGATCCCTAAGACTATATATCTTGCATTATCAATTTGGAGTAAGGAGATCAGATTTTCTTACCAAAATCTGACGAATGTTTGGAGGACGAGGAGGTCTCACCTTGTGGTTTGTTAAAAATACTCCTTGATATGCTGGAAAGATTGCTGGTGATGTTGCTTCTCTACCTTGAACTATTTCAGGTCTGATGATTGTGTGATAGGCCTTGTGGTTCCTCTGTGTAGAATTTTGACAAAAATCTGTCTTTCTAACAGGACTATAGTATCTGATGAACCTTTGACCACCACAGTAATGATAATGGATGTCTGGCTGACTGCGCTCAAGGTGGGCGGTAGACTGGTTCACATACTTCTCTCGTTCAGACAATAATGGTGTAGAAGAAGCTTCAGTAGTGCAATTCTTCTTATCAATATGGTCCACTTTCTCCTTCAGAAGACTCATTTCAGTTTCTAGATTATGTTGTTTTTCCAAAACTTCTTTAAGCTGATTCTCTAGCAACTGATTTTTCTAGGTAGAACTCCGTTGTTCATCTTGAAATGTAGAGTTCATCTTTTGAATTTTCTACAGAGATTCCAAGAACATGGCTAGCAACGCCTCCGTGGTGGGGTTCTCAGGTTCATCACAGTTTTCTGTAGATTGAGCACTTTCAATTGTATCTTCGAATGGGACAAATTCTTGTATCATGCTATCAAGGAAGTAAACCTCTCCACCTTTCGTGTCATCACAATCCTTATGCAACAGGTGAAAGATATTTATGTCCATGGAAATCTTACCAAAGTTTATCTTCATTTCACCGTTGTGACAATTTTTCAAGGCTTTTGTGGTAGAGAGGAAAGGTCGTCCTACAATAATTAGAATTTTATCAAACGCCTCCTTGGTGTCTATCACAATGAAATCCACTAGATAGTAGAAATCGGCTATTTGAACAAGAACATCCTCAACTATGCCTCTGGGCATCTTGGTAGAACGGTCAGCTAACTTCAATTTGACTTTTGTAGGCTTTAGGTTCTCCAGGCCCAACGCTTGGTACACATGATATGGCAAGAGATTAACACTAGCACCAAGGTCTAAAAGAGTATTTCCCGTGAATTTTTCTCCTATCTTGCATTATATTGTAGGACTTGCTCGATGTTTGAGCTTGACTGGAGTTTGTTGATGGATAATAGATGTTGTTTGTCCAGCTAGAAACGCTCGCTTTGGAACATGAGTACTTCTCTTTATGTTGCATGCATCCTTCAAGAATTTGGCATATGATGGCAACTGTTTGATTGCTTTGAGAAAGGGGATATTGATGTTATCTTTCTCAAATGCCTCCTTCATCTCTAAAAATTGCTTGTCTTTTTTGCTTTGAGCTAAAAACATAGGAAAAGGTGCCTTTGGTACAAACACATCATCATGTGTCTGCGCTTCTTTCTCTTTGGCATTCTTGCATATCTTGTCTTGGTTATCATGACAAATGGGAGTTGAAAGTATTTCTCCCACTTCCTTTCGAACTTCGTTTGCAATCTTGACCGATTGCTCTGTAGCAATGTCATCATGAGAAAGTAAGTCAACCTTGTTGTCTATCTTCAATCCTGATCTGAGAGTAGTAACTGAACTGACATGATCATGGAGGTGATATGCACTAGAAGTTGTCCTAATGTGGCATACATCTTCACTCCTCGATATTGGTTCCAATAAGCTAGGTTAAGTGGCTTGTGTCTTTACAGAAAAAGCAGTGGTGAGTTGGTTGACCTTAGCTTCTAGAGACTCCATTCTAGAACATTGACTTGCCTGAGATTGTTAGAGATAAAGCTGAGACTGTGCGATAAGCTCTAGGACACTTTAAAACTTCTGATTTTTCTATGATAGTGAAGTAATAGCATTCTCTAGGTTGGCAGGTGCGGCATAATTTCTCATAAGATCAGACATTAACTCTCCCCTTGTATTGGAATTCTACTGAGAATGTAATTGTTGTTGAGGAACCATCTGTGAAGCTTGACTTGTCTGTGGAATATAACTTTGATCTTGAGAACCTGGGGGTCCAAGGTTTTGTCTCCAATAATTATCTTGAAAGTTATTACCACATTGGTTGGGCTTCTGAAATGAGTTTATATTGTACTCTCCAACTGATGCATGTTAATAGTAACCAGGACATTCTAAAGTTGCATAAGAGGTGTCCAAACAGACTTCCCAGTATCTGCTAGCTTGCACGACTGGGGGAGATTTAGCTTGAGACTTGTTATTCTTCGAGGGAGTCATGGAGAACTGGTTGAATTTCTTGCTCAAAGTTTCAATGCTGGTGGCCAGGCTGGCCAAAGTAGACATCAGTTCTTGATCTGATTGTTTATGTGCTTGTTAACCAAATTGCTTTGGCTCCCCCTCCATGCTAGCGACATCCTCGTTGCTAGGAGTCCACTGTTGTGTTTCTTCAGCTAAATTGTCGAGAAAGTTGTAAGCTTCCTCTCCATCCATCGATGTAAACTTGCCTTTGTGCATTGACTGTATCATCTGCTTGTTCATCATCGAGAGTCCTCAATAGAAAAAATGAGTTAGTGTACTCTTGTTGTATCCATCATGTGGACACAAGACTAGCAGATTGTTGAATCGCTCCCAACTACAATGATATTCTTCAGTCGCTTTTCCTTTATAATTGCTAATAGGTTGCTACATGGCATCAGTCTTCTGGGGTGGGTAGAACTTGTTCATAAACTTTGTTCTCAACTTCTCCCAGTTGTCTATTGAATTGATCGGCTGTGCAGTTAACCATTCGGAGGCTTTACCTTCGAGTGAGAGCTGAAAAAGAATCAACTTGATACTCTCATCTTTGATATTCTGGTTCTTGAAAGTTCTGAGGACTGGTAGAAATTTGTTCATGTGAACATATGACTGAACATTGTTTGAACCATTGAACTTTGGAAGCATAGAGATTACTGATGCTCTAAGTTCAAACTGGTTAGCTTCTGTCTCTGGAAAAACAATACTGCTTGGTGGGTATCCAATGATTGGTGAATAGAAATCACTCAGCTTCTTCCTCTGTTGTGCTTGCATGGGTGGGATAGCTTCAGGATTATTGGTGTCCACAACACCTCCATCATTGTGTACGACCATTGTATCAATCTTGTCTAATATTCTTGCTATGCGAAGTTGATGAAAAACTATCCTACAATGCTTGAATAATATGCAACTATTCTAAATTATACTAAAATGTAAAACTATTTTCCTTCAACGGGGTTGGGCTTTGCAGCTAGTATCTCTCCCGTTGTCTAAAGCTATCTCTTCTAGGGTTATGGTGAATCACTTGGATTGCTTAAGTACGACGGCCCACAAACGATAGTCCGTTTGTCAAGATTCAGACAAGAAACACTAGAGTTTGATGTTTTGCTGTGTTGGCTTACAACTTCAATTGTTGAAATGGTCCTAAATGCAATTATACTAGAAAGCAATAAAACTAAACTACGATGCAACTATACAAAGAAAGAAATAAAACTAAACTACGATGCAACTATATTAAGAATGAAATAAAAAGAATGAAGATTCGACTAACCTAGATGGTAGATCTTGTCTTCGAGATGTCCTTCAAGCTTCTCTCTTTCTCAAAAGGATGGATGATGCGGCTAAAATTACCTCAAGATCCAAAGTTCTAATCTTGAAAGAAAATGTTAAACATAAACAACTTAAAATGGCAGCGGGGCCATTTGACACGATTCTAGGGCTACAATTAATTATATCCCCGGCAGAGGCGCCATTTGACATGCGCTCATTTTTGTGTATGAGATGATATATAGATGAAGTAGATAGATGATGTAGATGGATGATGGTCGTTGAACAAAATAGAAGCATATCAAAACCTGATTATCCCTTAATAAGTAAAAGATGAGTAGGGTATCGTTCCACTTTTAAGTGTATGTTATATGAAGGACAGGACTAGAAAGGGGGTTTGAGGGATTAAAAACTATTATTGTAGATATTGTAGATTCTAATGATAAACTAAACTAAACTAACTAAAATATTAAGAATTTATAGGAGATGGAAGTCAAGAGATTATAATCCACCGATACTTTTGATCTGTGACCTTATGCTTCATGGTTGTTCTCACAAGTTGACTACAATTAGGCAATCGAGTTAGTGCCGATGCCTTTTTAGACAAAACATCGTTAATGAATAACTCTACTTAAGGTTGTTCCTATGTTTATGCTATTAATATCTTCTTTCTTTTTATGTGAGCTTGGGCAACTATTCAATGAATCATCATCTAAGGCAAACACAAGGAATACTTCCCTTACTATAAAACAATACTATAATATTCAATTACAATAAATAAAACCCAATTCTAGCATTATATTCAATTACAATAAATAAAAGTATGTCACTAGCAAATATTCAATTGCAATAAATAAAACCCTAAATTAGCATGATATTCGATTGCAATAAATAAAAACCTTAATCTATATTTTCATCCCCTGGTCTGGGCAATAGAACTAATAACTAAAAACATAAAGAACTAACCTGATTAAAGAACACCATGAACCATAAAAATCAACAAACCCTAAGCACCGGCTTCATCTCCTCCCTTGAAGGAGAAGATTAGACTTCCATAAAAAAGGAAGAACACGAAGAATGAGAAGAAGAAGAGTCAAAGAACATAAGACTAGAAAGACTAACTTATTAAAACATGGCTAGTTAAAACCGAACATTTTATTATTAATCTCTCTCTCCTCAAGTTCTAGAGACGAGGTATAAGTGAATTGGAAAATTACATGAGGCACTTAGGTCCTTTATTTATAAGGGTTACAATGAGTTCTAGAAGCATTCCAAACCGCCATTTGTTTCCTAGTACAAATCAACTTCTTTCAGAGTCCAACTTCATCTCCAAAACTGAAAAGAAAGTGGCTACAGTGTCGTTTCATGCGTCTGGATGCACGATCCATGCGTCCCATATGCGGAAGTCTATTTTCCATTTTTTTTGCTCTATCCTTCTATCCTCTTTTGCGGGCTTTGGTATAAGCAACGAATCCTTCGGCCTTGGGCTTCCAAATATGCTTTAAGATAGGCCCAAGTCGCATCTTTAATAGCTTCAACTCCTTGGCCTTCTCCATGATTGTCCACGGGCTTCCCATGTGATCTTTAATGCTCTAAATTGCTCTGTTTTACCCCTTTTTCTCTAATATTCCACAAAACTCTCTTTTTCACCTGTAGAATCATAAAACATAGTTACAAACACTATTAGTCCACTTCGATGGCTAAACAAGAGGCATAATCGAGGGTTAAATTGCACTTTTTGAGCACTTATCACAACTCCCAACTAGCCTTTTGCTAGTCTCTTAACAAATAAGATAAAAAAATATATAAGTGATCAAAATCACATCCTAATTACAAAAATAAAATCCTAACTCACTTTCGTAGGCATTGCGATTGCATTTACCATATGCAACAAGCCTTTAAACCTTTAAGTTCTCCAAAAAGGACGAGTTATAGTCTCGTGAGGGTTTTCAGGTGATATACCCACAAAATCAATCAATAGCATGTTCAAGAATGATAGTATTTTTCAGAGAGAGAAATTCCTTACCCACTTAGTGGTTACTCCGATAGACGGTCTCCATTGCTAACTACATTGCTGCAAAGACTCATAGATTATGATGGGAGATAGTAAAAATTGACAAAATTCTCAATCAAGGCTTATGTGTGTACTTTAGTCAATCTCCTATGCTCTCCTATCCAAGAAACGAAATCCCTAATTTACCTTTAGACAGATCATCTGGACTTTCAATCATCACCGGTCATACTCTCATAAAAGAATCTCTCAGAAGATGGTCTACTATTTTACCTCATATATGTGGGGAAAAGAATAATGAATACGAACATCCCACATACTACCTTGAAAAATGGACTTCTTGATGAAAGTAGCCTCATAGAAAGAATGTCAATCACATATGAAGTGTCGGGTCCTTCACTTTAGCATCCTTTCACCTATTCTAGATTTCGTACCATACTGTAGTGATAAGTCATGGGTTATAACTTGGCTTAGGTATTGGTTTATGAAGGAAAGGTAAAAGGATTCAAAGGTTGTTTCTAAAAACACTAAGGGTTTTGCTTCTTTCTTTGGAAGATTTCTTCAAATTCTATATTCCAGAGAAAATTCTTCCTTTGTCTTAGCTTTTCCATCCATTCGGTTCAACTTTTTTTTTTTTTTTTTTTTTTAAAGACTAGTGGTATATTCTTGATTAGTACTGGATATGTTTGTTTTCCACTAGCTTCTTTCACTTAGAACAGAATGATGGTCTTCATTGTATCTCTCTGATATTTCCTTGTAATCTTCCTTTTATGCTCTTTCTTCTTCCTTGTGCCCCTCGTATACTCAGAAACATATGGGTATGGCTGATAAAGGTTTTTGGCTATACTCCTTGTCTGGAGTTGGGTAAAGGGTCAAGGGTTTTATGGAAGAAAATGGCTTAATGTAAGGCTCAAAAGGGTTTAACATGATGGTTCTACTAGGTGGGATAAAGGCTGAATGGGTTCACTATACTTGACCTATCAGTATGATACTCTGTTTCGAATAGACTACAAGACCTAATGGCTATCTCCCCAGTTGATGTCACTTCATGATTAACCAAATCAACAAATAATGAGACTATATTACAACGACATAAAGAACTGAAAGATGTTGAGTCACTAAGACTCGGATTTTTCATAAGAACTCTCCAAAGAATGCGTATAAAGCTCAAGTCTCACATGCTAAGTCTAAAAATTCTACTTCCAATTTACTAGGGGTTTAAATCTCTCTTCTAGCAAAAGTACACAAAACTGAGCAAGTATTATGGTGGTGCCTTTATAAAGATTTCTATCAGCAAGAACTATGTCCGAGCATAATAAATAGTCTAAGCGGTAATGAAATCAATAATATCAACTATCTACCAGACTCAACACTAAGCAGTATAGAATATATATCCCAGACTCATCATTAAAATTCATTTTTCTCATGTTGTTGATATAGAAACAAAAATATTTTGTTTTTTTTAAAACTAATTTTTGAAATTCATTTCTCAAGTACACCCTCCCCCTACTTATGCATGCATTGACCTCAATGTATAAAGAAGTAAATGAAATGGATGAGAAAAAGGTAGGATATTACCATTGATGCCGAATATCATAATTAGTTCCAAAAATAAGAATATTTCCTTTTACCAAGATTTTTTTTTTAGTTAGGTCTTTTTAAGTCAGATCCCTAAGACTATATATCATGCATTATCAATTTGGAGTGAGGAGATCAGATTTTCTTACCCAAATCTGACGAATGTTTGGAAGACAAGGAGGTCTCACCTTATGGGTTGTCAAAGATACTCCTTGATATGCTAGAAAGATTACTGGTGAAGTTGCTTTTCTACCTTGAACTATTTCAGGTCTGATGATTGTGTGATATGCCTTGTGGTTCCTGTGTGTAGAAGATTGACGAAAATCTTTCTTTCTAACAGTACAATAGTATCTAATGTGCCCTTCACTACCACAGTAATGATAATGGATGTCTGGCTGACTGCGCTCAAGGTGGGTGGTAGACTGGTTCACATATTTCTCTCGTTCAGACAATGATGGTGTAGAAGAAGCTTCAACAGTGCAATGCTTCTTATCAATATGGTCCACTTTCTGCTTCATAAGACTCATTTCAGTTTCTAGATTCTATTGTTTTTCCAAAACTTCTTTAAGCTGATTCTCTAGCAACTGATTTTTCTGGGTAGAAGTTTGTTGTTCATCCTTAAATGTAGAGTTCATCTTATCAAGAAATGATACTCTCTCTGTCAATTTTCCATTCTGCTCACTTAAATCCTGAATTTTCTGTAGAGATTCCAAGAGCATGGCTAGCAACGCCTCTGTGGTGGGGTTCTTAGGTTCATCATAGTTTTCTATAAATTGAGCACTCTCAATTGTATCTTCAAATGGGAAGGATTCTTCAAGGGAGAAAATGAAGTCGGTGCTTAGGGTTTGTTGATTCTTTTGGTTCATGGTATTCTCCAATCAGGTTAGTTCTTTATATTTTTAGTCATTAGTTCCATTGCCCATACCAGGAGATAGAAGTATAGATTAAGGGTTTTATTTATTGCAATCGAATATCATGCTAGTTTAGGGTTTTATTTATTGCAATTGAATATTTGCTAGTGACATGCTTTTATTTATTGCAAATGAATATAATGCTAGAATAGAGTTTTATTTATTGTGATTGCATATTATACTATTATTCTCTACTTTTCTTCTAGTTGTGTAGTATTTTTGAGTAAGGGAAGTATTCCTTGTGTTTGGCTTAAATGGTGATTCATTGGCTAGTTTCCCACGCTCACATAAAAGGAAAGAAGATATTAATAGCATAAACATAGGAACAACCTTAAGTAGAGTTATTCGTTAATGATGTTTTGTCCAAGAGGGCATCGGCACTCGCTCGATTACCTAATTGTAGTCCACTTGTAAGAACAATCATGAAGCATAAGGTCATAGAACAAAGGTATCGGTGGATTCTAATATCTTGAATTCCCTCTCTTATAAATTCTCAGTAGTTTATTTAGTTTAGTTTAGTTTAGCATTAGAATCTACAATATCTATAATAATAATTTTTTAATCCTCAAACCCCCTTTCCGTCCTGTCCTTCATATAAACATACACTTAAAAGTGGAACGATACCCTACTCATCCTTTGCTTATTGAGGGATAATTAGGTTTTGATACGCTTCTATTTTGTTCACCGACCATCATCTATCTACATCATCCATATCTCATCTACACACACAAAAGGAGCACGTGTCAAATGGCGCCGCTGCCGGGGATATAATTAATTGTAGCCCTAGGAGAGCGTGTCAAATGGCGCCGCTACCATTTTAAGTTGTTTATGTTTAATGTTTTCTTTCAAGATTAGAAGTTTGGATCTTGAGGTAATTTAGCCGCATCATCCATCCTTTTTGAAAAAGAAGCTTGTAGGAGGACATCTAGGCAAGATCTACCATCCAGGTTAGTCGAATCTTCATTCTTTTTATTTCATTCTTAGTAAAGTTGCATCGTAGTTTAGTTTCACTGCCTTCTTAGTTTAGTTGCATTGTAGTTTAGTATTATTGCTTTCTAGTATAATTGCATTTAGGACCTTTTCAACAATTGAAGTTGTAAGCCAACATAGTGAAATATCAAACTCTAGTGTTTCGTGTCTGAATCTTGACAAACGGACTATCGTTTGTGGGCCGTGGTACTTAAGCAATCCAAGTGATTCACTATAGCCCTAGAAGAGACAGCTTTAGACAATGGACGAGATACTAGCTACAAAGCCCAACCCAGTTGAAGGGAAGTAGTTTTGCATATTAGTATAATTTAGAACAATTGCATATTAGTTTAATTGCATTCAAGCATAGTAGAATAGTGTTCGTCATTTTTCGCATAACATTTTCTAGTGTAAGCCCCGTCGTCCATATCGTTATCCGGTAAGAACACAACAATGGACAAGGTTTAACAACCGACTTACAAGAATACTGGACAAGATTGATTCAATGGCCGCACGCAATGATGGAGGTGTTGTGGACCTGAATAATCCTGAAGCTATCTAACCCATGCAAGCACAACAGAAGAAGAAGCTGAATGATTTCTATTCGCCAATCATTGGAGACCCACCCAGCAGTATTGTTTTTCCAGGGATAGAATCTAACCAGTTTGAACTTAGAGCATCAATAATCTCAATGCTTCCAAAGTTCAATGGTTCAGACAATGTTCAACCATATGTTCACATGAACAAATTTTTATCAGTCCTCAAAACTTTCAAGAACCAGAATATCAAAGATGAGAGTATCAAGTTAATTCTTTTTCCACTCTCACTTGAAGGTAAAGCCTCTGAATGGTTAACTGCACAGCTGATCAATTCAATAGATAACTGGGAGAAGTTGAGAACGAAGTTTATGAACAAGTTCTACCCACCCCAGAAGACAGATGCCATGCAGCAAGCCATCAGCAATTTCAAAGGGAAGGTGACTAAAGAATATCATCAAAGCTGGGAGAAATTCAATAATCTGCTAGTCACATGCCCTCATCATGGTTATGATAAAAGCACACTGGCATATTTTTTCTTTCGAGGACTTTCTACTATGAACAAGAAGATGATACAGTCAATTCACAAAGGCAAGTTTACATCAATGGATAGAGAGGAAGCTTACAACTTTCTCGAGAATTTAGTTGAAGAATTGCAACAATGGACTACTAGCAATGAGGATGTCGTTAGCATGGAGGGGGAGCCAAAGCAATTTGGTTACCAAGCACATGAACAATCAGATCAAGAACTGAAGTCTACATTGGCCAGCCTGGCCACTAGCATTGAAACTCTAAGTAAGAAATTCAACCAGTTCTCCATGAATCCCTCCAAGATCAACAAGTCTCAAGCTAAATCTCTCCTAGTCATGCAAGCTAGTTGATACTGTGAAGTCCGTTCGGACACTTCTCATGCAACTCTAGAATGTCCTGGTTACTATCAACATGCATCAGTTGGAGAGTACAATGTGAACTCAATTCAAAGGCCCAACCAAGGTGGTAATAACTTTCAAGGTAATTATTGGAGACAGAACGCTGGACCCCCAGGTTCTTAAGCTCAAAGTTACATTCCACAGACAAGTCAAGTTTCACAGTTGGTTCCTCAACAACAATTATACTCTCAACAGAATTCCAATACAAGTGGAGAGTTAGTGCCTGATCCTATGAGAAATTATCCCGCACCTGCTAGCCTGGAGAATGCTATTACTTTGCTATCATAGAAAAATCAGAAGTTTGAAAGTTTTCTAGAGCTTATTGCATAGTCTCAGCTCAATCTCCAGCAATCTCAAGCAAGTCAATGTTCTAGAATGGAGTCTCTAGAAGCCAAGGTCGACCAACTCAATACTGCTTTGTCTATAAAGACACAAACCACTCAACCTAGCTTATTGGAACCAATATTAAGGAGTAAAGATGTATGCCACATTGGGACAACTTATAGTACTGATCACCTCTATGATCATGTCAGCTCAGTTACTACTCTCAGGTTAGGATTAAAGATAGACAACAAGGTTGACTTACCTTCTCATGATGACATTGCTACAGAGCAATCGGTTAAGATTTCAAATGAAGTTCGAAAGGAAGTGGGAGAAATCCTTTCCACTCCTAATTATCAAGATGAACAAGACAAGATATACAAGAATGCCAAAGAGAAAGAAGAGCAGACACATGCTGATGTGTTTGTACCAAAGGAACCTTTTCCTACGTTTTTCGCTCAAAGCAAAAAGGACAAGCAATTTTTAGAGATGAAGGAGGCATTTGAGAACGATAAATCAATATCCCCTTTCTCACAGCCATCAAGCAGTTGCCATCATATGCCAAATTCTTGAAGGATGTGTGCAACATAAAGAGAAGTACTCATGTTCCAAAGCGAGCGTTTCTAGCTGGACAAACAACATCTGTTATCCATTAGCAAGCTCCAGCCAAGCTTAAAGATCTAGGAAGTCCTACAATATCATGCAAGATAGGAGAAAAATTCACAAGTAATGCCCATTTAGACCTTGGTGCTAGTGTTAATCTCTTGTCATATCGTGTGTACCAAGCGTTGGGCCTGGATAACCTAAAGCCTACAAAAGTCAAATTGAAGTTAGTTGACCGTTCTACCAAGATTCCTAGAGGCATAGTTGAGGATGTTCTTGTTCAAATAGCCAATTTCTACTATCCAGTGGATTTCATTGTGATAGACACCCAGGAGGCCTTTGATAAAATTCAAATTATTCTAGGCCGACCTTTTCTCGCTACCGCAAAAGCTTTGATAAATTGTCACAATGGTGAAATGAAGATCAACTTTGGTAAGATGTCCATGGACATAAATATCTTTCACCTATTACATAAGGATTATGATGACACCAAAGGTGGAGAGGTGTACTTCCTTGATAGCGTGATACAAGAATTCGTCCCATTCAAAGATACAATTGAAAGTGCTCAATCTACAGAAAACTGTGATGAACCTGAGAACCCCACCATAGAGGCGTTGCTAGCCATGTTCTTGGAATCTCTGTAGAAAATTCAGGATTTAAGTGAGCAGAATGGAAAATTGACAGAGAGAGTATCATATCTTGAGAAGATGAACTCTACATTTAAGGATGAACAATAGACTTCTACCTAGAAAAATCAGTTGCTAGAGAATCAACTTAAAGAAGTTTTGGAAAAACAACATAATCTAGAAACTGAAATGAGTCTTCTGAAACAAAAAGTGGACCATATTGATAAGAAGAATTGCAGTGTTGAAGCTTCTTCTACACCATCATTGTCTGAACGAGAGAAGTATGTCAACCAGTCTACCTCCCACCTTGAGCGCAGTCAGCCAGACATCCATTATCATTACTGTGGTGGTAAAGGGCACATTAGATACTATTGTCCTATTAGAAAGAAAGATTTTCGTCAATCTTCTACACATAGGAGCCACAAGGCCTATCACACAATCATCAGACCTGAAATAGTTCAAGGTAGAGAAGCAACTTCACAAGTAATATTTCCATCATATCAAGGAGTATTTTTGACGACCCACAAGGTGAGACCTCCTCGTCCTCCAAACATTTGTCAGATTTGGGTAAGAAAATCTGATCTCCTTACTCCAAATTGATAATGCATGATATATAGTCTTAGGGATCTGACTTAAAAAGACCTAAAAAAAATCTTGGTAAAAGGAAATGTTCTTATTTTTTGAATTAATTTTGATATTCGGCATCAATGGTAACATCTTCCCTTTTTCTCATTCATTTCATTTACTTAATTTATATACATTGAGGACAATGCATATGTTATACTAGTCTCTTAGCAAATATGTGTTATACTAGAGAAGTGTTCAAAGCTAACAATACTAATTAAATAATAAACTAACTCACTTTTGCAAGCATCGTGGTTGCATTTACCATATGCAACAAGACCTTAAACCTTTAAGTTACCCTTCAAGGATAAATGATAGCCTCGTGAGGGTTTTTAGTTGATATACCCACAAAATCAATTTTACATATGAAATATGGTGAAATCTAGATAAAGCAACTTTTTCAGTTAAAATGTCTAAATCAAAAGGTTATTACTTATCACACCCATGATCATAAAACATTAGGCTAAGGTTCTATTCATAAAGATAGAAAAGACTAACTAATCATCTTAACCAGAGCTTATTCATTTTTAACCATTTTGATTTCTTTCTCTTTTCTAAGCAACATAATTTCTACCTCACCTTTGGATTAGTATTTTGACTTCAAATCTCACCATTTCATACACTCACAAGTAAATCTCTCCCAGATAAGTTTTCTATTTTACCTCCATATGTAGGGAAATGAGTAAAAAGTATAACAACCCACATATTTAGTCAGAAAGATCAATGGAAATTTGCAAATATATAAATAAAGTCTCATGGAAAGAATGTCAAACACATTTGAAGTGTCGGGTCCTTCACTTTAGCATCCTCTCACCTATTCTACACTTTATATCATACTTTAGTGATAAGTTTGGGTATTACAATGGGGCTTAGGACAGGTTGACAAGAAAAAGGGTAAAAATGATTCAAAAATTTCTAAGAATATACTAAAGACTTTTTGCTTTTGACCTTCTTGGAAATTTTCTTCACTTGTAGATTGCAACACTTGAACTCTATCACTACTTTTGCTCAATTATTTATATAAATATATATATTTTTTATTTGATTATTTTTTTTTCTTTGAGCAAAAAGAATGATTTTCTTCATTTGACTTTGGTAAAATTTCCTTCAAAATCTTCTTCGTTCGAGATTTCTCTTTAGTTCTTTAGAAATCCTTAGAAATATGGATAAGGCTAATAATATGGGATATACTCCTTATCTGGAGTTGGGTTTAAGAATAAAAGGTTTAATATATAAGGCTCAAAAGTGGTTAACATGATAATCCTACTAGGTGGGATAAAGGCTGATTGGTTCACTACTTGACTTATCAGTATAATATTCTGCTTTGAATAGACTACAGGACCTAATGGCTATCTTCCCTGTTGATGCCACCTCGTGATTGACCAAATCAAGAATAAATGAGACTACGCAACGAATTTAAGCACAGAAAAATGGTTGAGTCAACTTGGACTTGGATTTACGAAAAGACTCTCCAAGAAATTAAAATTGAAAGGCTCAAGTCTCATAGGTCAAGTCTCTGTACTAATCATCTAGTTTGGTAGAAATTTAAGTTGCTCTTTCATTTGAAATTCCTATAGTGGTGTACTATATGAACTTACTCTAGACTAAGACTTTTATCAGTGAGATCTATTTCTAGTAATAGAAACTTAGTCTAAAAGTCTTACTAATCCTGACTATGACTTATAATTTCCAATTTCATTAGCCAGTTTAAGCAATAAAAATATAGTTTTCACCTAGAATCACCATAATTCACATATAAACTTTCCAAATATTGTAATTAAAATATTGCAAAATTTTAATTCTCACCCCCCTAACTAAATTAGGCATTGTCCTGAATGACTAAATAAAGTAACTGGAAGCTTACCATGATTGAAATAATCAGAGAAGGAGGGATATTACCTTAAATGCGTGCCAAATTACATCAGTTAAAATCTGTAGAATTTATATTCGTAACAAAAGAAATAAGAGTGATGATTCATAAGGATCAATAATTACTACAACGACTAAATATTTGTCATGTGCTCAATCCGTAGAGTTATACGTCTCCAAAAAAGTGGAGAAAATGTGTTAGAGTAGAATGTAAGAGTCACATGTACAAATGACACGACTGAAAATTTTAAACAATGAATAATAGTAATACTAATACTAATAATAACTTAAATCAATAGTTTCATTGTTGCACGGAATACAAGATTTGTCTCTGCCTACAAATAAGAGTGATAAAACCATAATAGACCTAATAAAGAAGAAAACAAATATTCCTAAGGACGTTTTTATTGCACAAAGTTGTTCATCCTTTCTACAGAACAAAGCCGTAGTAAAACATAAGGACACCGGTAGTCCTACAGTTATGTGTAGAATAGGAGAGGACTACACTGATCAATCATTATTGGATTTAGGTGCTAGTATGAATTTATTACCATACTCAGTTTATAAACAACTAGGGTTAAAGGACTTGAAACCAGCAACTGTTAGACTACAGTTAGCTGATAGATCTATTAAGATTCCACGAGGGATAATAGAGGATGTGATTATCAAGGTCTTTGATTTTTATTACCCCGTTGATTTTATAGTTCTTGGCACTTTACCTACAAATGGAAACCAAATTCTTATCATCTTGGGTAGACCATTCTTAGCTACAGCAGAAGCTTTAATTAATTATAGGAATGGGAACATGTCCATCACTTTTGGGAATATGAGAGTAGATGTAAACATCTTTACATTATTTAGAAACCCTGACGATGATACAGAAAAGATAGATGATCTATGTGCAATACACACAATAGCTAATAAAAGTTTTAGGAACACTCACTACAAAGATCCATTTTTATCATGTGTATCACAATTAGGCATGAATTATAACAAGGATAGTGTTATACACCATATTAATACATTGCTAGACACTGGTCAACCTCATACAAAAATAGAAGACATTGGAGCATCTTTATGTCAAGCTACTTTTAATCGTAGATTTATCAAAGATTTAATTAAGATGACTCGCCCTCTACTAAAATGTATAGGCCACGCATGGAAAAAAAGGAAGATAAAAAGAGCAAAAATCGGATTACAGCAAGTTTTAAGTCTAGGAAATCTGACTATAAAAGACCCACAAATTTATAAAACTAATTACCTAATTTAGTTAGGGGGGTAAACTTAAGTTTTCCCCCTCTGTGTCGACTGGCGACATTAAATGTAGCGCTTATGGGAGGCAACCCAAGTAGTTTAAATAGATAGTTTAATCAGTAGCTCATGACAAGGAAATCGAACTGAGAAAATAAATGCGTACCTGAACTTGTGCTGAAGATATAAAGTAAAAAACTCACCGAATTCTTGAGCTTTTTATATTTCCTTTCCAACTGTGAGTAGCTTTCTCCAAATCCAATTCAAACAATGATAGAGGACTAGGGAAGTTCCAATATAACCAGGATAACTAACCCAATTCGTGCAAGGAAAAAGAGGGAAAGTGCAATAGATTTTGGAATTCGAGTTAAGATAGGAGTTAGAATCTTCCCAGCGTTTGGAAGTTGTAGCTTCACGATTAGGACTAGTAGAGACATGGAGCACTTCTGAAAGGTTTCCTATAAAGCTATAACGTCTCCTGCGTTTACTACATCAACACTTTCTACATCTCTGTATTTTCTATCCCATCACCACAAAAGGTTCGGGAATGAGCTTGAAGTATCAAGAGTATGGAGAATTAATCTATTTTTAGTCGTTATGGTATAGTATTGCGAAGAGGGTACATAGGGATACGTAGAAGTTAATTTTATTTTCTACTGTCATGGGATTAGTTGTTTTTAATTTCTTAGAATATCAATAATTATATATTGAGTGATATTTTTATGCATGAGTATTAATTTGATATGAGCTTAGAACTATTATTTGATGCATCCGTGTTGTTGCGTTAAGTAGTAAGGTGAAATTCTTCTCTGTTCCGGACTAGGAAGTTAGAATCCTAATTTGTTTCAGACCCAATCCAAGTCAAAGTTTACAGATAATCATTTTGGGCCTAAAAACTAAAAAAAAACCCAATCAACTAGGCTTTTATTATATAAAACAAAGAAGGCCTGATAAACGTATAATGAATAGTCTACCTACGAAATGAACGATGAATTCACAACGTAAGTAAACTATAACTTTTCTTTTACGTGTTGATTATCAAAGCTTCTACTCTCGATCAATAGTACGATATAGTGGAGTAGATAAGTTCGTTCCACTCCTAGTGCTCTAGCATGGATGTTTTCTAATCTAACTAGTCGTTTTTAAGTCTATGAGAGTTTTACGAAGGGAATTATACTACGATGCAACTACCCACAAGATGCAACTAGTCGGTTATCAGAATACTAAAGGAATGCTACGTTGATTCTATGATAAGGAGTTAGAGGGGGATTGATTCCACCTTAACTCAACTTAATCCACTAACGATTTAATCGTCAGAATCGAATTGAATCGCCGCAGAACAATTGGTTATTCCTAATCCCTAATTATACATGGCATTTCTACCAATTCATAACTAGCATGTGAACAATTAAACCCATTCTCATGGTGAACTAATCGCCTCTAGAGTGGAATAGAAAATACTTAATTTACTCTCCACGATAATCGAATCAAGCTTTCATCAAGGCTTCACAACCCCTCTAATGGAGGTTTAGCCTTGAATCATTCCGCAATCATTTCCATTTAGATTAAGACTAAACATAATATAAAGCATTGAAGTTTACTTAATTTAACAATAATGAAATCTAATTTAATGACTAAATTGAAATAAGGACATGAATTGAAATTAGATCTAGAATTGGAATTGACAAAATCGAAAAAGGATAAAGAATACTACTTTATTGATCTAATCAAATGAAGAACAAGATTCAAGGTTTAATCTAATGAAATGAATTAGATTTGAAACTATACTTAATCAAAACAATTAAATAAAACTAGATCTAGAAGCTATTTTAATGGCTACTTTCTATTCTAAGCTATCTACTATTTTCTAACCACTGGCTAACGACTGCCATTAACACCGAAGTCAAGCTTTTGTTTTTATCCATCCAGATCCAAAAATCGTGCATGGGCTTGGAGCCATGTTTTGGGCCGAAGAATCGTGCCCAAACCCAATTCTTTTTCAAATTCAAAAGGCCTCTTCAGCTGCAGTTGGCTTCCACAGACTTTTCGTCCACTTCTGCTCCTCTGATTGGGTCAAGGCTTAGACCATTGCAAAGCTCTTTCCGAGCCGGTCGTTTTGACATAAGGTAGGCCTCATTCGAGGTCCGAGTCCAAAGATATGGCATTCGAAGTCCTGGCTGACTTTTGCTCCTTTATCTCGCTAAAATGGCACATTTCGCACATAAATGGACTTTGAAGCCCGAAATGTATAAAAACACTTAATCAAGATTAACTCTTACTTATTATTCACATAATTGGTCTAACAAGATGATTATTAAGGGGTTAAAACTACAGTTTTGGGCTCTTATCAAACCACCCCAAACAAAGATTTTGCTTGTCCTCAAGCAAAGATGAGAAATTAGAATAAGTGACCAAAAATGGAGTTCTACCTAATCTCGTTTCTTTGAGTGCGATTGCATTGACCATATGCAACATAGTCTTTAAACCACTAGGAATTCCCTAGTGGACGAAGTTATAGCCTCGTGAGAGTTTTCCGTGAAGGTACTCACAAACTTCATCTATACTACAACGACTAAGAAAAATAAAACTATTGTTTCCTTTATTCATGCTCAACTATCTATACATCTCTCTAGCAATTACATAAGAATAACCAACCAAAACCCTAAGTTAATATATGCATAATAATCAATCATCTACAATAAACATATATACAATGAGTAGTACTATCAAATGTTTAGCGGTGTTTGTTTCGAGAACTCGGAATAGCGCCCTTAAGTAGGTTCTCACAATAATAGTCAAGAAACAACACTGATTTTTCCACTCAAGTTTCGCTACTCCAGCAGTACAGTGGGCACACTTTACCTTACAATCTCAATGACAACAAGGAAGCTCGGGGTCGATCAAACACATCCGCCACTTACTATCACACTAACCTATTCCTAATCGAGCTAGAGGTCTTTATTAGGTGTTACGGGATTAGGAGGTGGTTTAAGAAGGAAGGAAATGGATATTCAAAAGGACAAGTCCGAGATAATAGAGTCTTCAGATTATGTAACTTAGAGAAAACCTTGTTATTTTTTTGCTTCTATACTTTGTTTCCATCCTTAGCCATATTTTCTTTTTTTTCTTTGGCTTTTGACTCCCTTTTATTCTATTTTTTTGGAGTTTTTATTTTATTTCTATTTTTTTTTTCTTTGGATGGAAACTTCTTTTTCTTTATTTTCCTCAAGCAACTAACAATTTTTTTTGTTTACATGTGTTTTTCTCTTCTTCTTTCTTCACTCATTCTATTCTCGGACTTATTATTCTAAATTGGGTAGGTTGATTTATTCTCTTTTTTTTATTTTTTTTTTGTTTTTGTACAGTGGTAAAGGAATTGTGGTTTATGGAAGGGCTAATGAAAGGCTCGTGAGTGGCTTAATTAGCGGAAAATAATTCATAGGTTTGAATTTCTCGCTATATCGATCCAAAGAGCGCCTAAATTCTCACTTAGGATATGGTTTAGTGATCAAGCAAGTGGACGGTGATTTTTCTATCCCGATTTTACTTCTCCCTTTGTGTCATTTCTCAAATGTTTCGCCATATAAGGCTTTAGGCTATATTCTCACAGATTTGTAGAATAAGTACTCTAGCCTAGATTTTAAACTTATCGCTAACAATCATAGATACTCATGTAATATATTTATAGATAGATGCAAAGATTATTACCTACGATTAACCTAAGTTTCTAACAATTATTTCGATGCAAAAATGCCTATGTGAGACTTCTAGATTGTTAAAAGCATGGAGAAAGAAACAATACCAATATTCCTAAGTGTATAGCATGACTTATTTATTTATATTTTTAAATTTTTGAAATTTTAACTAGAAAACAAATGCATATTATGTCTATCTATATCGTAACAGATGTCTTAATTACACGTGTTTCTATGCCCCCAAACAAAAAGCATGCTTTGTCCTCAAAGCATTTAAATAAAGAGGGTAGGAAAAAATACCATTCAAACGCTGCGGAAATTCGTGAACATCCGCAAAACAAAGTTAGAACGCACTAATATAGGAAATAAAACCGACACAACTCTATAAGAGTTCTACCCATTATGGGGTTAACATAATTAAATTGTTTCGGGGACATAAGCGCACACTCAACGTAACTAAAACTTACCTCCACTCCCGCTGTTATTCGGGTCATCTTCGCCATCCTCTACTTCTATAAAGAAGTGAGGTTCCTTCGCCCCGCCATGCTATGATAATTTGCCGTGCTTCACGCCATTTATCATCTATGGTTGCTAACCTATTAAGTGCCACTTGGTCCGATTTGGGTGTAGGTGCAACCTCGGTGAGGTTGTATCCGCCACCCATGCCAAGTCATTGCACGGAAAGATCGAATAATACTATTGGTGGGTCGCGACCGCGTCTACCTTTAATCCAATCCGCGTGAAACGGTACAAAAAAGGAAAGAAACATAGCATAATACGCGGAATTAAAACAGCATAAGAAGGTACTTATGCCTCATGGTATGGGCTCTCGGCTAAACTAGACATCAAAGTCCCGGGAAGGTCATAGAACCGGGCGGCCCATTGGCTAAAGCAAGGAAAACGCCGCAAGTGGCGCCATTCACGTAAGAAAACCGCCATTCCCCTAAAATGTTTAGCATAATCCAAAACATAATCAGTTCCTATGTTCATGGACAGCTTCCAAGGGCAACGCTATAGTCCCCTTTGGTCCTCAATACGAAAAATGCCTCGCCCCATAAGCCTCGGCAAAGACTCATAAGTATAGACATGCATATTATCGAATCTAATAGCACCATGGGTCTTGTATCTCAGCCGGCATAGCAAGTCCAAGAACAAATGCTAGCAAGAACCCGTAATTTCCATTGGTTCATCGGGTTAATGTTGATGGAGAACACTTGTTCTCCATCCGTCTCTCAAAGAAAATGCAGTTATTATAAAAATAAAATGCAAGTGCCGGAGAATAAAGTTCAGCCGGTCTTACCATAAGAGGTTCCCTACCAACGATATGTGATCATCTCTCCAAAACCAAGCACCGTGAAGTAGTGCTTTTGGAACAAATCTTCGAAAAGACTGTTCCGTATTATTATGGGAGATGTCATCTCAAAACTACGCTCGAATAGTTGCAAAACGACCGGCACAACGCTAAAAACCGGAATTTTTCTGGTCCAGAAGTCCCGAAGTCGCTGGCGCTGGCCTTTTTGTATTTTTGAATTCCAAGAACTTAGCTGGTCGCGCTTGACTTTGGGCGCTGGGCGCAAGGCCGAAAGCAAATTTTTCCATTGAGTGTAGGGCGCTGAAGGCCAACAACTATGCTGGCGCCGGCCCGAAGTTGCGTTTTGTGAAAATGGAGACTAAACGCGGGGAATCGCTGGGTGTGAAGGGTGAGTGATGGAGTTTAGGTGTAGTGTGAGTTGTGAGGATAGATTGTATCAAGTTTATATAGGTTTAAAGTTGCTAGAATGGATCGGAAAGTTGCCAAAACTAATTACGGCAGCTTCCGAAATCCTAAAATTTCCAAACTTGAAAACGGAAACAACTCATATCCCGGATTCCAATTCAAACCCAAGATTCTTATTTGGATTTTATGATTGAATGTACCTATTTAATCTAGATTTCATCCTACAATGATTCTCAATCATAGATAGGCCTAAACTCCATATTTTCACCTTTACTCAGCAAAGAAATTCTAACACTAGTGGTTTTTTATAAAAAATACAGCTTTTGAATGATAAAACCACCCCCAAACAAGTTGGGAAGGTGGGGTCAAAATGAAACAAGCACACTAACTGAAAATAACCCCTTATATTAAAATTTTGATTCGGAGGTCCTTTCACTTACAAAATTCAAATTACGGAAATAAAAGTTACATTACAATAAAAAACAACAAAAGTAAATAAAACAACAACTTATAAAACAAAAAATAACTACGACTATCACTCCTCATCCTTCTAAACACCTCGCCAGGTGGTGGCCTGAGGGCACAGCCTCTCTAGTGGTGGCTCCCTGGCTCCGTAAGGTCCAAAGAAATAGCCGCCCTTCGCCGACGACGCCATGCCTCGAGAGTCGCGGTCCTCGAGGCAGAGTCCAGATGAGGTGGGAAGCGTATAGCATATCCACTCTAAACCGGGCTACGGGCTTCCATCTCAGCTTTGCCCCATCGTTCCCATCTCTCATCCTCCTCCTCGGGTGCGGATCTCGGTTGTGGATGAATGGTCGCCTGTCGAGTCCGAGGTCGCGACAGAGAGTGTTGAGTGAACGATGCCCCTATGAAGCATAGCCATGCGCCAAAGATCGACCAACACCTCCTCGAAGGCATCCGTGACAAAGCAAGTCCCATCCTCCTCATCCTCCTCCGAATCATCCCCGTCTGTCCCCCGCCCACCATCCTCTTCTTCTTCCTCTCTATCCTCAGCCCTCCTCCAAACTTGTTGGACACACTCCTATAGATACGCCGGGTTACGTGTGTGGTAATGTAAATCCTCTCGATGCAGGAGTTGCTTTCATCTTCAAGATGATCTTAGTAATAAGCATGTGGAGAGGTGCCAAAGACCTTCCCAACCCCCTAATAATGTTCAAGAAAAACTCCGTGATGCGTAAATCATACGCTTCCCCCGAGTACCCATAGGACATGGAGGCAGGTCGCACCGATGTCATCGACCTTGTCCTTGCCTAGAGATATTCACCAATCCACCGAAGCCAGAGCAGTTGGTTGGTCCCGGTGGATGCCCTCGGCGAACACAATGGGAGTTTGATTGTAACTCCCATTGATGACAAGAACGCTTCATCAATGGCTCTACCCCGCCAAACCGAGGATCCCGTAAAGTGGCATCCAGATTGATTCTAGGCGAATGCCTAGAATCTCACCCAACAAATCCTCCAGAGTCAACTCCCTCTTCTTCTTCTTCACCAACACAAAAATCCTACTCCCTTCCAACTCCCCCGGGTGTTGTAGAACCGCCGGACCAAGTCTTCATGGTAGAAGTCTTCGGTCGAAAGTACCGCAGACTATTCCAGCCTTTACTAGCCATTTCACACCGTGAAAACGGCGTAAAATGGTCGGCAAAGTGAAAAACTTGTTCGTGATGATTCGGGCGTTGTTGAGCCATTTGAAAGTTTGAATACGGCTGGGGTTTGGTAGAGGTGGTAGTGGTGGTTTAACTTGACCGATCAAGGAACAGTGGTGGTGGTGGTGTGGGTGCGCGCAAAGACTAAATTTTTTTGAATTTTTGGTGGTTTTGTTGGGTTAAATTGGTGGAGGTGGTTTTGATTGGTGTTTGAAGTCTCCATTAGGGGTGGGATTTGATTTTTTGCGCTGGGTTGTTTTTAGTTTTCTTTTTATTTGATTTTTGTTTTAGGTTTAAGCTTTAAGCTTGGCGTTAATGGCGGTGGAAGATGAAGAACGCCGATGAACTGTTCGTGGAGAAGGTAAGAGCGAGCGAAAGCTCTCCATCCATGGGGCTGGTTAGGCCCCAAGCCCAAAATCGAAATTTTTGATTTTTTCGATTTTTTGCTAATTTCAAATCAAAATTCCCGCTTCGCTATCGGGTCCGATTTTTTGCGTTAATGAGATATGGAAATGATCAGGAGAGAATTTCCTATCCAATGATCCATAAAACACTCTATTCCGACTTCAGATGACATAATGATAGTGGAAAACGCCTCGAAATGCGGCATGACGAAGTTATGCTTAACGAATGAAATCTAAATTAATAGATTATGTCAATCCGAATCGTAATACAATAAAACGCCTAAGCAACTCTAATGGGACATAAAACATTTTAGTACGGAACATCTAACACCCCACCCCCCCCCAAAACAAATTTTTTTTTACAACGGCTTAGAAAATTTGTTTTAGCAACTGGTCTTTTAAAGTCGATTCCCGAGACTTCCTAGATTACTATGTTTATTTTATTTTTATTTTTTTTATTTTATTTTTAGAAGGAAAACAATAAGCAATAAAGACATAATTCACACCATAGAGAAACATGACTCAAAAAATCCGAGAAAAACATGCAAGAGTGGAAAACGCGGAACTATGTGAACCGTGGACTTAGGATCCCGTACTTACAGCCACACACTCCATGGGAGGGCCCGGTTACCTTAATGGTGCACTCACCAATATATTGGAATGAAAGGAAATGCACCAACACAGAAATTTAAGTCGCTTATAGTCGATACTCAAGACTTTATCTAAAACATATGTATGAACATGCAATTGATCATATATCAACAACTGAAATAGTTGTGGATCATTCCATAAATAAATATCACAGAAAACATATCCAAACACAATGAAGCACCAAGATTTCCTATTACACCCTAGTGGAATCCAAACTAAGTCGGATTACCCTATCAGGTAACCTATCATGCACCTTCTTTTTCATTTTGAATGCGTGGGTGTTTTAGTAAATAAGTGTGGAAAAGTGAATGGTTGTGGAGGATATGGTGGATATGGATAAGTTTTAGAAAGACAGCCCGGCACAATGAGGATGTGGTTTTAGCAATCAACTCATTCATGTGTGTGTAGTGGACTGCCTCAATTCTGAAAATGAAGGTGTCAAATAGTTTGTCCTTCAAGTATCCGCTTTGTAGAGGATTTAAAAAATTATGAAGCACAGAGAAACAAAAGGATCGAAAGTGCAAACTCGAGATTCCTTTGAAAGGGTGGAAGGAGGGGAATCGAGGTGGGTGTTGTGCAAGTTAGTTCTTGATAGGGTGAAATTTCACCTACTCGAAAAAACTCATCAAATTCCTCATCTAGATTGGTCATATCCACATTACTATGGTAGTCCTCTACATCTTTGAGAAAGTCATCTATCCCGGCCCTCATCAATAATATGTGTATCGACTAGTGTAGGAATGGAAATATTGGAGTCTGACTTTCCAAAGGAAAGAATTTTGGGCATATGACTATCGGGGAACGTGTTGTTGAAATAATCTCGAGCAAAGCTCTCGATCATGCTAACCTCTCCATCCATAGACTAATCGGGTAATCGCGGTCCTTGTTTTAAAAACATTGACTTCAACAAAGAAGATGGCCAAAAGACATGGACATTGAACCATCACGCAATTAATGAGCGCATTGGCAGTTGCCGTGAAAGGACCTTCTAAAATAATCGGACAGAGTCGTTAGCTTACTTCAGACGAGGACTACAAAATCAGCCGGATAGTAGAAATCCCTCAACTTTTACCAACACATTTTCGACTACACCCTTAGGATACTTAATAGACCCGATCGCCTAATTGCAACGCCATTTTAGTGGGTTGCATCTTGTCTAGACCTATTTGTCTATACAAATAAAATGGGAGTAAGTTAACACTAGCCCCCGTGTCTAATAACGTCGTCGTCGATAGAATCTCCTAAGGTGCATCAGACAAGAGATCTAATTGTGGTCCTTGTACTTAACAATTCCATTATGTTCAGATAAGGTTGGGAATTGTTCTGTTAAAAAGCGCCATTTGGTATATTTGTCTTTACGCCTAGTAGTACACAATTCCTTAAGAAACTTAGCATGGTGTGGTAGCTTTTTATAGCTTCGAGGAAAGGAAGGTTTATAGTTAGATTCTTGAAAACGCCCCTAATCTCCTCGTGAATTTGTATCTCTAGTTAACATGGCTAATTTTTGTGGAAACGGTGGTTTCGGCTCATATTTAGCAATGGTATCACCGGATGTTTAACCGCGGCTTTCTGCTTTTAGGTCAGGTTGTCAGAATCGGTACCTCTACGCTGGTAGGCTCTTCAGTTTCTATTTCGCATCTAGTAAATATAGGTGTAGGGTTATCGTTGGGGTAACTATAGGCATAGTTACTTTAGTTATCAACCACCGCTTAAACGGAGAGTGGTGATGGCATTTATCTCACCTACATTTTCATATTCATTACTAGTATTATCGGTGACCTCAAAGGCCGTGGTTTGTTGTTTTAGGATTAGGTATTGCACTCGAAACACACCTTGGGTGGGCTTTATCTTGAGCCAATTGTTGGGTTAAATTATTTACGGATTGTAGAAGTTGTTGGTCGGATTGAGCCATGGTTTGGAAAAAGTTTTGGCTCACTTGTATAAAGGTGTCAAGACGATCCGTTGTGTGGTGTAGTGGTCACGGGTGGTGTTACCGAACTATTTCCCGTGAATTATTTATCGTGGATTTTGATAGTTATTATTTACCGAACGATACCTCTATTAGCATTATAATTATTATAATTACCTTGACCTTGTGCTTGACCTTGTGCTTGACCTTGTCGAGGTTGCACTTGGTTGTTATAATTATTAAAATTACCCCCGACTCGCCCTTGTCGAGTGGAGCTTGGTTAAAGCTGCGTTGGCCTAACATATTGATGATTGTACCCCTTGAGGTGTGACGCTTTTGTTATTCCGCCAACCGGGTGGGATTTTGTCTCCAAGGGGCTTAGGTTCACTATTAATGGAACAAGCATGTTCATAGGCTATAGGACGCTGGGAATCGGATGCTCGTGGCTCCAACAGAAACTACATGGGTTTGAATTTACATTCATGACGGGATAGGCTTTTGTTGTAGAAATGGCCTCTACCTTTTAGTGAGTGATTCAATTAGAGTTTTAAGCTCGAATCGGTTTAATTTCAAACATACCGTAGCCTTAACTGTGGAAGAAGAACTAGCGAAATGGGGATAATCATCACTACCCCCAATTATTATTTCGCTTTAGTTTGGTCCTCTAAAATTTATAAGCCTCCGAGGCTCCTTTGTTTAAGAAACTACCCCCATTCATTATGTCAAGGACTTCTTTATGGTGATGTTGAAGTCCTTTGAAAAGGCAACTAACTAACGGTCTTTGCTAGGTTATGGTGTGGACACTCTATAAGCAGCATCGGTGAAACGATTCCAAGCCTCCTCAAAAATGATTCATGAGGATTTTGTCGAAAAGAAATGAATCTTGGAAATCATCTCATCCGCCTTTAGGGGTGGGTAAAATGTTCCATAAACAAATTTCTGAACAAGTTTAGCCCACGAAGTCCACGTAATTAGGCTTTGGGCAGTTAACCAAGACGCCTTTATCGGGCTAAGGTGAAAGGGAATACCCTTAATTTAATTTGTTCAACCAACCGTAGGATGGTGGAATGTTGTTAGGACTTGTTCAATCCTACGATAGCTGGTAAAGGTTTTTCATGGTCTAAACCATGAAAAACGGGTAACAAATTAAAAATATTTGGAGGGATTCTCAAATCCCTGGGTCCGCTAGAATGATGCAAGATTTGGGGCTATCGCCAAGGCTTTGTAGAAGTCCCGAGAGGAGTCTCTTTCTTCCCCATTATATCGTGGTGTGTGTGGAATAGTAGCTAGAGGTGTAGTTTGTGGTATACTAGATAGACTTGTTTGTTGATGTTGGTGTGTATTTACGTTAGGTGTTTTGTTCGCCGCATCTTAATCTCATGCAAGACTAAGTCGAGCTTAACTAAACATGCAACACTCCAAACAATTCTCGATGTACTAGTATAAACCTCTAACAGAGATGCGAGGTGTGGAAGAAAGGAATACCTGACAAGGCCCTTGCTTCGCTTTTATGAATAGCGCCTTCAGGTACGCTGTTCAGTGTATATATAAGAGAGTAGAACACCGAAAAACTTGACAACTCGGGTTCGAATCAAACCGTGGAACCGAAATTTCAGCTATAGGCTGGCGCGCTTATCTTTGCTGGCCTTCTTTGCAAAGTCGAAAGTCCAAGAACTTAGCTGGTCGCGCTTTCTTTGGGGCTGGCCTACCGAAAGTATTGATCAAATTCAAGAATATAGCTGGCTCGCTTCTTTTTTAATGGCTGGCCGTTGTATTTCCTCGAATTTTTCCAAAACTGAAACGGCAACCACAAGATGAATCAAACAAGGGTGGGTGGTGAAATGGGACTTAAAAATTACTAATTCTATTATGAAAACAATGCTAAAGTGCAACTAAGATGGCAAGCGCCATTTGATAATCATAAAATGAATAGTCTACCTAATTAAATGAACGATGAATTCACAACGTAAGTAAACTATAACTTGACTTTTACGCGGGTTGATTATCAAAGCTTCTACTCAATCAATCAATAGACGATATAGTGGAGTAGATAAGTTCGCTCCACTCCTAGTGCTCTAGCATGGATGTTTTCTAATCTAACTAGTCGCTTTTAAGTCTATGAGAGTTTTACTTAAGGGAATTATACTACGATGCAACTACCCACAAGATGCAACTAGTCGGTTATCGTAATACTAAAGGAATGCTACGCTTATTCTATGATAAGGAGTTAGAGGGGATTGATTCCACCTTAACTCAACTTAATCCACTAACGATTTAATCGTCATCCGAATTGAATTGAATCGCCGCAGAACAATTGGTTATTCCTAATCCCTAATTATACATGGCATTTCTACCAATTCATAACTAGCATGTGAACAATTAAACCCATTCTCATGGTGAACTAATCGCCTCTAGAGTGGAATAGAAAATACGACGATTTCTTACGATAATCGGAATCAAGCTTTCATCAAGGCTTCACAACCCCCTAATGGAGGTTTAGCCTTGAATCATTCCAATCATTTCCATTTAGATTAAGACTAAACATAATATAAAGCATTGAAATTTACTTTAATTTAACAATAATGAAATCTAATTTAATGACTAAATTGAAATAAGGACAGAATTGAAATTAGATCTAGAATTGAATTGACAAAATCTAAAAAGGATAAAGAATACTACTTTATTGATCTAATCAAATGAAGAACAAGATTCAAGGTTTAATCTAATGAAATGAATTAGATTTGAAACTATACTTAATCAAAACAATTAAATAAAACTAGATCTAGAAGCTATTTTAATGGCTACTTTCTATTCTAAGCTATCTACTTTTTTCTAACCACCGGCTAATCGACCGCCATTAACACGAGTCAAGCTTTTGTTTTTATCCATCCAGATCCAAAAATCGTGCATGGGCTTGGAGCCATGTTTTGGGGCCGAGAATCAGCCCAAAACCCAATTCTTTCAAATTCAAAAAGGCCTCTTCAGCTGCAGTTGGCTTCCACAGACTTTTCGTCCACTTCTGCTCCTCTGATTGGGTCAAGGCTTGGACCATTGCAAAGCTCTTTCCGAGTCGGTCGTTTTGACATAAGGTAGGCCTCATTCCGAGGTATGAGTCCAAAGATATGGCATTCGGAAGTTCTGCTGACTTTTGCTCCTTTATCTCGCTAAAATGGCACATTTCTCGCACATAATGGACTTTGAAGCCTGAAATGCATAAAACACGTAATCAAGATTAACTCTTACTTATTATTCACATAATTGGTCTAACAGTATGATTATTAAGGGGTTAAAACTACAGTTTTGGGCTCTTATCAAGGCCCGATACTTTCTTTCACTCATTGCCTCCATCATCTTCCTCCAGCCGCACTAAACAATATAACAACCCTCATTCAACCAAAACCAGAAGCTACAACTTCATCTTCTAGTCTACCCCAGACGTGGCACACTTCCTAATCGGCAAGTATTAACTTTGGGCAGTTCACACAATATTTTAAAATTAAAAATCTGGAACTCTAGATTTCCAAATAGTGGTGTTGGACGTCCTATTCTCCTGATAAGCTATCACCCAATTTTAGAATTCTCTAAATTCTAGAAGCTCTCGATTGCATTCAATAGAGATGGTTTCTATTTTTGTCACTGTTACAATGTGGAAGAGAGAAGAACAAGAGGGGTGATTAGGAGGTTTTGGTTATAAGGAAGGAATGGTAGATTGGTTAGGTTAATGGACTACGTTAAGACAGCATGGCTTTGGGCTCCTTAGCTCTATTTCGAGTAAATCACAATTGTTATCTACATGCCAGTGTCCTAGTGTGGTCTCAGTCAAACTTCATTACATGTGCAAGTGTGTAGTGACTTTATTCAATTATTCTGGTATCCTTGTTAGCCATTTTTATTGGAAGAGTTTAGGTGGATGAACTAGTTATTGTAAGTAGGGGTGATAAGGAGGTTTTGGGTATTTGGTTTAAGTTTGCGCTTGAAAAAGATTTAGGAGAAAGAAGGTTCTGAATTGAGCGATTTTATACAGAGCAAGTGTTTAAATTTTCAGTCTCGTCCCTATGGTTTTGTTGTGTCCTCTTACCCCCAAGTCAGACAGTAATGTTTGGCCAATACACATTACCCCAGCTCAAGGACAAGTTTGCAAACAGTTGCACATGGTAACTAAATGAAAGATTTATGCAGAACTCTGTTATGGAAAATCCTGTGATAACAATGCCATGAACGGATATTTTTTTAAACAAAAATACGAAAATCGCTGTTGGGATTGTTTCTTTTATTCTCAGGGGACAAATGTCACGAAGATATTGTTTAATATTTTTATGATTATTGAATCGATTACGAGTAGGTGAATGGGAAAATGGAATTGTATTGGGATAATGAATCTGAGCCTATTATCATAACTGATTTTCTAGTAGAGATATTTGGACTCTCGCAGTTTCGCATTTTCTTAATAAATATTTTTGATCACTCATATACTTGATTGTCTATTATGGTTTTATCACTTTTATTTGTAGGCAGACACAAATCTTGTATTCCGTGCAACAATGAAACTATTGATTTAAGTTATTATTATTATTATTATTCATTGTTTTATTTTTATTTTTATTTTCCAGTAGTGTCATTTGAACATGTGACTTATATATTCCACTCTAGCACCTTTTCTCCACCTTTTTGGAGATGTATAACTCTACGGATTGAGCACATGACAAATATTTAGTCGTTGTAGTAATTATTGATCCTTATGAATCATCACTCTTATTTGTTTTGTTAAGAATATAAATTCTATAGATTTTAGCTGATGTAATTTTGCACGCATTTAAGGTAATATCCATCCTTCTCTAATCATTTAAATTATGGTAAGCTTTCAATTATTTTATTTAGTCATTGAGGACAATGCCTAATTTAGTTAGGGGGGTGAGAATCAAAATTTTGCAATATTTTAATTACAATATTTGGAAAGTTTATATGTGAATTATGGTGATTCTAGGTGAAAAGTATATTTTTATCGTCTAAACTGGCTATTGAAATTGGAAATTATAAGTCATGACCAGGATTAGTAAGACTTTTAGACTAAGTTGCTATTACTAGAAATAGTTCTCACTGATAAAAGTCTTAGTCTAGAGTAAGTTCATATAATACACCACTAGAGGAATTTCAAATGAAAGAGCAACTTAAACTTCTACCAAACTAGAGGATTAGTACAGAGATTTGACCTATGAGACTTGAGCTTTTCAATTTTAAATTTCTTGGAGAGTCTTCATAAATCTGAGTCCAAGTTGACTCAACCATTTTTCTGTGCTTAAATTCATTGTGTAGTCTCATTTATTCTTTATTTGGTCAATCACGAGATGGCATCAACTGGGGAGATAGCCATTAGGTCTTGTAGTCTATTCAAAGCGGAATATCATACTGATAAGTCAAGTAGTGAACCAATCAGCCTTTATCCCACCTAGTAGGATTATCATATTAACCACTTTTGAGCCATATATATTCAACCTTTTATTCTTAAACCAATCATCTTAAAACCAACTCCAGATAAGGAGTATATCCCATATTATTAGCCTTAACCATATTTCTGAGGATTTCTAAAGAACTAAAGAGAAAGCTAGAACAAAGAAGATTTTGAAGGAAATTTTACCAAAGTCAAATAAAGAAAATCATTCCTTTTGCTCCAAAAAAAAAGAAAAAAAAAAAGAAAAGAAAAGAAAAAGAAATATAAATAATTGAGCAGAAGTAGTGATAGAGTTCAAGTGTACATGTTCCAGTCCACAAGTGAAGAAAATTTCCAAGAAGGTCAAAAGCAAAAAGTTTTCAGTATATCCTTAGAAATTGTTGAATCCTTTTTATCCTTTTCTTGTTAACCTGTCCTAAGCCCCGTTTTAATACCTAGACTTATCACTAAAGTATGATATGAAGTGTAAAATAGGTGAGAGGATGCTAAAGTGAAGGACCCGACACTTCAAATGTGATTGACATTCTTTCCATGAGACTTTATTTGAAAATTTCCGTCTTTCTGACTAAATATGTGGGATGTTCTAATTTTTACTCATTTCCCTGCATATGGAGGTAAAATATAAAACTTATCTGAGAGAGATTTTCTTGTGAGTGTATGAAATGGTGAGATTTGAAGTCAAAATACTAATCCAAAGGTGAGGTAGAAATTTTGTTGCTTGGAAAAGTGAAAGGAATCAAAATGGTTAAAAATGAATAAGATCTAGGATGATTAGTCAGTCTTTTCTATCTTTATGAATAGAACCTTAGCCTAATGTTTTATGATCATGGGTGTGATAAGTAGTAACCTTTTGATTTAGACATTTTAACTAAAAAAATTGTTTTCTCTAGATTTCTTCATAGTTCATATGTAAAATTGATTTTGTGGGTATATCAACTGAAAACCCTCACGAGGCTATAACTCGTCCTTTAAGGATAACTTAAAGGTTTAAGGCCTTGTTGCATATGGTAAATGCAACCGCGATGCCTGCGAAAGTGAGTTAGTTTATTATTTAATTAGTATTGTTAGCCTTGAACACTTCTCTAGTATAACAAATATTTGCTAAGGGACTAGCAAAATGCTAGTTGGGGGTTGTGATAAGTGCTCAAAAGTAATGATTTATAACCCCAATTATGTGTATGTTAGTCTCTATTTTATATTTAAATATTCTAATATGATGCAATTTGAGTTTTTGCAGGTCAAAGAACCTAAATGTGAAATATGGAGGGAAAAGAAGTCAAACAAGTTAAAAAGGAGTCACTGGGAATTACAGCTAAAGGCCTAGGGCAAAAATGTCATATTTGTCTCCATAAGTGCCAAGCCTAATGGGACTCTAAAAGATGATAATAATTGAGTTAGAAGAGTTTTAAATCTAATCTCAAAGCCTTAATTTCGACTTCATAAGAAGAAAAGATCAACATGGAAAAGAAGTCAGAGTTTCACAAGAATTAGGAAATTGAAAGCTGTCAGAAGCTGCAGCTGCGAAATAGCCTGCAAGGCAAAATGGGCAATGTCTCACTTTTGTGCAAATGAATCTAACATTTCCAGGATTTCTTCTAGAAAGATTACAGAGAGTTTGACACCAAATAAATATAGGATTCTAATCTCTATCTAGACGAGCATGTAAGCCAGTATATACCGCACAAAAACCTGTTTAAATCATCTAGGAAATTTAGTGTTTGCATCTTAGATCTAGAATTAAGAGAGAAGAAAGTTCAGACTTTTTCACCATTAATAGCTATAAAGATTGTTCCTTTTCATATTGTGTTCATAGCATAGTATGAGGAGCTAATCTCCCTTCTCTTGGGATGAGAGATGAAGCCTTTTTCGTATGTTTTAGTTTAGTTCTTCTTCTATCATGTTTTAGTTTAAATCCCTCATTGAGTTTTTTCTTATTCATCCATTGATCTAATGCTCCTGTGGAGGTTAGGAGGTCTTAGGGTAATTCATAATTGTATAGAGCCAAATACCACAAACCCTAGATTCTTTTCTTCTAGTTTTTAGTATTATAGTGTGATGATTGGATTCTTTATGGCACCTCAATTAGTTGTATGGTTAATGTCACCTATGGATTTTCCATGTCACCTAGAGTTGTATATTGAATGTCACTTAAAGCACAATTTGGTTAGATAGAAGATATCATTGGAGATTGAAGAAGTATTTGATGGAAAGATAGAAAGCACGTTGAAAACCACATATTATCATCATGGTTATGAGCATAAGGTTTGTAGGTATGGTGAGTTTCTATTGGTGATTTATATTAAATGTGATAGCCTTGATAGGTAGATCTATTAGACTAATTCTATGATTTTGGTAGATTCATCTCTCCCAAGATATTCTCCCTCTCTTGATTCATATTCATATACTTAATTTAGTTTAGTTTATGCTTAGTTTATATCTCAAATCAAATCAACTATATATTCATCATTACTTAGCCACATCTTTTACTTACATCCATTAGAGTAACTTAGATTAGGAATCTTTATTATCATCAACTAGTTATTTAGAGTAGGATTGATACCTTGCTAGCCACTATACTAATCAATATAAAATAGGCTAAGTAAGATTTGCAAAAGAAATGTAACACAAACAACGAAACAAATAATTACGTGTTTCGTGCTTTTAAAATGGTGCCATACACACACAAAAAAGAGCGAGTGTCAAATGGCACCGCTGCCGGGGATATAATTAATTGTAGCCTTAGAAGCGTGTCAAATGGCGCCGCTGCCATTTTAAGTTGTTTATGTTTAACGTTTTCTTTCAAGATTAGAACTTTGGATCTTGAGGTAATTTTAGCCGCATCATCTATCCTTTTAAGAAAGAGAGAAGCTTGAAGGATATCTCAAAGACAAGATCTACCATCTAGGTTTGTCGAATCTTCATTCTTTTTATTTCATTCTTAATATAGTTGCATCGTAGTTTAGTTTTATTTCTTTCTTAGTATAGTTGCATCGTAGTTTAGTTTTATTGTTTTCTAGTATAACTGCGTTTAGGACCTTTTCAACAATTGAAGTTGTAAGCCAATACAATGAAATATCAAACTCTAGTGTTTCTTGTCTGAATCTTGACAAAGAGACTATCGTCTGTGGGCCGTGGTACTTAAGCAATCCAAGTGATTCACCATAACCCTAGAAGAGGCAGCTTTAGACAACGGGCGAGATGCTAGTTGCAAAGTCCAACCCAGTTGAAGGAACGTAGTTTTGCATATTAGTATAATTTAGAATAATTGCATATTAGTTTAATTGCATTCAAGTATAGTAGAGTAGTGTTCGTCATTTTTCGCATAGCATTTTCTAGAGTAATCCCCGTCGTCCATATCGTCGTCCGGTAAGAACACAAAAGTGGACAAGGTTCAACAACCGACTCACAAGAATACTAGACGAGATTGATACAATGGCCGCACGCAATGATGGAGGTGTTATGGAACCGAATAATAGTGAAGCTATCCCACCCATGCAAGCACAACAGAGGAAGAAGCTGAGCGATTTCTATTCTCAAATCATTGGAGACCCACCCAGCAGTATTGTTTTTCCAGAGACAGAATCTGACTAGTTTGAACTTACAGCATCAGTAATCTCTATGCTTCCAAAGTTCAACGGTTCAGACAATTATCAACCTTATGTTCACATGAACAAATTTCTTTCAGTCCTCAGAACTTTCAAGAATCAAAATATCAGGGATGAGAGTATCAAGATCATTCTGTTCCCACTCTCACTCGAAGGTAAAGCATCTAAATGGTTATCTGCTCAACCGATCAATTCCATTGATTCCTGGGAGAAGTTGAGAACAAAGTTTATGAACAAGTTCTACCCACCCCAGAAGACAGATGCCATGCAGCAAGCCATCAGCAATTTCAATGGAAAGGTGACTGAAGAATATCACCAAAGATGGGAGAAATTCAATAATCTGCTAGTCTCATGTCCACATCATGGTTATGATAAGAGCTGACTAGCTCATTTTTTCTATCGAGGACTCTCGATGATGAACAAGCCGATGATACAGTTAATGCACAAAGGCAAGTTTACATCGATGGATGGAGAGGAAGCTTACAACTTTCTCGACAATTTAGCTGAAGATACACAACAGTGGACTACTAGCAACGAGGATATAGCTAGAATGGAGGGGGAGCCAAAGCAATTTGGTTACCAAGCACATGAACAAATCAGATCAAGAACTGAAGTCTACATTGGCCAGCCTGGCCACCAGCATTGAAACTCTGAGTAAGAAATTCAACCAGTTCTCTATGAATCCCTCCAAGATCAACAAGTCTCAAGCTAAATCTCTCCTAATCATGAAAGCTAGCCAATATTGCAAAGTCTATTCGGACACTTCTCATGCAACTCTAGAATGTCCTGGTTACTATCAACATGCATCAGTTGGAAAATACAATATAAACTCATTTTAGAGACCCAACCAAGGTGGTAATAAATTTCAAGGTAATTATTGGAAACAGAACGCTGGACCCCCAAGTTCTCAAGATCAAAGTTATATTCCACAGACAAGTCAAGCTTCACAGTTAGTTCCTCAACAACAATTATACTCTCAGCAGAATTCCAATACAAGTGGAGAGTTAGTGCCTGATCCTAGGAGAAATTATGCCACACCTGCCAACCTAGAGAATGCAATTACTTTGCTATCACAGAAAAATCAGAAGTTTGAAAGTGTTCTAGAGCTTATTGCACAGTCTTAGCTCAATCTCCAACAATCTCAGGAAAGTCAATGTTCTAGAATGGAGTCTCTAGAGACTAAGGTTAACCAACTCACTACTGCTTTGTCTGTAAAGACACAACCCATTCAACCTAGCTTATTGGAACCGATATCAAAGAGTGAAGATGTATGCCATATTGGGACAACTTCTAGTACTTATCAACTCCATGATCATGTCAGATCAGTTACTACTGATAAGAGCCCAAAACTGTAGTTTTAACCCCTTAATAATCATACTGTTAGACCAATTATGTGAATAATAAGTAAGAGTTAATACTGATTACGTGTTTTTATGCATTTCAGGCTTCAAAGTCCATTATGTGCAGAAATGTGCCACTTTAGCGAGATAAAGGAGCAAAAAAGTCGTGAGAACTTCCGAATGCCATATCTTTGGACTCGGACCTGAATTGGGCCTACCTTATGTCAAAACGACCGCTCGGAAAAGAGCTTTGCAATGGTCCAAGCCTTGACCTAATCAGAGGAGCAGAAGTGGACGAAAAGTCTGTTGAAGCCGAATCTAGCTGAAGAGGCCTTTTTGGAATGAAAGAATTGGGTTTTGGGCCTGATTCTCTGGCCCAAAACATGGCTCCAAGCCCATGCACGATTTTTGGATCTGGATGTATAAAAAAAAAGCTTAGCTCATTGTTAATGGTAGATTATTTAGTAGAGAATTAGGGTAGATAGCTTAGAATAGAAAGTAGCCATTAGAATAGCTTCTAGATCTAGATTTAATTGTTTTAATTAAGTTTAGTTCCATTTAAATTATTGTATTAGATTAAACCTTTGAATCTTGCTCTTCAATTTGATTAGATCAATAAAGTAGTATTCTTTATCAATTTCGATTTTTGTCATTTACAATTTATTAGATCTAATTTCAATTCTTGTTATCATTCAATTCTTAGTTATTAATTAGATTCCATTATTGTTTAATTAAGTAAATTTCAATGCTTTATATTATGTTTAGTTTTAATCTAAATGGAAATGATTGCGGAATGATTCTCGGCTAAACCTCCATTAGAGGGGGTTGAGAAACCTTGATGAAAGCTTGATTCGATTAACGTAGATTCGCCGTAAGTAATTTCCTTTCCACTCTAGAAACGTTTAGTTCACCATGAGAATGGGTTTAATCGTTCACATGCTAGTTATTAATTGGTAGAAATGCCATGTGTAATTAGGGATTAGGAAGAACCAATTGTTCTCGAAGCGGATTCAATTCGGATTACTGACGATTAAGTAGTTAATAGGATTAAGTTGAGTTAAGGTGGAATCAATCCCCTCTAACTCCTTATCATCGAATCAACGTAGCATTCCCTTAGTTATTCCTATCGTCGACTAGTTGCATTTCGTGGGTAGTTGCATCGTAGTCTAGTTGCCTTTTTCGTAAATCTCTCATTAGACTTTAAGTAGAGAGTAATTACACGCGTAAACAAGCATGCGGAAGGACTAGGAGTGGAACGAATCACTCTACTCCACTATATCTCATAGGATTGAGAGTAGATCTTTGATTTCGTAGGCTCGTAAAAAGTTTTAGTTTACTTACGTTTTGAGTTTTATCGTTCATTTCGTAGGTAAACTATCTTTTTATGTTGTATCAAATGGCGCCGCTGCCATCTTAGTTTCACTTTCATATTGTTTTCGTAGTGTTAGTACTGTTCTTAAAGTCCCATTTCACCCACCCACCCCTTGTTTGATTCATACCGTGGGTTGCGTTTCAGCTTTGGAAAAATTCGCGATAAAATACCGCGAGCGCCACCAGCCAAGGAGAGAGCGACCAGCGCTAAGTTCATGGAATTTCATCTACCTACGAAGCGGCGGGCACTACATATACCAGCACCCACGCCAAACACTGTAATTGAATTTACACCGACGACCAGCGAGAGAGAGAGCTACCGCGCCTTAGCTGATTTTTCCGAATTCGGCGGTTTTGATTGAACTTTGATCTTTCATATTTTTCAGTGTTCTAACTCTGCTCTATACACCGAACAAAGCGTAAACAAGACGCTATTCATAAGCAAAGCAAGGATCCAATCAGGTATTCCTTTCTTCCACACCTCGCGTGATCTCCTCGTTAGAGGTTTATACTAGTATATCGAATTGTTTGGAGTGTTGCATGTTTAGTTAAGCTCGACTTAGTCTTGCATGAGATAAAGGTCGGGTCGAACAAAACACCTAACGTAAATACACAACAAAAAGAACAAACAAGTCTATCTAGTATACCACACACTACACCTCTAGCTACTATTTCACACACACCACCGATATAATGGGGAAGAAAGAGAGACTCCTCTCTCGGACTTCTACAAAGCCTTGGCGATAGCCCCAAATCTTGCATCGTTCTAGCAGACCAGTGGGGATTTGAGAATCCTCCAAATATTTTTAATTTGTTACCCGCTTTTCATGGTTTAGACCATGAAAACCTTATCGGCATTACGCGTAGGATTGAACAAGTCCTAACAACATTCCACCATCCTACGATTGGTATGGAACAAATTAAATTAAGGGTATTCCCTTTCACCTTAGCCGATAAAGGCGCGTCTTGGTTAACTACCCAGCGCCTAATTCTCGTGGACTCGTGGGCTAAACTTGTTCAAATTTGTTTATGGAACATTTTTACCCACCCTAAAGATGGATGAGATGCTTTCCAAGATTCATTTCTTTTCGACAAAAATCCTCATGAATCATTTTCAGAGGCTTGGAATCGCTTTCACCGACCGCTTATAGAGTGTCCACATCATAACCTAGCAAAAGACACGTTAGTTCGTGCCTTTTTCAAAGGACTTCAACATCACCATAAAGAAGTCCTTGACATAATGAATGGGGGTAGTTTCTTAAGTAAAGGAGCCTCGGAGGCTTATAAATTTTTAGAGGACCAAACTAAGCAAAATAATAATTGGGGGGGTAGTGACGATTACTCCCGCTCCGCTAGTTCTACTAATACAGTTTAAGGCCGGTATGTTTGAAATTAAACACGATTCGAGCTTAAAACTCTAATCGAATCACTCACTAAAAGGTAGAGGCCATTTATGTACAACAAAAGCCTATCCCCGTCATGAATGTAAATTCAAACCCATGTAGTTTTATTTTGAGTCCCGAGCATCCCGTCTCCCATCGTCCTATAGCCTATGAACGGGCTTGTTCCATTAATAGTGAACCTAACGCCCTTGGAGACAGAATCCCAACTCCGGTTGGAGAAATAACCAACAAGTCACACCTCAAGAGTACAATAATCAATATGTTAGGTTAGGCCCCACGGCTTTAACCAAGCTCCACCACGACAAGGGTGGTCGGGGTAATTTTAATAATTATAACAACCAAGTGCAACCTCGACAAGGTCAAGCACAAGGTCAAGGTAATTATAATAATTATAATGCTAATAGAGGTATCGTTCCGGTAAATAATAATTATCAGAATCCACCAATAAATAATTCACGTGAAATAGTTCCAGTCACACCACCCGTGACTACTACACCCACACAACCGGATCGCCTTGACACTTTCATACAAGCGAGCCAAAAACTTTTCCAAACCATGGCTCAATCTAACCAACAGCTTCTACAATCCGTTAATAATTTAACCCAACAGTTGGCTCAAGATAAAGCCCAAACCAAAGGTGTGTTGCCAGGTCACGCAATACCTAATCCTAAAACAACAAACACAGCCTTTGAGGTAACCGATAATACTAGTAATGAATATGCAAATGTAGGTGAGATAAATGCCATCACCACTCTCCGTTCTGGCAGAGTGGTTGATAACAAGGTAACTATGCCTATAGTTACCCCACCAGTAGCCCCTACACCTGCTATTTTACTAGATACCGAAATAGAAACCCAAGAGCCTACCAATCGTAGAGGTACCGGTTACAAACACAACTTAAGAAACAGAAAAATCCACGATTAAACATCCGGGTGATACCATTGCTAAAATATAGACAAAACCACCGTTTCCACAAAAATTAGCCATGTTAACTAGGGATACAAATTATGAGGAGATTAGGGACGTTTTTAAGAATCTAACTATAAACCTTCCCTTCCTCGAAGCTATTAAAAGCAACCACACCATGCTAAGTTTCTTAAGGAATTGTGTACTACTAGGCGAAGACAAATATACCAAAAGACGCCTTTTTAACGAACAATTCCCAACCTTATCGAACATAATGGAATTGTTAAGTACAAGGACCCCGGTCGCCCCATCAGATAATGCACCTTAGGAGATTCCTATACGACGACCAAGCGTTATTAGACACGGGGGCTAGTGTTAACTTACTCCCATTTTATTTGTATAGACAAATAGGTCTAGACAAGATGCAACCCACTAAAATGACGTTGCAATTAGCTGATCGGTCTATTAAGTATCCTAAGGGTGTAGTCGAAAACGCGGCCGGTAAAAGTTCAGGATTTCTACTATCCGGCTGATTTTGTAGTCCTCGATATGAAAGTCGCTAACGACTCTGTCCCATCATTTTAGGGCGTCCTTTTTCCTAAGCAACCGCCAACGCTCATTAATTGCCGTGATGGTTCAATGTCCATGTCTTTTGGCCATCTTGTTGTTGAAGTCAATGTTTTAAAGAAAGGACACAGCCATTACCCGATTCGTCTATGGATGGACAAGGTTAGCATGATCGAAAGTTGCTTTCGAGATTATTTCAACAACACGTTCCCTGATAATCATATGCCCAAAATTCTTTCCTTTGGAAAGTCAGACTCCAACATTTTCATTCCTACACTAGTCGATACACATATTATTGATGAGGACGGGATAGATGACTTTCTCAAAGATGTAGAGGACTACCATAGTAATGTGGATATACCCAATCTAGATGAGGAATTCGATGAGTTTCTTCGAGTAGGTGACGATTCACCCTATCAAGATCTACCTTGCACAACATCTACCTCGATTCCCCTCCTTCCACCCTTTCAAAGGAATCTCGAGTTTGCACTCGATCCTTTTGTTTCTCCTGTGCTTCATAATTTTTTAAATCCTCCTAGCAAACAGAAACTTCAGAAGGACAAACTATTTGACACCTTCATTTTCAGAATTGAGACAGTCCCTACACACACAATGAATGAGTTTGAGGTGCTAAAACCACATCCTCATTGTGTACAGGCTGTCTTTCTACAACTTATCCATATCCACCATATTCTCCACAACCATTCACTTTTCCACACTTATTTACTAAAACACCCACGCATTCAAAAATTAAAAAGAAGGTGCATGATAGGTTACACAATAGGGTTATCCGACTTCGTTTGGATTCCACTAGGCTGCGTCATAGGAAATCTTGGTGCTTGATTGTGTTTGGATATGTTTTCTGTGATATTTATTTATGGAATGATCCACAACTATTTCGGTTGTTGATATATGATCAACTACATGTTCATACATATGTTTTAGATAAAGTCTCGAGTATCTGACTATAAACGACTCAATTTCTGTGTTTGGTGCACTTCCTTTCACTTTAATATATTGGTGAGTGCACCATTAAGGTAACCGGGCCCTCCCTATGGAGTGTGTGGCTGTAAGTACCGGATCCTAAGTCCACGGTTCACATAGTTCACGTTTTCCACTCTTGCATGTTTTTCTCGGATTTTTGAGTCATGTTTCTCTATGGTGTGAATTATGTCCTTATTACTTATTGTTTTTCCTTCTAAAAATAAAATAAAAATAAATAATAAATAAAAAATAAAAATAAACATAGTAATCTAGGAAGTCTCAGGAATCTGACTTTAAAAGACCCACTGCTAAAAACAAATTTTCTAAGCTTCGTTGTAAAAAATTTGTTTGGGGGTGGGGTGTTCGTGTTTCCGTACTAAAATGTTTTATGTTCCATTAGAGTTGCTTAGGCCGTTTAATTGTATTACGATTCGGGTTGACATAATCCAGGAATTAGAGTTCATTCGTTCGCATAACTTACGTCATGCACGCACTTCGAGGCGTTATCCACTATCTCATATGTCATCCGAAGTCGGAAGAGAGCGTTTTATGGATCATTGCATAGGAAATTCTCTCCTGATCATTTCCATATCTCATTCGCAAAAATCGGACCGGTAACGAAGCGGCAATTTTGTTTTGAAGTTCGCGAAAAAAATCGAAAAAAAAAAAAATTTTGATTTTGGGCTTGGGCCCAACCAGCCGGACGGACAGCATACAAGACACGCCTTTACCTTCACCTACAGTTCATCGTTTCTTCCACACCGCCATTAACAAAGCTTCAAAACCCTAACAAAAATAAAAATTAAAAGAAAACCAAAATAACCTACGCCAACAATAAAAATTCAATTCAAATCTCCTCTAAAACAATACCACCACAACCACCACCGATTTCCATCACTAAAACCCACCGAAAATTCATAATTTTGGTCTTTGCTACCACCACCACCACCACCACCACCGCTGTTGCTTCAACCGCCTATTAAAATCCCACCACCACATCACATTTCAACCCTCACTCCATTCCAAACACTAGATGGCTCAACAACGCCGAATTTTACCGGAGCAAGTTTTCACTGCCGACCACTTCGCGCCGTTTTACGGTGATGAAATGGCTAGTAGAGACTGGGGTAGTTTGTGGTACTCGACCGAAGCCTTCTACCACGAAGACTTGGTCCGACGGTTCTACAATACCAGGGAGTTGGAGGGGAGTAGGATTTTTGTGTTGGTAAAGAAGAAGAGGAAGGAGTTGACTACTGGACTGTTGGCTGAGATTCTAGGCATTCCACCTAGAATCCATCTGGATGCCACTTTACAGGAGCCCCAGTTTGATGGGGTAGAGCCTTTGATGGGCGTGACTGTCATCAATGGGAGCTACAATACAAACTCCCACTATGTTCGCGGGCATCCTCGGGACCAACCACAAATGGCTACTTCGGTGGATCGGGTCGGAATGTCCTAGGGAAGGACAAGGTCGGTGACATCGGTCCGACCTGCCTCCACATCTTATGGGTACTCCAGAGCGAAGTAACGATTTCTGTATCTTGGAGTTTTTGCTGAGCATGATTAGGGGGGTCGGAAAGTCTTTGGCACCTCTTCCTGTGTTAATTACCAAGATCATGCTGAAGATGAAAGCAGCTCCGGCGTCTGATAGGATTTACATTACCCTACACCGTAACTCGCGTATCTATAGGGAGTGTGTCCAACAAGTTTGGAAATTGCCCGAGGATAGGGAACAGGATGAGGTAGAGGAGGAGGATGAGGATGATTCGGAGGAGGATGAGGAGGATGTGACTTGCTTTGATACGGATGCCTTCCAGAGGTGTTGGTCAGATGCAGAACGCATGGCTGTGCTTCATAGGGGCATGCGTTCACTAAACACTATCTGTGCAGACCTCCGGTTCGACAGCGACTATTCATCACAACTTCGAGCTCCGCACCGAGAGAGAGGATGAGAGATGGGAACAAGCGAGGGGGTGAGATGGAAGCCCAAGCGCCCGATTTAGAGTGGATATGCTTGCACGCTTCCCACCTCATACGACTCGCTCGAGGACACAGCCTACGAGGCATGAGCGTCGTCGACGAAGGACGACTGCTGCTGGACCTTCGGGAGCCCAGGAGCCACCACTAGAGAGTGTGCCCTCCGCCACCAGTGGCGAGGTGTTTAGAGAGTGTGAGGATTGATAGTGGTTGTTGTTTTATTTATTTTGTTGTTTTTATTGTAATGTAACTTTTATTTTCGTAATTTGAATTTTGTAGCGAAAGGTACTCCGAATGAAAATTTTAATATAAGGGGTTATTTTCAGTATGTGTGGTTGTTTCATATTGATCCCACCTTCCCAACTTGTTTGGGGGTGGTTTTATCAATTCAAGCTTTATTTTTATATAACCCTAGTGTTAGAAGTTATTGCGGAGTAAGGTGAAATTATGGCCGTTTAGGCATATCTATGATTGAGAATCATTGTAGGATGAAATCTAGATTAAATAGGTACATTCAATCATAAAATCAACCTAAAAGATATTAATTAGAATCAAGAAAATGAGTTGTTTCCGTTTTCGGGTTTGGAAATTTTAGGATTTCCGAAAACTGCCGTAAATACTTTTTGGCAACTTCCCGATCCGTTTTAGCAACTTAAAACCTATATAAACTTCATACATTCTACACTCACAACTCACACTACATCTAACTTCCATCACGCACCCTTCACACCCGCGATTCCCACGTTTCGTCTCCATTTTCGCAAATCTGCAACTCGGAGCGCGCGCGCGCCCTACACTTCTGACAGAAAATTTTGCTCAGAGCGCGCCCGCGCCCAAGTCAAGCGCGACTCGCGCTCAAACACTGGAATTCCAAAATACAAAGAGCGCGACTCGCGCCCTAGTTGAGCGCGCTCGCGCCCTGACTTCCGTGGACCAGAAAAATTCCAGTTTTCCGCGAGTTGTGCCCGGTTGTTTTGCAAATTTGTTCGAACTTAGTTTTGAGATGACATCTCCTATAATAATACCGGAACAGTCTTTCGAAGATTTGTTCCAAAGCACTACTTACGGTGCTTGGTTTCGCGAGGTGATCACATACGTTGGCTGGGAACCTCTTATGGTAAGACCGGCTGAACTTTATTCTCCAAAGCACTTGCATCTTATTTTTATAATAACCTGCATTTTCTTTGAGAGACCGGATGGAGAACAAGTGTTCTCCATCAACATTGACGATGAACCAATGGAAATTACCGTGTTCTTGCTAGCATTTGTTCTTGGACTTGCTATGCCCGCCGAGATACAAGACCCATGGTGCTATTGGGTCGATAATATGCATGTCTACACTTATGAGTTTTTGCACGAGGCTTATGGGGCTGGGGCATTTTCCAGATTGAGGACCAAGGGGACTATAACGTTGCCCCTTGGTAGCCCGTCCATGAACATAGGAACTGTTATGTTTTGGATTATGCTAAACATTTTAGGGGAATGGCGTTTTCTTACGTGAATGACGCCACTTGCAGCGTTTTCCTTGCTTTAGCCACGGGGCCGCCCGGTTCTATGACCTTCCCTTAACTTTGATGTCTAGTTTAGCACGAGCCCATACCATGAGGCATAAGTACCTTCTTATGCCTATTCTAATTTCGCGTATTATGCTATGTTTCTTTCTGTTTTTGTACACGTTTCACGGATTGGATTAGGGTAGACACGGTGCGACCCACCAATAGTATTATTCGATCTTTCCGCAATGACTTGGCAAGGGTGGTGGATACAACCTCACCAGGTTGCACCCTACACCCCATCGGACCAAGTGGCACTTAATAGGTTAGCAACCATAGATGATAAATGGCGTGAAGCCCGGCAAATTATCATAGCATGGCAGACGCTGAAAGAGCCTCACTTCTTTATAGAAGTAGAGGATAACGAAGATGACCTAATAACAAGCGGGAGTGGAGGTAAGTTTTAGTTTCTGCTAGTGTCTGCTTATGTCCCAAGCAATTTAATTCTGTTAACCCCATAATGGGTGGAACTCTTATAGAGTTGCGTCAGTTTTTATTTCCTATATTAGTACGTTCTAACCTTGTTTTGCAGATGTTTCTGAATTTCACGCATTTCAATGGTATTTTTCCTACCCTCTTTATTTAAATGCTTTGAGGACAAAGCATGCTTCTTGTTTTGGGGGCATAGAAACACGTGTAATTAAGACATCTGCTAGGATATAAATATATATAATATGCATTTGTTTTCTAGTTAAAATTTCAAAAATTTAAAAATATAAATAAATAAGTCCATGCTATACACTTAGGAATATTGGTATTGTTTTCTTTCTCTATGCTCTTAACAATCTAGAAGTCTCACATAGCTTTTGCATCAGAATAATTGTTAGAAACTTAGGTTAATATATATGTAATAATCTTTACATCTATCTATAAATATATTACATGAGTATCTATGATTGTTAGCAAGAAGTTTCGAAATCTAGGCTAGAGTACTTATTCTACAAATCCCGTGAGAATATAGCCTAAAGCCTTATATGAAGCTTAAACATTTGAGAAATGACACAAGGGAGAAGTAAAATCCGGATAGAGAAATCACACGCCCACTTGCTTGATCACTAAACCATATCCTAAGGAGAATTTAGGCCCTTTTGGATCGATATAGCTAGAAATTCTGACCTAAGTATATTTTTCGCTAGTCAGCCTAATCGAGCCTTTCATTAGCCCTTCCATAAACCACAATTCCTTTACCCCATTACAAAAACAAAACAAAATAATAAAAAAAATCAACCTACCCAATTTAGAATAAGTCCGAGAATAGAATGATGAAGAAAGAAGAAGAGAAAACCCGTGTAAACAAAAATTAGTTAGTTGCTTCTTTAAAAATAAAGAAAAGAAGTTTCCATCCAAAGAAAAGAAAAATAAAAATAGAAATAAAATAAAAACTCCAAAAATAGAATAAAAGGGAGTCAAAAGCCAAAAGAAAAAGAAAAAAAAAAATATGGCTAAGGATGGAAACAAAGTGTAGAAGCAAAAAGTAAATAACAAGGTTTCTCTAGTTACATAATATGAAGACTCTATTATCTCAGACTTGTCCTTTTTAATATCCATTTCCTTCCTTCTTAAACCATCTCCTAATCCCCGTAACACCTAATAAAGACCTCTAGCTCAATTAGGAATAGGTTAGTGTGATAGTAAGTGGCAGATGTGTTTGATCGACTCCGGCTTCCTGTGTGTCATTGAGATTGTAAGGTAAAGTGTGCCCATTGTACTCTGGAGTAGCGAAACTTGAGTGGAAAAATCAGAGTGTTGTTTCTTGACTATTATTGTGAGAACCTACTTAAGGACGCTATTTCGAAGTTCTCGAGAAACAAACCTGCTAAACATTTTATAGTACTACTCATTGTGTATATGTTTATTGTAGATGATAGATTATTATGCATATATTAACTTAGGTTTCTGACTTGGTTATTCTTATTCAATTGCTAGAGAGATGTATAGATAGTTGAGCATGAATAAGGAAACAATAGTTTTATTTTCTTAGTCGTTGTAGTATAGATGAAGTTTGTGAGTACCTTCATCGGAAAACTCTCACGAGGCTATAACTCGTCCACTAGGGAATTCCTAGTGGTTTAAGGCCTTGTTGTATATGGTCAATGCAATCGCGACTCAAATAAACGAGAGTAGTTAGAACTCCATTTTTGGTCACTTATTCTAATTTCTCATCTTTGCTTGAGGACAAGCAAAATCTTTGTTTGGGGGGTGGTTTGATAAGAGCCCAAAACTGTAGTTTTAACCCCTTAATAATCATACTTGTTAGACCAATTATGTGAATAATAAGTAAGAGTTAATACTGATTACGTGTTTTTATGCATTTCGGGCTTCAAAGTCCATTATGTGAGAAATGTGCCACTTTTAGCGAGATAAAGGAGCAAAAGTCGGTGAGAACTTCGAATGCCATATCTTTGGACTCGGACCTCAGAATTGGGCCTACCTTATGTCAAAACGACTGGCTCGGAAAGAGCTTTGCAATGGTCGAAGCCTTGACCCAATCAGAGGAGCAGAAGTGGACAAAAAGTCTGTTGAAGCCGAATCTAGTGAAGAGGCCTTTTTGATTTGAAAGAATTGGGTTTGGGCTGATTCTCGCCCAAAACATGGCTCCAAGCCCATGCACGATTTTTGGATCTGGATGTATAAAAACAAAAGCTTAGCTCTTTGTTAATGGTAGATTATTTAGTAGAGAATTAGGGTAGATAGCTTAGAATAGAAAGTAGCCATTAGAATAGCTTCTAGATCTAGATTTAATTGTTTTAATTAAGTTTAGTTCCATTTAAATTATTGTATTAGATTAAACCTTTGAATCTTGCTCTTCAATTTGATTAGATCAATAAAGTAGTATTCTTTATCAATTTCGATTTTTGTCATTTACAATTTATTAGATCTAATTTCAATTCTTGTTATCATTCAATTCTTAGTTATTAATTAGATTCCATTATTGTTTAATTAAGTAAATTTCAATGCTTTATATTATGTTTAGTTTTAATCTAAATGGAAATGATTGCGGAATGATTCTCGGCTAAACCTCCATTAGAGGGGGTTGAGAAACCTTGATGAAAGCTTGATTCCGATTAACGTAGATTCGTCGTAATTTCCTTTCCACTCTAGAAATGTTTAGTTCACCATGAGAATGGGTTTAATCATTCACATGCTAGTTATTAATTGGTAGAAATGCCATGTGTAATTAGGGATTAGGAAGAACCAATTGTTCTGCGCTGGGCAGTTCAATTCGGATTCTGACGATTAAGTAGTTAATAGGATTAAGTCGAGTTAAGGTGGAATCAATTCCCCTCTAACTCCTTATCATCGAATCAACGTAGCATTCCCTTAGTTATTCCTATCGTCGACTAGTTGCATTTCATGGGTAGTTGCATCGTAGTCTAGTTGCCTTTTTCGTAAATCTCTCATTAGACTTTAAGTAGAGAGTAATTACACGCGTAAACAAGCATGCGGAAGGACTAGGAGTGGAACGAATCACTCTACTCCACTATATCTCATAGGATTGAGAGTAGAATCTTTGATTTCGTAGGCTCGTAAAAAGTTTTAGTTTACTTACGTTTTGAGTTTTATCGTTCATTTCGTAGGTAAACTATCTTTTTATGTTGTATCAACTACTCTCAAATCAGGATTGAAGATAGAGAACAATGTTGACTTACCTTCTCATGATGACATTGCTATAGAGCAATCGGTCAAGATTTCAACTAAAGTTCGAAAGGAAGTGGGATAAATCCTTTTAACTCCCATTTGTCAAGATAACGAAGACAAGATATGCAAGAATACTTAAGAGAAAGAAGAGAAGACACATGCTGATGTGTTTGTACCAAAGGAACCTTTTCCTATGTTTTTTGCTCAAAGCAAAAAGGACAAGCAATTTTTAGAAATGAAGGAGGCATTTGAGAAAGATAACATCAATATCCCCTTTCTCAAAGCGATCAAGCAGTTGCCATCATATGCCAAATTCTTGAAGGATGCATGCAACACAAAGAGAAGTACTCATGTTCCAAACCAAGCGTTTCTAGCTAGACAAGCAACATCTATTATCCATCAGCAAGCTCTAGTCAAGCTCAAAGATCCAGGAAGTCCTACAATATCATGCAAGATAGGAGAAAAATTCACGGGTAATGCTCTTTTAGACCTTGGTGCTAGTGTTAATCTCTTGCCATATCATGTGTACCAAGCATTAGGCTGGAGAACCTAAAGCCTACAAAAGTCAAATTGAAGTTGAGCGAGTGCCGATGCCCTTTTGGACGAAACGTCGTTAACAATTAACTCTACTTAAGATTGTTCCTATATTCATATTACTAGTATCTTCTTTCCTTTAATATGAGCTTGGGCAGCTATTCAATGAATCACCATCTAAGGCAAACACAAGGATTACTTTCCTTACTCTAAAACACTACACAACTAGAAGAAAAGTATAGAATAATAGTATAATATTCAATTACAATAAATAAAACCCTATTCTAACATTATAATCAATTGCAATAAATAAAAGCATATCACAAGAAAATATTCAATTGCAATAAATAAAACCCTAAACTAGCATGATATTCGATTGCAATAAATAAAATCTTAATCTATACTTCCATCCCCTGGTCTGGGCAATGAAACTAATAACTAAAAACATAAAGAACTAACCTGATTGGTGAATACCATGAACTAGAATAATCAACGAACCTTAAGCACCGGCTTCATCTTCTCCCTTGAAGGAGAAGATTAGCCTTCCATAAAGAAGGAAAAACACAAAAAACGATAAGAAGAAGAGTTGAAGAACATAAGACTAGAAAGACTAATTTATTAAGACTCGACTAGTTAAAACCGAATCTTTTATTATTAATCTCTCTTTGCCTCAAGTTCTGGAGACAAGAATATAAGTGAATTAGCCAATTACATAAGGTACTTAGGACCTCTATTTATAGGGGTTACAATGAGTTCTAGAAGCATTTCAAACCACCATTTGTTTCCTAATACAAATCAACTTCTTTCAGAGTCCAACTTTGTCTCCAAAACTGAGAAGGAAGTGGCTACAGTGTTGTTTCATGCATCTGGATGCATGATCCATGCATCTCAGATGCGAGCAATGCATCTGGATGCACGATCCATGCGTCCCAGACGCGGAAGTTTATTTTCCCTTTTTTTTTTGCTATATCCCTATATCCTTTTTTGTGAGCTTTGGTCCAATCAATGAATCATTTGGCCTTAGGCTTCCAAATAGGCTTTAAAATAGGTCTAAGTCGCATCTTTAATAGCTTCAATTCCTTGGCCTTCTCCATGATTGTCCACGGGCTTCCCATGTGATCTTTAATGCTCTGAATTGCTCCGTTTTACCCCTTTTTCTCTAATATTCCACAAAACTCTCTTTTTCACCTGTAGAATCATAAAATATAACTTACAAACACTATTAGTCCACTAAGATAGCTAAACAAGAGGCATAATCGAGGGTTAAATTGCACGTTTTGAGCACTTATCAATGCCTAATTATGTAAATGTTAGGTTTGATGGTGCTTTGTATAAGATATCTCTATCCCGAGTTGCTACTACTATGACTTGGAATGAAGAAGGAGCTTTAATTGTTGCTGTAGTTAGGAGATTCACAACAAGGTGAACAGAGGAAAGTGACGAACTTCTTGTAGTCGAGGTAGTAGTGCAGCTGGCAAAACACTTAGGAGGAGGTAAATATCTTTTTGAGGGTGACAACATCAATGTCATCAATAGTTTGAGCTCCCAAGAGTCTAGCATTGCTTAGTCTTTATAAAGCATTACTAAAGCAATTAACAGAATTGCTAATAAATTTAAGTTTTTCTTGTTTCAGATGGTTAAGAAGATGTTTTAATGGTGAGGCTCATGATATAGCTAAATGGGCTTATAACTTGTCTGACATGAGTACTCTACCAAAATGTTGCTCAGACTTTCATTGTATTCCTTTAATTCTATAATATGTGTGTGTGTGTTGCAATGAAAAAAGAGAGAGCATGTGGTCCTAGTTTTTTCTTCAATTAATAAAAACCCATAAATTAATCTAAAAAAGTAAGCTACTATTTTTATTTGTCACATGTCACATCCTTGTTTAGAGATCTTATAGTGAGTAAAGTCTCTAATTGGGGTTATTTTATACATCTCATGCATTACCCACTATGCATCTCATGTATTAACAAGACTTACCCATCTCATGCATATAAATCTTTACTGTATTGAAGTACAAATAGAAACAAAAATTTCATGTCATAAAAGGACAAAAGTGTTTCCTTTTAGTAAGGAATAAAATAAAAAATTATTGATTTGGGTACTGAACTATAGTGGATTTTACATTATGGGTACTGTACTATTTTTTTTGCAAAATAGGGTACCGTAGATTTCAAATATTGCTAATATGGGTACCGTATATGTATACTGTTAAGTATGTATACGTATATGATGATTTGGCATACTCAATACTCACTACGACCTAATGAGACCTCAATTCGGTACCATCGATTGCACCTATGATCAATTCAGGCCCATTGATTGCGCTCAAAATCCTATCTTCGATACCTTCTTCTACATATCAAGATCAGCTCTGTATCTCACTTACACCCCAAGCTTCACTTCTTTTTGCTCAAGAGTTAAGTTTAAAACATACCATTTTGAATGCTCTAGCTATTAAGCTTCAAAAGCTTCTTATGTTATCTTGTCATAGAAGGATTTTACTTTCTAAGCTTGTTCATTTAGCTACTGATCATGGGTTGCCACCAAATTTTCATTCTAGGCTTTGTAATGATTATCCAGAGAGGTTTAAAACTGTTGAAACGTCGTATGGTCGTGCTCTTGAGCTCGTTTCTTAGGACCCTGACCTTGCGAATCCATTTCCAATGGCTTCGAGTAATCGTGATTTGATTGTGGATAGGCCATTAAAGTATAAGCAGTTGAGATTGAGAAAAAGATTAAATGTGAAGAGGAAGCATAAAGAGTTTTTGATAAAGTTTGAACTGTTCAGGCTTCTTCTTCCTCTACTATTATTGAAGGTGAATCAGTGTCATTGGAGAGGAATTGTGTCTGAGTGGGCTTTTAGGCTTTATGGAGAGGTCATTGAAACCAGATATAATAAGTGATTTTGTTGTTAAACCTGCTGTTGTTGCTGCTGCCATTAAAGCTAGACAACATCTTATTCTTCTATTTTCTCTCTCTTCGGAAATCTAGTCTTTGTGAATTGATCATGGATGCAATCAATGGGCCTGAAGGGCCTGAATTGATCATGGGTGCAATCAATGGGCCCAAATTAAGGCCTCATTAGGCCGTAGTGAGTATTGAGTATGCCAAATCATCAAATACATATACATACTTCACAGTATACATATACGGTACCCATATTAGCAATATTTGAAATCTACGGTACCCTATTTTGCAAAAAAAATAATATAGTACCCATAATGTAAAATCCACTATAGTTCGGTACTCATATCAATAATTTTTTCAGGAATAAAAATACACACATTTTGACAAAGTTGTTTCCGTCCTCTATTAACAAGTGGTCATTTTCTTTTATACAAAAAACAAATAACTTGACACATGGTTTTTTTTACATACCACATACATGAAAGGAACAATACAATCTCGATCATTGCTTGTCTTGTTCTTGTAGTCTAGAAAACTACATCTACGTATACCCAAAAACTTTGTACTAGCAAAACAACTCTTAAAGTATCTTTTACAAGTACCATACCACATAAATAAAATTACTTATCACATAACCGAATGACATTAAAAAATTATAATACATAACGGAAGCAAACATAGATTATTAATATCATATGCACTATTCAATATGTGATATATCTTCCTTTTTTTAACATAATAATAAATCTAAACAAGTATATATATAAACATAAATTATATATCAAATATGCAACAAAAAAAAATAGCACCTTTTTATCTAGAACATGCAGATCTGAAATTACCATATATATGATATATAATTGTTCAAACAAAAAATTTCAGATCTCATTATTCTAATAAAATCAAAAATAGATTATAGCATGACACGCTCAGATACCAAATGTTAGAAAACAATTAATCCTAAATCTTTAACATGCTAATCTATTATTGATAAAAAAAAAAGAAATTAAAAGAAAAATACCTTCAAAACCAAAATTGGATATTGACAATTGATAAGAGCCCAAAACTGTAGTTTTAACCCCTTAACAATAATACTTTTAGACCAATTATGCGAGTAATAAATAAGAGTTAATGCTAATTACGTGCTTTTATGTATTTTAGGCATTGAAGTCAATTATGTGAAGAAACGTGCCACTTTGGCGATATAAAGGAGCAAGGGTTGGTTGCTAAAAAATTCTGGGATTAAAGGCCAAGACGGGCAGAAACAGCACATAAAAGTCAGTAGAACTTCCAAAGATTGTATCTTTGGACTCAGGCCTCGGAATTGAGCATACCTTATGTCAAAATGACCAGCTCGGAAAGGTATTTCCAATGGTCCAAACCTTGACCCAATCAAAGGAGCAGAAGTAGACAAAAAGCCTATTGAAGTCAAAGCCAGCTGAAAAGGGCCCTGTGGACTGAAGAAATTGGGCTTTGGGCTCGATTTTCCGGCCCAAAATATGGACCCTCAGCCCATGCACGAAAATGTGGATCTGGTCTCCTCCATTTCCACACACAAGACTTAGCTCTTAGGTATCAATTAGGTGATGATAGAAAGTAGCCATGAGAGTAGCCATTAAAGCTTAGTTCTAGATCTAGTTTTTCAATTAATTAATTAGTTGTTATTTTTGTTTTAATTTCAGTATTGAATGATTGTTATTTAGTTGTTAGATCAATAAAATATTTAGTTCTTGATAATCTAATTTCGTTTTCCATTAATTATTAGTTTCAATTCTTAGATTTACTTATTTGTCATTATTAGTTTAAATCAATTATTGCATGAGTAGTTTCCATTGAGTTTAAATAAGCAAAGTTCCAATCTTTTTATGATGTCTAGTTTTAATTCATATGGAAATGATAGTTTGATGAATCAAGGCTAAACCTCCATTAGAGGGGTTTGATGAAACCTTGATGAAAACTTGATTGTATAGTGTAGAATCGTTGTAAGAGTCTATTCCACTCTAGAAGGTCGTTGATTCGCCATGAGAATGGGTGGACTTCCTCACATGCTAGTTATGAATTGGTAGAGATGCCATATATAATTAGGGATTAGAACGACCAATTCTTACCGTAAGAATGTAAAAATTAGATTACAACAATCTATGCTAGTTCTTAAGTTAGATTCAAGGTGGATTCAATTCCCCCCTAATTCTTATTCTAGATTCAAACTTTAGTATTCCGTAGCATTTCATAGTTGAATCATTATAATCCCAGTATCTTGTTAGTATAAATTGCATCATAGTATAATTCGTAAAAGTCTAATTGACTTTGGTAGGATTGATAGTCGTAGGAAACTTGAATGCTAAAGAACTAGGAGTGGAACGAATCTTCTATTCCAACTCTACTTCAATAGTATCGAGAGTAGAAATCGTTGATAAATAGTATACGATAGAGTTTTAGTTTTACTACCGTTTATTCGGAGTAGAATTATATTCACTTTTATCGGGTTATCAAATGGCGCCGCTACCATCTTAGTTCCCTTTAGTTTTGTTTTCTGTAGAATTGTTAGTTTTCCAAAGTCCCATAACCCACCCACCCTTGTTTGATTCTCACTGTGGATGTCCGTTTCAGACTGAAAATTTTCCTCGAAGAATTACACGGAGCGCGACCCGCCCCTTGGGCAAGCTAAATTGGAGCACCACCCGCGCCCAAATGCCTGGAACTCCACTTTTTGGCTGAGCGCGACCTGCGCCTTGCCAAGGCAAAACATGAGCGGCCCCCACGCTGAAGCGCCTGGACCTCGAGGTTTTCCCTGAGCGCGACCCGCGCCCTACCAAGGCTAAATTGGAGCGCCACCCGCGCCCAAACGCCTGGAACTCCAGCTTGACCTGAGCGCTACCTGCGCCCTCTACTAAAACTGCCCGATTTCCACAGGTTTGTTTCAAACTTCCATTTCTTTCATAGTTTTTAGTGTTCTAACTTGTTATACACACTAAGCACGCGTAAACAAGACGTTATTCATAAGCGAAGCAAGGAGGCATTCAGGTACTCTTTTCTTCCACACCTCGCGATCTCTATTATTAGAGGTTCATACTAGCATATCAGGATTGTTTGGAGTGTTGTTGTGTTTCGTTAAGATTGGCTTAGCCTTGCATGAGATTAAGGTCAGGCCGAAGAAAAACACCTAACGTAATCAACCGGCAACGTCAACAAACACGCCTTTCTAGTATACCACTCACTACACATCTAGCTAATATACAACACACACCACCTAAAGTAATGGCTGAAGAAAGAGAGTCTCCTCTCTCTAACTTTTACAAAGCCTTGAACGATAGCCATAAATCTTACATCATTCTATCAGACCCAGTGGGGGATTTCTGAATCCCCCCAAATATATTTAATTTGTTACCCATTTTTTATGGGTTAGACCATGAAAAACCTTATCAGCACATGCGTAGGATTGACCAAGTCCTTACTACATTCCAACATCCTACGGTTGGTCTTTGAACAAATTAAACCGAGGGTATTTCCCTTCACTTTAGCCGATAAAGGCGTCGTCTTGGTTAACTGCCCAAAGCGCCAAATTCAGTAGACTTCGTGGGCTAAACTTGTTCAATTTGTTTATGGAACATTTTACCCACCCGAAGATCGATGAAATGCCTTCCAAGATTCATTTCTTTCAACGAGAATCCTCATGAATCATTTTGAGGAGGCTTGGAATCGTTTCACCGATTTACTTATAGAGTGTCCACACCATAACCTCGCGAAAGACACGCTTAGTTAGTGCCTTTTCAAGGGACTGTTACACCACCACAAGGAGGTGCTTGACATAATGAATGGGGTAGTTTCCTAAGTAAAGGGAGCCTCAAAGGCTTATAAATTTTAGAAGATCAAACTAAAAGCGTAATAATAAGCGGGGGTAGTGACGATTTCTCCGTTAAAGCTAGTTCTTCTATAACAGTTAAAGCCGCCGGTATGTTTGAGATGAAACCCGATCCGGAACTTAAAAATTTAATCGAATCTCTAACTAAAAAGGTAGAGGATATTTCTGTTCAACACATGCCTATCCCCGTCATGAATATCAACTCCAATCCATGTAATTTCTATTTGAGTCCAGAGCATCTCGACTCCCATTGTCCTCTCACCTATGAACAACAACAGTCACAACAAGATAATGTTTGCTCGATTAATAGTTTTTCTATTCCTAACGCCCCTTGGAGACAACATCCCAACTTCAGTTGGAGAAATAATCAACAAGTAACACCTCCAGGGTTTAATAATCAAAATGTTAGGCCAGCAAACAATTATAACCAAGGCCCACCACGACAAGGTTAAGGACAAGGTCAGGGTAATTATAATTATAGCAACCAAGCTCAACCACGACAAGGACAAGGTCAGGGTAATTATAATAATTATAACAATAATAATTATAATACTAATAGAGGTATCATTCCTATAAATAATAACTATCAAAATCCACCAATTAATAATCAACGTAACATAGTTCCTGTCACACAACCTATAGCTAACACTCCTCCACAACCGGATCATTTCGATACCTTTATGCAATCTCAACAACAAATTTTACAAGCCATCCAACTTTCCTTACAGCAGTTAGCTTAAGAGAAAGTACAACCAAAAGGTGTGTTTCCAGGTCAAGCGATAACTAATCCTAAAACAACAAACACAACCTTTGAGGTAAATGGTAGTACTAATATGGAAAATGAAAACGTAGGTGAGCTAAATGCCATCTCCACTCTCCGTTCTGGGAGAGTGGTTAATAACAAAGTAACTATGCCTATAGTTACCCCACCAGTTGTCCCTACACCGGAGATTGAACTAGATAATGTAATAGAAACTGAAGAGCCTACCCCTATAGAGGTACCAGTTAAACCACAACCTAAGAAACATAAAGCAAAGGTTAGACATCCAGTTGATCCATACGCTAAATATAGAGAGAAACCACCATTTCCCAAGAAATTAGCTATGTTAAACAGGGATATAAATTAGCTATGTTAAACAGGGATACAAACAGGGAAGTTTTTAAAAATCTAATGATAAACTTACCTTTTCTAGACGCAATTAAAAAATTACCTCACCATGCTAAGTTTACCAAAGAGTTATGCACTAAAAGGCGTAAGACAAATATTCCTAAAGACACCTTTTTAACTAAACAGTTTCCAACTTTAATGGAACATAATGGAATCGTTAAGTACAAGGACCCTGGTTGTCCTACTGTACAATGCACCTTAGGAGATTCCCACACAACGACCGCTTTACTAGACCTGGGGGCGAGTGTTAACTTATTCCCGTATTATCTATACAAACAAATAGGTCTATAAGAGATGCAACCTACTAAAATGACGTTGCAATTAGCGGATCGATCTATTAAGTACCCTAAGGGTGTGGTTGAAAACATGCTTGTTAAGGTCCAGGATTTCTACTATCCTGCTGATTTTGTTATACTCGATACAGAAGTCGTTAACGACTTTGTTTCGATCATCTTAGTATGCCCTTCTTGGATCGCCATCGCTTTTATAAACTGCCGCGATGGTTCGATGTCCTTGTCTTTTGGCCATCTTTCGGTTGAGGTAAATGTTTTTAAAATGATGAAACAGTTACCAGATTCGTCTATAGATGGAGAGGTTAGCATGATTGAAAGCTTAGCTCAAGATTACTTTAATAATACGTTTCCAGAAAACCATATGCATAAATTCCTTTCATTTGGAAGTTCAAATTTTGTCGATGACTCCTACATAGAGGAAGTCAACACCATCTCCAAATCTACACAAATCGTAGACCATTTGGTTACTCCATATACAGAGTTTGAAGACCTGCTGCCTAAGCAAGTATTCATTACTCAAGATGAGGACCCTCCAGAAGCATTTATCGATATTCCTTCCACCCCGGTGCTTAAACCTCTTCCTCTTGAGTTAAAGTGTATTCAACTTGATCCAGATGGTAGTCATCCGGTAATTATATCTTCTCTGTTATCTAAAAAGGAAGAGACACGGTTGATTAGGGTGATTAGGGAACATCGTTCTGCGATTGGTTGGTCCCTAGCCGACATTAAGGGAATTGACCCTAATGTATGCACTCATCGTATCCGTTTGGAGGATAATGCAAAGACTTCTCGCGAACCTCAGCGTCGCTTGAACCCTGCCATGAAAGAGGTGGTCAGGCAAGAGATCTTACGGTTACTCGATGCAGGTATCATATACCCAATCTCTGATAGCGAATGGGTAAGCCCCATTCATGTAGTTCCAAAGAAATCAGGGATTACCATGGTACGTAATGCCAAGGGTGAATATGTTGCCACGCATGGTCCTATGAAATGGAGGATCTGTATTGATTCTGAGACGCGTTTAAATGCCATGACATGAAAGGATCATTTTCTTTTTTTTACCCTTTATAGATCAGATGCTTGAACGTCTAGCTGGTCATGCTTTTTATTATTTTTTGGATGGCTACTCTAGCTATTTCCAAATTATTATTGATATTGATGACCAAGAAAAGACTACCTTCACATGTCCTTTTGGAACATACGCCTATAAACAAATGCCTTTTGGCCTTTGTAATGCTCCTGGTACCTTTCAGCGGTGTATGCTTCATATATTTAGTGACATGGTAGAGCGTTTCATGGAAGTGTTCATGGATGATTTTTCTATCTATAGAGACTCTTTAACTAAATGCCTGTCTAACGTGTCTAAAGTTTTGACACAATGTGAAGACAAGAGTCTTGTTTTAAATTGGGAAAAATGTCACTTCATGGTAAAAAAAAAGGCATAGTACTAGGTCATATCGTATCTAGTGATGGCATCGAAGTAGATAAGGCAAAACTAGATAAGATAGCGACTCTACCTATACCACAGACTGTCCGTGATATTAGAACCTTTCTAGGCCATGCAGGTTTTTATAGGAGCTTTATCAAAGATTTTTCAAAAATAGCTAGGCCGTCAACTAATCTAATTTTAAAGGATGCAATCTTTGATTTTAATTTTAACTGTAAACAGGCTTTTGAAACTTTAAAAGCCGCCTTAACTTCTGCACCCATTATACAGCCTCCCGATTGGTCTAAACCTTTCGAACTCATGTGTGATGCTAGTGATTATGCAGTTGGTGCTGTCTTGGGACAGAAACTAGATAATAAATCCACTGTTATTTATTATGCTAGTAAAACTCTAAACGATGCTCAAAGGAATTATACAACTACTGAAAAAGAATTCTTAGCTGTCGTTTATGTTTTAGATAAGTTTCGTCCTTATTTGGTTCATTCTAAGACTCTAATTTACACGGACCATGCAGCCCTTAGGTACCTTCTCGCAAAGAAGGATGCTAAGCAGAGATTAATCCGATGGATTCTTCTCCTGCAAGAATTCACATTAGAAATAAAGGACAAACGAGGGGTCAAAAACGTAGTTGCCGACCACTTATCTAGACTTACAAACGACGATGATAGTGATTCTGACTCCATACTGGACTCTTTTCCTGATGAGCATCTGTATGCTATTTTTTCTGCACCATGGTATGCTGACATTGTGAATTATTTAGCGTCTGATATTATTCCTTATGATTGGTCAAGAAATGAGCGTAAGAAGTTCTTGGCCAGAGTTAAGCTATACTACTGGGATGAGCCCTACCTTTTCAAGTATTGTGCGGATCAGATTATTAGTCGTTGTATTCCCCAATGGGAATATAATGAGGTTCTCCCATTCTGCCATGACAAAGAGTGTGGTGGCCATTTTAGTGGTATGAAAACAGCTGCTAAAATTCTTCAATGTGAGTTTTATTGGCCTACTCTCTTTAAAAATACCTAAGTGCATTGCAAGACGTACATTCGTTACCAACAACTTGGGCGAATCACGAAGCGTAATATGATGCCATTAAATTCAATCATGGTAGTAGAAATTTTTGACGTATGGGGCATTGATTTCATGGGTCCCTTTCCGGTTTCCCATGGTTTCATTTATATTCTAGTTGTCATGGACTACGTGTCTAAATAAATAGAGGCCATGGCTTGTCGTAACAATGACCATAAGACAGTTGTGTTTTTTGTTAAAGAATATATTTTTTGTCGATTTGGTATTCCCAAAGCCATCATTAGTGATGGTGGAACACATTTTTGCAACAGATTTGTTGCATCTCTTGTGAAAAAGTATGGAGTTATACATAAGGTAGCAACTCAATATCATCCACAAACTAGCGGACAAGTAGAAGTTTCTAATAGAAAAATCAAAAAGATATTAGAAACAACTGTAAATCCTGATAGGAAAGACTGGTCAAAGCGTCTATCTAATGCTTTATGGGCATATAGGACTGCTTTCATAACTCCTATAAGTATGTCTCCCTTTAGACTTGTATTTGGGAAACCTTATCATTTGCCCATTTAGTTGAAGCACCGCGCTATGTGGGCTATAAAAAGGCTTAACTTCAATTTTGATGAGGCGGGTGTCAAGCGCAAGTTGCAATTGAATGAGCTTGAAGAAATTCGTAGCGATTCTTATGATCTCGCGAAGGATTATAAAGCTAACATGAAACGTGTTCATAATAAGCAAATCTTGTGCAAAAAGTTTGTGGTAGGTCAAAAGGTCTTACTTTACAACTCCCGTCTACATATTTTTCTAGGGAAATTTAAAACCCCTTGGTCTGGTCCTTTTCTGGTTACTGAAGTCACCCCTCACGGGGCAATCACCTTGGTAAATTCTAAGGACAACAGTACCTTTCAAGTCAATGGCCAACGGTTGAAACATTTCCACGAGCTTTTGTCCCCTGATGTAGAGGAAGTCCTTTTACAGGACCCTATCTATGCGGACTGACCTTTTCGTTGGTGTACTTCCTTTCATTTTCATATATTGGTAAGTGCACCATTCAGGTAACCGGGCCCTCCCTATGGAGTGTGTGGCTGTAAGTATTGGATCCTAAGTCCACGTTAAACATAATTCACATTTTCCACTCTTGCATGTTTTCTCGGATTTTGAGTCATGTTCCTCTATGGTGTGAATTATGCAATTATTATTTTCTTGTTTTTCTTATATTAAATATTTTTCATAAAAAAATAAAAATAAAAATTGTTAAAATCATAAAAATAGTAAGTTAGGAAGTCTCGGAAATCTGACTTTAAAAGACCCACTTTTAAAAACAAATTTTCAAACTTTGTTGTCTAAAATTTGTTTGGGGGTGGGATGTTCATTTCTGTCCTGGATTGTTCAACTTTCCAGTTGTATTGTTTAGGCCGTTTAATTGTATTCCGATTCAGGTTGACATTATCTATGAAATTAGAGTTTATTCGTTCGCATAACTTACGTCATGCACGCACTTCGAGGCATTTTTCACTTTATTATATGTCATCCACGGTCGGAATAGAGTGTTTTATGGTTCATTGGATTGGAAATTCTCTCCTGATCATTTCCATATCTCATTCGCAAAAAATCGGACCGGTAACGAAGCGACAATTTTAGTTTGAAGTTGCGCTAAAAATCAATTTTTTTTGGAATTCGAATTGGGCTTGGGCCCAAGCCCACATTACAACCCAAAAACGCATTCCGTTCTTCTTCCTCACCTTCACCACTGCCATTAACATCTTTCAACCTAGAACCAAAATTAAAATTAAAAAAAAAAAACCTAATTTAACCCATGCCCAAATTCATTCCCAAACCATATATTCTTCTCCAACTCATTCCCCCAACAATTTCCACTACCGAAACCACCAAAAAAAAAAAAATTGAACTGCCGCGCCACCCAAGCTCTACCACCATCGTTTTTTTGTAAGGTTGTTTCAACTTGTTCCTACACCTCATATAAACCCCCAAATCATTCTAAAATATCAATGGCTCAAAGACGTTGGATTTTGCCGGAGCACCCATTTACTGCCGACCACTTCGCATCGTTTTACGGTGATGAGATGGTTAGGAGAGATTGGAGTGGCTTGTGGTACTCGACACACGATTTTTACCATGAAGATTTGGTCCGACAGTTTTATAGGACGAGGGAGTTTGATGGAAATAGGATTTTTGTTAAGGTGGTTGGGAGGAGGAGAGAAGTATCTACTGGGTTGTTGGCTGAGATTTTAGGCATTCCACCTAGACGCCATCTCGATGCCACATTACAAGATTCTCAATTTACTGTGGTCGAGCCTTTGATGAACGCGACTATTTTGGAAGGGAACTACAATGCGAGCTCGCATTGTGTTTGCCAGTCGTCTCTCAGAACCAACCAGCTGGCTGTAGCTCAGTGGATTGGTAGGAATGTCATAGGAAAGGAGAAAGTTAGCGACATTGGTCTAAACTGCCTTCACATTCTATGGATACTCCAGGAGTAGAAGCATGAGTTCTGTATTTTGGAGTTTTTGAGTAACATGATTAGGGGAGTTGGGAAGAGTATTGTACCTGTCCCTATTTTGATAACGAAGATCATGATAATCCTTGAGAGCGACTCTGACGTCTAATAGGATTTGTCTGAAAGATCATCGAAATCCTCATATTTATATGGAGTGTATCCAAAGAGTTTGGAGGTTGCCTGAAGAGAGGGTAGTCGAAGAGGATGAGGAGGACACGGCATGTTTTGATGCCGATGCCTTGGAGAGGTGTAGGTCGGATGCAGAACGCATGGCTATGATTCATTGTGGCATGCGTCCTCTCAATACTATTTGCGAAGACCTCTGAACTCGGCAGGCTACCATGCATCATAACTTCGAGACTCGTGCCCAGCGCGAGGATGAACGGTGGGAACAGATGATGGCCAAGATGGAAGCTCAGTGCAAGTTCCGAGCAATATGCTTGCACGCTTTCCACCCCAGGGAGGTGCTTCTTCTGAGGAGCAATATGTGAGGCACGAGCATCGTCGCCGCAGGACGGATGGCTCTAGCCCATTAGGAGCTCAGGAGCCATCACCTTCCCATGTCCCTTCCACTACCAGCAGCGAGTGGTTTAGGAATATTATGAGTTGATGTTATTTTGTATTTTCTTTTTATTTAGTTCGGATGTTAATTTATGAATTCCGTATTTAAATTTGTATTTGGTTGTTAAATGTTGTTTGAATTTCAGTTTTAATATAATATGGTTCTTTCCAAATTGTGCATTATTTTTATCGTTAATCCCACCTTCCCGAATTGTTTGGGGATGGTATTATTTACTTTAGCATTATTTTTGATATGATCCTCCAGTTTAGAATTTGTTTTGGAGTGAGGGTTGAGAATATTGCCGATATGGGCATGGCTATGAATAGATATTGTGGTAGGATGAAATCTCGATGAGTTAGGCAGTTTCTATCATAAATTCAATCTAAAAGATATTAGGGTTGTTTTAGAATCAAGAATATGAGTTGTTTTCGTTTTTGGTTTTGGAAATTTTTTTGTTTCCGGCAATTGCTTTAAAACTTTTTGGCAACTTCCCAATTCGTTTTAGCAACTTAAAACCTATAAAAACTGCATTCATTCTACATTTCCCATTTTTCTTCACCATCTTAGCAACTCAAGAATTTCAGCATTTCACTAAGCACCCCTGCTGGAGGCGCTACCCACGCCTCTAGGCAATCGCTATCCGAATTTCATCAGAGTCACTCCCTACTTAGCCTAGAGCTGAGCGCTACCTGCACCTACAACATTGGAATTCCAGTTTTCATCCTAAGCGCGACCCGCGCCCATCACAGGCAAAAACTGAGCGCCACCCGCTCCCAAGCGCCTGGAACTCGAAAATCACCAAGGTGCACCCCCCGCCTTACCCAGGCATAGGTTGCGCGCACCCCGCGCCCAGAACCCCATGGCCAAGAAAAATTCCAATTTTTTGTGGGTTGTTCTGGATTGTTGCAGCTGTTTTAGAGAGTAGTTTTATGATGACTTCTCCTATAGTAATACCGGAGCAATCTTTCGATCACTTGTTGGGGAGCGAGTCTTATGGACATTGGTTCCGCGAAAGGATCATGCAGTTCGGATGGAGGCATCTTCTGGTAAGTGAAGACGACTCGTATTCACCTAAGCTTACTGAATTTTTTTATAATAATGTTAAGTTCTATTGTAACCAAGATGGAGAACAAGAATTCTCCGTCACGGTTGATGACACACCCCTAGAATTCAATAAGTATGTTGTAGCATTAGTTTCAGGAATACCAATACCTGATCATATTCACACGTGGGGATATATGACCGATAATGCATACCTCTATGACTATATATATTTCCATGAGTATTTTGGGGGATGGGTATTTCGTATAATGGACCAAGGGCGTTACAACATAGCCCTTGGTAGCCTGTCCTAAATGTAGGCACCACTATGTTATTCATCTTGATGAATATTTTAGGGGATTGATAGTTTACCTCTGCAAATAGTATCGCTGGTGATGTTTTCCTTGCTTTAGCTGAGGGACATCGCCGATATGACATTCTCCAAGTATTAGTGGCTAGTCTTAAGAGAGCACAAGGCATGCGACATAAGTATTTTCTTATGCCTGTTTTGGTTTGCCACACCATGCTCAGTTGTCATCCTGAATTTTGTACCCAGTTCACGGATTGGAAAAGGGTTGAAGTCATGAGACCCACCAATTGGGTGGTTCGCTAATTTCGAGTAATGACTTGGCCGGGATGGCAGGTGCAACCTCATTTGGTTGCTCCTTACACCCCATCAAACATAGTAACACTAGACAGGTTAGCACAAGTTGACGACACACGGCGGCGGGCTTGGCAAGTTATCATGGCATGGCAGGATGCGAAGGAACCTCCTCTCTTTGGAGAGGGAAATGAGGAAAATGCTTAAACGGGAGTTCAGGTTAGTTTTTAGTTTCAGTTCGTGTCTTCTTATGTCCCAAGCAATTTGTTTCTCATTAACCCCATTACGGGTGGAACTCTTATAGAGTTGCATCAGTTTTTCTTTTCTATATTAGTATGTTTAACCTTGTTTTGCAAATGTTCCAGAATTTCACGCATTTCAATAGTATTTCTCTAACCTATTTACTTAAATACTTTGAGGACAAAGCATGCTTCTTGTTTGGGGGGGGGGGGCATAGAAATACGTGTAATTAAGGCATCTGTTAGGATATAGGTATGTATAATATGCACGTGTTTTCTACTTAAAAAAATCAAAAATTTTAAAAATATAAATAAAAAGTATGTTATACACTTAGGAATATTGGTATTATTTTCTTTCTCTATGCTCAATAATCTAAAAGTCTCACATAGCTTTTACATTAGAATAGTTTTTAGAAACTTAGGCCAATATGTAGGTAATAATCCTTGCATCTATCTATAAATATGTTACATGAGTATCTATTATTGTTGGCAGTAAGTTTCTTAAATCTAGGCTAGAGTACTTATTCTACAAATCCTGTGAGAATATAGCCTAAAGCCTTATATGAGTGTAACATTTGAGAAATGACACAAGGGAGAAGTAAAATCCGGATAGAAAAATCACATGTCCACTTGCTTGATCACTATACCATATCCTAAGCGAGAATTTAGGCCCTCTTTGGATCGATATAGCCAGAAATTCAAACCTATGAATTATTTTCTACTAGTCGCCTTTCTTGAGCCTTTCATAAACCGCAAATCCTTTACCCTATTACAAAACAAAACAAACTAAAAAATCAACCTACCCAAATCTTTGAATAAGTCAGAGAATAAAGATGAAGAATAGAAAAAGGAAGAACCTTTGAAATCAAGAATTTATTAGTCACTTCAGATGAGAAAAGTAAGTTTCCATCCAAATAAAAAAGAATAAAAGAAAATAAAGAGTTAGAACTCCAAAAATAGAATCAAGGAGTCAAAATCCAAAGAAAAAGAAAAATATGGCTAAGGATGGAAACAAAGTGTCGAAGCAAAAGTAAGAACAAGGTTTTCTATAGTTACATAATATGAAGACTCTATTATCTCAAACTTGTCCTTTCTGAATATCCATTTCCTTCCTTCTTAAACCATCTCCTAATCCCCGCAACACCTAATAAAGACCTCTAGCTCAATTAGGAATAGGTTAATGTGCTAGTAAGTGGCAGATGTGTTTGATCAACTCCAACTTCCTTGTGTGTCATAAAGTTTGTAAGGTAAAGTGTGCCCACTGCACACTGGAGTAGTGAAACTTGAGCAGAAAAATCAGAGTGGTTTTTGTCTTGACATTTATGTGAGGACCTACTTAAGGATGATATTCCGAGTTTTCAGAAATGGACCTGCTAGTTCATATCATAGTATTACTCATTATATATATGTTTATTCGTAGATGATTGATTATTATGCATATATTAGCTTAGGTTTCGACTTGATTATTCTGTATTCATTGCTAGTGAAATGTATAGATAATTGAGACATAGATAATGAAACAATAGTTTTATTTCTGAGTCATTGTAGTATAGATGAAGTTTGTGAGTACCTTCACTGGAAGACTCTCACAAGGCTATAACTCATCTACTAGGGAATTCCTAGTGGTTTAAGGCCTTGTTACATATGGTCAATGCAATTGCACTCGGCGAAACGAGATTAGTTAGAACTCTATTTTTTGGTCACTTATGCTAATTTCTCATATTTGCTTGAGGACAAGCAAAATGCTGTTTGGGGGTGGTTTGATAAGAGCCCAAAACTGTAGTTTTAACCTCTTAACAATAATACTTTTAGACCAATTATGCGAGTAATAAATAAGAGTTAATGCTAATTACATGCTTTTATGTATTTCAGGCATTGAAGTCAATTATGTGCAGAGATGTGCCACTTTGGTGATATAAAGGAGCAAGGGTTGGTTGCTAAGAAGTTCTGGTATTAAAGGCCAAGACGGGGAGAAACAGAACACAAAAGTCAGCAGAACTTCCGAAGACCGTATCTTTGGACTTAGGCCTCGGAATTGGGCGTACCTTATGTCAAAACGACCATCTCGGAAAGAGCTTTCTAATGGTCTAAACCTTGACCCAATCAGAGGAGCAAGAGTGAACAAAAAGTCTGTTGAAGTCAAAATCAATTGAAAAGGGCCCTGTGGATTGAAGAAATTGGGCTTTGGGCTCGATTTTCCGGCCCAAAACATGGACCCTCAGCCCATGCACGAAAATGTGGATCTGGTCTCCTCCATTTCCACACACAAGATTTAGCTCTTAGGTATCAATTAGGTGAGGATAGAAAGCAGCCATGAGAGTAGCCATTAAAGCTTAGTTCTAGATCTAGTTTTTCAATTAATTAATTAGTTGTTATTCTTGTTTTAATTTCAGTATTGAATGATTGTTATTTAGTTGTTAGATCAATAAAATATTTAGTTCTTGATAATCTAATTTCGTTTTCCATTAATTATTAGTTTCAATTGTTAGATTTACTTATTTGTCATCATTAGTTTAAATCAATTATTGCATGAGTAGTTTCCATTGAGTTTAAATAAGCAAAGTTCCAATCTTTTTATGATGTCTAGTTTTAATTCATATAGAAATGATAGTTTTATGAATCAAGGCTAAACCTCCATTAGAAGGGTTTGATGAAACCTTGATAAAAACTTGATTGTATAGTGTAGAATCATTGTAAGAGTCTATTCCACTCTAGAAGGTCGTTGATTTACCATGAGAATGGGTAGACTTCCTCACATGCTTGTTATAAATTAGTAGAAATGCCATGTATAATTAGGGATTAGAACGACCAATTATTATCGTAAGAACGTAAGAATTGGATTACAACAATCTATGTTAATTCTTAAGTTGGATTCAAGGTGGATTTAATTCCCCCCTAATTCTTATTCTGGATTCAAACTTTAGTATTCCGTAACATTTTGTAGTTGAATCATTATAATCCCAGTATCTTGTTAGTATAAATTGCATCGTAATATAATTCATAAAACTCTCATTGACTTTGGTAGGATTGATAGTCATAGGAAACTTGAATGCTAAAGAACTAGGAGTAGAACGAATCTTTTATTCCAACTCTACTTCAATAGTATCGAGAGTAGAAATCTTTGATAAATAGTATACGATAGAGTTTTAGTTTTACTACTGTTTATTCTTCATCGTTTATTCGGAGTAGAATTATATTCACTCTTATCGGGTTATCAACAATAAAGAAAGGCTTTTCAAAACTGAATCCAAAAAGTAAGTCTTGAGCCTTCTAATAGTATTCACCACACAACACACAACACAACACAACACACCACAAAACACTTTTGCTTTTCTCCTACTTTTAGTTGTATTTTTCCTAGAAGACTAATGGTTCCTTTCACCAAAAAGTCATTATCTTATATAGAGAAACTTTGAGAATACGTATGTGTGTGTAGTGGGATCCACTTAGAATTCAAAGTCTTATCTCAAAGAGGTAAAGTCATTGTCAAAGAGCTAAAACACTTTTAATATATATCTCTTTAATATGAAAAGTGCCTATTAATAAATCCATATTTACAATAAGGTCTATGGAATTATCAAGAAAGTCTTTTCTTACCATTATTTAAATCTAAGTCTCTCCATCACATTTGTATTCACAATTAGACCATTGGAAAATGAGAATTTGTTCTTCATTATCACAACCATGTCTAATTAACCAAATGTGACATTCAACATCAATTGAGCACTAAGAAACTATTTCTTGTACCGGCCGGATTTGAGCTCAATTAGTTATGTCACAATTTCCTAATATATAACTCTATAGAGTGGTGGATCCTTTATTAGAATTCATGAGTGAAGACATCCTACATTCATTACCCGAAACGTCAAGTCTAGTCTATGAATAGACATTACTTTTTAACGTCTCAAAGTAATAAATTTGAGATACAATGAATTTTCATAATTCCTCAAGTTTAGGTAATAATTGGGTATATTACAGTCGTATGTCACAATTTTCATAACAGTGAATTTATATTGTGTTCTCACTTCGATCCCCTCAGTGTCCGTCATGTGACTACACCAATATACAAACTTAGAGTCATACTCAAATGATTGAGATATCATCATCCTATCACATAGCAATTGTGTATATTACAGTCGTATAAGTGAAGCGTCCGATTTCACCCCTAACTGTGAGCATTCTAGGTAAATAGATACAATCAAATCTCCTGCACAAGACTCTTCATATGCTTGATTGTTCTAATCCTATTATCTATGGAACTTATGGTTTCGTCATATGATATTAATTCACTCATATGCATAATAATAAAATTTGTGTATTGTATTTAATTAAACATCATCATGTATAAACAATAAATGTTCATTGGCTTTGTAAAGGCCAAATTTCCCAACAGTGCGCATGATCAGGAACAAGAAAATTGGAAAGGATAATAAACTTATTCAAATGTAACAACGAAGGGTCATGAAAGATAGACACCTTGGAGCCATTCCCAATTTTCCAATAGTAACCACCATTAAATGTTCCCAAGCTCTAATGATACCTCTAAAGAGGTAGGAAATACCTCGAGGTAATTGCTTTCTGCCAGCTAATTACCCCGCCAATTACTATACATACTTGTAAAAAGTCTCGACCATAAAGAACCACTGTAGAGGTATAGATTTTGCTGTCTACGACCTGATGTTAAGTTTGATAGGGAATGGCTGCACTCTTTCTTGGGACAAGAGTTGCCTACGTATCAAGTTTCTTGGATAAACTTGAATCAAGCCTTAAGTAGTTCATTTCTCTCTACTTATAAATGTTTGAGTTGGTTTTCCTTATTTGCTCCAGGCAGTTATCAAGTGTAGATCCATATTTTGTGCTATCCTAATGATTCGTCATTACTTCTGATGTTACAAAGTAAATGACTCCTTGATTGGTGCATTGATTGAGCTTCAAGATCATGGTGGATCATTTGCTTCCATATATGGCTGTGTTTGATACTTGGGATGACCTGAGTATGGGTCGTTGTTATGTCCTGGTGATGTGGTATGAGCTGGTGATGTACAAGCTGTGAAGATACGACCTGGATTGTGGACACGTGTACTGTAGTGATATGAATGTAAAACAGATGGTACTTACACATCCCTCTTTATTTTATTTATTCTTTGGACAGTGTGGTGTGAAAAGAAAAGATAAAATAAAGCTTTTTAACACGTGTTATACAGCTGGCTCGTTTGATTGGTTTTGGAAAATGTGCTTGAACTATTGGATTTGATCCATGGGCCCAAATCGCGGCGGTTTATGGGCGAGGTTATGATTGCTTTTTGTGGGAAGGAAAATCATTTTGTCTTGTTTTGAGATTCGTGCAGCTGAAGGGTTTTTCATGTGAAGGCTTTTCATTTGTTCATTCTATCAACACAAAGAAAGAAAACAAAGTAGAGAAAAACCAAAAACACTTACAAACTTTTCGTCTTTAGGTGCGTCTTTTTTTTCTCAAAAATTTGATTTTTTTTCCTTTTTCCTTTTGTCATGTCGATTACTAGTGATAGTTTGAGTGGGGAAGTTGAGTTGGATCAGTGGAGAGAGAGAATTGTGAGTGATGGAGATGATAGTGTTAAGGCTCGTAGTCGAGGTGAGGCTTCCTCGTCTTCCTTATTGGAGATGATGGCTGAGGAGGCGGGGCTTAGGTCGGTAGGTTGTACTGCTGCTTTGAGGGAGGAGTTTGGTTGGGCAGAGTCCGACCTGACTGTATACGACTTGGGTGGAGAGAGGAATGTGTTTAACAAGGATTATGTTCCTCAGGATAGGGGTGTTATGGTTTGTTATGGTCAACTGAAGGCTGGGATGAACTTGCCATTCTCACGGCTTACTATGGAAGTTTTGAACTTTTGTGGAAAGGCCCCTTGCCAGTTCTTGGGGAATAGTTGGAGGGTTTTCCATGTATTGGATTTGTTGAATGAGAGGAGCTATAATATCTGTTTATCAGATGTGCTAGAGCATTTCTCTGTGAAGAGGTCGTCTGTAATGAACTTTAGTTTGTAGGTCATGAAGAGGAAATCTGCTATGATTGTGGGAGTGAGTAAGAAGGATTGGGGGCATAGGCCATTATTGGTTGTGGGTAATTACAGTCCTTCTGATTGGGAGTTGGATAATTGTACTATAAAGTGAGACGGTAGGTCGTTTATGTTATAGGTCGTAGTGTATGTAAGGCAGTTGATATTTTGAACGTTTTGACAACTTTGTTTTGTTTTTGCAGAGGTTGCTATTCGTGGGCATAAGAGCACCGGAGCTATAAAAATGTTTGCTTGTTTTAGTTGGGAGGAGAAACGAGCTGTCTTGGGGGAGATTGTGCATTACTTTAAGAAGCATGGAGGAGAGAGAATCAACCGAAAGAAGGTTGAGCAAAAGAAAAAGGCTTAGAAGCTCGTATTTGATACCTTTGATTCTAGCTCGGATATTGGGATGGAGAGAGAGAGAGCCACAAGAGAGCACATGTTTCAGGAGTGAGAGTTGTTGGAGGAGGCTCTGATAGCCATCCTATGTCAAGACGAGTTGGCCGGGGAGGGAGGTGAGAGTGATAAGGGAGGTTGTGGTGGTGGGAGTTCTGGTATAGTTGGTGATGCTCCCGCTCCCTTTCGTAGGCCTCAGTTGAATAGGCGTTCTGAGGTGGTTGAGCCTAAGGGGGCGAAGAGAACATGAACTGAGTCTGAGGAACGACCTGCTATGGTGGAAAGTCATACTTCATCAGGTCGGGCTCCTCTGAAGAGAATGAACCTGAAAGAGCTGGCGGTGGACATGGGGATGGCTGATGCCCAAGGCAAGAAGAAGGCTAGTGAAACTGAGCCAACTGCCCAGAAGTGCAAAGGGTCAGGGAGTGCGGCCCCAAGTGACAAGAGTGGTGATTCTGATGTTCTGGATAGAACGGTCACCTATTACGACCCCGTGAGTAGGTTGACGAAGCTAGTGAAGAATAGGGACTGTAGCTTCAAGTCTTCACTAGTGGCAAATGGGCTGCTAGAGAGCATTGCCCTGGATGGAGATAGGCACCAGCTGGAGACTGGGAAAGATTTGGAGGCAAACCTTAAAGATATGGATTGCTCCATCTACTTTGTAAGTGTCCTTCCAATCTGACTTTTGTTTTGTGCTTTGAGTTGTTGCTTTGAGTGTCCTTCTGATCTGATTGTTGCTTTGACTTATTTTGTTGGTTTGTCAAGTTCTGGCCATATACAAGAAGCTGAGGGAGATGGCAACTATCTCCGGTCTGTACAAGAAGGAGCTGGATGCTACCAAGGAGGCCTATGGCAAGCTGCTAGTTGTGCAAGAGGTGGAGCAGCCTGAAGTGGGGGTATGCATGCCGTTGCTGAGCGAGCTCAGAATGAATACAATGACCTGGTTGACTTGGTAGAGAGTAGTGACGCTTATGTTCTGGTGGATGATTACATGGAGCTAGAACGTAAGTATAAAACCCTCAACAGATCGGTTGAAAGTGGGGTTGCAATAGTAACTGTGGAAAGTATTGTTGTAGATGCTAGTAGACGATTTGATCTACATACCGACCTGGGTGTTGCTCCTGCTGCTCAGCCCATTGAAGATGTTGCCACAGAAGTGCTGAATGCAAGTGGTGATCTAGCTAGTAGCTCTGTTGGTGAAAAGGGCTACCAACTGGACCCCTTGAATGTGGAGAATCTTCCTTGTGTAAATTGATTGTGCTTTTCTTGTAATTTTGATGATGGATGAAGTGTTTGAACAATATTTTCTTTTGCTGTTGATACTGATACTTTTATTTTTGATGGGGATGCTGAGGTTGTTTTCTCAGGATAACTTGGGGGGCTCTAGCATCTAACCAAATTTTTAAGAAGTTAAAAAATATTTAAATTATTTACTTGTTTGGAATTGAGATTGTCTTTGAATTTTGTATGGATGTGATTCCTTCCATTGCTTCTTGATTTGTTACTTGATGACCTGTGCTGCATAATAGTAGATGCTTGTAGGTCGTCTGATGCTTTGTTAGGTCGTACGTGTTTGTGTACGACCTAATGAATGCGTATAGTTGGCACCTAGGTTTTCTCGTGTCCTTAGGTATGTGTATTGATTAAGTCGTTCCTTTTAGGGGAACTTCTTATTGATTTTTTACTGATAATTAACCTTTGAGTAGTAATTATAGTTGAGTCAAACTTAACCCTTTCAAAGGCTTTAAGTTGACTTAGGGTCCTTTTGGAGGTCCCTGGGATTGTATTTGACTGATAATTGGCCTTTGCGTGGCAATTACAGTTGAATCATGTTTAACCCTGGCATTGGTGTTAAGTTGATTGCAGTCCTTTTGAGGGACCATAGATTGAATTTGACTGATAATTAACCACTGCGTGGTTGAGTTGTGCTCAACCTTGACATTGGTGCTAGGTCGGTTATTTTGATACCCCAGATCGGGTAGCGAGTGCAAGATGCGTGGTACTCATATAATGCAAGGATAACATATATATGTGAAATGCTGATGAAATTTTATTCAATTGATTGATACATATGGAGACAGATTATTGGTAAAAATGCTTGAGTAGAGCTATATTCCAAGGTCGGGGAAGCACATCACCGAGTTGAGTTTTGATCTAGTATGCTCTATTTCCAACGACTTTGTGAACTATGTATGGGCCTGCCCAAGTTGGGCTAAGCTTGGCTGGTGCTAAGGTCTTTTTGAGGACTAGGTTGCCATATTGGAAAGATCTTGGGACCACCTTCTTGTTGTAAGATTGTTAGATTATTTGGTGGTACCAATCTAGGGATATTGCAGCTGTTTCCCTTCGCTCCTCTAGGAGGTCGAATTCTTTGGCTAAGATGGTGTTATTTTCTCTTGATTCGACGTTGTCAGAATGTGTGGTTGTGATTGTAAGTACTGATGGTATGACTACTTCTGTTCTGAAACAAAGTGTGAATGGAGATTCATTGGTACTGGCTCTGGCTGTTGTTCTGTATGTCCATAAAATGTTCTCGAGTTGTTCTAGCCATTGACTTTTCTTGATCTCCAACTTCTTTTGGAGATTTTCTTTGATAGATTTGTTTGTGGCCTCTGCTTGGCCATTATTTTGTGCATATCTAGGTGTAGAAAATGTTTGAGTGATGCACCATTTTTGTAGGAATGCCTTGACCTGTGTTCTAGTGAATTGGGTTCCATTGTCCATGACGAGGGTGTGGGGTAGACCAAATATTGTGATGATATTGGTCCTTATGAAGTTGATGACGTGGACTTTTTTTACTTGAACAAGTGGGATTGCCTTAACCCATTTAGTGAAGTAATTTGTGGCTACTAGGACGTATTTGAGTCCTTTTTTCTTTTGTGGGATGAATGGTCCCATGATGTCCAGCCCCCACATATGAAAAGGCCATGGGCTGGTTATGTTGATCAACTCCCGTGCTGGACTTAGATGGTTGTGGCCAAATGTTTGACATTGGTGGCATTTGAGAATATACATCTTTGCCTCAATTTGCATGCCTGACCAATAATACCCTTGGGCGATTGCTTTGTGAGCCAGAGATCTTGCTCCTGCATGGTTGCCACATTCGCCTTTGTGAATTTCATCAAAGATAAATTGTCCTTCACATGGAGTTATACACCTTAGGTGGGGTCCTCCTGTGGATTTACGGAACAATCGACTGCTGATCACGGTGTATCTGGGAGCTCAAAATTGTATGGCACGAGCATTCTTTGCCTCTGTTGGGAGCTCGCCATGTAAGATAAATTTCATAAATGGGCCTATCCAAGATTGAGTGATCTCTTCTTCGGATGAGGGCTTGAAGTTCGTGAGGCTGTTGACACTTTCTTGCTGGTAGGCGGGCCTTTCCAAGATGTCAATATAAACTGTGCTAGGACATGCCCCTTGGGTTTTCGAGGCTAAGAAAGCCAAGCTGTCTGCATGTCTGTTATCCTCTTAGGGAATGTGTTCCAAGGGGAATGCTGTGAACGAGCTGATGATGTCATTGACGACCTAAGCATACTTGGCGAAGTTTGCTCCATTTGTCACATACTCTCTAGTGATCTGCTTGACAATTAGTTGTGAGTCACTATATGCTTTGAGCTTTTAGATTTGTAGTTGTTGTGCCATGCGGAGGCCTATGATTAATGCCTCATATTCCGCTTCGTTGTTGGATGTTACGAAATCGATCTTGATTGACTTTTGTAGCTGGGTTCCTTCTGGTGAAGTTAACACAACCCCAGTCCACTACCGCTGTTGTTGCACGCTCCATCTACGTAGAGGTGCCATGTGTCTGGGGTGGTTGGTTGATGGAGTGAAGTAATGGGCTCTAGTTCCCAATTGATATCTTTGACGGGGAAGTCAGCAACGACCTGGCCTTTCTGAGACATTCTGGGAAAAAATTCGATGTGATGTTCTCTGAGTTCTTTAACCCATTTGGCCATGCGGGCTGTTTTGTTGTTAGAACTCAAGACCTGCTTGATGGGTACATCTGTTATGACCTTGAAATTGTGAGATTGGAAGTAAGGTTGAAACTTTCGAGCAGACTATAACAAAGATAACATTGTTTTCTCAATTGGAGAGTAATGTTTTTCTACATCTGCCAATGTCTTGCTAGTGAAGTAGACTTGTTTTTCGATTCTCTCTCTTTCACTAAAGATGACCGAGCTGATGGCAAAGTCGGTAGTTGCAAGGTAAAGTCCCAGTGTTTCTCCCTCATTTGGTTTGGACAGGATAGGCGGATTTGATAGGTAAGCATTTAGGTCTTTGAACGTTTTGTGGCATTCGTCTGTCCATGTGAATGCTGCGCCTTTCTTGAGTATTTGCAGGAATGGTCTACACTTGTCAGATGCCCATGAGATGAATCTGTTGAGGGCTAAAACCATGCCAGATAGCTTGTGAATTTGTTGCTTGGAAGTTGGTTCTAGCATTTTAAGGAGAGCTCGTATTTGTTCTAGGTTTGCTTCAATGCGTCTTTGTGAAACGAGGTATCCTAAGAATTTCCCTGAGGCTACCCCAAATACACATTTTGCTGGGTTGAGTTTCATCTTATTTTGGCCCAATCTTTTGAAGGTTTCTTGCAGGTGAGAAATGTGATCGCCAGCTTTTTCGCTTTTGACTACCATGTCGTCTATGTAGACTTCCATAGTGTCACCCAGCAAGTCTTTGAACATCTTTGTGACAAGTCTTTGGTAGGCTGCGCCGACGTTCTTCAAACCGAATGGTAGGACGTTGTAGCAAAACGTTCCTTGTTCGGTTATGAAGGACGTTTTTTCCTGGTCTTCCTTTGCAAGTGGTATCTGATTGTACCCATTATATGCGTCCATAAATAATAGAAGTTCATGTCCACAAGTTTGATCTACCAATATGTCAATCCTTGGTAGGAGAAAGTTGTCCTTTGGGCAATGCTTGTTGACGTTGGTGAAGTCTATGCAGAGTCGTACCTGGCCATTTTTCTTAGGAACGGCTACAATGTTCGCTAGCTAGGTATGGTACTCGACTTCTCTGATGAATCTAACATTTTTGAGCTTTTCTATCTCTTCGTTGATGGCTTTTTGAAATTTGAGTGCTAGTTTCCTAAGTCGTTGTTTGATAGGCTTTATAGTTGGATCTACATTTAATTTGTGGCAAGCAACCTGAGGGTCGATTCCTGGCATATCGATATATGACCAAGCAAAAAAAATCTTTATTGAGAGATAGAAATTTGACAAGTTGCTCCTTGAGCTTGGGGTCTAAATTAGCCCCTACATAAACAAATTTTGGGTCATCATTTGTGCCCAAATTGACTTTTTCTTCAGGTTCGATTTGTGCTTGTTTCTCCTTGAGCTTGTCTACTGCTGGAGGGCTAGAAGATTAAGGATCTTGCAGCTTTGGGATTTCTTTTGTTTGGATGACCTGAGTTTTGGCCGAGGTTGTTGTGCTAACTTGATTGCATTAATGAGCTTCTAGTTGGTTGCTTCTGAGCTCCATGATGCCTTGGGGTCCGGGGAACCGCAGGACTTGGTGTAAGGTGGATGGAACTGCTTGGATCTTGTGAATCCACTTGCGTCCTAAGATGGCAGTGTAGGATGACTTGACATCAATCACATTGAAGCGTGTTGAGGTCTTGACCATGTCTTCTTTTTCTCCAATGGAGACTGGTAGGATGACATTGCCAATGGCATCTGTGTGCTCTCTGTTGAACCCATAGAGTGGTCCATTTAACTCTATCATCACCAAGTCTGGTAGGTGCATATCCTTGTATGTTTGGTAGAAGAGGATGTCGCAGGAGCTACCTGGATCAATTAGGACCCTTTTGACTTTCCATCCGTTGATCTTGACGTGCACTACCAGGGCATCATTATGGGGTAGGCACACTTTGTCAAGATCTTCCTTGGTAAATGATATGGAGGTCTTGGATTGAGAGTTGGTAGGAGTGATCACCTCATCTTTGTGGGAGAGGTGGTAGATTTCTTATAGTGCTCTTACACGCCTGCACTTTTCACGACCTAGGGTCTCGTTGTTGGAGGTGTCTGTAATCATGTGGATTACCTTTTCCTCATCATGATCGGAGGAGTGTTGTCTCCTGTTGTGTTTCGACTGACCTGGAGATTTAGATCGTCGGGTTATTCTGCTTCTGCTCCTTTTGCGAGCAGGTCGTTCATGGCTCCGGCTCCTACTTCTGTTACAGTTGGCATTCAACTTATGCCTGAGGTAACTTTCTGGCAGGAACTCTTTCAGTTTTCCCTCTTTGACTAAGTCTTGGAGGTAGTGTTTGAGACTCCAACATTCATCGGTGTCATGGTGGTAGAGTTTGTGGAAGTGACAGTATGGGCGTCATGGTATTGCTATCACCTTGTTGATATTTGGCTTGAAGTAAGGTGTTGTATATATCTTCTTCACGATATGGCTTGGCGTCCCGGAGAAGTTGGAGAATTCTCTTTTGGTGTATAAGAGCTTGTGGGAGTTGTTGCCCTTGTTGTTGTTGTCTGAGTACTGATGGCTTTCTTTGGGTCCTTGCTCGCTTACTGCGAGGACTTATTTGCCCTTACGTTGGGCCATCCATTCTTCATACTTCATGTACTTGTCGACTCTGTGGTACAGGTCGTCTAGGCATTCTGGCTTGTTGCGCATGAGAGACCCTGCTAGATCGGAGTCGCCTAGGAGGGCGTTGGTGAATGCAGAAGTTGCAAAGCTATCCTTGAGGCCTTGCTCCATTGATAGGAGTTCCTTCTTGAAACGTCTTAGGAAAGCGCGGATAGTTTCATCGTGTGCTTTCTTCAGCTGGAACAACGAGTCTAGGTCGGCTTGTTTCTTCCTGTTGTGGACGAACTCTGCTGTGAACGTCTCTGCCAGCTTGTCGAAGTTGCTGATTGAATCAGGAGTGAACGTGTAGAACCAGTCTAATGCTCCGTCCTTCAAGCTAGCTGGAAAGAGTTTGCACTTTAGGTAGTCATAGTCTGGAGCACTGTAAAGCACAAGGATCTGGCTAAAGCGAGCTATGTGCTGGCCTGGACATGAGCTACCGTCATACAACGAGAACTTTGGTTGGATGAAATCTGTGGGAGGTTGCTTGTCCCTGACTTCAGTGGTGAATGGTGACGCCTTGTACGATTGGAGCATCTTTTGAACGATCTGGGTTGCGCTGGCCTTTTCGCTTGACTTCTCCAACCTCTGGGCGAAGTCTTCTAGTCATTGATTAGTGGTGGTGGTGAGGGTTGTGACTACGTTGTTCTCGATTGCGTCTGGAGTCACATTGTTGGTGTTGGAGGTGGCTTGCTCGCACATAGCTTGGTTCTCTTGTTGGAGCGTGGTGAATGATTCGCTGAGGAATTTGACTTGATCTACTAAATCTTGTAGCTGTGCTTCCATGGTGGTTTTCTGACTAGCTTCGTGGGCTTGAGAAAAGAGTGTGTGTGTTTTTCTCAAGGAAATGAACCGGCAGATGGCGCCAATGTAGAGGTATAGATTTTACTGTCTACGACCTGATGTTGAGTTTGATAGGGAATGGCTGCACTTTTTCTTGGGACAAGAGTTGCCTATGTATCAAGTTTCTTGGGTAAACTTGAATCAAGCCTTACGTAGTTCATCTCTCTCTACTTATAGATGTTTGAGCTGACTTTCCTTATTTGCTCCAGGCCGTTATCAAGTGTAGATCCATATTTTGTGCTATCCTGATGATTCGTCATTACTTCTAATGTTACAAAGTAAATGACTCCTTGATTGGTGCGTTGATTGAGCTTCAGGATCGTGGTGGATCATTTGCTTCCATATATGGCTGTGCTTGATACTTGGGACGACCTAAGTCTGGGTCATTGTTACGTCCTGGTGGTATGGTATGAGCTGGTGATGTACGAGCTGTGAAGATACGACCTGGATTGTGGACATGTGTGCTGTAGTGATATGAATGTAGAACGGAGGGTACTTACAATCACCATATTTGATTAATCTCCAGCAATGCTTACTAATCAAAGCTCTTTTCATATCTATACATCTTCTAAACCCCAGACCACCATTGCATTTGCTTCTACACATTTTATCCCAACTGATTGTATGAACTGAGGTAGCAGTGTCAGAACCATTCCACCAAAAATCACGACACATCTTATCAATCTTACCAGCAGTATGACAAGGTAACCCATAAATACTCATGGCACAGATAGGAATTGTTTGAGCGACAGATTTGATCATCGTAGTTCTCGCAGTCTAAAAGAGAATCTTGGCTTTCCACCAGCTATTTTCTTGTATTGTGCACTCAGTCTAATAGGAATTCAAAGTCTTCACTCTGATTATTACTTAGCAGTAGTGGGACACGAAGGTAAACTTCCTTCAGCATCAAAGTTTCTTACCTTCCACCGCTTCTTCACCACTTTATGATGCCGAAGAGGTACATCACCATTGAAATATGCCTTCGATTTCTCAAAATTAAAAAAGATAGGCACAACTTTGATTCATTGTCAACCAATTTTATGGCATCTTGATTAGTTAGTTCTCAACCGACAGTTCTCGTCTCGAGTAAGAGAAAGTGGTTAAAATAACAAAGGCTACCCTAAAACAAAATAAAAAAAAATCATAGAAAAGAGTGAAAATATTTGGAAAAATGAAAAGTTTAAATTTTCAACAAATTAGGAAATTTCATAACAAATTCAAAAAATTAAGAATAGATACAAATATTTCTAAAAAAACTTTAAAAATTAAAACAAATTTCAAAAATTGAAAACAAATATTCCAAAAAATAGTTAGGAAATTTGAAATAGAGAAATAGAAATAAAAAATGAGACTTGGTGAGGAGAAATCGAGCGCACTTTGTCAACAATCGTTAGATTGGAGTAGATTTCCCTCGAAACAAAAGTAAAAGTGCGTTTGGAAATGAGAAATGAAATTGTAGTGAGAAATAGAATTCTATGATAATTGAATTGCTAAGGATTGAAGTGAAAACGGGTTGTTGGGTGTCCCCTAAGAATTCTTGCTTTCCTAAATTTAAGAAGTACACATGTCATCAAATGGTATAGATGATAACACTTTGCTTATCTACATCATTACTTATTAACCGCAATAACAACCATGAGAATTCCTAATTGACATGGGTTTTAGGCGTGAATCAAATTCCTACCAAAATGGGAGTTCATTTCTCGCTAGAATTCCGAGTCTCGGCGGTTATAAGCATCCAAACATGCACTAGAATTAGAATTCCCATCAAGGTGGGAATCCTCACAGTTCCCAAACATACCCTAAAAAAAGTTGTTTTTTAGTTGACAAAAACAAGTCCACACAACACCAAAAGGCCCTTTCATCCTCCCATCTTCTTCACCTCTCTCCTGCTCTCTAGTATTTTTTTTTGGCTTACTGTAAAGGAAAGAAATGCATGAACGAAAGTTTCAATTTTTCTCATCTCTCTTTAACAATTTAGCTTTTCCATTTTTTATTTTATATTTTTGGTAATGAAATGTAGTGGAATCAAATGTTAAAAGAGATCATTGACAATATTACAAACATAGATCTCAAAAGAGAAGGATTTGATCAACAAGACGAACAAAAATTCCATTAAGGATGATCAAAAAGTTTCAAGTTTAATATGAAGGGAGGAAAAGAAAATAAATTATACTTTTAAATTTATAGAATTTTGAAGTGATGACTATTATGGTTTGGCATAAAGTTTGTAAAAATCAAGACCAATCTATCTGTTTGATATCTTTATGAACAAATCCCTTACCAAATCCCTTACCAAAAATCATCAAATCGGTATACCACCGGTTGTTATCCTTGTGCGCACTAAATTTAAGGAGATTGATCTCTCCTTATGAGTTGCCAGAAAAATAAGGATATTTGGAAAAAATGAAAAAATAAATCCAAAAATGGTTAATAATGATAGATAACTTTTGGGTGATTTGGTCACACCCAAGAAAACAATGACATACATACCCCAACAATACCCCGATAACCACGTCATTTTAATATCATCTCTCAAATTATTTGGGGTGTCACCGAAACTTGTCGGATCCTTGATTTAAAAAGAAAATTTGTTTCTTTGGGTCAATGGAAGACCTGCAAGTAGATAATTGATTATGAAATTTAACCTTATTTTGTTGAGTGCAATCTTTCACGGATGATAATTATTTGGAATTGAATAAGCAGAAATGGTATTAGATTGAAATTATAGAGATCAAAGAAGATAGCCCTTTTAAAGCTCGAGCAATTTTTTAATCTAACTAGCAATTTTTATGAAGCATGATATGTTATTTGGTTTAGAACTTTAAGTTGCAATTCTAAATTAACCATCCAAAAACAATAATTTTCAAGTTAGAAATGACTTCTTTCAGGGATTATATTATTTTAAATTCAAAGTTAGTGATTTTAATTTGTAGTATATGGCCATTAGAGATGAGAGAGAACTAGAAATTAAAAGAACTTTTCAATTTGTTAGCTTATTAATTTTTTGGGTATGCCCAACAAAATAGGGAGGAAAAATGAGAGCATAAACATTTTTTTTTTTTTTTTTTTTTTTTTAAAGTTGGTATGCATGCCCCATCATTTTCTTTAACTTTTAACAGACTTTGGGTCCATTTTAATACTTTTTTTTTTTTTTTTTTTTTTTTTTTTTTTTGAAAAAATCAATCATTACAAAAATGAGTTTTAATGAAGAACACTACCAAATAAATGTAGATTTTTATAATTAAAACGAAAGAGCAAGAATAAATTTTTTACAAAAATAATTAATAGCTTCCCTTTAGAAGTACATACATAAATTGGGGATTGAATTGAAATTTTTAACTTGTACTTCTATCATCTTATTGGTCAAGTCAATTAACTATATACCAATCCACCAAACATATTTTTGTCCTCCTCTTTATTACTAAGGTTAATAAAATTGGGTTTACAAAATTAGCAGATAAAGATCAACCACATCAAATATGCAAAGATGGCATTAGCCCTAAAAAAGAATTAAAAAATATTGAACGAGCAAGAAAAAATCTTAAACAAAAAAACTGTGAAAATAAACTACTTAAAAAAAAAAAAAAAAAAAAAAAAAAAGTTGTTCGTTTTTTAGAAAAAAAAAATATGTTTATCTCTTCAACATTGTAACTCATTATATGTTATACACAATAGAAAATGATACCGATGACTCCACAATGACAAAATACATAACTTAAGTATTTCACTTGTCGCAAATTATCATTTATATTATTATTTAATTTAATTTCACTTTCCCGACACATTCTAATTAAGTTGGAATCAAAAAAATAATCTAAAGATTTGAATTGGTACTACAAATTTGTACATATAAATATAAAAATTGCTATCATTTGAATGATAAACATATATATAATAATTTTATAGAGTTAAAATGAAATAAAAATATGCATGAAATAATTTTAATGAAAATATAAATTAAGTGCTATTTCAGCTTGTTGCAAATTCAGTGTTTAGGGTTGGGTTTAGGGTTTAGGGTTCAATGATATTTTAGTATTTAGAGCTAATTTAGTTTGTTGGAATTTTAGGGTTTAAGGTTTTGGTTTAGGGCTAATTTAGGGTTTAAGATTTCGATTTTAGTTTGTTGCAAATTTAGGGCTATTTTAGGGGTTAGGGCTATTTCAACTTGTTGCCAATTTAAGGTTATTTTAGGGTTTAGGGTTATTTCAGCTCATTTCAAATTCAGTGTTTAAGGTTGGATTTAGGGTTTAAGGTTTAGTGATATTAGAGGGTTTAGAGCTAATTTAGCTCGTTTGATTTTCAGGGTTTAGGATTTTTTTTAAAGCTAATTCAGGGTTTAGTGTTTCAATTTCAGGTCGTTTTAAATTTAGGGCTATTTTAGGGTTTAGGGCTATTTCAGCTTATTGCAAATCTATTGTTTAGGTTTAGGGTTCAGTGATATTTTAGAATTTATAGCTAATTCAGCTCGTTGGAATTTCATGGTTTAGGGTTTTGTTTTAGGGCTAATTCAAGGTTTAGGATTTTAATTTCAACTCGCTGCAAATTTAGGGCTATTTCAATTCGTTGGCAAGGTTATTTTAAGATTTAGAGCTATTTTAGCTCGTTGCAAATTCAGTGTTTAGGGTTCAGTGATATTTCAAAGTTTAGAGCTAATTCAACTCATTGGAATTTCAGGGTTTAGGGTTAATTTAGGGTTTAGTGTTTCAATTTCAGCTCGTTGCAAATTTAGGACTATTTTAGGGTTAGGGCTATTTCATCTCATTGCAAATTCAATGTTTAGGGTTGGCTTTAGGGTTTAGTGATATTTCAGCAGTGTTAACAGACTCAGCAGTTTGACTCGGTAAACCATCGAAGCGGTCTCTTAACCGGGCACGGTCTATTATCAGATCGTTTATGCTTTTGACCTAGTACTAAAGCAGTTAAACTAGACAGTCTAACCCACTAACCCAGTTGAGCTAATGTTAGAAATTCAAAAACCAATTTCAACAACTTGAGGGAGTTAACTTTGTTCCAACTTTTGAAGAACAAAGAGACTTACCACTTCGTCCATAAAAGGCTTACTAATGTAAATATAGAATAATTTATTAAAATATACACATGCAGTTCAACCCAGTAACCCAGTCCAACTAGTGAGCCAACCCGGTGACATAGTCCCCTTTTCAGGTTGAGGTCTGGGGCGGGTCTGATAACATTGTATTTCAGGATTTAGGATTTTGATTTTAGCTAGTTGCAAATTTAGGGCTATTTCAGGGTTTAGGGATGCAGCGCCAAGCTAGGCAGTTTAAGCGCCTATTAATCGTCGCTTAATTGGTGCATAAGCGCTATGCGCCCCTCGACCGATCCGATCAAGAAAAAATTTAGAGGTTTTGAGCGGGTGCCATAAAACGGGCGATTTCTTCCGCTTAATCGGTGATTAATTGGAAAATCAATATAAAAAAAGCACCGATTAATAGGTTTACAATTTTTTGTGTTTTTTTTTTAAATTTAAGTCCACAAAAAAGCCCAAAAAAAAAAAACCCCACGAATCTATATATTGAAAACATTTCGCTTCACCGAGGAAAAATAATCAAAAGTGAAAAACCACCAAAGAAAACTCTTAGGCTAGCTAACACTCCCCCACTCACGCTTGTAGTTTTTTTACTTTATTTTGTTTTAAATTGTTATATCACTTATATGTGACATATGCATTATAGGTTAACTAAGGCGATTAATCGCTATAAGGTCTTGGAGCGACTTGCTCCCTAGATTATCCTTAAACTGCACAGGCGCCAAGTCAGCCTGTTGGAATTTCAGGGCCATGCCGAACTACATTAAAGTTGAAATTCCAAGAGACCGAAATATTGAGGATGGTGTTGAGACTTTGTATATAATATATCAGTAAAATTTTTGAAACAGTTGTTTTTAACAAATGGAGTCCTTATCTCTTTTCTTTTTCTTCTTCTCAGCCCAGTGTTAACAGGTACTTACTCCTTTCTTTCATGCATTTCTCGCATTGAATAGTGTGTTAGATAGATTTGGTCTCATATATATTAACGTGCAGCAGGTAAAATATGCATTATCTGTTAATGGAAGTTTCGGAAGCACGGCCTCCTTTAATTACAAGAAGCACAAGTAACTTCCATTCTTCCTTGCTACTGCTCGGTCCGAAGAGGCCTCTTTCTTTGCCGTAAGTTGGTTTCGATTTCTTTATTTTATTTTTTGCTTCTGGAGTGCCATCCTTAATTGTTGTGTGACTCTGACAGGTACCATACATGCCACCGGACCAGCAGTATGGAGAATGCCCTTCGCCTGGGGCACTACGGGACACCACCTCTTGCTTCTGCCGCCAAAGGTAATTTAAACAAGATAAAAATAAAAAATAAAATCTATTTTTGTTTCCTTATGCTTCTTGTTCATTCTATTGTTTTACTGCTTGATATGGTAGAATTTGATTTCTTGCTCGACTCAACTACGTCGTCTCCTCAACAACTATGCAAGGTTCTTTGGACAGTAGAAGCTGATTTAGCAGACGGCCAGCTTTTGTATATAACCGGGGATCCCATCTCCTTAGGCTGCTGGGAGCCGGACACGGCTGTTCTCATGTTTCCTACCCAACACACTAACTTGTGGAAGACTGAAGTGAAGGTACTTTGGTCCAAAAAAATTAGTAGTACTGTATTTCCTACTTCACATTATCTATGCATGAATTAGTACTACATGTTTCATTTGAGCTTCTTGTGTGGAATGTATGCTATTACTAGAATAACTACATATCAGTGGGGAGAGAGAGACAGAGAGCAGTTACTGAGGAGAAAGAGGGAAAGAGTTTTGAGTTAGAGAAGAGAAGAGAGATTGCACAGAAGCAAGACAGTCAGACGAACATGTGGTCAAGTGACATTCTGGGACCCCACTCCCCCCCTTAGGCCCAAAAGCGTTTTCTCCGCTCACTCGATAAGTGTTACTTGTTCCTACATGGAAGAAGTATGAGACCCCTGGATTCTTTACCCTTTTTCCCACTAGTTCAATTCATCGTCCATTTTATTCATGATATTCGGAGAGGTGCATTTCTCTTGACCTTTATATTTCCAATCATTTGCAGGTACCTTGTGGCGTTAGTTTCAAGTACAATTATTTCATTAAAGGGGATAAGTGGCCCTCCTGTGATCTCATTTGGAGACCTGGACCTGAATTATCTGTATCGGTACCCCTATCAAGAAATCATAATGGAAATATTGTTGTGAGAGATATATGGATGACAGTCCAGACTGAAAGACTTTCAGTGCATTCCTGGGGCTCATGGTTGGACGAAACATCAGTACTGTCAGGAGGTAATACTTCTTTGGAGGTATCCTTCCACTTGTTCTTTTCTCTCCGCTCATGTTGTTAAACACTTAATTTCTTCCAGTGTTATGGCAGATAAGCACGGATATTTCCAAAGCCTAAATGGTGACTCTTTATTCTCAAAGAGGTTTTTAACTAACGACGCGTCCAAGGAAGGAAGTTACTCAACTGGAAAGAATGACAAAGTAAGTTTAAGTAACGAGGGACTGGGTTCCAGTGAAACATTCTCCGAAAGAGACCAGCCTGTCGAGGAGCCCTGGCTACACCAATCTTCACTCTTTTTCCTTAGTCTTAAAGATAAGCTGGATGCCGTGGTTCTAAATAAAGAGTCGAATCGAGAAAGATTGGTACAAAAAGAGAATCCTGATAACAGTTTTCATATAAAAAAAGATCCTGAAGATAACGGTAAGCCAACTCAGTTAGAGGAGTCCATTTCTACTTCCATACTAATCAATTCTTCTCTATGTACAATGCAAAGGATTGCCATCTTAGAAGATGGGAAGTTGGTTGAGTTATTGCTAGAACCTGTGAAAAACAACGTGCAGTGTGATAGTGTTTATCTTGGGGTGATCACAAAACTAGTTCCTAATATGGGTGGTGCATTTGTGAATATTGGGATTTCTAGGCCATCATTAATGGACATCAAACATAATAGGGAACCATTTGTATTTCCTCCGTTCCGCCGTAAGGCCAAGGGGAAGGATGACAATGGTTCAGTGTTTGCTGATTGTGAAGAGCACCCTAATACTGATGACGTATCAACTGCACCACATGATGACGGCTTTGAGGAAGTAACTTTTCACGATGACCTGGTGGAACTAGTCGATGAGGATTTTGAAGAAGTTGAGGATGACTTTGATAATCCAGATGTTCTGAAGAAGAACGTGAATGGTAGTGCAGTTGATTATTGTAGGGAAGGAGCCGATTGTGATGACTACACTTACAGAAATGGGCATCATGCTGAAAGTGCTGCAGCTGAGGAGTTCCTTCCCATTGAAAAAGAAGACTCAGGTGATTATCAATTTTCACATCATGTTCTCCAAGATGTGAAGGATTCTGTGAGTGCACTTCTCGAGGAAAATAAATGGGACTGTGTTCGCAAAGGCACTAAAGTGCTTGTTCAAGTAGTCAAAGAGGGATTAGGGACAAAAGGTCCAACACTGACTGCTTATCCTAATCTAAGAAGCAGATTTTGGGTGGGTTATTATTGCTTTGGTTTTTTTGCTTTCGTATTATGTTACTTGTTATCTTTGTAAATTTTCGTATCTGTCTTATGTACTTCATCTTAACTTGCAGATATTGAGCACTCGTTGTGATAGAATTGGAGTCTCAAAGAAAGTTTCAGGTGTTGAGCGGACACGCTTAAGAGTAATTGCAAAGACTCTGCAACCTCCAGGTTTTGGTCTTACTGTAAGAACTGTTGCTGCTGGTCATTCCTTGGAAGAACTGCAGAAAGACTTAGAGGGATTGCTCTCAACCTGGAAAGTTATTATAGAACATGCAAAATCTGCAGCTCTTGCTGCAGATGAAGGTGTTGAAGGTGCAGTGCCTGTTATATTAAACAGGGCTATGGGTCAAACACTTTCTGTTGCACAGGATTATTTCAATGAGAAGGTGGAATCATTCTCATTTGCATCTAGTTTAACTATTTTGATGTTTCAACATTCACATTTCATATTGGTCCCTGATGCTTTCTGACCATATTCTTAGGTGAAAGGAATGGTCGTTGATTCTCCTCGAACGTTTCATGAGGTATAGTGTCATTCGATTACAGAAATCCTTTTGAAAACAATACTTGACTCAGGAAGGCTAAGATCATTGAGAAATCATGTTTCTAAGGAAATCAAATAATATTGATGTGACATCCTGAGTTGTTTTCATGGGCCTCATGGTCTATTTCTTTTCCTTCTTGCAATCTAAGGTGTATTTTATTGGATAAGCAAAAGTTGAAAGCGAATAGGAATACGAGTCAAAAATTGAGTTGTAACAATTACTGTTACACAATAGAATGAGTAGAGGCAGCAAAGGTTTCATTATTTTTCCACAAGGTATCACTTACTCACTTTATGTAAAACTAAACCGGCATGTGTCAAAAATGGCATTTGCAGTGGAGAAGTATGGACTATGGAGTGAGGCGACAGACACAATCCCTGTGTGATGCTATGTAATAGAGTTGGCCTGATGCTATTTCTCTCTTTTATAGTTTTATGTTTACCTGATGTTACACTTTCAATTTTGCTTTTTCTTTGTCCTCTTTTGTTTGTCAGATTACCAGCTATCTTCAGGAAATCGCACCTAATCTATGCAATCGAGTTGAATTATACGATAAAAAAATTCCAATTTTTGATGAGTATGGCATTGAAGAGGAGATGAATAATATGCTTAGTAAAAGGTGAGGTACAGTTCATCAAACTATGTTGTCAGTAACCACAAAGGAATATTGGATACTTGGGGATGCTCAGCTCATTGTAATGCATGGTATAGCAAATCAGAGTTACCGTCTTGTATGTTGGGATCTGTTATTCAATTGATTGTTCTCTTAACATCTCAATATACTATACGATACTTTTTTTTTTTGATCTGTAGATACTATAGGGAATAGATTCAGCATAGTATTATTACTGGTATATCATATACGATTTAACTCAAAGATTGTTATATAGAACTTAGGTTATATGATATCTACCTTTACTAGTGAACTTTATGCTGCAACAAAAGTAGAAATCTTAAATGTGTCTAAGATCCTGAATTGCAGTTTCCTTTCAAAAGGAGAAAAGAAGAACCTCATAGATATAAATATGACAATGTTCAATGTTTTGGTTGATTATGACTTGTTTGTTGCAGAGTTCCACTCGCTAATGGAGGGTCTCTCGTGATTGAGCAAACAGAGGCATTGGTTTCCATTGATGTGAACGGAGGACATGGGATGCTTAGTGGTCAAGGAAATTCACAAGAAAAAGCTGTTCTTGAGGTCAACCTTGCAGCTGCGAAACAGGTATGTAGTTGTTACCTATATCATCACTCATATGGAGGTGTGAGATTATTAAAGGAAATAAACGTTTTGAGTACAATCCGTTGAGTGTGTTTAGTATAGTCCCACATGGGATGTTCAAAGCCTTGCAGTATGGTCTACACTCATCGCCAATTGGTTTTGAGTTAAATGCTCATAACTTTTACATGGTATCGGAGCAGTTTCTGTATTTGGCCCAGAGGGCGCATGGACTCCACGTCACCCAAGTATGTCACCCACATGTTAGGTTCAATTAACGCCACATGAGAGGGCGTGTTAAGATGTTAAGTAGAATCCCATATGGGATGTTAAAACCTCAAAGGCTTGCAATAGTATAAAACTTCCTGGGTCTCTCCACTCATCACAATTGATTCTGAGGTGGGTGCTCCTAAAGTTCAATACAATGTATTTGTTTCTGTAAGGTGCACACCTGGACTGTTAAAATTTCATCATGTGGAATTTGTCCGAATAATTTAGTTGAGTATTGAGATTTTGTAAACTTGAATAATATTTCTGTCTCTCTCACCCTGTTGTAGAAAAATTGTATGCAACTCAGAAAAAGTGTGCTTAGTCAATAACAAAGTAATTTCTAATCCAGTTCTACAGTTTTGTGCCATCTCTGGCTAAGATAATTTAAAAACTAGTCAGATAATTTAGAAACAACGTTGTTAGCCCATTTGTTCACAATCAAAAATTGTAAATCATAAAATTAATATCTTTAACAATTCAAGTGATTGTTACAAGTATTTGTAGGGTGGCAAACACCTTTGTACCTTAGGTTGGTTCAACAGTTATGAATAAATGCTATGACTAGTTCAGTTTACTATTCTCTTTGGCCATGATCAAGCATTAAAAAATTAGAAATACAAATTATCCATGTTATGAATTTTTAGTCGCTGATACACTCATACATCCCATCTCTCTTTATTGGTGTGATATTCCTCTACTGGGTCTCTACCGTTTCAATTACCGGTAGTCGTCCTCTTTGTCTATGATGGTTTTTAAAAAAATTCCTATATCTCATAATCTCTATTCACATACCCATTACCCATTGTTTCTCCGCTAGGCGGTAGTCGGACGGTGGGAGAGCGCCTAGCATGAAATTTACATTAATAATATAATTTACTATATAATCGTTTGGGAGTTTAAGTGTTTATGTAATCGTTGGGTGTTCAAGTGTTCAACTGTTCAACTGTGATGTTTGTGTTGGTGACAATTAAACACAAGACCACGATTTGATCAAATTGTATCTTCATTGCCTTGTAAATGCCATTGCCACGTGTCGAGCTCTTGTTGGTGGTGAATATTGTCCCATGCTATGCCATGTACACTATGTGTCGTTTGGTGATTGGAGGATAATAATATGTACTTATATTAGGTATAGTCACAAACACCCACTACTTATCAAACTTTACATATTTACAATACTTCAAATATTACAATGATATTAAACACAAACAAAACGAACTGTGCTTCTTAAAAAAAGCATTAGAGTTGAAGAAGATGGCTAGTGAACTACTCGAGTTGAACAAAGAGAAGAGAGGACTTCTATTTTGTGTGGGATGAAGTGAACATACTCTTTTCTGATCTTTTAACAACTTGTAAACGGCTTTTTTCTATATAGTTTGATTGGGCTTTAGTCCGTTAAAGCCATATTCAGTTCTTAGGCCTTCTTGGTACAGACTAGACCGCCTATAGTCCACCTAGCTTGACTAATTGCCCTTCTAGACCAGCCTACAGTTTTGTGAACTGATTTTAGGCCTAGGTGAGAAAGTTGGGCACCACCTAGAAGGCCACCTAGGCCGTTTTTTTGAACACCATTTGCTTTAGGGTTTCACTAGTTAACAAGATTACTAGTAACGGCTCAGTTAATGGGCTTATTCAAAGTCAAATTTCACTAACACTAAAGAATATGGGCCACTTCTAAAGAAAATTATTTCTTGATAGGTCTGGACTATGTAAAGACCACACTCACTGGTTTTATTATAAGCAAGCCCATCTGCAATCAAGTTTTAATTTTTTTTTTAATGTTTATATAACTATGGACGTACCGTATCCGAGAGTTTCAAAAATGTTGTATTGTGCCACGTACTTGTTGTCGTGGTATCGGTACTTGTACCCGTATATGTGCGTCATAGCTAGCAACTAAACCTCATTATTAAATAAGGCCAGTTGCCATCTCTTGTAATTGGTTTTCAATTGATGTTTAAGTCTTAAAGAAAGAGTATTATTGAAGCTGTTTTGCTGTGCGTTTTATTCTTTATTAAAGTTATTATTTCACTATGTTTACATCAGAGAAATAAACTACATCAGAAGATCTTGGAGATTCTAATTGTTGTGTATTCTCATTGTATTTTTTTGTTTGTCGCTATATCTTGTATAAAATGTATCCATTGTTTGATCTAGTGACTTGAATAGTATGATGAACGTGAATTGATCAATTGGAGCCATTATTCTTTGCTTTACTTTTGATTAGTATTTTCCGAACCAGTAATACAAACTACTGCTACAGATTGCGAGGGAACTGCGGCTCAGGGATATAGGTGGCATTATCGTTGTAGATTTTATTGATATGGTTGATGACTGTAAGTAAAAGAAGTATCTACAATTTTTTGTACTTTTGGTTGCTTGTGTCCTTTTTGTTATTAGGTCTCAGTAGGTAAATTCTATAATCAATGACTTGAGGCTTGAGCTCGGCCTGAACCTCAAAGTTATATAGTTGGTGACTTCCATAAAATCCCTCGATCAGGACTCTTAATAGTCCTTGGTGATTAAATGCTCTTTTTCATTCGCACTTAAGTATTCAAGAACCTCCTTGTAAAGGGTAACTTTTTTTTTTTTTATAAGCCTGTGTAAAAGGTCATTTCCATCAGCTAAAGCCATTTATTTGGTCATTAAAGTATGTCGTGTGTGATTATTGACCAACTGAGTAAGACCTAGAAAACATGGGGATCATTTGGACATCTCCAAAGCATATTAATACTTTCTTGTTCTCGACATTTTCTCTCTTCCAGCAAATAAGAGGTTAGTGTATGAAGAAGTTAAGAAGGCTGTTGAAAGAGACCGGTCAACAGTGAGAGTATCTGAACTTTCTAGGCATGGACTGATGGAAATAACAAGAAAAAGGGTAATGTTTCTTGCTTGTGAATTTAATTAATATTTCTCATAAATAGTTGGTATTTCATTATTTTTCTGATGTGGGATAAACTTTTTTGGTGCATCACATTCCTACCACCTTATGAGCGAGTCTGTTCTTGGATCTTGATACCAATTGTCGACCCACCTCCTACCAACAGCTAATATTGTTTCCACTTACCCACCCTAAGGCCCGAACCCAAAAATTGGCCATCCATGGGTGTGGGGTGTCTCAAAAGGCCTCGGCACAATTAAGTGGTAGATAATTGCAATTTACCCAGGACCCAAAAGGGCTTCCTAATTGATGTGGTATGAACTTCCCTGGGGTATAACAATAGGTCACTACCAAACAACTGGAGTCAATAAAAAAAAAAGAAAAAAACACCTACAAAAAACAACTACATTTGCCAATGCCTTCCTCCTTTTGTAGTTTTTCCGTACAGACAGCCCTATATTTTCACAAGTAAGATATAAGCAAATGAAAAATGACTTTTAATTAACACCTCAATGCCAGACTTTGAATGGATAATAATGTTCTTCATGTTTTTATATCTAAAACATTGTGTAATAGCATATTTGAGCCCTATATTTTGAAACTGTCGTGGAGCTAAAGAATTTGACAAAGGTATAATCAAATGAAGAATGACTTTTAATTGACCCCTCAATGGACTTTGAACCGCTGAAACTCTTGTTTTTGGGCCTCTCCACTTGTTACCAATTGGTTTTAAGTTGGATGCTCATAGTGTTTTACTTGGTATTAAAGCACGCTATTGTGTTTGGCCAAAAGCATTCGTTTACTGCACGTCAGCGAGGTGTGTTGTCCGCGTGTTAGGCTCATGTAATGCCACACGATTGTTATAGTCCCACATGGGACATGTGAAGCTTGCAGTGTACATCAAATGTTCCTAGGCCTTTCCACTTATTACCAATTGGTTTCAAGTTGGATGTTCATAATGTTTAACATCTACATTATGTAATAGCATTTTTAAGAGCCATCTTGCAGATATGTCTTTCTCTATCTAATGAAAGGTGTGATCATTACAGGTTCGTCCAAGTGTGACATTTATGATTAGCGAGCCATGCGATTGTTGTCATGCTACTGGGCGAGTTGAAGCTCTGGAAACTTCATTTTCAAAAATTGAACATGAAATTTGCCGCTTACTAGTACGTAGACATTCTTACAATTATTCTGGAATTTTGTCTCATTTTGTGTAGTGAGGAATCGTAAACTGGTAATGCACTTCTGTTTCTGGTATGCTTCAAGGAAATGTCTCTCGTATAATGGATGTGAACTTGAGGAACATTGTTTGTCTATCCGATTTGAATTCATATTCAATGTATTTATATTTCTTCAAGAAAGATACTAGGATTTTAAATTCCTTTGTGGAAGTGGCATTTGCTGGATTAATGTGTTTCAATTTTCTTGCTCTTTGAGTGCAATAATATTAACTAAGATGTCTGCTACAGGCGATGTCGGGGCAGAAGGCAGACCCTGGAAACCCAAAAGTATGGCCAAAGTTCGTTCTAAGGGTAGATCGTTACATGTGTAACTACTTAACATCCGGAAAAAGGACAAGACTTGCACTTTTGAGCAGTTCTCTCAAAGTCTGGATCCTTTTGAAGGTGCACATTATATTAAATCTTTTTCTTATGTGTCATCACTTAGTTTTGTTGAGCATTAAAGAATAAAAGGAACCATTGCTTAGTCTCGAGATGCTGAAGCAAGAACTTGTCTCCATGGCTCTTAATCATTTAAATATGGTATTTACATAGTTTAGAATAGATGCATAGAAAATTTCCTCTATCCATGGGAATTATATAAATATATGAGGATGTCTATGTTTATGAAGGACGTGGAAAGGCCGGTCTATTGGGTTGTTTATAGGTGCACAGACATGAATATATAAGCTAATCTATTGAGATTATTTTATCCAGTTCATTGTTTTAGTTTGTGCTCTAATTTTACATTTTCTGATTTAGTACTGATAGCTTGGTGTTACGCACTAGGTTGCAAGAGGTTTTAGCAGAGGTGCTTTTGAGGTGAAGCCATTCATAGAAGAAAAGGAAAACAGCTCTCAAAATCAAGTGGTGATTTCGAGATTACAATCTACAGAGGGAAGACCTCACATCCCGAGTACCAAATTAACTTTGTTTCCTGTCAAGAAATGGAAGACAACCAGGAAATGAAGCTGCACAATTATAGCTCGCCGGGGTTTTGTTGGCTTTACTTTGTTTTCACTAGACTAGGTTTATATTGGTTATAGCTTGCAATCCCTCTGGCCTTTTAAAGCCACACTCTTGTAGCTTTCGACCAAAGTTTCATTGTAACTTAAGATCATCAAAATTGAAAAGTAATAGATACGGATATTCTTTTACTTTCAATCATTTAATAGTTTATTCGAAGCAAATCGAATCCAAAATAGAATTTGAAAAAAGTTCGGAGTTGTCTTATGATGATTAAGCATCCCTCCTGGTCTTTGTTGTCTCTCCAACTCATGTTTGCATAGAGGACAACAATATATGATTCTGAGCCATTGATCCACACACTTCAGGTGGAATATATGAGAACATGGTAACTACCTCACCAATTCCTTGTCCCTGTGACCCTATGTCTTGCTAAGCAAATACAACACTCCTGCAGCCAAGTAACAAAACGAGTGCACAAAAAGGTAAGCTGTTACTTCATTCTATGGGAAATATATATGTCATCGATAGCATATCAAGAAGTTATTGCCGTCTTAGAGCAAAAACTTACTGAAAGTTTCATTTTCAGCATCTGAATTGCACTCAGTCAGGGGACGCTACATAGAACGCAGCAGATTAAAAATTAAACAGCCCATGTAAACAATCCCAAAGCTAAAACATATTTTTTTTTTTTTTTGGCACATAGAGAGTTTGCTTTCAACATGTATGTAATAGAATATAAAATCATAAGAGAACTTACTTTCGAAGCGTGTTTTATCAAATAATCTTTTGCTAAGCCTTTTGATTAATCTGTCCAAAGCTCCTTAACAATGTTTCTCCAAGCCAACAATATCTTCTAGTAATCAAGAACTCAAGAGCATCTCTCTCTAATACATTCTTGCTCTCACTTTCTCTTTTGTATTTCAATATTCAATTTTCATTCTCAGTTAACCGAATTGTTTCCCTATTTGTAGACTTGTAGTACAAGAACAAAAAAAAAACCCACGTTTCTCTTCCCATTTGTTTCTCATCAATCACCCACGTAGGTGCATGGAGAAGTTATATAACCACCCACTTCTTTCAAGAGAAAATAAGAACAAAACTTCTATTCTTTTGTTTCCCGCGTGATGGATACAAAATAATAGGGATAGATAGTGTGGGTACATACTGTTTATACTAAATAACATCATATGCCATTTTATTCGGTAAGCCACAACCTATAATAAAATATAACATCATATGCCATCTATAAGATTGTATAAGAGAATATACTATGCTAGTGGAGCACATCATCAGATTGCTTAGGGATACTTAATTATGGGCTAATCTTAGGCTAACCGATTGACCAATTAATTAGTAAGCTTAGAGCTACGAGTGATGTGAGATCGCAACTAAACTCCCAAATTAAATAATATCTATAGCATAGTCCTTTCCACAAAATATTTCTATTATAAGAATAACTTCCTACCAACCTCAATATCTCTTATAGACCCTTCGGGATTCAAATTACTTTCGAACCCATAGTCTATAGAATATCATTCGGATTCTCAAAATAATGTTATAAAATGAGAAACCCTTTCTCATAAAAGATTTATCCTATAAGAAAAAACATTTTGATACTTGTAATATTACGTATAATAGTTTTAGAAAACTATGGAAAACACTAGCCATGCAGCCTGACTTGTGGTCAGGCCTGCTATTTCAAAACCTATTATGTCCCGCATATTAATTTTCAGAGTTTTAATTTTGGTTGATGTGCTTAATGCATAAGCCCATTTGTATAATGAACGCGTGGTAACATTTTCACCAGTTGTTTAAGTTATTCGACAGAATAGCAAATCTTATCATCCGTGTCTGGTTATGTACGGAGAGAATCTTAAGTTATTGACCTAACACAATGGCCAACTTTTCACTATGGTAACGGGAGAGTCTTCTTTCTGTTCCCCCTCAAGATCATGTAAAACAAAGTTCATGTCTGGGGTATAACCCACTTCTGTTATTCTCTTGATCAAATGGTTCATCTCCCTATATATAGTTTTTATCTGTGGGTGTGATTCATCTCCTAAAACAAAGGCATGTACTTGCTTATTGTGCTCAATCCAGCTACACCCTGGTTCTTTCTTTATACCTCTCTCGCTCATGTTCTTCCTCACCCCAGCAACATCTTCCCATCTTTGAGAATTTGCATAAATGTTTGACAGAAGTACGTAAGTCCCCTCATCATGGGGTTCTATTTCTAGAATTTGCTTTGCTACATAGGTTAATAGATCAGCATTTTTATGAACCCTACATGCACCAAGAAGTGTTCTCCAGATCACAGCATCTGGTTCACCTTCCATTTCTTGGATGAACTGAATTGCTTCATCAAGCTTAGCTTCCCTGCTCTTCCAAGAAGATCCACTATACAACCATAGTGTTCCCTTCCAGGATCTATCCCGTAAAGTCTCTTCATTGACTGAAAGTGGCACCACCCGTCATCTACCAAACCAGCATGGCTGCAAGCAAACAAAACCCCAACCATCGTAATATAGTTTGGTGTTGGCCCAGAAGCTTTCATTGACTCAAACATATCCAGTGCTTCAATGCTACGCCCATTCTGGGCTAACCCCGTGATCATTGTACTCCATGATATCACATCTCTCTCCGACATCCGCTTGAAAGCAAATTCTGCATCCTCTAAGCTCCCACACTTGCAATACATATCCAAGATCGCGTTATTTATAATCAAATCCCTCTCAAACTTTATCACATGAGCATGGACTTGTCTCCCAAATTCTAGAAGCACCAAACCAGTGCAAGCTCTCAACACACTTGTCAATGTAGCCTGGTTAGCTGGAAATCCAGCTCTTTTCATACGCTTAAATAAATCCAAAGCTTCATCACAGTTACCATTTTGAGCAAAACCTCCAATAATAGAATTCCAGACAACCAAGTCCCCTGTAACCATTTCACTAAAAACACGAAACCGTTCCCCAATTCTCCCCATTTCGCACTCCGAACAAATATGTCCGAATCCAACACACACTTAATTATACTACAATGCAGCTGTCTAAGTGTCTCTAACCCATCGCAGGCTCTAAGAAGAGAAGAAAAAGTAAACATATTAGGCACAACACCTTCCCTCTGCATTAAAACCAAGTACTTCAAAGCCTCTCCATACAATTTACAGTTACAATAACCCGAAACCATTGTAGTCCAAGAAACAACATTTCTCTCAGACATTCTATCAAACAAAATTCTCGCGTCCAATAAATTAAACTTCACGTACATATTAAGCAAAACATTGTTTATAAACATTTTAGGCACGTGCCCATTTGAGTAAATGTGTTTGTGAATGAGTTTACCTTCTTCGATAGCGCGGCGGGCAATGCAGCATTTGATGAGTTGTGAGTAAGTGACGGGGTGAGCTTTTAGTCCATGTTTTGCATGGAGTGCATTGTGTTTATGGCTCTTTTAAGGTCTTTTTGGTAACAGAATTTAGTGAAGTCATCGAGTAATAAGGTGGGTGAGCTTGAGGGGTTAATCGAAATTTGAGTAGTGAAAGAGTGTAAGTTTAGTATTTTTTTTTTGTGATAGAGTTCGGGGGTTTTTTTTTTTTTTTTACTGAAGTGGGTGTTTCACGAAGAGTGGGGTTGGGGTTTCGTTTATGTGAAGAAGATAAGAAGACGAAGGCGGTTAGGTTAGGAAGGGTTGGGCTCTTTTTTATTTGATAATTACTAGTATACTGCATTGCAGTGGAGCGTGAGCGTAGTATATCATTTATTTGGCTCACTTTTTTTATATATATATTAAATAGTTAGTTCAACACTTCAACTATCATATATGTGGGCAAATTGGTTATTATTTACAGTACAAGAAAACCATCTGACTTTAAGCTATTCTTGGTGGCTTTCATCAAGTTTAAGGCAAACTTTGTTTAAACAAACAGTAAACAGTGTCTCTAAATTGAGCTAATACACTCTCCTAAGGGCCTTTCTCAGATCATAATTAATAAGTTTAAAGTTTTAGAAGTATGGAGTTGAGAGAGAATTTGCGTTGGATTTGGCTTCTTTAAAGTTGAAAGACAGCCTAAACCTCCAAAAAGAGTTGCAACGGTTTCGAAAACAACCTTAGAGCATTCGTTTAGCTAGTTAATTAAGAGAGAAAATGGAGTGACACAAGAAATACCTCAATATGGTGTTGGTTCCAAGTGGTTTGTTAATCATGTTAGGATACCATTTATTCCTTCTCTACAGAATCATATAACATCCCTGGTGTACAACTATAGGTTATGAGAATCATAGCAAGAGAGCTTGGGTAAAGAGGATGATGATGCAGGTAAGACTAGGATTTTTATCGTCTTCTGTGTATGCTAATAATGTTGTTAACTTAGCAAAATTTTCTCACAACTTGAATGGATCTTTCCCAGACTGATCAGAAAGAGATTAGTATTGCTATTTCTATAATCTCAAGCAACACTGGTGCATCGACCTCCTTTCGTTACATACTCCGTTACTCTAAGCTCATTCATTGGTGCACAAGTTGCAAGCTCAGACCAAAACTTCATCAATAATAGCATCAAATGTATACGGCGATAGAAGTTCAACAATTGTGACCATCAAGTACATTAGCATCCTATTTTCTTGTCGCGTTTGCCTCTTTCATTCAATCAGACCCTTAGTGATCATGGCGCGAAGCAGTCTAGTGTCAAGATCATCAGGAACTCTTGCAGAAGCATATGTGACCTTCAATGTTTTAACACCGCTACCACCTCCAACCAATTGCACAGCCAGTCTGCCTAGTTTCTTTGCCAATACAACATATGGTGCAAGCTCCGAAAGCACCTGTAATCAGGAGACAGAGTTACGAGATCAATTCTTTCAATCTAGATGAAAACTTGAATCTTACTACTTAAATATACACAAGGTCATGCACTTTGAATAATGCGAATGCCACAGTAAAATCAAACAAACACATGAATCTTATAAATGGTTATCATACACCTAATCAGATCTCTTTATCGCATACCACAAACACATGAATACCATGCTTGTCTGTCACAAGACTATATTCTTAACATAACACATGTGAGTTTTGAATTCATAACTCAACCGAAAGATAAACTGATTTACAAAACTATACCGGGATGCAAAATTATAACATATGGAGATTAAAGCAAACACATGAATCTTATAGACGGCTATCATATACCTAATCAGATCCCTTTATCACATACCACAAACACATGAATCCCATGCATTGTCAGTACTATATTCTAAACATAACACAGGAGAGTTTTGAATTCATAATTTAACTGAAGGAAAAACTGATATACAAAACTACACCAGGATGCAGAATTTTAACATATGGAGATTCAAGCCAATTCTATACTAACACTTTCTAAAAGGTGCGTGCGGCTTAGGGGGCTCCCCATTGGGCGAGTTTGTTACTTTAATAAATCAGACCAAGCAAAAAATTTCACTAGAAACAGAAAGAAATCCTAAAAATGCATAACAAAAAGAGGAAAATGTTGTGGACATACCTCAGCAGGAACCATGGGTGCATTCACAGCAGTAGCAGAGAGCTCCCCCTTCAAGGTCCCAACAAAAGCATCAGCTATCTCAATGGCCACTCCTTCCCGAGTTATCATAACCAGTCATTAGAATCCTGATATAGGAATACAATTGAATAAGCATGACTAGATGATACAGCTGTTCATCTAATATACCTGTGCTTCCATGGTGCTGGCTCCAAGATGTGGAGTTACATTTGCAGAGGTTATAAAAATTACCTTTTTGAAAGCATCCATAGTATTACTAGTTGAACGAAAACACGAGGATCAAGAAAAAGAAACCAATACTAGAAACCTTTTTACTTTTTTATTAGTGTACTGATAGCAAAACAGTGTACAAGAAAGTTACAAAGATCATACAAACTAGAAAATAGAAATCTAATTAGAAGTGACTATGTCTTACAGATATAAAAGTTCACATACATTATGTAAGAATCCACGAAGAATCTACAACAGTGTCCAAGCGTAAGTAGGCCTCACATTAATAACAAAATAAGCATGTATACATAACCCGCATAAATTCATACGTAAATATCAAAGTAAGGGTTTGAGAATCCATGCAAATTGAAGGATACATGAGGAACATATATGCATGTTAATTTATACTTCACATGCTAACTCGAGTTATAAGTGGAGATGTCAGATGTCACATTATAACTTACACTTATTTTCACTGCCAAATCGAGGTCTGCATCATCAAAAACTATACAAGTTGCATTTCCACCAAGTTCCAAGGATACCTGCAAATCTCAATATCCAAAATGAAATTATAAATATGGTGTATTCTACCAAAAAGATATATGCAGTGCTTAATAAATGTCTAAGATTCAGGGTAAATTGTATCATTTGTACTTCAACGTACTCAAAACAACTATAGTCCTTCAACAAGAGTTATACAATATGTGATTTATATCTCACATTTATGATGTGCATCAATCATAAAGAGTACAATCCAATATAGTGATCAGTTTTTTCTTCATATATCGCGTCTACCTTTTAACTGTTTTCCTACCGCACCTGCCATCAATTTCTTTCCAACAAATTGTTGAGCCCGTGAATGTAATCTTCCTCACCTAAAATGGGAAAAAAGAAAAGAAGATGCCAATGTTGAAATACTAACTGAAACTCCACAAGGAGATTAGTTCACGTCACCATCCAAAAAGAGTTTGGAAGTCAAAAGGTACTTCACCTGTGGACTCTCAAGAATAGTGTCTCCAATCTCAGAAGCATTTCCCATAACCACATTCACAGCACCCGGTTTATTTGACTTCATGAGTTGCAAGAGGCAGTAAAAAGATAGAGGATGGTGGAGCATAATATCACAGTAGAAACTTTATAATGGTATCAGTGAAGGGAAATAGTATGTTTTCATGAGAGTATGAGACCCAATGAATGTGAGGAAGTAATAGTCCATGGAGTTCGATAGACGACACTAAGAATGAGACCGTTCAAAACATAAGTAATGAGAATCAAACTTAGCATTTCTTTGAAGCCACCAAAACAGTTCACTTCAGTTGATGTCAATTGCAAAACTCATCAAATCAAGTAAAACCAAAGGATTCTAATACACGAAAAGTTCAATTGGTTCAGTTGCAAGTTTTTAATTGACTAAAAGTCTACAAGAAATAAATAACCAGTGGAAAGAAACAAATAAAAAATAAATCGTCGTGTGAAAAAGAAAGCATGGAACTAAAAGGACGACAATGTGGCCGTCGTTGTAAAATATAGGCAGTAAAGTTTACCGGTGGTATGCCAACTTGAAGAGAAAGCTTGGCCGCTGCTAAAGATGTCAGGGGTGTAAGTTCAGAGGGCTTGATAACTACTGTACAACCACAAGCTAGAGCAGGAGTGACCTGAAACAACATAAATAGAGAGCTTATGATCTTCAAAAAGGCATAAAGGTATCAACCAAAAACAAAAAGGTATCCATATTCAAAATCTCAAACTATATGCAAAAAGGGTTAAACTAGAGAGTATACCTTGCGATTTTGCGAATGAACATTGCTAAAGGGAAGTTCCATGGTGTAATCACTCCAATGACACCAACAGGCTACAGAAGAAGAATGATGCAAGACCTTTAATAAAGTAATAATATATCCATATAGATAAGGTCCGAATTCAATTAGAAAGCTTAAAAATCCAAGATAAAGGATCTTGGGTGTATCGCATTCTTGCATTCTTGCCTCCCTCTCTGAAAACAGAATTCAAAATATGAGTGAAAATTAAGATTGTCACCAACAGTTTTTTGCATCTACTAATAGAGCCATATCAGAATACACAATCGAGGTTTATGCAACCAACTAGTCCTTTTGGTGGTACTAAATAGAATAACATCTTCCCACATATTGAAATTAGTCGGATTTACTTATTGTCAAAAATAAGTATTTAATTCCAAATTAAGCAAAATTGTAAGGAGAGTTCGCGAATCGCTACCAAATTTAGTTTCAAAACCGAGAACAACAACAAAGACTCAACCATGTCAACAAGTCCCATTATATTCCTTTCAATAAACACGGTTTTTTTTGTGAAGGGTGGGGACTTGCTTGATGAATAATATCAAGTGTACTTCCTTAAAGTTAAGAGAAAGATGCACCTTGGTCCGATCTAGTCCTCTTGACTTTGAAACTAATTTTTTTTCGAACCTCCCTTTTATTAGAAATTAAAATACATGCTCCCACTTCAATACTCAATAAATAACACAAGAATTAAGAAGTACTATTAATGGTATCATTGTATCAAGTACTTCCCCACACTCAGTTAATTAGTTTAGGAATACTTATAATTGAAAGAGGACAGCAAGTAAGGTTTTGAGTATGTCAACATTCAAAAGAAACATCAAGTTAAATGACGAGCTTGAAAGATGCTTGCCTGTTTTAAAACAAATAATCGGCGATCAGGAAGTGGTGTCGGAATGATATCACCGTTTTGCTTCCTCAGCATAGTACTCGATAAAGTTAGCTCCATAATTTACCTGTAACGTACATGAATATCAAAATCAAATTGTGGACCTTTGAAAGCAATACAAAAGCAAATGAACACAAAGTACCTTGTCATTAATAAATAAAATAATGCAGTAGCTGGTGCGAGGAACTACTAAAACATGTAAAGAAGATTAACAGTATAATGTGAATCCCCAAAACTTACTTTTAAATACTTCCGAGGCAGAAGAGATAGCATCACTAGTCTCCCTCCTACCCATGCAAGCCAAATTGGCTATCACATCACCAGTGGCAGGATCATAGACCTGCCATTACATTACAAGAGAAGCAATTTATTTAGTTAATGTTGCAATGAATAACAGAAAATAAAGAAAGAAAGTATAGAAAAGACCAACCTCAATGGTTTTGCCATCATAAGCATTAGTCCATTTGACAATTTCCCTCCTATAAGACCTTAACCTTGTAAGAGACCACTACTTAGCTGATCAGTAACACTTTTCGTATCCACACTCATCTATCAAAATCACATTTGAAAAGTCCATTCTCAAAACAAGAAGTGAATATGTACGTAGGGGTCGTTTGTTTTTCTGAGCCTATGAATCTTTGAATCTTTGAATCTTTGAATGGCTCATCCTCTGAATGCTAAATGCCGATTCTTTGAATTCTAAAAACATGTTTGTTTTTGTTAGAATAACCTCGCTCAATTTGAATATAAATCATTAGGACAATTTTACTCATGCTATCTATTTTAAACACTAACTTGATTTCTTGTTAAACAAAATATATATTATATTTGAGGAGAAGAGATGGATTATCGAAAAAAATAAATGATAAATAAATTTATTTAAAATATGCTTTCACAAATATATTTTCACGGTTTATTTTCATATTTTGTTTATTTTCAGAATATATATATGTAATTCTATTTTTAACAAAGTGGATATCATTCACCCAAAAAAAATGAAAAAACCCGTGACGCCAACATCAAATTTTGAAGAACCTATTTTGAAACCATAAAAGTCAAGGTAGGAAAGTAGATAGGTTCTTAAGATTGGGTTCTTAAGAAAGGGCAAGAAGGGACTTTTTTGTTTCAAGTATTAAAATTCAGCATTCAGAAGAAATTTTGGTCTTTGAATCTTTGAATGCTAAAAAGTACTACAATGCTTAAACTACTTAAAAAAAACAAACAAGTTTTGAGCCTCTGAATGCTTAAAACTTAAGTTTAAGAGGCTCTGAATGCTGAATTCAAAAAAAACAAACAACCCCGTAGTAAATGAAAGACTTAAAAAAAAAACAAAAAAAACAAAGAGAACCTACACAAATTAGATCGGGGAACATTTATAACTTGAAACCTTAGTGCAAATTGGAGGATTGAATACACTGCGTCACACCATCGTAGAAAGCCATTTCCAACTTGCAGATTTTTGATGCTTAATCCGAAGAAGCGAGAATAGAGAGACGATTGGGAGATTGGGAGATTGGGAGAGTTAGATCTAACGAGGTCGGATGTGGCTGTGTAAAACAGCAGACGGTCCTTTATCACTTAGATTGTGAGGATAGGTTTGATGGAGGAGAGATTGGTAGAGATTGGCGAAGATAGGAGAAAATGAGAAAATAAGGTACGGTCAGACACAAAAGAAGTGTTATTTGGTTGGGTGACTTAAGAAAAGCGACCTCAAGAGTTCACTACGCTCACGGATTAAAATAGCTCTTGCGCAGAATTGAAATAACGGGGGCGCAGAATTGAAATAATCGGACGTAGTTTTATTTTATTTTTTTCCAACACACATAAAAAGACAATTTTGACTTATATTAAATTAGAAAGGACACTAAATTCAGGGTTATTTTGGTAAGAAGACAAATAAATACTTTTCAAGTAGGGTCTATTTTAAAAAATTTGCTAACGTGGCTCATTATGAGCATTTTGGAAGAACTGATATTAATATAGGTAGGATTAGGACTATTTGATAATTGATAACATCTATTCATTTCCGAATCGTAGATATTCTCCCATTTAGTATGGGCATGGATCCCTTGTTGGAGTTTCATTGTTACTCAACACAACTCATCTACCATTCAATATAAACCATTTAATGAATCTCATGTTTGGATTCAATATGATTTAATCAAGACAATAGACTACTATTTAGTGACTAATAAAATCCTCAGGTCTAATGACTTATTGACTAATATTTTGTGTGTGAAAGATATCTCTCATTAACAGTAAGTTTCACAAAGACATCTTTCACTTGCAATATGTTAGTGTACATTTAAGTACCCACATGTTGATGAGTACATAAGTTTCACATGTTTGTAATTGTCGTACTACATAGGTTGAGATATAACTATTATTTTTCAATAATGAGGATCATCTAACACCATGGCAGCCATATAAATAGAGTGTCCAACTCTATCCAAAGTTGTGACACTTTTAGGCATAAGAACACGGTAGGCTAAATCTCCCGTGTTAGCTTAATGCTAACTACTTAGCCATCCTTTAATATACCTAGGGACCTTAATGGTATCATATACCTCATTGATCATCTCATGTTCAATGGAAATGGTCATTACCCTTTTAAGAATGATCTAATCAAACAACAACTAAATAAGATGTCACAATATTTTATTTAGGTATTACCGCCCCCTTTTTCGATAAGCCAATTAGGATTTCCCCCTCACTAGATGGGGAAATTAGGGTCTCCCCCCTAAGTACACACAAAAAAATAAGTCAGCTAGGGGTAACACTAAGTAACCATTTTATTTATTATAAAACAATTAAAAACTAAAATGACTTTTTAGGGTATAAACTTTAACACTAAGTTGGCCTCAACTTCCTTATACCTCCAGCAAGGTAACCCTGAAATCTGATCATCGGTAGCTGATAAAAGGTAAAACGAAACGATAGTTTTATCTACGAATAAGTGATGAAACTCAAATGTAAGTAAAACTAAAACTATTTTGTGCTTATATATCAAAGTTGTTTACTCTTGTTAACAATGCAATATGTTTAGAGTAGAGAATTCGTTCCACTCCTAGTCGTTTAGATGTGAAGTTTTATAGTTCGTGTTAGCTAACAAAGTCATGAGAGTAATGGAATTTAATGTAACTACGATGGTGAATTAACTAATCAAGATGTGATAAATGAAACGATGGCAATTTAATACTAAATTGATAATATGAGAATGAATTAGGGGAATTTGATTCCACCTTAATTCGACTTAATAAACTAGCATAGAATACGTTGTAATCCTAATATTTAGGTTTTCACGTAAAGGTTGGGTGTTTCTAATCCCTAATTATTCATGGTAATCTCTACCAACTAATAACTAGCATGTGAAGTAATCAAATTCATTCTCATGGTGAACTAATTATTTTCTAGAGTAGAATAGAACATTACAACTATATCCATGCTAATCAAAAATCAAGTCATCATCAAGGTTTCCTCAAACCCCTCTAATGGATGTTTTAGCCTTGAATCATTGTACTATCATTTCTAAAACAAAAACAATAAGAACAAGTCATTATTGAATAAGTAATTAACTTTATAAATCTAATTGAACAATAGTCTAATGATTCGAAATGGATTAATATTGAATTAAAACTAATTTAGAACTTGAGTTTATGACTAAACTAATTATGAAATTAAGACAAAACTAAAATTAACTAAGTATTGAATTAGAAACAAAAACTTGAAATATAACTAAGTAATTGATTTAAAAAAAAAAAACTAAATTTACTGTTCTAAAACTAATTTATTGATAATTCACTAGATAACTTGAAATTAACTAAGTAATTGATTCTACAAACTAATTTCTTGTTCTAAAAACTAATTCTATAAAAAATAACTAGATAACTTAAGAGCTAAGCCTTAGTCTCTTTATATATAAGAGACTAGATCAACAATTTTGTGCATGGGCTAAGAAGCCATGTTTTGTTTTGGGCTGGAAAATTGAGCCCAAAACCTCATTACTTCAGTCCACAAAGTGGTTTTCAGTTAGAAATGACTTCAACATCCTTTTCGTCTACTTCTGCTCCTCTGATTAGGTCAAGGCTTGGACCATTAGAAAACTTTTTCCAAGATGGTCGTTTTGACATAAGGTAAGCCTAATTCTGAGGTCTAAGTCCAATGATACGGTCTTTGGAAGTTCTACTAACTTTTGTGCGCTATTTCTGCCCGGGTTGACTTTGACTTTTTTAGCTTTGACCGGGCTTTAAAGAGGCTTTTTCTCCTTGAATCTTGGCCTTTAATCATAGAACTTCTTAGCAACCAACCTTTGCTCCTTTATCTCGCAAAAGGAACGCATTTCTGCACATATTTGACTCCAATGCCTGAAATACATAAGAACACGATAATAGTACTAACTCCTACTTATTAATCATATCATTGGTCAAAAAGCAATATTGTTAAGGGGTTAAAACTACAGTTTTGAGCTCTTATCAAACCACCCCCAAACAACATTTTGCTTCTCCTCAAGCAAATATGAGAAATTATAATAAATGACTAAAAAATGGAGTTCTAACTAATCTCATTTCACCGAGTGCAATTGCATTGACCATATGCAACAAGGCCTTAAACCACTAGGAATTCCCTAGTGGATGAGTTATAGCATCGTGAGAGTTTTTCAGTGAAGATACTCACAAACTTCATCTATACTACAACGACTAAGAAATAAAACTATTGTTTCCTTATTTATTTTCAAACATCTATACATCTCACTAGCAATGAATACACAATAATCAAGTCGAAACCTAAGCTAATATATGCATAATAATCAATCATCTACGAATAAACATATATACAATGAACAATGTTATGAAATGCACTAACAGGTCCATTTCTAAAACTTTGGAATAGCGTCCTTAAATAGGTCCTCACATAAATGTCAAGACAAAAACACTCTGATTTTTCTGCTCAAATTTCGCTACTCCAGTATGCAGTGAGCACACTTTACCTTACAATCTCAATAACACACAAGGAAGCCGAAGTCGATCAAACACATCTACCACTTACTATCACACTAACTGTTACACCCCGAATTTCGACAAAATCGGAAAAATAATATTTGTTCCCGACTTTTCGATTTTAGAGGTGTCATGCACTCTCCACTTCCAAAAACCCATCATCTATTTAATTATTCTAATAATTTGAAACCAATAAAAATTTTAAATAAACAAAAGTCCTCTTCATTACAACACTTTCACAAATATGATTAAGTTACAAATTTCCTTTCAACAACTCTTTAATTATAATAATAACTGAAAATACGAAAACATTATATCAACTGAAAATCTATTGCACCTCTAGGGAAAAACAAAACATATTCTAAATGCGATGCTAATGCAAACCACAAGCACTAACCAACCTGCTTCAACACTAATCCTGTCAAGACTTATCAACTATGTTCATTTAATGAACACACCCGATAAGCAAACATGCAAATTGGGTCAGCATTATAAACAATGCTGGTGTGAGTAGCCCTAAAATACAAATCATACTAATACATATATATACCCAATAAATAAGGCAGTTAGTTCCTCCACCAAGGCACTTTAACATTTAACGAATAATACAACATCCTTAAGTACAATAATTAAGGCAAGTAGTTCCTCCACTGAGGCACCTTAGCTTCCAATTCAATAATAATAAGGCATTTAGTTCTTCCACTGAGGCGCCTTAACTTCAAACAGTACTAGATCAACTGTATCTAATAATAGAATGACCAAACCTAAAACTTACTCTATACTTACACTGGTGTAAGACAAATCACAGAGTGGGTCACACCTGCATAAATAATCAATTTAACCCACTCTTCTGCAAAACCATTGTGAATGCAACTTAAATCACAATAAATCATTTATTATAGATTTAACGTACACTTTGATATATCATCACAATCATTGTTCAGAGTTTCTTCGAGTGTTTCTAGAATGACATCGTCTCTATGTCTTACCTAGTTTCCCTGGCTACCACAATCGCTTCCCAACACCGAACATGTATATCCACATGCCTCCCCTCACATAATGAACCACTCCATGTGTAGTTACCCTAAGCGGGATATCGCATACCAGGTAACCCTCACACGAAAGCCATTATGTGAGTACTGCCACTATTCGGCATAAAATATCGCGCGTATCGTTCTAATTTTGCGAATGGAATAATCAAGCCACTATTCGGCTAAGCTAGAAGGGTCATTCAGATTCACTGAAATGCCAGAAGGGCCAATCAAATTACTTACGCCAGAAGGGCCATTCAGATTCACTGAAACGCCAGAAGGGCCAATCATATCACATACGCCCATCACAAGGGCTAAATCACATGAGTTGTGGTAGCTAGGTTCTAGGATTTTCGTTACGTAATTTATTCAGGTGTCATACATTTATATCTCATAACCATTTCACTATATCACGTGCATGTCAAATACATTATTGCACTAAGCCACAATGTCATAACACCTTTCATTCTTTCACGTGCCAATTAATTATTGCACTAAGCCACAATCCTGTGGGAAATATCCACAAATATTATACTACCTCATAGTAGCATCTTACCGATATAATAATGGAGTGTTTATATAAATTTCTCAAAGATATTACATTTAATAGATATCCTAATATATGATATCATTTAACAGAACAACAATGTCAACATACCACATAACGTCATAATTTCTCCAAACGTGCCGCATAACATTTTTATAGCGTTTTAGGAATATTATATCTCTTAAGATTTCTATCTCGTCACGTGTTAAAAATTGCACAATATCAATGTCAAATCTTTCTTAGATAATGACGAACCAATTTATGTAGGCTTCCATACCATTTTAGCATTTGATTTGTCCATACAATTTACAACATAAAATGTAGCACAATTATATAGTCAAAAGTCCACAATCAAAGCCCAAAGCCAAAACCCAAAAGTCTAAATATTTAAATACCCCATTTGGATCTATATTAAGTTATATGGACCGGCCCCCAAAACAAACTTGAAACTGGCCCAAAGAAAGCTAATTGGTTTCAGCCCAAGCCAACTAAAAAAGAAACTTAAACTGGCCCAAAACTTTAATTGGTTTGGCCCAAAGTAAATAAGAGAAATTGGCCCAAAAACTAATATAAAAATGGCCCAAACCACTAACTAACTTAGTCCGCCATGATCGAACTACAAGGCTTGGAAAAAGGGCTGGAAATGACAAGGCAGCAAGGTATACATCGAATTAAAGCAAGGATAGACTCAATGAATGTTGTCTCATTCATGAACACAAAAGGGAAGTACCCATGGCACGCAAGGAAGCTAATCCGGAGCATTGAAGAGCTGGTGAGACACTTGGAGCAGTTTAATATAATTCATGTATATAGGGAAGCGAATAAATTGGCTGATGCGTTAGCTAATAATGTACCCAATGTGAGGAATGTTGATATAATCCCTAGCTCATTTTCAGAGGATATTAGGAAGATTGTATATGAGGATGCCAGTGGCATAGAGTATGTGAGATTGTAAACAGCTCAGTTACTATTTATTTCTTTAATGAAGGGGTAGGGGACCTCGTTAAAAACCCCGCTTGCCTACCAAAAAAAAAAAACTTAGTCCAGCCCAAGAACTAAAACCTAAAGCCCAAAAAATGAAACCAGCCCAAACTAAACAGATTTCGGCCCAAGGCCCAACCAACCAACCAAACAAGTCGTCTCCCTCACCTCACCAGCGCCAGCAGCTCTAGCAGCACTCCTCCACCAGCCACCACTAACCACCTATCAGCACTCCAACCTAACCGAAATAGTTCGGTTTTGAACCCCCAGAAAAACCCCATCTTCCAATACTAACAAAACCCGATTCCCCCACTCTCACCAGAGCCAGCAGCTCCAATTCCGGCCACCACCACTCCTCTCTGCGAGCCACCCTCATCCCAACGGTTTGACTCCTGGACCAAAACCCTACCCCTTTAATAAACACCAAACTTGATTTCACTAACTTTCGGAATCACTTCCCCAACAGATCTCGACCGCCATTAACACTTGTTCAAGCTTCAACAACCCACCCATTTCAATCCCTACAGCACCCAACAACCGATTCTAAACCCGACATCCCCCATAACCCAACAATCCACAATCAATCAAAAATCACAACCACCAAAGTTCAAATAATATAATAAGATAATTATACTGGGCGATTTCAGGGGCTTTAGCCGCCATTTACAGCCCATAAGCTTCAACAAATAAACTTCTAGAGTTTGTTTTACAGTCGGCCAAACAATATGTTAACCCTTAAAACAATTCGACAGAATGATAATATCAATAGTAAGCAAAACAAAAAAATATATACTGAGCGGAATCAAAACCTTGACAGTAAAGCTTTTTCTTCCCGTAGGTTGGGTGAAAATAGATTTAAAAATATAATTACTCACCTCTCGTATTGCCGAAACAGAGTACAAAGAAAATTACACGAGTTAATCCAATTCCGAGCCAGCTAGAAGACGCACGATCCGTGTCTCCGTTCTTCTTTGTGTTTTACATGTTTAGTTGTTTTAAGAGAAAACCTTCTTTTCTTTTTTACCTTTCTAAATAATTTACTTACCATATATTTTATAACATTATTACATAAAAATATTTTATTTATTACATACCTTATATTAACATCTATTTTGAAAACTTTCCAACTATTAAATATCTCTACACAAAAATTCAAAATTCAAAATACTTGTTTTCCCTCTTTTCTTTTTCTATCAAAAATTCAAGCCCACATTTAATAGCCCGTTGACCAAGAAATAAATATCAAATTTCAAAATACTAAATATTGTTACGAAATAATGAAAAAATAATATGGGGTCTTACACTAACCTATTCCTAATTGATGTTTCGAAATCACTACACCACTTATTTTCGATTTGTCCACTAGATCATTGATGTTTTGGGAAAGGTACACATATGATGTAACCTTCTCTAAGCAATTCTTAATATGTAACCTTCACTTTTGTAATCTTTATTCTTTATTAATCAATTACCTATTAGCATAAAAAAAAAAATCTTAATTGAGCTAGAGGTCTTTATTAGGTGTTACGGGGATTAGGTGATGGTTTAAGAATGAAGGAAATGGAGATTCAAAAAGAACCAGTCTGAGATAATAGAGTCTTCATATTATGTAACTAGAGAAGACCTTGTTATTTACTTTGCTTCTACACTTTGTTTCCATCATTAGCCATTTTTTTCTTTTGCTTTGGCTTTTGACTCCTTTGATTATGTTTTGGAGTTCTAACTCTTTATTTATTTATTTATTTTTTCTCTTTTCTTTAGATGGAAACTTTCTTTTCTTATTTGAAGCAACTAACAAATTCTTGATTTCAAAAGTCTTTCTCTTTTCTATTCTTCATCTCTATTCTCAGACTCATTCAAAGAATGGGTAAGCCGATTTTTATTTTTATTTTGTTTTGTAGAAGGGTAAAGAATTTGCGATTTATGAAAGGCTAAAGAAAGGCTTAGAGGGGCGACTAGCGAAAAATAATTTCATATAGGTTTGAATTTCTAGCTATATCGATCCAAAGAGAGCCTAAATTCTCGCTTAAGATATGGTATAGTGATCAAACAAGTAGACGTGTGATTTCTCTATTCGGAATTTACTTTTCCCTTATGTCATTTCTCAAATATTTCACTCATATAAGGCTTTAGGCTATATTCTCACAGGATTTGTAGAATAAGTATTCTAGCCTAGATTTCAGAAACTTACTGCCAATACATCATAGATACTCATGCAATATATTTATAGAAAGATACAAAGATTATTACCTACATATTAACCTAAGTTTCTAAAAACTATTATAATGCAAAAGCTAACGTGAAACTTCTAGATTATTAAGAGCATAGAGAAAGAAAACAATACCAATATTCCTAAGTGTATAGCATAACTTTTTATTTATATTTTTTATTTTTTGAATTTTTTACTAGAAAACAAGTACATATTGTACATATCTATATCATAACAGGTGCCCTAAATTACGCGTGTTTCTATGCCACCCCCAAACAAAGAAGCATGCTTTGTCCTCAAAGTATTGAAATAAAAAGGGTAGAAAAATACAATGGAAACACGTGAAATTTTGGAACATCTGCAAACAAAGTTAAAACATACTAATATAGATAAATAAAAATAGACGCAACTCTAAATGAGTTCCACCCGCTATGGGGTTGCAAGAAGTAAATTGCTTGGGACATAAGCAGACGAGAACAAAAAATAAAAACTTACCTCCTATTCAGCATTTAGGCATCATCGTCCTCGTCTACATAAAAGTGAGGTTCTTTTGTGTCCTGCCACGCCATGATAATTTGCCAAGCCTCTCTCCTTGTATCATTAACCTGTGCTAGCCTGTTAAGTGTTACTCGGTCTGATTGGGTGTAAGGAGCAACCCATTGAGGTTGTACCCTCCATCCCGACCAAGTTATAACACGAAACGAACGAACAACACAATTGGTGGGTCTCATAATTTCAACCCCAACCCAATCCGTGTAGCAGGTACAAAAATCAGGAAAAAACGGCACAAGATATGACAAACCAAAACAGGCATAAGAAGGTACTTATGCCTCACACTATGGCCTCTAGCTAGACTAGCCACTAAAACCTTAGGAATGTCATATAGGAAACGTCCTTCAGCTAAAGCAAGGAAAACATCACCAGCGGTACTATGCACAAAAGTATACTGCCAATCCCCTAAAATATTCATCATAATGAAGAACATGGTAAGGCCTACGTTCGGGGATAGGCTACCAAGGGATATGTTATACTGCCCTCGGTCCATTACATGAAAAACTCCTCCCCCATAGGTCTCGTGAAAGTACTCATAGTTGTAAAGGTATGCATTATTAGTTAGATATCCCCATGAGTTTGTAGGAACCGGCATAGGCAGTCCCATAACAAAAGCGACAAAAAACTTACTAAAATCCATAGTCGTACCATTAAGTGTGATAGAGAACATTTGTTCTCCATCTGGTCGACAAAAGAACCTTGAATTATTATAGAAATATTCAGTATGTTGAGGGGAATACGAGTCATTAGGACTTACTAGTAGACGTGTCCATTTTGACTGAACAATTCTATCACAGAACCATCCTCCATAGGTGTTACTTTAGAACAAATCTTTAAAAGACTGCTCCGGTATGATATGAGGCAGTGTCATCATCACAAATACTCTCTAGAAGTGCTGTAAACAACCCCGAAAAAACTCACAAAAAATCAGAAATTTAAGTGGTTGCGATTGACAAGGCGCGGGTTATGCTCCAAATTGGCTAGTGAAGGGTGCGGGGTGCGCTCTTGCCTTGCTCGAGGTCCAGGCACTTCAGCGCAGGGTGCGCTTGGATTTTTCCTATGAAGGGCGCAGGGCGCACTCTGTATAACTTGAGTGCTATGCAGTGGAAACTAAGAGAAAAATGAGGAGTGAAAGGTGAGAGGTGTAGGTTGTGAGTGTAGACTGAATCAAGTATTTATAGGGTGTTAGTTTCTAAAACCAACGTCCACAAGTTGCCAAAATTATTAAGGCAATTGCCGGAAACAGAATATACTAGAAACCAAATCGGAAACAAGTTAGGTGCATAATCCAAATACGAACCAATAGCTTGTTGGTTGAATTCAAAATAGCAACTTCCTAATTCTATTCATTGAAATTCCATCATCACAACAATATATGATCTTAGCCACACCAATATCGACAACATTCCCAACAACTCATATTTCCACGATTTGCAAGATTTAACTTCTAAAACGGTGGATAAGATAAAAACAATGCAAAAATAATAATACCACCCCCAAACAATTCGGGAAGGTGGGATTCATGGAAAATTCATCGCATGCTTGGACAAAAACCAAATTAAATTAAAAATTCAACTAACGATCAAATATTCGAAAACGATTACATAATCCAAATCTAATTAATAAACTAAACAACTTGAAATAAAATTCTTCGAAAAACTAGGAAATTTCCTAAATCCAAAACAACTACACTACTCGCCATGAGACGAGGAAGGGCCATGAGATGAAGATGGGCGGAGTCATTAGATCCTTCATGACGACGGCGCCATGCCCCTCACAGACTTATCTGAAGAAGAACCCTCGTGGGATGGCATGCGCTGTAGAACTTCCACTCGGAACTTGCATTGTGCTTCCATAAATGCCTTCATCTCTACCCAACACTCATCCTCATTATCAAAACATGGCATTTGTCTCCACAGTCTTACGTAGGTTAACATTTTCATCATGAATGGCAACCTGCCTATTCCATAAAGTCTTCACAAATTTGGTTCGAGGAACGCGAAACCATGATCAAAAAAGACTCACATCGTAATTCCATATCAGAATTACAATTTTCCAAGGCATTGTCATCAAAACATGTCGTGGTCCTCCTCCTCCTCCTCCTTCGAATTAACATTTTCCACAACCCTATCTCCAGGCAATCTCCACACCTTATTGCCAATTCTTACGTTTCATCTCGTCATTTGTAAAATGAATACATTCCTTATAAGCAATTGCATTTGCATGCAACTTCAACATAGTCCGCTCAGTTTTCGGTTTCTCACCGAAAGACATCATGATCTTAGTGATCAAAACAGGAAAGGGTGCGGTACTCACTCCAACTCCTCGAAGCATAGTTAACAAGAAGTCGATGATACAGAAATTATACCTCGAAGTGCGTGAATGATGTAAGTAATGCGAACAAATGAAATCTAAATTCATAGATAATGTCAACCCGAATCAAAATACGATTAAATGACATAAACAACAAAAATGGAAAGTTGAGCAATCAAGGATGGAAAGACCAACACCCCACCCCCAAACAAATTTTATAGAACAGAGTTTAGAAAATTTGTTTTAAACGTGGGTATTTTAAAGTCAGATTCCCGAGACTTCCTAGATTACTATTTTTATGGTTTTGATAATTTTTACTTTTTATGAATACGTATTAATATAAGGAAAACAATAAAGCAATAAGGACATAATTCACACCATAGAGAAACATGATTCAAAAACCGAGAAAACATGCAAGAGAGAAAAATGTGAATTATGTTAAACGTGGACTTATGATCCGGTACTTACAACCACACACTCCATAGGGAGGGCCCGGTTACCTGAATGTTGCACTCACCAATATATGGAAGTGGAAGGAAGTACACCAAACAACAAAGGTCAGTCCTCATAGACAGGGTCCTGTAAAAAGACTTCCTCCACATCAGGGGACATTAACTCGTGAAAATGTTTTAACTGTTGGCCATTGAGTTGAAAGGTACTGTTGTCCTTGGGATTTACCAAGGTGATTTCCCCGTAAAGAGTGACTTCAGTAACCAGAAAAGGACCAGACCAACGGATTTTTAATTTCATTGGGAAAATATGCAGATGAGAGTTGTAAAGCAAGACCTTTTGACCAACCACAAACTCTTTGCGCAAGATTTGTTTATCATGAACACGTTCCATGTTAGTTTTATAATCCTTTGCGAGATTATAAGAATCACTACGGATTTCTTCAAGCTCATTTAATTGCAACTTGCGCTTGACACCCGCCTCATCAAAATTGAAGTTAAGTCTTTTTATAGCTCACATAGCGCGGTGCTCCAATTCAACGGGCAAATGACAATGTTTCCCAAATACAAGTCTAAAGGGAGACATACCTATAGGAGTTTTAAAAGCAGTCCTATATGCCCATAAGGCATCAGATAGACGCTTTTACAGTTGTTTCTAATATTTTTTTGATTTCCCTATTATAAACTTTTACCTGGCCACTAGGTTGTGGATGATAAGGAGTTACTACCTTATGGGTAACTCCTTACTTTTTAACTAGGGACGCAACAACTCTGTTGCAAAAATGTGTTCTGCCATCACTAATGATGGCTTTAGGAATGCCAAACCGACAGAAAATGTATTCCGTAACAAAAAACACAAATGTCTTATAGTCATTGCTACGGCAAGCCATGGCCTCTATCCATTTAGACACGTAGTCCACGACAACTAGAATATAAATGAAACCGTGGGAAACAGAAAAAGGACCCATGAAATCAATGCCCCATACATAAAAAATTTCTACTACCATGATGGGATTTAGAGGCATCATATTACGTTTTGTGATTCGCCCCAGTTGTTGGCAACGAACACATGTCTTGCAATGCACTTGGGCATCTTTAAAAAGGGTAGGCCAATAAAACCCACATTGAAGAATTTTAGCAGCTGTTTTCATACCACTAAAATGGCCACCACACTATTTGTCATGGCAGAATGATAGAACCTCATTATATTCCCACTGGGGAATACAACGACGAATAATCTGATCCGCACAATACTTAAAAAGGTAGGGCTCATCCTAGTAGTATAGCTTAACTCTGGCCAAGAATTTCTTACGTTCATTTCTTGACCAAACATCAGGAATAATATCAGAAGCTAAATAATTCACAATGTCAACATACCATAGTACAGAAAAAATAGCATAAAGATGCTCATCAGGAAAAGAGTCAGGTATGGAATCAGAATCACTATCATCCTCATTTGTTAGTCTAGATAAGTGGTCGGCAACTACGTTTTCGACCCCTCTTTTGTCCTTAATTTCTAAGGTGAACTCTTGCAGGAGAAGAATCCATTGGATCAATCTCTGTTTAGCATTCTTTTGCGAGAAGGTACCGAAGGGCTGCATGGTCCGTGTAAACTAAAGTCTTAGTACCAACCAAATAAGGACGAAACTTATATAAAGCATAAACGACAGCTAAGAATTCTTTTTCCGTAGTTGCATTGTACTAGCATCGTTTAAAGTTTTACTAGCATAATAAATAACAGTGGACTTATTATCTAGTTTCTGTCCCAAGACAGCACCAACGGCATAAACACTAGCATCACACATGAGTTTGAAAGGTTTAGACCAATCAAGAGGCTGTATAATGGGTGCAGATGTTAAAGCGGCTTTTAAAGTTTCAAAAGCCTGTTTACAGTTATAATTGAAATAAAAAATGGCATCCTTTAAAAGCAAATTAGTTAAAGGCCTAGCTATTTTTGAAAAATCTTTTATAAAACGCCTGTAAAAACATGCATGGCCTAGAAATGCTCTAATGTCACGGACAGTCCATGGTTTAGGTAGAGACGCTATCTTATCTAATTTGGCCTTATCTACTTCAATGCCATCACTAGATACAATATGCCCTAGCACTATTCTTTTTTTAACCATAAATGGCATTTTCCTAATTTAAGACCAGACTCTTCTCTTCACACCGTGTCAAAACCTTAGACAGGTTAGACAGGCAGTTAGTGAAAGAGTCTCCATAGATAGAAAAATCATCCATGAAAACTTCCATGAATTGCTCTACCATGTCACTAAATATATGAAGCATGCAATGCTGGAAGGTGCCAGGAGCATTACAAAGGCCAAAAGGCATTCGTTTATAGGCATATGTTCCAAAAGGACATGTGAAGGTTGTCTTTTCTTGGTCATCAATATCGATAATAATATGAAAATAGCCAGAGTAGCCATCTAAAAAACAATAATAAGCGTGACCAGCTAGACGTTCGAGCATCTGATCGATAAAGGGTAAAGGAAAATTATCCTTTTGTGTCATGGTATTTAAACGTCTATAATCAATACAGATCCTCCATTTTATAGGGACTCGTGTGAACACATATTCACCCTTAGCATTACGTACCATGGTAACTCCCGATTTTTTAGGAACTACATAAATGGGACTTACCCATTTGCTATCGGAGATTGGGTATATGATACCCGCATCAAGTAATCGTAAGACTTCTTCCCTGACCACCTCTTTCATGGCAGGGTTCAAGCAACGCTGAGGTTCGCGAGAAGTCTTTGCATTATCCTCCAAATGGATACGATGAGTGCAAACATTAGGGTCAATCCCCTTAATGTCGTCTAGGGACCAACCAATCGCTGAATGATGTTCCCTAATTATCCTAATTAACCGTGCCTCTTCATCCGCAGACAACAGAGAAGATATAATTACCAGATGACTACCATCCAGATCAAGTTGAATATACTTCAACTCAGAAAGAAGAGGTTTAAGGAGAGGGTGGGAGGTATGTCGATAAAGGCTTATGGTGGTTCCTCATCTTGAGTAGTGAAGACTTGTTTAGATAGTAGGTCTTCAAACTCAGTAGATGGAGCAACAGAAAAGTCTACTATAAGAGTAGACTCGAAAATGGCGTTGACTTCCTCTAAGTAAGAGTCATCGGCGAAATCTTAACTTCTAAAGGAAAGAAATTTATGCATCTAGTTTTCTGGAAACGTGTTATTAAAATAGTCTTGAACTAAGCTCTCGATCATGCTAACCTCCCCATCTATAGACTAGTCTGATAACTGTTTCATCATTTTAAAAACATTTACATCAATAGAAAGATGGCCAAAAGACATGGACAACGAACCATCGTGGCAGTTTATAAGCGCGTTGGTAGCTGCCAAGAAAGGACGCCCTAAAATGATGGGAACAGAGTCATTAGCGACTTCTGTATCGAGGATAACAAAATTAGCAGGATAGTAGAAATCTTGAACCTTAACAAGTACGTTTTCAACCACACCCTTAGGATACTTAATAGACCGATCAGCTAATTGCAACGTGATTTTATTAGGTTGCATCTCTTGTAGACCTATTTGTTTATATAGATAATAAGGGAGTAAGTTAACACTCTCCCCTAGGTCTAATAGCGCGGTCGTCGTGTGGGAATATCCTAAGGTGCATTATACCATAGGACGACCAGGGTCTTTATACTTAACGATTCCATTATGTTCGGTTAAAGTTGGAAACTCTTCAATTAAAAAGGTGTCTTTAGGAATATTTGTTTTATGCCTAGTAGTGCACAACTCTTTAAGAAACTTAGCATGGCGAGGTAACTTTTTAATCGCTTCAAGAAAGGGTAGGTTTATCGTTAGATTTTTGAAAACTTCCCTAATCTCATCGAAATTTGTATCCTTGGTTAATATGGCTAATATTTGGGGAAACGATGGTTTCTCTCTATATTTAGCATATGGATCAACAGGATGTTTAACCTTGGCTTTTTATTTCTTAGGTTGTGGTTTAACTGATACCTCGACTGGGGTAGGATCTTCAGTTATTACTTCGGTATCTAGTACAATATCCGGTGGAGGAACTATTGGTGGGGTAACTACAAGCATAGTTACGGCGTTATCAACCACTCTACCATAACGGAGAGTGGTGATGGCATTTAGCTTGCCTACGTTTCCATTTTTATTACTAGTATTACCATTTACCTCAAAGCCTGTGTTTGTTATTTTAGGATTAGGTATCGCTTGACCTGGAAACACACCTTTTGGTTGTACTTTCTCATGTGTTAACTGTTGTAAGGAAAGTTGGATGGACTGTAAAATCTGTTCTTGGATTTGCATAAAGGTGTCGAAACGATCCGGTTGTGGAGGAGTGTTTTTTACAGGTTGTGTGACGGGAACTATGTCACGTTGATTATTAATGGGTGGGTTGTGATAGTTATTATTTACCGGAACTATACCTTTATTGGCATTATAATTATTATTGTTATAATTATTATAATTCCCTTACCCTTGCCCTTGTCCTTGTCGTGGTGGAGCTTGGTTATAATTGTTTGCTAGCCTAACATTTTGATTATTATACCCTGGAGGTGTAACTTGTTGATTATTTCTCCAACTGAAGTTAGGATTTTGTCTCCAAGGGGCGTTAGGAATAGGATAGCTATTAATGGAGCAAACATTATCTTGTTATAATTATTATAATTCCCTTGTCCTTTGTCCTTGCCTTGGTGGAGCTTGGTTGTAATTGTTTGTTGGCCTAACATTTTGGTTATTAAACCTTAGAGGTTGTTGATTATTTCGCCAACCGAAGTTAGGGTTTTGTCGCCAAGGTGCGTTAGGTTCGATATTAATGAAACAAACATTATCTTGTTATGATTGTTGTTGTTCATAGGCGAGAGGACAATAGGAGTCGGGATGCTCTGGATTCAAACAAAAATTACATGGAATAGAGTTGACATTCATGACAGGGATAGGCTTTTGTTGAACAGAAATAGCTTCTACCTTTTTAGTGAGAGATTCGATTAATGTTTTAAGCTCAGGATCGGGTTTAATCTCAAACATACCAACAGCCTTAACTGTTGAAGAAGAACTAGCGAAGTGGGGGATATCGTCACTACCCCCCCAGTTATTATTATGCTTTGTTTGATCTTCTAAGAACCTATAGGCCTCTGAGGCTCCTTTACTGAGAAAACTACCCTCATTCATTATATCAAGGACCTCTTTATGGTGGTGTAAAAGTCTCTTCAAAAAGGTACGAACTAACGTGTCTTTCGCAAGGTTATGATGTGGACACTCTATAAGAAGATCAGTGAAACGATTCCAAACCTCTGAAAAGGATTCATGAGGATTCTGGCGGAAAAAATGAATCTTGAAAAGCATTTCATCTGTCTTTAATGGTGGGTAAAAATGTTCCATAAGCAATTGAACAAGTTTGGCCCAAGAGTCCAATTAATTAGGCAGGCGTTAACCAAGGCGCCTTTAGGCTAGGGTGAAAGGAAACACCCTCAGTTTAATTTGTTCTGCACCTACCGTAGGATGATGGAATGTGGTAAGAACTTGTTCAATCCTACACATATGCTGATAAGGTTTTTCATGATCTAACCCATGAAAAACTGGTGACAAATTAAATGTATTCGGGGGGATTCAAAAATCCCCCACTGGGTCTGCAAGAACGATGGAAGATTTTGGGCTATTGTTTAGGGCTTTGTAAAAGTCAAAGAGAGGAGACTCTCTTTCTTCAGCCATTATTTCAGGTGTAGTGTGTGGTATACTAGATAGGTGTGTGTGTTGACGTTCACGATAGATTATGTTAGTTGTTTTTTCTCTACCTGACCTTAATCTCATGCAAGGCTAAATCCAATATTAAAGAAACACGATAGCAGTCAAAACAACCCTGATATGTTAGTATAAATCCTCTAACTAGGAGATGCGAGGAGCGGAAGAAAGAAGTACCTGAATGTCTCCTTGCTTCAGTTATGAATAACGTCTTGTATACGCGAGCTTAGTGTATTTAACAAGTTAGAAACACTAAATAACTTGAAGAAATGGAAATTTTGAGTAACCTATGAAAATTGGGAACATTCGAGGAAGAAGGTGTGTGTGCTTTCGAGAATTTGCCTAGGTAGAGGCGTGTCGCTCTTGCAAAACAATGTTCTCGAAGTCCGAGGCACTTTAAGCGTTATGAGGGTGCACTCTGAATTTGCCTAACAAGGGAGCGGTGCACTCTTGCCTTGGACGATGTCCGGTGCACTTTAGCTGGGCGTTTCGGAAAAATAGACAATGAGGCTCTGAAGGCCTTCTGTATATTTCTGCGAGAAAAAATAATCACTTCTAAAGCAAACAACCACAGGTAGAACCAAACAAGAGTGGGTGGGTTTAATGGGACTTTGGTAGGATTAACACTACTAAGTGAAATGTAACTAAACACAACTAAGATGGCAGCGACGCCATTTGATAAAAGGTAAAATGATAGTTTTACCTACGAATAAGTGATGAAACTCAAATGTAAGTAAAACTAAAACTATTTTCGTGCTTATATATCAAAGTTATATACTCTCGTTATCAATACAATATGTTTAGAGTAGAGAATTCATTCCACTCCTAGTCATTTAGATGTGAAGTTTCCTAGTTCGTGTAAGCTAACAAAGTGGTGAGAGTAATGGAATTTAATGTAACTACGATGGTGAATTAACTAATCAAGATGTGATAAATGAAACGACAACAATTTAATACTAAATTGACAATATGAGAATGAATTAGGGGAATTTGATTCCACCTTAATTCGACTTAATAAACTAGCATAGAATAAGTTGTAATACTAATCTTTACGTTTTCACGTAAAGGTTGGGTGTTTCTAATCCCTAATTATTCATGGTAATCTCTACCAACTAATAACTAGCATGTAAAGTAATCAAACACATTCTCATGGTGAACTAATTACTTTCTAGAGTATAATAGAATATTACAACTATATCCATGCTAATCGAAAATCAAGTCATCATCAAGGTTTCCTCAAACCCCTCTAATGAAGGTTTTAGCCTTGAATCATTGTACTTTCATTTCTAAAACAACAACAATAAGAACAAGTCATTATTGAATAAGTAATTAACTTTATAAATCTAATTGAACAATAGTCTAATGATTCGAAATGGAATAATATTGAATTAAAACTAATTTAGAACTTGAGTTTATGACTAAACTAATTATGAAATTAAGACAAAACTAAAATTAACTAAGTATTGAATTAGAAACTAAAACTTGAAATATAACTAAGTAATTGATTCTAAAAAAAAACTAAATTTATTGTTCTAAAACTAATTTATTGATAATTCACTAGATAACTTGAAATTAACTAAGTAATTGATTCTACAAACTAATTTCTTGTTCTAAAAACTAATTCTATAAAAAATAACTAGATAACTTAAGAGCTAAACCTTAGTCTCTTTATATAGAAGAGACTAGATCCACAATTTCGTGCATGGGCTGAGGAGCTATGTTTTGGCCCAAAAAATCGAGCCCAAAACCTCATTACTTCAGTCCACAAAGGGGTTTTCAATTAGAAATGACTTCAACAGCCTTTTCCGTCCACTTCTACTCCTCTGATTGGGTCAAGACTTGGACCATTAGAAAGCACTTTCCAAGCCGGTCGTTTTGACATAAGGTAAGTCCAATTCCGAGGTCTGAGTCCAAAGATATGGTCTTCGAAAGTTCTACTAACTTTTGTGCGCTATTTCTGCCCGCGTTGACTTTGACTTTTTAGCTTTGACCGGGCTTTAAAGAGGCTTTTTCTCCTTGAATCTTGGACTTTAATCATAGAACTTCTTATCAACCAACCTTTGCTCTATCTCGTAAAAGGGACGCATTTCTAGACATATTCGACTCCAATGTCTGAAATACATAAGAACACGATAACAGTACTAACTCTTACTTATTAATCACATAATTGGTCAAAAAACAATATTGTTAAGGGGTTATCTCGGCAATGGGGATAGTTTTAGGAGCGATAGGTAGTGAGATAACCTAAGTCGTTGTCTTAATCTGGTGATCCCGTTTCTTACCAATAATAGCAAATTAGAAACCCTTCGTCTATTCTTATCTTGTTCTTTCGAATATTTATTTCCTTTAATAGTAAAATCCTCCATTGTCAACAATGAGAGTTTAGTAGTGGAAGAAACTATTTCTTTATCCTCTGCTAGTAAAATCCTCAACTGCAAACAGTGTGAGTTCGCAGAAACAAGAAAAAGTTCCAAACTTTCTGGATTCGCAAGGAACAAATGGCTGCGGTTCCATTTGGTTTAGGATCGGGTCGACATCAAATGAGGTTTCCTGTTAGTGGTGAGGTAGAATCATCAAGGCAAGGCGCCATTAGGAACAATAATACAGTGGAGGAAAATAAAGAATCGTATGAATCAGCCCCTGTTCCTCTTGGGTTTGGAATGAATCGGCAGCATGTTAGCTGGGCAAATAGATGTGGAGCGGAGACAGCTAGACAAGGTTCTTACACTAACAATACTGTTGGATCTATGGAGTTGTGGTATAATGGATCTGCTCCATCTTTAGAGCCTACAGTAGCTGCTACCTCAAATATGGAAGCACCTGGAGTATGAACATGGAGCAGTTTGTTCCTTCAGAACAGAGCGGCTGCGCGTACAAGTAATCTCAAACATTTCACTCTTCAAGAAGTGAATGGAGTAACCACAGTACCTACAAATCTTATCATGCAAGGATGCACTGAATGGAGTGAATATGTCGTGTGGTTTTTCATTGAGCAGCGCCTCTCTTTTACTTATGTAAAAAATGTCCTCCAACAGAGATGGAAAGATAAAGGACACTTTGAGATTATTGCAGACAAGGATTTATTCTATTTTAAATTCTCTAGCAGTGAAGCACGACAAGCAGTTCTAGAGGAAGGTCCAATCTTTATTGGTGGTCGTTGTTTGATAATAAGTCCATGGACTCGAGGAGTGGAGAAACAATGAACTCTGATAACAATAGTACCTCTGTGGGTTAAGATTCACAATGTCCCTAAGGAGCTATGGACTGATGATGGGTTGGGATTTCTAGCTAGCAAGGTTGGTGTGCCTCATAGTCAAGATGAAGCCACGAAACTGAAAAAGAGAATCGACTATGCTCGTGTATGTGTTGAGGTTGATGTTTCGGCTAAACTTCCTGATTCATTCCCTATTGAACTAGCTCTAGGTGATGAATGACTCATTTCATTTGAATACCCATGGATCCCAGCAAGATGCAAGAGCTGTAAAAAATTTGGGCATGCAACTGAGAACTGCTTCAGAGAGGCAAATTCAGTAAGGAGAACAAATATCAATGGAACTAGGAGAGTAAATATAAGAACTAATGTACAAGCTGGTTTGGATTCAAATAGTGCAAATAGAGCACAGGAAGGAGGACAGATTGAACGAATCAGCACCAATACCAATGTGAGTTATGAGAATACAGGAAGAAATACTGTAATTTATGCTAGTAATGGGACAGGAGAAAATGAAAGCAGGAGGATATGGAGGGTTCAAAATCGTCCTACGTCCCTATCTGAAGTAGCAGGTCCAAGTTGTATCAGGAATGACAGAGGAGAAGAGACTAAGGAGCATAACTCTTGTCCAACAGCCCAAGATGAGCTAGCGGAAATTCCTATTGATGCAGGACAATCTGAATTAACTGAGGGTCGTACACAAATGACAGAAGTGAATATTGAAATGCATGACTCAATGCAGATGGTAGTGCACGAGCCTCAAGTGGAGGAGCTTGTCCTGGTAGTACAACCTAACCTTTTTCAGCTTCTAGCAGGGGGAGAATTGGAAGGTGAATCACTCCATGAAACTGAATACTTCGAAGACCACCTCTATGCATACGAAAAGGAGGTTGAGCACTCTACTCCACTAGCAATTGTTATGCCAGAACCGAGAATGACTAGATCGTAAGCACAACGCAACAAGGAGCAAAGTGTGGAGATTCATAGCCCACAATGGAAAAATAGCAACTCCAAGAGCAGGAGAGGCAGACCAAAGGGGAGGAAAAACAAAAATAGTTATCGATGAGTAGCCCGATCATTGTGTGGAGCGTAAGGGGAGTTAATGATCATCATAAAGCTCGGGAAGTTAATAAAATGAGAATGGAAAAACATGTTTGTGTGATGGGTTTGCTTGAAACCAAAGTCTGGAAAGAGCATTTTGATAAAGTTAGAGAATTGTGTTGCCCACAGTGGAGTTGTTTGAATAACTATGACTATGATTTGAGTGGTAGAGTCTGGTTATGCTGGAATCCTAATGAAGTAGGCGCTCAAGTCATAAGCTCATGTGACCAATATATTCACTCCAAGATTACTATTTTGGCTACAAACATAAGCTATTTTATAACCGTAGTGTATGCCAAGAATGACAAGCCAGCAAGAACGAGATTGTGGCAGAGTTTGGTAACATTGCAGAAATCTAATCCTTGGTGTATGATGGGAGATTTCAATAATGTAACAAATGCTGGAAAAAGATGTGGTGGAGCTCCTATATATACACCCGAGAGACACAAGAGAGTTTGTGGATTGTTTGCAAACTATAGGACTGACAGACTTGAAATACTCGGGATTTTTTTACGCTTGGTCAAACAACTCTGTAGGGAGAAGCAGAATCATGTCTAAGATTGACCGATGTGTAGTTAATTCATCTTGGCTCACTAGATTCCATGCTTCAGAAGCCGAATTCCTTCCTCATGGTATTTCTTACCACTGCCCAGTTTAGGTAATGTGGTATGACAAAAGCAGGAAAGCGAGCCCTTTTAAGTTCTTCAATTCTTGGGTGAACCACCCAGAGTACAATGAATTGCTACTCGATGTATGGAATTAGCATATAAGATCTAATCCTATGTACATCCTGCTTCAAAAGCTCAAGCTTCTCAAAATTCATCTGAGACCTTGGGCTAAGAGAATTTTTTCTGATCTTCACTCACGGGTAGAGAAAGCTAAAGAAGTTCTTTTCAGTCTTCAGAAACAGATTCAAAACAATCCCTTGAACACTTTTTTAGTAACAAGGGAAAAAACTACAATGGAAGAATATGCACTATTGGCTAAATCAGAATATGTTGAACTGGCTCAGAAAGCTTCTAGAGATTGGTTCACAAAGGGAGACAAAGGAACGACTTACTTCTTTAATTGCCTAAAGGAACGGAAGAATAGAAGTGCCATAAGATCCCTTACCATGCATGATGGGGTGCAACTTAACACGCAAGACCAGGTAACCAATGAGGTGTTGAATTATTATCAAGAACTCTTGGGTACTAACTCTCCATTGCAGGTCAGTGAGGATTTCTTTCATGAACTGAATGTCAGAAATACAATTCCTCATGAAATAGCAGCTACCCTAGACGTTGATGTGAGTCCTGAAGAAATAAAGCAAGCTCTCTTTTCCATGGATGACTCCAAATCGCCAGGGCTAGATGGATTCAATGCTTTCTTCTATAAGCATTGTTGGAATATAGTAGGCAATGATTTCACCAGTGCAGTGCTTAACTTCTTTACTTCCTTCCATATGCCAAGAGGAGTTAATGCTACACTACTCTGCCTTATTCCCAAAGTGAAGAACCCTTCTAAGGTGGAAGAGTATCGACCCATTGCCTGTTGCAATATCATCTATAGGTGCATTACTAAGGTACTCACAAACAGACTCACAGGAGTGATTGAGGAATTGATTTCCCCTAATCAAACAGCTTTTATCCCAGGGCGCAACATCCAAGATAACATTCTATCGTCCCATGAACTGCTCAAAGGCTACACCAGAAATAGGCTCTCTCCTAGATGCTCACTCAAGGTAGACCTTAAGAAAGCATATGACATGGTGAACTGGGACGCAATTACAGCAATGATGGTTAGATTCAGTTTTCCTCCTAAGCTTATTCGATGGATATCAGTGTGTATGACTACTCCCCATTACTCTATCATGTTAAATGGCTCTATCGAAGGTTTCTTTCAAGGGAAAAAAGGGCTTCGGCAAGGTGATCCTATCTCCCCATATATATTTGTGTTAGTCATGGAAATCCTTGGGTGCCTCTTGCAGGAAGGGATGAGATTGAAGACTATTAAGTCGCATCCTCATTGCAAGAGGATTAAATTATCTCATTTGTGCTTTGCTGATGACTTGTTAGTTTTCTCAAGAGCTTAATATGCATCCTTAACTGCTAGAAAAGAAGTTATGTCCAAATTCTCTGAAGCTTCAGGATTACATATGAATACCTCCAAGACAACCATCTTGATTGGGGGTCTGACAGAGAATGAAGCCATTCTACTAGCAGATAGCATTCAGGTGAAACTGATTCTACCTCCGGTTACCTATCTTGGTGTTCCACTTCTTGCAACAAGGTTAGGGATCAAAGACTGTCAGCCACTTATTAAGAAAATTACTTCGAGGATTACAGATTGGAAGGCACGATTTCTATCACATGCTGGGAGAGTACAACTAGTTCAATCTGTTCTTCAGTCATTCCATGTATATTGGGCAAGATCCTTTATGCTTCCCAAAAGCATTTTGGATACTATCTCTAGTATTTGTGCCCATTTCATCTGGAGTGGAACAGAGTTGTCAGGGAAGATACATCAGGCTAGTTGGGAAAAGATGTGTCTATCCAAAGAGGTAGGGGGTTTGAACTTGAAAAACCTACACAGGTGGAATCAAGCAGCTTATTGTGGAATAGTGTTTAGTATTTTGGCCAAAGAGCAAAGTATTTGGGTCCAATGGGTGTATGAGCAACATCTTCACGGGAAACATTTTTGGTTGTTGCCATGTCCAATGATTGTTCTTGGGTATGTAGAAAGGTCCTTGATACTAGATCCGTTGCAGCTCAATTTATAAGGAGTCGAATTGCAAATGGCTCCAACACACTCCTATGGCATGATCTTTAGTGCTCAGACATACCTTTGAGTCAAAACATGCATGCACATGATGCCTGGAATGAGATCTTCCCATCTGAGGCCAAAGTAAGTGACCTTATTACAAATGGAAGATGGAATGACCACATTGAACTTCTCCACGATTATGCATTGCGAGAGCACATCAGGAGTATACACATCCACTTGAACTTTCATGAGGATGAAGTGATATGGACTCCGTCTCATATAGGAAGATACACGTCGAGCTCAACATATATAGCCCTCACTAGGGAATCCCCAACAGTCCGCTCGGCATCATTAGTATGGGGAAGATGGGTTCACCCGAGACATGCCTTCTGCACTTGGCAATTGTTCTCAGGGAGTTTGCAAACACAAGACAGGTTAGTATACCGAAAGGTCCTCCAATTCTCTGAATGTTGCTTCTGTCACTGTTCAAAACAGAATTCAAAACACTTGTTCTTTGAGTGCCCATATTCGAGGGAAGTGATGGATGGGATTAAAGCGTTGTTAAATCTTTACACTGCTATTGTCAATGCTAATAGGGAATGGTTAAGCATTTTTTGATTGTGTGAAAGGAAGAAAGACTTGGCAGACATTTATCGGGCATTCATTTGTGCTACGGTACATGAGATTTGAAATTTGGCGGAATAGGAGAAGGTTCGGTCGTCCTCACCTCCAAGCTAAGGAGGTGGTTGAACTCATTGTAAAAGATACTATACTCTATCTACAGGCAGAAATTAAAGACATTGTCAGTTCTTCTGAGATCAAACATCTCTTACAAACACTCGGTTGCAAGTGAATTTAAAGGAGAACACCGAAATTCCATGTTACTGGACTAAACCTGATGAGGGAGTAGTGAAATTGAACACAGATGGTGCAGTGAATAGTCAAGGTGCTAGCTCAGGAGGAATCATCCGTGACAACAATGGAGATACAGTGGTGGCTTACATAAGCAGTAGCTTGAACAGCTCAGTACTATATCAGGAGATAAATGCAATACACCAAGGGTTGGAGATATGTATGCAACTTGGAATCCCAAAAGTGTTAGTGGTGTCTGATTCGTTAAGAGCAGTTCATGCTATAATGAAGATAGAAGCTCCTCCATGGCAGATGGTAGATATGGTAGTATCCATCCAGATAATGGGAGTGGCTTTTGAGTTCATAGAGTTTAAACATGTGTTTAGGGAAATAAATAAGGCAGGGGATCATTTGGCATCCTTGGCTGACCATTCAGAGTTGATAGATGACTCTTGTATAATCTTTACCCCTCCTCTATCTGAAAAGTTACAGACTATTGTAAAGGATGATATGGAGGGAAAGATGTATATGAGGATTAATTAATGCAGGTTAGGGGTAGGCCAGAACCCCAGTTTATTAAAAAAAAAAAAAAAAAAAACAGTTTTGGGCTCTTATCAGTAGCTCCTCAGTCGATGGAGCCCATGTTCAGGTTGTATCCAAGGAACTTACCAATCAACGGTACACAACAACAAAGCAATAGAAACAATAGCAACGGGAAAGAGTAGTTGAAGGCATTCCAAGTACGTAGAGAAATGCAAAGCACGTTTAACTTTGGAGCTTGATTGAGAGATCCAAAGCTAGTGTCAAAGACACTTACATTGCCCATCACAAACCAAACCTGAAGTTTGAAAAAAATAATAATAAAAATGGTTCTTTTTAGTTAGTGAGTTCTGTGGAGGGTCAGATGTACTCATGTATGGGCCCTACACAGGAATATGGAGACGCTGTCTCTGTTAGTGAGACCTGTTACCACCAGGTCACAATATCGACAACCTAATAGTTGCACAATGGCTCATTGAGTGGGCTACTGGTCTTATGTTAGTGCTTATGATTTTCAAAGTGGGTAATCCATCTCCATTTTTCCTTAGCACGCCACCGGTTACGGGTTACCTAATAAATGTGCTCCGTTGGAAGTAGGTTTAAAATACCAATAAATTCATACTCGAAGTGAATCACGGTGATAATTTCCATCAGACCTAAAACCCCAACTTCCAAAGAATATAAAATACCAATTACTAACAGCTTAACAGTTCAAGTTATCCATTCAAGATGCATGTACTTTAGAAACAAGTTGTCTTCTTGCTAGTTTTACAAGAGGGGCCTGCTAGGTGGTAGATAACTAAAGTCCCAACTTTGGCTTTTATAATAATCTGAAAGTCCCCATCCTATGATCACCACAACCCCCCAAAACTATGATGAATCATCAATGAAAGTCAAGAAGTACAAAGCTCTTCAATGGGACTTCACTTTCATAAGACCACATAAATCTATGTGTACTAGCTCAAGGACATTCTCTTTTTAGTGAGAAGGGAATCTTTGGAAAGACACTCTGTGTTGCTTTCCAACCAAACAATGAATACCCCTATTTAAATGCGTACCTTTGATGTTTGGCAAGGGCTTTTGCTTGGCAAGAACTTCCATGCCTTTTTCTCCCATATGACACAGTCTCTTATACCATAGTTCGGTGGAAGCTTCTTTTTGTGCCGCATTTAACTTTGCTTTAAACAAACTAGCTTGGTCTTGTAAAGCGAGCAAGTTTTCTTCCCTTTAGCTACTACAATGGAACATCTGCTCAATTTCCATACCCCGTTACCAAACGAGTTTTGAAAGCCTTCATCATCTAACTTCCCAGCGGAAATTAGGCTTAGCCGAATGTTAGGGACATGTCTCACATCCTTGAGTGTCAAGGTGTAGCCAACATTGGTTTCTACATGAACATCACTAATGTCTATAATCTTTGAGACTCCACTATTGTCCATCTTCACTTCACCAAATTCACCACATTTCTAGGTAGTGAAGAAACTCCTGTGCAATGTGACGTGATAGGATGCTCATGTATCTATCACCCATTCTATATCCTGGCATGAGGTACTAACGCAACACTCACCACAATATGACACAATCCCCACAAGATCATCATCTAATATTGCGATAGTATCTCAGCTTGTGCTCCCGTTCCTCTTTACCATGTCTTCATGTACACAGTTATTATTCTCATCCCTCTTTAGTGTTCTACACTCATATCTGAAGTGACCCTTGGTGTTTCAATAGTAACATTGTCTCTCTGCCTTAGGAGTTCTCGTTTCATCCCTAGATTTTGCTTCTATTATCACCTCTAGAATGAGATGGTTTTCTGCTCTTACCTTTCCCCCGCTTCTCTGTGACAAGGATCTCTGAGTGAGAGGAGCTACTTTGTGAATCCTTTCTTGTCTCCTCATTCAACAATGCCCTGATAGCCATCTCCATGGAAATGATTCCATCCATAGCGGCTCCGCCAAGAGAAACTGCTAAAGTCTCCCAACTGTCGGGTAGAGAGTTTAATAGTAAAAAACCTCAACTTCGTCACCCATATCAATCTTCATCAAATACAATTGATTGATGATATTTTGTACTTCATTAAGATGCTCAGACATTGAGGAACTTACTTTGTACCTCGTGTTAGCAAACTTCTTAATGAGTAGTAACTTGTTTCCGGCCAACTTCTTCTCATAGAGATCTTCGAGTTTCTTCCACAAGCCAAAAGTGGTGGTCTCTTGGGATACATGGTGGAAGACACTATTGTCAATCCACTGTCTAATGTACCCAATTGCTTTTCTGTCAAGCTTGCTCCACTCAGCCACGACTATTGCATCTGGTTTTATTCTTCCATTCTCAATGGGTTGTGCCAAGTCCTTGCAATAAAGCAAGTCTTCCATCTTGACTTTCCAAATAGTGTAGTTACCTCTATTTAGACAAGTTGTGCGAGTGTTTATAAAATGATCCATCTCAACAAGCAATTTCAACTCAAACCTCCTCTCAGGAATTTTACCTTCCGAGCAAGATTTGGATAACTATCTTTGTGATTAATCTAACCATGGCTCTGATACCACTTGTTGGGAAAAATGATACCAATCGATCCCCACTAAGATAGCTTGTACTTGGACAATCTACTACTCCAATACAAATCTAAGTTTCACTATGATAAGTGCTCAAAAAGTGTTATTTAACCCTCGATTATGTTTCTTGTTTAGCCATCTTAGTGGACTAATAGTGTTTATAAGTTGTGTTTTAAGATTCTACAGGTGAAAAAGAGAGTTTTGTAGAATATTAGAGAAAATAGGGTAAAACGAAGCAATTCAGAGCATTAAGGATCACATGGGAGGCCCGTGGACAATCATGGAGAAGGCCAAGGAATTGGAGCTGTTAAAGATGCGACTTGGACCTATTTTAAAGTCTATTTGGAAGCCCAAGGCCAAAGGATTCGTTGCTTGGACCAAAGCCCAAAAAAGAGGATAGAAGGATAGAAGCGAGAGAAGAGAGAAAATCGGCTTTACGCGTCTGGGACGATGTATCGAGCGTCGGACACATTGATTACGTGCGGGACGATAGATCGAAAGCATCGGACGCATTGATTAAGTCTGGGACACATGAATCGACTTGTAGCCAATTTCTTCTCAGTTTTGAAGACGAAGTCGGACTCTGGAAGAAGTCTATTTGTATTAGGAAACAAATGACGGTTTGGAATGCTTCTAGAGCTCATTGTAACCCCTATAAATAGAGGACCTAAGTGCCTCATGTAATAGGCCAATTCACTTATATTCTTGTCTCCAGAACTTGAGGCAAAGAGAGATTAATAATAAAAGATCGGTTTTAACTAGCTGAATCTTAATAAATTAGTCTTTCTAGTCTTATGTTCTTCGACTCTTCTTCTCGTTCTTCGTGTTCTTCTTTCTATATGGAAGGCTAATCTTTTCCTTCAAGGGAGGAGATGAAGCCAGTGCTTAAGGTTTAATGATTCTTCTGGTTCATGGTATTCTTCAATCAGGTTAGTTCTTTATGTTTTTAGTTATTAGTTCCATTGCCCACACCAGGGGATGGAAGTATAGATTAAGGTTTTTATTTATTACAATTGAATATCATGCTAGTTTAGGGTTTTATTTATTGCAATTGAATATTTGCTAGTAACATGCCTTTATTTATTGCAATTGAATATAATGCTGAAATAGTTTTATTTATTGTAATTGAATATTATACTATTATTCTCTACTTTTCTTCTAGTTGTGTAGTGTTTTAGAGTAAGGGAAGTATTCATTGTGTTTACCTTAGATGGTGATTCATTGAATAGCTGCCCAAGCTCATATAAAAGGAAAAAGAAGATACTAGTAACATGAACATAGGAACAACCTTAAGTAGAGTTAATTGTTTAACGATGTTTCACCCAAAAAGGCATCGGCACTCGCTCGATTGCCCGATTGTAGTCTACTTGGAGAACAACATGAAGCAAAATGTCATTGAATCAAAAGCATTGGTGGATTTGAATCTCTTGAATCTATCTCTCTCATATTCTCTCCCTATTTCCAATTCTTAGTTTTAGTATAAGTTTAGTTAGTTAGTTTAGTTTAGTTTAGTTTAACATTAGAATCTACAATATCTATAATAATAGTTTTAATCTCTCAAACCCCTTTCCAATCCCTGTCCTTCATATAAACATACACTTAAAAGTGGAACGATACCCTACTCATCCTTTACTTATTGAGGGATAATTAGGTTTTGATACGCTTCTCTTTTGTTCAACGACCATACCACATCTACATACACGCAAAAGAGGAAGTGTCAATGGTGCCGCTGCCGGGGATATAATTAATTGTAGCCCTAGGAGGCAATGTCAAATGGTGCCGCTGCCGTTTTAAGTTGTTTATGTTTAACGTTTTCTTTCAAGATTAGAAGTTTGGATCTTGAGGTAATTTTAGCCGCATCATCCATCTTTTTGAGAAAGAGATAAGCTTGAAGGACATCTTGAAGACAAGATCTACCATCCAGGTTAGTTGAATCTTCATTCTTTTTATTTCATTCTTAGTATAGTTGCATCGTAGTTTAGTTTTATTGCTTTATAGCATAATTGCATTTAGGACCTTTTCAACAATTGAAGTTGTAAGCCAACACAGCAAAATATCAAACTCTAGTGTTTTTCTTGTCCGAATCTTGACAAACGGACTATCGCGTAGGGTCGTGGTACTTAAGCAATCCAAGTGATTCACCATAACCCTAGAAGAGACAGCTTTAGACAACGGGCGAGATACTAGCTGCAAATCCCAACCAAGTTGAAGGAATGTAGTTTTGCATATTAGTATAATTTAGAATAGTTGCATATTAGTTTAATTGCATTCAAGCATAATAGGATAGTTTTCATCATCTTTGCATAGCAAGAATACTAGACAGGATTGATATAATGGCCGCACGCAATGATGGAGGTGTTTTGGACACCAATAATCCTGAAGGTATCCCACCCATGCAAGCACAACAGAGGAAGAAGCTGAGTGATTTCTATTCACCAATCATTGGAGACCCACTAAGCAGTATTGTTTTTCGAGCGAGAAGCTAACCGGTTTGAACTTAGAGCATCGGTAATCTACATGCTTCCAAAGTTCAATGGTTCGAGGATAATGTTGACCTTATGTTCACATGAACAAATTTCTATCGATCCTCGAGAACTTTCAAGAACCAAAATATCGGGGATGAGAGTATCAAGTTAATTCTTTTCCACTCTCACTCGAAGGTAAAGCATCCGAATGGTTAACTGCATAGCCGATCAATTCAATCAACAACTGGGAGAAGTTAAGAACAAAGTTTATGAACAAGTTCTACCCACCCGTAAGGCGGATGCCATGCGACAAGCCATCAACAATTTCAAAGGGAAGGTGGTGAAGAATATCATCAAAGCTTGGGAGAAATTCAATAATCTGCTAGTCTCATGTCCACATCATGGATACGATAAGAGCACACTTGCTCATTTTTTCTACCGAGGACTCTCGATGATGAACAAGCAGATGATACAGTCAATGCACAAAGGCAAGTTTACATCGATGGATGGAGAGGAAGCTTACAACTTTCTCGAGAATTTAGCTAAAGAAACACAACAGTGGACTACTAGTAACGAGGATGTCGCTAGCATGGAGGGGGAGCCAAAGCAATTTGGCTACCAAGCACATGAACAATCAGATCAAGAACTGAAGTCTACATTGGCGGCTGGCCACCCGGCGATTGAAACTCTGAGTAAGAAATTTAATCAGTTCTCTATGAATCCCTCCAAGTTCAACAAGTCTCAAGCTAAATCTCTCCCAGTCATGCAAGCTAGGCAATACTGCGAAGTCTGTTCGGACACTTCTCATGCAACTCTAGAATGTCCTAGTTACTATCAACATGCATCGGTTGGAAAGTACAATATAAACTCATTTTGAGGCCCAACCAAGGTGGTAATAACTTTCAAGGTAATTATTGGAGACGAGAATCTTTGGACCCCGGGTTCTCAAGATCAAAGTTATATTCCACGGAGACAAGTCAAGTTTCACGGTTGGTCCCTCAACAACAATTATACTCTCAACAAAATTCCAATACAAGTGGAGAGTTATTGCCCGATCCTAGGAGAAATTATGCGCGCAAGACTCGCTTGACACGAGCGCAATTACTTTGCTATCACAGAAAAATCAGAAGTTTGAAAGTGTTCTAGAGCTTATTGCATCAGACTCAATCTCCAAACAATCTCGGGCAAGTCAATGTTTTAGAATGGAGTCTCTAGAGGCTAAGGTCGACAAACTCACCACTGCTTTGCTGTAAAGACACAAGCCACTCAACCTAGCTTATTGGAACCAATATTGAAGAGTGAAGATGTATGCCACATTGGGACAACTTCTAGTATTGATCACCTCCATGATCATGTTAGCTCAGTTACTACTCTCAGATCAGGATTGAAGATAGATAACAAGGTTGACTTACCTTCTCATGATGACATTGCTACAGAGCAATCGGTCAAGATTTCAAATAAAGTTCAAAAGGAAGTGGGGGAAATCCTTTCCACTCCTATTTGTCAAGATGACCAAGACAAGATATGCAAGAATGGAAAAGAAAAGAAGAGCAAACACATGCTGATGTGTTTGTACCGAAGGCACCTTTTCCTATGTTTTTTGCTCAAAGCAAAAAGGACAAGCAATTTTTAGAGATGAAGGAGGCATTTGAGAAAGATAACATCAATATCCCCTTTCTCAAAGCGATCAAGCAGTTGCCATCATATGCCAAATTCTTAAAGGATGCATGCAACATAAAGAGAAGTACTCATGTTCCAAAGCGAGTGTTTCTAGCTGGATAAACAACATCTATTATCTATCAGCAAGCTCCAGTCAAGCTCAAAGATCTAGGAAGTCCTACAATATCATGCAGGATAGGAGAAAAATTCACAGGTAATGCTCTTTTAGACCTTGGTGCTAGTGTTAATCTTTTGTCATATCATGTGTACCAAGCGTTGGGCCTGGAAAACCTAAAGCCTACACAAGTCAAATTGAAGTTAGCTGACCGCTCTACCAAGATTCCCAGAGGCATAATTGAGGATGTTCTTGTTCAAGTAGCTGATTTCTACTATCTAGTGGATTTCATTGTAATAGACACCAAGGAGGCCTTTGATAAAATTCCAATTATTCTAGGTCGACCTTTCCTCGCTACCGCAAAAGCTTTGATAAATTGTCACAACGGTGAAATGAAGATCAACTTTGGTAAGATGTCCATGGACATAAATATCTTTCACATGTTGTATAAGGATTGTGATAACACCGAAGGTGGAGAGGTGAACTTCCTTGATAGCATGATACAAGAATCCTTCCCATTCGAAGATACAATTGAGAGTGCTCAATCTACAGAAAACTGAGATGAACCTGAGAACCCCACCACAGAGGCGTTGCTAGTCATGTTCTTAGAATCTCTGCAGAAAATTCAGGATTTAAGTAAGCATAATGGAAAATTGATAGAGAGAGTATCATATCTTGAGAAGATGAACTCTACATTTTAGGATGAACAATAGACTTCTGCCCAGAAAAATCAGTTACTAGAGAATCAGCTTAAAGAAGTTTTGGAAAAACAACAGAATCTAGAAACTTAAATGAGTCTTCTGAAGCAGAAAGTGAACCATATTGATAAGGAGAATTGCACTGTTGAAGCCTCTTCTACACCATTATTGTCTGAATGAGAGAAGTATGTGAACCGGTCCTCGCGCCCACTGGCGTGAGTCGACCCGGACATCCATTATCATCACTGTGGTGGTAAAGGGCACATCAGATATTATTGTCCTGTTAGAAAGAAAGATTTTCGTCAATTTTCTACGCAGAGGAACCACAAGGCCTATCACAAAATCATCTGACCTGAAATAGTTCAAGGTAGAGAAGCAACTTCACCATCAATCTTTCCGACATATCAAGGAGTATTTTTGACAACCCACAAGGTGAGACCTCCTCGTCCTCCAAACATTCGTCAGATTTGGGTAAGAAAATCTGATCTCCTCACTCCAAATTGATAATGCATGATATAAAGTCTTGAGAATCTGACTTTAAAAGACTCACATTACGTCTTGGGGATCTGACGTAAAAAGACCTAAAAATTCGGCATCAATGGTAACATCTTCCCTTTTTCTCATTCATTTCATTTACTTAATTTCTATACATTGAGGACAATGCATATGTTAAGTTGGGGGAGGGTGTACTTGAGAAATGAATTTCAAAAATTAGTTTTCACAAACAAAAATATTTTTGTTTCTATATCAGCAGCATGAGAAAAATGAATTTTAATGATGAGTCTGGGATATATATTCTATACTGCTTAGTGTTGAGTTTGATAGATAGTTGATATTATTGATTTCATTACCGCTTAGACTATTTATTATGCTCGGACATAGTTCTTGTTGATAGAATTCTTTATCAAGGCACCACCATAACACTTGATCAGTTTTGTATACTTTTGCTAGAAGAGAGATTTAAACCCCTAGTAAACTGGAAGTAGAATTTTTAGACTTAGCCCGTGAGACTTGAGCTTTATACCCATTCTTTGGAGAGTTTTTACGAAAAATCCGAGTCTTAGAGACTCAACATCTTTCAGTTCTTTATGTCGTTGTAATATAGTCTTATTATTCGTTGATTTGGTTAATCAGGAAGTGACATCAACTGGGGAGATAGCCATTAGGTCTTGTAGTCTATTCAAAGCAGTATCATCTTCGATAAGCCAAGTAGTAAACCCATACAGCCTTTATCCCACCTAGTAGGACCATCATGTTAAACCCTTTTGCGCCTTACAATAAGCCATTTTCTTTCATAAAACCCCCTACATTTTACCCAACTCTAGACAAGGAGTATAGCCAAAATCTTTATAAGCCATACCCATATGTTTCTGAGAATACGAGGGACACAAGGAGGAAGAAAGACCATAAAAGGAAGATTATAAGGAAATATCAGAGAGATACAATGAAGACCATCATTCTGTTCAAAGTGAAAGGAGCTAGTGGAAAACAAGTATATCCAGTATTAATCAAGGATATACCAGAGCTAAAAAAAAAAAAAAAAAAAAAAAAAAAAAAAAAAAAAAAAAAAAAAAGTTGAACAGAATGGATGGAAAAGCTAAGACAAAGGAAAAATTTTCTCTGCAATACATAATTTAAAGAAATCTTCCAAAGAAAGAAGCAAAACCCTTAGTGTTTTTCAGAAACAACCTTAGAATCCTTTTTACCTTTCCTTCATAAACCAATACCCAAGCCAAGTTACAACCCATGACTTATCACTACAAGATGGTACCTAAGTCTAGAATAGGTGAGAGGATGCTAAAGTGAAGGACCCGACACTTCATATGTGATTGATATTCTTTCCATGAGACTACTTTTATTCAGAAGTCTGTTTTTCAAGGTAGTATGTGGGATGTTCGTATGCATTATTCTTTTCCCCACATACATGAGGTAAAATAGTAGACCATCTTCTGAGAGATTCTTTGTTGAGAGTATGACTTGTGAGGATTGAAAGTCTTGAACATGCTATTGATTGATTTTGTGGGTATATCACCTGAAAACCCTCACGATACTATAACTCGTCCTTTTTGGGGAACTTAAAGGTTTAAAGCCTTGTTGCATATGGTAAATGCAATCGCAATGCCGGAGAAAATGAGTTAGGATTTTATTTTTGTTATTAGGATGTGATTTTGATCACTTATCTATTTTTTTTATCTTATTTGCTAAGAGACTAGCAAAAGGCTAGTTGGGAGTTGTGATAAGTGCTCAAAAAGTGTTATTTAACCCTCGATTATGCCTCTTGTTTAGCCATCTTAGTGGACTAATAGTGTTTATAAGTTGTGTTTTAAGATTCTACAGGTAAAAAAGAGAGTTTTGTAGAATATTAGAGAAAATGGGGTAAAACGAAGCAATTCGGAGCATTAAAGATCACATGGGAGGCCCGTGGACAATCATGGAGAAGGCCAAGGAATTGGAGCTGTTAAAGATGCGACTTGGACCTATTTTAAAGTCTATTTGGAAGCCCAAGGCCAAATGATTCGTTGCTTGGACCAAAGCCCGCAAAAGAGGATAGAAGGATAGAGCAGAAGAGAGAAAATCGGCTTATGCGTCTGGGACGCATGTATCGAGTGTCCAGACACATTGATTGCGTCTGGGACGCATAGATCGAGCGTCCAGACGCATTGATTAAGTCTGGGACGCATGAATAATGCGTCCAGACGCATGAATCGACACTGTAGCCAATTCCTTCTCAGTTTTGAAGACGAAGTCGGACTCTGGAAGAAGTCTATTTGTATTAGGAAACAAATGACGGTTTGGAATGCTTCTAGAGCTCATTGTAACCCCTATAAATAGAGGACCTAAGTTCCTCATGTAATGGGCCAATTCACTTATATTCTTGTCTCTAGAACTTGAGGCAGAGAGAGATTAATAATAAAAGATCGGTTTTAACTAGCTGAGTCTTAATAAATTAGTCTTTCTAGTCTTATGTTCTTCGACTCTTCTTCTCGTTCTTCGTGTTCTTCTTTCTATATGGAAGGCTAATCTTTTCCTTCAAGGGAGGAGATGAAGCCAGTGCTTAAGGTTTAATGATTCTTCTGGTTCATGGTATTCTTCAATCAGGTTAGTTCTTTATGTTTTTAGTTATTAGTTCCATTACCCCCATTTTGGGGATGGAAGTATAGATTAAGGTTTTTATTTATTACAATTGAATATCATGCTAGTTTAGGGTTTTATTTATTGCAATTGAATATTTTCTAGTAACATGCTTTTATTTATTGCAATTGAATATAATGCTAGAATAGAGTTTTATTTATTGTAATTGAATATTATACTATTATTCTCTACTTTTCTTCTAGTTGTGTAGTGTTTTAGAGTAAGGTTAGTATTCCTTGTGTTTGCCTTAGATGGTGATTCATTGAATAGCTGGTCAAGCTCACATAAAAGGAAAGAAGATACTAGTAACATGAACATAGGAACAACCTTAAGTAGAGTTAATTGTTTAACGATATTTCACCCAAAAAGGTATCGGCACTCGCTCGATTGCCCGATTGTAGTCTACTTGGAGAACAACATGAAGCAAAAGGTCATTGAATCAAAAGCATTGGTGGATTTGAATCTCTCAAATCTATCTCTCTCATATTCTCTCCCTATTTCCAATTCTTAGTTTTAGTATAAGTTTAGTTAGTTAGTTTAGTTTAGTTTAGTTTAACATTAGAATCTACAATATCTATAATAATAGTTTTTAATCCCTCAAACCCCCTTTCCAATCATGTCCTTTATATAAACATACACTTAAAAGTGGAACGATACCCTACTCATCCTTTACTCGTTGAGGGATAATTAGGTTTTGATACGCTTCTCTTTTGTTCAACGACCATACCACATCTACATACACGCAAAAGAGGAAATGTCACACTACAACCAACAACCAACTCAACTTCCTAAGCAATCAACAACTATCACAAACAGTAATAATAAAGCAAAGAAAGTAAACCACAACACAAGATGTACCGTGGTTCGGCCAATAATACCTACTTCCACAATAGCTAATCCTTTTATAAGTGTAGGAAGGAAGATTACAATCATTTCTCTCAAGTCTCTCTACCTTACTAGATCTCTCTACTTTTTTTACAAGCTTTTCTCTTGCAAGGGTTTTCTCTCAATTTTGGTTGCTCTCAAAATTGGGTTTCTATCTAAGACTTGATTACTAAAAACCTAATTTTGGTTTTTATAGTAATATGAAATTTCAGCGCGTTTGCAAAATTTCGGTTCCAACCGACATGCCAATGTAGAAATGTCATGTCCCGATGTGTGCAGATCATTGGAAACCAAACTTCCAACCGAATGGGTTCTTAACGATGTTTGCAGACCGTTCGAACACTTTACGAACGACGGCATGAGATCACTCAAGCTCCTTACGAACGATGTGAGTAGATCATTCGAGAAAGTGAATTCCAGATGAATTAGCTTCTAACAACTGAGCAGATCGCTCAACCCTCATGTGGGCGATGCCACCATGCCGTCTAGACTTCATTTGAACGATGTCACCAAGTCGTTGGTCACATGGTAAGGGACCCTAACAGGGTGATGGGTTTGGAACAAATGATATTATGATCTTTGATACAAAAGATGTTGATGTTGATGATGATACCAGAGCGCCTGTTTGGAAGAAACTCCCAATGAATATGTGTGTCCCTAGTGTTACCCTGTGCTTGTCGACAAAGACACCAAAATTTACATCATTGGTTTTTACATAATAAGTTGTTCATATCCTATTATTGATCCACCAAATCCAATCGCAAAGGTCTTTGATACAGATTATAATAAGTGGTTGTCCTGCTTCACCCTCCAAAAGACATCTTCAAAGAACTTTTTGAATATTAAGGCTTCGTTGACGTCCATGAGAACCGCATATTTATTGAGGCAGATAAGGATATGTATTGTTTTGATTTAGATTTTTAGGAATGGGGAAGTAGTCATGTCCTAGAAGAACCCCCATATTATGTCCCTTGTATTGGCATGTCATCTGTGGTTTTAAATGGCATCTTGTATACATTTTGGTATGGAAACGTGTATGCCTACAACTTTAAGGACAAATGGGTAGTTCTTCTCCCGGGTCTTCAGACAGTTTTGCTTGAATGGGGAAGGTCATTACAAGAGCCAGGATCTCTGCTGGACTTGGGGGATGACAAGTTGTGCGTTCTTTGGACTAGTGAAGATAACTTCATTCCTACCAGACTTCTCAGCTTTGTTGTGTTTGAAATCTTTAAAGATTCTTCTCCCGACGATATCACTGCTAAACTCATCTCCCATAGGCGCTTTCGTGTTCTAACCAATATCCACATCTATTCTACCATTGTCTAAGGGAGACAGACAATGATGAGAAGAAGAAGAACTGCAGTAATATGAAGCACACCAAATGAAAGCACTACGATTGCTAGAGTGTGAATCAGAGAACTGATAACCTATTGAAAGGCTTACTGCTCTCTTTCTTATTAGTAGCTGTTGTGAATAACTCAAGCAGAAACAATGTTATCCACTCTAAATAGATCAACTATACAAAAGGATTGATATTTCTTTCAAGACAAGACTTCAACACTCTCCAAGTACTATCCTAACACTTCTCAATATCAACTAACAAGCATATAAAGTAAAGATACCAATGTAAAAGAGAACAAACCATAAAACATGGATATAATGTGGTTCGGCAATGTGCCTACGTCCACCGGCGAGTTCAAAGCTTAACTAGATGCACAAAGTAACATATTACAAGAGCTCTCAATTCACTCACAAAGAATGAACACTCAAACACTCACTTAGAATGCACTCTTACAATCTCTGTCTCTGTTCTAGTATTGGTTAGGCTAAGTTTAATTAGAAAAAAACTTATGTTTTTATACTGGACTGAAAAAAGATCGATATGTCTGAGAATGCGGTGGAGTGCAAGTCGCGCCTTGCCTTAGGCGTAGATGAGTGCGAGCGTGCCTACGAAAGTTTGTACACAAAAGTCTAGTAACTTCGATCCAAAAAATTGGTTAAGTACAAATCCTCTAAGGGAGTACGCATGCGCTGTGCTCCAAGCCAACTAGGGCGTGGGTCGCGCCTTACAAAAAACGAACAACCCCTTTTTCTCTACATTCTCCACCTCGGTGAGGTTTTAACACATAAAACCAAGACGAACACATCCATTAAGAAGCACTAGTCTTCAAATCAACATCCCGAAACTCGCCGTCAACCGCCCTAAAAGGCCATGCCTACAAAGGGCTCTAATCAAACATGTAGGATTTGGAGCAAGTCCGAACAGTGCTGGAACTTAACTCCAGTGACAACCTTCATCAGCATATCATCAGGATTGTCATGGGTGTCCACTTTCTCAAGTGCTACATCACCATCCTCAACTACATCCCGCACAACATGATAACGGACATCAATATGCTTGGTCCAAGCATGATGAACCTGGTTTGTCGCCAAATAAATAGCACTCTGACTATCACAATATAAAGCAACACTGCTCTGCTCAATACCCATATTATCTAGAAGACCTCGAAGCCATAGTGCCTCTTTCACTACCTCTGCCATTACCATATACTCTGCCTCTGTAGTAGATAGAGAAATTGTAGCCTGTAGCATAGACCTCCAACTAACCTGTGCACCATGCATTATAAACACATAACCAGTAGTCGATCATCGTCTATCTAGATCACCTGCATAATCTGAATCCACATAACCACTGACATAACAAGTACCTCCACCATAAACTAATCCCACATCCAAGGTACCCTTCAAGTACCTCAATACCCATTTCACTGTCTCCCAATGCTGCTTATCAGGATTTTCCATATACCTGCTTACAACACTGACTACCTGTGAAATGTTTGGGCATGTGCACACCATAGCATATATCAAACTGCCCACTGCACTAGCATAAGGAACATGAGCCATATGCTTTTGTTCCTCCACCGAACTAGGAGATAACTTAGTTAAAAGCCTAAAATGCCCAACCAAAGGAGTAGAAACTGACTTTGCATTCTCCATACCGAATCGAGAAATTACTTTCTGAAGGTATTTCTTCTGAAATACAACTATCCGTCACTTCTTTCTATCTCTGTCAATCTCCATGCCCAATATCTTCTTGGCTCCACCCAAGTCCTTCATCTCAAACTCAGAGCTAAGTTGAGATTTCAACTTGCCTATCTCCACCATGCTTTTGGATGCAATAAGCATGGCATCCACATAAAGCAAGAGATAGATGAAATCATTACCACAAAGCCCACGAAAGTCAACACAACAGTCATACTTACTTTGGGTATACTCATGTTGTATCATGAACGTGTCAAAGCGCTTGTACCATTGCTTTGGCGATTGCTTTAAACCATACAATGACCGATTCAACTTGCACATATGATCTTCTTTTTTAGCAACAACAAAACCTTCAGGTTGTCTCATATAGATCTCTTCCTCCAAGTCTCCATGCAAGAAAGAAGGTTTCACATCAAGTTGCTCTAACTCCAAGTCGAAGTGAACAACTAAACTCAATAACACACGAATAGAAGTATGTTTGACCACCGGGGAAAATACCTTATTGTAGTCGACTCCTTCCTTCTGTGAGAAACCCTTTGCTACCACTCTCGCCTTGTACCCAGTATTGTCAAACTCAGGAAGGACCTCTTTCTTTATGAAAACCCATTTACTGCCGATAGTCCTCTTCCCCTTTGGCAATAAAATAAGGTCCTATGTGTGATTCTTATCAAGAGATTCCATCTCTTCCTGCATAACAACTAACCAATCTCTGTAATGAGCATCTTTAATAGCTTCCTTGAAGCTATCTGGCTCATCATTTTCAATAATCAGTGCATATACCACTAAATCCACCTGACCACAATGTTTTACCAGCTTATCATGCCCATACTTGTACACTTCCTTAACTTGTCTCTTTGGCCTAGGGTCAGCTGATATTTGCCTTTTGCTACGTTAGAGATTTGAATCTCTTCTTTGGCAAAAGTGCGAATTCAAAGATATTTTTCCTTACTCACGATCTTCGTGTTCATATAAAATTAGAGTAGGGATTCGAACCAACCTAAATTTCTAGGACCACTTACAACTTGGTTTTTACTCTTTTAGGGAACTAGTGAGTAAGTTTAGCGATGATTATATTAATACTACATACTTGGTTTCTTTACTACACAAAAATTAAAAAAACATTAAGTTACGTAATCATGCAACTAAGACACAATAAAATTTTACTAAAACAAAAGTGGAGAGTTAATTCTCCTCATGTGAAAATAACTTTTGTTATTTGATTTTTGTAAGTGTATTTTTATCTTCCTAGAACTCATAGACAAGTTCTACTAAAAGAAAACTTGATCCGTAACATATATGACTCATCTCTAAGCTCATACATGCTAGCATGTGGAACCAAAGCAATGACTTATCTCTAAGCTCATCACTTGATCCCTAACTAGACTCTACACCAACTATCATTTTGGGATAGGATGTAGGTCTAGTTGTTCTTCCTAAACAACTTACTAAACCAAAATAACAAGAATTTTTCCTCATATGAGTATTATTAACTCCCCATAAAGGGAAGGTTTAGCTCATGATCCTTGTGCTAAAACTAAAACAAGTGTGGAATGTAAAAATAGAGAGAGAAAAAAGAAGAAACTATCTATTTATAAACTCACTTGCATGAAGAAGTGAGAATTTTTCAAGAGGAACACAAGGTTTCCTCCATTAAAACTATTACAAGCTATTTTTTTTCAAAACTAAAAACTAAGGCTAAGGAACTAAAATAATACATGGTAAATGAAAAGAAGTCAAGGGAGTAAATGGATTGTCCCCCGCCCTTATTTTGTTTTCTTCTCCATTTGAGAGAAATCTCATTTCCTCCCACGTGAAACACCAAACAACATTTACTTAATTTTTATCCACCACATTAAAACAAAGTGACACCTTACTTTTTTTTCACTATTAACACCTAATCTAATTAATTACATGCAAGGTGTCAACTTTGCACCAATAATTTGGCATTTTTGTCTTGACATGCTCCATGATTAATGACTCATCAAATCTTGCGAGCCCGCCTAGTGGGTCCACGTGCAGTCCAGTAGCGGTCCGATCTTTTGGCAATTTTACAACTTCCCGCCTATGCGTAGAGTTCATCGCCCTGATTGTCTGAGCAGCTCACTTGTAGCATTCAGAGTCCTGGTTCAAGAGGTAGGAGCTTCGAAAGTTTGATGCTTCTGTGCAGATTTGTTGGGCTTTACATGGCTGATTTGGAAGAATTCATATATACGTCGTTCCCCGTGCTTTAACGCAGGTTTAACCAATATTTTCATGTTTCTTTGCGAATACACCAAAAAAGTACGAAAATATATTTATTTCATGATTATTAAACACATAATTAACCAAATTTATATGTCTCAATGGGGTTTTATATTACAGTTTTGGGTGCTTATCATCAGCCACTACAAGTTGCGGATGCTCATGCTCTTCTTCCTGTTGCTGCATGGTTCCATGATCTGGTACCTGCTGCATCAAACAACTCAAGCTCAGTAGCTTGAACTTCTATAGACTCACCATTCTGCCTAGCTTTTTCCGACTTACTGAAAGATAACACAGAAGTCTCATCAAAGGTAACATCTCTGCTGACCAGGAACTTGTGGTCTTCTAGACGCCATAATCTGTATCCCTTTACCCCATTTGCGAAGCCCAAGAATATTGTCTTCTTAGCTCTAGGATCTAGTTTGCTTTCCTTCACATAGTAGTAAAAAGTCAATCCAAACACTCATAAAATACTATAATCAGCTGAGTTACCTGACTACACCTCACAAGGCGTTTTGCAATCTATAGTTGGAACTGGTGACCTATTATACAGGTAACACACCATGGACACTACATCTGCCTAATACTCTTTGTCTATACTAGCATTAAACAACAAACATCTCACTCTTTCAAGCAAGGTTCTATTCATCCTCTCTACCATCCCATTCTGCTGAGGCATGCCCCTGACTGTCTAGTGTCTAGCAATGCCCTGTTATGCACAAAATTCTTGGAAATGCTCATAAGTATAGTCAGTACCATTGTCAGACCTTAAAGTCTTTAGTTTCCTATCTGTGTGATTCTCAACCCTTGCCTTCCACTATTTAAATATCTCAAATACTTCATCTTTCATTTTCATCATATACACCCACACATAGCGAGTATGATCATCAATGAATGAGACATAATAACAGTTACCTCCTTTTGAAGCCACTCTGGAGGGTCCCCATACATTTATATGCACATAATCAAGGATGCCTATTGTCGTGTGCTTGCTTAAACTGAACTTGACTCTGCACTGCTTCCCATAGACATAATGCTCACAGAACTCCATACTTGGCTTCTTCAAGTCCTTCAAAAACCCTCGCTTGCACAACTCAGATAAACCCCGTTCACTCATATGCCCTAAACGCATATGCCATATCTTAGTACACTCAGAATCATCACTACATGTACCAATTGCTACATTTTTAGTCACCGTACTACCCATCAAAGTATACAAGGTTCCATGTCTTTGACCCTTCATAAGAACTAAAGAGCCACTAACAATCTTTAGGACTCCACCTTCCCCTACAAACTTGTGGCCTTTGGAATCCAAGGTACCAAGAGAGATAAGATTTTTCTTTAGCTCAGGAACATGTTTTACATCATTTAAGGTCTTCACAACACTATCATGCATCTTAACTCGTATAGTTCCAATCCCAACCGACTTGCACGCATGGTCATTACCCATCAAAATGGAACCGCCATCGATGCTCTCATAGGAAGCAAACCACTTTCTATTTGGGCACATATGGTAGGAACACCCGGAATCAAGGATCCACCGATCCGCCATATAGTCTTGCAATGTGGACACACAAAGACTTACATCTTCCACTTCAGAGCCTGAAGCAAAACTTACCTCAACATTAGCCTTACCATTCTTCTTACCATTTTTCTTGTTATCTTTCTTCGAGTGAGGACAATTACTTGCGTAATGTCCCTTTTCATCACAATTATAGCACTTCACATGTTTCAGTGGCTTCTTTGACTTGGACCTAGACCTCTTGTCACAGCCCGATTTTCTAAACAATTAAAAAGAATGAATATTTGAAATATAAATATCTCAAACATCACTAATTTCAATTGTCTAGAAACCCAGGCTATGACGGGGTGGATACAACACATGTCAAAACCTAAAACCCATATCACAACAGGATCAACTTAACAACAAAAATCTCCAAATTCCTCAACTATCACTTTATTAAAAACTTTCTTCCATCCCAATACAAACATAAACAAACTTTAAGAATAACAATTTCCAACATCGTATTCTCATGTCATATGAAAATGTAACCTACGTTATTACATCCTTCCAATAATATCAGACCTAATAAAAGAACTAACGGACTGCTCCAGGCAAGAATCCAAATCACACGCCGTGGTTCCACTGCCTTCCACCTATGTTCCCAAGAACACACCCACGTTGCCAAAACAAAGCAAACATGGGTCAGCAAAATGGAATTTGCTGGTATGAGTAGACTAACCACATATAAACATTATCATACTTTAATTATCCAAACAATCACTTTATATTTTCCCATGACTTAATCATTCACGGCTTGGAAGATGTGGTAGTTAGTCATTTCAACCGGCATAGCTTCTTCCCAAGCAAGACTTCCATCTTATTAACTCATTCTAATAACTTGTTTTAATAACTAAGTCATTTAATTAAAACTTACCGATATCCACTGCTGTATAAGGGTAGAACCGCGTCCCTGCACAAAAGGTTATTAAGTCCTACCCTTCTGCAAAAGAAAGTTAGAACTTCTAACATTTGTCGATATCCTATAGGTATTTATAAGTAAACCCAAATACACTCGCACAATCAACTTAATTTCTCTTATTAATTAATCAATTACTTTTCTTATACACATATTTCACAACCTATGTACCTTAGGTCATTCCCGCCACATTCAAGGAATACCCAACCCTACATTCCCGTACACTCAAGGAATACAACTAACCCGCAAGGCGAATACCTTAGTTCCTCTCTAGGGTAGTCCAAACAATCTGGTCATTCATGGCACATTCAATGAATACCCGGGTCATTCATGGCACATTCAATGAATACCCATAGATAACGCTAACGGGCCATTTATGGCACATTCAATAAATGCCCACCTAACATATGACATCAACAGTCATAAAACTCAATTCCAAAACTTGAGGCGTGGAGAGTTCTAAAAGAGAAATTTATTTACGCATTATTGAACCTTATTTCATATATTATTTCAGAGAACGAAAGAGTATCTTGATTCATGTATTTTTTTTGTTTACGCGTTATTAATTATATGGATGTCTTAGTGTCATAGCGCCGTATATCATAAGAGATTGAAATATCACATAATAGTTAATACCCGTACACGTATATATATATAGGTCTTAGCCTAAAGTCAAGCACCTATCCCAATAGACTTAATCATAGCCAAGTCAAAGGTCCTTATGACTATGTCTCTAAAAATATAAATCTTGTCACGTGTCTAAAATACGCCATATCAATGTCAAATCTTTATTAGATAAAGACAAACCAATTTATGCAGGCTTCCGCAATATTTTAGCATTTGATTTGTCCATACCATCTACAACATAAAACGTAGCACAATTAAACAATCAAAAGTCCACAATCAAAGTCCAAACCAAAGCCCAAAGGTCTAACTATTTAAAGACCCAATTTGGATCTATATTAAGTCCTATGGACTGACCCAAAACAATATTAGAAACTGGCCCAAAGAAATCACAACTTAGTTTCGGCCCAACCAAACAAAATAGAACTGGCCCAAGCAAACAAATGAAACGGGCCTATAGACTAAACCAAATTGGTCCAAGTTTAATTGAACTGGTCCGGCCCAACCAATTAATCTGAACCGGCCCAAAACAGAACCCAAAAGGTTTTGGCCCAAAGCCCAAAGCTTAATTTAAACCGGCCCAAACTAAACACAATCCGGGCCCAACCAAACATTGAAATTTCGGCCCAGCCACTAAACACAAAACCGGGCCCAACACAAAACAAAATTTGGTAAGGCCCAAGGCCCAAGCCCCAGGCCCAATTCGGCCAACAGTTCACCTTCTTCCCCAAATTCTCTCCTCCACCACCAGCTCGCGTGCCGGCCACCACTAATCCCTTCTCCCTTATATCGGTTTGACTCATATGCACAAACCATACAACTTTAATAAAGACAATAACTCTAATATCAGTGATTCAATACTCTTCTTCAAACTAGATCTAAGGTTTTGACCTCCATTAAAGCTTGTTTCAAGCTCCCCACCGCCCTCACTCAACAGTCCCACTACCATCATTCATCAAACAACCACTCACCATACCAAATCGCAGTTCAAACACAAAAATAAAAACAAAAAAACCCAAATCCTTCAGTATCACAGTAACGCCATTAATGCCTCCCTTCAAGCTTAATTCACTGCCCACATCTCACTACACAACCCAATCACAATACAAAAACGAGTTCAACCAGCCACAAACACACAACAACAAAAAAAAACGAGTTCAACCAACCAAGAACAGGACGATTCCATTGTTTTGGCTCGTGACGCCATTAGCGCCCATAAAGCTTGGACAGTTCAAAAGTGTATTTCCTAGCCTCAACAGAGTTTCGACAGTTCTATATCAAATCCGAATTTCACTAGAGTTATAACAACTCGACAACACGATGCCGAATAAAACAAGATGACGAGCAGTATATATAAAAGCAGAAACCTATACACCGATATACGAAAACTATAATTTTCGGTGAAATAACAAACATAGCTACTCACCTTTAGTGCGCTCCGACTATCAACCAGCTACCAGGAAAAATCTTCCTTTCCTTCCTTCAGTAAAACTCCCATTTTTTTTTCTAAAACCCTCGCTGTGTTTTTCCCCAAAAACTCTACGTGAGAAAACTCCCCGAAAAACAAGGACAACACTTATCCATTACTTACGGGACTTTTATCCCTAAGCTGATAGTTATCCTATATTATTTTATCTATTATCTATAATTATTATCTTTATTATTATTATTATTAGGAAAATAAAAGAATAAAAACACGGGGTGTTATAATATACACACCTTAAAAGGATCTCGTCCCGAGATTCAAGGTAGAGTGTAGATTAACCAAACAAATAGTACGTCAAACAATTAAAATGAGACATACGTGTATATACGCAAATATACACACCTTAAAAGGAATACACATATACGATATCATATAGATAGACATACTAATATTCAAATCACATACTTTGAAAGTGTGTCTATATACGTATTGAACCCAAGAAATACGTATATACGCTAGCATACACAACTCAAAAGAATAAATGTAATTAATTTCTTCAATTGCCAACACTTAAGTAAACTCATTATTTCACAATTTAGCAAAACCCATATTCTTCAAGTTAAATCATACTAAGAAGGCAATGTAGTTCCTCTCACACCGAGGCAGTTAGTTCCACTCTTAGTATTTTCCAACTAATCCAAGACGTTTAAAAAAATACATATTATAATTTCTTTTTTTTTTTTCTTTACGATCTTCCCTGTCAAAACTATTTGTTTAAAAACTCATATGTTTTCATCCACCACCTTAGTGTTTACACATATATCAACATTTCTCTCAGTGTCTCACAAACACCACATGTTCGAAAAAAAAATATATATAAAACGTATAGACTGATTCATATTATCAACGGCCTACACTATGTCCACCATCACATAGGATCAAACACCTACAATGTGAGGCATGCACACTGGCTCACACACCAACGATATGCAAGTATACACTGGTTCACACACCAACGATGCATACTAACTCTCTACCATCACATAGGATCAAACACCAACGATGTGTGGTATGCACACTGGATCACACTCCAACGATGTACATGTACACCTTTGGATCAAACTCCAACGATGCATCTGAGGAGAGATGTTATGTATATTGGATCACACACCAACGATATACATAACTTGGACAATATCAAATATTTTAAATCCAACCTTTATCAAAAGGGTTTCTTTATTCCTTGGATAATTCCAATTTACTCCAATATGAAATTTTAAAATAACAATTTCTTCTTTAGCCAATACTTACTTAAAATCGAAACCTCTGTTAGCAAAACAACACTATAACATGCTGAACAATTTCGATTATAAATTTCATAAGAAACTAACCGTTAAAACAACCAGCATTTTATTTTTTCCTAATCATATCCCAACATTCCACTATAAAAGTACACATAAAACAACAAGCCAAACCAAATACCACAAAGAAACACTCCTACTACCCATTCACCACAATCCGAGGATCACCTAGACCTTCACTATCTAGGCTAACCTAAGCTCTGATACCAAAAATGTCACAGCCCGATTTTCTAAACAATTAAAAAGAATGAATATTTGAAATATAAATATCTCAAACATCACTTATTTCAATTGTCTAGAAACCCAGGCTATGACGGGGTGGATACAACACATGTCAAAACCTAAAACCCACATCTGGCGGGGATCAACTTAACAACAAAAATCTCTAAATTCCTCAACTATCACTTTATTAAAAACTTTCTTCCATCCCAATACAAACATAAACAAACTTTAAGAATAACAATTTCCAACATCGTATTCTCATGTCATATGAAAATGTAACCTACGTTATTACATCCTTCCAATAAGATCAGACCTAATAAAAGAACTAACGGACTGCTCCAGGCAAGAATCCAAAATCACACTGTGGTTCCATCGCCTTCCACCTATGTTCCCAAGAACACACCCACGTTGCCAAAACAAAGCAAACATGGGTTGACAAAATGGAATTTCTTGGTATGAGTAGACTAACCACATATAAACATTATCATACTTTAATTATCCAAACAATCACTTTATATTTTCCCATGACTTAATCATTCACGGCTTGGAAGGCGGTAGTTCAGTCATTTCAACCGCATAGCTTCTTCCCAAGCAAGACTTACATCTTATTAACTCATTCTAATAACTTGTTTTAATAACTAAGTCATTTAATTAAAACTTACCGATATCCACTGATGTATAAGGGTAGAACCGCCCCCAAGACACAAAAGGTTATTAAGTCCTACCCATACGCAAAAAGAAAGTTAGAACTTCTAACATTTGTCGATATCCTATAGGTATTTATAAGTAAACCCAAATACACTTTCAAGACAATCAACTTAATTTCTCTTATTAATTAATCAATTACTTTTCTTATACACATATTTCACAACCTATATACCTTAGGTCATTCCCGCCACATTCAAGGAATACCCAACCCTACATTCTCGTACACTCAAGGAATACAACTAATCCGCAAGGCGAATACCTTAGTTCCTCTCTAGGGTAGTCCAAACAATCTGGTCATTCATGGCACATTCAATGAATACCCGGGTCATTCATGGCACATTCAATGAATACCCATAGATAACGCTAACGGGCCATTTATGGCACATTCAATAAATGACCACCTAACATATGACATCAACAGTCATAAAACTCAATTCCAAAACTTGAGGCGTGGAGAGTTCTAAAAGAGTGTGGTAAATTTATTTACGCATTATTGAACCTTATTTCATATATTATTTCAGAGAACGAAAGAGTATCTTGATTTATGTATTTTTTTGTTTAAGCGTTATTAATTATATGGATGTCTTAGTGTCATAGCGCCGTATATCATAAGAGATTGAAATATCACATAATAGTTAATACCCGTACACGTATATATATATAGGTCTTAGCCTAAAGTCAAGCACCTATCCCAATAGACTTAATCATAGCCAAGTCAAAGGTCTTTATGACTATTTCTCTAAAAATATAAATCTTGTCACGTGCCTAAAATACGCCATATCAACGTCAAATCTTTATTAGATAAAGACAAACCAATTTATGCAGGCTTTCGCAATATTTTAGCATTTGATTTGTCCATACCATCTACAACATAAAACGTAGCACAATTAAACAATCAAAAGTCCACAATCAAAGTCCAAACCAAAGCCCAAAGGTCTAACTATTTAAAGACCCAATTTGGATCTATATTAAGTCCTATGGACTGACCCAAAACAATATTAGAAACTGGCCCAAAGAAATCACAACTTAGTTTCGGCCCAACCAAACAAAATAGAACTGGCCCAAGCAAACAAATGAAACGGGCCTATAGACTAAACCAAATTGGTCCAAGTTTAATTGAACTGGTCCGGCTCAACCAATTAATCTGAACCGGCCCAAAACAGAACCCAAAAGGTTTTGGCCCAAAGCCCAAAGCTTAATTTAAACTGGCCCAAACTAAACACAATCCGGGCCCAACCAAACATTGAAATTTCGGCCCAGCCACTAAACACAAAACCGGGCCCAACACAAAACAAAATTTGCTAAGGCCCAAAGCCCAAGCCCCAGCCCAATTCGCAAGTTCACCACCTTTCCCCTAAAAATTCTCTCTCCTCCACCACCAGCTCGTGCGCCGGCCACCACTAATCCCTTCTCCCTCATATCGGTTTGACTCATATGCACAAACCATACAACTTTAATAAAGACAATAACTCTAATATCAGTGATTCAATACTCTTTTTCAAACTAGATCTAAGGTTTTGACCTCCATTAAAGCTTGTTTCAAGCTCCCCACCGCCCTCACTCAACAGTCCCACTACCATCATTCATCAAACCCCCACTCACCATACCAAATCGCAGTTCAAACACAAAAATAAAAACAAAAAAAACCCAAATCCTTCAGTATCACAGTAACGCCATTAACGCCTCCCTTCAAGCTTAATTCACTACCCACATCTCACTACACAACCCAATCACAATACAAAAACGAGTTCAACCAGCCACAAACACACAACAACAAAAAAACGAGTTCAACCAACCAAGAACAGGACGATTCCATTGTTTTGGCTCGCGACGCCATTAGCGTCCATAAAGCTTGGACAGTTCAAAAGTGTATTTCCTAGCCTCAACAGAGTTTCGACAGTTCTATATCAAATCCGAATTTCACTAGAGTTATAACAACTCGACAACACGATGCCGAATAAAACAAGATGACGAGCAGTATATATAAAAGTAGAAACCTATACACCGATATACGAAAACTATAATTTTCGGTGAAATAGCAAACATAGCTACTCACCTTTAGTGCGCTCCGACTATCAACCAGCTACCAGGAAAAATCTTCCTTTCCTTCCTTCACTAAAACTCCCATTTTTTTTCTAAAACCCTCGCTGTGTTTTTCCTCAAAAACTCTACGTGAGAAAACTCCCCGAAAAACAATGACAACACTTATCCATTACTTACGGGACTTTTATCCCTAAGCTGATAGTTATCCTATATTATTTTATCTATTATCTATTATTATTATCTTTATTATTATTATTATTAGGAAAATAAAAAAATAAAAACACGGGGTGTTATACCTCTCATTGCTTGTAGAGGCCTTTTCATAAGATCTTCTTCTTGCCACTAGCCCTTGTCCTGCATCAATGTTATTCTCAACTCGTGTCTTCTTCATCAACTTATAAGAAAGAAGCACACTTTGAACTTTGTCAAAATTAACATCTTCTCTGTTTATAAATGTAGTCATTAGATGCTCATAGCTCTCGGGCAAAGAGAATATTAAACATGCTACTTGATCCTCATCATCCATCTTCATACCAACATTCAAATAATCCATGAGGCGTCAATGGAACTCACTAATATGCTCTTGCATCATTGAACCATCCACCATCATGTACCGATAAAGACGCTTCTTAAGGTACATCTTGTTCGTCATGCTTTTAGTCATATACATAGATTCTAGCTTGAGCCAAATACCGGCAGCGGTATTTTCTTCCATCACATTATACATTATCTCATTAACAAGACACAACCGGATTGATGAACAAGCATGTAGATCGAACTCTTCCCAATCATCATCACTTATATTCGCCGCCTTTCATTTAATCCCCTTTAAAGCCTTGTGCAAACCTTGTTGGATGAGGATGTCCTTTACTTGGACTTTCCAAATCCCAAAGTTATGCTTCCTATTAAATTTCTCTACTTCAAACCTAGCATTTGACATGTTGAGAGTCATTTTTTCAAGTCACACACAATAAAAAAAAAAACGTTCACTTGGGAATTTTATCAAACACCTTGTCTCCAGAAATTTTTGAGCACTATGGTTCTTCACCAAAACTCAAAATCCTAGGTTGTAAACCTTGCTCTGATACCAATTGTTATGAATAACTCAATCGGAAACAATATTATCCACTCCAAATAGATCAACTCTACACAAAGATTGATCCTTCTTTCAAGACAAGACTTCAACACCCTCCAAGTACTATCCCAACACTTCTCAATATCAACTAACAAACATATAAAGTAAAGAGACTAATGTAAAAGAAAACAAACATCAAGACACAGATATAACGTGGTTTGGCTATGTGCCTACGTCCACCAGCGAGTTTAAAGCTTTACTAGATGCACAAAGTAACAGATTACAAGAGCTCTCAATTCACTCACAAAGAATGAACACTCAAACACTCACTTAGAATTCACTCTTACAATCTCTGTCTCTGTTCTAGTATTAGTTAGGTTAAGTTTAATTAGAAAAAAACTTATGTTTTTATACTGGACCGAAAAAAGATCGATGTGTCTGAGAATGCGGTGGAGCGCGAGTCACGCCTTGCCTTAGGCATAGATGAGTGCGAGCTCACCTTCGAAAGTTTGTACATAAAAGTCCAGTAACTTCGATCCAAAAAATTGGCTAAGTACAAATCCTCTAAGGGAGCACGCACGCGTTATGCTCCAAGCCAACTAGGGCACGGGTCGCGCCTTACTAAAAACGAACATCCCTTTTTTCTCTACAGTAGCACAATGCACTTACATACTGTTTGGGTAACTAGTTAAACTTAGTTATTGCAGGTTATGTGTTTCTAAACTTAATGATGTTTTTGTTTTAATCTAATTAGTATAGAGACACGAAGAAGAGAGCAAAGAGGAGAGATTCAATTCGAAGAAAAAAAAAGTTCATAAATTGAAAAATAAATAAATAAACTAAACCGGTCCGCTCACGCCCACTGCTTTGCAATTTTGCTGCTGAACATAGTTGAAACTACTTTTAAGCAACTTATATTTTAAAAATAAGTATGGGCTGTGCTGAAGAACCCTAGTCGATGACTCTATATGTGCACATAGAGAGAGGGAGATGAGATCTACTTACATTCCCAAGCAATCATATATGTCGGAGCAGTCATTTCCTTTCTCGACACGAAATTTCACGCAAATAATATAGGGTCCTGTATTGGGTGCCACTAGAATTGGATTGGGCAGCCTCCAACACAAGCCCAAATAGCAAAGCCCAAAAAAAAGCCCAGTACACCCCCCACCTAAATCGTGAAATCGGAAAAACCTACTCTAACCGGTCATCTCTCTCGCGATTTCTCACCTAAAACCCAAAACAAAAACCCTCTCGCGATTTTCTCACAATCATCCTTCAATCCAACATAACAAAAGCATTTTCTCACAACAACAAAGCATTGTGAGTTGTCGCGATATTTTCTCACAACAACAAAGTATTGTGAGTTTTCATTATTTTAGTTAAATATTTAGTAAAGACTATTTTTTATTATTCATTTGATGGTTTTATGGTATGTTTGTTATTTCAGCATCTACTGTTGAGTCTTTGTTGTTTATAAACTTTTGTTGCAAGTTGCGAGTTGGACATTGATGAGATAATTGATTTTGACAAATTTAGTTGTTACATTGGTGAGTTTGTGTGTTTGTGTGTGTGTTTGTGTGTTTGTGTGTGTGTGTGTTGCGAGTTGCGAGTTTGTGTGTTGCGAGATAATTGTGAGTTGCGAGTTTGTGTGTGTGTTGATGCTCACAATAAGTCCATCTGTTGAATACATCTATTGAGTATTCATTTGTTGAATATAAGTTTGTTGAATACATCTGTTGAGTTTGTAACTTCGCCATGCGAGTTTGTGTGTTTCTCACAAAAAATCCATCTGTTGAATTTGTCCCCTTACTTATATGCTCAGTCCCCTGATTTATATGCTAGACATGTCAAAAGTTTTGGCAGATTTTGGTATGAAACTGTTTTGTTCACAAGTCACTATGACTTATTGTGAGCAACACACACACAAACACAATCCACACTTCTTTGATAGATGATAGCCTAGGATGTCCATAATATGAACCCTCTTATTGGTCAGTTAAATCTCAGAGCGTCTTTGTTCTCTTTCTGTCTATTGTCAACTACATGACTATTCCTACACATCTGATGAAGTGGGTCTCACTTTTTTGTGTTTCTAATATTCTTGTTGTTATTTGAACAATTAACATGTCCTTCAAGTTTATTTTCTCATTTGGATGCATTTACTCAAGGATTAAAACAAGCTAGTGCATTAATATGGTAAACAGGGATAGTGAATTAGCAAGAGAAGGTTGTGTTATGTCATGTCTTGCGGACTATGATAGCAAGCTAGTATTGTCTTGTGGAGTGTCGTATTTTCTTAACAATGCATGCAAAATTGGACATATTTGGGGTTTATAAGATATTTGTGCATTTGAAGCTGTTTAATATGTGCCAAGTCATTGTATGATATCAAGTGAAGAAGAGACGCAAATCTTTACTCTATTAGAATTCATGTATATCATTGTGCACACTTGCGTTTTGTTTGTTATGGTTGCTTGAGTTCGGGTATCATAGATTATTATTGTGGAATATTTAGGAACTTGCCTATGATGTCTCAGCCAAGGTCCATCGGGTTTAGTAGAGCTAGGAACAGTATTGATGGAGCTCCATATCAGAATCTTGGTTTCCTTCTTCCTTATCATCCTCCATGGTCTCACAATGGTTTAGGAGATGTAAATGATAGAGAAGGAGGAGGAGGCAACCTTGGAAGTTGAATGAGTATTACTGGGTGCAAAATGAGGAAACCATATAGGGTTTCATTTGTTTTTGTGCAATTAATGAACTTAATTATATAGCATGGTGTGCTAGTTTGTTTAAGAATGCAATTTAGGTATTCAAAAAAAGATTTTCTTTGGATATCTGTTTTGTTTGATTGAGAAACTTAACATGGACTTCTCTACTCTAGCTATATCAGTGCTCAGATAGTGAGATATATGACTATGCTGTAAATAAATCTCAGTCCAGAAAGCAATAAGATATATAAAATGAGTTCAATGGCCTATCTAGCTAGTGCTTGTGGTGTTCAGATGTGTTTTCTTATTGTTAATGTTCGATTATGACTTCATCTAGGTTCCTCTATCTAAGTTCATGCCTTCAGCTTTTTGAATTTCTTTAGTTTATGTATTGGGACACAATATATAGTAGGGACTACTTTCTCAGAAGTAATAGTGGTTGAGTAGATGTATGCATTTATCTAGGTTATTCACCCGAGAAGGTTTTTATAAATGTCTTAGATATAATGTGATTGAAGGGATGATCATTATAATCACTTAGTTTGAAAAGCATTGGTTACTGTGTCCTGTTTTATTTTATAAATGTCCTATTATACTTTATATATTGTGTCCTATTTTATAAATAATACTTGTTTTATTTTTCTTTGTAGCAATGGGTCCTCGATCAAAGAATGTCAAGAATGTAGCGAAAACTACATTCAAAGGTGTAAAGAAGTTGTTTGGTGGTGGTGGTTCCTCTTCAGGTCGCGGTGACGCGCTTGAGCCTGAGAAGAAGAGAGAAAAGGGGTCGAAAACAACGGCTTCAGTCCGTAGAGGTGATAGAAAAGCAGATGATGATCCTACGAATGTAGGTGATGTAGAAGGAGAGAAGAAGAGAAAAAAGAGTGAGGGCACCTCAGCCTCAGTGCGTAGAGGGGACCACAACGAGGTTGTTCTGAGTAATGTAGATACTGAGAGTGAGAGTGAGAGTAAGCGTGAGAGTGAGAGTGAGAGTGAGAGTGAAACTGAGATTGAGGGTGATATTAATGTAGATAAAGATTTAGATGATGTAGATAAAAATTTAGATGTAGATGTAAATGTAGCAATGGATCGTGGGAAGAGTATAGTTAATGATGATGGGGATAATGATGGTGAGGATGGGGATGATGATGGTGATGAAGAGGGTGATGAAGAGGAGGAGGATGATGATTTGGAAGAAGAAGAATTGATGGAAGTTAAAGCACCGGTTGAAGTCCAAGCACCTCCAATGGTAGACTATGTGAGAAAATCCAAGGATGATCTATTTGGAGTACACACGAGGTGTATATGGTGGTGGCCCTACTAAGTCAAAGCTTCTGTATGACTATTCGGTGCATGTGGCTCGTGATGTTTGGAAAAATAAGGTATTATCATAGACTTAGTATCTTGATTTTCCTTTGTCTTTACAAAACCTTTTGCTTCTCCTCACTGAGTCTTTATTGTTTCAGGTGGAGCGTGGAGTGTTGAAGTGTGTTTCGTATCTATCCAAGTTAAGCCAATGGGATCTCAAGAATGAGTTCAAAAGATCTCCTAGATTTGAAAATCAGCTTAAAAGGACTGGGTTTTATGATTTGGTATTTGGGTGTTACAAACATCAAGATCCGGCATTGGTCTCTACGTTTGTGGAGAAGTGGCACCCAGAGACCAACACCTTCCATATGCCGTTTGGGGAGATGACTGTGACTTTGGATGATGCCTCCCAAATCCTAGGCGTCATAATTAGAGGTAGAGCAATGAGAGGGAACACGGAGTTGACCCGTTCACAATCGGAGAGTCTCCTACACCGTGCTCTCGGTGTCTCGGAGCCTGTGATTAAAGCGGAGATGGACACGAGCCGGTTCATTTCAAATGTAAGGCTGGAATTCCTGCGGAGCCAGTTTGCTGAGAAGGTCCACGATAAAGGGGAAGGCGTCGACTTTAGCGGAGGTATAGAGGGCTGTAAGAGCTTATCTACTATTTTTCTTTGGATGTACCATATTCACCGACAAGTCTGGGACTAGATTTCCTATTTATTATTTGACCAAGTTGCTGAAATTCAAAGAGATCGGCGAGTATGCTTGGGGTGCAGCAATTTTGGCCTTTTTGTATAGAGGACTTGGGACTGCCACGTGTGCAAAGGTGAAAGGTGTTTCGGGCTTCCTGACTCTTCTACAGGTAAAACTTAAATATTTTGTAGATTCTTTTTAATGTTAATTATATTATTCTATTAGTATGCTAACTGTGTGTGTATATATCTAGTCGTGGATCTATGAGTACTTCCCGCTATTCAGGCCAATCCCAAACTTTGAGTATCAGTTGGGTGGGTCGCATGTTCTTAGACACGCAGTTAGCGCTGTGCACTATGAGAACTCATGTCATGCATTGCAATATTACCGTGCGATAATTGATGATATGACGATGTTCAATGTAAGTATTCCAATTTTTTTTAATTTTTTTTTTAGTAATTGATTATTTGAGTATGTGATTAATAACACATTTTATTTTGTTTAAGGTTGATTGGTGTCCATACGAGAATGTCAAAGTTATATGCCCAGTCGATGAAATTGCCTTTTTTAGGGAGTGATCTACTTTTTTTACGGTGTGGAGATTTATTGCGTTGCAAGGGTCATGCGTCAATTGGGTCTTGTGCAGTTTATGCCTGGAGCTCCTCCAACACAAAATTACACGACCAGGACTGTAACTGGACGCGGGTATAAAGTGAAATAGACATTGACAACTGTTGGGCATGTATATTGGGATCGTGCAGAATCACTTGATTTAACCCAACAATCGAGGACCCATCTGTACTTATCCATGGGAGTGTTATTCAGAGTACATGGAGTGGTATGTGAGGAATTCTCACATTTGATTGATAAATCGCGAGCAGCTTCCTATCCATCTCCCTGGAGACACTTCCATTTTATCCACCGATTGTGAGTATTGTGATTTTCTAATTGTGTTTTGGTTACGGTCTTTTAAAACGCTAATTAATAATTGTTTTGTATTCTTATTTCAACATAACAACGTCATCGATGAAATGAGTCAATTGCTAGAGAGAGGTCTACAATTGGGTGGGAATAATATTCCCGAAGAAGCAAGGACCTCATTCGAGGAGGCGTACAACTTGACTAGGTGCAAGTAAAGTGGTGGGCGGTACAGACATAACTGATTTTTGAGTGCGGCTTCCTCCGATGTTGATGTAATTTATGTATTTTTGAATTTTATGTATTCGAATTGAATTTGATGTGGAAATTGATATATTTGAATTTGATGGCGTATTCGAATTGAATTTGATATGGAAATTTATGTATTTGAATTTGATGGCGTATTCGAATTGAATTTGAAGTGAAATTTGATGTTTTGAAATGAATTTGAAAGTGTATATGAATTTGATGTGTTGGTATATGAATTTGATGTTTTGAAAGTGGAATTTGTTTGTTTTTTGGATATGAAAGTGTTGTAAAAATAAAATGAAATTCGAAAAAATATTTGTCCAAACGACCCCAGCCATGTCGTTTGGTATAAAAGCCAAACGACCCAGCCACATCATTTGGTATAAAGGCCAAACGACTAGCTCAGACCGTTTGGTATAAAAACTAAGAGCTTTGTCTCAAACGACCAGCTCAGACCGTTTGGCTCAAAGGTCAAACGACCAGTTCAGATCGTTTGGTATAAAGCCCAAATAACCAGCCCACATTGTTTGGTATCCAGCCTAAATGTAGGAGGATAACATTAAATCTTGAAGCAAATAGGTATCCAGCAAAGGGCATGCTCATCCACTTATTTAAGAGTGCGTAACCTTCTTCATGTAGGATTTCCTTCATCGCATAAAAAACCTCACTTTGACTGTACAGAGTATAATAAAGTGGGAGGTTGTCAATAAGCTCTTGGTACAAGTCATTTCTCATTTGCGGCCATTCTTCTTGACTTCTTCCTAATGCAATGCAAAAAGCTCTATAACTGCAGTTGCCATCGCCAACAAGGTCATCGACTCTAACAATGTATTTATGCATTTCTTCATGAATATCTAATCCATAATCCTTAGGATCCCTCGTCTTTCCAAAGTCTAACCCATCTTTCACATTTCATGGTGTGGCTGTTTTTGGATAAGCCTTATTTCTTGGTGTGGTTGTTTTTGGTGTTTTTGGAGAAAGCTTATTTCTTGGTGTGGTTGTTTTTGGTGTTTTTGGAGAAGCCTTATTTGTTGGTGTGGTGTGGGTGTTTTGGGTTGGTATTTTTAGAGAAGGCTTTTTTCTTGGTGTGGTGTGGGTGTTTTCGGTGGGCGTAATGTTTGGTTGTGACGAGACCCACTCATCATGGCCAAGTTAAGAATGTTCAAAATGAGATGGATCTCACTTTGAAGAGTTCTTATCTCCAGTTGGAAGCTTTCTCCTGTAGCTACCTTTCGGCCGACCTTTGGTTTTTGCTTCCTCACGAGGCGGTACTAGCCATGTACTTTCTGGTACGGCAATCTCCATAAGCTTCCTAATCATAACCCTCTGCTCTTCTTCAGAAACTATTGCAAACCTTTTCATGAACAAGTCCATCGAAGGTGTACTATCGGGACCAACACCCACTAACACATTGGGAGAAACAGACAATGAATTCCAAAAGGGGTCGATAGCAGTCAAAGGGATGGACCGCTCTTGCTTTTCAAACTCAATTAATTCATGAGCACATGGCTCGTGCGCAAATAACACCAACACTTGATCTCTCCATCTTTAACACGCTTTACCCAGGTATCTATTTCTTTAAATAGCAAGTCCAAACACTTGCGTGAGACAAGGCCTCTGAGTTCATGAAACAAAAGAATCTGGTGGTGGTGATGAGTTACAAATATACTCCTCTTGAAGGTAGATCTAATCTCGAACATCTGGATCTCTAGAATTGGGTGGGTTAAGCTAAACATACTCAAAAAATTATGACAATTTACATTTCCTAGTACACGTGTCACCTAAGCATGAGACCCTTCAACTCTATTGGTCGTTGTACTTCCAAAGTGAATGTGTTGGTCAGTCCAACAACATACGAATCGATCCCTATGAGGAAATCAAGTCTCTCGCAAATAACTAACAAAATTGGAGTACTCAACCCTGTAATATTTTTCCAAAGCATCTCATCTACGCTGGAAAATAACCTCTGTCTTCGATTTGACTACAGTGTTCCACGAGAACTGAGCCTTCTCTACAAGTTCTGTAGTTGGAAAAATATCGTAATATTTTGAAAGGACACACGTAGCGATATGCCATCTACATAGATGCTTGTGTGTGTTAGGAAAAACTTTGTCAACGGCACTCATCAGGGCCAAGTCCCTGTCAGACACGATCACGGATAGGTTTATGTCACTAAGCAAGCCACTAAATTGACGCAGGGCCCACTCATAGTCGACTATTGTTTCAGACTGAAGCAGCACCTGACACACGGTGAAAAACTTCCACGTTGAACTCACCCCAACAAGTTGTACGAAAGGCCATCGATACCTGTTAGGTTTGTAGGTAGCGTCTAACATGAAAACTGTTAGAAAATTCCAAGCCAACTTAACACTTTCTGGATGGGCCCATAACAACCCCGTTATCTCTTCGGTATTCTCATCTTGTCTCAACTTCTCAAAATAATGTTCTTTTGCTAACAACTCACGCAATCTCTGCAATTGTGTGAGACCGTTTATATCCAATTTCCTCACCTTCTGCCTTGCAGTGTAGACTTGGGATATACTAGATATGTTTTCATGATACCTATTCTTGATGGAATCCAAAATTTGTTTAGGCTTTATTCCACACTTACTCATCTCTGACAAGTACTCGAACTCTGGAACGGTCAGACGAGTAGCAAATGCATGTCCTTCAAGGGTCTTCGCCAATACATGGTTGTGAATACCATTTCTAACTTCTATTTTCCAACTATCGACAGTGTCGCGTTGGAAAACACCTTTTAACTTAAATGGACATCCCGATTTCTTGGTTCCCGACCTTCACTTATTAGCCTTCCCTTCACCTTCCTTCTTGTGTGACCGATACACACCCGAGCACTCGCAAGCCAAATTCAATCTTGCTACTCGGTTTCCCTTGGCACACTCCGACTTTTCAATGACCACAACAACATTAATTTGTTTTCCTCTAGCGGTTGCCCAACCGATTGCCTCGGTACATGTATGAAAGACCTAAACATATAAAAAACAACAACTATTATTAATACACTAAAAAAATTATATTTAGAAAATTTTTTAAAAAATGAAATCAATGCCTACTCCATCATACCTCTTCCGCAGTAAAAATTTATGTTGTATCACTTAAAATTGGTTGACAATCCACGTCATTCAAGTTTGCAGAGGATCGGTTCTCGAATAGCGGCAAAGAATCCTACATATAGAATAAAACAAGAGTCTCAAACAATTTGCATTTAGGTAATGAGGGATTTCAAAGTCCAAACGACCCAGCCATGTAGTTCCATAGTGTCCCCAAACGACCCAGCCATGTCGTTTGGGCTCGGGTTTTGCATTCATTCATTCAATCAATCAATCAAGTGATTTGCATTCATTCTAATCAATGCTCTCTTGTAGATCCATTCATTCATTAATTCAATCAATCAAGTGTTTTTGTATTCATTATAATCAAGTGTTATCTCATTATTTAGGTTTGTACTTTGTCATCGACGATTTCTCGGCATCTCATTTGCTCGACTAGTCGCATCTTCAAATTCTTCACCTTCACCTTCACCTTCAACATTTTGTGTCACTTCTTCACTGTCAACATTTTTTCTATTTTCTCTTTCTCTAATTTGTTGTTGCACCTCAAGCATTACCTCAAATGCTTATTCTTCATCTTCATGTTCCATTTAGGATTTTGATTAGGTATTCTATGTAGAGAAACTTGAGTATTCTATGTAAGGAGTAAAGGATTTTAATGAAAAAAGGAGTAAGGAGAAGTAAATGAGAAACTTGAGTATTCTATGTAGAGATATTTGAAATTTTGATATATTTCAAATAATTGAGTGAAATATGTTTATAAACCCTAAACCCCAAACTAGTTTATTATTCACAACTGATAAAAAAAAATGGAAAATAACAAGTTTAGATATAAAACAAATTATTATTTTAGATTTAGATAATTTAGTGAAATATGTTTGAAATTAAAATATTTTTATGTTGGTACGAAATTTGTAAACCTTGAACCCTAAACCCCAAACCCCCAAACTAGTTTATGATTCAAAATTTGAAAAATAAAATAAAAAATAACAAGTTTAGATATAAAACAAATTATTATTTCGAATAATTAAGTGAAATATGTTGGTACGAAATTTGTAAACCTTGAACCCTGAACCCCAAACATCAAACAAGTTTATGATTCACAATTGAAAAAAAAAATGAAAAATAACAAGTTTAGATATAAAACAAATTATTATTTTAGATTTTGACATGTTTGATTACATATTTTAACTTGGTTATATAGATACTATGTCATAACAGATAAAGAGTGCAGAGTGTATGTAATTGTGTTGGTGTAACTAACTGTGTTGTTCCTAACCCAATTTTTTAAATCGGATTTCAATTTTCCTAATTCAATTGGGATGTGTTGATAATTGATCATTACTAATTCAATTTTGCAGATAATTGTTTAAATAAATTATTGTACACTTATAATCGATTGATGATTTATATTATAAAAAAAAGTGTTAGGTGTTTATGTATAAGAAAAGTGTAATTGGTATTTATGTAATCAATTTTTGTTGGTTAATCGGGCTAATCATTGGTTAATCAGAAATTTTCTTGGTTGAGAACTTCTTAATTATTTTAGTCCAAACAACTTCACCATATCACCCCATAGAAACTCCAAACGACCCAGTCATACCGCTTCCATGTGATACCAAACGGCATGACATAGTCATTTCAATGCACACACAAACGATGTGGTTAAGCCGTTTGAGTGTACACTCAAACGATATGGTGGTACAATTTGAGTGTACACTCGAACGGCATGCTCAGACCGTTCTATGGAGATTCCAGAGAGCCAAGTCTCAAAGGACAGGCTCAGACCGCGTGAGTGCGTGTATACTCAAACGACGTGGTGGTATCGTGTGAGTGTATACTCAAACGACATGGTCATATCGTTTGAGTCGCAAACGACATAGTGGGATCATTTGAGTGTACACTCAAACGACATGACGGGATCGTTTGAGTGTACACTCAAACGGCCCGAGGGGTTCGTTTTGGCAAGACGGGTTGAATTGGTTGGTGGGCCGGGCTTTAATGGCAAACTTGTAAAATTTCTTTTTTTTTGGAGATTGCCCAATCCAATTTAATGAGTGCCCGATTGAATCACCATAATATAAACTATAAATGCCACCAAGCACAGGTGATTGACCCAAAACTTGTTGAGCCAAAATTCGTTGATACGAAACCAGGCACAGGTCTTGCTTCCCAATACGAAAAAGATACCCCGGTGCCTCCTCAAAGTTATAACTGGGCACAGATTGAATGAACATTGTAGCCTGCTCTAAACCAAAGGACCGGAAGCAAATAAGGATCGCACTTGTCCAAATCGTAGGCAACATGTCAACAAATGCGTAGAACATGTCATCTACAATGAGAGGTCTCCCATTAGACTCTGAAAATGCATGGTCCAAAGGCAAGTCAGCATACTCCCAAGACCCATTAGTTATATTAAAACAGCAGATACCAACACCTTGACAGTAGACAAGAATCCTCTTCGTCTTTTCATACACAACGTGCCTTTCTGGATAACTATGCAAGAACAGCCTCTATAGGTTGAGGCAGGTCATCCCACATATCTGTAGCTGGATCAAAGACCTCTGAGGCCGGTTTCAGATAAGAAGGAACCAACACAAGAACCAAAAACTTAGATTTTTCCATCCATAGCAGCGGCTACAGGAAAACCCTTGCCACCGATCATTCGCTTGCCATGTCTCACAGTAATTTTTTTTTTCTGGGTGGTGGCCAGTTGTTGTGTCAGTAATAAAAACAGCTGACGAGGGTGGATTTCTATCTTTGTTGCCTCCGATCATATATCATTTTGAGTCCAGTGCGACACAGCTTGATTCTTCTGGAATATCATCTAGTGAAATCTCACATAAGAATGAAAGTCGGACCAAAATGTTGGTCCCAACCTTCCCCAAATCTTGATAAACTTGGCCACAACTTGGGATTCTGTAGGTTGAAGAACTAGAACTACAATGTGCAGAAATATTGAAATCGTACCAAGGCAGTTTACTATTTTGTTTTTTAAAAATGAGACCCAAAGTAATAGTTGTCGTATCTTCACCGTGTTCTTGTTTTCCTGTCCACTTCTCAGTGTTGATAGACCGCTTTTGATCCCATGCTCTTACTTCTTGTTGAATCCATCCCCGAGAACGATGTGAGGATTGAAGCTCTGTTGCTACTAGGCCTCATCATCATCCCTCCTAAACCTCTCAGCAGCAAATTAAGGTTTCCACTCATTCTTTTTTAACCTCGCTGCTTAAACTACTGTTTTTTTCTTTCTAGTGGACTGAACACTAGAAATTCCTTTACCAGAAATTCAGAAATAGGATTTTTCAAAATTCTACGAGTTGGTCTCCTTGTATAAGTAGAACTAGTAAATGAGTTCTTTTCTTTTTTCAGTGGACGCGGTGACTGGGAGGATAAGGAGTAAGCTACTATGCGACCAAAAGTGGCATAAAAAACGAAAATACCCACTGGATTGTATTGCTCTTCCTTGTGAAAGAAGTTGCTCGGTCACATTTATAATTTCGTCTTATAATTTCGTCGTTCTTAATAGATTTTGCCTGATCGATGCAGGTATTCCAAATTACCTCAAAACACGGTTCTTTCAAGACAAACCACAAAAGGATTCCTCAGTAGACAGTTAACTGAATGAAACTTCTGTCTCCCATGTATATGTAAATCTGTAGTCTTGCAAAATTTCGGTACTCAAAAGCACTTTTCTTTATTCAATACACATATATTCTAAACAAAACACAAATTACACAACAGTAAATAATAAATATACTAATTTGCCACTACAGTGGGCCTTTGGCCTTCTGAAATCTGCAACGCTAGAGAGAAAACACAGTAGCAGACCAGGCAATGGAAGGCTCAGATATAGCTCTCAACAACATCCAACAATTTGCTCGAACAACTGGTGGAAAATCCTGGCAAATGCAAATAAATACCATTCACGTGTCTGCTTGTAGGTGTAAAAGGCGAGATATAGCTCTCAACGGCATCCAACAATTTGCTCGGAGAACTGGACAACTGGTGGAAAATCCTGACCAATGCAAATGAAATACCATTCACGCGTCCGCCTGTAGGTCTAAAAAGGCTAGATATAGCTCTCAATGGCATCCAACAATTTGCTCGGAGAACTAGCAGAAAATCCTGACCTATGCAAATAAAATCCATTCACGATTCAGTTATCTGCCTGTAAGGGTGTAAAAGGCAAACCATCTAGTCCCTAATCAAATGGTGGACCAGTTTTGTCGCCATACCGCTTAACTAATAGAAGCAATGGTCAATACCTGATATTATCCGCGTTCAGGTTTTCCTAACGATTTTCTTCTTTTCGTCTGTCCTCGTTGCTTCTGCTCCTTCTTTCTCTTCTTGAATTGCGTTTGAAACGATCCCCCAACCAAAGATGGTTGGTCTCTTAGCCCAAAACTTTTTGCCACATGTCCCAAGTGAAGCTTCTTAACCATAAAAATCCTCTTTAACTCACCACGATGAGCAGTGTAAGCTCGAATCCAGGAGCAAAATGCATCTTTTGCCTGCTGCTTCAGTTTTGACTGAAATAAAAAAACAGAGACTTCACAGAATGTTGGGAATGAAGTATATGAAACTCAATAAGGTACACATACACAAATGCATGTCAGGACACATCTATAAAAAAATATATTAAAGAACGTATACATAGTCATGTACAGACCCAATGGTCCTATGGAAAGACCTGGAAGCAATTGAAGCTCCAAACCCCAATATCTCGATATAAATGTATCAGTTTCACAAACTTTTTTCCCATTACACAATTAACTTTCTAGTTTCTGTATAGAATACAGTTAAGTTATTCTATTATCAATTAAATTTTGGAAAACTCTGATCAGACTTTGTCGATTTAAGGCCTTTTATAATGAAAATTTAGGGTGAATTTTGATTTAAAACTGTAAATTTCAGAATACATTTAATCTAAAAACAAACAAAAACACTCAACAAACCATGTACAGGCTAATTTAGTTCAGGTGATACAACTACTTTCCCTGGACTTTCAAAACCATGTAGCAATCTACGTAATACAAATTCTGTTGAGGCCAAACAGATCCACAATGATGACGACAAGTTGTCAAAGCTACTACCACGCCATTGAATGGCTAGCATGGTTAGTAATGCAGAGTCAACAACCCACCCAACTTATCAAAGTAACAAGAATGAAATATAAAGGTTTACCATACCTCTGATGACAAAAAGGATTCAAGTGACTTCTGAAGAGTTAACACCCATGGATGCATCTCTATCGAAATAAACTTCTTGATAAGATGCCTCTGATTGGACAAAGGAAAACTGTCTATGACCTTGAGCAGGGGATACTCCTTCAGTGATACACCATGCTTCTGCAAGTCTTGCAAATAATCCACTTCAACTGGTTGTAAAAACAGCAAAGCTTCTCCCTTTCCCCCTATGCGAGCAGTTCTTCCTACTCTGCAAGATAAGTGAGGAAACATTTGAGAGTCTTATATGAGAAAATCACCCTGACCTTTATTGCAATGGAAGAATTAATGAGATCAATAAAAATTTATAAGAATGTCCAAATCATTTGACGAATTTTATGTTATCAACAGCTGATATGAAATATCAAGAAAATGAACCTCTTAACTTGCAAGGCAAGACAATAGAGGGGGAAATAAACATAATGCAGCATTGCTTCATTAATATATCAAAATATACTATAAAAACGACAGAGAAAAATAATTATGTGGTGTATCTCAGAAAGAATAGCAAGTAGTGACCAAATATGCTCAGTGAGAAAAGATTCAACAAAGCAAGAATATTCAGAACAGGGCAGTTTACAGATACCTATGCACGTATTCACTAGCCTCCCCTGGAGAATCATACTGGATAATACATGTAACATTTGGAAAATCTAAGCCCCTTGCAGCAACATCTGTGCACAAAAGTATAGCTGATTTCTCTGTTTTAAACCCCTGAAATGTGGTCCTCCTGCCCTCTTGTTCCATGTTTCCATGTAACCGAAAAGTCTTGCACTTGAGAAAGGCCTTCTTTTGGTGCAATTCTATTTTCGGATCAGACTGCCACTCAAATTCACTGAAAAGTGAATGGTGGAAATCTACAGCATCACATGTTGAAAAGAACACCACAACCTGTGTAGAGAAGCAAAAACATAAATCCTACTGCACACGTCAAAAGAATAAATCTGACAAGTGAAAGTCTGCTTTACCTTTTGGGAGGCTTCCATTTCATTAAGATTTCTCAAAATGGATAGAAGAATCACTAGCCGTGAGCCACAGGGAACTGAAAAAAAAATTATTATAAGACTGAATTAGATCGTCATGCTGACTAACATATAGCATAACCGATCAACCTTTTCTGTGAAAAGAGGTACCTTTCACATATCTCTGGATTAATTGAGTTGGAAGGTTATAATCTGCCTCTGAACAGTTTGGCAGCTTGCCTAGTAATTCTAACTCATCATCCACGTTAGATCCGATCGATTTAAGATGTTTAACTGATCGTTTGGAAAGCTCGGTAGATAATTTCGTCTCATCGATACCAATCATAACTGGATTTTCTAAACTCATTTTAGCTAAATGATTCACTTTTTCATTTAAGGTTGCTGATAACAGCAAGTTCTGTCTTTGGGGTTTAGAATGCTTTGAGAAAGTGTTGTCCTCAGAAACACCTCCATCTTTTCTTGAACCGAGAAAACCAAGTATCTCTTCTATTTCTTTACCATATCCTAACTCCAGGATCCTGCAGAGATGCAACAGAAAGTTCACATAGATATGATTAGCACTAAATGAACTGAAACGATCCTAATCTTGGGTAGGTGTTCACTAGCTAGTGTGCCACTACACCATATTATACCTATCTGCTTCATCAAAGATTATCCAGCGCAGATTAGCATGCACAAAAGATGTTGTATTCTTCAGGTGGTCCAAAAGACGCCCAGGAGTTGCAACAAGGATAGATATTCCTATAAATAAATTCAAGTCAAAAGACATGACATATAGAATTGAAAGTGTTCATAAAAGTATACGTAAACAATTTCCTTAAAATGTACTGGAAAATTGCCATAATAGATTAGAAGGAACTATTGTTTTATATTGATGTGCCTTGATAATAATGTGATGAACTAGCAGGATAGTTAGAACTTTCATCCAAAGAAATCCCATTTTCCCCAGTGAAGGTGGGTGTCGAACCCAAGACAGAATTAAACATCATCTAAATATTGAGCACTACTCCGTACCTTTTCGTAACCTGGATTTCTCCTTAGACCTGCTCTCACCACCCATGACATAACCAGGAACTATCCAGAAGAAACGATGGAGTAACTTGTGCAAGATTTCATGAACCTGCAGGCATAATTCACGCGTTGGTACAAGTACCAAAGCTTTAAACACATTGTCAGTAAAAGTTGCTAAAAATGACTGATAAATGAATGAATACAAATTTGTGAAGAAGACGTATGTACCATAAGTTCCAGCGGCCCGATCAATACGGGGATGATACAAGTGCAAGTGATGAATAATGGGAGCTAAATAGGCAATAGTCTTTCCAGTACCAGTAGCCGCATTAACAAGTCTAATAATAATAATAATAATAACTTTTATCAAGGCACAAAACAAAGTTACTCGTAATAAAATAATAGAAAAAATAATAAAAAGGATACACGTGTCGGCCAGCAAGAACAACTGGAATAGTTTTAGCTTGAACCTGAGTAGGAACTTGAAATCCCATTTTATCTATATCAAAAAAAAAATGTTAGTGGAAAAATGGGTAAATTTAAGGAGAGTATAGAAATTGACCTCGCAGCTGGTCACATAAGGCGGGAAGAAGGCCGAGACTGGAGAAGGAACAAGTTGCGAAGATTTCTTCCTGCTTTTTCTTAGCCATTTTTTTTAAGGCTAGGGTTTATTAATTAATTGAAGGGGTGGGGTTTTTGGTTGTTTTTTAACTTTCAGTGGGGTGGCGATATATATGGCCTTCAATATTCGGCGCCGATATATTGGCATATTACCATATCGTGTACCGTATTTTCCAATATATATCGATATGTATCGGCAATATTTTTTGTGGGATACCATTAGTCCCCGAAATAGGCCATCCTAATTTACAAACTCATTTTTGGGTCTAGTTGGGGCATCTCCAATGGGGGGTGTAAACCATATAAAGTGAAAATTTTACACCCCAAATGTCAAAAAACTCTTTCCAATGGGAGTGTTATATCGTATGTAATAGAGTATTAGTTGATAGAGAGAGTGGAGAATTCCCCCTCTCGCTATCAGCTAATAAAAAGCTCGGGCAACACTCGAACACACGTTTGAGTAAAAACAAATTCGGACGTCACTTGAAGTGACGTCCGAGTTTAAAATTGAACTTTTTTATACTTTTCCATTGGGAACAATAGAGAGTGGATATTTATAGACTCTATAATAATTTACAATTAGAGTAGTAAAATCCTAATGGCAACTAGGTGGCACCTATGTGGAGGTGTAATTTTACACCCCCCATTGGAGATGCCCTTAGAGCCTGTTTGGAATTTGGATAGGGTGATTTCTCAAACAAGGCCTCAATTCAGGCATGGTACTTGATTTTTGACTCGTTTAATATATATTTTTTTTGATAAATATGCATCTTATTCATATGAGAAGAAAGAAAGAAAAAAGTGAGTAAGAGACTCACCAATACAAGGAGGCCGGTGTTTAACAAAAAACACAAAACACATAGAAGTGGAAAATCCTAGCTAAGAAACACCTAAAATAACAGATCCCCACTCTAACATTAAGTCCCAAGACAGTAGTCGCTTCTCTCCGAAAGCATCGATGTCCAAAGCCACAAGTTCGCTTTAATGTTACGAATAATGGTTTCAATAGATGCGGGCTTGCTGTTAAAGATGGCGTCGTTCCGTGTTCTCCAGATAGCCCACCACGTGGCATAAGGAACTAAAGGCCAAATGTATTTCCCATAGGCCGTAGTATTTGGCGACACCCAACTATGAAGGCAAGAGATTACTGAATGAGGGCAGATAGCCTGGTTGATATCAATGCCCACTGGTTGTAGTATGTTTTACCACACGCCTTTACTGAAGCTGCAGTGTAGCATAAGGTGGTCTGCAGTTTCATCAACTTGAGTGCACAACACACACTCTGCCTCCACCTCTTTACCCCTTTTGACTCGTTTAGTGTTTGTTTAGGCTTTTTACCCTTTATATACCTACTAGTATTTGCCTGTGCCTATGATACTGTTTGCACCCTCAGCCCCACCACAACTGCCCCCCACACACAACACAACTGTCCACTGCCCCCACTAACAAATTAAAACTAAAAATGATCAAATACTCTAGGTACACACAATTACACATCACACACCCTACTTTCCTTTAGATTTGCCAAGTCATAATTTAGATCTAGTGGTTTTTAGGTGGGTGTGGGGGCCACACCATTATGTTTTATTAGATAGATTGATGCATTGTCAGAAAACCAGAAAACCAGACCGTTCGATTAACATCCAAATATTGGTAAAAAAATGGAGTATTTTGTACAGTTAACAGTAGTTGTTATCGCATACTGTAAATAACAATTTATTGAACAAAGGTCAGCAACTTTTAACAAATTTTGTTATACAGTTGGATGAAGCACTGGTTCAAACACTTAAAAATGGGTGTAAAGCACGGTTCACAACTTCACATACTAGTAGGTCTACTATTAAACAAGTTTGGCTTGAAGTTGGATATCGAGCTGGGACCAATGAAAAAAATTAGTTAACAAAAATAGAAATGTGACTCGATGAAAGGAGGGAGACAATTTATATATTTAGTTAAGTAGTCTTTTAACTAATTTTGAAATATTGCGTTGTTCGGCCAAAGCCAGTCTGTTATATTGATGTATGCGTTACTTTGAGTGTAATTACATAGATTTAGTGCTTTTAGAGTATAAAACACTAGAACAGAAAGAGGTACATGGTTTAACTTTAGATTGACCATAATTAGACATGCAGTTAGATCGATATATGTGCTATAATTTCCATTATTATAGAAGTAGGTTTGCAACATTTGGTTTAATATCCAAGAAGTGTTAAATCGTACAACACTTTTTATTATTTTTTTCCTTTTTTTCTCTGTACACAGAAGAACACTATTATATAGCTCATGGAAGGAGTTATATTAGGATATCTAGATCCCACAATATGTGGAGTCTAATACAATAAGGAAACTTTAGATTTCCTACAGATATTACAATTTCTACAGCTCACGCCAACACTCCTCCTCAAGTTGGTGCGTAGATATCTCCAATGCCCAACTTGACAAGTGAGTTGTAGAATATTCTACTGGAAACAACCTTTGTTAATATATCTGCAAGTTGGTCTTCAGACTTAACAAATGGAAACTTAACTATCTTGGCCTCGAGTTTATGTTTAATGAAATGTCTGTCAACCTCAACATGTTTTGTGCGGTCATGCTGAACTGGATTATGAGCAATATCTATTGCTGCCTTGTTATCACAGAATAAACTCATTGCAGAAACAAGTGTGTACCCAATCTCTGTCAGTAACCTCTTTAACCAAAGAATTTCACGTAGCCCTTTGGTCATTCCTCTAAATTCAGCTTCAGCACTAGATAGGGCTACTACCTTCTGCTTCTTACTCCTCCAAGTGACTAAGTTGCCTCCCACAAAGGTAAAGTAACTTGATGTGGTTCTTCTGTCCATAACACTTCCTTCCCAATCTGCATCTGTATAACCACTAATATCTAGATGATTATTTTTTGAGAACATAAGCCCCTTCCCAGGAGTAGATTTCAAGTAGCGAAGAATTTGAACTACTGCATTCATGTGATCTTCACTAGGATAGTGCATAAATTGATCGACTTACTAAGCTTACTACATAAGCAATATATGGCCGTGTATGTGACAAGTAAATTAACTTCCCAACTAACATTTGATATCTTTCTTTATGAGTCGGTATCTGATCAGGATACTCTCCCAGACTATGATTTTGAACCATAGGAGTGTCAACAGGCTTACAATCGAGCATTCTAGTTTTTGAAAGCAAGTCTAACACATATTTTCTTTGGGATAGAAATATGTCTTGCTTTGACCAAGCAACTTCAATACCCAAAAAATATTTCAGCTTCCAAGATCTTTCATTTCAAACTCGGTTGCCAAATACTTCTTCATCTCCTGTGATTATCATGTCATCTATATAAATTATTAAGGTTGTTACCTTTCCTTTCCGGTGTTTTAGGAATAGAGTGTGATCTGAGTTGCTCTGCTTGAAATTATACTTTCTCATAGCCAAGCTAAACCATCCAAACCATGCACGGGGTGATTGTTTTAACCCGTATAACACCTTCTACAATTTACACACAACCCCAGTTTGTGATGATACATTGTATCCTAGCAGAATGTCCATATATACCTCCTCCTTGAGCTCGCCATGAAGAAAGGCGTTCTTTACATCCAATTGATGCAACGACCAATCTAAATTTGCTGCAAGGGAGAGTAATACCCTGACAGTATTTAGTTTCGCTAGTGGAGAAAAAGTCTCCTGATAATCTATATCGTATGTCTTTGAATACCCCTTTGCCACAAGTCTTGCTTTGTACCTTTCAACGGATTCGTCTGTTTTGTGTTTGACACTAAACACCCATTTGCATCCCACAGTTTTCTTTCCTTTTGGCAATGGCGCAAGAATCCAAGTCTGATTTTTCTGTAGTGCTTCCATTTCTTCTTTTATTGCCTGGGTCCACTTAGGATCTGTTAAAGTTTCTTGTACTCTGCTGGGAACATGAATAGATGACAACTGGTACACAAATACCTTGAATGGTTCTGATAAGTTCTAAGATGATACATGATTGGTAATCGGATATTTTGATTTCTTTGTCTTATACTTTGGAGAATACCGATCTGGTGATTTTCCTCGATTATGCCTGTAAGGTAATTTAGAACCAGCAGAAGTATCCAACACATTTGGAGGAGGAGGAGAAATAGTAGCAGGGCTTACCTCATGAATATTCTCAGGAGATTGGTTGTCTGGTACAAGAGAGTGAGAGGGGGGGTCTTCATTTTCAGCTGTAGCTCTTTCTACCTGTTCAATTTCCTTCACAATAGATGACTCAACAAGAGCAACCGACTCAAGGAGAGGAGCATCTGGCTTTTCTCTTTCACTTACCAAGCCGGTTTGTTCACTTGGAGCTTCTAAGTTGTCAAAGCCTGTCCAATTATGCTCTTCACTCTGGGTCTCCCCCTGAAAAGGAAAAGTGGAGACCGAGGCACTAAAAAACTTCTCAGTCTCCAAGAAGGTAACATCCATAGTAACATAAGTGCGTATGGTGGCAGGATTGTAACAATGGCATCCCCTTTGATGTGAAGCATACCCCATAAAAATACAACGAACATCACACGGATCAAGCTTAGTACGTTGATTTTTATGGAGGTGAACGAAGGAAACACATCCAAAGATACGAGAAGTAAGCATCAGGATGGAAGGCAATGGTCCATGTTTGGAAAGAGCCTGAAGTGGAGTCTGGAAATCCAATACTTTAGAGGGCATACAGTTCATCAAGTATATAGCTGTGACAACTGCATTATCCCAGTAAGTTCGAGGCATATGAGCACCAATAAGGAGAGACCTTGCAGTTTCTAAAATATGCATGTTCTTTCGTTCTGCAATATCATTCTGTTGAGGAGTCTGAGGACAAGTGGTCTCATGAAGAATGCCATGAAGCTGAAAATAACTTTGAAATTCATGTTTGACATATTCTCCACCATTGTCAGAGCGAAGGATGTGAATTTTAGTGGAAAATTGAGTCTGAATCATGGTATGAAAAACCCGAAAAATATTAAGCACATCATGTTTATGTTTCCAAAAGTAAAGCCAGGTCATGCATGTACAATCATCCATAAAAATGACAAACCAACGAATGACATAAGAAGGCGAGATGGGAGAAGGTCCCCAAACATCCTAATGAACTAAAGCAAAAGGTGTATCACTCTTATTCGAACTCAAAGGATAAGACACACGGTGACTTTTGGCTAACATGCAAGTAATATAAGTGTCACATTTAAAAAATGAGTCATGTAAACCTAAAAATAAATCAGGTAATAACTGTTTCAAATAACCAAATGAAGTATGCCCTAACCGAAGGTGTCACAACCAAATCTGTCTCTGCTTGGTGCCCAGCGACTGTTGCATATTATTAGCTCTGCCAGTACTAAAATCATCGATATAATACAACCCCCCTCTTTTAGTACCACGACCAATGATCTCCTTGGTGAGAATATCCTGAAGAAAGCAAAAACCTGGATAAATTAGTGCATAACAATTTAATTCCTCAGTAGCCTGTCCCACAGACATCAACTTATTTGAGAGAGATAGAACAAGTAAAGTATTCAATAATGAAAGAGAGGGTGAGAGAGCAACAGTTCTAGCTCCTATAACTGGATATGTAACCCCATTAGCATTAGCAATACTGGTGCGTCTCGGTTGAGTAGCACTAATAAAGTCCTTAGAATCAAATGTCATGTGGTCTGTTGCCCCTGAATCAATTATCCATCCATGGTAATCACTCTGATTAGAACTAAATAAGGCATAATCACTGTTACCTGAATCACTAAGGGTTGTAGACCCATCAATGCGAGCTGAAGTACTGGATGATTCACTTGGTGAGATAAAAGATAACTGAGGTCCTGTATTTACCAAAGCAGCCCAACTTGAGTGCCATTGGTACCAGCTACATGTTGTTTCCGTGTCTTGAGTTCATTCCACCATTCTAGATATCCATGTAACTTAAAACAAGTTTCACGGGTATGTTTCAAGTTACCACAATGATAGTACAGCCCCTCCTTCGGATTGTGCCTTAGCCTTTGATGGATTAGACTTTCCACCACCTGTAGAGGAAGACTCGGTTTTGAGCATCTGGAGTGAAGAAGATAGTTGGTATAACACTCCTATTTTTATTCTCCTTTTTAATTAAATATATATAAAGTTAAATAATAATAATAATAATAATAATAATAATAATAATAGATAAAATAAAAGGGATAAAGATTAGAAAAAGATAAGGTAAAGAGAATAAACCTCATTCCCTATTTTAAGGGGTTTTTAAAAAAAGGGTGTTTACACGGAGAGTTTTAACACAGGGAGAGAGAGTTTTACACAGAGTAGAAAAAGGAGAGAGTGGCAAAGATTATTGTGATTGTTTTTCTGACGATTGTTACATGGCGTTTTTCATTCTCAAGTTTATATTCATTCACGTCCCTCGTAAACACAACCGAAGTGAGTACATATTTTTTCTATTTTACTGAACCTAGATTTTTACGTGTATAAAGAAATAACTTTACTGTCAAAAGTTTCGCTCATTATTTTTCTGCTCATTAATTGGCAGCGTGAAATTTGTTGAAAAAGTTTTTTTTGAAGATATTTTCCACTTGTTTATACACTGTTACATAGACCAAAAATTAGAACACGATATGAGTATTAAGGTAATTCAATATCATTATAATTGTTTATCTTATGTATGTTAGTTGATTTCTGGTTTGTCCTTTTGCCTAAGAGTTGAATGTACAATACTCTCTGTTGCTCTATTTTTTAGTATTAAAGTAATTTTTACAATCTTGTTGCAGTTTGATGATTCTATTGTTATTATGTGATTATTGAGTAGTTTGTTTCATTCTTTCACATAAAGCAGATCAAGATAGTTAAACTGAGCTATCATTCGAACTTAAGGACATTATAAACCAATTAACTTAATATTTTTCCAAACTCTAGACCTTAACTAAGTAACATTTACATCACATACTACATTCAGTGGAAGTCTTTAGTTTTAATTTTGATTAGCAGTATGGTTTTCATGTTTTCTTCTTAGTTCTTAGCTTGGTTGCGTATGCCACATTCCGTGTTATATTGCTATGTGTTGATTGGGCTGGATGCCATGTTTGAAATGTAAGATTTCTTCAGATGTATACTGAAAATTAAAACTTACTTTTGCACATAGTATCCTAAACACTATCCATGGGAGATGAGATTTATTACTAAGGAGCCTATAAGGGAGTATCTACAAACTGTGTGAGTGATCATCTAGAAACTACAATTGTGTTGCCTAAAGGTTCATCAACATGCTATAGTTGGGCTGTCTCAGGGATCATATGCACGCTACAATTGCGCTTCCTCACTCATGCATTTGGAGCATGTTTAAAAAATAAAGATAATAAATTTTATTTTTCACCTTTTGGTTGTTCGGTGGAGAAGAAGGTCTGATGGAGAAGATGACCGTGAGGGTTATCCAGTCCTCCCGCTTGTAGTTTAGTTAATTTGCTTCCAGATCTTTCAGTTAGGTTTGGGCCGAATTTGAATGGTGGGCTTGAATTGTTTTATAACCTTTTGGGCTTAAGTTTGTTTGAGGTTGGTTTGGGCTGAAATATAAACATGTGGGATTAAGTTTTGTTTAAGATGGGGTTTGGGTGAGAGTTTGTTTTTGGGCCGAATCTGCGCCTGGTTTGGAATCGAGTTTTCACTTAGTTATGGTCAGATTCAAACTCTCACCGAAACATGAAAAATTGAGTTTTCTGAGTTTTCTTTCCAACCCAATTAGCCTTGTCGCATTATGAGGTTTGTGGAGATAGATATAATGTTTGGAAGTTTGGTTGACAGAAAACAGTGCTTCAGAAATCAGTTTCTGCACACTGTGTTCAAGTCCAGTTTTAAAATAGTTAGAGTGAGAGTTAGAATTCTTATAAAACATAAAAGAGTAAGATCTGGAAGTCTTATTTCTATTCCAATTGGCCTCATCTCATTTGAAGGCCCGTGGAATTAATTATGATGTTTGGAAGTTTTAACTGGCAGAAAATAGTGCGTTAGAAATCAGTTTTTGTGCACTGTGTTTGAGCCTAATTTTGGCACTTTTAGAATGAGATTGAGTATTTTTGTAAAACATAAAAAAGTAAGTTCTGTGTGTTAGCTTTTCAACGCAAAATGCCTTGATGCATTTGGACACCTGTGGAAAGAGTTGTGTCCTTAAGAAGATAATCCGTCAGAAATCTAATTTGTTAAAAATTTGGATTTTTACCAAGTTTGAACTATTTTTACTCTGAGATAGAATGACATTGGGACTTCGAGTTCTACATGAAAATATAAGTATACCTATCCTAGTCTTCAAATAATCAAGTGGTGTATCATTTGGATGGCTATAGGAAACGTTATTGTTTTGGCAAGTTAACTAGATAACCTACCATGTTTTCTTTTTAGGGGAGCTCTAGTTAACTTTTCTTATTGTAATGAGATAAATGATTTTTCTTAGACATACGAGTGTCTTGAATCTTGATTGCTTAATTTCACATTTGTATTATATTCCAAGTACAATTGTTGCATATACACTAAATGTTAGTATAGATTTATGTTATCTCACGTGACATGTTACATTAAAGTTTGTGTTTAATATATATATATATATATATATATAACTGAAATGTTCAACCTTAAAACATGAATTCTTATTGTTCTTTTACTTTGACTATATTGCTGATAAGAACTACGAAGGCTTGATTCCAATCTTGAAAGATTTTGATACGTAGGCAACTTTGAGCAAAAGTGTAGCCAATGCACTACACTATATTATATATTATTTATTAGTTATTAGTTATTGTGATAACTATATGGGAACAATGTTAGTACTTAATTGTGTACGTGATTGTGGTTGTTTAAAATATATTCACGAGACATTTAACTAATGCGTTATTCCTGATTAAATCTTTTGATATATATGATTTATATAATTGATAATGAGGTGAGTTGATTAGTTATTGTGTTTGGAATCTTTAGTAATGAATTATTGTTTGAGACGATGCTTGTTTTGTAATGAAAATATTATAATAAATGAGAACTCTTAAGTGTTAAAATCCGATGTAAAAGTGTCCGGTGAAAATTTAATGTGTCGCCCACATCTTTAGATCTCTCCACGCCTCTTTGATGAAAAAAAATGTTTATAACTAATGATGTCATGTGAAAAGCCGCCTTAAAGAGGAACTAAGGCATTCGCCTTGCGGGTGGGCTGCATTTCTTGGGTGTATGAGAATGTAGGTATGGGTATTCCTTGAATGTGGCAAGAATGACCCAAGGTATTCATTGAATGTGCCATGAATGACCTGTTAGTGTTATGATAGGTATTCTTTGAATGTGGCGGGAATGACCCAAGGTATTCATTGAATGTGCCATGAATGACCTGATATTTTGTTATGCCCAAAAGAGGCTTTGTGTATATGTATGGAAAGCCCAGGGATGGCTGTGACTCACAAGTTATGAGTTTACAAGATGAAAATATATTTCCTGGAGGCGATATCCCCGCTTGGGACATATGTCTTGTAGTGGTACTCGGTGTGAGTGAGACATACAGATATGTGTGATTTGGCAAATGTGTGTAGTGCAAATCATAGAGTAGGAACTAAAGGTTGGGCTGTGTCTTTTAATGAATGAGTCAACGAGATAATTAATAAGCAAAGTAAAATATTGATTTTACATATGACTGAGTTATTGCATATGAATATTGATATATTATGAAGTACATGATTTCTTACAAGGAAATATATATGTGGTTTGTGTGAGTTGATACTCACGAGGGATGAATGTACTCCCTAGTTGTGATATTTTTTCCTAGCCCTCATAAGTAGATGAGTGGTTTTTAAGAAAAATATTGGCTTTAAATATGAGTGAGTTGCTGGACATGATTGGTGATATATTATGAAATGATGTATATAATATCTTACGAATTGAAGGAATGTGAATATGGTGGTGTGATATGAATGTTAGTTAATATTGGTGATATATTATGATATGATGGATATGGTGGTGTGATATGAATGTTAGTTAATATTGGTGATATATTATGATATAATGGATATGGTGATATGACATGAATGTTAATATTGGCGATATATTATGCCAGATTATATATACCCATGATGGTTGCAGTGAGAGTGAAATAGATGTATATTATATACACAATATAATTGATGTATATACCCAGGGTAAGACTTATTAACTTTTTATGCAGAGACGTTGTCCTACCCTAAGACGATGTGTTGGCTTAAAGGTAAAGTGTATCAAACTCATACTTAAATAAGGTATCATATGTGTATGTAATAAGTTGAATGTAAGTGGAAATTATATTGTGAGTTATTTTGGAAAGTGAGCATGATGAATATTGTTATATGAAATTCTTGGAATTGTATATTGGGGGTGAAATCTTACTTGGGAAGAAACTACGTGCCGTTTTGAGAAAACGGAACTAACTTGTCTTCTAAGTTGAAATGATTGTAATTGTATATTTCTTTATTTGAAATATTGAACATACTGCTATACTATTTTATATTTTTAGTCTTGCTCATACCAGCAAATTCAATTTGCTAACCCATGTTTTTTTTTTTGCAACGTGGGTGTGTTCTTGGAAACATAGATGATGGAGTGCAGTAGATGAGGACACGTGATTTGGATTTGCTCTTGGAATCTTCTGGCTTAAGTTTTTCTGAAGTGTACGGTTTTGTTTTGAGACAGATGTAATAGAGTCGGGTAGTTTCTTTGTAGTTTAATAATTTGATTGAAAGATTGTTCCTTTTGGTTTTAAATTTGATCTCAGATTTTTAATATCGTGGTTGATAATATGTTATTAAGGTTTCGTTTCACCCTGGGTTTTCAGATGATTGAATAAAGTGGCGATTGAGATATTTATATCTTGAAAAAAAATTCCCTATTTTAATTTTCTGGAAATTTGGGGTGTGGACAGTTTGGTATCGGAGCTTAGGTTAGCCTAAAATGAGAAGGTCTAGGTGATCCTCGGATTGTGGTAATGGGTAGTTGGAGTGTTTTTGTGGTGTTAAGTTTTCTTGTTGTTTTCAAGTTTGTTGTTCCCGTTTTGGATTTTGGTCTTATACATTGTTTTTAAAGGGTGGTGCATCTCATTGTGTAGTTTGTATCTACGTATGTCTATGTAAGTACCCTTCGTTCTACACTACAGAGCACGTGTCCACAAGGCAGGACGTCTTATTTCAGCTCGTCCCACAACATCAGATCGTACCAACGACCCAACACCCAGGTCGTTACCAGCAGCAGTTACAGCCATTCATGGAAAGATATTAACTAGCACAATCCTGGAGCTTAGTCAACGCAACAATCAAGGAGTCATTTACTTTGTAACATCAGAGTAATGGTGAATCATCAAGATAGCATACAAGATGGATCTGCAATCCGTAACGGTTCAAGCACACATCTATAAATAGAGAGAGATGAACAATGTAAGGCTTGATTCAAGTTTACCCCGAGAAACTTGATACGTAGGCAACTCTTATCCCAAGAAGAGTGCAGCCACTTCCTATCCAACAAATCCTCAGGTCGTAGTCCCAAAATAACCAACATCTACATTGGCGCCGTTTGCCGGTTTGTTCCTTAAGAAAAGAACAACCACTTTTTCTCAAGCCCACGAAGCTGGTCAGAAAAACCACAATGGAGCCCAACCTACAAGCATTGGCAAACTAGATGAAAACACTCCAAGAAGCCTTCGTCACTTTGCAACACGAAAACCAGACAATGCGAGAACAGGCCAACTCCAACGCTAACAATGGCACCACAGAAGTCGGGGAGCACAACACTATTGCAACCCTAACCAACACCACCAATCAACGTTAAGAAGACTTCGCGCAAAAACTAGAGAAGTCAAGCGAAAGAGCCAGCGCGATCCAGATCGCTCATAAGATGCTAGAGACGTACAGAGCATCACCATTCATCCAAGATATCCGAGACAAACAACCTCCTTTAGAGTTCATTCAACCAAAGTTCCCATTGTACGACGGATACCTCCTGCCCAGGCGAGCAATTAGCTCCCTTCAGCCAAATCTTAGCACTCTACAGCCATCCTGACTACGACTATCTGAAGTGTAAACTTTTTCCAGCTGGTTTAAAGGACGGGGCAGTAGACTGGTTTTACACACTCCCTCCAGATTCGATCAACAACTTCGACAGCCTTGCTGAGACATTCGTAGCAGAGTTCGTCCACAACAGAAAGAAGCGCACCGACCTGGACTCCTTGTTCCAGCTCAAGCAAGCTCATGGCGAAATGATCCGAGCCTTCCTAGGACGTTTTAAGAAGGACCTCCTCTCGCTGGAGTCAGGACTCAGTGACGGTTTTGCAATTTATGCGTTCACAAACGCCCTCTTGGACGACTCCGACTTAGCAGGGTCCTTTATGCACAACAAGCCAGACACCTCAGCCGACCTATACCACAGAGTCGACAAGTACATCAAGTACGAAGAGTGGATGGCCAAGCGCAAAGGCAAAGAGGTCCTCGCAGTTAGCAACGAGCCAGACCCCAAGGAAAGCAAACAATATTCAAGCAACAACAATAACAACAACAACAACAACAAGAGATCCAATGCCAGCAGGCCCTCATACACAAAGAGTGAATTCTCCAACTTCTCCAGGACGCCAAGTCAAATCCTGAAGAAAATATATACAACACCATACTTAAAACCAAACATCAACAAGGTGATAGCCATACCAGAGCGTCCATACTGCCATTTCCACAAACTCCACCACCACGATACCAATGATTGCTGGAGCCTCAAGCACTACCTCCAAGACTTAGTGGATGAAGGCAAATTAAAAGAGTTCTTGCCATAAAGTGACCTGAGGCACAAGCTGGATGCCAAACGCCACAGAAGCAGGAGTTGCAGCAATGAACGACCTGCCAACAACAGAAACAAAAGCAGGAGCATATCAACTCGACGATCTAAGTCTCCAGGTCGGTCAAGGCACAACAGGTGACAACACTCCTCCGACCAAGATGAGGACAAAGTAATCAACATGATTACAAACAGCTCAAATGACGAATCCTCAGGTCGGGAGAAGCGCAGAAGAGTGGGAGCAATCCAAGAAATCTACCACCTCTCACACAAAGCCGAGATGATCAACCCCACCGACCCTAAGAGGACAATTGCAATTTCATTCACAGGAGAGGATCTATACAAGGTGTGCCTACCTCACAATGATGCCTTGGTAGTGTATGTCAAAATCAACGGTTGGACAATCAAAAGAGTCCTCATCGATCCAGGGAGCTCATGCGACATACTGTTCTATCAAACATACAAGGACATGCACCTGCCAGACTCGGTGATGATAGAGTCCAATGCACCGCTCTATGGGTTCAACGGAGATCGTACAGATGCCATCAGAGACGTTATCCTACCAGTCTCCATTGGTGAAAAAGAGGACATGGTCAAAACTTTAACACGCTTCAGTGTGATCGATGTCAGGTCGTCCTATACTGCCATTCTAGGACGCTGTTGGATTCACAAAATCCAAGCAATTCCATCAACCCTACACCAGGTCCTACGATATCTCGGTCCCAGAGGCACCATGGAGCTCAGAAGCAACCAATTGGAAGCTCACCGATGCAATCAAGTTAGCACAACGACCTTACCCAAGCCTCAGGTTGTTGAAGCCAAAGACGTCCAAAAGAGGCAAGATCCTCAAACATCCAGCCCTCCTAGCAACGGCATCAAACAAGCTCAGTGGAAAACAAACTCAAATAGAACCAGGAGAAAAAGTCAATTTGGGCACAACTGATGACCTAAAATTTGTTTATGTAGGGGCTGACTTAGACCCTAAGTTCAAGGAGCAACTTGTCAAATTTCTATCTCTCAATAAAGATGTTTTTGCTTGGTTGTATATCGATATGCCAAGAATCGACCCTTAGGTCGCTTGCCACAAGTTAAATGTAGATCCAACCATCAAGCCTATCAAACAACGACCTAGGAAGCTAGCACTCAAGTTTCAAAAAGCCATCAACGAAGAGATAGAAAAGCTCAAAAATGTTGGATTCATCAGAGAAGTCGAGTACCTGACCTGGCTTGCCAACATAGTAGCTGTTCCAAAGAAGAATGGTCAGGTACGACTTTGCATAGATTTCACCAACGTCAACAAGCACTGCCCAAAGGACAGCTTCCCCCTACCAAGAATCGACTGGTAGATCAAACTTGCGGCCATGAGCTCTTATCGTTTATGGATGCATACAGTGGATACAACCAAATACCACTTGCAGAAGAAGACCAGGAAAAGTCGTCCTTCATAACCGAGCAAGGTACGTTATGCTACAACGTCCTACCTTTTGGGTTGAAGATTGCAGGAGCGACCTACCAAAGACTAGTCACCAAAATGTTCAAAGACTTGCTAGGAGACACTATGGAGGTCTACATAGACAACATGGTGGTCAAAAACGAAAAGGCAGGTGATCACATATCCCACTTACAAGAGGCCTTTGAACGACTTTGCCAAAACAAGATGAAGCTCAACCCAGCCAAATGTGTATTTGGAGTAGCCTCAGGGAAATTCTTAGGTTAACCTCATCTCACAATGACGCATTGAAGCAAACCCAGAACAGATACGAGCTCTCCTTGAAATGCCAGAACCAACCACAAAGTAACAAATCTACAAGTTATCTAGCATGGTTTCAGCCCTCAACAGGTTCATCTCAAGAGCATCTGACAAATGTAGACCATTCCTATAAATACTCAAAAAGGGAGCAACATTCACTTGGACAGACGAGTGCCATAAAGCCTTCACCAACTTGAAAGCTTATTTATCAACTCCACCTGTCCTGTCCAAACTAGAAGAAGGAGAAACACTAGGGATGTACCTTGCAACTACCGACTTCGCAATCAGCTCAGTTCTCTTTTGCGAGCATGATGGAATCGAAAAGCCAGTCTATTTCACCAGCAAGACGTTGGCAGATGCAGAAAAACACTACTCTCCGATGGAGAAAACAATGCTTTCTTTACTCTACTCAGCTCGGAAGTTCCGACCTTACTTCTAATCACACAACATCAAGGTCATCACTGATGTACCCATCAAACAGGTATTGAGTTCTAACAATAAAATAGCCCCCATGGCCAAATAGGCTGAAGAACTCGGAGAAAATCACATCGAGTTTGTTCCCAGAACGTCTCACAAAGGCCAGGTCATTGCCGATTTCTTGGCAGATTTCCCCGTCGAAGACATCAAATGGGAACCCGAGCCAATCACTTCACTCCATCAATAAGCCACCTCAGACACATGACACCTCCACGTAGATGGCGCATGCAATAAGAGCGGTAGTGGACTGGGGCTGTACTAACTTCACCAGAGGGAGCCCAGCTACAGAAATCAATCAAAATCGATTTTGCAACGTCCAACAATGAAGCAGAATATGAAGCATTAATCACAGGCCTCCGAATGGCACAACAACTACAAGTCTCAAAGCTGAAAGCTTACAGCGATTCCCAGCTAATCGTCAAGCAGATCACCAAAGAATATGTCACGAATGGAGCAAACTTGGCAAAGTATGCTCAAGTCGTTTATGACATAATCAGCTCGTTCAAAACATTCTCCTTAGACCATATTCCTCGAGAAGACAATAGACATGCAAATGCCTTGGCTTTCCTAGCCTCCAAAACACAAGAGGCATATCCGACCATAGTCTACATTGACATTCTGAAACGACCTGCTTACCAGAAAGTAAATATCAACAGCCTCACAGATTTCCAGCCTTCATCCGAAGAAAAGATCAATCAATCTTGGATGGGCCCATTCCCTAAGTTCATCTTACATGGTGAGATCCCATCAGAAACAAAGCATGCTCGTGCAATACAACTCCGAGCCCCAAGATACACAGTGATCAAAGGAAGACTGTTCTGCAAATCAGCAGGAGGACCCCTCCTAAGGTGCATAACTCCAAGGGAGGGACAACTCATTTTCGACAAAATCCACAAAGGTGAATGTGGCAACCACGTAGGAGCAAGAACACTGGCACACAAAGCAATCACCCAAGGGTATTATTGGCCAGGCATGCATATCGAGGCAAAAAGGTACGTTATTAAATGCCTCCAATGTCAAACTTTTGGCCACAATCACCTAAGTCTAGCAAGGGAATTGATCAACATAGCCAGCCCATGGCCGTTCCACATGTGGGGGCTAGACATCATGGGACCGTTCATCCCACAAAAGAAATCAGGGCTCAAATACGTCCTAGCTGCCACAGATTACTTCACCAAATAGGTTGAAGCAATCCCACTAGTCCAAGTCAAGAAAGTCAACGTAATTAACTTCATCTGGACTAATATCATCACCAGATTTGGTCTATCCCACACCCTAGTCATGGACAACGAAACATAATTTGCTGGCACACAAGTCAAAGATTTTCTACAAAAATGGCGCATCACTCAAGCATTTTCTACACCTAGATATGCACAAAGCAATGGCCAAGCAGAGGCCACCAACAAGGCCATCAAAGAAAACCTCTAAAAGAAGCTGGAGAGCAAGAAAAACCAATGGCCAGAGCAACTCGAAAACATTTTATGGGCATACAGAACTACAACTAGAGCCAGTACAAATGAGTCTCCTTTCACACTTTGCTTCAGAACGGAAGCAGTGATACCATCAGAACTCACAATCACAATTACACATTCTGACATTGTTGAATCAGGAGTCAATGACAACATATTGGCAAAAGAAGTTGATCTCCTAGAAGAATGTAGAGAAACTGCAGCAATATCCCTAGCTCGGTACCACCAAACAGTACAACGTTCTTACAACAAGAGGGTCATCCCAAGATCTTTCCAAGCTGGCGACCTAGTCCTTAAAAATACTTTAGCGCCAGCCAAGCTCGATCCAACATGGGAGGGCCCCTACATTGTTGACAAAGTCGTTGGAAATGGCGCATACTGGATCAAAACCCAGCTCGGTGATAGACTTTCCCCGACCTTGGAATACAGCTCTCCTCAAGTGCTTTTATCAATAAGTTTTTCTCCAAGTACATAAGTCAATATGAATGAAATCTCATTAACACTTTGAATGCAGCTATCATTTTTGCATTACATGCACCTTGCATTCCACACTACGCAGCCCGATCTAAGACATCACAATGTCAGGTCGGATATCAAAGACGGAGTTCAGAACGACTCAACAATAACAGTCACGCAGTGGTTAATTTTCAATCAATTCAAACCAAGGTCCTCCAAAAGGACCCTAAACCAACTTAACACCAACACCAGGGTTAAGTATGGTTCAACTGTAATTGCCACTCAAAGGCCAATTATCAGACAAAATTCAATCTAGGGGACCCCCAAAAGGACCCCAAGTCAACTTACAACCTCACAAAGGGTTTAAGACAGACTCAAATATAATGGCCACTCAAAGGCAAATTATATCAATCAGAAGTTTCCCCCAAAAGGAACGAATCAGGGCGTACACCTGAAGGCAAGACGAAGCCTAGGTACCAACTATGCAAATACATCAGGTCGTACTCAAACGCTCTACGACCTGTAACTTAAAGACGACCTAGCAAAGTCAAGCAGTACATCAGGACTAGCACTATGCAGCACAGGTCGTCAAACAATAAATCAGTAGCAACAAAAGCAATCACATGCATACTTCAAACCAACTTCAACAAGTAAGTAATTTAAATATTTCTACTTCAATACAAAATTGCTTAGATACCAAGGCCCCCAGGTTATCCCGGGAAAACGACCTCAGTATCCCCATCAAAAAAATAATATTGTATCAGTATCAAGAGCAAAGAATTGGTTAAATATTGTTCAAATGATCTACCAACCAAAGATCAAACACAAGACGTTTAGAGTCAATTCACACAAGGAAGATTCTCCACATTCAAAGGGTCCAGATCACCACCCTATACAGCACCAGAACCAATAGCCTGATCAACAACAACTTCAGAAATATCTGACCCAGAAACAACAGGAACAATAGAAGGAACAGCTGGAGCAACTGGTGGCACAACGACTTGGTCAAATGGCAGATCAGATGGTCTACTAGCATCTGCAGCAGACACTATTGCAGCCCCACTTTCAATAGACATCTTAAGGCGATCATACTTATCCAATGCCTCAACATAATCATCCAACAGCACGTACACATCGCCACTCTCCACCATATCCACCAAGTTGTTATATGCAGTCTCAGCTCGTTCAGCAACAGAGCGCAGCCTCTTGCACTCATCGCCCCCATTGCTGAACCCCCACAGCAGAGCCACTTTACCACCAAGCTGTTGCACTTGATCCCTCAACCTTGCAACATCCGCTCTCTCCACTTGCTATTCAACCACCAGTCTGCTACAAGTTTGCTTGCTGACATCCAACTCCTTCTTGTAATGGTCGGAGATAGACGCCATATCCTTCAGCTTCCTATACATCACCAAAACCTAGCAAACAAGATAACAAAAATAGACATCAAAATGGATCAAAATCAACTAGACCAAAAAGGTGCAAGCTCAGAACGGAAGAATACTCATAAAGCACAATGACCGTTCCATCTCCACAAAGTTCACGTCTAGGCCCTTACCATCCAGTTTGCGTCTATCCCCAGCAAGCGCAATACTCTCCAACAACGCCCCACCAACCAAAAGGGACTTGAAGCTGCAGGCACCATTCACAACAAACTTCGGCAACAAACTATAGGGGTTCTCATACGTAAACAATCTATCAAGGACAGCACTGTCACTTTTCTTACTTGGGTCCGTACTTTCTAACCCCTTGCCCTGCTCAGCAACAGACTCAGCCTCACCAACTTTCTTCTTTCCACGAGCTTCAGCCAACCCAGCATCATCAGCCAAATCAATCAGGTTCATCCTCTTCAGAGGAACCCGACCTAAAGATGAACGACCTTCAATAGAACCAGGTCGGTCTTCAGACTCAATTCGGGCCTTCTTAGCCCCCTCCGACTCAACCACTTCGGAATGCCTTTTCAGATTAGGCTTCCGGAACGAAGTGTGAGCATTACCCTCCCCACCAGCACTACCACCTGTAGTTGCACCAGCACTTCCAACACCCGCATCTCCAGAGAAGAAGCAGTTGGATGCAGAACGATCTGTATCACTAGAGGAGAAGCGGTTGGATGCAGAGCGCCCTCCACCCCCTAGCTCAGAACGTTGGGGTGCCAAACGATTTGCATCATCCAACTCAGAACGTTGGAATAGCAAATGATTTGTGTCACCCAACTCAGGACGTCTGGAAGGCTTCACCCCTCCAACCACCCTCACCGCTCCAAAACGGTGTTCAGCGACCCCACCAGACGTCCTAGCTCCACCAGAACGGACTTCACCAGCACCTCCACTCTTTTTCACTCCAGAAACAAGTGCTTTCTTTTGACTTTCCCTCTCCATGGCAGATTCCGAGCTAGAATCAGAAAGTTCAACCACAACCTTGCGAGCCCTAGCTTTTTGCTCCAGCCTCTTAAGATTGATTTTTTTCCCTCCACGCCTCTTAAAGTAATACACAACCTTACCTAACAAAGCTTGCTTATCCTCCAAACTCAAACAAGCAAACCTTTCAATAACACCATTCTTCATATGATCACGGATTGTAATCTCTGCAAAAACAAACCAAATAAATCAGAACGTCCAAATTATAATTTACAACACACACATTACGACCTACAACCAACGACCTACAACGAGATTGTACAACACGTTTATCAATCTCCAAACCAGGCGGGCAATATCTACCTACAACCAACAATGGCTTACACCCCTAGTCCTCTTTGCCCACCCCCACAATAACAGAAGACTTCCCCTTATAAACATGAAAACTAAAGTTCACAGCACCCAACTTCCTCACAACAAAGTGCTCCGTTACATCGTTTAAACAGATGTTGTAGCCCCTATCATTTAACAGGTCCAACACATGGAGAATCCTCCAACTGTTCCCCACGAGCTGACAAGGGGCTTTCCCTAAAAAGTTCAAAACCTCCACAGTCAGACGGGAAAAAAGCAGCCTCATCCCAGCCTTCATCTGCCCATAACAAACAACTATTCCTCCACCCTAAGGAACGTAGTCGTTAGTATACAAATTCTTCTCCCCAGCCAGATCGTACACAAACAGATCGGATTTCACCCAACCAAACTCCTTCCTCAAAGAGGCATAACAATTCACCGACTTAGGCTTCCTCTCATCCACCGTCTCCAACGAGGAAGATGACGAAGCCTCATCACCACTACGAACCCTCTCCTCAGTTTCTTCACTTACAGTTCTCTCTCTCCATTCATTAACTTCAATCTCACCACTCAAACTATCACTAGTCATAGACATTGCACAATCAAAGAAAGAAAGAAAGCTCAAATTTTTAAAGTTGAAGGACGAACCTGATTTAAGAAGGAAGAGAAGTTTTTTTTTTCTTTCACCCTGGATTCTTTTTTTTTCCTTTGGTTGAAAAGTGAACAAACAAAATCTTCTACAAGTCAAAAACTTCCTGCCCAAACACCTAGAGATAATCAAAACATTTCCTGTTCCTAAAACTTAAATCATTACTCGCCCACAAATTGCCGTAACTCCGGGCCTACAAATCCAACCCAGCAGTTCCCACACATTCCCCAAAACCTAAATTCAAAACAAATCAGCTGTCAGACACATGCTTTCAAACTTTACTTTTTAAACCGTTCTCGTTCCACGCAACAGCTGTCCAAAGAACAAATAAAAAGTAAAGGGGGCTGTGTAAGTACCCTCCATTCTACACTACAGAGCACGTGTTCATAAGGCAGGACGTCTTACTTCAGCTCGTCCCACAACATCAGATCGTACCAATGACCCAACACCCAGGTCGTTACCAATAGTAATTACAGCCATTCATGGAAAGATATTAACTAGCACAATCCTAGAGCTTAGTCAACGTAACAATCAAGGAGTCATTTACTTTGTAGCATTAGAATAATGGAAAATCATTAAGATAGCATACAAGATGAATCTTCAATCCATAATGGTTCAAGCACACGTCTATAAATAGAGAGAGATGAACTACGTAAGGCTTGATTCAAGTTTACCCCAAGAAACTTGATACGTAGGCAACTCTTATCCCAAGAAGAGTGCAGCCACTTCCTATCAACCAAATCATCAGGTCGTAGTCCCAAAATAACCAACATCTACAGTCTAGATGTAAGATTATACGATATTGTATACGTGTATTCCTTTTAAGGTGTGTATACTTGGGTATACACTTATATCTATTTTCTGATATTTGTTTACTATAACCTTTGGGTGCAAGCTATAAATAACGTGTTTAATTAATCTTCATGACATGTTTTAGATTATTTCTTAAATCTTAGTTGTTGGGATATAATCTGTTAACTTTAGACTCTATAAAGATTTATTGTTTGGCATAGTATTTGTTTAGTGAATCTACATTTTTTCCTAGAATCTCGGGACGAGATTCCTTTAAGGTGTGTATATTATAACACCATATTTTTCTTCTCCTTTTTAATTAAATATATATAAAGTTAAAAATAATAATAATAATAATAGATAAAATAAAAAGGATAAAGATTAGAAAGAGATAAGGTAAAGAGGATAAACCCCATTCCTTATTTTAAGGGGTTTTTGAAAAAAAAGTGTTTACACGGAAAGTTTTAACATAGGGAGAGAGAGTTTTACACAAAGTGGAAAAAAGAGAGAGTGACAAAGATTATTGTGATTGTTTTTCTGACAATTGTTACATGGCATTTTTCGTTTTCAAGTTTATATTCATTTACGTCCCTCATAAACACAACCGAGGCGAGTAGATATTTTTTCTATTTTACTGAACCTAGATTTTTACGTGTATAAAGAAATAACTTTACTGTCAAAACTTTCACTCATTATTTTTCTGCACATTAATTGGCAGCGTGAAATTTGTTGAAAAAGTCTTGTTTGAAGATTTTTTCCACTTCTTTATACACTGTTACATAGACAAAAAATTAGAACACGATATGAGTATTAAGGTAATTCAATATCATTATAACTGTTTATCTTATGTTAGTTGATTTATGGTTTGTCCTTTGGCCTAAGAGTTGAAGATACGATACTCTCTGTTGCTCTGTCTTTCGGTATTCAAGTAATTTTTACAATCTTGTTACAGTTTGATGATTCTATTGTTATTTTGTGATTATTGAGTAGTTTGTTTCATTCTTTCACATAAAGCAGATCAAGATAGTTAAATTGAACCGTCATTCGAACTTAAGGACATTATAAACTAATTAACTTAATATTTGTCCAGACTCTAGACCTTAACTAAGTAACATTTACATCACATACTACATTCAGTGCAAGTCTTTAGTTTTAATTTTGATCAGCAGTATGGTTTTAATGTTTTCTTCTTAGTTCTTAGCCTGGTTGCGTATGCCACATTCCATGTTATATTGCTATTTGTTGATTAGGCTGGATGTCATGTTTGAAATGCAAGATTTCTTTAGATGTATACTGAAAATTAAAACTTACTTTTGCACATAGTATCTTAAATACTATCCATGGGAGATGAGATTTATTACTAAGGAGCCTATAAGGGAGTATCTACAAACTATCTGAGTGATCATCTAGAAACTACAATTGTGTTGCCTGAAGGTTCATCAACAGGCTACAGTTGGGCTGTCTCAGGGATCATATGCACGCTACAATTGTGCTTCCTGAGGGTTCCCTCACGCATTTGGAGAATGTTAAAAAAAAAAGATGATAAATTTTATTTTTCACCTTTTGGTTGTTCAGTGGAGAAAAAGGTCTGATAGAGAATATGACCGTGAGGGTTATCCAGTCCTCCTGCTTGTAGTTTAGTTAATTTGCATCCGGATCTTTCAGTTGGGCTTGGGCTGAATTTGAATGGTGGGCTTGAATTGTTTTATAACATTTTGGGCTTAAGTTTGTTTGAGGTTGGTTTGGGCTGAAATATAAACATGTGGGCTTAAGCTTTGTTTAAGATGGGGTTTGGGTGAGAGTTTGTTTTTAGGCCGAATCTGTGCCTAGTTTGGAATAAGGTTTTCACCTAGTTAGGGTCAGATTCAAACTCTCACCAAAACATGAAAAATTGAGTTTTCTTAGTCTTTTTTCCATCCAAATTAGGCTTGTCGCATTCCGAGGTCTGTGGAGATAGATATAATGTCTAGAAGTTTGGTTGATAGAAAACAGTGCGACAGAAATCAGTTTCTGCACATTGTGTTTAAGTCCAGTTTGAAAATAGTTAAGGTGAGAGTTAGAATTCTTATAAAACATAAAAGAGTAAGATCTGGAAGTCTTCTTTCTATTCTAATTGGCCTCATCTCATTTGAAGGCCTGTGGAATTAATTATGACGTCTGGAAGTTTGACTGGCAGAAAACAGTGTATCAGAAATCAGTTTCTATCCAACTGTGTTCGAACCTAATTTTGGCACTTTTAGAATGAGATTGAGTATTTTTGTAACACATAAAAAAGTAAGTTCTATGTGTTAGCGTTTCAACGCAAAAAGCATCGATGCATTTGGACACCTATGAAAAGTGTTGTGTCATTAAGAAGATAGTCTGTCAGAAATCTAATTTGCTAAAAATTAGGATTTTTACCAAGTTTGAACAATTTTTACTCTGAGATAGAATGATATTGGGACTTCGAGTTCTACATGAAAAAGTAAGTATACCTATCCTAGTCTTCAAATAATCAAGTGGTGTATCATTTGGATGGCTATAGAAACATTATTGTTTTGGCAAGTTACCTTTGATAACCTACCATGTTTGGGGAGCTCTAGTTAACTTTTCTTATTGTAATAAAATAAATTATTTTTCTTAGACATACGAGTGTTTGGAATCTTGATTGCTTAATTTCACATTTGTATTATATTTCAAGTACAATTGTTGCATATACACTAAATGTTAGTATAAATTTATATTATATCACATGACATGTTACATTAAAGTTTGTGTTTAATATATATATATATATATAATTGATTAATAAAAGGGAAATGAAGTGTGCAACCTTAAAACATGAATTCTTATTGTTATTTTACTTTGACTATGTGGCTGATAAGAACTGCGAAGGCTTGATTCCAATCTTGAAAGATTTGGATACGTAGGCAACTTTAAGCGAAAGTGCAGCTAATACACTACACTATATTATATATATTATTTATTAGTTATTAGTTATTGTGATAACTATATGGGAACAATGTTAGTACTTAATTGTGTACGTGATTGTGGTTGTTTAAAATGTATTCACGAGACATTTAACTAATGCGTTATTCCTGATTAAACCTTTTGATATCTATGATTTATATAATTGATAATGAGGTGAGTTGATTAGTTATTTTGTTTGGAATCTTTAGTAATGAATTATTATTTGAGACGATGTTTGTTTTGTAATGAAAATATTATAATAAATGAGAACTCTTGAGTGTTAAAATTCTGTGTAAAAGTGTCCGGTGAAAATATAATGTGTCTCCCACATCTTTAGATCTCTCCACACCTCTTTGATGAAAAACAATGTTTATGACTAATGATGTCATGTGAAAAGCCGCCTTAAAGAGGAACTAAGGCATTCGCCTTGCGGGTGGGTTGTATTCCTTGAGTGTACGGGAATGTAGGTATGAGTATTCCTTGAATATGGCGGGAATGACCCAAGGTATTCATTGAATGTACCATGAATGACCTGTTAGTGTTATAATGGGTATTCTTTGAATGTGGCGGGAATAACCCAAGGTATTCAGTGAATGTGCCATGAATGACCTGATATTTTGTTATGCCCAAAAGAGACTTTGTGTATGTGTATGGAAAGCCTAGAAATGGATGTGACTCACAAGTTACGATCTTACAGATGAAAAATATGTTTCCTGGAGGCAATATCCCCACTTGGGACATATGTCTTGTAGTGGTACTTGGTGTGAGTGAGGCACACGGATATATTTGATTTGGCAAATGTGTGTAGTGCAAATCGTAGAGTAGGAACTAAAAGTTGGGTTGTGTCTTTTAATGAATGAGTCAACGAGATAATTAATAAACAAACTAAAATATTGATTTTACATGTGACTGAGTTATTGCATATGAATATTGATGTATTATGATGTACATGATTTCTTACAAGGAAATGTATATGTGGTTTGTGTGAGTTGATACTCACGAGAGATGAATGTACTCTCTAGTTGTGATATTTTTTTTCTCACCCTCATAAGTAGATGAGTGGTTTTTAAGAAAAATATTGGCTTTAAATATGAGCGAGTTGCTGTACATGATTGGTGATATATTATGATATGATGTATATAATCTCTTATGAAGAAATGTGAATATGGTTAGCCTGATATGATGGATATGGTGGTGTGATATGAATGTTAGTTGATATTGCTGATATATTATGATATGATGGATATGGTGGTGTGATATGAATGTTAGTTAATATTGGTGATATATTATGATATAATGGATATGGTGGTGTGACATGAATATTAATATTGGCGATATATTATGCCAGATTATATATACCCATGATGGTTGCAGTGAGAGTGAAATAGATATATATTATAAATGATTTTGTTTGGAAAATCTGACTTTGTTTTGTAGGAGGGTAGGACTTATTAACTTTTTATGCAGAGACGTTGTCCTACCCTAAGACGACGTGCTGGCTTAAAGGTAAAGTGTATCAAACTTATATCTAAATAAGTTATCATATGTGTATGTAATAAGTTGAATGTAAATGGAAATTATATTGTGAGTTATTTTGGAAAGTGAGCATGATGAATACTGTTATATGAGATTCTTGGAATTGTATGTTTGGGGTGAAATCTTATTTGGGAAGAAACTACATGCCGTTTTGAGAAAACGGAACTAACTTGTCTTCCAAGTTGAAATGATTGTAATTGTATATTCCTTTATTTGAAATATTGAACATACTGTTATACTATTTTTATATTTTTAGTCTTACTCATACCAGCAAATTCAATTTGCTGACCCATGTTTGCTTTGTATTGCAACGTGGGTGTGTTCTTGGAAACATAAATGATGGAGTGCAGTGGATGAGGACACGTGATTTGGATTTGCTCTTGGAGTCTTCAAGCTTAAGTTTTTCTGAAGTGTACGATTTTGTTTTGAGATAGATGTAATAGAGTCGGGTAGTTTCTTTGTAGTTTAATAATTTGATTGAAGGATTGTTCCTTTTGGTTTTAAATTTGATCTCAGATTTTTAATATCGTGGTTGATAATATGTTATTATGGTTTCGTTTCGCCCTTGGTTTTCAGATGATTGAATAGAGTGGCGATTAAGATATTTATATCTTGAAAAAACAATCCCTATTTTAATTTTCTAGAAATTTGGGGTGTGACAGTTTGTGTCCACTCTTGATACCTTTAGATGCCATAACAACGCCAGTTGTAGTTTCTACTGCCTACCTAATATCCTCCCTTCGAATGTGACTGTTGGCTTGTTCTACCGTAGGGAACGGTCTTATCTAGAGCACATCACTCCGAACATTATCCAATCTATCAAGAAAAGTATAAACTCTATCTTCTTGTAGGATTGAGTTATACTTATGTATGTCAGCAGCACACTCTATCGGATTAGGACGACGAAAATCGATTTCCCTCCACAAGCCTTGAAGACCATTATAATAAGTTTCAATGGATCCTCCAGCTTGTTTCATTCTTGTCACACGTTTCTTTAGATCATACACTTGGGAGGTATCAGTCCCATCAAAATAAGTCATAGTAATCGAATCCCATACCTATTTTGCAGTTGGAAATCGAATGAAGTTACTGATCAAGGATGGATCCATGGAGTTGATCAACCATCCCTTTTCAATCGCGTTTTCTGTCCTCCATCTATTGAAGTTGGATTTTGTCTGTTGAGGTTGTGGGAAATCTCCATTGATATATCCCAGTTTGTCTTTGCCAGAGATATACATCTCCACAACTTGGGACCATAGGGCATAGTTGGTGTCGTCCAACTTAATGCCGATCTTTGCAGCGGAAGAATCGTGGTTTGATGTTTGGGTTTAGGTCTGATTTTGGGTCAAGACTTGCGTTATTCTGGTCGTGAGATCTTCTAGAATGGATTCAGCAAAGTTTCCGCCATGTTGTTGGTAATCCACCACATCGGTTGGTTCTACCATAGTTTTCAATCGGGTTTGGGTGTTCTTGGTCTACTGCTATGAAAAAAAATGGTCGAGAGATTGAGAGTAGCAGTTTTATACGAGGCTGCGGAGGCTTATTTTTTTTTCGAGAGATCGCCACTCTGATACCATGTTAAATCGTATAACACTTTTTATTCTTTTTTTCCTCTTTTTTCTCTGTACACAGATGAACACTACTATATAGCTCATGGAAGGAGTTATATTAGGATATCTAGATCACCCAAAATGTGGAGTCTAATACAATAAAGAAACTTTAGATTTCCTACAGCTATTACAATTTCTACAGCTCACGCCAAGCAAGAAGTTCATATATATTAGCTATGTTTAATTATTTGAAGGTCTATAAATATATTAGGTAAAAGGATCATGTTGATAATATCACATGAAGACTGTTACAGAAAATTGTGAGCAGGGATCCCAAACGAATGAAATATGAGAAGGCAGTAATAATTTAAATAATAATAGGTTCTCATAACATCTCTAGACCCAAAAACAACAATTCATACTATTACAGCATAACAACAACTATGCTAAAACGATGAGCTTTTCACATAAAATTATGCATATCAAACACTCATTAAACCATTCAAAGGTTTTGAATATGATTCTCCAACAAGATTAACTCAAATATCAAGTCCAAATGTTTTTGGCAATATTATCCATTGAAGATGAATCTATGAGATTTGGATCCAAATGAGTGGGGAATGGAGGATTCTCCCAATTATCAGAAGGATTAATTAGGAACCAGATCGAGAAACATGGAAAAATGAAAATGATCGAGAAATTGGAGGAAATATGTGAAATGCATGATTACGACTATGACTATATCGATACTCGTCCCCTCCGTTGTCCACAATAACACAATCAAATCAAACGACCACGTACATATTTATCTTCTTACCTGCAAGACAAATGTGAAATTCTAGAAAACATTTTTATGTACATTTAAATTAGAAAAACACTAAGAAATACATAAACAAAAAAAGGAGAAAAAATGTTGGTACATACAGTATCCCCCACACAACCATTCTCGGCCGTGACAAAGTGAAGTGTAATATGATACTATGTTTATAGTTCTTAGATCTGGTAAGGAGTTGAATAGTTCGAGTACTCTTTTTATAGTGGTCGAGATAAACTTTCAATTATGGAAATTGTTTTACTCCAACACCACCCATATCTCTGTTTAGAGAAACCACTACAGATTCCTACACACAAATGACGCAAGTTGATCACTTAATGGGCGCGCAAGTACCAATTTACCAAATAATTTCAACGATGGTGGTGATGGCTAAACACCTTCCAGAACATTATCACATGCACCAAAATAATCCCCAAAAAAAAAATGGTGGTGATGTATTAGGATTTAGGACACCTTCCACAACATTAGGAAGATCGAACACCATTTTAGAGAAGTTTGAGAAATGAAAATGAAAAAAATAAAAATAAATAAGAGAGGTCGTGAGGAAGATTATGACATAAGAGGAAATGTTCTCATTTTAATGTAATCAAACAAAAAATTAGGGTAATCTTAGTCACACCCAAATAAATTGTCACATAACTCAAATTTTTACAAACTGCCAATTCTATCCTTTTCTATTTTGGGGTGTGACTAAAAAAAAAAAAAAAAAAAAAAACCAACGACTACTATACCCTGTTCTCTAACTTGCTCATCTTCCCCACCAATCTCTTTTTATGCCCACCCCCCAACCTTCTTTTTCCAATTGAATCAATTATATATATTATGTACAAATTGATTTCATTCTAATACACTACGTTTAATCCCATTCAATCAAAATTTCCACTCAATCGAAACTTGAAAGAAAAACAATTAAAAATTAATTTGTTGGGCTGCAGATGAGAATTGAAAAGAATGGAATTAAAAAACTCTATTTTGAGATCTGTTAAAAAGATAATAAAATTGAGAATGAGGAAATAAAAAGAATAGATATTAGTGTCATCCTCAAAATTGATTAGGTAAGAGACAAGAAACAGGTGCAATTGAAAATTGTACAGGTGATAGTGCTTTGAGAAGAATTTTGGTGGAGAAATATAAAATAAATGAATAAATAAAAGAAAAAATAACATTTTATTTTTATTTTTGGCAACATCCTAAGAAATAGAGGATAGAACTAACAATTTGTAAAACATTTGGGCCGCGCGACAGTTTCTTTGGGTGTGACTAAGATTACCCAAAAGTTAACAAGTTTTCTACGACATGTTGGAAGAAATTAACAAGCTCCCTTGCCACGTATTGAGCAATAATAATGCATGGTTATCTATCCAAACCTTATCCTTTAAATTCAAATAACAATGTCAACACTTACAATGTCTTTCATTAAAAAAAAAAAAAAAAAAAATCAACACTTACTGTCTTATTGTATAATATAACTATGACTAGTGTTAAACCCAGATTTTCATTACCAAATATTTTAGAATATCTTATTTTTCTTTATTTAGGTTTACGGCTACGTACATTACTTTATCAATGTATAAAATTTGTGTTGTCGATATTTATCATATGTTTTTAACTTTAAATAAAATTATGGACATTTACTTTACAAAATAGGTTTTATTCATATCAATGTTGATGAGGCCCAATAGATTATATGAGTTTTTATAATGCCCATGGTACGAGCCCGCATTTTTGGCCCAATTAAGGTTTTGGGCTAGAATTGTTTATTTGGGCCCAAAGTTTAATATTTTCTCAAACTTTCTAGGGAATTTCTAAGACATTCTAAACATTTCTAGAAGTCTTATAATCACCCTCTTTGCAGGGCCGGCTCTGGGGCAAGGCCAACTAGGCGACCGCCAAGGGCCCCCACTTGTTCACTAAAAAAAGGCCCCCAATTCTCCACCCATTATCTAATAAAGCCCATATCCAAACATTAGATTGACTCAACTGATTTAACGAAATAAAAGCCCAAACATTAGATTGACCGAACAGATTTAAGCCCAGCCAACAAAAAACAAAACCAATTGACCCAACTAATTTAAGCCCAGCCAAGAAAAAAACAAACCAATTCAAACAGTATGGTTCTATTCGGTCTCCTGGAGGTTTTCTATTTCCGTATTTTCTATTTAAAAAAAAAAACGAAGGGTTCAAGGTTAGTTTAAAAGAAACAGATAAACTAAAAAAAAAATAGAAGAGAGAACCTAGTCTTTGAGGAGTTGCAAACAAGACTGCTACGCTACCAGAGGTGCTCCCAATATACATGCTTTGTATGTTCCCTTAACCCTTCTCAATTCTCTATTTATTGTTTTTCCTTTTTAAATTAGATGAATTTGTTTGAATTTTTTGTAGCAATAATCTTATATGAATTTGATTGAATTTTTTATAGCAATAATCTTATATGAATTTGATTGAATTTTTCGTTTTATGTATGCTATATTTTTAATGACTCAAAATTTTGAAAAGTGTTCTAAGCTAGTTGTTTGACTTGCTGGTCTTTGTTGTTTAGAAATTTTGTTGAGTGGTTAGTATCATGAGTAGTGCTAGAAAATATCCATCGGGTAGTGCTAAGAGAAAAAAGAAGCAAAAACAAGAAGAACTCGCTCAATCTCAGGCGGGAAGTATTCTTAAATTTCTTTCTACTAGTGGACAAATAGAGACTTCTAATGAAGATGTTGCGCATGAGGAGCTTGAAAATATAGTGAATATGGAACATGACGAGAGGGGGAATGATGAATTTGAAGAGAGATCAAATGTTGAAGTTGAATAGGAGATGAATAATGTTGAATTAAAAGAGAGAGTAAATGCTGAAGATGAAGAGACAATGAATATTGAAAGTCAAAAAGAACTTAATGAAGCTATGAATGAGAATGGAGAATATGAACCGACAAACTATTTTGATCCAGCAAATTGGGATAACATTGATCAGAAATATAGGGATTTCTTGGTCGAAAAAGGTCCAATAAGAGACAATGTTACTGATTTTCCTAGAGATGATGAAGGTAGACATTTTTCAACCTTCCACTACGTGCGATGTATGGATAATGGTTTGAAGTAGGATCAAAAGTGGCTTGTTTATTCTCATTTGGTGGACAAGGTATTTTGTTTTTATTATAAGTTGTTCAAGCAACGAGGAATGGTTTCTCAATTGGATAGTGAAGGATGTTTAAATTGGAAAAATCTTGGTGAAAAGCTTAAAAAACATGAACAAAGTGTTGAGCACAAAAGATACTTGAATAATTGGTGTGAGTTAGAAAATAGGTTAGGAAAGAATGAAACAATCAACAAGAGTGTGTAGCAACAAATCAATCGAGAAAAAGAACATTGGAGACAACTATTATTGTGGATACTTGCTCTTGTGAAAGCTCTTGCTAAAAATACTTTGGCATTTCGCGGGGACAATGAGAAGATTAAGAAAGAAAACAACGGTATATTTTTGAGCATGATTGAAATGATTGCAGAATTTGATCCAATATTGCAAGAGAACATCCGACATATTGAAAGTCATGAAATTCACTATCATTATCTTGGCCACAACATTCAGAATAAACTAATTCAGATGTTAGCAGGTGACGTTATTAATGCATTTTATTTTGGGTAGATAATCCGTGACATTCTATTACTATAAGAGTTATCATAATTTTTTTTGCAGGTGAGGTGAAAATGCAATTCTTAAGAAAATTCAAGCGGCTAAGTATTTTTCAGTTATTCTTGACTGCACTCTAGATGTAAGCCATAAAGAACAAATGTCGCTGGTGATACGATGTGTGGATGTCTTAACAAATCCAGTTAAGATTGAAAAGTTCTTTTTAGAATTTATGAAGGTGGGCAATACATCGGGTTTGGGACTCTTTAATGAGCTGAAAGTTGTATTGAGCACTCTTCAACTTGATATTAATAATGTAAGGGGACAAGGCTATGAAAATATATCTAATATGAAAGGCAAACACAAAGGCATACAAAATAGATTGCTCGAAATAAATCCTAGAGCTTTTTATACGCCATGTGGTTGCCATAGTCTAAATCTTGCATTGTGTGATACGGCTAACTCTTGCTCTAAAACTGTGTCCTTTTTCGGAGTGGTGCAACGTGTATATACATTGTTTTCTTCTTCTACAAAACGGTGGGAAGTTTTCAAAGAACATGTGAAAAGAGGTCCCAATCCTACTTTGAAGGCATTGCCACAAACACGTTGGAAAAGTTGTGTGGAAAGTGTTAAAGCGATTAGAAGTCAAGCTCCACAGATAAGAGATGCTTTAGTTGAATTAATGGATACTAGTGATGATCCGAAGACTAAGAGTGAAGCTGAGTCCCTAGCCACACATGATATTGAGAATTTTGAGTTCTTGATTGGTATGATTATTTGGCACACGATATTGAATGGTGTTAATGTTGTTAGCAAACTCTTACAAACTGAAGATATGCAGATTGATGTCGCTATTAGTGAACTGCAAAGGTTGATTTCCTTTTTTGAAAAGTATAGAGAAACCGGATTTGAAGAAGCAATGATAGAAGCTAAAGAAGTTGCAAGTGCTATGCAAATTGAGCCTATTTTTCGTGAAAAACGTATTATTCGTAGAAAGAGACAATTTGATGAAAACGTGGATAAAGAGGTGCCACAGTCAGCTGAAGAATCATTTAGAGTCAACTACTTCATTTTTATTGTTGACCAAGCTATTTCTTCTCTTAAGAGTAGGTTTGAACAGTTTCAAGTATATGAGAAACATTTTGGGTTCTTGTTTAATTTGGAGAAGTTGAAGTCTATAGACAGAGATAGTTTAAAGGCTTCTTGTGGCAACTTAGCGAGTTTACGAAACATGACAACATTTTTCGATATTGTGGGACAGAGTTATTTTTGGAATTGCAACTCTTGAAAGAAGTTTTACCAGATGACGCAAATAAGGCAATTGAAGTGCTAAACCATTTGAATTTAAGGGCTAATTGCTTTCCAAATGCGTGGATTGCTTATAGAATATTATAAACTATACCAGATTCTGATTTTGCTTCTCTGCTTGGAGAGGAGCTTTTCAAAGTTGAAGATGATTAAGTATTACCTTCGATCGACCATGTCACAAGATAGATTAAATGGATTAGCTATGCTATCTATTGAAAAAGCTTTGGCAGAGGAGCTTGACTATGCAAATATAATAACTGATTTTGCAGCTAAAACTGTGAGACGGGGAAATTTTTGATGATATTTTACTTGATGTAATTAGTTTGTGACTTGGTGGGGTTAGATTTCATTTCCCCTACTTTCAAAATAAATAACAATTTTTTTTTGCCTATATAATTTTCTTCTTTCTTTCTTTTGTTAAAGCTTAAGGCCCCGCTTTGAGAGCTCACCTAGGGCCTCTCAAATCTCAGGGCCGGCCCTGCCTCTTTGTCCCCATTTTCGTGCATAAGAAAAATATGAGAGAAACAAAGCAAAAATAAAAGGATTCATGAACTAAAACTTATAAATTTTTGTAACATAATCAAAGTTTCAAGGGAGCTAGTGAAGACTTAGTGTTTTTTAACTTAATTAAGTGAGTAAACTAGTTATATTTCAATTATTTTCCTATCCATAGGTGTTTTATTTCATTTGTGTTTCAATAGTGTGAATTAGTTACTTTACTTTTCAAGTGTTTAAATCCTGATTTTTTTTACTTGTTTATGGTATTTTGGCTCTAGACAATTCAATATCGACTAGATTGAGATGAATCCTAAAACATATACCTAGAACTTTTAAGTTTTATAGAATTTCATATCTTGCCTTTAAGGCTACTGAAATCGGCCTGCAACTTTGACACAGAAATTGGGAATGAATCTGTACAGTTTGTAGTAATAAATTTGTATAAAATTGAAAATAACTCCTTTTGTGTTGAATCCAAATCATGTGAAAAGTGGACTCATGGACCTATAAACTTCATGTTTTAACTTTTGGCCACACTTGAGTTTAAAATTATGGAAACTTACCTCAAACACTGAGGACAGTTGGTGAACATTACGGATAGGTTGTGATATATGGAGTGCTTCAAATTCTATACTTGTTATTTTGTTGAGAATCCAAAACCTAATGAATTTAGATCTATAGAGGTGTAATTTATAGTTTCAAGTTAATGACATATTAGTTTGTTTAAATTATTAAAAGTGGTTAGTCAATCAGGTACGCAATACCTAGTTTTCGAATAGAATTGCTAGTAAAGATCGAGGATTCTTTATGGGTTGATTGGACATGGAGTCAGCAGATAAAGAAGAACCACTTCTGGACTATGAAAATACCTTCGAGTTGCTCTAGGGTATGGAGGGGGATACTCAAACAAAGAAGTACAGCAAGAAGATATATCAAGTATGTCATTGCAAATGGATCAGAAACTCTTTTCTGGCATGATCCCTGGTGCTCTTCCACTCCTCTATGGGAATTGCCTAAAGCAAGAAATCTCATTAACCTTCAAGAAGATGCAAAGGTTAGTGATATATTAGAACATGGAGAATGGTCTTTGTTCCGGCTACAAATGTCCCCAATAAAAGCCCAATTCAATACAAACCCACACTTAGAGTCCACGCTTAGAACTAGCCTACTTACTTACCTACAATAAAGCCCATGCTCAGAGCCCAAAAAGCCCACACTTAGAGCCCATGCTCAGACTCAATTTATAGTCCACCTACCCACATACCGCAAATGCTATTCAATTAAACATGTGTCTTGAACATTTGCGAGGAAGTTGTTTGACCGAATCAATCAATTTCCACAACTTCGTCCACATTTAAGATTCACTTCCATCAACATCAAATCGTGTGACAATACTCCAGCAAGTTCTCCAACTTCATCCCACAATTGGAATATTGGAGAACGAGGAAGTAACTATCACCAATCCAATATAAAATCCGACATTAGTCATTCTCAAGAACTACACAATCGAGACTTGATCCCAAAGCAATACAACATTTAGGTACATAGGCAACTTCAAACCGAAGTCCTGTCTCAACTCTCACCAACAACCATCCCCTTTGCAATCTCTTCTGAAAAGATCACTTCTAACCCAACTGGTGTGTTTTGGCAAAACTTGCTAAAACATATTTGGCACTGTCTGTGCTTCTACCCTTAGCCACAAAAAGTTACATCAATGGCATCATCAAACACTCAACATAACGGAGAGGACCATCCTCCCGTTCAACTTTCATATTAAAAAGCTAATGGATATTCCCATGTCTCCAAAAGCATCAATGGTTCCTAACAATCATCTAATGCAATTGAGAGAGTGGATATCCATATTGCAGATCCAACAACTCTAGTCGAACGTCATCTCTAGAGATTGGAAAACGGAAACAACCATCTCAGGAGACAGCTACGACGACTGCTTGAAGTTAATTTAGAACCAACGAAACCAACACGTAAGGAAAGATGTATTTGGGATTGTTTGGATGTTGTTAGATCCTCATATAGTCAATCAAATAATAAAAGCACTTGCTCACGCTCCAAGGGAAATTGTGCGAGTCGATTAAGGAAGGTTGCACAAACAAAACTACAATATGAGTGAGCAGTTCCGACGACCCTCAATTTCGAGTGTGATTGTGAGATAACTTTTCAGCCAATCACTCAATGGAGTGGTAGATAACTCATCGAAGATATGAAGAAAAAAAATTTGGGGTAGCCGATCATAGTCGAAAGGCTATAAGAGGTCGACCCTCTCCTAGAAGAACTTATCTGGACTCATCAAAGATATGAAGAAAAATAATGTTGGTGTAGCCGATCATAGTCGAAAGCCTATAAGAGGTCGGCTCTCTCCTACAAGAAATTATCTGGACTTATCGAAGATATGAAGAAAAATAATGTTGGTGTAGCCAATCATAGCCGAAAGGCTATAAGAGGTCGGTTCTCTCCTAGAAGAAATTATCTGGACATCCAGACTACTATAGCAGGTTGGCATGACAGACCACAAATGGAGGGTCAACATGTAGTCTATTGCCAGGATGCCGATATCAGTTACCATGCTTTAGTAGTTCAACATCTCTGGAGGGTCTCTTTAAAAGTACTAGTTCCAACCTTTGAGCTCTCTGGTTGGCTAAGGCATGTTCCACATAACATGTCAATTGACGGTAGTAGCTATGTATAAGGTGACTCACTTACATAGGACCACAAAAAGAGTTATTGGATTCCAACCTTCAATCCATATTCATTATGTATAAGGTGACTGATAAGAGCCCAAAACTGTAGTTATCGTGTTAACAATATTACTTCAATCCACAACCTTGAATCCATATTAACAATATTACTTTTTGACTAATTATGTGATTAATAAGTAAGAGTTAGTACTGTTATCGTGTTCTTATGTACTTCAGGCATTGGAGTCGAATATGTGTAGAAATGCATCCCTTTTGCGAGATAAAGAAGCAAAGGTTGGTTGCTAAGAAGTTCTATGATTAAAGACCAAAATTCAAGGAGAAAAAACCTCTTTAAAGCCCGGTCAAAGCTAAAAAGTCAAAGTTAAAGCGGGTAGAAATAACGCACAAAAGTCAGCAGAACTTTCGAAGGCCGTATCTTTGAACTCAGACATTGGAATTAGGCCTACCTTATGTCAAAACGACCGGCTTAGAAAGAGCTTTTTAATGGTCCAAGCCTTGACCCAATCAGAGAAGAACAAGTAGATGAAAAGGTTATTGAAGTCATTTCCAGCTGAAAAACCCTTTGTGGACTGAAGTAATGAGGTTTTGGGCTCGATTTTCCAGCCCAAAACATGGCTCCTCAGCCCATGCACGAAATTGTGGATCTAGCCTCTTCTATATAAAGAGACTAAGACTTAGCTCTTAAGATACTTAGTTTTAACTTAGAGATAATTCATAGAATAAGTTTTGACATTCCAGAAATTAGTTTATATCTAGTTAATTATCAAGAAATTAGTTGTTAGAACAAGAATTTAGTTTTTAGAATCAATTACTTAGTTTATATTTCAAGTTTTAGTTTCTAATTCAATACTTAGTTAATTTTAGTTTTGTCTTAATTTCATAATTAGTTTAGCCATACACTCAAGTTCTGAATTATTTTTAATTCAATATTAATCCATTTCGAATCATTAGACAATTGTTCAATTAGATTTATAAAGTTAATTACTTATTCAATAATACTTGTTCTTATTGTTTTTATTTTAGAAATGATAGTACAATGATTCAAGGCTAAAACCTCCATTAGAGGGGTTTGAGGAAACCTTGATGATGACTTTATTTTCGATTAGCATGGATATAGTTATAATGTTCTTCTCTACTCTAGAAAGTAATTAGTTCACCAAGAGAATGAGTTTAATTACTTCACATGCTAGTTATTAGTTGGTAAAGATTACCATGAATAATTAGGGATTAGAAACACCCAACCTTTACGTGAAAACATAAAGATTAGGATTACAATGTATTCTATGCTAGTTTATTAAGTTGAATTAAGGTGGAATCAAATCCCCGTAATTCCCCCTCATATTGTCAATTTAGTATTTCTGCAGTTGATTTATATCATCTTGATTGTTAATTCACCATCGTAGTTAAATTTAATTCCATTACTCTCATGACTTTGTTAGCTTACGCGAACTAGGAAACTTTACATCTAAACGAGCTAGGAGTGGAATGAATTCTCTACTCTAAATATATTGCATTGATACGAGAGTAGATAACTTTGATATATAAGCACGAAAATAGTTTTAGTTTTACTTACATTTGAGTTTCATCACTTATTCGTAGGTAAAACTATCGTTTTTCTATTTATCAAATGGCATTGCTGCCATCTTAGTTGTGTTTAGTTACATTTCCCTTAGTAGTGTTAATCCTACCAAAGTCCCATTAAACCCACCCACCCTTGTTTGGTTCTACATGTGGTTGTTTGTTTCAAAATTGATTTTTTCTCGCAGAAATACACTGAGCACGCCATGCTTCTCATTGGCCTATTTTCCGTGCACACCCCGCACTAAAGTGCCTGGACCTCATCCAAGGTAAAAGCGCACCCCGCGCCCTTGTTAGGCAAATTCAGAGCGCACCACGCGCTAAAATGCCTGGACTTCGAGTCAGGCAAGAGCGTGACCCGCGCCCTACCTAGGCAATTTCTGAGCGCACCACGTGCCCTCTTCTGAACAACTCGATTTTCACAGGTTAGTCCAAATTTCCATTTCTTCAAGTTATTCAGTGTTTCTAACTTGTTAAATACACTGAGCTCGCATATACAAGATGTTATTCATAAGCGAAGCAAGGATGCATTCATGTACTTCTTTCTTCCACTCCTCGCATCTCCTGTTAGAGGATTTATACTAGCATATCAAGGTTGTTTTGACTGTTGTCGTGTTTTTTTAATATTGGACTTAGCCTTGCATGAGATTAAGGTTAGGTAGAGAAAAAATGACTAACATAATCTATTGTGAACGTCAACACACTCACGCATCTAGTATACCACACACTACACCTGAAATAATGGCTGAAGAACGAGAGTCTCCTCTTTCTGAGTTTTACAAAGCCCTGAACGATAGCCCAAAATCTTGCATCGTTCTTGCAGACCCAGTGGGGGATTTCCAAATCCCCCTAAATATATTTAATTTGTTACCAGTTTTTCATGGGTTCGACCAAGAAAAACCTTATCAGCATATGCGTAGGATTGAACAAGTTCTTACCACATTCCATCATCCTATGGTAGGTGCGGAACAAATTAAACTGAGGGTATTTTCTTTCACCCTAGCTCATAAGGCGGCATCTTGGTTAACTGCCCAAGCGCCTAATTCTGTGGACTCATGGGCCAAACTTGTTCAATTGTTTATGAAACATTTTTACCCACCACTGAAGACAGATGAAATGATTTCCAAGATTGATTTTTTTCTGCCAAAATCCTCATAAATCCTTTTCAGAGGCTTGGAATCATTTCACTGACCTTCTTATAGAGTGTCCACATCATAACCTTGCGAAAGACACGTTAGTTCGTGCCTTTTTCAAGGGACTTTTACACCACCATAAAGAGGTCATTGATATAATGAATGAAGGTAGTTTCCTCAGTAAAGGAGCCTAAGAGGCTTATAGGTTTTTAGAAGATCAAACAAAGCGTAATAATAACGGGGGTAGTGACGATATCCCCCTCTCCGCTAGTTCTTCTTCAATAGTTAAGGCTGCCGGTATGTTTGAGATTAAACCCGATCCTGAGCTTAAAACTTTAATCGAATCTCTCACTAAAAAGGTAGAAGCTATTTCTGTTCAACAAAAGCCTATCCCCATCATGAATGTCAACTCTATTCCATGTAATTTTTGTTTGAGTCCAGAGCATCCCGACTCCAATTGTCCTCTCGCCTATGAACAACAACAATCACAACCAGATAATGTTTGCTCCATTAATAGCTATCTTATTCCTAACGCCCCTTTGAGACAAAATCCCAACTTCAGTTAGAGAAATAATCAACAAGTTACACCTCCAGGGTATAATAATCAAAATATTAGGCCAGCAAACAATTACAACCAAGCCCCACCACGAAAAGGACAAGGACAAGGGAATTATAATAATTATAATAATAATAATTATAATGCTAATAGAGGTATCATTCCGGTAAATAATAACTATCACAACCCACCCATAAATAATCAACATGACATAGTTCTTGTCACACAACCTGTAACAAACACTCCTCCATAACCGGATCGTTTCAACGTCTTTATGCAAACCCAACAACAGATTTTACAGTCCATCCAACTTTCCTTACAGCAGTTAACACAAGAGAAAGTATAACCAAAAGTTGTGTTTCCAGGTCAAGCGATACCTAACCCTAAAATACCAAACACAGCCTTTGAGGTAAACGGTAATACTAGTAATGAAAATAGAAACGTAGGTAAGCTAAATGTCATCACCACTCTCCGTTCTGGCAGAGTGGTTGATAACGCCGTAACTATGTCTATGGTTACCCCACTAGTAGTTCCTACACCGGATATTGTACTAGATACCGAAGTAGTAACTGAAGATCCTACCTCTGTAGAGGTACCAGTTAAACCACAACCTAAGAAACAAAAAGCCAATGTTAAATATCTTGTTCATCCATATGCTAAATATAGAGAGAAACCATCGTTTCCCCAAAGATTAGCCATGTTAACCAAGGATACGAATTTCGATGAGATTAGAGAAGTTTTCAAAAATCTAATGATAAACCTACCCTTTCTTGAAGCCATTAAAAAGTTATCTCACCATGCTAAGTTTCTTATGGAGTTGTGCACTACTAGGCATAAAACAAATATTTCTAAAGACGTTTTTTTAACTGAACAATTTCCAACTTTAATCGAACATAATGGAATTGTTAAGTACAAGGACCCTGGTCGTCCTACTGTACAATGCACCTTAGGAGATTCCCACATGACGATCACGCTATTAGACCTTGGGGCGAGTGTTAACTTACTCCCTTATTATTTATATAAACAAATAGGTCTACAGGAGATGCAACCTACTAAAATGATGTTGCAATTAGCTGATCGATCTATTAAGTATCCTAAGGGTGTGGTTGAAAATGTGCTTGTTAAGGTTCAGGATTTCTACTATCTTGCTGATTTTGTTATCCTCGATACAAAAGTCGCTAATGACTCTGTTCCGATCATCTTAGGGCGTCCCTTCTTGGCAACTGCCAACGCACTTATAAATTGCCGCGATGGTTCGATGTCCATGTCTTTTGGCCATCTTTCTGTTGAGATAAACATTTTAAAAATGATGAAACAGTTACCAGACTCGTCTATAGATGGGGAGGTTAGCATGATCGAGAGCTTAGCTCAAGACTATTTTAATAACACGTTTTCAGAAAACCAAATGCATAAATTCCTTTCCTTTAGAAATTTAGATTTCGCCAATAACTCATACTTAGAGGAAGTTAATGCCATTTTTGAGTCTACTCCTATAATAGACCCTTCTGTTACTCCATCTACTGAGTTCGAACACCTGCTACCTAAACCAGTATTCAATACTCAAGATGAGGACCCTCTAGAAGCCTTTATCGACATACCTCCCACCCCCTGTCCTTAAACTTCTTCCTTCTGAGTTGAAGTATATTCAACTTGATCCAGATGGTAGTCATCTGGTAATTATATCTTCTCTGTTGTCTGCGGATGAAAATGCACGGTTGATTAGGGTAATTAGGGAACATCGTTTAGTGATTGGTTGGTCCCTAGACGACATTAAAGGGATTGACCCTAATGTCTACACTCATCGTATCCATTTGGAGGATAATACAAAGACTTCTCGCGAACCTCAGCGTCGCTTGAACCCTGCCATGAAAGAGGTGGTCAGGGTAGAAGTCTTACGTTTACTTGATGCGGGTATAATATATCCCATTTTCAATAACGAATGGGTAACTCCTATTCATGGTACGTAATGCTAAGGGTGAATATATTTCCACATGAGTCCTTATAAAATGGAGGATTTGTATTGATTACAAACGTTTAAATGCCATGACATGAAAGGATCATTTTCCTTTATCCTTTATCGATCAGATGCTTAAACGTCTAGCTGGTCAGGCTTATTATTGTTTTTAGATGGATACTCTGGCTATTTTATTATTATCGATATTAATGACCAAGAAAAGACTACCTTCACATGTCTTTTTGGAACATATGCCTATAAATGAATGCCTTATGGCCTTTGTAATGCTCCTGGTACCTTCTAGCGGTGTATGCTTCACATATTTAGTGACATGGTAGAGCACTTCATGGAAGTTTTCATGGATGATTTTTCTATCTATGGAGACTCTTTCAATGACTGCCTGTCTAACATGTCTAAGGTTTTGACATGGTGTGAAGAGAAGAGTCTGATTTTAAATTGGGAAAAATGTCATTTCATGGTGAAAAAAGGAATAGTGCTAGGTCACATTGTATCTAGTGATGACATCGAAGTAGATAAGGCCAAACTAGATAAGATAGCGTCTCTACCTATACCACGGACTATCCGTGATATTAGAGCCTTTCTAGGCCATGTAGATGTTTATAGGCATTTTATCAAAGATTTTTCAAAGATAGCTAGGCTTTTAACTAATTTGCTTTTAAAGGATGCCATTTTTTATTTCAATTATAACTCTAAACAGGCTTTTGAAACTTTAAAAGCCACTTTAACATCTGCACCGATTATACAGCCTCCCGATTTGTCTAAACCTTTCGAACTCATGTTTGATGCTAGTGATTATGCCGTTGGTGCTGTGTTGGGACATAAACTAGATAATAAGTCCACTGTTATTTATTATGCTAGTAAAACTTTAAACGATGCTCAAAGGAATTATATAACTATAGAAAAAGAATTTTTAGCTGTCGTTTATGCTTTAGATAAGTTTCACCCTTATTTGGTTGGTACTAAGACTTTAGTTTACACAGACCATGCAACCCTTAGGTGCCATCTCGCGAAGAAGGATGCTAAATAGAGATTAATCCGATGGATTCTTCTCCTGCAAGAGTTCACCTTAGAAATTAAGGACAAAATAGGGGTCGAAAACGTAGTTGTCGACCACTTATCTAGACTAACAAATGACGATGATAGTGATTCTGAGTCCATACCTGACTCTTTTCCTGATGAGCATCTCTATGCTATTTTTTCTGCACCATGGTATGCTGACATTGTGAATTATTTAGCTTATGATATTATTCCTGATGTTTGGTCAAGAAATAAACGTAAGAAATTATAGGCCAAAGTTAAGCTATACTACTGGGATGAGCCCTACTATTTTAAGTATTGTGTGGATCAGATTATTCGTCGTTGTATTCCCCAGTGGGAATATAATGAGGTCTATCGTTCTGCCATGACAAAGAGTGTAGAGGCCATTTTAGTGGTATGAAAATAGCTGCTAAAATTCTTCAATGTGAGTTTTATTGGCCTACCCTTTTTAAAGATGCCCAAGTGCATTGCAAGACGTGTGTTCGTTGCCAACAACTGGGGCAAACCACAAAATGTAATATGATGCCTCTAAATGGAGCATTGATTTCATGGTAGTAGAAATTTTTGATGTATGGGGCATTGATTTCATAGGTCCTTTTCCTGTTTCCCACGGTTTCATTTATATTCTAGTTGTCGTGAACTACGTGTCTAAATGGATAGAGCAATGACCATAAGACAGTTGTGTTTTTTGTTAAGGAATACATTTTCTGTCGGTTTGGCATTCCTAAAGCCATCATTAGTGATGACAAAACACATTTTTGCAAAGAGTTGTTGCATCCCTAGTTAAAAAGTACGGAGTTACTCATAAGGTGGCAACTCCTTATCATCCACAAACTAGCGGCTAAGTAGAAGTTTCTAATAGGGAAATCAAAAAAATCTTAGAAACAACTGTAAATCCTGATAGGAAAGATTGGTCTAAGCGTCTAACTGATGCTTTATTGGCGTATAGGATTGCTTTCAAAACTCCTATAGGTATGTCTCCCTTTAAACTTGTATTTGGAAAACCTTGTCACTTGCCCGTTGAATTGGAGCACCGTGCTATGTGGGCTATAAAAGTCTTAACTTCAATTTTGATGAGGCGGGTGTCAAGCGCAAATTGCAATTAAATGAGCTTGAAGAAATCCATAGCGATTCTTATGATCTCGTGAAGGATTATAAAGCTAACATGAAACATGTTCATGATAAGCAAATCTTATGCAAAGAGTTTGTGGTTGGTCAAAAGGTCTTGCTTTACAACTCCCGTCTACATATTTTCCTAAGGAAATTAAAAACCCGTTGGTCTGGTCCTTTTCTGGTTACTGAAGTCACCCTTTACAGGGCAATCACCTTGGTAAATCCCAAGGACAACAGTACCTTTCAAGTCAATGGCCAACGGATAAAACATTTTCACGAGTTAATGTCCCCTGATGTGGAGGAAATCCTTTTACAGGATCCCCTGTCTACGAGGACTGACCTTTGTTGTTTGGTGTACTTCCTTCCACTTCCATATATTGGTGAGTGCACCATTCAGGTAACCGGGACCTCCTACTGGAGCGTGTGGCTGTAAGTACCGGATCCTAAGTCCACATTTAACGTAATTCACGTTTTCCACTCTCGCATATTTTCTCGATTTTTTATTCATGTTTATCTATAGAGTGACTTACATCTTTACTGCTTATTGTTTTCCTTATATTAATCCGTATTCATAAAAAGTAAAAAAATATCAAAACCATAAAAATAGTAATCTAGGAAGTCTCGGAAATCTGACTTTAAAAGACCCACGTTTAAAATAAATTTTCTAAACTCTATTCTATAAAATTTGTTGGGGGGTGTGGTGTTGGTCTTTCCATCCTTGATTGCTTAACTTTCCATTTTTATTGCTTATGTTGTTAAATCGTATTTTGATTCAGGTTAACATTATCTATGAATTTAGATTTCATTTGTTTGCATAACTTATGTCATTCACAAACTTTGAGGTGTTTTCCACCTTTTTATATGTCAACCACGGTTAGAATAGAGTGTTTTATGGATCATTAGATTGGAAATTCTCTCCTGGTCGTTTTCATATCTCATTCAAAAATCGGACAGGTAACAAGTCGAGAATTTCAATTTTAATTTTGTGCGTATAGGGACAAAATGGGTATTTCCGAAATTGTTTGGGCTTGCGCCCAAGTCCACAGTTAAACCCAAGAATGCATCGCGATTCTTCTTCTTCCTCACGCCTCCAGGTCTCCATTAACGAACCAAGAACTAAAAAAAAAAAAAAAAAAAAAAAAAAACCCCACTCCAATTTTTACCACCACCAATTTAAACCACCTTAAATCAACCCACCCACTCCAAATTTTGCCCCATCCAGTTCACTTCTTTCTCTAACAGTTCGTCAAAAAAAAAAATCGCCCAAATCAAACGACCACTCAAACCAAAGTTTGATTTCTTGTTTCAACATCTCTCCTCCACCTTACCCTAACCCATTTTTCGAATTCAAACATCAATGGCCCAAAAACGAAAAATTCTTCCGGAACAAGTTTTCAAAATGGAATTACGATGACGAGATGAAACGTAGGAATTGGCAATGGTTGTGGTATACGGAGAATGACTTTTACCATGAGGATTTAGTTTTGAATTTTTACAAGAAGCGGAAAATCAAGGGTAGGAAGATTTTTGTGAAGGTAAATGGTGCGAAGAAAGAAGTGTGTTCTTTGATGTTGACTCGTGTTCTACACATTATGCCAAAACACCACCTTGTAGCCACCATGCAGGAATCCCAATATGGGGGGGGTGCGGGTTAGAGGCGTTGATGAGAGAGACTATTTTGGAGGGACGGTATAATGCGAAATCGCATTGTGTCCGACAGTCGTCTCTGAGGACCAATCAATTGGCTGTAGCTCAGTGGGTTGGTAAGAATATTATTGGGAAAGAGAAGTTCAGTGACATCGGTCTGAACTGTCTGCACATACTCTGGGTATCACAGCAAAAGAGGTATGATTTTTGTATGATCGACTTCTTGTTAACTATGATTAGAGGAGTTAGAGTAAGTACCGCACCCTATCCTATTTTGATTACTAAGATTATGTTGTCTTTTGGTGAGAAACCCAAACTGAGCAGACTATGTTGAAGTTGCATGTAAATGCAATTGTTTATACGGAATGTGTTCAGAAAATGTGGCGATTGCCTGGAGATAGGGTTGCGGAAAATGTTAAATTCGGATGAGGAGGAGGAGGACACGGCATGTTTTGATGCCAATGCCTTGGAGAAGTGTAATTCTGATATGGAACGCATGTCAGTGTTGGATCGTGGTTTGCATTCCCTGAACCATATTTGTGAAGACTTGTGAAATAGGCAGGTTGCCATTCATGATGAAAATGTTAACCTACAGAAGACTGTGGAGACAAATGCCCAGTGCGAGGATGAGCGTTAGGTAGAGATGAAGGAATTTATGGAGGTACATCGCATGTTCCAAGTGGAAGTTCTACAGCGCATGCCACCCCATAAGGGTTCTTCTTCAGATGAGTCTGTGAGGCATGAGCGTTGTCGCAAAAGGACGAATGACTCTAGCCCATCTTCATCTCATGGCCCTTCCTCGTCTCATGGCGAGTAGTGTAGTTGTTTTGGATTTAGAAAATTTTCCCATTTTTTGTAGAATTTTATTTCAAGTTGTTTAGTTTATTAATTAGATTTAGATTATGTAATTGTTCTCGAATATTTGATCGTTAGTTGAATTTTTAATTTAATTTGGTTTTTGTCCAAGCATGCGATGAATTTTCCATGAATCCCACCTTCCCAAATTGTTTGGGGGTGGTATTATTATTTTTTGCATTGTTTTTATCTTATCCACCATTTTAGAAGTTAAATCTTGCAAATCGTGGAAATATGAGTTGTTGGGAATGTTGCCGATATTGGTGTGGCTAAGATCATATATTGTTGTGATGATGGAATTTTAATGAATAGAATTAGAAAGTTGCTATTTAGAATTCAACCAAAAAGCTATTGGTTCGTATTTGGAATATGCACCTAACTTGTTTCTGTTTTGGTTTTTAGTATATTCTGTTTCCGGCAATTGCCTTAATAATTTTGGCAACTTGTGGACGTTGGTTTTAGAAACTAAAACCTTATAAATACTTGATTCACTCTTCACTCACAACCTACACCTCTCACCTTGTACTCTCACCTTTCACTCTCATTTTTTCTCTTAGTTTTCACTGTAGAGTACTCAAGTTATACGGAGCGCACCCCACGCCCTATACAGGCTAAATCCGAGCGCACCCTGCACTAAAGTGCCTGGAACTCGAGTTAGGCAAGAGCGCACCCTGCGCCCTTCATAGGCAAAATCCGAGTGCACCCTGCGCTGAAGTGCCTAGACCTCGAGTAAGGCAAGAGCGCACCCCGCGCCCTTCACAGGCCAATTCGAAGCACGCCCAGTGCCTTGCCCTTCGCAGCCACTTACATTTTTGATTTTTGTGAGTTTTTCAGGGTTGTTTGCAGCACTTCTAGAGAGTATTTGTGATGATGACACCTCCTCATATGATACGGAGCAGTCTTTTGAAGATTTGTTCCGAAGTAACACCTATGGAAGATGGTTCCATGATAGAATCGACCAGTCAAAATGGACACATCTACTGGTAAGTCTTGATGACTCGTATTCCCCTCAACTTACTGAATATTTCTATAATAATTCAAGGTTCTTTTGTCGACCAGATGGAGAACAAATGTTCTCTGTCGTAGTTAATGGTACGACTATGGATTTCAGTAAGTTTTTGGTCGCTTTTGTTGTGGGACTGCCTATGTCGGTCCCTACAAACTCATGGGGATATCTAACTAATAATGCATACCTTTACAACTATGAGTACTTTCACGAGACCTATAGGGGAGGAGTTTTTCATCTAATGGACAAAGGGCAGTATAACATAGCCCTTGGTAGCCTGTCCCTGAACGTAGGCCTTACCATGTTTTTCATTATGATGAATATTTTAGGGGATTGGCAGTTTACTTTTATGTATAGTAACGCTGGTGACGTTTTCCTCGCTTTAGCTGAGGGACGTTTCCTATATGACATTCCCAAGGTTTTAGTGGCTAGTCTAGCTAGAGGCCATAGTGTGAGGCATAAGTACCTTCTTATGCCTGTTTTGGTTTGTCGTATCATGTGTTGTTTTTCCCTGATTTCTGTACCCGCTACACGGATTGGGTTGGGGTTGAAATTATGAGACCTACCAATTGCATTGTTCGTTTGTTTCGTGTTATGACTTGGCCGAGATGGAGGGTACAACCTCAATGGGTTGCTCCTTACACCCAATCGGACCGAGTAACACTTAATAGGTTAGCACGGGTTAATGATACGTGGAGAGAGGCTTGGCAAATTATCATGGCGTGGCAGGATGCAAAAGAACCTCGTTTCTATGTAGACGAGGATGATGACGCCTAAATACTGGATAGGAGGTAAGTTTTTATTTTTTGTTCGTGTCTGTTTATGTCCCAAGCAATTTACTTTGTGTTACCCCATAACGGGTGGAACTTATATAGAGTTGCGTCTGTTTTTATTTATCTATATTAATATGTTTTAACTTTATTTTGCAGATGTTTCAAAATTTCACGTGTTTCCATGGTATTTTTCTACCCTTTTTATTTCAATACTTTGAAGACAAAACATGCTTTTTGTTTGGAGGTGGCACAAAAACATGCGTAATTTAAGGCATCTATTAGGATATAGATATATACAATATGCACTTGTTTTCTAGAAAAAAAAATTCAAAAATTCAGAAATATAAATAAAAAGTTTATGTTATACACTTAGGAATATTGGTATTGTTTCTTTCTATATGCTCTTAATAATCTGGAAGTTTCACATTAGCTTTTGCATTAGAATAGTTTTTAGAAACTTAGGTTAATATGTAGGTAATAATCTTTGCATCTTTCTATAAATATATTGTATGAGTATCTATGTTTGTTTTGGAAGTAAGTTTCTGAAATCTAAGCTAGTATACTTATTCTACAAATCCTGTGAGAATATAGCCTAAAATCTTATATGAGTGAAATATTTGAGAAATGACACAAGGGAGAAGTAAATTCCGAATAGAGAAATCACAAGTCCACTTGCTTGATCACTATGCTATATCCTAAGCGAGAATTTAGGCCCTCTTTGGATCGATATAGCCAGAAATTCAAACCTTATGAAATTATTTTCTGCTAGTCGCCCCTCTGAGCCTTTCATAAACTACAAATTCTTTACTCTTTTACAAAAAAAATAATAAAAATAAAAATCAGCCGACCCATTCTTTGAATGAGTATGAGAATAAATATGAAGAATAGAAAAGAGAAAGACCTTTGAAATCAAGAATTTGTTAGTTGCTTCAAATAAAAAAAGAAAGTTTCCATCCAAAGAAAATAAAAATAAAATAAAATAAAAAAGTTATAACTCTAAAAACATAATCAAAGGAGTCAAAAGCCAAAGAAAAAGAAAAAAATGGCTAAGGATAGAAACAAAGTGTAGAAGCAAAGTAAAGAATAAGATTTTCTCTAGTTACATAATATGAAGACTCTATTATCTCAGACTGGTTCTTTTTGAATATCCATTTCCTTCATTCTTAAACCATCACCTAATTCCCGTAACACCTAATAAAGACCTCTAGCTCAATTAGGAATAGGTTAGTGTGATAGTATGTGGCAGATGTACGTGTTTGATCGATTTCGACTTCCTTGTGTGTCATTGAGATTGTAAGGTACAGTGTGCCCACTGCACACTGGAGTAGCGAAACTTGAGCGAAAAAATCAGAGTGTTTTTGTCTTGACATTTATGTGAGGACCTACTTAAGGACGTTATTCCAAAGTTTCAGAAACAGACCTGCTAGTGCATTTCATAGCATTGCTCATTGTATATATATGTTTATTCGTAGATGATTGATTATTATGCATATATTAGTTTAGGTTTCGACTTGATTATTCTTTATTCATTGCTAGTGAGATGTATAGATGTTTGAGAATAAATAAGGAAACAACAGTTTTATTTCTTAGTCGTTGTAGTATAGATGAAGTTTGCGAGTATCTTCATTGAAAAACTCTCACGAGGCTATAACTCGTCAACTAGGGAATTCCTAGTGGTTTAACGCCTTGTTGCATATGGTCAATGCAATCACACTCGGCGAACCGAGATTAGTTAGAACTCCATTTTTGGTCACTTATTCTAATTTCTCATATTTGCTTGAGGACAAGCAAAATGCTGTTTGGGGGTGGTTTGATAAGAGTCCAAAACTGAAGTTTCAACCCTTTAACAATATTGCTTTTTGACCAATTATGTGATTAATATGTAAGAGTTAGTAATGTTATCGTGTTCTTATGTATTTCAGGCATTGGAGTCGAATATGTGCAGAAATGTGTCCCTTTTGCGAGATAAAGGAGTGATAAGAGCCCAAAATTATAGTTTTAACCCCTTAACAGTACAATAATACTTTTAGACCAATTATGCGAGTAATAAATAAGAGTTAATGTTGATTACGTGCTTTTATGTATTTCAAGCATTGGAGTCAATTATGTGCAGAAATGTGTCACTTTTGCGAGATAAATTAAGGAGCAAGGGTTGGTTGCTCAGAAGTTTTGTGATTAGAGGCCAAGATTCAAGAAGAAAAAAATATTTTTAAAGCCCGGTTAAAGCTGAAAAGTAAAAGTTAATAGAACTTTCGAAGACCGTATTTTTGAACTCAAACCTCGTAATTGGGCCTACCTTAGGTCAAAACTACTGTCTTGGAAAGAGCTTTCCAAAGGTCCAAACCTTGACCCAATCAAAGGAGCAAAAGTGGACGAAAAGGCTGCTTAAGTCAAATCCAACTGAGAAGGCCTTAGTGGATTGAAGAAATTGGGATTTAGGCTCGATTTTTCGGCCCAAAACATGGCTCCAGGCCCATGCTCGAAATTGGGGATCTCTTTCTCTTATTGAAAAGAAGAAAGGAGGAGACTCATTAGCTAGACCTAGATTAGAATATAAATTAGCTTAGACTCCATTAATTAGTTTTATTACCTTGTTTTTAATTTAGTTATTGAATCATTGATAATTCTTCATTAGATTAATAAAAGTCGTTAGTTATTTATAAATTTAGTTTTGGGTTATTAAATTACTTAGATCTAAATTTAGTTATTAGTTATTAATCATTTCTTAATTGTTAATTCAGTTGTGAATCCTTGAGTAGTTCAAATTAGTAAATTTATAATCTTTATATCATGTCTTGCTTAAATTTATATAGAAATGATAATTTAATGATTCAATGCTAAAACCTCCATTAGAGGGGTTTGAAGAAGCCTTGATGAAAACTTGATTTTGTTAGCTTAGAAATCGTTGTGATAATCTATTCAATTCTAGAAAGTAATTAGTTCATCATGAGAATGAGTTTGATTTCTTCACATGCTAGTTATTATTTGGTAGAGATTGCCATGAATAATTAGGGATTAAAAATACCAGTTTGTTATACGAAAGCATTAAAAATTGGATTACGACATTTTTTTTTAGTTGAATTAAGTCGAATCAAGGTGGAATCAAATTCCCCTAATTCATTCTCTATTGTCAAGTTAGTATTTGAATTCCGTCATTTTGTGATTCGCATATTGATTAGTAGTTTTCCATCGTAGTATATTTCTATCGTTACTCTGATTGACCTTGATAGACTGATAATCGTAGTTAACTTAGATTTCTAAAGAACTAGGAGTGGAACGAATCTTTTATTCCAACTATTTTGCAATATCATCGAGAGTAGAAAACTTTGATAACCTTAAGCACATAAATAGTTATAGTTTTACTTCCCCGGCAGCGGCACCATTTGATAAAAGGGAAAACGCTAGTTTTACCTACGCATAAGTAACGAGACTCAAACGTAAGTAAAACTATAACTAATTTCTGCTTAAGGTTATCAAAGTTTTCTACTCTCGATGCTATTGCAATATAGTTGGAATAGAAGATTCGTTCAACTCCTAGTTCTTTAGAATTCTAAGTTAACTATGATTATCAGTCTATCAAAATCAATGAGAGTAACGATGGAATTATACTACGATGAGGAAACTACTAATCAATATGCGAATAACGAAATGACGAAATTCAAATACTAACTTGACAATAGAGAATGAATTAGGGGAATTCGATTCCACCTTGATTTGACTTAATTCAACTAACAAAAAAATGTCGTAATCTAATTTTTAATGCGTTCACATAACAAACTAGTATTTCTAATCCCTAATTATTCATGGCAATCTCTATCAAACAATAACTAGCATGTGAAGCAATCAAACCCATTCTCATGGTGAACTAATTCCTTTCTAGAATTGAATAGATTATCACGATGATTTTAAGCTAACAAAATCAAATTTTCATCAAGGCTTTCTCAAGCCCCTCTAATGGAGGTTTTAGCCTTGAATCATTAAATTATCATTTCTATATGAATTTAACCAAGACATGATATAAATATTATGAATTTACTAATTTGAACTACACAAGGATTCACAACTGAATTAACAATTAAGAAATGATTAACAACTAATAACTGAATTTAGATCTAAGTAATTTAATAACCCAAAACTAAATTTATGAATAACTAACGACTTTATTAATCTAATAAAGAATTATCAATGATTCAATAACTAAATTAAAAACAAGGTAATAAAACTAATTAATGGAGTCTAAGCTAATTTATTTTCTAATCTAGGTCTAGCTAATTAGTCTGCCTCCTTTCTTCTTTTCAATAAGAGAAAGAGATCCCCAATTTCGTGCATAAGCCTGGAGCCATGTTTTAGGCCGAAAAATCGAGCCCAAATCCCAATTTCTTCAGTCCACAGAGGTCTTTTCAGTTTAATTTGACTTCAATAGACTTTTCGTCCACTTTTACTCCTCTTATTGGGTTAAGATTTAGACCATTGGAAAGATCTTTCCAAGCCGGTCATTTGGACATAAGATAGGCCCAATTCTGAGATCTGAGTCCAAATATACGGTATTCGGAAGTTCTGCTAACTTTTGTGCGCTGTTTCTGCCCGTGTTGACTTTGACTTTTCAGCTTTGATCGGGCTTTAAAAAGTTTTTTTCTCCTTGAATCTTGACCTTTAATCACAGAACTTCTTAGTAACCAACCCTTGCTCCTTTATCTCGCAAAAGTGACATGATAAGCACCCAAAATTGTAATATTAAACCCCGAGAGACATAGCATTTTGGTCGATTATGTGTTTAATAATCATGTAATAATTATATTTTCGTACTTTTGCAGGTTTCCGCAATTAAAATGAAGATAGTGATAAAACATACATCAAAGTACAGGAATACGGGAACATTTGGAGTTTCCCACTCGACCCCGTGAAGCCGAAGTTTCCAAAAGAAACGAGAACCGATTATTGGAGCGGCCCACATATGAAGAAGCGACAAATTTCCGATGCTCAAATCGGATAAATCTAGGTGCCGACGGCGTTGGCTAGTGAAGCTGCCAAGTACAAGAATCTGGGAATATTGGGAATTCACACTCAATCCCGTGAAGGCCAACAAAAGCGACTAGAGCGAAGTTCCCAAAAAACGAGAACCGGTCGCGAGCGGGCCCACATATAAATAAAGCGGGAAACTTCCGATGCTCAAATCGGATAAATCTAGGTGCCGGCGTTGGCTAGTGAATTTCGCCAAGTACAAGAATACGGGAATATTGGAATTCCGCTCAATCCCCTAAAAGCCCAACAAAGCGACTAGAGCGAAGTTTCCAAAGAACGTAACCCGATTACAAGGCGGGCCCACATACAAAGAGGCGTGAAACTTCGGAAGCTCAAATCGGATAAATCTAGGTGCCGGCGTTGGCTAGTGAAGCTGCCCGCGGCTGACGGCGACGAACTTCTCGCGAGGACAAAAGTAGTAAAACGCCAATTTGGTACGCCAATGGACACACTAAGTGGACACACTCTGCTTGGCCCGAAGGCATGATGAGTCGGCATAGGCGGGTGGCAAATGATGGTTTCAAATTGATACCACCGGCAAGAAAGAAGACGCGCATGCCAATTCAAACCCGGTGGTTTGAATTGAAATTAGCTAACGCATCGAAACTTTAAGCGACTAAAAGGCGAAAAGATAAACATATCAAAACAAAACAAAACTTTGATTCTCGAGTTTTGAACAAATAAACCACTACGGCAAAAAGCAAATTAAAATCATTCACGGATGGTCATCCCACATGATTCCTATAAATATGAAGGGTCGCGCTTCATTATGAGATCTTCGACATATTAATGCTTTAGCCACGTTTAGTTTTCTTTCTTCAAGACTTACCTTACGCCATTTTTATTTCAAAGACTTATCTGAGTAAGTTATTTACCCTTAATATGAGTCATTTCTTTTCTTGTTTAATTTCGTCTCCGCATTTATTTACTTAATGTATACCGCAAGTTTTATTATTCCTTCTATGATGATGAGCTAATCCCCGGGGGAGGGTTATCCGCTTTCGTGTGAAAATCGGATTGACTTCGTTAATATTCTAGAGTCACTACTTAGGAATTAGGCATAGAATTAACATCCGGTCCCAAAATGGTGAGACCGTACAAAGTTAGAGTCGATGCTCGGAAGCGGTCGTAGCGACCAAAATGTCTGTAGCTTCTGCGGTGTCGACTGACTCTCAATTCGTCGGTGATGTGAACTTGTGCGGGGAGCTGAAATAATATACCGAGAGATGAGGTATTATCGAAACTCCTTATGCTAGTGAAATCGACCTAGAGATGTGGGCATGCACTAGGGATCAATACTCGGCGTCGTCTCGAAGCGAGGCGAATTAGAGATGTAATGATTTAGTAATAAAAGCTGTTAAAAATGATTCTTGCATGAGCATGATTTAACTCTCTCCCCTGTTTCTTTACTTTTGTTTACCTATATATATTCACCGTAGTAATTTATTTTATTTGCATTACCGTTATTTTAATTAAAACCAACTAAAAAGAAATCTAAAAATCCTACTCATTTAAAGTTGTAATTCGGTTGTGAACCTATCCGAGCCCCTAAGGTTTGGACGATCCCTTACTCGACCTATCCTACCAATCCCCGTGAGTAAGGTAACTTGACTAAAGCGTCGACTATACGGGCGTTGGAATTTGGACTTTGGACTTTGATTTGTGGACTTGGATTTTGAATTTGTGGACCTCCGGACTTAAGAAATAAATGGCGAAAACCAATAAGCGTGTGTAAAGAGTGTGTTTATCAAATGCGCCGCTACGCCGAAGGACTCACGGACTTAACGTAATAAGCTGGAATACATCCATAAAACCCTCCCTTACCTCATCATCTTTTTAATTTTCATTTTACATTACAATACTAACTCTTTACCGTAATTTTTTTTTTCTACTAACAAATAGCGTGAGCCAAGTTTTGTTTATTTTCATTAGCACGATCTAAGTACTCCGTAGGAATTTGAAGTACTAAACGGACAAAAGAGTCTCGGGACGAGGACTGAATTAGTAACCGCGAAACTAACTGGAGTATCAACACTCCGGTTTTCAGTCTGAGCCACTTTCCTTTTCGATTACTCTTTTCGGGCTTTTTGGTCCTTTTTTCTAGTAAGCATAAGCTTGGGAGTAGTCGATCGCTATCGAGGAATCGCGGGGCCGGGGTTTCAAACTCTTAAACTCCTCAAACTTTGTCGAGGATATTATTTGCTATAACCTGTTTTACCTCGTATATTTGTATGTTGGAATGAGAACTTCGTGCATGTAAAGGTGGTTCGTCATCACATATTCGTAACACAATTAATATGATTCGTATATATTTTGATATATCGTAGCACCAAACCACTTGCTTAGAATATTTTTGTATGTGTATGTTACATCAATTCACATCGTGGTATTCAATTGCATGAGTTAGTTCTTGACATTCCCCTACCAACGATATAACTTACACATAGTTGCATTATAGGTAATATAGATTTGCATGGGTAGACTTTTGCGTAAACTAGTATATGTTTGTTAGTTTCTATTTTGGCATCTATCATTTTTAATTGCATATTTAAGTAATCAAGTCTCCATAATACACTAATCACGTAAATTAAAATAAACAAAAAAAAAAAAAAAAAAAATAAAAAAAAAAAAAAAAATAAAAAAAATCATAGTAATTAAAATTTCATCTAAATCATCTTAATAACACCCCGCATAATACACCATCATAAATCATCATCCTATTCCATCGATTGCCTAGGAAACTTGAAAAAATTGAGGTTGCCTAATTAAGGAGCGTGCTATACACGAACAACCTCCCTCAATTCTCTCGGGTAACTTGGCTCTTTTGGAATATTCACCGCGATTATCCTAGCTTCCCCTTTCGAGTTAGCAATTTCGAGGAAGGCGTGCTTCAACTTCCTCCTTCCTAACTTCTAAAAACTCGGTCATTATTCGTTTCTTATGAGCACTAAATTAAAATTCATATTTGTATGAGACTACGGTGCGGTAAACATAAGGAATTAGAACTTTACATATCATCGTCGAAAATACAAGAAACATTTTTGTTTATGTTATCTCCTAGGCATAGTTCCTCCCTCAGTAAATCAACCTCGTCAAACATCTCCGTTTCCATTATCCCCTTTAATTATGGCTGAAGAAAATCTCACAGTCGAGAAACCCCTTTCGGATTTCTATACTGCCTTACAGGAAGGACCTGCTTCCTGCATTAAACTCGATGCGATTGTAGGTGATTTTCGTATTCCGCCAAACATTTTCGGGTTTGTTACCTGTTTACCATGGTTTAGACCATGAAAAACCATACAATCATCTTCGTCGGATGCAACAAGTAGTCACCACTTTTCGCCATCCGACCGTTACCAACGAACAAGTCTTGCTTAGGTTGTTTCCCTTCACCTTAGCTGATAAAGCTTCGGTTTGGCTCGCCCGGACAAGCGCCGCCAATCCATTGACACATGGGCCAAACTTGTTCAAGCATTCATGATAAAGTTTTATACTCGAAGAAAACTACAGAAATGCTTCAAAAGATTCAATTCTTTCGCCCGACACCCCGGGAATCCTTTTTGGGCGTGGAGCGATTTCTTGATCTACTTCTCGAATGTCCCCATCATCAACTTCGACACCATTTGTATTAGTCCGTTCATTCTTTAATGGTCTCTCGACCATCAAAAGGAAACATTAGATATCATGAGCGGCGGTTGTTTCATGGACAAATATTCTTGAAGCATACACTTTTCTTGAGAAGCGGGCCTCCACGAAGCACCCATTGGGGAAACACCGATTCTTCTAGATCTTCTAAAGACACTCCTACCAAAGTTACGTCTATGTTCGAGGTCAAAACCGATCCGAATTAAAAACTATAATCGAATCCTTAAACAAAAGGTCGATGCTCTTTCGGTACAAGTAAATGAACAAAAACCCAAACGAGGTCATGGCGCCAACGACTTCCCATGCCCCTCTTTGCTTAAGTCCCGAGCGCGCCGATTCTTATTATCCTTTGGTATACGAGTGTCCTCCCCAACCTGCTGAAGAGGTTTGTGCTTTCAACATCCCTAATGCACCTTGGCGACAACATCGAATTTAGCTTGGGCACTTTTGTCCCAACAACAAGCTCCTTCGGTGGCAACAACGTTCTGTCACGACCCCGCGAACTACAATTCCTATTGTCAAGGAAATCCTCCACAATTTCAGCAAGGGCAAAGTAATTTTCCCAACAAGCGCCAAATATGGGATACCAAAACAACCGCAACCTTGTTCCGCTAACCAAGGATATGGCTACCAAAATCAAACAGTGAATAATAACCGAGAACTAGTTCTGCTTTGCTCCCTTAGTACAATCCACGGTAGATAAAGCGGCTGAAACTTTCGACATACATGAATCAACATAATCAAATCCTAGCTTCTATCCAACAGTCTCTTCTTTTGTTAGCTTCGGGGATAAAAGTCAAAGGCGTGTTCCACGGCCAAGCGGTTCAAACCCTAAGCCTTCAAAACCGCCTTTGAACTTCAACAATGCACGGGACCTAGTAATCGAGCCGGGGTGAGGTAAATGTCATTACCACTCTTCGTTCGGCCTAACCATCGAAAATAATATCATTATGCGGGCGAGGAATCGACGGAAGCCGACTAACGTCCTTCCAACTCATACCCTCGCGAACCTATAGCGGACGAAGTTGTACCATCAAAATCTACACCTACGTCCCTAGGAAAGATACCATTGATCCTTGTGCGCGATTCCGTCCAAAGCTCCGTTCCATGCCCGTTTGGTAAAGAACAAACATGAACATTTTGATGAGATCAGGTGAAACCTTCAAAAATTTGACCATAAACTTACCTTTCCTAGATGCGCTAAAGCATTTGCCCAAGCATGCCAAGTTTTTGAAGGACATGTGCACCACCAAAGCGGCGTATGAATGTACCTCAACAAAGCGTTCCTCATCGCGGCGGTTTCCCTCGATTACCACTACCAATGGTGTGGTAAAATGATACAAGGACCCAGGTCGACCAACTGTACCATGCACGTTGGGCGACAAGTATACCGCTACTGCGCTTTTAGACCTAGGTGCCAGTGTTAACCTACTTCCCTACTACTTATTTAAGCAGTTAGGTCTTCATGAATTGAAACCTACCAATATGACTCGCAACTTCGCGGATCGGCTCCATCAAGTACCCAAAAGGCATAGTAGAGAGCGTTATAGTAAAGGTCCAAGATTTTTTACTATCCAGTTGATTTTGTCATTCTAGATACTGAAGTAGCCTGTGACTCCATCCCTATCATCTTGGGACGTCCTTTCCTTGCAACTGCCAACGCTCTTATAAATTGTCGGGACGGTTCAATGACATTGTCTTTCGGGAACCTTTACATTGAACTCAGCGTGTTCAAATTAATGAAACAGTTTCCGATCCTATAATGGAGGGCGAGATTAGCTTGGTTGATAGTCACGGAACATGATTATTTCGCAAACTCTTTTCCCAGGGCGAGATACACCAATTTCTTTCTTTTGATAATCCGGAGTTTGGCGATGACTTCGTACATAAGGGATGTCCATGCATTATTAGAGTCGGTACCACTATTGACCCTAATCTTCGGTGCAAACTAATTGAAGGACCGGATTAAGCTCTTTTCCATTGAAGAGATGATCCCTCACGAATCCTTGATCCCCAATCCTCCAACTCGGATTTAAAACCTCTACCCCCTGATTTGAAGTACGTACATCTCGATTCCGATGGTAGTCACCCTATAATAATTTCTGCTCACTTGACCACAGACGAAGAGACACGTTTGATTCATGTCATTCGTGAACACCGCTCCGCTATCGGATGGTCCTTAGATGATATCAAGGGAATAGACCCTAGCATATGCGCATCGTATACATCTTGATGGCGGCACAAAGACATCACGAGAACCACAACGCCCGCTTAATCCCGCTATGAAGGAAGTAGTGAGAGGAAGTTCTCGTTTACTTGATGCGGGTATCATATACCCTATCTCGGATAGTGGTAGGTTAGTCCATCATCCCACGTTGTTCCAAAAAGTCCGGCATTCAAGTTGTGCAAAATGAAAATGGTGAATGCATCTCCACTCGCATTCCTTTGAAATGGAGAATTTGCATTGACTATCGCAAACTTAATGCCAGAACCCGTAAAGATCATTTTCCTCTCCCATTCATTGACCCGGATGCTAGAACGTTTAGCGGTCATGCTTACTCTTGTTTTCTTGATGGCTATTCCGGATACTTCCAAATTGTCATCGATCCCGCCGATCAAGAAAAGACAACTTTCACGTGTCCCTTTGGAACCTTTGCTTACAGGCGAATGCCTTTTGGTCTTTGTAATGCCCCAGGCACTTTCCAACGCTGCATGCTTCACATTTTTAGTGATATGGTGGAGCGTTATATGGAAGTCTTCATGGATGACTTTTCCATTTACGGAAATTCCTTTAACGATTTGTTTATCCAACCTTTCCAAGGTCTTGGCGTTGCGAGGAGAAAAATCTGTACTCAATTGGGAGAAGTGTCATTTCATGGTTACCAAAGGACTTGTTCTAGGTCATATTGTTTCAAAAGGCGGGATAGAGGTTGATAAAGCTAAAATTGTTAAAATTTCTTCGCTACCCTTCCCACGCCACGATTCGGGATATCCGTGCCTTTTAGGCGCTGGGTTTTGAGGAGATTCATTCAGATTTCTCTAAAGTTGCTCGACCTTAACCAATCTCCTGGCTAAGGATGCGAAGATTCGACTTCAATTTCAATTGCAAACAAGCTTTTGATACACTAAAACCGCTCGACTACCGGCTCCTATTATTCAACCCCCGATTGGTCTCAACCATTCGAGGCGATGTGTGGACGCTAGCGACTTTCTTTGTTGGTGCCGTGCTAGGCCAAGCGACACGACGACAAACCCGTTGTCATTTATTACGCTAGTAAAACTCTTAACGACGCTCAGCGTAATTATACCTGGCGAGAAAGAGTTCCTAGCTGTTGTCTATGCTTTGGATAAGTTTAAGCCCTACCTAGTTGGAACATCGACCATAGTATATCCGACCATGCCGCAATTCGGTACTTACTCGCGAAAAAGCGCCAAAACAACGATTGTTCATTTGGATCCTTCTCTTACAAGAATTCACCACGGAAATCAAAGACAAGAAAGGAACGAAAATGTCGTAGCCGACCATTTATCAAAGGCTGGTTGGTGACATCGATAGTGATGTTGAAGCTATCGGTGATTCCTTCCCCTGCGAATACTTGTACTCTATTTTCTCATCCCCATGGTGCGGATATCGTTAACTACCTATTCTTGAGGAAGTCCCTCCTTTTGGTCGCGCCACGATCATAAAAGTTCTTATCCATTGTAAAATATTATTTCGGGATGAACCCTACCTCTTTAAGTATTGTTCGGACCAACTCATTCGTCATTTGCATTCTCGATTGGGAACACACCGACGTATTATCCTTTGCCATGAACAATCTTCGGAGGTCATTTCAAGGAAAGAAAACGTGGCCAAGGTGTTACAATGTGGTTTTTACTGGCCTACCCTTTTTCGCGATGCACACGAACATTGCGTAGCTTGCATTCGTTGTCAACACCTAGGTCGAATTACCAAACGAAATATGATGCCCCTAAATCCTATCTTGATTGTGGAAATTTTTGATGTTTGGGGCATTGATTTTATGGGACCCTTCCCTATTTCTCAAGGTTTTCTATACATTTTAGTCGTTGTAGACTATGTGTCCAAATGGATTGAGGCACTCGCATGTCGCTCAAATGACCATAAGACTGTCGTGAGATTTGTAAAAGAAAACATTTTCTCTCGTTTTGGTGTTCCCAAAGCTATCATCAGTGATGGGGGTACACATTTTTGTAACAAAATTTTTGGGTTTTTAATGAAGAAATATGGAGGGTACGCCATTTTGGTAGCCGGGCCATCTTCTATCTTATGATCTCCAAAGTTCTTTGAAGTGTGTGGTTGCAAGCACCGGAACCTTAGTCCACGAAAATCTAGGTGCCCACATATAAAGAACAGAACCAGTGCAGAACGGGCCCACATATAAAGAAGCAGGAAACTTCCGATGCTCAAATCGGATAAATCTAGGTGCCGACGTTGGCTAGTGAAGCTGCCAAGTACAAGAATACGGGAATATTGGAATTCCGCTCAATCCCCGTAAAGCCCAACAAAGCCTGACTAGAGCCGAAGTTTCCAAAAGAACAGAACCAGTACAAGACGGGCCCACATACAAAGAGGCAGGAAACTTCCGAAGCTCAAATCGGATAAATCTAGGTGCCGACGTTGGCTAGTGAAGCTGCCATAGCGACCCGGGCGACGAACTTCTAGCGCCAAAAGGACAAAAGTAGTAAAAGCGCCAATTTGGCGGTTTTTGGACACACTAAGTGGACACACTCTGCGGGCCCAGAAGGCATGATGAGTCAGCATAGGCAGGTGGCAAATGATGGTTTCAAATTGATACCACCTGGCAAGAAAGAAGACACGTACCAATTCAAACCAGGTGGTTTGAATTGAAATTAGCTAACGCATCTAAACTTTAAGCGACTAAAAGACGAAAAGATAAACATATCAAAACAAAACAAAACTTTGATTGTCGAGTTTTGAACAAATAAAACCGACTCTTTGGCCAAAAGCAAATTAAAATCATTCACGGATGGTCATCCTATGATGCCTATAAATATGAAGGGTCGCGCTTCATTATAAGGGTCTTCGAAGATATTAATGCTTTAGCTCACGTTTAGTTTTTTCTTTCTTACTTACCTTACGCCATTTTTATTTCATTGACTTAATACGATAAGTTATTTACCCTTAATACTTGATCATTTCTTTTCTTGTTTAATTTACGTCACGCATTTATTTACTTAATGTATACCGCAAGTTTTATTATTCCTTCTATGATGATGAGCTAATCCCCCCCGTGGGGAGGGTTATCTTTGCTACCGTGTGAAAATCGGATTGACTTCGTTAATATTCTAGAATCACTACTTAGGAATTAGGCATAGAATTAACATCCGGTCCCAAAATGATCGAGGCGTACAAAGTTAGATCGCCGATGCTCGAGCAGGTCTTGGCGACCAAAATGTCGCGTCGGCGACTCTGCAGTGCGTCGCGGCTCTCAATTGGATCCAAGTGATGTGAACTTGTGCCAGGAGCTGAAATAATATACCAGAGATGAGGTATTATCGAAACTCCTTATGCTAGTGAAATGCGACCTAGAGATGTGGGCATGCACTAGGGATCAATACTCAACGTCGTCTCCGAAACGAGACGAATTAGAGATGTAATGATTTAGTAATAAAAACTGTTAAAAAATGATTCTTGCATGAGCATGATTTAACTCTCTCCCTGTTTCTTTACTTTTGTTTACCTATATATATTCACCGTAGTAATTTATTTTATTTGCATTACCGTTATTTTAATTAAAAACCAACTAAAAAAGAAATCTAAAAATCCTACTCATTTAAAGTTGTAATTCCAGTTGTGAACCTATCCGAGCCCTAAGGTTTGGACGATCCCTTACTCGACCTATCCTACCAATCCCACGTGAGTAAGGTAACTTGACTAAAACGTACGACTATACGAACGTTGGAATTTGGACTTTGGACTTTGGACTGTGGACTTCGGACTTTGGACTGTGGACCTCGGACTTAAGAAATAAGTAACTGAAAACCAATAAACGTGTGTAAAGAGTGTGTTTATCATGACACATTTCTGCACATAATTGACTCTAATGCCTGAAATACATAAAAGCACGTAATCAGCATTAAATATTATTTATTACTCGCATAATTGGTCTAAAAGTATTATTGTTAAGTTGTTAAAACTACATTTTTGGGCTCTTATCAAACCTCTTTGCATAAACACAAATAATCAATTAACTAAACAAGTGCTTAAATCAATATTCCTACTCTCAATTCATTATACAATATAGAGAGTCATGATTCGTTCCACTCTTAATATATCTAGACTTAAACGAATTCAATTAATCAAACACAAAGAAACAATGGTGAGAACAATGAGAGTACTGTTGTGATTTAGTTAAACTAAAACTAATTATAAATTAAACTACTTTAACTAAGCAATTAAAAGGTGAATTTAATGAATTGGAAGAATATAGAGGAAGGATTATTCCATCTATGTGAAGCTATAATTATTGTAACTAATTTCTCATATTTTAATCTTAACCTTTATTAATCTACACAAGGTAAAACAACAAAAGCCACAGTTTATTATTGATCCCTAACCAATCCTAGCAATCTTTGTACTAAGATATAATTAGCATAAGAGAAATTCTCCTCCACAAATCTCTTTGTGGAGTTTCCTTTCTCTAGTTCAACTTCTATAATCTCTATCTCTAGACAACTATAGAACTTGAACTTGAAGCATATAAGACAATAAGAAAACTAAAGAAGAACAATCATAACCCTCACATAGACTTCATAAAACTCATCTAATGGAGTTTTTAGCCTAGTTTCATTGAGTTCATTAACAATAAACAATAATAATAAGACATAATTAAATTAAACTAAACTTGATTAAAATAACTTGAATTGAATTGAATTAACTAAAGCTTTTATTGAAAGGTTCTAATGGAGGCTACAAACTAAATTTAAACTAAAACTTGAAATACAAACTAATTATTGATTTTAAAAACTAAATCTTGTTCTAAACACTAATTTGATGCTAATTAACTAAATCTAAAACTAACTATTGGATCTAGACTAAGTAAAGCTAAGTAAAAACTAACTATTGGATTTTTGACTAACTAAAAACTAAGTATCAAAACTGTAGTTTCAACCCCTTAACAATATTACTTTTAGACCAATTATGTGATTAATAAGTAAGAGTTAGTACTGTTATCGTGTTCTTATGTATTTCAGGCATTGGAGTCGAATACGTGCAGAAATGCGTCCCTTTTGTGAGATAAAGAAGCAAAGGTTGGTTGCTAAGAAGTTTTATGATTAAAGGCCAAGATTCAAAGAGAAAAAGCCTTTTTAAAGCCCGGTAAAAGCTAAAAAGTCAAAGTCAACGCGGGTAGAAATAACGCACAAAAGTCAGCTGAACTTTCGTAGGCCGTATTTTTGGACTTAGACCTCGGAATTGGGCCTACCTTACGTCAAAACGACTGGCTCGGAAAAAGATTTATATTGGTCTAATTCTTGACCCAATTAAAGGAGCAGAAGTGGACGAAAAGGCTGTTGAAATCATTTCCAACTGAAAACCACATTGTGGACTAAAGTAATGAGGTTTTGGGCTCGATTTTCCGGCCCCAAAACAGGCTCCTCAGCCCATGCACGATTTTCTAGATCTGGTCTCCTCCATTTAACAAACAAAGACTTAGCTCTTAAGGATAGTTAGATCTAGATCAAAAAAAGATAGTTTGATACTTAGTTTTTAGTTAGTCAATAATCCAATAGTTAGTTTTTTACTTAGCTTTACTTAGTCTAGATCCAAATAGTTAGTTTTATCTAGTTATTTTTCATAGATTCAGTTTGTAGAACCAATAATTTATTGTTTAGATCTAGTTAATTACCATTCCATTAGTTTAGTTTAGATTTAGTTTATAGCCTCCATTAGAACCTTTCAATAAAAGGTCTAGTTAATTCAATCGAATTCAAGTTTAGTTTAATTTAATTATGTCATAGTATTACTGTTTATTATTAATGAACCCAATGAAACTAGGCTAAAAACTTCATTAATAAAGACAAAATTTACGTCAAACTAACTACCTATGCGTAAACACAAATAATCAATCACATAAATAAGTGCTTAAATCAATATTCCTACTCTCAATTCATTATACAATATAGAGAGTCAGGTTTCGTTCCACTCTTAATCTATCAAGACTAAACGAATTCAATTAATCAAACACAAGGAAACAATGGTGAGAACAATGAGAGTAGTGTTGTGATTTATTTAAACTAACACTAATTATAAATTAAACTAATTTAACTAAGCAATTAAAAGGTGAATTTAATGAATTGGAAGAATATAGAGGAAGGATTAATCCATCTATGTGAAGCTATGATTATTCTAACTAGTTTCTCATATTTTAATCTTAACCTTTATTAATCTACACAAGGTAAAACAACAAAAGCCACAATTTATTATTGATCCCTAACAAATCATTGCAATCTCTGTACTAAGATATGATTAGCATAAGAGAAATTCTCTTCCACAAATCTCTTTGTGGAGTTTAATTTTCTTTCTCTAGTTCAACTTTTATAATCTCTATCTCTAGACAACTATAAAACTTGAACTTAAAGCACATAAGACAATAAGAAAACTAAAAAAGAACAATCATAACCCTCACATAAACTTCATAAAACTCCTCTAATGGAGTTTTTAGCCTAGTTTCATTGGGTTCATTAACAATAAACAATAATACTAAGACATAATTAAATTAAACTAAACTTGATTAAAATAACTTGAATTGAATTGAATTAACTAAAGCTTTTATTGAAAGGTTCTAATGGAGGCTATAAACTAAATCTAAACTAAACTAATGGAATGGTAATTAACTAGATCTAAACAATAAATTATTGGTTCTACAAACTAAATCTATGAAAAATAACTAGATAAAACTAACTATTTGGATCTAGACTAAGTAAAGCTAAGTAAAAAACTAACTATTGGATTATTGACTAACTAAAAACTAAGTATCAAACTATCTTTTTTTTTATCTAGATCTAACTATCCTTAAGAGCTAAGTCTTTGTTTGTTAAATGGAGGAGACCAGATCCAGAAAATCGTGCATGGGCTGAGGAGCCTGTTTTGGGCCGGAAAATGGAGCCCAAAACCTCATTACTTTAGTCCACAAAGGGTTTTTCAGCTGGAAATGACTTTAACAGCCTTTTCATCTACTTTTACTCCTTTGATTGGGTCATGACTTGGACCATTAGAAATCTCTTTCCGAGTCGGTCGTTTTGACATAAGGTAGGCCCAATTCCAAGGTCTAAGTCCAAAGATACGACCTTCAGAAGTTTAGCTGACTTTTGTGCGCTATTTCTGCCCACGTTGACTTTGACTTTTCAGCTTTGACCGGGCTTTAAAAAGGTTTTTTCTCCTTGAATCTTGGCCTTTAATCATAGAACTTCTTAGCAACCAATCTTTGCTTCTTTATCTCGTAAAAGGGACGCATTTCTGCACGTATTCGACTCCAATGCCTGAAATACATAAGAACACGATAACAGTACTAACTCTTATTTATTAATCACATAATTGGTCTAAAAGTAATATTGTTAAGGGGTTAAAACTACAGTTTTGGGCTCTTATTAAACCTCCCCCAAACAGCATTTTGCTTGTCCTCAAGCAAATATGAGAAATTAGAATAAGTGACCAAAAATGGAGTTCTAACTAATCTCGTTTCGCCGAGTGCGATTGTATTGACCATATGCAACAAGGCCTTAAACCACTAGGAATTCCCTAGTGGACGAGTTATAGCCTCGTGATAGTTTTCCAGTGAAAGTACTCACAAACTTCATCTATACTACAACGACTAAGAAATAAAACTGTTGTTTCCTTATTTATTCTCAAATATCTATACATCTCACTAGCAATGAATACAGAATAATCAAGTCGAAACCTATGCTAATATATGAATAATAATCAAATCATCTTAAGATAAACAACTATACAATAAACTATGATATGAAATGCAATGGCAGGTCTGTTTCTGAAACTTTTTGGTAGTGTGCCTAAGTAGGTTCTCACAAGGAATGTGTCAAAATATATAACATTCTAATTTTTCCATTCAATTTCTAACTCCAGTGTGCAGTGGGCACACATTTCCTTACAATCTCAATGACAATCCAAGGAAACCGAGGTCGATCAAACACATCTACCACTTACTATCACACCAACCTATTCCTAATTGAGTTAGAGGTCTTTATTAGGTGATATGGGGCGTAGGTATTGATTAAAGAAGGAAGGAAATGGATATTCAAAAAGACAAGTCAAAGAAAATAGGGTCTTCATATTATGTAACTAGAGAAAACCTTGTTCTTTTGCTTCTACAATTTGTTTCCATCCTTAGCCTTTTTATTTTGGCTTTTTGACTCTTTTTATTCTATTTTTGGAGTTTTTATTTTATTTTTATTTTTATTTTCTTTTATTTTCTTTGGATGGAAACTTTTTTTCTTTTTCTTTTCTGAAGCAACTAACTAATATTTGTTTACACAAGTTTTTCTCTTCTCTTTTCTTCACTCATCCTATTTCTCATACTTATCCAGATAGGTAGGTTGATTTTATTTTTTTTTATTTTGTTTTATTGGGTAAAGGATTTGTGGGTTGTGAAAAGGCTAATGAAAGGTTCAGTGGGGCGACTAGCGGATAATAAATTTCATATAGGTGTGAATTTCTGGCTATATCGATCCAAAGAGGGCCTAAATTCTCATTTAGGATATGGTGTAGTGATCAAGCAAATGGATGTGTGATTTCTCTACTCGGATTTGACTTCTCCCCTGTGTCATCACTCAGATATTTAACTCTTATGAGGCTTTTAGGCTAGATTCTCACAGGATATGTATTAAGTACTCTAACCTAGGTCTTAGAAAAATACTGCCAAGTAAAATCAAAGATGCTCATGCAAGATGTTCGTGAAAAGATGCAATGACTATTACCTATGTATTAATCTATGTTTCAAAAATTAAATCCTAATTCAAGTACTACGTGAGATTTCTAGACTAATATCATCATGGAGAAGGAAACAATACTATTATCACTAAGTGCCTAGTATAAACAATATTTATGATTTTTAATTTTTTATAAAGAAAAGTTAGTAATTTACATCCTAAAAGTGCCTAATATTTGCAAATGTTTCTATCCCACCCCCAAACAATCGAACGCTTTGTCCTCAAAGTGTAAAGAGATAAGAAAAGAATTTACCATAGAAACGTGGCAATAATTGGCAGTACCTGTAACAACAATATTGTAAAGATGATATGATAACATGAAGCATAATTAAACTGTTATATACTAACTAACACAAACTCTACTGGAGTAAACATGACAAGCAAAGGGTGGCAAAAAGATTTGAAATGAAATACCAAAATATGCCACCCCCAAACAAAATTGGAAAACTCTTTTTAAGTTTGAAAATGTTTGTCTGGCCTATATTCCAGAAAGGTGGTATGTTACAAAAATTATATAGGTCTTTTTAAGTCAGATTCCCTAGACTTAATGTGATATATATGTATTAGCATACAGTTTACCATATATCAATAATCTAAATAATTGTGGATCTTTCCATAAATAGTTAACAGATAATGCACCACAAAACGGAATGAAGCACCAAGACTTTCTACGACACAACTTAGTAGAATGAGAGCGAGATCTAATGGACCTAGAACCTAATCGAGCGTGTACTCTCTCCTTTTTTGAACGAAAGGGTGTCCAAGTAAATGATCGTAAAAGAACGAATGGTTGTGGAAAATACTTGGAATGTGGATAAGTGTTAGAAAAAAAGGGTGGAAAGAATGATTAGATTCTATGAGGGATTAGCTCAGGTGGATGGTGGTTGGGTGGTGCTTTAGGTAGTTTTTGAGAGGGTGGATCATCACAGGCTCTTAGAAACTCATTGAATTTCTCATCTAGCTTGGTTACATCTACATAATTATGGTATTCATCTGAATCTTTGAAAAAGTCATCAATCTCATCCAAGGAGTCAAAATTGTGATCTTTGTCTTCTTCCATAAGAAGGGTATCTACTAGTGTGGGGACGAAAGCGTCGGCCACACTAATGTGAGATACAAAACTCTCAATGGACTTCACTTCTCCTTCTACAGGCAAACCTAGTTGTCCCTGCTTGAGTCTAAACATGTTAACCTCCACAGAAAGATTTCCAAAAGAAAGAGTCATTGAGCCATCCCGACAATTCATTTAGGCATTGGCGGTTACCAAGAAAGGACGCCCTAAGATGATGGGAATAGGATCATGAGCAGTTTCTGTGTCGAGAATAACGAAGTCAACTGGGTAGTAAAAATCCTGAACTTTAACGAGAATGTTTTCAACTACGCCTTTGGGATACTTAATAGAACGACCGGCTAACTACAAAGTCATTTTGGTTGGTTGAAGTTTTGTTAGACCTAGTTGTTTATATAAATAAAAAGGGAGTAAGTTAACAGTCGCCCCTAGGTCTAATAAAGCAGTTGTTATGAAGGTATCACCTAAGGTGCATTGTACAGTAGGATGACCAGGGTTCTTGTACTTAACAATTCCGTTATGTTCAGATAAAAAGGGATATTGTTCAGTTAAGAAGGTTTCGTGGGGTATGTTCGTTTTCCTCTTTTTGGTGCATAACTCTTTTAGAAACTTAGCATGTCCAGGTAGAATTTTTATAGCATCTAGCAAAGGTAGGTTTATAGTCAAATTTTTAAACACTTCCCTAATCTTATCAAAATTCTCGTCTTTTTTAGACATAATTAGTCTTTGGGGATACGGTGGTTTATCTCTATATTTAGCATAAGGGTCAACAGTATTATTAGTCTTTGCTTTATCTTTAGCCGTTTTCCATCTAGGTGTCCATATTGGAACCTCTACAGGTGTAGGGTCTTCAATTTCTATTATAGTATTTGGTATGGTATCATTTTTAGTTTGCGGGTGATCTTTAGGCATAGTCACTTGGTTATCAACTACTCGCCCTGAACGAAGGGTAGTGACTGCTTGTAGGTCCCCTGGGGTTATATTACCATTACACTGAATACTTTTTATTTCGAAGGTGGTGTTTGTTGACTTAGGATTAGGCACTGCTTGACTTGGAAACAAGCCTATTTGGTTATTATTTTGGTTAGGAGACATGTCAATAACCTTTTGGCACAAAAACTGCATCATTTGCATCGTTTGTTTCATCATATTAGAGTTTCGATCATGCTGATCTTTCATCAAGTTGGAGTTTTGTTGTATAATTTGATTTTGTTTTTTCAACAAGGTCACTACTGCTACTTTTGTAGATGGTTGAACTGGAATTAAGTCTTGTTGAGCATTCATGTCTTGATGTTGATAGTTCTGGGGCACTAAACCTCTATTTTGGTCACCTAAGTTTCCTTGTCCTTGAGGTTGAATTAACGGGTTGAAGTTTGATGGTTGTGGTGGTGGTTGTGCATAAACAAGAGGACAATAGAAGTCGGAATGCTCAAGACTAAAACAGACATTACAACGAGTAGATTTAATGTTCATGACAGGAGTGGGTTGTTGTTTAACAGAGATGGCATCTACCTTTTTAATGAGGACATCGATAAGAGTTTTAAGCTCGGGATCTAACCTCAAAAGAAGAAGGAGTGGAGCGGGAAGATTCGTTACCTCCCCAATTGTTGTTCTTCTTAGATTGATCTTCTAAGAATTTATATACCTCCAAAGCTCCTTTACTAAGAAAACTACCCCCAGTCATGATATCTAGAACCTCCTTATGACGATGTAAAAGCCCTTTGAAGAAGGCACGGACAAGCGTGTCTTTCGCAAGATTATGATACGGGCATTCAAAGAGAAGATCAGTGAAATGATTCCAGGCCTCTGAAAAGGATTCATGAGGATTCTAGTGGAATAAATGAATCTTTTAAAGCATTTCATCTGTCTTCAGTGGTGGGTAAAACTGTTCCATGAACAATTGAACAAGATTAGACCATGAGTCCACCGAGTTTGACGTTTGGGCAGTTAACCAAGACGCCGCCTTGTCGGCTAGGGTGAAAGGAAACACCCTAAGTTTAACTTGATCCATACTTACGCTAGGATTATGGAATGTAGTGAGAACTTGTTCTATCCTATGCATATGCTGGTAAGGCTTCTCGTGGTCTAAACCATGAAAAACTGGTAACAAATTAAATATATTAGGGGGAATTTGAAAATCCCCCACTAGGTCTGCAAGAATGCACGACTTAGGGCCATAGTTTAGGGCTTTATAAAAATCAGAGAGAGGAGTCTCTTATTCTTTAGCCATTGATACAGGTGTAGTGTGTGAAATTCTAGATAAGCGTGTGGTATTTACGTTTACAAAAAACAAGCCTGATTATACTAGAATTAAACTCCTCTGACTTTGGGAAGACTAATAATACTAATGAAAACAATTCTAAAGGGAACTAAGCTAGCAGCGGCGCCATTTGATAAAAGGTAAAAACTCTAGTTTTACTTACGTTTGAGTCTCGTTACTTATTCGTAGGTAAAACTAGCTTTTTACCTCTTATCAAATGGCGCCGCTGCTAGCTTAGTTCCCTTTAGAATTGTTTTCGTTAGTATTGTTAGTCTTCCCAAAGTCCTATTAAACCCACCCACCCTTGTTTGTTTCTAACAGTGATTGTTTAGTTCAGAAACTCAAACAAATTCAAAGAACAAGCCTGAGCGCGACCCACGCCCATACAAAGCTAACTTCGAGCACCCCTAGCGCTGAAGCGTCTGGAACTCAAATTAGACTTGAGCACGACCCGCGCTCTACCAAAGCAAAGTTCGAGTGCCCCCCGCACTGAAGCGCTTGGAGCTCGAGTTGGACCTAAGCGCGACCCGCACCCTACCTAGGCTAATTCGGAGCGCGGCCCGCGCCCTCTTCTGGAAAAGCCCAATTTTCATTGGTTAGTTCAAACTTCCATTACTTCAAGTTATTCAATGTTTCTAACTTGTTACACACACTGAGCTCGCATATACAAGACGTTATTCATAAGCGAAGCAAGGAGGCATTCAGGTACTTCTTTCTTCCACTCCTCGCATCTCCTGTTAGAGGTTTATACTAGCATATCAGGATTGTTTTGAGTGTTGTCGTGTTTAGTTAAGATTGGTCTTATCTTTGCATGAGATTAAGGTCAGGTAGAAGAAAAATGCCTAACGTAATCAACCGGCAATGTCAACAAACACGCCTTTTTAGTATACCACTTACTACACCTCTAGCTGATATACCACACACTACACCTGAAATAATGGCTGAAGAAAGAGAGTCTCCTCTCTCTGACTTTTACAAAGCCTTGAACGATAGCCCAAAATCTTGCAGACCCAGTGGGGGATTTCAGAATCCCCCCAAATATATTTAATTTGTTACCCGTTTTTCATGGGTTAGACCATGAAAAACCTTATCAGCACATGTGTAGGATTGAACAAGTCCTTACCACATTCCACCATCCTACGGTTGGTGCTGAACAAACTAAACCAAGGGTGTTTCCTTTCACCTTAGCCGATAAGGCGGCGTCTTGGTTAACTGCCCAAGCGCCTAATTCTATGGACTTATGGGCCAAACTTGTTCAACTATTTATGGAACATTTTTACCCACCACTGAAGACAGATGAAATGTTTTCCAAGATTCATTTCTTTTGATAGAATCTTCATGAATCATTTTCAGAGGCTTGGAATCGTTTCACCAATCTTCTTATAGAGTGTCCACATCATAACCTCGCGAAAGACATGTTAGTTCGTGCCTTTTTCAAAAGACTGTTACACCACCATCATAAAGAAGTCCTTGACATAATGAATGGGTAGTTTCCTAAGTAAAGGAGCCTCAGAGGTTTATAAATTTTTAGAAGATAAAACAAAGTGTAATAATAACTAGGGGGTAGTGACGATATCTCCCACTCCGCTAGTTCTTCTACAGCAGTTAAGGCCGCCGGTATATTTGAGATTAAACCCGATCCTGAGCTTAAAACTTTAATCGAATCTCTAACTAAAAAGGTAGAAGCTATTTCTATTTAACAAAAGCATATCCCCGTCATGAATATTAACTCTAATCCATGTAATTTATGTTTGAGTCCTGAGCATCCCGACTCCTATTGTCCTCTCGCTATGAACAACAAAGTTCATAACAAGACAATGTTTGTTCCATTAATAGTGAACCTAACGCACCTTGGAGACAAAATCCCATTTAGGGTTGGCGAAATAATCAACAAGCTACACCTCCAGCGTATAATAATCAAAACGTTAGGCAAGCAAACAATTACAATCAAGTTCCACCGAGACAAGGACAAGGTCAAGGTAATTATAATAATTATAACAATAATAATTATAATGCTAATAGAGGTATCGTTCCAGTTAATCATAACTATCACAACTCACCCATTAATAATCAACGTGACATAGTTCCTGTCACACAACATATAGCAAACACTCCTCCACAACCATATCGTTTCGACACCTTTATGCAAACCCAACAACAGATTTTACAAGCCATCCAACTTTCCTTACAACAGTTAGCACAAGAGAAAGTACAACCAAAAGGTGTGTTTCCAGATCAAGCGATACCTAAACCTAAAACAACAAACACAGCCTTTGAGGTAAACGGTAATACTAGTATGGACAATGCAAACTTAGGTGAGCTAAATGCCATCACCACTCTCCGTTCTGGTAGAGTGGTTGATAACGATGTAATTGTGCCTATAGTTGCCCCACCAGTAATCCCTACACCTGATATTGAACTAGATACCGAAATAGAAACTGAAGATCCTACCCCTGTAGAGGTACCAGTTAAACCACAACCTAATAAACATAAAACCAAGGTTAGACATCCTATTGATCCATACGCTAAATATAGAGAGAAACCACCGTTTCCCTAGAGATTAGCAATGTTAAACAAGGATACAAATTTCGATGAGATTAGGGAAGTTTTCAAAAATCTAACGATAAACTTACCCTTTCTCTAAGCGATTAAAAACTTACCTCACCATGCTAAGTTTCTCAAAGAGTTGTGCACTACTAGGTGTAAGACAAATATTCCTAAAGACGCCTTTTTAACTGAACAGTTTCCAACTTTAATAGAACATAATGGAATCGTTAAGTACAAAGACCCTAGTCGTTCTACTGTACAATGCACCTTAGGAGATTCCCACATGACGACCGCGTTATTAGACCTTGGGGTGAGTGTTAACTTACTCCCGTATTATCTATACAAACAAATAGGTCTACAAGAGATGCAACCAACAAAAATGACGTTGCAATTAGCTGATCGTTCTATCAAGTATCCTAAGGGAGTGGTTGAAAATGTGCTTGTTAAGGTTCAGGATTTCTACTATCCTACTAATTTTGTTATCCTCGATACAGAAGTCACTAACGACTCTGTTCCGATCATTTTAAGATGTCCTTTCTTAGCTACTGCCAATGCACTTATAAACTGCTGCGATGGTTCGATGTCCTTGTCCTTTGGCCATCTTTCTGTTGAGGTGAATGTTTTTAAAATGATGAAATAGTTCCTAGATACGATTTCTGATGGAGAGGTTAGCATGATCAAGAGTTTAGCTCAAGATTATTTCCTTTGGAAGTTCCAACTTCGACGAGAACTCTCTGGAAGTTGAGGAAGATTTCCTTCATCTCTTTTGCAACTCTTCCTTGCCACCTCGCGAGTCCCACCCTGCCAACATCCATTCATCCCTTGACGCTATGACGGAAGATGAATTTTTCACCGACTATCCTAGTGATTCTTTTGACCCACCTATTGAGGAATGTCTTGCATATCTCAAGGCTTTTGTTGATCTAGACTTGAGAGCTCTAGCTGAGCCCCATTCATCCACCTCACATCATCCTGTCACTCATTCATCTTCCATCACCAATATTCCCCACCTTCTACCTTTTCAAAGGAACCTTGAGTTTGCACTTGACCCTCTTGTTTCTCCTGTGCTTCATGATTTCCTAAATCCTCCTAATACGGAAATAATTCCCAAGGAAAAGGCACTTGAGACCTTCATATTCAGAATTGAGACAGTTCTTACCTACACCATGAATGAGTTTTGTGCTAAACCCACATTCTCATTTTTTCCATTCTTTCCTTCTGAAACTTATCCATATCCAACATATCTTCCACAAACATCTATTTTCTCACGATCATTCACTTGGACACCCTTTCGTTCAAAGATGAAGAAGAAGGTGCATGCTCAGTTACATTCTAGGTCTATCAGACTTCTCTTTCATTTCACTAAGTTGCATCATAGAAAATCTTGGTGCTTGATTTTGATTTGGGGTACTTTCCATGTTATTTATTTATGGAAAGACCCACAACTCTTTAGGTCGTTGATATATGGTATACTGCAGGTTATTTATATATATATATATATATATATATATATATATATATATATATATATATATATATATATTTATTAGATAAAGTCTCGAGTATCTAACTATAAAAGACTCATTTTATTCTTCGGTGTACTCCATTTCACTTCCATATATTGATAAGTGCACCATTCAAGTAACCGGGCCCTCCCTATGGAGTGTGTGGCTGTAAGTACTGGATCCTAAGTCCACGGTTAATATAATTCACGTTTTCCACTCTTGCATGTTTTCTTGGTTTTTGAGTCATGTTCCTCTATGGTGTGAATTATGTCTTTATTGCTTTTCGTTTTTATTATAGTAAATATCATGCATAAAAAGTAAAAAAACATTTAAAATCATAAAAATAGTAATCTAGTAAGTCTCGGGAATTTGACTTTAAAAGACCCACGTTTAAAATAAATTTTCTAAACTCTGTTGTCTAAAATTTGTTTGGGGGTGGGGTGTCGGTCTTTCCATCCGTGATTGCTAAACTTTCCATTTGTGTTGCTTATACCGTTTAATCGTATTTTGATTTGGATTGACATTATCTATGAATTTAGATTTCATTCGATCGTATAACTTAAGTCACGCACACACTTTGAGGCATTTTCCATCTTTTTATATGTCACCCACAATTAGAATAGAGTGTTTTATAGGTCATTGGATTGGAAATTCTCTCCTGATCGTTTCCATATCTCATTCGCAAAAATTGAACCGGTAACGAATCGACAATTTTAGTTTGAAGTTGCGCGAAAAAAAATCGGAAAATTTCGAAAATCAAATTGGACTTGGGCCCAAGTCAACAGTACAACCCAAGAACGCATCGCGTTCTTCTTCTTCATCTTCTCACTTCCGCCATTAATGATTTTAAACCCTAGATAAAGAAATAAATAAAAAAGAAAACCTAAACACCACCACGCCAAAATAATTTCACCCACTCCAAATCTTCTCCACAACATCTCCACCAACATTTCCAACCTTTTGCACCACCGAAAATACAAAAAAAAAATCACCAAACTATAAAAAAAAATTGAACCACCACCGCCACCACCGCGCCACCTCCCATATATTTAGTGAGTTCGCTTCAAACTCATCTCCTCCACCTTATTCAAACCCACAAATCAACTCCAAACTTCAATGGCTCAAAGACGAAGAATTTTGTCGGAACAAGTTTTTACTGCCGACCACTTTGCGCCATTTTACAGGGACGAGATGATTTGTAGGGATTGGACGAAGTTGTGGTATTCGACAGATGACTTTTATCACGACGATTTGGTCCAAAAATTCTATAAGACAAGGGAGTTAGATGGTAATAAAATTTTTGTGAAGGTGAATAAAATAAGTAGAGAAGTTGATAGAAATTTGTTGGCTCATATTTTCGGCATGGAGGAGGGACGAAATGTAGTAGCCACATTGTAGAAATCCCAAATTGGTGGGATCGAGCCTTTGATGAAAGAGACGATTTTAGAAGGAAACTACAATGCAAGTTCGCATTGTGTTCGCCAGTCGTCTCTGCGAACCAACTAGCTGGCTGTAGCTCAGTGGATTGGTTGGAATGTCATTGGCAAAAGAAAGTTCATAACATCAGTCTTAATTGTCTTCACGCTCTATGGATACTCAAGGAGAGGAAGTATGAATTCTGTATCCTCAAGTTTTTGATAAATATGATTAGAGGAGTTGGGAAAAGTATTGCACCTCTCCCTGTATTGATAACAAAGATCATGATGAGTTTAAGTGCTACTCTAAAATCTGATCGGATTATGTTGAACTCGCATTCAAATGCAAGTATTTACACGCAATGTATCCAGAATACTTGGAGGTTGTCGGCTGATAGGGTTGTTAGTTCGTATAATGAGGAGGAGGACATGGGATGTTTTGATGCCGATGCCTTAGAGAAGTGTACGTCTGATGTAGAACACATGTCAGTGCTTCATTGTGGCATGCGCTCTCTTAATACTATTTGTGAAGATCTCCGAACTCGGCAGACTATCATACATCAAAATTATGAGACTCGTGCCTAGCGCGAGGATGAGCGTTGGGAAGAGATGAAAGTATTTATGGAGGTACAACGCAAGTTCTGAGTAGAAATGCTAGAACGCTTGCCAACCCCGGGGGGTTCTTCCTCTGAGGAGGCGTCTGTGATGTAGGAATCGTTATTTTCATAATCAATATTTCTACAAACCGTCGAGAACCACGCGCAGCGGAATCAATGGGTTCTCACGATTTGGATAGAGAGCATACCTTTTAGATCTGGTTTTGATAACTCTGAGAATCCAAACTTTATGAATCCGAATCAACAATCAACCCCTTGATCTTCTGTTGTATTCCTTTAGAATAGATTGGACGTTGTGTGGATAACGATCTACCAATCCCCTTCTTTCTTACAAAGCTAGATCCAATTTTAGATCTATCTTTCCTTGCCTCTTTTTTTCTGTTCAGATGAATAGTGAATTTCGGATAGAGAGAGATTATTCTATTTATAGGCTACAACAGGGACCATGAGGAGAAATTAGGGTTGGGCCTCCTGACGGGCTTGGGCTTCCTATGTTCGCCCATAACACACGGCCCAAGTCCGTCAACAAATGGCTTATTCCACTAAAGGCATTGTTGCACTACCACCCTAATCCCAAATTACGTGTCAATGTTTATGGGCTCCATATTATATGCTCGTTGATCTCCCGGTGTTTAAGATATTGAATGTTCGTTGATTAAGTCAAGTTACTGACAACTACATTAATCAACTTCTTATGTCCTTGAGTAGTACCACTCAACCTCATTGTCATGTCGGAATAAATCCACCTACAGGGTTTACATGACAATCTTTTTGAGCTCCTCAAGGGGACATCATCAACCCGACTTCTTGCGGGACACGGATTCCTTCTATAATCAACAGCACACCTTACATACAATGTCATTACCCAATCCATCGAGTTTGTTGATTCACAAATGAATCTTACTCATTGATGATTTAAAGCAATGTACAATGCATGTAAGTGCCCGTTATTATATCCGTATTAGGAAGACAAGCATCCATAATAACAGAGGCGTTTGTTCTCTTATATAGTCAGTATAAGGAGAAACAACCTCACTTGATCCTGTTCAATATACACAAAGTGTACTAGTGTAATCCTATAGTCAAGATAGACTAATATCAGATTATACTACAACCGTACCAATGGTTTGTCCAAATCCATCTAGGTTGTGAACGATTACTTATACTTTATAAGGTACTGATGATATGATATTCTGTGTGTTCACACCATATCATTTTAATAACATAAAATATTAGACACATGCATATAACATATAACTAATAACATATATAATATGCATAACATTTGCCCATATGATTCTCATTCAAAATATAAAGAATTAGAGTTAATACAAAAGTAATGCTTTTCGTATATAACCCTATCATGTGAGGCATGAGCGTCGTCAAAGAAGGACGACTGACTCTGGCCCTTCTTCGTCTCAGGGTCCATCTTCATCGCGTGGCTAGTTGTTTAGAAAAATTTGTTGTTATGATGTTATTTTTATTGTTTTTATTAGTTTGGATGTTAAGTTGTTGATTTCAGTAGTTAAATTTGAATTCGGTAGTTAATTGTATTGTGAATTTCGATTTTAATTTAATGTGGTTCTTTTCTACGTATGCGAAAATTTTAATATTACTCCCACCTTCCTGAATTGTTTTGGGGTGGTATTATTTCTTTTAGAATTGTTTTTATATAATCCAAAAATTTAGAAGTAATTTTGCGATGAGTGTTGGGAATGTTGCCGATATTGGCATGGCTATGATTAGATATTGTGGTAGGATGAAATTTCAATGAGTTAGGAAGTTGCTATTCTAAATTCAATCTAAAAAGATATTAAGTTTGTTTTTTTTAAGGAATTAAGATTGGGTTGTTTCCGTTTTTTTCAGGTTTAAAAATATTTTATTTTTTTTAATTGCCTTAAAGCTTTTTTGGCAACTTGTTGATTCGCTTTTTAGAAACTAAAACCCTATATAAACTTCCTTCATTCTTGAAACAAAAAAGTCCCTTCTTCCCTTTCATCTCTAACCTTATACCTCTAATTTTTCCTTTTATTTTTCACTTCATGGTTTCAAAAAATAGGTTCTTCAAAATTTGACCCTCCCAAGACAAATTGTGAGTTTTTGCCTTTGATATTTTGTTAAAAAGTGACCAGCGCCCATATATATATTCGAGCGCACCTGGCCCCTCGATTAGTGAAATAATAAAAAATTCCAATTTTTGTGAAAGATTTTGCAGCTCTTCTAAAGTATTTATTGTGATGACATCCCTCAAATCATACAGAAAGTCTTTTGAAGACTTGTTTCAAAGTGACTTTTGAAGACTTGACACCATATGGCGTGGTTTTCAAAAATAATCATTTAGCGGGATGGCAATCTTTAATAGTAAGTTCGATGAACTTTACTCTCCCCGTGACTTACCTCGTATTTTTATGACCATTGTAAATTTTTTTTAACGATAGATGGAGAACACGTGTTCTCCATCAACATTGATAATAAAATAATGGAAATAACCAAGTTCTTGTTGGCTTTTGTTGTTGAGCTTCCTATAACCTTTGAGATTCAAGACCCATGGGGCTACATAGTTGATAATTTTCTACCTACAACTATGAGCTTTTGCATGAGACTTATAGGGCCGGCATTTTTTGTGTAAAGGACCAAGGGACATAAACGTAGCCCCCTTGGTAGCTTGTCCCTTAACGGGCACGGGTCATGTTCTTTATCATGCTAAACATATTAAAATATTTTTTTTTCTTTAATGACGCCACTTAAAGCGTTTTTTGCTCTTGTTGATTCATGCTATATGACCTTCCCAAGACATTAATGTCTAGTTTAGCACGAGCCCAGAGTATGAGGCATAAGTACCTTCTTATGCTTGTTTTAGTTTACCGTATTATGCTATGTTTCTTCCTTGTTTTTTGTACCCATTTCACGGATTGGGTTGGGGTCGACATTATGAGACCCACCAATTGTATTATTCAATCTTTCTGTGCTATGACTTGGTCGGGATGGCAGGTGCAACCTCATTGGATTGCCCCCTACATCCCATCCAACCAAGTGGCACTAAACAGGTTAGCGATTATAGATGATAAATGGCGTGAAACCTGGCAAATCACCAAGGTGTGGCAGGATGCGAAGGAACCTCATTTCTTTATAGATGAGGATGATACTTAAACGCGGGATATAAGGTAAGTTTTTAGTTTCAGTTAGTGTATGGTTATGTCCCAAGCAATTTGAGGAACTCATATAGAGTTGCGTCTATTTTTCTGTATCTATATTAGTATGTTTTAACCTTGTTTTGCAGATGCTCCAAAATTTCACGCATTTCCATAGTATTTTTCTACCCTTTTTATTTCAATACTTTGAGGACAAAGCATGTTTCTTGTTTGGGGAGGCATAGCAACACGTGTAATTAAGGCATCTGTTAGGATTTAGATATGTACAATATGCACTTATTTTCTAGTAAAAATTCAAAATTTTCAAAAATTCAAAAATATAAATAAAAAGTTTATGTTATACACTTAGGAATATTAGTATTGTTTTCTTTCTCTATGCTCTTAATAATCTAGAAGTTTCACGTAGCTTTTGCATTAGAATAGTTTTTAGAAAATTAGGTTAATATGTCGATAATAATCTTTGCATCTTTCTATAAATATATTTCATGAGTATCTATGATTATTTGGCAGTAAGTTTCTGAAATCTAGGCTAGAGTACTTATTCTACAAAGGGTGAGAATATAGCCTAAAGACATTAATGTCTAGTTTGAAACAATTGAGAAATGACACAAGGGAGAAGTAAAATTAGGATAGGGAAATCACACGTCCACTTGCTTGATCACTATACCATATCCTAAGTGAGAATTTAGGCCCTCCTTGGATCGATATAACCAGAAATTCAATTCAATGAATTATTTTCCGCTAGTCACCCCTCTGAGCCTTTCTTTAGTCTTTCATAAACCGCAAATCCTTTAACCTTTTACATTGTAAAAAAATAAAATAAAATCAGCCTACCCATTCTTTTGAATGAGTCTGAGAATAGAGATGAAGAATAGAAAAGAGAAAGACCTTTGAAATCAAGAATTAGTTAGTTGCTTCAAAAAAGAAAAAAAAAGTTTCCATCCAAAGAAAAGAAAATAAAAATAAAAAGAGAAACAAAATAAGAACTCCAAAAATAGAATAAAATGAGTTAAAAAGCCAAAATAAAAAGGCTAAGGATGGAAACAAAGTGTAGAAGCAAAAGAATAAGGATTTCTCTAGTTACGTAATATGAAGACCCTATTAACTCAGACTTGTCCTTTTGAATATCCATTTCCTTCTTTCTTAAATCATCTCCTAATCCCCACAACACCTAAATAAGACCTCTAGCTCAATTAGGAATATGTTAGTGTGATAGTAATTGGCAGATGTGTTTGATCGACTTCGGCTTCTTTGTGTGTCATTGAGATTGTAAGGTAAAGTGTTTCCACTACACACTAGAGTAGCGAAACATGAGTGGAAAAATCAGAGTGTTTTTGTCTTGACTTTTATGTGAAGACCTACTTAAGGACGTTATTTCAAAGTTTCAGAAACGGACCTGTTAGTGCATTTCATAGTATTACCCATTGTATATATGTTTATTCGTAAATGATTGATTATTATGCATATATTAGCTTAGATTTCGACTTGATTATTCTGTATTCATTGCTAGTGAGATGTATAGATAATTGAGACAATAAATAAAGAAACAATAGTTTTATTTCTTAGTCATTGTAGTATAGATGAAGTTTGTGAGTACCTTCACTGGAAAACTCTCACGAGGCTATAACTCATCCACTAGGGAATTCCTAGTGGTTTAAGGTCTTGTTGCATATGGTCAATGCAATCACACTTTGCCAAACGAGATTAGTTAGAACTCCATTTTTTGTCACTTATTCTAATTTCTCATATTTGCTTGAGGACAAGCAAAATGTTGTTTGGGGGTGGTTTGATAAGAGCCCAAAACTGTAGTCTTAACCCGTTAACAATAATACTTTTAGACCAATTATGCAAGTAATAAATAAAAGTTAATGCTGATTACTTGCTTTTATGTATTTCAGGCATTGGATTCAATTATGTACAGAAATGTGTCACTTTTGCGAGATAAAGGAACAAGGGTTGGTTGCTAAGAAGTTCTATGATTAGAGACCAAGATTCAAGGAGAAAAAACATTTTTAAAGCCCGATCAAAGATGAAAAGTAAAAGTCAATAGAACTTCCAAAGACCGTATATTTGGACTCAGACCTCAGAATTGAGCCTACCTTAGGTCAAAACGACTGTCTTGGAAAGAGATTTCCAATGGTGCAAGCCTTGACCAAATCAGAGGAGCAGAAGTGGATGAAAAAGCTACTGAAGTCAAATCTAGTTGAGAAGGCCTCTATGGACTGAAGAAATTGGGTTTTGGGCTCGATTTTTCCGCCCAAAACATGGCTCCAGGCCCATGCACGAAATTGGGGATCTCTTTCTCTTATTGAAAAAAAGAAAGGAGGAGACTCATTAGCTAGACCTAGATTATAAAATAAATTAGCTTAGACTCCATTAATTAGTTTTATTACATTGTTTTTAATTTAGTTATTGAATCATTGATAATTCTTCATTAGATTAATAAAAGTCGTTAGTTATTCATAAATTTAGTTTTGGGTTATTAAATTACTTAGATCTAAATTCAATTATTAGTTGTTAATCATTTCTTAATTGTTAATTCAGTTGTGAATCCTTGAGTAGTTCAAATTAGTAAATTTATAATCTTTATATCATGTCTTGGTTAAATTCATATAGAAATGATAATTTAATGATTCAAGGCTAAATGAAAACTTGATTTTGTTAGCTTAGAAATCATCGTGATAATCTATTCAATTCTAGAAAGTAATTAGTTCACCATGAGAATGGGTTTGATTGCTTCACATGCTAGTTATTATTTGGTAGAGATTGCCATAAATAATTAGGGATTAGAAATACCAGTTTGTTATGCGAAAGCACTGAAAATTGGATTACGACATTTCTTTGTTAGTTGAATTAAGTTGAATCAAGGTGGAATCGAATTCCCCTAATTCATTCTCTATTGTCAAGTTAGTATTTGAATTCCGTCATTTCGTGATTCGCATATTGATTAGTAGTTTCCCATCGTAGTATTTTTCTATCGTTACTTTGATTAACCTTGATAGACTGATAATCGTAGTTAAATTAGACTTCTAAAGAACTAGGAGTGGAACGAATCTTTTATTCCAACTGTATTGTAATAGCATCGAGAGTAGAAAACTTTGATAACATTAAGCACAAAAATAGTTCTAGTTTTACTTACGTTTGAGTCTCATTCCTTATGCGTAGGTAAAACTAGCGTTTTTTGCTTTTATCAAGGAGCAAAGGTTGGTTGCTAAGAAGTTCTATGATTAAAGGCCAAGATTCAAGGAGAGAAAGCCTCTTTAAAGCCCGGTCAAAGCTAAAAAGTCAAAGTCAACGCGGGCAGAAATAGCACAAAAGTCAGTAGAACTTTCAAATGCCGTATCTTTGGACTGAGACCTCGGAATTGGGCCTACCTTATATCAAAACGACCAGCTTGGAAAGCTATTTCTAATGGTTCAAGCCTTGACCCAATCAAAAGAGCATAAGTGGATGAAAAGACTGGTTAAGTAATTTCTAGCTGAAAACCCCTTTGTGGACTGAATTAATGAGGTTTTGGGCTCGATTTTTCGGCCCAAAATATGGCTCCTCAGCCCATACACGAAATTGTGGATCTAGCTTCTTCTATATAAAGAGACTAAGACTTAGCTCTTAAGATGCTTAGTTTTAACTTAGAGATAATTCATAGAATTAGTTTTGACATTCTAGAAATTAGTTTATATCTAGTTAAGTATCAAGAAATTAGTTGTTAGAATAAGAATTTAGTTTTTAGAATCAATTACTTAGTTTATATTTCAAGTTTTAGTTTCTAATTGAATTCTTAGTTAATTTTAGTTTTGTCTTAATTTCATAATTAGTTTAGTCATAAACTCAAGTTCTAAATTAGTTTTAATTTAATATTAATCCATTTCGAATCATTAGACTATTGTTCAATTAGATTTATAAAGTTAATTACTTATTCAATAATGACTTGTTCTTATTGCTTTTGTTTTAAAAATGATAGTACAATGATTCAAGGCTAAAACCTCCATTAGAGGGGTTTGAGGAAACCTTGATGATGACTTGATTTTCGATTAGCATGGATATAGTTGTAATGTTCTATTCTACTGTAGAAAGTAATTAGTTCACCATGAGAATGGGTTTGATTACTTCACATGCTAGTTATTATTTGGTAGAAATTACCATAAATAATTAGGGATTAGAAACACCCAACCTTTACGTGAAAATGTAAAGATTAGGATTACAACATATTCTATGCTATTTTATTAAGTCGAATAAAGGTGGAATCAAATCCCCCTAATTCCCCCTCATATTGTCAATTTAGTATTTTCGTAGTTGATTTATATCATCTTGATTGTTAATTCACATCGTAGTTAAATTTAATTCCATTACTCTCACGACTTCGTTAGCTTACGCGAACTAGGAAACTTTATATCTAAACAAGCTAGGAGTGGAACGAATTCTCTACTCTAAATATATTGCATTGATACGATAGTAGATAATTTTGATATATAAGTACGAAAATAGTTTTAGTTTTACTTACATTTGAGTTTCATCACTTATTCGTAGGTAAAACTATCGTTTTTTCCATTTATCAGTGACTCACTTACATAGGACCACAAAAAGAGTGATTGGATTCCAACCTTTCGTTCATATTCTCTAGATGCTCACCATATATATATAATAACTGATCTCCATAGTTGGCTCGGTCCTCTTCATTACCAATTTGCAATATTTGATTTTGCCTACCTTAACCAAAAAAAAAATTGTCGGTCTAAAATTGGTTTTCACTTTGCCGATCCAAATGGTTGGCAAGAAAAAAATTGTCTTAATTGATTTTTCAATTTTGGTACTCAAACAAATTTTACTTTGAAAAAGCTTATTCAACTTAATTGGTCGGCAAGCAAAAAGAATATTGATTAGATCTCATTTTTATTATGATTCTCTTATATTGAGTAGATCAGAATCTAATATTGAGCATATCAATCATTTTGAGTAGCTCAATGATAAAGATGAAACTTCAGTAACTACGAGAAATTGACATGCAACAAGAAATGGTTGACCTCATAATGGAACTCACATAGTCGATAGTAATCCAAACCTTAGGGCTCATCGACATGTTGATTTGTCCATATGATGATCTCGATAGCTTTCTATTTGTTGCCTCACTGAAGAATGGATCGACATATAACAAGGAGTGGTTAACTTCATCGTGGAACTCGCACAATTGATAATAGCCCAAAATGTTAGGGCTCATCGATATCCTCTTCTATCTATAGCCTTTTATTTGTTACCTCACTGAAGAAAGGATCGGAGCTAGAAGTGATTGACTCGTCATGGAACTCGCACAATCGATAGTAGCCCAAACCTTAGGGCTCATCGACATGCTGATCAGTCCATATATATGATGATGTCGATAGCCTTCTATTTGTTGCCTCACTGAAGAATAGATCGGCGTATAGTTGAAGTGATTAACCTCATCATGGCACAGTGGTCATCTAAGTTTATGGCTCATCGACATGTTGACCAGTCCAATATGATGATGTCGATATTCTTCTGTCTATAGCCTCACTGAATAATGGATTGGTATACAACAAGAAGTTATTGATCTCGTCAAGGAACTCGCACAATTGATAACATGTCAAGCCTATGGCTCATCCACATGTCGATTAGTCCAATATGATGATATCGATATTCTTCTGTTTATAGCCTAAATAAAGAATGGATCAACCATACAACAAGAAGTTTTTTACCACTGCTCAAAGAATGATGATACTTACAATTCTTCTGCCTCAAAGTCATATTGATTCACTGCAAAAAATATTGCAATTTATAAGGAATGACGACATTCACTTTATTACAAAAAGGGGACAGAGTCTCACATAGTCAAAATGAAAGACCATACATACATAGGGGCATCTTAAATATCATTTTACATTTATAATTTATCTATTATTCATACATGCATACATTTAAATTAGTATTCATATATAGCATTTCATTCAAAGTATTTTAATCATTGTACTATTGGGGCAGCGACACCCCAAATTTCATTACGTTATCATTACACTTTGGGGGCGGCGACACCCCAAATTTTATTACGTTATCATTATATCATTAGGGGGGGGGGGGGGGGGTGACACCCCAAATTCCATTACGTTATCATTACAGTACTATGGAGGCGACAACCCCCCAAATTCCATTACGTTATTGTTACACTATGAAGGCGGCGACACCTCAAATTTCTTACGTTATCAGTACACTATGGGGGTGGCGACACCTCAAACTTCAATACATTATCATTACAATATGAGGGCGGCGCCTCAAATTTCTTACGTTATTAGTGCAATATGGGGTGGCGACACCTCAAATTTCTTACGTTATCAGTACACTATGGAGGCGGCGACACCTCAAACTTCAATACATTATCATTACAATATGAGGGTGGCGACATCTCAAATTTCTTACCTTATCAGTACACTATGGGGGGCGGTGATGCCTCAAATTAACTTCAATACATTATCATTACAATCTGGGAGCAGCAACACCCAAAATTTCATTAAATTATCATTGCTATATATGGGGCGACATCACCACCCCAAATTTTTGAACACTTTCGATGAAGTGTTCAGCTTCGATAAAAACCGACATATATGGTAACCAATCCATTTTTAAATACAAGGACCTGCCAAAAACTTTGAGTTGATTTGAATTTGGTTCAGTTGACCAAGTTTCTCGTAGTAGTACTATTTCTCTAGTACTTTTTACACAAATTTGGCTTATCACTTTTATAGCTCGGTTTTTACGGTCCTCTATTTTTTTTCAACTCTAATTTGCATGTCAATCAATCCAAAACAAATTTCCGATCAATGCTATAAATACAATCCAAACCCGATCAACTTTTCGAAATCCGCCAAATTGCTTTCAACTCGATAGAAATTACCAATCAATCCTAATTTAATTAAATTGCCAACAAGCGGCAACTGAGTAGTGGTTATGATCCAACATTTAAATAGCCAATCTATCTATCAACCCATTTCAATAATTTCCGATCAAACCAAAGCCCGATTTTCTATGAACCCAATTTTACATACCGATCAAAAACATATACTTAACTAAACACACTTCAAGTACCAAAAATAATAAAAATAATAATCAATAAATCAATAAATTTACTTCTTTAGCCACACAGGCTTTGCCCATGTAATAAAGAGAGGGAGATATTCCGGCCCCCACAAATGCAGCACAATAAAAGCCCAATTCAATACAAACCCACACTCAGAATCCACGCTCAAAACCAGCCTACTTACCTACCTACAATAAAACTCATGCTCAGAGCCCAAAAAGCCCACGCTCAGAGCCCATGCTCAGACTCAATTTATAGCCTACCTACCCACATACCGCAAAGGATATTCAATTAAATATGTGTCTTGAACATTTGCGAGGAAGTTGTTTAACCGAATCAATCAATTTCCACAACTTCGTCCACATTCAAGATTCACTTCCATCAACATCAGATCGTGTGACGGTTCTCCAGCAAGTTCTCCAATTTCATCCCACGATTGGAATATTGGAGAACGATGAAGTAACTATCACCAATCCAACATAAAATCCAACATTGGTCATTTTCTAGAACTACGCAATCGAGACTTGATCCCAAAGCAATACAACATTTGGGTCTAAGCAGTTAAAATTGGTTTTCAAAACTAATCGGTGGAGGAGCGATACGCAATTAATCGGTTAATCGGTGATTTAATCGGTTATATCGGATGTATATATTTGACGTTTTCAAAATATATAATAGTATAATCATACCAAATATTTCTAAACAGTGATCCGAGATACAACAAAAAATATCAAATTCTCATAATCACATCTAACGAGCTCAATTTTGGAGTACTACAGATATGTCAAATACAAAAATTACGTTAAATATTTAAAGGAATAAGGGGATAGAGATGCGATAATATTTATTAGAGAGATAATACAATAATTTGTATATTTAACTTTCGTTAAGGAGGGGAAAATAAGTAAACTCTTAGCTTTGTGTATTGATTGGATTCTATTATTATTAATACGGTTTAAGAATCCAATTCGTTAATTTTACGTATTTTTTTGGATGGGGAACCGATATTTTTAATAATTTTTTTTTCTCGATTTAGCAAGAAATCGGTCGTCTCGGCCGATTAATCAGTTAATTCGGTGATTAAATCGGTTTGGTGAGAAAAAGTTAAAAAATTGGTAAAAACTAATTGGTTTACAAGCGATATGTGATTAATCGGCCAAGATATCCGATATTGATAGCATATATTTGGGTACATAGGCAACTTCAAACCGAAGTCTAGTCTCAACTCTCACCAACAACCATCCCCTTCGCAATCTCTTCCGAAAAGATCACTTCCAACCCAACTGGTGTGTTTTGGCAAAACTTGCTGAAACAGTCTTCATTAATTACCTCCCTCCCTGATGGTAACATCAAGAAATCAATCATGGATACAAAAGTGAATAGATATCTAGATAAAGATGAGGTTGTCTGGTCTCCAAGTAGATCTGGTGGGTTCTCGATTAAGTCAGCATATGCAGTCCTCATGAGAGTTCGTGCTAAGGTCAAATAGTATAGAGTTGTATAGGCCGGGGTAAGCTGTCCATTCCTAAACATTCCTTCACTCTATGGCAACTTCTTGCTAATTGTCTGCCCACACAAGACAGATTGATCCAAAAGAAAATTTTGCACCAATATATCTCAGTGTAGCTTTTGCAATTCTTCTACAAAACATTCCAAGAATCTTTTCTTCGACTGTCAGTACTCGAGCATCTTTTCTTCAACTGTCAGTACTCGAAAAAGTTTGGAAAATGGTCAAAAGCAACATTGGTATATCTAGTATTGTCAAGAACTCTACGGAAGAATGGTACAACATCTATCTTTAGGATATGTAGGCATAATTCTTCAACTGTGGAGATATACAAAGCTTTTGTTGGAGCCATGATGCATGAACTCTGGTGCGAAAGAAATAAAAGAAAGAAAAAGAACCTTAAGCTCACAGAACAGCAACTAATTAGTTTCAAGATCATGTCATATATGAAGATATATCTTCACCGAAACTTGTCGGATGTGAATGACTCACCAGCAAATCGAGCCATGCTGCTAGACTGGGACTAGACCTTAACTTCACTGTTCATGAGCAAATCGGTTGCACTTGGAAGGTCCCAGAGGAAGATAATTATATGCTCAACACAGATTGTTCAGTTCAGCAATCAAGTAATGGGTATGGAGGTACTATCAGAGACTCTCAGGGGAATGTTCTTTTGGGGTTTGCGGGCAGCTCATCTAAACCTTCTGTCATCTTCCAAGAACTCTTTGCTATAGTTGAGGGCCTTAAACAAGCCCAATTTTTAAGTATAGCAAAACTGGAAATAAATTCTGACTCTCTAGGTGCTATCAACATCATCAATGGCCTTGTTCGAAGTCCGTGGTACTACACCAATATAGTGGCCCTGATAATATACCTTAAAAGTTCTTTTGTGGATTGTATTTTTAAGCATGTTTATAGAGAGGGTAATCAGACAGCTAACTACCTTCCGAAGTTGTATAGATCATCAGTTGATCAGGTTATTTCCTTCTCCCCTCCTCTGGATTTTAAGTTACACACTATTATAGAAAAGGACAGGAAAGGAACTATGTACTTCAGAGATTATCTCAATACAGGTTGAGGTCGCCCATGACCTCTAAACTTTTAAAAAAAAAGTTTTCGAATATCACATGATCGATGGTTTTGTGACATGATTGTTTTGATGGATATTTTGAAAAGGATGGAAGGGTATTATAATGTGTATTTCCATATTTTGATTAGAGAAATTTGATTGTTGTTGTATGTGTTTGACCTTGGAAACAATCCTAGCCTTCTACCACAACTTTTGAAGATTATTGTGTTCTTGTTATTTATCCACGGTTGGATGTTTTATACCCAGGTGAATGTAGATCTTTCGATGTGTCATATTACCCTTATACGGGGAGGCTGTGAGGGAACCCAATGCCTTCGTATGAGGAGGAGTTTGACACAGTCGATGACAAATGTATTATTCTGATCCATAACCGTGGTGAACCGGCCGGATTATTTGATTATTATGCGTGCACTCATATACCTCTGACCGTTCAGTGTATCTTGAAGTGGTTGTCATGAATATATATGAGAGGAGACCCAATGTCATTTGGGGTAGGCTGGCAATGTGTGTAGTACGTGAGCGGCTATTGTGGACAAATTAGGCTGAGGACTATTTTTATGACATGAATTGCTAGGTTTATAAAAATAGTGTTTTGTGATATTATTTATAGGTACCTAGGTAGGCAAATAAATTAACTTTTATGCAGGGAATTGCCTACCTTATACAATCATCAAAATGGTAATTATAAGTGATTAGGTTTACTTATGAATATATTATTGTGCACGAGACATGATTTGTTGTGTTATGGTTTAATTCACACCAACTTTGCCTGACCAAGTGTGTACTTTTGGGCACTCTAGGTGCGTTTTGGTCCCGTAACGTAGATGAAAGTAGCCAGATCGAATTAAGAGCAGGATGCTGGAGAGCAGTGTTAGTTACTTTTGGAAGATTTTTTGTATAGTCATGTTTACTATTAGGATTACATTGTATATTTACGTATTTTGTGAGAAATATTATAGTGATCTTGTAGAAGTACATGTGTTTATTTTCCAGTGTATATATAAAGACTTTTTGCTGTGATATATAAGCGCTTTTGGTTTGAGATTGAATGCATTGCAGTTGGCGAGTATTGTTTATATACATTTGAGGTTCCATATCTCGTTACAAGTTTTGTAATGGCTGGAAATGCTACGGCCTACGTGTCTTATGCATTCAATTATTATGAAATTTGGGACGTAACAACTAGAGTATTTACTAGACTAGTAAATTGTAGGAGCACTGGAGAGAAAATAACATTTGTGCAAGCGAATAATGAATGAGTGTTGAGATTATTCCACCCCAATTTCTAGGTGTGTCCTGCTTATTTCTCTCCTGAGCCTCCTCTCATATTAATAGAATTGACCATTCACATAAGTTTGAGCTTATGGAGAAATTGACAATTTAACATGGTATTAGAGCACAGGTTTATAAGAGGTCTCGGGTTCAAGTCTTGCTAGGTGAAAGTTAAACAAAAAAAAAATAAAAAATGCTCACTTGTGTTTATTTCCTGCATGTCCCGATGTCCCGCTGAGGGGGAGTTTTGAGATTATTCCACCCCAATTTCTAGGTGTGTCCCACCTATTTCTCTCCCGAGCCTCCTCTCATATTAATAGAATTGACCATTTACATAAGTTCGAACTTATGAAGAAATTGGCAATTTAATAATGAGCGTCATAATCTCATAAGGTAAGTATGCTAGTGTCTACAGACATAACCTTTATTGTTAAGAACGTCAGCACTTATATATTGCTTTGCAATCTTACTATATGATTGCTCGAGGACTAGGCATTGTCACCAAATTTGGTGTTTTTTTGAAAAAAAACGCGTTTAAAAGCCCGAGATATTGGCAAGGCGTCTTTGTTCCAGCTTAAAACCCGGGTTTTTCCAAAAAAACACGTTTTAAACCCGTTTTAAACTTAAAAATCGTTTAAAACCCGAGATTTTGAAAATCTCCCTTTTAAAACTATATTAAAACTTTTTTTTTGTTAATCTAAAAGAAAACATGAGAAGAAAAAGGGGTTTTGGAGTTTACCTTTTTGAAGAGTGGGCGTTAGATTGACTTATTGAGACAGTTCTATTTTGCTTTGGACTATTAATAATTGGAAATTTTAAAATTATTAACTTATTTGTAGTACTTGATTATGTCATTATGGTTGGTATTTAGTAGCATCTTATTTAGAGTCGTGTTTTGGTACTGAATCTAAAACTTCTAGTATTTAAATTTGATACTTTCATGTATTTGAATTTTCTTTCATTTGTATTATTTTTATTTTTATTTTATGTGCCTATTCTTTTTTACACTTTTATAAAAAATCAAACTCCTTATCTATTATATTCTTTATCATCGGTTTTTACCGTTTCTTTTACGTATTATACATTTTAAACCCGTTTTACCGTTTTAAACCCGTTTTTTATGCCCTACGCTTTTTTCCATTTTTTTTCCCAATACGTTCCGTTTAAAACACGAACTATGTTTTTTTTAAGTACACCGTTTTAAACCCGTACTGTACTTGGTGACAATGGGACTGGGACTAAAATGAACCGAGATAGAGGGTGATAAAAGGGAAAACGCTAGTTTTACCTACGCATAAGTACGAAACTCAACACAAGTAAAACTAAAGCTAATTTCTACTTAAGGTTATCAAAGTTTTCTACTCTCGATGTTATTGCAATATAGTTGGAATAGAAGATTCGTTCCACTCCTAGTTCTTTAGAATTTTAAGTTAACTACGATTATCAATCTATCAAAATCAATGAGAGTAACGATGAAAATTATACTACGATGGAAATTGTACAAAAAAAGATACGATAATTCAAACTACGGAATTACTAATTTGACGATATGAAAAGGAATTAGGGGGATTTGATTCCACCTTAACTCGACTTAATTTACTAACGAAGAATTGTCGTAATCCGAATTGAGATGCTTTGCATAGCAATTTGGTCTTCCTAATCCCAAATTGTTCATGGTAATCTCTACCAAATAACAACTAGCATGTGAAACAATCAAACCCATTCTTATGATGAACTAATTGTTTTCTAGAATGGAATGGAATATCACGAACTATTCTACGCTAACAAAAATCAAGTTTCATTAAAGCTTCCTCAAACCCCTCTAATGGAGATTTTAGCCTTGAATCATTAAATTATCATTTCTATATGAATTTAAGAAAGACATGATATAAAGATTATAAATTTACTTATTTGATTTAAAATGGAAATCTAATCATGCAAGATTTAATTGAACTAGTAATGATAATTAATTAAATCTATGAATTGAAGCTAAAATGATTTAATGAAATGAAACTAGATTTATGAATAACTAACTAACTTTATTGATCTAATGAATAATAACAATACTGATTCAAAACTGAATTCAAAACAAGATAATAAAACTAATTAATGGAGTTTAAGCTAATTTATTTTCTAATCTAGGTCTAGCTAATGGGTTTCCCCCTTTCTTCTTTTCAACAAGAGAAAGAGATCCCCAATTTCGTGCATGGGCCTGGAGCCATGTTTTGGGTCGAAAATCTAGCCCAAAACCCAATTTCTTCAGTCCACAGAGGCCTTCTCAGTTAGATTTGATTTCAGTAGCCTTTTCGTCCATTTTTTCTCCTCTGATTGGGTCAAGACTTACACCATTGGAAAGCTCTTTCCAAGACGGTCATTTTGACCTAAGGTAGGCCTAATTCGAGATCTGAGTTCAAAGATACGGTCTTCAGATGTTCTATAGACTTTTACTTTTCAGCTTTGACTGGGCTTTAAAAAGACTTTTTCTCCTTTAATCATGGCTTCTAATCACAGAACTTCTTAACAACCAACCCTTGCTCTTTTATCTAGCAAAAGTGACACATTTCTGTACATAATTGACTCCAATGTCTGAAATACATAAAAGCACGTAATCAGCATTAACTCTTATTTATTACTCGCAAAATTAGTCTAAAAGTATTATTGTTAAGGGGTTAAAACTACAGTTTTGGGCTCTTATCAAACCACCCCCAAACAACATTTTGCTTGTCCTCAAGCAAATATGAGAAATTAGAATAAGTGACCAAAAATGGAGTTCTAACTAATCTCGTTTCGCCGAGTGCAATTGCATTGACCATATGCAACAAGGCCTTTAAACCACTAGGAATTCCCTAGTGGATCTAATTATAGCCTCGTGAGAGTTTTCCAGTGAAGGTACTCACAAACTTCATCTATACTACAACGACTAAGAAATAAAACTATTATTTCCTTATTTATTGTCTCAATTATCTATACATCTCACTAGCAATGAATACAGAATAATCAAGTCGAAACCTAAGCTAATATATGCATAATAATCAATCATCTACGAATAAACATATATACAATGAGTAATACTATGAAATGCACTAACAGGTTCTTTTCTGAAACTTTGGAATAGCGTCATTAAGTAGGTCCTCACATAAATATCAAGACAAAAATACTCTGATTTTTCCGCTCAAGTTTCGCTACTCTAGTGTGCAATAGGCACACTTTACGTTACAATCTCAATGACACACAAGAAAGCCGAAGTCGATCAAACACATCTACCACTTACTATCACATTAACCTATTCCTAATTAAGCTGGAGGTCTTATTTAGGTGTTGCGGGGATTAGGAGATGGTTTAAGAATGAAGGAAATGGATATTCAAAAAGAACCAGTCTGAGATAATAGAGTCTTCAGATTATGTAACTAAAGAAAACCTTGTTCTTTACTTTTGCTTCTACACTTTTGTTCCATCCTTAGCCATTTTTTTCTTTTTCTTTGTCTTTTGACTCCTTTGATTATGTTTTTGGAGTTCTATCTCTTTATTTATTTTTTTTTTTATTTGGATGGAAACTTTCTTTTCTTATTTGAAGTGACTAACAAATTCTTGATTTCAAAGATCTTTCTCTTTTCTATTCTTCATCTCTATTCTCAGACTCATTCAAAGAATGGGTAGGTTGATTTTTATTTTATTTTGTTTTGTAAAAGGTTAAAGGATTTGCGGTTTATGAAAGGCTAAAGAAAGGCTCAGAGGGGAGACTAGCGGAAAATAATTCATAGGTTTGAATTTATGGCTATATCGATCCAAAGAGGGCCTAAATTCTCGCTTAGGATATGGTATAGTGATCAAGCAATTGGACGTGTGATTTCTCTATCCGGATTTTACTTCTCCCTTGTGTAATTTCTCAATTGTTTCACTCATATATGGCTTTAGGCTATATTCTTACAGGATTTGTAAAATAAGTACTCTAGCCTAGATTTCAGAAACTTACTGCCAAACAATCATAGATACTCATGCAATATATTTATAGAAAGATGCAAAGATTATTATCTACATATTAACCTAAGTTTCTAAAAACTATTCTAATGTAAAAGATACGTGAGACTTCTAGATTATTAAGAGCATAGAGAAAGAAAACAATACCAATATTCCTAAGTATATAGCATAAAATTTTTATTTATACTTTGAAATTTTGAAATTTTTGAATTTTTACTATATATAAAACAAGTGCATATTGTACATATCTATATCCTAACAGATGCCTTAATTACACGTGTTTCTATGCCACCCCCAAATAAGAAGCATACTTTGTCCTCAAAGTATTGAAATAAAAAGGGTAGAAAATACCATGGAAACGCATGAAATTTTGGAGCATCTGCAAAACAAGGTTAAAACATACTAATATAGATAAAGAAAAATAGACGTAACTCTATATGAGTTCCTCCCGTTATGGGGATACAAAGAATCAAATTGCTTGGGACATAAGCAGACACTAACTGAACCCTAAAAACTTATCTTATCTCCCGCATTTAAACATCATCCTCCTCTATAAAGAAATGAGGTTCCTTCGCATCCTGCCACGCCATGGTGATTTGCCAGGCTTCACGCCATTTATCATCTACAATCGCTAACCTGTTTAGCGCCACTTGGTCGGATGGGGTGTAGGGGGCAACCCAATGAGGTTGCACCTACCATCCCGACCAAGTCATGGCACGGAAAGATTGTGTAATACAATTGGTAGGTCTCACAATGTCGACCCCAACCCCAATCCGTGAAACAGGCACAAAAAATAGGAAAGAAACATAGCGTAATACGGCAAAATAAACCAGGCATAAGAAGGTACTTATGCCTCATACTCTGGGATCGTGCTAAACTAGACATTAATGTCTTAGGAAGGTCATATAGCAGGCGTCCCTCAGCTAGAGCAAGCAAACGCCCAAGTGGCATCATTTGCAGAAGAAAAACGCCACTCCCCTTATATGTTTAGCATGATAAAGAACATGACTGTGCCCACATTAAAGGACAAGCTACCAAGGGCTACGTTATATGTCCCTTGGTCGTCTACACTGAAAATGTCGGCCCCATAAGTCTCATGCAAAAGCTCATAGTTGTAGGCAGAGAAATTATCAACTATGTAGCCCCATAGGTATTGAATCTCAATAGGCATAGGAAGCTCAACAACAAGAACCAACAAGAACTTGGTTATTTCCATTGTTTCGTCATCAATGTTGATGGAGAACACGTGTTCTCCATCCATCCCATAAAAGAATTTACAATGGTCATAAAAATGCAAGGCAAGTGCAGAAAAATAAAGTTAATCAGAACTTATCATTAAAGATTGTCATCTTGCTTGTATGATTACTTCGCGAAACCACGCACCATAGGTGTCACTTTGGAACAAGTCTTTAAAAGAATGTTCTGGTATGATACGAGGGGATGTCATCACAATAAATACTCTCTAGAAGAGCTGCAAACGATCCTGGAAAAACCCACAAAAAATTAGAATTTTTCGTGGCTACGAAGGTCAGGGCGCGGGTGTGCTTCGACTATGCCTTGTATAGGCACGGGTCGCGCTCAGGTGCAAATGGAGTAACAGGTGTGTCAGCGCTAGGCGCGCTCACAATTTGTCTTGGGAGGGCACGGGTCGCTATCCGTGTGTTCTGAACAGGGTGAAGTGAAAAATAAAAGGAAAAATTGGAGGTTTAAGGTGAGAGATGAAAGTGAGATGTGTGGGTTTTGTGTGGAGAATAAAGGAAGTTTATATAGGATTTTACTATACCATAACAGGCTATTACTAACAGTCAAAAACCGTTACAAAAAATATTTGTAACGCTTTTTATCCATAACAGTTTGGGCGTGGGTAATCTGTTACAAATATTTGTAACGGTTTAAAAGCGTTACAAAGCATTATTTTGCTAACGGTTTTTCCGTGGCGAAAATATTTACTAACGGTTTTCTTTGCTCAATTGTATTACTATTTAGTAACGGTTTTATAACATTAGTAACATTTTTTTAGTGTTACTCTTTGCTAACATTAGTAACGGTTTTATAAAATCAAGATGCGCTTTTTTGTGTTAATCTTTTCTAACATCGATATGATTTTATAAAATTAGTAACGCTTTTTTTGCGTTACTAATTTATAAAGTTTGTAACGGTTAATTTTCTTTTGGTAACGGTTTTGCTGCTTCGTAAGTGTTACTCATTGCAAAGCTTAGTTACGATTTTCCACCGTTACAAAACTATTTGATATGTAAAAAAAATAATTTCCGCCAAAAATACCCCCACTTATTGAGTATTCTACAATTGTCCATAATATAAACAATAAATTAATCTTATAAGTACATCCAATCACATAATCTTTTATTAAAATAACATCACCAAAACATCTTTCATAAATAGGATTTGCCACGAATGAAATACACACTATTTTCCAAATCAATGAGACTTGTTCTTAAACTCAAACTCTCACGTCATTTGTATAGAACTAGCACCTTCAATAGTTGTAAGCATCAGGAGATGATTTTGGGATGGTATCATCAGAAAAGTCTCTTTCATCCTATACACCAATAGAAATATATAAAAAGGAATCAGGCAGTAGAAAACAAATATGTATAGATATATACTTATATCATATTCTTAAGTAGTAGCTCCTTATACTCAAACTACGAAATTCAGAAAAGAGAATATGGTAGTAGGCTAGTAGCAATAGAAACATAGTATAGACATGAAAGTTTAAATAACTCTCCAAAACCCTATAACCTTGTCAGACACCTTGACGAAAGACATAAAAATTTCAAGAGTCTCCTTTGTATTTTCAACATTTCATAAACATAAATCTGTCATAACCTGAAAATCAAATAATATATTGATTCTTAGAACTAACTACTCAAATATATTGATTCAGTAGAACCGGCTACTTAACCATCTCGACCAATGCCGTTAAGTCAAATAACCAATCCTCGAATAAAAAGACACTATAAATTATATACCAAAATTAAAATGAAAACAACATATACATCACTTCCACTTATATCGATTGTTATACACTTCTATTAGTTCCAACCCGAGATACCACACTTGAATATATATACACCATACATTCACACTACTCACATATAAGAACCCATCTTCCAAAACAAAACTTCGTGAATAGACTGCATGAAGGAATTTAGACAACTTTTTAGAACGGAATAGACTACAAATTGTGCGGAGGAGTGGGGAAGATTTTTTTTGGGGGTTCAAGAATATGAAATGTCCATCTTACTTAGGCTTCAACGATTTTTTTTTTTTGTAGGGGGTGGGTGGGTGGGTGGGTTCAAGAATATGAAATGTCCATCGACTTAGGTTTCAACAATTTTATGCTCTCATACATACTTTCAGTGAACACTTAAATGCCAAAAATTCCCTCAATTTCTCGAAAGGCAATTACCCAAGAAAAAAAACACTTATTCCTAGCCTACTGTTAATCTTCATATAGAATTAAAGGTTACTCTTCACAAAATGAGAAACAAGTTTCAACAAAAAGAGTATGTTAAAGAGCTCCAACAACAAAGATTTTATTCTGTAACCAAAAAAGTGGGAAAATAAAATGGACTTCAAGCAGTCTGATCCCTCTAAAGGGCGAGGCAGAGGCGCAAAGCTTTGGGTTTCCAAAATATCCTACAACTATTTTCACTAAAAAGGCCGCCATAGAAGCCTCCTTTGACAATATATTGGCAACCAACCATAGACATCACAAGACTTAACCAAAGTCAAAATAATTAAACAATTTCAGCTCTGACAAATGCATACCCTTATTGAAGCACAAACTGCAGCAATGCGACTGGCCATCACGTTCAAACAGACATCATAGTGGCGAAAATTCTCAACATTCCCCCCGAAAACTTCCTCCATTGCTCTCTTATTATCTCTGATAATACCATACAGAAGAACTCAAAAGAATATCAATGATTTAGAATTAATCCCTTAAAAGATATACGGATCCACTGAAAGTATAGTATCTGTTACAGGATAGCAAACTGTTATTACAGGTCACACACTTTCCTCTACTATATCATCATTTACAGCTATAACATAATTAAAGATAAGTCTCATTCAGCCACATATGTCTGCTTTTAAACCTTTTTCTTCTAAATAAAGAAATTAGGTGTTCGTTTACATGCTCACCCAGTCTGAATGGACACAAAATGAAGGTAACTAACAAAAGTTGTAAGCACAATACCTGACTATCTATGACAAAATACTCCAAATTCATCTGCAAGTTCACACCCCAAATTATAGAGGATCACTGTTAAGCATATAAACTATCATCCAAAACCAAAAAAAAATCTTGTCACTCATAAATAGATAAATGAGGAAAGAAATCTCTTTATATGCACCTATTCGAGGTAATACACTAATATCATTCTTGATGAGGCTAACCAATTCCTTTGGAATAGGTACACACCAGCATCACAAGTTATTATTAGAGATTACTCCTAGGAAAGCAATTTGTCATGGCTGCGGCTTGTAAGAATTTCATCAACCTATTCGATCGAGTTCGTTCCTAATAATAGTGTCTATTTTCTGCTACTTCAACTCGTCAGACGCAAGTGCAACACCAACACCAACACCAGTCACTAGTGAAGCCGGTAGTAATGGTCTAATTTTCTCATCCCAACTGTCTCGAAAGCAAACATCTCATCCTCGGCATCCTCGCGAAGAATCTGCAGCTGTTGAGCCTTTGGGGCGGCGTAGACCAGTGAAGCTAACTTCAATGACAAGACAAGAACAGATTGAACGACAATTTTATCGTGATTCTACTAGATCATGCAACCGCAGTTTCTCAGCCTACCTACGTAGATTAAGATTACAAAACCCTTCAACGCCTCTTGTAGAACTGGTGGATCCAAACTGGGGATTTGAGAAAGGCGGCTACCATTGTTCAACGCGAAGATATGCAAACCGATTACGCGGTCTGGCTTGACGTTCTGCTGGTCTTGTGTGTCTAACCCGTGGTTCGAAAGTATTATTTTTATTGATCTTACATCCTTTGTTGTTTGAATTTAAAGTTGGCACGATGGCTAGAGATTTGATCTTTAAGTGTTTAATGTTTAGATTGTTTTATCAGATGCATGTGGACTTGCGGAATTATATAAATCTACAATATTTTTAATAAAATTATTTCTTTGATAATTAAAAACTATGCCTCGTTCAAAACCCTTAATCTACTTTTACTTATGTATATATTTTTCTTGGGGTTGGTTTATGAAATCTGTCGATGGACAGCATTGCCACTTTCCGACCATGAATCTAGTCAGTAATTCATACCAATGTGAAGATCGAGGGGGTATAAGTTATCTCTTTCCATCTCCTTGTTGGAGAAGTGAGAGATCACCGGTCACGACTTTTTTTCCCACTAAACTTAGGAAGGTGAAAATCTTGTACTAGGCGTGGCAATTCGATTGAGCAAAGGATGCTTTGTCACTGATCATCTTCAACATAAAATTCCAGTCTTACAATGGTAAATAATTACTAGCTTAGGTGACTCGTTGGGAAATAAACTACAGGAGGTTTTGAAACGGTACTCAGGATTGGCAGACTTTTAGAAGCAGAGTGGTGAATAACATGGGGGTATACCTTTAAGGACAATTATCAGTAGTAAAAGACACTAACCAGTTAAGGTCTTTCTTGAACGGACTAGGAAAAGCGGAATATACAAGGAAAAAAACTAGGCAGTGCATATGGAGCAAGCCGAGGAGGATGGTACCGTGAAGCTAAATGCAGATGGACACATAACAAGTCAAAAGTGATGATGGGAGGAATTACTAGGAATTTAGAAGGCCAAGTGAAGCTTTGCTACGCAGGAAGCGAGGGATCCAAGATGTGTTCGTTTCAAGAGCTAAAACCTATCAAATTTGGACACCAAGGATGTCGGATGTTGCAGGAGCAAAAGGTACTAAATTAGTAACCTCGAATCCTTAAGAGCAAAGAAGAATACTTAAAAGCATGGAGGTTGCACCATGGCATTGATGTGATCTCGAGCTACAAAATTTCCAAAAAACAAGTATTTTTTTGCTCCTTAGGCGGACCACAACTCTCAATACTTATATCTAGCATTTTTCTCGAACTTCTCAAAAAAATACTACCACCGAAAACACCAGCCATTAAGTGCCTTGGGAAAACACAAACGGACATAACCTTCCACTTCTAATTTCTTGTTTTAGCAGAAATAGTTGATTCCGTGACAAAGTTTCCCTTAGATCCCTAACCACTAAAATTGCATCCAGCATGCCTTCTGCAGTCTTACTGGTCGGAACAACGCATCCGGCATGCCTTATGCAGTCTTACTAATCGTCGAACAACGTATTTTAATTGGAATCCAATCCAATCTACAATCCAATCTATGTGTCTACGACTCTGTGCCCATATCTAAAGGTATGGTAGATAATGTCTACGGCCTATTTCAGGAGGTAGAATCATTTTATCACTGTTTCCGCATCAAGTCTACAACCATGTTAATCAAAGATCAACAAGAAAAATCTATTGGGAATCCACACTAAAACTAACAACAAAATTCTAAATTCCACCGTTTTCGTACCTTTTTCCCTGGAACCAAGAGATTGAAACAACATCTGCGAAAGGTGAAAAAATAGAACTTTTGAACAACGCCATAATTTTTATGAAACAATTTAAAATATTCAGCGAATATTAAGAGATAACCGACACACTTGTGTTCAAATACCCCTTAGCAAAATTAATTGACCCAATCAGAAATGTTGAGCGTACCATTGACAAAACCCTGCCTCGTTCTAAAAAAAAATCTAAAATCCAATTAAACCCAACGCCAATAATGAAAACAAGCCAAGAAAAGAATTGAAGAATATTTACTAATAACGAGAAAAATCCAAGAGGAAGGAGCGAAAATAAAAAATCTAAATTTTCCAAACCCAAAAAAGAGAAGAAGAAGACAAATAACTTACCATCAATTCTTTTTAGATCAGGTTGTCTAGATTTGAGCTATCCACATCTCGGCCCTCTGAAAGTGAGAAAGTGAGAGATGAGTGCGGCATCCTTTGGTTTTGGAATGTCTTTTATTTTTCTAATTTGTTTTTTCTAATGGTATCAATGTGTTAGCTCACCGTGAGAAATTAATTCTGATAATTATCTGAAATTAAGTAACGGAAAAAATTATATAGTTACGCTTTGTAAACGTTTGTAAGTGTGTCACGGTGAAAAAACGTTACTAAGTGAAAAAGGAGTGCGTTACTAAATCACCCTTTTGGTGTAGTGTGCACTTAAAAATATATCATCCCATAACTTACATAACATGTTTGATAGGAACTGAATGTGTACAAAATCACATGTGATAAAGATTTAGATGCGCCATGTTTAAAGGCCACATGTCAAACTGAGAGTATGCAAGGTAAAGAAACCAAGCATGCTGTTATTCACATTCCAATTTCACTCACATTATAATATATAAGTTTATAGTAGACCCTTAAGAACAAAACTAATCCTCTTCTACACCTTGCATTTGTTGCATAATGTGCAACTTATAGTTTTGTTCTAGAAAACATCAATAACAAAGAGCACAAGCACAAAAATACACGAAACGGATAAATAGCTCCAATTGTCAATCAAAATTGAACACTAAATAAATCAGCATACACCCATTTTTAAAGTAAATAGAACCATAAGTAAAACATGAATGAAAACATGAAATAATTTAACACAAGGTTGACTAAGCAACATTGGATGATATATGATCACTTTGTACCTACATAATTAAAGATAGATATAACCTAAGCTCTCATTGGCAACCATGTTGACCTAATGCTAGGAAAGAAGATAACATTAAGACTTGTTCTGAAATATAGGTGAGGTGGTGGGGGCCTATGTGCGTGCCAAAGTTGCACTCTACATGTTAGAACTAGCCCTGCTTGATTAGGAACAGAACTTCAAACAAAGTAAAAAAAACGTAAAATAACTTGAAAACTCCTGAAGGTCAATGCAAGATTTGATAGAAAATAGTTGATAGAATTATCTCTAAACAGATAACAAGTTTGTGCATGTATGTAAACTTGAAAATTCCAGAATGCTGTGCATGTATTAATATACCTATGTTTAGTGTCAAACAAGTTCACTACTTGTTACAACTCTAAAGTGTTTAAACTTGATTACTCTATTTTATGTTAGAGCGCCCCTTGAGTCTTAGCGTATGAGGCACCGTTTTGCTCATGAACCCAGGCATATTTCTATTAGAAGTTTATTCAAACAGTTCATATGCACTTGCGTAAAGACCCAAGGTAGTGTAAAATACTTAAATATATGTTTCATTATAATAGTGATAAAAAAAAAAAAAAAAAAAAAAAAAAAAAAAAAACTAACCATTAAGTTTAGTTTACAACCCTTCGAAAAAATTCGATGCCCAATGAAAGAAAAAGATAAATTTTCATTTAGAATCGAGAGCAACTACTACTTATGGCATGACCGAAAAAAAAAAAACTACTTATGGCATGTTACGCTGAAAAAATCTTAAATAGAATTTGCAATGTTAACTTCAATAATAGATATAGCTTAACCTAATCCACGGGTGAGATCATGATGATACACAGTGCCTAAATCTTCCAGATTGGAGAGGTTGCCTAGAGAAAGAGCCATCTGATCCATATAATCGTCTACCCAGATTGTTACAAGAATAGAAACTTGAGTATCAACCTATAAGGAGTCAATACACGGATGGGTTATTAGGAGACAAAAGACTAGCCCAAGATTACAATAAATAAGCTAGCAAAAGAAAGTAACAGTTTTAGAAGCATTGAGAATTCTTTTTCTTTTTTTTTCTTTTTTTTTCATATCTAGTAAGCTCAATGGACACAATGTAAAAGCTCATCATAGGGGGGTTTGTTGGACTAATTAATGTATAAATAAGTAGTGAATTGGACGTAAACCAAGAAGTACGGGAGGGTAACCAACAACACCATTAACAAATAGAAAGCACCTCAAATAAACCTCTTTTTACCTAAAATGAGACATCTGCCTAGAAATACTAAGGATTACAAATAGATGGTATTCAAGTATTTATGGTCCTTCAAATATTTAGACAAACTAGAAAATTGATGGTTGACTGGCATATCATTAATCAAATTTTCCAAATCAGGTATACCTAACAAAAGCCACAAACACCACTACAACTCAAGCTACTAGAGACCTATAATGTACAAAACGATATATCAACGATAAAATGATGTCGCACAACCCTTCAACAATGACTTGACAAATTGTATATTTCTAAGTCACAATAACTTAATAAGTTCCCCAAGTGCCTTACTTATTACTGTACTACTACAGTAAGAATCTAGCCTGGTTAATGGTTTAAGAAAATAGTAATGTCATCATATAAAAACCCAATTTCAGTTTGAATCCAATATACAAAAACTAGCTCACTGATCAAATAGGATAACTTAGTCTACTTTTCAAGACAAACAAACTACATGGGTATTTGAGTAAAGCTATTTCTAACGAAAATGGGAACTAATGAACCAATTAAAACAACACCATTCATGTACTTTGAATCATAAACCATTCAAACATACATAAACAAGAAAAGAGGACAAACCTGAAGGTGGAGAATGAGGGAGAGATAAAAAGCCACAGGTACCTCGAGATGTGAATTGATGAATATGGGTATGAGATGGAGAAATGAGTGGCATCAATTCATCTCCGTATATTACTAGACCTCTACTTGTTTTCTCTGCCATTTTGTCATATCAAGGCAGATTTAGAGTATTCTACCTTGAACTCAACTACAAAAAAACCAAATGCAAAAGGAAAAATTCAAAATTTAACTAAATCCCATTTCATAAATCATCAAAATTTATTAGAAAATAATTAAATAACCCAATTATTTACCTTGATGGGTTCAACCTCATGAAGTGTTACAAAACAATCTAAAAAATAACGAAACAAAAGATTAGTAAATACTGAAATCATAATTTGATTTTAACAACCTAAAAAAAGAAGAGGTTTAGTATTTGGTTGAGTGTGAGTGCGATGAGTGAGGAGATTTGAGATTTGTGGGAGTGAGAGAGTGAGTGTAAAAAGAAGACAGAGGGGGAAGGAGTACTTGGGGCCGCAGTGGGAGAGCACAAGCGGCGAAACCCTAGATGATAAGAGATTTTAGAAGGTTGAGAAGAGAGGAGTTTTTATTTTAGTTTGAGAGTTTTTTTATTTTCTTCCCAGAATTTCCCTCATTCCCAAATTTATAATTTTTAGTTTATTATTATTAGTTTTTTACACTGTTAACGTTTGCCTAACGATAAAATCTCGCGACCAAAATAAATAAAACCGTTAGAAATTAATTCAAATCTCACTCGCAATTAAACTAACGCTTTACCATCATTTCTCACGGTAAAAAAGTAGTAGGAATGCACTAACGGTAAAAAACTGTTACAAATTAAAAAATGTGTGCGTTACAAATATCCTGTTTTGGTGTAGTAGTTTCTAAAACGAATCGACAAGTTGCCAAAAAGCTTTAAGGCAATTGCCGGAAACAAAATATTTCTAAAACCGAAAACGGAAACAACCCATATTTCTTATTCCAAAACATTCCTACCAATCCACTGAGCTACAGCCAGCTGGTTGGTTCGCAGAGACAAGCTGGCGAACACAATGCGAACTCACATTGTAGTTTCCCTCCAAAACCATCTCTTTCATCAAAGGCTCGATCCCACCAATTTGGGATTCCTGCAATGTGGCTACTAGATTGCGTCCTTCTTCCATGCCGAAAATATGAGCCAACAAATTTCTATTAACTTCTCTCCTTATTTTATTCACCTTCACAAAAATTTTATAACCATCTAACTCCCTCGTCTTATAGAATTTTTGGACCAAATTGTCGTGATAAAAGTCATCTGTCAAATACCACAACTTCGTCCAATCCCTACGAATCATCTCGTCACTGTAAAACGGCGCAAAGTGGTCGGCAGTAAAAGCTTGTTCCGACAAAATTCTTCGTCTTTGAGCCATTGAAGTTTGGAGTTGACTTGTGGGTTTGAATAAGGTGGAGGAGACGAGTTTGAAGCAAACTCACTAAATATTTGGGAGGTGGCGTGGTGGTGATTCGAAATTTTTTATAGTTTGGTGATTTTTTTTGTATTTTCGGTGGTGCAAAAGGTTGGAAAATCTGGTGGAGATGTTGTGGAGAAGATTTGGAGTGGGTGAAACTATTTTGGCGTGGTGGTGTTTAGTTTTTTTTTTTTTAATTTATCTAGGGTTTAAAATCGTTAATGGCGGAAGTGAGAAGATGAAGAAGAAGAAGAACGCAATGCGTTCTTGGTTTTCTGGTTGATTTGGGCCCAAGCCCAATTCGATTTCTGAAATTTTCCGATTTTTTTTCGCGCAACTTCAAACTAAAATTGCCGATTCTTTACCGGTCTGATTTTTGCGATTGAGATATGGAAACGATCAGGAGAGAATTTCCAATCCAATGATCTATAAAACACTTTATTCTAACTGTGGATGACATATAAAAAGATGGAAAACACCTCGAAGTGCGTATGTAACGTAAGTTATGCGATCGAATGAAATCTAAATTTATAGATAATGTCAACCCGAATCAAAATACGATTAAACGGCATAAGCAATACAAATGGAAAGTTTAGCAATCACGGATGGAAAGACCGACACCCAACCCCCAAACAAATTTTAGAAAAAGATTTTAAAAAATTTGTTTTAAACGTGGGTCTTTTAAAGTCAGATTCTCGAGACTTACTAGATTACTATTTTTATGATTTAAAAAAAAATTACTTTTTATGCATGATATTTACTATAAGAAAAATGAAAATCAATAAAGACATAATTCACACCATATTGGAACATGACTCAAAAACCGAGAAAACATGCAAGAGTGGAAAACGTAAATTATGTTAACCGTGGACTTAGGATCTGGTACTTACAGTCACACACTCCATAAGGAGGGCCCAATTACCTGAATGGTGCATTTATCAATATATGGAAGTGAAAGGAAGTACACAAAGCAACAAAGGTCAGTCCTCATAAACAGGGTCCTGTAAAAGGACTTTCTCCACATCAGGGGACATTAGCTCGTGAAAATGTTTTAACCGTTGGCCATTGACTTGAAAGGTACTATTGTCCTTGGGATTTGCAAAGGTGATTGCCCCGTAAGGGGTGACTTCAGTAACCAGAAAAGGACCAAACCAATGTGTTTTTAATTTCCCTGGAAAAATATGTAGACGGGAGTTGTAAAGCAAGACCGTACCTTTTGACCTACCACAAACTCTTTGTGCAAGATTTGCTTATCATGAACACGTTTCATGTTAGCTTTATAATCCTTCACGAGATCATAAGAATCGCTACGAATTTCTTCAAGCTCATTCAATTGCAACTTGCGTTTGACACCTGCCTCATCAAAATTAAAATTAATGCTTTTTATAGCCCACATAGCACAGTGCTCCAATTTAATGGGCAAATGACAAGGTTTCCCAAATACAAGTCTAAAGGGAGACATACCTATAGGAGTTTTAAAAGCAGTTTTATATGCCCATAAGGCATCAGTTAGAAACTTTTACTTGTCCGCTAGTTTGTGGATGATATGGAGTTGCTACCTTATGTGTAACTCCATACTTTTTCACTAGAGATGCAGCAACTCTCTTTCAAAAATGTGTTCCACCATCACTAATGATGGCTTTAGGAATGCCAAATCGACAGAAAATATACTCCTTAACAAAGAAACACAAATGTCTTATGGTCATTGCTACGACAAGCCATGGCCTCTATCCATTTAGACACATAGTCCACGACAACTATAATATATATATATATAATCGTGAGAAACAGGAAAAGGACCCATGAAATCAATGCCCCATACGTCAAAAACTACTACCACCATGATTGGATTTAATGGCATCATATTACGCTTCGTGATTCTCCCAAGTTGTTGGCAACGAACACACGTCTTACAATGCACTTGGGCATCTTTAAAAAGAGTAGGCCAATAAAACCCACATTGAAGAATTTTAGCAGCTGTTTTCATACCACAAAAATGGCCACCACACTCTTTGTCATGGCAGAATGATAGAACCTCATTATATTCCCACTGGGGAATACAACGACAAATAATCTAATCCGCATAATACTTAAAGAGGTAGGGCTCATCCTAGTAGTATAGTTTAACTCTGGCCAAAAACTTCTTATGTTCATTTCTTGACCAATTATCGGGAGAATATCAAACGCTAAATAATTAACAATGTCAGCATACCATGGTGCAGAAAAAATAGCATACAGATGCTCATCAAGAAAAGAGTCCGGTATGAACTCAGAATCACTATCATCGTCATTTGTTAATCTAGATAAGTGGTCGGCAACTACATTTTCACTTTTGTCTTTTATTTCTAATGTGAACTCTTGCAGGAGAAGAATCCATCAGATTAATCTCTGCTTAGCATCCTTCTTTGCGAGAAGGTACCTAAGGGTCACATGGTCCGTGTAAACTAAAGTCTTATAACCAACCAAATAAGGATGAAACTTATCTAAAGCATAAACGACAGCTAAGAATTCTTTTTCAGTAGTTGTATAATTCCTTTGAGCATAGTTTAAAGTTTTACTAGCATAATAAATAACAGTGGACTTATTATCTAGTTTCTGTCCCAAGACAACACCAACAACATAATCACTAGCATCACACATGAGTTCGAAAGGTTTAGACCAATCGGAAGGCTGTATAATGGGTGCAGAGATTAAGGCGGCTTTTAAAATTTCAAAAGCCTGTTTACAAATAAAATTAAAATCAAAGATGGCATCCTTTAAAAGCAGGTTAGTTAAAGGCCTAGCTATATTTGATAAAACGCCTATAAAAACCTGTATGGCCTAGAAAGGCTCTAATATAATGGACAGTCCGTGGTATAGGTAGAGATGCTATCTTATCTAGTTTGGCCTTATCTACTTCGATGCCATCACTAGATATAATGTGACCTAGGACAATTCCCTTTTTCGCCATGAAATGACATTTTCCCAAATTTAAAACCAGACTCCTCTCTTCACACCATGTCAAAACCTTCAATAGGTTAGATAGGCAGTCAGTGAAAGAGTCTCCATAGATAGAAAAGTCATTCATGAAAACTTTCCATTAAGCGTTCTACCATGTAACTAAATATATGAAGCATACACCGCTGGAAGGTACCAAAAGCGTTACAAAGGCCAAAAGGCATTCATTTATAGACATATGTTCTAAACGGACATGTGAAGGTAGTCTTTTCTTGATCATCAATATCAATAATAATATGAAAATAGCCAGAGTAGCCATCCAAAAAACAATAAAAAGCATGACCAACTAAGCATTCAAGCATCTGATCTATAAAGGGTAAAGGAAAATGATCCTTTCATGTCATGGCATTTAATCGTCTGTAATCGATACAAATTCTCCATTTCATAGGACCATGCGTTGCAACATATTCACCCTTGGCATTACCTACCATGGTAATCCCTGATTTATTAGGAACTACATGAATGGGACTTACCCATTCACTATCGGAGATTGGGTATATGATACCCGCATCGAGTAACCGTAAGACTTCTTCCCTGACCACCTCTTTCATGGCAGGGTTTAAGCGACGTTGAGGTTCGCAAGAAGTCTTTACGTTATCCTCCAAATGGATATGATGAGTGCAAACATTAGGGTCAATTCACTTAATGTTGGCTAGGGACCAACAAATCGCAAAACAATATTCCCTAACCACCCTAATCAAATGTGCCTCTTCATCCTTAGATAACATAGAAGATATAATTACCAGATGACTACCATCCGGATCAAGTTGAATATACTTTAACTCAGAAGGAAGAGGTTTAAGCACCGGGGTGGAAGGAATGTCGATAAATGCTTCTGGAGGGTCCTCATTTTGAGTAGTGAAAACTTGCTTAGGCAGCAAGTTTTCAAACTCAGTAGATGGAGCTACAGAAGGGTCTACGATAGGTGTCGACTCAAAGATGGTGTTGACTTCCTCTAAGTAGGAGTCATCGGCGAAATCTAAACTTCCAAAAGAAAGGAATTTATACATCTGGTTTTCGGGAAACGTATTATTAAACTAAGCTCTCAATCATGCTAACCTCCCCATCAACAGACGAATTTGGTAACTATTTCATCATTTTAAAAACATTTACCTCAACAGAAAGATGGCCAAAAGACAAGGACATTGAACCATCGCGATAATTTATAAGCGCATTGGCAGTCGCCAAGAAAAGACGCCCTAAGATGATCGGAACAGAGTCGTTAACGACTTCCGTGTTGAGGATAACAAAATCAGCATGATAATAGAAATCCTAAACCTTAACAAGCACATTTTCAACCACACCCTTAGGATACTTAATAGATCAATCCGCTAATTGCAATGTCATTTTAGTAGGTTGCATCTCCTGTAGCCCTATTTGTTTGTATAGATAATATGGGAGTAAGTTAACACTCACCCCCAGGTCTAATAAAGCGGTGGTCGTGTGGGAATCTCCTAAGGTGCATTGTACAATAGGATGACCAGGGCCCTTGTACTTAATGATTCCATTATATTCTGATAAAGTTGGAAACTGTTCAGTTAGAAAGGCGTCTTTAAGAATATTTGTCTTACGCCTAGTAGTGCACAACTCTTTAAGAAACTTAGCATGGTGAGGTAACTTTTTAATTGATTTGAGAAAGGGTAAGTTTATCGTTAGATTTTTAAAAATCTCCCTAATTTCGTCAAAGTTTGTATCCTTGTTTAACATTGCTAATCTCTGGGGAAACGGTGGTTTCTCTCTATATTTTGCATATGGATCAGCAGAATGTCTAACCTTCGCTTTTTGTTTCTTAGGTTGTGTCTTAACTGGTACCTCTATAGGGGTAGGATCTTCAATTTCTATTTCGGTATCTAGTTCAATATCCGGTGTAGGACTACTGGTGGGGTAACTATAGGCATAGTTACTTTGTTATCAACCACTCTGCCAGAACGAAAAGTGGTGATGGCATTTAGCTCACCTATGTTTTCATTATCCTTACTAGTATTATCGTTTACCTCAAAGGCTGTGTTTGTTGTTTTAGGATTAGGTATCGCTTGACTTGGAAACACACCTTTGGGTTGTACTTTCTCTTATGCTAACTGCTGTAAGGAAAGTTGGATGGCTTGTAAAATCTGTTGTTGGGATTGCATAAAGGCATCAAAACGATCCGGTTATGGAGGAGTGTTAGCTATAGGTTGTGTGACAGGAACTATGTCACGTTGATTATTAATGGGTGGGTTATAATAGTTATTATTTACCGGAACGATACCTCTATTAGCATTATAATTATTATTGTTATAATTATTATAATTACCCTGACCTTGTCCTTGTCGTGGTGGAGCTTGGTTGTAATTGTTTGTTGGCCTAACATTTTGATTATTAAACCCTGGATGTGTTACTTGTTGATTATTTCTCCAACTGAAGTTGGGATGTTGTCTCCAAGGGGCGTTAGGAATAGGATAACTATTAATTGAGCAAACATTATCTTGTTGTGATGTTTGTTGCTCATAAGCGAGAGGACAATAGGAGTCGGTATGCTCAAGACTCAAACAGAAATTACATGGATTGGAGTTGACATTCCTGACGGGGATATGCTTTTGTTGAACAAAAATAGCCTCTACATTTTTAGTGAGAGATTCGATTAAAGTTTTTAGTTCAGGATCGGGTTTAATCTCAAACATACCAGCGGCCTTAACTGTTGTAGAAGAACTAGCGGAGCGGGAGATATCGTCACTAACCCCCAAACTACCCCCATTCATTATGTCAAGGACTTCTTTATGGTGGTGTAAAAGTCCTTCAAAAAAGGCACGAACTAACGTGTCTTTCGCGAGGTTATGGTGTGGACACTCTATAAGAAGATCGATGAAACCATTCCAAGTCTCTGAAAATGATTCATGAGGATTCTGTCGAAAGAAATGAATCTTGGAAAGCATTTCATCTGTCTTCCAGTGGTGGGTAAAAATGTTCCATAAATAGTTGAACAAGTTTGGCCCATGAGTCCACGTAATTAGGCTTTGGGCAGTTAACCAAGACGCTTTTATCGGGCTAAGGTGAAAGGAAACACCCTCAGTTTAATTTGTTCAGCACCAACCGTAGGATGGTAGAATGTGGTAAGGACTTGTTCAATCCTACACATGTGCTGATAAGGTTTTTCATGGTCTAACCCATGAAAAACGGGTAACAAATTAAATATATTTGGGGAGATTCGGAAATCCCCCACTGGGTCTGCAACAACGATGCAAGATTTTAGGCTATCGTTCAAGGCTTTTTAAAATTCAGAGAGATTTGACTCTCTTTCTTCAGCCATTATTTTAGGTGTAGTGTGTGGTATATTAGCTAGAGGTGTAGTAAGTGGAATACTAGAAAAGTGTGTTTGTTGACGTTAATGGTTGATTACATTAGGCGTTTTTCGTCTACCTGACTTTAATCTCATGCAAGGCTAAGACCAATCTTAACTAAACACAATAACACTAAAAACAATCCTGATATGCTAGTATAAACCTCTAACAGGAGATGCGAGGAGTGGAAGAAAGAAGTACCTGAATGCCTCCTTGCTTCACTTATGAATACGTCTTGTATATGCTAGCTCAGTGTGTGTAACAAGTTAGAAACACTGAATAACTTGAAGTAATGGAAGTTTGAACTAACCAGTGAAAATCGGGCTTTTCCAAAAGAGGGCGCTGACACTGCCTCTTTTTTGTGTTAGATGTGGTATGGTCGTTGAACAAAAGAGAAGCGTATCAAAACCTAATTATCCCTCAATAAGTAAAAGATGAGTAGGGTATCGTTCCACTTTTAAGTGTATGTTTATATGAAGGACATGATTGGAAAGGGGGTTTGAGGGATTAAAAACTATGATTATAGATATTGTAGATTCTAATGCTAAACTAAACTAAACTAACTAAACTTATACTAAAGCTAAGAATTGGAAATAAGGAGAGAATATGAGAGAGATAGATTCAAGAGATTCAAATCCAACAATGCTTTTGATTCAATGATCTTTTGCTTCATGTTGTTCTCCAAGTAGACTACAATCGGGCAATCGAGTGAGTGCCGATGCCCTCTTGGATGAAACATCGTTAACAATTAACTCTACTCAAGGTTGTTCCTATGTTCATGTTACTAGTATCTTCTTTCTTTTTATGTGAGCTTAGGCAGCTATTCAATGAATCACCATCTAAGGCAAACACAAGGAATACTTCCCTTACTCTAAAACACTACACAACTAGAAGAAAAATAGAGAATAATAGTATAATATTCTATTACAATAAATAAAACTCTATTCTAGCATTATATTCAATTGCAATAAATAAAAGCATGTTACTAGCAAATATTCAATTGCAATAAATAAAACCCTAAACTAGCATGATATTCAATTGTAATAAATAAAACCTTAATCTATACTTCCATCCCCGGTGTGCACAATGGAACTAATAACTAAAAACATAAAGAACTAACTTTGATTGAAGAATACCATGAACCGGAAGAATCATTAAACCTTAAACATCGGCTTTCATCTCCTCCTTGAAGGAGAAGATTAGCCTTCCATAAAGAAGGAAGAACATGAAGAACGAGAAGAAGAGTCGAAGAACATAAGACTAGAAAGACTAATTTATTAAGACTCAGCTAGTTAAAACCGATCTTTTATTATTAATCTCTCTCTGCCTCAAGTTCTGGAGACAAGAATATAAGTGAATTGGCCAATTACATGAGGCACTTAGGTCCTCTATTTATAGGGGTTACAATGAGTTCTAGAAGCATTCCAAACCGTCATTTGTTTCCTAATACAAATAGACTTCTTCCAGAGTCCGACTTCGTCTTCAAAACTAAGAAGGAATTGGCTACAGTGTCGATTCATGCGTCTGGACGCATTATTCATGTGTCCCAGACTTAATCAATGCATCTAGGACGATTCGATTTATCGTCTCAATGCATTTTCCGTCTGGGCCTTTCGATACATCCCCCAGACGCATAAGCTGATTTTCTCTCTTCTGCTCTATCATTCTATCCTCTTTTGCGGGCTTTGGTCCAAACAACGAATCATTTGGCCTTGGGCTTCCAAATAGACTTTAAAATAGGTCCAAGTCGCATATTTAATAGCTCCAATTCCTTGACCTTCTCCATGATTGTCCACGGACCTCCCATGTGATCATTAATGTCTCAATTGAATTGCGCGTTTTACCCCATTTTCTCTAATATTCTACAAAACTCTCTTTTTCACCTGTAGAATATTAAAACACAACTTATAAACATTATTAGTCCACTAAGATGGCTAAACAAGAGGCATAATCGAGGGTTAAATAACACTTTTTGAGCACTTATCACAACTCCCAACTAGCCTTTTGCTAGTCTCTTAGCAAATAAGATAAAAAATAGATAAGTGATCAAAATCATATCCTAATAACAAAAATAAAATCCTAACTCATTTTCGCAGGCATCGCGATTGCATTTACCATATGCAACAAGGCTTTAAACCTTTATGTTCCCCAAAAAGGACGAGTTATAGTCTCGTGAGGGTTTTCTGGTGATATACCCACAAAATCAATCAATAGCATGTTCAAGAATGATAGTATTTTTCAGAGAGAGAAATTCCTTACCCACTTAGTGCTTACTCCAACAGACGGTATCCATTGTTAACTACATTGCTGCAAAGACTCATAGATTATGATGGGAGATAGTAAAAATTGACAAAATTCTCAATCAAGGCTTATGTGTGTACTTAGTCAATCTCCTATACTCTCCTATCCAAGAAACGAAATCCCTAGTTTACCATAGGTAGATAATCTTGACTTTCAATCCTCACCGGTAATACTCTCGAAAAAATCTCGAGGAAGATGGTCTACTATTTTACCTCGTGTATGTGGGGAAAAGAATAATACATATCTGAACATCCCACATACTACCTTGAAAAACAAACTTGAATAAAAGTAGTCTCATGGAAAGAATGTCAATCACATATAAAGTGTCGGGTCCTTCACTTTAGCATCCTCTCACCTATTCTAGACTTAGGTACCACACCAGTAATGATAAGTCATGGGTTGTAACTTGGCTTGGGTATTGGTTTATATGAAGAAAAAGGTAAAAAGGATTCTAAGGTTGTTTCGAAAACACTAAGGGTTTTGCTTCTTTCTTTGGAAGATTTCTTCAAATTCTCGTATTGCAGAGAAAATTCTTTATCTTAGCTTTTCCATCCATTCTCGCTTTTTTTTTTTTTTTTTTTTTTTTTAAAGCTCGGTGGTATATCCTTGATTAGTACTTTGGATATGCTTGTTTTCCACTAGCTTCTTTCACTTTGAACGAATGATGGACTTCATTGTATCTCTCGATATTTCCTTGTAATCTTCATTTTGTGGTCTTTCTTCCTCCTCAGGCCCTCGTATTCTCGTAAACATATGGGTATGGGCTGATAAAGATTTTGGCTATACTCCTTGTCCGAGTTGGGTGACGGGTAAAGGGTTTTATGAAAGAAAATGGTTTATTGTAAGGCTCAAAAGGGTTTAACATGATGGTCCTACTAGGTGGGATAAAAGGCTGAATGGGTTCACTACTTGATTTATCAAGATGATACTCTGTTTTGAATAGACTACAAGACCTAATGGCTATCTCCCCAGTTGATGTCACTTCGTGATTAACCAAATTAAAGAATAATGAGACTATATTACAACGACATAAAGAACTGAAAGATGATGAGTCACTAAGACTCGGATTTTTCGTAAGAACTCTCCAAAGAATGAGTATAAAGCTCAAGTCTCACGGGCTAAGTCTAAAAATTCTACTTCCAGTTTACTAGGGGTTTAAATCTCTCTTCTAGCAAAAGTACATAAAACTGACAAAGTACTATGGTGGTGCCTTGATAAAGGATTCTATCAATAAGAACTATGTCCGAGCATAATAAATAGTCTAAGCGGTAATGAAATCAATAATATCAACTATCTATCAAACTCAACACTAAGCAGTATAGAATATATATCCCAGACTCATCATTAAAATTCATTTTTCTCATACTCTACCGATATAGAAACAAAAATATTTTAGTTTTTGAAAACTAATTTTCGAAATTCATTTCTCAAGTACACCCTCCCCCTACTTATGCATGCATTGACCTCAATGTATAAAGAAGTAAATGAAATGGATGAGAAAAAGGTAGGATATTACCATTGATGCCGAATTTTTAGGTCTTTTACGCGGATCCCCAAGACGTAATGTATTATCAATTTGGAGTGAGGAGATCAGATTTTCTTACCCAAATCTGACGAATGTTTGGAGGACGAGGAGGTCTCACCTTGTGGGTTGTTAAAAATATTCCTTGATATGCTGGAAAGATTACTGGTGAAGTTGCTTCTTTACCTTGAACTATTTCAGGTCTGATGATTGTGTGATAGGCCTTGTGGTTCCCCTTTATAGAAGATTGATGAAAATCTTTCTTTCTAACAGGATAATAGTATCTGATGTGTCCTTTACCACCACAGTAATGATAATGGATGTCTGGCTGACTATGCTCAAGGTGGGCGGTAGACTGGTTCACATACTTCTCTCGTTTAGACAATAATGGTGTAGAAGAGACTTCAATAGTGCAATTCTTCTTATCAATATGGTCCACTTTCTGCTTTAGAAGACTCATTTCAGTTTCTAGATTCTGTTGTTTTTCCAAAACTTCTTTAAGCTGATTTTCTAGTAACTAATTTTTCTGGGCAGAAGTTTGTTGTTCATCCTGAAATGTAGAGTTCATCTTCTCAAGATATGATACTCTCTCTGTCAATTTTCCATTCTGCTCACTTAAATCTTGAATTTTTTGCAGAGATTCTAAGAACATGGCTAGCAACGTCTCTGTGGTGGGGTTCTCAGGTTCATCACAGTTTTCTGTAGATTGAGCACTCTCAACTGTATCTTTGAATGGGGCGAATTCTTGTATCATGCTATCAAGGAAGTACACCTCTCCACCTTCGGCTTCATCACAATCCTTATGCAACAGGTGAAAGATATTTATGTCCATGGACATCTTACCAAAGTTGATCTTCATTTCACCGTTGTGCCAATTTATCAAAGCTTTTGCGGTAGCGAGGAAAGGTCGACCTAGAATAATTGGAATTTTATCAAAGGTCTCCTTGGTGTCTATTACAATGAAATCCACTGGATAGTAGAAATCGGCTACTTGAACAAGAACATCCTCAACTATGCCTCTGGGAATCTTGGTAGAACGGTCAGCTAACTTTAATTTGACTTTTGTAGGCTTTAGGTTCTCCAGGCCCAACGCTTGGTACACATGATATGGCAAGAGATTAACACTAGCACCAAGGTCTAAAAGAGCATTACCCGTGAATTTTTCTCCTATCCCGCATGATATTGTAGGACTTCCCGGATCTTTGAGCTTTGACCGAGCTTGGCGATGGATAATAGATGTTGTTTGTCCAAATTAGAAACGCCGCTTTGGAACATGAGTACTTCTCTTTATGTTGCATGCATCCTTCAAGAATTTGGCATATGATGGCAACTGCTTTGATCGCTTTGAAAGGGGATATTGATGTTATCTTTCTCAAATGCTTCCTTCATCTCTAAAATTGCTTGTCCTTTTTGCTTTGAGCAAAAAAACATAGGAAAAGGTGCCTTCGGTACAAAAACACGCGACATGTGTTTGCTCTTCTTCTCTTTGGCATTCTTGCATATCTTGTCTTGGTCATCTTGACAAATGGGAGTGGAAAGGATTTCCCCCACTTCCATTTGAACTTCATTTGAAATCTTGACCGATTGCTCTATAGCAATGTCATCATGAGAAGGTAAGTCAACCTTGTTGTCTATCTTCAATCTCGACCGAGAGTAGTAACTGAGCTAACATGATCATGGAGTTGATCAATTACTAGAAGTTGTCCCAATATGGCATACATCTTCACTCTTCGATATTGGTTCCAATAAGCTAGGTTGAGTGGCTTGTGTCTTTACAGACAAAGCAGTGGTGAGTTGGTTGACCTTAGCCTCTAGAGACTCCATTCTAGAACATTGACTTGCCCGAAGATTCTTTGGAGATTGAGTGAAACTGTGCAAGAAGCTCTAGAACACTTTCAAACTTCTGATTTTTTCGTGATAGCAAAGTAATTGCATTCTCGGGTTGGCAGGTCGCGGCATAATTTCTCCTAGGATCGGTGCACTAACTCTCCACTTGTTTTGGAATTTTGTTGAAAGTATAATTGTTGTTGAGGGACCAACCGTGAAACTTGACTTGTCCGTGGAATATAACTTTGATCTTGAGAACACGGGGGTCCAACATTCTGTCTCCAATAATTACCTTGAAAGTTATTACCACCTTGGTTGGGCCTCTGAAATGAGTTTATATTGTACTCTCCAACTGATGCATGTTGATAGTAACCAGGACATTCTAGAGTTGCATGGGAAGTGTCCGAATAGACTTCGCAGTATTGGCTAGCTTGCATGACTGGGAGAGATTTATCTTGAGACTTGTTGAACTTGGAGGGATTCATAGAGAACTGATTAAATTTCTTACTCAGAGTTTCAATGCTGGTGGCCAGGCTGGCCAATGTAGACTTCAGTTCTTGATCTGATTGTTCATGTGCTTGGTAACCAAATTGCTTTGACTCCCCCTCCATGCTAGTGACATCCTCGTTGCTAGTAGTCCACTGTTGTGTTTCTTCAGCTAAATTCTCGAGAAAGTTGTAAGCTTCCTCTCCATCCATTGATGTAAACTTGCCTTTGTGCATTGACTGTATCATCTGCTTGTTCATCATCGAGAGTCCTCGATAGAAAAAATGAGCAAGTGTGCTCTTATCATAACCATGATGTGGACATGAGACTAGTAAATTATTGAATTTCTCCCAGCTTTGATGATATTCTTCATTAACTTTTCCTTTGAAATTGCTGATAGCTTGTTGCATGGCATCTGTCTTCTGGGGTGGGTAGAACTTGTTCATAAACTTTGTTCTTAACTTCTCCACGGTTGTTGATTGAATTGATCGGTTTGTGCGCTTAACCATTCGGATGCTTTTACCTTCGAGTGAGAGTGGAAAAAGAATTAACTTGATACTCTCATCCCCGATATTCTGGTTCTTGAAAGTCCCGAGGATCGATAGAAATTTGTTCATGTGAACATAAGGTCAACATTAATGCGAACCATTGAACTTTGGAAGCATAGAGATTACCGATGCTCTAAGTTCAAACCGGTTAGCTTCAGTATCTAGAAAAAAATACCGGCTGGGTGGTCTCCAATGATTGGCGAATAGAAATCGCTCAACTTCTTTCCCTCATTGCGGTTTTGCATGGGTGGGATAGCTTCAGATTATTGGTGTCTACAACACCTCCATCATTCGCGGCCATTATATCAATCCTGTCTAATATTCTTGCTATGCGAAGATGATGAAAACTATCCTACTATGCTTGAACTAATGCAACTATTATAAATTATACTAATATGCAAAACTACTTTCCTTCAACTGGGTTGGGCTTTGCAGCCTAGTATCTCGCCCGTTGATTATCTAAAAGTCGTCTCTTCTAGGGTTATGGTGAATCACTTGATTGCTTAAGTACCACTACCACGGATGATAGTCCGGATTCAAGATTCGGACAAGAAACACTAGAGTTTGATGTTTCGCTGTGTTGGCTTACAACTTCAATTGTTGAAAAGGTCCTAAATGCAATTATACTAGAAAGCAATAAAACTAAACTATGATGCAACTATACTAAGAAAGCAATAAAAAGAATGAAGATTCGACTAACCTGGATGGTAGATCTTGTCTTCGAGATGTCCTTCAAGCTTCTTTCTTTCTCAAAAGGTTGGATGATGCAGCTAAAATTACCTCAATATCTAAAGTTCTAATCTTAAAAGAAAACCTTAAACATAAACAACTTAAAACGGCAGCGGCGCAATTGACACTACCTCTTAGGGCTACAATTAATTATATCCCCGGCAGCGGCGCCATTGACACTACCCTTTTTTGTGTTAGATGTGGTATGATCGTTGAACAAAAGAGAAGCGTATCAAAACCTAATTATCCCTCAATAAGTAAAGGATGAGTAGGGTATCGTTCCACTTTTAAGTGTATGTTTATATGAATGACAGGATTGGAAATGGGGTTTGAGGGATTAAAAACTATGATTATAGATATTGTATATTCTAATGCTAAACTAAACTAAACTAACTAAACTTATACTAAAGCTAAGAATTGGAAATAAGGAGAGAATATGAGAGAGATAGATTCAAGAGATTCAAATCCACCAATGCTTTTGATTCAATGATCTTTTGCTTCATGTTGTTCTCCAAGTAGACTACAATCGGGCAATCGAGCGAGTGCCGATGCCCTCTTGGATGAAACATCATTAACAATTAACTCTACTCAAGGTTGTTCCTATGTTCATGTTACTAGTATCTTCTTTCTTTTTATGTGAGCTTGGGCAGCTATTCAATGAATCACCATCTAAGGCAAACACAAGGAATACTTCCCTTACTCTAAAACACTACATAACTAGAAGAAAAATAGAGAATAATAGTATAATATTCTATTACAATAAATAAAACTCTATTCTAGCATTATATTCAATTGCAATAAATAAAAGCATGTTACTAGAAAATATTCAATTGCAATAAATAAAACCCTAAACTAGCATGATATTCAATTGAAATAAATAAAAACCTTAATCTATACTTCCATCCCCTGGTGTGGGCAATGGAACTAATAACTAAACACATAAAGAACTAACCTGATTGAAGAATACCATGAACCGGAAGAATCATTAAACCTTAAACATCGGCTTCATCTCCTCCCCTTGAAGGAGAAGATTAGCCTTCCATAAAAAGAAGGAAGAACACGAAGAATCGACAAGAAGAGTCGAAGAACATAAGACTAGAAAGACTAATTTATTAGGACTCGGACTAGTTAAAACCGATCTTTTATTATTAATCTCTCTGCCGCCAAGTTCGAGACAAGAATATAAGTGAATTGGCCAATTACATGAGGCACTTAGGTCCTCTATTTATAGGGGTTACAATGAGTTCTAGAAGCATTCCAAACCGCCATTTGTTTCCTAATACAAATAGACTTCTTTCCGAGTCCGACTTCGCCTTCAAAACCGGAAGCGAATTGGCTACAATTGTCGATTCATGCGTCGACGATTATTCATGCGTCCCAAACTTAATCAATGCGTCCGGACGCCTTTCGATTTATCGTCCCGTGACGTATTTCACGCGCCCGGGACGCCGATACATGTGTCCCGTGATGCATAAGCCGATTTTTCTCTCTCGCTTCTATCCTTCTATCCTTTTGCGGGCTTTGGTCCAAACAACTAAACCTTTGGCCTTGGGCTTCCAAATAGACTTTAAAATAGGTCCAAGTCGCGATATTTAATAGCTCCAATTCCTTGGCCTTCTCCATGATTGTCCACGGACCTCCCATGTGATCATTAATGCTCAATTGCTTTTTGCTTTATCCCATTTTCTCTAATATTCTACAAAACTCTCTTTTTCACCTGTAGAATCTTAAAACACAACTTATAAACATTATTAGTCCACTAAGATGGCTAAACAAGAGGCATAATCAAGGGTTAAATATCACTTTTTGAGCACTTATCAGGCGCGGGTCAAGCTCAGAAATGGCCTTAGTAGGCTGGTCGCCTCGAGGTCCAACTTCGAGTTCCAGTTCCAGTTGGGGGAACTTCGAACTTTGCCTCGGTAGGGCGCAGGTCGCGCTCAAGTCCAATTCGAGTTCCAAGCGCTTCAGTGCTAGGGGCGCTCGAAGTTAGCCTTGTATGGGCGCGGGTCGCGCTCCGGCTTGTTCTTTGAAATTTTTTTAGTTTCTGAACTAGACAATCACTGTTAGAATCAAACAAGGGTGGGTGGGTTTAATGGGACTTTGAAAAGACTAACAATACTAATGAAAACAATTCTAAATGGAACTAAGATGGCAGCGACGCCATTTGGTAAAAGGAAAAATGCTAGTTTTACCTACGCATAAGTACGAAACTTAACGCAAGTAAAACTAAAGCTAATTTCTGCTTAAGGTTATCAAAGTTTTCTAGTCTCGATACTATTGCAATATAGTTGGAATAGAAGATTTGTTCCACTCCTAGTTCTTTAGAATTCTAAGTTAACTACGATTATCAGTCTATCAAAATCAATGAGAGTAACGATGGAAATTGTACAAAACAAGATACGATAATTCAAACTATGGAATTACTAATTTGACGATATGAGGAGGATTTAGGGGTATTTGATTCCACCTTAACTCGACTTAATTTACTAACAAAGAATTGTCGTAATCCAAATTGAGATGCTTTCGCATAGCAATTTGGTCTTCCTAATCCCTAATTGTTCATGGTAATCTCTACCAACTAATAACTAGCATGTGAAACAATCAAACCCATTCTCATGGTGAACTAATTGTTTTCTAGAATGGAATGGAATATCACGAACTATTCTACGCTAACAAAAATCAAGCTTCATCAAGGCTTCCTTAAACCCCTCTAATTGAGGTTTTAGCCTTAAATCATTAAATTATCATTTCTATATAAATTTAAGCAAGACATGATATAAAGATTATAAATTTACTTATTTGATTTAAAATGAAAATCTATTCATGCAAGATTGAATTGAACTAGTAATGATAATTAACTAAATCTATAAATTGAAGCTAAAATAATTTAATGAAATGAAACTAGATTTATGAATAACTAACTAACTTTATTGATCTAATGAATAATAACAATACTGATTCAAAACTGAATTCAAAACAAGGTAATAAAACTAATTAATGGAGTCTAAGCTAATTTATTTTCTAATCTAGGTCTAGCTAATGAGTTTAGCCCTTTCTTCTTTTCAACAAGAGAAAGAGATCCCTAATTTCGTGCATGGGCCTAGAGCCATGTTTTGGGCGAAAAATCGAGCCCAAAACCCAATTTCTTTAGTCTATAGAGGCATTCTCAACTGGATTTGACTTCAGTAGCCTTTTCGTCCACTTTTGCTCCTCTGATTGGGTCAAGGCTTGGACCATTGGAAAGCTTTTTCCAAGAAGGTCGTTTTGACCTAAGGTAGGCCCAATTCCGAGGTGTGAGTCTAAAGATACGGTCTTCGAAAGTTCTGCTGACTTTTACTTTTCAGCTTTGACCGGACTTTAAAAAGGCTTTTTCTCCTTGAATATTGGCCTCTAATCACAAAACTTTTTAGCAACCAACCCTTGCTCCTTTATCTCGCAAAAGTGATACATTTTTGTACATAATTGACTCCAATGCCTGAAATACATAAAAGCACGTAATCAGAATTAACTCTTATTTATTACTCGCAAAATTGGTCTAAAAGTATTATTGTTAAGGGGTTAAAACTACAGTTTTTGGCTCTTATCAGAAGGAGATCGACAGAGGAAAAAAAAAACCGATCTCTTCTTTTGAATTACTCTTCTTCATCAGCATCATCAACCGAAATTAAGACACAATGGAGGTCACTTTGTGGTAGCTGAACTACTTCTGCTAGTGAAATATCTGGTTTTCATTTAAATTGTTTGTCAATTTCAAGTGTTTGAACTGTCAATTATATTGGGGACTCAAGAATAACATTTTGAAATAGTTTGTGAGTGTTCTCTGTGGGCGATTTAAGTGGTGTATCTTGTGTGAGTTTTTGGGTAAAGTTCTCAGCTTTTACCATATAATCTCCATATCACTTCTTTGTAGTCGATACGAGAACAGATCAGCCTCTTTTATGATGATTTTGGTCCTTGGTTAGGTGGAGACAAATTGGGTTTTAAATTCAGTGATTTGGAGTTGGTAGCTGCTGTATTGCCTTAAAATTTTCTATAATCGGTGGTGAAATAGTGATGAGGTCTATGTGGTTGATTAGATAAAGACTGACGACTGAGGTTTTGGTACTCTGTGTTGCATTGAGGAGGTCTGTAATAGGTTTTTGATTGCAGTACTTGAGGTTTATTTGTACCCTAGCAGCAGTGTTACAGTTACAGTGGAAGAAGCACTTTCTATATTTCTGGTTAGTGAAGAAGGAAAGGGTGGACTCCCAAATTAGGCCAACACGGATATAATGTTGTTGTGGAATTTCCGGGGAATGGGTACCTCCATGGTGATTTTAATGTTATTCTTAGCATGGATGAAAAACTTGGGGAAACAAAGTGAATCTCAGAGCTTTGAAAGAGTTTCAAGACCTAACCTCTGATATGAACCTCATGGACCTTGTCTTTTTCTGGTCCCAAATTCACTTGGTGCAATAACAAAATGGATGAAGTCAATATCAAAGAAAGATTAGACCGAGCCCTAACCAATATAGATTGGTTTCACCTTTTCCCACAAGCAAAGATACACCACCTACCTAATGCAGCTTCAGATAATGTCATCCTCCTTCTAAATTTCTTCCCTCGAAAAAATAAAAAAAAAAAAAACCTTTTAGATTCTAGGAAATGTGGACCAAGGAACCTTCCTGTCTTCAAGTCATTAAAGAGACATGGGATGTTTCGATTACTGGATCGATCACCTTCTTTTGTTCTCAACTCTAAAATTATTAACCTTCAAAAGTCTTTATCCTTCTGGAATAAAGAAACATTTGGTAACATCTTTCATCAGATTAGGGTGTGTGAGAATAAGTTGGCTTCCCTTAATAATTAATTTGCCTTCTTCTGATAGCACAGATTTGGCCATTATCAGAACCGTACTAGGGCCACTTTGGAGGAGTTACTTCTTAGAGAGGAAACTTATTGGAGACAGAATTCCAGGAATACTAGGATTAAGTGTGGAGACAAAAATACTAGATTCTTCCATACTTATGTTTCTTACAAGAGAATTAAGAACTCTATAGACAGACTTATCTTAGAGGATGGAACATGGTCCTCTGATCCTAAGGCTATTGAGCAGACTATTGATTCTTTCTATACTAATCTTTTTACCACTTCTGACCACATCATGAATCCAAACATTCTTTCTCTCTTCAATCCTTATGTGACCGACCTACAAAACCAAAATCTCATTTTTGTACCATCACAAACTAAAATTTTCAAGGTCTTGAAAAAAATGAGTAAACCTTAAAGCACCTGGTCCAGATGGTTTTCAACCTGTGTTTTTTATAAGAAATTTTGGCATGTTGTTAAAAAAGATATTATTGATGTAGTGCAAACTTTCTTTAGGGAGGCTCATTTTGGCATTAGTCTCAACAAGACCTTCGTATCTCTTATCCCAAAAATTTCCAACACTAATAAAATCCAGCATTTCAGGCCAATCAGTTTATGTAATGTCATTTACAAACTTATCTCCAAGTTGTTACCAAATAGATTGAAACCTCTTCTCTTTTCTATCATCTCCAAATCTGCAAGGTGCCTTTGCACCTAATAGAGACATTGGTGATAATGTTGGTGTTGTCCATGAAGTTATGCACAAAATCAAGTCCATGAAAAAATAGAAGAAAGGATGGTGTGCTTGCCACTAAACTAGATATGGCTAAAATTTATGATAGGGTAGAGTGGAGTTTTGATAAGCACTCAAAAATGTAATATAAATCCCGTAGAGACATAATATTTTGGTAAAATATGTGTTTAATAAATGTAAATTAATTATGTTTTTGTGCTTTTACAGGTTTCAGCATTCAAATGACAAAATGCAAGCAAAACTTGCGTTTTAGCACATAATACGGTCGAAAAAAGCTTGGTCTTGAAATCTTTCGTCCGTCTCAGCCTTTAAAGCTCACAGATGCCAAAATAAAGCTCATGGACTCAACGGGCCAGAACAGGTCAATAGTGCCAAAACGTCAACCAAATTCTGGAGCTCATATCTTCTTATTCTGAACTCCAAATTATGCAAGTGACTTGCCCAAAAGATCAGTGCAACATGCTCTATCAAATGCCAGATTTTGCAAAAAGTCAACTTTCGGGTCTCACTGGTAAAAGCTATAGGTCCCACCACAGGAATGGGCCTCACTATGGAAAGAGTTATGAAACAAGTCAAAAAAACAAACCTAGGCCCCTGAGCCAGCCAAAAGAGCTATTTTCGGGTCAAGACTTGGTCAAACTGACCTAAAACAACCCGAGAATTAGGAGAAAGTTTAAACGGCGACATCTTCCGTCTCTTAACTCTGATTAAAGCATATGACTTGTCAAAATGATCAACGCAGAAAACTCTACGCAATGGTATATTGCTTCTACAAAATGGACTTATGGTTTGAAATCAGAGATAAGCCAAGCACATCATTATTCATCGAAGATGATGTAGATATTTTAGATTTTTTATTATTTAACTTTTTGTAAAGTCAAAAGATGAATAGTTCTGAATAGTGTCAAATAGTGATTACTATTCCTTAAAATTAAAAAGTTGAATAGTGATCAAATCTCAGTCGTTGGATCAAATTTCTGAGATTCGATCATGACCGTCCATTCAACTATAAATAGAAGGGTCTAGTTTTAGTTTTTTTCTCATTGAATTGTTAGCATTCAATCATAGGATTTAGAGTAGTTTTATAGTTTTTCTAGTGTAATGAAGAATTTAATTTCCAATTTTTCATTAAAATATTTTTAATTCAGTTTTATTTTCTATTAATTATAATAACATCTTAGTTCTGTGATCTCGGAGCAGAAACTCTGCTCGAGTGAGAATTATCTCCGTTAGGGTGGGTGTTTCAATAATTATAACGATTAGAAATTGAGTAAGTTCACCCAGAGATGGGGTTCTGAATCGATTCCACGTGCTAATAACGCTCGTTCAGAGATGAAGAGACGTTATTTGGGATAAAAAATTGAGACTAACTCTTTTAATAGAGATATGATTCGCTCAAACGGATTTTCTATCTCCGAAATCAAAGTCCATTTTATTTTATTTTCATCATTTTCTCACCTAAATTCACTTTCACAAATTCATGTGATCATATTAGTTTTGTTCATAAATAATGTTTTGCAATTTTATTTAAATGTGAACGAAATGACAAACCCGACCGCTGTTTTACAGACTGATTAAGTTTCATTGCACAATTGTTTCAAAGTTTGGGATTTTCTCAAAAATGGATCACTGATATTAGCTTTTTACTACGTTAGAGATTTGACTCTCTAATTTGGCGAAAGAGCGAATTCAAAGTTCCTTACTCACGATCTTCGCGTTCGTAAAGTTGAAGTAAGGATCGAACCAACCTAAAGGTTAGGACGACTACAACTTGGTTGTTACTCTTAGGGAACTAGTGAGTAAGTTTATATTAATACTAGGTTTCTTTCCTACACAAACATTAAAGAAAAACATTAAGATTCGAAATATGCAACTAAGACAAAATACAATTTACTAAAGAAAAGGTGGAGAGCTAATCCTCCTCATGTGAAAATAACATTTAGTTGTTGATTTGAAAAGGTTCATTTGATTCTTCCTAGACTCATAGACAAGCCCTAATGGAAGAAAACTTGATCCCTAACATGTATGGCTCATTTCTAAACTCATACATGTTAGTAATTGGAATCAAGCAATGACTTATCTCTAAGCTCATTACTTGATTCCTAACTAGACACTACACCAACTATCGTTTTGGGATAGGATGTAGATCTAGTTGTTCTTCCTAACAACCTACCAAGCCAACAACAATTACTTTCCCTCACATGAGTTGGATTAACTCCCCAAAAGGGAAGTTAGCTCATGATCCTTGGGATAAAGAATTACAAACTAGAAGAACAAAAAGAGAGAGAGGAAAAGGAAGAAGAAAAACTAACTAAACTCACTTGCTTTTTATTTATTTTCTAGAAGAAAACCAAAGTTTCCTCCATTAAAACTATTACAAGCTTTTCTTACAAAAACTAAAACTAAATAATAAAAATGACTAAGGAACTAAAATAATACAAGGCAAGGAAAAGAAGTCAAGAGAGTAAATGGAGTGTCCCCCCCCCCCTCCCCCCTTGTTTTGTTTTCTTCTTCATTTGAGAGACATCTCATTTCCTCCCATGTGAAATATCAAACCACATTTACTTCATTTTTATCCACCACATTAAAACAAAGTGACACCTTGCCTTTTTTTTCACTATTAACACCTAATCTAATTAATTACATGCAAGGTGTCAACTTTGCACCAATAATTTGTCATTTTTGTCTTGACATGCTCCATGATTGATGACTCATCCAATCTTGCGGGCCCGTATAGTGGGTCCCATGTGCAGTCCAGTGGCGATCCGGTCTTTGGGCAATTTTACAACTTCCCGCCTATGCGTAGAGTTCATCGTCCTGATTGTCTAAGCATCTCACTTGTCACATTCTGTCACATTCGGAGTCCTGGTTCAAGAGGTAGGAGCTTCGGAAGTTTGATGCTTCTGTGCGGATTTGGAAGATTTCATATATATGTCGTTCCTCGTGCTTTATCGCAGGTTTAAACCATATTTCCATGTCTACTGCGAATACCTGCAAAAGTATGAAAACATATTTATTTCATGATTATTAAACACATAGTTAACCAAATTTATATGTCTCAACGGGGTTTCATAATACACTTTTAGGTACTTATCACACAACCCCCAAACAGCACTTTGTTTGTCCTCAAGCAAAGAAGAGACATTAAAACAGATAAGTGGCCAAAAATGTGTAGTCCTAACTAATTCTCGTTTCACAGAGTGCGATTGCATTGACCATATGCAACAAGGCCTTAAACCACTAGGAATTCCCTAGTGGACGAGTTATAGCCTCGTGAGAGTTTTCCGAGAAGATCTCGACAAACTTCATTTATACTACAATGATTTCGACGTAAACTCGTTTCCTAAATTAATCTCAGATATCCATACATCTCCTTAGCAGGGAACGAGGATTGATTTCTTTAAAACTCAAGTTAATATGTATTCAATAATTAAAACATCTACATATGATCATGCATGCAGTGAACTTTTCATTGAAATGTACTAACAGGGTTGTTTCTGAATCCTTTGGAGAGTGTACCTGAATGGGTTCTCACAGGTATGTGTCGAAACACAATTTCAATCAAAAATTTTCCACTCAGGTTTTGTTAACTCCAGTGTGCAGTGGGCACACATTTCCTCACATCTCAATGACAGTCAGAGGAGCCGATGTCGATCAATCACGTCTACTACTTATTATCACACCACCCTACTCCTAATTGAGCTAGAGGTCTTTATTAGGTATTATGGGGCTTAGGTGATAGTGTATAAGAAAATGGAAATGGATAATTAAAATTTATGAGTATGAGATAATAGGGTCTTCATATATTTACACTAGAGAAATCTTTGTTTTCTTTCCTTCTTCTAACTGAGTTTTCCAACCTTGTTCTTAAGCCTTTAATGGATTTTTTTTTTTTTTTTTTTTATCTAGATGGCTTAAGAACATGATTCTATTTTTCTTTCCTGAAGCAAGTAACTGACTTTTATTTGGGACAAGTCTTTCTCTTTATTCTTTCCACATTTCATCCTATTTCTCATACTCATCACTTAGGTAGGTTCTTTTATTTGGTTTAATAGATGGGTAAGGAATTTTTTTGGTGAAAGTGAAAGGTTAAGGTTGGAGTGACTAGCGGTAAAATTTGTAAATGTAAGAATTTTTAGCTATGTCGATCTAAAGATGGCCTACATTCTCGCCTAGGGTTCGGTGGTGATCAAGTAAGTAGATCGTGATTTTCTCTAATCGAAAACTACTCCTCCGTGTCATCACACACAAATCACTCATGTCAAGGTTTTTAGTTAGATTCTCACAGGATTTATAGTTTAAGTAACTAACCGTTGGTTCCAGAAACTTACTGCTATGTACAATCAATGATTCTCAGTACATGAATGTTCATGAAAAGATGTATAAACTATTGCATATATATTATCTTAAGTTTCTTAAAAACAAATCCTAATTCAGATACTAATGTGAGATTTCTAGACAATTTTCATCATTGAAAATGAAACAAGACTTTGTCACTAAGTACAATTATTAACATGAAAATAAAAACTATATACATGTTACAATTTGCCTAATATTTGCTACAGGGTTAAAGAACCCCCAACAGAATGATGCTTAGTCCTCGAAGTATCAATAATTAAATAGAGAAAGTACCTGAGAACCGTGAGCAAAATTAGGGCTAGATTGCTGGAACAGAAAGGTTGGAGAACATAATATATTATTCAGAAAGAACAAAAAATGTTCAATAGCACACTAAACATAGCACACCTAAATAAAACAATAGCATCTAAACATGAAAAACAATAGCACACCAAATATAAGGTTTAGCTAGATATATGTACAATGGCAAGCTCAAGTTTACCATCCAGCAGGATGTGAAGTTCTAGCGACCTCTTGAAGGAAATGCATTTCCTTAGCATCGCGCTAAAAGATAATAGTCTGCCAAATTTCTGCCCATTCTTCGTTTCCAGATTTCCTCAAATGTGTCTTCATATTTTCATCCCGGGTAACAATGAACATGCCTCGTGTAATCGAAGCGGACACTTCCATTGCCAAAACCTCAATGAACGAATGATTCTGTTTGTTGGGCACATAGAATCTACCTTGACCCAGTCATGAAAAGTAGCTGCAAACTGTGGGAAATGTGTCTTCATGATTCGGCAAGCGGTGACCGGTAAAAGTATATACTGATCCTGAAAAGTGCGAGCTCGTTTCAGGTTGGAAATAACATAATCTAGGATGTTAAATAATGTATGACCTTGAGCTAGTGCACTGAATACGACGCAAGCAGCCTCATTGGTAGTAGAAAAATGCCAATCTCCCATAATGTTCAGGAGTACAAATAACATAGCAGTCCCCATGTTCATGGTCATGCTTGCTAAGAGAATGGTGACGTCACGCCATACCACATGGCCATTTCTTTCTCGTTTAATCTCAAGACCATCACCGTAAGTTTCACGAAACACTTTCCACTGAAAGGAACGGTAAGAATTATGATAGATGTAATGCCATGATGCAACAGGTTCGTGATATGGAAGATCCAAAGTTAGTGCAAGTTGTTGTTCAGAAAAGATATGAGGTTTGTCACCAACTTGGATTGTGAACCCGTCTAAGTAGAAACCATGCACATGGTTGAATGCTGGTGTGTCTTCCATACTAGTATAAAAGTATGCAGCCAAACTCGGAGAATAAGTTTGGTCAGTTTGAAGAATTAAGGAAGACCATCCAATGTTTGTAATGTAGTCACGGAAGAGATGGCCATAGGTATTAGAATCCATCATAGACTGAAAGGATTGCTCAGGAATGAGTTTGGGAGATACCATGTTTGATGAAGATGCAATTGATGAAGATATCATAGTGGATGAAGTAAAGAAATAGGTAACGACAAAGGTAAACTGGATGGATAAATGAGTATGTAAGAGAATAGACCCTCCTGTAAGCACATGTTAAATTATATTAGTCACAACGCAAATGATGACAATCCTATTAAGCATTTCATACAAAACAAAACACAAAAGTAAGATAAAATTCATAATACGACGAAAAATCTAATAACATATACAAGTATTTATTTATTGACTTAGTAATATTAGAAAATTATGGATTGTTATGTTGATCTTGGAGACGATATCGCACCGATCATTTAGTTCTTCCATTTGTTGGCCGAGTTGCATCCGAATGTCCCTTTTGGCAAAGAGTACAGCTTTGATTTTCCATTAGAGAGCGTGATTTTGCAAGGATCGAGAATGATTTTCCAAGATCTCCTCCCGCTCAACATCATGCATTGCTTGACAATCTTGGAAATCTCAAGAGTTGTGATGATGATATTTCGACGAGCGTGTAGTTCCCTCAAACCATGATGAAGAAGTTTAATGCCTTCCATGGGATTAATAATGTTCATCATGGCATTTTCATCAAATAAATGGTCAGAATTTGAGCTTGGGTCGTTCTGTTCATCTATCAGAGTATCAGGAGTCCAAAAACCAATGGAGTAGTCTGTTTGGAGTACTTTTATATGTGCTCTTTGAAGGGGTGTTTCTGGAGAAATTACTGGATAACCCCAACGCATCATAATCTGTGTTACTAAAGTGGGTAGGGGTGCTGACCTTCTTGTTTTCTTAGTGATTACGTTCCAGAGGTGTTGGATTAGACAAAGGTCATCTCTTTGAGTCTGCAAAATCCAAAGTAGGTGAAGTTGAGGTTTTGTGACTTCTGATTGGTGTGATGTACCTACCACATTGTGTCCCAACCAGTGGAGCACAACACGTTGATTTTGTTTCAAAGAGCATTGAAGAACAATGTGATGTGTATTTCCGACTTCGTCATGAGATACGGTAGCTCGTAGTAAAGTTTTGGCGGAATCAAATGATGACTCTTGAAAAAGGAACTCCTGGGTATTCATTGGGATTTGAAGTATGTTAGAGATCATTTCCTTAGTCAATTCCGATCGTCGTCCATAGGCATTGAAGTAGAATTTTCCATTTTCAGATCCGCTAAATTGGTAGAACATCAAAACCAATTCTCGGGAATAACCAGCTGATGAATGATATAGAAGAGGCATCCATCCGCGACATTATGATTTCGGTGTCAAAATAAGGAGAAAATCGCCATCTTCGAAAGTTTTCGTGTAGTCTTTCTCTGCCGTTATTTTTTTTCGGTTGATCCATTGGTAGTATTTATCGAGGGAAGGATAGTGAAAATTGTTTGAATAAGAATGGCTGAAAAAGAAGAGATTTATAGCCAATCTATGAGTCTGTACCAATTTGGATTCCAAGTGTAGTTAATGACCCATGTGATTATGAACAGCATCAATGGGGATCCATAGTAAGTCTTGTCATGTCAAATATCCAAATACAATTAATGAGATGGTTCAATGTTAGAAAATACGGAGGAAAGTTTCACAGGGTAGTTAGACTTACACGTAATTTCAGAAATGATGATCTTAACTCAGCAATAGAATATGGATAGAATAATCGAGCTGCATGTGTGACAAGTGTTATGCGTACCTTGTAGCGTGCGCGATCTTCTCTGAACACCATGTGTATCAATTATTTTGGTGAGATTGGGATGGAGTTTCTTTATTATGGTTTTTATTTTTTATTTTATTTATTTATTTATTTATTTATTTATTTATTTATTTATTTTTTTTTGTTTTTTAGAGAGTAAAAGACAACTAATATACACAAATATTTAATACGGAACTTCTCCATTTATTACGTAACCCGTACAAATGTGTGAGAATTATTTAACACACCATACTAATATACAAAATGAAAATCATAAAAAGAGATGGTTACATAGATGTAGATGTTCTAGATCATGTTATGCATGAGTGACAGGAGAATAATGATAAACACTGTTATCACGAATGTTGTGATAGCCCATTCGCGTTGCTCCTTTTCTCATCGCTCTATTTGATTCATTATGTTCAAGAAATTGAGAATTTGTGAAAAAGAATTTTTGAAGAGGGAGAGAAGGGAATGAGTGAAAGTGGAAAAGGAGAGTTGTATTTATAACTTGATTTCTGACCGTTGGGCATCTGACCGTTGGAATCAGTCCGTTTGGTTCTGACCGTTGGGCTTTTAGAGTAGGCCCAATGCATCAAGGGATAACTAATATAGTAGGAATTACAATAATTGCATAACATAAATAATTTCTCATTCAAACCATTTGGAGATACAAAATTATGAGAAATCAACCGATATATAATATTTTTATCACAAGAAAACTAAAAATGCAATGCATAAGGGAAATAAACACTTCATCGAATCCTCGGGTTAGCGTAAGATGAACCGGGTTTCTACGCCGCCGGCCACTTAATTTAACTTCGGGCCGAAATGACCGGTCTAGAATGTGGCATATAGACTGTAGCAATTGATCTTTGAATTGCAGCTGATTTGCCATCATCATTCTCTAGAAACAGCCTTGGCGATTTTGCATTTCTTTCGGAAGTCATTTTGGGAAGTAATCATCTCTTCCCGACGAAGAAACATCCCCGCGCGATACTAGTGTTCATGTGTCTCAAGGCTTCCATGGGAGTGTTGATTCGGTGCATGGTAGCCTCATTAAAACAAATCGGGTGGTGAAGGGGGGAGGAGGAGGTACGTTATCACTCTTAATGTCATCTCTAGCTACCGGGTCCCAGTGGTCCGAACACAAGTCTCGAAAATTTCAAATTCTTGAAAGACCTTGTTTGAATGAAAGGAGTAGCGGATCGAACCCTAAGTTAAGCATAAAAGCCGAAAGTAACAAGTACAAAGAAGAGGAGTCGAATTCGTTTGACGCGGGTCAGAAGAATAAGGCCCGTGAAATGGACCATACAGAAAGTGTTCTTCTTCTCCGGAGGAGGATCCACGAAAGAGGTGCAAGAAAGTCTTGTTCACGCCGACGCCTTTGAAGTTCCAATGACGTTGTGCGCCACCTATTAAGTGACGGGCGAAGTTGGTTACGCCCGAGCAAATCTTTGGTACACGCAGATTCGAGCCAGTGTTGTACTCTCCCTCGAGAAGCGTGTCAAACATAAAATCCCTCATAGTTGGATACTCTGACAATAACAGGGTCAGACTATCAGAGTTTATCGGAATCTGTGCTGTATTCGATATTAACTCCAGCGTGAGTTCACGTTCCAACCCATCCGCCGTAATCCAAAATTCATCACCCCGGAAACCTCCATTGTTGTAAAATTTTAACACTAAATCTTCGGAGTATTGAGCTGGAATTCGATGCAATAGATATTCTCACTCTCTACTAGCAATTTCCTCATCGAAAAATGGGTGAAACATCCCGAAATTGTAGAGATTTTCGAAATTTCTCTCAACTGTGATTCTCCTTCGTGCTGCCATAGCGCAGTGTAGATGATATTTTGAGGGTGGAAATAGCTAGGATTGGTGGAGGAGATGGTGCTGGAGGAAGGATTTTTAATTTGGTAGAGTTTGACCCGCATGCGCGGGTTGAATTCACTTCTGTAGAGTCGCGTGTGCGAGGGGAGTGAGGGAGACCAAGATCCAGATTTTTAGGGGGAAGAAATGAGAGGGGTGGACGCGTGGGTGCCCCGCGCGTGGGTTTTTGTAGCCGGGTCAGTGATTTTGGGTTAGGTCTAATTTTTTGCCCAAGCCCAAATGATTTCCAGAAATTCCCCTTATGTCCCGAATTGTTCCGAAATTTCAAACTTGGAATTTCGATTCATTTTAACTCCAAATTGAACCAATGAGATATCAAAACGATCGGCATTAAAAATTACATCCACTGGAATATGACATAATCACATTCAAACTCATTTTTTTTTTTTTGGATTTTATTTATTTACACATTTATATACAAATGTACAAGACGAAAGGAACGTGTCAACAACACCGGAAGTCCAAATAAAACAACACATCACAATAGCTTAACTCAGGCAACTTTCATGTCGGCTCTGGGGCGAACCCAATCCAGCTAGACTGTGGCTTAACCTTTATGTTATGGGGGCCTAGGGTTCAGGACGGTACCATCCCTGACCAATGTGCAATGGTCTAGTAATAATATTACCCTTAGTACATATGGTATAGCCTCAAACCCCCCCTTGATACAGTCACATAGAAAACCGATCGGGGTTGGTCTGGTGGAATCCATTGCCCGCACGAACTAGGAAATGTCCGATGTTGCATATCACGACTCTCTTTGGGCACCATGCTTAGTGCTAAGAGAAAAACGATTATATACATGTTGAGTCTTTTAACGTCAGATCCTCAAGACGAATGTGAGTCTTTTTAACGTCAGATCCTCAAGACGAATCCCAACCTATGGGAACAACGGGACGACGACGAAGTTTATCCTACTGAGCTGGTGTCAGACAATAATATACCTTATACCGCTCATCTCGGATAGAAGATCAAGACCGGACAGAAAGGAGTTTGCGGTTCATACACCACCCCATCCTTTTAAGCCGCCGCTTTTCGAGCAAAAAGTACTACACGACCATTACCTATTCGAGATGGGTGAGATTTGGACCAAATGATGAGTTGGAGTTCGCGAGGAAGAGAATAGAAAAGGGAGGAGAAAGAAGGAGTTGAAATTTTTGGTACCCATTGTTTTCCAGGAGGCACGTTTGCTCGATTATCAAAAGACATTTATACTCAGTTCTGAAGTAGAGTTTTTGTGGACTATGGTTCCGGCGTTTGAAACCACACACTCTAGGGATTTTAAGAAAAGAAAATAGAAGAGGGCTCGGCTACCCAAATGGCGTACTTTCTCTGTTTAAACACATGGAAAGAAGTACACCATCAAATCTATTAGTCTATGTAGACTGGATCATTGAGAAGAGTCTCTTCGACATCTGGGGAGCGCAACTCATGATAATGTTTAAGGAGTTGGCCATTTACTTGAAATTCGCTGTCATCATTTACGTTTTTCAAAGAAATAGCCCCATAAGGGGAGACAGCAGAGACGGTGAAAGGACCAGACCATCGAGTCTTTAATTTTCCTGGAAAAATGTGTAATCTTGATTTGTACAACAAAACTTTTTGACCCACTTTGAATTCTTTTCTCAATATGTGCTTGTCATGCACTCTTTTCATGTTGGCTTTATAGGATTTCGAGAGATCATAGGCATCACTCCGAATTTCCTCAAGCTCATTTAATTGCAATTTTCTCTTTGCGCCTGCCTCGTTAGTATTATAATTGAGGCTTTTGATGGCCCATAGAGCACGGTGCTCAAGTTCAACCGACAGATGACAAGGTTTTCCAAAAACGAGGCGATAAGGAGACATCCCTATAGGTGTCTTAAAAGATGTTCTGTATGCCCACAAGGCATCAGATAATCATAGAGACCAGTCTTTTCTAGATGGATTGACAGTTTTTTCCAAAATGGATTTGATCTCTCTATTAGAGACTTCTACTTGACCACTGGTTTGAGGATGATACGGAGTTGCCACTTTGTGCGTGACTCCATATTTCTTTACTAATGATTTAAAAAATTTATTGCATAAATGTTTTCCCCCATCACTAATTATAGCTTTTGGAACACCAAATCGAGAGAAAATATTTTCTTTTACGAACAAAATGACCGTTTTATGATCGTTAGCACGACATGCCAATGCCTCAATCCATTTTGATACATAGTCAACTGCTACTAGAATGTATAGGAAGCCATGTGAATTTGGAAATGGACCCATGAAGTCGATGCCCCATACATCAAAGATTTCCACAATTAAAATGGGATTTAAGGGCATCATATTTCGTTGAGTAATGCGTCCTAGCTGCTGGCAGCGATTGCATGATTTGCAATGCTCATGTGCATCTCTAAATAGAGTTGGCCAATAGAATCCACATTGTAGGACCTTGGTCGCAGTTTTCTTACCATTAAAATGACCACCACAAGATTGTTCATGACAGAAGGATAACACATCATTGTGTTCCCAATCAGGGATGCAACGGCGGATTAGTTGGTCGGAACAATACTTGAAGAGGTAGGGATCATCCCATAAATAAAATTTCACAGTGGAGAAGAACTTTTTCGGGTCATTACGAGACCAAGATGAAGGGACTTCTTTGGTAACTAAGTAATTTACTACGTCAGTGTACCAAGGGGACGAAAAAATAGAGTACAAGTGTTCATCTGGAAAGGAATCACAGATAGGTTCGGTATTAGTATCAACATCACTGACAAGTCGTGATAAATGGTCTGCAACCACATTTTTGCAACCTTTTTTATCTCTAATTTCTAGAGTAAACTCTTGCAAAAGGAGAATCCATTGGATCAACCTTTGTTTTGCATCTTTTTCACAAATAGATAACGAAGTGCCGCATGGTCAGTGTAGACAATAGTTGGAGAACCCACTAGGTAAGGACGAAACTTAATTATCCAAAGCATATACAACGGAGAAACTCTTTTCGGTGGTGGTATAGTTACGTTGAGCTTCATTAAGGGTTTTACTCGCATAGTAAATGACAACTGGCTTATCTTCTTGGCGTTGCCCTAGTACAACTCCAATAGCATAGTCGCTCGCGTCACACATTAATTCAAAATGTTTAGACCAATCAGGTGGTTGAATTATGGGAGCGGTAGTTAATGCGGTTTTTAAAATTTCAAAGGCTTGTTTGCAATTGAAACTGAAATCAAAAATGGCATCTTTAAGCAGGAGATTGGTTAAAGGTCGAGCAACCTTTGAGAAATCTTGAATAAATTTCCTATAGAAACCCCGCGTGTCCTAAAATCTTGTGAATGTCTCGAACTGATTTTGGTATAGGAAGTGAAGCAATTTTTTCTATCTTAGCTTTGTCGACTTCAATTCCGTCCTTTGAAACGATATGTCCTAAAACTATTCCTTTTGTAACCATGAAATGACATTTTTCCCAATTAAGAACAAGGTTTTTCTCTTCACAACGTGTAAAGACTTTTTCAAGATTTGATAGACAACTATCGAAAGAATCTCCATATATGGAGAAGTCGTCCATGAACACTTCCATAAAACGTTCAACCATATCATTGAAAATGTGAAGCATGCAGCGTTGGAAAGTACCAGGTGCATTGCAAAGGCCGAAAGGCATTCGTTTATATACAAATGTACCAAATGGACAGGTGAACGTGGTCTTTTCTTGATCAGCAGAGTCTATGACTATCTGAAAATAACCTGAATAACCATCAAGAAAATAGTAATATGCATGACCGGCTAAACGTTCGAGCATCTAATCGATGAATGGGAGTGGAAAGTGATCCTTACGAGTGATGGCATTAAGTTTGCGATAGTCAATGCATATTCGCCATTTCACTGGGATACGAGCGGAAATACATTCATCTTTATCATTTCTCACAACTGTAATGCCAGATTTCTTGGGAACAACGTGTATTGGACTCACCCAAACACTATCAGAGATAGGGTAAATAATACCCGCATCGAATAATTTTAAAACTTCCTCTCGTACCACATCTTTCATGGTAGGGTTTAGTCGACGTTGCGGTTCACGCGACGTCTTAGCATTTTCTTCAAGGTGTATGCGATGGGTGCACACCGTAGGTTCAATGCCTTTAATGTCATCGAGGGACCATCCAATCGCAGAACGATGTTGTTGAATGACATTAATTAAACAAGCTTCCTGATCGTCAATTAATTGTGAAGAAATGATAACTGGGTGACGACCATTTGGATCAAGTTGTACGTATTTTAATTCCGAAGGAAGAGGTTTTAAATCAGGGGTGGGCGGAGTGGGTATTAAAGATTCTTGAGGAAAGTCATCATCCATGCAGTAAACAAATTGATGTTCATCCAAGTTACTGGACATCACAGTCGTAGAGTCAAATAATGGTATTGACTTTAATAACTCATTTACTTCTTGTGTATAGTCATCATCCTCAAACTCGGATTCGCTAAAGGAAAGAAATTGGTACACTTCATCTTCTGGAAAATAGTTTGTTAAATACTCTTGCGGAATGCTGTCAACCCTATTCACCTCACCATCAATGTCAGGCTCTAGAATTTGTTTCATCAACTTGAAGACATTTACCTCTACCGATAGATTTCCGAAGGACATGGTCATTGAACCCCCTACAGTTAATAAGAGCATTAGTAGTTGCTAGGAACGGACGTCCTAAGATGATAGGAATGGAATCACATACAACTTCTGTATCCAAAATAACAAAGTTTACAGGATAGAAAAAGTCTTGGACTTTTACAAGGACGTTTTCCACAATTCCTTTTGGATACTTAATGGAACGATCGGCTAACTGTAGAGTCATGGTGGTAGGTTTGAGCTCATGAAGACCTAGTTGTTTAAATAAGTAATATGGAAGTAAGTTCACACTAGCTTCTAGGTCCAAGAAAGCTAAAGAGTCGTGATATTTGTCACCTAAGGTGCATGGAACCGTTGGTCTACCGTGGTCTTTGTATTTGACTATACCATTATGTTCGGTGATGGATGGAAACCGCTCAAATGAGAACGCTTTGTTGAGGAACATTAGTTCTCCTTTTTTGTGGTGCACATATCTTTCAGAAATTTTGCATGTTTTGGTAATAGTTTTAAGGCATCGAGAAAAGGTAAGTTGATTGTCAAATTTTAAAAGTCTCTCGAATTTCAAAGAAAATTCTCATCAAGTTTATTCTTTGCCAATGCATGAAATGGTGCCTTAGGGGCAGAATTTGGAAAAGGGTCTTCTTGCTTATTTCCTAAATTCTGAGATGTTGACTTTATTTGATCTGGTGAATCGTCCGTAGGTTCATTATTAGAAATAGATTCATTGGAACCCTCGGATTCCTTTGGTTGATTATCTGGCATACGTATTTAATTGTCTACTATTTTTCCAGATCGTAGAGTAGTGATTGCATGCACCTCACCTTGGTTGGGGGTGCTTGTACCAGGTGCATTGGTGAGTTCAAAGGCCATGTTTGCTGGTTTAGGGTTTGGAACTACTTGTGCAGGAAACATGGCTTTCTGACTCTTTTCTTGCGCCAATTGTTGAAGTGATTGTTGGATAGACGTTAAAATTTGAGACTGTTGGTTCATGTAAGCTAAGAAAGTCTCGTTTGTCCTATCCAAAACGGGTTACGCAGGTTGTGCAACAAGTAGTAGTTCACAATTATTGCTGAGAAGTTGTTGATTATAGTTGGGATCTGGATTAGCTGGAACAAGGCTGCGATTGGTTTGATAGTTAGCATTGGAATTATTTTGAAATTGACCTTGTTGGTATTGTTGATTATTTCCTTGGCGGTATGGAATAAAGTTGTTGGTTGGTAGAACAGGTGGATTAGCGAAACCTGGAGGAACCCCCATTTGTTGGTTATTTTGGCACCAAGCGAAGTTCGGATGTTGTCTCCACGGTGCATTGGGAATGTTGAAAGCACATGCCTCCTCCGACTGTTGAGTAGGGGAAGCATATAACAAGGGACAATATGCATCAGGATGGTCAAGACTAAGGCAAAGGACACATGGGGCGGTGTCAACGTTCATGACTGGTTTTGGTAGTTGATCGCTTACTTGAACCGCAAGGGCATCTACTTTTTAGTTAGGGATTCTATCAAATTTTTATTTCGGGATCGGGTTTTACCTTAAAAAATAGATGTGGCCTTTGTAACATTGTCTTTTGATGACCTAGACGACTCGTGTACCCCAAAGGTGTACCTTTTTTGCTTGTTTTTCAAGAAAAGTATAAGCTTCAAGAGCTCCTTTGTCCATGAAGCAACCGCTCATTATATCAAGAGTTTCTTTTGATGATCGAAAGACCATTAAAGAATGAACTAACAAGGACGACTTTGTCCGCTTTTGGTGATAAGGACATTCTAACGTAAGATCAATAAAACAACTCTATGCTTCGTAAAAAGGATTCATGAGGATTTTGATTTTAAAGAATTGAATTTTTCAAGCATTTCAGTTTTTTTTTTCTGAGTGTAAAACTGAAGCATGAAAGCTTGAACTAGTTTATTCCATGTGTCTATGGACTGTGGCTGTTGTCCTGCTAGCCAAATTGATGTTTTTTCCGCTAAAGTGAATGGAAACAATCGAAGCAAGAGTTGTTCCTTAGAGACTGCTGGATGGTGAAATGTTGTTGCCACTTGTTGAAGCCTACGAAGATGATTGTAAGGTTTTTCGTGCTCCAAACCATGATATATAGGTAACAAACTGAAAATGTTTGGTGGGATACGAAAATCACCGACAATGTCCTCAAGTTTGATACAGGAAGAATGTCCTTCCTGTAATGCAGTATAGAAGTCCGAGAGGGGCTTCTCAGCTGGTGGAGGATCGTCGGCCATAATGACAGAAGTTGATGGCAATGAAGGATCGTGATGAAGGTAATTAACAGAAGAAGAACAATTTTTAGGTGAGAACTTACGCAATTGCTTATCGTATTTTTTTCGACGATAGGTATGTTCAATTTCTTTAGTGGAACCAGACCTTAATCTCATGCAAGCATAAAATTAGATCTAACTTATAGAAGGAATTTAGTAGGACTCGAATTTTATTATTATCTTAAGCATTATAGTTGAACAACATAGGCCTAAACTGCTGCTAACGTAGCAGTGAAGCTAGGAATAAACCAACAGCCAGGTCACAAGAGAGATACGAGGGAGGCTTTCCGTGCAAGCACAGTTCTAATTAAATAACCTCAATCTTTTAAGTTTCCTAGACACCATTGGAATATGATTAAGATTTATGGAATTAAAATTTATGCAAAGGCGGTATTAATTTTAATTTAATTTGTTTTTTAATTAATTAATTATTATTATTTTTTTTAAGATTTATGCAAGGGTTAAAATACAAACATGCAAATACGATCTACTCATACAATACTAGGTGCAGTAGCATGTGAAGATACTCTACTCATAATGATATAGATATCATGAATAGGCAAGTTTGTGTCATCGATAAATATTTCCATATGCGCATGCAGGCAAATATACATCAAGAATAATGATATGTATGCTAATTTGTAAATCGACATTAAATAAACGATATATCAAAAGAAATGTGCAAATTTGAATCATTCATAATGATCTAAATACATTAGCATGCTAATATAGTATACATAATGCAGATAAATACGACAAAACTAAACATGCAAAGTATTATACATAAACTAAAAATCGACTCTTATATTGCATAATAATTCGATTTCGACAATACTCATTGAGATTGCGAAAGTGTCATATAGAGAGCAGCTTTTACCCCGTAGGGGTTTAGAAACAACTTACCCAACTCAGATTTTAACCCTCGTTGGAATGTTCTCCTCTTTCTTGACAAAATCGACTTATTAGACAATACCGTAATGATAATAATCGAGAAATACTAAACATGTAATAATAGACACTTATACATATAAATATAGATAACCATGCAAAACAGTACCATTGGTATGTACATATACATTAATATGCAATTCATACCCACTTAATCGCATATAAATATTTACGGGCGTATTAATATGATTCATGCATATTTCTAGCCTAAGACATAAATAATAATCCATAAACTAATTTATAATAACTACGTACATGGCATTCATGCAATAAAAAAAAAGTAAAACGTTGGAACCTGTAGCTTCCCGCTAGTCCGCCAAAGAGTGAAACAGACGTTTCAATCGTCGACGTGATTAATCCCAATAGATATTCAAAATTTCAGGTACAGGTCCAGAGATTTAGGCCTGGATATGGATCAAGGTAGATCAGGGGATGCTGGAGGTAAATTATTAGCACCAACAGAACAAATGCACCCGCGGACGCGGGTAAGACCAGCGGACGCGTGTCCAATACCGCGCACACGTGTCTTTGATGTCACAATGAGTTCAACTTTTCACAGAACTCTTATAATCGGTAATTATATAATTGTTAGTCACTAACCAAGTGTACTTTCCCAGTCCTAACTTTTGGTACCTGGAAGTACAGCAAAAAATCCGTGAGCGAACAGGTTGTTTACGAGTGAAAATTCAAAAAAAAAAACGTAAAAAAAACGAAAGGGAAGAAAGGAAGAGAGTGGGGGTTCCCCCTTGATGCAACTTCCAATCTGTAGAACAAGGCCTATGCCTTTAGAACAGCAGCGGCGCCATTTTGATATAAGCTTTTTACTACGTTAGAGATTTGACTCTCTAATTTGGCGAAAGAGCGAATTTAAAGTTCCTTACTCACGATTTTCGCGTTCGTAAAGTTAAAGTAAGGATCGAACCAACCTAAAGGTTAGGACAACTACAACTTGGTTGTTACTCTTAAGGAACTAGTGAGTAAGTTTATATTAATACTAGGTTTCTTTCCTACACAAACATTAAAGAAAAACATTAAGATTCGAAATATGCAACTAAGACAAAATACAATTTACTAAAGAAAATGTGGAAAGCTAATCCTCCTCATGTGAAAATAACATTTAGTTGTTGATTTGAAAAGGTTCATTTGATTCTTCCTAGACTCATAGACAAGCCCTAATGGAAGAAAACTTGATCCCTAACATGTATGGCTCATTTCTAAACTCATACATGTTAGCAATTGGAATCAAGCAATGACTTATCTCTAAGCTCATTACTTGATTCCTAACTAGACACTACACCAACTATCATTTTGGGATAGGATGTAGGTCTAGTTGTTCTTCTTAACAACTTACCAAGCCAACAATAATTACTTTCCCTCACATAAGTTGGATTAACTCCCCAAAAGGGAAGTTAGCTCATGATCCTTGGGATAAAGGATTACAAACTAGAAGAACAAAAAAAGAGAGAGGAAGAGGAAGAAGAAAAACTAACTAAACTCACTTGCTTTTTATTTATTTTCTAGAAGAAAACTAAAGTTTCCTCCATTAAAACTATTACAAGTTTTTCTTACAAAAACTAAAACTAAATAATAAAAATGACTAAGGAACTAAAATAATATAAGGTAAGGAAAAGAAGTCAAGGGAGTAAATGGAGTGTCCCCCTTGTTTTGTTTTGTTTTCTTCATTTGAGAGACATCTCATTTCCTCCCATGTGAAACATCAAACCACATTTACTTCATTTTTATCCACCACATTAAAACAAAGTGACACATTGCCTTTTTTTTTCACAATTAACACCTAATCTAATTAATTACATGCAAGGTGTCAACTTTGCACCAATAATTTGTCATTTTTGTCTTGACATGCTCCATGATTGATGACTCATCCAATCTTGCGGGCCCGTATAGTGGGTCCTATGTGCAGTCCAGTGGCGGTCCGGTCTTTGGGCAATTTTACAACTTCCCGCCTATGCGTAGAGTTCATCGTCCTGATTGTCTGAGCAGCTCACTTGTCACATTCGGAGTCCTGGTTCAAGAGGTAGGAGCTTCGAAAGTTTGATGCTTCTGTGCGGATTTGGAAGATTTCATATATATATGTCGTTCCTCGTGCTTTATCGCAGGTTTAAACCATATTTCCATGTCTACTACGAATACCTGCAAAAGTATGAAAACATATTTATTTTATGATTATTAAACACATAGTTAACCAAATTTATATGTCTCAACGAGGTTTCATAATATACTTTTGGATGCTTATCAATCACCCTCATCAATTTCTATCTTAGAACTATTCAATATAATATCCTAGTAAATGGTATCCCTTTGAAAACCATAACTCCTTCTAGAGGCCTAACTAAGACAGGGTGATCCACTGTCACCTTATATCTTCATTATGGTATCTGAAGCCTTATCTAGGCTTTTCTTCAAAGCTGGGCAAACAGACATCATTTCAAGCATTAAAGTGTCTAGAAGAGCTCCTGGTATTTCTCATATGCTTTATGCAGATGATTTTATAGTCTTCTGTAGATCTTGTATTAAGGATGTTGAAGTGGTGAGTGACATTTTGGATGACTGTGAAGCATCAGGTCAGCTCATCAATTATGATAAATCCTCGATCTCTTTTAGCCCCAATACTCACAGCCACCAGCAAAATATAATCAAATCCATCCTATGCATCAATTTTGTCAGCCTAAAAGATTTCTATTTGGGATCCCCTCTATCTTTCTCTGCCTCCAAAGTCCAAGATTTCTCTTATTTAATTGATAAAGTGACAAAAGCCATTGAGGGCTGGAAATCTAGTCTCCTGACTCTCCTCTCTCAAGCTGGGAGAACCACCCTGATCAAAACTGTTGCCCAAGCCATCCTAACATATACAATGGCCTCTTTTGCCATTTCAATATCCATATATGAAAGACTAAATAAATTATGTAGAGACTTTTGGTGGAAATAAGGTATGCCTACATCTAAGGCAATACATACATACACATGGGATAAGATCTGTCAGAAGAAGGAAGAAGGCAGTTTAAGTTTGAGGAAGTTTAGAGAATTCAATTTAGCTATGCTGGCTAAAAGTTGTATTGGAAGATTATCACAAGAGATGATAGTTTATGGAAAAATATAATGAGGGCCAAATATATATGGAAGCTTTCTTAACCCTATGTTAGATGATGCAGGAAAACGTTCAGAAGCTTCCTTTATGTTCATAAGCATTTCAAAGGCTAAAGATATAGTGGCACAAGGTAGATGAATTTATGGAAAGATCCATGGGTGCGTTTTATGAGAGAATACAAACCTTTAAAGTGTTTGGTGAACAATCCAAATCTTAGCATAGTAACAGTCCAAGATGCCCTTTTATCTGAAGGTAGATGGAATGAAAACCTATTAAGTTTCTTACCCATGCTCCTTTTCTATGTTGTAACCTCCATTAAAGCCAGACCAAACATTCTAGACAAACTAGTATGGCATCCCACAAGGAAAGGGGAGTTTTCTGTAAAGTCTGCATACCATACAACCTGTGTTGCATGAGTACGGGTATGAGTGTCGGGTTTGGACACGGGTACAGCGGTTTAGACACGGCGAGGTCTAAAAATCAAGACACGGGGACACGGCTAATATTTTAATTTAATATTATATTTTATTAAAACATAAATTATTTTAAATAGAAATATATATATATATATATATATATATATATATATATATATATATATATATATATATATATATATATATATATATATATTTAAAATTAGCCATTTAAAACAGTTTTTGTTAAGTTTACATCTTGAATATAACCATTCCAAAAAAGCCCAAGTCCACATTGCTTATTAAATGCCCAATTAATCCTATCTAAGTATCTATGGAAAAAAGAAGCAAAATAGCCCAAGCCCACATCCCTCTTATTAAAAGAAACAAACCATAGATCTTAGATGCGGGTTGCGAAACCGCCCACCATAGAAGAAGATGGTCACACCGACCACATCAATCCACCATCACTTAATTCAGTCACCTACCTACTTTCTTTCTTCTTCTTAATTTCTTAATCTTTTTTATTTAATCTTCTTTTTTATTTTTGAAATGAAAATAGATTCGAATGCGACCAGCGTCGATTGTCGGTGTCGGGTGTCGACGCGACCGACCACGGACGAGACACAACCGAAATAATAGGCGTACCCATGCAACATAGCATACAGCAGTGTCTCTATCAAAGAAATCAAACAATGCATCCTCTAGCTCCCCTAATCACTCTATCTTCCCCCTTATTTGGAAGCTCAATATCCCTGCAAGAGTCCAAACTTTTATCTGAAAGGCTTCACAAAATATCATTCCAACATGTGATGTCTTAATTAGACATCATTTGAACATTGACCCATGTGTTGTTTCTGTAACAATGCTTTAGAGGATCTTTACCATCTTTTTTTCCTCTATCCCTGGACAAGAGGTGTATGGTTTATCTCCAACTTTTGTATAAGAACTGTTGCAGAGGATTTTGAAGCTTTAGAAGGGGTACAACTATGTTTCAGAATGGAAAAATAAATCACCTAATGTTGAGTCATTTTGCCAATCCACTCTTTTCTGTGCACTTATGGATGTCATATGGCAAGCTAGGAGCAACATGAGGTTTAATAATGTCAGGCCTAGTCAACAAGTTGTGTTGATATATGCCTATAGAAGTTGTAGTGATTGGTATAAAGCTTTTGAACCTGTTGTCTTAGAGCATGAAGGACAAGATGTAGTGAAAAATATCCTCCTTCCACCTGAACAACAATGGATTATGCCACCTCCTGGATGATGTAAGATTAATTTTGATGCCAGTTTTCAGAAAGGATAAAGTTCTTATATATGCTCATATAGTTGTGATTGGCAGGAATAGTGATGGTGAATATCTCAAAGGAAAAATCAGCAAGGTCAAAGCCTTCACACCTGGGGAAGCAGAAGCCTTGGCAGTAGAACTGGCAGTAGAGTTTGCAGTAGTTCAACAACATTGGAAAGAGGTCATCTTTGAAGGTGATGCAAAGAGGGTTATAAAAGCATGTGAGAATCTTGATGCAGTTTATTTATGGTCCTGGCAACCAATGTGTTTAAATATAACTAGTAATATTAGGAGTTTAAACTCTATGTTATTTAGATTTACTGCTTAGAATATGTAATAAGTCAGCTCACAAACTAGCCCAATGGGTATGGACTAAAAGGACTGGGAGAAAAGAAGACATTTGTGCACGCGTGCGAAATAATGAATGAGACCGCCTTGTAACCTTGTAAGGGTCTCATTAATAAGTACACTTCAACGGTCCACCCATAGCATAAATCTTGCATACTATGTAACAGTCTATGTTAGAACAAGTTTTTGTTCTCCACATCACCATGAAGACATAATAAGCCAACCCTTGATTGTAACACTCTTGATTCGATATTTTCATAGCCTTACATATACCTGAGGACTCGTACATGATATATATAAATTGGAGCACGTTGGGCAAAAGATAGTGGACGTACCATATGAATATATGGAAAAAAGAGGTGGAATTCTTGGTGTCAACTGTCAACAGCAATATTAAAAAAGGAAGGGGGTCTAAAGTAGAAGGGAGAGTGAAATTTAGCTAGGCAAGGGAGTGTTAGGTCTAGTAAGACATTTTGGTTCATTCGCGTTGGATTCTACTTACTTGTAGCTTCCAGTAAAGGGCCGACACCAAAGTTGGCCAAGTGGCAGTCGACAACAGATGAGAAAAGCAGCCTGGGTCTAATAAAACACGTGGCAGTCGATATTTGTTTTCGAAATTCTCGCTAGCGAAGCCGCCAAATCAGCCTCGCTTCGCTTTCACTTATTTCACGACAACACAAAACAGCTCGAAAGAGGAGAGAGAAAAAAAAAGACGAGAGTGCAAAAAAAGAAAAGAAGAAGCCCAATTCCTGATTTCGAGTCTCTTCCCTTTTTTCAGTTTTTACAATGACCGAAAAAACCCTAACCCTAAACCACTGAATGAGGTACGTTTTTCTTTTTCCTTTTTGCAAAACAAAATTGATTAGCGTTGTTAAATGTATTTTTCGTTTCAATTTAAAGTTTAAAATTTGTGTTGCTGTAATTAATAATATAAAAAGATGAAGAGGGAAATGAGGAAATGTGGTTATTGTACTTGTATGAGGGTCATTGGTTAGCCCTAAAGAAACTGCACCATTCTATTTTACAGACTAGTCTCATTTTTTTAAGACAAAATGGCTTCAGTGTCATTTTAGTCACAGGAATCCCATAAAATCGCAAAAGAAACAACCATCTAAAGGTGAAGAGGATGGGCACTGGAAGGATCTATATGGTAAGCAATTATAAGAAAACATTATGCGTAACTCACTCTAGATGTTTAGGAATGACTTGGACAACAGTAGGACACTGAACGATGGAAAGTTTACTGTTTTTCAAATAAAACCATGGTAAAATGTTTGGGCATAACAGCGTTAGGGTAGGACATCTTAATGATTTCTAGACTTTTAGGAAAGAAAGTGGTGAAAGGATCCAATGGATTACACCTCTTAATTACATTTTGTTTCGACCCTTTTTATCCCCTTTAGATTGAATGAGTTTACCCCAGGATGTTCACATCCCAATTCGTCAGTATCACTTGGAACCAAAATTCAAGGCGACCTTCTTGACTTCTGTGAGAATCTGTATTGAGTAGTTCTTACAAGACACAAAGAGATGAGAACTTTGTAACCGGTTTCTGTATCACGAAGAAATAGTACTTACCGGCTATACTAGTATGCTGCTAGCATCAATCCTTATCATGGATCTACATTATTTATTTATGAATCCTCAAGAGCTTAGATTCGTTTCTGATATCCATTTCACCCCAAATTAAGTTTTATTTTGAAAATTAAAATATTATCAGATATGAATTCTAAAGCTTCCCTTCCTGCCCACCACACCACACACGTGTGCACACAAAACCAAATTAGTAGACATTGTTGTGAATGTGTTTTCCTATATGTCATGGTTCAATTGTATCTATTTCTTGGGCTGAATTAGTACACAAAATTTTCCCCTGTTTTAGGCCCTATGTGAGTATGTTCACTGCCAAAAGAATTTCGTGTTTTCCACCCTATCTGTCATAGGTCAATTTTGTTTCTTTCTTTATCTATTAATATTCTCAACACCAATTCACCAGCTACTTAACTAGCATGATCCCGAGTCAACTAGTTTGTATCCATATTGGGGTGGAAGACTAGTTTGCTTCAAATGACAACTTGATAAAATCACGCAAGGTCCTATTTTAGTCCATTGGATCAACTGTACAAGTTAAGCAATCTGAGGTATTGCACTATCGTAGTTATTATCTTAAATTCACTTCATTGCCTAACGAACTCTGAGAATGTAAACTATGGCAGAGGAGAATGCTTGTAAACATCAGTGCATCACTGGCTCTCTGATAGTTGTCTTTCTTGGCGTTCATACTAACATAAAAAATTGGTGAAAATGTTCTTAGAGCTAAGTCATATTGACACGGATACGTGTGTCTGTGTCCGACAGGAGGGCGACCTATATGAGCAGGGCACGGGGACACAGCTAACTTAAAAGAAACTTATTAATTTTTGGGCTGAAAACCTTACAAAGTGCCTCCTCACAAACAATTAAATATGAAAGTGGCATATCATGGAGTTGTTACTATGTCAGTAGATTATTTTCTTAGCCTTTTAGGTTTTAGAAGAAACACTAGTTTAAAATCGTATGCACAACGTGTCTGTGTGTCTGACACGGATTTTATGAAGTGTCCATGTTACTTAGATTTGGAGGGATATAATGTTTTTTATATATTGCTTCTCAAATTGCCTTAGTTTTTCTCTGCTAAGCTTGGCCTCAAGGGCTGTGTCTTGAGTTTTCAAGTTTTAAGCTTCATAAGAACTAGTCATGGCTTACCTTATGTTTTTAGTTATTTGAAATGTAATTGTTTTTGGTACCGTTGTTAAGTTGCCATGTTAATGTCAAAAATCATTATGTAACTATTCAATGGTATGAGTGTATTTTGACCTATGCTGTTAGCTTTACAATGGACTGAGTGTCCTCTTCGTCTATTTTTCCCTCTCTCTCACAGACACATGCACGACAGCGGATACACTCTAATGTCATCCCACATAATGGGTTCACTTCTTTTATCTTAGTTTTTTGTAAACTTATAATCAATTGGACTTTATGGAAAGTCGGTGCAAACCATTTATGTATTAGGTCTTTACCACACTCTTGGATTATAATTTAGACTCTGCCTGCTTAACATTCCACATGTAATCATGTATATGCATAAAGTACTGCTATATGTATGAGCTTAGATTTTAATTTTACTCTTTGAATCATAAACCGTCCTAAAAGCGTGTTAAAAGTAAATTGCAACTAACTTGAAGGTAATGTTACCTTTATCAAAGTAATTATAGAGCAGCTATCTTTATATCATGGAAATGATGGATACATATTTACTGAATTGAAAGCCTTGGTCCAATGTAATTCCCTTCCCTCCTATCTAGAAAAGCATCAGTTTTCTTATTTGGTCCAAAGGTGCATGAATGAAGCTTGCGCTTTTTGTATAAGTATATCTATGGTGCTAGCTGTTTTGCCATTTCTCAAGATCTGAAATTCAGTAAATAACTACATATAGTTTTGCGTCATTCTGTATCTTATACATAGCAATGAAGTTTACCTGTGTTATTGATTTAGGTCATATCTGACTGCTTCAAAGCCTTTTCGTTTAACATCCTGCATGCTATCAAAATGAAACCAAGAAGGAATGGGAATCCCAGTGCTCACAAAGCAAGGAGTTTACAGGGAGAAGGTCCGAATTGGGTCCTTATTGCTGGTGGGGCGCTGTTAAGTACGTTATCTATACGGCTTGGTTACAAACTTAAACAGGTTCTTGATACAAGGGGACTGGACAATGCTAGTACTTCACTGAAAGGTCTTTATACATCACTGATTTGTGAAATTCTAGGTTCTAAACGTTCACCATTGATAACTAAGGAAAAATGTTGCTGTTTCAGGAAACGGAATGCCTAATGAGAAAAAGAGGTCAGGAGGTTGTGCATCACATTCAAATATGTATTCTTTTACGCAGGATGAAGATGCATGCTATAGTTGCCTTTCTGGTACGAAACCTTCCAATTTATCTATTTAGTTTTGGACTTCTTGCTAAGTATTGTTTTGCTGACGCCCATCACTTCCTATTTTGATTTTCCGCTTACATAGTTACATGTATAGGAGGGAATTGTCATGTGACTAACATGTCTTAATTTTGGTAGTATAGAGCTGTTATTTATTCTGCTGTGCTTTATAAAAAATTTCTTAGATCTTATTAACCAGTGTAGTGCAATACTAAAACTATTGTCCTATATGTTTTTTATATAAAGAGACCCGATCCAGTGAGTTACCCTTCAGTAAAGCTTTATATTTTATTGGTGGAACCATTGTGGAACACATTTGATAACAAACCATGCTTATAGGTATAAGCTCAAAGGTTTGAGACCGAAAGGGTTGAATCACGGCATAGTATGCTTTCATCTTTTGAAAATGCTATTGAAATTAATATAATCAATTGTAAAACTATATACTGGGGTGGAATCTGAGTTGAAAGCTTGCATATGTGAGTTCATGAATCCATTTTCCAACGAAAAGGAAATGAACACTGGGGTGCTCCTAATTCACGATGTCCGGTGTGTATACCCAGACCATATATGCCTCCAATAATGGGTAACATAACTAGACCTGCCTAGTTGTGCAGTATCATCTCTGAACCTCTATCTCAAAGGGGTATCTACCTTTGCAGTTAGCAATCTTTAATCAACAATAACATGGTAGCATCGCATGTGATGTTCCTTCTCTGTGACAGGACAAAGATGTGCGCCTTTGGTTTTAATAGAACGAGAGAAGCTCTCCTCCAATGCTTTTGTGGTTTAAGTTTGAAGAGGACCTACCCCTCCTCCCACTTAACAATTCTACATTTCCCTGGCCCAAAGATATAGGCTTTAAGAGTCCACTCAACCTCTTTCTATGGGTTTTGTCTTGGAGCACATGTTGACAAATGATTATTATTGCTTAATCAGAAGAGGATATGTTGACTTTTATCCAATTTCTTGGTTATAAAGTGAACCAGTAGGCGATACCTTAGTGCATTTTTTCCTGCATGAATTGGTCTTTTTATTGTATTCTTTTAAGATGGTGATGATTAAGTCTCTACTCATGTGTGGTTGTGCCTCTGTTCCTTATTTTGGTGCTCTGTAGTTGCTATGTGGCACTTCATGCCCTTGTAATTGGTAGATAGTTGATGTTGATAATGGGATGGATTACATATGAGCTCAGTTCTCTGTTCTTGTGAGGGCTATGGATGTGTTGGATCATTTGAGGAATGAAAAGATTTTTTATACGAATGTTGAAATTTTTGTTTGAAACCCTGTTTAGCAGCATTGTTTTCAGATGGACTTGCTATTGCGTATAGAGTAGCTTTAACATAAAGACGTGGAACTCCAATCTGTTTTTTATGTTGTATCTCTTGCTGTGCTCTTATTTGGTTGTATTCTGTTTTATATTATACGCTACCTCACACCTATGATGCACGGATACGGCACTTTACGCCTTGTACCCGTGTGACACTGGTATGATACCGATACGGGTACGGGATACGGGTCGGGTACGGCACATATACTTCCTCAGGAAAAAGAAAAAGAAGAAAAAAGAGAGGAGGAAAGAAAGAAGATAAACAGGTGCTTTCATCTGCAGATCTGGAAGAAGAAGACGAAGTTGCTGTCAACTGGTGCTTGCAGATCTGGAAGAAGAAGAAGAAGATCTGGAAGAAGAAGAAGAAGAAGAGAAACGTACGTGTAAAGTGAAACACGTGACCAAATTATAATGAGCCCACTTGTTTAAGTTATATTGAGCCCATTTGCTTAAGTTACATTGAGCCCACTTGTTTAAGTTATAATGCACGGATACGGCACTTTACGCCTTGTACCCGTGTGACACTGGTATGATACCGATACGGGTACGGGATACGGGTCGGGTACGGCACATATACTTCCTCAGGAAAAAGAAAAAGAAGAAAAAAGAGAGGAGGAAAGAAAGAAGATAAACAGGTGCTTTCATCTGCAGATCTGGAAGAAGAAGACGAAGTTGCTGTCAACTGGTGCTTGCAGATCTGGAAGAAGAAGAAGAAGAAGAAGAGAAACGTACGTGTAAAGTGAAACACGTGACCAAATTATAATGAGCCCACTTGTTTAAGTTATAATGAGCCCATTTGCTTAAGTTACATTGAGCCCACTTGTTTAAGTTATAATGAGCCCACTTGTTTTAGTTAGCTTTCAAGCCCATAAAATTAATTAAAGCCTGTATAACATATCTGGACATTTGGCCCATTACAAATAATTAAAGCCTGTATAACAGATCTGGACATTGATACATAATTACCAACTTTAAGGCCCATTCAACAGATGGTTTAATATGAAAAATCAACACGTAGTTGTTATTTTAAATAAAAATAATATTAATTACATAAAAAATAGCCATACCCGTATCCTAATTTTTAAAAAATCCCGTATCGTACCCCGTATCCGTGTCCCCGTGTCTGTACTCGTACCCGTATCCGTGCATCATAGCCTCACACTATTCTGATTTATTTATAAGATTAATAAGATAACTATATGTTTATCGATCCCAAAAAAGTATTGGTATGCTAAAGCTTATACCAATTGCCTTCTTTCCATTTTGGCTGATCTTATTACATTTTTGTCCGTTCTTGTTTTTGATGAATTCTTGTTCAAATTCTAATTCTTCTAGTTGTATCTGCTGTCTAGGAAGTGAATTTAAAATCATGCTTTGATATAATTATTGATCCATTTTTCCATATTGAATACCTTGATGGATTTTAGTGATGCTTTTGGATATTATAATTGATTAATTGAAAGAATGTACACATGTGCGCACGTACGCTGATAAACACACAGACTCACATATTTTATTTGGTTACTAATCAGGGGCAAATGCTTATTATGTGCTTACCACTTTGCATTTAGTTGGAACTTAGTACCTCGAAATTATGTGATATTATGTTTTATCTTGTACTTATTTATCGCTGCAAATTGAATGGACCTATACGGGGACGTTAATACTTCTGGAGTTTGAGACATTTGTTTCACACTAATGCAAAGTGTGGATACAGTTGGACATAAATATTTAATTTCTAATTATTTTTAATTGGATGTGTTGCAATGTTGCATTGGACATGGATGTGTGATTATAAGTTTTTTAATATATGGAGTGTTGATGTTACTGAAAGAATGATCCAGATGGCTCATAATACTAGTTCTTAATAGATTGCTTATTCTGTAGTTCCTGAGTTTTGTTGGAGGTCATTACCTTGGATATTTTATATAATTAGATCCCATTTTGTACTTCTTTATAGCAGTGTTCAACTCATTGTTCATAGTGACCTCGAGACGTGGATATGGTTGGACATAAATAGTTAATGACAAATATATGCAATCATACATCCAGGTTAAGCCCAAAAACCCCATGATATTATATCCCCAATTAAAATTATTTTTGTATAAAGATTAAAGATTGAAATCTGTTGTATATTTTTTTATAGTAGATAACGGGTTACCACCCAACCCCAAATCACATGGCACATCCAAGTCAACTTGAGTTGACAGGTCAACTTTGTTGTCAAGGTTTGCAAAATGACACCACTGCCCTTTGTAAATCCAAAACTACTAAAACTCACGACTTTCCAAATACCCAATGTTTTGAATTTATAACGACATGTGTCAACATCTAAATACAACTCAATCAACATTCCTAATTTATGATAAGCCAATTATTTCTCCATTAATATGTAATACTATTGCATTTTATCGCTAATTATTTCAAATACAGTGTGGGGGATGGGGTGGGGGGCATTCCTAATTGTTAGGGTTGCAGAGGGCAGTGGTGTCATTTTGTGAACCTTGACTTCAAGTTTAACAGTTAAATCTGCGGGGTGGGAGTGGTGTTAATCCTAGTTAACCCTAACAAATATTCCCCAGTGATAATAAATCATACATTTGTTTTTTTTAACTAGGAAGGTGTAATTTTCAAGTTTTTGCAGTTAGCACTTTTCTCTCTACCCTATTTGACTTTTCCTTTTTTTTAGTGATGTTTCTTGTTTCTTTTAGCTTTTATTATAAATTTCAAGTTTCATTGTGAGTGATATTTGCTCTTTTGGATCTTGAAATAGGGATGTCAGAAGGAATGGTGGAGGTCAAGCAGCCCCCGACCAGCCCAATGCTGAAAGAAACTGATCCTACACTCCCTTTGGTAGTCGTTCCAGCCTCAGGAGCCAACAGGGAGAATGGTGTGATGTGGGCATCTTCCCCAGATCGCCTAGAAATGCCTAGAAAGCCATTTCACCACTCAAACAGCTCGGATTCTCCATGCGTTTCTGAATCTGGTTCTGACATCTTTAGTAAACGGGAAGTGATACATAAGCTGAGGCAGCAGTTGAAGAGAAGGGATGACATGATTGTGGAAATGCAGGATCAGATTATGGAGTTGCAGAGTTCGCTAGATGGTCAGCTGACGCATTCCCACCTTTTGCAATCCCAACTAGATGCAGCTAACAGGGACCTGTTTGACTCAGAGAGGGAGATCCAGAGGCTGAGGAAGGCAATAGCGGATCACTGCGTGAGAGACTCTGGTCATCCTGAAAAGTCAGTGACAGCAAGGAACTGGCCGGCAGAAAATGGGCATGCAAATGGGTTTTATGATGGAGAAATTGGTTTTGAATCGGTGGACAAGGGAAGAGGAGATGGAGGGAGGATTGAGATGTTAAAGAGAGAAGTGGGTGAGCTGAAGGAAGTAATAGAAGGAAAGGAGTACCTGCTGCAGACTTACAAGGAGCAGAAGGTGGAGCTATGCTCAAAGATCACAGATTTACAGCAAAGATTGGTTTCTCAAGTACCAAATATTTTGTAGGGTGGTGGTCAATTTTCGTTTGGGAAGAAGCATTCTTTCTCCTTTCTGCCCCCTCATTCAGTATGAATGTCTCATGCTGTATGTTGTGTTTATGGGTGTGTTTGAGTGTGTCTGAGTGGGATATATTGAAAGGAGGAAATTGAAATGTGGTATGAAAAGAAATTTAGAGTTAAAAAGAAATGTCTTGGTTCCCAAATGATAATCTGGCAATTAGTTGTTTTCAGCCTGAGCAAATTCCAAGTGTGTATACATATTTCTGCTGTTCTTTCATCCTTGGGGTTTTGTCAGTTTAATTATTTTCGTTGAAGTTATCTATCAGAAATACTGGATATGTACAAGACATCCCGATTCCTGAGCAAAGAAATCAAATGTGGAGACTGCTTTTCTGCTAAATATGCCTAAGATTTCCTTCAATGAAAGAGGAAGGACTGGGCCACCAAACCACCTTGGAGACTTAGCATCATAAGAAGTTAAAAGTAGGTTGACGTGTAAGCGTATAAATTGGGTTTTCTTAGGAGGAAAAAGATAGTCAGTTGCAGTCTGAACTATGAACTACATATCAGCAATTCCGTTTACCATACTTTTAATACTATGGTTTATACCATGTTCTACAACATTACCTATAATGTGAATTATAGCATAGATTTTTGTGGATGCGTTCAACTAACTATGAATATCGCCATAACATAGATTTTTGTGGATGTGTTCAACTAATTATGAAGATCGTCTCTATAAAATTTGAACTCATTTGATAATATTTAACTATGTCAAATGATTGATGATTGCAAAATAAAAAAATCTAAGCTGTTAAAAAAGTTCAAAGTTGATAACGATTTTTTTAGAGATTTCCAAATTAGATGAATTTTTGTAGAGATATTTTCTATGGTTAGTAGATCATGTTCACAAATTATTAGCACTTAATTCATCTTGATTGTAGGAGAGTGGTATAAATCATGGTATAAAAAGTGTGGCAAACGGAACCTTATACATATATATGGTTAATTATTTTCTTTTCAAAGACATTTATGTTTGGATGTAATGAGTGTTGGTTGAGGTCAGCAATAAAAAAGGGGTGCGGTATTGGCACCACTTTATAGGATTGGCACAACTTTGGCAAAAAGTAAAACAATAATGGTTATTCTTTATATGTCCTTTTACACCCCACTTGCTCGATAGTTCTATGGCATCGGGTTGCCGCGAGATCCTATATCCCACGGCAAGCAATTGCCACAAAATCGCACAATCCACGGCATTGGGTTGCCGTGAGATCCCATACCACGACAGGAAGTTGCTGCAGAATTTTTTTTTTTTGTGTTTTTTGTTTTTTTTCACTTCAAATTTTGCGTATTTAACACACGACATATGGATAACTCATTTTATTCTTTAAAGTTTCTTCATACACTCCAAGAACAACACCAAAACCATAACAAAAAAAAAAGTACAATCGAAGCATAATTTTGTTATCTCGCAGCAAATATATTTCATATGCTATAAGAAAAATTTGTGATCAAATTAATGAAGAAGAATTTTTGATAACTAACACAAGCAAAGACTCCATTTTAGTGAACACAACCATCTCGCGGCAACTAATATTTTTTTTACTATGGCTATTAAAAAAAATTAAAAGAAAAAATGACCCACGGCAACCACCTTCCGTGGGATATGGGATCTCGCGGCAACCCGATGGCGTGGATTGTGCGATCTTGCAGCAGCTTCTTGACGTGAGTGTTTTTTATGTGATTAATAGAGGGGTGCCAATACTTTTGAATTGGTCAAAGGGGTGCCAATTCCAAAAAGTGGGGTGTCAATACCGCGACCCATAAAAAATCTCATAACTACTGTTAGAATTACACCAACGGTGAACTAGTTGGATTCTTTTTTCAATAAAAAAAAACAACATCCTATGGTTAACACACTGACTCATATTTAGAGTGCAAGACCCACATGCTAACATTGTTATACATGGAACTAATCAAAGCTGCACTGTTATACTTTTAGTTATATTGATGACCATTCTAGATATACCGTAGTGAATGAAATGGTCAAGTGATGTTCCTCTTAGAAGCATCCCCAAGCTAACCTTGGGAGTCGCACAACTCACTAAAATGACCCGCTCCTAAAAAAATGATTTAAAACCTAATTTTTTGTAGATATAATCTACTAACCACAAATAATATCTCCACAAAAATTCAATTTGTTTCACAATTTTTAACATTGGCAAAAGATGATTGCAAAAACTAGACATTTATGGACCGTTAGATATTTTTCCAAAAGTGGACAACAATGTTTATCTAAGTTAGAGGATATCAAATGAGTTGAATTTTTGTAAAGATGTTATTTATGGTTAGTAGATTATATACACAAAATATTAGGTTTTAAATAATTTTGTAGGTGAAGTTGTGGGTTGTTTTAGATTTGGTACTTATTTAAAGTCCTTATTTAATGTCCTTTTTGGAGCTGGGCTGTATATATATATATATATATATATACACATATATTCATACCATGGTTTATACCATGACTCACAACTTCACCCACAAGACGAACTAGAACCTAATGTTTTGTGGATATGTCCAACAAACTATGAAGATCACCTCCACAAAATTTCAACTCATATGATGATGTTTAACAATGTCAAAAGATGATTGCAAAATCGAAAAAATTGGCATGTTAAAAAAAATTTAAAGTTGGCAACAATTTTTAAATAGGTTAGAGATTTCCAAATGAGCCGAATTTTTGTGGAAAATCTATCCATAGTTAGGATATCATATCCACAAAATATTAGCTTTTAACTCATCTTGTAAAGGGACGTGGTATAAACCATGGTAAACGGATCCCTCCCCTATATATATATATATACACACACACACACGACTTACACCAAGGCTCCTCAACTTTAGAAACACACTCTCTCCCCAGACATTGAATGTCTATTGTTTTTTAGAGAACATTTTAACTTCAAAAGAAATTAGGCGAGCCTTTTATGTTAGAATTATCCTTCTTCAAAAGAAATTGACATCTTATTTGTTGGTATAGCTGCATACTTTCACTTAGCTTAGTGGCTAATGTACTCCTCTAATATTTCTATCGACTATGTGGACATTTTATACATACTTTTTGATTTGTGTCATTACTGGACGGAAAACATGTGATGAATACAAAGAAGTTAGGTTGTTGACATACAAAAAAGTTCTTTATAGGCTTTTCAACACCCATTCAAAAAGCTTCTCTAAAACTAATTAAAGTGTATATGAACTACTTGTATGTAAAACACTTCCATATTGTTGCTTATAGGAAATAGACACGACTAGGGGCCTTTTTTTTCCGTCCTTGCCCATAGTTGTCTCGCATTTACCAACACTAACCAAGAGGGTTTGAGGTTGTGCATAAGCAGAGTAGTACGTAATACTGCTTGATGCTAAGACATGCAACCAGAAAAATCATAAAAAATGCTAGAGTTTTGGACTTGATGGCAGCCATTGGTTGATATTATATATGGAAAAAGAGTGCTAGCTAGAAGTCAGAAGTAGAGTTTGCACAGAAGCCCTAAGGAGCTTGCACTTCACATAAGTAAATGACTTGGAGTTCACTTAAACATGATAGAGATCAACAAAATAATTAGATGGTAAACTTTAACATTATCAATAATTCGCATAAACTGGCAAAGTGGCAATACAACATTTTGCTGACATGTATTAGTAATTACGTTCTTCACCATGTCTAAGTACATACTAAGTACTTTGTACAACTATAATTACCTTTACCAAATGAGTATAACCGATTGATCTACACGGCTACACCACATGGATTCTAATCTCTAGTTGGGGAAAAAAAACTCGTTATCAATAAAATTTCCACCCTAAAAAAAAATAATAGTAAATAAAATGGGTATTTAGGCTTTGGTCCTATTTATAGTAGCGATACTAGGCTTTGGTCCATTTATAGTAGGAAATTAGACTTTAGTCCAACTTTTGGTAGTCAAACTCGTTGACTATCTTGTATTTAGCTTAATACCTAGAATACCCTTACACGTGCGTCTCACACATTTGATTAATTTTAGTTTTAGGATTGCTACGTGGCAAACATCTAATGCGTGTAGATCTACTAAACTAAGTCCGTTGATTTCCACTTTCGCGTATCTCGATCAAAAAGGTTGCCATAAATTACGAGGGAAAACTTTTCCTCTTCCTCGCTCGTGCTTTCTCTCAGTTTTAATTTACTAGAAATAGTAAAATACACATATTTCATAATAACCCAATTAACCAAAGGTTGTATTTAGCTAATTTAGGCTATCTAGCTTTGTTACCAACTGCTAATATTTGCGATCGAGATATGCTTCAGCTAGCTAATCTATTCTCCAATTGGTGTGCAACTAACTTGCCTATAAAATGGAGTCATAAACTAACCTTTTGAAATAAAATCAAGCAACATCTAAAGTTGTGTGAATCCAACCTCTTGTGCTTGAGTGAGTCACAACAATCGAAAACCACACCACCACACCATGAAGAACAACTTCTCCTTAAACTTGTTATCTTCATTACTAATTATATGTCTCAGTACAGTTGCATTACAAAAACATGTAATGGCAATGCCTTTATTTACCAATTTTGATGGATAATTGACGAGGATGGAAATAGAGTTAAGCTAGCATGTGTAAATTGGCCTGATCACCTTCAACCTGCTGTTACTGAGGGGCTGAGTAAAAAACCAGTAGACATGATTTCTGAGAAAATAAGATCCATGGGATTCAATTGCATTTGACTCACATGGCCTTTGGCTTTGATTAATAAACACACATTAGCGTCACGTCTATGACTGCTATAACTCCTTCAAAAGCCTAGGCCTCTTTGAGTCTCTTGGTGGGATCAAAGTTAACAACGAAAGGTTTCTTAATATGAGCCTCTCCCAAGTTTTTAAGGTAAATTCCATTTATAGCCAAAACTTGGCAATACGATTCTTGTGGACCAAATCCCGACGTCCTTGTTGTACTTTCTGGATTATATTTTGATACAGATCTGAGTTTCTTAAGAGAAAAACAGGTGAAAATATCATTTACAAGAAAGCTAGTATTCGAGGGTCATTGGTATGCATTCACAGAAAATACGATTGCTTGGGTGAGAGGACGAGTGTAAGTTGAGTGAGAGAAAGCACGAGTGAGGGAGAGGAAAAGTTTTCCCTCGTTATTTTTTGGCAACCTTTTTGAGATACGCGAAAGTAGAAATCAACGGACATAGTTTAGTAGATCTACACACGTTAGATGTTTGCCACATAGCAATCCTAAAACTAAAATTAATAAAATGTGTGAGACGCATGTGTAAGAGTATTCTAGGTATTAAGCAAAATACAAGACAGTCAACAAGTTTGACTACCAAAAGTTGGACTAAAGTCTAATTTCCAACTATAAATAGACCAAAGCCTAACATCGCTACTATAAATAGGACAAAAACCTAAATACCCCATAAAAAAACAACTTGATATGCTAATAATTGGATCGAACCTTTTCTTTTCTTCACAATTAGTATGGCCTAGTAGGTCTATTATTAAACAAGTTTGGCTTGGATGAAGTTGGATATAGAGACAGGACCAATATGTTTCAAATGACTTCCAGTCTTCCACCATCTCCCTATAATTTGGAAGAGAAAATGAAAAATTAGTCATCGGAAATGGAAATGTGGATCAATGAAATGAGGGAAATAGTTTATATATATATATATATATATACTTAGTGAAGTAATCTTTAACTATCCTGATTTTGAAATATTGGGTTGTTCGGTCCAAAGCCCTATAGTATGCTATCGATGTAGGTGTTACTTTGAGATTGAGTGCAATAATTACACTATTTTAGAGTTGAAAACAGTGGAACAGAAAGAGATAGATGGTCTAACTTTAGATTTTACAACAATTAGATTGCTAGATCGATATATGTATTATTGTAATTTCCATTGTTATAAAAGTATGTTTGCAACATTTGGTTTATAATATCAAAGAAGCTCAAATTAGGTAGGTTTAATTATTTGAAAGTTCATAAAGATATTAGGTAAAATGATTATGTTGATGAAGATCACATGAATAGAGTTACCATGCATAAGTTTAAGTGAGCAAGGAACCCAAATGAATGAAGAATGAGAAGATAGTAATAATTTAAATACTAATAGATTCTCATAACATCTCTAGACCGAAAACAACAATTCCTACGGTTATAGCATAACAAAAACAACTTGAAATGGCCGCCTAGCCAAGCCTAAATTTTCCATCCTAAACTTCCCTTCCTCAACCATCTTTACTCTTCAGGGTCCTCCTTCAGCTTCTCTTGGCACTACACCATTGCTTCAATACCTTCCACTGTTGCAACCACACTAAAACGGTTAGCTCTTGCATAAACTTCCTCATACCAAACACCCATTAATCCATCCAGAGGATTTGAAAATGCTTCTCCATCACTACTAACTCGAATATCCAGGCCAGTCCAAATACTTTGGCATTATTATCCATTGAAGATGAATCTATGAGATTTTGATTCAAATGAGTAGGGAATGGAGGATTCTTCCAATTATTATGAGGATAAGGAATCGAATAAACAAACATGAAAAAATGAGATTGATTGAGGAATTGCCAGAAAGATGTGAAATGATTACGACTATATCGATACTGGCCCTCTCCCGTCCTTCACAGCATCACAATCAAACCAAACAACAACATGCCTATCTTCTTGCTTGCATGACAAATATGAAATTTTATAAAACAACATTTAAATTAGAAAATCACTAAAAAAAAAAAGGTTATTGACAAATACGCAACACCATTCTCGGTCATGACAAAGTGAAGTATAATGTGATACTATGTGTAAGACTTAGGATGTACATCCACATATGTTATTGGGTTAGGACTCAAGTTGTGTAACTAAAACACTTGTAGAGATTGATCCGGATAAGATATAATCATATATTTATATTCCTATATATTGGGAAGAGAAATCCAACGTAGGTAATCTCATTATTCTCATTCTGGTTTTCTCTCTTCTTCCATTACAATTGTAGCTACTAAGGGTTTAAAGTTGTGAGGACCTAGTTCACTTTTCTAGTAATTTTGGCTATGACAACGAGAGATAATGTGTGCCTTTGATCAATTCCGATTCCATCACTTCCACTTCCACTTCCGCTTCTGTTGCCGATCTCATTGATCTTTTCCGACAAAAGGTTAGTGTGCTCTTTTGTCTTCACTATGTTTTTTGTTTTTAGATATGGTAAGGATTTGATCAGTTTGAGTACTCTTTTTATAGTGGTAGAGAATAGATTTCAATTATGGTAATTTATTTACTCCAACACCACCCATATCTCTGAAGATTCTTCAGGAAGATGTTGAACTCTGCATATTCCTACACGCAAATGATGCAAGTCGATCACTTAATGGGGCAACTATCAATTTACCAAAGAATTTCAATATAGTGGTGATGGCTCATAAACACCTTTCACATTACCACATACACCAAAGATAGATGTTCCAAACCCCCAAATTATAGATGCATAAAGTATTAGGAGTTAGGACTTGTAGTAAGGAAGAAGAAAGGAATGGAATTCAGAACAACACCATTTTAGAGAAGTTTGAGGAGGGGAAAAAATGTGAGAGAGGTCGTGAGGAAGATGATGACGTAAGAGGAAATGTACATTGTACATTCTCATTTTAATTTAGTCAAACAAAAAGTTTTTTTAATTTTATTATGAGATGAATACCGGCATTGCTTTCGTACTATTCCAATGTTTAAGCATATAGGTTGGATTTATTGCCAACATATATTAGTATCTCTATACGTAACCCTGCTCTTTTCCTTTCCTTAATTATTTTAGAATATATATAATATTTTAAATGAAGTCCTTAGTTTTTTCACAACTTTGTAAGAGGTGGTGATTACTTTAGTTTATATCAGTGACATTATTGGTGTCGTATTCAAAAGATATTGATGGGGACCTTGAAAAAGAGAACATCTAGCTCCTTAAATGGTTATTATATTGCCGATAATTGTCAACTATCACCTCGGTCTCTACTTGCTGCTTTGGACACCACCATCGGTTTCTCCCTCACCACTTCAATTAGTCCTCTCCATCCTTTCACTAACAGTGCCGATCTAAAGCCACACACAAGTATCAATGTAAGTATGTTCTACTGAAGTTTGTGATATTATCTAGCAACCTCAATATTAATTATATCAATCAAGGTTAGTTTAACTGTGTTTTTTATAAAATCTACTTCCACATATTATTCAATAACTGTTAGCTAAGATAATTGTTTGTTGTAGGCAGGCAATATGTTTATTACATACGTACAACTACACCTTGCAGGTCGTCCTACAATGGAAATATTAATTGTAGGCAAATGGAAACATAACTAAGTAGTGTACAAATAAACTAATTGAATGAGTATGTAGCTAATCAATGATGTAGTGTTTTCGTATCTCCATTAGATAAGAAGATTAACCATCTGGTGGAAGACAACGTAGCATGGACATAGAAGAAACGTTGTACCTATTAAAGCATGTGTGCGGAGAAATTAATTAAAAGAGTAGCAGATCTATGATGCAACATTTTCATATCTCATATCGATCGCCGTTCGATGAGAAGCTTGAACAAGTGGCAGAATGGACATAGAAGAAACATTATATTATGGATGTAGAGGGCTACATCAGACGATCAGAATCTGAATCTGGTTTGAATCTGGTCGGAGTATGAAATTTGTTTAGAAGATAACCTTGTCAAGGTAGCAGAGTCTTTCATTGCAATTCATGTTATGAAGAAGGTTCAGCTGTATCAGGTTGTATGGGAAAAGAAAATGCATCATCTGAGTTCAGCCACATCCATTGTACCAGATAGTGATGCACAATCATTTCAATACCTGTTCCAAGTCTTAAATCTCTCTCATAAGCATCATATTTTATATGAAAACTACTCCCCCCATCAAAAACTTGTTTTTTATTCTTTAAACGTTTCCATCTTCATCCTTTTAAGTCCAATCATTATCATGATCTCATCATCTCTTTCTATTTAAAGTTAATTACTAGAAGTCTTTACTTTCTAACTAGCTAGTTATGTACATATCTTCCTTGTTCTTTTTCTTTTACTTCTTATAGGAACATTCCTTTACGAGGCATAAGATCCACAAGCCCACTATCAGCATTAAGTACAGCGTTTCCTCAAAGTTCAGCGTTCTTCCAATCAGTATCAACAAAGAAACAACCAATACCAAACTTTCTAAACCCCCTGAAACATCAAATCTTGGACCCACTTTTTTTGTCTTTCAGCACACCAAAAACCAAGTTGTCATTTCAAGCCATCACCCCGCTGTACAAACCAACCTAAAAATATCTGGGTACAATCAACAACCTATCATCGCAACCTTTGATTGGTTATTTAAACAAAATCTCCGGCATCCAGATCTGGGTATATATATTATGGATCACATGACACACTCTTTATCCCACTCACTGATTCTTGGTTACACTGAAGAAGAAAAACTTCCTTATGAAATAATGGACATTCCAAGAGACTTGTTAATCCAATCCCAAGCACGTTGGAAAACTCATTCATTGGGAAACTCATATCTGATGTTGAACATCACCCAAATGAGATTTTACGCTCTGTGAGATCGAAATGGAACTTGAAAAAGAAACCGGACATCGTTATTCTTGAAGGAGATCTCTTCGTTTTTCGATTTGAAAAGGAAGCTGATAAGGCAAAGATTATAAAGGATCAACCTTGGCAAATATTAGGTTATCTTATGGTCTTGAAAGCATTTTCACCAAACACCGTACCATCCACAATACGGTTTACCACAACACCAATATGGATCACTTCACGGGTCTAAAACTGGAACATCAGCTCCCCATAGTAATCGAACAAATCGCTTTTGCTGCTGGAAGGGTTCTAGAGGTTGATCCCGCTGACAACGCACCTAGAGATGCTGATGGATACCGTGCTAGGGTCGAAGTTAATATCGAAGCCCCAATCACCCAAGGAGTTATGGTTAAAACAATCAGCCAAGGACCAGTCTGGATCTCCTTTGTGTTCATAGGTATGCCATATCACTCTTGTAGAAGATGCTTCAAAATCGGCCATGATACCTACTATTGCAACCTTCCTGAACCAGGTCATGAAACTCATACTGAACCCACTCCTTTCCTCTTAGAAAATTATAGTCAACCACAAAATGCCCAAATTGTAGTGGTTGAAAACCCAACACCTAATAACATGACCGAGGAAGCTAGAAATCATCACACCCCCTTATTTGGAGTAGCTGAGGCATGTGTCATTTATACTCTAAAGGATGAACCACAAAACCCAACTCTAAACATGGGGGTCTCATCATCTAAAAGTATCTCAAAAAAAGAAGGGGGTTTATCCAAAATAGAACAAGGACTGATCCAGTTTGAAGAACCCACACCGATGGAAACTGCTATTATTATGGGTCATCTTATCCAACCACTAGCCTCTTTCCCTTTAGGCCCAAATCCACAACCCAACATCATAATTCCAACCATTAGCTCACATACCAAGAATCTCTCACCACCAAACCATATCACCGACATCCCCATCCAAACCAAACAAATCACTAAAGAAACACCACCCTACATCCAAATTTCATCATCGGAATGTGATGGAAAAACAAAAATCCAATCTGGAAATGTCAATCAAAAAGCTATACACCGCAAGAGTAGTTGAAAAGGAAAGTGTACTGAGCAAGATCAAAAACCACCCAAGAAAAGAAATATACAGCTTTCAATCAATGAACCCGCTCTTTCATACATCACAAATGAAGATCCATACATCCCAGCTCCACCTCAAAATCCATCAATCAACCTACCAGGAAAATTAGATATGGGACAAAATGCACCTTTTACCTCAAAAATATGTGTGGCTGATATTAATGTGGAGTTTGTTTGAGATATGATCACCAATCCGATTGTAAATCAGATTTTACTTTCCCAAGGTGTTGTCTTGCACTCCCTTTGGGGAGATATCAACTTGAACTCAAGAACACTTCCTTCGGTGGTTGAACTCCCAAACTTTGAAGACGAAAAACTGGACTTACAGATGGAGATAACGGAGCAATCCCAGATCCTAAGTGATACCTTTGGAGATATCACAGTTGAATAATCACAAACCAATGTCCCTTTTCAGCTGAATGATGAACTAGATGTTGAACTTAATGCTAATATGAATCGAGCTTTAATTTCATCTTATGCCTCGCATAGGGAGGTTCTTTCTATTCAAGCAACAAAGGTAACATATCCACCCCTTTTTTATTTAAAGCTCTTACCTTGCTTCATACATATCTATAATTTGTTGCTTGAATTCATATATACCTTTTCTCTGGCTTGTTCTGCAAGATACAAAGCTAGTTTGATTACTCCATATCATTGCAATTCTCCTGAACATATGTATGTACATCATGCTAATTTTATTTTGGTTAAGTCTTATATATTACTATGAAAAAATATTACCATTTCATATATAAATAATGATTTGTGGTTCACTCATATGGTACAATGGATCTATCAAAAAAATTCAGAGTATATCACCGAAGAAGCTCTATCTGGGTGGGAGACCCCAAAATTTCATACAAAGGTATAATCAGATAGTCAAAGGTTCTTGTTCAATTATGAATGCACAACAGGGTGTTAGCTTGGTTTGTGTCTGTACCATAACAGACACCAGTAGTGAATAGATGAAGATCTTAAGCTGGAATTGTAGAGGTTGTGGGAATCCTGCAACCATTAGGCATTTGAAAAATCTCCTTCTCTCCCATAATCCTGATATTTTGTTTCTCTCTGAAACAAAATCGAATTCTAATCACATGTCATATATCTCACATCATCTGTCATATTCTCATTTCTTTGCAATAGAACCCAATAACACTGCAGGGGGACTATGCATCTTTTGGAAAGATGGTGTCAATCTCTCAATCCAAAATTCTTCCATAAATCACATCACAACTAATATCCTCTTCGAACCTCTTTTTCTTACATGGACTACCTGTTTCTTTTATGGCAGTCCATACAAAAATTCCAGAAACTTGAGTTAGAATTCTATCAGAGATCTTGCAAATCAAACCAATAATACACCTATTCTTATTATTGAGGATCTAAATATTATCCTCTCTTCTGATGAAAAAAGTGGTGGGAGACCTTTTGTACATAGTGACTGCCAACCTGCTGTAGATATCATTAGAGACTTGGCTCTGCTAGACTCAGGTTTTAAAGGATACCCCTTTACTTGGTCCAACAAGAGAACTACCCCTGACAATATCCAAAAAAGACTAGACAGAGCACTCAATAATTTTGAATGGAGCCTTCTTTTCCCAGAAACGATTATCTATCACTTACCAGCCACTGTATCTGATCACTCACCCATTCTCTTAAATACCTAGCCACAATCCCAAGATTTTCCTAAACCTTTCAAGTTCCAACATATGTGGATAGAACACCAAAACTATCACAACATCATTCATGAGGCTTAGAACAAACCAAACACCCATCAAAATATACATAATTCCCATAAGATGCCTACCCTTATTCCAATTCATCTCACTTCCACAAAAAAAGCTTGGAAATTTTGGAACAAAAATGTGTTTGGAAATGTTTTTCAAAAGATTAATCTTTTAGAAAAGGATTTGTTATATATTCATAATCTACAACCCACTAGAAATAATGTTGCCTTAGAAAAAAATATTCTTATTGAGCTTGACAGTCTTCTTCAAGAAGAAAAACTATGGCAGCAAAAATCTAGAGATAAGGATCTCATTGTAGGAGACAGGAACACAAAATATTTTCATATCAAAACTTTGAGACATAGGAAGTTCAACAAAATTGAATGGCTAAAAACTGACAATGATAAGTGGATTTCTTCTTATAAAGCCATTGGCCAATCCTTTGTTTCTCATTTTGACTCTCTGTTAAATAAGAATAATTGCAATCCCTTCTCTGCTAGTTTGACACATATTCAAAATCTCTTCCATAAATCCATCTCTTTTGAAAATAATCTGGATATATCGAGAATTGTGTCCACTGAAGATGTTGAAAATACTACCTTCAGCATTGGGGGTCTGAAATCCCCTGGGCCTGATGGCTTCCCAGCCATCTTTTACCACTCCTCTTGGGACATTGTTGGTCCTGATATTGTAAATATGGTCAATAACTTCTTCACTGATGCACATTCTCTGGATAATATAGGTCACACTAATATTGTTCTTATTCCAAAATGTATATATCCCACTTCTTGCTCTGATTATAGGCCTATTAGTCTATGTAATATATCTTATAAAATAATTTCAAAACTCTTAGCTAACAGACTAAAGGAATACAGTGCACCTTGTATTTCACCTTTTCAAAGTGCTTTTGTCCCCAAAAGACAGATAACTGACAATATTATTTTGGCTCATGAGATTATGCATACCATGAAGCATAAACAAGGTAAATCTGGGCTCATGGCCATCAAGCTAGATATGTTCAAAACTTTTGATAAAGTGAATTGGCAATCCCTTCTGTCCATTCTTAGTTCTATAGGGTTAGATTCTCATTCTGTTAATCTTGTACATCAATGCATATCCTCCCCCAACTTCTCTGTTTTGGTTAATGGTTCTCCTTTTGGTCACTTCAAATCCTCTAGAGGATTGAGACAAGGAGACCCTTTGTCTCCTATTCTTTTCATCCTTATAATGGAAGTTCTTTCTAGAATTCTCGAAAAGAAAACTAATGATAAAAGTATACATGGTATCAGTATATCAAGATATAGCAAACCCATATCCCACTTATTGTTTGCAAATGATGCTTTTATTTTTTGTAGAGCTAATATGACTGAGGCTGAAGAGCTTTTAGAAGCTCTTAGGTCCTTCTATGACATAACTGGTCAAGAGATACACTTTGAGAAGTCTGGCATCCATTTTAGTAATAACATTCATCCTGAGCTTGCATCATACATCATGAAAACCCTTAACATGAGATCAATAAAAATTGGTGAAAAATATCTTGGTTCCCCCCTGTTTCTTGGACAACCAAAATCTAAGATTTTTAGTGGTATCATCACTAAGGTTAACAACAAATTAGCTAGCTGGAAGAGTAAATTACTCTCACACAGGCAGCAAGAATTGTCCTCATCAAATCCATTTCATCAGCTATCCCTACTTTTCACATGAGCACTTTCATGTTACCAACTTATATCACCTCCACCATCAATGGTTTGCAAAGAGATTTCTGGTGGGGAACCTCCAAAGGGAAAGCCCACCCTCTTTATCTTAAAAGTTGGAAGTTCATATGTCAGTCAAAAAAATCAGGTGGGATAGGTATAAGAGATATGTCTATCAACAATCAGGCTCACTTGAGTAGGATTATCTGGCAAGTTATAACTAATCATTCTTCCTTGTTGGCTGAACAACTCAAAGGTAAGTACTTCCACAAAACCTCTATCATGCATTCCATTCTTCTTGGTTATGGTATAGCTTTCAAAATTGCTTGAAATCTATTATTGACAACTCTATTTGGAAAGTAGGTCTTGGGCTTCATATTAACATATGGAAGGATCAATGGATACCATGCCTCAATAATGGGAAAGTTCCGGACAACAACATTGTAAATACTGCCTTCACTACTGTCTATGACTTCATTGATCATAATACTAGAACTTGGAAAACAAATCTTATATCACAACTCTTTGATCCTGACACTTGTATACACATAGAAAATATCTTTGTCTAGGAAACACTTGGATGATAAAATCATGTTGATGCACACTGCTAATGGCACACACTCTATGAAATCTATGTATAATGCTTTAAGTACTCGATCTCAAGTGAATCCAAAAAGAACTAATCTTGCTTTCTGGCACAATGATAACAATCCAAGAGCTGGACTTTTTGCTTGGAAGTGTTATAATAATATGATACCCACTAGAGATCACCTTGTTAATATTCTCTTTGTTCCTGATAAAAAGTGTCTTCTATGTAACATGCACACTGAATCCATACACCATCTTATGCTAGTATGTCCTTTTACACAGGTTTTATGGTATGCCACACCTTGGCACTTTAGACTAACCCATTTTGCTAATATGAAGGTGGAACATTGGATTGATATGTGGTTTCAACCACCAAGAGATTGGCCGATTGAAAAAAAATGCTTGGAAACATTTTTGCCTATTGATTAATTGGGAAATTTGGTTAGAAAGATGTGAAGTATACCATACAAAAACAAAACCAAATATTTTCAGACTAACAAAATTGGTTAGTGATTACTTTGCAGGCCTGAGCAACACTGACTTGCAGGTTCAAATCATTAAATCTGCCACAAAGATTGCATGGAAACCACATAAACGACCCTGTCTTAAACTGAATGTGAATGCAAGCTATAACACAACCGACTCGAAAGTATTTTTTGGATATATTTTAAGGGACTCAAAAGTATTTTCTGGGTGCAGGAACAGTTGGAGGGAATTCCAAAAGTACAGAAGAAATGGAATGCAAATGACTGCTCAAGGCCTTGGAATGGAGCAGGCCGGAAGTTCGAATGCCGAGAACTAGAAGTAGAAGTGGATTGTAAAGCTGCTGTTGACTATCTAAAGCAGCATAAAGCCAGTTTATCTTGGAACTTAATGTTAATATTAGATTATGTAAAAAGTTTATTGTTTACTGTTGGGATAGTGTCATGCAACTGGGTGCATAAAAGTGATAATGTAGCAGCACACCAGATTGCAAGTTTTGGAAAATCTATAGTTAGGGATGTTGAATGGTTATAAATTCCACCGCCTTGGCTAATGGATATCCTCGAAAAAGATCGAATCAAAGAAGTCTGTAACCTGGACATGTAAATATTTCCAATCTATATTTATCTATATGTTAATTACCAAAAAAAAAAAAGATATGTTTGCACCTTAGTGTAAGCCTTATGATTAGAGGTTGTTATAAGTCTGTAACACTAGCATATATATATACCAATAGCACAATATGCAAAGTGTAACATTTAACCTTTTATTGATTTGAAAGTGTATGTGTTGATCTCAACTTTAAATTAACATTATATTAAGTTCTTATTATTAAGTTACGTCCTTACACATTACTTTGTATGAACAGAGTTTCATATCAACTAATTTATCTCGCTAGCAGTTTAGGACTCACGACTCACCAAGCTTAGAGTACGAACCGCAATGGAGGAAGATGGCAGAAGTGTTATCTATAATGAGTACGTTATACATTTAGTTTGGGTAGAAGTTTAGAATTTCAGCAAATAATTTTAAAATATTCATATTTCACATATACCTTAATCTTTACATTTGTAAGATGGATATTGTTTTTGGTTCAAATGTTGTATTGACCTAAAAACTCCACTGCTCAATCGCTCCGAAATAATGGACTCACAACACTCTCTTTTCTCTCTCACTGTGCGGCCCCCTTTTTTCTCTTCCCATCTCCTTCTCTTTATACTGGTTTCTTCTCACTTCCTGACCGTCCAGCTGTCCTCCCATCCGACTGATCCCCTTCCTGCCAGTACACTTGCCACGTCCGCGATCTAGGGTTTCTAGGCTAGGATTGCATACTTCCCAGTTTATATTACTAAGATGCACCCCACTCGGTGTCCCGCTGACCTGGTCCTTTCCCTGGCTCGGTTCCTATGCTCCTACTCTATCATATTACTCTGACTCCCATATGACGTCCACTAACCTGGCATCCTTTTCATAATTGGGCCTATACAAATGCCCCTTCTCGATTCCGCGATCCTAATTATGGACCCGGGGTCGAGAACCCACTTTTCCTCATTTTCCATGCACCTTTTCTTCCCACTCCTAGGATTGCGTGAGAGAGTGAATGTACTCATCACGCGCGTTTTCCGCCGCCTCTCGTACTTCGCACTGCCACGTGTCTCTTTTAGGCTGGCTCGCTGTCTTGTCGCCTCGGTTTCCTCATTCCTTGTAATTACCCTTCTACCCCCAATCCCTTCAGTCTTTCTGCCCCCTCAAAAATACGCTTTTCCCCTCCCCTATATAATCCCCTCTCCTTCTTCTTTCTCTCCCTTTTCATCTCAGTTCTTTTCTTTCCCACCTTGCTCTCGTTCTCCACTCCGGCCAACATCCAGTTCGTGACTACCCTCCCTTTCTTTCCTCGGTAAGCTTTTTCTTCCTTGAGCATTCTACCTGGGCAACACACTTCCCTACTAGCTTTCCTTGGTAAGTTTCTCTGTGCTTGAATCTCTTTAATTTTCACTTTTATTTGAAATATTCAACTTCTCGAGCCTGTTCATCTTTCCTCGATGTCGGTTTCTGAATATACTGACCCCTCGTCTTCCCAATCCGGTGGGTAGCGTCGCCACCCCCTCCAGTTCCTACTGCAGTCCCTTCAACCTCTGGTCGTCCGGCCTCCTTATTGTCGCCCCCTTCCCGATGCCGTAAACCTAATTTGGCCACAATTAGGGCTGCCTACAGTATTCCGGCCAACATAGTTCTAGAGCACGTGCCTGCTATCACCCATTACCCTCATCTGGTTCCCCGACGTCCGGGGTACCTTGTAGTCACAGTGGGCCAAATTGTAGCCGGCCTGTGGCTACCTCTCACTTTGTTAAACGTCGAGGTATGTAATCATTTCCACATTCCTCCCTGCCAAGGCATAGGGAATTTTTGGAGAATTATGTATGCTGCAAACTCCTATAATAAGTCCGGGGACCCCAAGATCACGAGCCGCGACATATTTTCTCCGTACTATATCAAAAAAAGTACCAAAGACGTCGGGGTAGGGTACCAGTCTTTCTGTGTGCGTCCTTGCAAGAAGAATTTCCTACTTCATATCACCTCCTCGGATAAAGTATGGCACCACTACCCGTTGTACGTGTCGGGCCCATTCCTATCTACGGATCTCCCTGACGATTTAACTCTTAACCATCTTACCTTCAGATCACGCAGTGCGTATCTCGGTTTTCCCCTTCCCTCTAGATGTATTATTTCATTTTTTCCTAACTGTGGTTTCTCTTCCTTGTGCAAGGTGGCGGTCAGATTCCAAGTCCCAAATCTACTATGGTATTTCAAGTCCTATCTTCCAAAGACTCCGCGACCTCAGACCTGACCAAGCCACACACCTGGGTATTCATCCTACCACTGTGGCCCCACTACTGCAAGTTCCCGACCTATACCACATAGGTGGCTTATCAGCTCCTTTTTACCGCCCTCCCCCTCTAAAAGAACGCAAACCCCAAGCATCCCCCCGGCAAAGGCCTTACCCCATGCACCACGCCGCAAACGAACCAGGTCCGCTACCCCTCCACCCGTCTCCCGCAGATCTCAAGACACTCCCACCTCCTCTGCTCTGGAAGGTGTCCCCTCATTCCACTCTATCTCTGACTGGGACGATCAATACCACAACTCTCCTATAGACGACATTGATGTTCACAAGCAGAAGCTGTTTGACAGCGACTCTGATGATGAAACAGTCATTGAGGTTTCCCCCTCCGTTGTACAGACTTCCACTGAATAGCCGCCCTTTAAGAAGCCGCGGACCGCATGCTTTGCAGAGCCCGACCTCTCCACGCATCAAGCCCCTGCCTTGGGAGACCTTGCATCCAACCCTTCAACTTGGTCCCAGAACGTTTCACCACCCCCCTTCCATCGGGCTGGCAAGGAATCCGCCTCCGCGCCCTGACCCACAGATGCCCCAGCATCCGTCCTTTCTACTGCAGAAGAATTTCTCCGGTCTTCAAGGTGCGCAACCACCGAGTCAATATTGACGACTCTGCTCTGGACAATGCCGCGGTTGCCTCCTCCCTATTTTACAACTCTCATTTGCCCCGGAACATTGCGTATGCAGATGGAGGCACATTCGATTCGCACCGTACTTCGTTGTACACTAACTGGGAAAGGGTGCATTTTTTTATTATTATTATTTTTATTATTTTTTTTTAACCTTCTCCCTTGGGTCTCAGGTCAGCTTGGATATCTTTTTATGATCCGCGGCCTGCTCAACGCCAGAAACAAGCTGACTGCCTTGGAGAGGGAGTTGGACGGCCCCCTGGGCTTAAGAGCGGCCTATGCGGGCCTTCAATCTGAGTTAGCGGCTGGGAACTTGGCCAAACTCAAGGCTCAAGACGAGCTCTAGACCGCGGAGAGTTCTCATCAAAGGTACATGGACCAAGTCAATGACCGTCTAAGCCAGCAATGGGATTCCCTTATCCAGAACCATCAGCTCAACTTGGAATCCATGGCCCAACAACATCAGGATGCCCTGGAGGCACGCAAACAGAAGCATCAGGAGGCCTGTGTTGTAGAGTCACAAAAGAACTTGTCCGACATGAATACACTCTGTGACCGCTTCAAGCTTCTGGCCGACAAGAGGGTGGCCAGGAAACTCCAAGAAGCAATGGATAGGCTCATCCAAGAAGGTCGCCTTCTCCCAGAAAAGCCTGCCAATCCAGCGACCGACCCCTCTGAGGCTCACACGCCGGCTCAAAAGGTCCTTTCTGCGCAGCTGGAGTCGGAGGAACGTACCACCTTGGAAGCTGTCGCGGCTCTCGCCGCAGAAATCTCCGAAGATGCCATTACCACCCATGAATAACCGCCCTCCAATGTGTTGCCTATTAATGAATCTATTTCCAAAATGATTTAATGACCCTTGTATTGTAATAAGACATTTTTGCTTTCCTGGCCTTGTGATTGGTCATACTTCCCCTTTAGCATGATATTTTGTATTTTGTATGTTATACTATTGTCTCTTTATCATTTGAGGCTCCTTATCAGTTTGATCCACAATTTTTCTCTTTATCTAGATCTCTGCTTCCTTTTTTATTCTTCTCTAAGCTCTCTTCCTCTCTAGCGTCAACGAAGGGTTCAACCCCTCTGTTGACTCTTCTCCTGAGACGCTCTGCAACAGGCCGGGGACACTCTCTTTGCCCCCATGTCTCTTGCGCCTCTGGTCTGCAGGGCCCAGAAGGCTTCCTGCGCCTGCCATATTTGCTCTATTGCGCTTGACATCTCTGATCCACGAGGGGCTCATCCCGCCCTGCGGCTCACTCATACTCTTACACCTGCTGGGAACACTCTACTGCCCCACATGTCTCTGATATCTCTATTCTGCAGAGGGCTCATCCCACTCCGCGACTCATCAGGCTCTTACACCTGTTGGGAGCACTCTATTGCCCCACGTGTCTCTGACATCTCTATTCCGTAGAGGGCTCATCCCACTCCACGACTCACCAGGCTTTTACCCCTGTTGGGAGCAATTTATTGCCCCATATGTCTCCGGCATCTCTGATTCGCTGAGGGCTCATCCCACTCTATGACTCATCAGGCTTTTACACCTGTTGGGAGCACTCTATTGCCCCACGTGTCTCTAACATCTCTAATCCGCGGAGGGCTCATCCCACTCCGCGGCTCTCTCAGGCTCTTACGCTTGTTAGGGCACTCTATCTCCCCATGCGTCTCTTCTCTCTCCGCTGGTACACGGTTTATACTCTTCCCTAAAACATTGCAGGTGACAAACACAATTCCATTCACAAAAGTGATGTGGTTTTATACATTTACATATAGCTGTCGTCCTTTATTTTGGACCTCCTTACATTGCTCGGGATTTTCTTACATTCAATTGTAAAAAAAATTTAACAGTCTTACATTACATGGCTTCTCTACCCGTTTACCCTTCATGGTCTGCAATTTGTAAGTTCCTGACCCTCCTGACTCTACCACGGTGTATGGCCCCTCCCAGTTAAGGCCCAGCTTCCCATCCTTCTCTTCTTTTGTACTTGGGGTCACCCGACGCAGCACCAACTCCCCTATCTTGAAACTCCGTAGTCTGACCCTTTTGTTATCTGCTCTCAGAACCTTCAGCGGATATTCCTCGGTCGGATGCGAGCTGAGTCCCTTTTCTCTTCTATCAGGTTCAAGTCCCCCGCCAATATGCGCCAATTCGACCCATCCTCCACAGCCTTGGTTCTCATTGTAGCCGCGATCATCTCTGAAGGAATCACGGCTTCCATTCCGTATGCCAAGGCAAACGGTGTCTCCTGGGTGCTCGTCCACAGAGTGGTTCGGTAAGCCCAGAGCACATGGTTTAGGTCATCGGCCCATGCGCCCTTATTATCCTCTAATTTCCTTTTCAGATTGTTCATTATCGTTTTGTTGGAAGATTCCGCATGTCTGTTGCCCTCTGGATTGTAGGGGGCAGAGAATCCTTGTTTCACTTTGTAGGCCTGTAGAAATGCTGCCACTTTAGCTCCCGTGAACTGTGTCCCATTATCTGCGATGATAGCATATGGCAACCCAAACCGACATATGATGTTCTCCCATAGAAACTTAATCACTTGCGCATTCTTGACTTGTTGCAAAGGGATGGCTTCAATCCATTTAGTAAAGTGGCTGCCAACATGTATCTCCTCTTGCCGCTTGCCATGGGCAGCAGTCCAACAATATCCATATCCCACATGGAAAATGGCCACGAGCTCGACACATTATGCAGGGGTTCCGCGGGTGCGAATATCCTTTGCAAGAACCTCTGGCACTTGTAGCACTTCTTGGCAAAATCCACCACGTCCTTTTTCATATGGGGCCAAAAGTAACCCTGCGTCAACAGCCGGTGCACGGTGGTCCTCCCCGCCGAATGGCTCCCACAATCACCTTCGTGCAATTCTCCCAACACCTCTGCAACCGACCGTGGCTCTAGACACTTTAACAAGGGCCCGTTGAAGTTTTTTCGATACAATTCACCTTCCACTTGGACATACCTTTGGGACGCCTGTTCCAACCTTCTCTTTTCATTCTTGTCTGTCACCTCCCTTCCCCCCAAGAAGTCTCTAATGAGATCCATCCAACACTCTTCCTCCTAAGTAACCTGATACACCTCTACCACCTCTTCTGTACTAGGCTTGTCCAATCTTCCTACCCGTATTGTCCTTTCCTCTGACCCCAGTGATAAATGAAAAAATAGTAGAATCCTAATATCATGTTAACAACACTAATACGTAATCCTACCGTTCTTACGTTTAAATCAATTCTTCTTACTCTCAAGTCATAATCATGCAATATAATGAGTAAGGATTCGTTCCACTCTTAAACCCTCAAGACTTAAATTGAATTCAACTAATCAAACCCAAAAGGAACAATGGTGAGAGTAATGATTTGATGTGAATTTTCTATTCTACCATTCCCAACAATTGAATCTAAACAAGACATAATATAAAGATTTGAACTTTATTTGTTTAAACTCAATTTGAAACTACTCATGCAATAATTGAATTAAACTAATAATGACAAATAAGTAAATCTAAGGATTTAAGCTAATAAATAAATGAAAATGAAACTAGATTATGAGAACTAATTAACTTTATTTATCTAATAGAACAATAAGAACAAGATATAATTGAATGAATAACAACTATTTTATTTATCTAATGAATGATATTCAATGATTTAAATAACTAAGCTAAAACAAAGAATGAAACTAATTAATGGAATGAAAACTAAGTAATTAACTAATCTAGATCTAACTTTTTCTAACCCTAAACTCCATTAACATTAGCTTCCTAACCTAACTGCCATTAACAAAGAGTCAAGCTTTTGTTCTTATACTTCCAGATCCAAAAATCGTGCATGGGCTTGGAGCCATGTTTTGGGCCGGAAAATCGGGCCCAAAACCCAATTTCTTTAGTCCAAAATGGGCTCTTCAGCTACAGTTGGCTTCGACAGATATTTCATCCACTTCTGCTCCTCTGATTGGGCCAAGGCTTAGACCATTGGAAAGCTCTTTTCGAGTCGGTCGTTTTGACATAAGCTACCCCAATTCGAGATCCGAGTCCAAAGATACGCCTTCGGAAGTTCTCACGACTTGTGTGTTTTTACGCCCGTGTTGACTTTTCAGCTTTTGACCGGGCATTACAAAGGCTTTGTCTCCTTGAATCTTGGCCTTTATTCACAGAACTCCTTAGCAACCGACCTTTGCTCCTTTATCTCGCTAAAGTGGCACATTTACGCACATAATAGACTTTGAAGCCCGAAATGCATAAAACACGAATCAAGATTAACTTTTAATTATTACTCACATAATTGGTCTAAAAAGTATGATTGTTAAGGGGTTAAAACTACAGTTTTGGGCTCTTATCAAACCACCCCAAACAGCATTTTGCTTGTCCTCAAGCAAAGATGAGAAATTAGAATAAGTGACCAAAAATGGAGTTCTATCTACTCGTTTTATTTGAAAGCGATTGCATTGACCATACGCAACAAGGCCTTAAACCACTAGGAATTCCCTAGTGGACGAAGTTATAGCCTCGTGAGAGTTTTCCAGTGAAGGTACTCACAAACTTCATCTATACTACTAAACGACTAAGAAATAAAACTATTGTTTCCTCATTCATGTCTCAACTATCTATACATCTCACTAGCAATTGAATAAGAATAACCAAGTCAAAAACCTAAACTAATATATGCATAATAATCAATCATCTATGATACAAATATATATACTATGAGTAATACTATGAAATGCCTAGCGTGTTCGTTTCTGAAAACTTCGAATAAGCGTCTTTAAGTAGGTCCTCACATAAATGTCAAGACAAAACCACTCGATTTTTCTCGCTCAAGTTTAGCTACTCAAATTGTGTAGTGGGCACACTTTACCTTACAATCTCAATGACAACAAGGAAGTCGAGTCGATCAAACACATCTGCCACTTACTATCACACTAACCTATTCCTAATTGAGCTAGAGGTCTTTATTAGGTGTTCATGGGGATTAGGAGATGGTTTAAAAAGGAAGGAAATGGATATTCAAAAGGACAAGTCCGAGATAATAGAGTCTTCATATTATGTAACTTAGAGAAAACCTTGTTATTTTCTTTTGCTTCTATACTTTGTTTCCATCCTTAGCCATATTTTTCTTTTTCTTTTCTTTGGCTTTTGACTCCCTTTTATTCTATTTTTGAAGTTTTTATTTATTTCTATTTTTTTTTTTCTTTTCCTTGGATGGAAACTTCTTTTCTTTTTCTGAAGCAACTAACTAATTTTTGTTTACACAAATTTTTCTCTTCTTCTTTCTTCACTCATTCTATTCTCAGACTTATTCTAGATTGGGTAAGTTGAATTTTTTATTTTGTTTTGTTTTGTTTTTAGGGGGTAAAGAAATTGTGGTTTATGGAAGGCTAAAGAAAGGCTCAGAGGGGCTTACTAGCGGAAAATAATTCATAGGTTTGAATTTTTGGCTATATCGATCCAAAGAGGGCCTAAATTCTCGCTTAGGATATGGCATAGTGACCAAGCAAGTGGACGTGTGATTTCTCTATCCGGATTTTACTTCTCCCTTGTGTCATTTCTCAAATGTTTTGCTCATATAAGGCTTTAGGCTATATTCTCACGGGATTTGTAGAATAAGTACTCTAGCCTAGATTTTAAACTTACTACTAACAATCATAGATACTCATGTAATATATTTATAGATAGATGCAAAGATTATTACCTATATATTAACCTAAGTTTCTAACAATTATTCGATGCAAAAGCTACATTGAGACTTCTAGATTGTTAAGAGCATAGAGAAAGAAAACAATACCAATATTCCTAAGTGTATAGCATAAACTTATTTATTTATATTTTTGAAATTTTTAACTTGAAAACAAATGCATATTATACATATCTATATCCTAACAGATGCCTTAATTACACGTATTTCTATGCCCCCCCCCCCCAAACAAGAAGCATGCTTTGTCCTCAAAGCATTTAAATAAAGAGGGTAGAAAAATACCATGGAAATGCGTGAAATTCTGGAACATCTGCAAAACAAGGTTAGAACATACTAATATAGGAAATAAAAACTAGACGCGAACTCTATTAAGAGTTCCACCCATTATGGGGTTAATAGAATTAAATTGCTTGGGACATAAGCAGACACTAACTGAAACTAAAAACTTACCTCCACTCCAGGCGTTTTTCGTCATCCTCCTCTTCTATAAAGAAGTGAGGTTCCTTCGCATCCTGCCATGCCATTATAATTTGCCAAGCTTGCCGCCATTTATCATCTACGGATCCTAACCTGTTAAGCATCACTTGGTCGGATGGGGTGTAAGGTGCAACCTGATGAGGTTGTATCCTCCACCCTTGCCAAGTCATTGCACGGAAAGATCGAATAATAGAATTGGTGGGTCTCACAATGTCGACGCCAACCCAAAGTCCGCGAAAGCGGGCACAAAAAGCGAGGGAAGAAACATAGTATAATACGGCAAACTAATATAGGCATAAGAAGATACTTATGCCTCATGCTATGGGCTCGTGATAAACTAGACATTAAGGTCTTAGGAAGGTCATATAGCAGGCGTTCCTCAGCTAAAGCAAGGAAAACATCGCAAGTGGCATCATTCGCAGAAGAAAAATGCCACTCCCCTAATATGTTTAGCATGATAAAGAACATTACCGTATCACATTAAGGGACAAGCTACCAAGGCTACGTTATATGTCCCTTGGTCCTCTACACGGAAAATGCCGGACCCATAAGCCTCATGCAAAAGTCATAAGTGTAGATATGCATATTATCTACCCAATAGCATCATGGGTCTTGTATTTCAGCGGGCATGGCAAGTCCAAGAACAAATGCTAGCAAGAACCATAAGCGGTTCCCAGCCTACGTGTGTGATCACCTTGCGAAACCAAGCACCATAAGTAGTGCTTTGAAACAAATCTTTGAAAGACTGTTCCGGTATTATTGTAGGAGATGTCATCTCAAAACTACGCTCTAGAACAGCTGGAAATCACCCGGGAACAACCCGCAGAAAACTGGAAATTTCCTGGTCTATGGAAGTCAGGGCACGAGCGCTTCTACTTGATGAAAAGCGCTCTGAAGATTTTGAATTCCAGTGTTTGAGCGCCGAAGTCGCTCACCTTGAAGCTTGCGCGCTCTGTACAAAAATTCTGAAAAATGTAGGGAGCTGAAAGAAAGCGCTCCTCGGAAGCCGCAGCGTGTTCGAGGTGCTGATTTGTGAAAATGGTGAAGAACAACGGAAACGTGGGAGTGAAAGGTGAGAGATGGAAGTTAGGTGTAGTGTGGGTTGTGAGTGTAGAATGAATGAAGTTTTTATAGGTTTTGAATTGTTAAAACGAATTGGTAGGTTGCCAAAAAGCTTTAAGGCAATTTCCGGAAACAATAAAATTTCCGAACCCGAAAATGGAAACAACTCATATTCTTGATTCTATAACAACCCTAATATCTTTTTATAATTGGATTTAGACTAGTAACTTCTAAACTCTCTTAGATTTCATCATACCACCACATCTAATCATAGGTATGCCAATTACGACAATATTCTCAACCTTCACTCCAAAACAAACTCTAAAATGGAGGATCTTCTACAAATCATGATAGAATAAATAATACCACCCCCAAACAATTCGGGAAGGTGGGATTAACAATAAAATCCATGCACAATTTGAAAAGAACAACATTATATTAAAATTGAAATTCAAACAACATTTAACTACCAAATTCAAAGTTAACTACTGAAATTTAACAACGTAACATCCTATCTACTAAAAATAATAAAAGACAACATCAAAACAACAAACAAAGAGAAATCTAGCTACTCTTAAAGGGAGCGAGGTGGGGATAAGAATAGGAAGTTTAGTGATCAAGCATGGAAAAACCAAACACCCCACCCCCAAACAAATTTTTGAAAACAGGTTTGTAAAAAATTTGTTTAAAAAACGGGTCTTTTAAAGTCAGATTCCCTAGACTTAAAGTGATATATATGTATTTACATGCAGTTTCCCATATATCAATAATCTAAAAAGTTGTGGGTCTTTCCACAAATAATTAACATGGAATGCACCATCAAACAGAATTAAGCACCAAGATTTCCTATGACGTAGCTTAGTGGAATGAGAGTAAAGCCTTATAGATCTAAAACCTAATCGAGCATACAGTTTCTTCTTTGTCCTCCTACGAAGGGGATGCCAAGTAAATGAACGTGAGAAAATTGATGGTTGTGGAAGATACATAGGATGTGGATAATTTTGAGAAGGAAAAAATGGAAAAAAAATGAAAAAAAAGTGTCGGTGGCTTGTCCTTGGGTGTTAATTCTTCACTAGTTGGTTTTAGATAGTTATGAAGCATAGGAGAAAGCCAAGGTCAAGTACAAACTCAATGGTTCTTTGAAAAGGTAGAGGGCGAGGGACATGCGTGATGGAAGGTGAATGAGTGACATGAGGATGTGAGGTGGGTGAATGGTGTTCAACTAGTGTTCTTAGGTCTATATCATCGAGGCCTTGAGATATGCAAGACATTCCTCAATAGGTGGGTAAGAAGAATCACCTGGGATAGAGGGCAAAAAATTCTTCTTCCGTCATGGCGCCAAGAGATGAATGGATGTCAATAGGAGAGAACTTTGAGGGCAAAAAGAAGGGTTGCAAAAGAGTCGAAGGAAATCCTCCTTGATGTTATCTACGCCTAGGGAGTAGAAATTGTGATCCTTGTCTTCTTCCATAAGAGGGGTATCTACTAGTGTGGGGACTAAAGTGTCGGCCCGCGACTAATATGAGGTACAAAACTCTCAATGGACTTCACTTCCCTTCTACAGGCAAACCTAGTTGTCCCTGTGTTTGTCTAAACATGTTAACTTCTACAGAAAGATTTCCAAAAGTAAGAGTCATTGAGCCATCCCGACAATTAATTTGGGCATTGGCGATTGCCAAAAAAGGACGCCCTAAGATGATGGGAATGGAATCATGAGCAACTTCGTGGTCAAGAATAACAAAGTTAAATTTGGATAGTAAAAATCCTGAACTTTAACGAGAATATTTTCAACTACACCCTTGGGATACTTAATAGAACGATCGGCTAACTACAAAGTCATTTTGGTTGGTTGAAGTTTTGTTAGACCTAGTTGTTTATATAAATAAAAAGGGAGTAAGTTAACACTCGCCCCGTGTCTAATAAAAAGCAGTTGTTATGAAGGTATCACCTAAGGTGCATTGACAAAGGGCGACCGGGGTCCTTGTACTTTACAAATCCGTTATGTTCGGATAAAGAGGATATTGTTCGATTAAGAATGCTTCGTGGGGTATGTTGGTTTTCCTCTTCTTGGTACACAACTCTTTTAGAAACTTAGCGTGTCAGGTAGACTTTTATAGCTTCTAGAAAAGGTAGGTTTATAGTCAAATTTTAAACACTTCCCTAATCTCATCAAAATTCTCGTCCTTTTTAAACCACAACTAGTCTTTAGGGATATGGTGCTTTATCGCTATTTTTAGCGAAGGGATAAAAGTTTTATTAGTCTTTGCTTTATCTCTAGCCGTTTTCCAACTAGGTGTCCATCTTGGAACCTCTACAGGTGTAGGGTCTTCACTTTCTATTATTGGGTCTTGTAATGTTTTCCCTTTTGGTTGTGGTTTAACTGGTACTTCTACAATTGTAGGGTCTTCAGTTTCTATTATAGTATTTGGTATGGCATCATTTTTAGTTTGCGGGTAATCTTTAGGCATAGTCACTTGGTTATCAACTACTCGCCCTGAACGAAGGGTAGTGACTGCCTGTAGGTCCCCTTGGTTTATATTACCATTACAGTAAATACTATTTATTTCAAAGGCGGTGTTTGTTGACTTAGGATTAGGCAATCGCTGACTTGGAAACACGCCGGTTTGGTTATTATTTTGGTTAGAAGATATATCAATAACCTTTTGGCACAAACATTGCATCATTTGCATCGTTTGTTTCATCATATTAGAGTTTTGATCATGCTGATCTTTCATCAAGTTGGAGTTTTGTTGCATAATTTGATTTTGTTTCTCCAACAAGGTCACTACTACTTTGTCTGTAGATGGTTGTATTGGAATTAAAGCTTGTTGAGCGTTCATGTCTTGATGTTGATAGTTCTGGGTTATGGGTACTAAACCTCTATTCTGGTCACCTAAGTTCCCTTGTCCTTGATGTTGAGTTAACTGGGTTGAAGTGTGATGGTTGTGGTGGTGTTTGTGCATAGACAAGAGGACAATAGAAGTCGAATGCTCAAGACTACAAATGCACATTACAACGAAAGTAGAGTTAATGTTCATGGTGGAGTGGGTTGTTGTTGAACAGAGATGGCATCTACCTTTTTAGTGAGGGGGCATCGATAAGAGTTTTAAGCTTCGGGATCATGTTTAACCTCAAGAGAAGAAGGAGAGGAGCGGGAGGAATCGTTTCCTCCCAATTGTTGTTCTTCTTAGATTGATCTTCTAAGAATTTATAAGCCTTCAAGGCTCCTTTACTAAGAAAGCTACCCCAGTCATGATATCTAGAACCTCCTTATGATAATGTGAAAGCCCCTTAAAGAAAGAAACGAACAAGCGTGTCTTTTCGCAAGATTATGATGCGGCATTCAATGAGAAGATCGCTGAAACGATTCCGTGCCTCGAAAAGGATTCATGAGGATTCTCCGGGTGAAGAAATGAATCTTGTGAAGCATTTCATCTGTCTTTAGTGGTGGGTAAAATTGTTCCATGAACAATTGAACAAGTTGAGCCCATGAGTCCACGAGTTTGGCGTTTGGGCGTTAACCAAAGACGCCGCCTTTGTCGGGCTAGGGTGAAAGGAAACACCCTAAGTTTAACTTGATCCGGACTTACGCTAGGATGATGGAATGTAGTGAGAACTTGGTCTATCCTACGCATGTGTTGGTAAGGCCTCTCGTGGTCTAAACCATGAAAAACCAGTAACAAGTTAAATATATTAGGGGGGATTCGAAAATCCCCCACTAGGTCTGCAAGAACGATGCACGACTTAGGGCCATCGTTTAGGGCTTTATAAAAATCAGAGAGAGGAGTCTCTTGTTCTTTAGCCATTGATGCAAGTGTAGTGTGTGAAATTCTAGATAGGTGTGTTATATTTATTTCTATGAAAAACAAGCCTGATTATACTAGAATTAAAACTCCTCTGACATAAGAGGCGAGGAGTGGAAGAAGGAGTACCTGAATGCCTCCTTGCTACGCGTTTGAATAGCGTCTTGTATACGCGATCTCAGTGTATTTAACAAGTTAGAAACACTGAGTAATTTGAAGACATAAAAATTTGCATTTACCTATGAAAATTGGGCTGTTCACATTGAATTTTCCCTTGAGGGCGCGAGTGCCCTCTGTTTGGGCGCGGGTGCCCTCTATTTTGTCGAAAGTCCAGTGTTTTGGGCGCGGTCGCGCTCGGCGCGCTCCAGAGTTTTCAAGTTTTAGGCCTTTTATCGTACTCCAAAAAATCTGAAATTTTTACAGTAATTTGCTAAGACGTCTATCAAGTAGCCTGTAAAATTTCAGATCAATCGGAGCTGTGAAAGTCCCTCTACAGCTCTTCAAAGTTTGCGAAACGGTTTTCAGATACAATACAAACAGCCGAATGGTTAACCCATCAAAACAAATCCAAAAATTTCCAAATTTTTACTGGAGACTCCTGACAGATCCTAATTGTTTCTGTAAATAATTTAGAGCAATTGGAGTTCTACAACCTCTCTTTATTGGCTGGTGTTCCAGATATTAAGTGTTTGCAACACTGCAGAAACACACTGGAAACACTCTACTATTTAGGAGGTCAAAACAAATAAAAAACTCATCAAATTTTTACTACAAACTACTGACTTAGGATAGATACTCCTGTAAAAATTATAGAATTTTTAGAACTCCCTAAGTAACCTTACTCGTCTGTTTTTCAAGAACATACGGTGTGAAAACTGAAATGCAGCACTGTAAAGATCGTATTTTTTTCACAAGGTAAACCAACTTTGAACAATCTGAAAATATTCCAGTAAATCAACAACACATTAAATATTATGTATGAAAATTTTCAGAATTTTCGAAAATTTAGAAATACCTTCACCACAGTGTTTTTCTCTGTGAATCCAGCAGCCCTATGCGAAGCGGTGATTGAGCGGTTCGAAAATTCAAGAAACAAGAATGAAAAAATTAAAAGGGTGGGTGGGTAGAGAATGGGGGATTGCCCCTTGGATTCAAGCAATTGAATTCTTGTCATGAACGAGATTAAGATGGCAGCGGCGCCATTTGATAAATGTAAAAATAGTAGAATCCTAATATCATGTTAACAACACTAATACGTAATCCTACCGTTCTTACGTTTAAATCAATTCTTCTTACTCTCAAGTCATAATCATGCAATATAATGAGTAAGGATTCATTCCACTCTTAAACCCTCAAGACTTAAATTGAATTCAACTAATCAAACCCAAAAGGAACAATGGTGAGAGTAATGATTTGATGTGAATTTTCTATTCTACCATTTCCAACAATTGAATCTAAACAAGACATAATATAAAGATTTGAACTTTATTTGTTTAAACTCAATTTGAAACTACTAATGCAATGATTGAATTAAACTAATAATGACAAATAAGTAAATCTAAGGATTTAAGCTAATAAATAAATGAAAATGAAACTAGATTATGGAGAACTAATTAACTTTATTTATCTAATAGAACAATAAGAACAAGATATGATTGAATGGATAACAACTATTTTATTTATCTAATGAATGATATTCAATGATTTAAATAACTAAGCTAAAACAAAGAATGAAACTAATTAATGGAATGAAAACTAAGTAATTAACTAATCTAGATCTAACTTTTTCTAACCCTAAACTCCATTAACATTAGCTTCCTAACCTAACTGTTATTAACAAAGAGTCAAGCTTTTGTTTTTATACTTCCAGATCCAAAATCGTGCATGGGCTTGGAGCCGCATGTTTTGGGCGGAAAATTGGGCCCAAAACCCAATTTCTTTAGTCCAAAATGGGCTCTTCACTGCAGTTGGCTTCGACAGATGTTTCGTCCACTTCTGCTCCTCTGATTGGGCCAAGGCTTAGACCATTGGAAAGTTCTTTTCGAGGCGGTCGTTTTGACATAAGCTACTCCCAATTCGAGATTTGAGTCCAAAGATACGCCTTCGGAAGTTCGACTTGACTTGTATTTTACGCCCATGTTGACTTTTCGACTTTTGGACCGGCTTTACAAAGGCTTTGTCTCCTTGAATCTTGGCCTTTATTCACAGAACTCCTTAGCAACCGACCTTTGCTCCTTTATCTCGCTAAAGTGGCACATTTCTGCACATAATAGACTTTGAAGCCTGAAATGCATAAAAACACGTAATCAGTATTAACTCTTAATTATTACTCACATAATTGGTCTAAAAGTATGATTGTTAAGGGGTTAAAACTATAATTTTGGGTTCTTATCACCCAGCATCGCGGCCGCCACATATGCCAGTGTGTTTGCATGCCTATTCTCTCCGCGACCCAGGTGAACAAATTGAATCTTCTCGAACTTGCTAGACTTCGCGCACCACCTTCAAATACTTTTCCATTCTCGGGCATCAAGCTGCAAACCCACCATTAAACTTGGCAAACCACGAGATTAGAATCTGAGTACACTATCAGTTTGACCCCCAGATCCTCAGCCATTCTCAATCCCTCTATCACTGCCTCATATTCCGCTTCATTACTGGATGCCGCAAAACCTAACTTTGTAGTTAGCTCTATTCTATGGTTATCGGGTGTAACCAGCACCACCCCTATGCTGCTGCTTTCGTCAGTGGCCGATCCATCCGCAAACACCCTTCATCCATTTCTCTTATCCCAAGGGTCCAGCACGTTGGGCTCCACATCTCTCTTTGGTTCCATAACCATCTCTTCTCCCCAATTGGGATCCTCAGCGGGGAACTCTGCTAGAAATTATGTCACTGCTTGCTCCTTTTCCGCGGTCTTTACCTGATACTGTATCTCATATGCGCTAAGCATCACTGCCCATTTCAACATTCTCCCAAAACTCTTGGTCCTTAATGCCTGTTTGAGGGGTAGGTTTGTGACCACTACGACGGAGTGAGATTTGAAGTAGGGCTTCAACTTCAGTGTCGAGAAAATTAGTGCCAGGGCATACCTCTCGATTATGCTATACCACGTCTCTGCATCTAGTAATGTTTTACTTTGAAAATACACCGGTTTCTCCACCCTGTCCACGAGACGGACCAATACCGAACTTACCGCGTACTCGGAGGCCCCCAAGTACAAGTACAATTTCTTCCCCTCTTCTAGCCGGGATAATAAAGGTGTCTTGCCCAAGTACCCCTTCAACTCCTGAAATGCCTCTTCACACTCCGCGGTCCATAAGAAATTTGGGGTACTTCTCAACAGTCGGTACAGTGGCCTGCATTTGTCAGATGATTTGGAAATGAACCTATTCAATGCCGCCACCCTTCCTACCAGCCGCTGTACCTCCTTTACATTCTGTGGGGATGGCATTTCTATCAAGGCTCTTATCTGCTCAGGGTTGGCCTCTATTCCTCGATGAGTCACGATGTAGCCCAAAAACTTGCCCGTGGTGACTCCAAAAGTGCACTTCTCTGGATTCAACTTCAAATTATACTTCCGCAGTATACTGAATGTCTCCCGTAAGCCCTCCAAATGCTCCTCCTCCGACATGCTTTTCTCCACCATATCATCTATGTATATCTCAATCCCTTTTCGAATCTTGCTCTTAAACATCTTCTCCCCCAATCTCTGGAACGTGGCTCCAGCATTCTTCAACCCGAAATGGCATTCTTGTATAGCAATACGTGCCACCTTCTACCACAAATGCAATTTTCTCCTGATCCGGCCCATACATCGCAATTTTTTTTTTTTTTTTTTTTTTTGGAAAAAGTTAGGGGTTAAGGATGCCCCAACCTTTATTTGATCATGATCTCAAGTACAACTTACCCTCTTCATCCTCTTTGACCAAAACATGCAGACTTTGGTCTAAAGGGGGAATGAAATACAAAACACTATCATCTATAGAATCACTAAGCTTAGATAAATAATCTGCAGCCTGATTCCCTTCTCTGTAAACATGTTCAAAGTCCACCAATTCAAACTCGTCCATAATGCGCTTTATCTGGGCTAAGCTATTCCTCTCCGTCCAAGGTGGCTCCTCCTTCAAGTTCAGAATACGTACAGCCCTCATGGAGTCAGAATGTACATGCAGTCGCTTTACTCCCAACTGGGCAGCTCCTTGTAGTCCTCTCATAACTCCTAGCAGTTCCTGTCGAAGCACTGAAGGAGATGTGGATGATCCAGTAAACCCAAAGAGGACCCTGCCATCTGTGTTTCTCATTAGCCCACCATACCCTGCCTTGCCGAGTTTCAGCGACCCATCGGTATTCAGCACCGGTACCTGATCATTCGGCTTTGACCAGCGCACCCACTATTCCTCAACTGGCTGGTAGTTTCCTTCTATGCCTAGTCTTTCCAGCAGCACCCGCAGCGCATAGCTCTCCTTTATAGACTGCAGCCAGTTGTACCTCATAGACGCGTCCATGAATGAGAATACCTTGTACCCCACGGTCCTATCTACCAACTCATCTACCCGCGGCATGGGGTAACTATCTTTCGGGCACTCTTTATTCACATCCGTGAAATCGACACACATACGTACCTTGCCATTCTTTTTAGGTACCGCGACTATATTGGACAGCCACTCGGTGAACTCCGTCTCCCGTATTATGCCAGCTCCCTTCAACCACAATACCTCTTCGCGGATGTCCTCCGCATACTTTGGTCTTATGCTCCGCATCCTCTGCCTTACCGGTTTGGCATCTTCTCTCATGTGCAACCTATGGCATGCAAATTCTGGGTCTAATCCCGTAACATCCTCAATTGTCCAAGCAAACACATCCCTATTCTCCGACAAAAACTGTATTAACTTACTCTTCCAGTCATCCGGCAGACTAGATCCTACTGATGTGAACCTTTCTTCCTCCCCATCCCCTATATTCACCACTTCAATTTCATCTAGCGTCTTTGTACCCTCCGCAGGTTCCAACTTACTCTCCACGGAGTCACTCTGTAATTGATATGCCTGCCTTTTCCTTGGGTGGGAACTTTCCTCTTCTGTTCCGTGTACCAATCGTTTCACTGTTCCCCTATGACTATTCTTGGTCGTCACCTGATCGCCGCGGACTTCAAACGTGCCCGTTGGAGTAGGGAACCGTATTACTTGATAGTACGTAGATGGGACGGCCTTCATCTCATGAATCCATCTCCTCCCCAATATAGCGTTGTATTGCGAGGCAGAATCTACCACTATGAACCGTGTGAATACTATCACCGGTCCCGTTGTTACCGGCAACAAGAGCTCCCCTAAAGGCTATGTCATACTTCCATTGAACCCGTATAAATTAGTGCGCGGAGGCCTCAGTTGCCTAGGATCAATTCCCATTTCTTCCAAAGCTCCTTTGAACAACAGATCTACCGCACTGCCACAATCCACTAACACTCTCTTCACCAGGTAATTACCCATTGCCACCGTGATAACCAACGCGTCCTCATGGGGGGAGTCCACTGCTCGTAAATCTGCCTTGTTGAAGGTGATCGTGTCTTTATCCTCGGTTTGGTCGTGGCATATCAGTCTTGTCATTGATCTGTTGGATGCTCGCGGTCCTTCTTACCCTGTCTCTATGTGCATTATGACTTAGTACCTCTCCACTGAAGATCACATGTATAGTCCCCAATAACTGATCTTGTCGCGGCAAGCACTCATCATTCTGCGCATCCCTCACAAACTCCTTCATCTGGCCCTTCTCCACCAATCTCTGAACCATCCACTTCAAAGCGTAACAGTTATCAGTCTCATGGTTTCGCATCTGGTGATATGCGCAGAAAGGCTTATCCGACAGCTCTATAGGTGTGTTCCACGGTCCTTCATACCCCCGCAAGTTTTTAATCAAAGGCAATATTCCTCTCAACGGTCTATTCAATGGCGTCACCTCTGTCTCCCGGTATGGCTTCCCTTCTCTATTCTCCCGTCCCGTACTCTTTCAACCCTCGAGGGGTAACCGCGGTACCCCCCGCTTTCCTTTTTCGAGGCCCCTTCCCTGCGCTACTCCCTATCTTTCTCCAAAGACAAAACAGCTTTCCCTGATCTCTTCGGTAAAGTGTCCTCATACCTGATGTATTTCTCTACCCGCGGATATAGTTCGTGCAATGTTACAATCTCATTCTTCGCGACCGACTGGTGCACTCCCGTCCCTGGACGCAACCCTCACTCAAATGCGATAACTGCGGTCCTTTCATCCAAATTCTCGACCTTCAATGTCTCAGCCTTGAACCGACATAGATACTCTCTTACTGTCTCGGCCGACCTCTGTCTCACGTTGAACAAGGTCGCGATGTCCACCGCACGCTTTTTCTGATGTATGAAATGGTCTACAAAGGCCTGTTCCAACTCTTGGAAATTTTTTATGCTCCCCGCCGGCAACCGATAGTACCAATCCGACGCCCCGCCTTTCAAACTGGCCGGGAACATCATGCATCGCAATCCATCATACCGCGGCTCTTGCCATAGCAGCATCTGTTCCCTGAAGTGGTGGATATGGTCCGTTGGGTCTCCTTTCCCATCGTACCTCTCGAATCGAGGTTGACTAAAGCATTCTGGGACCTCCAAAGCCCAAATGCCGTCCGCCAAAGGGTTGCGATTTAGCCCCGCCACCACTTGGCTGGCCGCTCCTCCGCGACTTTTCCCCTTCTACTGGTTCGCTTCTCTGTCCTTGTCTATCATCTCTTGCACCTATTCGGTTGTCAAGCCGGCCACTGGATTTTCCACGAGGTTTGACTCCTCTTCTTCCTCCTCAGAGCTATCGTTTGCCTCCCCGCCCGTACCTTCTTCTTCTCTTTCCCTTTCTCTTCTCAATCCATCATTCTCCTCTCATAGCCTCCCGATCTCTTCCCTCATAAGCCATGTCTCCTCTGTCTCCAGATCATCTCTCCTGCCTCCTTCTTCATCAATCACCGCCTCTGGTGTCGATTCCTGCACTGCCACTCTCTTCGGTCTGCCTACTTGTTTCTTCGGTGCCATCTCTACGTTGTTTTTGTTCTGTCCCCACAGACGGCGCCAAATGTATTGACCTAAAAACTCCACTGCTCAATCGCTCCGAAATAATAGACTCACAACACTCTCTTTTCTCTCTCACTGTGCGACCCCCTATTTTCTCTTCCCATCTCCTTCTCTTTATTATTTGGTTTCTTTCTCACTTCGACCGGCCCAACCTGTCCTCCCATCCGACTGATCCCCTTCCTGCCATACACTTGCCACGTCCGCGATCTAGGGTTTCTCAGCTAGGATCGCATACTTCCCAGTTTATATTACTAAGATGCACCCCACTCGGTGTCCCGCTGACCTGGTCCTTTCCCTGGCTCGGTTCCTATGCTCCTGCTCTATCATATTACTCTGACTCCCATATGACGTCCGCTGACCTGGCATCCTTTTCATAATTGGGCCTATACAAATGTCATTGACACATTTATGGCAACCCTAAAAATGAGAACTCATTCTATTGAATTAGGCAAGTTGACCACAAACACAAAGTCTTCTTGCTGGAAGCAGGAGCTCATCAGAGACAATATTGCAATTTAATTTGTTATATATGATATAAGGAGATGGTTATATATACTCGAAAACTCTACTTTAAATAAATGAATTCCAAAGTTTACTTCACCACATTTAAATATAATGAATTAGAAGTTACAAAATTATCTGATTTTTATTTTTGTGGAGATGTTCTCAATATGACAATAGAAATCAGTTTTTCGATTTTTTAACTTTTTTCTCACCCAAAAATTAAGCTCATTTGAAAATATACAAACCCATCAAAAATCAATTAGAAAGTTACAAAATTATCTAACAACCCAGTTTTTTTTTAATTTTATAACAACTTTTGACAAGGTTTAATATATTCAATTGAACTGATTTTTTGTGGGGGTGTTCTCCATCATGTGATGTATGTCTCCACAAAAAAATTAGCCCTCCAATCATCTTGTAAATCCATTTTTAAGAGTGGAGTAACTTTCGAGTAATTAGTGGAGCTCATATAACCACCCCACCCCGAAATGATAAGCGATCAGTACAACATTAGTATCGGGCATCCACATGATCATTTGAAAAAACAATGCACTTTCACATCAAAAAGGGAAATATAATTCACCGGGATTATTTTATTTATAATTCTACCAGATCTTAATATATATTTCTACATGATCTTTGTGGTTGAAAACCAAAATCTAATCCACTTTCGTCAATCCTTGGTAGCGGCAAATTGGCAATTTCAAGCTGAGTAATTGTTTGCTTTATATTTTATCCTATTAATTTAATATATTAGATATTGAAAAAAAAAAAAAAAAAAAACATCCTCAAACACTTTCGCGGTACGAACGGGTTCGGAAGCTAGTTCCTATCAGTAGTTGAAGTTGTGGTTTACCAGTGTGCATTTAGGACTAGTTTACTATCTATTACAATTAAGAGTACAGAGAAACAAAAACTTCTTTGTTTAGATTTTGGTTAAGAGTAGTTTCAGAGACTCCTAGGATAGCTCTTGAGAGCATTGGGCTGGCTACTGCAGTTTTGAATTCTTGATATTTAGGCGGCTGAGTGGCTCAGGTGCTGTAACTTCTTCTCTTGCATCTACAAGTTTCTTTAGAAGAAGTCCAATCCACCAGTTAAAGCAGGTGCTACAGTGACTAAATTATAATGTCTGCCCGAGATTGCAACCCAATGCTGCTGTTATCCCCCCTTACTCAAGGTGCTAAAAGATACCGTCCATTTATCATCCCTTCACAAATTTTGTGTATATTGCACAGCTCGTGAGTTTTTTTGGCTCCCGAATTACATAGTATGCGAAGATCCAACTTAGGTTCTATTATCACGCATGCAAACGTAGGTACCATATTGCTTATTCGGCAATCGGCACCCATAGCTTTTAGTATATATTGCTTGAAAGTGGGTGTCAAAGGTAACCTCTCTCAATTGTCAGACACATCTCAATGCTTTATGGAGTCAAGTTTACAGATTTTTTGGGTGGTTATACAACAGTAATTTGAAATCCTCAGCTAAATGCTATTAGCATTGAGAGGCCCTCAGCTCATTCCTTTTGTTTATCTTTATTTTCCTAATCTTCATAGACCCAATTCAAACTAACACAAAATGGTGCAAATAAAATCTATGGAAAATTATATTGATACCTTCAACAGGCTACTCAACTACAAAGCAAATGTGACAATCACCGTTCTCTGGCTCCTCAAACTAAGTAGTTCCCTTTGGTTTTTTGCATCTTTTCTTCTGTTTTTTTTTTTTGGGTATAGTCTTCCCACAGATTTTTATTAACTTCAAAAAATAAATGAATAATTGGTAATAACCCTCTCAGTTAAATTAGAATGGAAACTTCATGAATTGTTGATGAGGTGGTGGGCCGAATTGTGTCTGAAGTCGACTCATTCTGGCTTTCTGCAAGTGATGATAGCAAATTTGATTAAATCCTTGTTGTAACCCTCAATCATCAACGGCATGGCCAGGGCACCTTTAATGGTCTTCCATCCTGAGTTAACAATAACAAACACTTAAATGCAAAGTGATTTAATTAGCAAAAGCAAGTAGTTTGAGTTCTTCGGTTGTTCCCAGTTTGTGATCTCCACTTACCGCTCCGTAGCAATGAAGTGAGACCTTTCCATGTTAGTGCAGTCCGTATCACTGCTGGCCAAAACGGCGCGACATACTCTGACCAATCTTCTGACTTGATATCCTGAAACATTTGATACAACTGGTTATGGAAACCCAATTCATTGTTTGGTAATATTGTCCTGTTCCTATGATGCATCCGATGTATGTGTAATGGAATTGTCCAATTGGATTGACTTTTGTTAAAAGAAATCCTTCTGTGGGTTCCAAAGAACCGGTAAATGGTGTCAACCAAGTATGAGCACGTTTTCAGTATACAAAAGAAGATAAGATTACCTCCATATTGAGAGATTGAAGGAGTTTTGCATAATCAGCAGTAGAACACCAGGCAGGGAGAAAATATGCATCACAGATTTTTTTCAGTAGCTCCTTTTCTTGGGGCTGCAGGGAGTCCTCTGAGGGAGATAGATCTCTGTGGCACCATGTTACTATTATTATGGTGGCCCCTGGTGATGCGACACGTATCAATTCATTTACAAACTGTCCAATTCAAACAAAATAGCAAGAAAAAATAAAATCAGTTATTACAATACAGAAAAGACGAACAGATCCAAGCACCCAGTATCAGAATTGTGTTAACAGGATGAGATCGCCTGACTGGCTATTAAGACACTAGAGATGTACAACCGATATAGTTAGTTATGATAAGCATCAAATGCATTCCTAATAGAGTCATGAAATAACCATTTCATTCATTCAGATAGAACAATCACACATCTCTCATCCTACATACTAATTCAAATCAGATGTCCCATTTAACCTTTTTATCTACTGATCTAGACATTATGACGAATAGACATCTTCTAGACCTCTATCAAATAACTTGCCCAATCAGCTAATTAAGATCAACTAACGCAAGCCTAAAGCATTATTTGTTTTGTCTATTCATAATGGTAACTTAAAGAACAACTAGTTTCATGCAAAAAAAAACAGTTCCACATTATTATTTTTTTAAATCTAAGAAGGTACAAATTGGATGGCAGAACTCAAAGTAATTGTTGGACCTCTTCATGTTAAAGCTGTCAACAAATTGCTCTGCTGTCATTTTATAATCCAAGGAGAAGTTCTTGAGACAGTGAGATCCCAAGATAAGTACAACTGTACAAGTGATACTGCTAGCTAATTTAATGGTACATTGAGGAAGTGAGAATGGTGGTGCATACCTTAATTTTGTCAGGCATGTGTTCTCCACTCTCCATAGACCACACAAGATCAAACTGCCCATCAGGAAATGGTTGCTGAAGTGCATCTGCAACTTGAAAAGACACCTGTGAACCATACATCGCTGCTTTGACATTCTCTAATTACTTAAGGATATTTATATCTCACTTAAAATTTAAAACATGAACTGGGTCTGAAGCTATCATATTAAAATGGTCACGCAGCAGAATCCATTCTTGAACTAGGTTGGTTGTCAGAAACCTTAGAACAAGGTATTCCGTTGGCTTGGAAACAATGTCAAAGATCAAAATGCAAAATCATTTGACCGGGTCGAGTTTGGGATGGCAGAACTCAAGCAGTCTTAAGAACCATTGGATGGGAGTCACCAAATACATTCTACAGTAGCGTCACTGTATATTGACTTACTAAAAATACTTTCCACTTAAACAAAAGAAAGTAAGAAACTATTTATTCTTGTTCTACAAAGCAACTGAGTTTGAGATACCTTGTCTCCCAAACCTTGTGCATCTGCAAGAGCTTGTGCCCTTTGAACTTGAATGGGGCTCAAGGTGATGCCTTGGCATTTGGCTCCATATTTCCTTGATAAGTATCTGGAGCTACCACCAATACCACATCCTACATCAACTATGCTCTTGGGCTTCTTCAGTGAGTCCTCTGCAAAGTGCAAACAACCGAAAATGGTATGAGAATAGTCTTTTTCTTGTTATGTTTCTACTAATAGCGGTGTCACCGGCACATCACTAAACTGTGGAATCAATTATAGCAATTACTATCAGTCATTACTCATTATTGTTACGGAGCCTAATGAGGTTGAGTGCCTGTAGCAAAACTAATATAATTATGGAGGTGCCCCAAAAGCTGTGGACTTATGGAGCAAACCAATAACCCAATACAATGGAAGTGACAACCAATAACAAAAGTCGTAGAAGCAACAACTAAACTCAACAATGTATAAAATCAACCAAATAACTCCTAATAAAAGTAGTAAGATAATGAAATAACTACTAACCAAAAGGAAATCAACCACAAACCAACAAAAAAAAGACAACGATATACATGGTTCGGCGGTGAGCCTGCATCCACAGACCAAACGGAGAATGTTCACTAGAGAGAGATGATCAATAAGAGATGATTCTTTGTGTAATGATGCAAAGTCTTGAATAAGTATAATCACTCACCCAAAAAGTTCGCAAAGAAACTCACACATCTCTCTTTTCAACAATGGTTTATTCTCTCTCAACAACAATGTTGTAATTTGACGTAATTCATAACCCCCTTTATATATTAGGTGGGTGTATGATAAACACAAAAGATGGGCTCAAATAACAAATAACATACTAAAGAAATGCACAAAACACTGCTGAAATTATACGCAATACGGTGTGACTCACACAACCCAGGTGTTAGTACTGCCGAGTGCATTGTTTCCCAAATCGGTGTGGTTCACCCACATGAACAATCTGTTCCCAACAGATTCAAAGGAGTTGCTTCTCCTAATCAAGTTTAATGCTGCAACTTACATACATGATCAGAATTCAGTAATAGAATTTGTGTTAAGTTAAAGTCTTACGACTTCAGAGTGTTTAAAATTCCCTCAGCTAATAAGTACAGCTGGTATGAGATAGTAGAGTTGTTGAGCATACGCTTTGAAGTTCGCATTGTATAATGCATGATTTATGAGTTAAATATCAACCATTACTAATGACATTGAAGACATCAACTAAATGACATAGTTTCTTATGTTAAGATCAATGTGGATCTTGAACTTTACAGAATGTGTCTTACGAACTGTTAGACACTAGAAATTGCCCTAGACTTTGTGACAATAATGTCTTTGAAAACATCCTTCTAATGGTTTCTTTTCCAAATTGAATAACTTTTTTGCACTCGTTCTTCTAACTGTCTAAATTTTACGTATGCAACTTTAAAATTTCAAGGGCTAAAGATTATAAACAAATTATATGAAAAAAAGATAGTCTAAATGATCCATGTAACTCTTAGAAAAGGTCAATTACCAAATACAAAAACTGAAAGCTCTCTTGATATTCTCAGCCGTACCTATGAGATTATTGGGGTAATTAACAATATTAAAGTAGGAGTTACAATAGTATTAGTATTGCTATTAATAGTTTCTAATGTCAGTTACATTTCTAGACTAGTATATAAGGAAGGCATGTACTTGAAGTGAAAGTCAGTGTTCTATGAAACAAGTTTGAGTGTTTAGTTTCTAAATACCTTTCCCTTCCTTTCATTTGGTATCGGAGCTAGGTTCCCCATCTCAATTTTTCAGTAGGCATGGCGCGTCTAGCATAGTCCCACATATACCCAAGTTATCAAAAGATAACTATGAGAGTTGGTCAGTCCAAATGAGAGCCCTGTTTGGTTCTCAAGAGCTATGGGAGCTTATAGTTAATGGGTTCGCAACACCCACTCCGGAAGAGGAAACAGCCTATACACCTGAGCAAAAGAATGCTCTTAAAGAGCATAGGAAGAAAGACAGTAAGGCTTTGTTCCTACTCTATCAAGGGCTGGACGAGTCTACCTTCGAGAAGGTTGCCGAAGCAACATCAAGTAAGGAAGCATGGGACACTCTCGCTATCATTTACAAAGGAGTTGACCGTGTGAAGCGAGTCCACCTTCAAACTCTCCGTAGCAAGTTTGAAGCGCTGCATATGAAGGAAGATGAGACAGTAAATGATTACTTCTCACAGTTGCTTGTGATGGTGAACGGCTTAAAGAGAAATGGCGAGAAGAATATGGATGATATTCGTGTCATCGAAAAGATACTCTGCTCTCTTAATTCAAAATTTGAGCATGTGGTCGCAGCCATTGAGGAATCTAAGGACTTGGAGAAGATCTGTCGACGAATTGATGGAATCAAGTGCATGAGCAACACATTCAGAAGAATGCAAGTTCCACTGTATTGGAACATGCAATAGAGTAAAAAATGACTCTACATGAACCAGGAGAACGTGGTGCTAATCGAGGAGGCTACCACAACTCTAACCGAGGTCGTGGTAGAGGCAGGGGTCGTGGAACCCAACCACAACACTGGCAAAATCAGTCAGAAAATCAGAGTTTTAGAGGTTGTGGTAGAGGAAGCCGAGGACGATCCACACTTGGAGAAACAAGTACCAGAAATATCCAGTGCTACATTTGCAAAAAATATGGGCACTATAGTTTTGATTGTTGGCATAAAACTGAGGATGAAGCCAACCTTGCTGAAACAACATATGATGATGTGAGTAATGAATATGATGATTTGAGTAATGAACATACTCTTCTTCTCGCTCATGAGGATTCAGGTGCGCAACATGAAGTTTGGTTCCTTGACACGGGTGTAAGTAACCACGTGTGGGAAAAAACATCTATTTGTGGAACTTGTAGAACGTGTCCATGGCAGTGTGACTTTAGGAGATTCTACAAAATTACCCGTCGAAGGAATGGGGAAGATCAAGATCTATCAAAAGGATGGTACACCTGAGTATGTTTCTGATGTGTATTATATACCTACCATGAAAAGTAACATTCTAAGTGTCGGACAACTTCTAGAAAAGGGCTATGTTGTACACATGGAGGACAATCATCTTGCTTTGGCAGATGTGTGCGGCAGGCTTATAGCTCGTGTCAAGATGGCAAGGAACCGCATGTTCCCATTGCACCTCAACACAAAGTTCGAGCAATGCTTTCTAAGTCTCGTGAAGAAAGTCATGGAAGTGGCAACTTCGCTTTGGCCATCTAAATTTCAATGGTCTGAAGTTGTTATCAGCAGCTGGTATGGTGCATGATCTGCCAAAAATTGAGTCCCCACACCATATTTGTGAAGGTTGCATAGTCAGCAAGCAAACACGACTCCCTTTTCCTAGTGGGCAGTCAAGGCATTCAGAGCAACCATTGCAACTTGTTCACACCAACATATTGGTCCACTAGATCCCATATCTCTTGGAGGTAATCGTTATTTCATTACCTTCATTGATGACTTCAGCAAAAAACTATGGGTTTATTTTCTTAAGGAAAAGTCTGCTGCGTTCACAATTTTTAAGCACTTTAAAGCACTTGTCGAGGCAGAAAGTGGGAGTAAGATTGTCATACTTCGATCGGATAGAGATGGTGAGTACACCTCAAATGTTTTTCAAGAATACTGCAAGGAACAAGGCATTCAACATCAGCTCACTACTGCTTACACACCACAACAAAATGGCGTCGCAGAAAGAAAGAACCGGACCATTCTCAACATGACAAGAACCATGCTCAAGGAGGAAGGATTGGCAAAAGATTTTTGGGCAGAAGCAGTAGCTTGTTCGGCTTATTTGCTTAATCGGTGCCCGACAAAAAGTGTCAGAAATAAGACACCTCAAGAGGCGTGGAGCAGCTACACACCTACTGTGACACACCTAAGGATATTTGGGTGTGTTGCATATGCCCAAGTACCCGTTGCCAAAAGAAAAAAACTTGATGACCGTGGTGAAAAATGCATTTTCATTGGCTATAGCGAAGAATCGAAGGCGTATAAACTCTACAACCCACTAACCAATAAACTGGTGGTGAGTAGAGATGTTACCTTCAATGAAGGAGAAGCGTGGAATTGGAGTGGTGAAGATAACTCCAAAGTACATCCTACGGTGGAGGAACTTGGAGAGTCCTCTCGGGTGGTTACTCAGCCAAGAACACCCTCACCTCATCTACCTACCACACCACTTATATCACATAGTACCTCACAATTCACTAGCCATAAAAGGAGAGTGAGATCATACATGCCCATCAAAATGCGAAATCTGGATGAGATATATGAGGAGACAGAAGATGTGGATAACAGTCTATTTTGCCTATATACTGATCATGAGCCTATCAACTTCCAAGAAGCTATGAAAGAGGACTGTTGGCAGTATGCAATGGAAGAGGAAATGCATGCAATTGAGAAGAACAACACCTGGGAGTTGACAACACTCCCACAAAACCACAAGGCGATAGATGTTAAATGGGTGTACAAGATCAAACGCACACCAAATGGAGATGTTTACGGGTACAAGGCGAGGCTTGTTGCTAAAGGATACAGCCAAAAGTATGGTATCGATTATGAGGAAGTTTTTGCACCAGTTGCTCGACTTGATACGGTGAGATTATTGATGTCACTAGCTGCTCACCATGGTTGGAAAATATATCAATTTGATGTCAAATCAGCATTTCTCAATGGCATTCTTGAGGAAGAAGTGTATGTAAAAAAACCGAAAGGTTTCTTAATTGAAGGAAAGGAGCACAAAGTGTACCGTTGTATGGCTTGTATGGCTTAAAGCAGGCACCAAGGGCTTGGAATGCGCGTATCGACAATTATCTTCTACAGAATGGGTTTGCTAAATGCCCATACGAGCATTCTGTCTATGTTAAAAGGAAAGAATGCCAATTTCTAATAATACATGGGGAATAGTACTGAACTATTTGCAGAATTCAAGAGGTTGATGTTTAAGGAGTTTGAGATGACGGACAACAGGTTGATATCCTTCTTTCTTGGAATTGAAGTAAAACAACAACAAGATGGAATTTTCTTATTGCAAAGGAAGTACTTGAAGGAGGTCTTGAAGAAATTCAGAATGGATGATTGCAATCCAGTGAGCACCCCAATGGCCCCAGGCTTAAAGTTGTCAAGAGAAGGAGAAGGAGATTTCGTGGACTCGACTCTTTACAGGAGTCTTGTTAGTAGCTTACAGTTCTTGACAATCACAAGGCCTAATCGTCTATGGAGTCGGACTAGTGAGTAGATACATGGAGACACCAAAGGAGTCTCACTGGCTCGCTGCCAAGAGGATTCTAAGTTATCTCAAAGGCACAATGAATTTTGGTCTCTTTTATCCTTATGGTGAAAATGTGGAATTAGTTGGTTATTCTGATAGTGATTGGGCTAGTGATCAAGATGAGAGGAAAAGTACCACAGGCTATGTTTTCTATCTAGGGTCAACAACATTTTCTTGGACTTCCAAGAAACAAGATATTGTGGCTTTGTCTTCGTGTGAAGCAGAATATGTGGCAGTTTCATCGACTGTGTGTGAAGCGCTTTGGCTCCGAAATCTTTTAAATGAATTGAGTCATTCACAAGAAGAACCAACGGTGATATATGTGGATAACAAATCAGCTATAAAACTCGCCAAGAATCCAGTGCAACATGGGAGGAGCAAACATATTGAAACTCGGTTTCACTTTATCAGGGACCACGTGAAGCATAAAAAAGTGGAGCTGAACTATTGCCATACCACGGAGCAAAGAGCTGACATTTTCACCACGTCGTTGTCAGTTGAATCTTTCAGGCGACTAAGAGATATGCTTGACGTACGAAGTTTTTGATTTGAGGGGGCATGTTAGAAATGGTCAATTACCAAATACAAAAACTGAAAGCTCTCTTGATATTCTCAGCCGCACCTATGAGTTTATTGTGGTAATTAACAATATTAAAGTAGGAGTTACAATAGTATTAGTATTGCTATTAATAGTTTCTAATGTCAGTTACATTTCTAGACTAGTATATAAGGAAGGCATGTACTTGAAGTGAAAGTCAGTTTTCTATGAAACAAGTTTGAGTGTTTAGTTTCTAAATACCTTTCCCTTCCTTTCATTCACCTAAAGGCACAACACATGGAGGTAGGACCTTGAATATGTTGTTAAGTGTTATTGGGTTCAATAAGGAGTATATCCTTACTCTATCCAAAATTTACAAGAAATTCATCTATTACTCTCACTCGCATTGCATGCTAACCACTTCACAGCTAAAAAGTTTTTTAGCACAACGGACTGACATCCAACATTGCAATCACTACAATTACATTAATTAGCCTTGTTTGTGTTTACGTGACTGTTTTGGTATTCTGCTATTTCCATAAATTAGTTTTCTATAATATTCCATAGTCGTACATGATCTCAGTTGGATGGGTTCTAATTTATCAATAGTAATATTATTGTTTCTTAATCAAGATGGCAGTCAAAACCTCTTTCCTATTTCGGTAATTCTTAATTAAATTGTTTTATGTTTTAATATACAAACCTATTTAATTGGTAGATTTATTATATATAAAATGAAATGTTTGATTCCTTATAAAACTTTAATTGCTTTGTTATCTCGAGGCATAAGATGTAATCTCAGCCACCACATAGCTTTCTCCAAAAATCTCGACCACCACTATCAATTTTTAAGGCAGTTCAACATGAGTCGTCCATATTATTGAGACTATATGACCCTAATAGATAAAGACTTAAAGTCCCCAAGTGTATCACAAATACTACTTGTTGAGATTGAGTTAGAGTTATACTAGCTCACAACTCGTACATAGTCTATAAAAGTGAATGAAGAAACCAACGTCGGTTACCTCTCTCCAATCTCTTCTTCTCTCCTCTTATATAATACATAATGCTAGTTCTCTAGAGTTTTAAAGTTCTAGCCTATACTCTGGTAGTTGTGGCTTGTCAATAAAAGTTTTTTCAATCTTCGACATTGTTTCCAATCTTGCTCCGCAATTTGTGTTCTTCACAAACAATTATGCGGAGTTGGAAAAGAAGAAGTGTATACTTTCCAACCTTCAGAAATCCAAAGAACAGAGAAATGTAAAATGTAAATATACTAACACCCTAACTTGACAGAGAAAGTCAAAAACTGTAAGTAGATAGATTTTGAGGATCAAGATATTAACACCCTAAGTTGACAGAGAGAAAAGATCATATAGTAACCCGGCTCTACCTCTAATAAGGTTTAGGACATGACTACAATGAATTACATGCCAAGGACCAGGGACAACCCAAGTTGACTCCACAAGACGCACTACCACATGGAAACATCTCCACTTAAGTATAAAAGTATTTCGGGTCTTATGTCGTGGTTTTGTTTTTCTTGTCAATTTAACTCACATTTGGCAACTTCAATCTTGTGCTTCCACTTGACATCACCCTTACACATGCACAATGCGCCTACGAAAATAGACTGTGCATTGCAAAGTACACTGTGCATTAAGTTTATTTTTGTCATTTTACAACAAGGTATAAAACCTTCAGTGCCATGATAGCACGTGTCCACTGCAAAGTAGAATGTGAGTCCAAAAAGATTCGATGCAAAGTAGATGTGCGACTGTGCATTCACTTAACAGAACCACTAAGCAAATAAATAAGGTGACCACATGGTAGCATTGTTTTAAAATTGTATAACGCTAAGCAAGATTTCTAGAATATCTCCCCAGCCCCTAAAACTTGTAGGCACTAATCGACACCTGCTTTGAAATTGCATAAATCTAACACTTAAAAGAAAAAAATAAATGGGTGGCCTACAATACCAATTTCAACTCCACAGACATTTACTTTCCAATTGTGCCCTCTACTTTTTCTTTAAATTACATCGCCATACAAAATCAAATAGTGTAAATATTCTTAGGAAAAAGGGCTAAAACGTAATTTGATATGAAATTTTTATTTATTAAGCGGGCCCCGAAAAGTAAGTCAACAGTCATATTCAAAACATATATTTAATTCCAATTTTATCCCTCATCTTTCCATTAAAATACACTACCAAAAACACAATGTTCAAGTAAATTGAAATTAAGATAAGGGTATATCTGTAATTGCACTTTTTACTTCCTAACATATTTGTAGGAGCCATATTTGTGACCACTGACTTTACATGTGTAGGAGCCCCTAGAGTATAACACTTACATAAAATAAGAACATAAAAACGTAATCCAAAAGGGGTAGAGAGAGACAAATAGGTAACTTTTGGACCATGAGATAGAAAGAGAAACCAAGGGCTAAAGGAAGACCAAAAGAAGAATATAAAGCCCATAAGAAATAAGGTTGAATGGAGTGCTTCTCTAAAAGAGGTTGTGGGTTTGATCCCCACAAACGGCCATTTGTTGGACCCAAATTTGTAACCAACGAGGTTGTATATCGTAGCACCCTTAGAGGGTGGTGCAATTCTGTTTTGGTGGATATGGAGAGATCGGATTTGTTTACTGTGTTTGGTTTCATTGGGTAGAAGTTCAGTGGAATGGATCAGTTATACCACCTTGGTTGCCTACGTACCCCTCTCGGGATCAAGCCGTCGTAGTTCACTATTTTCTCTCCTCTCCTCTCCTCTTCTTTCTCTACCGCTCCCACCTCTTGGGAGAAGCCTCCCATTCAACCCTAATTACCATGGGCATCATACCCTTCCTTTGGTCTTCCCTTCCCTTAGCCCATTGATTTCTCTCCAAAACTCCAAAAAATTACCCACTTGTCTCTCTCTACCCCTTTTGGGTTATGTTCCTATACTCTTTTTTTTTATGCAAGTTTTACTCTTGGGGCTCTTATACATGTGAAGTCAGTGGTCACAACTATGGCTCCTACAATATCCCTATTCAAATCAAATGCCTAAATTACCAAATCGGATAAAGTTATTTTTTTTACAATTTTATCCTCATTATAACATCTAAATTACATCACCCAACACATTAAATCAGTAAGTTTGAATTAACAAAGGGGAAAAAATGTCATTTGATTCCAACCTACTTTTCCACAAACACATGGCCCCGACATGTGGCCTACATGTTGAAAAAGTAATATAAAACAATTATTTTACAATATTTTCTTTTCCAATTGTACCCCTATTCATTTATTCATATTACAATAATCAAAGTCAACCCACTAAAATTCAATATATTTACTATTTTCTCCTATATAAATAAGTAATTCTACCAACCAATTTATATATTTACTATTTTCTCCTATATAAATCAATTTGAAATTTTGATAGTTCCAAACCGATATTTGCATCCGAAATTTTGATATATTGTAAAATTCGGAGTATATATTTTTTGAACCTACAAATTTAACATATTTACTTTTATATTCACTGCAAATAAATTTTAAGTACACATAATATATAATAGTACGGTGAATGAATCGGGTCGGATATTTAAATATCAATTTGGATTTTGGGTTATGTTTAATTTTACTAACACAATTGGATTAGGGTTTAGATAGATAGCTTAAACCTGCAAACTCGATTACGAATTTTTTATTATTATTTTTTATTACTTTATTTTTCTTCTGCAGTACACAAGGAACCCATCTAAATAAAATTATGTTGTTTAGTTTAAATACACTAATCATTTGTCACGGTTGTCGAAGACCGCGTGATATTTACACACATATGTAATGTAGTAAGGGAGTTAGCATAGGATCGGGTCGGGCCGGGTCACAAGTCTAAATCTCAAGCCCTGACCCTATCCTAAGCCCTCTTTAAAGGATTTAGGGTCGGGTTTTAGGGCCGGGCCTATATTTTTTTCATTTTACAAATGTCATTTTTCAGACAAAAATTGTTTTTTTGGTTTCTATGTTACAAATGTCTGTTATGTATTTCGCTTTAATAGTGTGGACAGAAACCTTTAGTTCTAGACTTGGCTTGGATGTGAATAAAAATATAATTTATAAAAAGTAAGTGGGAAAATAAATTGAGAATAATAAGTTCTAGACTTTGATTTGATGATCAAAGGAATAAAGTCTTATTTTTTTATTATGCTAGTGCTCATTGTTCTTCATGGCTGCTAGATAGGTTGACAAGTTTTTGTTATATAAAACAAGTTATTGGAAGTACCTTTGGGTATAAGTAATAAATTATAAAGGACAATGTTATTTTAATTTAAAATATTTAACAAAGAGTTGGACAATTATGGTACTTGTATTTATAGTGAAAATGTAAAACTATAACTAAAATTTGAATTAGGGTCGCCTATGTTTGTAACCTTAGCCCTAGCCCTGCCCTAGAAGGCCTGAGGGTCAGGTCGGCCCTGCCCTAAACTCTGTGAGGGTTTTAGTTGTGAAGGCTTTATAGGGCTTAGGGTCGGGTCGGTCAGGGCCGGGTTAGAGTCGTTAGGGCCAAATTCCCACCCCTATAATGTAGTATGAATTTTATATTTAAACTAAATAATATAATTTTATTTATATGGGTGGGTTCCTTGCATAGTACTACACAAAAAAATAATAAAATAAATAAAAAATGATATACATAATCGGGTATGTGGGTTTTAAGCTATCTATCTGAACCTGAACCCAATCGGGTTAGTAAAATTACACTGAACCCAAAATCCGAATTCAAAATTTAAATATCCGACCCGAGTCACTCCATTATATGTAAAAGGGTCTCATTGGAAATTTATTTGTAGTGGATATAAAAGTAAATATGTTAAATTTGTAAAGTAAAAAAAACATAAATTTTGAATTTTAGAATATATCAAAATTTCATCTGGAATTTCGGTTTCGAATTGTTGAAATTTCGGATTGATTTATAAAGGACAAAACAGTAAATATGTAAATTAATTGGTAGAATTATTTATTTATCCTCACCTTAATTTCAAATTAATTAGGGCATCTCCAATGGGTGTGTAAACAGTATAAAGTGTAAAATTTACACTTTAAATGCTAAAAAACTCCTTCCAATGGGGGTTGTATATCGTAGGTAATAATAAGTTATTAGTCAATAGATGGGGTGGGGAATTTCCCATTCCGCTATTAGCTAATAAAAAAACCCGGACGTCACTTATAGTAACGTCTGTTGAACTTTTAAAAACTCGGACGTCACTTCAACTCACGTTTGAAGCTTTTTTTTTCTGTTTGCGGCGGTCTACATCCATCGCTCAGTGATTTACAACTATTACAAAACAGGGACGTTACTTTGAACAACGTATGAAAGTGGACTACTATTTGTTTTAAGCTTTTGCGACGGAGCAAACCCATCATTTTTCATTATTTTGAATGGGCTGTGACAGTTTAAGTCCGTTGTTATCTATTTTTACAAATTTGCCTCCACCTACCATTGGAATAGCCACAAATAGTAAATATACACTTTATGTATTTTGGATTTAGATAGAGTGTATAATCCTAATGGCACCTATGTAGAGGTGGATTTTTACACTCTCCATTGGAGATGCCCTTAGTAGGTTGACTTTGAGTGGATAAATGAATAGGGGTACAATTGGAAAACATAATAGTAGAAAAGAAATTTTTTTATGTTACTTTTCCAACACGTGGGCCACATGTCGGGACGTGTTTATAGAAAAATAAATTGGAATCAAATGACATTTTTACCCTTTTTGTTAATTCAAATTTATTGATATCATATATTGACATAATTTAGATGTTATAATTATGATACACTTGGAAAAAAAAAAAAAAATTATCCAACTTGGTAATATGGGCATTTGAATAGAGATGTTAAGAAGTAAAAAAATACAATTACATATACACCCTTATATCAATTTTAATTTACTTGAATTTTGTTTTTTGTCTATTGTAATTTATTGGAAAGCAAGAGGGTAAAATTGGAAAACTGAAATGTCCATTGAGTTGAAGTGGCGATTGTAGGTCACCCAATTTTGTTTATCACTGTTAAATAGATTCGTTCATAAATGGGTAAATTTTAGTAATGGAAAGGAAAAGAAATAAAATGGGTAGTCCACTATGGAATGGAAAAGAAATAATTTTAAAATGGTGTTTGGTAAACTGGGGAAAGAAAAGTAAAGTAAAAACTTAGGAAATGAATAATCATGTTTGTTTGCAAAAGCTATGGAAATGAATAATTGTATTATTAGGCGTGCTAGTATAGAGTCCCTAGCTATCCATTTCTTTTCCTTTCCTCAAAATTTTCAGGGATTAGCTAAGGACACAAAACCTTTTCCATTTCCATGATTTTGTTTCCTTATAGAAAAGCCCATTTCCTTTCGAAGGATAAACAAACACCTTAAAAACTATCTATAAACTATCTATGGAAAAAATAGACCACTCTTATTTTCCTTTCCTTTCCTTCTGATAGTGTTGCCATCGTAACAAACACAGCCTTAAAGCAGCCCCTCCTCTATGGTAGATTGTAGAACTCACTTTGGGCCGCTTTATAACTTAAAAGTGACCAGTGTCCAGTGTGCTTGCTCTATATAACTCAATCATGCTAGTTTGATTAGCAGCAATAATAACGTTTTGCATTAATTCATGATTGCACGTGCAATAGACAATCTCTTATCAATAAAACGAAACAGAAAACAGTGGAAAAAGAAAGCCAAAAAAAAGAGAACCAATCAAAACTTATCCGTAAAAATTGAAGAGAGTGAACTGAACTGACCAGTAAGACCGGCAAAAGAGAGAGACTGTTCGATCATACGAATCTGAGCAGATCGATGGTCAGAAATCGAAGCTGGCACATCGGGATCATAAAAACCATGGTGCATATGGTCACCCCATATGTCTTCCCATATCCCCGAGGATTCGTCGTAAAACTCTGCTATCCCCTTCTGAAGACTCCCTTTGCCCACTGTGGTCGACATCGCACGTGTGACGATTCGACGATGTTGGTGATACCCCTTGACGCTTCTGCTTCTGCTGCTTTTGTGTCCTGGGTTAAGCAGAAACCGCTTGCTGCTATTAAGTTGTTGTAGTTGAAGACATGGGGTGCTGCTGATGGTGTGGGAGTGAAGAGTGTTCATCATCATCATGTGATAATATGCCAGTGCTGTCTATTTTTTTAAATATTTTACTACTAATGGTAATCTAATCATGGATGGTGCCACAACCAAGAAAGTACAGTAATTAGAATAATGTTTCCACAAAAAACAAAGTACCATAAAAAATAATTGGTAGGTGGAGGAATTAGGAGAATAATAGGTCAAATCGAACAAAATTGGATATTTTTGTTCACTAAAGGTATGTATTAAATATGGGGCGCTTTTTGTTCACTAAAAGTATGTATTAAATATGGGGATTGTCACTCATTTTCAAAAAAATAAAACAATAATAGTTATTCTTTATATTTCATTTAAACTCAATATATCCGATAATTCTACGGCATCCAGTTGGTACGAAATTTCATATTCCACGGCAATCAACAGCATTAGGTTGCCGTGAGATCCCATATCCCACGGCAGATCTCACGGCAGGCAGTTGTCGCAGATCATTTTTTTTGTGTTTTTTGTTTTTTTTCACTTTAAATTTTGCATATTGAACACACACGACATATAGATACCTTATTTTCTTCTTTAAAACTTATTTATACACTCCAAAAGCAACACCAAAACCATAACAAAAAAAATGTGCAATCAAAGCGTAATTTTGCTATCTCACGGCAAATATTTTCAAATGTTATAAGAAAAATTTGTGATCAAATTAATGAAGAAGAGTTTTAATAATTAACACAATCAAAGACTCTATTTTAGTGAACACAACTATCTCGCGGCAACTAATTTTTTTACGGTGGCTATTAAAAAAAAATAAAGAAAAAAAGACCTACGGCAACTACTTTCCGTGGGATATGAGATCTCACGACAGCTTCTTGCCATGGATTGGGCGATTTCGCGGCAGATTCTTGTCGTGAATGTTTTTTATGTAATTAATGGAGAGGTGTCAGTACCTTTGAATTGGTCAAAGAGGTGTCAATTCTAAAAAGTGGGTGTCAATACCATGACCCTTAAATATTAACATTAAGTTACCAAAAAAAGGTATTGACAATGGTTTGCTCAATTTAGGGTGTTTTGGTCCACTTCATATTAGGACTCCCCACGTCGGCAGTATCATATTGTAGTCGTGTAACTTTTACTTTGGATACAAATATGCAATATAGTTGGTAAGGATGTTGCATCCCTGTAGTCGGAAATTTTTTTTTGAACGGTTAGTCGGAAAATTTGGCATGCTTTACGTTTTGTGTTTAGAGTTCCTATGGACTATGGTTTGTCCAAGGTGGGTGGGGAGCTTGCTTGGTTCCTGAGGACTTTGGAACTTTCACTTAGGCTGTGTTTGTTTAGTGGCAAATCTCTAGTGGGAAAATATTAGATTTGCCAGCATTTTCCCACTAGAGTTTTGCCAGGCTAATTTGTAGTGGGAAAATTTTAGTTTGCCAGTGTTTGTTTGCAAAAATTCATAGTGAGAAATTATAAGATTTTTGCCGGTTTGCGGCGTTTGTTTACATGGTTTTATTTTTTTTCCGTGGCAAATGATTTTTTAACTTTTAGAAATATTATTTTTTGGTTTCCAAACTCAATGAAGTATAAAAATAGAAAGAACATTGAATTCCAACTTCATTGAACTTTCCAAGTATGGCGGGTGAACAAACACCTCCATTGGAGAAACAAAATCAAATTCAATATCCCGACCTGCTCAATAAACATCATCACACCACTAACATACTACAATATTTCTACAACACCATTTCATTAACTCATCATCTTGATACATCACCAAGGATCATCAACTATTGCAAAGATGGAACTACCAAATTAAGCAAGTAAATTGGACAATTCAAAACCTAGTCCAACATAAGAATTTTAAAACCAAACATCCCATTAAATTAAATGCTTGAAACCTCTACTCACATATATGCAAAACATGGAATACCAAACTGAAAAAGAGTTCCTCGCAGCAAAGACGTAACACCCAACGCCTTTGCGGCAAGACCAAATAGCGGCAAAGAATAAAGACCAGCACCCAAACCACCACACAACAAAGACTTCACCACCCAAAGATAGAAAGACATGGTAGAGTACACACCCCAATACAGCATAATAATAGCAGCGAAGCACTCCCAAAGACGCAAAGACAAAGAAGCGGCAGCAAGTAGCACCCAAAGACGTTAAAGACTCCAAAGAAAGCAGAAGACGCTAAAGACCCAACACACATCAACCAAGCGGCCCGTAATAATAACACCCCAAAGACCCGCCATAACACCCCAACACCTTGCGAAAGCAACAACAACACCCGGCACCTTCCACTAGCACCCCAAAGACGCAAAAGAACCCCCAAAGACCTTTTGTCACACACTCACACACACCACACTCGCACACACTCACCACACTCACACGCGCACTCACCACACACACACACACTCACACACACAAACACACTCGACACTCAAGAACTTTATCGGTTGCATCAACTCACAACACACAACACCAATTCCAAACCTCACAACATTCGGTGTAGAGATGATACTTCTAATGAATCGCCATGGAGAATGTTCCTTCTCTTGTCATGGCGGACATTGACATTGAGTCCATAGACGAGTTAAGTACTGGGGGTTATTACGGATGTTTGGAGAGCTTCACAATGTGACCGTGTCGTTAAAGTTATCTGCTCGGCTCGTTGAGGTATGTTCCGATGCTCATGTTTTACAATGATGGAATTGGCAATTACTTTTCCCGGTTAAGGCTTATTGTTGTGATCGATAGTCCGATCTTTCTTTTATAGTAAGTTGAATTCATGTCTTCGTTTTAGTTCATTCCGTAGAAGACACGTAAAATAGATCTTCCCTTCTTGTTTTGCTTAAGCTTAAAATTTTGCTTTGCATCCGGGGCAAATGCAAAATTTCCTTCTTGGAAGTATGAGACGACAAGCAAAATATAGGCTCTGTTACATATGGCGACTTCCAACCGTGATTTAACACATATAGTCCGCCATCCCCTATCTATTGCAAGAAGTTAAACAATGAGGTCTGCTTTTTGTGTGCACCAATTGATTACACGAAGCCATGGTGCTTGTTTTGCGATCCACATAATTAGAGTGGGCTTATATATATATATATGCATATTAATTTTGCCTATTGAGTGCATAGCTCTTTTAAATTGGTTTGAAGGAGAAATCTTATAGACTGTGTGGATGTTACAATGTTTTGGTTGGTAAACCGACACTTTGCTTTTCTGAAGTCATGCACGGGTGGTGACTAACAAGTCAAATGCAATAGACTCCCATTTCAAAAAACGGATGTCAAATGGCGAGCCAAGATGCCCGAGAACTATCACTTTTCATATCCATTGTTAGAGATCTCACTTCAAAGACTATAATATTAAATGGGAAGAACAAAACTTCACCTTGACCTTATGCTAAAAATCTTCAATACTTGGCCCTACACATACTTGGGTATTGTCCTGCTTTGTAAAGAGGGGAATATACAATGTGGGTTACATCGAAACCAACGGGGTAGTGTTTATATAATAGACTTTCCGCAAAATATTGAAGAAAAATAGCACACTTTTCATCCATCCGCGGAACCTATAGTAGGTTATATCGGTACTTCCCATCTATTCACCCATGAAGGTCTCCCTAGATCACCTAACTCATTGTTTTTCATTGTCGCCCGGACTTAGCGGCTTAATTTGTGCGCAACAATATTTTTATGCACACAACACACACTCACCACCCAAAGACACACACACACACACACCACACTCGCAAGACACATAACACCACACTCACACGACACTCACCACACACACGAGACACTTTCACACTCGACACAACACCACGGTCACACACACACACACACACGCACGGCCAAAGACACAACACCACAGTCCACACACACACACTCACCACCCAAAGACTCACCACCACCCAAAGACCAAAGACACAACACCACACACACACACACATCCACCACACAAACACTCACCACCCAAAGACTCCAAAGACACAACACCACCCACCACACACACACACTCACCACCCAAAGACACACACACACACACCACCACACTCGCACACACACACTCTCACAACACCACGATCACACACACACACACACACACACCACCACCACCACCACCACCACACACACTCACCACACTCATCATCACACTACCACCACCACCAAAGACAACACACACTCATTACACACACACACACACACTCATCGTCATAATATCGAATAGTTCAACCAAATCTACAAGCCTTGTTCAACATACACTATTTTGAGTAAAATCAAAATCAAAACCAAACCAAACCAAACCAAATAATACCAATTATAGTGAGAACGAAATCAAAACCCCAAAAGAAATCAAACCCAAAATCATACCCGATGTAGAGCTAGAGAGAGATTACATTAAGAGCGACCAAAATTTTGAGAAAATGAGAGAGAGATGCGAGAATGTAAAATTTACAACAAAACATGTCAAATTTTAAACTGTTGGTCGATTCAAAACAGATTGAATTGATTAAAGAGATTGTTGTTTGAGTTATTTGAGTTAGAAATTGAGTGAAGTGAGAGATGAGAGAGATTACTTGTCGAGAAGATGCAAGCGAGAGAAGGAGATGAGTCGCGATAGATTGATGGTGGCAAATATTTTGGTCATAGTGGGAAAATTTGAGTGATTTTCATCTCCGGCAAAAGAGTTTGGGGAGGTGGATTCTATTTTCCCACTTCTAGTGGGAAAATTTTGTTTGGACAAATAGAGAATAGTGTTTGTCCAAACAGCGGCTAATGGTGCATCTAGTGGGAAAATAAAATTTGCCACCCCTATTTGCCACTAAACAAACACAGCCTTAGTGTTATGGAGTCTCCTGCCTTTAACGATTTCGCGGAGTTTAAGGCTCAAGTGTATATAGCTAGATACCAAGCACATGATGGTATGATACTTCTTAGTTCAATAGTTCATACAAAAGCCATCACCACTTGACCACACCCTTACTGCCTTACATAGTTAAGTAGATTTAGAAATGGGTTTCTTACTGTAGCAACAGTTTCAAGTACGTATTTAAAGTGACATTATTATTTTATTTTATTTTTTGTAAATTAAGCACAATGCGTTGGTTTTTCCTTTTGGAACAGGAAAACATCGCTACAAAACTTGGAAGTGTCTCCAACTTACAAAGTTACAATGAGTTATAAGTTTTAATATGATTCGTTGCCCACTTCATATAATCTCGTAATGCATACGGCCTTGATTGCATTTAGAATTTTAATGAGAAGCCCACTCTGATTAGACAGAGCTAAAAAAACCCGTAATCTGTGAGGCCCGGCCCAATTTCCATTCCCAAATCACTGTTACAAACTTACAATACGTATCCTTTCCTTCCCAAGTTCCCAGTAGTTTTATGTCGGTTCAGATTCAATTGGCATAATATCTAATATCTCTTGATTTCACAAGCCATTCTAGTTGTCTTTGATTTCTTGAATTCATGTATTTTTTTGAACCAGTTCATTTGTTTGGCATATATATGATTTATGCGTGCTAGGTTACTAGTTGTTGTATTTAGTAGTTAGTACTCCCTTAGCTACTTTTAGAGACTAAGTTCAAACTGGTCATTTACAATAGCAAAATGTTAAAAATCATAATGATATCTCGCACTTCCATTTTATTGATACAACACACGTGGCTATTGGCTTAAGCAAAGCCATCGTAGCCATTATTACACACATTAGAGCATCTCTAGGTGGTGGTAGCATACTCTTCAAATTTGAAGAATGCGACCCTGTAGGCGACATTATTATTAAATCTTAGATGTAGCAAGATCACATTTGTCGTAGCGATATTACCATAAGCCCCAAATTCAAAAAACTCACGCGACATTCCCACATTAAACCAAATTGAAAAAAAAAAAAAAAACTTGTGCGACATTAGTAGTGGCGCGCGCCAATACTACTGGCGCGTGGTGTTGGTCAAAATCAAAAAAAAAAACTTGGGGCGACATTAGTACTGGCGCGCGACATTACTATTGTCGCTCCACATCCGCATCCAAATCTCTAGATTTGCGAACAAGAATGCGAACAGACAGGTTATGCGACTATGAATGAGGCCACCTAGAGATGGAATTCCGAGAAATTCCGAATTTTTTCTTCAAATATGAAGGATTTGACAGGTTATACTACCACCTAGAGATGCTCTTATTACATATTTACAGAGAAAGAGAAAGCAAAAAAGACCTGCTTAAACAAAGAAGATGTGAGAAATCTACACTGATCATACTTCAAGCATCAAGTATCATTGCTGCATCTATTCAATGCCTTGCAAGAAGGCTACTGACTACATAGACTCATGGGATGCAGGTGGAAACAACGCATGCAATTCCTTCGAGAAGGCAACCAACGAAGCAGGTAAGAAAAGTAATGAGGCTACCGGTTTTACACACGGTTATACATCTCCCCATAGTTGTTTCGCATTTACCAACACAAACCAAGAGCTCTGGAACTTGTGCATAAGTAGTAGTAATACTGCCTGATGCTAAAACAACCAGAAAAATCATCAAAAGTGCCAGAGTTCTGGACTTGATGATAGCCATTGCTTGACAGTACACTTGGTTATATTTGGAAAGAAGTGCTAGCTAGAAGCGAATGATGAAGAAATTTCCAACTTAATTGGCCGAGTGATGAGGAAGCATTGGAGATGTGGTGTTTATATTTAGGGGAAAAGAGAAGTGTTTATATATGCAGGTTATTCAATCCATGATCATTAGATAATGCTGCTGTGACAAGCTGTGGGAAAAACTTTTTAACTCCACCTTATCCAGCAATGATAAATCACCCTTGGGGGGAGAGGGTATAGATCGATTTCACTTTCACACCAAGAAATTACTCATGAGGGCGTGCATAAACTTTCTTACCAGGTGCATGCATGCCACTTCATGTGTTGCCAGCTGCTCCAAGCTGCTAATACACCACACAAGAGCCAAGGACTTGCCCAAAAGTAAAGTGGAGGTTGCACTGAATCCTTAAGGAGCTCGCACTGCGCGTATATAAATGACTTGGAGTTCACTTTCAAATGATGGAGATCAAGAAAAGATTTAGTTGATCGATAAACTTTTACCTTTTCGGTTTGCATAAACTGGAGTAATCTGCTGTATGTATTAGTAATTACATTCTAAATAATACTAAGTACTCTGTACAATTATAATTACCTAAACTAATTAGTTCAAAGCTCGATCACACACCAAGTGGTTTCTTATGTCGATGAGCATGATCTTCTCACGGTGTACAAGTTGCTATATATAACAGGAAAATGGGATAAAGTCTACTACCCTGCCCAAAATGACAAAAAAAAACAGGGGATGTTAGAACTTAGAAGTTGATGAATGATGATAGACTTCCATTTCCTTGAATTTTTTTTAATATTTAAAGCTGAAAAAGATAAATGAGATGATAAAACTAAAGTTTTATATTTGCACTAAATAGGCATAATATACAATGTACTATACTTTTTTTTTGCACTTTGGCTACTACATTGTACTATCAAATAGTTTTCAGGTTGCGACCATAGCCAATTTTTCCGACCAAAATGTGTTGACGCGGCCAAATTTGGTCATGCCTTATGCTTGCATGGAGACATAATATTTTTCAAGAAAAAAAAAAAAAAAAACAATCTTTACCTCACATCTTCGAATTGCATAATCTAGAAATTGTATTTCTTCAAAATTATAATGATGACTTCCTTATTCTTTTCTTAATTTTCGACATTAAACATTTATTTGACAACTGTTGAATTTTATCTTAGTGGTGATGCTAGGAGAGTTGTGACATTGATATATTAAAGAAACCAAGAAGAAGAACAGAGAAGACTAGAGATTGATTAGAGTTAGAGAGTTCTTATATTTGAGATTGCGTTCTCTACCCAGAGTTACATACTTATACTAAAACTAAAACATGATAATAGAAACTACTAGATATGGATATCCACACTTATAGAAACATTGGACTTTCCATATTGGACATATTCTAATACTGACATATTCTAACACTCCCTCTCAAGCTGTAATTACGCAAACTATGCAAATTACAGCGTGGATTACAAAAAAACAAAAGATAAGAATACTGCTCTCCCTTTCGCATAGAACTGTCTTTAGTTGAAGAACTTGAACAATTGTTGAGACGTTCTGGAAGTGAAACTGTCGGTGTAGGCAATGACCTAACCTGAATACTGAAGGTGTACCTCAGTCACAAACTGAAATCATAATACTAGTTTAGTGGCGTGCTGCTTGGCTACTACTCACTCCATTCACTGTTATGGCTGTCATAATATAAATTGAAAACAATAACACTGACTTGATGTGCGCTTCTTGGCTGCTACTATCAATATCACTGTTAATGTTAACAAAATACTATTATGGGTACTCCTGAATACTGGTGCAGTTATAACTTGACTGCTACCTTAATCCTGATAAGTACAGTTAGGCTTGACTGCTACCTGAAACATACTTGCATTTTAGGCTGGACTACTACCTGAAACATACTTGCAGTTAATTAGGATTGACTGCTACCTGAAACATACTTGCAGTTTAGGCGTAACTGCTACCTCTAACATACTTGCAGTTTAGGCTTGATTGCTACCTGAATACTAAATACTGCAGTTTAGGCTTGACTGCTACCTGAATACTGAAGAATGAATAATGGATATGCCTTGTCATGAAGAGTTCGTCAATGCATGCCAGAATATGGAGACATGAGTACTCTTTCTCATACGTCTCCATATTCTCCTTCCCTTATATAGTACTGAATGTCTTCATATCTCCCTATTCTCCCTCTCAAGTTGGAATATACAAGGCTGAGTAGGAACATACAAAGACTTGTCTATTTCGACTTGAACTTGAAACAGAGAAAACCAAATACTAACTTATACAACCAACCAATGCCCACTTCAAAAAACAATATTTCATACTCCAATACACAAAAAAAATTCTAACAGAACATGCATCAAACACTACTCGCTATAGAGGGTGGAGGGTCGCGCCTTTTTATGACTGCGAACTTCTGGAACAGTAGAAGATGGAAAGAATAATTCCTTGTGAGATAGAGATCATGTGCCCCTATAATACTTCAAACAAACAACTTGATCATGTTCTAGAAACTAAGACAGAAGACGACATCAATACCAACTGTGCGGAAGCTAAAAACTCAAACATCCATAACGACATACAAACAATACTACCCCTCCAATCCTAGATGAGAGTGCAAACTACCTTCCAAAGGCTTGATACTTCAAAAATCTCGAAAACTGATGTGTAGAGGTATGGGCGTGGGGGTGCTCTTGGCAAGACAAATTTCGAGCACACGCGCGCCCTTAGTACTGTTATTTCCCGAAAGTTTTTTTTTTCTTCCTTTCACGGCATGGGCTCGTGCGCCCTTTAGGCCTGGCTATACTTGAGCACGTGCGTGTCCTCTTCACTAGAAAAACGAATCAGTACATCGAAAACTTACTTCTTTTTCACGGCATGGGCGCATAGCAGAAGGCTTAGACTTCGCGTGTGTGCATCTCGTCCAATACTAACTTCAGAGACTGCGAGATACAGAGAGGTTGTGCCCTTTTTACAATCCTAAGACAGAGAGATTCTGGAATAAGGAGACTGCGGAAGCGAAACAATACTAAGAAACCAATACTGAGAAACTTCGGATCTCTCTCTTAGCTTTATTCAAACAAACTTTAAACACCAGCGGAATCTTGAAAACTTACTTCGAACCATAGAGAATAATGAGATGAGAGATTTTGAAACTTAGAATACTTAAACATGTCGATGAACAGTACTGTGAACAGTGTCAATGAACAGTACCTATGAATAGTACTGGTGAATAGTGTCGGTGAACAGTAAATCCTTCCAGAGAAAGATTGAAACTTGAATTGAGATATAAGAACTTTTTCTTGTAAGAAATCCTTATTCTTCTTGAAACTTGACTTGAATACTATACTTAAAAACTTAAATAAACTTGATTTTTTTTTCTTAGTGAGGCATTCCTCTCCTAGCATACCACTGAACCTCGCTCTGATACCATGTTGAATTCTATGTTAGTGGTGATGCTAGGAGAGTTGTGACATTGATATATTAGAGAAACCAAGAAGATGAACAGAGAAAACTAGAGATTGATTAGGGTTAGAGAGTTCTTGTATTTGAGATTGTGTTCTCTACCCAGAGTTACATACTTATACTAAAACTAAAACATGATAATAGAAACTACTAGATATGGATGTCCACACTTATAGAAACATTGGACTTTCCATATTGGACATATTCTAATACTAACATATTCTAACAACAACCTATTTCAAGAATCTAGTTTCAGACAGCCCAAAATTGATTTATTTAATTTCCCTTCTAATCCATTTCAACAATCCATCTTCTCATGATTCTTGAACCCAAAAATAGCAAACACAAACGAACTCAAACCACCATTATTAGGCTATTTCCAAAACTCTTTATCTTCTTCAATTGAATTTCTTCATCAGCTAACACAAATGACATGTCTGATCTCCAAACTTTAAATCATACATAACGTCAATTTAATCAATATATTTTCCAACCAATCCTTCTTATTATTTCAAGATCGATAAAGAATCTTTAATCCACCTTAAAACCCAATTAAAGAAATCCAACCAAGAAAATGTAATATTGTGTCACTTACACACTCTGTGTCCTTTTCCAGTTAGTGAATAACTTTTTAGCCATGAAAGAGCCCATCGTTGCTACCTCTGCCGGTACAGCCACTGATGCTATGGCTACCGGTGAGCTAATATGGGCACAAGATGCTATTGAGAAGATAACTGAGGAGCTGCAGATCCAGGTTGACCAGCTCTTGGCGAAGAGAAAAAATCTGATACTAGCTTCAAGAATATGAGAGACACTATCTCCAACCTCCGTAGCTCTCTAGAAAAAGCCCAAAAAAGAGATGTTGATGCTGCCACTTGGGAAGTGAAGTTCTTGGAACTGCGCTCCCACTTCACCACCCTGTAAGCAAAGCATGACCAGGTCCAAGGGGAACTTCACCATAGGAACACCGAGATGAGAACCCTTGGCCAGGCCATTGCCCATGCAAATGAGGTCATGTCAGGCTATGAGAGGGCTCTAAAAGAAAAATGTCTTCGCTCTGATAAGAAGGCTGGTGACCTCTGAGTTCTATTCTTAAGTGGTGAAGGAGGTGAAGAAGAGGTCAGCTAAAAATGTCATTCGCTTTGCTCTGAGAGTGCTTGATATTTCTGAAGAGTCCTTCAATGCAACCAAACAAGTTAAGTTTGAGGAGGCTATTGAGGCTACTGGGTATGTTTCTCAGTTGGATGATCAGGGGTGCATGACCAACCCTTTCGTCTTGTTTCCTAATCTAGACACCAGTATCTCAGCTATCCAGGATGAACTTATGCCTGATGCCTCCTCATCTTTTGAAGAAGACACCAATGACGACATGCCTCCCGTTCAGCTTCCTTTTTTGCCAGTTCCAGCTTCAGGTCAGTGTTCTATCCAGCCTTCAACCATTCCAGCTAATCTAACCACACAGTCTGTTCTTGAGAATGAAACAAGAGTTCTTGACGATGGTGCAGCAGCAAGCACTGATGGTGAACCAAAGTTTGATTCTACCCCTGCTTCATAAGCCTTTCAATTGATGATTCACATAAACAATTATTTTTAGACAATTATTCTATGGGTCTATAATATTGAGCTATGTAGCTTACATACTATTTACTTACTGAGCTCTGTAACTCTTCTAGTTTATGCATGCATACTACTTACTTACTGAACTCTGCAGCTCTTCTAGTTTATGCATACATTTAAAGCATTTTATGTTATATGACATGTATTACTCTGCATACTATACCCCTGATGCCCCCAAAGTTCATTTGGAACAACAATAGGTGACCCTAGCAGGCTAAACAGATTAAAATGAGGCATAACCAGAATTTGATCAGGATATCATGGAAGCCATTCAAGTTAACTATAACTGAGAGTTTGATCGTAATAGAGACATATGTCTTTGCGAAAGTAACACAACACTATGTTTAATAACGACAGGTCCTATTTATTTAAAAAATGAATAGGTTATCGCCAGAACAACAATGGGGGAGTCTTCCTCAGCACTATCATGTCGATATAGTTCCATGCCAATGATTGCGTACTAAGATCTGGATCCAACCCAGATCTTCCCAACAACCCCTAGGTTTGATGTTTTGAGAGCTCCAGGAACTAGCATATAGTTTAGGCTTTCAAGAACACTATCTCTGTTCTAAGTCAAACTAGCATACATTTTACTGAATAGTTAGTGTGGTCCAATTCCCTAAAGGCTTACCTCATCGAGGATAATCGCAGTTTGGAAGAACTAGCGTACAGTTCTAGCTGCATGGGAATGAGAAAGGATCTGGGATACAGTTCAACTTTCCCATACTCAATATCACTGGTTCTAAAGCAAATTGGCATACAATATTCTTGAACAGATAGTGAGAAGATAATTCCCTAAAGACTTAGTCCATTATGAATCATAAATAAAGAACTGATGTAAAGAATAAATTCGATGGCAATGTGGAGAACTTTATTGATGACTTGGAAAGGAGTGAACAATGCATAAAGAAGCATAGAATAACAATTTACTAATAGTATTTATGAAGGTGTTGTGCATTACATGGTTTGACAAGAACGTCCCCTTCAACAATGCGTAGGTAGTAAAAACCAGTTCGACCAACCTTGTCGACGATGTATGGTCATTCCCAGTTGGGCCCAAGCTTGCCGTTGGGCTCTAGGATCTTGCACAGAACCAGATCTCAAGATTTGAAAGATCGAATCCGGACTCTCTTGTCGTATGATCTCTTCAGAATATGCTAGTTAGCGGCTAAGCGAAGTGCGGCACCTTCTTGTTTTTCATCTAGGAGATCCATTTCTCTACATAACAATTCCTTATTGTCCAGAGTTTGCACAATGTCTGACTTCTGAGTGGGAGCTACCAGTTCAGGAGGTACGACAGCCTCAGTTCCGTATGTCAGTGAGAATGGGGACTTACTAGTTGATCGTCTGGGTGTTGTTCGGTATGCCCATAGGACCTTAGGTAGTTCCTTGACCCATAATCCTTTTGCGTCATCTAATTTACACTTCATGTTATCCAAAATGACCTTATTAGAGGCTTCAGCCTGGCCATTGCCTTGTGGATACTTTGGAGTTGAAAATAGATAGGTAATGTGAAACTCCTCACAGAGTTCAGCGACCATTCCTCCAGCGAACTGTTGCCTATTATCTAAGATGATAACCTTGGGTATGCCAAACCTACAGACAATGTTGTTCCAAATGAACTTTCTGGCGTCCTGTTCTCGAATGAAGACAAGGGGAACTGCTTCTATCCACTTAGTGAAGTAATCCGTTACGACCAGTAAGAATATGATATTGCCAGGAGCGGGTGGTAGAGGTCCTACAGTGTCAGTTCCCCACTGTGCAAATGGCCATGGGCTGGCCAATGGGTGCAGCTCTGTTGCTGGAGCATGGATAAGCGGCGCATATCTTTGATACTTTTCACATTTGTGGGCAAAAACCTCTGCATCGCTTTACATGTAAGGCCAAAAGTATCCTTGCCTTAAGATCTTGAGAGCTAGTGTTCTGCCCCCAGCGTGGTTGCCACAAATTCCTTCATGAATCTCTCGCATAACCTGTTCATTAAGGTCTGGGGAGAGACATCTGAGATGAGGTCCCAAAAATGACTTCTTGTACATATCATCTTCAAGGAGGGTGAATCTGTGTATCTTTGCAAGCAGACGCCTGACTATATTCTTATCCTTAGGGAGTGTCCCATCTTTGAGGTAGGACTTGTATGGATCCATCCAACTTGGAGTGGTGGCTGGAATAACACAAATTATTGTAATTGTGAGTGCTTGGATACTAGATTTCTCTTGGAACTCTATAGGGATGGAGCGAGACTCGCTGTTGCCAAACATCGAGGCAACATACGCCAAAGCGTCCACATGTCGATTTTCGGATCGAGGCAGCTGATAAAATTGAATGTTCTAAAACTTGCCCTGAAGACCCCTCACCAGTTCTAGATATTTGGCCATTCATTCGTCCCTGGCCTCATATCCTCCATCAAATTGGAACACAACCAGCTGTGAGTCACTAAAAACTATGAGGTGTGTTAGGCCTAAGTCGAGAGCCATTGTGAGGCCAGCAAGTGTCGCCTCATACTCTGCCTCATTATTAGAGGCGTTCCAACCTAATCGGATGGACTTCTCCAGTCGCATGTTGTCAGGAGTAACTAACACAACTCCCACTTCAGCGCCTCTGTCTTTTGAAGATCCATCCACAAACAACCGCCACCTGGAACTCGACTCCCATGGGTCTGGACGGGTATTTGGAGATTCAGGCAGGATGCCATCATCTGAACCGGGGGTGGTTAAGTCGTACCCAGTGTAGGTCATTGGGAAATCTCCCAAGAATTTTGCTAGTGCCTGACCCTTCTCTGAGATTCGTGGGACGTAGATAATGTCATATTCTGATAGTTGCTCGGACCATTTAACTAACCTCCCTGACCTATTCGGCCTTTCCAGAACTGATTATAACTGGTATTCCGTGATTACCCGAATAGTGTGGGACTGGAAGTATGGTCGTAACTTCTCTGCTGCAAAAACAAGGGCTAAAGCGACTATTTCGAGTTTAGGATATCTTGTTTCTGCAGGGAGGAGCATTCGGCTCAAGAAATAGACAGGTTTTTCAACCTTCTTTTCATCCACACATATCAATACAGAATTAATACCGTAGTCAGATGAACAAAGATAAAGACCCAAAACTTCTCCCTCAACTGGTTTGGAAAGGATTGGTGGTGCCCCCAGGTATGTTTTGAGTTGATCGAATGCTTTTTGGCATTCTTCTGTCCATAAAAATGAGGTATATATTCTTTTGTAGTAACTTAAACAGAGGTTTGCACTTATCTGAACTCTTAGAGATGAACCTATTTAGGGCTGCTAGCATGCCTGTGACTTTTTGAACCTCTTTCATGTTTTTAGGTGAAGGCATTTCTATGAGCGCCCGGATCTGATATGGGTTTGGCTCGATTCCTCCCTTAGTAACTAGATACCCTAAAAACTTCCCTGATGAGACCGCGAAATCACATTTCGCAGGGTTGAGTTTCATGTGATACCCTCGGAGAACGTCAAATGCACGTTTCAAGTGGGAGAGATGATCTCCCCGTTTCAGGCTCTTGATCAAGAGATCATCTACATACACCTCCACAATGCCACCTATCAATCTTTCAAACATTTTGTTCACCAAACGCTAGTACATGGCCCCCGTATTTTTCAGTCCGAACAGCATGACCTGATAACAATACAGGCCATCCTCGGTTGTGAAACTTTCTTGCTTGTGGTCTTTCTTATGCAATGGGATCTGGTTGTAGCCAAATGATCCATCTGTGAAAGATAACAGTTCATGTCCAGCCGTTACATCTACCAATTTGTCAATCCGCGGTAGAGGGTAATTGTCTTTTGGACATGCGCGGTTTAGATCCGTGAAGTCAATACATATTCTCCATAACCCATTCTTTTTATGTACTGGGACAATATTAGAAATCCAGGTGGAGAAATTGATCTCCCTGACAAAGATAGTTGCCTTTAGTTTTTCAACTTTGGCTTTTACTGCTTTGGATATGTCAGCACCTATCCTTTTGGATTTCTGCTTGACCACTACTACATCACTGCAGACATTGAGCCGGTGACATGCCACATGGGGGTCAATCTCTGGCATTTCTTTGAACGACCAAGCAAACACGCCTTTGTGTTCTCGAAAGAAGTGTATTAGAGCCTGACGCTCTTTAGAACTTAACAAGGTGCCGATGAAAGTGGTTTTTGACGAGCTGCCTCCCACAATTTCCACTTCCTCTAACGGCTCTAGTGAGGGGGGACCCTCCTTCTCTCTTGGAACCAAGTCTGGGAGAGGGGGATCTAACTATAATTGCTATTTGGCGGGTTGCCCCACCTCCATTGGTTCAAAAGGAAGTGGGGACTGCTTTGTCGCTAGTGCGTAGCCTGGTTTGGCAGCCACCTTATCCCCTTTGATTGTCTCAATTGTTCTGTTATATGAGAACTTCAGATATTAGTGATAGGTGTTGGAAATAGCTCGGAGTCTATGCAGCCAGGTCCTGCCCAAGATCATGTGATAGGGTGTGTTAGCTTTTATCACAACAAAATTTATGATGAGAGTTACCGGACCAGTAGCAACGGGTAGTTGGATCTCCCCAACTATTAGAGCTTTGTCCCTGTTGAATCCATATAGGTTGGAGTTTGTGGCGATCATCTCAGAATAAGGAATCTGTAACTTTTTGAATGCGTCGTAGTATAACACATCTGCTGAGCTACCTAGATCAACCAATATACGATGCAAATCATAACCTCCAAAAGGAAGTGTTAGAACAAGTGCATCCTCATGTGAGCTCTGGATGCTACGATAGTCAGTCTCAGTGAAGGGGATAAGCAAATCTTTGTAGGGTACCGCGTTGACCTGTGCGTTTGTAGTCAGTTCGCTATTTATGATCCTCATTTGCTTGGTGATGCGCATCTGATATATCGCACCCTTTTCAATGATCTTCCCACTTCGTTTGCTTGCCTTTCCGAAAATCATATTTATCTAGAGGCGGCCATTGAGCATTCCAGTTCTTGGGGATCTTGAACTGACGTGCTGATCTCCTCAGGTTGTACTGTGTTTGCCTGTTCATGTGCTACAAACTATTTCAAATACCCCCTTTCAATCAGATCCTGTAGTTTATTTTTCAGAGTCATGCAAGCTCTGGTGCTGTGACCCTTACTCTTATGGAACTTGCAGTAGGTCCTTTGGTCTCTGGTACCCAGGGGAGCTGGCCATTTGAGGCAACTCTGATTCTTGATCAAGTCCAGAACCTCATCTGGCATTTTGTTCAAAGGGGCGAATTTTCTATCCATCGAGGGAAGAGCTTCTTCAGCTCCTTCCACACGTGGTTTCTTTTATGGTTTTCCATCTGCACTACTGGTTACATTCTGGTACTGTCCTCTGGGCATCCGTCCCTTTGATGGGGATTCAACCTTTTGGCGGCCACAATGATGGTCTCTCTTCGATTTTTTAGGGGAAGAGTTCCCTTCTCGAGAGGCCACAGGAGCTGTCCGACTAGCCTTTTTTGCTTTCTGACGTCTATTCAGGACATCCTCCTCCCACCCAACATGAGTCTCAACCCTGTCTAGGAGTTCCTCTAAATCACGGGGTGGTTTCCTGGAGAGGGATCCGAATAAGGCGTTGTTTTCATCCAACCCTTGTTTGAAAGCTATTATAGTAGTCTGTTCGTCGCAAGACTCTATCTGGATTGAAATTTCCATGAATCGTTGCATGTAGGACCTCAATGCTTCTCCGTCCTTTTTCTTGATGTTGAACAATGCGTCGATCCGCTTTGATTGGTGCTTGTTGTATGAATACCTGTCTATGAAGGTCCTAAACATTTCTTCTGGGGACCTAATCTGCCGCTCAGGTAACCTGTGGTACCACTGGAGCGTAATCCAGACAGGAAAGCTTTGAACTCTTGACACATGATGTGGTCATGACTTTCATATTGTCCCATGGTTGCTCGATATCGGAACAAGTGATCCACTGGATCTGACTTGCCATTGAAGACACTAAACTTCAGTTGTCGGTAACCTCGGGGGTAAGGCTTTCTCATTATTTGAGATGCGAAAGGAGATCTCCCCCATTATGGCTGATTGAACAAGGGAGTCTTGCATTTTTCTCCCCTTGCCTGTCATCCAATGCATCTGACGGATCAGGTCATTCTTATCAGTTTCTCATGTAGTTTCTTTGGTAGAATGCTTCTTGGTCTGAGTTCTTTTCCTATGTCGAGGGTCGACGTCATGATCCTAGTCAGTTGACTCTGGTTCGGATGCTGTATCCGAGTCCTCATCTGAGTTGCTATATTCCGACTCAGATGTCTCGCATTGAGTTGGACATGCCTTGGGTTCCTTGCACGACCACCTTCTGGAAGGTCGTCATCATCGAGATCAATGAGTGAATGAGTGGCTCCTTCCCTGTGTTAGATTGATACAAATGCCTCAACAACTATACTTCTTGTTCAAGATTGTTTCTTTGCTGTTCTAGAGCCTGTACTGCCTGACTTGCCTGAACAGACTCTGGGTTGGTGAGGACAACATTCTCACCATCTTGTCGCTCCTCTTGAGCGTTATTCCTGAGGCCTGCACCGGGATCTGCTAGTCCATCGGTGCTGGTCATAGGTCTTTAGAGGGGATTACTCGCATCATGGTGACCGACAATCTCCCCCCGTATATCTCGAGCTTTTTTTCTTCTTCTCTCACAAATCACGTGGTTCGCCACCCTTTGCTTTTTTTGCTCCTGCTATCACAATTGATGTAGGAGTAATGTAGTGTTAGCTCTCAAACAATCTGAATACCTCTCCTTTAACCAAGAAAATATAGTAAATAATCACTCCTTAACCAAGAGTTTATTGGACAAAGATTAATAATCCAAAAAATGACTCCCAAAACCCTACAATTAGCCTTATATAGGCAACCTAAACTGACGCGAAGTAAGGCCCAAACAAAGGCCCAAAACTAATTAAAGAAATAACACGTAACAAAACCAACTAGAGGGCACTCGCCCCTTATGGGAACTGAGAATGAGGGCGCACGCCCCTTCTCCCTTTATTCCCTATCATTCTCCCCGTCTTGGAGGACATTTGTCCTCGAATGTTACTAGCGCAAAGACAGATTATGAACAACAAAACAGGCGGAAGTCGTCCTCGAACTTTGCCACGATATGGACTAACGTGCATAGCTTGACGAAAAAAACTCGTGGTCACAACAATGCACACAGACAAATATCTTCTGAAAAGAGAGAAATGATTCTTCCCCGTTAATAAATCTTCATAGTCTTCGAGGAACAAATCTGTGAAACCTTCAAACAACCGCGCAAAACCAACACAACTAGAGCTTTCCTCCAAATTAGACAAACTCGGATCCACAAAAGACAAAATAGACAATTCTTCATTGTCAGGATAAACATCATAAACTGGTGGTAAATCCCAGTCGATAAACTCCTTGTTATCACCAACTTGATAACATAGCCTCTCGTCCATAGACTCCTCATCAAACACAGGGGTTAAATCCCAATCAACAATATGCAATTTTTCCTCAACCTCAAAATTAAAAATTAAATTGAATTTTTTTCAACCACATCAACAAAGTTCAAAGTTTTAGAACTTTTTACCTTCAATGCGTCTTCCATTGCTGGTGTTTGACGCTCATAAGATAGGTCAAGCTGCCGAGTAAAGGCAGTGGCCTGGCGGGATAGCAATGCTACCTGCCTAGAAAGTTCGGCCATGCGCTCTGTATCATACATATCCAGTTCGTAGCTGATTCTGATACCAACTGATGTAGGAGTAATGCAGCGTTAGCTCTCAAACAATCTGAATACCTCTCCTTTAACCAAGAAAAGATAGTAAATAATCACTCCTTAACCAAGAGTTGATTGAAAAAAGATAAATAATCCAAAAACTGACTCCCAAAACCCTACAATTAGCCTTCTATAGACAACCTAAACTGACGCGAAGCTAAGGCCCAAAACTAATTAATTAAAGAAATAACACGTAACAAAACCAACTAGAGGGCGCTCACCCATTATGGGAACTGAGAATGAGGGCGCACGCCCCTTCTCCCTTTAGTCCCTATCAACAATGGTAAGAGTTTTTAAACTAAATCAGTCGTTTGGAACGAATGTTTACCTAATTTAGTCCCCACAGACGGCGCCAAAGATGTAGGGGAGTTTTCGAGTATCCCCTGATCTTCCTCTGTGCCTTGTGATCTAGAAGCTTTTATTGAGTAGAGAAAAGATGAGATGATTGTGAGTTCAGGGTTGAACCGCCTGGCAGCTGCCTACGTATCTCCTTGTTTATTTAGAATAATCAAACTCTATTTTGCGTAGTTCCTAAGAACGAATCCCTCTAGTTTATATAGGAAGAACTATGAGAGTCCTAGGGTTAGGACTGTCCTCACCGCTTGTGAGTTCCCTTTCATCTTTAAACTCTGCCTTCCTATTAGGATTCCTCTCCTTATGGAAGTCTGAATCTAGACCATATCTTATGAGAGGTAAGTTTCCTTGTTGATCATAATGTCCCATCGTGTATGAGAAGATTATATCTAAAAGATAACTCTTAAGATATGTCATCACGATTCCTTTCTTATCATCAGAGATCGCCATCTTCAGTTTTCTTTTGTTCAGGAACTATCTATATCAGTTCCTAACGACTTGGAGGGCTGTCATACTTAGAGGCGGTCAGCCACGTGCCTAGCACATGTCCACTAAACACTCATGCTAAGCACAAGATCACTTATTCACAGAACTGATCCGATGGTCCTCGTCTCATTCTGGACATCTATAGTCTTAGGTTATTTCCCATACACGTGTCATCTGTTCAATGACAGGAAATCCCCCTTATAGTTTAAAAGAAAGTTTTTTTTTTGTTTAAGGCTAAGTCCAATGGTTTGGTGTAGCAAAACACCAAACCACAATAGCACAGTGGATACCGTTAGTGGGATAGCGAAATCAAACCCAATGGTTTATTTTTTCACCCGCCCGGTGTCGGGGGCGTGTTCTAAAATATTTAATATAATATCGACTTTTGTTACCCGCCATCGCCAGATGGCGGCCAAGAGATAGTTTGACCCCAAGGAAAGCTTTGAACGGGATACTGTTGTGGTTGGCGGTTGGCTCATTGATCATAAAAGTTAGATAAAGCATGATTTCTAGGTTCACTTCATGGCCTCTTGACACGTAAAGCGTATAAGTCCAATTTGATACCCTTGTATGTAAAATTGATGCCTTCATAGTTCGTACATACAAAATAAGATTGAACTACGTGATGATCTGTAATATCGACTTTTGTTACCCGCCATCAAATATGGCGGCCAAGAGATTAAAAAAAAAAACAAATTTTTTTGTACGCCACTCCCACAGGCGTGTAGCTAATTATCTCCCCATTTTACCCTTTCAGTAAAAAAAACACCCAAAAAAAAAAAAAAAAAAAAAAGTATGATAGAATGGTAATTGCATAAATTAAGTTATTAAAAAAACAAAAAAATATAGAATTCAATGCTAACCGCCAGTGGGAGTGGCGGGTGGAAATATTGATTGAATGGTAACCGCCAGTGGGAGTGGCGTGCAGAGTTATTTGAAAATGAAAATAAATTTCTAACCGCCACTCGCTATGGCGTGTAGAGTTATTTCTCTTTTTTTTGGCTGGCCGCCACTGGCTCTGGCGTACAGAGCATACGCTATCGCGTTAAAAGTGACTGAATAAATAGAGAAGTTTATAAAGATAGCGTTGGCGGTATAACGTTTTAACGTACCATTGGATCACATTTTACGTGAAATTTAGTGTTTTGCCGCACCATTGGACTTAGCCTAATGGTGTTGGAAGTCTTATGACAGAGAGTAGGGTTTATACATTGATAAAGAATCTGTAAGAGTGTTAGAATTTTTCTAACTTGGAATCTTGATAGTTTTTACTTTGGAAGTACAGTTGGTTTTCATATCTGCAAGTGATATTTAACTCCATAATAGGAAGGGAAATAACAAATATAGCCACATACCTAATCCGTTATGTTAAATTTGTTTACTTACTTGCCCCTGCTAAGTCTGTATTCTTGTATAACATTGTTGCAAAGTTCTCTAAAGCTGCCAAGTTCTCTGTAGTGATGGCTGTTTCAGCATCCTTCCTGTTTGGTATTATTTTCTCAGGTTCAGTATTAGCCACCAAGAGTCAATTTCCTAAAATTTCCACAGAGAATCCCGAAGTTGTTAGAGAAACTTCGGAGCTTGGATATGTGTTAGTGGCTACTGTTTTCCTTGGGGTTCAGGTAAGATCCTTAAATAACTTCCATTTCCAGATATTTTCATCAAAAACTCAAAATAGATAGCCTGATTAAACTCCAAACGTGTACAGGGGATCTGATCAGGAATGTTAACAGGTGTCCTGATGCAAACAATCATTCTGTTGGTGAGCTTGTATCGAACTAACTGGCGAAAAGAGGTAGCGTAAATAATCATTCGTTCCAGACTTAATAAATGCTATTTTTATGTGTATGTTGTATTGGTGTTATGTTCCATGTGTAAGCTTTCCTTCACCTTAGGATGTAAGTGAGAATTGAGAATGGCATTGGTATTTTCATGTGTCTAGCATAAGATTATTACCACCCAGTTTTCAGTTCCCTTTAATGTAAACATTGAACGCTCCAGTTTTCAGTTCCTTTCTTTATGATTGTGAGAATGGTTATCGGGATTTTATGGAGAGGGGGGTTGTTGAGAATGTGGAAATAAATGGATTTAAGGGGAAAGAGTTGAATGACTTTGAGAAAAGGGATACTCCTATGCGGGTTGTTAAGACAGTAGAGGAATTTAAAGACAGAGTCGAACAACATTGAGAAAGGGGATACTTGTAATGACATGGAATCTGATGGAAATGGCAAGTTGTTCGAGGCATATACTGGGCTTGAAACTACTCCTATCCACGAGAAAATTAAGGATTGCTTTGTTGGGGAAGTAGATGCTGAGCTTGCTAATGCTTCAACCTCTCACCAGAATCCAAGTGGCAACAAGTCAATCCTGGTAGAAAGCTTGTTATTTTTGTTTTTCTGTTTGGTTGAAATGTATGTTTCTTTTATCTCCTTTACATTGTTGAATATGGTTTTCTATGTGATAACTTCCCTTATGTCTTACTTAGGGATTTCCATTCTGCCCCAAACCCGAAACCCGCCTGAAACCCGAAATAAAAACCCGCACCGAATTCTGCCCGAGTCCGACAAAATCCGAACCCGAACCCAGACCGAAATACATAGGGTCGGGTTTGGTCACACTATCTAAACCCGGACCGACCCAAACCCGACCTGATAATTTGGCCCTAAACCCGTTAAAAGGGTTAAAAAGCCCGAAACCATATCCGGACCAAACTCGAACCCAAAACCCGTTATAGAAGGTAAAAATGTTCGACCAAAACCCGAACCCGAACCAGACCATAATTCCCAACAGCTCTATTTTCATTTATTATCTATTTATCTTCAACAAACTTTTAGTCTTTTGCTCATTACTATTTACTTTTGGTCTTCAAGACAAATTACCTTTGACCGTACACTTACTACTCTTCTCCCTCTTCTCTCCAACAACTCCCCAAGGACAAGACAACCCAATCACACGTTCCAGAGATTGGTGGGTTTGATGGTGCTGCTAATTAAGTTTGCATTCACTAAGAAAATTTGCATCACCTCCTCAAATATCTCTTTCTAAATGTGGTCACCAAGGCTGAGCAAATCAACAGACTGGATTCACACTACCACAAGAAGTTCTAAATAAACCCAAAAGCCATCAATCTTATTGTCAAATCAACAGTCGGATTTCACACCACCACAAGAAGTCGAAACTCCAAAAAGCCATCAATCTTATTGAGTTATTGTCTTGGAATTGCTTGTCTTGCTTGGTCTACTTTTGTCTTCTTCTGCTTTTCAAAAAATGTAATCATGTGCGCTTTGAATCTTTGATGACTGTTGGGTAGCTTTACAATGTTAAAGTTAAATAGATCAAATCCAATAAAAGAATATGGCTTTTGATTAATTAGATGAAAAATAGGTTTTTCTTGAGATTTTGAGATCTAATAGCTGAAAATGACGTTCCTGATGAAGAGATCTAATATATTTTTATTTCATATATTTCGGGTTTTATCATACCCAAAATCCGAACCCGACCCGACCGACGGTACCCAAAATATAGGGTTAGGGTAGGATTTGGTCACATGTATCCAACAAATACCCGAACCCGACCCGCAAAGAACAGGGCCGATCCCAGGTAACCCGATACCCGTTCAAAACCCGAAAAATTGGGTTTGGGTCGGGTTGGGTACCCGTTTGGACATCCTACTCTTACTATGCTGCTCTTCAGAGTTCAGAGTACTTAAGCCCATAACCAAATTAGCAATAAAAAAAAGTCCACCATGTTTTTCGTGTCAGTTTGAATTTTTTTTTTTTTTTTTGTATTTTTACTTATTCATTTATTGTTAGATTAATTTCTAAGAAGATTACAAGATGTTTATATAGAGATTACAAGAATCTAAAATAGGAACTAAACTAAAACAGTCGGTGTGGATTTCTAAATAATACGTGAGGCGCGGGGTGCGCTCGGGTTAAGCCTTGGACGAGCGCAGGTTGCGCTATGCATGCGATGTATCTACTGGACTCTTGTCAAGGCACAGGCACAGGTCACGCTCTATCATGCTTTGGCAGAGCGTAGGTCGCGCTCTCCACTATGACGTGAAGAACAACTTCTAAAACTCCCCCTAAAGTTGGAAAATGAATATCAAGAACTCCCAACTTGCGAATTAATCTCAGAAAGGTGTCTTTTCCGAGAGGTTTAATGAAAACGTCAGCCACCTGATCTGAGGATGGAACGAATGTAGGAGATATTAACTTGGCCTGTATCTTGTCACATAAGAAATGACAGTCCAATTCGATGTGCTTCGTTCGTTCATGAAAAACTGGATTTTGAGAGAGATGAAGGGCGGCTTGATTGTCACAGAACATGTTCATCGGAGAAGAATGAAAGATGCCTAAGTCAGAGAGAAGATACTTCAACCATTGAGGTTCACATGCCAAGGTAGCCATGGAACGATATTCGGCTTCAGCAGAAGAACATGATACAGTGCTCTGTTTCTTTGTTTTTCAGGATATAGGGCTAGAACCAAGAAAAGTGCAATAACCACTAGTAGAACGACGAGTGGCGGGGACGACCACCAATCGAGTCATAGAAACCAGAGATATGTAAAGAACTATTAGCGGATAAGAGAATCCCTTTGTTGATCGAACCTTTAAGGTAGCAGAGTATACGATGAGTAGCATCTAGATGTGGAGTCTGTGGGGACTGCATGAAACGGCTGAGATAGTTAACAGAATAAGTGATATCTGGACATATAACTGTGAGATATAAGAGACGCCCAATCAAGCGACGATAGACAATAGGATCCTGAAGTAATGTGCCATCATCGGTATGGAGGTTGATGTTTTGTTCCATAGGGAACTCAGAAATACGACCACCAGTGGTACCACAATCAGACAAAATGTCCAAAAAGCATTTGCGCTGTGTAAGAAATAATCCTTCTTTGGAACGAGCAACCTCAATACCCAAGAAATATTTTAGACGTCCCAAGTCCTTGATATAGAACTTTGCATCTAAAAATTGCTTCAACTTATGAATGAGAGATGGATTGTTGTCTGTGATCAGAATGTCATCCACATACACAAGGACAAATGTAGAGTCAGAACCACAAATATTAGTGAATAGAGAATAATCAGACTTAGACTGAGTGAAGCCGGCAGTGATAAGAGTGGTAGATAGTTTGGCAAACCATTGCCGAGAAGCTTGCTAGAGTCCATATAAGGACTTATTGAGGCGATATCCCTGTTCTCCCCCTGTTTGGCGAATCCAAGAGGTAATGTCATATAAACAGTTTTATCCAAATCGCCTTGGAGAAAGGCATTGTGGACATCCAGCTGATGAAGAGTCCAATGTCTGTTAGTAGTAATGGAGAGAAGTAATCGAATAGTGACTAATTTAGCAACGAGTGCAAAAGTGTCATGATAGTCTGAATGATATTTAATCTTGAAAATCCATTTACAACCAATAGGCTTATGATGAGAGGATGACGGAACAAGAGTCCATATGTTATTTTGTTCCAAGGCTGCAATTTCAGCAGCCATAGCAACTCTCCATTCTGGAATTTTGACAGCTTGAGAAAAAGATGTAGGAACAACTGAAGAAGACACTTTAGACAAAAAGGCTTTATGACAAGTAGAAAAGTTAGTGTCAGAAACATATAAAGCCATATGATATAAGGTGGAAGACCGTGTTACCTTAGAGTCCAAGTGGATGAGGTTAGCCGAATGAAGAACTGTAGTAGGACAGTGATAATCTTTGATGAGAAGTGGTGGGGGATTTTGCACTCTAGTAGATCGAGGTGAGGTAGGAGGGTTGGGTTGTGGTGGCTGAGGGAGTTCCAAAATTGCAGGTGCCGAATCTGGCTGAGTTGGAAGAGTGTCAGTAGGGAAGGCGTGGGTGTGCTCGATTTGTGGAGTTACATGAGATGATTGAAGGTCGAATGTCTCATTGTCAGGGATGGGTAAGGGATAAACTGGCAGATGAGATGGTGGGTAAGATAAATTTTGATAGGGGAAGGCATTCTCATGGAAAATCACATCACGGGAAGTATAAATTTTCTTGGAAGATAAATCATAAATGCGATAGCCTTTCTGAGCATAAGGATAACTAATGAAGATGTCAGATTTCCCGCGGTGATCAAACTTATTTTTAATGGAAGTGTTGTGAGCAAAACATAAACAACCAAAAACACGAAGGTGGGCAAGAGTGGGAGGTGTTGTAAATAAAAGCTCATGAGGTAATTTGTCATTTAACAAGGTGCTAGGAGTTTTGTTAATGAGATAGCCTGCGGTGAGAATGCATTCACCCTAGAAGGATAATAGGAGATGAGCTTGAAAACGTAACGCTCGTGCAACGTTGAGTAAGTGACGATGTTTTCTTTCAACAACAACGTTTTATTGGGGAGTAGCAACGCAACTACGTTGGTGGATAACCCAATGTTTTGAGAAAAATTGTTGCATGTTATGGGATATAAATTCGGATCCATTGTCGGATCGAAGGACTTGGATTTCATGAAAATGGTCATCAATGTTACTATGGCCAGATATGATTGAATGTATTGTAGAATGAAATTGAGTATAAACCATAGCAAAAAAAGATTGTAAATGCATGACAGTTTCAGATTTGACAGTCATAAGATAAATCCATGTAGCACGACTAAAATCATCGATAATAGTTAAGAAAAAACGAGCATTGGAATAGGAAGGTAAATAAAAAGGACCCCAAATGTCACAATGAATCATTTGGAAAGGTCTAATAGTTTTTATTGAACTATGAGAAAAAGATAAGCGTGTTTGCTTAGCTTGCGGACATATAATGCAAGTAGTATTATTGGAACTAGAAATGAAAGGAAACTACTTAGCTAAAATCTGCAAAGGCGTGGAAGAGAGATGTCCTAAGCGATAATGTCATAAATTATTGGTGGTGGAGTTGTGGGAGGAGCAAACGGAAGCTAGTTGGAGATGGTAGAGTCCCCCATTAAGCCGTCCCAATCCAATCTTCTTCTTCGTTAACTGGTCCTGAAAAAGGCAAGAATCATTAGTGAACGTGACAGAGATAGGGTGAGATTTGAATAGTTCACTAATGGAAAGCAAGTTGAAATGAAAGGTGGGAACAAACAAAACATTGTCAAGACGCAATAGAGGAGATAGAATAACACTACCAACATGAGTAATTAAATGGTCTGTTCCATCCGAAAGTTTAAGAGTGGAATGTGTTAAACAAGTATGATAATGAAAAAACAGATGTAATGATGAACAGACATGATTGGTAGCACCAGAGTCAATGATCGATATGGACTTAGAAAAACACGAGAGAGATATACCTATCAGGTTTGCTTGTGAAGGGGTACTACCTGAATCAAGCAAACTGAGAAGTTGGTTGTATTGTTCTGTAGAGAAAACAGGAGAATTGGAGTCTGTAGCAACCAAATTGACTTGAGCAGGCCTGGGTGGATAAACGTGCAGTTTGTAACATGTACCAATATGATGTCCAACCCAGTTACAATGATTGCAGAATGGACAAGCACGGGGGCGCTCAGGTGGCCTTGTATATGAGGGTGCGCGCGCTCTGAACTGAGGCAAACCAATGTTGTGCTGCGGAGGCTTAGATGGGCCTAATTTCGAAGACAAAGCCTAGTTGGTCTTTTGAAAGTGAGTACTCAGGGCAGCAGTGTCTGGAGCAGAAGGAAAAGAGAGTGCATGAATCTCTTGTTGCTTTTCTTCCTGTCGGATTAAGGAATAAATCTTGGACATATGAGGAAAAGGGTCCATTAAGAGAATTTGACTGTGAATGGATTGAAAACGAGCATCTAGTCCTTGCATGAATTTCATAGAATGACTGTCTTCAACCTCTTTGACGAAAATAGATGTATGACCACAAGTACAAGCAGGCATAGTAGATAAAGAACTTAATTCATCCCATAAAGATTTAAGCAAAGTGAAATAAACAGATATCGGACGATTGTCTTGCTTGAGAAGAGTGACGGAATCCTTCAGTTGAAAAACCTTGGGTGCATTAGTTTGCGAAAAACGATCACCTAGATCTTTCCAGATTTCGGATGCAGAGTCAGCATAGACGATGCTTCCACGGATATCTGGAGTAACAGAATTGAAAATCCATGAAGCAACGAGGTCATCACATCGTGACCACTTGGATTTTTCTTTGGGAGCGATGGGAGGTGTGATAGAGCCATCGACAAAACCAAACTTATTCTTTGCTAGAAGGGCTCGAGAGATTGTCCGTAACCAAGTCGGATAATTGTCACCGGATAATAGAGGAGATACGAGAATAGCCGTGGGGCTATCTGAGTGGTGTACAAAGAAAGGATCATCGGAACCTGGAAGAGAGTCATTATTGGTGTTTGAAGCGTCGGCCATTGAGAATCGAGAGGAGGCGGAAGCTTATAGTGGTTAGGGTTAGGGTTTGGATCGAAATTAGGCTGATACCATGATAAATTAGAGAGAGAGAGAGATTGATTTGAGAGAATATTTATTTGATTAATTTCTAAGAAGATTACAAGATGTTTATATAGAGATTACAAGAATCTAAATATGAACTAAACTAAAACTTGATCGGTGTGGATTTTTTAAATATCTGTAGGCGAGGTGCTTCGGGTTAAGCCTAGACGGCCAGTCGCGACTCTGCATGCGTTGTATCTATTGGACTCTCGTCAAGGCACAGGTGCAGGTCGCGCTCTATCATGCTTTGGCAGAGCGCAGGTCGCGCTCTCCACTGTGACGTGAAGAACAACTTCTAATAGTTATCGTGTATCATAAATATCATTTTATATGTAATCATGTAATGTATCTATATGAGCAATACAATACATTGGGAACTTTTGTCTTACAAGTTGCATTACAACACATTTGTAATCATCCATTGTATCTATTGTGTGGGATTGAAGTCTTTATGCCAAGCCAGCTATTTAAAAAAGAGAACAAAATAACTGTGGGGTTTAGCTTTTTACTATGTTATTGGAATGTAATATGCTAATGTAATTACGATCATAATAGATGTAACAGAATATTTAGGATTGCTCTTTCTATTATAAGTTTTGTGGATACCAAAGTATAGAAAGAAGGTGGGTAAAAGTCTTACTCTAGAAATACTCTTTCATGAATGTTTACCTAAATAACTGCTTGAGTGTTGAATATTACCTAAATACTTTCAATTGACATTGACCTCTAACAAGTCAAGTGAATGATGACCCTGCAGGAAATTGACCTTAGAATTGGTGCCTCTTTCACAAGGTTCCAGACGTTGCTGCTGAGAGATAAGTTCGTGCTTCATGGTGAAGTTCGTGCTTATGAAGTTCGTGCTGAGAGACGTTGCTTCACAAGGTTCCAGACGTTGTATTTTATTAGTTTTTTTTTCCCATTTATATTATGATTTCTTTGTAAAATGGTATGAAAATGCATTATGTACAGGATAAATTTAGCTTAAATAAAAATTTATGATTTCTGTATATGGTGCAAGAGGACCATTTATTTTTTAGGTTTAGCTAGTCGCTACAAAATATGAGAAATTATTTTTTTTATCAACAACCCATCAGCAACGGTTCATAACCGTTACAAACGAATAGGTGTGAACAAGCTGATTTTTTTTAAAAATTAGCTAACAACTTTGCAACGATTAAAGACCGTTGGTAATATTTTTAACAAATTACCAATGCTTACCAAGCGTTTGTAAAATCAAAAAACCATTGCAAAGGTTTTAAATTTATGTATGAAATAAGTATAAAAAGCGTTTACAAATCATTATTGCAACGGTTAATAAGCGTTGGAAATTTCTGTTTGCAATGCTTTTTAACCGTTGCAAACATTTCCAACACTTTACCCACACTATATTTGCAACCCATTTTAAGCGTTGCGAAAATTATTCGTAACGGTTTTTTGCCGTTAGTAATAGCCTGTTATGGTGTAGTATATAGAAGCCGAGTATATTGCAGTCATTGAGTGTTGCAAAGAGATGTTATGGATGAAGATGTTCTTCAATGAACTAGGGCTAAAGCAGAAACAGTTTGTAGTTCTGTGTGACAGTTATAGCGCCATCCATTTGAGCAAGAATTCGAGTTTTTATTCTAGATTCAAACACATACATGTGCGTTATCATTGGATTAGAGAAGTTCTCGAAGAGAAATAATTGTGTATATAGAACATCTATACCGACAAGAATGGGTCGGATATGATGACCAAGGTTTTGCCCAAGGGCAAGTTCGATGCTTGTTGTACTACTGCCGGATTGGTGGCACGCACCTCCCACTGATTTAGGAATGCGTGGAAGTATTCCCCCTCATGGTTCGGGAGGGGGAGATTGTTGGGTCCCTCACCTCGTAAAGTATTGAAAACTGGTTTCGTTTTGGAAACCAATTGGAGTTGCCTATTGCACTTGAGTTTCAAATTCTTTTAGGAAACCAAATTGGAACTTGGGAGTCTATAAATACTCTCGTATGTTAGTATAACACAAAAAAAATGAGAGAAAACCAATTTTGAGAGCAACCAAAATTGAGATAAAATCTTTGCAAAGATATAAGACTTGTAAGGAGAGAGATTTGTAGAAAAGAGATCTAGTAAGTGTTGGAGAGACTTGTGAGGAGTGATTATAATCTTTTTTCCCAATCTTATAAAGAATTTGCTCTTGTGGATTAAGTATCATTGGTCGAACCACGTTACATCTTGTGTTGTGGTATGTTTTACTTTCTTTGTATTATTATTATTTGTTTGTGATAGTTGTTGATTGCTTAGAGAGTTGGGCTTGCTAGGTTGGTTGTAGTTAAATTTCAGATTTTTCGATTGGCGTATAGAGTGTTAATTCAAGCTATCTTAGAGAGTATCGATTGGTATTGTTTTCCCCAACAAACAAACCCTATACATTGCTAATAGTAAGTAAATCATCATTTTGGTATAACAACCCTATTCTAACAAAGTAGTATCAAATGTAAATTCATAAACCACATAAAGAACTGAGTTGTGACACAAAAAGAACCAAGAAGCATCGTCAACCATTCTCGCTATATATGAAACATTGAATTACATCCACCACACAAGTGGGACACGGATCGCTAGTACATGATCACTGCAAATTTTACGCTCTTTTCAAATAACAGCTAATCAGAGATACAAATAACAAAAATAAAATACAACCCGTAAGTAAGAAATATACCATCATCATATGATACATATATTGAATTACATCCACACTACAAATACCAAATACAAGAATCGCTAATACATGACCACTGAAAATTTTATGGTCTGCTATGAATAACAGCTAATTAGAGATGCAAATAACAATACATAAGGGAAAGAATACCGTCATTACCAAAGAAATGCCTACTGTAGGGGAGCGATATCTTATTATGCACACGTGCAACGTAAGCGAACTCAGGACGCCGACCCTCAAGACCAAGCTGTGAGGAGCTCCCTCAGGAACACCCAGGTACAGCGACCTCCAAGAGCGACCTACGAGAAAGGAGGACGAAGTTATTTCAGTACGAGCACATGGCAGAACGCCTCGTGTAATGATAACCATCAGGGGTAATCACTCCGACCTCCAAGAGCGACCTACGAGAAAGGAGGACGAAGTTATTTCAGTACGAGCACATGGCGAAGCATACCGTGTAATGATAACCATCAGGGGTAATCATTACCCATCTCCGGAAAATAGGGATAACCTCATCAGCACCCAATGAGTGCATGACTTATAATATAATCAGCTCGACACTCATTCACGATCTCGACCTTACACGTGTATCATAAACACACGTGTCTTCTAGATTGGTCCTTCCCTAAGCCTATAAATACCACCTGATTGAACTACGTCGGGCCTGATTCCTCTCTCCCAAAAAAGAAATAAAAGGAGAAAAACTAAGAAGAGGATACGTAGGCAGTTCGCTCAGAAGCGAACTCGGTCCCAACAAGAAATCCAAAACACCCCTTTACATTGGCGCCGTCTGTGGTTTCGATTACTTGAGAGCCACTTTAGATCAGTTCATCCATCTCTAACTCTCAAGCCCACGAAGCATGGTTAGCATAGAAGATCAAGTCCAGCACCTTGCCCACCAGTTGGGAATAACGAATGAGAGCATTTCCTTGCTCAGGGAAGAAAATGCTACTTTACGTGCTCAGGTGGATAGTTACCAGCAACAACAAGTCGGCAACGGAGCAGAGAACAGCATCAATGACGTTAATCAGCAGATTAATGAGTTATCCCAAAGGATCGGCGTAACGCCGCAAAGAAGGATTCGACACCGCAGTTGTGCACAAGATGCTTAAGGCGTATCGCGATCTCCGTTCACCGCAGAGGTCCTCAATAAAGCCTATCCACAAGACTTTATCCAGCCACGCTTTCCCATGTATGCGACGGCAAAGACGCGTGCCGGGTCGACATGTGGCTCGATATATTCGAGTTTGGCACTTTTATACTCACCGAGTTTGATCATCTCCACTGCAGATTATTTCCGCCAGCCTCAAGGGATGGCGCCTCGATTGGTTCTTTCAATGGAATCGATTCTATAAAACCTTCGAGCAATTTTATCGATTTGTTACCGCCCGGCCCAAGACGTCCACAACAGGCGGAAGAAGGCAGATCTTGATTCCTTGTTTCAGTTATCATTCAAGGAGGACGAAACTATTTGTGAATTCCTAGGACGGTTCAAGGCCGAACTGTTGTGCATGGAAAGTGGCTTGAAAGAGTCTTTCGCCACACTGGCCTTTTCCAAAGCTTGCCGAGTGCAAAACACCGACCTCGCTAGGTCGTTGATGAAGGAACGCCCAGAGACATTGTCCGAGCTCTACGCTCGCGTGGACAAGTACATCAAGTTGCGAGAAACTTTAAAACTCCACGGCCCAGCGAGAACCACGAGGTCGCGCAGCAGATCTCGGATCGTACATCACGGGCAAAGAAGCGCTTAGGTCGCTTTGCACCAAAGGCCGACACCCGCTCGAGAAAAGCGGTAGAGAGTTAAGCCATCCCGACGGCTCCCCGGCTACATGCGGGTAAAATTAAAGCGAGCCCCATTCTTAGGCCCGGTGAAGGGGACCGATGGAGATCATACTAATAAGCCATTTTGCGCATTTCACAATGCCAAATGCCATGAGACTGATGAGTGCTGGGGGCTTAAACACTATCTCCAGGATCTAGTGGAAGCCGGCCCCATCAAACAGTACACTCGCATTCCTAACGGCGATCTGCGACACAAACTGATGGCTCGTCGAGTCCGTAGTCGATCTCCATCTCGCCGCCACTCCCAAGAGTTTCAAGGTCGTCCACGCAGCAGAGGACGTCCACGATCGATCGTTAGCGCGCCGAGCCGGCAACTTCATCCGATCGTGACAATGATCGAACCATTCACGTGATTACTTTTCCGGATGATTCCGTCACCTCATCCAGAGAGAAAAGACGTCGTGTCGGCGCTCTTCAGGAAGTCTATCATTTCACCTCCCAGGCAGCTCACGCCCCGCGTGGTTCAGTCGCAGCTCCAGCGATATCACTTTTACGGAGGCCGATTTAAGCAAAGTCTGCCTTCCTCATAATGATGCATTGGTTGTCCATGTCAAAATTAGCGACTGGACAGTCAAGCGCGAACTGATCGACCCCGGCAGTTCCTGTGACATCTTGTTCTACCACACCATGCAAGAGATGAGCCTTCCCAAGTCCGTCCTCGTCGACCCGATCGCCCCCCTTTATGGTTTCAATGGATCCAGGGCCGATCCCATTGGTGATATTATACTTCCAGTGTCGGTGGGCTCTAGAGAGGACAAGATCACCTGCAATACACGGTTCTGCGTTCTAGACAGCAAGTCGCCATACAATGCCATCCTCGGACGACGCTGGATTCATCAGATGCAGGCGGTACCGTCCACTTTACATCAAGTTCTCCGTTTCCCAGGACCTCGAGGCATGATGGAACTTAGAAGCAATCAACTTGAAGCGTACCATTGTAACCAGGTCAAATCAACAGATGAGACCGCTCGTGAATTGCTTCCCACCATACAGGAACCCTCCAGCTACACAATGGCACGTGACTTAGTCGCAGAAGTCCAACCCGAATCGCCAAGCAAAATCTTGGGGCTCTTACAAGCGAAGTTCTCTCCATGCCGATACCGCTTTTCGCTCCCGAAGTCCTCAATGCGCCAGCAAAGACCTCTAACATTGATCCAATGACAGTAGCTTCGTCAGTTAAAGTTTCAGAGATCGTCCCAGCTCATGTCAGGCCGCCACAGTCAACAGCAGCAGCCGCACCATCAATGTGCTTGCAGCCAGGTCCCACTCTCCAGGTCGTGGATACCCCGGCGTATTTGCCAAACAAGTCGCGCTCCACCCTCAGCCGGTCGGTCAGTCCCACCAGGTGTTCAGACCTTCTCCGATAGCGAGTCGCCAAAAGCGATTAGGTGTTTTCGCCATCGTGGTAAAACCCCAAATGCGAAAAAAGAAAAAGTGAATCTTGGCACCGAAGACGACCCCAAGTTTGTATATGTAGGGGCTAACCTAGACCCCACACTCAGATCTCACCTTGTAAATTTCTTATCCATGAATAAAGATGTTTTTGCTTGGTCGTATATCGATGTGCCTGGGATAGATCCCGCAGTCGCTTGCCATAAATTAAATGTTAATCCCCATGCTAGACCAGTCCGCCAACGACCCCGCCGACTATCCCTGTGTTTTCAAAAAGCCATCAATGACGAGGTCGACAAACTCAAGCAAGTCGGTTTTATCCGAAAAGTAGACTATCCGGAGTGGATCGCTAACATCGTGGCCGTACCCAAAAAGAACGGAACGGTTAAGCCTATCGTCGATTTTCTTAATGTAAATCGGGCCACCTCAAAAAGACGGTTTTCCCTACCTCGCGATTGACCGACTTGTCGACCGGACTGTGGTCATGAGCTTCTCTCCTTCATGGACGCCGATCGATGGGTACAACCAAATCCCACTCGCAGAGGAGGATCAAGAGAAGACCTCTTTCATAACGAGAGCAAGGGATCTATTGCTAACGTTCTCCGCTTCGGCTTAAAAACGCCGGAGCAACATATCAACGCCTGGTCACCGACATGTTCCAAGACATGTTAGGCGACACCATGGAGGTCTACGTCGATGATATGGTCGTCAAGAGTAAGAAAGCGGTGATCACCTCACCCACCTTGAGCAAGCATTCTCGATTCGCCCGTGACGGGCATGAAACTCAATCCAGAGAAATGCCTTTTTGGAGCGCCCTCCGCAAGTTTTAGGGTATCAAGTGTCTCGGCCGAGGGATCGGGCGAATCCGCACAGATCCGGCGTTCTTAGACATGCCCGATCCGCGCACGAAGAAACAAATACAGAAATTGTCAGGCATGGTCGCTGCACTCAACCGATTCATATCAAGGGCATCCGATAAGTGTAGACCGTTCTTGCAACTCCTTAAAAAGGCGAGCAATTCTCATGGAGCGATCAGTGTCATCAAGCATTCGCCACTCTCAAAGAGTACCTCACCCGCCCGCCTTAGCTAAACCTGTAGATGGAGAGACTCGGGGCTCTATCCGGCAAGATATCGATTTCGCCATCACTCGGTTCTCTTCAAAGAGGAAAATAATTCAGAAAAACCGATCTACTTCACAAGCAAGGCGCTCACGACAGGAAAAGAATTACTCTCCTTCCGGAAAGAGCGATTTGCTTTGTTGTATTCGCACGGAAATTCAGGCCTTACTTTCGGTAGATCAAATCAAAGTTCTTACCGACCTCCCATTGAAGAAAATTCTCCACAAAGAAAACAAAACTACTTGAATGGCAGTTTGGGCTGAAGAACTCGGCGAACACCACCTGGAATTCATACCACGAATTTCCCAGAAGGGACAGGTCGTTACCAATTTTTTAGCGGATTTCCCTGTTGATGACCCCAATTGGGAACAAGAGACCGACCTCCCAGATTTGAAGGAGCACATCAAATCCACCTGGTCTCTCTTTGTAGATGGTTCTAGTAATCCCGGCGGCAGCGGCATCGGGGTTGTCTTAGTTTCACCCGATGGAACGGTGATGGAAAAGTCCGTTCGCATCGACTTTGCCACTTCGAACAATGAGGCGGAGTACGAGGTGCTGATCGGGGGACTTCAGTATGGGCCGGCTTCGGCGTCGAAGAGATCCAAGTCTTTAGTGACTTCGCGAACCGATCGTTCGCAAAGTTGCAAAAAGAGTACACTACCCATGAAGGTAACCTTTCCAAGTATCTTCGTGTCGTTCATCGGCTTATTGCCTTCTTTTAAGCGGTACACATACATCATTTCTTGCGTGAGGAGAACCGCCACGCAGACAGGTTTAGCTTACTTGGCTACCCGGACCGAAATGCGTTCCCGACAAATTCTCATAGAAGTCGCCGATCGACCGGCATACCAAGTCGACTACACCTTGATGATAAGCGACTTATTTCCTCTCTCTGCCACTCAGTTGAGTCAAGCATGGATGCAACCCATCATTGATTATATCCAGCACGGCACGCTCCCTGAGGAGCGTACCAAGGCTAAGCGGATCCCCTACCAAGCCCGACGTTATTGTTTGGTTCATAACAAATTGTTCAGAAAATCCGCTGGAGGCCCGCACTTACGGTGCATTACCCCAGAACAGGGTCAGTTGATTTTTGCAGAAATCCACGAAGGAGAATGTGGAAATCACGCGGTGGTCGCTCGTTAGCCCACAAGGCCATCTCTCAAGGATATTTTTGGCCTCGGATGCAGATCGATGCCAAAGCATATGTCCTCAAATGTCTCAAATGCCAAACGTTTGGCCACAATATCATCCAACCTGCTCGCGAACTGATCAGCATAGCGAGCCCGTGGCCATTCCACATGTGGGGCATGGACATTATGGGCCCATTCATCCCACAGAAGAGTACTGGCTTTCGCTTTGTCCTAGCTGCAACCGACTACTTCACCAAGTGGGTCGAGGCTATTCCTTTAGCACACGTCAAAGAGTCACATGTCCGAAACTTCATTTGGACCTACATCATCACCAGATTTGGCTTGCCACACACACTAGTCATGGATAATGGGCCCCAGTTTAAAGGCAGAACGGTCAAAGAGTTTCTAGCCAAGTGGAAGATCATTCACGCATTTTCTACTCCACGAAGACGCTTTCGAGTAATGGTCGCGAGAAAAGAACAAAGCAATCTTGGAAAACTTGAAGAAAAAGATTGAAAAGAATAAGAGCCAATGGCCAAATCAATTAGAGAATATTCTCTGGGCTCACCGCACCACAGCTAGATCCAGTACCGGCGAATCACCATTCTCCTTATGCTATGGCACAGAAGCCGTAATTCCCACCGAGCTAACAGTTACTACGACTCGATCAGAACTGGTCGAGTCAGGACATAACGACTCCGTGTTAGCACGAGAAGTCGACCTGTTGGAAGAAAAGCGGGACTTAGCTGCCATCAGAGTCGCATCTTATCAGCAAACTCTGAAGAACTCCTACAACAAGCGAGTTCATCCTAGGTCTTTTCAACCTGGAGACCTAGTGCTCAAAAAGACGCAAGACGATTCCAAGTTATCACCCACATGGGAAGGCCCCTACATCGTGGAACGCGTCGTCGGCAATGGAGCATACTGGCTAAGAACCCAAGAGGGGAAGATATTGCCTCGCCCTTGGAATACTTACCTATTGAAATTTTTTACCAGTAGCGATATTCACGTTGTATAGCTTTATGTTCACATTAATGAAATTTACGTTTCTTGGGTTAGCTAGTAAGGTATAATCTACTTACTTGTAGTGACAAGTCAACCAGTTTACACAGCATAGATAAACAACACGCCATCGGGTCCACCATTTCAACCAACCAGCCTCATTGCCGTCGCGACACGAAGAACGCCTCTCATGAGCGCATGACTCTCGGAGCTTGCAGGCTCTACAGCCTTTCCAAGTCTTGTTACGTCGAGGACCTATATTTCTAGGATCGACTACACGAGAACGGCTCTCCATGACTGACTCTCTACCGGAGCTTACAGAGCTCTGACCTTTCCAAGTCTTGTTACGCCGAGGACCTATATTTCTAGGATCGACTACACGAGAACGCCTCTCCGCGAGCATACAACTCTCCGAGCTTACAGGCTCTGACCTTTCCAAGTCTTGTTACGCCGAGGACCTATATTTCTAGGATCGACTACACGAAGAACTCTCGCGAAAGCATCTGACTCGGAGCTTACAGGCTCTACAGCCTTTACAGTGTCTTGTTATCGATGACTTATATGTCTACGATTGATTGACGTAACGGCTCCCCACGAAAGCAGATCGCTCCTCGAGCCCGCATGATCCATTGACCCCTCCAATCCCTGTCACGTCGACGACCTATACTTCTAGGGTGTCCACAAGACAGGACGCATATTACTAGATTCCTAAGCAGAGCGCTAATTACACACCAGTCCACGGCAATATACATACGGAACTTCTCCAATCAGATTATATAACCATGCATCATAATAGCTACATCCACCGATCTGCTGGGATTACCCAGGAAATCCAGATCGATGATCATTACAAAAATTAACCAAGTGTGGAACTGCCACTTTCGTGGAAACCAGTTCCTTGAATAAAAATGGCGAACCGCTTTCCAGCAAGCCCGAAAACACGACTCTATTGTTGACTCGTGATAAGTATAAGAGAGAAAATGTGAACTAAACTTACAACTCAAGACCGGTAGAGTCAAATGAAGATCACCTTATCGATTCTCGATGACATGCTTATCTTCCGGCTGCGCTTAGTCGAAGTAAAGATGCCGAGCTAACCTCAAAGATCACACGATCTCATTCCCTCCTTCATCGCCAAAGAACCGCTTTTCCTCGGGTGTCATACTTTTCGTCCAAAGCGGCATAGGCGTATACAGCTTCAAGATGCCGGCTTCGCTAGCGCCACCTTCCCGACATTTTTCACATAAGCGGTCACCACGGCTAGTTCCCCTCTAACTCTGTCACGCAGTCACTAACGGCATTCTCGCGGTGGCGCCTCGATACTTGGTCGTCATCAAATCCGGCTTTCTCTTGTTCCGCCCCACGCAGCTTCGCGATACATCCTAGCTCGACGCGTGAGGGTTACCATTCATCTCCGGCGTTTTTGTACAACATCTTTCAGCTTTGTCATATCCTCGCAAAAACCGCATGAAGCAAGTTAACAAATCAGTTCGCCCTAGTAACTGACATAACAACTCAGTAGGTCTCGAGTTTACCAAACAAGCGGCCATATCCATCATCCCCAGTAGAGTGTCCATGTCCTCATCCTTCACCTCTGGCTTGTCACCATCCAGTACGATCCCCTTCAGAACACTGGTCGCTATGGGTGCCGAGTGGAAGCTACAGACCGAGTGTTTCACCATACGCTTCTTCCCAGTCCTCCCCACGTAGTAGAACTCGCTCCCCACATCACCCACGTCGCGGACGAGCTCACCACCGACGATCGGCGGCCTTTGCCCTGTGTCGCTACACTCTCCGGCAGTGGCGACCCACTGCTGTCGCCACCGTTCGCGGCGACCTAAAGACAATGCCGCCAGTGGGACGCCCAGCCCTCCTAGAACGCTTATGACTCTTCGCCTCTATAAATCAGTTTTTTCCTCTTCCCGCGATCACCATGCACGCGTCGGCGGTTGAAACTCCATCTCTTCCATTATCGAGAAGTTTCCCTCATGCTATTCCTTCCCTCGCGATAATGGACGACATCTCGCCATGATAACAACCTAGAGCACAAACGTATTGTCACACGAGCTATAGTTTTTTACCCCCACCTTTTATCAACAAGAGAATCCTCACAGAAGAGAATAAACGTACCTGGATAAGCGGCAATGGAGGAGAGGCACAGCAAATGAGCAGAGCAAGTAGGCAGACTGAAGCTTTGGGAAGAAGGCAAGCAAATACTTGTCTTGGTCTGTGATAAGCCGCTTTTATTCAAAAGAAAACGTCTTTTCCTAAGCGCCTCTTAATTACCTTGAGACGCCAAACGCCATCTGCCTGCCATCATTACGTTCCTTGAACCGTTTGTATCCCTCCACGTGTCAGGCACGCGAGGGAACACTGCTGTTAGCGGCACTGAACACGAAGCGTTTCGACTTGCATCACAGAGCTGAAGCCAGCGATCTGATCCCCACGTTACGACGCTCATGCAAGCATCTCAGCCAGACGTTGAAGTTGTCATTACAACATACCTACCATTCTCCGCCACATGCACCATCACCACACACAATTATAGTTGAGCAAGCAGTAATATAGCAATAAGCAACAATCATGGCATACGTACAAGCACCGATTTATATTAGCAAGATAGCAAAATAATACGTTAACCGGGTTGCTGAGATTACTCAGGAAATCCAACCCGGCTAAATAACCTTCGTTACCACCTGAGTACCCCCGCACAGAACGGAGCACCAGGTCGTTCTTCGTACTTAAGCATACAGGTAACAAGACGAACTCGCCTGTGTTACCCTGTGAAACCAAATTTATTGTATCACGCCTTATAAGCCGACAAAGACTAAAAAGCAACATTACAAATCGCCATCTCTGGGCTCCATAATTAGTTCTCCTGGCTGAAGCGATTCATCAATCTCAGCATCCGTACCAGTCACTATCACAGATACTCCATCCAGCTCTAAACTCATCAATGCATCGAGTAACGCGAGCATCGGTTCGCGATATCACGGTCGCGGGCAAAACCTCCTCAAGTAACGGGGAGCACTATTAATTCCTCCCGCACCCGCTTCTACCCCTCGAGGTAAGGCGTGCGGCGTGCATGATCCGTCTTCAAAGCGTTGTAGTCGGCCTCCGGTTCCACGAAATCTGCATCCGTAACATCATAGGCTTTGGTAGCCCCGAAAGCAACCTTCTTGCGATTGTAAGGCATAATCGTTCAACCTACCAATCTCCACAGTCGCTGCCAGGACGTTCTCTTCAGCTCCCTGTAGTTTTTGCCTCAGCTCTTCAGCTTCTGTGTCCTTCAACATCTTGGCCAGACTCAGCTCTTGATGAGTTTTCTTCAGACCTTCCAGTTCCTCGCGTTCCATCTTCGAGGCCTCCTGGACGTTCTTCAGCTCATCAGACAGCTTCACCACCGTCTCTCTATCTGCCTCCGCGAACTGCGCAATCTCCTTCAATTTTTGAAACCCACTTACCAGCTGCAAATACATACGTATGGTTAATAGCCACAACACAATAGCGTCTATACGGAGACAGTTACATCAAACAAAGATAGACACGCATACCAAACATTGGGCAATTTCCATTCGCCTCAGATTATCGGCCAGCCCTTTATCATCCAGCTCCCTGCGATTGCCATCCAGAGCTATCTGTTCTAGTAGGCAACCCGATATCTTACTTGATCGGAAGTTCTGATCCGCCACTTCGCTTCACGATTTGCACCCCATTCTCATCCAGAACACGAATCGCCCTAAGTCGTCACTCACCATAACAGCTTTTCCACTTGCCTTTACGTGGAGCTTTAGCGCCATTTGGGATCGGATTCACGCCTTTCGTCGGGCGCATAGACCCGCCCGAAAGTGGCCAAGTCCATGACCTGCTCAGGTCGTGCTCCACTCCGGCGAGAAACCATAGCCCCAGTTGGGCCACCATCAGAACCGCCCACGGCGCTAGAGCTCTCTCCAAGAGCGTGCCGCGCTACTTTCGTAGTTCGGGCAGCGTCTTGCTCCGAGGCGTCGCGCGGCCTCTTCTCCGACCTGCTCCTCGCTCGAGGATTGAAAGCCACCGTTTCCAACTCCACAGGGGTATCGATCGAACCTCCTTCAGGGCGGAAGCTCGATCCTCCGGAGGGACCACCTCTAGCAGGTCGCCTCGCACCGCCATGCACCCGATGCCTCTCTTCTGGCGTTACTAAGTCACTCGCTCGCCTCCATCAGCCTCTTCCCTTATTTGACCTCGAAGCTCGGTCTTTTTGCCTTCCTTTTTTTTCCGGATCGCAGGCCCACCCTTTTCCACAAAAAGTCGCAACTTCAGCAAATTTTCGCTTGCTTTTCTTCACGAAGTCAACCGCGCGAACCTCTCTATTTCCCCACGATCGGTTCGCTTCTTCACGTAAAACTCTCATGGACAAAGTAAAACAAGGTCTGTTAGAGTAACTATCAAACGTTCGACAAGAAACAACGGATAAATGTCCTACCCACCGGATATGTTACAAATCCTAGTTTGCAAGTATACACCCTTTCACACAAGAGTTGCCAACTAGCAACAACGCCTCTTAGTCCAGCCTCATTGCTTACTCCATCGATCACGCAGCCCGAAAGCGCCGCCATGGTCCGCAAGCTAAAGTTCATGTTCCCCGATCGCATACCACATAGTGTTCCACTATGTTAGATATTTTATGTCATATTCCCACTCGCATTCAAGAAGGTCGAACACCTTAAATAATCGCCAGTGTGTTACCTACGAACCGACAGGAGACTTCCAACAAAGCACCAAGAAGTCGCGATACCGCCGGTTTGAACGGTATATGCATACGCTCTCACCGCCCTCTCACAGATTATTATTCCACCATTCGGGCGGGTTGTACTCCTCACTACTTAACATTTTCACTCAATCGTGGTTCATATATTTCGTGTCGGGACGGTAATCCTATATATCCCTCGGTTCGGGAACGAAGTTAGCAAAGACGACGGTTTACACTTCTAGGGGGCACATCGCTTGATGACGACATATCCCTCGACCGACGTGATCGGGCTACGCCACCTCGACCTAGATCGGGCATTACCTCACCTATCCTATCCTCTTCTTCCAAATCGACCTCCGCCAACACTCACCGCTTCTTCATCCCGTGACTCTCCACAACTCAAGGATATCTCGGACCTCCTCCGATCGAGTGTCATCGAGTCGACATTATGGCAAGTTTTTTTTTCTACCAATTACTCGAGCTGAAACCCTATACCTTTATGGTGACCTACCTATTTAGCAAAACGCACTGACAAGGAGGAAAGCAAATTGAAAATGGAAAGATAACAGCAGCAGAAACACTCACCTGAGGAACCCTAGCTTGCGTTTTTGTGGAAGAAGAAAACACGCAATGCCTTTTCAAAGTCCCAAATTCGATTTTGTATAAACCGCCTGTTCAGTTACCAAAAAAGTTATGATTACAGCCTAGGCTATAGCCCACACACGTGTTCCAAGGTACTGTCTTTTCAACAGTTCCGAATAATGCGGCGACACGTTTCTCTCTCAACTACTACGATTCTGTCACGTGCATGCTACGACATAACTTCCCTTTCCCGCCAAAACATCGGCGATGCGTGAATTCGAAAAGTCATGTCGCCCTAGTCGAAGTCGTCCACCATTACGCCGCTTCACGCGTTCCACGCGTTCTTTTCTCAAAGATAATGTTTCCTATGACATAAACACTATAATCGAGGGGGGGTCAATGGGGAGCGATATCTTATTATGCACACGTGCAACGTAAGCGAACTCAGGACGCCGACCCTCAAGACCTTATGTGAGGAGCTCCTCGGGAACACCTGTGCAGTGCGACCTCCAAGAGCGACCTACGAGAAAGGAGGACGAAGTTATTTCAGTACGAGCACATGGCAGAACGCCTCGTGTAATGATAACCATCAGGGGTAATCACTCCGACCTCCAAGAGCGACCTACGAGAAAGGAGGACGAAGTTATTTCAGTACGAGCACATGGCAGAACGCCTCGTGTAATGATAACCATCAGGGGTAATCATTACCCATCTCCGGAAAATAGGGATAACCTCATCAGCACCCAATGAGTGCATGACTTATAATATAATCAGCTCGACACTCATTCACGATCTCGACCTTACACGTGTATCATAAACACACGTGTCTTCTAGATTGGCCCTTCCCTAAGCCTATAAATACCACCTGATTGAACTACGTCGGGCCTAATTCCTCTCTCCCAAAAAAGAAATAAAAGGAGAAAAACTAAGAAGAGGATACGTAGGCAGTTCGCTCAGAAGCGAACTCGGTCCCAACAAGAAATCCAAAACACCCCTTTACACCTACCGCTACCGGTTACAATTAAACCACGCTCTATCGTTTATTGTTTTTCAAATCTTTCTTGTACTCTTCCATTTCCTTTATCCACAAATCAGCAAAATCACAATTCTTCGAAGCATCAAACCAAGGACCACCGGTAGTATAATGTATAGCTTTAGGAATTGTTGCCTTCAAATCATTTTCATCAACCTTATTGTGCCCAACAAGAAAATTCCAAACAAACGGAACGAACCAATATCATAATCCTCAAGCCAAGAAAATCTATGAAGAACGTTAACCAATTCCGGCGTCAATATCTTATTCTTCTAATGTCCACAATTATAAAGCACCATAGATGACCAATTCTTTCTAGGATAAACAGTTTGCACTACACCATCCATCTTAGTACTCTCTTTAGGTGTATAATCATGTTGAACAGACATAATCGCGTAGTTTTCATCTATAAGGTGAGTTAATTCCTTAATGTCTGAAAGGTAAAGAAAATCGCAGTCGACAGACATTGCCCATCCATCAAAGTTATAAAGATATGGTGTTAAAAAACAAGTGAAAGAAAATTCAGTGCTCTCAGTTGGACCTCTTTCCCTATAGTATAAACCAGATGCTCTAAGCTAGATCTGACTGCTTTATTGGTATGACCTCAACCGGTATAGATGCACGTTTCAAGATTGAGTAACGACATACCTAGTATGCTAAATTTTCACGTGGGTCGTAACCAATGAAAATCTTGAACACCTTTTTGGTACCAGCAGCTCCATTGCTGCTCATTTTCTTGGGTGTTGGGGCTGACATTTTTTCAGCTTCCAGATCTACGCCAAAATTAGTTGAAAAAAACAAATGGAGATCTAGGAATATAGTTTTGGGACGATTTTTATTTCTTTAAGCGTACGTGTGTTTATTATTGAAAAGGAAAGACGCACAAATCATTGAATGATTGCCCTTTAAAGGAAAGGACGGTGTGAAGAATATCATTGGCTTAAACGAGATTTTAGTACAAGGCTATATAACTTAGGCCTTAGGGAGTTATTTCCCGCGTTGGAAACATTCTATCGGTTTTTGTTGATTACCGACACTGTACTTGAGCGATACTGCCAGAATTATGAAAGAGCAAAAACGTACCAATAAGGGCGTGCTTGATAAATTTTCCCACTTGAGGGGGCAAATATGTAATGGGAAAATATTTTCCCACTTTAAATTTTGCCGGCAAACTACTAGCAGGAAAATAGAGTTTTGCCGCTGCTTGTTTCATCACCAGGCAAATGTTGGCAAATCTCATTTGCCAGGTTTGGCGGTGCTTGATAACACAATTTTTGCCATTGGCAAATTCGCAAATATTTCAACCCTAGTTTTGATCATTCGCTTCTCTCACCTTTGGATGTTAAGCTGTCTTCTGTTCCTTTGAAGGTTCCCCTTCCACCCAAAAGTGAGTGATTAAGTTTTTTTTTTATCATACTGTCATAATATTTATGCCTATATTATTAGTTATGAAACGGTTTGTGATGTTGCAATGTTTAACAAAATTGGGGTTCTTGGATTGTTATATTTGTTTTCTATTTGTGTAGAAAGGAATGAAATTACTTTTTGGGAAATGTATATGGAATGTGGTCCTCACTAATATGAAATACTTTTGAATGTTTCCTTTAGGGGTTTATAAGAACAATGGTTACCTAATGGTTTCGTGTAATGGAGGGCTTAATCAAATCGCGTAACGGGCGAAAGTGGTTAGCTATTTTAGGTCAAATTTATTCCTTACGCAATCAATCCCGGTTAGTGTCCGCTTTTGTTACTATTGATCAATGTGAAATAACTTTTTGGTCCGCTTTGATGATTTGTGACATGGTTGCCATTGCGAGATATTTGAATGTTACGCTAGTAGTCCCCTAACTGGATAAAACATCTTTTGGGCTGATCCCAGGTGGGTCAATAATCTTTTCTAACTTATTCGCAAGTTATTATATTTCTCGAAAGTTATTTCATTGAGTACCGAATGTTTCAATGATTGAGAAGTTGGAGCATATGGTCATTTTCGGAGTTGTTTACATTAGCTTTTACTTGGATATTGCGGTGAGTTTTGGGACATTTTTATGCGGACCATTTTATTACATCCTTGAGAGATGAAACCGGATATTGAAGAAGCTACCTCCCGGGCTAAAGAGAAGAGTGGAAAGAGGAAATGTCTACTCCATGCCCCCATTAGTTGGTCCGACATTTCTTATTACCATAAACGAGGTAACTTTTGTTAAGTATCATTGGTGCAATATCCAATTCTTCATGATTTATACTCTTACTCATGGGATGGAGTTAAGCTATCTTATTTTTATTCATCTATTGTAAGCAGATATTGCCATTGATACAAAAGTACAAGATTGTGCATTTGAACAAGACTGATGCTAGGCTTGCTAACAATGGCCTACCTTCAGATATTTAGAAATTAAGATGTCGAGTAAATTTCAGCGCTCTGAGATTTACTCCTCAGATAGAGGAGTTGGGTAGACGGGTTATTAGGATTCTAAGGAAAAATGCTCCTTTCTTAGTTTTGCATCTGAGATATGAAATGGAAATGTTGGCATTCTCTTGGTGCACTCAAGGCTGCAAGGAAGAGGAAGTGGAAGAGTTGACAAGAATGAGGTAAGGCTTATCCGTCTCTTCGACTTACCAATGTCTTGTCTAAGAGTTTGATATATTGCACTTTATTTAGGTAACGTTGACACTTCTTTTCAGATATGCTTACCCATGGTGAAAAGAAAAAGTAATTAATTCGACCTTAAGAGGAAAGATGGTCTGCCCATTGACACTGAAGAAATAGCTCTTACATTGAGGGCTTTAGACATAGATAGTAATATACAAATATATATTGCTCTTTGGAGAAATAGATGGTGGAGAAAGGAGAATGGCAAGTATGGCTGCTGCTTATCCGAACTTGGTAAGTAGATGGAATGTGAAGTTACACCTAGGATATAATTGGGTTTAATTGTTTGTTTTTTGAGAGCAATGTGCTAAACTTTTACATTAGGCAATATCGTTGTGTTTCAAGATAATGAGTGGATTATATGGTGGTGTTACGTTATTTGTTCTTAGTTATTTGCATAAAGTAAGTTCCTATTATATATTCCTGGAAGGCCTGTTGGTATCCTTGGTGTATAATTCTACTAGTGTGTTGCTTCTTCTTTGCTGAACTCGCACTTTGACTTTTTACATTTTGACTTCATGAATGAACAATAGAGAGATTTTGAAACCAACAGAATCGGTGTATATAAAAATGTGTTCCAGGTGAAATAGACTACTCCTGTTATCTAAGTTCACATGACATAATTCTACTTAATTGCAACTTCATATAAGTTAATCATTTTTCTAAGGCGGCTTTAGTATATTTCCCCCCCTATCTATTAATATTCTCCATGGTGATGGTTCTTGTTCTGAGTTCTGACAGACTGTTTAAATTTGAAAAACAGGTCAGAAAAGAGACGCTATTAGGACCTTCTGATCTTATGTTTTTCCGAACCACTCCTCTCGGATGGCAAAGACTGGATTATCTGGTCTCACTCGAGAGTGATATCTTTGTTCCTACGTATGATGGAAACATGGCCAAAGTTGTTGAAGGCCATCGTAGTGATAACTTCTTTTGTAATTAAACAAATGCAGACCAAAGGATTGTGGCACGCTTCGATGATCCCTCTATTGTTTTTCACCGCCATGTTGGTCTTAGTCGACCGACAATCTGAGTTTTCAGCAACGTTTCCACGAAAAATACCCTTACAAAGATTTGGATTAAGAAAAATGTGAAATCACCACCAAGCTGCCATAGCACTTTGAGTGGTTGAAATCTGCCTTTTCGTTGGAGTTTGAAGCTTATATTGACTCACTAAACTGTAGCCTTACAAAAATATGCGGAATATAAAGACTCGAAGAAGTGTTTTAAAAGATGGAGCAGTCTTCGCATCATGTACACTTACAAAACAGGAACACGCATATTCCAATCAAAAGCAGTTTATTTTTCTGCTCCTTTACCTTTAAGTGCAGCCTGTTGAGAACAACCTTTACTTGAACAAAAAACACTTGATAGAAAAAGAGACAATCTCTATAAATCAGATTAATTGCATTATGTACAAAGCCAAATCCTTCAAATATTCATTTTCAAACACATCCTATGTTCAAACTAAAAAGTAAAGCATCAATCTATAACACCATATATCACCAACAGTCTATAACTACTTGCAAACTAATGAATGAAAGTAAATTTATTTACAGTCCAGCTGCAGATTCAGAAAATGTGTCATTACCACTCCCTTGTTCTGATTCTTCATCTTCAGTTGTCTCTACCAAAACATCCAACGCCTTCATCAATTCGTTGTTACCACCGAAGAATCCCCCTCTTCAGCCTTCTTCTTCTTGTTGGGTGATTCTCTTTCTCCATACGAGACTGCTTTGCCGTGTCATAAGATGCATGGAGGCCAAAGAAGAAATAATACATCAAAAGTATTACTGTCCATAGCGCAAACCGACAAAAGACTCATATCCAGCTAAAAGGGCATGAAAGATGACACCAAAGCACTCCAGATATCCACCTTTTTGAATACTTTCCGGCTAAAACTTCGGGGCAAGATATTTGGGGTACCAGTTTTACTAGACAATCTTTGACCGGGGGTGATCCTCGCAGATATTCGAAGTCCGCAAGCTTTATCTTTCGACAAAGTGAGCAAGGCGTTCGAGAAAGAACAAGACTTGTATAACAATAAATCTATTAAATACGAAGCAAAGAACAAGACTTGGTTCAAATGTCTTTAAAATTACAACGCATGAACAAAGACGAATACGACGTCAAATATCCTTACATGAACAAAGATGAAAATCTATAAGTACATCCTTACATGAACAAAGATAACTTAATACTTGGTTCAAATGTCTTTAACGATAACTATAAAACATCACATTCTATAAAAAATTTGGCAGAATCTCTTTTGTATTTTTGACATTTCATATGCATGTCAAACTGATTGACCTTGACCCCATCAAGAAGCTACAATCTTCTCTAACCTGATTTTGTTAAGCCTAGAATAATACATATTAACAAGCTCAGAAAGTATATTTTTTTTCCAATGTTTTGTGTCCCTCCTCCTCAGATCGAGGGCTAATTTGAGCGAAGAAACCAATTTGCAGCCTGGCCAACTTAAAAAAGCTGGAACATATGGATGGGATCCCCAATCAACATGGAGGCCACCTTACAGATGGGGAGCGCATTGCTGCCCCCTAACTTGGTCCAAGAGTCATCACCAATCTTTCTTTTCAGAGCTAATGGAACCTCTTTTGCTTGTTTCTTTCTATAAGCTATCACCGAATTGTGCGGGGACTATTCCATTTGATACGTGTGTCGGGCGCATGTCACTAACTATAATCTATACTCACTAGTAGAAAAAAGGCTTTTTGTGACTGTTTTAAAATGGTATTTGTGACTGTTCTGTTCGAAACGGTCACAAATGGCATAAAAGGGTTTTTGTGACTGTTTTATAAAGTTTTTAGTGACGTGCGTTTTCGAAACGGTCACAAATGGTTTTTTCTAAAAAAGGTGTATATGTGTGGAGAACTATTTGTGACTATTTCACTAAAAACAAAAAAACACGAGTGACCGTTTGACCCATTATATGACCTAGGTAGTTTTTTGTCTAAGACCACAGCTCCACTAAAAACAAAAAAACACGACACACCCACGTAACCACGTTCGCTCATCAACTCCCGCTTTAGTTGAAACTCTTCAAATTCTGTAATCATACAAACACGAAAAACAGAAACACTTTCGCGAGCTTCGTTCCTTCAAACTCAAAGTCTAAACACACTTCGCGACTCTATCTTCAATTCACTCTCTCAACCTAAATCAATTCCTCACGACTCTCTCTTCACTCATTCTCCATCTAAAATTTATTACCTCTCCAAAATTCAGTTCGGTAATTGAAGACAGACAAGGTTAGTTCTTTATCTCTATTCGATACCAATATTTTTTGAATTTGTTGCGGTTAAAAGTTTTGGTTTTGAGTTGTATACCAATATTTTATTTGGAACAGGGGAATTTCAATTGATTGTGATTAGGATTTCTACGTGTTCACAACTCTCTCGAACAACAATATCCAGTTAAATCAAGTAAGGTATGGGTTTTCATTTGATTTGGATTTTTTTTACAATTTGTGCTTTATTCGATTTGAGGTGGTCGTTAGTGTTTTATTTTTTATTGGGAATCCTTGAAGAACTTGTATTGGGTTTGGAGGAGAAGTAAGGTCTTTTTACTTATGTAGGAATTCTCTCAGATATGTAAGCTTCGGGTTGAAAGCATAGAGAGATGTGGTAGGAAGTGCATACAATAGAGTAGGATTTAGTTTTTATTGGGAATCCTTGAAGAACTTGTACAGAAGTTCACGTCTCAACGTCATCGGGTTTGGAGGGAGAAGTAAGGTCTTTTTAAAGGTCTACTTATGTAGGAATTCTCTGTAAAATTTGTGAATGAAAACATGAAATCAATGGAAAAAATATATTCAGACGCCGGTGAAGATATCACTCCATGCCGGTGTTTGGATCTGAATTGGGGTATAATTTTGTTTTTGTGACAAGTCCGTCTGCCATTGAGATCCTTGCTGTTGAATCTTGTTTTTTTAAGAAATAAAATAGAATTACTTCACTTTGAAATTTTACACAGCATAAATACATAATGAACAGAAACTGCAATAACCTAATATTTAAGCTTTATGTTTAAGTTAACTCTGTAGATCGAAAAAATTAACTGGAAAAATTGATATAACGTCTAAGTTTGTTTACTTTTAACTAAGATACATAATTATACGAAATTGATTTGCTGTCTCATACTACTCTCATTCCGAGACAATCACTACATGTCTACATGGATCAATGGATGGGGAAATAAGAGAACTTCAATTTTCATTTATAATTAAGCGCAAGGTACAACGAAGGTACAAAATTATTCTGTTGTCCCATGCTTTTGTGAAGTTGCTGAGTTTTACATAGTTCCGTCAACCCTTTCCAAATGGGTGCTTTCTTGTTCATTTTTAACTACTATATACAGATAATCTTTCACAAAAATACTAGGCACGGTCCTATATTTTTTCAATAGGAACAATTTTGTATAACAGAGTTCTTTGCATAAATAAGAATATCGATTTTGTACCTAGCTAAGTATAAGAATGACTACTGCATGGCACGATCTTTCCAACTACAAGAAAGGGAATAAGTCTCAAACTACCATTGCTTTTCCCGTTCCCTACCTGGATCAGTCAATGAGTATATGAAAAAAAATGAGTATATGATGTCTTCTAAAAAATGTAAAAGTAATGTAAAAGTAAGGTATGGGTTTTCATTTGATTTGGATTTTTTTTTACAATTTGTGCTTTATTCCTGATTTGAGGTGGTCGTTAGTGTTTTATTTTTTTGGTTTATGAAACGAAGGTTTACTTTAGGGGCTATAAACGAAGGTTTACTTTAGGGGCTATAAACGAAGGTTTACTTTAGGGGCTATAAACGAAGGTTTCACAAATGGTTATCTAACATGATTTTTTGTTTTTTAATTTTAAACTAGACTATATTTTTCAGTTAACTCTATTTTCGTATTTGCTTGTTTTGTCTAATGATAAGGACTTATCGATTTTGTTTTGGTAGCCCGAGATGGACAAGTCATGGATGTCGAGAGATATATTTTCTACTGAATATGTAGAAGGCGTTAATCAGTTTCTTACATTTGCTTTTGATAATGCAAAACGAAGAATTGTATACCCCGGTCCATGCATTGAATGTGGGAATATGTACCTAATTTGATATAGTGGAGGTGGGACGTCATCCGAGAACGAAAAGGATTGAACAAACGTATTGCACATGGGTGTGGCATGGGGAAGATGCTCCAAAAGGAGTCAGATCGAAAGTAGGGAGTCGAGGAAGGTTTTGATGAGGGTGGACTAGATGAGGCCGCAAACATCGCAAAAATGTTTGAGGCCACTTCGGGGAGACTTTCATGGGGAACCCCCGAAAAACTTTGTGAACTGATTGAAGAAGCTGATTTACCTTTGTACGACGGGTGTAAAAAATACACCAAGTTATCATCTCTGGTTAAGCTTTTCAATGTGAAGGCAATGAGTGGGTGGTCTGATAAAAGCTTCTCTATGGTGTTGGCTCTGTTTAAGGATATGCTCCCAGATTGCAATGAGTGCCTTTGACCATGAGAGAGAAGGAAAAACTTTGTCTGTTTTTGGAATAAAGCATGAGAAGATTCACGCATGTCCCAATGATTGTATTCTCTATAGAGGTTTAATAAACAAGGATAGAACTACTTGTCCTACATGTGGAGCGTCAAGGTATAAGGTGAAAAAGAATAATCCTGACCAAAATTATAGTGTTCCAGCAAAAGTACTATGGTATTTCCCAATAATCCCTAGACTTAAAAAAAAAAATGTTTCAATCTGTTGAAACGGCGGTGAAGAATTTGGTATGGCATGCGCGAATGAAAGAGAGGTAGTTGATGGTCAAATGAGTCACCCCACCTGATTCCCAAGCATGGAGACACGCCGATCAATCTTGGCCGAGTTTGCGGTGATTCGAGAAGTCTTCGGTTTGCACTTTCAACCGATGGCTTTAATCCACACGATTCTCTTAGCAGCAGACACATAGTTGTTGGCCCGTTATATTGGCGAATTTACAACCCGCCACCATGGCTGTGCATGAAGAGAAAGTTCTTAATGTTAACATTGTTGATATCAGTCCGCACTAACCCGGTAACAACATTGATGTTTATCTTGCACCTTTGATTGAAGATCTTCAGTTGTTATGGCAGCCGGTGTTGAGGTATATGATGCCTATAAGCAAGAATCCTTTATACTTAGGGCTGTGCTATTGTGGACAATCAGTGATTTTCCCGCCTTTGGAAACTTAGCTGGTTGTACTGTCAAGGGGTATCTTGCTTGTCCAGTATGCGGGGAAAATACAGATTCTATTAGATTGAAACACGGCAAGAAGAATGTATACCAGGCACACAGGAGATGGCTTCCAGAAAACCATCCGTACCGAAAGGAGAAAAGACCATTTAATGGTAAGCAAGAGCTGCGATCAAGTCCAGAATCATTGAATGGGGTGCAAATCTTCACAAAAGTTGAGCATTTCAAAAACTCATGGGGAAAGCCACCCAGAAAGTGCTAGAAAGTCAAAAAAATCAAAGAAGGAGAAGGCTAATTAGGTCCAAAGGTTCAAAGAAAAAAAAAAGGGGAAAGGAGCAAATAAGTTCTAAGGATCTGAAAAACACCAAAGCGGAGGAAAACTGATGGTGTACACAAAAATCATGAGGAAGGTCATTTGGAAAAAGAGATCTATATTTTTGAGTTGCCTTTACCGAGACATTTGCTTTTGAGACATAACTGGATGTCATGCATATTGAGAAAAATGTGTGTGATAGCATCATTGGGACTTTGCTTAATATTCCATTGAAAACAAAGGATTCACTTCAAAGCCGACTTGACCTTGTAGAGATGCACTTAAGGGAAGAACTAGCACCAGAGAAGAGAGGGACAAGATTCTACCTACCGCCAGCATGTTATACATTATCTAGAGAAGAGAAAGAGGAAGTTTGCAACAATAATCGCTTGAACTGAAGGTCCCAGATGGATATTGTTCTAATTTCAAATCTTGTGTTTCAATGAAAGATTTGAAATTATATGGTCTTAAATCTCATGATTGCCACCGACTAATGCAACAACTTCTTCCTGTGGCGATACGATCGGTGTTGCCAAAGCATGTGAGGTATACCATTATTCGGTTATGCTTCTTCTTTAATGCTCTTTGCACAAAAATAGTGGATGTGTCGAAATTGGATAATATTCAGAAAGATTTGGTGGTAACTTTGTGTTTGTTAGAAAAGTTTTTCCCACCATCATTCTTCGACATCATGGTGCATTTGACAGTTCATCTTGTAAGGGAGGTCGAGCTATGTGGTCCAGTTTTTTTCCGATGGATGTATCCCTTTGAGAGGTAAGTGAATGATTTTTTTAATTTATTTATTAAATGTCTCACAATGCACGTATCAAAGGTTTAAAGCTTTAAAAAACTTTCTAGGTACATGATGGTGTTAAAGGGATATGTTAGGAATCTAAAACCGCCCGTAAGGATGGATGTATGGAGAATTATATTGCGAGAAGAAGCCGTTGAGTTTTGTGCTGAATTCTTGAGTGAAGTAGATGCAATTGGAGTTCCTTCCACAAGAAACATGACAGACAATGATTTGGAAGATGGAGATACAATTTGCAGTGGAAGACCCGATTGGGGTTCGCATGTTGTTGAAGTTGATGAGAAGTCCGGCAACAAGCACATCTTTATGTGTTGGAAAACATGAAAGAAGTTCACCTTATATCAAGTAAGTAGATAAACGCACAATAGTTCAATTTAACTAGATGTTTATCTCCAACGTTTTCTATAAGGGAGCTGGTAGTTAATACTTGTATTCTTTTAATTATTAACATAAAAGGGAGCATATGGACTACCTAAGGCTTCAAAATCATCGCAAAAGGGTGTAAAATGGATAAAAGCCGAGCATAATCGCACCTTTATTAATTGGCTTCGCCAAAAGGTATGTTTTGTTAACACTCTATTGTTACTTAAAAATTAAAAACAACTGTTCTTAATATTGTTTGAGAACCAGGTTGAGGAAGAGCAAGACATACCAAATAACAAAGTCTCCAAACGTTGCAGTTTTTGGCCATGGGACCTAGTCTAGATGTGCTAAAATATTCGGATATGAAGTTAAGGGTTTTCGCTATCACACAAAGGACCGAGAAGCTAAACTAGTCAACCAAAACAGTGGAGTCAAGTGTAGTGGGCTCAAGAAGAATGATTTCTAGTGCCAAGGACAAGAATCCTGTAATTTCGGATATGTGCTTTTTATGGTGTGCTACCGGAAGTATGGGTGTTGGATTACTTGACCTTCGAGAGATTCCTATTTTCAAGTGTGATTGGGTTGACAGCAAAGAGAGGCATTAAGGTTGATGAATTGGGTTTCACATCCGCCAACTTGGTAAAGTTGGCCACAAGTTCGACCCTTTTATTTTAGCGCCCCAAGCCAAGCAAGTTTTTATGTGAGTGACCAACTAAATATGGGATGAGTGGGTTGTCCTTGCAACTCCTGAAAGAGACTATCATAATAAGAACGATGATCTTTGGGTTCGATGATGATTCCATTACGAGACAAAGGCCGCCAACTATTGACTCCTTTGATTTAGCTAATGAATTGCCATTGCCTTATGCTCGTGAAAATTGTGAAGGGATTTGGGTCGAGCCGAATGAGTTTTTCTTTAAGTTAAATAAGACTTCTTACTAGTCATTATGGGACTTTTCTTTTCTTTTTCTTATTTTTTTTGTTGTTTTTTTATCAGGTTTTAAGAATGTTTCAAGTTTTTGTGTTAAACTTACAGCTAAACTGAGATGACTAGTGCTGTTTACATTTGCATGTTTACATTTCTAAACAATTAAAGACCTACTTGGTGGAAGCTTTATATATGGAAGCTATATATATATATATATATATATATATATATATATATATATATATATTGACAAACCTTGCAAAAACAAAATGGTCTTTACAGTACACTCATGGATCCGTAAGAGCATTGAGAATCACAAGAGTATTCAAATTCAAGAGAATTCAGACTCGGAAGATGGCTCAAAAGATCATTCAACTCCAAAGATGGTTCACAAGGGCATTCAAACTCGGAAGATGGCTTTGAAGACCATTCGGACTTCGTGAGAAGCGGTTGGGCTCAAAAGATATGGAAGTTGACGAGGCAAAGTAGCAAAAAGGTTCAAGCAAAAAAGGAAAGTCGGAAGAGCTGGCAAAGTGTGTAAAAATAAAAAATTGAAAAAGGGTGAATATCAAGGAGTTGTTTATAATGAATCGGGCAACCAATTGGTCAAGGTGGAACCGACATCGGTAGTTATGGAGGCTACTTGGTGAGGGGCAAGAGTAAGGATTACAATAACTAATTGGAAAGATGTATCACCAACATTGAAGAAAAATTTGTGGATCTCTTTGAAGGTACATTAATCTAATGCTTTATAAGCTAATTTCATTTTGTTTACATGATTAACTAATATGCTACCTACAAATAGGAAAAATTTAAGTTGGACACAAACGAAAGATCTATTCGCACAAGTGCGATGGGCAGGTTGTGGAAAGCATTCAAGTCTCGTCTTACTAGACGGTACATCTTACCTTTTAAGAATAAACCGAAGAGACTCAAGAAAATACCAAAGTTGTATAGAAAAGTAATCGGTCAAGAAGATTGGGATACTTTTGTAAAAAGTAGACTTACACTGAATTTCTGGTGCATTATTTCTCTTAATTTTATTTTGCTTTTGTTTGTACATGCATGCAAGTTATTGTTTTACCGTCTTAGTTTCTTGAAAGTCCTAAAGAAGCTAGTATCCATGTCTTGGTGGATTCCAAGCAAAGAGGTCGTGCACGGGGAGGTTGGACTTGTGGCGAAGGCCAACTTTAGTTTGAGTGGATTTTGTTGATTTGTGGTTTCCTTTTTTTTTAGATTCCAAGTAGGGTTGATTATACAAGAGAGCTTGCGAGAATTTATCTTGTAAGATTCTAGGTGGATTCCCTTGCATCATCTATTCTTGGTTGCATGTCATCCTTAGCTGTTGTAGTCTCCCTTCCGAAGTTATCGGTTGGCATGACTAAGTGTTTAAACCTGTTATCTCCATATCGCAACAGTAAAAGTCTCGCTTTATCTCTCTATGCTTCTACTTTAGATTTGTCATTTGGTTTGGTTCGTCTTCATTCTTCTGCCGCCGCCCTTTGTATTCCTTGTCGAGTTTTTCTGCTGCCTTGCCTTTGTATTCACGGTCAAGTCCGCCATTGTTTAATCATGCTTACCGAAGTTCAAGGGTCGCTGACTGAAAATTGTGCGAGAATGTGACAAAATGATATTCGATCTAAATTTATAATAACTAAATCTATGTCTAGATGATTAGAATTTCGTGGGAGTTTGTATTCACAACATCGGTGTACCGTCGGTGAACTCGCTTTCGACGCAGAGACGAGGGTACTCTAGATCGACTTGTCTACCCTTTCATTAGTGTTCTCGTTAAGAAGCTTAGGCCTTACTTCTACGCACACACGATCGAATAATTACAAAGTCTTACGGGCTTAACATGGCTCGGGGAGCTCGGCATCTCGAAGTCTAACTGTCTTTGATGACTCTCGGCTCATTGTCAACAAACTTGGGGTAGGATACAATTAATCAAATCTAAAAAGCCTATCAAAAGGTGCTTCCTACTTCTGCAACCAACCATGTAGGTCTGCCATTTGTCCAGGTAGCTTCATTCGGTTGTAGAGATGCTCCTGCCTTAGCCAACTGCTGCTGCTATTGCTTATGGTCTTGATAAGAAGGCTACAAGTGTTGGTGAGAAGAATGTGCTTATCTTTGATCTCGGTGGTGGTACTTTTGATGTCTCTCTTCTTACTATTGAAGAGGGTATTTTTGAGGTTAAGGCAACTGCTGGTGACACCCATCTTGGAGGGGAGGATTTTGACAACAGAATGGTGAATCACTTTGTGCAAGAGTTCAAGAAAAGCACAAGAAAGACATCAGTGGAAATCCTAGAGCTCTTAGGAGGTTGAGGACATCATGTGAGAGGGCAAAGAGGACTCTTTCATCCACTGCTCAAACCACAATTGAAATTGACTCCTTGTTTGAGGGTATCGACTTTTATACCACCATTACCCGAGGCAGATTTGAGGAACTCAACATGGATTTGTTCAGAAAGTGTATGGAGCCTGTTGAGAAGTGCTTGAGAGATGCTAAGATGGACAAGAGTACTGTCCATGATGCTGTACTTGTTGGTGGTTCCACTAGAATTCCCAAAGGTTCAGCCAGCTTTTCTAGGATTTCTTTAATGGAAAGGAGCTCTGCAAAGAGCATCAATCTCGATGAGGTCATTTGCTTATGGTGCCATTGTTCAAGCTGCTATTCTTAGTGGTGAGGGTAACGAGAAGGTCCAAGACCTTTTGCTACTTTCACCACTCCACTTTCCCTTGGGTTTGAAGCTGCCGGAGGTGTCATGACTACCTTGATCCCAAGGGAACACAACCATCCCCACCAAGAAGGAACAGGTCTTTCTACATACTCGACAACCAGCCGGTGTGTTGATCCGTATTCGAGGGTGAGAGAACCAGAACCGGGGACAACAACATCTTTGGGTAAATTTGAGCTTTCGGGGAATCCCCCCGCTCCCGTGGTGTCCCCAGTTCTGTTTGCTTTGACATTGATGCCAATGGTATCTTGAATGTCTCTGCTGAGGACAAGACCACAGGGCAGAAGAATAAGATTACCATCACCAATGACAAGGGTAGGTTGTCCAAGGATGAAATCGAGAAGATGGTCCAGGAGGCAGAGAAATACAAATCTGAGGATGAGGAACACAAGAAGAAGGTTGAGTCGAAAAATGCTTTGGAGAACTATGCTTACAACATGAGGAACACTATCAAGGACGAGAAGATCGGTGCCAAGCTTGACCCAGCTGACCCAAGAAATTTCGATCGGGGAAAGAGTACCAGTACAGGGGAATACTTGAGTATCACATCGTCCCACCCCACTCCAAACCAAAACAATCTAGCTACTAGAAGCAGCCTAGCTACTAGAGGAAGGGAACTCAAAACTAGCTACTAGGGGACGAGAGAGAACAAGAAAGCTATCGTCCGCATTCACGTTAGGCTGTTATGCTTGTTCTCTTTATTTGCTATATACCGCGATTCACGATCTCACTATGCTATTACCTTGAGGTTTTCGGGATGTCTGCTGGATATTGAGGTTTTCTCGAGTGTATAACCTAATGCCATTTTACAATCCCATATCAGTAATTGTTCCTATAGGCGACGAAGTTATCTTCTTGAGTTAATCACTTTAAGGGCATTATAGGAATGTTTTTCTCATTCAAAACTACTTCCGGCTAAAGTATTATTTCAAGAAATGGTTTAAAAAAGCTCTAGTACATAACACGTATTTATTTATTTTTTTTAATTTGTAAGAATCTTAGCGAAGTGCAATCAACGCCGCGAAAAGCAAAAGAAGTTTAACCACCCGAGCAACGGGGATGAGTATTGCTAATCGCGTGGAGAAAAAGGTAAGTAAATGTATATAGCATTCCTCTAATTTGTTATTTGATATGTAATATAGCATTCCTTTAATTTGTTTTTATTTATGTAATATTGCATTCCTCTAATTTGTTATTATTTGATGTGCTATATACTTCAAAACAGAGACAAGAGGAGGGCGCATCATTTATTGGAAAGGACAGGTCTTATGGGTGGCAACTTTCCCTCCAAGGCAAAGATGGTAACTATGCAAATGATGCTACCAAGGAAGTTGCAGAGAGAATAGTACGTTTCAGTCTAGTATACTTCCTAGTATAGTGTGAATGTTATATTAATAGTAATAATAAGGTTACAATATAGAGGCAGTAGAAAGGTGCCACATTGACCAAGGTGATGATTTGCTTCTCTTGTTTTACTTTCTATATTTGATCATGTTGCTTAGCTTATCATACTAAGGGGCAGTTCTTGAATGGTACATGGAAAATTTTAAGAATATAAGTTACCCACTTGCACTCCTTTTCATGCTGCCCCATGCGTGCACAACTAGAATGGATACTGGGGGTGGGGAGGGGTTCAAAATCACTTCAGTAGGGTGTCATAAAACTCCTTTTTTTTTTGAGGGTGATTATTAAGTCCACTGTATAAATCAAAGTTCAAAAGGGTGACAACACTTTTGAGAAACTTTTGATGGGTTGTCGAGATACTTGCTTAGAAACAATAAACAAGGTGTAGATTATGGTTGTGACCAACCCTCTTATTAATTCAAATCTTGCACTCTTTGTTTTCTGCTTTTGTGGTTTTGGGTGACTGATAAGTCTACATCCACACTCATTATCTTGTAGGATGATTATCAAACGCAGTCAAGGAAGGAACTTTAGAGGTTGAGGGTACTAAAGGCGCATCGACTCGGCATTGGGTACTCCGGAACACGGTGGTCGTGTTAGAGGCGTAGGAGATGGAGTCACCCCCACACAGTACTTTCGCCTAATAAAGCGTGGATCTAAGAAACATGTGCGTGCATTGGAGTCGAAAGCTCGCGAGGAAGAGGAAAAAAGAAAAAAGGAAGAACAAAAAAGAAAAAAGGCAGAAGAAAAGGGAAAGGAAGAACGGAAAAAAAGAAAAGAATTGAAGAATAAATACAAGGAGTTAGAAGCAAAATTTAATGATCGTCTCACTTCTCTTGCGTCGGAAAAAATTGCTTCGAATAGCCACAAAAGTGACAATAGAGACCATATCCCCCCTTTAGGTGGTGCACATAGCAAGCGTAAAGTAAGCTTTTAAATATTGTTTACACTACTTTAGAATTGGGTGTTTTTTGTTTCCTATTTCGTTTTTATTTTGTAAATATTCTCTAACATATATAGCCGAAGAACAAGGAAGAGAAGAGTAGATCTTTGGGAAAAAACTCGAACCCTGATTTTTAGGAAGGTACATGCTAAGGGAACAAGTCATTCCCCACTTCCAAATCCTATGCTTCCTCTTGAAAGGTATCGTTGTCACAATCCTTGCAGTATCACATTTTACTTAATATAATAGATAGGTTCTGAATCTGATTAGCACACAGTCTTCTAATCCACTTCGTTATTTTCATATTGTTAATTACTAAAAACTCTGTATACAATTAGGACCTGAGTTGCAGTTTGGCTGTGGGTTCCAAGTCCAATATTGTTGCTAAGGGTAAGGTTTACGTGGAGCTTGGACCAGAGACTAAGTTGCACAATGTTCCCTTAGGGCCAAACAATGCACGCGTATCAGTTGATAAGATTTTGGAAGGTAAATATCATGTTGCTCTTCCTATACCAGTTCGAGATGAGCTGGTAATTTTGAAAGATGCTCTTGGATCACAAGTTGCTTGGCCAAAGCACTTAGTATTGAAAGGCATTGAGGTAATTTCATTAAGTTTTAATTTATTTTGAAGTACTTTAAAATATTTTTTGTGTGTGTCTAGTTTTTTTTTTTTTTTTTTTTTTAGTTCTAAATATTCTCACCTAAAATTTGTTGAAGACCAAAGAGGCTAATTCTCCTATACCACCAAAACTTCTAAAAAGGAAAATGCTGAAGTAACAAAGTCGTTGCACGGTCATTGAAATCATACATGGGATCTTGGAAAGGTGAATACTAGTGCTTGAATCCCTGTTTTATGTTGTATTTGCAATTAACCCATTATGACTTTACAATTCATCTTAGGGCGGAGTTGCAGTTTGGTGTGGATTTCAAATCCAATGTTGTTGCTAAGGGTATAGTCTACGAGGAGCTTGGACCGGAAACTAAGTTGCACAATGTTCCCTTAGGGCAATACAACTCACATGTAGCAGTTGGGAAGATTTTGGAAGGTAAAGAACAAGCTCTTCTTCCTGTACCAGTTGGTGATAAGTTGAAATTTGTGGAAGACGCTATTGGATCACACGTTGCTTGGCCCAGGGAATTAGTGGTGAAAGCCAACCAGGTAAAAAAAAATATCGATGATTGTAAATTTATAAGAATCCCACTTTAGGATCGGACCTCCCTTTTTCTGTCTAGCTCCCTCTATTTATACATTTCTTCCTTCTAATCCACCTCATGATCCTTACACAAGTAAACATTCCACCTCCAATTTGTGTAGATGTGCATCTGGCACTTCCGCTCCACATACACATAGGCCATAACACAGCCCACTGCAGGACACTTCAAGCCAGCGCCGGATACCTCTGAGACCACTTCCAGTCCACGTACACATAGGCCATGTTACGGCCACCCTTGCTAGACATGACATTATAATTTTTTATGCTTATCTTTTATTTTTCGGTTTCTGAATCAGGATAAAATAGGGCAACCGAAAGTAAAAGTAAAAGGCGAAAAAAACTAAGTCGGTAGCCCACAACAAAGGAAGCGATCTATGCACTTCCTTTGGTGCCATGATTGGTACAATTATTCAAAGTGGTCTAACTTAAGTTTCCATATGGACAAGAATTATTCGGAGATAACATAGAGTTTTCATACATAGAGACAAATGGCGTGAAGGATGTTTGTAATCTTGAATCTGTCGAGTCTCCTTGTATGGTTGCATATATGAGGTGATAAAACTTACGTTGTTACTAACTATTTTATTGAATGTTTACTGCGCTTATAAAATGAGTTGTGTTTTCACATTTCAGATGCTTGTATGAGAAATTTGTTTGTTCTAGAGATGGATATTTGTTTGTCAACCCGGCTGTCTTGGTGTTGTGGATTCAAAAGAAAAAACTAAACTTGTTCTTGATAGACTGAGGGAAGCAAACATGAATGAAATTGTTTTCATTCCTTACAACCCAAGGTATGGACATATATTATATTGGTTTTGTTGAACTCATATTTGGTTACAAATACATATTAAATGCTAGTTAATAACTTGTTTGGTTTTAGCTTCCATTGGATTGTGATTGTCATCGACTTGTCTAGTATGGATGTTTATTGGTTGGATTCATTACATGGTAAATGCACCGGTGACATGGAAATCATTATCAACACGTACGTAACTATTTCCATACGCATTTATTGGTATACTTTTTGTATTATATATGTAGACTTTTTTATTTCTTATATTGACATTAATTGCTTAAATTTTTAACTTGTAGTGCGTTGATAGCTTTAAAAGGGATCCAAGTGAATAGAAGTTCTCAAAAACCATGTTGGCACCATATCAAGGTAAATGATTACAGTTACTATTTTTTTTTTATAAGCAAGCGAGGTTGTTTGAGAGGTCCCCTACCCCTTTTCATTAATAATTGTAAAATTGTATTACATCCTAACATACACATTCCCCATAGCATCATCATAGACTATTTTCTTTATATCCACAGAAAATTAGCTTACCAAAATGATGACAAGAGTTCCTGCCTAAAGCGTCAAACCAATATCCGATCAACGACTTTGGCGCTGTGGAATACACCTCTCAAAGCGAGAGGAAACTAATCCATCCGATCTACATTACATAGACCACCGGTCAAAATCGATCGTAGGACCCTTTCCATGTCATCGGGATATTAACAGTTAACATGTCGGAAGATTGTTACCCGACCAACGAAGTGAATTCTCCCTCTATTTTTAAATAGTTGGTCTTTGTTCAAAGTGATGGCAGTTCGTTTTACTAACTGTATGACTAATTCTAAATAATAGATTAGGTCAATTAGGTGATCCGCTCACATCTATGAACAGGATTTTTGTATGTGCTTCGGTCTCTAGTCTGCGTTGGTCCCTCTTATATTGATAATGGGACCTGCAGTTTGAATTTGGATAATGTACTTTCGGATATACCTAGTTCCGCTACTTCACTTGAAAGACATCACCCTTTTACATTAGTGTGTATAATTGATCTCAATGTTGTTGTCTAGAGTGACTTGTTTGGAGGTACTACTCATGATGATTTCCTCAAGAAAAGAGTGACAATAGGATTGGATGCAAAAGTAGCATTCAATTTTTATGGCTGGTATACTTCATAATCCATTGCCACCCGATAAGAAAGCCCGACAAGTCAGCGTTTGAGGTATTAAGAACCGAGTAAGCGTTTGGGTTTTGGAAGGGCTTTACATAGTCTCTACGGGATGATCTATGTTTGTTTGGAAGCAAAAGTGCTCTCTTTCCTTCGTTTGTGGATTTCCCTTCTAGAATGTGCTCTGCTTGTCTTTGTTACGTGTAAAAGGGGAGGAATGCCCCATTTGTCTTTCTTTTTGCCTAAGGTAACCCACAACCGCCTTTCCTCTTTCTTTCTACTTCCTCGAAATGTAGCATCTTCTCTCTGGCGATCCCGCTTACTCCGCCAAGTTAGCTATTGGACTAAGGGATGGCTCATTGATAGTAGCTTGTCGGAATGATGCATCACAGTGCACTTCGGCCGGGAGTAGTAAGATGGATGTTCCATGCGTTACTATATGAGAATCATATTTCCATGGTACCGCATGTGTATTGGTATCTTGAAATGGAGCGGTACTTTTTTTGATCACTCTTTTCGAGGAACATAAGAATAAATTGATGCCGTCTCGGCTGCTCATAGTAACGAATCACCAGCGGCTTTCATTCTATATGATCCTCCTCCCCAATCACATAAACTTATCTCTACTTGGCTGGCGGTGTTTCCCTTCTTTTCTTTTCGGTTACAAATAGGTTGTTTATAATCAATAACAACCTATTATCCGACAAACAAGATCTTATTCTCTTAGAAGGGCTTTATCATATAGAATCTGGGATTACCGCTATGGATGGTGAATAACGCTCTCCGCAATATCCGTTCTTTCGCGAAGCTGCTGTTGAGAATCGTCATTAGGAAAGAAAGGCTGCCCCGTGCTCCCGATCGCATATAACATAGGTAAATGGTATCTTTCTTACGCTTTAATCCGTGCAATCCGGTTTTATCCGGATGGATGGGAAGGGTGGTACCCTCCCGTCCGCTCTAATCGCTTTCTAATATTACTTAGTTAATAAGTATGATTGGGGCATCATACATTGTTGGTGCAAATATGTAAGTGTTTGGCCGATATATGTGTGAAGTTCCACACATAGTAGGAGGAGTTGATTAGCTTCTTCTCTATGACTTAGTTACCACCGAGTGCCTTTCTAGGGTCATCACAAGATGGTGACTCAATGGATGAGTTCTAATAGTATTAATAACCTTGTCGGTCGAACTTTTGTAGCGGTATCCGGTATTGTGGGGGCGTGAGTCGCGAACCCGGGGTGGTCTATAGCAAGTTAGAATGAAGGCTTGTTGTAGATAACAACGATATTTGCTTAGCAGCCGCACCTTTAGGTAAGGTCTTTGGAAGAGATTTACCGCTATTTATCTATCTATCTCGAGTCCTCCCCATTTGTTGATTCCTCTCGCGACTTATTCCTTACTTTCAAGCCGGCTATCTTTGTTCTACTAGCTTTATAGCTTTAATCAAACAAGATTTCAATTAGTTTGCAACGCGGAAATAACCGAAATATGTCTATCAAAGTCAACTCAAGGCAGCCTTAGAAAAGCACTTTACGAGCTATAAGCCCATTTATACTTAGACTTTTCCAACGCGTTTTAGGACTCGGACGATAGTTATCGTCGATGGGATCTCATTTTATGACGATAGAAGCACCAAAAGCAGCAATAGAATCGATGTATTGAGCACGGACTCACGGAGCTTCGTCTTTGCTTAGCTGCCTTCAAGAGTTCGGGCGGGCGATCTCGTACTAGCGACCCGAGCTACGGATACGATTTCTGAAGAAAGAGTGATTTTTCTTTATCGTAACCTACGAAGTAGGTTAATATGGGGTGCCGTATTTGTATTAGTGACAGAAGACTGTTACGCCCATTTCGGAGTAGAAGTAGGCGAGACGACGCTCAATTCCAACGCCTTCTTGTCTCAAGTGGATCCTCAACAAGCTTGATAGGCGGAGCTGATTTACGAAATAAATCAAAGCGGCAGTTGTTTTGGAGGTCACAATTCACCCGGGTGAACAAGAATGAATTGGGGATCGGATGGATTCTAAACAAGCTCCAGCCCCTCCTTGATCTTAAACGCGGCGGTATGGGACGAAGGGATGCACCTTACAACATAGTGGGCTCGAAAGAGAGCGTGGATGAGCCGGACGATCGGAAGGGTAGAGGCGGTAGAATCCCGGATCGACCACCCGCTCTATCTATGGTGCAATCGCCAAAGACAAACCCGCGGACAACTCCCTTTGCCTTTCCAAACCACGGCGATTGCTCTTGGCTTGTGGCCTTAAGCTTTCTTTTGTTGATCGGTCGGTCTTGCTTTCCGCCCTCTGCTTCTTAATCATATCTTTCCTTCTTCCCCGCCTTACTCTCGATCGGACGATAAGGCAGGCGTCTTCGTCACGGGGCTGCTTAAATGACATAATCCGATAGACACTTAAAGTACGACTAGGAGATGGTAAAGAGTTTAGAACGGAACCTATTCAAAAGCTAATGGCGTACCTAGTTTTACAGCGGTGAAGGCGAGAAAGCAACTACGGCGTCCTGCGGGGTCTTTCCCCTTTAAAGTAAGAGTATTGTACGGATGGTAATTCAAGCGGGAAGTACGAATGGTAATTTTAGTATGAGAAACTGTCCCCAAAAAACACACAAAAGCTCAGACAGGAGTGATATCTATAAGATGTAAGCTTTTCTGCTTTAAGCTCCTGGAGATAAAACTACTTGGTAGATTCATTTGGGTATGCAATTAATTACAATATTACATAATTACAATTACTTTTATCAGACTAATTCACTTGCTGGGCAAATTCTATTAAGATTGTTGGGGGCTCAAGAGAGGTTTTAGGAAGGTAATAGATTTGAAAAGAAAAATATTGAGAGGAGTTCTTGATGCTTCACCTGAAGATTTAGCAGGTGTGCGCCACATGTGCCTAATTGTCCCATGTGAGAATGGTTAATCATGCCACAACTAGAATCACACACTCAATCATGGCCACTTCGGCTCCATGTGCATAGGCAATATTATAAAGTCATGCATATGTCATATTATTATAGACTCATGATATGGGTTGGAATATTAGGGAACACCACATTATACAGTATACATACTAAAACACAGGTGCAAAATTTGAGATAATGAGTGTTTCTTATGAGAACATAAATTGATTATTTGTAGTAGGCTAATGTTGAAGGCTGGTTGAGACTAGGGGTAGAAGAGTAGGAATGAGAAAGCAGTCTTAGAGAAGAAGGCTTTCCCACTTGAGAGATCGAATGAGAACCATAAATTCGAAACAAGATCATTCCGCTTCTTTTACAGTATGGTAGAAATGCTCACATGTATTCCAAGAAGTGCTATTTGATTTTTCAGTATAATAGTTTTCCTTGTGAAACTAGACTTTGCTTTGGTATTGATGAAAACATATTTATAGAAAAAGAAGAATAGTATAACGTTTTAGTTCTCCGAATAAGATGATGGGTTTCAATTAAATGTGTAAAAGTGAAACATTGATTCTGTCTTTAAAGAAATAGATTAATCGAAGTAATTACTAAGAGTCAAAAGTAGTAGATGAAAAATGGCATATAATATTTGGTTTTAAATTGGTAACTAATGTCTACTTAATGATATATTCATGCGATGGGCATGTCCTAATTTCTCTATTTGAATACTTCTATATCCTCTTTGTTTTTCCTAAACTAGTTTGATTAGTTTCACCTTTGTTATGAATGTGGGGTGTGGGGATTCAACAGGAGCAGTAGGGTGATGTAGAGAACTGACTAGAACCATTGAAGGAGCAGATGATGGTGTGGGTACAATAGTTGTTCTTGGAGCGAGTTCACTTGTGGTGGTGAAGCCAATGGGGGTGTAGCAGTTGGTGGTTGGACCTTGTGCTATAACAGATCAAGTCAACATTGCAAAGAGCAAGAATAGACCAATGCTAGAAAGCCATCTTGGTGCTTGTGTGTGTTGGCTGGGGTGTGGTGCAGGTGGTGTATCTTTGGTGTCCCCAGTGCTGCAAGTCGTGGTACCTTGTTGGTTTTGTGTGTTGGAAATGGTGATGTTGAAGGTTTGGAGACTTGTTTGGAAGTGAATAGATTGTTTAGTTGTGTTTGTTTAGTTGTAGTGTAACTGTATCAGCCTAATATATGACTACTAATACGATTGGTGTATCGACCTAATATCGCTATAGTTAAGTAGTTTTATTACTTGATGCAACTGTATTGCTAACAATATATTTGGTGCGTAGTCTCTCTGTCATCCGTTCTTTCCGGGGTTAAGTGAAGTGAAGCGGCATCACTCGTTTCTTTTCTTTTACCATTAGCTTTTCCATTTGAATAATTAATGTAACTTTTTGTACTCTGGAAACTAATTTAACAATGTTCCTATCCCTGTGTGGTTATCATTTTAACAATGACAATATTTTGACATCGATCGCGTAGGACCCTAATATACTGATTACAAAACAACTGGTTGATACAGCGCTGCAATTCTTATTGCTCAACCCTTGCCTCCGATTGCATTTTTCTATTTAGAACTAATTTGTTCGAAAATACAATTTTGCCCCTAATAAGTAATTTGCCCCGATTCAATTTGATAATTTGATATTTTTGGGGCCCCTCTGCAACTGACGGTAAACAATGTGGTATTCACTCAATCGCTTTATGCGAGACATAATGAGCGATCCTTCTCCTTTGTCATTGAAAGTAAATAAAATACCTCTCACATTTTAACTTAATTTATGCTTTTGATATCTTTAGCAACCTGTGTTTTTAACTTTTTTTTTTTATTCTCTATTTTGCAAAATATTAAACTTGTTTCTTATATTTCGGATAAAAAATCTTAGCAATAAAAAGGCCTTCACCGACAAGGAAATAAATGAAGTTGAATGGATTTTGTTATGTTCATCCAAGAATGTATTATGAACTATCCTCAAGATGAAGATGGACCATATAAGGTCAAGAGACATATATATGGGTGATCGAATTTGACGAGATTAGATTATTTTTCATTTGGATTTGGATTTGGATTAGGCTGATTATATTTATATGAATTAGATTGGAAATGTGTTATTTATTTCATTACGTTTTACGATTAAGTACAAATATATATTGGTTATCTAATGGGATTGGAATGTTTCAATGAAATTAGCAATATATATGAGTGTTATTTGAAATTTAATGGATCATATTCAGATATGTAGTTTATCAGGTGTGTAGTTTTTATTGCGGGTCCCCAATTTTGGGGGTTTTATATATATTCACGTTTTATTATTATTTTTAATAAAAAAAAAATATATTTATATATACATATCTTTGTTTTACCCAAACAAATCATGACTAATGATACTTTTATGACTGTTAAAAAGATGAATGAATAACTGTTTATTTGAAACTGTCACAAATGATATGATTTGTTGTGACGGTTTTGAGCAGATTGTTACCGCTTTTTTATGATTTTGTGACCGTTAAAAGGATGAATGCATAACCGTTTATTTAAAACCGTCACAAATGATATGATTTGTTGTGACGGTTTTTGAGTAGTTGTTACCGTTTTTTATGGTAGAGAGAGGCTAGTCTGGAACAAATATTTGTGACGGTTTTGGGAAAAAAATAAATGACTCTCACTCCGTCACGGTTTTGGAAAAAAAAAAAAACCGTCACAAAAGACTTTTTGTCACTGTTTTTAACAGTGATATAAAGCCTTTTTTCTTGTAGTGACTTACTAGTATGCTCCTCAACAGGATTGAAGGCACTAGTTAGTTGACGCACTGCCTCCGTCAACTCCTTGAAATCTGGAGGTGGAGGCATGGCCTCAAGACCAAGACGAAACCTCTTGCGCTTCACTAGAGGGGTAGTAATGCGCCTATGGTATGATAATAATAACAATTAAAAGATATTATACACAATGATATACACAATTTTATTTATTAGATATAAGCAACACATTTCTTTGTTGTGATAACAGTATTCACTATTATAAGTAAAGTATATAATCCTTTCTCTTTCAACAAAAGCACAGGTGCAAAACGGTCCGCGACTAGAATTTATTCAACTTGACAACCCACAATGAAACTTTAAAAGACAATCAATTTTCTCGATTTCAGTCTTCTGTAGCAAAACCCAAAAATGTAAAAACAGCACATGCAAATCAAGTCAATTTTCTGATAGTGTTCTACATTGTGCTGAATTGCTCGCCTTTTTTGTTCATCTTGTACACACTATAACTATCTTATGCTAAATATTGACTGTGGATCATGCTTGTAGGCTTCTAGTAAGCACAAAACACTTAAAGTTCGTAAACAATAACACATAACATGCATTCACATAGATAAGCTAATAACAATGGTGAGTCCTAAGTTATATATTCATGTGTTTTGTTTGTGCGTAACTTGACGGTGAGAGTCCCAGAATTCTTATATTGAAACATATTATTATACATGAGAAACCAAATGTGTTTTGTTTGTGCGTAACTTGACGGTGAGAGTCCCAGAATTCTTATATTGAAACATATTATTATACATGAGAAACCATTTCACCTCAACAAAAAACAATTAAGCTACCATTTCTTGCCATCTCGAAACCAAATAAAAACCATTCCAGAAACTAAACCACCACTTAATCTGCTCCTAAAAACATATTCTAAATACCATTATAGTAAACCAAACAAACAAACAAACAAATAAACATAATAGACTTCAAATCTCACCAATGCACGAATATACTCTTGGAAAGCCTCTTTATACTTGTGTCGAGAATAAAACCAACTGTTTTCACTCAAAGGAAAAAGGACGGAACATGATGTCAATTAAAACCATATAGTGGCAGATTAAAATGAAAACAAAATTCAAGAGAGAGAGAGAAAGAGTGAGAACTCACCCTCGGCGCTTCAGAGAGAGAGAGTGTGTGTGTGAGAGATAATGAAACTTACGAGTTAAAGACGAATAGAAGGAATAAGAAAGCATCCACAGGTGTAACAAAGAGTAAGCTCCACAGAATATTTCCCCTCAACACTACCGTCTACCGGTATATGCTCCTTGACCCAAACCCGTAACCTCTTACCGCTAGTAACCCCTTCACTCCAAAAGCCTGAGCTTATGGAGAGAGGCCCAACAATGTATATCAAAGGGACCACAGACAAGCAAGCACAAAAACCACAACAACAAGAACACACGCACCACAACCACATGAACACACACACTACAACAATAACAGCGAAAGCTTCCATTCAACCAAATTATTTCCCAAGCCTCTAAGATCATATACCGACATACCGAGAGTGGGAATCTCTGGCGGTGCAAAATGTGAATCCTGAGCACTTAAGTGCATAACATTAAGCCAATGACAACAGCATCTTGTCCAAAGCAAAGGTAAAGAAAGAAATGCAGCTCTAACAAACTAGCTAACTTATATAGAGCACAAAAACTCACACATTTTTACCCAAATAACCTTGTAGCTAGTGTTTTCAGCGAAAATTTTACAAACATATGGGACTTGTAAACAAAAAGAAAACAGCTTAATCTTCTATACTCTAAGCAAAACCCTACATTATTAAAATGGGGTAAAAAATATCTAAATTTAAGTTGAAGTTCCTACACTAAGTCACTTACTAGAACATTTTGATCCACACAATGCAGAAGAAAGTATTCCAACTAGCTAACTAACTAACACTCTCATGAGATGGAAAAACAAGCAAAACAAAATTCCAAAAAGACCAACTATAAATCATTCACATTTTCCAACTACATATGCAGGAAATAAGATGAACTAATTCAATTCCAAATACCCTTTTAAGTAAAACAAATTTCTAACTAACATTCACTCTAATTAAGTAAACAGAATAAATAATTCAAAACAAATAACAAAAAGATGAAATGAGAGAATTGGTGTTAGTTACCTTGGATCGAATCGTGTGAGGAACCAAAAAGTTTGATTCTTTTTTGATGAATTGAGTTGTCTATTTGGAAATAATGAAACCCTAGTTTCTCTTTGTGTGTGAGAGATAGCGATTTTGATTTGCCAGGAAGTAGGGTTGAGCGAGAAAATTTTGGTCGATTTTCCTATGGCAAATTATATCCAGCTCCGACATGGATTTTTTTTTCTTGCTTGAAGTGGGAAAATTGGGTCACGTGATGTGTTTGCCGGCAAATGAGAAAAGAATTTGCCGAGTCCTAAAATGGTACCAAGCAGTGGAAAATACACTGTTAAGTGGAAAAAGACCAATTTGCCAGCGGGAAAATCCCTTATCAAGCACGCCCTAAAAGAGTAGGATCCAATGAGAAAATCATGCTACTTATTGGCATGAGTCCAATGGGGGTGCTGTCAGTTTGCAGTCAATCTGTGTCAGTCCTTTTAAAATCTTGATCACTTGATCTGGCATTTTGGGGAACCTCACTAGTGATAAGAAGTTTGACATCACCTATTCACATGTATAACAGCACCACTTCCATATTGCATTCTGTGTGCAAGTTGAGACAATACCACACTGGTTGCATCCACAAAGCAGTAGAGCTCTCATCCATTTTCAGATTTGCTTTCTGCGTTCAAGTTGACACAGTAGCAGAATCCTTTAGGTTGACAGGCTGCAATGCGGCATCTGCAAAGGAATAGAACTCCTCACCCAAATGTCCATGTATTGCTGTTACATACACACCAACATGTACCTCTAGCGAGGTTATGTGTTAAGGGACAGAAAAGTAAAATTTGTTATATTACATTTTACGGATTAAAATTTTAAAAAATATACCAACTGTCCTTACGAAAAAACTGAAAGCTAATAGAATTACAAAAATCCTAAAGCAACATACAACTTGGACCGAATTTTATAAATTATCATCTTCATTTTTGCATTATGTATATTCGTAAAAATGTAAAGGAAAATCGTCCTTTTGCTTCTTCTCCATGGGCATACAGGCTAGAAAACGGGTTTCTAAAAGAATTATATTTACTAAACAACAAATGTACAATTTCCCTTAGTACAGTGTAAGTGCTTTCAACATCGGTCTTTTAGCTTTAAATCTCAATCTAGCATGTTGTTTCCTAGTAGTAGTTTGTCTAGATACTGCTTTGCGCTTAACTTTTTTCTTATGAAATTTTTGCCACCAATTCCACTTCTTTATCTTCTTCTTATCGCTATGGTTGTTGATCCTTCCCACCCGTTTCATCTTTTTCTCTGATCGCTTGGATTTCTTGGAATGCAAAACATTTCTTACCAATCCATCCATAAGCCCATGCAGATATCCTGCCTGATTCCCTCCATGCGGTTTCGCACGTCCTCTATTTTTCTTGTGAGCTTTAGAGGATGATTTCTCATGACCCTCTCCACTCGTGTGGTGCAGCATTTTTCCAACGTACGTCCAGAATGAATGGTGGTGATCTGACGATGCTGCGTGGTGCACTTGGGCCTTCGTTATATTGTCATCATTGTGGTGATGATGGTGGTGGTGGTGGTGATGGTGAAAGATGACTCCAAGCTTGTTCTTAAATCTCTTGAACCGTCCAATCTCTTTCCCGTGAGCAACAGGACCCACTTGATGTGGTGAGCTCCCTGAAGATTGTTGACTTCTCCTCCTCCTAGGAATCCTGTTTCTTTCAGGGCTCATTCCAACTTTTGTCTCCTGTTTAGGACCCAAATGTGAAGATGGCCTCACTCGTTGCTCAGTCCTCAAACTAGTTTGTACCGAGTCATCACTTTGACTCGTGCTCGTTTCGTCCGTTGACCAACTAGACTCAGAAGAAGAGGCTGATGTGCAGATGGGTGATCTGGTATTTGCTATCTGATAAGGTGGTAGGGTTCTATTGTGTAAGCGCTTATGAGCATCCATCTGCATCCCACCTCTTCTTAGATGAGAAACTGGGCGATCTTCCTTGATGCGCTCCACAGTCCTCACACGTGGGATCTGTTGTGGCAATGTTGGCAAACTGGTAAGCTGACATGAATGACCCCTTTCAGGGGATGTTCTGTTTCTGGCCCGACTTGATCTCTGGTTAGAATCCAATGGTTGATTCTTCGCATGTGTCTCCATCCTCTTGAGAGTTGGTTCCACTGTGGTACTCATAAGTGGAGGTGTAGGTGTTCCAGGGTATCGTCTTTTGTCTGTCGTTTTAATGCTACTCAGCGTCTGCGTTGCCAAGGTACTCTGTATGGGGATCTTCAAATTTGTCTTTCTCACTGATTCCTTTAATGAATCACATCTCAGATGTACAGGCTTGTCATTCAGACTCACAAGTTGACCACTTGGCCTATATAAAGAGTCGCTATTTTCACTCGGAACCTGACTTTGCTTATGATAGGGCTTGCTAGCCTGAGTTGAACTTCGACTAGGCAACTCACCAGTTCGCCTCATCAGAATGGACATGCTAGTCTGACTTGGAATACTAAATGGCGGTGTTATCTCCTTAACTTTCTCATGCTTTGGACTCGGCATTTGTGTCCCTTTGTGAATCCTATTAGGCAACAACTCATTTCCGTCCAAAGCAAAATCAGTAGTCAGATTCATATCTGATTTTGTCTCAGTGAGCACACTTTGTTTTACGATCCGATTTATATCACTGTCATTCTTATTCTCCTTAACTGGGTCCACAGATACCTGAGAAATAAAATTAGCATTGAACCATCTAGTAGCTTCAATATTCTGAATGGCTTTTGCTAAATCTTCTTCAGATACACCAAAAATGCTGTCAACCCTGTTTCTCTTGTCGTGGTCTGAATGGTTGTGATCAGACTGAGAGCTGACGCTCACTGCCTTAGAGCTTGTAGCATTTAAAGACGGTCTCATGATGCTACGTATCTGCTGAATGTTACGTACTCCTTGGTGCATTGACTTCTTAGAATTCTCAGTTCCTTTGGCCTTCTCCTTCAAAGCTAATGCTATGTGCTCGATACCAATCTCATTGTGATTAAAGTCCTTGTCAAGGTAACTGATTATCTCTTCAAAAGAATTCAATTTGCTCATACTGCTTTCCTCCTGTACTCGGACCCTTTTGTTACCATATGAAGTGAATGAACTGCTATTCAAATCATTGACAGAGCTTCGTATACCGCTAGGCGAAGTGCTAAATACTCTATTGGGTGGTGGAAGATGCAATTTCGACAGTTCCTTTGATAATTCACCTTGTTTTAATGTAACCTGGTTCATCCCAGAGGTGCCTTCCTCTGTTATAATCTGTAGGAACAAAACCAGAACAGTTGAAGCTACAACATTGTGAGAGAAAAAAATGAGAGCACCAGTCACGAGTGAATATGTCATGAATAAAAGATGGCACACACTGCACACCTGATGACATAATTTGAATGACCTAGACTGGCAGAGTGCCATGGAAACTAATTATGAGTTTACGACTTAAGGGATAAAAATGATAAAATGTCCATCCTAATGATCAAACGTTACATCGATACATGATTTAAGAATTTAGGATCTGGCCGAGGCTAGCCACCATGGTCCTCATGTAATCATCTATGACCTACAAATTTAAAAATTCAATAAAAAAATTTTGAACTTGAATTACCTTAACTCCTTAAGATGTATAACTATCTGAAATGTCAAGAGTACTTTCAGATTAAAAAAGAATACCTTGAACCGAGACTGAGAATCATGTTTGGTGGCACCATCCAATAGCCTATCCAATACAAATTTTGCTTTCTCATCCACCTGTTCAAGAATGAAAAAGCAAATGAGTATGATGGGAACACAAGATTTTGAATACTCAATGTTATTATTTATAGGGAGGGGTTCTAGAGACATATATTAGAAAAACACGTAAACAAACTCAAAATCGTTAGGGCATTTATAAGTTTTAGATTGGGCTAATTTTTAGTAGATATGATCTCCTAACTATTCTAAACATTGTCACAAATAATCAAAAAAATTTTAAAAAAAATGTCTAAACCTGCCAAATATAGTATAAAAAATGGTGAAAATAAACGGTCCACAATCAGCCAATTTTTTTAATTTGTTGACTATATTGGATGGGGTTACAAGTTTCAGATTTGAATAATTTTTTGTGATAATGTTTAAAGTAGTTGAAAGATCATATGTACAAAAAATTAGCCAAATCTAAAACTTATAAATGCCTTAAAATCATGAGATTGTCTACGTGTTTTTCTAATATATGTCATACTAATAAAAACCCAAAACACATAAGAAAGAAAGGAGACTTACATTATTTTGAGATCCCTCATTTTCATTGATTTGGAGGATATGATAAAGGTTAGTCAAGGCATCAAGATCAGAGTTCATATCTTTCTGTTCCATCTTCTTTAATAAAGGTGCCTGTAACAAGTCGAACAACACACATAGACATAAGTATTTTACACAATGTGTTTTTCAAGAGCAACAAAGATGAGCGGTATAAGTTGTCAGTTAAAGATAGAGCGAAGTAATGTTGTAACGACAATTCCACAAGGGATGATAACTTTGTATAGCTTTTGCAACCTTTGTACAAAGGTTTCTCAGCATCTTCACGCAATTTACAAAGTTTTTCAGGATTCCCCATGAAACTCTCATATGCATCATTAACCATTCTAACCGTGTCCCCAAAATCACCTACCGTTTCCATATCAAAATCTTGATATGGAGGTTCATGCGTGTTGACTCTTCGGGACTTTCCACTGTGAGGCTTTTCCCCATGCCATATCCACGTTTTGTAACTTTTTTCGAAACCAACATGATCAAAACAGATGATCCCTGACATCGTCCAAACTATGATGCAGGTGGTTCCCACAATTAAGGCATGGGCATCTTATGAAATTAAAATTGTTTGGGCATGCATACTTTTCAGCACATTTTATAAAATACTCGACCCCTTCCTCGTATTCATCATATAGTATATCCATAGACATCCAAGGTTTATCCATACCCAATGTCAGAAATTCAATACACAAGTACTACATACACATGAAAAAAAGAAGTAAATAAGCAAGATAAAATCACGCAATTCATAGATTTGGGCTCGATTTGGTGGTTGAAGCAAATACAAACATACAGTATAACCTTGTACTAATTAACCTAAGGTGTCAAAAGTGTTACGTGGGAATGGATTTACGCGTGAGAATGGGGAAATTCTTACTTTCCTTACGTGTGCCCAGCCACCTAGATACTTGGTAAACTAGTGTGTGTCAACTACTAACATGAAAAAATAAAGAAATTTCAAATGTAAATCAAATACATAAGTCATCCCCTGTTTATGTCCAAGTAAAATCATTGGCTACTATTGAAAAGTCAGTAGACACTTTAAAAAAATAAATAAATAGCAGGCATGTATATACGTATGTGCACAAGGAGTATATACTTTAATATACAACTAACACATTCTTACAGCAGAAAAGAATATTACTAGCCATATTATGCAAGTTTTAACTCGCAATCATAATATTCAGTACCTTAACTTTGCAAAAGACAAATGGAAAGCTACTAATCTTTTTACCGTTGAGTGTTTATCTATTTGTCAGCTCGAATCACGGTCAGCCAGGCGTTCGTGCCCAATATATCAATCAACAATAAGGCTCTCTTTGACAGCAACAAATTATACAGTATAAGGTGGTACTTAATAAAGTTTGGAGTGAAAAAAATCGGAAACTTACCCAAAATAATCCGAAAACTCAATACAATTAAATCTAAAAGGGCAGTTCATCAAGATCCAAAATTAATTTACGAAGAAAACAACTCCATACATATTTCTATTTTCTTGAAAAGAAATTTACAAACAAAAATTACACCAACAATAAAACTTGGAGATTAAAATGGTGGTTTTGGTCCCCTTTTAGTTTCCAGTAAGAGAAAGGTAAGGTGTGAAGAGAAGAGAGAAGAAGTGGGGATCATTGAAGAAGAAGTAATCAGCAAACTTGCAAACTAAGAAAAACCGTAACTGCCACTATATAGGCAAACTACAAGTTTTACGTTTTGTTCACGACCCGCTAACCGGACGGGTTTGGGTCGGAAAAAAAAAGGTTTTTGGCCCCCTCAAATTAAATAAGAGCCCTATTAATGATGGACTCATATTGTGTTGGGTAGACAAAAAAACAATTATTACAAGTATGTCATTGATCCCAAAAACTAAAAAATAAAAAACAATTATTACAATTGTGTCATTGGTCCCAAAAATTTGAATTCGAAAATTCCAAGTTTAAACGACCCGGCTAGGTTGTTCATTGTGCAAACTCAACGATATGGCCACACCGTTTGGACTAAGTCTTCAACGATATGACCACATCGTTTGGACTAAGTCCCAAACAATTTGGCCACACCATTTGGGACTTAGTCCAAACGATATGCCCACACCGGTCAAGAGGCCAAAAAACGTAACTTTATATTTTTTCAAAGTTCAAATCCCAAACGGTGTGACCATATCGTTGGGGACCAAGTTGTTTGGAACTTAGTCCAAACGGTGTGGCCATATCGTTGGGTTTGCACACTGAACGACCTAGTCGGGTCGTTTAAGTTTGGGGTTTTCGAATTCAATTTTTTGGGACCAATGACACACTTGTAATAATTGTTTTTTTTGTGGGTCTGCCCAACACAATATGGGGTCCGTCAATAACAAATACCTTAAATAAATAGGTTGGGTTAGGGTTAACCCATTAGTAGACCCAATTTGTTCTTGGGTCTAATAAGTCGGGTCATCAACCTATGATCAGTATAACCTGTTTTAAGATAATTAAGTTTCCTTATTTTTTAAGATCTCATCATCCCACCTACCTAAAATAAACGACTAAAAAGAGAAGGATTAGCTGTTATATATTCGATAAAGATATTTTTCGTTATTCAATTTTCATTAATATGTAATTGAATTATGTATGTTTTTTGAAAATTAATATATATATATTTATTCTACAATATTTGATAAATAAAATTGTGAAATATTAAATATTTTGCATACAAGGTATATGTGAATCCGATTCGAAATTGACCCGTTAGTTTAGCGGGTCATCCGTTGGGTAATCCATTATATAGGTGGGTTGGGTTTGGATTTGACAAGCTCAACATGATAAGTAATTGGGTCGGGTTTGGGTTTGTTCTCCTAACACGTGACCCGAATATAACCCGACCCAACACGACCCAGTGCCACCCATAAATTTTACCATGCTACTAAAAGTCAAGTATATATTATGTGAGAGCTAAATCCTTACGACAAATTCACAAAATTAAAAATATAAAATAAACATCAACTAAACACGTAAAAAACAATAGCTAGTGAGCGAAATCTTTATTTTTTAAACCTCAAAAGAAAAGATTGATCAATTTTTTTTAGTCTTGTACAAGATTGTACAAGACCATCCTACCAATTATTTCCAAGCGCTGAGTACCATATTATTCCCCAGTCCTATCCATCATCAGGCTACTAACATTATGACTTCTACGAAGAAGACTATCTTGTCAATCACAAACATAAGTATGTATTTGATGTTCACCTTTTGCGTAAGTTAGAGATTTGATTCTCTAATTTGACAAAGTGTAAATACAAAGATTTTTTCCTTACTCACGATATTCGTGTGTATAGATTTAAGTAGGGATTTCGAACCATCTTAAGTCTAAGACAACTTACAACTTGTTTTTGCTCTTTTAGGAAACTAGTGAGTAAGTTTTAAGCTATGGTTGAATTGATACTAACTACTTGGTTTCTTTTAATGCAAAAAATAAAAATTTTAAGTTACGTAAACATGCAACTAAAACAAAGATAAAAATTGACTTCTAGATAGGTGTGGAGAGTTAGTTCTCCTCATGTGAAGATAACCTCTATTGTATGATTTTAGGTTATTGCATCTTAACCTTCCTAGAACTCATACACAAGTCCTAATAAAGATTAATTTGATCCTTAACACTATAACTCATCTCTAAGATCATATTGCTAGCATGTAGAACCAAAGCAATAATTTATATCTAAGATCATCACCTTGATTCCTAACTATATTCTACACCAATTACCATTTTGAGATAGGATGTACGTCTAGTTGTTCTTCCTAAACAACTTACTAAAATCACATCACAAAGGTTATCCCTCACATGAGCATCATTAACCCCCCACAAAGAGAAGGTTTTAGCTCATGATCCTAGGGATATAAATGAAAGAAACAAATAGATATGTAAATGGGAAAGAAGAAGAAGAAGAAGAAGAAGAAGAATAAAGGAACTCACTTGCATTAAGAAGTTTAAATTTTTTTCTAGAACAAGAACACAAAAAGTTCTACCATTAAAACTATTACAAGCTTTTTCATAAAAACTCAAAACTCAAAACTAAAACTAAAACTACTACTACCCTTACTAAAAAACTAAAAAAAAAATAATGCATGATAAAGGAAAAGAAGTCAAGGGAGTAAATAGAGTGCATCCCCCCTTGTTTTGTTTTTTTTCCTTCCTTTTAGAATTCTTCCCCTCATCCCACGTGAAAACACACACACACACACACACACATTTAATTCACTTTTATCCACCACATTAAAACAAAGTGACACCTTGCTTTTTTTCACTATTAACACCTAATATTATTAATTACATGCAAGGTGTCAACTTTGCACCAATAATTTGGCACTTTTGTCTTGACATGCTCCATGATTAATGACTCATCTTTTCTTGTAGGTCTAAAAGGTGGGTCCATGTGCTATGTCTATTGGTGGGTCCGGACGTCGATTTCTGCAATTTCTGGCCTAAGGTAGAGCTAGTCGTGCTGATCATCAGGGCAGCTTACTTGTCGAAATCGGAGTCCATGTTAACGAGATATGAGCTCCGAAAGTTTACGTTTTTCTTTACATAATCTCGTTCTGACTCGATTCTGTCATGTTTGAGTCCCCGACTTTGATCCGTCTTTGTTTAGCTTCACATGGCTGATTTGGAAGAATTCATATATACATCGTTCCCCGTGCTTTAACGCAGGTTTAACCAATATTTTTTCATGTTTTCGCTGAAGAGACGCAAAAGTATGAAAATATATTTATTTCATGATTATTAAACACATAATTAACCAAATTTATATGTCTCAATGGGGTTTAATATTACAGTTTTGGGTGCTTATCAGTATTATCTGCCTTTCTAGCACCTATAGCATCATACTCTTTCTCTGATTTCTTAGTAGAAAAATTATTTGAGATCAACGATGTAACTTTCTTCGCATTATTCCGTTTGCTAACATCACTAGCATTCTTATGATGGTCTTTCTTCCAAACAAATTTGGTGTAATTTCTAGTAAAGCAAAACAGAAATAAGATCGTATTGGAAACTTACCACTGAGGATTTCCTTAAGACGAAAAACGCCGCCGGTAAGTTAGATGCCAGCCTTTGGCGTACGCCTCCTGATGTTTACTTTTTACTACGTTAGAGATTTGACTCTCTAATTTGATGCAAAAGCGAATTCAAAGTTCCTTACTCACGATCTTCCCGTTCGTAAAGTTGAAGTAAGGATCGAACCAACCTAAAGGTTAGGACAACTACAAGTTGGTTGTTACTCTTAGGGAACTAGTGAGTAAGTTTATATTAAAACTAGGATTCTTACCTACACAAACATTAAATAAAAACATTAAGATTCGAAATATGCAACTAAGACAAAATACAATTTACTAAATAAAAGGTGGAGAGCTAACCCTCCTCATGTGAAAATAACATTTAGTTGTTGATTTGAAAATGTTCATTTGATTCTTCCTAGACTCATAGACAAGCCCTAATGGAAGAAAACTTGATCCCTAACATGTATGGCTCATTTCTAAACTCATACATGTTAGCAATTGGAATCAAGCAATGACTTATCTCTAAGTTCATTCCTTGATTCCTAACTAGACACTACACCAACTATCATTTTGGGATAGGATGTAGGTCTAGTTGTTCTTCCTAACAACCTACCAAGCCAACAACAATTATTTTCCCTCACATGAGTTGGATTAACTCTCCAAAAAGGGAAGTTAGCTCATGATCCTTGGGATAAAGGATTACAAACTAGAAGAACAAAAGAGAAAGAGAAAGAGGAAGAAGAAAAACTAACTAAACTCACTTGCTTTTTATTTATTTTCTAGAAGAAAACCAAAGTTTCCTCCATTAAAACTATTACAAGCTTTCTTACAAAACTAAAAACTAAAAAATAAAAATGACTAAGGAACTAAAATAATACAAGGTAAGGAAAATAAGTCAAGGGAGTAAATGGAGTGTCCCCCTTGTTTTGTTTTCTTCTTCATTTAAGAGACATCTCATTTCCTCCCATGTGAAACATCAAACCATATTTACTTCATTTTTATCCACCACATTAAAACAAAGTGACACCTTGCCTTTTTTTCACTATTAACACCTAATCTAATTAATTACATGCAAGGTGTCAACTTTGCACCAATAATTTGTCATTTTGTCTTGACATGCTCCATGATTGATGACTCATCCAATCTTGTGGGTCCTCATAGTGGGTCCTATGTGCGATCGATTGGCGGTCCGGTCTTTGGCCAATTTTACAACTTCGCCTATCGTAGAGTTTATCATACGATTATGTCGGGCTGCTCACTTGTCACATTCGAGTCCCTGGTTCAAGAGGTAGGAGCTTGGAAGTTTGATGCTTAAATGGCGGATTTGGAAGAATTCATATACATGTCGTTCCTCGTGCTTTATTGCGAGGGTTTAAACCATATTTCCATGTTTCTGCGAATACGCAAAAGTATGAAAACATATTTATTTCATGATTATTAAACACATAGTTAACCAAATTTATATGTCTCAATGGGGTTTCATAATACACTTTTGGGTGCTTATCACACTACCCCCAAACAAAGACTTTGTTTGTCCTCAAGCAAAGAAGAGACATTAAAATAGATAAGTGCTTAAAAAATGTGTAGTCCTAACTAATTCTCGTTTCAGAGTGCGGTTGCATTGACCATATGCAACAAGGCCTTAAACCACTAGGAATTCCTAGTGGACGAGTTATAGCCTCGTGAGAGTTTTCGAGGAGAGAAGATACTCACAAACTTCATTTATACTACAATGACAAATGATGTAAACTTCGTTTCCTAAATTAATCTCGGATATCCATACATCTCCTTAGCAGGGAACGAGGATTGATTTCTTTGAAACTCAAGTTAATATGTATTCAATAATTAAAACGTCTACATGTGATCATGCATGCAGTGAACTTTTCATTGAAATATACTAGCAGGGTTGTTTCTGAATCCTTTGGAGAGTGTACCTAAATGGGTTCTCACAGGTATGTGTCAAAACACAATTTCACTCAAAAAATTTCCACTCAGGTTTTATTAACTCCAGTGTGCAGTGGGCACACGTTTCCTCACATCTTAATGATAGTCAGAGGAACCGATGTCGATCAATCACGTCTACTACTTATTATCACACCACCCTACTCCTAATTGAGCTAGAGGTATTTATTAGGTATTGTGGGGATTAGGTGATAGTGTACAAGAAAATGAAAATGGATAATTAAAATTTACGAGTATGAGAGAATAGGGTCTTCATATATTTACACTAGAGAAATCTTTGTTTTCTTTCCTTCTTCTAACTGAGTTTTTCAACCTTGTTCTTAAGCCTCTAATGGATATATATATATATATATATATATATATATATATATATATATATATATATATATATATATATATATATAGATATATATATATATATATATATATTAGGGACTTAAAAATATGATTCTATTTTTCTTTCCACATTTCATCGACTTTTATTTGGGACAAGTCTTTCTCTTTATTCTTTCCACATTTCATTTATTTTTGGTTTAATAGATGGGTATGTTTTTTTATTTGGTTTTAGATGGGCAAGGATTTTTTTTTTTTGTGAAAGTGAAAGGTTTGATGAAAGGTTGATTGGAGTGACTAGCGATAAAATTTGTAACAGGTAAGAATTTTTAGCTATGTCGATCCAAAGATGGCCTAAATTCTCGCCTAGGGTTGGTGGTGATCAAGTAAGTAGATCGTGATTTTTCTCTAATCGGAAAACTACTCCTCCTGTGTCATCACACACAAATCACTCATGTCAAGGTTTTGGTTAGATTCTCATAGGATTTATAGTTTAAGTAACTAATCGTTGGTTCCGAAACTTCTTTGCTATGTACAATCGATGATACAAGACACATGAATGTTCATGAAAAGATGTATAAACTATTGCATACATATTATCTTAAGTTTCTTAAAACAACTCCTAATTAGGATACTAATGTGAGATTTCTAGACAATTTTCATCATTGAAAAGGAAACAAGACTTTGTCACTAAGTACAATTATTAACATGAAAATAAAAACTATATCTGAGGTTACAATTTGCCTAATATTTGTTTCTGAGGGGTTAAAGCACCCCAAATGAATGATGCTTAGTCCTCGAAGTATCAATAATTAAAGAGAGAAAGTACCTGAGAACCGTGAGCAAAATTAGGGCTAGATTGCTGGAACAGAAAGGTTGGAGAACATAATATATTATTTAGAAAAAACAAGAAAATGTTCAATAGCACACTAAACGAAATAAAAACAATAGCATACGAAACATGAAAAACAATAGCACACCAAACATAAGGTTTAGCTAGATATATGTACAATGGCAAGCTCAAGTTTACCATCCAGCAGGATGTGAAGTTCTGGCATCCTCTTGAAGGAAATGCATTTCCTTAGCATCGCGCCAAAAAATAATAGTCTGCCAAATTTCTGCCCATTCTTAGTTTCCAGATTTCCTCAAATGTGTCTTCATATTTTCATCCTTCGGGTAACAACGAACGTGCCTCAGGTACCGAGCGGGACGCTTGCACATAGAATCTACCTTGACCCAGTCATGAAAAGTAGCTGCAAACTATGGGAAATGTGTATTCATGATTCAGCAAGCGGTGACCGGTAAAAGTATATACTGATCCTGAAAAGTGCGAGCTCGTTTCAGGTTGGAGATAACACAACCTATGATGTTAAATAATGTATGGCCTTGAGCTAGGGCACTGAATACAATGCAAGCAGGCTCATTGGCAGTAGAAAAATGCCAATCTCCCATAATGTTTAGGAGTACAAATAACATCGCAGTCCCCATGTTCATGGTCATGCTTGCTAAGGGAATGGTGACGTCACGCCATGCCACATGGCCATTTCCTTCTCGTTTAATCTCAAGACCATCACCGTAAGTTTCCCGAAACGCTTGCCACTGAAAGGCACGGTAAGAATTATGATAGATGTAATGCCATGATGCAAGTTGTTGTTCAGAAAAGATATGAGGTGTGTCACCAACTTGGATTGTGAACCCGTCTAAGTAGAAACCATGCGCATGGTTGAATGCTGGTGTGTCTTCCATATTAGCATAAAAGTATGCAGCCAAACTCGGAGAATAAGTTTGGTGGGGTTGAAGAATTAGAAGACCATCCGATGTTTGTAATGTAGTCACGCGGAAGAGATGGCCATAGGTATTGGAATCCATCATAGATTGAAAGGATTGCTTCGGGGAATGAGTTTGGGAGGTACCATGTTTGATGAAGATGTAATTGATGAAGATGCAATAGTGGATGAAGTAAAGAAATAGGTAACGACAAAAGCAAATTTGGATGGATAAATGAGTATGTAAGAGAATAGACCCTCCCCGTAAGCACATGTTAAATTATATTAGTCACAACGCGAAATGATGACAATCCTATTAAGAATTTCATACAAAAGAAGACACAAAAGTAAGACAAAATTCATAATCTGACGAAAAATGTAATAACATATATGAGTATTTATTTATTGACTTAGTAATATTAGAAAATTATGGATTGTTATGTTGATCTTGGATCGCGTATATCGTGCACCGCATCATTTAGTTCTTCCATTTGTTGGCGAAGTTGCATCTGAATGTCCCTTGGGGCAGAGAGAGTACAGTTTGATTTTCCATTAGGATAACGTGATTTTGCAAGGATCGAGAATGATTTTCCAAGATCTCTCCCCGATTCAACATCATGCATTGCTTGGCGATCTTGGAAATCACGAAGAGTTGTGATGATGATATATTACGACGGCGTGTAGTTCCCTCAAACCATGATGAAGAAGTTTAATGCCTTCCATGAGATTAATAATGTTCAGCATGACATTTTCATCAAATAAATGGTCAGAATTTGAGCTTGGGTCGTTCTGTTCCTCTATCAGAGTATTAGGAGTCCAAAAACCAACGGAGTAATCTGTTTGGAGTAATTTTATTTGTGCTCTTTGAAGGGGTGTCTCTGGAGAAATTACTAGATAACCCCAACGCATCATAATCTGCGTTACTAAAGTGGGTAGGGGTGCTGACCTTCTTGTTTTCTTGGTGATTACGTTCCAGAGGTGTTGGATTAGACAAAAGTCATCTCTTTGAGTCTGCAAAATCCAAAGTAAGTGAAGTTGAGGCTTTGTGACTTCTGATTGGTGTGATGTACCTACCACATTGTGTCCCAACCCGTGGAGCACAACACGTTGATTCTGTTTCAAAAAGAGCGTTGAAGAACAATGTGATGTGTATTTCGACTTTCGTCATGAGATACGGTAGCTTCGTAGTAAAATTTTGGCGGAATCAAATGATGACTCTTGAAAAAGGGACCCGGGTATTCACTTTGGGATTTGAAGTATGTCGGAGATCATTTCCTTAGTCAATTCGAGCGTTGTCCATAAGCATTGAAGTAGAATTTTCCATTTTCAGATCCGCTTAAATTGGTAGAACATCAAAACCAATTCGGGAATAACCCATTTCTTGAATGATATAGAAGAGGCGTCCATCCGCGACGTATGATTTCGGTGTCAAAATAAGGAGAAAACCGGCCATCTTCGAAAGTTTTCAGGTAGTCTTTCTCTGCTGTTATTTTTCTTGGTTGATCCATTGGTAGTATTACTGAGAGAAGGATAGTGAAAATTGTTTGAATAAGAATGGCTGAAAAAGAAGAGATTTATAACCAATCTATGAGTCTGTACCAATCTGGATTCCAAGTGTAGTTAATGAACCATGTGATTATGAACAGCATCAAAGGGGATCCATAGTAAGTCTTGGCATGTCAGATATCCAAATACAATTAATGAGATGGTTCAATGTTAGAAAATACGGAGGAAAGTTTCACAGGGTAGTTAGACTTGTACGTAATTTCAGAAATTATGATCATAACTCAGTAATAGAATATGGATAGAATAATCGAGCTGCATGTGTGACAAGTGTTATGCGTACCTTGTAGCGTTCGCGATCTTCTCTGAACACCATGTGTATCAATTAATTATTTTGGTGAGATTGGGATGGTGTTCTTTATTATGGTTTTTATTTTTTTATTTTTTATCTTTTTTTTATTTTTTATTTTTTATTTATTATTATTATTATTATTATTATTTTAGAGAGGAAAAGACAACTAATATACACAAATAGTTAATACGAAACTTCTCCATTTAATACGTAACCCGTACAAATGTGTGAGAATTATTTAACACACCATACTAATATACAAAATGAAAGTCAGAAAAAGAGATGGTTACATAGATCTAGATGTTACGGATCATGTTATGCATGAGTGATGAGGAGAATAATGATAAACACTTGTTATCACGAATCTTGTGATAGCCCATTAGCGTTGCTCTTTTTTCCCATCACTCTATTTGATTCATTATGTTCAAGAAATTGAGAATTTGTGAAGAAGAATTTGTGAAGAGGGAAAGAAGGGAATGAGTGAAAGTGGAAAAGGAGAGTTGTATTTATAACTTGATTTTTGACCGTTGGGCATCTGACCGTTGGAATCAGTCTGTTTGGTTCTGACCGTTGGGCTTTGAGAGTAAGCCCAATGCATCAAGGGACAACTAATATAGTAGGAATTACAATAATTGCATAACATAAATAATTTCTCATTCAAACCGTCTGGAGATACAAAATTATGAGAAATCAACCGATATATAATATTTTTATCACAAGAAAACTAAAAATGCAATGCATAAGGGAAATAAACAGCTACTGGGAATCCTCCGGGTTAGTAGAAGATGAACCCGGATTTCTACGTCGTCGGCCACGACGAAACTTCCTGGCCGAAATGACCGGTCGGAATGTGGCCTATAGACTGTAGCAATTGATCTTGGAATTGAACCTGATTTGCCATCATCATTCTCTGGAAACGGCCTTGGCGATTTCGCATTTCTTGCTGGAAGTTATTTTGGGAAGTAATCATCTCTTCCTGACGAAGAAACATCCTGCGCATACTAGTGTTCATGTGTCTCAAGGCTTCCATGGGAGTGTTGATTCGGTGCATGGTAGCCTCATTAAAAACGGTCGGGTGGTGAAGGGGAGGAGGAGGTGCGTTATCACGCTCAATGTCATGTCATCTCTAGCTACCGGGTCGGTGGTCCGAACACAAGTCTCGAAAATTCGAAATTCTCAAAAGACCTTGTTGGAATGAAAGGAGTAGCGATTTGGAACCCTAAATTAAGCATAAAGCCGAGTAACAAGTACACAAAGAGGAGTGACCTGTTTGACGCGGTCGTAAGAATATGGCCCAGAAAATGGACCATCTGAGAAAGTGTGCTTCTTCTCCTGGAGGATCCACAGCAGGTGGAAGAATGTCTTGTTCACGTCAGACGTCTTTGAAGTTCCAATGACGTTGCAAGCCAGCCATTGAGTGACGGCTAGTTGGTTTTAATGCGAGTGAGTCTTTGGTACACTTTCGGTTCGAGCCATCATTGTACTCTCCCTCGAGATGCGTGTCAAACATCAAATCCCTCGTAGTCAGATACTCTGACAATAATAGGGTCGGACTATCAGAGTTTATCGGAATAAATGTCAGATTCGATATTAACTCCGTGAGTTCCGCGTTCCAACCCATCCGCCGTAATCCAAAATTCATCACCCGAAAACCTCCATTGTTGTAAAATTTCAACACTAAATCTTGAGTAATCTTGAGCTGGAATTGATGCAATAGATATTCCCACTCTCTCTACTAGCAATTTCCTCATCGAAAAATGGATGAAACATCTCGAATTGTAGAGGTTTTGAAATTTCTCTCAACTGTGATTCTCCTTCGTGCTTGCCATAGCGGTGTAGATGATATTTTGTGGGTTGAAATAGCTAGGATTGGTGGAGGAGATGGTTTGGAGGAAGGATTTTTAATTTGGTGGAGTTTGGCCAGCGTCGCGTAAGGTTGAATTCATCTTTGTAGAAGTCAGCGTCTTGTGAGGGTGTGAGGTAGACCAAGATCCGATTTTTTTGGGGAAGAAATTAGAGGGTTGGGCCGTGGGTGCCCCCGTGTGGGTTTTGTAGCGGGTCGTGATTTTGGGTTAGGTCCATTTTTTGCCCAAGCCCAAATGATTTTCAGAATTCCCCTTATGTCCCGAATTGTTCGAAATTTCAAACTTGGAATTTCGATTCGTTTTAACTCCAAATTGAACCAATGAAATATCAAAACGATCGGCATTAAAAATTCCATCCACTGGAATATGACATAATCACATTCAAACTCATTTTTTTTTTTTTTTTTTTTGGATTTTATTTATTTACACATTTATATACAAATGTACAAGACGAAAGGAACGTGTCAACAACACGGAAGTCCAAATAAAACAACACATCACAACACCTTAACTTTCAAAGGCAACTTTCATGTCGGCGGGGGCTTAACCCAATCCAGCCAGACTGTGGCTTAACCTTTATGTTATGGGGGCCTAGGGTTCAGGACGGTACCATCCCTGACCAATGTGCAATGGTCTAGTAATAATATTACCCTTAGTACATATGGTATAGCCTCAAACCGCCCCTTGATACAGATACATAGAAAACCGATCGGGGTTGGCTTGGTGGAATCCATTGCCCGCACGAACTAGGAAATGTCCGATGTTGCATATCACGACTCTCTTTGGGCACCATGCTTGGTGTTAAGGGAAAAACGAGTATATACATGTTGAGTCTTTTTACGTCAGATCCTCAAGACGAATGTGAGTCTTTTAACGTCAGATCCTCAAGACGAATGTGAGTCTTTTAACGTTAGATCCTCAAGACGAATCCCAACCTGTGGGAACAACGGGACGACGACGAAGTTTATCCTGCTGATCTGGTGTCAGACAATAATATACCTTATACCGGCTCATCTCGGATAGAAGATCAAGACACGGACCGAGAAAGGAGTTTGACAATTCATACACCACCCCATCCTTTTTAAGCCGATAAACTTTTCGAGCAAAAGTACTACGACCATTACCTATTCGAGATGGGTGAGATTTGGACCAAATGATGAGTTGGAGTTCGCGAGGAAGAGAATAGAAAAGGGAGGAGAAAGAAGGAGTTGAAATTTTTGGTACCCATTGTTTTCCAGGAGGCACGTTTGCTCGATTATCAGAAGACATTTATACTCAGTTCTGAAGTAGAGTTTTTGTGGACTATGGTTCCGACGCTTGCAACCACACACTCTAGGGATTTTTAGAAAAGAAAATAGAAGAGGGCCCGACTACCCAAATGCCGCACTTTCTCTGTTTAAACACATGGAAAGAAGTACACCATCAAATCTATTAGTCTATGTAGAATGGATCATTTAGAAGAGTCTCTTCGACATCTGGAGAGCGCAACTCATGACAATGTTTAAGGCGTTGGCCATTTACTTGAAATTTGCTGTCATCATTTACGTTTTTCAAAGAAATAGCCCCATAAGGGATGACAGCAGAGACGGTGAAAGGACCAGACCATCGAGTCTTTCATTTTCCTAGAAAAATGTGTAATCTTGATTTGTACAACAAAACTTTTTGACCCACTTTGAATTCTTTTCTCAATATGTGCTTGTCATGTACTCTTTTCATGTTGGCTTTATAGGATTTCGAGAGATCATAGGCATCACTCCGAATTTCCTCAAGCTCATTTAACTACAATTTTCTCTTCGCGCCTGCCGCGTTAGTATTATAATTGAGGCTTTTGATGGCCCATAGAGCACGGTGCTCAAGTTCAACCGGCAGATGACAAGGTTTTCCAAAAACGAGGCGATAAGGAGACATTCCTATAGGTGTCTTAAAAGCTATTCTGTATACCCACAAGGCATCAGATAATCATAGAGACCAGTCTTTTCTAGATGGATTGACAGTTTTTTCCAAAATGGATTTGATCTCTCTATTAGAGACTTCTACTTGGCCACTGGTTTCAGGATGATACGGAGTTGCCACTTTGTGAGTGACTCCATATTTCTTTACTAATGATTCAAAAATTTTATTGCAGAAATGTTTTCCCCCATCACTAATTATAGCTTTTGGAACACCAAATCGAGAGAAAATATTTTCTTTTACGAACAAAACGACCGTTTTATGATCGTTAGCACGACATGCCAATGCCTCAATCCATTTTGACACGTAGTCAACTGCTACTTGTATGTATAGGAAGCCATGTGAATTTGGAAATGGACCCATGAAGTTGATGCCCCATACATCAAAGATTTCTACAATTAAAATGGGATTTAAGGGCATCATATTTCGTTGAGTAATGCGTCCTAGCTGCTGGCAGCAATTGCATGCTTTACAATGCTCATGTGCAACTCTAAATAGTGTTGGCCAATAAAATCCACATTGTAGAACCTTGGCCGCAGTTTTCTTGCCACTAAAATGACCACCACAAGATTGTTCATGGCAGAAGGATAACACGTCATTGTGTTCCCGGTCGGGGAATGCAACGACGGATTAGTTGGTCGGAACAATACTTGAAGAGGTAGGGATCATCCCGAAATAAAATTTCCGCAGTGGATAAGAACTTTTCGAGTCATTACGAGACCAAGATGAAGGGACTTCTTCGGTAACTAAGTAATTTACTATGTCAGCGTACCAAGGGGACGAAAAAATAGAGTACAAGTGTTCATCTGGAAAGGAATCACAGATAGGTTCGGTATTAGTATCAACATCACTGACAAGTCATGATAAATGGTCTGCAACCACATTTTCGCAACCTTTTTTATCTCTAATTTCTAGAGTAAACTCTTGCAAAAGGATAATCCATCGGATTAACCTTTGTTTTGCATCTTTTTTCGCTAATAGATAACGAAGTGCCGCATGGTCAGTGTAGACAATAGTTGGAGAACCCACTAGGTAAGAACGAAACTTATCCAAAGCATATACAACGGCGAGAAACTCTTTCTCAGTGGTGGTATAGTTACGTTGAGCTTCATTGAGGGTTTTACTCGCATAGTAAATGACAACTGGCTTATCTTCTCGGCATTGCCCTAGTACAGCTCCAATAGCATAGTCGCTCACATCACACATTAATTCAAAAGGTTTAGACCAATCAGGTGGTTGAATTATGGGAGCGGTAGTTAATGCAGTTTTTAAAATTTCAAAGGCTTGTTTGCAATTGAAACTGAAGTCAAAACGGCATCTTTAAGCAGGAGATTGGTTAAGGGTCGAGCAACCTTGGAGAAATCTTGAATAAATCTCCCATAGAAACCTGCGTGTCCTAAGAATGCGCGAATGTCTCGAACTGATTTTGGTATAGGAAGTGGAGCAGTTTTTTCTATCTTAGCTTTGTCGACTTCAATTCCGTCTTCTGAAACGATATGCCCTAAAACTATTCCTTTAGTAACCATGAAATGGCATTTTTCCCAATTAAGAACAAGGTTTTTCTCTTCACAACGTGTAAAGACCTTTTCAAGATTTGACAGACAGCTATCGAAAGAATGTCCATATATTGAGAAGTTGTCCATGAATACTTAAATAAAACGTTCAACCATATCACTGAAAATGTGAAGCATGCAGCGTTGGAAAGTACCAGGTGCATTGCAAAGACCGAAAGGCATTCGTTTATATGCAAATGTACCAAATGGACAGGTGAACGTGGTCTTTTCTTGATCAGCAGGGTCTATGACTATCTGAAAATAACCTGAATAACTATCAAGAAAATAGTAATATGCATGACCAGCTAAACGTTCGAGCATCTTATCGATGAATGGAAGTGGAAAGTGATCCTTACGAGTGACGGCATTAAGTTTGCGATAGTCAATGCATATTCGCCATTTCACTGGAATACGAGCGAAAATGCATTCATCTTTATCATTTTTCACAACTGTAATGCCAGATTTCTTGGGAACAACGTGTATTGGACTCACCCAAACACTATCAGAGATAGGGTAAATAATACCCGCATCGAGTAATTTTAAAACTTCCTCTCGTACCACATCTTTCATGGTAGGGTTTAGTCGACGCTGCGGTTCACGCGACATCTTAACATTTTCTTCAAGGTGTATGTGATGGGTGCACACAGTAGGTTCAATGCCTTTAATGTCATCGAGGGACCATCCAATCGCAGAACGATGTTGTTGAATGACATTAATTAAACGAGCTTCCTGATCGTCAGTTAATTTTGAAGAAATAATAAGCGGGTGGCGACCATTTGGATCAAAGTCGATGCGTATTTTAATTCAAAGGAAGAGGTTTTAAATTAGGGGGAAGTGGGGGTATTAAAGATTCTTGAGGAAAGTCATCATCCATGCAAGAAAATGATTGATATTCATCCAAGTTTCTTGGACATCACGGTCGTAGGGTCAAATAATGGTATTGACTCTAATAACTCATTTACTTCTTGTGTATAATCATCGTCCTCAAACTTCGGATTAAGCTAAAGGAAAGAAATTGGTACACTTCATCTTACGGAAACGAGTTTGTGAAATACTCTTTGCGGAATGTTGTCAACCCTGTTCTCACCTCACCATCAATGTCGCTCGAATTTGTTTCATCAACTTGAACACATTTACTTCTACCGATAGATTTCGAAGGACATGGTCATTGAACCATCCCTACGGTTAATAAGAGCATTAGCGGTTGCTAGGAATGGACGTCCTAAGATGATAGGAATAGAATCACATGCAACTTCGTATCCAAAATAACAAAGTCTACAGGGATAGAAGAAGTCTTGGACTTTTACAAGGGGCGTTTTCCACAATTCCTTTTGGATACTTTATGGAACGATTCGGCTAACCGTAGAGTCATGGTGGTAGGTTTGAGCTCATGAAGACCTAGTTATTTAAATAAGTAATATGGAAGTAAGTTCACACTAGCTCCTAGGTCGATGGCCAGCGAAAGAGTCGTATATTTGTCACCTAAGGTGCATGGAACCGTTGGTCTACCAGGGTCTTTGTATTTGACTATACCATTGTGTTCTGTGATGGATGGAAACTGTTCGGTGAGGAACGCTTGTTGAGGAACATTAGTTCTCCTTTTTGTGGTGCACATATCCTTTAGAAATTTTGCATGTTTTGGTAATAGTTTTAAGGTATCAAGAAAAGGCAAGTTGATCGTCAAATTTTTAAAAGTCTCTCAAATTTCAACAAAATTCTCATCAGGTTTATTCTTTGCCAAGCGTGTAGGAAACAGTGCCTTAGGACGGAATTTGGAAAAGGGGTCTTCTTGCTTATTTCCTAAATTCTGAGATGTTGACTTTGTTTGATCTGGTGAATCGTCCGTAGATTCATTATTAGAAATAGGTTCATTGGAACCTTCGGATTCCTTTGGTCGATCATCTGGCATACGTATTTGATTGTCTACCATTTTTCCAGATCGTAGAGTAGTGATTGCATGCACCTCACCTTGATTGGAGGTGCTTGTACCAGGTGCATTAGTAAGTTCAAAGGCTGTGTTTTCTGGTTTAGGGTTTGGAACTGCTTGTCCAGGAAACACGCCTTTCTGACTCTTTTCTTGCGCCAATTGTTGAAGTGATTGTTGGATAGACGCTAAAATTTGAGACTATTGGTTCATGTAAGCTAAGAAAGTCTCATTTGTCCTATCGAAAGCGGGTTTGCGAGGTTGTCAGGCGGGTAGTAGTTCACGATTATTCTTTGAGAAGTTGTTGATTATAGTTGGGATCGGATTAAATTTGGAACAAGGTGCGGTTGGTTTGATAGTTAGCATTGGAATTATTTTGAAATTGACCTTGTTGGTATTATTGATTATTTCCTTGGCGGTATGGAATAAAATTGTTGGTAGGTCGAACAGGTGGATTAGCGAAACCTGGAGGAGCCCCCATTTGTTGGTTATTTTGGGGCCAAGCGAAATTCGGATGTTGTCTCCACGGTGCATTGGGAATGTTGAATGCACATGCCTCCTCCGATTGTTGAGTAGGGGAAGCATATAACAAGGGACAATATGCATCAGGATGGTCAGGACTAAGACAAAGGACACATGACTGGTTTTGGTAGTTGATCGTTTACTTGAACTGCAAGGGCATCTACTTTTTTAGTTAGGGATTCTATCAAATTTTTTATTTCGGGATCGGGTTTTACCTCAAAAATAGATGTGGCCTTTGTAACATTGTCCTTTGATGACCTAGACGACTCAATGTGTACCTTTTTTCGCTTGTTTTTCAAGAAAAGTATAAGCGGTAGCTCCTTTGTCCATGAAGCAACCCTGGATTCATTATATCAAGAGTTTCTTTTTGATGATCGAAAGACCATTAAAGAATGAACGAACAAGGACAGACTTTGTCCGGTTGGTGATGAGGACATTCTAACAGAAGATCGATAAAATGACTCCATGCTTTCAAAAAAGATTTCACGAAAAGAATTTTTCAAGCATTTTTTTGAAGATGAAATTGAACTAATTTATTCCGAAGTGAATGGATTGTCCCGCTAGCCAAATTGACGCTTTCTCCGCTAAAGTGAATGGAAACAACCGAAGCAAGAGTTGTTCCTTAGAGGCTGGCTGGATGGTGAAATGTTGTGGCCAATTTGTTGCAGCCTATGAAGATGATTGTAAGGTTTTTCGTGATCCAAACCATGATATATAGGTAACAAACTAAAAACGTTTGGCGGGATACGAAAATCACCGACAATGTCCTCAAGTTTGATGTAGGAAGAAGGTCCTTCCTGTAATGCAGTATAGAAGTCCGATAGGGGCTTCTCAGCTGGTGGAGGATTGTCGGCCATAACGGCAGAAGTTAATGGCGATGAAGGATCGTGATTAAGGTAATTAACAGAAGAAGAACAATTTTTAGGTGAGAACTTACGCAATTGCTTATCGTATTTTTTTCGACGATACGTATGTTCAATTTCTTTAGTGGAACCAGACCTTAATCTCATGCAAGCATAAAATTAGATCTAATTTACAGAAGGAATTTAGTAGTACTCGAATTTTATTATTATCTTTAAACATTAGAGTTGAACAACGTTGGCCTAAGCTGCTGCTAACATAGCAGTGAAGCTAGGAATACGTGAGCATAAACCAATGGTCAGGTCACAAGAGAGATATGAGGGAGGCTTTCCGTGCGAGCACGGTTCTAATTAAGTAACCTCAATCTTTCAAGTTTCCTAGACACCGTTGGAATATGATTAAGATTTATGGAATTAAAATTTATGCAAAGGCGGTATTAATTTTAACTTAATTTTTTTTTAATTATTATTATTATTATTATTTTAAGATTTATGCAAGGGTTAAAATACAAACATGCAAATACGATCTACTCATACAATACTAGGTGCAGTAGCATGTGAAGATACTCTACTCATACGTATAGTTATACGAATACGCAAGCTTGTGTCATCGATAAATACTTCCATACGTACAGGCAAATATACATCAGTAATACGTATATGTACGCTAATTTGTAAATCGATATTACATAAACGTATATCAATAATAACAGACAAATTTGAATCAATCATACGTATCTAAATACATTAGCATGCGAATATATTATACATACGCAGATAAATACGACAAAACTAAGCATGCAAAGTATTATACATAAACTAAAATACGACTCTTGTATTGCATAATAATTCGATTTCGACAATACTCATTGAGATTGCGAGTGTCATATAGAGAGCAGCTTTACCCCATAGGGTTTAGAAACAACTTACCCAACTCAGATTTTAACCCTCGTTGGAATGTTCTCCTCTTTCTTGACAAAATCGACTTATTAGACAATACCGTGTATGTATATGTAGAGAAATACTAAACATGCAATAATAGACACTTATACATATAAATATAGATACCCATGCAAAACAGTACCGTTGGTATGTACATATACATTAATATGCAATTCATACCCACTTAATCGCATATAAATATTTATGGGCGTATTAATATGATTCATGCATATTTCTAGCCTAAGACGTAAATAATAATCCATAAACTAATTTATAATAACTACGTACATGGCATTCATGCAATAAAAAAAACAGTAAAACGTTGGAACCTGTAGCTTCCCGCTAGTCCGCCAAAGAGTGAAATAGACGTTTCAATCGTCGACGTGATTAATCCCAATAGATATTCGAAATTTCAGGTACAGGTCCGAGATTTAGGCCGGATATGGATCAAGGTAGATCGGGGGATCTTTGGAGGTAAATTATTAGCACCAACAGAACAAATGCACCCAGCGGACGCTGAGTTACACTAGCGACGCGAAGTCCGCACTGCGCGACGCGGATGATTATCCCATAGTAAGCTCAAATTTTCAGAGCAACCTTATATGTGGATGTAGTTTACGTTCCCAGTCCTAACTTTTTGTGCCTGGAAGTAGAACAAAAAATCCGTGAGCGAACAGGTTGTTTACGAGTGAAAATTTAAAAAAAAAACGTAAAAAAAAACGAAAGGGAAGAAAGGAAGAGAGTGGGGGTTTCCCCTTGATGCAACTTCCAATCTGTAGAACAAGTCCTATGCCTTTAGAACAGCAGCGGTGCCATTTTGATGTTTACTTTTTACTACGTTAGAGATTTGACTCTCTAATTTGATGCAAAAGCGAATTCAAAGTTCCTTAATCACGATTTTCGCGTTCGTAAAATTGAAGTAAGGATCGAACCAACCTAAAGGTTAGGACAACTACAAGTTGGTTGTTACTCTTAGGGAACTAGTGAGTAAGTTTATATTAAAACTAGGATTCTTACCTACACAAATATTAAATAAAAACATTACGATTCGAAATATGCAACTAAGACAAAATACAATTTACTAAATAAAAGGTGGAGAGCTAACCCTCCTCATGTGAAAATAACATTTAGTTATTGATTTGAAAAGGTTCATTTGATTCTTCCTAGACTCATAGACAAGCCCTAATGGAAGAAAACTTGATCCCTAACATGTATGGCTCATTTCTAAACTCATACATGTTAGCAATTGGAATCAAGCAATGACTTATCTCTAAGCTCATTCCTTGATTCCTAACTAGACACTACACCAACTATCATTTTGGGATAGGATGTAGGTCTAGTTGTTCTTCCTAACAACCTACCAAGCCAACAACAATTATTTTCCCTCACATGAGTTGGATTAACTCCCCAAAAAGGGAAGTTAGCTCATGATCCTTGGGATAAAGGATTACAAACTAGAAGAACAAAAGAGAGAGAGAAAGAGGAAGAAGAAAAACTAACTAAACTCACTTGCTTTTTATTTATTTTCTAGAAGAAAACTAAAGTTTCCTCCATTAAAACTATTACAAGCTTTCTTACAAAACTAAAAACTAAAAAATAAAAATGACTAAGGAACTAAAATAATACAAGGTAAGGAAAAGAAGTCAATGGAGTAAATGGAGTGTCCCCTTGTTTTGTTTTCTTCTTCATTTAAGAGACATCTCATTTCCTCCCATGTGAAACATCAAACCATATTTACTTCATTTTTATCCACCACATTAAAACAAAGTGACACCTTGCCTTTTTTCACTATTAACACCTAATCTAATTAATTACATGCAAGGTGTCAACTTTGCACCAATAATTTGTCATTTTTGTCTTAACATGCTCCATGATTGATGACTCATCCAATCTTGTGGGTCCTCATAGTGGGTCCTATGTGCAGTCCGATGGCGGTCCGGTCTTTTGGCCAATTTTACAACTTCCGCCTATCGCGTAGAGTTCATCATACGATTGTGCGGGTAGCTCACTTGTCGATTCGAGTCCTGGTTCAAGAGGTAGGAGCGGAAGTTTGATTCTTCCGTATGCGGATTTGGAAGAATTCATATATATGTCGTTCCTCATGCTTTATTGCGAGGTTTAAACCATATTTCCATGTTTTTTCTTGCGAATACACAAAAGTATGAAAACATATTTATTTCATGATTATTAAATACATAGTTAACCAAATTTATATGTCTCAACGGGGTTTCATAATACACTTTTGGGTGCTTATCACCTCCCAGGATACAACAGTGGAAGAGTCAGTCAGCAGCAAATGACAAACTCTCTGGAACTCTCAGTACTCCAGACATGGTTTTCTTTGTTTTGGAAGAGAAAGAATTGGATCTACTTTGGAATAGGAAAACGTTTTGTTTTATAGAAACTCGAAGTCGCAACTGAAGGCAAGAATCACGCAAGCACACTCGATCCTAAGGCAAGAAAGGCGTGATTTTGTTTTCAGGAAATAGCTGTTTTGAAACCAACCAAAAGAGAAAGAGATTTTTATTTGCAAAAACAAGCCCAGTACTTGCACCCATGCGAAGCCCAAATGGGTGGATTTGCACACCCCCCCCCCCCCGGCGCGCGACGTGTGTGGGCACACGCGCACTAAGGTTTTCTGGAGCTCCCACCTCTCGAGAGCCCCCAAACCAAGGCAGCTTTGTGTGCACGCAAGCACCTCCTTATATCTCTCTACACTATCCCTCCATAAGGACACAAAGCAATATAAACTTAAAAGACTTAAGTTTAGTAACCAATGTGGGACTAAAGCCCCCACACAATTTCATTCAAGATTCCAACATTTGGCAGTCTTAACAAGTAACTATCGGGTCTAGATTCTTACCTTCGTTAGAGGTTCACGGAGAGATTTTGATTTCAACAAGTGGAAGTTAATAGCCAAACTTCCTCTGATTTTTTTCAAGTCCCATAACAAGTCTGCAATTTTTACACTAAAATCCCTAAATTCTGCAAAGAAAAATTGGAATTTTTTTTTTGAACCCTATCAACAGCTACCAACGATATATAAAGCAAAAACAATTACCTGAGAGCCGATATTGGAAAGATGTAGAATAAAATCACTACTGTGGGATACAAGAAGAGAAAAGTAAATATTAATCAAGCTTTTCTTATTCATTAATGGTGGTTTTACAATGTTCTCTCCTTCCTATCTGGTTTACATGTGAGAAAAAGAAGAGTAAAGTATCGGAAATGAATCTGTCCTTCTCTCTTTTCCCTCTAATCCTTTTATAGTTTCCACATGACTTCATCCAATAGCTTTGTGACATGTGTCCATCCTTGTCTCTTTCCTTTGTACTTGAAATTTATATGAATATATCGACTCTCTAGCCGATATTGTATTAGACATTAGTGAAATAAAGGTGAATATCGGTATGTACGATATTTGGCCACCACAACGCCCTTTTTCGAAATTTTCAAATTTTATTAAGTGAAAATTTGAAGATTTCGAGAAGCAAAAGAAAAATAAACTTGAAATTCGATATATATATATATATATATACGGTTTGGCTATAGTGACACTCTTATTGTGCCACTCTTATCTCACACCCCTCTTGGTCCGTCAGATATAATCTCAGATGATCAAATCTAATTCTGCTAAAAAATGTGAAATTATGAAATTTCAAAATATTTCACGTGGGGGTATTCAAGTCAGTTCGTAGCTTCTTCTCAAATCCAAAATTAGATTTCGTAGCTTCTTCTCCAGCAAAATTAGATCTGAATCAAAGCTTATTTCGTACTCTTATGTCACAAAAGCAAACAAAAGTTCAACACCAAATCTAATCAAAGCCCACGAAAATCTGCACATTCTGTGAGGTTTCATTCCTATTTGTGGGTTCTTTTACATTTGACAGTGAGGGGTAAATAAGCATTGAAGTTTTCTTAGTTGCGGTTCGTAACCAACCAGAGGCTAGATAATAGTGTGAGGATAGGATGTTCGAACATTTGATACGTGTTGCCTTCTTTAGTGAATCGAGTAATATAATCCAGATGCAGAGCATGAATATTATATATTGTAAAAACATGGAAGACTTTCGACACGCCTTTTTCTTGTTCTAATAGAACTTGTCGACCATTTTTATACGTTTTTTTTTTAATCTTTTAAACAGGTTCTCTTTCCTTGCAAGAGAGCTCGAATTCTTGGTTACTGGACATTGTAACACCCACCTTTCTAGTAATTTTTAAACAGAAAGATGTCATTAGATATAACTGAGGAATGGACCTTCAGTTGTTTGAAGTGTCCTCCTGACCTCTTGGAGGCGAAGACAAGAACGACTTTGGTGGAATTGACATAACTTCAACACTTCCTTCTAACATTTCCAGCACTCTACTCAGTGAAGGTCGGTCTGATGGGTTGGTCTGTATGCACCACAAGCCTGCTAGAATCATTTTTCTTGTTATCTGTCTTTCTGCTTGAGAAAGTACCCCATGTAATTCTAGATCCTCATCTAGTTCAATGCGGTTGTATATCCAACTTGGAAAGTATATTTCACTAGTATGATCGACTGCTACATCAATATTATTTCTCGCTCCCGCCATTTCTAGAATCATCATTCCATAGCTGTAGACATCTGACTTGTGTGAGATGCCACCAAAGTTTCTACTGAACACTTCTGGAGCAATATACATTGTGACATAAGAGTACGAAATAAGCTTTGATTTAGATCTAATTTTGCTGAAGAAGAAGCTACGAAATCTAATTTTGGATTTGAGAAGAAGCTACGAAATGACGTGAATACCCCCACGTGAAATATTTTGAAATTTCAAAATTTCGCAATTTTTAGCAGAATTAGATCTAATCATCTGAGATTAGATCTGACAGACCAGGAGGGGTGTGAGATAAGAGTGGCACAATAAGAATGTCACTATAGCCAAACTGTATATATATATATTACTGTTCATCGATACTGTTCATAGATACTGCGCATCGACACTGTGCACCCAACACTGTTCATCCGAGATGGGAATTTTTGTAAGTAACTTTTCAAAATCCCCGTGAGATTTTTTTAACATCGAATTTAGACGTAGACGTCGAGTGTGAAATTTTTTGACATCAAGTTTAGACGTTGTGAGTGAATTTTTTTGACTTCGAGTGTATACGTAGACGACATGAGCTAGTGATAAAATTTTGACATTGAGTTTAAACGTAGACGTCATGAGTGAATTTTTTTGACATCGAGTTTAGACGTCATGAGTGAATTTTTTGATCTCGAGTGTTGACGTAGACGTTGTAGGGGGGATTTTACGTCACTAAACAGATAACACTTGTATGGGAAATAACCTAAGACTATAGATGTTCAGAATGAGACGAGGACCATCGGATTAGTTCTGTGAGTAAGTAATCTCATGCGTAGCACAAGTGTTTAGTGGACATGTGCCAAGCACATGACTGACCACCTTCCAACATAATAGTTACCCTAGTCGTTAGGAACTGATGTAGATAGTTCCTGAACAGAAGGAAGCTGAAGGTGGCGATCTTTGATAATAAGGAAGGAATCGTGAAGACATATCTTAAGAGTTACCTTGTAGATATAATCTTCCCATACACCATAGGATGTTATGATCAGCAAGGAAACTTACCTCTCATAAAAATATGGTCTAGATTCAGACTTCCATAATGAGGGAATTCCTAATAGGAAGATATAGTTCAAAGATGGAAGGGAACTCACAAGCGGTGAAAACATCCCTAACCCTAGGACTCTCAAAGCTCTTCCTATATAAACCATAGGGATTTCGCTCTTAAGAACTATGCAAGATAGGGTTTGATTCTCCATAATAAACAAGGAGATATGTAGGCAGCCGTCAGACGGTTCAACCCTAAACTCACAATCATCTCATCCATTCTCCATTCATTTAAAGGTTCCAAGATCACAAGGCACAGAGAAAGATTAGGAAAAACTCGAAAAATCCCCTACATCTAGTGGCGCCGTCTGTGGGGATGAAAACAGGTAAATATTCATTTCAGACGATTGATTTAGCTTAAAAACTCTTACTGTTGTGATGGCAGGAGCAAAGAAAACAAAGGGTGGCGCTACCACACGCAGCGTCGCTGTGTGAGAAGAAGAGCATGAGACACCTGAAGGGGAGGACAACGCTAGTCACCACGACGCCCTCCAAAGACCCATGACCAGCACCGACGCACCAGCAATTCCCGGTGCAGGCCCTAGGAATAATGCTCAAAAAGAGCGTCAAGATGGTGAGAATGCTGTCCTCACCAACCCAGAGTCTGTTCGGGCAAGCCAGGCAGTACAAGCTCTGGAACAGCAAAGGAGTAATCTTGAACGAGAAATATAGCTGTTGAGGCATCTGTATCAATCTGACACAGGGAAGGAGCTACTCATCGATCTCGATGATGATGAATTTCCAGAAGGTGGCCGTGCAAATAACCCGAGGCGTGGGGGCCCAGCTCGATGCGAGACATCTGAGTCGGAATACAGCAACTCAGATGAGGACTCGGATACAGCATCCGAACCAGAGTCAACTGACCAAGATCGTGATGTCAACCCTTGACATAGAAAAAGACCTCAAACCAAGAAGCATTCTACCAAAGAAGTTGCATGGGAAACTGAGAATAATGACCTGATCTGTCAGATGCATCTGATGACAGGTAAGGGGAGAAAAATGCAAGACTCCCTTGTCTAATCCGCCATAATGGGGGTAGACAGATTTCCTTTCGCATCACGGGTGATGAGGAAACCATATCCCCGTGGTTACAGATAACCAAAGTTCAGTGTCTTTAGTGGCAAGTCAGATTCGGTGGATCACGTATTCAGGTATCGTGCCACTATGGGACAATATGAGAGATATGACCATGTCATGTGTCAGGAATTCAAAGCCTCCTTGTCTGGATCTACGCTCTAGTGGTACCACAGATTACCTGGGCGTTAGATTAGGTCCTCAGAAGAGCTATTTAGGACCTTCATAGACAGGTACTATTCAACATCAAGAAAAAGGATGGAGAAGCATTGAGATCCTACATGCAACGGTTCATGGAAATTTCAATCCAAATAGAGTTTTGTGATGAACAGACTGCTATAATAGTTTTTAAACAAGGGTTGGATAAAAACAACGCCTTATTCAGATCTCTCTCCAGGAAACCACCCTGTGATTTAGAGGAACTCCTTGACAAGGTTGAAACTCATGCGGGGTGGGAAGAAGATGTCTTGAACAGACGTCAAGAAGCGAAGAAAACTAGTCAGACAGTTCCTGGAGTTCCTCAAGAAGGGAATGTAAATTCTTCCCCTCAAAAATCAAATAGAGACCGTAATCGTGGTCGCCAAAGGGCCAAATCCCCATCAAAGGGACGAATGCCCAGAGGGAAATACCAAAATGTAACCAGTAGTGTAGATGGAAAGCAATAGAAGAAGCAACGTGTGGAAGGAGCAGAAGAAGCTCTTCCCTCAATGGACAGAAACTTCGCCCCTCTGAACAAAATGCCAGATGAGGTTCTGGACTCGATAAAAAATCAGAGTTAGCTCAAATGCCCAGCTCCACTTAAGCCAGGTTCCTTGGGTACCAAAGACCAAAGAACCTACTACAAGTTCCATAAGAGTATTTAAAGCAATTTGTGGAAACGAAGCAGGCAAAATCTGATCTGACTGAGGAGATCAAAGACGCGTCGATTCAGGGACCCCAGTCTTGGACCGCTCAACGGCTGACTCCAGATAAATATGATTTCTTGTAAAGCAAGTAAACGAAGTGGATAAATCACTGACAAGGGTGCGCGATATCAAATGCGCACTGCCAAACAGATGAGGATCATGAACAACGAGCTGACTACAGGAGCTCAGGTTAATGCGGTACCCCAAAAAGATCCGCTCATTCTTTTCACGTACTAAACCCGACTGCCTTAACATCCAAAGTCCACATGAGGATGTGCTGGTTCTCACACTCCCTTTTAGAGATTATGATTTGCATCGCATATTGGTGGACCCAGGCAGTTTAGGAGATGTACTTTACTATGATGCATTCAAAAAGTTGCAAATCCCAAATGCGGAGATGGTTGCTACCAGCTCCAACCTGTATGGATTCAGTAGGGACAAAGCCCTCATAGTTGAGGAGATCCAGTTACCTGTAGCCACTGGTTCGGTAACTCTTATCATAAATTTTGTTGTGGTAAAAGCTAACACACCATATCACATTATTTTAGGCAGGACCTGGCTACACAGACTCAGAGCCGTTCCCAGCACCTATCACCAATGTCTTAAATTCCCACATCATGGAAAAATTGAGACAATCATAGGAGATTAGGTAGCTGCCAAGACGTGTTATGTTTTGGCAACAAAGCAGTCTGCACTCCCTTTTGAACCAATGGAGGTGGGGTCACTTTGCAAATATCAATTACAGTTGGATCCCCCTCTCCCAGACCTGGTCCCAAGAGAGAGGGAGGATCTCCCCTCACTAGAGCCGTTGGAAGAAGTGGATATTGGGGGAGGCATCTCGGCAAAAACCACTTTCATCGACACCATGTTGAGTTTTGAAGAGCGCATGACTCTGATACAGTTCCTCCAGGAGCACAAGGATGTGTTTGCTTGGTCGTTTGAAGAAATGCCAGGAATTGATCCCCATGTGGCATGCCACCAACTTAATGTCCGCAGTGATGCAGTAGTAGTCAAGCAGAAACCGAGGAAAATAGGTGCTGACATATCCAAAGCTGTAAAAGCCAAAGTTGAAAAGCTAAATGCAGCTAAATTTGTCAAAGAAATCAATTTTCCCACTTGGATTTCTAATATTGTCCCAGTAAGAAAGAAGAATGGGTCATAGAGAATCTGTATCGACTTCACGGATCTGAATCGTGCATGTCCAAAGGACAGCTACCCTCTGCCACAAATTGATAAATTGGTGGATACAATGGCTGGACATGAACTGTTGTCTTTCATAGATGGGTCGTCTGGTTACAACCAGATCCCCTTGCATGAAGAGGACAACAAGCATGCCAGTTTCACAACCGAGGATGGCCTGTACTACTATTAGGTCATGCCATTCGGACTGAAAAATGTCGGGGATACGTACCAGCAATTGGTTAACAAGATGTTCAAATGATTAATAGGTGACATTATGGAGGTGTATGTAGATGATCTTTTGATCAAAAGCCTAAGATGATGAGATCATCTCTCCCACCTGAAGCGTGCATTCGACATTCTCAGGGAGTATCGCATGAAGCTCAACCCTGCAAAATGTGCTTTCGCTATCTCATCAGGGAAGTTTTTAGGGTATCTAGTTACTAAAAGAGGAATCGAGGCAAACCCAAATCAAATCCGGGCACTCCTAGATATGCCCTCACCTAAAAACATGAAAGAGGTTCAAAAAGTTATAGGCAGGTTAGCAGCTCTGAATAAGATTCATCTCCAAGAGTTTAGATAAGTGCAAACCTCTCTTTCAGCTACTGCGAAAGAATACCTTATTTACATGGATGGAAGAATGCCAAAAAGTATTTAATCAACTCAAAACATACCTGGGGGCACCACCAATCCTCTCCAAGCCAGTTCAGGGAGAAGTCTTGGGTCTTTATCTCTGTTCGTCAGACTACGGAATCAGTTTTGTACTAATACGCGTGGATGAAAAGAAGGTTGAAAAGCCTGTCTATTTCTTGAGCCGCACGCTTCTTCCAGCAGAAACAAGGTACCCAAAACTCGAAAGAGTCGCTCTTGCACTTGTTTTTACAGCAGAGAAGTTGTGACCATACTTCCAGTCCCACACTATCAGAGTAATCACAGAGTACCAATTGCAGTCAGTTCTAGAAAGACCGAACAAGTCAGGGAGGCTAGCAAAATGGTCTATGCAACTGTCAGAATATGATATTATTTACGTTCCCAGAATCTCTGAGAAGAGTCAGGCACTAGCAGAATTCTTGGGAGATTTCCCAATAACCTACACCGGGTACGACTCAACTACCCCCATTTCAGATGACCACATCCAGCCTGAATCTCCAGAAAACCGCCTAGATCCCTGGGAGCCAAGCTTCGGGTGGCGGTTGTTTGTGGATGGATCTTCGAATGACAAAGGCACAAGAATTGGAGCTGTGTTAGTCACTCCTGACAACATGCGATTGGAGAAATCCAACCGGTTAGGTTGGAATGCTTCCAACAACGATGCATAATATGAAGCCACTCTTACTGGCCTCATAGTTTTTAGTGACTCACAGCTGGTTGTTTTTCAAGTTGATGGTGGGTACAAGGCTAGTGATGAACAAATGGCAAAATACCTAGAACTGGTAGGAGGCCTTTAGAGCAAGTTTGAGAAAATTCAGTTCTATCAACTGCCTCGGTTAACTAATAGACATGCAGATGCTTTGGCATATGTTGCCTCAATGTTGGGAAACAGCGAGTCTCGTTCAATCCCTATCGAGTTCCAGGAGAAATCTAGCATTCAGGTCCCAGTTATAACAGTTTGTGTTGTTCCAGCCATTACTCCAACTTGGATGGATCCATATAAGTCTTACCTCAAAGAAGGGACACTCCCTGAAGATAAGAGTATAGCAAGGCATCTGCTTGCAAAGATACATAGATTCACCCTCGTAGGAGACGATCTGTACAAGAAGTCTTTTCTGGGACCTCATCTCAGATGTCTCTCCCCAGATCTCGCTGAACAAGTTATGCGAAAAGTTCATGAAGGAATTTGTGGCAACCATGATGGGGGCAGAACTCTAGCTCTCAAGATCCTAAGGCAATGATACTTTTGGCCTTATATGCAAAATGATGCGCAAGTTTTTGCCCGCAAGTGTGAAAAGTGGCAACGATTCGCTCCACTTATCCATGCTCCAACAACAGAACTGCACCCATTGGCCAACCCATGGCCATTCACACAGTGGGGCACTGACATTGAAGAACCTTACCACCCGCGCTTGGCAATGTCAGATTCTTGCTAGTTGTAACAGATTACTTCACCAAGTGGATAGAAGTAGTTCCTCTTGTTTTCATTCGAGAACAGGACATCATAAATTTCATTTGGAACAACATTGTCTGTTGGTTTGGCATACCCAAAGTTATCATTTCAGATAATGGGCAACAGTTTGCTAGAGGACTGGTTGCTGAACTATGCAAGGAGTTTCACATCACCCGTCTATTCTCAACTCCAAGGTATCCACAAGGCAATGGCCAGGCTGAAGCCTTTAACAGGGTCATCTTGGATAACATGAAGCATAAATTAGATGACACGAAAGGTTTATGGGTCGAAGAACTGCCTAAGGTCCTATGGGCATACCGAACTACACCCAGGTGGTCAACTGGTGAGTCTCCATTTTCACTAACTGTCGAAACTGAAGCTGTCATACCTCCAGAACTGGTAGCTCCCACTCAGAAGTCAAATGTTGTGCACACTCTAGACAACGAGGAGCTGTTATGTAGAGAAATGGATCTCCTAGATGAAAAGCGAGAAGGTGCTGCACTTTGCTTAGCTACTAACCAATAGACTTTGAAGATATCATACGACAAGAGAGTCCGGATTCGATCTTTCAAAACTGGCGATCTGGTTCTCTGTGAGATCCCAGAGCCCAACAGCAAAATTTGACCTAACTGGGAAGGACCATACATCATCGACAAAGTTGGTCGAACTGGTTTTTACTACCTATACACTGTTGAAGGTGAAGTTCTTGTTAAACCATGGAACGGACAACACCTTCGCAAGTACTATCAGTAAATTGTTATTTCATGCTTTGTTATGCATATTTTACCATCAATAAAGTTCTTCACTTTGCAATCGAATATATTCATTACACGTTCTTTATTATCCTCAATGGACTAAGCCTTCAGAGAATTATTTGCTCACTATCTGTTCAATAATATTGTATGTCAATTTGCTTTGGAACCAGTGATACTGAGTAAGGGAAAGTCGAACTGTCAGTTCCTTTCTCAACCCATGCAGCTGGAATTGTATGCCAGTTCTTTTAAACTGCAAATATCCTCGATGGGTTAGGCCTCTAGGGAATATAGCCACGGTAAATGTTCAATAAACTGTATGCCAGTTTGACTTGGAACAAGAGATAGTGTTCTTGCGAGCCTGAACTGTATGCCAGTTCCGGGCGCTTTCAAAACATCAAACGTAAGGGTTGCTAGGAAGATCTGGGTGGGATCCAGATCCTAGCACACCATCATTGGCCTGGAACTATATCGGCATGATGGTGCTGAGGAAGACTCCTCCACTGCTGTTCAGGCGATACCCTTTTTATTTTTTAAAAATAAATTAGACCTATCGTTATTAAACACAGTGTTGTGCTCATGGCACCGAGTTGCTTTCGCAAAGGCATATGCCTCTATGCAATTGAACTCTTAGTTACAATTAAGTTGAAAGGGCTCCCATGATATCCTGATCAAATTCTAGTTATGGCTCATCTTAATCTGTTTAGCCTGTTACGGTCACCTATTGTTGTTCCAAATAAACTTTGGGGGCAACAGGGGTAGAGTATGCACAATAATATATGTAATATAACATAAAATACTTCGAAGGCATACATAAAATAGAAGAGCTACAGAGCTCAGTAAAGTAAATTGTATGTGAGCTACATAGCTCGATATTACAGACCCATAGAATAATTATTTTTGTGAATTATCAACTGAAAAGCTTATGAAGTAGGGGTAGAGTCAAACTTTGGTTCGCCATCAGTGCTCGCTATTGCACCAGCATCAAGAACTCACGCTTCACTCTCAGGAACAGACTGTGGGATTGGATTAACTGGAACGGTTGAAGGCTGAACAGAACACTCACCTGAAACTGGAACTGGCAAAAAGGAAGTTGAATGGGAGGCATGTCATCATTGGTGTCTTCTTCAGAGGATGAGGAAGCATCAGACATAAGTTCTTCCTGGATAACTGAGATGCTAGTGTCTATATCAGGAAACAAGATGAAAGGGTTGGCCACTCACCCCTGAGCATCCAACTAAGAGACATATCCAATAGCCTCAATAGCCTCCTCAAACTTAACATGTCTGGCAGCCTCGAACGACTCTTGAGAAACATCAAGTACTTTCAGAGCAAAGCGAACGACATTGTCAGCTGACCTCTTCCTCACCTCCTTCACCACTTGATAAGAACTCAGAGGTCTCTGCCATGAGGTCACCAGTCTTCTTATCAGAGTGAAGACGTTTTTCTTTTAGAGCTCTCTCATAGCCTGACATGACCTCATTTGCATGGGCAATGGCTTGCCTAAGTGTCCTCATCTCAGTGTTCCTACAGTTAAGTTCCCCTTGGACTTGATCATGTTTTGCTTACAGGGTAGTGAAGTAGGCGCGTAGTTCCAAGAACTTTGCTTTCCAAACGGCAGCATCAGCAGCTCCTTTTTGGGCTTTCTCCAGAGAGCTCCGAAGGTTGGAGATAGTGTCTCTCATATTCCTAAAGCCAGTATCAAATTTTTTCTCTTTCGCCAAGAGCTGATCAACCTGGATCTGCAGCTCCGCAGTTCTCTTCTCAACGGCCTCTTTCGCCCAGATTAACTCACCAGTAGCCATGGCATCAGTGGATGAATCAGCGGAGGCCGCAAAGATGGGGTCTTTCATAGCCAAAAAGTTAGTCACTAACTAGAGAAGAATATAGGGTGTGTAAGTAACGCAATGAGAGAAACCGAACATTGAACAGAGAAGAAAGTCTTACCATGGCAAGGTGAACAGCAGAACGACAATAGGACAGGCCCAAGGTCCCAGCTATATTGGTTTCAGCCTTGTCAACTGGAAGTCGCATAGCTTCCAACCCTCCAATCGCAATATTAACATCTTTAACAGAATGTTTGTTGGTAACAGGTTGTTCATTAGTTCGTCCCCAATGCCTCATCTCCACTATTATCTCCCTTTCAGGGAAATCTAGAGATCGAGGCGAGAAAGGCATGTCATCATTCTCCCTCCTCCTATCACCAAATCGAGGAGGGGGGAGAGAGATAGTCACAGCAGTGGTTTCAGCAATATCCTTCCCCTTGCGATTATCAGGGAAGGGAGGGTCAACAGTTAGAAGGACATTATCACCAATTTGTTCAGAACCTGTAGAAGAAACTGGAACTGGTGGAGGTACAGCTACATTCTTACAAGACTTAACAGGTGGGGGAATATTATCAAGAACTTTAAAAAGTGTATCTTCACTAACAGAGAGAAGGCGAAACTTCGTTTTCTGACCAGAGGGGGTAACATCATAAGCGGTATAAGACCTCTTCAAGTTTGAGCGGTTGGACGCATGCACTCCCCTTTTTAAATTACTGGCTACCAGCAGTTCATGATGCAGTTCAGGGCCCCTCCCGCTAATGATCACACAATCATCACTAACAATAGGCTCCTGAATTGAACCCGACGTCACAGCATCACTGGAGACGACCTCTGAACTCTTCTCCTTGTGGTTTCCTCTTCTTCTAGTAATCAGAGAGGATTCATCCTGAACTGGAGGAGGAAGAAGTCCGACATCCTGATCAACAGGAGGAGGAAGTGTTGTGCGCCCAGAATTCACAGTATTTATCCTAAAAGGGGAAAAGCCAGGAATAAGTTGCCGCAATTCTTCAATAGACATGTTGAGATATTCAAAAAGACGAGTGGGATCAAGAACTACCACCCAAGGCATCCTCTGTTCCTTGGGGATCTTCTTGATAATGTCCACCGTAGCAGCATCAGTTGCCGTTAGTTGATTCCAGGGGGAAGAGTCATCTAAGGAATAATAGCAAAAGATATTCAGGCAAAAGACTCCTATATCAAGTTTTAAAGTACCTAAGTAGGAAGACTTACTGGTTGGAGCATGGGTGTGTTTTCTGGGCACAGGAATTCCCATGGGATCACCATCGTCATTAAAGGGGCGAATATCCCAAGCATCACCCAATACACGAAGGTGGTGATCAACCCAGCCTTCGTTACTCTGCTTCCCTTTAAAAAAGATGATCGGATAATTCTTGTCTCTGGTCATGAGATAATAGTACGATTGGTCTCGAATACGCCGAACCTCATAAAAGTAACCGAACACCCAACGGTTGAGAGCAAATCCATGTCTCTTAGCGAGAAGGGCATAGTACATCACAGTTCTGTAAAACAGGGGTGCTGCCTGACAAAGAGAAAGATTAAAGTGAATCAGATACTATCGTAGCAATGGGTGGAGGGGAAGAGTGAGTCCGTCCCTAAGTTGACCAATGGTGATGAGCGCCACCTCCTTGTAGGCCAACTCATCAGATAACCTCCCCCACTCCAGGCCAACATCTTTAAGGATGTAAAATTTTGTGCGGATCAGTTCCAGGGAGGAAAGATCTCCGAAGTTTACAAGTGACCAGTTGGGATTCATGGTCAAGAAAGATGAAAAGTTTCAAGCTTTGGTTAAACCATAACGGGAGATCAAAAGGTTCAGTATGCAGAGAAAAGTAGCAGAAGAGATAATGCAAGTTCTCTCACCAGATCTCTTATATACAAATAAGATAGACGGTTAGGATGAACCCAAGCGGTACGTCTTTTCGGGATTGAATTGCTATCATTACCTTTTTCGGGAAACGGTGTGTCTGTTTGAGCCGTCTTTTCAAAACCTTAATTAGTTGGGTACGTCAGTAATTCCCAACAACAGTTTTGGAAAAAGGATTCTCGCGCCAAAAGCAGAGTCGCTTCAAGAGCCCAAGTGCTAGATGGCACGAGAAGGGGCATCTGTAAGGGGGATTTTCCGTCACTGAACAGATGACACGTGTATGGGAAATAACCTAAGACTATAGATATTCAGAATGAGACGATAACCATCGGATTAGTTCTATGAGTAAGTAATCTCGTTTAGTGGACATGTGCTAGGCACATGACTGACCGCCTTCCCAACATAGCGGTTACCCGATGTTAGGAACTCGATGTAGGCGAGTTCGAGCGAATGTAAGGAAGATAAAGGTGGCGATCTTTGATGATAAGGAAGGAATTGTGAAGACATATCATAGGAGTTACCTTGTAGATATAATATTCTCATACACGATTGGACATTATGATCAGCAAGGAAACTTATCTCTCATAAAGATATAGTCTAGATTCAGACTTCCATAAAGAGGGAATTCCTAATAGGAAGATAGAGTCCAAAGATGGAAGGGAACTCACAAGCAGTGAAGACATCCCTAACCCTAGGACTCTCAAAGCTCTTCCTATATAAATCATAGGTATTTCGCTCTTAAGAACTACGCAAGATAGGGTTTTATTCCCCATAATAAACAAGGAGATACGTAGGCAGCCGTCAGACAGTTCAACCCTGAACTCACAATCATCTCATCCATTCTCCATTCATTTAAAGGTTCTAAGATCACAAGGCACAGAGGAAGATTAAGGAAAACTCAAAAAATCTCCTACAAACGTCATGAGTGATAAAATTTTGCCGTTGAGTTTAGACGTAGACGTCATGAGTGAAAATTTTTGACATGTCGTCATGAGTGAATTTTTTTGACCTTGAGTGTAGACGTAGACGTCATGAGTGATAAAATTTTAACATTGAATTTAGATATAGACGTCATGAGCAAAGAATTTTGATGTTGAGAATTTTTTTTTTTTTTTTTTTTTTTTGACATTTAGATGATTTATTTTATTATTATTATTATTAATTTTGACATTGAGATGGGATTTTTTAACATTGCTTCTAAGAACAAGATTTTTTTACTTGAACCCGACATTGTTGCCAAGAACCGGATTTTTGACCTAATATCGACATTACTGCCAATACCTGGATTTTTTGACCCGATATCGACATTGCTACCAATACCTAGATTTTTTTACCCAAACTTGACATTGCTGTCAAGAATTGGATTTTTTTACCCAAGCTCGACACTGCTGCCAAGAACTGGATTTTTTTACCCGATATCGACATTGCTGCCAATACCTGGTTTTTTTTACCTGAACTCGACATTGCTGCCAATAACAGAATTTTCTTAGACTTGGTATGGAGACATTGCTACCGATACGAGGATTTTATTGATATTGTGCATCTTTCGAGGGCTTTCCTAGTGATTTCCCCATGTGTGGTTTAATATCGGCTGTAATTTGGAATCGGACCCAATGGATTTTTCTGAATATCAGAGGTCCAAATCAAGAAACACGGCATCTCGCCCCCAAGTGATCAAATATAAACTCCGTTTTCTTATTTCAATTCCATTAACATAATCATATGCTTCATTTCACCTCTGACCAACCTTGTCTTCTTTGTACAGCTCTCTTAAGAAGTAAAATTAATTTTGGTGCTAGCTACTATACTTGCTGCTTGAGATAAGCCCACCAGCTTCCGTTGCAGATTGGGATTCTCGTTTCAGTTCCGACTCAAATTCTTTGGCTGCCTGTTGAAAGCTTTTAACAGTAAGTAGTAACTCCAGCTATCACAACAATCTCCAGAACACCAAGACCAAACATGGATCTACAGTTAAATCCATTTCTTTCAGCTCTAGCTCTGTTTATTTATTTCCTTCACTTGAGGTATTAGTTGTTGGTATGCAATTGGGTTACTGAATTTGGACTCGGCATCGAATTTCCCTCCAATGATTGGTTTTCCATTTAAGAGATTAACTGTTTTTCTTGACTCTCTTGCCCAGTATCGGTATTGGGTATTTTGGTTGTGGGTATCGGTATCGAAATTATCTGTACAAACGAAGTTTGTGCCAGTATCAGTCTTCATCAAGTGTTCCGCCCCCGGTATCAATATCGATCCTGGGTGTTGCTGTTTTTGGGAGTTTGAGATTTAGATCAAGGTTGTGAATCTTTTAGGAGTTGGGTATCGAATTTGGGTTATGGTTTTGGAGTTTGACGTTAACATCAGTATCGGAATCGAAATTGAGCATCGAAATCGACGAAGTTGAATTTGGATATGGGTATCGAAATTGTTGTTGCTATATACTTGACTCGGTATCAAACTTCATCTGTTAGAACACATGACGCCCCAAAGTACTAATTTAGGTCTTTCTGAATATCGACAAATTACGAAATTGTATCAAAGCCTAGCCTAGTATCAGCTCCAAAATTTGATAACAATCAAATGATAACCACAAGTCCACAAGTATTGTAAAGGAGCGTTTTAGTTTTCTCCTGATTACAGTAGAGGAGGACGAGATGGGTTTGGAAGAGTCGCCGCAGATCGGGTCTTGGAGGTCGATACGTTGAGGTCGCCAGGCTTCGCCCCCGCAAGACACACCTACTTGTAAGGAGCCTGGCCGCAGACGGTCTTGGAGGTCGACGCGTTGAGGTCGCCAGGCTTCGCCCCAATGTTCCTTAGTGGGGATATTGCTCCCACACACACCCTCCGGTAGAATGGCCGGGTTCATGCAGCGACCTGGCGAGAGAAGACTCAACACTGGGTGAAGCATGAGCGAAGCTATGGAGATCGTTCGTTTGGGATGCCGAGTTGGAAACTGGCGGGAAAGAAAATTTTGCGTGTTACCGCACGCGATTTAATCATAGCGATTTGGAAAGGAATCGCGGTCGCCGCGGTATTCGAAGTCGAAAAGACAGTTCTTTGACACGTGTGGGCTATATCATAGGCGTAATCATAACTTCGAAAGGAAACAGCGGTTGTGCCAAATCAAAATCGAGGCAACCAAAAAAGGCATTTCCAGCTTCTTCTTCCGCAAAAAAAACGCAGCGGTGGCTTGCGGTGAGGCTTTTCTTCGTTTGCTTTTCATTTTCGCTTTGCTTTTTCTCGCTCCATTCAGGGTTTATTAAGTTGGTAGGTCGGTGTTAGGTTATAGGGTTTAGGGCTTGGTGATTCGAGAATAAGGTGACATTACAATGTCGGATTCCTGACGACACTCGCTTCGGAAGAGGTGGGGAGGTTTCACCGAAATTTGCGGAGAGTATGAAGAAGAAGATGAGGATTCGTTGAGTGGCGGTGATGATCGGACCAGAAGTGGGAAGAAGTTAGGGTGGCAGAGGAGGTTATTAGCCGATCCGGGAAGGAGGACGAGGTGGCTAGATTGCCCGGTCGAGGAGGATGACGCCGCCAGTGACCCACCCCAAGAGTCAGAATCACGGGCCGCCACTGCTTCCCGTTTCCGCGAAAGCAACGATGGGATTAATGTGCCTCGACACGGAAATATACCTAACCTAAAGCCGAAAGTGAAAATGTTCAGAAGTGAGGGGTACAGCCTCCGAATGGTGGAGTAATCATACGCGGAAGGTCACCGGTAGCCGGCTCATGCCTACCGCTTTCAAATTGGTTTGTGACTTCGAAGTTATCGGGAAGTCTCCATGTCATCATTGGCAACACCGGCATTATTCGTGGTGTTAACTCATTTAAACGCGAGCGGGAATTCCACATAGGTGTGCCCCGACATAATAGAGCATTACGTGAATGAGGCGGTTCCGTAATCAACTTTAGCTTGCAAACCATGCCGACGCTGCTCGGGTTGCGGTTGATGGTAAGCAATGAGGCTCGACGAGGAGGTCATTTGCAAGAAGCGGCAACTACATCGCAAATGGATGTAAAGGCGTGACTAGGATGTGTAGTCTAGCGGTGGGGATCGGGCTTCCTCTTGTTTGTTAGTGGGGCGAGCCACCGCTTCCTCTAACGGGTTCATCTCTTTGTTTTGTTTGCGATATTCCGTGCGGACTCGAATCGATCGCGGGGAGATAAAAGGTTCGCGACGGCTGAAGCTCTGGGAACAAAAGCGAGCTAAGCTCCGGATTTTGCTCATTTTCAGGAAAAAGCGAGGAGCCGCGATCCCGAGAAGAGGAAGGTGCAAAAGGAGCGAGCCTCTAAGCTCCGACGGCCGGCAAGCGATGGAGAAGCCGCATAAGTGATCCGATACCACCGCCGATTTCCCCAAGAGCTTGTTTCGACTAAACAATAACGCCGAAGCTTGATAAAGACCGACCACCGCTGGCACGCCCTCGCGGATAAGCGGTCGGCCGATATAATCGATGACGGGTCGCGATCCATGTTTGGCGAACCGGACCATTGCAGAGGGAACAGTCTTTATCATCAAGGCGTGGTCCATGCGTACGCAGTCGGTCGAATCGACACTTCTATGAGAACTTGGCGGGAACGCAAATGCTCGGGTCCGGGTAGCCAAATAAGTTAAAACCGCCCGGCGGGCGTTCTCCTCACGCAAGAAATGATGTATGTGTACCGCTAAAAGAAGGCAATAACCGATGAACGACCGAAGATACTTGGAAAGGTTACCTTCGGTAGTGTACTCTTTGCAACCCCGCTTAACGCACCGCGAAGTCACTAAAGATGGAGCTCTTCGACACCGAAGCCGCAAATGGCCATCCTTAGTCCCCTAATTAGCCAGACTGGGCTTCATTGTTGGAAGTTGCAAAATCAATCGCATCTGACTTTTCAATCATATTTCGGTTTGGGAAACTAAGACGACTCCGATGCCGCTCCACCGAGATTACTTCTTTCTCAACCATCCACAAAGAGAGACCGCGCGATTTGACTCCCCGCTTTGGTCCGGGAGCTCGGTTTCTTGTTCGGTTGGGGTCCTCGACCGGAAATCGCTAGGAAATCGGCATGACGACCGACCTTTCTCGGGAGAAGCGGGGACCTAACTCTACGTGGTGTTCTCCGAAGTTCTTCTACCAAACCGCCATTCGAAAGTAGTCTTGTTTTCTTTGTGGAAGGACTTTCTTCAATGGAAGGCCCAGAAGAACTTTGATTTGATGCGGTATTGGAAAAGTACAAACTTCCGCAAGGAATACAACAAAGCAAGTACGCTCGCTCCGGTGAAGCGAATAGTTCTTTTTGGGCTAGCGGAGTGTCTTACTCGTGAAGTAGATCATTTCTCTCGAATTGTTCTCTTTAAAGAGAACTCCAGCCGATGGCGAAATCGAAACGCCGATAAAGCCCGGTGTCTCTCCATATAATCGGTTTCGCTAAGACGAGGCGTGGTGAGATACTCTTTGAGAGTAAATAATGCGATGATGACATTGATCACTCCATGAGAACGGCTCGCCTTTTGAGGAGTCGCAGGAACGGTTTACATTTATCCGAGGCCCTTGATATGAACCGTTGAGTCGCACCATTCCCGGCAACCTTTCGTATCTGTTTTTTGCGTGGGATCGGGCATATCTAAGAACGCCGGATCCGGGGATTTTACCTCGATCTTGGCTGCGACACTGATACCCTAAAACTTCTTGAGGGCGCCCAAAGAGGCATTTTTCCGGGTTCAACTTCATGCCCAGACGGGTAGTCCGGAGAACGCTGTTGTTCTAAGTGGGTGAGGTGATCACCGGCTTTTGCTTTTGACCACCATGTCGTCAATGTAGACCTCCATGGTGTCGCTTAACATGTCTTGGAACATATCCGCGACAAAGGTTGGTATGTAAGCTCCAAATGTTCTTTTAGACCGAACGGAGGGCGTTGTAACAATAGATCCCCTTGTTCCGTAATGAGCGAAGTCTTCTCTTGATCGCCTCGGCGAGTGGGATTTGGTCAGTTCCATCAGACGCATCCATAAAGGAGAGGAGTTCATGACCACAGTTTGGTTCCACACGGTCAATTGATCGCGAGGGCAAGGAAAGCTATCTTTAGGGCGGCCTCGATTGACATTTGTGAAATCGACGCGATAAGTTTAACCGTGCCATTCTTTTTTGGGGGGGCGACATTATTGGCAATCCACTTCGGGTAGTCTACCTTTCGATGAAACCGACTGCTGAAGTTTTTCGACCTCGTCATTGACGGCTTTTGAAAGCCGCGAGGGATAGTCGACGAGGTCGTTGTTCGGGACCGGGTTCAGCATTGGGGTTCACGTTTAATTTGTGGCAAGCGAGGTTAGGATCGATTCCGGGCACATCGATATACGACCAAGCAAAACATCTTTATTCATCGATAAGAAATTTACAAGTTGGGATCCGAGTGTGGGTCGAGGTTAGCCCCACATATACAAAACCGAGGGTCGTCTTCGTGGCAAGATTCACTTTTTCTTTTTCGCCACCGGGGTTTTATTAACCGCGGCGAAGCACTACTGGCTTACTCACTTCCGGCAGAAGCGGCTGAACCGCCGGTGGGGACGATCGACCGGTCACGATGGTGGGCGAATTGCGCTGTGAACGAGCGGGGTAGCCACGTAACCGGGAGTGGACCCGGCTCGCAAACACATTGATGTGCGGCTGCTATCGCACCGCGGCGACGCGGCATGGGGGAGAGACGATCACGAAACTTTAAGACGGCCAATCGTTGGGTCGTGAAAGCTAGGTTTTCGCCGGTGCATTAAGGACTTCGGGGAGCGAAAAGTGTATCGGCACGATGGAGAGAACTTCGCATTAAGAGCCCCAGCCGTTCGCTTGGCAGTTCGGGGTGGACTGCGACTAAGTCGCGTGCCCATTAGGTGGAGAGAGGATCTTGGATGGTGGGAAGCAATTCCACGAAGCAAATATGATCGCATGTTGATTGGACACGGTTACAATGGTACGCTTCAAGTTGATTGCTTCTAAGCTCCATCATGCCTCGAGGTCCCGGGAAGCGGAGAACTTGATGTAAAGTGGATGATGCGCCCCGCATCCGATGAATCCAAGTCGTCCGAGGATGGCATCAGATGGCGACTTGTCGTCGAATGAGAACCGAAAGTATTACAAGTAATCTTATCCTCGAGATCCCAATCGTCATTGGTAAGATAATGTCACCAATGGGCTGACGCTCGAGCCATTGAACCCGTAAAGGGGAGCGATGGGTCGACGAGACGGACTTGGGAGGTTCATCTCTTGCATGGTGTGGTAAAATAAAGATGTCCGTGAACCGCCGGTCGATCGGGATCGATTTGACATTATCGGTCGCCGATTTTGACATGAACGACCAACGTCATTATGAGGAAGGCCGGACTTTGCTTTAAGTCGGCCTCATGAAAGTGATATCGCCTGCTGGCCGCGACCGGAACCACGCTTGCGCGGAGTCGCCTGTGGAAGTAAAATGATAGACTTCCGGAAGGCCGGCCAGGACGCGTCTTTTCTCGGGGGGAAGAGGTCACGAATCGTCGGAAAGGTAATCACATGAATAGTCGCGAAGCATTGTCACGACGATCGGACGAAGAGTCTTTCTTCTCGTGGCGAGAACGACACGGGAGCGCCCCTCACCGTGAGGACGAGCCTGCACCCCCAAGCGGTGCGGTGAGGTGGAGATCGACCACGTACACGACGAGGCCGCCAACTTGGACGCAGGTCGCCATCGGGAATGCTAATGTAGTGTTTGATATAAATCCTTCCACCGTGTCTTGGAGATAATGCTTCGAGCCCCAAAGATGCATCGGTTTCATGGCACTTTGCTTTATGAAATGCACAAAAGGCTTGCAGTCGTCGATCCGGGTCTGATGGTTGGTTGGAGGAAAAATGAAGGCGCTTTTAATCTTATCCAAGATGTGGGGGAACGGTCGGGACGTTGAATTCTCGTTGTTATCCGATCGCACGAGCTCTTTGGGGCATCGCGACCCGCGCTTGCCCCGGGAACGACCCGAGACTCTCGGGCGACCTCGCGGCTCTCGCTAAACCATGGAGTTTTAAAGTTTCTTGCAACTTGATGTACTTGTCCACGCCTTTTTCCGTGACATTGTCTCTCGGCGTTCCTTCATCAACCACCTAGCTAGGTCATTTGTTCAAGACTCGGCAAGCATTCGAAAAGGCGATTAATGGCGAAAAGATTCTTTCAAGCCACTTTCCATGCACGCTAGCCGATTCGGCCTTGAACCGACCTAGAATTCACGAATAGTTTCGCCTCCTTGAATGATAATTGAAACAGAGAATCAAGATGCGCCTTCTTCCGTTGTGGACGATCGGTCGGGCTAACAAATCGATAAAAGTCGTCGAAAGTGTTTATAGAATCGGACTTCGCTGAAAAGAACGATCGAGGCGCCATCCTCGAGGTCGGGCCGGAAATAATCTGCGATGGAGATAATCAAACTTCGGGTGAGTCGTAGAGTGCCAAACTCGAATATAGCGCAGCCACATCTTACGACGGGAAGGTGTCTTGGCCGCCGCATACGGGAAAGCGTGGGTTGGATAAAGTCGTGGGGAGAGGATTTATCGAGGACCTCTGCGGTGAAGCGGAGATCTGGCCCGATACGCCTTAAGCATCTTGTGTACAACTGCGGTCGAAGTCCTTCTTCGCAGCAGGTCCGCCAATCCTTTGGGATAAACTCGTTAAGGCCGCCGATTAACGCCATTGATGCCGTGTTCGCCTCCGTTGCCGACTTGTTGTTCCGGTAACTATCCACCGAAAGACGTAACGAAGCATTTTCCTCCCCTCGAAAGCAAGGAAATGCTCTCATTCGTTATTATTCCTAACCGTGGGCAAGGTTTCAACTTGATCTTCTATGCTAACCATGCTTCGCGTGGTCGGAGAGTAGAGATGGATAAACCGATCTAAAGTGGCTCTCCGATGATTGAACCCATGCACGGGCCAATGTATGTAAAGGGCGTTTTAGTTTTTCGATTACGACATGAGGGAGACGAGATGGGTTTGGACTTTGATGGGACCGAGGTATTTGTTAACGAAGCGCCCACGATCTTCTCTCTCTTTTTCCTTTTCGGGGAGAGAAGAATCAGGTCCGACGAAGTTCCAGGTAGATGGTATTTATAGGATTCGGGAGTGGAGATCCTTCGACACTTTGTGTACCCTTTGTGTACAAATGTAGGGTAGAGATCGCGGAATGAGTCTTTGGAGTGGTTTTGGTGTGAGTCATACCGATTGGGAGTTGGCGCGGTAGTCCCTATTTCCGGTGGTGGGAAATACAAATAAGATTTTGGCAATGATTACATCCGCGGGCGCCGCTCCTCCTCGCAAAGTGTTCAGATCGAAGTATCTTTGTTCGTACCACCTACTTGTAAGGAGTCGCTCGCAGATCGGTCTTGGAGGTCGATACGTTGAGGTCGCTTGTGCTTCGTCTGCAAGACACACCTACTTGTAAGGAGTCGGTCGCAGATCGGTCTTGGAGGTCGATGCGTTGAGGTCGCTTGTGCTTCGTCTGCAATGTTCCTTAGTGGGGATATTGCTCCCATACAAGTATCATGCATCCAGCACCAACAACACATGAATTTGATCCTCTACAATCACAATCAGATACCCATATTCACCACCAATAATCATATAACCAAATCAGATTTTTCAATATCCTTCTTCTCAATCAGCAATCATCATCACAGTATTAACAAATTTAATTCAATAACAAATTAAAGAATGAGTTCAAGAAACTTATAACAAAATGAGTCCAAGAAAACTTATCTCGATAGTTTGATTTTTGGTTGTTCGACGCTTTTGTCATTCACCAACACTATATTCATTTTCTCAACCAAGATTCATCACCACTGTTTCTAGCTCCATCAATTCATCATCTCAAGTAATTTTTATCAAGAAGCCATCAAAGAAAAAACCTATCTCGACAATTCAGTTCATTACTTCTTATACTGTTTTCGTTTCTCTTTGAACTTCATGTTTGAAGTTTTTTCATGAAGTTTTAATAGTGGAAAGCAAGAAAAACTCAATTGACCAATCAATCTCTTCTTTATCAGAACGTAGATTCAAAATCGAAGAAGAAGAAAATAAAAGTTTTCTTGTCTTCAATGCACAGACGACGCCAATGTGAGATACAATAAGAGAAAAATAAATATCAACTAAGCTTTTCTTATTCATTAATGGTGATTTTACAATGTTCTTTTCTTCCTCTCTGGTTTACATGTGAGAAAAAGAAGAGTAAAGTGTTGGAAATGAATCTATCATTCTCTCTTTTCCCTCCAATCATTTTATAGTTGCTCCACATGACTTCATCCAATAGCTTTCCTTTGTACTTGAAATTTATATGAATATATGGATTCTCTAGCCAATATTGTATTAGACATTAGCAATATTTGGCTACCACAACTATTCTGCTACTTTACTGGTGATGGAGAACAATACTAATACAAATTTAGAGATAGTCCTTGAAAAGAGTAAGTTTTAGCGCCAGAATGAACTTGCAGTGAATAACATATACAAGTTTGTGCTACGTAAGATCACAAGATAAATTCGAAAACTTATGTACATACTAGGAAATAACTGTGAGAAATGGGCAAGCGTTTTCTCTTCTCCAACTAATCGGCATACGCGTTGAATGGATTCATACAAGAACACATATACGTGTGTCCTGTCCACTATAAAATGAAGATTCAATTACAAATAACACAGTAAAGAAAGAAGAAAAAGTTGATGAATACTTACGAAAAGTTGCTTCTTGTCCTAGATAATTAAGAATGGCGGGAAAAAGCGGTCGTTTTAAAAAAAAAATCGATAAAAAAGACAAATCTGATGACATTTTCGGTTAGACCCGTTTCTCTCTTCTTTGAACCGTATTTTGGTTTGAAACTTGAAAAGGCCCATCCAAAAAGGCCCCCTCCATCACAGATAATGAGTTTGGGCCCTACCCCGCTTAAGTTTATGACATTACAGAAAAGCCCTTTTACGAGCTTGGGCGGGCTATACGATCCTGGGCTTATTTGTTTTCTTCTATGCAGTCTGCAGGCAAACAGTGTTTAATAATTATATCGTCTTCTATATCCGTAGTTTTAAATCATGCCTCAAGATTCAAGAATCATGTTAATTTTGAACTATAGTTTATTTTCTACTAGTATACTGCATTGCAGTGGGGCGGGGCGTGAGCGTAGTATATCATCTATTTGGCTCACTTTTTTTATATATATATTAAATAGTTAGTTCAACACTTCAACTATCATATATGTGGGCAAATTGGTTATTATTTACAGACAAGAAAACCATCCGACTTTAAGCTATTCTTGGTGGCTTTCATCAAGTTTAAGGCAAACTTTGTTTTAAAAACAAACAAGAAACTTGATGTCTCTAAATTGAGCTAATACACTCTCCCAAGTGGCCTTTCTCAGATCATAATTAATAAGTTTAAAGTCTTAGAAGTATGGAGTTGAGAGAGAATTTTATGTTGGATTTGGCTTCTTTAAAGTTGAAAGACGACCTAAACCTCCAAAAAGAGTTGCAACGGTTTCGAAAACAACCTTAGAGCATTCGTTTAGCTAGTTAATTAAGAGAGAAAATGGAGTGACACAAGAAATACCTCAATATGGTGTTGGTTCCAAGTGGTTTGTTAATCATGTTAGGATACCATTTATTCCTTCTCTACAGAATCATATAACATCCCTGGTGTACAACTATAGGTTATGAGAATCATAGCAAGAGAGCTTGGGTAAAGAGGATGATGATGCAGGTAAGACTAGGATTTTTTATCGCCTTCTGCGGTATGCTAATAATGTTGTTAACTTAGCAAAATTTTCTCACAACTTGAATGGATCTTTCCCAGACTGAGTGATCATCAGAAAGAGATTAGTATTGCTATTTCTATAATCTCAAGCAACACTGGTGCATCGACCTCCTTTCGTTACATACTCCGTTACTCTAAGCTCATTCATTGGTGCACAAGTTGCAAGCTCAGACCAAAACTTCATCAATAATAGCATCAAATGTATACGGCGATAGAAGTTCAACAATTGTGACCATCAAGTACATTAGCATCCTATTTTCTTGTCGCGTTTGCCTCTTTCATTCAATCAGACCCTTAGTGATCATGGCGCGAAGCAGTCTAGTGTCAAGATCATCGAACTCTTGCGAAGCATATGTGACCTTCAATGTTTTAACACCGCTACCACCTCCAACCAATTGTACCCAGTCTGCCTAGTTTCTTTGCCAATACAACATATGGTGCAAGCTCGAAAGCACTCAGAATCGAGACAGAGTTCTGAGATCAATTCTTTCAATCTAGATGAAAACTTGAATCTTACTACTTAAATATACACAAGGTCATGCACTTTGAATAATGCTAATGCCACAAAGTAAAATCAAACAAACACATGAATCTTATAAATGGTTATCATACACCTAATCAGATCTCTTTATCGTGATACCACAAACACATGAATACCATGCTTGTCCCACAAGATTACTATATTCTTAACATAACACATGTGAGTTTTGAATTCATAACTCAACCGAAAAGATAAACCGATTTACAAAACTATACAGGGATGCAAAATTATAACATATGGAGATTAAAGCAAACACATGAATCTTATAGACGGCTATCATATACCTAATCGATCCCTTTATCACATACCACAAACACATGAATCCCATGCATTGTCGAAGACTATATTCTAAACATAACACGAGAGAGTTTTGAATTCATAATTTAATCAAGGAAAACCGATATACAAAACTACACCGGGGATGCGTAATTTTAACATATGGAGATTCAAGCCAATTCTATACTAACACTTTCTAAAAGGTGCGTGCGGGGCTCCCATTGGGCGGTTGTTACTTTAATAAATCGGACCAAGCAAAAAAATTTCACTAGAAACAGAAAGAAATCCTAAAATGCATAACAAAAAAGGGGAAAATGTTGTGGACATACCTCAAGAGGAACCATGGGTGCATTTAGGGATGTCCATTCCCGCCTTAAACCCAAAACCCGCCCTAAAACCCGAAAAAACCCCAAGACCAACCCCCGCCGAGCCGACAAAACCCGAACCCAACCCGGACGGAAATACATAGGGTCGGGTTTGGTCACACTATCTAAACCCCGGACCGACCTAAACCCAACCCGACAGATAATTTGGCCCTAAACCCGTTAAAAGGGTAAAAAAGCCCAAACCATATCCGCATCCAAACCGAACCCAAAACCCAGGTTATATAGGGTAAAATGCCCGACCAAAACCCGAACCCGAACCGCACCATAATTCCCAACAACTATATTTTCATTTATTATCTATTTATCTTCAACAAATTTTTTAGTCTTTTTGCTCATTACTATTTACTTTTTGGTCTTCAAGACAAATTACCTTTGACCGCACTTACTACTCTACTCTCTCTTCCTCCAACAACTCTCCAAGAACAAGACAACCCAATCACACATTCATGATGAAGAGATTGGTGGGTTTGATGGTGCTACTAAGTTTGCATTCACTCGTAAAATTTATAAAGACTTCCTCAAATATCTCTTTCTAAATGTGGTCACCAAGGCCGAAAGTAAATCAACAGTCGGATTCACACCACCACAATAAACCTGAAACTCCCAAAAAGCCATCAATCTTATTGTCAAATCAACAGTCGATTCACACCACCACAAAGAAGTCGAAACTCCCAAAAACCATCAATCTTATTGAAGTTATTGTCTTGGAATTGCTTGCTTTGGTCTACTTTTTCTTCTTTTGCTTTTCAAAAATGCAATCGCGGTGTTTTGAATCTTTGACGATTGTTGGGTGGCTTTAACGATGTTAAAGTTAAAACAGATCAAATCCATTAAAAGTTAAGATGGCTTTTGATTAATTAGATGAAAAGAGTTTTTTCTTGAGATCTTGAGATCTAATAACTGAAAATGACGCTCCCGATGAAGAGATTTAATATTCTTTTATTTCATATATTTCGGTTTTACCATACCCGAAAACCCGAACCCGAACCCGACGGTGCACCAAATATGTGGTTAGGGTAGGGTTTGGTCACATGTATCCAATAAATACCGAACCCGAACCCGACTTTCAAAAGAATAGGGCGGGCCCGGTAACCCGATACCCGCTCAAAACCCAAAAATCGGGTTCGGGCCGGTCGGTACCCGCTTGGACATCCCTAGGTGCATTCACAAAGCAAGAGCAAGAGAGAGCTCCCCTTCAAGGTCCCAACAAAAGCATCAGCTATCTCAATGGCCACTCCTTCCCGAAAGTTATCATAAACCATTAGAATCCCGATATAGGAATACAATTGAATAAGCATGACTAGATGATACAAATTGTTCATCTAATATACCGTGTTTCCATGGTGCTGGCTCCAAGATGTGGAGTTACATTTGCAGAGGTTATAAAAATTACCTTTTTGAAAGCATCCATAGTATTACTAGTTGAACGAAAACTTGAGGATCAAGAAAAAGAAACCAATACTAGAAACCTTTTTACTTTTTTATTAGTGTACTGATAGCAAAACAGTGTACAAGAAAGTTACAAAGATCATACAAACTAGAAAATAGAAATCTAATTAGAAGTGACTATGTCTTACAGATATAAAAGTTCACATACATTATGTAAGAATCTACGTAAGAATCTACAACAAAGGTCCAAACCGTCAGAGGCCTCACATTAATAACAAAATAAGCATGTATACATAACCTGCATAAATTCATACGTAAATATCAAAGTAAGGGTTTGAGAATCCATGCAAATTGAAGGATACATGAGGAACATATATGCATGTTAATTTATACTTCACATGCTAACTCGAGTTATAAGTGGAGATGTCAGATGTCACATTATAACTTACACTTATTTTCACTGCCAAATCGAGGTTTGCATCATCAAAAACTATACAAGTCGCATTTCCACCAAGTTCCAATGATACCTGCAAATCTCAATATCCAAAATGAAATTATAAATATGGTGTATTCTACCAAAAAGATATATGCAGTGCTTAATAAATGTCTAAGATTCAGGGTAAATTGTATCATTTGTACTTCAACGTACTCAAAACAACTATAGTCCTTCAACAAGAGTTATACAATATGTGATTTATATCTCACATTTATGATGTGCATCAATCATAAAGAGTACAATCCAATATAGTGATCAAGTTTTCTTCATATATCTAGGCCTACCTTTTTAATCGTTTCCTATTTGACCTGCCATCAATTTCTTTCCCAATTTTGTTGAGCCCGTGGAATGTAATCTTCCTCACCTAAAATGGGAAAAAGAAAAGAAGATGCCAATGTTGAAATACTAACTGAAACTCCACAAGGAGATTAGTTCACGCCACCATCCAAAAAGAGTTTGGAAGTCAAAAGGTACTTCACCGTGGACTCTCAAGAATAGTGTCTCCAATCTCGAAGCATTTCCCACAACCACATTCACAAAGACCGGGTTTATTTGACTTCATGAGTTGCAAGAGGCAGTAAAAAGATAGAGGATGGTGGAGCATAATATCACAGTAGAAACTTTATAATGGTATCAGTGAAGGGAAATAGTATGTTTTCATGAGAGTATGAGACCCAATGAATGTGAGGAAGTAATAGTCCATGGAGTTCGATAGACGACACTAAGAATGAGACCGTTCAAAACATAAGTAATGAGAATCAAACTTAGCATTTCTTTGAAGCCACCAAAACAGTTCACTTCAGTTGATGTCAATTGCAAAACTCATCAAATCAAGTAAAACCAAAGGATTCTAATACACGAAAAGTTCAATTGGTTCAGTTGCAAGTTTTTAATTGACTAAAAGTCTACAAGAAATAAATGACCAGTGGAAAGAAAAAAATAAAAAATAAATCGTCGTGTGAAAAAGAAAGCATGGAACTAAAAGGACGACAATGTGGCCGTCGTTGTAAAATATAGGCAGTAAAGTTTACCGGTGGTATGCCAACTTGAAGAGAAAGCTTGGCCGCTGCTAAAGATGTCAGGGGTGTAAGTTCAGAGGGCTTGATAACTACTGTACAACCACAAGCTAGAGCGGGGAGTGACACAAAACAACATAAATAGAGAGCTTATGATCTTCAAAAAGGCATAAAGGTATCAACCAAAAACAAAAAGGTATCCATATTCAAAATCTCAAACTATATGCAAAAAGGGTTAAACTAGAGAGTATACCTTGCGATTTTGCGAATGAACATTGCTAAAGGGAAGTTCCATGGTGTAATCACTCCAATGACACCAACAGGCTACAGAAGAAGAATGATGCAAGACCTTTAATAAAGTAATAATAGATCCATATAGATAAGGTCCGAATTCAATTAGAAAGCTTAAAAAATCCAGTATAAAGGATGCAGTGCTTTGCATTCTTGCTCCCCTCTCTCTGAGAATTCAAAATATGAGTGAAAATTAAGATTGTCACCAACAGTTTTTTGCATCTTCAGATCCTTGATTGAATGTCAAATAAGAGAATTTCTAGTAAAAGATATTTGAATGCTACTACCTTACTACTAATAGAGCCATATCAGAATACACAATCGAGGTTTATGCAACCAACTAGTCCTTTTGGTGGTACTAAATAGAATAACATCTTCCCACATATTGAAATTAGTCGGATTTACTTATTGTCAAAAATAAGTATTTAATTCCAAATTAAGCAAAATTGTAAGGAGAGTTCGCAACTGCTACCAAATTTAGTTTCAAAACCGTAACAACAAAGACTCAACCATGTCAACAAGTCCCATTATATTCCTTTCAATAAACACGGTTTTCTTTGTGAAGGGTGGGGACTTGCTTGATGAATAATATCAAGTACTTCCTTAAAGTTAAGAGAAAGATGCACCTTGGTCTGATCTAGTCCTCTTGACTTTGAAACTAATTTTTTTTCGAACCTCCCTTTTATCAGAGATTAAAATACATGCTCCCACTTCAATACTCAATAAATAACACAAGAATTAAGAAGTACTATTAATGGCATCATTGTATCAAGTACTTCCCCACACTCAGTTAATTAGTTTAGGAATACTTATAATTGAAAGAGGACAGCAAGTAAGGTTTTGAGTATGTCAACATTCAAAAGAAACATCAAGTTAAATGACGAGCTTGAAAGATGCTTGCCTGTTTTAAAACAAATAATCGGCGATCAGGAAGTGGTGTCGGAATGATATCACCGTTTTGCTTCCTCAGCATAGTACTCGATAAAGTTAGCTCCATAATTTACCTGTAACGTACATGAATATCAAAATCAAATTGTGGACCTTTGAAAGCAATACAAAAGCAAATGAACACAAAGTACCTTGTCATTAATAAATAAAATAATGCAAGAGTCAAAAGCGAGGAACTACTAAAACATGTAAAGAAGATTAACAAAGATAATGTGAATCCCCAAAACTTACTTTTAAATACTTCCGAAGCGTAAGAGATAGCATCACTAGTCTCCCTCCTACCCATGCAAGCCAAATTGGCTATCACATCACCAGATTGGCGTGGATCATAGACCGCCATTACATTACAAGAGAAGCAATTTATTTAGTTAATGTTGCAATGAATAACAGAAAATAAAGAAAGAAAGTATAGAAAAGACCAACCTCAATGGTTTTGCCATCATAAGCATTAGTCCATTTGACAATTTCCCTCCTATAAGACCTTAACCTTGTAAGAGACCACTACTTAGCTGATCAAGAACACTTTTCAGATCCACACTCATCTATCAAAATCACATTTGAAAAGTCCATTCTCAAAACAAGAAGTGAATATGTACGTAGTAAATGAAAGACTTAAAAAAAAAACAAAAAAAACAAAGAGAACCTACACAAATTAGATCAGGAACATTTATAACTTGAAACCTTAGTGCAAATTGGAGGATTGAATACTGCGCCACACCATCCTCAAAAGCCATTTCCAACTTGCAGATTTTACCGCAAAATGGCTTAATGAGAGCCAGAATAGAGAGACGATTGGGAGATTGGGAGAGTTAGATCCAACGAGGTCGGATGTGGCTGTGTAAAACAGCAGACGGTCCTTTATCACTTAGATTGTGAGGATAGGTTTGATGGAGGAGAGATTGGTAGAGATTGGCGAAGATAGGAGAAAATGAGAAAATAAAGGAGGGGGGGGGGGGTACGGTCAGACACAAAAGAAGTGTTATTTGGGGGTACGGTCAGACACAGGAGAGAGTGACACGAAGCAATTGGTTTTTTAGGTGACTTAAGAAAAGCGACCTCAAGAGTTCGCTACGCTCACGGATAAGCCTACAAATAATAGAATTTCTTTTTTTCCTTTCTCCCTGGTTCTTCCTTGATTTTTCAGATTTTCAGTGAGATGGACGCGTTCAACTGTTCAAGATCAAATATATAAAAGTAGAGGATCCCAAGGATGATGGAAAATATTTATAACCTCAAGATCATATGTAAGTTCTATACCCCCTATCAACAGAACCATTTGAGCACACTAACATTATCTCAGCTTTCTTTGGGGACACTAAGGCAACTCCACTGGGACTATCTAAATTGGTTGCCATCAGCCTATAATGTGCTTAGGTGGATAGGTCAATAATTTGTTTATTGATTTATGGACCTGTTTAGACAATCTGAAATAACAAAACTGGTCAAGAGCATCACCCATTGATTAAACGGTTCAGAGTTCAAAGTAAGCATCCATTTTACAATCCATTTACAATAAACAGCCCAAAACATTACACAGAGAATGCTGTGCATATCAAGACTGACAGCACATGGATTTTGTAAAGTGAAAAATCGATGATCTTCATCAAAATATGTGAGGTGCACAATAATACAATGTTTTTGAATTTGGCCACAACTTGCTGAACAAAACATTTACATACAGGATTTGTGGCGAGTGAAAAATATTGTGGGAAGAAGAGGATATGGAACAGAACTTTGGAGCGCTAGCAATATCAATGCATTGATTAGGATGCCAACGATTCTGATTCCAGCTTTGGGACTATTGCCGATGATAGTTCGACATGTGAGACACGGACAGCTCCGATGAGCCGCTCTGGTAGCTCGTCCATCGAATTGGCCTGGGGAAGAAAACATAAGTAAATAAATAAGTAAAAATGATAAAACGCTTAATTGGTTTTCAATGAAGGAACAATGAGTTTCTCATCTGTAATGGCCTCTACCCAATTATTTTAATTGGTTTTCATCTTTAATGGCATCTACTGATCTACCCGATTATTTTAGTCAAACATCAAAACAAAAGAGAAGTTAGATTTTGTTTCCGTTTTAGTCATTTAGATGTTAAACTCAGAAATACTATCAACTGCTCATACACATGCAATCCCCACAGCGTGAGTATCAGTTTGCTAAGACCAACTCTGTATTTATCTGTAATCACCGCATGTCATAAGTGTTACTCCTCTCCCCCACACCTCCAACATTTTAATAGAAGAGCTTCATATGTGTGGGCTTATGTATCTATGTCCAAAACCACCAACCTTTTTGCAAAGGCAAAGCCTATCCCATTTCACCAATTGGATTTTAAGAACATCCATCATCCCCTCACCATAAGTAGCTTCTATTGATCTTCACAATTTGTATAACAAATCCTTTTGCAATTGGGAAGAGAGAGAAAATAATTGGGAACGTTACTGAGGGAGGAGTGAGCATCCCACCTTTGGACAAGCATTTTCTCCAACCCTCCAATCAATAAGGAAATCCTATTCCATACAGCATTATGGCCTTGGACTTGCGGTTGGTAGCTAAGGTAGGCCCAAGTAGGCAGTGGGAAGGGGTTCCACACCACACCATAAGAAGTTGAAGACCTCTTGTAGATAAGTGACCTCTCCCCTAAAAAAGCTTTAGGGCAGAAAATTACAACATGTCCCCTAAATTTCTCTTCTTTTCATCCTCCATCTAGTTCTTCCTAAGCTCTGCGAGTTGGCCACTTTCTTTGTTTTTTTATATTTACTCACTAATTTTCCTAGAGCCAAAAATGTCAATTTTGATGAAAAGTATCAATAAAATTTAGTTGCTATTATATTTTGTTATTTGTTTTCAGATCAATAAAATATAATTCGCAGATGCAAGGGAAGCATGTACAGACGTACAGTACACCTCATGCTACTTCAGCAAGTTGCTAAGTAAAACAAAACCCAAAGCCACCAAAACAACAATACATTAAATATGCCGATAACATAAAATCCCAATTACAACCAAATCTTGGAAGTGCACCTGTACAAAAGTTTAAATTCTCCTAGCTCTATCAAACAAAATCTCTTTTACGTAAAGAGTAATACTTTGAAGCTCCCTCTTTTCATGCAAAGATCCTTTTATTCCAATCCTTGCATAAGACCCAAACAAACAATCGCTTTGGGGATATTATTCACTAACCACATGGCATTGGCAAGATGTCCTTCCGTAAAGCTTCATTAATGTTATTTTATGAACCCTATGGCTTGTGAAATGAGTTGAAGTGGACTCTCCAAATGCTACTCAAGAGCAAAGATATAAGAAGATGATCCACATCCTTTTCCTCATTCCTCTACAAACAGAACAAACATTGGGGACGACAAGACCGTTCAATTAAGTTGTCTATTGCCTGTAACCTCTTGAAAAAGGCCACCCAACCAAAGCATGCAACTCTATAAGGAAACGTTTTGGGCCATATTCTCTTATGCACAAAATTAGTATCCAACTCGTTGCTTTAAAGAACCTCCGAGGCATGTTGCTTAGCAAGGGCTTTGTAATTAACTTTCACCACAAAAAAAAATTCCTTGTTTCATAGTTCATATTTCACACCATACCATTACTACTCCCTTCGAGATAATTCAATTTTGTTGGCACCAAACTACACTTATACAAACATCATTAAAAGGAAAATAGATACTGATGTCATAAGGATATCAAGGTTCCATAAATACTCTCGCCTCTTCGCCATTATGGACTAATGATCTTCCGCCTTTCCATACGGCCACAACCATCTCACATAGTATGAGCCATGTATTTGCAACCAAGTCCACCATCTTTTTCGAGAAGAGAAAGCCTATATGACTTCACCAAATAATTCTCCAAAGAATCCTCAACCACCCGAACCAAATCTTTTTAACACCTTATTGACTTGCTTAGCCACCCCTTTTGGAATGGGAGAAACAAAGAAAATCGTTGGCAATGTTATTAAGTGTAGACTTTAGCAAAATAAACCCACCACCCAAGTATTTATCCTTCCACCCTGTTAATCTTGTGGATATTTTCTCAATCACCTTAACCTATATAGCATTTAACTTAACTTTAAGATCCTAATGCAAAACCAATCTAGGAAATAATCAACACGACATTCAAAGTGATATGCCATTTCATTGATTTTAAAATTGGTCATATTGATAAGCCATTTCAGACCATATAACAAGTTTCATAAAAGTTCGTGCATTTTCCATAGATGTTGAGTATTGCTAGTGTCCTTGCCTATTTATGGGGAAGGACCGTCCTACCCATACAGAGACAAAAATAATGTGATCTACTTGCAAACTTCAAAAGAATTCTAAAACCGATATGTTGATTAATTCAGTTCAAATGACTCCGAGTCCTTTAGACCATTAACCCCATCTTCGCTCCTCTCCACCACCACCGGTCACTTTTAGCACCGCCCACACCAGTCACCGTTAAGTAACTTAACATTATCGCCACTCCCATTTCTCTCTCTTTGTTCACCTATCCTTTTTATTTTACTTTTTCTGCATTCAATTTCTTCTTCTTCTCCACTCCACAACCACTCACCACATGATTGATTTCAAAATTCAAAGAGTGTGAACTGTTGGAATCTCTTTGTGAGTTTGTGTTATGAACTTGTGATTTATTTGTGACCTTACTTTTTTTGTTGTTGGTATAACAGGATTGGAAACTCTCCTAAAAAAATACCCATAATGATGAATGGTGATAATGCAGAGAGATTTAACTCTTTCAAATTGTTTCTGGGGTAAATTTTATGTTCTTGATTACATCTATGTATCACTTCAATTGCTATCATTGGTGCTATGCTGTTATATAATCCCAAATTTGTTAATTGTTTGGTGGAATGGAATGGGGGATTCTTTGTTTTGAATAAAATGGTAAATAAATAAGATGATTGGATTCTGGTGGACGGCGGTTGGTGTAGTGGGTAGCTGCTTTGGAGAATTGGAGGTGGACAACACCTTTCTTCAGAGCCTAGAAGGAAATGGATTGACTCATTGAACTTTACTTTTCCGATCTTGTTACTAATGAATTGAAAGTTAAGAACCTTTAGAATAGGTGAGTAAGTCACTCTTTTTTGTCTCTATAGAAATAGGATGGTCCTACCCACATAGAGGGGCAGGACGAGTAATCCTCGATACACTAAAAACACATGGTGTCCACGATTTGTAAATGTGAAACAGACAATACAGTAAACTCTGTAATTGAGGCCTTAAACCAATAAGAAGACCCATCCTCAACCATCATACTCACCTCTTACTAATTACCTCAGTAATAAAAGTAAATTTGAATGGTGAAAGCGGATCACCTTGCCACATCCCCTAGAGTTTCTACAAAAATTCCCTGTGGCACACTGTTAATAAGTACCAAATGTTTGGCCATTAAAAAATTCCAAACACCACTGAACCCCAATTTATCCATCACTAAATCAAGGAAATTCCACGCCACATTCATATCTTTTCACGTTGTGGGGTTGTTTTCCTTCTTTCACCTTGGCATCAATAATCTCGTCAAAGACAAGGCAACCACAATCAAAATTTTGACACCCTTTAACAAAAGCATTTGGTAGTCTGATATAATGCCACCCATGACCTTGTTCAACCATGTACCTATAACCTCAGTTAAAACCTTGTACTAATCCGTAAATTATGATTTCATACTCCCCATTATTTTCTGCACCTTCCTTCGTTGGTACGAGGGTGAAAAAGGTGGTATTTAGCCACCAATCACTGAAACACTACTGTAGAAATTAACTAACCACCTTCATGACATCATTCCTAAAGAAATGCCACCATTTCAAGAACAGCAACAAAGGGAAGCCATCCAATGTGGCACAGCCTCTTTAACCTCCTCAGCTTCCATTTGTGTGGTGCATTATAGAGGTTCCCATGGAATCATAGCACGTGTGGAAATTGCATTTTTCTTTTCCAGAAAAAGAGTCCTCCAATAAGCAATTTCGAAATATTATTGCACCAACCCTTTGCCTTGGCCATCTTGTGGAAGAAGTTGGTGTTCCTCTCACCATCCTTAATGTCTTCTACCCTATTTTATTTCTAACGACTCTACCTGTTAAATCATCCCATATTTATTACCTCTATGCAACACTTTTAGTTACTAATAAATTATGCTGATGCACCAAAGAAAATATTTAATTAACATATAACAGTGCAGAAATGCAACTTAGCAGACACGGGATATGCCTCGTGCTTGCTTGGCACTTCAGTAGCTTGTGAGACCCATTGGAACATCCTAACCACTCTATATCATTTTCTACTTGGGAGGTAACAAAAAGGAAAATTCAGGATGAGAAAATCAGCTGTTAGTTTGGGTTTTTGTTTAAACTATCTGCTAGGTGCACCCCTTACATGTGTAGCTATTTCCTGAACTTTATAAGGTAATGCAGCAAGAACATTCAAGTGTCTTTGAGACTTTAACAAGACATTATACCTGTACTAGAAAAGCCATGTCAACCACCAGCGTAGTAATTACACCGCAAACAAGACCTAAGACTCCATTAGCAACAGTAGAGGAGCCGATATCAACATCTATCTGCACATACACAACTTCTGTTAAACAATAGTAGCATTCCCAATAAAGTCAAACGTTTATAAAGGATATACTGCAAGGCAAAGCTAAGTGAGAGAATTTGTTACTTCTAAGTACTTTGAACCACGAATATAGTTACAATCAACAGCTTTTCCCAATAGACAAGGAGTACTACCAACACTCTGGCGCACAATCCAACTGCCCTGCACAATTTAATACCAGGCATCACTAACACAGAGAAAGCACAAAAGGATAAATGACATTTTTGAAATGAGAACCCATATTGAGATGAGATGAAAAGGAAATAATTAAAGATCAAGGAGTCTTATAAGCCCCATCCCATCTTGCAACATATTTCCCTCTACCAAAGTAAAATCACTTTATGGTGTCTTAATTCCTATACACAAGTAGCTGGTGTAGAAACATGGAATATCAGCACCGAAAATTGCAGACATGAGCTTAGACCAAGTGACTTGCAGCAGTCAACTCACTCTTCAGCTGATTCCAGACAGTATCCCAGTCACCCTAACTAGGCTATCTATTGTAGAGTCTTGCCCAAAGGACCAAAACATCTAAATATCTAATGAAGAACGAAGTACATGAGATGTAATTGATTTGAAACCTTTATTATTAATAATAAAGGGGTAGGGGACCTCGTTAAAAACCCCGCTTGCCAATCAAAAAAAAAGAACGAAGTAAGATTTATAAGAAAGATATGCAGAGATCTCAATTAGATAAGATGAGAAGAAGTGAGTTAGAAGAATAAGAGCAATTGATTAAGAAGAAGATGAATACTAGGGAGAGGAAAGAGATAATAAGATGATAGAATAAAATAAACTTCAATTCAATTGATAATAATCATAATAGTTGGTTCTACAAAACAATAGAGAAGCCATATTTATAGGCCCTCAATGACACAGGTATCAAGAAAGAGACCTACAATTGCTCTGCCTCACTCAAATAGTCCCACATGCTGAAGAGATCTGGGAAATATGATAAACTAAAAAGCAGTACTTCCTCGATCTAGATCATCATATTAGAAGTTTCTTGGTGTATTGACTTTCAGAAAATGTGTATAATATTGCAACATTGGGCCATCAGCATTGAGGAAAAACTCACAATTCATATGGTCAGGACTCTAGGTATAGCATAGCAACGAAAGAGACAACATAGTTATTTAAGTGGTGACATGCATAGATGAGAGTCTCTCTAATCTCTACACATGCATATGTGCAACGCAAGGAAAAGTGAGGCCCACTTTCTCCAAGTGCTAAGTTCCTTATTCCTCCAAAATTAAGAACAGAGAATAGAATGGAACCTTTGGAACTGATGGAATGAGCTTTAGTCTACTGTTACGGAACTCGTCGTCACCATCAACAAAACGTTGCAGGAGTGATCCAGGTATTAATTGTTGTGTTACAAAATAAAATACCATACTGTAATGTGTTGATCCAGGTACCTGCAAGTATACCGTTTCAATAAATCTAACAAACTCTAGATCAATGAAAAAAAATATCGGGAAAATATACAAGAGCATCTTACTTGCAGATTTACTGCCAGGGAGAAAAGTCCCTTTTCCATCGCAACCTACACAATCAAAACAATTATATTTGAATTACAACACTTCATTTCGGAATGGACACGATCAGTACACTAAGTATAAGCATAAGAGATCTAATAAATGTTGCATGAACACTGGTCCAAGTTATCAGAATTTTAAGTGCCAGGAAACTTCAAAAAGTAGGACTCATGGAATCAGTATTAAGTTTCTGATGTAAATGTGTTTTGCTGAATTTTGGAGCGTGTTCATGGAATCAAATTCAAGGACAAATTCTTTCAACCGCGGGATATTGGTGCATGAGCATAGCTGCTAACATCAGCATCGTGTCAAACTTGCAGAAAATCAGTTCCTTTTAGTAGTTATTCTATTTTTAAATTAGTTTTTAAATTAGGAGTCAAAGTTTGATTAGGATTGGTAATAGATTATTAGTAGTTTCTTTATTCAATTGCAATTAGATTGAGGAATAGGACTAGAATCAGAAATAGGGTTTATTATTTAAAGGCATTGAAGCCTCATTGTTATTTGATTGGATAGTTTATACAAATTGTTTAATTTAGAGTTCAACTGACGGAAATTTGTTTTCCCCTTGAAACCCTAATTTTGGGTGTTTATCATCGAAGTTTGCTTCCGCCTTCGTGCTATATTAGCTTCAGTTAAACAAAATACATATCAGTAATATACTTGTAAATTGGCAGAGTAGGAACTAATTAGATGTGACAATTTAGATGTACTAAGGACATATAAGTGATATAACTGCAAAAGTAAGGCTCTAAGATTCCTGCCAGTTCGTTCGACTGCAGAGCACTGAATGATCCATTCCACTCATCCTAAATATTTAAAAAGTAGTTGCAGCACTTCCACTATTAAATCTCTTTACATGTTAAAGAAGGCCAAGAATGTTTGAAATGCAAACTTCTAGATAGTTAAAAAAATTAATAGTGTTTAACACAAATTAAAGTATTAATTCCTAACAAGACATTCTAAATAAACCCACTCTTTGATGGACTTTACAACTAAAGTTGGGATTTCCATTTCTTTGTCACCATCTTCACATGTATATTTCCTATATACATATGGAAGACATTCTGATATAAGGATATTAATATCCTGACAAGGGCTCTGGCAGTCCTCCATGCTTTGGTTACTTAGCATGCACCAATACAGGGAGACAGCAAACTATCAATTCAGGATTTCTGTGAGCAATCCTTGATTTATTTTTCTCTTCTAGTTGAGAATAGATTTTTTTGCTCAGTATAAACCTGAATACATCAACTTCTGCTTTGGGATAAATTAACAAATGGCAGGCCTCACCCAACTGGATGTGCACCATCATGGGCAGGAATATGAACTTCTTAGTCTACAGTTCAATGCAGCTTAAACTAGAGGGAGAGGACAAGTTTTAACACTAACTTGCACAGCACAGCCTTGACGCCTTGCAACATGGTCCATCCTTTTTGAATCTTTGAACCAATCAACTGCAACAAGCTCCATAAGATGCTTTCCTGCCGGAATCTGCAAGCAAATTAGTGAGTGAAGCAGTACCATAACATTTCACCCAAACCCCGCTATGGAAAAGATCGGCATAAAGAACATCAGAATAACCTTGGTTTTGTCATAACAGAAACGCTTGCTCCGGACTCTAAAGTTGTTCCCATCAGATACTCTCCAACAATCACGACTATTATCACGGTCATCCCTTCGTAGGTTGCCAGAATAACAGGACAAATCAATTTGATCTGTTGGCTCCTCTTCCAATGCTTCAGTTTATCAAATACGTTTTGAATAAAGTGTTAACATTAAGCCGAAACCAAATGAGCTATATATTGATCGAATTGACTTGTTTACCTGGTCGCTTGATTTCATTCTCAAACCTATCTGGGAATGCCTGAATTTGTTTAAAAATCATATTAAACCAAAGAATTGTGACTCACAAAAATAAGAAAAAAGAAGCAAATGGTAGACCTCTTGTTCGGAGTCTTGTATTTGAAACTCTTCATCTTCATCGGAGTATTCATCCATCAGTACAGAATTTCTACTGGCATTATTCATTTGCTCCAGAGTTGGAGGTTGAAAAGATACCTCTGCGGTTTTCCTATTTTTCTTTGAAGAAACAGCATCCGAAGTCATGTTCACCATAACTGGGATCCTCGGAACCGCGAGTCTGTCATCTGTTTGAGAAAACCATTCACGGAGCCCTGTAATAGTTGAAAAGCAGCATATAAGATCAACTAAAAAATATCCACTTCTTTTTGGTAGTATTATATCCTTACGATAAAAAATTATATAAACAAACAAAGACTAAGTCCCATTGATGCGGATACATGTGTCGGCATCCGATATGGCGACCTATATGAGTAAGACATGTTTCGACCAAATATGATCAAAATACTAAGTGGTGACAAAAGAGATGAATAACGTAGAAAAGTAGTGAGAAAAGTGATGGTGATCGAGAGAATGATGAGACTGTACCTTTCGGTTGCCTACGTACCCAAATTATCGATAGGATCAAGTCTCAAGAACGTAGTTCTGTATGAAAAATAGTTTGGTATTTATATAGGTAGAGTAAAGACTTCTTGTAGCTTAAGTAATTGTAATTGAATATAACTCTCAACTGATAATTATCTCTTTCATAAGAAACGAATCTGGACATAAATTAATGTACGTAAATGGTAAGTCATGTGGCTAGGGTTCAGCTCTAGACACATGAGTTAGTGGGCCTGTACATTGATCCATGATATTGCAAATTGGGTTTTAACCCTGTCGATTAAACGAATAAAGTGGAGACTCCTACCAATGGACGTTTGCCACGTAGGTGGGGGTCGAAACACCGCCCCCTCTTTGGCATGTGAACGAAGTCCATATGACAAAGAAATGAAAATTGTAAAGAAAAATCGTAATAAAAAAGAACTAACACAATGATTTGTAGAGCAGTAGACAAACATAATGATTTATAAAGCGGTAGACGAACAATGGTGTGAACTGAAAAATTAGTGTGATGGTGAGATGAAAGTAATGACATAAAGAATGAATGTAAAGAACTAAAGATGAAAAAGAAAAAATTGTCAACTAATTTGCATGTAGGCGTTGAATGTGGAATTAAGTGAAAATGGTGAAATTAAAGTTGGTGGCCTAAGGCAATTAGAGAAAAAGAATTGGCTAATAAAAATGTTCTTAACCAACAAGGGCTTGGAATATGATAGTGAATAAAAACAAATTTTGGCAAAAACATGTGCGGGCCTAATAATAATTGGAATAGGTGTGGCTATGAAATTTGACCGGATTGGAAAGGAGATAGAGCTAGTGTCCCGTATAAGTTGGACTTGAATAATAATTGCACATGGGCTAGAATATTTGAGTAGCACGTGATTCTACTAGGATTTGAAGAGAGAGAAATTGGAAGTATATAAAAGTCACCTACGAATATGGACTTTCTCCCGATATGATATATCGTTATAAACCAGCGAGTCTCCCACCTTACCTTAAATTGGTTTGTATAATAGAATTATATAAGGACTGGGATACTAGACAAACACAAGAACGGTAAAAGGGAAAGAATATATAAACAGATGGAACGTGATGATAACTAACCAAAAAACAGTAAACACAAGCACAGATAAAAGAGAGAAGTCCAAGCCTAGCACAAAACTTAGAGAGAAGTCACAATCTATCACTGATAAACGAGAAAAAACAAAAGTAAACACCACCTTGTTAACAAACGTACTACACCATTGTGACAGTGAGTTTCCGTATTGTGCCTTCGTTGGTTTCGATGAAGAAAAGTTGCGGGTAGATGAAGAAAAGGTTACTACTGTGTTTGTTGTTTATGAATACGGTTTCGATCTGATAGTAACTTAATCGAATTAGTCTAAGGCCTGTCCAAAAGAAGAGGATTGAACGTTCACCAAACAAACGATAGAAAATAAATCTCACAAGATATTGGCTCGGAAAATCAGCCAGATAAACAAATTTGAGTGGAAAATTGTAAGAAACACGTTGACCAAAAAATCGTTTTGGCTGTCAGTGATATGAATAAACAACGAAGTGTAGATAATGGTTTGGTTTGCATTGGTGTTGTATACATCAAAAAGGTATATTGAACCTGTGGTGTTGAATTGTTTGGGTTTTCTTGCTTTTAGTTAATATGATTGTTGATTTATTGATTAAGGTAGGAAGAATTGATCTGACGAAAAGTTTTGTTTTTGCTTTGTGTCGCAGGTAGAAACGACTGTATTATAAGGTAAGGTGGGAGACTCGCTGGTTTATAACGATATATCATATCAGAAGAAAGTCTGTATTCATAGGTGACTTTTCTCTACTTCCAATTTCTCTCCCTTCAAATCCTAATAGAATCACATGCTAGTCAAATATTCTAATCCATGTGCAATTACTATTCAAGTCCAACTTATACTGGCACTAGCTCTATCTCTTTTCCAATCCGGTCAAATTTCATAGCCACACCTATTCCAATCATTATTAGGCCCGCACATGTTTTTGCCAAAATTTGTTTTTATTCACTATCATATTCCAAGCCCTTGTTGGTTAAGAACACCTTTATTAGCCAATTCTTTTTCTCTAATTGCCCTAGGCCACCAACTTTAATTTCACCATTTTCACTTAATTTCACATTCGACGCCTACATGCAAATTAGTTTACAATATTTTCTTTTTCATCTTTAGTTCTTTACATTCATTCTTTATGTCATTACTTTCATCTCACCACCACACTAATTTTTCATTTCACACCATTGTTCGTCTACCGCTTTATAAATCATTCTGTTTGTCTACCGCTTTGCAAATCATTGTGTTAGTTCTTTTTTATTACGATTTTTCTTTTCTTTGTCATATGGACTTCATTCACATGCCAAAGAGGGGGCGGTGTTTCGACCCCCACCTACGTGGCAAACGTCCATTGGTAGGAGTCTCCACTTTATTCGTTTAATCGATAGGGCTAAAACCCAATTTGCAATATCATGGATCAATGTACAGGCCCACTAACTCATGTGTCTAGAGCTGAACCCTAGCTACATGGCTTGCCATTTACGTACATTAATTTATGTTAAGATTCGTTTCTTATCAAAGAGATAATTATCAGTTGAGAGTGGTGTTTCGACCCCCACCTATGTGGCAAACGTCTATTAGTAGGGGTCTCCATTTTATTCGTTTAATCAACAGGGCTAAGGCCCATTTTGCAATATCATAAATCAATATACAGGCCCATTAACTCATATGTTTAGGTCTGAACCCTAGCCACATGACTTGCCAGTTACGTACATTAATTTATGTCTAGATTCGTTTCATATCAAAGAGATACTCATCAATTAAGAGTCATGTTCAATTACAATTACTTGAGCTACAAAAAATCTCTACTCTACACATATAAATACCAAACTATTTTTCATGAAAACTACGTTCTTGAGACTTGATCCTATCGATAATTTAGGTGCGCAGGCAACTGAAAGGTATAGTCTCATCATTCTCCCGATCACCATCATTTTTTTTCTAACTACTTTTCTACGTTCTTCATCTCTTTCGTCACCACTTAGCGTTTTGATCATATTTGGTCTAAACGTAATTGGTGCCGTCTGCGGGTCTTATTCAACACCCTTGATCACGTTCTGCAAAAATTATGACAAATACTAGAAGAGCTCAAGGTTCCGATGCAATTACCGATGATCATCGCGAACATAATGTTCACGGTCAACTTGGCGATAACGGACTAATCCCTCCTACTCCTTTTCAACAACAGGTTGCACGCGACCCTACTGTCGTTCTAGGTCGTGTGCAATTGGGTGTTGAAAAGGAATAGAAGGGAGTAGTCCGATACTGCCAGGTTGACCTTGAACCTCACATTCGCGATGATCGTCAGTAAGTGCATCGAGAACTTAGGCTCGTCTAGTATTTGTCATAACTTTTGTAGAGCGTGATCGCCGGTTTTGAATAAGACCCACAGACGACGCAATTATGTTTCGACTAAATACGATCAAAACACTAAGTGGTGACGAAAGAAATGAATAACGTAGAAAAGTAGTGAAAAAAGTGATGGTAATCGAAAGAATGATGAGACTGTACCTTTCGGTTGCCTACGTACCCAAATTATCGATGGAATCAAGTCTCAAGAACATAGTTTTGTATGAAAAATAGTTTGGTATTTATATAGGTAGAGTAGTAGACTTCTCAGTATTCTTAAGTAATAAGTAATTGAATATAATATAACTCTCAACTGATAATTATCTCTTTGATAAGAAACGAATCTGGACATAAATTAATATGCGTAAAAATGGCAAGCCATGTGGCTAGGGTTCAGCTCTAGACACATGAGTTAGTGGGCCTGTACATTGATCCATGATATTGCAAATTGGGCTTTAGCCCTGTCGATTAAACGAATAAAATAGAGACTCCTACCAATGGACGTTTGCCACGTAGGTGGGGGTCGAAACAGGACACGAGGACACACCTAATTAGAAAGAAAACTATTACTATTCCTTAGTTACACAACTAGTTCTTCAGGTCAAGACATTACAAAGTGTCTCCTTAATAAATAACTATGAAAGTGGTATATTATGGAGTTGTAACTATGTTAATAGATTATTTTCTTAGTCTTTTAGGGTATAGAAGAAACCCTAGTTTGAAACCGTATGCACAACGTGTCCGTGTGTCCGACACGAGTGTTCGTGTGTCCGACACGGATTTTTTTAAGAATATGAAGTGTCCATGTTTACTCATAAATAAACAAAAACCTTGAAGTCAAACTAACAACATATAAATATATAGTTTCAGCAAATTCAGTTTGCAACTACTTTCTTGTTACCAAGCTATTTAGCTATACGTCTGTATCCCGTTACGCATCTTTGGTCAAAGACTGGAGTACGTTCCAGTAACCCTATTCAACTATCAAGCATGTAGAATATGAAACTTTGAAACAAAGACCTAACTCAGTTCCTACAAGTGGAGCTTTAATATAAACCAATCTTGACCTGCATCTAAATGCAATAGTCCTATGCACTCAATTTTGTAAAAACAATGATATGCAACATTCTTAGCTCTAAAAGACCAATTCAATTATCAAAAGAAAATAATAATAATAATAAAAATAATAAATAAATAAAATAAAAATCTTAATAGAAGTAAATAGGATCAGGTAAAGGGACTAAAAAAACAAAATAAAAAATAGAATGTGTAAGGCTGAGTCCAATGGTTTTGGACTCTGCATCTGTATCCCATAAAAAAACAGTATTTTACAGATACAAAGTTGAATATTGTGTCCAATGGTTGCAACAATATTACGCCAATTCATAAGACGTAGAATGAGATCCCCATAATTCTACCCCACTTCATCTTTCATCTGGCCCCACAACCAAAAAAAAAAACTATATATTGATTATATTCTATTCTACGCCATATCAACCAGCGCCAAATGAAAAACAATTTTATTTTACGCCAAACCAACTTGCGTCAAACATACTCTGTACTCTCTAAATTGCTCAGTATATATAAAGGGTAATTTGGAGATAGAGAGTAAAAACCACCGGAAGTGACTCCCCTTTTATGGGGATAGGGAGCCATTGGACTCAGCCTAATAACTATCAAGGAAGTTCATCAGAAAAACTCCAAATTACTAATCAAATTTAACTTACCAGCAACACTATTCAGAATCTGGAGGAGGCAATGTTGCTGAAATTGTGGGAAATAACCCACACCCCAGCCTTTCAGATCAATCTGCATAAGATGCTGTACCTGCGTTCGTGGTCTTCCATTTCGTGGTTTGAGAGGAGAAATGTTGTATCCTCCACCTACAATCAGCAAAATAATGATATGCACATACCATAAATTAACATTAGCTAATTTGATATGGAACGGGCAATTGTCACAAGAACCTTTTAACAAAACCATAGAAGAAAGGACAACACCTACTCTCAACATGCGCCCTAACAAATCCAGGTTGAGGACCACAGCTCTCATGCTCTCTAGAACGGAAAAGAACAACTGCAATAGAAATCGCAGTGAGAGATACTAAGTAAGACTAAGACAAAATGAAGAAAAAAAATAGAAAGTGGAAACAAAGCTAGTCAAGAGAAATACTCACCATAACTTCCATCGTCATTACGGCGCCAGTAACGAACATAGCAAAGGTCACGAGGCCATACCACCCTGCAACAGCAAGCATTGTTTATAATTACACTCTTTAAGGATGGAGTTCAAAGACACTTCCCAACATTAGTATATTGGATAATAGTAGTCCCAGTGGGAAGTTCAGCACTTCAATTTGGTCCTCATGCACAGACAAAAGTAGCAGCTACCAAAAACAGAAGAATATCTGGTACACTGGATTGGTGGACTTTTCTAATCATTCCTTTCCAATGTAATGAAAGATAACCAAGACATAAAAGCAAGGAAGGTAAATCCAGAGATGAAGATTCCCTTCTATTCTCCTGATTTAAGGATAAGAGGGATACAAGATGGGCAAAAGAATCCACCTAAGAAAATAACTCCTGTGATAAGCGGGTGCATTAACTTAGCATTCTTGTTCACGGTTCTAAGATCAAAATTAACATTTTAATGTTTTTTTTGGGTATAAGCTGAAGACTATAACTTCTACCTTACGTAGGAAGCAGTTTTACCGCACAAATATAAACTAAGTCTACAAGATAAGCTAACTGAAATTAGCAAATGGACTGTTTTTTCGCTTCAGCACAACTCTACAAATAAAAAGATCTCCTCCTAAGAAAAAGTTGTCAACTAAATATCTTAGTGATGACATCCCAGCAATTGACTACCAAAGCAGCAGAACCCAGATGCAGCTGGCGCACTGGTAAAATCGAAGAGGTAGATTTCCTGAGAAAGTGTGCATCGTAGATATCAGAAAGGATGTATTCCAACTCTTGACAGCTTCTGTAGTAAGCTGAACCAACCCAGTCATGTTACTTTAAATGAAATATTGAGGTACCTCTATCAATTAAAGGCAAGTGGCTAAGGGAGCATGTAAAACACGGTAGCCTCTCACCACAGGCATTAAATTGAGTGTGTTTCCACTCTCAACTGTTCCCCTCATACTAGGTTGAATTACTACTTTGGCAGTTGGCACTGTCACCAGTAGGATAAACTAACATGTCTGACAATGGTCTAAAGTCTAAAGCCAGCTCAACTTTGGCTAATAGCAATTAGCATCAGTTTCTTGGGCTATTCAGATATAGAAGTAGTGTCTAGCATTTTAGGAACAAATAAACTAACAAGAAAAGTTGCAAATATATTAGAGAATCTGTATATAGTCTCTTTTCCATTAGGCATGTATCGTTAATGGGATCAGATTATTCTCCCCTAATAAGGCAATTTCCCCCAACCTGTAACCTGATTTGTATCTCTTTTTTATTCTGGTGACACTATATTGATAAAAGAAATGTGAGGTCCAGACTTACAGTAGAGAGAGAGACTAATGGGTGTTTGATTTTTGTTTGGTCTGACTGGAGAACTGATCACTACATCTAATGTTGTATGAAACTAGAAACTGATGGCCTCATCAGGCATATGGCCTATATCGCTTCCCAAACTTATAATTCTAGTCAGCTAGATGTTAAACCTGTATTCAATCATCTATTCACATGGCTAAAAATGACTCCATCAATCAGCTTTCTAATCAGAAAAATAATACACTAAAAACTCATTTTCCCAATCGACCCGACTTATAATCAGGGAAAAAACCCAAGCAGCGAAACAAGTTGTCTTTCTCAGACATGAAAACAGTCAGAGAGGATCATGGAAATCAGTCCTCAACTGACAACAGATACGCAAAATCAACCAAAAATAAAACTTGCAGTGAGCATATGACTAAGCTAGCATCATTAAAGGAAGCCGTCAAATAGTACATTGAAAGAAATAAAATACACCAAAAAATAAACCACGGCGTAGAAAAGTTGATTGAATGAGAGAGAGCTTTACATGGGAAACCAGTCTAGCTGCAGTCTGTGATAAAGTATTGCTGTGTGTCCATCAACCTCCTCAACTAAGCTACCGTATTGGAAACTGCAGTCCCACCTACAGTGAAAGGCATAGAATCATAGATCTTAGAACCTTATAAAGTTAGTTCACTACATACTACTTCACAAACCATGAGAAATGTATTAAGTGTTTAAACTAAAAAAGGGCTTTAAGAGGGGGAGAGAAAAGATCCTTTTAAAAGATAATTCTGCTTTCCAATTCACAAAAAAAGCCCAAGTAACATGGACACTTCATATTCTCAAAAAATCCGTGTCGGACACACGGACACATTGTGCATAAGAGTTCTAACTAGCATTTCTTCTATTCCCTAAAGACTAAGAAAATAATCGATTAACCTAGTTGCAACTCCATGATATGCCACTTTCATAGTTATTTATATGCAAGGGGCTGCTTTGTAAGGTCTGGATCCCAAGAATTAGTTGTGTAACTAACGAATAGTGATATTTTTCTTTTTAATTAGCTGGTGTCCCCTTGTCTTACTATATAGGTAGCCGTGTCAGACACTCCATATCCAAACACCGACACATGTATCCGTCTCAGTGTGACTTGGAAAAAAACAAAAAAAAAAAAAAATTGGTGAGCCAAGGATTGCAAAACATAAAAAGCTTTAAAAACTATGGTGTATCCCAATAATCAGAAGCCACAATGGAAGACTTTCATATGGAGATATAGAGTGGAGAGGTAACATCTAAGTATCAGTAAATTCCACCAGACAGGTCTCCGCAACAATAAAAATATATTAATAAAACCTTTGCATTCAAAACTTGCGATGAAATATTGTATAAGAAATGGATAACATATCCGGACATTAAATTTCAAGAACAATTCGCATCTTCTTTTACTGAAATTCCCTAACCCTTAGCTGAAAAATACTTGTTGTAATTTGTAACAATAACTACTTTCCACGAAATAAATAAAATAAGAACGTAATTGGACTATAACGACTATCAGTTTAAAACAGAAAAATCTTACTCGAAACGTGTCCCATCCATGCTCATTACAAGCTCAAATATTTCTTCACAGGTAGCTTCAACGACGCCTACAGCCTTCATTGCCCTGCTACAGCTCCTTGGCTACATGTGACACACTAGGCATGAATGCATGATGCATGTAAAGTTGAAAAATATATAGAAAAATCACTACAAAGGAAAACACAGTGACCGTAAATGAAATAGTGTGCTCAAGTGGTTAGCACATACAAGGTAATCAACTTCAAGAAGCTCTTCAAAAATGCGGAGTCCTGCAGATATTGAAAGCACATCGCATTAGAGAACATATTCTGCATTAAAACTTAGCATGAACTTGTTAAATTTGGGCATTCAACTCAAACCTTTGGCAATGAATAAAGCGTCCCCGTGATTTATTTATATTAATGCATGGCTTTAGATAACTAATACGGGATTATAAATCTCAAACACGTCCCCTCACATGAGGTGTATCTTGAACCAAACACGTGGACAATTTTGTAAATGGGTGACAAGGAGTACATGTCCCCTCTAGGCCAGAGAAATAGCTTTTGCTACGATACAAAATTAAATTTGGGCACCCAACTCAAAACGAATTGGCAATGAGTGGAGCTGCCCCAGGATTTATGTATAAAACTCAACAGAACTAAATTTGATGATGTTAATACTTACCATTCTGACATTGAACCAAGCGCCAATGCTTTCTAGAGAACACTTGATTACTATTATTCTGATTTGACAAGTCTGAGTCGTCTCTGGTCCAGTCAAATACTGACTCAGGGATACCTGCCAATTAGGAACAAAGGTGATATCTGGCTAAACGCCACAATATAAAATTATGAGGAAGTTTCAAAACAGGAGTTTATTCCTAAAGTACCATTCCCTATTGTTGTTCTGCGTAATAAAGTTGGATGGCTCTCCTCTTCGTCTCCCTGACCACTACACCTAGATATAACAATCAAAATTAAGAAGATGTATTCATGACATAACATGGCTGGAAGTATGCAGGATTGAAGGTTCTACTTGAGTATGTGTTAAAGACTCTTGAAGAACAAACAATAGACTTCACTAGTCGCTAGTTAAAAACATTTGACAATAAGCACTATTTAGAAGAAAATGAAACAGGGAGAAAATATCATAATCCTGTCTGATTCACGTACACACTACAAAGTACTGTGGAAAAGAGCGTTTTTAAACAGAATACAAGGAAGATAACAAACTTGCAAGAAGAAAAGATGTGATAATTACTTACTGACTTTCACGGTCAGATGACGAGGCAGCCCTTCCATTATCCATGCCAGGTTTATATTCAAACGAAACATAAGGTTTGTTACTATTAGTGATCGGAGACTCCTGATGCTGCAAGAAATGGCCTATCATCAGCCTTTTAACAGTGGTTTCATCCTTGAAAATTGAAATGTAAAAACTATATCAGGCATTAACAGGGCATAAGAGGACCTGTGAATTTGAAATATTGAAAGCCTACAAAGCTACTGGGTAAGAACTTCTGAAGAATATTATCTTCCAGCAAAAGAGGGTATTCCTTTTTCTTTTTCGTTTTTTTGTTTTGTTCTACTTTTTGTTCCATTTTTGGTGATTCACTCAAAGAAGTTTGTGAAGAAAGGTTCAAAAGATACATGAGAAAGAGATTTCAGCATAGCTGCACTTTTTGATAGCTTCAATCAGTCGGCAAATATAACCAAGAAAACAAACAACATGATGTAGTAAGGAACCTGATCAATGACAAGTTCAATCTTCTCCTTCCAGATTAATGCCTCTTGAATGTTAAAAGCCGCCATCTGAAATCAGAAGAAAGCCTATAAAAAACATTCTCCATGGAAAATAGGTATAAAATGCAAAAAACAATCAATTCAATACAAGGGATTGAACTTTCACAGTTTGAAGGTTGAGTAGTATCCCAATAAATTTTTAAAAAAAAAAAAAAAATAACAGTAAAATTAAAGAAAAATCCCAATACTAACTGTCAGAGAGTAAAATTTATCTTGAACAAGCTGTATGAGAAATGAAACAATGGAATCACAACAATGGCTACTTTAGATTAAGATTTTCCCATATGCTATGAACTATGCTTTAACCCTTTCAACTTTGAGTGAAAGCCCAATAATTGATGTCAATGAACATAAATCTTGAACAAGCTGTATGAGAAATGAAACAATGAGATCACAACGACAACATAAAATCGAGTGTCTATCAAATAATGTTTAACAAGATGTGTGAAACTATGGTTGCCTTGGACAGTTAACTTCTTTTTAAATGTACAAGAAACGAAACAATGGAATTACAATGACTATTTCAATTGAGAGTTATCCTACAATGGAACTACAATGACTATTTCAGGTATGATCATGGGTACTAATTCCTCGATCCAAGCTGATCTTAGGTTTAACAGAATTGTGTTCTCACACAAGAGCACACATTAGAAAACATTTTCTGGGCTTCAAATCAACTTGTCAAGGTCGAAGATTGGAAGAGTTTCCTACATCACATTTGGGCCTTCCATTGGGAGCTAGAAGCAAGTCCAGGGCTATTTGGACTAAAGCAATTGAGAGGGTGGAAAGTAAATCAGCGGGATGGAACACTAAGTAGCTTTCTATAGGAGGGAGGTGCAAATTGGTAAACTCTAGTCTCTCTGCTATTCCAAATTACTATGTCTTTGTTCCCAATTCCTAGGGGTACATCTAATCATTCGTGATGCTATCTAGAAGATTCGTGCGGAGTGGGAGGAAGGAAAGAATAAGATGCACATGGTTAAATGGAATAGGCCTTGTCTACCAAGGGATGAATGAGGTTTGGGTTGCATACACATTTTGTCTTGGGGTTTGGAAAGGCTATGAATTAATCTCTAATAGAAATCGGTTTGGAATATATGGGAATTGATCTGACTTCTCTCGACAGAGGGATATAGGATTTGGAGATAAGATGAGGAGGAGGAACTTTAGAGTAATAGTGGACATGTATGAAGAGGGGAAGAGCAAGTGGCCTTTGAAGGAACTGAGCATCCCTTTGGTAGGACTCTTTGGAGGAGAATTACAAGTAAATGGGAGTATGGGACAGCTTTAAAAATGGCGTGTCTTTTCTTTCCGGAACAGGTGAGACCATTTCCTTTTGAGAGAACGTTTGGATGAGTGAAATCTCACTAAAAGAGCAACTTAGTGACATACGAGAGTTAGAGATCGTTGATTTCAGATTATTTCATGAGAAGTAATGAAGGGGTTTTGTGGAATGTGTCACTTAGAAGAGACCAAAGAGATAGGGAAAACGAGAGCTTCTAGTCTTTCTAAGATTCCATGGGAATAGATTTAGGGAGTTGGATTCAAGGAAGTGAATTTGAGAAAAGAAAGATGTGTTCTCAATAAAATCTTTTTACTTGGTCTTGGGCAAGAGATTTACCTTGCAAAACTTGATCCTAATTCCCAACATAAAATGATTGGATGAACTCTATCCCAATCAAAGTATCCTTCTCTTGTTGGCTTGCTTATTTGGAAAGGATTGAAACTATTGATAATCGTAATTGAAGGGGTACATATCTACCAAACCTTTGTTCACTTTGTGGTGGAAAGTATTGATCATCTTCTTGTCAATTGTCCACCGGTGAACGATGTATGAAATTTTCTTCATATCGTTCCGTAGATTTTAAAATCCACCATTAAATGTTAGAGAATCCTTGGCGAAGGAATTTGATTGCAAGTGTTTTGTCTAGCAAGGCCAAGTTGCTAGCGGATCACAATCCTAGTGCAACTGTGTGGACCTTATGGAAAGAGAGAAACTTGGGGATTTTCAAACACAAGGAAAAAGAACTATACAAGATAGACGAAAGAAATCAAAAAAGATGTGTTTGATTGGGTTAATGTGTGTCTAAGCTGTTAAAGAGTGGGTTATGCAGATTTTATTTGTATTTGGGATACTCGTGTAACAGAATGCTATGTTTGGGTACAATCTGGTAGCTTCTTGATACCAAATATCATTATATGTAGCTTGTCTCATGTAACATTTGAATTTTAATAAATTGAATTGAGTTTTGTCGTTGAAAACATATCAGATTTGTGTCCCTGAATTTTGTGGCAAAAAAGAGGCTTGCTTATTGTCAAGCACTTCCTGTGCACTAAGGACAACATCAAAATCTAATGTCAATCTACATAATCATCTAGCAAGATTAAGGAAGGATCTGGCGTGCATTGTACAAACTCTTCCACTCTTTAAATTTTGGAATGGAAACCCTAAAACATCACAAATTCATTTGAGATTCTTGAGGCAATTCTTATAAATCTCAACTCTACCAAACTACATCAAGACAATCACAGTTCTGCCTCACACACCCAGTAGGTAAACACTTCCAGCATTACCTTCTCAATAGTTCTTCTCAAACAAATATCCTCCACTACGGGCATCTCAAATGGAGGGTGTAGAATTACACCTCCACATGGGTGCCACTGGGATTTGACAACTCCTACATTCTAACATGTAGTATAAAGATGTCCACACTGGATAGCTTCCAATGGGAAACATTTACAAAATGGAACTTTAAAACACAGGCATCACTTGGAGTGACAGTGTCGTCCGAGTTAGAATTAAAGAGAAACATCACTTGGAGTGACGTCCGAGCTTATTTTATAAAAGTAGAACTTACTTATTTTAAACTCGTGTGTCACTCCAAGTGACATCCAAGCCCGAGTCCTTTACCAACTTGTATCCTTATGGAGAATTTTCCACTAGATCTATTAGTTATTAGCTGTTGTCTATGGTTTGCATCCCCTATTGGGACGGTATTTTGGAGATTGGGGGTGTAAACTTTACATCTTATATGGTTCACCACCACCCCCTGAGATGCCCTAAGCAAGTTTCTATGGAGAAGGGTTTTCAATGAGGGTCTCCAAATGTACTTTTTAAAGTAATGACACCGTTAAAACAAAAAGGCTAATCAAACCCTGTAAGCGAAACTTGGATAATATACCTTATACAAAACAAAAACCCTGAATTAATATGGCACTAATCCATTTCGTAGCATTATCCTGTCCAATCTGTTCTTTCACTAGACCTACACTCCATCTGTTACTTTTTTTTTTTACTGATCGATCCTACACTCCATCTGTTCCTAAACAAAAAGTCTGTTAGTTCTTCACCACAACCTGTCACCCTCACATGGCCCTTGTTCCTTTGTTTTGTTTACTCTAACTTTAATGATCTTCAAGTGTATTTTGTATTGCTCGTTATTCTTTCAAAAAACAGGAGAGTCCCTATTCTTTCAATAACGCTGGGGGTTACCGATTGCAAAAAGATAATTTTGCAGCATCATTTTGACGTTTCCAAGTCTCATACATTTGCTACTGTCGTAAGTTTACCTTTACAATTCAAAGTTGAATGGGACTTGTTGACTGATTAAAGCCGCTGAAATTTCCAATTCTAAGCGAAGACTACTTTAGCATAAGGTGAAACAAGGAGAATTAAAATAAAAAATAAATAAAATTGCAGCAGGTGAATAACTATCCAAGCCATTATGCACTTGATTATACTAATTACACAAAATAGAAGTAAAAGGGAGGATAGTAAAAGACAACAGCTTAGGAAAAAATTCAAGTACGGAAAAGATCGCACACCGTAATCCGATGGTATTTCTCTTTCTTGTTATACACGGACAAGACATAAACCATCTGTCATGAACAGACCAGACAAGTCAGTTCTAGAAAAAAAGCATAATTCAACAAAAGTTTGAACAAGAAAAAAAAACGAGAAAACTACAACAGCATCTGACAGACGAAGGAAAGATATAGAACAGATGACTGTACATACCAAACGAAGTGAACATTATAGTGTGCAAAAATCTCGTGAATGCAAGAAGTGTCTACAAACGCAGAAAATGGCATTGACGCAGTGCCAGGTAAAACACTGCACTGGGCCATCCTGAAAGGATCTCCCAAAATCTCAATCACTAGAAGTAACCTTCATGAAGTTGATCATTTTAACTTCAAGGAAAATTATATGACATACTCTTTCATGGTACCAAATGGAGATGAGTTAAGGTATTATTGTTGGTGGAGGATGAAATCCTGACCATCATGATCATTTGTACAAAAGTCCGCTCTATCTAAAACTTAACAACATCAATCAAAAACAAAGGAAAGTAAGCCAGCCCCTACTGATAGTTCTAATTTACAAGATGCCAAAGACAAACAACTACTCATATTGAGGCTGCTTTACTAAAACCACTCCAAAAGCCAATACCAGAAGCAGGCCATCAATTCTATGCTAATATCCTCAGGAAACATTGCACTAATCACTGTAAGACAAGACCGATGCACTAAAGAGAGAAATATCAAGTCACCTCAAGAATCAATCAACTAGTACAATAGTGTCTCTGATATGCACGGTAATATCTGTACTATTTGGCACATTAGTCACATTGGAAAGAGGACACAGACCATCTCTTTGTCTCAACCACACGAAAAAGTAAATGTCAAGGACCTTGACGGACCTCTTGCAACGACTTTCCCTTACAAAAATCTAATCCAAGGAGACAACCTATAAAAGATAAATGGAATTTCAACAAAAAACATGTTCCAAAGCATCAACCTCTCACTACCATCAGCTTATGTCTCTTTCCCTCGTAAGAGAACAAAAAGTTGACTCTCTACTTCCAAATTCAGCACACTGAGTGGATTAAAACTCAATTCCAAAGGGAGAAAGCAAGAAGCGCACAGGTGATAGGTAATGTAAGAGCACTAGACAGTTACAAGTGGCCAAGCAAGAATATCAAGGTAGGGAAGTGGGAAACTGCCTCACCCGTGACTACAAACAATGTAAGTATAATTGATTTACTAGCAAGAATGACTGAACAAGGATGATAGTAATTCTCGCTTTAGTATGTATCTACCCTAGAAAAAATATTTTTTTGCAGTAAATGGTTAAAAGGTGCGCAGCAACAGTCTAAATACTAATACATTATCACTCCACACATTATTCTACTACTTAGCATAAAAAAGAAGCGCACACACACAAAGAGAGCGATAGAGAACTGACATGTCCGTGGTGCGTCTTCAAACCTCGATCCTCCACTCTACAGTTGCCGTCTATAAGTAAAGTCTTAATCGGAACCTACAATATAAACATGTATATATATCTAAGGAGTGAGCTGAAATAAAACAAACATAAGGGGAGTAGTAAGTAAATTACCACATTATCCTGAGGTTTTCTCTTGTAATAAGCAAGAAGACGAGATTCAAGAACGAAATATCTCATATGAATAAACGACCGTCCGATCTTTCTCCTTCCGTATCTTACCATCCATCCTTCATACACCACTTTCGCCATCTCCCTCTCTCTCTCTCACTAAAAAGACATTTGAATCTGAGAAAAAAAAAATGAATATTCTTTTTTATTTTATTTTAATACGGCTCGATCTCGGTAAAATTGTATGGGCCGGAAAAATGTTTTTCAGGTAGAGCGAGGAGAGAGAAAGAAAAAAAAAAAAAAAAGGAGAGAGGGAGTGAGAAACTAATGAGCGATTTTCACGACTTTAATTTAAAATCAGAAAAAAATATATATATATATATTATTAATATAAAATGTAGGTGAGTCAGATCGGGGGATTTTTAAGCAGGCGTTGATGATGACTACTAGGTTGGCGGGAATGAAAATGAAAGTGTTGTATTAGTGTTGTCGGGTTGTGGGGAAGGGCAATAGTAGGTCCACGACTACGTACAAAGTTGCCGTAGGATTATTAAATGAGGGGTTCAGATTTACAATTCAGAGTCCCCACACTATATACGTGTTTGGATTTTTCTGATTTGGAGGGATCTGGATCTAAGGTTGGACTTTGGAGGAGAAATGATTAGGTTCTGTGTCAATACGCGTAATAATTTTCACTATTCTGAAAAAGCAATCATTTTTTTTTTACATACCCCCACAAAATGCACATTATTTCCTGTTATACACGTAATACTACGTGTTAAAAACTTAAAATAGATGCCGGAGGAGGAGCTATAGCTTTGGAAACTGTCAAGGCATAGTGGCAGGAGCAATAGTTAGGAGGTTTAACGGTACAAGTGCAGATAATCGAAGCAGAGCTAATTGTAGTGGATGCTGCAATAAGTATGACCACTACACTTGAAGGACCATAGTTCCTTTTGAGGGAGACGATAATATCTCAATAATGGAGACCATACAGAGTTGGAGTAATCCATGTTCATGTATCTGTAGTTTGTTACATGTAAGAAACTTAAGTTTGAGAACCTCTTTTAGTTTCAAGCCAAAACCACGGTACACAGCTCAAAGTTATGTTCGGCCATAGTTTGTTTCCTGATCAACGATACAAGATTAAATTAAAAAAAAGAGTAAGTTTCATTTTATACACTTTTTATACCATAGTTTGTACCATGTCGCCCCACAACTTTACCTACGTGAATTATTACCTAGTTGTTTGTGGATGTTTTCAACTAATCATAAAGATTACCTCTATAAAATTTTAACTCATTTGAGTAACTATGTCAAAAGATGATTACAAAATTGAAAAATCTGAGCCGCAGTTAAATATAAATATAGGGGTCGGGTTAGAGTCACTCCCAATCCACTCCCAAGACTTACAAAATGAATTAGGACTTGATTTTTGGTGGATATGATCTGCTCACAATGTAAATCATCCTCGCAAAAAAAAACATCATATTTGGATATGTCTAAACACCCCACTTTTCGAGTGAAAAATGAGCTACGGCAGTTGATTGTCGTCAGTGTTATCTTTTAGCGGCACCCTTGTGTCGTGGATTTGTTCTGTTGACATATATGAGAGCCTCTAATATATTAATAGAATTGACCATTCACATAAGTTCGAGCTTATGGAGAAATTGGCAATTTAACATGGTATTAGAGCCACTAGTTTTTTAGAGGTCTCGACTCCTCAATATCCGAGATGTGACAACAACCTAAATACCCAATCTATTACATAACCCTTAAGAAAATAATAACACATACGGAAAAAATCTAAATAATAAAATATTGTTAACAATAACTTATCATTATGAAAACTTGCAATCAAAATTAAGTTACAAACTTCTTCACTTAAAAATTCATAAAATAAATTAAAACATGTCCCCAGCAAATTCCACTACATCTCTGAGGAAATATGAACCGACATCTTATTAAAAATAAATGCTAACATCAATCACGAGTAGCACACTACCTTCTCGAACATCAATTAACCCTGTCTAGGCTGATCGACTATGTTCATATAAGAACACACCCGATTAACAAACATACAAATCGGGTCAGCATTATAAATAATGCTGATATGAGTAGCCTTAGAAAAACCATTTAGATATACATAAAATTTCGTTCCTTATATGGCAGGTAGTTTCTCCACCGAGGCACCTTAGCTTAAGGTAGTCAGTTCCTTCATAAAGGCACCTTAGCTTCTAACTAAGAGTAAATCAAACATATGGTATCCTAGTACTTACATTTATGCATGCTCTATCGCAGAGTGAGTCCTCTCTGCAAGAATAATTAGTTTAACATACTCTCCTGCAAAGCAATTTGTAATAATCATAGCATAAAATGAAGCTTAACTTGACAGTCTTAAATCAATAACCACACCTAAGGAAAATATCATATCAGTAACATTTATCAAGTGTCCCTAATAACACACCGTCTCTATGTTTTACCTAGTATATCTGGCTGCCAAAATCGTTACCCAACGCCGAACATGTACACCCACATGTCTCCCCTCACATACTGGACCACTCCGTGCGTAACTACCCTAAGCAGGATATCGCATATTGGGTAACCCTCACACGGAAGCCATTATGTGAGTAATGCCACTATTCGGCATAAAAATAACGCGCGTCTCGTTCTAAAGTTTGTGAACGAAATAATCAAGCCACTATTCGGATACGCCAGAAGGGCCATTCAGATTCATTGAAACGCCAGAAGGGCCAATCAAATTGCACACGCCCTACACAGGGCTAATCACATGAGTTGTGGTAGCTAGGTTATAGGATTTTCGTTACGTAATTTATTCAAATGTATACATCTATGCATCTTAAAATTTCCCTCTCTTCACGTGCCAATATTCACACAAGATCAACGTCAAATCTATATTAGATACTGACAAACAAGTTTATACAAGTGTCACTAACATCCTATCGTCGGATTTGTCCGTAAAATTCAATCTATAACATTTTGGAAAAAGTCAACAGTCAACGGGTCAACAGTCAAACCCAACGATCAAATTTAATCTGTCGGTGGTCCCAACTGGTCCTCACCCAAATCCATATTTAAAACAAATCAAACTTTGGTCCTAACCGACTTGGCTAAGCTGACCTGGTTCCATAACTTAAGTCGTACCCCCGGCCCATAAACTGATCATCTATGCATCTTAAAATTTCTCTCTCTTCACGTGCTAATATTCATACAAGGTCAACGTTAAATCTATATTAGATACTGACAAACAAGTTTATATAAGTGTCACCAACATCCTATCGTCGGATTTGTCCGTAAAATTCAATCTATAACATTTTGGAAAAAGTCAACAGTCAACGGGTCAACAGTCAAACCCAACAGTCAACAATCCTAATCGATGGTCCTCCCAACTGGTCCTCACCCAAACCCATATTTAAAACAAATCAAACTTTGGTCATAACCGACTTGGCTAAGCTGACCCGGTTCCATAACTTAAGTCGTACCCCCGGCCCATAAACTGATTTGGTCCAACTAATCGAAACAGACCTTAAAATTATTTAACCCGGCCTATGTGATTCACTTAACATTCTATGGACCAGCCCACATAAACATGTTAAACTGGCCCAAAACAAAAGATAAAAGAATTGGCCCAAAACAAAAACTGCTGTGGTCCGGCCCAACTAATTATTCCCAGATCAAAAAAGTTACACACCGACCGGGAGCACTAGATCGCTCTCACGGTCATCCCCTTCCCAGCACCAACAGCTAGCTTCCAGCCACCCAAAAACCTTCACACACCACCTAAAACTAACCCATCGAAATTTGTGTGGGTGAAAAACCCCACAACTTTACTTCACCAAGAAACCCCAAATTTTTAGTTTCGAAAACACCTCTCAACACTTAGATCCGACCGCCATTAATGTTCTTGAAGCTTTCAACCACTCTCAAACTTGCCCCCTACCACCATTCATCAAACAACCAACCCGCAATACAAACAAAATAGTTCCAAAAAAAAAATGAAAATAAATACAATATCCAACCCCTCAGTATCGTAGTATTGAATATTTACAGGGGAGGAGGTTAGGGAGCTCGCGCCTCCCTTCACAACCACCTAAGGGTTTCGACAGTTCTATAATTCTAACAAGTTTTAACATTAACGAGAAGAATCGTTGCTGAACAGAAAATGAGCGGAAAATGAAAATGAACGGAAAACATATAGTAAATGTGGTACTATAGTAAAGTCATCTCTGTGTATAGACGAGAAAAATGAAACTAAACTACTCACCTCTCTTGTTATCGTGAAAAAGAAATATCGAAGAAGACTATGCAAGAACCAATCCCAGCTAGCTAGCAAAATCCGCCGTTCTTCTTCGTTTTTGCTTGAGTGTGATGTTAGTGTTTTTGAGAAAAACTACTTTCTCCGGAGACACCATATATTTTGCTTAACTTCCAATTTTACTAAATATCCTTATTCCTAACTATGGAAATCTTATTTTCTATTAAAAGTATTATATCTATTAAGTTCCTTATGTTAATATCTTGTTTCCTTCTTATTTAAAACTTTCCGAAAATTAAAGATAATCTATACCCAACATTCAAAATTCAAATACTAGTTTCCTATATTAACATTATTCAAAATTACTATTTGGTATTCCCTCATTTCTCTTTCTATCAAAATTCAAACCCACATACTAGCACGTTGACTAGAAAATAAAATCAAATACAGACATACTAAATATTGTTACGAAAATAATGTAAAAATAAAATAGGGGTCTTACAGCAAGTTTGTTCTGTTGACGACATCAGCTTGCCGTGGAATTCCAGTAGAGTAAATAAATGCATTTGGCATCAACTTCCTTCTGATCGAGCATGGTTTTTCGATCCTTATATTGAGATGGTATTAGATTGTAGTATTAACTATACAATAACAGGTACATCGACATGCATATAAAAGATACGACACTTCCGGGATTCTAGTATCACAACTATAGTGTCGAAAAAGATAATCGCAAATCAACTTAGCATTTGCATACATAAATTACACCAAAAGTTTCCATGTGAACCAAATCGTATTGAGATCGAGTATTGTGCTAATTAGCAATATGATTTTTCCATGCCCATGCAATAAAACCAGATATGCATTAAGCGGTTTATAATCTGCAACAATAAGATTGCATTGCTCGACTCTTTTAAAAGACTAATCTGGAAATTGCGAGACTTTGCCCAGAGAAAACCATAACAGAAGGGATCACCACGCCACCACATAGGCAGCAAACCTTAGCACCACCATATCATTCAAAGTTATACTCATAGGAAAATTCAGTTCCAACGGGTATATCTTGTTTGGCAAATATCCCAACTCTAACTTCCCCCAACACATTCCACTTCCTTGTTTCAAAATTTGGTTGGTTGGAAGTTCCAAAAAGTATGAACCGAGAGTCAAACCAGAAATTTTCGAGTAAAAAATAAGTTACGGCAGTTGATTGCCGTCAGTGTTATCTGTTGGCGGCACCCTTGTGTCGTGGGTTTGTTCTGTTGGCGGAATATGGCTGTCGTGGTATTTTCATCACTCATAGTTTAACGAAGTAAATTTTCATGGAATTGAAAATGGCGGGAGTTTGGTTTCGCTAGGACAAGAAAAGGGATGGAGGAAAAGTGTCGGATGAGAATGAGAAATATAAGGTTTGGATTTCTTTTTTCAAACTTGGGTGCCTACTTGAACAAAAAAAGGTGGGGTGCTTGGTGGGGGGGGGGGGTGGTAAACCCATATGAAGAAGGGACATATGTGGAATAACCATTATTCCACTACCCTTTTACCAAATGGGTGCTAGTCCCATTTATAGGGGTGTCACTACTACATAAAGGCTCATTCCCCACGGTAGGTCAAAGAGTATATCCCACGGTTTCACTAATAACAGTGGCTAATAGGGCATTTGTCACGGTAAGAACAGCTTTTCTAATTTCGGCACAAGCAAATACCACTAGTCTCATAAAGCAGTGGCATATAAAGTGCCATATACCACGGAACGACTCAAAATCAGCTAATTTGTGCTTTGGTATTCATATATCCCACAGTTTCAACGAAAAAGGTGGCGAATGTTTTGCAAAATAGCCTGGATACCGTGGAAAAAGGCAGCCTACCAAAACCGCACCCTACCTTCAAAAATGAAGAACAAGCTCTCTGCATCACTTGGTCTTCCACCTCTAAACCCATTTCTTGCGCTACTACCTTTAAAGTCTCACTAATTTCGACAACCTTTTCACTCATTTCAACGACACTCTCTTATCTCCTCCAAACAACAATATCACATTCTCTTCAATTTCCATTTCAATGGAACAAAAAATTTCTACCCCCAAATCAAAAAATTGGATTAACCCCACTGCTAAAGGGAGTCCAAGACATAGATTGATTACCGACCGCTCCCTTCCTGTGGTTCTGTTCTCCTGGCTTTTCAACTAAAGTTTGATTCCTCCTGTGGATGTAGTCAAACGTAGAGGAAGAGCTAAATCTCAGTTCCGCCCACTTACCCCTTCTTCGCGTCATGATCAGCCGTTATTTCTTAATTAGTCCTCGTACCTTTACGGCATGAACCTTATATCTTAGAGAGGTAGGGAATGAACGCTCAATACCTTCGACGGAAGAGAAGGTAGCAGTTAAAGATTCAAACTTTGATGAAAAACTTTACAACTTTTGAGAAAGCACTCATTGGTTCATCAACTGGAGGTATGGCTGGTGCTTTTACTTATGTCTGTCTTTTACCTTTAGACACTATTAAAACAAAGTTACAAACCAAAGGGGCAACTCAAATTTACAAAGGAAGTGTAGATGTCATTGTGAAAACTTTCCAAGCAAAGGGGATATTGGGTTTCTATAGCGGCATTTCTGTAGTAATTGTTGGTTCAACTGTTTCTTCTGCAATTTATTTTGGTACTTGTGAGTTTGGAAAGTTGTTTTTATCGAAATTTAGTAAATACCCATCTGTTTTAATTCCACCAACTGCTGGTGCAATGGGGGAATATTGTGTCTTCAGCTGTAATGGTGCCGAAAGAGCTTATTACTCAAAGGATGCAAGCTAGTGTGGTGGGTAGGTCTTGGCAAGTTTTGTTGAGTATATTACAGAAAGACGGGATATTGGGTGGTTTATATCTTTGGTTATCTGGCTGACTTTGCTTAGGAATTTACCTGTTGGGGTGTTGAGTTATTCGTCGTTTGAGTATTTGAAAGCCGCAGTGTTGGCTAAAACTAAGAAAGGTCATTTGGAACCATTTGAGAGTGTGTGTTGCGGGGCGTTAGCAGGGGCGATAGCAATGGCTTTTCTTCTCGGTAAGATTTGTGGATAATATGCTTGTTATGTTATTTTGCTTATAAACTTGTTGTTGGTTAAGTTTGAATTGTAGTGTGCTACTCAAGTTGGAAGATATCTTGTGACTATGATGAGTACTGGAGTCATACTTGCAATTTGGATTTCAATTGTCAGGTTTGAATTTTTCATAATTTGGTGGGACATTTTACAATAATTTGGAATTTTTGGATTGAGAAAGTTTTGTGTGAATTTTGTTTGAAGGTGGGAACAATCAATTGGATACTTTGATATGGTATAGTTGGCTTGGGGGAATTATAATCGGAACGATGATTGGTTCCAATATGGTTTTGGAAGAACATTATAAGGTTGGTCCAAGAAATATTGTCATTACTGGAAGGTAAGATTTCTTAGATTAGTTTGAAATTTTAATTACTTTCAATTTAACTGATATGTTCATTTTACTGTGATTATTCTTCTTCTTCTTGTTTTTGTTGTTCCCTTCTCAGTCTGTTTTATGTTTAATATAAACCAAAAGAAGGAAATAGGGAGTATGTTCTTGGTAATTTGTTAAACAGTTGAAGTCGTACTTGTCTAGTATTATGCTTGAAGATAATTGTCATTGTCTTTTTAGGTTTGTCAACCAGATTCAATTTAAAACATAAAAGTACTTGCTTATTGGAGATCGGTGCCAAGTTCTTGATAATTATATCCTTGTGAATGATTCCTTTGGTTATGCAACTGTTTTTCATTGTTTTGTGACTTGAATACTAATTATGTTTGATTTGATGCTATACCCGATTTGAAACTGCGTTCTTATAATTATATCCTTGTGAATGATTCCTTTGGTTATGCAATTACATTCGAATATTATAGCTCAAAGATTGTTTTGAAAACTTTTGTTTTCGCTTATTCATCTTTTTCTTTCTGTCTATCTGTCTATGGCAGTTTCAATCTGTCTATCTATTGCAATGTATTTATCATCTCTTCCTATATTTCTTCTAATTAATTAGTTTTGCTAATTTTCAACAGCTAAACAATGCTGGCACCAATAAAGGTTTTAGATCCTTATTGCAATTCGTAGATGAAGATATTGAGCAGGTGTTTCTTTTTCTCTGAATTCATTCATCTGAGTACTGCTTGTTCCAGAAATGTGGTTTTCTATCACCTTCCGCAAAGGGGGTGGTAATAGTAAAGGTCCAATGCCATTAATCAATTAGTGACCATATGTTTAATGTGCTAAGAAAATTGGTGACATAAATCTAAATAGTAACCATTGCTTTCCATGATATGAAGGATTTTGGCTTTTTTCTCAACTGAGACGGATGGTCTACTTTAGTTACTAAGTGTACTTATTCTTCCCAAAGGGGCCGGTGGTGCTTAACTGACATAGTTTTATACATCATGATTGTATGAATAGATTGTCTCAACAAATTTGGTTGGGTCTTTGCTTTGCACATGAGAAGCCATGCGGGTGATGAGATCCCATGAAAAAGGAGGTCACATATTTAACATGGATGGTGCAGGATCTGGAGGTTCTAGTACCCCTTTAACAGCTGTGTAAGCTCTATTCTTGTTCATTCTTAATCTAATTTTATTCATTTTAAAGTAAACAGCAGTGTTTGTGCTTAGCATCTAAAAGTATGGCGGCAAGTTTCAAGTTGTTGTTGAAGGTGTAGCCGAGGCGGCTCAGATCCCAGACGCTACTTGGGAACCTAGCGCCTTGCCTCGTGCTTGACAACATATATCTAAGATTGTTTATTATTTGTTAATGCTTTTCACTCAGTTGTGACTACTTTGACTTGTAGATATGGTTCGACCAAGTGCGGTATAAAGGCGCCTTCGGGCATCACTTTTGACAGACTGCAAGTGGTCGAAGGTAGGAGTACATACAACATCTCCAGGCATGGTGCTTACAGATTTACTTCTAAGGTACATTTTTCATGATAAGTTAAACTTCTGTTTATAGTAAACCGAAAATGGTATGGTAGGTTCCTAAAGATACACTATCAGGCACCAAACCCCCAAGCAATCACATGCCAATAGTAAAGAGTGTAGGTATTACGTAATGAAGTTTATGAGAGAAATAATGGAAGCTTGTTCAGATAATTCTTTTGAAAATAAGGTATAAGTCGTCATACACTAGCATTCTCTATTTTGTGGTAATCTTCATTATTTAGTTATTATATTACTCTATGATCTTTGATAGTGCAGATAACAAATCTATCCCTCAAAGATACATACACACAAGAGGAACTTGATGTTATTCGACTTGAAATTCTTAGATTCATCCAGCATAATGGAGCGTTCGAGCCAAGCGTTGTGTCTTTGCTAGGTTTTGACCCATTCCAGTTAAGGTTTGGTGTTTGGTCTCACCATTTTTTTGATATTTTAGATGGAACAAATAGATTGCTATTTTGATTGATGGAACAAGTTAGGTCATTATTATTTTGATAGAACAACTAAATTTGGATGATTATTTCATTATTAATGACTCGAAAAAGTTCAAAACTCTTTTAGCAATTCAATGTCTTCGTGTTGGATGTCTAAATTTATTTCTTTTGTTCGTGTTGCACTATGAATTGTTTATTTGAGCAATGTGTTTTTAAATCTAGTGTGGATATATATGGTGAAAAAGGCAGGTTGCAGGTTGAATGAATATGATTAGAATTAAATAATTAGGGGCTTTTAATTTTTTTTTAAATGACTATAAACCACGGTTTGGTAAGAATCGAGGTATAAGTAGTTTATATACCCCACGGTGTTTATCCAACCGTCGTATTTAGCATCACTATTCCCCACGGTTCAAATCAAATAGAGCATATTGTTTAGACTATTAACCACGGTTTGGAAATACTAATACCAGTCAAAACCGTGGTATATAAGAGGTACTATTTCCCACGGTTTTGCTAGAAGTATTTGTCACGGTGGTTGTTACCACGGTATGAAAACAGTGGCTAAAGGCTTTTTACCACTGTAAATAACAGTGGTATATGAGTTTTTCTGTAGTAGTGTGTCAATACTGTGACCCTATTTGAATGAGCTGAAATTTTGCTCATGGTGGGGAGATCAAATCTACAAAACATTCTCAAGGCCCTTGACCAAACCCGATCTGAATATTGTTAATGTGTGTTTTTGACAAATGTCCCTAGCTAACCCTAATTCCCTAATTTAAACTTATTTACCTACTTCATCACTACCGAAATTATCTCACGTTTTCACCAAATCCCAAGTAGGAAACAGTTTCAACAAGATGGACCATGCCAAGACTAATCCTAATAGAGATAATATGTAGTGTAATCAAAACAACATTTTTAAGAGAGAGATGAGGGAGACATTTTAAATCATTAGTTATAGTTTTTGTTTTAAATAATTTGTTATAGTTTTTATTATTCAAGTAACTAAAATCAACAAAAACATTTCTTTCTCTCACCAAAATCCAGAGGGTTTAATTATAAATTGTTTCTTTATATATTCTCCCCTCTTCTAGAGGTAGATTGATTGATTCCTTACTCATTACTATACCATACCTCAAGACCATTGAGAGTAAGGTTTGAAACATAGGAATTAGATAAGTATCACTACACCAAAAAGGAAGTTTGGTAACGGTAATAATTGTTACTAATATTTTTACTAACGCTTATAATCGTTACGTTTGGGGTGTTACAGTCACTTGCATAAAATTTTGTAACAGATATATCCGTTAGTGACATTAGTTTAAGTAACACTTATATCCGTTAGTGTTCACATTTTGTAACACTTACCATACGAATGAAATTTATTCGATGCATGCCATTCGTCACACTTATGACTGTTACTAATGTCATTGAACAACAATCAACATTTATTTGTAACGGATATAGCTGTTACGGTATGGGGACGATTTTGAAAAAAAAATATAATTTATATTTTAGCCCGTTTGTTTTGGGCTACCTGTACCTGTACGTGCACCACCTAGAACACAAAATTTGCAGTAACTCACCACACCATAGAAACTTTTTTTAAAAAAAAGCTCCATTCAAGTCATATAACCATGTAAAGAAAAACAAAATACCTGCCATTTCAAACACAATTTACGCAAACTCCACCATTCAAGTCTTAAACAAATATATTTCGTTGATCATAAATACCAAGTCTTAGACATAAAAAAATATGGTACTGAATCCAACCAAAATTTACCACACATCTAATTTATTACAAGTACACCTAATCTGTCAAACTCAAAACTTCATTTCTTTCTCTTACATGTATTTCTACATATGAGGCATGCTTCACAACACCAACACCTGCAAAATAGCAAAGCAAAAAAAAAAAAAACTTATTAGAAATGATGTTACCATACTGTAGTAAAAATAAGTCAAGCTACTAGAAAATTAAAAAAACTATTACTGAAAAAACGGTGCATATAGAGGGTGGCAACCTACGTTCATACATGCATGAAATATACTATATGCAAAGTATAGGTAAAGTTACCATCAACTTAATTGGTGTCAAGTTCAATAAACTAAAAACAATCAAAGGCGAGATTGCGCGTGTTGTTCCCAAACTTACATACACAGTGGTGTCCCTAACCGTACAAAGTAGTGTCCATTTTGAACTTCATATTCTTTTTTGTCTTGTTGTGGAAATTTACAAATGCACCTTTTAAAACAACTTGAACCATTAGGCTAACATGAATGTAAACAATGAAACAAGTTTTGGTAGCATAACAATATACAACATGGTGTCACAATTCTTAAATTAGTGTACGTACCTTAAAATCTATAAAGAGTTTGTACCTTAAAATCTATAAAGAGTCTATATGCCACACAAGCCCATCTATCTTCGAGAAAGTATCCAATACCTGTCTCATTACTCATTAGATCCACATATTATGCATGTGTGGTAAAGCATAAAGGATATGATTTTCTAAAGATTACCTTGTGTTACGACTAGTTCGTTCCTGAACCACTTTGGTTTGATCTCCATCAGTTGGAATCAGATTAGCATTTGATGAAATTGCAATGAAGGACATAGACGAAGTTCAAACTTAGCACATGGACACTCCCCATCATGTTCCCATTAAAAGGGAAAAACATACCTGACACATTTACACTTTAATAAGCTAAATAAAATTGTGTATTTTTCAAGTATAGATCAACAGCCCTCAACTAAAATTAAAGGTGGCACCATATATAGCATATTAATAGAATTAAGTAAAAAAAATTCATTTTCAAGTTTAGATTAACAGTCCTTAACTCAAACATGAATCAATTCAGTTTGAAACGTAGTAAAAGGGGTCATTTTCACATAACAAAAGGTTTGTTAAGAAATGCAATATTGGTAGGGGTTCACTAACCAGGTAAACCAATAAGCAATAAGGGAAATCTAGCTTACTGCATAGCCATCTCAACTTTTCTATGGTGCATATCTGCAACTGCCTTTAATTCTCTCCTTGTCATCTGATAAATTGTACCAAGTAAAAAAGAAGTGATAAAACCACTTACACAAACAAAACAAAAAGCAAATAAAAAAGTTAAAAAGGTTAAGAGATAGTACGTACTTAGCTTTCTAAGCAATGACGAGTGTTATAGTGTGTGGTTGGATTAATCCCAACTCTTGCACTAGCACTTCAACAGTAGTTGTTTAACACAAAATAAAGGACAAGTAGAGCCCTATGCATCAGTATTACTAATTGCTATAGACATTGACATTAGAATGACACTACAAAAAATTCAGGCCATACAAATCACTCAAGTCGACAATTATTTGTTATTTGTTATCTTATTATGTCTAAGTAACAAAAAGTCCTTGGCAAAAACAACGTCATGAATATTTTGAAACGTCATATATAAACTAATAAGATTTCAAAGATAACGAGAATGCAAATAACAAAAAGTAGAAGAGATGGAAAGACACCAAGAGAAATTGAACAAGAAGATATAGAAAACAAAAAATTACTACAAAAGTTTAAACTAGACAGATAGATAGGTTTATAATATATTAATATCTCAATCTCGATAATTGAAAATTATGAGCACCACTGAAACCCCATTTTGTTATCTCTCTATGGCACCTACATGTGAGTAAATATTAAAACTCATGGTTCAAGAAGGAACCAGAAAAGTAGCGCAAACTTTTGGTTTTTAATAATTTAGTTTTATACTTTGAATTGAGAGAAAGCAAGTGTAACTCATAAGGACTTTTAAAGTGAAAAGGAGACAAATACTGAGGCCTATCCTGTGGGCGAAAACAGAGACTCCATTAAAACTATCTCTCTCCAAACAAATTTCCTATCAAACTATCTTTCAAATCTCTTATATGCTACATAACCCTTAACCTGAATTCTCTAAAACGCAGGTTAGTATTCTTGAGGTAGCTCCGGAAGGAGGTGGTCGGTTTAGATATGGAAGCAATAACAGGAACACAAGGATCTATAGACGAGCTCCAAAAAGATATGTATAACTTGTTCTTTCGCAAGAAACAGAGGGTGGTAGAACTGGAGTGTCTAAACTTAGAGGAACAAATAAATGGGAATCTAACTTTGATTGGGAAATTATATGGAGGTCAAACGATTGACTTGGAGGAGCTAAGTGAGGAAGTACACCGGATGTGGCAAACGGAGAAAGCAGTGTGTCTGGAGCTGATGGACAGAGAACATGTCCGATTCACCTTTGAGGAAGCAAAGGAAAGGGCACATGTGATGGAACAGGGTCCATGGTTTGTCCATGGGCACATACTCTCTATAAAGGAATGGGCAGGAACACAGGAATTGGAGGAATATAACTTCGATTATGTAAAATTCTGGGTCCAAATCTGGGATCTACCAAAGATGAGAATCAATAAAGCAAATGTGGGGAAGATAGGGGAAAATATTGGAACAGTCTGGGAAGCAGACACATCATGCCCCCCCGCGTTTAACCAACCTATAGCTAGGGTCAGGGTGGAAATGGATATAAAGGAAAGACTCCTAAAGGATTTAACGATAAGGCTGGAAACAGGTGAGACGATGGAGATAAGATTCAAATATGAAAAGCTGGAGATTTTTTGCTATTTTTGTGGGGTCATAGGCCATGATCAATATAGCTGCCGGATTAGAGCCCAGCATAGATATGAGCTATCTAGACTTGGGGGTTCACCAAAAGACATCAAGCCTTTCTTCTCAAGTCAAATAAAAGCAAACAAGTTCTTCAATGGCATTGCATACACCGGCAAGCAGACCATCACCATAGTAGGAGTCCCCAACAAACTCCGATACGAGGAGACGCCGGTTCCACCAGCTCAAGGAGGAAAGGGGTACCATATCCGAGCGAGGCAGGTGAGGTGGCGACAAAATTTGGTCAGAGAGTCAGATGGCAGCAGGAGCAAGGGTCGTGAGTCAGAGGAAGACAACAGGTCTGAGCATCAGGTAACAGCTACTCCAACGGCTATAAACAGAGTGGCAAGTTTTCAAACCTATGTGGAAAATGATTGTGGAGGCCCAGCAAGGAACTATGGGTACGGACCCAAGCAAGGGTATAAAGCCAGAGATGGGCTGGACAGAGGGTCGGATTGTAACTTGGACTCTGAGAAACTTTTAAGAAAAACTCGAGATCCAGTAGGAAAGGTAAGCCCAACCGAACTGGACCAAGATAGGGATCGATATATGGGCCAGAGAGAGGAAATAGGGAGCCCACAAAACACCTGGTTGGCACCTTGGACGGACCGACAAGAAAAGGATTTGGTTGGGGCGCAGATGAACAGAAAAGATCCATGTAAGGATCTTATCACGAGGAGTGAAGCAAATAGGGTTATCGGCTCCACAAACCTAATCTTAGCTGGTTCCAAGGCAAAGGTCTCTAGCCTCGAGAAAATCCAGACAGATAATGCGGCGCTGCCAAATATACCGAATCAATCAACTGGGTTTCAGTTTCAAAGCAAGGCCATGCGTAGCACAAGGTTTAAAACTATGGTATCTCGAGGTCCTAAAAAGAAGGAAAAAGGTTCATATCATGATAACATAAAGGGATCAGGAACTGAGGCTGGTGAGGGACACATAGCGGAGAGGGTCACTACAAGTGATAAAAGGAAGAGGCGCTTGGATTCAGCTGGTAGTGGGAACATGGCAGATGAAAGGGAAAGGGGGTGGCTAAGAAGAAGTATAAGAGGGGTGGCTCAACATTCAAAGAAGGCTAAAAGGGATGCTGATGAGATGAGAAGAAGGGGAGAAGGACATCTACTGATCCCAACTGAGGCAAACATCATTCCTATTTCAAGTGGGTCTGACGAATCGCAAGGTATGGGAGGAGGAGAAGGGGGTGATAGTATGGCTACATCATCAGAACCATCCTCAAATGACTCAGAAAGTTCAGAAAATGTATCGGAGGAGGATGAGGAAACAGAAGACTCTGAGGACTGGGAGGCAGACATTGAGATAGATGATGAACATCCAGAACAAGATGTCATTAATACTGCAGCTCAGGACATGGTGGACTTTGAATATGAAAGTGAAGTCTCTGATGGTCAGCCAGTCCCTTTGGCTATGGATGATTCCACAGTTGTGAAATTAATCAAGTACGAAGGAAGCAATGGGAAAGATCCAGGGGAAACAAGTAAGGAAAATGGTCAGGAAGAGAGCTCTGAACAAGTCCAGGAAGATGAGGTCAAAAATGGGGAAGACAACAGTGGGGGTCTGTCACCAACTCCCCCAGGGTTCGCGGTAGCTGTCCCTTCACAGCTGCCTTGGTATCCATGACGATCCACGCCTGGAATTGCCGAGGTATTGGTACCACCACGGCAGTTCAACAAATAAAGGACCTAATTGGGAAGTTTAGTGTGGATATTGTTTGTTTGGATGAAACTAAGGCAAGTCAGGAAGGGATAGGTAAGTTAAGTAAGAAACTCAAGTTTAGCAATTTTTTTGCGGTTCCAGCTCAAGGACTTAGTGGTGGGCTCGCCATTTTGTGGAAGGAAGATGTGGAACTGGAAATTCTAGGGTCCTCTCGCAACCAAGTGACAGGTAAGCTCTCAAATTATTTTCACAATGATCCTTGGTTTTTCACTTTTGTGTATGGGGATCCTATAGCCCATAATAGAAATAAAGTGTGGTCTGAGCTAAAGGATGTTGCCCCCTTAATCCCTGGCCCTTGGTGCCTTTTTGGGGATTTCAATGCCATATCAAGTTTAAATGAAAAGATAGGTGGCAGAAGTAGACTTACTAAGAGTATGCAGGAGTTTAATAGTTTCATAAATGAGCTTGGACTTGTGGATTTGGGGTTTAAAGGCCCCAAATACACCTGGAGCAACAATAGAAAACCATATGATCATATTCGAAAGGTCGGATGAGCTCGCTACACCGGAGTGGCTGGCCTCCTTTCCTAATGCTCAGGTTAGAACCTGGGCTAATGCCACCTCTGACCATGTTTCTTTGTTCATTAACCTGGAAAAAAAAGAGGAGAAGCTTCCCAGACCTTTTAAATTCTTTGATATGTGGTTGAAACATGAAACTTGTATGGAAACCATTGATAAGGCTTGGAACTCGATCTCTCATGAGTTACCTGATAGTAACTTCATAAAAAAGATGAAGAAAACAACAAAGGATCTGGCTCTGTGGAATAAGCATGTTTTTGGTAATGTTTTTACAAATATCAAGGCCACACAAGCTAAACTTGATGCTGTGTTAAGTAAACCCTTTAGCATTAGTAATTACAACAAGGCCAAAGGGCTTAAGGATGAGTTGCTGGAATGGTATGACAAAGAAGAGGATTTCTGGAAATAGAAGTCATCTCAATCTTGGCTTAAGGATGGGGCTAGAAACACTAAGTTCTTCCACCTCTCCACCATTTTCAGGAGGAGAAAAAATACTATAGAGAAGATTAGAAACAATGAAGGGGATTGGCAGGAGGGTAGGACTGAGGTGGGGGCTGCCCTGAATCAATATTTCCAGGGGATCTTCACCTCTGACCACCCTCACAGAAATGATGAGATTTTGAACTTATTTCATCCTTGCATCACTGCCAGAGAAAATGAGATCATTACTGCCATCCCAACTAGTGAGGAGATATGGGCTGTGGTCAAAAAGATGGGGGTATAAATCCCCAGGGCCTGATGGTTTTCAAGGCATCTTTTACCAAAAATGTTGGGACATCATAGGGCCTGCTGTGATTGGCCTTGTGCAGGACTTTTTCCACCAAGGGAGTATGAACCCTAGGTTGAATGAGACTCACATAACCCTGATTCCTAAAATTGCTAATCCTGACCATGCTTCCAAGTTTAGACCCATTAGCTTGTGCAACTTTGGATACAAGATTATCTCCAAGATTCTTGCCAACAGACTTAAAGGTTTGATTAATAAAATTGTCTCCCCATTCCAAGGGGCTTTTATTAAAGGCAGAAGTATTGGGGATAATGTGGGGCTAGCTTGTGAGGTTTTCCACAATATGAAGAGCATGAAATCAAAAAATGAGGGTTGGATTGCCCTTAAGGTGGACATGGCAAAGGTCTATGATAGGGTGGAGTGGACCTTCATTGATAGCATTTTTGAGAAGCTGGGGTTTAACATGAAATGGAGACACATGATTCAGCAGTGTGTCTCCACTGTTTCGTTCCAAGTTATGCTAAATGGGTCCCCTCTGGAGAGGTTTGTCCCTGAAAGAGGAGTGAGGCAAGGAGACCCTTTATCTCCATTTTTGTTCATCATTGCCTCTGAGGCTCTGTCTAGAATGATTGCAAAGGCTGAACAGGAAGAGGAGCTGCATGGCATTAAGATCAAAAGGAACTCCCCTGCCTTATCTCACCTGCTATATGCAGATGACCTCATCCTCTTTACTAAGGCAAATGTGGTAGAGTCAGGAAACCTCAAGAGAATTCTTGATGGGTATTGTGAGGCTTCTGGACAAAAAGTTAACTTTGAAAAATCCAGTATTTTCTTCAGTAGGAATGTAACTTATAGGCAAAAGTTCAGACTTAAAAGATTCTGGAAAGTTAGGAACTTTGCCCCTAAGGAAATGTATCTTGGTGTGCCAATCATGCTATCAAGAAAGAAGTCGGAGGACTTTGATTACTTGGTAGACAAGATCCAAAATAAGATCAAGGGATGGAGAGCAAAGGTTCTCGGCCCCAAGCAAAAGCGGTGACTACTCTCATCCAAGTCGTGGGTTCAATCTACCCCCTATATGCCATGTCAACCTATGTGCACTGCCTCTACTTGCACTAAGATTGACAAGGCATGTAGAGACTTCAGTGGGTAGGAAAGGACCAATCTCAAAGTGTCCACACCATTGGGTGGGAACACATATGTCACCCCCAAAGATGTTGGGGTTTAGGCCCGAGAAAGGCTAGGGACATGAATGTAGCCATGTTGGCTAAATTGCCATGGAAAGTCAAGCATGCACTCTACAAAGTCCTATGGACTAGGACTCGTCAAAGATATATGGTAAACATTGGATTGGTGATGTCAAAAAACCCCCAGACAAAGCATCCTACTTCTGGAAAGGGATCCATAGAACTTTTAATGAAATAAGTGGGGGTCTGATTTGGGCTATTAGCAATGGGAACTCTATCTCAGCCTTAAAGGACCCTTGGCTGTACTGTAATGGCAAACCCAGCACGCTGGAGGAATTGGGGGTGGTAGCACCCACCTTGGATTCTGGTGTGGTCTCAGATCTGTTTCTGCCAGATAAAAGTGGATGGGATGAGACTAAACTAAGTCTTCATCTTAATCACTTCATCTGCAGAAAGTATCTGGACATTAAAATAAGACCTGAAGGCAATAGTACAGACAAGATGAAATGGGGACAGGACAGAGGTGGTAACATCACAGTTAAGTCTGTCTACAATTTTCTCAAGCCTAAACAAGAGATGGGACAAAGTTCTAGCTGTAACCACCTCACTCTTAAACATATATGGAAGGCTCCTCTCCCAGCCTACATACAAATGTTCCTCTGGAAGCTTTATATGCAGATCCTACCTACAGGAGATGTCCTAGCAGTGAGAAAAATAAAGGGGGATTTCTCCTGCCCCTTCTGCTTCAAAGAGATGGAATCTGCAGAACATTTGTTCTTCACCTATGAATGGATAAGGACTGTATGGTTTGGATCTCAGGTTGGGTTGAGAGTGCACAAGGAGCAACAGACTTCCATAAGAGAGAGGCTAGACCTCTTCTTGGCTTGGTGCTGTAGTCCTGATGAAGAACTTAGGCTGGCTGGAACCCACATTGTTATCCTGATTCAAAAGATTTGGCAAGCCAGGAATTACTTGAAATTTGAGAATAGAAAGGCTAACTGTGAAAGGCTGGTCAGGGAAAGTTGCATGCTGGCAGAGAAGTGTTATCTGGCATATAGTGAAGAATATCCTCACTCTAACCCTGTTCCAGTTTATGATGAAATAAATTTGGATACTGTCTTTCCCTACATACCTAATGATAGTATACTCATTAGATTTGATGCATCCTTCCACAGGCAAAATGGGTGGAATTTGGAGTTGGGGCTATTGCAGGTTGATGATGAGGGTGCTATTGTTGGGGACCTTTGTTAGGAGATTCAAGGCCCTGGAAGGTTGAAGGCGATTTGGAAGTCGCTGAAGTTGCGATGTTGCTGGCAAGACATCTTGGAGGACACCATTATGTGGTACAAGGGGACAATGCTGAAGTGATTGGAGCTTTACAAGGCAGCTCATGTAGATGGCAATGGGAATGTATAAAAAACCATATTTTCAGTTTAGGATCTGAGCTCAGCTCTTTTGTATTTAGATGGATCAGTAGGAGCTCGAATGGTGATGCAGACTCACTAGCTGCATGGGCATATCAGCAGTTAGGACAATCTGATCTCCCAGGGTGTATTTTAGAGTCTGGCTGCTTACCCCTACTTATGTAACTTTTTGCTAAATATATATAATAGAGTATGATGTGCATAAAAAAAAAAAAAAAGTGAAAAGGAGACATATCACTCAAGGAATGTGGTTGAACATGGCGACCACCAACATGAACTGCCTGTGAAACCAAACCTAGCTAGTAGACCAATACATCCCATTTAACAAACCAGAGCAAAGCGATCACCTACATCAAGGGAAGCAAACCCAGCGAGCCTCAAATGTAACAGTGTGAAAATGGGCTTCAATTCTAAGTTTGTAACCTACACTTCTAAAAATAAAATAAGACTTCTTCATATTACAAACAACATGAATCCACTAATACATAATACATTCACTTCAATCTTGTTTATTAACAAAGTAATTAAGAAAGGCCAAAAACTAACCGAACAATATTCTCAAAATGTTTAATTTTTACATATTGTCTTTTTTGATAATCCTCACAATGTTTACTGTGACCTGTTACACATCACCAATTATATAAAAACTGGAGTATATAGTTAGACAACACCATATTGTAACAAAGTTTTAATCTTTCCAAACAACTTGTAAACTAAAATTTTGAACAAAACCCAAATCACCAAAAAAAATATGCATATTAAGCAAGAGAAAACCCCTAAATTTAATAACAAAAGCCCCTTCAATCATCCATTAAATTTTTCAATCAAACCGTATAATCCCTAAACTGGGAAACAACAAAGTAGCAAAAATTTCAAGTTACAAAGAGAGTTAAGGAAGAGGGCGAGGAGCGTACCTATGGTTTTCAAAAAAGATGTCGTCTTCATCTTCAACTGATAGATCTGGAACCCAAGCAAGTGAAAAATCGTGAGAGAGCCGAGCTTGAGGAATTTGATCGGGCAGAACTTTAATTTTTTACCCTGCTTGCCTTTTATTTATTTTATTCTTAATTTATTTTATTTTCCCTCACAGTTTGCTAACGGAAATAATTGTTACCCAATATTAATAAAATATATAATAAATAATCTAAAAACAAATAAAGATATAGTAACGAATAAAGCAATAGGTAACGCTTATGTCCGTTAGGAAGTCGGTAACAATTATATCCGTTACAAATAGAAAAAGAGAGTTGTTAGTAATTGACCCTTATGGTGTAGTGTATTGAGTGTGTGCTAAATCATCCTTATAAAACATCCTTTTCCTACTTATCAACAGTCAAATTGTAGACAAGAAAATTTGATAAATACGTTAAGGGTATTATTTGTTGTTTTAGAGGTGACTGATGCGTAGTCAAGCGACCATGAGAATGAAACTGAACAATTTGAAGGGGTAGTTGAGTGTGAAAATAAAGAGCATCATGTACATCGGAAGATGCTTCCACCATTAACAAAAACGTTTAATAGTCGAGAGGAGCTACTTCAGTACGCACACAACTATTTTTTTTTCTCAAGGATATACAATAGGCATTAGAGATTCTAAGAAAGATAAATAAAAACAAATATTGTTTAGCCATTTATATTAATGTAGATGGACATGATATGCATCTAACTAAAAAACAAGTTTTGCCTTTTCTGGAAATGAACCACTTAGTACTTGATAATCATACTTTTTATAGGTTTGTTATTTTTGAGTCAAAAGTCCGTAAAATGTTCGACTAGTCAAGTTATCTTACTCAAGTGGGTCGATAGCATAGATCGAGTAAGGGATCATCCAAATCTTAGGACTAGGCAAAGTTCACAACTGAAATTTACAACTTCAAGGGAATTAGTGAAGTAGGATTTTAGGTTGTTTCTTATGTTGCTAAAGATATTCTCAATTAAAACTTGGAATGCAAATTAACGTAATCTACAAAGATTAATTTCTTAGTAAACTAGATAGAGAGAGAGATACAGGAAGAGGGTCAATCATAATAATGCAATATCAGTTACAACTTTTAGAGCACCTTATCACTACATCTCTAATCCATCTCGAGTTCATAAACAAACCCAAAACGGCGTCGAGTATCGATTCCTAGTAAGATGTACGCATCTCTGAGTTCATCTTACTAGCATGAGTTGAGTTGACATTCCATCTCTGAAATATCACTTCAACTCCTGGTTTAATTATACACCAGCTGGGCAAACTAGAAGGCTAACGGCAACCATAGAATCTCACATGAGACTTGACCTAGTGTTAAATGGGTCTCGCACGAGACTAATATGGAGTATTATCACTCCAAACTTGATCAGACTCAGTCATTTTGTGATCGGATGTATAACAAAACCTATTTTCCTAAGTAGTGATTCTAGACTACTAAAACGCAGCTTGATCCTCACATGAGCATTATTAACCCTCCCCTTAGGAGGGTTTTAGCTCATGGTCCTTGGATTGATTTGATGTCTTTGATGTATAAAATGAAAAAGTAAGAAGAAGCAAAGCAAGAATTGGAAATTTAACTTGAAGAAAACAGATCTTATTAGAAGTTAAATACTTCCTGTATCAACACTAGTACGAAAGCTTAAAGCTTAAAAGACAATGCATGAAATGTAAAACAACCAAAATGAAATGCAAGAATGGAATGCCCCTTTCTCCAACATCCCAAAAGATATATCCCCCTCCTATCACGTGAAGCCTTCCCACATTTGATTACAAACTTGTCTTTTTCCACCAAACCATGCCAAAAGCTAGCACACCTTTCCTACCAACAAGTCTAGTCAAGCATTTATTATTTTGTCTTGTCTCTTCTTGCAAGGTGTCACAAAAGTGTCCATAACTTGCCACTTGTCCATGCGTGATGACTCATCACTTCTTGTGGGCCTGCATAGTGGGTCCACATGTTGTGTCTAGTGGCAGCCCGGGATGTTGGCATTTTACAACTTCCTGTCTTTGCGTAGAACTCATCGCCCTAGTCGTTCTGGCAGTTCACTTGCCGAAATTGGAGTCCAGGTTTGAAAAATATGAGCTTTAGAAGTTTGCTACTTCTTTGCACGTGATCTCGTTCTGCACTGGTTTTGTCTTGTTAGAATCTTCAACTTTAGTTAGGCTTTGTTGGGCTTCATTGGGGCTGAGTGGGAAGACTTCAAATATGCACAGTATTCTCGTGCTTTGATGCAGGTTTTATCATCATATTCATGTTAACTGCGAAAATCTTAAAAAGTATGAAAATATAATTATTTTATGATTATTAAACACATAATTAACCAAAATGATATGCCTCTACTGGGTTTAGTATTATAATTTTGGGTGCTTATCAGTACTCTTTACGAGTTCTTGTAAAGTTTTATAATAAATTACTCTGTTACCCTAGACATTTCTCATAATTAGCTATAATAAATTACTCTGTTGCCCTAGACATTTCTCATTCTCCTTTGGTCTCTCATGTATATTTTTGTTTTTTTTTATCTACGGTTGATAAGTTGTATAGCATGTTGATATTAGCTTTTTTTTTACTACGTTAGAGATTTGACTCTCTAATTTGATGTGAAAGCGAACTCAAAGTTCCTTACTCACGATCTTCGTTTCGTAAAGTTGGAATAAGGATTCGAACCAACCTAAAGTCTAGGATAACTACAAATTGGTTGTTACTCTTAGGGAACTAGTGAGTAAGTTTACTGCTAATGCTGGGTTTCTTTCCTATACAAACATTAAAGAAAAAAAAAATATTAAGATTTGAAATCATGCAATTAATACAAAATACAATTTACTCAAGAAAAGGTGGAGAGCTAATCCTCCTTATGTGAAAATAACATTTAGTTGTTGATTTGAAAAGGTTCATTTGATTCTTCCTAGACTCATAGACAAGCCCTAATGGAAGAAAACTTGATCCCTAGCATGTATGGCTCATTAAAGAGTTCATACATGATAGCAAGTGGAACCAAACAATGACTTATCTCTAAGCTCATTACTTTGATTCCTAACTAGACACTACACCAACTATCATTTTGGGATAGGATGCAGGTCTAGTTGTTCTTCCTAACAACCTGCCAAGCCAACCACAAATATTCTCCCTCACATGAGATGGATTAACTCCCCAAAAGAGAAGTTAGCTCATGATCCTTGGGATGATGAATTACAAGCTAGAAGAACAAAAGAGAGAGAAAGAAGAAGAAGAAAAACCAATTAAACTCACTTGCTTTTTATTTTCTAGAAGAAAACTAAGGTTTCCTCCATTAAAAACTATTACAAGCTTTCTTACAAAAACTAAAACTAAAAACTAAAAATAGCTAAGGAACTAAAATAATACAAGGTAAGGAAAATAAGTCAAGGGAGTAAATGGAGTGTCCCCCCTTGTTTTGTTTTCTTTTCCATTTGAGAGACATCTCATTTCCTCCCATGTGAAACATCAACCCACATTTACTTTATTTTTATCCACCACATTAAAACAAAGTGACACCTTGCCTTTTTTTCACTATTAACACATAATCTAATTAATTACATGCAAGGTGTCAACTTTGCACCAATAATTTGTTATTTTTGTCTTGACATGCTCCATGATTGATGACTCATCCAATCTTGTGGGCCCGCATAGTGGGTCTTATATGTAGTCCAGTGGCGGTCCGGTCTTTGGGCAATTTTACAACTTTCCGCCTATGTATAGAGTTCATCGCCCTGATTGTCTGAGCAGCTCACTTGTCGCATTCGGAGTCCTGGTTCAAGAGGTAGGGGCTTCAGAAGTTTGATGCTTCTGTGCGGATTTGGAAGAATTCATATATATGTCGTTCCTCGTGCTTTATTGCAGGTTTAAACCATATTTCCATGTTTACTGCGAATACCTGCAAAAGTATGAAAACATATTTATTTCATGATTATTAAACACATAGTTAACCAAATTTATATGTCTCAACGGGGTTTCATAATACACTTTTGGGTGCTTATCACATGTCATTCTATCATGTCTTGTTATCATCTGTCAATATCACATCCTGCTTCTTTCTATGCCAATTTATATTGTCATTTTTATGCTAATTATTTCTATTTACCTCATCGATCTATCTATTTCTTTCACCATCTTCTTCTCTTTTATAGATTGTTTCATACCCATCCATCTGTGTATCCCTGTAAGTTATGTTATCGATGATTATGGCTATAATATGAGTGTTGTATATTACAAATTAAGTAATGAGTTACAATATGTTATGCTATGTGATAATGTTAAAATTGTATGATAAACCCCGTAGTGACACTACGAATTGGTTGATTATGTGTTTAATAAATGAAAATTAATTATATTTTTGTGTTTTCACAAGTTCTGGCAGTTGACGATAAATTTGTAGCCAAACTTGTGTTTTAGCATGAATAAATGTTTGAATGTGAAATTTTCTCTCTTTTCCCAATTAAAACTAAAAAAGGCCAGATTAAAGCTCGTGGACTCAACACCAACTATTTCCGGTCCAAATGAAGACAACGGTGCAGAAAAGCCGTGAAACTTCTGAAGATCATATCTCTTAATTTTGGATTCATAATTCGGCACGGGAACTGTCAAAACGATCAGTGCAGCGAGCTCTACACGAAGACGTGAAGTTGTAAAAGTCAACGTGGGCCATATGGACCCACCACAGGTTAAAGCACGTGGCCCCCATCACTGATGTGGAATCTTCATTATCTTGTTCATAATTGGAGACAAAATGAGTGGAGATAAGAATGATGGAGAAAAATGCAAGTGGAAGACAAAGTGGAGCACTTATCCATTTGTTTAAGGGAATTGGAGTGAGCACTCATGTTTGATAATCATTCCATTCCATGAGATAAATGTAAAAAGCAAAGAAGAATAATTCATTCCATGTTGTTTAGTTTAGAAAGCTTGTAAGTTGTTAATGGAGTCTTCTCCACTCTACAAAAATACTTTTTCTTCTTCTCTTTCAACTTGGTTTTCTCCTTACTTCATTATTCTTCTTATTTGTAGTTCATACCTCCTAAGATCATGAGCTAAAACCCTCCCTTATGGAGGGTTAATGATGCTCATGTGAGGAGAAGCTCCATTAATGGAGTCTTTCATTACTTCAATTTTTCACAAGCTTGTTATCAACATCAACTCTAAAATAGTTGATGTTGATAACAAGCTAGGACTTGTTAGGGTATTTTAGAGATAGAGTACCATAACAAGTCCTCATGATAGTAGGTTGTCTTAGAGATAAGATAAATCCACTAGGGATCAAACTTAGTCTTTTTCTTGGGTTTGCCTATTGATAGCTGTAAAATGAATAGTTTACCTACGAAATGAACGATGAATTCGTTACGTAAGTAAACTAAAACTATCTTTTACTATCTCAATTATCAAAGCTTCTACTCTCGATGCGAATTGCACTAAGTGGAGTAGGAAGTTCGTTCCACTCCTAGTTCCCTAGCATGGATTGTCTTCTAAGTCTAAGAAATCAGCCTTAAGTCAATGAGAGCTTTTACTTAAATGTTATGCTAACAAGACGCGTTATTTTAAATAACTAGATATAATAAATAACGGGGATAAAATATAAACTAAAGATAATCTACGAAGCTACGGAAATACGATTGTTGACTCTAGATAAAGAAATAGAGAGGAATTAAATCCACCTCGAATCCAACTTAATAACCTAGTATAGATTGTCGTATCTCGATTCTTACGTTTTCACGGCAAGAATTTCGAGTCTAATCCCTAGTGTTCATGGCATTCCTACCGGATACTAACTAGCATGTGAGGTCGTCCACCCATTCTCATGGCTTAAACACGACCTTCTAGAGTGGAATAGATTCTACTACCAATTCTATACTAACCACTAAGTTTTCATCAAGGCTTCATCAACCCCTCTAATGGAGGTTTAGCCTTGAGTCATCAAACTAACATTTCCCATTAAATCTAAACTAAACATAATGTAAGAAATTGAGATTTACTTAATTAACAATAATGAATCTAATTTAATGGCTGGAATGGAATAAGAACAAGAATTTAAATTAGATCTAGAATGGAAATGACAAGAACGAAATTGAATAATAACTATTTTATTTATCTAATCAATCAAGAACAATCATTCAAGAATTTATTCTAAAACAAGAATTGTAATGGAACTAAAACTTAATTAATTAATTAAAACTAGATCTAGAATTCTATATATTAATTTAGGTCTAACTAGCTACCATTAACAAAGAGTGAAGCTTTTGTTTTTATACATCCAGATCCAAAAATCGTGCATGGGCTTGGAGCCATGTTTTGGGCCAGAGAATCAGGCCCAAAACCCAATTCTTCCAGTCCAAAAAGGCCTCTTCAGCTGCAGTTCGCTTCAACAGACTTTTCGTCCACTTCTGCTCCTCTGATTGGGTCAAGGCTTGGACCATTGCAAAGCTCTTTCCGAGCCGGTCGTTTTGACATAAGGTAGGCCCAATTCCGAGGTCTGAGTCTAAAGATATGGTCTTCGGAAGTTCTGTTGACTTTGTGCATCAAGCTTTACGCGTGGACTTTGACTTTTCATCTTTTGACCAGGCTTTACAAAGGCTTGGTCTTCTTGAATCTTGGCCTTTAATCACCGAACTCCTTAGTATCCAACCATTGCTCCTTTATCTCATCAAAGTGGCACATTCCTGCACATAATTGACTTTGAAGCCTGAAATACATAAAAACACGTAATCGGCCTTTTAACTCTTACTTATTACTCACATAATTGGTCTAAAAGTATGATCGCTAGGGGTTAAAACTACAGTTTTGGGCTCTTATCAAACCACCCCCAAACAGCATTTTGCTTGTCCTCAAGCAAAGATGAGAAATTAGAATAAGTGACCAAAAATGGAGTTCTAACTACTCTCGTTTCGCTGAGTGCGATTGCATTGACCATATGCAACAAGGCCTTAAACCACTAGGAATTCCCTAGTGGACGAGTTATAGCCTCGTGAGAGTTTTCCAGTGAAGGTACTCACAAACTTCATCTACACTACAACGACTAAGAAATAAAACTATTGTTTTCTCGTTCATGTCTCAACTATCTATACATCTCACTAGCAAATACATAAGAATAACCCAGTCAGAACCCTAAACTAATATATGCATAATAATCAATCATCTAAAATAAACATATAACAATGAGTAATACTATGAAATGTAATAGCAGGTCCGCTTTTGAAAACTTCGAATAAGCGCCCTTAAGTAGGTCCTCACATAAATGTCAAGACAAAACCACTCGATTTTTCCACTCAAGTTTCATTTGCCTCCATTGTGCAGTGGGCACACTTTACCTTACAATCTCAATGACAACAAGGAAGCCGAGTCGATCAAACACATCTGCCACTTACTATCACACTAACCTATTCCTAATTGAGCTAGAGGTCTTTATTAGGTGTTGCGGGGATTAGGAGATGGTTTAAGAAGGAAGGAAGTGGATATTCAAAAAGGACAAGTCTGAGATAATAGAGTCTTCATATTATGTAACTAGAGAAACCTTGTTATTTACTTTTGCTTCTACACTTTGTTTCCATCCTTAGCCATATTTTTCTTTTTCTTTTCTTTGGCTTTTGACTCCCTTTTATTCTATTTTTGGAGTTTTGATTTATTTCTATTTTTTTTTCTTTTTCTTTGGATGGAAACTTCTTTTCTTTATTTCCTGAAGCAACTAACTAATTTTTATTTACACAGGTTTTTCTCTTTTTCTTTCTTCCTCATTCTATTCTCAGACTTATTCTAAAATGGGTAGGTTGATTTTTTTTTTTTTTTTTTTTTTTTTTTTTGTTTTGTTAACAGGTAAAGGAATTGTGGTTTATGGAAGGCTAAAGGAAGGCTCGTGAGGGGCTTAATTAGCGGAAAATAATTCATAGGTTTGAATTTGGCTATATCGATCCAAAGAGGGCCTAAATTCTCGCTTTTAGGATATGACATAGTGATCAAGCAAGTGGACGTGTGATTTTCTATCCGATTTTACTTCTCCCTTGTGTCATTTCTCGAATGTTTCGCTTCATATAAGGCTTTAGGCTATATTCTCACAGGATTTGTAGAATAAGTACTCTAGCCTAGATTTCAGAAACTTACTGCTAACAATCATAGATACTCATGTAATAAATTTATAGATAGATGCAAAGATTATTACCTACATATTAACCTAAGTTTCTAACATTTATTCTGATGCAAAAGCTATGTGAGACTTCTAAATTGTTAAGAGCATAGAGAAAGAAAACAATACCGATATTCCTAAGTGTATAGCATACTTTTTTTTATTTATATTTTTGAATTTTTGAAATTTTAACTAGAAAACAAGTGCATATTATACATATCTATATCCTAACAGATGCCTTAATTACACGTGTTTCTATGCCCCCAAACAAGAAGCATGCTTTGTCCTCAAAGCATTTAATAAAGAGGGTAGGAAAAATACCATTGAAGCGTGAAATTCGTGAACATCGCAAAACAAAGTTAAAACATACAAATATAGTATTTTAATAAAAACTGACGCAACTCTATAAGAGTTCCACCCATTATGGGGTTAACAGAATTAAATTGCTTGGGACATAAGCAAACACTAACTTAACTAAAAACTTACCTGCGCACCCCCAAAGATTTACTCGCCATCCTCCTTCTTCTATATGAGGTTCTTTCAAGATCCCCGCCATGCCATAACAACTTGCCATGCCTTCCGGCCGGTATCATCAACTAGTGCTAACCTCTAGTGTTATTTGGTCCGATGGGGTGTAAGGGGCAACCAAATGTGGTCAGATTCTGCCATCCCGCCAAGTCATGGCTCGGAATGATCTTACCATTACGATTGGTGGGTCTCATGATTTCGACCCTTTCCCCAACTGCGGTACTCGCATTAGTATGGTATGGGGCAAAGCAGCGATAATGCGGCAAACCAAGACAGGCATAAGAAGGTACTTATGCCTCAAGGTATGGCCTCGCTCGTGAGTAGCAACTAAAAACTCGGGAATGTCATACCGACGACCCCTCGCCTAAAGCAAGGAAAACGTCACCCGATATTATTGGCGTAAAAACCGCCGTTTCCCTAGAATGTTCATCATGATGAACAACATGGTCAGGCCTACATTTAGCGATAGGCTACTCGGCGATGTTATATTGGTCTTGGTCCATGATATTAAACACCCTCCCCATAATACTCATGGAAATAGGCATATTCATATAGGTATGAGTTATCCGTCATATATCCCCACGCGTGCATAGTGGTCGTAATGGCAACCCTCAAACCAAAGCTATCAATTGCTTACTTGAATTTCATAGTCGTGCCATCAATAGCAAGGGAAAATTTTTGTTTCTCCTTCTTGGGTACAATAAAAGTAATATTATTATAGAAGAATTCAGTTAGCTTAGGTGAAAAAGAGTCGCCATCACTCACCGTAAGATGCCGCCATCCTAATCGCACGATCCGGCCTTGAACGATGCTCCATAGGTATCGGTTCCCATCAAGTCTTCAAATGACTGTTCGGGAATCACTATAGGAGGTGTCATCTTAAAACTACTCAGTAGAACAGCTGCGAAAACCTGGAAGAAACCTCAGAAAAATTGGAATTTCTGCGGCTTACGGGGAGGAGGGCGCTGGCGCAGCCAGATAGGCGCGAAGTCGCTCTTAGGTTTTTGAATTACAGTGTTTGGCTGGTCGCTGGTCGCCTGCTTTGCTGGCTGCGCCTCGAGATTTTTCGATTTACAGTGTTTTAGGGCGAAGTCGCTGCTTTTTAGCGCTGGCCTCGACAAAAAAAATTTATGGAAGTGTATAGCAGCGCAGCGGCGCTGGCGCTGGGGCGTAGAAGTAAAAAACGTTGTTTACAAGAAAAACAAGCTGAAAAAGCTTGGAGTGAAAGGTGAGAGATGATTGTGGGGTGTAGTGTGGGTTGTGAGTGTAGAATGATGGAAGTTTAAATAGGTTCGGGTTTCAAAAAACGAATCGGCAAGTTGCCAAATTGTTTTAAGGCAATTTCCGAAATAGAAAAAACCGCCAAACCCGAAAACGGAAACTAACCATAGTTTTGATTTCCTAACAACCCCTGGTATCTTTTAAACTTGGTTTAGAATAGTAACTTCTAAACTCTCCTACATATCATGCTACCACTACAAAAATCATAGATATGCCGATATCGGCCGATTTTCAACTTTGACTCAAAGACAACCTTACATTTAAAAGATGATCAAAATAAATTATATTAAAATAATATGAAATCCAAGCAATCTAAAACAAACAACTTAATATTTAAATCTAACTACTGAAATAAAATTCCACTAACAAAACAATAAAAAACAATGAAATAACAGACACAACCGATGGTGAACACCTAGCGCGAAGAAGAAGATGGTCCCCGAGATGGAGATCGGTTCTCGGTGAAGAATGGCTTGAGCTATCCGGCCTCAAGGGCGATGACGCTTCATGCCTCTCTCGACTCACCGAGATGGACTCATCCACGAAAGTGGCATACGTCCGTAGCATCTCTATCCTGAACAAGCTACTGCGGCTTCCATCTCGCCTTTGAGTATCGCGATAATCGGGCTTGGTGATTCCGTGGATAATCTCCAAGTTAGACAAGATATCTTCCCGACCCTTTCGAAAGCATTTCAACTCTCGCCCCGAAAGTTCGTTTGCTTATTTCAATTACAATTTGTCTATGTCGGATATCTTCACAGATACGATAACCGCGATCGCGAACCCGGTTTGCAAAAGATTATCATTCGCTCTAAATTAGAAGTTTGACTATCGAAATTATCCTCAACCAACCATGTCATATCTTCGCCTTCATTATTCGACTCAACTTTATTCTCTGCAGAGAACGCCAAGTCTCTTGGATGCATTCCTTATAAATACTTGCATTAGAATGCAATTTGATCTTAATAGGAGCAGATTTAGCGACAACTCTAAATGAGAGCATAATCTTAGTGATCAATACGGAAGAGAAGCCATGCTTTTTCCCACTCCTCTAATCACATTCAAAATTACATCGAGGATGCAGAAATTACACTCATTCGCTTGCAAAATCCAGAGAACGCGCATTAATCAAGTCCGATGTCGCTGACTTTGTCTTTGCCGAGGATCGTTCCTACCAATCCACCGAAGCTCTGACCCGGTTGATTGGTTCTCGTGGTCGCCCCGCTTAACGCAATGAGATATCGTATTGTATTCACCCTCTATGACCGTGATCTTTCATCAAAACAGAACTGCAGATATCGATTCCCTGAATGGTCGATCTAGGTTGGTTACAGCGTGATTCCTAATAGCTCAGCCAACAACCGCCTCAAGCATTTCCTCCTCGCTCCTCGCTATCCTAATGAAAATCCTATTTCCCTCCAATTCTCGTTTCTTATAAAACTGTTCTACCAAATCATAGTGATAGAACTCATCCGTCGAATACCACAGCCTGTTCCAATCCCTCTTAATCATATTGGGCCGTAAAATGGTGCGAAATGGTCGGCCTCAAACGCCGTGCTTCTAAGAACATTCTTTCGTCAGAGAGCCATTGAAGTTTCTTAGATAACTAATGGTTTTGTAGCCTGTGGGGGAGGCGAGTTTGATAGAAAACAACGAGAAACAATGGTGGTGGCGGTGGTGGTTACGGTGGCAGGTTTGAAAACTTGAATTGGTGGGTGTTTTCTTGGTGGAAACGGTTGGAGATTGTGTTGGTGTTTCACAAAGGGCGTGGGTGGTCTTTCTATTTTGATGTATTCTATTTTTATTTTTTTTTTTTTTATTTTGGTTGCTAGGGTTTGAATTTAAATTTGTGACAAGCGGTTGGAGAAGATGACTCGCGATTGGGTTTTTGGAAAGGGAGGCGCGGGCGCGCTGTAGGTGAGCGCGAGTTGGGCCCAAGCCCAATTCGATTTTTCGACTTTCGTCGATTTTTAAGCGCAACTTCAAACTAAATTTCCGCTTCGCTATCGGTCCGATTTTTCGAATGAGATATGGAAATGATCAGGAGAGAATTTCCAATCCATTGATCCATAAACTACTCTATTCCGACCGTGGGTGACATATAAGATAGTGGAAAACGCCTCGAAGCGCGTGCATGACGAAGTTATGCTAACGAATGAACACTAAATTAGATGACGCCAACCCCAATGAACTATACTAATAAACCTAAGCAACACAAATAGAAAGTTCGAAAGCAATCGGATGGAAAGATCGATCGCTTGACCCCCAAACAAATTTTTAAACACAAAATTTGTTTTACAACGGGTCGCTTTAAAGTCGATTCCCAAGACTTGTTGGATTGCTATGTTTATGATTTTAAGAATTTTAATTTTATTTTTATTTGTTTATTATAAGAAACACGAAAAACAATAAATACATAATTCACTCCATAGAGGAACATGACTCAAAAACGAGAAAACATGCGAAGTGGAAAACGTGAATTATGTGAACTGTGGACTTAGGATCCGTACTTACAGCCACACACTCCTAGGGAGGGCCCGGTTACCTTTAATGGTGTACTTACCATTAAATGGAAGTGAAAGGAAGTACACCAATGACAAGGGTCATTCCTCATATATATGGTCCCGTAAAAGGACTTCCTCTATATCGGGACGTGGTTCGTGAAAATGTTTTAATCGTTGACCGCTAACTTGAAAGGTATCGTTGTCCTTGGGATTTACCAAGGTAATTGCCCCGTAAGGGTGACTTCAAGAACTGAGAAAAGGACCGCACCAACGGGTTTTAGTTTCCCGGGAAAATATGTAGGCGGGAGTTGTAAAGCAAAACCTTTTGTCCAACCACAAACTCTTTGGCGCAAGATATGCTTATCATGAACACGTTTCATGTTAGCTTTATAATCCTTCGCGAGATCGTAAGAATCGCCACGGATTTCTTCAAGCTCATTTAATTGTAACTTCATGCGTTTGACACCCCTCATCAATATTGTAGTTAAGGCTTTTATAGCCCACGAGCACGGTGCTCTAATTCAACGGGCAAATGACATGGTTTCCCAAATACAAGTCTAAAGGGAGACATACCTATATGAGTTTTGAAAGCAGTTCTATATGCCCATAAGGCATCCGATAGACGCTTCGACCAGTCTTTCCTATCAGGGTTTACTGTTGTTTCCAAAATCTTTTTGATTTCCCTATTAGAAACTTCTACTTGGCCCCTAGTTTGTGGATGATAAGGAGTTGCAACTTTGTGTGTAACTCCATACTTTTTCACTAGGGATGCAACAACTCTGTTGCAAAAATGTGTTCCACCATCACTAATGATGGCTTTAGGAATGCCAAACCCATTTAAAATATATTCTTTAATAAAAAATACAACGGTTTTATGGTCATTGCTACGCAAGCTAGGGCCTCTATCCATTTAGACACGAGTCCACGCAACAACTAGGATATAAATATAACCGTGGGAAACAGGAAAGGGCCCATGAAATCAATACCCCAAACATCAAAAAATTTCTACTATCAAGATTGGATTTAATGGCATCATATTACGCCAGTGGATTCGCCCAAGTTGTTGGCAACGAATACACGCCTTGCAATGCACTTGGGCATCCTTAAAAAAGGGTAGGCCAATAAAATCCACATTGAAGAACTTTAGCGGCTGTTTTCATTCCGCTTAAAGTGGCCACCACACTTTTGTCATGGCAGAACGATAGAACTTCATTATATTCCCACCGGGAATGCAACGATTTAATAATCTGATCCGCACAATACTTAAAAGGTAGGGTTCATCCCAAAGAGTATAATCTTGACTCGCCAAGAACTTCTTTACGCTCATTTCTTGTCCAATTATAAGGCATAACATCAGCCGCTAAATAATTTACGATGTCCGTGATACCATGGTGATGAAAAATAGCATACGATGCTCATCGTGAAAAGAGTCCGTATGGACTCGTAATCACTACTATCGCCATTTGTAAGTCTAGATAAGTGGTCGCAAACTACGTTTTCGACCCTCTTTTGTCCTTTATTTCTAATGTGAACTCTTGCAGGAGAAGAATCCATCGGATTAATCTCGCTAGCATCCTTCTTTGCAAGAAGGTACCTATGGGCTGTGATGGTCCGTGTAAACTAAAGTTTTAGAACCAACCAAATAAGGACTAAATTTATCTAAAGCATAAATGATGACTAAGAATTCTTTTTCAATAGTTGTATAATTCCGTTGAGCCGCCGTTTTAATGTTTTACTAGCATAATAAATAACAAATTGGACTTATTATCTAGTTTCGTCCCCAAGACAAAGACTAACCGTGATAGTCACTAGCATCACACATGAGTTCGAAAGGTTTAGACCAATCAGAGGTGTATAATAGGTGCATGGTTAGGGCGGCTTTTAAGGTTTCAAAAGCCTGTTTACGTTAAAATTAAAATCAAATATTGCATCCTTCAAAAGCAGGTTAGTTAAAGGCCTAGCTATTTTTGAAAAAATCTTTAATGAAACGCCTATAAAACCCCCGCATGGCCTAGAAAGGCTCTAATCTCACCTGGACAGTCCGCGGGTTTAGGTAGTGGTCGCTATCTTATCTAGTTTGGCCTTATCTACTTCGATGTCATCACTAGATACAATATGACCTAGTACTATGCCCTTTTGACCATGAAATGACACTTTTCCCAATTTAAAACGAGGCTCTTTTCTTCACACCGTGTCAAGACCTTAGACAAGTTAGACAAACATTCTGTAAAGGAGTCTCCATAGATAGAAAAATCATCCATGAACACTTCCATAAAGCCTACTACCATGTCACTAAATATATGAAGCATACATATTTGGAAGGTACTGGGCATTACAAAGGCCAAAAGGCATTCGTTTATAGGCATGTGTTCCAAGGGACATGTGAAGGTTGTCTTTTCTTGGTCATCAATATCAATAATAATCTGAAAATAGCCGAGTAGCCATCCGTAAAACAATAAAAGGCATGACCAGCCTAGACGCTCTAGCATCCGATCTATAAATGGTAAGCGGAAAGTGATCCTTTCGTGTCATAGCATTTAAACGTCAGAATCAATACGATTCTCCATTTCATAGGACCTCGAGTGACAACATAGTCACCCTTCCCATTACGCACCATGGTAACTCCCGATTTCTTAGGAACTACATGAATGGGACTTACCCATTCGCCATCGGAGATTGGGTATATAATACCAAGATCGAGTAAACGCAAGACTTCTTCCCTAACCACCTCTTTCATGGCGGGGTTCGCTTACGCTGAGGTTCATGGAGAAGTCTTTCGTTATCCTCCAAATGGATACGGTAAGTGCAAACATTGGGGTCAATTCCCTTTAATGTCGGCTAGGGACCAACCAATCGCAGACCGATGTTCCCCTAATCACCCTTATTAAACATGTCTCTTCATCCTTAGTTAACAGAGAAGATATAATTATATCGGGTGACTACCATCCGGATCAAGTTGAATATATTTTAACCCCGGGAAGAGGTTTTAAGACGGGTGTGGGACGGAATGTCCATCGATGTTTCATAAGTGTCCTTATTTATGCGTGAATGAAGAATTGCTTAGGTAGCAAGTCTTCGTGAATCAGATATGGAGCAACCGACGGGTCTATAATTGGTGTGGACTCCAGATGGTGTTGACTTCCTTTAAGTAGGAGTCATTTACAAAATCTGAAGTTCCAAAAGAAAGGAATTTGTACATATTGTTTTCGTGAAACGTGTTGTTAAAATAATCTTGAGCTAAACTCTCGATCATGCTAACCTCCCCATCTACGCATCTAATCCGGGTAACTATTTCATCATTTTAAAACATTTACCTCGACGTAAAGATGGCCAAAAGATAAGGACATCTTTCCATCGCGACAATTTATAAGTTTATCATTGGCAGTTGCCAAGAAGGGCGCCCTAAAATGATCGGTACAGAGTCATTAGCTTAATTTCGTGATCGAGGATAACAAAATCGCCAGGATAGTAGAAATCCCCGAACCTTAACAAGCACGCTTTCCACTACACCTTTAGGATACTTAATTGACCGTCCGCCTAATTGCAACGCTATTTTGTAGGTTGCATTTCCTCGTAGACCTATTTGTTTATAAAAGTAATACGGGGAGTAAGTTAACACTCGCCCCCGTGTCTAATAAGGCGGTCGTCGCGGTGGGAATCTCCTAAGTGCATTTTACAAAGAGGGATCTAATTGTGGTCCTTGTACTTAACAATTCCATTATTTTCGGATAAAGTTGGGAACTGCTCAGTTAAAAAGGCGCCTTTAGGTATATTGGTCTTACGCCTAGTAGTACACAACTCTTTAAGAAACTTAGCGTGGTTAGGTAGCTTTTTAATAGCTTCGAGAAAAGAAAGGTTTATCGTTAGATTCTTGAAAACGTTCCTAATTTCCTCAAAGTTTGTATCCCCGGTTAGCATGGCTAATTTTTGAGGGAACGGTGGTTTCGCTTCTATATTTCGCGATATGGCTCTACTTGTCAGGTAACCTTGGCTTTTCGGTTTCTTTGGTTGCGGATTTAACCGGTACCTCTACCGTGGTAGGCTCCTCGGTTTCTATTGCGGTATCTAGTTCGATATCCGGTGTAGGGATTACGGATGGGGTAACTATAGGCGAAGTTACTTTGTTATCAACCACTCTTCCGTAACGGAGAGTGGTGATGGCATTTAGGTCACCTACGCATTGTAGTTTCCGCACTAGAATTACCGTTTACCTCAAAGGTCGCGGTTGTTTGATGTTTTAGGGTTTGGTATTGCTTGTCCCGAAACACGCCTTTTGGTTGGGCTTTTCGCCATTAACCGTTGTATGCCCCGATTTATGGATTGTAAAATCTGTTGGTTTGATTGAGTCATTGTCGGAAAAGTTGTTGGGTAACTTGTATAAAGGCCGACACGATCCGGTTGTGTAGGTGTAGTAGTCACGGTGGTGTGGACCGAACTATCTCTCGTTGATTATTTATGGGTGGGTTGTGATAGTTATTATTATTAACCGAACGATACCTCTATTGGTATTATAATTATTATAATTATTCGACCTTGTGCTTGACCTTGTCGTGGTTGGCGCTTTTGGTTGTTATAATTATTATAATTCCCTTGACCTTGTCCTTGTCCTTGTCCTTGCCTAGGTGGAGCTTGGTTGTTATAATTATTTGCTTGCCTAACGCTTTTGATTATTGTACCCGGAGGTGTTACTTGTTGATTATTTCTCCAACCGAAGTTGGGATGTTGTCTCCAAGGGTTAGGAATAGGATAGTTATTAATAGAGTAAACATTATCTTGTTTCGTGGTTGTTGTTCATAAGCTAGAGGACAATAACGCCGTGGTGCTCCGACTCAAACAGAAATTACATGGGTTGGAGTTTACATTCATGACGGGATAGGCTTTTGTTGAGCAGAAATAGCCTCTACTTTTTTAGTTAGAGATTCGATTAGATTTTTAAGTTCTAGATCGGTTTTCTTCTCAAACATACCGGCGGCCTTTACTGTTGAAGAAGAACTATCGAAGCCGGGGATATCATCACTACCCCCAATTATTATTCCGTTTAGTTTGGTCTTCTAAAAATTTGTAAGCCTCCCGAGGCTCCTTTACTTAGGAAACTACCCCATTCATTATGTCAAGGACTTCTTTATGGTGGTGTAGAAGACCTTTGAAAAGGCAACTAACTAACGGTCTTTTCGCTAAGTTATGATGTGGACACTCTATAAGGAGATCGGTGAAACGATTCCATGCCTTTAAAATGATTCATGAGGATTCTATCGAAAAAATGAATCTTGGAAAGCATCTCATCCGTCTTTAGGGGTGGGTAAAATGTTCCATAAACAGTGAACAAGTTTAGCCCACGAAGTCCACGTAATTAGCGCTTTGGGCAGTTAACCAAGACGCCTTTATCGGCTAATGTGAAAGGGAATACCCTCGGTTTAATTTGTTCCGCGACCTACCGTAGGATGATGGAATATTGTAAGGACTTGTTCAATCCTACGATGTAGCCGATAAGGTTTTTCATGGTCTAACCCATGAAAAACGGGTAACAAATTAAATATGTTTGGGGATTCAAAATCCCCACCGGGTCCGCTAGAACGATGCACGATTTAGGGCTATCGCCAAGGCTTTGTAAAAGTCGGAGAGAGGAGTCTCTTTCTTCACCCATTATGTCGTATGGTGTGTGTGATAGTAGTTAGAGGTGTCGGGTGGTGTACTAGATAGACTTGTTTGTTGTCGGTAATTACGTTTGTTGTTTTGTTCGACTGGACCTTTAATCTCATGCAAGACTAAGTCGAGCTTAACTAAACATGCAACACTCCAAACAATTTCGATATACTAGTAGAAAACCTCTAACCGAAATGCGAGGTATGGAAGAAAGGAATACCGACAAGGCCCTTGCTTTTCGCTTTTATGAATAGCGCCTTGTTTACGCTTGTTCGTGTATATAGCAGGTTAGAACACCGAAAAATATGAAAGATCAAAGTTCGAATCAAACCCGTGGAAAACCGGAAATTTTAATCGGCGCCGCCACAAGATAGATAGCGGCGCCAGGCCCGAAAGTAATTTTCAGATTACAGTGTTTTTAGGTATGGTCGCGGCTCCAAATGGGTCGCGCCGCTGTGAAGTCGAAGTTCCAGTGTTTGTTTGAGCTGGTCGCTTTGGTATGGCGCTGCGGGCGCCGGTGGGTAGATTTAAATTCCAAGAACTTAGCTGGTCGCGCTTTCCTGTGGGCGCCCGCGGTATTTTTTCGCGAATTTGTCACGCTGAAATGGGCAACCACAGTATGAAACAAACAAGGGTGGGTGGGTTTAATGGGACTTAAAAATGATTACTTCTACAAGGAAAACAATGCTGAAGTGTAACTAAGATGGCAGCGGTGCCATTTGATAACTGTAAAATGAATAGTTTACCTACGAAATGAACGATGAATTCGTTACGTAAGTAAACTAAAACTATCTTTTACTATCTCAATTATCAAAGCTTCTACTCTCGATGCGAATTGCACTAAGTGGAGTAGGAAGTTCGTTCCACTCCTAGTTCCCTAGCATGGATTGTCTTCTAAGTCTAAGAAATCAGCCTTTAAGTTAATGAGAGCTTTACTTAAATGTTATGCTAACAAGACGCTGCGTTATTTTAAATAACTAGATATAATAAATAACAAGATAAAATATAAACTAAAGATAATCTAAAGCTACGGAAATACGATTGTTGACTCTAGATAAAGAAATAGAGGGGAATTAAATCCACCTCGAATCCAACTTAATAACCTAGTATAGATTGTCGATCTCGATTCTTACGCTTTCACGGCAAGAATTTCGAGTCTAATCCCTAGTGTTCATGGCATTCCTACGGATACTAACTAGCATGTGAGGTCGCCCACCCATTCTCATGGCTTAAACACGACCTTCTAGAGTGGAATAGATTCTACTACCAATTCTATACTAACCACTAGTTTTTTCATCAAGGCTTCATCAACCCTCTAATGGAGGTTTAGCCTTGAGTCATCAAACTAACATTTCCCATTGAATCTAAACTAAACATAATGTAAGAAATTGAGATTTACTTAATTAACAATAATGAATCTAATTTAATGGCTGGAATAGAATAAGAACAAGAATTTAAATTAGATCTAGAATGGAAATGACAAGAACGAAATTGAATAATAACTATTTTATTTATCTAATCAATCAAGAACAATCATTCAAGAATTTATTCTAAAACAAGAATTGTAATGGGACTAAAACTTAATTAATTAATTAAAACTAGATCTAGAATTCTATATATTAATTTAGGTCTAACTAGCTACCATTAACAAAGAGTGAAGCTTTTGTTTTTATACATCCAGATCCAAAAATCGTGCATGGGCTTGGAGCCATGTTTTAGGCCAGAGAATCAGGTCCAAAACCCAATTCTTCCAGTCCAAAAAGGCCTCTTCAGCTGCAGTTCGCTTCAACAGACTTTTCGTCCACTTCTGCTCCTCTGATTGGGTCAAGGCTTGGACCATTGGAAAGCTCTTTCCGAGCCGGTCGTTTTGACATAAGGTAGGTCCAATTCCAAGGTCTGAGTCTAAAGATATGGTCTTCGGAAGTTCTGTTGATTTTGTGCACTGTTTCTGCCTGCGTGGACTTTGACTTTTCATCTTTTGACCAGGCTTTACAAAGGCTTGGTCTTCTTGAATCTTGGCCTTTAATCACCGAACTCCTTAGTATCCAACCATTGCTCCTTTATCTCATCAAAGTGGCACATTCCTGCACATAATTGACTTTGAAGCCTGAAATACATAAAACACGAATCGGGCCTCTCTTACTTATTACTCACATAATTGGTCTAAAAGTATGACTGCTAAGGGGTTAAAACTACAGTTTTGGGCTCTTATCACCTATGAACCTAAGAATGATTATAGATTTTGTAATGAATAGATTAAAAATGGAAGTTATCCTTGTATGAGTGGAGTTAATCCTCAACATATTTCTCTCTCTATCTCTCTCTATTTCTCTTTGTGTAAGAAGTTAGAAATTAAGTTTACGTAATTTATAAGTTAAGGTAAAAAGAATACAAGAGTAGTGTCAAAATAAAACATCAAATAAACCCTTATCTCATTTAAGGTTTCTTGTGAAGTATTTAAGTGAAGTTGTGAACCAAGTGCGCTAGTTGTTAGGCATGGGACGAACCCTTGCTCGAGCTAGTCGAATAATGAATTGAGAGCAAGGTACTTGATATAAATCTACTAGAAGATGATTTATCAAATGGCGCCACTGCCAAGGACGATTCCCTTATTCGAACTAAATTTCAACATGAATCGAGAGTAAGGTAATTGATATAAATGTGAGTTAAAGTAACAACAAATTTACTGTTATCAAATGGCGCCGCTGCTGGCCTAACATCTACCGAAGCAATATAATGGAGCTCGACTAAATCACGGGGAATCCCCGCTCTTCTCTCCCTTCCATTTCTTTTTTTTTTTTAAAAATTTAAATTTATTTTTGTCTACTGTCAACTTTTAACTTTTGGTTTTTTGGTCACAGGTTCTCATATCTAGCACTAGATTCCAGTCGCGGGACGCGACTAAAAAGGTGGAATACGCGAGTCCCCTAGTTTAATAGTGTCGGTGCGTGACTTGTGGTAGTTGTTTTTGAGTCGCGCCCGCTACTGTTCTGGGGAATTAGATTCTCATGTTTGAACGTTAAGTCCTCTGGATCCATATGATATCACTGCCTATAGTGAAACCTGTTCCTCGAGGGGATATTAGTGTTCCATATCTTGTGAGGAAGTTCCAAAATCATTTCTATAAGGCAGATCGAATTGCAGGATGCTTTTCATGTTCCATTTTCTACCACTCCTCGACTCACTTGCTAGAGGAGTAACTTTTTACATGATATAACATGTTTAGATCTTGTATGCGTATAGTAGTGTGTATTATAGTATTTGTATGCATAATTAGGATTGCTTAGCATATGTATGTTGCGTGGAATATTTCATATAAAATTTTGATTTTGTCAAGAAAGATGAGAACATTCCAACGAGGGATTAAACTTCGAGTTGGGTAAGTTGTTTCTAAGCCCTTCGGGGTAAAGCTGCTCTCTATATGACATTCGCAGTATTGACGAAATCAAATTCTTATACGAAACTAAGCGTCAACTAGTGTCGTATATCTTATGTATATGTCGCATGTTTAGTAAGTATTTTTATATAATAGTTTGCTTGTATTGTAATTTGTATTGTTTTGTATTGCCATAATTGTTTGTATAATACATTAATAGTAAAATTACGAAAAAAAAATAAAAAAAATATGCAGCACATTGTCGACATTTTCCAAGTTTCAAATACCGACATGATCATGTCAGAGACATTTTATGTGATGCATTTTGGAGGGCTGGGGTAGAAGTGAAGAAAGAAGCTCCTGTTAACTTTCTCACTGACCCGAATGAGGGAAAATCGACTCTTCGGCATGCAGATGTCTTGATTTATAGTTGGTCTGAGGGAAAACATGCATGTATTGATGTAACTGGAGTCTCTCCGTTGGTAGGGTTGGGGAATGGTGACTTTGAGGTGGGAGAAACAGCTAAGAAAGAAGCGACAGGGAAGATGGAGAAACATGAGGAAGCTTGTAGGGTTAACCAGCATTGTTTCATTTCGTTTAGTTTCGACACTTTCAGTTTCTTGGAACAACAGTCTGTTGAGCTTCTTAAGAGACTTCAGAAAGTTATGGACAGTAATGTTATGACAGCTGGTTCTAACGAATTTGTTTTTAGAATGATAGGATTTGCTATTCAGAAAAAACTTGCAGCGCAGCTTGTTGCACGCTTGTCTTAATTATTTGTAAAATTTGTTATCAGTAAAAATAAATAAAAAATAAGCTAAAAACAAATAAATAAATAAAAAAGGAAGCATGATCTAATTAGGTGGTACCCTTGTCTAAATAGCATGTTTTAATTACGTAATTGTATTTTCATTATCTACTAGTGAATGTTGTTGGTTTAATAAAGTTTCATTAATTATTACTTTGTTACGAATTATATTTTACGTGTTAAAAAAAAAATCAATCATAAAATATCTCATATTCAAATAGTGTCTAGGAAGCTTACAAAGATCGAGGTTCTCTAATTAAGGAGCGTTCTTGCATGAAAAACCTCCCTCAATCTGTCAAGTGACTTGACTGTTTGTCTATGCCAACGTAATCCTTGTTCAACTACTATCATTAGCAGAGGCTCAAGCTTACGTTGTTCATCTTCATCCTCACGTAATTGAATTAATCGCGTAAAAATTCATTCCTTATATGCCTTAGCTAATTTTATGCTTGCATGAGATTAATGTCTGGTACTAATATATAAGGAACTTGAACACACATATCGGAAAATATGATAAGCAATTACGTAAATTATCACCTCAAACAAACTCTTCCTCTGTCATTAAACCTCAAAAAGCACATCCGTTGCCATTAACTCCCATAGTTATGGCTTAAGCGACTCTTTTAGTCGAGAAGCCCCTTTCAGACTTCTATATTGCTTTAAAGGAACCTTCTTCCTATATCAAACTCGCAGACCTTGATGTGGATTTTCGAATCCCACCAAACGTCTTCAATTTGTTATCCGTTTACCATGGTTTGGAACATGAGAAACCATATAATCATCTTTGTCGTATCCAGACAGTTCTAAATACTTTCCATCATCCTAACATTTCCGACAAACAAGTCTTGCTACGGTTGTTTTCTGAGTGGAAAAATTATGTGAGAAAATTCCTGACTGTCATTGAGATGTGAGAAAATGAGTGCCACTGCACACTGAAGTTAGCAAAACCTGAGTGGAAAAATTATGAGCGAGTTTGTGCTTCGACACATACATATGAGAATTTATTTAGGGACGCTCTCCAAAGGATCCAAAAACGGCCCTGCTTGTATATTTCATTGTAAAGTTCACTACATGCATATTCATATGTAGATGTTTTAATTATTGCATACATATTAACTTAAGTTTCAAAGGAATTAATCCTCGCTCCCCGCTAGTGAGATGTATAGATATCTGAGATTAATTAAGGGAACAAGCCTTTGTTACTGAATCATTATAGTATAAATGAAGTTTGTGAGTATCTTCTTTGGAAAACTCTCACGAGGCTATAACTCGTCCACTAGGGAACTCCTAGTGGTTTAAGACCTTGTTGCATACGGTTAATGCAACCGCACTCTGTGAAATGAGAATTAGTTTAGGACAACCCATTTTTGGCCACTTATCTATTTTAATGTCTCTTCTTTACTTGAGGACAAACAAAATGTTGTTTGGGGGTGGTGTGATAAGCACCCAAAACTGTAATATAAAACCCCGTAGAGACGTTGCATTTTGGTTAATTATGTATGTACTAATAATGAATTAATTGTATTTTCGTGCTTTTACAAGTTTTCACAATAAACATAAAAATGAGGATAAAGCCAGTATTTAAGCACAAAATAGTGTGTATACATGAAGTATTACGATTTTGCCCATGAGAAGCTCTATGAAGCCTGACCAAAGCCCGGGACTCAAATAGAACATTTCCAGGTCAGAACAGACGTGCCAAAAAACATCAAACTTCCGACAAACATATCTTCTGAACCTGGACTCCAATTTTGGCAAGTGAACCATTAGAACGATCAGTATGACGAGCTCTATTATAATGCCCGTATTTTTAAAATACGTTTTTATCTATTTAATTAATTAATTTAATTATTTATTTTCAAAATTCGTTGGATTGGACTCGGGACATGTGGGCCTGGTTTTTGGGCCCGAGTCTGTGTTGGGCTTGGGTTTCGGACCCAAGTATATAAACACATTGTTCTAGAGAATAGGGGTTTAAAAAAATAATAAAATAATGAAAATGGAGGCAGAGCTAGAAGCTCGTTTGCTGGAGGGTGGAGCACGACGACTCGGACTCGGAGAAATTCGTGGAGCTTGGGATTAAGGTGAGTAGCTATTTTGCTATTTCACCGGATGTATAGTTTTCGTATATCGGTGTATACTATCTAATATTTCTGTTTTGTATACTGCTCATTATCCTGTTGTATTGGACTTCGTGCTATTTGTTTTATTAAACCTTGTTGAATTTCGGATTTGTATTTAAACTGTCGGAACTGTTGGAACTCGGAAGTCGTCAATGGCGGCGTCGCGAGTCCAACAAATGAAATCGCCAATATTTTCATTCGAACCTTGTTTGGGGGCTGTTAAAGGGCAATGACCCACCAAATGATCACAAATCGTCCCATATTTTTGAGGTTTGAAACCGTACTGATGGTGGGTTTTGAAACCGTAGTGATGGTGGTTTTGGTCGAACTAGGTTTTGGGTGTGATGCTAGAGTATTATTTTTGGTATGGTGGGTTGGTTGAGTTGTGACTTGGTTGTGTAGTGTGCTGTTGGAGCTTGAGAAGGCTTTAATGGCGCCGAACGCCATTACTGTGATACTGAGGGTTTGGTTTTTGATGTATGATTTTCGTTGTTTGAATTATTTGGTATTGTTGTTTGGGGTTTGATGAATGGTGGTAGTTGGGTTGATGTTGGATTGGGTGGGGGCTGTCGATTGGAGCTTGGAACAAGCTTTAATGGAGGTCGAAACTCTAGATCTAGTTTGAAGAGGAGTGTTGAATTACTGATATTAGAGTTTTTGGTTTTTGTGAAAGTGGTATGGAGGTCGACGGTGGTCGATCCGGTGGTGGCAGTTGGAGAAGATGATGAATTGGGCCTGGGGTTTGGGCTTGAGGCTTGGGCCCGATTTTGTTTTGTTTGGGCCCGGATTTTATTTTAGATGGTTGGGCTTTAGTTCTAATCGGTTGGGCCAAACACTTTATTTTATGTTGGGCCGGTTCTATTTCTTGCTGGGCCGAAATCTAATTTAAGTGGTTGGGCCTTAGCTAGTTTAGAGTGTTTTGTTTGGGCCCTTTTCTATTTGTTTTGTATTTTGGACCAGTTTAATTAAGTTTTGTTTGGGCCAGTTCTAGATTAAGTTCTATGGGCCAGTTTCATTAGTTTTCTTTGGGCCTGTTTCTAATTTATGTAGGCTGGTCCTTATGTCCCCAATTGGGTCAGGTAGAGTAAATGAGTTGGTTTTAGACTTTTGGGTTCTAAGGTTTGGGCTTGGCCAGTTGGGTCCGAACCATTACCTAGGTCATGAACCCTTGAGCCATGCACCTTTGACCCTAGCCATGAACCATGGCTATGACCCTGAACCTGTCGAACATGGAAACGACAGTTTGACTTTGACAATGACAGTTTGACTTTGACCATGACATGTTGACTTTGACCTCGACCATAATGCGTTGACATTGACCGTTGACCATTGACCGTTGACTTTGATCATGACAGTTTGACTTTGACTTTGGACTTCGACCATGATGTGTTGACTTTGACCATGACGTGTTGACTTTGACCGTTGACTGTGGAATGTTGACTTTTTCCAGTTTTTTCACATGTTTAAGAATATGGACAAATATAATAATAAAATATTGTCGAACATTATATAACGTTGTTTGTCATTATCTAATTAAGATTTGACATGAGTAGTGTGTAAAGCATATATATATTGGGTTTTGATTGTGGACTGTGGACTGTTTAATTGTGCTACATTTTATGTGGTAAATTGTATGGACAAATCCAATGCTAAAATGCTATGGAAGCTTGTATAAATTTGGTGGTCTTTATCTAATTAAGATTTGACGTGGATATTGTGACACTATGTAATATGTGGGATATATATATTAAATGCAATAGTTTTGGAGACATAAATGTATAAACGCTCCATTATTTTATATGTGAGATGCTACTATGAGATAGTATAGTATGTGTGGATATTTTCCCACGGGATTGTGGCTTAGTGCAATAATATATTGACACGTGAAAGAATGAAAGTGGTTATGAGATATAATTGAGTTATTTCTAAATATTGTGGCTTAGTACAATAAGGTATTTGACATGCACGTGATATAGTGGAATTATTATGAGTCATTAATGTATGACACCTGAATAAATTACGTAACAAAAATCCTAGAACCTGACTACCACAACTCATGTGATCTGCCCTATGTGGGCGTGTGCTATTTGATTGGCCCTTCTGGCGTTTTGGTGAATCTGAATGGCCTTCGGGCGTAAGTAATGTGATTGGCCCTTCTGGCGTTTCAGTAAAGCTGAATGGCCCTTCTGGCGTAGCCGAATAGTAGGTTGATTATTCCGTTCGCAAAATAGAACGAGACGCGCAATATTTTATGCCTAATAGTGACATTACTTACATAATGGCTTCCGTGTGAGGATTTACCTAGTGTGCGGCATCCCGCTCAGGGTGGTTACGCACGGAGTGGTTCATTATGTAAAGGGAGGCATGTGGATGTACATATTCGGCGTTGGGTAGCGATTGTGGTAGCCAGGGAAACTATGTAAGATATAGATACGACGTGATTTTAGGGACACGCAAAGAAAACCTTGAATAATATAATTATGGTAATATGTTGATTATTTGTTTAGTTAGAACCTAAGGCGCCTCGATGGAGGAACTACATGCCTTATTTATTATGCGTATAGTTTGTTGTGTGGTTAGTGGGAAGTTAAGCCGCCTTAGTAGATGAACTACATGCCTAACTTATTGTATTTAAGGATGTTGTATTAGTGGTTGAAAGTTAAGGCGCCTCGGTGGATGAACTAACTGCCTTATAGATTGTGTAAATATATGTATAAGTATATGTTGTATTTTAGAGCTACTCACACCAGCATTTTTATAATGCTGACCCAATTTGCATGTTTGCTTATCGGGTGTGTTCATTAAATGAACACAGTTGATAAGTCTTGACAGTTTAGTGTTGAAGAAGATTGTTCTTTGCTTTCGTGGTTTTGCGTTAGCGTCGCATTTCAAGATATGCTTTGTTTTCCTTTGAGGTGATATAGATTTTCAGTTGAGATAAGGTTATTTGCATTTTCATTTGTAAATTTTTGTAATGGAGATGACTTTTGTTTAAGTTGAAATTTTTATTGGTTTTTAATTATCCGCATTATTTAAACTGTTTATGGGTTTTTGGGAGTTGAGAGTGCGTCACACCTCGGAGATCGAAGAGTCGGGAACAAATAATGTTTTTTCCGAATTCTATCGAAATTCAGGGTGTGACATCTATCCAATGCCAAATTTTACAGAAAATCAACTGTCGGACCCGCCACTGGTCAGAGTACGTGGGCTCACTATGCGGACCCACAAAAATTGACTGCTCATTATTAATCAAGCTCACATGTCAAACTATCATAATGTGTGCCCACGTGAATCAAGCTCTCAAAGTCAAACATTCATTATTGATCACTTAAGACTTTTGTGATCACTTAAGACTTTTGTGCGCACTTAACTTTCACTTAAGACTTTTGTGCTCACCTAAGTCTTGATTAGGTGGAAATTAAAAGTATTGATTAGGTGGCAAGCAAAAGTCTTGATCAAGAAAATCAAATGGAACAATTAATGAGATGGTTGGTTTAATGATGTGGTTGATTCATGTGGAGAAAGGAAAATGAAGCATTCCCTTATGCTTAAAAAGGGGTAGTCTTCAAGGCACTCACACTTTACTTAGTAGTTAGTTTTTTCCTTTACTCCATTAGACAAGCTTTTCACTTTCTTTCCAAGTTCTATTTTCTAGTTTTTTGTTTGTAATAAAAACTTTGTACTAGTTTTCATACTAGCAATCCAAATAAAACCTTTGTGTGAAGGTAGGAATTTTCTCATTCTTCTCTTCTATCTCTACTCTTATAATTCTAATTAGAATTCACAAAATTAGGAACATGAGCTAAAACCTTCCCTGGTGGAGGGTTAATGACGCTCATATGAAGATCAAGTTCCATTTTAGGAGGCCTGAATCATTGCTTAGGAACATAGGGTTTATTTTACATCCTGTCACAAAATGACATTGATCGACCAAGTTTGGAGTATGGAGCTCTAGACAAGGTCACGTGAGTGACCCAGGTGACACTGGGTCTAGTTGCGAGCGACCCTCTAGAAAAATTAGACTATAAAAATTGAATGACTGGTGTATGATAAAACCAGGAATTGCATTGGTATTTCAAAGATGAAATATCAGTTCAATTCCTCATGCTAGCAGGATGCACTTAGAGATAGGTGTATTTTTGTTAGGGATTAACACTCATGTCCGTTTCGGGTTTTTCTATGAACTCAAAACAGATTAGAGACAACAGTGAATTGGCCTTTTAAGGTAAGGTAGCTAATTTTGCATTAGTAGATTAACTTTCCACCTATCTTTCTCTCTATTTCTCTCTTGTAGTCAGTAAATTAGTGAAAATTAATCTTTAGTAACTTGCATATCAAGAAACGTAGTAAGTAGTCAAATAAATCCCAATCAAAATCCTTCTCACATCGGTTCCTTAGAAAGTTAATTCTAGTGATCTGTGAATAAGAGTACTAGTCTTTGCGTTTGGGACGATTCCCTTGCTCAAATTATATTTCAATGTGCACATGAGCGAGGTAACTTGAAAAAGTTGTGTTTGAGTGTGAGTATGAATAAAATCATATATATACAAAAGTGCAAGCGATCAACCGACTTATAACAAATCTTAAAAAAAAAGTTGGCCCTAGGCCCAATAGTACAAGTGGAAGTTTCAAAACACAATACGTGTTCTACCTAACTTTGTTCTTTAACTTCTAATTGAAAAAATATATATATATATATAAGATATATACAATAGTTGGGCCCTAGGCCCAATAATACAAGTGGAAGTTTCGAAATGCATTACATGTTCTACCTAACTTTGTTCTTTAACGTACTTCTAATTGGAAAAAAAAAAAAAAAATCTAATTTAAGATATATATACAAAACTTGAATCCTACACAAAGTAAACTTCCAATCACGTAGTAAAACCTAATATATTAGCCTAAATAAACCTATATATGTAAAAAAAAAAAAAAAAAAAAAAAAAAAAAATCTGCCCAACACTTATCAAAAAACGAGGTAGACTATTTTCTTCTTCTTCTTCCCCATTATTTATAATTATTTTCTGACTTTCATATTGAAAATACTGATTAAGTCTTTTTTTTTTGTTATATTAATATTTCAATATATATATGCATAAACTAAAGAGTATTGGATCAAGAGCATACAAATAGTAAACAAACGGTTAAGGTAATAACTTTTCCATTTGTTGTGCATTGTTATTGGTGTTTCAGTGTTATTGATATTTGACAAGCATATTGGTACAAATAGTTGGCCAGGTATTTATAAATTTAATTATGTTTTCATTCGTATAAAACTATATTGCAGGTCATGGCTTACAAAAATTACAGTTTATGTAAAAAAAATTGCTAAAGGAAATTCTATAACTAGTAATTGACATTCAACAAGATCCGGTGTACAACACAAAATTAGAGAACGAACGATTCATCAGCATTGTAACATTAAAGGTATCAAAAAACTTATTCTTTAACAATAAATATGTCATAGTTAAAGAAATTCATGGAAGCCCTACATATTATGTTGCAAAAGCAAAGGATTCAGCAGTTTTTCAGGCAATAAAGTTTATAAAGGATGAACGTGAAATTGAAATTTACTTATGAACGTAATATAAAGACTACTGAAGAATTGCTGAAAGAACTTATGAAGAAAAGAAAAGAAGTTGAAGAGAAACATAATCAACTCGACATCCTCCGAAATATTATGCTAGATTGTTTGGTTGATGATAAACACAACAAAGACAAGATATATTATCTCGAAGAAAAAATAAAAGAAATGAAGAAAATGGAGAAAAAACAAAACAAGGACATAACCAACAAAGAGGAGAAGAACGGTTTGAGAATAAAGAAAATAAAAGCATGAGGGTTAATTATAAGGTTAAATGATTGTTATTTATTGATGTAATTTGATTTCTTAGGTCACAGCTTTATTTACTTCATTTGTAGCAAAATAATGTTGTTTTGTGAACGTACATAATGCATAGTTAATTAAATGATTCAAAGGGTGACTCATTTGACTAAATCAGGGATTAGACTTAAGAATTAAAAGGTACATAAATAAGTCACTAATTTCACAGTAGGGACGAAGATGATCATACCATATAAAGATTAGTGTTACAATTAGTGTAATGATCACATAAAGATTACAAAGATTTCATCAAATGTACCAATAATTACAATACATTTCAACCTCAAATAGTTTGAAGTCTATTGAGTTACAAGTGATCCGGAAAGGACTACAAATAGAGTTTAATCTTAGATTAAAAAAAATATGTGTTCGTAGACTATGAAAATGTGATTCTCAGATAGGTATCGAGGAACAACATGTTGCCTAAACATCACAAACGAAATTCAAAGCCTAAAACAAAAGTTTAATGATATCTTATACACACATGTTTATAGAGAAAATAATATGGTAACATTATTCAAATACTTAAGCCTATTAAACAAATTTGTGCTTCAATCTAAACACATGGCAATTCATATAGAACCCAAATAACACTGATGCATGTCTTCTAAGATTGAAGAAACCATACATACATACATACAATTGGTAAAGGGGAAAAAAATGTGTATCCAACTCATTCAAAAATACTTTAAAACAGAGACCAATAGAGTTAGCAAGAGATGACAAATAAAAGACATACAAACTTAAAAAATTAGTTAATACAGATCAAGATACATAGCAAAAAACAAAATATGGAGAAATCATTAACCATGACTGCAATATAGTTTCATTGCAAAATAGATATTACATACAAAAATAGTTAGAATACAATTACTAGCTAGACTATGAAGTCAAAGACTAACATAAAAAAAAAAAAACGAAAGTCTAAACCAACAAAAGATACAAGTCTGCCGGAATAACTTAAGAGGAAAATCAGACCATACAAGTTGTTATTTAATTAACCCCAAATAAACAACGACTTAAGACATATAAGATACCAACGTCAGTGCCATAAAAGCTACCAAAGTCACCATAAATTAAAACCTATATACCACAGAGCATCGAATATTTGTTCAGCTGAAAAACAAAATAAAAAATAAAAATAGAAGAATATATTAATTTAACTTATCAGAGGAGAAACTTCAAAAGTTTATGCGAAAAAAAAAAAACCAATCAACAACTTTTAATGATGAATTATTCTTCGTATTTTATTAGTCTTCACATTCCGACCACTCGAACTTCTTTCATCATAAAGTTTGTATGAACCAAATTAACACCTACTAAACGTACTTACTACCCTTAGAACTCTATTTTTGATCGGCTGTATCAACATTTTTGGTTGCCTAAGTCTCCATTTCGGGATCAAGCCGTCGTCATTCTCCTTCTCTCTCCTCCCCTTTCTTATCTTTTATCTCTCTTCCTTTCAATCCTAGCCCTTCATCTCTCATTAGGTTTACTTCATGGGCCATCTTATCTCTTGGGCCTAACTTCTTGGCCCAATACATACATGACCCATCTATGAATATGGCTACCTTCTCCTACTCTTTGTCGCGTCTTTCTTATCTCGCCTCAGGATATAGCGACATGTAATTTTTCAAGTCATGAATTTGGCTATTACAAAGTTCTTTAATGTTCTTTGTTTTAAAATGATGATCAACATCAGATTCATTTTTCTCACCATGCACAAATTTCATATCCTTCCTAATGACTTCAACCAAAAATTTCATACACTCCCGCAAACTAATTCTATCAAAGTTATTCTCATAATAATTTTGTACATTCTCCACTCCAATATTTTTGCAAAATAAAATTATAGCATGACAACCAACACAATCACTTTAGGAAAAAAAAAATTAGTAACATTATAATTAAATAAATTTAAATTAAAAAATTAGATTTAAAAAAAAAACATACACATCAAATAGGCTTCTCATTCTGAGAACCAACTTTTGAGTTTCACTATTTATATATCGATTACTGCCGCCACGATGTCTACAACACCTCTTCTGCTTGATTTTTTTAATTAGATATTCAAAAAAAAAAAAACATAATTTTTTTCATAATTATCATATGCATACTTATTTGCCAACCAGATGTCTTTTGGACAATTAAAAAACATACGAAATTTACATGCACAACCCTTACAAAAAAATATATTGAGATAAATACATTAGTAATAATAAATAAAACATAAAAATAAACAAATAAAACAAAAATAAAATAAATCAACTTACTCTTCCATTCAGAAAAATATTCCAAGAGAACCTATAGAACAATAATAAGAAAAAGAAAAATACATATAAGACGTGGGAAAAAACTTTACTAAAATTTGACAAGAAGACCTTCAAATAAACCAGTCTTCAAATGTAAAGATATCTCCAATACCTAAAAACAATCAGTATATCAAAAACGTACACTAAGAATATGATATGATTTAAATGTAGGTTCCATAAAAATGTGTTAACTATTTCTCAAAGTGCTACAATTCAACAAATCTGATAATTAAACATTTAAGGAAAGGAACCAGAAACACTCTGACTCAATTCCAATAGAGCTACTTGATGAACCTAGAATTTAAGTGGCCAAAACGAAGCATTCATATTTCTTTCATCAAAATAAAAGAAATAAATTATACAATATTCTAAATAGTACGTGAATTTACCACTTTAATGAGGTGGAGAAACAAACACATAACATGATTCTTTAACATATGTTAAAGCAAATTTACTACATGTTTTAAAATAAGAATGAATATAGCAAATTAGGAAACTATAAATAACGATAGTGAGTTCAAGGGATTTTAGGAAAAATAAAAGTACCTTTAAGAGCGACTAAATTTACTTCTTTGCTAAAGTAAACTGAAAATAGATGCTCAAAAGAATAGCTAGAGAGGTTAACCCATTTGCTTTCTTAAAATAATGAGAGTGAGAATACACATGTGGAATTAGAGATACAAGTAGTGAATGTGACACCACGTGTTAAGTATACTAATGGGCTTTAGAATTAAGCCAACCTTTATCATTAAACCCATAAAAAGAAATGGACATCTTAATAATAATACACTATAAGACCCATTGATACAAAAATAGAACCTTTTTGCATCAGAAATTATTGGCGTTGCTACTAAGTTTCAATGTATTTTAGAAGTAAGATTTTTGATACATACTAATTCATAAACTTTTATTATAAACATTATCAATAATTAAAAAATATATATATAAAAACGGCCGTCGCTCGTTGAACGGGTCCAAAATCTAGTGAAAACTTATAATGTATCCATAGTTTGTGTTATCAGTTCCTTATTGAAAATTTATGCAATGTAAGATTCTTTAATTAACTCATACAAATTTTTATTTATTTTTACATGTTTGTGCATACCAAACATTAGAAACTAATATATACAAGGTTGGGTATGCATTGATGTTAATAACCCATACTGCATACCCCTCTCATGTGTGACAAATGTATGTGAATATCCCCATCAGGTGTGCACATGCGTTTGTGCATATCCTTTCAGGTGTGCATTGAGAATTGTGCATACCCCGACACAGAGAAAAGTAGAATGCGCCTTTGACATTATAAATATTTATCCCAATTATTAATGAACTCAATGAACTCAAGTGTACCCTATTGGAGATGTCTATTTAACTATCGTATACATATAGAGTAACGTTTACAAAGATGTTTGTACTTACCAAGCTAATAAGGTATGCAAAGATGTACGTGTATACACATTATTATTGGATTCATATGGATTGGAACCATCAAACTCTCGAATAAGAGCGCTCTTGCCATTTTGAGCTTATGAACCCAGTGGAAAACACATATATTGGTATGTAACAATTAATAAATTGTTCAAAAAAAAAATTTATAATTATATTTTTAATTGTGAACAACTTTTATTCTTTGGTAAATATTCTGTATAATATTGTCAATAAAAATTATATTTTTTGTTTCAAAATGCTATATTGTCGATGAACAATTCTTGAAAAGGTTTATATGCTTCCGCCACCAGGTTATTGTTGATGAACAATTCACATACCTTATCATTAAATTGATGATGAGAAATCTCAAAAAACCAATTAATCGATCTAAAAGATTTTGGCCGGATGCTTTTTTTTGTTTCTAAATTTTGGATCCAAAACTTGTAATGAGATAAAGTTAAAAATGGAATTTAAAAAGCTAGTTTAATACTTTAATTGGGCACTCATTAAATTGGATGGGCAACCCTCCCAAAAAAAGAAATATTACAAGTTTGCCATCAAAGCCCAGGCCCAACAACCAATTCAACCGGTCTCGCCATAACGAAACCCTCGGGGTCGTTTGAGTGTACACTCAAATGATACCACCATGTCGTTCCATTGTACATGCATGCGGTCCTCCAAAGTCATTTGAGAATTGGCTCTTTAATTTCTCTATGGAACGGTCTGTGGGTGCCGTTTGAGTGTACACTCAAATGTCATGCCCATATATCGTTTGAGTGCACACAAAAGCGGTCCATTTATGTCGTTTGAGACAGAGCTCTCGGGTTCTTCCATGGAACGGTCTGCTCATGTCGTTTGGTATCAAATGCAAACGGTACCGCTGGGTCGTTTGGGGCTTCTATGGGGAGACATGGGGGAGTCGTTTGGACTAAAATAATTGAGAAGTTCTAAACTAAGAAAATTCCTGATTAACCAATGATTAGCCCGATTAACCAATGAAAATTGATTAGATAAATACCAATTACACTTTTCTTATATATAAACACTAAACACTTTTCTTATAATACAAATAATTAATCGATCATAATTGTACAATAATTTATTTAAATAATGATCTGTAAAATTGAATTAGTAATGATCAATGATCAACACATCCCAATTGAATTAGCAAAATTGAAATCCGATTTAAAAAATTGGGTTAGGAACAACACAATTACATGCACTCTTTATCTGTTATGACATAGTATATATATAACCAAGTTAAAACATGTAATCTGATAAAAGTAGAAAAACAATTTCTTACTCTATGAATAATTATTTATGCTAGGAATAAGAAAGCAATTGGATTTACTCTAGTTTGTTATCAAAGTTCTACTCTCAATTATCTTATAATAACGGAAGTCAGAATTCGTTCCACTCCTAATTTCGTAGACGTAATAATTTCTCTAAATTAACAATTCTATAATATCCGTGAGAGCAATGGTTTAATAAAACTAATATGTGGAAATAACTAATTAAGATGTTCTAGACTATGCTATGACAATTTAAATGAGAAGATGTGAATAAGAAGAAAGGTATTAGGGGGATTTGAAATCCACTTGATTAATTCTTAATAGGCTAGCATAGAATTGTTGTAATCCTAATCTTTATGTTTTCACATAAAGGTTGGGTCTTTTTAATGCCTAATTATTCATGACAATCTCTACCAACTAATAATTAGCATGTGAGGCAATTTAAACCCATTCTCATGGTGAATTAACTACCTTCTAGAGTGGAATAGATTTCTACAACTTATTCTATACTAGCACATCAAGTCTTCATTAAGCTTCAATCAAACCACTCTAATACAGGTTTAGCTATGAATCATGAGACTATTATAATTAAAAGAATAAGACATAATTAAAACAATATAAATAACTTGGCTTTATTAATGGTGATTAGGCTAATAAAACAATAACTCGGGGTAACTAAAGAAGAAAACTACTTTATTATCTAATTTATTAACTAAAGGTTTTTCTTTAGAGTTTTGCCTTAGTCCTCTTTATATAGAAAAGGGCTAGGTTTACAATTTTGTATATGGGCTTTGGAGCTATGTTTTGGGCAATTAAATCAAACCCAAAACCTAATTACTTAAGTCCAAAAAGGGTTTCTCTGCTGAAAATTATTGAAATAGCATTTTCATCCACTTTTACTCCTCTGATTAGATCAAGGCCTAGACCATTAGAAAGCTCTTTCCGAGCCGGTCATTTTGACATATAGTAGGCCTAATTACGAGGTCTAAGCCTAAAGATACGGCTTGTGGAAGTTCTATTGACTTTTATGCTCTATTTCTGCCTGCATTGACTTTGACTTTTCAGCTTTGACTGGGCTTTAAAAAGGTTTTTTCTCCTTAAAACTTGGGCTTTAAACATAGAACTTCTTAGCAACCAACCTTTGCTCCTTTCTCTTGCAAAAATGACATATTTCTTCACATATTTGACTCCAATACCTGAAATACACAAAAGTACGTAAACTAAACTAACTCTTATTTATTATATACATAATTGGTCTAAATGTAATATTATTAAGGAGTTAAAACTACAGTTTTGGGCTCTTATCAAACTACCCCCAAACAACATTTTGCTTGTCCTCAAGCAAATATGCGAAATTAAAATAAGTGACCAAAAATGGAGTTCTAACTAATCTCGTTTTGTCAAGTGCGATTGCATTGACCATATGCAATAAAGCCTTAAACCACTAGGAATTCCCTAGTGGACGAGTTATAGCCTCATGAGAGTTTTTCAGAGAAGGTACTCACAAACTTCATCTATACTACAACGACTAAGAAATAACATTACTGTTTCCTTATTTATTCTCAGGTATCTATACATCTCATTAGCAATGAATACAGAATAATCAATTTGAAATCTAAACAAATATGTGTATAATAATCAATTATCTATGAATAAACATATATATAATGAACTATGCTATGAGATGCAATAACAGGTCCATTTCTGAAACTTTGGAATAACGTCCTTAAGTAGGTCCTCACAAATATGTCAAGACAAAAATACTCTGATTTTTCCACTCAAGTTTTCGGCTTCACTCCAAAGGATTAAATGGGCACACTTTATCTTACAATCTCAATGACGTACAAGGAAGCCAAAGTCGATCAAACACATCTGCCCGTTACTATCACACTAACCTATTCCTAATTGAGCTAGAGGTCTTTATTGGGTGTTGCGGGGATTAGGTGATAGTTTAAGAATGAAGGAAATGGATATTCAAAAGGATAAGTCTGAGATAATAGAGTCTTCAAAATATGTAATTAGAGCAAACCTTGTTCTTACTTTGTTTATACACTTTGTTTCCATCCTTAGCCATTTTTTCTTTTTCTTTTGGCTTTTGACTCATTTGATTATGTTTTTGGAGTTCTAACTTTTTATTTTATTTATTTATTTTTGGATGAAAACTTTCTTTTCTTTTCTTATTTGAAGCAACTAACAAATTCTTGGTTTTCCACAGGTCTTTCTCTTTTCTTTTCTTCATCTCTATTATCAGACTCATTCAAAAATAGGTAGGCTGATTTATTTTTATTTTGTTTTTGTAAAAGGGTAAAGGATTTGCAATTTATGAAAAGGCTAAAGAAAGGCTCAGAGGGGCGACTAGCGGAAAATAATTTCATATAGGTTTGAAATTCTGGATATATCGATCCAAAAAAGGCCTAAATTCTCGTTTAGGATATGGTATAGTGATCAAGCAAGTTGACATGTGATTTCTCTATTCGGAATTTACTTCTCCCTTCTGTCATTACTCAGATATTTCACTCATAAGGCTTTTAAGGTATATTCTCACAGGATTTGTATAATAAGTACTCTAGCCTAGATTTTAGAAACTTACTGCCAATACAAACATATATGCTTATGCAATATATTTATGGAAAGATGCAATGACTATTACCTACATATTAACCTAAATTTCTAAAAACTATTCTAATTTAAGAGCTAAAGTGAAACTTCTAGACTACTATCATCATGGAGAAGGAAACAATACTAATATTCCTAAGTGCATAGTATATATATATATATAACATGCTATGCCTTAAATTTCGCTAATAGGTGCTTTAAATTTTACGTGTTTCTATGCCACCCCCAAACAGAAACATGCTTTGTCCTCAAAGTATATAAATAAGAAAGATAGAAAATACCATGGAAATGCGTGAAAATTTAAGAACACCTGCGAAACAAATTTAGAACATACTAATATAGATAAATAAAAATAGATGCAACTCTATATGAGTTCCATCTATTATGGGGATAACACGAAATAATAAATAGCGCTTGGGACATAAGCAGACACTAACAAAAAGTAAAACTTGCCTCATATCCATCATTTAAGCGTTGTCCTCCTCTTCTATAAAGAAGTAAGGTTCCTTTCCATCTTGCCATGCCATGACAATTTGCCAGGCTTCACGCCATTTGTCATCTACCCGTGCTAACTTGTTAAGCGTTACTCGATCTGATGGGGTGTAAGGGGCAACCCAATTAGGTTGTAGCCTCCATCCCGGCCAAATCATTGCACAAAAAGATCGTACAATGCAATTCGTGGGTCGCATAATATCAACCCCAACCCAATCCATATAGCGGAATGCGAAATCAGGAAAGAAACATACCATGATGCAGCAAACCAAGACAGGCATAAGAAGGTACTTATGCTTCATACTATGGGCTCGTGCTAAACTAGACACTAAGGTCTGGGGAATATCATATAGCATACGTCCCTCAGCCAAAGCAAGGAAGACGTCACTGGCGGCGTTATTCGCAGAAGAAAACTGCCATTCCCCTAATATATTCAGCATGACAAAAAACATGGTAGTACCTATGTTAAGGGACATGCTACCCAGGGATACATTAAGATGACCTTGGTCCTCTACACAAAATATCCCCACCCTATAAGTCTCTTGGAAATACTCATAGTTATAGAGGTATATATTATCAGACATATAGCCTCATGAGTTTCGGGGAGCAGGCATATGCATCCCAGCAGCAAAGGCTACCAAAAACTTGCTGAAATCCATTGTTATATCATCAATGGTGACAGAGAACACTTGTTCCCCATCCAGTTGATAAAAGCACTTACAATGATCATAGACATAAGAAGTAACTTTAGGAGAATAAGAGTCATTGGCACTTACCAGTAGATTTTTCCATCCTGACTGCACAATCCTGTCGCGGAACCAGTATCCATACATGTTACTATCGAGCAATTCGTCAAAGGATTGCTCTGGTATGATTTAAGGAGATTTCATAGCAAACAAACACACTCTTGAACTCCTGGAAGTAACCTTGGAAAACCCCAGAAAAATTAAAAATTGGAGGTCTTGTTAAGGTAAGGGCGCGGGCGCACTCAACTCTGACTATGCATTCCAGTAACTTGGGCGCGGGCACGCTCTATGTATAGGCAAAAGGGAGCGTGGGCGCGCTCCGAGTGCTGTTGCTGGTGTGAAGTGAAAGTGAAAGGTAAGAGTGAAAGGTGTGAGTGAGAGGTTTAGAGCATCCCATGTATTTATAAAACCCAAGTTTCTTAATCTAAGGTCCTCAAGGTTCCCTGATTGATACGGAAAATGATGGAATAAGAAAAGGCTTCTAAAACCAAAATAGAAATAGGCTCCAAAATCAAACCTATAGCCTTTAGGCTTTAATTAAAAATAGCAATCATCCAAATTCTAATCCTTGAGGTTGCAAAACCTAGGAGTAGCTGATTCTAGTTACACCATATTAGCAACATGCTCACACAAACCATAATCTCAAACCTTTGCAACATTAAATTCAAAATACAGGTGGATAGGGTAAAATACAATGCTAAACAAATAATTTCACCCCCAAACAAGTCGAGAAGGTGGGATTCATGAAAAATAGATAGCATGCTCGGACAAAATTTAAATTAACTTGAAATTTAAATAACAACCAAATACATAATCCAATATTAACTACTTAACTAAACAATTGGGAATCAAATTCGATTTACTAAAAACAGGGAAATTTCCTATAAATAACAATAATCAAATCAACAACTAGCCACGAGATGAGGATGGGCCAGAGCCATCCGTCCTACGTCGACGACGCTCATGCCTGCCAGAGTCAGCAAAAGAAGAACCTTCATGAGGTGGCAGGCGTCGTAGAACTTCTACTTGAAACGTGCGTTGTTGCTCCATAAAGGCATCCATGGCTTCCCAATGCTCCATATTACTCTGGACGAGAGTCTCCATGTTATCTTAGATATCTTGGTGACTATCACTGAGCAACTGAATATTTTGCTACAACTTAGCTTGGTTACTGAGAACGATACCCTGCCTAGTCTGAATAGTCTCACATAGGTCATTCAGAGAATGTTGGCCTGTACGAATCGTCTCATATTGAGTATGGAGAGTTCGCAGACCATGATGAAGTAACGAGATGCGGGCTACATCCGTAGTAGCCCTTTCCAAAGCATCTGCATCAAAACACGTCGTGTCGTCCTCATCTTCCTCGCCCAGTACCGTCTCAACACCCCTAACCTCTGGCAAATGTCAATCTCTCTGAATACATTCTCGATAGATATGTGCATTTTCATGTTACTTCAAATTAATCTTACTAGTCTTCGGAACACATCCCCAATACAACATAACATTCGTAATCAATGTAGGGAAGTATGCGGTAAATTTACCAACTGCTCTAATCTTACTTAACAAAAAGTAGAGGATGCAAAACTCATACCTCTTCTTCTAAAGGATCCAGAGAATGTGCAGACAATTCAAATTGATGTCACTTACTTTCGTGGTGGCAATCACATTTCTACCAACCCACTGAGCCACAGCCAGCTGGTTTCATTCCAGAGACGTCCGATGAACACAATGCGAGTTCGCAGTGTAAACTCCTTCTAAGACAGTCTCCATCATCAATGGACCGATTCCACCAAACTGAGATTCCTACATTGTGATTACAATGGGTCTTTGGTCAATGCCAGCAATCTCCGATAACACTGCTGTAGTCAATTCCCTCTGACTACCATTCACCTTCACAAAAATCCGACGACCATCAATCTCCCTCTTCTTGTAAAAATCACACGCCAAATCAGTGTGATAAAAATCCTCTAGAGAACACCACAACCCTTCTCACTTCCTAATACGCATTTCATGACAGAAAAAGGTTGAAAATTATTGAAAAGTAAAAACTTGTTCCGAAAGAATTTTTGGGGTTTGAGGAGCCATTGGATTTTGGATTTCAAAATTGGGGTGAATGCAAGGTGGGGAGTGAATTAAACACTCGATCGAATTTTGGATAGGGGTTGTGTAGAGGTTAGGGCACAGGCGCGCTCAAGTTTAGGCTGGAGACGAGGGCGTGCGCACTCAAGGTTTTCTGGGTAAAGGCTGTTCTTGCGTTTTGGAGGCGGAGAGAAACCAAAAATCGCGTTTTGGTTTTTAAAAGCGGCCTCACGTGTGAGTCACTTGACAGCGTAAGGTTAAATTTGTTTGGTCCCAAGCCCAAAACAAATCCTGTAATGCCCATTCTATCTTATGCCTCGTAAAACTTAAAACTAAAATTCCCGATTCGTTAAGGGTCCGATTTTGGCGAATGAGCTATGAAAACGATCAACATAGAAAATACAATCCAAATATTTATAGAAAACTCAAATCTAACCATGGTTGACATATAAGAAGATGGAAAATTCCTCAAAACACGTGAATAACATAAGTTATATGATCAAAAGAAATATAAATTCATAGATAGTGTTAACCCGAATCAAAATACGACTAAACGGCATAAACAACAAGAATAGAAAGTTGAGCGATCAAGAATGGAAAGACCAAACACCCCACCCCCAAACAAATTTTTGAAAACATAGTTTAGAAAATTTGTTTTAAAAATGTAGGTCTTTTAAAGTCAGATTCCCGAGACTTGCTAGATTATTGTTTATAGGGTTTTAATATTTTTTATTTTTTATGAATAAGGTTTAATATAAAGGAAAACAATAAAACAATAAAGACATAAATCACTCCATAAAAAAACATGACTCAAAAACCGAGAAAACATGCAAGAGTGGAAAGCTAGAATTATATTAACCGTGGACTTAGGATCCGGTACTTACAGCCACACACTCCAAAAGAGGGTCCGGTTACCTTAATGGTACACTCACCAATATATGGAAATGAAAGGAAGTACACCAAACATCAAAGGTCAGTCCTCATAGACAAGGTCCTATAAAAGGACATCTTCCACATCTGGGAACATTAACTCGTGAAAATGTTTTAAACGTTGGCCATTTACTTGAAAGGTACTGTTAATCTGTTATCCTCGGGATTTACCAAGGCGATTGCCCCGTAAAGGGTGACTTCAGTAACCAGAAAAGGACCAGACCAATGGGTTTTTAAATTTCCTTAGAAAATATGCAAACGAGAGTTGTAAAGCAAAACCTTTTGACCAACCACAAACTCTTTACGCAAAATCTATTTATCATGAACACGTTTTATGTTAGCTTTATAATACTTCGCGAGATCATAATAATCGCTACATATTTTTTCAAGCTCATTTAATTACAATTTGCGCTTGACCTGCCTCATCAATATTGATGTTTAGGCTTTTTATAGCCCACGTAGCACGGTGCTCCAATTCAACGGGCAAGTGACAAGGTTTTCCAAACATAAGTTTAAAGGGAAACATTCCTATAGGAGTTTTAAAAGCTGTCTGATACGCCCATAAGGTATCAGTTAGACGCTTAGACCAATTTTTTCGATCAGGATTGACTGTCTTTTCTAATATTTTGTTAATTTTCCTATTAAAGACTTTTACTTGGCCACTAGTTTGAGGATGATAAAGAGTAGCCACTTTATAGGTAACTTCGTACTTCTTAACTAAAGAAGAAACAACTCTATTGCAAAAATGCATTCCGCCATCACTGATGATGGCTTTAGGGATGCAAAAATGACAGAAAATGTATTCATTAACAAAAAACACAACTATCTTATGGTCATTATTACGGCAAGCCATGACTTCTATCCATTTGGAAACATAGTCCACGACAACAAGAATATAAATAAAACCGTGGGAAACAGGAAAAGGACCCATGAAATCAATGCCCCATATGTCAAAAATTTCTACTACCATAATGGGATTTAAAGGAATCATATTGTGTTTAGTGATACGCCCAAGTTGTTAGCAGCGAACACACGTCATGCAATGAACTTGGGCATCTTTAAAAATGGTAGGCCAATAAAAACCACATTGCAGAATTTTAGCTGCCGTTTTCATACCACTAAAATGGCCACCACACTCTTTGTCATGACAGAAGGATAAAACCTCATTATATTCCCACTGGAGAATACAACGATGAATAATCTGATACGCACAATACTTAAAAAGGTAGGGCTCATCCTAATAGTATAGCTTAACTCTGGCAAAAAATCTTTTAAGTTTATTTCTTGACCAAACATTAGGAATAATATTAGAAGCTAAATAATTCACAATGTCGGCATACCAAGTTACAGAAAAAATAGAATAAAGATGCTCATCAGGAAAAGAATCAGGTATGGACTCAGAATCACTATCACTGTCATTAGTTAGTCTAGATAAGTGATCGACAACTATATTTTTGACCCCTCGTTTATCCTTAATTTATAGGATAAACTCTTGTAGGAGAAGAATCCATCGGATCAATCTCTGTTTAGCATCCTTCTTGGCGAGAAGGTACCTAGGCGCTGCATGGTCAGTGTAGACTAAGGTCTTTGAACCAACCAAATAAGGACGAAACTTATTTAAAACATAAACCACAGCTAAAAATTTCTTTTCTATAGTAGTATAATTTCTTTGAGCATCATTTAAAGTCTTACTAGCATAATAAATAATAGTGGACTTATCATCTAGTTTCTGGCCTAACATAGCACCAACAACATAATCGCTAGCGTCGCACATAAGCTCAAAAAGTTTAGACCAATCAGGAGGCTATATAATCGATGCAGATGTTAAAGCAGCTTTTAAAGTTTCAAAAGCCTATTTGCAGTCATAATTAAAATCAAATATGTCATCTTTTAAAAATAGATTAGTTAAAGGCCTTGCTAATTTTGAAAAATCCTTAATAAACCGTCCATAGAAACCTGAATGGCCTAAAAAGGCTTTAATGTCATGGATAGTCCGTGGTACAGGTAGAGACGTTATTTTATCTAATTTAGCCTTATCTACTTCTATGACATCACTAGATACAATATGACCTAGCACTATTTCTCTATTTACCATAAAATGACATTTTTCCCAATTTAAAACTAGATTCTTCTCCTTACACCGTGTTAACACCTTGGAAAGGTTAGACAGACATTCACTGAAAGAGTCTCCATAAAGAGAAAAATCATCCATGAAAAATTCCATGAAGCGCTCGACCATGTCACTAAAGATATGAAGCATACACCGCTGGAAGGTATGACACTACTCCTTTTTATGTTTAAGATGGTATATGGATGATGTAAATAGATGATGTTCGTTGAACAAAATAGAAGCGTATCAAAACCTAATTATCTCTCAATAAGTAAAAAATTAGTAGGGTATCGTTCCGCTTTTAAGTGTATGTTTATATGAATGACAAGACTGGAAGAGGGTTTGAGGGATTAAAAACTATGATTATAGATATTGTAAATTGCTTAACTAAACTAAACTAACTAAACTATTGAGAAGCAGATGCCGACTAGCAAAGTCGATAAAACCTTTGGGTGATGATATCAGAGGTCTGGGGGTCGAACCCCGCCAGCATCAAAGAGTTACTCATCTCATTTAAAACAGGCTTGCCAATAAAAAAAATAATAAAATAAAAATAAAATAAACTAAAATAAACTATTGAGAATCTAAGAGAGGGAATTCAAGAGATTAGAATCCACTGATACTTTTGATCTGTGACCTTATGTTTCATGGTTGTTCTCACAAGTAGACTACAATTAGGCAATCGAGCGAGTGTTGATTCCCTTTTGGACGAAACATCGTTAACGAATAACTCTACTTAAGGTTGTTCCTATGTTTATGCTATTAATATCTTCTTTCTTTTTATATGAGCTTGGGCAACTATTCAATGAATTACCATCTAAGGCAAACACAAGGAATACTTCGTTTACTCTAAAACACTACACAACTAGAAGAAAAGTAGAGAATAATAGTATAATATTCAATTATAATAAATAAAACCCTATTCTAGCATTATATTCAATTGCAATAAATAAAAATATGACACTAACAAATATTCAATTACAATAAATAAAACCCCAAACTAGCATGATATTTGATTGCAATAAATAAAAACCTTAATCTATACTTCCATCTCCTGGTCTGGGCAATGGAACTAATAACTAAACAAAGATAAAGAACTAACCTGATTGGAGAATACTATGAACCAAAAGAATCAACGAACCCTAAGCACCGGCTTCATCTTCTCCCTTGAAGGAGAAAATTAGCCTTCCATAAAGAAGGAAGAACACGAAGAACGAGAAGAAGAAGAGTCGAAGAACATAAGACTAGAAAGACTAACTTATTAAGACTCGACTAGTTAAAACCGAATATTTTATTATTAATCTCTCTCTGCCTCAAGTTCTAGAGACAAAGATATAAGTGAATTGGCCAATTACATGAGGCACTTAGGTCCTTTATTTATAGGGGTTACAATGAGTTCTAGAAGCATTCCAAACTGTCATTTGTTTCCTAATACAAATCAACTTCTTTCAGAGTCCAACTTCGTCTCCAAAACTGAGAAGGAAGTGGCTACAGTGTCGTTTCATGTGTCTGGACGCACGATACTTGCATCTCAGACGTGAGCATTACATCTGGATGCATGATCCATGCGTCCCAGATGCGAAAGTCTATTTTCCCTCTTTTGCTCTATCCTTCTATCCTCTTTTGCAGGCTTTGGTCCAAGCAACGAATCTTTTGGCATTAGGCTTCCAAATAGGTCCAAGTCGCATCTTTAATAGCTTCAATTCCTTGGCCTTCTCCATGATTGTCCACGGGCTTCCCATGTGATCCTTAATGCTCTAAATTGCTCTGTTTTACCCCTTTTTCTCTAATATTCCGCAAAACTCTCTCTTTTACCTATAGAATCATAAAACATAACTTACAAACATTATTAGTCCACTAAGATGGCTAAACAAGAGGCATAATCGAGGGTTAAATTGCACTTTTTGATCACTTATCACAACTCCCAAATAACATTTTGCTAGTCTCTTAGCAAATAAGATAAAAAAAATAGATAAGTGATCAAAATCACATCCTAATAACAAAAATAAAATCCGAACTCACTTTCGCAGGCATCGCGATTGCATTTACCATATGCAATAAGGCTTTAAACCTTTAAATTCCCCAAAAAGGACGAGTTATAGTCTCGTGAGGGTTTTCAAGTGATATACCCACAAAATCAATCAATAGCATGTTCAAGAATGATAGTATTTTTCAGAGAGAGAAATTCCTTACCCACTTAGTGCTTACTCCAATAGACGGTCTCCATTACTAACTACATTGCTGCAAAGACTCATATATTATGATGGGAGATAGGTTAAATTGACAAAATTCTCAATCAAGGCTTATGTATGTACTTAGTCAATCTCCTATACTCTCTTATTCAAGAAACGAAATCCCTAGTTTACCTTTAGACAGATAATCTCGACTTTCAATCCTCACCGGTCATACTCTCAGAAAAAGAATCTCTCAGAAGATGGTATACTATTTTACCTCATGTATGTGGGGAAAAAAAATAATGAATATGAACATCCCACAAACTACCTTGAAAAATAGACTTCTAGATGACAGTAGTCTCATGGAAATAATGTCAATAACATATGAAGTGTCGGGTCTTTCACTTTAGCATCCTCTCACCTATTCTAGACTTCGTACCATACTGTAGTGATAAGTCATGGGTTGTAACTTGGCTTGGATATTGATTTATGAAGGAAAGGTAAAAATGATTCAAAGGATGTTTCTGAAAATACTAAGGGTTTTGCTTCATTCTTTGGAAGATTTCTTCAAATTCTGTATTGCAAAGAAAATTCTTCCTTTGTCTTAGCCTTTCCATCCATTCTGTTCAACTTTTTTTTTTCTTTAGCTTAGTGGTATATCTTTGATTAGTACTGGATATGCTTGTTTTCCACTAGCTTCTTTCACTTAGAACAAAATGATGGTCTTCATTGTATCTCTCTGGTATTTCCTTGTAATCTTATTTTTGTGCTATTTCTTCCTCTTTGTGCCCCTCGTATTCTCAGAAACATATGGGTATGGTTGATAAAGATTTGGCTATACTCCTTGTCTGGAGTTGGGTAAAGGGTAAAGGGTTTTATGAAAGAAAATGGCTTATTGTAAGGCTCAAAAGGGTTTAACATGATGGTCTTACTAGGTGGGATAAAGGCTGAATAGGTTCACTACTTGACTTATTAGTATGATACTCTGTTTTGAATAGACTACAATACCTAATGGTTATCTCCCCAGTTGATATCACTTCATGATTAACCAAATCAACGAATAATGAGACTATATTACAACGACATAAAGAACTGAAAGATGTTGAGTCACTAAGACTCGGATTTTTCGTAAGACTCTCTAAAGAATGGGTATAAAGCTCAAGTCTCACGGGCTAAGTCTAAATGAATTTGCTTCCAGTTTACTAAGGATTAAATCTCTCTTCTAACAAACGTACACAAAACTGACCAAGTACTATGATGGTGCCTTGATAAAGAATTCTATCAACAAGAACTATGTCTGAGCATAATAAATAGTCTAAGCGGTAATGAAATCAACAATATCAACTATCTATCAAACTCAGCACTAAGCAGTATAGAATATATATCTCATACTCATCATTAAAATTCATTTTTCTCATGCTACTGATATAGAAATAAAAATATTTTTGTTTTTGTAAACTAATTTTTGAAATTTATTTCTCAAGTACACCCTCCCCCAACTTAACATATACATTGTCCTCAATGTATAATTGTATAGAAATTAAGTAAATGGAATGAATGAGAAAAAGGGAAGATGTTACCATTGATGCCGAATATCAAAATTAATTCCAAAAATAAGAACATTTCCTTTTACCAAGATGTTTTTTTTAGGTTTTTTTCAGTCAGATCCCTAAGACTATATATCATGCATTATCAATTTGGAGTGAGGAAATCAGATTTTCTTACCCAAATCTGACGAATGTTTGGTGGACGAGGAGGTCTCACCTTGTGGGTTGTCAAAAATACTCCTTGATATGCTAGAAAGATTGCTGGTGAAGTTGCTTTTCTACCTTGAACTATTTCAGGTCTGATGATTGTGTGATAGGCCTTGTGGTTCCTCTGTATAGAAGATTGACGAAAATCTTTGTTTCTAACAGGACAATAGTATCTGATGTGCCCTTTACCACCACAGTAATGATAATGGATGTCTGGCTGACTGCGCTCAAGGTGGGCGGTAGACTGGTTCACATACTTCTCTCGTTAAGACAATGATGGTGTAGAAGAGGCTTCAACAGTGCAATGCTTTTTATCAATATGGTCCACTTTCTGCTTCAGAAGACTCATTTCAGTTTCAAGATTCTGTTATTTTTCCAAAACTTCTTTAAGCTGATTCTCTAGCACCTGATTTTTCTGGGTAGAGGTCTGCTGTTCATCCTTAAATGTAGAGTTCATTTTCTCAAGATATGATACTCTCTCTGCCAATTTTCCATTCTGCTAACTTAAATTCTGAATTTTCTGCAGAGATTTCAAGAACATGGCTAGTGTTCATCACAATTTTCTATAGATTGAGCACTCTCAATTGTTTCTTTGAATGAGACGAATTCTTGTATCATACTATCAAGGAAGTACACCTCTCCACCTTCGGTATCATCACAATCCTTATGCAACAAGTGAAAGATATTTATGTCCATGGACATCTTACCAAAGTTGATCTTCATTTCACCGTTGTAACAATTTATCAAAGCTTTTGCGATAGCGAAGAAAGGTCGGCCTAGAATAATTGGAATTTTATCAAAGGCCTCCTGGGTGTCTATCACAATGAAATCCACTGGATAGTAGAAATCGGCTACTTGAACAAGAACATCCTCAACTATGCCTCTGGAAATCTTGGTAGAACGGTCAGCCAACTTCAATTTGACTTCTGTAGGCTTTAGGTTCTGCAGGCCCAATGTTTGGTAAACATGATATGGCAAGAGATTAACACTAGCACCAAGGTTTAAAAGAGCATTACTTGTGAATTTTTCTCCTATCTTGCATGATATTGTAGGACTTCCTAGATCTTTGAGCTTGACTGGAGCTTGCTAATGGATAACAGATGTTGTTTGTCCACCTAAAAACGCTCGCTTTGAAACATGAGTACTTCTCTTTATATTGCATACATCCTTCAAGAATTTGGCATATGATGGCAACTGCTTGATCGCTTTGAGAAAGGGGATATTGAATTTATCTTTCTTAAATGCCTCCTTCATCTCTAAAAATTGCTTGTCCTTTTTGCTTTGAGCAAAAAACATAGGAAAAGGTGTTTTTGGTACAAACACATCAACATGTGTCTGCTCTTCTTTCTCTTTGGTGTTCTTGCATATCTTGTCTTGGTTATCTTGACAAATGGGAGTGGAAAGAATTTCTCCCACTTCCTTTCGAACTTCATTTGAAATCTTGAACAATTGCTCTGTAGCAATGTTATCATGAGAAGGTAAGTCAACCTTGTTGTCTATCTTCAATCCTGATCTGATAGTAGTAACTGAGTTGACATGATCATGGAGGTGATCAGTACTAGAAGTTGTCCCAATGTGGCATACATTTTCACTCCTCAATATTGGTTCCAATAAGCTAGGTTGAGTGGCTTGTGTCTTTACAGACAAAGCAGTGGTGAGTTGGTCGACCTTAGCTACTAGAGACTCCATTCTAGAACATTGACTTGCCTAAGATTGTTGGAGATTGAGCTGAGACTGTGCAATAAGCTCTAGAACACTTTTAAACTTTTGATTTTTCTGTGATAGCAAAGTAATAACATTCTCCAGGTTGGCGGGTGCGGCATAATTTCTCATACGATCAGGCACTAACTCTCCACTTGTATTGGAATTCTGCTGAGAGTAAAATTGTTATTGAGGAACCAACTGTGAAGCTTGACTTGTCTGTAGAATATAACTTTGATCTTGAGAACCTGGGGAGTGTTCTGTCTCCAATAATTGCCTTGAAAGTTATTACCACCTTGGTTGGGCCTCTGAAATGAGTTTATATTGTACTCTCCAAGTGATGTATGTTGATAGTAACCAGGACATTCTAAAGTTATATGGGAAGTGTCCGAACAGACTTCGCAGTATCGGCTAGCTTGCATGACTGGGAGAGATTTAGCTTGAGACTTGTTGATCTTGGAGGAATTCATAGAGAACTGGTTGAATTTCTTACTCAAAGTTTCAATACTGGTGGCCAGGCTGGCCAATGTAGACTTCAGTTCTTGATCTGATTGTTCATGTGCTTGGTAACCAAATTGCTTTGGCTCCCCCTCCATGCTAGTGATATCCTCATTGCTAGTAGTCCATTGTTGTGTTTCTTAAGCTAAATTCTCGAGAAAGTTGTAAGCTTCCTCTCCATCCATTGATGTAAACTTGCCTTTGTGCATTGACTGTATCATTTGCTTGTTCATAGTAGAAAGTCCTCGAAAGAAAAAAATGAGCCAGTGTGCTCTTATCATAACCATGATGTGGACATGAGACTAGCAGATTATTGAATTTCTCCCAGCTTTGATGATATTCTTCAGTCACCTTCCCTTTGAAATTGATGATGGCTTGCTGCATGGCATCTGTCTTCTGGGGTGGGTAGAACTTGTTCATAAACTTTATTCTCAACTTTTCCCAGTTGTTGATTGAATTGATCGGCTATGCAGTTAACCATTCGGATGCTTTATCTTCGAGTGAGAGTGGAAAAAGAATTAACTTAATACTCTCATCCCTGATATTCTGGTTCTTGAAAGTTCTGAGGACTGATAGAAATTTGTTCATGTAAACATAAGGCTGAACATTGTCTGAACCATTGAACTTTGGAATCATAGAGATTACTGATGCTCTAAGTTCAAACTGGTTAAATTTTGTCTCTGGAAAAACAATACTGCTGGGTGGGTCTCCAATGATTGGCGAATAGAAATTGCTCAGCTTCTTCCTCTGCTGTGCTTGCATGGGTGGGATAGCTTCAGGATTATTAGTTTCCATAACACCTCCATCATTGCGTGCAACCATTGTATCAATCTCGTCTAGTATTCTTGTGAGTCGGTTGTTAAACCTTGTCCACTGTTGTGTTCTTACTGTACGATGATATGGACGACGGGGCATACATTAGAAAATACTTATGCGAAAATGACAAAAAACTATCCTATTATGCTTGAATGCAATTAAACTAATATGCAACTATTCTAAATTATACTAAAAAGCAAAACTACTTTCCTTCAACTGGGTTGGGCTTTGCAGCTAGTATCTCGCCCGTTGTCTAAAGCTGTCTCTTATAGGGTTATGGTGAATCACTTGGATTGCTTAAGTACCACGGCCCACAGACGATAGTCCGTTTGTCAAGATTCCGACAAGAAACACTAGAGTTTGATGTTTCGATGTGTTGGCTTACAACTTCAATTGTTGAAAAGGTCCTAAATGCAATTATACTAGAAATCAATAAAACTAAACTACGATGCGACTATACTAAGAATGATATAAAAAGGATGAAGATTCGACTAACCTGGATGGTAGATCTTGTCTTCGAGATGTCCTTCAAGCTTCTCTCTTTCTCAAAAGGATGAATGATGTGGCTAAAATTACCTCAAGATCTAAAATTCTAATCTTGAAAGAAAACGTTAAACATAAACAATTTAAAATGGAAGCGGCGCCATTTGACACAGCTCCTTTTTATGTTTAAGATGGTATATGGATGATGTAGATAGATGATATTCGTTGAACAAAATAGAAGCGTATCAAAACCTAATTATCCCTCAATAAGTAAAGGACGAGTAGGGTATCATTCCACTTTTAAGTGTATGTTTATATGAAGGACAGGACTGGAAAGGGGGTTTGAGGGATTAAAAACTATGATTATAGATATTGTAAATTGCTTAACTAAACTAAACTAACTAAACTATTGAGAATCTAAGAGAGGGAATTCAAGATATTAGAATCCACCGATACTTTTGATCTGTGACCTTATGCTTCATGGTTGTTCTCACAAGTAGACTACAATTAGGCAATTGAGCGAGTACCGATGCCCTCTTGGACGAAACATCATTAACGAATAACTCTACTTCAGGTTGTTCCTATGTTTATGCTATTAATATCTTCTTTCCTTTTATGTGAGCTTGGGAAACTATTCAATGAATCACCATCTAAGACAAACACAAGGAATACTTCCCTTACTCTAAAACACTACACAACTAGAAGAAAAGTAGAGAATAATAGTATAATATTCAATTACAATAAATAAGACCCTATTCTAGCATTATATTCAATTGAAATAAATAAAAGCATGTCACTAGCAAATATTCAATTGCAATAAATAAAACCCCAAACTAGCATGATATTCGATTGCAATAAATAAAAACCTTAATCTATACTTCCATCCCCTGGTCTGGGCAATTGAACTAATAACTAAACAAACATAAAGAACTAACCTGATTGGAGAATACCATGAACCAAAATAATCAACGAACCCTAACCACCGGCTTCATCTTCTCCCTTGAAGGAGAAGATTAGACTTCCATAAAGAAGGAAGAACACGAAGAACGAGAAGAAGAAGAGTCGAAGAACATAAGACTAGAAAGACTAACTTATTAAGACTCGACTAGTTAAAACCGAATCTTTTATTATTAATCTCTTTCTGCCTCAAGTTCTAGAGACAAAGATATAGGTGAATTGGCCAATTACATGAGGCACTTAGGTCCTCTATTTATAGGGGTTACAATAAGTTCTAGCAGTATTCCAAACCGCCATTTGTTTCCTAATACAAATCAACTTCTTTCAGAGTCCAACTTCATCTCCAAAACTGAGAAGGAAGTGGCTACAGTGTCATTCCATGCGTTTGGACGCACGATACTTGCATCTCAGACGTGAGCATTGCGTCTGGATGCACGATCCATGCGTCCCAGACGCAGAAGTCTATTTTCCCTCTTTTGCTATATCTTTCTATCCCCTTTTGCGGGCTTTGGTCCAAGCAACGAATTCTTTGGCCTTAGGCTTCCAAATAGGCTTTAAAATAGGTCCAAGTTGCATCTTTAATAGCTTCAATTCCTTGGCTTTCTCCATGATTGTCCACGGGCTTCCCATGTGATCCTTAATGCTCTGAATTGCTCTGTTTTACCCATTTTTCTCTAATATTCCACAAACCTCTCTCTTTCACCTGTAGAATCATAAAACATAACTTACAAACACTATTAGTCCACTAAGATAGCTAAACAAGAGGCATAATCGAGGGTTAAATTACACTTTTTGAGCACTTATCAAGGTACCAGGAGCATTACAAAGGTCGAAAGACATTCGTTTATAGGCATATGTTCCAAAAGGACATGTGAAGGTAGTCTTGTCTTGGTCATCAGGATCGGTAATGATCTGAAAATAGCCAGAGTAGCCATCTAAAAAATAATAATAAGCATGAACAGCTTCGAGCATCTGATTTATAAAAGGTAAAGGAAAATGATCCTTTCGTGTCATAGCGTTTAAGCATCTGTAATCAATACAGATCCTCTATTTCATAGGAACTCGTGTGGAAACATATTCACCCACAGCATTACACACAATGGCAACCCCCGATTTTTTAGGAACTACGTGAATGGGGCTTAACCATTCACTATCGGGGATAGATATATGATACCCGCATCGAGTAACCGTAAGACTTCTTCCCTGACAACCTCTTTCATGGCAGGGTTCAAGCAACACTAAGATTTGCGTGAAGTCTTTGTATTATCCTCCAAATGTATATGATGCGTGCATATACTAGGGTCAATCCCCTTAATGTCGTCTAGGGACTAACCGATCGAGGAACGATGTTCCCTAATCACCCTAATCAAACGTGCCTCTTCATCAGTAGATAACTAAGAAGATATGATCATCGGATGACTACCATCCGGATCAAACTGGATATATTTCAACTCAGCAGGAAGAAGTTTAAGCACATGGGTGGGAGGAATTGGTAAAAAGGCTTCTGGAGGGTCCTCGTCTTGAGTAGTGAAGACTTATTTAGGTAAGAGGTCTTCAAACTTGGAAGATTGAGCTACAGAAGGATCTAAGATAGGAGTAGACTCGAAAAGGGCGTTGACTTCCTCTAAGTAGGAGTTATCGTCGAAGTCGAAACTTCCGAAGGAAAGGAATTGGTGCATCTGATTCTCTGGAAACGTGTTGTTGAAATAATCTTGAGCTAAGCTCTCGATCATGCTAACTTCTCCATCAATATTAGTTGTATCGGGTAACTGTTGCATGATTTTGAAAACATTTACTTCAACAGAAAGATGGGCAAAGGACATGGACATCGAACCATCGCGGTAGTTTATGAGCGCGTTGGCAGTTGCCAAGAAAGGACGCCCTAAGAGGATAGGAATAGAGTCATTAGTTGTGTCGAGGATAACGAAGTCTGCTGGGTAGTAAAAATCTTGAACTTTAACCAACACGTTTTCAACCACACATTTAGGATACTTAATAGATCGATTAGCTAATTGTAACATCATTTTAGTTGGACGACCAGGGTCCTTGTACTTAACGATTCCATTATGTTCAGATAAAGTTGGAAATTGTTCAGTTAAAAAGGCGTCTTTTGGAATGTTCGTTTTCCGCCTAGTAGTGCACAACTCTTTTAAAAACTTAGCATATATGTTGTGGTAATTTTTTAATAGCTTTAAGAAAATGTAGCTTTATCGTTATATTTTCAAAAACTTCCCTAATCTCGTCAAAATTTGTATCCTTGTTTAACATGGTTAGTCTATGGGGAAACAATAGTTTCTCTCTATATTTAGCATATGGATCAATAGGAGTTTTAACCTTGGCTGCTTTCCTCTTGGGTTGTGGTTTAACTGGTACGTCTACAAGAGTAGGATTTTCAGTTTCTATATCGGTATCTATTAATTTTTCATTTTCAACGACCATTGGTGGTGTATTAATGGGCATAGTTACAGCGTTGTCAACCACTCTACCAGAACGGAGAGTGGTGATGGCATTTAACTCACCTACGTTTAATTTTCCATTACTAATATTACTAGTTACTTCAAAGGCTGTGTTTGGCATTTTAGGATTAGGTATAGCTTGACCTAAAAATACACCTTTCGGTTTGGCTTTCTCTTGAGTTAATTGTTGTATGGAATAATTAATGGATTGTAAAATCTGTTGGTTAGCTTGCATGTAGACTTCAAAATGATCTGGTTGTGAAGGTGTACTGGCCACAGGTAGTGTGACTGGAACTATCTCACGTTGATTATTAACGGGTAGGTTGTGATAGTTATTATTAACCGGTACAATACCTCTATTGTTATTGTTATAATTATTATAATTATTATAATTCCCTTGTCCTTGTCCTTGTCTTGGTAGAGCTTGGTTGTAATTGTTTGCTGGCCTAACATTTTGATTATTAAACCCTGGAGGTGTAACTTGTTGATTATTTCACCAACTGAAGTTGGGGTTTTGTCTCCAAGGTGCGTTAGGTTGGCTATTAATGGAGCAAACATTATCCGGCTTTGATGGTGGTTGTGACATTTGTTCATAGACAAGAGGACAATAGGAGTCGGTATGCTCAAGGCTGTAACATAAATTACATGGAAGAGAGTTGATGTTCATGACAGGAGTAGGCTTCTGTTGAATAGAAATGGCTTCTACCTTTTTTGTGAGAGATTCGATTAGAGTCCTAAGCTCGGGATCAGATTTAACCTCAAACATACTGACAGCCTTAACTGTGGAAGAAGAATTAGCGAAACGGGGGATGTCATTACCCCCCAGTTAGTATTATGCTTAGATTGATCTTCTAAAAACCTGGAAGCCTCTGAGGCTTATTTACTAAGGAAACTACCCCCAGTCATTATATCAAGAACCTCTTTATGGTGATGTAAAAACCCTTTGAAAAAGGCACGAACAAGCGTGTCTTTCGCAAGGTTATGATGTGAACACTCGATGATCGAGAAGATCAGTGAAATGATTCCAGGCCTCTGAAAAGATTTATGAGGATTCTGGCAGAAGAAATGAATCTTTTGAAGCATTTCATCTGTCTTCAGTGGTGGGTAAAACTGTTCTATGAACAATTGAACAAGTTTGGCCCATGAGTCCACAGAATTAAGCGTTTGGGCAGTTAACCAAGAAGCCGCCTTATCAGCTAGGGTGAAAGAAAACACCCTTAGTTTAATTTGTTTCGAACCTACGGTAGGATGATGAAATGCGGTAAGAACTTGTTCTATCCTACGCATATGCTGATAAGGCTTCTCGTGGTCTAACCCATGAAAAACTGGTAGCAAATTAAATATATTTGGGGGGAATTCGAAAATACCCCACTGGGTCTGCAAGAACGATACATGACTTAGGGCTATCGTTTATGGCTTTGTAAAAATCAGAGAGAGGAGTCTCTGTTTCGTCAACCATTAATACAGGTGTAGTGTGTGATATTCTAGATAGGTGTGTGCGTTGATGTTTATGATAAATAACGTTAGATGGTTTACTCTTATTGGACCTTAATAATACGAATAAAAAGCCACTAGCAGCAATCAAACAACCTGATATACTAGAATTAAACTCCTCTGATAGTAGAGATGAGGAGTGAAAGAAGGAGTACCTGAATGCCTCCTTGCTACGCGTATGAATAGTGTCTTTGATACACGATCTCAGTGTATTGAAAAAGGTCGGAACACTGAATAGTCAAAATAACTTGAACAAAACGAGAGCTGGTTACTAACCAATGAAAATAGGCTTCTTCGTATGGGGGAAAAGGCCAAGGTAAAATCTTGTGAAAAAAAAAAATTTGGTAACAAAGAGGGGGCTCAAATGATAGAGTTAAGAGGGTGCGGGCGTGCTCCGAGTACTATGTCGAGAAAAAAAAATGAACACAGTTAGAACCAAACAATTGGGTGGGTGGGTGAAATGGGAAATTGGTAGAATTGAAAACACAATGGGAAACTAATCTAACAAAACTAAGATGGCAGTGGCGCCATGTGATAAAAGTAGAAAGACAATTTCTTACTCTCTGAATAATTATTTATGGTAGGAATAAGAAAGCTATTGGATTTACTCTAGTTTGTTATCAAAATTCTACTCTCAATTATCTTATAATAATGGGAGTCAGAATTCGTTCCACTCCTAATTTCGTAAACGTAATAATTTCTCTAAATTAACAAATCTATAATATCCGTGAGAGCAATGGTTTAATAAAACTAATATGTGGAAATAACTAATTAAGATGTTCTAGACTATGCTATGGCAATTTAAATGAGAAGATGTGAATAAGAAGAAAGGTATTAGGGGGATTTGAAATCCACTTGATTAATTTTTAATAGGCTAGCATAGAATTGTTGTAATCCTAATCTTTATGTTTTCACATAAAGGTTGGGCCTTTTTAATCCCTAATTATTTATGACAATTTCTACCAACTAATAATTAGCATTTGAGGCAATTTAAACCCATTCTTATGGTGAATTAACTACCTTCTAGAGTGAAATAGATTTCTACAACTTATTCTACACTAACACATAAAGTCTTCATCAAGTTTCAATCAAACCCCTCTAATGGAGGTTTAGCTATGAATTATGAGACTATCATAATTAAAGGAATAAGAATAAGAATAAGACATAATTGAAACAATATAAATAACTTGGCTTTATTAATGGTGATTAGGCTAATAAAACAATAACTAGGGTTTAACTAAAGAAGAAAACTACTTTATTATCTAATTTATTAACTAAAGGTTTTTCTTTAAAGTTTTGCCTTAGTCCTCTTTATATAGAAGAGGGCTAGGTTTAAAATTTCATGCATGGGCTTTGGAGCTATGTTTTGTGCCATTAAATCAAGCCCAAAACCTAATTATTTAAGTCTAAAAAGGGTTTCTATATTGGAAATTACTGTAACAGTTGTTTTGTCAACTTTTACTCCTTTTATTGAACCAAGGCCTAGATCATTAGAAAGCTTTTTCCAAGCCGGTCAGTTTGACATATAGTAGGCCCAATTCCGAGGTTTGAGTCCAAAGATACGGCTTACGAAAGTTCTGTTGACTTTTATGCTCTATTTCTGCCTGTGTTGACTTTGACTTTTCAGCTTTGATTGGGCTTTAAAAAGGCTTTTTCTCCTTAAAACTTGGGCTTTAAACATAGAACTTCTTAGCAACCAACCTTTGCTCATTTATCTTGCAAAAGTGACATATTTCTTCACATATTTGACTCCAATATCTGAAATACAGAAAAGCATGTAAACAATACTAACTCTTATTTATTATACACATAATTGGTTTAAATGTAATATTATTAAGGGGTTAAAACTACAGTTTTGTACTCTTATCATAATCAAACATGCCAAAATCTAAAATAATAATTTGTTTTATATCTAAACTTGTTATTTTCTATTTTTTTTTCAATTGTAAATAATAAATTAGTTTGGGGTTTAGGGTTTACTGTTTACAAACATATTTCACTCAATTATTCGAAATATATCATAATTTCAAATATATTTACATAGAATACTCAAGTTTCTCATTTACTCCTTACTCCTTTTTTCATACGTAATCAAAACTCAATCAAATACTCATGTTTCTCATTTACTCCTTACTATTTTCATACTCAATCAAAACCTAATCAAAATCTTAAATGGAAGACGAAGATGAAGAAAAAGCATTTGAGGTAATGTTTGAGGTGCAACAACAAATTAGAGAAGGAAAAAATAGAAGAAATGTTGAAGGTGAAGAACAACCAATAGAACGTGAAGAAGTCGTAAAAAATGTTGAAGGTGAAGAAGTTGTAATAGAAAATAAAGAAATAGAAGATACGACTAGTCGAGCAAATGAGATGCCGAGAAATCGTCGACGACAAAGACAACCAAACCTAACTAATGAGGTAACACTTGATTAGAATGAATACAAAATATTGATTGATTGAATGAATGAATATACAAGAGAGCATTGATTAGAATGAATGCAAAACACTTGATTGATTGAATGAATGCAAAATACTTGAATCAATCAATCAATCAACAACATTTAGAACCCGAGCCCAAACGACAACCCTGTGTCGTTTGGGGACTCTAGTAGCTAACATGGCTGGGTCGTTTGGACCCTTTATAGAACGACATGGATGGGTCATTTAGGGACTCTATTGGCCGATCTTGTTATGTCGTTTGGACGAAATTTAGTGAGAAGTTCATTTTTTTTGGTGACTTTGAAATCCCTCATTACACAAATTGTTTTAGACTCTTATTTTATTCTATATGTATAATCCTTTGCCGCGATCCGAGAACCGATCCTCTACAAACTCGAATGACGTGGATTGTCAACCAATTTTAAGTGATACAACAGAAATATTTACTACAGAAGATGTATGATAGAGTAGGCATTGATTTCATTTTTTTTTTTTTAAAATTTTATAAATGTAATTTTATTGGTGTATTAATAATAGTTGTTGTTTTTTATGTGTTTAGGTCTTTCATACACGTAGAGAGGTAATTGGTTGGGCAACCGCTAGAGGAAAACAAGTTAATGTGATTGTGGTAATTGAAAAGTCAGAGTATGCTAAGGAAAACCGAGTAGCAAGATTGAATTTGGCTTGTGAGTGCTCGGGTGTGTATTGGTCATACAAGAAGGAAGGTGAAGGGATGGCTATTAAGAGAAAGTCAGGAAGCAAGAAATCGGGATTTCCATTTAAGTTAAAAGGTGTTTTCCAATGCAGCACTGTCGATAATTGGAAAATAGAAGTTAGAAATGGTATTCACAACCATGTATTGGCGAAGACACTTGAAGGACATGCATTTGCTACTCGTCTGACCGTTCCAGAGTTCAAGTACTTGTCAGAGATGAGTAAGTGTGGAATAAAGCCTAAACAAATTTTGGATTCCATCATGAATAGGTATCATGAAAACATATCTAGAATATCCCAAGTCTATACTACAAGGTAGAAGGTGAGGGGATTGGATATGAATGGTCTCACGCAATTGCAGAGATTGCGTGAGTTATTAGCAAAAGAACATTATTTTGAGGAGTTGAGAGAGGATTAGAATACTGAGGAGATAACGGGGTTGTTATGGGCCCATCTAGAAGGTGTTAAGTTGGCTCAGACTTTTCCAATAGTTTTCATGTTAGACACTACCTATAAAACTAACATGTATTGGTGGCCTTTCGTACAGTTTGTTGGGGTGAGTTCAATGTGGAAGTTTTTCACCGTTTGTCAGGTGCTGCTTCTGTCTGAAACAACAGTCAACTATGAGTAGGCCCTATATCAGTTTAGTGGCTTGCTTGGTAACAAAAGTCCATCCGTGATCATGTCTGACAAGGACTTGGCCCTGATGAGTGCCGCTGATAAAGTTTTCCCTAATGCACACAAACATCTATGTAGATGGCATATCGCTACCTGCGTCCTTTCAAAATGTTACAATATTTTTCCAAACACAGAACTTGTAGAGAAGGCCCAGTTCTCATGGAACACTGTAGTCAAATCGAAGACAGAGGTTATTTTCCAGCGTAGATGGGATGCTTTGGAAAAATATTATAGGGTGAGTACTCAAATTTTGTTAGTTATTTGTGAGAGACTTGGTTTCCTCACAGGGATCGATTCCTATATTGTTGGACTGACCAACATATTCACTTTAGGAGTACAACGACCAATAGAGTTGAAGGGTCTCATGCTCAGGTGAAGCGTGTACTAGGAAATGCAAACTTTCATGATTTTTTGAGTATGTTTAGCTTAATCCACCTGATTCTAGAGATCCAGATGTCCAAGATTAGAGCTACCTTCGAGAAGAGTATGATTGTAACTCAGCACCACCACCAGATTCCTTTGTTTCATGAACTCAAAAGCCTTGTCTCATGATAAGCACCCAAAATTATAATACAAAACCCTGAGAGACATAGCATTTTGGTTAATTATGTGTTTAATAATCATGAAATAATTATATTTTCGTACTTTTGCAGATTTTCGTAGTTAACATGAATATGATGATAAAATATGCATCAAAGTACGGGAATACTGTGCGTACTTGAAGTATTCCCACTCAGCCCCAGTGAAGCCCAATAAAGCCTGACTAGAACTGAAGGTTCCAAAGGGACAAAACCAGTGCAGAACGGGTCCACGTATAAAGAAGAAGCAAACTTCCAAAGCTCGCATCTTTCAAACTTAGATGCTGATTTTGGCAAGTGAAATGCCAAAACAACCAGGGCGACAAGCTCTCCGCAAAGACAGAAAGTTGTAAAAATGCCAAAATCTGAGCTGCCACTAGACACAACACGTGGACCCACTCTGTGGGCCCACAAGACATGATGAGTCATCATGCATCGACAAGTGGCAAGACACTTGTGTGCCACCTTGCAAATAAAGAAAAGACAAAACAAAATTTAATGCATGATTTGATGTTGCAAATGAAGGAAAAAGCAAAACAAATTAAAACAAGAAAAGACAAACTTTGTTAGGTAATGGGAAAAAAACAAAACAAAAAAATTAAAGGCGGCTTCACGTGAGGGGGTTATATCAAATATGAGAGAAAGGGAGTTAGACTTTAGGACTTTACATGGTTTCATTTCCTTCCGTTGTTTTATTTCCTTCAGTAGCTTCTTATTTCAAGCTTTTATATCAAGTACTATAAGTATTCACTTCAATAAAATCTATTTTCATTCAAGTTAAATTCCTATTCTTCAGTTACTTCTTTTTACTTATTCATTGTATACAACAAGATACCATCCAAGGACCATGAGGTAAAATCCTCCCAAGGGGAGGGTTAATGATGCTCATGTGAGGATCAGGTTGCCATTTAATGTTCAAGTATCACTACTTAGGAATTAGGTTTAGATTATATATCCAGTCCCAGAATGATTGAGTCTAGCCAAGTTTGGAGTGCTGATGTTCCAGAACAGTCTCGCGAAAGACCTAATCAAGTCTCGTGCCTGACCCTGTGGTGGCCGTTAGCCCTCAGGTTTGTCCAGTTGATATAGAATCAAACCAGGAGCTGAAATGATATTCCAGAGATGGAATGTTAGTTCAACTCCTTATGCTAGTGAGATGAGCTCAGCAATGAGTGCATCTCACTAGTGATCAATACTCGATGCCATTTCGGGTTGTTTATGAACTCGAAATGTATTAGAGTTGTAGTGATATGGTACTATAACCTTGGAAACTAATTTTGCATGATTATGATAACCCTTTTCCTGTATCTCTATCCTTGTTTATTTTACATCAAAATAAATTGTTGTAATTTTACGTTACTTGCATTACTATTAATTTACCTAAACCAAAGAAATAACCTAAAATCCTACTAACTAAAAGCTGTAAATCCAGTTGTGAACCTTGCCAAGCCCTAAGGTATGGACGATCCCTTACTCGACCTATCCTACCAACCCACGTGAGTAAGGTAACTTGACTAATCGGACATTTACAGACTTTGGACTTTGGACTTTGGACATAAAGGAAAAAAACCCCATAAATGACCATTTATCAAATGGTGTCGCTGCACGCCTAAGGACTCCAGACATTAAACATAACAACTGGAATACATCACGGACAACCCCCCTCCTACCCCCTCATCTTTTTTATTTTCATTTGTTTTGTGATACTAACATGTTACGTACTTGCTTGTACCAACTTTTCTTTTTCTACTAACAGATATCTGTGAACCAGATCTTGATTATCATCATTAGCACAGTCTAAGAATTCCGTAGGAAGTTAAAGTACTGCATTGATGTTACAGTCTCGGATGAGACTTTCTAGGGTAGCGCGCGAGACTGACCTGGAGTGTCCGCATTCAAGTTTTCAGGCCCAAGTCACTTTCCTTCTCAGTGCTATTTTGGACTCTCTGGAATTGTTTATCTAACTTCCAGTACATTCACAAGCTTAGGAGTTACTTCGATCGTTTAATTCTAATAGGTGAAGTTGCGGGATGCCAAATTTCGCATACTTAAACTCCTCAAACTTTGTCGAGGAAATTATTTGGTTGACTGCTATAACCTGTTTTACCTCGCATATTTGTATGTTGGCATGAGAACTCTTTGTATGTATAGAAATTTTCCTACGTAAGTGTGGTTCGTCATTACATATTGACGTTAACACAGTTAATATGAGTCAAATATATTTGAATGTCTGCGTGATTTCAATCCACATACTTAGATTATTTTTGTATGTGTATGTTACATCCATTCACGTACGCGGAATTACTTTGCATGAGTTTGTTCTCAACGTTCCTCTAGCTCGCATCTAGTTGCACATATCGGTAGCTATATATTATTGCATGCGTAGGACATGTTTCTATTCACGTATAAGTATTATAGAGTTGCATGTGTAGACTTCCTGTATAAAACTAAATGTGTTAATTGCATGCTTAGTCATCTATTTTGGCATCCCTCGTCTTTAATTACATGTTTCATAATCACGTCTCCATGATACATTAATTACGTAAACTAAAAAAATTAAAATTAAAAATAAATAAATAATAAAAATTTCAACATAATCATATTAATAATAATTGCATAATACACAATCATCAATCATCATCATATTCCATCAGTGTCTAGAAAACGTGAAAGATTGAGGTTACCTAATTAAGGAACATGCTAGCACGGAAAACCTCCTTAAATTCTCTCATGTGACCTGGCTGCTGGAATATTCACACATTATCCTAGCTTACATGCTCACGTTAGCACCAGCTCAGGAAGACGTGGTTCACCTCCCTCCTTCTGTAATAACTAATCCTCATGTCATAATTTGTTCCTTATGAGCCTAGAATTAAAATTTGTGTTTGCATGAGACTACGGTTTGATACTAATAAAGAATTAGAACTTACATATCGTCGTCGGAAATACGATAAACAACTGCATAAGTTATCCCCTAGACAGAGTTCTTCCTTCGTAAATCAACCTCGTCAAATATCTCAGCTGCCATTACCTCCCATAGTTATGGCCCAGGAAAATCCCACAGTAGAGAAGCCCCTTTCGGACTTCTATACTGCCTTACAGAAAGGACCTGCTTCCTACATTAAACTCGATGAGATTGTAGGAGATTTTCACATTCCACCAAACGTTTTTGGGTTGTTACCTGTTTACCATGGTCTAGACCATGAAAAACTGTGCATTCATCTTCGTCAGATTCAGCAAGTGGCCACCACTTTCCACCATCTGACCGTTACTAATGAACAAGTCTTGCTTGGGTTGTTTCCCTTCACCTTAGCTGATAAAGCCTCAGTTCGACTCACGGGCGAAGCGCCGCAATCCCTTGACACATGGGCCAAGCTCGGCCAAGCATTCATGATAAAGTTCTATACTCAGAAGAAAACTACAAAGATGCTTCAAAAGATTCAATTCTTTCGCCAACATCCCCAGGAATCCTTTACGGAAGCATGGAACAGATTTACTGATCTGCTTCTCGAATGTCCCCATCATCAACTCAACACTGCTGTCTTAGTCCAGTCATTCTTTAATGGTCTCTCTGACCATCAAAAGGAAACATTAGATATCATGAACGATGGCTGTTTCATGGACAAAGGCGTTATTGAAGCATACACTTTTCTCGAGAAACAGGCTTCACGAAACAACCATTGGGGTAACACTGATTCTTCTAAATCTTCTAAAGACACTTCTACCAAAGTTACGTCTATGTTTGAGGTCAAACCCGATCTGGAATTAAAAACTCTGATCGAGTCCCTAACCAAAACGGTCGATGCTCTTTCGGTTCAAGTAAATGATAAAAAACCCAAACAAGTCATGGCTGCCAAAGCTTCCCAATGTCTTCTTTGCTTAAGTCCTGAGCATTCCGATTCTTATTATCCTTTGGCATATGAGTGCCCTCCCCAACCATCTGAAGAGGCTTGTGCTTTCAACATCCATAATGCACCTTGGCGACAACATCCAAATTTGGCTTGACATCCCCCTGCCCAACAGCCAGCTCCTCCGGGTTTCAATAACCCTCCTGTACGACCACCCACGAACCACAATTCCTACCATCAAGAAAATCCTCCGCAATTCCCGCAAGGGCAAAGTCAGTTTCTCAACACTGCCAATATAGGGTACCAAAACAACCGCAGCCTTGTTCCCGCTAATCAAGGTTATAGTTACCAAAATCAACCCATAAACAATAACCGTGAACTTGTTCCTACTGCTCCACTAGGACAATCTACTGCCGATAAAACAGCTGAAACTTTTCTGACTTACATGAATCAACAATCTCAAATCCTAGCATCTATCCAATAGTCTTTTCAGCTGTTATCACAGGATAAAAGTCAAAAGGGCGTGTTTCCTGGCCAAGCAGTTCCCAACCCTAAGCCCACAAGCACTGGCCGAACTGTCGACAATCACATACGTATGCCAAACATTCAACCGACGAAAGCCACGGCTGACGTCCTTCCAACTCCAACCTTGCAACCTATAGCGGATGAAGTTGTTCCTTCCAAATCAATAACCACGTCCCTGGGGAAAGACGCCTCTAATCCATATGCGCGATTCTGCCTAAAAGCTTTGTTCCCTACCCGTTTAGCAAAGAACAAACCGGACGAACATTTCAATGAGATCCGAGAAACCTTAAAAAATTTGACCATAAACTTACCTTTTCTTGATGCACTTAAGCATTTGCTCAAGCATGCCAAGTTTTTGAAGGACATGTGCACCAACAAATGACGAACGAATGTTCCTCAACAAGCGTTCCTCACTAAGCAGTTTCTCTCTATTACTGCTACCAATGGTGTGGTTAAATACAAAGACCCAGGTTGACCAACTATACCATGCACGTTGGGTGACAAGTATACCGTTATCGTTCTTTTAGACTTAGGCGCGAGTGTTAACCTACTTCCCTACTACTTATTTAAGCAGTTAGGTTTTCATGAATTAAAACCTACCAACATGACCCTGCAACTCACGGATCGCTCCATCAAGTACCCAAAGGGCATAGTAGAAAACGTCCTAGTCAAGGACCAAGATTTTTACTACCCCATTTGATTTTGTCATTCTAGATACCGAAGTTGCCTGTGACTCCATTCCTATCACTTTAGGATGTCCATTTCTTGCAACTGCTAACGCTCTCATAAATTGTCGGGATGGTTCTATGACAATGTCTTTCGGGAACCTTTCTGTAGAAGTAAATGTGTTCAACTTAATGAAACAATTTCCTGATCCTGACATTGAGGGTAAGATTAGCATGGTTGATAATCTTGCACAGGAATATTTCACAAACTCTTTTCCCCCATATGAGGTACACCAATTTTTTTTCTTTTGATAATCCTGAGTTTGACGATGACTCGTACATTAAGGAAGTCCACGCATTATTAGAGTCAGTACCACTATTTGACCCTACTGCTGTATTACCAACTGATTTAGAAGAACCGGACTCGCTCTTTTCCATTGAAGATATGGCCCCTCACGAATCCTTGATCTCCAACCTTTCAACTCCGGATTTAAAACCTCTGCCCTCTGATTTGAAGTATGTGCATCTCAATCCTGATGGTAGTCACCCTATAATAATTTCTTCCCATTTGACTACCGATGAAGAAGCACGTTTGATTCATGTCATTCGTGAACACCGCTCCGCTATCGGTTGGTCTTTAGATGATATCAAAGGAATACACCCTAGTGTATGCACGCATCGTATACATCTAGATGACGACACAAAGACATCGCGAGAACCGCAACATCGCCTTAACCCCACCATGAAGGAGGTGGTGCGGGAGGAAGTTTTTCGTTTACTTGATGCAGGTATCATATACCCTATCTCTGATAGTGTTTGGGTTAGTCATGTCCACGTTGTTCCAAAAAAGTCCGGCATTATAGTTGTGCGAAATGAAAATGATGAATGCATCTCTACTCGCATTCCAGTGAAATAGAGAATTTGCATTGACAATCACAAACTTAATGCCGTAACACGAAAAGATCACTTCCCTCTTCCATTCATTGACCAGATGCTGGAACGTTTAGCTGGTCATGCTTACTACTATTTTCTTGATGGCTATTCCGGCTATTTCCAAATTGTCATCGATCTAGCTGATCAAGAAAAGACAACTTTCACATGTCATTTTGGAACCTTTGCATACAAACGAATGCCTTTTGGTCTTTGCAATGCCCTTAGTACTTTTCAACGCTACATGCTTCACATTTTCAATGATATGGTGGAACGTTATATAGAAGTTTTCATGGACGACTTTTCCATTTATGAAAATTCCTTTGATGACTACCTATCCAACCTTTCTAAAGTGTTAACGCGTTGCGAAGAGAAAAATCTGGTACTTAATTGGGAGAAGTGTCATTTCATGGTTACCAAAGGAATTGTTCTAGGTCATGTTGTTTCCAAAGATGGGATAGAGGTTGATAAAGCTAAAATTGTTAAAATTGCTTCTCTACCTATCCCCCGAACAGTTCGCGATATTCGTGCCTTTTTAGGCCACGCTGGGTTTTACAGACGATTCATTCAGGATTTTTCTAAATTTGCTCAACCCTTAACCAATCTCTTACTTAAGGATGCGGTCTTCAACTTCAATTTCAATTGTAAAGAACCTTTTGAAACTTTAAAAACCTCTCTGACTACCGCTCCTATCATTCAGCCCCCTGATTGGTCTCAACCATTCGAACTGATGTGTGACGCTAGCGACTTTGCTATTGGCGCCGTACTAGGCCAACGACGTGATAACAAACCCGTTGTCATTTACTACGCTAGTAAAACTCTTAATGACGCTCAACGTAATTGCACGACAACTGAGAAAGAGTTCCTAGCTGTTGTCTATGCTTTGGATAAGTTTAACCCTTACCTGGTCGGATCTTCCACCATCGTATATACTGACCATGTCGCACTTCGGTGCCCACTCGCGAAAAATGATGTGAAAAAGAGATTGTTATGCTGGATTCTTCTCTTGTAAGAATTCACCTTGGAAATCAAAGACAAGAAAGGAACCGAAAATGTCGTGGCCGACCATTTATCAAGGTTGGTTGGTGACATTGATAGTGATTCTGACGCCATCTGTGATTCCTTCCCAGACGAGTATTTGTACTCCATTTTCTCCTCTCCATGGTACGCGGATATCATTAACTACCTAGTTACTGAGGAAAATCCTTCCTCTTGGTCACGACCTGATCGTAAAAAGTTTTTTTCCACTGTAAAATATTATTTTTGGGATGACCCCTATCTCTTTAAGTATTGTTCTGACCAACTCATTCGTCGCTGCATTCCCGACTGGGAACACACCGACGTGTTATCTTTTTGCCATGAACAATCTTGCGGTGGTCATTTCAGTGGGAAGAAAACTGCGGCTAAGGTTTTACAATGTGGTTTTTACTAGCCTACACTTTTTCGCGATGCACACGAACATTGCAAAGCTTTCATTCATTGTCAGCACCTAGGTCGCATTACCCAACGCAATATGATGCCTCTAAATCCCATTTTAATTGTGGAAATTTTTTATGTTTAGGGCATTAATTTTATAGGACCCTTCCCTATTTCTCAAGGCTTTCTCTACATTCTAGTCACTGTGGACTATGTGTCCAAATGGATTGAGGCACTCGCATGTCGCTCAAATGACCATAAGATTGTCGTGAAATTTGTAAAAGAAAACATTTTCTCTCATTTTGGTGTTCCCAAAGCTATCATCAGTGACGGGGGTACACATTTTTGTAATAAATTTTTTGGATTTTTAATGAAAAAATATGGAGTTACTCACAAAGTTGCTACTCCGTATCACCCATAAACGAGTGGCCAAGTGGAAGTCTCGAACAAAGAGAGAAAGTCCATTCTAGAGAAAAATGTCAATCCCTCAAGAAAAGATTGGTCTCTCCGCTTATCGGATGCCTTTTGGGCATACATAATGGCATTTAAAACACCTATAGGGATATCTCCTTACCGCATCGTTTTTGAAAAACTTTGTCATCTGCCAGTTGAACTTGAGCATCGTGACCTAAGGGCCATCAAAAGCCTCAATTACAATATAAACGCGGCAGGCGAGAAGCAAAAACTGTAATTAAATAAGCTTGAGGAGATTCGAAGTGATCCATATGATCTTTCGAAATCCTACAAAGCTAATATGAAAAGAGTGCACGACAAGCACGTTTTGCATAAAGATTTCAAAATTGGCCAAAAAGTTTTACTTTACAACTCCAGATTACACATTTTTCCTGGTAAATTGAAAACACAATGGTCTGGTCCTTACATTGTGTCAACTGTGACACATTATGGGGCAATCTCTTTGCTTAATCCACAAGATAACAATGAATTTCAAGTAAATGGCCAACGCCTCAAACATTACCACTAGTTACACTCCCCAACTGTTGAACAGGCTCTTCTCTAGGATCCAGTCTACATAGACTAGATGTTTTGTTTGGCATACTCAATCTTATTTTTTCTGTAGAGGGTCGCCATTTTGGTAGTTGGGCCATCTTCTATTTTATGTTCTCAAAAGTATTTTGAAGTGTGTGGTTGCAAGCATCGGAGCCGTAGTCCACAAAAACTATATTTCAGAACTTAGTATAAATGTCTTTTGAAATGCGAGCAAACGTTCCTGCTGGTAAACGATGGGTACTAAAAATTTCTTCTCCTTCCTTCTCTTCCCTTTTCTACTCTCTGCCTCGTGAACTTCAGCTAATCATTTGGTGTAAGTCTCACTCATCACGAATAGGTAATGGTCATAGTACTTTTGCTCGTAAACGACGTGCGCGAAAGATGGGGTGGTATATGCATTGTCAAACACCTTTCTGTCCAGGTCTTGACTTCCTATCAAATACTAGCCGATATAAGGTATACTTTTGTCTGACACCAGCTGAGCAGGATAAACTTCGTTGCCGCGCTGTTTCTCTCACGGGTTGGGATTCATCTTGAGAATCTGACGTTAAAAGACTCAATTCGTCTTGAGAATCTGATGTTAAGAGACTCACCTTGTATATATGTATATATTGTTGTCTTTTAAAATTTCCCTTGCATTAAGCTGTGCACATAGAGATTCGTGTTCTACCTTGGATGTTGCCTACTTGGAATTGTAGGAACCGTTATTCAGAATGCAAATATTTCTACAAACCGCGAACACCACGCGCAGTGGAATCAATGGGTGTCCACGATTTGTGATAGAGAACATACCTTTTAGATCCGGTTTGATAACTCTGAGAATCCAAGCTTTATGAATCCGAATCAACAATCACCCCTTGATCTTCTGTTGTATTCCTTTAGAATAGATTGGATGTTGTGTGGACAACGATCTACCAACCCCCTTCTTTCTCTCAAGATTAGAAACGAATTCAGATCTACTTTTCTTGCCTCTTTTTCAGAACTAGTGAATAGTGAATTTCGGCCAGAGAGAAAGAGTATTCTATTTATAGGCTACAACAGGGACCATGAGGAGAAATTAGGGTTGGGCCTCCTGACGGGCTTGGGCTTCCCATGTTCACCCCGAACACACGGCCCAAGTCCGTCAACAAATGGCTTATTCCACTAAAGGTCATTGTTGCACTACCGCCCTAATCCCAAATTACGTGTCAACGTTTATGGGCTCCATATTATATTCTTGTTGATCTCCCCGTGTTTAAAATATCGAATGTCCGTTGATTAAGTCAAGTTACTGACAACTACATTAATAAACTTCTTGTGTCCTTGAGTAATACCACTCAACCTCATTGTCATGTCGGAATAAATCCACCTGCAGGGTTTACATGACAATCTTTTTGACCTCCTCAGGGGGACATCATCAACCCGACTTCTTGCGGGACACAGATTCCTTCTATAATCAACAACACACCTTACATACAATGTCATTACCCAATCCATCGAGTTTGTTGATTCACTAATGAATCTCACTCATTGATGATTTAAAGTAATGTACAATGCACGTAAGTGCCCGTTATTATATCCGGATTAGGAGGACAAGCATCCATAATAACAGAGGCGTTTGTTCTCTTATATAGTCAGTATAAGAAGAAACAACCTCACTTGGTCCTGTTCAATACACACAAAGTGTATTAGTGTAATCCTATAGTCAAGATAGACTAATACCAGATTATACTACAACCGTACTAATGGTTTGTCCAAATCCATCTAGGTTGTGAACGATTACTTATACTTTATAAGGTACTGATGATATGATCTTATGTGTGTTCACACCATATCATCTACAACATAAAGTATTAGACATGTATATAACTAATAACATATATAATATGCATAACATTTGCCCATATGATTCTCATTCAAAAAATGAAGAATTAGAGTTAATACAAAAGTAATGCTTTTAGTATATAACCCTATCAGGAACATCTACGGGCAATGGATTCCACCAGGCCAACCCCTAGAATTAGTTACTTTGAGTTCCCGTTGGGGCGGTTTGAGGATAGTCGTATGTAATAAGAGTAATATTATTAGACCATAGTGCGCACGGTCCAGAATGGTACCGTCCTGCCCCTAGACCCATAATACATAAAGGTGAGGCCACAGTTTGGCTGGATTGGGTTCGCTCCAGAGCCGACATGATAGTTGCCTAAGAATTTAGATGGTGACTCTTCTGGACATCCACTGTTGTTCACATTAATCTCCCTTATATAGAAATTAAACCATTAAAAAAACATTATTTATAAATAAACATCCTTCCGTCTTTGCAAAATCTCTTTTGGCCTTTGAGAATGACTCATATAATTGGATGCCATTTTTCGTGCCAATCATTTTGGTAGCTCATTTATCCAATTCGGAGTCCGAACGAGTCTTGTGTGCGCGTTTATATTTTTTAGGCTTAATTTGGGATTTAGGTTGATTTGGGCTTGGAAAAAAATTTGGGCCTGACCAAATCTCGTGATTCTCAACCCAATTATAAACCGAGACAACTCACCACGCGTCACCATTACATCATTTCTTCTTCCACAAAATCCGGATCTCGTCCCCTCCCATTCCAGTCTCGCACGAGACAGCCCCAAGTTAAATCCAAGTCTCTCGCGTGGCCACCACAACTCATAATCGAATTATGTTCTGCCACCAATTTCAATTTCTTCCCCTCATCTCAAATCAATACCCATCCTCTTACTGCGGTCACAAAATGGCCGGAAACAGGCGAATCTCAGTAGAAAAAAAAATTGGATCCCTATTTGAAAGTGGGATGTTTGCTCCATTTTTTGATATGAAAATACACTCTAGAGGATGGGAGTATCTCTTGTATGCTAATGGCGGGATGTATTCAACTTATTCGGTGCTGAAGTTCTATAACAATGGCATCTTTAATGATGACAATTTTTGGGTCACCATCGACGACGTGCCACGCCAAGTCACACCCGCCTTGATCTCTGAGATCACGGGAATACCTCTGGTCGACCACGTGGTGACTCAGCAGCAGTTCGTGTATCCACGGACTTACGACCTCGTGCTCGACATGCTAATCGAGGGCGAGAATAATATGGATGGGAAATGTGCGTATCAACGTTCTGTGCGGCGGAACCAGCTTGCCATGACTCAATGGCTGGGTCAGAATGTCATTTACACCTCTAAGCCATCTGACATTAACAAGACATTTCTGTACCTACTCTGGGTTCTCCAGGAGCGAATGGTTACTTCTGCATAGTGACCTTTCTATTCGACATCATTATGCATACCACACTCAGGTCAGCCCCTCTTGATGTTCTTGTCACACAAGTTATGATTAATTTGGGTTTCCTGTCTGCCACCCCATTAATCCCTATGCTGCTATATGAGAATATGCATGTTTTCAAGAAGTGCATACTGTCCCCATGGGAACCTACAAACCAATGGCAACTAAATACGATAACGTGGGTTCACCTCCCCCATACCCTTCACCTTTCTTTGATGAGGCTGCTATGAGCAAGATGAGCCATCCTATGGATGCCTTACGCGCTATGAATTGTGGCATGTGAGACATGTATACTCGCTATGTATCGATGGAACATACCATGGGTGAATTCAGGGAGGATATGACCACTCACCATGAGTCGATGACAGACACCATGGGCAAATTTCAGTAAGAAATGCATACTTCCATGAAAGCATTTTAGGATCATATGTCTACTCGCCAGAATCAGTTCCAGCGAATGCTCATGGCAAACCAGCACCAGTTTTAAGATCAGGTGATGCATACTCTAGGCGATATCCAGGAGCAGTTAGCCTCCATGGGAGCTCGTCCTGCACGCTATTGCCAGACTCCTAGTTCTTCTTCAGCAGCCCCTGAGGATTCTCAGTAGACATTTTATTTCCCTAGACTTGTATTTTATTTATGTCGGATATTTTATTTACGTGTTTGCATTTTAATTTTCCACCCTAGTATGTCTTTTATTTCCTACATTTTTCATAAATTCTGCCTTGTCACAAATTTTAGATCTTATATATCTCCAATATTATATATATCTTTAATATTTTAAGTTCTTACCAAATTTCAAGCTTCATTGATGCGCTAAAAAAGTTCGAGCAGCAGCAAATTGAATATGCTACTCAAATCTTCATGCTCATTAGTTTTATTATCGTAATGTTGTTAATGTGGTGGCATATAGTCCTATATAATATATAGATTTGTATTTTGTTTTCCCGTTGTCATTATGGTGTGTTTTCACATCCCTGTACATTGTTACAGCTTATTATGAGATTACATTTACGTATTCCTTGTTCTTCTACTTACACTATTTACGCTCGAAAAAAAAAAAAAAAAAAAAAAAAAAAAAATGCGCCACTCCTTGTAGTCACATGCCCTATTCTTTCCCATCCACTTTTGTGCTTTGTTTTAGGAATATACGAGTTGGTCAAACTACCCTGTGAAACTTTCTCTCGTATATTCTATCTCTTTCCACGTTTGATTCACAGTCTCAGGGATTTGATTTTAAACGATCTTTTGGGCAAGCACCTCGATAGAATTATTTTAGGAGATACACGTGGTCTAACTATCCTGTGACACCTCGATCCATAACTTTCAGATTGGTGCCTATTTATAGCAAGGCTAGACACCTCTCAAATCCAGTCTTCCCTTTTCCATTAAATTATCTTCACCATTTCATTCCTTCCATCTTTAATGGCCCTCACTCAAATTTTCGTGCCCGAGCAAAATTTTATGGAAAATTTTCAGAGCGGTCTATTTGATCCATATTTTGATACTAAAATTTTACGTCGAGGATGGTTCCCTCTATTACATCATAAGGAGACACTTTATTCTAGAGAATTGGTCATGCTATTCTATACACACGGTTATTTCCAAAACGGGCAATTCTTTGTTCGTGCAAACTGATGCGAGCGCGAATTGACTATGGAAATCATCTCTGAGGTCCTTCAAATTCCCATAACGAACTCGGGGGTACACTTTTAGGATTCACCATTCGACAATATAAGGCATCTGATGTTTGCAACTATTCTTTACGGCGAATACAACCGGAAAAACTGCATTGTTTATCAACGATCCTTGCAAATAAACCAATTATCTATGATCCAATGGCTAGCTCATAATGTGCTCGGCACATCTAAGACTTCCGAAATAACAAAACCCCTCCTCCATCTACTCTGGGTACTTCAGACTAAATGCAATGATTTTTGCATAATTCAATTTCTCTGGAACGTGATCGCACATGCCAGGAAAAAGTCAGCTCCTTTGCCAAACATTGTGACACTTATCATGGTGCGTTGGGGTTTTCCTATTACTGCTCCTAATACCTATCTCAGAACAGCTAACATTCTCATCATTCACTCTGTCTACATGAACGGTTTTTGGACTCCCGACATTGCAAAGAACCATGCCAGTGCAGAAACCGGCCAAGCTTGTTCCGCTGTTAACATCTTCATTGAAAATGCAATGCACAACGTATTTAATCCTATGGAAGGCCTTCATTTAATTCACCAAGGACTAATGATATTATACACACGTCAGAATATTATCATCACTAGTCTTCTTGAATTTCACGACCTGCGGACAATACAAGACGAGGAACAAGCACATTCGCGGGTAATGACCACAACCAGTTCTTGGCAAATCACACTCTCATAATGGAGAACCAAGCCGAGATTTACCAGACACATAGCGCCCTGTTGCAACGGGCTGTTGCACGGATTGACTTCATCGAGAATCTTATAAATGAATTTCTCTCACCTAAGGATCCTCGCCGTTACTTGGGCCATGACACAAAATAAATTTTGCAAATTTATGTTCTTTGTCATTTTCTTTTTAGTTTTTAGTATAGTGCAATTTTCCTATGGTAATAAATGTCATTTGTTTTTACTTATTCATTTCCATCGTATTCTAATTGTTGGTTTATCTTTGTGTACAGGTGGTATCTTTCATCACACGTCTTCTGCAATGGCACCTCCAAAGATTATTCCTGAACAATCTTTCCATGCTTTGTTGAATTCTCCTACATATGGACATCTTTTCAGAGACTTCATCACTCAAGTCTAATTTGGACCTCCTTCATTCTCGCACCCGAAAGCGGACATACTCTCTCCGTGTTTAGCAGCTTATTTTTATAATCATATGGAGGATACACCTGCACGTGGTTTCTTTTTGAACAGATTTGCAATCCGTATTGGTAACACTAGACATCTTTTTTACTAGCCAACAGTTGCTATAGCTTTGGACCTTCCCTATAATCAGCCAAACCCCCCCATTCAATACATCATACAAAACACCTTTAATCACTATTTTTGGGAAGATTTTGCCGGCCTTTATGGCGATGGCCTGGCCCAAGTCATTAAACATGAGGAACCTGGCCGATGGCTAGACAACATAATTCTCCTAGCCAGTATGACAATGAATGTCGGGACTGCCATGTTGTTTATCCTTCTAAACATCATGGGGGATTAACATCTTTCCACTACCTCCGAATCAGCTTGCAAGACTTTTCATGCTCTCGCTCAGTAACATACCGCCTTCCACATCACGAACCTAGTAATTAAGAACCTAAAAAGGGCTCGTCTTTTTCGACAGCATTATATCACTTTGCCAGTTACCACATGCCAGATAATGAGGACATTCTTCCCACAGTTTGCGGCCACTTTTCATGACTGAGTACGAGTAAATTCTATGTGTTTGACGAATAGGATAATTCGTTCTTTGAGATTTTGGGTCTGGTGTCGGCACTCTTCAAGGTACCTAAGGTACATTCGTTGCTTCCCTAATGACAAATACATGATAGCTCATTTGGACACTTCTAAGAAGAGAAAGTGGAGCAAAGTTTGGCAGACCATGATAAACTAGCATGACGCTAAGGAATGACACTTCGATAGAGATGAAGCTAGAATGGACATACCCCTAATTCATAATTGGGGCAGTGTAAGTTGATGTACATATTTGTTGTTTTACTTTTTGACGTGAAAAATAAATAACCTAACAGTGTCCTTTCCCTTTTGTGTTGTATACTATATGTGGTGTTAACATAATTTTATGTTGAAGATATCAGCTTTATTTTTGCTCAAGCCTCTCAAGTATATTCTTTCTTCCTCTTGACACTTTGAGGACATAGCGTCCTACTGTTTGGGGGTGGTGAGAACCTTTCGCAAAAATTAAGCATTCATAGTTCTATATAGTTTTATTTTCTGTCTAAATAAGTGTATTTAGTGACAAAGTCTCGTTTCCTTTTCTGTGATGAAAAATATCTAGAAATCTCACCTTAGCATTAGAATTAGAATTTGTTCTTAAAAACTTAAGTTAATACGTATGCAATAGTTTTTACATCTTTTCATGAGCATTCATGTACTAACTGTCATTAAATGTACATAGCAGTAAGTTTCTGGGACCCACGGTTAGATAACTTAATTTCCATTTCCTGTAAGAATCTAACCAAAAAGCCTCAAAATGTGTGATACGTGAGTAATGACACAGAGGAGTAGTTTTTCCAAATAGAGAAGTTCATGCATCTACTTACTTGATCACTACCCGAATCCTAGGCGATAATTTAGGCCTTCTTTTGATTGATATAGCCAAAAATTCATACCTGTAAAAATTTTTACCGCTAGTCGCCCTACTGAACTTTTCATTAACCTTTTCTATTTCACTGAAAATTCATTACCCATCTATTAACTACAAATAAATAAGCCCACCTAGATGATGAGTATGGGAAATAGGATGAAGTGTGGAAAAATGAAGAGAAAAACTTGTCACAAATCAAAATCAGTTACCTGCTTCAGAAGAAAAGAAAAAAAAAACGAAAAATATAAATATGTTTCCAAAAATCAAAAGAAAAATCAAAGTTAGAATTTTCCCCAAAATCAAATCAAAAGGGAAAACAAAAGCTTAAAAAAGCTAAGTATGGAAACTCATGTTAGAAGCAGAAAAGAAAATAAGGATTTCTCTAGTGTAAATATCTCGAAGACCTTATTCTCTCATACGTATCATTTTTGAATTTTTTATTCTATTTTCTTCTAAACTACCACCTAAGCCCCATAACACCTAATAAAGACATCTATCTCAATTAGGAGTAGGGTGGTGTGATAATAAGTAGTAGATGTGAATTCTCGACCTCGGCTCCTCTGACTGTCATTGAGTATGTGAGAAAACGTGTGCCCACTGCACACTGGAGTTAGCAAAACTTAAGTGGAAAAATATGAGAGAATTTGTGTTTCGACACATACCTGTGAGAACCTACTTAAGGACGATATCCAAAGGATCCAAGAACGGCCATGCTTATACATTTCATTGTAAAGATCACTGCATGCATGTTCATATGTAGATATTTTGATTATTGTATGTATATTAACTTGAATTTTGAAAGAATTTATCATTGTTTCCCCCGCTAGTGAGATGTATAGATATCTGAGATTAATTAAGGGAATAAGCCTTTGTTACTGAGTCATTGTAGTATAAATGAAGTTTGTGAGTATCTTCTCTGGAAAACTCTCACGAGGCTATAACTCGTCCAGTAGAGAAGTCCTAGTGGTTCAAGGCCTTGTTGCATATGGTCAATACAACCGCACTCTGCGAAATGAGACTTAGTATAGGACAACACATTTTTGGCCACTTATCGTTTTAATGTCTCTTCTTTGCTTGAGGACAAGCAAAGTGCTGTTTAGGGGTTGTGTTATAAGCACCCAAAACTGTAATACTAAACCCCGAGAGACATAGTATTTTGGTTAATTATGTGTTTAATAATCATGAAATAATTATATTTTCGTACTTTTGTAGGTTTTCGTAGTTAACGTGAATATGATGATAAAACATGCATCAAAGTACGAGAATACTGTGTGTACTTGAAGTCTTCCTACTAAGCCCCAGTGAAGCCCAACAAAGCCTGACTATAGCTGAAGGTTCCAAAGGGACAAAACCAGTGCAGAATGGGTCCACGTGTAAAGAAGCAGCAAACTCCCGAAGCTCACATCTTTCAAACCTAGACGCCGATTTCAGCAAGTGAGCTGCCATATCAACTACGGCGACGAGCTCTACACAAAGACAGAAAGTTGTAAAAACGCCAAAATCCGAGTCACCACTAGACACAGCACGTGGACCCACTTTGCTGGCCCACAATACATGATAAGTCATCATGCATCGACAAGTGGCAAGACACTTGTGTGCCACCTTGCAAATAAAGAAAAGACAAAACAAAATTTAATGCATGATTTGATGTTGTAAATGAAGGAAAAAACAAAACAAATTAAAACAAGAAAAGACAAACTTTGTTAATACAAAGTTTGGTAATGGGAAAAAGACAACAAAAAAATTAAAGGGGGATTCACATGAGGGGGTTATATATATTTGGTGATATGAGAGAAAGGGAGTTAGACTTTAGGACTTTACATGCTTTCATTTCCTTCTGTTGTTTTATTTCCTTCAGTAGCTTTTCATTTCAAGCTTTTGTATCAAGTACTCTAAGTATTCACTTCAATAAAATCTATTTTCATTCAAGTTAAATTCCTATTCTTCAGTTACTTCTTTTTACTTATTCATTGTTTACAACAAGATACCATCCAAGGACCATGAGCTAAAATCCTCCCAACAGGAGGGTTAATGATGCTCATGTGAGGATCAGGTTACCATTTAATGTTCCAGTATCACTACTTAGGAATTAGGTTTAGATTATACATCCGGTCCCAAAATGATTGAGTCTGGCCAAGTTTGGAGTGTTGATGCTCCAAAACAGTCTCACGAGAGACCTAGTCAAGTCTCGCGCGAGACCCTATGGTAGCCGCTAGCCCTCAGGTTTGTCCAGCTGATGTAGAATCAAACCAGGAGCTGAAATGATATTCCAAAGATGGAATGTTAGTTCAACTCCTTATGCTAGTAAGATGAGCTCAGAGATGAGTGCATCTCACTAGGGATCGATACTCGACGCCGTTTCAGGTTTGTCTATGAACTCGAAACGGATTAGAGTTGTAGTGATATGGTACTATAACCTTGGAAACTGATTTTGCATGATTATGAGTAATCCTTTTCTTGTATCTATATCCCTATTTATTTTACATAGAAATAAATCGTTGTAATTTTACGTTACTTGCATTACCGTTAATTTACCTAAACCCAATAAATAACCTAAAATCCTACTTACTAAAAGCTGTAAATCCAGTTGTGAACCTTGCCGAGCCCTAAGGTATGGACAATCCCTTACTCGACTTATCCTACCAACCCACGTGAGTAAGGTAACTTGACTAATCGGACATTTACGAACTTTGGACTTTGGACTTCGGACTTAAATGACAAAAACCTGAAATTACCGTTTATCATCTCACGCAAATGTTTGGACTTGCTATTTGAAGAAATAGATACCCGCATAAAACATGTTAAAGATAGAGAGATCAGGTGTTGATGCTATTTGAGCATGAGCCATGGACTACTATGTGCTCATGAATTAATTGAGTTTGAAGAGCAAGAGCAGTCCATCCCTTTGATTGCTTTCGACCCCTTTTGGAAAACATTGTCTTCTTCTCCCAATGTGTCAGTGGGTGTTGGTCCCAATGTTAGACCTTCGATGGACATGTTCATGAAAAGGTTTGCAATGGTTCTAAAGAAGAGCAGAGGGTTATGATTAGGAAGCTTATGGAGATTGTCATACCATAAAGTATACATGGCTAATACCACCTAGTGAGAAAGCAAAAATCAAAGGTCGGCCGAAAGGTAGCTGCAAGAGAAAGCTTCTAACTGGAGATAAGAACTCTTCAAAACAAAATCCATCTCGTTTTGAACATTCTCAATGTGACCATGAGGAGTTGGTCTCGTCACAACAAAACACTACGCCCACCCAAAACATCCACACCACACCAAGAAAGAAGCCTTCTCCAAAAACACCAACCCAAAACACCCACACCACACCAAGAAAGAAACTTTCTCCAAAAACAACCACCCAAAACACCCACACCACACTAAGAAAGAAGACTTCTCCAAAAACACCAACCTAAAACACCCACACCACACCAAGAAAGAAGGCTTATCCAAAAACACCAAAAATAACCACACCAAAAATTGAAATAAGGTTTCTTTAAAAACAACCACACCACGAAATGTGAAAGTTGGGGTAGACTTTGGAAAGACGAGGGGTCCTAAGAATTACGGGTTGGATATTACTAAAGAAATACACAAATACATTGTTAGAGTCAATGACCCTGTTGGCGATGGCAATTATGGTTATTGAGCTTTCTATATTGCATTAGGAAGAAGTCAAGAAGATTGGCCGCAGATGAGAAAGGAGTTGTACCAAGAGCTTATTAACCACCTCCCCCTTTATTGTACTTTGTACAGTTAAAATGAGGTTGTTTTTGTGAAGAAAATAATCCCACATGAAGAAGGTTACGCACCCTTAAATAAGTGTATGAGCATGCCCTTTGTTGGATACCTATTTCCTTCAAGATTTAATATTGTCCTCCTGCATTTAGGACGTCATCAGTGCTTCTTTATCATGCTGCTGAGAACCCAAGCAAATCCTGAGAGAGTGAAAAAAGTGTTGGGTAGCGCACATGTAGGTGGAAATCATTTTGTCCATCTTGAACTTGTTGAAGATTGTCAGGTTCCTCCAGTAATATGCCAATGGCTTAGAGCTTGATATGATATTGCTGAAAGTTGGAATTTGGCATTCACAACAAGGCAATTGCAGTTTATGGAATTGAACATTCTCAATCTAATATGGGAAGACGAGCCCATTGAAGACCCAATAGTACATATTATCTACTAAATTGTTCAATGTTGTTTATATGATATTTTGATGTAATTTGGAGCAAGTGTTATTTGATTTTATTTTGATGTTATTTGTAAATAATGCTTGACATTTTATTTTGATGTAATTTGGAACAAATGTAATTTGATTTCATTTTGATGTTATTTGGAAATAATGTTTAGGCTTTTATTTTATTTGATTTGATTTTGATGTTATTTGGAAATCGAGTGATCGACTAAGTTGATTCGGGTGACAATCAAGTGATCGACTAAGTCATTCAATGTTGCCGATATGATATTTTGATGTAATTTGATTTGATTTAATTTTACCCCAAACAACATGGTCAAGTTGTTTAGGTTTCAAACCAAGCGGTCTGAATGGGTCGTTTGAGATCCCAAACAATCTGAACAAGTCGTTTGAATTTTGAACCAAATGGTGTGGGGCGCGTCGTTTGAGACAGAGCTCTCTGGCTTCTCCATAGAATGATCTGAGCGGGTTGTTCGGGAACTCAATGGGACGGCATGGCTGGGTCGTTTGGGAACTAAAGGGGGCGATATGGCTAGGTCGTTTGGACAAAAAAAAATTAGAATTTTATTTTGTTTTTACAACACTTTCATATCCCAAACACAAACAAATTCCACTTTCAAAACATCAAATTCATATACCAAACATCCAAATTCATATACATCAAATTCCACATCAAATTCATTTCCACATCCACTTTCATTTCCAATACATCAAATTCCACATCAAATTCATTTCCACATCAAATTCCAATTCAAAATACATCAAATTGAAAAATACATCAATTACATCAAAATAGGAAGGCGCGTTCAAAAATCAACTTTGACTATTGTACCGCCCACCACTGTACTTGCACCTAGTCAAGTTGTACGCCTCTTGAAACTCGGACCTTGCTTCCTCGGGAATATTATTCCCACCCAATTGTAGACCTCTCTCTAGCAAGTGACTCATTTCATCGATAACATTGCTCTGTCGAAATAAGAATGCAAAACAATTATTAATATAATTACCGTTTTAAAAGAGCATAAGCAAAACATAATTAGAAAATCACAATACTCACAATCGGTGCACAAGTGGGAAGTGTCTGCAGGGAGAAATAGATAGGAAGCCACTCGGGATTTACCAATCGAATGTGAGAATGCCTCACATACCACTCCATGTAGTTTGGATGATACTCCTATGGATAAGTACAGATGGGTCCTCAACTGTTGGGTTGGATCACGTGATTCTGCCACGACTCCCAATATACAGGCCCAACAGTTGTCAATTAATGTCCATTTCACTTCATACCCGCATCCGGCTATAGTTCTAGTCGTCCAATTTGGTGTTGGAGGAGTTGCAGGTATAAACTGCACATGACCCAACTGACGCATGACCCTTGCAACAGCGTAAATCTCCACAACGTCAAAAAAGAATATCACTCCCTTAAAAAAGGCAATGTCATCAACTAGGCGTGTAGCTCTGACATTATTGTATGGACGCCAATCAACCTTAAACAAAATAAAATGTGTTATTAATCACATACTCCAATTATCAATTACTAAAAAAAAAATTGAAACAAACTGAAATATTTACATTGAACACTATCATATCATCAAGTATCGCTCGATAATACTGTAATGCATGACATGTGTCCTCATAGTGCAGAGCGGTAATTGTGTGTCTAAAAACATGCGACTCAAACAACTTATACTCCCAGTTTGGGTCTGGCCTAAATAACGGGAAGTACTCATAGATACATGCCTAGATATATACACACACAGTTAACATGCTAATAGAATAATATAATTAACATTAAAAAGAATCAGCAAAATATTTAAGTTTTACATGTAGAAGTCAAGAAGCTTGAAACACTTTTCACTTTCGCACACGTGGCAGTCCCAAGTCCTTTATACAAAAAGGCCAAAATTGCTGCACCCCACACATACTCGCCGATCTCACTGAATTTCAGCAACAACCTCAAATAATAAACCGGCACTCCAGCCCCAGACTTGTCAATGAAGATGGTACATCCAAAGAAAAATAGTAGATAAGCTTTTACAGCCTGTTGTACCTCCGCCAAAGTCGACACCTTCCCCTTTACCTTCCCATCTTTATCCTTATCGCGGACCTTTCCAGCAAACTGGCTCTGTAGGAATTCTAGCCTTACCTTTGAAATGAACCAGCTCGCATCCATCTCCGCCTTAATCACAGGCAGCGAGATACCCAGATCACGGTGTTGGAGACTCTCCGATTGTTCACGAGTCAACTCCGTGTTCCCTCGCACTGCTCTGCCTCTAATTGCAACGCCTAGGATTTGGGAGACATCATCCAAAGTCACAGTCATCTCCCCAAATGGTATATGGAAGGTGTTGGTCTCTGGATGCCACCTCTCCACAAACGCAGAGACCAACGACGGATCGTGATGTTTGTAATACCCAAATACAATATCATAAAACCCAGCCCTATTAAGCTCATTTTCAAATCTAGGAGATCTTTTGAACTCATTCTTGGCATCCCATTGGCTTAACTTGGATAGATGAAGAACACACTTGAACACTCCGCGCTCCGGCTGAAACAACAAAGACTCAATGAGGAGAAGTAAAAGGTTTTGTAAAAACAAAGGAAAATCAAGATACTAAGTCTATGATAATACCTTCTTTTCCCAAACATCGCGAGCCACATGCACCGGATATATAGTCATACAGAAGCTTTGACTCAGTAAGGCCACCACTATATACACATCATGTGTACTCCAAATCATCTTTGGATTTTCTCACATAGTCTCCCACTGGAGGTGCTTCGACTTCGACTTCCATCAGTGCTTTAACTTCCATCAATTCTTCCAAATCATCATCCTTCTCATCATCGTCATCCTCTTTATCACCCTCCTCATCACCAGACTCTTCCCTATCATCTCTATCCTCACCATCATCATCCCCATCACTTTTAACTACACTCTTCCCACAGTATATTACTACATTTACATCTAAATCTAAATCTTTATCTACATCATCTAAATCTTTATCTACATCTAAATCTTCTACATTAATATCACCCTCACTCAGTTTCACTATCACTCTCAGTATCTACATTACTCGGAACAATCTCTTTGTGGTCCCCTCTATGCACTTAGGTCGAGATGCCCACTCCTCTTCTTCTCTTATTCTCTCCTTCTACATCACCTACATTAGTAGGATCAACATCATCCACTTTTTTATGGCCTCTACGGATTGAAGCCGATGTTTTCGACTCTCTAACTATTTTCTTCTCAGGCTCAGGCGCGTCACCACGACCCGAAGAGGAACCACCGCCACCAAACAACTTCTATACACCCTTGAATGTAAATTTAGCTACATTCTTGACATTCTTTGATCAAGGACCCATTGCTACAAAGAAAAATAAAACAAGTATTAGTAACTATAATAAGTTTAATCAAATCTAAATCATATTCTGATTTTTAGCACTACTATTACAGTTCCAAAACCTCCAAACTTCTAAAAATTCTAACAAGAATTGCTTCACAACGAAACAAATACCAAAATTAGTATACCACTGAGATTATTAAAACAAAAATCAAACATCATTAAATTCAAACAATTTCCAATAGATAATAGTATCAAACCAGATAAATTGATATGTTTAATACAAATGAGCCTAGTCTTAAAACAATGCTTGAACAATGCACCAGGTATACTTCCATAAAACTTATTTCTCGACAAATCAAGTAACCGAAGATTCTAAAACTAACCAACAAAATTACTACATTCTTGAATAACACAAACAGTCAAACCTTACAATCACTACAAACACTCAACTCCTTACAAACACTACAATCACTACAAACATTCTAAATAAAATTGAATAAAATGAATTAAATGAAATTGAATAAAATGAAACACTTAACTCCTTACAAACACTACAATCACTACAAACATTCTAAATAAAATTGAATAAAATGAATTAAAATGAATAGAATAGAAAACAAACCTGTAGTATTTGGTGTTTGATGAGAGCACAAACGGGAAAACGAGTGTTTTTAACAATGGCGGTTGCACAAAAGAGCAGACAAGTGTTTTGAACAATGATTCACTTTCTTAACAACAATGTGGCGATTTAATTGCCCTGGAACTCGAATTAAAATGGTGAGAAAAGGTTTTTGGTTTTGGTTTTTGGTTTTTGTATCTTGAAGGTTTTTTTGGTGGGTGAGTGCGCGAGAGAGATGGTACCGGTTAGAAAGGTTGTTCTCGGTCATGCGCGATTTAGGTGGGGAGGGGGTATTGGGCTTGCTTTGGACTTCGTTGTTGGGGTTGGACTGGAGAGTGCCAATCTAATTTGGTAGGGGGCACGGTATTGGCACCCCACTTTATGGGATTGGCACTCATTTGGCAAAAAGTAAAACAATAATGATTATTCCTTATATGTTCTTTTACACCCCACATGCCCAATAGTTCTACGACATCTAGTTGCCGCAAAATCTCATATCCCACAGTAGGCAGTTGCCGCGAGATCACACAATCCACGGCATCGGGTTGCCGCAATAACCCATATCCCACGACAGAGAGTTGCCGCGGAATATTTTTTTTGTGTGTTTTTTATTTATTTTCACTTCAAATTTTGCGTATTGAACATACAAGACATATGGATACATCATTTTATTCTTTAAAGATTCTTTATACACTCCAAGAACAACACCAAAATCATGACAAAAAAATGTACAATTGAAGTATAATTTTGCTATATTGCGGCAAATATATTTCATATGCTATAAGAAAAACTTATGATTAAATTAATGAAGAAGAGTTTTGATAATTAACACAAACAAAGACTCTATTTTAGTGAACACAACCATCTCGCGACAACTAACTTTTTTTACGGTGGCTATTAAAAAAAATTTAAAAGAAAAAATAACCCACGGCAACCACCTTCCGTGGGATATGAGAGGCAATCCAATATCGTAGATTGTGCGATCTCGCGATAGCTTCTTGCCATAAGTATTTTTTTATGTGATTAATAGAGGAGTTTCAGTACGTTTGAATTGGTGAAAGGGTGCCAATTCCAAAAAGTGGGGCAACCTATTTGGTAGTTGCCCTATTACCCTTTAAAAATTTAGAAAGTCCCGTCAAAGTTGAATTGTCTTTATTAATGATTAAAAATGGAAAGGACTCAAATGGAAAAACAGGTTTTGCAACGGTTCAGAAATTGCAAGTCAACATCAGTTTGGTTTGTATATGAGATATTATTATCATCCCTGACTTTTAAAAAGTGAACACGTGTCAGTGAAGACACCGTATCTCCTGAGAGCTCACTTGTTTCTTTGTACTTGTCCCACTTGGCTTTTCGCGTACAAGTAGAAGCAAACTGCTATTCTTCGATCCGAATCTCTCTCCTTCTCTCTCTCTACTTTCTGCTGTACATCTGTGAACAAAATATGGGACAAGTCTTGGCAATTATTCAAGATAAATTCCAAGGTACGTCGATTCACTGTAAGTCTTTTCTTAGATTCTTTGATTTCTTTCTTTCTTTCTTCATTTGAATAATCCACGCTATATTAGTTTGTATATTTTAGTTTATTTGTATCTGTATGAACCCATCTTCATACCATCAACCTTCTACATCACTCTTTTATGAATAGTCATCAGCTCCTGTGTGTCGGAATGATTTAAAAACTATATTGGTTTGTTCTCTTTGGTTTTAGATGGAAAGAGGTCATTTGAATTGACCGGCTGAACCCATTTGGGTTGCTCTTCCCTTCTGTCCCTCCTCTTCTCTGGCTGCCTCTCTTCTCTAAGTGTGGACTCCTCTCCCTTCAACCCTACTTCTTTATGGGCTTTATACCCTTCCTTTGGTCTTCTACTAGTCCTTGATCTTTCTTTCTCATCTCATGGTCCATAAATTACCCACTTGTCTCTCTTTACCCCTTTTGGGTTAAGTTCCTATGCTCCTATTTCATACTAGTGTTATGTTTTAGCCTCTTATACATGTGATGTCATTGATCATAAATATGGCTACTATAGATGCTCCCTCTCGGGTCCATCGACAAAGACGGTGGACTTGATCTCTCATGTATTCGTACTTGAATTCTAAACCTTCGCGGTATCATATGACTTGATATCATATTTTTGTGTATTCCTCTGACACTAGCTCTGTTATATAAAAACTTTTGAAAGCAGTTTTTAATGGAGGTGTGCCAACTCGAAGTGTCTAATAGTTTGAATATATCTCCATTTATATCATTTTGGCTCACATGGATAATTTCTCAGCTCATCCCTTGAATTTTTTTAGCCCATACAAGTTTAAGGAGCATCCAACCCATGTAACAGTTTAAGGAGGTGTCCAACCCATGTTTGTTTTGGACACGAGGGTCCACGGATGGCTCCTCCCACCTGCATCTATTCAAATAGCATGAAATATATTCAAGGACAGCTCCGCTTGCCCCCAGTTTGATTTGGACACGAGGGTCCGCAGAGGGCTCACCCCCCGCACTCATATCCAGTAGCAACTCAGTCTGCCCCCAAGTGTGATTTGGGCATGAGGGTCTACGAAGGGTTTCTTAAACCCCTCCGCTCTCATTTGTAAAACTTAACATCTTTGTGAAGGGTCTCTTCCCCTCCATTCTCATTTATAAAACCCAACAACGTATTTGTTTCATCCCCTCCGCTCTCATTCGGAAAGCAAAAGAGCATATCCGCGAAGGGCATATCCGCACAAGAGCATATCTCTTCTCAAACCCCTCCGTTCTGTTTTGGAAAGAAAAATCAGTCCACGGCCACACACGCGTTGTTCACACGAGGGTCCGTGGATGGGTCCTCCCACCCGCACAAGGTTTTGGACGCGAGGGTCCGGGACAGTTCTGCCTACCCCACTCGCGTTGTTGGGACACGAGGGTTCGTACATGGCTCCTCCCGCCCGCACAAGGCTTTGGACGAGAGGGTCCGGGACAGCTTTGCCTGCCTCACATTCTTTGGACACAAGGGTATGCAGATGGCTCCTCCTACCCACATAAGGCTTTGTACACGAGCGTCCGGGACAGCTCTGCCTACCCCACACGCGCTGTTCGTACACAAGGCACCGAGGATCCTATCCCGCGTATTCTCACTTGATAGGTCAAAACCGTATTTCTCACATTGTAGGCCAATCTCACATCTAACAATTTCATGTTTGATTTCTCATTATGATATTAGTATAGCTACAACACTTTACAGATTACCAAGTATGTACCTCCTCATTGATCTAGTCTTAACTAAGTCCCACACACCTCTCCTCAATCCTCCACTTTGAGTTTAATGCTATGAAGACCACTCCCCTCGTCATAATTCCCACTGGGGGTTTTTGGTGCTCTACAACAATATTAACCAAACTATCAGTATCATTTATGATTTAGTTAAAAGTACTGTTACATCCCAAGTTCACAATAATATTCTCACAAAGTTGCAATAAATAGGAGTTGTATGGAAAATTATCAAAATAACATGTATCTAGATATTCCTTTACTCCTACAGGCCACATGTCTCTTAGATTTGAACTCTTTCTCCACATGATTTGGTGTAGAACATGTATCCTCTAGTAAATATGTGCGGACAAATTCTCAAGGCATTAAGAGATAATAATGTACCTGTATGTAACTCAGTGCAAAGATACCATGCTATCAATGTGAACTGTAAATCACAACTAAATGTAGATACCAAGTAGGATGAGGAAGTATGTGTGTGATATGAAGTAGGATATATCATGTTTGCATGTGACTTGCTCATGAGACACAATGTAAGCAATTGTACTGACATTAAATTTGCATGAGTGTGTGATAGTCACTAGCACCCGAATAAGCTAAAATAAACATTCTAGATAAACCTTTGCATAATTATTTTACCTACCATACCACATCTCAATTAAGCACTTGAACCAACTTAATGGGGTTCATCAACTCTTTAAACTATAGTAGTATGCTGGTAGATAATCTACTTCAATTCCACGCTCAAACTCTAGCCGGCAATCTTGGTGTCTTATGCGAAAGACCATTTTTAAGCCCATATATAAACTAATGCTTATGCCTTCCTGTCATGCAAATTTCTAAGAATAAATTTCATGACTCATGCTCTTGTCAAGGATAGCAAGTTATACTCACATTGTGAAAGTAATATATTCAAGGTTCAAAGACTACCTGCTCCATCATCACACCCGACTTCCAAAACCATTGTCGTGCACTGAACTCGTAAGCACCGCAACCGTACCCCAAGAGCGGAAGAAGTATTAGTCTCAAAAGAGAAACCAGATTCCCTTGTACTGGGGGTGCGAACATTAGATTATGACGTTTTTCCTTTGCCGGCAATGGAAGGCCAATTGGCGGGTTGTAGCCACGGAACTCTTGACAGTAGATTTCTTCCTGACTTCCGAGTGTTTTCACTCTTTTGCGCAATTTATTGAACACCTACAGTGAAACTTCGAAGATCACCTTTGTATTGAGGAAGCGGACATTAAATTGAGTTCTCCATATGCAGGCACTGGAAGGTCAGTTGGTGGTTCTTAGCCGCGGATGGGGTCTTGACAGTAAGTTTGTTTCCGATGCCTGAGTGGCTGAGAGTGTTCTCTCTCTCTTTCACACAATCCATCAAACACCTACGTCGTCATTTTCTGGTAGTCACGTTAAAAACCTTTGGAGCTTGTTAAAACTCCTCGTTCACTTCTTCGATACGAAGCTCAATTACCACCCTCCTCCGCTGTCAACCATGTTATCTCTTATTCGTCGGCATCAAACATTGTTATCTACGACTTCACCTTTTTACAATCTTCCCGACATCCATTCCTCGTATATCAAATACCTACTGTAAGACTTTGTAGGCACCTACAAAGCCAAAGTTGTGTGAATTGCTTTGGCCAGAAGCAATGATTTTCTAATCAAAACTAATCTAAAATTGTTAAATAACTTATGTGATACGATGAAGAACTAGAAAGTAATGGAAAAAAAGAAGGAACTTAGCTAATGAGAAGTAACATTCTTTTTTCGAACTATATCGTCGTTCCTTTTTGGCGACCAGCAAAGACTTCCTTTGCTGCTAGTATGTAGAGAAAAATGCATTGGTGTCTTTCCAATGATCCCTTTCTCTAACAAAAGACCAGCTTTTGAGAACTCAGAAACAAGTCTTCTACAATTTTTCTCAACTTCAGAAATTGTGTAATCTCTTAAATACCCAATGAAGTATTTACCACTATATTTCCCAGCAGAACCTGGATGAAATCAACCCGTGAATAGCCTTGCTTGGATTGTTAACTGAAGTAGCTTTCTTTTTGCAACACCAGATCTCGGCCACCACTACCGTGCCTTTTTCTGACCACCGACGACTTACATTTCTTTTATGCTATTACCCTTGAAAAGTGTCACCTTTCTCTGGATTTGGTCGACCCAAGTAGCATTAGCGCCAACCTCATTCCTCACCCCATCTACCATGTCTAGAAACTCACCACGTGGTCGTGCGTGAGGTTCCCCACAGACGGTGCCATTGTATGAACCCATCTTCATACCATCAACCTTCTATATCACTCTTTTATGAATAATCATCAACTCCTGTGTGTCGGAATGATTGAGAAACTATATTGGTTTTTCTCTTTGGTTTTAGATGGGAAAAAGGTCATTTGAATTGACCTGCTGAACCCATTTGGGTTGCCTATGTACCCCCTTGTTGGGGGATCAAGCCGCGCCGTAGTTCTCACTCCTCTTCTCTGGCTGCCTCACTTCTCTAAGTGTGGACTCCTCTCCCTTCAACCCTACTTCTTTATGGACTTTATACCCCTCCTTTTGTCTTCTACTAGCCCTTGATCTTTCTTTCTCATCTCATGGTCCATAAGTTACCCATTTGTCTCTCTTTATCCCTTTTGGGTTAAGTTCCTGTACTCCCATTTCATACTAGTGTTATGCTTTAGGCCTCTTATACATGTGATGTCACTGGTCATAAATATGGCTACTACAATATCCATGACAAGTAGTCGTTCTCTAAAGATTTTCTAGCTATATATGCCATATAGAAAAGTTTATTTTGATATATATATGAATCTTGTGGTTAGACCTCCGAAATACCAGTTTGAGACAAGATTTTGTTTAATGATTCCAACCATAGGAATGTTATGATACATGCATAACATGTTTTAATGGGACTAGGAGTATCGTATTAGTTTATACTGTGTCTAGTTGATTCAGGATAAATGTTTAGTTGATGATGAGTTGAAGGGGTCAGTGGTTGGTATGATTAGATGAGGCTGTCATATTCTTTAGGAATGTGGATGTATGGGCAATAGTAGTGTTCTCTATTTTGGTGTCATTCAGTTGTAGTCAAGTTTATTTTAACTCTTTGAATCAAAGTCTTCCCTTTTATTTCTCCACTCTACAATCACCTTCTCAAAGAGAAAGAATAGAGCAGATCTCCTTTTATCTACAAAATTGGAAGTCTGGTCCGCCGAGCAAGTGAAGTGAAAACTTCCTGGTGTTCTTTCCGCTTATTCAAGAAATTCCGATTGGTGTGAAGCAAGCAGGAAGAGCCCAACCTCATATCCCTGCTTGCTTTCCCTTGTATCCCACCGTCATGTGCGGTAGCAATACCAAACCAAATATGGTGCGTAGTGGGGTCCTGAGCTAAGCCTTGGCTAAACCTTGGAAATCATAGAGTACAACAACCGGTCTATCAACAGCCTTAACCCCCTCAACCAACAGCCTTATCGCCCTCAACAATTCTATCAGCACCCCTCTCCTCAAATTCAGCAACAAGCTGAACGGCCCTAGCAATACCCAAAACTTCCCCCTGCTATTCCGCAAAGTCAAGGTCAACGTGGTAACCCACCAGGCAGACTGAACACCAATCTCGATGAAAAAATAGAACAAGGTTCCGATAAGAGCCCTTCCTGGTTCCCCTGCGTTTTTTGGCTAGCTTGGTTGGTTTTTGTTTGCAATGATGGAATGGAATAAGGGATGAATAAGACAAAGAGGATTTGGACTGAGCTGAATGGGCAGGCTGATTCTGATGCCGATCTTTAGAGGGATAGATGGAAGTGCTATGGACGGACCCGAAGTGGAACGCTAAGCAGGGGTGGGGAGGCAGCGAGTGATGCAACAAAAGTGAAGCGACCCTATCAGAGCAAGCCGCTGCGCGCTAGTAGTAGTAGTGCATAGTGTCAATGCAGTTATCTTCTGATTACGATAAATAGAACGAGTTGAAGGAGTGGTCTAACTCAATGAGTTAAGTATCTAACTTGGGTGATATGTTAAGGCGAGTAAATTGATAAAATCGATTCCGAAAGGTGCAACCATAATGCCTAAATGCAAAAAGCATGGAAGTTGTAGATGTTTAAAAGAGTGAAAGAAGACTATAAAATTTTTGTTGAGGTTGTTATAGCATCTAATCTGAAGGCACGTAATTACTATAAAGAATAAAGATGGTAGGAAAGTTTTGTTGTTTTATCAGACTCCATGTACTGCATTTGGAATTAACCTTGATGGTGCGAGGTTGGTGTTTTTCTATTTTATGTTGTACTTTTCTATTGAGTTGCATTTCTCTTCATATAATACTGAAAAAAAGTGAAAGGATGCACAGAGGTAGAAAAGGTATTAGAGAAAAGCACAACACAGTTGTAATACGTTTAAGATGATGATTTGGGAAAAATTATTCTACTGCCAATGCTTCTGCAATTTAAGCCTGTTTATTCCTCGTTTCCTTCCTTCTCTTTCTTTTTTTGTTTTTATTCTTCCATGGGATAATCGTAACATTTTTTTATTTTTTTTTCTGATTTCCGTCGACTATTTCTAATGTAGATTGAACTTATTTATAATATAACAATTTCACTGTACTGGTGAAAAAACAGAGAGAGATATAGAGAAAGGCCTTTTCGATATATCCTTCGACAAGGGTAAAGAAGACAGATTTTTTTGGTCAAAATCTTAAAATGACAGGTTTTAATCAGAAAGTAATAAGGCGGTGGTTAGTTTAAGAGAAATAATCATATTAAGGGTTTATGTATTTCTTTTGGGCCTTTATAATAGGTATTATTTACTTTTAAAATATGGGCACAAAGCTGTTATCTGTGGTTAAACTTTCATTTCATCAATTCTGCAGGTAAGGACTGGAAGCAGAGGCAACTGAGAAAGATATCAGATAGGGTGTTTGATCGTTTCAGGGATGAGACAGGAAAGGTCAAGTTGACATTTGAAGATCTGTATATCGCAGTTTTACTTGTGTACAAGTAAGACCACTGCTAAATTGACTATTGTGTGTTTTCTTGTATATGTTTCTTTTCATCCTGTTTTTTGTATTTTAACGAAGTTAACAAGCATTTGGCTGTTTTTGCTGCAGTGATCTTAATAAGCATTTGCCTGGCCCGCACTTTGATCCACCCACTAAAGCGCAGGTGAAAGCTATGATGGAGGTATTCTCTATTGATTCTATGCCCTGATCTTGTAATTGAAAACTTATAACAGTACTTATTCAAGAGATTTAACCAAGGAAAGCAAGCAGACACACACAGACACAGTTCCGTTTGAAATTTTATTTCATTGTTTATCGAAAATGACATAGTAAATCAGTAGGCAGCGATTGTGGCATGAGACTCGTTCGCATAGAATTAGTTTGGTAAGGAATGGTAGAACCCCATGGTCAATTAAATAATACTTCCCTCAGGATGAAGTAATATTTAGCTCCAAAGATAGTCTTCTTTAAGTGAGCTATACCTACCCAATAAGGATCGGCGGAGAGCATTTCCTTTCCTACAATCCTATCTCAACTTTAGGAACTATACATAAATACAAAAGTAGAGAGAAAACTCTAAAAAGATAGCACAGAGAAAACCCAAGATCTGAAGGTTTTCTGGCAGCTAGGTCAGCTCTGTCAGTTCGGTCGGCTTGCAGCTCTTCCTTTTGCAGCTTTTAGTCAATGTTAGGCAAGTGGTACGTTATTGCATCCCTTGGCGCATTTAAGGAAAGAGAGGTATGGACTAACGCGCTACTTCCGCTAACAACCTGCTGCATCCATTTTTCTTTCGCACTCACGTTTTTTAGCCGTTAGCAACCTGCAACTGCCTCGTTCTCATCGATCTCCTGCTTGCTCACGAACTCCTGCTTCGATTTACCGGTAGAACGAAGACCTTTTGTTTTAGGTCATATAGACAGCCTTGTAGCATTTTTTGTCAAATCCTCTTAAGTATCATGGTGCAGTTTGTCATCTATATGATTGGCACAGGGAAGATCAGGCCTAAGGGAAGTATCCTAGACCAGATCACCAAAACAAAGTTTGCTCTGCTTCATAAAGCTACATCAATACATCATTGGGAACAAAAGATTGCATGCTACACAATGAGCTAACTACATGGAGGATTATGAGAATGGCGAAGTGCCTAGATTAATATAATTGAATTGCAACTCATGTATATCTTAATGCTTACTTATGCGAGAAACAATGGAGATCAACTTACAAGCCTTCTGGGAGTCTGCTAGAAAGATTATAAATGGCTCTCTAGGAGGGCCATAGTACCTGTTGAAGGCTCCAAAAAGAGGAATTTTCCAAAAAGATGATGATTTAGGTTAGAATAGACAAATTTTTATCTTGAAGCAGTAAGCTTTAATTGAGGATTGACACACAAATTTTGGATGGCAAGGAAAACACTTGCTGCTAGAATCAAATGCAGTATTTGAGAAATTGAGAATCTAGTTAAGATGATCCAAACTATAATGTTGCTTAGATTAGCGTGAATTTGACATCAATAAACTAAAAGTATGATACACTTTCTCCTGGAAATCGCCCCCCTCCCCCCCCTCTCTTTCTTTATTTTCGCGACATGGTAAGTATAGAAGGCATAAATAGCAGATCAAGTTTGTTGTTTTTGTTGTATAAGAGAAGAAAACTTGGATGTGCCTCCATATATGCATCAAATATGGTGTCCTAAAGTGAACTGAGGCAAGGCTCTACTTGTTAGATTAAGCGGGAGGGGGGGCACTTATTTCCCACGTATTTTGGATGGACAATGCTTTCAATGGCTTAAGACCTGGAGTTCCCCTAAAAGAATGATTAAATGCTGCATACATGAACCATTCAATTGTAAAGAAAATGAAATGAGGAAAGTTTAACTATGGGTGGGAACATACTGATGTAGATCTTACTTATCAAGGTGTCTTGCACGTCAACTGTGTGAGGAATTAGGTTGTTGTTATGTCGTCGGTCAATTTCTTTTCCTTTTTCTTTTTGAGTTGCTAGGTAATGTATATCAGAATGTGACTGACTAAATCTGACGTAGGTTCCAAAATGTTTCATTTCATCTCGTTGTTTCAAGTATCCCTTTCTGCTTATCTCGTAGTTTTGAAATCTAGTAAACTTTGACTCCAGCAATGTGTATGTTTATAGTTTATATGTTATGGAAAAAACTCATAGAGGAGAGAGAACATTAATAATCTTTTGACATATAAAGATGCCTTCAATGAGGAAAAATTTGCTCCTTGGACTTGGCCAATAGAAACTAGAAACGTTCGACTTTGTATTTTTTTTCCATCTTTAACAAATAAGTTTACGGAGATGGAATACCTTAAAACATTTGCACTTTCCACCATAAATACTAAGGGTCTATTTCTGCATGTTTATTCATCTTTGGTCACAAATCTTTGCCACAATCTTTGGTGTTTATAACGTCAACTCGTCATAAAGTTTATTTTTTTGTTTGATATGATTAATACAGTCTGGAGTTGCAAATGTGTCTAAATGTAAGATATAATTGGTTTCAAAATCACACATTTCGAAATGAGAAGTGAAGCATGATGGCTCCTGCCAGCATAGAATGCGTGTCTGTGGACCACTGGACTGTCTCCAGAGCTTTTCATAGGCCGAAGTTTTCATTAACAATGATTTTAGTTCATGTGCATCAAACATATGAAAGTTCTTTCAAGTTAATGCTTGTCTGTGGCTTATGCGTGTGCGTGTCTGCGAGCGTGTGTCCCTGTCTAAGTTAATGTTTATGCTTGTATGTTTAGGAGTACTTCATTCAATCTATCATGATCAAGATTACAAACACATATGCTAACGATTTATAGAGAAGAACAACAAATACTTTTCTTGAAGACAATGCTTCTTTTTGTTTATTCAACTAGAACAGTACACAAAATCATATGTCGAGATACAAGAGGTTGACTTGATGATGGAAGATCTGTGCTTTCTCTCCTACAAGAAATGAATAAGAGTACCACTAGAGGATAAGAGTCTGCCTACTCTCTAATGGAGTGGCTTTCATCCCTCCTTCTAGGGTTTCTAACTCTCATTCCTCTGTGTCTAAGATTCTTGGGTTTTTCTTCTGTTGTTGTTCAACTCCTTTTTTAGGATTACAAAAACCTATTTATAGAGTGAGAGTCCTATCTCTACTCAACTAGGGGTTCTACATGGCAAGTGGACCCCGTTGGATACCTGGGCCGACGACTAGTGTTGCCCAAGGCCCAAAATATCGATATCGATGAATATATCGGTGTACCCAAAAACCGATATATATCGGATATTTCGGATATATCCATTTTTTTGGTAACCAGTCCAAACTATTTAAAATATCGGAAATATCGGAAATATAATATTGAAAATATCGGATATATATTGGAAATATCGGATTTATATTTTAAAATGGTCAAAAAGTCAACCGATATATATCGATTATATTGGAAATATCGATTATATCGGCGATATAAAGTTTCATATCGGAAATTCCGATATATATTGGGAAAAAAAGAATTCTATATTCGGTGGATATATGTTAGAAATATCGATGTCGGTGTACCAAAATACCGATATATATCGGCGATATATCGGATATATCGGCGATATTTTGGTCCATGGTGTTGCCTACTTAGCTGCCCATTTGTGCTGCCCAGTTTTGTTGCATACTAGTGCTGCCTACTTTTGTTACCCACTGTTCTGCCCACCAACTGTTTGTAGATCCTCCTGGATCATATCATCACTCTTTTCTTTATAAAAGTTGGAAAGAATAAATGCTTGTACCTGGTCCAACGTCTAACTGTAGAGTACTATCAAGATTCATGTCGCCATCTCCGTTGGCTACGTGTGACTCTGATAGGAGCACAACTTTTATTTTCTGTATGTGGTCACGCATCCTGAATTGTACAGCATATGATTTATGACTAACTATAGAATTATAATTGTGTTATTCCACTGTTGTGTTCTACCTATAGATTTGTCTGTCGTTGAGTCTGCATCCATCATTCTAGATTTGTCTATGTTGCCACATCTGCAACTGTGCTTCAGAAGCAGGATCCGAGAGGTGTCGTATTGGTCGCCAAACTATAGAGATCACATTTCGTGATTTCGATAGTTGCAAAAGCCTGAAACGAGCCTTCTTGCACAAAAACATGCACTTTCAACCATGAATATTAAAGGTCAAATGCGGCATGCTTTTTCATCTGTCTTGGCAGTCTTTGGTCTAGGATAATATGTGGTAATGTGGACTTCTCAAATTGTCCGCTCATAGTTTTCTTTGACATGATGAAAAGAGTCTGTACCTGAAATGTATGTAAATGTAAGATCTAACTGGTGTTGAAACCACACAACTTAATTTGGCATCACAAAGAAAAACTGACAAAATTTTGAAATTAAACATAATGGATCCTGCCATGAGCATGAAGCAAGTGCCTTCATGCTCATGGCAGTTTTCGATACTATGAACTGATGTCGACTTATGAAACTGTTGTCTTATAGTTTTCTTTGACATGATAAGTCGAGGATGTACCTGCCAATGTGTCTAAATGTAAGATTCAACTGGTTTTAGAACCAGACATGACATATCTTAATCTGCAATCACAAAACCGGATTGTAAAAAATGAGACATTAAGCTTAATGGCTCTTTCCATGAGCACAAGCAACAAAATAGGCTCAGGAGACTGCTTCTCTCTGGGTCCTCTCTAGAGCTTTTCATAGGTCATAGTTTTCAGTGACAATGTTCCTAATCCTTATACGTTTATTTTCCTAATCCTTGTGCGTGATATATATAAAGATTCTTCCGTGAAAGGCCAAGTGTGTGTGTGTGTGTGTACCCTTCTATATTTTGTCCATCTATCAAGACACTTTTTCTTATAGAAGTTGGAAGGAAGAAATGCTTGTACTTGGTCCACGCATCTAACTGTATGTTGTAGGGAATAGGCCTTTGATGATGATCAGATTGGTCCAGTTTCTTACGAAAATGGATGCTCATTGTTTTCGTGCAGACATATGATATAAACTTGGATGGGGAGCTTGATCATGAAGAATTTGAAGGATTCATGCAGAAGTTGACGGGTGATACATTAGCAGTGGTCAGCCAGGGTTTGATCATTGCTCTAGTTGCAGCACCGACCGTGGCATTAATGACAAAGAAAGCAACTGAAGGCGTCCCAGGCATCGGGAAGGTTGTGCAGAAGCTACCCAATTCGGTCTATGCATCCCTAGTCACTCTTGCTGTTATGTTTCTTCAGAGAGATGGCATGGATATCGAATAGACCTTTTTTTTCATTATTATCTTAACGGTCTTGGGTTCTATAAACGTTTAATTATTCTGTAAAGAATGTAGATTGTTGTATATACTGTTCATGCTGCTGGATGCTATAAAAATGTTGTTCTTTCTGCTACATAACCGATGAAGAAAATGTATGGGCTATTCACGTCACTCTTAGTGGACCTACCCATCCAATTTCTCATCAAGTGATGAATCTGTTATAGTTTGGGCACTTATGATAGGTGGGTGAAATCACCTTGCTACTGAAATGTCATGCCAATCTTAGGAAGTGAGGAATTGTAAAAAAGGCAGGTTTGGGCGTTGGGCCTTTACTTTGGGTGGTAGAACCGAATCGGAAGTCACCTAGGGAATAATTCTGAAGGCATCCAAAATGTTGACTCAATAGTCACCAGTCACTTCACAACACACCCACCCACTCACATATCTTTCGTTGCAGAGTTAGCGCACAGATGACCCAGACACTGCATTCCCAGCATCACATTCACATTCCAATATTCAGTTGACATCTTTCTTGTGGTTCTCTTATTCGGTTTATGTCATCCAAGTATCCAACTAACTTTCACCTGGCGTTTTACAGGAAACGTTTATGCAGGTGTATTTACCTCAACTAAAAGGGAAAAAAGGAAATGCTTTGACGGTAGAATTTGTGGAGGTGGATGTGAGTGTTTTTTTATTTGATTGGCAAGTCTATTTTAAATGAGATCAGTAACTCTTTGATGTTGGCGGAATTCGATTTCCAGACTTCCAATATCATCACCCAAAATTTTTACCGGTGTATTGGAAATGGTATAAATGTCTCCAATAGGACAGGTTTACCTTCTTTGCCTAATGTTTTACTTAAAACATCCGATAAAGTGTGAAAACAACACTTATTGGAATGTCTAAATCAACACGTTCGTGCCAAAATTACTTTTCAAATCTGTTTCCATGACAATGTTTAAATCATCATTGTGTTGGTTTGAAAGTGCCAAAATTTCTTTCTAATCTGTATCCTAACCAATGCCTTAAATCATTATATATGATGGTTTGAAATCAATTTAGTATACTTGTAAACAGGGTATAACAGGCAACAGCCATTGTCAAAATTGTCACGGTCAACTCAACTAACAAGAACCAACCCCAATAAACGAGTACTCCTAATAAAATAAACACATAAATTAAGAACCAAACTTATGCGGTTGTCCTGTGGCAAGTTTACACGTATCATTAGCAATCTACACCGTTACAACATACAAAAAGGCGACCCAATCGTGCACAGTCAATTTCACGCCATTCAACGTAGCAACGACTTATTATATATATACAAGAAAAAAAAAACGTGTCCAATCATGTGACAATTATTATTTCAACCCTTTATAATAAAATGACCTTTTCTCCCTGTCATCATTTCACTCAAATCTCTCCCTCCTCTAAAACAAAAACAAAACAGATCTCCGGTATTATTAGGGATGGGGTCATTCAAGGGTCACGTAGTACCAGGAAGTCTGTTTTTAATAATCGGAGTATGGCACATGTGGAGTTCAGTGGTTCGATACGTGTCGAACCCAAAGTCATTTAGAGTTCGGGCTTGGAACCCAGTACCTGGTTTTGATGGCAAGTTTATGTACATGGAACTTTACGTTGTTGCTATTGGTTCCTTTATTGATTTGTGTATCGAGCTTCTTTACTCGACTCATCTTAGATTCTTTGTTAACGGGGTACTTAATCCTACTCATATGAATAATTTTGAACATTCTGGGATGCTGCTTATGTTTTTCATCTTTGGTGTCGTTGCTCTTCTTTCTCAGAAAACCAGGTACATCTTTTTTTTTCTTTTTTTTTTTTTTTTAAACTTATGGGCGGGTCTTTTTATGTGGGGAAAAAAATTAGTTGAATAATAATAATGATCACACTTTTTATATCGATGTGGGAAAAGGAAAAATAACTTGTACTGTTTAAAAGTGAAATTGTAACAATGAACGGGTTTAGCGTTAGTGGAGGAGGAAGGATAGACATATTCTTTTGCATATGTTTCACATGTTTAGATTGCATGAATTTTGTTTCTGCGTATGTGCATATGTCATGATAAAATTTGTATAAATAAGTCCACCTCAATAGGTAGAAAAATACACTTCAAATAATTCTATTTTATGGTATCAGGATTCAAAAGCTTTAGGATCTTTATTACTGTTGTTGATCCTTTGATTATTTTTTTCCCCTGCGACATAAATCATTGTCGTATTCTGATCAGCCACCAATATTCTTGTTAGAGTGGACATTTCCTGATATTTTTTTCCCATCCCCACATTGGTTCACAGATTACTTGCGGATTGAGGGTTCAGGGGCAACGCCCTCGACCTGAATTTTTTAGGATGTTTCTATTATGTAAACTATAGTAATTTTTCATATATATATGGGTGTGTGAGAGAAGGCCAAAACTAATTACGGTCTTATAGTCTCTTCTCTCTTCTTCTCCCGACCTAAAACATCGGCACTATTGCGTTCCAACCAGCCGGTCTCTCTGCCGAAGCCGTTTCGTTTTCCTAATTTTGTATTCTCTCTCCATCAGCTACCTCGCTTGCGGCATTTGCCATTGCTGCTGCTCTCTCTTAGTGGCTCCATTAATTGCAATATTCTTTACTATTATCTCTCTCTGCTTTCGTTGTTGCTACAGCATATATTACCATCCACATATCCCCATCACCACTCCTTTCCCCATTGTCTTGGATCATTGTCCCCCCTTTCGTTCTTTGCGCCATTGATAAGTTTGCTTGTTAGCCAAAGCTGCTTCGATTTTCCAATAAGATCTCTTTCTTTTTGCTATTTCTTTTGTTGGTTAAGATCTAATACTCCTACCTTTTACCAAAAAAAAAAAAAAAAAATACTCCTACCTTTTGCTCCATTGCACCACTAGTCTTGAAAGTCCCTTACATTCCTAATTTGAACACCATGTCAGACACTTCGTATCTTTGTCGGTTGCGGACACACCTATCTGTGTCAATGTAACTTAGATTTTTTTGTCTCGATCCTTCTACTAGTTCTTCTACCAGCGTCTCATTCACTGGTCTGCAGACTTCTACTTCAGTTGATCCTCATTGATCTTCTGACACCAGCACCACTCACCATATGAGTGGTGATTCCCGCCTCATAAAGACGAGTGTCACCTAGATAGGGTTTTTCTTGGTAATGGTTTTACTCTTCTCACTGCCCTCTCTGGTGACATGTCTCTCTCATTGGGTGCCAAGTTATTTCAGTCTGATTTATACTTGTTACAAATGTTCAATAATCTCTTATAAGTTACTCAATTTATTTGATACAATCAAGTTTATTCCTCCTTTAATCCACATGTTTACACTATATCTGAGTTGCATACTGGGGCTCCATTATTCTGTGGATCATGCCGAGATGGGCTAAAGCAGTTTCTACCGCAGCTTACCCCTTCATACACTGATTTGTGTGCCTTTGGCTGTCAATGTTACCCATAGTAATGTTGTTGTTCACAAGCTGCTTCCCCATTTGATTGAATGTGTATTATTGGGTTACAATTCTCAACACAAAGGGTGTGAATGCTTTGGTCCAGTTACAACAGGGTTTACATTTACCCACATGTGAGAATGACGAGGATTTCCTTTCGCCATTTCTCAACAGCGTTATTTTTCTCATCACACTGAAAATGTTGAGTTAGAGTATATACAGTTCGTGATAAGTCCAGTTCATCATCAGGTTTAGCTTTTGCTGTTTCTATCCCTAGTGATGGTATTACTTCTCAGCTCTTGTTGATTCCCGTGATGGTATTTTCAACATGTTGCTCAGTTTTTGAAAGAACGCCTAATATTGAAATTATATTGAAAGAGGAACTAGGATCTCATAAACTTTGTTTTTGGATTGATGGGCTCTCTCATAAACTTAAAAATGAAAGCATATACTTGTAGTGAAGTTTGATCCACCTGATAAACTTTTCACAAGCTTATCTTTTAGTCCTTCAATAATATTTGGAGCTTTGCGATCCTCCATATCCCCATGCCCTAATCTTCCATTGGTACCTTTTCCCCATGTGAATACTTCACTTCTTGATGTCAAAACAGCAACATGGAAATGAAAGCCACGACCATGACACATATTACATTGGTAAGTGTTGTGATGTTGAAGTGTAATCCTTGGTTGACATGGCATGGAAAAAGTTGAATTGCAATCAGAGCTAACCATTGTTTGTAAATGAATGTGCATTGCCGATATGTTTTATTTGAGATCATTGTAGATTGATAATATGCAAGTTTCCAACTCTATCCATGACGTACTTGTTATTTTCGTTTTCGTTTCTTTTTATTTTATTTTATTGTCCCCCAGTTTGTATTTAGTAGTATATGGTGAATATTATAGTAGAGCATCTTATAGCAATTGACACCTTTTGCACATACCTTTATTTTGTTACACATGAAGATTTCTTTACCATGAACCTTTTTTTTTATGATGTAGAAACTGCATTAAGAAACAATCACCTTTTATGCTAGCTACAGGTCTAAGGAGCAATGCTTATGAAAATGATTTAAGGGTAGTGCCATGAACATGCATTTTCAAACGGGAAGCCACATAGATAGAGACACTGTATTACTTGTCGTCATATTATGTAAGAGCTTAGGAAGCAAAGATAATGCATCATGGCATTACCACTAGAACTTGAAATAATTGAACTAAGAAAGAATTTTCTACACAGCAAGGGTACCTAATTCAGCTCAAACTAGGCTAGGATAACTTAGGAATGGCGTTGAAGCAACCTTGAAGGGATTTGGGTGTTTGACTAGCATAGCTTGGAGCTGCCCTCAGATGTTCTTGAGTGCACCTTGCATCATTTCATAAAAAATGATATTTTCATTGCTTTTTATTTCTTTTCTCAGAATAGTCTTTTCTTTCAAACTCCTATCCAAAATAGTTTATATTCTAATAAGCCTGATGTTCTTGTAGGTATCTCCCCCTGCCAGAAGGAGCTCTATGCTTGATTGTTGCCTCGGCTTTCTGTGTTGAATATCTCTTGTTCTACTTTCACTCAACTGCCCACAAAGGCCTTGAAGGATACTACCATCTACTGTTGGTCATTCTCATTGCCCTCTGCATAATCTCCTCAGTAACTGGGGCCCTCTTTCCTACTAGCTTCCCCATGGACTTGTCTTGTGGAATCTCCATAACTCTCCAAGGCCTTTGGTTCTACCAGACAGCCTTCACTCTTTATGGACCAATGATGCCAGATGGTTGTCATCTAAAAGAAGATATGATCTCATGCCAGTCGAATGATAGTGAGGTTCGAGGAGAGTTGTTTGCCAATTTGCAGCTCTTTGCTTTGGTTTTTGGTGTCTTTTTCACTGTTGGAGGTTCATATATTTTTGCGTCTTCGAGGTACGGGCATTCTGACCTCAAGGCATTACAGACATCAGAAAATGGAGTAAATAGATATTAGAATGTTTAACTATTTTTTGTTCTTGTATTTTTCTCTGCTCCAAAGAACAATCATTTTGAGTTGAGCTGCCACTCAAAAGAGTCCTTTGTAACAGATTTCTACAAATATTTTTCTTTGTAATTAGAATGACTGGACAATCTTTGCTGTCCATGAAAGACAAATTGGATCTTGCAATTCTTACTACAAACAGGAGATACTGCTTTTCATTTGCATCGTTTGTCCATGTGTAGACCATCTAGCTCTGACGCTGTCATATCTCTGCATAATAGCGCTTTACATTTTGAAGTAATATGTTGTTGGAGTTACGAATTTGTATTCAAGAAAAATTCTGCTTGGCGTACATGCTTGGGTATTTTTTTGCTTTTTGAGATTCAGAACAATTGAATGCCAGAAGCCCAGAATGCTATTATTTGCCCCAGCCAAATGTTGGATCCGGATGCAAGAAATTCGTACCTTTCAGAGAACTTCGGTACTTGATTGTGAGATGGAATCGAAATGAACAAATGAACAAGAGAACTTCGGTATTTGCTTTTTTGTTCATGCCGGACCCTATTATTGAACATTATCTAGAAAAGGTGACTAATAGAGTTTGGTATATAACGTCTTTACCACAGAAGATAGTGCTCACTTGTAAGTTGTAACTTTACGACAGATACAAAAGATAATGCGAATGTCATTTGGTTATTCACTCATTCCTCATTTCCTCACAAGTTTATACTTGGGTCCTCGGCTTCAGATACACGTGATCCCCTTCAGCTTTATATTCCGTGGACCTTTACATGCACCAATATCATCCAGACCTATAATAGAATCACAGAAAATGCTCACAGAAGACGCTCTCCTGTTGATCACATTGAATTAAACAGTAGAATGTCTAAATACATCGTAGGCTTTTAATGAACATTGGTTATTACCTCAGAAAGTGATTTTAGCTACTAGTTGGTCCTTGAAATAAGGCATTAGACCTTTACATGATAGCGTCCAAAAGTTGATCCTCTCCGGCAGCATTACACACTGACAGTTCTCGGATTTTCTATACAAGAAGTTATGCGTCCGGGTAACAGCCAGACGCTGATATGCACCTTGTAAATCCACAATTTGCATAATGACAATTGGAAGGTTTAGAGTTTAGACTTTAGATTAAAGTTATTGGGGACGCTTTTCACATATTTTCCCAGATTAGTGCCTGCCCACAGCATCTGGCCCAGCCCATGCTCCAGCAAGGCAAACCTTAAACGTTATAGCCCTTTATGCCATTATATAATGGTCCAAGTTGTAAGTCCACGTGATCCGTGAGAACAAGGCGGTGGGCCACGACTTTTCCTAGCCCCACCTATATTTGAGCCGAAAAACTTTTGTTGTCAACACCTATACTTCGACTTCAAGATGTTGGTCCGGGCAAACCAAAACAAACTACAAACAATTCACTAGAAGTAGGATCTTCTAAGCGGATCTCGCATCTTTCTTTATGAGACACGATACGGTAGTCTACCTGTAAGACCCCTAAATTATTTTTATATTATTTCGTAACAATATTTAATATTTTGGAATTTGATATTTATTTCTAGGTCAACAGGCTAGTAAATATATGTTTGACTTTTTGATAGAAAAAGAAAAAAAGGACAACAAATATTTTGAATTTTGTGTAGAGATTTTTAATAGTTGAAAAGTTTTAATTTCAAAAGAGATGTTAATATAAAATATGTAATAAATAGAATATTTTTAATAGGAAATAATATTCTATATTAGGAATATAAATATTTGGTAAAATAGGAAGTTTTTAAAATGTTAAACATAATATATGGTAGGTACCATTATTTAGAAAGGTCTCCGGAAAGAAAAAAAAAAGAAGGTTTTCTTAAAACTAGAACTAAACAGCTAAAACACAAAGAAGAACGGAGACAAAGTGGATTGTACATCTTGTAGCTAGCTTATGATCGGATTATCTGAGTCATTTTTTCTAGATACTTTTTCGCGATACGAAGGTGAGTAGTTATTTTGCTATTTCATCTTACCTATAGTTTAGTTTTACTGTATATACAGACATATTTCTCTGTCCAATGTTTCATCCATTTTTACTGCTCATTCTCCTGTTATTATTCGGCGTCCTATCGTATTGTTAAACTCTGTTGAAACTCTGAAATTGATATTAAACTGTCGAAGTTTTATGGGCCGTTAATGGCGTCGCGAGCCCAGAATAATGGAATCGTCCTGTCTTTTTTTGCTTGAACTCTTTTTTGTTGTGGTTTTGTATTTGTTGGTTGATGTTGGGGATAAAGTGTTTGATGTTGGTGGTTGGTTGATTGGGTGGTGTTGTTGAACTCTGAAGAGGTCGTTAATGGAGGCGCGAGCCCCAGGAATCGTATGGGATTTTTATGTGAACCTTTATTATGTTGTTATTTTGGTGGGTTTAGGTTGTTGTTTTAGTTGGATTATAATTGGTGATAGTGGGGTGTGTGAGGGCTGTTGAATGAGGGCTGTTGGGAGCTTGAAGAAGCGTTAATGGCGGTCGAGATCTATGATTGGGGAGTGATCTCGACACTTAATAAAATTGAGTGGTGTGTTAATTAAAAGGGTAGGGTTTTTGTTAAGGAGTGAAACCATAGGGATGAGGAAGTGAGGAGTGGTGGCCGGAATGCGAGTTGGTGCGGTGGAGGGGATGACCGAGATTGGGATCCAGTGCTCCCAGTCTCACCAGTTTAGTTTCTAACTCTGTTGGGCTTGGGCTTGGGCCGGACCTAAGTTAGTTTGTTTTGTTTGGGCCAAAACTAATTAGTTTTCTTTGGGTCAGTTTCTCGATCTATTTGGTTGTTTTAGGCCGAACCAATTAGTATTCTTTGGGCCGGTTTCTAATTTTATATGGACTGGTCCTTATGTCCCCAATTGGGTCAGGTTGAATAAATAAGTTGGTTTTAAACTTTTGGGCTTGGGCTTTTTTCCCTTGGTTTTGTTTTGGTTGATTGGGTTAGGACTATGGGTTGAACTGTTTTAAACATGGGTTTGGGTTAGGACCTGTTTGGAGGACCACCGGTTTAGAACTGGTGACTGTTGGGCTTGACCTGTTGATCAGTCAACTCTTTGACCGTTGACTGTTGACTGTTTAATTGTGCTATATTATATATATATTAAATTTTATGGACTAATCCAATGGTAGTGATATCTATCAATTGGTGCCGAATTCGGTATAAAGATACGAAATCTTTATTTCGTTCGGAGTAGACTCAAGTCCTTACTCACGTCTTCTTGCGTTTAGTTGAGTGGGGATTCGAACTAACCTAAATTCTAGGACAACATACAACTTTCTAATGCTCTAAAAAGGGAAACTAGTGAGTAAGTTTAATATTGAATTACTAGCTAAGCTTGGTTTTGTTGTTTAAGTCCTAACGAGTGCAAAAAATGTGAAAACACGAAAACGGTAGAAAAAGACTAAGAATTTTACAAGATATTTAAGAAGAAAGAAGTAGTGGAAGATTATAATACTCATGCAAGAACTTAATATCTTATCTTAGTATAGGATTCCTACCGTCTCTAAGCTGTTTTGAGTATATTATCAAACCCGGACCAGCTTGAGCGTCGATCCCTAGCGAGATGAACTCATCTCTAAGTCCATTTCCCTAGCATAAGAAGTTGAACTGGACTTTCATCTCTGAAACTCTATCTCAACTTCTAGACTCATAAAACATAATCCTGTCAAATATAGAAACAAGAAGTTAATTAAGGCTCGCACACGCGGCTATCCCAGGCATGGAAAGGGAGGCACACACAAGTCTTTCTTCACTTCCAGGCCTCAAGTTTGGCCGGACACTACCATTTTGGGGTAGTGTGTTATATGCGTCTTTAGGTCTAGGCAGAGAATCCTACTACAAAGAAATCTATACAAACCCTCACATGAGCATCATTAACCCTCCACCTTGGAGGATTTTAACTCATGATCTTTGGGTTTATTTTTGTAAGATACAAACTAATAAGTAATAAAAAGAAGAAAGGAATGTAAAAACATATTACCTAAGAAAGAAAGAAATTTTATTAGAAACTAGAAAGTGTTTCCACCATTAACATTTTACAAGCTTTCTTTCTAAAAAAAAAAAAAAAAACCCCCTCCAAAAGATAAAGACTAGGAATTTAAATGGAACAAGAGTCAGGGCAATCAATGCAGTGCATCCCTCCTTGTTTTGTTTTCTTCTCCATTTGAGAGAAATCTCATTTCCTCCCACGTAAAACACCAAACCACATTTGCTTCCTTCTTACCTACACAATCCACAACAAAGTGACACCTATTTTTTTTTTTCACTATTAACACCTAATCTCATCTAACTTTATTAACTACATGCAAGATATCACTTTTGCACTAATTATTTGCACATTTGTCTTGACTTGTATGATGACTCATCAAATCTTACGAGCCCGCATAGTGGGTCTACGTGCAGTCCAGTGACAGTCCGGTCTTTTGGCAATTTTACACCTTCCCACTATGTGTAGAGTTCATTACACTGATCGTCTGAGAAACTCACTTATCGGATTCGAAGTCCTGGTTCAAGAGGTAGGAGCTTTGGAAGTTTGATGCTTCTGTGTAGATTTGTTGGGCTTCACGTGGGCTTAATCGGAAAGCTTATGTACACTCCCTTTTCCGTGTTTAAATGTTGGCTTTATCATTATTTGTACGTTAGTTGCTCCAACCTGCAAAAACACGAAAATGCGATTATTTCATGATTATTAAACACAAAAGTAACCGAAATATTATATCTCTATGGGATTTTATAGTACAATTTTAGGTGCTTATCAGGTAACATGTTGTGGAAGTTTGTATAAACTGTTTTGTCATTATCTAAGAAAGATTTGACGTTGATATTGTGTATTTTTGACACGTGACGGGTTTGAGATTTTAAAAGACATGATATTCTTAAAACGCTGTAAAAATGTTATGCGGTACGTTTGGAGCAATTGTGACATTATATGATATGTTGGGATATATATATTAAATGCAATATTTTTTGGAGAAATAAATGTAAACGCTCCATCATTATATCTGTGAGATGCTACTATGAGGAAGTATAATATTTGTGGATATTTCCACGGGATTGTAGCTTAGTGCAATAATGTATTTGACATGCACGGGATAAAGTAAAATGATTATAAGATATATATGTATGACACTTGAATAAATTACGTAACGAAAATCCTAGAACCTAGCTGCCCCAACTTATGTGATTTGGCCCTTGTGATGGGTGTATGTGATATGATTGGCCCTTGTATGGGGCGTCTAAGATGTTGATTGACCCATGTGTTGGGCAATCGTAGCCAAATAGAGGCTTGATTTTCTCGTTCGCAAAATTAGAACGAGGCGCACGATATTTTATGCCGAATAGTGGTAGTACCCGCATAATGACGTTCGTGTGGGGGTTATCTGGTATGCGATATCCCGCATAGGGTAATTACACATGGAGTGGTTCATTACATGAGGGGAGGCATGTGGATGTACATGTTTGGCGTTTGGGAGCGATTGTGGTAGCTAGATAAACTAGGTAAAACATAGAAACGACATGATTCTAGAGACACTTGAAGAACTCTAAACAATAATGGTGATGATATATCAAAGTGTATGTTACATCTGTAATAAATGATTTATTGTAAGTTATGTTGCATTCACAATGGTTTTGCAGAAGGGCGGGTTGAATTGATTAATTATGCATGTGTGACCCACTTTGTGATTAGGCTTACACAAGTGTAAGTATAAAGTAAGTTTAGTTTTGTTATTTTATTAATAAATTCAGTTGATTTAGTACGGTTTGAAGCTAAGGCGCCTTAGTGGAGGAACTAAATGCCTTATTATTATGAAATTGGAAGCTAAGGCGCCTCAATGGACAAACTACCTGCCTTAATTATTGTATTTAAGAATGTTGTATTATTCATTAGATATTAAGGCACCTCGATGGAGGAACTAACTGCCTTATTGATTGTGTATATATATGTATATGTATGTTTTGTATTTTAGGGCTACTCATACTAGCATTGTTTATAATGCTAACCCGATTTGCATGTTTGCTTATCGGGTGTGTTCATAAAATGAACCCAGTTGATAAGTCTTGACAGGATTAGTATTGAAGAAGGTTAATTGTTGTTTGTGGTTCGCGTTAGCGTCTTAGTACAGGATATGTTTTGTTTTCCCTTAAGGTGCAATAGATTTTAGTTGAGACAATATGTTGTATTTTCAGTTGTAATTATAATTAAAGAGTTATTGAAAGAAAATTTGTAACTTAATCATATTTGTGAATTTTTGAAATGAAGAGGACTTTTGTTTATTTAAAATTTTTATTGGTTTTAAATTATTAGAATAATTAAATAGATGATGGGTTTTTTGGAAGTTGAGAGTGCATCACACTTTGAAAATCGAAGAGTCGGGAACAAATATTGTTTTTCCGATTTTGTCGAAATTTGGGGTGTGACACTACCGTTCCAGATCTTATCTGATTGTAACTATTCTCCACATTTGTAACCACCACTTGTACTCCTTGGTAGTATTTTGGAGTAGTGCTACACGGACCTACATTTTAGACTTACTATTGCAACTCACTATTTGGATAACGTTGGCTTGCATTGCAATACATACGGACACGTATCTCTATGTAAATCAATGGTTACCATTAGTAGGTTAGTATGTCAAATTAGTAGGTGAGTGTATCATTATTGGGTATTTTGTATACAGATACTTCTTGAACTACCAATAAGGTATGTTCAAATACTTCTTCTTCTCCTCCTTCTTCAATTGATGACATAATGTATGGAGGATATTTAGGTAATTTTTGACTCTTTGATGGAAATGGAGAGATGGGTGTGTTTAGAAAATGGAAAAGTTTGGATTTTTTTTGTTTAGAATATGAAGATGGGGATGAATTTGAGAAGAATTTGATGTGAATTTTGATTAAACGTATCTGCAAAGCAAGTTGCAGAAGACGATGTGGGTTTCAAGTGTTCAGGGGAGAGAAAAATAATGAAAATGAAGAGAAGAGAGAGAGAGGAGAGAGTGATAGGGTGGGGAAGTGGATTGTTTAGCTAACGGACTTTTGGATGAATCGTGTGGCTCTGGGTTGGCCAGGTTTGGGCTTGTATTGGCATGTATGAAACTATTAATTATTACTATTTTTTCAAGTCTTCAGGCATTTATTTTTTGTAGTTCTTTGAATTATAATTCTAAGTAGTATAAAATTGAATGAATGGACTGGTTATATATATAATTTTCAATGACGTGACTCGTGAGGGAGGTGCTTCTTAATTATGAAAAAAGAAGTCGAAAATATGCTACTCAGTTGTTGGGGAAGGTTCTGGGAAGTCCGGCTATCATATAGTCTAGAGATAAAAAAAGTGTATTTAATAAGAATGGTTAACTAGTATTACCTCCCCACCACTAGATGAGCCAATTAGAATTTTCTCCCCACTAGATGGATAAATTAGGGTCTCCCCTCCTAAGTACACAAAATAAAGTCAGCTTGGGTTGACCATTTTTTGTGTGTGTATTTGTGTGTGTGTGTGTGGGGGACAAGAAAAGTAGCAGAGATTTTTTTTTTTTTTTTTTTTTTTTTTTTCCATAAATGGTTACCTTTATTTATAGTTTTAGGTCTTTATATCACAAAATAATTAACGAGAAATCAAAAACTGGATGCAACTATATTGAAATATACTTATAGAATAATTAACAGAAAATCAAAATCTGGATAGAAATGTATTGAACTAACCTGAACTAACCTCGAAGAATAATTAACGGAAAATCATAAAGTGGTTGGAGCTGCATTGAACTAACCTAAAAAAATAATTAACGTAAAATTGAAAACTAAATGCAAATGAATCGAACTAACCTCAAAGAATAGTCAACGAAAAATCGGCAACAATATGCAAATGCATTGAACTAATCTTAAAGGATAATTAACATGAAATTGGAAACTGGATACAACCGCGTTGAACTAACCTCAAAAAATAATTAACATGAAATCAAAAACTTGATGCAATTGCATCAAACTAACCTCAAAAAATAATTAATTAGATATTGAAAACTGGATGCAATTGCATAAAACTAACAGCAAAGAATAATTAAATTGGAGATCGAAAACTGGATGCAAATACATTGTATTGACCTAAAAGAATAATTAACGAAAAATCAGAAATTATATATTCTTTGATGATCATACTTAGTGAATCATGTATAATATTTTTTTTTTATGTCAAGTTTGCAAAGAAACTACAGAAGAATCAATAGAAGTTGATATTACACACCACCTTGAAATCTTGAATAACTAATGGGAAATCACAAACTATATGCAAATGCATCTAACTAACATAAAAAAATAATTAACGGAAAATCAAAAAATTAAATGGATGCAACTGTATTGAACAAATTTAAAAGAATGATTAACGAGAAATAAAAAAACTAGGTGTAACTGCATTGAACTAACTTTAAAGAATAATTAACGAAAAATTAGAACTTGATGCGAATGCATCAATTTAACCTCAAAGAATAATTAAAAAAAATCGAAAATTGTATGCAAATGCATCAAACTAACTTCAAAGCATAATTAATGGAAAATCACAAACTATATGCAATTGCATGGAACTAACCTTAATGAATAATTAATAAGAAATCGGAAACTAGATACATCGAACTAACCTCAAAGAATATTTAACGGATAATTAAAAACTAGATGCAAATGAATCAAAATATCCTAAAGAATAACTAATAGGAAATTGACAATATGATGCAAATGCATTGAACTAACCTCAAAGAATAATTAACGGAAAATCCGAAACAGGATGGAAATGTAATGAACTAACCTTAAATAATAATTAACTAGAAATGTTTTTATGATCCAACATTGTGAATCATGTATTTATATGATATTTTTTAAATACATGTTTGCAAGGAACAACAGAAGGATTAATAGAATTTGGTATTACTAATGGAAAATCGAAAACTTGATGCAATTGCATCCAACTAACCTCTAAAAATAATTAAGGGAAAATCGGCAACTAGATGCAAATGCATTTAACAAACCTCAAAGAGTAATTAACGAAAAATTTTTTTTTTTTTTGCTAAAGATAATTGTATTGATTAAGAAAATGTTACAAGTTTTAAAAAAAAGTTAAATTTAATATAGGTATCATGTCTTTATTTCGACATATATCTAATTTACAAATCTATAATATGTAGGTCATATTATTGTCTTCTATCCTGTATAGAAAATTAGGAGTCCGACCCACCATTTGTTTCCCCCTTTGCCAAGGTGACAACAATTTTAGAGCAAATGTCTGCTCCAAAGTTACCTCTCGACATGTGTTGGTGATTAGAATCCAATCGGCTAGATGTTTCACTTTTTTTCCATGCCACTCGCACTCACCAATGCATTTGGTTGTTATTAAATGACTTCATTGCAGCAGTGGAATCCGACTCTACCATATATACTTCCATCCCAATTTCACTACCTTGCTAATGCATCCAACTAACCTCTAAAAGTAATTAACTGGAAATCAGAAAATAGATACAACTGCATTGAACTAATCTTAAAGAATAATTAACGGAAAATAAAAAACTGAATGCAAATGCATGAAACTAACCTAAAAATATTATTAACAACAAATTAAAAACTGGATGAAATTGCATTTATCTAACTTTAAAAGATAATTAATGAGAAATCAGAAATTGGATGTAAATGCATTGAACTAACATCCGATCAAAGAATAACTAATGAGAAATTGTAAACAGGATGTGAATGCATCAATCTAACCTTAAAGTTAAGAATAATTAACTGGAAATCATAAACTGAATGCAAATGCATGAAAGTAACTTAAAAGAATGATTAACAATAAATTAAAAACTAATTATAACTGCATATAACTAACTTCAAAAGATAATTAGCGGGAAATAGGAAAATTTGATGCAAATGCATTAAAAAAAACTAACGGAAAATCGGAAACTGGATGTGAATGCATCGATCTAACCTCAAAAAAAGATTAACGGAAAATTAGAAACTGATAGCAAATGCATCAAATTAATCTCAAAGCATAATTAACGAGAAATCGAAAATTGGACGCAACTGCATGAAACTAATCTCAAAGATAATTAACGGGAAATCATAAACTGGGTGTAAATGCGTCGTATTAACCTAAAAAAATAATTAATTGGAAATCGGAAACTAGATGCAAATGCATCAGACTAACCTCAAAGAATAATTAACATGAAATCAGAAACTTTATGCAAGTGCATCGAACTAACCTCAAAACATAATTAATGATAAATTGAAAACTATATGCAACTGCATGGAACTATCATGATAAGTACAAGAGTTTTGCGGAATATTCACAAATCTACATGCAACCAAACTCGAGGACGAGTTTTTTTCAAGCCGGAGAGTATGATGCATGGGCATAAAAACTTCTAATTATATTATTAGTAGTCTTATATAATTTATTGGTAGAGTTTCTTATTTGTTCTAGATATAGGTTAATTAGTAAGGTTTCTATTTTGGTTTCTAAATAGAATTAGAAACATTGGTTATTATATAAAGGCAGCTAGGCCTTCATCGTTAGATGATTGTTATTAAATATTTATTCTAAAGAATTTGTTCTTCATGATTGAAGGTTTATTCTAACAGCAAATAATATAATTAACGGGGAATCGAAAACTTGATGCAAATGCAACGAACTAACCTTAAAAAATATTTAGCGGAAAATCATAAACTAAATGCTAATTGATCGAACTATCCCCAAAGAATAATTAACTGAAAATTGGCAACAAGATATAAATGCATCGAACTTACCTCAAGGAATAATTAACGAGAATTCGGAAACTGGATGCAAATGCATCGAATTAACCTCAAAACATAGTTGTATCACATATAATGAGAATGTCTTGACAAATATAGTTTTGTATTTAAAATGGTGTTTATCGTAATGTTTTGCTATTCAATTAACGTCAATGTGATCTTCGCCTCTTTGGGCATTCTCCCAAAACTTCAAACAAATTTATATTAATAATTAAACAACAACAAAAAAGTCGAAGAGTTTTATCAAGAGTGGGTTCTTTCTTTTTATTGAAAGTTGGATTTTCATATTGCAATAAATTTGGATGAGTAGTCAATATAATATTCATATCTCATAGTTATGTATAGTTGTTAATACTTTTATAACGACGCCCGTTCGTATGACAGGTTCGAAAGCTAGTATAGATATATATCTAATATATTTCTGAAACATATATTTGACAAATAAAATCTATCGGACCGTCCCAAAATCTTTTCTACCAGGCTAAAAGCCCAAAACCCGACCCGCCCCGTTTTTTCCGCACCAAAACTTTACTTTCAGCTACAGTCTACAAGCTACAACAAAAAAGCAGCTGAAATGAAGATTTCATCGACACCGTAGAGACCCCAAAAACTGGTTCGTTCTTTTTATCTCTCCATCTTTTCTGTAATACACTAGTTATTTGATGTTCCCTTTGTGTGTGGTTTCAACGTTACTTTTGTTGCACTAATAACACTTAAGCTTCCAGGCTTCATTTCAGCTCTTATATATCATATGCCACAACTATTTTTATGTTGGTGCCAATGTATTACTCAAACGTCCAAATGTTTAGATTATCAGTTCGTGTATATATTGGTTAGTTAGTTCTATAATTTAAAGTTTATACTAATGTGACAAAATGGTATTGTGCAATTGCGTTTCATTTCCTGTTTTTGCCCAAGTTTAACAGTTATGGTCCCATTTTTGCTATTGGTGTTGTTTTTCCCATTGCCCACATTCTGCATTTTACTACTTATTCGTCGATAGCGTAAATGATATAGTATTGTGTTACAAACCGATAGGCAATAGAGAGAAATCTGAGGTATAACTAAGTTTTTCATTTGCGCCTCATGTTCAGAATGTTTTATCCATTGTGTACTATTGTTTTGACGTTTTGCAATGCTTTCTATATTTCTACTCATTGAAATGAGGATTAGTTTACTAGTGTATAGGCCTATTTTTTGGTCCTCTCTTTTTCTTCAGTCTTTCATTATTTGTCCTTTTATTTTGGGATGTATACTCTTCGTTATTGCAATTCTTTGTAGTATACCGGTACAAAATGTGGAGCTTAATGTTGCAGTATAAAGCTTAGGAGGAAGAAAAACTAGTGGTCATGGATGGAAGTGCTTCAATTTCGAGATCTGTAAGACAGAATCGTGGTGTGGGTGTAGATAGGATTAGCAGTTTGCATGACCACATACTTCTTCATATCCTTTCCTTTCTTCCTACAAAATATGCTGTTGCTGCTAGTTTGTTGTCAAGGAGATGGGAAAACCTTTTTACATCAATTTCCAAGCTCGAAATTTCTGATAAGCAGTTATACTCCACCGAAAGTGAGAGCGAAAATCCTATGGTTAAGGAAAACTTGATGAATTTTGTGGATAGAGTGTTGCTTCTCCATGATGCATCGAGTATAGACAGGTTTTCTCTCACATGTATCGAAATTTATGATGCTGCTCGTGTTATTTCATGGATCTCTACTGTACTAAGCCATAACATTCAAGAACTCATCCTCATCATTTCTTTAGGGGATTTCTTTTTTTTTTCCTAGTCAACTTTACAGTTGTGAATCTCTCACCAAATTGGATATTAATTTATTTTATGGCTGTTATCTTAAAACTCCCACTTCAATGTGTTTTCCAAATCTCAAGTTCCTGAGGCTTGAATATGTTTTTTTTCTGTGGTGACCGTTCAATTCGGCTAGCCTCTTTCAGCTTCCCAGTCCTTGAAGAGTTTCGTACACATGAGTTGGGATGGAAGACGTTTAATACTGTCAACATATCTGCCCCTTCACTAAAGAGATTGATAATACATGATGATGTTGCTAGAATCAAGGATTGTGAAATTAATATCTTTGCGGAGAGTCTCATATTCTTTGAGTTGACAAGTCAACTGGAATGTGAGTATAATCTACACAACCTATCATCAGAAGTTGGAGCAGTTATTGACGCTGGTTGGTCTGATGATAATGGCCATCGTGTTATTAAGCTTCTGCGGGGAATCTGTAATGTGAAGGATCTACAATTATGTCGTCGTGCAACTCACGTAAGTTTCCTTATTTTTGCTTTCTGCACTTCTGTGGTGTCCTTCTGCAGTGCCCATCTTTATACTAGAACGTTTTACAACATTATAAACAAGCTTATGATTTTTAATTCATGTCATTTCATTATCTAAGGTTTAATTGATTCCTGAATACTGATCGATGCATTGTAATTTTGGATGTCAAGACTCTCTCCGCTGTGGATTCCTCAGGCGATATGCCAACTTTTTCCAATTTGATCAATCTGAGAGTGTCAGCAGACTTATGTGTAAATGATAGAGATTTGGTAAACATACTCCATAAGATGCTTTCTATTGAATCGCTTTATCTTGAGGTAACTTCTTTAAACTCTTTTTTGTGCCTCTGTGTGTGTGTGGTGGTACAGGTCACACTCATGCTAACATTTTTGAATTTGGATGTCCATATAGGGCTCTACTCCTAAGTCACTTGGGCAGGGTCTTCCGACACTTGAAATTGCTCCTCCATGTGTACTGTCACGGCTCAAATTAGTCACACTTGGGTATTACAAGGCAAGTGAGTCCGACTTATGTCTTGTTAAATTCTTGTTGAGAAATGCAATGATCTTGGAGAAGATGACTATAATATTTTGCTATAAGTTACGAAGAGATCCAGAGAAGAAAGTGGAGGTTAGTAGGCAGTTACTAACACTACCTAGAGGCTCGGCACATAGTGTGATTGATTTCTCCTAAGTATTTGCAGTATGATCTTATCTTGGGGTGGTGACTGGTTAGGACAGAACCAAGTATCTTTTCCCATTTACTAATTTGCACTCTTCAATCTCTTGTGTATTTCGTCAGTTTTTTTGTAAGATCAAAGAGGTTAAACTCTCATTCAACAATAGTTGGTGAACACATTACTTGCGAAGTCTAAGCACCTGGGAATTGGTCTAAGCGCTATGTACTCCTAGCGTGGTAAACTCCAGTAACTTTGCTTATAAGTTGTGACTATCCATGAGAATGCAACGGATTAGTGATAGTTTTTTTCTTTTATTTGATAGCCATCTGTTGCTTGGTTGAGTTTTTTTTTAATGTAGGGAACAATTAAGTGTGATGGTATTGTTTCAGGGGGCCTAAAATATTATCCAATTGACTAGTACCATCACATTTATGCACTTCTGACTGAAAAAATTAAACTTTTGATAGACCACGACTTGAGTTGTCACGCCAAATGCAAATACTAATTTGCAATGTTCATCTGTGTCTATTCTGTTTAGGATCCCCTATATCGGGAAATTAGGGTCTACCCTTCAAGTACACAAAAAAAAAAGTCAACTTGGGTTGACTGTGTTTTTTTTGTGTGTATTTGGGGAAGACCCTAATTTCCCATCTGGGGATCTAATTGGCTCATCTAGTGGGGTTAATACTCGTTAACCCTTCTGTTTTTCTGGTCTTTCTACACTTTCTAGTAATCTAGATGCGTGAAGAGGCTCCCCTTTTCAACAATAGTGGATTCACACTTGCAGACATCACTTGTTCCATCCTATGAACTAAGCAATAATGGAGTTGCACATTGAATTCCTATGACATCACTTGTGCTTCCATGAGAACGCAACGGAGTAATTGGTAGGTTTTTTCAGTTGCCAGCCATATGTATAATTATTGACTAATTAAATCTCCTAAATTTCTTCTACGTAACAAGGGTTAACCAAAATTATTGTTTCAATGCCTAGAGCATTTTTTTTTGGGTAACTCTAGAGCATTTATTTTAGTGAATAGCACCATGGCATGTTCATAATTTTGACTAAAGATCGGAATTTCTGATAAGCCACTGCTTGAGTAGTTAACTAGTTAGCTTGTTCATTACTTCTTTTCATGTACCTTCCCTCAACTACATAATCGTTGCCTAAAATTTTGTACCCGTATTCATACGACCATAATGTCGTCAGACTTGTATGTGGTAACTTTTGTACTCCCCATTCATAAGAGCATCTCTAGGTGGTAGTATAACCTGTCAAATCCTTCATATTTGAAGAAAAAATTCGGAATTTTTCGGAATTCCATCTCTAGGTGGCCTCATTCATGGTCGTGATAACCCCGTCTGCGTTTCGCATTCTTGTTCGCATAAATCACGAGGTTTGGATGCGGATGCGGAGCAATAATAAGTAATGTCGCCGCCCCGATACTAATGTAAGCTTTTTTTTTTTTTTTGACTTTGACCAACACCACGCCCGGTGTCGGCTTGGCCGCCACTACTAATGTCGCACAAGTTATTTTTTTTTACTTTTTCAATTTGGTGCGACAGTGGGAATGTCGCGTGAGTGTTTTTTTGAACTTGGGGGCGACAGTGGTAATGTCGCGCGACAGTGCGCGCCAGTGCGCGCCCATACTAATGTTGCGCAGGGTCATCTCCAATGAATTTTGCGACCACGAATTTGCGACCACCTAGAGTTGGTCGAAATTTGCTACCAGATTCTGTGGTCGCATTCTTCAAATTTGAAGAGTATGCTACCACCACCTAGAGATACTCTAAGAAGACATACCTTAGAGAAGGTCCCTTTATTTTTGGAAGTTGCTTCCCTAACCAATGGATTGCACCGTTTATGCATATCGTAATCTGGAAAGAATGTCGGAGACGATGTTTGTTGTCTGTTGGAAACTTGGAATAGGCACATGGATTTGGTCTTTCCAAATTCAAATTGGAAAGCTACAACCTCCAATATGGTTTTGGAGAAATACTTTTAGGAAACTACCAGTTGTCAATCTCCACAACGGTTTTGGAAAGGGTTTCCTAATTCTTCTAGGAAGAACTTGGGGGCTATAAATCCCCCATTAGACTTAAAAATTTGTAAGATCAGGGGTACTTTCTAAATGTTCAAGAGTTACAGAGTTTGAAGTGAGACGGACACTTACTCTTGGCCCAATCAGATTAAGCCTAGAAGGCCAACCCGCCAAATTACTGCATACTTCGGTTCTACAAGAACCCGAAATTCCCTGAACAACCATTACGTACTCAAACTCTCTAACAAACTTTCTTGATTACGTACTTCACTATCATCCCCAAAACTGGTTTGTTCTCTTAACACTCATCTTTTCTTTATGGCAGGTTTTAGTAGTTAACTCGTCTTCTCGAACACTTGCACTAACAAGTAGTTAATACGCTTACACTGGTTATTTATAAATTATTATGGAGACTGTTTATTTGTTTTCGTATTAGGGTTTCTTCAAACTTTGATAAAATTTATAATTCAATAATTTTTTAAAAATAAAATAAATAAATCAATGAGTATTTTTAATTAGTGATAAATTTTATTAATCATTATTTATTTGATTTTGAATATTAGAAAATTTTGTAAAAGAAAAATTATATTTTGATTATTAATAAACTATTTTAAAATATTATTCTTTTCTGTCTTAATTTTAGGATCCGTTTGTTTTGTGCTCAGTGTGTGGTGTCCTTGGTAAAATCAGTGGTGTCTATATGAAAACCCTTAATTGAACAGTTGCATTTATTTTTGAAAAAAAATAGTAATGCCAAGCAGTGGTATTCGAGTACCAATTAGTGGAATACTGCCATATTGAGATCACATTGCATCTGATCACTTAAGACTAGTATACCGCAATGGCGGTGTCGACTGACCTTAACTCACCCAAGAGGATTTGGGAATTGGATTTCAGTTATGAGAGAAGGAAAAACTAAGAGAGGAAAGAACATGACATAATTAAGGTTACTAAAAAAGTAAGTACTCACAAAAATGGCGTTTATCGTTCAATAATGCACTCACAATCAGTGGATGTTCGCTGGTTAAAGAAGTATATGGACATTGTTGTAGGGAAGAAAGAGATGAGGGGAGAGGAGATTGGTTTGACGGTTATTTGAGATGGTGAACAAATGGAAAATGAAATGGAGAAGAAATGTTAGGGGTGGATTTTGTGAAGAAATTAGAAGCAGACAGACAAGAAGACACGAAGCATGACAATATATTTTTCGCCCCCTAGCGCAAGAGACTTCCTATGGTCGGTCAGATTAGCAAAAGCGCAGTGAAAAGATCAGTTTTGAAACTTTCTTTTATATTTCAAAGAATGGAGAAGAGTTACAAATTTTCAACATGATGGTAGTATAAATGATTCATGAGTCTCGAAGAAACATATATGAAATTTTTGCTAACTTCGTTTATGCTATTTTTCTTATATATTTCCTTGTTTATAACACATGTTTGGATTTACGTTTGAGACCTTTTACATTTGGAGGAGGAACCGCGAGGAACTGCCTAAACATGGATGCAATTTCTTTCGCGAAAAATTTTACTGCAAATTTTAAGAAGCAAAAGTTGGTTGAAGGAAATAATAGTGGTAAGAAAGAAGATAGGATTAGTCATTTACCTGATGCCATGCTTCATCACATCCTCTCATTTCTTCCTACAAAGTATGCAGTTGGTACTAGTGAATTGTCAAAAAGATGGAGACACCTTTGGGCTTCAGTTCCCAATCTGGACTTCGATATACTCTGAAGCATTCGAAAAGTTCAAATAGTGAGAGAGATATTAATAACTTCATGAATTTTGTGGACAGAGTACTTTATCTCCATGATCTACCAAACATACACAAGTTCTCCCTCAAATGCCTTTACACCGATGATGAATCTCGAATTAATGCGTGGATCTCTACCGCACTAAAGCGTAAAGTTCAAGATATTTTTCTCGACTTAAAACCTGGCTTTCCTGTTCTCTCTATTAGCTTCTTCACTTGTGAAACCTTAGGGCATCTCCAATGGGGGGTGTAAACCGTATAGAGTGGAAATTTTACACCCCAAATATAAAAAAACTCTCTCCAATGGGAGTGCTAAACCGTAGGTAATAGTGTATTAGCTAATAGAGAGGGTGGAGAATTCCCCCTCTCGCTATTAGTTAATAAAAAGCCCGGACGTCACTTAAAATAACGTCTGTTTAACTTAAAAACTCGGACGTCACTCCAAGTGACGTCTCGGTTTAAATTAAAGAGGGACGTCACTTGGAGTGACGTCCGAGTTTAAAATCTATTTTTTTTACACTCTTCCATTGGAGAGTATAGAGTGTGGATATTTATGAGCTGTACAATACTATACAATTAGAGGTGTAAAATCCTAATGGCACCTACGTGGAGCCTAGGTGGAGGTGTAATTTTACACCTCCCATTGGAGATGCCCTTAAAGACTGTAGAAATAGCTGGAGTCAAACTGACTGATGGTTACTTGTACAAAATTCCCAACCTAATTCGTTGGTCAAGCCTGAAGGTCCTACGTGCATCTTGATTCGTTAAAATTTATCTGTGACACATCAAACCACCTCTCTTTGTATTGCCCTGTCCTTGAAAAGTTTACTGTAAAGTATATTAAATGGTATAATATCGAAAGTTTTAGCATCTATGCTCCAGCACTTAAGAGATGCACTATTCAATGTATTGATTTGTGGAGTGGTTGCGGGATAAAGGTTCACGCAGAGAATATTACATCCTTAGACGTGCGGGTAAGGAGTTATCTCTTTACAAACTATCCTCCCTAATACTGCATCTATCAACATTTGCCGTAATAAAAGAACTGGCAGCCAATATGCATCTATCAACATTTGCCGTAATAAAAGAACTGGCAGCCAATATTTGAGTCAGGTGCTTAAAGCGGTCTGTAATGCTAGAGAGCTAACTTTATCTCTCTCCTCTGTAGCGGTGAGTCTTTCATTCCTATCCTTTTTATTTAGCCTAATAGAAAGGCTCAAGCTATTAAAAATGAACTTGTTCTTGTTTCTATTTACTTTGATTTCCTATATTTATTATTGTTACCTGATTATTGAGTGCTGATGTATTATGATGATTTTGGTTTCAAGGTCATTTCCCATTCAGACCACTTAGATCATATGCGTGCATTTTCTAGCTTGATTATTTTGAAAGTGGCACAAAGCGGTAATTGGAGTACAACTCTTGCAAATGTTGGACAATTCATAGACTTACTATGTCACTTGCCTAATGTGGAACTTCTTCTCTTTCAAAATGTAAGTCGCCAAGTAAAGTCTAAATCAGTTTCCCTTTTGTTGCTGATTAATATTTGGTGGGTGTATTTGATCACTATTTATAAATGGGGATGGTTATATGAACTCCACCTTATAGCGACTCAAAAGTTACTCCACTCATAAAAATAAACTTACAAAATGAACCGAGGACTAATTTTTTGTGAATGTGTACATCTCATGATGGAGAACACCCCCACAAAAAATCAGCTCAATTGAATATCTCTAACCTTGTCAAAAATTGTATCGAAATTAAAAAAATCTTGACCGTTGAATAATTTCATAACTTTCTAAATGATTTTTGATGAGGTTGTACATTTTCAAATAAGCTGATTTTTTGTGAGGATGATCTCTATTGTGTGGAAAACATATCCACCAAAAATCAGCTTCTAGTTCATTGAGTTAAGTAGTGGAGTTCATTTGGAGTTCGTTTTAGTGGAGTTCATATAACCATCCCCTTTATAAATATTTGACGGTACTATGTTTACATTGTCCTGTTGAAATCTCTCCCTCCCCCTTCTCTCTCTATCTCTCTCTTTCTCTCTCCAATTTAGGGTTTTTCCAGATGCGGATTTGCAGAGCGTGAACAGGGCCGGCTCAACCCCCTAGCAAAATAGGCAGCTGCTTAGGGCCCCGCAGCCTAAGGGGCCCCAATATAATTCAGCCCAATGCTTTCTTTTCAGCCTACAATCGTTTTTCTGGCCCTTATTTAAGGGTTAGATAACGTACATTGGAATCTATGAAATAACGTTAGATAACCATTTGTTTCCCTCGCTTTCTCCAACGTTTCTCTTGCATTCTTTGACCAAAAAAATTCCTCGCATCCATTGGCATTTGGCGTTCTCTGACCAAAAAAATTCCTCGCATCCATTGGCATTTGAACTTTGCCTAGGGCCCCTGATTGTCTTGAGCCGCCCCTGAGCGTGAAGATGGTGGTGCACTTGATGTTATTCTTCAACACAATCTGTTATGCCTGAAGTCAGTTAAACTCGAGCATTTTCATGGCAGTGCAAACGAGCTGTATTTGGTTAACTTTCTACTGAAGAATGCAGCAGCCTTGGGAAAGATGACTGTCATTTCTTCTTTAAAGTTATCGGAAGATCCAAAGAAGCAATTGGAGGTGACCAAGAAGCTATTACTTCATAGAGGCTCATCATGTAGTGAAATTGAGTTCTCCTAAAGCAATTGCAGTATCATTGAGCTCAGAGCTAATTGGAGTGAACATTCTAATGGATGATGAGAGGTCTCTACAATGGGCAGTGGATGTAAGCTATATGGAGTGACACCAGACCATAGGCTTGAGCGTCCTTTTAGATCCTATTTTAAATTATGTTGAGTCAGATATATAATGTAAACAGTTCTCCCTATAACACATTCTTTCATTTTTAATACAATCCTTACTTCAATGCAAAAACAGCAGTGGCTGCAAACTCAAAATCTTTTATAATGATATCTATTTTCACAAGTCTCTAGGAGAACCGACCGTATTTAGTGGATTTAGTTTCGATATGTATAACACTAGTTCTTGAAATCTGGTATGAAATGTCAGACTTCAAAACATTATCGGACTTGGCATTGTAGGGGAGTGATATTCTCTATCCAGCACGCGCATAACATGGTGGAAATGACACATCGACCTGTGGATCCAGGTCGCATCCATGAGCTAATAGAACGATACTAACAGGTCGCAGTATCACGCGAACTACGCTAGGAAAGTGACTCAGATACCCCTTCCAGAAGCAATCATGACTAAAGGTGTATTTGCACATATCTTGGCCGTCAGCCACTGGTCACGGCCGCAAGCTACTTATACAGACTGACACTCCACATCATTACAGCAGGCATATGAGGACAGTTCTCACATATTACCCTAATCTCCACCCCTCGTTTGGGATATCCTTTACACGTGGTAGGCAAGGATACACTCTCGATATCTATAAATACCTCTCCTATGAACTACGCCAGACCTGATTCTACTCTCCCCCACAAAACCCAAGAGCAAGATACGTAGGCAGTTCGCTCTCAAGACGAACTCGGTCCATCCAATAACCTATTCCAGTCCCCCATTGACTGTTTGTAAGGGAAAACTAAACCACACCTTTACATTGGCGCCGTCTGTGGTCTCGATTACTTGAGAAACCAAACCATTTCCAAACAAATCAGTAACCAAAACTCTCAAGCCTACGAAGCATGGCAAGCTTCGAAGCTCAACTCCACATGCTAGCAGGACAATTAGGCACAGTAAACGAGCAAATAGCTCAGCTCAGGCAGGAAAACGTCACACTTCGTGCACAAGTGGATACACAGAACCAACTAGGTACCACCGCTGAGGACGACGTCATCAATGTTAGTCAGCAGATCAACGAGCTGAGCCAAAGGCTCGACAAAAATGCAGTAAAGAAAGATTCCACCCTGATAGTGCAAAAGATGCTGAAAACCTACCGCGCATCTCCATTTGCTGCTGAGCTACTCCACAAGATCTCTCCTCCAGATTTCGTCCAACCACGGTTCCCAATGTACGATGGCCATACATGCCCAGGCCAGCATATAGCTCGGCATGTTCAAAGTCTAGCACTCTACAGTGCACCAGAGTTCGACCACCTTCATTGCAGACTATTTCCCGCTAGTCTAAAAGATGGCCCACTCGACTGGTTCTTCTCCCTCGAGGCCGACTCGATAAAGAACTTCGAACAGCTCACTGACCTGTTTGTAAGCCAATACGTCCATAACAGACGTAAGAAGGGCGATCTCAATTCACTATTTCAGCTTACACTTGGCAAGGAGGAAACCTTCCACTCCTTCTTAAGTCGGTTCAAAACCGAACTATTAGACATGGAGAGTGGCCTCAAAGAGTCATTCGCCGCGGTGGCTTTCACAAACGCCTGCCGCGACCCGCAGAACATCGTTCACCGTGTCGCTCCCGAAGAACGACTGAACGCGTTGGCGAAAGCTATGCGTTTCGAGTCGATAGGTAAATCAAGTTACAAGAAGGTTTGAAAAATCAGAACCAAGATGAAGAGGAAGTAGAAGAAGGAGAAGTTTACGAGGTATCATCATCCTCTAAAAAACGACCCCGACAACAAGGGCAGCCCTCCAAACTCAAAGCGAGTAATGACCGAGAATTCGCCGTACTCACTAGATCCCCTAGTTACATACTAGAGAAGATCAAACGAGCTGCCTACTACCGACTTGAGATCAGACAACCAGCAGATCGCCCCGACCAGCCCTACTGCGCCTTCCACCGAGCTAGGTGCCATGAGACCGATGTATGCTGGGGGCTCAAGCATTACTTGCAGGATCTCATAGAAGCCGGATACATCAAGCAATACACCAACATACCCGACGGCGACCTGCACCACAAGCTCATGGCCTGCAGAGTACAAAGTAGATCCCCACCTCGACGTAACGATCAGAGGTCCCAAGGTCGCTCTCATAGCAGATGACGTCCCCGAGACCGCTCTCGTCAAGATCGTCGCCAACCGTCAACAGGTCGGGAATACGACAGAACCATTCACATGATCACACTTCAGAATGATTCTGTTTCCACATCTAGAGAAAAAAGAAGGCGCGTTGGCGCCCTTCATGAAGTTTACAACTTTTCTTCGCAAGCTGCACCCGCATTCACGCGAGGCCGGGGTGACGCAGTCGGGGAGATATCACCTTCTCGGAGGCCGACCTCAAACAAGGTTTGCCTCCCGCACAACGACGCACTCGTGATCCACGTCAAAATCAGCGACTGGACCATCAAGCGAGTTTTGATAGATCCTGGCAGCTCGTGCGATATTTTGTTCTACCATACCATCCAAGAGATGAGCCTGCCAAAATCGGTCTTCATAGACCCGATCGCGCCTCTCTTTGGATTCAATGGGTCCAGGGCCGACCCAATGGGAGACATCATACTCCCAGTATCAGTGGGCTCCCGAGAAGACAAGGTCAGCTTCAACATGCGTTTTAGCATCCTCGATACCAAGTCGTCCTACAACGCTATTTTAGGACGACGATGGATCCATCAAATGCAGGTAGTGCCTTCCACATTGCATCAGGTGATCCGTTTTCCTGGCCCTAGAGGAATGATGGAGCTTCGGAGCAACCAGCTCGAGGCCTATCAATGTAACCAGATCATCGCAGCGAACAAGACCACCGAATCTCCCATCAGTGTCAGAAACGAGCCCACCAGCTATATAATGGCCAAAGACTTAGTGGCCGAGGTCAGAACCAATGTCCCAAAGCAGAACGCTGGGGGCTCCAACAAGAACCTCCTCTTACCAGCCTAGACCCCGAGCTACATTAGGGCAGCAGGTGTCCCCGCATTACAGATCCTAGAGGTCGCCCCAGTAGAGAGCATCCCGCGCAAACAGAGCCAAGAGATCGCCTCCGCCATTCTCATCATCGGCCCGATCTTGCTAAAGCAAACCATTCCATTTTTCGTTGTCCGCCCCGCGAAGTCACTTCCCGACCTCGTTGTCGTAACCACAAAAGACGCTCCAGCTCCTACAGCTACTATAGCCACTCACCAGACCAGCACAACATCTACAAAGTGCAATCCTCCAGAGAGCACTCAAACAGCACAAGGCTCAGCACCGACCGAAGAAAGGCAGCAAGTGAATCTGGGAATAGAAGACGACCCTAAACTCGTCTATGTCGGGGCTAACCTCGACCCCACACTTAAAGCCCATCTTGTAAACTTTTTGTCCATGAATAAAGATGTGTTCGCTTGGTCGTATATCGATGTACCTGGTATAGATCCTAGCGTTGCATGCCATAGGTTAAACGTCAACCTTGGTGCCAAACCAGTTCGACAACGGCCTAGAAGATTGTTATTACGTTTTCAAAAAGCAGTGAACGACGAGGTCGACAAACTCAAGTAAGTTGGTTTCATACGGAAGGTCGATTACCCAGATTAGGTAGCAAACATCGTGGCAGTTTCGAAGAAGAATGGTATAGTCCGCCTGTGCGTCGACTTCACCAACGTCAACCAAGAAACACCTAAAGACAACTTCCCACTACCTAGAATCGACCGACTAGTCGATTAGACTTGTGGGCACGAGCTGTTATCATTCATGGATGCATACAGTGGGTACAACCAAATACCACTCACTGAGGAAAATCAGGAGAAGACCTCACTCATCACTGAGCAAAGAGTTTATTGCTACAACGTTCTCCCGTTCGGACTCAAGAACGCCGGGGCGACTTATCAACGACTGGTAACGGACATGTTCCAGGACATGTTAGGCGACACCATGGAGGTCTACATAGACGACATGGTCGTCAAAAGCAAAAAAGTAGGTGACCACCTCACTCACCTTGAGCAAGCGTTCTCCAGATTACGCCGAATTGGAATGAAGCTGAACCCAGAGTAATGCCTCTTTGGAGCATCCTCCGGAAAATTCTTAGGGTATTAGGTCTCACAGCGAGGTATCGAAGCAAATCCAGACCAAATTCGGGCGTTCTTAGACATGCCCAACCCACAAACAAAGAAACAGATACAGAAACTGTCAGGCATGGTCGCTGCACTCAACCGATTCATATCGAGAGCCTCAGACAAGTGCTGACCGTTCCTACAGATCCTAAAAAAAGGCGAGTAGTTCTCATGGAACGATCAATGTCACCAAGCATTCTCCACTCTCAAGGAATACCTCACAACGCCTCCCGTCTTAGTCAAACCAACAGACGGAGAAACACTGGGGCTCTATCTGGCAGTATCAGACTTCGCCATCAGTTCGGTTCTCTTAAAAGAGGAAATCAATTCAGAAAAGCCGATCTACTTCACAAGTAAGACGCTCACTCCAGCCGAGAAGAATTATTCCCACGTTGAAAGAGCAGTGCTTGCTTTATTATACTCGGCAAGAAAATTCAGACCTTACTTCAAGCTCATCCAATCAGAGTACTTAGCGACCTTCCATTGAAGCGGATCCTTCACAAAGAGAATAAGACTACTAGGATGGCGATATGGGCCGAAGAGCTGAGTGAGCACCACATGGACTTCGTCCCCCGCACATCGCAGAAGGGCCAGGTCATCACAGATTTCCTAGCAGATTTTCCAGTCGACGACCCCAATTGGGAGTCAGAAGCAGAGGTCGCACCCACAAAAGCAAACATAAAAACAGTTTGGTCCCTCTACGTTGATGGTTCCAGTAACCCAGGAGGCAGTGGTATCAAAATCGTTCTAGTATCCCCCGAGGGAGCTATGATAGAAAAGGTAGTTCGCATAGACTTCGCAACCTCCAATAACGAAGCGGAGTACGAGGCATTAATAATGGGGGGTTGCGTGCGGCAATCCAACTCGGTGTAAAGGAGCTCCAAATCTTTAGTGACTCGCAACTGGTTGTTCGCCAGATCGCAAAAGAGTACACTACCAACGAAGGTAACCTTTTCAAGTACCTTCAAGTTGTTAATGATTTACTTCCTTCTTTTAGCAGAGCTACAGTACACCATTTTTTGCGTGACGAGAACCGTCACGCAGATAGCTTAACGTACCTAGCCACTCTGACACCGAATTGTGCCCCTAGACAAAAGACCATTGAAGTGGTCGACCGACCAGCTTACCAAACGGACCATGTTTTAGCAATCAGTGACCTGTGCCCACTCTCTGGAGATCAGATGAGTCAAACATGGATGCAGCCTATTATACAATACATCCAAAGACGGTACACTCGGATGGCGTGCGGGGCGAGGAAGATTCCGCACCAGGCACGTAGCTATTGTTTGGTTAATGACAGGTTATTTCGCAAATCTGCTGGGGGACCTCATCTGAGATGCATCAGTCCAGAGCAAGGTCAGTTAATTTTCGCTGAAATCCATGAAGGAGAGTGTGGAAACCATGCTGGAGGTTGCTCATTGGCCCAAAAAGTAATTTCCCAGGGATACTTATGGCCCCGTATGCAGATTGATGCCAAAACGTATGTCCTCAAGTGTGTCAAATGTCAAACATTTGGGCACAACATCATTCAGCCAGCCCGCAAACTGATCAACATCGCGAGCCCTTGGCCGTTCCACATGTGAAACATGGACATTATGGGACCATTCATACCTCAGAAGAGCACCGGCTTCCGCTTTGTCTTGGCTGCCACAGATTATTTCACTAAGTGGGTCGAAGCAATTCCGTTGGCACACGTCAAAGAGTCACATGTCAGGAATTTCATTTGGACTCATATCATCACCAGATTTGGCATACCACACACGCTAGTGATGGACAATGGGTCCCAGTTCAAGGGCAAAACAGTCAGAGAGTTCCTAGCCAAGTGGAAGATCGTTCATGCATTCTCCACTCCCCAGTACGCTCAAAGCAATGGACAGGCGGAGGCCAGCAATAAAGCCATTTTAGAGAACTTGAAGAAAAAGATCGAAAAGAACAAGAGCCAATGGCCAAACCAGCTCGAGAACATACTATGGGCTCACCGCACCACAGCTCGTTCCAACACAGGCGAATCACCATTCTCCTTATGTTATGGCACAGAAGCTATCATCCCTACCGAGCTGACAATCACGACAACTCGATCTGAACTTGTCGAATCAGGTCATAATGACTCGAAGATTAGCTCGAGAGGTCGATCTGCTGGAAGAGCGACGCGACCTAGCAGCTATCAGAGTAGCATCTTACCAACAGATCCTAAAGCGGTCCTACAACAAACAAGTACATCCTCGATCTTTTCAACCTGGAGATCTAGTCTTGAAAAAAACTCAAGATGATTCTAAACTAGCACCAACGTGGGAAGGCCCCTACATTATGGAACGCGTCGTTGGCAATGGAGCGTACTGGATTAAAACCCAAGAGGGGGAGTTATTGCCACGGCCTTGGAACACGTACTTGTTAAAGAAGTTTTACCATTAGTTTCATAATGTTTTGTAATTTAGGTTTCCATGTGCTACAAATTCAAGTGTAAGATACTCAAGATTGTTATTATAATATACGGTATTTACTCGCATCTCCAAGCCACGCCACTCGCATCACAAGCACCATTAGTACATATGCACTGACAACAGGCTCATAGCCTCTCCGAGTCTCGCTAGTTGAGGACCTATACTCCTAGGATCAACTCAGCGAGAACGCTCTCAGAGCAAAGACGCCCCGGGGGCTACACTCTTAAGCGAAGCGGCGAGAGCGCTCTCGGGGAGCTTACAGGCTCATAGCCTTTCCGAGTCTCGCTAGTTGAGGACCTATACTCCTAGGATCAACTCAGCAAGAACGCTCTCAGGAGTAGCACACCCTCAGGGGCTACACATGCTCTCAAGCGAACATAACGCTCTCAGGAGCTTACAGGCTCATAGCCTCTCCGAGTCTCGCTAAGTTGAGGACCTATACCCCTAGGATCAACTCCGCGAGAACGCTCTCAACGAGCAACACGCCTTCAGAAGTTTGTAGGGTCATGAACCCCCTAAGTCTAAACTAATTGGACACTTACATCTCCCAGATCGCTCTCCCGAGCAATACTACACAAACATAACGCTTTACGAGAGTACATCTCAGAAACAAGCCCAATAAACAGAGTAATAGCTACAAGCAGTCAAGCAAAAGATAACATTAAGCATACATTTACCATGAAGCTACACGACCAGTTTCAGATAATCAGTTCTAACCCACCGATCTGCTGGGTTTACCCAGAAAATCCAGGTCGGACCGGTGAACAAAGGGAGAAAAATTAACGAACTGCCACTTTCGTGGACACCAGTTCTCTGTATCAACAAAGGCGAACTGCTCAGGCAAGCCTGAAAACACAGCTCTAATGTTTAACCCTCGTAGGGGCAAAGAACAGACATAATAACCACAAGATGAACCAAGTTTCTAACCAAGACAAAGAAGAGAAATCACCATCACGGAGCCGCGACCACATGTTTGTCCTGAGGAGCAGTGCTGGTCGAAGGAACGTGCCTCACAGCTCGGAAAACAACGCGCATACCCATCCCTTGAGCCCCGTCTGCCTTTTTTAGCTGACAATACTTCTCGTCTAACTTGGCATACTCGCTACAGGTCGTGGTATACGCACTTTGAGCTTTGCGAGCAACCCCCTGACATCGCTTAGCGTACTCAGTGACTTCCGCTACTTCCATTTGCAGCTCAGCCATTGCATCGACCAGTTTAGCGTTCTCATCAGCAGCAGCACGGTACTTCGCCATCATCGCATCTAGCTTAATCTTGTCAACCCCCCAGGCAGCTCGCAAGCATCCCAGCTCAACTCGGGAGTTGACGTCAGTATCAGCACGTTGCACAGCGTTCTTCAGCTTATCATACCCAGCCAGAAACTACAAGGACAAAATCATAATCAGAATCACTTAAGAAACAAAGCGGCAAAGCTGACAGATAAACACTCACCAAACAACTAGCCATATCCATGGTCCCCAGCAGCGTCTCCATATCTTCATCCTCGACTTCAGCTTTGTCCCCATCAAACACGATCCCCTTCAGCAGACTAGTCGCTATGGGTGCCGAGTGGAAGCTGCAATCAGAACGTTTTACACTACGCTTCTTCCCCGTTCTCCCCACATAGTAGAATTCGCTCCCCACGTCCCCGACACGAGGGAGCGAACTCTCACTAGTGATGTGACGACCTTGCCCGAGGTCATCGCTTCCATCAGCAGCCTGATGGGAGCCTTCCGCTCGCTGCGGCGACCTGAACACAATGCCGCCAGTCGAGCGACCTGATCCCTTGGATCGCTTGCTCTTCTTGCCCCCAGACGCCACAGCTTTCCTTTTGCCACAGTCCCCATGCACATGAGGATGGAACTCCATCTCCTCCATGAGCAGAGGGGAACTCTCTCTTACACTCCCTTCTCCCCTGACGTATGGAAAGCACCGAGCCATAAAGCGAACTGAACACGTAAAATAAAAAGAATCTTTGGTTAGAGCGCCGCGAACCTTTACATTCATGATCTAAAAGAAGAAAAGAGAAACATACCTGAGTAAACGGCAAAGGAACGCGAAACAAAAGCAAGAGGGAAGAGAAGCAGCCGCAGCAGGAAGAACAAGAAGAGCAAATGCCGTTGCTCTCCCAAGACCAGTCATATTTATACCCACGAAACGTCTCTTCCCAAGGCACACCATTATGGCATCGAGACACCAAACGCCAACCAACCTGGCAGCCATCATTTCATATCTCCCGACCGCCCACATTCCGAGGCCGTGCCGACGCATATAGCTTCAAGGCCGCTCCAAAGTCAAGCATACTGGCGTCCCTCATAGACGCGGCGACACGCACCATTTAGATCACGACAGCATGCATATGCTTACAAATACAAACATTCTTATCATACACAAGACTAAGTGTAGAAAGCAAAGGCAACAAGATTCACATTCATAAAAGAAGTGACATGACGACATCAGGGACGCCCCAGTTCACAGACTAACCATGCTGCTGAGAATACTCAGGAAATCCAGCACAGTTAGTCACTAGTTATCATAGTCAATGGAAAAGCAGAAAAACGAGCGGCCCAGGTCAACCCAGGAAACCAACTCTATTGTTTACGGCCAGAGGCCCATTACAAACACTAACAACAAAACTTCCTAGACAATATCATCAAGATCTTCTCCAAGAGCGACATTCAAAATGGAGGCAGAGTTCGGATCACCAGAAGACGCCACAACTGCCTCAACAGCAGCCATGTTGAGCTCGCCAGACCCCTGAAGCTGCTCACTCACCACACCAGTAAGGGGAGAAGGCACGACCGCAGAAACAGTGCCAACATCTTCGGGCGATTCGCGCCGAAGTTCTCGAAGTTCGGCGTTCAGCTCCTGCCCGCGAGGTCGTCCAACTTTTTCTCCAGTTCCTCCACCTCAGCACGGATGGTGAGATAGGTCTCTTTCGCTTGCAGGGTGGAAGTCTTACATCGTTCAGCATAGGTGTTCGCCGCGACTAGCTAGCCCCTCAACGCTTCCACCTCATGCTTCAGCTCGATCGACTCATGCACCTTTGCGGCGTTTTCTCGTGGTCGGGCGGTGAGTTGGGGCCTCAGCAGCATCGGTTCTGTCTTCTCGGCTGTTGCCGCGGCTTCGCAGATTTGACAACTCGTCCCTCAGCGACTCAACCTCCGCCTTCTCCAGGTCAGTGATCTGCGCGGTCGTCTTCAGCTACTGGTACCCAGCGATCAACTGCGATAACGCGCACAACATATCACATTATTATCAAACAACAGCATGTAATGCGATAACACAGTCAAGTTGAGCACAGAGGTGACTTACCAGGCACATCGCCTTATCCATCCCCCTCAGATTCGACTCCAGCTCCTTGGCATCTAAGTCCTTCCTATCACCGTCTAGGGTCATACCCTCCAACAAACAAGCAGCTATGGGTGCGGACTTGTAGCTGCAGTCCGACCTCCTCACATAGCGCTTCTTCCCAATCACCTCGTCTATGTACATCAGGTTGCGCTCCAGCTCGTCTTTTCTAGTACTGGAGTGCCCCTTACCAGTCTCTCTCTCACCAACCTTTCCCTTCATCTTGCCAGAGGGATCCCTAACAACCCTGGGTTGAGCGACCTCCGGGGCATCCTCACCTAGGACGCTGAAGTCGGGCATTGGTCCTGCTCTCGAGTTATGAGCCGCCCTTCCCCCAGTTCCCACTTCACCACCTAGGGCGCTCTCAGCCACCCTCGCAACCTTCGCAGGTCGAGACTCCGGGACTTCGAAGAGAACGTCATCCATATCGAATGGAGCGTCCTCGATCTCGGCCCTTCCCCACTCCTGACCCAGAGGCCCTAGCACCTCCAGCGGGTCGCTTCACCCCAGCACGGCCTCGATGCCTGTCTTCCCTCGTAACCAGATCACTCCTACGCTTCTCCATCACAGGTTTCTTCGACATCTTCCCACTCACCTTACCCCGAGCTCTAGCCTTTTGCACTTGCCTTTTCTCCCTAATTGCGGGTCCTCCGCGCTCTTCAAAGAAATGGGCAACTTCCGGTAGCTTTGCTTGTTTCTCAGCTCGCGTCAGCCTAGCGAACTTCTCGATCACCTGTTGGCTCGATCCCTTTTCTAAGTGGATATCTGCATAGACAACAAGACAACAGTTTCAGTATAAGTTCAACCAAAGCAAATTTGATATCATCAGACAACGCACTGGTACCCACCAGTAAAGTCGTATATTTTATTGTCCACACTGAACCCGCTAGCACTGTAGGTTCCTACAAGGAGCAGCGGTCGTTTGTCCCACGACTCGTTACTCTTACCATCCAGAACGCTCGACAGCGTTGCTCAAGTTTGCAAGCTAAAGTTCAGCGACCTAGATCACTTTACGAGGTAGTGCTCGATAACATCAGTGACCTCGATTCGGTACTCACCGCTGGCGTTCAATAGGTCAAAAACCTTGAACAATCGCCACGTGTTACCCACAAACTGAACAGGCGCCTTGCCACAGCGGTTTAGGAACTCACAAACCAGCTTGGAGAACGGTATCATCATGGACGCCCTCAGCTGCCCCTTACAGATGATCACCCCATGATTTGGTGGGGTGTACCTATCGCTATAAACCAGAACGTTCTGGTCAGGCTCATGGATCTCCAGACCGCTTACGGTTATCCCATATTTCTCTCTCAGATATGGGAACGCCCTCAAAGCATGTCCGTCCCACGATTAGGGCGGCGGACACCATTTCGAAGACGACCTCTCCGCGTGACCGAAGTGCTAGCTTCAGCAGCTACAGACGCAGATCGAGCCGCGTCTTCCTCACTATACTAGCCATCTCAACCGCCTCATCTTCATCATCACCCTCAACCACCCCACACACAGACTCATCTTTCTCATCATCTTCGTCATCCCAGCCAAGAAACTTCACGGACCTCATTAGATCGAGTGTCATCGGAGTCAGACATTTTTCTTCTAACCCTAACAGGTCTAGCTACTAAGTAACTAACAGGGTGTCCTAACAACTCTAGAACAGAGGCTAAGCACGAAACAAGAAGCAGAGGTTCAACAATGGCAGAGAACTAACCTGAAGGATGATGCGGTAATGAAGTAGTGTCTACCAGACGAAGCAGCCAAATGAAGTTTCAAAAGAGCCAGCGAAATTTTTGAGCAACCGCCCCTCCAGTTTCCAAGGCATCATGATTACACCCCCATTCCTAGCTGCCCACGACTTCCAACCAACTATCTTGTCTTTTCATATCCCGAAAAAATGGGGTGACACGTTTTTTCTCTGCAACTGCTTAGATCCTGTCACGTGCTGAATACGCGTTAAACGTTTGCACCCACCAGCTCACATGGTTAACATGAGCCGCTCCTCACAGATCGTTGGAAATTTCCACCTCTAGCATGCTCCACGCGCGCGACCGATCTCTCTCAAAGAGGTCGTTTTCCCCAACCTACCTTGAGGGGGGGTAGGGGAGTGATATTCTCTATCCAAATCATCGCATAACATGGTGGAAATGACACATCAACTGTGGATCAGTCGCATCCATGAGCTAATAGAGCGATACTAACAAAGTCGCGATTATCCGCGAACTCACGCTAGGAAAGTGACTCAGATACCCCTTCCAGAAGCAATCATGACTAAAGGTGTACTTGCACATATCTTGGCCGTCAGTCACTGGTCACGGCTGCAAGCTACTTATACAGACTGACACTCCACATCATTACAGCAGGCCTATGAGGACAATTCTCACATGTTACCCTGATCTCCACCCCTCGTTTGGGATATCCTTTACACGTGGTGGGCAAGGATACACTCTTGATATCTATAAATACCTCTCCTATGAACTACGCCAGACCTGATTCTGCTCTCCCCCACAAAACCCAAGAGCAAGATACGTAGGCAGTTCGCTCTCAAGACGAACTCGGTCCATCCAATAACCTATTCCAGTCCCCTATTGACTGTTTGTAAGGGAAAGCTAAACCACACCTTTACATCAACGTACAAACAAAACCCAGTCATCGACACCATCATGAAACTGTGATCACCTAAAATACTAATGATGGATGTCAACTAATGAATAAGGTTATGCATATATCACAATATTAAATGGTTGCTGAGATTATAGACATGATCATTAATTCAAGGCAAGTGATTTTCTTATCATTTCCGCTGAGCACAATTTTTACCTATATAAAAAGAATAACAGAGAGACTGACATAGTCATATGTGCTGAAATGGACGGTGAAATCAGCCAGTTACATTCTTAAAAACAAAGCTTTCTAACCATCTTACTTGCACGGGTCTGATTTCTCCGGGTGCCTCTTTAAAAGATATTAGCCTCCAGACCTGCACCAACAAGTGATCATGTATTTTATATAGATAGCACGTTCCAAATGAAACCCGGGATAAGAAGGATATGATATGTTCCTTCATATCTCAATCTAAAAGTATATTAGTCTTAAAATCTGAGCTCATACGTTAACTGTGTAACCACATATGAAAAGTAATCGATAATAAAAATTAAAATCTGATAGATATCAAATCGTTTTAATCCTTTCAATCGTTAGTTGGAACTAGATAGCCAAGTCACCAGAAAAAAAATATAAGACTGATGAATAGCAAGACTTAAACAAGTTAATGGAACTCACTGGATAAACTAGCACATAAAAAAAATAAACAAAAATAATTATTATTTTGTGATAACAAGAATTTATTTCTGATGACTGTGAAAAGGTCAGTGACATGTAGGGGTGTCTCTTTTTGTCGAATTTTTGATTTTTCTGAAATCCGACCCGAAATTAGTCTGGTTCTGGGTGTAGTTTTTATGGGACGATTTTCCGATTTCCGAAAATTTCGAAAAAAAATTGGATCGGATTCAGATATAACTCTAAAAACCGATCCGATCCGAAAGTTCCGATATATAGCCGATCTAAAATTTTCGATATTATTGCCAATTTATTCCGAAAATATGTACTTCTCTCACTATCCACTTGATTAGATCTTGACCATTCATTCATTTTCTAGTTTTTTACTTCCAAAAACAAAACAAAAACATAACCTAGCCGCTAGTTCCCCACTTGAATTGAACCACTCCACTGTTATTACACCATCTGCCATAACAACAATGATATGAAAAAAAATCTCATTGAGTCATACAATGACTTCCAGACCAATCCAAAAGCCAAATTCCAATAGATAAAATATTATGTAAAGCTACTTAGAGTCCAAGACCAGAATCCATTATTCATCCAGACACTTTACGCTTCAATTTCCACACACGAAAAAAGATTGAAACATTACAAATACCTAGACCTCAACAGAATGCAATGCTTGCTGTTGGTGGCTGCAGGTTTTTTTTCTCATTTTTTCTTGGATCACTTATTTGAATGAAAATGAATTTTCTCAGTAAACAAGTGTGTATTGATGTTAGTGCATTGGTGTTGTGGACATGGTTTTCTCTCCCTACAATGAACATTGGCGTATGATATTCCAAAAATAATTGAAAGTAAAGAGATCTTTGAAAATTTAACAAGTATTCTGAAATTTTTGAGTTATTTCGAAATTTCCGAAAGTTTCGAAATTGGAAATATATTTTGAATCCAAAAAAAAATTGGATCGGATTTAGCTAGCATATTAGGTTCCGAAAAAAATTCGGAAAAATTCTGAAAGAGGTTAATCAGATCCGAAGTCACCCTTAGTCATCATAATTGACAGAGCTTGAACTTGGTCCACCATGAGACAGATGATCACCATAAGAAGAAAAACCCATATTCCTATCATTCTCATTATAAGTAGAATAAGAACTTGAAGTAGCAGTAGTAGGATCATTGTAAGAAAAGTTATATCTAGAAGAGTCTGCATTACCGTCAGCAATGTTAGCCATCATAGCTAGCTTGGCTATATATGTAGGAACCATCATGGTTGCAACGAATGATCTACGAACCGCGAACACCCACGCGCAGCGGAATAAAGGGTGTCCACAGTTTGGTTAGAAATGATACCTTTAGATTGGCTTCTTATCTCTGAGAATCCAAGCTCTACGAATCCGAATCAACCTCTTGATCTTCTGTTGTATTCCTATCAATGGAATGGACGTTATGTGGGCAACGATCTACCACCCTCTTCTTTCTCTCTTGGCCTCTATCACTCTCAAGGTCATAACCGAATTTGAACTAATCTTTCTTGAGTAAAACCATGAGTAAGTTGGCCAGAGAAAAAAGGTTTCCTTTATATAGGCTACAACAGGGACCATGAGGAGAAAGTAGGGTTGGGCCTCCTGACGGGCTTGGGCTTCCCATGTTCGCCCAGAACACACGGCCCAAGTCTGTTAACAAATGGCTTATTCCACTAAAGGCCATTGTTGCACTACCGCCCTAATCCCAAATCACGTGTTACGTTTATGGGTTCCATATTATATGCTTGTTGATCTCCCCGTGTTTAAGATATCAAATGCCCGTTGATTAAAGTCAAGTTACTGACAACTACATTAATCAACTTCTTATGTCCTTGAGTAGTACCACTCAACCTCATTGTCATGTTGGAGCAAATCCACCTGTAGTGTTTACATGACAATCCTTATGAGCTCCTCAAGGGGACATCATCAGCCCGACTTCCTGTGGGTCACGGATTCCTTCTATAATCAACAACACACCTTACATATAATGTTATTACCCAATCCATCGAGTTTGTTGATTCACAAATGAATCTCACTCATTGATGATTTAAAGCAATGTACAATGCACATAAGTGTTCGTTATTATATCCGGATTAAGAGGACAAACATCCATAATAACAGAGGTGTTTGTTCTCTTTTATAGTCAGTATAAAGAGAAACAACCTCACTTGGTCCTGTTCAATACACACAAAGTGTACTAGTGTAATCCTGTAGTCAAGATAGACTAATACTAGATTATACTACAACCTTACCAAGGGTTTGTCCAAATCCATCCAGATTGTGAATGTTTACTTATACTTTATAAGGTATTGATGATATGATCTTATGTGTGTCACCACACACCATATCATCTACAACATAAAGTATTAGACGCATGCATATAACTAATAACATATATAATATGCATAACATTTGGCCATATAATTCTCATTCAAAATATAAAGAATTAGAGTTAATACAAAAGTAATGCTTTTAGTATATAACCCTATCAGGCTGGAGGAATTCTTCCAGCATAAGAATGACTCATTCTGTGATGACAATCAATTGCAAGATGACCTGTCTTCCCACATACTTGACAAATAGGTATGTTACCTTGATTAGAAAATTGACCCCTTGAGCTATTATTTCCACCTTTGTAATTTGGACTATGGCCTTTGTAATTTGAACTGTAACCTCGAAAATTGCCACCATTGAATTGAGAATTTCCACCATTCTTAAAATTTCCTCTGAAATTTCCACCTCTGTTATTCTGCCAATTGCCTGTATAAGCACCCCTCTGATTTCCATTATGGTTATAATATCCTCCATGATTATTCTGATTTTGATAATTGCTTACTGTTGAAAAGGCATTTGAACTTCCATCATGTATATGCCAAATTTGATTTTCCATTGACAATTCCTCACTAAGCAACAAGGCATGTAACTCATCTAAAGTAACTAGATCCTTTCCAATTCTGATGGAGGTAGCAAATGGTTTATAATCACTTGTAAGACCAGTAAGAATCTGATACACTAAATTTTGCTCTTGTACAGGAACTCCAGCAGCAGCAAGTTGATCAGCTATCTTCTTTATATTATGAAGATACTGTGTAATAGTTAAATTTCCCTTCTTATTTTGAGCTTGTAGCTTAGCTTTTAGCTGCATAACATGTGATGTTGAGATAGTAGAGAATCCAGTCTCTAATATTTTCCAGAGTTCATGAGCAGTCGACACTCCCACTACATATGGTAATAATTCACTTGACAATGTGGCATTTAGCCAAATCAACAGAGTTTGATCCCTTCTCACCCAATCACAATATAAAGGATTAACCTGATTACTTTCATTGCCCATATCATCTCTCAAGTATTCTTCAGGACACTTTTCTTTACCAGTTACCAAATTTGTAAGATTAAAATTTCTCAATATTGGTCTAAAACATGATTTCCATTGTAAATAATTTTCTCTATCAAGTTTCACAGTAACAAGATTAGAAATATTCTGAAAAGATAAATTTTGAAATGAACTCACTAAAGATGATGCGTCTTGAGTAACCGCCATTGAACCAATAACTGGAGAAAACCCAGTGTGAAAATGCTTAGCCGCCATTGAAGCACTAGAAACTTGTGAATTTGCTAGAATCACTGGTGGAATTCAATCATTTACACCATTTGCACCACCATTTAGGTTGGTTTCTTGATTCATGGTTGAGTTTGAAATGGATATTTGATGATGATTTTGAGCTGAAACTTGATTATTTCTTGTCATTTGAAGAAATTTTTTGGATCTATTTGATACCGCAAGGTAATTGAATGCTCCGATACCATAAAGATGTTCTTATTCAAGAACAGAAATGAAAGAAGAAGAAGAGGATTAACCTCAAAACATAAAACTGAAATTTATTTCTCTCAAATGATTCTTGTAATACATTTATCTATATATACTCTAATTCTACGATCTAACTAACTATTGCTGATTAGGATGAGATGTGTCAGAAAACGGTTACAAATGAACAAACAATGAAATTTCGAGGATGTCTTGATCCTTTGACTTTGTCTTCAGTCCTTTGACTCTGTATGATGCTTATTAGTCTTTTCATGTTGAATGTACTTGACAACATTATTATGAATGAGAATAAATCTGCTTCTGCTTATTTGCTTGACTTTTTTAATATATGGCTTGCATGGTAGATTAGGACATGTGAATTTTCAATATATGAAAAGATGAAAGCATGTGATTTATTGTCTAATATTTCTGATTTTTCTTCTGCTAAATGTGAAATATGTGCTGAGATTAAAGCCACAAAGAAACCTTGCAGAATGTTTCTAGAGATAAAACTGAATTGCTTACCCTTATTCATACTGATTTGGGTGAATTTAGAAATACCATGTCTAGAGGAGGGAAGTTTTATTATATTAGATTCATAGATGACTTCTCTAGGTACACCATAGTATATTTACTTAGAAACAAACATGAGGCAGATGAGATGTTTCTCAAGTACAAAGCTGAAGTTGAAAACCAGCTTAACCGTAAGATTAAAAGACTACGGTCTGACAAGGGTGGGGAATATGAGTCCAACCCATTCCAGGACTTTTGTGGCAAGAACGGTCTTACATTATCAATTATTTATTTCCTACTCTCACATATATATTTATGCAATATATAGAGTACGGAATCGTTCCACTCTTAATTTTCTAGACTTAAACAAATTCAACTAATCAAATACAAAGAAATAATGATGAGAGCAATATTTATGGATGTGAATTTATACTACGAAACTAAATATATTAATTTAACTTATACTAATTTAATTAAAGCAATTGAATATAACTTCAATAAAATATGGATAAGAATAGAGAGAGATTGAAATCTAATTTTTAATTTCTTAACATGCTAGCATAGATTTGTATAGAAAACCCTAGTCTAGATATTCTCATACAAGGTTAAAATATAAAGACTGAATCTTTAATGATCCCTAACTACTTTATACTATCTCTAGTCATAAACTAATTAGTATGAAAGAAAACTTGCTCCCATTCTCATGGCAAAACCTAAACTTGAAATCTTAAACTAAAAATCTATACTAACAAATCAAGTCCTCTTAAAGCTTCATTCAAACTCCCTTTAATGGGAGTTTAGCTTTGATTCATGGGACTATCATGAACAAAAGAATGAAAAAAAGACATAATAGAAAGAGAAGCAATTGAATTGAATAATAATAATAACTTGAAGGTATTTTAATGGAGGTTTTATGGAGGCTAAAATTATAGACCCTAATTACTTAAAACTATACTAAACTAAAGAAAGGGGAGAGAGAGAGAGGAAAAAAAAACCTAATTTATAACTAAACTAAATAGGGGAGTAGCCAAGTTTTGTTTAGCCTTAACCCTCTTTATATAGAAGAGGGTTAGGTTTACAATTTCGTGCATGGGCTTTGGAGCTATGTTTTGGGCCACTAAATCAAGCCTAAAACCTAATTACTTAAGTACAAAAAGGGTTTCTCTATGGGAATTTACTACAATAGCTTTTTTGTCAACTTTTACTACTCTGATTGGATCATGGCTTAGACCATTAGAAATCTCTTTCCGAGCTGGTTGTTTTGACATATAATAGGCCCAATTCTGAGGTCTGAGTCCAAAGATACGGCCTACGAAAGTTCTGTTGACTTTTCTGCTCTTTTTCTACCCACGTTGACTTCGACTTTTTTCAGCTTTGACTAGGCTTTAAAAAGGTTTTTTCTCCTTGAAACTTGGGCTTTAATCATATAATTTCTCTAGCAAGCAATTTGACTCATTTCTCTTGCAAAAGTGACGTATTTCTTCACATAATTGACTAAAAGACCTGAAATATACAAAAACACGTAAACATTACTAACTCTTATTTATTATAAACATAATTGGCTTAAATATAATACTATTAAGGAGTTGAAACTATAATTTTGGGCTCTTATCAATTTGCAAAAAGAAACTAAAAACAGATGGTTCCATTGAGAAATACAAAGCTAGATTAGTAGTTAAGGGATTCTCCTAGAAAAAGGGCATTAACTATTTTGATACTTATGCTCCTAAAACTAGAATTTCTTCTATAAGAGTTCTAATGGCTCTAGCTTCTATTCATAATTTATTTATTCATTAAATGGATGTAAAAACTGCATTTTTGAATGGTGATCTTGATGACGAAATATATATGATTCATCCTGAGGGTACTATAACACCAGGGAATGAGCATAAGGTATGCAAATTGGTTAAGTCCTTATGCTCATTCCCTGGTACTAGCATAACCAATTTGGCACTTATTCATTAAAGACTTAACCAATTTGACAGGGAATGAGCATAACAATGGTATGAAAATTTTGATAGTGTAATGATGTCCAATGAATATCAAATTAATGATGCTGATAAATATATTTACTTTAAATCTTTTGATGTGAATGCATATGTGATTATTTGTCTATATGTGGATGACATGTACGTTAATCATGACTCCGAGCCTTGATGTTGTGAGAAACACTAAGATGTTTTTATCCTCCCAATTTGAGATGAAAGATTTGGGAGAAGTTGATGTGATTCTTGGAATTAAAATTATCAGAAATAGTGATGGCTATATGCTTTCATAAGAGCATTATATTAAGAAATTTTTGAAAAAGTTTAACTTCTATGATAGTAAGCCTGTGTCGACACCTTATGAGGCAAATTGTGAACTTAAGAAAAATAATCAAGCTCTACTATACTTTTTAATTTCACCTCAAGTTCTACATCAAGCTCTAAGACAAACTAAGTTGATTGTAGAACAATCCCATGCATCTTCCTCTTTTTGTAATAATGACTATCAGTTAGGAAAAAGTCACAAGTTATCTTTTTCTTTTTCAGTTGGTAAAACAATAGTTTCTCTGGAAATCTTACATATTGATTTGTGGGGGCCTTCTCCTATATGTTCAATGAGTGGTTGTAAATACTTTGCAACTATTGTTGATGACTATTCAAGATTTTGTTGGATCATTCCTCTTGTGCTTAAATCAGATTTCTATAAACTTTTTGTCTCTTTTAAAGTGTATATTGAAAATCAATTGAATTTGAAATTGAAGTGTGTCAGAACTGATTGTGGTGGTGAGTTCATTAGTCATGATTTTCAATCCTATTTAACACAATGTGGTGTTAAACATCAATTTTCTTGTGCATACACTCTAGAACAAAATGGAGTGGTAGAGAGAAAACACATACACATTTTAGAAATGACTAGAACCCTTTTTTGCTCAATCTAATATACCTATGCAGTTCTGGCTTGAAATTGTTCAAACATTAATTTATCTCATTAATAGGCTTCCCACTCTTTCTCTTAAAAACACTTCCCCTTTACAGAATCTTTTTCAACTTCTCCCTGATTATTCTAGTCTTAAATCCTTTGGTTGTAGCTGTTTTCCTTGGCTTAGACCTTATGCTCATAACAAGTTTGAAATGAGGAGTAAGCATTGCGTTTTCTTAGGTTATAGTCTTGCACATAAAGGTTACAAATGTTTAGATCCTTTGACTGGTAAAGTTTTTGTTTCACGACATGTTGTCTTTAATGAAATGGAGTTTCCTTTTAAGTCTAATATTTTCAAAAATTCTGACACCATGCCTGACAACACTATTCCCTACTCTTTTCAACTTTTCCAAAAAGCCTTTCATTATCATCAAACTCAATCTTCAACTACTTCTACATCAGTCAATTCTATGATCAATTCATCCTTATCTCCTGAGTCTTCACCCAGTGTTTCTTCCAATAATCATGTCATGTAAACAAGATCAAAAGGTGGCATATTCAAACCTAAATTTTGCATGGCCACTAAACATCCCTTACCATTAGCCCTATCCACTACAGTTCAAAAACTTCCACCTACACCTACTACATTTAAACAAGTTGTAAAAGATTCTCAATGGAGACAAACAATGGCAACATAATTTAATGCCTTGTTGAAGACTAATACATGGAGTCTAGTTCCTTATGATCCTAGTCAGAATTTAGTGGATTCAAAGTGGGTTTTTAAGTTAAAGCAGAAACCAGATGGGAGCATAGATAAACATAAGGCAAGATTGGTTGCTAGAGGGTTTAGTCAGGAAAAAGGTGTCGATTTCATTGAAACCTTTAGTCCTGTTGCAAAACCAGCTACTATAAGGATGATTTTATCATTAACTGTTCAACACGATTGGGATATTAGGCAACTCAATGTTACTAATGCTTTTCTCCATGGACATTTGAAAGAGGAGGCTTATATGCAACAACCTCAAGGTTTTGTGGATGCAGAAAAGCCAACACATGTATGTAAGCTTCACAGGTCCTTATATGGGCTCAAACAAGCACCTCGTGCTTGGTATGAAGAATTGGTTAAAGCACTTCTTTCTCATGGTTGTGTTACATCAAAGGCAGATCCTTCACTGTTTATCAGAGTACAAGATCATACTACAACATATATTATGGTATATGTAGATGATATATTGATTACAGGGAATTCATCTGCTTATTATTCTTCCTTAATTCAGAAACTTAGTCATACATTTGTCATGAAGGATCTTGGCTCAGTTTATTTCTTTCTGGGAATGGAGGTCAAGAGAGATTCAAAAGGACTATTTCTGTCACAAACTAAATATATATATGATCTTCTGGAGAAAGCAAAAATGACTGGAGCAAAACCATGTTCAACACCCTGCTCAACATCTATTAAGCTTGATCCTTATAGTAGTGATCCTCTTCCAGATCCAACTGAGTATAGATCACTTGTTGGAGGACTTCAGTATCTCACGTGGACCAGACCAGATATCTCATCTTCAGTGAATCAAATTTGCCAATATATGCAGCAACCAACTACAAATCATTATGCTGTTGTAAAGAGATTGTTGAGGTATCTTAAAGGTACTATTGATAAGGGTATCTACTTTCAAAAAGGTTCAGGTCAAATTACAGCATATTCTGATGCAGATTGGGTAGGAAATCCAACTGATAGAAGGTCTGTAACTGGTTTTTCCATTTACTTTGGTTCTAATCTAATTTCATGGTGTGCAAAGAAACAATCCACAGTTTCAAGATCAAGTACAGAATCCGAATACAGAAGTCTTGCATATACAGCTGCCGAGATTTATTGGTTATGCATTTTGCTGAAGGATCTTCAAGTACCACTTAGTCATCCACCTGTGCTTTGGTGTGACAACATTAGTGTCATTTCTTTATCAAGCAATCCCATCTTTCATGCAAGAACCAAACACATAGAGGTAAACTACCACTATGTCAGAGAACTGGTCATCAACAAGCTTCTGGACATTAAGTATATCTGTACAACTGATCAAACTGCTGATGTCTTCACAAAGGGATTATCTACTTCACGATTTCTTCAGTTAATTTCCAAACTTACAGTTCGAGTATCTCCCTTCAACTTGAGGGAGGGTAATAAGCATCATACAGAGTCAAAGGACTGAAGACATCCAGCTCAGCTTTCTATTGTTCTGTTGTAACCGTTTTCTGACACATCTCATCCTAGTCAGCAATAGTTAGTTAGATCGTAGAATTAGAGTATATATAGATGAATGTATTACAAGAATCATTTGAGAGAAATAAATTCCAGTTTTATGTTTTGAGGTTAATCCTCTTTTTCTTCTTTTTTCATTTCTGTTCTTGAATAAGAACATCTTTAAAGACCAATATTATTACAATAACCTTTCCCAACAAAACTCTCATTCTTACTTAGAACAAACTAATCACTTTCAAAAGATGGACACTAGTTTTTCTTGCTACAAATAAGTACAAAGAGAGTGAGTGACTTATACAGGGTATATTTATGGGCTTGACCTTATTGGGCTTAGATTTCATGAACACCTTGTACATTGGTAACTCGTGTGCAAGTGTGGCTTCAAGCTTGTTTCCCCGTTGCCTCAAGCACGGGAGACGGTGGTGAATCCCCTCGTGCAACTTTCAAAGAGACAATTTTAAGGAGCAAATCGATGGAACACAGTTTAGCAAAAGAAGGTGTAATAGTAATAAAGTCAGATTACTGGTAATTAGGTACCACTTTGATGTTTAGTAAACCAAATATGAAAAATGTGATGCCTGTAAAGGTGTGGTTTAGCTTTCCCTTACAAACAGTCAATGGGGGACTGGAATAGGTTATTGGATGGACCGAGTTCGTCTTGAGAGCGAACTGCCTACGTATCTTGCTCTTGGGTTTTGTGGGGGAGAGCAGAATCAGGTCTGGCGTAGTTCATAGGAGAGGTATTTATAGATATCGAGAGTGTATCCTTGCCCACCACGTGTAAAGGATATCCCAAACGAGGGGTGGAGATCAGGGTAACATGTGAGAACTGTCCTCATAGGCCAGCTGTAATGATGTGGAGTGTCAGTCTGTATAAGTAGCTTGCGGCCGTGACCAGTGGCTGACGGCCAAGATATGGGCAAGTACACCTTTAGTCATGATTGCTTCTGGAAGGGGTATCTGAGTCACTTTCCTAGCGTAGTTCGCGTGATACTGCGACCTGTTAGTATCGTTCTATTAGCTCATGGATGCGACCTAGATCCACAGGTTGATGTGTCATTTCCACCATGTTATGCGCGTCCTGGATAGAGAATATCACTCCCCTACACAGCCCCCTCTCAGTAGGTTGTGAAAACGACCTGCTGAGAGAGATCGGTCGCGCGCGTGGAGTATGCTAGAGGTGGAAATTTCCAACGATCTGTGAGGAGCGGCTCATGTTAACCATGTGAGCTGGTGGGTGCAAACGTTTGACGCGTGTTCAAGACGCGATGGGATCCGGCGATTCTGCGAGAGAGAAAAAAGCGTCTTTGCCCCTATTTTTCGGGATGTGAAAAGACAGGACAGTTGGTTGGAAGTCGTGGGCAGCTAGGGATGGGGTGTAATCATGATGCCTTGGAAACTGGAGGGGCGGTTGCTCAAAAATTTCGCTGGCTCTTTTGAAACTTCATTTGGCTGCTTCGTCTGGTAGACACTACTTTATTACCGCATCATCCTTCAGGTTAGTTCTCTGCCATTGTTGAACCTCTGCTTCTTGTTTCGTGCTTAGCCTCTGTTCTAGAGTTGTTAGGACACCCTGTTAGTTACTTAGTAGCTAGACCTGTTAGGGTTAGAAGAAAAATGTCTGACTCCGATGACACTCGATCTAATGAGGTCCGTGAAGTTTCTCTTGGCTGGGATGACGAAGATGATGAGAAAGATGAGTTTGTGTGTAGGGTGGTTGAGGGTGATGATGAAGATGAGGCGGTTGAGAGGGCTAGTAGTGAGGAAGACGCGGCTCAATCTGCATCTGTAGCTGCTGAAGCTAGCACAGTCGCGGAGAGGTCGTCTCTTCGAGGAAATGGTGCCGCCTAGAGGGCTGTGGATAGACATGCTTTGTGGGCGTTCCCATATCTGAGAGAGAAATATGGGATAACCGTAAGCGGTCTGGAGATCCATGAGCCTGACCAGAACGCTCTTGTTTATAGCGATAGGTACACCCCACCAAATCATGGGGTGATCATTTGTGAGGGGCAGCTGAGGGCGTCCATGACGATACCGTTCTCCAAGCTGGTTTGTGAGTTCCTGAACCATTGTGGCAAGGCGCCTGTTCAGTTTGTGGGTAACACGTGGCGATTGTTCAAGGTTTTTGACCTATTGAATGCCAGCGGTGAGTACCGAATCGAGGTCACTGATGTTATCGAGCACTACTTCGTAAAGCGATCTAGGTCGCTGAACTTTAGCTTGCAAACTCGAGCTACGCTGTCGAGCGTTCTGGATGGTAAGAGTAACGAGTTGTGGGACAAACGACCGCTGCTCCTTGTAGGAAGCTACTGTGCTAGCGGGTTCAGTGTGGACAATAAAATATGCGACTTTACTGGTGGGTACCAGTGCGTTGTCTGATGATATCAAATTTGCTTTGGTTGAACTTATACTGAAACTGTTGTCTTGTTGTCTATGCAAATATCCACTTGGAAAGGGGGTCGAGCCGACAGGTGATTGAGAAGTTCGCTAGGCTGACGCGAGCTGAGAAACAAGCAAAGCTACCGGAAGTTGCCCATTTCTTTGAAGAGCGGAGGACCCGCAATTAGGGAGAAAAGGCAAGTGCAAAAGGCCAGAGCTCGGGGTAAGGTGAGCGGGAAGACGTCGAAGAAACCTGTGATGGAGAAGCGTAGGAGTGATCTGGTTACGAGGGAAGACAGGCATCGAGGCCGTGCTGGGGTGAAGTGACCCGCTGGAGGTGCTGGGGCCTCTGGGTCTGGAGTGGGGAAAGGCCGAGAGGACGCTCCATTTGATGTGGATGACGTTCTCTTCGAAGTCCCGGAGTCTCGACCTGCGAAGGTTGTGAGGGTGGCTGAGAGCGCCCTGGGTGGTGAAGTGCGAACTGGGGGAAGGGCGGCTCGTAACTCGAGAGCGAGACCGATGCCCAACTTCAGCGTCCTAGGTGAGGACGCCCCGGAGGTTGCCCCGGAGGTCGCTCAACCCAGGGTTGTTAGGGATCCCTCTGGCAAGATGAAGGGAAAGGTTGGTGCGAGAGAGACTGGTAAGGGGCACTCCAGTACTGGAAAAGATGAGCTGGAGCGCAACCTGATGTACATAGACGAGGTGACTGGGAAGAAGCACTATGTGAGGAGGTCGGACTGTAGCTACAAGTCCGCACCCATAGCTGCTTGTTTGCTGGAGGGTATGACCCTGGACGGTGATAGGAAGGACTTAGATGCCAAGGAGCTGGAGTCGAATCTGAGGGGGATGGATAAGGCGATGTGCCTGGTAAGTCACCTCTGCGCTCAACTTGACTGTGTTATCACGTTACATGTTGTTGTTTGATAATAATGTGATATGTTGTGCGCGTTGTCGCAGTTGATCGCTGGGTACCAGAAGCTGAAGACGGCTGCACAGATCGCTGACCTGGAGAAGGGGGAGGTTGAGTCGCTGAGGGACGAGTTGTCGAATCTGTGAGATGTGCAACAGGCTGAGAAGACAGAACTGGATGCGCTGAGGCCCCAACTCACTGCCCTGACCCTGGAGAAGACCGCTGCAGTGCATGAGTCGATCGAGCTGAAGCATGAGGTGGAAGTGTTGAGGGGTCAGCTAGTCGCGGCGAACACCTATGATGAACGATGTAAGACTTTCACCCTGCAAGCGATAGAGGCCTATCTCACCATCCCGTCTTTGAGGTGGAGGAACCGGAGAAAAGCCGGACGACTGCGGGGAGGAGGAGGGAACGCTGAACGGGAGAACTCGGGCGCGAATCGCCGAAGATCTTTGGCACTATTTCTGCGGTCATGCCTTCTCCCCTTACTGGTGTGGTGAGTGAGCAGCTTCAGGGGTCTCGCGTGCTCAACGTGGCTGCTGTTGAGGCTGTTGTGGCGTCTTCTGGTGATCCGAACTCTGCCTCCGTTTTGAATGTCGCTCTTGGAGAAGATCTTGATGATATTGTCTAGGAAGTTTTGTTGTTAGTGTTTCTAATGGGCCTCTGGCCGTAAACAATAGAGTTGGTTTCCTGGGTTGACCTGGGCCGCTCGTTTTTCTGCTTTTCCATTGACTATGATAACTAGTGACTAACTGTGCTTGGATTTCCGAGTATTCTCAGCAGAGCATGGTTAGTGTGTAGAACTGGGGCGTCCTTGATGTCGAGGTCGCTTCTTTATGAATGTGAATCTTGTTGCCTTTGCTTTCTACACTTAGTCTTGTGTATGATAAGAATGTTTGCATTTGTAAGCATATGCATCTTTGTCGCGATCTAAACGTGCAATTCGTCGCGTCTTCTATGAGGACGCTTGTATGTTCAGACTGAGGCGCCCGAAGCTATAATCGTCGCGGCACGTGTCGGAATGTGGGCGGTCGGGAGATATAAAATGATGGCTGCCAGGTTGGTTGGCGTTTGGTGTCTCGATGCCATAATGGTGTGCCTTGGGAAAAGACGTTTCGTCGGTATAAATATGACTGGTCTTGGGAGAGCAACGACATTTGCTCTTCTTGTTCTTCCTGCTGCGGCTGCTTCTCTTCCTTCTTGCTTTTGTTTCGCGTTCCTTTCCCGTTTACTCAGGTATGTTTCTCTTTTCTTCTTTTAGATCATGAATGTAAAGGTTACTGGCCGGTCTAACCAGCTTTCTTTTGTTTTCTGTGTTCAGCTTCGCTTATGGCTCGGTGCTTTCCGTACGTCAGGGGAGAAGGGAGTGTAAGAGAGAGTTCCCCTCTACTCATGGAGGAGATAGAGTTCCATCCTCATGTGCATGGGGACCGTGGCAAAAGGAAAGTTGTGCCGCGTCTGGGGGCAAGAAGAGCAAGCGATCCAAGGGATCAAGTCGCTCGAGTGGCGGCATTGTGTTCAGGTCGCCGCAGCGAGCGGAAGGCTCCCATCGGGCTGCTGATGGAAGCGACGACCTGGGGCAAGGTCGTCACGTCGCTAGTGAGAGTTCTCTCCCTCGTGTCGGGGACGTGGGAAGTGAATTCTACTATGTGGGGAGAACGGGGAAGAAGCGTGCTGTAAAACGTTCTGATTGCAGCTTCCACTCGGCACCCATAGCGACTAGTCTGCTGAAGGGGATCGTGTTAGATGGGGACAAAGCTGAAGTCGAGGATGAAGATATGGAGACGCTGCTGGGGACCATGGATATGTCTAGTTGTTTGGTGAGTGTTTATCTGTCAGCTTTGCCGCTTTATTTCTTAAGTGATTCTGATTATGATTTTGTCCTTGTAGTTTCTGGCTGGGTATGATAAGTCAAGAACGGCATTAACGCGATGCTATCTTGACGTCAACTCCCGAGTCGAGCTGGAATGCTTGCGAGCTGCCTGGGGGGCTGACAAGATTAAAGCCGAGCGATGACGGGCGGAATACCGCCGTCTTCGCTTGATGAGAATGCTAAACTGGTCGATGCAATGGCTGAGCTGCAAATGGAAGTAGCGGAAGTCACTGAGTACGCTAAGCGATGTCAGGGGGTTGCTCGCAAAGCTCAAAGTGCGTATACCACGGCCTGTAGCGAGTATGCCAAGCTGGACGAGAAGTATTGTCAGCTAAAAAAGGCAGACGGGGCTCAAGGGACGAGTATGCACGTTGTTTTGCGGGCTGCGAGGCACGTTCCTTCGACCAGCACTGCTCCTCAGGACAAACATGTGGTCGCGACTCCGTGATGGTGATTTCTCTTCTTTGTCTTGGTAAGAAACTTGGTTCATCTTGTGGTGATTATGTCTGTTCTTTGCCCCTACGGGGGTTAAACATTAGAGCTGTGTTTTCAGGCTTGCCTGAGCAGTTCGCCTTTGTTGATATAGAGAACTGGTGTCCACGAATGTGGCAGTTCGTTAATTTTTCTCCCTTTGTTCACCGGTCCGACCTGGGTTTTCTAGGTAAACCCAGCAGATCGGTGGGTTAGAACTGATTATCTGAAACTGGTCGTGTAGCTTCATGGTAAATGTATGCTTAATGTTATCTTTTGCTTGACTGCTTGTAGCTATTACTCTGTTTATTGGGCTTGTTTCTGAGATGTACTTTCGTAAAGCATTATGTTTGTGGAGTATTGCTCGGGAGAGCGATATGGGAGATGTAAGTGTCTGATTAGTTTAGACTTACGAGGTTCATGACCCTACAAACTTCTGAGGGCGTGTTGCTCGTTGAGAGCGTTCTCGCAGAGTTGATCCTAGGGGTATAGGTCCTCAACTTAGCGAGACTCGGAGAGGCTATGAGCCTGTAAGCTCCTGAGAGCGTTTTGTTCGCTTGAGAGCGTGTGTAGCCCCTGAGGGCGTGCTGCTCCTGAGAGCGTTCTCGCTGAGTTGATCCTAGGAGTATAGGTCCTCAACTAGCGAGACTCGGAGAGGCTATGAGCCTTTAAGCTCTTGAGAGCGTTCTGCTCGCTTGAGAGCGTGTGTAGCCCCTGAGGGCGTGCTGCTCCTGAGAGCATTCTCGCTGAGTTGATCCTAGGAGTATAGGTCCTCAACTAGCGAGACTCGGAGAGGTTATGAGCCTGTAAGCTCCTGAGAGCGTTCTGCTCGCTTGAGAGCGTGTGTAGCCCCTGAGGGTGTGCTGCTCCTGAGAGCGTTCTCGCTGAGTTGATCCTAGGAGTATAGGTCCTCAACTAGCGAGACTCGGAGAGGCTATGAGCCTGTAAGCTCCTGAGAGCGTTATGCTCGCTTGAGAGCGTGTGTAGCCCCTGGGGGCGTAGCGTTCTTGCTGAGTTGATCCTAGGAGTATAGGTCCTCAACTAGCGAGACTCGGAGAGGCTATGAGCCTGTAAGCTCCTGAGAGCGTTCTGCTCGCTTGAGAGCGTGTGTAGCCCCTGAGGGCGTGCTGCTCCTGAGAGCGTTCTCGCTGAGTTGATCCTAGGAGTATAGGTCCTCAACTAGCGAGACTCGGAGAGGCTATGAGCCTGTAAGCTCCTGAGAGCGTTCGCTTCGCAGAGCGTGTGTAGCCCCCGGGGCGTCTTTCCTCGAGAGCGTTCTCACTGAGTTGATCCTAGGAGTATAGGTCCTCAACTAGCGAGACTCGGAGAGGCTATGAGCCTGTTGTCAGTGCATATGTACTAATGGTGCTTGCGGTGCGAGTGGCGTGGCTTGGAGATGCGAGTAAATACCATAGATTATAATAACAATCTTGAGTATCTTACACTTGAATTTGTAGCACATGGAAACCTAAATTACAAAACATTATGAAACTAATGGTAAAACTTCTTTAACAAGTACGTGTTCCAAGGCCGTGGCAATAACTCCCCCTCTTGGGTTTTAATCCAGTATGCTCCATTGCCAACGACGCGTTCCATAATGTAGGGGCCTTCCCACGTTGGTGCTAGTTTAGAATCATCTTGAGTTTTTTTCAAGACTAGATCTCCAGGTTGAAAAGATCGAGGATGTACTTGTTTGTTGTAGGACCGCTTTAGGATCTGTTGGTAAGATGCTACTCGATAGGCTGCTAGGAGCGTCGCTCTTCCAGCAGATCGACCTCTCGAGCTAGTACTGAGTCATTATGACCTGATTCGACAAGTTCAGATCGAGTTGTCGTGATTGTCAGCTCGGTAGGGATGACAGCTTCTGTGCCATAACATAAGGAGAATGGTGATTCGCCTGTGTTGGAACGAGCTTTGGTGCGGTGAGCCCATTGTATGTTCTCGAGCTGGTTTGGCCATTGGCTCTTGTTCTTTTCGATCTTTTTCTTCAAGTTCTCTAAAATGGCTTTATTGCTGGCCTCCGCCTGTCCATTGCTTTGAGCGTACTGGGGAGTGGAGAATGCATGAACGATTTTCCACTTGGCTAGGAACTCTCTGACTGTTTTGCCCTTGAACTGGGACCCGTTGTCCATCACTAGCGTGTGTGGTAAGCCAAATCTGGTGATGATATGAGTCCAAATGAAATTCCTGACATGTGACTCTTTGACGTGTGCCAACGGAATTGCTTCGACCCACTTAGTGAAATAATCTGTGGCAGCCAAGACAAAGCAAAAGCCGGTGCTCTTCTGAGGTATGAATGGTCCCATAATGTCCATGCCTCACATGTGGAACGGCCAAGGGCTCGCGATGTTGATCAGTTTGCGGGCTGGCTGAATGATGTTGTGCCCAAATGTTTGACATTTGACACACTTGAGGACATACGTTTTGGCATCAATCTGCATACGGGGCCAGAAGTATCCTTGGAAAATTGCTTTATGGGCCAATGAGCGACCTCCAGCATGGTTTCCACACTCTCCTTCATGGATTTTAGCGAAAATTAACTGACCTTGCTCTGGACTGATGCATCTCAGATGAGGTCCCCCAGCAGATTTGCGAAATAACCTGTCATTAACCAAACAATAGCTACGTGCTTGGTGCGGAATCTTCCTAGCCCTGGCACGCTCATCTGGGAGTGTACCGTGCTGGATGTATTGTATAATAGGCTACATCCATGTTTGACTCATCTGATCTCCAGAGAGTGGGCACATGTCACTGATTGCTAAAACATGGTCCGCTTGGTAAGCTGGTCGGTCGACCACTTCAATGGTCAGTTTTCTAGGGGCACAGTTCGGTGTCTGACTGGCTAGGTACGCTAAGCTATCTGCGTGACGGTTCTCGTCATGCAAAAAATGGTGTATTGTAGCTCTGCTGAAAGAAAGAAGTAAATCATTAACAACTTGAAGGTACTTGGAAAGGTTACCTTCGTTGGTAGTGTACTCTTTTGTGATCTGGCGAACAACCAGTTGCGAGTCACTAAAGATTTGGAGCTCCTTTACACCGAGTTGGATTGCCGCACGCAACCCCATTATTAATGCCTCGTACTCCGCTTCGTTATTGGAGGTTGCGAAGTCTATGCGAACTGCCTTTTCTATCATAGCTCCCTCGGGGGATACTAGAACGATTCCGATACCACTGCCTCCTGGGTTACTGGAACCATCAACGTAGAGGGACCAAACTGTTTTTATGTTTGCTTTTGTGGGTGCGACCTCTGCTTCTGACTCCCAATTGGGGTCGTCGACTGGAAAATCTGCTAGGAAATCTGCGATGACCTGGCCCTTCTGCGACGTGCGGGGGACGAAGTCCATGTGGTGCTCACCCAGCTCTTCGGCCCATATCGCCATCCTAGTAGTCTTATTCTCTTTGTGAAGGATCTGCTTCAATGGAAGGTCGCTAAGTACTCTGATTGGATGAGCTTGGAAGTAAGGTATGAATTTTCTTGCTGAGTATAATAAAGCAAGCACTGCTCTTTCAACGTGGGAATAATTCTTCTCGGCTGGAGTGAGCGTCTTACTTGTGAAGTAGATCGGCTTTTCTGAATTGTTTTCCTCTTTGAAGAGAACCGAACTGATGGCGAAGTCTGATACTGCCAGATAGAGCCCCAGTGTTTCTCCGTCTGTTGGTTTGGCTAAGACGGGAGGCGTTGTGAGGTATTCCTTGAGAGTAGAGAATGCTTGGTGACATTGATCGTTCCATGAGAACTGCTCGCCTTTTTTTAGGATCTGTAGGAACGGTCGGCACTTGTCTGACGCTCTCGATATGAATTGGTTGAGTGCAGCGACCATGCCTGACAGTTTCTGTATCTGTTTCTTTGTTTGTGGGTCGGGCATGTCTAAGAACGCCCGAATTTGGTCTGGATTTGCTTCGATACCTCGCTGTGAGACCTGATACCCTAAGAATTTTCCGGAGGACGCTCCAAAGAGGCATTTCTCTGGGTTCAGCTTCATTCCATTCGGGCGAACTGAGAACGCTTTGCTCAAGGTGAGTGAGGTGGTCACCGCTTTTTGCTTTTGACGACCATGTCGTCTATGTAGACCTCCATGGTGTCGCCTAACATGTCCTGGAACATGTCCGTTACCAGTCGTTGATAAGTCGCCCCGGCGTTCTTGAGTCCGAACGGGAGAACGTTGTAGCAATAAACTCCTTGCTCAGTGATGAATGAGGTCTTCTCCTGATCTTCCTCAGCGAGTGGTATTTGGTTGTACCCACTATATGCATCCATGAATGATAACAGCTCGTGCCCACAAGTCTGATCGACTAGCCGGTCGATTCTAGGTTGTGGGAAGCTGTCTTTAGGTGTTTCTTGGTTGACGTTGGTGAAGTCGACGCACAGGCGGACTGTACCGTTCTTCTTCGGAACTGCCACGATGTTTGCTACCCAATCTGGGTAATCGACCTTCCGTATGAAACCGACTTGCTTGAGTTTGCGACCTCGTCGTTCACTGCTTTTTGAAAACGTAATGACAATCTTCTAGGCCGTTGTCGAACTGGTTTGGCACCAGGGTTGACGTTTAACCTATGGCATGCAACGCTAGGATCTATACCAGGTACATCGATATACCACTGCGAACACATCTTTATTCATGGACAAAAAGTTTACAAGATGGGCTTTAAGTGTGGGGTCGAGGTTAGCCCCGACATAGACGAAGTTTAGGGTGCGTCTTCGTTCCCGTGATTCACTTGTCGCCTTTCTTGATTCGGTCTTGAGCCTTGTCTTTGTTTGAGTGCTCTCTGGAGGATTGCACTTTGTAGATGTTGTGCTGGTCTGGTGAGTGGCTGTAGTAGCTGTAGGAGCTGGAGCGTCTTTTGTGGTTACGACAACAGGTCGAAGTGACTTCGTGGGGTCGCGGACAAATGGCTGGAATGGTTTGTCGCAGAAGATCGGGCCGTATGAGAGCTGGCGGGGCGATCTCTTGGCTCTGTTTGTGCGGGATGCTCTCTACTAGGGCAACCTCTAGGATCTGTAATGCGGGGACACCTGCTGCCCTAGTGTAGCTCGGGGTCTAGGCTGGTAAGAGGAGGTTCTTGTTGGAGCCCCCGTTCTGCTTTGGGACGTTGGTTCTGACCTCGCCACTAAGTCTTTTGGCCATCAGATAGGTGGGTGGGCTCGTTCGACCGATGGGAGATTCGGTGGTCTTGTTCGCTGCGATGATCTGGTTACATTGATAGGCCTCGAGCTGGTTGCTCCGAAGCTCCATCATTCCTCTGGGGCCAGGAAAACGGATCACCTAATGTAATGTGGAAGGCACTACCTGCATTTGATGGATCCATCGTCGTCCTAAAATAGCGTTGTAGGATGACTTGGTATCGAGGACGCTAAAACGCGTGTTGAAGCTGACCTTGTCTTCTCGGGAGCCCATTGATACTGGGAGTATGATGTCTCCCATTGGGTCGGCCCTAGACCCATTGAATCCAAAGAGAGGCGCGATCGGGTCTATGAAGACCGATTTCGGCAGGCTCATCTCTTAGATGGTATGGTAGAACAAAATATCGCACGAGCTGCCAGGATCTATCAAAATTCGCTTGACGGTCCAGTCGCTGATTTTGACGTGGATCATGAGTGCGTCGTTGTGCGGGAGGCAAACCTTGTTGATGTCGGCCTCCGAGAAGGTAATATCTCTTGACCTGCGTCCTGAACTGCGTGGTGCGGGTGCAGCTTGCGAAGAAAAGTTGTAAACTTCATGAAGGGCGCCAACGCGCCTTCGTTTTTTCTCTAGATGTGGAAACAGAATCATTCTGAAGTGTGATTATGTGAATGGTTCTGTCATATTCCCGACCTGTTGACGGTTGGCGACGATCTTGACGAGAGCGGTCTCGGGGACGTCCTCTGCTATGAGAGCGACCTTGGGACCTCTGATCGTTACGTCGAGGTGGGGATCTACTTCGTACTCTGCGGGCCATGAGCTTGTGGCGCAGGTCGCCGTCGGGTATGTTGGTGTATTGCTTGATGTGTCCGGCTTCTATGAGATCCTGCAAGTAATGCTTGAGCCCCCAGCATACATCGGTCTCATGGCACCTAGCTCGGTGGAAGGCGCAGTAGGGCTGGTCGGGGCGATCTGCCGGTTGTCTGATCTCAGGTCGGTAGTAGGCAGCTCGTTTGATCTTCTCTAGTATGTAACTAGGGGATCTAGTGAGTACGGCGAATTCTCGGTCATTACTCGCTTTGAGTTTGGAGGGCTGCCCTTGTTGTCGGGGTCGTTTTTTAGAGGATAATGATACCTCGTAAACTTCTCCTTCTTCTACTTCCTCTTCATCTTGGTTCTGATTTTTCAAACCTTCTTGTAACTTGATTTACCTATCGACTCGAGCGTACAGCTCGGCCAACGTTTCAGGCTATTCTTTCAGGAGCGACCTGGTGAACGCAGTGTTGCGGGTGCGGCAGGCGTTTGTGAAAGCCACCGCGGCGAATGACTCTTTGAGGCCACTCTCCATGTCTAATAGTTCGGTTTTGAACCGACTTAAGAAGGAGCGGAAGGTTTCCTCCTTGCCGAGTGTAAGCTGAAATAGTGAATTGAGATCGCCCTTCTTACGTCTATTATGGACGTATTGGCTTGCGAACAGGTCAGTGAGCTGTTTGAAGTTCTTTATCGAGTCGGCCTTGAGGGAGAAGAACCAGTCGAGTGGGCCATCTTTTAGACTAGCGGGAAATAGTCTGCAATGAAGGTGGTCGAACTCTGGTGCACTGTAGAGTGCTAGACTTTGCCTAAGCATGTACGACCATCGTACATTGGGAACCGTGGTTGGACGAAATCTGGAGGAGAGATCTTGCGGAGTAGCTCAACAGCAAATGGAGATGCGCGGTAGGTTTTCAGCATCTTTTGCACTATCAGGGTGCAATCTTTCTTTACTGCATTTTTGTCGAGCCTTTGGCTCAGCTCGTTGATCTGCTGACTAACGTTGATGACGTCGTCCTCAGCGGTGGTACCTAGTGGGTTCTGTGTATCCACTTGTGCACGAAGTGTGACATTTTCCTGCCTGAGCTGAGCTATTTGCTCGTTTACTGTGCCTAATTGTCCTGCTAGCCTGTGGAGTTGAGCTTCGAAGCTTGCCATGCTTCGTAGGCTTGAGAGTTTTGGTTATGGATTTGTTTGGAAATGGTTTGGTTTCTCAAGTAATCGAGACCACAGACGGCGCCAATGTAAAGGTGTGGTTTAACTTTCCCTTACAAACAGTCAATGGGGGACTGGAATAGGTTATTGGATGGACCGAGTTCGTCTTGAGAGCGAACTGCCTACGTATCTTGCTCTTGGGTTTTGTGGGGGAGAGCAAAATCAGGTCTGGTGTAGTTCATAGGAGAGGTATTTATAGATATCAAGAGTGTATCCTTGCCCACCACGTGTAAAGGATATCCCAAAAGAGGGGTGGAGATCAGGGTAACATGTGAGAACTGTCCTCATAGGCCTACTGTAATGATGTGGAGTGTCAGTCTGTATAAGTAGCTTGCGGCCGTGACCAGTGGCTGACGGCCAAGATATGTGCAAGTCGACTTTAGTCATGATTATACGGAAGGGGTATCGAGTCACTTTCCTAAGCGTGGTTCGCGCGGATGATCGCGCGACTGTTAGTATCGTTCTATTAGCTCATGAATGCGACCTGGATCCACTGGTCGATGTGTCATTTCCACCATGTTATGCGCGTGTTGGATAGAGAATATCACTCCCCTATAGTTGAATCTTAAATGATTGCAGTTATCTTTGTGCCTAATTTGATAACGTACAAAAATTTTATCGAAAAAAAAACACATACAAATTTTCCTTGAAAGCATGACCAGTTTTTATTTTAACTATTGGTTATATTTACTTTGTACATGTGAAAATTCTGGAAAGAAGCTTTACGGTACATACAAGACACCCCCACCCCCACCCCTCTTCCTGCAGTAAACATTTTACGTCATTATTTCCTAAGTTCTTGACCGTCATCGCTGTTATACTATGCTTTATTTATACAGAAGCACGCGTCTCTTTTTCCAACCTATTGACAGTTCGGAGATATTACGGTGTATAGAAATAAGAAGTGTGTAGAAGAATTACGAAGTCCTTCCTGTGTCCTGACCTTTACATCCGTTAGAGGTAAGTCCTTAATTTCTCTGTTTCTTTTTGTTTTATGTGAGACTAGCATTTCGCTCTATTAGCGTCAAATTAAGAGCTGTCCAATTAACCAAGCTGCGAAAGCGAGCCCAACAAAAGCCCAGTCAATGTGGCAAGGTTGATTTTAAAAAAATTGTAATTGAAGCCCACTCAAAATAAGCGCAACCAAATTGCAACCGAAACTCAGTAGCAAAAAGCCCATCGAATTCCAACAGAATCCCAGCCGCAATTAGAGTTGAATATTACATTTACATATTTACCCTTGTCAAATACAACAAAGTACAAATAAAATCAGATTAGATTATTGTAAATAGAAAATATGAGCAAGGACAAATTTGGAAAACAAAAAATTCAGTCGATAGAAACACTATTGTTACTTGAGGAGTTTTCTTTACAGAGTAAAGATTAATCGGTGTGTTTGAATATGTTATGCTCCAGAAACTATAGAGCACACCAATCCAATACGACAGAAGCGAACAATCAATATCAAATGTAGTAGAAACAACAACCCACAACTACGGTGTATGAAATCAACTAAATAACTCCTAAACAAGTTGTAAATTACTAACCAATTCAAACAAACAACCAATATAAGTGAGATAAAGATTTACGTGGTTTAACTTGCGCCTAATCCACAACCAAATAGAAAAATTTCCAATAGAGAGAATAGTTAAAAGAGTACAATAAGCTCTCACCTTGATTCCAAAGAATCCCCAAAGTTTCCAAAGAAAAAACTCACAAATCTCTTTCTTTCTCTCCTCACAACAATGTTCTCTCAACTCTACAATTTTCAATGGTATAGACAACTACCAAAGAGTTTGGGCATAAACAAATGAAGAGAAGACTCGAGTCTTTCTTTTTCCAAAGCTCTCTTAAGGAGGCACCAAATCTCACACCCTAGCAACCAATTTTATCTCCCACCACAATTTTCTAAACCCTAACTTTGTTTTAAAATGTAGTTGAAATTTTGGTGGATTCATTTTGACAAATAGTTGTCAAAATATCAAGGCCCATTTGACCCATCACAACAGAATAGTTATTGCTTACCCCAGTCTCATATAGAGATTCTACAACTGTTAAAATTTTAGTATGTGGTATTTTAAAGAAGAACTTATAATGGTTTGTCTTTAATTGTTCATGTTAGCTTCCACGCATGCTTATATTCCATTTTTGGAAGGATATTTACTTTACTTATTTAGGTGAATGAGCAACATATAGATCTGGTTTTCCGTAGATTTTGTGCCGTCATTGACTTTAAGTATTGCCCTGTTCATGACATCACGAGGAGGGATGATGGTACTCTTTATAATGGGAAGATTGTACATTTTTTTGGCCTCACCGATTGGTTAGATACTATTCACCTTTGCGAGACAGGGAGAGATGGCAATTCTTGTTCATCAGCATGGACAAAAAGTTTCTTCTCATTCCCGTCTCTCCTTCTTGGGTCCCTATCATAATTGTTGTAGATATTGGTGTTTTATGCCTACGACCTGATGTTGAGGTTAAAGGGGAATGGCTGCACTTTTTTCGGGATAAGAGTTGTCTACATATTAAGTTTCTTGGGGTAAACTTGAATCAAGCCTTATGTAGTTCATCTCTCTTTATTTATAGATGTTTGAGCTGACCTTCCATATTTGCTCCAGGCCGTTATGAAATGTAGATACACCTTGTGTGCTATCTTGGAGATTTGTTATTACTCTAATGTTACAAAGTAAATGTCTCCTTGATTGTTGTGTTGATTGAGCTCCAAGATTGCGCTAGTTGATTTGCTTCCATAAATGGCTATAACTGATGTTGGGAACGTTCTGGGGTTGGGTCGCTGGTACGCTCTGATGAATTGGTACGAGCTGATAGACTACGATCTGGTGTGTGGACACGTGTAATGTAGTGTAGAACAGATGGTACTTACACAACCCCCTTTATTTTATATGTTTTATGTACAGCCGCGGTGGAAAAAGTATGTTTAAAATAAAGCTTGACAACATGTGTCAGACAGCTAGTTATTTGAATCGGGTTTTGAAAAATGTGCGGGAACTGTTGGGTTGGATTCGTGGACCCCAAAATCGCGGCGGTTTGTGGGCGAGTCATGATTATAGTTGTGGGAATACGAAAAAGTTTGTTTTTCTTTGAGGTTTGTGCTGTCAAAGGGTTTTGTTTTGTTGGAAAGGTCATTTGTGTCTTCATTCTACCAGTTCAACGAAGAAAAGGAAGAGAGAAGAAAAACAAAATACTCCACAACCCTTCTTTGCTCTTTCGTTTTCCAGGTGCGTTCTTTGAAAAAAACTTGATTTTTATTTCTTTTTGCTTTCATAATGTCTATGACCAGTGATAGTTTAAGTGGTGAAGTTGAGATAGATGAGTGGAGAGAGAGAACAGTAAGTGCTGAAGAAGTTGAAGCTAGGGTTTGTAGTGGTGATGATGCTTCATTGTCTTCGTCATTGGAGACGATGGTTGATGATGCGAGGATGCCTAGGTCGGAGGATTGCTATGCTTCTTTGAGGGAGGAGTTTGGTTGGGTGGAGGCCGACCTGGCCATGTACGACCTGAGTGAGGAGAGGAACTTGTATAGTAGTGACTACGTTCCTTGTGGTGGAGGGGTAGTGGTTTGTTATGGGCAGTTGAAGGCTGGGATGAGGTTGCCTTTTTCCCGTCTTACTGTGGAGGTGTTGATTTTTTTGGGAAAAGCCCCTTGTCAGTTCGTAGGGAGCAGTTAGAAGATTTTCCATGTGTTGGATTTGTTGAATGAGAGGGGCTATAACATCTACTTATCAGATGTGCTGGAGCATTTCACTGTGAAAAGGTCGGCTACTCTGAACTTTAGTTTTCAAGTCGGGAAGGGGAAGTCTTTTGTTATTGTGGGAGTGAGTAATGAGAATTGGGGGCGTAGGCCATTGTTGGTTGTGGGTAGATATTTTCCTTCTCATTGTAAGTTGAACATTTGTGTTGTACGGTTGGAGGGTAGATCGTCTGTTCTAGGTCGTACTATGTGTATGTTATATTATACTTTGGACGTTCTGGCTTATTTGTTTTGTTTGTGCAGAGGTTCATATTCTTGATCATACTGAGACTGGTGTTATAGAAATGTTTGCTTGTTTAAGCTTGGAGAAAAAACGAGTTTTGTTGGGGGAGGTTGCGCATTATTTTAAGAGGCGTGGAGGAGAGAAAATCAACCGCAAAAAACTGAAGCAAAAGAAGAGGGCTAGCAAGGATGTTGTTGATATCTCTGATTCTAGCTCGGATTCTACAATAGAGAGGGAGAGCCACAAGAAGGCACCTGTTTCTGGAGGGAGAACGGCTGGAGGAGCTATAGATAGTCGTTCTGCTTCGGTGAGGATGACTAGAGGAGTTGTTGATAGCCGTTCTGCTCCAATGAGTTGCTGAAAGCCGTTCTGCTTTCAAACATTCTGAGGTGGGTGATGGTGAACGTTCTGCATCCAAACGCTCTGAGGTTGGTTGTAGAAGTCTTCCGGTAGTCTTTGGTGGAGATCTTTGGTGGAGGTCTTTGGTGGTAAAGGCCGTGATAGTCTTTGTTGGTAGTCTTTGGTGTAAATCTTTGGTGGAAGTGGTGATGCTCTTACTTCGTTCTAGAGGCCTAATCTGAAGAGACGCTCTGAAGTGGTTGAGACGGAGGGGGCAAAGAGGTCCCGTTCTGAGTATGAATAACGACCTGGTGCTGGTAAAGGTCGTGCTTCTTCAGGTCGAGTACCATTGAAGAGGATGAACTTGAGTGATTTAGCTGTTGATGCTTGGGCGGCTGAGGCTCGTGGTAAGAAGAAAGCTGGGGATGCTGAGCCAGCTGCTAAAAAATGTCAGGGGTCGGGGAGTGCGGCCCCAGGTGACAAGAGTGGAGATGACGTTCTGAGTAGGCTTGTCATGTATGATGACCCTGCAAGTGGGCTGAGGAAGTTTGTGAAGAATGGGGATTGTAGTTTTAAGTCCACGTTGGTGGCAGGAGGGTTGCTGGAGAGCATTGCTCTTGATGGAGATAGGTGTAAGCTGGACTCTGGGCAAGGCTTGGATGCGCACCTGAAAGAGATAGACCGATCGCTGTACTTTGTGAGTGCTCTGCTGATCTGAGCTTGTTTTCTTTATGCATTGTAAGTTTTGCGGATCTAACTTATTTTATTGGTTGTTAGGTGCTGGCCATGTACAGGAAGTTGAGGGATATGGCAACCATCTCTGACCTGTACAAAAAGGAGTTGGATGCTGCCAAGGAGGCCTATGACAAGCTGGTGGCTGTGCAAAAGGTGGAGAGGGCTAAGGTTGTTGGGCTGAGGGCTCAGGTGCATGATCTGGCTGGGGATGTGGCCTTGTTATGACCTGCTCTCGATGCTTCAAAGCTAGAGACTCAGCATTGGGCTGGTGAGTTTAGAAAGGCACAGGCCGTTGCTGAAAAAGCTCAGGCTGAGTACAACGACCTGGTTGATTTGGTGGAGAGTGGGGTTGAGTATGTTCTGATTGAAGATTTTATGGAGCTGGATCGTAAGTACAACTCCCTGAAAAGATCTATCGAAAGTGGGGCTGCAGTGGTAACTGGTGGATGTACCACTGCAGATGCTAGTAGACGATCTGATCTGCCCTCCGACCTAGGTGTTGTTCCAGCTGCCTCTCCTAATGATATTGTTATGGATGTGTTGAAAGTGGTTGATGATCCGCCTAGCAGCTCTGCTGCTGTAGAGGGCTGCGAGCTGGATCTTTTGAATGTAGAGCAAGTTTCCCATGTTGTGTGATATTAAGTTTCTCTAGTTTGAGTTTGTGTTTGCAGGTTCTTTGAACAATATTTAAACATTTGTGTTTTTGCTACTGATAAACTATATTTTTGATGATGGGGATACTGAGGTCGGTTTTCTAGAATAATCTGGGGCCCTCTAGTATCTATCCTAATTTGTATTTAAGTAGCAATATTTAAATTACTTACTTGCTGAGATTGTGCTTGATGTTTGCATACAGATGATTGCTTTTGCTATTTTTGATTTGTTGTATGGCGACCTGTGTTCTGAATTGATGAACTGTTGGACTTTGCTAGGTCGTCTGGTTGTAACAGGTCATGGAGCATTCGTGTATGACCTGATATATTTGCGTAGTTGACACCTAGGCTTTCTCATGCCCTTAGGTGTTTGTGCTGAGTCGTTCCTTCTTGGGGGAACTTCTTATTGATATAATTAGCCTTTGACCGGCCATTATACTTGAGTCTAACTTAAACCATGTCGAGGTCGTAAGCTGGCTTGGGGTTCTTTTGGAGGGCCCCTGGATTGTATTTGTCTGATAATTGGCCTTTAAGTGGCAATTATAGTTGAATCATGCTTAACCCTAGCGTTGGTGTTAAGTTGATTTAGGGTCCTTTTGGGGGACCTTGGGTTGAATTGTTTGATAATTAACCACTGCGTGGTTGTTGTACTTGAGTCGTTCTTGACTCCGCCTTTGATGTACGACCTGACATTGTGATGTCCGAGGTCGGGTTGGGTATTGCAAGATGCATGGTACTCATGTAAAACAAAAGATGACATCTGTACTCGAAATGTTGATGAAAATTTATTCATATCGACTGATATATCTGGGGAACAAAACTTATTGATAAAATCACTTGAGGAGAGTTGTATTCCAAGGTTGGGGAAGCATATCACCGAGCTGAGTTTTAATCTAATATGCGCCATTTCCAACGACTTTGTCAATAATGTAGGGGCCTTCCCATGTTGGGTCGAGCTTGGTAGGAGCAAGTGTCTTTTTAAGAACTAGGTCGCCAGCTTGAAAAGATCTTGGGACAACCTTCTTGTTGTAAGATCGTTGGATTGTTTGGTGGTACCGAGCTAGGGATATTGCAGCTGTTTCCCTTCGTTCTTCTAGGAGATCGATCTCTTTTGCCAAGATGCTGTCATTTTCTCCTGATTCGACGATGTCAGAACGTGTAATTGTGATTGTGAGTTCTGATGGTATGACTGCTTCTGTTCCAAAGCAAAGTGTGAAAGGAGATTCATTGGTACTGGCTCTGGCTACTATTCTGTATGCCCATAGAATGTTCTCGAGTTGTTCCGGCCATTGACTTTTCTTGCTTTCCAACTTCTTTTGGAGATTCTCCTTGATTGCTTTGTTGGTAGCTTCTGCTTGGCCATTGCTTTGTGCATATCTGGGTGTAGAAAATGCTTGAATGATACGCTATTTTTGTAGAAATGCTTTAACTTGCGAGCCAGCAAATTGAGTTTCGTTGTCCATGACAAGGGTGTGGGGGAGACCAAATCTTGTGATGATATTGGTCCATATGAAGTTGATGACGTGGACTTCTTTGACTTGAACTAGAGGGATTGCTTCTACCCATTTGGTGAAGTAATCTGTGGCTGCTAGGATGTATCTTAGTCCTGTTTTCTTTTGCGGGATGAATGGTCCCATGATGTCTAGCCCCTACATGTGGAAAGGCCAAGGGATGGCTATGTTGACCAACTCCCGTGCTGGGCTTAGGTGGTTGTGGCCAAATATTTGACATTGGTGGCAATTGAGAACGTACGTTTTTGCTTCGATATGCATGCCTGGCTAGTAGTACCCTTGGGCTATTGCTTTATGTGTTAGGGATCTTGCTCCTACATGGTTGCCACATTCGCCCTTGTGAATCTCGTCGAAGATGAGTTGGCCTTTGCATGGAGTGATACACCTAAGGTGTGGTCCGCCTGCTGATTTACGGAACAAGCGTCCGTTAATTATGGTGTATCTAGGAGCTCGAAATTGTATGGCACGTGCATTCTTTGTCTCTTATGGGAGCTCTCCATGTAAGATGAACATGACAAATGGGCCTATCCAAGATTGAATGATCTCTTCCTCGGATGAGGGCTGGACATCTGTGAGGCTGTTGACGCTTTCTTGGTGGTAGGCGAGCCTCTCTAAAATGTCAATATAGATTGTGCTGGGGCAAACCTTTTCTGTTTTTTAGGCTAAAAAGGCTAGACTATCTGCATGTATGCTATCTTCCCTTGGAATATGATTTAATGAGAACGTTTTGAACGATCTGATGAGGTTACTGACGACCTGAGCGTACTTGGCAAGGTTTGCTCCATTCGTGACATATTCCTTGGTGATCTACTTGACTATTAGCTGTGAGTCGTTGTAAGCTTTAAGCATTGGGACTTGTAGTTGTTGTGCCATGCGGAGGCCTATGATCAATGCTTCGTACTCTATTTCGTTGTTGGACGTTGCAAAATCGATCTTGATTGATTTTTGTAGCTGGGTGTCTTATGGTAAAGTTAACACAGCCCCCAGTCCACTGCCGTTGTTGTTGCACGCTCCATCTATGTAGAGGTGTCATGTGTCTGAGGTTGCTCGTTGATGGAGTGAAGTGATGGGCTCAGGTTCCCAGTTGACGTCTTCGATGGGAAAATCCGCAAGGAAGTCAACAATGACCTGTCCTTTGCGAGAAGTTCTGGGAATGAACTCGATGTGGTGATCTCCAAGCTCTTTAGCCCATTTGGCCATTCGAGCCATTTTGTTGTTGGAACTCAAAACTTGCTTGATGGGTACATCGCTTATTACCTTTATGTTGTGGGCTTGAAAGTAAGGACAGAATTTCCGAGCTGAGTATAACAGAGACAATATTGATTTCTCCATTGCGGAGTAATGTTTCTCTGCATCGGCCAATGTATTGCTTGTGAAGTAGACATGCTTTTCGATTCCCTCATTTTCGTGAAAGAGGACCGAGCTGATTGCAAAGTCAGTAGTTGCAAGATAAAGTCCCAACGTTTCTCTTTCTTCTGGTTTGGACAGGACGGATGGAGTTTATAAATACACTTTCAGGTCGTTGAAAGCTTTTTGGCATTCGTCTGTCCATGTGAATGTTGCGCCTTTTTTGAGTATTTATAGGAATGGTCTGCACTTATCAGATGCCTGTGAGATGAATCTGTTGAGGGCTAAAACAATCCCAGATAACTTGTGGATTTGTTGCTTTGTAGTTGGCTCTGGCATGTCTAGGAGAGCTCGTATCTGTTCTGGGTTTGCTTCAATGCGTCTTTGTGAAACGAGGTAACCTAAGAACTTCCCTAAGGCTACTCCGAATATGCATTTGGCTGGATTGAGCTTCATCTTATTTTGGCGTAACCTTTCAAAGGCTTCTTGCAGGTGAGAAATGTGATCACCCGCCTTCTCGCTTTTAACCACCATGTCTTCTATGTAGACTTCCATGGTGTCACCTAGCAGGTTTTTGAATATTTTGGTGACCAGTCTTTGGTAGGTCGCACCGGCGTTCTTCAAGCCGAATGGTAGGACGTTGTAACAAAACGTTCCTTGCTTGGTGATGAAGGACGTTTTTTCCTGATCTTCCTGTGCTAGCGGTATTTGATTATATTCGTTGTATGCGTCCATAAATGATAAAAGCTCGTGACCACAGATTTGATCTACCAGTATGTCGATTCTTGGTAGGGGGAAACTGTCCTTTGGGCAGTGCTTGTTGACGTTGGTGAAGTTTATACAAAGTCGTACCTGACCATTCTTCTTTGGAACAGCTACAATATTGGCTAGCCAGGTCGGATATTCGACCTCTCTGATGAATCCCACATTTTTTAGCTTTTCTATCTCTTCATTGATGGCTTTTTGAAATTTGAGTGCTAGTTTCCTTGGTCGTTGTTTGATAGGCTTGACAGTTGGATCTACATTTAACTTGTGGTAAGCGACCTGAGGGTCGATTCCTGGTATATCGATATACGACCAAGCAAAAACATCTTTATTGAGAAATAGGAATTTGACAAGTTGCGCCTTGAGCGTGGTGTCTAAATCAGCTCCCACATAAACAAACTTTGGGTCATCATCTGTGCCCAGATTAACTTTTTCTCCTGGTTCTATTTGAGCTTGTTTTCCTTTGAGCTTGTCTGCTGCAGTTGCTGGAAGGCTAGATGCTTGAGGATCTTGCTTCTTTGGGACGTCCTTGTCTTCGACGACTTGATGCTTGGGTAAGGTCGTTGTGTTGACGTGATTGCATCAGTGAGCTTCTAGTTGGTCACTTCTAAGCTCCATGATGCCTCGGGGTCCGGGGAACTGTAGGACTTGGTGCAATGTTGATGGAATTGCTTGGATCTTGTGAATCCATTTGAGTCCAAGATGGCAGTGTAGGACGACTTGACATCGATCACACTGAAGCGTGTTGAAGTTTTGACCATGTCTTCCTTCGCCAATGGAGACTGGTAGGATAACGTCTCTGATGGCATCTGTGCGATCTCTGTTGAACCCATAGAGTGGTGCATTTGATTCTATCATCACCGAGTCTGACAGGTGCATATTCTTGTAAGGTTGATAGAAAAGTATGTCGCACGAGCTGCCTGGATCGATGAGGACTCTTTTGACTGTCCAACCGTTGATTTTGACGTGTACTACTAGGGCATCATTATGGGGTAGGCACACCTTGTCTAGATCCTCCTCAGTGAATGAAATTGCTGTTGTTGTTTGAGGGTTGGTGGGATTGATCACCTCAGCTTTGTGGGAGAGGTGATCGATTTCTTGAAGCGCACCCACTCTTTGTCGCTTTTCACGACCTAAGATTTCGTCATTGGAGGTGTCTGTAATCATGTTGATTACCTTTTCCTCATCATGGTCGGAGGAGTGTTGTCTCCTGTTATGTCTCAACTGACCTGGTGATTTAGATCGTTGGGTTGTTCGGCTCTTGCTTTTGTTGTCTGGCAGGAACTCTTTCAATTTGCCCTCTTCGACCAAGTCTTGGAGGTAGTGCTTTAGGCTCCAACAATCATTGGTGTCATAGTGGTGGAGCTTGTGGAAATGGCAGTATGGACGTTCTGTAATGGTGATCACCTTGTTGATGTTGGGCTTGAAGTATGGTGCTGTATATATCTTCTTCAGGATCTGGCTTGCGTCTTGGAGAAGTTGGAGAATTCCCTCTTTGTGTAAGAAGGTTTGTAGGAGGTGAAGCTCTTGTTATTGTTGTTGTTGTTCTTATAATAGTGGATGCTTTCTTTGGGCTCTTGTTTGTCGCTCATTGCGAGGACTTCTTTGCCCTTGCGCTGGGCCAACCATTCCTCATACTTGATGTACTTGTCTATTCTGTGGTATAAGTCGTCTAAGCGTTCTGGCTTATTTCGCATTAGAGACCCTGCTAGGTCGGAGTCATCCAGGAGAGCGTTGGTGAATGCAGAAGTTGCAAAGCTGTCTTTTAAGCCTGGCTCCATTAAGAGGAGCTCCTTTTTGAAACGTCCTAGGAAGGTGTGAATCGTCTCGTCATGTGCTTGCTTGAGCTGAAACAGGGAGTCCAGGTCGGCTTGCTTCTTCTTATTGTGGACGAACTTTGCTGCGAACGACTCAGCTAGCTTGTCAAAGTTGCTGATTAAATCAGGAGTGAGCATGTAAAACCATTCCAAAGCTCCGTCTTTCAGGTTGGTTGGAAAGAGTTTGCACTTCAAGTAGTCATACTGCAGAATACCAGATAGTGTGAGGATCCGGGTGAAACGAGCTACGTCTCGGCCCTCGACCACGAGCTACCGCCGTCTGGCCGGGAACTTTGGTTGGATGAACTCTGATGGAGGCTGCTTGTCTCTGATTTCGGTTGTGAATGGTGATGCCTTGTATGTCTGGAGGATCTTCTGAGCGATCTGGAGTGCGCTGGCCTTGTCATTCGACTTCTCCAATCTTTGTTCGAAGTCTTCTAACCTTTTGTTTGTGGTGGTGGTAATGGCTGTGACGGCATTGTTCTCCACTGCGTCTGGAGTGTCGTTGTTGTTGTTGGAGGTGGCTTGTTCCCGCATTGTCTAGTTATCTTGTTGCAAGGTGAGGAAGGCTTCTTGGAGCGTCTTCATCTGATCTGCCAATATTTGAAGTGAGGGGTCCATGGTGGTTTTTCTGACCAGTTTCGTGGGTTGAGAAAAGAATGACTGTTCTTTTCTTAAGGAAACGAACCGGCAGACGGTGCCAATGTAGATGTTGGTGTTTTATGCCTACGACCTAATGTTGAGGTTAAAGGGGAATGGCTGCACTCTTCTCGGGATAAGAGTTGCCTACGTATCAAGTTTCTTGGGGGTAAACTTGAATCAAGCCTTACGTAGTTCATCTATCTCTATTTATAGATGTTTGAGCTAACCTTCCATATTTGCTCCAGGCCGTTATGAAGTGTAGATCCACCTTGTGTGCTATCTTGGAGATTCGCCATTACTCTAATGTTACAAAGTAAATGTCTCCTTGATTGTTGCGTTGACTGAGCTCCAGGATTGCGCTAGCTGATTTGCTTCCATAAATGGCTATAACTGATGTTGGGGACATTCTAGGGTTGGGTCGCTAGTACGCTTTGATGAATTGGTACGAACTGATATACTACGACCTGGTGTGTGGACACGTGTACTGTAGTGTAGAACGGATGGTACTTACAATTGTGATTGTCCTGTAATTAATCTACTTAGTGGATTTGGGGTTCTAAATCTTCCAAGATTTTTATCTTCCTGTGTTATACATGGTAGTATGGTACTGCTTCTTGACGTTTTTGTTCTTTGATTGGTCTTTTGACTGAACTTTGTCCTCTGTGTTCTTTTTCGTTTTTTTTTTACAAATTTTACCTCTTTAATTAATCTTTTCTTTCAACTTTTACTAACCAAGAAAGGAATTTTTAATTATCAACATAGAAAGTACCATAAGCACCTCGGTTGAGTTTTCTTTTACCTTAGAATTTATGAAACTTTAACTCCACCATTTCGTTGGACTATTAGTAGTACGTAACTACGTATGTTGATAATTGTGTGTAATACTAGTGATCTACATTTAGGGAGTGTTTGTTTTTGGCTACTTATAAGTGCTTACTACTTATAAGTGTTTGCTACTTATAAGTTTCTGTAAGTCAAGTTTTACTACTTACACTTTTGACACTTATAAATAGCAAAAATATACCATAACAAGAGTCACCCATTTATAAGTAGCTGGAAAACAAACACCAAAAAAAAAATAGTCCACCACTTACACTGAAAATATGTAGTAAGCACTTACAAAACCCAAAAAATAATCACCCCCTAACATACGTAATTTAGATAACTTTAAAAAATGAATAGTTCCTATTAGAATAATACACTGCCCAGGACTCTTTTTTGTAGATATGAAAATTAACTTTGGCATGTGTAGTGTTCCACATAGGTCATTACACCATCTCATAATACATCCCCCTTCTCTTTTGGCATGTGTAGATATTAGAATAATACTCCCCCTCCTCTCGCACTCTCTATGCAAGTAAGCTTTTTAGGCAGCTTTCTAAGAGCAAGTTGGGGCAGTTGCTAAATAAAGCTGCTAAAAGGGTGCCACCTAAGCTTTTTGGCTGTTTTAGCCAGCCAAATCAAATTTTCCATGTAAAAACTGAAAAACAGTTCCAATCGAGATTTTAAATTTGAAGTTCTAATAATTTTTAAACTTAAGTTGAAAGTTAAAGCACAGACGACACAAATTCTACATCCGTCAAAATTTAACACACGGACAGCAGAAATTGTGCATCTGTCTCCTAGAATATAATTTTGGCACCTAATAGACAAGGCTACAAATTAGGTTGGGTTTATCACACTAGCCAAATTTAAGACCCTTCTAACTGTTAGGGTTTATACCGATACCAATCGATTCCCCACTACACAGATAACTTGTATTTGAACACAATTCGACTCCAATCAACAATCTAAATATTCCCTACAACCAAACTAACATGCCCAACTCGCTAAACAACTATTAACAACAGATAATAATGTAAAACAGTAAAAGCAAACCACAACACAAAGATATACCATGGTTCGGCCAATGGTGCCTACTTCTGCAAGAGCTAGTCCTTTATAAAGTGGGAAGGAAGATTACAATCACTCCTTGCAGTCTCTCACCTTACTAGATCACTCCTCTCTCTTTACAGGGTTGTATCTCTATAAAGGTTATCTCTCAATCTTGATAGCTTTCAAGATTGGGTTTCTCTCTTTGTTCTTGTGTATTTTTCGTGTCTCTGCCGAGTGTTAGGTTTTGCCAAAAACCCCAACCCTCATTGCAAACTCGCGGTCCACAAAAAATAGAATTCTCTGAAAAATAGGCATGGGCGCGGGGCGTGCCTCGGGCCAGACCAAGTCGAGCACGGGTCGCGCTTAAGGTACTGGAGGTCGACCAAGGCATGAGCGCATGTCGTGCCTTAGGCAAGTCTATTCTGAGCGTGGGTCGCGCTCTGGCTTATGCACGCAAGCATAACACCTTTTCTCCTCATGTGAGGGATAACGCCAACAATCTCCCCCTCCCGAACAGTGAGGGGGGATACCTCCATGCAATTTCCAAATTAACAGGAGGAGTCTGCTACCATTCTGCGCCCGACGGTAGCACAACAAACATCAAACTTACCTTTTGGTAAGACTTTGGTCATCATATCCGACCCGTTCTTGTCAGTATGGATCTTCTCGATACACAAATGCTTGTCTTCGAGTACTTCTCTAATCCAATGATAACGCACGTGTATGTGCTTGGATCTAGAATGAAAACTCAGATTCTTGCTCAAATGGATGACGCTCTGACTGTCACATAGAACTACAAACTGTTTCTGCTTTAGCCCTAGTTCGTCGAAAAACCTCTTCATCCATAGCATCTCTTTACAACACTCAGTGGCTGCAATATACTCGGCTTCTGTAGTGGAGAGGGCAACACACTTTTGCAACTTTGATTGCCAAGAAACTACTCCCCCTGCAAAAGTAACCAGATAACCGGAGGTGGACTTCATCGAATCAACATCACCTACCATGTCTGTATCAGTGTAGCCTTCAAGTAATGGCTTACTTCCACCAAAGCACAAACACGATTTGGAAGTGCCCTTGAGATATCTCAATATCCACTTAACACCTTCCCAATGCTCCTTCCCCAGATTTGACAGAAATCGGCTTACAACACCAACGACGAAAGCAATATCCGGTCTTGTACACACCATTCCGTACATCAAGCTGCCCACTGCGGATGCATAAGGAATCTTTTCCATCTGACTCTGCTCATGCTCACCCTTTGGACATATCTCTTTGGTCATGCAGTACTGGCCACCAAGCGGAAAACTGACTGGCTTCGCTTGGTCCATGTTGAATCTCTTCAACACCTTCTCAATGTAGCTTTCTTGAGAAAGCCACAACTTCCCACTCTTTCTGCCACGAGTGATCCACATCCCAAGTATCTGCTTTGCTTGACCCAAATCCTTCATCTCAAAGGACTTACTCAAGTCTTTCTTCAGTTTGGATATCTTATTGATGTTTGGGCCAACTATTAACATATCATCCACATACAGCAATAACACTATAAAATCCCCATCTGGAAATCTCTGAATAAACACACAATGATTGGAAGCAGACTTCTTGTATCTTTTCTTCACCATAAAGGAGTCAAACTTTATGTACCACTGCCTCGGTGCCTGCTTCAACCCATACAAACTCTTTATCAACTTGCATACTAGGTGCTCCTTGCCTTTGACCTCAAACCCCTCTCGCTGGTCCATGTAGATATCTTCTTCAAGGTCTCCATGAAGAAAGGTTATCTTAACATCTAGCTACTCAACCTCTAGGTTTATACTTGCGGTTATGCCCAATACCACCCGGATAGAAGTCATCTTCACTACAGGAGAGAAAATCTCATCAAAGTCAATCCCTTTTCTTTGACCGAATCCCTTTACAACAAGGCGAGCTTTGTGCCTTGGGTGAGGATTGTTCTCCTCATGCTTGACTTTTTATATCCACTTATTCTTGAGAAGTTTTCGTCCTTGCGGTTTCTCAACTAACTCATAAGTGTGATTCTTATGCAAAGAATCCATCTCGTCATGCATGGCCTTCAACCACTTTTCTTTGTCTGTACCTTCAAATGCCTCTTCATAGTATATAGGTTCTCCACCATCCGATAGTAGCACATACGTATGTGGTGGATACCTGGTTGAAGCTAGTCTCTCTCTGTTTGACCTCCTTGCCCCATTTGCTAGTGCCTCAGGAGGATGCACTTCTGCTTACTCTGGTGGTGGTTCATGCATCTCATCTACATCTTCTATACCAATAGGTTCTATCCCATCATGAGCAATAGGATTCTCATCATGAGCTTCAAACTCATGGTTCTCTGCATTCTCAATGCCTTCTGCACGATTCACAGTAGGAACTTCTGGTTCTTAATCAACAAGATCATTGGCGAAAGCCTGTAGCTTCTCACCCTCCTCAAAGTCTGCTATGGTTTGGTCTTCCAGGAACACAACATCTCGACTTCGGATTACCTTCTTGTTAATCGGATCATAGAGTTTGTAACTAAACTTTTCATTTCCATAACCCAGAAAAATGCACTGCTTGGCTTTGTCATCAAGCTTGGATCTCTCATCCTTGGGAATATGCACAAATGCCCTGCACCTAAATACCCTAAAGTATCCATAATCAACATCTCTGCCTGACCATACTCTCTCTGAATAATCACTATCTAGAGGCTTTGACGGCGATAGGTTGATCACATGCAGGGCTGTACGCATTGCTTCTACCTAGTAGATTCTAGGTAGCTTAGAGTGAGACAACATACATCTTATCCTCTCTACAATGGTACGGTTCATTCTCTCTGCTATTACATTCTGTTGCGGTGTCTTGGGAACGGTCCGCTCATGATTTTAATCCCATGACTCGGTAATACTTTTCAAACGCCTAATGTACTCACCCCATTATCCGGCGAATACACTTCAACAAATTCGGTCTCTCTTTCCACCATCTTTGTGGAATTTCTCAAACACGCCAAGTACTTCATCCTTGGTCTTCAGACTATATGCCCATATCTTTCTTGACGCATCATCAATGAAGGTCACGAAGTATGAAGCTCCCCCATGGGACTTCACTTTTATAGGACCACATAAGTCTGTGTGCACTAGTTCAAGGACATTGTCCTTTATGTGAGACGGGAATCTTTAGAAAGACACCCTGTGTTGCTTTCCTACCAAACAGTGAGTACATGTATTTAAATGTGTACCTTTGATGTCTGGCAAGGCCTTTTGCTTAGCAAGAACTTCCATCCCTTTTATGCCCGTGTGACACAGTCTCTTGTGCCACAGTTCGGAGGAAGCTTCTTCTTCTGCCGCAATGACTTCTGCTTTACACAAACTAGCCTGTGTTTTGTAAAGAAAGCAAGTTTTCTTCCTTCTGGCTGCTACAATGGAACCTCTGCTCAGTTTCCATACTCCGTTACCAAACGAGTTTACAAAGCCATCGTCTTCTAACTTCCTAGCCAAAATTAGGCTTAGCCGAATGTCAGGGACATGTCTTACATCCTTGAGTGTCAAGGTGTAGCCGACATTGGTTTTTATATGAACATCACCAATGCATATAATCTTCGAGACACCACTGTTACCCATCTTCACTTCACCATATTCACCACCACTGTAAGTAGTGAAGAATTCCCTATGCGGTGTGATGTGATAGGATGCTCCTGTATCTATCACCCACTCTGTATCCTGACATGAGGTACTAAGACAGCACACACCACATTCTGACACAATTTCTACTAGGTCGTCGACTAGTGTGGTAGTATCTCTGCCTGTGTTTTCGTTCCTCTGCACCATGTCTTCATGTACACAGTTATTCTTCTCATCCCTCTTCAATGTTCTGCACTCATATCTGAAGTGGCCCTTGGTGGCACAATAGTAACATTGCCTATCTGCCTTAGGAGTTCTAGCTTCATCCTTAGATTTACTTCTGTCATCACCTCTAGAATGAGATGGTTTTCTGTATCTACCTCTCCCCCATTTCTCTGTGACAAGGATCTCTGAGCGAGAGGAGTTGCCTTTTGAACTCCTTCTAGTCTCCTCATTCAACAAAGACGTGGTAGCCATCTCCATGGTAACAATTCCATCCTTGGCTGCTCCGTGTAGACAAACTGCTAATGTCTCCCAACTTTCAGGTAAAGAGCCTAATAGAAACAAAGCCTCAACTTTGACTCCCAAATTAATCTTCATCAAATGCATCTGATTGATGATATTCTGTACTTCGTTAAGATGCTTAGACAGTGAAGAACCTTCTTGGTACTTCGTGTCGGCAAACTTCTTAACTACCAGCACTTTGTTTCCACCCGACTTCCTCTCATAAAGGTCTTCGAGTTTCTTCCACAAGCCAAAAGCTGTTGTCTCTTAGGATACATGGTGAAAGACACTGTCGTCAATCCACTGTCGAATGTATCCAATTGCTTTTTTGTCAAGCTTGTTCCACTCAGTCGCAGCAATCGCTTCCGGTTTTTCTCCTCCATTCTCAATGGGTTGTGTCAAGTCCTTGCAATAAAGCAAGTCTTCCATCTTTGCTTTCCAAATAGTGTAGTTATTCCTATTCAGACTCGTCATGCGAGTGTTCATGGAATGATCCATTTCTACAAGTTATTTAAACTCAAATCTTCTCTTAAGAATTTTGTCAAACACCTTTCGACCAAGATTTGGATAATCCCTAGGCTAATCTAACCAAGGCTCTGATACCACTTGTTGGGGTTTATATTAATACCAATCGATTTTCCACTACACAGATAACTTGTATTTGAACACAATTCAACTCCAATCAACAATTTAAATATTCCCTACAACCAAATTAACATGCTTAACTCGCTAACACTACAACAGAACAGCACTTTTGTGACGGCTAGGAGGCGTCACAATTATTTTTTGTGACGCCTACAAGGCGTTGAAATTTAGGCGTCTCTATTGGTGTCAGAATTATTTGTGACGCCAAGGTGCCGTCACAATTGACATAATTCATGGACTTTATGCGCCCGTCACTAAATATGAATTACTAACGCCTGTACGCCGTCACTAAATGTGTATTACTAACGCCTCTACGCCGTCACTAAATTTGCATTTGTCGTCACTTGGTGCCAAAACAAATTAACGCTCAAGATCACAAGAATTAATTATAAATTTGTCTTTTTTTTTTTAAAATGCTTTATCGACGTCTGTCGTCGGCCACAAATTATTATTTATTTAAAAAATAATATTATGCGGCCTTTGTCAAAGGCCACAAGTTATTATTTATTTATAAAAAAATATTTTCTTTTGATTTCCATCCTAATATTTATATTTTTTTCCCCCTTAAATCGGCTGCATAAATACAACCACATAAACCCCAAACACATAATATAATTACGACTACAAGCAAGTATATACAAGGAAAATCTTAGTAATAACCATCACCAAAATTTGACTAAGTATATATATCACTAAATGAATAACATGTAAATTAAAAGATATAGATGTATGGATATAGCATAATCTACCAACATACTATTTCAATATAATCTCTATAGAACAACTCAAGATCACATCCTAAGAAGCAAGAGCATGGGGTCCTTGACGATTCTCCTGGCAGTCTCGGCTCTAAAAAAACAAACACACCGACGGACCGGGCGACTCTGGATCTTCGGTGATGTGCATTTTTCCTTCATAAAACAACTAGACCTTAGTCAATACAAGCTAAGGAACCACTAAAACAAGCTATTGACTAGTCAATATACACAATTTTCACTAACCGTGCGGTCGTAACATAATATGCTCGCCACATGCATGATTTCACAAAAAAATAAAGTTTACTAGCATTTAGATGTTAAGAGTAGAACCTTTTCAGCACTCCTAAACCTCGGCTTCAAACCACGAGAATCAAGCTTCAAGTCATCAACTACATCACAAAGTTTATCCCTCGGATCGCCCCAATAAATCTTAAACACCACAAGAACCGCTCCATTCAAGTACAAAATCAAACAGAGAAAAAGATCATTTAAAATGGTATGAAACAGTTCTCGGGGCTAAATGGTTAAGGAATTATCGAGCTCTGAAATACCAACCAAGGCTGCAGATGGTTTAGGAAGTTAATAAATATTCAACCAAAAGAAAATATATTGTACATGCAGCAAATTAGCAAGTGAATTTCACGAGTTCTTATTGCAAAAGAGGTTTTGAGTTCCTTGACAGGGTAAAATTTCCATACACATGACAAAGTTACAAGACATTCTATATGAAAAAACCGGCAACGCATTACACTTCTTCTATTCAGGACATAAAAATGATGCTTTGTGTTGCAAAACTATTAACATATGCTAACAACTTCAAGATGTGCAAATACATTCCCTCGCAAGATCCCGACATTATAACCAGGATTTACGTAGTCTCGTGTGTTTAAGAGTTAGGGATGGTTTGGGATTTGTTTAGACTAGTTATAAAATTCTAATTTGAAACCTGAGTAAAACCAATTAGCAATAAAATACAATAAGAAACTTAAACACACTGGATGAGCTTTATCGGCATTATCGAGCGCCATGTTCTTCCAAAACCTCACAGAGCTTGCCTACTATAATGTTTGAGCCTTTTAGTGCATCACAAAATACCCGCACAATAAAGCATAAGTAAACTTGTTACTCCATGTAATGTCAATCATCTGGATAATGGAGCATATAGCCCTTGACTAAAAGGCAGTTCATCGACCGAATGAACCAAACAATGCAAGCATAGACACAAATGCATTGTAATTATTTTTGGTGAAATAGATATAATATTTAAATTCAGAACTAGAGAAGCTAACCATATTTGTCTCAGTGAAGCGGCATCCACTTTGAGTCCTTTGATTTCATTCAGTCCATCCAGATAAAACCAAGTACGATTGATTCGATTCACTTCATCCATCCAGTTTAAAACTGATGGAAATCACAATCGATAACATCTGCTACTAGATACTAAGTAGCTTTTAGCAATATACATTGCTAATGAATAATGAGACCAGCCAAGGGAATAACGGCGTGATGTCAGAGGTAGCATCAATATATAAGAAAACATAGACAACCTGCTATAATTTTTGCTTTCCTGTGATCCCCCTCGAGCTTGCAAACACTCTCTTGCAATGCAACAAAAGCTGCGGAAGATAAGATCCCCACTTGCCTCATTCCACCATCTAATGTTTTCCTCAGTCTTCTAGCCTGAAATTGAAACAAATAAGTTGCTATCAACTCTCTGAAAAGAATTTAGCAGCAAAAAAAAAGACCAATGCAAACCAGGCAGAGCTTACACGATTTGGCAAGGCGCCAGCCCAACTGGTAAGTAGAGTTGTCAATTTCACTACCTCGAAATCAGCATTACAACACGGTGATTTTTATCCTGCACATCCACCTACATATATGTACTCTAGTCTGACTCTGACTTAACTACACAAAGTATCAGCATTAGACATTTGTATCCTTTATACAGACATATAATCAATTTAGTATTTGAAAATATAAAACCTTCATGAATCCAACCCACATACACATACACATTGTTACTTTTCAGCTTTTTGTCTTTTCGTTTTTGGTCCAAAACATTGAGGAACTATATTATCATAGCCACATACACATTGTTACTTACCACTGATGCATTAAATATGCGTGCTCCATCTATGTGAAGCTTCAGGCCATGTTTTTTCGCTACCTCTCCAACTTGATCGGTATACTCAATAGAGACGATTTGAAGACGATTTCAACAACACTAGTGTCACTTTCTGCCCTTTGTCTGCCAAGAAAATAATTAGGATTCATCAAAGCGGAATCAGCAGTAATAGGCCTTCTCAACGGCTGATTAGGCATACTCATATCAATAATAACAACACTATTCTGCGGTGATGTTTCTCGTACACATATATACTTATCCGATTCCATCGTTACATGTGTAATTCCAATACTAGGCAACTACAAATCACATAAAAACATAATCAGCTCAACATTCAATAATTCAGATCCAACAGGAATCGGGGTTGTAGTAAGTGGGGAGTTTGACTTGCCTTTAGGCCCGCCCACTATCAACTCTTATCCTCTTACGGGAAAGAATCCGTTGTGGACATAGTAAACCCGCTACTAGGGCCCCGCTTAGCCCATTACTGACTTTAGGCAGTCATCGAGGGTTGACGAATTCCTTATCAAGCTAAAAGCAAACGGAAGGTACACCTTACTCATGAACAAAAATATGCAACCTACAGGTAGAATATTTCTAGTGGACCTTATGCCAAAACCTCAGAAGATTATTAGTAAATGGTTTCATGGGTGACTAGGTCTAGTCGTCTATCCAATCTAACTAACTGTCGCTTGTGGTAAAACCCGACAACTCATGATAAACTATCAAGAAATTATAATATACTCGAGATCAAAAGCTAGTTCTTGAAATAATACAACGGAAAATATTTCCTTCACCTGAGACAGACTCTAGCTGAGCATCAATGAGATTCAGAGTTTCTTCAACCAGGCATGTTAAATCATCGGTAACTTTGCGGTGTCCTTATTGTGTTCTATAGAAACAGACTTTTAACATCCCCTGGCGCCGACCTTGGCAACAAACAAAATAAAAATCTCTTAATCCTTTTCAGTTGAAATAAATAAATAATGGAATCATCCGCCAGATTTTCACCTAAAGGCTGAGTACGGTGGTGGTACTTCAACCTCCGCTTAGGCGATTCCAACCACGCCTAACTTTCTGTCTAAGTCCATCACCGCAAAGGAGTAATAAGCATTAATAACCCAAGTAACAATGAGAAGCGTTTAACAAGATGGAATGAAACCCACCAATCTCTCGCAAAACTGTGCGAGCTCAGCTTTGAACTTGGGCACATGCGCATTGCTTGAACACAGAACAAAGCAGGCCAACAGAGTTGCTCTAGACCGTGGGTTGGACACTTTAGCTTCCCAGACAAGAATATGAAACTTTCATGTGATATGCTAAAGAAGAATAAGCGGAAAGTATGAATATGAAAAATCCAGCCACGGAATTCAGCAAAAATCATTATTTTGGTCTCAAAGAAAGAAGACTAAATCAGTTCAAGTAGTGAAACAAATCACAAATCACAAGACACATAGTTATTGTTTTATGCACGAGAAAATCATCCACGTTTCATCACTAGAAATCTTCCCTCTAACCATTGACAAGTGTCAACTTTCTATTTGTCCCACAAGCCCACATAGAATATGTTCCCCATGATAAAATTCACAACTCCGCACACACACACACACACCTACCCCTTTCTCTTTCTCTTTCTCTCTCTCCTTCTCTCCCCAGCTGAAATAAAATAATAACATTGAGCATAGTGAAAGACATGCAAATAATCGAAATAGAAGTTATATATAAGAAACCAATTCAAGTTAAGACAACCCGAGATGCAGAGGCTCTTTACCGAACATTACTTTGAATCACTCATTTGTATACCATCTACGCCATGAGAGAGACATTGGCCCCATGCATTGGATGAATCAAGGAATGTGCAAAGATTACCAATCAAAATAAACACTTTCGACAATGAAACGAGAACAATCATACATGACGCCATCTTGGGTGACCCATACTAATAACCAAGTGCTTTAATCCATTGGGAGACATATACCACTACCAATCTAAATAAACACTAAATAATGAGCGAGAACAATCATACATGACGCTCTTGGGTAACTATACTAATAATCAAGTGCTTTAATTCATTGGAAAATATATACCAATCACTATCCTAAATTAAACATAAAGTCCCCGAGGTAAACATTGTAATCGATCTGCATTATATGACATATTAAGCAAATGAAATACATGGTTTTGCATTCTTTATAACTTACGTGTGTCTCCAAGAGTGACTCACGAAACTTACTTGATGGTTTTGCATGACAAGGCGGTCAAGACTCAATTTTTAAGCAACTCGAGGGAACCCGCACATCCCCAAAGATGTATCATTTATTAAAATTACTGAACGCGGTTGCCATCACAATATGGTTAGAATAGCCAAATTATTTCCACGTGCTGATACAAACATACTTGGCAGTTAAATTAGAAATTCATAGCTAACCGATACAGGATCGACTAGCAACCAGGTCTACTTCTTCGAGGATTAATTGGACCAATTAAGAGTTTTCTTCGAATGATTTTCATGTCCAGACCGACTAACTACACCAAAGAGAAACCATCGAAGCTCTAGATTTTGAACATTGGGAGGAAAAAAAATGTTACCTTGGTAGCTTCTTTCACTTTGAATAAATTATATAACCACCGATACCATCAGAAGTCACCAACCAATAATACAGCTCATACTGAATGTCACTTAAATGCTAAAAGATATCATCTACCACTACTTAAATATCGGTTTACATTAATGCTACAATCAATGACAAGCAAATAACTTCTCAATTAATTCAATCAGAAAAAAGTATTTAAGAGGGAATTTGGCGAGAGAGAATACTTACAGATTCCAAATGAGAGTAAGGAACTTGACGAAGTTAACATCTCCAAGACAAGGTCAAAGCAGCCAAGACTCCATATATCATTGCAAGCCCATAGCCATGACTCTTCCTGTTGACAACCTACATTTCACAAAATGTATTATGACTTAACAAAACATTACATACATTATTCATGAATTCAAAAGGCAGATCATCCATGCATTGATTGGTATTGAACAATTAAACCCGACTTCCCCAATCAGATTGAAAGCATCGACAATTCCCCACCTAATGCAGAGTGTAAAATGGCATAAAAAATGCTCACCTCGGTGCCATCCGAATGGAGTCCCTTTGCTAGACTTCACATCATTGAATTTGGTTTGCGAAGGTGGTGAACAAAAAGCAATATAAGGTGACAAAGAACTACAATTGCTTAACAAGTTACAGGAAGCTAAGAAAGAAAGAAACCTTTGCCAATCCAAAATCTGCAAGTTTCATCGATCCACCGGCATCCACCAATATAGTAGCACATTTAATATCCCCGAGATGACATAAAAAAGAAAAAGTGTGTTAGATAGAACTTAGAAGTAGAAGGGAATGTATGTGACCGAAATATTCGGGACAAAAAAAATTAGTCAAATCTAAAAGAGAACTCCAAAGCTAAATAACCAAAACACTAAGGCAAGCTTAGAAATCACTTGAGAAACTGAAACCATCGCGATCCTAACCATCTTTGAATGTTTAAAATGTTTAAAATATCGAAGTGGAAATTTCCGCCGATATATATAATATTTTCCTTCACTGAGACGGACTCTAGCCGAAAGCATCAATGAGATTCAGAGTTTCTCAGATTTCTCACCTAAAAGCTGGAGCGGTGGTGGTACTTCAACCTCCTGCGCTTAGGCGATTCCGACCACCCTACTTTTCTGTCTAAGTCCATCACCGCAAAGGAGTAATAAGCATTAATAACCCAAGTAACAATGAGAAGCGTTAAACAAGATGGAATGAAACCCACCAATCTCTCAAAAAACCATGCGAGCTTAGCTTCGAACTTGGGCACATGCGATCGTGTCTAGGGACTTCGAAACTAAGAAGAAAACCAAAATGAGTCAATCCATAAAACCCATTTCGCAATAAGAAGGAATATTGTGAATTTTACCTCTCTTTTGAGCATGGGATCATGAATTTTAGGGCAAGGTCCCGACACACCAGATGAAATTAATTAAACACAATTATAATTCAAGAAAAAGTAATAAAATGAGTGTAACTGACCTAGATCGGGTTCTCGTGTTGATTTAACAATCAATCAATCCATGGTAGTAATACACAAGAGTCACCTTTTCTCTCCTCCTTTATCCGGGCTTGAGACCGCAATGCAAATTTTTATGAGTTGCATTGGCCGGAGGAGTTAAAAAGGGTTAGTAAACTTCTCTAAAACCTGCAAAAGTAACCACAATACATATGAACAATCAATGGCAAGGAGCATACACACATATATTAACAAAAGAGTCCATTCACTACTAAACATATCCATGAACAAAAGGTCCATATAAGGCCTTTAAACTAACAATAGATAAACTGCTCGTCCCTCGTGACTTGAGTTCCAAATTAAAACGTAAAACAAAACAAACGAAATTAATCTTCATATTGTAGCTGCCTCCATTTCCAAAACCCAAATCAAGAAGCCTCCAAAGCAGCCTATATCTCGTAGATACAAAATATCATCCCGGGGACCATCATACAGGGAGCATCACCAACCAAGACATTGGTAATATAGACAACCTTTTCATCTCCCATAATATCTCTAAAATGACATTTTTGGCCGTCGGTCTTAACATACCCATTAGCCACGTGTTCACCTTTCCTCCCCAATATCTTCACATTCGGTAAGAAGTCCTAGAAGGAGGGTTCAAAGATCCATTTCGATTAATCAAATTTGGAACTTGCCGAGTACGAGGGACAGGGATGAAGTAGAATCAACTTCGGTTGTAGGTGTAGATGGTTGGCCATTTGCCGATCCATTAAGTTTCACATGTTCAAGAATACCCTATACACAAATTGAACAACAACAATTACATAAATAAAAAGAAGTTACAATTATGGGAAAACAAGAAATAGCACACAAGTCATAACTTACCGCCATCATAGTCTCCATTCGTTTTTAGCTAGCCAAGAGGTTTCCCATGTAGACTTCACCTCACCTAATTCATCCTCGAGCCGATTTACTTGTGCTCTCTGTTCAACTAGCTCCTCCGCGATAGCAAGCAAACGTTTGCAATTGTTTGTTGGACATGCAAGAGCTCAATCCACGAGTACGACTCCCTTTATCCTTCCCAAAAACTTGAGCCAATGGATCACATGTGATGTCGTAAACCACTTCACCCCCATGTTCACTTGCTTCTTCACCAGCCATCGTTTCTTCAACACTTGTAACTCGATCCTGAAATTTTTGGGGCATATACTTGAGTATGGACTGCAAGACTTAATTAAGATAAATTTTTTTACAAACTCACATAGTATTCTTGGGCACGCTCCAAAACAGTCCCATCTCGATGTTTATGACCATATTTCCAACTATCCGTACGTCTATGCTTCTTCTCTGGATTCGCTTCATCCTACATAAACAAGTATACATAGAAAGTTATTAAGTAGTAACATAGCAAATGAAAGGAAGAGATACAGTAGTGATAATGATACATACAAGTTCCTCCAATATTCTTCCATAAGGTTTCCTGCCACAAGTATGGCCAATTAAGTTCATACTTCTATTCTCAAAGATTCTTAGCACATATCCTTTACTTTTGTCCGTTCTCATGGATTGCAAATGCTTCCCAATGAATTGGATCAAACCCCGTTGGACATGATGAAATAGCTTCTTGCTCAGATTCACAATTCTTCAATATTTTACCTCGCAAAGCATATTTCCAATATCGAAACTTAGGAGCAAACCATTTCTCTATATTTTTCCGAGCCCCCATTGTTGGGTTCACATTGAGTTGGAACTCCTCCTACAAATCACATATATACATTTATATATATGCTATGACTAATATGGTGATGGAAACAAAAATAATAATAAAATAAAATAAAATAAATAGTTACCATTAACTTTAACCAAACTTCATCTTTGAAAGAACCATCTACTTTATCCCAACTTGCATAAGAAATTGGGACAATAGCTCGTATCCAATAGCCGACTCTACTGCTCCATTTGGCACTATAAACTCCTGTGATCCTACCGTCGGCATGCGCTATGATTGGCAGCTTACCATTACTAGATCGCAAAGTATTGTCTCCCGCTGATTCAGATGGTTGGGACACATTAGGTTGATGTGAACCTGAAGGAGACGACTGAGGCATTGTACGGTGTTGTGAACCTGAAGGAGACGACTGGGGCATTGTACGGTGTTGTGGGTGTTGTGAACCTGAAGGAGACGACCGGGACGCGCCACGACGTTGTGAACTTGAAGCCATTATATTAAAAACAACCTAATAATTGAAGAAAATAAAGTAAGTTCATCAAAAACTAATATAGCACAAACTTGTTACATAATAAGAGATATTGGCACAACATATAATTAATCAACCAAAACGAAAAAAATAATAATAGAAAAATAGAGGTCGTGAAGTGTACATTACCAACAACAAAAAATAAAGTGCATATTACAACTACTATCATTTGCGAACTTTCTCCATCAGGGGTAGCAAATTAGGCTGGTCATCAAAAATAGACTGGACTTCAGTTGGCGCTTCTAGATCATCTACGTTACTACTCAATCGAGGAGGAGGATGTATGACCACCCACCAATCAAGATTTTTCAAATCATTTGAATAGAACACTTGACTAGCCTCGGAAGCAAGAATGACTGGCTCATCATGTTGATGATGGACACTCTTGAGCCTATTAAAGTTGACCATCACCAAATTAGAATCGGGACAAAGTTTACAACCATTAGTTTTGTCCTCAACCCTCACCCAATCGCAATAAAAGACCACTTCATGGAAAGTTGTGTAGTCCAACTCCAAAATTTGCTTGATAACCCCATACCACATGGTTTTCGAAGTCGACCGGATTTTTTGTCTTTCCTACTTGCCATAAATGACGAATAGCCTTCATACAAACACCACTCGTTTTGAGTGACAACAAGTATCATCATGAGACTTGGTAGAAAAGACAAATCCATTAATGCGATACTTTATATGATTTAGCCTTGTGCATTGGCCCTTTAACAAACCGCCACAAGTCATTTCTTATGTATCTTTAGCCTTCAACAACTACACAACAAAGAAAAAGAAAATTAACAAAATACAAACAAAACTAAAAGGCTCACCCTAGCTACTAGAAATGTAACGTAAAAAATACCTTATTGTATAACCAAACAATGAATTCAATGCTCAATCTCCACTTCCGACTTTGCTATTCCTCTTCCTCTACCACGAAGTAGTGGGTCGCAAGTTACGATACTCACTGCAATTCATTCATGGAAGTCCATATATACATGATTATTCATAAATTACCAAAACTAGTCAAATTCAAAGCCGAATGAACAACCTACTTGTAGAATTCATCAAGTCTTTCAACTTGTAATCGAAAAATAAGCCATCTCCGTGATTTGTATCCATTGGCCGTTTCTAGCATCACAACTTTGAAGTCGAAAGCAAAGGCCCTTCATCAATGATGATCTCACCATTTTCGTCAAGGTAGCTTTACGAAGTCAATTTTTATTTCCTCCACGTGGCATGTACTCCATGGCATATCGGACGGATTCAGAAACTATATAGGACTCTACAATTGACCCTTCAACATATCGTTTATTGCTAGGTATATTTTTACACTCTTTCATCGCCCTGTTAGTATTGAGAAATGCAATAAGTATAAGTGTGTTGTTAATGCCTATCTTTATAAAAGAAATTGAACTAAAATATATGACATTGTTGACTTACTGCTCAAAAGGATACATCCACCTAGGCCACACAGGTCCACAAATCAACGCTTCATCGGCTAGATGCACCATAAGATGGATACTAATATCAAAAAAAGATGGTGGAAGATGCTTCTCCAGAACACACAATGCTTCTACAATCATGATTTTGGCACCTTCCATATCCTTACGACATAAAACCTTCGAACACAAGATTCTAAAGAATAAGCTGATCTGTTGAAAGGCTCTTCGCGAAGTCAGCGGTTTTTGAAAAGCATGTTGAAACAACAGGCAAAGACATATTGCATTATAACATGATGGTCATGAGACTTCATCATGAGCAAAGAAGGTGGGTTGGAACCGACAATGTTGCTCAGGTTAGATGAAAAGCCCGAAGGAAGTTTCAAGTCTTTCAAAATTTGGAAAAAATGTTTTTTCTCATCTGCATCTAAGACATAAGAGGCCTTTGGTTTTTCGCCTACCGGTATTTAAGTCCTCTTGCATCCACAAACCATCTGCGGATGCCCTTCATCTTCAAATCCTCTCTAGCAGCCATCGTGATCCTTTGTTTTTTCAGGTCTAGGATCGATACAATATATGCTCGAAACATTCTTTCTCATCGTGCATCACATCAACACAATGTCGAACTTTATGATTTGGCCAATATAATAGCTTAAACAAAATGGATCTCCTATAAAAGCCTTTGTAACTTCAACACTATCATCGCCGCCGCCATCGTCATCATCATCACTATCATCATCATCTCTATCAACAACATTTACACTCCCATCAACTCTTGACCGTTTGGAACCTTTTTGGATCTTACCACGGTACATATTTAACGCGGTTCAACAATTTATCAACATCTGTTCCTTTAAGACGGATGGAGGAAGGTTAAGCTCTTGCTCCCCTATCAAGTGTGCTTACTATACCTAAAGATAGAAAGTGTTAGAACTGCTTATTATACCTAACTTGATTATCTAAAAAAAACAATATTTGAAGTGTTTACTATACCTAAATGGGTGATCACGGATCAAGAAACAAACGGTAGTTTGTGTACACAATCTTCTTACTACAAGGTAAACGCCCGAGGGAGTGTTATCACCACAAATAGGACATGCTTTATAACCATGTGTCACACAACCTGATAAGTTTCCTAGAGCCGGAAAATCGCGGTATCCCCACATCAACATAGCTCTCGAGAGTAAAGTGTTCCCTCTTGTGCATGTCTAACGCGGGGACTCCTTCTCTCCGAGCTGATCCAACTCATCAAATAGTGGTTCAAGGAAAACATCAATGTTTGTAGTCGGGCGCCGGTCCGTATTAACAAAGACATCATCCGAAAGTCGGATTTCATGCACAATGAAGGTGGGAGATTGTATGGCACTAATATGACAGGCCAACAACTGTAGCCGATTGATTGAATGCCACGAGGATTGAAGCCATCATTGTAACCGCAAGCCAAACATTACGCCCCTCGATGATTTAATTCGCCATTTCTCTTTAAATTTTGTCCATTGGATTTGAATCAACAGGATGTCGATATAATCCCATGAAGGTGTTGCTCGAGCATGCCATGTCATTTCCGTGCTAATGATGGTATCGTGATACAATCGTTGGAGTCGTGGACCTAAAGGAAAATGTCTCAATACTTTTTAGGCACTTTGGATTCCTTCCCTTTTTACCCTCCACTTTATATCTAGATGATTCGCGAATGAGGACATATCGTCGTCAAATCTTTCTTTGTCCCATAATACAAGATACAATTATTCTCACATGCATCGATGCGCTTTGCTTTCATCCCTAGGTGTCATTAAACATTTTCTTCATTCATCGGCCACTTTTCGTAAAGTATTTTCTTTTGGCAACCAAGTTCTTAGCATAGACAAGAGTGCACTCACACACTATTTCCGGACCAACCATACTGTTTCTTCAAGTCATGAAGCTCTACAACTGCAGATAGAGTTGTCACGGGACCCTCACATGAAGGGTATAATTTTTCTTCGGCTTTACTTTTGTATTCAAAGATACTTTTTACCCAAATCTGGTTCGGGAACAAACGGTTGTTCAAAATCAGAAATTTGATCAAGAGTCCCTCCATACACATCACCCCTTACACCTTCATGTACGCCATAACAAGCATCAACAAGATTCTCTAACCCAAGCCCTCTATCTTCAATGTTTTCATCTTCAACTATGTCTACCACGGTGATACTTCGATTGTTTTTCACCATGTAAGGACCATATAGTATAACGTTAGATCAAAACCATTTTGAATTATATGCCTTCGGACTTCGTCAAACACCAATCTTTTCCCATTCGACACATGTTACACAAGGACAAGGACATGTTGTCAACCCTTCATATTTTTTTGTGCCAAATCAATAAAACTAGCTACCCCTTCCCTATAGACGGTGCTCACTCGGTTTGGTTCATGAATCCACTCTTTTCGAATCGGCCGTGACATTCTACCATTATGTAGATACAAAGATAAGAAAGAAAAAGAAAGATAACTCTCGAAAGTTAGTTAGTTAATTTGAAGCAATCATAGATGACTTAACACTATTACTACCAAGCTCAATTACTTGTCGGGTCTTGAAAGATTTTCAATAGAAAGACTTGACAATTTTTGATCGAGCAACTATTCTACCAACATAAATCACTATTCTACTAATAGAAATCGGGGAGACAATGACTTCAAAGTTCAAAGCACATTCATAATCAAACTATGTCAAACGTCAAAGCATTCACAAAGTAAAATAACACTATAATTCCAAGAAGAAAATTTAAGACTGCCAGTAAAACATTTAGATCAGAACTTAGACCAACCTAAGTTAGGAAGCCAGAATGTTTGAATTCAAGCTACCATGACTGAAAATGGATACAAAAATGTTGGAACACTAAAGCTTGGGATTCATTATACTTGAACATTTTTAGAACAAACACATATTTTAGTGTTTCAAACATAGGGTACTCAAGATTATAGGACCAGCACCACCAGTCCACCACTATGCGTCACACAAAAAAAAAAACAATTAACAAAAGCCAAACAAAACCCCAATGTCCTAAATAGATATAAATATTAAACAATTCAGGCACAAATTATGAATTATGAATGGCAGAGAGAGAGTGGGGTTCTCAATTCTCGCTTCTAAATCGATGACTTAATTGGGTGGAGGGTTTCACTCTTTCAGAGAGTTGAGATCGAGAAGAAACCCGATGTCTTTCGAGTTTGACGCCTGTGCAGAACACGTGCGCTGATTTCAATTTTTTATTAGCTAAAATATTTATACCTTTCACGCCTATATGCCATCACTAATTTTTTCTAGAATTTTCTTAAAAAAATTAAATAACCTTTTGATTTATTGTGACGCTAAAAACCGACCGAATACTGACGCCTAATTGCCATCACAAATTTTCTGACGCCATTTTGGAATCACAAAACCTCAAAAGCCTCTGTCACAAAAATGCAGTTATGGTGTAGTGAAAATATACAGAAAACTTATCTCCTTGAGAATGCTTTCAAGCACAATAATCATAGACATGGTATGATCCCTCAAGCAACACCTTTGTTCATGATGGCTCAAAACTCCAAATTTATGAGTATGAGCTAATGAATATCATCGACTATGGATCATGTGCAAGAAGACACCCTCAAGTATATTAAAATGAGAAAGTTCAGGTTACAGGAACAAATTCTTATGATGCACCAAGAAAACTTCCGTGAACACAATCTCAAGTACAATCTACAAAGGCATAAGATTAGACACAACTTTGAAGCACAATTTACAATTTCATTATAAAGGTAGACCACAATTCAGTACTACCAACAACACATAGATTAGACACGTGCATAACTCTCGACATGCTCGTGATTAGCCCCCATAAACTAATTTCAGGTTCTTGGGTATCAAATATAAAAGCGTGATTAGAACATATGAAAAATACAGAACGAGGAAACAGAGAAAAAAAATCCGCACTCGAGAACTCACTCAGATAGCTTTACTAATTAACTGTTAAGGCAATCTGCGTCATCAGTAATAAAGCAACGTAAACTTAAACACCTACAACTAGGGGTAACATAAATAATGAATAAGGTGCCTCTAGACTGATCATTTAAAAAAAAAATTTGTTGCTAATCTAATGCCCTAAGAATTACCTTTTGTTGTTGTTGTTGTTTCCCCTTAGCTCACTCACTTGTCTCTTCTAGTGGAAGATCCTCCAATTGTGTGCTGGAATCCAACTATAGTAGAACTACTGTTTTGATGCATAAACAAGAATTCCATTATTAGATCATGTCAAACCTTGCTGGAAGGGAAATCGTGTAAAATAGCGGCATGTTAACTCATTCACCAAGAAAATTATAAACCCTAGAAAACGAAATCAAGAATTGCAAACCCAAAAACCCAAATCGCGAAAAAAAAAAACTAATCTTTATAGAAACTGACCTTAAAAGATCGGAAAGATGGTACCTTTGTCATAAGATGAAGATTTTGAGATGAACAAACTACCTCTTCTAGTTCATTTTCATCAAAACTTGGAGAAGATGAACGGAAAACGGAGTGGAATTCGAATTCATTGAGAAAAGTGGAGAAGAAGATTGAGAAAAGTGGGATGGGGTTTCTTCTTGATGGTTGAGAAGAAATCGCAAAGATTGGATTTTGACGCCTCTTCCTTCGCACGCGCCAAACCGTGATCGTATCTCTTTATTACGTTGATGCCTCCTTGCCGTCACTAAGTTTTCAACAAATTTCATAAATAAAGTAAAACGAATTTTTAGATTTATTGTGGCCAAACAACAATACTGACGGCACTTTGACGTCACAAATTTTCTGACGCCTATTTGGTGTCACAAATTGGGAAAAGCCCCTGTCACAAAAAAGCTATTATGGTGTAGTGTAAACAACTATTAACAACAGATAATAATGTTAAGCAGTAAAAGCAAACCACAACACAAAGATATACCGTGGTTCGGCCAATGGTGTCTACTTCCACAAGAGCTTGTCTTTTATAAAGTGGGAAGGAAGATTACAATCACTCCTTGTAGTCTCTCACCTTACTAGATCACTCCTCTCTCTTTACAGGGTTGTATCTCTATAAAGGTTATCTCTTAATCTTGATAGCTTTCAATATGAGGGCGGGTCGCGCCTTGGGCAAGCCTATTCTGAGCGTGGGTTGCGCCTCTGGCTTATGCACGCAAGCATAACACATTTTCTCCTCATGTGAGGGATGACGCCAACACTAACAACCCTATTGGAATGGTCATAGCACCCCCATTGGATTTTGATCTAAGGTGAAGTTTTTAGCTGTGACTAATGTGACCATCTCGATACTTGTGCATCTGTTTTTCTTTAGGGTTATATTGACATACCCCCCCCCCCCCACCAGTAGTTGCAATTAGGATTACCCCCCCCCCCATAATAATTGAAATTAGGATTTCCCCCCCAACTTGACAGTCAATAGGAGTCAACCAACAGTTTCTGTCAGTTGATTGGTCAAGGATCATGAATTGTCCTAAATACCCTTTTTCTGTGGAAATTACGAAATTAGCCATTGACACTGTTTAAAGCCCACGACTCAAAGCCCAAAATCGATATTAGACACTGTTTAAATCTGGTTTATCTGATTAGCGCCTAAACAAACCAATTACTTACTAATCGAAAAATTAATAAATAAATAAAATAAAAGTTTAATCACAAACTAGAGCTGTACCCCTGCTTGTCTCTATAATATCACGACTGAAGAAACATGGAAACCTCTAGTATGACCACCTTCAAGACCCCCGATCCTCCACACATACCCGCCCCTCAAACAACACTTGCTTGAGACACTCTAAAGCATGAAGAAAAAAAGTAAAAACCCCACACACTCTAAAAAAACATCTTATTTGTTTCTTCTTCTACTTCCAAACTTAGTTGAGAGAGAGAGAGAGGAGAGAAATGAGCTTTGAGCTAGTTTAGAGTGAACTGTTCACTTGCAAATGCTATCATGGCATTTGGTTTCAGAACTGATGGTTTACGTATTAGAGTGTTTCTTGTTGCTGTTATGCTTCTTCTCACTTCTTTGAGCTTCATTGCAGCTGATACTGATGACGATGACGGTGAGATTGTTTTCTTTTACTTCTTCTTCTTCTTCTTCTTCTTATGTTGTCCCAGTGTGTTTTTCATCAAAACAAGAGTGCAACTTTTCTTCTTCTGAAACTTTCTTTTTTCAGCTCAATTTGACCCAATCTTATGTCATTTTCACTGTTGAATTGTCAAGTTCCATGAGCCAAGTCATCCCAAACAGTTCCTTCATACCTTCGGCAGATGTCATCAAGAAAAGGTGTCAGTATAAGCACTTCTTCAGTAAACAATTGGGGAACACATATCCGTAGTAACTCAAATCAAGAGTTCACAATCAGAAACAAAGCAACAAGGAAAATGAGGGTAACGAATACTTACGAACTCCCATCAGGGAAAATGTAGCTGACCCATCTAAGGAACTCCTCAATCCTATCAAGCTCTTCAATGACAGACTCGGGGGTGGAAATGTCAAAATGATTATCCGGTATCGCGGGGTAATGTTTCCGATACGGTAAATAAAAAGGAGCAATAGGAGGATCTCTCCCTTCTTCAAGTTCATCAAGAACAACATCCCAATCATCAGCATCAGCCCAAACAGGATCCCAACCAGGTTTCTTCATATCTAAAGGTGCATCAGCCCAAAGTTCTTGTAAATCTTGTTCAGTCCATTTCTCTGGGTATTTTGGGAAATCAAATAAGTCTTCATGGAACTGAAACTCTTTCTCTTCTTTTTCTCTTTTCTTCTGCATTTCTTTGTTGTTGAGTACTTCTTCGAAGAGTTTAATGTTGTATTCTGGCGTGTTTGTATCTTCTACTCCTCTTGGGAAGTAGTCTATGAATCCTCCTCCTTCTGAAGATGAGTCTGACTCTGGGTCTGAGGAGTTTTTGTTGTTTTCAGTTGGGTCTTCTCCTCCTCCTGAGTCATTCTTGTTTTTGTCTGCTTCAGGTTCAGCCATTTTTTTTTTAAGAGAGAGTGGGAAGTAGAGAAGATAAGGAAAGAATGCTGCAACGTTACTAACAAAAGTCTGTTGTGGGCTTGGGCTAAACGGGTCACTCATGAATTAATATTTTATTTTATTTATTTATTAATTTTTCGATTAGTAAGTAATTGGTTTGTTTAGGCGCTAATCAGAGAAACCAGATTTGAACAGTGTCTAATATCGATTTTGGGCTTTGAGTCGTGGGCTTTAAACAGTGTCAATGGCTAATTTCGTAATTTTCACAGAAAAAAGGTATTTAGGACAATTCATGATCCTTGACTAGTCAACTGACGGAAACTGTTAGTTGACTCCTATTGACTGTCAAGTTGGGGGGGAAATCCTAATTTCAATTATTATGGGGGGTAATCCTAATGATTCAGTGCATATTTTGTTTGAAGGGTTTATGTTTTTCTATTTTTTTTGAAGAGATTGCAAGCTCTCAAACCTTGATCTAGTAAGTGTAATGCATGCATTTTTTTCTTGATGATGCATCAGCAGTAGCAAAAGACAAATCGGTGTCAATTTCAAATCTAGATGAATATCATAATATAGGTGACAATGAATGTTTGTTTGTACATCATATTGCACCATTTGCAATATTGAAGTATTGAGACAAATAATAGTTATCACAACAAAAATGTAATTTCTTTAGATTCCCAAGTCAATTTGATCATTCAAGTTACCTGCTTTGGAGATTAACATTTGCTCCATCAATTCCTTATACTTAGGACTACTTCAGGAAACTATTATATATGACAACTGAATTCTATAGTCTTTTGAAGTAGATGCAATTTTAAGAGCTTGTCCTTGAGGCAGTTATTTTCGAGACCGGGTTGGGCTAAGATAAGTCACATTTGCACCTCACAAATGTTTGCCATCTCCTTCACTATGCTGCTTACTCTCTATGGTTGGTTTACAAACCAACGTCTGAATACAAACTAACTGCACAGTAATTAAAAGTGTCTATATAATGACTTATACTAAACAATGAAAGAATCAACTGCTTTATTTGAACAATAATATGAAATCATTCAAAAGCGGATTCAATTACAAACAATCACCGAACAAATAAAAAACAAATCTATTACAAATCCAACTAATGGAATAATCAGAAAGAGATAAAAGGAAAGAAAAAAAATCTTAACTTGGAACGTTTGCTACGTTCTACTTGCGAACCTCCATTATTCTTCGTAAATTATTTATTTACTTTTGGGATCAACCTCCCACTTTTGGAGAAGAAAGATTACTTTTTTTAGATGAAGAAAATAAAGAAGAAAAAGAGGGAATTGAAGAGTTTCATTATTAATGAAACTTTGCCCCTCCCGGTGTTTGCATTATTTTATATTATTTTAATCTTTGATGCTCTCTTCTATCTATAAATTACAACCCACCACTTTTTAGTATTGGTTGTAAGCATTGCACCCTAAAAAAAAGCATAGCATATTATTTACATTAGTTCTCAAACACATGTTGGTTTAAAACAAACTTGAGAAAATATTAAAACACGATGATTTGTGTCTCAAAGAGCCTCACCATTATATAGTTAATTTGTGGTAACTTCTCGGCATTCTCGCTATTTGATATAATGCACTCAAGTTTCTTGTTGTGCTTAATGTTTGTCTCCACCATAACCACGAACTACACTTTCAAATAGAAATGAAACTTTGCAATATTTCTTCATCTCCACAGCAATACAATGAAACATACAAATTTAAAACACCAAGTCACCGAAGTCGCGTGTCAAAATACAAAAGCTAAAGCAATCAAGTTATGAATGTGAAACTTCAATAGTAAAAAAGCACTCTGAGTTTGACTTTTTCTTTAACTATCTATCTATCTATAAGATGAGTTGATCTCCATATACTATTATCAAGAAATCAAGTTCTACATAAGAATAGACATATTATATAGCATTGTCCATTGGTCTTCATCTATTACAGCATCTTTACATGAGTCAAGATCGTGTGCACGCGTTCATATACATTCATTCCGCTTAAGACTAAGACATTGTAATCACACACCTCAAATTTCGATTGTAATTGGGAAAAACATTATTTGTCCCCGACTCTTCGATCTCCGAGGTGTGACGCACTCTCTACTCCCAAAAACCCATAAACAGTTTTAAAATATGCGGATAATAAAAACCAATAAAAATTTTAACTTAAACAACAGTCATCTTCATTACCAAAAACAATTTACAAATGAAAATGCAAATAACCTCATCTCAACTGAAAATCTATATCACCTCAAGGGAAAACAAAACTTATCCTGAGATGCAACGCTAACGCAACCCACAAGCAGCAACCGATCTTCTTCAACACTAAACCTGTCAAAACTTATCAACTATGTTCATTGAATGAACACACCCGATAAGCAAACATGCAAATCGGGTCAGCATTATAAACAATGCTGGTGTGAGTAGCCCTAAAAACAACATATACTTATACAAATATAAACACAATCCACAAGGCAGTTAGTTCCTCCACCGAGGCGCCTTAACTTTCAACGACTAATATAACATACTCAAGTACAATAATTAAGGCAGGTAGTTCCTCCATCGAGGCCTTTAACTTCTCACTAACCACACAACAAACTATACACATCATAAATAAGGCATGTAGTTCCTCCATCGAGGCTTTAGGTTCTAACTAAACAAATAACCAACCAAACATATTACCATAATTAGATTATTTCGGGCTTTCTTTGCGTGTCCCTAAAATCACGTCCGTATCTATGTCTTTACCTAGTTTCCCTGGCTACCACAATCGCGAATGAACCCCGAACATGTACATCCACATGCCTCCCTTTACATAATGAGCCACTCCGGCGTAACCACCACGGGCGGGATGCCGCACACCGTAAATCCTCACGGAAGCCAAATCTATGTAAGACCGCCACTATTCGCATAAAATATTGGCGCATCATCGTTCTATTTTGCGAAACGGAATAATCAAAGCTACTATTTATTTCGCCCGAGGACGCCGAAGGCCATTCAGATTAATCAAACGCCGGATGGGCAGCCGGCGCCATTCGATTAATCAAACGCCGGAAGGGTCAATCACATGAGTTGTGGTAGTCGGGTTCTAGGATTTTCGTTATGTAATTTATTCGGTGTCATACATTAATGACTCATAAACATTTCTACTATAACGGGTCAATTACCTTATTGCACTAAGCCATAATATCTAGAAACATCTCAATTATATTTCATAGTCACTTTCATTCTTTCACGTGCCAATATATTATTGCACTACGCCAACAAGGTGGGCAAATATTCACCGATACTATATTAGCATCTCACATATAAAATAATGGAGTGTATATACATTTCTCCAAGATATTGCATTAATATAACTATCCCAAAGATATTATATCATGTCACAATGCTTCAAATCGCATACATCTTTATTATAGCGTTATTAGGAATATAATGTCTCCTAACACCTCAACATCGCCACGCGTGTCAAAAATACACAACATCAAGGTCAAATCTTTCTTAGATAATGACCACCAAATTATGCAAGCTTCCACAAAGATTTTATTACTACATATGTCCATATAATATACACATAAAACGTAGCACAATTAAACAATCCACAGTCCACAATCAAAGCCCAATATGCTTTACACACTACTCACGTCAAATCTAAATTAGATAATTTACCAACCAAGTTATACAATATCCGACAGTATTTTATTACTATATATATCCATATAAACAAACATATGAAAAACTGGAAAAGTCAACATCCACAGTCAACGGTCAACAGTCAAAGTCAACGGTCAAAGGTCAACACCTCATGGTCAAGGTCAAACTCAACATGCCATGGTCAAAGTCAAACTGTCATCGCCAAAGTCAAAGGTGAAAGTCAACCGTCCATGGTCAAAGGTCAAAGTCAATCGTCCATGGTCAAATGTCAAAGTCAACCGTCAAAGTCAAAGTCTGGTCATGGTCAAAGTCAAACCGTCTAGTCAAAGTCAAACTATCACGGTCGGTCAAAGTCAAATGCTGTTTTAAAATTGTTCGACAGTTCAGGTCATAGCCATGGTTCATGGCTAAGGACAAAGTGCATGGGCTCGTGGGCTCGTGACCAAGCGTCATGGTTCGGATATGGCCAAGCCCAAACCTTAGAACCCGAAAGTTTAAACATGTAAAGACCCAGAAAGATCTATTTTAAGTCCAATGGACTGGTCCAAGCAATATTAGAAACGGGCCCAAACACTGTTAAGTTAAACTGGTCCACAAATACAAATGGAAAAAGGCCAACCACTTAAATTAGATTTCAGCCCACATAAAACTAAAACTGACATTTCGGCCAACCACCATCGAAATTTCGGCCAAGCCACTAATAGAATTTGGGCCCAAACCAAACACTTAAACATTTCGGCCCAACAATCTAAAACAAAACAAAGGTCGGCCCAACCAAAACTAAACCGGCCCAAAACAAAAACTTAAGGTTTTGGCCCAAGGCCCAAACCGAAATTGAAATTACTGTTCATCATCCCTCCACCAACAAAGCCCCAAATCCGCCACCACCAACCTCCACACAACCACCCCTTTTCAACCCATGGGTTTTTACTCATCAAGAAAACCCTCCAACTTTAACAAAGGCAAAACTCCAAATCATACAATCCAAAAACTATTCCTAAATCTAGATCTGAATTTTGGCCACCATTAGAGCTTGCTCCAAGCTCAAATCGACAAAACAACCAACCATCCCCACTACCACCAAACATCATCCCATCAACCCACCATACAAAACACAGGTTTAAACAATTTAAAATGCATCAAACCAAATCCTCGAACGCGGTGAATGGCAAGATGCGCCGACGGGCGGATGTTCAAACCGCTTCAAACAAAGACCTCACTCACATCCGACCAACAACACCCCCAAACCTCAACAACCAACATCCAAACCAAAACAAACAATCAAACACATAACAAACGATGCATTGGAGGACGCTCAAGGTCCGCCATTGATGGACCTTCAAGCTCGAACTCCCCCAACCCGCATACAACAACAAAGAATAATCTAACTAACAAGATGATGAGATAATCAATACGATTTCTCTGTTTGGGCTTTTACCGCCATGAACTCCAAAAAGAGTTCGGCGGTTTAAGCTCGGAGTTCAACGGTTTAACACTCCGGCCGATTTACCAAATGCAACAAAACTCCAAATAAAACAGAAATTGAATAATAATAGCGGACGTAAACCTTAGACGGATAAAATGTCCGTATACCAGTAAAACCATAAATTCGGTGAAATAGCAAAATAGCTACTCACAGTATGATGAGCGACTCGGCGAATCCTCCTAGCCGATTCGTCAAGGCTCCAACGCCTCCAACAAACCGAACTTCTCTCTCGCTCCATTTTTAATTATTCTATTCTCCAGAACCCTATTTTCTAGAAAAAAAGTGTTTATATACTTGGGTCCAAACCCAAGCCCAAAACTTCGGGCCCAAAAACCAGGCCCACGTATCCCGAGTCCAATCCGACGAATTTTGAAAATAAATAATTTAATTAATTAATTAAAATAGAAAAATACGTATTTAAAAAATACGGGCGTTACAGCTATACACATCTCAAAAGAATCTCGTCCCGAGATTCGGAAGTAAAGCTATACGAACAAAAACGTTGGTTATTAACTTAGAACCCATACAAGAATGCAGGTTGATTAAACTTAAGCAAGATAATATTGGTATTAATTATTATTAAATAATTCCAGAATATATATCCTCATGCCATTACAAAACCTATTACAGTTTAACTGTCTATATTAAAACAAATTATTACTGTCACTTAAACGCAAGATAAATATATCATATCTTTTTAGCATGCAGTTTCTTGACACGTAGCAGTCTCTACGAAAAAAATAATATTCTACGTAACTAATCAATAATATAGGATAAGTTCATCCCTGTATAAAACATTATGAAGTTTTCATTATCATGCATAAAAGAAAATTAGTGTCCTGATACACTTAAAACAAAATGTCACTCATGTCATTGATACTATAATAAAACTTTATATTTACTTTAGTCATGCTCTCAGAAGCATTAAATTTAAAACAACCCTTGAATCCTAATTCATGCTTGCAACTGGATCAAATATAACACGTATCCAAAAATAATTTTTTTTTTTTTTCATATTCCTCTATCAAAATCATATAGACTGAAACAAAACAATTAAGAGTAAATACTCGAATATGCAAAAATCATGTGAAACTAATTTAACGATATTAATCAATCATATACGCACGGTAATAGTTCACCTATATACAATAATATAAAAACGTGTATACGCAAGTATACACATCTCAAAAAGAATACACGTGTATACGCAAGTATACACGTCTCAAAAAGAATACACGTGTATACGCAGGTATACACATCTCAAAAAGAATACACATATATTTTATTATTATATTCGATCTATTTCTAACTAATCACCTCTAACAGATTAATCTCTTATACTTTAAAATACTATTCATCCATTAACGTGTACGAGTGAGGCGAGATAGTTCCTCCAACACTGAGGCAATTAGTTCCTTACTTAGTACGTCACAAAGCCATCAGATAATACAACTCATTCAATATAGATTAAATATCTTATTATTTCTTGAATAATAACATGACACTCAAATACAACGTTCACAGACATGTTATCGCACTTAATCCATAACCCATGTGAAAATGATCACCAACAATAAAACAACATTATAGCAACACACATCATTTTGATCAAATCCGTTAATAATTAACATATAATAAATGTAATTACTCCTCATATGGTAAGAAAACAAAAACATCATTTCATATCCACTCCACAAGTAACTAATATAAATATACACATTACACATACAATCAAATCAAGAAAACTATTGACTCTCTTTATTTCTATATCTCTTTCATTATCTTTGTAAACACAAAACAACTAGCGGAAATAGTTTTGAAAATAAAACTCCTTAAACACTACCCATAAACCACGATCCGAGAATCACCTAGACTCACCCTAGTCTAAGCTAACCAAATGCTCTGATACCAAACTGTCACACCCCGAATTTCGACAGAATTCGGAAAAACATTATTTGTCCCCGACTCTTCGATCTCCGAGGTGTGACGCACTCTCTACTCCCAAAAACCCATAAACAGTTTTAAAATATGCGGATAATAAAAACCAATAAAAATTTTAACTTAAACAACAGTCATCTTCATTACCAAAAACAATTTACAAATGAAAATGCAAATAACCTTATCTCAACTGAAAATCTATATCACCTCAAGGGAAAACAAAACTTATCCTGAGATGCAACGCTAACGCAACCCACAAGCAGCAACCGATCTTCTTCAACACTAAACCTGTCAAAACTTATCAACTATGTTCATTGAATGAACACACCCGATAAACAAACATGCAAATCGGCCAAAGATTATAAACAATCTTTGGTGTGAGTAGCCCTAAAACAACATATACTTATACAAATATAAACACAATCCACAAGGCGGTTAGTTCCTCCACCGAGGCCTTTAACTTTCAACGACTAATATAACATACTCAAGTACAATAATTAAAGGCGGTGTAGTTCCTCCAATCGAAATAACTTTTAACTTCTCACTAACCACACAACAAACTATACACATCATAAATAAGGCATGTAGTTCCTCCATCGAGATTTTTAGGTTCTAACTAAACAAATAACCAACCAAACATATTACCATAATTAGATTATTTGGGGCTTTCTTTGCGTGTCCCTAAAATCACGTGTCGTATCTATGTCTTACCTAGTTTCCTGGCTACCACAATCGCGAACCCAACGCAGAACATGTACATCCACATGCCTCCCTTACATAATGAGCCACTTTCGATGCGTAACCACCTCGGCGGGATGCGCGACACCGTAAATCCTCACACGGAAGCCAAATCTATGTAAGCACCGCCACTATTCGGCATAAAATATTTGCATCATCGTTCTATTTTCGCGAGCGGAATAATCAAACCATTATTAAAGGCCATTCAGATTAATCGAAACGCCGGAATGGTCAGCCCGAAGGCCATTCAGATTAACCAAACGCCGGAAGGGCCAATCACACGAGTTGTGGTAGTCGGGTTCTAGGATTTTCATTATGTAATTTATTGGTGTCATACATTAATGACTCATAAACATTTCTACTATATCACGCGTGCAGGTCAATTACCTTATTGCACTAAGCCATAATATCTAGAAACATCTCAATTATATTTCATAGTCACTTTCATTCTTTCACGTGCCAATATATTATTGCACTACGCCACAATCCCGTGGGCAAATATTCACCGATACTATATTAGCATCTCACATATAAAATAATGGAGTGTATATACATTTCTCCAAGATATTGCATTAATATAACTATCCCAAAGATATTATATCATGTCACAATGCTTCAACGTGATCGCGATACATCTTTATTATAACGTATTAGGAATATAATGTCTCCTAACACCTCAACATCGTCACGTGTCAAAAATACACAACATCAAGGTCAAATCTTTCTTAGATAATGACCACCAAATTATGCAAGCTTCCACAGCATTTTATTACTACATATGTCCATATAATATACACATAACACGTAGCACAAATAAACAGTCCACAGTCCACAATCAAAGCCCAATATGCTTTACACACTACTCACGTCAAATCTAAATTAGATAATTTACCAACCAAGTTATACAATATCCGACAGTATTTTATTACTATATATATCCATATAAACAAACATATGAAAAACTGGAAAAGTCAACATCCACAGTCAACGGTCAACAGTCAAAGTCAACGGTCAAAGGTCAACACCTCATGGTCAAGGTCAAACTCAACATGCCATGGTCAAAGTCAAACTGTCATCGCCAAAGTCAAAGGTGAAAGTCAACCGTCCATGGTCAAAGGTCAAAGTCAATCGTCCATGGTCAAATGTCAAAGTCAACCGTCAAAGTCAACGGTCGATGGTCAAAGTCAAACTGTCCTAGTCAAAGTCAAACTATCCTGGTCAAAGTCAAACTGTCCTGGTCAAAGTCAAACTGTCGTTTTCGTGTTCGACAGGTCCAGGGTCATAGCCATGGTTCATGGCTAAGGACAAAGTGCATGGCTCATGGGCTCGTGACCAAGGTCATGGTTCGGACCCAACTGGCCAAGCCCAAACCTTAGAACCTGAAAGTTTAAACATGTAAAGACCCAGAAAGATCTATTTTAAGTCCAATGGAGTGGTCCAAACAATATTAGAAGCGGCCCAAACACGTTAAGTTAAACCGGTCCACAAATACAAATGGAAAAAGGCCAACCACTTAAATTAGATTTCAGCCCACATAAAACTAAAACTCGACATTTTCGCCAACCACCATCGAAAATTGCCAAGCCACTAATAGAATTTGGGGCCCAAACCAAACACTTAAACATTTCGCCCAACAATCTAAAACAAAACAAAGGTCGGCCCAACCAAAACTAAACCGCCCAAAACAAAACTTAAGGTTTTGGCCCAAGGCCCAAACCGAAATTGAAATTACTTGTTCATCATCCCTCCACCAAAGCTGACCCCAAATCCGCCACCACCAACCTCCACACAACCACCCTTTCAACCCATCGGTTTTACTCATCAAGAAAACCCTCCAACTTTAACAAAGGCAAAACTCCAAATCATACAATCCAAAAACTATTCCTAAATCTAGATCACGGAATTTGGCCACCATTAGAGCTTGCTCCAAGCTCAAATCGTGCCCCCAACCATCCCCACTACCACCAAACATCATCCCATCAACCCACCATACAAAACACGGTTTAAACAATTTAAAATGCATCAAACCAAATCCTCCGAAGCAAGAATGGCGAACGCCATTGACGGATGTTCTGAGCTTCAAACCGCCCCCAACAGCACTCACTCACGACCCAACAACACCCCGCCCAAACCTCAACAACCAACATCCAAACCAAAACAAACAATCAAACACATAACAAACGATTTACTGGAGGACGTCTGGGCGTCCGCCATTGATGGACCTTCAAGCTTCGAACTCCCCCCAACCCGCATACAACAACAGCAATAATCTAACTAACAAGACAGATAATCAATACGATTTCTCTGTTTGGGCTTTTAGCCGCCATGAACAGCCCAGCAAGAGTTCCGACAGTTTAAGCTCAGAGTTCAACGGTTTAACACTCCAGCCGATTTACCAAATGCAACAAAACTCCAAATAAAGCGGAAATTGAATAATAATAACGGGTTGAAACCTTAGAGGCGGATAAAATGTCCGTATGCCGTAAAACCATAAATTCGTTGAAATAGCAAAATAGCTACTCAATCAGTATGAACAAACTCGTGAATCCTCCTAGCCCGATTTCGTGGCTCCAACGCTCCACAAACCGACTTCTCTCTCTGCCTCCATTTTTTAATTATTCTATTCTCCAGAACCCTATTTTCTAGAAAAAAGTGTTTATATACTTGGGTCCGAAACCCAAGCCCAACACCGACTCGGGCCCAAAAACCAGGCCCACGTATCCCGAGTCCAATCCGACGAATTTTGAAAATAAATAATTTAATTAATTAATTAAAATAGAAAAATACGTATTTAAAAAATACGGGCGTTACACCAACCATTCACATATTAAATTTCAAGTAACATATAGCAGCAAACCAGTAACAATGTAGTAATTTGAAAAAAAAAATATTATAATGATCCACAATGCATAATGAAAGCAGGAATGCATACAGTTCAACCATCTCAAGCTTATATATATATATATATATAAGCAACTTCGGAACCTAGCAATGCAAAGATCAAATTTTTACAAAAACATTATAGGTAGTGGATTGAGTACTCGTGGAGAAAAAAAAATAGTCATGAAGAAGAAAGCAAAAAAGGCAATAACATTATAGGAGGCATGAAAAGCATGACTACTTGATGAAGAAGAGCTGAGGTTTGGTTACGCAGCTTGCCAGAAAAATCAGACCACAAATAAATATACACCTCTTGAACTTTTGAGAATTTGAATTTTCCTAAGAGAGTCTGAACAAACAGAGACTTTATGTTTGAACTTTGCAGACAACCAAATTTTTGGTATAAAAATAAGTTGTTGGAAAGTTATAGACCCATAAGAATGGAGCCCTAACGAAGATGGGCACTTGTTGAACGTTGCATTGCAACGCTTCAACTAAAAGGTGCACATAGTTTTGTGCAATGAGTTGTATTGTGATAGTAGTTACTGTAGTTCATAAAGAAAAACAAACGTCTAAACCCCAACATAGTATTAAAAGAAATATCTAAAGGCAGCCCTATATATATCACTCTTCAGCTATGGTTGTTGAATTCATTGCCCTAAAAATCAATATGCAACCTTGCTCCACACTTCTCAATCTTCCCCTTGAAGTGAATTGAATCTTCCTACATCACCAAAATGCTATACACAATATGATATCGATTCTTTGTAAAACCAAAATGATATACACAATATGCTATCAATTCATATTAGTAAGGGATTCACACCATGCAACTATTAGAAACTACAAATGTACAATTATATACCTAAAGTACGTGACTTTTCTGAAAAATTTCGACAGAGTCTCCTTTGTATTTTCAACATTTCATAAATATAAAACCTGTCGTAACCTAAAAATTTAAAACAATATATTTCTCATTGATTAACCCAGCTACTTAACCGTCGCGACGAATGTCAAAACAGTTAAATAACTTGTTTAAAAAATGAGATCACTGCAACATTAGGACTTAGTACAGTAAAGAACTTGAATGTCTCGACTAATGACATATCATCCAAACACCTCGTACAAATATACTTCTTATTGATTAATCCAGCTACTTAATCATCTCAACGAATGCCTGAACAGTTAAATAACTGGTTTAAAAAATGAGATCACTATAACATTAGGACTTAGTACAACAAAGAACTTGAATGTCTTGAATAATGCCAGATCCTCCAAGCACCTCACCAAAGCCATTACCGAAAACACATATTAAATATATACTTTTGAGTCCAACGCCCCAAAACTCTAACAATTATATACCTAAAATACGTGACTTTTTTGAAAATTTTCGACAGAGTCTCCTCTGTATTTTTGACATTTCATAAATATAAAACATGTCATAACCTAAAAATTTAAAACAATATACTTCTCATTGATTAACCCAAGTACTTAACCGTCTCGACGAATGCCAAAGCAGTTAAATAACTGGTTTAAAAAATGAGATCACTACAACATTAGGACTTAGTACAATAAAGAGCTTGAATGTCTCGACTAATGCCAGATCATCCAACCACCTCGTACAAATATATTTCTCATTAATTAACCCAGCTACTTAACCGTCTCGACGAATGCCAGAGCAGTTAAATAGCTTATTTAAAAAATGAGATCACTGCAACATTAGGACTTAGTACAGCAAAAAACTTGAATGTCTCGACTAATGCTAGATCATCCAAAGACATTATCGAAAACACATTAAATATATACTTTCGAGTCTAACACCCCAAAACTCGAACAATTATATACCTAAAGTACGTGACTTTTCTGAAAAATTTGGACAGTCTCTTTTGTATTTTCGACATTTCATAAATATAAAACCTGTCATAACCTGAAAATTTAAAATAATATACTTCTCATTGATTAACCCAGCTACTTAACCGTCTCGACGAATGCCATAACAGTTAAATAACTGGTTTAAAAAATGAGATCACTACAACATTAGAACTTAGTACAGCAAAGAACTTGAATGTCTCGATTAATACCAGATCATCCAAACACCTCGTACAAAGACATTATCAAAAAGACAAATTAAATATATACTTTCGAGTCCCATAGCTATCAAAAGGTTTACATCATTAACAAATTCGAATGAAGACATACCTCTTTCGACTCAAATTTTTCCAAAAAACTTGAACCGTACCAAACTCCTAATCAAATAACCCTAGCTCCATGAGCCACAAAGTCAAAAGTTAAAAACCAACCCGACACAGCTAACAAAATATACTATGGTAAACAGTAAAATTCAAATGTACGAAAAAAAAAACGATGTTAACCTATAGTTCAGGTTAGTTCTTCGAGATTTGATAAACATGCTACTCATTGAACTCACTGTTTAGCGACAATACCATCCCTGCATATAAACAAAATCTGAATAGCTTCTTGAATCTTACAAAAACAATATCAGCATTCATCACGTACAAATCTCAGATTAATTAAAAGGCTACTCAAAAAAATATCAAGTCATGTCTATTTCGTGTAAACAACACACACTACAACAGAAAGGCTCAATTGCAACGCCATCTGGTGTCGCTACAAGTACGAAAAAGCGCTGCCAATGATCAATGGCAACGCCAATGTAAGGCGTCACAAAAAAGGCCGCAAAAAAATTGGGTCACAAAAGCTAAATGAAGACGCAACAATTGGCGTCGCAAAAGCTTGAAGGTTATTGCAACGCCTTGTCCCATTGCTATTGCTTTATTAGTGTTGCTAAAGTATTTTGCCAAACTAAAATGATTTTTAAAATATTTAAACTATTTGCAGCGATTGGCGTTGCAAAATGTTCTTTTTTTGCACCGCTAGCGTTGCAAAAGGGTTACTTTTAGTTGCACCCTCAAGGCCACAAAAGAAGCAAAGCATTAGCTACGGTCTTTGTCAAAAGGTTTAAACCATTAGTTGCCAAAGGCGTTGTTAAAAAGTATGTTTTTAGCTGCCCCTAGGTCTTTGTCAATAAAAGGTTTAAACCATTAGTCGCACTAAGGCGTTGCCAAAAGTGTGTTTTTAGCTACCCCGCTAGTGGTTTTTAGTCGCACCAAATGTATGTGTTGGTAATTATTTAAACACATATGCAAAGCACCCTAATTCTTTTTACAACGAGCTCGGCATTGCAAATGGGTTTACTCATATATATAATAGGTATTACGCATTATTTTGAATCATTTCAATTTATATAAACACCCAATACAATTTATGATTAAACTAAAAACACCAATCGGATGTATTCATTCACAATAAATTATAGCAAAATATATTTCATTAATTAAGATCATCCAAAATCATTATTTGAGCATCCATACAATTAGTCTCTTCCAATATCTTGAATTACAAAATCTTCAAAGCCATCAACTAAATAATATTAGTTCTTCAAAAATAAGATTTTGGCCAAATTCCCATAATCTGCCGATTCGAACAACATCCACCCAAGTTTTCTTTATCAATATACGCCAACCAATCGCCAATCTGATACAAACAACAAATTGGAAAAAAAAAAGTGACATTAGTAAGTATAATTATCCAAATTAAAAGAAGATTGAAGCAAAATGCAAGTAATCAATGCATGGGAAATATTTTTATGTGGTCAAACCGGAGTCCCATTGGATATAGGACATGCTCGTGAGACATACATTATCGGTTGTACTTTGTTGTTGCTTCCTTCCAAAGCAGCTGCAAAGTACTACTTTTAGATATATATACACGGAGAAACAAAAAAAAAGCAAAGATCACATAATGGAGCTACCTACTTTGTAATATCTCTTGGCGTAAACCCAAGTTGAATATAATATGGTCCACAAAGCGATTGCATTACACTTAATTAAAGAGCAATGCTTGATACCTCGTAAATTATGGTAAGTGATGATGACAAAATGCAAAGGTCGATCGGGCCGATTGGGCGCCCTCGTAATGTTTTACGTCATGTATCAAGCATTACGTGCTAGGGTTTGTTTGTCTTGAACTTAAAAATCACAATAACTTAGACATATTCTCAAAAAGAGCAAGGCATAGTAGGTAAATCCGTAAGATTTTTTCCCGTGAGTGGATAAAAGTGCATTTTCCTAGATCATTCTTCCTTAAATTGTACCGAAGACCAAAGATACATAGTATTCAACCCTTAGACACTTGAGATATTACTTTCAAAGAGAACAGCATGTTACTATTAATTTACCATATTTTATTGGATTGGACATCGATACATCAAAGAAATAATTTCCACCAAGAAAGATGGGTTGTTTAGCATGTCGGCCCGGAACTGAAATTCAACTTCCCTTAATCACTTATAAAGAACTCTCAAAGGATACTAGAGGGTTTGATGAAGGGAAACTTATCGGGTCGTAGCTTTGGGGATCATCCGAGGACGGTGTGGCTAGGAATGGGGATAGAAGGGTTTTGGCAAGAAGCTATTATCTAAAATATGCCTTGCTATTGTTCTAGATGTTGTAGACAAGGGCACGATATCGATCAACTGTTTAGTTGGGAAAGGAAAAACAACTAAGAAGGATTCTTCCACCGTCGAAGAAGTAAGATAGGACTCCCTTGCTTGGGCTCTTCCTCTATTGCTTCTTGATTGAATACTGGGAGAATCACCACTTTCCGAACGATCCACGTCGCACCAAGAAAGCACCACGGGGCAAAGCAAGCCCTCCATCTTTCTTTCCACCCGAGTAGAGTATCCTACTCCCGCCCATAATGGTCCCCAATGTCATGATCTGGCCCGGTCGACACAATCATGATAGTCCGTTTCTCCCGTGATAAGCGTATCGAGCGTAAGACCTGCTCCGGCTCTCGAGGCAAGGTCGAGGTAGATTAGCCCAAAGAGGTAAGCACGAACATGAATGTCACTCACATTCTTTCCGGTCCCCTTTTCAATAGAATTTCCGCCCCCGTCGACATACTTGACATGGACGGAATTCTACTTTGGAAGTTTTACCGAACATCATGTCCGGTGTGGTCTCCCCTACTCCTAGAAACAAACTAGCCACGGAGCTTGGATACGGGCTCCCTAGGTATTCAAGGTACATCACAAGCAAGAGCTAAGTCTAGTCCGTGTCTAGCCAAGCTCTAGACGGGATAGACATTCACGAGTACGAGAAGGAACTACCACTCATTAGTACAAGCCTAACAAGAAAAAGGGGTCGGTTGAAGGACCTGGCAGATCCGTAAACCGCCTTCAATTTGCTCCCTTTGAGGGACTCTAGAAAGTCTCTCCTGTAAAACACGAGCTTTTTGATGAAAATGCCCTCCCACCAACCCCCTGCCCCTTCTGTAAGTGATGCTCTGACCAGGCGTCGCCAAAACCCCACATGTCAGCATCTACTACATAGAATGCTACATCAGTTGTTCACATGCAAACTTGCCCCATACAGCTTCCATCAAAGCTTCTGCAGCTCTTCTTCACACCACCACCATCGTTGGCTAAAACCCTGCGATGCTTGCATGGAACCCAGGTTTGAACTAAAGCTAATTTATGGGTCTCGCATACCATGGTCAATATTTGAAAGATTTCCACAAGGGCATTTTGACGCACACCATTGCAGATCTGCTTTTAATGCATATACCTGTGAGTAGCAGTTGCAGAGAGGAAAATAAGTATTTAGAATACAATGGCATCTAACCTCAAAGCTTGGGTGATCCAACAATTCAGAACTCTTCAGATTTACAGCCTACGAAAGAACTGAACTTGGGTCACTCAAAAGTAATGCGCAATGCCAGAGCAAGAAACAATCATCGGATAAAATAAATTCTGCATTCTCCAGATGAACACACTGAAACACTAGTAAAATAGATAGATAGAGTAAAACCAACCTCAAGAGCTTTACAGACTTTATCAACCTCAGGACCGAAGTTTGTCTTCTGCGACATCATTATAAGCTCAACAACACCAAGACATGACTTTTTTTATGGTTCAAAGACTGGTAATGCCAATGACCCACGGACATTATAATGCAAGGCATAATTAAGTCGTGGATACTCCTTGCAATTGTAATATTCAACATCTGCTGTCCATTCTGGCAACCTCTGTCGGAAAACACGTCCCGGAAGCCCTAGGTTCCCATCATTCTCACCTTCTACAGAAAACATATACATCAGAGACACTGTTCTATACTCAAGTAGTCCATTACTTTGTGTATCAAGAACAAAGGGTTGCCCGGAAGTTGTAATAACATGCTTTTGTACAAAAGCTGCACAAAACCACATGGCTTTCTAACTAGCTTTTTAGTGGGGAATGGGGATGGTGGGGCTAATGTTTGATCCGCCCCGTGTTGGGAAATGCTAATAAGCAGCCTATATTGATAAAAGTTTCATCGGTCGCGGATCATCGTGGGTGATCATTTTACAGAGCGTCGTGCTCTAAACATTATGTAATTGTCGACCGGTAATGATCTTTGCAAATACCTAATAGCATTTTGAGATAGCTAGGTACGAGTTTTGCTTGTCGGTGCTTTTTGAAATAACCGTTTTTTTTATCGCACATCAATATCGAGGTTTAGAGGGGCATATCTTACCCGAAGGGATTTCAAGCGCCTGAACTTAGAAACTTTAGGAATGTTGGGACTCCCCGCTCCCTTGTTAAAAGCTGCTGCCACCAAAGATGCCCCCACCGAATTGGGCTGCTGCGCAAGCTTTCTTCTTCCGCTACCACCTCCTATTGCGTCTTCTTTGGAGTGCTCAACCTCTGTTTGCACGCTTCTATTTCCCCGCTGGCTGCTACTACTTCTTTCTTCTCATGTAATGTATTGGCGTCAGCAGCTCTCTCACCCAATTTGTAATATAACGAGAATTTAGTCACAATTCTCAATACCTGTTGTTGTCTCTCTCGTCCTACATTCATAAACCCATAATAATTTCAGTCAGTTCTTTGGCATCATCAGCATTTAAGACCTATATTAATGTTATTAATGGGACCCTGGTATGGAGGAAAATGTGCTTAGGATTGCATTGCTATAATATTGGCCCGAGTGCCAATTTAACAGGAATGCACTGAAGATGTTCCCATACGTCTTTATTCAACTTTTCTTATTACTTGGCTTCAATCCAGGCGAAGGTTTGATCTGACCTTAACAAATGTGACTAGTTAATTAAGGGTAATGGGCAACATCCTTTTAAGGATATAAAAACAAAAATACGATATAAGCATTGTGGGACTGGGTTGATCTGCTGAGATCCAGCTGGCATCACTTTGTCCGCATGAGGAGACGAAGAATAATTTGGAGAAGAGGTACCTATTATTGCATCGTCAGTGTCATATTCTAGACACTTTTTCGAGCTCAGGTCTTCCTTGCCTTTGTGAAAGACTCTACATAGGACCCACTCTTCCTGTCAGTGTATACATTCATATTAGAAAGTAGAAAAGCAAGATCCCAATGTGCATTTACAAACATAGCACACTGCATGCTTAGTATCTCTTGTGTAGTGTTTGATGTATACATACAAAAACGGAAAAGAAACAACGGAAAATCATACCTTAGGAGGCATATGCAGATTCTCAAGGCGGAATTCATGCATGACCCAACCACTCTTCATCCCATTTGGAGCTCTGCCAAAGTAGAAAACTAATGTCTTGAGTGTTCAATCAAACTGCACAACTTTCTTTGGGAAAAAAGCGGAACTCAAATACCTCATTTTATTGCTTTTACTACCATAATCAAAATCGAAGCAAATGCACAACTTTGCCTCCACTTCTACAGTACAATTACTTTCATCATACAGAAATTTCTTATGTGATGACAATTCACTCTGATCTGTAAATCGATCTGCATAGAAAAGAGTGTTGTGCTCATTTTGACAGATGGAATTTTTGTTCACAGACGCGAATGCAAACAACGTTGTATGCCTTGTGGGACAAATTTATAGAAAGATTCGTTGTGAAAAATAGCCATATATTTTTTCTCTTGCTTCTTGCTAGTACTTATCATGAACAACATCATCTACACCTGCCACAAATCGTTATCATCCTTATTATGCTTCAGGTTAATATAAAGATTAGATACCCAGATATATCTCCGTCTATTTCAAAGAAATTTCGGAAGAGAAGATGGCAATGGATTAGAGTTAATCGATTCTATCTTCACCATCTCTTTTACGGTAACTATCCCAACATTTCTAAAAAACAACCGAGAATACCAAGTCCGTGATTGGGACTTTGGGGGTTATGGATTAGCTACTACTTAAAATCTGCTTCTACTTGATTCTTTATTGGGGGAAGTTAAACAAAAAAAAATAGTTTGGCAATTCGAAAATGAGGCCTACAAATCTAGCATTGATACTCACCTTGAGAAGATCTCCAAGCCTTGTCAAATCAGGAACTAGGCAAGGCTGCGTGAAATCAAAAGCCTTTGTGAACAAACATATAATTTAACAAATGCCTAAAATGGGCTAATGTACTTAAAATAATGGCTTCCATTGACGTGTTTCTGAGCCACTTTTCGAATTCATTCCATAAAAATGAACCTAGTCCCACAATTTGTCACCTAATTTTCTATAAATTCCTTTACAACATCACAACTAAAATGACTATCTCATCATGCTGTTAGAACTTTCACCCCGGCGTTTCAAGAATTTTACTGAATAATGCCTATAAATCGGTAAAAGGCAGACAAGGTAGCCAATTCAATTCTTCAACTTCTCTCTTTCATTTTCCTTTCCATTCCCAAGTCATTTCTGATCCCCAATAGAATGTGTAACTTAGCTTTAACATGTTAGTTCTTGTTTAGAAGGCCTAGTTTCGGTTTTTCACTTACAATGATATCTCATCCAACCCGATGCAAGAAGAGTTCTTACATTCGACCATATAGTTATCTCGAAATTGATTAAATCCCATGAAACAAATCTCTCTTGGAAAAACATTAATCACAAATTTTCTGTTTGACAAAGGGGCGAGTTAGCGGCGTAAGAGTAAGTAAGTAAACAGATCAGGTGTAGCGGGCAAACATAAGATGAGACTGGACGTTTCTCTATGTGAAAATATAAGAAACAAAGGAACTGTTAAAACATAAGATAAGCATGAACTATTTGAATAACACTACATTTGTAATATACACTAACACGGACACATATTGTAGATTGATCATGCTCAGTACTTGTACAAAATGTATATCCCTCCTTAGGTGGGAAGCTTTAGCTTCAAATGTTTGCTAATAAAACACGGAAAAAAACAAATATCTTCAAAGTACAAAGGAAATTATTGGTCCCAAAAAAAAAGTAGGAAGGAAAATGCATGGACGTAAAAAATCTCTCCACAAAGTTTGAAAGGGAGTCTAAAAAGCACTTTAACATTAACAAAAAAATTATGTAACTTTAACCCCTTAGCAGCAACCTCAACCTTACCACAAAGATTTCACATAACATAAGAATTGCAAATGTGCCCAGCTGGTCACAAAGACAAACTTCTGAAACTTGGTCCTACAAAATGAAAGCCATGTACGTTTGTTCCATTGTGCTAAGCTGTTAGCCACCAAGTACCAAGTTAAAGTTTGTGTGTCAGGTTTAAATTGTCTAGAGAACCAATAAAAAATGTTGTATTGAGATGCCCAAGTGGCAAAGTATATGTAACTATTTCATAAAAGATGCATTCCTATTTACAATTCCAATCAATTACAGATCGAGCTACCTAGCTTAATCAAAGAGATTCTCAAAATGAAGTTTGGTCACTTCGTAAACTATAGTCACAAGCTAACATGCGTGCAAACTCACAAACACATAGAATCCAAAAGACGAAAAAGAAGAGCATAAATTTGAATAGACCTAACCAAGTGAAACGGTAGCTTTAAGGCTTTCAAACAATTCTTTATTCTGCCAAGGAAATCATAAACGAATTAACAAACTATCAACTGACACTTGCAAGACTAGAATCATAAACTCTACATTGCATCATGATACAAGATTTCTATGACAAAGGGGATGCATAAGAGAAAACCACCACCTCAGCTGTCAGTAAACGTAATGGGATTGATTGAACTTTTCACACCCCCTTACATATATATCTAGCACATCCCATTACACAAGTTCCAGATAAGAAAATAAAAGATTAAAATTTTCAATATGCAATAGAATTCAAAATTAATATACAGTAATTACAAAATAAACAAATAAACAGGAATAATAATTAAATCACTTGTCGAGGTCGATGTAGCCAAAATCCAACAACAAGACCTAAACAGACACACACATATATATAAGAATTAGATTCCAAACAGTCGATTAATTATATTAATCCCTTAAGAAAACTAACCAACATGAGGGGGAGATTAACCAAAAGTTGAAGCTTTGACTAACCCAACACCTAAACCAAACTTTATTTCATTTTCTCGAAACCAAATTACAGATGAAACAATTCAAACAAACTAAAGAAAACCAACCTGAAATCTAAATGAGTACTAAAGGGAAAAAAAAAAACAAAAACACCCAACCTTAAAATTTAAAGATTCATTTTTTCTTTGTCTAGTAGTTCCAGCTTTAAATCAACCGAGAAAATTAATTGAGAGAATTAGCTTGTAGAGTAAACACACAGAGAACAAAAGAAAACTAATTAAGCAGGAGAACCAACCTTGAAAATCAAAGCTCGGTCGGATGTGGAGGAGTAACCAAAAGTTAAAGCTTATTGCCGATGGTTGCATTGTTGTGAGAGAGAGAGTGGTTAGATACGTTGCCGGTGGGAGATGGGAAGTTGGCGGTGGTTCAAGGGAAAGTTAAAGAAAGAGAAAGTCTTTTAGGGCTTTCACATTTTAGATTTTAGTTCGAGCGCTAACGTAAAAAATAGGCCCGCCCATCAGTTCTAATTCCAAAAATAATAAGACCCGCCTAAAGAAGCCCATTAGCAACACCAATCTCATCGCAACAAAGGCTATACTAAATCATATAAATCATTCGTAAAACATTTGTTACAATGCAAGTGACATCGCAAAAGGTCAAATTCACTTTACCCGCGCCAATAGCATTGTAAATGATAAAGCCTCTCCCGAAAAATTACATTTTCTATTTTTTCAAAAATATATTTACATCCATTTGCCACAAAAGAGGTGCCGCAATAGATAAATTCATGCACAACCTATACAATAGCACACCAAAATTTTAGCAGCCCCGTACGGCGTTGCAATTGGTGACCTTTTAGCAACAATTTTTTGGTGTTGCAAAAGGGTGCGTTGCTGAAAACCCCTTCTGTTGTAGTGACATAAGTGGTTTTTCCAACGTAGTTCGTATACACTTCAATAAGTTTTAAAAAAAAAACCCTTTTGAATGGGTGTTGAAAGCCTAGAAAGACTTCTCTATCAAGAACCTAACTTCTTAGAATTCATCACATGGTTTCCGTTCAGTAATGACAGAATGTGTGATTTCATTTAGAAAAGTTGTGCGACTCCCCAAAGGTTAGCTTGGGGATCCTTTTAAAAGGAACTTCAGTTGAGCCTTTTATTCACTATGGTATATCTAGAAGGGTGGGTCATTAATAGAACTAAAAGTCTTAATGCTGCAAATTTGATTAGTTCCATGTAGAACAATGTTAGGATGTGGGTCTTGCACTCTAGATATGAGACTCAGTGTGTTAATGATGACCCAATCTGGCGTTTGTGTGTTTCAATTTTCAGACTCGGGTCTTGATTTATCTCAAACCCTAATTTCTTATGCCTTGCCCAATTAGACAACATAAAGCAAGAGTACTCCGGGCATAAGAATTTGTGAACAACTAAAAGAACCTTGGGATTAAGAATTCTATAAACCTCAACAGCGTAATCCAAGTAATTATTTCACATGCCTAGACAGTCCCAAAAAAACGTCCCACCAACAATTCACATATGCTCACGAAAAATGAAATACTCGCACGAAAGTAATCCAATGTAACTTTTATCATGGACCAAGTTTGTTTTATCAATACTTTATCTAATCATATAATTGTAATGTTATTCAATTTCAATCCACCAGTTATTTCCACAACCACAGGGGGTCCACTTTCATGAACTTAGATTCTTAAAGCCTGAAAAAAAAAATGAATAAAAATAAAAATTAAAAAACAACGTAGCATGCATGTTGGTATGTAGAAAAAAGAAGTTGGGAAACAAAAAAGCAGCTTCCTCTCTTCAGTAGTTTTAATGCACATATTTAAGTTGGAAAAAAACTCCAAATAGGTCATGTTTAGACATTTGCTAAAAAGCAATAGTTGAAATGGCAGTTAGTTATGGCATGAGAATTCATGATAAAACTTTAACTCAATATGAAACAATAACTGCATTACCTGAAGCTTTTCACTAGTGAAGTCAGCTTCCTTCAAAGGTTGATTTGCATCTGTGCATTAGGTACTTACATGTTGCTGTGCAAATAAAGCAGCCCTAAAAGTCCAAGTATTCCATCAGTTTGTTTCTATCAATTTGATCCTTTTCACTGAGCATCAACAGTAGTAGTCTAGTGGAGGTGAACATACCCATTAAAGCATCTTTGTGGTAGCAAGGACTTCTATTTGCTGGGGGAAAACACCATAATGCCTCGAACTTAATTTATTGGAAGTCTATTGGTTAGAACCCAATATCTCAGAGTTGTAATGGGTTGAACACAATGCCCAAGTTTATTGTGTTTGGAGTGAATACTTAACAAATATAAGTTTAATTAATCGATATAAATTTAGAATTTAGTCGTTTATTTCCATAGTTTCATTAATATTGATCAATTCTTCTAACTAAGTGACTTATCAAACCAAAAGGAAAAAAAAAACAATGAAAATCAAAAAGAAAAAGGAAAAGAAGTAATACAACACCTATAGAGAAGATAAAACTACATCGTTCATTACCATGAGATATCAAGGGAGACATAAAACTACAACATAAAATTGATAATTAAAACAAAAAATATGATAGATTAGAAAGAAAACCAAAATTTTATTTAATGAAGTACCTGAAAATTGAAGATATCAATAGATGTTTGCTTCAAAAGCCTCTGTTAGTCGTCCTCTGCTTCAATTTTATGGATGATGAGCTTCCACTTAAAAGAACCGGTCCTATGAGAAAATTCTTAAATCTTTTATTCACAATTGAACAAAAAAACTTACCAATGCAAACTTGATGTATCTAGAGTAGAATCAGGCCAATTACTCTAGAACAACAAAGCATCTCTCATCTTTGGCTTAACAGAAAGGCCACATCAGATAATTCGTTCCACAAAGGAACAAAACTGAAGTATAATGCAGTATATACAAATGTGATCACACCAATACTAGGACCTACACAACCAGTGTGATTTAATCATCTACCACACTTGACAATAAATGAAGCAAAGAGCTCCCATTTGTTTCTTATATAAAAATCAGTTATAGATTAGAAAAACAGTTAATGTCGAAAAGATGACCTTCAAAGCAGACCTTCATCCCATTCAAGGCCAGGCCTAGAAAGATCTTGTAGCACTGCATTACTAGATTCGATGATAAAGCACTGCATTTATAATGATCCATCAACAGACTATAATGACAGATTACTGGCCCTCTAAAACTTTATGATTGGTATATCCTAAAGCAAGCATACTGCTAAGTATTCACATATATTAAGCACTCTTATCTCATGTTTCAACAATTATTAGGGAGTCGATCAAACTCAACGCAATGTCTGTGGGTATCAAGATTGTGTACCTAGCAAATAACTAATGTAACAGCAAAAGAAGCAAAAGAAACATCCATTAATTAAACAACTATATATAAACCCCTCGTCAAAACTCACCTTATATAAGACAACATTTCGAAGTTTGCTTTACATTAAACTATATATACACACCAGTACTTACAATTTTCCGTTGGCCAGAAACGGTAAATGGTCACTCTTTCCGTATACAACTATAATATGAACTTAAAGTCGAATACATGCATCATATGAAAAAAATTCATGCCAAATCATGAATTTAACCTCTACCCTTTAGATCACTACACAGACAAAAAAAAATAATACAAACTCCTCCTCATTGAAAGAAACCAATTCCTAATAAAAAGAAACCAAAAGTCTAATAAATTAGCTAGAGAAGGGTAAGAAATAATGTAATAATTATTCTTAGTAGCATACTTTGGCGGATTGATGCAGAGAAACTCCTAGCCCGGTTAAGAAATTGTTCAACACTTCACATGGTGTTGTTACATTCAATATTGACAATAGATTTATTAAAAAAAAAAGAAAAAAGAAACAATAAATCAATTTTAGAAAATTGATTCAATACAATAGAATGATGAGACAGTATTGGAGAAGTAGTGGAGAACGTCAATATTGTAGAAAAACAAATTTCGGTGTAACAAATCAAATCGGACATAATAGAGGTGTAGAAATTTTACTCACAAAAGTAGAATCTCGATATTGGAAATCAGACATTGTGAGCGTATGAAAAATTAACATTTACCTAAAGCTAGATTCACTTTAGAGCTATAGGAAAGGGAAGGACTCCACGCTACGCTTCACTGCAAAGTGCAAACAAACTTACACATTGCACAAAGGTGCCAACCTAAAGACTGACATAGTACGATAATTGTGGATGTTGTTATCTATCAGACTAAGCAGTATCATTGAGTTCAGTCAAATATTAATATCACAAATAAAGAAACATGATAATAAGGGCAATAGAATAATACTACTTTCTTATTCCTTTAAGCAATAATAGTGATATATTAATGTCTAACTTAAAAGGCATCTTCATAAAACCAAATTGTGAAGGAAGTAAATATATTCACATATAAACCTTTGATCAAATAGAATGAAGATAAATAGATGGCACACCCTAATCATTTTAACATCCTGAAAAACCAAGCAGAATTTTTGTTGGTTAAAATAGAGCTCAATGTGTAGACAGACTTAGTTCACTAAAAGCATTAATCGAATAATAGCAGAGGATCTATTGACAGCCATGTGTGACCTTGGATCTTAACAGTAACAAAAAAAAGACAGTAAGCATTAGCAGCTCCTGGTAAGGACTGATTGTGGAGGAGGTAAAACACCCCAGACAAAATCACCCACAGATACAATGTCAACAAATTTCTAGAATGTTGGATTGCTCTGTGATATCTTTCAACCCATTGAGGCCCCTTGACAAACACATCCACCGAAAACAGATACAACAATGAAACTATACTAATCCAACCATATAAAGTCATCCCATTAAGTTCCAGTTTATCACACAAATAGATTAGGTGTTGGGGGATATTTTGAGTTGTAAGATCAAGGTAAACCTATAGTCCCAAAGGTTGAGGGTTAGCTTCGTGAAACATTTTTACAAAATACCATAGTGACAAAAAAGAACTTGAAAATATAGTGAGGTCAAAACAATTCTATATTGAGAGAAAAAAAAATATCATTCTAGTGACAAAGAAAATCTATGTTTATGAAGAAGCAATACCTGCTAAATACATGTATAAACATTATAATACCATATATGTGAAAATGACTGGAACTACGTAACGGAAACAACTTAATGCTTAAAGTAAAACAATTATTGACTATTTCTCCTTTAGGGTATACTTTTCCTTTTCATAATTAGCATAACAATTTCTCTGTCTTCCCATTTTCCTACCATCAGATAATGATGGTCTGATCTAAGCATAAACAAATTTTTAGGCTAAACAGTCTTGTTCACTTAATGGACAACCTTAAGGACATTTTTCCATTGAATTTCTTTTAATAGTACATACCATGTGTGCCCATCACAGAGAATGGATAAGCAATTATTTTATTAACGGAAGGCGTACAACATAAAATGAGAAGAATCTTCTGTTTTAGTTTTGAATGTAGACCACACATTTGAGGTCCAAAGCATCAAGATATGGCAAAACCATCAATTTTGCAGTGAAGTTTCTTGAGGCCTGTGAGTGCTAACTGTGCAGGAAAGCAAATAACAGCTTAACCATAATGCAGTAAAGTAAAGTTACACCAATAAGCTTCTAATTTTTATATTACCCAAAATCAAAACATAGAAACAAAAAGATTCAAAAGTTGCAGCTCATGAAAAGAGAACCAAAGATCTTGAGATATCAAAAATAAAAACACAGAAACAAAAGATTCAAAAGTTGCAGCTCATGAAAAAAGAACCAGAGATCCTGAAATAAAATTTCTACTATATTCTATGTTGCCACTCTATTCCAGCTCAATAAAGTTCAGGAAATACTCGAACACACTACCTCTTTCTCAACAACTAATGCACAAACTTTCTCCCGTGTCAAGTGTTTATATATTTTCTTGCTGTTTGGCGAAGGGCTTGGATGTTTAATGGGATAAATCAACATTATCACATTGTTATCTACACATTAATGGATCAAAACTGAAATATGACTTTAGATATAGCAGTCAAAATGACTTTAGTACAGGTTCATTATAGATCCAATACCTAACCGAGAATTACCCGTGAAATAAGCACCATAAACACCATTACCAAGTGACTATAGATACACAGTCAAAACAGCCCCAATACCCTCAGCAATCCTAACCTCAAACTGGGTGTACTGTATGAATGACTGTGATTATGTAAGATAATAATTTAATGACAACCTAAATTTGGATTGCACTGTGGTCATGAAAAAAATATAAAAATTGGCGTATGGTAGAAAGATTATTCTCTATTTACCAACCAAACTTGAACCTTGTGCTAAATAGTGCACTTAACAATTAATTAGTGCTTAGATTATGAGATTGTCAATTCTAAACATATTTCAATGAGCTGTATACCAATAGCACCAACAGTACCTGATGACCTGGAATTAGATGGCACATGAATAGGATTAGAAGATGACGAATACAACCCAACTACAGAATTGTTTGATGACAATGTAGTAAATGGTTGAGAACTATGTGGCTTTGGTCCCTGCAAATGAGAGGTTGAATTTAGGACTTTAGCTCGACTTTCTTCTGACACTCCTCTCCTGGAAGTGTTGTTTGACTTGGCATCGTGATTTTGTCCAGGGCCCAAAAGAGATGGACCATTTGCATTAATAGATGCCATCTGACCCTTTGAGTCTCTAGAACCTATATGTTTCTGATCAATTGGAGTCCTCATTGGTCTACAGAAAGAGGAAGCGGAATATATTAGTGTATTAATTAACGTTCAGATAAACCCCACAATAAGTTCAAACAGCCAAAGTGTTAACTATTAGCTATACGCTGAAATATATGAGGACAACATCATGTTTGGTTAAGGGCTTAGTTAAAGAGGGCATTTCTTGGCTTTGGGATTACAATCCGGTATGTCAAAGAAGAGAGAACAACAACTTTATATAGCAACAATAAAAGATATTGAAACCTCCCAAACAATGACTAAGATACAGTAAAAGTCTTTTGCATAATATGTAAACCATTGAGTATACTAACATCATGTGATCCCAATCAGAACCAAAATCAAGAATCGGAACATAGATATGAAAGACCCACACGATACACTTACCTTTTACCATGAACATAGAAGAAGATTGAATTGAGTCGCGCATGTTTTTTTTTTTTTTTTTCCATATGACTATTTTGATAAAAGCATAAAGAGAGACATTGTTAAGGATTAAGAAGAAGAAGATGGGGTTCATACCTTAAATCTCGATGGGATTGTTTCGGATTTTTTTTCAGTAATCTTATGCTATGCCCTGATTTTTTTCCTATCGGGAACATCTCCGCCCCATTTCACATATTCTCTTTCTTGCAATGCTTGACATGTTAGAGCGAGAATTGGATCTCCTATTATAGGATATGGTCAAGAAAGCAAAAACCGGCATGCTCGCCAAGAGATTCCGAATAGAAAATAAACTGACAAAGATGGTGTTCAGCAAGTTGAGGTAATCTGTCTCTAGAAATTATTTTGGGACTTCTCTGCTCATGTTCAGTCTTATTTGAAGGAATTAACTTGCCAAATCTATCTAAAAAGCAAACTAAATCTCAGGGCCAATTATGCAAAGTTTATTTCCTGACATATATATAAAATCAAAGCTCAAAGCAATCTTGTAGTCCGTCATTATACATAATCTAGAGGCTTCGTAGTGCCAATACTACTTGGTAGAGTAGGCAGACAAATAAAGGAACATCAAATATAACGTAAAATTCTGATAAGATTAGAAAACAAATAAACAGTAAAGAAATTATGAGCTCAAAAAACATGGAGAACATACCAATTCTTTTCCAGTTATTAACAAATTGTGCACAACGCTTGCTTCCAGATGAATTCAGTACTGGGTTTCTCTTGTTTTGTTAGAGAATGGATTTGTTTCTATTTGTTTTCTTTCTTCATCAAATTGAAGTTTGAAGAGATTGGGTTTCTGTTGACATGGAGATAAAAGGAAGAGAGAGTTTGGGAGGGTGCACGAAGTTTTTTCTTTTGGACTTTTTGTTTTTAGGTTTATTTTTCCTTCGCAGATGTACGAACAATTGAAAATGGTGTGGATTTGCCCCCTTTTTTTTTTCTGCCCAAGTTGACGTGTCCAGCTCAGGGGAAAAAGGGGGCTGACGTGTTTCACTAGGAGCATTCTCCACTACTCCAGTATTCACGGTCTTTGATTGTATGTGGGTTTGTGGATTTGTATAAGGTTTTAGGTCCACTTAAGTTATAACACCCGGCTATTTCTATTTATTATTTTTATAATATATGATTAATATTAATAATAAGAATAAATAAAATAAAATAAAAGGGATAAAAATTATAAAGAGATAGGATAAAGAGGATAAACCCCATTCCTGTTTTTTGGGGGGTTTTAAAACAAAAAGGAATTCACACGTAGAGTTTATTTTTACCCAGAGAAGAAAAAAAAAAAAAAAAAAAAAAAAAAAAAAAAAAAAAAAAAAAAAAAAAAAAAAAAAAAAAAAAAAAAAAAAAAAAAAAAAAAAAAAAAAAAAAAAAAAAAAGACGGAAAGGAGAGTAACATCAGTGAGTGGTTGCTGTTTGAGAGTAAAAAGAAAAGGTTTTGAACGAGGAAGATCGTCTTCTTCACAAGACAGTCGACTTCGGTCTTTCGAATTCTTCAGCTTTCGAAAATCTAGCTGTTCGGTTTATAAACAGTGAGTAGTCTGAGCCTTTTTGTTTTAAGATTTTAGTTGATGGATTAGCATATATTTCTTCTGGTTAGTAATCTAATTCTTTGATTTTCGTGGAATCTTGTTATATATAGTTTGACCCAAAGGCATATCGCATATTTTCAGTCACTAACCCAAAGCTTCTGAAGTAGACGATGATATGCAAATGTTCGTTACTTTGAACTGTTACTTACATAGACTTAATATTTGATTTATATATGTTCGATGGGTAAGGTATAAAGCCGAATAAAATCGACTTGTAGTATTTAGCTAGCTAGTTTTATTGTCAGCAGCTTGGGTTTCTTAGGAAAGGTTCAGTAATAGCTGTGGGGTCGGAAACTTGAGTCCATAACTGTCACACCCCGAATTTCGACAGAATTCGGAAAAACAATATTTGTTCCCGACTCTTTGATTTTCGAGGTGTGACGCACTCTCCACTTCCAAAAACCCATAAACAGTTTAAATATGCGAATAGATAAAAACCAATAAAAATTTTAACTTAAACAAAAGTCTTCTTCATTACAAAAATTAACAAATGAAAATGCAAATAACCTTATCTCAACTGAAAATCTATATCACCTCAAAGGAAAACAAAGCCTATCTTCAAATGCGACGCTAACGCAAACCACAAGCAGCAACCAATCTTCTTCAACACTAAACCTGTCAAGACTTATCAACTATGTTCATTTAATGAACACACCCGATAAGCAAACATGCAAATCGAGTCAGCATTATAAAAATGCTGGTGTGAGTAGCTCTAAAATACAACATATTCTTATACAAATATATACACAATCCATAAGGCGTTTAGTTCCTCCACCGGAGGCTTTAACTTTCAACGACTAATATAACATCCTTAAGTACAATAATTAAGGCAGGTAGTTCCTCCTCGAAGGCCTTTTAACTTCCCACTAACCACACAACAAACTATACACATAATAAATAAAGGCGGTAGTTCCTCCATCGCTTTTTAGGTTCAACTAAACAAATAACCAACCAAACGTATTATATCCGTACCGCATTTCATGCTCAATAACAGAGTGGGTCGTCTCTGCCCAAGTAATTAGTTTGCCCCACCCTTCTGCAAAACTATATACCATCATCTATCTAAGGATATATCATTAACCAACATTTTACCATAATTATATTAATTAAGGCTTTCTTTGTGTGTCCCTAAAATCACGTCGTATCTATGTCTTACCTAGTTTCCCTGGCTACCACAATCGCTTCCCAACGCCGAACATGTATATCCACATGCCTCCCCTTACATAATGAACCACTCCGCGGCGTAACTACCCTGGCGGGATGCCGCGACACCGTAACCCTCACACGAAAAGCCATTATGTAAGTAATCGCCACTATTCGCATAAAATATCGCGCCTCGTTCTATTTTACTGAACGGAATAATCAAGCCACTAATTATTCGCCGCCGAAGGGCCATTCAGATTCATCAAACGCCGGAAAGGGGCCAATCACATTACTTTACGCCCGCCAAGGCCATTCAGATTCACTGAAACGCCAGAAGGGCCAATCACATTACTTACGCCCCGAAGGCCATTCAGATTCACTGAAATGCCAGAAGGGCCAATCACATTACTTACTCCCGAAGGCCATTCAGATTCACTGAAACGCCAGAAGGGCCAAATCACATGAGTTGTGGTAGCTAGGTTCTAGGATTTTCGTTACGTAATTTATTCAACTGTCATCCATTTATGACTCATAATAATTCCACTATATCACGTGCAGGTCAAATACCTTATTGTACTATGCCATAATATTTAGAAATATCTTAATTATATCTCATAACCACTTTCATTCTTTCACGTGCCAATATATTATTGCACTAAGCCACAATCCCGTGGGAAAATATTCACCAATACTATACTACCTCATAGTAGCATCTCACATATATAATAATGGAGCGTTTATATAAAGTTCTCAAAGATATTGCATTTAATCGATATTTTATCATATGATATCCTTTAACAGAACAACAATTTCAACATACCCCATAACGTCACAATAGCTCCAAACATACCGCATAACATTTTTATAGCGTTTTAGGAATAATTATATCTCCTAAAGTTTCTATCTCATCACGTGTCAAAATATACACAATATCAATGTCAAATCTTTCCTAGATACTGACAACCAAATTATACCCTTTTCGACAATATTTTATTACTACATTTGTCCATATTCTTAAATATATGAAAAACTGGAAAAAGTCAACATTCCATGGTCAACGGTCAAAGTCAAAGTCAACACATCATTATCAAAGTCAACACATCAAGGTCGAAGTCAACACATCATGGTTGAAGTCAACACATCATGGTCGAAGTCAAATTGTCATTGTCAAAGTCAAACTGTCGTTTCCATGTTCAACAGGTTCAGTGTCATAGCCCTGGTTCATGGCTAAGGTCAAAGGTGCATGGCTTATGGGCTCATGACTAAGGAAAACGGTTCGGACCCAACTAGCCGAGCCCAAACCTTAGAACCTGAAAGTCTGAACATTTAAAGACCCAATTAGATCTATTTTAAGTTATATGGACCGGCCCCAAAACTAACTTGAAGCTGGTCCAAAGAAAAGCAATTAGTTTTAGCCCAAACAACTTAACCTAAACTGGTCCGAAACAAAAGATTAATCCGGCCCCATAACTAACTAGTGTTTAGGCCCAAAAACTTGAACTGAATTGGCCCACAACTTAACCTAAACTGGGCCCAAACTAAACCAAATAAACCGGCCCATTGAACTAAACCAAATTGGTCCAAAACTTAATTTGGTTCGGCCCAAAGACAACCAATTAGAAAAGGCCCAAACAAAATAAGGTTTTTGGCCTAACCAATCAACCCAAGCCTAAGAGAAACCGACCCAGGCCCAAGCCCAGCCGGTCATCTTCTTCCTCCAGCAGCCTCCACCACCAGCCACCACCTGGTTCTCCTCCTCCAACTTCAACACATCAGTTTGACTCAATTTGAAAAACCCAACACCTTTAATAAAACAAAAAAACTCCAATTAGTTAAATCAAACCCCTTCCTCCAAAGTAGATCTGGACCATCCGCCATTAATGGCTTCGACAGCTCCCATCTACCGCCCTCACACACACTACACGACCCGACACTTCCCAACAATAACCAAAACAATAACACTTCACCTACTCTAATCGACTGTGCGATTTCCTCTAACCGCCATTAGCACTTTTTACAGAGCTTAAGCAGAGCATGAACTGCCCCACTCCTCTCCAACTGATCTCCACACCAATTAATCTCGACGGCATTACAGCCCCTTCCCTAATCATGATTTAATCAACACCAAACCCAACAAAACAACAACAAAGATGAATTAAAGAAAACAATATGAGCTCGTGCCTCCATTAACCCCTATTCAGAGCTTCAACAGTCCAACCCCAATTTTCAATCCCCACGCCCAACCAACACACCACATACAAAACAAAATAAAAGTTCAAACAGCATACCGAGACAACTTCTCTGTCTCGCGCCGCCATTGGCGACTTCTTCAGAGTTCCAACAGTTCGGACAGTTCAAATACAATTTCCGATATTTCACTAGAGTTTTAACAACCCGATGAACATGACGCCGAATAAAACAAGATAATGAGCAGTATATATTAAAAAAATAGAAACCTATACACCAATACACGAAAACTATAAATTCGATGAAATAGCAAAAATAGCTACTCACCTGTATAAAAGCTCGACGAATTCCTCCTAGTCTGAATCGTCGCGCTCCACGCTCTAGCAAACAAGTTTCTATCCCTGCCTCCATTATTATTATTTTTTTATTCTCCAAAACCCTATTCTCTATAACAATGTGATTATATACTTGGGTTTGAAACCCAAGCCCAATACAGACTCGGGCCCAAAAATCAGGCCCGCATATCCCAAATCCAATCCAGCCGATTTTTAAATAAATAATTTAATTAATTAATAAATAATTACGTATTTTAAATACGGGCGTTACAATAACTTTTAGACTATGATTTTTGGATGGGTTGATTGTTAGCTACATTTTTGTGTTATATGTGTGGATGTGATAATAACCATTGTTGGTCTTTGGGTTGAGGTGAAGCTTTGAAAAGTCATTAATGGCTTCAAAAACGCGATTTTTGAAGTGTGAGGGAATTGAAAATTTATTGTATAGAAAGATTGGGTTTTTAGGGAGTAAAACCGTTGGGTTTATAGTGGAGTAGGGTTGGCGGTTTGTGGTGGTTAATCGGTGGTGGAGGTGCGCTGGTGAGGAAGAAGAAGAGACAACGATCCTGTTCCTTTCTCATTTTTTTGTTGGTCTTGGGCCAAAATCAGTTTATGTAGGCTTGAGTGTTTTAATTTTTTATTTTCACTTATGGGCTTAAGTTTATTTGGATTGGGCTTGGGAAAGGCTAAAGACTTTGGGCATTAGTCTTTGGGTTTTTGGTTGGATGAGTTAGGACTGGTTGACTGCTGTTGACTTGGTAGGTTGAGGTGTTGTTGACCAGTCAACCCATTGACTAGTTGACCAAGGTCGACTTTGACTGTTGACTATTGACCGTTGACTTTTTGAATGTTGATTGTTTAGACTTTTGACATATTGAAGTTTGTGAACAAATCCAATAATAGGATGTTGTTGAAATTTGTATAAACATGTTTGTTATTATCTAATATATATATATATATATATATATATATATATATATACATAATACCACGTCAAATCTTTATTAGATAATAACAAACATGTTTATACAAATTTCGACAACATCCTATTATATATTGTCACTGATGGATTTTGATTTTGACTATGTGGTTGATAAGAACTACGAAGGCTTGATTCCAATCTTGAAAGATTTGGATACGTAGACAGCTTTGATAAAAAGTGCAGCCACTACACTATACTATATTATATATTAGTTATTAGTTATTAGTTATTATGATGACTATATGTGTACAAAGTTAGTACTTAATTGTGTACGTGATTGTGGTTGTTTAAAATGTAGGCACGAGAAATTTAACTAATGCGTTATTCCTGATTGAACCTTTTGATATCTATGATTTATATAATTTATAATGAGGTGAGTTGATTAGTTATTGTCTTTGGAATATTTAGTAATAATTCTATTGTCTAAGATGATATTTGTTTTGTAATGAAAATATTATAATAAATGAGAACTCTTGAGTGTTAAAATCCAGTGTAAAAGTATCCGGTGAAAATGTAATGTGTCGTCCACATCTTTAAATCTCTCCACGCCTATGTAATGAAAAGAAAAGAAATGAAATGTTTATGACTAATGATGTCATGTGAAACGCCGCCTTAGAGAGGAACTAATGCATTCGTCTTGCGGGTTGGTTGTATTCCTTGAATGTGTGGGAATGTAGGTGTGTATTCCTTGAATGTGGCGGGAATGACCCAAGGTATTCATTGAATGTGCCATGAATGACCTGTTAGTGTTATGATGGGTATTCCTTGAATGTGGCGGGAATGACCTAAGGTATTCATTGAATGTGTCATGAATGACCTGTTAGTATTATGATGGGTATTCCTTGAATGTGGCGGGAATGACCCAAGGTATTAATTGAATATGCCATGAATGACCTGATATTTTGTTATGCCCAAAGGAAGCTTTGTGATTATGTGTATGGAAAGCCCAGAGATGGCTGTGACTCACAAGTTACGAGTTTACAAGATGAAAATATGTTTCCTGGAGGTGATATCCCCACTTGGGACATATGTCTTGTAGTGGTATTCGGTGTGAGTAAGGCACACGGATATGTGTGATTTGGCAAATGTGTGAAGTGCACATCGTGGAGTAGGAACTAAAGGTTGGGCTGTGTCTTTTAATAAATGAGTCAACAAGATAATTAATAAGCAAAATAAAATATTGATTTTACGTGTGATGGAGTTATTGCATATGAATATTTATATATTATGATGTATATGATTTCTTATGAGAAATGTTTATGTGGTTTGTATGAGTTGATGCTCACGAGGGATGAATGTACTCCCTGGTTTTGATTCTTCTCGTTCTCATAAGTAGACGAGTGGTTTTAAAGAAAAATATTGGCTTTATATATGAGCAAGTTATTCGATATGATTGGTTGTGTATTATGATATGATACATATGATTTCTTACGAAGGAATGTAAATGTTGTTAATGTGATCTAATTGATACGGTGGGGTAACATGAATGTTAATATTGGTGATATATTATGTCATATTGTACATTCTCATGGTTATTGTGAGAGAAGTAGATGTATGAATTAAATATTTAGGTTTGGAAAACCTAATTTTGTTTTGCAGAAGAGTAGGATTTAATGATATTTTGTGCAGGGACGCTGTCCTACCCTTATACAGAAGTGGATATCGGTAAAATTTAATTCAATTACTAAGTTATTAAAATGAGTTAATAGAATGAATGTTTTGCTTGGGAAGAAACTATGCCCCGGTTGAAATGACGAAACTACCTGTCTTCCAAGCTGAGAATGGTTAAGTTATGGGTACATATAAAGTGTTTGTTTGGATAATTAAAGTATGAAATTGTTTTTATGTTGTTAGTCTACTCATACCAGCAAATTCAATTTGCTGATCCATATTTGCTTTCTTTTGCAACGTGGGAGTGTTCTTGGAAACATAGATGGTAGAATGCAGTGGATAAAAACGCTTGATTTGGATTCGCTTTTGGAGTCTTACTGGTATAAGTTTTATGAAGTATAAAGTCTTGATTTGAAACAGATGTAATAGAGTTGTTTAGAAATTCTTGAATTCGTACATTAAAAGTTGTTCTTTTGGTTTTAATTTGATCTTATTTTTTCTATATCGTGTTTAGTAATGAATTATTAGGGTTTCGTTTCATCCTGGGTTTTCAGAAAATGGAATAAGTTGTAGATATTTCCTATTTTAAATTTTCTAAAAATTTGGGTGTGACATAAGTACTTCCAACACTTTCGCTCCACAAATTAATTAAGTTGAGAACAAATGGTTTTCAAACCTTCCTTAAGGTTAGAATCAGATATTTGATTGTTCCCGAACATATATCAACAACTCAACAACATAAACAAATAGGCAACAGTAAACTATACACAGGGCATAATACAATTAATTACCAACATGTTTTTCCAAACTTCTAAACCATTAGAAGAATCAAGATTTGGCATTATGCCCGCTGATAAACACCTAAATTCAATGACCATAATTGCTGTAAGAAGCGACGTGAAAAGAACAATGACCTCAAATAACTCACTCATGCTGCCTATATGGAGAAACACCAAATCAGCACAATGTTATTTTTAAAGACAGGATCTGACCTATAGACCTTTATCCTGAATAACCGAAAACAATATTAGCGGTAGTAGGCCATGTGCCTAGATGATCTGAAAGGAGAGTTATCAAAGGCGGAAGCCTTTTTAAATTGGGGAGAAGCGGCTACAAGTTTATTTTCCCGCTTGGTTTCAGAGCGGAGCCAGGACTCAACCACAGAAAGAAGATTGCTGGCATTCTTCAATTCAGGAAGCTCAACGAGCTTCTGCGACCTTCTCAATTCTCCATCCTGGATGTACGCTACATCTGTGGCCCATGTCTCCAACCCATCAAATATATGTGTTGCATAGACAATTGTTGCTCCTCTCTGAATGGGAGTTAAAACATCCAAATTAAATGGGAAAGAATTTACTCAATTTAGCAATCAGCATTTCAGTGTTGGAACTTATTACACATACCTGTTCACACTCTTCCTTAAAAAACTCAAGCAAATCCATCCTTGCAACAACATCAAGATCAACTGTAACCTCATCTAACAACAACACCTGAAATTGGGGCTTGGCAATGGTCATAATCACTGCTGAATTAAATTTGAAAGAACATTACAAAACAGCGGATGTACATAGAAGCATAGATTGCCACAATACTAAAGTTAAATCTGTTTGTAAACCACAGCCACGTTACTGGACACCTGGTCGTACAAACAATGTCCGCTAACACCAAAGAAAAAAGAGAAGCACATCCTGAAGAAAGAAGTTAGGACATGATTTTCCATCAAATTGATGATAGCGAAGTACGCACACAGCCTAGACTAACACATATGAACAGCCTCCTGTTATCAACGCATCAGATGAAGTGAAAACTACTAAGATATATTTATTTAAGCCGGGTAGACAATTACATAGAGTCACTTACCTAAATAAGGATAGACCATGACATGAGACCCCTAGCTGTTCAATGTGGGACTAGATTCCCAAACTGATTTCTATTTTCAGCCAAAACCAGATGCATGTGTTTGCTAAGCCCATAAATCATGTATACCCCAGAAAGCGCAAAGTAATATGCTCAGTCAGTTATAAAAAGCTTCTAGATTTGTGAGTGAGGTAACAAAAGGTTTAACCACCTGAAATGGATGAAGAAGACCCATGCAGATTTGGACTCTGCGTCTCTGTCCATCTGATACTTTATGCATTCGCCACTTCAGATCAATATCGAGAAGCTCAATCAGATTCTCCCTCCTAACAGGATCTATGCCTTCAACTGAGCTTTTTTAAACAAAAGAAAATTGAAAATCATGAAAGGAGACTGTGATCCTAAAACAAACAATATAATCAATATACATATATAAATCAACAAAAAACTCCTTCAATCACCATTCACACATCAAATGAACTATCTTTGCCATTGGCCTGATACAAGTAGTACAGAAAACTGTTTCCAAGAGAGCTAGACGTGTCTATATAACTTACAACTTCAAAAAGTATCACCAACTCTTTGATTAATGATAAAAATGGCATCTCTTAATTTTGGAAGATAGCAGCCTTGTTAGTGAACACATTGCAGGAGAGCCCTTAGCACTAGTGAAGTGTTTATGACATGGAAATACATTGTTATCCAACGATAAACCCTAGGAATCAACTATCACGCTGTCTAAGGTAAATTGTGGCAACAGTTACTGTATTAAAACGGCATGCAAGAGAGGCATTCTACCTCCAAATATCATGTGCGCAGCAGAGAAATCTCCTTGGAGTGGGATATCACCCTGAAAACAAGCCAACCCATGTAGATTATTTTTGGTACAGATTTACTGTAAGGACGCACAGGTAAAACGAAACAAAAGTAAGACACACTTAAGATCATTCATAGTGTTTCTTTTGTCGGGAAAAAGAGCATCATTTCAAGAAGAACAGTGAGACGTTATCAAAGTAATCTACATTTACTGTTTATCTTATCAACAGATTTTTGTTGATTAGTAATACAGAACTAACATTCAGCAAAGTACATGTTTATTTTCGCTTCATTGGGATAACTGTGTGGCGAGTAATATGAGAAACAGAGAAGAACTCACAGCTGAACCAACAGTTTTGCTCCAAGAGCCTCCCAAATAGGCTAGATCTCCACTACATACAAGTTGAGTGTCGTGAAAAGCAGAACAATCTAGTACACGTACTACATCTCTTCCTCCAACCATATGCTTGCCTGCTAGAATCTTCAACAAAGTAGTCTTTCCTGCACAAGTGTAATGTAGTAACATTCACATCAATACAAGGGGACCAAGAGACAACGATACGAACTCATCTGTAATGTAGTAACAAGTACATCTACAAAGGCTATGACAAAGCAACAGTGGTGGCGGCAGGAACAAATGATGAGATTCAGCAATATATCGATGCAAGGTACATTGGACCAACAGAAGCTGCATGGCATCTATTTCAGAATCCAATGCATAAAGAGTTTCCAAGTGTCCAACGATTGGCGCTTCATTTGGAAGGCATGCATAGGGTTGTTTTCAATAGCAAAGAACCTATGGATGCAATTCTTGCCCGAGCCAGAGACCAAACTTCAACACTGACAGCTTTCTTTAAGCGTTGTCTTTGAAGATCCGATGCACGAGCATATACCTATCAAGAATTTCCACGACACTATGTTTTCCACAAAGACTCAAGAGTGGACTCCTAGGACTCGGGGACCTTCCATTGGTAGGATGTATTTTGCAAGCCCTAATGCCGGGAGCGGTTTTATCTACGCTTTACTACTTATCGTTGTAAAAGGGCCTACCTCCTTTGCATATCTTTATAAAGTCGGTGATATCGGTAATGCATTACATACAAAGAAGCATGTATTGCCCGTATTTGTTGGAAGCCGATGATGAGTGGATACAATGCCTAGAAGAGGCGGCGATAATGAAAACCGGATATCAACTGCGGAGGTTGTTTTGTGTAATTCTTTTTAGAGTGTCATCCGTTACGACGGATCTACTTTGGAGCAAATTTGCATCGAAAGTATATGTGATGATCTTGGACACCGGCTTCGAACAAAACATGGCATCCCGTGATCCAAGTGATGAGCAAATAACAGATTACGGCTTATATTTGGTGGAACAAATCCTTTTAGAACGGGAAGACATTGGAAGATTTCCACCATGCCAAAGCAAAAGGAGGATTGGAGCAAAATTGTTGGCAATAGGCTCATTTGGGAGCAACGCCAACTTCAAAGATGAAGGCATAGGAGAAGAGGTCTTGCGAGTTGATGTGAGTCGCCTTAATGACTAACAACTTCATGCTTACACTTGTGGATCGATTCAAGATATGGTGACAAGGGCAAACTTTTCTTTTGAATGGAGCAAATTGGGTACAGAAAAACTTTTTTGTATAATACAATTGCAAAGGCCTGCCGCAGCATGGGCCTTATTGTTATCATGGTGGCATCATCAGGAATTGCATCTTTGTTATTGTCTGGTGGACGCACTGCTCATTCTACATTTAAAATTCCAATTGATGTGATGGATACCACTTTTTGCGGCTTTGCTAAACATTCCGACCTTGGTGACCTATTTAAAGAAACAAAACTAATTGTTTGGGACGAGGTGCCCATGCAACATAGATACTGTGTTGAGGCTGTAGATAGAACACTTCAAGATATTTGCGGAAACAAGAAGATATTTGGTGGTATCACTACAGTTCTTGGTGGTGATTTTCGACAAACACTACCTGTTATACCGTTAGGCCAGAGAGAGCAATTTGTTGGTGCATCACTACGACGCTCTTTCCTTTGGAGTTATTTAGAAGTTTTGCACTTGGTACAGAACATGCGGCTTGAAATGGCGGAGTCCGAGAATGTCGAATTCGCCGATTTTTTGTTGGAGGTGTGTTATTAATGCCTTCTAATTATAATGGTTTTTCTCTATTAGTTCCATATATAAACGAACTATTTTAGAAACTAATGAATTCATTTTTTGCTTTGATTCATTTAGATTGGTTCGAATCCCAAAGAATGCGTACAATTACCGAATGGAATCCGCAAGTGTACCAATATCCAAGAACTCATATTCTCTGTCTATCCCCAATTGGATGTTATGGACACACCGTCTCCAAATTTCTTAACTGATCGCACTATTCTTGCTGCCCGTAATGATGATGTGAGTGCAATTAATGAGGTTGCACTGAATTTGTTTCCTGGTGAAGCGCTTGAGTATTTGGCTGCAGATAAAATTATCGAAGATGATATTGATAATCCAAGTGGGGCTCACTATCCCACCGAGTTTCTGAACTCCCTCGACCCTTCTAGCTTACCACCTTTCAATCTCAAGTTAAAACCACGGATGCCCTATAATGTTGCTTTCGGGGAACATAGCACCTAAAGATGGCCTTTGCAATGGGACACGACTTATGGTGCTTCAATGTGCGAGTAAAGTCCTTCAAGCCAAAATTTTGACTGGAGAGAAAGCTGGAAATCCGGTACTCATCCCAAGAATATCTCTGGCTCCCTCAAATTCAGAGTTGCCTTTCAAACTATCAAGACGACAATTCCCTGTTCGACTAGCTTATGCCATGACAATTAATAAGTCGCAAGGTCGGTCGCTGAAATATGTTGGCATTGATTTGAGAGGAGTTTTCAGTCATGGGCAACTCTATGTGGCCATGTCCGGATGTACTTCTTCAAAAGAATATCCGCTTTTTCTTCCACCTAATGCAAGAAATTGTACCACAAATGTCAGATATACCGTAAGTTCTTCTCTAAGAACATCGATACCAATGAGAAAAAGGTGAGTGAGAAATTAAAGAATGTTACTTTTATTGGTTTAGAAATTAAAGAATATGTTGTATCCATATATATGCTATGTAAGTTTTATGGTAGATTTTTTTTTTATGATAGCGTGGATACTTAAAAAATAAGAATAGAGATTATTTTATTTTGAGAACCATCTCTTTTTGTAAACAATATGCTAAATGTATCAAGTCTAAAAAATCATGTGTATGTGGTTTGTTTTGCGGTACAAAGTTAAATTGCCATAATTTTTCAGCAACATGATTGTAGTCTTTGCTCTATGGCGCATTTATCCATATGGTAGCAGAATGGTGTGAAAAGTATGCATAAAGGGGAGAATGAGAGAAATGAGGAACTCGATAAGTGGGCGTGGAGTATTTATTTTATTTTATTTTTCTATTTCATTACTAGAATTAGCCCCAGGTGCAAAATTATGCAAAGTCTTCTTTAATATTTAATGAGTTGTCTTTTAGTTTTAGAAGTAATTTGTGTTATGTATAAATATGAAGTTATATATTTTGGTATGGTTGATCTATGAGAATTGTATTGTTTGATTTTCAGGTTATGATAGGATTTAGGTTTTTGAAATGTTGAAAATACAAAGGAGACTCTGCTGAATTTTTTTATTTTTAAAAAAAAAAAAATGATGATGCTCTTAATTGAAGACTCTCTCCCTTTATTTTCATCATTCTTATTCTGATATGTACTGAATTAATGAATGTATAAGGGTATGTGTAATGAGTTGGTTTGTGAGAAATGAAATACATAGAATTGCAATAATTAAACTCACTTGAGTATGCGTATGAAATGGTTATGAAGTATAAAACTGTTGGAAATGGTTATATCATCGATCCAATGCTACCATAGAGATGGTCTCTCTTTTGGGGTGTTGTTCAAAAGCAATGTGTCTAGAGTGCCGACTGGCACGGGCATTCACTAGTAAACAAATAGGCAACAGTAAACTATACACAGGGCATAATACAATTAATTACCAACATGTTTTTCCAAACTTCTAAACCATTAGAAGAATCAAGATTTGGCATTATGCCCGCTGATAAACACCTAAATTCAATGACCATAATTGCTGTAAGAAGCGACGTGAAAAGAACAATGACCTCAAATAACTCACTCATGCTGCCTATATGGAGAAACACCAAATCAGCACAATGTTATTTTTAAAGACAGGATCTGACCTATAGACCTTTATCCTGAATAACCGAAAACAATATTAGCGGTAGTAGGCCATGTGCCTAGATGATCTGAAAGGAGAGTTATCAAAGGCGGAAGCCTTTTTAAATTGGGGAGAAGCGGCTACAAGTTTATTTTCCCGCTTGGTTTCAGAGCGGAGCCAGGACTCAACCACAGAAAGAAGATTGCTGGCATTCTTCAATTCAGGAAGCTCAACGAGCTTCTGCGACCTTCTCAATTCTCCATCCTGGATGTACGCTACATCTGTGGCCCATGTCTCCAACCCATCAAATATATGTGTTGCATAGACAATTGTTGCTCCTCTCTGAATGGGAGTTAAAACATCCAAATTAAATGGGAAAGAATTTACTCAATTTAGCAATCAGCATTTCAGTGTTGGAACTTATTACACATACCTGTTCACACTCTTCCTTAAAAAACTCAAGCAAATCCATCCTTGCAACAACATCAAGATCAACTGTAACCTCATCTAACAACAACACCTGAAATTGGGGCTTGGCAATGGTCATAATCACTGCTGAATTAAATTTGAAAGAACATTACAAAACAGCGGATGTACATAGAAGCATAGATTGCCACAATACTAAAGTTAAATCTGTTTGTAAACCACAGCCACGTTACTGGACACCTGGTCGCATACAAACAATGTCCGCTAACACCAAAGAAAAAAAAGAGAAGCACATCCTGAAGAAAGAAGTTAGGACATGATTTTCCATCAAATTGATGATAGCGAAATGCGACACAGCCTAGACTAACACATATGAACAGCCTCCTGTTATCAACGCATCAGATGAAGTGAAAACTACTAAGATATATTTATTTAAGCCGGGTAGACAATTACATAGAGTCACTTACCTAAATAAGGATAGACCATGACATGAGACCCCTAGCTGTTCAATGTGGGACTAGATTCCCAAACTGATTTCTATTTTCAGCCAAAACCAGATGCATGTGTTTGCTAAGCCCATAAATCATGTATACCCCAGAAAGCGCAAAGTAATATGCTCAGTCAGTTATAAAAAGCTTCTAGATTTGTGAGTGAGGTAACAAAAGGTTTAACCACCTGAAATGGATGAAGAAGACCCATGCAGATTTGGACTCTGCGTCTCTGTCCATCTGATACTTTATGCATTCGCCACTTCAGATCAATATCGAGAAGCTCAATCAGATTCTCCCTCCTAACAGGATCTATGCCTTCAACTGAGCTTTTTTAAACAAAAGAAAATTGAAAATCATGAAAGGAGACTGTGATCCTAAAACAAACAATATAATCAATATACATATATAAATCAACAAAAAACTCCTTCAATCACCATTCACACATCAAATGAACTATCTTTGCCATTGGCCTGATACAAGTAGTACAGAAAACTGTTTCCAAGAGAGCTAGACGTGTCTATATAACTTACAACTTCAAAAAGTATCACCAACTCTTTGATTAATGATAAAAATGGCATCTCTTAATTTTGGAAGATAGCAGCCTTGTTAGTGAACACATTGCAGGAGAGCCCTTAGCACTAGTGAAGTGTTTATGACATGGAAATACATTGTTATCCAACGATAAACCCTAGGAATCAACTATCACGCTGTCTAAGGTAAATTGTGGCAACAGTTACTGTATTAAAACGGCATGCAAGAGAGGCATTCTACCTCCAAATATCATAATGCAGCAGAGAAATCTCCTTGGAGTGGGATATCACCCTGAAAACAAGCCAACCCATGTAGATTATTTTTGGTACAGATTTACTGTAAGGACGACAGGTAAAACGAAACAAAAGTAAGACACACTTAAGATCATTCATAGTGTTTCTTTTGTCGGGAAAAAGAGCATCATTTCAAGAAGAACAGTGAGACGTTATCAAAGTAATCTACATTTACTGTTTATCTTATCAACAGATTTTTGTTGATTAGTAATACAGAACTAACATTCAGCAAAGTACATGTTTATTTTCGCTTCATTGGGATAACTGTGTGGCGAGTAATATGAGAAACAGAGAAGAACTCACAGCTGAACCAACAGTTTTGCTCCAAGAGCCTCCCAAATAGGCTAGATCTCCACTACATACAAGTTGAGTGTCGTGAAAAGCAGAACAATCTAGTACACGTACTACATCTCTTCCTCCAACCATATGCTTGCCTGCTAGAATCTTCAACAAAGTAGTCTTTCCTGCACAAGTGTAATGTAGTAACATTCACATCAATACAAGGGGACCAAGAGACAACGATACGAACTCATCTGAGTAACGAAGAAGAACAGTTAAATATATCAAATAGAAAGCATTTAAAATTCCTAACTGAAAAGTGTGTGGTTACTCTTATAGTAAAATGGAAGATACATTATAGTGTTAGTCAACAGTCGCTTATATCAGACAAACACAAACCCATCGACTTGGGTCGCAATTTTTGGCAAGGGAAAAATCCATTCTATTCAATTTTTGGCAAGGGAAAAATACCACCAGCAAAGTTGGCTATGCTAGCCAATGTACATGATTCTGCTCTAGCCCATAAAATTTTTAGAAGACAATAATCTTGGCTTTGATCAAAGTATATGTAATTATCCACATAACTATGATTATGATAAACACAACTATGGTTCTGACTTCTTTCACTATGATAGTCATGCTAGTAATGCAGGGTCTTCATATGGTCCTTCAAGCTCAAATCTCTCCTATATGAACTATGGCTGTGGAAATGAAAACAGTAACAGTGGCTTTTCAGCTGGACCCTCAAGCTCAAGCTTCCAGAATTTAAGTCATGGTTATGATATATACAGTGCAGGCCTTCTGATGGCTCTTCCAGTTCACAATTTGGATATCCCAACTCACAGTTTCCCTCCATAAATTTTGCATCAAGCTCTTACTGTCCTTCAGCAAATATTGCCTCCCAAGTCTGTACTTATGACTCCGACTCCAAATTGGCATGCCGATACTGGTGCCTCACATCACATTACTCCAAACATTTCAAATATTGGATCCCATGCTCAATACAAGGGAAAAGACAAAGTTCTAGTGGGCAATGACCAAGGTCTGCACATTCTTAACACTGTTTTTTCTAATGTTTATCCTAGAAATTCCAATACATGTTTTCTATAAAAAAATAATTTACATGTACTTCAAATGATACACAACTTACTTTCTGGTCATTAATTTGTCACTGATAACAATTGTTCACTCGCATTCCATTCAACTAGTTTCTTTTTCAAGCACACTGCCACACAGAACAATTTTTCCAAGGCAAGTCTGACAAAGGTCTTTATCCTTTCCTGTTCAGCTGCCACACATCTTCATCTCCTTCAGCACTTTTGAGCAATAAAGCTTCCTTTTCCAACTGGCATCAAAGATTAGGCCATTCATCTTCTCGAATCCTACATCAAGTTCTTAGCAGGAATAAACTGGTTGTACAACATAGTACACAGTCTTCTTCATTTTGTAAAGATTGTCAATTAGGTAAAAGACACAAGTTGTCCTCTCCAGTTTCTGTCTCAAAAACTACTTGTCCTTCATATATTTTACATATTTACTTGTAGGAACCCTCCCCTGTATGTTCTATCAGTGGATTTCGATACTTTGCTACTACTGTTGATGATTTCACATGATATTGTTGGATTTACCTTCTTGTTCTCAAATCAGAGTTCTGAAATATATTTGTTCTTTTCAAAACCTATGTTGAAGACCAACTTGGTATCAATATCAAATGTATAAGAACAAATTGTGGTGGTGAGTTCACTAGTTCTAAATTTCAATCATTGCTAGTTCATTTAGGAATTGAACATCAATTTAACTGTGTGCCCACACCCCTGAAAAAAATGGTGTTGTTGAAAGAAAACAGACACCTTCTAGAAATGACTAGAACCTTACTAGCTCAATCTCATGTTCCAACACAATTTTGGTTTGAGGTTATCCAAACTGCTGCTTTCCTTATCAACAGATTGCCTACACCATCTCTACAAAATAGTTGTCCTTGGGAAAAATTATTCAAACAACCTCCAAATTACTCTTTTCTCAAAACATTTGGATGTAGCTGCTTCCCTTGGTTAAGACCTTACTCTCATAACAAACTAGAGCTGAGAAGTAAATATGAATGATGTATCAGAGAGATTTTCCTTGAATGAATCAATCATATTATAAAGTATTGATAAAACAATCATACGAAATACAAAAGCAGTGAAATATGAGTCACAATACATCAAATTCAATTAATATCTCAAATCAAGACCAAATAATTACAAGGAAAAGATTACCGGATCCATTTGCACCAACGAGAAGACAACGAGATCCAGGAGAGATATCGAGATTGAAGTCAGCGAAAATAGGAGGTTGATTATCGTAAGAGAATTGCAAACCACTTACTTGAATGCTTTGATTGTTAGCTTTCCCCATGTTTTTTGAAGAGAAGAAATGAGAGGTTTTGAATTGGTGTGGTTGGAGAGTTTATGTAGTTAACTTTGGGTATTTATTAGCCGCTCAAATATGGTTGTTGTATATAAATAATGCGAGCAAACTATAGGTTATACAAATGCCACGACTTCCCTCTCTCTCTCTCAAAGTGCAATCTTTCTTGGTGGAAAGCAATGAAGAACAAGATGCAAAAACCTATAGTTGCATCTCTTATACCTTTTTCTTCTTTCTACTAGTTTTGTTGGCTATAGTGGATGTCTTGGTCTGATCCTGTGTTTACCAGGGAGGAAAATTTCATGCCATCACTTCACAACGAGGGCCTTTCTGCCCTGACATTAAAGCATATATCTACCCTGTGGAGCTTGCTGGATTAATTTGGCGTTTATCCTATGCCGCTTATCCTACTACTAAGATTACCGTAGCTTGCCAATCTGCTAGTGTCGAACAGAAGTAACAGTAGACGAACAGTGAACAACCAAGGCGTCGATAAGACTGTTCTTAAAGAAAGATTTCGCCCCTTCTACTGGTGCAGAAAGACTATAATGGCGTCTTCTCCTCGCAGGATTCAATGGTTACAGAATGCTGGTTTTGCACTAATCAGATTTCTTTCCAGAACGGCGTAATAACTCTCTCTAGCGGCTGACCAGTAAGAAGAGAAGGAGAAGTTTGGATTTTGTTTGTACGAGATCTGTTTTTGTCAGTATGTTTGATCTGGACGCACAATCCTGATTATATAGAGAGTCACGGTCGGTTTCCAGAAACAGAATAGGAAACAGACTCGAAACAGAAATCCAAAACTTGCTCCAAAAGCAAAACAAGTTTAGGCAATAGCAAGCTACTACCCACTAACAAGATTAGTGGTAGCTAAGCAATGTGGGACTATCTTCTAAGTACAAAAGTGGAGAGAACACTCAAAGTTCTCCACCTCCACTTTGCTCACTCTTAAGTAGATTGAAATACAATAAAGAGATTCCAATAATCCCCTACTATTTCAAAATACTTATAGTTCCCTACTATTTTGGAATAGGATATTATAAAAGAAATGGTTTACGAAATGCCAAAGAGAAACAAAATTACAATGCCCAAGATACTGGTACCTTCCAGGCTTGAACCAGTCATAGGATAACATGTCTTTTCTCACGTGAAAACGGTAGATTAAAAAATCTTTGAACCAACTTCCCTTATAGTGAAATAGATGACACACACCTACATTGCTTTTTCATTATATGTCAGTTCTGCGGTGTTGCACTTTTTGGCCCTGCGCTGCCTGTGTTCCATGAATGCTCTAGAATACTTGCCCGAATACTCATAAGAACCGACCTAGTTCTACATTAACGTAGGAGAATTTCCATCAGGTGTACATTGCAGTTTAAATACACCACCTTATTAAAATATGGGCTATGGAATCCAATAAGAGTTAAAAAACTCATCCTTACTGCAATTCTAGTTATACAAAGTATATTATAGTACCATCTCGTCATAGGGTGGGACATCTCATAAAAATAAGACGATAGTACTGCAGGACGACGAAATGACTTGTTTTCCCTTTGAACCTACTTCATGGGATCTCCAATCACATAGGTAGGGTTCTCGTCAGTGTCACCCTATATATGGGCATAAGTCTCAACCCCCTCGACGTATAACCACTTGCCTCCAAATAAGTGGTGTGGTTAAACATGTGGCCAAACTAAGTCCAACCTAATATAATCTCTAGTAGCTACTTGATTAAGTTATATCTCAAATTTATATGTATTCTTTTCCCATTGCACATATTTCTTTATATCTTAGCTATTACAATGAGACAGTTGCAAAGCATATACACATCAAGAGGCTGTTTAGAGCCAATGAGAAGATTTGCCAAGAGGTTGTTAACCATTTTAGCAACATCACATGCCTTTTCTAAAGCGATTAGCTTGGATGATATCCAAGACACTCAATTTCCACCAAGGGCAAACACATAAACACTACTGGATTCAGTTTATAACATATTACGCTTCCAACAATGATGGAAATCTACTAAACATAAGTACATAATCAATAGCTCCGCTATAGTACTTGGATAATCTAACAGTATTCACATGCCTTTTCTAAAGCGATTAGCTTGGATGATATCCAAGACACTCAATTTCCACCAAGGGCAAACACATAAACACTACTGGATTCAGTTTATAACATATTATGCTTCCAACAATGATAGAAATCTACTAAACATAAGTACATAATCAATGGCTCCGCTATAGTACTTGGATAATCTAACAGTATACATTCAATGTTCCTTATAAGAACAATGGGTTATCAACTCAGTATGCCATTAATGTAGGCAATGTCATGTCTCACATATATAATCCATCAAGTACAATATGCTACCAATGATATTGACATATTTAGTATGAGAAAACACAAATAAATTATTTTTCATAAGATGGATATTTGCCATAAGAAGTGTTGACACAGTCTTACTAACGTAATACCCACACTTTTCAAAGAAAATATTTCTACTAAGTGCTAAAACAACATAATGAGACCAACATGAGTTATAATTCCTATATTCACCAATCATTCAATTATGTAGTGCCCGAAATTCCCCTATACTATTTGGCCGGTCTAGTTTAAGCCTTTAAGGTACGCTGTGGGTTTCAACCATATTCAAACGTCAACATCTTGACAACTGAATATAGCAGTTATAGAAATGAGTTTAACAACATAATGAACTATCATTTCCAATGATAGTCTATTATGTGTTTCAAATAGGAATTTCTCTATCTCATACACATTCTCAATGCTAGCACTCATGATATTAAATCATCTAAACAAAGAGAGATTAACACATATGTCTTACTTTACTCTAAAGAAAGTACACATCTTTATCAACAACGGTACTTTGACATCCATACGACACCAATATATTGTTGAATTGCTCATGCCATTTATGGGTGCTTGAATCAACTCATACAAAGATTTAACTAAATTGTATACCTTAAGCTCATCACCTGGTATTACTTGGTATTTTAGTTCCTCATAACTACTTAACTAGAGTCTTTAGAATTTTGAAGAAGAAATTTTAGTTACATGAGCAAGGTTCCAAAATAGTATAAATCTTTTCTCTAAGTGAAACCCCTTGGCTATTATTATTAGCCTTGTATTTTGCAATACAATTATCACATTTTAGTTTTCTCTTGAAGATCCAATTCAACCTATAGATCCCCAAATAGGTAGATTAACTACCTCCCCTTAATGATTTGTGTAAATCAAAAGTCCAGTTTAGAGGAGTTGTATCCTTCAAAAATGACACTTCTCATAGACAGACAACTTCCTTATAGGTTAATGAATCTTCCTCAAGAAACATATAAACATCATCACCGTGAATGGTAGATATACTCACTGATAGTCTTCCAAATTTCTTGTTTAGAAATTATGGGATTCTCTTATGTAGTTCATTATAAACATTCAACCACTCTATGCCAATTTCACAAAAAACACAACCTCAAATAAAATTAGCATATAAGACATTCAATAATAGTGTGATATCTACAAGATTGTTATCACTGATGCCAACTGAAAACAAACATCACTATTATGAGTTTCACCAATGAACATATACTAGATAGTTCTAGGTCTCAAAAATACTTATTTTAGATTCATTCACAATAGCCTTAGCAAGACACCCCTCAAATTTTGAAGCATATTTTTGGATAGACCCAAAACCTTTCCATACTTTGTAGTTTAGTGTCTTTCCAGTTATCTTGTGATAAACTATGGTAAAATAGTGTCATACATATGAGTTATAACCCCCCCACAGTTCAATGGTTACCCAACCTAATCAAACTTACATGCAAAACACATTATGCCGCTACAAACACTAAAAGAAACAACAATAATAATATGCACTCTTATGACAAGAATATACTTTACTAAAGTCTATGATTATGGATCATATTAAACATAGTTATATTATGTTTACGCTATCTATATGAAAAGAAATCCACAAATAATTCTAATGAATTTTAAAGAATAGAAGAATTAGATGAAAAAGGTTTTACCCAAGATAATATCATTATCATTCTTCTTTTCATCATTCAACATTCCAACTTATATAGTGAGACAATCCACGCACTTGTACATCACCTAGCCTATTTATTCATAGTCATAGGAGGATAATGTCTAATAAGACAATCTACAAGTGTTACATCTCCTTGTCTAAAATAGTCACTGGATGATATTGTCTAAGAAGACAATCCATAACCTTACATCTCCTTGACTAAATTAGGTTTAGGAGGATATTAATTATTTCTCATATTGTTTTCTCTCGTAGACAACGATGCTCATTACTTAATAATATATGACATGGTTAAGCTTCATGTCAATGTTAAATAATGCATTCATGCCAAACATGGTTAATATCATATTATAGGTTCAGGAAAAGTAAATTTTAACTGTACCCCTCACAACAAAAGGTATATGATAATAAGCAAATCAAGCCACTGAATATGCAAAACAACTAATGACTCCACCTCCTCTTCTTACATAAGCTCAAGTAAGATAGAATACCCTATCAACAAGATCTCAAGTACAACCACAACATCTAATGCCTCAACCCATTAATGTCTTCAATTAGAAAAAAAAGAAATACCAATAAACTATCATCAAGTTCAAAGTAAATCCACGATAATTAATATACAAAGCTAGCATGCTACAAAACCTTAACATATGTTATATTAGATATAAGCTACAAGTTACTTCATCTAATATGTATTTTCACAACATTATAATTATAACCATCGTCTAACAATACGTACACTCAATAAAGATAAGCAATTATGCATTGAATACATTATAATTACTACCAAAGATTTGAGTGTGGTTGATATTAACTGTCTTCAGGTCTCTCTTAGACCATCTATATATATCTATATATGTACAAAGAAAATTAATATCAAACTATTTCTAGTCAAACCAATTAATATCTTAGTGATAAACACGTATAATTTGTTGACTAGGTTATTAAAGAAGTTTAAGCTTAGGGATTTCCCTCCTAAGAATAAAAACTAGCATGAACCTCAAGGCAAGAATATCATCATATAATCAAACCAAAAGAATTGCAAAGAGTGAGAGAATACGATACCTAACCGATTGAAAAATCGGATTACCATATTTTCCTCTTTCTAGAAAAATAGTTCAAAAGAATTGTAATACTGAACTAGCTCAAGACGAATTGGGTATCAAGCCTTATACCACTGGAAAGCTCTTTGAATCAGATATTCAACACAAGACGCAGATTGCAAAACCGAGCTCTAAGCTGAAAGTTATAGCAGTTTCCGTAACGAGTGACACAGCTGTCAAAAAGACGAACTTTGACGTTTTTCTTGATAGAAATCTCATATTTGACTCCCACAAACATAGGAGAAAGGTCTACAACCATATAGGGTTTGATAAACCACAAAATATCAATAAAGATTTAATCTTTAATTGGTTTCCCTAACAAATACAAAATTATTAGAAAATTTCTAAAGTCATAACCTAAAAACACAAACAATAACTCAAAGTAAAAGACTTATCTTTTAATTGCCGTATTAAACCACTTGTAGTGTTCTGGAAAACTATCTAAGATCAATAAACTGATTAACTAATGAAGATTGAAGATTGAAATGATGATGAAATAAGCCTTGGTTATTGATAAAAAATGGCGGTTACAAAGTTTTTATTTTTCACTCTATTTCGCTCTCGTTTTACAGTTTTCTGTGGAATGAACCGAATGAATCTGATCGTCCTCCCTCTGGTCTTTATATAGTGTTCCAGTTGTAGTCTTGCCCAATCATTTCCTGCCATGTGTCCCTTCTTTTCATCCTCCTCTTTTTCCCGCTTTTAACCTGCAAAATATGAACTTACACGATAGATGTCGATATTTCGAGTTATTTATGATATATGGGATGGAATATCGGGTTGACGATATTTGCCCACGACATCGCTCCCTCTCGAAACTTTTAAATTTTAATATCGAAAATTTGAATGCTTCGAGAAACAACCGGGCAAAAACAAAAAAAAATCAAACTGAAAATTCAAATTATCAAGTGGTTATTGATAGGAACGAAAAATCATCTCCAAATACCGAATATAAAACTCGCTTTCACTTTCTCTCTCTTCAATTATTCTCATAAAAGCTTGAAAACCTCAAACCCCACCACCATTAACAACCTCTTAAAAGCTTCGTCTTGGAATTATTCGTTGTCTTTTTCACCAGATTTCCTTGCAATCTTGTCAGGTTAGTTAAAATAAACTTCAATATACTTTTTGCTATCATAAACACTTCTCTTTTCCTCTATTTACTTTTAATAACACATCTATTTCTCTTCTTAAATTAAGATAGTTAGGGTTAGGGTTTGAACTTAAATATTTTGTCTGTACAATCACCTATACTAACTAGATTTTAAATTATAATTTTTTATCTGTTTCAGTATAGCTAGGAGAAAAACTTGTGTTAATTTTAGGTGAACACTCTCGAAACAATCTTGGCTTCGACATCAAGATGTATGCTTTTGAGACACACATCCTCACCTCAAAATCCGACATTATCACCACGAAAACTCGATACGAGTCTAACAAATAAAATATTATACAATTATACTGAATATAACGATAGTAGTACCGATGAAGGATATAATTCTAATAAAAAATTTATTGTTTCTAGTGATACTACTATGTCGAATGATGGTATCGAGTCTGCAACTTGAATCAACTCTTCTTCCTCAGCCTCAACATCACAAAGGACTGAGACTGATGAACCAGCTTGACACCCATTGTATCTTGTTGATTGCTTAGCATGCCATCCTTTCGAGACTGTGACCTCAGAGTCAGAGCGCGAAATCATGAAAGATAACAGCATATGGAGTGGTGGTTTGAATCCTTACTTTCCAAAAAGACCCAACTTAGACATAATTAGAGCTGTATACCAGATACTAGATACTGTCACTCTCTGCCACTATGCTGGATGTAGGAAAGGGACTAGATGCCAAAGTGGCGATGCCTAGACAATCATCATCACTGTTGGGCAACTAGCTGCTGGTTTGCGACTCCCCTTAACTGACCTCGATCGAGAGGTACTGAACCACCTAACCATCTCTCCTAGCCAAGGCACTGGCAATTTTTAGAGACTGAGCCCAGTAGCTATTTTTATCCCAAGAAATGAAGCAATTGACGGGGTATCATAAGAGTGAATCGAGATAATGATTGTAGATGGCCACTCTATTCTATCATTGTTTTTGGTCAATGGGAGTTATCTGCTTCTATCATTGTTCCCTCATTGGTACACCATGTTTTTAATCTTAGAGGTATGTTATCTATGACCCCCTCTCTTAAAACAAAATTTCAACACTCCATCTCGGACCTTTTATCTGACTGACATATCCTTTTGCCCTTGTTTCAGTACTAAGACCTGCGACTTTGCAAAGTCGCGGAGAATCTTCTAAAGTAATGGATCTTCTGAGAGGCACTGACGAAGAAATAACTATTAGAAATAGTGCTGATTAATATGGGAATCCAACCTCGAATGTCAATCTTCAAGATGTCGATAATTATGTTACTCCTTTATACACTTTAAAGAGTAACGTGCTTAGATGTCAAGATCCTTCACTTCCCTAACCTGTTATACCTTCCAAAACTGTTACATGCTCATTACGGCCTTGTTCGTATGAACAAGGATTTAGAAAAACTTTTGATTCTTTAGAATTGCCTGTTAACACTCCTCGATATTATTTTGATTATATGATAAATGGTTTTAAAATGACTGAAGACCTCTTTCCCAAAATCAAACAAGAAGTTCCAGACTTCTATAAGTATCCACTTTTGCAAGATGTGGTTGATCACCACTATTTATTATACATAGATATGGCATCTCTCATTCCTCATGTTCAAGACAAATCAACCAAATCTATGCACAAGTTTCTAAACACGAAAAAATCAACAGGTGGTAGTTCCTCCCAGGCTCCTACCTCTTCCGAAGAAAAACATGCCGATATCGGCCTTCATTAGAAGAAAAGAGAAGAACCTTGTTCCACTGAAGCACCACCAACTACGAAGGTATCTAAGACTGCAAAACCTGCCACCATTGCAGCACCAGTCTTAGTGCCTTCGAAATCTTTAGTTATTCCGACCACAACTTGACCTAGTACTCCATCCACTACTTCTGGATCTTCTTCATCTGAAGTTTTTGTTGCTGATTTTGTCCTTCGTAACCAAACCAGACCAGAGTTCTGAAATCTGTTTCTCTTTTTTCTAAACCTCCGACACCTGGACTCGAAGAGGCTCTTGTTATGAACACAATTCTTCCTTGAGATCGATCAGCGATGGCTGAGATTCCCACTGCTAATTGATTTCACATTTTGTGTTCGTCCATCGAAAAAGTAAGTATATCCCTTTGGCTTTATTCTTTTATTGGTTTGCCCATTGTTTATAATGTATTCAACTGTTATACTCTTGATTGCAGGCTAAAGTTGTTGTTGTCAATCAGTTTGAGCATGATATGGTTTCTCTTCGCCTTCTCAAAGATGATATTGAAAAATTGAAACAACAAAAAGAACAACTCCAAAAAGCTCTTGAAGAAGAAAAGAAAAACCACGCTCTCACCACCACCAAACTCCATGCTTCCGAAACTTCTTGTCGATCTGCTCAAACCGACATGAAGACCTTTATTGATGAAAATCTCGAACTGACTAAGAAAATGAAGAGCTCCTATGCTGATATGGAGGCAAAACTCGAACAAGAAAGAACAAACTTTGCCAAAGAAAAAGCATAATTGGTGGCCCAAAAAGCTGGACTTGAGGCTGAAATTAAAAAAGCCGATCTTGATCTGATTGTGGCTAAGGACAATATGAAATATTGTGTTTCCACTATGAAGAGTTTCAGACCATATCTTCCTGCAGCTATTATTACTCAGTATAATCTTGAATCTAATGATGAGAGTGATAGGCTGTCCGACACTGCTGACCCTGATGTCGAGACAGTAGTTGTCGTATCTGCTACCCCTGCAACTGAGGCTAACCCCAACGTGACTGTGGCAATCCATCCTCTCAATCTTGAGTCATTCCATCTTGATCCTTCTACCTTAGAGGGCATCGAAATGCTTGATGGTGTCAACTTAGATCTCGAATCCAGATGCAACCTTCCTAGTCAAAACCAAGATTCCACCCTGAGCTAATTTTTTCTCCAACTTGTAATTTTGATACAATGATTTGTCTTATTTTGCCTTGAACTTCATTCGATATATGAAATAGATCTCTTTTGCTCCTTTTGGCTTGTTTTTATTTACACTATATCTGTTATTTACCCTATATCTGTTAATAGCCTTTCAATACCACTCCAACTAAAAACAGTATCAATGGATACTTAGTAATATTTTGAAAAGAAAATTCGACTTTTGATACCACTCCCACTAAAAGCAGTATCAATTGATACTTAGTAATATTATGAAAAGAAAATTTGACTTTCGATAATCACTCCAACTAAAAGCAGTATCAATTGATACTTACTAATATTTTGAAAAGAAAATTCGACTTTTGATACCACTCCCACTACAAATAGTATCAATTGATACTTAGTAGTATTATGAAAAGAAAATTCGACTTTCGATACCAATCCAACTAAAAACAGTATCAATTGATACTTAGTAATATTATGAAAAGAAAATTCGACTTTCGATACCACTCTAACTAAAAGCAGTATCAATTGATACTTAGTAATATTATGAAAAGAAAATTCGACTTTCGATACCACTCCAACTAAAAGCAGTATCAATTGATACTTAGTAATATTTTGAAAAGGAAATTCGACTTTCGATACCACTCTAACTAAAAGCAGTATCAATTGATATTTAATAATATTTTGAAAAGAAAATTCGACTTTCGATACCACTCCCACTAAAATCAGTATCAATTGATAATTAGTAATATTTTGAAAAAGAAAATTCGACTTTCGATACCACTCCTTCTAAAAGCAGTATCAATTGATACTTAGTAATATTATGAAAAGAAAATTCGACTTTCGATACCACTCTAACTAAAAGCAATATCAATTGATACTTAGTTTCGAGATCGATATATCTCTATAAACCCTTGTCTCTGGACCTTAAATTTTGACCTGGTATCGAGATGAAGATCTACAGATCATCAGGATTTTTTGTTTGACCTGGTACCGATACCAGGATTCGAACTCATCACCTTGCTTGAATTCAACTTTGGTAAATACCCATGTAACATTTACTCAATGTAAACATTCATATTAGTAATAAATAAATTCAACCAATTGGCTCACAAACCAATCATGCATTTAAGCTTTATTATCATTTAAACCTAAAAATTGTCCTGCGCACAAATAACCAAAAATTACTTCTTCATTAATTTTTCTAGTTTTCTGAGTAATCATCATTAAATTCCCTCATTTTCTTGCTAATGAAGATTAAATTACCTCATTTTCTTACTAATCACCATTAGATTGCCTTGTTTTTGTACTTTTTACTACTATAAAAAGACCATCATTTGGATAATTCTAAACCATCTTCTACCCTTTTTTTAACCCCCATTACAAACTTCCTAACTATTCTTGCTTTCTTTATGGTTCTCCCTGACTGGTCTCATTGGTCAGACTGTCCTACAACCGAACGTTCAGACGATGAAGAAGATCAAGAAGAAGAAAAAGAAGAAAATAGAAAAAGACAAGGAAGAAGAAGAATATGAGGATGAATAGCTTCGAGACCCTACTGTTATGAAAAAAGTAAAATGGGTATTTGACTGATGGTGACGATGAGGATGACGGTGATGATGAAAATGAAGATGAAGATGAGGATGAGGATGACGATGAAGATGAAGAATAAGGCTTTTTATATGTTTTTTAGTTTTATATCAAATATGTAACAGCCCTGTGCTGCTTATGTTGTTTCTTTTTAATAAATTATTATTGTCCTAATTTTGCTTTAATACCAAATTTTCTGTACAACTCTATGACATGGCATTTACAATTACCTAAAAAGAACAAATTTGAAATTCGATACCATTCCCCTGATATAATTGGAATAAAAAAATAAGAAAGGAAATATTTCTTATTGTTACATACCTTAGGCGTTTGCCTCCTTTTTCTTTGACCTGGCATCGATCCTATGATACCACATATTGTAAGATTTTCATTATGATCTTGACCTTATATCGGCATTTCTGCCAAACAAGGATTTTTTTACCTGAACTCGACAGTGCTGCCAAGAATGGGATTTTTTTACCCGAACTCGACATTGCTGCCAAGAACTGGATTTTTTGACCTGAACTCGGCATTACTGCCAAGAACTGGATTTTTTAACCTGAACTCGACATTGCTGCCAAGAACTGGATTTTTTTACCTGAACTCGCATTGCTGCCAAGAACTAGATTTTTTTACTGGAACTCGACATTGCTGCCAAGAACTAGATTTTTTTACCCAAACTCGACACTGCTGCCAATAACTGGATTTTTTTACCTGAACTCGATATTGCTACCAAGAACTGGATTTTTTTTATCCAAACTCAACATTGCTGCCAAGAATTAGATTTTTTGACCTGGCATCGAGATGAGGATCTACAGATCACCAGGGTTTAGGTTTGACCTGGTATTGAGATGAGGATCTACAGATCACCAGGGTTTGGGTTTGACCTGTTATAAATATATAATTCTAGAGATACCAGGATCTGTGATATTTGCATAGATATTGCTTTTGGAAATACCAGTCTCTTTATTGAATGTATCACTTTGAGAAAAAACACATGATGATACTCAAAATATTCTTTATTGATAAAATGCTTTCAAATTGCTTACATTTTGAGACTTTGGTAATATTACACCTTCAGCCGTTTTTAAGTAGTAAGCTCCATTGATTCCTACTTTGTGAATGATATCAGGCCCATCCTAGCTTGTTGCTAGTTTGCCAGCCCCTTTCTCTTTAGTTGCTTGAGTAACCACTTTCAAGACCAAATCACCTTCTTGAAAATATCTTTCTCACTTTCTTGTTGAAAGCTTTTATGAGCTACCTATGGTATGTGTCGAGCCTTAATCTTGCTTGATCTCTTGTTTCCTCGAGATTGAGGACTTCTACTGCCATTACTTCAATATTTTGGCCAGTCGTTAAGACTTTGGCTCTGGATGTCGATACCACCATTTCTGATGGGGTGACTGCTTCCATTCCATAAGCTAATGTAAAAGGAGATTCACCCGTGGCAGTTCGAGGTGTCATTCTATAAGCCCATAGAACGCTGTTTAATTCATCCACTCAGAGACCTTTCTTGTCTTCCAGCTTTTTCTTGATATTATCCATAATGGTTTTATTTGTTGCTTCTGCTTGCCCATTACCCTAAGCATAATATGGGGCAAATCTGAAGTGTTTCACCTTGCATGATTCCAAGAAAGCTTTTACCTTTCCTCCCTCGAATTGTGGCCCGTTATCCGATATAATGGCATATGGCAACCCATATCGACATATTACTCTTTCGAAAAGAAAATTTATCACATCTTGCTCCTTTATGTGTTGTAAGGCTATGGCCTCTACCCAGTTGGTAAAATAGTCTGTGACTGCGAGCATGAATCACCTTTTTCCTTTTCCAGGTGCTAGAGGCCCAACAATGTCCATGCCCCATAGTGCAAAAGGCCACGGGTTCGATACACAGTGCAACTCTTCAGCCGGAACATGTATAGCCTTCCCATGTATTTGGCATTGCATGCACTTTTTAGCATAACAAAGACAATCTCTTCGCATCTGTGGCCAAAAATATCCTTGCCTCGTGATTTTATTTGCCAATGATCTTCCAGCTGAATGGTTTCCACATTCTCCTTAATGGAGTTCTGCAATGATTAAGTGTGCATCCTCATGTGATATACACTTCAGATGTGGACCTCCTAGATTTTTTCAATATAGCTAATTATTAATCAATACATATCTTTGCACTCCAGACTTGATTTTTCTAACTTCATTTTTATCCTCAAGTACTTTAACCTCAAGTAAGTATAATATATATGCTTCCATCCATGATGCCCCCAGTGTGTCGATTTCCATAACCTCTGGTTCGTTGACATCGATGCTTGGCCTCTCTTGGATGTCGATATGTAAAGTGCGACCCTCCGTGTTTTCTAGCATCGCTACCACATAAGCTAGGGTGTCTGCATGCCTATTTTCATTTCTATTGAGGTGTTGAAGCCTTATACTAAAGTCTCTCAACTTAGTTTTTATAAAACTCAAGTACTCCACCATGTTATCACATTTTGCTGAATATTAACCATTAACCTGGCTGACAACGAGCATTGAGTCACTAAAGATTGATAATTCTTTGACTTTGAGAGACTTGGCCATCTCGAGTCCAGCGATTAGTGCTTCGTACTCAACCTCGTTGTTTGACGCATGAAACCCTAACGTTACTGCTGTTTTGAGCATTTGATTTTCGGGTGTAACCAGTACAACCCCGATGCCACATCCCTTACTCCGATCCCAGATGATCCATCCACAAATAATTTCCAACCATTTGTTCCAGCCCATGGATCATCTGAATCGATAATATCCTTAGGCTCTTGCAGCGTTGAGAACTCCTCTTCTTCCATGCCCCAACTAGGATCCTCAAATGGAAAATCGGCCAGGAAGTTGGCCAATATCTGACTTTTCTCTGATACTCGGTTTCGGTATTCAATACCAAATTCGTTTATTAGTACTGACCATTTTGACATTTTTCCTGATTTGGTTGTTTTCGCCAGAGTCTGTTTTAATGGGAGATTCATCATAACGATCACAGAATGTGATTGAAAATATGGCTTCAGCCTCTGAAATGATAATAACAGCGCCAAAGCTTATTTCTCCAGTATCGAATACCATGTCTCCGCCTCGAGCATAGTTTTGCTTTGAAAATACACTGGTCTTTCAACCCCTTTTTCTACTTTAACCAATACTAAACTTATAGCAAACTCTGACACAACCAAATAGAGAAGCAAACTTTCCCCCTCATCTGGCTTGGTAAGCGTTGGCATTTCTTGTAGGTATTTCTTTAACTCTGAAAATGCTTCTTCACATTCTTCATTCCAGCAGAATTTAGTATTCTTTTTAAGTAGCTTAAAAAGTGGCTTACAACGATCAGAGGTTCTGGAGATGAACCTGTTGAGTGTAGATATTCTTCCTATCAACCTTTATATCTGCTTTCTAGTTGTTGGTGATGACATTTGCTAAAATGCTCGTATCTGGTCAGCATTAGCATCGATGCCTCGCTTTGTAACAATGTCCCCCAAAAATTTGCCAGAGCTGACCCTGAAGGTACATTTCTCTGGGTTAAACTTCATATTAAACTCTCGCAATATTTGGAATACAGTGTCGTGGTCTTTTACATGATCTTCAGCTTTCATGGATTTTATGACCATATCGTCGATATAGACCTCGACAATTCACTTGATAAGCTTCTTAAACATCTTTTCCATTAACCTTTGATAAGTGGCTCCAACATTTTTCAATCCAAATGGCATTCTGATGAAATAGTTGATACCTCCATTAACGATGAATGCCGTTTTTAGTTAGTCTATAATAGCTATTATAATCTAAAAATATCCCGAATACCCATTGCAGAAACTGATTAATTCGAAACTAGCTGTTATATCAACCATCTCATCTATCCTTGGCATCGGATAATGATCTTTAGGACACTTCTTATTTACATCGGTAAAGTCAACACATATTCGAACTCTACCATCTTTCTTAGGTACCACCACTATGTTCGCCACCCATTGAGAATGTTCCACTTCTCTAATTATGTCATTATTTAACATCTTTTGTATCTTAGCTTGCACCGCCTCTTCGTACATTGGTCTAACCTTTCGATGCTTCTGATGGATTGGGGTTGCTTTTTCTTCCATATTCAGCTTGTGTGAACAGATAGTTGGGTCGATACCGGTGAGGTCCGACATTGACCATGCAAAAACATCTTGATTGTCTTTTAAAAAGACCATCAACTCATTTCTTATATTGGCAACCATTTATGTACCTATGAATGTATGAAGCTCACATTCTCCAGTACCAATATTAATTTTTTCCAGAACCTCTATTGTTTTTCTTTTCCAAAGGTTTTCTTCATTTTGCTTTAGCTCTTGTGTAAACTTTACCTGCTCATATATCTGCATATCGGTATCAACAGGTAAAGCTTGCTATAACTGCTAGTTATAGCCTTCCAAGATGCCCCCAGTATCTTGGCTTTTTCCCTTTATCATCCCCTTTATAGTGACGAAATTACACTTTTCCGACTCCGACTGATCCCCCCTGATTTCATGCAAGCCATACACTGTAGGAAATCTGAGTACCTTGTAGAATGTACTTTGGAACAGCACGCATATCGTGCATCCACTTTCTGCCAAGTATTGCATTGTGGTCGGAGTGATGCTTTATGACCACGAACTTTGTCATCACTATCTGAGGTCCCGCTCGAACTGGCAATTTTATTTTCCCCACTGGCTTGGTTGAGCTTCCATTAAAACCGAACAAGCTGAATTGTGATGGCTTTAGATGAGTCTCATCGAGACCCATGCCTATAAATGTTTTCCAAAATAAAATATTCACAGAACTACCACAATCCACAAGTATCTTTTGCACATCATACCCAGAAATACGCAAAGTGATTAATAATGCATTATCATGTGGTAACATCACTTTAGATAGGTCATCTGGTACGAACATAATTGCTCCTGGGATACTCGCTAATACCAGACTCTGACTTACTGGAACAAGCTCGACATTGACCTCGAGCACTTCTTTTACTATTGAAATCTTTCTTATCTTATCTCTCATGATTTTCTTCTGTGGTATTTCCCCTTTGTAGATCATATTTATTACTCCAAGGGGTTTATCGTGTATTATTGCTATTTATGTGGGTCTGCCATCAACCATAAACTCTCGCAACTTTCCATCCTTCATGAGCTTATCAATTTTTTTTAATAACTGCAAGCACCTATTAGTCTCATGGTTCTCAATCTTGTGGAATTAACAGTAAGGCCTGCCCTTCACCTCCCTAAGAGTGTACTTTGGCCAGGTTAGGAAACCTTCTTTTGCTATCCTCCTCAATATATCTTCCGGTGTGGAATTTATGGTGATGAAGTTATTATGGTCTAGCTCTTCTTTCAGTGTTCTCTCATATTTCCTTATTTGTTGTGGTTGATTATCTCAGTTTGTATATTGCTCCTGAGGTCTTTTGTTATCTGACTTCGAGGTGTCTCGACTCTCGTGTCGATCACCATTATCTTTATCTCTTTTCCCTGTCTTTGACACTTGTAAGACAGTTTGCACAATGGCTACCTTCAACCCCTTTTCCACTATAATATCTCTATCAGCCTTATCATACAACTCTTGTAGACTTTTAACTTCCTTTCGCAAGAGATATTTGTGCATAAATGATCCAGGTATCACACCTATTTGAAAAGCCATGACAGCAGTCATCTCAGACTCGTCTAGCCTTTCCACTGATTGAGTTTCGGCTTTGAACTTGGCCAAGAAATCCTTCAATGACTCATTCTTTTCTTGTTTCAATTGGAATAAGACCGACACCTATTTTGGCTTCACCCTCTGGTGACCGTAGTTGGTGAGGAATCTTTCTTCGATTTCCCGAAAACATGCTATAGGGGGGATTTCCTGTCATTGAACAGATGACATGTGTATGGGAAATAACCTAAGACTATAGATGTCTAGAATGAGACGAGGACCATCGGATTAGTTCTGTGAATAAGTGATCTCGTGCTTAGCACGAGTGTTTAGTGGACATGTGCTAGGCATATGGTTGACCGCCTCTAAGTATAACAGTTCTCCAAGTCATTAGGAACTGATATAGACAGTTCCTGAATAGAAGGAAACTGAAGATGGCGATCTCTGATGATAAGGAAGGAATCGTGATGACATATCTTAGGAGTTACCTTTTAGATATAATCTTCCCATACACGATGGGACATTAGGATCAACAAGGAAACTTACCTCTCATAAGATATGGTCTAGATTCAGACTTCTATAAGAAGAGGAATCCTAATAGGAAGGCAAAGTCCAAAGATGGAAGGGAACTCACAAGCGGTGAGGACAGCCCTAACCCTAGGACTCTTGTAGCTCTTCCTATATAAACCATAGGGATTCGCTCTTAGGAACTACGCAAAATAGGGTTTGATTCTCTGAAATAACAAAGGAGATACGTAGGCAGCCGTCAGACGGTTCAACCCTGAACTCACCATCATCTCATCCCTTCTCTATTCAGTAAAGCCTTCTAGATCACAAGGCACAGAGGAAGATTAGGGGATACTCGGAATTTCCCCTACATCTTTTGGCGCCGTCTGTGGGGACGAAAGCAGATAAATATTCATTTCAGACAATTGATTTAGTCTAAATACTCTTACTGTTGTGATGGCAGGAGCAAAGAAAATAAAGGGTGGTGCTATCACGTGCAGCGTCGCCATCAGAGAAGAAGTGCACAAGATGCCTGAAGGGGGTGAGAATGTCGGTAACCAAGATGCGAATGATCCCCCCCAAGGATCTATGACCTGCCCCAATGGACCAATTGTTCCCGGAGTAGGTCCCAGGAATAACACTCTGGAGGAATGTCAAAATGATGAGAATGTTGTCCTCACCAACCCAGAGTATGTTCAGGCGAGTCAGGCGGTGCAGGCTCTGGAACAGCAAAAAAGCAACCTTGAGTGAGAATTACAGCTGCTAAGGTACTTTTATCAGTCTGACACAAGGAAGGAGCCACGCATCGATCTCGATGATAATGACCTTCCGGAAGGTGGTCGTGCTAGGAACCCAAGGCGTGGGGATCTAGTTCGACGTGAGCCATCTGAGTCAGAATATAGCAACTCAGATGATGACTCAGGAACAGCCTCAGAACCAGAGTCCACTGGTTAGGATCGTGATGTTGACCCTCGACACCGAAAAAGAACTCAGAATAGGAAACTTTCTACCAAAGAAAGTGCATGGGAAATTGAGAAAAATGACCTGATCCTTCAGATGCATCGGATGACAGACAAGGGGAGAAAAATGCAAGACTCCCTTGTTCAATCTGCCATAATGGGGGCAGGCAAATCTCCTTTTGCATCACGGGTGATGAGAAAACCATATCCCCGTGGTTAAAGACAACCAAAGTTCAGCATCTTTAGTGGCAAGTTAGATTCGATGGATCACGTATTTAGGTATCATGCCACTATGGGACAATATGAGAGATATGGCCATGTTATGTGTCAAGAGTTCAAAGCCTCCTTATCTGGATCTACGCTCTAGTGGTACCACAGATTACCTGAGCGTCAGATCAGGTAATCAGAAGAACTATTTAGGACCTTCATAGATAGGTAATCATGCAACAAGCATCAGCCAAAATGGATCGATACACTGTTCAACATCAAGAAAAAGGATGGAGAGGCATTGAGTTCCTACATGCAATGGTTCATGGAAATTTCAATCCAAATAGAGTCTTGTGATGAACAGACTGTTATAATAGCTTTCAAACAAGGGTTGGATGAAAACAACGCCTTATTCGGATCTCTCTCTAGGAAACCACCCCGCGATTTAAAGGAACTCCTTGACATGGTTGAAACTCATGCGGGGTGGGAAGAGGATGTCCTGAACAGACGTCGGGAAGTGAAGAAGATTAGTCGGACAGTTCTTGGGGTTCCTCGAGAAGGGAATGTAAATTCTTCCCCTCAAAAATAAAGGAGAGACCGTAATCGTGGTCGCCAAAGGGCCAAATCCCCATCAAAGGGATGAATGCCTAGAGGGCAATACAAAAATGTAGCCAGTAGTGTAGATGAAAAACCATAGAAGAATCCACGTGTGGAAAGAGCTGAAGAAGCTCTTCCCTCAATGGACAGAAACTTCGCCCCTCTGAACAAAATGCTTGATGAGGTTCTGGACTCGATAAAAAATCAGAGTTACCTCAAATGGCCAGCTCCGCTAAAGCCAGGCTCCCTGGGTACCAGAGACTAAATGACCTACTGCAAGTTCCATAAGAGTAAGGGTCACAGCACCAGAGCTTGCAGGACCCTGAAGTAGTTTGTGGTATACGAACTACAGGATCTGATTGAAAAGAGGTATTTTAAGTAGTTTGTGGCACACGAATAGGCGAACGCAGTATAAACTGAGGAGATCAGCACGTCTATTCAGGATCCCCCAGGTACTGGACCGCTCAATGGCCGACTCCAAATAAATATGATTTCCAGAAAAAGCAAGTAAACAAAGTGGACAGATTACTAAAAAGGGTGCGCGATATCAAATGTGCATCGCCAAGCAGATGAGGATCATGAACAGTGAGCTGACTATAGGAGCTCAAGTTAACGCGGTACCCCACAAAGATCCGCTCATCCTCTTCACTGAGGTTGACTGTTGTAGCATCCAGAGCCCCCATGAGGATGCGCTTGTTCTCACACTTCCTTTTGGAGATTATGATTTGCATTGCATATTGGTTTATCCAGGCAGCTTAGCAGATGTGCTATACTACGATGCATTCAAGAAACTACAGATTCTTGATTCTAAAATGGTCGCCACCAACTCCAACCTATATGGATTCAGTGGGGACAAAGCTCTGACAGTTGGGGAGATCCAACTACCCGTAACTACTGGTCCGATAACTTTCATCATAAACTTTGTTGTGGTAAAAGCTAACACACCCTATCATATGATCTTGGGTAGGACCTGGCTGCACAAACTCCGAGCTGTTCCTAGCACCTATCACCAATGTATAAAGTTCCTGCATAACGGGACATTTAAGACAATCAGAGAAGATCAGGTGGATGCCAAAGCATGTTATGCGCTGGCAACGAAGTAGTCCCCACTCCCTTTTGAACCAATGGAGGTGGGGTGACCCGCCAAATAACAATTACAGTTGGATCCACCTCTCTTGGACCTGGTCCTACAAGAGAGGGAGGATCCCCCCTCACTGGAGCCGTTAGAGGAAGTAGAAATTGTAGGAGGTAGCTCGCCAAAAACCACTTTCATCGACACCTTGTTGAGTTCTGAAGAGCGTTAGGCTCTGATACAATTCCTTTGAGAGCACAAAGATATGTTTTGCTTGGTCATTTGAAGAAATGCCAGGAATTGACCCCCATGTGGCATGCCACCAGCTTAATGTCCGCAATGATGCAATAGTAGTCATGCAGAAACTGAGAAGGATAGGTGTTGACAAATCCAAAGCAGTAAAAGCTGAAGTTGAAAAACTAAAGGCAGCTAATTTTGTCAGGGAAATAGATTTCCCCACCTGGATTTCTAATATTGTCCCAGTAAGAAAGAAGGATGGGTCATGGAGAATCTGTATTGACTTCACAAATCTAAACCGTGCATGTCCGAAAGACAGCTACCCTCTGCCACGAATTGACAAGTTGGTGGATGCAACGGCTGGACATGAACTGTTATCTTTCACAGATGGGTCATCTGGCTACAACTAGATCCCAATGCATGAGGAAGACCACAAGCATGCCAGTTTCACAACCGAGGATGGCCTGTACTGCTATCAGGTCATGCCATTCAGACTGAAAAATGCAGGAGCCACATACTTGGGTTTGGTAAACAAAATGTTTGAAAGATTGATAGGCGACTTTATGGAGGTGTATGTGGACGATCTTCTGATCAAGAGTCTGAAATGGGGAGATCATCTCTCCCACTTGAAATGTACATTTGACGTTCTCCGAGAGTATCGCATGAAACTCAACACTGCAAAATGTGTTTTCATTGTATCATTAGGGAAGTTTTTAGGGTACCTAGTTACTAAAAGAGGGATTGAGGCGAACCTAGATCAGATTTGGGTGCTCATAGAAATGCCCTCACCTAAAAACATGAAAGAGGTTCAAAAAGTTATAGGCAGGTTAGCAGCTCTAAACAGGTTCATCTCCAAGAGTTTAGATAAGTGCAAATCTCTCTTTCAGTTACTGCAAAAGAATACCTCCTTCGCATGGATGGAAGAATGCCAAAAGGCGTTCGATCAACTCAAAACATAGCTGGGGGCACCGCCAATCCTTTCAAAGCCCGTTGAGGGAGAAGTCCTGGATCTTTATCTTTGTTCATCTGACTACGACATCAATTCTGTACTGATACGCATGGATGAAAAGAAGGTTGAAAAACCTGTCTATTTCTTTAGCCGGACGCTCCTACCAATAGAAACAAGGTACCCTAAACTCGAAAGGGTCACTTTAGCACTTGTTTTTGCCGCTGAGAAATTACGACCGTACTTCCAGTCCCACACTATCAGAGTGACCACATAGTACCAATTGCGATCAGTTCTGGAAAGACCGAACAGGTCGGGAAGACTAGCTAAATAGTCTGTACAAATGTCAGAATATGATATTATTTACGTCCCCAGAATCTCAGAGAAGGGTCAGGCACTAGCATAATTCTTGGGAGATTTCCCAATGACCTACATAGGGTACAACTCAACCACCCCCAGTTTAGATGATGGCATCCTGCCTGAATCTCCAAATACCCATCCAGACCCATGGGAGTTGAGCTCTGGATGGCGGCTGTTTGTGGATGGATCTTCAAATGACAGAGGCACAGGAGTTGGAGTTGTGTTAGTTACTCCTGACAATATGCGGCTGGAGAAATCCATTCGATTAGGTTGGAACACCTCTAATAATGAGGCAGAGTATAAGGCGACACTTGCTGGCCTCACAATGGCCCTCAACTTGGGCCTAACACGCCTCACAGTTTTTAGTGACTCACAGTTGGTTGTGTTCCAAGTTGATGGAGGGTATGAGGCCAGGGACGAACGAATGGTCAAATACCTAGAACTGGTGAGGGGTCTTCAAGGAAAGCTTGAGAACATTCAGTTCTATCAGCTGCTTCGATCCAAAAATCAACACGCAACTGCTTTGGCATATGTTGCCTTGATGTTGGGCAACAGTGAGTCACATTCCATCCCTATAGAGTTCTAGGAGAAATCTAGCATTTAGGTCCCAGTTACAAAAGTTTGTGTTGTTCCAGCCATTACTCCAAGTTAGATGGATCCATATAAGTCCTACCTCAAAGACTGGACACTTCCTGAGGATAAGAATATAGCAAGACATCTGCTTGCAAAGATATAAAGATTCACCCTCGTTGGAGATGATCTGTACAAGAAGTCCTTTCTGGGACCTCATCTCAGATGTCTCTCCCCAGACCTCGCTGAACAGATTATGCGAGAAGTTCATGAAGGAATTTGTGGCAACCATGTTGGGGGCAGAACACTAGCTCTCAAGATCCTAAGGCAAGGGTACTTTTGGCCTTATATGCAAAAGGATGCATAGATTTTTGCCCGCAAATATGAAAAATGTCAACGATATGCTCCACTAATCCATGCTCCAGCAACAAAACTGCACCCATCGGCCAGCCCATGGCCATTTTCACAGTGGGGAACTAACATCGTAGGACCTCTACCACCTACTCCTGGCAATGTCAAATTCTTATTGGTTGCGACGGATTACTTCACCAAGTGGATAGAAGCAGTTCCCCTTGTCTTCATTCGAGAACATGACGTCAGAAAGTTCATTTGGAACAACATTGTTTGTAGGTTTGGCATACCCAAAGTTATCATCTCAGATAATGAGCAACGGTTTGCTGGAGGATTATTGGTCGCTGAACTCTATGAGGAGTTTCACATTACCCATATGTTCTCAACTCCAAGGTATCCACAAGGTAATGGCCAGGCTGAAGCCTCTAATAGGGTCATCTTGGATAATATGAAATGTAAATTCGACTACACAAAAGGTTTATGGGTCAAGGAACTACCTAAGGTCCTATGGGCATATCGAACTACACCCAGACGGTCAACTGGTGAGTCCCCATTTTCACTGACCTATGGAACTAAAGCTGTCATACCTCCAGAACTTGTAGCTCCCACTCAGAAGTTAGATGTTGTGCACACTTTAGACAATGAGGAGTTACTATGTAGAGAAATAGATCTCCTAGATGAAAAGTGAGAAGGTTCCACACTTCGCTTAGCTGCTAAACAACAGATTCTGAAGAGATCATACGACAAGAGAGTCCGGATTCGATCTTTCAAATCTGGAGATTTGGTTTTGCGTGAGATCCCAGAGCCCAACGACAAGCTTGGGCCCAACTGGGAAGGACCATACATCATCGATAAGGTTGGTCAAAGTGGTTTTTATTATCTACGCACTGTTGAAGGGGATGATCTTGTTAAACCATGGAACGCGCATCACCTCACAAATACTATTAGTAAATTGTTATACTATACTTTTTTACGCATTGTTTACTTCTCTCCAAGTCATAAATAAAGTTCTCCACATTTCCATCAAATTTATTCCTTGCATTAGTTCTTTATTTATAATCCACAATGGACTAAGCCTTTAGGGAATTATCTTCTCACTATCTGTTCAAGAATATTGTATGCCAATTTGCTTTAGAACCAGTGATACTGAGTATAGGAAAGTTGAACTGTATGCCAGATCCTTTCTCATTTTCATGCAGCTGGAATTGTACGCCAGTTCTTTCAAACTGTGATTATCCTCGATGGGTTAAGCCTTTAGGGAATCGGACCACACTAACTGTTCAGTCAACTGTATGCCAGTTTGACTTGGAGCAAGAGATAGTGTTCTTGAGAGCCTGAACTATATGCCAATTCCTGGCACTCTCGAAACATCAACATAGGAGTTGCTGGGAAGATCTGGATTGGATCCAAATCCTAGCACGCAAATCATGGGCCTGAAACTGTATAGGCATGATGGCGCTGAGGAAGCTCTCCCACTGCTGTTCTTGTAATACCTTATTTATTTTTTAAATAAATAGAACCTATCGTTATTAAACATAATGTCGTGCTCATGGCACCAAGTTACTTTCACAAAGACATATGACTATATTGCTATCGAACTCCTAATTACAGTTAACTTGAATGGCTTCCATGATATCCTGATCAGATTCTGGTCATGCCTCATTTTAATCTGTTTTGCCTACTAGGGTCACCTAATGTTGTTCCAAATGAACTTTGGGGGCATCAGGGGCAGAGTATGCATAGTAACATATGTCATATAACATAAAATGTTTCTAATGTATACATAAACTAGAAGAGCTACAGAGCTCAGTAAGTGAATAGTATGCATTCATAAAATAGAAGAGTTGCAGAGCTCAGTAAGTAAATAGTATGCATGCATAAAATAGAAGAGATGCAGAGCTCAGTAAGTAAATTGTATGTGAGCTACATAACTCAATATTACAGACCCATAGAATAATTGTTTAAAAATAATTGTTTATGTAAATCATCAACTGAAAAGCTTATGAAGCAGGGGTAGAATCAAATTTTGGTTCACCATCAGTGCTTGCTGCTGCACCATCGTCAAGAACTCTTGTTTCACTCTCAAGAACATACGGCTGAAAAGGTTGAAGGCTGAACAAAACACTCACCTGAAGCTGGAACTGGCAGAAAAGGAAGTTGAACTGGAGGCATGTCATCATCGGTGTCTTCTTCAGAAGATGAGGAGGCATCAGGCATAAGTTCAGTTTGAATAGCAGAGATACTGGTGTCCAGATCAGGAAACAAGACAAAAGGGTTGGTTACCCGCCCTTGATCATCCAACTTAGAAATGTACCCAGTAGCCTCAATAGCTTCCTCGAACTTAACTTGTTTGGCCACATTGAAGGACTCTTCAGAAACATCTAGTACTCTCATAGCAAAACAAATGGCATTTTTAGCTGATCTCTTCTTCACCTCCTGCACTACCTTGGAATAGAACTCGGAGGTCTCAGCCAGGAGGTCATCAACCTTCTTATTAGAATGAAGACGTTACTCTTTCAGAGCTCTCTCATAGCCTGACATGACCTCATTTGTATGGGCAATGGCTTGACCAAGGGTTCTCATCTAGGTGTTCCTACGGTGAAGTTCCCCTTGGACCTGGTCATGCTTTGCTTACAGGGTGGTGAAATGGGAACGCAGTTCCAAGAACTTCACCTTCCAAGTAGCAGCATCAGCAGCTCCTTTTTGGGCTTTCTAAAGAGAGCCCTGAAGGTTGGAGATCATATCTCTCATGTTTTTTAAACCAGTATCAGATTTCCTCTCTCTGGCCAAGAGCTGTTCAACCTGGAGCTGTAGCTCCTCAGCTCTTTTCTCAACAGCTTCTTTCACCCAGATCAGCTCACCAGTAGCCATGTCATCCGTGGCTGTACCGGCAAAGATAGGCTCTTTATAGCTAAAAAGTCATTCACTAACTGGAAAATGATACAGAGTGCGTAAGTGACACAATAAGAGAAACAGAACATTAAACAGAGAGGGAAAGTTTTACCTTAGCAAGATGAAGAGCAGATCGATGAAAGGATAGGTCCAGGCTCCCAGCCTTCTTAACAGAAAGTCGCGCAGCTTCCAGAACTCCAAACGCGATGTCAACATCATTAACAGAATGCTTGTTGGTAATAGGTAGTTCATCAGTTTGTCCCCAACGCCTTATCTCCTTTTATTATCTCCCTTTCAGGGGAATCTGGAGATCTTGGCGAGAAGGGGATGTCGTCACTCACCCCCCTCCTATCACTGAATCAAGGAGGAAGGAGAGTGACAGTTACATTAGTTGTTTCAACAATGTCCCTTCCCATTGTGATTGTCAGGGAGGGAAGGGTCAACAATTAGAGGGACATTGTCACCAGTTTGTTCAGAACCTGTGGGAGGATCTGGAACTGATAGGGGTACAACTACTTTCTTAAAACCAGAATGAGGAATAGTCACAGGAACCTTAAAAAGTGTTTTTTCACTAACAGAGAGATGACAAAACTTCATTTTCTTACCAGATGGGGAAACATCAGAAGCAGAAGCAGGATCAGTTCTCTTCAGTTTATGACAGTTGGACGCACACACTTCCCTTTTAAAAATACTAGCCACTAGCAATTCATGAGGCAGTTCAGGGCCTCTCCCGCCAGTGATCACACAATCATCAGCGGCAATGAGGCTCTCTGGCGGGGCCCGATGTCGCAGCATCGCTAGAGGCGGCCACAAAACTCTTCTCCTTACGATTTCCTCTCCTTCTAGTAATCAAGGAGGATTCGTCCTGAAATGGAGGAGGAAGAAGTCCCGCATCCTGATCCATAGGAGGGGGAAGTACGGTGTGCCCAGAATTCACAGTATTTATCCTAAAAGGGGAAAAACCAAGGGCAAGTTGCAGCAATTCTTCAGTAGACATGTTGAAATATTCAAAAAGACGGGTGGGATCAGGAACTACAACCCAAGGCATCCTCTGTTCCTTGGGGATCTTTTTGATGAAGTCCACCGTAGCAGCATCAGTTGCAGTTAGTTGATTCCAGGGGGAAGAGCCATCTGAGGAATAATAGCAAAGAAATTCAGGCGAAAGACTCTTATATCAAATTATAAAGTTTATGAGTAAGAAGACTTGCTGGTTGGAGCACGGGTGTGTTTTTTGGGAACAGGAATTCCCATTGGCTCACCATCAACATCAAAAGGACGAACGTCCCACGCATCACCCAACAGATGAAGGTGGTGATCAGCCCAGCCTTCATCACTCTGCTTCCCCTCAGAAAAGACGATCGAAGAGTTCTTGTCTCTAGTCATCAGATAATAGTATGATTGGTCTCGAATACGCCAGACCTCATAAAAGTAACCAAACACCCAACGGTTCAGAGCGAATCCATGTCTCTTGGCAAGAAGGGCAGAATACATGTGAATCAGACACTCTCTCAGCAATGGGTTAAGAGGAAGAGTGAGTCCGGCCCTAAGCTGACCAATGGTGATGAGTGCCACTTCCTTATAGGCCAACTCATCTGATAACCTCCCCCACTCTAGGCCGATATTCTCAGGGATGTGAAATTTCTCTCTGATCAGTTCCAGGGAGGAAAGATCTCCGAAGTTTACAAGTGACCAGTTGGGATTCATGATTGGAAAAGAGAGAAAGTTTCAAGTTTTGGTTAAACCCGAACAGGAGATCAAAAAGTTCTGTATGCAGAAAAAAAATAGCATAAGAGATAATGAGAGTTCTCTCACTTGATCTTTTTATATACAGATAAGATGGACGGTTACGATTAGCCCAAGCATCGCGTCTTTTCGGGATGGAACTGCCATCATTATCTTTTTTGGGAAATGACATGTCTGTTCGAGCCGTCTTTTCAGAGCCTTAATTAGTTGGATATGTCAGCAGTTCCAATAACAGTTTTGGAAAAAGATTCTTGTGCCAAAAGCAGGGTCGCTTCAAGCGCCCACGTGCTAGATGGCATAAAAGGGGACATCTGTAGGGGGATTTCCCGTCATTGAACATATGACACGTGTATGGGAAATAACCTTAGACTATAGATGTCCAGAATGAGACAAAGACCATCGGATCAGTTCCGTGAATAAGTGATCTCATGCTTAGCACGAGTGTTTAGTGGACATGTGCTAGGCAAATGGCTGACCGCCTCTAAGTATAACAGTTCTCCAAGTAATTAGGAACTAATATAGACAGTTCCTGAACATAAGGAAACTCAAGATGGCGATCTCTAATGATAAAGAAGGAGTCGTGATGACATATCTTAGGAGTTATGTTTTAGATATAATATTCCCATACACGATGGGACATTATGATCAACAAGGAAACTTACCTCTCATAATATATGGTCTAGATTCAGACTTCCATAAGAAGAGGAATCCTAATAGGAAGGCAGAGTCCAAAGATGGAAGGGAACTCACAAGCGGTGAGGACAGCCGTAACCCTAGGACTCTCGTAGCTCTTCCTATATAAACCATAGGGATTTGCTTTTAGGAACTACGCAAAATAGGGTTTGATTCTCCGAAATAACAAAGGAGATATGTAGGCAGCCGTCAGGCAGTTCAACCCTGAACTCACCATCATCTCATCCCTTCTCTATTCAGTAAAGGCTTCTAGATCACAAGGCACAGAGGAAGATCATGGGATACTCGGAATTTCCCTAACACACGCACTGGTCCCCTCAGGATTTGTACAGAATCACTTCAGTGCTTTACCTTTAAGGCTTGAAGAAAATGATCAACATAGGACAGAATCCTAATACTCGGTGCCGTGATATACCGAGAACTGGTGTTGATAGCTAAAAAGATGGTCCATAGGATCAGTAGTCCCGTCATACTGTATGAACTTTGGGTTCTTGAACTTCAGAGGTAACGGCACCCTCTCCAATTCCTTTTTCAACGGGTTTCTACCTACTTCGTCATCCATTTTCCAAATTGAGGCTAATTCCTTTTCCAGGAGCTGGTCCCCAACTACCTCTGCATCATCTCCTGCACCATTTCCTTCGTGATTGGTGTTTTTTCCTCTTCCTCATGTACTATTTTTAGCGTCGATTTCGCTACCGACTGCACCTCTTCATGGTGGCTTTTTCTCACTTCCTCGAAATGACTCTTCCTCACCATTAGAGTGCCTAAACTCGACGCCTCTCCATCTTTCTTATACATAGCATCTTCTGCACGCTTCTCATTCTCTTCTCTCACAGCTTTATTTTCAACCACTAAAATTTTGTTCTGCTTCTCCAAATCTTCCAACCTTCTCAACAAAGCTTTTAACGACACCTCTTCTTCATGTATCTCCTCTACTTCTTCTATCAGTCTACTTGCTGATCACCTTATTCTTCGTTCCTCATTCTTAGACGCTGCTTGAGAAGTACTTTCTTCACTAACCATCACCGCTTTACTTGTTGTAGTACGCTTCGGAGGCATCTTGACAAGAAAAAATGAACACCTTCTTCAATACTTCACTGAACTTACCGAAGTTTCGTGAACACCACCAGTTACTCTTTATCTCAAAACGTATTTCTAATAAATGGACTCAATCTTCAAAGAAAAAAGAAAAGAAAAATAACAATCTTTTCTTCTCTTTGAACCACAGACGGCGCCAATGTAGTGTTTTGGAAAACTATCTAAGATCAATGAACTGATTAACTAATGAAGATTGAAGATTGAAATGATGATGAAATAAGCTTTGGTTATTGATCAACATTGGCGGTTACAAAGTTTCTATTTTTCAATCTATTTCGCTCTCGTTTTACAGTTTTCTGTGGAATGAACCGAATGAATCTGATCATCCTCCCTCTGGTCTTTATATAGTGTTCCAATTGTAGTCTTGCCCAATCATTTCCTGCCATGTGTCCCTTCTCTTCTTCCTCCTCCTTTTCCAGCTTTTAACATGCAAAATATGAACTTACGCGCTAGATATCGACATTTATGTCGATATTTTGAGTTATTTATGATATATGGGATGGAATATCGGGTTGACAATATTTGCCCACGACAGCACTCTCCCTTGTTCTACTACAAAATTCTTTCCTTAAGATTGTTAGATTAGTTGTATGAAAACAACAACTAGAGTTAAACATAACGAACAGTAGACGAACAGTGAATAACCAAGGCATCGATAAGACTGTCCTTAAGGAAAGATTTCACCCCTTCTACTGGTGCAGAAAGACTACAATGGCGTATTCTCCTCACAGGATTCAATGGTTACAGAAGGCTAGTTTTGTACTAATCAGACTTCTCTCTAGAATAGCGTAATAACTCTCTCTGGCGGCTGGCAGTAAGAAGAGAAGGAAAAGCTTGGGTTTTGTTTCTGCGAGATCTGTTTCTGTCAGTATGTTTGATCTGCACGCATAGTCCTGGTTATATAGAGAGTCACAGTCGGTTTCCTGAAACAGAATAGGAAACCTACTGAAAACAGAAATATGAAACTTGCTCCAAAAGTAAAACAAGTTTAGGCAATAGCCAAGCCACTACCCACTAATAAGGTTAGTGGTGGCTAGGCAATGTGGGACTATCTTCCAAGCACAAAAGTGGAGAGAACACTCAAAGTTCTCCACCTCCACTTTGCTCACTCTTAAGTAGATTGAAATACAACAAAGAGATTCCAACATCACCTTGGGGAGCAGAACCTAACTATTTTTGCTAGTTGCTCTGTCTTATAATTTTTTGATGTTGGATTTCAATATAGCTCCATGAAGAGCTCATGCCTAAGGTTCTTGGGAAGTTAGCAGGTGGGGAGGTGCAACAGAAGGACAGAGGATTTATAACTTTGGTTCAATTCAGGAGGTCAGTACCACACATAAAGGAAACTTCAGGGACCCCATTAATGGAGACAATAGTAAATTGCTTGATAAAGTTGACAAGGTATTTTCATGTCAGGTGATTGCTTACATTTTTTTTTAAACTTATATTTTGGTTTTTGTCTTTGTCTGGACTACTAAAGCTAACTTACTTTGATCTGTGTGTAGGCAGTATCGATACACCTGATTCAAACTATAGAGCTATGTGGAGCTTTCTCACTGTTAAAATATACTGCAAAACCAAAATATAAGTGTGCAAGGAAGTGAATTCTCTAAAGAGCGCAACTGGGTATAGGCTGCTGCAGTTGGTTTTGGGCTTCTCGTTTTGCTTGTTTTTCTTTCATCTTTCATTGCTGAAATATTAATTGGACACAAGGTCAGTTCAATAATTGCAACTATTGGGTGTTGTATGCAAAATATTTGTTGAAATTTTTGAACCAATAGCGCAATATTTGTTCTTGAATATCCCAGGTCATCAGCACGCATGTAATGAGGTAATAACTTTCGATCCTCACATCTTCCTATAAATGCATATGATCAAGCATTGGATATTGATAGTCTATGCTTTTATTTCTTTCATTATTGCTTTGGCATAGCTGAAGTGTGGCACACTTTTAATTATAGAAGACCACCTTGGATCATAGCATATGGTATTTGCGGTATTTGAACATTTGAAATAGAACTTCCCTTGAACATTCAAGGTATTGGTACTCTGTAATGTGTTGGAGTTATCCCTCACATGAGAATAAGGAAGAGGAGAGAAAATGGTACTGTTCATGTGAAGAAGTCTGAGCGCGCACACGCTCAAATTGGTCGTGACCAAGGCGTGCCCACGCCCTTGCCGTGAAAAAGAAGATAGTTTTTTTCAGCCCTCTCATGAAACATGTCTACTGGAAGTCTGAAGCTAGGAAAATAAGAGGGCGCGCCCGCGCTCATACCTGAATAAGTTGGGTTCTGATTTTTCCTACAGTAACACGAAATTTCACAGACGCGCTGAAATTTCAGATTAATATAAAAACAAAAGTTAGGTTTTGGAAAACCTAAGTCTTGAATAGAAACCCAATTTTGAAAGCAATCAAAATTGAGAGAAAACCCTTACAAAGAGAAAAGCTTGTAAGGAGAGAGGAGTGGTCTAGTAAGGTGGAGAGACTTGAAAGGAGTGATTGTAATCTTTCTTTCCATACTTATAAAAGGATTAGCTCTTGTGGAAGTAGGCATCATTGGCCGAACCACGGTACATCTTTGTGTTGTGGTATGCTTTACTTGCTTTATATTTCTATTGCTTGTTTGTGATAGTTATATCCATAGATTAAGATTGTAGTTTTTCTTCAATTCTTTGAAGGAAAAAAAGAGGCGGAATTATGTATAGAGTGTGATTGATGATCGAGGAAACTCTAGGGAAGGAAAGGAACTAGTAGCTGAAGCATTCTTGAAATACTATAAGGAATTGCTTGGGGAGTCGTCAAATGCATCTTGTGACTCTGAGTTCCTTAATAATCTCAGGGTAGCAGAAGTGAACACTGCTACAAGTCTATTTTTAGAATCTCAAATATCTGATACTGAAATAAAAGAAGCACTGTTTGGAATGGAGGATAACAAGGCACCGGGTCCCGATGGGTTTAGGTTGGTTTCTTCAAAAAGTGCTGGCCAACTATTGTGGATGATTTCATACGAGCTATCAAATATATGTTTACTCAAAAGTAGTTGCCAGGAGGGATAAATGCTACGCTCCTATGTCTTATTCCAAAAATGAAGAATGCTTCAAATGTTAGCTCCTTCAGACCCATTGCCTGCTGTAACATTGTATATAAATGTGTTTCAAAAGTTCTAACAAACAGGATGCAAACTTGTATAGTGTCATTGATTTTTGCTTCCCAATCTGCGTTTGTACCTGGGAGGTCTATCCAGGATAACCTTCTCCTTGCTCATGAATTACTTAGAGGATATTCAAGGAAAACAGGGCAAAAAAGATGTGCTATAAAGTTGGACATAAAGAAGGCATGTGATTCAGTCTCTTGGCCAGCGCTGAGAGTCATTCTCTAAAAGTTCAAGTTTCCCCCTCTTTTCATAGATTGGCTCTACATGTGTTATGCCTCTCCTTCATATTCTGTGATGGTAAATGGCACGCCAGAAGGGTATTTTAGAGGACAATGAGGGCTTCAACAAGGTGACCCAGTTTCACCATATCTATTTGTTCTTATTATGGAAGTGTTGAGTGCTCTTCTCCAACAAGGGCTCCAGATGAAGTTGATAAAAGCCCACTCTAAGTGTAGCTTTGCAGACGATGTTCTTCTATTTTGTAAAGGAAACATGGAATCTATCCAAACTATCAAGGATATCTTAACATTCTTCTCTAAATCTATGGGGCTGAGCTTGAGTAATGAAAAGACTACTCTCCTTACAGGAAGTATGTCAGAAGAGGAAGGCCGAGAACTAGCAGCAGTCATGAACATCTTGATTGTCTCTCCACTAGTAGCCTACCTTGGGCTTCCACTGACTACATCAAGACTGGGAATAAGAGATTGTCTGCCTCTTATAGAGAAGATCACTAGTCGCATTTCCAACTGGAAAAATAAAGATTTGGATAGAGTAGGAAGAGTTCAATTAGTCCAATCTGTCTTGTCCTCATTTCAAACGTATTGGGCTAAGACTTTTGTGTTGCCAAAAGCAGTATTGGATAAGATGGGCAAGATTTGTAACAGATTCATCTGGTCAAGACCAAAGATGGAAAGGAAAATGCACCACTCGAGTCATGTAACCCTCAGGATGACGAAAAAGCAAGGTGGACTTGGGCTGATTGATCCAAAGTTTTGGAATCAAGCAGCATATTGTGGCTTAGTGTTCAAACTGGCACAGAGATCAGATAGCTTATGGGTAAAGTGGTCTTGGGAACAAAATATTAAGCAAAACCAGTTATGTACTATGAAAATACCTCAAGACTGCTCGTGGGTTTGGCGAGGGATATTGAAACATCGGGAACTCTCATGGAAGTTTGTGAGGTATAGCATTGCAACTGGAAATGAAATAAGCATTTGGCATGATCCCTGGTGCTCAGGACCTCTCATTTTAAATTCTCAAGCCAAAAATCTGCTAGCCCAATCTGTACCTCAGGAAGCGAAAGTGGCCGAAGTGATAACTAATGGGTGTTGGTCGCGAACCATCTCTGACTTACCTGAGTCTAAAGTGAAGAAGTGGATCCTGGATACTGAGATAAACTCTTATCTTGCTGAAGATAGAGTTATTTTATAACACCCCGTGTTTTATTCTTTTATTTTTCCTAATAATAATAATAATGGATAATAGATAAAATAAAATAGGATAAGTGTTAGTAGAAATAGGAGACGTGGGTTTATGGGATAAACCTTCTTCCCTATTTCGGGGGTTTTTTTAAAACAGAAAAGAAACAAAGTAGGGTTGGTAAAAAACAGAGAGTTTTACAGAAAGGAGGGCTTCACAGAGAGGAAAGGGAGGAGAGAAGTTTTTATGGAAATCTACGAATAGCTAGCTGACAGTCGGAGCTAATCACGGGTGAGTAGATATATTATGTTTTGATAAAGTTCTCGTTGTTTATTGTAGATTGCATGAGGATGGAACCAATATGATTTTACTGTTCATATACTGTTGTATGAGTCTGATTTAGACTGTATACTATTTAGTGTTAACTACGTATACAATTTTGGATAACCGTGTTTGTCTCCGAAAAACTTAAAACGAGGGTATTAAATCGATGATGGCTGCTGTAAAAACAGTGATCGACTTATGTATTGGCTACAAGCGCTTTCGCTAAAAGAACCCAACTCGCACTGTTTTGTTTTGTGTGAATGTGATTGTTTTGGTTGAATTTGTTGTGATGTTATACTGTGGATTTGATGTTGATTATTAAGGGTTGATTGGGTGTTGGAAGTGTGAGAGGAAGCTTTGGAAGAGGCGTTAATGGAGGTTGAAGTATCGATCCAGGTTGAGGGAGGAATTGGTGAATCGATAAGTTGGTTTTTGTTTTAATTAAAGTAGTAGGGGTTCTGTTGTAGGTTAATTTCGGTTAGTTTGAAAGGTGAGTGGTGGTCCGGCGAGTGAAGCTTTAGCAGAACATTAATGGCATCGCTTTGAGATTTTCGCAGTATAAGGGAATTGAGATTTTTGGGTATCGGCAAATTAGGTTTTTGAAGGGGAGTGGAACCGTGGGGTTCATAGTGGAGATAGGATGGTGGTTATGGTGGTGGTGGAGGCGCTGTGAGGAGGAAGAAGAAGAAGGTGAACAGTGCCGGTTTTTTGTTGGGCTTGGGCCGAACTAAAAAATGTGGGCTTGGGTGTTTAATTTTTGAAATTTCATTTTTGGGTTTAAGTTTTAGACTGTGGGCCTTTGACTTTGGGCTTTTGGGTTAGAGGAGTTTGGGGCTGGTTGACTGCTATTGACTTTGACCAGTTGACCCAGTTTGACTTTTAACTCGGATTATGATTTGGGCTATTAGGATAGGTCTAGGGCTTGGCTTTAGGCTAAGACCTTTCTATATATACGTGTGTACATGTATTAACTGCTATGTGATATTTCAGTATTTTATGATATGCAACGTTATGACATTTAGACATCCATATAATTAATAACGCGTAAACCAAAAATACATGAAACAAGATACTCCTACGTTCTCTGAAATAATTTATGCAATAAAGTTCAATAATGCGTAAACAAATTTACCACACCCTTTTAGATCTCTCAATGCATCAAGTTTTGGATTTGAGTTTTATGACTAATGATGTCATATGTTAGGTGGGCATTTATTGAATGTGTCATAAATGGCTGTTAGCATTATATATGGGTATTCATTGAATGTGTCATGAATGACCCGGTATTCATTGAATGTGCCATGAATGACCAGATTGTTTGGACTGCCCTAGAGAGGAACTAAGGTATTCGCCTTGCGGGTTAGTTGTATTCTTTGATTGTTCGGGTGTGCTTGGACTTGTATTTGAATACTTATAGGATATCTACATATGTTATATAAAATTTCTAACTTTCTTTTGCAGGAGGGTAGGACTTAATAATATTTTGTGTAGGGACGCGGTCCTACCCTTATATAGCAGTGGATATCGGTAAGTTTTAATTCAATTACTTAGTTATTAAAACAGGTTATTATAACGAGTTAATATGATGGGAGTCTTGCTTGGTTGGGAAGAAACTATGCCGTTTGAAATGACGGAACTACCTGTCTTCCAAGCTGAGAATGATTATATTATGATCTTTAAAGTGTTAGTTATGATAAGTAAAGACTGGAAATGGTTATATATGGTTAATCTACTCATACCAGCAAATTCTATTTTGTTGACCCATGTTTGCTTTGTTTTGGCAACGTGGGTGTGTTCTTGGGAACATAGGTGGAAGGCAGTAGCACCGCGGCGTTTGATTTGGATTTGTTTCTGGAGCGGTCCGGGAGTTTGTTTTTATTAGGTCTGATCTTTTTGGAAGTATGTAATAACGTAGTTTCATATTCATATGACATGAGAATACGATGTTGAAGACCTATTATTCTTAGAGTTTTATATTAATGATTTTTGGATGGAAGATAGTCTTTTAATAAAGTAATGGTTGAGAAATTTTGGAGATATTTTGTTGTTAAGTTGATTCTTTATAATGTGGGTTTTTTTTCGATTTTGGCATGTGTTGTATCCACCCCGTCATAGCCTGGGTTTTTAGACAATTGAACATAGCGATGTTTGAGATATTTATATTTCAAATATTCACTTTGTAATTGTTTAGAAATTCGGGCTGTGACATATTTGGACCCTGACGAGTTCAGGATAATTCTCTATTTCATTTGTGCTATTAGAAATGTGCGAAGTAAGGTAAAGTGGTTCAAACTTGTTTGGGGAAAGCTCTCTGTTCCCAAGCACTCCTTCACAATGTGGCAGTTATTCTCTGGAGCTCTGCCTACACAGAATCGGCTAATGGCAAAAAAGGTAATCAGCCAATCTCACTGTTGTCTCTATGATTCCTTTGAGGAAAGTTTGGCACATATTTTTTTTACTGCTACTAATCGAAAATTGTGTGGCAAGGTGTAAAAAAAGCTATGGGACTATCAGAACAGGTTCGTGAATCCCATGCTGAATGGTATTGGCTTATGCGCATGTGCAGACCAAACTCTATGGCGTCTGAAGTGATGAGGGCCCTTATTTGTGCGACTGTTCAAGCCATCTGGAATGAACAAAACTGGAGGATTAAAAAGAAAAGATTCACACCTACTGAAGTGGTAAGCCTACGAGCCCTCAATAGAATGAAACTCTATCTGGGTAAGATGCTGGAAATAGTACAGGAGGATGTGGGGTTGCGTCTACTTTTGGAAAAATTGAGAATAGGAGCAAGGTTCAAGCAAAGGGTGGAACAATGGGTTCGGTGGCAAGCAACACCACCAAGTACAACCTATCTTAGTGGGGATTGATTGGTATCGTTTCCCCCAACAAGTGGTATCAGAGCCAGGTTGGATTAAGCCCAACAAGGTTGTTATCCAAATCTTGCCCATAAGGTGTTTGATAAAATTTTTGAGAGGAGGTTTGAGTTGAAATAGCTTGTAGAGATGGACCATTCTGTAAACACTTGCATGACTAGTCTAAATAGAGGTAACTACACTATTTGGAAAGCCATGATGGAAGACTAGCTCTATTCCAAGGACTTGGCACAACCCATTGAGAATGGAGGAGTAAAACCAGACGCAATTGTCGCGGCTGAGTGGAAGACTCTTGATGAAAAAGCGATTGGGTGCATTAGACAACGGATTGACAACAATGTAATCCGCCTTGTATCCCAAGAGACCACCGCTTTCAGCCTGTGGAAGACATTAGAAGACCTCTACGAGAAGACAAGAAAAGATGCACATAATAGGTCCTGTCACTCAGAGATCCTTGTTACAGAAAAGCAAGAGAGAGGCAAAAGCAGAAAACCATCTCATTCTAGAGGTGATGAGAAAAGAAAATCTAAGAGCGCGAGCAGACCTCTTAAGAAAGACTTGTCGTGTAATCATTTCGGTATCCATGGCCACTTCAAGTATGAATGCATAGAATTGAGGAGTGATAAGAAGACTAGTGTTGTACATGAAGACAAGTTAGAGTTTAAAGAAAGCACCACCGGTAGAGATGCCACAGACATCGCTTCAGAAGGTAAAGTAGGAATTGTGTCAGACAGTGATGAGTTATGCTTGAGCACTTCATGTCAGGGTATAGAGTGGGTGGTAGATGCAGGTGCTTCCTACCACGTCACACCCCAGAAGAGTTTTTCACTACCTATAAATTGGGTGATTTTAGTGAGGTAAAGATGGGCAACAATGAAGTCTCGAAGATTGTAGGCATTGGTGATGTTCATGTAAAAACCAATGTCAGCTACACCTTGACACTCAAGGATGTAAGACATGTCCCTGACATTCGGCTAAGTTTAATTTCCGCTGGGAAGTTAAATGATGATGGCTTTCAAAACTCATTTGGTAACGGGGTATGGAAACTGAGCAAAGGTTCCATTGTAGTAGCCAAAGGGAAGTAAACTTGCTCGCTTTACAAAACACAAGCTAGTTTGTGTAAAGCAGAGTTAAATGCAACACAAGAAGAAGCTTCCTCCGAACTATGGCATAAGAGACTGTGTCATATGGGAGAAAAAGGCATGGAAGTTGTTGCCAAGCAAAAGGCATTGCCAAACATCAAAAGTACACATTTAAATAGATATGCTCATTGTTTGGTTGGAAAGAAACATAGGGTGTCTTTCCAAAGATTCCCCTCTCATAGAAAGGACAATGTCCTTGAGCTTGTACACACAGATTTATGTGGTCCTATGAAAGTGATGTCCCATGAGGGAGCTTTGTACTTCTTGACTTTCATTAATGTTGCGTCAAGAAAGATATGGGTATATAGTCTGAAGACCAAGGATGAAGTACTTTGCGTGTTCAAGACTTTTCATAGCATGGTGGAAAGAGAGACAAGGAAGCCTTTGAAGTGTATTCGCTCAGATAACGGGGGTGAGACATTGGGCCGTTTGAAGAGTATTGCAAGAGTCATAGGATTCGTCATGAGCAGACCATTCCCAAGACACCGCAACACAATGGTATATTCAAGAGGATGAATCCTACCATTATAGAGAGGATGAGATGCATGTTGTCTCACTCTAAGTTACCTAGAAGTTACTGGGTAGAAGCAATGTGCACAGCCGTACATGTGATCAACCTATCGCTTTCGAAACCTCTGAATAGTGATTATCCAGAGAGAGTATGGTCAAGTAGAGATGTTGATTATAGATAATTTAGGGTATTTGGGTGCAGGGCATTTGTTCATATTCCCAAGGATGAGAGATCCAAGCTTGATGACAAAGCGAAGTAGTGCATTTTTTTTGGGTTATGGGGATGAGAAGTTTGGCTACAAACTTTTTGATCCGATCAACAAGAAGGTAATCCGAAGTCGAGATGTTGTGTTCTTGAAAGACCAAACCATAGCAGACTTTGAGAATGGTGAGAAGCTAGAAGTTTTTACTAACGATCTTGTTGATTCAGAACGAGAAGTTTCTACTGTGGAACGTGCAGAAGGCATTGAGAATACAGATAACCATAGGTTTGAAGCTCATGATGATGATCCTATAACTCATGATGGGATAGAACCTATTGATATAGAAGATGCAAATAAAGTGCATGAACCACCACCTGAGCAAGATGAAGTGCATCCTCCTGAGCCATAAGAAGATAGGGTAAGGAGGTCCGACAGAGAGAGACAAGCTTCAACCAGGTATCCACCACATACGTATGTTTTACTATCTGATGGTGGAGAACCTATGTACTATCAAGAGGCTTTTGAAGGTATAGACAAAGAGATGTGGTTGAAGGCCATGCATGATGAGATGGATTCTTTGCATACGAATCACACTTATGACTTAGTTGAGAAACTGAAAGGAAGAAAAATTCTCAAAAATATGTGGATCTTCAAAGTCAAGCATGCATGATGAGAATAATCCACGCACAAAGCTCACCTTGTTGTGAAGGGATTCGGTCAAAGGAAAGGTATTAACTTTGATGAAATTTTCTCTCATATAGTTAAGATGACTTCTATCAGGGTGGTATTGGGTCTAACCACAAGTATGAACCTAGAGGTTGAGCAACTAGATGTCAAGACAGTTTTTCTTCATGGAGACCTTGAAGAAGATGTCTACATGGACCAGCTAGAGGGGTTTGAAGTCAAAGGCAAGGAGCACCTAGTATGCAAGCTGATAAAGAGTTTGTATGTGTTGAAACAAGCACCGAGACAGTGGTACATAAAGTTTGATTCCCTTATGGTGAAGCATGGCTACGTGAAATCTGCTTCCGATCATTGTGTGTTTGTTCATAAATTTCTAGATGGGGATTTCATAATGCTCTTGTTGTATGTAGATGATATGTTGACAGTTGGCCATAACATCAACAAGATATCCAAGCTGAAGAAAGACTTAAGTAAGTCCTTTGAGATGAAGGATTTTGGTTAAGCAAAGCAGATATTTGGTATGCGGATCACTCATGACAGAAAGATTGGGAAGTTGTGGCTTTCTCAAGAAAGCTACATTGAGAAGGTGTTAAAGAGATTCAACATGGATCAAGCGAAGCTAGTCAGTTGTCCGCTTGGTGGCCAATTCTGCATGACCAAGGATATGTGTCCAAAGGGTGAGCATGAGCAGAGTCAAATGGAAAAGATTCCTTATGCATCCGCAGTGGGTAGCTTGATGTATGCAATGGTGTGTACAAGACCGAATATTGCTTTCGCCATTGGTGTTGTAAGCCATTTTCTGTCAAATCCGGGCAAAGGGCATTGGGAAGGTGTTAAGTAGATATTGAGATATCTCAAGGGCACTTCCAAAGCATGTTTGTGTTATGGTGGGAGTAAGACCTTGCTTGAAGGCTACACAGATGCAGACATGGCAGGTGATGTTGACTTTATGAAGTCAACCTCCGATTATCTGTTTACTTTTGCAGGGGGAGCAGTTTCTTGGCATCTAAGTTGCAAAAGTGTGTTGCCCTCTCCACTACAGAAGCCGAGTATATTGCAGCCACTGAGTGTTGCAAAGAGCTGCTATGGATGAAGAGGTTCTTCGATGAACTAGGGCTAAAGCATAAATAGTTTGTAGTTCTATGTGACAGTTAGAATGCCATCCATTTGAGCAAGAACCTGAGTTTTCATTCTAGATCCAAGCACATACATGTGTGTTATCATTGGATTAAAGAAGTTCTCGAAGATAAGCATTTGTGTATTGAGAAGATCCATACCGACAGGAACGGGTCGGATATGATGACCAAAGTCTTACCGAAAGGTAAGTTTGATGTTTGTTGTGCTACTGCCAAAATTAAGAGTAGCACACTCCTCCTATTGATTTGGGAATGCATGGAGGTATCCACCCTCATTTTTCAGAAGGGGGAGATTGTTAGAGTTATCCCTCACATGAGGATGAGGAAGAGGAGAGAAACTGGTACTGTTCGTGCGAAAAAGTCTAAGCGCGCACGCGCTCAAATTGATCGTGACCAAGGCGCGCCCGCGCCTTTACCTTGAAAAAGAAGATAGTTTTTTTCAGCCCTCTCATGAACATGTCTACTGGAAGTCTGAAGCTTGGAAAATAAGAGGGCGCGCACGCTCAAATTTGCCTATCTGAGAGCGCGCCCGCGCTCCTACCTGAATAAGTCGGGTTCTGATTTTTCCTACAGTAACAAGAAATTTCGCAGACGCGCTGAAATTTCAGATTATTATAAAAACAAAAGTTAGGTTTTGAAAAACCTAAGTCTTAAATAAAAACCCAATTTTGAGAGCAATCAAAATTGAGAGAAAACCCTTGCAAAGAGAAAAGCTTGTAAGGAGAGAAGAGTGATCTAGTAAGGTGGAGAGACTTTAGAGGAGTGATTGTAATTTTACTTCCCATACTTATAAAAAGATTAGCTCTTGTGGAAGTAGGCATCATTGGCCGAACCACGGTACATCTTTGTGTTGTGGTATGTTTTACTTGCTTTATATTTCTATTGCTTGTTTGTGATAGTTATATCCATAGATTATGATTGTGGTTGTTGGTTGTAGTGAAAGATTAGATTTTTTATTGGAATAGTAGATTGTCTAAATACAAGCTATCTTAGTGGGGATCGATTGGTATCGTTTTTCCCAACATAATGAACCATGTGTTAATGCTTTTTGGGGCTGGAATAGTCAGATTGCATGAAGCCAAGGGCTGACTAGCCAGAGCGATATTATAGGACAGGAGTTGCATTGAGCTTACTGGAGGTATATGCATTTTCTTTTGATGTTCAACTTATCCTCAAAGATTTGTTTGTTATTTATGTTTGTTGCACAGCTGAAATTTGAGAAGGCAACAGAGAATTTTTTTTTTTGGGTTGAAGCTGAATCGTGAACGCAAGACCTCCAAGATGCGTTCCCAAAATGCTTTATGGGTAAGTTTTTCATAGTTTGATGGAGATCTAATGTTAGCAGTGCATGCTGGTATACTCACACCATTAGCATATATAGTTGTAGCCACCTGAATTATCCATACACTTATTATATATCATTGTCATTCATATGGGTTGTGTTTACTGCTTGTGTATGAATGGTGAGAAATGGGTGAGCAAAAAGGCAAGATTTGGTATCATAGCATGGTTGGTACTTTTGTAGTTAATAACTTGAATTTTTAAGTTAATAAAATATTGTTCCGCTATATTTGCATATAGTTTCTTAGGCTACTCTTGTGTTTTCTCTAGTAGATAGTTAATGTTCATTTGTAATGGTAGCTAGTCAATGTTTGTTTGTGATAAAATAGATCCATAAGCTCAAAATGGCAAGAGCATTCAAATATTTGAGAGGTTGATGGTTCGAATCCATCTAGATCCAACTATGTTTTTATTTTTCAATTTAAATTTGTGTTTTTGTAAATCAAGCACCCCATTTTAAGTGATGTCAATGGGTTTTTCTAACTTCACTTTCCAAAAGTGATGTCAAATTGCTAAATATTACATCAAGTAAAAAGTGATTTCTATTCTTATAACAACACTTTTGTGCATCAAAGTGATGTTGTATATTTACCCTTATAACATCTTTTAAAAAGTGATCTAAAATGTTACGACATCACTTCTAGACATCAAGTTAAAAGTGATGTTAAAAACACCAGCTTTTAACACATCACTTTCGAAAGTGATATGATGTGATATAGTTTTAACATCACTTTTTCAGTGTTGTCATATCATTAAATTGTTGTAGTGCACTCTTTAAAACTGTTAATCCAAAATCTAATGCAATGTGGGCTACAACATAAAACTTAGGAAACCATTCGATGAGCAACTAACTTCTCTAAGTCGTAAGATAATTAAACTTATGCTACCAATCTTATTATATCAAAAGACAGTAATGAAATGAAATATGAATTTACATCAAATATGTTCTTTCACAAGTGAAAAAAATTATTCGACGTGAACAAAAAAAAATCCTTTGGCCTTCCTTGAAAAATAACAAATATTTCAAGGCATCTCTTTCCAACATTTCCATCTCGTGATTTAGCTACCACCACCAACTCCAAGCCATACACCACTACCACTACCACTACCACAACTCCACCACCACCAACTTAAAAGACACAAAAACACTTAGCAAACCCCAATTAAGCCTCAATTTAGCTAAACCCCAATTTTTTTAACCTCAATTTAGTTTAAACATCAACCAAGGGGTATTCTCCGACCTTTATCAAATTCGTCATTTGGAAGCCAAATTGGAAGGTGGAAGTGTTTGAAATTTGTCCAATACAATATGTGAAAAGCTAATGGTCTTCTCCTACATACCTTGTACAAATCAATAAGGTGTAGTTTAATGTTTGGGGGTTAAGTCTAATTATACTAAATACAGTGTGTATGTGGGGTCGGGGTGGGAATTTGGCCCTAACGACCCTAACCCGGCCCTGACCGACCCGACCCTAAGCCCTATAAAGCCCTCACAAAGTTTTGGGCAGGGCCGACCCGACCCTAATGCCTTCTAAGGCAGGGTCAGGGCTAAGGTTCTGAAACATAGGCCTGACCCTAACCAAGCTCTAGTTATAATTTCACTATAAAATACACAACTAAAACTATCCAACTCCTTGTTATATATTTTCAATTAAAATAACACTGTCCTTTGTAATTTATCACTTACCGTATGGGTACTTCTAATAACTTGTCTTATATCATAAAAACTTGTAAACCTAATTGTTTCTATCTCACAACTCACGTACACCTCACAACTCCCCATCTAACCTAGTCGCTAAGAACAATAATGAGCCCTGGGCACTAGCCTAATGAAAAATATGTTAACGTCAGTAAAAACTCATTCCATACTCTTATTTGTTTTTGTGTTCTTCAATGTTAAATGTAATTTTGGTGAGATTTGAGTACAAGAAATAACGGATTTATGTCAGTGAAAGCTCATTCCAAAATGTGTCTTATGCATTTTAACTATAATTTTGAAATATAAATATAAGTCTCTATGTACTTCAGTTTATTAGATTGTGGATATGCATTTTAAATTGTTGGACTTATCAAGAATTATTACTAGATTGGTTGTTATTCAAATTTCAAAGTGGTGGGACTTTGAGTTTGCAAATCTTTGAATTTTTTTTGTAATATAAATGAGTTTTAAAACTGATGCAGTAAAAAGAAGAAAATATATAGGCCTGGCCCTATGGAGACTTTAGGGCTGGGCTAGCCCGACCCGGCCCATTGCCCACCCCTAATGTGTGGGGGGTGGATAAGTCTAATTAAAAACTTCTGTTTTTTAGTTGATCTTTTATACTTAGAAAAGGGTATTAGAGTTTTTTTATTTATCTTGACCAAAAACATCATAGTCAAACTCAGTTGACTAGGATGTGCCGTGGTCTTGGGCGGGCGGAGGAGGGGTGTAAAGCTATTTCCCAAAGACATTCTAGATACTATCAAATATAAAGAACCCATCTCTCGAACTACCTAAGGTGGCAATTGGTGAGTGTGGGTCCTTACCGGTAATTAGGTACCACTTTGATGTTTAGTAAACCAAATATGAAAAATGTGATGCCAAGTCCAATAATGTTTTGAAGTCTGACATTTCATACCAGATTTCAAGAACTAGTGATATACATATCGAAACTAAATCCACTAAATACGGTCGATTCTCCTAGAGACTTGTGAAAACATATATCACAGTATAAAAGATTTTGAGTTTGCAGCCACTGCTGTTTTTGCATTCAAGTAAGGATTGTATTAAAAATGAAAGAATGTGTTATAGGGAGAACTGTTTACATTAAATCTGACTCAACATAATTTAAAGGGTTATATTGACATACCCCCCACCACTAGTTGCAATTAGGATTACCCCCCATAATAATTGAAATTAGGATTTCCCCCCCAATTTGACAGTCAATAGGAGTCAACCAACAGTTTCCGTCAGTTGACTGGTCAAGGATCATAAATTGTCCTAAATACCCTTTTTCTATGGAAATTACGAAATTAGCCATTGACACTGTTCAAAGCCCACAACTCAAAGCCTAAATTGAAATTAGACTTGTGTCTGTAAAGAAAATCCCGCGACAAATATGTAGAAGTGTAGAACACACCTGCAATGGGATTATGTTGATTACAGGTTGAAGACAATCTTCAACTTGAGGAACTTCAATAACCCGAACGGACACACCAGGACAAACTAATGATGATTCTCCTTTCGAACACATCACTATCAAACGACCTTTGCAAGCATGAAGCAGTTGTATATCCGATTGTTGCTTACTGATAAGAAGTATAAAATGCCAATATTAGGATTTAGGAAGTAAAACTACACTCAAGTGACCTATGTTAAACTTCTAACAAAAGAGAACCAACCTAAAGCAAGCATCGTGGGTAGCAATAACAAAAATAGAGAGATTTTCATCAACTAGTGCCAGAGGACCATGTTTCATTTCACCGCAAGAATTCCCTCTTTGTGTGTGAGTGCGACTTCTTTCACCTTCAAAGCACCCTCTAGTCTTTGTTGCAAAGTTGTAACCTCTTCCAAACACAAGAAGTGACTTTCGACCATCAATTTCTGCCGGATCCTTCATCTCTTGGTCAAGTTTAAGCACCTCTTTCACTTTGTCTGCAGAAAGAAACAAAGCTAGTTTTAAACATATTTGCAGATAAAGCCGGCTTAAACGCGCCGCCAAACTAAAATTCCATACAAATAGCAAATCAAGGAGGTAAAATGGCATGTATTTTACAAGGAAGATCAACATACTCGGCAAGTCAAATAAACCATCTATGATTGCCTCCCTTCTTAATTGACTAGATATTGTGTCGTCTCCTACTGCTAAAGCCAGCATGGCCATGACTACAATCTGGCTTGTAATATGCCTGTTCACCATAGTGATGATCAGCAAATGCTACACTTGAACAGTAAGATTACCAAATGAACAGAATGTTGGAAATGTGAAGGAATTTGTGTCCTCATGGGTTTGAACCCATGACCTTTTGTATCTACTACACTCTAATGTGGGGGGCTTTAGTCCCACATTGGTTACTAAACTTAAGACTCTTAAGTTTATATTGGTTGTGTCCTTATGGAGGGATAGTGTAGAGAGATATAAGGAGGTGCTCGCGCGCACACAAGGCCTCCTTGGTTTGGGGGCTCTCGGGAGGTAGGAGCTCCAGAAAACCTTAGTGCGCGTGTGCCCACACACGTCACCCAATTGGGCTTCGCGTGGGTGCGGGTACTACTTGTTTTTTGTTACTAGATAATACAATCTTAAGACGAAAAATCGATCTGTTATTATCTAGTATTGTGCATTGTGCTCGTTTGTTCTTAATACTGCTAAGATGGAGAAACCTAGTGGTAAGTCTGTCAAACCTGAAATTTTTGATGATGAAAATGCGATTTTATCTGACTACTCTGAAACTGGTTGAATGGATTTCGATTGAGAAACCCATTTACAATGAAAATGAAGATGAACCTGGTCGATTACGGTGGTGTGGGGAGATGGATGGGAAAAGAAAGATTATTTATGTCGAAATTATATACTTGATTGTCTTTCCCTTGATTTGTATGATGTTTATCTTTGTGTGTGATCGCTACTTTCTAATTGTGGAATTTGCTTGATAAGAAGTATGCTCTTGAAGATCACGAGGTTCTAAGAAGTTTCTTGTAGGAAAGTTTCGGAATTCAAGATGGAAGATGGGAAATCTGTTGTTTCTCAAGTGGAGGAGCTGCAAATAATCATTCATGAGATTTTGCAGGAAGGTTATAAAATCTGCAAAGGTTTCCAGGTTGCTTCCATAATTGAGAAACTCCCTTCCTCGTGGAAGGAGTACAAAAACAGTCTCAAACATAAGAAGAAAGAGATGACCCTAGAAGATCTTATCATCAACCCGGATTGAGGAGGATAACAGGGAAGGCTGAAATCAATGTGGAGACTTGAGAAATGAAGGCTAAAGGCTAACTTTGGTTGAAGGTAATTTGCTAGTTCTTCTAAGTCTAAATCAACTAAATTCCCCGTCAAAAAGAAACCATATGCGAACAAGAATAAACAGTCCCAACCTCACTTTAAAAAGAAACCTTACAATCCTGAAATTCATTGCTATGTGTGCGGATCACGAGGTCATATAGCCCCGGACTGTAAATTCAAAAAAGGTCCAAATGATGGGAAGAAAGATAAGGCACAAGCAAATGTAGTTCAGGATGGTAACTTTTTCTGCTTTGGGTTCTTGAGGTTAACTTGGTGAGTAACATGACGATGGTGGGTGGGTAGACAGGGGCTACCAAACACATCTGTGGCACTAAAAGTGCATTTGCGTCCTTCACTCCTCTGGGAGAAGGAGAAAGTCTGTTCATGGGTAACTCATCTGCTTCTAGAGTTGAAGGAAAAGGGACTGTTAATTTGAAGTTCACTTCTGGAAATGTTCTTAATTTGAAGGATGTTCTTTATGTTCCTGATATTAGGAAAAATCTGGTTTCTGGTTCCCTTTTAAGTAAGAAGGGGTTCAAACTTGTCTTTGAGTCAGACAAATTTGTTCTGACTAAGGGGGGAACCTTTGTGGGTAAAGGTTATTTAGATGAAGGCTTGTTTAAGCTCAATGTAACTGATTTTGAATTTAATAAAGCATCTACTTCTTCTTATATGGTTGAGTCATTTGATCTGTGGCATAGTAGACTTGGACACGTTAATAATGTTTCAATTAAAAAACTGATGCATCTAGGTAACATATCCAAGAATACTATTTCTGAAAATAAGAGATGTGAAGTATGTGTAGAATCTAAATATGCTAGGAAACCTTTCAAAAAGGTAGAAAGAAACACTGAGTTGTTGGCATTGATTCACACTGACTTATGTGATCTTAAAGGTTACATGACTAGAGAAGGTAATAAATATTTTGTTACATTCATTGATGATGCTTCACGTTTCTGTCATGTTTATCTTCTTAAGAGTAAGGATGATAGCTTAGCTAAATTTATTTCCTTTAAAACTGAAGTTGAGAACCAGTTAGACAAGAAAATAAAAATAGTTAGGTCTGTTAGAGGAGGTGAATATTCTGGTCCTTTCAATCAATTTTGTGAAAATAATGGTATTGTACATGAGACCACTGCCCCTTATGCTCCCCAATCCAATGGGATAGCAGAGAGGAAAAATAGGACTCTCAAAGATATGATCAATTCAATGATCAATAGCTCTGGGGCTTCTATGAACCTATGGGGGGAGGCTTTGCTAACGGCCTGTTATATTCTGAATAAGATACCTTTTAAAGACACAAATAAAACTCCATATGAGATGTGGAAAAATAGGACACCGACTTATAGATTCTTTAAAGTGTGGGGGTGTTTGGCTAAGGTATCTATACCAACACCCAAGAGGACTAAACTTGGCCCTAAACTGTAGATTGTGTCTTTATTGGGTATATGCACGGAATAGCGGTGCCTACAGGTTTTAGTTTTCAAATCTAAAAATAAATTTGTTGATGATAATACCATTATTAAGTCTAGGGATCTTTGTCTTTTTGAGGATAAATTCCCATTTATTGAGAGATCGGGAGGGACTCGAGTTCTTCTACACTTGCTCCTAGAGTTCGAGAAGATTCTTCTGGCGAAGATGAAATTGAACTTCGGGAGGAGCAAAGCAAGACCTAGGACTAACACCTCTTTTGGACCTGATTTCCTTACTTTCTTGGTAGAGGATGATCCTCAGACCTATTTAGAGGCAATGTCATCTTCTGATGCCATTTTTTGGAGGGAGGCCATTCTAAGTGAATATGAGTCCATTATAACCAATAACACTTGGGAGCTGGTTGAGTTGCCCCCTGGTTGTAAAACTATTGGGAATAAATGGTTATTTAGAAAGAAACTTTAAGGCAGATGGATCCATTGATAAATATAAAGCGAGATTAGTAGCAAAAGGCTATAAACAGAGAGAAGGGTTTGATTTCTTTGATACTTACTCTCCTGTGACAAGGATTACATCTATCAGAATGTTAATAGCCTTTGCTTCTACTCATAATCTCGTAATTCACCAAATGGACGTTAAAACGGCATTTCTAAATGGGGAATTACAAGAGGAGATATATATGGATCAGCCAGAAGGGTTTGTTTTAGAAGGCCTTGAGAGAAAAGTTTGTAGGCTAAAGAAATCTCTTTACGGTCTCAAACAAGCTCCTAAACAGTGGCATGAGAAATTTGATAGTGTGCTAATCTCTAATGGTTTTAATATTAATGAGGTAGATAAATGCATTTATTGTAAATTTGAGAAACAATCTGGTGTAATTATCTGTTTATATGTGGATGACTTGTTGATCATTGGAACCAGTTTAGAGACCGTCAATAAGACTAAATCTTTTTTGAGTAGGCATTTTGACATGAAAGATTTGAGAATCGCTGATGTCATTCTTGGCAATAAGATAGTGTATAATTCTGATGGAATTACTTTGTCTCAATCTCATTATGTAGAGAAAATGCTTAAAAGATTTAATCAATTTGACTGTGTACCTGCCAGAACACCATATGATCCTAGTATACATTTGACAAAAAATACTGGATTAGGTGTATCTCCTTTAGAGTTTTCTAGGGTTATAGGCAGTCTCATGTATCTTATGAACTGCACTAGACCCGACATAGCTTACGCCGTAAGCAAACTTAGTAGATACACCATAAATCCCAGCAATGAGCATTGGGATGCTCTTATCAGAGTATTGAGATATTTGAAATATACTTCAAATTATGGTGTTCATTATGGCAGATATCCAGCTGTGTTGGAGGGGTACAGTGATGCCAATTGGATTGCTGATTCTCAGGAATCTAAATCCACTAGTGGTTATGTGTTCACTATGGCAGGGGGTGCAGTGTCTTGGAAATCATCTAAGCAAACTTGTATTGCCCGTTCCACTATGGAATCGAGTTTATAGCTTTAGACAAAGCTAGTGAGGAAGCAGAGTGGATCGAGGAATTTTGATGGATATCCCGCTTTGGCCTAAACCTTTTCCACTGTCTCTATTCCTTTGTGATAGCCAAGCTGCTATCTTGAGGGCCAAAAATACTTCCTATAATGGGAAATCTCGACATATTAAGTCAAAGACATAACAACATCAGGCGGCAGTTGTTAAGAGATGGGATCATAGCTATTGACTTTGTGAGGTCAAAAGAAAATTTAGGCGATCCTTTAACTAAAAGCCCGGCTAGAGAGCTGGTTTTAGTACATCGAGGGGATGGGGCTAAAGTCTATTAAAGACTAATTGCCTATTTAATTAAATCACCGATAACCCGACACCCAACCTTCGTGAATGGAGATCCCGGGATCAAGGTTCAATGGGGAAACAAGTTATCTGCGTGATTTGTGGGGGTACTACACCTAGAGTGAAAACTCCGTACCCATCCCTATGATGTAGTAGTACCTTACGTATCATTTAAAGGATGAGTGAATACTCTTAATGCTTTCTATATATTTGGTTTTTCCGGTTGGGTGTAAAGATACTGACATACACTCGATAGAGGCACCTATATGAGTGAGGAAGTAAAGCCGCTTCCTATGAGAACTTATAGGCTTGTTCTCTAGAGCACTCATGAAACCTGGGAAGCTCATGGCTATACGAGCACAACTGAGGGAACTCTATGATGATTTTTGAAGTTATGTGTGTTACCTGTTGACTTGGCTTACATATATGTTGAACAGTTCATTCATGTGGGGGATTGTTGGAAATGTTGGCTTGTTCATACTCCAGACATTCTTGTTTTTGTTTTTTCTTTTCTTCTGTTTCTTAATAATTCCATTCATGTGGGGGATTGTTGGAAATGTGAAGGAATTTGTGTCCTCATGGGTTTGAACCCATGACCTTTTGTATCTACTACACTCTAATGTGGGGGGCTTTAGTCCCACATTGGTTACTAAACTTAAGACTCTTAAGTTTATATTGGTTGTGTCCTTATGGAGGGATAGTGTAGAGAGATATAAGGAGGTGCTCGCGCGCACACAAGGCCTCCTTGGTTTGGGGGCTCTCGGGAGGTGGGAGCTCCAGAAAACCTTAGTGCACGTCGCGCGCGGGGGGGGGGGTGCAAATCCACCCAATTGGGCTTCGCGTGGGTGCGAGTACTGGACTTCTTTTGGCCAAACTGTAACCGTTTCAAAATCTTTCCTTACTGATCACGCTTTTTGCGCATAAAAACTGGAGTCGTGTGGCGAGTGACAGAATCTATAAAACCAAACTCTCTCTTGTTTATCAAACAGGCTGAACACAGTTTATTGTTCTTCAAATCAAAACCCGTCCGAGTATCTTTGAGAGTTTCATCGAAAGCGTGTCATTGGGCTGGCGACGCTCATCCATTGTTGTATCCTGGGAGACGTGCGCTTGAGGCTAGCAGCAACCATACTGGCGGAGTTTTTCGTCTTAAGGAAATTGTGCCGAGCACAATCCTCAGTGATAAGTTTTACTTGCTTTCTTATTACTGTTTTTTGTTACTAGATAATACACAGAATTCTTCTTACCTTGGTACTAGCTACACCAATCTCACACCCAGCATTTATATGGATACCACAGTGTGCATTCCTGGCTATTGCACTACCCACTGTATTGGTTATGCCAACACACAGCGCTCCCAATGTAACAGGGATGCCTTTGTTTTTTGCCAACCAAAAAAGAAGTAAATGCAGGATTTAATCAAAATCTTTTGTTTGAATATTAAAATGGAATTATAAAACAAAATTGTGTAAAGCGCAACCACTTCCACTAATACTACAAACATCTGTAACAATTTCATGGTGGTTGAACTGTTGAAGTACCTACCAGAAAGCTCTTCCAAGAGGGGTCTAGCTTGTCCCACATCCAATGCAAACAATTCGCCTACTTCGCCTTATTGTTTTTAGGTGATCCTTCAGACCACCCAAAAGAACACTATTGGCCTTACAAAAACCTCTGGTATGAGTCTTGGATTTTCTTTACAGACACAAGTCTAATTTCAATTTGGGCTTTGAACAGTGTCAATGGCTAATTTCGTAATTTCCACAGAAAAAGAGTATTTAGGACAATTCATGATCCTTGACCAGTCAACTGACGGAAACTGTTGGTTGACTCCTATTGACTGTCAAGTTGGGGAAAATCCTAATTTCAATTATTATGGAGGGTAATCCTAATTGCAACTAGTGGTGGAGGGGTATGTCAATATAACCACCCTATTATTTATTTAAATGGACTTTAGGTTTTTGAGTCATTAGCTATCTATGTAGCAAGTCCGGCCATAGGTCGGGCCAAATGGCTAGTGTCTCATAAAAGATGGGTTAGGTTAGGTCCTCTACATTCACACACGTTCTATAGAGATGATTAACCAAAAAATTAAGAGCGAGCAGAAGAGAGATCTACAGTGACCGCTGATGATAATAAGAGCAAGGGAAAAGATTGTATTTTAGTTAACGAATGGGACGGAAGTAGTCGTTACGATTGGTATGTCCTAAACGCCAACGATGATGGTGTGAGTCTGTTCCTAGTTTCAAAATAGTTTCGGATACGTCTTCTCCTCGTTATGAACCGGGACGTTATAGAAGAGGTGCAACAGTTCCACAACACTTACCTTGGGCCTTTGGTTCCGTTATCTTGACTCCAAGATGTTGGTTCTTGGAGGTCAAGATGTTGGTTTTGTTGTCACCTCTCAACACGGCAGAAGAGTAGGGGGGCAACGGGGTTATGTCTAAAACACAATTTATTTTCCAGTTTTGAATCTGTATAGCCGCCATTTTTCAAACATCAGTTCCATCAGAGAGACAGAAAATACATATTCTACATTTTGTTTTCAATGGAACATAAGATGCCCATATAATCAAGGTATATACAATCAAGCTAATTGGTAGGTAAGAAGAGGAGATAAAAAGGGAATCCAACGACAACACTAGTGATAACATTTATTTTGAATGTCCATAAAATTAGAATAGATTGAAACACAGCTCAAACTCAGTAAGGGACAATAATGGATTCTATGAGCTCTTGCAGAGGTGCCAGCTCCTTCTTGTCAATCAAACCAAATTCCTGCAGGAAGAGAGTAAGAATCAACATCAAGAGAAACTCTTTTGCATCAGACGAGATGATAAGTCTATCTGAAAAGCACAATGTTCATATTGCTGACAATTAATGAGACTTCAGGTAAGTCGAGAAACATTGCAGCATCTTCACTACTCGAGTTAAATCCATGGCAAACTTCAACGCCAGTAAAATATTAGCAGAAACCATCTCTCAGCTACTTCTGCTATTAATTAGTGGACTTCAATCTATACAGCTTAGTAACAGAGATGTCATAAATGCAAAGCTATAACGACAAGGCAAAGAAGCTCCTTTCGCTTTTACCAAGATACAACAACCTCAAGCTTTAAGCTCTACTGAATTAAAATTGTGTTAAGTTTAGCTGGTTTGAATATGGGTTGTGCATGTTGGCCGGTAAAATTTTCCATAAGCATTTAAGCTGAAACAAAGGATAGTTTCTGAACTAGAATAAGGATGCTTGAAGTTGTTGATATGTTTTGTCCATCTTTAAGTTCCTTCCTCAAATAAAGCAAATACAGGTAATTGTTGCAGTTTCGAAATGGCAGGAAAGTTTCTCTGAATTTGCATTCTTTTTTAGTGTCAGAAATACCTACCAACAACTTCAGACATACTCGGTTTTAGTTCAACACTACCTGGAAAAATTTATAGGCAAACAAACACAGCCACAACTGAAACTTCTATGCATACAGGTTCTAGAGTAGGTCTCATTGCCCTTTATAAAGGACCAATTATTTAATAAAGAAATCACCAAGTATTTAGTAAAGAGTTACATGATTGCATCGATCTTCCCATTGAGATTACAATCATAAAAACAGAAAGTGTCAACATGCATATCTGCTACAATATCTGTGGCCCATACATTCTTTCTACATAATCAGTATCTGCCGGACAATTTCTATATGTGTTCAAGATGTCTTTACAGGTTGTTTAACGAGTGTTGCTGGAGTGTCTGAATTTCCTGTGTTTTGGGTATGGTTTAACAACAATTCCAAGGAGCAAATAGCAATTATATTTTGAAAGAAGAAACAGATGTGCCAGTCTGCCTTGGAAAAACACACTCTTAATATATTGGAGTTCACTTGGTTGATTTTTCCACAACTTCTAGAGACGCATCCCTCTCAATGGTTTTCAGTTGCAGAGTTTTTAAAGGTCTCCATTTAAATTTTTTAACCAAATGTGGATGGCATTTAAAAGGGGTGTTTATACGTAGATGCAAGTCCTTGAGAAGAAGAAAGGAAAGCAAAAGCCAAGGGAGCGTGTTAGAGCATCAGATCCTTAAAAGGCTCACTAGCTTGACTTGGACTCTTAGTCATCCAAATGGTCCATCAATCGAACTAATAAACTAGCAACTAGGCACAGAGCTAATACTTGCCGATAGTCAACAAAATTCTTTGTTATGAGATATAATAAAGAAAGTAACAAGGGAATTAAGCTAAGAATGCTTACACATGTGAATAGGATGAAATGCTTGAAGCAAGTATTAAGATGAGCCTCCTCTTTAAGACTCACGATCTTTTGAAAATGCGAATGGTATATGTGGGCATACACACGGAACAGCCTTTTGAATATTGTCTTCACGACTTCCCTAAAGTTTGGAGGAAACGGTGCTCCTACAAAAGTAAGTTAAACAAGCACATGTAAGAAACCAAAAATAACGCGGAGATCCAATATTCCTGCAAGACTGCAAGTGCATCATGAAGAGGTAAATCAGAATTCATCCACAAACCTTACTGAAGTCGAAACCATGCTTAGCAGGTAAAGTAGAAGTCCTTTAAACATTGTCCCCCATGGTTTTTCCAGAATTGTTCATACTAACTTTTAAAGGTTCAAAAATTGCTAATTGGAAGACTGAATATGATTAGTGAACTCACGAGACAGTAATCATTTCTACGAACCTTTGGCACTCTTTCCTTGAAAATTGTTTTTTTGTTTTTTTTTACTTATTGCTTTTTATTTTTATATTTAACTTTAAAAGGTTTATTTCATTAATTTCAAAGACAAACCCCCATTATGCTAACGGTAAACCCAACTTAGCAAGTTACCAACTCCCTTGACACTCAAAACAACAGAGTTTACAAAACAATAGAATCCAAATTAATCTGATCAACGTCCTCCTCACCCAATACATTACCAACATATTTTGTCTAAATCTATACATTTTGGATTAAGCTTGTCTATGGAATGGAAGGCATCCAAATCCTTCTACGTGGTAAATTAGCAATAACCTCATTCGGCTCCAACACCCTTTCCACATAGCTTCTAGCCCAAATTCCACAAAATGATTTCATTATAAGCTCTTTACTTCTATCCCAAACCCAAATCTTCCATCTTCCTCGAAAAATTTGGTCCCCTTTGATAAACTTCCATCAACTCAATGAATTAGAGACCTCCCAACCATTTACTACATCATAATAAGACCTCCCACACCAATCCACCCCCATCCCTAACCAAAGTAGTCCCCAATTTTTGCATTCTTATTAGAGACTACCTAGTAGATGTTCGTATATTGTTCGTTTAACTGCCTTCCTCCCACCCAAATATCGTGCCAAAAAAACAGAGAGCTCTCATCACCCAAATTAAAACTGTACCACTCCTATGGGTAATAAGAGCTTTTTAGTAGTACCTAAACAACTCAAGTAGTGTAATGCTTTTCTGTCTAAGTGAGGTGGCAGTGAATAATGTGGTGATGACGCCATCCCATGACATGACCCCAAAGGTCCAATGTCCATGCCGCATATATGGATCGTCCACTTTATTTGAATTTCTTTGGTTTATTTATCAGTAATTGCTTTCTATTTCCTGATTGGCTTAGCGTTTCATTTGCAATTAGTAGTTAGTTTCCTATTTGGTTTTGGAAAACATAGATTGTTATCAATAAGGCTTCTGCCCTCACAAACAAGTAAGTGAATTTTGTAAATTGAATTAAAACCACTGAGTTTTAGGGTTCTTCCTCGTTTATTAGATCAAGTTTCAAAATTCTTTATTGGTGTTCATCTCACTTCCTGGTTCTGCGAGTAAGTTTCAACACTTAATACGGTTACTTTATATCTACAGCGTCTGTTGCATCTCTTAGATTAACTGATTTTTCAATCCATTTTCCCACATCCCACCTAATATTGAAGGACTTTTATGAAAATTCTTTAAATAAGTTTGAAATCCACTTCAACCGACCCCCACCCCCCGCCAAAAAAAAATAAAATCCCCGACACCCCCATCATAACCTAACAATGTCTGTTGGTATTTGCTAAGCTATTGGTGTATATTGGTTACCTTTAGATTACCTAATCCATTTTCCCAGATCCAACCTAATATGTAAGCCTTTATGCCAGCAACATTGTCTGCTAGGCTATCCATAGGATGAAAAACAAAGTAGCTGGGAGTTAATACCCCCATTGCTGCACCACTGAGAACTTAAATTGCAAAAAATAAGCCTAGTTGAACATTTGCAAATGCCCAACTGATCATTCGTTGTTTTACTAAACAATATTGCCACTTGTCCAGGAATGCAAACAGTTTGGCTAATGTCTCAGTGGAGATTTACTTTCGAAAATAAAATGTACGAGACAAATCCAGGGTTCAGAAATATTACCAAGCTTTTGAGGAAATATAGACTCGTCATCAAGCTGAGCTTCAATCCAGTCCATCAAGTACTCAACATACTTTGGAGCAGATACCTCAATGGGTTTCTTGATCTGTACACCATCAGCCCATCTATACTCGTATCTGTAGAGTATCACCTTCAAAAAATTACAAACTCGAAACTTCTAATAATAGTAAAGAATAAAAACCAAATACATATATTTGAGCAAAACAAACAACTAGTAAAAAATGTAAGTAAAAACGAGTAGACATTAAAGCAAAAAGAAAGGAACTGGTCGGTAACTTTCAAAGTTGGCAACTTGGTCAATGACTTTATAGATAGTTTACTAAGTACATATTTCAAAGAGTCAATTATCCAGCCAAAATTAGAAGTGGATTTTGATTATAGATACTCCCATGGAATTCTCAAAACTCTTAAGAAACCTTACCTTATGAAGTTTGTCACAAAAAACTCTCCAGTCACACTTTTATTTACTAAAATTCAAAACCACCCATCTTAAACAACTGGTTCTCACTTTACTTTTAAATCTACTCCATTTTCTGAAGAACGTGGTTTAGTGACAAAGCTCAAAACCTCCAATCATTACCAAAGACACGTGTATTTGTTTGATCATCATTATTCTCAAACCTTATTTGTGAAATAATTGGTTTTACAAAGGAACCCAAAGCCTAATATTTCTATAACATAGCACAAGAGTGGAACATAACCAAGAAGTCAGTACGAAACTTTTCAATGGTGTTCACAGTGGCCCTACGGTTTCCTATAACAGGAGCATTTTTCAAATTCCACCACAAACTCGAGAGGAACAAATGAACACAATTTTGTCGTCAAACAATGTATTAGAATCCTGGTTCTTTTTAAGAGGTAAACGATCATATATGTATTTAGACAAAGTAAGTAACAATGTCTGATGAGTTATCGTAATACAAGCAGAACAAATTTGACAAACATCAAAGAACCATAAAACAAAACAACCAGAGCAAATCCCCAGAGAAAGCAAAATGCCCAAAAGGTATCTCCTTGAACTCCCTCCACCAGTCCACCACTTACATTAAAGGAAGAGTAACCCAAAAAAATGTCTCAGAATGTCTCCGGTTTCTCTCCAACCCAATGCCCCAAATTATTTCGAAGGTTATAATGCTCTATGTTTTCTTCCTAGTCCCTGTGAGGGGCCATAGCCTAGGCCCCAACGGCCCAACAACAAGAGATCTTGCACAGACCTAGGACACACCTAAGAAATATTTGCAGGGCTAGGAAAGTAGTTCCAAATGGCATAAGAATAATGAGGGTGTATGCGCAACAGACTCCCAGGGACAAAAATTCAGTATATTCATCTTTTTTTTCCCCGAAGGTTATCTATGTTAAAATCATGCACACAATCGAACACCAAGAGAAGAAAGAGACTCTAGAAGGAAACTTCCTGCTCAAAACCGGACCTGTGCTTTTCTGTTATATCGCCTATATAACAGATAATATCAGACAGATATATTACGCCAATGCAAAATTTAGAAAACTGAAACAATAGGATATATCAGTTGATATAGATCCTATATATTAATACAAGATCCCACATAGCATGATATTTTCTGTCTTACAATGCCAAGCAAACACAACAGGTGATAATACAAAAAGTCTAAGAGCGTTTGGGCACAATTTAATTCGTCAATATAGAAGCTTCTGTTAATATGTAGTCTACGGAATCCTAATGAGTTTCATGGTGGTCCTGTTATAGGAAATTAAGAGATTAACAAATTTGGTGCATATATAACAGAATGGGTCTTATACTCTTCTGTAGATGATGTTAGAATATCTAGCTAGAACAAAATGGTTTCCAGTTCAATAATGCAAACAGGTATCAAGGTAGTTGAGGCTTTTCAATAATCAAGAATAGTACGGTGTTTGATTGGAAAAATGGGAATTGAATCCAATCTTACAAGTGCCGATCCACTTCACTCTTCCCATTTAACCAGGCTAAGGTGAGAGCGAGAAAGAAGAGAGATAAGGTAGCATGCAAAACAGAAAGAGCCGGTTCATTAACAATGGGCACTCTGGTATTTGAAATACATAAGTTTGACCAAAGTTTTTTCTATAACCAACTCCATGAAGTAAGGTTTCCAGGAGTTACAATAACACATGGGAGTATCTATAAATAAAATCCACCATCAAGGTTTGCTCCATAGATGACTCGAGTTTTAATTTCTCAAATCAACACAATCATGCCTTTTTCTCTGTCTTCCTAGTCATTGGAGTAAAGTTAGTCAGTGATATATAGTGAGCCTTACTTGGGGCCGGCAGTCATTGTAGGACAGTTCTCAGGCGTACAGAATTCAGTGAGGGTGCCATATAGCAGATTTACCTGGTTGAAGAAGTCCACAGCTGTAAATTGAAAATAAAGAATTCAACCAATACTTGTTTAGATTAAGCTCTCAGTGGGAAACTTCATTGAATAAAAAATGAGTTGATGAACATTTTCGGTATTTTTATTTACCAGTAAGACCTAACACAATTTCATTTTTTTTATTTTTTTATTTTTTTTGTTCAATAACATCTAACTTATGGATTTGGTTGTTTAAAGGAAAACAATATAGAGTATGATTCTGAAATAAATAAAAGAACATATGCTGTTAGAAGTTTTGACGATTTCAAACAGAGAGAACATTACTGTTCACAGCAAGCCATTCATTTGCATCCTCTCCAGGTGGGAGTCGTACAGCTTCCCTTAGATTTCCACTACCCAAAGTAGCATCAATATGCTTTCTCAGCTGTGCACCCTGCAAGCACGAAATTACCAGGAATTGAAAACCAGTTTAGCATATAATATGGGAGAGAGAGAACGCAGAAAATGGGCTGTAGCCCCATGAAAAACATGGATAAAATTTATCTCACAATGCAAATGTGCACAACAGTTTCAAGCCATCTAAGCTTTTTAAGCCACACAGGGTAATGCATTTTATAAGTGCTCACTGAAGTATATTTTCAGGACAAGTGGAGTTGGATTGGTGGCATACGTCCATATATGTTTGTGGAAGAATGGAACCAGGTGGTGCCTGGGGGCAACCACAACCCAGAGTTTTGGAAAAACTCTATCACCATGCTAGTAATTAGCTATGAAGAATGTCAGAAACTATTAGGACTAGCACCCCACTAAAAACCAAGACAAGCATGGGTAAGGTTGGAATGATGACCACACCCTCTACCTCATAGCCGATGGAGTTGCATATAATGCCCATGCTGTTGACAAACATGAATAAGGTTATCAGGACAAAATCATTTGGATGCCGAGGGGAATATAGGGAACCGCGTAAGGTACAAATATTGATTCCACATCCAATCATGAACTCGATCAAGTTGAACAACAAAAATCACAATACTGTCAATTTGAGAACCTGTACAAGAATAATTACGACAAATCCCTTGTACAAAATTGTGATACTCAAAAGATAGGGGAGTTGTTTGAGTTTGTTGACTGGAAAGTGGAAACTAAGAGGGGTGGCACCATTCTTTTTGGGAGGTCCTGGTGTAGCACCCTGTTGACTAAGTAGTTGATCATTGCGATCATCAATTCATCAGTGGTGGTTACTGGCCTAATTAGGACCGATGGTGGCCTATCACCCACACCCTTCCCTAAGGAGCAGCGGTGTTTGGATTTGGATGTTTGGTATATCGGTGTCAACAAGACCTTAGCACCCATTGCTTGGAGTAAAGCGCCAGGATTCGTTGATTTCCTTGAAGCTGTTCAACTGATCTTCCTACTTTACTCTGTTTCACATCTTAGAAATAAAAATGAATTCCCTAAGACCGTTTGGTGCTTGGTAAGAGTAAACGCAATGAACAATACCGTGTGAAATGTCCAATTAAGAAACAAATGGATTTGAATGATGTGATTAGCGTGAGCCTAGCAGTCCATCCAGGATGATCATATCTTTACTTGCTATTCTTGTTTTATTTATATTTTATCCACATAGGCAGCCCATTAACGTGTTTCAGTGTTACCCCTTCCGCAATCAACACCCCTTTAAAGAATGATGTGAAATGGTTTGAATGATGTAATTTAACAGCAATACACGTGATTTTCAAACAAGCAAGAAAGGCACCTTACTCCCTGAGGGTGCACTCTTCTTTGGACGAAATGTCCTCTGATTCCTGTTTGCAGAAGAATAAACTTTAATAAGAAACTATGTAGGGATGATCTACTTTTCATCAAAACTGAATGAATTTTAACAAGAATCATTTAATTCCAACAGATCAAATCAAAGGAGAAATAGAAAATTTACCTTCCCAGACCAAAGAGGCTCATAGCGTCAAGACCAGAGATGAACGAATGAATGAAAAAGGATTCAACCTTTTTTTTTAACAGTCTACGGGCCAGGCCATAAGTTTAACCCATTCCAGCCCAATGTCTCTCATCTCATGTTTTCTAACAAAATGTGGACTAGTACGGTATTCCCATGCTCTCCAAGTCTAGTCTACAAAATCACTCCACTGACTCCTAGACGTGGGGGGACGAGAAGAAGGAAATAATAATAATAAAAAAAAGAATTGATAAAGCCGAGCTGGCAAAACCAGGGACTAGCTGCAGTTCTAGGGTACGGACTATTTGATGGGGTGACATACTGCTAAAAATCCTGCTGCCAACTTCAAAGCACTCTTGGGGGTACGTACGTAATCTTATCCTTTTCAATTCTTTTTCTTCTATGGGCTCTAATTTTATAATTCCTATTTATATTTTTACATTTTTTTTTTGTTTTGATCTTGTGGTCATTGTATGGCTGTAGTGGATTGGGTTGGCTTTTGAGTAAATAGTGGAAAGAGGTTGTGTTTGTAAAGGAATACAAGTTTGTTGTCACAGCACTAGGAGATGGAGTTAAAAGCACAAAAGTGTATGGAATAAGAGTGGTAACACTGTTGTCATGTAAAAGTGGACAAGTAGTAGCATCACTATCTCAAGTATGAGAGATAGTATTGTGTAAAGGAGGCACTAGTAACTTTGTAGCGGATGGAATGGAAGGAATAGAGGTTGGAAATTTGGCTTTTGAAAGGAAATGATTTTTCATTGAATATGACATGCCTTGACACATAAATTCTATTTGTGTGGATCCAAACACGGATTCAGAAACTGAACTGGACTGTAACCAATGAAGATACATTCTTTAATTTGAGCTTGTAATTTCTTTGTTGTATAGGATCTTATCCATGGGAAACAATAACAGCCATAGACTCGAAGATAAGCATAATTTGGAGACAACTTTAAAAGTTTCTGGAGAGGTGATTGGTAAGAAGGATTTTGTTGGTGTCCTGTTTATTAAATATACACAGGTTTGGAAAACATTGATCCAGAATTGTGGAGCCACATTGCTATGTGCAATAAGATTCCTAGGCCATTTCAGTATTGTGTCTATGTTTCCTTTCAGCTAGACCATTTTGCTCAGGAGTATGGACAAGAATACCGAACTCAGATACCTTGAGCATGAAGAAAATTGTTAAGTCTAGTGCTTGCGTACTCACCCACTCTGTCGAAGGATTTGGATTCTATGAAGATTTTCTATATTTGTTTTGAATGTTTGGAATACTGTGAAAAAATCAGACTTATAAAACAATGGAAAAAATCCATGTAGAAGGAATAGATGATGGTCCCCAACGATAATGTGAATAAATCCCAAAGGTTTTGTGGTAACAGTTTGAGACAAGCAAAAAGAAGCTTGGTCACCTTGCCAAGTTTACAAGCATTACAAAAACTAGAAACATTACATGATGTAGTAGATAATTGAAACACAGGTAAGATCTTATGTAGAATGTGTTTTGAAGGATGGCCAGCCCTCTGATGCCACATAGAAGTAGGTGTTGTATGTTCTCCAAGAAAAACATTATGAAAGGTATTGTAAGCTGATGAAGATGCAGGAGATGATCGAGAAACACTTGATCTGTGGTTGAATGCCATAGCATATAATCCGTTCTTATGGTTCCCTTGGAAAATAATCTCACCTGTATTGTTGCGTTTGAGTAGAAGTAAATGTGATTAAACAATTATTGTCTGAAGTAAACTTGTGACAGACGATAATTTTTGTGCTAAAGAAGGAACTGGAAGAATATGATTAAGATTGAAGGATGAGTATGGTGTGTGTACTAATGATTTCCAGCATGTTTAATTGACGCCATCACCGATCACCACTTTATCTTGGCCAGCATACTCACTTGAGATGGATAAGTTGTTCAAGTCAGGTGTCAAGTGATTGTTTGCACCAGTGTGTGTGATATAAGCATTGTAATTTGAGTCATAAGGGTTGGAATAGTTACCAGCACTTGAGTTTTGAGAGGACTGTTAAGGAGAAAACTGAGTAGCTATAGTCTGAGGCCTTGAAGTTGGAATTCTGCCTTGGAATGAATAATTTATCCTGTTGTACCAATCAATAGCTACATGTCCAGTTTTGCTACAAATTTGACATATAGGTCGTGAGTTTCTATTGCTTCCATTTTGCTGCCAAGTTGTTGGGCTCTGTTTTGATTGTACAGTAGAATTAGAACTTGAGCCAGAACCTTGCATAGGATTAAAACCTCTCCCATAGCTTGAGTTTCCTCTTCCTTGATTATGCCCTCTTCCTCTTCCTCTGCCACGATTAGAATTGTTATAGTTGGAGTTGTTGACTGGAGTTACTGACATTTGCTGCAAAAGCTTGTGTAGAGGCTTCAATCAATGCCCCTTGTCTATCTGCAATATTAATCTCTTCACTCAATAACAGTCCATGCAACTCATCAAAAGAAACCCCTTCTGTTCTTAGTCTAATTGATGTAGAGAAACTCCCATGAATGATACATTGGTAATTACACTGTTATGCGTAGTTTGTTTTTAACTACTCTCACTTTATCGAACTGTAGAAACTTAGGTGCATAGTAGTGGTGAGATACTTCCAAAAGCAACACAAATTGAAGAAAGGTATGTATATATAATTAAATAAAATAAAAAGAGAAGGAAAGAAAGACACTAAGGGGTGTTCTATGATATTTGAGCTTGGAGAACTAGGTGGTTGGCTTATAAATCTTTCTAGAATTTTATATTCTTCAGGACTAGATCTGCTGGCCTCTACAAACCTCCACATGTTGACTCCACATATTCAAGTGTGATGGATTACATTCATGACTTCATATTTACATGCTGTTCCGAAACCCTAGCTACTTTTCCAGTCTTCAAAAGAAAAACCAGAAAACATCTTTACCTCTGCTTCTATACAGATTAGGTCCCAGTTCAACGAGGTTTTTTGAATGTGAAGTCCTTCTTTTGGAAAAGTCTTACATTGGAGATGTTGTATAAGTACTAGTTAATCAGCAGCGCAAAATCATTTAGTTGAGCCCAGCTCGAAACCTACCCAACCCCTCCTTTTTTTTCTTTCAATCTCTGCTTTCAGTTTAGTTTTTCCTCTTCTCGCCTTTTACTTAAGTTCATTAGTGTTCTCTTAGTGAAGTTCACGATCCGTATAGGTGGCCATTGATGTATAAATGCTTTACAAGATTTCAAAGGATGTCTTCATTTCTAGGTCTGACCTGAGAAGTATTTTGATTTGGTCATTCTGATGTTAAATCAGCTTTGAAAGCCTGACTACAGATTTATTTGCAAAACAAGCAAATTAATAGGTTAGAAGACAGATTAAACCAACTAATTAGCGCTGGACAGGTTTACTATTACTTGTATCCTTGCCAATCTCCCATATTTCTAGCTGAGTATAACTGGATATGTACTGTAAAAAATATTCTAAGAATTCCAACACCCTAACTTGTGTACCAATTTCAATACCAGTGTGTACCTTGAAAGTTGTTTGTAACCACAACTCGAAATACTTTTAACGTATATTTTTGTCCTCGACCAACTTCAGATGAATTCTTTGAACCTTTTTAACTGTGAATTTGTGTTCCATCTAAGTCAGCTATCTTGACACTATCAGATTGTTATTTTAATGTGGACTGGAAACAACATCACCAGACCTTTCAGAGTAGCTGGAGCAGCTGCATTGGCACCACTGATTGATAAAGGGTTGAAGAGAATTCAGAAGCACTTTAACTTTCCCAATCTTGTCTATGCATTTGCACTTGTAGCGACCATAATTGCTGCATTATGCTTCAGTATAGCTGGTTTGCTCGTCCTCTCAAGGTGGGGAAAATGATTGCATAATAAATCTGCATGCAGTAGTTTGACTTCCATTATAACTATTCAGATTAAGGTGCAAGAAGTGCAGCCCATGCATCTCAACAAATTTTCTGTGTAGTAAGACTACATATGTGATTGTAGTCGTTGCCAACCTTGATTAGTGAGAAGTGTGAGCTATCAAACGGATTTATTTGCGTCTATATAGTATTCTAATTGTGTGGATATTGTAAGTTTGTAACTCGTACGAGATTGATTACAATTTATATGTTTCTAATTGTTCCCACATGCAGTGGTTATATGTAATGCTGAAGTTCCTTCTACCGCTGCCTTTCGACAGGCTGCTACTTGACTGTAACAAGCAAGGCCAGATAAGAATTTCTTTGATGGTAGCTTTCTTCCTACCTGGTAGTTTTAGATCAAGATAGATCATATAATAGGGTTAACTAGTATTACCCCCCTCCCCCTAGAGCTAATTAGGATCCCCCCCTACTAGATGGGGAAATTAGGGTTTCCTTCCTAAGTACACAAAAAAAAAAAAAGTCAACTTGGGTTGACTGTATTTTTTTTTTGTATATTTGGGGGAGACTCTAATTTCCCATCTAGTAGCGGGGAAATCCTAATTGGCTCATCTAGTGGGGGTAATACTCGTTAACCCCATACAATAATCAAGAAATTAGCCCCAAGGCCCAATTTCGTTTCAAAACAACTATAGAAGACAGCGTTTTTTTCTTTTCAAAACAACTCTAGAGGATAGCGTTTTTATAATTACTCACAAAACCAATTTCCACATTTAAATAGCTTACGAACCCAATTTTTAAATTTTAATAACTCTGAAGGACAAAATAAGTTGGCCTGTATTTTTTTTTAAATGTCACTTTCACCCTTCGGTTTGTTTTATAAGGCAATCAAAAGTTTTTAAAATTACCCTTCGTCTTCTTTTCTCAGAGTGAGTGAGAGAGAGGGAACCAGCGACGTAATTGGTGCTGCCTTGTGAGAAGGTGTTTATTACTTGTGCTTCTTGCTGATTGTTCATAGTCATGAGCTATGAGCATTTTTTGTTCGTAGTTTGGTAGTTATGAACAATGAATGTTCATAACTATAGTCCATACTGTACTATGAACAATATATTCTTTGTTCATACCACAATTGGATTATGAACAATGATTGTTCATTGTTCATAGTCATGAGTTATGAACATTCTTTGTTCATATCACAATTGTACTATGAACAGTAATTGCTCATAGTTCGGTAGCTATGAACACTCATTGTTAACACTCATTGTTAATAATTATGAGCTATGAACAATGAGTGTTCATAATTCATATTGTACTATGAACAATAATTGTTCATAGTCATGAGCTATAAACAATGATTGTTCACAGCTCCAATAAGGATGAACACGCTTTGTTCATACTCTACAATAAGTATGAACAAAATATATGAACAATGAGCTCGCATGTTTTGTATATGAACAATGATTGTTCATACTATATACACTGGGTCAGGGGTATACTTGACCTTTTATCTATCCGACCCGTTTTTTATTTCTGGTCAAGAGTATATTCGACATTTCATCTACCTGGCCATTGAGAGTGATTATGAAAAAATCTTGGGTTTGGGAGTGATTATTTCAGTAGCTTTGTCCTTGAGAGTCACTCTCTGTATAATAATAAGAAATAAGATCAAAAAATCTGGTAGTTCCTGTAAGCCACGCAGCTATCGATGGAAACCCCTCCGAAGGTGAAAGAGGTGGCTAACTTTCCAGAAAGGAAGGAGACTGCTGAGAGGGCGAAGGAAGTAGTATCTCAAGTTAAGAAGAAGATCGTTGTCTTGCTGATTGAGGACTTGGATCGGAGTCAATAAATTAAGAAAATGTTGATTTATTTGTAAACAAGTAAGCAAGAGAGATTTTACCAAAAAAAAAAAAAAGTAAGCAAGAGATAGCAGTCCGACGACCAAAGAAAGAAGACAGAGCCTTGTGGGGGTGGGGGGTGGGGAGGGAGGTGAATGTCCCATGGGAATGAGATTCACACAAAGAAGAGGAGAAAGGTTGTAAAATGCCAACAAGATAAGGATCTAGAACTGACAAATATAAGAGTAAAGAAGAATAGAACTGACAAATACAGAGAAAGCATTAGAAAATTGCAGGAATCTGAGACTTCAAGTTAGCTCCAATGAAGAGCTGATAGGATTCTGAACATTGGAAGTGTGGCATATGTTGCTGTCGTCCAAGTGGATGCACTCTCCTAAGTCCTAAGGTACAATGAGTGGTTGTGTCATATTGAAGGACAAAACATTAACACGTGTAGGGGAATTTCAAGTCGACCTGTTTCAGATGAACTCTTCTTCGTTGAAGCTAGGAAGAGAAGTGTTGAGTTTGGTACATTCTAGAAATGAGCCAAAATACCCTTACGAATAATTGTATTTTTTTTCCGATAAGGCTTACGAATAATTGTTGACTCGATCTAATATCGGTAATATGTGCCTAGCGCTTGTTTAGAAATCTAGAATCATATTTAAGATGAGGGTAGATAGTTTATAAATAGGAGGAAAGATGGTTGGCTAGGTAGTCAGTTACTGTCACCCTTCATAGGTGTTCTTTTCCATCATCCCATGAGACTGCAGGAGTCAAATCCAAAAAGCACTTCTCCAGTGACTTGGGAGTTCAACGTTACAGAGATATCCAGCCATGTAGGAGTACCTGGAAAATGTGTTGAAGGAGACATTAGTCTAGAAAGGCCTCAAGAAAATTAGTTACCCGTAAATGATCACATTACACAGAACCTTACCTTCTGCATGTTCTATATGTTGGGAATGACCACCTTACTTTGTTCTTATGCAGCGTCTCCACATCCAGCAGTATTATGCAATAGTAAAAAATAAAATAAAAAAATTGGCGTCTTCTGGATCTGGTCGTACCCAGCCATAAACCAACTAGAAATGGTATCATTTGTTGGATGTTGCCGGTCAGTGTTACAGTATATAAATCCTGACAACCAATGATGGTTACCGAAACGGCAAAACTCTAGTCTGGTAGTGTACTAAGTTCTTGCTGCTTATGACAAAGTAGTTCTTTCTGTCGTTAGGATCGCCCCCAGGCTGAAGGCATGCATGGGAAATTAGGCCGCCAATTAATATTTATGCTTATTTGAAGACTTTTTAGGACAAAAGAGTTCGGTGAATGAGTAGCTCTTGTTCCGTCTTGCAAGAAACATGGTAGTTAACTAGATAACTGATCTATCCTAACTTATGCCTGGAAGCTCATCCCTCAATGAGGTAGGAATCGATCACAACTCAAATTCAAGACCTCTTTGAAGGGAATGAAGGTTCTTGTTAACAGTGGCTATATGAAGTTAGTTCGGTTCAGTTCGAATACGGGATGCCTAATAATAGATTCATTAACTACATGGTTTAACACTGGATTGAAATTGTATGGTCAGTAATTTAAGTTTTAGAATTTACAGCAGTAATATATCAAATCAACCTCGCTTACAATGGACTTAATTTGGTTGATCTGAACCGGGACCTTAGGCATGTCATGTAAATATAAATCTAAGTGAATACGTACTTGGTTAGATGCTACACAGAAGTTTGATTTTAGAAACCTACCGTTGTAGCAACATGATCAACTATTGGTTTTCATGGTTTGTTTATCCTGAACGGGAGCATTATGTATCACTAGCAAGTGTAATCAACATCAAGTCACAACTCACGACTGAAATTGATTGTAAAAGTATGTAATTTCGTTAGTGTGTCGACCAATGCATCTGTGAGCTATCTAATATAAGTGAAGGAAAATACAATCTTAGCCAACGTACACTACTGAAATTTTGAATGTACAAGAGGAGGAAAAGAGTTAACATGCAGTATGTCTTTGGTTAAAACGAGTGCCAAACAGCTAAACGTTCAATCGATTATCATTCTCTTTTGTCACGTGAATCGGAGTAAGTATGAGATTCAGTGATGAAGTGACCAACTTCAATACTTTTGTTGGTTGTTTGCTTGCCCAAACCTTCTAAAATAAATGGCATTCGGACTTCTCTCCAAATGTCTACCCCATAAATGCTCCTACCACTTTAAAAAATGCCCCACACATAATTGAAAAGAGATATTAGGGGTACAATCTACAATGTCGACATGTGTTAAACCCTAGAACGTTTGATCAGATATGGACTGATTTACACCTATTTTCACTAGACCAAATAAGTGAGACTTCGTACTTCTTACAAATATGGTCCTCAAAAATAATACTTCCTACAAACATCGATGTCCCTTTTCTATCTACAAACATGCACCACGCACGAGCTCATTTTTTACTACAAAGTTTGTTTTTGGTCCAATCAAACAATAACACAAACGACATCACGAGCACATAGGCGCGCATGAAAATTTGTTGAACGAATTACGTATGGTTTAAAGTTTAAACGGGAGAGCGCTTCTTTCACACTCCACAACCATCAATACCAAATCTCAACTATTGCGTACGTGGTCCCTAGACAACTCATTTGGTAACCCGCCTACCCGAAATGGACTAGAGTGCGAAATAGTGGTTTTCGAGGTGCTCTCACTCCATCCCATCACGTGTGTTTATTGTCAGCTAAAGTGATAGCATAAGTGAATGCGGGGGCATCAAATCATTGTTAACAAACTTATGGGCTTTAATTTGGTTCTCAATTTCTCATTCTCTGATTTATTTCATTGTTTGGTTTTTGTTGGAAAAAATGGAACAACAAAAGCACAACAAAAGCCAAAAGTGGGTACCCTATTACAACTGTCTTATGGGAAGAGTATCACTTAAGCCACAGCCCATTTTCGGCATAGTCGAGGCTAGGGGTGATAATTTGGCCCTTAGGCTGAGTCCAATGGTCAGCCACCCTTTATCCCTATTTCTCAATAGCACAGTGGTATGAGGATAGAGAGTAGGTTTGGTCGAAGCAATGGTTTGAACCATTCTACTCCAGTTCAACAGCGGTTTGAAAAAAAAAAAAAAACCATTCGACTCCACTTCAACCAGCGCAGAATGAAAACCCACATTTTATAAAAGACGAAACTACCCCTGTGCCCTTTAACCGAAATTTTTGTTCTTTCTCAGCTAATAGGATACATCCGTAATAAAATAGAAATAGTGGAGATAGTGTAGTAATTCACTGTTCTCATAATTACCATGTTATCTGGTGGGGACACTTTGCAAACCACTCCACTTCAAATGACGCGGTTTGAAATTGCATATTGCATTCCACGCCACTTAAAGTGGCGCCGTTTGAGTTTTTACAAACCACTCCACTTCAAGTGGCGTGAAATGCACTCTCTATTTCTCCATTTCACTCTCTATATATGGAGAGTAAAATAGAGATGGGGGGCAATGACCACCGCCACTCCCTCCAGTTTTGAAGGAATGGGGTGCCATTGCACCCAGCCTTAGGCTCTCAATCCGTCCCGATCCGCTCCTCAAAATTGCATGTTCAAGCCTTCAAAAATTGGCTCTCACATATTTAAGGGGCCGGTGATAATTTGGCCCTCAGGCTCTCAATCTGCCCCGATCTGTCCCTCAAAATTGCATGTTTAAACCCTCAAAAATTGGCTCTCACAGATTTAAGGGGTCGGCCGGCCCGGCTCTCATGCTTAAAAGGGGCGAGCTAGAGCCTAGGTTATGAAGCATGAGCCCGGCCCTCATTAAGTCCTTATTTGGCCCTCATACGTTTTTTTGTTATTTTATATTATATTTATGTATTATATTATAATTATCTAAATTATATAAAAAAATCATTAAATTAGTTTTCAATAGGGGATAAATTAGAACATAACATAACATATGCGCTTTTGAAAAGAAAAGAAAAAAGAAAGTTGATGTGCGATGACATCGCGCGGTTTCTGGAAAATCGCGTGAGCTTGGGTATCTGTAGTGGGCTTTAGTGATGCGGTTTTGAAAAAGCCGTCGGTTATACGCCGCGGTTTATCTAAAACCGCATTATTTGTTGTCAACTATTTGATATCGCTACTGAAATTGGTAGGTATTTTTTTAGTTTGGTTAAAAAATTTGGTGTTTTCTTGGTTTTTCTCCTAAAAATGCTCTAAAATATAGAATGGATATATACTTAAAATGGTCTACATATAATGGCTATTATTGATAGTATCGTTTTTTCAGCCAAAACGGATGGCTATTTATTGTTATACATTATCGTTTTTTTCAGCAAAAGGGAGTCGCCCGTAAAGAGGTGCTCCAACTCAACTAGAGACCGTGCTGAAGTAGGGTCCAAAATAAAGGCAAGGTTCGAATTTTAAATATTGAGTGGTCTGTTAATTATAAAAAGATAAACTATGGGAAACAAAATTCAATGTGGTACTGACGTTGATTTGATAAAATTTACAATTAGATACTGTTAGAATTCGGCAGCATACAATGACCTGCAACAAGAATAAGAACTGGATGGATGGCTGAGGCGCGGTAAGGTTGTTTTACTCCTATTCTTCAAAGTGCAACAACAAAACATACCAACCCCCCGGATACAACAGCTGAGAAGAAGAGATTTCGATGTTTAGATTACACACAAACAAATAAACTAACTACAGACTGTGATTGATTATGCATTATGCACATGATGAAAACTAGTTAAACTTGATTGCTGATTTGGTGTAGATCAGACCACCAATTTATAGAGAAAAATTTACACGTTAAAGAGACGTTGGGGAGAATGAAAACGCACGAATAGTTTTGATCTTTCATTCAATTGGGTTTACTGGACTAGTATCCCATAATGGAATAAAGATCTTAACTGATGAAAACGTAAAAGAAAGGAGATGGTCAAAACAAAAACAAAACTCATATGGACATATTTATTAGGGTTTTTTAGACATTGGTCCTGCTACTATTATTATGGTAATTAGATTTAAGTCTAGAAATGCTAAAATATTAATTTTTTGTTCTACTTCTGCTACTTGATCGTCAGTCAACTCAGTTAATTATGGTCAAACTGTTTGCATTTTGTGTATGGTCAGAATTGAATGCCCCTGAGTGTGCCTCTCACACGTTTCTTGGTTTGTTATAGTTAGAAACCAATTGAATTGACTTGCCACGTGTCATTTTTTTTTTGCTAAGGGTAATTGTATTAAGAAAATAAAAGATTACATAGTACAAAGAATGGGTAGGATTGATAGTATATCTCTATCGCAAAGCTACTAAGTTCAGTTTACAAATCTATAGTACGTGATGTTCCTGTCCTCAATTTCGTGCAAGAATGTCGGCCTACTATCTTACCACTTCTTCTCTCTCTTTACCAAGTTAGCTGCTTCTTTAGAACAAATGTCTGCGCCAAAATTAGTCTCACGTCAAGTGTTAGTCACAATGATCCATTCCAAGTGTTAGCCACAATGATCCATTCCGCTAGTCTTTTAATTTTGTCCTAAGTTGCACGTATTTACTAATGTACCTGATCATGCTGAAAAGATTTCACTGTTGCAATAGAATCAAATTCCACCCAAATTAGTTTCCATCCTAGTTCCATTGCTTGTGAGATGCCATGTGTCAAAATCTCACAAACTTCCTTGTGTATAGAAAGAGGACAGTTACAGCAAGAATAACAAAAACAATGGCTGATGCAGATGTTATGGATGCAATATCAATATAAGTGAATCCAGTACTTTGATTTCTTTTGGATTCAATTTATGCAGGAGAAGCTGCATAATTAAGTGAATCGCCACCACTCCCTGGCAGCTCAGACGGTGGCACAGATATGGCAGGACCGAAGAAGAGGATTTTCCGAGATAACTGCTACACTACCAAATTATGATTTGATATATGGAAGTGACCCAACAAGTTATTATAGGACACGTTAAACACAGACAATGAAGTCACATTAGCCAAACCAGACGGAATCAACCCATAAAGATTATTGTCGACCAGCAGCAGAACTGTCAGATTCTTCAAGTTCACCAGATTTTTGGGTATATCATCATTGAGGAAAGTTGCAACACTTGAAGAGAGAATAAATGCCCCAAGCTGGAAGGGATGCCACCACTCAGATTGTTTCCAGCAAATGAAAGATACCTCAGACCATTTATGCGGTTGGGGCCTGAAGTTTAGTAGTGTGAGTATTGTTGAAGTTCGCCTTGGAGTGATAAAAATGTTGAATGGAAGAGTTTAGAGGAAGAAGAGAAGGTAGGTAGTTCTTGAGTTGAGTTCTTTTTTCTAATTTCCTAAATTGTAAATGAAAAAGGGATTTGTTTGATGATTGAAATGACTTGAAAAGTAAGATGAACTTGATTGAAGACTTATAAGATAAAATAACTTGATTGAAAAGACTTAATTGAGGAAGAATTTGAAGAACAACAATAGAAAATAAAATAAAGCAAATAAAAAGACTTTAAATAAAATAAATAAAAACATGAGTAATGATCTCAATCCTTGGTTTGTCAAGCTAAGAATTGGATAATGATTTCTCTATACACTTTTTGTTTATATACGCCTACTTTTACATTTACAGATTTGTCCTCCTCCTCTAGATGTAGGACACCTCATGGTATTTGTTTTTTACTTTGTCTTTTTGTTTTTCGCTTTATGTTTTATGATTTATTTTTTCTTCTTGAGCAAGTTAGGGCAAGCAAGAGCAAGCTAAGGCCACTTTTGAGATAAGGACATCATCTTTAGTCTTTTGAGTTAAGGACAGAATCTTCAGACTTTTAGATTTGAGTCATTGATCGTTGACTTTGACCTTGACTTTTCAGCACTTTCTCATAGAAGCTCGAGTCTTTCTAAGCAGCGTTAATAGAGCTCCTTTTGGCACTAAAGTGCATTTTTTACGATAAGTAGTCTGAAATGGCTTGTAACCTGCAAATGATAGTAAAAGCTATGAGTTGTCTATATATTATGCGTAAGAATGGCTGTAATGCAGTAATGTAAGAGGATAAAAACGCACATTTGGGGTATGATCAACTACCTCCAAACAACATTTTGTTTGTCCTCAAGCAAAGATAAGAGAGAAAAAAGCTAAGATCATAAATGTGTGATTTATTATACTAATCTCGTTTTGCGGAGTTTGATTGCATTGACCATATGCAATTAGGCCTTAAACCACTAGGAATTCCCTAGTAGACGAGCTTAAGCCTCGTGAGAGTTTTCCAGAAATGGTACTCACAAACTTCCTCTATCTAGCATAAAGGGTCTTGTCCCCTTATTTATTCTCAGAAGTCTATACATCTCATTAGCGGGGAATAAAGACAAGATTTTTTAAACTTAGAATAACATATGTACAGTAATTTAATCATCTAAAGATAAATGCGCAAACATGAACAATGAAATGTAAAACAGAGTTGTTTCCGAAATTTTTGGAGAGCGTCCTTAAGGTAGGTTCTCACAGGGATGTGTTAAAACACAAACTCTCTGATAGATTCACTCAAGTTTTGTTCTCTCTCTCTCTTTCTCTCAACGACAAGAGCTTCTAACTCAATTGGTTGTGTACCATTTTCCTCATGGGAGAGGTTACAAGTTTGAATCCCACCAAGTGTTGGTTGAGATTTCTTTCTTGTGTAATTATGTGGTGGGCCTTTGGGTCAGGTGAGCCTTCGAGCTAGAGACATGGTGCAACTACGATAGGTGGGCTGAGGAGCAAAAGCAAGTATTTATGACAAGGTGGAGGCGGTTGGGCCAACTCAAAGTGGCACATCGGCGAGAGCCTTCGAGCTAGGTTCCCTTTGGGGTTGCTGAGCCTTTCGGGCAATGCAAGCCTTCAGGCTAGAGTTCATCAATGTAACCGGTGTGGGTTTGCCTTAACCCTCTAAATATATATTTTTTTTAAAAAGTTTTGTTCTCTCAAATGCAGCGGGCATTTATATTCCTCACATACATGAGTGATGTCTAAAGAAACCGGGGTTGATTGATCACAATTGCCACTTACTATCACACCAACCTATACTTAATCGAGTTAGAGGTCTTTTATTAGGAGTTACGAGGCTAGGATGATGGTTTAGAAAGAAAATGGAAGGGAAAGCAAAATCTTATGAGTTGAGAAATAGGGTTTTCATGATACTTGTAATTAGAGAAGAACCTCGTTATGTTCTTTGCTTCCGAATTGTGATTCATTCTTTAGCCCTTTGGCTTTGTGACTCCATATGATTTTGAATTTTGGGAGTTATAACTTTGCTTTTGTTTCTTTTGATATCGACTCCTTTTGATTTTGAACTTTTGGGAGATTCGATTTTTGACTCCTTTGATTTTTTTTGGACTTTTGGTTTTTTAGGGGTCTTTCTTTTTGAAACAACTAACTAATCTATTTTTGTACGAGGTCTTCTCTTCTCTATTTTTGATACTCATTTTATTCTCAACTCATCAGCTGGCTAAACTTTTTATTGTGTGTAACAACGATTCAGAGACTGATGGCGAAGAATAAAAATATTTATTAAATTTTTGAAGGCTAAAAAAGGGATAACTAGAGGAAAAATATCTTTTTGGGGGGTTTTTTTTTTTTATGTATGTCTAAATGCTCGTTAGCTCTCAATCAATCAAAGAATCGTCTTTTAACTAAGAAACGATGATAAAATTGATAAAATCCAAAAGTGCTTATTACAAACCCTTAAGAAGCCTTAAATACTATGTTGCACGGACACGGATGTGGACACTGACGCGACGACTTGGTTATATCTCAAAAAAGTAGGACGCGGACGCGGACGCGGCAAAAGTCGCGGAAATTAATTAGTATTTATAATTTCATTTTATATAAATTAAACATTAAAAACTAAATTAAATGTATCAATATTCATAAATTCAAAACTATTAAAGATAAATAGCCACAATATTAAGTTTAATATTTCCTAATCAAACTTAAAAAACATGTCATAAGTCTTAACAAAACAAAACAAAAATGAAAAAAATTGAGTTTTTTAATATTATTTTGATTTATTTTTTATTTTTTTAGGTCAAAATTCGCGTCCTGACTGTGTCTTGACCCGCGTCCGGTTTAGTTGACTGCGTCTGGACCATATTGACCGCGTCTAACATGCGTTCGTGTCCGCGTCCACGTCGGACGCGTGTCCGACGTGGACACAGCCTATTAGGAGGTGCGTCCGTGCCTTAGAGCTTAAATATATAGGCTTTAAAAAACATAAACAACTAAGATTGTGGTGACCTAAAACCTACCGACCAATTCCTATAGAAAATCAAAAGGCTTGATTAACTTAAGGCCAAAAGGGTGTGCGCCCCAATGAACAACCCAAGCCAAGGGTGTGCTCCCCCTTAACTAAGCATTAGTAGTAACTTGAACTGCAGCAGTCCCTCCTGGATTGAAAGAATTCGTCTGCGAATTCACGTCAGCAGCATCATAAGACGAGGCACTAAAATACGGCAGAAGATGTTTCACATTGAAGACATTCGCAGTGCGGATATGGCTAGGTAGAATAAAACGAGAGGCATTGGGATTGATCTTGTCAATCACCTCAACAGGGCCAATCTTTTGATGCTTTATTTTATTGCAATCACCAACGGCAAACCGTTCTTTAGTAAGCACTACCCAAACAAAGTCACCTACCTCAAATTCAACATGACAGCGATGTCTGTCAGCAGAAGCTTTATATTTGGCATTAGACTGATCAGCTTCCAAATGTGCATTTTATTACCTTTACATTACTGCATTACAGCCCTTCTTACGCATAATGAGAAGACAACTCATAACTTTTATTGCATTTTTCAAGTTACAGAGCAATTCAGACCACTTATCATAAAAGCTGCATTTTAGCATAAAAAGGTGCCTTATTTACGCTTATTATGAAGACTCAAAGCTGCTATGAAAAAGTATTGAAAAAGTCAAAGTCAAAGGTCAAAGGTCAAGGACTCCAAACCAGAGAGCTGAAAGTCAAGTCATTAACTCAAAAGACTAGAGATAGATGTCCTTGACACAAAAGAAGGCTTTCTCTAAAACCTAGCTTGATCAAGAAGAAATCAAAAAGCAAAAGCAAAAAGCAAAAAGGAAAAGCATAAAACAAACTTGGTGAGGTATCTCAAATGTAGAGGGAGAGGGCAAATCAGTCTTTTGTAAAAGTAGGGGTAGAAGAACTCAAAAGTAGGATGAGAGAATGCACCTAGACTTATTCTAGTGTCATGTAGGATTAGTGTAGGATTTAATTTTCAAGTCATTTACATTCAAGTTCTTTACTTTTTGTTCTTCAATTCAATCAAGTTATTTCTTTCTTAATTTGTTCTTCATTTCAATCAAGTTATTTCCTTAAAGTTGTTCTTCATTTCTTCAAGTTATTTCTTCCTTTCAATGTTTGTGCTTTCAATCCTTCATTCAACAAGTCTTTCTAATGTTCTTTATACAACTAGAGTTAACTAAGCAAGTCCTAAAAAAACTTACCTTCCTTCTTTCTAAAACTCCCAATCATTCAAGCTCCAAACAATTTATGGTGAACCTCATTCAATACAACTTTGAAATACTCAACACTAGACCTACTTCATAGACTCCACAAGATTCTTCTGAACAGTGGTACGAATATCCTAAAGCTGTTGAACCATGTCAAACATAACAACATGAACAAGCTGTAACCTGGGTTGAATATAGGAGCAAGATTAGCAGCGATCCTTGGATTAAAGCCATAGAGAATATGGAAAGGACTGTAACCAGAACTGCGATTAACCGAACGATTAAAAGCAAATTCTGCCTAGGCAAGATGAGAATCCCACTATTTCACTTTAGAACCTACTAAACTACGCAAAAGATTACCCATGGACCGGTTAACAACCTCGGTCTATCCATCTGTCTGAGGATGGTATGCACTGCTAAACTCCAAATCAGTATGTAATAACTTCCAGAACCAATGCCAAAAGTGACTAAGAAAACAAGTGTTACGATTAGAAATAATGGAGTCAGGCAGACCATGCAAACGATAAATATCACAAAAAAACAATTGGGCAACATTGACAACATCTGTTGTTTTCTTGCATGCTATAAAATAAACCATCTTGGAAAACCTATCCACCACCACAAAGATAGAATCAAAGCATCGTTGTATATGAGGTAGGCCGAGAACAAAATCCATACTAATTGCACACCAAGAACGAGCTAGGAAAGGTAAAGTCATATGCAACCGTGCATTAGTAGCGTGTCCTTTAGAAACTTGACAGACCTGGCAACTAGCAACAAATTTCTGGACATCCTTGCTTAAACTAGGCTAGAAATAAGAAGCCAAAAAGAGGGTGAATGTGTTGTCACAACCAAAATGTCCCTCATTATGTAACTCGGTGAGGAGACATAGCTGTAGGCTACAAGCAAGAACACAAAGGCGTTGACCTTTAAATAGAAACTCGTCCTGTAATGAGAACTCATACAAATGACCCTCACGTATAGAAGATAAAATAGTGGCAAAGTATGGGTCAGATGGGTATAAATCAGGGAAAGAATCAAAACCCATAACGGTAGAATGCAGGGAAACCAATAAATAGGAACGATGACTAAGAGCATCAACCACACGGTTTTGGACACCAGACTTGTGTTGGAGAATTATAGTAAAGTCCTGTAAATAACAGGACCAATGCAGTTACCGAGCATTGACATTATCCAAATTACCAATATGCTTGAGTGCCTCATGACCAGAATAAAGAACGAATTCGACATGGATCAGATAGTGACGCCAATGCTTAAGAGTCTAAATAATAGTATATAATACCCTGTCTAAATAAGCATTGTAATTCTACTTCGCCCCTATCATTTTATCACTTAAATAAACGATAGGATGGCTACTTTGGCTGAGAACAGTACTAATGCCGATTTTAAAGGCATCAATACAAACTTCAGAAGGAGAAGAAAATTCGGGCAATGTAAGGATAGGAGCTAAAATTAACATAGTCTTGAGAAGCTGAAAACTTTCCTCAGCTACTGAAGACCAAAGGAACTTACCACCATGCAAATAGTCAGTAATAGGCGCAATAATAGTACTAAAGTGAGGAAAAAAAACGATGACAAAAGGAAGCAAACCCATGGAAACTACATGCCTCAGTCAAAGTCTTTGGACTAGGCCAAGTACGAACGACCTCAACCTTAGAAATGTCCACTGAAATATCCTTGATTGACACCACATAACCCATAAATAAAACGGAATCAGTACAGAAGACACACTTAGAAACCGTAACATAAAGGTGGGCCTGACGTAACACAAGGTGGGCCTGACGTAACACAGTCAACACTTGTTAAAGGTCCTGGAGATGAGATTGAGTGTCCTTACTGTATTTCAAAATTTCATCAAAATAAACGACCATGCACTTGCCTAAGAAATGCTTTAGGACTTGGTTCATGACACACATAAATGTACTAGGAGCATTAGAAAGGCCGGAAGGCATAACTAGCCACTTATAAAGGCCCTCTTTCATTTTAAAAGCCGTCTTCCACTCATCCCCAATACGAATCCAGATCTGATAATAGCCAAACTTCAAGTCAAGCTTTGTAAACATAGCAACATCGTGTAATTAATCAAGAAGGTCATCGAGCCGTGGAATTGGAAACCTATTCTTTGTAGTAATCTTATTAATAGCCCTGCTATCCACACACATATGCCAAGAACCATTTTTCTTGGGCACTAACAAAGTCGGCACGACACAAGGGCTTAAAATTGCACGAATGAAACCCTTGTCAATCAAATCGGTAACCTGTCTTTGCAACTCAGCATGTTCGTTAGGACTCATGCGATAGTGTGTCCTGTTAGGGATCTTAGAACTAGGCACTAAATCAATCTGATGTTGGATATCGCTTGGGGGGAAAGCCAGTAGGCAACTTAGCTGGGAAAAGATCGGAAAATTCATGTAACAAACCTTTTACACACTCTAGGGCTGCGGTTGGTAAGGAGTTCAGTTCACACATTAAAATAAACACACGATCCTCAGCTAGCAACTCAGTCTCAAAATTACGCATAGCTAAGCAAGAAGGCTTCGATGCCGGAGGAGTAACTGGAACCGACTTTTTACTTGGCACTAGCAAGATTTTAACATCGCCAAACAAGAAGCTATAGGTGTTTTACCACCCATCATGGGATACCCAGCGATCAAACTGCTAAGGTCGACCCAATAATAAATGACAAGCATCCATAGTGACGATGTCACACCACACTTTATATGTATACTTAGAACTAATGGAAAAATCAACCAAACAGTGTTTAAAGATAGTAACCTCAGTTCCTTTCTTAAGCTAAGACAAAGAATAAGGGGTTTGATGTTTCTTAGTTGGTAAACTAAGCTTGTGAACTACCTCATAAGAAATCACATTCTCATAGCTCTCAGAGTCGATAACAAGTTTACAGACCTTACCATGTAAAGTATAAGTATACTGAAAAATAAGGTTACGAAGGCAACCATCAACCCCAGTCTCCTAAAAAGCCAAACATAACATGCGAACAATAAGAAGGTTACCCCTGTCACTTTGTACGAGCTATTTGATAAGTGCTCAAAAAGTGCTATTTAACCCTCGATTATGCTTCTTGTTTAGCCATCTTAGTGAACTAATAATGTTTATAAGTTGTGTTTTAAGATTCTACAGGTGAAAAAGAGAGTTTTGTAGAATATTAGAGAAAAAGGGGTAAAATGGAGCAATTCGGAGCATTAAGAATCACATGGGAAGCCCGTGGACAATCATGGAGAAGGCCAAGGAATTGGAGCTATTAAAGATGCGACTTGGAACTATTTTAAGCCTATTTGGAAGCCCAAGGCCAAAGGATTCGTTGCTTGGACCAAAGCCCGCAAAAGAGGATAGAAAGATAGAGCAGAAGAGAGAAAATAGGCTTATGCGTCTGGGACGCATGGATCGAGCGTCTAGACACATTGATCAAGTCTGGGACGCATAGATTGAGCGTCCAGACGCATTTATTAAGTCTGGGACGCATAAATAATGCATCCAGACGCATGAATTGACACTGTAGCCAATTCCTTATCAGTTTTGAAGACGAAGTCGGACTCTGGAAGAAGTCTATTTGTATTAGGAAACAAATGACGGTTTGGAATGCTTCTAGAGCTCATTGTAACCCCTATAAATAGAGGACCTAAGTGCCTCATGTAATTGGCCAATTCACTTATATTCTTGTCTCAGAACTTGAGGCCAGAGAGAGATTAATAATAAAAGATCGGTTTTAACTAGCTGAGTCTTAATAAATTAGTTTTTCTAGTCTTATGTTCTTCGACTCTTCTTCTTCTCGTTCTTCGTGTTCTTCCTTCTTTATGGAAGGCTAATCTTCTCCTTCAAGGGAGGAGATGAAGCAAGTGCTTAAGGTTTAATGATTCTTCTGGTTCATGGTATTCTTCAATCAGGTTAGTTCTTTATGTTTTTAGTTATTAGTTCCATTGCCCTTTTGGGGATTGAAGTATAGATTAAGGTTTTTATTTATTACAATTGAATATTATGCTAGTTTGGGGTTTTATTTATTGCAATTGAATATTTGCTAGTAACATGCTTTTATTTATTGCAATTGAATATAATGCTAGAATAGAGTTTTATTTATTGTAATTGAATATTATAATATTATTATCTACTTTTCTTCTAATTGTGTAGTGTTTTAGAGTAAGGAAAGTATTCCTTGTGTTTGCCTTAGATGGTGATTCATTGAATAGCTGCCCAAGCTCACATAAAAGGAAAGAAGATACTAGTAACATGAACATAGGAACAACCTTAAGTAGAGTTAATTGTTTAACGATGTTTCACCCAAAAAGGCATCGGCACTAGCTCGATTGCCCGATTGTAGTCTACTTGGAGAACAACATGAAGCAAAAAGTCATTGAATCAAAAGCATTGGTGGATTTGAATATCTTGAATCTATCTCTCTCATATTCTCTCCTTATTTCCAATTCTTAGCTTTAGTATAAGTTTAGTTAGTTTAGTTTAGTTTAGCATTAGAATCTAAAATCTCTACAATTATAGTTTTTAATCCCTCAAACCCCCTTTCCAGTCCTGTCCTTCATATAAACATACACTTAAAAGTGGAACGATACCCTACTCATCCTTTACTTATTGAGGGATAATTAGGTTTTGATACGCTTCTCTTTTGTTCATTGACCATACCACATCTCACACACAAAAAGAGGCAGTGTCACTATTCAGGCACTTCCTTATAGTTGTCATAAAAAAAAAGGGGGGGGGGGGGGGGGTACCAAGGATACCACCAATAGGATCCTCATTCTCAACAAATAAAATCTTCCCAGGAGCAGGTGATTTAGAGTATCGATTAGCATAATGACCAACTTTCCCGCATCGAAAACACTTAACTGAATGTACCACGAGCCACAACCCCTTGAATACCATGCGGCCTAGGGATAAGAGCATTTGGGGTTCTAGTAGGAGGACCACCACCCCGTCGGTTCAACTATTTCTCCATAATTAATACCAGTTGATGAGCCTCAGACACAGAAAAAACATCAAATAGATTTAAGGCATCATATAGATTAGAACGAAAACCACCAATATAACGTGCCACCAACTGGTCATCAGATTCCGTGCGATCTACACAAGGCAATAATTGGTAAAACTCCTTAGTATAGTCATCCACAAACTTAGAACCTTGGCGCAAGTTCTAAAGTCGTTGATACAGTTCATGAGTATAATTAAAATGTAAGAAATCAACATGAAGATGTTTCTTAAGTTTCTCCCAAACAACAATTTGAGATTTACCTCTTCGTGCATGAGTCGCCTTTTACTGTTGCGACCAAGCCATAGCACGACCACGAAAATGAGTTGCAACCAACGCCACTTGTTTGTTGTCGGGCACTTCTTTGAACACCATAACTTCCTCCATAGTAACGAGCTAATCAATCAATTCATCCGGTTGCAAGCTACAATGAAACTCAGGTAAATCAATTTTCAAGTCGGATTCCCAGTGCCTGTTCTCTTTGGGAGGTGGAACAAGTGGAAAGTTGCCATTATCCTTGAAATCGGCAAAAGGGTTATCATCTTCTACCTCAAGATCGCCCTCCACCAGTTGTGGTTCATAGTTTTGTGGGTGGTCAGGTTGCCGATTAAGGGCTTCGACCTGGCGGGTTAGCGCTGCTACCTACCTTGTAAGTTCGGCCATTCGATCAGGAGCATACACATCATCCAGAGTAGCTTCTCTCTGTGCTCTACCATGCCCTCTTCTTGCTAGACGAGGCATATCCATATCGTAACTGATTTTGATACCAACTGATATATGTCTAAGTGCTCGTTAGCTCTTAAACAATCAAAGAATCGTCCTTTAACCAAGAAACAATGATAAAATCCAAAAGTGCTTATTACAAACCCTTAAGAAGCTTTAAATAGGCTTTCAAAAACATAAACAACTATGATTGCGGTGACCTAAAACCTACCGACCAATTCCTATAGAAAAACAAAAGGCCTAACTAACTTAAGGCACAAAGGGCGTGTGCCCCTACAAACAACCCAAGCCAAGGGCGTGCACCCCCTTAGCTAAGCATTAGCAGTAACTTGAAATGCATCAGTTTTTATCGTTTATTTGGCTATATCGATCCAAAAAGGGCATAAATTTTCTAATAGGATATGGTGTGATGATTAAGAAAGTGGACGTGTGGTCTTTCTATCCGGACATCCTTTGTGTCATCACTTAATAATCATTCAGATAAGGCTTTTGGCTAGATTCTTATAGGATATGAAACTTAATTGTTCTAACCTTGGTCTCGGAAACTTACTGCTATATACAATCAATGATGCTCATGTATGTCATTCATGAAAAGATGCAGAAACTATTATACGTATATTAGTCTAAGTTCGTAGAACGAATCCTTACTCTATTGCTATAATGAGATTTCTAAACCATTCATTCACCACAGAAAAGGGAAACAAGACTTTTAGTACTAAACAGAAAAATATTTTTGGTATTTTCGAAAATATTTTAAGAAAGAAAGAAATATACTAATATACCTAATATAAGAAATGTCTAGTTTTTGCAAAATATTACTATACCACTCCCAAACAGAAATATGTTTTATCCTCAAAGTATGAAAAGATAAGAAAAGAGATTGCCATAGAAACATGACCAAAAACAACGGTACACCTGTATTCTGTTCTTCGCGTTGAAAATATACCACCCCCAAACAAGTTTGGAGCGTGGTTGGTTGGATATAGAACGAGAAATACATGGGCTATTTTAATAGTAAGTTACTTAATTATTTTACTATTAAATTTGTGGGTTTTTGTATTTTTGAATACATATATAGTGTAGAAATTGGAAATTTTGGTATGATGCATTTGTATTACCTTCTACTCATATACCAAATTCCATATAAGAAAAACTAAACAGGCAGATAAAATTAAAATTACACTAATAGCTATATAAATGTATGTAAGTGCCAAAAGTAAAAGAACGTCTATCTATACGGACACTAGGGAGCTGCCTAGTCAAAATCCGTGCGTGACTCGTCATGACATTGAGAAGATCCTTCTCTTTGCTAACGTTGGGTCCTATCATTAGCGTCTCAAAAACTTAAAATGCAGATCCACGCTTCATTGCCCGTTCGATTCTGACCCGTGAGGTACAAAAAATGATCAACATAAAAAATACTACGCAGAGATCTACAATACACTCGCATCCAACAATGGATAAAAAAACAGGTAGTGGAAAGAATGCATTGGCGAGCGTAGATGACATAAGCTGTAGCATAAAGGAAATCTTGTGTGAATTAGATTGTGTTAGAATCTAATCACTATGAGTAAAGGAAACAAAAAGAAACGAAGGGAAATATAAACAAAAGAAAGAATTGAAAATTTTAATTAATTAATTTTATTTGTATTTGTATTTGTATTTATTATATATATATATATATATATTATTATTATTATTATTATTTTTAACTAAAATTTTAAAAGGTGGGTCGTTTTAAGTCAGATCCCCAAGATTTTTCAAAGACCGACATTAGTCCCAACCTGATGAAGTTGAACGTAGTGTGCTGGATGAAGACACATGTAGACTTTAAAAACAGAATTATTATTATGAGGTTAAAGAACGAGGCAGGTTGGTGTTTGACAGTTCAAGCACCAACCTTCTCTCTTTGCGCGTCACTTACGTACATATGAACTCTTACCCAACCCGGGAAGAGTTTTTGGTAATATACATACAATAGTTTATGTATCTTTTCATGAATGGTATGCATAAACATCATTGATTGTATATAGCAGTAAGTTTCCAAAACCAAGGTTAGAACAGTTAAGTTCCATATCCTGTAAGAATCTAGCCAAAAGCCTCATCTGTATGTTTATTGAGTGATGACACAAAGGATGTCCAGATAGAAAGACCACACGTCTACTTGCTTGATCACCATGCCATATCTTAGGAGAGAATTTAGGCCATTTTTGGATCGATATAGCCAACTAAACGTTAAAAACAAAAAAAAAAACCTATAGTTGCCCTTTTTCGAGCCTTCAAAAATTCAATAAACCTTTTTATTCTTCGCCATCAAATCCTTAATCCGTTGTTACACACAATAAAAAGCTTACCCAACTGACGAGTTGAGAATTGGATGAACAGTAAAAAGAAAAGAGAGAACCTTGTACAAAAACAGAACAGTTAGTTGCTTTGAAAATAAAATAAAATAAAATAAAAGTAAGAAAAGAAAGATTCATATCAAAAATCGAAACTCCCAAAAGTTCAAAATCAAATGGAGTCGATTTCAAAAGAAACAAATGCAAAGTTAGAACTCCCAAAAATAAACAACACATGGAGTCACAAAGCCAAAGGGCTAAATAATGAATCACAATTCGAAAGCAAAGAACAAAACGAGGTTCTTCTCTAATTACAAGTATCTTGAAGACCCAATTTCTCAACTTATCATATTTTGTTTTCCTTTCCATTTAATTTCTAAACCATCACCTTAGCCCCATAACTCCTAATAAAAGGCCTCTAGCTCAACTAGGAATAGGATGGTGTGATAGTAAGTGGTAATTGTGATCCATCGACCCCGGTTTTCTTTGGATGTCATTTGTGTATATGAGGAATATAAATGCCCGCTGCATTTGAGAGAACTAAACTTGAGTGAATCTATCAGAGAGTTTGTGTTTTAACACATCCCTATGAGAACCCACCTTAAGTACTCTCTCTAAAAGTTTCGAAAACGATTCTGTTTTTGCACTTCATTGCTCATGTTTGCGTATTTATCTTTAGATGATTAAATTACTGTACATATGTTATCCTAAGTTCAAAGGAGCTTGTCTTTATTCTCTGCTAATGAGATGTATGGACTTCTGAAAATAAATAAGGAGACAAGACCCTTTGTACTAGATTTAGGAAGTTTATGAGTACCTTCTCTGGAAAACTCTCACGAGGCTTAAGCTCGTCCACTAGAGAATTCTTAGTGGTTTAAGGCCTTATTGCATACGGTCAATGCAGTTGCACTCTGCGAAATACGATTAGTATAATAAACACATATTTGACTTCTTATGTTCTTATTTCTCATCTTTGCATGGGGACAGGCAAAATACTATTTGGGGGTAGTTGATCACTCCCTAAATATGTGTTTTTATCCTCTTATACATGCTTCAATTTAGTCAAATTATATGATATATAATGTAGAAAACTCATGTTCTTATTGCTTTTTCAAGATACAAGCCTAGTCTTGACCAAATATCTCAAAAGACGTGTTCTAGAGCTAAAAGAAGCCTAAAAGGGACCTTATGGGACAACTAAGAAAAAGTGTCAAAAAGTCAACGATCAAAGTCAACTCAAGGGTCCAAAAACACAAAAGCTCATGAAATACTCTAAGGCTTCAAGGACCAAGGACTCAACCCTTTGCAAGACAAGGACTAAGCACAAAAGCCTCAAAAGACCAAATGATCAAATTCTCAATGACATGGGTTTGGGCCCAAAGCGCTTAATCCTATATGACAAGATAAATTAAATTAAGATGTGAAAACAGTAGTTCTAACATGCTAAAATCATTCTAATCAAGTTATAATAATACTCTATAAACATGTGTTGAAGAGGAGAGTAGTCGTGTTTGAACCACTCTTGCTTGCACGTACTTGGAACGAATCTAGACTAATCAAACTATTAACTAATGAGAGAGTAATAATGATATAAAAATAATAAATATAAGATTGAAAATAGTAGATTTAAAGGTGAGAAAGATAATTAGAGAAGGTTAATCCACCACGCAATTCGATTGACTATTAGTTAGTATCGAATCACTTATTTGATCCCTAGTGAACACCAAGTCCTCTTGGATCAAGGCTTCACTAGCATGAGAGTTTAGCTCAACCACAAATCTCTTTGGTGGTGGCTCTAAACTCTAGTTCTTTGTTATGAGCTCTATCTCTAGACACCCACAATGAAAAACTTGATATTTTTGATACAAAACAATACTAAACTAATGATTAATCATCCTTACATGGCTTCATAAACCTCCTCTAATGGAGTTTTAACTTTGTTTCATTGGAATCATACTAATTAAGAATTGAATAGAAAACATAATTTAAAGAACAATTATTGAAAGTAAACTAAAGCTTTTTATTGATGGGAATTAATGGTGGCTACAAACTAAATTACTATAACCCTAAACTAAACTACAACTATACTAAACTAATTAGAGACTAAGGGGAGGAATGAGAGAATAAGTTTAGCCTTAACCCTCTTTATATAGGAGAGGGTTAAGGTTACATTTTCATGTATGGGCCAAAAAGGGGGACTTTGGGCCTCTTAGGTGAGCCCAAAGTCCATTAGGTTAAGTCTAAAGAGGCCACAACTGTTAGAAATTATTTTAGTACACTTTCATCCAATTTTATAACTTTGATTGGGGCAAAGCCAAATCCATTAGAAAGCATATTCTGAGTCGGTTGTTTTGACATAAAGTAGATACAATTCCGAGGCCTGAGTCTAAAGATATGCCTATTTGAATTTCTGTTGACTTTTATGTTCTTTTTCTACCCAAATTGACTTTGACTTCCCAACTTTAACTGGGCTTGAAAAGGCTTTTCCTTCTTGATTCTTGGGCTTTAAACATAGAACTTCCTCAGCAATCATCTTGACTCGTTTTCCATGAAAAATGGCGTCTTTAAGCACATAAACAGCTTCAAGACCTGAATCACACAAAAACACAAAAATATTACTAACTCTTATTTATTATAAACATAATTGGCCTAAATAGAATAGTATTAAGGGGTTTAAACTACACTTTTGGGTGCTTATCACACCACCCCCAAACAGCATTTTGCTTGTCCTCAAGCAAAGATGAGAAATAAAAATAGATAAATGGCTAAAAATGTGGTCCTAACTAATCTCGTTTCGGAGAGTGTGATTATATTAACCATATGCAATAAGGCCTTAAACCATTAGGAATTTCCTAGTGGACGAGTTATAGCCTCATGACAGTTTTCTAGAGAAGATACTTATAAACTTTATTTATACTACAACGACTAAGAAATAAAAGTAATAGTCCCCTAATTTTATCTCAGAATCTATACATCTCACTAGCATTTAAACAAGGATCATCAATCTAACTCCAAAATTAATATATACATAATAATCAAATCATATTAAGATAAACAACTATACAATGAACTATGCTATGAAATGCAATGGCAGGTCTGTTTATGAAACTTTTGGATTAACGTCTTTAAGTAGGTTCTCACAAGGAATGTGTCAAGACACATAACACTCTGATTTTTCCACTCAAGTTTGCTAACTCCAGTGTACAGTGGGCACACTCTTCCTCACAATCTCATTGACAATCTAAGGAAGCTGAGGTCGATCAAACACATCTACCACTTACTATTACACCAAATTAATCCTAATTAAGCTAGAGGTCTTTATTAGGTGATACGGGGCTGAGGTGATTGTTTAAGAAGAAATGGAATGGATATTCAAATAAACAAGTCTGAGATAATATGGTCTTCAATTATATGTAACTAGAGAAAACCTTGTTCTTACTTTGCTTCTATACTTAGTTTCCATCCTTAGCCTTTTTATTTTGGCTTTTTGACTCATTTTATTCTATTTTCTTAGAGTTTTTATTTTATTTCTATTTCTATTTTTCTTGCATTTTCTTTTCTTTTCTTTTCTTTGGATGAAAACTTCTTTTTCTTTTCTGAAGCAACTAACTAAATTTGGTTTTCCACAGGACTTTCTCTTTATTTTTCTTACTCATCTTATTTCTCAAACTTATCCAGATAGGTAGGCTGATTTTATTTATTTATTATTATTTTATTTATTTTATTGGGTAAAAGATAGTTGGTTTGTGAAAGGGTTAATGAAAAGGCTCAGTGGGGCAACTAGCAGAAAATATACTTAGGTAAGAATTTCTGGCTATATCGATCCAAAGAGGGCCTAAATTCTTGCTTAGGATATGGTATGGTGATCAAACAAGTGGATGTGTGATTTCTCTACTCAGATTTTACTACTCCCTTGTGTCATCTCTCAGATATTTCACTCTTATGAGGCTTTTAGGCTAGATGCTCACATGATATATATTAAGTACTTTAACCTAGGTCTTAGAAAAATACTGCCAAGTACAATCATAGATGCTTATGCAAGATATTCAAGAAAAGATGCAATGACTATTACCTACATATTAATCTAAGTTTCAAAAATTAAATCCTAATTCAAGTACTACATGCATTTCTAGACTAATATCATCATGGAGAATGAAACAATACCATTATCACTAAGTGCATAGTATAAACTATTTTTATGATTTTTAACATTTTATAAAGAAAAGTGCGTAATATACAATCTAATATATATGTGCTTAAACATTTACAACATGTTTCTATACCACCCCCAAACAGAATCATGCTTTGTCTCTAAAGTATGGAATGAAAATAAAAGATAGAGAGTATCATAGAAACGTGCTTGTAAATGGGAGCACCTGAAAAAGAAGGTTAATCTATACTAATATAAAGAAATAAAAACATACGTAACTCTTATATGAGTTCCTCCCATTATGAGGATAACATGAAATACTAAATAACGCTTGGGACATAAGCGGACTCTAACAGAAATAAAATAATACCATAAGTTCACAAATCAAGCATGCACATATCATGACTCCTATAGGATTAGCTTATGAAATTCAGCAAAATAGTGAAATTTCACTAAATTAAGGTACCTAATTACATTATGCATCAATATTTCGATATTTATACATGCAATTTTAATACGTGAACGTACAATGTGCTAAAATTAAATATACCACCCCCAAATAATTTGGGAGAAGGGGGTTCATGAAATAGCACAATTAAATTACTTAACTAACTAATTTAGACTCTATTGGAGTAAACATAACAGGCAAAAGGTGGCAAAAAGTTTTGAAATGAAAAACCAAAATACGCCACCCCCAAATAAAATTTGAAAACCCTTTTTAAGTTTGAAAACTTTTGTTTGGCCTATACTCCATTAAGGTGGTATGTTACAAAAACTTGGGTATTTTAAAGTCAGATTCCCTAGACTTACTAATATATGTTTATGTTTTTAATTTTTATATATTTGATTTTTAGAAAAATAAAATTACGATAAAGAAATAAAATGGAACTCACTCCATAGAGATACACTACTCAAATATAACAAGATAAAGTGCAAGAGATGAATGTGTGAGTTACATTAAAGGTGCATTCCCATAAAATATGAAATGAAATGAAGTACACCAAAGAATAAGATGAGTTTTTTATAATTAGATACTCGAGATTTTATCTAAAATATATTAACATGCAATTTACCATATATCAACAACCGAAATAGTTGTGGGTCTTTCCATAAATAATTATCACGGAATGCACACCCAAACATGATTAAGCACCAAGATTTTCTACGACGTGGTTTAGCAGAATGGGAGTGAATTATGATTGATCTAGAACCTAATTGAGCATGCACTCTCATCTTTTTTCTTAAACAAAAGGGTGTCCAAATGAATGATCGTGAGAAAATGGATGGTTGTGGTAGATACTTGGAATATGGATAAGTTCTGAAAGGGTATGGTTGTACTGTCTCACATCGGAAAATGAAGAGATCTGGTGGCTTGTCCTTAGGTATTATTTCCTTACCAGATGGGTTTAGAAAGTCATGAAGTATAGGAGAAACAAGGAGGTTAAGTGCAAACTCAAGATTCTTTTGGAAAGGTGGAGGGCGGGGAACATTGGTGATGGAAGGTGAATGGTTATGAGCTACTGTTGTTAGTTCTATATCATCATATGCCTTGAGATATGTAAGACATTCCTCAATAGGTGGTTCAGAAGAATCACTGGGATAGAGGGTGAAAAATTCTTCTTTCGTCATGATGTTAAGGGATGAATGGATGTTAATAGGAGGGGACTCGTGAGGTGGCAAAGAAGGGTTGCAAAATAGTCGAAGGAAATCTTCCTCGATTTCATCTATGTTCAGGGAGTCGAAATTATAATCTTTGTCTTCTTCCCTAAGAGAGGTATCTACTAGTGTGGGAAGAAAAGTGTCGGAAGCACTAATGTGATATACAAAACTCTTAATGGATTTCACTTCTCCTTCTGGAGGCAAACCTAGTTGTCCCTGCTTGAGTCTAAACATGTTAACCTGCACAGATAGATTTCCAAAGGAAAGAGTCATTGATATATCCTGATAATTTATTTGGGTATTGGCGGTTGCCAAGAAAGGATGCCCTAAGATGATGGGAATAGAATCATGAGCAACGTCGGTGTCAAGAATAATGAAACCAACCGGGTAGTAAAAATCATGAACTTTAACTAGAACGTTTTCAACTGCGCCTTTAGGATACTTAATAGAACGATCGGCTAACTGCAAAGTCATTTTGGTTGGTTTAGGTTAATGGAGACCTAATTGTTTATATAAATAAAAAGGGAGTAAGTTAACACTCGCCCTAGGTCTAATAGTGCAGTTGTTATGAAGTTATCGCCTAAGGTGCATTATACAGTTGGACGACCAGGGTCCTTGTACTTAATAATTCCATTGATTTATCTAGGCTTGCCTCTCACAGCAACAAGACTTAGAGTAAGAGAATGTCTGCCGCTCATTGAAAAGATCACAGCAAGAATTTCAAACTGGAAGAACATAGATTTAAACAGGGTAGGAAGAGTGCATCTGGTGAATTCTGTTCTGTCATCCTTTCAAACTTATTAGTCTAAGACTTTTGTGCTTCCAAGAACAGTACTTGACAGGGTAGTGAAGATATGCAATAGATTTATCTGGGGAGAGCCAAAGTTAGAGAAGAAAATGCACTATGCAAGCCACTATACACTCAGGGTGGACAAAGAACAGGGAGGGCTAAGACTGGTGGATCTGGGGATTTAGAACAAAGCCGCCTACTGTGGATTAGTGGTAAAACTGGCCCAAAAAACTAATTGTCTATGGGTGAAATGGACATGGGAACAGCACATCAAGACCAAATACTTTTGGACTATGAAAATCCCAACTGATTGTTCTTGGGTATGGCAAGGAATTTTAAAGCACAGAGAAGCTACATGGAAGTATGTGCGGTATTGTATAGTGGATGGAAAGAGTACGAGCTTCTGGCATGATCCTTGGTGTTCAGGGCTGTTGATTTTGAATGCAGAAGCTAAGTATTTTCTCTTGAACAATGTACCAAATGTTGCAATAGTGGCAGAGGTGATTGTCAATGGAGGATGGGGAAGGTGTATAACTGACCTGCCGAGTTGTGAGGTAAAAATGATGATTATGGAAACAGAGATAAATTCGTTCATGATAGAGGATGCAGTTATTTGGACCCCCTCCAGCTCTGGGAAATTCTATATATCTTCAGCGTATGCAGTTTTAAAGAATGTACGAAGCAAGGTTAAATGGTATAAGATTGTTTAGGGAAAACTCTCAGTATCCAAGCACTCATTTACTGTTTGGCAGTTGTTCTTTGGATGTCTTCCCACTCAGAATAGATTGATGGAAAAGCAAGTTATTGGGTCCTCGAGGTGCTGTCTCTGTGACAACCAGGAAGAGAGCTCTGCCCACTTATTTTTTGATTGCCCTTTCTCGAAACTAGTGTGGCAAAGCTTTAAGAAAGCCATAGGTTTGTGATAAGAACCCAAAACTGTAATATTAAACCCCGAGAGACATAGCATTTTGGTCGATTATGTGTTTAATAATCATGTAATAATTATATTTTCGTACTTTTGCAGGTTTCCGCAATTAAAATGAATATAGTGATAAAACATGCATTGAAGTACAGGAATACGGGAATATTTTGAGTCTCCCACTCGACCCCCGTGAAGCCGAAGTTTCCAAAAGAACAGAACCAGTGCGGAACGGGCCTACATATAAAGAAGCAGGAAACTTCCGAAGCTCAAATCGGATAAATCTAGGTGCCGACGTTGGCTAGTGAAGCTGCCAAGTACAGGAATACGGGAATATTTGGAATTCCCACTCAATCCCCGTGAAGCCCAACAAAGCCTGACTAGAGCCGAAGTTTCCAAAAAAACGTAACCGGTCGCGAGAATGGGCCCACATATAAAGAAGCAGGAAACTTCCGAAACTTAAATCGGATAAATCTAGGTGCCGACGTTGGCTAGTGAAACTGCCATAGCGACTTGGGCGACGAACTCTGTAGCAAGGACAAAAAGTCGTGAAAACACCAAAATCGGGCGCCGCTAATGGATGGACACTAAGTGGACCACTCTCGGGCCCGAAGGCATGATGAGTCAAGATAGGCGGGTGGCAAAGGATGGTTTCAAATTGATACCACGGCAAGAAAGAAGACGCACCAATTCAAACCGGTGGTTTGAATTGAAATGAAGCTAACAAACAAAACATAAAATCAGCAAAAGACAAAAATTTAATCACGGTTAAAACAAAACTTTGATTCTCAAAGTTTTGAACTTTTCAATTAGCTAAAACCAAACCCGATTCGATATTAAGATTTCACGTGAAGGGTCCCCGCCTATATATATATGTGAGGGGGTCTTCATATATCCTCCTTCAAAGATATTAATGCTTTTTTAGCTACTTTTTAGTTTTTTTTTTTTCTTCAAGACTTACATTCCGCCATTTTTATTTCAAAGAAATTTTAATACAAGAAGTTATTTTACCCTTAATAATTGATCATTTCTTTTCTAGTTTAATTTCGTCCCGCATTCATTTACTTAATGTATCTGCCAAGTTTTATTATTCCTTCCATGATGATGAGCTAATCCCCACCGGGGAGGGTTATCTTTGTCGCTTCGTGTAAAATCGGATTGACTTCGTTAATATTCTAGAATCACTACTTAGGAATTAGGCATAGAATTAACATCCGGTCCCAAAATGACCGGAGACTGTACAAAGTTGGATGGCGATGCTCCAGATGTATCAAAAGCATACGACTCTCTCGGTGTCGATGACTCTCCAATTCGCCGGTGATGTGAAATCGAGCCGAGGCGGAAATAATATACCAGAGATGGGGTATTATTAAAACTCCTTATGCTAGTGAAATGCGACCTAGAGATGTGGGCATGCACTAGGGATCAATACTTGACGTTATCTCCGAAACGAGACGAATTAGAGATGTAGTGATTTGGTAATAAAAACTATTAAGAACTGATTCTTGCATGAGCATGATTAACTCTCTCCCTGTTTCTCTACATTTTGTTTACCTACATATAATCGCCGTAGTAATTTATTTTATTTGCATTACCGTTATTTTAATTAAAAACCAACTAAAAAGAAACCTAAAAATCCTTCTCACTTAAAGTTGTAACTCCAGTTGTGAACCTATCCGAGCCCTAAGGTTTGGACGATCCCTTACTCGACCTATCCTACCAATCCCACGTGAGTAAAGTAACTTGACAAAAACGTACGACTATACGGACGTTGGACTTTGGACTTTGGACTTGGACTTGGACTGTGGACCTCGGACTTAAGAAAATAAGTAACTGAAAGCCAATAAACGTGTGTAAAGAGCGTTTTATCAAATGGCGCCGCTGCACGCCGAAGGACTCTGGACTTAACGTAATAACTGGAATACATCCATAAAAACCCCCTCCCTTACCTCCTCATCTTTTTAATTTTCATTTCTGTTACAATATTAACGAGTTACGGAATAGTTTACCTCAACCTTTTCTACTAACAAATATCTGTGAACCAAGTTTGTTTATTTTCATTAGCACAATCTAAGTACTCCGTAGGAATTTGAAGTACTGAACAGACAAAAGAGTCTCGGACGAGACTAAATTAGTAGCACTTGAGACTAACCTCGAGTATCAACACTCCGGTTTTCAGTCTGAGCCACTTTCCTTTTCAAGACTCTTTTGGGCTCTTTGTCCCTGTTTTACTAGTAAGCATAAGCTCGGGGAGTAGTCGATCGCTATACGAGGAATCGCGGGACCTTGGGTTTCAAACTCTTAAACTCCTCAAACTTTGTCGAGGATATTATTTGCTATAACTGTTTTACCTCAGTATATTTGTATGTTGGCATGAGAACTCTGCATGTAAAGGTGGTTCGTCATCACATATTAACGTAACACAATTAATATGATTCAATATATTTTGATATATCGTGGCGTCAAACCACCGCTTAGAATATTTTGTATGTGTATGTTACATCAATTCACGCATTACCGCGGTATTCAATTGCATGAGTTCGTTCTCGACATCCCCCTAGCTCACATATAACTTACAAATAGTTGCACGTATAAGTAATATAGATTTGCATGGGTAGACTTTCTGTGTAAACTAGTATATGTTAGTTAGTTTCTATTTTGGCATCTATCGTTTTTAATTGCATATTTCGTAATCACGGCTCCATAATACACTAATTACGTAAATTAAAAAAAAATAAAAAAACCAAAAAAATAAAAAATAAAAATAAAAAATCATAGTAATTAAAAATTTCATCTAAATCATCTTAATAACACCCCGCATAATACACCATCATAAATCATCATCCTATTCCATCAGTGCCTAGGAAACTTGAAAAAAAAAATTGAGGTTGCCTAATTAAGGAACGTGCTAGCACGAATAACCTCCCTCAATTCTCTCAGGTGACCTGGCTGATGGAATATTCACACGTTATCCTAGCTTTCCTGCTCGAGTTAGCAACAGCTTAGGAAGACGTGCTTCAACTCCCTCCTTCCTAACTTCTAAAACCTCCAGTCATTATTCGTTCCTTATGAGCACTAAAGTAAAATTTATATTTGTATGAGACTACGGTCTGGTAAACATAAGGAATTAGAACTTACATATCATCGTCGAAAATACAAGAAACAACTGTTTATGTTATCTCCTAGGCATAGTTCCTCCTCCGTAAATCAACCTCGTCAAACATCTCCGTTTCCATTATCTCCTTTAATTATGGCTGAAGAAAATCTCACAGTCGAGAAACCCCTTTCGGATTTCTATACTGCCTTACAGGAAGGACCTGCTTCCTGCATTAAACTCGATGCGATTGTAGGTGATTTTCATGTTCCGCCAAACATTTGCGGTTTGTTACCTGTTTACCATGGGTTAGACCATGAAAAACCGTACAATCATCTTCGTCGGATGCAACAAGTAGTCACCACTTTCCTCCATCCGACCGTTACCAACGAACAAGTCTTGCTTAGGTTGTTTCCCTTCACCTTAGCTGATAAAGCTTCAGTTTGGCTCGCCGGACAAGCGCCGCAATCCATTGACACATGGGCCAAACTTGTTCAAGCATTCATGATAAAGTTCTATACTCAGAAGAAAACTACAGAAATGCTTCAAAAGATTCAATTCTTTTCGCCAAAGACCCTGTGAATCCTTTTCGGAAGCGTGGAGCATATTTACTGATCTACTTCTCGAATGTCCCCATCATCAACTCGACACCGCGGTATTAGTCCGTTCATTCTTTAATGGTCTCTCTGACCATCAAAAGGAAACATTAGATATCATGAACGGCGGTTGTTTCATGGACAAGGGCGCTACTGAAGCATACACTTTTCTGGAGAAACAGGCCTCACGAAGCACCCATTGGGGAAACACTGATTCTTCTAGATCTTCTAAAGACACTCCTACCAAAGTTACATCTATGTTTGAGGTCAAACCCGATCCGGAATTAAAAACTCTAATCGAGTCCCTAAACAAAAAGGTTGATGCTCTTTCGGTACAAGTAAATGAACAAAAACCCAAACAGTCATGGCCGCCAACGCTTCCCCATGCCCTCTTTGTTTAAGTCCCGAGCACGCCGATTCTTATTGTCCTTTGGTATACGAAAGTGTCCTCCCCAAACCTTCAAGAGGCTTATGCTTTCAACATCCCTAATGCACCTTGGCGACAACATCCGAATTTAGCTTTGGGCACCCCCGCCCAACAACAAGCTCCTTCTTGGTGGCAACAACGTTCTGTCACGACCACCCGCGAACTACAATTCCTATCGTCAAGGAAATCCTCCACAATTTCAGCAAGGGCAAAGTAATTTTCCCAATAACGCAAATATGGGATACCAAAACAACCGCAACCTTGTTCCCGCTAACCAAGGATATGGCTACCAAAATCAACCCGTGAATAATAACCGTGAACTAGTTCCTGCTGCTCCCTTAGTACAATCCACAGCCGATAAAACGGCTGAAACTTTCCTGACATACATGAATCAACAGAATCAAATCCTAGCTTCTATCCAATAGTCTCTTCAACTGTTAGCTCAGGATAGAAGTCAAAAGGGCGTGTTCCCTGGCCAAGCAGTTCCAAACCCTAAGCCTACAAACACTGCCTTTGAACTCAACAATGCACCAAGAACTAGTAATCCAAGCCAGGGTGAGGTAAATGCCATTACCACTCTTCGTTCTGGCCGAACCATCGACAATAATATACGTATGCCAGACGAGGAATCGATAGAAGCCACGACTAACGTCCTTCCAACTCCTACCTCGCAACCTATAACGGACGAAGTTGTGCCATCAAAATCTACACCTACGTCCCTAGGAAAAGATACCATTGATCCTTGTACGCGATTCCGTCCAAAAGCTCCATTCCCTGCCCGTTTGGTAAAGAACAAACATGACGAACATTTTGATGAGATCCGTGAAACCTTCAAAAATTTGACCATAAACTTACCTTTCCTAGATGCGCTAAAGCATTTGCCCAAGCATGCCAAGTTTTTGAAGGACATGTGCACCACCAAACGACGCATCTAATGTACCTCAACAAGCGTTCCTCATCGAAAGCGGTTTCCTCGATTACCACTACCAATGGTGTGGTAAAGTACAGGACCCGTGTCGAATTAACCGTACCATGCACGCACGCGTTGACAAGTATACCGCATCTGGCGCTTTTTTAAACCTAGGTGCGGTGTTAACCTACTTCCCTACTACTTATTTAAGCGGTTAGGTCTTCATGAATTGAAACCTACCAATATGACTCTGAAACTCGCGGATCGCTCCATTAAGTACCCAAAAGGCATAGTAGAGAACGTTATAGTAAAGGTCCAAGATTTTTACTATCCAGTTGATTTTGTCATTCTAGATATCGAAGTAGCCGTGACTCGATCCCTATCATCTTGGGACGCGTCCTTTCCTTGCAACCGCCAACGCTTCTCATAAATTGTCGGGACGGTTCAATGACATTGTCTTTCGGGAACCTTTCTGTCGAACTCAACGTGTTCAAATTAATGAAACAGTTTCCCGATCCTATAATGGAGGGCGAGATTAGCTTGGTTGATAGTCTGGAACATGATTATTTCACAAACTCTTTTCCCCCAGACGAGATACACCAATTTCTTTCTTTTGATAATCCGGAGTTTGACGATGACTCGTACGTAAGGGATGTCCATGCATTATTAGAGTCAGTACCACTATTTGACCCTAATGCTTCGGTGCAAACTAATTCAGAAGAACCGGATTCGCTCTTTTCCATTGAAGAGATGATCCCTCACGAATCCTTGATCCCCAATCCTCCAACTCCGGATTTAAAACCTCTACCCCCTGATTTGAAGTACGTGCATCTCGATCTCGATGGTAGTCACCCTATAATAATTTCTTCTCACTTGACTACAGACGAGGAGGCACGTTTGATTCATGTCATTCGTGAACACCGCTCCGCTATCGGATGGTCTTTAGATGATATCAAGGGAATAGACCCTAGCATATGCACGCATCGTATACATCTTGATGACGGCACAAAGACATCACGAGAACCACAACGCCGCCTTAATCCCGCAATGAAGGAAGTAGTGCGAGAGGAAGTTCTACATTTACTTGATGCGGGTATCATATACCCTATCTCAGATAGTGACTGGGTTAGTCCTATCCACGTTGTTCCCAAAAAGTCCGGCATTCAAGTTGTGCAAAATGAAAAGGGTGAGTGCATCTCCACTCGCATTCCTTTAAAATGGAGAATTTGCATTGACTATCGCAAACTTAATGCCAGAACCCGTAAAGATCACTTCCCTCTCCCATTCATTGACCAGATGCTAGAACGTTTAGCCGATCATGCTTACTACTGTTTTCTTGATGGCTATTCCGGATACTTCCAAATTGTCATCGATCCCGCCGATCAAGAAAAGACAACTTTCACATGTCCCTTTGGAACCTTTGCATACAGACGAATGCCTTTTGGTCTTTGTAATGCTCCAGGCACTTTCCAACGCTGCATGCTTCACATTTTTAGTGATATGGTGGAACGTTATATGGAAGTCTTCATGGACGACTTTTCCATTTACGGAAATTCCTTTAACGATCGTTTATCCAACCTTTCCAAAGTTTTTAGCGTTGTAAGAGAAAAATCTGGTACTCAATTGGGAGAAGTGTCATTTCATGGTTACCAAAGGACTTGTTCTAGGTCATATTATTTCAAAAGACGGGATAGAGGTTGATAAAGCTAAAATTGTTAAAATTTCTTCGCTACCCTTCCCACGTACAGTTCGGGATATCCGTGCCTTTTTAGGCCACGCTGGGTTTTACAGGAGATTCATTCAGGATTTTTCTAAAGTTGCTCGACCCTCTTAACCAATCTCCCGCTTAAGGATGCAAGATTCGACTTCAATTTCAATTGCAAACAAGCTTTTGATACTCTAAAAACCGCTCTGACTACCGCTCCTATCATTCAACCCCCTGATTGGTCTCAACCATTCGAACTGATGTGTGACGCTAGCGACTTTGCTATTGGTGCCGTGCTAGGCCAACGACGTGATGACAAACCCGTTGTCATTTACTACGCTAGTAAAACTCTTAACGACGCTCAACGTAATTATACCACAACTGAGAAAGAGTTCCTAGCTGTTGTCTATGCCTTGGATAAGTTTCGCCCCTACCTAGTTGGAACATCGACCATCGTATATACTGACCATGCCGCAATTCGGTACTTACTCGCGAAAAAGGACGCAAAACAACGATTGTTCCATTTGGATCCTTCTCTTACAAGAATTCACCCGGAAATCAAAGACAAGAAAGGAACGAAAAAATGTCGTGAGCCGACCATTTATCAAGGTTGGTTGGTGACATCGATAGTGATTCCGAAGCTATCGGTGATTCCTTCCTGCACGAATACTTGTACTCTATTTTCTCATCTCCATGGTACGCGGATATCGTTAACTACCTAGTTCTTGAGAAAGTCCCTCCTTTTGGTCACGCCCCGATCATAAAAAGTTCTTATCCATCGTAAAAAAATATTATTTAAGGATGAACCCTACCTCTTTAAGTATTGTTCCGACCAACTCATTCGTCCGCCATTTGCATTCCGTGACCGGGAACACACCGACGTATTATCCTTTTGCCATTAACAATCTTCTTGGAGGTCATTTCAGTGGAAAGAAAACTGCGGCCAAGGTGTTATAATGTGGTTTTATCTGGCCTACCCTTTTTCGCGATGCACACGAACATTGCATAGCTTGCATTCGTTGTCAGCACCTAGGTCGAATTACCAAACGAAATATGATGCCCCTAAATCCTATCTTGATTGTGGAAATTTTTGATGTTTAGGGCATTGATTTTATAGGACCCTTCCCTATTTCTCAAGGTTTTCTATACATTTTAGTCGATGTAGACTATGTGTCCAAATGGATTGAGGCACTCGTGATGTCGCTTCAAATGACCATAAGATCGTCGTGAGATTTGTAAAAGAAAACATTTTTCTCGTTTTTTGGTGTTCCCAAAGCTATCATCGATGATGGGGGTACACATTTTGTAACAAATTTTTGGGTTTTAATGAAGAAATATGGAGTTACTCACAAGGTTGCTACTCCATACCACCCACAAACGAAAGTGGCCAAGTGGAAGTCTCCAACAGAGAGATAAAGTCTATTCGAGAAAACCGGTCAACCCATCAAGAAAGGATCGGTCTCTCCTTTATCGGATGCCTTGTGGGCATACCGAACAGCATTTAAGACACCTATAGGGATGTCTCCTTACCACATTGTTTTTGGAAAACCTTCTCATCCGCGGTTGAACTTGAGCACCGTGCCTTTTGGGCCATCAAAAGCCTCAATTACAATATCATCGAGGGCAGAAGTTTAAAACCGCAATTAAATGAAGTGGAGGAGATTCGAGTGATGCTTATGATCTCGAAATCCTACAAAGCTAATATGAAAAGAGTGCACGACAAGCACATTTGGCGTAAGGATTTCAAAATTGGCCAAAAAGTTTTTCTTGCATAACCAGATTACACATCTTTCCCCGGTAAATTGAAAACACGATGGTCCGGTCCTTTCATTGTGTCACCTGTGAAACATTATGGGGCAATCTCTTTGCTTAATCCAAAAGATAACAAAGAAATTTCAAGTCAATGGACAACGCCAAAACATTACCATTAATTACGGTCACCGATGTTGAGCGGACTCTTCTTCTCGTAATCCAGTTTTTAATCGACTAGATGTTTCATTTTGGCATACTCAATCTTGTTTCTATAGAGGGTACGCCATTTTGGTACCTGGGCCATCTTCTATCTTATGATCTCCAAAGTTCTTTGAAGTGTGTGGTTGCAAGCGTCGGAACCTTAGTCCACAAAAACTCTTTTACAGAACTGAGTATAAATGTCTTTCTCAGAACACGAAGCAAACGTGTTTTTCGTAAACGATGGGTACCTAAAATTTCACCTCCTTCCTTCTCTTCCCTTTTCTACTCTCTACCTCGCGAACTTCAGCTAATCATTTGGTGTAAGTCTCACTCATCACTTAATAGGAAATGGTCGTAGTTCTTTTGCTCAGAAACGACGCGGCGCAAAGGATGGGCTGGTGTATGCATTGCCAAACACCCTTCTGTCTAGGCCCGGACTTCCTATCCGATACTAGCCAGTTTAAGGTATACTTTTGTCTAACACCAGCTGCGCAGGATAATCTTCGTTGCCGTGCTGTTTCTCCCATAGGTTGGGATTTGTTTTGAGGATCTGACGTTAAAAGACTCACCTTGTAAATATGATTATTTTGTTACATTTTCCCTTTGCATTAAGTTTTGCACAAGGGATTCGTGTCAAACCTCAGATGTTGCATACTTGGAACACAAACGGGCAATGGATTCCACCAGACCAACCCTAGAATTGGTTACTTTGAGTCCCTTGGGGCGGTTTGAGGATAGCCGTATGTAAAAAGGGCAATTTTATTAGACCAGAAGCGCCAAGACGGTCCAGATGGTACCGTCCCCGCCCTAACCCCATAATACATAGAGGTGAAGCCACACGGCTGGATTGGGTTCGCCTCAGAGCCGACATGACAATTGTCTATGATTTAAGATGGTGACTCCCCTGGACATCCAGTGTTTTTCACGTATATCTCCCTTGTATGTAAATAAAACCTTTACACTTTCCTTCTCTTAAAAAAAAAAAATTGTGACTTTCAAGAATGACTCACACAATTGGATAGAATTTTTCGTGCCGATCGTTTTGATATCTCATTCGTCCAATTCGGAGTCCAAACGAGTCGTGGGTACGCATTTAGATTTTTAGGTTTAAATCAGGCTTTAGGCTTGATTTGGGCTTCGAGAAAATTTTAGGCCCAACCAAAATATCGATTTCTCAGTCCATTTAAACCCAAACAACCCGATAACACGCGTCACAAATCCACAATTCGTCTTCCTAAAAAACCGGATCTTGCCCCTCTCGAATCGGGCCTCGCGACGAGACAGCCCACACTAAAACCAGGTCTCGCGCGAGACCCTCACAGCTCCGAACAAGAATCCCTTCCGTCAGATCATCCCAATTCTCCTCCTCATCAGTAATCAATATCCATCCTCTCTATACAACCAGAAATGGCCGGAAACAGGCGGATTTGTGTTGAAAAGTTTTTTGGGAATTTGTTCGAAAACGGGATGTTTGCACCATTCTTTGATCACGAAATTCACTCTAGAGGATGGGAGAGTTTGTTATATGCCAATGGAGGGCTTTATTCCAAGGATTTGGTGATGAAATTCTACGACAATGGAAGCTTTAATGGCGACCATTTTTGGGTCACCGTCGAGGGTGTGCGCCATGAAGTCACACCGGTGTTGCTCTCCGGGATCATGGGCATTCCACTGGTCGACCACGCATCGACTTCGCAAGAAGCAGTCCCGCGTGTACCCACTGACTTACGACCTAATGCTCGACATGCTTATCGAGGGAGAGTACAACATCGACGGAAAATGCGCGAGATCGTCACCGGTGCGCGACGGGAAAATAGCAGCAAAGCGACTCAATGGTTGGGACTGAACGTCATTGGCACCTCGAAGCCTTCCGACATCAACAAGACCTTCCTCCACCTTCTCTGGATCCTCCAGGAGTGAAAGGGTCACAATTTTTTTCACACAATGGAAGCTCCAAAGATGATTCCAGAACAATCTTTCCATTCTTTGCTAAATTCTCCCAAGATATGGACATCTTTTCGAGACTACATCACTCAAGTTGGATGGAACTCTCTAATTCTACACCCGAGCGGACATACTCCCCGTGTTTGGCAACTTATTTTTATAATAACATGGAAGATCTACCAATGTCCGGTGGTTTCCCTTTGAATGGGTTTACACTCACGTATTGGTAACACCCGACACGCTTTTATGAGCCAACAAAGTGGCTATGGCTCTAGACCTTCCTCCTCTTCACCCGGATCTCCCATCCAATACATGATAGAGAATGACCTTAATGACTACTCTAGGGAAGATTTTGCTGCCCGCTATGGCGATGGCCTTGCCCACGCCAAAGAACGTGCGCCGGGCGGGCCGATGGCCGAATTCACTATTCCACTAGCCAAGATGACCATGAATATTGAACCGCCATGTTATTTATTCTTCCCCAACATCATGGGAGATTGGCATTTTTCCACAAAGATCAAAGGCAGCGTGTAAGACATTCCATGCATTGGCCCAAAGAACATACCACCTTCGACATTCTGTAACTAGTAATTGAGAATCTTAAGAAGGCTCGGATCTCTTCGCAACACTATATCACCGCCGCCATAAAGATGCAGAATAGTGAGGACATACTTCCTCGAGTTTTGTAGCCACCTTCTTCAGATGGGCAAAGGTCGACTCTATGTGTCCAACAAACAAGATAATTCGTTCCTTGCTATTTCGGACATGGACACGCCCAGCAAGGTATCTTAAGAAAGTTCGTTCTTTCCCTAATGATGAAAAAATGATAGCTCATCTAGACAATGCAAAGAAGAGGAAATGGAGTGAAGTCTGGAAAGCTATGATAGATTGGCGGGATGCGAAGGAATGGCATTTCTACAAGGACGAGGCAAGGAGGGACTATCCCCCAGTTCAAGGTTGGGGCAATATGAGTTGATGCATGTACATATTTGTTTTATGTTTTGATGTGAAATAAATAAATGACCTAACAGTGTGCTACTCTAACAGTGTGCTTTTACTTTTATGATGTATAATTATAGTGTGTTACAATAAATTTCTGTGGAAGATGTCAGCTTTATTTTTGCTCAAAGCCTCTCAGGTATACTTTTTCTTCCTCTTAACACTTTGAGGACACAGTGTCCGACAGTTTGGGGGTGGTGAGAACCTTTTGCAAAAATTAGGCATGCATAGTTGTATATAGTTTACTTAATGTCTAAATAAACGTATTTAGTGACAAATTCTCGTTTCCATTTCTATGATGAAAAATATTTAGAAATCCCCCCCTAGCATCAGAATCAGGACTTGTCCTTAGAAACTTAATTTAATACATATGCAATAGTTTTTACATCTTTTCATGAGCATTCATGCACTGACTATCATTAAATATACACAGCAGTAAGTTTCTGGGACCCACGGTTAGACAACTTAGTTTCCATATCCTGTAAGAATCTAACCAAAAGCCTCAAATGTATGATATATGAGTAATGACACAGAGGAGTAGTTCTTCCGAATAGAGAAGTTCACACGCCTACTTACTTGATCACTACCCAAATCCTAGGGCAGAATTTAGGCCTTCTTTGGATCGATATAGCCAAAAATTCGCGACTGTAAAAAAAAACATTTTACCGCTAGTCGCCCTAATTGAACCTTTCATTAATCCTTTTTCTACTTCACAAAAAAATCATTACCCATTTAGTAACCACAAATAAATAAGCCTACCTAGATGATGAGTATGAGAAATAGGATGAAGTGCAGCAAAATGAAGAGAAAAACCTTGTCACAAATCAAAATCAGTTACCTGTTTCAGAAGAAAAGAAAAAGAAAATAGAAATATGTTTCCAAAAATCAAAAGGCCAAAAATCAAATCAAAAGGGAATACAAAAGCTTGAAAAGTCCAAGTATGGAAATCCATGATTAGAAGCAGGAAAGAAAATAAGGATTCTCTAGTATAAATATCTCGAAGACCTTATTCTCTCATACTTATCATTTTTCTTGAACTTTCCATTCCATTTTCTTCTACACTACCACCTAAGCCCCATAACACCTAATAAAGACCTCTAGCTCAATTAGGAATAGGATAGTGTGATAATAAGTAGTAGTTGTGACTTCTCGACCTCGGCTCCTCTGACTGTCATTGAGTATGTGAGGAAACGTGTGCCCACTATACACTGGAGATAGCAAAGCTTGAGTGGAAAAATAAGAGAGAAATTGTGTTTCGACACATACCTGTGAGAACCTAATTAAGGACGCTATCCATAGGATCCAAAAATGGTCCTGCTCGTACATTTCATTATTAGATTACTGCATGCATGCTCATACGTAGATGTTTCAATTATTGTATGTATATTAACTTGAATTTCGAAAAGAATAAAATCCTTGTTCCCCGCTAGTGGGATGTCTAGATACCGAGATTAATTAAGGAAACAAGCCTTTTTGTTATCGAAGTCGTTGTAGTATAAATGAAGTTTGTGAGTATCTTCTCCGAAAACTCTCACGCAGGTTATAACTCGCCCACTAGGGAATTCCTAGTGGTTCAAGGCCTTGTTGCATACGGTCAATGCAACCGCACTCTGCTAAATGAGATTTAGCTTTAGACAACACATTTTTGACCACTTATCGCTTTAATGTCTCTTCTTTGCTTGAGGACAAGCAAAGTGTCTTTGTTGGGGGTGGTGTGATAAGCACCCAAAACTGTAATATTAAAACCCCGAGACATAACATTTTGGTCGATTATGTGTTTAATAATCATGTAATAATTATATTTTCGTACTTTTGCGGTGTTTCCAATTAAAATGAATATAGTGATAAAACATGCATCGAAGTACAGGAATACGGGAATATTTGGAGTCTCCCACTCGACCCCCGTGAAGCCGAAGTTTCCAAAAGAACAGAACCAGTGCGGAACGGGCCCACATATAAAGAAGCAGGAAACTTCCGAAGCTCAAATCGGATAAATCTAGGTGCCGACGTTGGCTAGTGAAGCTGCCAAGTACAGGAATACGGGAATATTTGGAATTCCCACTCAATCCCCGTGAAGCCCAACAAAGCCTGACTAGAGCCGAAGTTTCCAAAAGAACAGAACCAGTGCAGAACGGGCCCACATATAAAAAAGCAGGAAACTTCCAAAACTCAAATCGGATAAATCTAGGTGCCGACGTTGGCTAGTGAAGTTGCCATAGCGACCCGGGCGACGAACTCTGCGTAAGGACAAAAAGTCGTAAAAACGCCAAAATCGGCGCCGCCACTGGACACACTAAGTGGACCCACTCTGCAGCCCAGAAGGCATGATGAGTCAGCATAGGCAGGTGGCAAAGGATGGTTTCAAATTGATACCACCTGGCAAGAAAGAAGACACGTACCAATTCAAACCAGGTGGTTTGAATTGAAATGAGCTAACAAACAAAACATAAAATCAGCAAAAAGACAAAAATTTAATACGGTTAAAACAAAACTTTGATTCTCAAAGTTTTGAACTTTTCAATTAGCTAAAAACCAAACCTGATTCGATATTAAGATTTCACGTGAAGGGTCCCCCGCCTATATATATGTGAGGGGGGTCTTCATATATCCTCCTTCAGCATATTAATGCTTTAGCTACGCTTAGTTTTTTTTTTTCTTCTTCAGTACTTACATTCCGCCATTTTTATTTCAGCAGCTTAATACAGTAAGTTATTTTACCCTTAATAACAGTCATTTCTTTTCTAGTTTAATTTCTGTCCTGCATTTATTTACTTAATGTATACAGCAAGTTTTATTATTCCTTCCATGATGATGAGCTAATCCCCCGTGGGGAGGGTTATCTTTGCCAGGTAAAAAATCGGATTGACTCGTTAATATTCTAGAATCACTACTTAGGAATTAGGCATAGAATTAACATCCGGTCCCAAAATGACCGATCGTACAAAGTTGGACTGGCCGATGCTCCAGGACTGTCTCGCAGCGACTCTCGGTGTCGACATGACTCTCCAATTCGGCCGGTGATGTGAAATCGAGCCAGAGCGGAAATAATATACCGAGTTGCGGTATTATTAAAACTCCTTATGCTAGTGAAATGCGACCTAAAGATGTGGGCATGCACTAGGGATCAATATCGACGCGTCTCCAAAACGAGATTTAATTAAAGATGTAGTGATTTGGTAATAAAAACTGTTAAGAAATGATTCTTGCATGAGCATGATTAACTCTCTCCTGTTTCTCTACATTTTGTTTACCTACATATAATCGCCGTAGTAATTTATTTTATTTGCATTACCGTTATTTTAATTAAAAACCAACTAAAAAGAAACCTAAAAATCATTCTCACTTAAAGTTGTAACTCCAGTTGTGAACCTATCCGAGCCCTAAGGTTTGGACGATCCCTTACTTGACCTATCCTACCAATCCCACGTGAGTAAGGTAACTTGACTAAAACGTACGACTATACGGACGTTGGACTTTGGACTTTGGACTTGGACTTGGACTTGGACTGTGGACCTCGGACTTAAGAAAATAAGTAACTGAAAGCCAATAAACGTGTGTAAAGAGCGTTTTATCAGTTTACTAGAAGGAGTTCGAAACTCACATGATGAGTGGTACTACCTGATGAGGGTATGCAGACTAAATTCAACAGCCTCTGAAGTAATTAGAGCGTTAATATGTGCAACAGTTCAAGCAATATGGAATGAGAGAAATTGGCGCCTAAAGAAAAAGAGATTCAAGACTCTAGAAGTGGTAAGCTCGGAAGCCCTGAACTGCATGAGAGAATACCTGGGGAAGAAACTGGACGTAGTCAAAGATGATGTAGCAACTAGAGCTGTGTTGAGGAAGTTGGGTATCGGGGCCAACTTTAAACAAAAGGAGGAGAAATGGGTAAAATGGGAGATGGCCAATTTAGATATGGCAACTTTGAACACAGATGGCTCGGTCCAACATGGGAAAGCAGGGTACGGAGGAGTATTGAGAGACCAAAATGGAGATGTCCAAATGGCCTTTAGTGGTAGCTTGAACAAGCTCTCAGTCATACATCAGGAATTACTAGGAGTCTTGAAAGGCATCCAAGGTGCAGCTGAGATGAATATCTTATAAGTGGGAGTACAAGTAGACTTACTCAGAGTAGCACAAATTTTGAATGGAACAGAGGATCCGCCATGGTACTGCAGGAACTTGGTAGCACAGATAAGCGTGGAGAGGATCAAGTTTGCAAAGCTAGAGGTAAGGCATGTGTTAAGGGAAGGAAACCAGGTGGCAGACTATTTGTCTAAAGTTAGCACCACTAGAAATAGTGTAAGTGATGATGGTAGAAACAACACAATGTACTTTATTCCACCTATGGATAAAAAATTGTCAGATTTGATCAAAGGGGATAAAGAAGGAAGGATGTACTTGAGATGTTGATATTAATGAAGGGTGGGGAACTGAAAACCCTAGTTATTTAAAAAAAAAAAAAAAAAAAAAAAATCAGTTATGTTCAGATAAAGAGGGATATTGTTCAGTTAAAAAGGCTTCTTTAGGTATGTTAGTTTTCCTCTTCGTGGTGCATAACTCTTTTAGAAACTTAGCGTGTCCAAGTAGACTTTTTATAGCATCTAGAAAATGTAGGTTTATAGTCAAATTTTTAAACACTTCCCTAATCTCATCAAAATTTTCATCCTTTTTAGACATAACTAGTCTCTGGGGAAACAGTGGTTTTTCTATATACTTAGCATAAGGCTCAACAACATTATTAACCTTGTTTTTATCTTTTGCCATTTTCCAACTAGGTTTCCATATTGGAACCTCTACAGGTGTAGGATCATCAATTTCTATTATGGGGTTTAGTAAGTTTTCTTTATCTTGTTGTGGGGAACCCTCAGGTATTATAACTTTGTTGTCAACCACTTTCCCTAAACGGAGAGTAGTTACGGCTTTTAGTTCTCCTTGTATTATATTTTCATTACTAGAACTACCATTTAATTCAAAGACTGGGTTTGTTGATTTTGGAATAGGTATAGGTTGACCTGAAAACACGCCTTGTTGGTTATTATTTTGGTTAGGAGACAGCTCAAGTACCTTTTGGCACAAAAACTGCATCATTTGCATCATTTGTTGTAGCACGTTAAAGTTTTGATCATGTTGATCTTTCAAAAATCTAGAGTTTTGTTCATTTTGTTGCCTCATCAAGTTGAAGTTTTGTTCATTTTGTTCCTTCATCAAGTTGGAGTTTTGTTACATAATTTGATTTTGATGTTGCAACAAAGTTACTACTATGTCCTCTGTAGATGGTTTAATTGGTGGAGTGACTGGAACTAAGGCTTGGTGCGTGGTCATGTCCTGATGTTGATCGTTTTAGGTCACGGGCACTAAACTTCTATTCTGGTCACCTAAATCACCTTGTCTTAGATGTTGGTTAAATTGGTGGAAGTTTGTAGTGGGCATAACGTTTTAATAATTAATACCTGGGGGTGTAGGTTGTTGTTGTTGATTATAATTAGTGTTTTGCATCCATTGTGTGTTAGGGTTAGTGAAAGTGTAATTATCTACGGGTTGTGATGGTGGTGAACCGTAGAGTAAGGGACTAAAGGAATTGGTATGGTTGGGATTAAAACATACATTACATGGAGGGGAGTTGATGTTCATGACTAGAGTGGGTATCGTTTCTTGTTTATAAACAAAGAGAGCATCTACCTTTTTAGTGAGGGATTCAATTAAAGTTCTAAGTTCAGGATCTTGTTTTACCTCAAACATACTGTCTACCTTAACTGTTAAAGAAGAAGTATTGGAGTAGGAGTAATCGTTACCTCCCTAGTTGTTACTTTTCTTGGATTGATTATCTAAGAAGTTATAAGCATCTGTGGCTCCTGTACTTAAGAAATTACCTCCGTTCATGATGTCTAATGTCTCCTTATGGTGTTGGGATAGGCCTTTGAAGAAGGCACGAACTAGTGTCTCTACCAAGATTATGATGGGGACATTCTACTAGAAGATCAGTGAAACGATTCCAAGCCTCAGAAAAGGATTCTTGAGGCTTTTGGCGAAAGAAATGAATATGTGATAGCATCTTATCAGTCTTCTGTGGTGGGTAAAATTGTTCCATAAATAATTCAACTAGTTTTTCCCATGTGTCGACAGCGTTTGGCTTTTGTGTTGTTAGCCAAGCTGCTGCTTTGTCAGCTAGGGTGAAAGGAAACACCCTTAGCTTTATTTGTTCAGGTCTTACGTTAGGATGATGAAATGTAGTAATTACTTGTTGTATCCTACGTAAGTGTTGATAAGGCTTCTCATGGTCTAAGCTATGGAAAACATGTAGTAGATTAAATATATTAGGGGGGATTCTAAAATCTCTTGTAGTATCTGCAAGAATTATGCATGACTCAGGTCTATCATTTAAAGCCTTATAGAAATCAGAGAGGGATCTCTCTGCTATTTCTTCACCCATTGCTACAAATGTAGTGGTGGTGGGTGTAGGTGGTGGGTGTAGGTGGTGTGTGTGGTGATTGGTGAATTTCTAGATAGGTAATTATTTCAGCGTCTATGATAAACTAATATGGCAGGTTTATACGTATCAGATCTTAATCTCATGCAAGTTTTAAGTCTAATAGGCAAGTCCTAACGAGCATGCAAAAAATAACCTGATTATTACTAGAAATAGAATCCTCTGATAGTAGATTTGATGATGTATAGAGGTGTTACATGGAGCGTCCTTGCTATGCGTATAAATAACATCTTCAACAGCCTTGATGCACGTCTATGTTACTTGAACAATTATACGAGTACTGGTCCTGGTACATGATATGGATTGTGAAGTCCTATAAAAAGATTAGCCTTATTAGTTTTAAATTTTTTAAGAATTAGGAAAAGGCTTTTTTCTATGGGCTTCGTGTTGGGCCTGGATGTCAGACCTGTTAAACGGGCTTTGGTAGTGGGTGGGCTTACTAATTAATATTATTTAATTATTTTTTTGTATTTTTTATCAAACCAACGGCCAGGTCACTTAGGAATTTGAGGGAGGTTGTCCGTGCGTGCACGTTCCTTAATTAGAGAACCCCAAATTCTGTCAATTTTCTAGACACCGTTTATAATGATGAAAAATAATTTTTTAAAATTTTGTAGATAGCATACGAGTAATGTACTATACTCGTGAGTTAAGATTTCAAATAATATTAAAAAATTAATTGAAGCTAATTAACTTAGGGCGCGTGCGCGCTTAAGATGTTGAAGGTGGGTCGCGCTCAGTGAAGGTAATTTGAGGGCGCACGCGCTCATAAATTAAAACTAGGGTTTCAAATTTTTAGGGTTAGGTCACGGGAGGGTAGGGAGTTGGCTGAACAACTCGTATGCTCTCGAACAGTAGTAGAAAAATTCGAAAAGATTACGATTAGTGTTTTAGTGTTTGTGTTTGTGAATAGTGAAAATAGTTTTGCTACCTAAACACGCGATACGTAGGCAAACAAGATGGCAAGCGGCGCCATTTGACAAGATGAAATAAATTTGATGTAAAAATAGTTTGTTTAACATGCTAAATTCATTCTAATCAAGTTATAATAATACTCTCTAAACATGTGTTGAAGAGGAGAGTAGTCATGTTCGAACCACTCTTGCTTGAACGTACTTGTAATGAATCTAGACTAATCAAACTATTAACTAATGAGAGAGTAATAATGATTTGAAAATAGTAAATATAAGATTGAAAATAGTAGATTTAAATGTGAGAAAGATAATTAGAGAAGGTTAATCCTCCACGCGATTCGATTGGCTATTAGTTAGTATTGAATCACTTATTTGATCCCTAGTGAACACCAAGTCCTCTTGGATCAAGGCTTCACTAGCATGAGAGTTTATCTCTACCATAAATCTGTTTGGTGGTGGCTTTAAACTCTAGTTCTCCATTATGAGCTCTATCTCTAGACACTCACAACGAAGAACTTGACGTTCTTGTTACAAAATAATACTAAACTAATGATTAATCATCCTCACATGGCTTCATAAACCTCATTTAATGGAGGTTTATCCTTGTTTCATTGGAATCATACTAATTTAGAATTGAATAGAAGACATAATTTAAAAAACAATTATTGAAAGTAAACTAAAGCTTTTTATTAATGGGAATTAATGGTAGCTACAAACTAAATTATTCTAACCCTAAACTAAACTACAACTACACTAAACTAATTAGAGACTAAGGGGAGGAAGGAGAGAATAAGTTTAGCCTTAACACTCTTTATATAGAAGAGGGTTAGGGTTACATTTTCATGCATGGGCCAAAACGGGTGACTTTGGGCCTCTAATGTGAGCCCAAATTTCATTAGGTTAAGTTTAAAGAGGCCACAAATGCTAGAAATTACTTAAGCACCCTTTTGGACTACTTTTATAGCTCTGATTGGGGCAAGGCCGGGTCCATTGGCAAGCTTATTCTGATCCAGTCGTTTTGACATAAAATAGGCCTAATTACGAGGCCCGAGTCCAAAGATATGCTTATTTGAAGTTATGTTGACTTTTCTGTTCTTTTTCTACCCGAATTGAATTTGAATTCCCAACTTTGACTGGGCTTAAAAATACTTTTTCTTCTTGATTCTTGGGCTTTAAACATAGAACTTCCTCAGCAAACATCTTGACTCATTTTCCATGAAAAATGGCGTCTTTAAGCACATAAACAGCTTTAATACCTTAAATACACAAAAACACGTAAACATTACTAACTCTTATTTATTATAAACATAATTGGCCTAAATAGAATACTATTAAGGGGTTTAAACTATACTTTTGGGTGCTTATCACTATCCACTCAAAGAAGGCACAAGATGGTTCTAGATTAGGTTGCTTGTTGGATAAGATATGATGAGGGCAAACTTGTACTTATCTACACATATATAAGTGTAGAGATTACCACAAAATAAGGGAGTTAGTTAACTAATAGGTAGACTCTAGTAGGAGTAGGAGATAATAATTTAGTTAATTGTTTTTATTTAGTTTTAATTCATTGTTTTCCATTTTCATTGTTTTAAATGTTCAAGCTTTGTTGAATCTAGTTTGTTTTCTTCCATTCAAAGTGTTTAATCTTGTTTTTCATCACAATAGTTCTTCAAAACATTTTCTTATTTATTCATTCAACCAACCAAAGTTGGTTATACTCATTTGAATCAATCAAATGAGTATAACTTGCTAACCAAACTACCTTTACATATCAAAATCTACATGTTTTACACTTAACCCACCATAGTATTCATGTCTTAATCCTCAAAATCTTAATAACTAGTGGTCTACATCTTCATACACCAAGTCTTACCAAGAACAAATAGAAAAGTTAAGTAAAGTTTTGTTTTTCTCCATCATACTTCTACTCACATATAGATCTAAGATGAACAACTTCAAAACCCCCATACTCAACCAGCATACAACTTCAGTTGCACAAGCCTAAGTCTCCATATATATAACTAAAATCAGGAAACGGATCATACATGCATTTCAAAAATCTTATTTATTCACCATCTTCATCTCGACTCCGATGTATGAGCATATAACCAATGCACTTTGGTGCTCTAGGAACCTTGCATTCAAATACTGATATGATAATGCAAGGTCCTTGAGTTGCAAATTTAACACTTCTCTTGATCGAGAGTATCAAAATAAATGGATTGTTAAGTTGAGTCGATTGTCATATATGGTTTGTTAGATACTTTTTTTCTAATGGAGATGAACAAACCATGGTAAATGAAAGGGTTGTGGAGAGGTTTAGGAGTGAAATAGTTTTGGAAATGGAGTGTGTGGGAAGGAGAAAAGATGTTTTTATGGTAGAGCACGTGACATGGGAAGTGTCCCGCGACAGTGGGAGTGGCGTGTGGGTAGACCCTAAAAGTTTTTTGCGATTTTGGTTTGCCTAACACTTAGAGATGGGGACTGCAAATGTCTAAATTTACATCAAGGATTAGGAGTTAATTCTTAGCTCTTATATGTAGGTAATCAGGTTGGGATGGTTTTGAGTAGTATTATGGCTGCTCTTCCTAAGTAAGAAGATGCCTATGTATCCAGCCCTGTGTTAGTGAGTCTAGAATCTAGCCACACGTAGCTCTTAAGGGTGGTTTTTACAATAATTGAGGATGAGTATTAGGTGCTACAAGTGTATTGATGAGTACAGATATGCGGTTGAGATAGATGATATGTGCCTAAAGGAGGCACATGGATAGCAGTTGTAGGTCTATCTGAGTTGGAATAAGATGTAATGATGGTGTAAGGCTGTAATGGTGCATATATTACAGCGAAATAGGCTTAGAGATAAGCTAGTAATGATGACAGTAACAGGTGATGATGTTATGAGATGAAGTTGAGGGACATGTCACCGATCTGCTGAGTACGCGAGTGTTACTGAGCGTGCGAGTGTTGTGGATGTTCGTATGTCTAGAGGTCGCATTATGTTAAGGGAGTCGTTGTGTGTGCGCATCACATGACTGAGGGGATGTCCCTTACAGAGCCCTCTCTCTCGTTAGCACGTTCTTGAAAAGGACGTGTTGACGAGAAAAGAAAAAAGAAATGGGAAAAATACCTGAAGGCACAGGATGCATCAATTACGAAAACTAAAGTGGGTTGGTTTGAAGTAATAACTACTGCGGTTATGATTGTTTTGCATATGAAGAGAGGCTTGTGGAGCTCAAGGTGGGTACTTGGCAGACAAAATATGGGGTAAGTGTTGTATATGCTGTAATGATGGAGGATCGTTGGATGAAAATTGTGCGAACCGTTGATTGTGTTGGTGGTATGAAAACTGGCGCTCAAAAGAAGGTAGGCAAAAGGTCAAGTTATCTAGAGCGTTGATAGGTTATAGAAGTTTGGGGATCGAACGAATGGGGATTGCATGGTTGTGGTATATAAGAGGAAAAAGTTGGTTGATAGAGGGTTTGTTTATTGCTTAGGAAGAAATAAAAAAGAAAAATTCCGACTATCGGTGTAGAGGATTGTGCTGAAGATTTGACAGGAGTACCTTTGATGAGCATTTTGATCTATACGGTGTCAGGTATGTTCTCAACTTTTCTTTGGTTTGTGATCAGCTCCCAAATGTGCGTTTTATTACCCTTACATTACTGCATTACAGGCCTTCTTATGCATAATGAAAAGATAACTCATATCTTTTATTGCATTTTTCAAGTTACAAAGCAATTCATATCACTTATCATAAAAGTTGCATCTTAGCACCAAAATGAGCCTTATTTACGCTTATTATGAATACTCAAAATTGCTATGAAAAAGTGTTGAAAAAGTCAAAGTCAAAGGTCAAAGGTCAAGGACTCCAAACCAGAAAGCTGAAAGTGAAGTCCTTAACTCAAAAGACCAGAGATAGATGTCATTGACACAAAAGAAGGCTTTCTCTAAAACCTAGCTTGATCAAGAAGGAATCAAAAAGCAAAAGCAAAAATCCAAAAGAAAGAGCATATAGCAAACTTGGTAAGGTGTCCCAAATGTAATGGGAGAGAGCAAATCAATCTTTTGTAAAAGTAGGGGGTATAAGAACTCAAAAGTAAGATGAGAGAATGCACCTAGACTTATTCTAGTGTCATGTAGGATTTTATTTTCAAGTTATTTTATATTCAAGTTATTTACTTTTTGTTCTTCATTTTCAATCTAGTTATTTTCTTCAAGTTTTTGTTCTTCATTCAATCAAGTTATTTCTTTCAAGTTTGTTCTTCATTTCAATCTTTTCATTTCTTTCAATGTTTGTGCTTTCAATCAACTAGTCTTTTCTAATGTTCTTCCATACAACTAGAGTTAGGAAAACAAGTCCTAAAGCTACAAAACCTACCTTTTCTCCTTCAAGACTCCCTTTCATCCAAGTTCTAAACAATTTATGGTGAACCTTATTAAATATCTTTTGAAGACTCCCACAACTACAACTTCGAATGGCGCAATCATCATGGATTGAAAGAATAAGGATGTTGGGTTGAACATCTAAGGAGGGAAACATCACTCTTACATTTTCATTTATTGTTTTTCTAATTTTCATTAATTTATTTCATTATTTTTCATTACTGATCTACTGTTTTGCAAATCCAGGTTTGAGATCCACATACTGGAGAAAAGTTGAAGTTGTTGCTGGAAGACGAACAGACTTGGTCAGAATCGGACAAGCGACCGCGCGCGGGACCGCACCTAGTCGGAGCACGACCGCCCAACCACCTCAGCACAGTCATTTCTCATTTTTTTCTCAGTTTATTCATTTTCAGTGTGTGGTTGTACTGTGAAACTCGGATTTTGTAATAGTGTAGTATAAAAAAACGGAAAAAAATAGAAAAAAATGAGTTTTTGATTAGTTATATAGATTGATGTGAGTGGAACACTTGGTTGAAGTTGTGCAACTTACCAAGAGTTAGAGTTTTCATTGCCTTGGGAAGTTCAAGTGTGTGAGGTGAGTTGTGAATCATACACTCGCGCACTTTGAATCAACATGGTAATCAACACTCTAATTACGTTTAGCTCTAGTTAATCTAGGTAATCTATCTAATTTAGTTAATCTATTAGTCTTAGTATTAGTGTTAGTTTACTTTTATGTTTTTGGCCCTTGAAGGAAAAGTTGTTTAATTGTCACAAACCTGAATTGTGGGTTTTTTAAGTGGATTTTTTTTGTAACCTAAAACAGGGAACGTTCGAATGGTTGGGCCTGATTCTCAGATTACGCGCTAACCAACGTCGCCTTCTCCTGAAGCAATATGTAAGCATGGCTTGAGAGGTAAATTCTAAACCTCCTCGAAGACCATGTAAGAGGATACCTTGTGTGTTCAAGCATGCTTACGTGATTGTTTGAAATTTAAATTCCGCACTGCAATTTCAATTCATGCATAAGGCTGAACCCGAGCCATATAATAACCATTGGGAAGTCATTCCCCAATGTAGATAAATTGGACGTTGCTTGATTTTTGAAGCCCTAGAAAAAAAAAAAAAAAAAATTAAAATCAATCAACTAGAGCCCAAAGTAATCACGCTCCTCCATAAAAGGACAAAAATATAGCCACGAGGATTTAGAGTATTCAGTTACTAGATTCCGGTAGACCAACTACCTTCCTCACTCCCTTCCCCAAGATTCACCGTGAGTGAGATTCTTGGTAGCACACCACTTGCTGAAGTGATTGCTTACTCTTATAAGCCGTGTAGTAGATTCATCCTAGTATCGTGCCCAATTGTTCATTTGAACAGGGCATAGTAATCTATAGACCAAACAAATATTTTCAAAAATCCAAAAAAATGAATTTCTACTATTTGTGCATTATCATTGATTGAGCATTCATGTCTTATCAATATGCATCGCAACAGTCATGGAATTACAATGCAAACCCAGAACCTTGTTCTTTTTGCGGTAGTCCTTATCACTAGTTATCTCATTGTCCATCATATAACGAATTCGAGTCTACTACGGGAAATCCTTACAATTACGAACCTCAATTTTCAAACTTCCCTAGTACCCCATACACTCAAGAGTTTTCCAATCATGCCGACAATTCATTGAGTTCCACCACAAATAGTTAACCACCATTCATATATCCATATGGTCAGTCAGACTACGGTTTCACCCAAAATCCATTACCATTCATGTCACCGTTCATATCAAATTCATATTCTACTACACTATCCATCACAGACCAACTCTACCAGGAAATGGCCAAGCAAACAATACTAACTCAACAAATAGTAACTACCTTATGTTTTCTTCAATTCGATTCAAAAGATACCACATCTGAGACTAATATTCTTTCCACCAGTCCAGAACCCAATCGGAAAGAGAAACAAGGTGTTGCTATAACAAAGCCAATTGTTAAAGCCCATCATGATACTAATGACTAGTTAAAAACCCATCATCCTTCACCTGACTATCGTATGAATTCCAGATCTTATGATGATGACTATATGATTGAAGTCACAGTTTCTTTCATATGCCTTAACGCATCATCACCCATAAATGAGACAACTCCGGCAGAAAAAACTCAAGAGCATGTATTGGACTCTACACACTTGGAAAATGGCATTGAGAAAATTTATGAAGATCTAGGCAGAGAGGATAAAGAAAATGAAGTGCTTGGAAAAGAGGTAGTAAAATCTATGGTGGAAAGTTGATTTCAATTTAGTTTGGCCATTAAAGACTTATCGATGGAACAAATTTGTGACATCCTTACTATTACAGATATGAACCATAATCTTATGGAAACGCCTAAACTAGATAAAGAATTCTTTGAGTCCTAGAGATCTTGTGAAGAACCACCACCCAACTATCATCATCCCAATTTAATACCTCTTGAAATCTAACCACCATTCATTAAAAATCCACAAAATTCTTAGGACTACACCATGAAACAATTTCAAAGAAACCTCAAATTCACACTTAAGCTAATTGCCTTTGAGATCATTCATAATTTTCTAAACCTTCCCAGTAAAGAGACTTTGCCTAATATACAAACACAAGAGTCCATCATTTCAGTAGTAGAGAAACCTGGTATGTCTTATTTCGAATCATCTGAGCCTCATGAAGGACATCTACTACCAACCTCTCACTCTCTTAGACAATTCAGATATGACGGGTTATTGAATAAATTCCATGATGGGTTACACAAGCATTCTCTTATCATTCTGCATCTTACACTCCTAATGCATCATTTCATTCTATTTGGGGGTGTATGCTTTAATATATTTTTCTATAAAGACCCCCAATTGTTTAGACTATTAGTATATAGTTAACAATATATCATTCATTTCATATGCATAGTCTTGGGGAATCTGACTTAAAATGACTCTACATATAGTCTTGAATATCTAACTATAAAATATCCATATCGTGTCTTCTCGATGCATTCCATGAGAGTGCATCATTAAGGGAATCGGAACCTCCTCTTGGAGAGTACGGTTGTAAGTGCCAGAGCCTTAGTCCACGTATATCTTGCATTTTCTTTGTGAAACATTTTTTCCTCATCGTTTGAGTAAGTGTGATCCTATGAAGTGAGTATACAATTTTCTTTTCCTTTATTTTACATTTCTTTGTCAAAATAGTTGTTTTTCTCCATTCTCATTATGAAAGGTTCTCGATACACCAAAAGTTATGTGATTTTCTAAAAACAAAAAAACACGGGCAATGGATTCCACATAGACCAACCTTTAGAAGTACGCAATCTCCATTCTTTTAAGGGTGGTTTGAGGATTAGTTATATGTTATTAAGGGTTGCCCATATCACCATGCACTTTCTGTCTCATCTTAAACCACATAGATACCAATTGTCCCTTGCTCAACAACATATCATCATTGCACCCAGAAGAAATCCGTGCTTTCAATGTGCCAAATGCACCATGGAGGCAACACCCAAATACTAATCCACAAACCCAACCACCTCTAGGGTTTGTTCACCAATCACGTCAAACCACCAAATACATTCAGACAAGGACAATGTACCTACAACAATCAGAACAAAGCATTGGTTTCATCCCATTTTTAACAAGAACTACCAAAAAATCTACCAAAGAGACCTAGTTCCACCACCCACTAGTGTTCACTCAGATAAACCCTCCCATTACATCTTGCATAGTAAATTCCCCAACACACATAAATGAAGCCACAATCTGACTAGCTAGATTGGGTTCAATAAAGAACCGACACGAAAGTTGCCTGAGATCACCAGTTATGGTTTGTTTTAAAAAACTAGCATTAAGAATCACAGCTTTTGAGTACGAGTATCTTAAAACATCTCGCCATAATTTTCAAAACTAGAATATATAAAAATAAAAATTATATCCCCCGGAGTAACTAAAATGATACCGGATTCATGTATAATTTTAACTTCTTATCAAACCCTCTATATGGTTAGAGATACATTTTGATTGATAAACAATTACTTTGAAATACACACACACACACACACACACACACACACATTTCATATGTGCCAGTTTAGGTAGTTGTTTACATATTTTACATTTTGCACTTTTTTTAATTCTTCACATGTTAGTTTAATAATAATCATGCATTCATGTTAGATTTTTTGCATAACATATATTTTCAAAAATACAAAAACCCAAAAAATTTATAGTAGAATAATTATCCTTAGTACAATAAACCATGTATTTCTCGTTCTATATCAAATAACCCTCGCCCTAAACTTATTTAGGGGTGGCATATTTTCATCATGAAGAACAAAATACATGTGTATCGCCATTTTTGCTCATGTTTCTATGGTAATCTCATTTCTTATCTCTTCATACTTTGATGACAAATCATATTTCTATTTGGGGGTGGTATAGTAACATTTTGCAAAAACTATGCAATTTCTATATTAGATATAATAATATGTTTCTTCCTTTCTAAAAAAAATTGAAAAAAACCAAAAATATTTTTCAGTTTAGTAATACAAATTTTGGTTCCTTTTCTATGATGAATAAAAAGTTTAGAAGTCCCATTATAGCGATAGAGTAAGGACTTGTTCTTCTAACTTAGACTAATATACGTATAATAGTTTATGCATCTTTTCATGAATGTCATGTAGAAGCATTTGATTATATATAGCAATGAGTTTTCGAGAACAAGGTTATAACAATTAAGTTCCATATCTTGTGAGAATCTAGCCAAAAGTCTCATCTGAATGATTATTGAGTGATGGCACAAATGATGTCTGGATAGAAAGACCACATGCCCACTTGCTTGATCACCATGCCATATCCTAAGAGAGAATTTAGTCCCTTTTTGGATTGATATAGCCAAATAAACGTTAAAAATCTAAAAAGATAGTTTTTCTCTAGTTACCCCTTTTGGGCCTTCACAAAATTCTAAAAAACCTTTTTATTCTTCGTCATCAATTCCTTACCCGTTACAACACACAATAAAAAACTTACCGAACTGACGAGTTAAGAATTGGATGGATATCAGAAAAAAAGAAGAGAAGACCTTGTACAAAAATAGATTAGTTAGTTTCTTCGAAAAGAAAAGAAAGAAAAGAAAAGAAAGACCCATAAAAAAACCAACACTCCAAAAAATTCTAAGGACTAAATAATCGAATCTACCAAAAGTTCAAAATAAAAAAGGACACGATATCAGAAACAAAAGTAAAAAGAAACAAAAGCCAAGTTAGAACTCCCAAATTTCAAAATCATATGGAGTCACAAAGCCAAAGGGCTAAAGAATCACAATTCAGAAGTAAAGAACAAAATGATGTTCTTCTTTAGTTACAAGTATTTCGAAGACCCAATTTTTCAACTTATTAGATTTTTGTTCTTTCCTTTCTTTTTCTTTCTAAACCATCACCCTAGCCCCGTAACTCCTAATAAAATACCTCTAGCTCAATTAGGAATATGATGGTGTGATAGTAAGTGGCAAATGCAATCAATCGACCTTGGTTTCCTTTGGACGTCATTTATGTATGCGAGGAATATAAATACCAGCTACATTTGCGAGAATGAAACTTAAGTTAATCTATTAGAGAGTTGTGATTGCAACACACCCCTGTGAGAATCCACCTTTAGGACGCTCTCCAAATTTTTTGGAAACGACTCTGCTTTTATATTTCATTGCTCATGTTTTGCACATTTATATTTAGATGATTAAATTACTGTACATATATTATTCTAAGTTCAAAAGAGTTTGTCTTTATTCCCCGCTAATGATATGTATAGACTTTTGAGAATAAATAAGAAAACAAGACCCTTTGTACTAAATAGAAGAAGTTTGTGAGTACCTTCACTGGAAAACTCTCACGAAGCTTAAAGCTCGTCCACTAGGGAATTTCTAGTGGTTTAAGGCATTGTTGCATATGGTCAATGCAATCGCACTCCGCGAAATGAGATTAGTATAATTAATAATAAATCACTAATTTGTGATCTTAGTTTTTCTCTCATCTTTGCTTGAGGATAAGCAAAATGCTATTTGGGGGTGATGATCAACTCCCAAATGTGCGTTTTATTACCCTTACATTACTGCATTATATCTCTTCTTACGCATAATGAAAATACAACTCATAGCTTTTATTGTCTTTTTCAGGTTACAGAGCAATTCAAACCACTTATCATAAAAGCTGCGTCTTATCACCAAAAGGAGCCTAATTTACGTTTATTATGAAGACTCGAAATTGCTATAAAAAAGTCAAAGTCAAAGGTCAAAGGTCAAAGACTCCAAACTAGAAAGCTGAAAGTTAAGTCCTTAACTCAAAAGGCCAGAGATAGATATCATTGACACAAAAGAAGGCTTTCTCTAAAACCTAGCTTGATCAAGAAAGAATCAAAAAGTAAAAACAAAAAACAAAAAGGAAAAGCATAAAACAAACTTGGTGAGGTGTCTCAAATGTAATGGGAGAGGGCAAATCAGTCTTTTGTAAAAGTAGGGGTATAAGAACTCAAAAGTAGGATGAGAGAATGCACCTAGACTTATTCTAGTGTCATGTAGGATTTTATTTTCAAGTCATTTTACATTCAAATTATTTACTTTTTGTTCTTCATTTTCAATCTAGTTATTTTCTTCAAGTTTTTGTTTTTCATTCAATCAAGTTATTTATTTCAAATTTGTTCTTCATTTCAATCTTTTTATTTCTTTCAATGTTTGTGCTTTCAAAAAATCTTTCAATCAACTAGTCTTTTCTAATGTTCTTTCATACAACTAGAGTTAGGAAAACAAGTCCTAAAGCTAAGAAACCTACATTTTCTCTTTCAAGACTCCCCTTCATCCAAGTTCTAAACAATTTATGGTGAACCTCATTCAATATCTTTTGAAGACTCCCACAACTATGACTTTTGTTTGCTTATTTTGTTTCTATTGGGGAGGGTAGGAATATGTTACTCAACTAGTGATGAAAAAGATAGGTCCTTTTTGTAAGGATTGGTAAGATGGTAGGTAGTTATGGGTGGATTTTTGGATGTGATTTGAGACGTGATAGTGATAGCTCTGATGTTACTTATGTAGGATAAGAGGAGGTGTTGAGTGAGGAAGGAAGTGTTTGTCTGGAGGAAGTGTTATTGGTGGTGAAGTTTGGGGGTAGTGTGTGTGCGAAAGAATTGTTGGATATGGAGTAACAATCATTGTCGACTTAAGAGGAGGGTAGTGGGAGTAGTGAGTATAGAACTGAGTCGGGCAGTCGGGCGAGTGGTACCCAGGGAGTCGCGGGGATGTTGCTTGTTGGGAAAGTACATCGTGGCTCGAGTAGTGTGGAGTCGCTGGAACAAACAGCGAGAGAGATGATGGGGTTAGAAAAGTTGAAGTTTAGGGTGATTACTAACCTGCGAAAGGATTTTCCAGCTTGTAGGCGTCCTGAGTATGAGCTACCCATGTAGACAATGGTGGCCGGTGAGTATTGGGCAGATGATGGCTGGGTTGAGGAATTCTTTTTCGAAGCTAACAATCAAGTTTCTAAACTTTTGCAAGAAGAGTCCCTATTAGTTTACTAGTAATAGTTGGAGGTATCTGAGAGTTTTTAATTTGTTGAATGGATGCAAGGTTATGGGATTACTCTGAAGGATATTTTGGAGTATATGTATGTGAAGGGGACTTGGTCGAAGGATAGGACAGTGCCGACGTGTGCCCTGAGTTTGAGGGTGGGTGCATCAGGGTTGATGGATTGACTAAATTGGAAAGCTTGGTGGGAGTATCCAGTTCTCATAACAGGTTTGTTTTGCAAAGCTGGTAGTGGTTTGAACCATTGTCGGTATAATAATGAAGGTAAGAGTGGGTGGGGTTGATGTTTAATTTGTGTATGTTTGTGTTATGGGTTCGAGGGTTTCTAATATGTGCTTGTGTGTTTTGCAGAGATTCCAAAGTTTACAGTGCCATCATTGCAACGGTGCGGCAAGATAGAGGGTTTTGCTAGCTTGGGAAAGTAGGATAAAAAATGTTTGTTGCCGACGATTGTTGAATATTTTGACGAGCGGGGGTCGATTGTTGCTCGTGTGAAGAAGGTCGAGAAGAAAGATCGTGCTAAGAGTTGTAACAGGTGGTCGGTGAGTTTGATAAGGAATTTAGCTGAGGAGATGGATGGTGGTGTCGGGGACAAGAGGAAGGTCGGTGAGAATCGACTTTGCGAAGCTAGGAGGGGCGAATGTTGCAGATTTGACTAGAGGTGAGGGCGCTGGTGGAGTTGTTGAGGCGACTGGGAACCCTGTTGTGAGTGGTGGTGAACTGTCTATTCTAACTAGGGTGAGTGAACAGGTGGTGTTAGTACCAAGTGGTGGTGGGGTTGGTGTGGAAATGGCAGTGCATGTGTTTTTTTAATAAAGTGGCTGATGTTAGTCATGTGCCAGTTAGTGAGCAGGCGAGTGGTTCTAGTAGGTTAGCGCCTAGGCTGCCTAAAGATAGAGAGGATGACTATATTGGGAAGGTTGTGTTTGCGGAGGTTTGTAGGATGAGTCTTGTGAGGTGCACAGATGCGGCCTATGATCTAATGCCGATAGCGAGAGGTTTGGTTGATTCGATTATGCTGGTGGAGGCTGACCGAAAGTTGGTGGAGAGGATGACTGTTGTAGAGTTGCGAGAGCAAAATGTGGTGAGCACGTACTAGGTAAGTGTTCATTCTTGGTTGCACGATTTGTTTGGTATGCGTGACTGGGTTTAAGTGTTTCTTGTCGTGTTGTGTTGGTGCAGAATATGCTCTATGTGCAATAGCTGGAAATGTTAGCGTCTGTTTCGGCTTCATCTAATATGGAGATGCAATAGAAATTAGTTGAAATTGCTGACTTGAAGGCACGTCTTGAAGAGGTGGCAGCTGTGAATGACATTGTGTGTGGGGATTTGCATGCGGCTGAAGCAGCGAAGATGCATGCGATGAAAAAGTTGGATGAAATGAAGTTTCAACATGATAATGAGAAACTGCTACATGGATAGCTAAAGAAAATGTTTAATGAACAAACATTAGAGGTGGAGCGGTTGAAGATAGAGCTGAGGTTCGCAAGGGGGGACGGGCGCAGGTACCAGAGGCTGGCTTAAAGGAGTACCTCCAGGTGGAATCGTCTGGTTGCTTACCTAGCAGAGGGGCAATTAGTGCAGGTGCCTAGTGCGAAGATTGCGGCTATTTCCCAAAGTGACAACGATGCGAGTGATGATGATGATGATGATGAAGACGATTAATGTGGTGAAGCAGAGGTGTCTTTTGTTGCAGTAGCTGATGCATGGAAAGGGAAAGTTGTAGTCGACTCTGATTTTCCTGTTGAGGGGACTAGTGCTGGAGTGTCGACTGTGGTTGAAGTGCAAGCAAGCTGAAGTGGTTGACGCAGTAGGCGAGGGGGTAGCGGCTGATGGTGGTGTTATGCTTGCTCCTTCTTGATTGTATTGTTTATTTGGCAAGTGTTGGTGAGGATGGTGTGGCTCTAAGTAGCCTGATACAATAGAGTATGCCTTGTGTTGCTCGTCTTGCTTGTTTCTTGTTTGATGGTCAAAATAGCGAGTCGTTTTCCACTGGGTGAAGTTTAGTTGGGCTTGTTGTATGAGCACTTGAATTGATTATATTTTTTGAATACGTATTGCGATAGCTATTTTGTCTTCTTGTGATATGCATATCATGTTAGTTTGTAAGCATAAAGAATATAAGTAGAAAAGGTAATCTTGTCACTTTACCACATTTGTGGGTGAAGCGTATCTGGTCCTTCTTGGAAGTTATTGTTTTGGGAAGTGGAACTGTCATTTCGAAACTTGCAGTTGTTAAATACTGGAGTTATGCTGGACTGGACTTATCAAGCCAGGTTTGTGGGGGTGTCATATGAGATGTGGTGAGATGTCTTTGAAGAGGGAAAGACCATAGATGACATGTTGAGATATGAAGATCAAGAGAATTTGAATTGACATATGTGGTTAAGATTCTGCACATATTTTGTTGAAATCGTGGCCCTTGAAGCTGATGTAGATCGGATGGTTGGGAGGTAGTGAGCTTGCCTATATAAAGTGGTATATGAAGTCATTGTCATTTGCGTACTTGGAGAAATTTTGCCCACATTTGTTGCTGTTTTTTTTTCGTTTGTTCTTATGTTTTGTCTCTTGTTTGGTTTGTGTTTGGAGTTCTTTGGACATGTAGTGTGACTAGTGTTGAGGTGTGGGTGAGGTAGTTGTTATAGTAGGTTATTTGTAGTGTTGTTGAGAGATGAGGAAGAAAAAGAAGTGGCATTGTGGTTATGCTAGTGGGAGTTTGCATCAGGTGTTGTGGGGTTTTTTAGGTTTCCTGGAGATGGTGGTTTGTTGGTGGAAGGGGTGGTGGAGGGAATTTTTTGGCTTGATGCAGGTGATGGTTGTGAAGGGGTTATGGTTGGGAATGGGTGGTTTCAGGAAATGATGTGCCACACTAGTGGATGGTGCGGCTGCATCCCTTGAGGGAACTCTATTCGAGGGGCATCTGATCGTTCTTATGTATGGTTCTTCGAGGCGACGGTTTAGGTCGGTTGTGTTGGGGAAGGTTTAGAGCGATCGGGGAAGAGATGGCCTAATTGTGGTTGGGTTGTTAGTGGAATGGCGGCTGCAATGAGTCATTTTTACTCGGTTGTTCAGAAGCTTTGTCTTGACGACTACTGGTGTGCTTTGAGAGGAAATCAAAGGGACACTGGCAGGAGATGGATGTCTTAGTTTTTCACTTTTGTTGAAGTGTTTTCATCGCCTGGTGTTGCGAGAGACTTTGGCGGTGTCGATACGACGAGGGTACTGATGATGATGCCGTCAATTCAGCGGAATCTACAACTGTTGATCAGAACGATATAAGCCTTCAGTGTATGTAGAGAGTGAGGGAGTGACTTGAAATCTGAGCGATGTGAGCTGAGAGATGTAATGTGAGAAGTGTAATCTAAGAAATATAATCTGAAAATATATGATGTTGTGAATAATACGAAAGTTTCTGTGTGAAAAAATAAACTTTGCTCATATATGAATGATGTAGTCGTCCAATATATCTGTTGTTTGTTGAGTCTTTGTTGAGGGACAATTGAATTCGCAGTGCCTTGATAAGGTGTAACCTTTGGTCACCATAGACCATAAATGCGTTTGTTATCCCTCAACGTGGAATGTGAGCGCTTGTAGGTGTGATTTTAATCTATCTCTCAAGTGCGTAGTATTGTTTGTAAGGTGATGCTTATTAGAGCCGTTGTGTAGGCGTTAAACGTATGATATCAAGAGTTGGGCCGTTGGCCTTCGTTGGTTTGAACCTGTGAATAGTTAAATACATAGATTAAAATCAAACCCCTAGCGATCACAAACTGATGTATTGATCTGCAATCTATCAGGCTATGCCATAAAATCATGTATGGTAGTTAGTAAAGAGTTCACGTTGTATGAGTAAAAATGGAGATTTAAAAAATAGAGATGTTTTGCCTTGACTGACTATGACACTCCCGTGTTCACTATGGCTTGATTTGGTGAGGGGTTGGCCATAATCTATACCTCAGTCCTCAAATGTAGCATGTACTAGAGTACGAACTGACAGGTCGTGGCCCTACTTGGATTTTGTATATATGCGTTGATGAGGTCGTTGTAAGAACGCTTGCATGTTAGTTTTGTATTTGAGTTTCTAAAGGTATAGATTAAAACCAAGTCCTCAGTAAGTCAGTAACCAAGCATTGCAAAGACTGGAGTATTACATCATCTTTCATGAGAAAACAAATGTCTAAAACAAAAAGAATGAAAGGGAGGAAAGCTTAGTCTTTGCTTCGTTGATGCTCTTGAATGGATGCCTGAATCTGGAAGTGTTTGAACGATGATCTTAAGATGAGATCAAGGTTGACAATCCCTTTAGACGACGCCAAATATAAATGTCTAAATTTACATCAAGGATGAGGAGTTAATTCTTGGCTCTTATATATAGGTAATCAGGTTGGGGTGGTTTTGAGTAGTATTAATGGCTGCTCTTCCTAAGTAAGAAGATGCCTACGTATCCAGCACTGTGTCAATGAGTCTGGAATCAAGCCACACGTAGCTCTTAAGGGTGGCTTTTATAGTCATGGAGGAAGAGCATCGGGTGCGACACGTGTACTGATGAGTACAAATGTGCGGTTGAGATAGTTGACATGTGCCTATGGGGAGGCGTATGGATAGCAGTTGTAGGTCTATCTGAGTTGGGATAAGATGTAATGATGGTGTTCTCCATAATGATGATGTGAGGCTGTAATGGTGCATGTATTACGGTGGGAAGTGGGCTTAGAGATAAGCTGGTAATGATGACAGTAACAGGTGATGATGTCATAAGATGAAATCGAGTGATGAGTCACCGATCTGCTAAGTATGTGTGAATGTCGCTGAGTGCGCGAGTGTTACTGAGCGTGTGAGTGTTGTGGATGTTCGTATGTCTAGAGGTCACATTATGTTAAGGGAGTCGTTGTGTGTGTGCATCACGTGACTGAGAAGATGTCCCTTACAGGGACGGTTTGTGATAAACTATTCACATTCTTGTTCACAAACTTTTGGGATTTGGTACCACCGCCTAGAGATGCTCTTAGATTGAGACCAAAGTGAGAGAAAATTTCAACACAGTGTTTGTTCTCCCCCAGCTAAAGAGATCTCTCTCTGTATGGATCCAGTTACCAACTGACTAACAAACTAACTAGCAATGCTACAGGAAAACAGAGCTGCTACTATCAAGGATGCAACTTGCAAGTCTTGCATTGAAAAGCTTGTTTTTAGCTACCAACTAAGTAACTTCACTGAGTTACTTTAGTAAAGGCTGTAAAGCTATCTTGGATTGAGAATGTTCTTATAACTTGGGTCCGCTGATACAGTGATACACTTGGCTCTTTCTACACTAAACTTCAAACAATAATTCAGTTCAGTGTCTTCTTTCCCCAAAAACAGTTCATTAACTAGTACAGTTTGCAAACTTAATTAATCAAAATTTAAGTGATATGAGAAAGCAAAAGCAAAGAGAGAGAGAGAGATATATAGCTAGCATATGAAGAAGAGCCTTTATAATTTGGGATACTTCTGAACAGATATTTGCCTCCTTTTCCCAATACACTCTCCACACAATAACCCACATCTTGAGACAGAGAGACACGCAGAGTGAGCCATATAGAGATAGTTAAATTCAGATTTCAGACACACACAGACACACTACTCCCCTTACCCTGGACCAAAAACCCCATCCCACCACCGTCACTCATTTTCCTTCATTTTTTTATTCTCTCTAAACCTATGGATCATTAAATTCATCCATCTCCTAGGTTTGTGTATAACTTATTTATAAATCAAACTTTTCCTATCTTCTCCATTTTTTTTTTCCCTCTTTCTGGCCTTAGCTTAAAAATGGTAAAAGCCTTCTCCCTTTCTTCCTCTCAGCAAGCTGGCCATGTCTGAGTTTCAGCTGCCATCATTTTCTTTGCAAAGAAAGAGAAGTGGTCTGAAACTTAACTCTAGGAAACAGTAAATAAGGAAGAAGAATAAAGTAAAGAGGAGATGAACAGTACTTCAGCTGCAACAGGGATGGTCATGACTGGTTACAGGCCACCTTTCACGGCATCTCAATGGCAAGAGCTAGAACATCAAGCTTTAATATTTAAATATTTGATGGCGGGATTACCCGTTCCACCTGATCTTGTTATCCCTATCAAGAAAAGCTTTGAGTCCATGTCGGCAAGGTTCTTTCACCATCCTAGTAGTAAGCAAGAAACCCTCTCTTTCTTTCTTTTATCATCCTCATTCTTCTTCAATATTTACATCGCTGGTCATTAAAATTGTATGTGTCATTGCTTGCAGTGGGTTATTGTTCATTTTATGGAAAGAAAGCTGACCCGGAACCGGGAAGGTGTAGGAGGACTGATGGGAAAAAATGGCGGTGCTCGAAAGACGCTTACCCGGATTCCAAGTACTGTGAGCGGCACATGCATAGAGGCCGCAATCGTTCAAGAAAGCCTGTGGAAACGCAAACTATTACTCAGTCATCATCGACTGTAACTTCGTCCACCGCCTCTGGAAGTAGTAGCATTGCTGGTGGTGGTGGAAGCTACCAGAACCTGCCAATACACAATCCTCAGGGACTGTGTGTCGGAAGCAACCAGTCGCACTTGCAAATGGATCCTGTTTCTTATGGAATGGCTAGTAAAGAATACAGGTAGTTTAGTGTTTTGGTTTTGCAATTTACATTTGAAAATTTACTAATTGTGCTGGAATTGAGGGTCTTAAAAGATATATTGAAAGTTATCGGGCACTTTTGTGAGGGTGAAAATGGAGATCCTGTCACCAAACTAGGCAACGAGTATGTAGAAGGAAGCCTGTTCCAGTCTGAGTGCCTATGGCCCCAAGAACGTAATAGATTCAGCTACTTGATAGTCTGATTGCAGAGTGCTGAAAAGACTGCCACTTTGAAACATGTCCGAACAATGCTGGTTGCCTCAGTTTTCTCTGTTTTGGTTTCAGATTGTTATCTTGAAGTTTTGCATTTGAATTTTGGTTGCATACAGATATCAATCTGTTTTCTTAGAAAAAATTTTATTTTATTTTCCTGTTTCTGGAGATTTTGGATCAATTTTGTCACAGATTTTGGATCGGTTGATTTGGTTTCCAATTATATGGTCTTCAATTATAACTCCCTACTTTTCCATTTATGCTGAATTCTATCTGAAATTTTGTTCTTGGAGTGTTCGTGACTAAAACTAGCAGACCTTGCGCTATTGGTGGTTCTGGAGATTCAATAATTTAAAGCTGGTTGTTCTCCCCCTCAGTAGTGCTACATTATAAATGGCTGACTTTCCCTTAGCTGCTTAGTCCACCTGAACTGACAGGAGGATTTAAGAACATGCTTCAACCGTTGCTAGTAGATTCCTTTTCGTCTTCTGATGTTAGTACTCTAGGCAGAAAACAATAAATCACAGAATACAACATCTGAAACGTAGACAAGAGAGTGATCTGACTAATAATCTTCTGGCAACACTTTGGTAATATGTTGGTGTACAGTGTAAATAATTGTTGGCTGACAGCTCGTTACAAAGTGCCTTAATTAACACTCATAACGTGAGACAACTTATGTTGTTGTGTGTCAGCAGTCACCTTTTTGTTGGTAAGTAACTGGCTTTACACTTGTTTTATAACTGGGAGGAGTCGATGATATTTTCCACCCTCACCATACATTGTTTTATATCATGCATCTATGGTCCATTGGTGCCTTCTTACTTTGTTGGTTCATATACTCCTATTTTTTCAGATTACTTGTGATATCTAAATATCTGATAGCAGTGTTAAGCCTTTTGGAGACTACTGATGCAGTAAATTGTACGACTTTTTTTTCGAACCTTATGTGGACCTTTGATGCTTCATTTCTTTATCCGTCTACTTGGCCATTGATGACACTTGTGCCTGAGAAGCACTTTTTCCCATTAACAAATCTCTCACTGACCCTCCAGCCTAGTTTCAGCTTTAAAATTATACGTTGTAGGGCTTATGTTTCACTTTGTTCTACCAAAGTGAACGTTTTTTGTAGATTCTGATTCTTGATGTGTTTCTCTTTATTAACAATATTAATCTCGACAAATTTGATTTTCCTGTCACCAAGTGCTTTTGAAGTGGAGCACCTGTAGACAAGTTTTACAACTATCAATTTGATTGTGATCTCTTTAACTGGGCTTGTTCTGCAAATTCTGGTTGTGTCTGCAAATCACTGTTAGTTGCTTGGACTTCTAAAGCTGATTTATTCCATTTAGCAGTGGACCCTTGGATAAACATATACTAAAAAGTAACTAGCTAGTTAGTTGCTTTAATTTCTGTCTGCCTGTAATCAAATCTGCAAAAACAAGATCATTTATAGTAGACTGGCTATGTAGGTATCTCCAAGGAATGAAACAAGATGCAGATGAACGCAGTTTCTTCTCTGACGCTTCTGGGAGTGCAAGGGGACTGGGGATGGACTCTTCTCTAGACAGCACCGGTCGTTTGATAACGTCTCGTGTGCCCTCATTTCCTCAATCAAAATCGAGGAATGGCTCCATCATGCAGACTGATTACCCCCAGATGCACACACACCAAGATTTTGGGAATACTGGTATTACGGTTGCGTTGTCCAAACAGACGCAACAACAACAACATTGCTTCTTTGGTGATGAGTTTGGTTTAGCAGAGCCTGTGAAACAAGAGGGACAGTCTCTTCGACCTTTCTTTGATGAGTGGCCCAAGACCAGAGATGCGTGGTCAGACCTTGATGATGATAGATCTAACCGAACCTCATTCTCTACAACTCAACTATCAATTTCAATACCAATGGCTTCATCTGACTTCTCTGCAACAAGTTCTCAATCCCCCAATGGTGAGTGGATCTTGATCACATTGTGCTTTCTCAGTAGTTTCATATCATCATTTATTTACTAAGTCCTTTGTGATTATTGTCACGCAGATGATTAACGAGCTGGCTTGAAGAGTTTCATTGGAGAGGGTCTTTAGTTGATAGGAGTATCCGGTTAGTTCTCTGCATGCGTGCTGTAACCTGTAGGATCTCTTCCTGCCTTCTTTTCATCCTATTTCCTTGAGGATGAGGAATGGTTGCTTGGCCTCTTTAGCTTTGTTTCACTGGTTTTGTTATTTGATTCAACTATTATCTATTTAGAACTTCGAATTTATTTTCTGTAGGATCAAAGTGCATGTATGAAACTATGAGTGAAGTTTAGACTTTTATCTGTTGATGAATAAGTTATGTGCGGTAGCCTGTTCAGTTCCAGGCATACATAGCGTTAATAAGACCAAATTTACGCCATAAATAGAACACAAAAAAAGAAAAGGGAAACTCAAATAAACGAGGGTTGGTTCCTAACTTGACCTTATATATCCAGCCTTAATTATATAGTTATATATGTGTCGATGGCTGTAACCAAGGAAGTATACTTCTGAATTCTGATATCAAATTCTGTTGGGGATGAAATTATTCTCTGGTGGTCCATTTTAGTTATTGACCATTGGCTTCTTGGGGGAGGCATCTAGTTCCATGACCAAATACTTCTCAAAAGCGTCCCACCTTTGGTTTGCTCTGAATCTTTCAGTTATTTCTTACTAGCAAAACAACCTCTGCGACGCACAACTGGGTTCCAAATGTTTAGGAACCAAGAGTGCTCTTCAATGATTCGGACGCAGAATAAAGTGCAAACTTTCGGCAGGAAAAAGTTGTCTGCGCAGAATTCCTCATGGCAGTATATCTTCTACTTTTGGTTTATTAATTGTCGTAGCAACACGAGTTGGACTTGTCAATCATTCCTGTCAGGTTTAAGAACCCACCTGTTACTCTGAACGGTCAACTCCTGAATCAACAGTCATAGTTCAGCTCATTGTTTAAAGGATTAAAAATGGCTAACAAAAAAGGAGCAAGAAAAAGATGGTGTCCTTAAATGATATATATGTGTGTCTCCAGATTTAGAGGGGTGTATATCACTATATTGTAAACAAGAAAACGAGCTAAAACCCATAAAGACCAGTGTGTTTTGGACGTTGTACTTGTGTTTTTCAACTTTATTATAGGTGCTTCCATTGGCGGCTTGTATAAAGTTTACACCCGTCAAACCCCCAAGGGCCACGGAATGCAAATCTTATGGGCAACCTGTTTTGAATTAAAAACGAATTGTTATGATAATAATGCGACCCGCGTATTCGGTAAATGGTACATGCACTGATGCACCTATCCACATAAATTCAAATGCACCAGATTTATTAGAAGGTAAATTAAAAACGAAATTGGAGGGCTTGTGACATTTGGAGAAGTATTCCCAATTCGTACGATGGATGGCTCATGGCCGGGGTCCAAAGATAACACGTTGAGTTTCAATTTTGCTTGTGAACAGAGTAACCCTCGAAGAAAGGATAAGCAAAGAAAGAAAAGCGTCATTGTCGAGGCCAGCATGCGCATTGGGAAGCGCAAAAACAAAAACATGACGTCGTCGTCGTCTCTAAATAGGGACCAACGACAGCTACAAATGTCAGAGGCACATGGTCAGAGGCGTGTTTTGGACAGACTTTTATTTCAATTCGATTCTGCCACGTCATTAGATGCCAAAAGGATAATATCTCGGTCTGAAATAACGAGGCAGCCAGTGACGTCAATTGTGATGTCTTTATTGACAAGGTGTCAAGGTGTTTGAGGTGGTAGGGCCCGGTTTTTTGTCCAGAAATATATGCCCATCTTGATTTGATTTTGATTTGATAGATGGTTTAGGTACAACGTTGGATTGTAATGCAACGGATTGTAGCCCACTAACGATTTGCTGTCTAATCGCCAGCTCTCAAGTGCCCATGCGTTTTTTTTAATCACATGCTTACTGTTCGGCTTTCTTTGCTAGGCTTGCGGCTTGCCAAGTCCAAACTCTTGGGCCTTCCAAAAGATTGGTGTCATATTTAAATAAACTCTTGGGCTTCGACCGCTTAGTTTATTGCCGGTTTGAATGAAGATGGATGGATGGATATGTGGTATCGTGAATAATGTGGTGAGTAGGGCTGTCTATGGATCGGTTTGGGTCGGATTTCGGAAAATCTAAAATCAAACTCATAAGATATATTGCAAATCAAAATGGATCTGAATAAAAAACTATAAAATCAAACAAATCCTAAAATATATACAATTAATCATTATATTACTAAAATTTCATCTTATCGATTCAGGTTCATATTGATTCGGTGGATAGCAAAATCTGAAACCAAAGTAATATTTTATTGGAATTCAAAATTAAACCCATTACCGAAATTGAATTGAAACTGAATTACTAAAACCGAATTCATTTTTTATCGGTTTGGTTAGAGTTAGTTATTGGGTTATTGAAACCCACTGACATCCCCTAGTGGTGAGGGATGCGTCATGGCGTGTCCGACTGAACCACAAAGATTTGGAAAAACATCATCACACATTAGATTTTTCAAACTAAAACAATTCTCACTTGCAAAAGTTCTTTAACTGCACTTACTAGTTATTGCACCCCCAAGACGTCGACTCCTGATTCTGTCCTGGTTTACACCTACGTCAAATGTATGTCCACATAGGTATGCCTACAAGTTCAGTCCATTTTGCTTTCCTACCAAACCATCTTTTTGCACAAGAACAAGAACATACATACAAAGAATGCAAACAAAGGTAGGATTTCCTTTGGTTCGAATCATTGACTTTTAAATCCATTTTTAACTCTTTGTTCCTTCCGTCCGTCCTAAAAAGGCTGCCCACCCATAAGAAGCCGCAACTTTTATTGATTAGTGAGGATGGAGAATTATATTGGGGCTACAATTGTTTATAACTATCAATTCTTGAGCATCAGACATATTTGTTATTCAGGCTGAAAATTGTATCAAGCCCTCAATATTACACGCATTTCAATTAAGTGCTTGCACTGTTGCACATGTACGCCCAGGCAATTTCAATTAAGCACGAAAATGCGTCTCCCACTCTCTTCTTTGGATTCGGTAGGAAAATATCTAAAAGAAAATGCAATTTTATCAGTTTTACACTTTTACTGGGTTGTTGGTCTTCCCTAATAGAGTAATATGTAATTCCAACAAAATGCAAACTCTTTCAATAAAAAATCACCACTGGGATAATAGGATTTTTAGAAGGAAAAGAAAGACTACTGGAATAAATGTTAATTTTGAGAAGGTTTTTCTTCCCAAGGCGGTAAAGTATTGGTATAATTTTTGGCTGCCGGCTACATGCTTTACACCTAGGACGGCTAGGAGCGAGCAAGTTCAGAAGAATCACACAAAACAATTTCCAATAACAGGCAGATTGTCATGGCCAACAATTATGCCATGGTCGAAGCCACTGCACACTGTTGAGTGCATGAGGTCCAACTTTTTAAATGGATTTAAGAGTGTTCCAACGTTTCAACAGCATATCCAATAAAGCACACTGGATTCATTGGCAATACTCCTTACTTCCAAGCCAGTAGGCACGTTTCTTTCTCATCTTACGTATTCCGGAATAAAACCGATTGGTCAAAGAAAACGAGGTTAAGAAAGACAAAGTGAAAAGGTTATGTCTTTTTTTTTCGATGCAAAGTTACCCATATTATATATAGCTATCTAGAGATAAACTGGACAAAAAGAAATGTCAGACATACACTTCGGAAGATCAGCACTACCTAGCTGGTGGTTAGCCCAACCAGCTAGTGTGTATGCATCCCCATTTGAAATCCTGCTAATCCAATTAAAACTACAAGAACTGAACCCCAAAACAACCAAGTTGATAGAGGATTTCAAAGCTTCCAAGGACCATTTACATGCTGATCCCTGGAGAGCTTTTATCCTTCTTTGAAGTTATCTCCTTCAATCACTTAATCGGTTGGTTGGTATGTTTCGCTAATAGCACAAAGCAACCCGGTTGCTCCCCATTCCCCGCCTCTTCAAAGATCCCCGAGCGAATCGAATCGATTGCGGCTCCCACAATGTCTCCCTCACTGTTGCTTGCAATAGCTCCAGCTCTAGCTTATCCTGTGTTTTTGACAAAAGAGGCATCAAATCTAATTACAATGCTTTCATTTGGGATTATAGGAAACATGCTATCTATGCTCTCAACAACACTGTTAAGAGAGCTATAAGAGGTGGAGGAAGCTTCTCTGTATGCATCATCGCATTTATCTGCCAACCCTTTACACTGCCTGATGATGCGCTCCCTATTTACTTTTCTTTTTTCAAATTTTGCCTCATTCCTAGCTCTCCACAGCTGGTGTAGCAGGTGCATGATATGAACCCCTGCCAGACATAGCTCACTATCCCTGCTGTTGCACCAATCCAGATACAAGTCCATCCTTTCCCTCAAACTTGGCTGCTGCTGATGACTTTGGATTCTCCTCCCCACTTGAGAGCTAAACTAGACAGCTCTAGCCCAATCACAGTTGAAGAACAAGTGCTCAGCAGTCTCCAGTTCTTTATAACAGAAAGGGCAAGAGAAATCTCCTATCATATCCTTTTCTGCCAGCCTATCACCCATAGGCAAAACATACATATACAATTTCCAAATGAACATCTGCATGTAAGAAGGCAAAGGAGCTACCTAAAGCTATTTACAGCTTTGTAGTTCCCACTTGAGCTTTGACCCAACTTAGGTTTCTTAGAAGTCAGGTATTTATAAACAGACTTAACAGATAGTCTGCCAAACTTGTCCATTGCCCATATAATCTTGTCAGCAGATTCAGAGGTAGGTCTAATTATTACCTCCTGAATTCTTTGACAGAGGAAGGGATGAAAATGTTGCTTAAGCTTATTTGGATCCCAGTCAATTCCATCTGTCAAGAAAAGGTCTGAAACATGAAGATTATGGAGAGTGTTATCTACCACCCCTAATTCTTTCAGAGTCACATGTTCATTCAAGCATTTGATCCATGGATCTTTCAGAATAGAGATGGTAGTACCTTTCCTTATCCTCTACATCAGCCCCCCACTTATGGAATTAAAGATTTTATGGACCCCCTTCCAGAAGTAGGAGGCTTGGTCAGGTGGTTTATCCACTTTTTCCCATATATGCTAAACATAATTCTAGTCCACAAAGAGTGGATGTCAGTGGCTGCCTTCCAAGGGAGCTTAGCCAACATAGCCTCATTCATATCTCTAGCCGTTCTCAGGCCTAATCCTCCTTCAACCTTGGCCTTGCAAATGTGTTTCCACCCAATGGTGTGAACACTGTTTGATTTTTCTATCCCAAATCCCTACATGCCTTGTCTATCTTATTGCATGTGGAAATAGGTAGCAAATAAGTAGACATGACATATAGGGGGGTAGCTTGGATGACAACTTGAATGAGAATAGTTCTCCCAGCTTGGGACAGAACCTTGGCTCTCCAGCCTTTGACTTTTCTATAGATTCTATCCACCAAAAAATTAAAGTCCTCAGCCTTTTTCCTAGATAGCATGACAGGAACACCTAAGTACTTTTATTTAGGATCAAAGTTCCTCATTTTCCAAAATCTTTTGAGATTTATTTTTTTGCCTATATTTGACATTTCTGCTAAAGAACACACTAGATTTGTCAAAATTTATTTTTTGCCCAGAGGCATTGCAATAATCATCAAGAATATTCTTGAGATGCCTACTTTCGACAAGATTTGCTTTTATGAACAAGATTAAGTCATCAGCATAGAGTAGATGGGTAAGAGTAGGAGAATTTCTCCTAATTTTAATCCCATGCACCTCATCATTATTTTCTGCTCTTGCAATCATCCTAGAGAGAGCTTCAGAGACCAAAATGAATAAATAAGGGGATAGAGGATCCCCTTGTCTCAACCCTTTCTCAGGGATAATCTTCTCCAACGGGGAGCCATTAAGCATAACTTGGAAAGACACAGTGGATAGGCATTGTTGAATCATGCTTCTCCACTTATTATTAAAACCAAGTTTTTCAAAAATATTATCCACAAAATTCCATTCAACCCTGTCATAGGCCTTGGCCATGTCCATCTTAAGAGCACACCAACCCTCATTTTTATTTTTCATGTTTTTTATATTATGGAAAACTTCATAGGCAAGACCCACATTATCTCCAATACTCATGCCTTTAATGAAAGCCCCCTGAAAGGGGGACATAATTCTATTCATAAAACCTTTCAGTCTATTGGCAAGAATCTTGGAGACAATTTTATACCCAAAGTTGCATAAACTGATGGGTCTAAACTTAGAAGCATGGTCAGGATTCTCTACCTTAGGGATCAAGGCAATGTAAGTCTCATTAAACTTGGGGTTAAGGAACCCATAAGTAAAGAAATCCTGCACAAAAGCCACCACAGCAGGCCCAACAATATCCTAGCACTTCTTATAAAACACTCCTTGGAACCCATCAGGTCCTGGGGACTTCAGGCTCCCCATTTTATTAACCACCTTCTAAATAGTCTCCTTATCAGGGATGCTGGTGAGAATATCATTCTCCCTATCACTAACAATACTTTGGAACAGATCTAGAATATGATCATCCCTTTCAGGTTGATCAGAAGTGAAGATCTCAGTAAAATAGTGATTGAGAGAGAGTCCCACTTCAGCTCTACCTTCTTTCCAGATCCCATCCTCATCCTTTATCTTATCAATTTTATTTTTTCTCCTTCTGTAGATAGTAGATATATGGTAAAACGTTGTGTTCCTACCACCATCTTTGATCCAGTTAGTAGAGGATTTTTGTTTCAAAAAATTCTCATCTTTTTCATACCAGTCCAGCAGGGTCTCTTTCAAAGCTTTGGCTTCATTATAATTCTCAATGGTAAAGGGTTTGGATAGAACCCTATCCAACTTCTTTTGGGTAGCCTTGATATTGGAAAAAATATTACCAAAAATAAATTTATTCCAAGTAGTAAGATCTTTCCTAGTTCTGTTAAGCTTATGAAGGAAAGCACTATCAGGCATATCATCATTTATAGCATTCCAGGCATTATCAATAATAGGTCTACAAGCATCATTAGTAAGCCACATATAAAAAAACTTGAAAGGTCTAGGATTCTTCTCCTCTTTCTTATCAAGATTGATGAACAGAGAAATGTGGTCAAAAAGCATTGGCAACAGTCTGAACATGAGCATGGGGGAAGATAGTAATCCATTTAGAGGATGCTAGAGCTCTGTCTAGCCTCTCTAATACATGATCACCAGGTTTCCTGTTGTTACTCCAAGTGAATTTGGGACCCTTAAACCCCAAATCCACCAGGCCGAGGTCATTTATCATATTGTTAAACTCAGTTATGCTTTTTGTGATGTTGCTTCTTCCCCCAACCTTCTCATTCAACTGGGAAATAGCATTAAAATCCCCGAACATGCACCAGGGTCCAGGAATTAGAGGGGCTAATCCCTTCAACTCATTCCAGACTTTTATCCTATTATGGGCAGTAGGTTCACCATAAACAAAGGAAAAGAACCAAGACTCAGAACTAAAATAATTGTTAATTTTACCTGTTACTTGGTTCCTTAATGCCCCCAATAATCTCCAAATCCACCCCTTATTTCCGCAACACAGCCAAACCTCCACTAAGCCCTAAAGCTGGAACTGCAAAATACCCATTGAGTTTGAGTTTTTTACTCAGTCTACCAATACCCTCTTGACTAGCTTTTGTTTCAGACAAACAAACAATATCTACATTAAACCTTCCCATCAGGTCCTTTAGTTGTTGAACCGCCGTGGTGGTACCTATCCCCCAGCAATTCCAGGCGTGGATCGTCATGGATACCAAGGCAGCTGTGATGGGATAGCTACCGCGAACCCTGGAGGAGAAGACATGCCTCCACTGTTTGATCCACTCATGTTACATTCTACTTCATGCCTCTATGCTGTTCTTGATATGCTCATTTCCTTATTTAGCTGGACCCTAGAGCTCTCCTCTTCCCCTTCTATATTCCTATTATACTGAAGCTTACGAACTACTGATGAGTCATCCATTGCTAATGGTTGTGGTTGATTCTTCCCATCTGCCTCATAGCCCACCACTTCATGTTGGCTTTGATGTATCATCTCATTTCCAGGTTCATCTTCCCCATCTGAAAAGTACATCTCCATTGGTGCCTGATGGCCTCTTCCCATATCTTTTGATAGCCCAGATTCTATTGAGTCTGTTGAAGAATCATCCACACCATCAGACTCCGTTAGTGTTGGATCTGTGTTTGAGTCCTCTTCCAGTTGCTTCTCCGATGGTTGTGAGTTTGCTGAGTCACTAGAAATAGGAACAATATCTGCATCCGATGGGATTAACAAGTGCCCTTGTCCTTTACTTCTCAATTCATCAGTAATTCTTTTAGCTTTCTTTGATCTATTCTCCATAACCCTAACACTCCTCCTTATCCAGCCATCCCCATCATTATTAGCCATCTCCTCTTCCTCTTCTCTAATGGGGTTGAGTTTTCTTTTTCCCCCTTTATGATAATCTTCTGTGTCTTGCTTCTCTCCACTGATCCCTTTTTCTTTAACTCCAGATGTAGGACTCCTCCCTTTTCTACCTCGGGAAGCCATGACTTTGTAACCCCTTCCACGTGTAGGTTGATGGTGGCCTCGGTGATCAGAGTCATTTGGTTGAAAAACCTTTTATACTGTCTTGTTATCTGGTTCTGAACTTTTGAGGCTCGAGACACCCTCCTTGAGCCCTGAACTCTCTGATGTGGTGGTTGGATAGACATTCTGGTCTTGAGGCTCATCCCAACCACTCGATCCCTTTGCCCTAGATAAGATACACATGTCACCCATCCTATCTTCCTAGTGTCCCTTCTCTAGATTTCCAGAAGTTTCTATTGGGCTGGCCACAACTTCATCCATCAGACTATCCCAAGTCCGTTCACTCACTACTAAGCCCAATGTCTCTTCTATCTCCCTCAGATCTATTTCTAGGCCCATAAGACTATAGTTCAGGCTTTCTTGCATATGGAACCCATGTCCAGAAGGTGGGCCAGGTCCATGATCCAAATCTCCAGATACATTAGATTGAGACCCGATACCTTGACTTTCTGTTTTGCTTTCTCCATCAGCAAAAAATGGCCGTTTTAAAACTAGCCGTTGGGGGAGCCTTTGTTGCCACTGCCCTAGGACCCACACTGGGCTCCATCCTTGTGTCTTTGTTTTTTTCTCGTCATCCACATATGTTTGCTGGCGATGGTCTAGTCCACCTATCTTTATTCCCACGTGTGCAGATATTCCGACCACTAGCTTCCCAGCTCTCCCTATTTGGCACTGGAGTTTTTTCAAACCGGAGTTTCATTGGTATTCCAGCTATCGTGATAGCTTGTTTACCCAGAAAAGCTATTCCATTATAGAACTTGTTTGCCTTCATCTGACTCGTAAAGTGGGGTTTAATATCCTTCAACAAACCCCCACACTTTATAAGATCATATCTATACTGGTTACGAGTCCAGCAAGCATACTGCTCATGTCCAATAACCCCATAGAAGTAGTAGAACACTTCCAGTTTTTTGTATTTCAGTCTCACCATTATTACTGTCCCTGTTTCTAATCTGACCTGTTGATCCTTCTGTAGTCGTTCCTTGATGTCCAGTTCCACTCTAACTCGGGCCACCGGTTGATTGAACTCAGGCGGGCAAGATACATCAGCTTCCAAAACCATTCACAATTCTGCTCCGATCTTCCAAACATTAGCTTTGTTTATCCTTTCTTTGGGGAGATCCCATATTTGGATCTAGAACTGAACGAAGTCGAATTGGTATTCGTCCAACCTCCTGCCCCTTACCCATTTTTTTACTGAGAATATATGCCTTCCCATCATCATCCAGGGGCCATTAGTAGCCACATGTGTACATTCTAGGGGGTCTTCAAAACTGATTTGAACATGTTCTCTGTTTATACATTCCAGATTTATCCTTCCCTTTGTTTGCCAGATCCTGTGTAAATCCTCCCCCACTTCCTCCAATTTTATTGGGTAACCTCCATACAACTTCCCAATTAGAGTTAGTTTTTCATTGACCGACTCTTCTATGTTGATACAGCTGAGCTCTATCACTTTGTCTTTTTTTCCAAAAAAAAAGATTTTTCATGTTCTGCTGTAGCATTTCAATCTGATTTTTTTTACTGCTCGTACCTTGCTGATCATCCTCTATCTCATCTGAACCCCGCATGTTGTCCACACATAACACTATCTTTGTGGTGCCTGTCCCCATATATAAGTCCCTCTATACTAGGAGGGAGCTAAAACAGTATGGTTGAGAGCACCTAAAAGTTAACGAGTAAAGAAAGACAGGAAAAGAGGGTGGTGGATTATGTAGAAGAAGGGGTAGCTACTTGCTTAATGGATGAAGAGAAAGGTTGAGAAGAGAAAACAAAGAAAAAGCCTGAGAGTCTTTGCTATTGCCCGCAGGAGAGGCGAGAGAAGTTTTTGTGAAAAGGTTATGTCAAAGATGTTTTAATGGATATTTCTAATAATGTTTATTGATGTTTCTAGTAGTATATATACATGAATACAGAGATCTCCTAGATCCACATATCTAGGAGAAGATAATACTCTTACTAAATACACAAGATACTTCCTAATACTAAATATAATAACAAATATTCTAACTCCCCCCCTCAAGTGCGTGGATATGCACATGCCCAACTTGAAAATAGTAAGCGCACCCCACGCTTGGATATGCCTAGACAAGGGCACGCCCTGCGCTCTTGTCTTGATGAACCTCCAGGAGAGTAAGCTCGCCCCGCGCTTGGATATGCGTGGACAAGGGCGCACCTCACGCTCTTGTCTTAACGAACCTCCAGGAGAGTAAGCGGCACCCCGCGCTCGACTTTGCCTGGCCAAGGGAGCGCCCCGCGCCCTACTTTATTTCAGCACCCCCTCAAATTGGTGTGTAGATATCGCACATACCCAACTTGACAAAAGAATCATTAAACACCTTGCTAGCCACTGCTTTAGTAAGGACATCTGCTAGTTGGTCTTCAGACTTTACAAATGGAAAAGTAATAATTCCATCTTCAAGTTTCTCTTTGATAAAATGTCTATCAATCTCCACATGCTTCGTCCGATCATGTTGAACAGGATTATGAGCTATCTCTATAGTTGACGTATTGTCACAATACAGGTTCATTTCCACTTTTGGTTTAACACCTAAGTCTGTCAACAAGTTTCTCAACCACAATAACTCACATACCCCATATGCCATACCTCTATATTCAGCTTCAGCACTTGATCTCGATACTACTGGCTGTTTTTTACTCCTCTAAGTCACAAGGTTTCCACCTACAAAAGTGAAGTATCCTGAGGTAGGTCTTTTGTTGTCTGCTGAGCCTGCCCAATCTGCATCAGTGTAGCCTTCTACTTTTAGGTGATCATGTTTCGAGAACAATAAGCCTTTACCCGGAGCAAATTTCAAATATCTAAATATGCGCTCTACAGATCCATATGAGGTTTATGTGGGTCATGCATGAATTGACTCACGACACTAACCGCATACGCAATATCTGGCCTGGTATGCGATAAATAGATCAGTTTCCCTACAAGCTTTTGATATCTACCCTTATCGATAAAAGTTGCATTCAAACACAGAAACAACTTGTGGTTATGCTTAATGGGAGTATCAACTGGCTTACATCCGAGCATTCCAGTCTCAGATAAGAAATCAAGAATATATTTCCGTTGGGATAAGAAAATACCATTTTTTGATTGGGCTACCTCAATCCCAAGGAAATATTTAAGGTTTCCAAGCTGTTTCATTTCAAACTCAGAAGCCAGATACTGTTGTAAACTAGAAATCTCTTCATGATCATCACCAGTGACCACCATATCATCAACATAGATAATCAAAGCAGTAATATTACCTTTTCTGTGTTTTAAAAACAAAGTGTGATCCGAGTTGCTTTGTTTGTAGCCGAACTTCTTCATAGACTTGGTGAACCTGCCGAACCAAGCTCTTGGAGACTGTTTTAACTCATACAATGCCTTATTTTGTTTGCAGACCATTGTTGTATCTAAGTATTCTGGTATACCTGGGGGAGGATCCATATATACTTCTTCAGTAAGATCTCCATGCAGGAAAGCATTTTTTACATCAAACTGAAGAAGTGGCCAATCTTTGTTAGCTGCTAATGACAAAAGTACTCTCACAGTATTGAGTTTAGCAACCGGTGCAATTTTTTTTTGATAATCTACACCATAAGATTGTGTATACCCTTTCACAACTAGCCGAGCTTTGTATCTCTCAATAGCCCATCTGCTTTGAGCTTGACTATAAATACCCATCTGCACCCCACTGTCTTCTTTCCCTTTGGTAAGATTACAAGTTCCCAAGTGGCATTCTTTTTCAGTGCTGCCATTTCTTCTGCCATAGCTTTTGTCCATCTAGAATTTGCTAAAGCTTCCTGCATTTTACTAGGAATAGAGAAAGATGATAACTGGAGTACATAAGATGCATATGACTTGGACAACTTGTGGGATGACACATGGTTGCTTATGGGATATTTCACTTTAGCTTTAGGATCAGGTTCATATTTAATTGGTGGTTGGCCACGGTTAGATCGAGGTGGAAGATGATATTGAACTGGTTCAGAATTAAGACTAGGTAAGTTAACATCATGAATATTAGAATAAACAATAAGACTAGGTAGGTTAACATCATGAATATTAGAATCAACAATAATAGAGTCAGGCGATACTTCTAATGGGTCTTCTGGAGAAGATTGCTCTGGAGAAGATTGGATTAGTGGATCCGTTGTAGGAGGTAATGTACTATCATGGATTTGATCTTCACATTCTTCATTTGAGCACTTAGCGGAGGTTACATCAACTTCTTCTATTGAGTTTTTATCACTTGGTGATTGTGGTCCCGATAAATCAAATACCATTATATCATCATGATTCTGCATTTCATTTCTATTCTCCCCCTGAAGTGAAGAATCAGTGATCTCTGTATAAAAAAGGTCGTGTTCATGGAAAATGACATCTATTGAGATAAAAAAAAATTTAGACGATGGATGATAACACTTATAACCTTTCTGAGTTGAGCCATACCCAACAAAGACACACTTCAACGCACGTGGATCAAGTTTGGTGCGTTGTTATGTATCTAAGTGAACATACACCACACACCTGAAGATATAAGGTGCTAAATGAACAATGGGCGGAAGCGTACAGTGATCAGAAAGCACATCTAAGGGTCTCCGAAATTGGACAACACTAGAAGGTGTACGATTCATTAAGTAAACAGCAGAGTTCAAAGCCTCGCCCCATAAGTGAGATGGGACATGACCACCAATTAATAAAGACCGAGTAATCTCTAAAAGATGTCTATTTTTTCGTTCTGCAACCCCATTTTGCTGAGGGGAACAATAGCAAGAGGTTTGATGTAGAACACCAGCCGAATGCAGAAAGCCAGTCAGTTTCTTTTTGAAATACTCACCCCCATTATCAGAGCGAACAACCTTGATAGAGATGCCAAACTGTGTGAGCACCATCTAATGGAAAAGAGGAAAAACTGTACAGACATCACTTTTATGTTTTAAAAAATATACCCAGGTCATCCGAGTGCAGTCATCGACAAAAGTAATAAACCATTTCATCCCGTTATGTGTAGGATGTGGGGGAGGACCCCAAACATCTAAATGAACTAAAGAAAAAGGAGCAACAGATTTATTATCACTCGAAGGGAAAACAATACGATGGCTTTTTGCCATTACACATGTTTCACAAGCAAAATCAGAAAGACTACAACCATTAAATAAAGAGGAAAATAATCTCCTAAGATAACCAAATGAGGGATGTCCTAGTCGTCTATGCCAAAGCTAAATCTCGTTTTTATTTTTATTAACCTTATCGTCACTCATAACATGAGCTTATACTCCTTGATTGGACCGTTGAAAACCATCCTCTAGATAGTACAATCATCCACTTTGTTTACCACTGCCAATCCTCTCCTTGGTATGGGTGTTCTGAAAAATACAGTGAGTGGGAAAGAACAAGGCAACACAATTATTAGATTTGGTTAATTGGCTAACAGAGAGAAGGCTACAATTTAGTGACGGAAGAAATAAAACATCATGGATAGATAAAGAAGGGGACAAAGGTACAGTGCCAATACCAACAACTGGAGATGACACACCCTTAGCATTAGTAATGACTGATTTGGGACAACTAGAGGAGAAATGGTTAAATTTATATTGATCGCAAGTCATATAATCAGTAGCACCCGTGTCAATTATCCAATCACTATTTCCAGTAAAAGCAATAAGAGCAGAGTTAGATATACCTGACTAGGCAACAAATCCGGCAGCAGTGACTAAGTTACTATTCAAACTTGAACTCTCTGCCTTAGAGTTAGAAGACATGGGAGACGCCTTACCCTTTGGATGCCAATTTGGATAACTATGTAGCTTAAAGTAGGTGTCAACTACATGGTTATCACCATTACAATGGGTACACTTACGAACTCCTTTCTTTGAATCAGGACGAGCAATTTCGAGCCGCCATAGCAGTCCCTTCATTAGATGTCCCACCAAGCATGGCATCCTGATGATTCGCCTCAACACAAACCATGGCATAAATAGACTGTATGTCTGGAAGTGGCTTAATAGCAAGAACACGACCATGAACCCCATCTAAATGAGAATCAAGACCGGCCAAGAAAACATACACACGCTGAGAATTAACCTTTGTGGTATATGTCTTAATGTCATTGGCACACTCCATAGTGCAGTCTTCAATAGTGTCAAATTCTTGCCATATTTTTTTTCAGTTTTCCAAAATAAGGAATAACATAACCTCTATTTTGGTGGACAGAAATTCCCTCACAATATAGCTGATAACCCTTCGATGCATCTTAGCTAACAGAGTAAGTTTGTTTTGCAGTATCCCAGATTTCCTTGGCCGTAGATAAGCGAAGAAAAATTGACCTGATGTCTTTGGTCATTGCATCAAGAAGCCAAGACTTGACCAGACAGTTCTCGTCCTCCCAAGCTTCATATTCCTCAGTATTTATGTTTGTTGGAGCAGCCTTAGTACCAGAGATAAAGCCCCAACGTTTTCTGCCCCTGATCTTGTTCTGCGCATTCAATGACCACTCGATGTAATTAGTACCATCAAGTCATTTTGGAGTAATTAGTGAGGACATCTCTTTCATATAAAGATTAGACATGAGCGTGGAATCGTTATTAGAATGCACAACAACGGAATCATTATTGGTAGTTAAGTCTGTCATTATGATATAGAACACAAATAATGAACTAGATCAAAAAAGACAAGAACGATAAGTAGGAGAGAGTAATAAAAGGTATGATATGACCAAAAAAAGAAACCAAACACCAAAAAAAGGCTCCAATTCCTATAGTAATGGGGTAGTGGAAAGGAAATCGGAGTTGGCTCTTGATACCATGTCAAAGATGTTTTAATGGATATTTCTGATAATGTTTATTGATGTTTCTAGTAGTATATATACATGAATACAGAGATCTCCTAGATCCACATATCTAGGAGAAGATAATACTCTTACTAAATACACAAGATACTTCCTAATACTAAATATAGTAACAAATATTCTAACAAGGCCAATGCACAAGGCTCCTGCCAGTGCAAGCATTAGAGAAGGTAAGATGTTTACAAAATCGAGTAACCTTGTTGGTCAAGAGTGGGAAAGCTTATTGTTGCACCAAGGAGCAAATTTTTTAAAAAAAAGTGAGAGAAGCAAAACAGAAGTGCAAATCATCCAAGCATATAGGCATATGCTGATATGCAAGACCACGTACACTTGCTAGCGCCATAGGAATCCACTCTCCATAGACATAATAACGTAGGTAAATTTAGGACAATTTTTTCACTTCAAGCCATTCAAGGCAGCGTTAGCGGTGCAACAAACCCCCCACCACTTTATATAATAATGAAAAAAAATGGAAGGTATGATAACACACACGCACAAAATGGTCTAAGAAGCTTGAGATAAAGCCGATACCTAGGATGGCTATTCCTTTTCGGATACAACAACTATAGCAAAGACCTAAGAAACAATACCTAAAGAAATCACATTACATAGTTTACCACGTAGAAGTTGTTACGGTCCAGTTTGAACCTAATGGGCTTCATAGGTCCCGAGAACCTAATGGGCTTTGTAGGTCCGGAGGAATGAATGGGCTATTAGGATGAAGTCCAAAGATGAGGAGTACGCAAACACCACAGAGCGGAGAATATCGTATAATTGGCTAGGCGGTGGATCTGTATGTGCCACGTAGTAGAGGACACGTGGGAGTAGCACAATGGATGGATGAAAGCAAGATCAAGGGTTAAACGTAGAGAGCGAAGGACCGAGTATAAAAGAGAAGAGAAAACCTAATAGAAAAGAGGAGGAAGGAGCTGAGAGAGAGAATTGGGAGGAAAAAAAGAGAGGAGGAATTAGGTTAGAGAATTATATCATAACATTGGCGCCGTTCGAGTGGACTGAACCCACGACTATGTCGGTTAAAAGTCATGGTGCTAAGAGAAGAGATGACACCACTGAAAAGAAAAACAAGAGAAGATACATAAATGGAAGTCGTTGAAGCAAATAGTAGAGAAGTGGTTAATCAAACAAAGGTGGTAGGAAGAGAAGCAGATCTGGCGGCGGTGGAGAGAATGAGAGAGGTGGAGATAGAGATGGATAGGCTGAGGGAAGATAATGGAAAGTTTAGAAGAGAAAGAGAAACGGTGGAGGCGAGAGTAGAAGGAAATGAAAAGGAAGGAGAGTCAGATGAAGAAGATTCATTTGGAGAACCTTTGCAGCCGTTAGACAGAGAGCCATATCCACAAATGGAAGGAAGTGGAGTAACAGATAGGGTTACTTTGCAGCAAGTTCAATATATACATGCTAGAAAAGGAGAGAGAGACCATCTGACCAACATAGCAGGAGAACAGAGGAGTGGTGATCGAACCATATAATAGCAGGACTGAGTCATAATCCACTAGCACCAGCGGTAAGAGCAACGGAGGTCCCAAGGCGATTTACACCGCCTTGGTTTGATCGATTTGATGGAAAAGGGGATCCAGTGCATCATGTCCAATACTTTCACCAATAGTTGGCGTTATGGCAAGAAGATAAGTTCGATGGCTTATGGTGTATGCTTTTCCCGGCAAGTTTGAAATAAGGAGATTTCGATTGGTTTTACCGACTACTGGTGGGAAGTATACACATATTCAGTGATATGGAGAAGGCATTTGTCACACACTATATCCACCAAAAGAAAAGGGAGTGGATGTATCCACGCTATTCTATGTAAAGCAAAGAGAGGCGGAGACATTACGATAATTTGTCTCTAGATTCAATGCAGAGGCTATGCAGGTTGAGAATCTGGATGAGAAGACTGCGGTGATAGCATTCAGAAACAGAGTCCGCCAAGGGAGCGAGGTGCACGTGTCTACCGTTAGAAATGAGGAAAAAATATCAAGTCTCGCAGAGTTGTATCCGAAACTGGAAAAATACATAAGATGTGAAGATTATGTCCTGCGGAACATCAAAAGAGGGGGAAAATGAGTTAGTGCGGTGGAAAGGGAAAGTGAAAGGAAAGGCAAAGGGGTCTACGAAAATAGGAGTTACAAGATGGAAAGACCCAAAGAAAGGGAGAGACGGGAGGATAAGGGCAGAAAACCATACCAAGAGAGGGTGTATACGCGGTTGAACAAACCACTAGAAGACATATTTAATTTAGAGTCATAAAGGATAGACAAGATTACATTCCACCGCGGAATCATCCAGAAGAAAGACCGGACAAACCATATTGCAATCACCATCAGATAAGGAACCATGGAACAAACGAGTGTTATGCATTGTGATGGTTGGTCCAAAAAATGATAGATGAGGGGAACTTAAGAGAGTTTATTGTGGGCAATAGAAAAGAGGAAAGAATACCGAAGGACTGCCGCATTCTGGGAACCATAAATGTCATATTCAATGGTGAAATTCCAACGCGGAATGAACAAAGAGATAAGATGAGGAGGACTATGCAGATGCAACAAACGTGCGAAGTAAGTCTTCTACCCAGGGCAATTTCACAGAGTGTCACGGGGTACAATGACATAGCTTTCACAGAGGAGGATAGAAAAAGGATAAGCCTTCCGCATGACGACGCACTAGTGGTAACACTATTAGTAGGTAACTATCTCACCAAAAGAATTTTAATTGATTGTGGTATTTCTGTTAATTTATTATTTTGCACTGCTTTAGAAGAAATGCATATAGACTCCTTGGTACTGAGATTAGCCAAACATAATTTATATGGCTTCAATGGAAGCATGATTGAACTAATGGGGGAGATAGATATGCCAGTATCTGCAGGCCCAGTCACCGTCATGACTACATTCGTTGTGGTAGATATCGTGTCGCAATACAATATGATGTTAGGATGCAAATGGATACATGCAATGAGGCTGTCCCATCTACCCATTACCAAGTGGTTAGATTTCCTACTACAACAGGGACTTATGAGATCAGAGGAGACCAATCCGCAGCGCAAGCAAGTTATTTCGCTACGGTGAAAGACATGGTGAAGAGCAAGGGAGGAGCAACAAGTTATAAGCACCAAGAGAAAGCATAACAATTACAGATAAGACCATCCACGGATACACTACAACCGCGGAATGAGTCTAAAACTATGGAGGAGGTAGAAATGATCAATTTGAGCGATGGTGACGAAGTGAATCTTAATGGTGTGGGGACTTTACTGACAGAATCATGGAAAAGGGCACTGGTTGAATTATTGGGCAGAAACAGAGATATTTTTGTGTGGACAATAGAGGACATACAAGGTATAGACCCAGAGTACGCCCATCATCGACTGAATATGAATAAAGACGCGAAGCCGATAAAGCATAGGCAGAGGAGTGTACGTCTGTAGTATGTAGATGGTATCAAAGAAGAGATAGAAAAGTTGCTTAGAGCTGGAATCATAAAAATAGTCATGTACCCCACTTGGTTATCTAACATTGTGGCAGTACCAAAGAAAAATGGGAAGGTTCACATGTGTGTGGACTTCACCGATGTTAATAAAGAGTGTCCCAAAGACAGTTACCCAATGCTTAAAGTGAACGAGCTGGTAGATAGGACCGCCATATTCAAAATATTCTCTTTCTTGGATGCATCAATGGGCTACAATCAGGTCAAGATGTATGAACCATATCAGATTAAAATAGGATTTGTAGTTAATGGGGGAACTTACTGTTATACCCGGATGCCTTTTGGTTTGAAGAACGCAGGAGCGACGTTCCAGCGGCTAGGAGAGAAAATGTTCGCTGACAAAATAAGGAAGAGATCGAATGGAGATTTACATAGATGATATGATGGAAAAGAGTATGACGGAAGAGGAGCATATGCAAGGGTTGGAAAAAACATTTAACATTTTGAGGAAACACAGAATGAAGTTAAATCCGGAGAAATGCACGTTTGTGGTTTCATCAGGGAAGTTCTTGGGATACATAGTCACCCAGAGGGGAATTGAGGCAAATCCAGATCAGATAAGATCTTTAGAAAATATGCCTTCGCCGCAGACTAAAAAGGATATGCAGGTATTGGCCGGAAGGATCACAGCATTGAACCGGTTTATTTCTAAATCTTCAGATAAGTGAAAGCCTTTGTATCAATTACTGAAAAAGACAGTAGATTTTTAGTGGACCGAGGAGTGCGAAGTGGCTTTCCAGGAGTTAAAGAAGTATATGGGGTAAGCCCCAATTTTGTCATGACCAAGCACCGGAGGACTATTGTATTTATATCTGGCAGTGTCCGAGTTCGCAATAAGCTCTGTGTTGGTCCGAATTGAGGGAGGAATAGAAAGGCCCGTGTATTTCCAAAGTAAAACATTATTGGGTACAGATCAGAGATACAGCAGGATAGAGAAGTTTGCACTAGCACTAATGTTTTCTTCTTTGAAGTTGAAACCTTATTTTGAATCTTATTCAGTTATTATTGTAACTAATTTACCTCTAAAGTAGGTTCTGAGAGCTAAGAAGTCAGGAAGGATGCTCAAGTGGGCAGTACTGTTAAGTTCGTACGAAATAGAGTACCAACCAAGGAGCGCAGAAAAGGCACAAGCGGTAGCAAAGTTCCTGGTGGAGGACCCAACATGGGGAATTGAAATGGAAATAGAAACTGACATGGTGGAGTCCGCGGATACCTCGGATCCTTGGAATATGGCTAATGGCTGGAGAGTGTTTACAGATGGATCATTGACTAGCACGGGAAACGGAATTGGGGTAGTACTAGTGACGCCAGAGAATACAAGAATCGAGATGTCTATGAAACTAGGATTCAATCCATCGAATAATGAAATGGAATATGAGGCAATTCTGGCAGGATTAGAATTAGCAGAACAGTCAGGAGTAGCGAACTTGACCGTTTATACGGACTCCAATTTAGTAGTGTGCTAGTTCAATGGGGGATTCCCAGCTAGATGTCCCCGGATGGTCCAATATCTCCAAGAACTACATGAGTCTGCGGCGAAGTTTAACTCGATCAAGTTTGTGCATTTGAATAGAGGGGAGAATAGGCATGCAGATGCACTGGCATATGTGGCAGCAATGTTGGTAGGATCAGAAGGGAGAGTTATAGAAGTATAGTACATGAAGAATTCGTGAACATGGAAAGAATCGCATCCAATAATGCAGATAGAAACAATAGTCAAGGATTGGACAGCTGAAATGAAAGAGTACCTTCAAGGGAAAGAGATATGTGATCCTAAGGAAAGAAGGCGATTAGAGAAAACAGCTCGAAGATACACCATGCTAGATGAGGACTTGTACAGGAAGAATTCAGCAGGACCACTACTCCGCTGTCTAAACCCGAGGCAAGCCAATGAAGTGTTAGCAGAAATGCACGAAGGAGAATGCGGAAGTCATTCAGCGGGGAGGACTACATCACACCGTCTCATAAACCAAGGATATTTCTGGCCACACATGAAAAGAGAGGCAACATCCATTCTCGCAAAAATGCAGCAAATGCCAAAGACATGTTAGGCTGATTTTCGCTCTGGCTGAACCCCTACACAACATCTTCAGCCTATGACCCTTTGCAATGTGGGGGATGGACATTGTTGGAACAATGCCATTAGCACCAGGGAAGTGACGATTCATGTTAGTCGCCACTGATTACTTCACAAAATGGGTAGAGGCAGTAACCCTCAAACAGATAAAGGAAGTCCAGGTAATAAAGTTCATATGGGAAAACATAATTTGCAGGTTTGGCTTACCATACAAAATTATTGCAGACAATGGGCCACAGTTTCGTGGTTAAAAGGTCAAGGCATTCTTGCAATCATATGGGGTCAAGCAAGGATTCTCAACACCAGACAACCCAGAAGGTAATGGGCAAGTGGAAGCATCTAACAAATATATTTTGGATAACCTTAAGCTCAAATTGGAAGACAAAAAGGGGAAATGGGCAGATGAACTGAACAGTGTACTCTGGGCTTACAAAACAACTCTGCAGAGTTCAACAGAGGAATCCCCTTTTGCATTATCATATGGAATGGAAGCAGTGATACCGCCTGAGATGGTGGCTATGACTACTAAGTCTAAAGCAGTAGAATCTGGCCTCAATGAAAAGATAATCAGTGCAGACTTAGTATTAGCCGAAGAAGTAAGAGCCGATGCACGAATGAAATTGATAAATTATCATAGGAGGATTCATGCCAGGTATAACAAAGGTACAAAGGAGAGAGCCTTCAAGGTAGGAGACATGGTATTAAGAAGGGTCAGGAGGGGTTCTGCGGAGCCCAACGAAGGAAAACTGGGGGTGAACTGGGAAGAACCGTATCATGTCATCGGCGTAGGGCCAAATGGGACTTATAAGCTCAAAAGAAATAATGGAGAAGAGATAGACAAATTGTGGAACATAAGGATGTTGAAAATTTTATATATGTAATGGATGGTAGTACCTCCTCTTTAAAAGAAGTCTGTGACCTGGACATGTACATATTATCAAGATACATCGATATATATAGGATGTTCAATGGTGACTATCGAAAAGTGATATGGTGTATAGGAAAAATGATATACAGGAAAAATGAAATTATCTTGATTATGTTTTACAGGGGGTGAATAATAGTCGTTCCTAGACTTGGTATGGTACCCTAGTCTGAATCAAAGTTGGGGGGCATATATTAGTTGTCCCCGGATTAGGCATGATATGCCAATCTGAATCAAAGCTGGGGGAAGATATTAGTTGTCCCCGGATTAGGCATGGTACGCCAATCCGAATCAAAACTGGGGGCAGATATTAGTTGTCCCCGAATTAGGCATGATACGCCAATCCTAATTAAAACTGGGGGCAGATATTAGTTGTCCCCGGATTAGGCATGGTACGCCAATCCGAATCAAAGATGGGGGCAGATAGTAGTTGTCCCCAGACTAGGCATGGTGCGCATGTCCAAATCAAAACTGGGGGCAAATAATAGTTGTCCCCAGACTAGGCATGGTGCGCCGGTCCGGATAAAAACTGAAGGCTAGACATAGTACTCCAATGCATGCAAAATAAACTGAGGAGATATCATGCTAGATAGGACTCGTAACTTAGAAACACAACCAGGGGGAAACAGTTGTATAGCTTGATAACATTATATTTGACAAAAGATATGAATAAATGCAATTATATGAAAACAGTACGCTACCATTCTGTATCACAGAATCACCGCGGTACTAAGGGGCAAAGGTGGATTGTAATCTCAGTACCATCCACTGCACTCTAACATTAGAAAATATCCCCAGATGGTATGATTCGAACATTGTCATTTGGTTAAGAAAATATGGGCTGGAGTGCTGGATGACTCCATGTGACGCTCCTATGGTCAGAGGTAAAACTTAAAATGGAGAAAGATGCAAACTCTTTACACACGATTGCACTTCCTGGATGGTACAACACATTATTTGAACAATGTTAAGTATCAACATACACAACATTCAAAATATGACGAAAGTCGAGAGGCAAACTCCATGATACAAGGAAAGTCGAGAATCCAAGAAACTTGTCTTCCAAAATGGAGTATAAGTTTTAACTCTTAATGATATGAAACTCTAAATAAATAGCAAGTTTATGAATAAATTGTGGTGTAAAATGATGTATCATAAAATTGTGTTAATTAGTATTACTATAGGCGAGGTTTGCACGCCAAACATCTTTTTCGGGGAAACCTGTGGTTGGTAAAACTAAAATCCACATTGAAGGAGGGAAATGGAGCATTACAATTATGAGAATGAGAGGCTAAAGACTGAGTTTCAAGTTTCTATTTTGTATCTTGGGTTTGGTTGGGTCTGCTGGATCTACAGAAGGGGCTGTATAGAAATAGTAGTCTTTTTTGCTATAGGGTGTTTTCTTGGAATTCATTGTAAGGTGTTTTATTGGAATTCATTCTAACCAGCTTTTGTAAGTTGCTTCTACTAGGTGGGACCTAAATGTGCAAAGTATTTTGGTATCTCTTGGCTCTTTAGATGTTTGGTTGTGTGTTTTGGTTCTTTTGAAAGTTGCTCAGTGGTAATTTTTAATGCATAACCATTGTTTTGATTCTTTTGAAAGATTGGGAAATGTCACGAGGGGCAAAACAATTGTGTTCTACTATTCCTCTGGTGGTGCAGTAGTGCAGTACTATTCCTCTGTTACACATAACACTTGATATCAGCCTTAACACAGAAATCTAAAGAAATTGACTACTTAAATAGTTCCTCAGAGCAGTTTGTACTACTAACTAATGGCTTGTAGTTCGCTTTTGAGACACTTGGAGAAGAAACTGGCGTACACATTAGACAGAGAGAAGTGTTGCAACTTAAGAGAGGTATTACCACAGAGCTAAAAGATGGGTTCAGTGGTAGACTTGTCACGGTTCTCCATTACACCATCATACGTTCACTAAAGACTCGAGATAAAACCGATAGTGCCTGGAATACCAGGAAATCCACTAGGACTGATATGCGGAACAAACAAAAATAAACAACAAGTCTTAAACCAAAAGTGGTGTAAACACCATAGTAGTAAAATTACTCCACAACTAGAGTATCGTCTACAGCCCCGGGAGTTGATTCTTCCTTAATGGTTTTTTCAATAACGTTAAGGGAATCCACATCAACTTCCTCTTGGGTGTCAACCATAGGAGAATCCATCTCAGCTAAAGGGGTAAGTGGCTGATCTTCGTGGACAATGTGGCGAATAGTTGCCAAGGAAGTTTCTCCCATAGCAATTTCGGGAATGGATGAGGTTCTGCCCACACGAGCCACCTTTCGGCCTTTCATCTGCTCCACATATTCCAGGGATTCACGCTGATACTGAGTTTGAAGTTTGGAAATTTCGCCGATAAAGCAGTTGTGGAGTTCCTTTTCTTTCTCAGCCACTCGTTTTTTTTAGGTCTACAGCTTGGGATTTTCCCAGAGCGTCGAGATTGGACTTTAAAGTATCAATCTCAGCATGGGCATCTTTGAGTTGCCCGCATACATCATCATATTTAGACCGCAGACCTGGTCGGGTCGGGGATCCCTGGAGTTCCACCACCATCTTTTCATTTTTGCTTAAAGCTTCGTTGAGCTCCCGAAATATGCACAGAGCATCCAAAGTCATCTGCAAGGAAAAGACAAAAGGAGTTACTCCAAAATGTTTTAATTTGAATGATGTAAAGTGATTGTCACCAAGCATGTTACAACAGGGAACGAACATAGTTCTATGGTGTCGTGATACAAGCAAGTCCTAATAAAGATGCAACTAGTTGCCGCGTAGTGAAAGCAAATTTTTTACATCACACCATAATAAAGATGCAACTAGTTACCGCGTAGTGAAAGCGAGTCCTAATAAAGAGGCCACTAGTTGTCACGTAATAAAGATGCCTTCACTCTCAGCTGTAAACTTGAGGTACCAGAAACTCCTCCAGATGATCTCAAGTATGGTTGTTGCCTTGGCCACATTTTACATCACACTAATTGATATTCAATAAAATGGAGAACCTGTTGAAAAACAATATGTAAGATAAGGGAAAGAGTGTACCCGTTCTAGGCTTTGACAAAAGGAAGCGCGGTGTGAAGGTAAAGTATCTTCTCGAGAGTAGTCAAGATCCAAGGGAAGGTGAGCACCTTGGAACATAGAAAGAGCCACAAAAGAGTTTCGTAACGCCGAATCCGCAGAGGTCAGTGGGCGTCCCCTCAACGTCACAGAAAAGGGAGGTCGAGAGACATTCTCAGCTCTCACCTTCGCTTTCCCACGTTCGTCAGCAAATGCTTTAGGAAGGGCAGTGGGAACCGTGGACACAATGGAACTGGGGGCATGGGGTCTCCGGACCTAAGTTTCTTTTGGGGGCCATGTGAGACACGGGCATCAAGTGCATCATCATCAGAGGAATCACCATTGGAAAACAATTTTGGAGCTGTGGGAAACTTCATTTGAGGGATGGAGGATCCGTTCCAGTCACTGATTGAAGGAAAGTTGGTTGTTAGAGAGCTATCGCGAGTAGGAGCAGAAGAGTGTGAGTGGGAAGAACGAGATGGTTTAACTTTCAAATGGGAAATTAGAGGACCTATTTTCTTTTGGGCCTTCTTTATGGAAATCTTGGAAGACTTAGGGGGCAACGGGGTTCGATAGAGGGGATGGATGTGATCGTTTATGTTGTAAAAAGAGGGATTGGACAGTACAGGATAAATGGTATCGGAATCCAAGCCAAGAACGAGATATTGATCTTTCCCCCAAATCGTGGATGCTTTGCAAGAGCAGAGAAACGGCCCCAGGGTGAGTCTTCGAGTCGGTGAACCAATCTAAACCTGAAAAAGAATAAGTATTAGATAACAAATGGAACTGAAAGATTCAGGTGAGAATAGTAGACAGTAGAGTTTGCATCAAGTTGACTAATAAATGTAAAATGCTAGTTTACCTACGAAATGAACGATGAAACTCAAAACGTAAGTAAACTAAAACTTATTACGAGTCTATATAGTTTTCTACTCTCAAATCTATCGAAATAGAGTGGAGTAACAAGTTCGTTCCACTCCTAGTTCTTTAGCATGTGATGTTTTCATGTTAACTAATCTATCTTAAGTCTAATGAGAGTTTTACGAGGGGGAATTATACTACGATGCAACTACCCACAAGATACAAATTATAATTGATTCAACTACGGAAATACTACGTTGATTCTATAATAAGGAATTAGGGGGGGATTGATTCCACCTTAACTCAACTTAACTCACTAACGAGATAATCGTCAGTAATCGAATTGAATCGCTACGCAGAACAATTGGTTCTTCCTAATCCCTAATTACATATGACATTTCTACCAATTCATAACTAGCATGTGAACGATTAAACCCATTCTCATGGCTTAATTAATCGTTTTCTAGAGTGGAATAGAAATTACGATGACTCTCACGATAATCGAATCAAGCTTTCATCAAGGCTTCTCAACCCCCTCTAATGGAGGTTTAGCCGAGAATCATTCCACAATCATTTCCATATGAATCTAAACTAAACATAATATCAAGATTCGAAATTTCCTAATCTAAATTAAACAATAATTAAAATCTAATTAACAACTAAGAGATGGTAACCAACAATAATTAAAACTGGATCTAATAGATTGAAATAACAAAAATCGAAATGACAAGAATAATAACTATTTTATTTATCTAATGAATGATATTCAATGATTCAAGAAATTAATCTAAAACAAGAAATGAAATTCTAAAACTAAGTTCTAAAACTCATTAATGGAGGCTAACTAATCTAATTCTAATCTAGGTCTAACTATCTACCATTAACAAAGAGCTAAGCTTTTGTTTTTATACTTTCAGATCCAAAAATCGTGCATGGGCTTGGAGCCATGTTTTGGGCCAGAGAATCAGGCCCAAAACCCAATTTCTTTAGTCCAAAATGGGCTCTTCAGCTGCAGTTGACTTCAATAGATGTTTTGTCCACTTCTGCTCCTCTGATTGGGTCAAGGCTCAGACCATTGGAAAGCTCTTTTCGAGCCAGTCGTTTTGACATAAGGTAGGCCCAATTTCGAGGTCGGAGTCCAAAGATATGGTTTTCGGAAGTTCTGCTGACTTTGTGTGCTGTTTCTTCCCGCATTGACTTTGACTTTTCAGCTTTGACCGAGCTTTAGAAAGACTTTGTCTTCTTGAATCAAGGCCTTTAATCACAGAACTCCTTTGCAATCAACCATTGCTCCTTTATCTCGCTAAAGTGGCACATTTCTGTATATAATAGACTTTGAAGCTTGAAATGTATAAAAACACGTAATCAGTATTAACTCTTACTTATTATTCACATAATTGGTCTAAAAGTATGATTATTAAGGGGTTAAAACTACAGTTTTGGGCTCTTATCAACCACCCCCAAACAGCATGTTGCTTGTCCTCAAGCAAATATGAGAAATTAGCATAAGTGACCAAAAATGGAGTTCTATCTACTCTCATTTTGCTGAGTGCGATTACATTGACCATATGCAACAAGGCCTTAAACCACTAGGAATTCCCTAGTGGACGAGTTATAGCCTCGTGAGAGTTTTCCAGTGAAGGTACTCACAAACTTCATCTATACTACAACGACTAAGAAAGAAAACTATTGTTTCTTTATTCATGCTCCAAATTATCTATACATCTCACTAGCTATGAACAAGAATAACCAAGTCAAAAACCTAAGCAAATATATGCATAATAATCAATCATCTATAATAAACATATATACAATGAGTAATACTATGAAATGCAATAGCAGGTTCGTTTATGAAACTCGGAATAGCGTCCTTAAGTAGGTTCTCACAATAATAGTCAAGATACAGCACTCTGATTTTTCCACTCAAGTTTATTTACTCTAGTCTTGTGCATGGGCACACTTTACCTTACAATCTCAATGACACACAAGGAAGCCGGTGTCGATCAAACACATCTGCCACTTACTATCACACTAACCTATTCCTAATTGAGCTAGAGGTCTTTATTAGGTGTTTCGGGGATTAGGAGATGGTTTAAGAAGGAAGGAAATAGATATTCAAAAAGGACAAGTCTGAGATAATAGAGTCTTCATATTATGTAACTAGAGAAAACCTTGTTATTTACTTTTGCTTCTACACTTTGTTTCCATCCTTAGCCATTTTTTTTTTCTTTTTCTTTGGCTTTTGACTCCTTTTATTCTATTTTTTGGAGTTTTTATTTTATTTTTATTTTTATTTTTCTTTTCTTTGGATGGAAACTTCTTTTCTTTATTTTCTGAAGCAACTAACTAATTTTTGTTTTTACTGTGTTTTTTTCTCTTCTTCTTTCTTCCTCATTCTATTCTCGGACTTATTCTAAATTGGGTAGGTTGATTTTTTTTTTATTTTGTTTGTTTTTTTGTAACAGGGTAAAGGATTTGTGGTTTATGAAAGGCTAAAGAAAGGCTCAAAGGGGCTTAATTAGCGGAAAATAATTCATAGGTTTGAATTTCTGGCTATATCGATCCAAAGAGGGCCTAAATTCTCGCTTAGGATATGGTTTAGTGATCAAGCAAGTGGATGTGTGATTTCTCTATCCAGATTTTACTTCTCCCTTGTGTCATTTCTCAATTGTTTCACTCTTATAAGGCTTTAGGCTATATTCTCACGGGATTTGTAGAATAAGTACTCTAGCCTAGATTTTAAACTTTATGCTAACAATCATAGATACTCATGTAATATATTTATAGATAGATGCAAAGATTATTACCTACATATTAACTTAAGTTTCTAAAAATTATTCTAATGCAAAAGCTACGTGAGACTTCTAGATTGTTAAGAGCATAGAGAAAGAAAACAATACCAATATTTCTAAGTGTATAGCATAACTTATTTATTTATATTTTTGAATTTTTGAAATTTTAACTAGAAAACAAGTGCATACTATACATATCTATATCCTAACAGATGCCTTAATTACACGTGTTTTTATGCCCACCCCCAAACAAGAAGCATGCTTTGTCCTCAAAACATTTAAATAAAGAGGGTAGAAAAATACCATGGAAACGCGTGAAATTCTGGAACATCTGCAAAACAAGGTTAAAACATACTAATATAAAACCGACGCGAACTCTATAAGAGTTCCACCCATTATGGGGTTAATGCAATTAAATTGCTTGGGACATAAGCGGACACTAAATGGAATTAAAAACTTACCTTATCTCCCGGACATGCATATTAGCTACCCAATAGCACCATGGGTCTTGTATTTCAGCGGGCATGGCAAGTCCAAGAACAAATGCTAGCAAGAACCATAAGCGGTTCCCAGCCTACGTGTGTGATCGCCTCGCGAGACCAAGCACCATAAGTAGTGCTTTGGAACAAATCTTTGAAAGACTGTTCCGGTATTATTGTAGGAAATGTCATCTCGAAACTACGCTCTGGAATAGCTGCAAATGACTCGGGAACAACCCGCAGAAAACTGGAAATTTTCTGGTCTACGGAAGTCAGGGCGCATGCGCGCTCCACTTGGGCGCAGGTGCGCCTCAGGTTTTTTTTTTTTTTTTGACTTACAGTGTTTTGGTGCGAGGCGCGCTAAACTTGGGCGCAGGTGCGCTCAGTGCTAAATTTCAAAAAAATGTGTAGGGCGCAGGTGCGCTCTACTTGGGGCGCCGGTGCGTTCCGAGGTGCTGATGGTTGAAAATTGAGACGAACAACGGGAAACGTGGGAGTGAAAGGTGAGTGATGGAGGTTAGGTGTAGTGTGGGTTGTGAGTGTAGGATGAATGAAGTTTATATAGGTTTTAAGTTACTAAAATGAATCGGGAAGTTGCCAAAAAGCTTTTCCGGCAATTTCCGGAAATACTAAAATTTCCGAACCCGAAAATGGAAACAACTCATATTCTTGATTCTAAAACAACCCTAATATCTTTTAGGTTGAATTTAGGATAGAACCTACCTATTTTATCGAGATTTCATCCTACCATGATATTTATTCATAGATATGCCTATTCGGCAATATTCTCACCCTGACTCTGAAATAACTTCTAAAAAATGGGAGGTCATATAAAAATCATGCTGGACTACATAATACCACCCCCAAAAAATTTGGGAAAGTGGGATCAACATTAAACAACCACGCACAATGAAAATAACCACATTATATTAATATTGTCATTCAAACAACATTTCACTACAAAAGTCAAAATTAACTACGAAATTTAACAACGTAACATCCCATCTACTAAATATAATAAAAAAGAAACAACATCAAAACAACAAACAAGAAGAAATCTAGCTACTCTTCAATGGAGCGAGGTGGGGGTAAGAATAGGAATTTGAGTGATCAAGAATGGAAAAACCAACACCCCACCCCCAAACAAATTTTTGAAAACAGGTTTGTAAAAATTTGTTTTAAAACGGGTTTTTAAAGTCGATTTCGAGACTTGCTAGATTACTATTTTTATAGCTTTAAACTTTTTACTTTTTATGAATTAGGTTTAATATAAAGGAAAACAATAAGCGTAAAACACATAATTCACACCATAGAGAAACATGACTCAAAAACCAAGAAAACATGCAAGAGTGGAAAACGTGAAATTATGTGAAACGTGGACTTAGGATCCGGTACTTACAGCCACACACTCCATAGGGAGGGCCCGATTACCTGAATGGTGCATTCACCAATATATGGAAATAAAAGGAAATGCACCAAACACAAAAATGGAGTCGTTTATAGTCAGATACTCGAGACTTTATCTAAACATATGTATGAATATGCAGTTTATCATATATCAACAACCGAAATAGTTGTGGATCGTTCCATAAATAAATATCACAGAAAACATACCCAAACACAATCAAGCACCAAGATTTCCTACGACGCAGCCTAGTGGAATGAAAGCAAAGTCGGATAGACCTATAACATAACCGAGCATGCACCTTATGTTTAATCTTTGAACGAGAGGGTGTCCTAGTGAATAAGTGTGGAAAAGTGAATGGTTGTGGAAGATATGGTGGATTGGGATAAGTTTTAGAGGGAAAACATGGAAAAAATGAGGATGTGGGTTTAGCACAAAACTCATTCATGGTGTAGTTAGGGACTATCTCAAGTCTGAAAATGAAGGTGTCAAGTAGTTTATCCTTGGGAAATATTTGTTTACTAGGTGGATTTAAAAAACTAAAGGATCGAGTGCAAACTCGAGGTTCCTTTGAAAAGGTGGAGGGTGGGGAATATTTGTGGTGAAAGGTGAAAGATTCTCAGCTAGAGCTCTCAAGTCCATATCATCAGAAATATTGATATATGCAAGACATTCCTCAATAGGTGGGTCAAAAGGATCACTGGGATAGAGATTGAAAAATTCATCTTCTGTCATAGCATCAAGGGATGAATGGTTGTTGGCAAGGGGGACTCATGGTGGTAAAGCGGTGCAAAAGAGTTGCAGGAATTCTTCTTCGATTTCGTCTACTACCAGGGAGTCATTGTTAAAGTCGGAATTTTCGAAGGAAAGGAATTTGTTAATCTGTTTCTTCGGAAACATGTTTTTGAAGTAATCTTGAGCTAAGCTCTCGATCATGCTAACCTCTCCATTTGTAAATGAATCGGGATATCTTGGTCCTCGTTTTGAAAACATTTACCTCAACAGAAAGATGGCCAAAGGACAAGGACATCGAACCATCGCGGCAGTTTATGAGCGTGTTGGGGGTAGTCAAGAAGGGACGCCCTAAAATGATAGGTACAGAGTCGTTAGTGACTTCTGTGTCGAGGATAACGAAGTCGGCTGGGTAGTAAAAATTTTGGACTTTAACCAAAGACGTTTGCAACCACACCCTTAGGATACTTAATAGTAATCGACTAATTAATTGTAATGTCATTTTAGTAGGTTGCATCTCCTCTAGACCTATTTGTTTATACAAATAAAACGGGAGTAAGTTAACACTAGCCCCCAGGTCTAGTAGCGCGGTCGTTGTGTGAGAATCTTCTAAGGTGCATTAGACTGAGAAGCGACCCGTGGTCCTTGTACTTAACAATTCCATTATTTTAGGATAAAGTTGGGAACCTGTTCAGGTTAGAAAGCGTCTTTAGGTATGTTGGTCTTACGCCTAGTAGTGCACAACTCCTTAAGAAACTTAGCGTGGTTAGGTAGCTTTTTTATAGCTTCGAGAAAAGGAAGGTTTATCGTTAGATTTTTGAAAACGTTCCTAATCTCCTCAAAGTTAGTATCTCTGCTTAGCATGGCTAATTTATGAGGGAACGGTAGTTTTGCTTTATATTTAGCGTAAGGCTCGACTTGATGTGTAACCTTGGCTTTCTGTTTCTTAGTTTGTGGTTTAACTGGTACCTCTACAGTGGTAGGTTCTTCAGTTTCTATTTCGGTATCTAGTTCGATATCCGGTGTAGGGAGTACTGATGGGGTAACTATAGGCATAGTTACTTTGTTATCAACCACTCTTCTAGAACGGAGAGTGGTGATGGCATTTAGCTCACCTACGGTTGTAGTTTCGCATACTAGTACTACCGTTTACCTCAAAGGTTGTGTTTCTTTGTTCTAGGGTTGGGTATCGCTTGCCCGAAACACGCCTTTGGTTGGGCTTTCTCTTAGGCTAGCTGTTGTTGGTTTAAATTATTAACGGATTGTAGAATGTGTTGGTTAGATTGAGCCATGGTTTGGAAAAGTTGTTGGCTCACTTGTATGAAGGTGTCAAGACGATCCGGTTGTGTGGGTGTAGTAGTCACGAGTGGTGTGACTGGAACTATCTCGCGTTGATTATTTATGGGCAAATTGTGATAGTTATTATTTACCGGAACGATACCTCTATTAGCATTATAATTATTATAACTACATTGACCTTGTGCTTGACCTTGTCGAGGTTGCGCTTGGTTGTTATAATTATTATAATTACCTTGATCCTGTCCTTGTTGTGGTGGAGCTTGGTTATAACTGTGCGTTGGTCTAACATATTGATTATTGTACTCGTAGGTGTGACTTGTTGGTTATTTCTCCAACCGAAGTTGGGATTTTGTCTCCAAAGGCGTTAGGTTCACTATTAATGGAACAAGAATGTTCATAGGATATAGGACGATTGGGAGTCGGGATGCTCGGGACTCCAACGAAACTACATGGATTTGAATTTACATTCATGACGGGGGATAGGCTTTTGTTGTACGTGAAATGGCCTCTACCTTTTTTGTGAGGGATTCAATTAGAGTTTTAAGCTCGGGATCTGATTTAACCTCAAACATCTTGGTAGCCTTAAATGTTGAAGAAGAACTAGCGAGCGGAGTAATCGCCACTACCCCCAATTATTATTACGCTTTAGTCCGATCTTCCAAAAATTTATATGCCTCACGAAGCTCCTTTACTTAGGAAACTACCCCCATTCATTTTGTCTAGGACTTCTTTATGGTGGTGTAGAAGTCCTTTGAAAAAGGCACTAACTAACGTGTCTTTTGCTAGGTGATGGTGTGGAGACTCTATAAGGAGACCGGTGAAACGATTCCAAGCCTCAAAATGATTCATGAGGATTTCTGTCCGAAAGAAGTGAATCTTGGAAAGCATTTCATCCGCCTTTAGGGGTGGGTAAAAATATTCCATAAACAATTTGAACAAGTTTAGCCCACGAAGTCCACGTAATTAGGCTTTGGGCGGTTAACCAAGATGCCGCCTTATTAGCTAAGGTGAAAGGGAATACCCTCAATTTAATTTGTTCCGCACCAACCGTAGGATGGTGGAATGTTGTAAGGACTTGTTCAATCCTACGCATGTGCTGATAAGGTTTTTCATGGTCTAAACCATGAAAAACGGGTAACAAATTAAATATATTTGGGGGGATGCGGAAATCCCCCACTAGGTCTGCTAGAACGATGCAAGATTTAGGGCTATCGCCAAGGCTTTATAAAAGTCGAGAGAGGAGTCTCTCTTTCTTCACCATAATATCGGTGGTGTGTGTGAAATAGTAGCTAGAGGTGTGTAGTGGGTGGGAAACTAGATAGACTTGTTTGTTGGCGTTTTGGTGTAATTACGTTAGTTGTTTTTCTTCGACCGGACCTTAATCTCATGCAAGACTAAGTCGAACTTAACTCAACATGCAACACTCCAAACAATTACGATATACTAGTAGAAACCTCTAACCGGAGATCGCGAGGTGTGGAAGAAAGGAATACCCGACAAGCGCCTTGCTTCACTTATGAATGGCGTCTTGTTTACGCGTGTTCAGTGTAAATAACAAGTTAGAATACTGAAAAACTTAAAAAATCGAAGTTCGAAACAAACCTGCAGAAATCCGGAAAAATTTAGCTTAGTATGGGGGCTCGCTTAGGCGCTGTCGCTCCGTGTAACTCCAAGTTACAGTGTTTTAGGGTGGGTCGCGCTCAATATGGGGGTGGGTCGCGCTCAAGGTTCCAGGCGTTTGGGCGCAGGTGCGCTCCGTGTAATTTTTCGCGAAACTTTTCAACGCTGAAACGGACAACCACAGTATGAATCAAACAAGGGTGGGTGGGTTTAATGGGACTTAAAAATGACTAATTATACTATGAAAACAATGCTAAAGTGAAACTAAGAAGGCAGCGGCGCCATTTGATAAACGTAAAATGCTAGTTTACCTACGAAATGAACGATGAAACTCAAAACGTAAGTAAACTAAAACTTATTACGAGTCTATCTAGTTTTCTACTCTCAAATCTATCGAAATAAAGTGGAGTAACAAGTTCGTTCCACTCTTAGTTCTTTAGCATGTGATGTTTTCATGTTAACTAATCTATCTTAAGTCTAATGAGAGTTTTACGAGGGGGAATTATACTACGATGCAACTACCCACAAGATACAAACTATAATTGATTCAACTACGGAAATACTACGTTGATTCTATAATAAGGAATTAGGGGATTGATTCCACCTTAACTCAACTTAACTCACTAACGACGATAATCGTAAGTAATCCGAATTGAATCGCTACGCCTTGAGAACAATTGGTTCTTCCTAATCCCTAATTACACATGACATTTCTACCAATTCATAACTAGCATGTGAACGATTAAACCCATTCTCATGGCGAATTAATCGTTTCTAGAGTGGAATAGAATTTACGACGACTCTACGATAATCTGAATCAAGCTTTTATCAAGGCTTCTCAACCCCCTCTAATGGAGGTTTAGCCGAGAATCATTCCGCAATCATTTCCATATGAATCTAAACTAAACATAATATCAAGATTCGAAATTTCCTAATCTAAATTAAACAATAATTAAAATCTAATTAACAACTAAGAGATGGTAACCAACAATAATTAAAACTAGATCTAATAGATTGAAATAACAAAAATCGAAATGACAAGAATAATAACTATTTTATTTATCTAATGAATGATATTCAATGATTCAAGAAATTAATCTAAAACAAGAAATGAAATTCTAAAACTAAGTTCTAAAACTCATTAATGGAGGCTAACTAATCTAATTCTAATCTAGGTCTAACTATCTACCATTAACAAAGAGCTAAGCTTTTGTTTTTATACTTTCAGATCCAAAAATCGTGCATGGGCTTGGAGCCATGTTTTGGGCCAGAGAATCAGGCCCAAAACCCAATTTCTTTAGTCCAAAATGGGCTCTTCAGCTGCAGTTGGCTTCGACAAATGTTTCGTCCACTTCTGCTCTTCTGATTGGGTCAAGGCTTGAACCATTGGAAAGCTATTTCCGAGCCGGTCGTTTTGACATAAGGTAGGTCCAATTCCGAGGTCTAAGTCCAAAGATATGGTTTTCGGAAGTTCTGCTGACTTTGTGTGCTGTTTCTGCCCGTGTTGACTTTGACTTTTCAGCTTTGACCGGGCTTTAGAAAGGATTTGTCTTCTTGAATCAAGTCCTTTAATCACAGAACTCCTTAGCAACCAACCATTGCTCCTTTATCTCATTAAAGTGGCATATTTCTGCACATAATGGACTTTGAAGCTTGAAATGCATAAAAACACGTTGTCAGTATTAACTCTTACTTATTATTCACATAATTGGTCTAAAAGTATGATTATTAAGGGTTTTAAAACTACAGTTTTGGGCTCTTATCATTGACTATGATCAGTGAGAATACAATCAGTAATAACACTTCAAGTTATGTTCGTATGTTTATTTTTATGCCCCACATCAAGTCCAAGATCAATCCTACCGAAATATAAGTATGGTTCTCCCAACTATGAGTACAACTGCTCAATGTTTCTTTGGCTATATCATAGGTGACATAGGGTCCCTTTATCAGAGAACTTTTTTAGCTTTAAAGTATTCACAAAGTTCACCAATCAGTAGGACTACTATGAGTTTGCTGAACTATGGTGACATATGTGTGAGCAATGTCTACTTTCACTCCCAAGTCCCCCCGTGTACTCATAGTTTAAATCTAATTCCTCATTGCAAGAGATCAATTATCTATCACAAGTCAGAGAAGAAAAAGTAAGAGGGACAAACAAAATAAAATAGCAAAGTTAAAAGATGGTCTTAAGTCTAGCTCTAAATACACTCAAGAGCACCAAGTGTGGAAAATAGAGCAGTCTCCAGACACAGTAGATACCTATTGTGAAGACACGGTAGATACACGCAAGAAACATTTGTAGTATTTCTTGTGGAGAAGCCTTCACTACCCCTAGTTATGAAGGTTGGCTTAAGAGTTAAAACTGATGAGGCATCTACTGGAAATCCTAGACCTGCAGGAGATAGACGTATACTAAAGTTTTCATGCCCTGAATAGCATTGCTGAATTCTTGGCTTTTCTATTTGGGGTTATCTTACTTACACAACTAATATTTGAAAAGGCATACCAAAAATGTAGAATTGTGACGAGGGCATTGTAAATTAAGGCTACTAGCTGGATCGAGGGTACGCGGAATGCTCAAGAAAATTGTGATGAGGGCATTGTGGATGTGTAAAATAGATAATGGATAATTAAGTAAAATATTTTATTTGGTATTGGCTATTTCGATGCAACCAGCACACTGCACAGATAAACAACACCTAACAGTACACGCTAGTAGTAAACTAGGAATAACAGATTAAAGAACAGTTCCTCAGCAACTATTTCAAGTTTCAACCACTATCAAAGAATCAAAGTGGATCGGGACATGCACTAGTGCACTACACATTGCATATATACAGCAGCGCATATGATACATAATATGTTTGTACTCCAAACAACAGATCATATGATAGTGGGTATATGTTAGAATATAATATGCAAATTGAACAAATAGCACACTAACACAGGATATTGTATACGAAACTGACATATAAGGACTCGGAAGCGTAGGGATCGTGAATAGGACATATACTCACCATCGAAGCAGAATTTAGGATATCGCAGCGGCTCAATGGGATGAGATTCGGCATACTCCCAATTCCCAGTCAAGTAAACGGGAAAGAATTCCCAATCTTTGTCTGAATGAGGGAGATTCAGTACGAAGGGTTTCTTGCCATTACGAGTACAAAAGTAGTGGTAACCAAGCCCCCTGGCCTTGGTAGTCCTTTTAAGGTAGAAGTTGGTGGAAAGATCATGAACGTTAATTTGGTCGCGATGTGTGCTGTTATAGTAATTGGACGCATACAAGACCCTCTAGAAGTTTCCAGTTGTTTGACACGGAACTATATGATAATAATTAAAAACTTCACGATCAAAGTTGGTAAGCAGAACTCGGAGACCAGCCGCAATTTGGCCGACGGATGCTACCAGCGCACCATCTTTAGGTTCAGCCAAATGTGGAAAGAGACCTAAATCGGGAACTAGCTCAACCCCAATATTAGTTGGGATGCCATATGCAAGCCTAACGGCCTCAAGGTCTGGAAGCCGAGAGAGGGCAGCCAAGTTTAGAGTGGCGGCAGCGCAGTCTTCAGAGGACTGGTCAGAAGCAATGGAGGTTATCTCCATAGAAGGTTCAGAAGACATTGGGGCAGAGAGTAAGAAAATTATGGAGATAGAGAGGAGCAAGTGGCATGATAAAAGTAAAATAATTAGTCTACTCACGAAATGAACGATGAACTCAAAACGTAAGTAAACTAAACTACTCTTATGAGCCTTATATTTATCAAAGTTTTCTCTACTATCAATCCTATGAGATATAGTGGAGTAGAAAGTTCGTTCCACTCCTAGTGCTCTAGCATGGAATGTTTTCTAATCTAATTAGTCGGTCTTAAGTCAATGAGAGCTTTACGAAGGTGATATGCTACGATACTTACTGAATTTGATTACTTGATTTTAACTACGAATGTTATGGAAATATGATTGTGCTTGAATCTAGATAAAGGATTAGAGGGGAATTGAATCCACCTCGAATCCAACTTAATAGCCTAACATAGATTCTTGTATCTCGATTCTTACGTTCTTACGGCAAGAAATTCGAGTTCTAATCCCTAGTGTTCATGGCATTTCTACCGAGTACTAACTAGCATGTGAGGTCGTCCACCCATTCTCATAGGGAATCACGACCTTCTAGATTGGAATAGATTCTACAATGTTTCTACACTATACCACTAAGTTTTCATCAAGGCTTCATCAACCCCTCTAATGGAGGTTTTAGCCTTGAGTCATCAAACCATCATTTCCCATTTCATTATAACTACACATCATATTAAAATTCTAACTTAACTAAATTAACTAACAATGGTTCAATCTATTTAAACTACGGAATGATAATCAACAAGAATTAAAATCAGATCTATAAATTGAAATAAAACAATTCGAAATTGAGAAAACAACTATTTTATTTATCTAATCAATCAAGAACAATGATTCAAAGACTTAATCTAAAACAAGAATTGAAAATGGAACTAAAGCTTAATTTAATTAATGAAAACAGATCTAGAATTATCTATATTAATTTAGGTCTAACTAGCTACCATTAACAAAGAGCTAAACTTCTATTTTTATACTTTCAGATCCAAAAATCGTGCATGGGCTTGGAGCCATGTTTTGGGCCAGAGAATCAGGCCCAAAACCCAATTCTTTCAGTCCAAAAAGGCCTCTTCAGCTGTAGTTGGCTTCCACAGACTTTTCGTCTACTTCTGCTCCTCTGATTGGGTCAAGGCTTAGACCATTGGAAAGCTCTTTCCGAGCCAGTCATTTTGACATAAGGTAGGCCCAATTCCGAGGTTTGAGTCCAAAGATACGGCTTTCGGAAATTCTGCTGACTTGTGTGTTGTTTCAGCCCGTGTCGACTTTTCAACTTTTGACCGAGCTTTAGGAAGGCTTTATCTTCTTGAATCTTGGCCTTTAATCACGGAACTCCTTAGTAACCGATCTTTTCTCCTTTATCTCACTAAAGTGGCACATTTCTGCACATAATGGACTTTGAAGCATGAAATGCATAAAAACACGTAATCAGTGTTAACTCTTAATTATTACTCACATAATTGGTTTAAAAGTATGACTGTTAAAGGGTTAAAACTACAGTTTTGGGCTCTTATCAAACCACCCCCAAACAGCATTTTGCTTGTCCTCAAGCAAAGATGAGAAATTAAAATAAGTGACCAAAAATGGAGCTCTATCTATCTACTCGTTTATTTGAAAGTGCGATTGCATTGACCCCTATGCAATCGGGCTTTAAACCACTAGGAATTCCCTAGTGGACGAAGTTATAGCCTCGTGAGAGTTTTCCATTGAAGGTACTCACAAACTTCAACTATACTACAACGACTAAGAAATAAAACTATTGTTTCCTCATTCATGTCCCAACTATCTATACATCTCACTAGCAAATGAATAAGAATAACCAAGTCAAAACCTAAGCTAATATATGCATAATAATCAATCATCTATGATACAAATATATATACTATGAGTAATACTATGAAATGCCTAGCAGTGTTAAGTTTATGAAAACTTCGGAATAGCGCCCCAAGTAGGTCCTCACATAAATGTCAAGACAAAACCACTCTGATTTTTCCACTCAAGTTTCAGCTACTCCAATTAATGCAAGTGGGCACACTTTACCTTACAACTCAATGACAACAAGGAAGCTGGTCGATCAAACACATCTGCCACTTACTATCACACTAACCTATTCCTAATTGAGCTAGAGGTCTTTATTAGGTGTTGCGGGGATTAGGAGATGGTTTAAGAAGGAAGGAAATGGATATTCAAAAGGACAAGTCTGAGATAATAAAGTCTTCATATTATGTAACTTAGAGAAAACCTTGTTATTTTCTTTTGCTTCTATACTTTGTTTCCATCCTTAGCCATATTTTTCTTTTTCTTTTCTTTGGCTTTTGACTCCCTTTTATTCTATTTTTGGAGTTTTTATTTATTTCTATATATATTTATTTCTTTTCCTTGGATGGAAACTTCTTTTCTGAAGCAACTAACTAATTTTTGTTTACACAGGTTTTTCTCTTCTTCTTTCTTCACTCATTCTATTCTCAGACTTATTCTAAATTGGGTAGGTTGATTTATTTTTTCTATTTTGTTTTTGTTTTTGTAACAGGGTAAAGGAATTGTGGTTTATGGAAGGCTAAAGAAAGGCTCAGAGGGGCGACTAGCGGAAAATAATTCATAGGTTTGAATTTCTGGCTATATCGATCCAAAGAGGGCCTAAATTCTCGCTTAGGATATGGCATAGTGATCAAGCAAGTGGACGGCGATATCTCTATCCGATTTTACTTCTTCCTTGTGTCATTTCTCAAATGTTTTGGCTCATATAAGGCTTTTAGGCTATATTCTTACAGGATTTGTAGAATAAGTACTCTAGCCTAGATTTTCAGAAACTTTATCGCTAACAATCATAGATACTCATGTAATATATTTATAGATAGATGCAAAGATTATTACCTATATATTAACCTAAGTTTCTAACAATTATTCTGATGCAAAAGCTACGTGAGACTTCTAGATTGTTAAGAGCATGGAGAAAGAAAACAATACCAATATTCCTAAGTGTATAGCATAACTTATTTATTTATATTTTTGATTTTTTTTAAAAAAAATTTTAACTAGAAAACAAATGCATATTATACATATCTATATCCTAACAGATGCCTCAATTACACGTGTTTCTATGCCCCCCCCCCCCAAACAAGAATCATGCTTTGTCATCAAAGTATTGTAAATAAAGAGGGTAGGAAAAATACCATTGAAACGTGTGAAATTCAGGAATATCTGCAAAACAAAGTTAGAACGTACTACTATAGTAAATAAACGGACGCAACTCTATACGAGTTCCACCCTTTATGGGGTTAACAAAAATGAAATTGCTTGGGACATAAGCAGACACTAAAAAACTAAAAACTTACCTTATCTCCCACTTAAGCATCCTCCTCCTCATTAAAGATATGAGGTTCCTTCGCATCCTGCCAGTCCATTATAACTTGCCAAGCTTGCCGCCATTTATCATCTACTAATGCTAACCTGTTAAGTGTTATTATGTCTGATGGGATGTACGGGGTGACCAAATGAGGCTGCACTTGCCATCCCAGCCAAGTCATTATTCGCAATGAGCGAACCACCCTATTGGTGGGTCTCATAACTTCAACCCTTTTCCAATCGTGAAATTGTGTACGTAACGTGTAAACAACTACGATGATGCGGCTTACCAACACAAAGGGCATAAGAAGATACTTATGCCTCATGGTTTGGGCTCTCTTAAGAGTAGTGACCAAAACTCGGGAATGTCATAGTGGCGACGCCCCTCGCCTAAAGCGAGGAAAATGTCACCAAAGAAGATCTTGTTTGCGAATGAACCGCCATTCCCCAAAATATTCATCGGGATAAATAACATGGTGGTGCCTACGTTTAAGGAAAGCCTACCAAGGGCAATGCTATATCGCCTCGGTCCATTACTCGAAATACCCTCCCCATAATAATCATGGAAATATGTATAATCATAAAGATATGCATTATCGGTCATATATGCCCATGTGTGAACAGGATCGTATTGGTATTCCTAAAACTAAAGGCGACCAAATTTTTATTGAATTCATGTGTCGTGGTCATCGACTACGACGGAGAATTCTTGATCTCCATCTTGATTACAATAGAATTTAACGTGGTCATAGAAATAAGCAGTAAGTTGTGGTGAATATGACTCGTCATCACTTACCAGTAGATGACGCCATCCTAATCCAGGAGGATCCCGTGGTCGAAAACCGGTGTCCATAGGTCTCGGTGCCCAACACATCTTGAAAAGACTGTTCAGGTATGACTATAGGAGATGTCATCACAATAACTCTTTGAACAGTTCCACAAAAATCCTGGAATGACTGTCTGAAAATTGGAAATTTCGCGTTCAAAGAAAAACTGGTAGGCGCGTCAAGCGGGCTGGCCGGTCTCTTGGTAAAAATGCGACAGATGTTATGGCGCTGGTCACGCTTTGGTATGAGGGCTGGTCGCTCTAGCTCTCAGGTCGAGAGGCTGAGGGCGGCGCTCTAACAAAATTCTTCAAAAAGTAAAGGCGCGCGAGCGCCGACAAAGCCTTACAGCGTAAAAGTTACCAAACGGAGTTTAGATGAAAAGAAAGTAAAACTTGGAGTGGATGGTGCGGGATGATGGTGGAATGTATTGTGGTTTGTTAGTGTAGAAAGAAGGGAGTTTAAATAGGTTATGATCTTCCAAAACGAATCGGGAAATTCCCTATTTGTTTGAAGGCAATTTCCGGAAATAGGAAAATTCCCAAAACCGAAAACGGAAACAAGCCATTTTCATGATTTCCTAAAAATCCTGATATCTTTCATACTGGATTTAGAATAGTAACTTCTAAACTCTCCTAGATTTCATGCTACCACCACACAAGTCATAGATATGCCGATATCGGCCAAATTATCAACCTTTCCTCCAAGACAACGTAACATATATATGATCATATAACGACTTATGCTCGGTCTAAATATTTCCACCCCCAAACAAGTCGGGAAGGTGGGATAAATGATAAAACAAGCAGTACTCGAAAATAACCAATTATATTAAAGACAAAATAAAATATAAATCCAAACAACATTAAATAAACACATTACTATTTAAATTTAACTACTTGAATTAAAATCCTTCTAATAAAACGAAATATGAAATAACAGCGAACTCCAACGGGGTGAACACCTAGTTTTGTGATGATGATGGACCTTGAGATGGAGATTGGCTCTGGGATGGAGAATGGCTTGAACCATCTGTCCTTCGGCGACGACGCTCATGCCTGGCCGGACTCGGCTGAAAACAGAGTCCTCCACGGGTGGCATGCGCGTCGAAGCATCTCTATTCGAACAAGCGTTGGGCTTCCATCTCAGCATCGAAGCAATCGATAACCGGGTTTGTTGTTGCTGGTGGATAGTCTCCATGTTATACAAGATATCGCCCGTAACCCCTTCGAGTATTTCAAATCTCCTCTCCAAGGTTCCTTGCTTCTTTTGAACTACTATCCGCTCTATTTGGATATCTCCACAAATACCATAAACGCACCGCAAGGCAGTTTGCAACACTTGCATGCGTTCTACATTAGAATTACACTTCTCTAATGCATCTTCATCCATCCATGTCATATCTTCCCTTTCATCCTCCGACTCATCCATTTTTTCTTCAGACAACGGCCAAGTCTCTTGGATGCAATCCGTATAGATACTTGCATTAGAATGCAATTTGATCTTAATAGGAGCAGATCTTGCGACAGCTCTAAAGGAGAGCATGATCTTAGTGATCAATACGGGAAGAGGCGCTAAACTCTTCCCCACTCCTTGAATCACATTAAACATTAAATCAAGGATGCAGAAATTATACTTCTTTGTTTGCAAAATCCAGAAGAACATGCACATTGCAGGCCGATATCACTGACTTTGTCTTTCCCGAGGACGTTCCTACCAATCCACTGAGCTACAGCCAGTTGATTGGTTCTCAGGGTGGTCTGGCGGACGCAATGGGATGTCGGATTGTATTCACCCTCCACGACAGTATCCTTCATCAAAGCAGGAACTCCAAAGATACTTTGGGGTTCCCCGAATTGTCGCTACTAGGTTGCTTTCAAGCCGTAATTCCCTAACAATATTAACAACCGCCGCGTTACATTTTCTCTCCGCGATTCCTCCTCCTAACTTTATGAAAATCCTATCCCCTTCCAATTCTCGCTTTTTATAAAACTGTTCTACCAAATCATAGTGATAGAACTCCTCAGCTTGAGTACCACAATCCGTTCCAATGTCTCTTGAACATCTCCGTCATAAAATGGCTAAAACCGTCGGAAGCAAACGCTTTTCCGGCAAAATTCTAATACGTCCGAAGCGCCATTGAAATTTCTTAGACTACTAATGGTTTGTAGACTGTGGGGAGGCGAAGTTTGAAGAAAACTACTAAAACGGGCGTTGGTGGTGGTGGTGGAAACCGTAAATGGTGGGTGTTTTTGAAGTTGGGTTGGTGGTGATGATTGTTTAGAGAAGATTTAAGGTGGATTTGATTTCCTTGTTGTAGGTGTAGTTAGGTTTTTTCCCTCTCTATAATTATTTATTTTTTTTTTTTTATCTTGGTTTCCAAACTTGTAACCGGCGGTTTGGGGTTGAAGTGGAAACACCGCGCGGGTGGGTTGGGAAGGAAGGAGACGCTAGCGTCGCGGCGCATGTTTGGCCCAAGCCCGCTTTGAATTTCGAAATTTTCCAATTTTCCGCAATTTCAAACTCAATTTGCCGCTTTTCATCATCGGCCCGATTTTGGCGAATGAGTTATGGAAATGATCAGTAGAGAATTTCCAATCCAATGATCTATAAAACACTCAATTCCAACCATGGGTGTCGTATAAGAGGGTGGAAGAACGCCTCGGGCGCGTGTGATGTAAGTTATGCTTAACGAAGGAAATCTAAGTTTAGATTACGCCAACCTAATTGAACTAATGGGCCTAAACAAAACCAATGGAAAGTTCGAAGCAATCCCGATGGAAAGATCGATCGTCCACCCCAAACAAATTTTTAAACACAAAATTTGTTTACAACGTGGTCGCTTAAAGTCGATTCCCAAGACTTGTTGGATTGCTATTTCTATGATTTTAAGAATTTTAATTTTAATTTGATTTGTTTATTATAAGAAACACGAAAAACAATAAATACATAATTCACTCCATGATGAACATGACTCAAAACCGAGAAAACATGCAAAAGTGGAAAACGGAATTATGTGAACTGTGGACTTAGGATCCGTACTTACAACCACACACTCCATAGGGAGGGCCCGGTTACCTCGAATGGTGTACTTATCAAGATATGGAAATGAAAGCAAGTACACCAAATGACAAGGGTTAGTCCTCATAGACAGGGTCCTGTAAAAGGACTTCCTCTACATCAGGGGACAGAAGTTTGTGAAAATGTTTTAACCGTTGACCATTAACTTGAAAGGTACTGTTGTCATTTGGATTTACTAAGGTGATTGCCCCGTAAGGGGTGACTTCAAGAACTAGAAAAGGGCCGCACTCAACGGGTTTTTGTTTGTTCGGAAAACATGTAGACGGGAGTTGTAAAGCAAAACCTTTTGACCGACCACAAACTCTTTGCGCGAAGATATGCTTATCATGAACACGTTTCATGTTAGTTTTATAATCCTTCAGCGAGATCGCATTTAATCGCCACGGATTTCTTCAAGCTCATTCAATTGCAACTTCATGCGCTTGACACCGCCTCATCAATATTTAAGTTAAGGCTTTTATAGCCCACGAGCACGGTGCTCTAATTCAACGGGCAAATGACATGGTTTCCCAAATACAAGTCTAAAGGGAGACATACCTATGTGGAGTTTTGAAAGTAGTTCTATATGCCCATAAGGCATCCGATAGACGCTTTGGACCAAATCTTTTATCGGTTTACTGCTTGTTTCTAAAATCTTTTGATTTCCTATTAGAAACTTCTACTTGTCCGCTAGTTTGTGGATGATAAGGAGTTGCTACTTTGTGTGTAACTCCATACTTTTTTCACTAGGGATGCAACAACTCTGTTGCAAAATGTGTTCCACCATCACTAATGATGGCTTTAGGAATGCCAAACCCATTTAAAATATATTCTTTAATAAAAAATACAACGGTCTTATGGTCATTGCTACGGCAAGCTAGGGCCTCTATCCATTTTGACACGTAGTCCACGACAACTAGAATATAAATGAAACCATGGGAAACCGGGAAAGGACCCATGAAATCAATGCCCCAAACGTCGAAAATTTCTACGATCAAGATTGGATTTAATGGCATCATATTACGTTTCGTAATTCGCCCAAGTTGTTGGCAACGTATACACGTCTTGCAATGCACTTGGGCATCCTTAAAAAGGGTAGGCCAATAAAATCCACATTGCAGAACTTTAGCGGCTGTTTTCATCCCACTAAAATGTCCACCACACTCTTTGTCATGGCAGAACGATAGAACTTCATTATATTCCCACTGGGGAATACAACGAATAATAACTGATCCGCACAATACTTAAAAAGGTAGGGCTCATCCCAAGAGTATAACTTAACTCGCCAAAAACTTTTTACGCTCATTCCTTGACCAATTATAAGGCATAACATCAGCCGCTAGATAATTTACAATGTCAAGATATCATGGTGTGAAAAAATGGCATACGATGCTCATCGTGAAAAGAGTCCGGTATGGACTCGAATCACCGATCGCCGCTTATGAAGTCTAGATAAGTGGTCGGCAACCACGCTTTCGACCCTCTTTTTGTCCTTTATTTCTAATGTGAACTCTTGCAAGAGAAGGATCCATCGGATTAATCTCTCGCTTAGCATCCTTCTTTGCAAGAAGGTACTTATGGTCTGATGGTCCGTGGTAAACTAAAGTTTTAGAACCAACCAAATAAGGACTAAACTTATCTAAAGCATAAATGACGGCTAAGAATTCTTTTTTCAGAAGTTGAATAATTTCGTTGAGCATCGCTTTTAATGTTTTACTAGCATAATAAATGACAAAGTGGACTTATTATCTAGTTTTTGTCCCAAGATCGCACTAACCGTGATAATCACTAGCATCACACATGAGTTCGAAAAGGTTTAGATCAATCGAGGTCAGATAATTGGTGCAGAGGTTAGCAGCGGCTTTTAAAGTTTCAAAAGCCCGCTTACGCAGTTAAAATTAAAATCAAAGATTGCATCTTTCAAAAGTAGATTAGTTAAAGGCCTAGCTATTTTCGAGAAGTCTTTAATAAATCGCCTATAAAACTTGCATGGCCTAGAAAGGTTTCTAATATCACGGACAATCCGCGGGTTTAGGTAGAGTCGCTTATCTTATCTAGTTTGGCCTTATCTACTTCGATGCCATCACTAGATACAATGTGACCTAGTACTATGCCCTTTTTCACCATGAAATGACACTTTTCCCAGCTTTAAAACGAGGCTCTTTTCTTCACACCTTGTCAAAACCTTAGACAAAGTTAGACAAACAACTGCGGAAGGAGTCTCCATAGATAGAAAAATCATCCATGAAAACTTCCATAAAGCTTCTACCATGTCACTAAATATATGAAGCATATACACCGCTGGAAGGTTCCAGAGCATTACAAAGGCCAAAAGGCATTCGCTTTATAGGCATACGCTCCAAAGGGACATGTGAAGGTAGTCTTTTCTTGGTCATCAATATCAATAATAATCTGAAAATAGCCCGAGTAGCCATCCGTAAAATAATAAAAAGCATGACCAGCTAGGCGCTCGAAAGCATTTGATCTATAAATGGTAAAGGAAAGTGATCCTTTCTTGTCATAGCATTTAAACGCCTCAGAATCAATACAGATCCTCCATTTCATAGGACCTCAGGTGACAACATAGTCACCTTTTCCGCTACTTAACCATGGTAACTCCCCGATTTTTTAGGAACTACATGAATGGGGCTTACCCATTCGCTATCGAGAGATGGGGTATATGATACCCACGATCGAAAGTAATCGTAAGACTTCTTCCCTAACCACCTCTTTCATGGCGTGGTTCAAGCGACGCCGAGGTTTCGAGAAGTCTTCGCTATCCTCCAAATGGATACGATGAGTGCAAACATTAGGGTCAATTCCTTTAATGTCAGCTAGGGACCAACCAATCGCAGACCGATGTTCCCTAATCACCCGGATTAAAACGCGGTTCTTCATCCTTAGATAACAGAGAAGATATAATTACCGAATGATTACCATCCGGATCAAGTTGTATATATTTTAACTCGGGGAAGGGGTTTAAGACCGGGTGGGAGGAAAATCAATAGATGTTTTGGTCGGGTCCCTCATTTTGCATAATGAATACTTGCTTAGGTAGCAAGTCTTCATACTCAATATGTGGAGCAAACCGGGTGTCTACAATTGGTGTGGACTCAAGGATGGTGTTGACTTCCTCTAAGTAGGAGTCATTTACAAAATCTGACTTTCCAAAAGAAAGGAATTTGTACATATTGTTTTCGTGAAACGCGGTTGTTAAAATAATCTTGAGCTAAGCTCTCGATCATGCTAACCTCCCCATCTATAGATCTAATCCGTAATCGTTTCATCATTTTAAAAACATTTACCTCAACCGTGAGATGGCCAAAAGATAAGGACATCTTACCATCGCGCAATTAATAAGTGCATAAAGTTGCTAAAAAAGGGCTTCTAAGATGATCGGTACAGAGTCATTAGCTTAACTCAGATCGAGGATAACAAAATCCGGCAGGATAGTAGAAATCCTCGAACCTTAACAAGCACGCTTTTCCACTACACCCTTAGGATACTTAATAGACCGGTCCGCTAATTGAAACGCTATTTTGTAGGTTGCATGCATTTCTCAGAGACCTATTTGTTTATACAAGTAATACGGAGTAAGTTAACACTCCCCGTGTCTAATAAAGCGGTCGCCGTGGTGGGAATCTCCTAAGGTGCATTTTACAAAAGGGATCTACTGTGGTCCTTGTACTTAACAATTCCATTATTTTCGATAAAGTGGGAATTGTTCAGCTTAAAAAGGCGCCTTTAGGTATGTTGGTCTTACGCCTAGTAGTGCACAACTCTTTAAGAAACTTAGCGTGATTAGGTAGCTTTTAATAGCTTCGGAGAAAAGGAAGGTTTATCGTTAGATTTTGAAAACGCTCCTAATCTCCTCGGGTTGGTATCCCCGGTTAGCATGGCTAATTTTTAGGGAATGGTGGTTTCACTTCTATATTTAGCGATGGCTCGACATGATGTGTAACCTTGGCTTTCTGTTTTTAGGTTGTGGTTTAACCGGTACCTCTACAAAGCTGGTAGGTTCTTCAGTTTCTATTTCAAGATCTAGTTCGACATCCGTGTAGGAGTGGATCGATGGGGTAACTATAGGCATAGTTACTTTTGTTATCAACCACCTTTCCCAGAGCGGAGAGTGGTGATGGCATTCAGGTCACCTACTATTGTCGCTTTCCGCACTAGTATTACCGTTTACCTCAAAGGTCGTGGTTTGTTGTTTTGTGGTTTGGTATCGCTTTGTCCCGAAACACGCCTTTGGTCATTGGGCTAACCGTTGTATGCCCCGATTTATGGATTGTAATATCTGTTGGTTTGATTGAGTCATTGATTGAAAAGTTGTTAGGTAACCTGTATAAAGCAAGGCCGACACGATCCGGTTGTGTAGGTGTAGTAGTCACTGTGTGGTGCGACCGAACTATCTCACGCTGATTATTTATGGGTGGGTTTTGATAGTTACTATTGTTAACCGAACGATACCTCTATTGGTATTATAATTATTATAATTATTCTCGACCTTTGTGCTACACCTTGTCGTGGTTGCGCTTTGGTTGTTATAATTATTATAATTTCCTTGACCTTGTCCCCGCCCTTGCCTAGGTGGAGCTTGATTATAGTTGTTTGTTTGCCTAACATTTTGGTTATTAAACCCCGGAGTTGTAACTTGTTGATTGTTTCGCCAACTAAAGTTGGGATGTTGTCTCCATGGGGCATTAGGAATAGGATAGTTATTAATGGAGCAAACATTATCTTGCTCGATTGTTGTTGTTCATAGGCTTAGAGAGGACAATAGAGTCGTGGTGCTCGTGGACTCAAACAGAAATTACATGGGTTGGAGTTGACATTCATGACGGGAATAGGCTTTTGTTGAATAGAAATAGCCTCTACTTTTTAGTTAGAGATTCGATTAAATTTTGAAGTTCGGGTCGGTTTCATCTCAAACATACCGGGCTGCCTTAACTGCTGAAGAAGAACTAGCAGAGCGGGGATATCATCACTCCCCCAATTGTTATTGGCGTTTAGTTTGTTCTTCTAAAAATTTATAAGCCTCCGGAGGCTCCTTTACTTAGGAAACTACCCCCATTCATTATGTCAAGGACTTCTTTATGGTGATGTTGAAGTCCTTTGAAAAAGGCACTAACTAACGGTCTTTTGCTAGGTTATGGTGTGGACACTCTATTAGCAGATCGGGTGAACGATTCCAAGCCCCTCGTAAAATGATTCATGAGGGTTCCGGCCGGAAGAAATGAATCTTGGAAAGCATTTCATCCGTTTTTTTAAAGGGTAAAAATGTTCCATAAATAGTGAACAAGTTTAGCCCACGAGTCCACAGAGTTAGCGCTTTGGGCTTAACCAAGACGCGCCTTTATCGGGCTAAGGTGAAGCGGAAATACCCTCGCTTTAATTTGTTCCGCACCAACCGTAGGATGATGGAATGTTGTAAGGACTTGTTCAATCCTACGATGTGTTGGTAAGGTTTTTCATGGCCTAAACCATGGAAAACGGGTAACAAATTAAATATGTTGGGGATTCAAAATCCCCACTAGGTCCGCTAGAACGATGCAAGATTTAGGGCTATCGCCAAAGCTTTGTAGAAGTCGGAGAGAGGAGTCTCTTTCTTCACCCATTATGTCGTATGGTTGGTGGAATAGTAGTTAGAGGTGTTATGATTGGTATACTCGATGTATGTTTGTTTGTTGACGGTTAATTACGCTCGTGTTTTTCTCCGACTAGACCTTTAATCTAATGCAAGTCTAAGTCTAAAACCTAAAACAACCCAAACAATCTTGATATATTAGTATGAACCTCTAACCGAGAGCGAGGTATGGAAGAAAGGAATACCTGAAAGCCGCCCTTGCTTCGCTTTATGAATAGCATCTTGTTTACGCTGTTGTTCGTGTAAATAACAAGTTAGAACACTGAAAAACTTTAAAAAATCGGGTTCAAACAAACCTCAGAGAAATCCCGCAAAATTTTGCTTAGGGGTAAAGCGCGCCGAGAGAAGCGGGTCGCTTCCCTAGTCCAAGACGTGAGCTGGTCGTCGCTTTGGTAAGAGGGCTGTTCACGCCAAGTCCAAGAAGTTAGGTATGGTCGCGCCAGAAGAGGGCTGGTCGCGCCAAAGTCCAGACTATAGCGCAGCGCCGCCCCTTATAGGCTGACATCAAGGCCTCGCGGTAATTTTTTCCCGAATTTTTCAACGCCGAAACTAATAACCACAAGATGAATCAAACAAGGGTGGGTGGGTTTAATGGGACTTAAAATGACTAATTCTACTATGAAAACAATGCTAAAGTGCAATTAAGATGGCAGCGGCGCCATTTGATAAAAGTAAAATAATTAGTCTACTCACGAAATGAACGATGAACTCAAAACGTAAGTAAACTAAACTACTCTTTTATGAGGCTTATATTTATCAAAGTTTTCTACTCTCAATCCTATGAGATATAGTGGAGTAGAAAGTTCGCTCCACTCCTAGTGCTCTAGCATGGAATGTTTTCTAATCTAATTAGTCGGTCTTAAGTCAATGAGAGCTTTACTTGAAGGTGATATGCTACGATACTTACTGAATTTGATTACTTGATTTTAACTACTTAATGCTATGGAAATATGATTGTTTTGAATCTAGATAAAGGATTAGAGGGGAATTGAATCCACCTCTAATCCAACTTAATAGCCTAACATAGATTCTTGTATCTCGATTCTTATGTTCTTTACGGCAAGAAATTCGAAGTTCTAATCCCTAGTGTTCATGGCATTTCTACCGAAAGTAATTAACTAGCATGTGAGGTCGCCCACCCATTCTCATGGCTTAATCACGACCTTCTAGATTGGAATAGATTCTACAATGTCTCTACACTATACCACTAAGTTTTCATCAAGGCTTCATCAACCCCTCTAATGGAGGTTTTAGCCTTGAGTCATCAAACCATCATTTCCCATTTCATTATAACTACACATCATATTAAAATTTAACTTAACTAAATTAACTAACAATGGTTCAATCTATTTAAACTAAGAAATGATAATCAACAAGAATTAAAATCAAATCTATAAATTGAAATAACATAATTCGAAATTGAGAAAACAACTATTTTATTTATCTAATCAATCAAGAACAATAATTCAAAGACTTAATCTAAAACAAGAATTGAAAATGGAACTAAAGCTTAATTTAATTAATGAAAACAGATCTAGAATTATCTATATTAATTTAGGTCTAACTAGCTACCATTAACAAAGAGCTAAACTTCTATTTTTATACTTTCAGATTCAAAAATCGTGCATGGGCTTGGAGCCATGTTTTGGGCCAGAGAATCAGGCCCAAAACCCAATTCTTTCAGTCCAAAAAGGCCTCTTCAGCTGCAGTTGGCTTTCACAGACTTTTTGTCCACTTTTGCTCCTCTGATTGGGTCAAGGCTTAAACCATTAGAAAGCTCTTTCCGAGCCGGTCGTTTTGACATAAGGTAGGCCCAATTCCGAGGTCTGAGTCCAAAGATACGGCTTTCGGAAGTTCTGTCGACTTGTGTCTCCGCTTTCACCCGCGGTCGACTTTTCAGCTTTTGACCGGCTTTAGGAAGGCTTTATCTTCTTGAATCTTGGCCTTTAATCACGGAACTCCTTAGTAACCGACCTTTTCTCCTTTATCTCACTAAAGTGGCACATTTCTGCATTATAATGGACTTTGAAGCCCGAAATGCATAAAACACGAATCAGTGTTAACTCTTAATTATTACTCACATAATTGGTCTAAAAGTATGACTGTTAAAAGGTTAAAACTACAGTTTTGGGCTCTTATCATGGCACACCGGAACTTGCGGAGCGCTGGAGACAAAGTGAAGAAAGATAGTCTAAAATAAAATCAGTAACTAAAGAGAGCAAAAGGAATTGATAAAAGAAAAGAATAAAGAGAAGAGAAAGTAAAACTCACTTGGAAATGGATCAGAACTGGAATGTGGATGGGGAAGATGTCCTTTGAGAAAGAGTGGAAGAAAATTAAGGGAATGAAGAGAGAGACAGGGTTAGAGAGGGGAAAGATTAAAAGGGAAACTTGACCAAAGAAAGAAGAGGGTTCGAAACCTTAGGGGGACAAGGGTAACCAACGGAAACAAAGACATAATATGTGTCAAGATTGGCTCTGTATCTATGGTGGTATTTGAGGGTTAAAATATTCGAAAGTTTTCTTTTAGATGTTGATGATTTCGAATTAAGCAGTAGTAGAATAGTCAAATCTATATGCCAAAATGACATAATTTTATACACTAGTAGTAGTACTACTAGACTAGTGCGCAGACTGTCACCCCAACACCAGCCTTATTGGGCTCCATTGGCTATACCGCGCTGAATACTCTGCATTTCAAATAACTACTGTGGAGTCGTCCATAACTCCATTGGCAGCTGATTCCGCCATGGTGCGAGGGCTTACCTCAAAATGTATCGGGGGGTATTGTATATAGGGATTAAAGTCCACTAGTTTCTGTCAAAATACTTCTTCATTGCTTTGCGATGCGAGACTAGCTTTCTTAGAGATGATGATCATTAAGCAGTTCTTTTTACAATATGGAGTCTCATCTAGAAAACATAAATGATAAGCTCATGTTATCTAAAGGAAAATCATAAAGTCGATCAAGAGGAATAAAATCAAGCATAGATTCCTCCGCACCACATCTGTTGCTACAGAGGACGAGTTCTTGGCACCACGGACTTATAGTCCGCAGCTCCAAGAGGGGGCAACTGTTACGGTCAAGTTTGAACCTAATGCATGGGCTTCATAGGTCTGGAGAACCTAATGGGCTTTGTAGGTCCGGAGGAATGAATGGGATATTAGGACGAAGTCCAAAGAGGAGGAGTACGCAAAAACCACAGAGCGAAGGATATCGAATAATTGGCTAGGCGGTCGATCTGTATGTGCCACATAGTAGAGGACACATGGGAGTAGCACAGTGGATGGATGAAAGCAAGATCAAAGGTTAAGCGTAGAGAGCGGAGGATCGAGTATAAGAGAGAAGAGAAAACCTAATAGAAAAGAGGAGGAAGGAACTGAGAGAGAGAACTGGGAGGAAAAAAAGGAGAGGAGGAATTAGGTTAGAGAATTAGGTCATAACAGAAGTTATTCCAGTAATCTAATTTGCCACATGAAATGTACGAAATGATCAAGTGTGAATCATGGACAACATAGAATTAGTGCATATATAATAGGCTTGTACTCTACTAATCATCGGCATTGACCTTTTTTTTTCTAGGAATAAACTAGGGTTAGGCAAACCTCCGCCTGTATTAATCAAGAAAATCTAAAATACATAGTTCCATTAGCATCCTCTTTTACTAACATACATAGTTGCCTATTTATGGGAGGACCTACAAAGGATACAAAATCAATAGGGCCCAATCCCAAACTAGCCAAATAATCAGCTGGTTTATTGGATTCCCTGTATGTACATAATTGAAGGAACAAAAGGTAAAAAGTGTGTCCACTTCCACCATCCGAATTATTAGAAGTTGTTCTCAGATGTCGAAAGTGCATAGGCAGATCGATAAAACATAAAATTGATAGTTTACCTAACAAATGAACAATAAAACTCAAAACGTAAGTAAACTAAAACTATCTTATGTGCCTATATTTTATCAAAGATTCTACTCTCAATCCTATGAGATATAGTGGGGTAGATGATTCGCTCCACTCCTAGTCCTTCCAAGATGTCGTAGGTTCTCTACGATAAGTAATCTTAACTAAAAAAAGTCTAATGAGAGATTTACTTAAATGGCAACTAGACTACGATGCAACTACCCACAAGATGTAACTAGTCCACTATTAGAACAACTATGGGAATGCTACGCTGATTCTATGATAAGGAGTTAGAGGGGGATTGATTCCACCTTAACTCGACTTAACTATACTAACCATTTAATCGTCAGAATCCGAATTGAATCGCTTCAAGAGTAACAATATGGTTACTCTTAATCCCTAATTACATATGGCATTTCTACCAATTCATAACTAGCATGTGAACGATTACACCCATTCTCATGGTGAACTAATCATTTCTAGAGTGGAAAGGAAATTACGACGACTCTACGATAATCGGAATCAAGCTTTCCTCAAGGCTTTTCAACCCCTCAAATGGAGGTTTAGCCGAGAATCATTACGCTTATCATTCCCAATGGAATTCAAACAAGACATGATATCAAGATTTGAACTTTGCTTATTTAAACTCAATGGAAACTAATCATGCAATAATTTAATTAAACTAATAATGACATCAATGAATTGCAATAGATGTTTAATGGAAAATGAAGCTAGATTATAAAAACAACTAACTTTATTAATCTAATGAAAAGTAACAATGATTCAATAATCTATATTAAAACAAGGTATGAAAACTAATTAATTAATGGGATAAAACTCAAAACTAGATCTAGATCTATCTTTTCTAACCCTAAACTCTATTAACATTAGCTTCCTAACCTAACTTATTTTCTCACCTAACTATCTACCATTAACAAAGAGTCAAGCTCTTTGTTTTTATACTTTCAGATCCAAAATCGTGCATGGGCTTGAGCCATGTTTTCAAATGAGAATCGTGCCCCAAAACTCAATTCTTTCAAATTCAAAAGGTCTCTTCAGCTGCAGTTGGTTTCAACAGACTTTTCGTCCACTTCTGCTCCTCTGATTGGGTCAAGGCTTGACCACTGGAAAGCTCTTTCCGAGCCGGTTGTTTTGACATAAGGTAGGCCCAATTGGAGGTCCGAGTCCAAAGAAACGGCCTTCGAAGTTCTAATCGACTTTGCGTCAAGCTTCGCCGCCCGGGCCGACTTTTCAGCTTTTGACGGGCTTTAGAAAGGCTTTGTCTTCTTCAATCTTGGCCTTTAATCATAGAACTCCTTAGCAACCGACCTTTGCTCCTTTATCTCGCTAAAGTGGTACATTTGCATTATAATGGACTTTGAAGCCTGAAATGCATAAAACACGTGAATCAAGATTAACTCTTAATTATTACTCACATAATGGTCTAAAAGTATGACTGTTCACAGGGTTAAAACTATAGTTTTGGTCTCTTATCAAACCACCCCCAAACAGCATTTTGCTTGCCCTCAAGTAAAGATGAGAAATTAGAATAAGTGACCAAAAATGGAGTTCTATCTACTCTTGTTTCACTGAGCGATTGCATTTATATGCAATATCTTTAAACTTTAAACCACTAGAATTCCCTAGTGGACGAAGTTATAGCCTTGTGAGAGTTTTCCATGAAGGTACTCACAAACTTCATCTATACTACAACGACTAAGAAATAAAACTATTTTGTTTCCTTATTCATGCTCTAAATTAACAATACCTCTCATTAGCAATACATATAGAGTCATCAAGTCTAAAACCTAAACTAATATATGCATAATAATCAATCATCTACAATAAACATATTTACAATGAGTAATACTATGAAATGTCTAGCAGGTTCGTTTCAAAACTTCGGAATAGCCCTTAAGTAGGTTCTCACAATAATAGTCAAGATACAACACTGATTTTTCCACTCAAGTTTCTCTCATCTAGCAGTACTGGGTACACTTTACCTTACAATCTCAATGACAACAAGGAAGCCTGAGTCGATCAAACACATCTGCCACTTACTATCACACTAACCTATTCCTAATTGAGCTAGAGGTCTTTATTAGGTGTCATGGGATTAGGAGATGGTCTAAGAAGGAAGGAAATGGATATTCAAAAGGACAAGTCCTGAGATAATAGTCTTCATATTATGTAACTTAGAGAAAACCTTGTTATTTTATTTTCCTTCTATACTTTGTTTCCATCCCTTAGCCATATTTTTCTTTTTCTTTTCTTCGATTTTGACTCCCTTTTATTCTATTTTTGGAGTTTTTATTTTATTTCTATTTTATTTTTATTTTCTTTGGATGGAAACTTCTTTTGTTTATTTTCCTCAAGCAATTAACTAACTTTTGTTTACACAGATTTTTTCTTCTTCTTCTTCACTCATTCTATTCTCGACTTATTCTAAATTGCAGGTTGATTTATTTTTTTCTATTTTGTTTTTGTTTTGTAAATGTGGTAAAGGAATTGTGGTTTATGGAAGGCTAAAGAAAGGCTCAGAGGGGCTTAATTAGCGAAAATAATTCATAGGTTTGAATTTCTGGCTATATCGATCCAAAGAGGGCCTAAATTTTTTAGGATATGGCATAGTGATCAAGCAAGTGGACGCGGTGATTTCTCTATCGGATTTTACTTCTCCCTTGTGTCATTTCTCAAATGTTTACTTCATATAAGGCTTTTAGGCTATATTCTCACAGGATTTGTAGAATAAGTACTCTAGCCTAGATTTTAAACTTCATCAAGCAACAGCTTATCGATACTCATGTAATATATTTATAGATAGATGCAAAGATTGTTACCTACATATTAACCTAAGTTTCTAAAATTATTCTAATGCAAAAGCTAATTAAGACTTCTAGATTATTAAGAGCATAGAGAAAGAAACAATACCAATATTCCTAAGTGTATAGCATAACTTATTTATTTATATTTTTGAATTTTAAAAATTTTAACTAGAAAACAAATGCATATTATACCTATCTATATCCTAACAGATGCCTTAATTACACGTGTTTCTATGCCCCCCCCCCCCCCAAACAAGAAGCATGCTTTGTCCTCAAAGCATTTAAATAAAGAGGGTAGGAAAAATACCATTGAAGCGTGGAAATTCAGGAACATCCAAAACAAGGTTAGAACGCACTAATATAGGAAATAAAACCGACGCAACTCTATACGAATTCTACCCATTATGGGGTTAACAAAAATGAAATTGCTTGGGACATAAGCAGACACTAACTAGAATTAAAACTTACCTTATCTCCCGCTTTACTCATCATCTTCCTCATCCTCTTCTTCTATAAAGAAGTGAGGTTCCTTCGCTGGCCCCGCCATGCCATGATAATTTGCCAGGCTTCCCGCCATTTATCATCTATTATTGCTAACCTATTAAGAGCCACTTACGATGGGGTGTAGGGCAACCCGATGAGGTTGTATCCTCCACCCTTTGCCAAGTCATTGCACGGAAAGATCGAATAATATTATTATTGGTGGGTCGACGATGTAAATCGTAATCCAATCCGTGAAACGTGTACAAAATCTGAGGAAAGAAACATAGCATAATACGGGAAATTAGAACAGGCATAAGATGGTACTTATGCCTCATGCTATGGGATTGAGCTAAACTAGACATCAAGGTTCGGGGAAGGTCATGACACATACGTCCCGTGGCTAAAGCAAGGAAGACGTTGCAAGTGGCATCATTCACAGATGAAAAATGCCATTCCCCTAAAATGTTTAGCATGATCCAAAACATAACAGTCCTATGTTCATGGACAGGCTACCAAAGGCGACGTTATATTCCCCTTGGTCCTCGATACGGAAAATGCCTGCCCCATAGGACTCATGCAAAAACTCATAAGTGTAGACATACATATTATCTACCCAATAACACCATAGGTCTTGTATTTCAAATGGGCATAGCAAGTCCAAGAACAAATGCTAGTAAAGAACACGGTAATTTCCATTGGTTCATTATCAATGTTGATGGAGAACACTTGTTCTCCATCCGGGTCTCTCAAAGAAAATGCAGTTATCGTAAAAATAAGATGCTAGTGTTGGAGAATAAAGTGCATCGTCTTACCATAAGCTGTTTCCAGCCAACATATGTGATCGCTCGTAAAACCAAGCCCCATAAGTAGTGCTTTGGAACAAATCTTCGAAAAGACTGTTCCGTATCAATGTAGGAGATGTCATCTCAAAATTACGCCCGAATAGCTGCGAATGACCCGCAACAACCCGCGAGAAAACTGGAATTTTTCTAGTCCACGGAAGTCGTAGCGAGTGTGTTCTCAAGATTTTGGAATTCCAGTGTTTGGAAGCGCGTCGCCACCTTTAAGCGAAAGTGCCTCGTACAAAATTCGACAAAAGTGTAGCTGAAAGTGCACTCCTGCAGCGCCATTCGGCTCAAGTGTTGAAGAGCTTAAAAATGAGGCGAAACGTGGGAAACGTGGGATTGAAAGGTGAGTGATGGAAGTTAGGTGTAGTGTGGGTTGTGAGTGTAGAATGAATGAAGTTTATATAGGTTTTAAGTTGCTAAAATGGATCGAAGTTGCCAAAAGTTTTTACGGCGGGTTTAAATACTAAAATTTCCAACCCCGAAAACGGAAACAACTCATATTCTTGATTCTAAAACAAACCTAGTATCTTTTAGGTTGAATTTAGGATAGAATCTACCTATTTTATCGAGATTTCATTCTACCATGATACTTATTCATAGATATGCCTAATCGGCTATATTCTCACCTTGACTCTGCAATAAATTCTAAAACCAGGTTATATAAAATAATCTTTGGAATATATAACACCACCCCAAACAATTTGGGAAGGTGGGATCAATATGAAACAACCACGCCACAATGAAAATAACCGCGATTATATTAAAATTTTCATTCAAGTACATTTCACTACAAAATTCAAATTCACGGAATTAAACTTACATTAAAATAAATAACAATAATGAAACTACAAATAAAAAAACGCCAAACTATACTATCCCTAACCACTTCGGGTAATCGGTAGAGGAGGGCACACGCCAGGAGATGGCTCCCGAAGTTCCCGATGGGCCGCACCATTAGATCTTTTCGGCGACGACGCCGCGTTCTCGATGGTGTGTCCTCGAAGGAGAATCCTCGAGGTGAGAATCGTGCAAGCATCGTCGCCGCCGAAACTGGCGGTGAGCTTCTAGCTCGCCTCATCATGTTCTTCCCGCACCGTCGTCCTCCCTCGGTACGGATCTCGAAATTATGGTGGATAGTTGCCATGCCGAGTCCGGAGGTCTTCGCAGATAGTGTTGAGTGAACGCATGCCACGATGAATTATGGCCATGCGTTCTCATTTCCACCGAGGCATTCTCATTTCCACCATCCTCCTCATCCTCTTCTCTATCCTCAGGCAACCTCCAAACTCGTTGGACACAATCCTTATAGATCCGAGGATTTCGGTGTAGGGTGATGTAAATCCTATCAGACGCCGGAGCTACTCTCAACTTCATCATGATCTTGGTTATTAAAATAGGGAGAGGTGTCATCAACTTTCCCACTCCCCTAATCATGCTAAGCAAAAACTCTAAGATACAGAACTCGTACGTCTGCTCCTGGAGTATCCATAAAATGTGGAGGCAGTTCAGACCGATGTCGCTAACCTTCTCCTTCCCCAGGACGTTCCGACCAATCCACTGAGCTGCAGCCAGCTGGTTGGTTCTGAGGGATGCCTGACGAACACAATACGATCTCGCATTGTAGTTCCTTCGTAATGGCTACGCGTGCATCAACGGCTCTACCCCATTATATGGGACCTCGTAACAGTGACATTCGATGGATTCTAGGCGAATGCCTAGAATCTCACCAACAACCCAAGAGTTACTTCTTCCTCCTTCGCCACCATAACTTAAAAAATTCTAGTCCCTCCACCTCCTTCGTTGTAAAACCCGACTAAGTCTTCGTGGTAAAAGGCTTCAAATGAAGCATCACAAGCTATTCCGCAATTTCATCGATCATTTCATTACCGTGAAATCCGCTGCTCGTCAAACAAGAAATGCTTGCTCCGCAAGATTCGACGCTATCGTTTACCGAGGTTAGGAATTTTGTGGGGTGTTTTTACCACGCGAGATCACCTCTAATTCCTGACGCCAGTTAACTCACCGTTCCTTACCTATGGTCTTCAAGCCAGAAGTCGAATAAGGATTCAACCAACCTAAAGTCTAGGACAACTACAAATTGGTTGTTACTCTTGGGAACTAGTGGTAAGTTTACTCTTCTTGCTACATTTCTTTCCTATACAAACATTAAAGAAAAACATTAAGATTTGAAATCATGCAATTAATACAAAATTCAATTTACTAAAGAAAGGTGGAGCTAATCCTCCTCATGTGAAAATAACATTTAGTTGTTGATTTGAAAAGGTTCATTTGATTCTTCCTAGACTCATAGATGTGACCCCAATGGAAGAAAACTTGATCCCCAACATGTGCGGCTCATTAAAGAGTTCATACATGCTAGCAAGTGGAACCAAGCAATGACTTATCTAAGCTCATTACTTTGATTTCTAACTAAACATACACCAACTATCATTTTGGGATGGGATGTAGGTCTAGTTGTTCTTCCTAACAACCTACCAAGCCAACCACAAAATATTCTCCCTCATGAGGATGGATTAACTCCCCAAAAAGAGAAGTTAGCTCATGATCCTTGGGATGATGAATTACAAGCTAGAACAAACAAGAAAAGAAGGTTAAGAAAACTAACTAAACTCACTTGCTTTTTATTTATTTCCTGAAGAAAACCAAGGTTTCCTCCATTAAAACTATTACAAGCTTTCTTACCAAACAAAAACTAAAATAATATGAATGGTAAGGAACTAAAATAATACAAGGTAAGGAAAAGAAGTCAATGGAGTAAATGGAGTGTCCCCCCTTGTTTTGTTTTCTTCTTCATTTGAGAGACATCTCATTTCCTCCCATGTGAAACATCAAACCACATTTACTCCATTTTTATCCACCACATTAAAACAAAGTGACACCTTGCCTTTTTTTCACTATTAACACCTAATCTTAATTAATTACATGCAAGGTGTCAACTTTGCACCAATAATTTGTCATTTTGTCTTGACATGCTCCATGATTGATGACTCATCCAATCTTGTGGGGCCCATATAGTGGATCCTATGTGTAGTCCCTGGCGGTCCGATATTTGGGCAATTTTACAACTTCCGCCTATCGCGTAGAGAGTTCATCATGCGATTGTCCGAGCGGCTCACTTGTCGATTTGGAGTCCACGGGTTCAAGAGGTAGGAGCGAGGAAGTTTGATGCTTATGTCGAGGCGGATTTGGAAGATTTCATATATATGTGGATTTTCGTGCTTTTATCGCGGGGTTTAAACCATATTTCCATGTCTCTGCTGAATACACACCCAAAAGTATGAAAATATATTTATTTCATGATTATTAAACACATAGTTAACCAAATTTATATGTCTCAATAGGGTTTCATAATACACTTTTGGGTGCTTATCACACAACCCCAAAAGCGAAAGACTTTGCTTGTCCTCAAGCAAAGAAGAGACATTAAACAGATAAAGTGGCCAAAGCGTGTAGTCCTAACTAAGTCGTTTCGCAAAGAATGCGGTTGCATTGACCATGTGCAACAGGCCTTTAAACCACTAGGAATTCCCTAGTGGACGAGTTATAGCCTCGTGAGATTTTTCCAGAGAAGATACTCACAAACTTCATATATACTACAACGACTCAGTGACAGAACTCGTTTCCTAAATTAATCTCAGATATCCATACATCTCCTTAGCAGGGAACGAGGATTGATTTCTTTGAAACTCAAGTTAATATGTATTCAATAATTAAAACATCTACATATGATTATGCATGCAGTGAACTTTTCATTGAAATGTACTAGCAGGGTTGTTTCTGAATCCTTTGGAGAGTGTACCTGAATGGGTTCTCACAGGTATGTGTCGAAACACAATTTCACTCAAAAAATTTCCACTCAGGTTTTGTTAACTCCAGTGTACAGTGGGCACACGTTTCCTCACATCTCAATGACGGTTAGAGAGCTTGATGTCGATCAATCACGCGTCTACTACTTATTATCACACCACCCTACTCCTAATGAGCTAGAGGTCTTTATTAGGTAGTGTGAGGCTTAGGTGATAGTGTACAAGAAAATGGAAATGGATAATTAAAATTCTGAGTATGAGAGAATAGGGTCTTCATATATTTACACTAGAAATCTTTGTTTTTCTTTCCTTCTTCTACTGAGTTTTCCAACCTTGTTCTTAAGCCTCTAATGGATTTTTTTTTTTTTATTAGATGGCTTAAGAACATGATTCTATTTTTCTTTCACGAAGCAAGTAACCGACTTTTTATTTGGGACAAGTCTTTCTCTTTATTCTTTCCACATTTCATCCTATTTCTCATACTCATCACTTAGGGTAGGTTCTTTTTATTTGGTTTAATAGATGGGTAAGGAATTTTTTGGTGAAAGTGAAAGGTTTGATGAAAGGTTAGGTGGAGTGACTAGCGGTAAAATTTGTAGCAAGGTAAGAATTTTTAGCTATGTCGATCCAAAAGATGGCCTAAATTCGCTTAGGGGTTCGGGTGGTGATCAAGTAAGTAGATGCATTGATTTTCTCTAATCGGTAAAACTACTCATCTGTGTCATCACACACAAATCACTCATGTCAAGGTTTTTGGTTAGTTTCTCACAGGATTTATAGTTTAAATAACTAACCGTTGGTTCCAGAAACTTACTGCTATGTACAATCAATGATACTCAGTACATGAATGTCCATGAAAAGATGTATAAACTATTGCATACATATTATCTTAAGTTTCTTAAAAAAAAAATCCTAATTCGGATATTAATGTGAGATTTCTAGACAATTTTCATCATTGAAAAGGAAACAAGACTTTGTCACTAAGTACAATTATTAGCATGAAATAAAACTATATACAGGGTTACAATTTGCCTAATATTTGCTCTGGGGTTAAAAGCACCCCCAATGAGAATGATGCTTAGTCCTCGAAGTATCAATAATTAAAGAGAGAAAGTACCGAGAACCGTGAGCAAAATTAGGGCTAGATTCTTTTGGAGCGAAGGTTGGAGAACATAATATATTATTGAGAAAGAACAAGAAAATGTTCAATAGCACACTAAACATAGCACCACCGAAATAAAAACAATAGCATACTTAACATGAAATACAATAGCACACCAAACATAAGGTTTAGCTAGATATATGTACAATGGCAAACTCAAGTTTACCATCCAACAGATGTGAAGTTAAAGCGCCCCTCTTGAAGGAAATGCATTTCCTTAGCATCGCCAAAAGATAATAGTCTGCCAAATTTCAAGCCCATTCTTCGTTTCCAGCTTTTCCTCAAATGTGTCTTCATATTTTCATCCTTCGAGTACCAACGAATATGCCTCAGGTACCGGCGGGGCCTTCCATTGCCTAAACCTCAATGAGCGAATGATTCTGTTTCTTTGGGCACATAGAATCTACCTTGACCTAGTCATGAAAAATAGCCGCAAACCGTGGGAAATGTGTCTTCATGATTCGCAAGCGGTGACCGCAAGAGTATATACCGATCCCGAAAAGTGCAAGCCGGTTTTAGGTTGGAGATAACACAACCTATGATGTTAAATAATGTATGACCTTGAGCTGGGGCACCAAATACAACGAAGCAACCTCATTGGCGGAGAAAATGCCAATCTCCCATAATGTTCAGGAGTACAAATAACATCATGATCCCCATGTTCATGGTCATGCTTGCTAAGGGAATGGTGACATCACGCCATGCCACATGGCCATTTCCTTCGTTTAATCTCAAGACCATCACCGTGAAGTTTCGAAATGCTTGCACCGAAAAGCACTGGTAAGAATTATGATAGATGTAATGCCATGATGGCGGGGATCGTGATATGGAAGATCCAAAGTTAGTGCAAGTTGTTGTTCGAGAAAAGATATGAGGTGTGTCACCAACTTGATTGTGAACCCGCCTATGTAGAAACCATGCGCATAGTTGAAAGTCTGGTGTGTCTTCCATATTAACATAAAGTATGCACCAAACTCGGAGAATAAGTTTGGTCGGGTTGAAGAATTAGGGAAGACCATCCGATGTTTGTAATGTAGTCACGTAAGAGATGGCCATAGGTATTGGAATCCATCATATTTGAAAAGGATTGCTCGGGGAATGAGTTTGGGAGGTACCATGTTTGATGGAGATGCAATTGATGAAGGCGCCATAGTGGATGAAGTAAATAAATAGGTAACGACAAAGGCAAAACTGGATGGATAAGAGAATAGACCCTCCCGTAAAATTACATGTTAAATTATATTAGTCACAACGCAAATGATGACAATCCTATTAAGCATTTCATACAAAAGAAGACACAAAAGTAAGACAAAATTCATAATACGACGAAAAATGTAATAACATATATGAGTATTTATTTATGGACTTAGTAATAGTAGAAAATTATGGATTGTTATGTTGATCTTGGAGACGATATCGCACCGTGATTTGTTTAGGTCTTCCATTTGTTGGCGAGTTGCATCTGAATGTCCCCTTGGTGGGAGAGAGTACATGTTTGATTTTCCATTAGAGAGCGTGATTTTGCAAGGACTCGAGAATGATTTTCCAAGATCTCCTCATGTTCAACATCATGCATTGCTTGACGATCTTGGAAATCCACAAGAGTTGTGATGATGATATTTCGACGAGTGTGTAGTTCCTCAAACCATGATGAAGAAGTTTAATGCCTTCCATGGGATTAATAATGTTCAAAGATGGCATTTTCATCAAATAAATGGTCGAATTTGAGCTTGGGTGGATTCGTTCCTCTATCAGTATCGGGGAGTCCAAAACCAACGGAGTAATCTGTTTGGAGTACTTTTATTTGTGCTCTTTGAAGGGGTGTCTCTCGGAGAAATTACTTGGATAACCCCAATGCATCATAACTGTGTTACTAAAGTGGGTAGGGCTGTTGACCTTCTTGTTTTCTTTGTGATTATGTTCGGAGGTGTTGGATTAGACAAAAGTCATCTCTTTGAGTGCGCAAAATCCAAAGTAGGTGAAGTTGAGGCTTTGTGACTTCGATTGGTGTGATGTACCTACCACATTGTGTCCCAACCCGATTGGAGCACAACACATTGATTCTGTTTCAAAGAAGCGTTGAAGAACAATGTGATGTGTATTTCCGACGTCATGAGATCTGTAGCTTCGTAGTAATGTTTTAGCGAATCAAATGATGACTCTTGAAAAAGGGACCCCCGGTATTCACTAGGATTTGAAGTATGTGGAGATCATTTCCTTAGTCAATTCCAAACGTTGTGCATAGGCATTGAAGTAGAATTTTCCATTTTAGATCCGCTAAGTTGGTAGAACATCAAAACCAATTCGGGAAATAACCGGTCTTTGAATGATATAGAAGAGGCGTCCATCCGCGACGATATGATTTCGTGTCAAAATAAGGAGAAAACCGCCATCTTGAAAGTTTTAGGTAGTCTTTTCTCGCGTTATTTTTCTTGATTGATCCATTGGTAGTATATCGAGGGAAGGATAGTGAAAATTGTTTGAATAAGAATGGCTGAAAAAGAAGAGATTTATAGCCAATCTATGAGTGTACCCATCATCGGATTCCAAGTGTAGTTAATGACCCATGTGATTATGAAGCGAGCATCAAAGGGGATCCACAGTAAGTCATGTCATGTCGATATATCAAATACAATTAATGAGATGGTTCAATGTTAGAAAATAACGGAGGAAAGTTTCCGCGAGGGTAGTTAGACTTACCGCGTAATTTCAGAAATGATGATCATAACTTCGGTAATAGAATATAGATAGAATAATCGAAGCTGCATGTGTGACAAGTGTTATCGTGCAACTTGTAGCGTCTTGGCGATTTTCTCTGAACACCATGTGTATCCATTAATTATTTTGGTGAGTTTTGGATGGCCTTTCTTTGTTATGGTTTGTTTATTTATTTACTTATTTTTTTTATTTTTTTTTTTTTTTTTTTTTTTTTTTTTTTAGAGAGGAAAAACAACTAATATACACAAAGATTTAATCTGAACTTCTCCATTTAATAATGTAACCCGCATACAAATGTGTGAGAATTATTTAACACACCATACTAATATACAAAATGAAAATCAGAAAAAGAGATGGTTACATAGATCTAGATGTTCTGGATCATGTTATGCATGAGTGATAGGAGAATAATGATAAACACTGTTATCACGAATACTGTGATAGCCCATTCGCGTTGCTCCTTTTCCCATCGCTCTATTTGATTCATTATGTTCAAGAAATTGAGACTTTGTGAAAAAGAATTTGTGAAGAGGGAGAGAAGGGAATGAGTGAAAGTGGAAAAGGAGAGTTGTATTTATAACTTGATTTTTGACCGTTGGGCATCTGACCATTGGAATCAGTCCGTTTGTTTCTGACCGTTGGGCTTTGAGAGTAGGCCCAATGCATCAAGGGACAACTAATATAGTAGGAATTACAATAATTGCATAACATAAATAATTTCTCATTTAAAACGTCTAGAGATACAAAATTATGAGAAATCAACCGATATATAATATTTTTATCACAAGAAAACTAAAATGCAATGCATAAGGGAAATAAACGACCACCGGAATCCTCGAGGTTAGTAGAATATGAACAGGGTTTCTACCGTCGGCCCTTTACGAACTTAACATGATGAGTCGATGGTGCGGAATGTGGCCTATAGATTTGTAGCAATTTATCTTGGAATTGCAGCTGATTTGCCAACATCATTCTCTCGAAACGGCCTTGGCGATTAGCATTTCTTGTTGGAAGTCATTTTGGGAAGTAATCATCTCTTTCCGACGAAGAAACATCCCGCGATACTAGTGTTCATGTATCTCAAGGCTTCCATGGAGTGTTGATTCGGTGCATGGTAGCCTCATTAAAAACGGGTGGTGAAGGGGAGGAGGAGGTACGTTATCACGCTCAATGTCATCTCTAGCCTCACGGGTCCGGTGGTCGAACACAAGTCTCGAAAATTCCAAAATTCTCGAAAGACCTTGTTGGAATGAAAGGAGTGTGATTTGGAACCTAAAATTAAGCATAATAAGCCGAGTAACAAGTACAGCAAGAGAGTGACTGTTTTGGCGGTCGTAAGAATATGGCCCGAGAAAATGGACCATCTGAGAAAGTGTGCTTCTTCTCTGGAGGATCCCAAAGGTGCAAGAATGTCTTGTTCACGTCGGGCGTCTTTGAAGTTCAATGATGTTGCAAGCCGGCCATTGAGTGATGCGGCTAGTTGGTTTCGATGCGGCGAGTCTTTGGTACACATTCGAGCCATCATTGTACTCTCCCTCGAGAAGCGTGTCAAACATCAAATCCCCGAAGTGGGATACTCTAACAATAACAGGGTGGGACTATCGAGTTTATCGGAACAATGTTTGTATTTGATATTAACTCCGGCATGAGTTCACGTTCCAACCCATCCCCCGTAATCAAAATTCATCACCCTAGAAACCTCCATTGTTGTAAAATTTCAACATTAAATCTTGAAATCTTGCTGGAATTGGTGCAATAGATATTCTCACTCTCTACTAGCAATTTCCTCATCGAAAAATGGGTGAAACATCCCGAATTATAGAGGTTTTCAAATTCCTCTCAACTGTGATTCTCCTTCGTACGCCATAGCGGTGTAGATGATATTTTAAGGGTTGAAATAGCTAGGATTGGTGGAGGAGATGGTGCTAGAGGAAGGATTTTCAATTTGGTGGAGTTTGTTCGTCGCGGCGGTTGAATTCACATTTGGTGAGTCGGCGTCTTGTGAGGGTTGTGTGGGGAGACCAAGATCCGGATTTTGAGGGGAAGAAATGAGAGGTGTGGACGGCGTGGTTGCCCAGCGTTTGGGTTTTGTAGCGGTTCAGTGATTTTGGGTTAGGTCCAATATTTTGCCCAAGCCCAAATGATTTCAGAAATTCCCTTATGTCCCGAATTGTTCGAAATTTCAAACTTGGAATTTCGATTCGTTTTAACTCCAAATTGAACCAATGAGATATCAAAGCGACGGGCATTAAAAATTCCATCCACTGGAATATGACATAATCACATTCAAACTCAAATTTTTTTTTTTTTTTTGGATTTTATTTATTTACACTTTTATATACAAATGTACAAGGCGAAAGGAACGTGTCAACAACACCGAAATCCAAATAAAACAACACATCACAACAGACTTAACTCGAGGCAACTTTCATGTTGGGCTCGGGCGAACCAATCCTGCCGATCGTGGCTTAACCTTTATGTTATAGGGGCCTAGGGTTCAGGGGCGGTACCATCCCCACGACCAATGTGCAATGGTCTAGTAATAATATTACCCTTAGTACATATGGTATAGCCTCAAACCGCCCCTTGATCTGATCACATAGAAAACCGATCGGGGTTGGCTGGTGGAATCCATTGCCCGCACGAACTAGGAAATGTCCGATGTTGCATATCACGACTTTCTTTGGGCACCATTCTTGGTGCTAAGGAAAAAACGAGTATATACATGTTGAGTCTCTTAACGTCAGATCCTCAAGACGAATGTGAGTCTTTTAACGTCAGATCCTCAAGACGAATCCCAACCTGTGGGAACAACGGGACGACGACGAAGTTTATCCTGCTGAGCTGGTGTCAGACAATAATATACCTTATACCGGCTCATCTCGGATAGAAGATCAAGACCTGGACAGAAAGGAGTTTGACAGTTCATACACCACCCCATCCTTTTCGCCCGTCGCTTTCGAGCAAAAGTACTACGACCATTACCTATTCCAGATGGGTGAGATTTGGACCAAATGATGAATTGGAGTTCGCGAGGAAGAGAATAGAAAAGGGAGGAGAAAGAAGGAGTTGAAATTTTTGGTACCCATTGTTTTCCAGGAGGCACGTTTGCTCGATTATCAGAAGACATTTATACTCAGTTCTGAAGTAGAGTTTTTGTAGACTATGGTTCCGGCGCTTGCAACCACACACTCTAGGGATTTAAAGAAAAGAAAATAGAAGAGGGCCCGGCTACCCAAATGGCGTACTTTCTCTGTTTAAACACATGGAAAGAAGTACACCATCGAATCTATTAGTCTATGTAGACTGGGTCATTGAGAAGAGTCTCTTCGACATCTGGAGAGCGCAACTCATGATAATGTTTAAGGCGTTGGCCATTTACTTGAAATTCACTGTCATCATTTACGTTTTTCAAAGAAATAGCCCGGTGATATAAGAGACTGTGGAAAGGACCGGACCATCGAATCCTTTAATTTTCTTGGAAAAATGTGTAATCTTGATTTGTACAACAAAACTTTTTGACCCACTTTGAATTCTTTTCTCAATATGTGCTTGTCATGCACTCTTTTCATGTTGGCTTTATAGGATTTCGAGAGATCATAGGCATCACTCCGAATTTCCTCAAGCTCATTTAACTGCAATTTTCTCTTCGCGCCTGCCGCGTTAGTATTATAATTGAGGCTTTTGATGGCTCATAAAGCACGGTGCTCAAGTTCAACCGGCAGATGACAAGGTTTTCCAAAAACGAGGCGATAAGGAGACATCCCTATAGGTGTCTTAAAAGCTGTTCTGTATGCCCACAAGGCATCAAATAATCTTAGAGACCAGTCTTTTCTAGATGGATTGACAGTTTTTTCCAAAATGGATTTGATCTCTCTATTAGAGACTTCTACTTGACCATTGGTTTGAGGATGATACGGAGTTGCCACTTTGTGCGTGACTCCATATTTCTTTACTAATGATTCAAAAAAATTATTGCAGAAATATTTTCCCCCATCACTAATTATAGCTTTTGGAACACCAAATCGAGAGAAAATATTTTCTTTTACTAACAAAACGACCGTTTTATGATCGTTAGCACGACATGCCAATGCCTCAATCCATTTTGACACGTAGTCAACTGCTACTAGTATGTATAGGAAGCCATGTGAATTTGGAAATGGACCATGAAGTCGATGCCCCATACATCAAAGATTTCCACAATTAAAATGGGATTTAAGGGCATCATATTGCATTGAGTAATGCGTCCTAGCTGCTGGCAGCGATTGCATGCTTTGCAATGTTCATGTGCATCTTTAAACAGTGTTGGCCAATAGAATCCACATTGTAAGACCTTGACCGCAGTTTTCTTACCACTAAAATGACCACCACAAGATTGTTCATGACAGAAGGATAACACATCATTGTGTTCCCAATCGGGGATGCAACGGCGGATTAGTTGGTCGGAACAATACTTGAAGAGGTAGGGATCATCCCAGAAATAAAATTTCACAGTGGATAAGAACTTTTTCCGGTCATTACGAGACCAAGATGAAGGGACTTCTTCGGTAACTAAGTAATTTACTATGTCAGCGTACCAAGGAGACGAAAAAATAGAGTACAAGTGTTCATCTGGAAAAGAATCACAGATAGGTTCGGTATTAGTATCAACATCACTGACAAGTCGTGATAAATGGTCTACAACCACATTTTTAACCTTTTTATCTCTAATTTCTAGAGTAAACTCTTGCAAAAGGAGAATCCATCGGATCAACCTTTGTTTTGCATCTTTTCGCTAATAGATAACGAAGTCGCATGGTGGTGTAGACAATAGTTGGAGAACCCACTAGGTAAGGAATTAAACTTATCCAAAGCATATACAACGGCGAAACTCTTTCTCAGTGGTGGTATAGTTACGTTGAGCTTCATTAAGGGTTTTACTTGCATAGTAAATGACAACTGGCTTATCTTCACGGCGTTGCCCTAGTACAGCTCCAATAGCATAGTCGCTCGCATCACACATTAATTCAAAAAGTTTAGACCAATCAGGTGGTTGAATTATGGGAGCGGTAGTTAATGCGGTTTTTTAAATTTCAAAGGCTTGTTTGCAATTGAAACTGAAATAAAAAACGGCATCTTTAAGCAGGAGATTGGTTAAAGGTCGAGCAACCTTTGAGAAATCTTGAATAAATCTCCTATAGAAACCTGCGTGTCCTAAAAATGCACGAATGTCTCGAATTGATTTTGGTATAGGAAGTGAAGCAATTTTTTCTATCTTAGCTTTGTCGACTTCGATTCCGTCCTTTGAAACGATATGTCCTAAAACTATTCCTTTTGTAACCATGAAATGACATTTTTCCCAATTAAGAACAAGGTTTTTCTCTTCACAACGTGTAAAGACTTTTTCAAGATTTGATAGACAACTATCGAAAGAATCTCCATATATGGAGAAGTCGTCCATGAACACTTCCATAAAACGTTCAACCATATCACTGAAAATGTGAAGCATGCAGCGTTGGAAAGTACCAGGTGCATTGCAAAGGCCGAAAGGCATTCGTTTATATGCAAATGTACCAAATGGACAGGTGAACGTTGTCTTGTCTTGATCAGCAGGGTCTATGACTATCTGAAAATAGCCTGAATAACCATCAAGAAAACAGTAATATGCATGACCGGCTAAACGTTCAAGCATCTGATCGATGAATGGAAGTGGAAAGTGATCCTTACGAGTAATGGCATTAAGTTTGCGATAATCAATGCATATTCACCATTTTACTGGGATACGAGTGGAAATGCATTCATCTTTATTATTTCTCACAACTGTAATGCCAGATTTCTTGGGAACAACGTGTATTGGACTCACCCAAACACTATCAGAGATAGGGTAAATAATACCCGCATCGAGTAATTTTAAAACTTCCTCTCGTACCACATCTTTCATGGTAGGGTTTAGTCGACGCTGCGGTTCACGCGACGTCTTAGCATTTTCTTCAAGGTGTATGTGATGGGTACACACAGTAGGTGCAATGCCTTTAATGTCATCGAGGGACCATCCAATAGCAGAATGATGTTGTTGAATGACATTAATTAAATGAGATTCCTGATCGTCAGTTAATTGTGAAGAAATGATAACTGGGTGACGACCATTTGGATCAAGCTGTACGTATTTTAATTTCGAAGGAAGAGGTTTTAAATCAGGGGTGGGCGGAGTGGGTATTAAAGATTCTTGAGGAAAGTCATCATCCATGCAGTAAATAGATTGATGTTCATCCAAGTTACTGGACATTACAGTCGTAGGGTCAAATAATGGTATTGACTCTAATAACTCATTTACTTCTTGTGTATAATCATCGTCCTCAAACTCAGATTCGCTAAAGGAAAGAAATTGGTACACTTCATCTTCTGGAAACGAGTTTGTTAAATACTCTTGCGGAATGCTATCAACCCTGTTCACCTCACCATCAATGTCAGGCTCTGGAATTTGTTTCATCAACTTGAACACATTTACCTCTACCGATAGATTTCCGAAGGACATGGTCATTGAACCATCCCTACAGTTAATAAGAGCATTAGCAGTTGCTAGGAACGGACGTCCTAAGATGATAGGAATGGAATCACATGCAACTTCTGTATCCAAAATAACAAAGTCTACATGATAGAAGAAGTCTTGGACTTTTACGAGGACGTTTTCCACAATTCCTTTTAGATACTTTATGGAACGATCGGCTAACTGTAGAGTCATGGTGGTAGGTTTGAGCTCATGAAGACCTAGTTATTTAAATAAGTAATATGGAAGTAAGTTCACACTAGCTCCTAGGTCTAGTAGCGCAGTAGCCGTATATTTGTCACCTAAGGTGCATGGAACCGTTGGTCTACCAGGGTCTTTGTATTTGACTATACCATTGTGTTCTATGATGGATGGAAACTGTTCGGTGAGGAACGCTTGTTGAGGAACATTAGTTCTCCTTTTTGTGGTGCACATATCTTTCAGAAATTTTGCATGTTTTGGTAATAGTTTTAAGGCATCGAGAAAAGGCAAGTTGATCATCAAATTTTTAAAAGTCTCTCGAATTTCAGCAAAATTCTCATCAGGTTTATTCTTTGCCAAGCGTGCAGGAAACGGTGCCTTAGGACGGAATTTGGAAAAGGGGTCTTCTTGCTTATTTCCTAAATTCTGAGATGTTGACTTTATTTGAACTGGTGAATCGTCTGTAGGTTCATTATTAGAACTAGGTTCATTGGAACCTTCGGATTCCTTTGGTTGATCATCTGGCATACGTATTTGATTGTCTACCGTTTTTCCAGATCATAGAGTAGTGATTGCATGCACCTCACCTTGATTGGAGGTGCTTGTACCGTGCATTAGTAAGTTCAAAGGCGCGGTTTCTTTGGTTTAGGGTTTGGAACCGCTTGTCCAGAAACACGCTTTTTACTCTTTTCATGTGCCAATTGTTGAAGTGATTGTTGGATAGGCGTTAAAATTTGAGATTTGTTGGTTCATGTAAGCTAAGAAAGTCTCATTTGTCCTATCCAAACGGGTTCGCTTGAGGTTGTGCAAAGTAGTAGTTCACGATTATTCTTTGAGAAGTTGTTGATTATAGTTGAGATCTGGATTTGCTGGAACAAGGCTGCGGTTGGTTTGATAGTTAACATTGGAATTATTTTGAAATTGACCTTGTTGGTATTGTTGATTATTTCCTTGGCGGTATGGAATAAAATTGTTGGTAGGTTTAAGCAGTGGATTAGCGAAACGTGGAGGAGCCCCCATTTGTTGGTTATTTTGGGCAAGCGAAATTCGGATGTTGTATCCACGGTGCATTGGGAATGTTGAATGCACATGCCTCCTCCGATTGTTGAGTAGGGGAAGCATATAACAAGGGACAATATGCATCAGGATGGTCAAGACTAAGACAAAGGACACATGGGGCGGTGTCAACGTTCATGACTGGTTTTGGTAGTTGATCGTTTACTTGAACTGCAAGGGCATCTACTTTTTTAGTTAGGGATTCTATCAAATTTTTTATTTCGGGATCGGGTTTTACCTCAAAAATAGATGTGGCCTTTGTAACATTGTCCTTTGATGACTTAGACGACTCAGTGTTACCCCAGTGTGTACCTTTTTTCGCTTGTTTTTCAAGAAAAGTATAAGCTTCAGTAGCTCCTTTGTCCATGAAGCAACCACCGTTCATTATATCAAGAGTTTCTTTTTGATGATCAGAAAGACCATTAAAGAATGAATGAACAAGGACAGCTTTGTCCAGTTGGTGATGAGGACATTCTAACAGAAGATCAGTTGAATTTTAACGAAAGAATTTTTCATGAGGATTTTGACGAAAGAATTGAATTTTCTGAAGCATTTCAGTTGTTTTTTTCTGAGTGTAAAACTGAAGCATGAAAGCTTGAACTAGTTTATTCCATGTTTCTATGAACTGTGGATGTTGTCCTGCTAGCCAAATTGACGCTTTTTCCGCTAAAGTGAATGGAAACAGTCGAAGCAAGAGTTGTTCCTTAGAGACTGCTGGATGGTGAAATGTTGTTGCCACTTGTTGAAGCCTACGAAGATGATTGTAAGGTTTTTCGTGCTCCAAACCATGATATATAGGTAACAAACTAAAAACGTTTGGAGGGATACGAAAATCACCGATAATGTCCTCAAGTTTGATGCAGGAAGAAGGTCATTCCTGTAATGCAGTATAGAAGTCCGAGAGGGGCTCCTCTGCTGGTGGAGGATCGTCGGCCATAATGACAGAAGTTGATGGTGACGAAGGATCTTGATGAAGGTAATTAGCAGAAGAAGAACAATTTTTAGGTGAGAACTTACGCAATTGCTTATCGTATTTTTTTCGACTATAGGTATGTTCAATTTCTTTAGTGGAACCAGACCTTAATCTCATGCAAGCATAAAATTAGATCTAACTTACAGAAGGAATTTAGTAGGACTCGAATTTTATTATTATCTTAAGCATTAGAGTTGAAGAACATATGCCTAAAGCTGCTAACGTAAAGCGATGAAGCTAGGAATACGCGGTGCATAAACCAAATGGCCGGATCACAAGAGAGATATGAGGGAGGTTTTTCCGTGCAAGCACGGTTCTAATTAAGTAACCTCAATCTTTCAAGTTTCCTAGACACCATTGGAATATGATTAAGATTTATGGAATTAAAATTTATGCAAAACGGTATTAATTTAATTTTAATTTAATTTGTTTTATTTATTTTTTTTTTTTTTTTAAGATTTATGCAAGGGTTAAAATACAAACATGCAAATACGATCTACTCATACAATACTATGTACGGTAGCATGTGAAGATACTCTACTCATACGTATAGCTATACGAATAGGCAAGCTTGTGTCATCGATAAATACTTCCATACGTATAGGCAAATATATATCAGTAATACGTATATGTACACTAATTTGTAAATCGATATTACATAAACGTATATCAACAGTAACAGGCAAATTTGAATCACTCATACGTATCTAAATACATTAGCATGCGAATATAGTATACATACGCAGATAAATACGACAAAACTAAACATGCAAAGTATTATACATAAACTAAAATACGACTCTTGTATTGCATAATAATTCGATTTTGACAATACTCATTGAGATTGCAAATGTCATATAGAGAGCAGCTTTACCCCGTAGGGTTTAGAAACAACTTACCCAACTCAGATTTTAACCCTCGTTGGAATGTTCTCCTCTTTCTTGACAAAATCGACTTATTAAACAACACCATGCCATTTTCTAAAATGATGATTTTGGAGGGGAAAACAGTTGATTTTGACCTCGAAAATGACCTCCACCGAGCAAAGCTGGGTGGAGACATCGTGCGCGCCGTAGAGATCTTTCCGAATTGAGCTCACACGCGTGATTCAGAGAACCGTAGCCAAAGTTATGGCCAAAATACCAAAACACATCCTAATTACTATGTATAACTCCTAAGTTATAGATGCTAACATGCAAATAATCACTCATTCGGTAATATATATGCTAAACATGTGACTTAGATATATATATATAGATAACCATGCAAAACAGTTCCATTTGTATGTATATATACATTAATATGTAATTCATGACCAGTTAACCGCATATATATATATTCAGCAGTATTCACATGATTCATGCATATTACTAACCTAATACGCAAAATATAGTCCATTAACTACAACATAATAACTACATACATATGAAGCATGCAAAAATATTTAAAATTTGGAACCTGCAAGCTTCCCGCAAGTCCACCAAATAAAATAAACGTGCACAACAAACCAAATGTTTCACAGTAAGCTTAGTGATTGTTGTAGCCTAGTTTCCAAGTCCTAGCATTTGGGACCTGTCAGTTCAACCAAAACCGGAATGTTTATCAGTAGCAAAAATGCGGGAAATTTAAAAAAAAATGAAGAAAACATAAGAAAAAGAAATATATGAAAGGATGAGCGTGGGGGGTTTCTCCTTGGAGCAATTCCAGTTTGCAAGCATAAGTCCTTGGGTCTTTAGAAATAAATGGTATGGCATTTTGATATTAGCTTTTTTTACTACGTTAGAGATTTGACTCTCTAATTTGATGCGAAAGCGAACTCAAAGTTCCTTACTCACGGTCTTCGTTTCGTAAAGTTGGAATAAGGATTCGAACCAACCTAAAGTCTAGGACAACTACAAATTGGTTGTTACTCTTAGGGAACTAGTGAGTAAGTTTACTACTACTGCTACGTTTCTTTCCTATACAAACATTAAAGAAAAAACATTAAAATTTGAAATCATGCAATTAATACAAAATTCAATTTACTAAAGAAAAGGTGGAGAGCTAATCCTCCTCATGTGAAAATAACATTTAGTTGTTGATTTGAAAGGGTTCATTTGATTCTTCCTAGACTCATAGACAAGCCCTAATGGAAGAAAACTTGATCCCTAACATGTATGGCTCATTAAAGAGTTCATACATGCTAGCAAGTGGAACCAAGCAATGACTTATCTCTAAGCTCATTACTTTGATTCCTAACTAGACACTACACCAACTATCATTTTGGGATAGGATGTAGGTCTAGTTGTTCTTCCTAACAACCTACCAAGCCAACCACAAATATTCTCCCTCACATGAGATGGATTAACTCCCCAAAAGAGAAGTTAGCTCATGATCCTTGGGATGATGAATTACAAGCTAGAAGAACAAAAGAGAGCGAAAGAATAAGAAGAAAAACTAACTAAACTCACTTGCTTTTTATTTATTTCCTAGAAGAAAACCAAGGTTTCCTCCATTAAAACTATTACAAGCTTTCTTACCAAACAAAAAAACTAAATAATATGAATGACTAAGGAACTAAAATAATACAAGGTAAGGAAAAGAAGTCAAGGGAGTAAATGGAGTGCCCCCCCTTGTTTTGTTTTCTTCTTCATTTGAGAGACATCTCATTTCCTCCCATGTGAAACATCAAACCACATTTACTCCATTTTTATCCACCACATTAAAACAAAGTGACACCTTGCCTTTTTTTCACTATTAACACCTAATCTAATTAATTGCATGCAAGGTGTCAACTTTGCACCAATAATTTGTCATTTTTGTCTTGACATGCTCCATGATTGATGACTCATCCAATCTTGCGGGCCCGTATAGTGGGTCATATGTATGCGATCCGATTGGCGGTCCGGTATTTGGGCAATTTTACAACTTCCCGCCTATGCGTAGAGTTCATCGCCCTGATTGTCTGAGCAGCTCACTTGTCGCATTTGGAGTCCTTGTTCAAGAGGTAGGAGCTTCGGAAGTTTGATGTTTCTGTGCGGATTTGGAAGATTTCATATATATGTCGTTCCTCGTGCTTTATCGCGGGTTTAAACCATATTTCCATGTCTACTGCGAATACCTGCAAAAGTATGAAAACATATTTATTTCATGATTATTAAACACATAGTTAACCAAATTTATATGTCTCAATGGGGTTTCATAATACACTTTTGGGTGCTTATCAGTCCTACTGGACAGGACCGGTATCCAAGTTCAATACACAGCTCGAGCCCCAGTATGGTGCAAATGGTCCAAGCCGCAACCAGGGGATTTACTAGTCAACACGGATGGGTCAGTCTTAGAAGACACTAATGGTTATGGTGGTGTTATTCGAGATGAGTTTGGTTACATCAAACTAAGCGTTCTGAGGAGCTCGACTAAAAGATCGGTTATCACCCAGGGAGTTCTTTGGCGGGTTGAAATTTTGGTATGAAGTGAGCAATCGGATAGGGCGAGGCGAATTAGTGTATGCTTTCGGACTTCGAAGGGAGCAATAGGAGCTATCTTGGTACCGGAGGAGCCGCTTTGGTGCTTGCCTTAACATAGTGGTGCTATTGACCGTTTGAAGGTACATTTTGAATGGGTAGACTTCAAGCATGTGTTCGGGAAGCAAATCGAAGTTCTTTGACTACTTCTCTAAGCTAAGCAAGGAACATGAGGATTTAATTTTGTATTTCCTACCTCCTGTAGACTATGAACTATCCAAAACAGTAAAGGAGGATGCACAAGGGAAACTGTACTTGAGAACATGAATTTTTTCTTTTAATACAGGTCGAGGTCTGCCTAACCTCTAACTGCTTCAAAAAATAAATTCGAATTCTTTCAGTTGATATTTTATTGTTTTGTACCATAGATCCTCGCTCCCATCTTCATTTTATCATGTGTGGAAAATAATCAATTTACAAATGGTAAATCATGAGAAAGAAAATTCAAATTTTAAGATATGGCTTTGGGTTCAAGTTCAAGTTTTTTATTTTTGTTTATTTTTCATTGATCGATTCCATTTTTTTTTCTATATGTTATGAATTGGAAAGATATTATTACCTGCAGAATTAGAATTATAAAGTTTTTATTTTTGTAGGAAATAAAGATCTTCGTCATAGCCCAATCAAAGCCCGAGCCCATGAGCTGAAGATGGCTATTTAAAGAATCAATAAGTGAGAGCTCATGGAATAAATTGTGCTATCAAGAATGGAAGGAAATCTACAAATTAAGGATAATTGCAACTTCCTCCATGTTGTATTACCATTTTCACCTCATGAAAACGGTTATTTTGCAATTTTTTTTATTTTTGTTGATTGACAAGTTCTATACAACAGAATTAAATATTCAAACAATTTCGTGCATATTTTCAATGTAATAAATAGCAACAAATTGGTCTATTGTGAGTGCCTTCTAGCTTAGTTGATTAAACCTTTGGGTGGTGACACCATAGGTCTGGGGTTCGAACCCCGCTACACACAATTGAGTTACTGATCTCTTTAAGAACAGCCTTGCCTACTCATCAAAGGTCTGGGGATCAAACCCTGCCAGCATCAAAGTGTTATTGAACTCATTTAAAACAGGTTTGCCAATCAAAAAAAAAACAAAACAAATTGGTCTATTTATTTATTTCGAATAAAATAAGATGTCTAGATTTTGGTTAATTTTATGCCTCTGTGTTGTGTTATATTTTATTGCGATGATACATACTATGTAACATACATTTGTAAGGATGATACATACTATATACCATCCATTATTATAAACGATCCCGGAAAATCGTTTAGCTCTATAGTCCAACGATCTAAGCAGGTCGTTAAGGCCAGTTTCGTCTGTACTTCCAAAGTATGGATGGTACATACTATATACCATCCATTATATGGAATGCTACTAATATTACCATATACCATCCTTGTGAGCACCATTATCACTTGGTTCTCACCATTCTTACTGGAACTTTTGGACTATCAAAGTAAGGATGATACATATTATATACCATCCATTATTATAAATGACCCCGCAAGATCGTTTGACTCTATAGTCCAGCGATCTTAGCAGGTCGTTGAGGCCAGTTTTGTATATACTTCCAAAGTATGGATGGTACATATTATATATCATCCATTATATTGAATGCTACATACTATATACCATCCTTGTGAGCACCATTATCACTTGGTTCTCACCATTCTTACTGGAACTTTTGGACTGCCAAAGTAAGGATGATACATACTATATACCATCCATTATTTGGAATGCTACATACCATATACCATCCTGTTAAGCAACTAAGAATGCCGCAGTTAATAAAATTCCAAAATTTATTACAAAAATCATGTCAGAAGATTTCGTAACGAATGCTTAAAATAACTTGCAAACTTCTATATTTTTCGAAGCCAAATATTCTTTTTCCCTTACATCAAATATTTATCATTCGGAAAAAGACATGTCCATCATCACTACAAAAGTTTTGGAGTCTATATCCGTCTTGAGGCTCGCACCCAACATCGTCATCTGGGACATCATCATCATCAGGGACATTATCAACTGGTAGGTAGGCCTGTAAGTTCAATATTTATATTGCATTATTTACCTTCTAAAGTCATAATCATTAGTAGATAACACTGAAAATGAGCAAAAATGGAAACATTCGCATACCTTGCAAATTAGGTTTGGGCACATGTGGACACCTACGCTTTGTATGCTCTGTAGATTGACAATTGCTACACTTTTTCTTTCCAGCTCTCCCATTTTGCTCAGCAGCTTCCACTACGACTACATAACAAGCAGCCCAAAATAAAACTTCATCTCTTCACAAAGGAAATTTCATAATCCAAAAGTGAGATCTACATAGATACGTGTTATTTTTCTTAAAACGTGTATTCGGACAACTTATCAAGAGAGATTAAGCGCATTTACTTACATAAGTAAATTTATTTAGAAAAAATACTCGTATAGGAACTTACATCCAACATCTCCGTTCAACTCGTCATCTGCAGCTCGAGCATTGCGCTCAACATTCTCCCTATTTACACCTACAATAGAGCGCACCACAACAAAAATGTGGCCAAATAAAAATCACAAGCAACTGCCCAATCAAAAATAATCAAACAAAGTGTTAACAAAATGTTAACAAACAACTGAGAAAATGGATCATTACAATATTAAACAAGGCTGTCACCAACTTATATAAACTTACCCCTACCTTTTGGATACAAGCGTGGGCATTTGGGCTTCGTGTGCCCTACGATACCACAATTACCACACTTATTTCTTTTCATCTCATTCTGACCTTTTAGTCTATTAGGATTTTTGGGCCAACCCTTGCATTTTACATATGGTGGATCATTAACTAATTGATGATGTGTGGTTTTAGGAGGAGTAAAAGGAAACTCGAAGGGAATTGGTGGGCTGCGTTCAAAAATTGATGGAGTTTCATCTATTCTATAAGTTCGATCATGAGTAGAAGGTATGTTAGAGTGAACCTGGGGCCTGCCAGCCGAAGTAGATCAAGTCTCATAATTTATTTGGAAAGAAGCTAACACGGCTTTAAAGGCTTCACTGTCTCCCTGAGTTTTGGAAGCCCACAAACATATATCTTTGCAATTGCTTGTAAGTTCACCATAACGAATGGCTATGGTAGACCGATTAGAATCATTTTGACCGGGTACTCTAACAACTGATTTAGCGACCCGGGTCCATCTCCTAGAAAAGCAGCTCTGCAGAATTTGTCGAACGTCTTCATGTTTGTAAACTGAAATTATGTCTACAAGGAAATCCAGATGACTCAAATAGTCCACAAGAGCAATTAACTTCCCTTTCTAGGACGTTGTATTTCACAATTGACTTTTTATGTCTGTTTAAATGACGACTTACAGTGTATACACGAACATTCTTATTCGCATCTTCTCTACCGTCAACAGTGTACGTCACTTCCTGCTTTAACTCCTTCATGAAAACATCAAAAGAAGCTCGAGTGTAGATAGATCCAGCCTGTTTTGCATATTCATCTAAGTGGGTATCAATAACAGGCATGCTCGTTATAGTCTTCACCTCTTCCTCATGCTCTCTCTGGCGGATATTCCAAACTGCAATTTCTAATTTCCCAAAAACATCAAACAACCGCATGCCAGGCCTCACATGTTGCCGTATAACATAATTTATACTCTCGCACCGCTGGTTGATTTTACAACCAGCAAAGAAATAACCATGAAGATAAGCTTCTAACCACTTTTCCCTTTTCTCATATATCATTCCCATCCAATTGTGCTTATCAACCTTGTAATTTTACGAACTTTTCCCATCTTTTATCAAATTTATTGCGGGAGCATTTCAAATGCATCATCGAGTTGAAGGCTTTTAAAAATCTTTGCTTAAGGACATTCTCGAGGCAATTATTCGTGATGTGCCAACAACACAAACGGTGCTTCGAATTTGGAAGAGTCAATATCAAAGCCTCACTAATCGCTGGGTCACCATTAGTAATCACAGATTTTGGGTGTTCTCCGTATATTGCATCAATAAATGATTGTAATACCCATTTATAAGACTCCACCGTCTCACTTGTCATCAATGCAAAACCAAAAATTACTGTCTGTCGATTGTTGTTGATCCCAGCAAACACTACAATTGGAATTTTGTATTGATTGCTCCTGTATGTTGAATCAAACAACAACAAATCACCAAACCAACTATAATCAATACGTGAGGTGGAATCTGCCCAAAATATCCGAACTAGCTGCCCGCTCTCATTTAATTGGTAATTATGGTGAAAGAAAAGATCTGCTTTTGTCTTGCTATCCATGTAACCCAGCAGAGTGTTGACATCGCCATCAATACAAAAAATTCTCCTATCATACCCTAATTTATTATACAAGTCTTTCTTCAGAAAGCCAATATTTGAGAAATCTCTAGCTCTATGTACAAAGATATCCATTATTTTGCAATGACGAATATCCACATCATTCAGAGTCCTAGCATATTCCAAATCATGTTGAGGCACTTTTCTATGTGATCGATCGAACATCGAGCTTGGATACGACACAAGTGAATGTGTGTGATCCCCAACAAAATCTTTCACAATCCACAACTTTACTTGGAAATCATAACCAACCTCAAAACGAGCTTCACATTTAAATCTAGTGATTGCTTTGGGTGCTCTTTTGCGTTTCCTCAGTATGAGACGCTTTGGATCTCATTCACCTGCAGCTGAGCACAAAAATCTCCGCTTAACACGATCACCATTTTTATGAACTCTAAAAGTATACTTACGAACACTAAAACCCACTACCTTGGCATAATCATTATAAAATTTGTACGCCTCTTCCAAAGTTTTGAACTGCAAAGAATAAAACGTTGTTTTGTCTTTTTCATAAAGCCTAGCAGCCTCTAGCCTACTCACGGATGTATCCCTGGTGTCTGTAACTTCATCATTTTCACTATTCACCATGGAAACATTTGATTCATCCACTTCCTCACACCTAAAACTGTCAGAACATGTATTTCTAAGCCATTCTTCATCGTCCTTAGAGATATGATTCATGGTAGGATCACTACATAAAACAAATGGAGACTTTTATGACAAATTTATACAGTTCTACACCCTCTAAATAGTAATACTTGTAAGACATTAGAGAGGGGGCACGACCATTTACCCCCAACAAAACGGGTTGGCACCCACTTGGTAAAAAAGGCAGTGTCATAATGGTTATTCCACCAATTTTCTTTCTTAATATGGGTTTACAGCCCCGTCCAGGCATATTTCCTTTTTTGTTGTCCAACAAAGATAACAAATGTTATCTATCATTCATTATTGCCTCTAGAATGTTTCTGAAGTCTGAACTATTCATTACAATGATATATTACATGTACCATTTCTTCTTAGGAGGCAAATAGATAGAATGCACCCCTCCTTTTTTGGGAGAATGTTGTCTAACAATATTGATACTTGTCATCTATCGTTTATCTATTTTTGGGAGAATGTTTATGAATTATCTACTAGAATGATATATTATATGTACTATTCGTTCTCATAAAGCATATACATAAAATGTCATTCATGGGATGGGAATGAATCTCCAAAATTAATAAATAAACCCTAAGAACTCAACACATTATAACACAAATTGCAAATTAAATTGCAAACGCGTTTCAAAAATCTTTCTTTCAGTTGAGGAACCAGTTTACTAATCTTATTGTTACTGTAAATATTGATAGTGTGTAAGAATGTAAGATGAACTTTTGACCAGTAACCGCGAATTGAAATTGATTTAATTAACAAGTACATGCAATTTCAATTAACAAGTAAATGAAGTTAGGGGACGAGGAAGACTTCTAATTTTGTTATGTTGAAATGGTTCGTGAAGTATCCAAACCAAAATCTAATCTAATTTGAAATCTAAAATCTAAAATCTAAAATGTAAATTACATTTTCGCCTTTTTAATTAATTATCATTAAACTTACATACCCGGTTACCAAAAATAATACTAGAAAAAAAAAAAAAAACTTGGACAAGAAGCCTGCATACCGGTGCAGCAGGCTTACCCTAGATTTTGGATTTTTCTAATATAGTAAGATATACTAAGTGTTAGCCATGTTGACAAATCCGAAGCTCAAAACCTATCAAACCTAGAGCTTCGAAATATCAACAGGGGAAACATAGTAACATAAACTTTTCTAAGAAATTTGGATTAAAATGAACGGACATAAAAAAAATCAACTTGAGATTTTGAAAAAATGATGAATCTAATTTAAGATATGGGGGCTAATTACAGGGATGGTGGGTGAATTATTGATGTTTTCGTAAACACGAGAATGAAAAATACAATTTACAGTTTTAATACGAAACTTGAAGAATCAAAGACAAGAAAATCCATTAAGCATCAGCGGGCTTCTTTTTTTGTGTTAGAAGTTGAAGAAATCGTACAAATTTTAATATTTTTTGTTCTCTCTTGAACAGATCTCTAAGTGGATGCGAGAAGACAAAGTATCACGAAAAATTATGAATTTTGAATGGAACATAAAAAAATGTGATGGAGTCTATAAGCTCCCCAAAAGAAACCTTCAACGGTGGTGGTGGTGGCAATAACAATGACAACATAATAATAAGAAAATAAATAGCTAGAGGGAAAGATAAAACAGGCAAATTGTTCCCCAGTAACATAACAGATGCAACAAACGACATGCATAACTGTACCATATCCAAATGTGGTGGGAGTAAGGCTTTTCACTTCATGACGTTGTTTAAATAATTAACTAGAGTTTGAGCAATTTCATTTAGCAGAATCTATTTTGTTTGATTTCAAAATCCTTAACAAGTTACAAGAGTCATGCTAGAAAGGGACACAAAAAGGTAAGAACAAGCAATCAGAAGATTTGTCAAACAATGGATGAAAAAAAATAAAAAATAACATGGAATATCGAAATCATAAGCCGAACTGTTTTAAAATCTTCATTGAAGAAAGACTAACAGAATTGAAAATCAAATACTAAATGAAGACAACATCGTAAGTGATATTATAGCAAACCTTTTCTTGAATTCTTCCTCTCCCTCTGCTGTTTGGCATCCCATTGGTTTTTCAAGCTTGTGAAATGTGTTGGGATCTGCCAAATCCAGAGTCTCACTCTCATAATCAGCAAGGACCCATGGAAATACAGGATACTGAGTGAGATCACTATATCCACGCCCTGCAAGAGTATTGAGGTGCATTAGGTACTGAAAATTGCTTATTTCACCATTTTGCCATCTCTTGGAGAAGGACTTGGCCATAATCTTGAAAAGACGGCTTCCCTCATTGCTTTCTTATTTTGATGATCCTGAAATAGTTGTGTCCAACCTGTTGCAGAAACGGATACAAAGATTAGAGACAATCTAAGGTTAATCTCTAACACAGATAAAAGGTCAAATTTAAAACAACACATAAAAAGAAAATGTGAGTAGTAAGATAAACCAAACTACTCATCACTCTGACTACTTTTGGCTTCGTCAGTTTATGACAGAAACAGAGTCATCCTAAAACTATTTCCATTACACGTAAGGTTCGGATCTGGTGACACTATTTACATGACAAATCTAAGTGACAAAACAAGTGATGGAGCCCATAACAGAAGAGGTAAGCACTGAATTGTTGTGAAGATTATCTCCTGACAATAGGGCAGTGGGCATCATCGGAAAAAACTAGATCGTTCTCATTATGATTTATCGATTTCATAAAATGAGAAGAGACAAAACTAATGCCTTAATACACTTTTGCTGAAATTTAGCACTAGAAATGAACAAAAAAAAAACAATCTAGACTTATGTAATAGGCATAGAGAAAACATGTTTGTTTATTGCTTATATGACTCTACGTCAACATGAGAAGAATAAAGATTTTAATAATGACTAACAAAAAGATCAAGCTAAAAAACAAACAACCAATCACGAAGCTTCTAACCACATGAAACATGAACTCATAATTACACTGAAACACATTTTCCAAAATATTTGTATGTCTAATCTATTATCCGTAGAATTTGAGATTTTTAAAAGAAAAACAAAGAAATGGTGGTCGGTGCTTCTTATGAATTTTACAGTGACCTGATAACCTATTGATAGGGATGTCATGAGGCAATCATCCTCACCAATATCCCAAGAATTCATCTATCATAAAGGAGAAGATTGAACATGTATTTTCCTCCTTTACTTTTTCCCCTAGTAAGATAAGCATCAACGAGACTGGTATCTAAGAGAAGATCCTTCATTGAAACCCCAAAGTCCCAGGACTCCACATAAACCAAATATGCCAAAATAGTCTTTTAACATTAATTATTTATATGAAGTAGAGATTCATACATGCTGTTCCTTGGGAGATTCATTGCGACCAAGTTTTTGAACACTTCCTCTCTCTCCTTTTTGTGGAAAACCAGAAGATCATTACAGCCATCCATGCTAAAGATTTCCACAGCAACAGGACGCAGCTGGTAGTCGCATTTTAGAATCTCATGGATGGTATCAAACTTCCACATTCGCCATAGATGCGGAAGATTACCACTAGTAGACATTTTTTACATTTTTTCCTTTCCCCAAGCACCACCATTGTAAGCCCACACCCTTCCCCCAGACAACACTTTAACTGTTCCACTCCATGAGGAAGAAGATTTTGATTGGAAGTCCATACTGCCAATAACATCTTTCTTAACACCCAAAGCCTGATCAATTACTGAGAGTTCATCTTCAAACTGCTTTTCGCATATGCATCCAGATTCATCAATGTAGAAATTCTCAATAACATACAAACATAGAAATATGCCATCATGCTTGTCAAGACCTACAACACGCTCACAGTTGTATCTGAACCTGATCTTTTCAAGAGGTTCTAAATAAGGTCTGATTAGATATTCCCCATTATCATATACTTCTTTATCCAACTTATCCTCATTCGATTTCATTTCATCATTTTTTCCAGAAGAAGATTGCCTTGGTGAACCAAAATCAGATCTCCCGTGGATGCTATCAGTAATAGGAACAGAAACAGCACTAGACTTGACACCAAATTCAAGAGCAGAATGAAGACTTTCTTCATTTATACTGCTAGCTCTGTCATCATTCCAACCAATCCTAGCAGAAGTTGCATCACCATCTTTAACATCATCAGTGTCTATGAAAAAGGACTCGTCATACTCACCACCACCAAAACACTTCCTTTTGGTATCATCAGATAAGAGATGAAAAACTGAATCGGAGTCCGCTTCAGAAGCATCAAAACCATTCTCAATTTTTCCTCTAATGAGATCAGTTCCACTGGGTTCAAATTGTTCATCAAGAACATTTTGAATTGTATCAATTTTCAGTTTACAACACTCAAGCTTTTTGCGCATTCTATACGGCCCTTCAATGGGGGCAAAGCTGCCATTCAGGTTCTTCATTACTTGGGGATTTCCGCATTGGGAATATTCCTCGCTCATGTACAAGTTGTTGGAGGTGTGCCTGCCACTCACTTTCAGTATGGAGAACCCATCCGTACTTATCCTGACAGATAACTCTAAGCTCGGTTGACATTGCACCGCGAACCAACTCAAGTGCATATCTGCCCTCACCTATCTGTTCCCAATGTCTTCAGTCCAGTTTTGAAATTGCCTGTGATCTTCGCCCCATTTCTTTCCTACGACGATCCTCCATTCCTTTAATCCTAACCCCAGGAAATTTTGCTGACCCAGCAATATACTGTAACCACATGATAGCAGCACACTGCTCCAAAACATTGTTGATCACCTTTTCAGAACTATGAAGCCATTCGAAGAACACAGATAAGTTCCCTGTCAATAGCTTGTCAAAACCACCGTGTAGAACATCCAAATGTTGACCTTTGGTTTGCTTTAGAAACCAGCAATTCCTCTAATGCAGCACGACGATGCACTAATAAGTACTTTATGACATCCCCGCCCAAAGTCTGTGCAGATAGTCTTTGATCACGGAGGAGAGTGATTAAATTTAGATACAGACAGCAATTTAGATCAGTATCAAGATTGCTCGGACAAAATATAATTCGTTTATGAGAAATCAGCAACTGCAAGACTGTACAGATATCAATCCCTGAACTTTCATGTGAAGAATTCAGATATGAAATCTTTTTTCGGTTCCATTTGTAACACTATTCCTGAAAGAAGATCATCCTCCCCAATGGTATTCAAAAATGATGGTAGGAAACAATACATTATCATGCGATTTGTATTTTTCAGAAGAGCATGTACATATGTCTCAAGTTGCCTGGTTCCTCTTGCTATAGATAAAAGCCCTTTTCCAGATGGAGTTGCTTCTTCAATCCGACCATCTTTATTAGCCAACTGTAACAAGGATAGCAAGAATTCAAGAGTTCCGAGTACAGCACCCGGCTTAGTCAAAGCACCCATATACACGATCCACAATCATCCAGCATAACTGATCCAAGTTCAGAGACCAACGAGTCTTATCCAGCTTTTTTTCATCTTCCTCGTCATAACGCAAAAGTCGCCTTTCAAGAAAGTTCATCAGTCTACTAAGGCATAAACCCTGAAAAATTAAAGCACAATCCACATCCACATACAAAGGAATAGTTTCTAAAATGCTTTCTATAATCAGAGCTTCTTTAAACTGCTCCGTTACAACATCAGCAAGCACTTCTGCCATGAAATCTAGAACAGCAGTAGCTCCTCCAGAACAAGGACCCCCACCATAACCAGAATCATCAATTTCTAGTAGCAGCTTAGGATATAAAGCGAAAAATGTGTTTGCAGCAGCTAATCCCTGTAGATTAAATTTTGAATCATGAGATGCATCAAACTCACTGATAGACACCAAGGATGCCATTGAGGGGGTAGCAAATGATTGAGATTTTACTTCACTATACGCATGAGACGTGACAATTCCAAATCCCGAACTATGGTGTGGACTAAAGGGGTGAAGGCTGCGCCAGAATTTTAGATCCACCTCAGTCAGATACTCAGGTTTTATCTCAAACGCCAAAGTTCTTAAGAGACGACCAATATTCTACTTGCATCAAAGCATTTTCAGATATCCATCACACTTCTGATGGGGGTGGTTGAGTAGGAACGCTATTGGAGGTGTAGGGAAGCAGCACCTATAGCGATGGGGGACTTCGATACACCAAGGTTGTGTCCTTGAGGGTATATTGGAAAGGCTCGTAGCCCAAGGGGTGAACACTTGGCCTAGGAGTTTAGACCCACATTACTTAGGTTCCATCCAAGCATGGGGTTCTTGAGTAATTCTCAGTCTCTACTTAACACCAATACCTTTTCAGAAACCACAGGCCTTGACCCGGCAAATCTCCAATAGATTCAAAACTAAAAGGAACAAGCCTTAAAAATAAGTTACAGAGTACTTGCGAGACCTTACCAATCTATTTAAGATCACCAAGGTGAAATCAAAAGGCCTATAATCCAGCATAAAAATGACTCAAAAACAGGGCTGATCAATACCCACCATTTGCAGAACCGGTCCCATTTTCCCACATGGTAAGATAATTGCTAAACCAAGTTTGACCATATTGGTTTCAACATTACTGTTAGAACTTTTTACCCTTCTTGACTAAAACCAATTTAAGTATATTCAAAAGCACATTCTAGGGTCTCCATTCACTGTCAAACTTACCGCGCATGTCAACATGATCTGGGTCAAGTGATCCCGAGAAAGCATGTATTACACCTAGGCACTCATAAGAATATCACCAAATAGTGCTTCAAAGTGTTGTTAAGCCATTCAAGGCTTTAGTCTCAATCTCGGCCACATGAGCATGACTAAGACATTCAACAAAACAAACTTACAAGTCAATTAGAACTGCCGTAAACTCAACCTATACCTCAATATCCTTCTTCAAGGTTATTCACACTCGCCTCCAGACTTCTTGATCACTGACAACTACTTTGTCTCAAAGCCCAAACTATAAGGAGGTTTATCTAACTATGAGCAGACACCTAAGAATAGCCCAAATATATGGCTGGAGTGCTAACTCAATCTCAACCTCTCAAAGAAACGAAGGTCTAACTTGAGGCAGGCACAGCCTAATGAGCCTACAAAGTCCACACTCCACAGTAGTGTGCATACACCCCAAGAATGAAGACAAGCGAAATAATCAAATTGATGAACGGCAATTTGGAGAAAGAACATGTGTTTCTTGAAACTGTAAATTCTGTGACAGCTGCCAGAAAAAGAACTAGTCTTGAAAAAATCCTTAGCAGGCGGGAAAATTTTCTATTTGACTAGAATGCAAACAAGACCAAAATTGATAATCAACACACCTAATACCTTGACAGGAGAAGATGGTACCAAAGCATCTGAAGGACGACTACTCGATTTAGAGGTTAGACTTCTGACTAAAAGGTTGTCCATCATATTACCCATAACCCTTTGTCCTAATGTTTGAGTCCGTTGCAGATAACCAGCTTGAGCAGTCTTTTGACCTTGTCCTGATGGTGATGGCACACCTGAAATAAATCGGAAGAGGATCAGTAACACATTTTACTAATTAGTAGATATTTCAAAGATAAATCGAACACCCATCATTCGTGCAGGTACACAATCAAGAATTCAGGTTGAAGTCGCTAACCTTCAGATTCCTCCAAGTTCGAATGCACCTCAATGTTTTGATAACCATCTGGTTGGTGTGAAGTGCTAGGATGTTTTCCAGGAATTTCGTTATCAATACGTGGGAATGCCTGATTGAGGATCTTTCCATTGTCACCATTATCAGGCTGATGATGATCACCTTCGCCCACATTGACCCCGGAATCTTTCATTAGCAATATATGGTTCTTAGAGCTATCAAAGCCCAACGAATTGAGAAGCTCCACATGTTGAGTTGTGTATGAAGCATCCCTTAAATAAGAGTATAAGATACAATCACCAGTATTGCAGAATACAGCAGACTGACCACACACACAGGTTTGTGTGTGAAGAATTCCTTAAATAAGAATGTGAGATACAATCAACAGTAGCACAGAATATTGCACACAAACACAAATTTACCTTATGCTTTTCAGTAGCGTATCCCAATCACTGTCGCTAAATTGATGGCCTCCTACTTCAATAAGATGAACCAAGGCACCAAGGGAGATTGAAACTACAGATTGATCCGTCTTTTTGGCACAATCCAACAGCAAACCAAGCAGAGGTGGCAACATAAAACAGACCTCCTGTACAAAACTAGAATATTACTTTTTTTAAATAAAAAAAATGGATATAAACTATAAAAGTGCAACATGATCCACATAATCCAGAATATTACATTTAATTATTAGGCATCAGCAAACAGTATATACACATACTTCATGTAGTTAAGAAATTTGAGGTAGCCAGACTTTTCAAGAGGATTAATATCAATATAATCTATTTAATATTAAATTGATATGGTCCTACTTTTAAATTGGATATAAATACTGTGTAACCTATTTAACGGGGGTGGGGGTGGGGGTGGAAAGGGAATTACAAGAGCGTGGGTTAGTCATGATTAAAAAAAGTTAGATGAAGAAGAAAAGAAAGTGCATGCCTTGTAGAAGGTGTTGAAAAGCTTGCAAAGCAACTGAAGCAAGTGAATGCTGGTTTCACGAAGCCATTCATCACCAGAAGAAGACAAGCTGTCTTTCCCAGCATGTCTCACGTGATCAAAAATGGGGAAAAGTACACGGTGAAATATACTCTCCCAAAATGCTGATAAGAATTTACAGCCTCTTTCGTTCAACAAATCAAAAACCACTTCAAGTGCACAGTTTCAGACCTCCGATCTAGGATCTGACGTTAAGTCAGATAAACCCGCCAGCATGGGAAACCAATAGTGCTCAGTCACATCAAACGTTGCATCAGCATTCACATCAATTGGTTTAAGGACGCCACCTGGTATAAGACCCTGAAAAAAAATGACAAAGGGGAAACACTTACTAACAAGTCAATCTGTGAGAAAAGCGTTCAATACTATTTTTTTTTTGTCAGTTTTCCAGGCAGCAGAAGAGCTTTTGATGAGAAAGGTGCTTGCTTGAAATTATAATATTAAGATTATTTAGGGTTCCCCACTGCAGATTGGTAAAAAAACAACATAAACAAGAACACAACAATGGTTGAGGAGGATAAGAAATGAACGCCTGTTTGTGATGAAACTAAGTTCAGTAGTAATCACGCATCGAATGTGAAGCTTCAAAAGTTGGTTTCCAGGAAATGGTTATGGTTATAAATAATAGAGTATTACAAGGAGATGCCCGTCATTTAAGGCCGCACTTGTTATGGTAGAATCCCTAGGATAAAAATTCCACTTTCACCCTAACCACTGATCCTCATCTATAGGTAAAATGTATGAAATGGAAGAAAGAGAGAACTGTGGCCAATATAGCACCCAAGGTTATAGGGGTTGTCAGATGGAAGATTATCAAATGTCAGTTCAAGTTTGTTTCATAATTTAAAGTCCTGCAGAAAATTTTGGATGGCCATAAGGCTCTATATATTGTTTCATGGGTGAACAAATGAGTTACAACCTAAGAGAGAAACATTATGCTCCATGCAAATCATAGGTAACAGATAACTAGACAAGTCATGTAATGGTTTTGTATATCTGAATATAGCTTTGATAATGTTTCTGATATATCCGAATATAGCTTTGATTTCTTGTTCTTGAGAGAAAAAAACAAATCCCACGTTAAAAATCGATAACTTCGGATCTGCTAATTCAGTCACAAAGTATTAACAGTTTCACGCGCGCACACACACACACACAGTGACACAGAGGAAGGACTGAAGGAGTCATTTTAGGAGACGGCGTGGGTGAGTAGAAAAAGTCAAGAACAAACCTCTGCTAAGCGATCTTCACATATAGAAGGAGAGCAATAGCCTTCAAACTTATACGATGAGAGGTTTTATTATTGGCAAACCCAATAAGACAGTCGACACAGTCCATGAAACAGTCTCCAACAACCTGATCAAAATGCTCCAAGATAACTGCAAAGAATTTAATGTTAGAAGGAGCAAAGGAAAAATGTGCAGAGAATATTGTTTAATGAAAGAGGAAGAGGTGCAGTAGAGGAGAAAACAGGGTGCTCACCTTGCTCCACATTTTCAACTGCACTTTCAACAATAGTTTCCGATTCATCATCGGCTGCAGCTGTGAATATCATAAACACGCTTCGCCATCCTGATTTTATGCTTCCAACCTTTGATTTTATCATCTGGTTTTGACAAGCAATGATCATGTTCTGAGAGCCAAAGTGCGGTTAAATAAGATAGAAATTCAAAAGGACAAATGGTCAAGTTTCATAAAAGGTCAGATAAGTCAATTGAGCTCACATACTTGAACAATGCAGTCGACTATTAGAGCACGTATAGATTCACTTCGACTATTTCGCATAAGAATAACAAACGGTTTCAAGATGTCATTCTGGAACGTAAAATTGGTGAGTTCAGCACGCTCCAGATACTTCATACCAAGCTGCCTTAGTGAGTCGATGGCATACATAGCAATTTTCTCATTGTCATGGCTCCCAGCCGAAATGAAATGATTAGCCAAAACTGACCATATTCTAGCCCAGACCTGAAGGATGTTGTGACACAAACATTGAAGACTTAAAAGTTGTAAAATATTTACTAAATAAAACCAACTTGGATGGCACTCGAGTACTTGACATATAGTTGCATACACGAAAGGGAGATCATATTGCAGCAAACACATGAAACTGCTACAAAATCATATAGCATAATTCATCTCTAATAGAATGGGACAATTCCAAAGAATAAGAATGAGCACACACATTCAGGCAATTTGTACAAAGTGCATTGAGATTATTAATCCCGCATTGGGAGTCTAAAGCCTAGCCAGTCAATACATAAATCCCTATGTTACATGGACACGTATATTCTAAAAATAATCCGTGTCGGATACATATCCATGTGTCCGTGGCGGACACACACAGAGACATATGGTATGTGATAAATTTTTTATATTTCACTGTGGCAGACACTTCGTTTCCGTGTGTCGGATACGGACACACTTTCCTGAAAAGCATGGCAACAGTTACAAACATCATACTTTACTCTACACATGTCAGACAAATATCCAACACTGTCATTTACCCTATATGTCATATGCATAGGTTAGAAGAAGTATGGGTCAATACATTAGTGAGCAATAATGAAATCACACTGGGGTAATATTAAATGTACGGGACCTTCTTAAAAGGGATTTCTTCCAATATTCTTCCAATTATTATTATTATTCTTTAAAATATGTCGGTCATTGAGTTGATGATTCCTTTTTAACAATAAATAAATAAAACATATGCAAATCTCTTATGATTCGTGTTGAAATTTGAGATCATCGGAGAAGAGTTGTGAATCCCAAGTATAATCTAGCTTTGTGGGTGGACAATGCAAGGACAATTAGGCTCAAAGGAGACTCTTTAAAGACCCAGAACCAATTGAACTTGTAATACAAATGATACCTCAAACACCATGAAATAAACAGAACCCAAAAGCCAATGCCCAAGGGCTACACAATCAGTTCCACTTAGCTACAAACGCCTGAAATCCCTATATATGGGATGTCCCCTGGACAAGTTATAGACTAATTCACATTGATATTGGTAATGAGATTGTCAATGTTCATGCTCTGTAGAACTGAAGATACTATAGTCCTCTTCTTCCATATATTACCAAGATAGCAACCTCCACATGCTCAAACAAACTATGCTCATCGTGTGGATGCACATAAAAGCCAATACCAATAATCCATCTGGATAACGTTTTCATCATTTGATCTCAAAAGGTTTTTGACTATTGAAAGATCCTCGTTATCTATCCAACAAGTGTTGCGTCATGATTCTTGACCTCTTGTTGATGGGTCATTTCATAAGGAAACCATAGGTCCAAATCCATTGAAAGTGGTGTCTTGCTAAAGGTCTAAATGGTTACTGAAGTTACAGATAATGCAAAAAGAAGTTAATATATCAGATGATAAACCATCAAGTTGGCATCAGACCTGGGTATGGCCATCGTTCGTTGAAAATTTTCAGATAGCTAATTAAGGACACTGTTTACAGCATCAAATTTCAATAAAATTTCAATTATTTAGTCACTGTTTAAATAATTAAGAAAATATATAAAACCATTTTCACACTTTCCCTAATTAAACTGTGATTGTGATATAAGATATATCACCAAGCTTATCCTTAGTATGTGTGGGGCAAACAGAATGAGAGGTGTGAGTTATGAGTTATGAGTTATGAGTTATGAGTGGGGTGAGAGCATAATTTTGGCCTAATCACGTGCCTTTTTCGGAACCACACCTTCCTTAGTAGCTTGCTAAGGCCTTATTTAGCCTTTTTGTATCATTGGGCTTACCTACATCTATGGTTTTGCAAGGGGTTTTGCAAGGGGTGTTGGCGAGTACTTTCTACTGTGAAGGTTTTTTTATCTTGTACTCAATGACTCTATATTAAATTTTAAAACAACAGATTTTCAGTCGGCACAAAATTTTCGGGTAAGGATTTGAGTGAAAAGTTACCATGTGAATCCTAGCCATGTTGTAGTAGCTGATTTCAACAAGTTTCTGCAAACTGAAAACACGAGCAGGCGTTTGTTTCAATTCTTCAGCTGATACACCACAGAGAGCTGTGAAGAACTCTACAACAGAATCCCTGTTCAATTTCACACTGCTAACAAAAACTTGTTCAGCTGGCTTCCCAGCCAAATCCCTCAGGGAAAGAAGTACCGCATCCCTGGAAATTTGATTTGACCCTTGCATTACAATTGCAGCAATGGCTGGGGTTGAAGTGATGAATTCTAGCCGAGAAGCACACTCCAAGACAGCATTCCATGTGTCCTGAAGAGAGTCGCTCTCAGAGTCGGAGAGAGAGAAGAGTCCGCAATGCCTCCACATTTTTAGTACGCATTTCCTTTGGGGCATGCAAGAAAGTAAATCTGGAAGCCCAATGAGAAATCATGAAAATTATGATAAGGATCATGGCACTGCTCCATAAATTCTATGTTTCACTATCGTTATATATTTTTTAATCGGCAATTAATGCCTTAACTGTTAAAAAGAATGATATAAAAGAATGAACTAAGCATATGAACCTGTTGTGAATAATTAAGCTGAAACAACGCGTTCATTGACCAAACGGATCAATCCTACAAAGAAAGATTGATCTTTACCGATAAAAGACTTCAACACCCTCCAAGCGAATATCCCAACACTTACCGATATCAAATAATGGCGATATGAAATAAAACAATCAATTTTAAAGAAGAACAAACCACAAGGCGAGATATATCGTGGTTCGAATTTGCCTACTTACTTCCACTGCGCGAGTTCCAAGCTTTACTTAGATGTGCGGAGTAGCGATTACAAGTCTCTCTCGATTCACTCACAAAGGATGAACACTCAACTCACAAAGAATTGTTCTCTTGTAATCACTCTCTTTCTTGGTTTTGGAAAAGTTAGGTTTTCCAAAAAACTGATTTTGTTTTATACTAAAACAAAAATCGCGGATTCTTGTATGGCGAGGCCGCAAACAAAAGACACGGGTAGGCTTCCCTTTGGCGGTTGGCGCCAAAATCACTGGAGCACCGGCTGGCGCTGCTTTGGCTGGTCGCCAAACATCTTGGAGCTCGGCGGGTGGCGCCATTCCGATACGGCAGCGGCGTGCTCGATCGCGGAAAAAGAAAAAATCCCTTTTTCTCTACATTCTCCACCTCGGTGAGGTTTTAACACATAAAACCAAGCCGAACACATCCAACAAGATCACATCCAAGAGGGAACACCTCCGGGAAAAGGAAGACTTCGCGGTAATCGCCTCGGGCGGCTATGCCCACACAAGGCTCTTCCAAACATGTAGGATTTGGAGCAAGTCCAAACAGTGTTGGAACTTAACTCCGGTGACAACTTTCGTCAGCATATCAGCAGGATTGTCATGGGTGTCTACTTTCTCAAGTGCTACATCACCATCCTCAACGACATCCCGTATAAAGTGATAACGGACATCAATATGCTTGGTCCGAGCATGATGAACTTGGTTCTTCGCCAAATGAATAGCACTCTGACTATCACAATACACAACAACACTGTTCTGCTCAATACCCAAATCATCTAGAAGACCTCGAAGCCATAGTGCCTCTTTCACTGCCTCTGCCACTGCCATATACTCTGCCTCAGTAGTAGATAGAGCAATTGTAGCCTGTAGCATAGACCTCCAACTAACCGGTGCACCATGCATCATAAACACATAACCAATAGTCGATCGTCGTCTATCTAGATCACACCGCATAATCGGAATCCACAAACCCATCGACATAACAAGTGCCTCCACCATAAGCTAATCCCACATCCAAAGTACCCTTCAAGTACCTTAGTACCCATTTCATCGCCTCCCAATCTTCGCTTCCGGATTTGCCATATACCGCTCACAACACTAGCGCTTTGTGAAATGTCCGGGTGTGCACACCATAGCATACATCAAACTACCCGCGGCACTTGCATAAGGAACATTAGCCATATGCTTTTGTTCCTCCAATCAACTAGGAGAGAACTTAGCTGAAAGCCTAAAATGCCCAGCTAAAGGTGTAGAAACCGACTTTGCATTCTCCATACCAAATCGTGAAATTACTTTATGAAGGTATTTCTTCTGAGATACAACTATCCGTCGCTTCTTCCTATCTCTGTCAATCTCCATGCCCAGTATCTTCTTGGCTCCACCTAAGTCTTTCATCTCAAACTTAGAGCTAAGTTGAGATTTCAACTTGTCTATCTCCACCATGCTTTTGGAAGCAATAAGAATGTCATCCACATAAAGCGGGGAGATAGATGAAGTCATTACCCGAAGCCTTCTAAAGTAGACACTTGATCATACTTGCCGGGTGTACTCATGTTGCATCATGAATGTGTCAAAGCGCTTTGTACCATTGCAGGCGATTGCTTTAACCCATACGATTGACCGATTCAATTTGCATACATGATCTTCTTTTCAAGAACGCGACAAACCGCCCGGGTTGTCTCATATAGATCTCTTCTTCCAAGTCCCCATGCAAGAAAGCGGTTTTCACATCAAGTTGCTCTAACTCCAAGTTGAAGTGAGCAACTAAACTTCAACAAACACGACGAATGGACGTATGTTTGACCACCGGGAAAATACCTCATTGTAGTCGACGCCTTCCTACGTGAAAAACCCTTTGCTACCACTCTTTGCCTTGTACCCGATCTTTGTCGATTTCGGGAAGGACCTCTTTCTTCGAACACCCATTTCCATTTGCCGATAGTCCTTTTGCCCTTTGGCAATAAAACTAGGTCCCATGTGTGATTTTTATCAAGAGATTCCATCTCTCGCTTGCATAGCTACCAACCAATCTGCGTAATGAGCATCTCTAACGGCTTCCTTGAAGCTATCGGCTCATCATCTTCGATATTCGGTGCATATGCCACTAAATCCACGACCATAGTGTTTCACGGGCTTCTCATGCCCATACTTGTGCACTTCTTTAACTTGTCTCGTGGCCTGGGTCGGCCACTACAAGTTCGCGGATGCTCATGCTCTTCTTCCGTTGTTGTTGTGGTTCCATGATTTGGTACCTCATCATGATCTAACCGGTCATCTGGCTGCAGATCGGATAAACTCAAGCTCGGTAGCTTGAACTTCTATGACTTCACCATTCGCTTGCCCTACTTGGAAACATTGAAGATAACCACGAAAGTCTCATCAAAAGTAACATCTCTGGCGACCGGGAACTTGTGGGCTTCTAGACACCACAATCTGTATCCCTTTACCCCATTTGCGAAGCCTAAGAATATGGCCTTCTTAGCTCAGGATCTAGCTTGTTGTCCCTCACATGGTAGTAAGTTGTCGATCAAACACTTTCGCAAGATACTATAATCGGTGGGTTTACGACCACACCTCATAAGGTGTCCCGCAATCTATAGCCGGGTAATCGGTGACCTATTAATACGAAGTACACGCCATGGACACCGCATCGCCCAATACTCTTTGCCTAGGCGGCATTAGACAATAAACATCTTGCTCTTTCAAGCAAAGTTCTATTCATCCTCTCGCCATTCCATTCTCGTGGCGTGCCCTCGGTATCCGATTAATGCGGCAATTCCCATTATGCGCCTGAGAACTCTTGGAAAGGTCCATAGGTATACTTTCGATTACCATTGTCGGACCGTAATGTCTTTACCTTCCTATCGTGCGATTCTCAACCCTTGCCTTCCACTTCTTAAATGTCTCAAACACTTCATCTTTTCGATTTCATCATATACACCCACACATAGCGAGTATGATCATCAATGAATGAGACATAATAGCGGTTACCTCCTTTGAAGCCACCACGGAGGGTCCCCAAACATCCGTATGCACATAATCAAGGATGCTGTTGTTGTCGTGTGCTTGCTTGACTTGAACTTGACTCTGCTTCGCTTCCCGTAGGCCTTGCAATGCTCACAGAACCCCATACTTGGCTTCTTCAAGTTCTTCAAGAACCCTCGCTTGCACAACTCAGACAAACCCTTTTCACTCATATGCCCTAAACGCATATGCCACATCTTAGTGCACTCAGAATCATTACTACATGCACCCACTGCTACATCGCCTATCACCATTACTACCAATCGAGTATACAAGGTTCCATATTTTTGACCCTTCATAACAACTAAAGAGCCATTAACAATATTTAGGACTCCACCTTCGCCCACAAACTTGCTGGTGGCCTTTGGAATCCAAGGTACCAAGAGAAATAAGACTTTTCTTTAGCTCAGGAACATGTCTCACATCGGTTAAAGTCCTCACTACACCATCATACATCTTGACCCGTATAGTTCCAATTCCTACCGTCTTACAAGCAACGTCATTACCCATTAAAAGCGGAACCACCATCAATGCTCTCATAAGAAGTAAACCACTTTCTATTCGGGGCACATATGATAGGAACATCCGAATCAAGAATCCACCTCTCGGTCATATAGTCTTGTGTGGACACACGTAAAAACCGAACTCATCCTCTTGAGCACGGAAGCATAATTTGCCTCAAATTTTGTCTTACCTTTCTTCGACCATCTCTCTTGTTTCTCTTTCTTGGGGTGAGGACAATTACTTGCGTAATGTCCTTTTTCATTGCAATTGTAGCAGTACATGTTTTAAAGGCTTCTTTGACTTGGACCTAGAATTATCATTACTTGAATAATTGCGTTCGGCACGAATTTCCTCTTGCCACTAGCCCCCCGACTTGCATCAATGTTATTCTCTACACGTGTCTTCTTCATCAACTCATAAGAAAGAAGTGCACTCTGAACTTCGTCAAGATCGACGACTTCTCTGTTCATGAATGTAGTCATTAGATGCTCATAGCTTTCTGGCAAGGAGAATATTAAACATGCCGCTTGATCCTCATCATCCATCTTCATACCAACATTCAAATAATCCGCTAGGCGTCGGAACTCACTAACGCGTGCTCTTGCATCGTTGAACCATCGACCATCATGTACCGATAAAACGACGCTTAAGGTACATCTTGTTAAATCATGCTCTTGGTCATATACATAGACTCTAGTTTGAGCCAAATACCGGTGCGGTATTTTCTCCCATCACACTATACATGACCTCATTAGCAAGACATAACCGGATTGATGAACAAGCCCAAGATCGAACTCTTCCCAATCATCATTACTTCATACTTTCGCCGCTTTAGATTTAATCCCCTTCAAAGCCTTGTGCAAACCTTGTTGGATGAGGGATGTCCTTTACTTGGACTTGCCAAATCCCAAAGTTATTCTTCCCATTAAACTTTCTACTTCAAACCTTGCGTTTGACATCTTGGGAGCCATCTTTCAAGTGACACACAATAACCCAAAAGAAAGCGGTTTCACCTCGAATTTAATCGAAACACCTTGTCTACACAAATTTTTAGTACTAAACTCAAAATCCTAGGTCGATACCTACAGCTCGATACCAATTGTTGTGAATAATTAAGCTGCGGAAACAACGCGTTACCCACACCAAACGGATCAATCCTACACAAAGATTGATCTTTCTCAATAGACAAGACTTCAACACCTCCAAGCAATATCCCAACACTTTACCGATATCAAATAACAAGCATATGAAATAAAACAATCAATTGTAAAGAAGAACAAACCACAAGGCGAGATATATCGTGGTTCGACGAATTTGCCTACTTCCACATCGCGAGTTCCAAGCTTTACTAGATGTAAGATGGCGATTCGACACAAGTCTCTCGATTCACTCACAAAGGATGAACATTTCAACTCACAAAAGAATTGTTCTCTTGTAATCACTCTTTTCTTGGTTTTGGAAAAGTTAGGTTTTCCAAAAAACTGATTTTGTTTTATACTAAAAACCAAAAATCGCGGTTACTGTAGCGAGGCCCGCAAACAAAAGACTCGAAATACGGGCAGGGCTTTGGCTGGCTGGTCGCATAAAATCAACTGGAGACTGAACTGGCGCGGCTGGCTTTGCTGGGTCGCGCCAAAAATCATGGAGACCGCGCTGGCGCGCTTGCGCTGGCGAATTCGCCAAAAACATCTTGGAACTGGCGGGTCGCGCTTTCGGAGCGCGGGCGCGCTCTGATCGTGAAAAGCAGAAAAAATCCCTTTTTTTCTCTACAGAACCTTTTACCTGACAAGAGATGTCAGAAAAGCATAACGCATGGTGTCCATTCCAAGAACACGAGTAATGTGTATACCAGCTCTGAATCCCTCCATACAGAGAAGGACCGCTTATTGTCTCCTTCCTCCATGGTAACAGAGAATGTCGCGAGCAATGGCCAACCTACAGGTTCGACCATGGACCTAACAAGTTCAATCTGCTGAGCTTTATAGAAAATTCCTCTTTTTACACCTTGATTTCTGAAAAAATCTTGGGTCTGTTTAATGATGTCTTCACTCTCCAACTTAGTATTAACTGAGTTTCTTCAAGGGAGGGCCAAATTCAGAATACTGACAAGACGACCGCTTTTTTCTGTTTCTGGCTTTTGTCTGCTGCTTTTACCTAAACCAGTTATTTTATTTTTCATTTTTATCTCCTCCTTAACAATAGATTCATAAATCTCTTCTAGCAGCTCCTTTGGAGCACACTCCTCTGCATCAGTTGTTGCATTCATGCGTACGAAGTCAGACTTGGACATTTTAGGCCATACCATAGGATTGTAAGCATCAGTATTCAACATGATAACTGCATATGCAAGGACATAAGCAGTGTCTGCATTCTTAAAAAGTCCTGGGTTGTCAGCACAAAAAATGCAAAAAACCATAAAGCAGAAGACGTAAAAAAAGCCACCAAATATCAAAGAGTACATATTTATGGCCTTCTCGGTCGGACATAACTGACAAATACTAATTAAAAGCTATAAAACAAGTACCCACTGGAATATGAAGTGCATGGATCTGAAACCTACATTTACATCTATCACTTCACCTGAGCTATCTGTCAAGTGGACTACTGTGTAAGCAGCACATTTTGTTGGAATCTCTTGTGTATTTCTAAATACTAGTGTGTGTGTTTTAAGTGGAGGAGATGAACAAATGGTGTTCTCTCCACTTTAGTGCATAGTAGATAGTCCCACATTGGTTATCCACCACATCGGGTAGGGTTCGGGCCTGGGCTTGGGCTTACTGTTGTGGGTAGTGGTTTGACCAATACTTTAAACTTGTTTAGCCTTTTTTTCTTGGCGACAAGTTTTGGTGTTCTATTAGGAGTTGGTCTCTCTTCCTCCTAACCTCTATAAATAGGATTTGTGAGTCCATAGAGAATAGACTTGATCGAAACTCAACTTCGAGAAACGTAAAACTCAAAGCGATCCTTTTCTTTCTCTCTTCTTTCCGCCGCCTTGAGAAAGAGTTATATTTCTTTGTTTCTAGAGGGTAGTCCGTTTCTAGTGCAAAGTCGGTGCTGTTAACCATTGAATCTGTGAGGAAGACGCCACTGTTGCCTTTCGCACCATTGGAAGGGGCGAAATCTTTTCTTAAGATTGTTAGAATAGTTGTATGAACACAGCAACTAAAGATAGCTGCACCTCTACTGAATCCATAGTCCATTTTATAATGAGATAGTGTATTTTAACTGCTATGTACACTTGATGGATATCCACCTACGTGAATGTAGAACTGGGTCGGTTCTTATGAGTATACGGGCAAATACTCTAGAGCATTCATGGAACACAGGCAGCGCAAGGGCCAAAAAGCGCAACACCGCAGAACAGGCATATAATGAAAGAGCAATGTGGGTGCATGTCCTCTATTTTACTACAAGGGAATGTTGGTTCAAAGATTTTTTAATCCACCACTTTCACGTATTATAAGACATGTTACCCTATGGTGGTTCAAGCTCGAAAAGCACCGATTATCTTATGCATGTTTTTTTCGATTCTCTCGGCATTTCGTTAACCCTTTTCTTTTGTAATATCCTATTCTAAAATAGTGGGGACTATTAGTATTTTGAAATAGTGGGGGATTGTTGGAATCTCTAAAGTGTATTTGAAATACTTGTGAGTGTGTGCAAAGTGGAGGAGATGAACCATATGTGTTCTCTCCACTTTAGTGCATAGTAGATAGTCCCACATTGGTTATCCACCACATCGGGTAAGGTTAGGGCTTGGGCTTGGGCTTCTTGTTGTGGGTAGTGGTTAGACCAATAGCTTTAAACTTGTTTTGCCTTTTTCTTGGCGACAAGTTTTAGGTGTTCTATTAGGAGTTGGTCTCTCTTCCTCCTAACCTCTATAAATAGGAATTTGTGAGTCCATAGAGAGAAGAGACTTGATCGAAACTCAACTCGGAGAAACGTAAAACTCAAACCGGTCCTTTTCTTCTTCTTTTTTTTCTGTCGGCCACCGAGGAGAGAGTTATATTCTTTGTTCTAGAGAGGGTAGTTTGTTCTAGTGCAAAGTCGCCATGTTAACCATTGAATCCTGTGAGGAAGACGCCATGCTGTTGTCTTTCGCACCATTGGAAAGGCGAAATCTTTCCTTAAAGGACTAATCAGCGCCTTGGTTATTCCCGATTCACTAGCGTCCTTGTTTCTTCATTGCTACTATTCATACATTTCTACTTTAGTTCTTTGTGTTCATACAACTATTCTAACAATCTTAAGGAAAGATTTTTGTAGTAGAACAAAGGAGAGTGCTTTAATACGACAATCAAAAGATAAGTCTTTTACTTTGAGTTATTGTTTGTGTTATTGGGTTATGACTTCAGAAATTTTCTAATAAATTCGTTTTTGGTAGGGAAACTAATTAAAGATTGAATATTTATTGATCTTTTGTGGTTTATCAAACCCTATATGGTCGTAGACCTTTCTCCTACGTTTGTGGGAGCCAAATATGAGATTTCTATCAAGAAAAACGTCAAAGTTCGTCTTTTTGACAGCTGCATCACTCGTTACGGAAACTGCTATAACTTTCAGCTCAGACCTCGGTTTTGCAATCCGCTTCTTGTGTTGGATAGCTGATTCAAAGAGATTTCCAGTGGTATAAGGCTTGATACCCAATTCATCCTGAGCTGGTTTAGAATTACAGTTCTTTTGAACTGTTTTTCTATAAGGAGGAAAATATGGTAATCCGGTTTTTCAATCGGTTAGGTATCGTATTCTTTCACTCTTTGCAATTCTTTTGGTTTAATTATATGGTGATATTCTTGCCTTGAGTTGCATGCTAGTTTTCTTAGGAGGAAAATCCCTAAGCTTAAACTTCTTTAATAACCTAGTCAACAAATTATACGTGTTTATCACTGAGGAATTAATTGGTTTAACTAGAAGTAGTTTGATATTAATTTTCTTTGTACATATGTAGATGTATGTAGATGGTCTAAGAGAGACCTTAAGATAGTTAATATCAACCACATTCAAATCTTGGATAGTAATTATAATGTATCCAATACATAATTGCTTACCTTTATTGAGTGAACGTGTTGTTAGACGATGGTTATAATTGTACTATTGTGAAAATACATGTTAGATGAAGTAATGTGTAGCTTATATCCAATATAACATATGTTAAAGTTGTGTAGCATGCTAGTTACCAATAGCCTAAACTTGTTTTGCCTTTTTCTTGAGCAGCAAGTTTCAGTGTTCTATTAGGACTTGGTCTCTCTTTCTCCTAACCTCTATAAATAGGACTGTGAGTCCATAGAGAAAATAGACTTGATCAGAAACTCAACTCAGAGAAACAGAAACAAAAACCATTTCTTTTCTTCTTCTCTTCTTACTGCCGCCAGAGAGAGTTATATTGTTGTTCTAGAGGGTAGTCCGTTTCTAGTGCAAAGTCGGTACATTTGTTAACCATTGAATCTGTGAGGAAGCTATTCTACGGTTGCCTTTACGCACCATTGGAAGGGCGAAATCTTTCCTTAAGGACGACTAATCCGCACCTTGGTTATTCTCATTCTGGCGTCCTTGTCTCTTCATTGCTACTGGCATCTCTTGTTCCTTCGTTTCTACTATAGTTCCGTGTTCATACAACTATTCTAACAATCCTTCCAATGGTGCGTAAAGGCAAACAATGGCGTCTTCCTCACAGGATTCAATGGTTAACTGTAGCCCGACTTTGCACTAGAACGGACTACCCTCTAGAAGCAATATAACTCTCTCTCGGTGGCCGGCGGAAGAAGAAGAGAAGAGAAGAAGAAAAAAGACTTATCTGTTTTCTCGATTAGGTGTAGGGTGTGATGAAGGGACGGTATCCACGAGTTACGTTTTACATTTTGGCTTGTGTATAGAGACGGCAAAGACGACTTACGTCTCTCTCTCAATATAGAGGCGGAAAGACGACTTACGGTATACACGAGTTCTCTCTATCGCGTCTCTCTCTCTCTCTCTCTGTGTTCTATGATTGATCTCTCTCTATGAACACAGCAGTGTTTATATAGAGGTATGATCGGTTATCATAGAGGGAGAAGGACACCTTACTATGAGACAGAATCCAACTGGAAGTGGGACTCCAGCCGAAACTTGTTCAAAAAGAAAAGTTTAGGCAATTGGTAATTCACTACCCACTAGACAAACAGCCCAAGCCCGAACCCGACACGACGCGACTCGGCTCGGTGCGGGGCGGGCGGGCGCGCGCGTGTGTGGCTTTGGGTGAGTCCTCCCTCCTAACACAAAAGCCTTTGTACCCTAAGGGCACGCCCTTATGCTAGAGGATCACCTCATATACCTCACTTGCTAGTGGTGATTCACCAATGTGGGACTAAACAACACACAAGTGTTTTGAAATACACTTGGAGATTCCAACAATCCCCCACTATTTCAAAATACTAATAGTCCCCCACTATTTTGGAATAGGATATTACAAAAGAAATGGGTTAACGAAATGCCGAGAGAATCGAAAAACAATGCATAAGATAATTGGTGCTTTTCGGGGCTTGAACCGGTCATAGGGTAACATGTCTTATAATACGTGAAAGTGGTGGATTAAAAATCTTTGAACCAACATTCCCTTGTAGTAAAATAGAGGACATGCACCCACATTGCTCCTTCATTATATGCCATACCAGCGGTGTTGCGCTTTTTGGCCCTTTACTTGCATTTTGTGTTATGTGAATGCTCTAGAGTACTTGCACGAATACTCATAAGAACCGACCAGGTTCTACATTCACGTAGGTGGATATCCATCAAGTGTACATAGCGGTTAAAATACACTATCTCATAAAAATAATGGACTATGAATTCCATTAAGAGTAAAATAACTCATCCTTTTTCTCATTGCTATTCAAGTTATACAAAGTATACAATAATGCTATCTAGTCATAGGGTGGGACGTCTCAAAGAAAGACAATAGCATACCAGAGCGACGAGGTGACTTGTTTTTCCCTTTGAACCTACTTCATGGGATCTCCAATCACATAGGTGGGGTTGCCGTCAGTGTCGCCCTCTATCTAAGGCAAAAGTCCCATCCCCCTCGACGTATCAACCACTTGTCTCCTGTTAAGTGGTTTTGTCAGAGGATCGGCCAAATTTAACTCTGACCTCACATAATCTAGAGCCACAACTCCAGATTCCAGCAGCTGCTTTATAGACTGTAGTCTCAGACGAATATGCCTGCTTTTCCCATTATACAATTTGCTCTTTGCCTTTGCTATTAGCGACGATCCAACAATGCATGGTATGCGGTGGAGGTGGTTTTGTACCAATAGGAAGATCGCCAAGAGGTTTCTAAGCCACTCGACCTCGACTTGCTTTATCTAAAGCAATAAGCTCGGACTCCATGGTTGAGCGAGCTATCAAGGTCTGCTTAGAAGATTTCCAAGCGATCGCACCTCCACCTAGGGTGAAAATATAACCACTAGTGGACTTGATATCATGAGAATCGGATATCCGGTTTGCATCACAATAACCCTCTATCACGGTGGAGTTTTTGTCTAAACCTTATGCCGTAATTCATTGTTCCTCTCAAAGTACTTGGCTAGTCTCTCTAAGGCACTCCAATGTTCTGGCTGGGACAATGAGTGTATCCGCTTAGCACGCTAACTGCATAAGCAATGTCGGTCTAGTGCAATTCATCAAGTACATGAGACTACCAATAATTTGGGCATATCTAGATCGAAGGACACCATGTTGAGCATTTTTCGAAGTTCACTATTTGCCTCATAAGGTGTCGACGGGCTTACTATCATAAAAGTTAAACTTCTTCAAAAACTTCTCAACATAATGCTCTTGTGAAAGCATATAGCCATCACCAGTTTCTGATGATCTTGATTCCAAGAATCACATCGCTTCTCCCAAATCCTTCATTTCAAATTGGGAGGATAAAAACATCTTGGTGTTTCTCACAACATCAAGGCTAGGACTCATGATTAACATGTCATCCACATATAGACAGATAATCATATATGTATTCACATTAAAAGATTTAAAGTAAATACATTTATCAGCATCATTTATGTGATATCCATTAGATATCATGACACTGTCAAACTTTTCATGCCATTGTTTTGGCGCTTGTTTCAACCCATATAGCGACTTAACTAACTTGCATACCTTATGCTCATTCCCGGTACTATATCGTGCCCTCGAGTGCATCATATATATTTCTTCATCAAGATCACCATTCAAAAAATGCAGTTTTTACATCCATTTGATTGAATAAATAAATTATGAATAGCAGCTAGAGCCATTAGAACTCTTATAGAAGAAATCCTAGTTACAGGAGCATAAGTATCAAAATAGTCAATGCCTTTTTTTCTGGGAGAATCCCTTGACTACAAGTCTAGCCTTGTATTTCTCAATGGAACCATCTAGTTTCAATTTCTTTTTGAAGATCCACTTATAACGTATAGGTTTCGCCCCATGAGGTAGATCAACTATCTCCCATGTGTGATTAGCTATAATCGAATCTAGTTCTGAGTGTATAGCATCCTTCCAGAAATGAGCATCTCGAGAACTGATTGCCTCATTATACGTCACAGGATCATCATCAAGAAGAAATGTGTAAAAGTCATCACCAAAAGTGGTGGATTTTCTGTCTCTTTTACTCTTTCGAATTTCTTGTTCAGAAATTTCAGGATCTGTTGATTGTTGTTCACTAGGAGCTACCAACCTCTCAATGCCAATTTTCAAAGGAACAAATTCTCAAAGAAATCAGCATTTTGATATTGAGATTACTTATCTTAAGGAAAGAGTTTTGTAGTAGAACAAAGGAGAGTGCTTTAATACGACAATCAAAAGATAAGTCTTTTACTTTGAGTTATTGTTTGTGTTATTGGGTTATGACTTTAGAAATTTTCTAATAATTTCGTTTTTGGTAGGGAAACCAATTAAAGATTGAATACTTATTGATCTTTTGTGGTTTATCAAACCCTATATGGTTGTAGACCTTTCTCCTACGTTTATGGGAGTCAAATATGAGATTTCTATCAAGAAAAACGTCAAAGTTCGTCTTTTTGACAGCTGCGTCACTCGTTACGGAAACTGTTATAACTTTCAGCTCAGACCTCGGTTTTGCAATCCGCTTCTTGTGTTGGATAGCTGATTCAAAGAGCTTTCCAGTGGTATAAGGCTTGATACCCAACTCGTCCTGAGCTGGTTTAGAATTACAGTTCTTTTGAACTGTTTTTCTAGAAGGAGGAAAATATGGTAATCCGGTTTTTCAATCGGTTAGGTATCGTATTCTTTCACTCTTTGCAATTCTTTTGGTTTGTTTATATGGTGATATTCTTGCCTTGAGTTGCATGCTAGTTTTCTTAGGAGGGAAATCCCTAAGCTTAAACTTCTTTAATAACCTAGTCAACAAATTATACGTGTTTATCACTGAGGAATTAATTGGTTTGACTAGAAGTAGTTTGATATTAATTTTCTTTGTACATATGTAGATGTATGTAGATGGTCTAAGAGAGACTTTAAGATAGTTAATATCAACCACACTCAAATCTTGGATAGTAATTATAATATATTCAATGCATAATTGCTTACCTTTATTGAGTGAACGTGTTGTTAGACGATGGTTATAATTGTACTGTTGTGAAAATACATGTTAGATGAAGTAACTTGTAGCTTACATCCAATATAACATATGTTAAAGTTGTGTAGCATGCTAGTTTTGAATATTAATCATCGTGGATTTACTTTAAACTTGATAATAGTTTATTGGTAAATTTTTCTAGTTGAAGACATTAATGGGTTGAGCCATTAGATGTTGTGGTAGTACTTGAGGTCTTGTTGATATGGTATTCTATCTTACTTGAGCTCATGTAATAAGAGGAGGTGGAGTCCTCAGTTGTTTTGCATATTCAGTGGCTAGATTTGCTTAAATATCGTATACTTTTTGTTGTGAGGGGTACAGTTAAAGTTTACTTTTCCTGAACTTATGATATGATATTTACCATGTTTGGCATGAATGCATTATTTAACATTGACATGAAGTTTAACCATGTCATATATTAAGTAATGAGCATCGTTGTCTATGAGAGGAAACAATATGGGAAACAATCAATATCCTCTTAAACCTAATTTAGTCAAGGAGATGTAAGGTAATGGTTTGTCTTCTTAGACAATATCCTCCAGTGACTATTTTAGACAAGGAGATGTAACGCTTGTGGATTGTCTTATTAGGCATTATCCTCCTATGACTAAGAATAAATAGCCAAGGTGATGTACAAGTGCGTGGATTGTCTCTCTATGACAGTTGGAATGTTGAATGATGAAAAGAAGGATGATAATGATATTATCTCGGGTAAAACCCTTTTCATCTAATTCTTCTATTCTTTAAGATTCATGAGAATCTTTTGTGGATTTCCTTTCATATAGATAACATGAACATAATATGACTATGTTTAATATGATCTAGAATCATAGACTTGAGTAAAGTATATTCTTGTCATAAGAGTGCATTTTATTGTTGTTGTTTCTTTTAGTGTTTGTAGCGGTATAATGTGTTTTGCATGTAAGTTTGATTAGGTTGAGTAACTATTGAACTGTGGGGGGTGGTGACCCATATGCATAACACTGTTTTACCATAGTTCATCTCACAAGATAATTGGAAAGACACTGAACTACAAAGTATGGAAAGGTCTTGGGCCTATCCAAAAATATTTCAAAATGTGGGGGGTGTCTTGCCAAGGCTATTGTAAATGAATCTAAAAGAAATATTTTTTTGAGACCTAGAACTATCTAATAGATGTTCATTGGTGAAACTCATAATAGTGATGTTTGTTTTAGTTGTCATGCGTGATAACAATCTTGTAGATACCACACTATTATTGAATGTCTTATATGCTAATTTTATTTGAGGTTGTGCTTTCTGAGAAATTGGCATAGAGTGGTTGAATGTTCATAATGAACTACATAAGATAATCCCATTATTTCTGCACAAGAAATTTGGAAGACTATCAATGAGTATTTCCACCATTAACGGTGATGATGTTTATATGTTTCTTGAGGAAGATTCATTAACCTATAAGGAAGTTGTCTGTCTATGAGAAGTGTCCTTTTTGAAGGATACAACTCCTCTAAACTGGACTCTTGATTTATTGGGGGATCTATAGGTTGAATTTGATCTTCAAGAGAAAACTAAAACGTGATAGTTGTATTGCAAAATACAATGCTAATAATAATAGCCAAGGGGTTTCAATCAGAGACAAGATTTATACTATTTTGAAACCTTGCTCATATAACTAGAATTTCTTCTACATAATTCTAAAGACTCTAGTTGAGTAGTTGTGCGAAACTACAATACCAAGTAGTACCAGGTGATGAGCTGAAGGTATACAATTTAGTTAAATCTTTGTATGAGTTGATTCAAGCGCCTATAAATAGCATGAGCAATTCAACAACATATTAGTGTCATATGGATGTCAAAGTACCGTTGTTGATATAAAAAAAAAATGTGTACTTTCTTTAGAGTAAAGCAAGACATATGTGTTAATCTCTCTTTGTTTAGATGATTTAACATCATGAGTGCTAGCATTGAGAATGTGTATGAGACAGAGAAATTCCTATTTGAAACACATCATAAACCGTCATTGAAAATAATAGTTTATTATGTTGTTAAACTCATTTTCAGAATCGCTATATATTAGGTTGTCAAGATGTTGGCGTTTGAATATGGTTGAAGCCATGCATACCTTAAACCGGACCGATCCGGATGGTATAGGGAATTTTGGGCACTCTGAGAATTGAATGGTGGTGAATATAGGAATTAAAACTCATGTTGGTCTCATTATATTGTTATAGCACATAGTAGAAATATTTTTCATTGAAAAGTATGGGTATTATTATGATAGTAAGCATGTGTTAACACCTTTTGTGGCAAATATCCATCTTATGAAAAATAATCTCCTTGTGTTTTCTCATACTAAATATGTCAATATCAATGGTAGCCAATTGTACTTGATGGATAATGTATGTGAGACATTACATTGCCTACATTAATGGCATCTTGATGATAACCCATTGTGTCCTTATAAGGAACTTTGATGTATATTGTCGATTATCCAAGTACTATAGCGAGCCATTGATTATGGGTGATATTTAGTAGATTTCCATCATTGTTAGAAGGGTAATATGTTATAAACCTGGATCCGGTAATGTTTATGTGTTTACCTTTGGTGGAAATTGAGTGTCTTGGATATCATCCAAGCTAATCGCCTTTAGTAAAGGCATGTGATGATCTTTGAGTGGGTTAGCAACCTCTTGGCAAATCTTCCCATTGGCTCTAAAATGACCTCGATGTGTATATGCTTTGCAACTGTCTCATTGCAATAGCTAAGACATGTTATCTTATGTCAATGGGAAAAGAATACATGTAAGTTGAGATATAACTTAATCAAGCGGTTTTGCTAGAGATTATGTTAGGTTGGACTTAATTTGGCCACATGTCTAACCGCACCACTTCTTTGGAGGCAAGTGGGTTTATCGTCGAGGGGATGGGACTTTTGCCTTAGATAGGGCTACACCGCGGCGGCAACCCCACCTATGTGATTGGAGATCCCATGAATTAGGTTCAAAGGGAAAAACAAGTCACCTCGTCGCTCTGGTATGCTATTGTCTTTCTTTGAGACGTCCCACCCTATGACTAGATAGCACCCTACACGAATTAGAGAAACAGATAAGTCTTTATTCTTCTTCTCTTCTCTTCTTCCTGTCAGCCGCCAGCGACTATTAGTATTTTGAAATAGTGGGGGATTGTTGGAATCTCTTGTGTATTTCTAAATACTAGTGTGTGTGTGCAAAGTGGAGGAGATGAACAAATGGTGTTCTCTCCACTTTAGTGCATAGTAGATAGTCCCACATTGGTTATCCACCACATCGGGTAAGGTTCGGGCCTGGGCTTGGGCTTACTGTTGTGGGTAGTGGTTTGACCAATAACCTAAACTTGTTTTGCCTTTTTCTTAAGCGGCAAAGTTTAGGTGTTCTATTAGGAGTTGGTCTCTCTTCCTCCTAACCTCTATAAATGGGAATTTGTGAGTCCATAGAGAGAATAGACTTGATCGAAAACTCAACTCGAGGAGAAACGTAAAACTCAAAGCAGTCCTTTTCTTCTCTTCTTCTTCCGTCGGCCCGGAGGAAAGAGTTATATTCATTTCTAGAGGGTAGTCCGTTTCTAGTGCAAAGTCAGTGGCATTAACCATTGAATTACGTGAGGAAGACGCCATTGTTGCCTTTCAAGACTATTGGAAGGGCTTAAATCTTTCCTTAAGAAAACTGACCTAATTTTATGCGATTGGTTATTCAAACCTCACTAGCGTCCTTGTTTCTTCATTGCTACTGTTCCTTATGTTCTACTTTAGTTGCTGTGTTCATACAACTATTCTAACACATTTTACTTCTTTTTATCCTTTAACCATGCATATGAGATGTTGTTGGGTGTGTTTCACCCCAATAGATCAGACATTTGGAGCAAAGTGGTCAAACAGGTCCTAATACTCTAAGAGGCGCTGAGTTTGAGTCTCTAGTCCAATGACAAGTAACCGCCTGACCAATGAGGGGTAGGTTGATCGTGGTGGCTATGTGCTTAACCGTGTTTAGGCCACAGCTTTGCATATTTGTTTCTACATCTCAACCAAGAGCTTGGACTTTTGAGAATACATCTGGTAAACAAGCCTGAGTCACTGACAATTTAATAAACAGCCAAGGAATCAGGTGCATTCATGAGTGCAACAATATAGATCATACCGCTCCACAAACTTTTCCATGATACGGTCTATCTTCTGTGCTTCTCCAGGAAGCCGAAATCCTTTCAAAAATTTCTTGATTGAGGTATGAAACTTCATTCCCAAAAACTTCATGGAATCCACAAAAGCATGCATGACAGCAAGGGGGAACTCCTCATGTTGGCCCAAATAATCACCAACCATAGCCTGAAAATTTTCATTATTTGTTATTTTCATGGTTCCATTTGGTTCCATTCAATGCAAAAGCAAAAGCTACACGTGAGAATCCCACCTTATCCAAACTGGGAGTACTCCTCAAGAACCGGACGACCGAAGATGGTGAGTTCACCAGCATATTTGAGATCAAATACTCTATTCCCTTTCCAGGTAGTCTGTTAAACTGTTTTAGATATGAAAATTACTCATCATTTTTCAAGAACCCTGACTTATATTTGCACCATCAAACTACACACTGTGACAATGATCAATAACACCTCATTCGTTGGACACTGCCAAGCGCAAGAGATAGATGCATGCCAACACAGAACCAAAGAAATTTCTACCTATTCGAGTACTGCACTTTTAGATGTTGCCAAAATAGTAATTAAAATACACAACTCACTATTATATATAAAACAGCTCTAACCGTGTGTAATGGGCACTCTGGCCAACAGGGGCGGATCTAGGGGCTGGGCTGTAGCCCCACCCAAACTTGCTCCTAAAAAATATGTAGTAGTAGTGAACTAGTGAGAAAACCAGTAAACCCATGCCTCTCCAATGATAAAATAATTAACACCAAACCCTCCTGGATGGCTCGGACGAGCTGAATGGGAATAGTTCTAAATCCTTTAAAGAGTCTTGGGGGAATTTTTCTTTTTTTTTTTTGGATCGGTAAAGTATAGTTATATTACTATACGAGAACAAGGAGACAACAGAATGTGATATCCATTCCAGAAGCGTAAGAAGATAAACAAAAACATTAAATAAATAAATAAAAAATCTGATCATCTCGTAATGGACTCCCATCTAAACACAAAACACCTAAAATGGTATGTCTCGGGTCTCACTATGTGCCTCGACCGGAAAAATAAAAGTATTTTGATGGCCAACACAACTTTCTCCAATGTTACGCCTTCAAAATGTATCTGATTCCTCTCCAACCAAATACCCGACAAAATTGCAAATGGTAACATGCTCCAAAGCCAGCGTCCCTTCTGAGGGTAGACTCTCCAATATCATGAGGCTAATAACATCATCACCGAAACCGAACAAACCGAAGCCCAGTAGCTCCTCCAGAACAAGGACCCCCACCATAACCAGAATCATCAATTTCTAGTAGCAGCGTAAGATTTAAAGCGAAAAATGTGTTTGCAGCAGCTAATCCCTGTAGATTAGATTTTGAATCATGAGATGCATCAAATTCACTGATAGACACCGAGGATGCCATTGAGGGAGTAGCAACTGATTGGGATTTTACTTCACTATTGCTTGCACTACCAAGCCAAGATGTCAAAGCAATCACCGGGGACGCAGAGGGTGTTAAGGGAACTTTAGGAATAGATTTCTCAGATATCATAGGAGAACTGGGAACAGTCAAAGATGCATAACTGAAAGACTCTTTAGCATGAACACCATCCAACACTCCATTAGTATGAGAAGTTTAGTTCATTGCTGATGCGGGTCACCTTAGACATCTGATCAAGGTCTAAACCTTCAGACTTCAGACCAGCTACACCATCTAGTGTCTTATTTAACGACTTCCTGGAAGAGGACAATTTCTCCTCACCTTCATCATGAACTGAATAATTAGGGGGCCCAAACATATCCTCAGAACTTGTACTTACCTGCCCTTGAGGAAAGCTTCCAACACTTATAGATGTCTTGGCAGACTGTTCTTGTTCATGAGGCAAGCTGGAGAAGGTATGCTGTGAACTATGTGTGTCATCAGAATCATTTAAGTTCTTCTCTTCAGTTCTTATAGAGAGATTTTTGGCCATTTTCACAGCACAAGCAGCCCTGAAAAGTAAAAGTCCGCATAGAAGTGAGAAAGGATAACTTTGTAACCTTGTAAGCAAGATGTCAATATGAAACACGACTATCTCAGCCCATTGATTGTGAGCTTATATGTATTCACACACATATAGAGGAGTGATAGAGCCACTGCCCATGTACAATCCCGTATATAAAGTGTGCCTACAATGTGAATTAAGGGCTGATTTTTGTGGAGATAATCTCCTCATAATGAAGATCATACACACGAAAAATCAGCTCAATTGAATGTGTAGCTATATCATAAGAGTTGAAAATGTGTGGACCGTTCGATTAATCCTAAAAACTTTAACACAGCTTTTGACGATGTTTACATATTCAATAGCTGGTTTTTGTGAGGATATTATGACACACTAAAATGACATGAAAATGACACTTTTAATTTGCAAACTGAGAGAAGTTACGGGATGATGTTTTGTGGGTATATTCTCCACATCATGGAGATCATCATAACACAAAATTAACCACTTTGGATGTGCCCAACCTGTTCAAGCTTAGGATTTATCTAATGGTTCACAAATACTCACTTTGCAACATTCTTTTGATAAAGGTAATCATTTTATATGGACTGAATTTTGTGAGGATCTTCATAAGGAAAACATCCTCACAAAAAATCAGCCCCTAACTTTTTCCCATCTGCGCCCAACATGTCATTTAAAGTGTCACAATATACCTTCCCGTATATATATACAAATTAAATAAAAAGAATACTAAAGGAATCTTTTAGCATACCTTACACAAGAGAAATATAAGTCCACACAGCTTTCAAGAAACTCTGCTCTTCTACATATAGCAGAAAACGGGGGGCACATTTTTGCCAGATCAACCATGAACTTCAAGACTGACATCGCAGCAGCAGGAGATGCTGCCTCCCCACCCATAAGATGCGCCGCATGTCTTATGCATAAGGGCTTTACCCTGAAGCTCTCCCATCATATCTGTTGTTTCTTCTACAAGCTCCACCACAAGGCTAGCAGTGACTTGTGATAGATTGCCAGTTTGGTGGGCCAGCATCAGCTGGAAGCTGAGAGCCTATCAAATGTTGACTTAGCCATAACAATTACAGATTCCAACAGCTCAACAAACCTTAAATCTCCTGAATTACCATTGCTTGGAATAAGGGCATGAAAATCTAGCATGCGAACTTCAGGTAATCTTGGGTACACAGGTTTTCCAAATATTAGACAGAACAGGGTGTAATATATTTCCGGAGAATCGTAGAAACTTGAGAGTACACGTGCCAAACCTTGATAACCTCCACCAGTACAAAATTTAAGTGAAAATGTCGGAGAAGAAGCAAGACACACACCAAGAAGAGTCATGATCCATCTCATACCGGTTGGATGAACAGCTTCATCAAGGAAATATGTTATCAGCTTAGACGAAACAAGTTTATGCCACTGTTCAAGCAATTCTTCAGAATCTATGGTCATTTGTAAATCAATAAGCATTTCCAGTAACATATTCCGTACAATTACATGCTTCCCCATAGACTCTCGAATGATTTGATGCCTTGGTGTCACTTTAGGTGGATCAAATGTCATAATCACAAACCTGACCACCTGTTCCAGCTCAGACCCCAAAAAACCATCCTCTGGGATAACCCCAAGCAGAGCAACCAATTTCTCTAAAACAGGAACTTCAACATCACCCCTTTGTAGAGTCACTAACAAATGTTGGACGTAAGACGGTAAGACTATGATTCCGATACCAATGCATAGAAACCAAACGTTCGAGAAATCCAAGTAATGCAATTTGGATGGAAACAGGAGATGTCACCCACAAGGTCCAGTCCAACAGGACATGCTCAACCATGTCCGAATTGGCAAGAACAATGCAGTTCGAGGTTTCAGTTGGTATATCATTACTCTTGAGTTCTGAAATATGACCAAGTGAATCCTTCTGCACAGAAAAATCATCCATAACTCCATGAGATCCAGGCTGAAGAAAGTTCATCAGGAAATTTTGAAGAAGTAAGATGCTCGTAGCTGCTTTCATAATTGATGCCAACAGGGGAAAGAATGCTGTGAATTTGTTGCGACTTATGCGGTTCAGAAACTGCCGCCTCGCATGCAGCAATCTGGAAAAATATCTCAAGACACTGCATGTCAAACAAAGGCATTCTACGATGCAAGAAAAGGGCCAGCAAATGGTATCCCCTATACGCTTGCATGTCTCGTATATTCAGAGGATTTTGATGAAGAGCACAAGCAAGTACAGCTAAGGCCATGTGCAGCATATTCCTGGTTTCAGAAGCTTCAACAAGAGCTAAAACAACAGTCATGCCACCGACTGTACGTAAGCTATCCCCAACAACACATTGTCTGCAGATATAACTATCACCATGAAGACGACCAAAGCGAGGTATGCCTACAGCATAGGAACTTCTTATTAGAACGCTGAATGGTCACAATCCGCTATATAAATTTAAAAAATAACAAAAGAAGTGATATGAATTGAATAAATAAAAGGCATAAAAAGAAAAGGTTATCAGTTACACACCACCAATAGGGGAAGCAGCTGCTGACTTGGGATCAACAAGATTAAACATCGACAAAGTTCCTGATGCCCTATAAACTTCTGATGATGTTCCATCAAAAGCAAATATAAGTTTTTTCCCATTATGCTGCAACGATAGATTTCGAAGCCTGTCCAGATCCCAGACAATCCCGCTTCCATCTGCCTTGAGGTTACTCTGTTTGCTAGCACTGTCGATCCTTTGCATATTTGATGCCAGAGGCAACTCAGCTTCCAAAGAATCTAAGATGGCCATACTACCCCCACCACAAGCCTGATTAGGAACAAACCACAAAAGATCTGTCTTGGAAGAGCCCTCTATATCCTCTACCAAGAATGTACATGAAGCAAATACTACCTGATGTGAGCACCTCCTCAAAAGGTAGCAGCAGCGGAGTTTCCAAGATAACTCATGAACTTTAGCGCATGAAATCGGTGTCCCTACAGTCACCTGCAATGATTTTCCAACCGGAGATGGAGAATATCCTAGCTTTCCTGTGTGTCTCAGCTTTCCATTGAGATACAGATATGCCACACTAGCTTGGAACAGCCCGGCTAGAGCATTGGGCTTACTATGAACAACCGCAAGGTGATGCCGCTTTCCTTCTTCCAATTCTAACCCAGAAAAAGATAGGGAACAAGAGTTGCTGGTTGCAAGAGTAAAAATACCGTCATCCTGAAGAAAAAGCTCCGCATAGAGTGTATTTCCGTCATCTGGTGAACCAACAGAAAACAGCCGAAGAACATGCCCTTGCATCTGTTGCTTACTACCGGTGCTTCGCCTTTTAGAAGGGCCTGTCTTGGAAGTTTGATCTGACTCCTTTCCCTGAACTTTCAAGAAATTCCGATACTGAAACCAACAGACAAATGAATAACCAGCAGCAACAAACATCAGAGGTGAAGGAAAAGGGGAAACCTCAAGAACTTTGGGTGGCCTTAGTTCTTGCTTTTTTGTATTCGTTCCCTTGACATGTTCTTCTGAAATATTAAGTAAATCATCTTGCGCTTGTTCTTTGCATTCACCATTTGAAAATTGACCATCATGTTTAGCTGTTTTCTTGCTCAACATTGATTCATGCTCTTCCTTGCGTTTGGATAAATAGGTTCTCAGGACAGCGATTGACATGTCTCTGTTATTAACCTGGTCATGGCAACTTAACAAGTCAGGTCGTGCAAGGAATATATTTTGCAGAATAAAATACAATCATTCAACTTTTTCAAACTGGCGCCCTCCTATTATTAAATTGACAGTTTCCCTGACCAACTTAGTATTAGGGCCTTGGCACACCGCCAAGCCTGGGCTTGCGAAGGTCACACTAGTACCAATATTATCCCTACTTAACCACCCATTGGTGGCTTGGGTCAGAACTTGGCCATGGGTGGGGGTTTCTATCTGAAAAGCCTCGGTATTAGTTGGTGTGAGATCCCACTAGTTGAATCAATGATGAACTCTTTTCTTGTTCCATGTGGAACTATTATCTTTTTTCTGTCCACAAACTCAAACACTTAGCCTGTCTGTCTACTATCAAACACAAAAGTTTATTTCATAAATACCTTATCGGCAGTTCTCATGACTGATTTATCCTGTCTATCTCCAGGTAGCATGATCTCTAGGACAACAAATGTCTACAATGCAATGAACATGTTTTCCAACTTATATATCCCCCTAGCCAACTTTCCTAACAAAAGAGCTACCTCCCTTACTTCTTAACAAATTCCACAATGTCCATACGTTTACACACAGACAAAACCACCACTAATATGGTCGCTGAAACTAAACAAAGTACCAGACTACCAGATACTCAACACTTCATATTCCACAAATTTCTCAGATTTCAATTACCATAGAGAGTGTCAGTTTATTTAAATTCTTAATAGAAAGACAAACATAAGATAGAATATTACCTGGGCTTTATTGTAGAAAACTTGATTGTCTTTATGCATTATAATCTCTGCTTCCCCTTCTTTAATAATAATCACATAGTCATCTGGATCAAAGGAGACTGTACAACAATTCCCTAGCCTTAAAGTACCCATGAATTCTTTTTTGGTAAATAACAATGCATTGGAAATTTAGAGCGTAACCATATTGCTTTCTTATCAGTGATCAAGTGCCAAGTGAATAAATAAAGAGGGAAGACAAAGATGAAACTGCAAAATCTGAGCAATTCACTTTACTAGCAAATCTATTACATTCTTCATAATGAGAGAAGAGGAAGATGAAACTGCAAAATCCGAGTGATTCACTTCAGTAGCAAATCTGCTACTTTCTTCTAACAACTTACCAGTTTTCCTTGATTCCTACTTTCCTACAAACCACTTTGTAAGTAGCCAGATATTTGCTTTTGACTCAATTCCTTCATCTGAACTACAATAACATCTAAATTTATTTAAAAATTGTTTCTTGATAGGGTGTGGATAGATCTCTACCATAAAACACAGAGCTCATACACCTTCTTCCGCTGATCTCTTTACCTGCACAATGCTCTACAAAGGGAACGTCTTATTGCTCTTTACCCATTCTAAAACTTCTACTTCTGAACCAAATGGCGGAACTACATGAAACCTAAGAGATCACCGAAGCAAGTCTAACAAAGAGTGATCTTTGAACGCTACTACACATGGGAAGGCCACCAGGGCTAGAGGAGGAGAGGAAATCCATGCCTGAAACAGAAGCCACACCATACTACTATACTAGCAGCAGGCTATAGCATATATGAGAAACAAAAAGTAAAAGCAGATTTCACATCTTTGCAAATGAAAATGAATTTTAAGTGATTTCAAATTTCAATACTAATGTCCAAATGCAACTCTTTTTTTTTTTTTTTGAAAGGCAAGCAGGGTTTTTGAGAGGTCCCTTACCCCTATTTTATTAGAAATAATCATATGTCTTGGTTACATTCTTACATACTGTTTGCCCGTGGCATCTTCATAAATAATCTTTTTTACATCCTCAGAAAAAGAACTGGGTACTATCTCTATGTAACTAACTGTGGGAATAGTAGCTGCTAATGCATCAGCTAGTCTATTTGTCTCTCTATATACATGGCAAACTGAAAAAACATCTAATCTCCCTATCAACTCCTGGATTTCGTCCATCAGATGCTTTGCCCGCCATGGTTGCTGTTCTCTCCTCCTTAAGTATGCGACCACAGTGTTTGAGTCTGTTTGTGCGTTAATTCTCCTTAAGCCTTTTTGAAGTGCTAACTCGAGCCCATGGGCCAGGCCCTCTAATTCTATTAAGTCTATCGACTTTTGCTCTGCTTTCCCATTAGCTGCCGCGATGACAGTCCCAAGTTCGTCCCTGATGACTGCTGCCCAACCTCCATGGTTGCCTTGAAGAGTACCGTCAGTGTTTAAAATGTGGACTTCTGCTCCCGCACTCACCCACTTGCAGTGCTTCAACTGTTTGTGCTTTACATCCACCGTAATATTCCACAGCTGCATGAATCTATTTCTCTCTGGCCCTTCCTCCACTTTCACTTTAATTGATTGTAGCTTGCATCTGACATCTCTTACGATCAGCTTACCCACCTGTTGTGCTGTTTTACTTGTGTGTTCGAAGATTCTTCTATTTCTCTCCTGCCAAATATTGTAAATGAATCCATTAAACATGAGTTTCAATGCATCCTGTTTGTATCCTTTGCCTTTTGCTGTTTGAATAATCCATGAGATTTCTTCCAGCCAAGTTGTTCCACTTGGTACATTATATCCAGCATGCACAAGTAGTGTCTGCCATATGAACTGTGAGAACAAGCATTCATAAAACAGATGCTCTTCCGTCTCTCTTTCTTTCCAGCACAGAACACACGTATCATCTTGCACTTTCTTCCACTCCTTCAACTTCACCAACGTCTTTAGACCTTCTTTGAGTGTTAACCACGCAATAAACGCGTGTCTCGGTATTCTGTTTTGAAACCAAACAATGCTATACCACGATATTGGAACTTTTGTCTCTCTGACACAGTGAAATGTATCTTTGAGGTTAAAGTCTCCTTTCTGCGAAGCTGTCCACACAACTCGGTCATCACCCCTACCCACTCTGACTTCTTCTTCCATGTATGTTATGATGTCGGGCAGATGAACTCTCACACGCCAAGGTGCATTCCACCTCCCATCTTCAATCATATTCGCCACTGATGCGTTCAAGTTACACGTTGAATCATAAGTCAGCGAAATAGGGAAGTACTCTCTCAGTATACCCATGGGATGCCAAGGGTCTAACCAGAACTTAGTGTCCCTTCCATCCCCAATCTGATGATGTGCAATGAATTTGGCATCCTTCCTATTCCGCAAAATGTTCCGCCAAACCCATGAACAATCATTGGGTACCTTCAACTGCCAGAAATTTCTATCCTTGATGAGATTTTTTTTAATCCATTGTGTCCATAGAGTGCTCTGACCACTCACCAGATTCCATATGTGCTTAAGATTGGCTGCTATATTAGCAGTTCTTAAGTTCCGAATCCCGAGCCCACCTTCGTCATAAGGGAAACACAAATCTTCCCAACTGATAAGGGCATGTGAAGTCGTGCATTCCGGTCCTGACCATAAAAAATGCCGGCACATTTGATTAATCTCATCAATTGTCTGCTGTGGTAGTACAAATGATGAAATCCAGTATATGCTCATATTGTTTAGCACTGCCTTTAATAGCAGTAGCCTTCCTGCATAGGACAATGCTCTTCCCTTCCATGCTTGTATCTTGTTTCGAACTTTGTCTATCAGAGGCATACAGTCAGTAGCTTTCAATCTTGTGGTTATCAGTGGCAGCCCCAGATATCTTACCGGTAGAGTGCCCTTTTGAAACTGAATTATGCTCTCCATTTGCGTACATATAGCAGCATCCATTCCCGCATAGAACATATTACTCTTCTCTAGATTCACTTGCAATCCTGAGCAGCTCTTGAATTTCATGAGTGTATCCTTCGGAGTTCTTATCGTGTCTAGGTCTCCATTCATAAATGCAATGAGATCATCGAAAGAAAAGATAAGTGCGTGATTGGAGGATTTCTGCATTTATAATGAAGTCTATAGTCTCCTTCCTCCACTCTTTGTCTCAGCATCTGGGTAAAGAATTCCATTACCAAAACAAAGCGGTATGGTGACATTGGGTCTCCTTGTCGAATCCCTCTCTTCCCTTTAAAATACCCAAAAGGTGTTCCATTGATCATGATGCTATATCTTGGTGTTTCTATACATTTTCGTATCCAATTCCACGAAGACTAAGGGCACTCCAATGCGTGTTAAGGGAAATCTAACTGCCTCCCATCTGATACAGTCATACGCCTTTCTCAGGTCTATTTTTGCTGCACATCTCGGTGGGCCATTATCCCTGTGGTAATTGTGCAACAACTCATGTGATGACAAGATATTATCATGAATGCTTCTACCCCGAGATAAAAGCAGCATTGATTGAGGGATATCACCTTGGGCATAAACATTTTCATTCTACATGTCATAATCTTCGTAATGCACTTGTATATAACGCGTACAAAGATGCAATGGGTCCAGTAATCACCAAGAGAGTTTGGCTTGTGTACCTTTGGGATAAGAGTTATGCATGTAGAGTTCACCTCTTGCGTAAGCATACCCGATCTAAAAAATTCTTTCTTGACCGACAAAATCATCTCCTATAATTCTCCAAGTTGCCTTGAAGAACAAAGATGAGAACCCATCATTCCCTAGAGCTTTGTCATTTGTCTTATTCGGATAAACACTCTATGATTTCATCTCGTGTAATCTCTTTGATCAATTCATCTTGGTGTTTTGATCCAAATTGCTCCACCTCGTATGTCATTCATCATTGTAAAATCTATTTCCTCCATATGCTCTGGGCTGTATAACTCTTGATAATACTTGACACACTATTCCCCAATCTCTGAAATCTCTTCTAGCATCCTCCCTTGTTGGTCTTTCAGGCATGTAATTCTGTTTGTCATTCTTCTCATCTTTACTGAATTAAAAAAATATTTTGTGTTACTATCTCCCAGTGTCACTACTTGCTCCCTCGATTTCTGTTTACATTCTGACTCTTCTTCTACTGCTGCTTTCACATAAATTTTCGTTGTCATTCTTTCTCTTGTGATAAGCTGTTGGTCCAATGGCCTTGTCTGTAGTAATGTTTGGATCTCCTCGAGTTCTTTCTTAGCATCTTGCTTCCTAGTTATAGTTCTGCCTTTGTCTTTATTCCAACTGATCAAGTCATTCTTTACCTGCCTGAGCTTCCTCATGAACGTGTACATTGGGTTTCCCACCACTGGTATGGCCCATGCCCCTCTGACAATCTCATTGAACCCCTCCTCATCAATCCAATAGTTAAAAAAACGGAATGATTTCTTGCACTGCCCTTTACTTGTGGTAGACTTTACCACCATTGATGAATGGTCAGAAGTTGCTCCCGGGTTATTAAACGTTGCCTCTGTATCACCATAATCATTTATCCATTCCGCATTAACCATAACTCTGTCCAGTTTTCTCCACATTCTCGCTTCTTGTTTGTTACTCCACGTTAGAAAATTCCCTTTGTATTTCAAATCCACTACCCCAGCCATTGTTACACACTGCATTAAATCCTGGTAGTGGTGAGGTTTTGTTTCTGTCCCTCCTACTCTCTCTTGTGTACTCAATACTGAGTTAAAATCTCCCAATACAATCCATGGTTTTTGAATTGTACATGATAACTGGATAATTGCACTCCATAGCTCTCTTCTTTTATCTCTGTCATTCAACCCATACACCATTGTCACAACCATTTCCTTTCCATTAGCCAGCTTTACATCCATAGTTATATTTTGCTCATCTTTTGTTATAAGACTCATGGTACAGCTTTGAGGGTTCCAGCAAACCCATATCCGCCCTTTCTCATTGTATTCATAATTGTGCTCTAAACTCCAACCTTGACAGCACCCATTAAGCACCCTTTGAATGTTTTTCTGTTTCACCTTTGTTTCTACCACACCGAAAATGCCTAACTCATTTTTCCGAATCAGTTCCTTTATTTCATATTGCTTAAAAGCTTTATTCAATCCTCGTATATTCCAGCAGCCTACACTAACCATTAATGTTTAGATTGAGTTGTTAATGGCCCATATCGCGACCCTCCTGGTTCTGTAGCTTTCTTTGTTATGACACCATGTGTTACTCTCACTGGATTTGAGAGTTTCCCGATCCTGTGATTTGCCCCTCCTGCTGTGTCTGCTTGCTCCTTTGTATTCGAAGTTCTGTATTCATTCCCTCCGTCTTTTTGAACTGTTTTGTCCTTCCTTATTACTGCCTCTGTGCTCTGCCTCTTTCCATGTTCAGTTCCTTCGATTTCCTTGTGTGGTTCTCCTCCTGATTCTGAGCACTCATCTCTCTTTATTTTCTCTGTTACATCTCCTTCTTCTATTTTTGACTCCTCTTGTCTTGGTCTGCAGGTTTGTTTCTTATTCGGTGTTTCCCACTCCCCTTCATCAGATACTTTATGCACTTCTTGGACGCTATCCTCTTTGGTATCTTTGTTGCTTTTTCCAATCCCCATCTGATTTTCATCTACTCTGCCTTTTTTCAGCCATACTTCCTTCTTTATTGGTTCTCGTACTCTCTTTGCTTGAACTTTGACACAGTTGCTATCGTTGTGCCCAAATTTTTTGCACTCTGAGCATCGTGGCGGTTTCCAGTTGTACTCAAACCCCACATCAATAGCCTTCGTCTCATCGACAACTACTGTGATGCCTTCAGGATACTTACAGTCCTCATCAATCTCTATGCATACGCGTGCGTAAGTAGTGCGTTTCTTATCTTCTGTGAGTTTATCCGCGAACATTGGAATTCCTATTGCACTTCCTACCAAACTGAACCCCTCCTTATCCCAAAGTTCCATTGGAAACCTCTTCATCACCACCCATATTGGTAGTGTCTTCATCTCTTCAATTTCTGATGCAATGAACAGCTTCCATGGACGTATTACAAACAGCTTGCTTGCAATGTGAAACGACCCCATGTCCAGAACCTTGCGTCTATCCTCTGCACTCTCAAACTTAAACGTGTACATTGTCTCTCCATGAGTTTTCATATCGAATCCATGTTGTGTTCTCCACGTTCTGTTCACAACCTCTTTAATGTACCCATATCCAGGTCTCCTTCCAATGAAGTAGCCAACCACAAGATCCTCATATTTCTTGTGCACATGCGTAAACTGAGAGGATTTGACGTGTATCACTGGTTTCCCATTAACCATTGTTGGTGGTATGTATCTCAGGTTCTCTTTCCCAACTGCCTCTCTTCCCATCATGTCAGACCAAGAGCTTGTTTTTAATGCTTCTGCGAAAGTTTTCCTTCCTGTCAGAGCTGCATCGTTTTCCTTCAGATCCGATATTTTCGTTGCTTTATTTTCTGCCTCCATGATCTTCCCCTCCACAAGTGCAGTTCCTGTATCGTGGATTGTTCCATCTCCTTTTGCGATATCTTTGTCAGATCCTAAATTTCCGCCTCTTGACTTTAGGTTTTGTGCCTCCACTTTTCCTTGAGTTATTCCAGTCTGACCATTAAGGTTCTGTGGTTCTGTACTCTTACCCGCACTTGTTAGTATCTCAGTGCTGATTGCTTCATCCTCCTCCTCTTGCTGTACTAAAAGATCATCGTGTATCTTTCTTAATCTACGTTGCAACATCCTCTCCATCGAACCTTTCCCATTAACCCTCTCAAACTCAGTTTGTAGTCTGTCCGCTTCCTCATCATCATTATTATTTGGAATCCTGTTTGGTGTTCTAGGCTTCCCGCTCTCACTCTCTCTTGTTTTTTCTTTTTCCATCTTTTTTTTTGTCAAAAGACGAAAATACCCTTAGTGTGAAAATCGCTCACTAATAGCCACCATTAAAACCAAAACTATGTTTAATCTAAGTTTGTTTCATTCGTGTTCTTCAACACTAATGTCTTTCCCAAATTTGAAAACCCCCTAAATAACCATAACTCACTGCCCAAACTCATCTGACAAAAAGTTCAACCCCACACAAATGTAGGGCCTGTTGAAAGAGGGAGAGAGAGAGAGAGGGGGGCGGGGGGTTAGTCTCCGCGATTAAACAGCAAGTAACAGGGATTTGTTCAGGTATGAGACCAACTTTCTTACAGCTATAATATTAATTTTTTAGCAACAAAGTAGCAAAAGACGTGCAAAATTACTTAAACACCTTGGACCACAAAAATAAAAGAACTTCAAAAGACATACCGACTTGCCCATAGTTGCAGCAATTCCTTAGATTTTACCCAAATACCTCACAAAATCGCAAAAGGTGAAAGATTTCATAGCCAATCACTAGAGAGAGTGAAAGTGCCAGGACTCCACGAACTAAGCAAGCACAAGCACACCCAAGAGACTCTAAACTCAAGGAGGTAAGCTGACCAGACACTCCAGGAGAAAGGACACCCCAGTAAAACTAGCAGAGAGAGTAGAGCAGAGTTTCAATAAATAACTAAGATTTATCAGCCCTAGGTGGAGACAACATGAATTAACCTGGCAACAGATTTAAACACGACAAACTCAATCAGTCATCAGCATATGAATAGGGAGAAACTTTGTTACATACAACCTGACTTTTGCACTCCTACTAGGGTATGAATAAGAACAAATAAAAGCATATACCATTCCTGAAGTAACAAAAACGAACCTAACGATTACTTGAAAGCATTTGCTCCAACAGAAAATTTAATAGCGTTGAATTCATCGACATCCTACTTCAACTATTAAGTGATCATGACAGCAGAAGCTCTAAGAGCAAGTCTCAAGATTTATATTGAAAATCAACCATATGCTTCAGTGCAAACACTTAAATTTTAATGCAAAGTTACCATCAGTAAAGCATAAATTACATACAATAATGTGATACAAAAACTGCACTCCTCAGTCAAAAAGTTTAGCTCCGTAGAGAAACCAACTCAATATATTTGTTGTTGTTGTTAAGAAATGACCACGAGTACCCAAAACAGCAAACGCCAAGAACAAACAGATCCAGGGTATCATAGATCAGTGAATAATTGTTTGAATGGCCTAATAGAGAGGATACGAGAATTATTAGGTTTGTGGACAGACACAACTACACAAGTCCCCATCATCAGTACCAATCTGCAATATGAAACCTCCACACAGACCAAGTAACTGCTTGCTCCCCCTATTTAGTCAAACCTAATTCAAGTCTTCCCATTTTACGTAAGCAACTGCAGACACATAAGTTAATTGACATTCTACATAAGAATCTGACACTGATTGCCACACCTAGTTTTATGGTAAGTACAGATTTAGGTGTGAGTATCCTGAACAAGTTCATGTTCAGAATCAATGATCAGAAAAAAAAAAAAAAAAAAAAATGTCAAAGAGAAAATAGGTAAGTAGCTTCCCTAATAAGTTTCTAACACAAGGGACCTCCCACAATATTAACAATTCAATCTTGAAGTCTACTCCATCCATCCCCAGCATGGTATTATGACACAAACTCAAGACATCAAAAGCTATAAGAGAACTATCAAGAAAATCACACCTCAGTACTCCATAAAACCATTAATCAACCAGGTTTGAATTTTTCGGAACTTCTAAGTTCCAATCCCATTTTAAGCCAAGAAACAGTTTGTAACTTGTACATCCCATACAACTTAAACAAGGAACACATCCTGTACTACAAATAAGTTCCAACATAAATACCAATCATATCAAATTAAAGTTCCTATCTTTCATATCAATATAATGCAATACTCAATCCCAGAATCACCTTACACACCATACTACAGTTAAGCATAAAATTCAATACAAAGACCTACATATATTACCAATAACTACTATCAAAACAAAATCTTTAATTTAAGCACATTTTCATTCCCTTACTCAAAGTTAACCTCCCAAGTAGCAAACCAAAGAACCAAACAAACGCAACTGCTCCAGCTCCAGCTCCGCCCCGCTTCACATCATCAATAAGCTCCTCTGCTGTTATTCAGAATAGACCCCAAAGTACCCAAAACAGCAAAAGCCAAAAGAGGACTAACATCCAAAGTATCGAATATCGGTGGAATAATATTCCTAAACAAATTCAAATAAGGATCACACAAGTCCCTAATAGCAGACAAAGGCTGACGATCCCAAGGTATATTAGGAAACCAACTTAACAATACTCTAACCATCAAAACCCCACTATAAATATCAAGCCATTTGGACATTCCAGCAGCTACAACAGTCAATGGTGTATTCAAAGACCCACTTGGCCTATCCCTTAAGGCTGCAAAAAACAAAGGACCCATTGTGCATACAAGGTTCCCTTGTAGTTTTTGCAATGCTAGTACTTGTTCTGAAGTTGGACTCGTACAAATTTTCAAAGAAAGATTTTTTATTGCTTGTGAAAACACTTTCGACAGTGTTATACCCAATGCAAAGATGGTAGCAAGTGTTGCAGTTGAATTTGAGAGATTTGGAGAAAAGGGGTTGGAAGAAGAAGGTGTGGGGTGAAGAGAATGAGGTGTTTTTGTTGAAGATGAAACATGGAGTTTGAAGAGGGGGTTAAGTGGATTGAAAGAATGGGTTTTTTTAGGGAAAGAGAGGTCAGCTCGAGAGATTGAAAGGTTGGGGTTAAGGAATGAAGGTTTAGTGAGGTTTGGGTTATGGAGAATGAAGGTTGGTGTAGTGATTAGAGAAGATGCCATTGTTATACACTTATACGGATGAGGAAGAAGAAGAGGAGTTTTTTTCTTCGCTAAATCTATTATGCTGCGCGAGATGCATCGGATACGCAATCCACTCATTCTTGCAAAATGGCAACCGGTAGAATAAGTTTACAAAAAAGGGTAAAAAGGGTATATCACTTTCAATAAAAAAAAAAAATTCTCTTTCCCTTCAATTCATGCACCTGAAAAGCCGGACAACCATAGAGATTAAATTCAGAGTTCTCATAATCAACTTGTAGCAATTAGAGTGTTTACTGGTTGGAAATTATTATTTTTCATCATCTTATCAGAAGTATAGGAAATGTCGCTGGTGATTCTACCAAATGCCGAGGTCTTGTTCTTGCCCATGGTGCCTTGATCCCATTGCTTGCACACGTGAATGAGCATGCCAAGCTTTCTATACTTAGAAATGCCACTTCGACTTTATCAAAATTTTCCTGGGAGAAAACACAACCTCCTTGCGAACAGGTTGGATATCCACATAGTATATACGTAGTGACATAGATTCTAGTAGATATTTTACTGTGGTGTAACTTATTTGTGATTACTTTTGGGCAAACAAAGCCTACACTCCCTGCTCTTGAGCGGCTTATTCATTCAAGTGATGAGGAAGTACTGACAGATGCATCTTGGGCACTATCTTATAAAGATTCTTATTTGTCTGATGGTACGAATGACAAAATCCAAGATGGTGTTTGTCCTCGGTTTGTTGAGCTCTTGCTGTGAGTGTTGGATTTCATTTAAGTTCTATTAAAAATATATCAACTGATGAATTATCTGCAGTTGATTGAAATTTGAACATCTGCATTCTTTCTTTCTCAGCATCCATCGCCTTCAATGTTAATCCCTGCCCTTCAAACAGTTGGAAATATTGTTACTCGAGATGATATGCAGACTCAGGTAATACATATAGTGAAATTTTCCCATTAATATTGATTCTATCTTTCATGGTCACTTGAGTTATATATGTTGGAATTTGATGTTTGTGAGGGATCCTGATGTAGAACATTAGTCGAGTCTGTCAGTGTCATAGGTGTGCGCCTATGTTCTCTCTATATGTTATGGGCGTGAGCCCCTTAGTTGAGTCCAAACACATGGTTCGAGTCCATTAGTTAGTTGGACATATGTCGTGTTCCTATTGGTTTATGCTTTCTAGGTTTACTTTAAATAACGAGCATGTAGTTAGGGTTTCAATAGTTGTATTTATGTGTGTGATTTGTGATTGAGAGATTCAATAAAAGAGTGATTTTTATGTCGTCTTTTAATTGTGTTTCAATTAAAGTGTAGATTCAATTAAATTGAAGCTTCCGCCAGTAAGATCTATATTATATTTTAAATAACGGGCTTGTAGTTATGGTTTCAATAGTTGTGTTTATATGCGTGATTTGTGATTGAGAGATTCAATAAAATAGTGATTTTTAGGTCGTCTTTTAATTGTGTTTCAATTAAAGTGTAGATTCAATTAAACTGAGGCTTCCACCAGTAAGATCTACATTATAAGTTTAATTCAATTATAATGTAGATCTTACTGGCGGAAGCCTCAGTTTAATTGAATCTACACTTTAATTGAAACACAATTAAAATACGACCTAAAAATCATTCTTTTATTGAATCTCTCAATCACAAATCACACACATAAACACAACTATTGAAACCCTAACTACAAACCCGTTATTTAAAGTAAACCTACAAAGTATAAACCAATAGGAACACGATATATGTCCAACTAACTAATGGACTCGAACCATGGGCTTGGACTCAACTAAAGGGCTCACGCCCATAACATGTAGAGGGAACATAGGTGCACACCTATGACATTAACAGACTCGACTAATGTTCTACATCACTCTCCCTAACCGAAAAAAAATCGTCATCGAATTTCTAATCAACAAAAACTTCAAGTAAAGAGAACCACATCCACAAGCTTTAGGAGATTTCCAATACCCCTGCTGAAAGGAATCCGACCATGAATTTTTCCTTTGTAGCAGCTTCCCTGGCTTAAAATCAGTAACCCACAACATGCTCTTGCACACAGATTATGAAAACAATAACCAGAAGATGCACCAAAATTTTTTGGTGCCAATGGCTCGTCTTGAAAGCTTGTAACTTCACCAACATATGTGACTTTCTTTAAGGAAATTCAAATTTGCAATCGTGCTTTTTTGAAAAACAAATCATTTCATTTGTCAAAGTGAGTCACAAAATTTTCCCAAATCAAATCTTCGTACTTATCAAAAAGATACTCATCTTCATACTTATCAAAGATTGGTGGAGCGCCCAATAGGGGGGCTTCAACACTTGCCGGCAGCCGAGTAGCGCCATCATTGAGGGGTACACCCTCACGTTCCTCATTGAGAGGAGGTTCCCTGTTGGTGTTATCTTTTATGCCAACTATGTTTTCTCCGTTGTTTTCTGGATTTGTAGGCGCAAAAGGGTTCAGAAGAGGGATTGAATCATCAACCTGAGATGCATCATCACTACTAGCCACTGAACCATTATTCTGTGGTAGTGGAGGTGGCTGTTGCACCTCTCTTTGGATTGGAAACTTCGCTTCCATCAGATTCTGGAACATCTGTGTCATGTTCTTCATGATTTCTTCTAAATGAGACATGCGAGTATCCATGGATGGAGGACGACCTCAAGTTGCTTTGTGATTCATCATAACAATACAAAAAAATTGACTTTTAAAAAAAAAAAAAAATCGCCGTGAACAATAACCTGGGTGGACAGTGACGTGGTGAATAGTGCCCGATGAACAATGTTTCGCGAATAGTGTTTTCGGGAATAGTACCGTAAATAGTAACTCTTGGAATTAATCTGCTCTAATACCAAATAATGTAGATCTTACTAGCGGAAACTTCAGTTTAATTGAATCTACACTTTAATTGAAACACAATTAAAAGACGACCTAAAAATCACTCTTTATTGAATCTCTCAATCAGAAATCACACACATAAACACAACTACTGAAACCCTAACTACAAGCCTGTTATTTAAAATAAACCTAGAAAGCATAAACCAATAGGAACACGACATGTGTCTAACTAACTAATGGACTCGAACCATGGGCTTAGACTCAACTAAGGGGCTCACACCCATAACATGTAGAGAGAACATAGGCGCACACCTATGACACTGACAAACTCGACTAATGTTCTACATCAGATCCCCTCCCTAAAAATCAGCTTGATCTGTTCCGACATGGTTTTATAGTCAAATATGTTTAATCTTATTACAATCATTGTCAATCTGTGTTTGTCTTCTCTACAAAATGAGCCCACACCTGTTTTTTTAAAGAGTCTTAGTGATGTGACTTTGAACCCCCTAGAGGGCAAACAAGTTTATAACCAGTTTTTACTTGGTTAGGGAAGAGATATGTTGTAACTATATAAGTAATAAAAAGTTTGCAAAGACATTAATATATTTTTAACTTCGTTGAATCTTTACTTTGTTTTGTCTTTGATGATTTTCTTCTACTTTTTATAGGCTATAATCAACTTTCAAGCGCTTCCTTGCCTGTTGAGCCTCTTAACAAATAATCACAAGAAGAGTATCAAGAAAGAAGCTTATTGGACCATTTCAAATTTTACTGTTGGAAATAAGGATCAGATATAGGTACGAAATATATTCTCCTTTCACTATTCTATTATTACCATATTTAGTCTACTACTGTGAATTGGGATATGTTTTTTTTATCCTAATATTGTATGCTGGTTCAAGGACTTGGTGGGTGTGCTTCCACAACCGAAATCCTTTGAAATAAGATGTAATTTGAGTTTAAAACTTTGCTGCCACTTCAAGACTGCAGAATTTTATAAGAGTTTACATTTTCTTTGTAGGGATTTTGGTTGTATAATTAGCACAGCAAATCCTTGAATCAAGCTAAGTTTAGGGTAAAACCTAATTAGGAATGTTACCTGGATTTTTAAAGTGAAGAAACACAACTGTTGCTTTTATACCTACATTTGGTTGTGAAAGAAATGAAATGTGATGTGAACAAGGCCGGCAAAGGTTCTCCCGGCTTGGGGGTGCCTGCGCTTTTAACAACATAGAATGTAAAACTTATCTTAAAAATATTCCTTTATTATTTTGTTTAATCCATTTTTACCTTAATATATTTTCTTATTCTACAGGCTGTAATTGTTGCAGATATTATTGGCCCAATGGCCCCTTCATTCATTTGCTCCAAACTGCTGAGTTTGATATAAAGAAAGAGGCTGCTTGGGCATTATCAAATGCTACTTCTGGTGGCGATCCTAATCAAATCAAGTATATACGTCTCAATTTTACATCTCCCTGCCTTTTTCTCATCTGGTATATTCTTAGTCCATTTGGTTACTAAATATTGGTTGATAATAGGTACATGGTGGTGATGTTGATTTAGAGGAGAGAGAATGAGAATATTTATTTACAATTTTTGCCTTTTCTTCAGGTTAGTTGATTTCATCTTATTTTTAAATTGGTGCAGCCAATGTGAAATTTCAGAATTAATTTGTTTGATTTATTTTCCTTTTTATTCAATTCATGTGTTATTTGAAACTTTGATGATATAATAGAATGTGACTGTGAAAGGCAGACTTAACATCCCAAGTAGAATGAACATACGGAAAAGTTTGAACAAATGAGTGTATTCATAACAAAAAAAAATGAATATGGTAGAAATTATATAGGACAATACATGAATTGATTTATGACTATTAACAACTGTGTCTATTCAATGTGTTTTAGATTGATGGATTGAAACTTTATTCGAAATACATGTAGACAGTGTTCTAAAAATCAGCCTAGGCAACCAGCGCGGCCGTAGGTTTCTAGGCACTATACGGTGCCCAACCAACTCACCTAGGCTCAAATCGGTTCCAAAAACTTTTGCAGAAATGAGCAATAAAAGTTATTATTATCGTTTCATTATCTTTCGGTACAGCTCCCACAAAAGATTTAGCTGTTTTAGGTAGAGATATGTAATAGGTTATTATTAGAGGGGTCATCTTCTTTGAACGAGATTTACTATCTCTTTAGTTGATTGTAGTTTGGATAATCAATACGAAATTACCAATGTAATCTCTAAGACTCTAACTCATATATATATATACCATAACCTACAATTTAAAGATTCCCCTTGATACACCAATACACCATCTAAGTTTAGCTTAAACTGTCGTTGGGTTGGAGGCAACTAGTAGCACTTTTTTTAGCCTAGGTGTTGTACTAGCTCTTCAAACATTACTCAAGCTGTGACAAACTCGGTGTTTAAGCAAGTTGTAGGAATGCCCCTTAACTACAAAAAAACGCAGTTGAAGATTTAATTCGAATAACTGAATCCCTACGAATGACATAGCACCACCTTTTTAATGAAAGACAACTTCTTCTCATAGTTGTTTAGTGAATAGACTTCGTCGTTTATTTCTAGACATATAACCTCATTGAAATTGTTGAAGTATTGCATGATCATGAACCAATTCATTAGTCATTTCCATACTTCACTAGCAAATTTGCACTCCCACTAGAGGTTCCATATTGCTGGAAACAAGGCCATCTCAGCTCAATGCTAATATGACATCTTTGCTTTTAGCAATTAGGATTTCTTGTCGTTGCTAAGTTTAGACTTCCATGTTGTAGTAGCACATTTATTATGGATGTGCTCAGTTACAGACCTAGGATTTACATCGAAGGAATTCAAGTTGATAAGCAAATAGAACAACGATAATAATAACTTTTGCTCATTTTGCAGAAGATAATTAAAAATGCTAAATCTTCGGTGCTTGAGTTGTATTGAAAGTAGTGGTGCGCACTATTCCTGGCCACACAATGAGAGGGGTAGAACCAGAAGAACCGGAAAAATGTTTTTTTAAAAGATTATGAAAAGAACAATGGGTTTCGAATGTTTTGTTAAGAGGATATTGATTTCTAAAAAATGTATAATTTTCTCCCATTAGCTATATGCAGTGTTAGTTCCACACTTCCATTCATAAATATATGTTTTGTATACTATCAATCTATGTCACCTAATACTGGACAAGAGAAAGCACTGCAGGAGGAATTCTTTTAGAAGAGGTGGTGGTGGGCACATCATCATGGTGATGGGAACAACCATTATGGGCTTGGAAATAATAGGCGTGAGCATGATCGTGTTGCTAATCATGATTCAAACACTACTCATTGGGGCTATAATGGTAGTAGGGATTGACAAATGTAGCAGAGGGTTCCTCAAAGAAATTTTGTGAGACCTATGTCACTTAGTATTGCCCCATTTGTTAGCTCTCAGCCTGTTCGGCCTTTTGTCAATCCCTTGGGCTTCCATCAGGTAATTTTTCATTATATGAATTTTTTGAAATCTAATTTGTCTCTATTATTGACGGTTTTTTTTCACTTGCAAATATGCCTCCCCCAATATATTATGCTCCCCAACCTGAGACCAGCACGGGTGTTCCCATTTTTTATTCAACACCTTATATGTTTTTAGCACCTCTAAACCCTACTTTACCTGCTAGGTTAGCAAAACAAATAGAGTATTACTCCAGGCAATCAATATGTCGTATTGTCTTGAATGTGTTACTCAATTTAGTTTTGTTTTAATCATCACTTATCTAACTTACTGTATTGTGATCCACTTGATTGGTTGTTTCAGTCCTGAGAATCTTTGCAAGGGCATTTACTTGCAGAAGTACATGGATGGGCAAGGATGGATATCCATTTCTATAATCGCAAATTTCAATCGAGTGAGTTGACATTTTTCTTTTCAGATTAAAAAAAAAAAGGTTTCACTATTTTTGATGATGATTTGGTATGTCAACATGATCTCATTTCATCATTTAATAGCTATTCTAGGATAATCACGTACTTCCTTGTCCATGTCTCTGTCGGGTAGGTATTATCATAATTATGCTTCTGCATTTCAAATAATGTTTTCCCTTGCCATCTCAGTTCTTGATTATGGGTGCTTGAGCCAGTCTGGGGAATCCCACTAATCATTTGTCGATGGAATTGTTACAAAAATTTGTGTTGTGAGTTGTGACACTGGAGAAATGATCTTGAACACATTTTTGTTTCATAATTTAAAATTCTGTTATTAGTATCTTATAGGTGTCGTGGTTTTATTTTCACGTTTCACTGACTAGTTTGTTTTTGGTACTTAGAACCGATATGATTGGGGAAGTTTTGGGGGATCTTGAGTGAAAAAAAGAGAACTTTATGAGGTGTAATGTAAATAATGATATCTTAACACCACTACATTATACGTCCATTGACTGGAGGTGCATTTTATATTGCATTATGCAGAAATCCTTCCAGTTATTCCGATGTTTCTTTTTAAGCATCCTGGTAATATATGATTAGTGATCCAGAGATATTAGTCAATTTCTATTGATTGAATTCTTAATCTACCATTGTTATTTAGGTTGTTATGTGATTTATATCTGGATCATGGTTGACAAAACACAATGTTATGACTGGAGTCTGTCTCTTGTCCTTTTTTGTTTCTTCCCCTATTATAACTGTGTTGAGAAGCAGGGACTTAAAAAAGAGGAAAGAGGCCAGTCTTTAAGTCTTACTTCACTAGGTGATGTAAAAAGGGGACTTAAAAAACTTCAAGTACATGCTAGGTTACATGGACACGACAGTTTTTGGAAAAAATGTGTGTTGACACCATGTCGACACGGATACGCGTGTCGACACAGCTAAAATGGTTTAGATATGGCTGTAGATAGGAGGGAGAGAGAGAGAGAGTTGTACCTGATTGTTGCCGAATAGGAGATGGGAGAGAGAGCAGCCGCCAGCAGAAAGAGATGGGAGAGAGAGAGATTGGTTTCTTTGTAAGCCCTAGTAGGCCTTAAATTGGGCTTATAACTTAATGTTTAAAAAGATTTCAGTGCCTTATATTATGGACAGACATTTCAAAAACAAATTGGGCCAATAAAACAATCCAGTTTGTAACTATGTAATTTCCTGAACTTTGTAAGCTCATTTTGTATTTCTATGTCATCACTTTAATATTTTTAATATTTGTTTTGTATGTAAGATAAGACTTTTCTCCCCTATTTATTATTGTTTTTCTGAAAAAATTTCTAATTTATAATTATTAAAAATAATAATTAATTATTCCTATCCGTGTCCCCGTGTCGATCTCTTCTAGCTCACTGTGTCCGACACCCCGTATCTGTGTCGGACACCGACACACGTGCCCGTGTCAATGTAACCTAGAGTACATGTAATCCCAACTTGGTTAAAGTTACAAGTCGACTTTCTTGGATACATCATAAACTAATATAGTGGGGGACATATTAAAGGGATAAGGGTTTCAACCGGATAAGCCTACTTTCGATAAAAAAGGGCGTGAGCAGAAACAACTAGTTGTTCCTTATCCGGTTGAAACCCTAACCCTTCCTTATTCCCTCTCCTAACATACTACACTACTTGCACATCCTCTTTGGCATTCTGCCCAATCCCTTGTCTTTCTTTCCATCCATAATGTTTCAATATCGCTACACTAAACCCCTCCACGGGTACATCCTCAAACTCGTCCATCCCTCTATCGTCTGGTAAATTCTTCATATCCTCTTTAAACTTCTTAAGTAGTACATTCTCCACTGGATTATACAACTCGTTCTTCTTCTTTAATATTCTTGTCCCAAATGTTTAGACCATAAGACATGGAAGGGTCAGTATCCATGTTTAAGGCAGGGGTTTCTAGTTCGAAAGTGAGATTGGGGTCTTGGATGTTTGGAAGGGGGGTGTCTATGTTTTTCATTTTCTTGTATGGGTTCCATGTGTTTTCGAGCCTGGGGATGACGTGTGTGTTATTAATGCACCACTTGCACATCCTCTTTGGCATTTTTCCCAATCCCTTGTCATTCTTTCCATCCATAACCTTTCAATATCGCTACACCAAACCCCTCCATGAGTCATCCTCAAACTCGTCCATCCCTTTATCGTCCGGTAAATTCTTCATATCCTCTTTAAACTTCTTAAGTAGTACATTCTCCACTGGATTCTACCCAACTCGTTCTTCTTCTTCTTCTTCTTCTTCTTTAATATTCTTGTCTCAAATGTTTCGACCATAAGACATGGAAGGGTGATGACTTTTAAACTTGTTTTTAGGAAAATGGGGACCATTAATGGGGCGATAGGGTGCGAGATAACTTAAGCTAATTCAATGCTTCAGTACTCCTCTAGTTTGCCGCTTTTAGTTAAAACCAAGTTTAGACAAAAAAACTTATCCTCTTCATTTTCACTAAACCTTCCTCTTTAGGTAAAACCCTCCACTGCTTAATAGTGCGAGTTCTGGAAGGCGAGTTACTCCAATGCTTTTGGGTCAAATCCTTCACTGAACATAGTGTGAGTTCCAAAAGCTTGGAATTGGAATTGCTTCTTTACTTCCTCATTTCACAGGTTCCATAGCCTCTCAGGTGAAATCCCACACTGCTTTACAGTGCGTGTTCTGACAAGGCATACATCCATGGACCTATACGAATTTGAGAAGCCCAATCAGATGTCGACAGTCATAATGTCACAACATAATCTGTCAACCCACTCTGAGAAGGGTGCTGACGCAGTTCAAGCAGAGACTACGAGAGTTTCTTACGCGGATGCCGCAAAGCACCATCTTCGGCAACCGGTGGAATTCCAGGAACTACCAATCCCTGAAAAGATGGGGGAATACCCAGCAATCACTATCCCAGAGAAAGCTTATGAAAAAGGTTTGTCATTTTGCAACCATTGTTTGGTGGGAAGGATTGATTTGAAAAAAGTGTCGCTGGAGAAAGTTAGAGTCATCGCATCACAAATTTGGAATCCATCAGGGGAATGGCTAATCACACCCATTGGGAAAGGTTTTCTGTTTCTCCGATTTTCGAATGCAAAAGATCTAAACAGAGTTTGGGCGAAAGGCTCGTGGGACTTTGAGAAAATGTCTATGAGAATCAGCCAATGGACTACAAACTTCAATCCTGACAGCCAAAAGCAATCTCATGGTTTGGTTTGGATTAGATTGCCTGGACTTGGTCAGGAATATTGGGAGCCGGAGGCATTGATGTCCATTGCTCGGGGAGTGGGGTACCCTATGCAAATAGATGAGAAAACCCTCAACAGAGAGTATGGATACTTTGCCAACATTTTGGTTGACGTGGACCTATCCGAACCGCTGCCGGATCAAATCTATGTCAGGACGAAGTTTACCAACTTCTAGCAAACTGTCGAGGTGGGCAAACTACCAAAAATGTGCACACATTGCAAAATTGTGGGACATTTGGTAAAGGAATGCTGGAGGCTTAGAAACGATATGAGGCATAACAAAAACAATGGAAACAAGGATAAGGAGGTTGTAGTGGATGCCACACCCCCCTTGGAACCGATGGGAGAAAAAAGACGAAGAAGACACGGAAAGAAAAAGAACACTAGAGAGTCTAGCAAGCAAAGGGAGTCTTTGTGGAGACTGAAAAGCTCTGACAAGCCCAAAGAAGTTCAGACGCAAAACCGGTTTGAGGGGCTTGAAGTGGACGAGATACACACTGTAGAGGACAATGATCATATTGTGGCTGCTCATGAGGTCCAGGACCACATCTCAGCAGAGAAATCTCCGGAGAATAACATGGGGAAAGCAGTGGCGTTATCCACTGCAGAGGAGCTTTCTACAATAGGTGCGATAGTTTCTGCAGCAGGTGCAAAGGAGAAGTTATCAACTGCAGAGGGTAACACATCATCGCGAGGTGATGCAGAGGGCGTGAACGAGCATATCACAGCAGTGAACTTATCCCTAGATGGGGATTCTGAGAAACCCACTTTAGATGGCGTGAAGGAGATTTCTTATAATGAGGGTGCGGAAGTGATTACAGCTGTTGCAAAGACAAAGAATGGATATGATCAGGTGGGTAGCAAAACTGGGAAATCAGTTGTGGAATTTGTGCTAGGCCCCGTAGCAACAGGCGAGATGGCTGATATGGCAAGGTCTGAAGCAGAGGCATTTTTGGAAGAGCTTTGTGTGGCAAGAGAGATGGAAAATCTGGTAGATAATGGGGCTAAGGTATCTGCGATAGCAGCACCGTTTTTTTCAAAAGTTACGGGGATATCGGCTTCGCTCCTTCATAAAGAACCTCCATCTATCTTAGCGCCCAACTTTCGATCAAATCTTGAAGAGGCTGTCGGATTACAAGTAGTGAACACCCATCCTGTGGGTGAGAGTTTGGCATCTCCTCTGGCCCATGGCCCTACCTCCAACATAGTGTCTAACTTCACCCATCACTACACCATAACAGAAGATTTGTAACGGATATATATCCGTTACTAAAAATATTAGTAACGGTTATCTTGCGTTGACACAAAAGCATGACAAATATCAGTAACGAATATTAATAACGGTTATATCCATTACAAAATTTACTAACGGTTATTAAGTGTTACTGAAATTAATTTCAGTAACGGATATCAAACGTTACAATATATTAGTAACACTTACTAATTTGTTTGCAACTAAATTATCAATTTCTAACGGATGCATATCCGTTACTAATATTTTGTTGTATTAAAAAAAATAATTGGATTTTGTGGGCTTTTGTTTTGGTCGGGCCACCCACAATGCAACTGTACCTATTCACTCCATTACATATTTACCAAATTCTTCTATTCATCCATTTTAACAAAAATCTGCCACCACACCACTTCAACGTAACACAATCCACTTTTTAACTATACACAACTAAAAAAAAATAATAATTTTATTAATCTTATAATTATAGAAGAACACAAAGTACAAAGTTTTTTTCAGGTATACATATACTCTAAACTTGAAATTTTCCACCCAAATTACATCAGAAATTACCCAAGAATTAAGTAAGAAAGAGCCAATGCTTCAAAGGTCGGTTCAGCTTTATCAACACGCTCTATCAAAAGTTCAAAATATCTGCAAATATCAATAAAGAAATATATTTTCATCTTCACAGAGTACAAGACCAGTATATCACCCATACAAAAATATACTAATTATTAACATACCATTAGTAATGTCTTCATTTCGCATCCATTACTTTGTTTGCCTTCAATGAATTAGTTAACTTGTTTTAACCACTTGGCTTCCACTTCCCAATCGATCATACTAGAGCATTTTGAATTAAAAAATTCAGACAACAAAAACAAAGGCAAGATCGAAGACGATACTCACATAAGTGTCAAATTTAAGATTTCCACTACAATATAACTTTCTACCACTTTGATAATAGAAACATATTCTACAAACAATTCTAATCAAAATAGAAATATAAAACTCGTAATTCAAATAAACCCAAAAATATAAATAGCCTAAAACACTCTAAAATGCTAATTAAACTCAATTCCTAAAAATCCCAAAAAAACAATAAAAATAATAGAAACTAATTTGGGGATGATTAACTCTAGGAAGCATCAAGATAGAATTTTGAAGTACAATTTCATTTAACACTTGTTTGGTAGCACATATCTTGGAGATTGATTGCGGCAGAAGTAAACTTTGTAGCAAAAATGGGCTCCATATGACGCTATAGTTATCCAAAAACGATATGCCACACAACACTCCAGCTGTCATGGCATCTGGATAAAATACCAGGGTATGACCTCGACTCCTTGAGACATGGTTTGACAGTACAACATGGGTAAACCACGACTCATATGCTGCGCATGATACAAAAATCTCTGCATTGTCTATAAATAAGACGCATGTGAGAATAAAAATGATTCAGAAGATAACATCCTCATTTCTCTTGGTTCTTATGCACACACCTAACACACAATAATAAAGCATTTTTCCGAAGTTTGAATTGACTAGATGAAAATTGCTCATCCTATATTAAATGAGTACATGTTTAATCCCGATTGGGCCCGTCTAGAAGAAAACAATTTGGAAATGCAAATAAGAGAATTGGATCCTTACACTAAAAGTAAGTATGCAAGGCCGAACTAAAAGAGAAGGGCGGTTATCAAGATTTGTTACTATCAAGACCTTTGTTGAAAGGTTGCTAGTATTCAAGATAACCTAAAAAAGAGTATAAAGAAGTGAGAACGCGGTTTGGGGTCAAGTGTGAATATAAGTTTAAAAGCCACATTGGATAATAAATTGAAGTAGTAGAAAGGTATTGACCTTGTATAAAGCTTTGAAGCTGAAGTCCCACATAGAACGAATCGGGGGATCATACTTCATTTCGAGAGTTATAATAGGATTTCCTTCTACACTTTCAGAATCTGCAATGGACCAGTTCATATTTCTTGCAAATCCATGCTGGCGAAAGAAATATGCATCTCTAAGGAATCGATACAAAAATGGGAATGAAATTGGAAATAGACTTGTTGTTAATATTGCTTATGCACATACACAACACATACTAATGCCAATGAGCTTTTATACAAATGAAACTTTTGTAAGCCTCATTAGAATAAGGACCGGGGGGACCTAGGGCAGGGCTAACTTGAGGGGGCTATAGGCCTCCCCCTGACTTTCTATAATAATAAAAAATACTGTATACACTACTACAGTTAACAAATATACATAATACTATTTTATGCTATTTTTGCTATGTGAGATTGATTTCTTCCTTCGAAACATTTCCTAAAGTAGCGACCTCCCTCACCCAAATCCGGTTTCCACCGAGGTCAACTGATGTAGAGACCCTTATCCATCTAACCCTATATTAGTTATTGGAAATTCTTTCTTAATCCAGAAATAAATCTTTCAAGACCCTTACCGTTTTGTAACCAAGTGGGTGACACATTAAAAGAAGATATGGAAACGGGTAAAACAAGAAAATAAACTGTACCTATTTTATTGCGCCAGGTCCAAACTATGGGAAACAATGTATTATCATTCAAATATAGTTAGTATGATAAGTGGAGCTTATAGAAAATTTTGACAAGAAGATCATCTGATTAAAACATAAAAAGATATATAATAAACATATAGCCAAGATTCAAAACAATCATGATACTTAAGTAGGATGAGGAAAATATCTACACCGTCCAATATTAACAAATTTTCAAAGTCATTTAGTTTCACAAGTGACAAGTGAGACAAATAAAAAATAAATGAAAAGCCTCTATCGAGGTTAGATTTAACATCATACAGACTACAAGTGTCCCCAAAACAAAACAATGTAAATAAAACAAACTCGAGAAAAGACAGGACAAGGAGAAGAACATTGTGAACTAATGGAAGTGGTTAACCCGATGGGTTTCTTCCGTCAAATATTGCATCCGATCTAACAAAAGCAGGTCCTTTCCATTTGCAACTTTCCATGATGTAAACACGCGTAAAACAGATAGATCTCGCCTCACTGAAATTTGAACCATTTTGATCTTTAAAGATGATAGATTTCAAGTTCTAAGCTATATCTACATTTGCATAGTTCATTTTAGATATCCCTGATCAGTCAACATAAAAAGGAAAATAATGTGAGTAAGTTTTCGTATGTCAACTCAAAGCACTCACTGTATTTGCTAAGCAAGCAGGGTACGTAGTACTAGATATTTATTGAAAAAGGTGTGGCTTGATACAAACCCTCACCACCTTAGGTGAGATTCATTTCACTGCATTGTGACACAAAAAACATTGACCCCATCCCTCAGTCCAAGACATTAGTTGGGTTAATTGCATTTCTTCAGTTTGGGATTTAATGGACGATAAGTATAGTGCAAAACACTTAATTCAATGCAATATAAAGACAAATGTCAAAACTCAACACCAAAGACCTTTTTTTTTTAAATAAATAAAAAAATACCCATATATAATCAGCCTCCCCACATATATAAGCATTAAAATACCCAAAGATCAATAAGTTAATAATTACCTTCCATCAACAAAGCTCAAAACCACCTTGGGCAATTTCCCATTCCCTTCCGTGACTTTAACGCCTAAGCTAGTTTCTGAACTTAAGCTTGCAAATGCCATACCACTAAATATGTACAACAAAATAATAATAATAAATATAATTTGATTGGTGCCCAAGAAGAGAAATGGAATTCCTCCAAAACTATATTGGCTGCAACACTCATGTTTAAATTTAAATAGGGTCTAAAGTGTCCAAGCTTAGATTTACCTCATACTACCACGACCATGGAAAACAAAAGTGGCAAGATACTTGAATGAAGTTGGGGCTGATTCCTACTAAGCACCCCTTTCCTCATTATTGTTATTTTTTCTACTAATACCCCAAAACAAATTTATCAACTAACCGCGTGTAGTGGGGTGTAAGCTATTGTTCATTATTCCGAACTTACCAAAATATTTGAACAGGTGACCTTAGTCCAAGGACACCTAGCATCTTCATTATCTAATAAACATGAATGGAAGAATAAACCACAAGTCACCTCATGGAAAACTAATCCTACCATTAAAACCAGAAAATCAAACATTGAAAAGCACAATAACAATGATCAATTTCTCTATTAAATTTTTTTATACATTATCATGTATCAAAAACATTGGATAAAACCCACTTTTATTTTGTAATTACTTGTTTAAAAGTTTAAGCCCTGGGTTAGTAATTTATAATTACTTGTTGCGTGTTACTTATTAGCTATGATGAGTTGACGACCATATAATATGGAAACTAAGACACGTAAAACAATGATAACACAATATCGAGATTGCATTCTAGTTTTAGTCACTTTCGTGTTTTGTTGATAATTTTTTCAATTCTAAAATCGCGAAAACTGCATGACCACGAGCTAAATTCAGTGAAATTAACCTCAAAATTAAACTAATTTCTCCCAAAAGCATCAAATTCAAGAAAAACATCAAACATCATAGTATAAACTAACTAAGCTTCAATCTTTCAATAAGTAATCAAACAAACTAATCAATATAGGTAACAAGTAAGTAAAAAAAGTAACAAAATTTCGAGGTTAACAATGTCACAATTTATAATAAATAACTGAAATTTAAGTTAAACAACCACAACAAATAACTAATGAAAATGAACAGAGATAACACTTTTTACGCTTTAGTGAAAACCCAATTTTCAAAAAAATTGAAAACCCAAATTACTTGTTACCTTACTTAAAGTAAGCTTTCTTCTCTAGATCGGGAGATTTTGCGTTGGAATAATGAAGAAAGGTTTGTCCTTTGGGTACCAAAGCAACTAACTTGAAAACCCTTAGAAGGTTGACCAATAAACAAATTATCATCAGTAATGAATTAAAATTGAGAAAGATAGAGACGAAAAGGAAGAAGAAATACCTTATCTGGCTCTTGGTAGAGGCGGCAGCAAGAACCAGCAGCGCCAACACTTCACCCCTTCTCCCCCTTTTGCTCACTCTTTTCATACTCTGACTCATGGCTATGTTGACCACTTCACCTGATAAGCACGAGGTGAAATAATCCCCGCTTAAACTTTAGCCTTTTTCTTTTGTTTTTTTTTTGGTTAATTGGTCTCACTTTCTCTATTTCATTTTAGCATTGGTCACAGTTGACTATCCGTTAGTTAATATCTGGATAAACGTCACAAAATAATCCCGGTAATTCAGTAACGGTTAAATAACTTTGTAACGGAATACTAACCGTTATTAATTTACTAACGGATGTATATGTGTTACAAACGTGAAATTGCAATTGTTAGAAAATCCTTGTTATGGTGTAGTGGTAGTGCATGAAGAGACTGTTGAGGCAAATTCTTTTACAGAGGATCAGGTTGTCAAATGGGGCGCTGAACTGAATCAAAGAGCTGTTAACTCACCATCTTTGCAGAATGAGAGCAATGCAGAAGAGGGTTCGAATAGCAGAGGAATAGACTCATATTCATCGACATCGACAGGACATGTTGAGCCTACATCCTTGGGTGACGAAAACAGGTCCAAATTAATATATGAGGCTAATACTCTGCTGAGATCAGTTAATTGGGCTGATTTAGCGGATGATGAGAATGAAGAGGCCGATGAAGAACCATGTCAGACGATAGTAAAGAAAAAGAATAAGCCGAAATGGATGTTGCAGGAGTATTCTCCTCCATCCACAAGGGCGAGGAAAAATAACTCAACATAATCAATGACGAACGTCCTATTCTGGAATGTTCATGGAATCAGAAGAACATCTCCTAAGTTATATTTAGAATACATCATACAGAAGTACAAGCTAGACTTGATCGGTTTGGCGGAGCCTCTCATAGCTCCCACTGTTACTCGTTCATGGCTGATTAACAGGGGCTACATCAATAATTTTGTGCATAATCACTCAGATAGCAAAATAGGAAATATCTGGGTTTTTTGGAAGAATGGCATGGCGGTGAATGCGGTTGTCATTAATGATCAGCATATAACTGTAAATATGAATCAGCATTTCATATCTTTTGTACATGCCAAATGCTTCTACATACAAAGAAGAGCCTTATGGGAAGAACTTGGGGTTTTTGGTGCACTAAACACTTCTTGGGTTGTAATTGGCGACTTCAACTCCATTACCACAAGAACTGAGAAGAAAGGTGGAAGGTATATGAACCAAAGAGCAATGAATGAGTTCGTGGATTTCATAAACAATAATGCTCTTTTGGACACGGCCAATTCGTTAACAATAGCTGGCTGCTAGAGAATCCTAACTGGAGATGCAAGATATTGCAACAAAAGTTCTCTGACCACTCACCAGTAATGGGATGGTGTAACAAAAACACTAGGCCTGAAAATGTTTCGTTCCGGTTTAGAAAGATTTGGCTCAAGCACAATCAGTTCATGAATATGGTAAAGTTAAGTTGGAGTGAGCCAATGTGTGATGGTCCTATTCGTCTTGTCATGCGCAAGCTCAAAAGACTCAAGAGTACTCTAAAGGCCTGGCACAAAAATACATACTGGGGCACTAGAGATAAAATTGCTCAGGCAAACAAATCCTTCAAAGACATCCAAAAACAGCAAGAGTAGGAGTCCTTTGATGTCCAACTGCACTTACAAGAAATGGAAACGGAGAAACTCATCTCAAACCTCATGCACACGGAAGCCACTATGTGGAAACAAAGAGCATGCATCAAAGAGGAGCTAGAAGGGGATAGAAACTCTGCTTATTTCCAGGCTAAAGCACAAATTCGGTAGTCCAAATATTTTATTGAGGAGATCAAGATAGTTGAAGGAAATATATTGCATGACCAAGGTCTTATCAAGGAGTACATGGTGCAAGCCTACAAAGTCAAGTTTGAGGCCATCCCGGTGCTGCGGAACCAGGAGCTTCTGAACCTCATCCCACATGCGGTTATAGAACAACAAAATGACATGCTCATAGCTATACCTAGCGGGAGAGAAATAACAGACACAGTCATGGGTATGGATCCACAAAGCTCCCCAGGACCTGATGGCTTTCAGGGCTTGTTCTTCTAGAAATGTTGGAGCATTGTGAGCACTGATGTTTGTCGAGCCATTAGTTCATTCTTCACTGATCACATCATCCCGCAAGGAATGAATGAAAATTTTCTGGTACTGATTCTGAAATGCAAGAATGCTCGGGAAATTGGTCAGTACAGGCCACTCTGTTTAAGTAACTTCCTTTTTAAGATTGTTACTAAAATTTTGGCTAACCGGCTAACCTCTATTGTCATGAACATCATTTGTTGTGAGCAACATAGTTTTTTGAAGGGGAGAACAGGAAGTACGACAATTGCAATGGCCTCAGAACTCATTAATGATATGCATATAAAAAGATGGGGTGAAAATGCAGTCATCAAATTGGACATCTCTCAAGCATTTGATTCACTAAGCTGGGATTTCCTTTTTATGGTGCTAGAGAGATTTAGATTCAGCCCAAAGTTCCGTGAAATGATCAAGAACATTCTCAGCAACGCAAAGATTTCTATTATGATAAATGGTGGATCGTGTGGGTTTTTTGGCACCGGCAGAGGACTTCGGCAAGGGGATCCACTATCTCCGCTTCTTTTTGCTATTGCGGAGGATGCTCTTGGCAGAAGCGTAGTGAGACTGCAAACTTAAGGCAAAACCATCCCTATGGCTTTTGTTGGGAATACATACTCTCCATCACACCTTCTGTTTGCGGACGACATCATCCTATTTGCAAATGGAAGTTTAAAAGGCCTCAGATACTTGAGAAATTGCCTAAATGACTACCAACTAGCGGCTGGACAACTCATTAACAGGGAAAAAAGTAAGTTGTTCCTCGGAAGCATGATAGACACCAAAAGAAAAAAGGTGGAAGCAATTTTTGACATGAAGGAAGGCTCTTTGCCTGAAGTATACCTGGGGGCCCCTATTCAAAGGTCGTGTCACACAATCCAGCATGCAAATTCTAGTTGACAAGATAAAAAAGAGAGCAAGTGGATGGGCAGGAAAGTTACTTTTATTTCAGGGGAGAGTGGTCCTTGCACAGACTATACTGAACATCATGCCAGTGTACAACATAGGAATCTACAAATGGCCGAGACAAAACATAAAGGAAGGGGAAAAAGCCATCAGAAACTTCATCTGGTTTGGAAACCCAGCAGTAAGAAAGACTATCACGCTAAAATGGGCGAAAGTGTGCAAGCCAAAGGCAGAAGTGGGTCTAGGCCTTAGACCCCTGAAGGAGTTGAACCTTGCACTGCTCATGAAACTGGCATGGCAAATGATAACGACGGACAACCAGTGGTCACAGTATATGGTGCAAAAATACAAATTGAAACACGAAAGGTGGTTGGCTAGTCACAAATGCTCATCCATTTGGAAAGGGCTGAATTGGGCTTTGGAAGAAATGGAAGGGCATATAGGCTGGTCTATTGGCTCAGGTAGCTCTCTAGACATTTGGAGAGATGATTGGGCTGGCCCAAACTCGGCAATGGCCCTGCATCCGCACTTTGACTGGAGTAATCATTCTTCATAAGTTCGAGACCTGATTGTGAACAACCAATAGAGCTTTCCCGATAGTTTGATCAATGTCTACGCTTTTCTAGAAATGGATCTAAACTCTCTGCTGCCTCCAAGTACCGAAATTGAGGATAGAAGAATTTGGAAACCGGATAAGGAAGGGAAATTCTCGGTGTCATCTGCCTTCAAAACTATCAGAGAGAAAGGGGCTGTTGTCTGGTGGGGAACAATCATCTAGAACAGCTACGTGCACCCCAGGACAGCTGGAATTGCATGGAAAATCTTGCAAAGAATCATTCCGACGGATGATAAGGTGAAGCGTAAATCCATTCTGATTTTTTCCAGATGTGATGGATGCAAAGAAGAGGAGGAGAGTTACGAGCATTTCTTATGGAGGTGTCCCACCTCTCAAGCACCTTGGGAATGGATTCTTCAAATATTTCATTTGAATCCGCAATTAGCAACAGGAGAGGTAAACATAAAGGGACTTATCAAAGCAAAACGACTTGCAAGTCCTTTGATCAGAGAGTTGTGGACTTCTGCAGTTCTAAGTATGCTAGTAGCCATTTGGAAGATGAGAAATTCTCAAAGATACAATGACTCAAGCTTCAACTCTAGACACATAAGGAACCAGGTAAGGAAGGTTACTGGGCGTCTGTCTAAGAGTCACATGTACAACACTGCTGCCGAACTTGCTATTCTGCACTCTTTGGATATCGAATGCAAGCCAAAGCTGCTCAGTGCAATCTAGCAAGTCAACTGGTACCCACCTGAACAAGGAGAGATTAAAATCAACTGTGATGGATGTTCACTTGGAAATCCGGGAAGAGGAAGCGTTGGTTTAACATTCAGAGATTACCAATCTAATTTACTTGGAATTCTGGCACAAGGTCTCGGGGTGGTCACCAATTATGAGGCAGATGGCATTGTGATTGTATTAGCAACAAAGAGAGAAATTGCTCATGGCTGGAGGATAATATGGATAGAAACTGACTCCCAATCGGTTGCTCATTCTTTCGCAAATGGTCACATTTCATGGAAACTAAAAACTAGATGGGAAAGAGCCACTCAAAACTTGATATCCTACAGGATAACACACAGTTGGATAGAAGCTAACTTTAGTGCTGACTCGGCAGCAAAGCATCGGGCGACTTTGGATATAGATGCATCGGAATGGAGTGCATCACGGCCATCTTTTGTACCCAAAATCGAGAGTCCTAACCAGGTGTACTTTAGATTTAGCTAGAGTATGCTCATTACTTTTGCATAGTGGTACGTGGGAACCTATCCTGTAACATGTTAACGATGTCTCATCATGTAACCTTATATTTATATTAATATATTCACATTTTGCCTGCAAAAAAAAAGACATGAAAGGGTCAGTGTCCATGTTTAAGGTAGGGGTTTCTAGTTCGAAAGTGGGATTGGGGTCTTGGATGTTTTGAAGGGGGGTGTCTATGTTTTTTATTTTCTTGTATGGGTGCCATGTGTTTTTGAGTCTGGGGATGACATGTGTGTTATTATTAATGAGTGTTGAGGGTTTGGATGGGTCGAATTCTGTCACGAATTGTTGTTGTTGTTGTTGTTGTTCGTGGGATGATGGGTCCGTTTCTTGGAGAGAAAAAGTGGAAGAAGATGGTCCCCTTTTGTACCCGTGGAGGGGTTTGGTGTAATGATATTGAAATGTTATGGATGGAAAGAAGGACAAGGGATTGGGAAAAATGCCAAAGAGGATGTGCAAGTGGTGCAGTATGTTAGGAGAGGGAATAAGGAAGGGTTGGGGTTTCAACCGGATAAGCCTACTTTCGATAAAAAAGGGCGTGAGCAGAAACAACTCGTTACTCCCAAAGGGGAGAATGGGAAGACTAGACATGTTATTGGGATTGATGAGAAACTTGTTAGGGAGTTTGTTTTTCATTTTCTTGTATGGGTTCCATGTGTTTTTGAGTCTGGGGACGACGTGTGTATTATTATTAATGAGTGTTGAGGGTTTGGATGGGTCAAATTCTATCATGAATTGTTGTTGTTGTTGTTATTCGTGGGATGATGGGTCCGTTTCTTGGAGAGAGAAAATGGAAGAAACTCCATTAGATCTAACCACGCACTCGCTAATCGCCAAATTCTGCACCCTTAATGCTCAGACATGTTGAACAAATTACCAAACACCCGTTTTCAAGTCTATCTCCCAGCCAAATGTCTACCTAAAACAGAATATTATTACCAACTACAAGTTTATACCTCATAGTCCACTTATAAACCTGGGACACCTTCTAGATGCCCCTCCAAATACCAAAACCATACTAAATGCAAATAGGACCACTCTTCCAACCAAGATGAGATTCACCAAACCTCGACTCAACTACTAGTCTGCACAAGTCAGGAATTCAACACTATTGGTCCATGGTTTCGTAATGTCGGTGAAATTCCAAAAAATTTAGCCAATTCGAAATCTCAGGAATGTTGACTTAAAAGTTAAAGAACATGAAATTTTGTGTCAATCATCTCCATCCTCAAAAAAATGGAACCAACAACGAAGCTTTCCTTCTCCCTCTCCTCAAAACCAAACCCTAACAACAGAAGGGGACCATCTTCTTCCACTCTCTCTCCAAGAAACAGATGTGCAAGTGGTGCATTAATAACACACACGTCATCCCCAGACTCGAAAACACATGGAACCCATACAAGAAAATAAAAAACATATACCTCCCCCCCTCCTTCAAAACATCCAAGACCCCAATCTCACTTTCGAACTAGAAACCCTTGCCTTAAACATGGACACTGACCCTTCCATGTCTTATGGTCTAAACATTCGGGACAAGAATATTAAAGAAGAAGAAGAAGAAGAAGAAGAACGAGTTGGGTATAATCCAGTAGAGAATGTACTACCTAAGAAGTTTAAAGAGGATATGAAGAATTTACCGGACGATAGAGGGATGGACGAGTTTGAGGATGTACTCGTGGAGGGGTTTGGTGTAGCAATATTGAAAGGCTATGGATGGAAAGAAGGACAAGGGATTGGGAAGAATGCCAAAAAGGATGTGCAAGTGGTGCAGTATGTTAGGAGAGGGAATAAGAAAGGGTTAGGGTTTCAACCGGCTAAGCCTACTTCCTATTCTACTTATCGGTCATGTAGTTTAGACTAACAGAGTTACATATTCAGAAACATACTTAAGAAGGTTATGTTAGTTTACTTGCCGCAAGCATGCTATAGAGCTTCCAATTAGGGCTGGTCATCGAGCTACCCGAGTCGAGTACCATGCTCAAACTCGATTCGCACCTTCAGCTTGCTCGAGCTCGAGCTATACTTGAACTCTACTTCGAGCTTAATATGGGGCTCAAGCTCGACTCGCTCGGTTGTGCTAATAGCTCAAGCTCGACTTGGCTTGACTCATTTTTTCACTACGAGCTCGAGTTCAAGCAAACGCTCAAGCTCAATTATGCTCGTTTGAATTCAAACTCGAACTCCAACAATTTTTTTGATTAAACATCTCTATATAATCAAAAAGACAAACACAATATAATCTAATCTACTAAAATTGCATAAAAATGAAAACTAACAAATACCCAACACTTGAAATTGACTTAAAAAACCCAGAAATAGAATAGATATGTCCTTTAATAGCCATAAGCAAAGTTTTTTTAGAATCGGATCCATCATAAACATTCAACTCTTCTTCAATAACTTCCCCAAGTTGTACAGGTGGTGCTAAAGGTTCCATCTCAGCTTCATAAGACCTTGGTCTTGGACTCTTGGTGGTGAAGCAAATAACCTAGAAGCAAGATAATAGAAAGCTATTGCTAATTTTCTATACCTAAAACCGTGAAAAAAGTTAATGGTGACAGACCTGTGTATGCTATTATTGATTCTTTTAAGTATGTTGGGGCGTTAGGCAAGTGGGTACAGTTCAATGGGTCATAGTTTTATGGGTTGTGAACTTGTGGGATATAAATTATTTGACTGGGTATGGGTATGGGTATGGGTATGGGTATGTGTTTATAAAACGAGTAGCTCATGAGCTACTTAAGCTTGAGCTCGACTTGAGTAGCTTGCAAGCTACTCGAGTTACTCGCCATCTAGAACGAGCTTTAAATTAAGCTCAAGCTTGACTTATATTTTTATACGGACGAGTTTGAGTCGAGCCTTCGACAGCTCGAGTTACTCGCGAGCAGCTCAACTCGATGACCAGCTCCACTTCCAATTATCCACCAAGTTGCCTTCAGGACCACATATATGTTTTCATACTGCATATCTTGTAGTCATTCTTTTCATCCATCTTCAACCAGCAATGTGTTGTTCTATGATTGTCATTTATGTGTTTCAGGAAGCAATAAACAGTGCTACTCAAGATTGGGGTCTGAAATGTCTTCGATATGAAATAAGTAAGAGATCATGATAGTCATTTAATTAAGTGTTCATTTTCTTACTGTCTCCTTCAGAAATGTTTATAATCTACTTCTGTTTTCTTCCTTTGTAGGGGATATTAATCCTCCACGCGGTGTGAGAGCTGCTATGGAGATGCAAGCTGAATTAGAGCGTAGAAAAAAAGCTCAAGTTCTCGAGTCTGAAGGTCTTTTTTTGTGAAACTTAGTAGTTCAAAATCAAATACTGATACTTGTTGTAGAAAAATATCAGTCTTCTTGCATCATTTAACTGTTTAACATAGTTTGTGTATGATCTAACAGGAGAGAGGCAGGCAAACATTAATATTGCCGATGGAAAGAAAAATAGTGTAATCTTAGCGTCAGAAGCTGCAATGATAGATCAGGTTAATAGAGCTAAAGGTGAGAGGTTATGATTCTGTAATACTTTTGGCATGCGTTTCTTTTATGTTTATAATATGTGTATACTACTGCATATCTTTAATATATCATGTTACAGAAAAAATAGCTAATGCAACTAGTCCTGTGTTAGACAGGACATGTTTATCTTGCACTTTGTCCTGTTGGGCCACTTTTTTCCTGTGGGACAGTTGAACTGGTTTTCGTTTGTTCGTTCATGGTTCATGAACACGATAAATAAAATCTCTGTTTTCTGATTGATAAGTAACATTATATCACTTCAAAAGCTACATGATACTATAAAGCTGACAACTGAAAGTAGTTCCATGTCTAATCTGTAATTCTGCTATTCCTTTTCATCTGCCTTTTTATTACTTACACGTGTGTTCTTTTGCAACACTATTACTTCTCAGTCTATCAGGAGAGGCGGATGCCATACTTGCTAGAGCACAGGCAACTGCCAAAGGAATTTATCTGCTTTCGGAAGCCATTAAAACAAATGGTGGAGTTGAGGGCTATAGTTGCCCAACCTTGATTGCAATGCTTTTAATTTTGATTTATCTTATAAAGAACTGCATTTCATAAAGAATCATTAGGAAGAAAAAGAGAACAAAAAGATTTTTAGTTTCGCAGCTTCTATATTTGCTTTCTCTTAAGGTTCTGACTGACCATTTTGCAGGCCGCAAGTCTAAGAATAGCTGAGCAATAATTGACCAAAAGGTGAGTAATGAACCCTGCCAACAGTTATAATATCAATAGGTGGAATCGGTGGAAGTTGCAAAAAGTTTTATATTCATGTTGGGGTTATCCCTCACATGAGGAGAGAAAAGGAGTTGATTTCTGCTTGGAGAAGTCTGAGCGCGACCCGCGTTCAGATTGGCCTTGACCAAGGCGCGACCCGCGCCCATGCCGTGGAAGACCTCCAGTACCTTCAGCGCGACCCGCGCTCGACTTGGTCTTGCCCGAGGTGTACCCCGCGCCCAAGTCTATTTTTAGAAGAAATTGTGGACCACGAGTTTGCAATAAGAGTTAAAGTTTTTGGCAAAACCTAACACCCAGAAAACACGCGAGAGGTAGCACAAAAGTTAGAGAAAACCCAATCTTGAAAGCTATCAAGATTGAGGGATAACCTTTCTGAGGAGAGACAACCCTGTAAAGAGATAAGAGTGATCTAGTAAGGTGAGAGACTGAAAGGAGAGATTGTAATCTTCCTTCCCACTTTATAAAGAACTAGCTCTTGTGGAAGTAGGCACTATTGGCCGAACCACAGTATATCTTTGTGTTGTGGTATGCGTTTAATTCTGCTTTACATTATTATATGTTGTTAATATTTGTTTAGCGAGTTGGGCATATTAGTATAGGTTGTAGTTGATATTTAGAATTTGTCTGGAGTTGAATTGTGTTCAAATACAAGTTATCTGTGTAGTGGGGGAATCGATTGGTATTGGTTTAAACCCAACAAGTGGTATCAGAGCCTTGGTTAGATTAGCCTAGGGTGTTATCCAAATCTTGGTTGGAAGGTGTTTGACAAAATTTGTGAGAGAAGATTTGAGTTTAAATAACTTGTAGAAATGGACAATTCTGTGAACACTCGTATGACGAGTTTGAATAGGAATAACTACACCATGTGGAAAGCCAGGATGGAAGACTTGCTCTATTGCGAGGACCTGACACAACCCATTGAGAATGGGGGAGTAAAACCGGATATAGTATCCGATGCAGATTGGAAGACGCTTGATGAAAAAGCGATTGGGTGCATTAGACAACGGATTGACAACAATGTAATCCGCCTTGTATCCCAAGAGACCATAGCTTTCATCATGTGGAAGACTTTAGAAGACCTCAACGAGAAGACAAGAAAGGATGCACAAAATAGCTCCTGTCACTCAGAGATCCTTGTTACAGAAAAGTAAGAGAGAGGCAAAAGCAGAAAACCATCTCATTCTAGAGGTGAGGACAAAAGAAAATCTAGGAGCGCGAGCAGACCTCCTAAGAAAAACTTGTCGTGCAATTATTGCGGTATCCATGACCACTTCAAATATGAATGCATAGAATTGAAGAGGGATAAGAAGACTAGTACCGTACATGAAGACAAGTTAGAGTTGAAAGAAAGCACCACTGGTCGAGACACCACATATATCGCTTCAGAAGGTGAAGTAGGAATTGTGTCAGATGGTCACAAGTTATGCTTGAGCACTTCATACCAGGGTACAGAGTGGGTGGTAGATACAGGTGCTTCTTACCACGTCACACCCCATAAGAGTTTCTTCACTACCTATAAATCTGGTGATTTTGGTGAGGTGAAGATAGGCAACAGTGGAGTCTCGAAGATTATAAGCATTGGAGATGTTCATGTAGAAACCAATGTCGGCTACACCTTGACACTCAAGGATGTAAGACATGTCCCTAACATACGACTAAGCCTAATTTCGGCTAGGAAGTTAGATGACGATAGCTTTGTAAACTCGTTTGGTAACGGGGTATGGAAACTGAGCAGAGGTTCCATTGTAGCAGCTAGAGAGAAGAAAACTTGCTCTCTTTACAAAACATAGGCTAGTTTGTGTAAAGCAGAAGTGAATGCGGCAGAAGAAGAAGCTTCCTCCGAACTGTGGCACAAGAGACTGTGTCATATGGGTATAAAAGGGATGGAAGTTCTTGCTAAGCAGAAGGCCTTGCCAGACATCAAAGGTACACATTTAAATACATATACTCACTATTTGGTACGAAAACAACATAGGGTGTCTTTCCAAAGATTCCCGTCTCACAGAAAGGGCAATGTCCTTAAACTAGTGCACACAGACTTATGTGGTCCTATAAAAGTGAAGTCCCACGGGGGAGCTTCATATTTCGTGACCTTCATTGATGATGCATCAAGAAAGATATGGGCCTATAGTCTGAAGACCAAGGATGAAGTACTTTGTATGTTTGAGAAATTCCACAGTATGGTGGAAAGAGAGACTGGGAAGTTGTTGAAGTGTATTTGCTCAGATAATGGGGGTGAGTACATTGGGCCGTTTGAAGAGTATTGCCAAAGTTATGGGATTCGTCATGAGCAGACCGTTCCCTGTCAAACATACTCTAGGACCAACACCAAAATTTTGGTACAGCTACTGAGATCATGACCAATTTGCAAGAGATGTTTGGTGAACAAAATTGCACTAAACGTCAGATTGCAATGACAAACCTGATTAATACAAAAATGGATGACGGGACTCAAGTTATGGAGCATATCCTTAAGATGATTGGCTATGTCAATGAGTTGGAGATCCTAGGCGCTGAAATAGATGCCAATTCTCAGGTTGATGCTATTCTTCAGTCTTTGCCAGTTTCATTTAATCAGTTCAAGTTGAACTACAACATGAACAATATGGATCTGACACTGCCAGAGTTAATGAACTCTTTGCAACAGGCTGAAGACTTTGTTAAGGTTAAACCAAGTGTAATGGTCTCAGAAAATGTTGGTGTTTCCAAGCCTAAGCCAAAAGGCAAAGGCAAGTGGAAAAAGGGTAAAAAGTTTGCCCTTAAGGCAAAAAGGGGAGTGGAGAAGAATTCAGGGGATAAAGCAAAATGTAATTGTTACCATTGTGAAAAGCCTAGCCATTGGAAGCGGAACTATAAAGAGTATCTAGCTATGAAACAAAAAAAAAATGGTATGCAATCCTTTATTCTTGAAACCAAAGAGTTGGTTTTTCCTTCTGACACCTGTTAAGTGGAATAAGAAGCCACTAACTACTTTTGTAAAATGTTACAGGAGTTTCAGAGGAAAAGAATAATGAATGAAGAAAAGGTGTACCAGGCACTAAGGACAGAGGCAAATGTTGCTACAGTATCAATAGGAGTTTATTGTTTAGCATTAGAAAAGAAAATGTTGGTTTTAGAAGATTATTTGTATGTTCTAGGGATAAAGAGAAATTTGGTTTATGTTTCTGCACTTTATAAGTCAGAATATAATATTCTATTTCATTTGATTCAAAAGTTGTAATCAGATTAAATAAAAAGATTATTGCCTATGGTTTTTTGGAAAATGGTCTCTATTTACTTTCTTCTATGCTAAAAATAAATGATTTTGATATTAGTAATTCATCATATGTTATTACCTCAAAAGAGGGTATTTTCTTCAGTTAATCTAACAAACTTGTGGCATTTAAACTTGGTCATATCAATCTGAATAAGATTGATAGCTTGGGTGAAAGATGGGATTTTAAGTTCACTTCCTTTATAATCTTCTTCAACCTGTAATCTTACTTAAAAGGAGAGGTGACTAAAATATCTTTTAAAGTAAAGGGTCAAAAGCCACATAGTTAATAAAGTTAGTACATACTACATGGGCCTATAAATGTGAAAACAAAAGATAACTTAATGCAAAATATGATTTTGTTTCAATTAAGTGCACCAAGAACTCCACAACAAAAAGAGATTGCAGAAAGAAGGAACATAACCTTATGGGGTATGGTTTGGACTATGGTGAGTTATTCAAACTCTCCCTATATCTTTTTGAGATAAGCCTTAGAAATGTCAGCAGATATTCCTATTTATGTTCAATCTAGATTAATTTATAATTTAGATAAAACTTCCATGTAAAGTTCAGAGTTTATCTAAACCTACTCCGGTACTTCGTCGTAGTGGGAGGACAATTAGTCTTCAAAAAAAGTTAATCCTATTATTAAGGGAAACTTTATATGTTATATCAGATGACAAGGATGTAGATCCTATAAACTACGAAGAAGCAATTTCTGACATTGATTTGAGTAAATGACTTAAATCAATAAGATGAGAAATGGAGTCCTTATATTCCAACAATGTTTGGGAACTTGTTGATCCTTTGCCAAATATTAAGCCAATTAAGAATAAGTAGTTCTTCAAAAGTTAAAGAGAAGCTATTAGTAAGGTAGAGACTTTTAATGCGAGACTGGTTGAGAAAATGTTTACTCAAAAATAGGGTATCGATTATGAGAGAACTTTTTCGCCAGTAGTCATGAAAAGTCCATTAGAGTCCTTCTAATGATTGCTGCTCATTATGACTATATGATTTGGCAAATGGATGTAAAGACCGCGTTTTAGAACCTCGAGGCTTTACAGTTCCTACAATCTTTAAGGAGTTGGAATGTAAACTTTAATCAAATAATCAAATCATTTGGTTTTGATCAATGTAAGGAAGGACCTTGTGTTTTACAAGAAGATTGAAGGTAAGATGCCTATGTTATTGGTCTCATATGTATATGATACACTATTTATTATGAATGATATAGTCTATGAGAACCAAATACTATATATATTGGTATATATGTATGTGCAGATCCTTATATAAATATTATAGGTTTTAGAATGGTTGTTATATGGCTTTGAAGGCCAGTGGGAGATTGTTGGGATATTTGGCCTTTACAAAGCCAATGAACATTTATTGATTATACATGATGATGTTTAATTAAATACACGTATCTTATTATTATGCATATGGGTGGACTCATATCATATGATGAAACCATAACTTTCATAGGTAATAGAATTAGAACAATCAAGCATATGAAGAGTCATGTGTGGGAGATTTGATTGTATCTCTTCACTTATAAGACTGTAATATACATAACTGCTATATGATAGGATGATGATATCTCAATCATTTGAGTATGACTCTAAGTTTGTATATTGCTGTAGTCACATGACTGACACTGAAGGGATCAAAGTGAGAACACGCTATAAATTCGTTGTTAAGATTAGTGTGCAAATCTCACTCTACCGATTAATCCCTAGACTTGAGGAATTGTGAAAATTCATTGTGTCTCAAATTTATTACTTTGAGACATTAAAAAGTAATGTCTATTCATAAACTAGACTTGAGGTTTTGGGTAATGAATGTAGGACGTCTTGAATCACGAATTCTAATAAAGGATCTACCACTCTACGGAGTTATGTATTAGGAAATTGTGACATAACTAATTGAGCTCAAACCCGTCCAGTATAAGAAATAGTTTCTTAATGCTCAATTGATGTTAAATGTCAATTAGACATGTGTGTGACAGTGAAGAACAAATTCCCAATGGTCTAATTGTGAATACAAGTAAGGTAGAGGGACTTAGATATAATTAATGGTAGGAAAAGACTTTTTTGAAAGTTCCAGGGGCCTTATTGTAAATATGAATTTGTTAATGGACACTTTCCATATTAAAGAGATATATATTAAAAGTGTTTTAATATATCAAGTACAATTACTTGTATGACAAGGACTTGTCCTCTTAAGATAAGACTTGGAATCCTAAGTGGATCCCACTACACACACTTACGTATTCTCAAAGTTTTCTCTATATAATAGAATGACTTTTTGGTGAAAGGGACCATTAGTCTTTCTAGGAAAAGTACAACTAAAAGTAGGAGAAAAGCAAAAGTGTTTTGTGGTGTGTTGTGTGGTGAATACTACTAGAAAGCTAAAGACTAAGTGATTTGGATTCAACTTTGGAAAGTTTCTCTTTACTGTCAATCTCCAATTCTGGCTTTGAATGTATTTTTCTTTTAATTCCTTTTTTGATCAATAATAGATTAGCATGTTAAAGAGGAGGATTAAAGTAATCCCAACATATTTTAACATGTCAATGAAAGCTTCTCTCTGCTTCGTTGCTTATACTGCAACTTCCCATACATGGACGGTCAAATTAGGCACCACGCAACGAGTAATTGATTTCCTAAACTAGTCAAACACAGCATGAAATGCGTAGTTACCAAGCAGCATGGGAGGACTAACATGATAGTTCAAATTTTGACACCTGAAAAATCAACAAATATGGACATAGTCAGCCTATTATGGTTGGCCGAGCCAGTATCCGATAGATGCACGGCCTTACCTAGAGTGAGATTCTCTGAGGGCTTTCCTAGTAGCCACCAAAGCAACAATCAATCTGCCTTCATCATCTTCTCTTCAAAAATGAGACCCTTTGTTAAAATGTAGAAAAGCATTAGAAAACAACATCCACGCATCCATTTTCAGTAGGTCCAGAATCCAGATAGCAATGATCAAGGAAATAGTTCTTCCAACAAATATAAAGCAATTAAGTGCCAGAATCCCTCCCTATCATTTTATCAGGAGAACAAATTAAATCAAGAGAACAATTTTATATTTTTGAATGAGAAAATAGAAAACACCATAATCTTATCCTTTCACGATTAAGGTGATCTGTGATTCACTTTAAATTCTTACCATAATCCAAAATTAAATGGATGTCTGACCTACAAACAAAACTTATCATGAAAAGATTTGAACTGGGGAAGTAAAAGTATATGAACTACAAGAACAGAGTTCTTGACTCAGCTAGTCAAAAAGAAAGTTCTTTTTTTTTAAGAAGTGCCACTAATGATGTCTAAAAGAAACTTCTCATTTCAACCACTAATCTTATGCATCAGCTCCTCATTTCTTGTTATTCTATAGCGAGAAAACAGGTTCTCCAATAATGTTGTTAAGACTTTGCTACACTCTTTGAATCACCTTCCTTCGTCTCACTGGAACCATCCCTTCTCTTGGTGTCCAATAAACCAGAATGGGTGCTCTTGCCGATCTTGCGTCACCAGAACCACAAATCATAGTTTTGTATATTGACATGGCCTGAGCCATCATGCTGGCAGGGTTCGCGGTCATGCTAGGGAGTAACATGGTTGTGCCCTGCAAAAGAAAATGAATGAATTGTTGGGGTTTATACCAATACCAATCGATTCCCCCACTACACAGATAACTTGTATTTGAACATAATTCAACTCCAGACAAATTCTAAATATCAACTACAACCTATACTAACATGCCCAACTCGCTAAACAACTATTAACAATAGATAATAATGTAAAGTAGAATTAAACGCATACTACAACACAAAGATATACCGTGGTTCGGCCAATGGTGCCTACTTCCACAAGAGCTAGTTCTTTATAAAGTGGGAAGGAAGATTACAATCTCTCCTTTCAGTCTCTCACCTTACTAGATCAATCTTATCTCTTTACAGGGTTGTCTCTCTGTAAATGTTATCTTTCAATCTTGATAGCTTTCAAGATTGGGTTTTCTCTGACTTTTATGCTGCCTCTCATATGTTTTCTAGGTGTTAGGTTTTGCCAAAAACTCTAACTCTTATTGCAAACCCGTGGTCCACAAATTCTTCTGAAAATAGACTTGGGCGCGGGGCGCGCCTCGGGCAAGACCAAGTCGAGCACGGGTCGTGCTGAAGGTACTGGAGGTCTTCCACGGCATGGGTGCGGGTCGCGCCTTGGTCAAGGCCAATCTGAGCGCGGGTCGCGCTTAGACTTCTCCAAGCAGAAATCAACTCCTTTTCTCTCCTCATGTGAGGGATAACACCAACAATCTCCCCCTCCCGAACAGTAAGGGGGGCTTCCTCCATGCAATTTCCAAATCAACAGGAGGAGTGTGCCGCCATTCCGGCAATATCACAACAAACATCAAACTTACCTTTCGGTAAGACTTTGGTCATCATATCCGACCCGTTCTTGTCTGTATGGATCTTCTCGATACACAAATGCTTGTCTTCGAGTACTTCTCTAATCTAATGATAACACACGTGTATATGCTTAGATCTAGAATGAAAACTAGGATTCTTACTCAAATGGATGGCGCTCTGACTGTCACATAGAATTACAAATTGTTTCTGCTTTAGCCCTAGTTCGTCGAAGAACCTCTTCATCCATAGCATCTCTTTGCAACACTCAGTGGCTGCAATATACTTGACTTCTGTAGTGGAGAGGGCAACATTCAAAACCCTAACCGACGTGCCGCACGACCCACCATCTTTTCAAATTCCACAACACAAGGTGGTTACTATTTCTACTCTCAAACGTTTTGCATCCTCACACGTGCTAAAGTCATCTCCCAGTAGAACGCTCTTTACGAGCAAGATGCTCACTCAAGCTCACAGGCTACATAGCCTCAACACTTCTCACTAGTGGAAACTTACAATGCTAGGACCGACTTAGGGGAGAACGCTCTCTACGAGCAGGACGCTCACTCGAGCCCACAGGCTACATAGCCTTAGCACTTCTCACTAGTTGAAACCTACCGCTAGACGTGACTCAGTGAAGAACGCTCTCTAAGAGCAAGACGCTCACTCGAGCTCAAAGGCTACATAGCCTGGACACTTCTTACCAGTTGGAACCTACAACGCTAGACAAATGTAACAACATCAGGCAAATTGCATTCAAGACATCAAGAAAAAGTGCAAGGATAATAAACATGCATTTTATAAATGTAAAAGAACGAACTACCTGAATAAGCTCATGAAACCAATTTGTCTACTAGCCGAGCTGCTGGGACATCCCAGAAAACCAACTCAGTTAGTAAGCATTCGTCATATAACGAACTGCCCAGAACAATCTGGGAAACCAGTTCGTCTATTCTTAAACAATACCTATTATAGAAGCAAACTGCCCAGGTTTTCCCAAGTTATCAGCTCTTAATGTATATGGCTCATGCCACAACCATTTCAAAGGCGAACTGCCCAGGTAACCCCAGGAAACCAGCTTTATTGTATCATAACAACCAATCCCAAATAAGATAAACAAAAACAAGGGAACATTCTCTCACAGCTGATAAGATTCAAGAAACATTCGGCAAATTCTTAGTGGCTAGGGGCTCTAGCACGTCCTCCAAAGCAGCTCCATCCAAGGCGGGATCTGAGGCAACATCAGTCACAAGAGCATAACCTTCAAATACAAGAAGAACGATACTAACATCTCCAGGTGCGTCTAACATTGTGGCACCTCGAGCCCCACATTCTGGTTCCTCCTGTAACGCAAGGTATTTCTGCTCCAGATCGTTGTAGTCCTTGGCCAGCTCAGTCGCCTCTCCGAACAGAGTCTCATAGGCGTCTTTTGCCGCCTTGGCTGCAGCTGTTGCCTTCTCTACATACCTAGTGTACAGTGCGACCTCGTCATTCGCTTCCTCCAGTGCCCCTGCCATGACCATTTTTCTCCAGAGCGATCTGATCGTGCTGCTTCTTCAGTTCATCATAACTGGCTTGGAGAGAGACTTGAACAGAATGCACGCTCTCTAGTTATTCCTTCATCTTCTGTTGCTCGCCCTTTTCAGCCTCAGCGATCAGGGCCAGCTCTTTCAGGTTTTGGTACCCAGATAGTACCTACGAAGCAACATCACGCTTACACATCAACACATCGTTCTGCATACATAAAGAAAAAATCCAAATAACACAAACACTTACCAGACAATACCCAAGATCCATCGCCCTCACATTCGTAGCAAGGTCTCCCATGGCGTCCAAGTTCTGACGGTATCCATCGAGAGCAATGCTATCCAACAAGCAGCTTGCTATGGGAGCCGACTAGAAGCTACAATCAGAGGTCAGCACGTACCGAGTCTCACTAGTGTCAGTATCAACATAGGAGACCCCCTTCCCAAGAGCACTGCCCTTTCCCTTGCCAGAACCAGTCTTAGCACCAACCTTACTCGAACTATTTTCTTTGCCTCTACCAGCAGGCAGAACAACAACAACATCAGCACTATCTTTCTCCTTTTCGAGGGAGTTCAGATCCACATCACTCAAGTCAACCCTCTGGAACAACCTACCCCGGGAACTCGAACCACCATCAGTTCGCCCAATCGTCCTCTCGACAGGACACTGACTCGAGTCCCCCTTCATTATGCCCTCCAGATGAGCCACCTTGGCTGCCCTATCATCATCAGCACCAGCCTTCTTCTTTAACAAACTTCCCGGTACACGAACTGGCACACTGAGTTTGTCTATATCCACCAGAGTAGGCTCACACCTCTGGGAGTGTTCCCGGGAAGACGGTTCAGAACCACGGTGGTGACCCCCCCCCACCAGAACGCTTAGTCACACCACCATCACCCCCAGAGGTCCCACCACCACATACAGGCCTCACCGGCCCACTTCGGCTCTTGTTCCTAGCCTCCCTGGTCATAATGCCACTCTCTTCCCTCTCCATTACAAGTTTGTTAGAAGACTCACTAGTAGCCTGACCACGAGCTTTTTTCTTCTGACTCCTCCTCTTCAACCTTATATGATGACCTCCCCTCTCAACAAAGTAGGTCGCTACCTCGGGCAACTTCTCCCGCTTCTCAGAATATCTAAGCTTAGCAAACTTCTCAATCACACCACGGTTCGATTGCCTGGTAATAACGACCTCTACAAAACAAAGAACACCGACGTCAATTCATTCAAACAAATATTACTCAACATACAACAAAAAACACCAAAACATACCAGAAAAATTGCAAACCTTAGTTTGCACTCCAAACCCTCTAGCACAAAAATCTCTAATTAACAACAACGACTTTCTATCCCAAGGCTCGTTACTCACACCATCCAGAACGCTTAACTTCTTTGTTTGCGTCTACAAACTAAAATTATTAGCACGAGATCGCTTCACAGCGAAATGCTAGCTCAAGAATACTAGCAACCTTAATACGGTACTCCCCGATATTGTTCAATAGATCAAACACTCTAAGCAACCGCCAGATATTGCCAACGAACTGGCATGGTGCTTTATTACAAAAGTTCAAAAAATTGCAAGTAAGTTTCGAGAACGGTATCCTCATACTAGCTCGTAACTGCCCCTCACAGACAACTACCCCAAAACCTAGTGGTACATAACAGTTGCTAAACACGTCTGCATCCTCCCCCAGTTCGTGTATCTCCAAGTCACTTACATGTATATCATAAGCTTCCCTTAACTCTACAAAAGCTTTTACATCACGTTTATCTACTACCCTAGGAGGAAAACCACTAGAAGATGACGAAAACCTATTACCAAAACTGCTCGCCACAGCGACCACAGAGTCAGAACCAACTTCTTCAACTTCTTCACTTAGTGAAGCCTCTCGAATCTCATCAGATCGAGTATCATCTAAATCAGACATACTTTCTCCTCTTTCACAAGTTACCAACAACAACTAACAACTACAAATGACCTCACAACCTAACAGAAAAAGCAAATGACAGAAGAAAAATCGAAAAACAAAAATGGCAAAGAAAAAGAGACTAACCTTACGCTCTTGTTCACAATAGGTTGCAAAATGACGAACCCTTCAGTTCTCTAGGCGTATATCGCAAGCCACCGGTTCGTTTCCCAAAAAAAAATATAATCAATTTATTTAGCCATAACGTGTCACGTCGCTCCATAAAACGAGGTGGTTAACTTGCAACCTTTCAAATCAACCGTCTCACATGTCATCCATGTGCCAACTTAAATCTCTCACCAGATCGCTATCCAGTACCTAACGACCTGCTAAGATGGGGTTGTGTAGGGGAGTAATATACACTTCCATTAAATATTAAGCACGTGTCCAGCACAGTAGAGTTAACAACCAACCTCGTATCTTCATCCTCAGAGCTCACTTCATAGTGACTCGATTAAGGCAAGCAACCTATTCAACTCGCGCCTAGATCGATGTCACCACCAACTGATCTCTCATACTCGACCTGCGAGCTCGCTTCAAAGTGACTCGAGTCGAGTAGACGATCTCACTAAGAAGCAACCTCTATAGTGCTCACTCCTCTCGCTCCATAATAGCTCATAACGTATGTATTTATTACAACCATCAAGACCGAAGCTTCAGGCACGTAGCTCATTGATTCTTCATAACTCGCCATCATGGCTCATAAGTGACCTGAAAACCCAGATCTGACCTGAAGCAGGAATGCGAGAGGTGTGGGCACCTTGCCTATATCTGAGGAGGATAAGGAACTACGTCGACTGATTAAAGTCCCAAGAGAGAGAACTTGATACGTAGGCAGTTCGTCCATACAAACTTGGTAAATTCAATCCAATCATCCCAATCCCTTGATCAAGCCTACATTGTAAGGATCACCAAAAACATCCTTTACATCTATCGTTCATCTATTTTTGGGAGAATGCTTCTAAACTATCCACTAGAATGATATATTACATGTGCCATTCGTTCTTATAAGCCATATACATAGAATATATCATATGTACGTCATGCATGGGATGGGAATGAATCTCCAAGATTAAGAAACCCTAAGAACTCTACACATTATAATACAAATTGCAAACACTTTTCAAAAATCTTTCTTTTAGTTTAGGAACCAGTTTACTAACCTTATTGTTACTGTGAAGGTTGCTAGTGTGTAAGAATGTAAGATGAACCTTTGACCAGTAATTGCGAATTGAAATTGAAATTGATTCAATTAACAAGGAGATACAATCGACTGTCAAATGGTTGTATTAAATGAAGTTTAGAGCTTCTACCGTGCTTAAGGGACGAGGAAGACCGATAATAATTTTGTTATGTTGAAATGGTTAATGTAAATGTAAACTGAAATCTAATCTAAAGTAAAATCTATGCTGTAAATTACATTTTTGCCCTTTTAACTAAATGTCATTAAACTTACATAGCCGGTTACCCAAAAAAAAAAAAAGTGGACTAAAAGCTTGCGCACCGGTGCACCCTGCGTACTCTAAAAGCTCTTGTGTACCCCTCTCCTCATGGGAGAGGTTGCAAGTTTGAATCTCACCAAGTGTTGGTTGTGATTTCTTTCTTGTATAATTATGTGATGGGCCTTTGGGCCAGGTGAGTCTTCGGGCTAATGACAAGGGTGCTGCTATGATAGGTGGACCAAGGAGCAAAAACAAGTCTTCATGGACAAGGTGGAGGCGGTTGGGTCCACTCAAAATGGCGCATCGGCGAGAGCCTTCGGGCTAGGATCCTTCGATGTAACCGATATGGGCCGGATTTGCCTTAACAAAAAAAAAAAAAAAAAAAAAAAAAGAAGAGTTCTCAAAGACAAAGGGTGCTGTATTGGGCGCCACCAGAATTACATTGGGCAGCCTCCGCCCAAGCCCAAATCGCAAGCCCAAATCGCAAAGCCCAATACACCCCCCACTTTCATCCCAAACCGGAAAAACCTCCCTTAACCGGTCATCTTTCTGCGCAAACCCTTCGAACCCTAACACCCAAAAACAATCCAATATTATTGAACCAATCCAATCACGAAACGCGAAACAATCCAATTCTGCTGAAATTTAATCTAATCGCGACCCAATCAAATCCAACATTCGAGCTTTTGCAATTTCGCCATTGAAGCTTTTGCAATTTCGCCATTGAAGCTTTTGCAAGTTGCAAGTTGCAAGTTGGGAGTATAAAAGAGACTGCTGTAATTTTTTGTTCTTCTGGCTTTCATCATCACATTTTACATTGCCTTTTTGCTAATGTAACCAAGCGTGCTGAGAGAATGCAGGTTAGTTACCAATATCTTGTTGTTTGCAATTCATATTATGTTTGCTTTAAGGGTGATTGTTTATTGCGTGCTCTCTGCTATTGGAGTAGCACATGATTGTAAGAGGAAGTGTAAATATATTTCCAAATGTAGACTGTTCCTTCAATTCAATGTTCCTTCAATTCAATTCCTCTTCTATTTAATACTATCAACTAGAAGCTAGCATAGTTTTGTAAAATTTGTAGGATTGGTTACCACGGACCACGGGTCCAAGGCCTGGCGGCATCAGAAGTTTATTTTTTCTGCAAAAACAAAATGACTTAAGGTGGTGTAAAAATAGTGAAAGTTTCTTGAACAGGTCTAGGGTTCTATATTATTCTTTGTTGATTTGTAATAAGTGTCTCTTAGAACCGCTGAAGATAGTTGTCATTTATATTGTAAACGTGTCCGTTTACCCCTTGAAAGTCGAAGATCTTTCTTGAGTGGCCTTTTAAAACGTGCCCCCTGTTTGAATCAAATTTAAGTTGAAGGGCGTTGTGAACTTGTGAAGATGTCTCTTGGAAGTTAACCTAGGGTCATCACCAAGTATTGGGTTTCCTATAATACTAACTCACTTGTTCAAAGACACTTGGCGGATACTTCTCGATGGGAAAGGGACGGTGTATAACTAGAAATAGAAGGACGAATCACATTTTTTGCGTATATAACCGACAATGCCACTTCCCGATAATCATAGTTGACCCTTCTCTCAATGAACTGGATTTTGCCGTGCTTCCATATGGTGATTCTACGTTTGTCACTTAATTTTAAGGGTTCTGATCCTAGATTTTGTCAGTGACGAGCTTGATTGACGTTTCAGATGATTTTTTTTTTTAACTTCAATCATTCAATTTCATACGAGGAAATGTTATATGATATTTTTGCATTAGAACTACTGAATATTCTTTTCTTCACCCCCACCAAATTGCGAAACCGGGAAAACCTAAACTAACCGGTCATCTCTATCACCATCGCGAGTCTAAACCCAAAAAAAAAAAAAAATTGAGTTGCCCGATGGTTTCATGAAGCGGATTCTAGATTGAGGCTTGTTGTTGAGGAAAATGTAAGAAAAGTTCGGTTTTTTTTTTTGGATGTGTTAGGAGTGTCAATTTGAACTATCCATTTGTGCTATGGTATGGAAATTCATTTGAACTATGCTGACTGGTAACTGTGCTTTGTTGTTCCTGTATGTGTTGTGTAAAGTGAGATATTAGTGTCACAATCATATTGGTGCAAAGTGTTTAGCGTAAACCACAAAATGTAGGATTCCCAGAATTGACATTATGGATTAAGTAAATCATAAGATATTTGAATTGACATACGGAAATTGGTATTTTTTTTACCTTTTCACGTACGTCTCGACAAAGTATATAAGTTTGACATGAAAACTTATAGTATAACTAGAGCTGATTAGTAATTTGTACTGAGTATTCGAAAAGTGATTTTTTTGATAACCCTTTTGAGTAATGTTTATGTTCTTGAGTCTTGACTAATGAGTAATGACCTTGATCACATGCAGCTTTTACGAAAGTACTTGCATAAGGTCCGGATCTGAGGGGAACAAAACCGGAAGCGGTAAAAAGCATTATAGGTGAGAAGCTCTTTCTTTGGTTATCAAACTTACTGAATGTATGTTATCAAGGTGGTTTTTGGGTGGTTTCCCGTTTGACGAGGGACGAGTCAAGTTCATTTTGTTGTAGTAGAGAGTCCAGTTATTTTGTTATAATACTTGATGTACATAAATGACGGTTTCATGAGAAACTTGATCTTGTATATGCGGCTAGAAATTGTATTGTGGGTTGAATATTTTATAGGGTGTTATGTACATATGGTTGTTGGAAGGATGTCAGTATTGATTTCTAGATTATGACAGGTTTAAGTATACGAAATGTTGACTAAACAAAGGAAACTCTGTCCAAAATTCGATAGAATTTGGATAGCGTAACACCTCATTCTATTTCTTCATATATACTTGGAGTTATCATAGCAAGCTTATAACACCTCAATATATTTCTTCATATATTTCTTCATATATTTCTTCATATATGGTGAAGTTGGACACTAGAGGCATCAGAATATCACTACGTATTTTTGGGAATTAATAGTGGAAGACCTTAAAGGGTATTATGATGCAACATCGAGGAGTCTCTTTGCTAAAATGAAGGACGACCTTCACCATAGACGAAGCAACAAACACTTTCCTATTTTAGCTACCCAAAAAAATATATTTTCCCTTTCCGTGTGTTTATGCGAATCCTTTTCTAACTTTTACAATTATTGATATTTTGTTCCTAGTGTTCCACAAATTGGCATCTAAAATTCAATTCTTTTTGGGTACTTTGATAGTTTGATTCATGATCTCTCGTATGAGCTAATCTCTTACTCCAGTTTTTAGACTTTAGTTAAACACGTTCAACGTGTTACAATAAGTTGGTTTAGTTTTACCAACTTTGCTAGTTGGCACCTGCAAGCTCCACCATATTCACAGTCATCTTCCACAATTATGAGACACCCAGTGTTCTAATATCTCTTTTTTCTTCTTTTTCATTTTTTACATCTTCAAGTTGCTACTTGGCGAAAAACTCAAATTAAAATTGGAGAAACTCGCTGATCTCGTTTCCTTCCTTTTCTTCTTCCCGCTGACAATTAAACCTTGATATGTCAGCCAGCCATGTACTGTTAGATTCCTTTATGATAGGTGTAGTAGTAGGCATTGGATCAAAGGGGAAACGAACAGAGATTTGTAGCTGACATCAGGGGAATCGGTACAGGTTAACATGTCAGCAAAGAAATGCACTTTCCTGCAAGGGTGGGTGGTGTGTTGAGTTGAGATATCTCTAAGTTGCCAGGCCCCTGATGGAAGGATACACTTATTCCGTGCTGAAAATATGCCAGAAAGATCGCATTGAAAAGCCTCAAGGCGATAAATTACTTTATTTATTTGGATTACTGGTTCGGGAAAACCCGAGTGCTCTAGTGTGCTCTTCTTTTTGTTGCTTGTTTCATAGATGTAGGTGCTTGAAGCGAAACCTATTTAACATCGACACTCCATGGGTAGGTTTTAAGTAAAAAGAAAGAAAAGTTCCGTGTCGGATATGACACATGGGTGATTAAAGGTTATAAAGATACAGTACCCGCGTGTCAAACTCACTTAGGTTGAAACGAAAAGGAAAGGGAAGAAAGAGATCGGGGATGAAAAAGATAAAAACAATAGGAAATCGGATGAAAAGCGATCAAATATGTGATCTATCAGGAGAAGAACAATGTACCACATGGTTTTAGCAATCAAGTCTTTTTAAGGTGGTATCGATGCTTATCCAACAAGATCTAATATTATCTCATCTAATCTTTATGAACTTTGCCATTCCTGTCCATGTTCATGTTGTTTCAAAGATCGCTCTGTTAGCATACCAAATTATCAATGCCTACGTTATGAGTTGACTAGATGAATATATAACTTGTATGTAATAAGAAAGGCCGAGACGCCGATTCAACTAGATTAGGAGCCCCCTTGCTTGTACTTGTATGTGGTTTTTTTAGTTTGTTAATCTACATATATGTTGGTTTATTATGCTTAGTATTGTTCTTGTTGCTTTCAAAGAATCTACGCTTTCTTGACAAGAAATGACGGGGAAGAAAAAGAGGAGAGAATCAATAGTAGCACCCATCGAATAAGACTATATATTTGTAACACGAAAATGGTTGGTTGAAGAAATAATCGATTGATTTATCATATTGGTCATACTGAGCAGCATTATGAGACACCGAATTTTTTGGAGGGAAGGATCCTTTCCAAACAAGATTCCTGGAGAAGGGGGGGTACCCTCTTCATTTCTCTAATTCACCAATGCCTCGTGAAAAATTTCTACTGTGAAGGAGGCATTTGAATTCCTAATCCATTCCCATGTGTTTTCGCTGTTATTAAATGTTACCCTTTAATCCCCTAAGGAATTCAGTCCCAATGAATCATGGCAACTTACAACCATCACTAATTTAACAGATTTTTCTCAAACTCTTTCTAGAAGAACTGGGTTTAATTATGCAGCTACTTCTATGTAACTATACTCCTCCCTAGTTGATGTTGTTGTCTCTCTCTCTCTCTTATTTGATTGGAAGACTGTGGAATGTTTTTGAAATACTTTGGCCGCATAGGGAAGAAATCAATCATTGCGGATGGAAAATAATATCATAATGCTATGTATATCTGCTATGATGGACAAGAGTTTATAAATGAAATAGAAGGTGTAGGAAGGGAGATAGTAGAATGTGGTGCCAAACCTCTTCGAATTTCACAGTTAGTGCATGCAATGAATGATGAAGGATTTCATTCATGCAATGTGATCTGTGGTGGAGCTTATCCCGAAGTTACAAAGAAGACCCCTCTCGAGAAAAACTGTATTTTACATGAGCAATGCAGTTTTACATAAGCAAACTTCTTATCTTGTTTGTTGTGCATCTTCACTTTACATTTTCTTTGTGCAACGTGTTAGACAAGTAAATTGCGTGTATCCTACTTCGGGTTTAATGAGTATCTTATATTGTAATATATAAAATTCTTATTTGGTCGATCTAAACATGATGGTAGGTCTACTTTGGTTTAAATTCATAACGCTTATGTTCCCGAAGTCTTGGCTAATGAGTAATGACCTTGATCACATGCAGCTTTTACGAAGTACTTGCTTAAGGTGCGGGATGAGGGGAACAAAACTGAAGCGGTAAAGCATTATAGGTGAGAAGCTTTCTTTGGTTTTCAAACTTATTGAATGTATGTTATCAAGGTGGTTTTGGGTGGTTTCCCCTATGCTTGACGAGGGACGAGTCAAGTTCATTTTGTTAGTAGAGAGTCCGGTTATTTTGTTGTAATACTTGATGTACATAAATGGCGGTTCATACAGAACTTGATCTTGTATATATATACATTTTGCAATCGTGTAAAAGTTAGGTTATATGTACATATGGTTGTTGGAAGGATGTTATTATTGATTTCGAGTGTTATAGCGAGGTTTAAGTATATCTAAAATGTTGACCAAACAAAGGAAACTCTGCCCAAAATTCGATAGAATTTGGATAGCGTAACACCTCATTCTATTTCTTCATATATCCTTGGAGTTATCATAGCAAGCTTATAAGTCTATTAGTTTTACTGAATTGAGATGATCTCTTTTTTCTAGTGGTTTTCTTTGTACATTGTTTATTTAAATATGGTTTACTAATACTTGTTTTATTTTTTCTTTGTAGCGATGGGTCCTCGATCAAAGAATGTGAAGAATGTAGCTTAAAACTACATTAAAGGGTGTTAAGAAATTGTTTGGTGGCGGTTCCTCTAGCGGTGATGCAGTTGGAAGAAAAAGACATAGGGCGAGGCGGCTTAACGGCATCGGTAGCGTAGGGGACCATTTGGAAAAAGAGGTTCTTGAGGTTCCTGAGGTTGATTCGTTTAGTGAAGATAGTGTAGATAGTGTAGATAGTGATATTAATGTAGGTTTAGATGTAGGTTTAGATGTAGGTTTAGACAAAGGGAAGAGTATAGTAGAAGAGGAGAGTGAGAGTGAGGAGGAGAGTGAGGAGGAGAGTGAGGAGGAGGATGAGCAGGATGATGATGTTGAAGAATATGTGGTAGAAGACGTACCACCAGTGGAAGAAGCACCTCCGGTATTGGATTTCGTAAGAAAATCCAATGATGATTTGGAGTTTCAAAGAGGTGTGTATGGGGGAGGCCCATTATGAGTCGAGTTGTTTATGATGACTCGCGGTGCATGTCATTTCGCGATGTTTGGGAGAGAAGGGTAATATTTTGTTTTTCTTGTGTACTTTGATTTTCTTTTACAAAATATTTTGTTTACGTTCATATATATCTAATGCGTGCTCGGTTGTTTTCGGGAGGATCGCGGGGCGTTGAAGTGTGTTTCACACTTAGCGAGGTTATCCCAATGGAATTTCAAAAATGAATGTGAAAGGTCTCCGAGATTTGCCGTGCGATTGAGAAGGATCTGGGTTGTTTGATCTCGTGGAAGGTTATCACGAGCATATGGATCCACCATTGATCTCGGCGTTTGTGGAGAGATGGCATCGGAGACCAACACCTTCCATATGCCGGTTGGGGGAGATGGCTGTGACTTTGGACGATGTTGTCCAAATCTGTGGAGTCACTGATTAGAGGAAGAAGCGGTGCAAAGGGGACAAAGTGAGCTGAACTTACAACAATCGATAAATCTCTTACATCTTGTGCAGGGCTCCCTATTGATTTGATTAGAGGCGGAGATGGAAGCTAGCAGGTTCACTTCAAAAGTAAGGCTAGAATTCATCCGGAAGCATTTTGCGAACAAGATTCATGATAGCCCTATATGTGGCTATTCTTTGGGAATGTGGTAGAGAAGGCCTCGAGTTTCGGGATGTTCAACGGACTATTAGAGCTTTTATTACGTTTTTTCTTTGGATGTGCCGTTTTTCTTGACAAGTCCGGGACTGGAGTGCCTATATGTTATCGAGGCCGTTGTTGAAATTGATGAGATAGAAGAGTATGCATGGGGTGCGGCAATTTTGGCGTTTTTATATAGAGGTCTCGGGGGCTGCCACATGTGTGAAGGTGAAAGGGGTTACGGCTATATGACTCTTCTACGAGGTAAAATTTGAGTATTTTAGAGTTTATTTTTTTTAATGTTAATTTTATTACTCTATCAATATGTTAACTATTTGTGTATATCTAGGCATGGATCTATGAGTATTTTCCGATATTCATGGCGATCCCAAATTTCAACTATATCTCGTCTCCCCGGCGTGCTCATAGACACATCCCGGCCGCTCCACACTATTACGACCTGGCATTATGCATTGCGGTTTTATCGGCGATAATTGATGATTTGAATGAGTTCAATGTAAGTATTAAATTCAATGACAATTTGGTATTTAAGTTTGTTTATATTTATTTTTAGTAATTGATCATTAGAGTTGTTAATGACACATTTGATTTTGTTTCGGGTTGTTTGGCATCCCTACAAAAATATCAAAGATACAAACCCGATCGATGACATTGCATTTTTGAGGGATTGCTATGTTTTTCAACATTGTCGAGCTTTTTATGTCGCAAAGGGTGGTGCGTCGGTTGGGTCGCGTGCAACTTGTACCTAAAGATCCTCCAATGCCAAATTGGAGAACAAGAACTGTGGCAAGACGCGGGTATGAGGTGAAATTTGGACCAATATTGGGCCACTTTCATCGAGTCGTGGCGGAATCACGTGATTCAACTCTGCAACCGAGGACCTATTTCGCGTCTTATCCATGGGGTGTCATCAAAACTACATGACTTGGTATGCGAGGAATTCTCATGTAGTTTTGGTGAACCCCGAGCTTCTTCCGATTCATCCTCCCCGGAGACACTTTGCCTAAGCGTTCACCGATTGTAAGTATTGTGATTTTTAATTGAGTTTTCTAAGCGTGATTTTTGCATTCGATTGGTAACTTATCTTGATTTTCTTTTTTAAACAGAACGGCGTCATCGATGAAACCGGTCGTTTGCTAGAGAGAGGTCCGCAATTGGCTGGGAATGATATGCGAGGAAGCAAGGTCCTCCTTCGAGCAGTACAACTTGACTAGGTGCAAGTACATTGGTTTTATAGTTGATTTGTTTCAGGTTTAGGGTTTGTAGAATGTGTTTGTAACTTTGTAGTTTAGTTTGATGGATGTAATTCATACATTGATGGATATGATGTTTGCATGAATGTTTGAATGGAATTTAATGTTTAGGGTTTAGGGTTTAATGTTTGAATGTAATTTGTTTTAGGTTTAGGGTTTAATATATGAATGGAATTTTATGTATGGATGAATGTTTGATATCGATGAATATGGAATTTGATGTATGGAATTTGATGTATTGATGTATGGTTTAATGTTTGAATGTTTGATATCGATGAAAAGTGGAATTTGATGAATATGAAAGTGTTGTAAAACAAAGCGAATTTTGAAATTTTTTTCTTCCAAGCGACCCGACCCACATCGTTTGGCATAAAAGGCCAAACGACCTCAGCAGATCGTTTTCCCTTTATACCAAACGACCACGGCAGATCGGTCACTTTAAATCTCAAACGACCCATACACATCGTTTGGTCTAAAGACCAAACGACATGACCACATCGTTTGGTATAAAGACCAAACGACATGACCACATCGTTTGGTCTTTAGACCAAACGATCGGCCGGGTCGATTTTGTATTAAAGCCAAACGACTTCACCGTGTAGTTTAGGTCATTATTGACAACATCTAACGTTATTTCAAATCATTCAATTGCGGTCCGAATCAACTAGTCGATCACTCAATTGCCATCGAATCAACTTAGTCGATCATTCGATTTCAAAATCACTTTCGATTGGCGTCCGAATCAACTTAGTCGATCGCTCTATTTCCAAATCACTTTCGATTGCGTCGAATCAACTTAATCGATCACTTGATTTCCAAATCAAATCAAATAAAAGCCCTAACATTATTTCCAAATAACAATAAAATAAAATAAAATTACATTTGTTCCAAATTACATCAAAATATCAAATTATATCAATATATCACTTAGTCGATCATTTCGATTTCAAAATTTGCCGTCGAATCAACTTAGTCGATTACTTTCGATTTCCAAATCAAATCAAATAAAAGCCCTAACATTGATAACATAAAAATCAAATCAAATTACACTTGTTCCAAATTACATCAAAATACAAATTACATCAAAATATCATATCGACAACATACAAACAACTTAGTCGATAACATGTACTGTTGGGTCTTCAACGAGCTCATTTTCCCATATTAAATTGGGAATGTTCAATGCCATAAATTGCAATTGCCTTACTGTCAAGGCCAAATTCCAACTTTCAGCAATATCATATCGAGCTCTAAGCCATCAAAGTAGCATTCTTTGGAGGAACCGGACAATCTTCAACAAGTTCAACATTGACAAAATGATTTCCACCAACATAATGCGCTACCCAACACTTGGGTCACTCTCTCGAGGATTTGCTTGGGGGTTCGAGGAGGCATGAGAAGGAAGCAATCGACGAGCTCCTAAATGCATAAGGACAACATTAAATCTTGAAGCAAATAAGTATCCAAACCAAAAGGCATGCTCATCCACTTATTTAAGGGTCGTAACCTTCTTCATGTAGGATTTCCTTCATCGAATATAAAACCTCACTTTGATTGTACAAAGTACAATAAAGGGGAGGTTGTCGAAGCTCTTCGTACAACTCCCTTCTCATCTGTGGCCATTCTTCTTGACTTCTTCCTAATGCAATGCAGAAAGCTCTATAACCGCAGATTTGCCATGCCATCGCCAGGGTCATGGACTCTAACAATGTATTTATGCATTTCTTCAGGAATATCAACCCGTAATCCTTAGGACCCTTCGTCTTTCCAAAGTCTAAGCCATCTCTCACATTTCGGTGGTGTGGTTGTTTTTGGAGAAGGCTTATTTAAATGGTGTGGTTGTTTTGGTGTTTTGGGAGAAGGTTTATTTCTTGGTGTGGTTGTTTTGGTGTTTTGGAGAAGGCTTATTTATTTGGTGTGGTGTGGATGTTTTGGGTTGGTAGTTTTGGAGAAGACTTCTTTCTTGGTGTAGTGTGGATGTTTTGGGTGGGCGTAATGTTTGGTTGACGAGACCAGCTCTTCATGGTCACGTTGAGAATGTTCAAAATGAGATGGATCTCGCTTTGAAGAGTTATCATCTCCGGTTTGAAGCTTTCTGGCTGCAGCTACCTTCGGCCGACCTTTGGTTTTGCTTCCTCACAAAGCGGCACTAGCCATGTACTTTCGATGCGGCAATCTCCATAAGCTTCCTAATCATAACCCCCTACTCTTCTTGAAACCATTGCAAACCTATTCATGAACAAGTCCATCGGAAGGTGCAACATCGGGACCAACACCCACACATTGGGAGAAAGAAGACAATGTTTTCCAAAAGGGGTCGATAGCGATCAAAAGGGATGGACCTCTTGCTCTTCAAACTCAATTAATTCATGAGCACATGGCAGTCCATGGCTCAGGCGCAAATAGCACCAACACCTTATCTCTCCATCTTTAACACGCTTTAACGCGGGTATCTATTTCTTCAAATAACAAGTCTAAACACTTGCGTGAGACAAGGCCTCCGAGTTCGCGAAACAAAGGAATTGGTGGTGGTCTTTGAGTTACAATCATACTTCTCGAAGGTAGCTCTAATTTAGGACATCATCGGATCTCTAGAATCGGGTGGATTAAGCTAAACATACTCAAAAAATCATGCGGTTTGCATTTCCTAGTACACGCTTCACCGAGCATGAGACCCTTCAACTCTATTGGTTGTTGTACTCCCAAAGTGAATGTGTTGGTCAGTCCAACAACATGCGAATCGATCCACGTGAGGAAACCAAGTCTCATAAAATAACAAACAAAATTGGAGTACTTTCAACCCCGTAATATTTTTCCAAAGCATCCCATCTACTGTTTGGAAAATAACCTCCGTCTTCGATTTGACTACTGTTGTTCCCACGAAGGCTGGGCCTTCTCTACAAGTTCGTAGTTGGAAAAATATCGTAACATTTTGAAAGGGGCTTGCGTAGCGATATGCCATCTACATAGATGCTTGTGCGCGTTAGGAAAAACTCTGTCGGCGGCACTCATCGGGCTAAGTCCCCGTCGGAACGATCACGAGATGGACTTATGTCACCAAGCAAGCCACTAAAATGATCACGGGGCCCACTCATAGTATTGTTGTTTTGGTGAGCGGCAAAGACACCACGGTGAAAGATTTCCATGTTGAAGTCACCCCAACAAAAACCGCATCACGAAAGGCCACCGATACTGTTTAGTTTTGTAGGTGGCGTCTAACATGAAAACTGTTGGAAAAGTCCGAGCCAACTTAACACCTTCCGGATGGGCCCATAACAATCCGTTATCTCCTCGGTATTCTCATCCCGCCTCAACTCCTCAAAATAATGTTCTTTTGCTAACAACACGCAATCTGCGTAATTGTGTGAGACCGCTCATATCCAATTTCCTTGCGCTGCGGTGTAGACTTGGGGATATACTAGAGATGTTATCATGATACCTATTCTTGATGGAATCCAATATTTGTTTAGGTTTTATTCCACACTTACTCATCTCGACAAATACTCGAACTCTGGAACGGTTAGTCGAGTAGCAAATGCATGTCCTGAGGGTCTTCGCCCAATGGATGGTTGTGAACACCATTAAGATCGACAATTTTCCAACTATCGGATCTTGGCGTTGGAAAATACCTTTTAACTTAAATGGACATCCCGATTTCTTGGTTCCCGACCTTCTCTTATTAGCCTTCTCTAAGCCTTCCTTCTTGTGTGACCGATACACACCCGAAAGCACTCACAAGCCAAATTCAATCTTGCTACTTTCGGTTTCCTTTGGCACTCGGAGCTTTTCAATGACCACAACAACATTAATTTGTCTTCCTCTGGCGGTTGCCCAATCGATTGCCTCATTGCGTGTATGAAAGACCTAAACACATAAAAACAACAACTATTATTAATACACTAATAAAATTATATTTAGAAAATTAAAAAAATGAAATCAATGCTGCACTCAATCATACCTCTTCAGAGTAAAATTTACTGTTGATCACTTAAAATCGGTTGACAATCCACATCATTCGAAGTTTGCGTAAGATCGGTTCGGATAGAAAGAATTCTACATATAGAAAATAAAACAAGAGTCTCAAACAATGCATTTAGTTTCAAAGCGACCCAAACCATGTAGTTTCATCAAGAGTCCAAACGACCGGGACATGTAGTTCTATAGTGTAATGAAACGACGGCCATGTAGTTCTCAGAGTGTAATGAAACGACCCAGCCATGTCGTTCCGTAGTGTTCTCAAACTACACCGCCATGTCGTTCCGTAGTGTTCTCAAACTACAGGCCCATGTCGTTTGATAGTGTTACCAAACGACCCAGCCATGTCGTTTGGGCTCGGGTTTTGCATTCATTCATTTTGCATCCATTCATTCATTCATTCAATCAATCAAGTGTTTTGTATTCATTTTAATCAAGTGTTACCTCATTATTTAGGTTTGCATTTTGTCGTCGACGATTTCTCGGAATTTCATTTGCTCGACTTGTCGCATCTTCAAATTCTTTACCTTGACCTTCAACATTTTGTTCCACTTCTTCACTTTCAACATATCTTCTATTTTCTCCTTCTCTAATTTGTTGTTCTTCTCTAATTTGTTGTTGTACATCAAACATTACCTCAAATACTTCTTCATCATCTTCATGTTCCATTTAGAGAAACTTGAGTGTGTAGAGAAACTTGAGTATGTAGAGAAACTTGAGTATTCTATGTAAACCCTAAACTCTAAACCGAAAGTGAATGAGTATTCTATATATATTTGAAATTTTGATATATTTGAATAATTGAGTGAAATATATTTGTAAACACCCCAAACTAGTTTATTATTTACAATTGAATAAAAAAATGGAAAATAACAAGTTTAGATATAAAACAGATTATTATTTTAGATTTGGATAATTTAGTGAAATATGTTTGAAATTAAATTTTTTTATGTGGCATTTAAATTTGTAAACCCTAAACCCTAAACCCTAAAACCCAAACCCCAACCCCCAAACTAGATTATGATTCAAAATTTGAAAAGAAAATAAAAATAATAAGTTTATAAATAAAACAAATTATTATTTTGAATAATTAAGTAAAATTTGTTAGCACGAAATTTGTAAATAACTTTAAACCCTAAACCCTAAATCTCAACCTAGTTTTATGATTCACAATTTTAAAAATAAAATAAAAAATAACAAGTTTAGATATAAAACAAATTATTATTTCAAATAATTAAGTGAAATATGTTGGTATTTAAATTTCTAAACCTTGAACTCTGAACTCTAAACCCCAAACTAGTTTATGATTCACAATTGAAAAATAATAATAATAACAAGTTTAGATATAAAACAAATTATTATTTTAGATTTTATAGCATGTTTGATTACATATTTTAACTTGGTTATAAAGATACTATGTCATAACAGGATAAAGAGTGTAGAGTGCATGTAGTTTTATTGATGTAATTTGTGTTGTTTCTAACCCAATTTTTTAAATCGGATTTCAATTTTTCTAATTCAATTGAAATCGTTTGAGTGCATTTGGAATCGTTTGAAAGCGTGTCTACGTCGTTTGAGTGTACACTCAAACACGTGACTCAAGTCGTTTGAGTGTAAACTCAAATTACATGTCAAGTCGTTTGAGTGTACACTCGCACGACGACCATGTCGTTTGAGTGTTAATTTGAGTTTGAGTTACACTCAAACTAGATGGCCAATCGTTTGAGTGTATACTCAAACGATATGGACAAGTCGTTTGAGTGTTACTCACACTAACACCTGAAACTACGCGGCCATGTGTTTGAGTGTGTACGAACTACGCTGGGTCATGTAGTTTGAGTGTACACTCAACGACATGTTTTATGTAGTTTGAGTGTACACTCAAGCGACATGGCAGCGTAGTTTAGTGTTAGTGTAGTGTTAACAGGCTCTTAGCGACCATGTGGTTTGAGTGTACTTTCAACGACTTGGTCATGTAGTTTGAGTGCACACTCAAAAGCGTACGTAATAGTTTGATGTACACTCGAGCTACATTTCGTAGCGTGGTTTTCAGAACACTCAAACTTCGGTGGCGTAGTTCAATGTTAGTGTAACTTATTTCGAAGCGACTTGGTCATTATAGATGCGATTAATGCGCTCAAACTGACTTAAGCGAAGTGTCGTTTCTGTTTTCCTTAAACGACATGGTCATAACCGACGTAGGGCGACAAGACCATGTCGTTTGAGTGTATATCTTCTATTTTCTCCTTCTCTAATTTGTTGTTCTTCTCTAATTTGTTGTTGTACATCAAACATTACCTCAAATACTTCTTCATCATCTTCATGTTCCATTTAGAGAAACTTGAGTGTGTAGAGAAACTTGAGTATGTAGAGAAACTTGAGTATTCTATGTAAACCCTAAACTCTAAACTGAGTGAATGAGTATTCTATATATATTTGAAATTTTGATATATTTCGAATAATTGAGTGAAATATATTTGTAAACACCCCAAACTAGTTTATTATTTACAATTGAATAAAAAAAAATGGAAAATAACAAGTTTAGATATAAAACAGATTATTATTTTAGATTTGGATAATTTAGTGAAATATGTTTGAAATTAAATTTTTTTTTATGTCGGTACGAAATTTGTAAACCCTAAACCCTAAACCCTAAACCCAAACCCCAAACCCCCAAACTAGATTATGATTCAAAATTTGAAAAAGAAAATAAAAAATAATAAGTTTATAAATAAAACAAATTATTATTTTGAATAATTAAGTAAAATTTGTTAGCACGAAATTTGTAAATAACTTTAAACCCTAAACCCTAAATCTCAACCTAGTTTTATGATTCACAATTTTAAAAATAAAATAAAAAATAACAAGTTTAGATATAAAACAAATTATTATTTCAAATAATTAAGTGAAATATGTTGGTACGAAATTTCTAAACCTTGAACTCTGAACTCTAAACCCCAAACTAGTTTATGATTCACAATTGAAAAAATAATAATAATAACAAGTTTAGATATAAAACAAATTATTATTTTAGATTTTATAAAGATGTTTGATTACATATTTTAACTTGGTTATAAAGATACTATGTCATAACGGAGGAAAAAAGAGTGTAGAGTGCATGTAGTTTTATTGATGTAATTGTGTTGTTTCTAACCCAATTTTAAATCGGATTTCAATTTTTCTAATTCAATTGAAATCGTTTGAGTGCATTTGGAATCGTTTGAGCGCGTGTTCACGCCGTTTGAGTGTACACTCAAACGCGACCAAGTCGTTTGAGTGTAAACTCAAATTACATGTCCAAGTCGTTTGAGTGTACACTCAGACGACATGACCATGTCGTTTGAGTGTTACTTTGAGTTTGAGTTACACTCAAACTAGATGGACAAGTCGTTTAAGTGTATACTCAAACGATATGTTAAGTCGTTTGAGTGTTACTCACACTAACACCGAAACTACGCCGCCATGTAGTTTGAGTGTACATGATCGAACGCGGTCATGTAGTTTGAGTGTACACTCAAACCGACATGACGTGTAGTTTGAGTGTACACTCAAACGACATGGCCGCGTAGTTTGAGTGTTAGTGTTAGTGTGTTCGAAACTCGGCCATGTAGTTTGATGTACACTCAAACGACTTGGTCATGTAGTTTGAGTGCACACTCAAACGACATGGCCGCGTAGTTTCAGTGTACACTCAAACTACATGGCCGCAGTAGTTCGGTGTACACTCAAACTACATGGGCACGCGTAGTTTCAATGTTAGTGTGAGTAACACTCAAACGACTTGGTCATGTCGTTTGCGAAAGTGTACACTCAAACGACTTGGCGAAGTCGTTTTCGTTTTCACTTTAAACGACATCGCAACTATTACGACCATGTCGTTTTGAGTGTTAATTTGAGTTTGAGTGTAACTCTCGCTAGATGGCCAAGTCGTTTGAGTGTATACTCAAACGATATGGACAATCGTTTGAGTGTTACTCACACTAACTCAAAACGCCATGTAGTTTGGTGTCTGAAACTACGCTGGTCATTTAGTTTGAGTGTACACTCAAACGATTATGACCGTAGTAGTTTCGTACACTCAAACGACATGGCCGCAGTAGTTTGAGTGACATGAGTAACACTGAAACTACGCTGGCCATGTAGTTTGAGGTACACTCAAACGACTTGGTCATGTAGTTTGAGTGCACACTCAAAACCATGGTGGCGAAGTTTAAAGGTACACTCAAACTACATGGCCGCCAAGTTTGAGTGTACACTCAAACGACATGGCGGCAGATAGTTTCACTTGTACACTCAAAACCATGGCGGCAGTAGTTTCAATGTTAGTGTGAGTAACACTCAAACGACTTTGGTCATGTCGTCGAGTGTACACTCAAACGAAAGTCGTTTGAGTAGAAACGTAAAACGACGGGAGGTTCGTTTTGGCAATACCGGTTGAATTGGTTGCTGGGCTTGGGCTTTATGGCAAATTTGTAATATGGCAAATTTGTAAAATTTCTTTTTTTTTGAGGGGTTGCCCAATCCAATTTGATGAGTGCCCAATGGAACCACCAAGACAAATGGGGTTAGGTTTTAGATGGAGCTCAAAACCAACCCGATCTCCCAATCCATTGGTTAGGGATTGGGTGTGACCAGAGCAAAATCGGGTAGCCGAACTTTTTCAATTTCAGGGGTAACCTGGTAAAATCATCGGGTGGAAAAGAAATGAATAGATAAGGAGATAGGAAGAAACGAATAGATAGCAAGATAGAGAGAATGGCATCCTCGTTCCTTCATCATCAGTGTGCTGCTGCTGCTGCTGCTGCATTAGGAGGATGGTCGCAAAATGTTTGTGTTATGTCGACGTCACCACCCAAACACCAACAACGCCCAACATCTTTAGTATTACAAGCCCGAACCAGGACCGAAGACAGGCAAGCTCGACATGCTCGCATCAGAAAGAAGGTACACACTCCACTCACTAATTCCTGAATATATGTTTCGTAAGTAATGCAGAAATCCCATTTGTGTCTTTCTGTTTCCGTTTTACAATTTGTTTATAACTTATAACCAATGGGTATTAATTAGTGAACTATGTATGTGTGTACATACAAAATAGACTAGTAAATTGGGCAGAAACATGTTGTTATTTCAATAAGTTAGTAGATAAAAGAAAGGTATAAATAAATATAAAGATGCTCAAACGAAGGCTTGGTTGGACATAAAATGGCCGACTTATATGGAAATGGACGTAAAGTTTGGATGGTCAACAAAGCATTATAATGTAGCCTTCTTGAATGCGTAAATGCCTGTTTGTAGTATTGACCTCTCAAACAGTGGTTTATTCATACACTACTTCTATAACCTTGGAACTTTTAGATGTGAATAGAAGCAATCTTTGAATACTTTTAGAAATCTTACACCATGCATGTACTTAGATAGAGCTATGTTATAACACACACCATAGTTGGCTCAAGTGCTGGATTTGGTGTTTCACGGCCAAGTCACATGGACAAAGCTATCAACTTGCCTACAGTTTTTGCCGATCCGGCTATTTTTTTTTTTGGTAGATTGTTTGTTAAGGTCATTCTCTCACCATTGTCTATATTTCCATACGTATCTGATAATGTTGCACACTAGAATCAGAGGACTAAGGACCTCAAGTCGGGCGTTACGGCACTGTCTACTCTCAATTCCTTGCACAGCTTCCAGTGAAGGAGGAGAAGCAGGAGGACATTGTGGAGGAGGAGCAGGACATTGCCTGAGATTTGCCTCTACAGACGAGGAGGGGGAGGAGGACCTTGTCCCATTTTCTGAAGAGGAGCGTAGACTGTTGAGTGTGGACTATTGGTGTCACCAAGTTGACGAGTTTTAAATAACTGCCTTCCTCTTTACATCACAACCCTTTTAAATAGTTTGTAGAAAACACAAACTCTAATGGACCACAATAACTCAAGACACAATAAGCTAGAAATATAATTACTCCTAATAAAGACTCAAATACATGAACCTTATACCAACAAAACAAACTTATCGACTCTTTTGAGAGATTTTCTTTTTGTTATGTAACTCCATGTAGCTTTCAGCCACACGATCTACATCATCCTCCCCGGGTTGGAAAGAATTCGCCCTCGAATTCACACTTTCTTCGTCGGAGTTATCACCATGATAAGGAACAAGATGCTTGGCATTAAAAACGTCGGCAGTGTGCACAGTCTTGGGTAACTTGAGACGATAAGCATTAGGATTGATCTTTTCAATGACTTCCAAAGGACCAATTTTTCTGGCTGCCAACTTATTGTACTCACCAACGGGGTACCGATCTTTAGTCAAAATAGTGTAAACGAAGTCACCAACCTCAAACTCTAGCAATCGACGCTTAGAATATGCATCACTCTTATACTTTTGAGTTGATTTTTGTAACCTCCCATGAGTCAATCGATGCACTTAGTGGATATTAATGATAAGATCTTTTGCCTTGGCACTAGCACGTGTCGAATCATGAACTGAATTTAACTCCAAAGTAGCTCGAGGGATGTACCCATACACAATATGGAAAGGACAAAAACCAGTACTGCAGTTCAGCATTCGATTGAAAGCAAACTCAGCTGGACCCAATTTAGAATCCCAAGTCTTTAAGTTATCTCCAACTAGACTACGAAGTAGTCCTCCCAAAGTACGATTGACAACTTCTGTCTGTCCGTCTGTTTGAGGATGGTAAGCGCTGCTGAAATTAAGCTTGGTATTAGTTAGTTTCCACAAACATCTCCAAAAGTGACTAAGAAACCTTGTGTCCCTATCAGAGACAATTGAACTAGGCAGACCATGCAAGCGATAGACTTCACGAAAGAAAAGAGTAGCAACAGAAACAGCATCTGTAGTCTTCTTACAAGCAATAAAATGGGCCATTTTGGAAAACCTGTCCACCACAACAAGGATAGAATCCATACCACGCTGAGTACAAGCTAAACCCACTATGAAATCCATACTCAAATCAGTCCATGGCTGTGTTGGCACTGGTAGAGGCATATAAAGTCCTGCATTTGTTGCCTTTCCTTTAGAAACTTGACAAACGTGACATCGTTCAACATATTTAGCTACCTCATGTCTCATAGTAGGCCAGAAATAAGAGTTAGAAAGTAGGAAAGTCTTGTCTCGCCCAAAATGACCTTCACCATACAACTCCTTGATGATTTTGAAGCGTAAACTACAATCAGGAATACATAGCCGCCTTCCTTCGAAAATTAAATGAATCCATCATGGAGAAGAAATTCTGAATTTCTTCTTGCTTGGACTTCGTCCATTAGAGGCGCAAAGTATGGATCAGTAGCATATAAATCCTTAAGCAAGTCAAAACCCAATACCTCATTCTTCATAGTTGTGAGAAGCATAGAACGCCGACTTAAAGCATCAGCCACTCTGTTTTGAACCCCAAGCTTATGTTTAAGCACAAAAGTGAAATCTTGGATATAATCAGCCCATTTGCCATGACGATGAGAAAGCTTGTCTTGGCTGTTAATATGCTTCAAAGCGGCATGATCAGAGAACATGACGAACTCATTGTGAATGAGATAATGTCGCCAATGCTTCAAAGCTTGGACCACCGCATAGAACTCAAGATCATAAGTGTTGTAGTTAAGTCGAGTTGTAGTTAAGTCGAGGACCACTCAACTTCTCACTAAAGTAAGCAATAAGCCTTCATACATTCAGTAATGGGAGCCATAATAGAACTGAAATGAGAAATAAAACGCCGATAGAATGAAGCAAGGCCATGGAAACTTCGGATCTCATGTAATGTCGTTGGCGTTGGCCAGTTCTTAACAGTATCAACCTTGGATTCATCCACTGAAATACCATTCTTAGAAACAACGTACCCCAAGAACAAAATACTATCAACCATGAAAGTGCATTTCTTGTCTGCTGCAAATAGCTTATCCTTACGCAATACTGCCAAAACTTCGCGGAGATGTTGAATATGCAACTCAGGGCTTTCACTATAAACAAGAATGTCATCAAAATAAACCACAACAGATTTACCAATAAAAGGACAGAGGACTTGGTTCATCGCCCTCATAAAAGTGCTAGGAGCGTTGGAGAGACGAAACGGCATAACCAACCATTCATATAGACCTTCCCGAGTCTTGAATGCAGTTTTCCACTCATCCCCTGGTCTGATTCGTATTTGGTGAAACTCATTCTTCAAATCAAGCTTGGAGAAGACTTTAGCACCACTCAATTGATCAAGTAAGTCATCAAGACGAGGGATAGAAAACCTATAGTTTACCGTAATCTTGTTAATAGATCTGCTATCAACACATAATCTTCAAGTTCCATCTTTCTTAGGAACTAACATGGCAGGAACAGCACAAGGACTAAGGCTTTCATGAACAAACCCTTTAGTAAGCAATTCTTCTACTTGACGTCTCAACTCTTCATGCTCCTTGGGACTCATCCTGTAATGAGATCGGTTAGGCAATGTAGAACCTAGATCCAACTCAATCTGGTGTTGAATGTCTCGAAGTGGAGGAAAAACATCTCGAAACTCTGCAAGTAATGGCTGTACCGTTCCTGGAATAACCACCTCTTTATGCTCCTCTTTTGCAATCAGGACATAAACAAACCCATTTTCATCCATGGCAGTCGCAAAGTTGCGATAAGATAAATAGTTTGACCCGTTTTTATCTTGTGGTTTAGGATCAGCTTCCTTCTTTGGAACTAGAACAATTCGACGAGTGTTCCACATAAAACTATAGGTGTTTTTCTTGCCATCGTGAGTAACACTCCGATCATACTGCCATGGGCGTCCCAACAACAAATGAAATGCATCCATACTAACCACATCACACCAGACCTTGTCTTTATACTTGTCACCAATAGAGAAAGTAAGAAGACAGCGTTTGAAAACTTTTACCTCACTCTCTTTGTTTAACCACAAAAGATTGTAAGGCTTCGGATGAGGCTTTGTTTACAATTTAAGCTTATGAACCACTTCATTGGATACCACGTTCTCATAACTACTGGAATCGATAACCAGTTGGCATACTTTCCCACCAATAGTACATGTAGTGTGAAAGATGTTATTGCGTAGCCGATGATCTCCATCCTCATTTAACTATCAGATTTTGGCCCTGATCACCAAAAAGGGCACCTTCAGGAATTTCTTCATTGTCGACATCACTACTAGTATCATAGCGAGGATCGCCTTCTTCATAGTCTTGACTTTCTTCTAGCAGTAAATTCTTTCCAACATTATCTCCTTTGCGACATTCAGCATATTTATGGCCAATTTCTCCACACTTGTGACATTTCCCACTGAAAAAGGAGGAAAAAGTCTTTGAGGCAGAACCAAATACTGGTTTGGTATCCTTGCTGAATTCATTCCTAGGTGCAGTCGAAGATCAAGTTGGATTAATGTTAGACACAAGTGTGCCTCCCAAATAGGTACTGCCGCGCCTTCCCATCTGTTTTTCAATGGTAATAGCACGTTGATGCGCCTCAGACACCAAATAAGGATCAAACATATTCAGCATGTCCTGAATTGGTTGCTTCAAACCCCCAATGCAGCGAGACACCATCTGTTCCTCACTTTCTATTAACTCATTACGGACAACAAGTTGTTGAAACTCTTTAGTATAGTCTTCAACTGATCTGGTACCTTGTTTCAGATTTTGGAATTGATTATAGAGAAGCCTTGTGTAATTATGAGGCAAAAACTCACCACGCATATGCTTCTTCAACTTCTCCCAAGTTTCCAATTTTGATTTTCCTATTCGCATTCTAGTTGCCTTGAGTTGCTGCCACCAAGCAGCGGCTCTTCCTCTAAACCTTGTAGCAACTAATCCAACAATTTTGTTTGCTGGAATTTCCTTGAAATCAATTACTTCTTCAACATTAGCAAACCAATCAACGAACTCCTCAGGTTGCAATGCGCCATGAAATTCAGGAACATCAACTTTGATGCCTGCATCCCATCGAATTTTGAATGCTCGCTCTTGGACATGTAGGTGTTGAGGTTCAGCATAAATACGTCTCCTTCTACCATATTCAGCAAAAGGATTTTCCATCAACTCTTCTTCATTTTCAAAATTTTCTTCTTCAAAACGTTGTGGAAAAGGAGATGGGTTTTGCCTTCTGACTTGGGGTTGATTTTCATGACGCGAACGGTTTGGAAGGTTGGTTTGGGGAAGTGGAGGCACTTGTTGAAGCTGCAAAGCTTCTAATCGTTCCATAATGGCTCCAAATCTGTCATCAACTTTTGCCTCTAATGCAAATTCTTCATGCATTTGTACTCCATTAAAATTTGGAGCTCTCTTTGGGGCCATCTTCACCAAGAAAGCAACCTTTGCTCCGATACCAACTAATGTAGAGCGGATAGGAAGGAATGGTTTGTGAACCACTACTCCCTGTGCAAGAGAGGACCTGAAATTCACAGAAAGAAAGAGACAAACAAGAGACTCTCTTGTTGAATCTTCACTTGTTTAATACTTACTCACAATAATAAACAAGGCACAAAACACTCACATAAAAAGACACTCAATTTTCATTCAATAAAAAAACTACCTTCCTCTTTACATCACAACCCTTTTAAATAGTTTGTAGAAAACACAAACTCTAATGGACCACAATAACTCAAGACACAATAAACTAGAATTGTAATTACTCCTAATAAAGACTCAAATACATGAACCTTATACCAACAAAACAAACTTATTGACTCTTATGAGAGATTTTCTTTTTGTTACGTAACTCCATGTAGCTTTCAGCCACACGATCTACATCAGAAATGGACGTAAAGTTTGGATGGTCACAAAGCATTATAATGTAGCTTACTTGAATGCGTAAACGCCTGTTTGTAGTATTGACCTCTCAAGCAGCGGTTTCTTCATACACTACTTCTGTAACCTTGGAACCTACAATGTGGAAATAATTAATAAACTTTAGGAATATGCAACGTCTTTAATAGAACACATGTACAGGATAGGAGGCAGTGCAGACTTTATGGGAGGGAAGCTTTTCTTTAGTTGGGTAACGGTTGTACCTCATGTCATGATATGATGATACACGTTTTGAGATTCAAGGAATTTTAAAATTGACTAAACTGCAAACAATTAGTAGCCCTCTTGGAGCATAAGTTTCGAACAAATTGAAGAACATATAACACTCCGTACACAATTAGAAGCGAACATGTTAAATCTCAATGTGAATTGAAATGTGTTGCAGGTACTACTGCTGCTTATGCTTAAAACCTACATCACAGTCAAGGATATGACTTGTGCTATGGGCAACATTTGAAGAGTTGTTCAGAATTAGATCTAAAGGGGAGATGGGCTAAAATACTTCATTGTTTTATAGTATAGTTCATAAGTGGTGTTAAATAAATGGTACTCACCTAGTTACCTTATAGAATTCAGAAGTCGATCACGCGACAAATCATAATAGGAATGAAAAGTTGATTCCGCACCTCAATTTCAATTGAATGTAGAGGTAATGCTATGATATAACATGTTTGACAGTCGTTCATAAGCGGACATCTGGCTCACTGAAAATTAAATAAAATATGAAGAAAGAAAGAATTATTAGTGAGAGTAAAATAATGGATGATTTTTAGTGGACGATAATCTTGTCACGATGTTGCATGTAGTTCAGTTTTTTGTCCATTGTATGAAGTTTGTTATTTTCTATGAACATGTTCTTCATGAAGAGGATATTATCTTTAGGAAAGTGAGTCTATCCTGTTTTCAGTTTTAACAAGTATGCGTTTTTTAATTGTGTATATGTAAACCTTTCCCTAACATACTAAAAGAAGAAATTTCACATCTAGTAGGATTAAGGTTTAGATATGAGGATATCATTCCACACCTTATAGGGTGATTATCCATGTGATTTTCTCTTTACTTTTTCACGGTCGTGTTTTCTAAGGTTGAGGGGACAACAGAGAGGCCGCGGCTGTGTGTTTTCCGCTCGAACAAACATATGTATGTCCAGGTGATAGATGACAGTAAGATGCATACCCTTGCTTCAGCTTCTACAGTGCAGAAACCTATCGCCGAGGAATTTGATTACACCTCTGGTCCTACAATTGTAAGTTTTCCAACTGCAAACTTGGAACACTGTAACCCATGTATATGGTGGTATAAGTTGTGTTTACTGATCTGAATGTACTCTTTTACATTTTCGTTCATTTTCTGAATGACGACTTTGTAAGAAATTGTATGAATGTTTACTGCCTCAATGATTGTATTTCTCAATGATCGGCATAGCGCAATGTGGTTGATCCTAGATTATTTGAAGAAATAAAAAATGCTCATTTTGTCTTCAATGTGTGCTGCTATATGATCATATACAAGCCACATTTTCTGCTTAGACCTTGACATTTTGTGAAGATTTGCTTTTTCCTCTTGTATATTGATTTTTTCCTTGTGCATTTTAAAAAGGGATTTTTTATATTTGAAATCTATTGTCTATGCCTAAGCTGTGAGGTGATCATCTTAGCAATATTTTACTTTTATATTATTTTATTTCTTGCATCAGGAAATAGCGAAGAAGGTAGGTGAAGTCATTGCCAAGGCCTGTTTAGAGAAAGGAATTCAAAAAGTTGCATTTGACCGTGGTGGCTACCCTTACCATGGACGCATTGAAGCCCTCGCTGATGCAGCTCGGGAGCATGGCCTCCAATTCTAGAACCCAGGTTATCAGTTTTTCTTATAGAGAAATCAAAGTTTTTCGTATGTCTAACTTGTGACAAAGGGAAGAGTGAAGAGGATTTGTGATGTATCTCCTGAATCATTTAGATTCTAGGACTTGAAAAGTTATTTGCTTTATGTATGTTCTTATGGTAGATTAATTATCTTAAGATTGGGAATGCATTAACAGATGCAAGATAGACTGTAGATTAATCATCGAAAAAAATATGAAAAAATAGACTGTAGACTTTGTGCTTGAGTCAAAGAAAGTGAACTAAATGATGCAGTTCCTAAAAGTTTGATGGACACAAATCACACACGCTGTAGGAAAGTAAGCTTTGCACATGTGGTATGGACTGGATCCAGATTGATCAAACTTGTGGGTTTAGCTAGTCCAGAAAGACATCTGCAGGTTTTAGATAGAGCTCAAACCAGCCCGATATCCAAGTCCTTAATTCCTTATGTTCCATTTCTACTAATTTACCATGCATTAATAGGTCCATCAGTTATAGGACTTGTAGAACATGAGGCCCTAGCAATAGTCACTACTAATAGTATTTGAAATCCTTGATTTCTCATTTCCTTCTAAGTCAGAGAAATGAAAGTTTCCCTATCCTTAAAGGTAAATATTTCTTAGTTCCATTAACAGCCGCAATTCAAATGGGTTCTAGCTTTCTAGAGGCGAATATATATAGGATTATCGGCTTATTGCCTCTTTCTATTTCTTAATATTAAAGCTCCCACCAGTGGTCTTTTTCAAGCTCTATTAAAATTACACGTCATCTCTTATTAAAATGAGAATTTCTCTCCTATTATAACAGGAATTTCTCCCTTATTAAAATAAATTCTAGCACTTCTAATTAAAGCAGGAATTATTCTCCTATTAAAATGGGAATTCCTTTCCTATTGAAAAGGAAAAATCTAGCATATCTAATTAAAATGGAAATTATTCTCATATTAAAACATGATCTCTCTTCCAATTGAAAAAAAAACGGATTTTTAAAATTTAATTAAAACAATTTGTTAGAAAATAAAAACAGGGAGTGACTCTCAAAGACAAAAATGTCGAAAAAGTAACTCTCAAGGACACTTTTTTTTATTTTTTTTTAACTAATAAGGACCAAGTAGATGAAAGGTCAAGTATACCCTTGACGCGAAATAAAAAATGGGTCGGGTAAATGAAATGTCAAGTATACTCCTGACACAAAATAATTAACGTCCCGGCTCAAACAAAACGACCCGGTGTATTTAGTATGAACATTGAATGTTTGATAGTCTTTTGGGTATGAACATTGATTGGGTATGAACATTCAATGTTCATAGTCCTTTGGGTATGAAATTGAATGTTCATAGTCATTTGGGTATGAACATTAATTGGGTATGAACATTAATTGGGTATGAACATTCAATGTTCATAGTCCTTGGTCCTTTGGGTATGAACATTCAATGTTCATAGTTTTTGGGTATGAACATTTAATCTTCATACATCAATATATTTTATAATGTACATTCACCTATTTAGATATGAACAATCATTGTTCATACACCAGCAGAAGGTATGAACACTCATTGTTCATAGTAAAATGACAAAAAGGGTAAAATCAGAAAATATTTATTTTAAATCCGGATCATCTGTCTTTGAGGGTTATTTTCACAGAAGGGTATAACTGGTATTTTAAAAAATATAAAAAGGCGGGGACAACTTATTTTGTCCTTGAGGGTTACTAATTTTGAAATAGTGGGTTCGTGAGTTACTTTTTCCCAAAATTTGTCCTTGTAAGTTACTCATAAAAAACCGTGTCCTCTAGACTTCATTTTCTCCAAAATTGGGTCTTGGGACCAATTTCTTAAAATTAAAATGGGTTAGCGACTAAAACGTTAGTCCTAATTTTCTAAAAAAAATCTAAATATTTTTAAAAGAACCGGTATACAAGGTAGTTATAGAGAAGATATTATTTAGCGGGACTTGTTCATTAAGACATTATTTTTTTTTGGTATAGTTAAGAGTTAATATATATTATTTGGATGGTGGTAATAGAGTTTCAATCAGATAAGAGTTCTCATCAAAATAAATATATAAGAGTCATTTGTGTTTCCATGCACATTAAGACATACATCAGCAACCATTAATTTGGTTGTTGGACTGGTTGAGAATTGAATTGAGATATTTAATCAACATAAATATCTCACCAATTTGCACCCTTTGCACAATTAGAGAGTTGGACGGTGGACCCAACGCCTAAGGCATCACCAATGCTGGCACTCAAAATAGAGGGCCACGTCATCTTTTTAGAGGCTCGGTTAAAAGAGAAGCAAAATAAAAGAGCTCCAATGGAGGGGTTCTACAGTGCAGAGTTTTAAAATGAAGATCTGTTCCTGGGAAAACCAATCATTAATTAAGGAAAATAAGTTAGTCACAGTGATCCAAGACAAGTTAGTAAAAGAATGACCAAGACAAGAATAAAGATAAAGAATCCAAAATTTCGTGAGAAGAAGAAAATAAATACTATATAAAGTGTAATAGAATAGAATTCTGTAACAAAAGAAATTAACAAAATTCATTAGTCTCAAAACTTATCTTGGTATCGGAGCTTTTACATCGCAAGGTGAAAATTGATCCGCCATGAAAGCTTATCAAATTTATCATTTTTTCTTTTATTCTCATTGATTTCAATCAATTTATCTTTTGATTCATATCAAATCAAGAAATCAAGAAATTTTTGATCAATCTAAACTACAAACCCTACAATTTTCTATCCATCAATTGAAATCACAATGGTGAGAACGAGTCAAGTTCAACAACCTTCTTCATATGCTGACGCTATTAGATCTGATGCTGCTGTTCAACCTACTGATGATGTGGTTCTTTTACAATCGATTTCTCCAAATCAAGAACATGTTCGATCACAAAACATTCAAGGTTTGAATTCTATTTCTCAAGGTTTAAATACGATGAATCTTTCCGTTCCAATGGCAGTTCCACCTACAAATACTCCATACTCGTTTCAAAACATCTCAAATATGGTTACCTTGAAGCTTACAAGGGAAAATTACTTGTTGTGGAAGACTGTTATCATGCCTTTCTTCATAGGATTTGATCTTATTGGAATGATTGATGGAACTGATATTTGTCCACCTCGATTTATTGTCGGTGAGAATGGAAATCTAACAAATCATGTTAATCCTCTTTATACAAACTGGATCAAGAAGGATCAAATTCTTATGATATGGATTAATGCAGCCCTTTCTGATGAAATCTTGCCCTATGTTGTTGGAGTAACTTCTTCAAGGCAGTTGTGGTTGCAATTAGAAAAGAGGCTTTCAACCTTGTCAAGATCTCATGTTATTCAACTTAAGTCTCAGCTTCAAAATCTAAAGAAAGGAACCTTTACAATGCCAGAATTTTTATAGAAGCTTAAGTTTCTAGCCGATAGTTTAGCTGCTTCAGGAGAACCTGTCTCTGATGGTGATTTAATCTTTCATACATTAAGAGGTTTGCCAGAGGAATATGGACCTTTTGCAACATCCATAAGAACTAGATCACCAAATGATCCAGTACAAGTGGATGAGTTACATAGCCTCATATTAAGTGAAGAACTGTCAATCCAAGAACTCAGGAATACTTTGCATAGTGAACTCCGTTTCGGCTTTTTGCCGCAATTTTCAAAGACCAATTGAGAGGGAAGAGGTAATGATAACTATAACAACAGAGGAAATGGTCGATCAAATGGTAGAGGACCTATCAGAGATTATTACAGAGGCAATGGCAGGGGAAATTACAACAATAACAATGGATATAACAGTGGTAGAGGCAATAACAATAACAATGGATATAACAGTGGAAGAGGCAGTACCAATGGATATCAGCATAATGGCTTTAATAATGGTTCTCAGTCTAGCTCTACAAGACCTCAATGTCAGATTTGCAACAAGTTTGGGCACTTGGCAATCGACTGTCACAATAGAATGAATCATTCTTATGTAGGAAGGATTCCTCCTACTAAACTTGCTATGCTTGCTAGCATTGGAGACTCAACCCCTCAATATAACAATTTTGCTTCATCTTCTCAGTATATTGGTTATGGTTCTGAATCCAGTCATGATTTTCCATTTGCTGGTTATGCATGTCAGTCTAATGGATCATTTAATCCCAACATGGCTTCATCATCTCATCAGTTCAATGGCCATAATGGATCACACATACCAAAAGACTCTCATTGGTATGCTGACACAGGAGCTTCCAACCATTTGACAAATGATCTTTCTAATCTTTCCATCCACTCAGATTACAAAGGAGCTGATAAAGTTCTGGTTGGCAATGGCCAAGGTTTGCCTATCTTACACACTGGTTCTACTTCTTTTAATTTATCAAATTCATCTCATAAATTTCATATGAACAATATTTTGCATGTGCCTCATATTAAACATAACTTACTTAGTGTTCATAAGTTTGTTAATGATAACAACTGTGTTCTTATCTTTGCTCCCAATGCATTTTATGTCAAGGACATTGCAACCTGGAGGACTCTTTTTCAAGGTCCAACTGAGCATGGCCTGTATCCCCTTCATCTTACTTCTTCACATTCATATCCTTCTGCCTTCATCACCACTAAAGCATCTGCATCCATTTGGCATAAAAGACTTGGGCATCCTTCTACTTAAGCTTTCAATAAGCTTCTACAGAGTCAAAGCATCATTCTTCAAGGAGCAAAGACTTCTTCATTATGTTCAGATTGTGCTTTAGGCAAAAGTACAAAACTTTCTTTTGGTTTATCTGTTTGTAAGTCCAGTAAACCTTTACAATTACTACATATGGATCTTTGGGGTTCATCTCCTGTAACTTCAATAAGTGGTTTCAAATTTTATGCTAGCATAGTTGATGACTATACTAGGTACTGTTGGATTTTTCCTTTGTGTTTCAAGTCTGACTTCTGTAATGTGTTTCAATCATTCAAACTTCTTGTTGAAAATCTTTTGAGTTCCAAAATTGTGTGTGTTAGAACTGATAATGGAGGTGAATTCACTAGTATAAGATTTGAAACCTTCTTAACCTCTAATGGCATTAGTCATCAGCTTACATGTCCTCACACCTCTGAACAAAATGGCATTGTTGAAAGAAAACACATACATATTCAAGACATGGCCAGAACTCTCATCTCACAATCATGGTTACCACCTAAATATTGGTGTGATATCTTTACTAGTTCCGTTTATCTTATAAATAGACTTCCGTCTACTTCTCTCCAGAATATGTCTCCTTTGGAAAAGTTATTCAATGTTCAACCTAATTACAATAATCTCAAAGCTTATGGGTGCACTTGTTATCCCTGGTTAAGACCTTATACAAACAACAAACTTGATTTAAGGTCTAAAATCTGTGTCTTTCTTGGTTATAGTCTCAATCATAAAGGTTACAAATGCATGGATATTAATACTAGAAGAGTTTATGTATCCAGGCATGTTGTTTTCAATGAAGAAGAATTCCCTTTTAAAACATTGTCTGATAATTCATCATCTATGTCCCCCCAAGATTTTCTTCTTTCTTCCTTTTGTACTGATATAAACATTTCAACTCAAACTCCAACTTCAACATCTTCTCTTCAGCTTAATAACACATCTCTCATTTCTGACACATCTCTCACTTCTGACATATCTCCTTCTTCAGCATGTATTTCTGATACTAGTTCCCATTCCATGACAACTAGATCCAAAAATGGCATTTTCAAACCTAAAAGTCTTATCTCAACAAAACATCCTATTTCCTATGCTCTTCAGTCTACTCTTTCATCTCTTCCTACTACACCAACATGTTTTACTCATGCGAACAAGGACCCAAACTGGAGAGCTGCCATGGTTACTGAATTCAATGCACTTCTGAAAAATAGTACATGGAGGCTTGTACCATTTTCTCCATTATACAATCTCATTGATAATAAGTGGGTTTTCAGACTTAAACAAAAGGCTGATGGAGCTATAGACAAGTTTAAAGCAAGGTTAGTTGCCAAAGGATTTAATCAAAAACATAGATTTGACTATGATGAGACTTTTAGCCCTGTTGCAAAGCCTACCACAATAAGATTGATCATCTCTTTAGCAGTCTATTTCAATTGGGATATAAGACAATTAGATGTATCAAATGCATTTCTTCATGGCCATCTAAAGGAAGAAGTGTATATGAAGCAACCTCAAGGTTTCATTGATCCTACTAGACCTACACATGTTTGCAAACTGATGAAATCCTTGTATGGACTCAAACAAGCTCCCCGAGCCTGGTATGAAGAATTATATCAAGCACTTTTATCATTTGGCTTTGTTACTTCAAATGCTGATCACTCTCTTTTCATCAAAAAGGATTCAAATGCAGTGACTTATGTGTTGGTGTATGTGGATGACATACTCATTACTGGAAGTTCTTCCAAAATTTATTATCATATCATCTCTCAGCTGAGCATGTGTTTTGCCATGAAAGATTTAGGCTCTGCATTATTTTATGGGAATGGAAGCTCAAAGAAGTTCAAAAGGATTGTGTTTGTCTCGGGTTAAGTATACTTTTGATCTATTACACAAGGCAAAATGGGTGATGCAAAGCCAGTTTTACACCTATGTCTACCAACCGCAAAATTTGGACAATCATACAGTGAACTTCTCTTAGATCCAATGAGAATATAGGTCTATTGTAGAGCTCGCAATATTTAACTTGGTGTAGACCGGATATATCCTTTGTCGTTAATATAGTCTCGTCAATTTATGCAAAACCCTAGAGTTACACATATGGCGCTTGTTAAAAGGATTTTTTGAGATATTTAAAAGGAACAATTCATCATGGTATATGGTTTACAAAGACTACTCAAGATACAAGCTTTTAGTGACGTATTGATCAATTTGGTTGCCCTATGGACGTAAGATCTATAACTGGGTTTTGTGTGTACATTGGTACCAATTTACTCTCATGGTCACTAAGAAGCGTAATCTGAAGAGCAAGATCCTCTACAGAGGCGAATAACTGTGGCCTTAGCACATACCGCAGAGAAATTTATTGGATTTCTATTCTTCTCAAAGATCTTAGAATCCCAATCTCTTCAAAACTCCATTGATACATTGTGATAATATAAGTGCCATTTCTCTTGCACACAATCCGCTCTTTCATGCCGCACCAAACATGTGGAAATAGATTACCACTATGTCGAGAACCGGGTTATAAGCAAGTTTCTAGATGTTCAAGATATCTTAACACTAAGGAACAGTGGGTGATATATTTACAAAAGCCCTTTCCTCACGAGGTTTCATTTTCTTACAAGCAAGTCGGTCCTTGAATCCCTTCAACCGGAGAGAGGGAATTAAGGAAAATAAGTTAGTCAGCAGCAGTCAAGACAAGTTAGTCAGCAACAGCCAAGACAAGAATAAAGACAGCAATCCAGCTCAGCAGAAGAAGAAAATAAATACTATATAAAGTGTAATAAAATAGAATTCTGTAACAAAAGAAATTAACAAAATTCATTAGTCTCAAAACTTATCTTCATTCACCTTAAGTTGGTGTAGTGGCGTCGTGTTTGGCTAAGACATAGGTCACTGCTTCGATTCTCAGTGAGAACATATTTATTTTCTTTTATGTAATTCGAAAAATTAAATTAAAAGCTAAAAGTAAGAAGTTGCAGGGACTGGAACCCGGGTTTAACGCTTCCTTGATCACTTGAACGAAGAATTAAACCAACTGCACTGTACCATTTCTCTATGCTTTTCAACAGTTGCGGGCACAATTTTGTTTGTAGAACCCAGGTCCTCTAAAACTTCCGATAAAACTAGACACTTTTCAAAGATGGTAGAAATAGTCCCATATAAGGGCTGCATTGGAATGGTGTTTTTTCAATTGCTCCCTCAAATTTGGAGATAGAGGTCCATATAAGGGCTCCATTGGTGATCCCCTAACCACCGACACAGCCTTTTATGTCGTCTTTTTATTTCCAAAACTAAAATCAAGTTGGCTTAATAAACCTTTGAGGACATAGTGCAATAGTTATTTTGATTCTGTTCCTATTTCAAGTTCTTCTGAATTGAAAATGATTAAAGAAAGACTTTTAAGATTTAACAGTCAATTACTAAGACCATAATTGGTTAGAGTATTAGACAGAGTGACAGACAGTCTGACACTTGTGTTTTACCGTTTCATGCTACAGTACCATCTCCCACTTGGCGTCTGGCTAAAGATAATTTAAACTGCATAATATTGTGAAAGTTGGAGTAGAGACAAGCTGGTTCTTTTTGAGAAAGAGAAGTAACTGCAGTTTCTGAGCATGGACACTTGAATACTTGAATGTGATGTTCAGCCCTGAGCCCTTTAGATTCAGTCAAGTGGTTTTAGACTTTTACTATCCTACCTGCTTCGGGACAAAAACTGCCCAAGGCAACAGCAGTAAATACTTTTGAATAGATATGTAAAATAGCTGGTGGCATTCCATTAGATTTTTTTCAAAAATGAGGAAGGCGCATGGTCTGTTCATTTTGTTCATCCGGATGCTGTTCCAAAATTATGTTATTGACTAATAAGATGCCGTTTTGATTACCTATAAGATATTACAGGCTTTCTTTGTGTGTGAACGTTTTGCAATTATTGTTAATTTGTTTAGAGAGCAACTGTCTTATTCTTTCGTCATAACGTAGATGAGGGTATGACAAAATTATACATTTCTTTGGCATGAATGAAAAAAGAAGAAAAAGTATTATATAACGGAATATAATCCAATGAAGATAAGTATATTTAATGTTTAATTGGCACAACCAACATTATGATAAACATATAAAATTAATAGAAAAAGGAACTTCCCGCCAAATAATTCTGGTTTAACTGTTCTTCCTAGAATCACCATTTACCTTCTCTTGTTTTTGCTCCCAAACAACAACTTAAGTAGAATAAAATTCTGAAGAAAAATCCCCATGCAACCGTAATCCAGAAACAATTCTACTTACTCAATTCTGTAACTCCTTGTTCTTTCAATATATCCACCCCCTTAGTAACACAAGTGCTACTAGTAATATTCATGCCCAAAGTTTGACTCAAAGCCTTCAACAATGTTACTGTAGAGAAAAAAAGGGATTTTTTCTGCTTTTCACGATCGAGGCGGCGCCAAGCTCGAAGAAGCGCGACCAGCCAGCTCCAAGATGTTTGGCGACCAGCTCAAAAGCGCCGCCGCTTTAGTGCTCAGTTGATTTTGGCCGACCAGCCAGCCAAAAGGGCCAGCCTTCCGTGTCTTTTGTTTGCGGGCCTCGCTACAGTAACCGCGATTTTTTGTTTTTAGTATAAAACAAAATCAGTTTTTTGGAAAACCTAACTTTTCCAAAACCAAGAAAGAGAGTGATTACAAGAGAACAATTCTTTGTGAGTTGAGTGTTCATCCTTTGTGAGTGAATCGAGAGAGACTTGTAATCGGTTCTCGGACATCTAGTAAAGCTTGGAACTCGCGATGTGGACGTAGTAAATTCGTCGAACCAACGATATATCTCGCCTTGTGGTTTGTTCTTCTTTTACATTGATTGTTTTATTTCATATGCTTGTTATTTGATATCGAGAAGTGTTGGGATATTGCTTGGAGGGTGTTGAAGTCTTGTCTATCGAGAAAGATCAATCTTTGTGTAGGATTGATCCGTTTAGTGTGGTAACGCGTTGTTTCCGCAGATTAATTATTCACAACAATTGGTATCGAGCGTAGGTATACGACCCAGGATTTTTGAGTTTAGTACTAAAAAATTTGTGTAGACAAGGTGTTCGATTAAATTCGAGGTGAAACCGCTTTTTGGTTTTGGGTTAACTTGTAACTTGAAAGATGGCTCCCAAGATGTCAAACACAAGGTTTGAAGTGGAGAAGTTTAATGGGAAGAATAACTTTGGGATTTGGCAAGTCCAAGTAAAGGACATCCTCATCCAACAAGATTTGCACAAGGCTTTGAAGGGGATTAAATCTAAGGCGGCGAGTATGAGTAATGATGATTGGGAAGAGTTCGATCTTCAGGCTTGTTCATCAATCCGGTTATGTCTTGCTAATGAGGTCATGTATAGTGTGATGGGAGAAAATACCGCTGCCGGTATTTGGCTCAAACTAGAGTCTATGTATATGACCAAGAGCCTGACGAACAAGATGTACCTTAAGAAGCGTCTTTATCGGTACATGATGGTCGATGGTTCAACGATGCAAGAGCACGTTAGTGAGTTCCGTCGACGTCTAGCGGATTATTTGAATGTTGGTATGAAGATGGATGATGAGGATCAAGCGGCATGTTTAATATTCTCCTTGCCGTAAAAGCTATGAGCATCTAATGACTACATTCATGAACGAGAAGTCGCCGATCTTGACGAAGTTCAGAGTGCACTTCTTTCTTATGAGTTGATGAAGAAGACACGTGTAGAGAATAACATTGATGCAAGTCGGGGGCTAGTGGCAAAGAGGAATTATGCCCGAACGAATTATTCAAGTAATGATAATTCTAGGTCCAAGTCAAAGAAGCCTTTAAAACATGTAGGCTACAATTGCAATGAAAAAGGACATTACGCAAGTAATTGTCCTCACCCAAGAAAGAGAACAAGAGAGATGGTCGGAAGAAAGGTAAGCAAAAAATTTGAGGCAAATTATGCCTCTCAGGTTCAAGAGGATGAGTTATCTCTCGTGGTGTCCACCACAAGACTATATGACCGGAGAGGTGGATCCTTGATTCGGATGTTCCTATCATATGTGCCCGAATAGAAAGTGGTTTACTTCTTATGAGAGCATTGATGGTGGTTCTGTTTTAATGGGTAATGACGTTGTTTGTAAGGCGGTAGGAATTGGAACTATACACGGGTCAAGATGTATGATGGTGTAGTGAGGACTCTAACCCGATGTGAGACATGTTCCCGAGCTAAAAAGAAAAGTCTTATTTCTCTTGGTACCTTTGATTCCAAAGGCCACAAGTTTGGGCGAAGGTGGAGTCCTAAATATTGTTAATGGCTCTTTAGTTGTTATGAAGGGTCAAAAATATGGAACCTTGTATACTCGGATTGGTAGTACGGTGATAGGCGATGTAAATGGGTGCATGTAGTAATGATTCCGAAAGTGCACTAAGATGTGGCATATCGTTTAGGGCATATGAAAGTGAAAAGGGTTTGTCCGAGTTGTGCAAGCGAGGGCTCTTGAAGAACTTGAAGAAGCCAAGTATGGGGTTTTGTGAGCATCAAGGTCTATGGGAAGCAAAGGTGCAGAGTCAAGTTCAAGTCAAGCAAGCACACTACAACATGCATCCTTGATTATGTGCATACGGATGTTTGGGGACCCTCCAGGGTGGCTTCCAAGGGAGGTAACCGCTATTATGTCTCATTCATTGATGATCATACTCGCTATGTGTGGGTGTATATGATGAAATCGAAAGATGAAGTGTTTGAGACATTTAAGAAGTGGAAGGCAAGGGTTGAGAATCGCACAGATAGGAAGGTAAAGACATTACGGCCCGACAATGGTAATCGAAAGTATACCTATGGACCTTTCCAAGAGTTCTCAGACGCTAACAGTGGAATTGCCGCATTAACCGGATACCGAGGGGGCACGCCCAATGAGAATGGAATGGCGAGAGGATGAATAGAACTTTGCTTGAAAGAGCAAGATGTTTATTGTCTAATGCCGGTCCCAGGCAAAAAAGATTATCGGGCGATGCAAGTGTCCATGGCGTGTTACCGTATAATAGGTCACCAAGCATACCAGCTATAGATTGCGGGACACCTTATGAGGTGTGGTCGTAACCCGGTGATTATAGTATATATTTATGAAAGTGTTGTTTGGATCGACAACGACTTACTACCATGTGAGGGACAGGAAGCTAGATCCTAGAGCTAAGAAGGCCATATTCTTAGGTTTCGCAAATGGGGTAAAGGGATACGATTGTGGTGTCTAGAAGCCCACAAGTTCCCGGGTCGCCAGAGATGTTACTTTTGATGAGACTTCCGCGGTTATCTTTCAAGCAGTTTCCGGAAGTAGCTAGGCAGAATGGCGAAGTCTATAGAAGTTCAAGCTAATGAGCTTGAGTTGTCCGATCTGGCAGATGATCGGTTAGATCCCTGATGAGGTACCGAATCATGGAACCACAAAGAATGGGAAGAAGAGCAAGAGCATCCGCGAACTTGTGGTGGTGTGACCCCTAGGCCACGAGACAAGTTAAAGAAGTGCACAAGTATGGGCACGAGAAGCCGGTGAAACACTATGGTCGTGGATTTAGTGGCATATGCACCGAATATCGAAGATGATGAGCGGATAGCTTCAAGGAAGCCGTTAGAGATGCTCATTACGAGAGATTGGTTAGTAGTAGCTATGCAAGCGAGATGGAATCTCTTGATAAAAAAATCACACATGGGACCTAGTTTTATTGCCAAAGCGGCAAAAGGACTATCGGCAAGAAATGGGTGTTCGAAGAAAGAGGTCCTTCCCCGAAGTCCGACAAGATCGGGTACAAGGCAAGAGTGGTGGTAAAAGCGGTTTTTCACAGAAGGAAGGAGTTGACTACAATGAGGTATTTCCCCGGTGGTCAAACATACGTCCATTCGTGTGTTATTGAGTTTAGTTGCTCACTCGACTTGGAGTTAGAGCAACTTGATGAAAACCGCTTTCTTGCATGGGGACTTGGAAGAAGAGATCTATATGAGACAACCCGAAGGGTTTGTCGTTCTGAGAAAGAAAATTATGTCCGCAAATTGAATCGGTCATCATGCGGGTTAAAGCAATCGCCTGCAATGGTACAAGCCGCTTTGACACATTCATGATGCAACATGAGTACACCGGAAGTAAGTATGACTCGCCTTGTGGTCTACTTTAGAAGGCTTCGTGGTAATGACTTCATCTATCTCCTGCTTTATGTGGATGACATGCTTATTGCTTCCAAAAGCATGGTGGAGATAGACAAGTTGAAATCTCAACTTAGCTCTGAGTTTGAGATGAAAGACTTAGGTGGAGCCAAGAAGATACTGGGCATGGAGATTGACAGAGATAGGAAGAAGCGACGGATAGTTGTATCTCAGAAGAAATACATTCAGAAAGTAATTTCTCGCTTTGGTATGGAGAATGCAAAGTCGGTTTCTACTCCTTTAGCTGGGCATTTTCGGCTTTCAGCTAAGTTCTCTCCTAGTTCGGTGGAGGACCACAAGCATATGGCTAATGTTCCTTATGCAAGTGCCGTGGGTAGTTTGATGTATGCTATGGTGTGCACATTTCACAGGCAGTTAGTGTTGTGAGCAGGTATATGGCAAATCCTGGGAAGCAGCATTGGGAGGTAGTGAAATGGGTACTACGGTACTTGAAGGGTACTTTGGATGTGGGATTAGCTTATGGTGGAGGCACTTGTTATGTCAGTGGGTTTGTGGATTCTGATTATGCAGGTGATCTAGATAGACGACGATCAACTACTGGTTATGTGTTTATGATGCATGGTGCACCGGTTAGTTGGAGGTCTATGCTACAGCTACTGCTCTCTATCTACTCACCGGCAGATATATGGCAATTGGCAGGAGGCGTGAAAGAGGCACTATGGCTTCGAGGTCTTCTAGATGATTTGGGTATTGAGCAGAACAGTGTTGCTTTGTATTGTGATAGTCAGAGTGCTATTCATTTGGCGAAGAACCAAGTTCATCATGCTCGGACCAAGCATATTGATGTCCGTTATCACTTTATACGGGATGTCGTTGAGGATGGTGATGTAGCACTTGAGAAAGTAGACACCCATGACAATCCTGCTGATATGCTGACGAAAGTTGTCACCGGAGTTAAGTTCCAACACTGTTTGGACTTGCTCCAAATCCTACATGTTTGAAAGAGCCCTGTGTGGGCATAGCTCTTCGGGGCTGTTGACTGCGAGTCTTCCTTGCTGGAGGTGTTCCTACTGGATGTGATCTTGCTGGATGTGTTCGGCTTGGTTTTATGTGTTAAAACCTCACCGAGGTGGAGAATGTAGAGAAAAAAAGGGATTTTTTCTGCTTTTCACGATCGGGAAGCCGCCGCCGGGCGCATAAACCGCGCTCGGGCTCCCAAGATGTTTGGCAAGCGACCGTGCTTTCGAAAAGCGGCGCCAGCTCGGTGCTCAGTTGATTTTGGCGCCGACGCTTCAAAGGGGAGCGCCAGTCTTTTTTGTTTGTGGCCTCGCTACAAGAATCGCGCGATTTTTGTTTTAGTATAAAAACAAAATCAGTTTTTTGGAAAACCTAACTTTTCCAAAACCAAGAAAGAGAGTGATTACAAGAGAACAATTCTTTGTGAGTTGAGTGTTCATTCTTTGTGAGTGAATTGAGAGAGACTTGTAATCAGTTACTCCGGACATCTAGTAAAGCTTGGAACTCGCAGTGTGGACGTAGGCAAATTGCCGAACCACGATATATCTCGTCTTGTGGTTTGTTCTTCTTTTACATTGATTGTTTTATTTCATATGCTTGTTATTTGATATTGAGAAGTGTTGGGATATTGCTTGGAGGGTGTTGAAGTCTTGTCTATTGAGAAAGATCAATCTTTGTGTAGGATTGATCCGTTTGGTGTGGGTAACGTTGTTTCCGCAGTTAATTATTCACAACAATTACCATCAATGGTTCCGAAACAACTTAAAGCGGCGTGTTATTGAAGATCTGAGTACCTCTAATGAAGCATTTGACAGGGTCATCAAATTCGTTGAGCAACACGGTTTCGTATGGATACTTCACTAGTGGAATGTAATGGAACCAGATCCAATACGCCGAATTCGATCCCTGTTAATGAAGAATCCACTGAAGAGAAGAAAGTATGCTAGAATCGCGACGACTATAGTATAGCCCAACATAACATGAGGGATTGCATCAGATAAGAAAGTCACAAAAGAACTTCCAGCCCAAAATGCGCCAAGGGTCATCAAGAAGAAGAAAGCGACCCTGACAATCCACAAAGTTATAGAGGCAAACACAATCGAAAGAACAATTATAGGTGGCACAGCATCAATTGACCGCGCTTTAACATAAGATGAACGGCGATAAGCATTATAAGCAGTCTCCCGCATAAAAATGTACCTTTCTTGGAGGAAAACTGGAAGGGCAATAGCACAAGTGTAGTATATAGTAGACACAGCGAATGCGAAAAAGCCTATTCTTTCTTGAATGCCTCTAGGTGTATTGTCTAATTGCCAGAACATAGTAGCTAATATGAACCCAGTAATAACAACTGCTCCGAATTAGACTCCAAATAACTCCGGTGTTCGCCACGAATTCATGGTGGTGTTGGGGTTCAATACCAATCGATTCCCCACTACACAAATAACTTGTATTTGAATACAATTCAACTCCAGACAAATTCTAAATATCAACTACAACCTATACTAACATGCCCAACTCGCTAAACAACTATTAACAGCAGATAATAATGTAAAGCAGTAAAAGCAAATCACAACACAAAGATTTACCGTAGTTCGGCCAATGGTGCCAACTTCCACAAGAGCTAGTTCTTTATAAAGTGGGAAGGAAGATTATAATTTCTCCTTTCAGTCTCTCACCTTACTAGATCACTCTTATATCTTTACAGGGTTGTCTATCTGTAAATGTTATCTCTTAATCTTGATTGCTTTCAAGATTGGGTTTTCTCTCTCTAGTTGCTTGCTTGCATTAGTCTAGATTTTCCAAAACCTTGATTTTGTTTTTATAGGAAAAAACAAATTTCGTAGTTACTGTACCGAAGCCCACGAAAATAGACTTGGGCGTGGGTCACGCTTTCGGTCAAGACTAACTGAGCAAGTAAGTTCATTTGAATGTTTGGAGGTCTTTACGGCATGGGCGCTGGTCGCTGGCTGGCTAAGGCTGGCGGTGTGGGCGGCTCGACATCTCAACACAAAATGAATTCCTTTCCTCCTCATGTGAGGGATAAAGCCAACAATCTCCCCCTCCCGAACAGTGAGGGGGGATACCTCCATGCAATTTCCAAATCAATAGGAGGAGTGTGCTGCCATTCCAGCAATAGTACAACAAACATCAAACTTACCTTTCGGTAAGACTTTGGTCATCATATCTGACCCGTTCTTGTCGGTATGGATCTTCTCGATACACAAATGCTTGTCTTCGAGTACTTCATTCTCTAATCTAATGATAACACACGTGTATGTGCTTGGATCTAGAATGAAAACTCGGATTTTTGCTCAAATGGATGGCGCTCTGACTGTCACATAGACCTATAAACTGTTTCTGCTTTAGTCCTAGTTTATCGAAGAACCTCTTCATCCATAGCAACTCTTTGCAACACTCAGTGGCTGCGATATACTCGGCTTCTGTAGTGGAGAGGGCAACACACTTTTGCAACTTTGATTGCCAAGAAACTGCTCCCCCTGCAAAGGTAACCAGATAACTGGAGGGGGACTTCATCGAGTCAACATCACCTACCATGTCTGCATCAGTGTAGCCTTCAAGTAAGAGCTTACTTCCACCAAAACACAAACACGATTCGGAAGTGCCCTTGAGATATCTCAATATCCACTTAACACCTTCCCAATGCTCCTTCCCCGGATTTGACAGAAATCGGCTTACAACGCCCACGGCAAAAGCTATTGATAAGGTTATATACTAAAAACATTACCTTTGTATTAACTCTAATTCTTTATATTTTGAATGAGAATCATATGGGCAAATGTTATGCATATTATATATGTTATTAGTTATATGCATGTGTCTAATACTTTATGTTGTAGATGATATGGTGTGAACAACAACGTAAGATCATATCATCGCATACCTTATAAAGTATAAGTAATCGTTCACAACCTAGATGGATTTGGACAAACCATTAGTACGGTTGTAGTATAATCTGGTATTAGTCTATCTTGACTATAGGATTACACTAGTACACTTTGTGTGTGTATTGAACACGGCCAAGTGAGGTTGTTTCTCCTTATACTGACTATATAAGAGAACAAACGCCTCTGTTATTATGGATGCTTGTCCTCCTAATCCGGATATAATAACGGGCACTTACATGCATTGTACATTGCTTTAAATCATCAATGAGTGAGATTCACTTGTGAATCAACAAACTCGATGGATTGGGTAATGACATTGTATGTAAGGTGTACTGTTGATTATAGAAGGAATCCGTGTCCCGCAAGAAGTCGGGTTGATGATGTCCCCTTGAGGATTTCAAAAGATTGTCATGTAAACCCCGGGGTGGATTTATTCCGACATGACAATGAGGTTGAGTGGTACTACTCAAGGACATAAAAAGTTGATTAATGTAGTTGTCAGTAACTTGACTTAATCAACGGACATTCGATATCTTAAACACGGGGAGATTAACGAGCATATAATATGGAGCCCATAAACGCTGACACGTAATTTGGGATTAGGACGGTAGTGCAACAATGGCCTTTAGTGGAATAAGCCATTTGTTAACGGACTTGGGCCATGTGTTCGGGGCGAACATGGGAAGCCCAAGCCCGTCAGGAGGCCCAACCCTAATTTCTCCTCATAGTCCATGTTGTAGCCTATAAATAGAATACTCTTTCTCTCTGGCCGAAATTGACTATTCACTGGTTCTGAAAAAGAGGCAAGAAAAGTAGATCTGAATTCGTTTCTGATCTTGAGAGAAAGAAGGGGATTGGTAGATCGTTGTCCACACAGCGTCCAATCTATTCTAAAGGAATACAACAGAAGATCAAGGGGTTTATTGTTGATTTCGGATTTGATAAAGCTTGGATTCTTAGAGGTATCTAAACCGGATCTAAAAGGTATGTTCTCTATCCAAATCGTGAGAACCCATTGATCCCGCTACGCGTGGTTCTCGCAGTTTGTAGAAATATTGCATTCTGAATAACAGTTCCTACAACTATATCCGGTCTTGTACACACCATTGCGTACATCAAACTGCCCACTGCGGATGCATAAGGAATCTTTTCCATCTGACTCTGCTCATGCTCACCCTTTGGACACATCTCTTTGGTCATGCGGAACTGGCCACCAAGCGGACAACTGACTGGCTTCGCTTGATCCATGTTGAATCTCTTCAACACCTTCTCAATGTAGCTTTCTTGAGAAAGCCACAACTTTCCACTCTTTCTATCACGAGTGATCTGCATCCCAAGTATCTGCTTTGCTTGACCCAAATCCTTCATCTCAAAGGACTTACTCAAGTCTTTCTTCAGCTTGGATATCTTGTTGATGTTTGGGCCAATTATCAACATATCATCCACATACAGCAATAACACTATGAGATCCCTATCTGGAAATCTCTGAACAAACACACAATGATTGGAAGAAGACTTCTTGTATCCTTGCTTCACCATAAAGGAATCAAACTTTATGTACCACTATCTCGGTGCTTGCTTCAACCCATACAAGCTCTTTATCAGCTTGCATATTAGGTGATCCTTGCCTTTGACCTCAAACCCTTCTGGCTGGTCCATGTAGACATCTTCTTCAAGGTCTCCATGAAGAAAAGTTGTCTTAACATCTAGCTGCTCAACCTCTAGGTTCATACTTGCGGTCATACCTAATACCACCCGGATAGAAGTCATCTTTACTACACGAGAGAAAATCTCATCAAAGTCAATCCCTTTTCTTTGACCGAATCCCTTCACAACAAGGCGAGCTTTGTGCCTTGGGTGAGGATTGTTCTCCTCATACTTGACTTTGTATATCCACTTATTCTTGAGAATTTTTCGTCCTTGCGGTTTCTCAACTAACTCATAAGTGTGATTCTTATGCAAAGAATCCATCTCGTCATGCATGGCCTTCAACCACTTTTCTTTGTCTGTACCCTTAAGTGCCTCTTGATAGTACATAGGTTCTCCACCATCCGATAGTAGCACGTCGTTATATGGTGGATACCGTTGAAGCTAGTCTCTCTCTCAATCGACCTCCTTGCCCCATCTCCATCGGTGCCCGGGAGGATGCACTTCTGCTTGCTCTGGTGGTGGTTCATGCATCTCAGTTGCATCTTCTATACCAATAGGTTCTATCCCATCATGAGCAATAGGATTCTCATCATGAGCTTCAGGCTCATGGTTCTCTTCATTCTTAATGCCTTTTGCACATTCCACAGTAGGAACTTCTGGTTTTGAATCAACAAGATTATTGGTGAAAGCCTGTAGCTTCTCACCCTCCTCAAAGTCTGCTATGGTTTGGTCTTCTAGGAACACAACATCTCGACTTTGGATTACCTTCTTGTTAATCGGATCATAGAGTTTGTAACCAAACTTTTCATCTCCATAACCCAGAAAAATGCACTGTTTGGCTTTGTTATCAAGCTTGGATCTCTCATCCTTCGGAATATGCACAAATGCCCTGCACCCAAATACCCTAAAGTATCCATAATCAACATCTCTGCCTGACCATACTCTCTCTGGATAGCCACTATTCAGAGGCTTCGATAGCGATAGGTTGATCACATGCACGGCTGTATGCATTGCTTCTACCCAGTAGGTTCTAGGTAGCTTAGAGTGAGACAACATGCATCTTATCCTCTCTATAATGGTACGGTTAATTCTCTCTGCTATTCCATTCTGTTGCGGTGTCTTGGGAACGGTCTGCTCATGACGAATCCTATGATTCTGGCAATACTCTTCAAATGGCTCAATATACTTACCCCCATTATCTGAGCGAATACACTTCAACAACTTCCGAGTCTCTCTTTCCACCATGCTATGGAATTTCTCAAACACGCCAAGTACTTCATCCTTGGTCTTCAGACTATAGGCCCATATCTTTCTTGACGTATCATCAATGAATGTCAAGAAGTACAAAGCTCCCTGGTGGGACTTTACTCTCATAGGACCATATAAATTAGTGTGCACTAGTTCAAGGACATTGTCCTTTCTGTGAGACGGGAATCTTTGGAAAGACACTTTGTGTTGCTTTCCTACCAAACAATGAGTATATATATTTAAATGTGTACCTTTGATATCTGGCAAGGCCTTCTGCTTAGCAAGAACTTCCATCCCTTTTATGCCCATGTGACACAGTCTCTTGTGCCACAGTTCGGAGGAAGCTTCTTCTTCTGCCGCATTTACTTCTGCTTTACACAAACTAGCCTGTGTTTTGTAAAGAGAAACTCAGTTTCCATACCCCGTTACCAAACGAGTTTACAAAGCCATCGTCATCTAATTTCCCAGCCGAAATTAGACTTAACCGAATGTCAGGGACATGTCTTACATCCTTGATTGTTGATAAGCACCCAAAAGTGTATTATAAAAACCTGTAGAGACATAACATTTCGGTCAATTTTGTGCTTAATAATTGTGAAATAATCGCATCTTCGTGCATTTTGCAGGTTGGAGCAACTAATGTAAAAATTATGATAAAGTCAGCATTTAAGCACGGAATAGAGAGTATACACATGCCTTCCGATCAAGCCCATGCGAAGCCCAACAAATCCGGACTAAAGCCCAAAGACTCAAATAGTACATAATCCAGTCAGAAACGGGATTACGTGCACAGAAGTGTCAAACTTCCGAAGCTCATATCTCTTGAACTAGGACTCCGAATGCGACGAGTGAGCTGCTCCGACGATCAGTGCGACGAACTCTACGCATAGGCGAGAAGTTGTAAAAATGCCAAAAGACCGGACTGCCACTAGACACTGCACGTGGATCCACTAGGCAGGCCCATAAGATTTGATGAGTCATCATGCAAGTCAAGACAAAAGTGCAAATAATTGGTGAAAATTTGACACCTTGCATGAAGTTAATGAGTTGGTTGGATTTAGGTGATGATTATCTAAAATAATGAAAGGTGTTAAATGGGGGTTAGTTGTGGATAAGTGAAAAATAAATGAGAGGAGAGTGTTTCACGTGGGAGAAGAGAAAAAGACTCTCTTATGTAAAGGGGGCTGATTTTGGGAGTTAGCTAGCTTTTACTTCCTTGACTTTTACTTTTCATTTACTTCCATGTCTTTACTTTTAGTTTTTAGTTTTTAGTTTTAAGAAAAAAAAAAGCTTGTAACTTGTTAATGGAGGACTACACCTTCTAGTTCTTCAATAAAAACTTCTGTTTTCCTTAGGTAATTAGTTGACTTTGTATTCATTTCTTCTTTCGATCTCTTTTTACTTATCTTACTTGTAGTTTTAATCAAATCCTAGGATCATGAGCTAAAACTCTCCCAAGGGGAGGGTTAATGATGCTCATGTGAGGATCATGCTACAAATTTAGGATTCCAAAATCACTACTTAAAAGACTTAGGTTCTATTTTTCATCCTGTCCCAAAATGACAGAGATTGACAAATATCTGATCAATTATTGTAAAGTAGAACTAGGAGTTTGATAAGAGCCCAAAACTGTAGTTTTAACCCCTTAATAATCATACTGTTAGACCAATTATGTGAATAATAAGTAAGAGTTAATACTGATTACGTGTTTTTATACATTTCAGGCTTCAAAGTCAATTATGTGCAGGAATGTGCCACTTTGATGAGATAAAGGAGCAATGGTTGGTTACTAAGGAGTTCGGTGATTAAAGGCCAAGATTCAAGAAGACCAAGCCTTTGTAAAGCCTGGTCAAAAGATGAAAAGTCAAAGTCCACGCAGCGTAAAGCTGCACAAAGTCAACAGAACTTCCGAAGACCATATCTTTAGACTCAGACCTCGGAATTGGGCCTACCTTATGTCAAAACGACCGGCTCGGAAAGAGCTTTCCAATGGTCCAAGCCTTGACCCAATCAGAGGAGCAGAAGTGGACGAAAAGTCTGTTGAAGCGAACTGCAGCTGAAGAGGCCTTTTGGACCGAAGAATTGGGTTTTGGGCGATTCTCGCCCAAAAACATGGCTCCAAGCCCATGCACGATTTTTGGATCTGAAAGTATAAAACAAAAGCTTGACTCTTTGTTAATGGCAGTTAGGTTAGGAAGCTAATGTTAATGGAGTTTAGGGTTAGAAAAAGATAGTTAGATCTAGATTAGTTAATTACTTAGCTTTCATTCCATTAATTAGTTTCATTCTTTGTTTTAGATTAGTTATTTAAATCATTGAATATCATTCATTAGATAAATAAAATAGTTGTTATTCATTCAATCATTTCTTGTTCTTATTGTTCTATTAGATAAATAAAGTTAATTAGTTCTCCATAATCTAGTTTCATTTTCATTTATTTATTAGCTTAAATCCTTAGATTTACTTATTTGTCATTATTAGTTTAATTCAATTATTGCATGAGTAGTTTCAAATTGAGTTTAAACAAATAAAGTTCAAATCTTTATATTATGTCTTGTTTAGATTCAATTGTTGGGAATGGTAGAATAGAAAATTCACATCAAATCATTACTCTCACCATTGTTCCCTTTGGATTTGAGTAGTTGAATTCTATTTAGTCTTGATAGATTGAGAGTGGAACGAATCCTTACTCGTTGTATTGCATGATTATGTTTTGAGAGTAAGAAGAATTGATTTAAACGTAAGAACGGTAGGATTACGTATTAGTGTTCTTGTAGCATTAATATTTAGGATTTTATTATTTTTACGGTAATCAGAGTTGGAATGATATTTCAGAGATGAAATATCATTTCAATTCTACATGCTAGCATGATATGTTTAGAGATAGGTATATTATGTTAGGGATTTGAGATGGTAGTGACCTGTTTCTAAAAGACTTGTAGCTAGGCCTTGCATGAGTAGGATTAATCCTTCCCTATCTTTCTCTCTCTTTCATTTAACTATAAACAAACTTACAAATTTTAGATAACTTGTGTAAAAAAAAAATCTATCTATCAAATCCTTCTCACTTAGTTCTCCAAGGTGTAGATTTCAGTTGTGATCATTTAGATTATTGTCTTAGAAGTTGGAACGAAATCCCTACTCGAACTAGATTGACATTCTAAAATAAAAACAGTGAGTAAGAAATTATTGAGTTTTAGCACGTAGTAAGTCAACTTCTAAAAACACTGAAAAGTGCTAAGATCAAATGGCGCCGCTGCCGTTCTAAAGACCCAAGGACCTGTGCTTGCAAACTGGAATTGCTCCAAGGGGAAACCCCCCACGCTCATCCTTTCATATATTTTTTTTTCTTATGTTTTCTTCGCTTTTTTAAAATTTCCGCATTTTTGCTCTTGATAAACATTCGGTTTTGGTTGTCGACGACAGTTCCAAATGCTAGGACACGAAAACTAGGCTACAACAATCACTAAGCTTCTTGTGAAACATTTGGTCCGGTTGTGCATGTTTCTTTTATTTGGTGGACTTGCGGGAAGCTTGCAGGTTCCAAATTTTAAATATTTTTGCATGCTTCACATGTATGTAGTTATTATGTTGTAGTTAATGGACTATATTTTTATGTATTAGGTTAGTAATATGCATGAATCATGAATGAAATTTTTGTGAATATATATATATGCGTTAACCGGTCATGAATTACATATTAATGTATATATATATACAAATGGTACTGTTTTGCATGGTTATCTATATATATATATATATATATATATATATATATATAAGTCACATGTTTAGCATATATATATTACCGAATGAGTGGTTATTTGCATGTTAGCATATATAACTTAGGAGTTATACATAGTAATTAGGGTGTGTTTTGGTATTTTGGCCATAACTTTGGCTACGGTTCTCTGAATCACGAGTGTGAGCTCAATTTGGAAAGATCTCGACGGCGCGCACCAGTGGTTATTGAGCTTTTGCTTGGTGGAGGTCATTTTCGAGGTCAAAATCAACTGTTTTCCCCTCCAAAATCATTATTTTAGAAAATGGTGTTGTTTAATAAGTCGATTTTGTCATGAAAGAGGAGAACATTCCAACGAGGGTTAAAATCTGAGTTGGATAAGTTGTTTCTAAACCCTAAGGGGTGAAGCTGCTCTCTATATGACACTTGCAATCACAATGAGTATTGACGAAATCGAATTATTATGCAATACAAAAGTCGTATTTTAGTCTAGGTAAAATACGTTGTCTGTTTAGTTTACGTTTTCACATTTTAGTATATATATGCGTACGTATAATATTTTCACATGCTACCATATCTAAATACATTATGAGTAATTCAAAATTTGCTCAGAATCGTAGATATCGTCTCACGCAATATCGATTTACAAATTAGCGCATATATCATTATTATCGATGTATATTTGCCATGCAGACGTATGGAAATATTTATCGATGATACAACCTTGCCTATTCGTATAGCTATACGTATGAGTAGAGTATCTTCACATGCTACTGCATCTAGTATAGTATGAGTAGATCGTATTTGTATGTTTGTATTTTCACCCTTGCATAAATCGTTAAAAAAAAAAAAAAAAAAAAAAAAAAAAAAAAAAAAACTACCTTGCATAAATTTTAATTCCATAACTCTTAATCATATTCCAACGGTGTCTAAGAAACTTGACAGATTGAGGTTACTTAATTAGAACCGTGCTTGCATGGAAAGCCTCCCTCATATCTCTCTTGTGACCTGGCTGTTGGTTTATGCACACGTATTCCTAGCTTCACTGCTATGTTAGCAGCAACTTAGGCCTACGTTGTTCAACTCTAATGATTGAACATAATTATAAAATTCAAGTAATAATAAGTTCCTTCTGTCAATTAGATCTAAGTTTATGCTTGCATGAGATTAAGGTCTGGTTCTACTAAAGAATTTGAACATACTTATCGTAGGAGAAAATACGATAAGCAGTTGCGTAAGTTCTCACCTCCACAAAGTTCTTCATCTATTAATCAACAAGATTCCTTGTCACATTTTCCATCATTCATTATGGCTGATGAAAATCCAGCAGCTGAGAAGCCCCTTTCGGACTTCTATACAGCCTTACAGGAAGGACCTTCTTCATGCATCAAACTTGAGGACATTGTCGGTGATTTTCGAATTCCGCCAAATGTTTTTAGTTTATTATCTATGTATCATGGTTTGGATCATGAAAAACCGTACAATCATCTTCGTAGGCTTCAACAAGTAGCCACAACATTTCACCATCCAGCCGTCTCTAAGGAACAACTCTTGCTTTGGCTGTTTCCATTCACTTTAGAGGATAAATCGTCAATTTGGCTAGCAGGACAACAGCCACAATCCATAGACACATGGAAAAAACTTGTTCAAGCTTTCATGCTTCAATTTTACACTCAGAAGAAAACTACTGAAATGCTTCAGAAAATTCAATTCTTTCGTCAAAATCCTCATGAATCCTTTTACGGAAGCATGGAGTCACCATCGATCTTCTTTTAGAATGTCCTCATCACCAACTAGACAAAGCTGTCCTTATTCGTTCATTCTTTAATGGACTTTTCGATCATCAAAAAGAAACTCTTGATATAATGAACGGTTGTTGCTTCATGGACAAAGGAGCTACCGGAAGCATATACTTTTCTTGAAAACAAGCGAAAAAAAGGTACACATTGGGGTAACACCGATTCTTCTAGGTCATCTAAGGATAATGTTACAAAAGCTATGTCTATTTTTAGGTAAAACCCGATCCCGAAGTTGAAAAAGCCGATAGAAAACCGGCCACTAAAAAGTAGATGCTCTTGCGGTTCAAGTAAACGATCAACTTCCACAACAGGCCATGAACGTTAACACTTCCCCATATGTTCTATGTCTTAGTCCAGACCATCTCGATGCTTATTGTCCCTTGTTACATGCTACCCCTACCCAAACACCGGAGGAGGCATGTGCATTCAACATTCCTAATGCACCATGGAGACAACATCCAAATTTCGCTTGGCGCCCGAATAACCAACAAATGGCTCCTCCAGGTTTCGCCAATCCACCTGTTCGACCAATCAACAATTTTATTCCATACCGCCAAGGAAATAATCAGCAATACCAGCAAAGTCAACATCAATTTCAAAGTAATTCAAATGCTAACTATCAAAACAACCGCAGCCTTGTTCCAGCCAATCCAAATTCTGGCTATAATCAACAACTTCTCAGCAATAATCGTGAACTAGTAACTGTTGCACAACCTATGCCTCTTGCTACTGATAGGACAAGTGAGACGTTCTTTGCTTACATGAACCAACAATCACAAATCCTAATGTCTATCCAACAATCATTTCAACAATTAGCGCAAGACAAGAGCCAGAAAGGCGTGTTTCCTGGCCAAGCAGTTCCAAACCCTAAGCCAACAAACACTGCCTTTGAACTCACTAATATACCTGCTACAAGTACTCCAACCCAAGGTGAGGTGAATGCAATCACTACTCTTCGATTAGGGAAAACCGTTGACAATCAAATCCGTATGCCAGATGATCAAACAAAAGATACCGGAGGTTCCAAGGAATCTATTTCAGATAGTGAACCTACGATGGAAACACCAAGTTCAACAACGTCACAATCTAAAAAATTGGGAAACGAAAAAGTGACCCTTATGCCAAATTCCGCCCTAAGGCACCATTTCCTGCCCGTTTGGCAAAGAATAAATCGGATGAAAACTTTGATGAAATTAAGGAAACCTTTAAAAATTTGACAATAAACTTACCTTTTCTCGATGCCCTAAAGCAATTACCAAAACATGCAAAATTTTTGAAAGACATGTGCACCACAAAAAGAAGAACAAATGTGCCTCATGCGGGCTTTCCCATTGAATAGTTTAGTCCATCGAATACAATGGTATAGTAAAATACAAAGACCCCGGTAGACCAACAGTTCCATGCACATTAGGTGATAAGTATATGGCTACGGCATTACTAGACTTAGGAGCTAGTGTGAACTTACTTTCTTATTACCTATTCAAACAACTAGGTATACATGAGCTTAAACCTACCACGATGACTTTACAATTAGCCGATCGATCCATTAAGCATTCGAAAGGCATTGTGGAAAATGTCCTTATAAAAGTCCAAGATTTCTTTTATCCCGTAGATTTTGTCATTTTGGATACAGAAGTTGCCTGTGACTCCATTCCTATCATATTAGGGCGTCCATTCATCGCAACTGCTAATGCGCTCATAAACTGTAGGGATGGGTCCATGACCATGTCCTTCAGAAATCTTTCGGTCGAGGTTAATGTGTTCAAGTTGATGAAACAAATTCCAGAGAATGATATTGATGGTGAGATTAACATGATTGACACCCTCGCATACAAGAATATTTCACAAACTCTTTTCCGAAGATGAAGTACACCAATTCCATTTTTTTGGCGGTTCAATTTGATGTTGATGATTATTCAAACAAGGTACATGAGTTTTAGAATCAATACCACCAATTGACTCTACTACCGTCCTATATCGTTTACTTGGATGAACATAAATCTGTTTTCTCTGTGGAAGATGACTTTCCTCAAGAATCTTTAATACCCACTCTTCCACCCCCGACTTAAAGCCTATTCCTTCGGACTTAAAATACGCATACAATTAGATCCGGATGGTAGTCACCCAATTATCATATCATCACAATTGATGCTGATCGGGAATCACATTTAATTAAGGTCATTCAAGAACACCATTCTGCTATGGATGGATGGTCTCGATGACATTAAAGGCATTGACCCTAATGTGTGCACTCATCGATACATCTTGAAGAAAATGCCAAGACATCACGTGAAACATAACGTCATCTAAATCCAACCATGAAGGATGTGGTATGCGGGAAGAAATTTTAAGGTTACTTGATGCGGGTATTATTTACCCCATCTCGGATAGTGTTTGGGTAAGTCCGGTCCATGTTGTTCCCAAGAAGTCGGAATTACGGTTATTGCAAAATGATAAAGATGAATGCATATCCATTTCGATTCCGATTGAAGTGGCGAATATGCATTGACTATCGAAAACTTAATGCAGTCACTTGTAAGGATCATTTTCCACTCCCATTCATTGACCAGATGCTTGAACGGTTAGCGGGTCATGCATTTTACTGTTTTCTTGATAGCTATTCAGGATATTTTCAAATCGTCATAGATCCTGCTGACCAAGAAAAAACAACGTTCACCTGCCCTTTTGGTACTTTTGCATATAAACGAATGCCATTTGGCCTTTGCAATGCACCCGGTACATTCCAACGCTGTATGCTTCATATCTTCAGTGATATGGTTGAACGTTTTATGGAAGTCTTCATGGACGATTTCTCATTATATGGCAATTCTTTTGATAGCTGTTTATCAAATCTTGAAAAGGTTTTAGTACGTTGTGAAGAGAAAAATCTCGTTCTTAATTGGGAAAAATGCCATTTTATGGTTACAAAAGGAATAGTACTAGGTCATATTGTTTCGAAGGACGGAATCAAAGTCGATAAAGCAAAGATTGAAAAAATTGCTTCTTTACCTATACCAACTTCAGTTCGCGAAATACGTGCATTTTTAGGACATGCAGGGTTCTATAGGAGATTTATTCAAGATTTCTCAAAGGTTGCCCGACCTTTAACAAATCTCTTACTTAAAGATGTCGTATTCGACTTCACTTTCGATTGCAAACAAGCTTTTGAGACCTTAAAGTCTGCCCTGACTACAGCTCCGATAATTCAACCACCTAATTGGTCTAAACCTTTTGAATTAATGTGTGATGCGAGTGACTACGCTATTGGAGTTGTCTTAGGGCAACGCAGAGAGAACAAGCCAATTGTCATTTACTATGCTAGTAAAACTCTTAATAACGCTCAACGTAACTATACCACCACTGAAAAAGAATTTCTAGCAGTTGTATATGCCCTGGATAAGTTTCGTCCTTACCTAGTTGGTTCTTCTACAATAGTCTACACTGACCATGCGGCGGTGCGTTATCCATTAGCAAAGAAAGATGCCAAACAGAGGTTGATCCGATAGATCCTCCTTTTGCAAGAGTTTACTCTAGAAATTAGAGATAAAAAAGGTTGCGAGAACATGGTAGCAAACCATTTATCATGACTTGTTAATGATGTCAATAATGAGGCCGAACCAATCTGGGATTCATTTCCAGATGAACAATTGTATTCCGTTTTTTCATCTCCTTGGTATGCTGATATAGTAAACTACCTAGTTACCGAGGAGTTCCCTTCATCTTGGACTCGAACGGACAGGAAGAAGTTCTTATCCACTGTGAAATTTTATTTTTGGGATGATCCCTACCTCTTCAAGTATTGTTCGACCAACTGATACGCCGTTGCATTCCAGACTGAGAACATAATGACGTGTTATCCTTTTGCCATGAACAATCTTGTGGTGGTCATTTCAGTGGTAAGAAAACTGTAGCCAAGGTCCTACAATGTGGATTTTATTGGCCAACGCTGTTTAAAGATGCACACGAGCATTACAAAGCATGCAACCGCTATCAGCAGCTAGGATGCATTACTCAACGCAATATGATGCCCTTAAATCCAATTTTAATTGTAGAAATTTTTGATGTATGGGGCATCGACTTTATGGGTCCTTTTCCAAATAGTCATGGCTTCCTATACATACTAGTAGCTGTTGACTATGTGTCAAAATGGATTGAAGCGTTGGCATGTCGTGTGAATGATCATAAAACGGTCGTATTTTTCGTAAAAGAACATATTTTTCTCGATTTGGCGCGTTTCCAAAGCTATAATTAGTGATGGGGAAAACATTTCTGTAATAAAATTTTTGAATCATTAGTAAAGAAATATGGAGTTACTCACAAAGTGGCAACTCCGTATCATCCTCAGACCATAGTGGCCAAGTAGAAGTCTCTAATAGAGAGATTAAATCAATTTTAGAAAAGACAGGTTAATCCATCTAGAAAAGATCGGTCTCTCCGATTATCGATGCCTTGTGGGCATATAGAACAACTTTTAAGACACCTATAGGCATGTCCCCCTTACTTCGTTTTTGGTAAACCTTGTCATCTTCGGTTGAACTCGAAAGCATCGGCTCTATGGGCTATCAAAAGCCTAAATTATAATACCGATGCGGCAGGCGAGAAGCGAAAATTGCAGTTAAATGAGCTTGAAGAGATTTGGAGTGATGCCTATGATCTCTCGAAATCCTATAAAGGCAACATGAAAAGAGTGCATGATAAGCACATATTAAGAAAAGAATTCAAAATTGGTCAAAAATTTTTGTTGCACAACTCGAGATTACACATTTTTCTAGGAAAACTAAAAACTTGATGGTCTGGTCCTTTCACTGTCTTTGCTGTCACCCCTTATGGGGCTATCTCTTTGAAAAATGTAAACGATGACAGCGAATTTCAAGTAAATGGCCAACGCCTTAAACATTATCATGAGTTGCGTTCTCCAGATGTCGAAAAGACTTTTATCAAAGATCCAGTCTACAAAGACTAAAGATTCGCTGGTGTATTTCTTTCCAGGTATTTAAAACAAGGAAAGTACACCATTAGGGTAGCCGGGCCCTCTTCCATTTTCTTCTCTCAAAACTCCTAGAGTGTGTGGTTGCAAGCGCCGGAACCTTAGTCCACAAAAACTCTATTTCAGAACTGAGTATAAATGTCTTCTGTTCATCGAGCAAACGTGCCTTCTGGTAAACAATGGGTACCAAAAATTTCCCAGCCTTCCTTCTCTTCCCTTTTCTATTCTCTTCCTCGCGAACTCCAGCTCATCATTTGGTGTAAATCTCACCCATTTCGAATAGGTAATGGTCCGCAATTACTTTTGCTTTCGAAAGCCGCGTCGTGAAGGATGGGGTGGTGTATGAATTGTCAAACACCTTTCTGTCTAGGTCTTGATTTACTATCCGATATGAGCCGGTATAAGGTATATTATTGTCTGACACCAGCTCAGCAGGATAAACTTCGTCGTCGTCCCGTTGCTCCCACAGGATGGGATTCGTCTTGAGGATCTGACGTTAAAAGACTCACATTCGTCTTGAGGATCTAACGTTAAAAGACTCACATTCGTCTTGAGGATCTAACGTTAAAAGACTCCATATGTATATACTCGTGTATTTTATTTTCACCTTTGCATTGTGCACAAAGAGAGTCGTGATGAACAACATCGGATAGTTCCATGTTCGCACAGGGAATGGATTTCGCCAGGCCAACACCGAATAGTTTTCTATTTGATGACAATTCGGGGCGGTTTAAGGCTATACCATATGTACTAAGGGTAATATTATTATTAGACCATTGCACATTGGTCAGGGATGGTACCGTCCTAAACCCTAGGCCCCCAAAACATAAAGGTTAAGCCACAGTCTGGCTGTATTGGGTTCGCCCCAGAGCCGACATGACAGTTGCCTGATTTTATTGTAATGATTTTCTTCTTGTAGTCCGGTGTTGTTGTCACGTTCTTTTGTATAATGACACATACATCTTTCCTTGTACATTGCCACGTTCATCTCCACTTGTACATTTGTACATAAAAAAAAAATAAAAAAAAAAAAAAAAAATAAAAAAAAAAATAAAAAATGGTTGAAGGTGCCTTCTTCATATTCCAGTGGATGTATTTTTAATGCCGATCATTTTAGCATTAGATTCGTTTAATTTGGAATTGAAACGAATCAAAATTCCGCGTTTGAAATTTTGGGACATAAGGGAAATTTCCGGAATTCATTTGGGCTTGGACCAAAAATTAGAACCGACCCAAATCACGTGTCTGGTCACAAAACCCAAATATTATCTCCATCGTAATTATTACAAGGCACAAACGGTCAGATATCCAAAACGGTCAGATTTTTGCCTATAAATTCCGACATTCCTCATCACCCTTCACTCACCTCATTCTCTCACTATCCAAAGCTTAATCTTCACATATTATTTTTTCATTCAAAACAATGGATTCGATCGAGCGATTGGAAAAGGAGCAACGTGAATGGGCTGTCACAGTATTCGTGATAACAGTATTTGTCATTATTCTACTGTCGATCATGCATAACTTCATCCGGAATATCTAGATCTATGTAACCTCAATATCTCTTTCCCTTTGTCGCTTTGTATATTACTATGGTGTGTTAAATAATTATCAACCATTTGTACGGGTTACGTATTAAATGGAGGAGCATTCTATTTAATAAATTGTGTATATATATTAGTTGTATTTTTACCTTATCATAAACATAAAATAGTTATCAAAACCATAACAAATAAGAAAAATCAATAACGCAATAAAATAAATCAAACTCAACTTATTATTTTCAGAGAAGATCGCGCACGCTACACGGTACGCCTAACACTTGTCACGCACGCAGCTCGATTATTCTATCCATCTTCTATTATTGAGGTATGATCATAAATTTTGAAATTACGTGTAGGTCTAACTGCCCTGTGAAACTTTCCTCTGTATTCTCTATCATTTTAAGACCTCATTAATTGTTTTTGGACACCTGACATGAAAAGACATACTATGGATACCCATAGTTGCTGTACATAATTAGGGATACCAACATCACATGTTTCACTTGTAAGTCGAGATCTAGATGCACTTGGCATCCTAATTCGTACCAGATCCTATATTTGCTATAAATATCTTCTTTTCATCCATTCTCATTTCACAGTTTCTACACTATCCTTCCATCAATTATCCTTCCAAATGGATCAACCAAGAAAGATAGTACCCGAGAAGAACTACCTGAAATTTTTTGATGATGGCCGATTTTCTCCTTTTTATGACACAGAAATTGTACGTCGAGGATGGATGCCTCTTCTATATCATGCAGAAGCAGCCTATTCCAGAGATTTGGTCCTGATGTTCTACCAATTTAGCGGACCTGAAAATGGAAAATTCTGTTTCCATGCATATGGACAACGTTTTGAATTAACTAAGGAAGTTATCTCCGACATACTTCAAATTCCAATGAATGACTCGGGGTTCAATCTTTCAGAGTCCCCATTTAATTCCGTCAAAAGTTACTACGGGCCACCGATCTCATGGCTTAAGTCGGAAATAAAATCACATTGTTCTTCAACGCTCTTTGAAACAAAATCAACGAAATGTGCTCCATTTCGGTTAGGACACAATGTGGTGGGTAAAATCACACCAATTCGAAGTCACCAAGCCTCAACTACACCTACTTTGGACTATGCAGAATCAAAGAGATGATTTTTGTATAATCCAACACCTCTCGAACATAATCACCGGAAGAGCAAAAAGGTTAGCACCTCGCCTACTTTAGTCAGTTTAAAATTATGATCGTTGGGGTTATCCAAATAGATTTCTTCAAAAATACCTCTTCAAAGAGCATTTGTTACTATACTTCACAAAGACTGTGCTGGTGGTTCTTAGACGCCAGATACTCTGCCAGATGAAATGGATGGCCAAAACTCAAACTCTGCACATTTCTTTGATGAAAATGTCATGCAGAACATTTTTAATCCCATGGAAGGTATTCAATTTCTTCATCAAGGAATGAGGGAACTCCATGCACGTCAGGAAATCATCATCAAAAGTTTTATAGATTTTCAAGAACGTCAAGCAATGCATGTGATAAGAGCCCAAAACTGTAGTTTTAACCCCTTAATAATCATACTTTTAGACCAATTATGTGAATAATAAGTAAGAGTTAATATTGATTACGTGTTTTTATGCATTTCAGGCTTCAAAGTCCATTATGTGCATAAATGTGTCACTTTAGCTAGATAAAGGAGCAAAGGTCGGTTACTAAGGAGTTCCGTGATTAAAGGCCAAGATTCAAGAAGATAAAGCCTTTCTAAAGTCCGGTCAAAAGCTGAAAAGTCGACGGCGTGAAAACAAAGACAACAAGTCGAGAACTTCCGAAGGCCGTATCTTTGGACTCAGACCTCGGAATGGGGCCTACCTTATGTCAAAACGACCGGATCGGAAAGAGCTTTCCAATGATTCAAGCCTTGGCCCAATCAGAGGAGCAGAAGTGGACGAAAAGTCTGTTGAAGCCAACTGCAGCTGAAGAGGCCTTTTTGGACTGAAAGAATTGGGTTTTGGGCCTGATTCTCTGGCCCAAAACATGGCTCCAAGCCCATGCACGATTTTTGGATCTGAATGTATTAAAACAAAAGCTTAGCTCTTTGTTAATGGTAGATAGTTAGACCTAGATTAGAAATTAGATTAGTAGCCTCCATTAATTAGTTTTAGATCTCAGTTTTAGAATTTCAATCCCTGTTTTAGATTAAAACTTTAAATCATTGTTCTTTATTGATTAGATAAATAAAATAGTTATTCTTGTCAATTTCGATTTTTGTCATTTACAATTTATTAGATCTAATTTCAATTCTTGTTATCATTCAATTCTTAGTTATTAATTAGATTTCGATTATTGTTTAGTTAAATTTCATAAAGTTAGAATCTTTGTAATATATTGTATTCAATTTCAATGGGAAATGATGGTTTGATGAATCAAGGCTAAAACCTCTATTAGAGGGGTTGATGAAGCCTTGATGAAAACTTAGTTGTATAGTGTGGAAACATTATAGAGTCTATTCCATTCTAGAAGGTCGTGTTTCGCCATGAGAATGGGTGGACGACCTCACATGCTAGTTATAATTGGTAGAAATGCCATGTTAATCAGGGATTAGAACGAGCAATTCTTACCGTAAGAACATAAGAATTGGATTACAACAGTCTATTCTAGGTGATTAAGTTGGATTCGAGGTGGATTCAATTCCCCTCTAATTCTTTATCTAGATTCAAGAACATTAATATTTCCATATATTTTGTAGTGACATTCAACATATTGCTTTTCATATTGCATCGTAGTATAATTCCCCCTCGTAAAACTCTCATTAGACTTAAGTCCGACTAATTAGATTAGAAAACATTCCATGCTAGAGCACTAGGAGTGGAACGAATTTGTTACTCCACTCTATTTCGATAGAATTGAGAGTAGAAACTTTGATAAATTAGGCACGTAAACTATCGTTTAGTTTTACTTACGTTTAGAGTTTCATCGCTTTATTCATTAGTAAAATTATCATTTTTACGTTTATCAAATGGCGCCGCTGCCATCTTAGTTTCACTTTAGCATTGTTTTTATAGTATAATTAGTCATTTTTAAGTCCCATTAAACCTACCCACCCTTGTTTGATTCATACTGTGGTTATCCGTTTCAGCTTTGAAAAATTCCGTGACAAAATTACACCGAAGCGACCGCATCGGCTTATAAGGAGCGCACTGCCGCTATATACTGGTACACCTGAGAGCGAGCCATATACGCCATACCCTCTAAGCGACGAAAAATACTCTTTAAATTTCGAAAGTTACACAGAAGCATCACAGGCTTCTATGTGATGCTGCGCGCACTCTAAGCAAAATTTTTCGGATTTCTACTAGTTTGTTTCGAACTTCGATTTTTTAAGTTTTTCAGTGTTCTAACTTGTTAATTACACTGAACACGCGTAAACAAGACGCTATTCATAAGCAAAGCAAGGACACAATCAGGTATTCCTTTCTTCCACACCTCGCATCTCCAGTTAGAGGTTTCTACTAGTATATCGTAATTGTTTGGAGTGTTGCATGTTTAGTTAAGTTCGACTTAGTCTTGCATGAGATTAAGGTCCGGTCAAGAAAAACAACTAACGTAATTACACGCGACAACGTCAACAAACAAGTCTATCTAGTTTCCCACCCACTACACCTCTAGCTACTATTTCACACATACCACCTGATATTATGGATGAAGAAAAGAGACTCCTCTCTCGACTTTTATAAAGCCTCGAGTGATAGCCCTAAATCTTGCATCGTTCTAGTAGACCCAGTGGGGGATTTCGATCCCCCAAATATATTTAATTTGTTACCCGTTTTTCATGGTTTAGACCATGAAAAATCTTATCAAAGACACGTCGTAGGATTGAACAAGTCCTTATAACATTCCACCATCCTACGGTTGGTGGAAAAACAAATTAAATTGAGGGTATTCCCTTTCACCTTAGGTTGATAAGGCGGGCGTCTTGGTTAAGCGCCTAAGCGCCTAATTCGTGGACTCGTGGGTCAAACTTGTTCAAATTGTTTATGGAACATTTTTACCCACCCCTAAAGACGGATGAAATGCTTTCCAAAATTCACTTCTTTCGACAGAATCCTCATGAATCATTTTCAGAGGCTTGGAATCGTTTCACCGATCTGCTTATAGAGTGTCCACACCATAGTACAAAATATCCCGATATATCGCGATATTTGGGGATATCTATCCAGATTTCAGAAAAAGATATATAAATATCACGATATGTTAAGAGATATATACGACTGCAAATATCGGTGATATTTTGACGATATTTGCAATATTTGTGATATTTTGCGATATTTAGCGATATTTTGTGTATATAACAATTTTATTTAATATTTACCATTATATTTTAAATAAATATAAATAATGTATCATGATATATCAAGAAATATCCACAATATCCACGATATTTGTTGATATTTTGGATATATTCACGATATTTGCATGTGAAACAATGTCAAATATCCCCAAAGAGAAGGATATATCCACGATACATATCCAGAAATTGAGTATCGATAAATACCCATATCCTGATATTTTGTACTATGGTCCACACCATCACCTCGCAAAAGACACGTTAGTTCGTGCCTTTTTCAAAGGACTTCTACACCACCATAAAGAAGTCTTAGACATAATGAATGAGGGTAGTTTCCTAAGTAAAGGAGCCCTCGAGGAGGCATATAAATTTTGGAAGATCGACTAAAGCGTAATAATATTGGGGGGTAGTGACGATTACTCCCGCTCCGCTAGTTCTTCAACTTGATTAAAGGCTACCAAGATGTTTAAGGTTAAATCAGATCCCCGAGCTTAAAACTCTAATTGAATCCCTCACAAAAAGGTAGAGGCCATTTTCAGACAACAAAAGCCTATCCCCGTCATGAATGTAAATTCAAATCCATGTAGTTTTCATTTGGAGTCTTGAGCATCCCGACTCCCATCGTCCCTATAGCCTATGAACATTCTTGTTCCATTAATAGTGAACCTAACGCCCTTGAAGACAAAATCCCAACTTCGGTTGGAGAAATAACCAACAAGTCACACCTACTGTGGTACAATAATCAATATGTTAGGCCAACGCACGCTTATAACCAAGCTCTACCACAACAAGGGCGGGATCGTGGTAATTATTATAATTATAACAACCAAAGCGCAATCCTCGACAAGGTCAAGCACAAAGGTCAATGTAGTTATAATAATTATAATGCTAATAGAGGTATCATTAGGTAAATAATAACTATCACAATCCGCCATAAATAATCAACGCGTAGATAGTTCCAGTCCACACCACCCGCGACTACCGCACCACACAACCGATCGCCTTGACACCTTCATACAAGTGAGCCAACAACTTTTCCAAACCATGACTCAATCTAACCAACACATTCTACAATCCGTTAATAATTTAAACCAACAGGTTAGCCCAAGAGAAAGCCCAACCAAAAAGTGTTTCCGGCCAAGCGATACCCAACCCTAGAGCAAACAAAAACCACGACCTTTGAGGTAAACGGTAATACTAGTACGGAAACTACATCCGTAGGTCAGCTAAATGCCATCACCACTCTCCAAACCGGAAGAGTGGTTGATAACAAAGTAACTATGCCTATAGTTACCCCATCAAGATTTCCTACACGGATATCGAACTAGATACCGAAATAGAAACCAAGAACCTACCACTATAGAGGTACCGGTTTAAACCACAACCTAAGAAACAGAAGCCAAGGTTACACATCAAGTCGAACCATACACAAAATATGGAGTTTAAACCACCGTTGCCTCTCAGAAATTAGCCATGCTAACCAGGGATACTAACTTTTGAGGAGATTAGGAACGTTTTCAAAAATCTAACGATAAACCTTCCTTTTTCGAAGCTATAAAAAGCTACCTAACCACGCTAAGTTTCTTAAAGAGTTGTGCGGCACTACTAGGCGTAAGACCAACATACCTAAAGACGCTTTCTAACCGAGCGGTTCCCAACTTTATCCGAAAATAATGGAATTGTTAAGTACAAGGACCTTGGTCAAAATCATCTGTATAATGCACCTTAGGAGATTCTCACACGACGATCAAGCTTACTAGACACGGGGGCTAGTGTTAACTTACTCCCATTTTATTTGTATAAACAAATAGGTCTAGAGGAGATGCAACCTACTAAAATGACATTGCAATTAGTCGATCGGGTCTATTAAATATCCTAAGGGTGTGGTTGAAAACGTCTTTGGTTAAAGTCCAAAAATTTTACTACCCGGCCGACTTCGTTATCCTCGACCATAATGAAGTCACTAACGACTCTGTACCTATCATTTTAGGGCGTCCCCTTCTTGGCTACCGCCAACGCTAGCTCATAAACGCCGTGATGGTTCGATGTCCTTGTCCTTTGGCCATCTTTTTCGTTGAGGTAAATGTTTTCAAAACGAGGACACAAAGATCCCGATTCATCCACAAATGGCGAGGTTAGCATGATCAAGAGCTTAGCTCAAGATTACTTCAAAAACATGTTTCCAGAGAAACAGATTAACAAATTCCTTTCCTTCGAAATTTGACTTTAACAATGACCGGTAGTAGACAAAATCGAAGAAGAATTCCTCGCGAACTCTTTTCAGACCGCTTCTTTACCACTTCCGAAGTCCCCCTTGCCAACAACCATTCATCCATTGATGCTATGACGGAAGATGAATTTTTCAATCTATCCTATCCCGTTGATCCTTTTGACCCACCTATTGAGGAATGTCTTGCATATATCAAGATTTCTCATGATATGGACTTGAGAGCTCTAAATGAGAATCATTCACCTTCCATCACCAATATTCCCCACCCTCCACCTTTTCAAAGGAACCTCGAAGTTTGCACTCGATCCTTTAGTTTCTCCTGTGATTCATGATTTTTTAAATCCACCTAGTAAACAAATACTTCCCAAGGATAAACCACTTGACACCTTCATTTTCGGACTTGAGACGGTCCCCTAACTACACCATGAATGAGTTTTGTGCTAAACCCACATCCTCATTTTTTCCATGCTTTCCCTCTAAAACTTATCCCAATCCACCATATTTTCCACAACCATTCACTTTTCCACACTTATTCACTAGGACACCCCTCTCGTTCAAAGATGAAACATAAGGTGCATGCTCGGTTATGTTATAGGTCTATCCGACTTTCGCTTTCATTCCACTAGGTGCGTCGTAGGAAATCTTGGTGCTTGATTGTGTTGGATATGTTTTCTGCGATATTTATTTATGGAACCATCCACAACTATTTCGGTTGTTGATATATGATAAACCGCATATTTATACATATGTTTAGATAAGTCTAGGGAATCGACTTTAAAAGACCCAAGTTTTTAAGACTATACCAACGTTCGAGATATAGGCCAAACAAAATTTTCAAACTTAAAAAGAGTTTTCCATTTTTTTGGGGTGGCGATTTTGGTATTCATTTCAAATCATGTTGCCACCCTAAGCTGTAATGTTTACTCTAGTAGAGTTTGTGTTAGTTAGATGCACTGCGGTTTAATTGTGCTTCATATTATATCATCATCTTTACAATATTTCATACAGTCGCACTAATTTTTTGCCACGTTTCTATGGTAAATTCTTTCCTTATCTCTTTACACTTTGAGGACAAAGGCGTTCGATTGTTTAGGGGTGGGAAAAACATTTACAAAAATTAGACACTTTTAGGATGTAAATTACGACTTTATTTATAATTAAAACTTTAAATCATTGTTCTTTATTGATTAGATAAATAAAATAGTTATTCTTGTCAATTTCGATTTTTGTCATTTACAATTTATTAGATCTAATTTCAATTCTTGTTATCATTCAATTCTTAGTTATTAATTAGATTTCGATTATTGTTTAGTTAAATTTCATAAAGTTAGAATCTTTGTAATATATTGTATTCAATTTCAATGGGAAATGATGGTTTGATGAATCAAGGCTAAAACCTCTATTAGAGGGGTTGATGAAGCCTTGATGAAAACTTAGTTGTATAGTGTGGAAACATTATAGAGTCTATTCCATTCTAGAAGGTCGTGTTTCGCCATGAGAATGGGTGGACGACCTCACATGCTAGTTATAATTGGTAGAAATGCCATGTTAATCGGGGGATTAGAGCGAGCAATTCTTACCGTAAGAACATAAGAATTGGATTACAACAGTCTATTCTAGGTGATTAAGTTGGATTCGAGGTGGATTCAATTCCCCTCTAATTCTTTATCTAGATTCAAGAACATTAATATTTCCATATATTTTGTAGTGACATTCAACATATTGCTTTTCATATTGCATCGTAGTATAATTCCCCCTCGTAAAACTCTCATTAGACTTAAGTCCGACTAATTAGATTAGAAAACATTCCATGCTAGAGCACTAGGAGTGGAACGAATTTGTTACTCCACTCTATTTCGATAGAATTGAGAGTAGAAACTTTGATAAATTAGGCACGTAAACTATCGTTTAGTTTTACTTACGTTTAGAGTTTCATCGCTTTATTCATTAGTAAAATTATCATTTTTACGTTTATCAAATTGCCATCTTAGTTTCACTTTAGCATTGTTTTTATAGTATAATTAGTCATTTTTAAGTCCCATTAAACCTACCCACCCTTGTTTGATTCATACCGTGGTTATCCGTTTTGACTTTGAAAAATTCCGTGACAAAATTACATCGAACCACGCCTATAAGGAGCGCACAGCCTATAAGGGTACGCGAGGTATAACCGCCATACCGGTACCGACCCGCCCTAAGTTACTGGAACACGAGCGCGACCCGCCCTTAAATACTGGAATTTCAAGTTACCAGAGCGACCCACGCTTCTATGTGTGCGCTACTAAAGCAAAATTTTTCGGATTTCTACTAGTTTGTTTCGAACTTCGATTTTTTAAGTTTTTCAGTGTTCTAACTTGTTAATTACACTGAACACGCGTAAACAAGACGCTATTCATAAGCAAAGCAAGGACACAATCAGGTATTCCTTTCTTCCACACCTCGCATCTCCAGTTAGAGGTTTCTACTAGTATATCAGAATTGTTTGGAGTGTTGCATGTTTAGTTAAGTTCGACTTAGTCTTGCATGAGATTAAGGTCTGGTCGAAGAAAAACAACTAACGTAATTACACGGCAACGTCAACAAACAAGTCTATCTAGTTTCCCACCCACTACACCTCTAGCTACTATTTCACACATACCACCTGATATTATGGATGAAGAAAGAGAGACTCCTCTCTCTGACTTTTATAAAGCCTTGAGTGATAGCCCTAAATCTTGCATCGTTCTAGTAGACCCAGTGGGGGATTTCCGCATCCCCCCAAATATATTTAATTTGTTACCCGTTTTTCATGGTTTAGACCATGAAAAATCTTATCAAGACACGCATTAGGATTGAACAAGTCCTTATAACATTCCACCATCCTACGGTTGGTGCGAAACAAATTAAATTGAGGGTATTCCCTTTCACCTTAGGCGATAAAGCTGTCTTGGTTAAGCGCCAAAGCCTAATTAAATGGACTCGTGGGTCAAACTTGTTCAAATTGTTTATGGAACATTTTACCCACCCCTAAAGGCGGATGAAATGCTTTCCAAAATTCACTTCTTTTTCGTGAGAATCCTCATGAATCATTTTGGAGGCTTGGAATCGTTTCACCGATCCGCTTATAGAGTGTCCACACCATAGTACAAAATATCGATATATCGCGATATTTGGGGATATCTATCCGATTGAAAAAAGATATATAAATATCACGATATGTTAAGAGATATATACGACTGCAAATATCGGTGATATTTTGACGATATTTGCAATATTTGTGATATTTTGCGATATTTAGCGATATTTTGTGTATATAACAATTTTATTTAATATTTACCATTATATTTTAAATAAATATAAATAATGTATCATGATATATCAAGAAATATCCACAATATCCACGATATTTGTTGATATTTTGGATATATTCACGATATTTGCATGTGAAACAATGTCAAATATCCCCAAAGAGAAGGATATATCCACGATACATATCCAGAAATTGAGTATCGATAAATACCCATAACCTGATATTTTGTACTATGGTCCACACCATCACCTGGCAAAAGACACGTTAGTTCGTGCCTTTTTCAAAGGACTTCTACACCACCATAAAGAAGTCTTAGACATAATGAATGAGGGTAGTTTCCTAAGTAAAGGAGCCTCAGAGGCATATAAATTTTTGGAAGATCGGACTAAAGCGTAATAATAATGGGGGTAGTGACGATTACTCTGCTCCGCTAGTTCTTCTTCAATGATTAAGGCTACCAGTATGTTTAAGGTTAAATCAGATCCCGAGCTTAAAACTCTAATTGAATCCCTCACAAAAAGGTAGAGGCCATTTCAGTACAACAAAAGCCTATCCCCGTCATGAATGTAAATTCAAATCCATGTAGTTTCATTTGGAGTCTTGAGCATCCCGACTCCAATCGTCCTATAGCCTATGAACATTCTTGTTCCATTAATAGTGAACCTAACGCCCTTGAAGACAAAATCCCAACTTCGGTTGGAGAAATAACCAACAAGTCACACCTACAGGTGGTACAATAATCAATATGTTAGGCCAACGCAGCGGTTATAACCAAGCTCTACCACAACAAGGGCGGGGATCGGGGTAATTATTATAATTATAACAACCAAAGCCAACCTCGACAAGGTCAAGCACAAGGTCAATGTAGTTATAATAATTATAATGCTAATAGAGGTATCATTCCGGTAAATAATAACTATCACAATCCGCCCATAAATAATCAACGCGAGATAGTTAGTTCACACCACCCGTGACTCTTGCACCCACACAACCGGATCGTCTTGACACCTTCATACAAGTGAGCCAACAACTTTTCCAAACCATGACTCAATCTAACCAACACATTCTACAATCCGTTAATAATTTAAACCAACAGTTAGCCCAAGAGAAAGCCCAACCAAAGGCGTGTTTCGTGCCAAGCGATACCCAACCCTAGAACAGCAAACACAGCCTTTGAGGTAAACGGTAATACTAGTACGGAAACTACATCCGTAGGTCAGCTAAATGCCATCACCACTCTCCAAACTGGAAGAGTGGTTGATAACAAAGTAACTATGCCTATAGTTACCCCATCAGTACTTCCTACACCGGATATCGAACTAGATACCGAAATAGAAACTGAAGAACCTACCACTATAGAGGTACCAGTTAAACCACAACCTAAGAAACAGAAAGCCAAGGTTACACATCAAGTCGAACCATACACAAAATATGGAGCGAAACCACCGTTCCCTCAGAAATTAGCCATGCTAACCAGGGATACTAACTTTGAGGAGATTAGGAACGTTTTCAAAAATCTAACGATAAACCTTCCTTTTCTCGAAGCTATAAAAAGCTACCTAACCACGGCTAAGTTTCTTAAAGAGTTGTGCACTACTAGGCGTAAGACCAACATACCTAAAGGCGCCTTTCTAAGCGGAAGCAGGTTCCCAACTTTATCCGAAAATAATGGAATTGTTAAGTACAAGGACCTTGGTCGTCATCATCTGCATAATGCACCTTAGGAGATTCTCACACGACGACGTACTTTACTAGACACGGGGGCTAGTGTTAACTTACTCCCATTTTATTTGTATAAACAAATAGGTCTAGAGGAGATGCAACCTACTAAAATGACATTGCAATTAGTCGACGGTCTATTAAATATCCTAAGGGTGTGGTTGAAAACGCGTCTTTGGTTAAAGTCCAAAATTTTTACTACCGGCCGACTTCGTTATCCTCGACACGCGAAGTCACTAACGACTCTGTACCTATCATTTTAGGCGTCCCTTCTTGGCTACACGCCAACGCTCATAAACGCGCCGTGATGGTTCGATGTCCTTGTCCTTTTGGCCATCTTTACGTTGAGGTAAATGTTTTCAAAACGAGGACACAAAGATATCCGATTCATCCACAAATGGCGAGGTTAGCATGATCAAGAGCTTAGCTCAAGATTACTTCAAAAACATGTTTCCGGAGAAACAGATTAACAAATTCCTTTCCTTCGGAAATTCCGACTTTAACAATGACTCCCTGGTAGTAGACAAAATCGAAGAAGAATTCCTGCAACTCTTTTGCACTGCTTCTTTACCACTTCGCGAGTCCCCCCTTGCCAACAACCATTCATCCATTGATGCTATGACGGAAGATGAATTTTTCAATCTCTATCCCAGTGATCCTTTTGACCCACCTATTGAGGAATGTCTTGCATATATCAAGATTTCTGATGATATGGACTTGAGAGCTCTAGCTGAGAATCATTCACCTTCCATCACCAATATTCCCCACCCTCCACCTTTTCAAAGGAACCTCGAGTTTGCACTCGATCCTTTAGTTTCTCCTGTGATTCATGATTTTTTAAATCCACCTAGTAAACAAATACTTCCCAAGGATAAACCACTTGACACCTTCATTTTCAGACTTGAGACAGTCCCTAACTACACCATGAATGAGTTTTATGCTAAACCCACATCCTCATTTTTTCCATGCTTTCCCTCTAAAACTTATCCCAATCCACCATATTTTCCACAACCATTCACTTTTCCACACTTATTCACTAGGACACCCTCTCGTTCAAAGATGAAACATAAGGTGCATGCTCGGTTATGTTATAGGTCTATCCGACTTCGCTTTCATTCCACTAGGCTGTGTCATAGGAAATCTTGGTGCTTGATTGTGTTTGGATATGTTTTCTGCGATATTTATTTATGGAACGATCCACAACTATTTCGGTTGTTGATATATGATAAACTGCATATTTATACATATGTTTAGATAAGTCTAGGGAATCTGACTTTAAAAGACCCAAGTTTTCGTACTATACCAACGTTCTGGAGTATAGGCCAAACAAAATTTTCAAACTTAAAAAGAGTTTTCCAATTTTTTTTGGGGGTGGCGTATTTTGGTATTCATTTCAAATCATGTTGCCACCCTAAGCCTGTAATGTTTACTCTAGTAGAGTTTGTGTTAGTTAGTACGTACCAGTTTAATTGTGCTTCATATTATCGTATCATCTTTACAATATTTACATGTGTAATGCGCCAATTTTGCCACGTTTCTATGGTAAATTCTTTCCTTATCTCTTTACACTTTGAGGACAAAGCGTTCGATTGTTTGGGGTGGGATAGAAACATTTACAAAAATTAGACACTTTTAGGATGTAAATTCACGACTTTTATTTATAAAATGTTAAAAATTATAAAAATTAGTTAGTTACATAATTTAATTGTGCTATTGAATTGTTTCATGAACCCCCTTCTCCCAAATTGTTTGGGAGTGGTATAGAAACACGATGTAAATGTTAAGCACATATTAGGTTGTATATTACGTATTATTTGTCTTAAAAATAATAAAAATAAAAATAAAAATAAAAATAAAAAGTTTATGCTATACACTTAGGAATATTGGTATTGTTTCTTTCTCTATGCTCTTAATAATCTAGAAATCTCACGTAGCATTTGCATTAGAATAGTTTTTAGAAACTTAGGTTAATATGTAGATAATAATCTTTGCATCTATCTATAAATATATTACATGAGTATCTATGATTGTTTGGCAATAAGTTTCTGAAATCTAGGCTAGAGTACTTATTCTACAAATCCTGTGAGAATATAGCCTAAAGCCTTATATAAGTGAAACATTTGAGAAATGACACAAGGGAGAAGTATATTCCGAATAGAGAAATCACACGTCTACTTGCTTGACCACTATACCATGTCCTAAGAGAGAATTTAGGCCCTTTTTGGATCGATATAGTTAGAAATTCGACCTAAGTATATTTTTCGCTTTAGTAAGCCCTAATCGAGCCTTTCATTAGCCATTTCATAAACCACAAATCCTTTACCCCTGTTACAAAACAGAGAACAAAATAAAAAAAATTCAACCTACCCAATTTAGATAAGTCCGAGAATAGAATAAAAGAAGAAAGAAGAAGAAAAACACTGTGTAAACAAAAGTTAGTTAATTGCTTCAAAAAAATAAAGAAAAGAAGTTTCCATCCAAAGAAAAGAAAAATAAAAATAGAAATAAAATAAAAACTCCAAAAAAATAGAATAAAAGGAGTCAAAAGCCAAAAAAAAAGAAAAAAAATATGGCTAAGGATGGAAACAAAGTGTAGAAGAAAAAGTAAATAACAAGGTTTTCTCTAGTTACATAATATGAAGACTCTATTATCTCGGACTTGTCCCTTTTTGAATATCCATTTCCTTCCTTCTTAAACCATCTCCTAATCCCATGACACCTAATAAAGACCTCTAGCTTAATTAGGAATAGGTTAGTGGGATAGTAAGTGGAGATGTGTTTGATCAACTTCGGCTTCCTTGTGTGTCATTGAGATTGTAAGGTAAAGTATGCCCATTGCATTACCTTTGGAGTAGCAAAACTTGAGTGGAAAAATCAGAGTGATTTTTGTCTTGACTTTTATGTGAGAACCTACTTAAGGGCGTTATTCCAAAGTTTGAACGGACTGGCATTTGCATTTCATAGCATTACTCATTGTATATATGTTTATTTGTAGATGATTGATTATTATGCATATATTAGCTTAAGTTTCGACATGATTATTCTGTATTCATTGCTAGTGAGATGTATAGATAATTGAGACATAAATAAGGAAACAATAGTTTTATTTCTTAGTCGTTGTAGTATAGATGAAGTTTGTGAGTACCTTCATTGGAAAACTCTCACGAGACTATAACTCGTCCACTAGGGAATTCCTAGTGGTTTAAGGCCTTGTTGCATATGGTCAATGCAATCGCACTCAGTGAAACGAGACTAGATAGAACTCCATTTTTGGTCACTTATTCTAATTTCTCATCTTTGCTTGAGGACAAGCAAAATGCTGTTTGGGGGTGGTTTGATAAGAGCCCAAAACTGTAGTTTTAACCCCTTAATAATCATACTTTTAGACCAATTATGTGAATAATAAGTAAGAGTTAATACTGATTACGTGTTTTTATGCATTTCATTCTTCAAAGTCCTTTATGTGCAGAAATGTGCCACTTTAGCTAGATAAAGGAGCAAAGGTCGGTTACTAAGGAGTTCCATGATTAAAGGCCAAGATTCAAGAAGATAAAGCCTTTCTAAAGCCCGGTCAAAAGCTGAAAAGTCGACGCGGGCAGAAACAGCACACAAGTCAGCAGAACTTCCGAAGGCTGTATATTTGGACTCAGACCTTGGAATGGGGCCTACCTTATGTCAAAACGACCGGCTCGGAAAGAGATTTCCAATGGTCCAAGCCTTGACCCAATCAGAGGAGCAGAAGTGGACGAAAAGTCTGTTGAAGCCAACTGCAGCTGAAGAGGCCTTTTTGGACTGAAAGAATTGGGTTTTGGGCCTGATTCTTTGGCCCAAAATATGGCTCGAAGCCCATGCACGATTTTTGGATCTGAATGTATTAAAACAAAAGCTTAGCTCTTTGTTAATGGTAGATAGTTAGACCTAGATTAGAAATTAGATTAGTAGCCTCCATTAATTAGTTTTAGATCTTAGTTTTAGAATTTCATTCCCTGTTTTAGATTAAAACTTTAAATCATTGTTCTTTATTGATTAGATAAATAAAATAGTTATTCTTGTCAATTTCGATTTTTGTCATTTACAATTTATTAGATCTAATTTCAATTCTTGTTATCATTCAATTCTTAGTTATTAATTAGATTTCGATTATTGTTTAGTTAAATTTCATAAAGTTAGAATCTTTGTAATATGTTGTATTCAATTTCAATGGGAAATGATGGTTTGATGAATCAAGGCTAAAACCTCCATTAGAGGGGTTGATGAAGCCTTGATGAAAAAACTTAGTTGTATAGTGTAGAAACATTGTAGAGTCTATTCCATTCTAGAAGGTCGTGTTTAAGCCATGAGAATGGGTGGACGACCTCACATGCTAGTTATAATTGGTAGAAATGCCATGTTAATCGGGGATTAGAAACGAGCAATTCTTACCGTGAAGAACGTAAGAATTGGATTACAACAGTCTATTCTAGGTGATTAAGTTGGATTCGATGTGGATTCAATTCCCCTCTAATTCTTTATCTAGATTCAAGAACATTAGTATTTCCATATATTTCTTAGTGACATTCAACATATTGCTTTTCATATTGCATCGTAGTATAATTCCCCCTCGTAAAACTCTCATTAGACTTAAGTCCGACTAATTAGATTAGAAAACATTCCATGCTAGAGCACTAGGAGTGGAACGAATTTGTTACTCCACACTATTTCGATAGAATTGAGAGTAGAAACTTTGATAAATTAGGCACGTAAACTATCGTTTAGTTTTACTTACGTTTAGAGTTTCATCGCTTTATTCATTAGTAAAATTATCATTTTTACGTTTATCAGCGTCATGTTGATCAAGAGGCACTATTGGAAACTCACTCTCAGTCATTAGAAAATCACACTCTTCTAATAGAGAATCAAACTACGATCTCTAGCAACCAAGGGACCCTTCAAATCTAGCTTAGCCAACAAATTAATGAACTGAACAATGTTGTCCACGATCTGCATTCATATCACCATCCTTATCATCATTCTGAACCATTAAAAAAAAAAGTTGCGTTCTGTTTTTACAAAACTCAACTTTCCCCAAAATAAATAAAATAAAATAATTATTATTAAGTGTTTCGTCGTGTGCCTTTAATTAAAAATTTTGTTATCTTTGTATCTTCTTTTGTAAGAAATGCCTACTAGGATTGTCATATTTAAAGTTGTGATAATAACAATTTTAACGTGTTCTTTTAAACTTGATTACAGGAGGTTTTATCTTCTTGCATACTCATTCCTCCATCCAGTCAAATTTTCTTGGACATATTTCTTCTCATATCTTTCCCCATCACTCCACTCCATCAAACATGGCATCTTCATCGAACGTAGCATCTTCATCAAAGCGGGACACCTTGAAACTCATCCCCGAAAGCAATCATTTCAGGCCATGATGGATTCCAATACTTATGGACTTCATTTCGTGATTGCATTACTAACATCGGGTGGTCTTCCCTTGTTATTAATACGACCAAACTTATTCTCCAAGTTTGGTGGCCTACTTTTATGCTAATATGGAAGATACACCAAAGATTCAATTTGCTCATGGCTTTTTCTTAGACGGATTCACAATCAAAGTTGGTGGCACAAACCATGTCTTTTCAGAGGAACGCTTGCCCTGACTTTAGATCTTCCATATCACGAGTCGGCAACAACATGGCCATACATTTATCACAACTCTACTGGCTCGTTCCTTTTCATGGCTGCTTTTACAAGCGACAGATACGGTGATGGTCTTGAAATTAAAGATGAAGGAACTAAACTTAGCAGATGGCCAGGCATCACCATTCCCTTAGCCAGCATGACCATGAACATGGGAAATGCGATATTGTTTGTCCTTCTTAACATCATGGGAGATTGGCATTTTTCTACCGCCAATGATCTTTGCATGTGTAGTCTTCAATGCGCTTTGCTTTCGAGGTCATACATTCTTTGATATCTTAAAGCGTGTTATCTCCAATTTGAAACGAGCTTCGTACTTTTTGGGATCAATATATACTTTTACACCTGGCGCTTGCGAATTATGAAGACACATTTCCCATAGTTTTCAGCTACTTTTCATGACTGGGTCAAAGTAGATTCTATGTGCCCAGCAAACAAGATAATTCGTTCATTAAGGTTTAGGCAATGGAAACGTCATGCACGATACTTGAGCATGTTCGTTGTTATCCAAGCGATGATAAGATGATGAAACATTTGAACGAATCTGGTGAACAAGAATGGGCCACCATTTGGGAATACGTTATCTTTTTGGCGATACTAAGGAAATGCATTTCAATCGAAGAAGATGCGGACATTCACCACATCCTGGATGGTAAACTTGAGTAGGGAATTGTACATATATCTAACTGTATATAATTGTATATAGTGTGCTACTGTTTTTCTTTGTTTTTTGTTTTGTTTTGTTTTGTTTTGTTTTGTTTTGTTTTTGTTTTTTTTTTTTTTTTTTTTTTTTCAGTATAATATATTATGTTACCATAACTTTTCATTTCGGCAATCAGGCTCTAATTTTGTTCACGGTTATCAGGTAATTCCTTTCTTTATCTATTTCTATTTCGAAGACTAATCATCACTCTTATATATATATATAGATAAAGAAATAGAAATAGATAAAGAAAGGAATTACCTGATAACCGTGAACAAAATTAGAGCTGGATTGCTGGAACATAAAGTTATGGTAACATATATATATTAGGCAACTTGTAGTCTGTATATAGTTTCTATTTTCTTGTTAGTAAATGTAATTAGTGACAAGGTCTTGTTTCTTTTTCAATGATGAAAATTATCTAGAAGTCTCACATTAGCATTCGAATTATGATTCGTTTTTAAGAAACTTAAACTAATATGTACGCAATAGTTTTTACATCTTTTCATGAGTATTCATGCACTGAGTATCATTGATTGTACATGACAAGGTAAGTTTCGGAACCCCGGTTAGTCTACTTAAACTATCAATCTGTGAGAATCTAACCAAAAGCCCTCGATATGAGTGATTTGTGAGTAATGACCGAGGAGTAGTTTTTCCGAATAGAGAAAATCACGCATCGACTTACTTTATCACCATCCGAACCCTAGGCGAGAATTTAGGCATTCTTTGGATCGACATAGCTATAAATTATTACCTGTTACAAATTTTACCGCTAGTCACTCCACTGAACCTTTCATCAAACCTTTCACTTTCACCAAAAATTCCTTACCCATATATTAACCCCAAATAAAAGAACCTACCTAAATGATGAGTATGAGAAATAGGACGAAATGTAGAAAAATAAAAGAAGACTTGTTCCAAATAAAAGTTAGTTACCTGCTTAAAAAAAATAAAAAAAAATAAAAAAATAAACAGAATCATGTTTCTTAAGCCATGAAAAAAAAATGAAATAAGTAAAAAGGCTTAAGAGCAAGGTAGGAAAACTCATGCAGGAGCAAGAAAACAAAACAAGGATTTCTCGAGTGTAAATATCATGAAGACCTTATTCTCTCATACGTATCATTTTTGATCTTCCACTTCCATTTCTTTCTACACTATCACCTAAGCCCCATAATACCTAATAAAGACCTCTAGCTCAATTAGGAGTAGGATGGTGTGATAATAAGTAGTAGATGTGATTGATCGACCTCAGCTCCTCTGACTGTCATCGAGTATGTGAGGAAAAGTGTGCCCACTGCACACTGGAATTAACGAAACCTGAGTGGAAAAATTATGAGCAAATTTGTGTTTCGACACATACATGTGAGAACCCATTTAAGTACGCTTTCCAAAGGATCCAGAAACAGCCCTGCTTGTGCAATTCAATGTAAATTCACTGTATGCATGCTCATATGTAGATGTTTTAATTATTGTATGCATATTAACTTGAGTTTCGAAAGAATTAATCCTTGTTCCCCACTAAAGAGATGTATAGATATCTGAGATTAATTTAGAAAACAAGCTTTTGTTACTGAGTCGTTGTAGTATAAATGAAGTTTGCGAGTATCTTCTCTGGAAAACTCTCACGAGGCTATAACTCGTCCACTAGGGAATTCATAGTGGTTTAAGGCCTTGTTGCATATGGTCAATGCAACCGCACTATGCGAAACGAGACTTAGCTTAGAATGCACAGTTTTGGCCACTTATCTGTTTTAATGTCTCTTCTTTGCTTGAGGACAAGCAAAATGCTGTTTGGGTGTGGTGTGATAAGCACCCAAAACTGTATTATAAAAACTTGTAGAGACATAACATTTAAGTCAATTTTGTGCTTAATAATCATGAAATAATCGCATCTTCGTGCTTTTTGCAGGTTGGAGCAACTAATGTAAAAATTATGATAAAGTCAGCATTTAAGCACGGAATAGGGAGTATACACATGCCTTCCGATCAAGCCCATGTGAAGCCCAACAAATCCGGACTAAAGCCCAAAGACTCAAATAGTACAAAATCCAGTCAGAAACGGGATTACGTGCATAGAAGCATCAAACTTCCGAAGCTCATACTCCGAATGCGACGAGTGAGCTGCTCCGACGATCAGTGCGACGAACTCTATGCATAGGTGGGAAGTTGTAAAAATGCCAAAAGACCGGACTGTCACTAGACACTGCACGTGGACCCACTAGGCGGGCCCATAAGATTTGATGAGTCATCATGCAAGTCAAGACAAAGGTGCAAATAATTGTTGCAAATTTGACACCTTGCATGAAGTTAATGAGTTGGTTGGATTTAGGTGATGATTATCTAAAAAAATGAAAGGTGTCAAATGGGGGTTAGTTGTGGATAAGTGAAAAATAAATTAGAGGAGAGTGTTTCACGTGGGAGAAGAGAAAAATGCTCTCTTATGTAAAGGGGGGCTAATTTTCGGAGTTAGCTAGCTTTTACTTCCTTGACTTTTACTTTTCATTTACTTCCATGTCTTTACTTTTAGTTTTTAGTTTTTAGTTTTTAGTTTTAAGAAAAAAAAAAGCTTGTAACTTGTTAATGGAGGACTACACCTTCTAGTTCTTCAATAAAAACTTCTGTTTTCCTTAGGTAATTAGTTGGCTTTGTATTCATTTCTTCTTTCTATCTCTTTTTACTTATCTTACTTGTAGTTTTAATCAAATCCTAGGATCATGAGCTAAAACTCTCCCAAGGGGAAGGTTAATGATGCTCATGTGAGGATCAGGCTACAAATTTAGAATTCCAAAATCACTACTTAAAAAACTTAGGTTATATTTTTCATCTGTCCCAAAAATGCCAGATTGACAAATATCTGATCAATTGTTGTAAAGTAGAACTAGGAGTTGGAATGATATTTCAGAGATGAAATATCATTTCAATTCTACATGCTAGCATGATATGTTTAGAGATAGGTATATTATGTTAGGGATTTGAGATGGTAGTGACCTGTTTCTAAAAGACTTGTAGTTAGGCCTTGCATGAGTAGGATTAATCCTTCCCTATCTTTCTCTCTCTTTCATTTAACTATAAACAAACTTACAAATTTTAGATAACTTGTGTAAAAAAAAAATCTATCTATCAAATCCTTCTCACTTAGTTCTCCAAGGTGTAGATTTCAGTTGTGATCATTTAGATTCTTGTCTTAGAAGTTGGAACAAAATCCCTACTCGAACTAGATTGACATTCTAAAAGAAAAATAGTGAGTAAGGAATTATTGTGTTTTAGCACGTAGTAAGTCAACTTCTAAAAACACTGAAAAGTGCTAAGATCAAGTGTCAAGGTGTAGCCGACATTGGTTTCTACATGAACATCACCAATGCCTATAATCTTCAAGACGCCACTGTTACCCATCCTCACTTCACCATATTCACCATAGTTGTAGGTAGTGAAGAATCCCCTGTGCGGTGTGACGTGATAGGATGCTCCTGTATCTATCACCCACTCTGTATCCTGATATGAGGTATGTACTAAGACAGCACACCACAATCTGACACAATTCCCACTAGGTCGTCGACTAGTGCAGTAGTATCTCTGCCTGTGTTTCTGTTCCTCTACACCATGTCTTCATGTACACAGTTATTATTCTCATCCCTCTTCAGTGTTCTACACTCATATCTGAAGTGACCCTTGGTGGCACAATAGTAGCATTGCCTCTCTGCCTTAGGAGTTCTAGTTTCACTCCTAGATTTACTTCTGTCATCACCTCTAGAACGAGATGGTTTTCTGCTTTTACCTCTCCCCCATTTCTCTATGAAAAGGATCTCTGAGTGAGAGGAGGTACCTTTTGAACTCCTTCTAGTATCCTCATTCAACAAAGACGTGGTAACCATCTCCATGGTAACAATTCCATCCTTGGCTACTCCATGTAGAGAGACTGCTAATGTTTCCCAACTTTCGGGTAGAGAGCCTAATAGAAACAAAGCCTCAACTTCGTCTTCCAAATCAATCTTCATCAAATGCATCTATTTGATGGTATTCTGTAATTCGTTAAGATGCTCAAACATTGAAGAACCTTCTTAGTATTTCGTGTCGGCAAACTTCTTATCGACTAATACTTTGTTTCCACCCGACTTTCTCTCATAAAGGTCTTCGAGTTTCTTCCACAAATTGAAGGTTGTAGTCTCTTGGGACACATGGTGAAAGACACTGTCGTCAATCCACTGTCGAATGTATCCAATCGCTTTTCTGTCAAGCTTTTTCCACTCAGCCTCATCAATCTTTTCTGGTTTTACTCCCCAATTCTCAATGGGTAGTGCCAAGTCCTTGCAGTATAACAAGTCTTCCATCTTGGCTTTTCAGATGGTGTAGTTCTTCCTATTCAGACTCGTCATGCGAGTGTTCACAGACTTGTCCATCTCTACAAGTTATTTAAACTCAAATCTTCTCTCAGGAGTTTTGTCAAACACCTTCCAACCAAGATTTGGATAACACCTTAGGCTAATATAATTAAGGCTCTGATACCACTTGTTAGGCTTTATACCAATACCAATCGATTCCCCACTACACAGATAACTTGTATTTGAACACAATTCAACTCCAGACAAATTCTAAATATCAACTACAACCTATACTAACATGCCTAACTCGCTAAACAACTATTAACAACAGATAATAATGTAAAGCAGTAAAAGCAAATCACAACACAAAGATTTACCGTGGTTTGCCGAATGGTGCCTACTTCCACAAGAGCTAGTTCTTTATAAAGTGGAAAGGAAGATTACAATTTCTCCTTTCAGTCTCTCACCTTACTAGATCACTCTTATTTCTTTACAGGGTTGTCTCTTTGTAAAGGTTATCTCTCAATCTTGATTGCTTTCAAGATTGGGTTTTCCCTCTCTGGTTGCTTGCTTGCATTAGTCTAGGTTTTCCAAAACCTTGATTTTGTTTTTATAGGAAAAAACAAATTTCGCATTGTTTCTTGTAAGCGAAGCCAGTATGCTGGTCGCTTCGGGTCAAGACCAATCTGGCTGGTCATTTGAAAGTCTTGGAGGTTTTCTACGGCATGGGTCTTGGTCGCCTTGGCGAAAAGGTTAACTGAGCGAATCGCAGCTCGACTTTTTTTTGCTTGTTAAGTAGAAATTATATAAAAAAGAAAACATTACAAAATTGTGTGGTTTGGACATATAGTCTAACCATTCTCAAACTAGGTACATTGAAACAACTTTTACATGGCTTCATACCTCACTTCACATCTCATATCTAAAGAAAATCTGGAAAGGAGCTTCCCAATGTAATAACCACGATGGTTTACCCTCAAAAATTTGGGCTTCATTCAACTGGAGGGTTACACCAGTTTTGGCTATGACGTCTGCAGAGAAGTTGCCCTCTCTAAAATCGAGGTGAACGAAAAATAGACTGAATTTTGGGGTGCGGCTATTCCTCCATCTCGGCTACAAGTCCCATGGCACTCTCCCACTAATGTAGGCTTTGATTGCGGTTCGAGAATCAGATTCAACCCATAACCGAAACCATCCCTTACTAATAGCCAGCTCTATGCCTTCAATGACAGCCCGACATTCAGCCCTAAAGTTGGATCCAATCCCGATATTCTTGCATAAAGACAGCTTAAAAACACCTTTCGAATCTCTGAATGTAACCCCAATACCAGACGGTCCTGGATTGCCAAAGGCAGCACCGTCGGTATTTAACTTCATAACAGTTTGCTCCGGTGGCACCCATGAACATTGCTTTGTTGTGGGCACATCTCTCAGCCTGTTTATTAAGTTCCATGCTCGCATTGTAGCCACATCCCTGTTAGAAGAATTGTTGCTTGCTTTCGACAGATGAGAGGTGGTGAGGATGTGATACTGTATCGAGTGCTTACATTCATTGAGATTTGGCTTCTTTTCCCTCAAAGTTGATCCTGGTTTACGTGTTTCCAAAGAACCACCATGCCACCCATGATAGCTGCATTCCATAAGTGTTTGAGTCCGCACTCCAAAGCTTGGAAATTTTAGGCGCTGCGAGAAGGATCGGGCGGTCCGATACACTTCAAACTTAGCTGCGATCCACCGCCAAAGCCTCGAGAAAATTGGCATTCCCACATGATGTGTTTTAAAGTTTCACAATGCTTCCCACATAGTGCATATAGAAACTAGATGAACACCTTTCTTCGGATGACTTCGATGCATTTTGTTGCATTACACCCTTAAGTATTTTCCAGTCAGTAGCGACCACTCTTGGATGTAAATGTGAGTTCCACACAAGCCTATGCCAGCGATAGTAGTTCCCTTCTTTTTCGATGGTTTCATGGGCTGATTTGCAAGAAAAAGATCCCTTAAGATCGGGGCACCATACCAATGTAATCGAGAGGTTGTGAAATGTCTCGAAGAACCCCCGTCATGTTTAGACCAGGTAAGCAAGTATAGGCGAGAGAGGCGTTGGTATGACCCATACATTAGTATTCAACAAAGAACTCACCTTGGCAGTGCATCCCCTTAAGTTATAGGAGTTAAGGTTTAATACCGATTTTATGGATCTTTGGTTGGAGCCAATTGTCCCTCCACAAATCAATCTTTTCACCGTTAGCCACCACCCATTGGCTTCTAGGAATAATCTCACGAAAGTGCGCCTTAATGCGCCCGCATGAGGACATTTTGTAGTACTCAATGATGTCACCCGATTGTTTCTATACTTATCTTTGCATAAATGTTGCAAAGTCGTACGCTTCACTTAAGAACTTCCGGGCTAGCTTCATCAACATGGCTTTGTTGATGTCCTTCAATCTCCTAATACCAAGTCCACCTTGAGTAGGGTTTGCGGACTTTCTCCCAAACCGATCGTTGCTTTTTTTTTTTTATGCATCCCAGTCCATAGAAAGTTTAGGATACATGTCTCTGCTTCTTTGATCAATCGAGATGGCCATTTGTATATGGCCATATTGTATATGGGAATACTATTGATGACAGACTTGATCAAAATGCATCTTCCTTGGAAAGACAACATACGACCCTTCCAACTAGAGAGTTTCTTCTTTATCTTATCCAGAACAGGATAGATAATGGAATTAGTGACTCTTCCCTGGGTTAAGAGGACTCCAAGGTATTTATCTGGTAGACAACCCTTAGAGATGTGAAGTTCCTGCATAGTTCTAACCTTCCTGAGATTAGAGAAATCACGAAAGAAAATCTTGCATTTTGCTTTATTCATGACTTGGCCAGAGGACTCTTGATATCTCTCAAGGAGGGAATTAAGGTGCCGAATACCTCTAAAATGGCCATTTGCGAAAATTATGATATCGTCAGCAAAAAACAAGTGGCTAGGAGCTGGACATCCTCTCAGAGATACCATAGGCTTTAGCATTTTCTTCACTGTGAGGTCAGTTAATCCTCTGCTTAGAACGTCTTCAGCAATTGCAAAAAGGAGAGGGGAGAGAGGGTCGCCCTGTTTCAAACCTCTCTCCATATGAAAGAAAACAACCGGTCCTCCATTTACCATAATGGAGATTTGTGCCGAATGAAAAATAGAGTGAAGGCATTGCATCCATCCTTGTGAGAAGCCCAAAGCAGTTAGGACTTTAAAGAGAAATTCCCATGACATGGTATCATAGGCCTGGGAAATATCGATCTTCATAGCAATATTACCTCCATTTCTTTTGAGTTCAAGCTCATTCATTAGCTCAGAAGCCAAGGCAATACTAGATTGGGAGCATCTGCCCGGAACAAAACCCACTTGTTCCTTTGTTATAATTTTATCAGCAATCATATTCAACCTCCGTTGCATAAGTTTGGTGATAATCTTGACGAGAAAGTTACCCATGCAGATGGGTCGGTACTGGCTGAGTTTGCGAACACTTTTCTCTTTTGGGATGAGAGTGATAAAATTAGAGTTAAGGCCGCTAGGGAGGAACTTGCTGATGAAGAAAGATTGAACTGCCATGCAAATGTCAAGCTTAATAATACTCCAGCAATTGATATAAAAGTGCCCTTGGAAGCCGTCGGGACCAGGAGAGCTATTAGCATTCATGCTAAAGACAGTTCGTTCAATTTCCATGTAATCTGGAGTTTTTGAAAGGTTATAATTATCCTCCTGAGTTATGAGTCTAGGAATTAGACCCATAAGTTGATCATTGGGGAGGATGGGAGCTGCTTTGAATTTGTCTTTGTAGAACTGGACAATGTGTTGTTTAATTTGATCTTGATCAGTCATAAGAGTCCCCTCCTCTGTTTGAAGTTCAGTGATCAAAGATGCTCCCCCGTCGAAGCTCAGTATATGTTGTGGAAGTATTCAGAATTTTGTCTCCTTCCTCATCCGTTTTAATTGGCTTTTACGCCCGGAACCTTTGCTCTATTATCCCTTGCAATGTCTAGTTCCACTTCCTTATGAATCACTTGAGAAATGAGAGATTCATTATCGATTAATCTTCGCCAAGATCGAGCACTTATTAAAGCTTCCTGTGCCTTTCTAATGTTAATATCAACATTTCCAGAAACATCGTAGTTCCATTTTTTGATATCTTTTTTCAATCTCTGAAGTTTCCTCATTGCTCGTTGTAGAGGGCCTCCTTCAACCCCTTGGTTCCAGCTATGGGTGACTAGTTCCATGAAAGAAGGGTGCGTGAGCCAGATTTTGAGGAATCTAAAAGGTGCATTAGTAGGCTTAGGGATGCTAGGAGAACTCCCAACGAGAGGATAGTGATCCGAGGCTTGTCGAGGCCCCACTAAGTACTTCCAACCAAAAAAATTCAGGTTCCAAGCATCATTAAAGAAGACTCGGCGTCGGTTTCGATAAGACTCGGCGGTCCCTTCGTTATTACACCAAGAAAACTTTAGTCCTTCAAAATTAGCTTCAATAAGATTGCATGTATTAACAAAAGAGTTAAGCTCCTGCATTGCCGCTCTGTTAGGGGGATTGGTGCCTTTCTTTTCCTCATATCTAAGAACGGCGTTGAAGTCTCTCGCTAAGAGCCATGGCCTTCCATTATTCAACAGTATGAGCTGGTCCCAAAGCCTACGTCTGTGCACCAGAGAACAATTTGCATGGACAAAAGTTACAACAACATCATCTGCTAGAACAGTTATTTGTTGATCCGAGGAACTAATGAGGGTAACCTTTAGCTCAGGTCTGTAGAAAACCCAAATGTTCCCAATTCTGGCAAGATTGTCATTGTGTAAGCAAACACCATGATATTTATTGCTTATGCCTTTGTGGACGGGAAGTCCGGTGAGGTCGAATAAAGGGGTTGACAAGGCATACTAAATCGGGATTATGAGACTGGAGGAGTTCTTTCAGTCGATCAATACCCTTATCTTTCTTAGCACCTCTTATATTCCAATAAATGATCTTCATTGGATAAGAGGTTGCTCAACTAGACTTTGTGACCTGGTAGAAGGATGTGAAGTCGGATCCGGTGGATGCACTTCAACTTTTCTTCTTCGCATCTTTTTTTTTGGCACAGCTGCCGGCGTGGTGGTGACAGTATCCTCAACAAGGTCTGCCCATCTTTGCCTCACCACAAGGGCTTCTGACGTTATTTGGATTTGGTCCGAGTCATCATTTGTTAGGATCTCAAAAGAGTTACAGGTTCTCAGTTGTTCACCAGGGGAACCTATCAAACTGCTTGTGGGTGGCACAGTGATCTGTTGTTCCTGGAACAGCACCAGTTCAGATCCAATAGTCACTTGCTCCGTAATATGGGTATCCTTCTCCACTGCTACAGTTGGTACATGATTTTCCACTGTAGTTTGCTCATTGTTAACTACTACTGCAGGGGTTTCTGTAGGCACAGATATTCCACCTTCAATAGGGCCAGAAGTCACCACCTCCGGTGGCTCTTGGGTAGGATTAGCTGCGTGCACACAAGCACCACTACCACCAGTTGTTGAGGTTGCATTTACTCCCCGTAATCCGACCTCTTTATTCATTGTCTCCATCTCTTCTTACGCCTTTTTTGACATAGTTTAGTATTCGGTTATTTTGTCACCATCGCGTTTTACTAGCTTTGTGTAAGCTATCTCGAGCATTCTTTTCTTGTTCCCGTGGTAGGTGTGTCACGAATCGGTAATCGGTGCCCAACTATCTTACAGTTGTTACAAAACTTTGGGAGCTTGCCCACCTTCACTTCTTGCCAGAATTCAATGTTTTGGTTCTCCACTTCAACAAGGATTTGACCAGATTTTTTTTTGCCAAGTCTATATCCACGGACGCTTAGCATAATATCCCATGTCACGCTCAATAGAATTTTTGTCCACTGAATAGGGGAACCTGGGTTACGCCCATCGCCATTAGTATATCCACTTCCCATTACTCCATACTTAGTCCAGGGAAACGAACCCATACAAAATTTTGAAGAATGCTTGTGTTTTTCAACGCTGAAATTCGGCGACCATTTTGTAAAACGAACAAGGCTGGCGATTGATGAACCACGGTCCCCATATTGAACTTTAAGAAATTCTTCTTCGGTTTCAAACCGAAAGAGGAGGTATCCCTTACCGAAAGTGGTGAGACTTTCACCTTGATTCTCCATCGATCGCCCACAATCGCGAAGCGCTTCCATTTTCAAGTCCTTAAGGTCAATCGCCCCACCAAAGCATACTTGTAAAAATCTAGACCTTTTTGAACTGAGGAGAGTGGTATTTTAATAGAAGGTGTTTCACCTTTCAGAGAGGGGGTGGGGAGCTCAGAGAGGTCCACCGTTCTCTTAAGCTTTTCCTTCGTTTTGTCAACAGATGAAAAGCGGGTTGGTGTTCTTTGTGGGAGACACTTCCTTTGGAGGAGGTACACCACACAAAACGTTGGCCGTATCCACTATAGAGAAGAAAGATTGGTTTCTTCCAACACCGAACCCAAAAGGTAGTGACGAAGACGTCATGCTGAGCTGCAACCGGAGGGGAAGGAATCCGTGTTCACTTTCCTTTATGAACTTCGCGACCGCTCGTTCCGGAGGATTTTACCAATAAAGGAAAAGAAAAGACTGATAGCTAAGGATAAGATAACTAAGCCTATTCAAACTTGCTAAACTAAGTAAGAAAAGGGATACTAGATCATTGCGGCAACTTAAGTTATGTCGCAACGGGTCGCGCTCTGACATCTCAACGCAGAATGAATTCCTTTCGTCCTCATGTGAGGGATAAAGCTAACAGGTGGACCTCTATTAGAACAGTGATTTCTTTCCAGACCGGATTCGCAAACCTTGACACAGTCGATTTAGAATTGTTATTGGTAGCACCAGACACTAATTTCCCTCTTGAAATACTAGCAGTAATCGCGTCTTTCAGCGATAAATTCCTTCCATTTTCCTTGAGAGATCTAAGACGTTACATACTCTCCCATGACTTATTAAACTCCACCAAGTTACTAGTCCCAGAAGGGGACACTTCCAGTTCCCGAATCAAATCGAGAGCAAATTCAGTCCAGGGTTCTCGTTCTCTGGAATCGGATGTCTGAATTCAGAGAAGTATAAAGGGATAGTTGATGGTGCGCCATAGAACACAGTTTGGCCTCTTGATAGAAAAATCAGCTTACCAAGTAAACTAATGATCCTATAACTAGGTTGATGAATTGACATGATCACAACACTTCCACTCTTAGCAATCCTTTGCAAAACCTTTAAAACCATAAAGGCACTAGTGGAATCAAGCCCAGATGTAGGTTCATCAAGAAACAAGATTATAGGATCACAAATTATTTCTCAATGATCGGCATAGCGTAATGTGGTTGATCCTAGATTATCTGAAGAAATAAAAAATGCTCCTTTTGTCATCATTGTGAGCTGCTATATGATTATATACAAGCCACATTTTCTTCTTAGACCTTGACATTTTGTGAAGATTTTTTCTTACTATTATGTATCGATTTTTTCCTTGTGCATTTTAAAAAGGGATTTTTGATATATCTATTGTCTATGTCTAAGTTGTGAGGTGATCATCTTAGCAATATTTTATTTTATTTTATTTTATTTCTTGCATAAGGAAATTGCGAAGAAGGTAGGTAAAGTCATTGCCAAGACCTGTTTAGAGAAAGGAATTCAAAAAGTGGCATTTGACCATCGTGGCTACCATTACCATGGACGCATTGAAACCCGTAATAATGACACGTCCAATTAATTATATACTAAGGGAGTGTAGGGAGTATGATCGAACATGTTTTTAGCAGCGCCATACCTCATCGCTAAAGGTGCCTTTGAGCGTGGCAAAAGATCTGTCGCAACGCACCAGATGGCATTGCAAAGGCGTGGCTAAAAAGTGCGTCTCAAATACTCAAATGCAACACCAAAAGTGGCATGACAAATGTTCCTAGTTTGTTGCGACGCCTATAGGCGCTGCTAATACACTAATTCCGTTGCTACTTCATTTATGAAAATTAAATTAATTGCAAATTTATTTCAAACTATTTGCAGCGCTTGGCGTTGCAAAAGAGAGCTTGTAACAACTAGGATGGTGTTGCAAAAGTGATACCTTTAGCTGCACAACTAGGCATCGCAAAAGGCAACCTTTTGCTTACACTATTTCCGTTGCGGAAAGTTTGAATTTTTAGTTGTACATTTAGCGTGGCAACAGACGTCCATAAATTTAGCAACACACCAAGTGTGGCAAAAGGTGTCTACGTTACGGTAGAATCAAATCTTTTAGCTACACCAAAATTGTTGCGAATGATATAAATTCCAGAAAAACACACGCTTTATTTGGAACGCATTTAGCATTACAAATGGTGCAATTCATACATATACCTGTACATTTTCATTTACATAATCCTACCCAAAACAATTTTTATAGAACACAGTAACCCTATAACAATTCACCACAAATCATAACAAAATGAATTTCATTACTAAATCATTCAATACAAAAGATCTTAAAGAATTCACATAACTATTTTTTGTGAAAAAATATCATCTCACATAATCTTAACAACGTTCAACTAAATTTAGACGAATTATTCAAAACTAAAATTCCACAAATAATGTCTATAACATGCTAATTTGAGCAGCATCCACTCGGAGCTTCTTCTTGATTCTACTACTTCTGACAACCAATCAACCAATCTGGCACAACAAATTAAAAAAAAAAATCACTTTAGTAAATTTATTAGAAACATTAATAAACCTAATATACACAAGTTGGCAATGCATGTGAAACTATGCACCTCCTATATGCGTAAATTGGTGCCCATGGCCAAGAGCTTAGAAAGAACTTAGCAAAGTTATAACTCAATCACATTCATGAAGGTACAGATCAAATAAGAAGACAAAAATAGCCAAAAGCTAATGGATTTTGAACTAAATTGTACATGTTAATGCCAAACCATTAAAAAACCTCGTGTCATAAAGTTATCACCAATGAAACAATAAAATAAGCAAGGCTAAACATCAAGTAAATCAAGCAAACAAGCTCAACTACAAAAAGCAGTTCCAACAGATGGCAGAGTTAGATGTAAAGGTATCGGGCGTGGGATGCTTCCTGTATACTCAAAATAAAAGGACTCAAATAAAAGAGTGGGCATAGCGGCTCATTCCCACTCTCGGGCATAACATAAGAGGGAGGTGTGGTATATTTGTCAACACGTTGCTACATGCATTGGTTTGACTCAATAACTGCTTTCTTATCGTTAGAACACGTTTTTGACCTTATCGGTCCTATCTATCATTAGAGTCTGAAAACGAGATATTTCTCGTTGTAGAAATGGGCTTCTAGCTCGTTTAGGGCTTCAGTTGTCCTTCGCTCTATTACCTTCTATTCAAAGTCTAACACTTCTACTCCTGACCTCACTTTTCAAAGGCAAGAAAGAAGTAAGCTCTTATCCCTTCTTTGGCTAAGACTACTTGCTCGCGTATACCTATTCCCTTTCTTTAGCTTTTTAGCACTCTGTCCCCTGTACTTTGCTCACAAAAGAAGCTACACACATTATTGAACTCAATGCCTATTAGTTTATGGTAGTTTATGGCTTAGAACACGATTTTATACCTTATCGGTCCCTTAACCCGCCGGAGTGTCCTTTTAATTCATTTTCTAGGACTTCAAAAAGCCAATGTGTTAGTCTCACTAGTCAAACTAAAGAGAAAGCCGAAGGAGGAGCTTTACGAGCTAATGCATAGTTTGAAATAGGAAAAGCGAATGTCGGTGCATACTATCTATGAAGATAGGAAAAGGCATTAGGAAACTTAAAACAGACTAGTAAGCTCATCTTAAACCCCGAATACTGCCGGAAGGAAACACAAATTCTTATTGGGTAGAGTGATCAATGAAACCGAAAGTGTTCATTTCGGGCTAAGCAATGTATTATTTGAGACAAGCATATCCGTCTCAAAGATATTTGCATGATGAGCTCTTGACCTAAAACAAAGAGCTTGCCTAGGAGGATTTGGTATTCCCAAGAACATGAATCGAACCATTTGGACTCAAGGACAAGAAGGCATTGATTGGGCGTGGCCCATAGACATGCGGTAAACCGGGCTCCGTTAACTCTTGGCTATAGCCGCTGGATACGGTGGCACTCCTCGGACGAGCATCGAAGCCAAGATATCATTCTTTTGTAATTTGTGGCGTTAAACCCATACCCCTAGACGGCAAGTTAAGATAGAGTATCCCTTAGGGGTTGACTTATCCTTTTCTTGCCCTAACCTAGGTTTGTGTGGAACACGTACTCAAAGTAAACCTATTTGTCCGACAGATGACGATTCGGAGAGAACAAGAACAATCCGGAGCTACATACATTCTTTTACTCGTTCATTGACTCTCAATGGATTACTCCCTTCGCCTTTTTGGGGCTATGGGAGTCATCTTTGGAGTCCGTACCAAAGCTTTCTAGAGGTGCCTATAAGGAAGTGGAAATAAATAGGATGATTCGGTAGTAGTTTATTGGCTGTTAGGTCGGTGAAACTGTCCCTGCAGCTAAAGCCAGTAGTTTGCGATCTAGTTCTATTTTTGTAGACTAGATAGGACCTAACAAACTCTCTAATAACCATGGAATGAAATGTATCAACAGACACCTCGTTGTTTTAAATAAAAAGATCACAACAGAACTTATCCAAGAAAATTGAATATGTGAACTTTATAGCTGCACTTTACATACATGATACATTACCATTTCACACAGTGACACAGGTATAGATGTATATACAACAATTGGCAGGAAAGCAGTTTATCAATTTAAAGTCTCAAGAATAGAATTAAACCTTATCGGATAAGGCATAAGGACCATATACGTCCACATTTCCACCTGAAGCAAATAGAATTTATTCGATCGTGCCATCTGATTGCGCTTTTTTAGAGAGAACAATCTCTTGAGGTAATGGTTCTTCCTCTTCAGGTGGTGATGACGGTGGTTCAATAACTTGTGTTGTATTATTCTTCAAAAATCTACACTAACAAGCAAGTTGATTTACATTCCGTGCACAAATAGGCTAAGAAAAAAACAGAGAGTATTTAAGCATTGTGGATAACTAGTGAATCTAAGCAAGAGAAAAAAATATTGTTCATTCATTTGTACATAGAGTGTAAATTAGATGGACTGAACTCTCTATTTTTGTGATATGATGATATTGCTCACTATTAAGATGTAATTACTGTATAATGCGTAGCTTTACATTCCAACTTTAACATAAAAAAAATGTAAGAAGTACCGAGAGTAGTACGTAGTTAATTATTTAAGCAATAACAAATTGCACGATATTGTGACTATTAGAATGACACAACAGTCTAAAAATACCAAATTATTCAATACAAGTCACTTACCCTTCTCTGATGGAATCCCAAAAGCTAGCCTTTAGTTGACAAACCTTTACCTTCCTTTGTGCTGCCACATAGATGAATAAAGAGCACCACAGAAGGTGGTCTACATCAAAATGCTTATATAACGCCATCGTATATTAATTAAAATGATGGAACACGAAAACAATCACAATGAACAAGATAGATGTAAACTTGCTGCATAATACCTTCCTTATCAATCAAAGCTATTAAAATAAATTATTCTTTAAAGTATTTTTTCACTTAATTAGATAACAAATAAAAATTAGAATTGGGTGATACAAGGAATGAGATGGAAACGTGCAAAACAAATGAACATGGCAGAATGAAACAGGAATTAACAAGTGTGTGAAGCTCCAAAAAAACTGAACCTCTAAAAAATATGGAATTATATTGAGTATTATGATGATGAGGGAACAATAATAAGTGGTGTTGTTGTTGAGTTGGGATGAAAGCACTGATGCCACCGCTACATCTACGAAAAAATGAACAAAAAAAAAAGAGGCTAGAGCGAGCGAGTTAACTCTCTAATAATCATCCATAAACAAACTGACGACACAACTCACACAGAATAAGCTGCTGCTGCCATTTTTCTAGGCGGATAAGTGAGCGGTGCCATGAGTCTTGTATGCTCTACAATCTCGATGATGATATATTCCGATAATATTGGTGGGACATCTTATTATGTCGTGAACAAAATATCGGTGTCCAATCTTCTCACCTCAGTAAAGTCAGTAACAGTGGAGGTTGAGGGTGGAGGAGAGATAAGCTTTGAAGATGTGGAGAAAGAGGATGAGTTTTGGAGATGGAGGAAAGAAGTTTCGGTTTAGATGGAGAGAGATGGCAATTTAGGGTTTTTTTTATGGTATTTCTAATTTTGTTATGACTTGCAGTGAGAACAAGAAAACTGGAGCACGAAAAATATTTGCAGCCAAAAAGAATATATCCGCCCAAACCAAAGCCCATTGGCAACACCGAGAACATCGCAACAAGGGCCTACACATAGTCTATCCTGGAATTACCAACGGCAAGGGGGTTGCAATAGATATTTAATCTATAGCACCACCGCACTCGTTGCCAACAATGAACATTTCCAATTTAATTATTTTTCTTATTTTCCATAAATTTAAGCGAACATTTTTGCAACGCTCAAGGCGTCGCTCTAGGTATTTCCCAAAATGAAAATTCTATTAACACAGATGACCTTTAGCAATGCCACATGGTGTTGTAAAAGATGACTTGTTGCAACAAATTTTAGGTGTGGCGAAAGAGTGCGTTGCAACAGACCCCATCTGTTGTAGTATAAGAAGGTTGGCTACACAAAAATCGTGAGGCTGAGCCACATGCTTGATCAAAACCAAACCGTTACAACTAGCAACTACCATTTGTGAAAGTTTATTACTCAAATCGCGAACGACAACCTCCCCGTTTTCAATCTCCATCAAATAGGTGTCAAACTTAGTGTCCAAATTCTTTCAATCGAGGGCAGGCCCAGTGTTTCAAAGGGCCCAATGTAAAGTCTTAAAAATTAGGCTTTTGGTTTCTTTTTCTTTTCCTGTGAACGGGCTTTTGTTTGAGTTTCTAACAATAAAGTGGCCTTTTAAGAGCTTCATGGGGCATTTTTTTTTTTTTTTGGGGTCCTATGCAAAGCCTCAGACATCATAGGCCTAGGCCCGGCCCTGTCTATATCTAGAATGAGTATGCCAAATGTCAAACGAAGAAGATGGTGATTAGCGAAACCATGATCTAGTATTGACTTTGACCATTAAGTACTTACTCTCCTTAGATCGTTTAATGTATGGACTGGAAATTGCTCCAAGGTCTTTAACAGAACTAGCTTCTTTGTACGTGTCTCGGCCACGTTAACAATCCCCGATTTTATTTTATTTTTCATTAATATATAGACGTGAAACTACCATTTTACTCCTGTGAAAAGACAAAATAAAAAAAATAAAACAAAAAATGACATGAGCTGTAATATTTGTGTTTGGCAAGGGGTAAAATCGGAAAACAAATTAATAGCGTGATGAATTTACTGTTGAAAGCCCTCGTTTTCTTTATAGGAGTTAGATGTCTTTGGGCAGATTTGACATCACACTTTTTTGTCTATTCTTCTCATTAATTATAGGCTAAATCTATGGTGCGCGAGATGTATGGTGCGCCATTACATCTCGGCCACTCATCATACCAAGGGGTGCATGTGTATTTAATGGTAAAATTACTGATCTAAAGGCCCATATTACCTGCGCACCATACGACTTGCTCTTAATTATATGGACACTGAATATCCATCTTTTACGAATAGAAAAAATATAAGTAAGAGTAGTAATCAAATATCACAAGAAACTCACCTTTAATTAGTCGGAGGAGATTTTGATGAAAGAATGGGGTATAAGGAAATAGGAAATTAGGTCCCGTTTTATTTTATTTTTTGGTTTGGATTTGAATTTGTTATGTGCCTATTCGTTATGTGTTTTGGTACTGTACACACCATGGGGATTATTAAAAATGCGTTCTCAAAGACAAATGGACTCAGGTTTTAGATGGAGCTTAAAACCACACGATGTCCCAAAGTTCTTGAATCCTTATCCACTGGTTAGGCCCATCACTCCATTTCAACGGTAACCTGGTAAAATCATCGGGTGGAAAAGAAATGAATAGATAAGGAGATGACAAGAATTATAGATAGCAAGATAGAGAGAATGGCATCCTCGTTCCTTCATCATCAGTGAGCTACTGCTGCATTATTAGGAGGATGGTCGCAAAATGTTTGTGTTATGTCACCACCCAAACACCAACAACGCCCAACATCTTTAGTATTACAAGCCCGAACCAGAACCGAAGACAGGCAAACTCGACATGCTCGCATCAGAAAGAAGGTGCACACTCCACTCACTAATTCCGGAATATATGTTTCGTAAGTAATGCAAAAATCCCGTTTGTGTCTTTCCGTTTCCGTTTTACAATTTGTTTATAACTTATAACCAATGGGTATGAATTAGTGAACTATGTATGTGTGTACATACAAAATAGACTAGTAAATTGGGCAGAAACATGATGTTATTTCAATAAGTTAGTAGATAAAAGAAAGGTATAAATAAATATAAAGATGCTCAAACAAAGGCTTGGTTGGACATAAAATGGCCGACTTATATGGAAATGGACGTAAAGTTTGGAAGGTCAACAAAGCATTATAATGTAGCCTTCTTGAATGCGTAAACGCCTGTTTGTAGTATTGACCTCTCAAGCAATGGTTTCTTCATACACTATTTCTATAACCTTGGAACCTACAATGTGGAAATAATTAATAAACTTTAGGAATATGCAACGTCTTTAATAGAACACATGTACAGGATAGGAGGCAGTGCAGACTTTATGGGGTATGACTTTAAGAGGGAAGTTTTTCTTTAGTTGGGTAATAGTTGTACCTCATGTCATGTTACATAATACACAGTGGTTACATGATACACGTTTTGAGATTCAAGGAATTTTAGAATTGACTAAACTGCAAACATATTGGTAGCCCTCTTGGAGCATAAGTTTCGAACAAATTGAAGTACATAAAACACTCCGAACACAATTAGAAGCGAATGATAAGATTAAATTAAAATAGACTGATGAACAGTAGATATATGATGCCGTGAACAGTAAATTATGGTGGAAAAACAGTAAATAAATACTCTCTATATCATGTGAGATAAAGGGGAGTACTCGTGTTCGCCAAACTCTAGTTGTACACTACTTGGATGCGAGTTTAGATTAGAAGTATGTTTCATTAATAAGAGTCAAAACAGTAGATATAATGTAAAAACAGTGAATTTAAATGATGAATAAAGGTATTATAAGGGGTTTAATCCACCACGCGATTCGATTGACTATTAGTTAGTATCGAATCGCTTGTATTGATCCGTAGTGAAGACCAAGTCCTCTCGGATCGAGGTTTCACTAGCAAGAGAGTGTAGCTCCACCACAAATCTCTTTGGTGGTGGCTCTATACTCTAGTTCTCCATTATGAGCTCTATCTCTAGTTACTCATAACGAAGAACTTGAAGTTCTTATTTACAAAACAATAAATACTAATGGTTAATCATCCTCACATGACTTCATAAATCTCTTCTAATGAAAGTTTAGTCTTGTTTCATTAGAATCATACTAACTAAATAATAAACTAATTACACGAATTTCGAAATTCTACAAAATAGTGAAATTTCACGTAATTAAGGTATTTAATTACATTATGCATCCCAATTAAATCAATATTTTTATATTTATACATGCAATTTTAATACGTGAACGTACAATATGCTAAAATTAAATATACCACCCCCAAACAATTTGGGAGAAGGGGGTTCATTAAATAATTCAATAACACAATTAAATTACGTAACTAACTAGCCTTGATTCTATTGGAGTAAATATGAAAGGCAAAAGGGTGACAAAAAGTTTTGAAATGAAAGACCAAAATACGTCACCCCCAAACAGAATTTGAAAACTCTTTTTAAGTTTGAAAATTTTGTGGCTTATACTCCATTAAGGTGATATTTTACAAAAACTTGGGTATTTTAAAGTCAGATTTCCTAGACTTACTAATACATATTTATGTTTTAATTTTATAATTTTTATAGATTTTATTTTTGAAAAACAAAATTACGACGAAATAATATGAGTCTTTTATAGTCAGATACTCGAGACTTTATATAAAACATATATTAACATGTAGTTTACCATATATCAACAATCTAAAAAGTTATGGATCTTTCTATAAATAATTAACATGGAATGCACCCCCAAACAGAATCAAGCACCAAGATTTTCTACGTGGCGTGGCGGAATGAGAGTGAATTATGATGGATCTAGAACTTAATCGAGCATGCAATTTCTTCTTTTTCCTCCAACGAAAGGGTCTTCAAGTAAATGATCGTGAGAAAAAGAATGGTTGTGGAAGATATGTGGGATATGGATAAGTTTTGAAAGGGTATGGTTGTACGATCTCACAGCGGAAAATGAAGGAATCGAGTGGCTTGTCCTTAGGTATTATTTTTTCACCAGATGGGTTTAGAAAGTCATGAAGCACAGGAGAAACAAAAAAGTCAAGTGCAAACTCAAGGTTCCATTGAAAAGGCGGAGGGAGGGGAATCGAGATGGTGGTAAATGCACTACACCATAATAGGATATTTGCAACACAGACTTTTTTTGCTTTGCAACGGTTATTTACCGTTAGCAAGTTGCCAACGCTATATAAGCGTTAGTAATGTTATAAAGCGGTACTTTATTTCGGTCAATTTCAGGAATTAATTTCTAACGCTTAAAAATCGTTTGAGAAGTGTTGCAAATTAAAATTGTGAAATATAAAACATAATTTTACTTTCTCTCTCCTCTCTCTGCCGCTACACTCTCCAGTCTCCTCCATCTCTCTGTTCACAAATATTTCGATTTCTGTTAACTACTGTTACTCTATGTGTTACTGTTCTTATAAATTGATCTTGAACTATTGAACGGTATGTCTAATTCTTTTCTTGTAACAGTGACCCAAGATTCAGATCTGATTATTGTTAGTTTGAAATTTTGGTTTTGATTTCGATGACGGTGATTTTTGATTGAGATTTTTTTTTTTTTTTTGTCTGGATAGATTATTAGTGACCGTGAGACTGGAAGATCGAGGGGATTTGGATTTGTCACGTTCTCGAGTGAGCAAGCAATGAGGAGGTTTTCGGCTCTGGAAGCGAAGAGTCTGGGGTTGGTGTCTAGGGTTTTTGGTAGTAAGGAGGTCATGTATGAGTAAGTTAGAGCTGTTGCTGAGGGTATGTTTGTTTTATTACTTTTCTAGATTTTTATTATTTTGTGTCATATATGATTATTATAATTGTATGATTGAAGCAATTGTTATTCTAAATTTTGGGTCTATGGTAATTGACTGCTAGTTATTCATTGATGATTGGTATGATTATTGGAGAGTTGAACAAGGTTAACTATGTGTTGATATTTTACACATTTTGACTAGTTAATAGGATAATGAAAGGATATGGTGAACAAGTGAATAATAAAACAATAGAATCATTTGTGTGTGTGTGTGTGGGTGGGGGTGAGATTTTGCAAGAAAGTAGACGCCAAAGTGTGTAAGGAAGTTCTGATAGTGCAAATGAGTTGAAATGCTTGGTGTATATGGAGTTATAGACTATAGTGTACTGTTTTTTCATTTTTTGAATTGCTGATGGAAATAAAAAAGTCCATCCTAGATATACCAGTGCAAAATCCAGCAGAGGAAGATTTCTCTTCTGCTGATCTTGAGTGGACCAAGTATGGAACTTATGAGCACCATGATGATGTGGTGCTTATTCCTTATGAATGAGTGGATTCATTTATTATGGGAGAGTGTTTATACCCAGAATGCCCAACACGGTTTCATATCGAAAGAGGAAGAAGAAGGAAAAAAAGAAGCTTGAAGACATATAAGAGTGATGAGTATCTGGAACATAAGGTGTAAGTATCTAATATTTTTTTTATTATTTTTTTCTTTATTCGGAGATGCATTACTCTTAACTTTTATTTGTTTGTTTAAATTTGAAGCTACTGGTGCTCATTTGGTCAAGAGAATTATGGAGAGGGTAGTACTATACTATACAGCAGGAGATATCGGTTGAATACTCTGACTAAGCTAACAACAATAGTGCAATCAGGTTTATCCGATACCACTTCCACAATTTCATATTGGGTATGACTGTTCAAATCATGAAGTGTGCAATTAACTTCCCAGACTTTGAAAAGAGCCCAAATCTCACTCCTGTGGGGGAAAATATCATACAAAGGCCATCTCAGAGCCTTAGACGTAACTTTGTGAGAGAAAGCAGTAACTTTTACAATGGTTTTCGAATTCATCTCTTTAAAAATTCCACAAACCATGGGCAAGTTCTTGTCAACCACCCACTGTTTTTCCTCATGTGCTGCGGTAAGAGGTTCAGCCGAGTGCGTAAGCTTTGAGTTGGTTTTGTAGTCAGCCTCAGTCATCGGGAGTGTTTCCGCAGTTTTATTTTTCAAAGAATAATCTGGACCACCCACCTACTGACTTGCATTCGCGTGATGGAGTACATGGTGTATCTGGAATTGGTGCTGCCGTTCAATTTACGGGCTCTTCTTCTGCCTCTAGAGACTGGAGTTTGATAGAAAGGTTTACTTCTAGATAGTAATATCAGTGTTGTTGACTCGTTAATTTTGTCGTAAAATGGAAAGGTTAATAGTCAGAATGAATTGTAAATCGAGTCGTATAAAAACAAGGACAGAAAGATACAGTACATCTATCAGAGGAGTGATTCTCTCAGAATCCAAGATGCTAATAACTCCTTCACTGATCTGGTAACTACTCACACAGACACCCAGATTGATGGACAACGTGACACCAAACCCCTCACTATACGATAATGGATAAGAGAGTGACTCACTGACACTATATTTGAAAAACACAAAGGTAAAAGAAAAGAAGAGTAAGGAGGGTTCTTCGGATTTGTAAGTAAACTTAAGTTATTGTTCATGGAGAAGAAACTTTGAGAGAAAAAGAGGATTCATCCCTAGTTGGTTTCGGCCTTGTACCACTGTATATGTATAAGATAATATAAAGGATTTACATAATAGAAACTTCTTAAATCCCTTCTGGAGATGTCTTCTTAGAACTCGAATATTCCATATGTAGGTGCCAGGAAGATATGGAAGACCTCTTGACATGTGATGGAAAGATAATACGAAGGGAATAATAATGCAAAGCCGAGTCCTTAGACACAACACCATCCGTTAGTTCCAGAAAGAAGATCAACGGTCCAGATGCCTTTGATCAAATTTCATTCCACGGTCCTAGTAGTTCGCAGTTGGTACCAACGGTACTTCTGTAAGCCTCATAACTAATTTCAGGTTTCATGTTTTTAGGGTTTGTTAGTTGTTTATTTAAGTGTTCCCTCCATTTTTTTTTTTGTGTTGATTACAATGCAGTTCGGCTCCCATGTGGCTGAATAATTCGCAAGGTTCGTTGTTTTCAAATTTCTATATGTTTTGCCTACACTTCGATGATAATCTGAATGTTAATATTAGGCTTAGCTTTATCAACATCTTCCTATGGAATAGTGGGTTTTCCTGGCACATGGAGGTATAGTGTTTTAATCATTGTCTTTTGGCTATGTGTAATGCCAGAATAGTGTATGTAACATAACGTTCTGTGTGGAATATTGGAATGGGGTGGTCGTATTTATCTTCGACCTACCTCATTACTGTTAAAAGGCTTGTTGTAGACATTTATATCAATCATACCACATCATGAAATAATTTCTATACATCGTTTGTGCATTTTGTCTTGAGTCTTATGTCCATACTCATGCACTCTTTTCTTGATGCTAATGGCTGGTTTTTTGTCTTGTCATCAGTTGGGTCCAATCACAAGTCAAAACTACAGAATCACCCAGGCAAGCTTTGGGAAGATGGTGTTCAGGCCCATTGGATTCGTGCTTCACACATAATGGTAAACTTTTTGAAACTTTTTAATGGTTAGTAAGGTGTTTGTAGATGACAAGTTTTTGCACTTTTTTTTTAGCTTCTTCTTTTCCTCTTACCCATGAAACTTGCTTTAATGTTGTATTAGATTTGGACTAAAGGCCTAAGTTTCACGAAACAAAACTGTTGGTTGTCTTAAAGGATGCATACACTCGAAAAGAGAAAATAGTAGGGAACTTATGGTATTGTTTTATTTTATTTTATTTTATTTTATTTTGATTTGTGATTGCGATGTGAAGTTAATGTAGAAAGCTGGCATCTTAATGTAATAAGCCATTTTTTCTTTTCTTTTTTTCTTTGTCGTGACCCTCTCTATCGTTTTAACTAATAGGATATTTGCAGTTGATGCTACTACTTCTGCAATTCTTGTAATTGTGGGTTTCGAAGCTACAACTGCTTCAAGTCCTTGTAGCAATCGACTCTAGATGTGGCACAAAATCCACTAAATGAACATTTTCACTGAATGTGGATAAAGTTGGTGTTCTTGGCACATACACTATAAAAAACGATTCCTCAGATAAAAATTTCGATTTGGATCATCTACATTGATCTTAAAATCTGCATCATGAGCATGTATATCGATGCTTGTTAATTTCATCAGTCTAAAGTAATAAACATGTATAATTTTTGCAGGTTTTAGTTGTTTCATGGCTGAATTAGTAGGAAACGAAGTTGTTGATGAATATGTATCATACTCAAAGATATTAAAGAGGTTCTTCTCATATATATCTCTCTCTAGGTCTTTTTGTTTATATAGTTTACTTGACAAACTATTGTTATGATCTTCAGGTATCTCTTCTGATTGGAGTGATGTTCGGAGCATGAAAAGCAAGCCTCAGAGATTGTTTGAATAAGGAGGTCATACTGTCATATTTATCAACTAAGATGTATAGTTGTATAGGGTTTTGATTAGTTTATCTACTTTTTCTTACTTCTTTCAAATATGAACAGTTCGCTTGGTGTTTCCTCATGTAAGGTCTGCCATACTATATTCAATGTATTGCTTTAATGTTGGAGTTTCTCCGATTGACTTATACTTTACAGGTTTGGGTTGGCAATAGGACTGTCATACTCTTTCCCAATTCAGGTCTTTGGCATTCAGCGCAATTCAACGAAAGTATAGCCAAGTGGTTATCGCTGGCAATGCAAGCTTCAAAGCAAAAAAATTGTCCTGAGACCAACTGGTCCAACATTTAATGGGGTATAAAGTGGACCACTTATTGATTCACCAGTCAGGGGTTTTAACAAACACTTCCTTTAACTCTTGTTTTTTTTTACTCTGAAACCAATCTGTTTATGCTCTTAACCTGCTGTACAGGGCTGGGCTACCAACAACTCCAAGAATCACCTAGGGGACCTTAAAGCAAATGAGGCCTAGAGTTTCAGCAATTGAAGAGTGGGCTTCTAAAGTGCGTGCACATATAGTCCTGTGACTATGATGTTAAAACTTGTTAGTTAGATAGTAATGTTGAATTTGAACGATGGTTTCAGATCCTTACTCTGGTATCGAGCACCTGAAGTGCTTCTTGGAGCTACGCATTACTCGACCCCAATAGACATCTGGTCTGTTGGCTGTATTTTTCTTAATAAATCTCTCTTACTTGTAAGAATTGTTTTAATGTGGCTAGTTTGTATGTATGAAATTATTAATGGGTGATACTTTTATGTTCTTAATGAATAGCTGAACTCATCACTGGTAAAGCAATTTTCCTATGGAGATTCTAAATTGCAACAGCTCCTCTGCGTTTTCAGGTTCACTTTTGAGTGCCTTTCTCGTTTTTACTTGAGATTTGTTCTTGGTAATGTGTCTAATTCTTCTGCATGCTGATTCAGGGTACTTGGCACTGATTGTTCTGTCGCACTATCTAGAGGTATGTTTTCCAATATATCTGTTAATACTCACATGCAGATGTATGCCTGAAATGACTGCTTATGTTTTTTTTTTTTTTGCTGTTTTTTTTGAATTGACACAGTAACTCAATAAGCATCACTTACATTGATTTGTTGAATTGACACATTGTGTACTGTTAGTTTAAAGTATATAAGTAGTAAGTACAAGTATTCCCTTATAACGAGCTTCACAGAAGAGATGTGAAGAGATTCCGGAGTATATATCAATCGATTTGATCCCTTACACAGAGAAGTAGGATAAACCGATACCCTATTTCTATTCCAGCCTAGAAGAAAATAAAGCAGAGTTCATTATGATATACATTTTGATAAAAGTGATAAAAGAAGTGAAATTACTTCTTTGGATATATGGATTTCTGAAAACAGCTATTGGGCACTATGATAATAGCGCCAATACTCTTTTTAGATTGAAGTATTATAAGAAAGCATTCAAAGACGCTTTTCACCTTTATCTCTTTCTTAAGAAAATGCAATAGTGCAGATGGAAGCTTCTTAGTATCGCTGAACCTAAGTTTGTTCAGTTTAAAAAGTCGAATTAGTCTCTAATAGAGAATCCAATATAGCTGGAGTTTGGTTTCGGGAATCAATAGAATTGGGTTAGTGTTCAAGTATCACTTCTGAGCATGACTCATACCACCAATGGTATTTACATAGGCATCGTAACAACTCACTATTTCATCTATCTTGTTGTCCCATATTAGAGTATCCTTCTTACTCAAAACCTTTTGATCCTGAGATTTAAAATACTTCTAAGATCATCACTTGGAATAGGAGATTCTTTATTAATCGACCACTTTTTCTTATCAAAGATGAGATTTTCTAGAATAAAGGAATTGATGATTTTAAGTGGGTCACCCAATTGAATAAATTGTTCCAAATACAAATTGGGAATTTTCCTTGCGTGAACCGTTGTTGTTATGAAATTATCGTGTACTGTGTATACTGGACATTCATTTAATGAATCGACTACGTTAATGGCTATTAAGGCATCCTTCTGATGAATAAAGTTGACGCAGGTAGCCATTTGACTCTTGCGTGTATCCCTATCCAATGTAGGAATTCGAAGAGTTACCCTATGACCCCTTATTCCTTTTTTATTAGAAACCTTTATTTCTACTTTCTCGCTACGCATATAGTTCTAAACTGTTGTGAAATACTGTTCTCTTCCAGAAAGAACATGACCTACCAATTAGGTTAATCAACCTCATGAGATCATATATACCCGCATATTTGCATTGCCAAAATTGAAAACATAATTTCGCTATAGGATAATAATCCTTATAACTTAGCAATGAACCATGAACTTCACTAATGTCATGAGACATTGCTATTATACTCTTACCGTATATCAATGGCATATAGAGTCGTTTCACTAGCTTTCTCGTTAACTCTGATTTAATGATTTCATACTTATCACTATCCAATTCTTTAGAAAGGAATTCTTGCAATTGTAACTGCAATATTTCATATAAATCAAATATATTATTATTATCGTGAAAGGGCATAATAAGATTTGTTTCCATACCCAGTTCTAGGTTAAGAAAAAAGTAACCCATAAATTGATAAGCACTAGCTGATGCATCTTGAGTCACTGGAACTTTATAGAAACCCTCACTACACCATAATAGGATATTTGCAACACACACCTTTTTTGATTTGCAACGGTTATTTAGCGTTAGTAAGTTTCCAACGTTAAATAAGTGTTGGTAATGTTGTAAAGCGTTGCTTTATTTGGGTGAATTTCCGGAATTAATTGCTAACGCTTAAAAAGCGTTGGAGAAGTGTTACAAACTTAAAAATTTCGCGAACAGAGGGAAACCAAAAATGTCGAAATATAAAACATAATTTTTTTTTTCTCTCCTCTCTCTCTCTCACCGCCGCATTATTTCAAGATCCCTAATTTTCCCACTCCTCAAAATCAAATTCCATATTGACCGAGTAAACAGTCAATCAAAGAAAGAAGAAGAAGAAGAAGAAAACAAGGAGTTTGGAAGTCCGTTTTGACACAGTCGTATTTTCTTGCAGTTTGAGGTAATAATCTTTCATTTTCTTTCTAGTTACTAACTTAATTAACTAGTCCTGATTATCGACATTGCAAGAAATGGATGAATTCCATTTTTTTCATTCCTTTCTTAGCGATATTTTGCAAGAAATGGGTTGTTTAGTTAGTGTCTTAGAAATGGATGTTTAGCTAGTGGTTGTTTTAGTTAGTGTCCACAGCCCATATTTTGTCTCAAGTTGCAGCGTCACTTGGTATCTAATTCCTCTTCTTTGATCCGGTGGTTGGTGAACCACACCACCCAATTCATTTAATCGATTAATTAGAGTTTTGTGGAATTTGATTGATGAAATGGAGAGTTTTAGCGCGAAAGATGTATCAACAATAGGTGGAATTGCAACGGTTTCGCTTCTACATTCTTTTATTCCGACACATTGGTTGCCTTTTTCCATTGTGGGTCGTGCTAAAAAATGGACTCTTTCTAGAACTCTTCTCGTTAGTAAGCATTTTCTCAGATCTCAAAGGAGTTAGTTGTAGATCTATCTATGCTTTTCATTTTGAGGAATGATTTATAATCTGGCCAATTTCTAATTCATGAATTTGTGCAGCTGCTTTTGGTGCTGTTTTGCATGTCATTTCAACTTCACTTCTTGGCATAGCAGCAATTACAATGGCAAAAACCATTGATGGCGAGGAAACAGTGCATAAACTTGCTTCGTTGTTGCTCATAATACTTGGGGGTGGTTATGTTATGCTATGAAGCACGGATACTTCTGTATTGGTGAAGTATCCGTGTCTGATACGTATCCGACACGAATGCGCCCCGATACGTGTCGGATACACGATTTGGAGTATCCGATTTTTTAATTAATTTTTTAATTTCCGATACGCGGGGGATACGCGGGAATAGTAATCTCACAAAAAAAATTTGGAACTTCAAAAAAAAAAAACAAGTGAAATAAAATCCAAGATAAGAAGAGATGCAAGAGAATAAAGATGAAGTGAATTAAGATGTAGAAGATGACATAGTTGAAGTTGGACAACTTGATTGACAAATCCATTGTATTGTTTTGAACTTTTTTGTTGGCATTTGCTTGCAGTGTTATACACTTATACAAAGTTGCTGCTTAATGTGTTTGAATTGGTCATTTTATGAAGTAGAATTGCCATTTTAATTTGAATTTGGTGAAAAATGCTCAATTATATAATATTTATATATATATTATTCAAACGTATCCATGACGTATCCGTATCCTATATTTTTGAAAAATGCTGTTCCGCGTATCCGTGTCGTGTCGTATCCATGTCGCGTATCCGTATCCGTGCTTCCTAGACTATATTTGTCTGGTAAAGGTGGTCACAGTCATTCTCACAACCACCCTATGGAGAAAATGGCTGTTGCTGGCCTCATCCTAGTTCCTGCGCTGTCTCCTTGTGCAACAACGCTTCCAGTATTTCTTGCTGTTGGAAACTCCTCCTCTATGATGGTTCTTGCAATTATAGTGCTCCTATTCAGGTAATTGTAGATCAGTTTTTTTTTTTTTTTTGTTTATAATTACTTTTGTATTTTTTATTTAACCCAAATTGCTTTTTATCTAGTATAGTTCTGTCTTATTTTTTAAGATGCAAGAATAAATGAGCCATCTTTCTAATTTGTGTCATATTGAAGCTTCAGAGGGTGTTATTTACTGTTCAAATGAAGTAGTGTCGACTTTGAGGCGCAAGCTTCTAAATTATAAGTACACACAAAATATCAAGTAACTTTTAATGGTCTAAGCTACGGAGTGCTCTGAAGGTCTTCTTTTATCCTTGGTTTATTAATTTGAAAGTCAATTATATTACAGTTCATTTTTGCGGTACTGTTTCTTTCGTCGTCTGTATTTTATATTTTTAATTGATTCCTCTCATAACTTAGTTTCTAGAGAAACATTTAAAGGAAACGCAAAAGAATTGTAGCACAATATGTTGAACAGGGTATGAATTCCATACCTTGGCCGCCCTCAGTGTAATGTACTTGGCAATCATACCTACTTCTAAGAAAAATCACGTTGTGGCAAAATATATCTTGTCTTTTCAACTCTTAAAGCTTTCGTAGTAGAGAACATCTTTGAGTTTAGGATTCTTATGTAGATAATTATAATCAGCTCAGTTGATGTCTTCTAAATAACGTGTTACTGACAATGATGTAAATATCTGTAGCACCATAACTGTGATGACATCACTGGTGGCTCTCTCATTCTATGGAGCAAGCCAGCTCAAGTTTCACTGGGTGGAGCGCAATGATAAACTTCTGGTAGGATCAGTGCTGTGTCTTGTCGGAGTGTTGACACTTCTCTTTCATGATCATGACCATGATACCGACGTTCACTCTATTGCTGGTGTGGAGCATTTGAATAGGAAGCTGATTGGCCTGTGAGATCTTTACACTTTCTAGTCTTAATCCTTTGTAATAGAAGAATCTGTGAGTTTACAAGTCATCAAAAGTATGGTTCAAGTTTTAACTTTCCTCGTGTATTCTATTTTTTCAGGATTATAGTGAAATGTCCCTAGCCTATAGGCCATCTCATGCAGATGCAACCTATGACTTCAAGTATGGTGTGAGAGCAGTGCAGGTGACCTCTTTTTCTAGTAGTCAGACTCGTTGTAAATCTGATTTTGTGCACACTCTTTAACATTGCTGAAAATTGGAAATGTAGGGTGGTGGTAGATCTTCTGCGAGGGAAACCATTGGTAGAGTTGCAGCTGGTGCTGTTGCAAAGATTATTCTTAGAGCATATGCTGGAACAGAGGTATACTCAGCTGGTGCTGTTGCAAAGATTATACTCAGTTGAAGGTTTGCTTTCGTGTTCTAGCCTCTAATGCTTGTTTATATTGACGGATCTGTGTTTTGTGGTTTGTAAATGTTTATAAAAATGGGATTATTATATTATAGTCCACGAAACGGAGTTTTCTTATTGATACTATTTTGAAATGAAATAGTTGTAGTCGGTTAATTCTAAAATGGGGTTGTTATGTAGTTTGTTTCTTAGTATGTGCAGTGATCTGAGTCTATGCAAACGAAGTGACAGTTCAGAGTAGAATAATGATATTTAAAAGTAATTAAAATTTGTTTGGTTGGATATATATCTACTTAAATACTACTAATAAGATTGAAATGAATTTGATTTCATTTTATTCCTAGAAGAAATTCTACTGATAGGATTGAAATGAAGTGGATTTCTTTATTTCATTCCTGGTTGTGTAGTTTTTATGTATTGACTTTCTTGTGCCTCTACTATGGTTGCATACTAATTATATATATTGTTTTCTAAAATGTGTTGGGTTGTCAATGCACAGGGTGGTGCTAAGAAGGTTGTCATTTCTGCCCCAAGTGCAGATGCTCCCATGTTTGTTGTCAGTGTCAATGAGAATGAATACAAGTCAGACATCAACATTGTCTCCAACGCAAGTTGCACTACCAACTGTCTTGCTCCCCTTGCCAAGGTTTGTTTATATTTCAATGGTGTTAAGATTTTCTGAAATTCAGGATCTCTGCTGTTAAAAAATGATTTCTTTTGTTAGTGACATGTTTTATAATATGACAGGTTATCAATGATAGGTTTGGAATCGTGGAAGGTCTAATGACTACTGTCCACTCCATGACTGGTAAGTTGAGGGCACTGATGTTAGTTTCCAGTTATGTGTTTCCTTTTTTTTCTTTGGGGATTGATTTGTATGTTTCTAAATGATATTTTGATTTAGCTACCCAAAAGACTGTTGATGGCCCATCAAGCAAGGACTGGAGAGGTGGAAGAGCTGCATCCTTTAACATCATCCCCAGCAGCACTGGAGCTGCCAAGGTATTTAGTTGAACTACTCTTCCATATCCCCAAGAATGTTTACAATATTTGGTAATAAAACATGTTCTGTTCCTTATGGAATAGCACTGTTTTCTGTTTTGCTGTTACTTGTTACATTGTCCAGTGATGCTTTAATAATTTATAATTGTATTGTCTTCTCTGGTAATGAAGGCTGTAGGAAAAGTTTTGCCAGCACTAAATGGAAAGCTCACTGGAATGGCCTTCCGAGTTCCTACTGTTGATGTCTCTGTTGTTGATCTCACCGTGAGACTTGAGAAGAAGGCTTCCTATGATCAGATCAAAGCTGCAATCAAGTAAGGATTGTGTGTATTGTTTTTATCATCTTAATGAAAGTTCAACCATATAAATTTAGATACTTTGCTTGCTTAAAACTAATGAAGTTATGAGATACAAGAAGGCAATGACAACAGACTTTCTAATAGTGGGTTCAAGTTTTTTTGGATCTGCCTCCGCAAGAGAATCCAACAGTAGCATGCACTGCCTTTTGCAGTTTGGTAGCAAACATTCTCCAAAGTTACATAAAATAAGAAGCCTCCAGTGACCCCTATAAAACAAAGAAATAAAAGATTCATGTTAAGACCAAAACAATAAAAGGAAAAGAGGTATGCTTAATTTTTCATATTTCAAAACTTGAAATCCAGTTATTTGATCTCCGCATTTTCTTGGAATTTTCTTTTGGGTTTGTTAGCTTTCAGTTCAGTTAATATAATGAGTAGGCGGGTATTGTAATATCAGAGAGTCCATTGGGTCTAAGCCCGGTCCGAGTTTCCGAAAGACGAACAAGAAAAGAGGAAGTGTCTATCCTCTTGTTCTTTTGTAAAGAAGATGCTCTCATTTACTTGTCTGCAACAACCTCCGAGAACAAGAGTAATACCTTCTTCATTGTGTACCTGTTCAGTGCCCAAGATTTTTACATTCAACTACAAAAAAATGCAAACTTGTTATTTTCCAAATCTCATAGTTAGAGCTATCGACGCCGCTCAGCCTTTTGATTTGGAAGCTAAGAGCTATGAACACTTTGAAAAGAGCACCAGGCTGAAGATTGGCATTGTTGGATTCGGCAATTTTGGCCAGTTTCTTGCTAAAACCTTAGTAAAACAAGGACATACTGTTTTAGCCTACTCTCGATCCGATTATTCTGATATTGCGCGGGAGTTGGGTGTTTCCTTCTCTGATCCGAATGATCTCTGTGAAGAGCATCCGGAGGTAATTCTTCTGTGCTCATCAATAGTTTCAACTAAAGCTGTTCTCCAGTCCATCCCATTTCAACGCTTGAAGAGAAGTACTCTTTTTGTTGATGTACTTTCTGTTAAGGAGTTTCCTAGAGATTTGTTTCTTAAAGTTTTGCCACCTGAGTTTGATATTCTATGTACTCATCCTATGTTTGGACCAGAAAGTGGTAGAGATGGTTGGCAGGGTCTGAATTTTGTTTATGAGAAAGTGAGAATTGGAATTCACCGCTGCCTTCTCCGTAGCTTTCTCCGGAGCTTTCTCTGCCGGGTTGCGCTCCGCATCCTCATGGACAGCAGTGCCCTCATGTACCACAGAGCCGTCATGGACAACATCAGCACTGCCCTCATGCTCGTGCTCAAGATCCTCCTGATCCTCAACCACGGCGCTAAAATTTGCAGCAGCCCCCTCATGTTCAGCAGCAGCCCCCTCATGTTCTTCAGCAGCCCTCTCATGTTCGGCAGCACTAGAAATCTCAGCAGCCCCCTCGTGTTTGGCATCAGCTCCCTCTTGATCAGTAGCACCCTCATGCTCATGGGATTATACTGCCACAAAGGTTTTAACCTTGGAGTAGTTCCAGGTTTCTATCTCAAAACTATATACCTGTTTGTTAGTGTTCTTGTTGTGTGCTTGTTGCAACACATGTACAACATGATTATAAAAATTAAGTTTCAGTGGTTTTTCCATTGTTTGTGTTGATTTTGAACTTTTTGCTAGCGCTAACAGTATTCCTTATTGGCAAATCTTCTAACAGGCATCAAGATTAACAATTTGGAAATTATTGATGCAAGGGGATACAACCGTTCTCTCATTTCTTCACGCGTTATTGAAGCTTACTTGATTGAGTAAACTGGACTTCCTTATTTCAAGAAAATTGAGCCGTTTGTTAGCATATAGTATAATAACAACCTTGAGCGGATAAACCGACCGTAGTTTAGAATATTAATAGTCTAAAGAAGTCATCCATAAGCTTTAACTACTCTTGACATCTATTCTTATCGTGTTTAGGCTTTTTCGATGAAATTGAATTCCATTCATGGAAAACCAAGTGCCAAAAAGTTCTACAAATGTAATAGTATTAGTAGTAGTAGTAATAATAGTATTAGTAGTAGTAGTAATAATAGTAATAATTATCTTTCTTTCTTTTGGCATCTTGGTTTCTTGAATAGATTTGTATTAATTTAGTTGACTTTGGCGAGTTGTTTGGCATTAAGATATGAGGCATTGATTCTTAGAGAGAAAATCCGTGGATGAGAATTGACTTCAAGTTTCATATCAAGAGTGGTTCAATTTTGCTAAAGATTTAATGGGAAATGGATTTCACTACATTGCCGTCAAGGTAATTAATGAAATGTTATTGTTTGCTTATTGGTGTTGTTGTTAAGCTAAAACTTTACTTGTTTGTTTGTAGGGGTGTGAAAGTGCATTTTCATGCATTCAGGCAAACAATGTCGTTTGCTGCTGAGAGATAAGTTCGTGCTTGATAATGTGAATCTTTCATGAATCTCCATTTGGGTTTTGATGCAGAGGTGAGAATCCCTAGTCCTTCTTTACTGTTAATAAGCTCAATCCACTATACCTTAGATTATCAGTATTTAGCGTTTGAATTGGTTTTGATCCCCTTATTATGCGTTTCATGATTTTTCTTGGTCGACTATTTTATCTTAATGCTAGGATCTCTTTTGGAGCATTTGTGGAAGTAAATGGGCGTAGGGTTTTTTCTACAATGCAGTTCGTTATCTTTTGTTTAGGATCATATAGTATGAAAACTTTTTTTATGGTGATAGTTCAACAATAAGTTTGTGAGGTTTAGAAAATCGCTCAAAGTTGTGAATGTATATGGTTGGATTAGTTTTGTACTTTATCAGTTTTTTTTCCTATATATATTATGGTTTCTTTGTAAAATAGTATGAAAATGTATTGTATACAGGAAAAATTTAGCTTAAATAAGAATTTATGATTTATGTATATGGTGCAAGAGGGGGCATCTTTTTGTAGGTTTAGCTAGTCGCTACAAAATATGAGATTTTTTTTTTTTTATCAGCAACGGTTTATAACCATTACAAATGATTTTTAAATTAACTAACAATTTTGCAACGGTTAAAAACCGTTACAAATTACTAACGCTTAAAAAGCGTTTGTGAAATAAAAAAAACCGTTGCAAATATTTTAAATTTGTGTACAAAATAGTTATAAAAAGTGTTGCAAATCATTATTGCAACGCTTAAAAAGCGTTGGAAATTTATATTTGCAATGCTTATTAACCGTTGCAAAAAATTTCAACACTTTATCCACGCCATATTTGCAACGTTTAAAAAGCGTTGCGAATATCGCTTTTTTGACGTTGCAAATAGCTTGTTATGGTGTAGTGCTTCAATTCTCTCACGAGTATGTGTGATTTCGTTAGACATCACTTTTGCCATGAACTGAAATGGACAGTCCTAGGTTTATAGAAGTGGTGCTTTTGTTTATATATAAAGTGTTTCAAAGCCTTTTAGAATAGCTAGATAGATCATTTTGTTGTTGTTCAATGTGTTATTCAGTGTGTTGTGTAGGGTATCAATTTGATGGAGAGAAAAGCAAGAAGCAGACCAAAATAATTGCTTCCCAATCAAATGATTATGCTCACCTCATGCTCCTCGTCAAGGTAAAAGCTTAAAATTCCACCCTCCATTTTCTTATTTGTTCAACTTCTTACTTCCTTTATGTGGATTTTCAAATATTTAATTAATTGCATGAGTTTAATTAGTACTATTGTATTTCTAAGTTCATTATTTGTTTTGTGAATTTTTAGGAATTAGATGGATTTTGTGGAGCCGCACTAGGATTTATAGTGAGTGAAGCCATCACCAATACTTGGTATTGCAATGATTCGAGATTGCTTGGAAAATCGTATTGAATATAGTATCCTTATTTGTAAATATGAATTTGTAATTCTTAGAAAATATTTTGAAGTTATATTGCATACATGGTTTAACAAATATCCTATTTTTTCAGTCTTTTGCTTGTGTTTGCTATTATTTACTTGTCAAATGGTATGAAAATGTAATGGGGACTTTATCATGGAATTGAGATGTTTGTTTCAATATGGAAATGAGATGTTTGTTTCAATATAGAACAAGTAGTGTTATTTTTGCAGGTTAAATGGTTGCTACAAAATATGAGATTTTTTTTTTTATTTGCAACCCATCAGCAACGGTTCATAACCGTTACAAATTTAAAAACGTTGCTAAAACTTTGTACGAAGCAGGCGTTACAAATAATATTTGCAACGCTTAAAAACCGCTGGAAATTTTTTCTTGCAACGGTTAATAAGAGTTGGAAATTTCAGTTTGCAACGGTTAATAAGCGTTGAAAATTTCAGTTTGCAACGCTTATTAACCGTTGCAAAAATTTCCAACACTTTACCCACGCCATATTTGCAACGCTTAAAAAGCGTTGCAAAAATTATTAGCAACCGTTTTTTGCCGTTGCAAATAGCCTATTATGGTGTAGTGATGATTGGATTTTATGAGGGATTAGCTCTGGTGGATGATGGTCGAGTGGTGTTTTACGTAGTTTTTGAGAGGGTGGATCATCACAGGCTCTTAGAAACTCATTGAATTCCTCATCTAGGTTGTTCACATCCACATAATTGTGGTATTCATCTGCATCTTTAAGGAATTCATTTATCTCGTCCATTGTGAGATTGGCTCCATCTCTCATAGGGTCAGAAGGTAAGGTGGAAAATTCTTCCTCTATTTCAGTTATGTTAAGGGAGTCAAAACTGTGATCTTTGTCTTCTTCCCTAAGAGGGGTATCTACTAGTATTGGGAGTAAGGCGATGGCTACACCAATGTGATATACAAAACTCTCAATAGACTTTATTTCTCCTTCTACAGGCAAACCTAGTTGTCCATACTTGAGTCTAAACATGTTAACCTCTACAGACAGATTTCCAAAGGAAAGAGTCATTGATCCATCCCGACAATTTATTTGGGAATTGGCGGTTGCCAAGAAAGGACACCCTAAGATGATGGAAATAAAATCATGAACAACTTCTGTGTCAAGAATAACGAAGTCGGCTGGGGGAAGTAAAAATCCTGAACTTCAACTATAATGTTTTCAATTACGCCTTTGGGATACTTAATAGATCGATCGGCTAATTGCAAAGTCATTTTGGTTGGTTTAAGATCATGTATACCCAGTTGTTTATAAAGGTAGAACGGAAGTAAGTTAACACTTGCCCCTAGATCTAATAGCGTAGTTGTTATGAAGTTATCACCTAAGGTGCATTGTATAATAGGACGACTAGGGTCCTTGTACTTAACAATTCCGTTATGTTCAGATAAAGAGGAATATTGTTAAGTTAAGAAGGCTTTTTGAGGTATATTGGTTTTCCTTTTTGTGGTGCATAACTCTTTTAGAAACTTAGCGTGTCCAGGTAGACTTTTTATAGCATCTAGAAAAGGTAGGTTTATAGTCAAATTTTTAAACACTTCCTTAATCTCATCAAAATTCTCATCTTTTTTAGACACAACTAGTCTCTGGGGAGACGGTGGTTTTTCTCTATACTTAGCATAAGGGTCAATAGTAGTATTAACCTTGTTTTTATCTTTTGCCGTTTTCCAGCTAGGTTTCCATATTGGAACCTCTACAGGTGTAGGATCTTCAATTTCAACTACGGTATCTAGTAAGGTTCCATTATCCTTTTCAGTTTGTGGAGAATCTTCTGGCATAGTCACTTTGTTATCAGTTATTCTACCTGAAAGAAGAGTAGTGACGGCCTGTAGGTCCCCTTGGTTTATATTATCAGTACATTGAATACTTTTTACTTCAAAGGTAGTGTTTGTGTACTTAGGATTAGGCACAGTTTAACTTGGAAACACGCCTGTTTAGTTATTATTTTGGTTAGGAGACAGATCAATAACCTTTTCACATAAAGACTACATCATTTGCATCGTTTGTTGTAACATGTTAGCATTTTGATCATGTTGATCTTTCATAAATCTGGAGTTTTGTTCATTTTGTTCCTTTATCAAGTTGGAGTTTTGTTGCATAATTTGATTTTGATATTGCAACAAAGTTACTACTACGTCCTCTATAGATGGTTTAACTGGTGGAGTGACTGGAACTATGGCTTGTTGCGTGGGCATGTCTTGATGTTGATAGTTTTGGGTCATGGGCACTAAACTTCTATTCTGGTTACCTAATTGTCTTTGTCCTAGATGTTGGTTAAATTGGTGGAAGTTTGTAGTGGGCCTAATATTTTGATTATTAAAACATGGAGGTGTAGGTTATTGTTGTGGATTATAATTAGTGTTTTGCCTCCATTGTGTGTTAGGGTTGTTATTAAAAGCGCAGACATTGTCTAGCTGCGGTGGTGGTTGTTCATAGACAAGAGGACAATAGAAGTCAGAATGCTCATAACTAAAACAGAAATTACAACGAGGAGAGTTTATGTTCATGACGGGAGTGGGTTTCGCTTCTTGTTTATTTACAGAAAGGGCATCTACCTTACGAGTGAGGGATTCAATTAAAGTTCTAAGTTCAGGATCTAGTTTAACCTCAAACATACTGGTTGCCTTAACTGTTGAAGAAGAAGTATTGGAGTGGGAGTAATCATTACCTCCCCAGTTGTTACTTTTCTTGGATTGAGTATCTAAAAAGTTATAAGCATCTGTGGCTCCTTTACTTAAGAAATTTCTTCCATTCATGATGTCTAAACTCTCCTTATGGTGTAGGGATAGGCCTTTGAAGAAGGCACGAACTAGTGTGTCTTTACCCAGATTATGATAGGGACATTCTACTAGAAGATGAGTGAAATGATTCCAAGCCTCAGAGAAATATTCTTGAAGCTTTTGGTGAAAGAAATGAATATGTGATAGCATTTCATCAGTCTTCTGGGGTGGGTAAAATTGTTCCATAAATAATTAAACTAGTTTTTCCCATGTATCGACAGAGTTCGGCTTTTGTGTTATTAGCCAAGCAGCCGCTTTGTCAGCTAGGGTGAAAGGAAACACCCTGAGCTTTATTTGTTCAGGTCTTACGTTGGGATGATGAAATGTAGTAAGAACTTGTTGTATCCTACGTAAGTGTTGATAAGACTTCTCATGGTCTAACCCAAGGAAAACATGTAGCTGATTAAATATATTAGGGGGGATTCTAAAATCTCCCGTTGCATATGCAAGAACTATGCAAGACTCAGGTCCATCGTTTAAAACCTTATAGAAATTAGAGAGAGGTCTTTATGCTATTTCTTCACCCATTGCTACAAATGTAGTGTTGGTGGGTGTAGGTAATGTGTGTGTGGTGATTGGTGAATGTCTAGATAGGCGATTATTTCTGCTTTTATGATAAACAAATATAGCAGGTTTATGCGTACCAGATCTTGATCTCATACAAGTTTTAAATCTAATAGGCAATTCCTAACGAGCATGCAAAAATAGCCTGATTATTACAAGAATTATAATCCTCTAACAGTAATTTTGAGGATGTAAAGAAGTGTTACCTAGAGCGACCTTGCTACACATATAAATAGCGTCTTCAACAGCCTTGAAGCACGTCTATGTTACTTGAACAATTATATGAGTATTGGTCCTGGTACACGGTGTGGATTGTGAAGTCCTGTAAAAAGATTAACCTTATTAGTTTTTAAAGTTTTAAGAATTAGGAAAAGGCTTTTTACTATGGGCTTTGTGTTTGGCCTAGATGTGAGGCTTGTGTAATGGGCTTTGGTAGTGGGTGTGCTTACTAACTAAATAACTAAGAATAATTAATTAATTTTTTTGGATCAAACCAGTGGCCAGGCCACTCAAGAAATGAGGGAGGTTATCCGTGCGTGCACGTTTCTTAATTAGAGAACCTCAATTCTTATAGTTTTCTAGACACTGTTTAGTGTGAAAAAAGTTTTATTATAAAAAATTTGAATTTTTAGATACAAGTATTGCACTGTACTCGTGAGATATTATTGCAAGTAATATAAAAAACTTAATTTAAACTAATTAACATAGGGCGCGTGCGCGCTTGGAATTTAGTTATATGGGGCGCGTGTCGCGCTCAATATGTGGAAGGCGGGTCGCGCTCTTGATGTAAGACTAGGGTTTCAAAGTTTTAGGGTTTGGTCATGGGAGGGCAGGGAGTTGGCAAAACAACTCGTATACTCTCGAACAGTAGCAGAAAAATTCGAAGAAAGTGTGAACAGTGTTTTTGTGTGTGATTTGTGAATAGTGAAAACAGTGTTTTGTAATATAAACGTGTGTAATGTAAACAAACTCCCCTACAGCGACTCCATTGATAAGATTAAATCTAAATAGACTGATAAACAGTAGATATATGATGTCGTGAATAGTAAATTATGGTGGAAAAACAGTAAATTATGATGGAAAAACAGTAAATAAATACTCTCTATATCATGTGAGATAAAGGAGAGTAGTCGTGTTCGCCAAACTCTAGTTGTACTTAGATGCGAGTTTAGATTAGAAGTATGCTTCACTAATAAGAGTCAAAACAGTAGATATAATTTAAAAGCAGTGAATTTAAATGATGAATAAAGGTATTTACCACGCGATTTGATTGACTATTAGTTAGTATCGAATCGCTTGTATTGATCCCTAGTGAAGACCAAATCCTCTCGGATCGAGGTTTAACTAGCAAGAGAGTGTAGCTCACTACAAATCTCTTTGGTGGTGGCTCTATACTCTAGTTCTCAGTTATGAGCTCTATCTCTAGTTACTCATAACGAAGAACTTGAAGTTCTTATTTGTAAAACAATAAATACTAATGGTTAATCATCCTCACATCATTTGTTATAATTAGTGGCAATGGAAATCAGAGCGAAGCAAGGACCAGAAACACAAAGCTTTATGGATACTTGGAATATTGATTTAAAAGTTCAGGAAAGGCAGCAGAAACATTGCGCATGGGAGAAGGCAGTGGATGGAATTTTAAATCTTAATACTGATGATACTATACAAGGACCCAATGGAGGATGGGCTGCAGTGATTAGAAATGAAAAATGGGAAGTAATTGCAGCAAGTAAAGGCAGATCAAGCAAGCACAACATAGAGTTGGTTGAATTCCAAGTAGCTGAGTACGGGATAAGGATGGCTATAAGACACGACATCAAGAAGATAAGAGTACAAACAGATTCACAGAATGTCCTAACCTTTCTCACAAAGGACAAAAAACATCCATGGCAAGCAGAGAAAATGATTAGAGGCATAGGAAGGATGAAGGAAGCTTTTGAGTTATTTAGTATCATCCATGTGTTTAGGGAAGCAAATAAACTAGCTGATGCTTTAGCTAGTAACATACCTACTGTTAGCTACATAAAGTTAGTTCCTAGTTCATTTTCAGAAGATGTAAAGAAAATAACATATGATGATGCAAGTGGCAAACAATATGTAAGAGAATGTAACAAGCTCTATGATTTTTTATTTATGAAAAGGGATAGGGGACCTCTATAAAAACCTCGCTTTCCAACCAAAAAAAAAAAAAAAAAATCATCCTCACATGGCTTCATAAACCTCCTCTAATGGAGGTTTAGCCTTGTTTCAATGGAATCATACTAATTAAATAATAAACTAAAGACATAATATAAAAGACAAGAATTGAATATAAAACTAAAGCTTTTTATTGATATGTTCTAATGGAGGCTACAAACTAAACTAATTAATTAAACCTAAACTAAACTAAATAGGGAGAGAGAGAGAGAGAGAACCATAATTACAACTAAACTAATCGGGAGTAAGCCTAGTTTTGTTTAGGCTTAACCCTCTTTATATAAGAGAGTGTTAGGGTTACATTTTCGTGCATGGGCTTTGAGGCTAGACTTTGCGTCTTTAATGTGAGCCCAAAGTCCATTAGGTTAAGTCTAAAAGGGCCAATTCTATTGGAAATTACTTTAGTACATTTTTCATCCACTTTTTCATCTCTGATTGAGGCAACACTGGGTCCATTGGAAATCTGACTCCGAGCAAGTCGTTTTGACATAAAGTAGGCCCAATTTCGAGGACCGAGTCTAAAGATACACCCATTTGAAGTTCGGATGGTTTTTCATCCTTTTTCTACCCGAATTAACTTTGACTGGGCTCGAAAAAGGCTTTTTTTCATGATTGTTGGGCTTTAAACGTAGAACTTCCTCAGCAATCATCTTGACTCATTTTCCATGCAAAATGGCATCTTTAAGCACATAAATAGCTTCAAGACCTGAAATACACAAAAACACGTAAATATTACTAACTCTTATTTATTATAAACAAATTGACCTAAATAGAATACTAATAAAGGGTTTAAACTACACTTTTGGGTGCTTATCGGCGAACATGTTAAATCTTAATGTGAATTGAAATGTGTTGCAGGTATTACTGCTGCTTATGATTAATACCTACATCACAGTCAAGGATATGACTTGTGCTATGGGCATGCAACATTTGAAGAGTTGGTTTGAATTAGATCTAAAGGGGGGGATGGGCTAAAATACTACATTGTTTTATAGCATAGTTCATAAGTGGTGTTAAATAAATGGTACTCACCTAGTTACCTTATAGAATTCAGAAGTCGATCACGCGACAAATCATAATAGGAATGAAAAGTTGATCCCGCTCCTCAATTTCAGTTGAATGTAGAGGTAATGCTATGACAAAACATGTTTGACAGTCGTTCATAAGCGGACATCTGGCCCACTGAAAATTAAATAAAATATGAAGAAAGAAAGAATTATTAGTGAGAGAGTAAAATAATGGATATTTTTAGTGGACGATAATCTTGTCACGATGTTGCATGTAGTTAAGTTTTTTGTGAATTATATGAAGTTTTTTATTTTCTATGAACATGTTCTTCATGAAGAGGATATTATCTTTAGGAAAGTGAGTCTATCATGTTTTTAGTTTTAATGAGTATGCATTTTTTAATTGTGTATATCTAAACCTTTCCCTAACATAATAAAAGAAGAAATTTCACATCTAGTAGGATTAAGATTTAGATATGAGGATATCATTCCACACCTTATAGGGTGATTATCCATGTGATTTTCTCTTTCCTTTTTCACAATCTTGTTTTCTCAGGTTGAGGGGACAATAGAGAGGCCGCAGCTGTGTTTTTTCCGCTCCAACAAACATATGTATGTCCAGGTGATAGATGACAGTAAGATGCATACCCTTGCTTCAGCTTCTATAGTGCAGAAACCTATTGCCGAGGAATTTGATTACACCTCTGGTTCTATAATTGTAAGTTTTCCAACTGCAAACTTGGAAGAGGAACATTGTAACCAATTTATATGGTGGTATAAGTTGTGTTTACTGATCTGAATGCACTCTCTTATATTTCCGTTCATTTTCTGAATGACGACTTTGTAAGAAATTGTATGAATGTTTATTGCCTCAATGATTGTATTTCTCAATGATCGGCATAGCGCAATGTGGTTGATCCTAGATTTTCTGAAGAAATAAAAAATGCTCCTTTTGTCATCATTGTGAGGTACTATATAATTATAGACAAGCCACATTTTCTACTTAGACCTTGACATTTTGTGAAGATTTGTTTTTCCCTCCTATATATCGATTTTTTCCTTGTGCATTTTAAAAAGGGATTTTTTTATATTTGAAATGTATTGTCTATGTCTAAGTTGTGAGGTGATCATCTTAGCAATATTTTACTTTTTTTTATTTTATTTCTTGCATCAGGTAATAGCGAAGAAGGTAGGTGAAGTCATTGCCAAGACCTGTTTAGAGAAAGGAATTCAAAAAGTGTCATTTGACCGTGGTGGCAATCCTTACCATGGATGCATTGAAACCCATAATAATGACACGTCCAATTAATTATATTCTTAGGGAGTGTAGGGAGTATGACTGACTTCTTAGTAAGAAGGCTGACCACACAAAAATCGCGAGGCTGAGCCACATGCTTGATCAAAACTAAACCGTTACAACTAGAAACTACCATATGTGAAAGTTTATTACTCAAATCGCGAACGACAACCTCCCCATTTTCATTCTCCTTTTGATAGGTGTCACACTTAGTGTCCCAATTCTCTCTATCTAGAATCAGCATGCCAGGTGTCTAACAAAGGAGATGGTGATTAGCGAAATCTAGATCTAGTATTCACTTTGACCATTGAGGACTTACTCGTCTTAGATTGTTTTATGTATGGACTAGAAATTGCTCCAAGGTCTTTAACAGAATGTCTTTGGGCAGATTTGACATCAAACTTTTTTGTCTATTCTTCTCATTATATGGACACTGAATATCCATCTTTTACGAATACAAAAAATCTAAGTAAGTAAGAGTAGTAATCAGCAAATATCACAAGAAACTCACCTTTAATTAGCCGAAGGAGATTTTGATGAAAGAATGGGGTATAAGGAAATAGGAAATTAGGTCTCGTTTTATTTTATTTTATTTTTGGTTTGGATTTGAAGTTGTTATGTGCCTATTCGCTCTGTACACACCATGGGGCTTATTAAAAATGTGTTCTCAAAGACAAATGGGCTCAAGTTTTAGATGGAGCTTAAAACCAACCCGATGTACCAAAGTCCTTGATCCTTATCCATTGGTTAGGCCCATCACTCCATTTTAGGGGTAACTTGGTAAAATCATTAGGTGGAAAAGAAATGAATAGATAAGGAGATAACAAGAAATGATAGATAGCAAGATAGAGAGAATGGCATCCTGACATTTTAGTTATAGTTGTGAGGTCAAAGATGTGAGTGAGGTTCACTATAAATTGTTTGGAACTTAAATGAATGGGAGTTTGATGGAAGAAAGGTAGGTTCTTAGCTTTTAGGACTAGTGTAGTTAAATCTAGTTGTATTGAAGAACATTGAAAAGATTTGTTTATTTGAATGATTGAAAATACTAACTTGAAAGAAACAACTTGAAGAAATGAAGAACAAACTTGAAGGAAATAACTTGATTGAATGAAAAACAACTTGAAAGAAATAACTTGATTGAATTAAATAACAAAAAGTAAACAACTTGAATGTAAAATGACTTGAAAATAAATTCTACACTACTCCTACATGACACTTAAATAAGTCTGGGTGTATTCTCTCATCCTATTTTTGAGTTTTTATACTGTACCCCTACTTTTACAAAAGATTGATTTGCCCTCTCCCTCAACAATCAAGACACCTCACCAAGTTTGCTTTTTTCTTCTACTTTTTCATTTCTTCTTGATCAAGCTAGGTTTTAGAAAAAACCTTCTTTTGTATCAAGGACATCTATCTTTGGTCTTCTGAGTTAAGGACTTGACTTTCAGTTCTCTGGTTTTGAGTCCTTGACCTTTGACCTTTTACTTTGACTTTGAATTTTTCAACACTTTTTCATAGCAGCTTTGAGTCTTCATAATAAGTGTAAATAAGGTTCGTTTTTGTGCTAAAATGCATCTTTTATGATAAATGGTCTGAATTGCTCTGTAACCTGAAAAAAGTAATAAAAACAATGAGTTGTCTTTTCATTATGCGTAAGAAGGGCTGTAATGCAGTAATGTAAGGGTAATAAAATGCACATTTGGGAGTTAATCACCACCCCCAAATAGCATTTTGCTTGTCCTCAAGCAAAGATGAGAGAAAAACTAAGATCACAAATGAGTGATTTATTATTAAATAAACTAATCTCATTTCGCAGACTGTGATTGCATTGACCATATGCAACAAGGCCTTAAACCACTAGGAATTCCCTAGTGGACGAGCTTTAAGCCTCGTGAGAGTTTTCCAGAGAAGGTACTCACAAACTTCTTCTATCTAGTACAAAGGGTCTTGTCTCTTTATTTATTCTCAGAAGTCTATACATCTTATTAGCGAGGAATAAGGACAAGCTCCTTTGAACTTAGAATAATATATGTACAGTAATTTAATTATCTAGAGATAAATGCGCAAAACATGAGTAATGAAATGCAAAAGCAGAGTCATTTTTGAAACTTTTAGAGAGCGTCCTTAAGGTGGGTTCTCATCGGGATGTGTTAAAACACAAACTCTCTGATAGATTCACTCAAGTTTCGTTCTCTAAAATGCAGTGGACATTTATATTTTTTATATACACGAATGACGTTCAAAGGAAATTGGGGTCGATTGATCTAGTTACTATCACACCATCATATTCCTAATTGAGCTAGAGGTCTTTTATTAGGAGTTACGGGGCTAGGATGATGCTTTAGAAACAAAAAGGAAGGGGGAAAACAAAAATATGATAAGTTAAGAAATTGGGTCTTCAAGATACTTGTAACTAGAGAAGAATTTCATTTTGTTCTTTGCTTCTGAATTGTGATTCATTCTTTGGCTTTGTGACTCCATATGATTTTGAAATTTTGGAAGTTCTAACTTTGCTTTTGTTTCTGATATCGTCTCCTTTTGATTTTGAACTTTTGGGAGATTTGATTTTTGACTCCTTTGATTTTTTTGGAGTTTTGGTTTTTTATAGGTCTTTTCTTTTCTTTTGTTTATTTTCTTTACAAAGCAACTAACTAATCTGTTCTTGTACAAGGTCTTCTCTTCTCTTTTTCTGATATTCATCCAATTCTCAACTCCTCAACTGGGTAAGCTTTTTATTGTGTTTTGTAATGGGTCAAGGATTTGTGGTGAAGAATAAAAAGGCTTTTAGAATATGGTAAAGGCTTAAAAGGGGTAACTAGAGGAAAACTATCTTTTTGGGGTTTTAACGTTTATTTGGCTATATCGATCCAAAAAGGGCCTAAATTATCTCCCAGGATATGGCGTGGTGATCATGCAAGTATCGTGTGGTCTTTCTATCCGGACATCCTTTGTGTTATCACTCAATAATCATTCAGATGAGCCTTTTGGCTAGATTCTCATAGCATATGGAACTTAATTGTTATAACCTTGATCTCAGAAACTTATTGCTATATACAATCAAATGCTTATGCATGTCATTCAAGAAAAGATGCAGAAACTATTATATATATATATATATATATTAGTCTAAGTTCGAAGAACGAATTCTTACTCTATTGCTATAATGAGACTTCTAAACTTTTTATTCATCATGGAAAAAGGAAACAAGACTTTTAATACTAAACAGAAAAATATTTTTGGTCTTTTTCAAAAATTGTTTTAGAAAGGAAGAAATATACTATTATATCTACCATAAAAATGTATTGTTTTTGCAAAATGTTACTATACCACCTTCAAATAGAAATATGCTTTGTCCTCAAAGTATGAAGAGATAAGGAAAGAGATTACCATATAAACATGAGCAAAAACAGCGATACACCTGTATTCTGTTCTTCATGATGAAAATATGACACCCCCAAATAAGTTTGGGGCATGGGTTGTTTGATATAGAATGAGAAATACATGGTTTATTGTACTAGGGATAATTATTTTACTATAATCCTTTTGAATTTTTGTATTTTTGAAAACATATGTAATGCAGAAAAGAAAAATGGAAAATTTTGGCATGATACATGACTATTATTACACTAACAAGTGAAGAAATAAAAAGTGTGAAATGTAAAGTACGTAAACAACTATCTAAACGGACGCATATGAAATGTGTGTGTGTGTGTGTGTGGGTGTGTTTCAAAGTAATTGTTTTTCTCAATCAAAATGCATCTCTAACCATATAGAGGGTTTGACAAGAAGATAAAATTATACGTTGATCCGATATCATTTTGGTTACTCCGAGGCATATAATTTTCATTTTTATATCCTCAGTTTTTGAAAACTATGTAGAGATTATATAAAGATACCTCATACAAAAGCTGTGATTTCTAATGCTAAGTTTTAAAACAAAACAGGATCTTAGACAACTTTCGTGTTAGCTTTTTATTGAACCCAATCCAGTATTCCAGTCAGATTGTGGCTTCAGTTATGTGTGTGTTGGGGGATTTACTGTGCAAGACGTAATGGGAGGGTTTATCTTAGTGGACACTAGTGGGTGGTGGAACTAGGTCTCTTTGGTGGATTTTGGTAGTTTTGGTTAAAATGGGATGGAACCAATGCTCTGTTCTGATTATTGTAGGTACCATGTCCTTGTTTGAATGTATTTGGTGGTTTGACGTGATTGGTGAACGAACCCTGGAGGTGGTTGGGTTTGTGAATTAGCATTCCATGTGAAATTTGGGTGGATTACTTATTCTAGTTGAAGTGATGATACGTTGTTGAGCAAGGGACAATTGGTATCTATATGGTTTAAGCTGAGACAAAAAGTACATGGTGATGTGGGCGACCCTTAGTAACACATAACTGATCCTCAAACCGCCCTTATAAAAATAGAAATTGCGTACTTCTAAGGGTTGGTCTATGTGGAATCCATTGTCCGCTTTGTTTTGGAAAAATCACATAACTATTGATATATCGAGAATCTTTCATAATGAGAACGGAGAAAAAACAACTATTTTGAAAAAAAAATGTAAAATAAAGAAAAAGAAAATTGTATACTCGCTCTATAGGAACACACTTACTCAAACGATGAGTAAAAAATGTTTTACAAAAAACATGCAGGATATACGTGGAGTAAGGTTCCGGCACTTACAACCACACACTCCAAATGGAGGGTTCGGTTACCATAAGGATGCACTCCCATGGAATGCATCGAGAAAACATAATATGAATCTTTTATATATAGTCAGATATTTAAGACTATATATGGGGTCATTTTAAGTCAGATTCCCCAAGACTATGCATAAGATGGATGATATGTTGTTAACTATATACTAATAGCCTAAACAGTTGGGGATCAATATAGAAAAACATATTAAGGTGTATACCCCCAAATAGAATGAAGTGATGCATTTGAAGTGTAATATGCAGAATGATAAGAGCAAGCTTATGTAATCCATCATGGAACTTATGCAATAACCCGTCATGTTTGAACTGTTCAAAAAGTGAGAGGTTGGTATTATCTGTCCTTCATAAGGCTCAAATGATGGGGAATATGACATATCAGGTTTCTCAACTACTGAAATGATGGACTCTTATGTTTGTATATTGGGCAAAGTCTCTTTACTAGAAAGGTTTAGAAAATTATGATCTCAAAGGCAATTGGCTTAAGTGCAAATTTGAGGTTTCTTTGAAATAGTTTCGTTGTGCAGTCTTCAGAAATTGGTGGATTTTTTCTGAATGGAGGTTCGATTTCAAGAGGTGTTAATTTGGGATGGTGATGGTTAAGTGGTGGTTCTTCACATGATCTCGAGGACTCAGAGAATTCTTCATCTAGTTTTGGCGTTTCCACAAGATTGTGGTTCATATCTGCAATAGTAAGGATGTCACAAATTTGTTCCATCGATATCTTTAATAGCCAAACTAAATTGAAATCTACTTTCCACCATAGATTTTATTCCCTCTCTTTTCCAAGTGCCTCATTTTCTTTGTCCTCTCTGCCTAGATCTTCATAGTTTTCTCAATGTCATTGTCCGAGTATGTCGAGTCCAATACATGCTCTTGAGTTTCTTCTGCCAGAGTTTTCTCATTTATGGGTGATGATGCATTAGGGCATGTGAGAGAAATTGTGACTTCAGGTATATAGTCATCGTCATAAAATCTGGAATTCTCACGATAGTCAGGTGGAGGTTGATGGGTTTTTAATTAGTCATGAGTATCAGGATGGGCTTTAGCAATTGGCTTTGTTAAAGTAACACCTTGTTTCTATTGTTGGATGGGTTCTGGAATAGTGGGAAGAATATTAGTCTCAGATGTGGCATTATTTGAATCGGATTGGAGAAAACATAAGGTAGTTGTTATTTGCTGAATTAGTATTGTTTGTTTGGCAATTTCTTGGTAGAGTTTGTCTGTGATAGATTGTGAAGTGGAATATGAATTTGATATGGATGGTTGATAAATGGTAATTTCCGGTTTTTGTCCTTTTAAGTCCGAAGTCCAAAGTCCAAAGTCCGTAAACGTCCGACTAGTCAAGTTACCTTACTCACGTGGGTTGGTAGGATAGGTCGAGTAAGGGATCGTCCATACCTTAGGGCTCGGCAAGGTTCACAATTGGATTTATAGCTTTTAGTGAGTAGGATTTTAGGTTATTTATCTGGTTTAGATAAATTAACGGTAATGCAAGTAACATAAAATAACAACGATTAATTTCTACGTAAAATAAATAGGGATAAAGATATAGGAAAAGGGTTAATCATAATCATGGAAAATCAGTTTCCAAAGTTAGAGTACCATATCACTACAACTCAAACCCGTCTCGAGTTCATAGACAAACCCAAAATGGCGTCGAGTATCGATCCCTAGTGAGATGCACTCATCTCTGAGCCCATCTCACTAGCATAAGGAGTTGAACTAACATTTCATCTCTGGAATATCAATTCAGCTCCTGGTTTGATTCTACATCAGCTGGACAAACTAGAGGGCTAACTGCCACCATAGGGTCTTACACGAGATTGGACCTAGTGTAAAGTGGGTCTCACGCGAGACTGTTCAGGAGCATCAACACTCCAAACTTGGTCAGTCTCAATCATTTTAAGACCGGATGCATAATCTAAACCTAATTCCTAAGTAGTGATTCTAGAACATTAAAGTGTCAACCTGATCCTCACATGAGCATCATTAACCCTCCCCCTTGGGAGGATTTTAGCTCATGGTCATTGATGGATTGATTGATCTTTCTGTATACAGTCAATAAGTAAATGAAGAACAAGAATTTAACTTGAAGAAAGATGAATTTTATTAAAGTCTATACTTACAGTATTTTATACCAAGCTTGAATGAAAAGCTACTGAAGGAAATAAAACAACGAAAGGAAAAATGAAAGCAAGGATGTAAAGTCTAAAGTCTCTATTTCTCTAGCTTCCCATCCTATATATATCCCCCTCACGTGAAGCCTTTTTAATGTTTTGTCTTTTTCCAATTACTAATAATCCAAACTTTGTATTAACAAAGTTTGTCTTCTCTTGTTTTAATTTGTTTTGTTTTTCCTTCATTTGCAAACATCAAATCATACATTAATTTTTGTTTTGTCTTTTCTTTATTTGCAAGGTGGCACACAAGTGTCTTTCCACTTGTCGATGTATGATGACTCATCATGTCTTGTGGGCCCACAAAGTGGGTCCACGTGCTGTGTCTAGTGGCGACTCGGATTTGGTATTTTTACAACTTTCTGTCTTTGCGTTGAGCTTGTCGCCCTGGTTGTTTTGGCAGTTCACTTGTCGAAATCGGCATCCATGTTTGAAAGATGTGAGCTTCGGAAGTTTGCAGCTTCTTTACACGTGGACCCATTCTGCACTGGTTTTGTCCCTTTGGAATCTTCGGCTCTAGTAATGCTCTGTTGGGCTTCACTGAGGCTGAGTGGGAAGACTTCAAGTATGCACAGTATTCCCATACTTTGATGCATGTTTTATCATCATATTCATGTTAACTGCGTAAACCTGCAAAAGTACGAAAATATATATAATTATTTCATGATTATTAAACACATAATTAACCAAAATGCTATGTCTCTCGGGGTTTAGTATTACAGTTTTGGGTGCATATCACACCACCCCCAAATAGCACTTGGCTTGTCCTCAAGCAAAGAAGAGACATTAAAATGATAAGTGGCAAAAAATGTGTTGTCCTAAACTAAGTCTCATTTCGCAGAGTGCAGTTGCATTGACCATATACAACAAGGCCTTAAACCACTAGGAATTCCCTAGTGGACAAGTTATAGCCTCGTGAGAGTTTTCCAAAGAAAATACTCACAAACTTCATTTATACTACAATGACTCACTAACAAAGGCTTGTTCCCTGGCCTTAATTAATCTCAGATATCTATACATCTCACTAGCGGGGGAAACAAGGATTAATTCTTTTGAAATTCAAGTTAATATACATACAATAATCAAAACATCTACATATGAACATGCATACAGTGATCTTTACAATGAAATGTACGAGCAGGGCAATTTCTAGATCCTTTTGGATATCGTCTTTAAGTAGGTTCTCACAGGTATGTGTCGAAACACAAATTCTCTCATACTTTTCCACTCAAGTTTTGCTAACTCCAATGTGCAGTGGGCACACGTTTTCTCACATACTTAATGGCAGTCAGAGGAGCCGAGGTCGAGAATTCACATCTACTACTTATTATCACACCATCTTACTCCTAATTAAGTTAGAGGTTTTTATTAGGTGCAATGGGGCTTAGGTGGTAGTGTAGAAGAAAGTGGAATGGAAAATTCAAAAATGATAAGTATTAGAGAATAAGGTTTTTGAGATATTTACAGTAGAGAAATCCTTATTTTCTTTCCTGCTTCTAACATGAGTTTCCATACTTAGCTTTTTCAAGCTTTTGTATTCCCTTATGATTTGATTTTGGGGGAAATTCAAACTTTGATTTTTCTTTTGATTTTTGGAAACATATTTCTATTTTTCTTTTTCTTTTCTTCTGAAGTATGTAACTGATTTTGATTTGTGACAAGTTTTTCTCTTCATTTTTCCACACTTCATCCTATTTCTCATACTCATCATCTAGGTGGGATTATTTATTTGTGGTTAATAGATGGGTAATGAATTTTTGGTGAAGTAGAAAATTTTAATGAAAGGTTCAGTGGGGCGACTAGCGGTAATTTTTTTTTACAAATGTGAATTCTTGGCTATATCGATCCAAAGAAGGCCTAAATTCTCGCCTAGGATTCGGATAGTGATCAAGTAAGTAGACGTGTGAACTTCTCTATTCGGAAAAACTACTCATCTGTGTCATTACTCATATATCACACATTTTGAGGCTTTTTAGTTAGATTCTCACAGGATATGGAAATTAAGTTGTCTAACCGTGGGTCCCAGAAACTTACTGCTATGTACATTTAATGACAGTCAGTGCATGAATAGTCATGAAAAGATGTAAAAAGTATTGCATATGTATTAACTTAAGTTTCTAAGAACAAATCCTAATTCTAATGCTAGGGTGAGATTTCTAGATATTTTTCATCATGAAAAGGAAACGAGACTTTGTCACTAAATACACTTATTTAGACAGAAAATGAAACTATATACAACCTATAAATGCTTAATTTTTGCGAAAGGTTCTAACCACCCCCAAACAGTAGGACAATGTGTCCTCAAAGTGTCAAGAGGAAGAAAGAATATACCTAAGAGGCTTGAGCACAAATAAAGCTGATATCTTCAATAGAAAATTATGTTAACACCACATATAATATACAACACAAAAGGGAAAGGACACTGTTAGGTTATTTAATTTTCACATCAAAAAGGAAAACAACAAATATGTACATCAATTTACACTGCCCTAATTACGAATTAGGGTATATCCATTCTCGTTTCATCTCTATCGAAGTGACATCCCTTGGCGTCACGCCAGTTTATCATGGTCTGCCAAACTTCGCTCCACTTTCTCTTTCTAGAAGTGTCCAAATGAACTATCATGTCTTTGTCTTTAGGGTAGCAACGAACGTACCTCAGGTACCTTGAAGAGCGCCGAGCCAGACCCTAAATCTCAAAGAACGAATTATCCTGTTCGTCGGACACATAGAATCTACTCATACCCAATCATGAAAAGTGGCCGAAAACTGTGGGAAGAATGTCCTCATTAGCCGACATGCGGTAACTGGCAAAGTGATATAATGCTGTCAAAAAAGACGAGCCCTTTTCAGGTTCTTAATGACGAGGTTCGTGATGTTGAAGGCGGTATGTTGTTGAGCGAGAGCATGGAAAATCTTGCAAGCTGATTTGGAAGTAGTGGAAAAATGCCAATCCCCCATGATGTTCAAAAGAATAAATAACATGGCAGTCCCGACATTCATTGTCATACTTGCCAGGGGAATTGTTCTGTCTGGCCATCGTCCAGGTTTGTCACGTTCAATGACTTAGGTGAGGCCATTGCCATAGAGGCTGGCAAAATCTTCCCAAAAGTAGTGATTAAAGGTGTTTTGTATGATGTATTGAATGGGGGTTGGCTGATTATAGGGAAGGTCCAAAGCCATAGCAACTGTTGGCTCGTAAAAGAGATGTCTGGTGTTACCAATACGAACTGCAAATCCGTTAAAAAAGAACCCACATGCAGCATTAAATGCAGGTGTATTCTCCATATGATCATAAAAAAAAGTTGCTAAACCTAGAGAGTATGTCTGCTTAGGGTGCAGAATGAAGGAGGTCCAACCAACTTGGGTGATAAGGTCTCTGAAAAGATGTCCATATGTAGGAGAATTCAACAAAGCATGGAAAGATTGTTCAGGAATAATCTTTGGAGGTGCCATTGCAGAAGACGTGTGATGAAAGATACCACCTATAGACAAAGATAAACAAAAAATTAGAATACGATGGAAATGACTAAGTAAAAACAAATGACATTTATTACAATAGGAAAATTGCACTATACTAAAAACTAAAAAGAAAAATGACAAAGAACATAAATTTGAAAATTTTAATTTGGGTCATGGCCTAAGTAACAGTGAGGATCCTTAGGTGAGAGAAATCCATTTATAGGATTCTCGATGAAGTCAATCTGTGCAACAGCCCGTTGCAATAGGGTGCTCTATGTCTGGTAAATATCAGCTTGGTTCTCCATTATGAGAGTGTGATTTGCCAAGAACTGGTTGTGGCTGTGCAAGAATTGTGCTTGTTCCTCACCTTGTATTGTCTGCAGGTCGTGAAATTCAAGAAGACTAGTGATGTTGATGTTCTGACGTGTGTAAAATGTCATTAGTCCTTGGTGAATTAAACGAAGGCCTTCCATAGGATTAAATAAGTTGTGTATTGCATTTTCAGCAAATATGTTGACAGCGGAACAAACTTCGCCGGTTTCTACACCGGCATGGTTCTTTGCAACGTAGGGAGTCCAAAAACCATTCATACAAACTGAGTGAATAGTGAGAATGTTAGCTATTCTGAGATAGGTATTAGGAGCAATAATAGGAAAACCCCAACGCACCATGATAACTGTCACAATGGTTGGCAAAGGAGCTGACTGTTTCCTGGCATGTGCGATCGCGTTCTAGATAAATTGAATTATGCAAAAATCATTGCTTTTAGTTTGTAGTACCCAGAGTAGATGGAGGAGGGGTTTTGTTATTTCGGAAGTTTTAGATGTGCCGAGCACATTATGGGCTAGCCATTGGATCATAGATAATTGGTTCCTTTGCAAGGATCGCTTATAAACAATCCAGTTTTTTCGGTTGTATTCGCCGTAAAGGATAGTTGCAAACATTAGACGCCTTATATTGTTGAATGGCGAATCCTGAAGGTGTACCCCAGGGTTTGTTATGGGAATTTGAAGGACCTCGGAGATGATTTTCGGAGTCAATTCGTGCTCACATATGTTTGTACGGACAAAGAATTGCCCATTTTGGAAATAACCGTGTTTATAGAAATGCAGGACCAATTCTTTGGAATAAAGTGCCTCCTTATGAGGTAATAGAGGGAACCATCCTCGACGTAAAATTTCAGTATCAAAATATGGGTGAAATAGACCGCTCTGAAAATTGTCCATAAAGTTTTGCTCGGGCATGAAAATTCGAGTGAGGGCCATTAATGATGGAAGGAATGGAGTGGTGAAGATAATTTAGTGAAAAAGGGAAGACTGTATTTGGGAGGTGGCTAGCCTTGCTATAAATAGGCACCAATCTGAAAGTTAAGAAAACACGGATCGAGGTGTCACAAGGTGGTTAGACCACGTGTATCCTCTCAAATAATTCTATCGAGGTGCTTGCCCAAAAGATCGTTTAAAATCAAATCCCTGAGACTGTGAATCAAACGTGGGAAGAGATAGAATATACGAGAGAAGGTTTCACTGGGTAGTTTGACCAACTTGTATATTCATAATCAATTCAACAAGGCGCAAAAGTGGATGTAGTGTGGAGGGGAAAGAATAGGGCATGCGACTACAAGGAGTGGCGTACTCTTCCTAATTTATATATATATCGGGTTGGCTACGTCGACATTCAGAAATGACATACGCAATTGACATACGCAATCCTACCTACCTACATAGTGAACTAAAAGCTTATTTTATAGGGATGTGATCTCCACAACATGGAGATCATCTCCACAAAAAATAAGCTCCTTTGAACATGTCTAACCCTACCAAAAATTGAGTTCAAATTAGAAATTTATCTGACGGTCCAGACTTTAACACTCTTTTGACACTCTTTTGATAAGACTAGACACATCCGATTGAGCCGATTAAGCGTAAGTAGCGTAAGTAGAAGAACAAAGAATACGTAAATGTAATCTCACAATAAGTTGTAACAGCGTACATGGATGTGAAAACACACCATAATGACAACGGGAAAACAAAATACAAATCTATATATTAGAAAGGACTATATGCCAGATTAACAGCATTACGATAATAAAACTAACAAGCATGAAAACTTGAGTAGCATATTCAATTTGCCACTGCTCGAACTTTTCTAGCACACCTATGAAGCGGAAGATTTGGAAGAACTTGAAGAAAAAAGTTATTAGAATTAAAAAAAAGTGTAGAGGGAAGAAGATGAAATGATTGAATATGAAGGATGTGGTGAACTTTCTATTTATAGAAAGGAAATGGAGCCGTTTTCTGACCGTTTTGGTGATTGTTGTAATGACCGTTTTCTGATTGTTTTGCAAATCGTTAGTGGACGGTAAAGCTCGCCGTTATGTGTTACATTAAAATAATAATAATAATAAAATATAAAATATAAAATAAATATAAAAATAAATAAATAAATATATATATATAATATAATATATAAGTATATATATAAAAATATATATAATATATATATTATAAAATATAATATAATATAATATAATATAATATAATATAATATAATATTGGAGATATATAAGATCTAATATAATATTTGACAAGGCAGAATTTTTGGAAAATGTAGGAAATAAAAGACATACTAGGGTGGAAAATTAAAATGCAAACACGTAAATAAAATATCCGACATAAATAAAATATAAGTATGAGAAAATAAAACATCTACTGAGAATCCTCAGGGGCTGCTGAAGAAGAACCAGGAGTCCTGCGACGACGTGCAGGACGAGCTCCCATGGAGGCTAACTGCTCCTGGATATCGCCTAGAGTTTGCATCACCTAGTCCTGGTTCGCCATGAGCATTCACTGGAACTGATTCTGGCGAGTAGTCATATGATCCTGAAATGCATTCATGGAAGTGTGCATTTCTTACTGAAATTCGCCCATGGTGTCTGTCAGCGACTCATGGTGAGTGGTCATATCCTCCCTGAATTTGCCCATGGTATGTTCCATATGTACATTTCGAGTATACATGTCTCACATGCCACTGTTCATAGCGCGTAGGGCATCTATAGGATGGCTCATAGCTGCCTCATCAAAGAAAGGTGGAGGGGCTGGGGGAGGTGGAGCCACGTTATCGTGTTCAGCTGCCATGCTTGCTGTGGGTTCCCATGGGGACAGTATGCACTTCTTGAAAACATTCATATTCTCATATGGCAACATAGGGACTAATGGGGTGGCAGATAGGAAACCCAAATTAATCATAACTTGCGTGACAAGAATGGCAAGAGGGGCTGACCTGAGTGTGGCATGCGTAATGATGTCGAATAGAAAGGTCACTATGCAGAAGTTAGCCTTTCGCTCTTGGAGGACCCAGAGTAGGTGCAGAAATGTCTTGTTAATGTCAGATGGTTTAGAGGTGCCAATGACATTCTGACCCAACCATTGAGTCACGACAAACTAGTTCCGCCGCACAGAACATTGATACGCGCATTTCCCATCCATATTATACTCGCCCTCGATTAGCGTGTCAAGCATGAGGTCGTAAGTCTGTGGATACACGGACTGCTACTGAGTCAGCACGTGATCGACCAAAGGTATTCCCATGATCCCGGATATCAAGGCGGGTGTGACTTGGCGTAGCACGTCGTCGATGGTGACCCAAAAATTGTCACCATTAAAGACGCCATTATTATTATAACACCCCGTGTTTTATCTTTTATTTTTCCTAATAATAATAATAGATAATAGATAAAACAAAAGATAGGATATATATTAGTAAGGATAGGAAACCCAGTAGGGTTAAGAGATAACTTTCATTCCTTGTTTTTAGGGGAGTTTGAAAACAAAAAGGAGTTCACGGAGTTTTTTTAAAAACACAGAGAGTTTTTACCCAGAAAAAAAAAAAAGAAAAATAAATAAAATAGAAAGGAGAGTAACATCAGTGAGGGGTTGCTGTGTAAGAGTAAAAAGAAAAAAAGTTTCGAACGAGGAAGACCGTCTTCTTCGTGTGACTGCCGACTTCGGTCTATCAGGATTTTTCTGCTTTCGGAAATCTAGCTGTTCGGTTTACAAACAGTAAGTAGATATTTTATTATGGATTTTTCTAAATTTCTCGTTTACTGTTGATTTCACGATGCTGACAATGGTCTGTGCTTATACTGTGTTTTGTTTCAGTTTTAGTACTGGTTTTAGTGCTGTATTCAATTTAATGTTAAGTGTGTTTATATCTCGTTTATGGATTGAAGAATAAACTTTGTCTCCAGGAAACATGCCCCGATCCTTTGAAACAAAACGAGTACATAATTGATTATGATTACTGTAAATGTCGTGGTCGACATAGGTAATTATATATGCGTTGTTATTTGAATTAACTGTGATTGTTTGGTTTATGGGTAAGGTGGGGTGTAGAATCGGTGGTTGGGTGAACTGTGATGGTTGAATGTTGGTTTGGTTGTGTAATGGAGGTTGGCAGAGGGGCTGTTGAAGCTTTGTAACTCTGTTAATGGCGTATAAAAGAAATCCTTGAGAGATTATGTGAACTTTGGTTAATTTGGTTTTTTATTGATGCTTGAATGATGATTAATGTCTGGGGAGTAAAGGTTTGATGGTTGGGTCGATGTATATGGTTTGGGGTGTTGTTGGGAGCTTTTGCAGAGCATTAATGGCGTCAAATCGAGATTTACACATTATAAGGGAATTGAGATTGGTTGGTATAGGTATGTAGGGGTTTTCAAAAGGAATGAAACCGCTAGGTTAAAAAGTGGTGGCGAGCGGTGGCTGGTGGTGGTTGACTGGTGGGAGAGGCGCTGTGAGGAGGAAGATGAACAGTGCGATTTTAGTTTTGGTTTGGGCTTGGGCCGAACTAAAAACGTGGGCTTGATTGTTTTAATTTTTGAAATTTCATTTTGGATTTTAGTTTTAGACTTTGGGCCTTAGACTTTGGGCTTTTGGGTTAGAAGAGTTTGGGACTGGTTGACTGCTGTGGACTTGGCTGGTTGACTGCTGTTAACCCTTGGTAGGTTGACTTTGACTTTGACCAGGGTTGACTTTGACCAGTTGACCCAATTTGACCTTTGACTTGACTAAGATTAGGTCTATTAGGATAGGTCTAGGGCTATTAGCATGCTTGTCTTTAAGCTAAGACCCTTCTATATACGTGTGTACGTGTATTAACTACTATGTGATATTTCAGCTTTTATGATATACGACGTTATGTTACTTAGACATCAATCTAATTAATAACGCATAAACAATAATACAAGAAACAAGATACTCCTTCGTTCTCTGAAATAATATATGCAATAAAGTTCAATAATGCGTAAACAAATTAACCACTCTTTTTGAATCTCTCCACGTCGCAAGTTTTGGAAAGGAGTTTTATGACTGATGATGTCATATGTTAGGTGAGTATTTATTGAATGTGCTATAAATGGCCCGTTAGCGTTATAAATGGGTATTCATTGAATGTGCCATGAATGACCCGGGTATTCATTAAATGTGCCATGAATGACTAGATTGTTTGGACTGCCCTAGAGAGGAACTAAGGTATTCGCCTTGAGGGTTAGTTGTATTCTTTGATAGTGCGAGTGTGCTTGGACTTGCTTTTGAATACCTATAGGATATCTACATATGTTATATAAAAGTTCTAACTTTCTTTTGCAGGAGGGTAGGACTTAATAATATTTTGTGTAGGGACGCGGTCCTACCCTTATACAGCATTGGATATCGGTAAGTTTTAATTCAATTACTTAGTTATTAAAATGAGTTATTAAAATGAGTTATTATAATGAGTTAATAAAATGGAAGTCTTGCTTGGGAAGAAACTATGCCGATTGAAATGACGGAACTACATGTCTTCCAAGCTGAGAATGTTTAAGTTATAATATATTTAAAGTGTTTGTTTGGATAATTAAAGTATGATATGTTTATATGTGGTTAGTCTACTTATACTACCAAATTCCATTTTGCTGACCCATATTTTCTTTGTTTTGGCAACGTGGGTGTGTTCTTAGGAACATAGGTGGAAGGCAGTGGAACCAAGGCGTTTTGATTTGGATTTGATTCTGGAGCACTCCGGGAGTTTATTTTTATTAGGTCTGATCTTTTTGGAAGTATGTAATAACGTAGTTTCATATTCATATGACATGAGAATACGATGTTGAAGACCTATTATTCTTAGAGTTTTATATTGAGGATTTTTGGATGGAAGATAGTCTTTTAATAAAGTGAAATTGAGAAATTTTGGAGATTATTGTTGTTAAGTTGATTCTTTATGATGTGGGTTTTCAGTTTTGGCATGTGTTGTATCCACCCCGTCATAGCCTGAGTTTTTAGACAATTGAACATAGCGATGTTTGAAATATTTATATTTCAAATATTCACTTTGTAATTATTTAGAAATTCGTGCTATGACAATTATAGAACTTCAATACCAAATCCGTTGAATACATCCCGCCATTAGCATACAAGAGATACTCCCATCCTCTAGAGTGTATTTCCGTATAAAAAAATGGAGCAAACATCCCACTTTCAAATAGGGATCTAAAAGTTTTTTTCGACTTAGATTCACCTGTTTTCGTTCATTTTGTGATCGCAGGAAGAGGATGGGTATTGATTTGAGATTAGGGGAAGAAATTGAAGTTGGTGGCAGGACAGAATTCGATATGATCTGTGGTGGTCACACGCGAGACTTGGATTTTACTTGGGGTTGTTTCGTGCGAGACTGGAATGGGAAGGGACGAGATCCAAATTTTGTGGAAGAATAAATGATGTAGTGGTGACGCGTGGTGAGTTGTCTTGGTTTATAAATGGGCCGAGAATCACGAGATTTGGTCAGGCCCAAATTTTTTCCAAGCCCAAAGCATCCTAAAGCCCAAATTAAGCCTTAAAAATGTAAACGCACACACATAACTCGTTCGGACCCCGAATTGGATAAATGAGCTACTGAAATGATCGACACGAAAAATGTCATCCAATTATATGTGGTATGCTCAAAGGCCAAAAGAGTTTTTGAAAGGAAGGAAGGATGTTTTATTTATAAACAATGGTTTTTTTTAATGGCTTTATTTCTGTACAAGGGAGATTAATGTGAACAACACTGGATGTCCAGAAGAGTCACCATCTAAATTCTTAGGCAATTGTCATGTCGGCTCTGGAGGGAACCCAATCCAGCCAAACTGTAGCTTCACCTTTATGTATTATGCGTCTAGGGGCAGGACGGTACCATCCTAGACCGTGCGCGCTACAACCTAATAATATTACCCTTATTACATACGGCTATCCTCAAACCGCCCCAAAGGGAACTTAAAGTAACCAATTTTAGGGGTTGGCCTGGTTGAATCCATTGCCCATACGTGTTCCAAGTAGGCAACATCCGAGGTTGAACATGAATCTTTATCTGTATAGCTTAATGCAAGGGAAATTTTAAAAGACAACAATATATACATATATACAAGGTGACTTTCAACGTTAGATCCTCAAGATGAATCTAGTCTTTTAACGTCAGATCCTCAAGATATTTGCGAGTCTTTTAACGTCAGATCCTCAAGACGAGTCAAGTCTTTTAACGTTAGATCCTCAAGACGTTTGCGAGTGTTTTAACGTCAGATCCTCAAGACGAAGTTTATCCTGCTCAGCTGGTGTCAGACAAAAGTATACCTTATACTGGCTAGTATTGGATAGGAAGTCAAGACCTAGACAGAAAGGTGTTTGACAATGCATACACCACCCCATCCTTCGTTCACGTCGTTTACGAGCAAAAGTACTACAACCATTACCTATTCGTGATGAGTAAGACTTGCACCAAATGATTAGCTGTAGTTTGCGAGGTAGAGAGTAGAAAAGAGTGGAGAAAGAAGGATGAGAAATTTTTGGAACCCATCATTTACCAGTAGGAACGTTTGCTCCTGTTTCAGAAGACATTTATACTCAGTTCTGAAGTAGAGTTTTTTGTGGACTACGACTCCGGCGCTTGCAACCACACACTTCCAGGTAATTTTTAGATCATAAAATAGAAGATGGCCCAGCTACCGAAATTGACGTACCCTTTATAGAAAAACAAAATTGAGTACGTCAAACGAAACATCTAGTCTATGTAGACTGGATCTTGAAGAAGAGTCTGTTCAACAGTTGGGGAGCGTAACTCGTGGTAATGTTTGAGGCGTTGTCCATTTACTTGAAATTCGTTGTTATCTTGTGGATTAAGCAAAGAGATTGCCCCATAATGGGTCACAGCTGACACAATGAAAGGACCAGACCATCGTGTTTTCAATTTGCCAAGAAAAATGTGTAATCTGGAGTTGTAAAGTAAAACTTTTTGGCCAATTTTGAAATCTTTACGCAAAATGTGCTTGTCGTGTACTCTTTTCATATTAGCTTTGTAGGATTTTGAGAGATCATAAGCATTACTCCGAATCTCCTCAAGCTCATTTAATTGCAGTTTTTGCTTCTCGCCTGCCGCGTTGATATTGTAATTGAGGATTTTGATGGCCCTTAGGGCACGATGCTCAAGTTCAATTGACAAATGACAAGGTTTTCCAAAAACGATGCGGTAAGGAGACATCCCTATAAGTGTCTTAAAGGCCGTTCGGTATGCCCACAAGGCATCTGATAAGCGGAGAGACCAGTCTTTCCTTGAGGGATTGACAGTTTTCTCCATAATGGACTTTATCTCTCTATTGGAGACTTCCACTTGGCCACTCGTCTGTGGGTGATATGGAGCAGCAACTTTGTGAGTAACTCCATATCTTTTCATTAAAAACCCAAAAATTTTATTACAAAAATGTGTACCCCCATCACTGATGATAGCTTTGGGAACACCAAAACAAGAGAAAATATTTTCTTTTATAAATTTCATGACAGTCTTATGGTCATTTGAACAACATGCGAGTGCCTCAATCCATTTGGACACATAGTCCACATCGACTAGAATGTAGAGAAAACCTTGAAAAATAGGGAAGGGTACCATAAATTCAATGCCCCTGATAAGAGCCCAAAACTGTAGTTTTAACCCTTTACAAATATTACTTTTTGACCAATTATGTGATTAATAAGTAAGAGTTAGTATTGTTATCGAGTTCTTATGTATTTCAGGCATTGGAATCAAATATGTAAAGAAATGCGTCCTTTTTGCGAGATAAAGGAGAAAAAGTTGGTTGCTAAGAAGTTCTATGATTAAAGGCCAAGATTCAAGGAGAAAGAACCTTTTTAAAGCCTGGTCAAAGCTGAAAAGCCAAAGTCAACGCGGGCAAAAATAGCACACAAAAGTCAACAGAACTTCCGCAGGCTGTATTTTTGGACTAAAACCTTGGAATTGGACCTACCATACGTTAAAACGACCGGCTCGGAACGAGCTTTCTAATAATCCAAGCCTTAACCCAATTAGACGAGCAGAAGTGGACGAAAAGGCTATTGAAGTCATTTCTAGATGAAAACCCCTTTGTAGACTGAAGTAATGAAGTTTTAGGCTCGATTTTCCAGCCCAAAACATGGCTCCTAAGCCATGCACGAAATTGTGGATCTAGCCTCTTCTATCTAAAGAGGACTAAGACTTAACTCTTAAGTAATTAGTTTTAGATAAAGAAATTAGTTTTATATCCAAGTAATTAGTTTTAGGACAAGGAATTTTTTTTTAGAATTAGAATTAGTTTTATAATAAAGAATTAGCTTTACATTTCAACTGAGTTTTTATAATTAAATACTTAGTTAGTCTTAATTTCTTAGTTAGTTATTCATAAACTTAGATCTAAATTAGTTTTAATTCAGTTTTGAACATTAGACCCTTTTTCAATTTGGTTAAATAAGTAATTGTTACTCTTTCAATAATGTCTTATTCTTGTTGTTCTTATTCCAGAAATGATAGTTTAATGATTCAAGGCTAAACCTCCATTAGAGGGGTTTGAGAAAGCCTTGATGAAAACTTGATTGTATTATCATAGAAATAGTTGTAATGTTCTATTCTACTCTAGAAAGTAATTAATTCACCATGAGAATGGGTTTGATTGCTTCACATGCTAGTTATTAGTTGGTAGAGATTACCATGAATAATTAGTGATTAGAAATACCTAACATTTACGTGAAAACGTAAAGATTAGGATTACAATGAATTCTATGCTAGTTTATTAAGTCGAATCAAAGTGGAATCAAATTCCCCTAATTCCTTCTCATATTGTCATCTTAGTATTGAATTACCGTCATTTCATTTATCACATCTTGATTAGTTAATTCACCATCGTAATTAAATTTAATTCCATAACTCTCACTGATTTTTGTTAGAATTGCATAAACTAGGAAGTGTTTACATCTAAACGAGCTAGGAGTGGAACGAATTCTCTACTCCAACTATTGCATTGATAACGAGAGTAGAATCTTTGATACAAAAATGTAAAAAGTTGCATTTAGTTTTACTTACATTTGAGTTTAATTACTTATTCGTATGTAAGACTATCGTTTTTACCTTTATCAAATGGCGCCGCTGCCGTCTTAGTTTTGTTTAGATTCAATTCCTTTAGTACTATTAATCCTACCAAAATCCCATTAAACCCACCCACCCTTGTTTGGTTCTAACTATGGTTGTTTGCTTCAGAAACTAATTTTTTTGCAGAAATACACTAAGCGCGCCCCGCGTAGAAATATATCGTCCAAGGCAAGAGCGCGTCCCACTCCCTTGTTAGGCAAATTTAAAGGTAGAATTTTTATATTATATCTTATTCAATTTCATTTGGAAATGATAGTTTGATGAAGCGAGGTTAAACCTCCATTAGAGGGGTTTGATGAAGCCTTGGTGAAAACTTGATTGTGTTGCGTAGAAACGTTGTAAGAGTCTACTATATTCCACTCTAGAAGGGATATGATTCTCCATGAGAATGGGTGGACTTCCTCATATGCTAGTTATGAATTGGTAGAGAACCCATGTATAATTAAGGATTAGAACAACCAATCCTTTCTGTAAGAACGTAAGAATTGGATTACAACAATCTATGCTAGTTTCTTAAGTTGGATTCAAGGTGGATTCAATTCCTCCCTAATTCTTATTCTAGATTCAAACCTTAGTATTCCGTAGCATTTCATAGTATAATTCAAAATTCTCTCATTGACTTTGGTATGATTGATAGTCATAGGAAACTTGAATGCTAAAGAACTAGGAGTAGAACGAATCTTCTATTCCAACTCTACTTCAATAGTATCGAGAGTAGAAATCTTTGATAAGTCTAGTATAAGTTCAGTTTGTAGTTTTACTTTCGTTTAGAGTTTCATCGCTTTATTCATTAGTAAAACTATCATTTTTACGTTTATCAAATGGCGCCGCTGCCATCTTAGTTGCCTTTAGCATTGTTTTCTTTAGAATTGTTAATTTTCCAAAGTCCCATAACCTACCCACCCTTGTTTGATTCTCACTGTGGTTATCCATTTCAGCACTGAAAATTTTCCTCGAGAAATTACTCGAGATGTGACCCCACTGGGTAGGCATAATTGAGTCGCGACCAGCATGGCGCTGGAACTCCACTCTTTTCGAAGCCGGCGCTTGCCCAAGAAAAAACTCTGGCGCCCCACGCTGAACCGCCTGGACCTTGAGGTTTTCCCTGAGCGCTACCTGCGCCCCACCAAGGCTAAATTGGAGAGCGACCTGCGCCCAAGAGCTTGGAACTCCAGCTCGAACCTGAGCGCTACCTACGCCCTACTTAAGCCTATTCTGAGTGCTACCTGCGCCCTCTGCTGAAACTACCCGATTTTCACAGGTTTGTTTCAAATTTCTATTTTTTCATAGTTTTCAGTGTTGTAACTTGTTATACACACTGAGCACGCGTAACCAAGACGCTATTTATAAGCGAAGCAAGGAGGCATTCAGGTACTCTTTTCTTCCACACCTCGCATCTCCTGTTAGAGGTTCATACTAGTATATCAGGATTGTTTGGAGTGTTGTTGTGTTCCTTAAGATTGGCTTAGCCTTGCATGAGATTAAGGTCAGGCCGAAGAAAAATGCCTAACATAATCAACCGGCAACGTCAACAAACACGCCTTTCTAGTATACCATCGACTACACCTTTAACTAATATACCACACACACCACCTAAAGTAATGGCTAAAGAAAGAGAGTCTCCTCTCTCTGACTTTTACAAAGCCTTGAACGATAACCCTAAATCTTGCATCGTTCTATCAGACCCAGTGGGAGATTTCTGAATCCCCCCAAATATATTAAATTTGTTACCCGTTTTTCATGGGTTAGACCATGAAAAGCCTTATCAGCACATGTGTAGGATTGACCAAGTCCTTACTACATTCCACCATCCTACGGTTGGTACTGAACAAATTAAACTAAGGGTATTTCCTTTCACTTTAGCCGATAAGGCGGCGTCTTGGTTAACTTCCCAAGCGCCAAATTCTGTGGACTCGTGTGCTAAACTTGTTCAACTATTTATGGAACATTTTTACCCACCACTGAAGACCGATGAAATGCTTTCCAAGATTCATTTCTTTCGACAGAATCCTCATGAATCATTTTTAGAGGCTTGGAATCGTTTCACCGATCTACTTAGAGAGTGTCCACACCATAACCTCGCGAAGGACACACTAGTTCGTGCCTTTTTCAAGGGATTGTTACAGCACCACAAAGAGGTGCTTGACATAATGAATGGGGGTAGTTTCGTAAGTAAGGGAGCCTCAGAGGCTTATAAATTTTTAGAAGATCAAACTAAGCGTAATAATAACTACGGGGGTAGTGACAATTTCTCCCGTTCCGCTAGTTCTTCTACAACAGTAAAGGCCGCCGGTATGTTTGAGATGAAACCCGATCCGGAACTTAAAAATTTAATCGAATCTCTAACTAAAAAGGCAGAGACTATTTCTGTTCAACAAATGCCGATCCCCATCATGAATGTCAACTCCAATCCATGTAATTTATGTTTGAGTCTAGAGCATCCCGACTCCTATTGTCCTCTCGCCTATGAACAACAACAGTCACAACAAGATAATGTTTGCTCGATTAATAGTTTTCCTATTCCTAACGCCCCTTGGAGACAACATCCCAACTTCAGTTGGAGAAATAATCAACAAGTAACACCTCCAGGGTTTAATAATCAAAATGTTAGGCAAACAAACAATTATAACCAAGCTCCACCACGACAAAGACAAGGTCAGGGTAATTATAATAATTATAACAACCAAGCGCAACCACGACAAGGTCAAGTACAAGGTCAGGGTAATTATAATAATTATAATGCTAATAGAGGTATTATTCTGGTAAATAATAACTATCAAAATCCACCCATTAATAATCAACGTGACATAGTTCCTTTTACACAACCTATAGCTAACACTCTTCCACAACCGAATCGTTTGGATACCTTTATGCAATCTCAACAACAGATTTTACAAGCCATCCAACTTTTCTTACAGCAGTTAGCTCAAGAGAAAGTGCAACCCAAAATTGTGTTTCCAGGACAAGCGATAGCTAATCCTAAAACAACAAACACAGCCTTTGAGGTAAATGGTAATACTAGTACGGAAAATGAAAACGTAGGTAAGCTAAATGCCATCTCCACTCTCTATTCTGGGAGAGTGGTTGATAACAAAGTAACTATGTCTATAGTTACCCCACCAATTGTCCCTACACCGGAGATTGTACTAGATACCGTAATAAAAACTGAAGAGCCTACCCCTGTAGAGGTACCAGTTAAACCACAACCTAAGAAACAGAAAGCAAAGCTTAGGCATCCAGTTGATCCATACGCTAAATATAGAGAGAAACCACCGTTTCCCCATAAATTAGCTATGTTAAACAGGGATACATACTTCAACGAGATTAGGGAAGTTTGTAAAAATCTAACGATAAACTTACCTTTTCTGGACGCAATTAAAAAATTACCTCACCATGCTAAGTTTCTCAAAGAGTTGTGCACTAAAAGGCGTAAGACAAATATTCCTAAAGACGCCTTTTAAGCTGAGCGGTTTCCAACTTTTTAACGAAAACACAATGGAATCGTTAAGTACAAGGACCAATTAGTCGCCCCTCTCGCACAATGCACCTTAAGAGATTCTCATACGACGACTGCTTTACTAGACCTGGGGGCGAGTGTTAACTTACTCCCGTATTATCTATACAAACAAATAGGTCTACAAGAGATGCAACCTACTAAAATGACGTTGCAATTGGCGGATCGATCAATTAAGTACCCTAAGGGTGTGGTTGAAAATGTGCTTGTTAAGGTTCAGGATTTCTACTATCCTGCTGATTTTGTTAACCTCGATACAGAAGTCGCTAACGACTATGTTCCAATCATTTTAGGGCGTCTCTTCTTGGCTACTACCAACGTGCTTATAAACTGCCGCGATGGGTCGATGTCCTTGTCTTTTGGCCATCTTTCGGTTGAGGTAAATGTTTTTAAAATGATGAAATAGTTACCAGATTTGTCTATAGATGGAGAGGTTAGCATGATCGAGAGCTTAGCTCAAGATTACTTTAATAACATGTTTCCAGAAAACCATATGCATAAATTCCTTTCTTTTGGAAGTTCAGATTTCGTCGATGACTCCTACATATAGGAAGTCAACATCATCTTCGAGTCTACACAAATCGTAGACCCTTCGGTTGCTCCATATACAGAGTTTGAAGACCTGCTTCTTAAGCAAGTATTCATTACTCAAGATGAGGACCCTCCAGAAGCATTTATCGATATTCCTCCTACCCCGGTCCTTAAACCTCTTCCTCCTGAGTTAAAGTATATTCAACTTGATCCGGATGGTAGTCATCTAGTAATTATATCTTCTCTGTTATCTAAGGAGGAAGAGACACGGTTGATCAGGGTGATTAAAGAACATCGTTATACGATTGGTTGGTCCCTAGCCGACATTAAGGGAATTGACCCTAATGTGTGCACTCATCGTATCCATTTAGAGCATAATGCAAAGACTTCCCGCGAACCTCAGCGTTGTTTAAACCCTGCCATAAAAGAAGTGGTTAGGGAAGAGGTCTTACGGTTACTCGATGCGGGTATCATATACCCAATCTCTGATAGCGAATAGGTAAGTCCCATTCATATAGTTCCAAAGAAATCAGGGATTACCATGGTACGTAACGCCAAGGGTGAATATGTTGCCACGCATGGTCCTATGAAATGGAGGATCTGTATTGATTACAGACGTTTAAATGCCATGACACGAAAGGATCATTTTCCTTTACCCTTTATAGATCAGATGCTTGAACGTCTAGCTGGTCATGCTTTTTATTGTTTTTTGGATGACTACTCTGGTTATTTCCAAATTATTATTGATATTGATGACCAAGAAAAGACTACCTTCACATGTCCTTTTAGAACATACGCCTATAAACGAATGCCTTTTGGCCTTTGTAATTAATGCTCCTGGTACCTTCCAACGGTGTATGCTTCATATATTTAGTAACATGGTAGATCGTTTCATGGAAGTGTTCATGGATGATTTTTCTATCTATGGAGACTCTTTCACTAAATGCATGTCTAACCTGTCTAAAGTTTTAACGCGATGTGAAGAGAAGAGTCTCGTTTTAAATTGGGAAGAATGTCACTTCATGGTGAAAAAAGGCATAGTACTAGGTCACATCGTATCTAGTGATAGCATCGAAGTAGATAAGGCCAAACTAGATAAGATAGTGACTTTACTAATACCACGGACTGTCCGTGATATTAGAGCCTTTCTAGGCCATGCAGGTTTTTATAGGCGTTTTATCAAAGATTTTTTGAAAATAGCTAGACCCTTAACTAATCTGCTTTTCAAGGAAGCCATCTTTGATTTTAATTTGAACTGTAAATAGGCTTTCAAAACTTTAAAAGTCGCCTTAACTTCCGCACCCATTATACAGCCTCCCAATTGGTCTAAACATTTTGAACTCATGTGTGATGCTAGTGATTATGCAATTGGTGCTGTCTTGGGATAGAAACTAGATAATAAATCCACCGTTATTTATTATGCTAGTAAAACTCTAAACGATGCTCAAAGGAATTATACAACTACTGAAAAAGAATTCTTAGATGTCGTTTATGCTTTAGATAAGTTTCGCCTTTATTTGGTTGGTTCTAAGACACTAGTTTACACGAACCATGCAGCCCTTAGGTACCTTCTCGCAAAGAAGGATGCTAAGTATAGATTGATCCGATGGATTCTTCTCCTGCAAGAATTCACATTAGAAATAAAGGACAAAGGAGGGGTAAAAAACGTAGTTGCTGAGCACTTATCTAGACTTACAAACGACGATGATAGTGATTCTGACTCCATACCGGACTCTTTTCCGGATGAGCATATGTATGCTATATTTTTTGCACCATGGTATGCTGACATTGTGAATTATTTTGCGTCTGATGTTATTCCTTATGATTGGTCAAGAAATGAACGTAAGAAGTTCTTGGCCATAGTTAAGTTATACTACTGGGATGAGCCCTACCTTTTCAAGTATTGTGCGGATCAGATTATTCGTCGTTGTATTCCCCAATAGGAATATAATGAGGTTCTCTCATTCTGCCATGACAAAGAGTGTAGTGGCCATTTTAGTGGCATGAAAATAGCTGCTAAAATTCTTCAATGTGGGTTTTATTGGCCCACTCTCTATAAAGATTCCCAAGTACATTGCAAGACGTGCATTCGTTGCCAACAACTTGGGTGAATAACTAAGCGTAATATGTTGCCATTGAATCCAATATTGGTGGTAGAAATTTATGATGTATGGGGCATTGATTTCATGGGTCCTTTTCCAGTTTCCCACGGTTTCATTTATATATATTCTAGTAGTCGTGGACTACATGTCTAAATGGATAGAGGCCATGGCTTGCCGTAGCAATGACCATAAGACAGTTGTGTTTTTTGTTAAAGAATATATTTTCTGTCGATTTGGCATTCCCAAAGCCATCATTAGTGATGGTGGAACACATTTTGCAACTTGAGTTGTTGCATCTCTAGTGAAAAGTATGGAGTTACACATAAAGTAGCAACTCCGTATCATCCACAAACTAGCAGACAAGTAGAAGTTTCTAATAGGGAAATCAAAAAGATATTAGAAACAACTGTAAATCCTGATAGGAAAGACTGGTCAAAGCGTCTATCTGATGCCTTATGGGCATATAGGACGGCTTTCAAAACTCCTATAGGTATGTCTCCCTTTAGACTTGTTTTTGGGAAACCTTGTCATTTGCCCGTTGAATTGGAGCACCGTGCTATGTGGGCTATAAAAAGCCTTAACTTCAATGTCGATGAGGCGGGTATCAAGCGCAAGTTGCAATTGAATGAGCTTAAAGAAATCCGTAGCGATTCTTATGACCTCGCAAAGGATTATAAAGCTAACATGAAACGTGTTCATGATAAGCAAATCTTGCGAAAAGAGTTTGTGGTAGGTCAAAAAGTCTTGTTTTACAACTCCCATCTACATATTTTTCCAGGGAAATTAAAAACCCGTTGGTTTGGTCCTTTTCTGGTTACTGAAGTCACCACTCATGGGGCAATCACCTTGGTAAATCCCAAGGACAACAGTACCTTTCAAGTCAATGGCCAACGGTTGAAACATTTCCACGAGCTATTGTCCCCTGATGTAGAGGAAGTCTTTTTACAGGACCCTGTCTATGAGGACTGACCTTTTTCATTGGTTTACTTCTTTTCATTTCCATATATTGGTAAGTGCACCACCCAGGTAACCGGGCCCTCCTTATGGAGTGTGTGGCTGTAAGTACCGGATCCTAAGTCCACGTTTAACATAATTCACGTTTTCCAGTCTTGCATGTTTTCTCGATTGTTGAGTCATGTTCCTCTATGGTGTGAATTATGCATTTATTGATTTCTTGTTTTTCTTATATTAAATTTTATTCATAAAAAAAAATGAAAAATTATTAAAATCACAAACATAGTAATTTAAGAAGTCTCGGGAATCTTACTTTAAAAGACCCACTTTTAAAAAACAAATTTTCTAAACTCTGTTGTCAAAAATTTGTTTGGGGGTGGGGTGTCCGATTTCCATCCTGGATTGTTCAACTTTCCATTTGTGTTGTTTAGGCTATTTAATCATATTCCAAGTCGGGTTGACATTATTTATGAAATTAGATTTCATTCGTTCGCATAACTTACGTCAGACACGCACTTCGAGGCATTTTCCATCTTCTTACATGTCACCAACGGTCGGAATATAGTATTTTATGGATCATTGGATTGAAAATTCTCTCCTGATTATTTCCATACCAAATTCACAAAAATTGGACCGGTAATGAAGCGGCAATTTAAGTTTGAAGTTGCGCGAATTATCGAAAAAAAAAATCGGACAATCAAGTGGGCTTGGGCCCAACCTCGCGCGCACGTGCAGCGCACGTGTTTCTCCTTCTTCAACCAATAGTCGCGTTTCATTCTCCAAACCGCCATTAACAAACAACAAAGCTTCAAAACCTAACCTAAAATAAAAAATAAATAAAAAATAAAATAAACCTAATTACACCCATGCCAATTAATTAAATCCACCCCAAATCTTGCCCAAACTACACCCACCACCATCCCCACCAAATTAAACCACCAAAAACCACCAAAAATTCAAAAATTATGAACTGTCGCGCCACCACCACTGTTTATTTCGTTGGGTTGTCTCAAACTCCATCCCCACATTCAAGTTAAACCCCAACATCGTCCCAAATCTTAAAATGGCTCAAAGACGTCAGATTTTGCCGGAGCACGCATTTACTGCCGACCACTTCGCGCAATTTTACAGTGACGAAATGGTTAGGAAAGATTGGAGTGGTTTGTGGTACTTGACAGAAGATTTTTACCATGAAGATTTGGTCCGACAGTTTTATAGGACGAGGGAGTTAGATGGAAATAGGATTTTTGTTAAGGTGGCTGGGCGGAGGAGAGAAGTATCTACTGGGTTGTTAGCTGAGATTTTAGGTATTTCGCCTAGATGCCATCTCGATGCCACACTACAGGATTCCCAATTTACTGGGGTTGAGCCTTTGATGAACGCGACTGTTATGGAAGGGGACTACAATGCGAGCTCGCATTGTGTTCACTAGTCGTCTCTCAGAACCAACCAGCTGGCTGTAGCTCAGTGGATTGGTAGGAATGTCATGGGGAAGGAGAAAGTCAATGACATCGGGCTGAACTGCCTTCACATTCTATGGATACTCCAAGAGCAGAAGTACAAGTTCTGTATTTTGGAGTTTTTGGGTAACATGATTAGGGGAGTTGGGAAGAGTATTGCACCTCTCCCTGTTTTGATAACCAAGATCATGATAACCTTGAGAGCGACTTCGGCTTCTGATAGGATTTGCCTGAAGGAGCACCGAAATCCTCATATTTATACGGAGTGTATCCAGAGAGTTTGGAGGTTGCTTGAAGAGAGGGTAGTCGAGGAGGATGACTCGGAGGACACGGCATGTTTTGATGCCGATGCCTTGGAGAGGTGTAGGTCGGATGCAGAACGCATGGCTGTGATTCATCGTGGCATGCGTTCTCTCAATACTATTTGTGAAGACCTCCGAACTCGGCAGGCTACTATGTATCATAACTTTGAGACTCGTGCCCAGCGTGAAGATGAGCGGTGGGAACAGACGAGGGCAGAGATAGAAGCTCAGCGCAAGTTCCGAGACGATATGCTTGCACGCTTTCCACCCCAGGGGGTGCTTCTTCTGAGGAGCAGTCTATGAGGGCGAGCGTCGTCGCCCGCGGGGATCGATGGCTCGCCCATCAAGAGCTCAGGAGACATCACCTTCCTATGTCCCGTCCACTACCAGCAGCGACTGGTTTAGGAATATTATGAGTTGATGTTGTTTTGTATTTGCTTTTTATTTTAGATCGGATGTTAATTTATGAATTCCGTATTTAATTTTGAATTTGGTTGTTAAATGTTGCTTGAATTTTTGTTTTAATATAATCCGGTTCTTTTTAAATTGTGCATTATTTTTATCATTAATCCCACCTTCCCGAATTGTTTGGGGGTGGTATTATGTATTCTAGCATAATTTTTGATATGATCCTCCGGTTTAGAATTTGTGTTGGAGTGAGGGTTGAGAATATTGCCGATATGGGCATCACTATGAATAGATATTGTGATAGGATGAAATCTCGATGAATTAGGCAGTATCTATCCTAAATTCAACCTAAAAGGTATTAGGTTTGTTTTGGAATAGAGACTATGGGTTGTTTCCGTTTTCGGGTTTGGAAATTTTTTGTTTCTGGCAAATTGCTTTAAAACTTTTTGGTAACTTCCCAATTCATTTTAGCAACTTAAAACCTATAAAAACTTCATTCATTTTACACTCACAACCCACACTACACCTCACTTTCATCTCTCACCTTTCACTCCCACGATTCCTATCTTTTTATCCATTTTAGCACTATCAACACCTCGGAGCACGCCTAAACCCCAGAGGAGTGCGACCTGCGCCCTAGGCACCTTCTGACAGAATTTCATCAGAACGCGACCTGTGCCCTACCAAGCCCTGAGCTGAGCGCGACCTGCGCCCACACCACTAGAATTACAGCTTTCATCCTGAGCGCGACCCACACCCATACCAGGCACAAAGTGAGCGCGACCTGCGCCCAAGTGCCTGGAACTTGAAAATCACCAAGGTGCACCCCGCGCCCTATCCAGGCATAAGTGGAGCGCACCACGTAACCCCGCGCCCAGAACCCTGTAGGCAAGAAAAACTCCAATTTTTTGTGGATTGTTCCCGGATCCTTCGCAGCTATTACATCGAGTTTATTGGGGATGACATTCCCTCGTATCATACCGAAACAATCTTTCGAAGACTTGTTCCAAAGTGACACCTATGGTGCGTGGTTTCGCAAAGTGATCATTCTAGCAGGATGGGAGCCACTATTGGTAAGTCCTGATGAACTTTATTCTCCTGCACTTACATCTTATTTTTATGATAATTGTAAGTTCTTTGATAGACCAGATGGAGAACAAGTCACCATCGGGGATAAACCAATGGAAATTACCGGGTTCTTGTTAGCCTTTGCTCTCAGACTTGTTATGCCTGCTGAAATACAAGACTCATGGGCCTATTTGGTAGATAAAATGTACCTTTATAACTATGAGGATTCACATGAGCATTATGGGGCAGGAATTTTTAGGATAGAGGACCAACGGGAATATAACGTCGCCCTTGGTAGCCTGTCCATGAACGTGGCACAGTGATGTTTTTTATAATGCTAAACATATTAGGGGAGTGGCATTTTTCTTCTGCGAATGACGCCACTTGCGGCATTTTTCTTGGTCTAGTTGAGGGACGTCTGCTAAATGACCTTCCCAAGACATTAATGTCTAGTTTAACACGAGCCCAGAACATGAGGCATAAGTATCTTCTTATGCCTGTTTTAGTTTGTCGTATTATGCTATGTTTCTTCCCTATTTTTTATGCCCGTTACACGGATCAGGTAGGGGTCGACACTGTGAGACCCGCCAATTCTATTATTCGATCTTTCCATGCAATGATTTGGCCGGGATGGCAGGTGCAACCTCATTTGGTTGCCCCCTACACCCCATCCGACCAAGTGACGCTTGACAGGTTAGCTATAGTAGACGATAAGTGGCGTGAAGCCTGGCAAATTACCATGGCGTGGCAGGATGTGAAGGAACCTCATTTCTTCATTAAGGATGAGGAGGAAAATGCTTAAACGGGAGTTAAGGTTAGTTTTTATTTCAGTTAGTGTCTGCTTATGTCCCAAGCAATTTGTTTCTCATTAACCCTACTACGGGTGGAACTCTTATAGAGTTGCGTCAGTTTTTCTTTTCTATATTAGTATGTTTAACCTTATTTTGCAGATACTCCAAAATTTCACGCATTTTAATGGTATTTCTCTACCTTAGTTATTTAAATACTTTGAGGACAAAGCATGCTTTTTGTTTGGGGGATAGAAACACGTGTAATTAAGACATCTGTTAGGATATAGATATGTATAATATGCACTTGTTTTCTAGTTACAAAAAATTCAAAATTTTTTAAAAAATATAAATAAAACGTATGTTATACACTTAGGAATATTGGTATTGTTTTCTTTCTTTATGCTCTCAATAATATAGAAGTCTCACATAGCTTTTGCATTAGAATAGTTTTAGAAACTTAGGCTAATATGTAGGTAATAATCCTTGCAGCTATCTATAAATATGTTACATGATTATCTATGATTGTTGGCAGTAAGTTTCTGAAACCTAGGCTAGAGTACTTATTATACAAATCCTGTGAGAATATAGCCTAAAGCCTTATATGAGTGAACATTTGAGAAATGACACAAGAGAGAAGTAAAATCCGGATAGAGAAATCACACCTCCACTTGATTGATTACTATACCATATCCTAAGCGAGAATTTAGGCCTTCTTTGGATCGATATAGCCAGAAATTCCAACCTATGAATTATTTTCCGCTAGTCGCCCCTTTGAGCCTTTCTTTATCCTTTCATAAACCACAAATCCTTTACCCTGTTACAAAACAAAACAAAATAAAAAAATCAACCTACCCAATTCTTTGAATAAGTCTGAGAATAGAGATGAAGAATAGAAAAGAGAAGAACCTTTGAAATCAAGAATTCGTTAGTCGCTTCAGAAGAGAAAAGTAAGTTTCCATCCAAATAAAAAAATAAAATAAAATAAAATAAAAGGAAATAAAGAGTTAGAACTCCAAAATATAATCAAGGAGTCAAAAGCCAAAGAAAAAGAAAAAAAATATATGGCTAAGGATGGAAACAAAGTATAGAAGCAAAAGTAAAAAATAAGGTTTTCTCTAGTTATATAATATGAAGACTCTATTATCTCGGACTTGTTCTCTTTGAATATCCATTTCCTTCCTTCTTAAACCACCTCCTAATCCCCGCAACACCTAATAAAGACCTCTAGCTCAATTTGGAATAGGTTAGTGTGATAGTAAGTGGCAGATGTGTTTGATCGACTTCGGCTTCCTTGTGTGTCATTGAGGTTGTAAGGTAAAGTGTGCCCACTACACACTGGAGTAGTGAAACTTGAGCTGAAAAATCATAGTGGTTTTTGTCTTGACATTTATGTGAGGACCTACTTAAGGACGCTATTCCGAGTTTCAGAAACGGACCTACTAGTTCATCTCATAGTATTACTCATTGTATATATGTTTATTCGTAGATGATAGATTATTATGCATATATTAGCTTAGGTTTCGACTTGATTATTCTGTATTCATTACTAGTGAGATGTAGAGATAATTGAGACATAGATAAGGAAACAACAGTTTTATTTTTGAGTCGTTGTAGTATAGATGAAGTTTGTGAGTACCTTCACTGGAAAACTCTCACGAGGCTATAACTCGTCCACTAGGGAATTCCTAGTGGTTTAAGGCCTTGTTGCATATGGTCAATGCAATCGCAGTCGGCGAAACGAGATTAGTTAGAACTCCATTTTTGGTCACTTATGCTAATTTCTCTTATTTGCTTGAGGACAAGCAAAATGTTGTTTGGGGGTGGTTTGATAAGAGCCCAAAACTGTAGTTTTAACCCCTTAATAATAATACTTTTAGACCAATTATGCGAGTAATAAATAAGAGTTAATGTTAATTACGTGCTTTTATGTATTTCAGGCATGGAACTCAATTATGTGTTGAAATGTGCCACTTTGGCGATATAAATGAGCAAAGGGTTGGTTGCTAAGAAGTTCTGGGATTAAAGGCCAAGACGGGCAGAAACAGCACACAAAAGTCAGCAGAACTTTCGAAGATCGTATCTTTGTGCTCAGGCCTTGGAACTGGCCATACCTTATGTTAAAACGACCGGCTCGGAAAGAGCTTTCCAATGGTCTAAACCTTGACCCAATCAGAGGAGCAAAAGTGGACGTAAAACATGTTGAAGTCAAAGCCAGCTAAAAGGGCCCTCTAGACTGAAGAAATTGGGCTTTGGGCTCGATTTTCCGGCCCAAAACATGGACCTCAGCCCATGTACGAAAATGTGGATCTGGTCTCCTCTATTTCCACACACAAGACTTAGCTCTTAAGTATCAATTAGTTTAGGTTAGAAGGTAGCCATTAGAGTAGCCATTAAACTTTAGTTCTAGATCTAGTTTTGAGAATTGTAATTAGTTTATTAATTAGTTTTCGTTTTAGATTAAGTATTTGAATCATTGTTTATCATTGATTAGAGAAATAAAATAGTTAGTTCTTGTTAAATTCAATTTTGTTATTTATTGAATTACTTAGATCTAAATTCAGTTATTAGTTGTTATTCAATTCTTAGTTGTTAATTTAGATTTCAATTATTGTTTAGTTAAATTCAATAAAGGTAGAATTTTTATATTATGTCTTATTCAATTTCATTTGGAAATGATAGTTTAATGAAGCGAGGTTAAACCTCCATTAGAGGGGTTTGATGAAGCCTTGGTGAAAACTTGATTGTGTAGTGTAGAAACGTTGTAAAAGTCTATTCCACTCTAGAAGGGAGTTGATTCGCCATGAGAATGGGTGAACTTCCTCATATGCTAGTTATGAATTGGTAGAGATGCCATGTATAATTAGGGATTAGAACGACCAATCTTTTTCGTAAGAACGTAAGAATTGGATTACAACAATCTATACTAGTTTCTTAAGTTGGATTCAAGGTGGATTCAATTCCCCCATAATTCTTATTCTAGATTCAAACCTTAGTATTTCGTAGCATTTCGTAGTATAATTCGTAATTCTCTCATTGACTTTGGTAGGATTGATAGTCATAGGAAACTTGAATGCTAAAGAACTAGGAGTGGAATGAATCTTCTATTCCAACTTTACTTCAATAGTATTGAGAGTAGAAATCTTTGATAAGTATAGTATAAGTTCAGTTTGTAGTTTTACTTTCGTTTAGAGTTTCATCACTTTATTCATTAGTAAAACTATCATTTTTACGTTTATCAGGTAGTGACGATATCCCCCGCTCCGCTAGTTCTTCTTCAACAGTTAAGGCTACCAGTATGTTTGAGGTTAAATCCGATCCTGAGCTTAAAACTCTAACTGAATCCCTCACTAAAAAGGTAGAAGTTATTTCTGTTCAACAAAAGCCTACCCATGTCATGAATGTAAACTTTATTTCATGTAATTTATGTTTGAGTCCTGAGCATCCCGACTCCTATTGTCCTCTAGCGTACGAACAACAAGCATCACAACCAGATAATGTTTGCTCCATCAATAGCTATCCTATTCCTAACGCCCCTTGGAGACAAAATCCTAACTTTAGTTGGAGAAATAATCAACAAGTTACACCTCCAGGGTATAATAATCAAAATGTTAGGCCAGCAAACAATTACAACCAAGCTCCACCACGACAAGGACAAGGGAATTATAATAATTATAACAATAATAATTATAATGCTAATAGAGGTATTGTTCAGGTAAATAATAACTATCACAACCCACCCATTAATAATCAACGTGACATAGTTCTTGTCACACAACCTGTAACAACCACTCCTCCACAACCGGATCGGTTCGACGCCTTTATACAAACCCAACAACAGATTTTACAGTCCATCCAACTTTTCTTACAGCAGTTAACATAAGAGAAAGTACAACCAAAAGGTGTGTTTCCAGGTCAAGCAATTCCTAATCCTAAAACACCAAACATAGCCTTTGAGGTAAACGGTAATACTAGTAACGAAAATGGAAACGTAGGTGAGCTAAATGTCATCACCACTCTCTGTTTGGCAGAGTGGTTGATAACACTGTAACTATGCCTGTAGTTACCCCACCAGTAGTCCCTACACCTGATATTTTACTAGATACCGAAGTAATAACTGAAGATCCTACCCCTGTAGAGGTACCAGTTAAACCACAACCTAAGAAACAAAAGGCCAATGTTAAACATCCGGTTGATCCATATGCTCAATATAAAGAGAAACCACCGTTTCCCCAGAGGCTAGCTATGTTAAAGAAAGATACAAATTTTGACGAGATTAGGGAAGTTTTTAAAAATCTAACGATAAACTTACGTTTTCTTGAAGCAATTAAAAAGTTACCACAACATGCTAAGTTTCTCAAAGAGTTGTGCACTACTAGGTGTAAGACCAATATTCCTAAAGACGCCTTTTTAACTGGGCAGTTTCCAACTTTATCCGAACATAATAGAATTGTTAAGTACAAGGACCCTTGTCGTCCTACTATACAATACACCTTAGGAGATTCCAACACGACGACCGCGCTATTAGACCTGGGGGTGAATGTTAACTTAGTCCCTTATTATTTATATAAACAAATAGGTCTACAGGAGATGCAACCTACTAAAATGATGTTGCAATTAGCTGTTCGATCTATTAAATATCCTAAGAGTGTGGTTGAAAACATGCTTGTTAAGGTTTAGGATTTCAGCTATCCTGCTGATTTTGTTATCCTCGATACAGAAGTCGCTAACGACTCTGTTCCAATCATTTTAGGGCGCCCTTTCTTGGCAACTGCCAATGCGCTTATAAATTGCTGCGATGGTTCGATGTCTATGTCTTTTGGACATCTTTTTGTTGAGGTAAATATTTTTAAAATGATGAAACAGTTTCCAGATTCGTCTATAAATGGTTAGGTTAGCATGATCGAGAGCTTAGCTCAAGACTATTTTAATAACACGTTTCCAGAAAACCAGATGCATAAATTCCTTTCTTTCGGAAGTTCAGATTTTGAGGATGACTCCTATGTAGAGGAAGTCAACGCCCTTTTTGAGTCTACACCTATCATAGATCCTTCTGTAGCTCCATTTACCGAGTATGAAGATTTAATACCTAAACAAGTCTTCACTATTCATGATGAGGAACCACCAGAAGCCTTTATTGACATACCACCCACCCTTGTCCTTAAACCTCTTCCTTCTGAGTTAAAATATATTCAACTTGATCCGGATGGTAGTTATCCGGTAATTATATCTTCACTGTTGTCCACGAATGAAGAGGCACGTTTGATTAGGGTGATTAGGGAACATCTTTCAACGATTGGTTGGTCCCTAGATGATATTAAAGGGATTGACCCTAATGTATGCACACATCGTATCCATTTGGAGGATAATGCAAAGACTTCTTGCGAACCTCAGCGTCGCTTGAACCTTGCCATGAAAGAGGTGGTCAGGGAAAAACTCTTACGGTTACTCGATGCGGGTATCATATATCCCATTTCGGATAGTGAATGGGTAAGTCCCATTCATGTAGTTCCTAAGAAATCGGGGGTTACCATGGTGCGTAATGCTAAGGGTGAATATGTTTCCACATGAGTCCCTATAAAATGGAGGATCTGTATTGATTACAGACATTTAAATGCCATGACACAAAATGATCATTTTCCTTTACCATTTATAGATCAGATGCTGGAACGTCTAGCTGGTCATGCTTATTATTGTTTTTTAGATGGCTACTCTGCCTATTTTCAGATTATTATTGATATTGATGATCAAGAAAAGACTACCTTCACATGTCCTTTTGGAACATATGCCTATAAATGAATTCCTTTTGACCTTTGTAATGCTCCTGGTACATTCCAGGGGTGTATGCTTCATACATTTAGTGACATGGTAGAGCGCTTCATGGAAGTTTTCATGGATGATTTTTCTATCTATGGAGACTCTTTCACTGACTGCCTGTCTAACCTGTCTAAGGTTTTGACACGGTGTGAAGAGAAGAGTTTGGTCTTAAATTGGGGAAAATATCATTTCATGGTTAAAAAAGGAATAACGTTAGGGCATATTGTATCTAGTGATGGCATCGAAGTAGATAAGGCCAAATTAGATAAGATAGAGTCTCTACCTATACCACGGACTGTCCGTGACATTCGAGCATTTCTAGGCCATATAGGTTTTTATAGGCGTTTTATCAAGGATTTTTCAAAAATAGCTAGGCCTTTAACTAATCTGCTTTTAAAAGATGTCCTCTTTGATTTCAATTATAACTGTAAACAGGCTTTTGAAATTTTAAAAGCCGCCTTAACATTTGCACCGATTATACAGCTTCCCGATTGGTCTAAACCTTCCGAACTCATGTGTGATGCTAGTGATTATGTTATTGGTGCTGTGTTGGGACTGAAACTAGATAATAAGTCCATTGTTATTTATTATGCTAGTAAAACTTTAAACGATGCTCAACAAAACTATACAACCACAGAAAATGAATTTTTAGCTGTAGTTTATGCTTAGATAAGTTTCGTCCTTATTTGGTTGGTACTAAGACGTTAGTTTACACAGACCATGCAGCCCTTAGGTACCTTCTTGCAAAGAAAGATGTTAAACAGAGATTGATCCGATGGATTCTTCTCCTGCAAGAGTTCACCTTAGAAATTAAGGATAAAAGAGGGGTCGAAAATATAGTTGTTGACCACTTATCTAGACTAACAAATGACGATGATAGTGATTATGAATCCATACCTGACTCTTTTCCTGATGAGCATCTGTATGCTATTGTTTTGCACCATGGTATGCTGACATTGTGAATTATTTAGCTTATGATATTATTCCTGATGTTTGGTCATGAAATGAACGTAAGAAATTCTTGGCCAGAGTTAAGCTATACTACTAGAATGAGCCCTACCTTTTTAAGTATTGTACGTATCAGATTATTCGTCGGTGTATTCCCCAGTGAGAATATAATAAGGTCCTATCATTCTACCATGACAAAGAGTGTGTTGGCCATTTTAATGGTATGAAAACAGCTGCTAAAGTTCTTTAATATGGGTTTTATTGGCCTACCCTTTTTAAAGATGCCCAAGTGTATTGCAAGACGTGTGTTCGTTGCCAACAACTTGGGCGAATCACTAAGCGTAATATGATGCCATTAAATCCCATTATGGTAGTAAATTTTTTTGATGTATGGGGCATTGATTTCATGGGTCCTTTTCCTATTTCCCACAGTTTTATTTATATTCTTGTTGTCGTGGACTACGTGTCTAAATGGATAGAGGCCATGGCTTGCCGTAACAATGACCATAAGATAGTTGTATTTTTTTGTTAAGAAATACATTTTCTGTCGGTTTGGCATTCCTAAAGCCATCATTAGTGATGGCGGAACACATTTTTGCAACAGAGTTGTTGCGTCTCTAGTTAAAAAGTACGAAGTTACCCATAAGGTGGCAACTCCTTATCATCCACAAACTAGTGGCCAGGTAGAAGTCTCTAATAGGGAAATCAAAAAAATATTAGACACAACTGTAAATCCTGATAGGAAAGATTGGTCTAACCGTCTAACTGATGCTTTATGGGCGTATAAAACTGCTTTTAAAACTCCTATATGTATGTCTCCCTTTAGACTTGTATTTGGAAAACCTTGTCACTTGCCCATCGAATTGGAGCACCGTGCTATGTGGGATATAAAAAACATTAACTTCAATTTTGATGAGGCGGGTGTCAAGCACAAATTGCAATTAAATGAGCTTGAAAAAATCCGTAGCGATTCTTATGATCTCGCAAAGGATTATAAAGATAACATGAAATGTGTTCATGATAAGCAAATTTTGCACAAAGAGTTTGTGGTTGGTCAAAAGGTCTTGCTTTACAACTCCCGTTTGCATATTTTCCCGGGGAAATTAAAATCCCGTTGGTCTGGCCCTTTTCTGGTTACTGAAGTCACCCCTTACGGGGCAATCACCTTGGTAAATTCCAAGGACAACAGTACCTTTTAAGTTAATGGCCAACGGTTAAAACATTTTCACGATTTAATGTCCCCTGATGTGGAGGATGTCCTTTTACAGGACCCTGTCTATGAGGACTGACCTTTGTTGTTTGGTGTACTTACTTTCACTTCCATATATTGGTAAGTGTACCATTCAGGTAACCAGGCCCTCCCTATGGAGTGTGTGGTTGTAAGTACTAGATCATAAGTCCACGTTTAACATAATTCACGTTTTCCACTCTTGCATGTTTTCTTAGTTTTTTAGATATGTTTCCCTACGGTGTGAATTATGTCTTTATTTCTTTATTGTTTTCCTTTATATTCAATCTTATTTATAAAAAGTAAAAAAATATATATATATTAAAATCATAAAAATAGTAATCTAAGAAGTCTCGAGAATCTGACTTTAAAAGACCCACGTTTAAAACGAATTTTCTAAACTCTGTTCTATAAAATTTGTTTGGGGGGTGGGGTGTTGGATTTTCCATCCTTGATTGCTCAACTTTCCATTTTTGTTGCTTATTTCGTTAATCGTATTTTAAATCTATGAATTTAGATTTCATTTGTTCACATAACTTATATCATGCACGTACTTCGAGGCGTTTTCCATTTTTTTATATGTCAACCACGGTTAGAATATAGTGTTTTATGGATCATTGGATTGGAAATTCTCTCCTGATCGTTTTCATAGCTCATTCGAAAAAATCGGACCGGTAACGGGTCAAGAATTTTAGTTTAAGTTTGCGCGCATAGGGACAGAATGGGCATTTTCCAAAATTATTTGGGCTTGGGCCCAAAATATCGTAGTCACATGCCTCGCACGTGAGTCCACAAAAAAACCCAAAAACGCATCGCGTTCTTCTCCACTCCGCCTCCAGGTCTCCATTAACGAACTAAGAACAAGAAAAAAATAATAATAATAATAAAAAAAAAAAAAAAAAAAAAAAAAAAAAAACTACACTGATTCCCCTACTCCAAAAACACAAAGGTTTAAACAACCCCCCCCCCCCCCCCCCCTCGCGTTCATCTTCCCATCCTCCATCAGTTCGAACGAACCAAAGAAAAAAAAAAAATATATATATATATATATATATATATATATATATATATATATATATATATATATATATATATTTTCGAATTCCAATCAATCCGCCCACTCCACTCAAACCACAATTCGTTCTTTGATCAATTTACTCTCCCCTACCTTCAACTAACACCAATTTCGAAATTAAAAAAAAAAGGCCCAAAAACGCAAAATCCTCCCGGAACAAGTTTTCAAAACGGAACAGTTTGCACCATTTTACAATGATGAGATGCAAAGAAGGAGGTGGCAAGGGTTTTGGTATAAGGAGACTGATTTTTACCATCCGGATTTGGTTTTGGATTTTTACAAAAAGAGGGAAATTTAGGGTAAGAGGATTTTTGTGAAGGTGAATGCGACGAGGAGAGAAGTTTGTACGGGTATGTTGTCTAGGATTATGGACGTTAGTTATAGACACAACCTCGTAATCACAATACAAGAATCGCAGTGGGGTGGGATAGAGGCATTGATGGGAGAGACGATTTTGGAAGGAGAGTATAATGCGAGGTCGCATTGTATTCAATAGTCGTCTTTGAGAACCAACCAGCTGGCTGTAGCTCAGTGGGCTGGTAAGAACATCATTGGCACCTCGAAGGTCAGCGATATCAGTTTGAACTGTCTGCACATTCTGTGGGTATTGCAGGAGAAGAGGTATGATTTTTGCATCCTCGACTTTGTGTTAAATATTATTAGAGGCGTTGGAAGCAATTTCGCACCCTATCCTGCATTGATTACTAAGCTCATGCTGTTATTTGGTGCTAAACCGAAATCTGAGCGGATTATGTGGAAATTGCATTCAAATGCAAAAATTTATTCGGAATGCATTTAGAAGATGTGGCGATTGCCTGAGGATAGGGTTGTTGATGATGATGATGATGATGAGGATGATACGACATGTTTCAAAGCCGATGCCTTGGAGAAGGCTACCTCTGATATAGAACGCATGGCATTGATTCATCGTGGCCAGCGTTCTATTAACACCATTTGTGAAGACATCCGGACTAGGCAAATTAGCCTCCATCAGAATTATGAGGAGCTCAGGACTATCATGGAGACCCTAGTCCAGCAAGATAAGGAGGGCTAGGAATCCATGAACACATATCTAGAGAGTCAGCGGAAGTTCCAAGTATAAGTGCTACGACGTTTGCCACCCTATCAGAGTTCTACTTGTGACGAGTCTGAGAGGCATGAGCATCGTCGATGCAGGACTGATGACTCGGAACCATCCTCATCTCGTGGCTCATAGTCTAGTTATTTTGTGTTTAGGAAATGTCCCTATTTTCGTAGAATTTTATTTCGAGTTGTTTAGTTTATTAGTTAGATTTGGATTATGTATTTGTTTTCGACTATTTGATTGTTAGTTGAATTTTTAAATTAATTTGGTTTTTGTCCAAGCATGCGATGATTTTTCCATGAATCCCACCTTCCCAAATTGTTTGGGGGTGGTATTATTATTTTTAGCTTTGCTTTTATCTTATCCACCGTTTTAGAAGTTAATTTGCAAACTATGAAAATATGAGTTGTTGAGAATGTTGCCAATTTGGTGTGTCTTAGATTATATATTGTTCTAGTGATGGAAATTCAATGAATAGAATTAGGAAGCTGCTATTTTAAATTCAACCAAAAAGCTATCGGTTTATATTCGGAATATGCACCTGGTCTATTTCTGTTTTGAGTTTAGAAATATTCTGTTTACGGAAATTGCCTTAATAATTTGGGAAACTTGTAGAATTCATTTTAGAAACTAAACCTCTATAAATACTTGATTCACTCTACACTTGCAAACCACACCTTTCACCTTTCACTTCTCACTTTTCTCTTAGTTTTTCACTGCAGAGCACTCAAGGTATATGGAGTGCGCCTTGCGCCCTTCATAGACAAATCCTGAGCGCGCCACACGCTAAAGCAACTGGAAGTTGAGCAAGACAAGAGCGCGCCCCGCGCCCTTCACAGGTAAATTTGAAGCGCGCCCCGTGCTAAAGTGCTTGGAAGTTGAGTAAGGCAAGAGCGCGCCCCGTGCTAAAGTGCCTGGAAGTTGAGTAAGGCAAGAGCGCGCCCCGCGCCTTGCACCTACACAACCACTTCTGATTTTTTCTGTTTGGTTGATCTTCCGATCTTGAATTCAAGACTTCTAGAGTGTATTTGTTATGATGACATCACCTCATATTATACCGGATCAGTCTTTTGAAGATATGTTCCAAAGTAACACCTATGGAGGATGGTTCCGTGATGGAATCGTGCAGTCAAAATGGACACATCTACTGGTAAGTCCTGATGACTCGTATTCCTCTCAACTTACTAAATATTTCTATAATAATTCAAAGTTCTTTTGTCGACCAGATGGAGAACAAATGTTCTCTGTCGTAGTGAATAATACAACTATGGATTTCAGCAAGTTCTTATTTGCTTTTGTTGTGGGACTGCCTATGCCTGTTACTACAAACTCATGGGGATATCTAACTAATAATGCATACCTTTATAACTATGAGTACTTTCACGAGACCTATGGGGGAGGAGTTTTTCATGTAATGGACCGAAGGCAGTATAACATAGCCCTTGGTAGCCTGTCCCTGAACGTAGGCCTTACCATGTTCTTCATTATGATGAATATTTTAGGGGATTGGCAGTTTACTTCTGTGCATAGTACTGCTGGTGATGTTTTCCTTGCTTTAGCTGAGGGACGTTTCCTATATGACATTCCCAAGGTTTTAGTGGCCAGTCTAGCTAGAGGCCATAGTATGAGGCATAAGTACCTTCTTATGCCTGTTTTGGTTTGTCGTATCATGTGTTGTTATTTCCCTGATTTATGTACCCGCTACACGGATTGGGTTGGGGTTGAAATTATGAGACCCACCAATTGCGTTGTTCATTCGTTTCATGTTATGACTTGGCCGGGATGGAGGGTACAACCTCAATCGGTTGCTCCTTACACCCGATCAAACCGAGTAACACTTAACAGGTTAACACGGGTTGATGATACATGGAGAGAGGCTTGGCAAGTTATCATGGCGTGGCAGGACGCAAAAGAACCTCGCTTCTATGTAGACGAGGATGATGACGCCTAAATGCTGGATAGTAGGTAAGTTTTTATTTTTGTTCGTGTCTGCTTATGTCCCAAGCAATTTACTTTTTTGTAACCCCATAACGGGTGGAACTCATATAGAGTTGCGTCTATTTTTATTTATATATATTAGTATGTTTTAACTTCGTTTTGCAGATATTCCAAAATTTCACGCGTTTCCATGGTATTTTCTGTCAATACTTTGAGGACAAAACATTCTTTTGTTTGGGGGTGGCATAGAAACACGCGTAATTTGAGGCACCTGTTAGGATATAGATATGTATAATATGCACTTGTTTTCTAGTAAAAATATATATATATATATATATATATATATATATATATATATATATATATATATATATATATATAAAAGTTTATGCTATGCACTTAGAAATATTGGTGTTGTTTCTTTCTCCATGTTCTTAATAATCTAGAAGTTTCATGTTAGCTTTTGCATTAGAATAGTCTTTAGAAACTTAGGTTAATATGTAGGTAATCATCTTTGCATCTTTCTATAGATATATTGCATGAGCATCTATGTTTGTATTGGCAGTAAATTTCTGAAATCTAGGCTAGTATACTTATTCTACAAATCCTGTGAAAATATAGCCTAAAGTCTTATATGAGTGAAATATCTGAGAAATGACACAAGGGATAAGTATATTCTGAATAGAGAAATCACACGTCCACTTGCTTGATCATTATGCCATATCCTAAGCCAGAATTTAGGCCTTCTTTATATTGATATAGCCAGAAATTCAAACCTATATGAAATAATTTTCCGCTAGTCGCCCCTTTAAGCCTTTCTTTAGCCTTTCATAAACCGCAAATCCTTTACCCTTTTATACAAAACAAAATAAAAATAAAAATCAGCCTACCCATCTTTTAATGAGTCTGAGAATAGAGATGAAGAATAGAAAAAAGAAAGACCTTATAAATCAAGAATTTGTTAGTTGCTTCAAATAAGAAAAAAAAGTTTCCATCTAAAGAAAAGAAAAAAAATAAAATAAAAATTAGAACTCCAAAAATAGAATCAAATGAGTCAAAAGCCAAAAAAAAAAAAAAAAAAAAAAAAAAAAAAAAGGATGGAAACAAAGTGTAGAAGCAAAGTAAGAACAAGGTTTTCTCTAGTTACGTAATATGAAGACTCTATTATCTCAGACTGGTTATTTTTGAATATCCATTTCCTTCATTTTTAAACCATCGCCTAATCCCCACAACACCTAATAAAAACCTCTAACTCAATTAGGAATAGGTTAGTGTGATAGTAAGGTATGTTTGATCGACTTCGGCTTCCTTGTAGGTCATTGAGATTGTAAGGTAAAGTGTGCCCACTGCACACTGGAGTAGAGAAACTTGAGAGGAAAAATTAGAGTGTTTTTGTCTTGACATTTATGTGAGGACCTACTTAAGGACGCTATTCCAAAGTTTCAGAAATAGACCTGTTACTGCATTTCATAGCATAGCTCATTGTATATATGTTTATTCATAGATGATTGATTATTATACATATATTAGCTTAGGTTTCAACTTGACTATTCTGTATTCATTGCTAATCAAGGAGAAAGTGTCATTTTAAAGCTCGGTCAAAGCTGAAAAGTCAAAGTCAACGCGGAAAGGCATAGCGCACAAAAGTCAACAGTACTTCTGTAGGCCGTATCTTTGGACTTAGACCTCGGAATTGGACCTACCATATGTCAAAACGACCGGCTTAGAACGAGGTTTCTAATGATCTGAGCCTTAACCCAACCAAAGGAGCATAAGTGGATGAAAAGGCTGTTAAAGTCATTTCCAACTAAAAACCCCTTTGTGGACTGAAATAATGAGGTTTTGGGCTTGATTTTCCGGCCCAAAACATGGCTCCTAAGCCCATGCACGAAATTGTGGATCTAGCCTCTTCTATATAAAGAGGACTAAGACTTAACTATTTAGTAATTAGTTTTAGATAAAGGAATTAGTTTTATATCCAAGTAATTAATTTTAGAACAAGGATTTTTTTTTTAGAATCAGAATTAGTTTTATAATAAAGAATTAGCTTTACATTTCAACTAAGTTTTTATAATTCAATACTTAGTTAGTCTTAATTTCTTAGTTAGTTATTCATAAACTTAGATCAAAATTAGTTTTAATTCAGTTTTAATTTAGTTTTGAATCATTAGACTCTCTTCCGACGACAAATATGTATGTTCTAATTCCTTATTAGTACCAGACCGTAGTCTCATGCAAACACAAATTTCAATTCTAGACTCATAGGGAATGAATTATGACATGAGGATTAGTTATTACAGAAGGAGGAAGGTGAACTACGTTCTTCTGTTGCTAACGTGAGCAGGTAAGCTAGGATAACGTGTGAATATTCCAGCAGCCAGGTCACATGAGAGAATTGAGGGAGGTTGTCCGTGCTAGCATGTTTCTTAATTAGGTAACCTTAATCTTTCAAGTTTCCTAGACACTGATGGAATAGGATGATGACTGATTATGGTATATTATAAATTATTAGTAGGATTATGATGAAATTTAATTATTAGGAATTTTTTATTTTATTTTTTTATTTTATATATATATATATATATTATTATTTTATAATTTTTTCTTTTATTTTTTTATGTTTACGTAATTAATGTATTATGGAGAAGGGGGAAAAACACAGGTAATATTTCGGGCAACCTAAAATGTGATTAGATTACAAAACAAGCAAATAAAGACGAGAAATGCCAAAATATGACTAATCATGCAATAAACACATGCTAGTTATACACTAGAAAGGTACACATGCAACCCTATATTACTCGAATGTGAATAGTACACGTCCTATGCATGCAATACTATATAGCTACGCATACATAAAATAAAACCTATACGTGCAACTATATGCGAGCTAGAGGAATATCAAGAACGAACTCATGCAAAGTAATGCCGCATACATGAATGGATGCAACATACACATACAAAAATACTCTAAGCAGGTGGTTTGAAGTCAAGTAGACATCCAAATATATTTGAATCATATTAACCGTATTAACGTCAAATGACGAACCACACATACTTAGGAATATTTCTATCCATGCAACGAGTTCTCATGCCAACATACAAATATTCAATGTAAAACAGGTTATAGAAATGAATTAATTTCCTCGACAAATTTGAGGAGTTTAAGAATGCGAAACCTGGTGTCCCGCAACTTCACCTATGAGAATAAAACGATCGAAGTAACTCCTGAGCTTGTGAATGTACTGGAAGTTAGTTGAATAGTTCCAGAGATTCCAAAACAATACTGAGAATATAACTTATTTGGGCATGAAAACTTAAGTGCTGACACTTCAGGTCAGTCTCGCGCGCTACCCTGGAAAGTCTCATCCAAAATTGTAAGATCAATGCAATACTTCAACTTCTTATGGAATTCTTAGACTATGCTAATGATGATATGATAATCACGATCTGGTTCACAGATATCTGTTAGTAGACAAAGAAAAATTGATACAAGCAGGTACGTAACACGTTAGTAACGCAAAACAAAAAAAAAAAAGGGGTAGGAGGGGGCGGGTTGTCCAATAATGTAAGCTGTTATGTTTAATGTCCGTAGTCCTTAGGCGTGCAGCGGTGCCATTTGATAAACGGTAATTTCCAATTTTTGTCCTTTTAAGTCCAAAGTCTAAAGTCCAAAGTCCGTAAACATCCGATTAGTCAATTTACCTTACTCACATGGGTTGGTAGGATAGGTCGAGTAAGGGATCGTCCATACCTTAGGGCTCGTCAAGGTTTACAACTAGATTTACAGCTTTTAGTGAGTAGGATTTTAGGTTATTTCTCTGGTTTAGATAAATTAACGGTAATGCAAGTAACGTAAAATAACAACGATTAATTTCTACGTAAAATAAACATGGATAGAGATACAGGAAAAAGGTTAATCATAATCATGCAAAATCAGTTTCCAAAGTTAGAATACCATATCACTACAACTCTAAGCCATCTCGAGTTCATAGACAAACCCAAAACGACGTCGAGTATCGATCCCTAGTGAGATGCACTCATCTCTGAGCTCATCTCACTAGCATGAGTTGAACTAACATTCTATCTCTAGAATGTCACTTCAGCTCCTAGTTTGATTCTACATCAGCTAGACAAACCAAAGGGCTAACTGCCACCATAGGGTCTCGTATGAGACTGGACCTAGTGTAAAGTGGGTTTCGCGCGAGACTATTCAGGAGCATCAGCACTCCAAACTTGGCCAGTCTCAATCATTTTGGGACCGGATACATAATCTAAACCTAATTCCTAAGTAGTGATTCTGGAACACTAAAGTGTCAACCTGATCCTCACATGAGCATCATTAACCCTCCCCCTTGGGAGGATTTTAGCTCATGGTCATTGATGGATTGATTGATTTTTCTGTATACAATTAATAAGTAAATGAAGAACAAGAATTTAACTTGAAGAAAAATGAATTTTATTAAAGTCTATACTTACAGTACTTAATACCAAGCATGAAAGAAAAGCTACTGAAGGAAATAAAACAACGGAAGGAAAAATGAAAGCAAGAATGTAAAGTCTAAAGTCTCTATTTCTCTAGCTTCCCATCCTATATATATCCCCCTCATGTGAAGCCTTTTTAATGTTTTGTCTTTTTCCAATTACTAATAATCCAAACTTTGTATTAACAAAGTTTGTCTTTTCTTGTTTTAATTTGTTTTGTTTTTTTCTTCATTTGCAAACATCAAATCATGCATTAATTTTTGTTTTGTCTTTTCTTTATTTGCAAGGTGGCACACAAGTGTCTTGCCACTTGTCGATGCATGATGACTCATCATGTCTTGTGGGCCCACAGAGTGGGTCCACATGCTGTGTCCAGTGGCAGTTCGAATTTTGGTATTTTTACAACTTTCTATCTTTGCGTAAAGCTCGTCGCCCTGGCTGTTTTGGCAGTTCACTTGCCAAAATCGGCGTCCAGGTTTGAAAGATGTGAGCTTCGGAAGTTTGTTACTTCTTTACACGTGGACCCGTTATGCACTAGTTTTGTCCTTTTGGAATCTTCGGCTCTAGTCAGGCTTTGTTAGGCTGAGTGGGAAGACTTCAAGTATGCACAGTATTTCCGTACTTTGATGCATGTTTTATCATCATATTCATGTTAACTGCAAAAACCTGCAAAAGTACGAAAATATAATTATTTCATGATTATTAAACACATAATTAACCAAAATGCTATGTCTCTCGGGGTTTAGTATACACTTTTGGGTGCTTATCAATGGTGATGTGAATGGTAATGGGCTTTGGGTGAAACTGTACTCTAACTGACCATGTGGATATATGAATGGTGGTTGACTATTTGTGGTGGAACTCCATGAATTGTTGACATGATTATAAAACTCTTGATTGTATGGGGTACGTACTAGGGAATTTTGAAAATTGAGGTTCGTAATCGTAAGGATTTCCCGTAGTAGACTCGAATTCGGTATATGATGGGCAATGGGATAACCAGTGAGAAGGACTACCGCAAAAAGAACAAGGTTATGGGTTTGCATTGTAATTCAATGACTGTTGCGATGCATATTGATAAGACATGAATACTCAATCAATGATGATGCACAAATAGTAGAAATTCATTTTTTTGGGATTTTTGAAAATATTTGCTTGGTGTATAGATTATTATGCCTTGTTCAAATGAACAATTGGGCTTGAAACTAGGATGGATCTACTACACGGCTTAGAAGACAAAGCAATCACTTCACCAAGTGGTGTGCTACTAAGAATCTCACTCACAATGAATCTGGGGGAGGGGAGTGAGGAAGGTAGTTGGTCTACCGAAATCTGGTAACTGATTATTCTAAATCATCGTGGCTATATTTTTGTCCTTTTTTGGAGGAGCGTGACTACAAAAGGCTCTAGTTGATTGATTTTAATTTGTTTGTTTGGTCTAGGGCTTCAAGAATCAAACAACACCCGATTTATCTACATTGGGGAATGACTTCCTAATGGTTGTTATGTGGCTCGGGTTCAGCCTTATACGTGAATGTAAATTACAGTGTGGAAATTAAAATTCAAACAATTATGTAAGCATGCTTGAACACACAAGGTATCCTCTTACATGGGCTTTGAGGATGTTTAGAATTTACCTCTCAAGTTCTGCTTACACGCTGCTTGAGAAGAAGGCGACATTGGTTGGCGTGTGATCTGAGAATCAGGCCTAACCGTTCGAGCATTCCCTATTTTAGGATACAAAAAAAGTCCACTTAAAGAGCCCACAATCTGGGTTTTTAATAATTAAACAACTTTGCCTTCAAGGGCCCAAAACATAAAAGTAAACTAACACTAAGACTAACTAATAGATTAACTATTTTAGCTAGATTACCTAGATTAACTAGAGTTAATCATATAGTTAGAGTGTTGATTATAGTACAAAATATCACGATATATATCATGATATCATAAAAGGATATATAAATATCATGATATGCTCCAGGATATATTTCAATGATATATGCGATATTTGGAGACATTTAGCGATATTTTGTATACTTAATAATTTTATTTATTATTTATCATTATATTTCAAATAAATATAAATTATATATCAAGAAATATCCACAATATCCATAATATTTGTCGATATTTTGGATATATCCACGATATTTGCATGTGAAACAATGTTAAATATCCCCCAAAGAAGGGGATATATCCACGATACATATCCATAAATCAAGGATCGATATTTTTCCATGTCCTGATATTTTGTACTATGATTTTGATTACTAAGTTAATTCAAGGTGGGCGAGCGTATGATTCACGACTCGCTTCGCACACTTGAACTTCCCAAGATAATGAAAACTCTAACTCATGGTAAGTTTCACAACTTCAACCAAGTGTTCAACTCATGTTCATCCACATAATCAACCAAAACTCATTTTTTTTCTTTTTATTTTTATTTTTTTATTTTTTATTTTTATTTTTGTTTTTATCTCTATCTATTACAACAAAGTCCACTAATTTATACTACTTTATTACAAAATCTGAGCTTTTAGTTACAACCACAAATCAAAACTGAATGAACTGTGAAAAAACAAGATAACACTGTGCTAAGGTGGCTAGGCGGTCGTGCGCCACCAGTAGAGCAGACGCGCGGGTGGTCGCCCGGTCGGTTTCGGCCAACTTGCTCCATCTTCCAGCAGCAACTGCAGCTCCTCTCCAGTGGTTGAATGTTGAACCTGGATTTGAAATAAAACAAATTAGTATTGAAAAATAACGAAAAATATTAACGAAAATTAAAAAAAAAAGGGTCAATTTGAGAAAGTCCCCTGTTTGAGAAGTTTTTTTAGATACCCCCCCCCCCCCCTCGTCTCCCATCAGTGAATTAGTTTCTACTGACCAAAACACCCCTGTGTCCATTTGAGGAGTTTGCCAACGTGGATTAATTGTCCACGTAATCATTTAAGCAACACCATTGATCTAACCAACGGATGTGATGATTTAACCGTTATAGAGTTTTACAGGGGGGTATCTTAAATAGTTCTACATATTACAGGGGGGATTCTAACACAAAAATATATTATATACTGCAGTATGGTAGTTAGAAATATGTAACTTAAGTTGTCATATGCAGAAATGGTACTGTTCGGCTCTCTGTTTCCGAACATAAAGTTTGAGTAGTCTGTAGATGTATGTTGTAAGAAGTGACATAACATATAAGTATGACAGTTATAGTGTCATAACTACTCGTAGAGCTTATATACGACAATGTATAAGTTGTGCACGACACTATATAACAAAGAAAGTTTATATAAGATAATGTATAAGCTTATATACGACAATGTATAAGCTGTGCATGACATTGTAAGGTCAGGTATGAACATTCACTGTTCATAATTCAATGGTATGAACACTGAATGTTCATAGTCCAACAAGAGTATGAACATTCAGTGTTCATAGTGTATGAACACTTAATGTTCGTAGTCCACTAGGAGTATGAACACTGAATGTTCATACTCTTGTTGGACTATGAACATTTAGTGTTCATAGTCCACTAGGAGTATGAACACTAAATGTTCATGCATGGGTCAATTTGAGATACCCCCCTTTTTGAGAGTATGAACATTCAATGTTTATTGTCCACTAGGAGTATGAACACTTAATGTTCATAGTCCACTATGTAGTATGGAGGATAATAGAGTAGCATTGAAGGTCAGATAAGAGAGTGAAGATAAGATAAAGGACTATTTTGAGAGTGAATAGATAAGAGAGAGAGTCTTTCTTGAGTGGTATTCCATCTCCTTGTCTCTACCATTAACCCAACATAATATTTTTCAATACAACATCAAGCAAGACAGACATGACCCTGTCTAAAATTCAAAAGGCAAAACAATATTTAAACCTGCTCCAAATAACAAGGGTACCTAAAAAGTTTGACAAACATAGTCATTAACACAACCATAAATATAAAGTGTTCAAACCCTTAAGCCACCCCTGCCCATAGGTATTGGTACTTGGAATTGGCTTCTTGGTCCTGCATCTGGTGCACTTTGAACTTACTCTAAGCCTACAATGGTTGGCAATGAAATTTTTAGTGGAGGAGTTGTTGATTTTGCGATTTTTTCATCGGGTTTGTCAATAATGGGAATTGGTGGCACTTCATTACATTTTCTTTTTCGGGCTTGGGTGCTTGATCCTCCTCATGTTCATGGAAGCATGTTTAAAATGATGGTTTAGAACATTGATAGTTAGGGTTTATTTGCCGCTAGTTTTTGTCGAGGTGAAAAAGAAAGTGAAACTGATTTATCGCGCCGGTTTTTTTATTTTGGTAGACTTTTCGGTATTTTGCTGGACTTATCAGTATTTTCAGGAATAATTAAATTTTCATGGACGGTTCAGATTTGATCTTAAACTATTCATGTGGATGGTGGAGATTGGCTGATTACGTGGACAATTAATCCACGTTGGCAAACTCCTCAAATAGACACAGGGGTGGTTTGGTCAGTAGAAACTAATTCACTGATGGGAGACGTTAGTTGGGGTTATCTAAAAAAACAAAACTTCTCAAACAGGGGGCTATCTCGAATTGACCCAAAAAACAAGAAATCAAATGGTGAGAGTGATGCTTCCCTTCTTAGATGCTCAACCAAGCATCCATGCTCCTCCAATCCATGACGGCGGTGCCATGCATTTGTCTTTTTAGTTATAGTTGTGAGGTCAAAGATGTGAGTGAGGTTCACCATAAATTGTTTGGAGCTTGAATGAATGGGAGTTTGAAGGAAGAAAGGTAGGTTTTTAGCTTTTAGGACTTGTGTAGTTAACTCTAGTTGTATTGAAGAACATTGAAAAGACTTGTTGATTTGAATGATTGAAAATACTAACTTGAAAGAAACAACTTGAAGAAATGAAGAACAAACTTGAAGGAAATAACTTGATTGAATGAAAAACAACTTGAAAGAAATAACTTGATTGAATTAAAGAACAAAAAGTAAACAACTTGAATGTAAAATGACTTGAAAATAAATCCTACACTACTCCTACATGACACTAGAATAAGTCTAGGTATATTCTCTCATCCTACTTTTGAGTATTTATACCCCCACTTTTACAAAAGACTGATTTGCCTTCTCTCTCTACAATCAAGACACCTCACCAAGTTTGCTTTTTGTTTTGTGCTTTTGCTTTTTCATTTCTTCTTCATCAAGTTAGGTTTTAGAGAAAGCCTTCTTTTGTATCAAGGACATCTATCTCTGGTCTTCTGAGTTAAGGAGTTGACATTCAACTCTCTGGTTTTGAGTCCTTGACCTTTGACCTTTGACCTTTTCAGCACTTTTTTATAGCAGTTTTGAGTCTTCATAATAAGCATAAATAAAGCTCATTTTGGTGCTAAGACGCAGCTTTTATGATAAGTGGTCTGAATTGCTCTATAAACTGAAAAAGGCAATAAAAGCTATGAGTTGTCTTTTCATTATGAGTAAGAAGGGTTGTAATGCAGTAATGTAAGGGTAATAAAATGCACATTTGGGAGCTGATCACATCCTCATTCCTTCATCATCAGTGTGTTACTGCTGCATTAGGAGGATGGTTGCAAAATGTTTGTGTTATGTCACCACCCAAACACTAACAACGCCCATTATCTTCGGTATTACAAGCTCGAACCAAGACCGAAAACAGGCAAGCCCGACATATATGCTCGCATCAGAAAGAAGGTACACACTCCACTCACTAATTCCTGAATATATGTTTTGTAAGTACTGCAAAAATCCCATTTGTGTCATTCTGTTTCCGTTTTACAATTTATTTATAAATTATAACCAACGGATATGAATTAGTGAACTATATATGTGTGTACATACAAAATAGACTAGGAAATTGGGCAAAAACATGTTATTTCAATAAGTTAGTAGATAAAAGAAAGGTATAAATAAGTATAAGATGCTCAAACAAAGGCTTGGTTGGACATAAAATGGCCGACTTATATGGAAATGGATGTAAAGTTTGGATGGTCAACAAAGCATTATAATGTAGCCTTCTTGAATGCGTAAACGCCAGTTTGTAGTATTGACCTCTTAAGCAGTGGTGTCTTCATACACTACTTCTATAACCTTGGAACTTACAATGTGGAAATAATTAATAAACTTTAGAAATATGCAACGTCTTTAATAGAACACATGTATAGGATAGGAGGCAGTGCAGAGTTTATAAGGTATGACTTTAAAAGGGACATTTTTCTTTAGTTGGGTAATAGTTGTACCTCATGTCATGATATGATGATACACGTTTTGAGATTCAAGGAATTTTAGAATTGACAAAACTGCAAACATATTGGAAGCCCTCTTGGAGCATAAGTTTCAAACAAATTGAAGTACATATATATAACACTTCGTACACAATTAGAAGAAAACATGTTAATTCTTAATGTGAATTGAAATGTGTTGTAGGTACTACTGCTGCTTATGCTTAATACCTACATCACAGTCAAGGATATGACTTGTGCTATGGGCAACATTTGAAGAGTTGTTCATAATTAGATCTAAAGGGAGGGGGGGTATAGGCTAAAATACTGCATTGTTTTATAGCGTAGTTCATAAGTGGTGTTAAATAAATGGTACTCACCTAGTTACCTTATAGAATTCAGAACTCGATCACGCCACAAATCATAATAGTAATGAAAAGTTGATTCCGCACCTCAATTTCAGTTGAATGTAGAGGTAATGATATGACTTAACATGTTTGACAGTCGTTCATAAGCGGACATTTGGCTCACTGAAAATTAAATAAAATATGAAGAAAGAAAGAATTATTAGTGAGAGACTAAAATAATGGATGATTTTTAGTGGACGATAATCTTGTCACGATGTTGCATGTAGTCAGTTTTTTGTCCATTGTATGAAGTTTGATATTTTCTATGAACATGTTCTTCATGAAGAGGATATTATCTTTAGGAAAGTGAGTCTATCCAGTTTTCAGTTTTAACGAGTATGCGTTTTTTAATTGTGTATATGTAAACCTTTCCCTAACAGAATAAAAGAAGAAATTTTACAGCTAGTAGGATTAAGGTTTAGATATGAGGATATCATTCCACACCTTATAGGGTGATTATCCATGTGATTTTCTCTTTCCTTTTTCATGGTCGTGTTATCTCAAGTTGAGGGGACAGCAGAGAGGCTACGGCTGTGTGTTTTCCACTCCAACAAACATATGTATGTCTAGGTGATAGATGATAGTATGATGCATACCCTTGTTTCAGCTACTACACTACAGAAATCTATCGCCGAGGAATTTGATTACAACTTTGGTCCTACAATTGTAAGTTTTTCAACTGCAAACTTGGAAGAGGAACACTGTAACCAATGCATATGGTGGTATAAGTTATGTTTAGTGATCTGAATGCACTCTCTTACATTTTCGTTCATTTTCTAAATGACGACTTTGTAAGAAATTGTATGAATGTTTACTGCCTCAATGATTGTATTTCTCAATGATCGGCATAGCGCAATGTGGTTGATCCTAGATTATCTAAAGAAATAAAAAATGCTCCTTTTGTCATCATTGTGAGCTGCTATATGATTATATACAAGCCACATTTTCTGCTTAGACCTTGACATTTTGTGAAGATTTGTTTTTTCCTCTTGTATATCGATTTTTTCCTTGTGCATTTTAAAAAGGGATTTTTGATATTTGACATCTATTGTCTATGTCTAAGTTGTGAGGTGATCATCTTAGCAATATTTTACTTTATTTTATTTTATTTCTTGCATCAAGAAATAGCAAAGAAGGTAGGTGAAGTCATTGCCAAAACCTATTTAGAGAAAGGAATTCAAAAAGTGGTATTTGACCGTGGTGGCTATCCTTACCATGGACGCACTGAAACCCGTAATAATGGCAGGTCCAATTAATTATATTCTCATGGAGTGTAGGGAGTACGACCGACTTCTTAGTAAGAAGATTGGCCACACAAAAATCGCGAGGCTGAACCACATGCTTGATCAAAACCAAACCGTTGCAACTAGCAACTACCATATGTTAAAGTTTATTACTCAAATCCCGAATGACAACCTCCCCATTTTCAATCTCCATCAGATAGGTGTCACACTTAGGATCCCAATTCTCTCTATCTAGAATCAGTATGCTAGGTGTTGAACGAAGGAGATGGTGATTAGCGAAACCTGGATCTAGTATTGACTTTGACCATTGAGGACTTACTCGCCTTAGATCGTTTAATGTATGGACTGGAAATTTCTCCAAGGTTTTTAACAGAATGTCTTTGGGCAGATTTGACAACACATTTTTTTGTCTATTCTTCTCATTATATGGACACTGAATATTCATCTTTTACGAATAGAAAAATCTAATTAAGTAAGAGTAGTAATCAAATATCACAAGAAACTCACCTTTAATTAGCCGGAGGAGATTTTGATAAAAGAATGGGGTATAAGGAAATAGGAAATTAGGACTCATTTTATTTCTATTTTGGTTTGGATTTGAATTTGTTATGTGCCTTTTCCTTCTGTGTTTTGGTACTGTACACACCAAGGGGCTTATTAAAAATGCGTTCTCAAAGACAAATGGGCTCAGGTTTTAGATGGAACTTAAAACCAACCCGATGTCCCAAAGTCCTTGAATCCTTATCCATTAGTTAGGCCCATCACTCCATTTCAGGGGTAATCTGGTAAAATCATTGAGTGAAAAAGAAATGAATAGATAAGGAGAAAGCAATAAATGATATATAGCAAGATAGAGAGAATGGCATCCTTGTTCCTTCATCATCAGTGTGCTGCTGCTGCATTAGAGGATGGGTCGCAAAATGTTTGTGTTATGTCACCACCCAAACACCAACAACACCCAACATCTTCAGTATTACAAGCCCAAACCAAGACCAAAGACAGGCAAGCTCGACATGCTCGCATCAGAAAGAATGTAAACACTCCACTCACTAATTCCTAAATATATGTTTCGTAAGTAATGCAGAAATCCCATTTGTGTCTTTCTGCTTCTGTTTTACAATTTGTTTATAAATTATAACCAATGGGTATGAATTAGTGAACTATGTATGTGTGTACATACAAAATAGACTAGTAAATTGGGCAGAAACATGTTGTTATTTCAATAAGTTAGTAGATAAAAGAAAGGTATAAATAAATATAAATATGCTCAAGCAAAGGCTTTCTTGGACATAAAATGGCCAACTTATATGGAAATGGACATAAAGTTTGGAGAGAAAAGCCTGCATTGTGTATTTTTCTTGAGTGATGACACCATGGATGAAACTTTTTCAAGTAGAGAGATGCACACTTCTTCTTGCTAGATCACCACACAGCCACCTAGGTAGAATTTAGGCCTTATTTTACCATTTGAGCCTGATATATCCCACCTATATATATCATTTCCTTAGAAACCCTTTTGAAGCATTGCTATTAAGTTTTTTTCTTGTGAACCAAACTCCTTAACCCATATCTTTTAAAAAATAATATAGCTTACCTAAGTTGTTACTTGAGAAAATAGAGAAAGTGTACTCAAAGTCAGTTGCTTCCTGAACCGAAAATTCAAAGTTTCAAGACCACTTTCAATTAAAATCAAAATGAGAAGAAGATGTGACCACTTTCAAAAAAAACAAAACAAAAAAAATCTTGGGCCTTATTGAAAGTTACAATTTGAAGAAGCACTAAAGTTTGAAGTTTCTCTACGTAGTTGTGAAGACCCTATTCTCTCAAGTAATAGCTCCTTGAAATATTGATAATCGGTAATTTCAGGATTTTTGTCCTTTAAGTCCGAAATCCAAAGTCCAAAGTTCGTAAACATCCGATTAGTCAAGTTACCTTACTCACGTGGGTTGGTAGGATAGGTCTAGTCAGGGATTGTCCATACCTTAGGGCTCGGCAAGGTTCGCAACTGGATTTACTGCTTTTAGTGAGTAGGATTTTAGGTTATTTCTCTGATTTAGGTAAATTAACGGTAATGCAAGTAACGTTAAATTACAACAATTTATTTCTACGTAAAATAAACAGGGATAGAGATACAGGAAAAGGGTTAATCATAATCATGCAAAATCAGTTTCCAAAATTAAAGTACCATATCACTACAGCTCTAATCCGTCTCGAGTTCATAGACAAAACCCAAAACGGCATCGAGTAATGATCCCTAGTGAGATGAACTCAACTCTGAGATCATCTCACTAGCATAAGAAGTTGACTTAACATTCCATCTCTGGAATATCACTTCAGCTCCTGGTTTGATTATACACCAGCTGGACAAACCTAATGGCTAACGGCCACCATAAAGTCTCGTGCAAGCCTTGACTAGGTCTCTCACGAGACTGTTCTGGAGTATCAACACTTCAAACTTGGTCAGACTCGGTCATTTTGGGACCGGATGCATAATCTAAACTTAATTCCTAATTAGTGATTCTGGAACATTAAAGTGTCAACCTGATCCTCACATGAGCATCATTAACTCTCCCCTTGGGTGGATTTTAGCTCATGGTCATTGATGGATTGATTGGTCTTTCTGTATACAATAAACAAGTAAATGAAGAACAGGAATAACTTGAAGAAAAATGAATTTTATTAAAGTGAATACTTATAGTACTTGATACTACTTGAAATGAAAAGCTACTGAAGGAAATAAAACAACGAAAGCAAAATGAAAGCAAGAATGTAAAGGCTTAAAGTCTACCCTGCTTTCTCTCAAATCATCAAATATATATATCCCCTCTCATTTGAAGACCCCTTTTATTTTTGGTGGCTCATTGGTGGCTCAAATTTTGGCATTTTTACAACTTTCTGTCTTTGCGTAGAGCTCGTCGCCCTGGTAGTTTTGGCAGTTCACTTGCCGAAATTGGCATCTAGGTTTGAAAGATGTGAGCTTCGAAAGTTTGCTGCTTCTTGACACGTGGACCCATTCTACAATGGTTTTGTCCCTTTAGAATCTTCGCCTCTAGTTAGGCTATGTTGGGCTTCATTGGGGCTGAGTGGGAAGACTTCAAGTACACACAATATTCTCGTACTTTGATGCATGTTTTATTATCATATTCACGTTAACTACAAAAACCTGCAAAAATACAAAAATATAATTATTTCATGATTATTAAACACATAATTAACCAAAATGTTATGTCTCTCAGGGTTTAGTATTACAGTTTTGGGTGCTTATCACACCACCCTCAAACAGTACTTTGCTTATCCTCAAGCAAAGAAGAGACAAAAAATGATAAGTGGCCAAAAATGTGTTGTCTTATACTAAGTCTCATTTCTCAAAGTGCAGTTGCATTGACCGTATGCAACGAGGCCTTGAACAACTAGGACTTCCCTAGTTAACGAGTTATAGCCTCGTGAGAGTTTTCCAGAGAAGATACTCACAAACTTCATTTATACGACAATGACTCAATAACAAAGGCTTGTTCCCTTAATTAATCTCAGATATCTATATATACATCTCACAAGCGAGAGAAACAAGGATTAATTCTTTTGAAATTCAAGTTAATATACATATAATAATCAAAACATTTACATATGAACATATATGCAGTGATTTTTACAATGAAATGTACGAGCAGGGCCGTTTCTGGATCCTTTGGATAGCATCCTTAAGTAGGTTCTCACAGGTATGTGTCGAAACACAAATTCTCTCATATTTTTCCACTCAACTTTTGCTAACTCCAGTGTGCAGTGGGCACACATTTTCTCACATACTTAATGACAGTCAGAGGAACCGAGGTCGAGAATTCACATCTACTACTTATTATCACACCATCCTACTCCTAATTGAACTAGAGGTTTTTATTAGGTGTTATGGGGCTTAGGTGGTAGTGTAGAATAAAATGGAATGGAAAATTCAAAAATGATAAGTATGAGAGAATAAGGTCTTCAAGATATTTATACTAGAGAAATCCTTATTTTCTTCCTTGCTTCTAACATGAGTTTCCATACTTAGCTTTTTTAAGCTTTTGTATTTCCTTTTGATTTGATTTTGGGGGAAATTCTAACTTTGATTTTTCTTTTGATTTTTGGAAACATATTTCTATTTTTCTTTTTCTTTTCTTTTGAAGTAGGTAACTGATTTTGATTTGTGACAAGTTTTTCTCTTCATTTTTCCACACTTCATCCTATTTCTCATACTCATCATCTAGGTGGGCTTATTTATTTGTGGCTAATAGATGGGTAATGAATTTTTGATGAAATAGAAAGGGTTAATGAAAGGTTCAGTGGGGTGACTAGCAGTAAAAATTTTTACAGGTGTGAATTTTTAGCTATATCGATCCAAAGAAGGCTTAAATTCTCGCCTAGGATTCGGGTAGTGATCAAGTAAGTAGACGTGTGAACTTTTCTATTCGGAAAAACTACTCCTCTGTGTCATTACTCACATATCACACAGTTTGAGATTTTTTAGTTAGATTCTCACAGGATATAGAAATTAAGTTGTCTAACCGTGGGTCCCAGAAACTTACTGCTATATACATTTAATGATAGTCAGTACACGAATGCTCATGAAAAGATGTAAAAACTATTGCATACGTATTAACTTATGTTTCTAAGAACAAATCCTAATTCCACTGCAAGGGAGAGATTTCTAGATATTTTTTATCACAGAAAAAGAAACGAGACTTTGTCACTAAATACACTTATTTAGACAGGAAATAAAACTATATACAACCTATAAATGCTTAATTTTTGCGAAAGGTTCTAACCACCCCCAAACATATGGACGTTGTGTCCACAAAGTGTCAAGAGGAAGAAAGAATATACCTATGAGACTTGAGCAAAAATATAGCTGACATCTTCAACAGAAAATTATGCTAACACAACATATATTATACAACACAAAAGTGAAAGCAGGTTATTTATTTTTCACACCAAAATGGAAAACAACAAATATGTACATCAACTTACACTGCCCCAATTACGAATTGGGGGTATGTCCATTCTAGCTTCATCTTTATCGAAATGTCATTCTTTAGCGTCACACCAGTTTATCACGGTCTGCCAAACTTTGCTCCACTTTCTCTTTCCAGAAGTGTCCAAATGAGCTATCAAGTTTTTGTCTTTGGGGAAGCAATGAACGTACCTCAGGTACCTTGAAGAGCGCCAACGCCAGACCCGAAATCTCAAAGAACAAATTATCATGTTCGCCCCACATAGAATCTACTCGTACCCAGTCATGAAAAGTGGCCGAAAACTGTGGGGAGAATGTCCTCATTATTCGACATGCGGTAACTGGCAAGGTGATATAAAGTTGTCGAGAAAGACAAGCCCTTTTCAGGTTCTTAATTACGAGGTTCGTGATGTCGAAGGTGGTATGTTGCTGAGACAGAGCATGGAAAGTCTTGCAAGCTGATTTGGTGATAGTGGAAAAATGTCAATCCCCCGTGATGTTTAAAAGGATAAACAACATGGCAGTCCCGACATTCATTGTCATACTTGCTAGGGGAATTGATTTAATTGGCCATCGGCCAGATTCCTCACATTCAATGACTTGGGTTAGACCATCGCCATAGAGGCCGGCGAAATCTTCCCAAAAGTAGTGATTAAAGGTGTTTTGGCTGATTATAGGGAAGGTCCAAAGCCATAGCAATTGTTGGCTCGTAAAAGAGATGTCTGGTGTTACCAATACAGATTGCAAATCCGTTCAAAAAGAAATCACGTGCAGTAGGTGTATCATCCATATGATCATAAAAATAAGCTGTCAAACCTGGAGAGTATGTCTACTCAGGGTGCAGAATAAAAGAGGTCCAACCAACTTGGGTGATAAGGTCTCTGAAAAGATGTCCATATACAGGAGAATTCAGCAAAGCATGGAAGGATTGTTCAGGGATAATCTTTCGAGGTGCCATTGTAGAAGACGTGTGATGAAAGATACTACCTGTAGACAAAGATAAACCAAAAATTAGAATACGATGGAAATGACTAAGTAAAAACAAATGACATTTATTACAATAGGAAAATTGCACTATACTAAAAACTAAATAGAAAATGACAAAGAACATAAATTTGCAAAATTTAATTTGGGTCATGGCCCAAGTAACGGCAAGGATCCTTAGGTGAGAGAAATCCATTTATAAGATTCTCGATGAAGTCAATCCGTGCAACAGGGCGCTCTGTGTCTGGTAAATCTCGGCTTGGTTCTCCATTATGAGATTATGATTTGCCAAGAACTGGTTGTGGTTGTGCAAGAATTGTGCTTGTTCCTCGTCTTGTATTGTCTGAAGGTCGTGAAATTCAAGAAGACTAGTGATGATGATGTTCTAACGTGTGTATAATGTCATTAGTCCGTGGTGAATTAAACGAAGACTTTCCATAGGATGAAATACGTTGTGTATTGCATTTTCAGCGAAGATGTTGACAGCGGAACAAGCTTCTCCGGTTTCTGCACCGGCATGGTTCTTTGCAACGTCGGGAGTCCAAAAACCGTTCATGTAGATGGAGTGAATGGTGAGAATGTTAGATGTTTTGAGGTAGGTAGTAAGAGCAATAATAGGAAAACCCCAACACACCATGATAAGTGTCACAATGGTTGGCAAAGGAGTTGACTTTTTCCTGGCACGTGCGATCGCGTTCCAGAGAAATTAAATTATGCAAAAATCATTGATTTTGCCCTACAATACCCAGAGTAGATGGAGGAGGGGTTTTGTTATTTCGAAAGTCTTAGATGTGCCGAGCACATTATGGGCTAGCCATTGGATCACAGATAATTGGTTCCTTTGCAAGGATCGCTGACAAACAATGCGGTTTTTCCGGTTGTATTCACCGTAAATGATAGTTGCAAACATTAGATGCCTTATATTGTCTAATGGCGAATCCTGAAGGTGTGCCCCAGGGTTTGTTATGGGAATTTGAAGGACCTTGGAGATGATTTCCGGAGTTAATTCGCGATCACATCTATTTGCACGGACAAAGAATTGCCCGTTTTGGAAATAATCGTGTTTATAGAAATGTAGAACCAATTCTCTGGAATAAAGTGCCTCCTTATGATGTAATAGAGGGAACCATCCTCAACGTAAAATTTCAGTATCAAAATATGGGTGAAATAGACCGCTCTGAAAATTTTCCATAAAATTTTGCTCGGGCACGAAAATTCGAATGAGGGCCATTAAAGATGGAAGGAATGGAGTGGTGAAGATAATTTAGTGAAAAAGGGAAGACTGGATTTGGGAGGTGTCTAGCCTTGCTATAAATAAGCACCAATCCGAAAGTTAAGAAAATACGGATCGAGGTGTCACAAGGTAGTTAGACCACGTGTATCCTCTAAAATAATTCTATCGAGGTGCTTGCCCAAAAGATCGTTTAAAATCAAATCCCTGAGACTGTAAATCAAACATGGGAAGAGATAGAATATACAAGAGAAGGTTTCACAGGGTAGTTTGACCAACTTGTATATTCATAATCCATTCAACAAGGGCACAAAAGTGGATGTAGTGTGGAGGGGAAAGAATAAGGCATGCGACTACAAAGAGTAGCATACTCTTCCTAATAAATAAATAAATATATATATATATATATATATATATATAATCTCACAATAAGTAGCGTAATTAAGTATAACAACAAGGACTACGTAAATGTAATCTCACAATAAGTTGTAACAAAGTACAGGGATGTGAAAACACACCATAATGACAACGGAAAAACAAAATACAAATCTATATATTGGATAGGACTATATGCCACATTAACAACATTACGATGATAAAACTAACAAGCATGAATACTTGAGTAGCATATTCAATTTGTCGTTGCTCGAACTTTTTTAGCGCATCCATGAAGCGGAAGATTTGGAAGAACTTTAAGAAAAAAGTTACTAGAATTAAAGAAAAAGTGTAGAGGGGAGAAGATGAAAGGATTGAATATGAAGGATGTGGTGAACTTTCTATTTATAGAAAGAAAATGGAGCTGTTTTCTGACCGTTTTGGTGACTGTTTTAATGACCATTTTGCAAATCGTTAGTGGACGGTAAAGCTCACCGTTAAGTGTGACGTCAAAATATATATATATATATATATATATATATATATATATATATATATATATATTGGAGATCGATAAGATCTAATATAATATTTGACAAGGCAGAATTTTTGGAAAATGTAGGAAATAAAAGACATACTAGGGTGGAAAATTAAAATGTAAATACGTAAATAAAATATCCAACATAAATAAAATATAAGTCAGAGAAAATAAAATGTCTACTGAGAATCCTCAGGGGCTGCTGAAGAAGAACCAGGAGTCCTTCGACGGCGTGCAGGACGAGCTCCCATGGAGGCTAGCTGCTCCTAGATATCGCCTAGAGTCTGCATCACCTGGTCCTGAAACTGGTGTTGGTTCTCCATGAGCATTCGCTGGAATTGACTCTGGCGAGTAGTCATATGATCCTGAAATGCATTCATGGAAGTGCTCATTTCTTGCTGAAATTCGCCCATGGTGTCTGTCAGCGACTCGTGGTAAGTGGTCATATCCTCCCTGAACTCACCCATGGTATGTTCCATCGATACCTGATGAGTATACATGTCTCGCATGCCACTGTTCATAGCGCATAGGGCATCTATAAGACGTCTCATCTAGCTCATAGCAACCTCATTAAAGAAAGGTGGAGGTGGTGGCAAAGGTGGAGCCACGTTATCGTGTTCAGCCGCCATACTTGCTGTGGGTTCCCATGGGGACAGTATGCACTTCTTGAAAATAGTCATATTCTCATATGGTAGCATAGGGACTAATGGGGTGGCAGACAGGAAACCCAAATTAGTCATAACTTGCATGACAAGAACGGCAAGAGGGGCTAACCTGAGTGTGGCATGCGTAATGATGTCGAAAAGAAAGGTCACTATGCATAAGTTACCCTTTCGCTCCTAGAGGACCCAGAGTAGGTGCAGAAATGTCTTGTTAATGTCAGATGGCTTAGAGGTGCCAATGACATTCTGACCCAGCCATTAAGTCACGGCAAGCTGGTTCCGCCGCACAGAATGTTAATACGTTCATTTCCCATCCAGATTATACTCGCCCTCGATTAGCGTATCGAGCATAAGATTGTAAGTCTGTGGATAGATAGACTGCTGCTGAGTCAGCACATGGTCGACTAGAGGTATGCCCGTGATCCCGGATATCAAGGCGGGTGTGACTTGGCAGGGCATGTCGTCGATGGTGACCCAAAAATGGTCGCCATTAAAGCCGCCATTGTTGTAGAACTTGAACACCAAATCCGTTGAATAACTACCACCATTGGCATACAATAGATACTCCCATCCTCTATAATGTATTTCCGTATCAAAAAATGGAGCAAACATCCCACTTTCAAATAGGGATCCAAACATTTTTTTTGTCTGAGATTCGCCTGTTTCCGGCCATTTTGTGATCGCAGGAAGAGGATAGGTATTGATTTGAGATGATGGGAAGAAATTGAAATTGGTGGTGGAACAGAATTTGATTCTGAGCTGTGGTGGTCACGCGCGAGCTTGGATTTAACTTGGGGCTGTCTCGTGTGAGACTGGAATTTAAGGGGATGAGATCCGGTTTTTGTGGGGGAAGAAAGATTGAATGGTGACGCGTGGGAGAGATGTCTTGGTTTATAAATGGGCCGAGAATCACAAGATTTGGTTGGGCCCAAATCAACCTAAAGCCCAAATCAAACCTAAAAAATGTAAACGCACACACATTACTCGTTCGGACTCCAAATTGGATTGGATAAATGAGCTACCGAAATGATTGGCACGAAAAATGCCATCCAATTCTATGTGTCATTCTCAAAGTCCAAAAGAGTTTTTGAAAAGAAGGAGGGATGTTTTATTTATAAACAATGGGTTTTTTTTTTCTTTTTTGGTTTTATTTCTATACAAGGGATATTAATGTTAACAACACTAGATGTACAGAAGACTCACCATCTAAACTGCTAGGCAACTGTCATGTCAGCTCTAGAGCGAACTCAATCCAGCCAGACTGTGGCTTCACCTTTATGTATTATGGGTTTAAGGGCAGGATGGTACCATCCTAAATCGTGTGCGCTACGGTTTAATAATATTGCCCTTATTACATACGGCTATCTGATAAGAGCCCAAAACTGTAGTTTTAACCCCTTAATAATCATACTGTTAGACCAATTATGTGAATAATAAGTAAGAGTTAATACTGATTAAGTGTTTTTTATGCATTTCAGGCTTCAAAGTCCATTATGTGCAGAAATGTGCCACTTTAGCGAGATAAAGGAGCAAAAGTCAGCAGAACTTCCGAATGCCATATCTTTGGACTCAGACCTCGGATTGAGGCCTACCTTATGTCAAAACGACCGGCTCGGAAAGAGCTTTGCAATGGTCCAAGCCTTGACCCAATCAGAGGAGCAGAAGTGGACGAAAAGTCTGTGGAAGACAACTGCAGCTGAAGAGGCCTTTTTGGACTGAAAGAATTGGGTTTTGGGCGATTGGCCCAAACCATGGCTCCAAGCCCATGCACGATTTTTGGATCTGAATGTATAAAACAAAAGCTTAGCTCTTCATTAATGGTAGCAAGTAGTTGGAAAATAATAGATAGCTTAGAATAGAAAGTAGCCATTAAAAATAGCTTCTAGATCTAGTTTTATTTAATTGTTTTGATTAAGTATAGTTTCAATATCTAATTCATTTCATTAGATTAAACCTTGAATCTTGTTCTTCATTTGATTAGATCAATAAAGTAGTATTCTTTATCAATTTCGATTTTGTCAATTCCAATTCTAGATCTAATTTCGATTCATGTCCTTAGTTCAATTTAGTCATTAAATTAGATTTCATTATTGTTTAATTAAATAAATTTCAATGCTTTATATTATGTTTAGTTTTAATCTAAATGGAAATGATTGCGGAATGATTCAAGGCTAAACCTCCATTAGAGGGGGTTGTGAAGCCTTGATGAAAGCTTGAGTCCCGATTATCGTAAAGTCGTATTATTTTCTATTCCACTCTAGAAATGATTAGTTCACCATGAGAATGGGTTTAATTGTTCACATGCTAGTTATGATTGGTAGAAATGCCATGTATAATTAGGGATTAGGAATAACCAATTGTTCTGAAGGCGAAGCGATTCAATTCGGATTACTTGACGATTCGTCGTTAGTGGATTAAGTTGAGTTAAGGTGGAATCAATCCCCTCTAACTCCTTATCATAGAATCAACGTAGCCTTCCCATAATTATTTAGATAATCGACTAGTTGCATCTTGTGGGTAGTTGCATCGTAGTATAATTCCCTTCGTAAAACTCTCATAGACTTAAAAGCGACTAGTTAGATTAGAAAACATCCATGCTAGAGCACTAGGAGTGGAACGAACTTATCTACTCCACTATATCTCATAGGATTGAGAGTAGAAATCTTTGATAACTCAAACGTAAAACTACAAGTTTAGTTTACTTTACGTTGTGGATTCATCGTTCATTTTAAGAGGTAGACTATTCATATTACAGAATCAAATGGCTATTGCCATCTTAGTTGCACTTTAGCATTGTTTTCATAATAGAATTAGTAATTTTAAGTTCCATTTGACCCACCCACCCTTGTTTGATTCATACTTGTGGTTGTTGCGTTTCAGTTTTGGAAAAATTCGCGAGAAAATACGAAATTGGCCACGCTTCAAAAGAGAGCGCGACCAGCGCTATGTTCTTGGAATTTGATCAATATTAACCGAATTGCCGCCAGCTTCAAAGAGAGCGACCCGCTAAAGTTCTTGGACTTCGAATTTACATAGAAGCGCCAGCGCAAGATTTTTGAAATTTCGGATTTCCACGGTTTGATTCGAACTTCGAAATATCAAGTTTTTTGATGTTCTACTCTCTTATATATACACTGAACACGCGCATACACAAGACGCTATTCATAAGCGAAGCAAGGACTAATCAGGTATTCCTTTCTTCCCACACCTCGCATCTCTGTTAGAGGTTTATACTAGTACATCGAATTGTTTGGAGTGTTGCATGTTTAGTTAAGCTCGACTTAGCCTTGCATGAGATTAAGGTCCGGGCGAACAAAACACCTAACGTAAATACACAACAACATCAACAAACAAGTCTATCTAGTATACCACAAACTACACCTCTAGCTACTATATCACACACACCACCGATATAATGGGGAAGAAAGAGAGACTCCTCTCTCGGACTTCTACAAAGCCTTGGCGATAGCCCCAAATCTTGCATCGTTAGCACTAACCGGGGATTTGAGAATCCCTCCAAATATTTTTAATTTGTTACCCGTTTTTCATGGTTTAGACCATGAAAAACCTTACCAAAGACACGCGTAGGATTGAACAAGTCCTAACAACATTCCACCATCCTACGGTTGGTTGAACAAATTAAATTAAGGGTATTCCCTTTCACCTTAGCCCGATAAAGGCGTCTTGGTTAAAAGCCGCCTAATTACAATGGACTCGTGGGCTAAACTTGTTCAAATTTGTTTATGGAACATTTTACCCACCCCTAAAGACGGATGAGATGCTTTCCAAGATTCATTTCTTTTCGACAAAATCCTCATGAATCATTTTGAGGCTTGGAATCGTTTCACCGATCGCTTATAGAGTGTCCACACCATAACTTAGCAAAAGACACGTTAGTTCGTGGTTTTTTCAAAGGACTTCAAAGATCACCATAAAGAAGTCCTTGACATAATGAATGGGGTAGTTTCTTAAGTAAAGGAGCCCCCGGAGGCTTATAAATTTTAGAGGATCAAACTAAAGCGAAATAACAACCTGGGGGGTAGTGATGATATCCCCCGCTCCGCTAGTTCTTCTTCCACGATTAAGGCTACCGGTATGTTTGAGGTTAAATCAGATCCCGAGCTTAAAACTCGATTGAATCCCTCACTAAAAGGTTGATGCCATTTCGTACAACAAAAGCCAATCCCGTTATGAATGTAAATTCAAATCCATGTAGTTTCATTTGGAGCCCCGAGCATCCCGATTCCCATCGTCCTATAGCCTATGAACAGGCTTGTTCCATTAATAGTGAACCTAACACCCCTTGGAGACAAAATCCCAACTTCGGGTTGGCGGAATAACCAAAAACGTCACACCTCAAGGGTACAATAATCAATATGTTAGGCCTCACGAAAGCTTTAACCAAGCCCCACTACGACAAAGGGCGAGGTCGAGGGGTAATTTTAATAATTATAACAACCAAGTGCAACCTCGACAAGGTCAAGCACAAGGTCAAGGTAATTATAATAATTATAATGCTAATAGAGGTATCGTTAGGTAAATAATAACTATCAAAATCCACCAATAAATAATTCACGGGGAAATAGTTCGAATAACACCACCCGTGACCACTACACCCACACAACCGGATCGTCTAGACACCTTTATACAAGTGAGCCAAAACTTTTCCAAACCATGGCTCAATCCAACCAACAAACTTCTACAATCCGTTAATAATTTAACCCAACAATTGGCTCAAGATAAAGCCCAACCCAAAGGTGTGTTTCGTGTAACGCAATACCTAATCCTAAAACAACAAACACGCCTTTGAGGTCACCGATAATACTAGTAATGAATATGAAAATGTAGGTGAGATAAATGCCATCACCACTCTTCGTTCGGGCAGAGTGGTTGATAACAAAGTAACTATGCCTATAGTTACCCCCACCAAGAACCCCTACACCCGCTATATTACTAGATACCGAAATAGAAATGAAGAGCCTACCACCGTAGAGGTACCCGCCACAACACAACCTAAGAAACAGAAAGCCACGGTTAAACATCCGGTGATACCATTGCTAAATATAGAGGCCGAAACCACCGTTTCCACAAAAATTAGCCATGTTAACTAGGGATACAAATTACGAGGAGATTAGGGACGTTTTCAAGAATCTAACTATAAACCTTCCCTTCCTCGAAGCTATTAAAAGCTACCACATCATGCTAAGTTTCTTAAGGAATTGTGTACTACTAGGGCGTAAAACAAATATACCGAAAAGGCGCTTTTTAGAGAACAATTCCCAACCTTATCCGAACATAATGGAATTGTTAAGTACAAAGGACCCCGGTAGATCCTATCGCACAATGCACCTTAGGAGATTCTATATACGACGACCGCATTATTAGACACGGGGGCTAGTGTTAACTTACTCCCATTTTATTTGTATAGACAAATAGGTCTAGACAAGATGCAACCCACTAAAATGGCGTTGCAATTAGTCGATCGGTCTATTAAGTACCCTAAGGGTGTAGTCGAAAATGTCTTTGGTAAAAGTTCAGGATTTCTACTATATCGGCTGATTTTGTAGTCCTCGATACGAAGTCGCTAACGACTGTCGATCATTCTAGGCGCCCTTTCTTGGCAACCGCCAACGCTTCATTAATTGCCGTGATGGTTCAATGTCCATGTCTTTTGGCCATCTTGTCATTGAAGTCAATGTTTTAAAACAAGGACACAGTTACCCGATTCGCCTATGGATGGAGAGGTTAGCATGATCGAGCTTTGCTCGAGATTATTTCAACAACACGTTCCCCGATAGTCATATGCGAAAATTCTTTCCTTTGGAAAGTCGGACTCAACATTTTCATTCCTACACTAGTCGATACACATATTATTGATGAGGGCCGGGATAGATAACTTTTTCAAAGATGTAGAGGACTACCATAGTAATGTGGATATGACCAATCTTGATGAGGAATTTGATGAGTTTCTTCGAGTAGGTGACAATTCACCCTATCAAGAACTAACTTGCACAACATCCACCTCGATTCCCCTCCTTCCACCCTTTCAAAGGAACCTCGAGTTTGCACTCGAGCCTCTTTGTTTCTCCCCGTGCTTCATAATTTTTAAATCCTCCTAACAAACGGATACTTGAGGAAGGACAAACTATTTGACACCTTCATTTTCAGAATTGAGACAGTCCCTACACACACAATGAATGAGTTGATTGCCAAAACCACATCATCATTGTGCAGGCTGTCTTTTTCTAAAAACGTATCCATATCCACCATATCCTCCACAACCATTCACTTTTCCACACTTATTTACTAAAACACCCACGATTCAAAAATGAAAAAGAAGGTGCATGATAAGTTACACAATAGGGTTATCCGACTTCGTTTGGATTCCACTAGGCGTGTCGTAGGAAATCTTGGTGCTTCATTGTGTTTGGATATTTTTTCTGTGATATTTATTTATGGAATGATCCACAACTATTTAGGTTGTTGATATATGATCAACTGCATGTTCATACATATGTTTTAGATAAAGTCTTGAGTATCTGACTATAAACGACTCAAATTTCTGTGTTGGTGCATTTCCTTTCATTCCAATATATTGGTGAGTGCACTATTAAGGTAACCGGGCCCTCCCTATGGAGTGTGTGGCTGTAAGTACCGGATCCTAAGTCCACGGTTCACATAGTTCACGTTTTCCACTCTTGCATGTTTTCTCAGATTTTTGAGTCATGTTTCTCTATGGTGTGAATTATGTCTTTATTGCTTATTGTTTTTCCTTCTAAAACTAAAATAAAAAATTAAAAAATAAAATAAACATAGTAATCTAGGAAGTCTTGGGAATCTGACTTTAAAAGACCCACTGCTAAAAACAAATTTTCTAAAATTCTTGTAAAAAATTTGTTTGGGGGTGGGGTGTTCGTGTTTCCGTACTAAAATGTTTTATGTCCCATTAGAGTTGCTTAGGCCGTTTTATTGTATTACGATTCAGATTGACATAATCTATTAATTTAGATTTCATTCGTTCGCATAACTTACGTCATGCACGCATTTCGAGGCGTTTTCCACTATCACGTATGTCATCTGAAGTCGGAATAGAGTGTTTTATGGATCATTGGATAGGAAATTCTCTCATGATCATTTCCATATCTCATTCGCAAAAATCGGACCCGATAGCTAAGGCGGGAATTTTGATTTGAAATTCGCGAAAAAAAAAAAAAAATCAAAATTTCGATTTTGGGCTTGTTCAACCACCCGCCCACCAGCCCATGGAGCGCTTCGCCAGGCTCTTACATTCTTTAGCAACAGTTCATCGTTTTCATCTTCCACCGCCATTAACAAACCTCCAAACCTAGAAAATAAAAATTAAAAAGAAATACCATAAACCCACGCCAAAAATCAAATCCCAACCCCAATCGACTTTAAACACCAATCAAAACCACCTCCACCAAGTTAACCCAACAAAAACCACCAAAAATTCAAAAATTTCGTGCTGCGCCGCCACCACTCCGCCGCCACCACTTTTCTTTAGGTCGGTCAAGTTAAACCACAACTACCACACCCTCTACAAACCCCAAACCGTATTCAAACTTCAAATGGCTCAACGCCGTATTATACCGGAGCAGATCTTCACTGCAGACCATTTCGCGCCGTTTTACGGTGACGAAATGGCTAGTAGAGACTGGAATAGTCTCTGGTACTCGACCGAAGACTTCTACCACGAAGACTTGGTCCGACGATTCTACAACACTAGGGAGTTGGGGGAGTAGGATTTTTGTGATGGTCGGGGAAGAAGAGAAGCGGAGTTAACTATCTTGGTTGTTGGTCGAGATTCTAGGCATTCCGCCTAGAATCCATCTGGAGGCCACCTTACAGGAGCCCCAGTTTGACGGGGTAGAGCCGTTGATGGGCGTTACTGTCATCAATGGGAGTTACAATCCAAACTCTCATTGTGTTCGCCAGGCATCCCTCAGGACCAACCAACTGGCTACAGCTCAGTGGATTGGTCGGAATGTCCTAGGCAAGGACAAGGTCAGTGACATCGGTCTGACCTGCCTCCATGTCCTATGGGTACTCCAGGAGCAGAAGTATGATTTCTGCATCCTGGAGTTTTTGCTGAACATTATTAGGGGGTTCGGAAGGTCTTTGGCACCTCTCCCTGTGCTTATTACTAAGATCATGCTGAAGATGAAAGCAACTCCTGCATCTAAGAGGATTTACATTACCCTGCACCGTAACCCGCGTATCTATAGGGAGTGTGTCCAACAAGTTTGGAGGAGGGCTGAGGATAGAGAGGAAGAAGAAGAGGATGGTGGAGCTGGGGGACAGCAGGATGATTCGGAGGAGGATGAGGAGGATGGGACTTGCTTTGATACGGATGCCCTTGAGGAGGTGTTGGTCGATCTTTGAAGCGCATGACTATGCTTCATAGGGGCATCGCGTTCACTCAACACTCTCTCATGCAGACCTCCGGACTCGACAGCGACCATTCATCACAACCGAGATCCGCACCCGAGGGAGGGAGGATGAGAGATGGGAGCAGGCGAGGGCTGAGATGGAAGCCCAGCGCCAGTTTAGAGTGGATATGCTAGCACTCTTCCCACCTCATACAGACTCTGCCTCTGAGGACACAGCCTACGACGAGGCATGAGCGCCGCCGAAGGCGATCTGCTCTTGGACCTTCGGAGCCCGTGAGCCACCACTAGAGATCTCGGCCCTCACCACCACCCTTGGTGAGGTGTTTAGAGAGGATGAGGAGTGATAGTCGTAGTTATTTTTGTTTTATAAGTTGTTGTTTTATTTATTTTTGTTGTTTTTATTGTAATGTAATTTTTATTCTCGTAATTTGAATTTTGTAAGTGAAAGGACCTCCGAATGAAAATTATAATATAAGGGGTTATTTTCAGTTTGTGTGCTTGTTTCATATTGACCCCACCTTCCCAACTTGTTTGGGGGTGGTTTGATTATGTCAAGCTGTATTTTTTATAAAAAACCCTAGTGTTAGAATTTACTGTGGAGTAAGGTGAAAATATGGAGTTTAGGCCTATCTATGATTGAGAATCATTGTAGGATGAAATCTAGATTAAATAGGTACATTCAGTCATAAAATCCAAATAAGAGATACTGGGTTTGAATTAGAATCCAGGATATGAGTTGTTTCCGTTTTCGAGTTTGGAAAATTTAGGATTTCCGGAAACTGCCGTAATTAGTTTTGGCAACTTTCCGATCCATTCTAGCAACTTTAAACCTATATAAACTTGATACAATCTATCCTCACAACTCACACTACACCTAAACACCATCACGCACCCTTCACACCCAAGATTCCCACGTTTCGTCTCCATTTTCACAAAATCGCAACTTCGGAGCGCCGCGTCTAGTTGAAGGCCAGCTTCTACACTACTGTCGGAAAAATTTGCTCGAGCGCCCGGCGCTTCAAGTCAAAGCGCGACCAGCTAAGTTCTTGGAATTTAAAATACAAAAGCGGCGCCAGCGCCTCTATTTAGCCAGCGCCAGCTCGACTTCTGGACCAGAAAAATTCCGGTTTTTCGCGTTGTGCCCGGTCGTTTTGCAGCTATTCCGAACATAGTTTTGAGATGACATCTCCCATAATAATACCGAACAGTCTTTCGAAGATTTGTTCCAAAGCACTACTTATGGTGCTTGGTTTCATGAGGTGATCACATACGTTGGTGGGAACCTCTTATGGTAAGACCGGCTGAACTTTATTCTCCAAAGACTTGCATCTTATTTTTATAATAACTGCATTTTCTTTGAGAGACCGGATGGAGAACAAGTGTTCTCCATCACCATTGACGATGAACCAATGGAAATTACCGTGTTCTTGCTAGCATTTGTTCTTGGACTTGCTATGCCATTTGAGATACAAGACCCATGGTGCTATTGGGTCGATAATATGCATGTCTATACTTATGAGTCTTTGCACGAGGCTTATGGGGCAGGCATTTTTCCGTGATTGAGGACCAAAGGGGACTATAGCGCGTTGCCCTTGGTAGCCCCGGGTCCATGAACATAGGAACTGTTATGTTTTGGATTATGCTAAACATTTTAGGGAATGGCGTTTTTCTTACGTGAATGACGCCACTTGCAGCGTTTTCCTTGCTTTTAGCCAATGGGCGCCCGGTTCTATGACCTTCCGGGACTTTGATGTCTAGTTTAGCACGAGCCCATACCATGAGGCATAAGTACCTTCTTATGCCTGTTCTAATTTCAACGATTATGCTATGTTTCTTTCCTGTTTTTGTACACGTTTTCACGGATTAGATTAAGGTAGACATGGTGCGACCCACCAATAGTATTATTCGATCTTTCCGTGCAATGACTTGGCATGGGTGGCGGATACAACCTCACCAGGTTGCACCCTACACCCCATCAGACCAAGTGGCACTTAATAGGTTAGCAACCATAGATGATAAATGGCGTGAAGCCTGGCAAATTATCATAGCATGGCAGATCGCTGAAGGAACCTCACTTCTTTATAGAAGTAGAGGATGATGAAGATGACGAATAACAACGGAGTGGAGGTAAGTTTTAGTTCATAGTGTCTGCTTATGTCCCAAGCAATTTAATTATGTTAACCCCATAATGGGTAGAACTCTTATAGAGTTGTGTCAGTTTTTATTTCCTATATTAGTACGTTCTAACTTTGTTTTGCAGATGTTCCTGAAATTCACGCGTTTCAATGGTATTTTTCCTACCCTCTTTATTTAAATGCTTTGAGGACAAAGCATGCTTTTTGTTTGGGGGGGGCATAGAAACACGTGTAATTAAGACATCTGTTACGATATAGATAGACATAATATGCATTTGTTTTCTAGTTAAAATTTCAAAAATTTAAAAATATAAATAAATAAGTCATGCTATACACTTAGGAATATTGGTATTGTATCTTTCTCCATGCTTTTAACAATCTAGAAGTCTCACATAGTCATTTGCATCGTAATAATGGTTAGAAACTTAGGTTAATAATGTAGGTAATAATCTTTGCATCTATCTATAAATATATTACATGAGTATCTATGATTGTTAGCGATAAGTTTTTCAAATCTAGGCTAGAGTACTTATTCTAAAATCCTGGAGAATATAGCCTAAAGCCTTATATGAGCTAAACATTTGAGAAATGACACAAGGGGGAGAAGTAAAATCCGGATAGAGAAATCACACGCCCACTTGCTTGATCACTAAACCATATCCTAAGTGAGAATTTAGGCCGCTCTTTGGATCGATATAGCCGTAAATTCAAACCTATGAATTATTTTCCGCTAGTCGCCACTCTGAGCCTTTCATTAGCCCTTCCATAAACCACAATTCCTTTACCCCGTTACAAAAACAAAAAAAAAAAAAAAAAAGAGAATAAATCAACCTACCCAATTTAGAATAAGTCTGAGAATAGAATGAGTGAAGAAAGAAGAAGAGAAAAAACCTGTGTAAAAAAAAAAATTGTTAGTTGCTTCAGAAAATAAAGAAAAGAAGTTTCCATCCAAAGAAAAGAAAAATAGAAATAAAATAAAAACTCAAAAAAAAAAAAATAGAATAAAAGGGAGTCAAAAGCCAAAGAAAAGAAAAAGAAAAATATGGCTAAGGATGGAAACAAAGTATAGAAGCAAAAGAAAATAACAAGGTTTTCTCTAAGTTACATAATACGAAGACTCTATTATCTCAGACTTGTCCTTTTGAATATCCATTTCCTTCCTTCTTAAACCACCTCCTAATCCCCGTAATACCTAATAAAGACCTCTAGCTCAATTAGGAATAGGTGAGTGTGATAGTAAGTGGCAGATGTGTTTGATCGACCCCGGCTTCCTTGTTGTCATTGAGATTGTAAGGTAAAGTGTGCCCTTGTATTAATCGGAGTAAATAAACTTGAGTGCAAAAATCGAGTGTTGTTTCTTGACTATTATTGTGAGAACCTACTTAAGGACGCTTATTCCGAAGTTCTCTAAAACAAACCTGCTAAACATTTGATAGTACTACTCATTGTATATATGTTTAATGTAGATGATTGATTATTACGCATATATTAACTTAGGGTTTTGACTGGTTATTCTTATGTAATTGCTAGAGAGATGTATAGATAGTTGAGCATGAATAAGGAAACAATAGTTTTATTTTCTTAGTCGCCAGAGTATAGATGAAGTTTGTGAGTACCTTCATGGAAAACTCTCACGAGGCTATAACTTCGTCCACTAGGGAATTCCTAGTGGTTTAAGGCCTTGTTGCATATGGTCAATGCAATCGCGACTCAAATAAACGAGATTAGGTAGAACTCCATTTTTGGTCACTTATTCTAATTTTCATCTTTGCTTGAGGACAAGCAAAATCTTTGTTTGGGGGTGGTTTGATAAGAGCTCAAAACTGTAGTTTTAACCCCTTAATAATCATACTTGTTAGACCAATTATGTGAATAATAAGTAAGAGTTAATCTTGATTAAGTGTTTTTATGCATTTCAGCTTCAAAGTCCATTATGTGCGTAAATGTGCCACTTTAGCGAGATAAAGGAGCAAAAGTCAGTGAGAACTTCGAATGCCATATCTTTGGACTCAGACCTCGGATTGAGGCCTACCTTATGTCAAAACGACCGGCTCGGAAAGAGCTTTGCAATGGTCCAAGCCTTGACCCAATCAGAGGAGCAGAAGTGGACGAAAAGTCTGTGGAAGCCAACTGCAGCTGAAGAGGCCTTTTTGGACTGAAAAAATTGGGTTTTGGGCCTGATTCTCTGGCCCAAACCATGGCTCCAAGCCCATGCACGATTTTTGGATCTGAATGTATAAAAACAAAAGCTTAGCTCTTCATTAATGGTAGCCAGTAGTTGGAAAATAATAGATAGCTTAGAATAGAAAGTAGCCATTAAAATAGCTTCTAGATCTAGTTTTATTTAATTGTTTTGATTAAGTATAGTTTCAATATCTAATTCATTTCATTAGATTAAACCTTGAATCTTGTTCTTCATTTGATTAGATCAATAAAGTAGTATTCTTTATCAATTTCGATTTTGTCAATTCCAATTCTAGATCTAATTTCGATTCATGTCCTTAGTTCAATTTAGTCATTAAATTAGATTTCATTATTGTTTAATTAAATAAATTTCAATGCTTTATATTATGTTTAGTTTTAATCTAAATGGAAATGATTATGGAATGATTCAAGGCTAAACCTCCATTAGAGGGGTTGTGAAGCCTTGATGAAAGCTTGAGTCCGATTATCGTAGTAAGTCGCCGATTTTCTATTCCACTCTAGAAATGATTAGTTCACCATGAGAATGGGTTTAATTGTTCACATGCTAGTTATGATTGGTAGAAATGCCATGTATAATTAGGGATTAGGAATAACCAATTGTTCTGCGGAAGATTCAATTCGATTACTGACGATTAGTGTCGTTAGTGGATTAAGTTGAGTTAAGGTGGAATCAATCCCCTCTAACTCCTTATCATAGAATCAACGTAGCCTTCCCATAATTATTTAGATAATCGACTAGTTGCATCTTGTGGGTAGTTGCATCGTAGTATAATTCCCTTCGTAAAACTCTCATAGACTTAAAAACGACTAGTTAGATTAGAAAACATCCATGCTAGAGCACTAGGAGTGGAACGAACTTATCTACTCCACTATATCTCATAGGATTGAGAGTAGAAATCTTTGATAACTCAAGCACGTAAAACTACAAGTTTAGTTTACTTACGTTGTGGATTCATCGTTCATTTCGTAGGTAGACTATTCATATTACAGAATCACTATCCTCAAACCGCCCCAAAGGGAACTTAAAGTAACCAATTCTAGTGGTTGGCCTGGTGGAATCCATTGCCCGTATGTGTTCCAAGTAGGCAACATCCGAGGTTGAACATGAATCTCTATGTGTACAGCTTAATGCAAGGGGAATTTTAAAAGACAACAATATATACATATATACAAGGTGAGTCTTTTAATGTCAGATCCTCAAGACGAATCGAGTCTTTTAACGTCAGATCCTCAAGACATTTGCAAGTCTTTTAACGTCAGATCCTCAAGACGATTCCCAACCCATAGGAGAAACGGCGCGGCGACGAAGTTTATCCTGCTCAACTGGTGTTAGACAAAAGTATACCTTATACCGGCTAGTATTAGATAGGAAGTCAAGACCTGGACAGAAAGGTGTTTGACAATGCATACACCACCCCATCTTTCGCGCATGTCATTTATGAGCAAAAATACTACGACCATTACCTATTCATGATGAGTGAGACTTACACCAAATGATTAGCTGAAGTTCGCGAGGCAGAGAGTAGAAAAGGGAAGAGAAGGAAGGAGGGGAAATTTTTGGTACCCATCGTTTACCAGCAGGAATGTTTGCTCGTGTGTCAAAAGACATTTATACTCAGTTTTGAAATAGAGTTTTTGTGGACTACAGCTCCAACGCTTGCAACCACACACTTCAAAGTACTTTTGAGATCATAAAATAGAAAATGGCCCGGCTACCAAAATGACGTACCCTCTACAGAGAAACAAGATTGAGTAAGTCAAACGAAACATTTAGTCTATGTAGACCGGATCCTGAAGAAGAGTTTGTTCAACAGTTGGAGAGCATAACTCGTGGTAATGTTTGAGGCATTGGCCATTTACTTGAAATTCATTGTTATCTTGTGGATTAAGCAAAGAGATTGCCCTATAATGGGTCACAGCTGACACAATGAAAGGACCAGACCATCATGTTTTCAATTTATTAGGAAAAATGTGTAATCTGGAGTTATAAAGTAAAACTTTTTGGCCAATTTTGAAATCTTTACGCAAAATGTGCTAGTCGTGCACTCTTTTCATATTAGCTTTGTAGCATTTCGAGAGATCATATGCATCACTCCGAATCTCCTCAGGCTTATTTAATTGCAGTTTTCGCTTCTCGCCTGCCGCGTTAATATTATAATTGAAGCTTTTGATGGCCCATAGGGCACAATGCTCAAGTTCAACCGGCAGATGACAAGGTTTTCCAAAAATGATGCGGTAAGGAGACATCCATATAGGTGTCTTAAAGGCCGTTCGGTATGCCCACAAGGCATCCGATAAGCGGAGAGACCAGTCTTTCCTTGAGGGATTGACAGTTTTCTCCACAATGGACTTTATCTCTCTGTTGGAGACTTTCACTTGGCCATTCGTCTGTGGGTGATATGGAGTAGCAACTTTGTGAGTAACTCCATATTTCTTCATTAAAAACCAAAAAAAATTATTATAAAAATGTGTGCCCCCATCACTGATTATAGCTTTGAGAACACCAAAACGAGGGAAAATGTTTTCTTTTATAAATTTCACGACAGTCTTATGGTCATTTGAGTGACATGCAAGTGCCTCAATCCATTTGGACACATAGTCCACAGCGACTAGAATGTAGTGAAAACCTTGAGAAATAAGGAAGGGTCCCATAAAATAAATGCCCCAAACATAAAAAAATTCCATAATTAAAATGGGATTTAGGGACATCATATTGTGTTAGGTAATTCAACCTAGGTGCTGACAACGAATGCAAGCTTTGTAATATTCGTGTGCATCGCGAAAAAGGGTAGGCCAGTAAAAACCATATTGCAAAACATTGGTCACAACTTTCTTCCCACTAAAATGATAACACGCTAGTGTGTTTCCAGTCGGAAATGCAGCGACGAATGAGTTGGTCAAAACATTACTTAAAAAGGTAGGGGTCATCCCATAAATAATATTTTACATTGGATAAGAACTTTTTACGATCTGGACGTGACCAAGAGGAAGGAACTTCCTCAGTAACTAAGTAGCTAACGATATTCGCGTAACATGGAGAGGAGAAAATGGAGTACAAATGCTCGTCTGGGAAGGAATCACAAATGGCGTCAGAATCACTATCAATGTCACCAACCAGCCTGGATAAATGGTCAGCCACCACATTTTCAGTTCGTTTCTTGTCTTTGATTTACAAGGTGAATTCTTGCAAGAGAAGGATCCAGTAGAACAATCGCTGTTTCGCACCCTTTTTCGCAAGTAGGTACTGAAGTGCGACATAGTCAGTATATACAATGGTTGAAGAGCCGACCAAGTAAGGGCAAAACTTATCTAAAGCATAGACAACAACTAGTAACTCTTTCTCAGTTGTCGTGTAATTACGTTGAGCGTCATTAAGAGTTTTACTAGCGTAGTAAATGACAACGGGTTTGTCATCACGTCGTTGGCCTAGTACGACTCCAATAGCAAAGTCGCTAACGTCACACATCAGTTCGAATGGTTGAGACCAATCAGGAGGTAGAATGATAGGAGCGGTAGTCAAGGCAATTTTTAGAGTTTCAAAATCTTGTTTGCAATTGAAATTGAAGTCGAAGACCACATCCTTAAGCAGGAAATTGGTTAAGGGCCGAGCAATTTTAGAAAAATTCTGAATGCATCGCCTGTAAAACTTAGCGTGGCCTAAAAAGACACGGATATCGTGAACTGTTTGGGGGATAGGTAGAGAAGCAATTTTAACAATTTTATCTTTATCAACCTCTATCCCGTCTTTCGAAACAACATGACCTAGAATAATTCCTTTGGTAACCATGAAATAACACTTCTCCCAATTAAGTACTAGATTTTTCTCTTCACAACGCATTAACACTTTAGAAAGGTTGGATAGGCAGTCGTCAAAGGAGTTTCCATAAATGGAAAAGTTGTCCATAAAGACTTCCGTATAACGTTCCACCATATCACTGAAAATGTGAAGCATGCAGCGTTGGAAAGTACCAGGGATATTACAAAGACCAAAAGGCATTCGTTTGTATGCAAAGATTCCAAAAGGACATGTCAAAGTTGTCTTTTCTTGATCAGCTAGATCGATGACAATTTGGAAGTAGCTGGAATAGCCGTCAAGAAAACAGTAGTAAGCATGACCGGCTAAACATTCTAGCATATGGTCAACAAATGGAAGAGGGAAGTGATCTTTACGTGTTACGGTATTAAGTTTGTGATAGTCAATGCAAATTCTCTATTTCACCGGGACGCGAGTGGAGATGCATTCATCATTTTCATTCCGCACAACTATAATGCTGGACTTCTTGGGAACAACATGGACAGGACTAACTGAAACACTATCAGAGATAGGATATATGATACCAGCATCAAGTAAGCATAAAACTTCCTCCTTCACCACCTCCTTCATGGCAAGGTTAAGGCGGTGTTGCGGTTCTCGCAATGCCTTTGTGCCATCATCTAGATGTATGTGATGCGTGCATACATTAGGGTTTATTCCTTTGATGTCATTTAAGAACCAACCGATAGCGGAGCGGTGTTCACGAATGACATGAATCAAACGTGCTTCTTCGTCGGTAGTCAAGTGGGAAGAAATTATTTTAGGGTGACTACCATCGGGATCGAGATGCACGTACTTCAAATCAGAGGGTAGAGGTTTTAAATATGGAGTTGGAGGATTGGGGATCAAGGATTCGTGTGGGGTCATCTCTTCAGTGGAAAAGAGCAAGTTAGGTTCTTCTGAATCGGATGGTAATGCAGCAGTAGGGTCAAATAATGGTACTGACTCTAATAATGTGTGGACATCCTTAATGTACGAGTCATTGTCAAACTCAGGAGTATCAAAAGAAAGAAATTGGTGTACCTCGTCTGTGGGAAAAGACTTTGTAAAATATTCCTATGCCAAACTATCAACCATGCTAATTTCACCCTCAATGTCAGGATTAGGAGTTTGTTTCATTAAGTTGAACACATTGACTTCTTCAAAAAGGTTCCCAAAAGACATTGTCATTAAACCATCCCAACAATTGATGAGAGCGTTAGCAGTTGCAAGAAATGGACGTCCTAAAATGATAGGAGTAGAGTCACAAGCAACTTCGGTATCTAGAATGACAAAATCAACGGGGTAGTAAAAATCTTGGACATTGACTAGGACGTTTTCTATTATGCCCTTTGGGTACTTGCTGGAGCGATCTGCGAGTTGCAAGGTCATGCTAGTAGGTTTTAATTCATGAAGACCTAACTACTTGAATAAGTAGTAGGGAAGTAGGTTAACACTCGTGCCTAGGTCTAAAAGTGCGGTAGCAGATATACTCAACAACAATGCATGGTACGGTTAATCGACGGAATCCTGTATTTAACCACACCATTGGTAGCAGTAATGGAGGGAAACTACTCAGTGAGGAACGCCTATTGAGGAACATTCATTCGTCGTTTGTTGGTGCACATGTCCTTCAAAAACTTGGCATGCTTGGGCAAATGCTTAAGTGCATCGAGAAAAGGTAGGTTTATGGTCAAATTTTTGAAGGATTCTCGGATCTCATCGAAATGTTCGTCAGGTTTGTTCTTTGCCAAACGGGCAAGGAACGGAGCTTTTGGGCGGAATCGTGCATATAGATTAGTGGCAACTTTCCCCAGGGACGTGGTTGTAGATTTGGAAGGAACAACTTCATTCGCTATAGGTTGAGAGGTAGGAGTTGGAAGGACATCAGCCGCGGCTTTCGTCAGTTTAATGTCTGGCATACATATGTGATTGTCGACGGTTTGGCTAGAATGAAGGGTGGTAATGGCATTCACCTCACCCTGGCTGGGATTACTAGATCCTAGTGCATTTGTGAGTTCAAAGGCAGTGTTTGTGAGCTTAGGGTTGGGAACTGCTTGGCCAGGAAACATGCCCTTTTGACTTTTATCCTGTGCTAACAGCTGAAGAGATTGTTGGATAGATGCTAGGATTTGAGATTGTTGATTCATGTAAGTCAGAAACGTTTCAGTTGTTTTATCGGCAGTGGATTGTCCCAATGGAGTAGCAGGAACAAGTTCACGGTTATTGTTTACGGGTTGATTTTGGTAACCATAACCTTGATTAGGGGGAACAAGGTTGCGGTTGGTTTAGTACCCTATATTGGCAGTGTTGGGAAACTGACTTTGCCTTTGCGGGAATTGCGGAGGATTTCCTTGACAGTAGGAATTGTAGTTCGTGGGTGGTCGTAAAGGAGGGTTCTTGACACCCGGAGGAGCTGGCTGTTGGGCAGGGGTACACCAAGCCAAATTCGGATGTTGTCGCCAAGGTGCATTAGGGATGTTGAAAGCACAAGCCTCTTCAGATGGTTGGGGAGGGCACTCGTATGCCAAAGGACAATAAGAATCGGAGTGCTCAAGACTTAAGCAAAGAAGACATGGGGTAGTGTTGGCGGCCATGACTTGTTTGGGTTTTTTATCATTCACTTGAATAGAAAGAGCATCGACCTTTTTGGTTAGGGACTCGATCATAGTTTTTAATTCCATATCGGGTTTGACCTAGAACATAGACATAACTTTGGTAGGAGTGTCTTTAGAAGATCTGGAAGAATCAATGTTACCCCAATGGGCGTTTCATGAAACCTATTTCTTAAGAAAATTGTATGCTTCAGTAGCGCCTTTGTCCATGAAACAACCGCCATTCATGATATCTAATATTTCCTTTTAATGGTCAAAGAGACCATTAAAGAATGACCGGACTAAGACAGCGGTGTTGAGTTGATGATGGGGACATTCTAGAAGCAGATCAATAAATCTGCTCCATGCTTCCGTAAAAGATTCCTGGGGATGCTGGCGAAAGAATTAAATCTTCTTAAGCATCTCTATAGTTTTCTTCTGAGTATAGAACTTTATCATGAATGCTTGTACGAGCTTGGCCCATATGTCCAGGGATTGCGGTGCTTCGCCCGCGAGCCAAACTGAAGCTTTATCAGCTAAGGTGAAGGGAAACAACCTAAGCAAGACTTGTTCTTTGGTAACGGTCGGATGGTGGAAAGTGGTGGCCACTTGTTGAATCCGACGAAGGTGATTATACGGTTTTTCATGGTATAGGCCATGGTAAACAGGTAACAACCCGAAAATGTTTGGTGGAATGTGAAAATCACCTGCAATCTCATCAAGTTTAATGCAGGAAACATGTCCTTCCTGTAAGGCAGTATAGAAGTCCTAAAGGGGTTTCTCGACTGTGGGATTTTCCTGGGCCATAACTATGGGAGATAATGGCAACGGAGATACTTGACGAGGTTGGTTTCCGGAGGAAGAACTACGTCTAGGGGATAACTTATGTAGTTGTTTATTGTATTTTCGATAACGATATGTATGTTCTAATTCTTTATTAGTACCAGACCATAGTCTCATGCAAACACAAATTTTAATTCTAGGCTCATAAGGAATGAATTATGACATAAGGATTAGTTATTACGGAAGGAGGGAGGTGAACCATGTTTTCCTGAGCTGTTGCTAACATGAGCAGGTAAGCTAGGATAACGTGTGAATATTCCAGCAGCTAGGTCACATGAGAGAATTGAGGGAGGTTGTCCGTGCTAGCACGTTCCTTAATTAGGTAACCTCAATCTTTCACGTTTTCTAGACACTAATGGAATATGATGATGATTGATGATTGTGTATTATGCAATTATTATTAATATGATTATGCTAAAAATTTTATTATTAGGTTTTTTTTTTTGTTTACGTAATTAATGTATTATGGAGAAGGGTTTACAAAACATGCAATTAAAGGCGAGAGATGCCAAAATAGATGACTAAGCACGCAATTAACACATGCTAGTTTTACACAGGAAGTCTACACATGCAACTCTATATTACTTATACGTGAATAGAAACACGTCCTACGTACGCATGCAATAATATATAGCTATTGATATGTGCAACTAGATGCGAGCTAAAGGAACGTCAAGAACGAACTCATGCAAAGTAATTCCGCATACATGAATGGATGTAACATACACATACAAAAATAATCTAAGCAGGTGGCTTGAAATCACGCAGACATCCAAATATATTCAAATCATATTAACTGTGTTAACATCAATATGTAATGACGAACTACACTTACTTAGGAAAAAATCTATACATGCAAAGAGTTCTCATGCCAACATACAAATATGCAAGGGAAAACAGGTTATAGCAATCAACAAAATAATTTCCTCGACAAAGTTTGAGGAGTTTAAGAATGCGAAACCTGGCGTCCCGCAACTTCACCTATTAGAATTAAACGATCAAAGTAATGCCTGAGGTTGTGAACGTATTGGAAGTTGGATAAACAATTCCAGAGAGTCCAAAATAGCACTGAGAAGGAAAGTGACTTGGGCCTGACAACTTGAGTGCTGACACTCCAGGTCAGTCTCGCGCGCTACCTGGAAAGTCTCGTCCGAGACTGTAAGATAAATGCAGTACTTCAACTTCCTACGGAATTCTTAGATTGTGCTAATGATGATAATCAAGATCTGGTTCATAGATATATGTTAGTAGAAAAAGAAAAGTTGGTATAAGCAGGTACGTAACACGTTAGTATCGCAAAACAAATGAAAAAAAAATGAGGGGGTAGGAGAGGGGAGGGGGGGTTGTCTAATGATGTATTCAGTTGTTATGTTTAATGTCCGGAGTCCTTAGGCATGCAACGGCGCCATTTGATAATCTAAAATTTCAGGGTTTTTGTCCTTTAAGTCTGAAGTCCAAAGTCCAAAGTCCATAAACGTCTGATTAGTCAAGTTATCTTACTCACGTGGGTTGGTATGATAGGTCGAGTAAGGGATCGTCCATACCTTAGGGGTCGACAAGGTTCACAACTGGATTTACAACTTTTAGTGAGTAGGATTTTAGGTTATTTCTCTGGTTTAGGTAAATTAACGGTAATGCAAGTAACGTAAAATTACAACGATTTATTTCTACCTAAAATAAACAGGGATAGAGATACAGGAAAAGGGTTAATCATAATCATGCAAAATCAGTTTCTAAAGTTAGAGTACCATATCACTACAGCTCTAATCCATCTTGAGTTCATAGACAAACCCGAAACGGCGTCGAGGAACGATCCCTAGTGAGATGCACTCATCTCTGAGATCATCTCACTAGCATAAGAAGTTGACTTAACATTCCATCTCTAGAATATCACTTCAACTCCTGGTTTGATTATACACCAGCTGGACAAACGTGAGGGCTAACGGCCACCATAGGGTCTCGCGCGAGACTTGACTAGGTCTCTCACGAGACTATTATGGAGTATCAGCACTTCAAACTTGGTCAGACTCAGTCATTTTGAGACCGAATGCATAATCTAAACCTAATTCCTAAGTAGTGATTCTGGAACATTAAAGTGTCAACCTGATCCTCACATGAGCATCATTAACTGACACTACCCTCTTTTTGTGTTAGATGTGGTATGGTCGTTGAACAAAAGAGAAGCGTATCAAAACCTAATTATCCCTCAATAAGTAAAGGATGAGTAGGGTATCGTTCCACTTTTAAGTGTATGTTTATATGAAGGATGGATTTGGAAAGGGGTTGAGGGATTAAAAACTAATATTGTAGAGATTGTAGATTCTAATGCTAAACTAAACTAAACTAACTAAACTTATACTAAAGCTAAGAATTGGAAATAAGGAGAGAATATGATAGAGATAGATTCAAGAGATTCAAATCCACCAATGCTTTTGATTCAATGATCTTTTCCTTCATGTTGTTCTCCAAGTAGACTACAATCGGGCAATCGAGCGAGTGCCGATGCCCTCTTGGATGAAACATCGTTAACAATTAACTCTACTCAAGGTTGTTCCTATGTTCATGTTACTAGTATCTTCTTTCTTTTTATATGAGCTTGGGCAGCTATTCAATGAATCACCATCTAAGGCAAACACAAGGAATACTTCCCTTACTCTAAAACACTACACAACTAGAAGAAAAGTAGAAAATAATAGTATAATATTCTATTACAATAAATAAAACTCTATTCTAGCATTATATTCAATTGCAATAAATAAAAGCATGTTACTAGCAAATATTCAATTGCAATAAATAAAACCCTAAACTAGCATGATATTCAATTGTAATAAATAAAAACCTTAATCTATACTTCCATCCCTGGTGTGTGGGCAATGGAACTAATAACTAAAAACATAAAGAACTAACCTGATTGAAGAATACCATGAACCAGAAGAATCATTAAACCTTAAACACTGGCTTCATCTCCTCCCTTGAAGGAGAAGATTAGCCTTCCATAAAGAAGGAAGAACACGAAGAACGAGAAGAAGAGTCGAAGAACATAAGACTAGAAAGACTAATTTATTAAGACTCAGCTAGTTAAAACCGATCTTTTATTATTAATCTCTCTCTGCCTCAAGTTCTGGAGACAAGAATATAAGTGAATTGGCCCATTACATGAGGCACTTAGGTCCTCTATTTATAGGGGTTACAATGAGCTCTAGAAGCATTCCAAACCGTCATTTGTTTTCTAATACAAATAGACTTCTTCCAGAGTCCGACTTCGTCTTCAAAACTGAGAAGGAATTGGCTATAGTGTTGATTCATGCGTCTAGACGCATTATTCATGCGTCCCAGACTTAATCAATGCGTCTGGACGCTCGATCTATGCGTCCCAAACGCAATTAATGCGTCTGGACGCTCGATCCATGCGTCCCAGACGCATAAGCCGATTTTCTCTCTTCTGCTCTATCCTTCTATCCTCTTTTGCGAGCTTTGGTCCAAGCAACGAATCCTTTGGCCTTGGGCTTCCAAATAGACTTTAAAATAGGTCCAAGTCGCATCTTTAATAGCTCCAATTCCTTGGCCTTCTCCATGATTGTCCACGGACCTCCCATGTGATCATTAAGGCTCCGAATTGCTTCGTTTTTACCCCATTTTCTCTAATATTCTACAAAACTCTCTTTTTCACCTGTAGAATCTTAAAACACAACTTATAAACACTATTAGTCCACTAAGATGGCTAAACAAGAGGCATAATCAAGGGTTAAATAGCACTTTTTGAGCACTTATCATTAACCCTCCACTTGGGAGGATTTTAGCTCATGGTCATTAATGGATTGATTGATCTGTCTGTATACAATAAACAAGTAAATGAAGAACAGGAATAACTTGAAGAAAAATGAATTTTATTAAAGTGAATACTTATAGTACTTGATACTACTTGAAATGAAAAGTTACTGAAGGAAATAAAACAACGAAAGCAAAATGAAAGCAAGAATGTAAAGGCTTAAAGTCTACCCTGCTTTCTCTCATATCATCAAATATATATATCCCCTCTCATTTGAAGCCCCCTTTTATTTTTGTTTTGTCTTTTTCTAATTACTAACAATCCAAACTTTGTATTAACAAAGTTTGTCTTTTCTTGTTTTAATTTGTTTTGTTTTTTTCTTCATTTGCAACATCAAATCATGCATTAAACTTTGTTTTGTCTTTTCTTTATTTGCAAGGTGGCACACAAGTGTCTTGCCACTTGTCGATGCATGATGACTCATCATGTCTTGTGGGCCCGTAGATTGGGTTCACGTGCTGTGTCCAGTGGCGGCTCGAATTTTGGCATTTTTATAAGTTTCTGTCTTTGCGTAGAGCTCGTCACCCTGGTCATTCTGGCAGTTCACTTGCCGAACTCAGCATCCAGGTTTGAAAGATGTGAGCTTCGGAAGTTTGCTGCTTTTTTACACGTGAACCCATTCTGCACTGGTTTTATCCCTTTGGAAGTTAGGCTATGTTAGGCTATGTTGGGTTTCACTGGGGCTGAGTGGGAAGACTTCAAGTACGCACAGTATTCCCGCACTTTGATGCATGTTTTATCATCATATTCACGTTAACTATGAAAACCTACAAAAGTACGATAATATAATTGTTTCATGATTATTAAACACATAATTAACCAAAATGCTATGTCTCTCGGGGTTTAGTATTACAGTTTTGGGTGCTTATCAAATATCCATTCCTTTTTTTGGTGAACCCCTACCTAAGCCCCATTACAACCCGTTTAAGACCTCTAGCTTCGTAGGCTAAGTGTGGTGTGAAAATAAGGAAATGATGTGATTTAGTCATTGAGAGTGTAAGGATTGAGTGTGCCCTCGCACACTAGATAGACCTTGACTTGGAGTGCAATAAATATGAGTGATACATGTCTATGACATAATCAGTGAGAACCTAAGTTAATGAACTTTCTAAAGATACCAGAAGTGAAGTTACTTGTGCATAGCATTGCATCTTTTCATAGCACAATGCTTATATTGCTTAATGCTTGTGTTTATTGCATTCTCATTAACTTTGGTGTCACGAAAATTGAAGTTTATTGCCAAAAGATATGAAATGACTTTGCTTAGATAACTTAGGGTGATAACCTTGATAATCGAGTCTTTGAAGTCTAATTTAGAACACCATAATTTTGTGGGTATATTCTCTGCAAACCCTCACGAGACAACACTCGTCCTTTAGGGGGAACCTAGAGGTTTAACGGCTTGTTGCACAAGCTAAGTGTAACTGCGATTCCTACGAAAGTGAGTTAAGATTCTTTTTGTTTTGTTTTGCTCGAGGACTAGAAAAATGTAGGTTTGGGGGTGTTTGATAAGTGCATAAAATTGTATATTTTATATATTTTTCTGAGGCACTTTATAACAACATTTATGCTTAATTGTATAATTTTTATGTCAAACCATGCATTCTCTTTGGTCTATTGCATTAGGCACGTTTTTGTGGTTATAATGGTATATTTATGTACATGTGTGTGTCACTAAGAATTTTGTATTTTAAATTCAAGTGGTTATATATTCTTGTAGGGACTTTACATAGCCGCATAATTTAACAGTTGCAAGTCCAAGCCTAAAAGTGAAGCCCATATGGAGTATTGAAGTACTTGAATGGAGGTACGAAATACCGTGCATGAAATATATCCCAAGGTACCAAGAATGGAAGGATCAATTAATTTAGTGTGAGGCATGGAATGGAAGGTAGTAATAAGTGGAGGATATAATCAACAAGGAAACAAGATATTAAATGGAAGGATTGATTCTCACATAATTAAGGAATGAAGTGAAGTGCAAGGCTTGAATTCCAAGAAAGACCTAAGTTGAAGGGTGTGACCAGCACCATCTTTTTCTACCATAACACATTCCATCCACATACTTACCCTTATTTACTTAAGAGCAAGTCCAATGGAGGGCTGCTATAATGGGCTACTAAAAGGTGCCACATAGGCCTTTTAGTAGCCCCAGCCAAATTTGGCAGCCCAAACTCCAAAAACCATTCCAATCGCACTTTTTAGCAGCTGCTAAGTTCGGGAGATGGACGGCTGAAACTCTGCTGTATGTATGTTAAGTTGTAACAGACGGCAGACACTACTTCACATAGTCCAGACATCCCAACGGCTAGTTTTTCTGAAATTGCAAATTTATAGCAACTACTTCACATAACTTTCTCACCATTTACTCCCAATTCTCATAAAATTTCTATCTACTCCAACTATAACAATCACTACTCCAAGTACAACAATGGATCCAAATGAACATGCAACACATCAAAAGGAAATAAATCTACAAGGTCAGCCAATTTTTCAATTCAAGAAGACGAGGCTCTTTGCCAAGCATGGATATATGTTAATGAAGATCTAATTGTTGGTGCGGGGCAACGAGTCATACACTATTGGGAGAGAATATTATAGAAATTTCGAGAGAGAGTTGGCGAAAACAACAAGAGAAGCAAGGATTCGGTGTCCACTTGATTTGGACACATCCAACGAGCTTGCAACCGGTGGGTGGGAATTATATCCTCTTCAGAGAGGACCGTAAGAAGTGGCACAACGATCCAAGATCGGTTGCCCAAGGAAAAAACAACATATATGTTGGCTCATAACACACACTTTCAATTTGAGCATTGTTGGGTCCTCCTCAAGGATAGCCCAAAATGGAATGAAGAATTGGAGAGCCGGTTCACAACTACATCGAGAAGACCAACCATCATCATTTTCGATGTAGATGATGAAGTCGTGCCTTCAACACCCACAACGTCATCGGTAACTCTTTGTGGCGTTCCAATTGATCCATTTCCTACACAAGTTGGGGATGGAGAAGTGGAAGTGGAACCAAGAAAAAACGACCACCGGAAACAAGGGGTGAGAAAGAAAGGTTGAAGAAAGGAGGAGAGAATTACAAGATGATGGAGAAGTATTTGGCACAAATGACGAATGCCGCTGCCGATAGGGTGAAGATGATGGAGCTCAAGAAGTGAAAAGAAGACAACAAAATATTAGCACAAGATACTTCCACTCTTGAGCCGGAAGTTGTCGAATACTTCAAGACGATGAAAATGGAGATAATTTGCCAAAGGAGAGAGTGGAACATTTGGAACTCCAAGTGGTGCTTCTAGTGGTGGTGGTGGTGCTTCTAGTGGGGGTGGTGCTTCGACTACTTAGATTAATTTTAATATTGTTTTAGTTTTTTCATTTCCATTATTGTTGTTAGCTTATTTGCAATATTGTAATTTCAATTTCAATTTGAATTGTCTTGAAACAACATAAAGTCAATCATAGATAATACTCAAATAATAGAACAAACATAGATAATACATACTACATTCCTTGATCCGCACGAAATTGCCAAAAGTGATTGATGATGTCAACTCTTAGTTGAACATTAGTCTCTCTGCTCTGAATGTGACGAAGTGTGTTGAGTCTTCTTGCAATTTTCTCATTTCGATTCCCAACAACATGCAATGCGACTGGTGGCTCCCAATCCATGTCAATTTGCCAATCTTCGATATTAATCTCTCATTCATCCTCGACAATCATATTATGTAAAATTATACACGTCTTCATTATCCGATTAATGTCATCCCTACTCCACATTCGCACCAGCCTCTTAATTATCCCCCATCTAACTTGTAAGACACCAAATGCACACTCCACATCTTTGTGACACGCTTCTTGCATCTTAGCAAAGAATCCCTCTATTTGAGCTGTTGGGTGAGGGATTGTTTGTACACGTATAACCCATTTAGGATAAATCCTATCGGCTAGATAGCAACCCATTTTGTATTGGCGACCATTCACCGTGTAATTACAACGAGGAGCATCACCACACATCAAATTGTCAAAGAGGTGAGAACGTTGATGTCGTTGTTTGAACCCGCCATACCAAAAAAATCATGCCAAATCCACAAGTCTTGATCAACAACGACTTCCAAAATGATTGTAGGGTTCTTCTTATGTCCTACATGTGTACATTGTCATGTCGTAAGACACATTTCTCATTGCCAATGCATACAATCCAAACTTCCAAGCATACTCGGGAAGCCACGATTTTCACCTTGTGCAAGTAGACGTTGAATGTCTTTTTCGTTTGGAACCCTCAAATATTTTTCCTAAAAGACCGCCAACACGGCATCACAAAAATGCCTAAAGCTTTCGAAAAGGGTGCTCTTTGCGATTTGAACGTATTCATCTCATGCATCCGTACCATAACCATATGCAAGCAACCACCTTTTGCATACCCGTCAAACATGGCGCCATCGACCTTGTATGTGAAGTACTTGTCATGGTCGGAGACGACTTTCAAGATTCAGAGGAAGAGATGGCGTTGCATCCTAAACCTCCTACGGAAGACATCAAGGGGATACTTCGGGTTTTGCATGAAGTAATAATCCCTCATAATCCTATTATGGGCGTCGATTCGATCATGATAAATATACTTTCTACCGCAGACCGAGCCTCGATGATCACGAGTAGCTTCGTGTATGTCTTGCAACAACGAGAAAATAGGTACGAACATGTTCTCATCGTCATTCACCATGTTCTCATCATTGGATGAGGAGCTTGATTCAACATAGCGAGAAGAAGAAGCCATTTTGAATGTGAGAAGAAAGATTACAAAGTTGAGATTGAATGTGAGAAGAAAGGTTGCAAAGTGGAGAATAGTAATGGAAAAAGTGTGAGTGAAGGCAAAGTTAAAAAATTTGTGGTCTATAAAGTTGACACAAAAAATGAGGTTGGTGGAATGGATGGATGTGATTGAACAAGAAATAGAGTTAGAACAATAAATGGTTGTGATTGAAATGGTATAAATGAAGTTGGTTGAGGAGTTGAGGAGTTGAGGGTTGAGGCATGTAGATTGGATCTCCTATGTTGGTACCTGTAATAATTTTTGCTTCAATAACTTTGGTTCCCAACCCTGTCACTATCAACCTGGCTAGTACCGTTGCAAAGCCCTTCATTCTGATTCAAATTGCACATTAACATTATAGGAACTCCAAGTTTCAGCTCGATATTATGGTTTGGTACTCCATAAAATTTTGTAGGGTAGGGAACGTCTTGTTCAACAGACTTTCCTGTAAAACAACAAAATAATCTTTTAATAAAAGTAAATACCGTCTAAAAGAAAAACACAATTTTCTTATTTAATATGTTAACCTTATGGCTTCTATGTGACAAATTTTGTCTACACTCAAGTAACTTTGTAAATCTTCTGTGTTATTTCATCGACTATTTCATTTTTAGGGGCCAAAATGCTTCTTTCCTTGAGGTGTTTGTGTTTAGCAGAGTTGTAATTTCACCAAAATCTGGATAAATGGTTGACATAATATCTCTGATTGAGTCATCTAATTCCGGAAGAAGAAGATCACCTTGAATCTATATCCATGTTGGTTAAATATCTTTCTCCATAGCGATTGCTGACAATTTTCCATCTCCAAGGTCTAAAACCCATTTACTGAATGCTTCAATAGATCTAATTGTTTTGGGGTCTACATTGTCACTTTTTAATCCTTTGTTCTGGGTCGACTTTACATTCTTTCCAGATTTTAGACATGCTTATTGAAGCGTTGACAATGTCACATCCTTGGAATAACTGGCAAAATTTGTCTGTAGTCACCACCCATTAGAAATGTTTTGTCGTCAAACCGTTTGTTATCTTCATCCATTATGTCTTTTAAAGTTATGTCAACAACTTCGAATTTGTGCCTGGCCTATGAGTGATTGGAGCTTCATCCAATACAATAAGATTTGCTTTTTGTATGAGCTCAGTCAGTAATTCATGTTTTGAGGCGTTGCATGTTGAATCTTCATTGGCAAGAATTTGAATATTGAACCTCGAATGTGTTGTTCGTCCACCTGATAGAAGGAGTGACGTTATTCCTGTAGAGGCGACTACAAATTCCATTTTACCTTAAGATATTAGTTTTGAAATGATAGTCTTGCTTGTACAAATATGTCTTTCTGTTTCCTCCATTGACATAAACCAAAAATACACCTCTATTATGTGAATATACTGCTTCGGTGCTGATTGGAAGACTTCACGCTGTTCAGTATTAACTATTAAGTCCTTCACGTAGTTTAACGTATTCATTACGTAATGCACGACAGTCATAGTCAAGTTCTTCTACAATCATTTTATTTCCAAAAACTAGCATTGAGTCTTTCATATTTGGAAATGGAAACTCTTTCACATTTGTTAAAGTTTTACCCCTTATGAGTTTTAGAAGGAGTTTTCATTTCCAATGGTTCGGATTCCATTTAAAAATACACCTCCATTTGAAAAATCTTCAAATGAGTGAAAATAACGAACTACACTCTACCGACTAAAGTAGTTATTTATTTTTTTAAACAATTTCAAGGTTTATTTAGTGCAAAATAGTTTAAGGGTCAAAGGGGAAAAACGGGACAAGTTCAAGTAGTCATTTTTGGTATTATGCCCACAAATTATTTTGAGTTGCTCATTTCTACCCCTGCCCACCACCTCCTCCATCAAAACCACCATCTCGTCCATCGACACCCCCACCCCACAGTTATTTAACGTTACGTGTAATGTATGTGTTAATATAATTAGTTTCACGGACTACAAAGGTTTTAAAGAACATATGCAAATACACTCTCAAACCCACTCATATTAGTGTAACAAAGTTAATTGGAACACATAATAATATGGAACATCCGCCACTTCATCGCCAAAATATTAGAAAACAACAACATTTGGTGGTGGTGGCTGGAAGGAAGAAGGAAGTATTGTTTGAGATGAAAAAGGAATAGAAAGTGTTGTGGACTTTACCCTTTTAATAATAATTATTTAAAAAAAGTGTGTTGTGGATTCTTTAAAATAATCACAAATCAAAGGAAAGTTGAAGAGTTTTAGAACTAGTTAAAATGTTGAAAATTATGTTTTTTATTAAAAAGTAGCCGCAAATAATTAATTAAAGGAAAAGGAAATAGTTTTAGAATTGGTTAAACTATTGAAAATCTTGTTTTCTATTGTTGTCACAGAACTCAAGAAAATCAAGACCGCCAATTGAGCTCTTTTAACTTTAAAGAAAAAAAAAAATCGAGCTAAAATGTAATATGAATCAAGGACCAAAATATCGCCGATATATCCGATATATTGTCGATATATATCAGTATTTTGGTACACCGACATCGATATTTCCGATATATATCCACCGAATATAGAACTTTTTTTTTTTTTTTTTTTTTATATATATCGGAATTTTCGATATAAAACTTTATATTGCTGATATAATCGATATATCTGATATTTACGATATATATCAGTTGACTTTTTGACCATTTTTTAATATAAATCCGATATTTCCAATATATTTCCGATATATTTCCGATATTATATTTCCGATATTTCCGATATTTTAAATAGTTTGGACTGGTCACCAAAAAAATTGGATATATCCGATATATTTGATATATATCGGTTTTTAGGTACACCGATATATTCATCGATATCGATATTTTGGGCCTTGATATGAATATAGATATTGATTATGCACTCTCACCAATATTGTACACGCATGCATTATAACAATTTCACACGCGCAATACAAATTTTATATGGCACACGCACTCTAATAATTTGACATGATAACGCAGTATCATACGTTTAATTAACCAAATTCATCAAGTAAGGAACTGGTAAATAAGAGATATCCGCCAACTTGCCGTCCAAAATGACGGTTATGTATAATACCAATAAATGTTTTTATTTATTTGAAATATATATGAATAGTGATTGGATAAATGGTGATTTGGATAATTTTAGCACCCAACAAATCTCGTCCATAGATGAAATTCGAACTCATGACTTGAAATTGGGCGAACAAAAATAAATCTTCAAAAACATTGAATTAAACTCTAATAATACTAATTGAGAATTGCTAGCATCCTGCCCCTTTAAAGGGGTAGGACCGTCCTACCACACTACAAACAAGAAAATACTACTTTTTCACCTATTCTAAAGGTTTTCTTAATTGTTTTGAGAACAAGTCAATTAATGAGTTGACTCACTTTCTTCTCTCTTTTTTTAACAAATGCAGCACCCATTAGTTCCGGCTGTCGGAATCCGTTAAGGCGAGTAATTTTTTTTTTCAAACAAAAGAAGAATCAACACTTAATATTCTTTGTTTGAGATACAACAAAAGCATAACATCATAGCATCAAAATAGATGCCTTCAAGTTTGAGATGTAAATCTTCTAGAAATTTGACACCCCCCATAAAAAGTTAACCATTAATAAGTAACCCCATCACCATGTTTACAACAAGTGAACTACAATAATTTCAAAATCAACTATGTATGATGTATGATGTTTTGATAGTTGGTGGTGGTGTGGAGAGGAAGAAAAGAAGGAAAAGAAAAATCAAATGAAAAAGGTTAATAAAAAAAAATTATCAACAATTAATTGTAGCAAAATATGATAAAGATGAGAAAGGTGCGCAGTGACGGTTCTGGACAGTGGTAGTGTTGGATTTGGCTGCTGCTGGATGGAGATTGCTTGTGGTGGTGTTTGAGAAAAGATGTGAGTCAATTGAGTTAAATCAGTTTTAAATGTTTACAGGTAAATGGTCATTATAGTTTGTTTCTAGTGTGGTAGGACGGTCCTACCCCTTTAAAGGGACAGGACGCTAGCAATCCTCATAAGAATTGAGTATCAAACATTAAAGATTAGCAACAAATTTGATTTTTACAATAGTGGTAAATTTGTAATAACTAAATATTTTGGTAGAAGGGTCTGGCCCCATAACCATGGACGGGACCGTTCGAGTCTGAATTTTTTACGTGAAACGTGATACATAGTTCGGAAATGATTAAAGTCGAAGACAGCTGAAGAAGAAGAAGAAGAAGAAATGGGATGGGGATGGGCGGTGTACGAAGGAACGGTGGTGATTGGATCTCTTTCGTTACTCGGATGGGCTGGGCTTTGGTTTTTGAATCGAAGATTATACAAAGAATACGAAGAGAAAAGAGCTCTTGTTCAGATTCTATTCAGTGTCGTTTTTGCTTTCTCTTGTAATCTTCTTCAACTCGTCATCTTCGAGATCATTCCACTTCTCTCCAAAGAGTATGTAATCTTTTTTCGTAACCCTTTTTCCTAATTTTACTATGTTTACTACTACTTATTTATTGCAGGGCAAGATGGATAAACTGGAAGGTCGATTTGTTTTGCTTGATAATGCTACTCGTGTTTGCGTTACCTTATTATCATTGCTATCTGATGCTTCGCAACAGTGGTATGCTATTTGTTTTACTATTTCTATAAGCATGCCTATTTCTTCTTCAACTTTTCTGCATTTACGTCTTGACCCACACAAAGCAAAGGCAATCCCAAATGTAAATGCAGCTAAGTAGCCGACACTGGAGATTATCTTTTCCAAAAACGCACAGATATACTAACTAGGGAAGATATATCCATCAATTCGGAGTTTGATTCACCTGCAATGGGTCGAGCTGTACCAGAAAATCATTAGTAATTAGTTTTTATTGAGGTCCCGTATATTGTATGGATCAACCTTAGTCACTCTACCGATATGCGGTGTAATGCTAAGACGTTATAGTGTTCCACCTGCATTAAGTGAGATGTCACAATACCATATCATGGTTTTTGCAAGTGTAATGTCATGGCAGGTCGTGTGACACATTCAAAGTGAAACTGGTATGCAATTGAAGAGTTATGCAAAAAAAAAAAAAAAAAAAAAAAAAGAGGAATTTAGTAGCAATGTTGAGTTATATGGGGCATTGACGTTAGTCGTTATACCGCAACTTTTAGTAGTGCTTAGGTCGGTGTTATATCTGTAAAGCGTATATATTTGTCCACCAATCATAAAGCAGCACGTGGAACTGCATGGCACAACATGAGACATTTCTCACAACCACTAGGAGTACGACACGTAGCAAGGACATTTACAAGGCAAGAGAGTTACAATTTGACCAATTCAAGGTCTTATGGTCAATTGCGCTAATTACAGGATTTATGGTTGGGTGATTACAAGATTCATTACAAAGTTAATGTGGAGAGTTGCATTTCTAGGTATATAAGCAAAGACCGTCATGGTCTTCTCCCCCACATTCTCTACACTCGCATGGCTTCTCCTCCACGCCATTTTTTCCACTTTCATGTAAATGGAATTGGGTAAAACTATAAACACATTCTGTACACATCTCTCATGTATCAACTTACAACAATGTATCCTCAAGTCAATATCAACATACGAGTCCGAGGACGTACCCGCTTATCATTTGGGGAACCTCGTAAAATACCTTGTCAATGACTGTATGCAAACCAAATCATATCGATGTGCATACTTTTTGTGCATTTACACTGATAATGACCATATTACCTCTGACCCTTAACCAAAAGTAGAAATTCTAACTAGGAAAGAAAGCTCAAAATAAGATTTAGTGTGACTAACATGGATGAAAAATCCGACTAACATATCTCCTTTTTTGCACTTCATGATGGTTTAGACTTTGGACTTGGTCGCATATGAAAATATTCTGCAAATGCTGGCTACTGAGTAATAAACAATATTATGTTTGGTATGACATGTTTAGGTTGCTAGCAATTGAAAAAAGGTATGATATGTTTAGTTGATTACAAACTTTAGTTTCTTCCTTTGTTAAAGCCTTAAAGGCCTACTTCTGATGCTACGTATTATGTTGTGGACCAGAAAATTAACTAATTTGACTAGTTTTATGTACAGTTTTCTTAGCTAAATCCTAGGTGATCTTTTCCTTTTTATTTTTAATGACTCTTTCTTTCTTTGCAGGAGTAAGAAGGGAACGAGCTGCACTTGGAGCCATCTTATTTCTGTTGGCATTTCTCTATGCCTTTTGGCGAATGGGAATTCACTTTCCTATGCCTTCACCCGATAAAGGTTTACTTCTACCTTGTTTGACTGCACCAATGAAGTGATGCTAGGGCCATTCTATATGCTTATAATTAATTAATTTTCTTTCTATAACACCCTTGCTCTAGATTTGTTATAGTATGCAGTCTAAAGGACTAGGTATAAAGTATTCCCAGTGGCTCGTCATTGTCCTATCACACTATTTCCTCCTGCAATATGTTTTTGTCCTTCTGTTACCGTTTTGAAACATTTGCCTCCCCCCACTTTGTGCACATCAGTACATGTGTGTACGCATTTTGTGTTCAATATATTGTATGTATATATTTTAAGGTTTTGTTAGTGTTATACTATTTACATTTCTACCTAGCTGGAATATCTTACTTGCTGTATAGATGCATTTAGACCCCTCTATTTGGTTGCAGTGTAAATCGCCATTCTCGTAAGTGAAATTCATTTCCGTTGAGGAAAAGAAAAAAGAAATACTTCTACTAATTAAGTAGCGAGAGGCTAGTAATGAACTAAAGAATGATGATCAATAATCCAAAACCCTATGTGAATACCAATTGACATTTGTAGAATGATCAAGAAAACAATTGAACAACCAAAAGTAATGCATATATGGATTTCCCACCAGTATATACAGACTTGTACACTTGATTGAATAAGAACCACTCACTATTTTTATTTGTTGTTACAACATAGCTTGGAGATATATATGTCTGTTTTCTACATCAACTATTCTGCACAACTCAAGGCGCTTATGCAGATTGTTGTACATGGTAGTCAGCCTCTCATCCTTCCTTATATTGGCATCTAGAGTATCGATTATTGAAGAGAGGCAGTGGAAAACTGGAAACTACGCATGTGCAGTATTTATAACGGCATTCAACGGAAGGCGTACGGTGGCCTACTAGTCAAACCTTAGGAGGTTGGGCCCAAGGTCTTGGAATCAAATATAACCTTCAGCCTGGGAAGGGGCATTTTAGGGTTGATGGGAAGAAAGTTATAACTATCAAAATAGAATAAAAAAGGAATTGAATACTGGTTTTTATACAGGAAAGGCATAAACATAAAGCCTTGGTACCCACTCGAGCGAAAGCATTGATGTATATGACCTAAGTTGATGATGGATGGTTAGACAATTTCAAGTTATGTCAGGATGATATTTTGAGATCTTTTCCCAAGATAGAATTTATAATTTTGTAGAATTGGTTTACATTATGTGTTTTATTTTTGTTTTTTCGGTGCCTCGAGTGTTCTAGGATGTTTCTAAAGTTCTTTCTACAGTACTTTAAGTGATTTTAGGTCCTCGTAGTTAGTAGAATTAATACCGGACTTCTCTAGATATTTCTACTTTTATTTTGAGATCTCTATGAACCTATTTATATGGCCCTAAGTTGTAAAAACGAAAATAAGTTTTTTTCAGTGACTGAAATTTCTTAGAGTTGAAAATTTCTGTTATCTTTGTTGTTAGTTTTGAGTGGCAGTGAATGTTATCTTCTTTTATCCTGATAATTATATTTTCTTGTTTCACACCGATTAATGGTGGTGCATATTTTGGTAGTGTCTGCCGTCTCAGTTTGATTCTATTTTTCCAGGTTTTTTCACCATGCCTCAGCTGGTTAGTAGGATTGGAGTAATTGGTGTGACTGTCATGGCTGTGCTATCTGGTTTTGGAGCTGTCAATTTGCCATATAGTTATCTCTCTCTCTTCATCAGGTAACTGAAGAAAATCATCTTAGTTTTTTCTTCTCTTTCTTTTGGTAAGAAATCCTGAGTTAAGTGTACACCTACCTGTTGTTGTTGTTGTTGTTGTTGTTGTTGTTCATACTTCAATTTTATAGGACACCACTCTTTAGCATCCGCGCTTTTGATATCATGTTTAAAATATCTAACTGTGGAAAATATAGAATTACCATACGATCCTTCTAGGAGGCTAAGAGCTCATCATCCTAATATATGATTAAGATTGACCGTTATGTATTTTCGTCTGGTTTATAGTCCTCTGAATTTCATAATTTATGTTGCTGAATCTCCACGTATGTTTTTCCTCCTAGTTGATGATCTTGACAGCCTTGAGAGAATGTGAGGATACACTGTTGCTCCTAATGAGGCTTTCATATCCTGGCCTTGCCCTTGACGGCAGGTTGGTCTGGTTGAACCATGAGACATGAGTCCAGGAATGTGTTTTTTTAGTGAGAGAAACTTGTAATGAAAATCTTCCAAGACATGCTTTACTCCTTTTTTGGAGCGGTAAAAGTTATTCATTTATTCCAAGACATGATAAAAATTACAAAAGGTTAATACCCACTTAGCAAGATACTAAAATACGAGCATAAGGAGAAGGAACTTCACAAGATAGTGGAAGAGGTCAAAGAAGTGTTGTTTGATTGGGCAAGTACCTTGGTTTATGGAGTTCTTCTAGGATGGGTGACCTCCTAGGAAGTCCTGCCAGGATAAAACCCCGTACTGCTGGAGGTCTGCGGTGGCCAAGTGGGGACAATATCAGCGTGATAGTATGGGCATGGGGCGGATCATTACAGAAGATGCTTTTTCGGAAAGCATGTTCCTGCACTGATGACAATGTCACAATGTATCACCAATTAGAAAGCTATTTTCGTTACTACTAATCTAGGCAATTGGTGGACTTTATGAAAAGAGTGGAACGAATGAATCCTTGAACAGCATGTTCCTTGCAGACTGTGTTTCCTAACATTGTTCCTCTCTGTCCAAGCAGCTAGACAGAGTGGAACAAAGTGATGTACATAGCGATAACGTCAACATGCTCCATATTCCTGTTGTGTTCCTTTTGAAATTTTGTTTACTTTTATTTTTGTTTCACAACTACTTTAGTTTCCTAGTCTGTTTAGGTCACCCTTTCAACAAGTAAACCTATTTCATGAAGATGGCCTATGGGACCATGTTTAATTTAGGTTTGGTTTTATCTTTACTACATATAGGCTCCCCCCACCTTTCCAAATCTCTTAGCGACTCCAACCGGCTACTCTAAATTATGTCTCTCATAAATGCTACTCTAAATTGATACTCTACGTACTGGCTCTGTCAAGCTGTCATAGTGGCCCTCCTCATTTACCCATTCCTCCATATAATGCAAACACAACCTTTGATAGCAATATGGGTGTTTAGCAAGTTTGGCTAACAAAAAAGTTGATCCCACACAATGGCTAATTTTTTTTATTCGGGTAAGGAAGACAATCGTCAGATGCCATTCCAGAGACCGTAGCTTACACGGAAAATTGTCACATCAATGTTTATTTTTAGTACTAAATATGAAACTACCATACAGTATGTAATTTGACATCAGATACTTAAAATTAAAAACATCCCCAACTCCCAAAAAGTAAAAGGCATGTGTCTAACACTTGTTAAGTTAATGTGAATTTTAGGCTTTGTTTATCGAGAGAAACATTTTGTTTTATGTTTGTGAGTATCTTTGTAGCGCCATATGCAGGTCTCATCTAGCTTAGTCAAGTAGGGAATAATTGCGACTAACTTTGACCTAAACATCTTAACCACCAGCACTCATTGATCAAAGCCTTTATATTGTTTTTATTACTATAATTATTTTTCTTAATTACATTTTCACTGGTTGAGATATTTGCCTCTTGCTTATTCGAATCTATTGGTTTTTTCTAGGGAGATAGAGGAAACAGATATCAAGGGCTTGGAAAGACAATTGATGCAATCAATTGAAACGTGCATTGCAAAGAAGAAGAAAATTATTCTTTCTCAAAAGGAGATGGAGAGGATTCATGGATCAGAAGAGGTAGCCTTTATTTTTAACTTCTTTGATAACAGTGTTTCGAGTCTGGAGCAAATAGGATCAAAAGAAACAAAATTAGAGTGTATCTCCTAACACCATTGGTAATGTTCCGTTGTTCATATCCATATCTTCTCTCTCTTCTTTTTTCACTGAATGATGAAAGAGACATTTCATTAATAAATTTCATAAAAATAATCCCACTCCCATCAGTGTGTCTCCTTAAACTGTAGTGCAAAGATTATCATATTCATTTTATAGTTTATTACACAGTAGCCAAACAATTTGCATTGGTAGGTTTCAGCATTGCATCTTGCCTTTGGAGAGAGGACAATATGTATGATATCACCTCCTAGAGCCTCCTTGATTATTTGGCGGTGCAGCTTGTTGAACGGATCCAAAAATGCTTCCCAACCCACTCTTAGTAATAGGGTATAGTAGAAGAGTTAACTAGTATTACCCCCACTGGATGAGCCAATTAGGATTTCACCCCCACTAGATGGGAAATTAGGGTCTCCCCCCAAATACACACAAAACAAACATGGCCAATTTGACTTTTTTTTTGAGTGTATTGGGGGGTGTAATACTTGTTAACCCATAGGAAAATTTTAGTATTGCTAATGAAGAAGAAAGTTGAGAGAGAAAAGAGAGTCGGCTTAGTTAGTTTCGGTCTTCTCTCACACTTCTTATATAGGAAAATAGTCTGTTTACAATATGGAAAACCTCAAAAAAATCCAGGTCATAGGATATCCAACTATAACACAATCCACATCCTCCTCAAATCCACTATGAAGCAAACAAATATGGTTATCTCCATACCTTTGGCGTTGAGCTTATCTATGGTCTAAATGCACCTCAGTTAAGCCGTCCAAGTGAAGAGCGCTATTCTAAAAGGAATGGAAGATATCCAAATCCTTATATGTGGGAATTTAGGATTGCTATCTCATTCACTCCAACACCCTCTTCAAATAACTTTTAGCTCAAACTCCATAAAATGATTTAACCTTGTACTCTTTTGTTCTATCCCACACCCAAGTTCTTCCTTTGTCCTCGGCAGTGTTTTAAAAAACGCATCAGAGCCTTGAGGCTCACTGCTTCTGTGAGGCTTTGAGGCTTAAGGATCAATCCATAAAGAAAAAAAACAGGGAGAAAGAAAAAGAGACGACGGGAAAAATCAGAAAAAATAGCTGTAAATCCAGAGAAAAGAGAAACAGTGTGCCATGCTAATGAAACTAGTCAAACTACTATAGCTTAATTGAAATGTGGTGAGGCTTGAGGTTCTACCTGTTGCATGAAAATGGATAGGCAAATAGCAATACAGCATAATACTAAAACACAAATACTTAAGTACTTATAGTCAAGTAAGTCTCAAACACAATTCACTAGACTGCAGATACTCACTGACCCACACAGGCACATTGAGTTCTCTAGGTTGAAAACATTGCAAGAGTAAAAAGCTTCTTACTTTCTGTTCAAGTACTCAGAGCATCTCCACTGGTTAACTGCAAATCATCCCATTGATGAAAAATCATCTCCCAAAACTGCATCCATTTTGTTTAGGTGTAAAGTAATAACTATCATTGTCATGCAACAAAATAAACTTTTTTGATTATGCTGTTTCTTACAATCCATGGATTCAGTTTTAGCTCATTGATGTGTTTGTTTCAGAACCTTAAGGCAAGATCGTTTTTGAAGCGTATTGTTGGTACAGTTGTGCGTTCTGTGCAGGACGATCAAAAGGAGCAAGGTAATGTTTTGTTCTTCGTTAGTACTTTGCATTTTGTCAATGGTAAAGTTGTCAAAGACTTATATTTTGTTAGTCATTTCTAGCATGCAAAATTTCTTTATTTAATCAGCATTTATCCATTTGGTTTTTCCACCATATGTTTGAAAATTCTTTGGCACCCAACTTAAATAAGCTACATGCCACTCTACCATCTCAACAAAGGTAAACATGAGTTCTCGAAACATGCATAAGGAAATATAGATTGCTATGAGGTAATATAATTATATAAACCCCTTATCAGTGCCGTAAAGGGTCAAGCAAACCCAAGAACACCCCAAGGTTAAGCCTTCTAAAAGAAACTAATGGGAAATTATATGAGAAAGAAATACACCAGCAAAGACTAGAGCTTCTAATTTCCTTATTTAATCCGAACAAGTATTGAACATGCAAGTGGAAAAACCGAAAACCTATACAAACTAAATTTTTAGGCTTTCAAATATCTAACTGAAGGAAAAGAAAGGGGAGAAAGGTATTCACCAATACCACGTCATCGATTTGTACGAACCAGTCCATCGTACTCTCTCACAAAAGAGATAAAATTCAGCAACCCACAAACTACGTTTCCATGAGTGAAGTGGTGCTACTTAGTAACCCGTGTTTACCGAATGAATAAATGGGTTTGTTCATGTAGAAAATGATACGATGGGCTCTTTTTAACTGTCTTTATTTTTCCGATGTGAAGACGTCCAATAGAAATTTAGAGGAAAATGGTGAGGAAAGAGGATTGCAAGAATTCGAAAAGAAATTTGTAGATAGCTTTTGGAGAAGAAATCACTTGCCGGTGTTCAAACAAACTGGCCCCATGTGGAATAGGGTGACCACTGTAGATCCCACGAGAAAGGAATAGCCAATCTGCTATTGGTTTGAGGCTGTAAATGCATGTTTCCTATCTATTTTGATTTTCTAGTTTGTCTCGTGGTTCAAACTATGAGGTGGATGGGTTGTAGGTATCTTCCTTTGTTGTTGCATCAGTTCGAAGTGTGTGCTTCATGCGGCATGTATGAATGCATTTTAGAAGAAAATGTGAAAGACTTTTGAACCTAAAGGTGTACTTTGTTGTAATGCAGCATCAGTACCTTTGTCTTTCTATGTTACATGGACATGTCATATTTTAAAAATAATCCGTGACGGATATGTATTTACGTGTCCGTGTCAGACACATATTGTATGTGATATAATTCAATTTTTTGAAATTTTCTGTGTCACTTTTCGTATCCGTGTCAAACTGTCAATATAACTTAGTTTTCTTTTAGTTGATTTTTTTTTTTTTTTTTTGGGCTCTTGTTTATTCTTCTTATTGTTATTGAAGATATTAAAAGCTTGGAAGCAGAAGTACAAGCTTTGGAAGAGCTATCAAAGCAGCTATTCCTGGAAATCTATGAGCTCCGGCAAGCTAAGGTATTTTCTTGAAGAAATGCTTGGTATTTTAGTTATTTATATTTTTGTTAAATGCAAAAAATCCTTTTTCTTTGAGATGTTTAACAAACATGGACATGTGTGTGTCAACATGTAATAATGACACAGGAGTGGGTTCATTTATGTTATTATGACCACCAGAATGATCGGTAAGGTTTGATTAACCTGGGGGAAAAAAAATCTACGATATAGCACAGAAATTAGATTCTTTAAGCCTTTCTTGGTTAAGCCCCAGTTATTGAATCAAATCCTACCTTCACAGGTAAAGGGTTTAGGGGAAGAAACTTGTAATTATATGTGTTGTTGGTGTGTGTGGGTGTGTTTTGGTTGAGAGGGGGAGTCTCTTAAACGTTTTGTGTGTGGGGAAGTCATTACTTGCAAACATTTGCTACAAAATAGTAAAACCTAGAAAACCATCTAATGAGAAGATTGAGGGTGAGAGTTCTGATATTAAGGCTCATGTTGATGCTTCCTACATCAGTGCTGTTTGTTCTACTTTGCCTATAAGAATATGAATTTTCTGATCAGTGGAGGCTGGAATAGAAGTGAATTGCTGTCTTCTTGTCCGTACTATGTATCCTGCTTTTCTCCACTTTAGTTGCAGTATAAATATGTGAAGAGGTTGTGCTCAGGCCTTAGGGTATGGGTAGGTCAGTCTTCATCAAACGTTGGATCTTATTAAACTGCACTTTTTTGACGTCCTAATTACACTTTCTGTTGTCAGTTTCACAATATAATAGAGTAATATTCCAAGTGGCCTACTGGATAAGACTTTGTTTCCCCCTTTTTAGCTAGGTAAAGGAAATAATATTTGCAGCGGAAAGAAAACCTTGTGTTATAGTAAAGGACATTGTATATTCCAAGTGGCCAACTGGTTAAGACTTGGAGACTGGGCTTAAGGACTTAGGTTTGATTCCCACCTTCACCGGGGGAAAAAGGTATTTAAGGGAATTAGGGAATAAATGTTCTAACTATAAAAATAAGATAAAATGACACAGTATATTCCAAGTACAACCGTTCTATATGCCAAATTTACTGCATCCCACATGAATATAATATCATCAAACCCAAACTAGAAAGATTTCCAGCTACACACGAATATATAGAAGCCGTAATCTTACATTTTTCTTGGAATTAATGTTGAATACATTATGAAATCTATTGAAAAAGAAAGTAGCAATAATCGAGTTTCTCGGTCAAAGAAGCATCTGTCGAGTGTGAAGATTCTTTAGTTTCATCTTATCTGTAGAATGTAATCCTACCTGAACTGATGTCATACTATAAGATGTTTTGCAATCTTTTTGTTGTTTGATTTGAGTAGGTTCCCTTATCAGGTTGATTGATATCAACCAACTTTATTTTCTCAATAAATTAGTTACCTAGTTTGGCGGGGTTACAAAACTAGCAAGTAAACATCACTAAATAACTAAGTTACATTGACAGGGACACGTGTCTGCATCCTATACGGATACGTAGTGTATGACACGGCGAACTGTAAAAAATGAGGTATATACATACAATATGTGTCTGTGTGTGTCCGACAGGGATACGTGGATACGTATCCCACATTCCCACATACATTATTTTTAAAGCATGGTGTTTTCATGTAACATAGTTAAATAAGGCCTTTGGCCATCTCTTGTTTTCGGTTTTGTAAGTTCATGTTTTAAGTCTTCATTGAAGATTATTATTGGAATGTCTTTTGATTTTAAAGTCTTCATATATTATTATCAATTTCTATATTATTGGTATTATTTTGTTGCATCTAGATGAAGTGGTAATTTGAGCTAGATAATTCATGTATTGATCGAAAGTTCTGATCCTTTGTTTTTATAGAAAAAGTTACTTTTTTGGATTTTTTCCATCCATCGAAAATATCCATGGGTAACAAAGTGGGAATCCCTCTATGGCCAAGTTTTATCTCAAACTGCTGATATGACACAAACTGAAGCCAAATTTGGCACATTTGGTAATGTCTGAGGTAACACTGTCATCACACCAAACGCAACGGGAAAGAACATGCTCAATGGACCACCTCCAATGCATGTGGAGGTAGTCCATTCACCACTGTTCTTTCCTTTTGGAGTGGCAGCAACATTGGGTGTGACCGGCAGGATTGTCTGGGACATTGATACCTCAGCAAAGAGCTTCGAGAATCGCATCAAGTTGCTTGAGTTTGTAGCATGTCAGCAATAAGAGATGAAACTTGGCCCTGCAGTTGCTCAATGTGGCCTTCCCACTTTGCTTTGTTACCCATGAATTAAGGATATCGAAGATGGGTGGGAAAAAAAAACTATTATTTTTTTTTTATTGGTAAATAGATATTTCATTGATATAAAAATATAAAAACATAGGAATAGTAGGATGAGGTATCCTTACATCAATAACCAACTGAAAGAAAGAACAACAACAAATGTACACAAGAAACAGAAAACACCGTTCTCAAGTCAAAATATCTTCCCATCTATACACAAAGTGCTCAAAAGGAATGTTACTAGTTTCCTCATGAGCTTTGGCCCAGAAGAATAAGAGACCTTTAATTGACATGATTACTTCCTCCAAAGAAGCCACAACACCCTCAAAAGTTCTTCTATTCCATTCCATCCATAGGCCCCACAAAACCGCAAAAGGAATCATTTTCCATATACGTCTTCCCCTTTGAGATTGCAAATCTGAAGACCACGAGGCTAACACACCTTTCACCGAACCTGGACTGACCCATGAACTACCTGACCCCTGAATGAGAAAACACCAAACTTGCCAAGAGAAATGACACCGAAGGAGGATATGTTTCACTGACTCACCATCTTTCAAACACAAAGGACAGAAGTTGACTAAGGCTCCCTTGAAATGTCTCTTTCTAAGATTATCTACAGTTAAGATTTTACCCAAGGTTGCACACCATACAAAGAAAGTGACTTTTAAAGGAACTTTGGACCCCCAAATAACACGACTAGGAAACAGGGTGTGTCTGAGAGCTTGAGGTCTGTTATGAGAACTCAAGGCATAATACCAAGATCTGATGGAAAATTTTCCCTTATTATTGATTGACCAAAGACGTTTATCTTTGTCCGGTGGGATGGACTCCAGCATGTCTGTAAGAGCTACCACACTCACTATATCCCTGTCAGAGAGAGCTGTGTCAATTCCCATGTTCCAAGCCGTATTACCATTATCAATCCTCATGAACGAGCGAACTGGCTGATTTTTCAAAACGGACAAGGCATATAATCTCGGGAAAATCCTAAATAAGGGCCTATCACTGATCCAAACATCCTCCTAAAACCTGAAACTTTTTCCGTTACCTAAGACATATCTAATGTTCTTATGAAACTCATCCCAAACTTTTAAAATGCCTTTCCAAACCCCGCACCCATAAGGACTCGTAACTGGGCCACTAAGCCACCCAAGATGGCTCTCCCCAAACCTCAATACAATAACCTTTCTCCAAAGGATATCCCTCTCTTCCCCGAATCTCCACAACCACTTACCTAGCAGTGCCACGTTAAACTCATGTAAGCTCCTAATACCTAGGCCACTATTTCTTTTAGATTGGCACACTAAATTCCAAGCCACAAGATGATATCTATGCCTCTCTTCAGTATCATCCCATAGAAAATCTCTAATGATCGCCTCCATTCTATGTGATATACTGAGAGGCATGTGAAAGAGAGACATAATAAACAGGAAGGCTAGACAACATGTTCTTGATCAGAATGATCCTATCACCATAAGACAAGAAGTGCCCCGTCCACCCTGCTAGTTTATTACTAAATCTCTCAATCACATTATTCCAAATAGCTTTAGACCTATACTTCACTCCCAAAGGAAGACCCAAGTACTTCGTAGGCAAGGTGCCCACCACACAATCTACAGAAGAAGCAAGATGATTCAGATTGTCCCTCTGACCAACGCCATAAATCATGCTCTTACCCATGTTAACCTTAAGACCAGACACAGCTTCAAAACAACACAAGAGACCCCTAAGAAATCTAAGCTGATCCAAATCGTGCCCCAGAAAAACCACTGTATCATCCACAAACTGGAGATGAGACACTAAAACCTGCCCTTGACCAACTCTAAAACCCTCAATAGCCCCCAATTGATTCGCTTTGTCAATCATCCTACCAAAAACTTCCACAACCAGAAGGAATAGGAGAGGAGATAATGGATCTCCTTGTCTAATACCTCTGGAGCTCCTGAAAAAACCAGTCGGGGACCCATTAATGAGAATAGAAAAGGAAGCCGACGAGACGCACCTTCTCACCCAACTCCTCCAACGCACTCCAAAACCCATGCGTTTCATGATATAATCAAGAAAGTCCCAATTAACATGATCATATGCTTTGGTCAAATCTATCTTGCACACAATCCTAGGATCTTTTTGCGTAATCCTATCATTAATAGCCTCATTTGCTATCAACACACCATCCAAAATCTGTCGCCCAAAAACAAACGCCCCTTCTTCTTGCGCAATCACCCGAGATAACACTTTCTTTAGCCGAATAAAAAAAACCTTAGATATTATCTTATAGGCACTCCCAATAAGACTAATGGGACGCAAATCACCAATATTTTCGACGCCTTTCTTTTTAGGAATGAGTTTCACAAAAGTGCTGTTAAGACTGTGAGCTAAAAAGCTAGTCTCATGAAAATCTCTTAGCATCTCCATAAAGTCAATATGCACCACATCCCAAACTTTTCTAAAGAATTCAATGGGAAAGCCATCTGGACCCGGAGATCTATCACTTTTCAGACTTTTTATGGCTTCCCAAACCTCCTCCTCTAGAATGTCATCCTCTAAAGCATCTCTTTTCACGTCCGAAATACGAACCACTTCAAGATTATCAACAAAAGGTCTAACGGGGTATGGTTCGGTATACAATTTCGAATAGTAATCAACAACCTTATCTCTGAGATTTTCTTCTCCGGTCACCTCCTCTTCCTCTATAACCAATCTATCAAGATGATTCTCTCTTTGTCTAGCTTTGGCACAAAGATGAAAAAATTTAGTGTTAGATTGCCCCTCTTTAATCCATCTAACCCCCGACTTGTGTCTCCAAGACATTTCCTCTAGATACCCCCGACTTGCATCTCCAAGACATTTCCTCTAGATAGGTGACCTTTTCAAATTTCCCTTTCAACTCCTGACGGATAAACCTCTCCTCCCTAGTAAGAATGCATTCCTCCTTAAAATCTAGAGTTCTTATCTCACTCAAAAGCTTTTCTTTTTGCCTTTCAAGCCTTCCAAATTCATTTTTATTCCAATCTTTGATTCTATCTATCAAATACCTTAATTTTTTGGCGAAACGAATACTTGCCCTATCACCAATCTGCTCCACCTCCCACCATTCTCTGATTTTTCCGACTAGGTTAGGGTCTGAGAACCACATAAGCTCAAACCTAAATGGTGTGGGTCTGCCCCTACCCATCTCTTTCACCAAGCGAATAGGATGGTGATCAGAACTCGTACTCGTAACCACAGATTGAATTAAGGTCGGCCATTCCTCTTCCCACTCACTGTTAACCAAAAACCTGTCCAGCTTGGAAAGAGTCGGAACCTCTGTTTTACTAGACCAAGTGAACCTACCCCCCGCAAGAGGGAGATCAATGAGCTCACATCTCCTCACAAAATCATCAAAATCTCTCATATGATGGGAGATGCGACATCCTCCTTTTTTCTCATGAGAGAATCTAATCACATTAAAATCCCCAGCAATACACCACGGTCTACCACTACTAAAGGTGTAAACATCATCAAGCTCATTCCAAAAAGAGGAAAAGTCCTTGTTAGGAGGCCCATAAACTGCGGTGACAAGTTTAGAACTCTCCTCTCCCGAAAACTGACACAAAATAGAAACCAAAAAACCCCCAACTAGGTTATCAAAAACTTCCACTTTATTCTTGTCCCAATGGATGCACACCCCACCCTTGGAGCCAACCGAAGGAAGCTCCACACGATCGATATTATGGTTACCCCAAACCTCTCAGACACACTCAAGAGAGAGCTTGTTAAGCTTAGTCTCTTGCAAAAGGATCATACTAGGTTTCTCCTTCCAAATAACCTCTTTTATACCCGGGCGCTTTTTCTTTTTACCCAAACCCCTCATGTTCCAAGTAAGGATTTTATGATTCATAAAAAACAGGTTTTCTCCCCTTCCTAACACTACCCTCAAGCACTTCTTCTCCATAGTTCACCGAAGTTGCAAGCCTAAGAAGCTCTTTCGATGCTCTTTTACCCGACTCCCTGCAAGATTTCTCCTTGTTTTTCTTAGAGTTCTCTTTATTTTGACTTCCCCCAACTCTTTCGGCTACTGGATTAACTCGATCCATTTTGACTAAAGAAAAAATAGATTTGAGGAGGTCTAAGGCTTCCAGTTTCCTCCCTTCATACAATAACCCCGCTAATCGAATAAGGTCGTTAGAATGCTTGGACAACCAAACTGAAGTAAGAATCTCATCGGGTTCAGCACCTACCTCTACCATCTCTAAAGGTGTCCGATCTAAAGGCGTCGAGGTAAGCTCCTTTCCCCGATAGACCTCCCTTTCATACACACCCATTTGGATAATACTCACGCCAATTTCCGACATTATAAGCCTTATCGTTTGAGAGACCTCACGACCATCTCCCTGTTATAGCATATAGTTATACCAGATTGCACTTGTTCGGAAGGATTGATACCGGTAATCTCGGCTGTTCAGAGTTCAAACAATTTTTTCTCCGACAAGGCTAGAGTGAGAGAAGAAGCTTCCACACTTCTCTGTTTGAATTCCTTCCCACCGATTTGACCAGGGGCATTATAATCATTTCGGCCAAACAATGAGGGGAAACCGGTCATGATAGAAGATGGAATTAGTAGGATACTCAAAACTATGGTTAAAATCTAAAAAACGATAGAAGGGCGGGATGAAAAAAAAGACTTCGGACTCGGATGGGATACTACATCCGATCTGGGTGAAGGTAAAGTTGCCTCCATAGTCTCCTCTTCCATAATTTTCTCAACGTAGCCCTCTTCATACATGATTCTATTCTCTATATCATCCCAAATCTGTTTCCAAGCCTTCTATCGAGTTTTTGTATAGTCATCAATCTGCATATTGTTTTCATCCCAAACTCAAACTCGAGATTTCGCTCTTCTATGTTCCCCGCCTGTAGCCTTTCAGACCGCAACCCCTTACAAGGCATCGGTTATCCAAAGTAGATTCGCTTTGCATATGAAGATCCGAATAGTATTCGCCTCCTCCCTATCTCTAGAAGAATTCGGGGACTCACTCCTTTCTTACGGTTTGTCACTCTCAAGGTACCTTCTATTCGATCTAGCATCTTCTCCATCTCCACTCCGACCTCTCTATCCACTTTGCCTCGCGTAGGAAATTTCTAATGTTGTGTGTGCCTCTCCCTCAGAACTTATCACCATTATATCTCCTCTTCATGTATATGGTTAATTGTTTGAAGAAAAGGCTGGTCTCTCTACTTCCATTGGGGGCAAAGTGTGGAGTGCATCATCATCTCCTCATACTCATTGAAACAAAAAATCCCGTGAACTCGACGAAACCCTCTCCTCACGGACTTCCGCCACGCCGAGAGTGGAGCGAACTTGTTTAAACCCAAAGGTGCCCGCTCTTTCTTCCCGGTGGTTAATGAACTCATTCCCCCGAATAGTCGGGCTCGCCCACTATTCGATGAGATATAAACCCCGCCATGTTGTTCATTACTAAGTCCCTCGTCGAAAGTTAGTATTAAGGGCTTGGGCTTGGGCCCGACTAAAGAGGTCGGTCCTTATCAGATCCCACGTTTCTATTATTTCTCCTTAAACTCTCGTGAAGACTAGGGAAGAGATAAGAATCAGAAATTCTGGTGGTAGGAGAGGCCACGTGAATATTACCAGCTGGGGCCATGATATTTTCTCTCTCTAGAAGAATCTCCTGTTGCACTTGCGCCCTACGCCCCTACTATTATAGTTTGAAATAAGTTGACCTTCCACTTCTGTAACATGTTGATCCCTGTCATTTTCTCCTCCATTCAAACTTAGGGAGTGTTTGTTTAAATTTTACTAATGGAAAGGAAAGGAAATAAAAAAAGTGGTCCACTATGGAAAGGAATGGAATGGAAAGAGTTTCAAATATGTATCTGTTTGGTAAACTGTGGAAAGGAAAGTAAAACTGAGGAAAGGAATAATCCTGTTTGTTATGCAAAAGCTGTGGAAAGGAAAAGAAAGCTGGAAACATGAATAATTCATTCATATTACTTGTCATTTTTCTCCAAGCTACTTGTTATTTTTCTCCAAAACTCATTGCTCTTGGGGAAAAATAAAATAAAAAAACAAATGGCATGACCTTTTTTATTTTGCGGATATATACATGACACTTGTAAATTAAAATGAATTTAACATATAAAACCAAAAAAAAAAAAAAAAAAAAGACAAAAACTATCTTGTTTTAGGAGTATAAACACTTGTATGACACCTGCAAACTCATATATAATATTGTCTAACAATACTAATAGAGAACTCCTTCAAACACATAAACCATTGTTGCATTCACTAAAGCAATAATAAAAAACTTCAGTAATCTTGAAAACATCTAAAACAGTTAATGGATCTGAAATACAACAAAAGACTTTAACACTCCATCATAAAAAGAAAAAGAACACATTAAAGCATATCCAAAGTGTATCTAAAACACCCACAAAAGACTTGAGAACCCATCCACTCAATTATTACCAAGCTTCTTCAATAACCAACCAGCACGCTTGTTGGTACTTATCTTGAGAAAAAACATTTTCAGGTTTTCAGCATCATCTTGTGAAAACAACTCTATAGCTGCAATATTTTGTTCCTCATCCAACACGTCAATTTCATCAATGGCTAAACAAATTTGGTCCCAAGTGAGGGCTAGAGCATTGTTCTTACTAGCCTCAATTTTAGTCCTTTCACGCTCAATTTCAGTCCTTTCACGCTCAATTTCACTCCTCACACGCAAAGAATCTGCCACATTCTGCATAACAAGCCTCATGCCTTCCATAACATCATTGCCTCCACCTTCCATGCTCTTGCGCTTCTTCTGAGGCAATTTGTTTGACGCAAGGCGACCCGACTTGATGGTTGGGGAAGTAAAGTGTGGGAGCCTCCACCCTCGTTACTAGTTGGTGGGAAGCTATCTATATGGATACGCATGCCTTCCCTAAGCAAAGTATCTGAATACTGAACCTGTGATGACATGTCCATCTCACTTGCCATTGTAGCATCCTCATCCCCCCAGAAGACCAGTTTTTCAGTATGTTACCACAAGCAATATTGTCTCCGAGCACTTCAACCCACTCCAACAACCTAGGTATTTGCTTTCCTTTATAGGTCTTCCTTTTTGGGTTTTCCTGCGACATAAAAAAATATTTGTTGGATTTCAATAAAAAAATATTGAACCAATCGGTTCAATATATATATAATCAAAAATCAAATCATAATTAACCACACTCTACTGAAACAATCCTAGATTTCTCTATATAAGTTGGATTGACACAAATCCAAATGGGTCAGAAACTACACTCCAACCTCTACAACATTTGTTCACACCCGAAAAACCGATTCCAACTCAGAAATTCACTTAGCCTAACAACAAATAAAAAGTCGTCAGGAAACATCTTGGTTGACCTATCTGCACTAAAACTGTCATAACTTTATTTGTATAACTTGGATTAGTACAAGGTAAATTGGGTATGGAAACTACACTAAATTATTTACAACTACCTTTCAGGCCATGAAAGTAGGTTCCCCACAGAAAATGCACAGAACGCACCAAACACAGAACTTTGTCAGAAAAATCCTAGTTGACCTATCTGCACTAAAACTGTCGTAACTTTATTTGTATAACTTGGATTGGTACAAGGTAAATTGGGTATGAAACTACACTAAATTGTCTACAACGAACGTTCAGGCCATGAAAGTAGGTTCCCAACAGAAAATGCACAGATCGCCACCAAACACAGAACTTCGTCAGAAAAATCCAGGCTGACCATTATGTATAAAAACAGTCATAACTTATTGTGCAGATATCGAAACAAGATGAATCCAACTGTATTGGAAAGTAGACTCGTAGATCTAAAAATCTTATTCAAACCCCGAGACCAAATTCTCAAACACGATTTTTCAAGAATCTTCTGAACCGACACCAGAAACTAAACCAACAAAAACTGCTTACACACTATATTATTTGTCACAAAATTAAAGGAACATAAAATCTTAGCTTGGGCACTAACAACACAAGCTGGATTGCACAGGCATAAACAAGAGTTTGTGTTCTATTGCTTCCTCAACCTTTGTATCATTGCATTTGCATCACACACTAAAATATAAACCTATAATAACTAAATACTCACTACACTACAATAACTAACATATTATATTATCAAAGAATAACCTCTAATAACTATGTTATCAAAGAATCAAATAATTAAAATACTCACTATACTACAATAACTAACAAAACTTGTTCGTACAAATATTCTTACTTTAATTGCATTTGCCTATATTGAAGCATCACTTTCTATCATCATTGTATCCGGATTCCAACCAAAACCACTATGAGAAAAAGATCTCAAATCTTTGAATGATTTAACCGCAGCCCTCTTTGTCTTGATTCGGTTTTCAACGTGTTCAATATCGATAGCAAAACCCAACTGATCTCTCATTGCCTCAGTGACAGCGAAAAATGTGATTTCTTTTTTCCATCCACCGGTTCCTCTTAAACCCTTTGCAAGATGTTCCAAGAAAACTTCTAACATGACATCATCCATAGATTGAGTCCAAACTAGTCTCCCTTTCTGATCGCGTACTGGTACTTGTGGTGTTTGAGGTGTTGCTTGTGTTGCCATCCCTATTAAAATTATTATATGATTATAACACATCTATTTCCATAATATAAGTAATAAAAAAAAAATAGTACGTAGGAATTGAAAAGATCCATAAAATTTAGATTTCATCATTTTAATCAACAACATATAATCAAATAATAACATTTGCAATTCACACTTTGCATAAAATGTTAGATGCAAGTACATATTCTTACCACCCAAAAACAAATACAACACATAAATAACTAAAAAACATAATAGTGGTCCATCACTCTCTTTGTGTTTGAAACATATGACGCTCGTTCCACATACTCTCAGTAAGGTTGGTCCTGAACAACTTCCACTCATTAGTTGGCCTCAATGCACTATAATCCTGAGCTTGGCTACCCATATCTCTAGGTTCCTCCACATCCGGTTCATCCACCCATCCACCAACATCGCCAGGATCAGCCTCTCGTATGAAATTATGTAGTATACAACAAGCTATGATTAAATCAACTTGTGTATCCACTTTGTAATAAGGAGTTACCCCTTAAATAAGTTTAACCGCTTTTTCAAAAGTCCAAAAGTACATTTCGACTACATTATGTAGTGAAGAATGCCTAAAGTTAAATAACTCTTTTTCGTTTTCGATGCGCCATTTCTCGATTTCGGATAAATGATACCTTGTTGCCCGATGCGAACTAAAACCCAAGGGCAAGTGGGTAACCGGCATCGACTAAGTAATATTTACCAGGTGGAACAAACAAGCTCTCCCTTGGATGGTTTAGAGCAGCTCTCAATATCCGACTATCATGAGCAGAACCCTCCTATCCGGCCAATACATATGATATTTTCATATCAAATGTACAAGCCATTAGAACATTATGCGCTAAATTCCCCTTCCGATTGCGATACCATGGTTGGTCTTCTATAGGTACCATTGCCGGTATGAAAGTACCATCAATTGCACCAACACAATCCTATAAAATGAGGAAATAAAAAAAAAAAAATTACGACTAACTTTATACCTTTAAGACAAATGCTAGCTAGGTTAAGGTTTAAGAGTAAGTATTTTATAACTTGGTTTACCTTAAAATATCTCATGGCCCAAGGCTTCAGATTACTTCCTGTTGCTGGGGAGTTCGTTTGACGTGCCTGTCTTATGTATTCCTTACCAAGCCTCAATACAGATCGCAAAACTCTATGAAAATGTCGGTGGATAGTTTCTTGTGACCTTATCATAGTCCAAGCAGTAGGCCCCACATGTATCTTGGCCTAAAATGTAAAGAAACATTGCCACTTGTTCTTTCACAGGAACCCACCTACTAGCAATCAAACCTTTTTCTTGAAGTCGCTCACATAAGTTATTAAAACATACTCTATTCAACCGGAGCATTTTATGACAATTATTATCATTTTCTAAATACAACCTCTCTAGAGCTAGGTGTCTCTCGTAATCACGATTTCTGTGTGGCGCCCTATCAATAGGCATGTTCTCAAGCACGCGTGACATCATAAAATATACAGCAATTACACAAGACTGCAGCCATTTCGTAGTCATCCATATTCCTAAGACAGCTGTTATTGATCAACAGAGTTACAATTAATAGATAAGCAAATAATACTACCAAGGAGTTGTACCATGATTAATAGAATGAGATAAAAAAAAACTCATATGATTAAGAATGGGTATTTCAAAATTTCATTAAACAAGAGCAATGAAAGAATTCTTACTAAGAGTTAAATTTTGAATATTCAAAACTCCAATGAAATCAATTCTTACTAAACTCAAATGAAATCAATTCATACTAACCAAAAGCTAAAAAGCTAGTAATTTTTTTTCTGATCGATCAAACCCACAAAAAGAAATAGCCATGCATTGTCCCACTTTGACAAAGGTAATAAAGAGATTACGATGGGAGTTCAAAACCCTTTAAATCATTTGATCAGTCGTCATAGGCTGTCTTTAACTAGTTAACACTTTTTACATATCCCTCTCACTCACATTGCTTGCATTGTGCGTTCGATCTCTTAAATTCTTAATAATTAAGTAGAACTAGAACCCATGAAACAACCCATGTTAACGAAATAGAAAAGCACATATAACTTTTGATTAAGATGTTCATATCTTAACTAACTAAACTGACCTCAAGTACTTGCCTTTTGATCGACATAATATTCTTAGAACAATGTTTCTGAAGTAGGTGGAGCATGCATGTGGATTGAAACATACATATATAAAAGAGCTAGAGATGCAGATCGAGAAGAAGCCCATCTTTGTTTAAATGATCATAATTTTTCCTTTTCGATATATATTTATTTATTTATTTTATTTTTAGTGAAAATGACAACTGAAGCTTATAAGCTATTCTTCATGCACCTAATCTGGTCTTGACGCAACAAAATAATAAGGCGTTGGGAATGTCTTAACTCTTAAATTATTTTATGTTGTGCTGAAATCACAGTATTCACAGGGGAGAAAGTAAGACTGTACCCAGCCCTATGAAATAAATATTCTTTCCAATTCGGATCGAAATATATATGGAGTTGTTTTTGCAATTTTACAGAACTGCTTAACTACTGGATCTAACAATTGATAAAAGAAATAGCCATGCATTGTCCCACTTTGTCAAATCATACTGTTCAGTAACAAGCTTTAAACAAGAACATTCCAGTTGTAGTATGTATAAAGATCGACATATTAGCAAAAAGAAAAGACATTTCAAATATCTAAAAAAATATTTATGTTTATTCCATAAGAGAATGAGAGGGGAAGAAGATAGTACCTGAGGTAGAGTTTGAGAGCTGAAGATTGAAGAGTGGAGATAGTTGTCAAAGATGAAGAAGGGGTGTGGTGGCTGTTGGAATGGTTTGATCTTTTTTTTTTTTTTTGGATCCTTTCCTTTCTGTGAAATTTTTTTGGGTTAGGGCACGGACACAAAACCCTTTCCATTTCCGTGGTTTTGTTTCCACGCGGAAAACACTTTTCCTTTCCACAGGGCAACCAAACACGTGAAAAACTATGGAAAAGGTGGACCACCACCTCTTTTCCTTTCCTTTCCATAGTCTTTCCGTCAAAACAAACACACACTTATTCCATTTTGACTCAAAGACGCTACATCAGCCCTCTCTCCAGAAAAGTGATCTGAGTTTCTTCTAGCCTCTGTGCTCCTGGTAGTGGCTCCTCCCTCTGTATTTTGGACATTACCCATCTCTGCTGATACAATATTCCTCAAGAGAAGCTCAGACGGTTCTAAATCTATAAATACCTTAAAGATTCTGCCTTCTACCTCTAGGTTCACAGATCTGGGGATATCTTGTTTGCTCAAATTTACCGCTGCTAATAGACCGATCTGGTCTGAGATGATGCAAATCAAAGATTTAGCTCCTGGGATGGTGCTCTTCAATTTCTCAAGAGTCTTTGCGGTCCAACAATCTAAATTAAGTCCCCACAGTGATACCCATTGAGTAATATTCATGACTTCATCTCTTTCTCTTGCTGGATAACTAGAATTTCTTTGTAATGCTTCAGCAAAAGACACTCCTTGAATCACCCTGCTAGCACCAGGTTCTCGATCTGCCAATCTTTCACCATGGCCCCTTTTAATCTCCATGAAACTAGGTCCAGCAGTTGTTCTAGCTAAGCTTTCAGCAAAGAGTCTCCATCCCTCACGCTCACTACCTTTGGGAACAGCCAAGTGTTTAGCTATTTTGTGAAAGAATAGTTTGATTTATAATTGATCTATACCAGAATTTGGTTTATTTCTTTCTTTTTGGTTGGCTCTGATAACCATTTTGATGTAAACACGGAGTAATTATAGTTATAATCAAGAGAAATCAACAATAAGGATTGAACGCCTATGGCGGCTTTTGTATCAAAAGTCAGAGTAAGAGTAATCTTCCATTATAACTTAATTTGAACTGGAAACTGAATTACAAGAAATGGCCAAAGGCCTTATTTAATTAGGTTAACTTGGTTGTTAAGTAATCCCGTCGTACTAGGAAATCAATTGATCGAGAGAATAAACTTGATTGCTAATCAACCAACCTAGTAAAATCAAATCAAATCAAATATGATTTGATAATAAAATAAAAACTTGCTAATAGTAAAAGATTTTCGGAAAATCTTAAATTATGACATCACTCCAGCCATCACATCATTTAGCACGAGTTGCCAGTTTAATTTTGGTTGTAGTATTTTGCAGTCTGTTCATAATTTTGTATAGACAGGTGATCACATTCTTTTTTCTTTGTTGTGTATTTGTGCACTCTTGACTTCATAGGCTTTTTACATCTGTTCAGGAAGCTGCTGCATATTCTCGTACATGGAAGGGTCACCTGCAGAATCTATTGGGCTATGCTTGCTCTGTTTACTGTGTGTATAAAATGATCAAGGTAGTAAGGTATTCACTGCTAATTTATTTCTTAAAGCTATTGTGGACACTTTTCAAGTTCTTTTCCCATCTGTGAACAATTATATGGTTCGGATCTGGTTTCCGGTTATGAACATATATATACATTGGTGTCCACTCTTTATATGCTGGTTTAATAGGGAGGTAAATGATTGCTTTCCCTGTTTTACGTTTACTGGCGTTTACTTGCATACGACCTGGTGATGCAGGGATGCCTCTTTAGGGCGACCACTTGCCCGTCATGTGACCAATCCAACTACCGCCCAACTAGCATTTTCTTTCTAATATAGCGTTTCCCGTTCCTTTTCTTCTCTCTAGTTTTCCTGTTCCTTTTATTTATTTTTTTGCTATGATATGTTTAAGTTAGTTATGATGCTTTATTGAGAATTAACTTAAGAAACTTTGTGTCTCCCCCATTTGGGTGATTGAAATCCTATTTGGTTTGGATTTTTTTTTATTAATTGGTGTTCTTCGTTGTTGTTGTTGTCCTTCCATCAAAATAACACATCAAATTCGTATAGGAGATCAAGGATTGGTTTTCTTCATTGTTGTTGACCCTCTCCTAGTGCTTCAAGCCTTAATTCTTAGCCATGGATGAGGCGTCTATCTATTTATTTTCTCTGAATAATATCTTGATCTTTACTTACTGTCTATATCGGGATACATTTCGAATGCCATTGGTGCTTTCTTTATCGAACTTGCACCGTATATGCTGTAGCCGATGTGCCCTAAATTTGCATTCTGTCTTAATGATATCAACAAAAATGTTTTGTTACCCTTGAATGATATTATTTTTCTTTCCCTGTTTCTATAGCTAACACATTGTATCTAATCTATCTCATTGGATTGTGCAGTCTTTGCAGAGTGTTGTTTTCAAAGGGGTAGGTTTTCTTCAATGGTCCTATCTATTTTCAGATTTTCTTTTTATATAATGCACCTTGAAATGAATGATTTATTCTTGTTTAGGACATATTATGAGGTGTGTTTGGTCTGTATATTATGTCTGACAGGCTGGTTCAGTTGATCCTGTGACATTGACAATCAGCATATTCTTGCAGTTCTTTGATATAGGCATAAATGCTGCACTATTATCACAGGTTAGTTGACGAACTACATCAGCATATTTACAATTTTCCTGTGCAGTATCTCAAAAGTTAATCCAGTAACAAAAATATTGGATGTGCATTTCGGATGATATGGTAATTAGTAGTGGTGTGGAATTTTGATTCATCTCAATATGTTTTCGCCTATCTTACACACCATATTGTAAAAGTAAACTGTGTTGGATACGTATCCACGTGTCCATGTTGGACACATATTGTATGTGATATACATCAAGTTTTGATATTTCGCAGTGTCAGACACTTTGTATCTGTGTCAAAGACGGACACACATATCCATGTCAATGTAACTTAGGTTTTCACCAAGGTGCTTCACATAATTGCATGTGAGACTAAAAGTCAGGCTAGGATAGATGTTCTGGAACAAGTAAAACTGTAAAAGTGCTTCACCAAGTAAGTGACTGGATGCCAAGTTTTATCACATGACAGTTTTTTGGGAAAAGAATAGCAAAACGTTAAGTTGAGTGTTTCACCAGAAAGTATCCTAATTAAGTAGTAACCTCTAACCCTGTATATTAATTGGAACAAGTTGGACACGTACATCAGAAAAGGCTTTGAGATAATGAGGTATACGCTGCATGCATTGTATCTGGAGCTCGTGATCAAAATGCCACACATGCATCATATACATAACAAGCCCTTTCGGTATTGGAAAAGCGTTAAGAAAACAAAATATAGTCTAGCCAGGTGGAATATTCTTGTCGGGCTACCCACGTAAAATAATTGGAAAGAAGTCTGAGTCAGGCTATTTGTTATGATTATACTGTCGGGTGTTTCAACCTTAGTCAGAGCCGGTTGACCCCATTACCCTGGATCTCTGTTGGACTGGTCTGCTTTAGTACTGACTTAAGATGTGTCGGATCAGTTACCCATATAAATTTTGAGATTGCAAAATGCAAGTAGATGTAAAATGATAATAGTTGATCTTTGTAAAATTACAGGGGGGCCAATTAAATGCATCCTCCACCCACCCGTCATCACTGCATTCTTTTGAATTGGTGTACAGAAGCTCTCTTCTCTTATTCTTATTCCTTTTAATTTTTGCAGTACATCTCTTTGTTATTCATTGGGATGTTGGTTGTCATATCTGTCCGGGGATTCTTAACAAATTTAATGAAGGTATGTTATCTTATCTGCCTTTTAAACTCTTCTTGTCCATGTAAATTAAATTAAAACTACTTTTAACATTATGTTTGCATGGGTAAGGAAAGAATATCTGTGCCAGAGGATAAAAAGATGTTAGCTATTGACTTCATGAGAGTCGACTGATTTTAATAGTGGCGAAATATATATGTATATATATCTAGTAGAGATAATCTGATCTTTACTTTGTTTTCATTGTCTCATCCGAATATGATGTATGATCTCTTCTGGATTTTGTTGCACAACCTTTTTCCTGCATGCAGTTCTTCTTTGCAGTTTCCAGGGTTGGTAGTGGATCGTCTACCAATGTTGTACTTTTTCTATCTGAAATCATGGGAATGTACTTTGTATCTTCAATTTTATTGATAAGAAAAAGCTTAGCAACCGAATATAGGTAAGCAATCATTTAAATTTGTAGTCTGTTAAGTATTCCCTTGTAGATGCCAGTTTGTTTTTACATATGGTAGATATATTTGATCCAATTTCTCTGTGCAGGATTATCATTACTGACGTTTTAGGTGGAGACATTCAGTTCGACTTCTATCACAGGTGGTTCGACGCAATCTTTGTAGCCAGTGCTTTCCTTTCTTTGCTCCTGCTTTCTGCTCATTACACGTCTCGACAAGCTGACAAGCACCCAATTGATTGATTTGTTAAATCTCAAATGTATAATTTTTTTTGGTAATTTTACCTAGCAATCCTGAATGTTCCTCCTCTAGATTAGTAGTTTATGTTTTATGTGTGAAGGAGGACAAAGAAGGCAAGATGTTTATAAGAAATTGAATTGAATATTTGAATGCAGGTCCTAGTTTGTTCACAAAAACAATTATAATTTGGTTTTGTTACAGTGGTAGTTTGCATATTTTGCCTTAACCTAATTAATTTCTGAACAAATTGCAGATAAGTAAGTCTTATTAATTTGTCTGAGTGAGAATAAAAGATAAAATGGAGTTTTATGTATTCATGTTGCCAATAATTTAAGGCTAAATCTACGGTGCGCGAGATGTACCGAAAGTTTTGGTGCGCACAATTTCTAGCCACACAATACGAGGGTAGAACCGGAAGAATAAGAGGGTAAAACCGGAAAAAAAAGATTTTAAAAGATAGCATCATAATTTTGTCGACAATGGAAACGAAAAATGGGTTTCACGAATCAAAGAAACTACTCCAACTCCACAATATTGTAAAACCAACTGCTGCTTCTTCTTCTTCACCTTCAACTGGTTTTTCAATATCTAATGAGCTTTTTGGAGCAAAGGGTGGTTCTTCTTCTTCAAAGAATAACTCTTCAACTGGGATTTTCGACTTTGTTTTCGCACACCTATCAACGGTACTCTTGAACAAATGATTTTTTTTTCTAGGGAGTTTTTGCTAGTTTTTGTCTTTGATCATACATTCTGTTACTGGCAAATTTTATCCTTGACGTCCCACTGCAATCTCTTCTTGAACAACCACTGTTCAGCTTCTTGGTGTCCCTTCATACAGAAGAGTTTCAGAAAAGGTTTTTTTTAAACTAAATACTAATATGCTACTAGAACTTTTGGTACTTGTTCATTGTGTTTCTTTCTTTCCCATGTTCGCGGCTTTTCAAACTTGAAATTTATGGTTGGTTGTTGCTCATTTTTGCAGGATACTCGGCCAGTATACAAGCATTATGCAACGCTATACTTTGTCTTTGTATTTGATGATTCAGAAAATGAACTGGCTATGCTTGATCTTATCCAAGGTATGTTCCTTAATTCTTTGTCGACATTGAAACTTCATTTCCCATCTACACACTCTGATGCATTGAATCTTGATACTTGTTTGTTAGTAAACATGAGTTGCAGAGACTGGTGTGGTCGTTGAGGGTGTATTAGTTGCCATGTGAACCTAGTTTTCCGTGAACTTTGCACCGTCCATACTATTTTCACTATTACGTGTCCCCCATGTGCATTTAACATTTCACTCCCGTGTATTTAGTGCCTTAACGGCTGTCCATTTCTCGTGTTTGTAGAAAGCTGTATTGTTTGTTTTATGTATAGAGCGCGGGTCTCAATTCAATTCAGTGTTTATTTACTTGATTGAATTCTAAGAGATTATAATTTGGTTTATATAGAGGTTACAAAATAAGAAACAAAACAGTCGGTGGCTTGAGAAACACGAGGGCTGGTCGCTTCTGTTTGTCTTTGGAGACAAGCGCTGGTCGGGCTTCAATCTATCGACACATCCCGAGCGAGGCGAGGGTCGCGCTTATATACGCGCTTTATCTGAGCGCGGGTCGCAGGTCGCGCTCTATACACGCCTTATCTGAGCGCGGGTCGCGCTCTATACATAAAACAGACAATACAACTTTCTACAGTGTTATCATCCTATACAAATTTTCGTAATCTTCTGCGTGCCTTCAACACTATTCCAGTCTAGTAGACTTGCCTTTTGAACATCTCATGCCTTCGACATTCATGGTGGGAATATCCCTAGTCAAACCAACTTTCAGAAACATATTACCCTGTCTGCGTAACATTCCATTGCAATCCACATGTCTTCAGCAAATCCATTCCGCATCAGTTCCCATGCCTTTGCCATTCACATACTTTGAGTACGACACTTGCTATGAAATATGCCTACCCAAACAAGTACCCAATTACTCGGTGTGCCTTCAACACCATAACTAACTAGTTGTAGTTAGCATGACTTTCAAAAAAAAAAGGAGAGAGAGAGAGAGACAGATAAAATAATGGACAATAAAGGTTTGGGCTGAACATCAGAATTACTGGAGATTCCTATTGAAGGGCAGCCCACAACTTGAAGCTCCATGATGCCATTATTTGTGTATTTTTCACTTTTATGAAAAAATAATTGTAATGGTTTTTTACTTCCTTAGTTAACTGACATGCTACTTTGTTCACATGATATCTTGCTTTCAGTTTTTGTGGAGACATTAGATAAATGCTTTAGAAATGTGTGCGAGCTTGATATCGTTTTCAATTTTAGCAAGGTTTGGATCTTCTCCTCTTGCCTTTTGAACTTTATTGCTCATTTGTTAATGCCAAATGAGGAAAATTGTTTGAAAAGACATCTAGAGAAAGTATATCCTTTGCTATGACTGATAAAAATAAAGGTAATTGATCACTTTTTGTATTTCTTAGTTACATTACACTTTCTGTTTGTTGGAAAAGATGTGCCTAGAATCCTAGATCCATATCTAGGCGCTTATAGAGATCTAGCTGAACACTCTGCTCTGACAGGAAAAGAATTTAATAAACTATTATTAGTTAAATCAGCCATGTAATGTCAGGTTTGTGTTCTCAGTTCTGTAATAGGAATGTTAAACATAAAAGTGGAATTATTTCCATTTTTTCCTTATGAATTCTTGTGATTCCCCATGAGTGCTAAAAAATCTAAGTCAAACTCAAATTTGTTTCCCACTTTATTTCGAGCCACTCTTTTGCATGAGACATTCAGTGCTATTGCTGGAATCCTTTAATTTACATGCTTCACACTTTCTCTCACTTTATTGATTATTATTTCTTCTTCATTCTTTAATGGGCATGCAGTGTTTTTAAGTCTTTTTAGTAAGCAAATATTACGTACTTATAGTTTTGCTTATCTCAGATGCATATGGTTCTCAATGAAATCATATTTGGAGGTCAAGTGCTTGAAACAAGTGCAACAGAAGTTATGAAGGCTGTTGAAGAGATTACAAAGTGCGCTCTTCTCTTTCCTTCATCCCTTCCACATGTTTGTATGTTTTTTATTAATCAATTTATCATTTTGTTATACTATTTGTTTAAACAGGTTGGAGAAGGCCTCAAATGCAATCTCTCTAGTCCCCAGATCTGTTTCGAGTTGGCAGAGTTGATAAAAGATGTTCTTTCTCAAATCAGAGAACAGTGTTCTTACATTACTTATTGTCATCAGCTGTTTCATGTTTGAGATGTACATGGATCATGTGTATCAATTTTGCTGAGCTGGGATTATCCCACAACTGAAATGTGATGCTCTTCGTCAAGTCAATGGTGAGTGCTTTGTGCTTTCAGACTTAGCAATTCCCTGAATCAAATTCACTTATCATTCTTCGAAAGTGATAAAATTGCATCAAGTACTCAGATTTTTTCAGTTTATCCAATCAATCCATTGCGGGGTAATATTCAACTATACTATGTGCTAGTTAGGTGCTGCAGATTTTTTGTTTCATGTGGTTGGTAGATTGGAAGATGCATTGTGAAACTACCTCATATTTGAAATGAAATTGGAGATTGAAACACGTAAATTGGATCATTGCATCGTGATTAAAGACAGCTAATGGTTGAAAATGGATGAGCTGATTGCTCTATGTCCGAAGGGCCGAAAAACAAGGATGTGGTTGGTTATCCCGCTGTAAATATTTCAAGTATTGAGACGGGATTGCTAATGCAAGATAGATTTTCCATAAGTGAGGTACGATGGTAGTGTACCCTAGGATTCAATTCAACCAACACTTGGTCTTGATGAAAAAATGGTAACTTGGACTATATTTTACTTTTTGGTTAGTTCTCATATTATTTGAGTTGAACTTTACACCATGGAAACTAAAAAGAACTAGAGTTGAATCATTTTTTTTTTTTTTTTTTCAGATGTGTCTTTGGGTTTCAAGATTCACGCCCGATGTGCTTGGGTCATGGAGAAAGCAGGATTCGGGAATCGGGGTGGAACAAACAAGATTCTACAGTTTGTGAATCTTAGGCAGTTAATTGGCCTAGTAATGGCTAGTGGTTAAAAATGGTACTTAATTATATACATTCATATTTATGAAATATGATTCTTTGACAACATTTAAACAAAAGATCATGTGTATTGATTTTAATTGATGTTAATGTAGCATGAGATTGTATTTATGTTTGTCGGAATCTCATCCTTCAAATTTCTATGTCTAGAATCTATGAAAACTGAAGTAAAGTACAGACAATAATAATCATAAGAGGATCTTTCGCCATCAATATAATAGTCTTCCTTTTATTTGACAAACTTGCTTAATTGAATCGGGTGAAGTAAAAGTCATAAATTTTGGTTGTGGGTTAGAGAATGCGACAATATTCTTTAGGAATTCAATCAAAATCGAGGAGTGAAGTTTAGCCGAAAAGGAGTTGTGATTACTATTAAGATATTTGCTTTCGGATTTTTATGCTTTTGTTGTAAATTATTTTTGTTACTCTTTGGTTGTCAATTTTAATGTTAGTATCAGTAATGAGATAATTGAACCTGTACCAGTTGATCAGTTACTTGGAGAACATTATGATTGTTTCCAACTTATTTTCGAATGCATTTAAGAATTGAACTCTCACAAGTTGGTAAATGCGTAAGAATGTTGTTTGAGGCATTCAATGTTATACATAGCATGGTGAAGTTCTCTTTAGGATTTTATTTACATAATCTTGTTTGGTGTTTGATTGTTTATATTTCCCTACCATGTTTGTTTGTTTAGTCTTGATGGATTGTAGTTGGGTTGAGAAAGAAGTCTTGATGAATTGTATTTGGATTCAAGTTAAGTGTTGGGGATGCTAAACTTGAGGGGATGAAAGATTGTGGCAGTTGGCAATCATGCTAGTATTGAGCTGTAGAAAGTGTGTTTACTCTTTTTCGTTAGCTATAGCATTTGCTCGTTATAGTGTCATTTGTTTTATGCTTTGAATGGATCTCGGCTCAACGATAAAATACTCTGTCTATTCTTTAAATGGTTTTAGTTCACCTTCTTTGTTGAAAAGTTAGGCGCATGAAGTTTTGTTGGGGAAAGAAGACAACCCGCCCTATTCTAGAAAGTTTTCCAAATCTGATATTAACTACTTGTTAAAAAATTTTAAGTTTGTCACTTTACAATATACAATCTATAATCGACATGTGTTCTCTTGTGGGAGAGCTCGAAAACTTTTTTTTTTTTTTCAGAGATGAGAAGGATCAGGGTAAGAATTTGGACTAAGAATAACTCATGTTAGGTCTTTTATCTCAACCTTTATAAAAGAATAACCGGACACGCCATAAACTGATATAGTGATTGTCTAGTTGCTAGAGTACGTGAGGATAAGGAAGGTTTAATGTAATCTCCAAAATGGGTGTGCATGGGTCGGGTCGGTTCGGTTTTGGGCTGAAACCGATATCCGAACCGACCTTATCGATTTAGGTGTTACGAAAACCAAACCAAACCGTCACCCTACGGTTAACCGACCCAAAACCAAACCATCCTATTTCTGCATAGCCAAAAACCAATCCAAACCATTATTTTGTCGGTTAACCGACCTTAACTGTAACTGAACCGAAAATTATTGATGAATAATAGAGTAGGTTATAAGTAAAAAAATCTACTTTAGTAATATTAGTAATAATATGGTTTGGTTCGGTTATATATAATTTCTTATTCTAAAAACCACTAACCGAACCAACCCTTTTGGTTTTGTATTTTATTAAACCGAACCAAACAATCACCCTACGATAACTGACCCAACTCACGTGGTTCGTTTCGCTTCGGTCGGTTTATATGGTTTTATGCACACCTCTAATCTCTAAGACTCTAACTCATATATACCATAACCAACAATTCAAAGATTCTCCTTGATACACCATCTAAGTTTACCTTAAATTGTCGTTGGGCTGGAGGCAACTAGGGCAGGGAATGAGGTTGGGTAGACCCGAACCCGATGAATTCGGGTCGGGTTTGGGTCATATTCGATTTTGTATTCGGGTCGGATACGTATACGGGGTTCGGATAAGGGTTTTGGGTAACTTTTCAAATTTTTAGTGTTATCCAATCAGTTATCCGCTTCGGATTCGGCTTCGAATTCGGATAGAATTTTTTTGAAACATTTGGATTCGGATTCGGATACGGATTCAGATATAGCCATATCCGACCCGTTCCCTGCCCTAGAGACAACCAGTAACAATTTTTTGAGCCTAGGTGCTCTACTAGCTCTCCAAATATTACTCAAGCCGTGACACAACTCAGTGTTTAAGAAAGTTGTAGGAATGCCCCTTAACTACAAAAAACTCAGTTGAAGATTAATTCTTAATTTTGAATAACTGAATCCTTACGCTGCCATAGCACCACATTTTAATGAAATACATCTTCTTCTCATAGTTGTTCAGTTAATAGACTTCGTCGTTTAGTTCTAGGTATATAGCCTCGTAAATATTGCATGATCCTTAACCAATTCATTAGCCATTCTCTCATTTCACTAGCAAATTTGCACTCTCACTAGAGGCTCCATATATTGCTGGCAACAAGGCCATCTCAGCTCAATGCTAATGTGACATCTCCGCTTTTAGCAACTAGGTTTTCATGTTGTCGCTGAGTTTGGATTTCCTTCTTGTAGCAGTAAATTTATGATGGATGTGTTGGTTCCACATTTTGTTCCACCATCGAACTTTATGTTTGAGCTTCCCACATTTTGGACAAATTGTGGAGGGTTGCTACAAAACTTCGTCTCATAGAGTGGCATCTGTATGAGCAGAGCCTCTACATAAAAAACAAAGTCTTCTAGTATATACTGATGCTTTATCTTCCGTGGTGCTCACAAAACCTTGTGAGATCCAGGCTTGCTTATGGGGTAGTTAATTGAGATGATGTACCAAAGCTTAAAAGTGTTACACATTTAAAAAAGATAATATCGGAATCTTTAGGTACAAATGCGTTTGCGGACCGTGTCTATTTTTTTAATGACATTACTAATATACGTAGGTTATCTCAGTTGATAGTGGAACTGGAACTGGTGGTGTCAATCCAAACACGACTCATTTTACAATACCCGTGGATATCATGAGCCATCCAAAACCACATCCCATACTTCTGAAGAAGCCATTGTGCACCACTGTTACATAATGCAAAAGGGTCGGCTAAAATACCGTATGATATTCTTATAACAAGAGCATCAGATTATTGGTATGCATTTCATTCATTCATTAGTGGTACTTTATAGCCAGGTCTAAGTTGTGTCTATAATGCCTTTGATAGTAGTATCATACTTTTTCAATATTTCTTCACTATCCTTTTTTTTTACAGTCTACGAATCTCTACTCTATTCCGCATGGCTTCGGCTACCCACTGGAGTCGACTCAGCAGCTAGAAAGGTTCGTTTGACAGTTACTCTCTTTCTTGTGCTCATTTGGTTATTTGGTCTTAATCTAATGTTCTAGATGTTTATTAAAGAAGTCATAGAACTCGTGGAGCTAAACTCACTGAGGGGAACACTAGTAGGGTTGCCTGGAGTCAGTGGGATCTCAACTGAGCAGAGTAAGTGACTTACCATTGCAGTTGAGCTAGTCGCCAATCCCTCTATTACTTTCATGGACAAACCAACCTCTGGACTCGATGCAAGAGCAACTGCTATAGTGATGAGAACAGTGAGGAACATAGTGGATACAGGGAAAACTGTGGTGTGTACCATTCACCAGCCTATCATTGACATATTTGAGGCGTTTGACGAGGTATGAGATTCTCAAGAGTTGAGCTAAACTCATTTTCTTGTCCTTTTTCCACTATAACTTGGCTGATATTTTAGTCTTATATGCATAATTGCAGCTCTTCCTAATGAAGCGAGGAGAAGAAATATATTTTGGCCCACTGGGACACAATTCTTGCCATCTAATTAAGTACTTTGAAGTGAGTCCTAACCCAAATCTGATCATGTGACTTTTTCCTCTCACAAATCTGTACTGAAAACTAGATATTGCTATTTCAAGGGTATAAAAGGAGTCCCAAAGATGCGAGACAAATATAACCCAACAACATGGATGTTGGAGGTGACTACTGCAGCCCAGGAAGAGAATCTCGGAATTAGATTTGCTGAAATATATAAGGGTTCAGATCTCGTTCACTGAGTAGAGTAAAGTTTCTGCTTGAGATTAACATCAATTCTTCTGGTTCTAGCCTGTCTATAAAATATATTTTCAGGAGAAACAAGCTCTTGATAAAGGAATTTAGTGTCCCTCCTCCAAGTTCTAAGGATCTCTACTTTAGCACTCAATACTCCCAGCCCATACTTACCCAGTGCATGGCTTGCTTGTGGAAGCAACACTTGTCCTACTGGCGTGATCCAGCATATACTGCAGTACAAATATTCTTCACAATTGTTGTTACCTTAATGTTTGGGTCAATATTCTGGAAGCAAGGTTCTCAAACGTAAGTTAATCTCTAACTTACAAACTTTCAAGTCCTTCACCACAACATGTGTATACGTCTATTCTTCTTGGGAAACTTGCAGGTTCAGGAAGCAAGTTCAGTGCAATGGGTTCCATCTTTACAACAGTTCTGTTATTGGGACTCAAAATGCTTCAACCGTGCAACCAGTTGTGGTTGTGTAACGGACTGTCTTTTAAAGAGAAAGAGCTGTTGGGATGTATTCTGCTTTACCATATGCGTTTGCACAAGTAAGCATTTCCTGCTGGGATGTATTCACACCAGGTTTTTGTGGAATTTGACTAGTTTAGCTATCATGTTAACACATAGAAACCATGACAATCTTTTTCTCTGACATGTATGTATATAATTCAACTATTTGTTAATGATATTTCTTCTTTTTTCCAATTTTTTTTCCGAGGAGACTCATTTTTTTCGTGGGAAAGTTGAGGTGCCCCCCCCCCAATTTTTTTTTCCTCTATATCCGCAGCCAGAACGGAATTAAAAAAAGCATACCCAGCCCGAAGAAGGAAGAAAACTAAAGCGCGTTAGCTTTCGCGCGTTGGGCGCTCATCCCTTGCTTCTTTCTTCATACCCTTACTTGTCTTGTGGATTCTCCTCCCGCTACTCAACCAGCTGACCTTACTGATAGCGAGTCGGGTTGATGTGAATCGGTCTCTTTGATGAAGACTTTACCCTCTCTCAGGTAGCAGCCGCAGCAGTCCGAACCCTAAACGAGTAGGTTAAGCCGGGGAAGAATATTAGTAGTTGGGAAAGTAAGCGGCTTGTTCCTGCGTTTGATCTCTTGTTTAAGATGAATAAACTAGTCTGCCTGCTCTTGCTTGACTGAGTGGTTGGCCCTATGCACTATGCCTGCTGCCTGCTCGTCGAAGTTCAGGGTATATATGGAGAGAAGAGGCGGGTGCTGCCATAATTCCAGAGTGAGTGGCTGAACGTGGTGATCGCTCTTGCCTTCCGAACTGTTGTTGAATATTTCTATCTGTCTTAGAATAAGAAAGCTTGCTTATATTCATACTTTAAGCAATAGACCAATTATTTCTATTTGTAAGTAGGTGCTATCGGGTTCCTGCTAGAGTGGGGAATGCGTCTTTTCCTCAAACTCTAGAGAAGGTGTAAAATAAAAGCAGCCCGCCCCCACTTCGTCAACAGGTGGGCAAGGAGCACTTTTGGCGGGGGATGTTGTGAGACATAGGAGGAATTGCATTGATAGGTGAGCAACCCTAACCCCCATATCTTGGAATCAGATTGACCCGTAAAAGAAGAAAGAGTCTTCAGGCTTGCAACGAGGCCTCTTCCTTCCTATGCTTCCTTCCTATTAGGCTATGGTATGCCGGAAGAGAGGTGCTAGTTTCTTGCTACTTCTGCATGTGGTACAACCAGATTGCCTTTATTGTTCACCTCAAGAGCGTAGATCACCCCTCCGAGAGTCAAAGTATCAAACTGGTTGGTGGAATGCGGGCAATGTATCATTCCATCCAATAGAAAAAGCAGGCTCGCTCATCTGTTGGCTCTCTTTCTGGGGTATTTCTTTTTATAAGATCAGAGAGGGAATTCCGGGAGGTTAACTACCTTAGCGGGTCACTCAAGTGGTTGGTTGGCTGCTCAATTCGGTCTTTCATGTGGAGCGGTGAACTCTGTCTTAGCGGGTGCTCTTGTCCAATCCCGAATCCTATGCTTGCTGAATGTAGTTCGAAGGCGGGTTCAAGGTCGGAAGTTGGCTCTACCGACCAATAGGCAGAGGTAGAACGTGCCTAAGGATGCAACTTAAGACAAGCGTGCTTCTGGGCCGGAGTTGTTGGCTGACCCAAACTCCATTCCATCTCTATGCCTCAAATTCATGCTGAGGGAGAAGGAAATGCTTGCTTTGAACGACCGCCAGAAAGTAAGTTTCCGCGAGTGGAAGTCTGCCTCTCGGATCGGAGGGGTTGGCTATTTGGTAGTCTTCTCCCCCCCCTCCTTTCTGTCAGTAAGAAGGTTGCGCCGAAGCCTCTTTGAAGGTCAGCTAGGACTGGTTGGACCAATTGCTTGCTTCTGTCTCAAATATCACTTGATTGAACTTACCGCCACTCACTCTGGAATTATGGAAGCACCCCCGGGGGATACAGGGAGGGACGGTGAAAGAACCTGTATGGGAAAAAACCTTTAGGAGGGAATGCTAAAGTGGGGGAGGTTTTCTCTTTGCAGGGGATGGGAAAGCAGCACCGCACCTTAAAGTGTAACCCTAAGTATGGGAGACTCATTTGCAGGTGAGAAATCTTAATTCAGCATTGTTACTAGGGCATTTGACTCAGCAGAAAGAGCAGCAGACGATCTTGCAGACGATGTTGAAGACTACTTTACCAGCTCAGCTATCCGGGAATTCAGGCAGCAAAGCAGCACCTGCGAAGTCAATTAGTGGGGAAGCAGAGCAGAAGATATGATATTAGTGAGTGAGGCACTTTGAGCTCTAGCTCGCCCCTTACCGAAATACCAGACCGGATTGAATGGAGCCAAGCTAAGGCCCCGTCTCAAATAGGACAGTTCAAACAGTTGCTTCAAGTCATAACTAGGATGTTCCCAATGTGGGTAACAGTTCAAGAGATCTAATCTCATTCATAGCTGCCTGCAAGTCGTAGAGTAGTCTAGTAGTAGGCACTTCTAGGCCCCTTCCCTTTACCACCACACCGGGCACTCACTCTTTGACTAAGGCTTGATAAACAGGGGCTACGGCTTCTTGCAGCTCTTCTGTTTAGTTTCACCAATAGGATTGAAGAATATCGACCAAGAATGAGAGCTTCAATGCGCCTTTATTCATTAGATTAGAAAGGCTTGGTTGCAACGGGTAAGGGCTTACTCCCCTACTTATCAAGTCCAGCCGCTTTGTTAGCTGGCTTCTTCAGGAACCCTTCCTGGCTTGGGAAGAAAGCAAGACGCACCCACTTCGTCAACAAGTCAACTTCTAGGGGGGGACCAGAGGGAGAGACTTCTTTGCAAGAGAGGAGGGGGTCCAGAAAGTGGAGATCCATCGGGACTACACTGACTTTGTTTGAAAGGCCAGTGAATTCATATGTGAAAGACTACACCACGGAAAGGCCAGTAGCAGTGAACAAGGAAATAGGCTCGCTTGCTCCGTTCTTCAAGCAAGTCAAGCGTAGAAGAAAAGCAGTAGCATCTCACTCAACGATAGCTGGATTTCATCTAGGCACGCACCCGCTTAGTTGAAACCTGCGGGGCACTCGATTGCGAACGAGAGGGAGAGCTGAAACCACTCTCCAGGAGGCGGCAGCTTATTCATTTCTTGGGAAGAAGCCCTAACCGGATAAGAGGGAATTCACCTGTAGAGGAATCTTTTTTCGCGAGGGAGCATTCTTCCTTAGCACAAGCGCTAAGCGATAATAATTCTTTCGTTTTTCTATTTCTCATTTCAGATTTCAGCCTATCTATCGATAGAGGATAAAACACTTTTAAAACAAAATCACGGGACTAATACCGCTTTCTTGTGAACAAGAATTTTGGTATTAGTCCCGCAACTTCAATGACTCATATACACTAAAATCGGGCGCATACACTAAGACCTAAGTCTTAGCCATTTGTGGATGGAACTTCAACAAGCAGACTAGGTCTAGAGGGAAGTTGTGAGCATTACATTCATGCATAACTTCCATACCAAGGTTAGCGCCGGTTGATGATATCTGCCAAGTGTTAATTACACGACCTTGACTATCAACTACTGATTGGTTGAAATTAAAACCATTTAGGTTGAAAGCCATGGTGCCGATACCTAAAGCAAGAAACCAAATACCTACTACAGGCCAAGCACTAAGAAGAAGTGTAAAGAACGAGAATTGATAAAACAAGCATATTGGAAGATAAATCGCCAAATAACCATGAGCAGCGACTCACGATATTAAAAGTTTATTCCTCTTAACCGAATCCAGAACTTTCATTAGCAGATTCATTTTCTCGTGGTTTCCGATCAAACTAGAGGTTACCAAGGAACCATGCATAGCAATCAATAGGGAGCCGCTGAATACACCGCCACGCCTAACATGTGAAATGGGTGCATAAGGATGTTGTGCTCAGCACCGAATACAATCATGAAATTGAAAGTACCACATTCCTAGAGGCATACTATCGAGAAGCATCCTTGACCAATTGGGTAGATCAAGAAAAAAATGTGAGCGGCAGACCATAGGAGTTGAATATGCAACAAAGAATCCAAGGGCGATACCTAAACGGAAACTAAGCCCCCACTCATGACCCATGTAACAAGCTACATGTACACCAAGTAAGCAAGTGTAGAACAATTAGTTCATAAGGACCGCCATTGTATAACCATTCATCAACGGACGCTGCCTCCCATATTGGGTAAAAGTGCAACCCAATAGCTGCGTAAGTAGGAATAATAGCACCGAAATGATATTGTTTCCATAAAGTAGAGACCCGTAAACGGGTTCCACGAATACCAACAATATCTCTTTGGAGGGAGGAGCAAAGAATGAAGGCAATAATAAATATAGAAGTTTCGGTCAATAAAGTAGGGATCATCAAAACACCGAACCATCCAATGTAAAGACGATTACATGGGTCGGTCCACTGTCCACTAGTGATATTCTCATAACGGAAATTCAAAAAGTCTCATTCCCCAAGAATCGAAGTCCGACCTCGGATTACTCACATTAGGAGCATCGAGAACGGTTGGCTTAATCGACATATCAACAAAGGATCAGCAGCGGTGCATATATGTTAAGGTATAAGTGGGGTACCTATCTCCTTCGCTTAACAAAGAAGATGCCACTCGGTTGAAGTCTCGCCAAGATCGACACCTCAGGCTCGGGGAGTGAGAAGGAAGAGCAGAATCAAGAAGAACAAGGTAAATCTCTATCGAAGAACTCTCATGAATATTTTCTCTCTGGCTATTTACTTTATAATTGCACTTCAGAGGTATAACAAGGGCACATTTAGCTTATTAGGAAAAGCACCTCCATGAGGTCACGGATTCAGGTCCCTACTACACAGCAGTTAGAAACACATAGAGCAACCATGAGCATGCAGGATACTAACATGAAATTTTGACAAGAAAGAAGGGCATTCTCAGTTTTTAGAAAGATAGAGCAAAAAGCTGTTTGATAGAAAGTCGGATACGTTTGATAGTACGAAACCTTTAACCGAATAGGGCACCAAGCCAGCTTCCACTTGTGTCTCCTGGGCCAGTTGACCCTTTACCAAACCAAATAGGACAAGTCCCAACTAAAAGGCAAGTGGGGTGTATCTATAGTCAGCTTTGCCGCTTCACAGCTCCACAATCCCGCTTCTATTTTCTCTATAAGAAGCTTCACAAAGTGCACTCTCAGTCCCCTTCGTACGACAGGGCCCCTGCCATTCGTCCCTCTATGGAACCAGGCCGAATCCCCAACTACGTTATGAAAGGGGTCTTGGCAATCTGCCCAATATCGTATAAAGCTGATGCTACTTCGTCCCTTTTGTTGCCTGCTTCAATCAAGCGTATTTCTGCTCGTGAAAACGGAAACGTACTTTATTAAGTAAGGCTGATGCCCGTGCCCTGCCGAGTGAAGGAGAGATTGTCGTACTTATGGGGATCCAAAGTTACTAGCCCCGGTCTGGGAGTACTTAAAAGTACTGAATATGAAGTATGATTTAGTATCTGTTGACCGGACTAGTCTCGTCCGACATTCCGAAATGAAAGCGGTAACTCTAATTCCGTTTATCTCCTTAACAGTAAAGCCACTCCTAGTTTCCCGTCGGTTGAGCCACTCCCATTCCTCTCGCTTTCAGCGAACAGACCGATCAATGAGTACGTGTGACACCAACTTTTGCATCTGTATGCCCCTCCCTTCCAATGCTTTCTAGTAAACTCTTCTCTGAAAGCACTTTCCTTTTCCTTCTCTGTTGTCAAGCAAGGAATAACCAGCCTGAGGGAAGCATTCGTTAAGCAAATCCATAAGCAAATAGGGAAAGCAGTGAAATAGGGGCATAACGGGAATAGAAGCAGTCAATCGGTAGAAGGCAAGCAACTCTCATAAGAGGTCTTCCCGATCGAGATGTCTGAGGGAAACTGTATAGGTATCAACAACTGTCGCAACGGTCCTGTAACTGTGGAAAAGGGTCTTGTGTTTCAATTACTTGAATCGGTTTATTAGTTATTATAGAGGATTATAACTGTAGCAAACGTTTGGCAGTACAGGGTAGGTGGGTGCAGAAGAAAGATAAGCTTGAGATGCTACAATAGCTTCAGCCTGATCGATCCGCCTTTAGTATTGGTAAGTTCCCTTGTTAGTCTCTATCGCTAGCAGGCCTTTTCTTTTTAGTGAAAAGGAAACTTAAAAAGAGCTTATAAGGTAAGCCCTTGGTTTAGGAGAGCCGCTTTCCATGGTCTGTTATCCTTTCCTCTAATTAAATATCCCCCTTTCCCTCTATACAGTACTTGCTTGGGACTCGCCTGCGCTAAGCCTCAGGGAGTAAATAGGAGCCTCGCTTTGGAGAATTCTTTTCTAATCCGTAGTTTTGTTTCTGACTTGAGAAAGGCTAGTAACTCATTCCACTTCTTCCGGGCGGTGCACGTGGGAGCGAGAGAAGAAAGGGTGTTCTGGTCTCTGTAATTGAGAGTTGATTTCTATTAGCCATTTCTCCTTAGACTTTGATTACGTTTTAGGAGTCTAACTTGAGATTGGTCATTTCAGGTTAAAAAACGTGTTCTTGTCTAAAGAAAACAGTTATTGAGTGAAACAATGTGTAGCTTCTTAAGTGAGCAAAGTCACAGGGACAGAGCTTAAAGAGAGAAAGCAAAGAAAAGAAAAAGGGATCTGAATGTTGAGAGATTGTCCTCGGGCTGAGGAGTGTCCAAGCAGTGGGGAGCTGGCTTTTGGTGCCCAATCTTGGACAATGGGCTAAAAAGCCCGATCTGTTCCGCCTCTGTTACACATGGCAATGACAATACAACACTACAAAATTTTGAAAGCCATTGGTGGTACTGGGTATTTGGTATACTAGTGGGGTGGGGGTATTAATTGGATTACTTTGGTGGTGAATTGTTTGATTTAAGAATTTTATTGGTTAAAAACATAAAACCTAGCACATATGTAGTGTTCTTATTTCTATTACTATACTCGGAGTTGGTTTGGAGTGCTTATTAATTAGTTTTGGTTCTTTTTTATTTTGAGGATTCTAGTTACATAAGAGAATTCACTTATAATGTAGTTTATTCTATGTTCATGGATCTAAAAATATAGAATTGAGTTGTTCAGATTGGAAAACCAGTTAAAAGTTATGTATGGATGATTGTGGGTTATTATTGTATCATCAATATTTGAGAATTATGACTTATGAGTGTGTTTCTCGAAATTGTCAATCTGTCCATTTCACCATATTAATCTCAATAATTCTCACCTAATGTTGTCTGAGCTATTTTATTTCTGAAAACAATATCTAATTTATAGTTAGAGCCAAATACCATATAAATACAGACAAAATAGAGTGTAGCTGAACTGGGGAAGACGAAAGCCTTATTTACAAATTTGAACCAATTAAGGTATGCCCTTATAGGTATTTTGAGATTAAACCATATGTTATGATGTCGTTGGTTGTGTTATTTGTGTTGGTTGAGAATTTGATATGATGGGAGGTTGGAAACTATTTGTGGTGAAGTTTGGGTTGGGTTGTAGAGCGGGGTTGGGGTGTGACAATTTGCATGAACATGGACAATGCTTAGCATTAAAGCAGCGATACATCTTATATACTTGTACAACCTAAAATATATGCTGGCCGTGAGTTTTGAATTTTAGTTCTTAAGTTTTTCTTTGTTACCATCCCCGACCATTTGTGGTGTTTCACTGTTTAAGCCACGACAAGATTACACTGCCTACTGAGATCAAAATTATATGTTAGTACTTGGTATGGTTGAGTTTGTTGCTAGTGAAATAACTAGTTTGGTCTTTTATTTCTGTTATAGTGTTTGCATGAACTTGAATTTTATTAGTGTTAGTTTTAAGAATGTGCCTCCATATATTTGCTACACAACACTTTTACATTTAAATTAGCATTTTGTATATCGGTGTAATATTAGTATGAATGTCTTTAAAATTCTTTTTAATAACTTGGATTTTCTAGAGCATGAACATTTTCTACATCTTTAACGCATTACTAATCTCTCTTTATTAAATTGTGAATTCCGGGACTACTACCTTTAGTGAGATGATACTTCAAAACTGAAGTTTTAATACATAACTTTTACCTCACATGTTAATGTTAATTAGTTAAATGTGCGGGGAATGCGTTTGTATATGATTTAAATGGAGAAGAAATAAAATGTATCTATTTGGATCATGCTTTACAAATGGATTTTGGTATGTGATTCGACATATACTGTGTTCTTTGCATGGTGTATATTAAGATTGGAACATATTGGAACAGATGTATAATCTTTCGTGTAGTTTCTATATGTAATAACGTCTTCTTGGTGAACATTGTTATCTTCTTTGTAAACTATTATGGTTTCTTTGTTGGATTGATTGGAAAATGGTTGGATTTGGATGAAAGTGCATTATGACAGGTTTCCCATTCTCGAAAACGCTAAAAATACAAAAGAGGTTATGTCGAAATTTTGAAAGGAATGATTTGTTTTGAGATGTAGTATTCGTCTAATATGATTTGTTTCGAGATACTTTTCATTTAGAGTTTATCTCATTCAATGAACTCTTTACTTTCCACTGATTATCCTCTCGTAAAAATTTGAAATTGAGTTAACGAGGGAATAGGTTGAGTCATCAATGAATTGGCATTATCCTTTGTTCATATATAAGGTGTCATAAAGATTCACCTATTAATCCCTCAATCAATAATCAATAAAAGTTTGGAAGCTCATGAAGGCGGATCTTGGCTTCTCATTGCATGCAACTTCAATATTCATAATCATCCCCAACCAAAGGGAATTGAGGATCTCCTTAGCCTAATAATAATTATTATGTACTTGTGCGAGATACATAGGTTTATCATTACAACTAGTGGTTTTTCGTTCAAATATATGATTATATTATGATTTATACATTTATTGGTTTTATTATTGCTTATATTTTAACCTATCAAATGAATCATATTAGCAATACAATTTGATCAAATTTAAGCATGTTGAAAATTGTCATATGATCTAAGGAAATAGAATAATGGATTGTCCGTGTGTTGTCATGCATGTGTATATAGAGGGAGAATAAAATTGATGGATTGTTTATGTAATCAAGGTTTTGTTGATGCTTATATAGCTTGAAAAGGGATGAATAATCTGAATATGGTAGTGGTGAAGATAGTAACATCAGTTCGGTGTATGTAATGTGGTTTATTGCATTTGACTTAACGTTTGTGGCCATTTCTAGATAAATATTGCTTAGCTAACCCCCCACGTTTTACATACTTTATGACGGGGGAATCAAAATTCAAAGAAAGCATTCACGCAAAAGTCAATGTGAGGTTATATTTATTACACTTTTGAGATGGCGTAATGTATTTCAATGCAAACCTAATGTTTTTGTCATGTTTAATCATCTAAAAGCCCACGTAATATCTATTTATTATTATTATATTTTTTTTTATTGGCAAGCCTGTTTTAAATTAGATCAGTAACTCTTTGATGCTGGCGGGGTTCGAGCCCCAGACTTTAAGTATCATCACCTAAAGGTTTTCCGACTTTGCTGGTCGGCACCTGCAAAAAAAATGTGTAGGCAAGCCTGTTTTTAAAGAGATCAGTAACTCAATAGTGTGTAGCGGGATTCGAACCCCAGACCTTTGGTATCATAACCCAAAGGTTTTTACCAACTAAGCTAGAAGACACTTACGAAAAAATGTATGGGCAAGCCTATTTTTAAAGAGATCAGTAACTCAATAGTGTAGCGGGGTTCGAACCCCATACCTCTAGTATCATCACCCAAAGGTTTTACCAACTAAGCTAGAAGGCACTAACAGAATATTTTGGCAAATATGTTTTTAAAGAAATCAGTAACTCGATAGTGTGTAGCGGGGTTCAAACCCCAGACCTCTAGTATCATCACCCAAAGATTTTACCAACTAAGCTAGAAGACACGTAATATCATTTTCATATAGACCAAGTTGGCAAAAATGTTGAGATCCGTATCAATTATAATATGGCCATCAAGTCTCTCAACTCAGCAGACCTTTGACAATCTTGAAGCTATCTTTTGCCAAACCATAATTTCAACGTAAAACTCAAGACTTCGAACAAAGTGTGAGTGTGTAGGAATAGTAGCCTCATACATTGTTTCCAAGAGTGGTGTGGCATGGGTCGGTTTGGTTTGGTTTTGGGTTGAAACCATTATCCGAACCGCCCTAATCGGTTTAGGTATTACAAGAACCGAACCAACCCTACACCTTATGGTTAACCGACCCGCAATCAGACCAACACCTTATGGTTAACCGATCTGCAACTAAACCAAAAATTGACCCGAACTAATAATTTTATGGTTAATTGTCTTTAATCTCTTTAACGTAACCAAACCAACATTATGGAAGAATAATCAAATAGCTTTTAAGTAGATATATATATCAACTTGTAATTTTGGTAGTAATATGGTTTAGTTCGGTTATTTTCGATTTATAATTCTAAAAACCGTTGACGTTGACCGAACCAACCCTATTGGTATTCTATTTTTTTAAACTGATCCGGACCAACCCAACTCATGCGGTTCGGTCCGGTTAAATGGTTTTGTGACTAGGGCTGTCAATAGATCGGTTTGGGTCGGGGTATGAAAAATCCGAACCTGAACCGATAAGAAAGTTAGGAATCCGAAACCGAACCAAACCAATAAGAAAATTGATAATACGAAACCGAACCGAACCGATAAGAAATATTGCAAACCGAACCCGAACCGACTCAAACCGAAAACTATAAAATCAATTAAATCTTAAATTAAATCAATTAATTTCAATCACATAATTGATAAACATATACAAAATTAATCATAAATATTACTAAAATGTTATCTTATCAGTTCGGGTTCATATCAGTTCAGTGGAGGGCAAACCCGAAACCAAACCAATATCTTATCGGTTCGGTTCGGTTTTAGATCGGTAGAAAATAAATCAAATTACTCCAACCCAAACCGTTTTTTATCAGTTTGGTTCAGATCGGTTATCGGGTTATCGAAATCCATTAACAGCCCTATTTGTGACACCCCTTAATTGTTGCCAACTAATTTTTTCCCGCTGGTATCTCGGTGAAAAATTTAAGAATGCCGCCCAAATTCCAGTTTCCCACTCAAAATTTAGAGACCGTAATCCGGCTTTTCAAAAGTCTCCCAAAAAACCACTTACCATCTCTTTTCGCCTCCAACATCTCCCAATCTCTCTTCTTTGTCCTGCCGATATCTTCTCTGTCTCTCAACTTCTCCCTCAACTCCTCTCTCTCATTCTCATCACGGACTAATCTCTCAGTCTTGTCTCTCTAACCCACTCCAAATTAATCAACACAGACCTAGAAAACACAAAGAAGAAAAAGGCAGATTTTGTGTAAGTTTTATTCCTCTTACAAACTCTTCAATTCAGTGGACTGATTACCGAGTTAATTTAATAAGTTGGAGTTCTTTGAATTGAAGTATCCAGTGATGGGGTATAATTATTTTAGTGATACTTGATGTTTTTTGATAGTTTTAGAACTTGGGGTGTTTGATATTTTTTCGTTTTCATGATGAGAAGTTTGTGTAGTGAAAGAACAAGTGGTGTTGTTATGGCTGTGCAGAAATCATAAGAAGAGTGGCCGGCTATTTTGTCTCCTGAGCAATTTGGGCTTTTAAGGGCAAAAGGGACTGAGTAAGTTTACCTTTTTCTTTTTTTTTTGAGCTTTGGGGGTGTTTTAATTTGATGTGAATTTTGATTTATCTAGAATAGACTCACACATTTTGCGTAGCAATCTTTCAAATCCATTCTTGTGCATCATTTCCATGCAGGAATAATGCACTGTTAGTTAATTCCCAATGTCATGGATGGGGACCAATTCTGTTACGGTGTAATTCAGATTTCATTTTGGTTAACTTGCTTTAGAGCAAGTTGGTCATGGATGGGGACCAATTCTGTTACGGTGTAATTGAGCTTTCATTTTGGTCAACTTGCTTTAGAGCAAGTTGGCCCTTCCTACTACTTTCCTTCAATCTCCGGTGCTCGTTGTCATCGAAGAAGCAGCACAATAAGAGCTGCAAGTGGCAACAAGAATTACTACTCATTGAATGTCAGTAGAAATGCAACACTGCGGGAAATCAAGTCCTCTTACCGAAAACTCGCTTGTCAGGTACAATTAATTAACAATCATCTTTTCTTTGCAGCCATGCATCATGATCTCTACGTGTTTGTGTTTTTGTCCCAATATGTTTACTACTTTGTACTATCTTTGCTTGCATTCCTTCAGCTGTTTTACTCTTTGCATCACTATTAAGCTTCCTTTACTATTATGTCTTTTGCTTTGTTGAACACAGTATCATCCAGATATGAACAAGAGCCCTGGCTCCGAATATAAGTTTAAGGAGATCAGCGTTGCTTACGAGGTGCTCTTTCTTCTTCTTCTTTACACTTTTCATTGTTCTACTCAAAATTCATCCTTTAACTCAGACTCATATACTCTCTTCCAACTCACTCAAGTACTAATTATTATTTTTTCGTGTCATGTCTTAAGTTTTACTCATACTACTTTCATTTCCTTTGTTTTTCGTATATTGTAATGAAGCCTTTATGTAGGTTTTATCAGATGATGAAAAGAGATCTTTGTATGACCGCTTTGGTGAGCCTGGTGTACAGGGACAACATGATGGATCTGATTTCAATTCACAGGGGGTAAGAGCCCATTCAAAAACCACTCTGTACTTTCCCCAATACCTAAATTTATAAATTACGGTAATAAATTCTTTTCATACTCAACTTCGTTACGGTACACTGGAAGGTAAACAACTTTCATATCCATGTATTATAAAATTACAATCAGGTGAACCCTTTTGATGTCTTTGATACATACTTTGGAGAATCTGGTTCATTTTTTGGAGGAAGCAGTTTCAGAAACAATCCCAACCAAAGTCCTGATATCCGGTAACCCTTCACTTATCATTTATCGAACCTTCATCTTTTAACAGGTATTTTAATTCCTCTCTAATTCATCTTGAAATGTTATAGGTATGATCTGTCTTTGAGCTTCGAAGAGTCAATTTTCGGAGGACAGAAGAACATTGAAGTTTCCTGTTTTGAAACTTGTGATCATTGCAATGGGAGTGGTGCAAAATCCAACAGTTGTGTAAAATCTTGTGTGGGTTGGGGAGGTCGAGGAGGGGTAATGAAAAGTCAGAGAACACCATTTGGTGTGATGTCACAGGTAACTTATGAGAGTTGTAACATGAAGATATTTCACGTTTGTTTTTTTCGTAAGGATGCTGAAGTTTGTTCTTGTGGTCCCATCACTGAAACTAGCTTGAGTTGCGCAAAATGAAGGGACAAACAGAGACCATAAGAGACAAACATAGGAGTATCAGTAATTAGACTGTATAACATATGCCTGTCAAAAAAGTAAAGACACGTAAGGAAATAAGATTAATTAGACTTTGATGGTCACTCTCTCTGCTGGTGGGTAATATTGGTAGAAGCAGTATAAACATATAAAAAGGCAGCCTTCATACCACAGTCTAATACACGAGTAGGTGATTGAAAAGACTAGTTGAGTAACTATGCGATTATGAGGTTTTTCTCCTATAAGATGAAAGTTCCAACACAACTGTTTCTTAAATATGTCCAAATCAATTTTCACTTTATTCGATGTTGTTATTCGTGTTATTGAACCTTATTAAACTCTTGCTATGCTATAAAGGATATCTTGTTTTTCTACTCTAAATGTACTCCCAATATAGTTAATATGTGATGCTATTCACAACATTGAAAATTTATGTTATTTACTCAACTTTCTCGTATATGTAATGTGTTATCTAGATGTCCACTTGTTCAAAATGTGGTGGTGAAGGAAAAATAATAACTGAATATTGTCGAAGATGTGATGGGCAAGGAAAAGTGCAATTGAAGCGAAGTATCAAAGTAGTTATCCCACTTGGTGTTAATGATGGAGCAACAATGAAGTTCAAGGAGAAGGGAACATTGATAAAGAAAGGTTTGCATTTGAGTCCTATTCTATGATTCACATCATCATCATCATGCAAATGAAATAATTAGTAGAAATCACCCAGAGCGACATTCTACCCTTCTTAGAAGTGGACCAAAAGAAAATTATTGAGGATTTAGATTCTTAACTTTTGATCACAAGTACGGATTTGCTACCCGAAAGTTCTAACGGTGTCAATTATTTTCCTAATGATCTTATTAACTTCATGCAATCCAATTCAAAAATCTTCAAAGTGACCTTCTTCCCCTTACTTGAGGATTGCGGTAAGTACTGGGTTCTCTGAAATGAGAGAATACCACATTATATATTAAGTGTATTATGAAATTGCACGAGTGCCCTTTGTGTTATTACATGATGTACACGTAAAGTGCTACTACATATAATAACACTAACTTCAATAGTATTGGTACTTCTAATACCTTCTCTATTGCCTTGTCATTTATCAATTATATCATTGCAAAATAAACATTTATCATATTAGATTTTTCATGGACCTATATATTTTTATGTATATTCTCTATTATCTGAAGTGTTAGGAAAGGGTGCACTCAATGCCTTTTTATGACTCTTTGCCGTTTAGGGTAGGGTTGTTGATTGTAATAATTGAATGATAGTCAATGTAACCACTTATTTGCTGATGAACGCTAGTCACATGATTTTCTTGTTCTCGGGGCATAGCAGGTGACCTTTATTTGTTCGTTAATGTCAAGGAAACACATGGAGTTGGGAGGGAGGGTCTTAATCTTTACTCCAAGATTAGCATTGATTACACTGAGGCTATACTAGGGACTTCGTCAAGGTAATCAAGCGTTCATTTTCTCTCCCCTGTCATGTCCTATAGGACGCACAAAGTAGTTTTATCGGTTTAATAGGGACAAGTCGGTAATTGTAGTGGAAATGGATGTAATAGCATTAGAGAGTAACGGTCGGTAGAGAAGTCGAGAAAATCTCTTGGATCGGTGCTTAAAGAGAAAGAAAAAGGATTGTAATAGTTAAGAAGGCGGCTCTAGTTTTCAAGGAAAACAGAGATACTTTTAAGTGTTCTTTGTTTTTGTTCGATTCACGATTTTCTATTCACGACTTGGTTTTGGTTTACTGTTACGATTTTGTGGTCTCAAGAATGTCAATCTGATCTTCGACTTTATACATAGTTGGAGTGGTAATTGATATGGCCATCACGAGGTATGTTAGCAAATGGTTCTAAGTTTCAAAGTTCAAGTCTTACTCTCATAGCAATGAGAATTGAAATCAAAACATTTTTTTTTTTTTTTTTTTTTTTGCTAAAAGATCATATCTTGTTGAATGGATATTTTTCGCTCTCTAGCTATATAAAGTAATGGCACGATTGATATTTTGTTCATAACATGCACCATGAGTCCATGATGTATAGGCTATCATTTATATAGAATTATAGATGCTATATGTAGATGTTCACGAATAAAATATGTTTATGCATTCTTTCATCTTAGTGATGGGGGTGTTTTTTTTTTAGAGAGCTGGAAGCCATAGATTGTGGAAACAAATTCTTTTGGACGATGTGCTGCATAGACTTACCCATCATACAACAGAGATTGTATGGTTTTTGCCCTTTAAAGAAGGTAAGTTATTCTTCTACACCTTTTAATAAATTTTGTTTATTTCTTCCGATGAAGTTTTTAAAATTTGTTTTTGAATTGGGTTGGATATTTGGTAAGAGGAAAACATATTTCTTTTGGTATGCAACAAACTTGAGAAATGTGATAGATAGTACTCATGATTAGAATCCCAGGAGTCAAATGAGTGTTATGGGAGACAAGAAGCTTCGTTGAGGCCTCCCAAGGGCTTAAAATTCAAGGTGGGTGGTTCAGAGATTGAAATTCAGATTTTCAAAAATCACATGGTGGGGATTGATTGTTTTTGTTCCTTTCAACTTATGAAAGAAAAAGGTTATTGCATCTTTATCAAAACTCCATTTTTGACGTTTGCACTTTGCACCATAAGGGTCCTTCAAATGATTGAAGAGTTGATTAACACCTACACCCTCTTTGGTGGTTGTGAAGCATTTATATTCGATATTATATTAGCATCTATTATGCTATACTTATGGGTCTTATGTGTAAACATAAAATTACATGCTGTCTTCTTAATTCTTCTGGTTTATTGTCCATTTTCATGTTAAGAACAATGCGAAAGTACTTTTTGAATATATATTGTTCCATGTCGTTATGTTCTTTTCCAAAAATGATATGATACATGCTTTAGTGGGACTAAAGGTTTTATTTCTTGTCTTGTTGTGTATTTTTTTTGCTAGTTAAGTTGCTTTGTATATTATAGAATGGATTAAGATAAGAGAAGATTACAAGGTTTCCTAGAATGATTCCCAAGTTTAGTGTAACAATAAGTAGATTACAAGACATTTAATTTCTTAGGCATTCAGGAAAATCTTAAGTAAACAACATTAGGGTCCTCCCACATATAGATTTGTAGGGGTTTCTCTTCATACAAAACAAACACATCTTTTTGCAATTTTGCTACCTGTTTTGCAGCAAAGTTGGCTTCTCCATGTATGTATATCATACAGAACTTGAGTTTCATCCGACATAGCTTTCACCTTGTATCAATCTCTAGTTCCTAAGGGATCATAATTGAACCGAATGCACAACCAAAGAGTCAGACTCTACCCACACTGATACTCACCCTTTCTCTATAGCAAGTTCAATATTTTCAAGTATAGCCACGACCTCAGCTCGAAACTTACCCCAATCCATTGCTCCCATCGTCCCATTTTTTTGGTTTGTTGAGACCATTTTATATGATATTTTTTTATTTTGAATTAGATAATTGGAAACACTACTCATTTATTATATAAAGAAAAGAAGTGAGTGCACATCCTCAAATATAGATCAATTCAACTTTTCGAAGTGAAGGAAATTCTTCCCACATTTTTTTTTCGAACTGGGTGTCCGGGCTAGCTTACACGCACCTCGACTAATCCCGGGGCCCTGGTTGGAAATTTGACCAGGTACTGCCTCACCAGTGGCCTTGAGGGGAATCGAACTGGTGACCATTGGAGAGCAAACCCAAGGCCAAACCAACCGTGCTACCCCTTAAGGTAAAGCTAGAAAACTGTTAAAAGAAAATCAGTATATTGCTTATTCATGTTTTTCCTAATAAGCAAAAGATATTAATTCTTAAAACCAAAAAAGATTACAGTCCTGCCCCAAGGCCTCATAACCACCCCCACCCACAATACTACAAGTGCAGTAACCAGTACAAACCAACGAGATAACACCTATGACCCAAACCCCAATCTCTGCAGAGGTCCAGCAAGCACGCTTGAGTTTGATGGTGAAAGCTCTGGCTTTACTAGGTCCTGGTGAGAGTCGCTGGCCATTCACTAATGGCTATGCATTTGCAACATGGATTTACATAGAATCATTTGCTGATACTCTAAATACAGCCACAGCTGCTGCAGAAATCGCAGCAGCTACTGCAGCCACGTCTGGAAAATCCTCAGCCATGTCGGCTGCCGCTGCTGCAAGTGCGCTTGCTGGTGAAGGTACAACTCACATGCCTCGGCTGTTCAGTTTTCTATCTGCTGATAATCAAGGGATAGAGGCTAATTTTCATGCTCAGTTTTTGGTAGTTGAATGTGGTAGTGGCAAGGGAAAGAAGGCTTCCTTGCATTTCACTCATGCATCCAAGCCACAGCACTATTATTTTATTGGACTTGAACACACTTGCAAGCAGAGTTTGCTAGGGAAAGCAGAAAGTGAGCTGAGATTGTATATTGATGGTTCTTTGTATGAAAGTCGTCCATTTGATTTCCCACGGATATCCAAGCCTCTAGCATTTTGTTGCATTGGGACAAATCCTCCTCCAACAATGGCTGGTTTGCAACAACGTCGGCGTCAATGCCCACTATTTGCTGAGATGGGGCCTATTTATATTTTCAAGGAGATAATTGGCCCTGAAAGGATGGCTCGTCTGGCTTCTAGAGGAGGAGATGTACTTCCTTCTTTTGGTAATGGAGCTGGCTTGCCATGGCTAGCATCCAATGACCATGTACGGAGTTTGGCAGAAGAAAGTGCATTTTTGGATACAGAACTCGGAGGAAGCTTGCACCTTCTTTATCACCCTAAGTTGCTTAGTGGTCATTTCTGTCCAGATGCTTCCCCTTCTGGTGCTGCAGGTTCGCTTACATGTTTCTTCTTTCTTTCTCTTAATTTGACTTGTCCACATTAATCTAATTAATTTTAGACAATTGTTAGCATTTCATCCCCTTCTGATCCCTTTACGGCTTCATCTGTTATGCCATTCCTTCATATAAACCGCAAACATTCCTTGATATGAACGTTTTTCTGAGGGTGGAATTTATGTTTTTCTCAGTATACCACAAGCACTTAAATATTTTCTATTCAATTCTATAAGTAGAGAAGCAACATATGTGACACCAAAGAGAGGAAGTGGAGAGTTTCGAATTTCATTGAGGTTTTTGCATGGCATATCTAATCTATTATTTTTATTAATTTATTTTTTTTCCTCTAATTTTGATTGGAAACATGTAATTTTTTTGATGTGAACTTAATTTACATCACCCGAATAGGAGAGCATTCAGACTCCAATTCATTATACTTTTAGGAAGATATCAAGGAACAGAAACCCAAGACCCCCAAAATGCAGTACATCAAATTTTGAATATTAGGGCATTCCATTCTCAAACCAATCTTGGAATTGCCTGTCTAAAGCTCCCCGTTTAAATGCTTGAAATTCCTTTTGTTGTTTTCCACGTCTTATCTACTAAGCATTGGTCTGTAGTTATTGGAATGTTGTTGGAAGCTGGAATGTTATATTTTTTTTTTCTGGAAGTTGTTGGAATGTCCTTTTAAGTTGGATTTGAAAGTCTCATCTTTTTATACAAAGTATTTTCATTGTGTATTTGGTTGATGGATAATTGTTTAGAAGCATATTATATTACATCCTAGATATACATTTTGGCCAAGTAGCTGAGTTGAATCATGGAAGAGTGCAAATTAGTTCTGAAAAGACTAGTTGAAAACACAATTTGATAATTCACTTGTTATATAGTGGGAAGCTTATAACGTACACTAACAATCATCAATTGCCAGTGTGGATAGATCCGGCTGTTTCTATTAACAGGAACCTGAATGACGTAGTATACACTTGTTACTGTGGTCCTCCAGAATCATTTTTATGACTTCTTAAAGTTAAATTTAGTTATGGATTATTATTGGATGTATATATATATATATATATATATATATATATATATGGGGAGGGTTCTGTGGATATATATTATAAAAACACGTAAACAAACTCATGAGCGTTAAGGCCTTCCAACCACTTAAAACATTGTCACAAAAATTAATTTAAATCGGAAACTTCTATCGCCATCGAATGTAGTCAACAAATCAAGAACCGTACATTTTCAAGATAATTGATGCTATATTTCGCAAGGTCAGAAATTCCCAAATACTTCGATTTTTTTGTGAAAATGTTTAAAATAGTCAGGAGATCATATCTGCACAAACTTATCCTAATCTAAAACTTTAAAATACCCTAACGATTATGAGTTTGCTTACTTGTTTTTATGATATATGCCCCTAGAACCTTCCGTTATATATATTATTTTATTTTATTTTTCTTTTTCTAGCCATGTGGTTTTTATATGGAGCAGAACTGTTGCTTTTAATGAACTCTTGGTACTACTATTCAATACTAAGGATCCATTTGCAATGCTCATGCTGCAGGCCTGTTTGATATATAACTTCACTTTATTTGGATAAATGGGATGCAAGTATGCAACCATTATTGGAAAGATCAATCAGAAAAAAGAAAAGAAAATGGAAGTATAACTATTACTGGAAAGATACATCTGTGCGAAAACTAAAAAAATCTTTGTGAGAATCAGATCTAGAAGTCACAATATGAAATTTCTTTTATTAGTTTGTCTTTTTATTGCTATTTTTAAGTTTTGCAGGAAGTTAACATAAGTACAGTTGTTCGGACAGATAGTTTGTTATCACAATTATCTTCGAGAATAGTATTCTTAATGCAAATCAACTTATGGACTGAAGCTGTATTCTGGAATTGAATCTCACTGTATCTTTGAACTTAACAAAAACGAATTATAAGAGAGGGACACATGATGATATACAACTGGTTGAAATTAACAGAAGAAACTAAACAAATTATTATGTGAAGTTGGGAAGAAAGGTTCTGTGAATATGTGTTGAGTATTGAAGTTGTAGAATCCAACTGAAAATGGTACAGATTAATAGATACTAATCAGATTAAAAAAAAAAGGTTTCTGTTGGAATAAATTGTTAATTATTTCTTTTAATGCTTGTTAGTTGAGGCAACTTGTCTTCTACTCATGCCTGTAATGGCATGTAGTGCTGATGGATGGGTTTACTTCATAGACAGTCCCTTACTATTATTGTCATTATGATTATTTTTTATTTGTTAATTTTTCTTGAGTCGTTTAATATATACATTTTCTTATTATAATACTTAGAGAATTTTGGGATGGTTTGTTATTTTTGTAAATGGTTTGTAGAATTAATTTTCCAATGTAAATGGTTTCATTTTCTTTTTTCTTATATTAGGAACACAGAAGACCTGCTGAGGTTCTTGGGCAAGTTCACGTTGCCACTTGAATGTGCCCAACTGAAGCTCTGTGGGCCTTGGCTTATGGTGGATCCATGTCGTTGCTTCCTCTGGCAGTAAGCAATGTGCAGGAAGATAGCTTGGAACCCCTACAGGGGTCTTTTCCATTGTCTTCTGCTATGACAACTCTTTCTGCTTCAATATTTAGAATTATTTCCATGGCCATACAATATCCTGGAAATAATGAAGAGTTGCGTCGATCAGGGGGCCTGAGGTTTTGTCGAGAATCTTAGATTATTTATGCAGACTCTGTCTTCTTTAGATCTTGGAAAGCAAAATGGAGTTGGAGATGAGGAACTAGTTGCAGCTATTGTTTCCCTCTGTCAATCTCAGAAGAATAATTATGCACTCAAAGTGCAGTTTTTTAGTACTTTACTACTGGATTTGAAAATGTGGAGCTTATGCAACTATGGACTACAGAAGAAGCTCCTATCTTCCCTCGCTGACATGGTATTTACCGAGTCATCAGTCATGCGAGATGCTAATGCTGTGCAGATGCTTCTTGATAGTTGCAGAAGATGCTATTGGGTCATTCGAGAAAAAGATTCTGTCAATACTTTTTCACTGCAGGAGACACCAAGACCAGTTGGTGAAGTAAATGCATTAGTCGATGAGCTCTTAGTGGTTATTGAACTCTTACTGGGAGGAGCAGCTCCTTCAGTTGCACCAGATGATGTTCGTTGTTTGATCGGGTTTTTAGTTGACTGTCCACAGCCTAATCAGGTGCAATATCTAATAATTTACGTAGTGTATTCTTACTATTGTTACTTTTCTATGATCAACGTGGAAATGCATCAAGGTTGATTTTGATGAATTTATGATAAAACAACTGAGGTCATGCTCCCAAAAAGTCACTTTATTGTTTATTCTAACCATGTTGAATCTATGAGAGAACAACCTATAACTTTTAGCGTTTGCAATTCACATTTGATATGGCCAGAATTGTTGGAACTGTTGTATACTATGAGGGTGTATTATATATGAAGGAGATTTATCTTCACCAAGCTTGAGTTATCTCAACTTGGGCCGCATGAGTTTATTTGTTCGGTGTTTTCCAAAGATGGCGCTGTTAATAAACAATAACTGATACACATGCACAAACACCCAAATCCACACACTCACTCTTGGTACTCACATGGATTAGCGCGAGGCTACTTTATGGTGGAGTATTTCTCATCCCTAAGAGTGTCCTCACAAAAAATAGTTTTTATCCCTCAGACAGAAATAAAGAGTGGTCCATTTCACTAAGCACATTGTATGAGATTCAAGATGATACAGACTGTAGCTTTTTAAATCTGCCCTCCTCCTTTCCTATCGTGAACTTGTTAAACTGAGCTATTTTTGGAGGATAATGTTCTTGGTGCAATTATCTTGTTTGCTAAAAGCAGCTCTTGGCTCATCTCACGAGGGCTTTACGAGTGTGTCATGTTAACCAGAGTTCGTCACTGTTATGGATGGATAGATGAATGTCAAAGAGTAATTTCACATGAATTTTTATGACTCAATTCTATATGATTTCTGTGGCTAAAGTGGCAATGACCTATGGATTATTCTGTGACAATAATCATGATCCTAGATACGAATGACCTTGAAACTTGCAACACTTTTTAAAGTGTTTCAGAATTTGAAACAATCCTCTGTTTTTTCTGTAACTAGTATCATTTCTCTGATTTTGCTCAAGCATCAGTGGATGAATGTGAATAAATGATAACAACGGATTATATTAACCTTTCCGATTTTTGGTATTTTGTTTGTTGAAGAGTAGGCAGCAATGGAAATGAAAAGAAAGAGGTCTAAATTGACTAAAGATGAGGGGGGTAGTGATACTACTATATGAAAAACATGTTGGTATTCAAGAACGCTAAAACATATGGGAGTAAATTAACTTATACTTTTATAATGAAGCAAAAGTTGCCAATGTTAGAACTCGGAACTTTCATAATGATCCCAAAGCAAAAGTTTTGCATGGACAACCATGCTACAATCTCCCGCTTTCTGCAGCATGCACACAGTTAAAAGGTTTTTTTGCCCATCAGGGTAGGATTGTAAAATTTGTTCGAGAGCTCATGCTTTAGGTTTTATTTATTGAGATGTGTTCTTCGGGAATCAATGTAATCTGATATAGATCATATGCCTAATAATTTTGCTTTTCCAGGTTGCGAGGGTTTTGCATTTAATCTACAGGCTGGTGGTTCAACCAAATACATCGAGGGCTCACACATTTGCTGAATCGTTTCTATCTTGAGGAGGGATAGAAACACTTTTTGTCCTTCTGCAAAGAGAAGCAAAAGCTGGTGACAACAGTAATACTGAAAACTCTATTGTTAAGAATGAGGAAAATGAGTTTCTTCAAGGATCTGTTGATGTTACTGGTATCATGGATGAAATAAGTCACAATGAAGCTTTTAGTAGCAGTTGAGGGAAACGAATCTGTTTCTGATGGAGAAGCCTTTGAATTACAATTGTCTGGTAGTGGTGGCAACTCCATTGATGCTTCCATCCACAATAGTATTGATAGAAGAACGTCTGTGTCTGAGAATTTACTTGTAAAGAATTTGGGTGGTATAAGTTTCTCAATAACTGCTGACAGTGCTCGAAACAATGTCTATAATATTGACAATGGCGATGGCATTGTTGTTCGGATCATCAGTCTATTAGGTGCATTCGTGGCAGCAGGACATTTGAAATTTGGTGCACATACTCCATCAAATATGACAAGTAGCATTCTGGGTAATGGACTGCATGATGGAGGTGGAACGATGTTTGATGATAAACTTTCTCTGCTACTTTTTGCCTTGCAAAAAGCTCTTCATGCGGCACCACGTAGGCTTATGACAACTAATGTCTACATGGCTCTTTTGGCTGCATCGGTATGGCTACTACTGGTTTTCTAGTTTGTCGTATGGTTTTCTTTTGTCAATGAATTGGATGGAACAAACACTTTACACAGTTATTTTATTGTTACTGGACCTAAGGTTGTACATAGTTATTTCCAGTGTTCTAAAAAGCGCTAGGAGGTAGTCGTTCCGAGGAGGGCAGCCTAGGCGGTCTATTATATATATATACTACACAAGAAATGAAGATATCCAAACTTGACGAAAGAAATATGAGTTTTTGAACAAAGGGAGATGGATTTGCACAAGTAGTGTGTGCGCGTTTGTTTGTTTGTTTGTTTTTTTTTTGGGGGGGGGGTGTGTGTGTTTTTGTTTGAGTGAGCATGCATATCTTCGTGTTTCCGAGGAGTAAATAACAATTGGCTCTAATTGTAATTGGGATATGATTGTTGCGTAAAGGGTGTACGCTTGATGGCCTTGTAGCGTCTCATTACTACGGCACATCAAATGTGAGATGTAATTTTAAAATTCTGTGGGATTGAATTGAATTTTTTTATTGATAAAGAGAAAAAGAGTCGTCCAGTTGAGAAGAAGAATCTGCTTTTGCAAGATAATTAGCCATCATACTAATTACTCTTGAAATAGAGAAAGCCAACAACTTTAGGCTTTGCAGATTTGATGAACAACTCTCTCGCTCTCTCTCTCTCTCACACACACACACGCGCGCGCACACACACACACACTCACAGAGATCTTGCCTGTGCACATATACATCTTCACATGATTTCGTACATGTTTGATTGATAATATGCATGTGAACATCTGTTAGGAATTAAGAGTTGTTTGTTTTAGGTCTCCATTTGATTATAATTATACCAATTGATCCCCATATGATTTCTTTCAGATAAATGCTTCTACAAAAGATGATGGGTTAAATATTTATGATCATGGTCATCGATTTGAACACGTTCAGCTTTTGCTGGTTCTTCTCCGTTCACTTCCATATGCATCCAGGAATTTCAAATTAAGCCATACAGGTATATTCAATATGTATGTTGTACAGTTTTACTGAAGTTTGGTGGCAGCCTCAACATCCTTACACATTTACAATTGGCCCTAGTAATACCGGTGCTTGAATGATTCTGAGCACGTGTCTTAGGATTCTTGGAAACAATAGAAACTGTCAATAGATTACGTCAATGTGTTTACTTGGATAGATCTTAGCGTAATATACATCTTCTACTCTGGTGGGTCGTGAATGTAATTGTCTATATAACGCATTGACTTGATTGGTAATTTTTACTGATTCCAAAAAACAAGGGATGAAGATCTGAAGTTTGGATCTTTAAAAGGAATGACAAAGCATTGAATTTTTGAAAATATATAAATGCGAAGAAATGATGCAAGTTCAGCAGAAATCACTAGAAAAATGAATGTCTTTGTTGTTGTTGTTCTCTTTAGTAAAAAAGTTGCAAAATCTTAGTCTTCCAAAAGGACTAAAGGAGTAAGACATAAGAAAGCTTTTAAATATAGGATACTAAAAAATAAAAAATGGAGTGTAGAGAGCGAAGCTATACAAGTGAATGGATTTCGATGAGATAATTTCAAAATAGGTTAGACTGGGAATTAGAGGTGAATATTTTTTAATGTGGTAATGTTAGTGATTGACAATATAAGCCGTAGATCTCGTTAGACTCTAAGGGAGGGAATTTTAGGCTTTATGGATTACATAATATGTTTGGTGATTATGTCAAAAAACAATCTTGCAAGTGACATTCTAAACTCTAAAGTTTAAACCATAGGAAAGAATTAAACTGAGGAAGAAACTCAAGAAAAAGTGCTGTGATACTTCGTGAAATATATCGGTTATTGAGCTAACCGGCACTGACATTCTAAGAATTAATTCCATGGTTGGAGGAACTCACTTCACTGGTTAAAAATCACGTTTTTTTCCCCGATAAAATTGGTATTTTGTGAAGAACTAAATATATCGGAAGGAGAGACATAATTTTGTTGTTGGAATTTTGTCTCTTGAAACCTTTATATCATTGGAAATCGTGTTGTTGACATCACACCACCGTGGAAGAGCCAAGAAGAAGATAAGCTTTCAAGAAATAAGAATAGAATATAAGTATAAATCGATATAAAACTTAAAATCGTAAAGCATGGGATGCAAGCACACATTGCAAAGAAGAAGACGACTAATCTTGTTTTGCTTGCCTAGTGTTAGTTCTTAGAATGTCTGAGCCGTGTCTTTGGTGCTCACATTGAGAAATCTTATGGTAAAATAGTAGGCTTGTCTTTTGTTTGGACTATACACGTGGGTGGATAACTTGGAGGTGAAAGCTTGTTTTGAATTATAAATAAACTAAAGGACCTAAACTAAATCATATTAATGAGTGAACTTTTGTGGATTCGAGTTGGTATATCTATGGCTCGGTTCTTTATATTTATCAATGGTGTCCCACATGACTTTTTTCGAAGCTCGAGAGGATTAAGACAAGGTGATCCTCTTTCACCTTTTTTGTTTATTATGTGCACTAAGGTACTTAGTAGGATGATATCGTCTTTGGTGGATGAGGGTCTCCTTGATGGGTTTAAAGCATCTAATAAGGAGGGGGCTATTTCTATTTCTCACTTGCAATTCGCAGACGACACCATGTTCTTTGCTAGTGCCACGATGGAGAAAACTATTACCATAACAAATCTCCTTTCTTGGTTTGAGTTATGCTCGGGATTGAAAATCAACTTGTCCAATTCAAGTCCATCCTTTATGGCATTGGGAAGTGGAAAACTTGATGGGTATTGCAAATGTGTTGGGATGTAAGGTTGAGATGTTGCCGACGACGTATTTGGGATTGCCATTGGGAGTTAGAAACAAGTCCATAGCTATTTGGCGGAAAGTGATTGAAAAAATTGCTTCTAGGCTTGCGGGGTGGAAGTCTAAATGCTTATCTAAAGGCGGGAGATGTACCTTGGTCAAGTTCACTTTGTCTAATATCCCTACCTACTTTATCTCTTTGTTCCCTATTCCTTTGTCGGTTATGAAGAAACTAGAGAAGTTGTTTAGGGGTTTTATATGGGATAGTGTGGGTGGAGAAAAGAAAATTCATCTTGTGAAGTGGGACCGGCTTTGTCTTTCTAAAAATGAGGGAGGTTTGGGGTGCAAGCACATCTTACTTATGAATCAAGCATTGATGGCAAAATGGTTGTGGAGATTTGGAGAGGAAGAAGAGCATTTGTGGTGGAGGGTGGTGGTGGACAAATATGCTGAGGGGGCTACCAAATGGATCGTAAAGGAACCTTCAAATTTTTATGGAAATACTCTTTGGAGTGCTGGAGGGGCACTGTGGATGGATGAAACAAGTTCGTCAAAGGTATCACCTACATACCCGGCACCGGAGAATCTATTTTATTTTGGGAAGACATTTGGGTAGGTGAAGTATCATTGAAGGAGAATTTTAGTGATATCTTTGTGTTGGTTACTACAAGAAAGCATTAGTGTTGGATTACATGGAACGAGGGGAGCAAAGAGTTGAGTGGAATGTGACTTTAAGAAGAGATTTAAATGATTGGGAATTTGAATCCTATGAATAATTTTTGGCTAGTATTTATAAGGAGGGGGAAAAGTTTGGTGACGTGGATATAAGGAATTGGTTGTGGGACAACAAAGAGGAGTTCTCGGTGCGGTCGTTCCATCATGTGTTGACTAAAGGGTATGCTTTGCATAACCTAGAAGACGAAAAGATAATTCGTGACTTTCCTTACAAAAAGATATGGGCAGATTCATTTCCATTTAAAGTGGCTTTCTTTTGTTGGCTTGCTTTCTTGGGGAGAATTAAAACCATTGATGTCTTGAATAGAAGAGGTATGAAACTCCACAATGTTTGCCCACTTTGCAAAGTGAGTGAGGAGAGTGGATCATCTTCTTCTTACTTGTTCCTTTTTGAAGAATATTTGGGACTCCTTTTTCTCATCATTCCTTGGGCACCTTCTAACATCAAGAAGCACTAAGTAGTAAACTCATACTACAACTACTTTTTAACAAAACATCATTGATTGCAGATCACCTCCCTAGAGCTATTGTTTGGAACTTGTGGAAGGAGAGGAATACAAGAATATTTGAGCAACTAGAAAAAGATATCCACAAGGTAGTGGAAGGGATCAAAGAGAAGTTACACAATTGGGCATGTGCTAACCTTTGTTTCAAGGGGGTGACCTACCAAGACTTTATTTGCAATTGGGATACAAATTCATTAATCTTGGGCATTGAGTAGCTCCTTGCTACTTAGCCTATTACTTGTAACACTATATCTTTATGTTATTATTAATGAATTGATTTTTACCGATCAAAAAAATAAAGAGTGAACTTTTGTGACCTCCTTTTGCCACTGACTTTTTTCTAAATTGCAATATATATCAATGTAAATTTTACAATACCTCATCTCGCCAACACATGATCCAATAGATTTGCCAAAAATATGGGAACTTGGGCAATCTAATACATTAGTCTGGCGTGAAATTTGGTACTATGTCTGCTGTAAAATCCGTGGTTGAGGTCCAAGTTTCTTACCAATAAAGGCTTAAGCCTTGAGCTCGAGACTGTATACCTCATTCTAAAAGTCCTCAGCAAAACCTCATTCTAAAAGTACTCGGCAAATATATAGAAAAAGGTGCAGGTTGAAGTCTCCAGCCTGGTATTTTCTGCTCAATGCTTGCCTCGCGTTTTCATCGATATGAATCTCTAGAATTTATTGACATGTGCATATAAGGTTTTACTACCCTCTCTTTTTCTTGCTAATCCGGAATTAGACTCGCCCCCTCCTAATTTATTGAAAATTAGACATAACCTCTCACTGGAGTTCTAAAGTGCTCCTACTTGCTGAATTCGGATGACTTCGGGTGGATATGATCTCCTACGATGGAAGCCATCCTCGGAATAAATTAGCTCATACGAGAATTCCGACCCTTTCCAAAAGAGCTGAAAGTATGTGGACCGTCCGTTGTGAATAGATCTTACGAGAGAAAAGATTTGATATTTATCTTGTACGCCCAAATTTGAAACTCCAGTGGGGTTTACATCTAACCTCTTTTTTTGGTGTTTGGGGGGGGGGGGGAAGAAAAGAAAAACTCTAAGATAAGTTGTGGTATTATTCATTAATTTTGTTGTGAAGAATCTTATTGAGATCCTATATCAGCTTTAGTTCCTGAACTTTTTTTTTTCTACATGATTTTAGGATCTTGCGTTTTTGGCTTGCAGTCATCCGGAGAATAGAGGCAGACTTACTAGCATGGAGGAATGGCCAGAGTGGATACTAGAGGTTCTAATTTCAAATCATGAGGTAAGGCCGTAAGGCAAATTGGCCCTTGATTTAAGAGTTGTATAAGTATAATTATCTTATTATTAAGGTGACTGGAATATGTAGGACAAATATTTTACATACAACATGAGAGGAACAAGAAATATATATAAAAAAAAAAAACACTACAAAAGAAAAAAGTAAAAGAAAAAATCGGCAGTCTGACTATGAAGCTCCCAAAAGGTGTCCCTCCGCTCTTCCCAAATCATCGTTAATAAGCCACAAGCCCCATTAATCGATATTACCCACATATTATATCCTCACGTATCTCTTTTCATCCACAAACCCCACATAATCTCAAAAGGTATATACTCCGTAGTCTGCAAACCTCAGGAGAATGATCTTTCTTAAGGTCCAGGATATTGGAAGATCTTTCACCAACCGCCACTGGGGACCTACCCAAGCAAAAGATTGATGAGCAACCATCACACCTTCCCAGACACACTAGATGAGAGTGTGACTGACCGACTCCCCATCAGACAAGCATTAAGTACTTAACAATAAAATTTTCTTTTGACGAAGTTTGTCTATGGTAGGGATTTTATTCAAGGCTGCATTCCACACTTAAAAGGAGACTTGAGAGGGAATTTTCGATTCATTAGAAGCTTTATCACCTTATAAAGTCACTTGCCGTTAAATCTTTGTTTTAGATGCAAAAGGCTGTTTGTTTCTGTTACATTATGCTGTGATATATGCATCTACGTGATACCCAAGTTGTATACGAATATACTAAATTATGTTTTTTTCTTTTTTGGCAGAGAGGTTCAAGCAGTTATACTCATGGTGCCAACATTGGCGACATAGAAGACCTCATACACAACTTCTTGATAATAATGTTAGAACACTCAATGCACCAGAAGGATGGGTGGAAGGTTTGTCTTCTCTTGGATAATTTTGATACTCATTGTCTTTGTTGTTCGTTTTTCCTCATTGGTCTTTGAATATCCTCACGTTCTCTGGATTGAATTTTTTTTATGATAATTCTTCGCATTCCTTCTATTCTTGTTTGGATTTATTCTTTGGATCTGTTGCTTGCTTGTGGTACATAGAAAAGATTTTCTTCCATTACCCAATTTCTGGGTTAAGGCAACTGGTGGTGAACGGAGTAAAGGCAATTTCGTGATGGAGATAGTGGTTGGAACTAAAGAGGGGGAGGGCGCAGAAAGGTGTGAAGTGGAGGACGAGGATGATGCAGGGAAGGAACGAAGCTAATCTCGAGGCTCCCAGGGGTGTTTTTGTGTATTTGTAATCTAGTTTAGGTCGGTTGTTTGGGGTGCATGGGCTCAAGATTTTAGTCTCTTGCTAATTAAGGTTGACATAATCTTTTTTGGTCATATCAATAAACACATTTCTTCTATTAAGAAAAAGAAAGAAAAAAGTCGTTATTAGAGCAAAAAAATAGAAACATTATGAGTTTTGAACGAACATAGTTATGCTTGAAATTGCTCCATTCACCATTGAACAGAGTGGAAATTATGCTACATTTTATTCATTATGTCCATATCTAACTTACATAATTACAAAAGGCTTAGGGTGAGTTCGTCCACTTACAGAAGACACACCATTCTTTATGTTTAACAATACTTGTGTAACATGTCAATCACTACATTTTTTTTTTAAAATTTTTTGTGTTGTTTTTGGTTTGTTTTTTTTTCTAAATGAGCAAAATTTGTATTGATGAATGAAAAGTTACATGGGAAGTTTTGGTGACACCTACACTCTTTGCTTAATCAATATTCCCAAGGCCACAACCTTCATTCACTAGTAATAGCTTCTTGTGTTTCATTGAGTTCAGCTGTTAATATGTTACTTTGGCCTTAATTTACAGTATTTGCTCATTGCTTGCTTTTACAGGATGTTGAAGCTACAATTCATTGCGCAGAATGGCTTTCTAGTACTGGGGATCAACGCATGAGGTAATTACATTGCTTTAGTATGTGCTGTATTAGGAATCACATGCCTTAAACTATCTAGATTTTTATGATAAAGTTATTGAAGGTATTAATGACATGGTCTGCTGTATTATCTCATTTTTTTAACCAAGACATCATGCTTTTGTTGATGAACGTATGTTAACTCTCGGGGCTAATTGAGTTGTTGGTAAGGTTAAATTTCCTAGCCTACATCTTCATCACTAGAAGCTCAAGATCTAATGGTTCTTTTGTGTTCTTAATATAACACCTTATAGATTGTGCCATTGATTTTTAGTTGACGATTTTAAAAATTAGAGACGCGTTCTTTTTCATCGTTTTACAGTTTAATTTGGTATGTTTTTTCTTATAGCAGTTTGAGGCATCTAATGTTAGTACATGTTATGAACACCTTTTTATCAATAGCACATTTTGTGTAGTATCTCTAATTATTGTTTTGTTGTGGTGATTAAGTTGGTTAATTTAGATCTTTGTGTTTCTACTCAACTACCTTTTATTGAACGCAATTACTCTACTCTTGATGATGTTAGTTCAAATACTTGTATAATTATATTCTAAGGATTTTATTTATAAGTCTGTTATGGATTGAAAATGCATACCTTAATAATTATGCATGCTAGGCTTATGATTGGTACTGCATATTATTATGTTATATCATTTTAAAAGAATGTGGATTGGTTATATAAAGTTTCGATGTTTACTATAGGCTGAGTAACTTATTTGGTTTAATTGTGTATCTCAATGTGGTAGAGGTGGATTTGGCTTTATTTGCAAATATAAGGATTTAACTGTTGTGAGTGTTTCAGCAACTGGGCGAGGACAAGTGGTGTATTTTGAGGCTGACTTACTGCGGAAAAAGCTGCAAGGAAGAGTTGCACCAGATTGATGATAGAAGTAGACTCAACATGTTACAATTACATCTTTCAATGTATAATTAAGCCTAGATGGGGTAAGAATAAGGAAGCTAATGCCCTTTAAGCTCACGTTTGGAGTGAAGACGATTTCTCTTAATATGTTAGTAAATGTGTTATATGGTAGTTATGACAGAATATGTAGCATATATCGGTGTAGTTTTAAATTATATATGCCTAAATTTTGATGTCATTTCATATGACATACTTAAGTTTACAAGAAAATAATTAGCGTAACTTAAAATATGATGAATATATTGGCATAAGTTTTGCTATTGCTACATGAGCAACATTACATCCAGCTAAAACTGATGTAGATGTGTAAGGTGATATTTATAATCTTAGTATTATCAATTGTACTTCGATTAATTTTTTCTTGGTAAAACAATTTATTTATTATTATGCGTCATATAGCAATAAGGGGCAGTTGACATCAGAATATGCCCATTTTGGTTGTATTATACATTTTTTTTCTTTGCTAAAGGAAACTTGATGTGACATTAAAATAGGAAGGAAAAGTTAGGGTGTTGAGGATCAACATTCGAAAAAGTAACACCAAAATGCTGTTAGTGCCTTGTTTTTTCAATTTAGTGTTACGAGACCAAACTTGGTATGACATTAACAAAGGTTGTACTTATGTGATTACAAATGGTGTAATATAAGTATGTGCCATTCCAAATTATATATAGGTACTTAGCGTCTCTACTCTCTAGGTGGAGGCAAATACATGGTTTGTCTCTACTAATTCGGAATCTACCAAAATTCCATATCTAGGTGGAGGCAAATCTAGTCTCAAACCACTCTATTCGCTTTCGTATTCGCAAATTTGACATTTCGTTTGTGGATACGGTGCGACATTGGGAGTGTTGTGCGATTTTAGCAATGTCTCGTGAGTATTTTTTTGACTTTTCAACTTATAAGGGCGACTTTGGGACTGTCGCAAGGGTTTTCTTTCAACAAACCATTGCCACTTTTTTGGCCAAAAGAATTTTTAAATAATTAAAAAACTAACTTAGGGCTCACTTTTAATAAAAAATAATTTTAAAATAAAATTGGGTCCCACTATTTATTTGATTTGGTTGCTACCACTTAGAGTTGGGGACGGTTTGTGAGTGACTATTCATATTGGTGGAGGCAAAGTGTGGGGATTTGCCTCCACTACCTAGAGATGCTCTTATCTCATTACAAATGACGTAATATAAGTCTATGTCATACCCAATAATATATGGGTACTTATGTCATTACAACTGTGTAGTATATGTCCATATCATTCCAAATAACATATGAGTTCTTATGTCATTACAAATGGAGTAATACATATATCATTCCAAATGATATATTGGTACTAATGTGATTACAAATGGCGTAATATATATATATATATATGTCATTCCAAATGATATATGAGTACTTAGCATCTCTAGGTGAAGGCAAATACATGGGTTTGCCTCCACCAATTCGGAATTTACCAAAATTCCATATCTAGATGGAGGCAAATCTAGCATCAAACCCCTCTATTCGCATATGTATTTGCAAATTTGGCATTTTGTTTGCGGATGCGGCGCGACATTAGGAGTGTCGTGCGACTTTAGCAATGGTCGTGTGGGTATTCTTTAGACTTTTCAACTTATAGGGGCGACTTTGGGAGTGTTGCGAGGGTTTTCTTTCAACAAACCATCGCCACTCTTTTGGCCAAATTAATTTTAAATAATTAAAAAGACTAACTTGGGATCCACTTTCAACAAAAAATAATTTTAAAATAAAATTGTGTCCCACTATTTACTTGAGTTGGTTGCTACCACCTAGAGTTGGGGACGGTTTGTGAGTGACTATTCACATTGGTGGAGGCAAACTGTGGGGATTTGCCTCACCACCTAGAGATGCTTTTATGTCATTACAAATGACGTAATATAGGTCTATGTCATTCCAAATGATATATGGATACTTATGTCACTACAACTGCGTAGTATAGGTCCATATCATTCTAAATAACATATGGGTTCTTATATCATTACAAATGGAGTAATATATATATGTCATTCCAAATGATATATTAGTACTAATGTCATTATAAATGGCGTAATATATGTATATGTCATTCCAAATGATATATAAATTAGACTTGGTGCTAGAGAAAAGCCTACGTATGTTACTTTAAGAAGTAAAGCGCCAATATGACATTGAGAATGACATACAAACCATCGCCACTTTTTTGGCCAAATTAATTTTTAAATAATTAAAAAACCAACTTGGGGACCATTTTTAACAAAAAATAATTTTAAAATAAAATTAGGTCCCACTATTTACTTGATTTGGTTGCTACCATCTAGAGTTGGGGACAGTTTGTGAGTGACTATTCACATTGGTGGAGGCAAACTATGGGGATTTGCCTCACCGCCTAGAGATGCTCTTATGTCATTACAAATGACGTAATATAGGTCTATATCATTCCAAATGATATATGGGTACTTATGTTATTACAACTGCATAATATAGGTCCATATCATTCCAAATAACATATGGGTTTTATGTCATTATAAATGGAGTAATATATATATATATATATATATATATATATATATATATATATATATATATATATCATTCCAAATGATATATTACTCAATGTCATTACAAATGGCATTAATATATGTATATGTCATATGTCATTCCAAATGATATATAAATTAGACTTGGTGTTGGAGAAAAACCTACATTTGTTACTTTAAGAAGTAAAGCACCAATACGACACTGAGAATGACATACAAACATATCGCCACTTTTTTGGCCAAATTAATTTTTAATTAAATAATTAAAAAACTAACTTGGGGCCTACTTTTAACAAAAAGTAATTTTAAAATAAAATTGGGTCCCACTATTTACTTGATTTTTCTGCTACCACTTAGAGTTGGGGATGATTTTGAGAGTGACTATTCACATTGGTGGAGGCAAACTATGGGGATTTGCCTCCACCAACTAGAGATGCTTTCTTATGTTATTACAAATGGCGTAATATAGGTCTATGTCATTCCAAATGATATATGGATACTTATATTATGTCATTACAACCTGTAGTATAGATCCATATTATTCTAAATAACATATGGGTTCTTATGTCATTACAAATAGAAAGTAATATATATATATATCATTCCAAATAATATATTAGTATAATGTCATTACAAATAATATATGTATATGTCATTCCAAATGATATATAAATTAGACTTAGTCTTTGGAGAAAAACCTACATATATTACTTTAAGAAGTAAATCACCAATATGACATTGAGAATGACATACAAACCATCGCCACTTTTTTGGCCAAATTAATTTTTAATTAAATAATTAAAAAACTAACTTGGGGCCTACTTTTAACAAAAAGTAATTTTAAAATAAAATTGGGTCCCACTATTTACTTGATTTGGTTGCTACCACTTAGAGTTGGGGATGATTTGAGAGTGACTATTCACATTGGTGGAGGCAAACTATGGGGATTTGCCTCCACCAACTAGAGATGCTCTTATGTTATTACAAATGACGTAATATAGGTCTATGTCATTCCAAATGATATATGGATACTTATATTATGTCATTACAACTGCGTAGTATAGATCCATATTATTCTAAATAACATATGGGTTCTTATGTCATTACAAATAGAGTAATATATATATATATCATTCCAAATAATATATTAGTACTAATGTCATTACAAATGGCGTAATATATGTATATGTCATTCCAAATGATATATAAATTAGACTTGGTGCTGGAGAAAAACCTACATATATTACTTTAAGAAGTAAATCACCAATATGACATTGAGAATGACATACAAACCATCGCCACTTTTTTGGCCAAATTAATTTTTAATTAAATAATTTAAAAACTAACTTGGTGCCCACTTTTAACAAAAAATAATTTTAAAATAAAATTGGGTCCCACTATTTACTTGATTTGGTTGCTACCACTTAGAGTTGGGGACGATTTGTGAGTGACTATTCACATTGGTGGAGGCAAACTATGGGGATTTGCCTCCACCACCTAGAGATGCTCTTATGTTATTACAAATGACGTAATATAGGTATATGTCATTCCAAATGATATATGGGTACTTATGTCATTACAACTGCGTAGTATAGGTCCATATCATTCCAAATAACATATGGGTTCTTATGTCATTACAAATGGAGTAATATATATATGTCATTCCAAATGATATATTAGTACTAATGTCATTACAAATGGCGTAATATACATATGTCATTCCAAATGATATATAAATTAGACTTGGTGCTGGAGAAAATCCTATATATGTTACTTTAAGAAGTAAAGCACCAATATGACATTGAGAATGACATACAAACCATCGCCACTTTTTTGACCAAATTAATTTTTAATTAAATAATTAAAAAACTAACTTGGGGCCCACTTTTAACAAAAATAATTTTAAAATAAAATTGGGTCATAATATTTACTTGATTTGGTTGCTACCACCTAGAGTTGGGGACGATTTGCGAGTGACTATTCACATTGGTGGAGGCAAACTATGGCGATTTGCCTCCACCACCTAGAGATGCTCTTATGTTATTATAAATGACGTAATATAGGTCTACGACATTCCAAATAATATATGGGTACTTATGTCATTACAACTGCGTAGTATAGGTCCATATCATTCAAAATAACATATGGATTCTTATGTCATTACAAATAGAGTAATATATATATGTCATTTCAAATGATATATTAGTACTAATGTCAATACAAATGACGTAATATATGTATATGTCATTCCAAATGATATATAAATTAGACTTGGTGTTGGAGAAAAGCCTACATATGTTACTTTAAGAAGTAAAGCACCAATATGACATTGAGAATGACATACAAACCATCGCCACTTTTTTGGACAAATTAATTTTTAAATAATTAAAAAACTAACTTGGGACTCACTTTTAACAAAAAATAATTTTAAAATAAAATTAGGTCCCACTATTTATTTGATTTGGTTGCTACCATCTAGAGTTGGGGACGGTTTGTGAGTGACTATTCATATTGGTGGAGGCAAATTGTGGGATTTGCCTCCACCACCTATAGATGCTCTTATGTCATTACAAATTTCGTAATATAGGTCTATGTCATACCCAATGACATATGGGTACTTATGTCATTACAACTGCGTAGTATAGGTCCATATCATTCCAAATAACATATGGGTTCTTATGTCATTACAAATAGAGTAATATATATATATGTCATTCCAAATGATATAGGGGTACTTAGCATCTTTAAGTGGAGGCAAATACATAGGTTTGCCTCCACTAATTCGGAATTTACCAAAATTCTATATCTAGATGAAGGCAAATCTAGCATCAAAACCCTATATTTGCATCCGTATTCACAAATTTGATATATTGTTTGCGGATATGGCGCGACACTACACTGGGAGTGTTGCGCGACTTTGGCAATGTCGCGTGGGTATTCTTTTGACTTTTCAACTTATAGGGGTGATTTTGGGAGTGTCGCGAGAGTTTTCTTTCAACAAACCATCGCCACTTTTTTGGCCAAATTAATTTTTAAATAATTAAAAAACTAACTTGGGGCCCACTTTTAATAAAAAATAATTTTAAAATAAAATTAGGTCCCACTATTTACTTGATTTGGTTGCTACCACCTATAGTTGGAGACGGTTTGTGAGTGACTATTCACATTGGTGGGGGTAAACTGTAGGGATTTGCCTCCCCCACCTAGAGATGCTCTTAAGTCATTATAAATGACATAATATAGGTTTATGTCATTCCAAATGATATATGGGAACTTATGTCATTACAACTGCGTAGTATAGGTTCATATCATTCCAAATAACATATGGATTCTTATGTCATTACAAATGGAGTAATATATATATGTCATTCCAAATGATATATAAATTAGACTTGGTGCTGGAGAAAAGCCTACATATGTTATTGTAAGAAGTAAAGCACCAATATGACATTGAGAATGACATACAAACCATCGCCACTTTTTTGGACAAATTAATTTTTAAATAATTAAAAAAACTAACTTGTGGCTCACTTTTAACAAAAAATAATTTTAAAATAAAATTGGGTCCCACTATTTATTTGATTTGATTGCTACCACCTAGAGTTGGAGACGGTTTGTGAGTGACTATTCATATTGGTGGAGGCAAATTGTGGGATTTGCCACCATCACCTAGAGATGCTCTTATGTTATTACAAATTACGTAATATATGTCTATGTCATACCCAATGATATATGGGTACTTATGTCATTACAACTGCGTAGTATAGGTCCATATCATTACAAATAACATATGGGTTCTTATGTCAATACAAATGGTGTAATATATATATGTCATTCCAAATGATTTATTAGTACTAATGTCATTACAAATGGCGTAATATATGTATATGTCATTCCAAATGATATATGAGTACTTAGCATCTTTAGGTGGAGGCAAATACATGGGCTTACCTCCACCAATTCGGAATTTACCAAAATTCCATATCTAGATGGAGGCAAATCTAGCATCAAACCCCTATATTTGCATCCGTATTCGCAAATTTGGCATTTTGTTTGCGGATATGGCGCGACACTACACTGGGAGTGTCGCGCGACTTTGGCAATGTCGCGTGGGTATTCTTTTGACTTTTCAACTTATAGGGGTGATTTTGGGAGTGTCGCGAGGGTTTTCTTTCAACAAACCTGCCACTTTTTTTGCCAAATTAATTTTTAAATAATTAAAAAACTAACTTGGGGACCACTTTTAGCAAAAAATAATTACAAAATAAAATTGGGTCCCACTATTTACTTGATTTGGTTGTTACTACCTAGAGTTGGGGACGGTTTGTGAGTGACTATTCACATTGGTGGAGACAAACTGTGGGGATTTGCCTCCACCACCTAGAGATGCTCTTAAGTCATTACAAATGACGTAATATAGGTCTATGTCATTCCAAATGATATATGAGTACTTATGTCATTACAACTGCGTAGTATAGGTCCATATTATTCCAAATAACATATGGATTCTTATGTCCATTACAAATGGAGTAATATATATATGTCATTCCAAATGATATATTAGTACTAATGTCATTACAAATGGCGTAATATATGTATATGTCATTCCAAATGATATATAAATTAGACTTGGTGCTGGAGAAAAGCCTACATATGTTACTTTAAGAAGTAAAGCACCAATATGACATTGAGAATGACATACAAACCATCGCCACTTTTTTGGCAAAATTAATTTTTAAATAATTTAAAAACTAACTTGGGGCTCACTTTTAACAAAAAATAATTTTAAAATAAAATTGGGTCCCACTATTTACTTGATTTGGCTGTTACCACCTAGAGTTGGGGACGATTTGTGAGTGACTATTCACATTGGTGGAGGCAAACTGTAGGGATTTGCCTCCACCACGGATTTGCCTCCACCACCTAGAGATACTCTGATGTTATTACAAATGACGTAATATAGATTTATGTCATTCCAAATGATATATGGGTTCTTATGTCATTACAACTGCGTAGTATATGTCTATATCATTCCAAATAACATATGAGTTCTTATGTCATTACAAATGGGTAATATATATATATATATATATATATATATATATATATATATATATATATATATATATATATATATATATATTATTCCAAATGATATATTAGTACTAATGTCATTACAAATAGTATAATATATGTATATGTCATTCCAAATGATATAAATTAGACTTGGTGCTGGAGAAAAGCCTACGTATGTTACTTTAGAAACTTTAAGAAGTAAAGTGCCAATATGACATTGAGAATGACATACGACATTATGGATATTTTCATTACAAACAATTTAGAGTCATATGAGACCAAACAAGCTGTAGATTACTGAAATTTGTGGACGGTTAAGGGCCGTCGTTTAGGGGTCAAAACTTGCTTCCTGCTCCATCCTAAAAAATGAGAATTTCTATTATAGACGGTTCATACCAGTAGTGTATTGGGAAGGAAATTCCACCTGCAGCCTTAATAATATGATTTGATTTGCTAACCAAATAGTTTAGATTTAAACTGCATTGTAATTAAGAAACCATAAGAAACTGAAATAGCAAAACCTCTTTATATTATACCAAAATGTATACAGTAACACTGCAGTACCATAACCAGTTAAGCACTTGAAGTCTGACAAGATACCAAAATATTTGAACTCTTGAATTGTTACAAGACAAGCACTCAACGGCTAGGTAGTAAACACTACCTAAACATCAAAATATATAACTTGTACTTGGATTTACAAGTTAAGGCACGCCAAGAGAAGATATATTTTTGTCGATTCACAGCATATCTATAAGCTTCATTAGTGAAAAATCACGTAATTTTTGGCCAAGTGATTATGTCACCAAGCACAATATCTCCAACTCTTCCATCTCCTTCGTATAACGGTGCAAAATCATCAAGTATCTCATCGATTCGGACATTATACGAACTTGGAGGTGTCGTTAAATAGGTGCAGACTTCTCCAGGTGCAACCACAGTCTTTGTTATGAAACTCTTCAAATGACAAGTTGTAGATTGAGTCGGATATTGCATGAATCAGCACGAACTGGGGATTGTTGTATTTCCTAAATAAATAAGAAAAAACAACGAAATTAATGTAGAGTGAAGAGGCTTTAAAATAGCTTATTGAACCCAAAAACCAAAAGCACCCAAGTTTGTTGTTCCTAAAATCATATCCCTCGAACAAATAAAATCAAACACATGTAGCAATACCTAAACAAAAAAAATCAACATAGCTATAGAACGTGGACAGAAAACCTAAAAGAAAGCTAGTACAGAACAACTTTTCAAACAATAGATTTTATAACAATCAATATAAGTCTACTTAAAAAAAACTTGGCGAATACTTATTACGAAAGCTATGACGGAGAACCTAGCTAATACTTAGCTTACAAAGCAATACCATATGCATTCTACTAATTGATTATTGGAACAAGGTCTTCTGTGAACAACCACTGACATGGTTCACACACTTTCCGGCCATGGAAGTCAATATATGTGACGGTCTCTATTATTGGAACAAGGTCTTCTGTGACCTTTAGTGCACTCACAGTTATCCTACGTCCTAGCTGCTGTAAGAAGTTAAACGTGCAATAACAATATATGAAAATTTTAGATTGACAAAAAAAATAGTCTAAGTTGCGCCTAATGCCCTAATTACAGGTGTAAAAACACACATATTGTATATATTATTATATAGGATCAAGCCATGCTTACTGTAGAAACCAAAGTATCACTTGTAATAGGCAATAATATATAACCACTGCACCGATCAGTCAAGATTTAGATTTTGCAAACCACTATAAACAAGAAGAAAAAACCTCAATGAACAAATTAATAAATCAAAGAGGACATAAATGGGAAAAAATGTCTTGTGAGAGCACACGAGATTTTACACAACAACAAGGTAATAGTTATAATAAAATAGAAAAGGAACAAGGAAAAACATTCATAGAGGTCAAGAATTAAGTGCAATGAAAATTCAGCCCCTAAATAACAAGGCACCAAAACGCACCGAAAAAGATTAAAACTAAAGTTTCTTTTCCTTTTCGTTTGAATTGATAAAAGATGTATGAAAAGGCTCTCCCGAGTAAAATGTGAGTACGTAACAAACAGAGAGCATGCAACAAATAGACCTAAGTACATAATCTGTTACCATCCTTGCATCGCACTGAAAGAAGAACCTGTTCGATACAGACCTTAGCACAGGTCCCTAGTGGCTTACCAAAAGCACTTCTCATCCCAGTCTGGAGTCTATCAGCTCCAACACACGAAAGCATCTTGTAAATCCTCAAAACATGGTAAGGGTGCACTCTGACTCTCAAATGAAAAGCATCTTCCCCAGCATACTTAGTAATATACTAGTTACAAGCAATACGAGCAGCCTCAAGAGCCTTAACATAGTTACACATATATTAAGCAATACGAGCACCGTCAAGAGCCTCAAGCAATACTAGTTACACATGTACTTTGTTCATAGTCTTAGTCTAGACATAAATTAACAAATTATTACCTGAGATGCATTTCCAAGCCTTGAAGATTGTCTCTTAAGGTCTACGACTTCATCCTCAAGTATTTTGCGAGCCTTGTCTACTTCATCAAGTCTCGCCATGATCGCCTCATAACTTGACTCACTGCTTTCACGTGCTCTCTTCTCTCTTTGAGCAATCTCCTTATATGGAGTTGAAGCATGGTAAAGTCTTTGTCACACCACTACCTAGACTGCAAACACGCCCCCTTCCATCATGACCAATAACCTATTAAGCAAACAAAAGTTTAGCTAGAATTTTGAACAAAACCAAGTAGAAAAACAAAAAACAAGATGGGAACAAGCATCACACCACCAAAGCAACGGGATCATTGTCAAGATCCCTTTCCACTATGTCAGGCTCTATGCTAACAAGCCTGTTAATTTCCTCTTACAAAAGAAATCAAAGACACCATTTCTTAAGTACGTAATACCTGGTCCTGGTCATACAAACATAAGCAATAGCTATACAAATATGTCTCGTTGTCTCTTACAAGAGATTGCCTCGTTTCAGCGTTGATGCAACTGCCATCTCTCCTCGTATGGGTGGCCACATATCCTTGTGTCCATGAAACCTTACCAGTCGGGCTATCTTTTTTCTGTAACATATTAAACAAATATGTAGATAAAGACTAATAGTTGAGTGCACATGATAATTTTAAGGTATTAAATAGATGTTTACCAACTTGAAAACATGATAAAGGTTTCAGAGAAAGTGGTACTCAAATTCCTTTCAGCCTCCTTACACACTTAACACCCTAACTGACGTCCCGAGTCCTTTATCCCAGTTAGACACTGAAACACGAAGACTAGCTTAGAACACCAAAGTAAATATCTAGGCATCTCAACTAACGCCAGATCTACCAAGTACCAAGTTATAGTGAATGAAATCATCATAATAAACTAAGATAAAAATAAAAATTCCAAGTCCCATAGATCTCGAAGGATCACTAGTTATATCTTTAGCAAGTGGCACATATCTCATAATTTTCCAATATATATATATATATATATATATATATATATATATATATATATATATATATATAGTTGAAGTTAATATTCACGTACTCTAGTTACCTCTCCGTTCACTCAACCAACGCTATCCTGCAGAATCTGTAAGGGCATAAAAACCATGCGCCTAGCAAATACGAACTACCCAACAACCCACTAAAATAAGTGAAAGGAGAGTGTAACAGGAGAAACATAACAATCAAAAGCCATACATGTATGTACAACCAAATCTCAAACTAAAAATTAATAAAATAAAATAAAATAAGATATAGCGCATTAAAGCATACTCAAAGGGACAAAGCAAAATACATCTAAGACAACAATACCATCAATAGCCTTTTTAAATTATATAAAATATAAACTTATCCAACCTCTAAAGACATATCCCCAAATATTAAAACACTCATAGTACAACGCTAATATAAGTCGATATACACCCTAAAGGGTCAATTACGCTCCAAGGAGTCAATACATTCAATATAGTTCTATACGCTCCAAATGAGTCAATGCACTCAATAGAACTTCATACGCTCCATAAGAGTCAACACGCTCAATAGAGCTCCATACGCTCTAGAAAAGTCAACACATTCAATAGAGCTCCATACCCTCCAGAGGAGTCAACATGCTCAATAGAGCTCTGTACGTTCCAAAGGAGTAAATGCACTCAATAGAGTTTTATACTCTCCAAAGGTCAACATGCTCAATAGAGCTCCATACGATGACGCTAAAAAATTCAAAACCAACACAACCACCAAACTACAAAATTCCAATACTAACAGTACCAAGCCAATGATATATTCTAGAGTACATAATCTGGTTACGATGTTTAATAATAACTACAACAGTAAACGTTGCAGAAAACACAATTAGAGCTACTAAGCAAACTAAGGAAGTTTAAATGTCAACTCATTACAGATGTACAAACTTGTTCAAACATTCAACAAACCCAACAATAAAAGTCAGCACCCACAACTCCATATTTGTTTGTCAAGCACACAACAAGCATTTCAAATTTCAATTGAGCTATTATATCAAGCTTTATCCAAAAATAAAAGAGTGCATATCCCATTTAGATTACTCACCACAAAGTTCACTTAAGATTGGACCTTCTCATAGTCCAAGCTTGCATCTCCATCGGCTCACAACACTCACATGATAAGCAATTAAGCATTGATATACCATTATTCAATTTCAACATATGCATGCGAACAACTTCGGATTTCACATAATAGTATTTCTACTCAAACCAAATATTATCATTCACTTAGACTAGTAAGAAATAAGGTAGAATTACTTGCCTCAAATTAAAAATGAAATATAGCTAGCTCCTTGTGTAATCTTCTCCAAGCCCCAATTTTGCTATCCCTTGATTGTCGGTCCAACACATGTACACCCTAGCTCTCTCTCTTTTCTTCTTTTCAATCTTAAGTTTCAGGGAAGGGAATGAAAAAATGGGCATTAGAGAAATGGGTAGTTGTATTCATAGGTGGGCTCAATTAAGTGGGCATTAAAGGTCTAGTTAGATACTGCAAAGCCTTGCCCAAAGTCAGGCCCATGATAAACTGGATAACTGCTAAGCAGTGGGGGCGTGAGCGGAGGGTGGAGAAGAGAGAGGGAGAGATGGATTTGTGGGTGGGGAGAGAGATTGTTCGGGTTTGGTTGAGAGGGAGAGGGAAAGAAGGAGGGAGAGAGAGAGGGATAGGTGAGGACAGACAGACAGAAACCTACCAAACTATCTTTTGTCCCACGTACCCCCACCCCTCCCAAAAACGTTCGCTCCGCTCACTTGATGAGTTGGGTCATTTCACTAACAACCCACCTACCAAATCTAAATGGTTTACTCAAGATAGGAACAATAAATGCAAATAGCATTTACATTTTTCGGTAGTCTTTTCTAAGATCAAATATAGTGTACGAATATGTGTTATTTGAGAATCTTTTCTGAGCAATTGTGTGTGCAACTCTCGTCTCAGTGTCTCACTATACCAAGAATATGTGTCTGAAATTTTCAGACTACGAGTTCACCATACCAAGAATATTGAGGAAATTGTCTAATGGGCTCCTTCTTTGTCATGGGTTGGGATTATCACCCCTAGTAGGCAAATGAAAGTTTATATGGAGGCATTGAGCTGTGACCATGGACAGATGGTGATGGACCTGGTTACTGCTCTTACATCACCACCTCAATTACACCCAAAAAAAGGTAAAAGAAGGAGGACAAGTTAACATCCCCATATCAATTAATCTTCTCCCTTAACCCATAATTGAATCAAAGACAAAGTCGCTGAATGGGACCAAATTTTATATGGACTAAGGACCCATTTGTTTAAAAGGCGACAAAGTCTACACTTCTCTCCTCACGATACTTCTTATATATCGTTTCTTTCTCTTTGACCTGGAAAACACCAACTCAAATAGTGTCAACAAGCATGGAAAAATTGAACAGAATATGTGAGGAATGTGAGAAAACTAATTCTACAAACAAACTTCATAACTCTAGTCCCGAAAGCTTACATAGTTAACCTTTGTATAAATGTAAAATCTTTTAAGTGCACAAGGACCATATTTCAGTCACCAACACAGATTATACAAAATGAAACTATTCCACATAGCCTTTGTATATGCAGACACAGATCACCCAAAATGAGAACATTTTATGTATGTCTGTTACTGATTATACAAAAAGAAACTACTCCATCCTATTTCTTACTTAGTGTTCATTCACATCTACTTAACCTGACTACGAACAACTTATGTTCGTCTGTCACTCATTATACAATAAAGAAACTTTTCTATCCTACATTTCTCTATGAGTGAAATTCTACAAAGTGAACTTTTATTACTGATTATACAAAAGAGAAATTCTATCCTATTTCTTACGAGTGTTCATTCACATCATTCATACCTGCTTAACCCGACTACAAACAATTTATGTCTGTCTGTCACTCATTATACAAAAAAGAAACTTTTCTATCATACATTTCTATGAGTGATATTCAACAAAATAAACTTTTGGAATGCACATAAACACTAACAAAGCCATTAATATGAATTTAGGTGAATGCAAACATCCCTATGACCTACAAAACGTACACATTCTAACTCAACAGTCCAAGTCTAGATAAAAAAGTATACATGTACACTTCACACACTCTCTCTCTATATATAGAGCAAATACACATATAAATACAACATGCACATATGCTGACATATTATTGGTGCTACACAACTAACTTTATACATTTGAGCATAAAGGCATATTTCCTGAAATTGAATACATCAAAGCAATTCAACATGCACATATGCTGTGACATATTATTGGTGCTACACGACTAACTTTAGACATTTGAACATAAAGGCATATTTCCTGAAATTGAATATATCAGAGCAACCACGATCAGTTGTGCTTTAATGAGTTAAAATGAAGAGGTTAGCTACCTTCTTATCGAATTCTGCTCTGTCCACAGCTCTATGATCAACATGCAATGCAAATTCTTCTACCTGAGTGAGGGGCTTCCGTTCCTTTTCAGGAACTGGTAGTGGATCACTGCACCAAGACCGGAGAAAAGCACAATTAAGAATATGTTTCTTCAACAATAACAACAGCTTACACTACTAGAATAGTTTATAAAGATACTACGTCATGTCAAAGCTTACTCTTTCAAGATTGGTTGCACCTTAAATTTTCTCATTTGAGCCTCTTCTTTTTCCATTCTCTGCCTTTCTTCCATTTCTCGCTGCATTTCCTCTTCATGTCTCACTAAACTCTACAATTGGAAAGGCTCTGGCTTGGTGCATTGCTTTGGCTCTGGTTTTGGTGGTATCTGCATGGAAATGAAATTAGAAAAGTACTTCTCAACCAATCTTAGTAAATAGAAGCAATGTCAAACTAGCACTCCATTCTTTGCCACTAGGTAATCAGTCATATACGGATGAGTCTGCCAAAATGGTAAGGTGTTGTGTACTTCAAAGCATTTTCCATACATATGAAGGAATACTGTGAACGTTTATATAACATTCTTTTTCTTTACTTGGGGCATATACAGATGGAGGAAGAGAAGGCACTGAAACAGTTGAGGAAGACATTGGTGCCCCATGCAAGTCCTGTGCCAAACTTTGATAGCCCCTTCCTTCCGCAGAAGTAAGTATTATAGTTGGGATTTATGAATTCGTATTTGGGCCATATCCCTGACGTATAGTTTGGACGACTGACGGCTAACTGATTATGTGCTGCAGGTCATTGAAGAAAACCACAAAGGCAAAATCACCTAAACTGCGAGTGCTAGTGTGCTACAGCGTAAACAAAGGAGAACAAGTGTTGCTGCTTCTCACATGAGATGACAATGTGGCATATTGATTGATCGTGACTATCGAATTCTTGTTACTATTTTGAGCAAGGGACAAAGAAGCTGAAATGCACATGGCTAGTCACAAGGCCCAACATTAGTATCATTACACTATGCATATAAAGCTTATGGTGTCGACACACCAATTTTCCATGTTCCAAATATATGTGAGATTTATTATAGTAATAAGACAGTCCCAATGCAACCACTAATGCATGACATAAAGAGCCTTATCGAAAAAATTATAAAAAATCATGATATAAAGAGGGCATCAGAAAACTCTTATATAACATAAAAACTCGTGAAGGGAGAAACCATCACCATGCCACGCAGTCAGAAACAGCAAGGAGCAAGTAATAAACACAAGAATCATTGTTATACATGATGAAATATCAAAATCCAGCTTGATAATGAACCATTAATTGTCATCTCCTAAAGCTAGTTCATCTCAATGGAGACAATATAAACAAATGAATACAGCACCAAATAATATATTCCAAGTTACATCTACTTCTATCATCACTTAATAACATTTTGTTCACGTACCACATAAAAAAGTAGCAACCTTTACCAAATCATCATCATCTATTATAAATAAAGTATAAATAAAGTTAAACCTTTTATACCTTGCCTTGGAGAAGCAGTGAGAAAGATTCACCCTTTCCTTGAAAAAAAATTCCAATGGGGGAAGAACCTATTAAATCAAACATCTCACAAACTTGTTAAACTATAAAAATAAAGAAAAAGTTTGAAGTTTTGGAAACTCAAAAAGTGAAGAACAAACTAGTAAACCCCATAACAAAATACACCTTGATTTAACTGAGAGTGTATTAAATTTCGTATACCCCTTCAACCCTGAACCTTAAATTCCTAGATTAAACGAATTTTCAGTATTAATTTCAGTGAACAAAAATAAATAAAAACCTAAGAGAGAGAAAGTAGTGACGTACCTTTGCAAAAACAAAGAAGTGAGAAAAAATAGCGTGATGAGATAATAGTATTTGGGTAAGCTGTGAAATTTGAGGGGGAAACACAAAATTGGTCAATTTTTTGGTGGGAAATGGTTTCTAGGCGCTCAGAGTAGAACGGGGTGGTCTCGACAATGTGATAGCTGTCTAATACAAGAAATTAGCCATGGTTTATATTTAGACAGCTAGAAGCCATCCTATTCTGGGAGTCATGCCTGTCATAAATCCTCTATTTTGACGTAGTGCCACTAGAATGACATCCAATTACCGTAGTGCAACTTATGTATTATGATACCAAGTTCAAATTTTTCTTTCACTCGAGTATGTAGGCTTACTTATAAGTAGCTGGAATAACCAATATGCATGTTCATTCACATATCTAGTAACTAAAACTAATAGAACTGTACAATAATTATACAATGATAGAGGGAAAAGATTCAACAACCTTATCTACTTCTAGTCTTGTATGTCCTTAGCCATTCAATCATTTTACCACTTGCAATCACTATGGAAAGAAACAAGGCGATTGGTAAAAAAAATTCTACCAATTCCACATAAGACCAAAGATTCTTGCAAGCAGCCACCAAAGTACCAACGAAACCACAATCATTTACAATGCCAAATAATACCTTTTATTTATTGATTGATTTATTCCGATAACAATACCAAATAATACAATATCTATATAAGCATTTTTTTAGCATGGTTCATATCTAAAACAAAAAGAAATGGCCCACTCGAGCAATAGAAAAATGATTTACACCCAACGGAAGAAAAGATAAATTAAGCAAAGCAAAATTCCATACCTCTATGTTACACGTACACACACAAATCCCAGTCTTTGGAACTCTCTTCTGACACCAAAATCAGACTTGTTTAGTAAAATGCAATTAGGTATATCGTACTTGTCACAACTTGATCCATCAAACAATAAGAGTTCCACCCACATAAAAAACATCCATATTCACCAATATATTCAGAACTAATTTTGCCAAGATAACTAAAATCTTTAGTAAAACTTCTAGAAACCCAAGTTCATTCAGACTTACTGGTATGCTGGGATGCCTAGAATCTCGAAAACTTTGAGGTGATACAGCACGTACCACTAGTTCACTACTACAAACCTTCCCACTAAGTCCTCTAAATTGGGCATTTCAAATTAACAAAAGAAAAACCCTACACTGATTTTCAATGATTAATGAAGAAAAAAAATAACCCCAATACTCTTCTAACCTTTTACTTTAATGAATGAAAATCTATGTTTTTAGGACATCCAAAATCTGAAATCATGCAAAAATTTCAACTTGGTTAAATTACATATAAACATCTATTAAATTAGCAAAATAAAACCACCACCAATTTAATTTCTCTTCAAGAAAAAGGTAACAAATTCGACGAATGATGAGAAGGGGGATAGAGAACGGACCTTGGAAAAGAAATAAATAGTCAAGTCACTAAAATTGTTATCAATTACAAGAAAAAGAATAAATGCTAAGCAAGAGAAATTGTATATCAAAACATCTACGGGAGTGATGGTCTTTGGGTGGGAATTGTGGTTAGGTTTAGGACTAACTAGTATAGAAACTAACATTTTAATGAGGTAGTGTCCCAACACTTAATAACCAAAAGCGGTATGGTGCGGTGAGAACTTGAGCCACTTGATATATAAACAAACCCCAAGAATGAGCGAACAAATAGGTCACTAAAATAGATAGAGCACCGAAGTAGACAAAAACTGGTCATATCTTTGTGCACTTTAAAGTGGCTAAATGTAATCTGTGGCATCCTTTATGCTTGCATAAATGATCCTTATAATAGCAATAGCGACAACAATAAATGAAAAACAAGCGTATAACTAACTACGTTGTAGGTGCCGACTAGCAAAGTCGGTAAAACCTTTGGGTGATGATACCAGAGGTCTGGGCCTCGAACCCCACCAAGAGTTACTGATCTCATTTAAAACGGGCTTACCAATCAAAAAATATATATAACACACTACATTAGAGCATATAGAAAAACAAGAAAAAAAAATATATAAACTGCAAAATATTTTAATCCCCAATTGAGATATATACCTGTGAGAAATAGTCTCATTCGGCTTCAAACCAGACTAACTAACAAAGGGGGTCAAGGGTGCCTAAAATGCTAAATGCACCTGAGGGAGCAAGTTTTGCAGCAACAAGATTCCAATTGGCCTTGGTCTTATGTACCTTTCGGGAAAAAAAACATGATAGAACAATAAGAGTTGCACTCCCCCTAGATAGGTTCCCAACTAGTAAAAAAACCTTAGGTCACATCATAAATCACAAGGATCATCTACCAAAAAAATAAAAAATCACAAGGATGTAACACACGCATGATTCTTCTTTTTTCTTTGTTACTTTACCATATATCTAACCTTAGTTCACTTCATTAACAACAACCAAACGAATTAGTTTGCTTCTACATTTATATAATTGGCTTGACTAGAGGAGAAAATTTCTATAGAAGTAAGACAAGTACTACGAAAATTGGACATTTATGTAGAAGTAAGACAAGTACTACATAAATACGCATGCTATTCAATATAGCCAAAGGAACTTGAGAATCAATTTCTAACTAACTATGATGACTCGGGGAAAGTTGGCAAACAAGATTCTTTGCAACTATAAATATCTCATAATTTCATATTGGAGTGGCAAATTCTAATGGATTCAATGTTCAAAGAAATGTACCACATAATTAAAGGAAGAAAAGTGAGTCAGTAACATACCACATAATCCGAGTAAATGCCTTGGAGGATCTTCACTATCAAAACCAAGGGCAGAATCACCAACATTGGCATATCGATCCCCTCTGCATGTACAATACATCATGGAATTTTTTCAGATAAAAACCTAGAATGAGAACTATGCTAAATTGAAGCAACTAATATTCCCTTTTTAGTAAAAGAAACTGATGTTATTAAATCGAGAGAGAGAGAGAGAGGGTGGGTGGGTGGAGGAATTAGACCTCCTGGTCCTTAGCAAGATGCTAAGGTAGGATTGCATAAGCTTACTAACCAAATCAATTCAAAGGCCTGCAACAACCGTGGGCACAAAAATTATCACTACTTTCCTTTACATCATGTAACTTAACGAACACTCCAGAGTGAGCTTTTAAGAACAATGCGTAACCAATAATCTGTATTGATTAAGGAAGATAAGTATTAAGGAAAACACAATTTAATTAGTATTAAATAGATCTAGAATATAAGAAACTTTAACAAGTTTCAATCGTGCAACACTTACACAGAATGGACCCCTCGCTAAGTTTGCCCCTACATATGAATTTCTAATTGAATTATTTAGCAACCAAGGAAGCAATAAGCTCAAGTGCAAGACAAGTATATGTGGATATATACCATGTCAAGCCATGATACATTGTAAATAATAAACAAAGCGATCTCAGACCAATTGAACCCCAAACAATAAGTGAGCTTGAAAACACTAGGCTTCATGGAGCAAAAGGGTGAGGACTTAGAAGTTGTTATAGAAACTCAAGTGCACTTGGCTTGGCTCGATTTGAATTAGAAAGCAAAAGAATTCATCATTTTGACTCGACCGTGGCAATCTTTCGACCTTTAAACTTTCAAGATCCCGTGGTTGTCGGGATGAGTGATTTTGTATGTCAAACATATATGTCCCTAGAACCCGTTAAAGTGTAAAAAATCCTCGGTAAATAGATATAACTTTGAGTTATCAATTAATCAAAAGTTTTGTATGCATGTAATATTTTCTAACAACAAGCAAACACACCTAACATGAGAGTTTGGTAAAAATAAAATAAAAAATATAAATATAAATGAAAAATGAAAGAAAGGGCAAAAAGGGATTTTGCAAATTATGCAACTTTCATCGAACCATGCATATGGTAATAACTAAACTAGTGCGGGGAAGCTCATGAACATGAAATGAGAATCTCTAGTAGCATTGCGAATCGGATAACAATTTAACAATTCTTTTCAAACTTCCCCAAAACATATCAATTGTCTTCTATGACAATAACTTAGGCGATAAAATCTTTGAATGTAAAAGCGGACATTGGTTATACCTTTTGGGAAGCTTTGCGGCTTCTTCACATTTAAGTAACTCTGCATACAAGCCATCGATGGCTAACAATTCCTCATGGGTACCCATTTCAACAAGTCCTTCCTTCCTCCATCGACTATATAGTCGGCATTTCTTATTAGGCTAAGGCGTCAAGCTATGATAATAGTTGATCGCCCACGAGAATATCTAGAGCCCTTTGAGCGGCCATTTACGCTTCAAAGTCAAGGCCACCATCCACCTCATCAAGAAGAAGAATAGATGTATTTGAAAGCACTTTGCTCGTGAAAGTTTAATCTTTTGTTATTCCGTTAATGCCAACCCACTCTGCCCCTAAAATGCATAAAAATAGAGGAATATCAACAAAAGAATAATTCTTCCATTAATAACTTAATACCAAGCATTAAGATACATGACTTTGCTATGATAATAGTCATTGTTTAAGAGCTCCCCACTCAGAGGTTCGGGGGTGTTCTTTGCAAGAGTTTTCGAGTTTTTTTGGATTGCACTCTTAACGAGACGGGAATATCTATAATTCTAGGACTTCACAAGTTGATACTTTGTATATTGTCAAGATGGAAAATGAGTCGTGGGTTGCATCTTTACTTTTCAAATATAGTTATACAAGAATTCAATGAATGCCTTTACTTATATAATTTTCATCAAGGTTGAAAAAATTTTGAACAGAAGAAAATATCACATATATTCTACTTGTGTTTCATAGCCCTTCTCAGGGGGGCTGATAAATGTATGTGCATGCGTTGTTTTAGTAGCTTCCTCGATCTGATCGGGCGTGGCAGATCGTCCGTACGCAATGTTATCTATAATGTTCAAACTAAGTAAAGCAGGCTCCTGTGTGACTAGTCCTATTTGGCTTCTTAACCATTCTAGTTTAAGACTCTTAATATTCTCACCATCCAACGGGACTTCTCAAAGCGAATAAAATGCATTCAATATCAAGTCGGCCGGATGATATAGATAAAACATAACTAAAAATTAATAATAATAAAAAATAAATAAATAAAATATTAAATCAATAAAAAAAAAACATGCCAATAATGTATGAGAAAATGTTCATCCAAATATACCTAATATAGGATCATAAACCTCTCCATGAAAGGAACTATACTGCTTTTTCTTAAACCATTGTGACCAACAAGTGCCACAATTTTTTTAGCAAGCACAGTCAAGTAAAACCCATTTACGATGGGAATTTCAGGACGAGAGAGATATAAAACTCAAGTGTAGATGAGAACATTACGTTTGAACGTTAGGGTTAATAATATGTTTGAACGTTATTATACTTACGTTTGAACGTTATTGCATTGAATGAGAGATTGAACCCCACAAAACAAAGTTTTATAATAATATGTTTTCAATTAAACCCTCTCTACCTTTACCACTCGACAAAGTTTTATTCAGCCCCATATGGTTTCGTTTTGCTGCGATTTATACAGCTAAACTTTTATGAAAGGGAGGGTGTTACCTACTTTGTGAAAAAGTGAAATTTCAGCAAGCCATTTGTGTTGAAACATTTAGGGTTAACCACTATACAACGTCGATAAGGTCACGTGAAGAAAGATTTGATTATTGATCCTATTTGGATTCTTATTAGCATCAAATGGATTAGACATATAAAACTTTTAATTACACCAAGAAATCTGTAGGGAGTTGTCACCAATCCGTTTGAACGTAGAATCGTTCTCACCTAGAGAAGTACCCTTTTTTCTCGTTGAAACCAACATAGGAACAAAGACCTAGAGGGCTACTTGTGAGAACCCCAAACAACTCTAACCAGGCATAAAGAAGTCACACCACCACCAAGAAAGTCAAACTAATTAAGCAAACCAAGAATACGAAAAATATCAACACCTTCTTCTAAAAGACCAGACGATGGCACAATCCAAATCATGGAACCTATTAAAGCCGTAAATGTCCCAAATCAGCTAACAAAGAACATTATCAGCAATTCATGGAAGACATAAACTCCCCATAATACTGTTCTTAGCCCTAAAATAGTGGTGCAGAAATCTAGTTTTGGAGTCACAACAACCACTGCAAAAAACCGTTAAAGGGCTTGGAATCTTCACTTCAGAAGGCTTGGAAATGGACCAACTACCTCTGGGTGACCAGCTTGAAATTCCCACATTGGTGATCACCTTTTTCGTTCGACTGAAGGAAGTCATTTCATGCCAAAAATCTAAGTATCCGCAAATGGATATTGCACCCCCACTATATAGAGATCCCCTCCACCCAACAGAAATCCAACCACCAGATCACTTGTCTTGCTCCCCACTATTTTTGTTGTCCATCTAGTTTCAGATAATTGTTACGTCCCAGAGGTAAAAACATCTATGTCGAACTAGACTCAGTGTGGTAGGTGAGTGTACGAAATGAATTAAAAATATGTGTCAATGAGTATTCGTATCATCATATACTTATGAAATTTATGGATAACATATTCCAAATTCGAAATAAAGTGTGTTTGCCTTTCTACTGATAAATAATTGCCTCACCACTGAGAACTGGTAAATGGCCTTTGCATTTTAATATACTACAGAAGTCAAATCAAATAAGTAAATCAAGTAGTCCGAAAACGAAAACAAAATGTTAACACTCAATGGAGCAAAAAAATACCTGCGCCTCAGTAAATTTGATCCCAGAAGAAGCAACAAGTCCAGCAAGATCATGTTCCATATATTCAAAAATCAAGATCAAGTTCAGCAAGATCAAGTTCTTCCAACTATCCAATAGTTCTACCATCTAAAGAAGAATAGGAAGAAGAAATTTCTGCATTACTTTACCATCTAAAGACACGCGAATCGAAGAGAAAATTCCCATTATAACTTTCTTATTCTCTTTTTTTTCGATGCAAACTTTCTTATTCTCTGGATGTATGGTTTTCTGAAATGGGACGTGGGAGTATATCTAATTTCTTTTTTTTTCCGCTAATACTCCGGAGTGATATACCTTTTTTACCCCGTTTAATGCCACCTAAACAACCGGTTGTAAGTTGTAAAATGAGTGGCCCAAAAACGTGCGTAGCAATACAGCTCGCGCACTGAAGAAGCCCTCTCATAATTTAACTCTCTAAATTCTTACCCAAATATGTGATGGTCATACGTTGCGTTGGGCCGGGTTGAATCCAGAATCTAATAATAGCCCAAAACAGTATCCAACTCATGAGGCCCATTCCCAAATATGAAGAAACCCGCGCCTATAAATACATCCTCAAAATTTGAAAAACTCAAAACTCAAAACTCATTTTCATTTTAAAAAATAAAAAAAACAAGAGAGAGAAAGAGAGAAACAAAAACGAAGATGAAGAAAAAAGCAGAACCAAAAACATCTCCAATTCAAAACATGGATTTGGATCTGAAACCCTTCAACACAACTTCATCCAAGAAGAAGAACGTCAAACCAATCATTTCTCCATCGAACAAAACATCAGTAACAACAACTATCTCAGATCTGAAAGATCTTGTTTCTTCTCGATCCGATTCTCTCAAGCGAAGTATTGATTTCTATCATTCTCAGATTCTTAAAGAGTTGGAAGCTTCTCATTCTAGACTCTCTAAACGAATCAAGGTCATATTTATTTCCTTGTGTTCAATTATTTTGTACATCTGACATCTAATTCACTAGTTTGATCTGTTGTACAACAGGTTCACTCGCAGGCAACCCAGAAAATGATGGATGAAGCAGACAGAGAACACAAGAGGGTATCTGATCTCATCATCGACAACGTTGAAGCCATGACGGTATTCATTCTCACTCCTCAGTTTGTTAATAGCTTATACTAATGTATGTCTGCCTTCTTTCTTTTCAGACTTCTTATGCTGAGATCATTGCAAAAGCAGAGGGCTCCGCCAATCGTTGTGCGTATTTGTCTCCTTCACCCTGTTTGTGTTAATCTATGAAATTATATGTTGTGATGCTGTTCTGTTCTTTTGTAAGGTAAAATATTTCATATGTGCACCAAACAGCCTCTGGGCCAAGGGCTGATGTTTTGACCTCTCAAGGGAATTATATCAAACATAACAAGTTACACTGATTTTTTTATTCTTTTGTTGAATTGTGCAGTTTGCAAAACATCAATTCCTGAGCTAGCACATTCCATGGAGAGAGCCATTGATGGTCTAAGGAGCAGATATGGGGTGCCAGTGACTGCAGCATAATAGTCACTGACTAGGGTTTATACTGAATAGTAAGTAGTTCTTTGCTCAAAAGCTGTTAACATGAATTTAGATCCAAATGAAATTGCATTTATGTAGCAGTGATGTCAATCTATATAATTGGGTGATTTGTGTACCGCCTTTAGTATTTGATTACTGCATCTTTTTCTACAGCATGCCATGGTTAAGTCAATTCTAGAAAAAAGTCATTTCCAGTTAGAAATTTGAAGGGCGCAATTGCAGTAGAAACTGCATTGGGTTGCAAATTTATACAGAGAGACACCAACTTATATACATTACATGTTTATCAGACCTTAATTCTAACTAGCACAAACATATTAGAAGTTTAAGGGCTTTGCATCTTTCATCATCTAGTACCTCCATATGCAAAATTAACTTCAACCAAGAGATGATATCTTTAATCCAATATCAACGTTGGCTGCCTCAAGCAGAATTCATCTTTTGTAACTTAGCTTTGTCAGAATCAAGATATCCTGGTCATTTACAGCACCAATGAAATAAATAAATTATCATTACATGAGTAATACATGAACAAGTCGGATATAAAATACACAGAAGGGATTTCTTACTCTGTTCACTTGCAGTTGCTTTCTGGATGCTCGTACGGAAGTAGATATTCCCATTTTTCTGGTAGACTGGCTGCATAAAAGCGAAAAACAACATATTTTTTTTTTACTTAAACAGTAGTGATTTTTCTTAGCAAACACTGATGAGTTAATGATTGCACACTATCAGTTAAGGTCCCCAGGAAAGAGATTGCACACTGTTGAACCCCATTATTGTGGGTAGGTGGTGGGGGAGTGTCTGGGTAGAGTCGGGGAAGGAATTCTCCATCAGCTTCATTGCATGAAAGAACTTAACAGAAACATTTCTGCATCCCTACAGTATTTCAGTTCATGTTGCTTATTAACATGTGAATGGGTCTTTAAGCAATGACCATGTGCTGTCTATAGAGAAGGTGATAAGCAGCCACTAAATCCAAAGTGTGGAGTCTCAGTTGTAAATGGTTAGATTATGATTATGTGCAGGGATATACACTTGACATAACATTTTTCACTTCGAAGAGAGTAAGAGCAGTAGAAAATGCATAAGTATTCTTATGACAATCAGGTCTGCATGATAGTCCCTAGCTTCAGTTGATGGTCCTTGGGTTGATAACTGGTGTTAAAAGTATATGAATGCCAAAAACTATTGTGGTCACAATGAAGTTATGTTTTCACTTTACTAATAGTATCATGTTGGAGCTTCTCTTGTTTTCACTTCCGTTTACTTCTAGTCAAGTGTGACCTGCTACTGTGGTAAACTAAATCCAAGGACTATTTCTTATTTCAAGTTCTATTGAATTTCCATTAGAAAGAAGGTTTCTGGTTTTAGTGGGATAATTACACATGCATCTTATTAAACGTTGTATCATTTTATGTTCTTCACAATATACATGAAGATTTATTTCTGACATATGTCTTACTATATTTGTAGGATGATACGAGGGAATGGATGTTCATATAACTATGTAAGCATGTAGCAGTTGATGACAACCAAACTTCATGAAAAGAAATTACTGTTGATATAAAGTTGGAGCAGTAGAATTCTTCAAATTATGGTTTTACTTCTTAGAAACTAGTGTATTTGCTCTTTATGAGCAACTAAAAGACAATATTATGTTGGTATCATCACTAATTTCAAGTATTTCAACAAGTATATTGCTGTTTGAGATATAGATAATCTATACTTTTATTAGGTGTCCATTCTTGAAGAGTATTTCTAGGATATGAGTAATGACTGGTAGAGGCGTTAATGTGTAGAATGTAGCAGCTAGTATATTCAGTCCTTGCATCATGGGAATACAATAGGTTGATTGATTATTAAAGCAGTGGAAAGAATTAAAGCACTTGTTGCGAGACTGCAAAGATCTCATTGTATAATAGAAGCCTTTAGTTCATATTCATATATTTTGTAGAGAAAAGTTCTCATAAGCAATTTTGTAGAACTGGAAAAGCCTATGGTGTACACGAAAAGTTGTGGTCTATCGTGTTTTGACGCACAATGGATTTGTTGCACTAACAACGAAAGTGCCAGAAGCCCTACAAGATACATTACTTGTTTTTTTAAGAATCTCGGCACCAGTGCCTATAACAATAGCCAATGTTGTCTAACTTTGATACTACCTTTGACATTTATGTTTAAGTTACTTGGAACAAATAACGAAGATAGATATTTGGAATAGGCTAATGAAGATACATAAAACAAAAGGCACTTCAGCAATTAACATCCAATATCACTGATACTCCTATACAACTCTTAGGAGCAAACAGACATTAAAAGAATGAAAATAATAATAATTAGGCATTGTGATATGTGTCTGTTTTTGTGTTGCTTGCGAGAGTTGCAGGTATGCCAAAGTAAAATAATAACATAACTAATTGAGATTGCCCTAAAACTTACTCTGGAGGAGGATAAGTGGTTCAGCTCCGCTATTGCAACCTCATGACTCCTTATCTGAAACGTTTAATCGGTTAACATTATATTACAAAACTGTATGGAGTGAAAGTACGTTGGATTTGTTTTACTACTAAAGCAACAAAACCAAACATGTCTAAAGAAAATTGTGAAACGAAAAGAATCACCTGCTTGAGCAGATTGATTTTGCTGTCATCGGAAATTTGGCTTGACGAAGACGATGCAGCAGCAGACATGGTCCCTTTTTTCACAAGAACCTCACACTGTGGATTTCATATTTATAGACACCCTCTAATATGTTTGGGCCCCCAATTCTCCCTCCCTGACTGGGTTGTTGGGTCGGGCCGTGGGTTGCGTTTCATATTTTGCATATATTTGTAGGGGCACTGGTGTAAATATATGACTTCATCCAGTTTTATGAAAAGAAGAAATGCGGATAAGCCTCTCTCCATGTGAAGTCCAAAATAACACACACAAACGTACACCATTTCAATTTGTAAGCAAATATTCATGGAATCCTGCCAATTTGCACGCATTCCACCCTTGACATCTACTTATTCCATTTTTTCAAGAAACAAATTGACGACCTCTCAGTTCCCAGTCACACAAAACACTGAATTATTCTATCTAAACCAAACATGTTCTCTCTCTCGGTCAGCACCACTAGCTTTAAAGAGTCCAAGAGGTTTTGGTCCTTCACAAAAGAAGAAGAAGAGCAGCCCCAAGAAGCCAACAAGAGATGTGGACAGCAAAGATAAAGATGTGGATGAAGATGAGCTGATGGATGCAGATGATGACAGTGTAATACCAGAAGTAGTAACCAACAGAATGATGGGTAGGATGGGATTGTCAGTGGGCATTCCATTGTTTGTTGGGTTATTGTTCTTTCCTTTCTTTTACTATCTTAAGGTGGGATTGAAGATTGATGTGCCTACTTGGGTACCTTTCATTGTGTCTTTCATCTTCTTTGGGTCAGCTTTGTTAGGGGTTAGTTATGGGATTGTTTCAACTAGTTGGGATCCAATGAGAGAAGGTTCTTTGTTGGGGTGGAATGAAGCTAAAAAGAATTGGCCTGTGTTTTGGCAATCTCTTCGTGGAAGATCAGGGAAGAATTAGAGATGTTCACAGATTGTTTTTTTATTACCACTCTCTGTTGTACTTGTACACAAACTATTAATAAATAAATGACCACTGATTTCATCTACTGTGTTATTATTTGAAATTACGGATTTAAACGGAAAATTAAATAATTGGACGTTGACTATTTATTATTGCCAAAACCGGTACCAGTTGACTCGGTAAGAAGATTTTAATCTCATTTAGAACGTGCACAGTGTCAAAGTGTTGCTGAATCTTACTATTCCAGTGCAAGTACAAAACTGCCCTTTTTCTCAGTTTGTATCTACCCAATCCAGAAAAGATCTCTCCCTCCTCCACTCCTCTCTGTCCTGAAAAGACTACAGTTGAATTCCGATTTCCAATCATGTTAACTTAAGGCCAGCCCATTCCTGCCTTTTTTCCCCTCCCAGTTCCCACTGAAACAAGACCCACAGACTTTGGTATTTAGTATAGAGAAGTTGGTCTTTAGTTTAGTTGTTCCGTAGCCTTTCATTTTTTGTTTCTTTTAGCCTATTTATTGTTCTTTAGTTGGAAGGGGATCTGTCTTCAGTTCATACCTTTTGAACTTTTATAGTTGTTGTTCTAATTAAGTTTCATTGTCATCTATCTTTTAGCCTATTTTGTGTGTTGTAGTTGTAGTTGTAGTTGTAATTCTATTTCATTATTGTTTGTGGTTGTAATATTGTAATGGCTGTGGTGGATTTTGAATATGGAAATGACCTTGAATCTTATAGGAGGAAAGAGGGTAGAGTTAGAGCAAACATAATGTGGAGATGGCATGTTGAGATAGGGATATTTGATGAGTACTAGCTGGTGGGTAAGAGTTTTGAAGAGATTGTGGGTATCGTGAACAGTAATGGATTCAGGTTGTTCTTACAATGCCATCCACAATCACCTCATTGTGTGGATTTAGACACCCAAGCCCACATGTAGGAAATATTCATCATCACATTGAACCGCTTGTACAAACTGACTTTGGATATGATGATTGTTGAGAGTGGACAGTTTTTCAATATTGTGAGTGACTTAGATTTGCTTATGTATTGGGGATTTGATGTTAAGTTCTTGGTGAAATATGTTTTGCAAATGAAACGTGACTGTGTGGAGAGTATGGAGTTGGATTTGCTAATATTGAAAATGGACAACTTCAAATTATGTGCAACCTGTCATGAGTATGTATGGGGCATGTCATTGAGAATAAATAGGGATTGTAAGCCAAACAGTAAAGAAAGTCTAAGACGCATACAAATGCTCTGCAAGGCTCTTTATTTGAGGTTTGATAATGGTGATGCCAAAAGGAAGGTCGTTATGAGTGGTTTACTTTCGGCTTAGTTGCATGTGCAATGGGCATTTGAGATGCGGTTTCTGCAGTTAGATTCTTTTGTGTCTTCCTGTGAGTTGCTTTATAAGTTTGGCATTCCCAGATACTATGAGAGCCTTGTTTTCAATGATGAGCAACCCCCTACAAGAATTCCTCCCTCCGCGAGGAATGCTTAAGAAGGCCATTTTCATTATATTGTGTCGACAATGCTTCTTTAGTTATTTTCATATTTTCATTGTCGAGTTTTGCCATAACATCGTATCATGAGATGTCTTCGTGTAGTTATTGGTAGGTGGAGCAGGTATTTTGCTTGTCATTTTCCCTCATTATATTGTGTCATGGAAAGTGCTGTTTTACGTAGTTTCATTATCGAATTTGGTAATTAGATTGTATCATGAGATGTCTTCTTGTAGTTATTAGTAGGTGCAGAAGATATTTTGATTGTCGTTTTTTCTCATTATATTGTGTCATGGAAAATGCTGCCTTAGTTATTTTCATTGTCGAATTTGGCAATTACATTGTATCCTGTGATATTGTCTTGTAGTTATTGGTAGGTGGAGAAGGTATTTTGATTGTCATTTTGCCTCATTATATTATGTCATGGAAACTACCGCTTTCGTTTTTGTTATTGTCGAATTTGGTAATTAAATTGTTTCATGAGATATCTTCTTGTAGTTATTGGTAGGTGGATCGGAGAAGGTATTTTGATTGTCGTTTTTCCTCAATATATTATATTGCGTCATGGGTAGTGCTGGTTTAGTTATTTGGATTGTCGAGTTTGATCATTACATTGTATCACGAGATATCTTATTGTAGTTATTGGTAGGTGGAGAAGGTATTTGCATTGTCATTTTGCTTGGGTATATTGCATCATCGACAGTCGTACAATAGTTATTTTTGTAGTCGGTTGTGGTCATTACATTGCAGCATGAACCATTGTCTTCTAGTTACCCTTACTAGTATGCAGAGAAGGTATATTCATTGTCATGTTTCATAAGTTGTGTAGATGGACATTCCTTACTGTAGTTATTAATTGTTTGAGTATTGGTGCAGTCCAAGAAAAGAAAAGCAGAGCAGTTGGATTGTGTCATGACGGTTGAAGATGATATAGAGTATGAGACATTATTGCTAACTAAAAGACCACGTGTATTGAAGGCAGGAGCACCAAAAGCACAATACATTAGTTACAATCTTGCAAATGGAACAGAGGTGATTGAGAACTATGTCTCATGATATTGTAATCGGTCAACGCATTGTCTCAGTTTGCATTTTGTTAAGCAGATTGTCTTTGCTAAAAGTTTGCATTTTGTAATGTACTATGTGCAAAAGCTATTTTGAGTAACTCACATGTAGATGATACTTGAATTGACAGAATTTAAGAGTGTTGCATATCGTTGGATGGTGTGTAGAGTTATAAATGCAGATCCCCGGCCTTATTATTTTGCTCTGAGTGTTATTTAGTGAACAAAGCAAGCATGATAGGTTGCACTTATAAGAAGAACAATGAACAGAACATTAACATTTTGTTCGTGGACCACCAAGTCAGTGTTTATCATAGTACCTTAACGTGTGATGCTGCTGTATTTGGTTGCTTCCCAACTGATTGGTAGAGCCAGTGTGTTTGGTTTTAAAGTTGAATTACATGTAGAAATTTGATTGCATATATTTTTAAGATTGGGGATTGAAATCATACTTGTCACACCCCAAATTTTCAGAAAAATTTAAAACTGATATTCAATCATCTGAAAACCCGGGGTGAAACAAAACCCACCAAAATATTATCAACAACGCTATTAAAATCTGAGATCAAATTAAAACTGAAAGAACAACGCTTTATTTACAAATATATATATATTTTTATTAACCAACTCTATTACACTTGTTTCCAATTCAAAACCGTACACTTTCGAAAAACTTAAACCAGAAGACTCCAAGAGCAAATCCAAGTCACGTGTCTTCATTCATTGTGACTCCACCATCTATGTTCCTAAGAACACACCCACGTTAAAAACAAAGCAAACATGGGATTGACAAATTGAATTTCTTTGGTATGAGTAGACTAACAACAAAAATATATATAATAATATTTCAAATGAATAAATATAACATTACAAACAATTTCAACTTGGAAGACAATATAGTTCCGTTTTTCCAAAACGCGGTGTAGTAGTTTCTTCTCAAGTAAGATTTCACCCCCAACATACAAATTCCAAGAATCTCATATAATATTACTCGTCATTCCCACTTTCCAAAATAACTCACAATACAATACCACTTACATTTCATTTATTAACTGCATATGATAACCTAATTAAATATGAGTTTGGTATACCTTACCTTTAAGCCAACACGTCGTCTTAGGGTAGGATATTTACGTCCCTGCAGAAAAGATTAATAGATCCTACCCTCCTGCAAAACAGAGTTAGACATCACAATAAATTGATTTATCTCAGCCAGTCAAAATTCTATTCATGACCCAACCTCATTTAAGACATTGAAGTCTAATTGATATAACTTGGTTCGTCCCGTATCTTTGAGGAATACCACTTATCATAATACCTATATCAATGATAGTCATTCATATGACATCATTACGTCATAAAGTTTCTGCGTGCATAACCATAGATCTCAGACTATCACAAGTCATTAATATTTTCGTAATAACATATCAAGTTATAGTCATTTCACAAATACATAGAAATTACAATCATTTACTAATAATTCACCGTCACACTTCATATCCATAACATCACACAATTTATATACTTTTACTTTAGTATCACTCGTCTACTTATGAGAACGAGGAAAAGTCACAACCAAGGAGTACATTCATCCCTTGTGAGTATCAACTCATACAAACCACATAAACATTTCTCATAAGAAATAATATACATCATTTGCAATAACTCCATCACATGAAAAATCAATATTTTTACTTTGCTTATTAATTATCTTGTTGACTCATTTATTCAAAGACACATTAACCTTTAGTTCCTACTCCACGATTTGCACTACACACATTTGCCAAATCACACATATCCGTCGCCCTCACTCACACCGAAAGTACCACTACAAGACATACGTCCCAAGCGGGATATCGCCTCCGGAAACATACTTTCATCTTGTAAACTCAGAACTTGTGAGTCACGACCATCTCTCGGGCTTTCCATACACATAATCACAAAGCCTCTTTTGGGCATAACAAAATATCAGGTCATTCATGACACATTCAATGAATACCTTGGGTCATTCCCGCCACATTCAAGGAATACCCATCATAACACTAACGGGCCATTCATGGCACATTCAATAAATGCCCTGAGTCATTCCCGCCACATTCAAGGAATACCCAAACCTACATTCCCGTACATTCAAGGAATACGACCAACCCGCAAGGCGAATACCTTAGTTCCTCTCTAGGGCAGTCCAAACGATTGGGTCATTCATGGCACATTCAATGAATACCCGGGTCATTCATGGCACATTCAATGAATACCCATCTATCACATGACATCACAAGTCATAAACATTTCTTTTCATTACCAAATCCTGAGGCGTGGAGAGTTCTAAAGATGTGGGCGACACATTAAAACATTATTATCACTTATAATTATACTAGCATTACTCATGTCAAAATAGACCACACATGCAAAGAGTCACTTTCGCGCGTCAAGGCAAATCAAGCACTTAAATATCATTAAATGTAAACAGACTTATAATCAAACAAATACAATTTACATAACCACACTCATATATACAATATCGTAAACGAATAGTTCATTAGCCCAAATTCAAGTCCACACACACTAATGTCTAAAACATATCCACATATACTAAAGTCTATATTCATATACAACTTCTATCTCCCACATATATATTTATGTAGTCTCAAAACAACAGTAATTTCTAACATAATCACATAGTTATCACACAAACTAATATATATATTATAGATATAGTGTAGTTCTTTGTGACTTTTGCTCAAAGTCGCCTTCACGATATCCAAATCTTTCAAGATTGGAATCAAGCCCGTAGTTCTTATCACCCACATAATCAATGCTAAGGTTTTTTCCTACATTCATCCAAATGACATGTAACTCAATTATTTAGAAACTAAGGTATTTAGATATACTTTTTCATGTAGAACTCGAAGTCCCAACCTTAGCCCATCTAAAAGAAAACTTAGGTTGAAAACGGTCAAAATCCTAATTTGACAAATTGGATTTTCGACGGGATATCTTCGAATGGAACAACTCTTTCCATTGGTATCCAAAAACGAAGCTTTTTGTGTTGCAAAGCCGACGCACGAACTAACTTTCTCTTGTTTAACAAAAAAATGCGAATCTCATTCTAAATGTGCCAAAACTAGGCTCGAACACAGTGCGAACCAATTTCATGAATGTCTAAGTGTCATAGCGTTCATATCATAAAATACGAAAATATCACATAGTAGTTAATACACATACACACGAATATATAACGGTCTTAGCCTAAAGCCAAGCATGCTAATAGCCCTAGACCTATCCTAATAACCCAAATCATAATCCGAGTTAAAAAGTCAAATTGGGTCAACTGGTCAAAGTCAACCCTGGTCAAAGTCAACTCTGGTCAAAGTCAACACCTCATTGTCAAAGTCAAACTGTCGTTTCTATATTCAACAGGTTCAGGGCCATAGCCATGGTTCATGGCTAAGGTCAAAGTCAACCGTCAAAGGTCAACACATCATGGTCAAGGTCAAACTCAACATGTCATGGTCAAAGTCAAACTCAACATGTCATGGTGAAAGTCAAACTCAACATGTCATGGTCAAAGTCAAAGATCGATGGTCAAAGGTCAACGGTGCATGGCTCATGGGCTCATGGCTAAGGTCATGGTTCGGACCTTAACCGCCAAGCCCCAAAACCTTAGAACCCGAAAGTCTAAAACCAACTTATTAATTCTACCCGGCCAATTGGATTTATTTTAAGTCCAATGGGTGGTCAAAGCAATATTAGAAAGGCCAAAAACATTATCTTCGCCCCAAAACATAATTTGGAGAGGCCCAAACAAAACTTAATTAAACCTGGTTCAAAGATTACAAAACAAATAGAAAAGGCCCAACCACTTAAATTAGATTTCGGCCCACATAAAACTAAATCTGAAATTTCGGCCAACCATCCCTGAAATTTCGGCCAAGCCACTAAAAGAATTTGGCCCAAACAACAAATGAAATTAGACCGGCCCAAAAACTGAACTTAGACATTTCGGCCCAAGGCCCAATTTGAACTTCGCCTAAGCCCAAGTTAGGTCCTTTGTTCATCTTCTCTAGATGCCAAATGTACCACCACCACCAAAACCAAACCGACCACCACTAACTCTTCTCCATCTTCCACTCCATCATGTCGGTTTTAATCACAAACAAAAACCCTATAACTTTGTCAAACACAAAATCCCCTAATCATTAAATCCCGATTTTTCCATCCAAACTAGATCTACAATTTCGCCACCATTAAAGCTTGCTTTCAAGCTTCAAACCCGACCCCACCACTCTACAACACTCAATCAAACAACAACCAACACAACATTCAAAAACACAACCCACGCGGTTCAAACTACCAACAAAATCGCCCCACCCCCAAGGTAGCTCGAATGGCGTTGGCCCATTGACGCCTCCCCTGATTCAACCAACCCAAAACCACTACAACCCAATCATTCACAATCCAAAACGAAAAACCAACCATCACGGTTACATACTGGTATCGGCGATTTCTTGGTGCATTATTTAGCTCTGTCGAGTTTTCGCGGTTTAAGTTCGAGTTCAACGAGAGAAACAGAGAAGCAAACAAAAAGCGATCTATAGCTTGGGCTTTAAGCTGCCGGCCATAAAGCTTGGGCGATCAAATAAAATTTCGAGTTCAAGAAAAGCGGTTTAACCAATATATTTTTTTAACAACCACAAGTACAAAGCGACAATAACATAAAACGAACCTAAAAAAACATAAAGCGAAGCTTTTAACGATTATCACGATGGTACACGGAAAACTATAATCGGTGAAATAGCAAACTAGCTACTCATTGAATTAAAACCCAAACCGAATCCTCCGTAGTCGAATCGTCGCTTCACCTCTCCAAAGAAACCAACTTTTTTCTGCCTCCATTTTTTAATATATTATTTTTCTCGAACCCTATTTTCTAGAAAAAAAGTGTTTATATACTTGGGTCCGAAACCCAAGCCCAACACCGACTCGGGCCCAAAACCAGGCCCACGTATCCCGAGTCCGGTCCAACGAATTTTTAAAATAAACAATTAAATTAATTAATTAAATAGAAAAAATACGTATAAAAAAACACGGGGTGTTATAATACTACTTTGGATAATCAGATTTAGTAGTTGTGGAAATAGTAATAACAACTGTTGGAAAATGGGAATTGGGTTGGGTACGCCTAAACATGAGGTGTGTACGCCAAGGCATATTCATTGACCCAACTTGTGCAAAGTGTGCAAAGTTCTAGTTTTTTGGGCGATATGTCGCGGGCAGGTCGGAATTTTTTCGAAATTTTGGCCAACTTCCTTTTCCACTCATTTTCTCCTCATTTTTTAATTTGTACCAACTATAAAAGAGAAGTTATAGTTCTGACCTAAATTTTTTTATGAAAAAGAAAAGAGAGAGATTTTAGAGAGTATTCTTAGTGAGTGAAGAGAGAGCTCCTCTTTAATTGTAATAATCTATCTTGTTCATCTAGTAAATCATTGATGTCGTCGTGTGGACGTAGGCACATTGTCGAACTACGATATATTCTCGTCTTGTGTGTGAGTGTTCTTTACATATTCTCTACACTAGTTTATACTTGTAGGCAAATGAATTGTACTAGAATTAACCAGTAATAAAATAACTTGAACAACTGATTCCCTTACTACAAGGGGTGGGGGTTTTCCTATGGAAGCGGCTGAGCCGGGTGGCTGTCTACATACCCATTTAAGGGATCAAGCCAATCGTAGTTCTCCTATTTGGGGTAAGGATCTATGGGAATAGATTAAAAGCCATTCCGATGAAGAAGGCGGCATGGGCTCTTTACTCCTGTTCTAATCATGTAACGTCCACTAACCTATTCTCAACCTTGAATCGGTATACTATATCGTACATCCCCTTATTTTTAATCTTTCGAGGATTTTAAGCTTATAATTCAAAAAAATCAAACATCCCCCGGACACCTCCTCTTGCGCATAAAACTTCATTTTCTTTTTCTGTTCCAGCTAAAGTGTAGAAAAGCGCCCATACGATGCCTGGTATGATGATTTAATGGAGAGAGTTCCTCTCTATTCACTAATGACTCATCACTATTCCCATACTAACCGCTCACCAAGTAAACTCTAGACCCCCCCCCCCCCCCCCAATAGCTCAAGCATGAGGCGTTGAAAAAATCCGGACATTTTTTCCCATTTCTTTTTTAGTCCTTCTCCTCAGCACCCACGCGGGAAAAGAGCCCCAATAGCTCAAGCATGAGGCGTTGAAAAAATCCGGACATTTTTTTCCCATTTCTTTTTAGTCCTTCTCCTCAGCAGCCACGCGGGGAAAAGAGTCCAGCAACTACTAATACAAATGGGCCCACTAATATACTTAGATAAGCCCAATAATATAACAAGTCTAATATAACAAAGTAAGCCCAAAAGTAAGCACAATTAATTAAGATAAAGCCCAAAACGATATGACATGCCCAATATAATGGAACAACCCCAATATAAAACAACCATCAGTGTCAAAATTATAACTACCCAAGCTCAAAATACATATCTTCGTTTCAACGAAATTAGTCCAAAGTTATCTTACACAACAATATATACCAATACTCGTCACCAAGATCAATTGACACTTAATTTTCTACTTAATCACTAACTCAACACGTAAAATGATAAGATTACCCTTAGCTAAAAATCTGGATCATTATATATATGGCATGAGGAATCAGAAAGGGTTCGCTTGCTTCGAAATGTTTTCTCTTAAACGATGTTTGGATACAATGTACTTTAAAAATGCGATAATAAGAATGGAGATTGACTCATTTGTATTTATAAATTATTTGTTGACTTGACTATTTTCTCATAATGAAGAAGATGAGAATGTTAATGTTGCATGCATGGGTCATTAAAGCGTGCTAATAAAGCGTCCTGATCAAATATTTTTGTTACAGTGAATCTATGTGGGTTGATATTAGTTGTTCGAAAAGTTTAATGAAATATATTTGGTTTGGTGACTGGAACTGATTGCATAAGTATTTAGTCTATCACATTTTGTTTTCTTATTTCAGAAAATTTGATACATGTAATTAACACCAACTAAAGAACGGACCAGTAATGAATGGGGTGTATTATCTAGTAAAGCGAAGCACTGCAAGAATTAGTTGCAAGTGATGTATAAAGGTGGTTAGAGATTGTAATGGTCGTGCCAAATGGCATTACGACTGATTTGGTAATGAGACAATGTATTTCTAAATTGAAACCATTTGTGGGTAATACATATTTTTGAACGTAAAAGTTTGTGAACAATGTAAACTGCTTTTTGTGTCGATTATTTTATAATGTAATGCCTTCAATACTTATATCAAACAATGTTGATGCAGAGCATACAATTGAACATTCCCATTGAACATAGGGAACATTGAATGGGAAATAAAATAAAAGGGACAACTAACTGCAGTAGATTGCAATAATATTTTATCTATTCCGTTAATTCAATTATTAAGTACTGGAAAAAAAAATAAAGTACCAGACAATGAATGTAACAATACAACATAGTACTAATTAGTATTTCTTTGGATTGTCGTAAATATGCATTTCAGCGTCATGATATCGACATCTTACTTGGCTGTCACAACTCTAGGTAGGCATCCCTTTAAGTTTGATGAGGGGTGACTTCGGATCGGATAAAGGGCTTTCGGAAAATTTTCCAATTTTTTTTTTCATATGGAAATATCCTTTCCAAATCCGATCCAATTATTTTTTGGATGGCAATTTCTTTTTCGAATTCAGAAAGTTCAGAAAATCAGAATTTTTTTGGAAATTTTAGAATTGGTTAAATTCGAAAGTAAATCGGAAATTTGAATTATATAATCAGATTCTCTTTTAGGATAACAATTTATCCAGTTAATACATTTATTTATTATTATTATTTTTTAAAAAAAAGTTTAGAGGTTATGGCCGACCTCAACCTGTATTAAGATAATCTCTGAAGTACATAGTTCCTTTCCTGTCCTCTTCTACAATAGAGTGTAACTTAAATTCCAGAGGAGGGGAGAAGGAAATAACCTGATCAACTGATAATCTATACAACTTCGAAAGGTAATCAGCTGCCTGATTACCCTGTCTATACACATGCTTAAAAATACAATCCACAAAAGAACTTTTAAGGGATATTATCTGGGCCACTATATTGGAGCAATACCATGGACTTTGAGCAAGGCCATTGATGATGTTAATAGCACCTAGAGAGTCAGAATTTATTTCTAGTTTTACTATACTTAAAGATTGGGCTTGTTGAAGGCCCACCGTAATAGCAAAGAGCTCTTGGAAGATGACAAAAGGCTTTGAAGAACTTCCCGCAAATCCCATAAGGACATTCCCCTGAGAGTCTCTGATAGTACCTCCATACCCATTACCTGATTGCTACACTGATCCATCTGTGTTGAGCATATAATATTCTTCATCTGGGCTCCTCCATGTGCAACTGATTTGCTCGTGAACAGTGTAGTTAAGTTCTAGTCCCAGTCTAGCAGCCAGAGCTCTATTCGCTGGTAAGTCATTCACCTCTAATAGGTTTCGGTGAAGATACATCTTCATATAGGACATGATCTTAAAACTGAGCTGTTGTTCCATGAGCTTCAGGTTCTTTTTCTTCCTTCTATTTCTTTCGCACCAGAGCTCATACACCATGGCTCCAACAAAAGCTTTTTAAATCTCCACAGTTGAAGAAGTATGCCTACAAATCCTAAAGATGTTGTACCATTCTTCCGAGTAGTTCTTTACAATACTAGAAATACCAATGTTGCTTTTGACCATTTCCTAAACTTTTTTGAGTACTGACAGTCGAAGAAAAGATGTTTGGAGTGCTCTGCAGAAGAATTGCATAAGCTACACAGAGAATGATGCAAAACTTTCTTCTTGATCAATCTATCTTGAGTGGGTAGACAGTTAGCAAGAAGTTGCCATAGAGTGAAAAATTGTTTAGGAATGGACAACTTACCCCATACAACTCTGCACCATTTGACCTTAGCACGCACTCTCTTGAGGACTGCATAGGTAGACTTAACCGAGAAATCACCAGAGCTACTTGGAGACCAGACAACCTCATCTTTATCTAGATATCTATCCACTTCTGTATCCATAATTGATTTCTTGATGTTACCATCCGGAAGGGTGGTAATTAAAGAAGACCATTCTCCATGTTCTAGAATATCACTAACCTTTGCATCATCTTGAAGGTTAATGAGATTTCTTGCTTCAGCCAGTTTCCATAAAGTAGTGGTAAAGCACTAGGGATCATGCCAGAAAAGAGTCTCTGATTAGCAATGACATACTTGATATATCTTCTTGTTGTACTTTTCTGTTTGAGTATCCCCCTCCATACCCAAGAGCAACTCGAGGGAATTTTCATAGTCCAGAAGTGATGCTTCTTTATCTGCTGGCTCCATGTCCAATCAACCCATAGAGAATCCTCTTTACTAGAAATTCTATATACAAGTCCACAGTAGGCAGCCCTATTCCAAGTTCTAGCATCTGTCATACCTAGCCCTCCTTGTTCTTTAGAATACCTCAAGGTTTCATGACTTGCATGGTGTATTTTGGGTGTCATGTTAGGCCCATACCAGAGAAAATGATTGCATATCTTAGAAACCTTGTCAAGAACCTTTTTTGGGAGCACAAAGGTTTTAGACCAATAAACTTAGAAAGAGGATAGCACTGACTGAATGAGTTCTAATCTTCCTGCTCTTGACAAACTTATATTTTTCCAGTTTGAGATTCTAGAAGTCAATCTTCGACCAAGGGAAGACAATCCTTTATTCCTAGTCTTGATGAGGTGAGAGGAAGACCAAGATAGACAATAGGTGGAGAAATGAGAGAAATCCCCATGGCATTTGTTAGATCCAATCCTGCTTCTTTAGACATACACCCAGCTAGAAGAGTAGATTTGGCCGAGTTGATATTCAGTCCTGTAGCTTCAGAGAATTTCAAAAGAATATCTTTAATAGCCAGAATTGAATCCATATCACTTTTGCAAAAAAGGAATGCATCATCCACAAAAAACAAATGAGAAATGCCCATTTTCTTGCATTTGGAGTGAGGTTTAATCTGTCCTGTGGAAAGAGCATGATTTAAAAGTCCTGAGAGAATTTCTATCACTAGAACAAAGAGATAAGGGGAGGTAGAATCACCCTGCCTCAGCCCTTTTTCTCCTTCAAAGTAGCCTTTAGCTCTGCCATTAATAATGATAGAGTAGGATGGAGAGCAAAAGCACATTTTGAGCCAATCTATAAAGAAAGGTGGAAACCCATATCTCTACAGAATCAAAACCATAGAGTGCCAGTTGATTGAATCAAAAGCTTTTTTAATATCAATCTTGATGGCACAATTCCTAGTGCCATGTTTCCTTGAATATCCCCTTAGAAGTTCATGAGCAAGAATAAGGTTGTCTTGAATGTTCTTGCCTGGTACAAAGGTAGATTGGGCCTCAGAGATCAAAAGAGAGATGCAATCATTCATCCTGCTTGTTAGTATCTTGGCAACACATTTGTAAATGGTATTACAATAAGTTATAGGTCTATATTCTTCTACCTTGGAAGGAGCAGAATTTTTGGGAATTAAGCATAAAAGGGTAGAGTTTGTACCTCTCTGAATAAAAGTATGAGCAAACATATGCTTAACTGCCAGGGTGAAGTCTTCACCTACAATATCCCAAGCTTTCTTGAAGAAGAAAGAATTAAAACCATCTGGGCCAGGGGTTTTATTGTCAGGCATAGAGAAGAAAGCTTCCTTGATTTCAAGATCATTGATATCCATAATCAAACTATATGCCATCTGAGGAGAGATATTCTGGAGATTGAGATAGTCCAGAAACTATAAAGAACAAGAGGAGGGGGTTTCTTTTCCCAACAATTTTTTGTAGAAGGAGATGAAAGCCTTGGCCACATTCTCTTGTCCTTCCTGTAAAACACCTTAAGAGTCCAAGATAGACCAAATATTACTTCTGGACTTCTTTTCTTTGCCAGCATTATGGAAGAAAGCATTACACTTGTCACCAAAGGAGAGCCAATCAGTGTGAGATTTCTGCATGAGATCATATTCTTCCATGAGCATGAAGTTACAAAGTTCATCTTTCCTTATTCTTTCGAGGTTACACAGATGAATATCCAGAGGACTTGACTGCAATAGTCTCTAGATGTCTTCCAAACTAGCTTTCGTAACTTCCACCAGTTTTTGAAGATCCGAAGAGCTGAGCCTAGGCCATCCCTTAAGAGCCTGCTTTAAGATTTTAAGTTTCTTGAAGAGCATGTAAGGTGGATTGCCTTGGTTAGGGATAGTCCAACAGTTGATGAGAGTATCCTTGAAAGAAGGTAGGGCAAGCCAGTAATTGCAAAACCTAAAGGGAGTTATGCACTTACTTTTATTAGAGAGGGTTATCATAGCCGGGGTGTGATCTGAGAGGCCCTGTGGTAGAAACTCAACTCCAGAAGAAGGAAAGAGAGATGTCCATGAAAGGTTTATTAGACACATGTCAATCTTAGACCACATTCTGAGTCTTCCATTACCATTGTTAGTCCAGGTATAGAAACAACCACTAGAACTATGATAAAAAAGACTTAGAATGTTTAGACAATTGGCAAATGGAGTGGTTTCCCTAGGATACACCAAATCAGAACTGATCCGTTCATGAGAGAACAGGACATTGTTGAAATCCCCAACAACACACCAAGGACCAGTGAAAGACCCATGAAAGGTAATAAGATCTTGCCATAGAACCATCCTTTAAGTTCTTCTATTGCTGGCATACACATTTGTGAGATGAAAAACTTGAGAGGTAGCCAAGACTGTTACTTGAGAATGTATAAATTGATCACTCTCCAGAATCTTATGCACAGATAGCAGAGAAGAGTCCCAAGAGACCCAAATACGGCCAGAGATTGCACTAGAATAATTGTGTACACAATTCCAAGAAGGACAACAAATAGTGCTAATACTAGAAAACTTGTCCCTTCTAACTTTAGTCTCCAGGAAACAAAAACAAGAAAGTTTATTCTTTATCCTAAACTTATTTAGATCTTTAGCCTTAGTACTATCATTTAATCCTCTAACATTATATGTACATATCTTCATGATGATTATATTTTTTATTTATTTTTGTTTCCCAAGCCCTTAGGCCTTCCTTTGCCTCTCTTAGCTGAACTTTGTTGCTGCCGCTAGAGTTGAGCTCTAGTAGTGACCTAAGAAGGCATAGTGAGTCTAGAGATAAGAGAGGAATTCTCACACTATTCAGTATTCACACACTGATCATCAAAGGGCTTCTCTTGTTGCTCAGAGATGTCATCTTCAATCCCATCCTCATCAAACGCTAAGGCTACATAAGTGTTGGACTCTACCTAAAAATTATAGAGTTCCTCCTCAGTAAGTATGCTGTCATCTTGAGTAACCGGGGCCTGTTGCACTTGTGGAGCAGAAAAAACCACTACTTCATTGCCTCGGCCAGTGATAGAGGTGCTTAGTCTGAGGGCATTTGATCTGTCTCTGATGAAGGCCGAAGGATTTCCAGAAGCTCTCAAAGAGAAGGGAGAACTGCCTAGAATAGAGTAAAGAGTAGACCTGTCAGAAGTGGGAGAATTCCTTTCTTGAAGAGAGGCAGCAGGGGTCGCTAGGAGAGGCCCCATATGTGGGCTTGCCCGCTGAGGCAATAGTCAGAGTTACAGCGAGGGTAGAAGGATTCTGTACCAATGAAGTTGCACTAGTAGAAGCATCAGAAGAGATAACATGAGTGTCAGGCACAGTAGCAGCAACATTCTGTGCAGTTACATTACTAGCTCTTGGGACCCAAACCTCAGCCGCATCATTCTGTACAGAGACATTCCTAATTCTTGGAACCCAAACGGGCGCTGGAGTACTATGACATTTGGTAGAAGAATGTCCAAAGCAGCAACATTTAGTGCATGAAGGTGGTTTCCAAGGATATTCCACATCAACATATTCATGTTTACCTCGAATTTTAAGTTTAATAGAGGTTGGGAAATCAAAGTCTAACGGAGTGGTAACACAGACCTTAGCAAAGTCCAGTCTTTTCTTCATAGAAGTAGCACCATCCATACAGAGAGGTCCTCCAATAAGACTTGCTAGGAAGGATAACCCATTTTTAGTTCTTCGGGAACTTTGGATAGTTTTGCCCATATTGGAACAGTCATGACTTTGTTTCTGTGATTTTCAGCCTCCGGAGACCAAGGTCTTATAACAAAGATCTTGCCGGCAATGAAGATGGGTCCACCTTCCAGGACCATCTATTTGTCTTCCAGCATCGACAATCTTATAAAAAAATAAATCTCTATCAGTTGTGATATCCATCGAGCCTTTGAGTTTCCATATTTTTTCCAAAGTGCTCTTGACATAAGGATAACTCAGTCATTTATCAAGAAACTATCCTATCAGAACATCTTGCCATTCAGATATACCTTCTTCAATAAGATCTTGAGGAACTATCGCATCCCCATCATCAATAATGGGAGAGCAGCTGCTTAAAACCGTATTGGTCGATGAAGAAGTGGCGCTGGAATGAAATAGAGAGCTCCATAAGAAAGGTTGGGGAGAAGAGGGATGTGGAGGAGGAGATGATGATGTTGACTCCATAACACGAGCTGCAGTGGTAGTTGAGATTGAAAGGGCTGTTGAGTTTCCTGAAAAGGAAGGAAAGAGAGGGGAAAAACGGAGATAAGATCGCTGATTCTATATTTAAATGCTAAAAAGGGTAATGTGGTGCACTCGATCATGGAGATAGAGTACGGGTATGTTACTCCTATTCTCCTACTCAAGGCCCCCATTAGAGTACTCCTATTCTCCTACTCAAAGTTATGCTAATACATTTATTTAGCAATCATTTTGAAATGTATTAATTCAGTAAACAAGTTAGACCTTTTTAACATGTTCATTCAACAAGTTTTTTCTTCATGTTAATGCATTAATTCAATTAATAGGAAGATGAGAGAAAGAAAGACATGTACTAGAATGACAATATTGATTTCTTAAAGTTGTGAGAGAGACAATGTTCTACTTTTCTAGGGTTTTTATTTGGTTTGTAAACTATCTGTAGTTTTAATTTAGTAACTATATGAAATAGACAACTATATGTGAAAAATTCGAAAATTAATCAGAAATCGGATCGGATCGGTTTTTGAAAACACATCCAATTCCAAACCAATTATTTTTTGAAAAAATCGGATATCGGAACACAAATATCATTGCCAAATTCGGAAAAATATCGGATCGGAATTCGGAAAAAATGGGTTTTCGAAAAAAAAAGTGGCACCCCTAAGTTTGATTGATGTTTTTGGTAATTAGTAGATGATGTATACGGTGCACATGAATATATTTTTTGGTGAGAAATTGTGAAAATGGACAGAGATTCGGTCCCACAGGGGATTTATGACTCAAATTGCCCCACATTTTAGTCACAATCACTAAATAAAGAGGGAGAAACTGTTCAATATTTGAATCCCAACTTTTAGTCCCAAATTGAATTCCTAAATTGAATCCCAACTTTTTCAATCGCCGTTTCAAGTAGGAAATGTTCAATATTAGAATCTATTCAATACTTTCAACTTTCAAACCTAATTTCTAAACAAATCGTTTAAACCCGTACATTTTTTATTAAAACCCCAAAATTGCTCCTATTTCCGAACCCAACAGAGTTTTAGTGGCTGCATGATGGTGAATAGGTTTGAATTTTAATTTGTTTTGAAGAAATTTGTTATGTTTGGTTTGTCCCTAATGTTGATGAAAATAGGATCTTTGGTTTATATTATTTGTAGGATCTTGTTTTGTTGCGTTTGTTAGTAGTTGAATAAACTGTATTTAGTCCCAATTGTATATCGAGTAGTTGAATCCTTTTTTAGATGTTCTTTGTTTGTCGTTGTGTTTTTGAGAGGTTATTATTTTGTGTCCAAGTAAAGAGTAAATCTTTGTATTTGCTTTCTATCATGATGAAGAGAAAAAGGTCGGCAAAGAAGGTCATTATCCCTAAGAAGAAAGGCCAACAAAAGAAGCCTAAAAGTATAAGAAAAACAGGAAAACATATGTTGATATAGGCACGTTGTAGTTTGTCAAAGCTGCAAAATGATTTGTTCAATTAATTGGTCCCACAAGAATTAATTAAGTTACAATCGTCTCCTTTTAGATTTTTGGTCAATGCATATCCTAGTGAGGTGGTTGAACTTGTTACCCCATGAGAGGCTAATTTTGGAAATGTTGAGTAGGAGGTTCACTACATTGAGTTATAGAGTTAGGGACAAGTGTTTGATTTTTAAGGAGTCTGATGTTGCACTTTTCACGGGGCTATCGACAACGTACTGAGCCTGAAGACACTTACTACCGGATGGACAAAGATACGCCAACAAAGTTCAGGGAAAAATACTTTCCAATAGGCGCTCACCTTCGGCGACGTACCTACCGAGTTGCAATATTACTGGACGAAATTCTAAAGGCTAAGTTGGTGCCAATGGAAAACGCCAAGACTGATTGATCGTGTTGGAATGATGTGTATAGACTGAACAGGATGTATGTCCTTGGGTCTTTCTTGATCCCTAATGGCCAACGTGGAGTTAGCGTGAGACATGTGGACATTGTTACGGATTTGGTAGCCTTTGATAGGTTTCCTTGGGGTTATCTTGTATTTCAAAGCATTAAAAACGAATTGGAGAGTCTTTACTTGAAAATTAAGGATGATGAGGTGGATAGTTCGGCCGTCCATGGGTGTTTAGTAATCTTTACGCTTTGGATTTTTGTTCATGTGATTTCGTTGGGTCTATATCGTTTAGATGCAAATGTTTTTCCCTGGTTGCTAGGGTGGGTGAAAGTTCCTAGGAAGACAACAAGAGGAATTATCTAGGAAAATAAATTAGACAATTGGAAGACTCTAGTGGTAAAGGAAGTGCTATGTCTTGCAGATTGTGTTAAAGAAAAGCCGGCTGTGAAAAATGCATTTGAGGTTGAACAACTTTTATGCTTTGTCTGAACTAGTTTTACTTTGGTTTCAATTGATTATATTTTTTATTAATATTTGACTAGTATATTTCTTACAGTTTGAAAGGAAAAGGGCTGATTATACACAGTCTGTTAATCTAGACATACTCTTTGAAATGAGGGAGGTAAGTCAATTATTTCGTACTATGTTGATAATGCAAATAGTTATTTGGAGAAAAAAAATTATTTGATTTCGACTCTAGATGTTATTATTGTGCAGATGTTAGATAGTGTGGTACGAAGTGAGGTTGAACCGAAAAGAAAGAAAGTTGAAAGTGGAATAGAAGAAGATGTTGATGGTAGCCTGGTAGTAGAAGGCGGTGCAAAGAGGTGGGGTGAAATTGTTGTTGACCCAATTCGAGGGCAGAGAAAGTTGAAATGTCTTGTGGATGGACGACCAAAGTCTCAATTATCTTCACCTGAAAGTGCGGCTCAAAAAATGCAGAGGCTGATGAGGATAATGGATTGTGAGGAAAATTTAGTGAAGTCGGCAAGAGTTGGCACACTGTTGGCAGTTTTTCATCATTTTAGAATCATTTATGTTTCTCAAATTAATGTGGGTGTCGCAAGTGGATATTTTGATGTCGTAAGTTGAATTATTTCTAAAATAACTTGGCTATTTTTGGTTTACTTACTTGTTAACTTGTGTGACTACATGTAGATGAATATGTTAGGTTAATGATGGTTTGAAGGTAGCTTTTATCTCCGACAATGTAGTGTATGATAGTAGACAATGTGTTTTCAATGCATTTAGGGAAATTGTCATGTTTTATTTTCAAGGAGTAACAAGGTCGTGTATTTACCTTAAGTTAGGTTTATATAGGTGCCATATATACTTACTTTAGTGATAATTATTGGGTTATGTAGGTTGAAACTATTGATGATGTAGTTCAACTAAAAAATTTAGTTGATGTTTTTGAAGCAGCAACTCTGAGGATAGAGGAAGTAGTGATTGGTCGCCCGCTAAATGATGCAAAAAGGTTGGTTTTATATGCGAACAATGTATGGTGTGGTTTTAGACAATGTACTTTGACCTCATCTAGAGAAATTTTCGTGATTCAATTTGAAGGACCACTGAAGTCGTTGCTTTAGGAGGTTGGTTTATATAACCAGCGTACATATTTGGCTGACAATTGTGTTGTCATGTAGAGTGAAGGTGTTGCAACTGTAAGCAATTATGGGCGAAAGAATGGAGGTGCTATCTGGTCAGGTAGTAAATGGCGCTCAGAAGTGTAGGAAAATGAGGTTGGTGAAACTACTGATGATGTAGTTCAACCGAAAAATAGTGATGAAGTTTTTGAACCAGTAGCTTGAGGACAAAAGAACGAGTGATTGGTCGTCCGTTGGATGATGCAAAAAAAAAATTGGTTTTATATGCGACAATGTATGGTGTGGTTTTAGACAATGTATCTTGACTACATCTAGAGAAATTCTCATCTTTCAATTTGAAGGGGCAATCAAGTCCTGGCTTTAGGAGTTTGGTTTATATAACCAACGACGTACATGCTTTGGTGACAATTGTGTGGTCATGTAGAGTGAAGGTGTTGCAACTGGAAGCAATTCTGGGCGAAAGAAAGGATTTGGTATCTGGTTGGATAGTAAAATGTGCTCTCAAGTGAAGGAAAATGAGGGTGGTGAAACTACTGATGATGTAGTTTAACCGAAAAATAGTGATGAAGTTTTTGAACCCACAGCTATGAGGACAGAGGAACTAGTGATTGGTCGTTCGTTGGATGATGCATAAAAGGTTGGTTTTAACTAATACAATGTATTGTATAGTTTTAGAGGATGTATTTTCGCTGGAGCCTCTAAATTAATTTTTTTTGTGTTTTGACGTAACTATATGATGTTATCTTAATCTAAACATGCATAAACAACAATTAATGAAAACTAAGACCTAAACATACTACTAAACTAATTTTAATTTTTAATCTTGTTGATGTATTACTAATTCATTTTAATTAATAAAACTTTTAATTTTTAAAATACTTTTTTAATTGAATTTTTTATTTTTAAAAACTCAAAAACTTGTAAATCTATATACTTTTTATCTACTAACAGTTGAATTAAACAGACTATGATAAATTAAAGTGGACTTACATATGAAGATTCCTAGCCAACAGAATCTTCATCTGATAAAAAAAGGTAATGCTGGTGGTCTCTCGTGTCATTTATGGCTGGGAAATCATTCGCGGATGCATGTAGTACGCAGACGCGTGTCTGACATACGCGGGTGCATTTCATTTGCGGGCGCGTGTGATAGGCGCGGTGCGGGTTCGTTTTCTCCATCTGCACTTTTTTTTCTACAGCAAGTTCCGGTGACTCGTCTCGTGCTACTATCTGGCTCCGTTTGCGAAGAAATATACTGGAAACACACAAAAACGAAACATCAATAGTGAAAATTAGAAAAAAACTAAAAAATTGAAATAAAGATTGAGAAGAAGGGTTCAATGATTGTTGCTTTTCTCCATCTTCCTCTTCCCATATGAATCCATGACGGCGGCGCCATTTGAAAAATGTATTTTGATAGTGGTGGAAAGGGTTTTGTTGTTCATCTTAGACTCTCTGTTTAGAGGATGGTTTTTGATGGATGAAACACTAAACTTTGTAACTCTTCTCTCATATTTTCTTATGGCTATTGGAATTACTCTCAATCTTGAACTTGTATTGAAATGATTAAGAACTTGGGTTACACTAAAGCTTGAAGAACATGAAAATTGAAAATAAGTAAATAACAATTTAAATTAAAAACATTTAATCTACTCCTAATGACCAAAGATTAGATCTAGGGTAAAGATCTTTCTCTACAACTTTGGTTTTATATAGGACACCATTTACAATTATACCATTCCTTCTAGAAACAAACTCATGGGCTTTTGACCTAAGCCCATACACTAGCTTTCATTCTTGAGTCCTTGACTTTGACAGTTGACTTGACTTTTGACTTTGACTTTGACTTTGACTTTTCGGCATTGTTGCTCCCAAGTCGAAATCTTCTTAAGCCGCGTAAATAGCCATCTTTTTTGTGCCAAAATTCACGTATTAGGAATATGCGTCCTAAATGGCCTGTATCCTGCAAATGGTAGCAAAAACTATAAGTTGTTTGTTCATTAAGCATAAGAAGGGCATATTCGAAACATTGTAAAGGCAATAAAACGCACATTTGGGGACTGATCACTTATTATTTTCCATGTTTTATGTTTGAAACAAATCCGCCGAAGCGTCCTGCATTCACCGTTGAAGGTTTTAAATGTTGGAAGAAGTTTAATAATGGAAAGAAGTGCTCCTTTTTGCAACATAAAAGAGGTCCTTGCTCACCTCATAGGTTGGCGATGATGATAACTTGTGAAAATTTCATGAATCCGATCCTTCTCGTCATATAGATAATGTGTTAAATACATTATCTAAAGAAGAGGTTGTTAAGAACCGTTTGCTAGTCAAAGCTATTCTTCAGTGTATTCAATTTCTTGCACCACAAGAGATTTCTTTTAGAGGCCATGACAAGTCCAAAAGTAAAAAAAATGGTGGAAATTTCAAGGGAGTGTTGGGATTTGCAGCGATGTTGAATGACAAGGTTGCAGAATTATTAAAAGATGCTCTGAGAAATGCCACATATACCTCACGTTCAATTCAAAAGACACTTTTGCATATCTATGCCGATAAAGTGAGAGAGAGAATTCGTGAGGAAATTGGTGATGCAAAATTTTGTGTCCTTGTTGATGAACCACAAGATAATTCAAACAAGGAGCAAATGGCGATTGTCCTAAGATTTGTTGATAGAGGTGGTTTTGTTAGAGAGCATTTTCTTGGTATTGTTGGTGTTAAAGACACTTGCACTTTAACTTTGAAAGAAGTTATATGCAATATTTTTGCTCGCCATAATTTGCATATTATAAATATAGGAGGTCAAGATTATGATGGTGCTAGCAATATGCGTGGTCAATGGAATGGATTACAGACATTGTTTCTAAAGGAGAGCCTATATGCATATTATGTGCATTGCTTTGCACATCGTCTACAACTTGCTCTAGTTGTGGCTTCTAAAGATGTTTATGATGTTTGGTTGTTTTTTTTCCAAGTTCGCTTCCATTGTTAATCTTCATGTTGCGCCTAATAAGCGTAAACAGGAGTTGGAAGACACTAGAAAAAATGAAATTGATAAGTTGTTAGCTTGTCACAACCTTAATTTCTAGAAAATTAAAAGAGAGAATTATCCAAGATATAATTATCTCAATCGTCACCCTATTCCATCTTCGGAAAACCCAGGATCAAACGAAACCCTAATAACTCATTACCAAACACGATATAGAAAAATGAGATCAAATTAAAACCAAAAGAACAACTCTTCATTCACAAATAAAAAAAATTACTAACCAACTCTAGTACATCTGTTTCAAATCAAAAGTTTCCACTTCAGAAAACTTAAACCAGTAAATAAGGCTCCAAAAGCGAATCCAAATCAAACGTCGTCATCCACTGCATTCTACCATCTATGTTTCCAAGAAACCATGGTCCTAGCCCACCTAACCAAAGCCAAAACCAAAACCAAAGCCCAAACCTTATAACCTGGCCCAAAAGTCTAAACTGACTTAATGACTCAACTTGACCCACTTTAAATCATAGGGACCCAGCCCCCAAACAAAAATGGAAACCAGCCCAAACAAACAAAAGAGATTATTTCAGCCCAAGCCCAACTAAATAGCATATCTAATAAACTTAAAACCAGACAGGGAGCATCGGATCGTGCTCTCGGTCATCCTTACCAGCAATTCTCCTTCCACCATCGTCCACCACGAGTTGCACCCACCGCCACTCCAAAACCAACCGAAATCACTCAAGGTGAAAAACCCAACCACTTTAATTAATACAAAAACTTTAATTCATTAGTTCGAAGAATCCCTCCTCAACCATAGATCTCGACCTCCATTAACAACGCATTCAAGCTTCAATAGTCCCACTCGACAGTATCCACTCAACACAATACACCGCCCAATCACCAACCCAATAGCCACCATATCCAATTCAAACAACAACCCAAATCAACCCGACATACACCGACAACATTTCAAACAAAAACCAATAAAATCAATTTTCCCAAAATCAACAATTCTAATAGTAACAACTTTATATCAATAGTTTATAAATAATTAAAATTGATTAATATTCAAATCTTTTTATCATAGAGCTTTGTTTCAACAGTATGCAGACTAATTCGAGAATAAGCAGAACAAAATGGAAAAACTTATATTTTTGACAGAAGATTTAAATATGCTATAAGCTACATGAAAATCTAATAGTTTAGTGAATGATACAAAAAAAAAAATCTACTCACCTCTGTTGTATTTACGAGCGACGTGAATGAATATAAACTTGAGAACGAAAAACATCACGTAACAATCATCAGAAAGAAATCCCAACAATCTTCACCTTTCTCTCTTTTCCACTCTGTGTAAAACTCGCTCTGTGTTAAAACTCTCCGTGTAAACTCCTATTTTTCAAAATCCCCGAAAACAGGGAAGAGGGTTTATCCTCTTTACCCACGTTTCCTCTCTCCACTAATCTTTATCCTATTTTGTTTTGTTTTATTTATTCTTATTATTAATATTAATCATATATTATAAAAATAATAAATAAAAATAGCCGGGTGTTATAATAAACACACCTTAAAGGAATCTCGTCCCGAGATTCTAGGAAAGAATGTAGATGAACCAAACAAACATTATGCCAAACAATAATATTTTATAGAGTCCAAAGTTAACATATATAATCTCAAGAACTAAGCTACAAGAAATAATCTAAAACATGTCGTCATGAAGATTAATTAAACACGTCATTTACAACTTGCATCTAAAATTCATGATAAGAATATATAATAAATGAAATATAGGTGCATACCTAAGTAGACACACCTTAAAAGGAATACACATATATAATACTGTATAACATTGCATGTGGACATACGTAAATTAAAACCACGTAATGAGATGCACCACTTTATACAAAAATGCATAAGACCAAAATCCAAAACGAAAACAAAACAAACTTGAAAACAACAAGGAAACTTAACACCACAAAGACACACTCCTACTACCCATTACCACAATCCGAGAATAACCTAGACCTTCTCATTCTAGGCTAACCTAAGCTCCAATACCAAATTGTCACACCCCAAATTTCTCAAAAAATTAAAATAGGAAATTATCCAAGATATAATTATCTCAATCGTCACCCTATTCCATATTCTGAAAACCCAGGATGAAATGAAACCCTAATAACTCATTACCAAATACAATATAGAAAAATGAGATCAAATTAAAATCGAAAGAACAACTCTTCAATCACAATTAAAAAAAATAACTAACCAACTCTATTACATCTGTTTCAAATCAAAATTTTCCACTTCAGAAAACTTAAACCAGTAAGGCTCCAAAAGCGAATCCAAATCAAACGTCGTCATCTATTACATTCTACCATTTATGTTTCCAAGAACACACCCACGTTGCAAAAGAAAGCAAACATGGGTCAACAAATTGAATTTGCTGGTATGAGTAAGACTAAATTAAATATAAAATAGCAATATATTCATATCTTTCGAATAAAGAAATATACTATTCAATCATTTCAACTTGGAAGACAAGTTAGTTCCGTTTTCTCAAAACGGCATGTAGTTTCTCCCCAAGTAAGATTTCAATTAATCCCAATATCTAGTAAATTAATTTAATTAAAATCTTACCTATAACCACTTACGTGTTAGGGTAGGACAACGTCTCTGCATAAAAAGTTAATAAGTCCTATCCTCCAGCAAAACAAAGTTAGATTTCCCAAACGTAATCCTTTCAAATATACATTTATTTCACTCTCACTGCAACCATCATGGGTATACATAATCTGGCATAATATATATCGCCATATGATACATTTATTTCACTCTCACTGCAACCATCATGGGTATACATAATCTGGCATAATATATATCGCCACTATTAACATTCATGTTACACCACTATATCCATCATATCACACTAACCACATTTACATTTATTCGTAAGAAATCATATGTATCATATCATAATACACAACCAATCATATCTAACAACTCGCTCATACATAAAACCAATATTTTACTTTAAAACCACTCGCCTACTTATGAGAATGAGGAGAATCACAACCAGAGAGTACATTCAGCCCTCATGAGTATCAACTCACACAAACCACATATATATTTCTTGTAAGAAATCATATACATCATAGTACATAAATATTCATATGCAATAACTCACTCATACGTAAAATCAATATTTCACTTTAATTTGTTTATTAATTATTGCATTGACTCATTTATTAATAGACATTGCCCAATATTTAATTCCTACTCTACGATTTGCACTTCATACATTTTCCAAATCACACATACCCGTGTGCCTCACTCACACCGAGTCCCACTACAAGACATATGTCCCAAGCGGGGATATCGCCTCCAAGAAACATATTTTCATCTTGTAAAATCCTAACTTGTGAGCCACAGCCATCTTTGGGCTTTCCATACATATAAACAAAGCCTCTTTTGGGCATAAAAATATAACAGGTTATTCATGGCACATTCAATGAATACCTTGGGTCATTCCCGCCACATTCAAGGAATACCCATCATAATACTAACATGTCATTCATGGCACATTCAATGAATACCTTGGGTCATTCCCACCACATTCAAGGAATATCCAAACCTACATTCCAGTACACTCAAGGAATACAACCAACCCACAAGGCGAATACCTTAGTTCCTCTCTAAGGCAGCATTTCACATGACATTATTAGTCATAAACATTTCATTTCATTTCTTTTCATCAAAGAAGCCGGGGTGGAGAGATCTAAAGATGTGGACGACACATTAAATTTTCACAAGACTTTTTACAACACTTGTTAACACCCAAAAGTTATCATTATTATAATATTTTCATCATAAAATAAAATAACCAATCAACTCACCTCATTATCAATTATATAAATCATAGATATCCAAATTCTCAATTATGAGTAACGCGTTAATTAAATGCCTTAATGCCTTTTAAACAACCACAATCACGTACACAATTAAGTAGTAACATTGTACATGATTTGCACGCATTTTATTTCATGTTTATTGGTTTTCTTGATTAATTAAGTCCGAGGTCCACAGTCCGAAGTCCGAAGTCCAAAGACCAAAGTTCCAAGTCAAAAGTCCGTATAGTCATACGTTTTCGTCAAGTTACCTTACTCACGTGGGTTTGGTAGGATAGGTCGAGTAAGGGATCGTCCAAACCTTAGGGCTCGGAAAAGGTTCACAACTGGAATTACAACTTTTGGTGAGTAGGATTTTTAGGTTTTTTTTAGTTGGTTTAATTAATTTTACGGTAATGCGATTAATGTAAATTACTACGGTGATTTTGATGTAGGTAAACAAAGATGGAGAAACAAGGAGATAGTTAATCATGCTCATGCAAGAATTGTTTTTCAACAGTTTACTACCACATTACTACATCTCTAATTCGTCTCGTGTTCGTAGACGATGTCGAGTATTGATCCCTAGCGCATACCCACATCTCTAGGTCGCATTGCACTAGCATAAGGAGTTTAACTAATATCTCATCTCTGGTATATTATTTCAGCTCCTGGCTCGATTTCACATCAATTTGGACAAATTGGAGAGTTGTCGACACTGCAGAGTCGCCGCGAGACATTTTGGGTCGCAAGACGAGGCTGATGCGGAGCATCGACACTCAAATTGGTACGATCTCGATCATTTTGGGATTTGGATGTCTAATCTATGCCTAAATCCTAAGTAGTGATTCTAGAATATTAAAGAGTCAATCCGAATTTTCACACGAGCAGCATAACCCTCCCCCTGAGGGGGGGGGGGATTAGCTCATGGTCATAGAAGGAATAATAAAACTTACTGTATACATTAAGTAAATAAATGCAGGACAAGAATTAAACTAGAAAAGAAATGACTGTTATTAAGGGTAAAATAACTTACAGTATTTAAGCTGCTGGAATGAAAATGACAGAATGTAAGTACTGAAAGAAAACGAACTAAAGCTAAGCGGATGCTAAAACATGAAAATGCTGAAGGAAGATATATGAAGGCTACCCCCTCATATATATAGGCTGGAGACTGGAGACGGTTTTAATTTAGTTTTGGCCTTTTGTTGAATTGAGAGAATCAAAACCTTGAAATACAAAGTTTTGGTTTTACCCGGTTTAATTTAGCTTTGTCCTTTTCTTTATAAGGTTTTGTCTTTTTATGTTTTGTTTTCGTCTTTTAGCCCAATTCAATTCAAACATTGAATTGGTACGTGTCTTTCCTCTTGCAAGGTGGCACCAAATTGAACTCATCACTTGCCACCTGCCTATGCTGACTCGTCATGCCTTTGGGCCCGCAGAGTGGGTCCATGATAAACGTAAAAATGATAGTTTACCTACGAAATGAACGATAAAACTCAAAACGTAAGTAAACTAAAACTTATATTACGTGTCTATATTTATCAAAGATTGTTCTACTCTCGATCTATTGAACAGATATAGTGGAGTAGGAAGTTCGTTCCACTCCTAGTTCTTTCACAAAGTAATGTTCTCTACGTATAAATAATCTTAACTAAAGTCTAATGAGAGATTTACGAAATGATAACTAGACTACGATGCAACTACCCACAAGATGCAACTAGTCGACTATTTAAACAACTATGGGAATACTACGTCAATTCTATGATAAGGAGTTAGAGGGGGATTGATTCCACCTTAGCTCAACTTAATCCACTAACAACGAATCGTTGTAATCCGAATTGAACTGCTTCGCAGAACAATCTGGTTACTCCTAATCCCTAATTACATATGACATTTCTACCAATTCATAACTAGCATGTGAACGATTACACCCATTCTCATGGTGAACTAATCATTTCTAGAGTGGAAAGGAAATTACGACGACTCTACGATAATTGGAATCAAGCTTTCATCAAGGCTTCTCAACCCCCTCTAATGGAGGTTTAGCCGAGAATCATCACGCTATTATTCCCAATCAAATTTGAACAAGACATGATATAAAGATTTGAACTTTACTTGTTTAAACTCAATTCCAAACTACTCATGCAATAATTGAATTAAACTAATAATGACAAATAATTGAATTTAAGAATTTAAGCTAATAAATAAATGAAAATGAAACTAGATTATGGAGAACACAATTTTATTAATCTAATGAATAATAAAACAATGATTCAAATACTAAATTAATAATCTACTTTGTTCTAAAGTAATTAATTAAGCATGAAACTAGATCTAAAACAAGATATGAAAAACTAATTAATTAACTAATTGAAATTCTAAAACTAAGTTCTAAAACTAATTAATGGAGGCTAACTAATCTAGGTCTAACTATCTACCATTAACAAAGAGTCAAGCTCTTGTTTTTATACTTTCAGATCCAAAAATCGTGCATGGGATTGGAGCCATGTTTTGGGCCAGAGAATCAGGCCCAAAACCCAATTCTTTCAGTCCAAAAAGGCCTCTTCAGCTAGCTTCAACAGACTTTTCATCTACTTCTGCTCTTCTGATTGGGTTAAGGCTTAGACCATTGGAAAGCTCTTTCCAAACCGGTAATTTTGATATAAGGTAGGCCCAATTTCGAGGTGTGAGTCCAAAGATATGGCCTTCGGAAGTTCTGTTGACTTTGTGTGCTGTTTCTACCCGCGTCGACTTTTCAGCTTTTGACTGGGCTTTAGAAAGGCTTTGTCTTCTTGAATCTTGGCCTTTAATCACAGAACTCCTTAGCAACCAACCATTGCTCCTTTATCTCATCAAAGTGGCACATTTCTGCACATAATTGACTTTGAAGCCCTAAACGCATAAAAACACACGAATCGGTATTAACTCTTAATTATTACTCACATAATTGGTCTAAAAGTATGACTATTCTCAGGGTTAAAACTACAGTTTTGGGCTCTTATCAGTCCACTTAGTTCGATCGATGGCGTGGCGATTTTTGGTTTTTACGACTTTACGTCGCTTCTTGCAGAGTTCGTCGCCGCCGTCGCTATGGCGACTTCACTAGCCAACGTCGGCATCTAGATTTATCCGATTTGAGCTTCGGAAGTTTCTTTGCTTCTTTATATGTGGACCCGCTCAAGACCGGTTTTGTTCTTTTAGAAACTCCGGCTTTAGTCAGGCTTTGTTGGGCTTCACGGGGGTTGAGTGGGAAACTTCAAATATTCCAGTATTCCCATACTTTGATGCATGTTTTATCATTATATTCATTTTAATTGCGGAAACCTGTAAAAGTATGAAAATATAATTATTACATGATTATTAAACACATAATCGACCAAAATGCTATGTCTCTCGGGGTTTAATATTACAGTTTTGGATGCTTATCACACCACCCCCAAACAGCACTTTGCTTGTTCTCAAGCAAAGAAGAGACATTAAAATGATAAGTGGTCAAAAATGTGTTATCCTAAGCTAAATCTCATTTCGCAGAGTGCGGTTGCATTGACCGTATGTAACAAGGCCTTGAACCACTAGGAATTCCCTAGTGGACGAGTTATAGCCTCGTGAGAGTTTTTCAGAGAAGATACTCACAAACTTCATTTATACTACAACGACTTAGTAATAAAGGCTTGTTTCCTTAATTAATCTCAGGTATCTAGACATCTCACTAGCGGGGGAAACAAGGATTTAATTTTTTCAAATTTTAAGTTAATATACATACAATAATCAAAACATCTATGTATGAGCATGCATGCAGTGATCTTATAATGAAATGTACGAGCATGGACGTTTCTGGAACCTTTGGATAGCGTCCTTAAGTAGGTTCTCACAGGTATGTGTCGAAACACAATTTCTCTCTTATTTTTCCACTCAAGTTTTGCTATCTCCGATTAATGCGGTGGGCTGCGTTTCCTCACATACTCAATGACGGTCGGAGGAGCCGAGAATTAGAAGTCACAACTACTACTTATTATCATACTATCCTATTCCTAATTGAGCTAGAGGTCTTTATTAGGTGTTATGTGGCTTAGGTGGTAGTGTAAAAGAAATTGGAATGGAAAATTAAAAAATGATACGTATGAGAGAATAAGGTCTTCGAGATATTTATACTAGAGAATCCTTATTTTCTTTCCTGCTTCTAACATGGGTTTCCATACTTGGATTTTTCAAGCTTTTGTATTCCCTTTTGATTTGATTTTTGGGGGGAATTCTAATTTTGATATTTCTTTTGATTTTTGGAAACATATTTCTATTTTCTTTTCTTTCTAGAAACAGGTAACTGATTTTGATTCGTTGACAAGGTTTTTCTCTTCATTTTTCTGCACTTCATCCTATTTCTCATACTCATCATCTAGGTAGGCTTATTTATTTGTGGTTACTAGATGGGTAATGATTTTTTTAGTGAAGTAGAAAAGATTAATGAAAGGTTCAGTGGGGCGACTAGAGGTAATTTTTTTTTTATTTTTTTTTACAGGTGTGAATTTTTGGCTATATTGATCCAAAGAAGGCCTAAATTCTCACCTAGGATTTGGGTAGTGATCAAGTAAGTAGACGTGTGAACTTCTCTATTCGGGAGAACTACTCTTCCGTGTCATTACTCATATATCACACATTTTTAGGCTTTTGGTTAGATTCTTACAGGATATGGAAACTAAGTTGTCTAACTGTGGGTCCCAGAAACTTACTGTTGTGTACATTTAATGATAGTCAGTGCATGAATACTCATGAAAAGATGTAAAAACTATTGCATACGTATTAAATTAAGTTTCTAAGAACAAGTCCTAATTCTGGTGCTAGGGTGAGATCTCTAAATATTTTTCATCATAGAAAGGGAAACGAGAATTTGTCACGAAATACGTATATTTAGACATTAAGTAAACTATATACAACTATGCATGCCTAATTTCTGCAAAAGGTTCTCACCACCCCCAAACAGTCGGACACTGTGTCCTCAAAGTGTTAAGAGGAAGAAAGAGTATACCTGAGAGGCTTTGAGCAAAAATCTAGCTAACATCTTCCACAGAAATTTATTGTAACACACTATATATTATACATCATAAAAGTAGAAAGATACTGTTAGAGTAGCACACTGTTAGGTTATTTATTTATTTCACATCAAAACGTAAAACAAATATGTACATGCATCAACTCACATTGCCCTAACCTTGAACTGGGGGATAGTCCATCCTTGCCTCGTCCCTGTAGAAATGACATTCCCTTGCATCCCGCCAATCTATCATAGCTTTACAGACTTCACTCCACTTCCTCTTATTTGCATTATCTAGATGAGCTATCATTTTATCATCATTAGGGAAAGAACGAACTTTCTTAAGATACCTTGCAGGGCGTCGCCATGTCCGAAATTGCAAAGAATGAATTATCTTGTTTGTTGGACACATAGAGTCGACCTTTACCCAGTCCTGAAAGGTGGCTGCAAACTGAGGGAAGTACGTCCTCACTATCCCCGCATCTTTAATCGGTAGGGTGATATAGTGTTGCCGAAAAGACCGAACCTTCTTAAGATTCTCAATTACTAGGTCTGTAATGTCGAAGGCGGTATGTTGCTCGGCCAATGCATGGAATGTCTTACACGCTGACTTTGATGCAGTGGAAAAATGCCAATCCCCCATGATCTTCAGAAGAATAAATAACATGGCAGTTCCAACATTCATGGTCATACTGGCTAGTGGAATAGTGAAGTCCGGCCATCGGCCAGCTTCAGCACGTTCTTTGATGTGGGCAAGGCCATCGCCATACCGGGCAGCAAAATCTTCCCTAGAATAGTCATTAAAGTCATTCTCTATCATGTATTGAATGGGTAGATCTGGCTGAAGAGGAGGAAGGTCTAGAGCCATAGGCACTGTTGGCTCATAAAAAGCGTGTCGGGTGTTACCAATACGTAGTGTAAAACCATTCAAAGGGAAACCCTGGACAGCTGGTAGATCTTCCATGTGATCATAAAAATAAGTTGCCAAACCTGGGGAGTATGTCTGCTCCGGGTGTAGAATAAGAGAGTTCCAACCAACTTGAGTGATGTAGTCTCTGAAAAGATGTCCATATGCCGGAGAATTCAGCAACGAATGGAAAGATTGTTCTGGAATCATCTTTGGAGCTTCCATTGTAGAAGATGTGTGAAAAAAAAATGTGACCTGTTTAGACAAGGATAAACAAATATTAGAGTATGATGAGAATAATTAAGTAAAAACAAATTACCATACGAAAATTAAAAACTAAAAAGAAAATGATAAATAATATAAAATTGCAAAATTTAAATGGTTTCATTGGCCCAAGTAACGGCGAGGATCCTTTTGTGGGAGGGATCCGTTTATAAGATTTTCTATGTCGTCAATCCGTGCAACAGCCTGTTGCAACATTTTGCTTTCTGCCTGGTAAATCTCGGCGTGGTTCTCCATTATGAGAGTGTGATTTGCCAAGAATTGGTTGTGGCTGTGCAAGAATTGTGCTTGTTCCTCTTCGTTTATTGTCCGCAGATCCTGAATTTCAAGAAGGCTAATGATGATCATGTTCTGACGTTTGAATAATGTCATCAATCCTTGTTGAATTAAGTGAAGCCCTTCCATGGGATTAAATACGTTGCATAATGCATTTTCAGTAAAGATGTTGTCGGCGGAACAATCTTCGTCGGTTTCTGCACCGACATGGTTCTTTGCAACGTCGGGGTTCCAGAATCCGTTCCTACATACTGAGTGAATGGTAAGAATGTTAGCTGTTCAAAGAGGTGTATGAGGAGAAGTACTAGAAAAACCCCAATGTATCATGATAAGTGTCACAATGGTTGGTAAAGGAGCTGCCTTTTCCCCGCGCGTCGCGATCGCATTCGAGAAATTTAATAATGCAAAATCATTGCAGTTACTCTGCAAGACCGAGTAAATGGAGGAGGGTTTGGTTATTTCGGAAGTCTTAGGCGTCTTTGAGGACATTATAAGCTACCCATTGGATCACAGATAATTGGTTCTTTTACAAAGATCGCTGATAAACAATACGGTTTTTCCGGTTGTATTCGCCGTGAAGGATAGTTGCAAACATCAAATGTCGGATATTATCAAAAGGTGAATCCTGAAGGTGTACTCCTTGGTTTGTAATAGGAATTTGAAGTACCTCAGAGATGATTTCCATAGTCAATTCATGCTCGCATCCGTTAGCACGGACAAAGAATTGTCCGTTTTGGAAATAACCGCTTTTATAAAATAACAAGACCAATTCTCTGGAATAAAATGCTTCCTTATGGTGTAAAAGAGGGTATCATCCTTGACGTAATATTTCAATGTAAAAAAACAGGATGAAAAAGACCATTTTGAAAATTTTCCATAAAATTTTGCTCGGGCACGAAACTTCGAGTGAGGGCCATTAAAGATGGAGTGGTGAAGAAAAAGATTATTTTGAAAAAGGGAAGTTAGATTTTTGAGGTGTCTATCCTTGTTATAAATAGGCACCCATCCAAAAATGTAAAAGATACGTTTCGAGGTGTCACAGGGTAGTTAGACCACGTGTATCTTTTAAGATATGCGCAAAAGTGGATGTAGTGTGGATGAGAAGAATGGGGCATGTGACAAGGAGTGACCCACTTTTTTTTTTTTTTTTTTTTTTTTTTGACTAGCGTAAGTAGAAGGACAAGGAAAATGTAGATATACTATCACAATAAGATGTAAGAACGTACAACGGTATGGAAACACAACATAATGATACGAGGAATTAAATACAAAACTAAATATTAGATAGAACTATATGCCACATTAACAACATGACTATAATAAAACAACCGAGCATGAAGACTTGAGTAGCATATTCAATCTGCTGCTGCTCAAACTTTTCTAGTGCATCCATGAATCTTGAAACTTGGAGTGATCTAAAAAGGTTTTTTTAGAATAAGAAGTGTAGAGGGAAGAATATGAAATAAGTGAATATGGAGTAAGAGTTGAACTTATTTATAGAAAGAAAATTGCCGTTTTCTGACCGTTTTTTAGATGTGGTTCATAACCGTTTTCTGACCGTTTTTTATGCGTTTTCATTATCGTTTTCTGAACGTTTTATAAAACGTTAGTTTACGTTAAAATTTGTTGTTTAAGTATGACATTTAAAATATATATTTATATATATGTATATAATTTATTATTACCAATATATGTTCCTACCTATATACTATAATATTAGATATAGCTAATATATCAAGATAGAAATTTTAGAAAAAATCTACTATTAATTTGGAAAATGCAAACATGTTAATAAAATATCTTATATAAATATCATACAAGACCGAAAAAAATAAATCTAGCTACCGATGATCCCAAAAGTGTCGTCAGAGCGTAATCCTCGGGGCGCGAAGAAGAAGAACCGAGGAGTCCCCGACGCGTCGTGCGATCTGAGCTCCGTGGAGGCTAACTGCTCTGGATATCACCCAAAGTATCCATCACCGAAGCACGAATCGATCTTTGGCTCGCCATGAACGTTCCTCAGGAACTGATTCGGCGGAAGTAAGCATATTAATCCCGAAAATGCGTCATGGAAGCTCTCATTTCTGCTAGAATTAAGCCCATCTTCTGTCATCGACTCGTGGCGAAAGTGGTCATATCGTCCTTAACTCGCCCAAGGTACGCGTCTCATCGATACCGGCGAAAGTGTACATGTCTCTCGGACCATTTGTTCACAGCGAAGACGTAAAGGCCTCTATGGGGTGGGTGATCTTACTCATGGCAGTCTCATCAAAGTAGGGTGGGTGAGAGGATCCTACGCTAGCGTGCTCGGCAGCCCTAGGTGTTGTGGGTTCCCAAGGGTCCAGTATGCATTTCTTGAAGACAAGCATATTCTCATATTGTGGTATGCGGAGTAGTGGGATGGCGGACAGAAAACCCGGCCAGATTAATCATAACTTGCGTTACTAGAACGGCAAGAGGGGCTGACCTAAGAGTGGCATGTGTGATAATATCAAAAAGAAAGGTAACGATGCAGAAGTTACCCTTTCGCTCCTGGAGGATCCAGAGAAGGTGGAGGAAGCTCTTGTTGATGTCCGAAGGCTTCGAGGTGCCAATGACGTTCAGTCTCAGCCATTGAGTCATAGCCAGCTGGTTCCGTCGCACCGAGCGCTGATACGCGCATTTCCCATCGATGTTGTACTCTCCCTCGATTAGCGTGTCGAGCATTAGGTCGTAAGTCCGTGGGTACACGGACTGCTGCTGAGTCAGTACGTGGTCGACCAGAGGAATGCCCGTGATCTCAGAGAGCAACAACAGTCGCGACTTCGCGGGCGCCACACCCTCGATATGATGACCCAAAATGGTCGCCATTAAAGCTCCCATTGTCGTAGAATTTCATCACCAAATCCTTGGAATAAAGCCCTCCATTGGCATATAACAAACTCTCCCATCCTCTAGAGTGAGTTTCATGATCAAAGAATGGAGCAAACATCCCGTTTTCAAACAAATTTCCAAAAAAAAATTTCCACACAAATCCGCCTGTTTCCGGCTATTACTGGTCTTAGGGAGAGGATGGCTATTGATTACTGATGAGGGGGAGAAATGAGATGTTCTGATGGAAGGAAATCTTGGTCGAAGATGTGAGGGTCTCGCGCGAGACCTGGTTTTGGTGTGGGCCTGTCTCGTGCGAGACTAAACCGAGAGGGGGGAAGATCCGGTTTTTTAGGGAGAAGAATGATGTAAATGTGACGCATGTGTTCCGGTTTTTTGTGTTTAAATGGACCGAGAATTCGATATTTTGGTGGGCCAAAATTTTTCCCCAAGCCCAAATCAAGCCTAAAGCCATCAAAGCCTAAAAAAACAAATCTAAATGCTTACCCACGACTCGTTTGGACTCCGAATTGGACGAATGAGATATGGAAATGATTGGCACGAAAAATGCTATCCAATTGTATGAGTCATCCTCAAAGGTCACAAGAGTTTTTGAAAAGAAGGAGGGTGTTTTATTTGTAAACCAAGATTTTATTTATATACAAAGGAGATAAACGTGAAGAACACTGGATGTCCAAAAGAGTCACCATCTATAATCATAGACAACTGTCATGTCGGCTCTGGAGCGAACCCAATCCAGCCAGACTGTGGCTTTACCTTTATGTATTATGGGGTTAGGGGCAGGACGGTACCATCCTGGACCGTGCGCGCTACGGTCTAATAAAATTACCCTTATTACATACGGCTATCCTCAAACTGCCCCAAGGGAACTCAAAATAACCAATTCTAGGGTTGGTCTGGTGGAATCTATTGCCCGTTTATGTTCCAAGTATGCGACATCCGAGGTTGGACACGAATCTCATGTGCAAAACTTAATGCAAAGGGAAAAGGCAACAATATAAACATATCTACAAGATGAGTCTTTTAACGTCAGATCCTCAAGACGAATCGAGTCTTTTAACGTCAGATCCTCAAGATGAATCGAGTCTGTTAACGTCAGATTCTCAAGACGAATCCCAACCTGTAGGAGAAACGGCGCGGCAACAAAGATTATCCTGCGCAGCTGGTGTCAGACAAAAGTATACCTTAAACTGGCTAGTATCGAATAGGAAGTCGGGGCCTAGACGTAAGGGTGTTTGGCAATGCATACATACAGCCAATCCTTCCAGCGCGCGCCGTCGTTTCTGAGCAAAAGAACTACGACCATTCCCTATTCGGGATGAGTGAGACTTACACCAAATGATTGATGAAGTTCGCGAGGCGAGAGTAGAAAAGGAAAGAGAAGGAAGGAGGTGAAATTTTAGATACCCATCGCGTTTACCGAAAAGCACGTTTTCTCGTGTTGGAGAAGACATTTATACTCAGTTCTAAAAAAGAGTTTTCGTGGACTAAGGTTCCGGCGCTTGCAACCACACACTTCAAATAACTTTGGAGATCATAAGATAGAAGATGGCCCGACTACCAAAATGGCGTACCCTCTATAGAAACAAGATTGAGTACGCCAAACGAAACATCTAGTCTATGTATCTTTGGATCCCCGGAAGAGTCCATTCAACATCCGGTGGCGTAATTCGTGGTAATATTTTAGGCGTTGTCCATTGACTTGAAATTCGCTGTTATCTTTTGGATTAAGCAAAGAGATTGCCCCATAATGTTTCACAGCTGACACAATGAAAGGACCATACCATCGTGTTTTCAATTTACACTACACCATAACAGAAGATTTGTAACGGATATATATCCGTTACTAAAAATATTAGTAACGGTTATCTTGCGTTGACACAAAAGCGTGACAAATATCAGTAACGGATATTAATAACGGTTATATCCGTTACAAAATTTACTAACGGTTATTAAATGTTACTGAAATTAATTTCAGTAACGGATATCAAACGTTACAATATATTAGTAACACTTACTAATTTGTTTGCAACTAAATTATCAATTTCTAACGAATGCATATCCGTTACTAATATTTTGTTGTATTAAAAAAATAATTAGATTTTGTGGGCTTTTGTTTTGGTCGGGCCACCCACAATGCAACTGTACCTATTCACTCCATTACATATTTACCAAATTCTTCTATTCATCCATTCTAACAAAAATCTGCCACCACACCACTTCAACGTAACACAATCCACACACAGAACTATACACAACTAAAAAAATAATAATTTTATTAATCTTATAATTATAGAAGAACACAAAGTACAAAGTTTTTTTTTCAGGTATACATATACTCTAAACTTGAAATTTTCCACCCAAATTACATCAAAAATTACCCAAGAATTAAGAAAGAGCCAATGCTTCAAAGGTCGGTTCAGCTTTATCAACACGCTCTATCAAAAGTTCAAAATATCTGCAAATATCAATAAAGAAATATATTTTCATCTTCACAGAGTACAAGACCAGTATATCACCCATACAAAAATATACTAATTATTAACATACCATTAGTAATGTTTTCGTTTCGCATCCATTACTTTGTTTGCCTTCAATGAATTAGTTAACTTGTTTTAACCACTTGGCTTCCACTTCCCACTGATCATACTAGAGCATTTTGAATTAAAATTCAGACAACAAAAACAAAGGCAAGATCGGAAGACGTACTCACATAAGTGTCAAATTTAAGATTTCCACTACAATATAACTTTCTACCACTTTGATAATAGAAACATATTCTACAAACAATTCTAATCAAAATAGAAATATAAAACTCGTTATTCAAATAAACCCAAAAATATAAATAGCCTAAAACACTCTAAACTGCTAATTAAACTCAATTCCTAAAAATCCAAAAAAAAAAACAATAAAAATAATAGGAACTAATTTGGGGATGATTAACTCTAGGAAGCATCAAGATAGAATTTTGAAGTACAATTTCATTTAACACTTGTTTGGTAGCACATATCTTGGAGATTGATCGCGGCAGAAGTAAACTTTGTAGCAAAAATGGGCTCCATATGATGCTATAGTTATCCAAAAACGATATGCCACACAACACTCCAGCTGTCATGGCATCTGGATAAAATACCAGGGTATGACCTCGACTCCTTGAGACATGGTTTGACAAGACAACATGGGTAAACCCGACTCATATGTCATGCGATGATACAAAAAATCTCTGCATTGTCTATAAATAAGACGCATAAATGAATAAAAATGATTCGGAAGATAACATCCTCATTTCTCTTGGTTCTTATGCACACACCTAACACACAATAATAAAGCATTTTTCCAGAAGTTTGAGTCAGCTAGATGAAAATTGCTCATCCTATATTAAATGAGTACATGTTTAATCCCGATTGGGCCCGTCTAGAAGAAAACAATTTGGAAATGCAAATAAGAGAATTGGATCCTTACACGAAAGTAAGTATGCAAGGCCGAACTAAAAAAGAAGGGCCGGTTATCAAGATTTGTTACTATAAGACCTTGTTGAAAGGCTGCTAGTATTCAGTATAACCTAAAAAGAGTATAAAGAAGTGAGAACGCAGTTTCGGGTCAGTGTGAATATAAGTTTAAAAGCCACATTGGATAATAAATTGAAGTAGTAGAAAGGTATTGACCTTGTATAAAGCTTTGAAGCTGAAGTCCCACATAGAACGACTGTAGGGATCATACTTCAGCTCGAGAGTTATAATAGGATTTCCTTCTACACTTTTAGAATCTGCAATGGACCAGTTCATATTTCTTGCAAATCCATGCTGGCGAAAGAAATATGCATCTCTAAGGAATCGATAAAAAATGGGAATGAAATTGAAATAGACTCATTGTTAATATTGCTTATGCACATACACAACACATACTAATGCCAACAGAGCTTTTATACAAATGAAACTTTTTGTAAGCCTTATTAGAATAAGGATGGGGGGACCTAGGGCAGGGCTAACAGGGGCTATAGGCCTCCCCCTGACTTTCTATAATAATAAAAAATACTGTATACACTACTACAGTTAACAAATATACATAATACTATTTTATGCTATTTTTGCTATGTGAGATTGATTTCTTCCTTCCATAAACATTTCCTAAAGTAGCAGCCTCCCCTTACCCAAATCCTAGTTCCACCCCTGAGGTCAACTGATGTAGAGACCCTTATCCATCTAACCCTATATTAGTTATTGGAAATTCTTTCTTAATCCAGAAATAAATCTTTCAAGACCCTTACTTCGTTTTGTAACCAGTGGGTGACACATTAAAAGAAGATATGGAAACGGGTAAAACAAGAAAATAAACTGTACCTGTTTTATTGCGCCAGGTCCAAACTGTGGGAAACAATGTGGGATGCCACCGCTAATTATCATTCAAATATAGTTAGTATGATAAGTGGAGCTTATAGAAAATTTTGACAAGAAGATCATCTGATTAAAACATAAAAAGATATATAATAAACATATAGCCAAGATTCAAAACAATCATGATACTTAAGTAGGATGAGGAAAATATCTACACCGTCCAATATTAACAAATTTTCAAAGTCATTTAGTTTCACAAGTGACAAGTGAGACAAATAAAAATAAATGAAAAGCCCACGAGGTTAGATTTAACATCATACAGCCTACAAGTGTCCCCTAAAACAAAACAATGTAAGTAAAACAAACTCGAGAAAAGACGGGACAAGGAGAAGAACAAAGGTGTGAACTAATGGAAGTGGTTAACCTGATGGGTTTCTTCCCGTCAAATATTGCATTTGGACGAACAAAAAGCAGGTCCTTTCCATTTGCAACTTTCCATGATGTAACACAGTCGCCAAACAGATAGATCTCTGCCTCACTGAAATTTGAACCATTTTGATCTTTAAAGATGATAGATTTCAAGTTCTAAGCTATATCTACACTTGCATAGTTCATTTTAGATATCCCTGATCAGTCAACATAAAAAGGAAAATAATGTGAGTAAGTTTTCGTATGTCAACTCAGAGCACTCACTGTATTTGCTAAGCAAGCAGGGTACGTAGTACTAGATATTTATTGAAAAAGGTGTGGCTTGATACAAACCCTCACCACCTTAGGTGAGATTCATTTCACTGCATTGTGACACAAAAAACATTGACCCCATCCCTCAATCCAAGACATTAGTTGGGTTAATTGCATTTCTTCAGTTTGGGATTTAATAGACGATAAGTATAGTGCAAAACACTTAATTCAATGCAATATAAAGACAAATGTCAAAACTCAACACCAAAGATCTTTTTTTTTTTTTTTTTAAATAAAAAATAAAAATATATATAATCAGCCTCCCCACATATATAAGCATTAAAATACCCAAAGATCAATAAGTTAATAATTACCTTCCATCAACAAAGCTCAAAACCACCTTGGGCAATTTCCCATTCCCTTCCGTGACTTTAACACCTAAGCTAGTTTCTGAACTTAAGCTTGCAAATGCCATACCACTAAATATGTACAACAAAATAATAATAATAAATATAATTTGATTGGTGCCCAAGAAGAGAAATGGAATTCCTCCAAAACTATATTGGCTGCAACACTCATGTTTAAATTTAAATAGGGTCTAAAGTGTCCAAGCTTAGATTTACCTCATACTTACCTGACCATGGAAAACAAAAGTGGCAAGATACTTGAATGAAGTTGGGGCTGATTCCTACCTAGCATCTTCATTATCTATTAAACATGAATGGAAGAATAAACCACAAGTCACCTCATGGAAAACTAATCCTACCATTAAAACCAGAAAATCAAACATTGAAAAGCACAATAACAATTATCAATTTCTCTATTAAATTTTTTTATACATTATCATGTATCAAAAACATTGGATAAAGCCCACTTTTATTTTGTAATTACTTGTTGCGAAAAGCGAAGCCTGGGTTAGTAATTTATAATTACTTGTTGAGTGTTACTTATTAGCTATGATGCGTTGGCGACCATATAATATGGAAACTAAGACACGAAACAATGATAATACAACAATATCGAGATTGCATTCTAGTTTAGGTCACTTCGTGTTTTGTTGATAATTTTTCAATTCTAAAATCGCGAAAACTGCATGACCTCGAGCTAAATTCAGTGAAATTAACCTCAAAATTAAACTAATTTCTCTCCCAAAAGCATCAAATTCACAAGAAAAAACATCAGCATCATAGTATAAACTAACTAAGCTTCAATCTTTCAATAAGTAATCAAACAAACTAATCAATATAAGTAACAAGTAAGTAAAAAAGTAACAAAATTTCGAGGTTAACAATGTCACAATTTATAATAAATAACCGAAAGTTAAGTTAAACAACCACAACAAATAACTAATGAAAATGAACAGATAACACACTTTTACGCTTAGTGAAAACCCAATTTTCAAAAAATTGAAAACCCAAATTACTTGTTACCTTACTTAAAGTAAGCTTTCTTCTCTAGATCGGGAGATTTTGCGTTGGAATAATGAAGAAAGGTTTGTCCTTTGGGTACCAAAGCAACTAACTTGAAAACCCTTAGAAGATCGACCAATAAACAAATTATCATCAGTAATGAATTAAAATTGAGAAAGATAGAGATGAAAAGGAAGAAGAAATACCTTATCTGGCTCTTGGTAGAGGTAGCAGCAAGAACCAGCAGCGCCAACACTTCACCCCTTCTCCCCCTTTTGCTCACTCTTTTCATACTCTGACTCATGGCTATGTTGACCACTTCACCTGATGAGCGCGAGGTGAAATAATCCCCGCTTAAACTTTAGCCTTTTTCTTTTGTTTTTTTTTGGTTAATTGGCCTCACTTTCTCTATTTCATTTTAGCATTGGTCACAGTTGACTATCCGTTAGTTAATATCTGGATAATCGTCACAAAATAATCCCGGTAATTCAGTAATGGTTAAATAACTTTGTAACGGAATACTAACCGTTATTAATTTACTAACGGATGTATATGTGTTACAAACGTGAAATTGCAATTGTTAGAAAATCCTTGTTATGGTGTAGTGTTACCAGGAAAGATGTGTAATCTGGAGTTGTACAGTAAAACTTTTTGGCCAATTTTGAAATCCTTACGCAAAATGTGCTTGTCGTGCACTCTTTTCATATTAGCTTTGTAGGATTTCGAGAGATCATAAGCATCCTCGAATCTCCTCCCATTTCATTTAATTGCAGTTTTCGCTTCTCGCCTTCCTCGATGATATTGTAATCGAGGCTTTTGATGGCCCAAAAGGCACGATGCTTAAGTTCAACTGGCAGATGACAAGGTTTTCCAGAAACAATGAGGTAAGGAGACATCCCTATAAGTGTCTTAAATGCTGTTCGGTATGCCCACAAGGCATCCGATAAGCGCAGAGACCAGTCCTTTCTTGATGGGTTGACAGTTTTCTCCAGAATAGACTTTATCTCTCTGTTGGAGACTTCCACTTGGCCACTCATTTGTGGGTGGTATGGAGTAGCAACCTTGTGAGTAACTCCATATTTCTTCATTAAAAACCCAAAAATTTTGTTACAAAAATGTGTACCCCCATCACTGATGATAGCTTTGGGAACACCAAAACGAGAGAAAATATTTTCTTTTACAAATCTCACGACAGTCTTATGGTCATTTGAGCAACATGCGAGTGCCTCAATCCATTTGGACACATAGTCTACAACGACTAAAATGTATAGAAAACCTTGAGAAATAGGGAAGGGTCCCATAAAATCAATGCCCCAAACATCAAAAATTTCCACAATCAAGATAGGATTTAGGGGCATCATATTTCGTTTGGTAATTCGACCTAGGTGCTGACAACGAATGCAAGCTATGCAATGTTCGTGTGCATCGCGAAAAAGGGTAGGCCAGTAAAAACCACATTGTAACACCTTGGCCGCACTTTTCTTTCCACTGAAATGACCTCCGCAAGATTATTCATGGCAAAAGGATAATACGTCGGTGTGTTCCCAGTCGGAAATGCAGCGACGAATGAGTTGGTCGAAACAATACTTAAAGAGGTAGGGTTCATCCCAGAAATAATATTTCACAGTAGATAAGAACTTTTTATGATCAGGACGTGACCAAAAGGAGGGGACTTCCTCAGTAACTAGGTAGTTAACGATATCCGCGTACCATGGAGATGAGAAAATAGAGTACAATTATTTGTCTGGGAAGGAATCACCGATAGCTTCAGAATCACTATCGATGTCACCAACCAGCCTTGATAAATGGTCGGCTACGACATTTTCGGTTCCTTTCTTGTCTTTGATTTCCAGGGTGAATTATTGTAAGAGAAGGATCCAGCGGAACAATCGTTGTTTTGCGTCCTTTTTCGCAAGTACTGAATTACGGCATAGTCAGTATATATGATGGTCGATGTTCCAAATAGGTAGGGGCAAAACTTATCCAAAGCATAAACAACAGCTAGGAATTCTTTCTCAGTTATGGTATAATTACGTTGAGCGTCGTTAAGAGTTTTACTAGCGTAGTAAATGACAATGGGTTTGTCGTCACGTCGTTGGCCTAGTACGGCAACAATAACAAAGTCACTAGCGTCACACATCAGTTCGAATGGTTGAGACCAATCAGGGGGTTGAATGATAGGAACGGTAGTCAGAGCGGTTTTTAGAGTATCAAAAGCTTGTTTGCAATTGAAATTGAAGTCGAATACTGCATCCTTAAAGAGGAGATTGGTTAAGGGTCGAGCAACTTTAGAAAAATCCTGAATGAATCTCCTGTAAAACCCAGCATGGCCTAAAAAGGCACGGATATCACGAACTGTACGTGGAAAAGGTAGCGAAGCAATTTTAACAATTTTAGCTTTATCGACCTCTATCCCGTCCTTCGAAACAATATGACCTAGAACAAGTCCCTTAGTAACCATGAAATGACACTTCTCCCAATTGAGTACCAGATTTTTCTCTTCGCAACGCGTTAATACTTTAGAAAGGTTGGATAAGCAGTCGTCAAAGGAATTTCCGTAAATAGAAAAGTCGCCCATTAAGACTTCCATATAACGTTCCATCATATCACTAAAAATGTGAAGCATGCAGCGTTAGAAAGTGCCTGGGGCATTATAAAGACCAAAAGGCATTCGTTTGTATGCAAAGGTTCCAAAGGGACATGTGAAAGTTGTCTTTTCTTGATCGGCTGGATCGATGACAATTTGGAAGTATTCAGAATAGCCATCAAGAAAACAGTAGTAAGCATGACTGGCTAAACGTTCTAGCATTTGGCCAATGAATGGGAGAGGGAAGTGATCTTTACGGGTTCTGGCATTAAGTTTGAGATAGTCAATGCAAATTCTCCATTTCAAAGGAATGCAAGTGGAGATGCACTCACCATTTTCATTTTGTACAACTTGAATGCCGGACTTTTTGGGAACAACGTGGGACAGGGACTAACCAAATCCACTATCGAGATAGGGTATATGATACCCGCATCAAGTAAACGTAAAACTTCCTCTCTCACTACTTCCTTCATGGCGGGATTAAGGCGGCGTTGTGGTTCTCACGATGTCTTTGCGCCGTCATCAAGATGTATGCGATATGTGCATATGCTAGGGTCTATTCCCTTGATATCATCTAAGGACCATCCGATAGCGGAGCGGTGTTCACGAATGACATGAATCAAACATGCCTCTTCATCGGTAGTCAAGTGAGCAGAAATTATTATAGGGTGACTACCATCGAGATCGAGGTGCACGTACTTCAAATCAAAGGGTAGAGGTTTTAAATCTGGAGTTGGAGGATTGGGGATCAAGGATTCATGAGGGATCATCTCTTCAATGAAAAGAGCTTAATCGGTTCTTTCAATCGGTTTTGCAACGCAAAGATTAGGGTCAAATAGTGGTACCGACTCTAATAATGCATGGACATCCTTTATGTACGAGTCATCGTCAAACTCCGGATTATCAAAAGAAAGAAATTGGTGTATCTCGTCTGGGGGAAAAGAGTTTGTGAAATAATCATGTTCCAGACTATCAACCAAGCTAATCTTGCCCTCCATTATAGGATCGGGAAACTGTTTCATTAATTTGAACACGTTGAGTTCGACAGAAAGGTTCCCGAAAGACAATGTTATTGAACCGTCCCGACAATTTATGAGAGCATTGGCAGTTGCAAGAAAAGGACGTCCCAAGATGATAGGGATGGAGTCACAGGCTACTTCAGTATCTAGAATAACAAAATCAACTGGGTAGTAAAAATCTTGGACCTTTACTATAACGTTCTCTACTATGCCCTTTGGGTACTTGATGGAGCGATCTGCTAGTTGCAGAGTCATATTGGTAGGTTTTAATTCATGAAGACCTAACTGCTTAAATAAGTAGTAGGGAAGTAGGTTAACACTGGCACCTAGGTCTAAAAGTGTAGTAGCGGTATACTTGTCGCCTTCAACATGGCATGGTACGGTTAATTGGTCCTTATACTTTACCACACCATTGGTAGTGGTAATCGAGGGAAACTGCTCTGTGAGGAACGCTTATTGAAGTACATTCATACGTCATTTGGTGGTGCACATGTCCTTCAAAAACTTGGCATGCTTGGGCAAATGCTTTAGCGCATCTAGGAAAGGTAAGTTTATGGTCAAATTTTTGAACGTTTCACGGATCTCATCAAAATGTTCGTCATGTTTGTTCTTTACCAAACGGGCAGGGAACGGAGCTTTTGGGCGGAATCGCGTATAAAGATCAGTGGTATCTTTTCCTAGGGACGTGGGTGTAGATTTGGAAGGTACAACTTCGTCCGTTATAGGTTGCGAGGTAGGAGTTGGAAGGACGTCAGTCGTGGCTTCCGTCGATTCCTTTGTCCGCATAACGATATTATTGTCGATGGTTCGCCGTAACGAATAGTGGTAATGGCATTTACCTCACCCCGGCTTGGATTACTAGATCCCGTGCATTGTTGAGTTCAAAGGGCGGTGTTTGTAGGCTTAGGGTTTGGAACCGCTTGCCCGGGGAACACACCCTTTGACTTTTATTTCGAAGCTAACAAATTTGAAGAGACCGTTGGATAGAAGCTAGGATTTGATTCTCATTGATTCATGTATGTCGGAAAGTTTCACCGTTTTATCTACCGTGGATTGTACCGAGGAGGAGCAAAGCAGGAACTAGTTCACGGTTATTATTCACGGGTTGATTTTGGTAGCCATATCCTTGATTAACGGGAACAAGGTTGCGGTTGTTTTGGTACCCTATATTTGCGTTGTTGGGAAAATTACTTTGCCCTTGCTGGAATTGCGGAGGATTTCCTTGACGATAGGAATTGTAGTTCGCGGGTGGTCGTACAGGAACGTTGTTGACACCTGGAGGAGCTTGTTGTTGGACAGGGGGTGCCCAAGCTAAATTCGGATGTTGTCGCCAAGGTGCATTAGGGATGTTGAAAGCACAAGCCTCTTTAGAAGATTGGGGAGGGCACTCATATACCAAAGGACAATAAGAATCGGCGTGCTCAGGACTTAAGCAAAGAGGGCATGGGGAAGCGTTGGTAGCCATGACCTATTTGGGTTTTTGTTCATTTACTTGTACCGAAAGAGCATCAACCTTTTTGTTTAGGGACTCGATTAGAGTTTTTAATTCCGGATCGGGTTTGACCTCAAACATAGACGTAACTTTGGCAGGAGTGTCTTTAGAAGATCTAGAAAAATTAGTGTTTCCCCAATAGGTGCTTTGTGAACCCTGTTTCTCAAGAAAAGTGTAGGCTTCAGTAGCGCCCTTGTCCATAAAACAATAGCCGTTCATGATATCTAATGTTTCCTTTTGATGGTCAGAGAGACCATTAAAAAATGAACGGACTAATACAGCTAGCGGTGTCGAGTTGATGATGGGGACATTCGAGAAGCAGATCAGTAAATCTGCTCCATGCTTCCGAAAAGGATTCCTGGGGGTGCTGGCAAAATAATTGAATCTTTTGAAGCATTTCTGTAGTTTTCTTTTGAGTATAGAACTTTATCATGAATGCTTGTACGAGTTTGGCCCATGTGTCAATGGATTGCGGCGCTTGTCCGACGAGCCAAACTGAAGCTTTATCAGCTAAGGTGAAGGGAAACAACCTAAGCAAGACTTGTTCGTTGGTAACTGTCGGATGGCAAAAAGTGGTGACTACTTGTTGCATCTGACGAAGATGATTGTACGGTTTTTCATGGTCTAAACCATGGTAAACAAGTAACAAACCGAAAATGTTTGGCAGAATGCGAAAATCACCTACAATCGCATCGAGTTTAATGCAGGAAGCGTGTCCTTCCCCGTGAAGGGCAAGATAGAAACCGAAGGGGTTTCTCGACTTTGAGATTTTCCTCATCCATAATTAAAGGAGATAATGGCAACGGAGATGTTTGACGAGGTTGATTTACGGAGGAGGAACTATGTCTAGGAGATAACATAAACAATTGTTTCTTGTATTTTCGACGACGATATGTAAGTTCTAATTCCTTATGTTTACCAGACCGTAGTCTCATACAAATATAAATTTTAATTTAAGGCTCATAAGGAACGAATAATGACTGGCGGTTTTAGAATTTAGGAAGGAGGGAGGTGAAGCACGTCTTCCTGAGCTGTTGCTAACTCGAGCAGGTAAGCTAGGATAACGTGTGAATATTCCAGCAGCCTGGTCACCTGAGAGGATTGAGGGAGGTTGTCCGTGCTAGCACGTTCCTTAATTAGACAACCTCAATCTTTCGAGTTTCCTAGACACTGATGGAATAGGATGATGATTTATGATGGTGTATTATGCGGGGTATTATTAAGATTATTAAGATGAAATTTTTAATTACTATGATTTTTATTTATTTTTTATTTTTATTTATTTATTTTTTGTTTACGTAATTAATGTATTATGGAGACATGATTACGAAATATGCAATTAAAAACGATAGATGCTAAAATAGAAACTAACTAATATATACTAGTTTACGCAGAAAGTCTACACATGCAAATCTATATTACTTATACGTGCAACTATATGTAAGTTATATGTGAGCTAGGGGAATGTCGAGAAAGAACTCATGCAATTGAATACCGCGTACGTGAATTGATGTAACATACACATACAAAAATATTCTAAGCAGGTGGTTTGAAGCTACGCATATATCCAAATATATTCGAATCATATTAATTGTGTTAACGTGAATATGTAATGACGAACCACCTTTACATGCAAGGAGTTCTCATGCCAACATACAAATATAGGAGGTAAAACAGGTTATAGCAAATAATATCCTCGACAAAGTTTGAGGAGTTTAAGAGTTTGAAACCCCAAGGCCCCGCGATTCCTCGATGATAGCGATCGACTAACTCCCCGAGCTTATGCTTACTAGAAAACAGGACCGGAGAGTCCAAAAGAGTACTCGAAAAGGAAAGTGGCTGTACAGACTGAAAACCGAGTGTTGATACTCTAGGTTAGTCTCGCGTGCTACTAATTCAGTCTCGTCCGAGACTCTTTTGTCTGTTTAGTTCTTCAAATTCCTACGGAGTACTTAGACTGTGCTAATGAAAATAAACAAAACTTGGTTCACAGATATTTGTTAGTAGCAAAAGTTAGGGTAAAGAGTTACGTAACTCATTAATATTGTAACAGAAATGAAAATTAAAAAGATGAGGAGGTAGGGGAGGGGGTTTTTATGGATGTATTCCAGTTATTACGTTAAGTCCAGAGTCTTTCGGCGTGCAGTGGCGCCATTTGATTTGCACGCATTTTATTTCACGTTTATTGGTTTTCTTGATTAATTAAGTTCGAGGTCCACAGTCTGAAGTCCGAAGTCCAAAGACCAAAGTTCCAAGTCCAAAGTCCAGATAGTAAATGCGTTTTCGTCAAGTTACCTTACTCACGTGGGTTTGGTAGGATAGGTCGAGTAAGGGATCGTCCAAACCTTAGGGCTCGGAAAAGGTTCACAACTGGAATTACAACTTTTGGTGAGTAGGATTTTTAGGTTTTTTTTAGTTGGTTTAATTAATTTTACGGTAATGCAATTAATGTAAATTACTACGGTGATTTTGATGTAGGTAAACAAAGATGGAGAAACAGGGAGAGAGTTAATCATGCTCATGCAAAAATCATTTTTCAACAGTTTACTACCACATCACTACATCTCTAATTGCCTCGCGGTGTTGGAGACGACGCCGAAAGTATTGATCCCTAGCGCATGCCCATATCTCTAGGTCGCATTGCACTAGCATAAGGAGTTTAACTAATATCTCATCTCTGGTATATTATTTCAGCTCCTGGCTCGATTTCACATCAGCTGGACAAATTGGAGAGCTGTTTGACACTGCAGAGTCGCTAGCGAGCGACATTGGGTCGCAAGACGAGACCGCTCGAGCATCAAAGACTCCAAATTGGTACAGATCTCATCATTTTGGGACCGGATGTCTAATCTATGCCTAAATCCTAAGTAGTGATTCTAGAATATTAAAGAGTCAATCCGATTTTCACATCGAAGCAAAGATAACCCTCCCTCGAGGGGATTAGCTCATAGTCATAGAAGGAATAATAAAACTTGTTGTATACATTAAGTAAATAAATGCAGGACAGGAATTAAACTAGAAAAGAAATAATTGTTATTAAGGGTAAAATAACTTACAGTATTTAAACTGCTGGAATGAAAATGACAGAATGTAAGTACTGAAAGAAAACTAACTAAAGCTAAGCAGATGCTAAAGCATGAAAATACTGAAGGAAGATATATGAAGGCTACCCCCTCATATATATAGGCTGGAGACTGGAGACGGTTTTAATTTAGTTTTGGCCTTTTGTTGAATTGAGAGAATCAAAACCTTGAAATACAAAGTTTTGGTTTTACCCGGTTTAATTTAGCTTTGTCCTTTTCTTTATAAGGTTTTGTCTTTTTATGTTTTGTTTTCGTCTTTTAGCCCAATTCAATTCAAACATTGAATTGGTACATGTCTTTCCTCTTGCAAGGTGGCACCAAATTGAACTCATCACTTGCCACCTGCCTATGTTGACTCGTCATGCCTTTGGGCCCGCAGAGTGGGTCCACTTAGTACGTCCAGTGGCGGCGCCGATTTTGGCGTTTTTACGACTTTCTGTCCTTGCGCAAAGTTCGTCGCCCGGGTCGCTATGGCAGCTTCACTAGCCAACGTTGGCATCTAGATTTATCCGATTTGAGCGGAAGGAAGTCGCTCGCTTCTTTATATGTGGACCCGCTTACGACCGGTTTTGTTCTTTTGGAAACTTCGGCTTTAGTCAGGCTTTGTTGGGCTTCACGGGGGTTGAGTGGGAAACTTTAAATATTCCAGTATTCCCGTACTTTGATGCATGTTTTATCATTATATTCATTTTAATTGCGAAAACCTGCAAAAGTACGAAAATATAATTATTACATGATTATTAAACACATAATCGACCAAAATGCTATGTCTCTCGGGGTTTAATATTACAGTTTTGGGTGCTTATCAGTACACATATAGTTATCACAACAACTAATATATAATATATAATATAGTGGCTGCACTTTTGCTCAAAGCTGCCTACGTATCCAAATCTTTCAAGATTGGAATCAAGCCTTCGTAGTTCTTATCAGTCACATAGTCAAAATCAAAGTTCATCAGTGTCAATATATATAATTGCATAATACCACGTCAAATCTTTATTAGATAATGCCAAACATGTTTATACAAGTTTCGACAACATGTTAAAAGTTTGAAAAAGTTAACAATCAAAAAGTTAACGGTCAACAGTCAAAGTCGATGGTCAACATTCAATAATCCTAGACCAGTGAATCAGTGATCATCCCAACTAGGTCCAAACCCAAACCCATGTTTAAAATAGTTCAAACCATGGTCCTAGACCCACCTAACCAAAGCCAAAACCAAAGCCCAAACCTTATAACCTGGCCCAAAAGTCTAAACCGACCTAATGACTCAACCTGACCCACTTTAAATCATAAGGATCCAGCCCCAAACAAAAATGAAAATCGACCCAAACAAACAAAAGAGATTATTTCGGCCCAAGCCTAACTAACCAACATATCTAATAAACTTAAAACCAGATTGGGAGCACCGGATCACGCTCTCGGTCATCCTCACCAGCAGCTCTCCTTCCACCATCGGCCACCACGAGTTGCACCCACTACCACTCCAAAACCAACCGAAATCACTCAAGGTGAAAAACCCAACCACTTTAATTAATACAAAAACTCTAATTCATCAGTTCGAATAATATCTCATCATATCAACCATAGATCTCGACCTCCATTAACAACCCATTCAAGCTTCAACAGCCCCACTCGATAGTATCCACTCAACACAATACACCGCCCAATCACCAAACCAATAGCCACCATATCCAGTTCAAACAACAACCCAAATCAACTCGACATACACCAACAATAGTTCAAACAAAAATCAATAAAATCAATTTACCCAAAATCAACAATTCTGATAGTAACAACTTTATATCAATAGTTTATAAATAATTAAAATCGATTAATATTCAAATCTTTTTATCATAAAGCTTTGTTTCAACAGTATGCAGACTAATTCGAGAATAAGCAGAACAAAATGGAAAAACTTATATTTTTGACAGAAGATTTAAATAGGCTATAAGCTACATGAAAATCCAATAGTTCAGTGAATGAAAAAAAAAAATATCTACTCACCTATGTTGTATTTACGAGCGACGTGAATGAATATAAACTTGGGAACGAAAAATGTCACGTAACAGTCATCAGAAAGCAATCCCAATAATCTTCACCTTTCTCTCTTTTCCACTCTGTGTAAAACTCTATCTGTGTTAAAACTCTCCGTGTAAACTCCTGTGTAAACTCTTTTTTTTTTTCAAAACCCCCGAAAACAGGGAAGAAGGTTTATCCTCTTTACCCACGTACGTTTCCTCTCTCCACTAATCTTTATCCTATTTTGTTTTATTTTATTTATTCTTATTATTATTATTAATCATATATTATAAAAATAATAAATAAAAATAGTCGGGTGTTATATAGCTAGTGGTGAACTTGTTACTGGAAAAAGGAGTTAATCAAGTTTCTACTTTGCCGAGCAGGAGATACTAGATGGAGTTCTCATTTTGTTTCGGTCAATTTGTATAGTTCTTGAAAGCGTCATTGTGAGATACAAAAAGAGAATGATAAAGAACTACTAAGCTTTTCTTATTCATTAATAGTGTTTTATAATGTTCTCTCATTCCTCTCTAGTTTACATGTGAGAAATAGAAAAATAATTAAAGTGTGGGAAATGAATCTGGTCCTTATCTCTTTTGCATCCAATCATTTTATAGTTCCTCCATATGACTTCATCTAATAGCTTTGTGACATGTGTCCATTCCTTTATCACTCTTTTATACTTGCAATTTATACAATGATTGAAATAAGGGCAAAAATAATTAGTGTACGATATTTGGCCACCACAGTCATGAAGAACGGGTCAAGCAACTCTATGTGTGGAGAAGCTAAAGGTGCTATTTTTGCAATGAAAAGTTTTGAGCTTGTCTTTCTTTTTCATTTATTGCATAAGACTATGGGAATTACTAATGTCTTGTGTAAAGCCCTGCAAGAAGAGTCCTAAGACATTTTAAATGCTATCAACTTAGTCTCCAGTACGAAAGCACTTCTTCAAGAATTAAGAGGATCTTCTTGGGACGCTTTCCTTAGCGATGTGATTTTGTTTTGCAAAAAGTGTGACATTGATATGCCTGATATGGGTGCTTGACACATGGCGGGTACATGTCGTTCTTGCCAGCAGTAAGATTACATTACTGTTAAGCATCACTACTGCATCGAGTTATTTAATGTTATAATAGATTACCAGTTGGTGGAATTAAATAATAGATTTCCAGAAGAAATAATAGAGCTTCTTTATCTTAGTTCCGCTTTGGATCCGAAAGATGCTTTTAAGTCCTTCTGCATTGATGACATTTGCAAACTACCGCGTCGAATTATTTGATGTTGTAATAGATTACCAGTTGGTAGAATTAAATAATAGATTTCCAGAAGAAACAATAGAGCTTCTTTATCTTAGTTCCGCTTTGGATCCGAAAGATTCTTTTAAGTCCTTTTGCATTGATGACATTTGCAAACTCGCCGAAAAGTTTTATTGTGGAGACTTCACGAAGCAAGATATACATCATTTGAGAAGTCAACTGCAACGTTACAAACTTGATGTGCTCAAGCATCATCTTTTTCAGAAATTGTCTACCATCTTCGAATTATGTCAAAGACTAGTTGAAACAAGAAAGATAAAGATCTATTATTTGATTGATAGATTTATTCGTCTTGTCTTGATACTTTCTATTTCCACGAAAACTACAGAACAAGCATTCTTAGCTATGAAATTGCTCAAAACACAGCTTCGTAACAAGATGGGGGATGAATTTCTTGCAGATTGCATGGCAATTTATATTGAATGGGAATTTGCTAAAGAAGTTGATTTGGATGCAATAATAGATGTATTTGATAAGAATCCAGCCACGCAGGTCAAAACTTCACTAGTGTGATGCTAATGTGCTATGTTATTCTTGCACATTTCTTTGTTTTGTTTGTCTAGGTCTATAATGAAAACACTCGTTTGTCCATTTTGGGTAAGGTAATAAAAGCGATAACTCTTTTGTTTATAATGCTAGCTAATTATGAACTCAAATATATATTCATATAATTTTCTATAGACATTGATTATTGGTTCCTAAAAAAATCTTTAAAGATTAACTCCATGGCAGCCCCTCCTGATTAAATCCTGGATCCGCCCCTGGGAACATGAATCTAAGAAAAGCAGAAAAGAGGTTTTGAATATAATACACTATAGCTATGATTTAAAATTGGATCTGGTGAGCTTCTACCTTCTCAGCCGTAGATGATGGTTGAATGATGAGGTTATAGTCTATCTAACTAAGTAATTAATGTGTGCTATATGTGAGCCTTACCCTCTTACCAGAATCTAACTGATTATTATTATTATTATTATTATTATTATTATTATTATGTTCCCTTATTTTATTGTGTACGAAGTTGATTTCTACGTACCTAGAGTTGCTTAGGCGGGGTCATACAGTAGGAAGGATGTCTGTCGAATTACCTCATAGAAGACCCGATTATGAAACTTACACTATTTTGCCAGACACATTGTTCAAGGTATTAAACAACAAAACCAATACTAAACCAGGAACAACAAACTAAACCATAATACCTCATAATACGTCATACATTAGGAAGGATGTATGTCGAATTACCTCATCGTACGGCACGAACAAATACTAGTACACAACAAAACCAGCCAGGAAGACCACCAAACTAAAAAAATAAAATCCCAATCCAAAATTTGATCTATTCATCACAGCTTACGCTGACTGGTTACCACAAATACTTTGCATCGAGATACATTCGTCATAAATAAATATCAACAATATGCAAATCAATTCAATGATTTTATTCTGCCTCAAAGAATGAGAATTTTAAAACCACTAATGCACAAAACCAGAAGGACCACCATGACGGCAAGCCCAAGCCCAAAAGTACGTAGACCATGGTTGGGTTCGGGGTGGCCCAATTAAGTTGCAGGAGTGCACGACACCCCAGATTAAAACAATCTTCGAACTTTCTCTCACCAGTTCGTGCTTCAAAACCTCAACAACAATCAGGTAAACTCCTATTTTATTCATCAACTTATTTTCCCATGAAATTTTGTTAGCAAATTTTTTTTCAATTAATTTAAGTCATTGTACTACTGTTTAACTACTACTACTAAACATGCCCATCTTTAAAACACCATTTAATGGCTATTCAGTTAAGTTTAATCCTTTTTATGAAAACCGTTTAGCAGTAGGAACATCACAAAACTTTGGAATACTAGGCAATGGAAAAATTCATGTTCTAGACTTAAATCCATCAGGCCCCATCATTGAAATTTCCGTGATTCGACACTGGCGATGGTGTTTCTGACGTTACATTGTCTAAAAACAATGAAAATCTACTTGTTCGCTATTGCCGATGGTTCGCTTTAAGGCTGTATGACCTTGCATTACCACCAACTCAAAACCCGATACGTTCGTTACATGAACATACTCGTGAAGTGCATTCGGTTGATTGGAATCCGGTTAGGAGGGATTCATTTTTAAGTTCTTCTTGGGATGATAGTGTAAAGCTTTGGACTATTGATAGGCCTATAAGTGTTAGAACTTTTAAGGAGCATGCTTATTGTGTTTATTCGGCGATATGGAACCCGCGGCATGGGGATGTTTTTGCTTCGGCTTCGGGTGATTGTACACTTAGAATTTGGGATGTTAGAGAGCCTAATTCTACTATGATTTTACCTGCACATGATTTTGAGATTTTGTCTTGTGATTGGAATAAGTATGATGATTGTTTACTTGCTACTGCTTCGGTTGATAAGTCGATTAAGGTTTGGGATGTGAGGAGTTTTCGAGTTCCTGTAACAGTTTTAAATGGGCATAGTTATGCTGTGCGGAGAGTTAAATTTTCACCTCATAGGGATAGCTTAATTGCGTCATGTTCCTATGACATGACTGTATGTTTATGGGATTATAAGATTGAGGATGCACTTGTTGGGAGATATGAAAACCATACGGAATTTGCGGTTGGAGTGGATATGAGTGTACTTGTTGAGGGTCTTTTTGCGAGTACCGGTTGGGATGAGCTTGTTTATGTATGGCAGCATGGAACTGATCCAAGGGCGCCTTGAAGAAAATTTGTTTTTTGTTTTGGAGCAGGAGAAGTGTAATTGGAAACAATGCTTAACGTACAGAGAGAAATTGAGGGGGAGAAACTCTCTATTAAAATTTTCCAGCAAGCACCTCACCTAGATCAACTAATTAGAAGCAATTATCATGTGTGGGGAGACGTCCAAGAGAGAGAGCTGGGATTTGTTGGTGTTAATTTGCACGGGATGTTTTCGAAACCGAAGTTCAATTCCCGCGGGAATTCTGGATTTGCTTTCAACTAGTGAGTAATCATTTACCCAAGGTTTAATTCTATATTTGCCTGACTAATATGCAATGAATTATGTTATTTGATGGATAGTAGTCTTTCTGTTTTTAACACCAATTTCTGATGGACTTTTGATTGGAGTTTTGGCATGATATTTACCATTAGAAACTTTGTATAACTTGTTAGTAAATCATAATAGAGGTGGAGAGGAATATTCAAACCAATTGATAATCATAGTTGATTTAATTGTTTGGGTCCATACATATATAGATGGTGTCTGCACTTTAATTTAATTGTTGTTTCGGAGTCTTGGCTAGAGATGATGAGTGAACGATTATCGCTCATCTATTGAACTTTCTTTTATACGGTAATGATAATCTCATTATTTGGTTTCCTTAGTAATTGGGCTATACTGTTGATTTTTCACCTTATTCTATTCTTCATAGAAATTTTGGTGTGTTTGCCTTGTTGTTAAGGTGGTGTTCATTTGGTGTAACTCGGTCGAGAAGTTAACCCGTCAGAAAACAGGTTCTGCCCCAGTTTTGGAACCGCCTTTTAACATAATTAGGCTATGATTCAAACCCTTGTCGAAACATGAAAAATAATTTCTGTGTGCCTACGTTCTAGCCCAATTGGCCTCATCACGTTCCGGCGCCTGTGGAGAAAGATTTTGTGTTTAGAAGTTTGGTCGGCAGAAAACAATGCGTCAAAAATCAGTTTCTGCACACTGTATTTGAGTCCAGCTTTCACATATTTCGAATGAGATTGAGAATTTTTGTAAAGCGTAAGAAAGTAAGTTCTGTGTGTTACCTTTACAATGCAAAAAGCCTCGTTGCTTTTGGATAACTGTGGAAAGAGTTGTGCTATCTCGAAGATGGTCCGTCAGAATTCTTGTTCGCTGAAAATTAGGATTTTTACTAAGTTCGCGCTATAATTACTCCTCGATAAATTGGCATTGGGACTTCGAGTTCTACATGAAAAAGTAAGTGTATATATCCTAGTTTTCAAATAATCAAGTGGTGTATTATTTGGATAACTGTAGAAAACGTTATTGTATTGGTAAGTTGGCTAGAAAACCTACCATGTTCTCTTTTTATGTGCAAGAACCTATTTTGGAAAATATTTCTAGTAACGAACAAAAAGTTTCTTAAACCTTTCTTGGGTGTTTTGTATAGTGTTTGTAGCCTATGTTTCGATTGTGGTTTTGTTTGGAACTGACATGAATCTTAAGATAGTTTTGGAGACCCAAAAGTATAATAAAAATCCGTTTTTGAGCAATTCTAACTTATAGGTTTATTGTGCATCATTAGGGCTGAAACTTTATATATGATGTTTTGAATATGAACGTTATCTAAAGCGAGAATAATGATTATTTTGCGCACGGTTATGTATGACAATTATGTTTTTAGTTAAGAGTTATATAAGGCTTGATTCTAATCTTGAGAAATTGGATATTTGTGTAACTATCGTGGTCGTGGTTAGGGATATTTGTGTGTTATATTATAATGATTTTAGACTATGTAGTTAAGTTTGAATTAATATATATATGTTAGCTAGTTTTACTCGTTTAAAATATGCTTTGTAGGATGATATTATCATATAACGATGTAGGTAAATATACTAACATTCTTACAGGTGTGGATTATCATATAACGATTTTGAACAAGGTAAATTTATTTTATTTATTGGTTAACTTTGATAAAATGACGCCTCTAGAGGAACTAACAATCATGATGTAAATTTTATAATGTTTTTAGTAGATTTTAGACGCGTTAGAGAAACTAATGTCTTCCAAGGGAAGGAACTAAATTGTCTCGAGAAGTAAGGGTTACTTAACTGTTCTGGCATTCGTTGAGGCGGTTAAGTAATTGGGTTGAGTAATGAGATATATATTGTTATGATTTTCAGGTTATGACATGATTAAAATTTATGAAATGTTGAAAATAAAAAGGGAGTTTTGCCGGAATTTTTGTAGGATTTTCCTGTCTTTGTATAGTTTGGGTTTTGCTTGGTTGGTTTGTATCACGTCTCGAGTTTTGTAATGATTGTAAATGTCACGTGCATTTGGTATTTAGTCATTATAAAATTTGGGGTATGACAATAACATAATGATGTCTCCTCCATGTATCATTTCCCTAAAAGAGATTGACGAGGTGAGACATTATGGTGGAACTTTTATAACTATGATTTTAAAGATTGAAATGGTTTACTTCTTATTTATATGCATTTACATATAATGCTACTTATGCCCAAAAAGATTTGCAATGTAGTTTTAGACTCAACTTGTGTTTTGCATTGTTCTGTAGTTGATAAGCATCTATGGAGAAGCGCTAAAAGCTACATAACTGCATTATAGCATCAGAAGAACTATTGAAGAACCATTTGGGCAAAAAGTCCAGACCTGCATTATAGCATCAGAATAACCGTTGATAACAAAAGAATTGAAGCGAAGGAGTTGCATTGTGAAACCCCACTAAGCAAAGACACTTGATTCCAACGCATGAGCAATTACACAAAAAATACTGATGTTAATCTTTCAAGTTTTCTTTCAATCTTAGAAGAAACACTAATCTGATATATTTTATTTTCATGTATCTTGCACGGATTCTACCTATGCATGAGAGTAGTTCTTTTCTTGGAGATGGAGGGTCAAACTCAAAGTAATCATTTGACTATATTCCTCCGAATATCAATCCAGGAGATTTAGGAACCGTTGAGATCAAGCTGCTCCCATTTTATTTAAAAGACAAAAAAAACAAAAAATCAAAAATGAAACGATCAAACAGCAGCAAATTGTTACAAATCATGGCAAATGATATTTGTCTAGTATCATCAAGCACTCGCAAATTTAAATTTGCTATAAATAATTTACAATTGTCTCATGGAAAATTTGCCATTAGCAAAATTGTGACAAAATTTGCATTTTTTTTAAAAAGATTATAGGGTTGAAGCCGACAAATTTGCATTTACCATAACTCCTATCAAACATAACCTAAATAATACAGTTTTTTTAAAAAATCAACCATAGTTTTAATAAATCCATGATCGATTAAATAAATAAATAAATCCATGGTCCATAAAGTGAATAGACATTTTGGATTCTCCCATAGGTAGTAAGTGAATAGAAATTTTGGATTCTCCCATAGGTAGCAATGACAATAGTAGGGAAAGAGTACCTCATGAAAGTTTCTCCCAAATCAATAAAAGATGACTCTTGCTACAAGTGACAACAGAGGCACAAGTGCGTCTTCAACCATTTTCTTGCTCACTCTAGCTATGATGCTTCTAAAATTGTTTGATGTGAACGCCATGCATGCTTACTCCTCCGTACATGCCATGAATCAGAGTCCAGGTTGGACAGTTCATCTCCTAGTACGTCGAGTCTTTATGTAGTGCTTACCTTTTGGGAAATTGGTCTTACACTCCTAGCAATGTACTCAGCATTGCGAGGGTCACACGTAAACAAAATCTCCTGACAGCCAGTTTTTTACAGTTGTACGTGTTGTAGATAGTCCAGTCATGCACACGGCGTGCATTTTTAAATGAGAGAAGGGGGAATATCCCACAATATATAGGCCATTGTATTAAGACTTAATTCCTGTGCTTAGATACCATGTCAGAGAGAAGAGGCAAATCATTGCAAGACAAAACTCTGGCCATTTCAAAAGTTGATAAACTAAAGAGTTTAGAATAGAATGTAGCTGCTTTTTTGTGTCATTGTTACTTAAGACTGTTAAGAGCTAATGGCTTATGCAATAGCTTTTCTTTGCTAATGGCTCGCATTAATGTTCATTAACTTCATTGTTTCACTCTTTCTAGGTGATTGGACCCACTCAATAACCTCCGAGAGACTCCTAGAGTGCATCTCTAGAAAACCATATACCCCTGTCCATATCAGAAATGTGCGAATAAGTGATTACGAAAACATAAATCTTGCTATTAGGCTGGGTGAAATGGCTCCTCATTCCCTCAAAAGTGGAGGGAGTTGCGGTGGTTTTTGCCCCTTATCTCCATAATACTCTCTATAGAGAGAAATATTAAAGAATAGAGAGTGCATTCCACGCGAGTTGAAATGGCGTGGTTTGTAAAAATCCAAATGGCGCCACTTAAAGTGGCGTGGAATGCATTTTTCAATTTCATACAGCGTCATTTGAAGTGGCGTGGTTTGTAAAATCCCAAACGACGCCACTTGAAGTGGCATAGAATACATTTTTTTTTCAAAAATTCCGTGCCGGTGGAAATGGCGTAGAATGGTCCGAACCATTAGACACCAAAATTGACTCCCCATCCTCAAAACACTATTTTTTGGTGGAATGGAGATAGAGAGTGATGCACCATTGGACTCAGCCTTAGTAGTTTTGGTTTCTCTCCCCCAACAAAGAAGATTGCTGTTACAGGTATTATTCAAGGAGGAATCGACATTTTATTCATTGTTTCCTCCCAATTCCATATCATCATCAATCAGCACCCGTCACAATCTTAGGTATAATCTTAATAGAATCCCCACATGAAGATAAGGCATGATTTCACAATATTGAATACTAATGAAGAAGAAAATAAGGTTAGGGGTTGGAGGGATGTGCTTTTGTTCATTTCCTGGAAACCATTTTACTTGCTTGTCCACACGCTTGTCCGAGTCTTACTTTAGGAGAGTGATGTTGTCCTAATCACCTATCCACCACTCATGTTACAACTAAAAATAAAATAAAAAAAGACTACATAATTTTATACTAGGGATGCAGGTGCTACTAGCAAAAGTCGGTAAAATTTTTAGGTGATAATACTAGATATTTGGTGCTCGAACCGCATCAAAAGATTATTCATAGGCTTGCCAAAAAAATAATAATAAAAAAAAATAATAATAATAACGTGGGATAGGTGCTCAACACACATTTTTTTCTCAATGGCTACTACACTCTCTTTCAAATATGTATGTTGTCGTTGATTACTACCAATTTATTTTAGCTCAACTCTTATCCAGTCCAAAAACATTTGAGTTAATAAACTTTTTCTTTACACAGTATTACAGATACACGCTTTATTTTAACAAATTAACTTTGATACCCTCATATAATAATCATGACCATAGTACAATACTGCAATGTGTCGTCTAATTTGTTTTTCCCATTATCCATTGATCCACAATCAGATTAATCTAATCACTGTACCAAACCTTTTCTAAAAGTCTAACTCAAGAGATAATACAATCATGTTGTAAACTTTATTCCTTGTAGGCTTTTTTAATTTCAAGATTTTGCACTACATCTCCTAACAACAAAGTGCATAATTCATTATGTGTTGACCATTTATCTCAAATCAAGAATCCGATTACATGGCCAAGGTTAATTGATCGTTTTTAGTTCTCAACTTCTCACATGTTTATCGGGGACGAACTTTCTTAAGGTACAAATAGCTAATGAACTTTTGCAATTTGTCAAAAGTTCTTATCCATATATTTTGCCTGACTTCTATCGAATGTACAGAACCTGGGTTCCACCATGAGCCAATCATTTGCAGTACGGCACCATTCACAATAGGTAGAGGATAAAACTCGAACACATCAGTTCTTTTTAGTGTTGGGGAAAACGATACAAACGATCCCAATAAAATAACTTGCGCTTGGACAATCTACTACTCCAATAAAAAACTAATCTTTCACTATAACCAACAACCACAATCATAAATTATGGATATAACTATCACAAACAAGCAATATAAATAGGGTCTCTTAAATACACGCTCCAGTTCCTAAGAGGACACTCTCCGACTCGGGAATCGGTTTTGGTTAAGAGTAACCCAGCCGGTTTACTAAAAAATTAGAGGGGAACTTAGAGGGGAACGCTCCAGAAACCGGGTGACTTTCTATTCATTATTTTAGTATTATTTTCATAGGTTACTAACATTGTAAAATACCTTCGAGACTTTCTCTTCTCTCCTCCTCCCTGCCACCCCCACCGCCTCCTCTCCTTTCTTTACGTTTAAACTACTATAAATAAAAAAAAAAAAAAAAAAAAAAAAAAAAAAAAAAAATGGTTGAGCTTCTCAAGAAACTTCAGAAAGTTATGAACAGTAACGTTATGACAGTTCGTTCTAACGAGTTTATTTTTAAAAGAATAGGATTTGCTATCCAGAAAGGACTTGCAGCGCAACTTGTTACACATTTGTTCTAATTATTTGTAAAATTCCTTATCAGTATTAATAAAATTTTCACTTAAAAAAAAACACCCGAGTCTCGCTTTGTTTGGAGTTTTCGCTTTGTTTTTTGGAGAAATTGGATTTTGGTAGTGGGATTCTAAATTGAAGAAATTACATTTACTGTTCAAAGCATAGTAAAGTAGTATCTAGTTGCTGACAATTACTCAAAATGTTGGTGTTTAGTTGCTGAAAAATATTGGTATCTAGTTGCTGAAAATTGTAATAGTAACGAAATTAAAACTCAATTTCGCTATCAAGTTGCTAATTTGATAAATGGTATCTAGTTGCTGCAAATTGCTCAAAATTTTGGTGTTAAGTTGTTGAAAATTGTATTTGTAAAGCGGTAACCAGTTACTAAAACTCAATTTCGGTATCCCTAATTTGAGAAAATTGCTCAAAATTTTGGTGTTCAATTGTTGAAAATTGTAATCGTAAAGCGGTAACCAGTTACCGAAATTAAAATTCAATTTCGGTATCCAGTTGCTAATTTGATAAATGGTATCTAGCTACTAAAAATTACTCAAACTTTTGGTGTTCAGTTGTTGAAAATTGTATTTGTAAAGTAGTAACCAGTTACTAAAACTCAATTTCGGTATCCCTAATTTGAAATAATTGGGTGAAATATTGAGATGTCTAACCCTAAACCCTAAACCCTAAATTGAAATATTGATAAATGGTATCTAGTTGCTCAAAATTTTGGTGTTTAGTGGTTGAAAATTGTATTTGTAAAACTCAATTTCGGTATCCCTAATTTGATAAATGGTATCTAATTGCTCAAAATATTGGTGTTTAGTTGCTGAAAATTGTATTTGTAAAGCGGTAACCAGTTATCGTAATTAAAACTCAATTTCGGTATCCAGTTGCTAATTTGATAAATGGTATCTAGTTACTGAAAATTGCTCAAACTTTTGATGTTCCATTGCTGAAAATTGCTCAAACTTTTATTTGGTGTTCTGTTGTTGAAAATTGTATTTGTAAAGTAGTAACCAGTTACCGAAATTAACATAAGATTGAGAAGACTACAACATTCTACGATTCCTCTTTTTTCCCCTTCCCTTTCACAATAACTTTTGTCCCAAACCCATGACATATGTTGTCAACTTCCACTTCCAATTCCAATGTAAGCTTTCAATGTGTTTAAATTGGACTTAAATTCAATAAAAAGAAAATAATTAGACATATACCCAACTTAAAGAAAATAATTGAAGTAGAGAAGACAAGTCAAACAAATTATCTTGCAAGTGTGTGGATTGGGTGAGTTTTCATGCTCACCACCTCCCATAGTTTTAAGTTTTTGTAATTTTCTATATTAGAAATTGAATGGAGAAGAAGTGTTTAAAGAGAAGTAGATTTGAGGGTGGGGAAAGAAAGAGAGTAGAAAAAGGGCTAAAATTTGGGTTTGAATTTAAGTTTCAATTTGAGGGGGAAGCCAAAAAGTTGAAAATGAGTTTTGAGTTTGATTTTGAGAGGGAAATTCAAATCAACCTAAAAAGTGAATAAATTGATTTCGAAATTTCATATAAACAATTGGGCAAAATATTGAAATAGTATTGAATTATTGAATAATAGGTCGAAATATCAAAATTGTTTTGAAATATTGAAATAATTGGTCAAAATGAAAACTCAATTTCGGAAGTCGAGATATCAAAATAATTGAAATATTGAAATATCGAGATGTCTAACCCTAAACCCTAAACCCTAAATTGGGAATATTGAGGAATCTCAGATTTTGATACCATTACAAATTAAAATAATAAAAATAAAAAACATATATAATAAAATAGGTGTTAGATTAGATAATGAATATTAACTTCCAAATGTACTAGATGATAGATACTATATTCAAAATATAGTTAGAACTGTATTTTTTTTTTTTTTTTTTTTCCCGAAATATAATTCTATTATTATTAGAACTGTATTGGCTAAACCCTAAATTTATGTACAGTTGCTACATACCAATTATGAAATCATAAATAATAACCAAAATGTTTTATTATGGAATGTAAAATGGGTTTAAATTATATCATTTAATCAAATTGTAATTTGTTGGTAAAAATTTAGATATTAAATCGATTCAAATAAAGTCTAGTTAGAACTATACTGTTTCAAACCCTAAATCCTAAACATAAGTAAAGTTGTTACTAATTCTGAAATAAAAAATTACAACCCAAACGTTTTATTATAGATTGGAGAACGGGTTAATTTAAATAATTATATTGTCTAATTCAATTTTAATATGTTGGTAAAAATTTAGATATTAGATTCAAAGTGTAGTTAGAAATGTACTAATTCAAACCCTAAACCCTAGACATAAGTATAGTTGCTACCAATTCTGAAATAAAAAATTATAACCTAAACGTTTTATTATAGATTGGATAATGGGTTTAAATTATATTATATAATCCAATTTTAATTTGTTGGTAAAAATTTAGATATTAGATTCAAAGTCTAGTTAGAACTGTATTTATTCAAACCCTAAACCCTAGAGACATGTACAATTGCTACCAATTCGAAAATAAAAAATTATAACCTAAATGTTTTCTACTTGTTAGAATTAAGTTATATATCACCTAAAATAACTACAAATAAGTTAAAATATGCTAATTATTAATCAAATTATTATCAAAATTATTATCAAATAGATGATGAAACATTTAAATATTGGAATTTGACAACATAGCAACAAGATACTGAATGGTTTAAGAATTTTCGGTGTCTATATATTGTATATTTACTTGGTAAATGGTAACCCGACACTATAATTTATGGTTATGTTTCAGCAACCCGTTACCGTGGTTTATAGTATTTTACGGCAATGTGTTACCGTTCCTCAAAATAGCACATACATCAAGATTACACAAAATTTATTTTGAAATCTAAGATTCAAACTATCGTAATCCATTTAGTTTCAATTCCATTAGGCAATTTCAATTACATTAATCTCCAATTTATTCTTTTTCATGTTCAATTGGTTCTTATAACATCATATAATCTTCAATTTATTCGACATTGAGATATGGGTAGTTGTATTGCGATAAATAGTTCATTTGAGAGTTGGGTAATGATACATACTCCATTTGAGAGTTAAAATATAGAGGTATTGAGAGTTGAGAAGTAGAGGAAAATTGAGTTGAGTTGAGTCAAGAAAAATTGAGTTGGATGTAGATAATTGGAGAAAGAGAGTGTATTTTGATAGTGTATAGAGTTGCATAGTGCAAATTAGTTAGTTAAGGGTAATAGGAGGTTACCACTATTTTTTATGGGGAGTGCCCTCTAAGAAAAAATGGGTTTTAAGTTGGGACACAAATGTAATAACAAATTTCCGGTCGGAGAGTGCCCTCTTAGAAATTGAGAGTGTATTTAAGATTACCCTATAAATATTAGAGAAAGTAAAACATACCACAACACAAAGATGTACCATGGTTCAGCCAATGATGCACCATGGTTCAGCCAATGATGCCTACTTCCAGAAGAGCTAATCCTTTTTATAAGTATGGAAAGGAAGATTACAATCACTCCTCTCAAGTCTCTCCACCTTACTAGATCACTCCTATCTCCTTACAAGTTTTTCTTTTTGCAAGGGTTTTCTTTCAATTTTGATTGCTCTCAAAATTGGGTTTCTATTCAAGACTTGGTTTTCCAAAACCTAACTTCTGTTTTATAGTAATCTGAAATTTCGGCGCGTCTGTGAAATTTCGCGTTACTGTGGAAAAAATCAGAACCTGCAAGTTTTAGGCATGAGCGCGCCCGCTCTTAGATAGGCAAATCCGAGCGCGCGCGCGCCCTCTTATTTTCCCAGCTCAAAAAGTCCAATAACTTTCGTGTGCACAAACTGGAGACCATGCTCAAGTTCTGAATTCTTCTAAGGCATGAGAATGAGCGCGACCTCGCGCCTTCCCCAAAGCATATTGAGCGCGACCCGCGCCTTCAACTATACTGATCAGATGCCTTCTTCCTCACGCTCCCATGGTGAGGGATAAAACCAACAATCTCCCCCTCCCGATCCATGAGGGGGGATACCTCCATGCATTTCCAAATCAACAGGAGGAGTGTGCTACCATTCCGGTAGTAGCACAACAAATATCAAACTTACCTTTCGGTAAGACTTTGGTCATCATATTCGACCCGTTCTTGTCGGTATGGATCTTCTCAATACACAAATGCTTGTCTTCGAGAACTTCTCTAATCCAATGATAACGCACATGTATGTGCTTGGATCTAGAATAAAAACTAGGATTCTTGCACAAATGGATGGCGCTCTGACTGTCACATAAAACTACAAACTGTTTCTGCTTTAGCCCTAGTTCATCGAAAAACCTCTTCATCCATAGCATCTCTTTGCAACACTCAGTGGCTGCAATATACTCGACTTCTGTAGTGGAGGGGCAACACACTTTTGCAACTTAGATTGCCAAGAAACTGCTCCCCCTGCAAAAGTAAATAGATAACCAGAGGTGGACTTTGTAGAGTCAGCATCACCTGCCATGTTTGCATCTGTGTAGCCTTCAAGCAAGGTCTTACTTCCACCATAACAAAAACACACTTTGGAAGTGCCCTTGAGATATCTCAATATCTACTTAACACCTTTCCAATGCTCTTTACCCGAATTTGACAGAAAACGGGTTACAACACCAACGACGAAAGCAATATCCGGTCTTGTACACACCATTGCATACATTAAGCTGCCCACTGCGGATGCATAAAGAATCTTTTCCATTTGACTCTGCTCATGCTCACCCTTTGGACACATATCTTTGGTCATACGGAACTGGCCATCAAGCGGACAACTGACTGGCTTCGCTTGATCCATGTTGAATGTCTTCAACACCTTCTTAATGTAACTTTCTTAAGAAAGCCACAACTTCCCACTCTTTCTGTCACGAGTGATCCGCATACCAGGTATCTGCTTTGCTTGACCCAAATCCTTCATCTCAAAAGACTTACTCAAATCTTTCTTCAGCTTGGATATTTTGTTGATGTTCTGGCCAACTATCAACATATCATCCACATACAACAAGAACACTATGAAACTTTATGTACAAACATACAATGACCGAAAGCGGACTTCATGTAGCCATACTTCACCATAAAGGAATCAAACTTTATGTACCACTGTCTTGATGCCTGCTTCAACCCATACAAACTCTTTATCAGCTTGCATACTAGGTGCTCCTTGCCTTTGACCTCAAACCCCTCTGTTTGGTCCATGTAGATATCCTATTCAAGGTCTCCATGAAGAAAAGTTGTCTTGACATCTAGTTGCTCAATCTCTAGGTTCATACTTGCGGTCAGACCCAATACCACCCTGATAGAAGTCATCTTAACTACAGGAGAGAAAATTTCATCAAAGTCAATACCTTTCCTTTGATCGAATCCCTTCACAACAAAGTGAGTTTTGTGCCTTGGGTGTGGATTATTCTCCTCAAGCTTGACTTTGAAGATCCACTTATTCTTGAGAACTTTTCTTTCTTTCGGTTTCTCAACTAAGTCATAAGTGTGATTCTGATACAAAGAATCAATCTCATCATGCATGGCCTTCAACCACTTCTCCTTGTTTATACCTTCAAGAGCCTCCTGATAGTACATAGGTTCTCTACCATCAGATAGTAAAACATACGTATGTGGTGGATACATGGTTGAAGCTTGTCTATCTCTGTCGGACCTCCTTACCCCATATATCTTCTTGTGGCTCAGGAGGATGCACTTTATCCCATCATGAGCTATAGGATCATCATCATGAGCTTCAAACCCATGGTTTTTTGCATTCTCAATGCTTTCTACACGTTCCACAGTAGGAACTTCTGGTTCTAAGTCAACAAGATCATCAATGAAAGCTTCTAGCTTCTCACCAAAGTCTGTTATGGTTAGGTCTTCTAAGAACACAACATCTCGACTTCGGATTACCTTCTTGTTGATAGGATCATATAGTTTGTAGCCAAACTTCTCATCCCCATAACCCAAAAAAATGCACTGCTTAGCTTTGTCATCAAACTTGGATCTTTCATCCATGGGAATATGAACAAATGCCCTGCACCCAAATACCCTCAAGTATCCATAATCAACATCTCTGCCTGACCATACTCTCTCTGGATAATCACTATTCAGAGGCTTCGAAGGCGATATGTGATCATAATATGAAGACTCTATTATCTCAAACTTGTCCTTTTGAATATTCATTTCCTTCCTTCTTAAACCATCTCCTAATCCCCGCAACACCTAATAAAGACCTCTAGCTCAATTAGGAATAGGTTAGTGTGATAGTAAGTGGCAGATGTGTTTGATCGACTCTGGCTTCCTTGTTTGTCATTGAGATTGTAAGGTAAAGTGTGCCCACTGCACACTGGAGTAGCGAAACTTGAGCAGAAAAATCAAAGTTGTTTTTGTTTTGACATTTATGTGAGGACCTACTTAAGGACGCTATTCCGAGTTTTTCAGAAACGAACCTGCTAGGCATTTCATAGTATTACTCATAGTATATATATTTGTATCATAGATGATTGATTATTATGCATATATTAATTATCTTAGGTTTTTGACTTGGTTATTCTTATTCATTTGCTAGTGAGAAAAATAGATAGTTGAGACATGAATGAGGAAATAATAGTTTTATTTCTTAGTCGTTGTAGTATAGATGAAGTTTGTGAGTACCTTCACTGGAAAACTCTCACGAGGCTATAACTCGTCCACTAGGGAATTCCTAGTGGTTTAAGGCCTTGTTGCATATGGTCAATGCAATCGCACTCAGCGAAACGAGAGTAGTTAGAACTCCATTTTTGGTCACTTATTCTAATTTCTCATATTTGCTTGAGGACAAGCAAAATTCTGTTTGGGGGTGGTTTGATAAGAGCCCAAAACTGTAGTTTTAACCCTGTAACAGTCATACTTTTAGACCAATTATGTAAGTAATAATTAAGAGTTAATACTGATTACGTGTTTTTATGCGTTTCAGGCTTCAAAGTCAATTATGTGCAGAAATGTACCACTTTGATGAGATAAAGGAGAAATGGTTGGTTGCTAAGGAGTTCTGTGATTAAAGGCCAAGATTCAAGAAGACAAAGCCTTTCTAAAGACCGGTCAAAGCTGAAAAGTCAAAGTCAACGCGGGCAGAAACAGCACACAAGTCAGCAGAACTGCCAAAGGTCGTATCTTTAGACTCAGACCTCGTAATTGGGTCTACCTTATGTCAAAACGGCCAGCTCGGAAAGAGCTTTCCAATGGTCCAAGCCTTGGCCCAATCAGAGGAGCGAAAGTGGACGAAAAGTCTGTCGAAGCCAACTGCAGCTGAAGAGGCTTTTTTGGACTGAAAGAATTGGGTTTTGGGCCTGATTCTCTGGCCCAAAACATGGCTCCAAGCCCATGCACAATTTTTGGATCTGAACATATAAAAACAAAAGCTTAGCTCTTTGTTAATGGTAGCTAGTTAGACCTAAAAATATAGATAATTCTAGATCTAGTTTTCATTAAATAAAAATTAAGTTTAGTTCATTTCAATTCTTGTTTTAGATTAATCTTTAGAATCATTGTTCTTCATTAGTTGATAAATAAAATAGCTAGTTTGTCAATTTCGTTTTTGTCATTTACAATTGTTTAGATCTAAATTCCCTTATTACTTGTTATTAATTTCCTAGTTATTACTGGCGATTTAAATTATTGTTTAGATAAATTGCATAAAGATAGAATTTTCATATGATGTCTAGTTTTAAATCAATGGGAAATGATAGTGGTATGAATCAAGGTTAAACCTCCATTAGAGGGGTTGAAGAAGCCTTAATGACGCTTGATCTTTGTTAAACTTAGGAATCGCCATGATAATTATTCCACTCTAGAAACGATTAATTCACCATAAAAATGGGTTTAATCGCTCACATGCTAGTTATGAATTGGTAGAAATGCCATGTATAATTAGGGATTATAATTACTATTTTGATATGCAAAGCATTCAATTTGGATCACGACGAGTCTTTGTTAGTAGGATTAAGTCGAGTTAAGGTGGATTCAATTTCCTTTAATTCTTTATCTAGATTCAAACCCTTAGCATTCTCTCATTTCGTTATTTGTAACTTGTTAATTGTTTTCCCCTCGTAGTATAGAATTCCCTTCGTAAATCTCTCACTAGACTTAAGACCGATTAATTAGACTAGAAATCATTCCATGCTAAAGAACTAGGAGTGGAACGAATTTGTTACTCCACTCTATTTTGATATAATTGAGAGTAGAAAAATTGATAAATTAAGCACGTATTTAAGTTTTAGTTTACTTACGTTTTGAGTTTTATCATTCATTTCGTAGGTAAACTATCATTTTTATGTTTATCACAAGGATCTCTGAGTGACAGGAGCTATCGTGTGCATCATTTCTTGTCTTCTCGTAGAGGTATTCTAATGCCTTCCACAGGTTGAAAGTGGTGGTCTCTTAGGAAGCAAGGCAGATTACATTGTTGTCAATTCATTGTCTAATGCACCCAATCACTTTTTCATCAAGCGTCTTCTACTCAGCCGCGACAATTGTGTCTGGTTTTACTACTCTATTCTCAATGGGTTGTGCCAAGTCATTGTAATAAAGCAAGCCTTCCATCATGGCTTTCCAAATAGTATAGTTACCTCTATTTAGACTAGTCATGCAAGTGTTTACATAATGGTCCATCTCTACAAGCTTTTTTAACTCAAACCTCCTCTTATGAATTTTATCAAACACCTTCTGGGCAAGATTTGGATAACAACCTTGTTGGGCTTAATTTGACCTGGCTTTGATAACACTTGTTGGGGAAAACGATACCAATCGATCCCCACTAAGATAGTTTGCACTTGGACAACCTACTACTCCAATCAAAAACTAATTTTTCACTACAACCAAAAACCACAATCCTAAACTATGGATATAACTATCACAAACAAGCAATAGAAATATTAGAGAAAGTAAAACATACCACAACACAAAGATGTACCGTGGTTCGGCCAATGATGTCTACTTCCACAAGAGCTAATCCTTTTATAAGTATGGGAAGAAGATTACAATCACTCCTCTCAAGTCTCTCCACCTTACTAGATCACTCCTCTCTCCTTACAAGCTTGTCTCTTTGCAAGGGTTTTCTCTCAATTTTGATTGCTCTCAAAATTGGGTTTCTATTCAAGACTTGGTTTTCCAAAACCTAACTTTTGTTTTATAGTAATTTGAAATTTCGGCACGTTTGCAAAATTTCACTTACTTTGGAAAATATCAGAACCTGCAAGTTTTAGGCATGAGCGCAGGCGTGCTCTCAGATAGGCAAATCTGAGCGCGTGCGCGTCCTCTTATTTTCCCAACTCAAAAATTCCAATAACTTTCGTGTGCACAGACTGAAGACCGTGCTCAAGTTCTGAATTCTTCTAAGGCATGAGAATTAGCGCGACCCTGCGCCTTCCCCAAAGCATATTGAGCGCGACCCGCGCCTTTAACTATACTGATCAGATGCCTTCTTCCTCACGCTCTCATGGTGAGGGATAGAACCAACATTTAGGTGGTGAGCGTAAAAGGCAACCATAGCTAGGTCGGGTGTAAATTAAGTAAATCTTGCCATGGAATTGCCATGTGCAGTGAACTATCTTGGGAGTTAAAAAATGTTCAATTGTTCAATCATTACAATCCGAGAATTCACAGACTTTTTCTGGTGCAGTACACAGTCATACCAATGGTCTATTTCATAGATAACTTCAGCGGTTTGACCTTTTTACTAGTGCACTAGTGGTGTATTATTCATAGGGAATTAAAAACATGAATTTAATTTGTTGATGAACCATTTTGCAATTTAGGATCAGACTCCAATTTTATTGATGGTTACTGTGGCCATGTCTTTGAAATAAAGCTAGGATGGTCAGGTCTTAGAGACATGTTTCTCTTTGCGTATGTAGCATAGGTAATTAGCACCTGATGCCATTACATCATAAGGAAAGAAGCAATAATACGAACTCTTCAACTATATTTGTTCTGGTTACTAATTAAAAAATCATAACACATCACTGCTTTTATGTAGAATACTATTAATCACCAATAGAAACCATACTGTTACTAATTAGACTGCGCGTGAGTCGCTTGAGAAACCCTCCTTCTGATCCTGACCTTCAGTCCATTCTGCATATGGAGCACCATGGATGCTTTAGGTCGAACAATATGACCCTCCACTAGTTCAACATGAAAATTGAATAGCACAGCCGCTATCACCAACTTCATCTGAGTAAAAGCCATGTCCCTACCAATGCAATTCCTTGGACCGGCAAGGAATGTTAAGAATTTAGTTAAGGGAATAGGATTAAGCTTCCCATTTTCGTTGATCCATCGTCTCTCCAGCTTATACCCCAAACAATCTTTCCCCCATACCCATTCCAGCCTTCCCGTTGTGTACATTGAGATTAAGATCATCATCCCTGGCTTCACCATCGTGACATTTGGTAGAACATCTTCCTTTTCAATGCCTTTGTGAGTGGCGGGAACTGGAGGGTATAACCTCAGAGACTCACACAAGGCTGCATGTAAATACACCAATCCCTTTAAATCTTCTGAAGTGAACGCGTAAGGTCCCTGTTGTGACCTACCTCTTCTCCTCCCCTCCTATCCTATTTATAATCCCCCTACTCTCCCTTGGGCCCTCCATCTGTCCCTTCATCTCTCGGTCTATGGATTGCCACGTGGTAAGTTCCCGTACGACGTTAGCGTTTTTCCCGTGCTCCTGCTGGGCACGTGTCCAGATGGTACAACTCCAAGTCAGCTATCCTTCCGCGCCACGGCTCTACGCTGTCGGTCCTCGGCTCTCGGCCTCCATACTTGACTCCCATGTCCACGGCCTTAAATAACAGGCCCTTCGTCCCACATCCAGTCCTCTTCCTGGATCCATTACCCGCCGGTCTCTCGGTCATCATAAATTGGGCCGCTACAATGCCCCCTCTCGAGTCCGCGAACCTCCTGAATGTTCAAGGGCTCGAGAACTTGATTTACCTGCTTTTTTCCTTGGCTTCTGTTTCACGCCTTCCTATCCTTGGCGCACGTGTCCCCTGCGTGCTTGGTTCGGGTCACCTCGTTTCTTGCTCCTCCACGTGTCACCTATCCTCTGGTTCAACTGACGGCTCCTTGGTTTTTTATCCTATTCTTTTCCCTTTTTACCCCCTTCACGCTTCAACTTCTACTCACTTCCTCTTTCCTTCTCATTTCTTTCTCACTTTTCTTCTTCTTCCTTACCAGACGCCATTTTTGAACTTCCCACTTTCTTCCCACACTTCTCTCGCCCTATTTTGCATTCGACCCCTTCCCCTCTCTAGTTTTCCTCCCACTTCTCCACTTTATACACTTCGCCTGCTCAAGCGTTTGCTCTTGCTGCTGGATTGGTGCACCAGGTTGGTAATCTTTACTCTTACCTTTTGCATTTTTTTTCGTGAACCGTTCATATTCCTTAGCTCTCTCCCATGTCGGATTCCCAATCCAACGGTCCGACTTCCTCGCGGTCATATGCGGAGAAGAGAAGACTCCTCCGCCTGATCCCACCGCGGCCCCCTCCACCACTGGGCGGCCTTTCAAACTTCCACCGCCTCCCCCATGCTCCCGCCGACCTAATCTGGAAGCGATTAGGGTTGGCTATGGCATCCCAGACGACATCCTCCTCGAGCACGTGCCCGACGTGACTCACTTCCCTCATCTGGTCCCCTCCAAACCTGGATGCCTCGTGGTCACAGTTGGCCAAATTGTCTCTGGCTTGCAACTACCGCTGTCTCGACTAGATGTCGAAGTATGTAACCACTTCAACATTCCACCCTGCCAGGGTATAGGCAATTTTTGGCGTATCATGTATGCCGCAAACTATTACAACCTCCACCATGAGCCCCGAATAGTCCTCCGCGACATAATTTCTCACTATTACATACCCAAGAGTACCAAAGATGTGAGCGTTGGATATCACTCTTTTCAAGGCCCGTCCGTCTCGAAAGCAGATCCTTCATTCTCAAACTCACCACCTCGGACAAAACTTGGCATCATTACCCCCTGTACGTCTCTAGTAATTTCTTGTCCGCGGATGTTCCATCTGAAGTGACCCTCAACCATCTCACCTTCCTGCCTCGCAGTGAGTTAGCTTTACTGCCTCTCTTTCTTTATTGACTACTATGCGCGGACTCACTTCTTATCTTTATTTTCTCTCATGCGGGTTGGAAGTCTAACTCCAAATCCCGATTTTACGTCGGCTTGAAGTCCGCAATCTTTGAACAAATCCGCAATCTGGGCTCTTCTCAAGCTGAAGTTCTCGGCATAGACCCCTCCCACGGAACCCCCTTATTGACTGACCCCTCTCTGCACACCTTGGGTAAATACTCAGCTCCATTTTATCGTCCACCGCCCCCCAAAGAACGAAAGCCTCGTCCTTCGCCGCCCTCACTATCTGCCTCCCGTCCTTCCCAAAATAAGCCTCGCCGTCGCGGCTTCACTCGTAAAACCACCAAGTCTCGGGCCGGGCTCTCGGGCTCTAGAGGAGATAGTCGAAGGAAGGTCCGCCCACCTTCCTTCTCCGCCCGCCAATATACATCTCCTTCCTTCCCTTCTCCCTCCCCGATTTGGGAAGATCAATATATTCCTCCAACTTCCCCTCCAGCCGACTCAGCGCCTCCACCCATGGACATTTCCAAGATTAAACTGTTCGACAGTGACTCCGACGATGAAGTGACTGAAGTCCCCAACTCCCAAGTTGCCCGGCCTCAATTTGTCCCCCGTCTGCGGATCTCGTCCCGAAGAGCCCCCACACAAGCGCAGCAGATCATCTCCTACCGCAAGCCTTTCTGCGGCTCCCCCGCCCTCTCCACCTCTACAGCGTCCTGGCAAAGAAACCGCTCGCTCTCTCCCTGGGTCCGCGGCTCCGGAAACTTTCCACCCCCACTTCAAGGTGCGCGGCCGCTCCGTCAATGTAGAGGATTCTACTCTAGAAAACCCTGTTGTGGCCTCGGCCATGTTCTACGACTCCCATCTTCCCCGCGACTTGGCTTATGCCGATTCTGGGACCTTTGAACAGCATCGCACCTCTCTGTATGCCGGCTGGGAGAAGGTATATCTCTCTTGCCCACCTTTCACTTTCTGTTTTGCTCCTTATTCTGACTGCTTTTCCATCGCTCTCTGCTTTGCCCCTTACTCTGACTGCTTTTCCCTTGCTAGGTGAGCTTGGACATGGCCTATATGATCCGCGGCCTCTTCTCGTCCCTGAATTCTGTGGAATCCTTAGAGAAGGAGGTCGGCAGTTCCAATGGACTAAGGGCCACCTGTGCACGCCTCCGAGCTGATCTGTCGGCCGTGGACATGGCCAAACTTCGAGCCGAAGATGAATTAAGGACCGCTGAAGCTTCCCACCAGGCCTTTATGGATGGAGTGAATGACCGTTTAAGCAAACAACGAGAAGCCCTTGTCCTCCAACATAAGGAGAATATGGCCGCTCTCCTTCTGTAACACACTCAGGACATGGAGCAGCTGCGGATAAGCTTCAAAGCTCAAGCTGACAAACGCGTGGCCAAGAAGCTCGCTGAGGAACACGTGCGTTTACTCAAGGAAGGCCGACTCCTCCCAGAAAAGCCTCCCTCTCCCATGTCGGAAGATCCAGTAGCCACGGTCCCCATTGCCGCAGAGCAACCTGTTTCTGGGTCAGTTGATGTTGCCCCCCTCGATCCGCTGCCTGAAGACTCTGTCTGTGAGGCCACCTCCCCGGGCCCTGTCTCGAGTGTTCTCGACCATGTTCCTCTTGTCGAAGATTTGTTGCAGACTTTAGACTAGCCCCACGTTGGCTGTCTGTTATTGTGCTAGCTATCTTGTAACTGACTTTCCCAACTATGTGTGCTATTGATCTTTTTTTTTTTTTTTTTTTTTTTTTTTTTTTTTTTTCTCTTTCCTTTTTTACTTGTGTGTTGGTTTGATTAGGAACTGTTTCACTCTTCCCTATTGTATGTATGATCTCTTAGCTTTAATTGCTATTTTGTCTGACATGTTGCTGTTCGTCCTTTCCTGCCTCTACTCTCTCTCATTTGGTCATTCTCTACACTGGGGCCTTCTCTCTTCTTGTCCCCACGTGCGATCCACGCCTCTCGCTTGGGAATGTCTCGTTTGCCTTCGGAGTCACTCATCGACTTCGAGTTCCATCGGGGCAGCTCAACCTGCCATGGACCCGATTTAAACAATTCGACCGCGGAAGGCTCCTCCGCACCGTGGCCCCTTTTGGAGTGGCTTTGCCGACTGCTGGGCTTCTCTCTTTGCCCCCGGTGCAGCGTATGCCTTTCTTCCGTGGAAGGCTCTCTCAGACCTGCGGCTCTAACTCGAGGTGGACCTCTCGTCCTTGGGCATCTCTTGCCCTCAAACCGTGTTTAGCCTGACTGTTACATTTTATGCAGGATGGCGAAATTTACTCCTCAAAAGTGCCATTGTATTATATATTTACAAACAGCTCCAGTGTATCGATCTGAACTTTCATTACATTCAAACATAAAACTTTTTTAACATTCTCACATTCCATGGCTTTTCTAGTACTTTTCCTTCCGCTGTTCTTAGCTTGTAAGTACCAGCTCCTCCTACGTCGACCACCGTATAGGGCCCCTCCCAGTTCGGACCCAGCTTTCCGTCATTCTCTCTCTTAGTATTGTGTGTCACTCGTCGTAATACGGCGTCCCCTACTCTGAACTGTCGTGGCTTGACTCTCTTGTTATAATGTTTCTGAAGGCTGCGGTGATATTCCTCTAGTCTGATTCGCGCCGCATCTCCTCTCTCTTCTGCTAAAGTCATATCTGCTGCCAGTATGCCCTCGTTCAGCCCTGTTTCCACCGCTCTTGTCCTCGTCGTGGCTGCTACCATTTCCGTGGGAATCACGGCCTCGACCCCGTAAGCTAAAGAGAATGGAGTTTCCCTGGTTGACGTTCGAGGCGTGGTCCTGTATGCCCAAAGAACATGACTCAGTTCATCTGCCCACACTCCTTTCTTATCCTCTAGCTTCCTTTTGAGATTGTTCATAATGGCCTTGTTAGAAGACTCTGCCTGCCCGTTGCCTTCTGGATTGTATGGGGCCGAGAACCCCTGCTTCACCTTGTATGCTTGCAAGAACGCCTTCACCTTGGATCCGGTGAACTGGGTTCCATTGTCCGCTATGATAATGTATGGCAACCCAAATCTACAGATGATATTCTCCCACAAGAACTTGATCACATGAGTTTCCTTGACCTGTTGCAAGGCCACTGCCTCGATCCATTTGGTGAAATAATCTGTGGCCGCCAACATGAATCTCCTTTTGTCGGTAGCCATGGGCAGCGGACCCACTATATCCATTGCCCACATCGCGAAAGGCCACGGACTTGACACACTATGTAGTGGTTCCGCTGGTGCAAAGATCATATGAGCGAACTTCTGGCATTTCTCACATCGTTTAGCGTAGCCCACGACATCTCTTTTCATGTGTGGGCAAAAGTAGCCCTGTGTTATCAATCTGCGATGCATTTGTTGTTACGTTGAGTGACTTCCCATAATCTCCCCATGCAACTCCGCCAAAGACTTCTAGGGCTAACCCGCCCGAGACACTTTAGCAAAGGCCCACTGAAATTCCTTCGATATAGCTCCCCTCTATGAGCACGTTATCTCGAGGGCGTGACGCTCCGATCTCTTTTCTCCCCTTTATCTTTCACCACGTTCCCTGACAAAAAACTCTTGATGGGTTTAATCCAACCCCCCTCTTCCTCCTCTGCCTGACATACCTCCGCCACTCTTTCCTCCCCCTCCTCTGTACTAGGTTTCTCCAATCGTTTTACCTTTATCACTCTCTCTTCAGATTCAGGGATTGCGGCCGCCACATATGCTAGGGCGTCGGCATGTCTGTTCTCGCCGCGGCCCAAGTGTATGAACTTAACCTTCGCAAACCCGGCGGCCCTCTTTTGCAGCACCTTCAAATATTTTACCATGCGTGGGCACCGCGCTACAAACCCCCCATTTGCTTGGCACACTACCAAATTTGAGTCAGAATACACTGTCAATTCTTTCACCCCCACATCCTCTGCCATCCTCATGCCCGCTATTACTGCCTCATACTCTGCTTCGTTATTTGATGCCGTGAACCCTAACTTCATGGTTAATTCCATTCTGTTGTTTTCCGGCGTGACCAATACCACTCCTATCCCACTACAAGTGTCTGTGGCTGACCCATCAGCGAAGACTCTCCATCCATTCCTTCGATCCCAGGGGTCCAACCAGTCCTGTTCCATGACCCTTTCCGGCTCCATGACCATCTCTTCTCCCCAAGTGGGGTCCTCCGCTGAAAACTCTGCTAAGAATTCTGCCACCGCCTGCGCCTTTTCCAGCTGTTCTAATCTGATACTGTATCTCGTAAGAACTCAACATTACTGCCCATTTCAGCATCCTCCCCGACTTCTCTGCTTTCAATGCTTGCTTTAAAGGCAAATTTGTCACCACCACTACGGAGTGCGCCTCAAAGTATGGTTTCAACTTCAGGGCCGAGAACACCAATGCCAAGGCATATTTCTCTATTCTACTATATCGGGTCTCGGCTTCCAGCAGCGTTTTACTTTGGAAGTACACCGGCTTTTCTAATTTACCCACAATCCTGACTAGTACCGAGCTAATGGCATACTCCGTGACCCCCAAATATAAGTACAATTTCTCTCCCTGTTCCGATCACGACAGCATAGGAGCCTTACCTAAATAACTCTTCAACTCTTGGAACGCCTCCTCGCACTCCGTGGTCCATTCGAAATTCTGAGTGTTTCTCAGCAACCGATACAACGGCCTACACTTATCTGATGACTTTGAGATGAACCTATTCAAAGTCGCGACCCTTCCTGCAAGTCTCTGCACTTCCTTGACATCCTGAGGAGACGGCATCTCCACTAGGGCTCTTATCTGCTCGGGGTTGGCTTCTATTCCTCGGTGAGTAACTATGTACCCCAGGAACTTCCCTGTAGTAACGCCGAGCGTACATTTCTCTAGATTAAGCTTTAAATTGTACAACCGTAGTATTTTAAACGTCTCTTTCAAACCCTCTAGATGCTCTTCCTCTGACATGCTCTTCTCCACCATGTCGTCTATGTAAATCTCAATCCCCTTTCGGATCTTGCTTTCGAACATTTTCTCCCCTAGCCGCTGAAATGTGGCCCCGGTGTTCTTCAATCCAAACGGCATTCTTGTGTAACAATACATCCCACCTTCCACTACGAAGGCTGTCTTCTCCTGATCTGGCCCATACATGGCCACCTGGTTATATCCCATTGACGCGTCCATGAAAGAAAATACTTTAAACCCCGCAGTTCTATCCACTAGCTCGTCTACTCTCGGCATGGGGTAGCTGTCTTTGGGACATTCTGAATTCACGTCAGTGAAGTCGACGCACATCCGCACCTTGCCATTCTTCTTAGGTACCGCTACCACATTTGACAACCAGTCGGTAAACGACACCTCTCGTATTATACCTGCCCCTTTCAACCTTGTGACCTCCTCGCGGATTCCTTCGGCGTACCTCGGTCTGATTCCTCGCATCTTCTGTCTTACTGGCTTCGCGTCTTCCCTCATATGTAACCTATGACATGCGAATTCTGGGTCTAATCCGGTGACTTCCTCAATCATCCATGCAAACACATCTTTGTTGGCAGACAAGAACCGTATTAACTTGCTCTTCCATTCCTCAGACAGACTGGACCCCACTGATGTGAACTTCTTCTCACCGTCCTCCCCCAAATTCACTACCTCTATCTCGTCCAAGGTCTTCAGTCCTTCCGTCAACTCCGCCAACCCCTCCCCGACGGGGCACTGTAATTGCTATGCCTGCCTCTTCCTGGAACGTGAGGTCTCTTCCTCTGATCTGCGGATCAATCTCTTCACTGTACTCTGGTGGCTGTTTTTTGCCGACACCTGATCCCCGTGGACCTCGTGTACCCCGGTAGGGGTAGGGAACCGAATCACTTGGTAGTAGGTAGAGGGAACTTCTTTCATCTCGTGAATCCACCTCCTCCCCAGGATGGCGTTGTACTGCGAGTCGGCATCCACCACCTTAAATCTTGAAAACACATGAACGGGTCCGTGGTCACGGGGCGAAGCTCCCCGGGGGTTCCGCCATCATGCTTCCGTTGAACCCATACAAATTTTTTGGTGAGGGTCTCAACTGCTTCCTTTCTATCTTCATTTCTTCCATTGCCCCTCTAAACGGTAAAATCTACAAAGACCGCGCAGCAGTCCACCAACACCCTCTTTACTATGTAATTTCCCATAGCCACCGTGATCACCAACGCGTCCTCATGCGGGGAGTCGATGGCTCGAAGGTCCGCGTCGGTGAACGTTATACTTTTCTTTCCTTTCGCGGCCCGATAATCCGCCGCGGTATCTCCGCTGTCTCATGTACTCTTTGTACACTTGCCGCCCGCCGTATTTTGTCTCGGTGTGCATTGTGGCTCAATATCTCTCCACTGAAGATCACATTGATCGTTCCCAGTATCCTCCCCTGGGCAGGCGCTTGCTCTCCCTTTTCCTCTTCCGTTATAAATTCCTTCAACAATCCCCTTTCCTATCATCCTGGAATTAACCATCTTAACGCGATAGCAGCCGTTTGTCTCATGACTGTGTATTTGATGATAGGCACAATAGGGTCTGCCTTGTACCTCCACTGGCTTGGTTCGTGGACCCTCATACCCCTGCAAATTCTGAATCAACGGTAGTATTTCACTCAACGATTTATTCAGTGGCACTTGCTCTTCCTCGCGATAGGGATTTTTGTCTCGACTCTCCCTCCTAGCCTCTTCTCGGCTCCTCTCGGGCCGCGACGAATACCTTCGATATCCGCTGCCCCCTTTGTCAGAGGGCTCATATCGCCGACGCCCCTCCCCTTTCTCCAACGATAACACCGCCTTCCCTGGCCTTCTCACCTCCTTCTGTATGGTGTCTTCATACCTGATGTACTTCTCCACCCTAGGGTACAGGTCCTGTAATGTTGCTATCTCATTCTTTGCTACCGACTCATGTACCCTTGTTCCCGGGCGTAACCCTCTCTCGAAAGCTATCACCGCCGTCCTTTCGTCCAAATTCTCCACTTTCAAAGTCTCCGCCTTGAATCTACACAAGAAATCCCTCACTGATTCCGCGGACCTCTGCCTTACGTTGAACAAGGCCGCGATGTCCACCACACGCTTCTTCTGGTGTATGAAGTGATCAATGAACGCCTGCTCCAACTCCTGAAAGTTATTAATACTCTTAGAAGGTAACCTGTAATACCAATCGGATGCTCCCCCTTTTAAGCTTGCCGGGAACATCATACATCTTAGTCCGTCATATCGCGGCTCCTGCCACAACGGCATCTGCTGCCGGAAATGATGAATGTGGTCAGCTGGGTCCCCTATTCCATCATACCTCTCAAACCTTGGCTGGTTGAACCTCTTCGGCACCTCCGACTTCCATATCAAATCTGCCAGTGGGTTGCGATTCAACCCGCCACCACCGACTTCGCCAGTACCTCCCATGCCGTCCGTCCCGGGGTTAGCCTTCCGGATCGCTGGCGATCATTTCCTTGACTTGTTCCTTGGTGAGCCCCACCACCGTTTGTTCTTCCACATCCGTTCCCCCTTCCTCCTCTTTCCCTGCTCTAGACACCTCCCTTTCCGACTCCTCTATTGTTTCTCTCTCCCTCCTTAACCCCTCATTTTCCTCCCTCAACCTCGATATTTCCTCATGCAACAACCTTGTTTCCTCTGCTCCAGACATTACTGTCTCTTCCCTATCCTGCTCCTCCCTTTCGTTCCTTATTGATTCCACATCCATCTCGGCGACCGTCGTCTTTTTTGGTCGCCCCACTCTTCTTTTTGTTGCCATCTCACTATTTTTCACTCTCTCTCTCTTTCTTTCCCCACAGACGGCGCCAAATGTTGTGACCTACCTCTTCTCCTCCCCTTCTATCCTATTTATAATCCCCCTACTCTCCCTTGGGCCCTCCATCTGTCCCTTCATCTCTCGGTCTATGGATTGCCACGTGGTAAGTTCCCGTACGACGTTAGGGTTTTCGATGCTCTCTGGCTGGGCGCGGTGTCGGATGGTACAACTCCAAGTCAGCTATCCTTCCGCGCCGTGGCTCTACGCTGTCACTCCTCGGCTCTCGGCCTCCATACTTGACTCCCATGTCCACGGCCTTAAATAACAGGCCCTTCGTCCCACATCCAGTCCTCTTCCTGGATCCATTGCCCGCCGGTCTCTCGGTCATCATAAATTGGGCCGCTACAGTCCCTTTCCTTTGAGATCCCCGTTGTCGTTATTCTCTGCATATACTTGTCTTAGTTCATTTAAGATCTTAGCCTCAACATATGGGTTCCTTGTGATAAACCAAAAGAACCAATCAAGCCAAAGACGTGCCACTTGTATCTCGTCCAACAAAAAAGAAGCTCAGTCCAATATCTCTAAGGAAACCATTGCCTTCGGGTAATAATCCACTATTACCCGTCTCTTGGGAAATCATGTACGATGTTATCATATCAATTTCCCTGTCTCCTTTCCGCAAGTTATCTTTCTTCAACAAGATGTATTGTTTCAGATGATGATCAATAATTTTCCATGCCTTAACTAGTTTCTTCTCTGATTCGATCATCAACCAACGACAAAACTTCCACCATGGCTTAGGCAATATATGCTTGTAAAATATGGCTTGAGTTGCATCATCTATTGCTTGTGCTAGATCATTAGTTGGGAGGTTTATAGAAACGGAGTTGGAATTTTCCGCAAAAATAATGTTGGACACTATCAAAAGTGAACCTCATAAAAATATCTTCCAAATCTGTAACAGATGACTGTATAGCAACTTCTGATAGAAATGGAAGTAGTGAATTCTATTAATGTATAAGTCAGGAGCATCAGAACATAAGATTGAAAAACAGTTACAACAGAATCCGGCCAGCTCAGCATTCCTGTAACAGAATGAGAACAGAATTAGTTAGATGAGTGAATGTAATAGGAACACTATATAAGGTGTATTGATTGTAATGAAAAAGCATATGAATGAAAACAATATCATTATTAACTTCATCATGGTATCAGAGCCATGTGCCATACGGCCATGAAAGCTTCATGAAGGAAGCTCGAGATCGAGTCTCAAACATCAATTTCACTCATCTCACTCAACTCATTCACGATTTCAAGTTCATCAAAAGATAAGTTTACTTTGTTCATATTCAGTTTACTTTGTGATTAGTGATTCTTGAAATCAATTCGTAAGAGAACTTTGGTTGTTTACGAGTGGAATTTGTATTAGTTGTTCATCAGTGAATCTTGATTTGTTCATTAGTGAATCTTGATTTGTTCATCAGTGATTAGTGATTCTTGAGTTGTTCATCAGTGAATCTTGATTTGTTCATCAATATGACTTCGTCAGTTGAACAAGTTTTAACTCCATCTTCAACACCATCTTTAACTCCAACGTCAAATCTGTTTCAAATCCAAAATATTGCAAATTTCGTCCATGTCAAACTCAGCAAAGACAATTACATGGTTTGGAAACAGTTATTCTTACCTGTTCTTTATAGTCACAATCTAATGAGATTTGTTGATGGAAGTAATCCTTGTCCATCTAAATATCTGGGAAACTCCTTCAGTATCAATCCAGCATATATTGAGTGGATGAAAACTGATCAAATGCTACTAATTTGGATCAATGCTACAATCTCTGAAGCTGTGTTACCGTATATTGTTGGTCTTTCGACAGCAAAGGATTTATGGTGTACTCTAGAACAAAGGTTTTCTGCTATCACTATTGCGCATGTTCATCAGTTGAAAGACAAGTTACAAGCACTAAAGAAAGGAAATAAGTCTATGTCTGAATATTTGCAAGAAGCCAAACAAATTTCCGATGGTTTAGCTATTGGTGGAACTCTAGTATCTGACAGTGATATGGTGTATTACATATTGAGGGGTCTTTCAAGTGAATATAAGGCCTTCACCACATCTATCAGAGTGAGCAGGTCTAATCATATCACAGCTGATGAGTTACATAGTCTACTTTTGACTGAAGAAATAACAGTGGAAGAAATGGATAAAGCCATGGCAGCTGAACCTACTACTCATGCATTCTCATCAGTCAAATCACAAAGCTCAAGCTGGAAGAATCCAAATGTTTATCCTGGACAGAGTAGTGGAACTACACATTCAAATGAAAATACTCAGTTTAATGGTTCCAACAGAGGCAGAGGTCCTACAAGAGGACGAGGCAGAGGTAGAGCATCATTCAGGGGAGGTTTTAATCAACAACAAGGATTCAATTTGAATCAATAGGATTTTAATTCTTCCACAAGACCTGTGTGTCAAATCTGTGGGAAGTTTGGTCATATTTCCATCGATTGCTATAATAGGATGAATTACACCTACATTGGCAAGATTCCACCTTCTAAACTCTCTGCAATGGTTACTGGTACCTCCAATGATTCACATTATGCTGCATTTTCTTCTACAAGGGATTCTAATGCTAAAGATACTCATTGGATAGCTGACTCAGGAGCTACGAATCACATCACTGCCGAAACTACAAACATGACAAACTATTCTCCATATCATGGTGCTGATAGAGTGCAAGTTGGCAATGGGGAAGGTTTGCCTATTCTAAACACTGGTTCTTCTTCATTTAATACACATGATTCAAACTTTACTCTTAAAGATATACTTCATGTCCCAGATATTTCAACAAACTTATTATCAGTTAATAAATTTGCTATTGATAATAATTGCTCCATTGAATTTACTCCATGTAAATTTCTTGTGAAGGATCTCAATTCTGGGAAGATCCTTTTCCAAGGACCAACTAAAGGTGGTCTTTACCCTATCAGTCTTACATCATGTTCAAAGACCAATATCCAACCTACTGCTTTTCTAAGTGCTAAAGCTGATGCTTTACTTTGGCATGAGAGACTTGGTCATCCTGCTCAACAGACTCTCTCTAAAGTACTTTCTATTAACAAGCTAACCTTGCAAGGTTCTGCCAATCTCCACAGCTTTTGTCAAGCATGTCAGCTGGGAAAAAGTCACAAGTTACCTTTTATTTCGTCCTTATCTAGATCAAATGTACCTTTACAGTTACTTCATTTAGACCTATGGGGTCCAGCTCCTTTTGCATCTGTCACTGGTTGTAAATACTATGTCAGTATTGTGGATGATTGGTCTAGGTACTGTTGGATTTATCCCTTGGTCAATAAATCAGATTTTGCAAAAGTGTTTGTTGATTTTAAATTGTTTGTTGAGAAGCAATTGTCTCATTTTATTAGAGCTGTTAGAACAGATGGTGGTGGGGAGTTTACTAGCAATATTTTTGAAAATTTTCTAAAACAAAATGGTATTGGCCATTATTTTTCATGTGCATATACTCCTGAACAAAACGGAGTTGTAGAAAGGAAACACAGACACATTGTTGAAGTAGGTAGAACTCTACTTGCCCATTCTCAAGTCCCTTTTCAATTCTGGGTTGAAGCCTTTAACACAGCAGTCTATGTAATAAACAGACTCCCTTCCATAAAGCTACAAAACAAATCACCTTTTCAACTTCTTTTTCACAGAATTCCACATTATTCCTTCCTTAAAGTTTTTGGTTGCACCTGTTACCCTTGGCTCAAGCCATATACCAGTAATAAGCTTCAATCAAAAACCACTCCATGTGTCTTTCTGGGATATAGTCTTCAGTACAAAGGATATAGGTGTATGGATATAGCTACAAACAAGTTGTATATATCCAGACATGTGGTGTTTAATGAAAGAGAATTTCTGTTCATAAAACAAAATGTCATATCTCCATCTGTCAGAACTCATAGTCCTTCAAACTCAAGCTACACTCCTATACAATTAAATCCTCCTTTCTTCTTAAATCACTCTGCATCATCTCAACCACTCAGTTCTACTCACATGTCAGAACCCCAACCTCAAACATTTGAACCATTCGCAGTTAGTACAGACCCATCATCTCAAACTCAACAACTAGAACCTGTTCGTATATCAACATCATCCCAAGCTCAAGTTCAAACCTCACAACCAACTTCAGTCTCAATGCCAACAACAGTTCTTGGTTCAGATTCAGTACAAGTTCAGCATCCATCAGCACGAGTTCAGAATCCAGCTCAGCATTTATCAGTTCACACAAGATCAAAGAGTGGTATTATTAAGCATAATCCAAGATATGCACATAATACCATTGTAACTAAGCATCCCTTACCTCAGGCATTGTTGTCAAAGGTTCAAGATCTCCCTGTAACACCAACATGCTATTCCAAAGCAATGAAAGATCCAGGGTGGCGAGCAGCAATGGCATTAGAAATTAATGCCTTACATCATACTGGTACCTGGGAGCTAGTTCCTTATGATTCGTCAATGAATCTAGTTGGAAATAAGTGGGTATTCAAGATTAAGTACAAGCCCACTGGATTGATAGATAAGCTCAAAGCTAGGTTAGTGGCAAAAGGATACCACCAACAGAAGGGCATTGACTACACAGAAACTTTTAGTCCAGTTGCCAAGCCACAGACGATCAGAGTTATTCTATGTCTTGCTTTACAATATGATTGGAAAATTACTCAGTTGGATGTAAACAATGCGTTTCTGCATGGAGATCTCAAAGAAGCTGTGTATATGTTGCAACCCCCAGGATTTGAAGATCCTACTAAACCTCATCATGTTTGTAAACTAAAGAAGTCACTCTATGGTCTGAAGCAGTCACCCAGATCTTGGTATGAGAAATTGTATCAAGCTCTGCTTGCTCTTGGCTTCACAACTACCCATGCCGATTTTTCTCTGTTTGTCAGACATTATAACAATACTATTACTATAGTACTTGTTTATGTGGATGACATCTTAGTCACTGGAAATTCAGCAGCAGTTTGTGCTTCAATCGTCAAACAACTCAGTCAGACATTTTCTATGAAAGATTTAGGTGAGTTGAGCTACTTTTTGGGTCTTGAGATTCATAGAAGTAAAGATGCTATATTCATGTGTCAGACAAAGTATATTTATGATCTTTTAAAGAAAGCCAAGATGGAGAATGTCAAGCCTTGTTCTACACCTATCTCTACAACAAAAGCTGATTCCTCTACATCCGACTTCACATGCGATGCTGTGAGTTCAGTCAATTGTGGGAGCATTACAGTATTTAGTATGGACTAGGCCTGACATTGCATTTTCTGTCAGTCAAGTCTGTCAACACATGCATCAACCAAAAGTAGCTCATTTAACAGCCATGAAAAGAATATTAAGGTATTTAAAAGGTACTATTACTGAAGGTATCAAGTTCTCAAAAGGACCAACTCTGGTTACGACTTATAGTGACTCGACCGGTTGGGTGTCCAATTGATAGGAGATCAACAGGAGGGTTTGCGGTATTTCTAGGATCAAATCCCATCTCATGGTCCTCCAAGAAGCAAATCACAGTGGCTAGATCCAGTACAGAGGCTGAATATAGATCACTGGCTCACACTTCGGCAGAATTGTATTGGCTATGCATCCTCTTAAGAGACTTAAGGTTTACACTCTCTAAACCTCCTTTCATCGGTGTGACAACATCGATTGCCATTGCCCTTTCTTCCAATCCTGTATTCCATGCTCGAACCAAACATGTCGAGGTGGATTACCACTACATTAGAGAACTTGTCACTAGTAAGACTATTGATATAAACTATCTATGCACAGAATATCAAATCGCAGATATCTTCACAAAAGCTTTGGCGGCAGCAAGATTTCAAATGTTAAAGACCAAGCTTCGGTTCAGTGACCTCCCCGCCCACTTGCGGGGGTATTAATGTATAAGTCGGGAGCATCGAACATAAGATTGAAAAACGATTACAAAGAATCCGGCCCATTTCGGCATTCTGTAGTGAATGAATGAGAACAGAATTAGTTAGATGAGTGAATGTAATAGGAACACTATATAAGGTGTATTGATTGTAATGAAAAAGCATATGAATGAAAACAAGATCATTATTAACTTCATCAAATTCTCTACCACCTTCCTGGTCGTTTTAGCTATGTAAGATCTAAAATCTTTTGACATGAACTTCATATTGGCCACCTTCCTCTGTGCATGCCAATACTCATAATCTGAATTGAAGATCCTTTTGCCGAGTATATCAAAGATCTCAGTGTAGTCTGCACCTTTAGGGAAGTTAGTAAAGTTGGTTTTAGTAATATACTCGACATTGCGCGGATCACATGTGTATACCAAATGTAAACGTGCAAAAACCGGTCCCCTTCCTACTATTGTGTTGCCAACTGAGTTGGCGAGCTCAACGCTCCATTCATGAATTCGATGGCAGTTTTTGAGAAGTGATGGCATTACATCGAGAATGGGCCACTGCACCAGGACCTCGTTCTTGTGTTTGAGATACCACCTTACGGAAATGAAGCAAAAGAGTGTAAGACAAAATTCTAGCCATCTCTTCATCAAATGGTTTTCTAATGACACTAGTGAATGTTGGAGGTCCATAATCTTGTATGTCGTATATTCTTTATTTTTCAGTACTACTGTGTTTTATAGGCTTTTTTTTCGATAACCTGAATTGTGTTTGAATTTATAGGCTAGAATAAGTATTCCGGCCTCAACTTCTTCAATTACTAGCACCACTATCTCTTAACTACCAGCTAGGCATCTAGCTAATTAACCACTATACCTCTTAATTAGTTATACTTCTTGATGAAGTATAGGTCCTGGTAGAGAAGTACTTGGATGCACAAGATAGTGTCCTGAAAATATGAGAGTAATGTTAGTTGAGGTGCAAGGGCGCACGCTGCTTGGTTTGGCTTTCTGACAAGTGTGCACGCGCTCTGGGCTTGTTTTGGGCTTTTACGTAGTCAGTCTTTTGTTTCGTCTGTTTTTCTGTTCGGTCATTGTAGTATTATTTCTAGGTTTTAGGTTAACTAATTAAGGTCGCTTTGAGGGTTGTAAAAGACCATTCTTGGATTATATCAATTTATTTCATCGTTTCTTGGTTAAAGGATGATTCTTTGATTGTTTGAGAGCTAACGAGCACTTAGACATACATTAGTTGGTATCAGATTCAGTTATGATCTGGATATGCCTCATATAGCAGGAAGAAGGTGTGTTAGAACTCAACTCTGGACGATGTGTATGCTCATGATCGAATGGCTGAACTTTCAAGGCAGGTAGCAGTGCTAACCCGCCAGTTTGAGGCCTTTAATCGGCAACCCGACCAACCACAATATCGTGAACCACAGCTAGTGGAGGACGATCTGGAAGTAGAGGATGATAACCCCTTTGCCGATTTGGAGGATATTGACAACTTCCAACGTGTTCCGTTTCACCGAGACAACAGATGCTGGGAATCAGGCTTGAAAATTAATTTGCCCGAGTTTCTTGGTAGCTTGCAACCGGATGAATTGATTGATTGGCTCGGTACTGTAGAGGAAGTTATGGAGTTCAAAGAAGTGTCCGACAACAAACAGGTGGCGCTTGTGGCAACGCGTTTTCGTGGTCGTGCTATGGCTTGGTGGCAACAGTTAAAGGCAACTCGTACACGAAGAGGTAAATCTAATATTGTTGTTTGGGAGAAACTTAAGAAACATCTTCGTGCTGCATTTTTACCTTTTAATTATACACGTGAATTGTATCAACGACTTCAGAACTTGCGCCAAGGTGCTAAGTCTATGGATGACTATACGAAGGATTTTTACCAATTATTGGCTCGTGTAGAACTCACCGAATATGATTATCAATTAGTGGCACGATACATTGGGGGTTTTCGTTACAAGATGCCTTAAATCTGTTTGAGGTTTTTTCTGTGTCTGAGGTTCATCAAAGGGCATTAATTCTGGAGAAGTAGTTGAACCGACGGGGTAGTGATTATAACACCCCGTGTTTTATTTCGTTTATTTTCCTAATGACACTACTAAAAAAAAGGCTTTTAATGACAGCTAAAAGTTGTCATTATACGCTTGTGAGGACGGCTTCTGGGTGAGAAAAAAACCGTCATTACTGGGAGCGTCATAAAAAGTCTACCAAAACTGTCATTAAATTTATGACGGTTACTAGAAAGCAGTCTTAAAAGGTCATGCTCTAATGACATTTTTTCATCTGAAAATGTCATAATACGGGTGAGTTATTGTGTCATGTTCTTTCTACCCGTCATGATTTCTTAGCAAAAAACGTCAAGAAATGACAGTATTTCTTGACTAATTTTCTTCAACCATCGTAACATTATATTTTTTTTCCAAAAAAAAAATAATAATTTGAATTTTTCAATATATATATATATACACACACACACCTGTAGATAATTTATAATAGAAAGCATTTAAACCTGTAAACAATGAACTCCATTGTAGAAACTTGAACCATAACATAATCTATATAAAATTCAAAAACTTTCTCAATTATATAATCTCTTCTCAAAAAGTTGTATGTTAATTATATAATTTACATGGTCCAACAAACTCTCATAAACTAATTAAATTTGAACACATCATACAAATATTCTAATAAACTATATATCGATCTAAATGAGTCTTCTGCCAAGCTCTGATTCTTTCGTTTCTCAACCATGCATACATTGTTCACTCTCTCCTTTGCAAAATGAACTAATGCAAAGATATGAACATTCTCTGCATCAACCAGAGTGCACTTCCATTTCCCTGTAACAGAAAAATCACCTTTTAGTCTATAATAAGCAATATAAAAATATACAGCTAACCATATCTTTTAAGCTAAAGGACAAGTGAAGGATGTGCGCACTTCTCTTTTATACGGCTATGTTACAATGGTAGTCATTAGTAAGCAAAACGAATTAGTCTAAAAAATGTAGACATAGGTTAAACAACTATAGGTTAAACAACTATCCCACAGTTGTTTAATTCACAATAGTAATATATATATATGCACCAACTCTTCACACACTCACATACACACACTAGCATCCTAACATATATCTGACCACTACCAACATCACCACTACTAGAAGCAGTCACATATACCTGCACCCACTACCAACAGCACCACCACATGTCCACACATTGCACACCACCAGTCCACACACTAACTAGTAGCACTCACAGCACCACCTGCACACACTCACACACTAGCTAGAAGCAACACTGGGAAGTAGTAGTAGCAGCAGCAGTACCTGCAGCACTAGCCCACTGCACTACTAGCTTGTCACACCAACACCGGGAAGTAGTAGTAGTAGTAGCAGCATTACTGCAGCACTAGTCCACTGCACTACTAGCTTGTCACACCACTGCATCACCATAGTCTAACACCACACACTGCACACCACAAGTCCACTCACGACATACACACCACCTCCCAGCACACACTCACATACACACCACCTCCCAGCAAAACCAGTCCACATCTCAATTTTTACCAATGGTACGTGTTACTCAGAACAAGATAACCATACAAATATACAATTAAGTTAATGTGAAACTTTTATTGACGAACGAAAATTTGAGAAAATAGTCAATATACACTGAGGTCATGCATCCATATACTAGGTTCTTAGACCAAGTAAACAACTCAAAACATATATGCTTAAGGTAATAGGTATCAAGAGTTCAAGGGTGAAACTGATGTACCAACAAAGAAGTAACAAACATAAGATCTATAGTTACCAGAAAATAGCTATATAGATATTCTAATTGACCAGTCCACCTTGCATCTAAAGTGTTTCACAATCCAATTGCTAAAACTAAGTAGTGGGCGTGACACACATAATTGTGCGTGGCAAGAAAAATTATCATTATTATACGACACTTGGGCAGAGTAGAAATGGATGAAGCTAGTGGCTTAAAAACTTTGTCGTGACTTACTAAACCATGGAAGAAGTCCTTGTTTAAGGACTGACATCTAACACCTACATCCCAAACCTGTTCTTAAACGCATACCGCGATATGTAAGAACATGTAGAAGAAAGAACTTACAAGAATGTCGGATTTGTTTATTCAAAACTCGGTTTCACATTGCTTCATGAACGAGTTCCTGAATTTCATAACAAAATAAGAAAAAAAAAATTAAAAAAACACAAGACAAAAAATCTGTAAATGAGGTAAAAGTGTTGCGCCACAAGGTTTATCCCCAAAAAAACCAGAGATAAGTTATAATGCTATAGAAATAATATTTCAAGATTAAACCATATTTTAACATGTCTATACATCTTATATCTAAAAAGTGCCAATACCATTTCTTATGGACAAGCTTGCTGATACTAATATAGACCAACAATCAAAATCAAGCCACCGAGAAATTACAATAAAAAGTTTCGAATTGGATTGTTAACATAAGAAAAGAAATCATTTTTTATAAAAAATTTGCCAAGCACTGTAGCAATTAACTAAAAACAAGAAAAAAATTATATATACCTACCAAATCACACATGACTTATCGACAGGGAAGCATAAGAGATGTGTGAACGATCCTATAGAATCCAAAACTCTTCATCTTCTTCACTTGCAAACTCGAGCCTTGTTGAGCATTATCACCTAAGCTTCCCTGTCGATTAGAGTTGGTGTTACAAACTGGTTCGTCGTATACAAAAGAAACCAAAAAGAAGATTAGAATTGCAAAAGCATCAACAAGTAAACTAAAAAATAATCCAATAACTAATAATAGATACAGTAATTTCATTTCTCCAAAAATCTTGACAAAGGCCACACTCTCATAGAAACAATGACATGTTATTGAACAAAACTATTCCTCTCTTTCATCCCCCAAATTAAAACTACCAAAAAATCATTGAATTGAATTAAAAAAATCAGTGTAAATTCAACGACAAGAGTAGCTAAATCTTAGATTTAGGGAAAAGGGGGCAACTTTAATCGCTTTTGAAGGAAAGACAAGAGAAGTGTGTGCAGGTCGATATCAAATAAGCCGTGACACTCAAAAATCACCATTTGTAACATGATTCCATTGTCCTATGCCCTTGGACCTTTAAAAGAATCCAACTACACAACTCTCGATTATTCTCTTTAACTACGTGGTTATAGCACCCACGAAACTAATAAACCATCAAGATGGCACCCCAATCAACTCGAAAATGTATTGAAGCAGTAATAGATTTAAAGAAATTGAGATAGAGATGCATACCTTGATCAATGCAGCTTGAATTTCGTCAATCCGCATAAACATGTGCAATCCCATTTTGAACTGAGACCACTCGTGTAACGCCCCAAAATCTTCAATAAAGATTACGAGGCATTAATAAGACTACGTTCCATATTAATAATATAAAATCAACGATAAACAATCATATATTTTTTTCTACAAAAAAACCGGCAGAGTTTCCTCTGTATTTTTGACATTTCATATACCTAAAACCTGTCATAACCTGAAAATAAAATATTACACTTCCATATATCATATTAAAACCTCAACCGTAAACCCAACTACTAAAGATATTGATTCGTGGCACTGGCTACTTAACCATCTCGACAAATGTCAGTTAAATCAAGTAGCTGCAGCGCCCCGAAACCAATCTCATACCCCAGATCGGTCTTTCACATATATGCACAACCCTCCATGACATCATATATAAATTAAAGTCATGCAAAACAAGCTGCAATAATTTATGTACAACGAAAAGGAATCAATATAATATACAGAAATAGGAAGCCACTAATTGTAACAAATATTAAGGTCACTTAACAACCCATATGATTCCAAGACGCTCCTTTTAAGGTTTCGCCTTGATTCCTTAGTATGTATTCACCTTATAGATCTCGATATGGAGGGACCTGTTCGTCCCTGTCCATTTACACTCCGATGATCAACATTAGATACGAAGTCAATATATAATAATCAACTTGAAAAGAAATTGAATACAAATGACAAGGTTGACACGTACCTTTAGCTGATTACAAAAACTTACCGTTTGCTTATTAAGTCATCGTAAGTGCATCGATTAACATAAACCCACGAAAAGCATTAGACTTCAAGATAAATTAATCTTTCTATGCATAACACGTACACTTATATATATATATATATATCATGTCCAAATTAAATAATGGTAAAATAATATAAAAACATCCGGTTCTTCAAAGGGGTAGGGGTTTTCCTATGGAAGCGGCTGAGCCGGGTGGCTGCCTACGTACCCGCTTAAGGAAAGGATATAGCCGTTCCGATGAGGAAGGTGGCATGGGTTCCTCACTCCTATTCCAATCATGTAACATCCATTAACTGATTCTCAACCTTGAATCGGTATACTACATGTACGTCACTTCACTTCTAATCTTTCGAGGTTTCTCCGAAAACTCAATCAAACAAACAACTCTCAATACCAACAAAGAACATTAACCTATTTATATTTAAACTATCCAAAATATAATTACGCGAGAAAATAAACAATAAATTACGCGTGGCCTGGTTTGTGAATATATGATAACTATGCATAGAAATGACTATTTAACACACAAAAAGGGTAAATGTTTACGAGGCATTTAGTGTGCATTCAAAGATCAGCAACCACATCATGAATTCTACTAGGAAACAAAAATGACCAAAAGTAAAAGATATGATGTCATGATTTACATATGAAAATAATCAAATAGATAGAAGGGAAGCAAATGATACCCAACATCAGGAGCTGGACAATTTTCGGATGTAGTGGAGTAGTCCTCCCTCCTTTGTCCTTAATCACTCAACTATTCATCCTGAAGAGCAGTAAGGAAAACGCCCACAAAACTTATCAAAAGCCATGAAGTTGCCTTATCGACCTATCAAAGCTTTCCCCTGATTGGAAAGGCCTTCAAATCCAGTTTCATAAAGTGTGGTGATGAAGAACATGTTCGAAACCCAAATCACTTCATACTACACCTCCGCCTTGGTACTGATTACATGAATTGAAGAAGAAGAAACCATCATTTCATACTACACCTCCGCCTTGGTACTGATTACATGAATTGAAGAAGAAGAAACCATCATTGAGAAGTGTTCCCAAACTATTTTATCTTGTTTGTTCATATCCCAAAATTTTGATGTGGAAGCCGACTGAAAATGGGTCTGGATTTTGGTCTCTTCGAGTTTCCCCAATCCCGACAGCGAGAGAGAGACGGATTTTGGGAGATTCAAAACCGAACGATATTACTTCCCAACCCCCCAGAGACAGCAGAGTCCGATCCTCCCTTTTTCTTTCTTCCTCTCTTTTTTTTCTCCTACCGACCTCCCCCCTTTTTCTCTCTCCTGCCGACCTCTTTTTTTTCCAAGAGCCCAGGCCCAAAAACCAAATACAAAATAAAAAAACCCAAAAGACAAAAGCAAGCCCAATAAAACAAAATACAATAAAAAGGCCCAATATAAATAAAAGGCCCAATACAATATAACAAGCCTAATATAAAAAACAAGCCCAATACAATTGAATAGGCCCACTAACGTCATAGGTGGTATATAATTCAAACAATAAAAATAATTAAACCATATACATTACCTGCCATGGCGATATTACCGAAATGTCCTTGAGAAAGTTCCGTATTATTACAACTCATTGTTGCCCGCTCGATTTCGAGAAGAAAGAGCTCAAGAAGAAAGGGCTTCAATCCATTTTGATTAGGTTCCTTAGTGTGGTGAGATCTAATCCACTGAAGAGTGTAGAGATCGAGATTTGGGAAGAAGATAGGAAGCGAACTGATCAAAGGTTTTCAAGAAGAAGATGGCGGAATAAGGCTTTCTCTGTTTTTTTTTGTTTGGTTTGGGTTTTTACTGATTAAGGGTTTTCTTCAGTTAGGACCCGAGCCTTGAGTTATTGACGTTTCAATTTGATTAAACCCACCAAGCGTACCCGTTATGTAAGCCTTGACGCTTGACTATAAAATAGAAACACTAATTTAAGAGTCCTAGAATAAAATGTTAACCAGCCAATTGTATTGACGGTTTAGGAACTATTGGAGTTATGGCTTGTGCTTGAACCGTCAAAATAATCCTTGATGCCTTTCTTACTCTCGTCAAAAATAGAACTATATCAGCTGATAGTTTTTTAGTAGTGACAATTAATTAAACACCGGTTTTGTTAGAAGGAAAAAGTTAGACAATTTGTGACTTGATGTTTGTGAGAAATTAAAGAACTCATAAATTAGACACCAAACTTGATACATTGATAAAAAAAACGTCATAGATATTTATGACGGCTAGCCTATAACCGTCAACATTAACATCATGCGTCATAAAGTGAACGGTAAGTATACAATTGTTAGTCACAAACTTGACACATTGATAAAAAACGTCAAAAATATTTATGACGGCTAGCCTATAACCGTCAACATTTGACATCAAGCGTCATAAAAGTAATGGTGAGATAGAAATAATGACGGCTTATACTAAAGCCGTCAAGGTAGAAAAAAAATAGCCGTCATAAAAAGCCCTTTTTTTAGTAGTGTGATAATAATAATAGATAATAGATAAAATAAAATAGGATAAGTGTTAGTGGAAATAGGAGACGTGGGTTTATGGGATAAACTTTCTTCCCTATTTTGGGGGTTTTGTTTTCAACAGAAAGGAAACAGAATAGAGTTTTCTCACAAGAGTTTCTGGGGGAAAATCACAGCGAGAGTTTTAGAAAAAAAAGAGTTACTGAAATCAAAAAAGGTTTTGAACGAGGAAGATCGTCGTTTCGCGCAACAGCGCAACAATCGACTTCGGTCTTTCGGGTTTTCTCGCTGTTCGGTTTATAAAAGGTGAGTAGTCATAATATGTTATATTTCTTTTATTTGTTTCTATTAATCATATCAGTAATGCCGTTTTCCCTAATTGTGATATTGTCAACTCTGTCGGCTGTTAGATACAAAATTTGTGAAACAATACAGTAAATAAAACTAGGATGAATTTTAGCATTTGAGCTGTGGAAGTCTGGACACCGGTGTCAATGGCGCCGCCATCAGCACCAAACCGTTCTTTTGTTTTTTTTTTTTTGTGTTTGAAGTATGTTTTTGGTTTGATTTGTGGTGATGTTGAACTGTTAAATTTGAATTTTATTGATGATGTTTGATTGTGGTAGTGAATGATTGTTGTTTGAGGGCTGTGAAGCTCTGACAGAGTAGTAATTGCCGTCAAAACGCGATGGTAAGGAGTGGGGGAAAAAGCAAGATGATTACACAATATTGTTGGGGTTTTAGTTAGGGATGGAAACCGAGTGGTTTCGGTGTGGTTGGCTATTGTTTGAATGATGGTGAAGCTGTCACCGAAGCGTTAATGGCGTGGGATGCGATTTTTGCAGTATGATGAAATCATGAATTGTTAGGATAGGTGTGCAGGGGTTTGAAAAAGGATGAAAACCGTTGGGTTCTTTTTAGTCATAGATGGCCGGTGGTGGCTGCATCGGTGGTGGAAGTTTTGTGAGAGGAAGGAGATGAACAGTGCAATTCGATTTGGGCTTGGGCCAAATCGTGATGGGCTCATATGTTTTAACCTTTGGATTTTATTTTTGGGCTTAAGTTAGACTATGGGCCTTAGACTTTAGGCCTTTGGGTTAGAAGAGTTTGGGGATGGCTGACTTTGACTGTTGACCAGAGTGGACTTTGACTTTGACCAGGGTTGACTTTGACCAGTTGACCCAAAATTTGACTTTTTCCTAAAATTATGATTCGGTCTATTAGGATAAGTCTAGGACTATTAACATGTTTGACTTACGCTAAGACCTTTCTAAATATACTTGTGTACGTGTATTTACTGCTTTGTGATTTTTCAATCTTCTACGATACACAACGTTATGACACTTATACATCCATGAAATTAATAACGCGTAAACCAAAAATACTTGAATCCAAATATTCCTTCGTTCTCTGAAATAATATATACAATAAAGTTCAATAATGCGTAAACAAAACTTACCGCACCCTTTTAGAACTCTCCACGCCTCAAGTTTTGGAATTGAGTTTTATGACTGATGATGTCATATGTTAGGTGGGCATTTATTGAATGTGCCATAAACGGCCCGTTAGCGTTATATAAGGGTATTCATTGAATGTGCCATGAATGACCCGGGTATTCATTGAATGTGCCATGAATGACCAGATTGTTTGGACTGCCCTAAAGAGGAACTAAGGTATTCGCCTTGCGGGTTAGTTGTATTCCTTGAGTGTACGGGAATGTAGGATTGGGTATTCCTTGAATGTGGCAGGAATGACCTAGGGCATTCATTGAATGTGTCATGAATGGCCCGTTAGTGATATGATAGGTATTCCTTGAATGTGGCGGGAATGACCCGGGTATTCATTGAATGTGCCATGAATGACCAGATTCTTTGGACTGCCCTAGAGAGGAACTAAGGTATTCGCCTTGCGGGTTAGTTGTATTGATTTGATTATGCGAGCGTTCTTGGGTTTACTTTTGAATACATATAGGATATCTACATATGTTATATACAAGTTCTAACTTTCTTTTGCAGGAGGGTAGGACTTAATAATATTTTGTGCAGGGACGCGGTCCTACCCTTATACAGCAATGGATATTGGTAAGTATTAATTCAAGTTTTTAGATATTAAAACGAGTTATTAAAATGAGTTAATATAATGGAAGTTTTACTTGGGAAGAAACTATGCCGGTTGAGATGACGGAACTACCTTTCTTCCCAGCTGAGAATGATTAGGTTATGAAAGAGTTAAAGTGTTAGTTGGATAAGAAAAGATTTTAAAGGTTTATATGTGGTTAGTCTACTCATACCAGCAAATTCCATTTTGCTGACCCATGTTTGCTTTGTTTTGGCAACGTGGGTGTGTTCTTGGGAACATAGGCGGAAGGCAGTGGAACCGTGGCGTTTGATTTGGGATTCTTGCCTGGAGCAGTCCGTTAGTTTTCTTTTAGGTCTGATTCTTATTAGAAGGATGTAATAACGTAGTTTTCTTTTCATATGACATGAGAATACGATGTTGAGGACCTGCTATTCTTAGAATGTTATATTGATGATTTTTGATGGAAGATAGACTTGCATAAAGTAATAAAGAGAATTTTTTGGAGATTATTTTTGTTGTTAAGATTCTTTATGATGTGGGTTTTAGGTTTTGAAATGTGTTGTATCCACCCCGTCATAGCCTGGGTTTTTAGACAATTGAACCGAGTGATGTTTGAGATATTTATATTTCAAATATTCATTTTTTTTAATTGTTTAGAAATTTGGGCTGTGATAGTGATCCTCCTACGCGAACCCCAAATGCTCCTCTCCCTAGGCCGCATGGTGTTACGGACGATGTGGCTCGTGGTCCTAATTCAATTAAGTTTTTAGATGCGGGGAGATCGGTCATTATGCTAATCGATGCTCTAAGTCGCCTACTCCTGGGAAGATTTTATTTGTTGAGAATGAGGATGTTGATGAGGATCCTGTGGGCGGTATCCTAGGCACACCCCTTTTTGATGACGACTCTAAGGACATGCTTGAAGAGCTCGTACAGGGTGACAGAGGTGAACTTCTTGTTGTTCGCAGGTTGTGTTTGGCTCCTAAGGAAACTGATGGTGATGGTTGGCTCCGTAACTTTATTTTTCAGTCAACATGTACTATACAGGGTCAGGTTTGTAAACTTGTTATCGACTCTGGGAGCTATGAGAATGTGATTTCTTCTGAGGCAATTCGCAAGCTTGGTTTACCAACTGTGAAACACCCAAACCCTTATTCCTTGTCTTGGCTTAAGAAAGGAACTGAGGTCACTGTCTCTAAACGCTGCTTGGTTGATTTCTCCATTGGGTCTAAGTATACAGATAAGGTGTGGTGTGACGTCGTCACTATGGATGTTTGCCATTTATTATTGGGTCGGCCTTGGCAGTTTGATCGCAGGGTATCCCATGATGGTTGGCGCAATACATATAGTTTCTTGTTCGACGATGTTAAAATTGTGTTAGTGCCAAGTAGAGAATCGGTCCCAATTACTACTCCCGCATCGAAGCCTTCTTGCTTGGCTATGCATAGTTTTGAGGCTAAATTGCTTGTTGTGGATCAGGTGTTTATTTTAATGTGTGAACCGAACTCATTACCAGCTGCAGTCCTCGAGTGTGTCCAGGGTTTATTACATGAATCTTCTTATCTGTTTCCAGTTGAGTTGTCTACTGGCTTGCCCCCCATGCAGGACATCCAACATCAGATTGATTTAGTGCCTGGTTCTAAGATCCCTAACTGGCCACATTATCGTATGAGTTCCAAAGAGCATGCTGAGTTACAACGACAGGTTACAGATTTGATTGACAAGGGATTTATTTGTAAAAACTTATGCCCTTATGTAGTGCACGCTTTGCTAGTGCCCAAGAAGGATGGTTCCTGGCGTATGTCTGTGGACAGCAGGGCTATTAATAAGATTACTACGAAGTATCGGTTTCCGATCCCACGGCTCGACGACCTTCTTGACCAGTTACACGGTGTTGTGGTGTTTAAAAAGCTTGACTTGAAGTCGGGCTATTATCAGATCTGGATTCGTATTAGGGATGAGTGGAATATGACATTTAAAACAAAGGAAGGCCTTTATGAGTGGTTGGTTATGCCTTTCGGTCTTTCTAATGCTCCTAGCACTTTTATGCGAGTCATGAACCAAGTCCTGAAACCGTTCTTGGGAAAGTGTGTGGTCGTTTATTTTGATAACATTTTAATCTACAGCAAGGACACTCAGTCTCATCTCCAGGACCTTCATCTAATGTTCACAGTGTTACGTCAGGCCCAACTTTACGCTGCGGTCCCTAAGTGTGACTTCTGTACTGATTCTGTTTTATTTCTGGGTTATGTGGTGTCAAGCAAGGGTATTTAAGTGGACAGTTCTAAGGTTGAGGTCGTCCGTACTTGGCCTAGTCCAGTGACTCTAACAGAGGCACGTAGTTTCCATGGGTTTGCTTCCTTTTATCATCGCTTTGTTCCTCATTTTAATACTGTTACAGTACCTATCACTGACTGTTTGCGAGGTGGCAAGTTCCTCTAGTCTCTAAGCTGGCCGCTAAGGAAAGTTTTCAGATTCTCAAGGCACTATTAATTTCGGCTCCTATCCTTAAGTTACCGGATTTTTCTTCTCCTTTTGAGGTTTCTACTGATGCCTCTAAAATCGGCATTGGTGCTGTTCTCAGCCAGGGGAGCCATCCAATCGCTTATTTCAACGAGAAATTGACCGGGGCGAAGCATAATTATAATGCCTATGACCTGGAGTTCTATCCTGTTATTCAGACTCTTAAGCATTGGCGTCACTATCTGATCCATGCTGAATTCGTTCTTTATTCTGATCATGAAGCGCTCAAGCATATTGGCAATCAGAATAATGTCAGTGCTTGCTTGCCCGGCAACTTCGTTGGTCCAGTTATTTACAGGACTTCACTATTGTTCTCCGACACAAGTCTAGTGTCCAAAATCGTGTGGTTGATGCTCTTAGTCATCGTTCCTATTTATTGGTTTCCATGCGTTCTACTGTTCTGGGTTTTGATTCTTTCCCTGAGTTATACCATCTGACCCGTACTTTGCAACAGTTTTATCTTCTATTCGGGGAGGGACGGATTATCGAGTTCTCTTTACTGGACGGTTTTTACGTTTTAAAGGTCGGCGCCTTTGTGTTCCTGATTGTAGTCTACGACTTCGTCTCCTCACCGAGTTACATAACGACGGACATTTTGGTCGTGACAAGACTCTCGCACTCTTATCAGCTTCTTATTTTTGGCCTAGTTTAAGCAGGGAGGTCCAGAAATTTGTTGCTCGTTGCTAGGTTTGTTAGGTTTCTAAAGGCCACGCTACTAATGCAAGATTGTATATGCCTTTGCCTGTACCAGATCGTCCATGGTGTGCCATTAGTATGGATTTTTTCCTTGGATTACCCCGTACCCAACGAGGTTTTGATTCTATCTTTGTGGTGGTGGATTGGTTCTCCAAGATGGCTCATTTTATAGCATGTAAGAAAACGACAGATGCTGTCAATGTTACCCAATTGTTTTTTCGTGATATTTATCGTTTGCAAGGTCTGCCAGACTCCATTGTTTTAGATCATGACACTCGTTTTCTTAGTCATTTTTGGCGATGTTTCTGGAAGCTCTTACATACTGATTTGGAGTTTAGCAGTGCCCTACCATCCTCAGACAGATGGACAGACTGAGGTTGTAACAGGTCCTTGGGTAATATTTTGCGTAGTTTGGTGGGTTCTAAAGTGAAAAAGTGGGATTCTCACCTTGCACAGGCAGAATTTGCTTTTAATCATTCGGTTAATTGCAGTTATGGTTACAGTCCTTTCCATATTCTATATGGCTTTAATCCAAGAGTCGTTGCTGATCTTGCTCCTATACCTGGTTTGCAACCTGTTCATGTTGCTGCGTCTGACATGGTTCAAAAGCTCCAGGATGTTCATGCCGCTGTTCGAAAAAATCTGTTATAGTCTAATGCCAAGTATAAAGCCGCTGTTCGGAAAAACATCGTTGTCATGTTGAGTTTGAGGTTGGTGATTTTGTTTGGGCGGTGCTCACTAAGGATCGTTTTTTTGTTGGTGACTACAATAAGCTAAAACATCGCAAGATTGGTCCTCTTGAAGTGGTTGAGAAGATTAACTCCAATGCCTATCGTCTCTGTTTGCCTAGTCATATCCGGACTTCGGATGTTTTCAATGTCAAATATCTCCTTCCATTCTGTGGTGACTCATCTGATGATGAGGATGACTTAAATTTGAGGACGAATTCCTTCAATCCAGGGGGGAATGGTGCAGTACAGGCACTGGCAGAGAAGTATTTGGATGTACAAGATGGTGTCCTAAAAATATGAGAGTACTGTTAGTTAAGTGGCAAGGGCGCACGCGCTCGGTTTGGCTGCCTGACCAGCGCGAGGCTCTAGGCTTGTTTTGGGCTTTTGCGTAGTCAGTCTTTAGTTTCAATTCGTCTGTTTTCTGTTCGGTCATCGTAGTATTATTTCTAAGTTTTAGGTTAACTATTTAAGGTCGTTTTGAGGGTTGTAAAAGACCATTTTTGGATTATATCAATTTATTTTATCATATCGTTTCTTGGTTAAAGAACGATTATTTGATTTTGATTGTTTGAGAGCTAAAGAGCACTTAGACATACATTACTTCTGCATGTGGTTAATAATGTACCGTGCCTAATTTCTTGAAAGCATGCTTAGTTGCATATCTCCTTTATAATACTTGTTGAAATATATGATACAGTGAGAGGCCTGGATCCCCCTGGATTATTGTTTAAGAATTAGAGTTTGTCTACCCCGAGGATATCCTCATAGGGACGACATCCGATACCGTTAGAGATCCAACGGTCCGAAAATAAAAAACAAATTCACATTCTCTCTCTTCCTTTTTGTTTTTGATTTTCGAACCGTTGGATCTCGGATCCAACGGTATCGGCACTCATCCCTATAGGGATATCCTCGGGGTAGCCCAAATCTAAGAATTATAAGAGTAAAATATGGGATATCTCTACATGATCAGGTTAAGAATAGAATGCAGGAATATATCAAGTGGCCTGGTCTCAAGTCATTGGAATTTCATAGCCCTTTTTTCAAGTTCCTCGACATTCGTATCTGCCATTACCTGTACTGCATCAGAAAGTTAGTTGTATTTTTTAATAGAGAGAAAAATACATTGTATTTTTTGAAACCACGCACATAAGTTTGTTGTATTTTTGAATCCCCATTCTATTCTTTGTTTACTCCCAATTCCATATCATCATCAATCAACACCAATCACAATCTTAGGTATAGATAAAAATGAAGCCTAATCTTAAGAGAATCCCCACATGAAGATAAGGCATGATTTAGGAACATTGAAGACTTCAACAAGGATTTGCTATGACGGCCGGGTTAGAGGTATGTATGTGCTTTTGTTCATTTCCTGGAACATTTAACATACTTCTCCACACACTTACGAATAAACTATTTCTTTACTCTAACAGATTAACTTCGATGCGCCTTCAATATATGTAATAATTTGAACCATAGTAATATATGTCGTCTAATTTGTTTTTCGACCGTTATCCATGGATCCACAATCAGATTCCTGTTCTAAAAGTCCAACTCAAGAAACAATACATACATACATGTCTTGTAAACTTTATTCCATATATATATGCTTTCTAGTTCTAGATTTCAAGATTTTGCACTACCTACACCACCTTGTACAAAGTGCATAATCCATTAAGTGTTGACCATTTATCTGAAATCAAGAATCCGATTACATGGCCAAGGTTATTTGATCATTTTCAGTACCCACATGTTTATCGGGGACGAACTTTTTTAAGGTACAAATAGCTCATGAACTTTTGCAATTTGTCAAAAGGTCTTATCCATATCTTTAGCCTGATTTCTATTGAATGTACAGAACTAGGGTTCTACCATGAGCCAATCAGTTAGGTTGGAACCAGCCCCTAGCGCAGCATCATTCACAAGAGGTAGAGAATAAAACTCGAACGCATGAGCTCCTTCGGGTGGTGATGGAGCGTAAAAATTAAAGCAGGCAGCTTAGGTATCGGGTGTAAATTAAGGAAATCTTGCTGTGTAGTAAATTGTCTTGGGATTTAAAAAATGTTCAACTAGTTCATCGAATACTCATTGCATGGTCTCTTTGAAATACAACATCATCGGTTCAGCCCTTTTGCTGGTGCACTGCTTGTGTAGTATTCGGTTATTCCTAGGAATCCCAGAGTGTTACAAATGTGAATTTTGTTAATGATCCAATTTACAATTTAGGATCAAACTCCCATTTTAATGATCGAGGGTTAGTTACTGTGGCCATGTCTCAGAAAAGAAGGATGGTCACAACTCACAGAATCACATGGCCAAACGATGACATAAATCCTACTAATTGCATTGTTAGGTGAGACACGAGTGCCGTGCTTCATATTGTACTGAATCGTATACACTAGAAGACATGAGTATCAAATGCCCATACTCATCCATTTTAATGGACCACATTGCTGATAGGAACTAGGAAGAAAGTCTATTGCCGATTTCCACAAGTAACTTTTTTGATAAATTTCCACAACTAATCAATATGGCTGTTTTTGCATAAACAAACATATAAACAAACTAACAATAACCATAAGCTCATAAAATAATATATATATATATATATATATATATATATATATATATATATATATATATATATATATAATGAATATAGCATTGTTTACTTGTCTTAGTGGGCAATACTCAATTGTAACACGCAAATTCAAAACTTTCTGGTCCTATATATAATTGCCACATCAAAAATATCAGTTTTCTGTGTAGGTGGGCATATTGTGAAGTTGTGAACCACTAATTCAACTAATACGATTGTCAATGCGTAATTTAGAATAGTGTCAAAGATTAGAGGAGGGTCCAGATATCATTAGCAAAGTTACTATCTGCTTAGTACAAGTGCTAAACTATACAAACTATACAGTGAATTGTGGTGCAGACACAATTGAAATGAAATTAACCAACGCTAATTCAAGGTGAACACGCAATAATTATAGCTAAGAGCAAGTCTAATAGAGAGCTGTTAAATTGGGTTGTTAAAAGTGCCACATAATTGCTATATAGGTCTTTTAGCTTGTCCAGCCAAATTTGGCTCTCCAAAATAAAAAAACCAATACAATCGTTTTTTTTGTTTTGAAATGCTAAATGATACGGACGGTCTAGTTTCTGCCGTCCGTCCATTATTTTGTAACTTAAATTGAAATTTTTTTAGACGGATGATACAGTTTCTGTTGTCTGTCGAAAGTTAACACATAGACGGCAGAAACTAGGTCGTCCATCTCCCGAACTTATTATTGCAGTTGCTAGCGAATGTCTTAACTTTGGCTGGATTTTTTACTCTTTCCAAATTTAAGACCCTATTAGCAGTCCCATTGAAAAATGACTTTTTTATGGTTGAGTTTGTGGTTGAGGTGTTATATTTATATTTAGCAGCCCATATACCCTCCCATTGGACTTGCTCTAATCAGTCTAGCCTTTCTTTTGTTTTATCTTTGCTTTTGGATAATCGCTTTGGTCCTAAAATACAGGCCAAAAATAGTAGCCTTTTGTTCACCGGTTACTAACTTTTTCAAGTTTTAAGAAATAAATTATTATCCTATAAATATATATATATTAAAATAGTCCTAAAATACGGGGCAGATACATGTTAATTCAGATAAATTGTGACATTCATTTCACACAACTCCTGTTCACAGGCCTGAGTCCATGAACGCATCAACAACAACTACTCAAGTCACATATGGATTGCATTAACCCAGTAGGTTCGTACCAAAATTGAAATAAACAAGCGCACATTTTCTAGTTTATTAAATTAATTTGTTTCGAAAAAATAAACATAACCAATCTTTCCTAAACCCAATGATAAATATACATGAACAATCCTTCTTTTATCTAATTCGATGCCTTAAAAGTAAAAAAAAAAATAAAAGAAAAGAAAAAGAAAAAAAAAAAAGCAAACGGATCACGATCACCATCACAATCACATGGGTACACAAGTAGCGACAAAGCAATCGGGTTCCATTATTACAATTCTATCACCCTCCTCATCTTCTTCTTGTTTCTTCCTCATTTCCACTCCTTAAATCCTCTTCACTCAAACCCGAAAAAAAAAAATGTTAACTCAAACCCATCTACATGACTTACCACAAGAAATCTTAACAAACATTTTATCACCAATTCACGACACAAGAACACGCAACGCTTTATCACTAGTATGTAAAAAATGGAAAGACATAGAACGTATAACACGTACATCACTAACTCTTCGTGGTAACGTACGTGATAACATGTTCATGATACCTCAGTGCTTTAGATTCATTACCCACTTTGATCTTTCACTCCTATCACCTTGGGGTCACTCACTTTTTCCTGATTTGTCACATGAGTTTCACATTTTAGCTAAAGTTATGCATAGAGCTTTCCCTGGGGTGGATTCTTTAACGGTTTATTCAAGAACGCCATCGACCCTACAGGTACTTGCACCTCAATGGCCTAATCTTAAGCATGTTAAGCTTGTAAGATGGCATCAGAGGTCGCAGATGCCTGTCGGGTCTGATTTGTTTCCGTTGTTTGAGAATTGTACGGATTTGGAGTCACTTGATTTGTCCAATTTTTATTGTTGGACTGAAGATATTCCAGCTGCACTTGAATCTCACTCTTTATCAGCTTCTAAACTTACTTATTTGAATCTTTTGACATTACCATCGACCGAAGGCTTTAAGTCACTTGAGATTATTGCAATCTCTGCAGCTTGTACTAATCTCCGCGAGTTTCTTGTTACTTGTATGTTTGATCCTAGGTACATTGATTTTGTTGGGGATGAAGCTTTGGTAGCCCTTGCTTCAAATTGCAAGAAATTGTTTCATCTCCATTTAGCGGATACTTTGTCTATGGTAAATGCAAGGGGTGATCCGGAGGATGAAGGGTATAGCTCTGAGGACGCCAAGATTAGTTGTGCGACTCTTGAAGAGGTATTTACTGGACTTCCTTTGCTTGAGGAGTTAGTTCTTGATATTTGTCATAATGTTAGAGATGTTGGTGTTACTTTAGAAACGTTGAATTTGAAATGCCCAAGGTTGAAATCTTTGAAATTAGGACATTTTCATGGGATTTGTAGACCGATGGATACTAGAATTGAGGGAATTGCGGCTTGTAAAGGGTTAGAATCGTTGTCTATTAAAAATTCTGCGGATTTAACTGATTCTAGCTTGATGGGAATTGCCCTGGGCTGCCCAAGATTGGCAAAGTTCCATATTCAAGGGTGTAAGAAGGTTACAGAAATGGGTATGAAATTTCTTACTTGTGTGCTTCGTAAGACTCTAGTTGACGTAAAGATTTCATGTTGTAAGTTTCTTGATGCTGCTTCTGCGTTGCAAGCAATGGAGCCAATCCGAAGCAGAATTCAGCAATTACACATTGATTGTGTGTGGCATAGTCTTGGAGCGCCCTTGAATAATGGACTAGTTCATAATGATTTTGATCTCAATGAGTTGGTTGAGGATGAGAGCATAACTAATGGTTTAAATAATGGCGACAATATCTTCTCAACATCAACAAAGAGGCATGTAGATAGTTCTGACAGAGTAAAGAACAAGAAATGCAAATATTCGTCAGAATTGCAGTGTAATGGCAGTGGATTTTTGCATAAGAGTTGGGACAGGTTGCAGTCCCTTTCGCTTTGGATTGCTGTTGGTGATTTGCTTACTCCACTGCATTTGAGGGGGTTGGAGATATGTCCTGCTTTGGAAGAAATTCAAATAAAGGTAGAAGGAGATTGCAGGAGTAGACCGAAGCCCAGTGATGGTGCATTTGGGCTACTCTCTCTTGCAAGATACCCCGAATTGGTGAAAATGAAGCTAGACTGCGGTGACGTAATAGGGTATGCTTTGACAGCTCCAAGTGGACAGATGGATTTGAGCCTGTGGGACAGGTTTTACTTGAATGGGATTGGGAACTTGAATCTCAACGAGCTTGATTACTGGCCTCCACAAGATAGAGATGTAAACCAGAGAGGTCTCTCTCTTCCAGCAGTAGGATCTCTTGCAGAATGTAGTACTCTGAGGAAACTCTTCATCCATGGAACTACTCATGAGCATTTTCTGATGTTTCTTCTTAAGATTCCAAATCTAAGGGAAATGCAACTTAGAGAAGATTACTATCCTGCGCCTGAAGATGATATGAGCACAGAAATGCGTCTCACTTCGTGGAGTCGCTTTGAGGGTGCACTGAACGGGAGAGAGATCCCGGATTGATAATGTCGTTTTGAAGCCTGACATATGGTCTGCGGAACTTCTGAGTATTTTCACTCTGTTATGTATTACTGCAGTTTTGATTGGTAAGAGTTTTTGAGTTTTCATTTTGATTTAAAATAAGTAACTTTAAGTAATTCTTCTTGAGGTTGCTTAGAACGTGTTTTAACAGTTATTATCAGTTCCAGTATGTTTACCTTTACAAATGTCTATCTTGCTTGCATGTATGTATGAAGGGAGATCTCAAACGGAAAAACGGAGCATTAAAATGTTCTTGTTGGTAATATTCAAGTTAATGATGACAAGTCTATCTAATTCGTGATGTATTTCATCGCTAGACAGATCGAAGCGAAAAAAATTGTATGCTGCAAAAACGACAAGTATAGATTTCCAACTTTTATTCCTCTGGATCATATGCATAGACGTGAATGGTGGCATGTGTCGTGTGTATTTCATCGCTTGACAGATCATATGCACACACGTGACCTTGAGTTGTGTCACCTGTGTGTCTGTGTCTGTGTTTTAAATGGAGTGTTACGAACAAATTCTGAATCAGAATGAACAAGATTTAAACTCCAACTCACATTGATACACCGTACAAAAGCCTGAGCTAAAAAGTTAGAATAGACGGCATAATCTATTCAAAGCAAGACACCATTAAGATTGAACTATGATGCAACATATCGTTTGTGAGCATAAAATTACAAATGTTTTCGTGCATTCAAGAAAAGGATGCTCAAGTCAGGGGAAACAATATCGAGTCAGAATTAAACCTTCAAATAAACAGAATAGTAAACTTTCAAATAAACAGAATACGCAAGTACATCCAGAATACGTTAGGTTTTCAACAGGTGAATAGATGTGTTCTAATCTAGCGAAGGTGGGAATTGAACCCAAAGCTTACATGGTACTACATCAGACCATTGTCCCAACTCCCAAGTGCACCATGTATTTTCCCGTTATCCTTTTTCTTGGCAAGTGTATATCCTGGTTAGTCCTGAGCTCCTGGCAGTTGGTGGATCTCCTTCCTGACTGACATTCAGGGACATTCTCTTCCAGAGATGGGAATTTGGAGTACTCTTTGCTATAATGTGGGGCACTTGGGGCGCAACAAAGGGAATTTTTAGGTTACCTGTGGCTTCCAGGGACAGTGGCCTGTTGAAGAACCATGGAAGTTTCTCAGTCACTCCAAAGGTGTACAACAAAAAATAAATCATCATGCTACGGCTTTGGGACCTTAAATCCTAGCCCCAGGAGAGGAATTGGGACAACTCCATTAGTAGGAAGAAACTAGGAACAATTCCTGAATTAAAGAGACTTGGTGGAGAAGGTCTATTTCTTTTCCGGATAACATTTCATCAAATTTGACCTTGCTGATCTGGGGATATGTATCAAGCTAGCCATTAGGACACTACTACGTCCATATCTGAATCATTGAAAGAACTGTGAATTTCAAGATACAATTACCATTAGATATAAATTATAATCGTGCATTAAGCAGTCATATTGAACAGAGGTTATTATAAATAAATTAGTAATGAAAAAACAAATAAAGATGAACAGAGAGGCTCATGCTCATGCCTATGTGGTCTCTTCCGAAGTCTTGGAGTGAACTTATTAACTTGGTTTTTGTAACAGCAACATAATTTTTGAGAAGTGAAGTTCAATGATTTTTCATGTCCAGAAGCCTAGTTTGTGATGGTTATTGTGTAACCTGTATTAGATCCTTCATTGGAGTTCTGCTCTAGGAGAACTTGCATCCTTTGTGATTAACAAGAATGGGCTTTTTGTGCGTCATAACTGGTTCGATTCAAAATAGTTTTCTTTTCTTCTTCCCTGTGGCAGTCGTGTCTTGCTCAGCAGAAATATTTTTGCCTGATCATGATCACCATCTTGAAATTTTGGAACTTGGCTACCTGGCTGAAACCGCACACGTGCAAGTCCTGAAGTGAACTTGAGTAGGTGAGTTATCCTAATGCCGCTCAAAAAGTATAAAATGACTGACCACTTTGATTTGTAAGATTCCCTGCAAGTTCATGCAAAAACAAAAACATTCATGATTCATCTATCTAAAATTCTGACATTTAGCCTAGAGCATATCAAAATATCAGCATCTATTCGAGCGCCTTCGTTTTCTAGTTTCTTTTTTGTTGACAACAACAATGAATTTACCAGTTTTGAAGATTTACAACGTCTTACCCCAGCTCCCCTGTTCAATTTTTCCATAAAAATGAAGAGAAATTTCCACTGGGAAAATGTTATAGTAAACAATTTCTGTTTAGACTTCATCCGAATTAGATGAAACTTAAAGAGAGAAAAATGTAGATCCGAACTAGGACTTTTCTTTGCAAATAGAACACAAATGTAGATTCCAGGGGGTTGTTTAGCTGGGACAATCCTTCTGCAAAAGGGTATGGTGTGTTGGAGCCTTGGAGGTATAAAAAACTAAAGAGTTGTAAGACAATTGACTACCAACAATAGGTGCTATCATAAGAAATCAGTAGGTGCGTTTATTTTTTGGCTAAAGGGTAATTTTTTATGAATAAAAATAATTCAGAAAATGTACAAAGACGGGGAAACGAAAAAGGAAACAATTACACTTCATAGTTTAGGTCCTTGGAATGAGTTTCCAGGAAGTACTAAACTTATTGTCTGTAGTAGGTTGCTGGTACATCTTCTGTTCTCATCAGAAAATGTGGCTTACCAATACCATGCCACCAAGCTTTGATCACTGTTGCTAGCATGCATCCTTGTCGTGCACTGGTCTCTGCTGAGAAGTTTATCTCCTTCCAAGTATGTGATTTTCAGCCATTGCACTTTGCTCCTTACCTTGTGCCACGCACTACTGATTTTCCAGTGGACTTCATCCGACTGAAAAACATTAACCACATCTTTTGAGTGGGATTCAACCCATATGTTTCTCCATTCCATACTAACAGCCTGTGCCACTTCCTCAAGATTAGCTTGTCAGTTAGCGTTATGGTCTATGTCTATGCCCACTTCAGTAGGTGCCACTAGGCACGTTCGTAACAAATCAGCTCACTAATTCTGCTATCTTTTTTACATTATTAATTAAGGCATTAAGCAACGTTTTGGAAAAAAAGTTGAATATTTGTCTAAGTCTTTCCATGAGATTGGGAATTTGGGACTAATAAAAGGTTATCTCTGCTCTGTGATGTAACATTATTTTCAAATGATGAATAAAAATCCTTTCTTCTGTGAAGAAAATGCAGAAAACACCACAAAACACAAACTGCTCATATATACTTCCACCCTGCATGCTAGAGTTAAACTGTACATTATCTGCTGTCTTCGGGTAATTGAATTGGAAGTGTCTTCCCTCTCTTTAACTTGGATTCTGGGAGTTAAAACAGAATCAATCCATGGTACTGGCATGTGATATTTATGTGATTGTTTAGCATATATAGAGAGTGAGATTGTGACATCGGAAATTGATTTTTATCGTTGGCCTTATTAGGCCCCATTTTTAGACTAACTCTGTTTGAGCTCAATAGTATTGAAAATCAACGAATCCTGAAAAGTTCGGTGGTGTTTGACTAAGGGATTCTAGGATAATAAGTACTTTTTTTTGGTAATAAGTACTTGATTGTTGGGAAAGGTTTCTCATCACTGGATTTTGACATTGTGTTCAAGCTTCCGCATATACAATTGTAAATGGTCTTTTCTTGAACCTTACCCTTGTCTATCAAATAAAACCAGTTTAATACACTATCCTAAAACCAGTTTAATAGGATCACCGATCACATAACAGTACTCGGTGGAGGGAGAAATACAGACGTTTATCGGCAGCCAACTATCTGTTACGGAACGTCTCATGAATGAATTAAGTCTGAATGCAGGTAAGGGTCTGCCTAACCCTACAATAAATAAGTAAATCCAGTCTACTAGTACTGACTAAATCAAACAAATTCATAATGATGAGATTTGATTTGGTATACAATAAAATTGATCCATTATTGCTAGTGCCACACTCAAAACACTATATCTATGACTTCAGTTTTGGATCTACTTTAGAGGCAGCAGAGATGGGGAAGTGTCGAGGAGCTGGAATCCATGCAGCTCTAATAACCGACTAACCTTAATTTTACTGATGAAATGAAGAGTGTATAATAGGTAAATTTAGTAAATAAAATCCAAGAAATAGAGGTAAGTGACAAGTACAGAAAAGACAGCACTGCAAACACCAAGATGAGATAGAGCAAATCTGTGTTATTTAAAGCGCCTTGTTGCACTGATTTTAACTCAAACTCCACGACTTTAGGTCAAGAGGAAAACCAGCAAACTCAAAATGTTGAGTGACTATGATACTCAAGAACCCTCCCATATCCCTAAGCAATGTGGTTCTGTAGTGGTTCAAAATATTGATGCACCACTGGTTTTGGTATGGTCTATAGTTCGACAATTTGGCAAACCTCAAGCTTATAAGAAATTCGTAAAGAGTTGTTGTATGATCCGTGGAAATGAAGGCGTCGGTAGTGTTCGTGAACTAAAGTTGGTGTCGGGTCTCCCAGCCCATTGGAGTATTGAACGACTTGACAAACTCGATGACAAACTTCATGTTATCGAGTTCAGTATTATTGGTGGGGATCATCGCCTCACAGACTATCATTCTACGCTGACACTGCACGAGATAGAAGATGAACCTAGGAACACAGTTGTAATGGAGTCTTATACAGTCCATGTACCTGACGGGAACACTGAGGAAGACACATGCTCATTTGTAGATACCATAATAAGGTGCAACCTGCAATCTTTGTCTAGAGTAGCCGAGAAAATGGATGTGAATTATTCTGTAATGATATAATAATGTAGTTTTCCTTTTATAATATTCGTATAAACATGTGTAGATTTGTACAATATAATTTAACTCATCTTGCACCAGATCTAATGTTTATACTTCAGAATGCATGGTTTAGTTTGAACATGGTGTAATGTGCAGTTACATTAACTGATTCATATCAGTAGATAAAAGTGAGCCCTCTCCTAGTACTGAGATGACTCTGAGGAAATAAGGACGACTTTGTTTCATTTTTGTAAAAATCATTTAACACAGTACGCCAGGGAATCAGGGATGTATACACTGACTAGATGATGCAGAATGAGGTATTTATGTGGTATAGTGGTGGCGCGTGTGTGTCTTGGGAGGGGGAGGGTGGGAGATGTTGGGTATAAAGCCACCAGTATGGGATGGAAAAATACATAGGGTTGAATCCCAATCAAAAGCTGCAGAGTCATTGCTTTTCAGTTGGATGAAGTCCACTGGAAAATCAAAAGTTCAGGGCACAAAGCAAAGAGTAAAGTGGAATGGTTGAACATCACTCATACTTTGAATGAGATTAATTTCTCAGCGGAAACAAGTGCTTGACAAGGATGCATGCTGGCAACAAGGACTAAAGATTGGTGGCATGGCAAACCACACTTCCTGGTGCAGGGGCCAGAAGATGAGTAGCCACCTACTACAGACAAGTTTAGTAGCTCTCCTGGAAATCCATTTCCAGGACCTAAAATATAAAGTGTATTATTTTCCCTTTGTTTCTCCCTCTCTGTACATATTTCCCGTTATAATAAAAATTACCAATTAGCAAAACAAAATTTATAAACTACCCAGTTCAAACTCTTTGCACAAATCAAAGAAGCACCACACCACCAGGCAAGTAACAACGATGCAATACCAGTAAGGAAGAACACTAGATACTAATGGCTCGATTCATATTGGCATTCTCGTACATAGTACAAAATATCAGGATATGGGTATTTATCGATATTCAATTTCTGGATATGTATCGTGGATATATCTCTCTCTTTGGGGATATTTGACATTGTTTCACATGCAAATATCGTGGATATATCCAAAATATCGACAAATATCATGGATATTGTAGATATTTCTTGATATATAATGATACATTATTTATATTTATTTGAAATATAATGGTAAATATTAAATAAAATTGTTATATACACAAAATATCGCCAAATATCTCTAAATATCACAAAATACTCCTAAATATCGCAAATATCATCGAAATATCACCGATATTTGCAGTCATATATATCTCTAAATATATCGTGATATTTATATATCTGAAATCTGAAATCTGGATAGATATCTCCAAATATCACGATATATCGGAATATTTTGTACTATGTTCTCGTATCTCTCAAGGAAAGGTCCAATAGGCTGTAGTTTGTATAATGCATCAGATTCTGTAGTCACTTGGAATCCAATTAAACAAGGTAATTGCTAGGGGCACAATCCATTTTGCAAAAAAAAAAAAAAAAAAAAAAAATATATATATATATATATATATATATATATATATATATATATATATATATATATATATATATTATATTTTGTATTTTGTCTTGGGCATCTGCCCAACTACATCTTGTAACTTTTTATTGCCCTTCATCCTAAAAGACTCTATTTCTTTGCATTTCTCTCTCCTTTCCCATTTTCAAAACTCTCAAGTCTATTTCTTCGTACACAAATTATTGACACAAATTGAGAAACAATACAATAAAATCTTATGAAATATGTGACATCATTTTGAAATCTTTAATCTATGAAATTTCTGAGTTTGATGGAAAATTAGCCCTAGCGCAATACTACCAAGTCATTTAGGATTAGAGTAGAGAATCGGATCGGATAGACCCGAATCCGATCTGACCCGATTACCAAATATATCGGGTTCGGATACATTTTCATATATGTTTATTTATTCAGATCGGATTGGGAAGAGGGGTTCAAATATAATTTTTGGGTGTTTTTTGAATTTTTAGTGTTATCGGATCGGATTGGTCGGGTTCGGATATTAAACCATCAGCATACTTTTCATCTCCTGAATATAGCACAAGAATAGCATCAGAGATAAATTTTAGCGCATGTCTTGCCAAGCGGATTGTTAAAGCCAAACCAGATATACCATGGAAACTTTCTTCACAGAGAATAACACTTCGTAATGGAGACATGGCAGAAGGGAGCAAAGGAGATCCAAGAGCCTCCGTGATAAATGTTTCCTAAGACTTTAAAACTTGGTCCAAGATAGACTTCTCACCATCCAACAATTCAATATACACCTCCACCACATCTGTAGGCTCTAGATCAGCTTTCTTTCTTAATTTCTGGATTCTATTAACAATCTCTCGAGCAATTCTTGCTTCAAACAATAACTCATCTGGACACAAATCCAATACCACCAAAACATCCCCATCCCCAGCTGCATCATATTGCTTCTCTGCAATGTCATCAGGACGCTTAAACTCCCAAATAATCTTTATATCACTAAGCTTCAAACAATGTCCGGTTTTATTTCAAGTTGGGTGGAGGAGAAGAAGGAAACTGGTGGATAATGGCTGGAGGAGAAGAAGGAAACTGGTTCTAATTGGTCTGCCGGTTTTATTTCAAGTTGGGTTTTTTTGGTGGGAGTGTTCGGGAGCATAGTACAAAATATCCCGATATATCGCGATATTTGGGGATATCTATCCATATTTCAAAAAAAGATATATAAATATCACGATATGTTAAGAGATATATACGACTGCAAATATCTACGATATTTTGACGATATTTGCGATATTTGTGATATTTGAAGATATTTGGAGATATTTGGAGATATTTAGCGATATTTTGTGTATATAACAATTTTATTTAATATTTACCATTATATTTTAAATAAATATAAATAATGTATCATGATATATCAAGAAATATCCACAATATCTACGATATTTGTCGATATTTTAAATATATCCACGATATTTGCATGTGAAACAATGTCAAATATCCCCAAAGAGAGGGATATATCCACGATACATATCCAGAAATTGAGTATCGATAAATACCCATATCCTGATATTTTGTACTATGTTCGGGAGTACGGGATGGTGTGTAGTGCCTAACACAATTGTAGACCCCAAGTTGGGTCGGGCTTATTTGGGGTATGCCCAATACAATTTGAGGGTGTCAATAATGGGACTCAACAACAATGAGACGAGAGTAATATGATGACGAGAGCAATGGTGTTAGACTGTTAGTAGATGTGCCCTTGTATAAGCTAAAAAGTACCGAGCGGTATACATTTTTTTGTTCACGAGTTGTTTGATAACTACTTCTTAAAGTACAGCCAGTGCCAATAGCCTTCGGTTTCCTTTCATGGGAGTAACACTGAGAAAACGAATGGTATACGTTTTTTTGTGCATGAGTTGTCTAATATCATTGAATGTATACCGACATGAATCAGCAATTGCCAATTCGTGACTTGTAATTGTATGTGTGAATGGTGATTGTGAGGGAGTAATATTCACATCCAATAAATATCAAGCACGTGTCAAACACTAATATGAATGTAGATCGACTCTCAATCTTCGTCCTTATAGCTCACTTCATAGTGACTTAATTATGACAATCGATCTGACTAATCAGAGTCAATCAATTTGTACTCGAATTTCGTGTAATGCAATAATTCGGAAAAACATTATTTGTTCCCGACTCTTCGATCTTCGAGGTGTGACGCACTCTCAATTCCCAAAAACCCATAAACAGTTTAAATATGCGGATAATAAAAACCAATAAATTTTTTTACTTAAACAAAAGTCTTCTTCATGACAAAGATTCACAAATAAGATTAGGTTACAACTCTCCTTTCAATAACTCTTTAATAAAATTTACAAATGAAATACAAAAAAAATTGTCTCTAGGGATCAAATTCTATATCACCTCAAGGGAAAACAAAACAAATCCCGAGATGCAACGCTTAACGAAAAACCACAAGCAAAGAACCACTCTTCTTCAACACTAAACCACATCAAAACTTATCAACTATGTTCATTTAATGAACACACCCGATAAGCAAACATGCAAATCGGGTCAAGATTATAAAAACATCTTTGGTGTGAGTAGTCCTAAAATACAACATATAATATATATATATATACACAATCCATACGGCAGCTTAGTTCCTCCATCGAGGCCTTTAACTTTTAACGACTAATACAACATCCTTAAGTTCAATAACTAAGGTAGGTAGTTCCTCCACGAGGTTTTAACTTCCCACTAACCACACAACAACCTATACGATAATAAATAAGGTGTGTAGTTCCTCCATCGAGGCTTTTTAGGTTATAACTAAACAAATAACCAACATATTACCATAATTAGATTATTTTAAGGCTTTCTTTGTGTGTCCCTAAAATCACGCGTCAGATCTATGTCTTACCTAGTTTCCCCGGCTACCACAATTGCTACCCAACGCCGAACATGTACATCCACATGCCTCCCCTTACATAATGAACCACTTCGCATGCGTAACCACCCCCGAAATGGATGCCGCACCGTAAATCCTCACACGGAAGCAATTATGTAAGTAATGCCACTATTCGGCATAAAATATCGCGTTACAGCATCATCGTTATTTTTTGGCGTAACGGAATAATCAAGCCACTATTCGGGCTTACGCACTTTTTGGGGAGGGTCATTCAATTTTAAATCAAACGCCGTAGGGCGCCCGAAGGCCATTCAGATTAAAGCAAACGAAAAGGGCCAATCACATGAGTTGTGGTAGTCGGGTTCTAGGATTTTCGTTCGTAATTTATTCAAGTGTCATACATTAATGACTCATAATAAATCCACTATATCACGCTTGGTCAATTACCTTATTGCACTAAGCCATAATATTTAGAAATATCTCAATTATATCTCATAACCACTTTCATACTTTCACGCCAATATATTATTGCACTACACCACACTCCCGTGGGTAAATATTCACCAATACTATACTACCTCATAAGAAGCATCTTTACATATATAATAATGGAGTATTTATACATTTATGTCTCTAAAACTATTCCATTTAATATATATATCCCAACATATATATGCTTTTACACACTACTCACGCCAAATCTTAATTAGATAATGACAACTAGATTTATATCGACTTCCACAAAGATTTCCACATTTAATTTGTCCATACCATTTACAACATAAAATGTAGCACAATTATCTGATCTACAATCCACAATCAAAGCCCAATATATATGCTTTTTTTTACACACTACTCACGCCAAATCATAATTAGATAATGAATATAAACAAACGTGTGAAAAACTAGAAAAGTCAACGTTTCCTAGTCAACGGTCAAAGTCAAAGTCAACCGTCAATGGTCAAAGGTCAACATGTCCTGGTCAAAGTCAACAGGTCTTGGTCAAAGTCAAACTGTCATTGTCAAAGTCAAACTGTCGTTTCTATGTTCAACAGGTTCATGGTCATAGCCATGGTTCATGGCTAAGGTCAAGGGTCCATGGTTTATGGGCTCATGACTACGAAAACGGTTCGGACCCAACTAGCCGAGCCCAAACCTTAGAACCCGAAAGTTTAAAAGTTGAAAGACCCATATAGATCTATTTTAAGTCCAATGGACTGGTCCCAAGCAATATTAGATACGGGCCCAAAACAGTTATGTGGTTCGGTCCAAAAATAAAAGAAAACCGGCCCACAATTACAAAAATTAGAACTGGCCCATAACAAGTTATCAACTAATAGGAAAAGGGCCCAAACAAAAAAATAGAAATGAACTGGCCCAATACTTTAGAACATAATCGGGCCCAACCCTCTAAAATAGAATCCGGCCCAACCAATTAAACTAGCTAAGCCCAAGGCCCAAATCCAACCGAAATCTACTGTTCATCATCTTCACACCACCAACAGCCACCAAAATCCGGCCACCACTCCTCCACACACCACCCATTTTTAACTAGGCGGTTTTACTCCCTGCAAAAACCCCTACCTCTTTAACAAACACACATTCCTCAAATCCTTAAATCCGACATCACCAAACTAGATCTGGAACCAACTTTCCGCCGCCATTAAAGCTTGTTCCAAGCTCAAGTCGACAACCCCAACCATCCCCACTACCACCAAACATCATCCCATCAACCCACCATACAAAAACACAGTTCAAACACAACCAAATAAACCTAAATTTCAAAACCTTCAGAGCTCCAAGAATGGCAAGAACGCCATTAATGATGGCTCAAGCTTTCTCCAAGCTTCACCGCCTCACTCGACATCCCCACACACACAACCCAACAAACCATTTCCTAATTTAAATTAAAACAAACAAAACGATTTACGTGGTCGACGCCATTCAATCGATGTCGCCGAAGCTTCGATGAGCAGAGCGAAAAGCCCAATATCAACCAACGAATTTCAACCAAATCCACGGTTTCAACTAAAAGTATTGACACTAATATCAATGTCGATGATTATAGACACAAGATCGGTTCGACAGGTTTAATTACAAAAACGAAATTTAACAAAGTTAAATAATACAAAAAGACACTAAGTCCATTACAAAGGTTTTAACAATGCTTCACCGGGCCGAAAGTAATGAACAATAAAAATTAGTGAAACCATGGGACAATAAAACGGTTTTACGATTACGGTGAAATAGCAAAAGAGCTACTCACCTGTATGAGCAACTCCTACGAATTTCTCCGAGTCCGAGCGTCGCTCCTTCCACCCTCGAGAAATCCGGCTTTTCATCTCGCCTCCATTTTTAATATTCTATTATTCTCTCAACCCCTATTTTTCCGAACAATGTGTTTTATATACTTGGGTCCCAAACCCAAGCCCAACCTGACTTCGGGCCCAAAACCAGGCCCACGATCCCGAAGTCCAAATGAATTTTTAAATAAATAATTTAATTAATTAATAAATAGAAAAATACGTGATTTAAAAATACGTTCATGACTATACACATCTCAAAAGAATCTCGTCCCGAGATTCGGAAGTAAAGCTATACGAACAAATAACGTTAGTTATTAACTTAGAACATACCCAAGAATGCACGTTGATTAAACTTAAACAAGATAACATTGGTATTAATTATTTTGATTAATTCCAGAATATAGGTCCTCATGCCATTACAAAATCTATTACAGTTTAACTGTCTATGTTAAAACAAATTATTACTGTCACTTAAACACAAGACAAATATATCATATCTTTTTAGCATGCAGTTTCTTGACACGTAGCAAACTCTACGAAAATTAATATTCTACTTAACTAATCAATACTATGAAGAAAGTTCATCCCGGCATAAAACATTATGGAGTTTTCATTATCATGCATAAAAGAAAATTAGTGTCCTGATACACTAAAAATAAAAAAATCACTCATGTCATTGATACTATAATAAAACTTTATATTTACTTTAGTCATGCTCTCAGAAATATTAAATTTAAAACAACCCTTGAATCCTAATTCATGCTTGCAACTGGATCAAATATAGCACGTATCCAAAAAATAATTTTTCATATTCCTCTATCAAAATCATATAGACTGAAACAAAACAATTAAGAGTAAATACTCGAATATGCCAAAATCATGTGAAACTAATTTAACGATATTAATCAATCATGTCATAATTTATAGGCACGACACACTTATAAGACAAAATAAAAATTCGTTTGTTGTGGAAATACGATCATCATTATATTAAGACATCATCTACATAAATTCCAATCTGGTTTAAAAAAAACAATTATCACCATTATATTAATTAATCATTAATAACGTGACCTTTAGAAAACAACCTACCCATGCATGTTTTCTTGGTAAAACAATTTTAATCATCACATACTATACGCACGGTAATAGTTCCTCTATATATACAATAATATATAAACGTGTATACGCAGGTATACACATCTCAAAAAGAATACACGTGTATACATAAGTATACACACCTCAAAAAGAATACACGTGTATACGCAAGTATACACATCTCAAAAAGAATACACGTATATTTTATTTATTATTCAGTCTATTTCTAACTAATCACCTCTAACAGATTAACCTCTTATACTTAAAAAATACTATTCATCCATTACAATGTACGAGTGAGGCGAGATAGTTCCTCCAACACCGAGGCAATTAGTTCCTTACTCAGTACGTCACAAAGCCACCAGATAATACAACTCATTCAATATAGATAAAATATCTCCTTGCTTTTTGAACAATCACATAACACCCAAATACAAAGTTCACAGACAGGTCGTCATACTTAATCCATACTCCACATGAAAATGATCACCAACAACAAAACCACACTATAGCAGCACACATCATTTTGATCAAATCCGTCAATAATTAACATATTACACATATAACCACTCCTCCTATGATAAGGAAAATAAAAACCATTCCATATTCACTCCACAAGTAACTAATATAAATATACACATTACACGTACAAACAAATCAAGAAAAATATTGACTCTCTTTATTTCTGTATCTCTTTTCTTTATCTTTGTAAAAAATAAAACAACTAGCGGAAATAGTTTTGAAAATAATACTTTCTAAACACTACCCATAAACCACGATCCGAGAATCACCTAGACTCACCTAAGTCTAAGCTAACCAAATTGTCACATCCCGAATTTCGACAGAATTCGGAAAAACATTATTTGTCCCCGACTCTTCGATCTCCGAGGTGTGACGCACTCTCCACTTCCAAAAACCCATAAACAGTTTAAAATATACGGATAATTAAAAACCAATAAAAATTTCAATTATACATAAGTCCTCTTCATTACAAAAATTCCCAATTAAGATTAGGTTACAAATCTCTTTTCAATAACTCTTTAATTAAAATATACAAATGAGAATACAAAAACATTGTCTAGACTGAAAAGCTATATCACCCTCGGGAAAACAAAACGATCCGGAGATGTAACACTAATGCAAACCACAAGCAAAGCACCTAACCTTCTTCAACACTAAACCACATCCAAGACTTATCAACTATGTTCATTTAATGAACACACCCGATAAGCAAACATGCAAATCGGTCAAGATTATAAACAATCTTTGGTGTGAGTAGTCCTAAAATACAACATATAATATACATATATATACACAATCCATAATGTAGCTTAGTTCCTCCACCGAGGCCTTTTAACTTTCAACGACTAATACAACATTCTTAAGTACATTAATCTAGGCGGTAGTTCCTCCATCGATGCGCTTTTAACTTCCCACTAACCACACAACAAACTATATACTCATAATAAATAAGGCATGTAGTTCCTCCATCGAGGTTTTAGGTTAAACTAAACAAATAACCAAACAAACGTATTATATACGCATGCCTCATTCCCTCGCTTTCAATCACAGAGTGGGTCGTCTCGCCAAGTAATTAATTTGACCCACCCTTCAAGCAAAACTATATATAATCATCTATCTACAGATACATCATTAACAAATATATTACCATAATTATATTAATTAAGGTTTTCTTTTTGTCCCTAAAAATCACGTCAGATCTATGTCTTACCTAGTTTCCCTGGTTACCACAATCGCAACCCAACGCCTAACATGTACATCCACATGCCTCCCTTTACATAATGAGCCACTCCGCGGCGTAACCACCCCCGAGCGGGATGCCGCGACACCGTAAATCCTCACACGGAAGCCAAATCTATGTAAGCACCGCCATTATTCGGCATAAAATATTATGCGATCATCGTTTCTATTTTGCTTAACGGAATATATCAAGCCACTATTCGGCCACGATTGCCCAACACATGGGTCAATCACATCTTATATATACACCCAACACATGGGTCAATCATATCACATAAGCCCACACAAGGCAAATCTCATGAGTTGTGGTAGTCGTTCTAGGATTTTCGATTCGTAATTTATTCGTGTGTCATACATTAATGACTCATAAACATTCCATTATATCACGTGCAGGTCAATTACCTTATTGCACTAAGCCACAATCTCTAGAAATATCTCAATATATCTCATAACCATGTTTCATACTTTCACGTGCCAATATCTTATTGCACTACACCACACTCCCGTGGGCAAACATTCACCAATACTATATTAGCATCTCACATATAAAATAATGGAGTGTATATACATTTTTCCAAGATATCGCATTTATATAACTACCCCAGCATATTATATCATGTCACGTGTCAAAATACACAACATCAATGTCAAATCTTTCTTAGATAATGACAACCAAATATATACTAGCTTCCACAGCATTTTATTACTATATGTGTCCATATAATCAAATAGGTGAAAAACTGGAAAAAGTCAACGGTCAAAGTCAAAGGTCAAAAGTCAACCGTCAATGGTCAACAGTCAAAGTCAACCGTCAATGGTCAAAGTCAAAGTCCACATGTCACGGTTAAAGTCGAAATCAAGGTCGCAAGGCGTCAGCCGTGTCTTGGTCAAAGTCAACGTGTCCCGGTCAAAGTCAATGTGTCCTGGTCAAAGTCAAACCGTTCTTCGGTCAAAGTCGGGTCATAATCCGGTCCGGGTCCATTCAACAAATAACCTAACAAATAACGGTCCTAACGGTGGTCATTCCACCGGGCCCTCACCCAAATCCATATTTAAAAGTTCAAACCCGGCCCTAGCGATTTTAAACCGACCGGGGTTAACGGCCCATAACCGATCCGCCCAATTGAAAATCTCAAAATTAAGTAGATTCCATGCATAACCCAATTCAAATTTTAGGACCAGCCCACATTAACCTTGCAAACCGCCCAACCGTAACTAATAGGGTCCGGCCCAACTAATTAGTCCTAAGTCCAAAAACTACACAGTGACCTGGAGCACTGGATCGCTCACTCGGTCATCCCTTCCGCAAAGACCGTACTCCTTCCAAACCCACCCCCAAAAACCTTCACACACCACCCAAATCTATCTAGTTTAAAATGGGTGGGTGAAAAACCCCACCACTTTGCTTCACCAAGCACACCCGATTTTTAGTTAGAAAACACTTCAAAAATTTGTTAGATCCGACCACCATCACTGTTCTTGGGAGTTTTCGAACCCCCACAAACTCTCTACCACCACCATACCTCATACCAACAACCCTCAATATACCAAAACAGTTCAAACACAAAGTAAAAACAAAACAATCAAAATACTCAGTAACTCAGTAATGGCCGAAATGGCGTTTTTGGCAGAGGAGGAGGTTAGGGGCTCGCGCCTCCCTTCCCCACCACCTACTGGTGTAGGCGGTACTAACAATTCTTCAGTGTATCAAACATGTACATAAAAAATCCATGGTTGATCAGAACAAAAACGGTCAGGAAAAGAAATAGAACGGTGGTTCTTCCGTAAACAAAAATGTGGTCTGTGTCTGGATGCGAGAAACAACCAAGACTAACCACTCACAGTAAGAATAAACTTTGAAGAGAAAAGAGCAGACAATGAAGGATGAACAAAACATGGTTTTTAAAGTCCAGTTACTGTGTCTATATACGGGAAAACCGAAAAAGATAAACTACTCACAAAACAGTTTATTTGGGTAGAAAATTCGTAAAATCTAAACCGATGAAAATCATAGTTTCAGTAGTGGTGAGAGTTAACTCTACTCACTTGTATTAGAACTCAACGAATCCTTCGTCGTCCGAACCGTCGCGCTCCAACGCTCCCGAAATCCAGCTCTCTCTCTCTCTCTCGCCTCCATTTTTAATATTTAATTATTCTCTGAACCCTATTTTCTAGAAAAATGTGTTTATATACTTGGGTCCGAAACCCAAGCCCAACACCGACTCGGGCCCAAAACCAGGCCCACGTATCCCGAGTCCAATCCGACGAATTTTGAAAATAAATAAATAAATAATTAATAAATAGAAAAATACGTATTTAAAAATACGGGTGTTACAGCTATACACATCTCAAAAGAATCTCGTCCCGAGATTCGGAAGTAAAGCTATACGAACAAAAACGTTGGTTAAACTTAAGCAAGATAACATTGGTATTAATTATTTTTTTTTAAATAATACCCGAATATATATCTTCATGCCATTACAAAACCTATTACAGTTTAACTGTCTATATTAAAACAAATTATTACTGTCACTTAAACGCAAGATAAATATATCATTACTCATAAGCATGCAGTTTCTTGACACGTAGCAAACTCTACGAAAAATTAATATTCTACTTAACTAATCAATAATATGGAGAAAGTTCATCCCGATATAAAACATTAGGGAGTCTTTCATTATCATGTATAAAAGAAAATTAGTATCCTGATACACTTAAAATAAAAATTACTCATGTCATGGATACTATAATAAAACTTTATATTTACTTTAGTCATGCTCTCAGAAATATTAAATTTTAAAACCACCCTTGCATGCTTGCAACTGGATCAAATATAGCACGTATCCAAAAATATTTTTTCATATCCTCTATCAAAATCATATAGGCTGAAACAAAACAATTAAGAGTAAATACTCGAATATGCAAAAATCATGTGAAACTAATTTAACGATATTAATCAATCATATTTATAGGCACGGACACACTTATAAGACAAAATAGTTCATCTATATACAATAATATAAAAATCGTATATCGTTTAAAAAAAAGTATACACATCTCAAAGAATACATATAAACAATTTTAATCATACACGTGTATATACATAATAAGTATACACGCCTCAAAAGAATACACATCTGTATCACACGTAGGTATACACATCTCAAAAAGAATACACATATATTTTATTTATTATTAGGTCTATTTCTAACTAATCACCTCTAACAGATTAATCTCTTATACTCAAAAAAATACTATTCATCCATTAAAATGTAATGAAAGTGAGGAGATAGTTCCTCCAACACCGAGGCAATTAGTTCCTTACTCAAGACGTCCACAAAGCCATCGATAATACAACTCATTCAATATAGATTAAATATCTTATTATTTTTGAATAATAACATAACACTCAAATACAAAGTTCACGGACATGTTATCACACTTAATCCATACTTCACATGAAAATGAACACCAACAATAAAACAATATTATAGCAAAGACACATCATTTTGATCAAATCAATTAATAATTAAGATATTACACATATAACCACTCCTCATATGATAAGGAAAAATAAAAGCATTCCATATGCACTCCACAACTAACTAATATAAATATACACATTACACATACAATCAAATCAAGAAAAATATTGACTCTCTTTATTTTTATATCTCTTTCATTTTTTCTTTGTAAAACAAATAAAACAACTAAGCGGAAATAGTTTTGAAAATAAAACTTCTTAAACACTACCCATAAACCACGATCCGAGAATCACCTAGACTCACCCTAGTCTAAGCTAACCAAAATTACTAACCTGTCACACCTCAATTTCGATGAATTGGAAAAACATTATTTGTCCCCTTCGATCTCTTGGGAAAAACATTATTTGTCCCCGACTCCGAGAGGTGTGACGACTCTCCACTTCCAAAACCCATAAACAGGTTTAAAATATATACGGATAATTAAAACCAATAAAAATTTCAATTATACATAAGTCCTCTTCATTACAAAAATTCCCAATTAAGATTAGGTTACAAATCTCTTTTCAATAACTCTTTAATTAAAATATACAAATGAGAATACAAAAACATTGTCTAGACCGAAAAGCTATATCACCCGAGGGAAAAACAAACGATGAAGGAGATGTAACGCTTAATGCAAACCACAAACCACAAGCAACAACCTTCTTCTTCAACACTAAACTGTCAAGACTTATCAACTATGTTCATTTAATCGAACACACCTAGATAAGCAAACATGAATCGGGTCAAGATTATAAACAATCTTTGGTGTGAGTAGTCCTAAAATACAACATATAATATACATATATATACACAATCCATGCAGTTAGTTCCTCCACCGAATTTTAACTTTCAACGACTAATACAACATTCTTAAGTACATTAATCTAGGGGTAGTTCCTCGAGGCCTTTTAACTTCCCACTAACCACATAACAAACTATACTCATAATAAAAATAAGGCATGTAGTTCCTCCATCGAGAGCCTTTAGGTTAAACTAAACAAATAACCAAACAACGTATTATATCGTGCCTCATTCCCTCGCTTTCAATCACAGAGAGTGGGTCGCGTCTCTGCTTCAAGTAATTAATTTGACCCACCCTTCGCAAAACTATATATAATCATCTATCTACGGATACATCATTAACAAATATATTACCATAATTATATTAATTAAGGTTTTCTTTCTGCGTGTCCCTAAAATCACGTCGTATCTATGTCTTACCTAGTTTCCCTCGGTTACCACAATCGCAAAACCCAACTTAACATGTACATCCACATGCCTCCCTTTTTACATAATGAGCCACTCCGTGCGTAACCACCGGCGGGATGCCGCGACACCGTAAAATCCTCACACGGAAGCCAAATCTATGTAAGACCGCCACTATTCTAAGATAAAATATTATTGCGCGATCATCGTTCTATTTTGCTGAACGGAATATATCAAGCCACTATAAATTTCACGATTGCCCAAACACATGGGTCAATCACATCTTATATATACACCCAACACATGGGTCAATCATATCACATAAGCCCACACAAGGCAAATCTCATGAGTTGTGGTAGTCGTTCTAGGATTTTCGTTCACGTAATTTATTCGGTGTCATACATTAATGACTCATAAACATTCCATTATATCACGTCGCGGTCAATTACCTTATTGCACTAAGCCACAATCTCTAGAAATATCTCAATATATCTCATAACCATGTTTCATACTTTCACGCCAATATCTTATCAGACTACACCACACTCCCCGGGCAAACATTCACCAATACTATATTAAGATCTCACATATAAAATAATGGAGTGTATATACATTTCTCAAGATATCGTGATTTATATAACTACCCCAAAGATATTATATCATGTCGCGTGTCAAAAATACACAACATCAATGTCAAATCTTTCTTAGATAATGACAACCAAATATATACTAGCTTCCCACAAAGATTTTATTACTATATGTGTCCATATAATCAAATAGGTGAAAACTGGAAAAAGTCAACGGTCAAAAGTCAAAGGTCAAAAGTCAATGGTCAATGGTCAATCAAAGTCAACCGTCAATGGTCAAAGTCAAAGTCCACATGTCACGGTTAAAAAGTCAAACATCGCTCCCAAGGTCAGCGGAGTCTTGGTCAAAGTCAGCCGTGTCTCCGGTCAAAGTCAATGAGAGTCTGGTCAAAGTCAAAATGTCAGTCCGGTCAAAGTCGGCCAAATAATCCGGGTCAACAAATAACCCAACGGTCAACGGTCCTAACCTGGTGGTCATTCCACCCGGTCCTCACCCAATCAATCCATATTTAAAAGTTCAAACCAGGTCGGCCCTAGCGACGGGCTAAAAACTGACTTAGGGTTAACCCGCCCATAACCGATCCGCCCAATTGAAAATCTCAAAATTAAGTAGATTCCATGCGACCTAATTCAAATTTTTAGACCAGCCCACATAAACCTTGCAAAACCGCCCAACCGAACTAATAGGGTTAAAGGCCCAACTAATTAGTCCTAAGTCCAAAACTACATAAATGACACGGGACCTTTGGATCGGATCGCTCTCGGTCATCCCTTCCGCGAAGAATGTACCGGCTCCTTCCAGCCACCCCAAAAACCTTCACACACCAATCTATCTGGCGTTTAAAATGGTGTGGGTGAAAAACCCCACCACTTTGCTTCACCAAGCACCCCCGATTTTTAGTTAGAAAACACTTCAAAAATTTGTTAGATCCGACCACCATCACTGTTCTTGGGAGTTTTCGAACCCCCACAAACTCTCTACCACCACCATACCTCATACCAACAACCCTCAATATACCAAAACAGTTCAAACACAAAGTAAAAACAAAACAATCAAAATACTCAGTAACTCAGTAATGGCCGAAATGGCGTTTTTGGCAGAGGAGGAGGTTAGGGGCTCGCGCCTCCCTTCCCCACCACCTACTGGTGTAGGCGGTACTAACAATTCTTCAGTGTATCAAACATGTACATAAAAAATCCATGGTTGATCAGAACAAAAACGGTCAGGAAAAGAAATAGAACGGTGGTTCTTCCGTAAACAAATATGTGGTCTGTGTCTGGATGCGAGAAACAACCAAGACTAACCACTCACAGTAAGAATAAACTTTGAAGAGAAAAGAGCAGACAATGAAGGATGAACAAAACATGGTTTTAAAGTCGATTCATCGGTCTATATTGGGGAAAACGAAAAAGATAAACTACTCACAAAACAGTTTATTTGGGTAGAAAATTAAGTAAAATCTAAACCGATGAAAATCATAGTTTTGATTAGTGGTGAGAGTTAACTCTACTCACTTGTATTAGAACTCAACTAATCCTTCGTCGTCCGAACCGTCGGCTCAAATCTCGAAATCCGACTCTCTCTCTCTCTCTGCCTCCATTTTTAATATTTAATTATTCTCTCAACCCTATTTTCTAGAAAAATGTGTTTATATACTTGGGTCGAAACCCAAGCCCAACCGACTTCGGGCCCAAAACCGGCCCACGTATCCCGAGTCCAATCCGATGAATTTTGAAAATAAATAAATAAATAATTAATAAATAGAAAAAATCGTATTAAAAAAATCACGCGTTAACAAATGCTTTGATACCAAAGCTGTCACACCCCCGAATTTCGATTCTGAATTGGGAAAAAACATTATTTGTTTCGAAGTCTTCGATCTCCAGGGGTGGACGACTCTCAACTCCCAAAACCCATAAAAACTTTTAAAATGAGAATAATAAAAAAATAAAATTTTTACTTAAACAAAAGTCTTCTTCATGACAAATATTCACAAATAAGATTAGGTTACAACTCTCATTTCAATAACTCTTTAATAAAATTTACAAATGAAATACAAAAACATTGTCTAGACTAAAATTCTAGATCACCTCAAGGAAAACAAAACAAATCCTCGAGAGATAACGCTAACGCAAAAACCACAAGCAAAGAACCACTCTTCTTCAACACTAAACCTCATTAAAACTTATCAACTATGTTCATTGAATGAACACACCCGATAAGCAAACATGCAAATCGGTCAAGCATTATAAACAATCTTTGGTGTGAGTAGTCCTAAAATACAACATATAATATACATATATATACACAATCCATAAATAGCTTAGTTCCTCCACCGAGGCCTTTAACTTTTAACGACTAATACAACATCCTTAAGTTCAATAACTAAAGGCGGGTAGTTCCTCCATCGAGGTAGCTTTAACTTCCCACTAACCACCACAACAACCTATACGATAATAAATAAAGGCGGATAGTTCCTCCATCGAAGCTTTTAGGTTCTAACTAAACAAATAACCAACATATTACCATAATTAGATTATTTAAGGCTTTCTTTGTGTGTCCCCAAAAAATCACGTCAGATCTATGTCTTACCTAGTTTCCATGGCTACCACAATCGCTACCCAACACCGAACATGTACATCCACATGCCTCCTTACATAATGAACCACTCATGCGTAGCCACCTCGGCGGGATGCGCGACACCGTAAATCCTCACACGGAAGCAATTATGTAAGTAATGCCACTATTCGGCAGATAAAAATATGGCGTCATCGTTTCTATTTTGCGAACGGAATAATCAAGCCAATTATTTCACTCGCCAGAGGGCCATTCAAATTTTAACCGAAATGCGGAAGAGGGCGCCGAAGGCCATTCCATTAAGATTAAGCAAACGGAAGGGCCAATCACATGAGTTGTGGTAGTCAGGTTCTAGGATTTTCGTTACGTAATTTATTCAAGTGTCATACATTAATGACTCATAATAAATTCACTATATCATGTGCAGGTCAATTACCTTATTGCACTAAGCCATAATATTTAGAAATATCTCAATTATATCTCATAACCACTTTCATACTTTCACGTGCCAATATATTATTGCACTATACCACACTCCCGTGGGCAAATATTCACCAATACTATGCTACCTCATAGTAGCATCTCACATATATAATAATGGAGTATTTATACATTTATGTCTCTAAAACTATTCCATTTAATATATATATCCCAACATATATATGCTTTACATACTACTCACGTCAAATCTTAATTAGATAATGACAACTAGATTTATATCGACTTCCACAAAGCATTTCCACATTTAATTTGTCCATACCATTTACAAAATAAAATGTAGCACAATTATCTGATCTACAATCCACAATCAAAGGCCAATATATATATGCTTTACACACTACTCACGTCAAATCATAATTAGATAATGAATATAAACAAACGTGTGAAAAACTAGAAAAGTCAACGTTTCCTAGTCAACGGTCAAAGTCAACGGTCAACGGTCAAAGTCAAAGTCAACCGTCAATGGTCAAAGGTCAACATGTCCTGGTCAAAGTCAACAGGTCTTGGTCAAAGTCAAACTGTCATTGTCAAAGTCAAACTGTCGTTTCTATGTTCAACAGGTTCATGGTCATAGCCATGGTTCATGGCTAAGGTCAAGGGTCCATGGTTCATGGGCTCATGACTACGGAAACGGTTCGGACCCAACTAGCCGAGCCCAAACCTTAGAACCCGAAAGTTTAAAAGTTGAAAGACCCATATAGATCTATTTAAAGTCCAATGGACTGGTCCCAAGCAATATTAGATACGGGCCCAAAAACAGTTAAGTGGTTCGGTCCAAAAATAAAAGAAAACCGGCCCACAATTACAAAAATTAGAACTGGCCCATAACAAGTTATCAACTAATAGGAAAAGGGCCCAAACAAAAAAATAGAAATGAACTGGCCCAATACTTTAGAACATAATCGGGCCCAACCCTCTAAAATAGAATCCGGCCCAACCAATTAAACTAGCTAAGCCCAAGGCCCAAATCCAACCGAAATCTACTGTTCATCATCTTCACACCACCAACAGCCACCAAAATCCGGCCACCACTCCTCCACACACCACCCATTTTTTAACTAGGCGGTTTTACTCCCCTCAAAACCCCCCTACCTCTTTAACAAACACACATTCCTCAAATCTTTAAATCCGACATCACCAAACTAGATCTGGAACCAACTTTCCGCCGCCATTAAAGCTTGTTCCAAGCTCAAGTCGACAACCCCAACCATCCCCACTACCACCAAACATCATCCCATCAACCCACCATACATAAACACAGTTCAAACACAACCAAATAAATCCAAATTTCAAAACCTTCAGTAGCCCAGTAATGGCAGTAACGCCATTAACGATGGCTCAAGCTTTCTCCAAGCTTCACTGCCCTCACTCGACATCCCCACACACATAACCCAACAAACCATTCAAGCCGATGAAATTAAAAACAAACAAAACAATTTCTGTGGCTGACGCCATTGTCGTCTGTGTAAGCTTCGACAGAGCTTCGAAAGCCCAATATCAACCAACGAATTTCAACCAAATCCACAGTTCAACTAAAAGTATTGACACCAATATCAATGTCGGCAGTATAGACACAGTATCCCAGTTCGACAGTTTAATTACAAAAAAGGAAATTTAACAAAGTTAAATAATACAAAGACACGAAGTCAAATACAACAGGTTTTAACAATCTTTCACAGACGCCGAAGTAATGAACAGTAAAATTAGTGAAACCATAGGACAATAAAACGGTTTTTGTATTCCGGTGAAATAGCAAAAGAGCTACTCACCTGTATGAACAGCTCTTACGAATTTCTCCGAGTCCGAGCCGTCGCACTCCACCCTCCAGAAATCCAGCTTTCATCTCTGCCTCCATTTTTAATATTCTATTATTCTCTGAACCCTATTTTCCAGAACAATGTGTTTATATACTTGGGTCCGAAACCCAAGCCCAACACAGACTCGGGCCCAAAACCAGGCCCACGTATCCCGAGTCCAGTTCGACGAATTTTTAAATAAATAATTTAATTAATTAATAAATAGAAAAATACGTATTTAAAAATACGGGCGTTACATCAACCGACCCGGAAGTCTTTGTCACACGAACGACCTCTCTTGGTAGCGATCTCCCAGACTCTCACTCATCTCAACGGTCAGTAACATATGTCTTTATTAATACCATCAAGACCGGAGCTTCAAGCACGCTTCACAATAACTCGCCATCATGGCTCGGGAGTGACCTGAAGACCTAGATCTGACCTGACGTGTGAGCAGGAGGCGCAATCCCTTGCCTATATAAAGAGGATAAGGAACTACGTCTAACCTGATTCAAGTTCTCTCCCCCAGAGAGAGAACTTGATACGTAGGCAGTTCGTCCATACAAACTCGGTCAAACCCAATTAACCAATCCATCTCCCCCAAATTGCCTACTCTAGTAAGGTTAGACGAAACATAACATTTACATTGGCGCCGTCTATGGCTCGATTTCTTGAGTTCACAAACCTTCAAACAAAAAACCTTCTAACAAAATCTCAAACCCACAAAGCATGGAAAACCTCCAAGATCAACTGAAGGCTATGGCTACCCAGATGGAAGCCATGAACGACAGCATCACCCAGCTCCGACAAGAGAACGCCGCTCTCAAAACCCAGGTCGAGTCCCATAACCCGAACGGGGTTATCGCTGAGGACGGGATCAATGAGGTCAACCAGCAGATCAACAGCCTCTCCCAGCAGATCGAACAGAGCACTACGAAGAAGGACGCCACTCAGGTTGTCTAAAAGATGCTGAAGACGTACCAGACATCCCCTTTCACGCTCGAGGTACTCAATAAACCCTCCCTAAGATTTCATTCAGCCTCGGTTCTCAATGTACGACGGCAGCACGTGCCCTAGTCAGCATGTAGCTCGCTAGATTCAGAGCCTTGCACTTTACAGTGCACAGGGGTTCGACCACCTGCAGTGTCGCTTGTTCCCAGCAAGCTTAAAAGACGAGGCTCTTGATTAGTTCTACTTGCTAGGACCAAAGTCAATAGACAGCTTTGAAAAGCTCACTAACCAGTTCGCAAAACAGTACGTCCTCAACAGATGTAAGATAGCCGACCTCAATTTACTCTTCCAATTGTCTCAGAAGAGTGACGAACCAATTCACACCTTCCTAGGACGTTTTAAGACATAGCTACTGTCCATGGAGAGCGGCCTCAAGGAGTCGTTGCCACAGTGGCCTTCACCAATGCGATCAGAAAAAACACTGATCTGTCTAGGTTGCTGATGAAAGAGCACCCTGAAATGCTGGCCAAAATGTACGCACACGTGGAGAAGTACATCAAGCTTGAAGGCCTCGAGAAAGAACGGTTGAAGGCAGCAGGCGAGGTCGCTGCAATCTCAGATAACGCCCTATCTTCCAACAAGTGACCCAGGCAATAGGATCAGTAGACCAGCACCCGAAACCAAACCAAAAGAGAGTTCGCTGTGCTTACAAGATCTCCAAGTTACATACTGGAAAAAATAAAAAACACGGCCTATTACCGACTTGAGGTAAAGCGGCCAGAGGACAAACCAGGAAAGCCGTACTGCGCTTTCCATAAAGCAAAGTGCCATGAGACCAATGAATATCGGGGGCAAAGTACTACCTTCAAGACCTCATCGAGGTAGGGCGTATCAAACATTATACTGATATACCTGATATCGACCTACGTCACAAACTCATGGCTCGCAGGGAGAGGCGAAGCCGAACTCCACCATGCCCAAGCAACAGAGCACGTTCTCATGCAAGAGGACGTTCAAATGAGCGATCACGTCACGAGCGTCGCCAGCACTCCTCTGACAGAGACAACAACAGAACCATCAACATGATCACTTTCCAAGATGACTTGGTCACGTCCTCCAAAGAGAAAAGGAGACGAGTAGGCGCCCTCCAGGAAGTCTACCAATTCTCCTCACAAGCGTCCCCCATCCCACGCACAAATGGCCACATCTCAGGAGACATCACCTTCACTCAAGCTGACCTCAACAAGGTGTGCCTCCCACATAATGATGCCTTGGTTGTCCACGCCAAAATCAGCGACTGGATTGTCAAACGCGTCCTGATCAACCCAAGCAGTTCATGTGATATCCTATTCTATTGAACTCTGAAGGAGATGAACTTGCCCAAATCAGTTATGGTCAATCCAATAGCCCCCCTCTATGGCTTCAATGGATCATGAGCCGATCTAATAGGTGACATCATTCTACCTATCTTGGTGGGGTCACATGAAGACAAGGTCAGCATCAACGCACGCTTCAGTGTGCTGGATGTCAACTCGTCCTATACTGGTATACTAGGACACTATTGGATCCACAAGATGCAAGCGGTCCCGTCAACACTTCATCAAGTGTTGCATTTCCCCGGCCCCAGAGGCATGATGGAGCTCCGAAGTAACTAGCTCGACGCTCACAACTGTAATCAGATCTACTCAGTTAGCAAACCCGTTGGGGCTTCACTAAAAAACAAAGGAGAGATCGCCAAAACCAAGCTGGCATAAGACTTCATCTCTGAGGTCAAGACCTTGACCAATACCCCACGCACTGAGCTCGCTACAGAGAACACTAGGGGCTTGGTAAAAAACGTCCAGACCCCAGAGGTCCCCCTACCCCTTCAAGTTGAAGAGACACCGCAAGAGACCAAGACCCCGAGGAGGTCGCTTCAACCCATCGAGGCTACTCGGTGAAATGAAGGAAAATGTCAACCTAGGAACTGATGATGACCCCAAGTTCGTCTATGTAGGAGCTAACCTTGATCCTACTCTCAAGGCATAACTTGTAAGCTTTTTATCATTAAATAAAGATGTTTTTGGTTGGTCGTATATTGATGTACATGGAATTGATCCTAATATTATATGTCATAAGTTAAATATTAACCCAAACGTAAAACCAGTTCGTTGGGGCTTCACTAAAAAACAAAAGAGAGATCGCCAAAACCAAGCTGGCATAAGACTTCATCTCTGAGGCCAAGACCTTGACCAATACCCCACGCAGTGAGCTCGCTACAGAGAACACTGGGGGCTTGGTAAAAACGTCCAGACCCCAGAGGTCCCCCTACCCCTTCAAGTTGAAGAGACACCGCAAGAGACCAAGACCCCAGAGGTCGCTCAACCCATTGAGGCGGCTACTCAGATTGAAATGAAGGAAAAGGTCAACCTAGGAACTGATGATGACCCCCCCAAGTTCGTCTATGTAGGAGCTAACCTTGATCCTACTCTCAAGGCATAACTTGTAAGCTTTTTATCATTAAATAAAGATGTTTTTGGCTGGTCGTATATTGATGTACATGGAATTGATCCCAATATTATATGTCATAAGTTAAATATTAACCCAAACGTAAAACCAGTTCGCCAACGACCTCGAAAGTTATCCCTTAGGTTCCAGAAAGCAATTAATGAAGAGGTAAAAAATCTAAAAAAAGTTGGTTTCATTAGGAAGGTCGACTACCCCGAATGGGTCATGATAAACGTAAAAGTTAAGTAAACTAACTATCTATGCGTAAACACAAATAATCAATCACATAAACAAGTGCTTAGATCAATATTCCTACTCTCAAATAATAATGAAGTAATATATAAAGAGTCAGGATTCGTTCTACTCCTAAACTACCAAGACTAAATAGAATCCAACTAATCTAACACAAAGAAACAATGGTGAGAGTAATGTTATGTTGAGAGATTTCTATTCTATGATTATACTATGGATTCAAGTAAATCTAAATTAACTAAACTAATAAAAATAGGGTTTTGATAGAAGAGAAAGTTATAGAGAAGAGTAATCAATCCACCTAATAACTAGTTTCATGCAAGAATCAAATTATTCATTGAAAAGAGATCATATTTAGGTTTTCACGCAATGATTCAACCTAAAGTCTCAATCTTTATCATCCCTAGCAACAACCTATATCTCTATAATCATTATTACTAGCATGTAGGATTATTACAACCAAGTCTCTCGACTTAATTGTAATAATCCCTAGTTTAATTTACTATATACTTATTTTAGAAGTCATACAATAAACTAAACTCATTGAAATACATACACAATTAAATAATTATACTAAACAATCTATTCCTCATTAGGCAACATAATCACTCCCTCTAATGGGGATTAGCCTAATATCATTGGTTTAATTAATTAAACTAAAATAAAAAAAAGAAAACATAATAATAACTTGAATTGGATTGAAGTAATGGTGGCTAGGCTAAAGAAAACATAAATTAGGTTATACTAAAGAGAGAGAGAGCTAATTTAATTAAACTAAGAGGGGAGTAGCCAAGTTTTGTTTTGTCTTAACCCTCTTTATATAGGAGAGGGTTAAATTTACAATTTTGTGCATGGGCTTTTAGGCGAGGTTATGGACCAATAAATCAAGTCCAAAACCCAATTTGTTGAATCCAAGACTTCCAATTCTGGTCGTATTACTGTAGTGTGAGTTTTTACCAACTTATACTACTATGATTGAGTCAAGGTCTAAACCATTAGAAAGAGCTTTCTGAGCCGGTCATTTTGATATAAACTGGGCCCAAATCCAAGGCCTGAGTCCAAAGATATGGCTTTTTGAAGTTCTATTGACTTTTCTTCAGCTTTCTAATCCGGTTTGACTTTCACTTAACAGCTTTGACTTGGGCTTTTTAACGGCTTTTTCTCCATGAAATTTGGGCTTTCTTCATAGAAATTTCATAGCAATTACTTTAACTCCTTTTAGCGCCTAATTAGTAACAAATTTATATTTATTCAACTCCGAAGCCTGAAATACTCAAAAGCACGTAATTAGTGATAAACTTATATTATTAATAACATAATTGGCTAAATAGAAATACTATTAAAGGGTTTAAACTACAGTTTTGGGCTCTTATCAAACCACCCCTAAACAGCATTTTGCTTGTCCTCAAGCAAATATGTGAAATTAAAATAATTGGCCAAAAATGTATTTTTAACTAGTCTTGTTTCACTGAGTGCGACTGTATTGACCATATGCAATAAGGCCTTAAACCACTAAGAATTCCCTAGTGGACGAGTTATAGCCTCGTGAGAGTTTTCTAGAGAAGGTACTCACAAACTTCATTTATACTACAATGACTAAAAAATAATAGTAATTGTTCCCTAATTTTATCTCAGAATCTATACATCTCACTAGTATTTAAACAAGGATGATCATTCTAAAACTTAAACTAATATATGCATAATAATCAAATCCTTTTAAGATAAACAACTATATAATGAACGATGATATGAAATGCAATGGTAGGTCCGTTTCTGAAACTTTTAGATAGCGTTCCCAAGTAGGTTTTCACAAGGAATGTGTCAAAACATATAACACTCTGATTTTTCCACTCAAGTTTGCTAACTCCAGTATATAGTGGGCACACGTTTCCTTACAATCTCAATGACAATCCAAGGAAGCCGAGGTCGATCAAACACATCTACCACTTACTATCACACCAACCTATTCCTAATTGAGTTAGAGGTCTTTATTAGGTGGTACAGGGAGTATGTGTTGGTTAAAGAAGGAAGGAAATGGATATTCAAAAAGACAAGTCTGAGAAAATAGGGTCTTCATATTATGTAACTAGAGAAAACATTGTTTTTTTGCTTCTACACTTTGTTTCCATCCTTAGCCTTTTTATTTTGGCTTTTTGACTCCTTTTATTATATTATATTTTTCTTTTATTTTCTTTGGATGAAAACTTTTTTTTTTTTTCTTTTCTAAAGCAACTAACTAATTTTTATTTACACAGGTTTTTCTCTTCTCTTTTCTTCACTTATCCTATTTCTCAGACTTATCCAGATAGGTAGGTTGATTTTATTTTTTATTCTGTTTTATTAGGTAAAGGATTTGTGGTTTGTGAAAAGGCTAATGAAAGGTTCAGTGGGGCAACTAGCGGATAATAAATTTCATATAGGTGTGAATTTCTGGCTATATCAATCCAAAGAGAACCTAAATTCTCGCTTAGGATATGGTGTGGTGATCAAACAAGTGGATGTGTGATTTCTCTACTCGGATTTGACTTCTCCCTTGTGTCATCACTCAGATATTTCACTCTTATGAGGCTTTAGGCTAGATGCTCACAGGATATGTATTAAGTACTCTAACCTAGGTCTCAGAAAATTACTGCCAAGTACAATCAAAGATGCTCATGCAAGATGTTCGTGAAAAGATGCAATGACTATTACCTACGTATTAATCTAAGTTTCAAAAATTAAATCCTAATTCAAGTACTACGTGAGATTTCTAGACTAATATCATCATGGAGAAGGGAACAATACTATTATCACTAAGTGCCTAGTATAAACAATATTTATGATTTTTAATATTTTATAAAGAAAAGTGCGTAATTTACATCCTAAAAGTGCCTAATTTTTGCAAATGTTTTTATCCCACCCCCAAACAATCGAACGTTTTGTCCTCAAAGTGTAAAGAGATAAGGAAAGAATTTACCATAGAAACGTGGTAAAAATTGGCAGTATCTGTAACAGAAATATTATAAAGATGATATGATAACATGAAGCACAACTAAACTGTTACGTACTAACTAAATTGGAGTAAACATGACAGGCAATGGGTGGCAAAACGTTTTAAAATGAAATACCAAAATACACCACCCCCAAACAAAATTGGAAAACTTTTTAAGTTTGAAAATTTTTGTTTGGCCTATACTCTAGAAAGGTGGTATTGTACAAAAACTTGGGTCTTTTAAAGTCAGATTCCCTAGACTTAATGTGATATATATGTATTAACATGCATTTTACCACATATCAATAATCTAAATAATTGTGGATCTTTCCATAAATAGTTAACACGGAATTCACCATCAAACAGAATCAAGCACCAAAATTTTCTATGACGGGGCTTAGTGGAATGGGAAGGAATTCTGATGGATATAGAACCTAATCGAGCATACAATTTCTTCTTTTTCCTCCTACGAAAGGGAGGCCAAGTGAATGAACGTGAGAAAATGGATGGTTATGGAAGATACGTGGGATGTGGATAATTTTGAGAAGGAAGGAATGGAAAAAATAAAAAAGTGTCAGGTGGCTTGTCCTTGGGTGTTACTTCTTCATCAAAAGGGTTTAGAAAGTTATGAAGCATAGGAGAAACAAGAAGGTCAAGTACAAACTCAATGGTTCTTTGAAAAGGTAAAGGGAGAGGAACATTCGTGATGGAAGGTGAATGAGTGACATGAGGATATGAGGTGGGTGAATGGTGCTTAACTAGTGTTCTTAGTCCTATATCATCAGAGGCCTTGAGATATGCAAGACATTCCTCAATAGGTGGGTAAGAAGAATCACTGGGATAGAGGGTGAAAAATTTTTCTTCCGTCATGGCGTCAAGAGATGAATGGATGTCAATAGGAGGGGACTCGCGAGGTAGCAAAGAAGGGTTGCAAAAGAGTCGTAGGAAATCTTCCTCGATGTTATCTACGTGTAGTGAGTAGAAATTCTGATCCTTGTCTTCTTTCATAAGAGAGGTATCTACTAGTGTGGGGACTAAAGCATCAGCCACACTAATGTGAAGTACAAAACTCTCAATGGACTTCACTTCTCCTTCTACAGGCAAACCTAATTGTCCCTGCTTTTGTCTAAACATGTTAACTTCCATAGAAAGATACCCAAAAAAAAGAGTCATTGAGCCATCCCAACAATTGATTTGGGCATTGGCGGTTGCCACGAAAAGACGCCCTAAGATGATGGGAATGGAATCATGAGCAACTTCTATGTCGAGAATAACAAAGTCGGCTGGATAGTAAAAATCCTGAACTTTAATGAGAATGTTTTCAACGACACCTTTGAGATACTTAATAAAACGATGGGCTAACTGCAAAGTCATTTTGGTTGGTTAAAGTTTTGTTAAACCTAGTTGTTTATATAAATAAAAAGGGAATAAGTTAACACTCGCTCCCAGGTCTAATAAAGCAGTTGTTATGAAGGTATCGCCTAAGGTGTATTGTACAGTAGGACGACTAGGGTCCTTGTACTTAACAATTTCGTTATGTTCAGATAAAAAGGGATATTGTTCAGTTAAGAAGGCTTCATTGGGTATGTTGGTTTTCCTCTTCTTGGTGCACAACTCTTTTAGAAACTTAGCTTGTCCAGGTAGACTTTTTATAGCATCTAGAAAAGGTAGGTTTATAGTCAGATTTTTAAACACTTCCCTAATCTCATCAAAATTCTCGTCCTTTTTAGACATAACTAGTCTCTGGGGATACAGTGGTTTATCTTTATATTTAGCATAAGGTTCAAAAGGATTATTAGTCTTTGTGTTATTTTTAGTCGTTTTCCATCTAGGTGTCCATACTGGAACTTCTACAGTTGTAGGGTGATAAGAGCCAAAAACTGTAGTTTTAACCCTGTAACAGTCATACTTTTAGACCAATTATGTGAGTAATAATTAAGAGTTAATACTGATTACGTGTTTTTATGCATTTCAGGTTTCAAAGTCCATTATGTGTAGAAATATGCCACTTTAGCGAGATAAAGGAGCAAAGGTCGGTTGCTGAGGAGTTCTGTGATTAAAGGCCAAGATTCAAGAAGACAAAGCCTTTCTAAAGCCCGGTCAAAGCTAAAAAGTCAAAGTCAACCTTGGTAAAAAACAAAGACACAAGTCGCCAGAACTTAGAAGGCCGTATCTTTGGACTCAGACCTCGGAATTGGGTCTACCTTATGTCAAAACGACCGGCTCGGAAAGGTAGTAGGAATGAGGAGGCCGTATCTTTTGACTCAGACCTCGGAATTGGGTCTACCATATGTCTGTGCGTCTCCTTCCTTCCCAAAAACACACCTATCTACACCACGCCCATTGTAACCAACAGCCGAGTCCTCTCAAACAAATTTTCCACACCACCGAAAACAGCCACCAATTCAAGCCAACCTGCCACCGTACCCACCATCGCCACCACCAGTGTTTTAGGTTGTTTTACATCAAACTCGCCTCCTCCACCATCTACAAAACCATTGGTTGTTTCAAAAACTTCAATGGCGCTACGACGAAGAATTTTGTCGGAGCACGCGTTTGCTGCCGACCGCTTAGTGCCATTTTACGACGCGGAGATGATTAGGAAGGATTGGAATGGACTGTGGTACTCGACTGAGGAGTTCTATCACTATGATTTGGTAGAATAGTTTTATAAGAAGCGAGAATGGAGGGGATAGGATTTTCATTAAGGTAGCAGGAACGAGGAGGGAAGTAACGAGACAGTTGTTGGCTGAGCTGTTAGGCGTTATGCCTGGAAGCAACCCAGAAGCCACCATTTAGGAATCGCAGTATACTGGAGTTCCTGCTTTGATGAAAGATACTGTCGTGGAGGGTGAATACAATCCGAGATCTCATTGCGTCCGCCAGTCAACCCTGAGAACCAATCAACTGGCTGTAGCTCAGTAGATTGGTAGGAACGTCCTCGGGAAAGACAAAGTCAGCGATATCGATCTGCAATGTCTGCACGTTCTCTGGATTTTGCAAACGAATAAGTATAATTTCTGCATCCTTGATTTAATTTTTAATGTGATTAGAGGAGTGGGAAAGAGCATTGCGCCTCTTCTCGTATTGATCACTAAGATCATACTCTCATTTAGAGCTGTCGCAAAATCTGCTCCTATTAAGATCAAATTGCATTCTAATGCAAGTATCTATACGGATTGCATCCAAGAGACTTGGCCGTTGTTTGAAGGAAATGTGGTTGAGTTGGAGGATGAAAGGGAGGATATGACATGTCTGGATGATGATGCATTAGATAGTTGTAGTTCTAATTTAGAACGTATGCAAGTGTTGCAAACTGGCTTGCGTTGCGTTTATGGTATTTGTGAAGATATCCAAGATAAACAGATTGTAGTTCGAAATAAGCAAACAAACCTTCAGACGAGAGTTGAAATGCTCGAAAGTGGTCAGGAAGATATCTTGTCTAACATGGAGACTATCCACCAGCATCACCAAGCCCGATTATCGCGATCTTCGGGATCTGAGATGGAAGTGGCCGCTTGTTCCGAATAGAGATGCTACGACGGATGCCACCCGTGGAGGATTCTGTTTCAGCCGAGTCTGAGAGGCATGAGCGTTGTCACCGAAGGACAGATGGCTCAAGCCATTCTTCATCCCAGAACCAATCTCCATCTCAGGGTCCATCTTCATCACATGGCTAGGTGTTCACCATCAGTTTGTGTTCGCTGTTATTTCATTGTTTTTATTGTTTTATTAGTTGGATTTTAATTCAGTTTTTAAATTTAAATATTAATGTGTTTGTTTTATGTTGTTTGGATTTAAATTTTATTTTTTATATAATTGGTTATTTTCAAATTATGCGTGTTTTTATCATTAATCCCACCTTCCCGAATTGTTTTGGGGTGGTAATATTTATACCGAGCATAATTCGTTATATGATCATCTTCTGTAAGGTTGTCTTGGAGTAAAGGTTGAGAATTTGGCCGATATCGGCATATCTATGATTATGTGTGGTGGTAGCATGAAACCTAGGAGAGTTTAGAAGTTACTATTCTAAATCCAGTATAAAAGATATGAGTGTTGTTATAAAATAAAAAATATGGTTTGTTTCCGTTTTCAAGTTTGGAAATTTTCTATTTCCGGAAATTGCCTTAAACAATTTGGCAACTTGCCGATTCATTTTGGAAGCTCAGAACCTATTTAAACTCCCTTCATTCTACACTCACACCACACTACACCCCACCATCATCCCTCACCTTTCACTCCAAGCTTTTCCTTCTTTTTCCTCTTAAACTTCGCTTCAAAGACTTACGAAGCACCTGCGCCCTAGACATTTGTCGAGAAATTTTACTCGAGAGCTTTTCGGCCACTCAAACACTGTAAATCCAAAAACACCAAAAATTTTACTCAAAGTGCACTCGCGCTCAAACACTGTAAATCCAAAACACCCGAAGCGACTTTCGCTTCAGTTGAGCGACTTGCGCCTAAACACCGTGAACTCAAAAACACCGAGCACTTACGCCAAGCGGAGCGCACCTGCGCCCTGCCTTCCGTAAACACAAAAATTTCCAATTTTCTGAGGGTTGTTCCAGGATTTTTAGAGCTGTTCAGAAGAGTAGTTGAGATGACATCTCCTATAGTCATACCTGGACAGTCTTTCGAAGACGTGTTGGGAACCAAGACCTATGGACATTGGTTCCGAAACAGGATCCTGCAATTAGGATGGCGCCATCTACTGGTAAGTGATGACGACTCATGTTCAGCACAGCTTACTGCTTATTTCTACGACCACGTTAGTTTCTATTGTAATAAGGATGGAGAACAAGAATTCTCCGTCGTAGTCGATGACACGACACTAGAATTCAATAAACATGTGGTCGCTTTAGTTTCAGGATTACCAATACCTGATCCTGTTCACACATGGGGATATATGACCGATAATGCATACCTTTATGATTATACATATTTCCATGAATATTATGGGGGAGGGGTATTTCGAGTAATGGACCAAGGGCGATATAACATTTCCCTTGGTAGCCTATCCCTAAACGTAGGCACCACCATGTTATTCATCCTGATGAATATTTTGGGGGAATGATTCACTTCTCGCAAAAACAAGATCTTGCTGGTGACATTTTCCTCGCTTTAGCTGAGGGACGTCGCCGATATGACATTCCCCGAGTTTTAGTCGCTAGTCTTAAGAGAGCCCAAAGCATGAGGCGTAAGTATCTTCTTATGCCTGTTTTGGTAAGCCGCATCATGCGTAGTTGTTTACCTGTATTATGTGCCCAATTCACAGATTGGAAAAGGGTTGAAGTCATGAGACCCACCAATTGGGTGGTTCGCTCATTGCGAATTATGACTTGGCCGGGATGGCAGGTGCAGCCTCATTTGGTCGCCCCGTACATCCCATCAGACATAATAACACTTAACAGGCTAGCATTAGTAGATGATAAATGGCGGCAAGCTTGGCAAGTTATAATGGCCTGGCAGGATGCGAAGGAACCTCATCTCTTTGATGAGGAGGAGGATGCTTAAAAGGGGAGATAAGGTAAGTTTTAGTTTTGTTATTGTGCGCTTATGTCCCAATCAATTTAATTCTGTTAACCCCATAATGGGTTGAACTCTTAAATAGTTGCGTCAGTTTTTTTTTTTTTTTTTTTTTTTTTTTTTTTTCCTATATTAGTATGTTCTAACCTTGTTTTGCAGATGTTCCAGAATTTCACGCGTTTCCAAGGTATTTTTCTACCCTATTTATTTAAATGCTTTGAGGACAAAGTATGCTTCTTGTTTGGGGGGGGGCATAGAAACACGTGTAATTAAGGCATCTGTTAGGATATAGATATGTATAATATGCATTTGTTTTCAAGTTAGAAATTTCAAAAATATAAATAAATAAGTTTATGCTATACACTTAGGAATATTGGTATTGTTTTCTTTCTCTATGCTCTTAACAATCTAGAAGTCTCAATGAAGCTTTTGCATCGAATAATTGTTAGAAACTTAGGTTAATATGTAGGTAATAATCTTTGCATCTATCTATAAATATATATTACATGAGTATCTATGATTGTTAGCAGTAAGTTTATAAAATCTAGGCTAGAGTACTTATTCTACAAATCCTGTGAGAATATAGCCTAAAGCCTTATATGAGCGAAACATTTGAGAAATGACATGAGGGAGAAGTAAAATCCGGATAGAGAAATCACACGTCCACTTGCTTGACCACTATGCCATATCCTAAGCGAGAATTTAGGCCCTCTTTGGATCGATATAGCAAGAAATTCAAACCTATGAATTATTTTCCGCTAGTCGCCCTTCTGAGCCTTTCTTTAGCCTTCCATAAACCATAATTCCTTTACCCTGTTACAAAAACAAAACAAAATAAAAAAAAAAATTCAACTTACCCAATCTAGAATAAGTCTGAGAATAGAATGAGTGAAGAAAAAAAAAAGAGAAAAACTTGTGTAAACAAAAAATTAGTTAGTTGCTTCAGAAAAAGAAAAGAAGTTTCCATCCAAGGAAAAGAAAAAGAAAAATAGAAATAAATAAAAACTCCAAAAATAGAATAAAAGGGAGTCAAAAGCCAAAGAAAATAAAAAGAAAAATATGGCTAAGGATAGAATCAAAGTATAGAAGCAAAAGAAAATAACAAGGTTTTCTCTAAGTTACATAATATGAAGACTCTATCATCTCAGACTTGTCCTTTTGAATATCCATTTCCTTCCTTCTTAAACCATCTCCTAATCCCCGCAACACTTAATAAAGACCTCTAACTCAATTAGGAATAGGTTAGTGTGATAGTAAGTGGCAGATGTGTTTGATAGACTCCGGCTTCCTTGTTTGTCATTGAGATTGTAAGGTAAAGTGTGCCCACTGCACAATCGGAGTAAATAAACTTGAGCGGAAAAATCAGAGTGGTTTTTGTCTTGACATTTATGTGAGGACCTACTTAAGGACGCTATTCTGAGTTTTCAGAAACGAACCTACTAGGCATTTCATAGTATTACTCATAGTATATATATTTGTATCATAGATGATTGATTATTATGCATGTATTAGTTTAGGTTTTTGACTTTGTTATTCTTATTCATTTGCTAGTGAGAAAAATAGATAGTTGAGACATGAATGAGAAAACAATAGTTTTATTTCTTAGTCGTTGTAGTATAGATGAAGTTTGTGAGTACCTTCACTGGAAAACTCTCACGAGGCTATAGCTCGTCCACTAGGTAATTCCTAGTGGTTTAAGGCCTTGTTGCATATGGTCAATGCAATCGCACTTAGCGAAATGAGAGTAGTTAGAACTCCATTTTTGGTCACTTATTCTAATTTCTCATATTTGCTTGAGGACAAGCAAAATGCTGTTTGGGGGTGGTTTGATAAGAGCCCAAAACTGTAGTTTAACCCTCGTGAATCATACTTTTAGACCAATTATGTGAGTAATAATTAAGAGTTAATACCGACACGTGTTTTATGCATTTCAGGTTTCAAAGTTCATTATGTGCAGAAATGTGCCACTTTAGCAAGATAAAGGAGCAAAGGTCGGTTGCTGAGGAGTTCTGTGATTAAAGGCCAAGATTCAAGAAGACAAAACCTTTTTAAAGCCCGGTCAAAGTTGAAAAGTCAAAGTCAACGCGCGAATAAGCACAAGAAGTTAGTTAGAGAACTTCCGAAGGCCGTATCTTTGGACTCAGACCTCGGAATTGGGTCTAACTTATATCAAAACGACCGGTTCGGAAAGCGCTTTCCAATGGTCTTAGCGTTGGCCCAATAAAAGGAGCAGAAGTGGACAAAAATTCTTTCGAAGCCAACCGCAGCTGAAGAGGCCTTTTTGGACTGAAAGTATTTGGTTTTTGGCCTGATTCTCTTGTCCAAAACATGGCTCCAAGCCCATGCACAATTTTTGGATCTGAACATATAAAAACAAAAGCTTAGCTCTTTGTTAATGGTAGCTAGTTAGACCTAAAACTATAGATAATTCTAGATCTAGTTTTCATTAATTAAATTAAGTTTAGTTTAAATTCAATTCTTGTTTTAGATTAAACTCTTAGAATCATTGTTCTTCATTAGTTTGATAAATAAAATATTTAGTTTGTCAATTTCAATTTTTGTCATTTATAATTGTTTAGATCTAAATTCTTTTATTACTTGTTATACATTTCCTAGTTATTACCTAAGATTTCAATTATTGTTTAGATAAATTGCATAAAGATAGAATTTTTATATGATGTCTAGTTATAATTCAATAGGAAATGATAGTGGTATGAATCAAGGCTAAACCTCGATTAGAGGGATTGAATAAGCCTTGATGACGCTTGATCTTTGTTAAACTTAGGAATCGTCGTGATAATTATTCCACTCTAGGACCGATTAATTCACCATGAGAATGGGTTTAATCGCTCACATGCTAGTTATGAATTGGTAGAAATGCCATGTATAATTAGGGATTATAATTACTATTTTGATATGCAAAACATTCAATATGGATCACGACGAGTCTTTGTTAGTAGGATTAAGTCGAGTTATGGTGGATTCAATTCCCTTTAATTTTTTATCTAGATTCAAACCCTTAGCATTCTCTCATTTCGTTATTCGTAACTTGTTAATTGTTTTCCCCTCGTAGTATAGAATTCCCTTCGTAAATCTCTCACTAGACTTAAGACCGATTAATTAGACTAGAGATCATTCCATGCTAAAGAACTAGGAGTGGAACGAATTTGTTACTCCACTCTATTTCAATATAATTGAGAGTAGAAAACTTGATAAATTAAGCACGTATTAAGTTTTAGTTTACTTACGTTTTGAGTTTTATAGTTCATTTCGTAGGTAAACTATCATTTTTATACTTATCATAGGGTCTTCAGTTTCTATGATAGTATTCGTTATGGTTTCATTTTCAGCATATGTTTGCGAGCGATCTGCAGGCATAGTCACTTTGTTATCAACTACTTTCCCTAAACGAAGGGTAGTGACTACTTGTAGGTCCCCTGGGGTTATATTACCATTACATTGAATACTGTTTATTCCGAGTGTTTGGTTATTAGTTTGGTTAGGAGACATGTCAATAACCTTTTGGCACAAAGACTGCATCGTTTGTTGCATCATTTTAGAGTTTTGATCATGCTGATCTTTCATAAAGTTGGAGTTTTGTTGCATAATTTGATTTTGTTTTTCCAATAAGGTCACTACTACTTTGTCTGTAGATGGTTGAACTAGAATTAAGGCTTGTTGAACGTTCATGTCTTGATGTTGATAGTTCTGGGTCATGGGTACTAAAACTATATTCTTGTCACTTAAGTTTGCTTGTCCTTGAGGTTGAGTTAATTGGTTGAAATTTGATGGTTGTGGTGGTAGTTGTGCATAAACAAGAGGACAATAGAAGTCGGAATGCTCAAGACTAAAACAGACATTACAACGAGTAGATTTAATGTTCATGACTGGAGTGGGTTGTTGCTAAACAGAGAGGACATCTACCTCTTTAGTAAGGGCATCGATAAGAGTTTTAAGCTCGGAATCAGGTTTATCCTCAAAAGAATAAGTGGAGCAGGAAGAGTCGTTATCTCCCTAATTGTTGTTCCTCTTAGATTGATCTTCTAAGAATTTATAAGCCTTCAAGGTTCCTTTAGTAAGAAACCCCAGTCATGATATCTAGAACCTCTTTATGATAATGTGAAAGCCCTTTGAAGAAAGCACGAACAAGTGTGTCTTTTGCAAGGTTATGATGCAGACATTCTATGAGAATATCAGTGAAACGGTTCCAGGCCTCTAAAAAGGATTCATGAGGGTTCTGGTGGAAGAAATGAATCTTTTGAAGCATTTCATCGGTTTTCAGTGGTGGATAAAATTGTTCCATGAACAATTGAACAAGTTGAGCCCATAAGTCTACAGAGTTTGGCTTTTAGACAGTTAACCAAGACGTTGCCTTGTCGGCTAGGGTGAAAGAAAACACCCTAAGTTTAACTTGATCCGGACTTACACTAGGGTGATGGAATGTAGTGCAAACTTGTTCTATCCTACGCATATGCTGGTAAGGCTTCTCGTGGTCTAAACTATGAAAAACCGGTAACAAGTTAAATATATTAGGGAGAATTTGAAAATCCCCCACTTGGTCTGCAAGAATGATGCACGACTTAGGGCCATCGTTTAGGGCTTTATAAAAATCAGAGAGAGGAGTCTCTGGTTCTTTAGCCATTGATACAGGTGTAGTGTGTGAAATTCTAGATAGGCGTGTGGTATTTATGTCTACGAAAAACAAGCCTGATTATACTAGAATTGAAACTCCTCTGACAGAAGTGGCGAGGAGTGGAAGAAGGAGTACCTGAATGCCTCCTTGCTACACGTATGAATAACATCTTGTATACGCAATCTTAGTGTATTTAAAAAGTTGGAAACACTTAATATAAAATAATTTGAACAAAACACTACTACAAAAAGGGTCATTACCCACGGTTGGTCAAATGGTATATACCACTGTATTTATAATAACAGTGGGTTATAGTCATTTACCATGGTACATTTCGCTTTGCAAATCTAGGTACAAGCAAATACCATTTGTTTTGATACTGATTGGTATATAATATCCGCGATATGCCACGGTACTACCAAATATTGCCCATTTTGTTTTAAGATATTCTTATTCCCCACTGTTTCCCGAAAAATGGTGGTTTATGTTTTTCCAAAAATTACCCCTACCGTGGATAAAGAGTCTCCAAAATCACTTGCTCGAGAAAATAATAAAAAGAGAAAAAACAAAAATAGACAAAAAACAACTAAAACTCCCTCTTTTCAATTGTCACTTAGGGTTTCTGCTCTCTCCCAGATTTCTCCCAGTCGTGTTCATCATTTCGGACAAGGTTGTTCTATCTCTGTTGCAGTTTTGGTCACTTCCAAAAAATCTCCATTTTCAATTGATCTGGTAAGAATTTCTGGCTTTTAGTTCAAAAAATTTTATGTGTTTCTTTTTATTGCGATTTCAAAATTTATAAATTAAATTTGTCATTTTAATTCAAAGCTCATGGTGCGTAATCCCTGATTATTGTCAAATTACCGCTCTTTTGAGAAATCCTCATGTGTCTTCTTGGCAATTAAATTTGAAAGAGTCATTCTATTTCTGTTATTTTCTTGTTGGGTTGGAAAAATTTATTGTAGTTCTACCAATCTGAAACTTAGATTGCATCCTCTATAAGTTGTCTTCTTCTTAACTCCTTAATTTGCTTAACTGGAAATAATGTGTTGTTTGGGTGATGTTATCTCCCTGTTTTGGGTTTGTAGTCCGTCTATAAAGTGTTTGACTAAATTGTTTATTAGTAATGCTATGTCTGATTTCATGCAAGAGCTGGAGAGACAAGGGTATTTGGGACTTTGTGTTAGTTATAAGAGAACAATAACCTCTACCGGACCTAATTAAGTGTATGAAGTATATTTTACTGATTGTTTAATCATATTTGATAATTGTATACACCTGCTCTTTCCCCCACATGTTTCTAAATTTCTTGAAGAATGATGATCACCAACTTGGCAACTTCACTTAAAATTACAAGCTAGGTTATGTCTTGAGAGAAACACAAACTCAGAGAAGTACATCCATATAATATGGTGTTCTCGTGGTACATCCATATACTAACCGGTTACTGGCTCTTCATTTCCTTCTCTGTTTAGCCCATATTCCCATAATTTATTGAAAAGTTTCAACGTCATTAATTGATTGTGATGAGAAATTTATGGAGATTTGCCCAATATATACTGATTAGGGTAGGATAGACTTGGACCCCTATCTAGTGTATACTTTACTCTCATTCCTCTTATTTTATTTTGTACCAATGCACCCTTAGGTCTGTTTTACCGAAGTTAAGATAACCACTCTTATGGAACCTTAGTGCTGGGTGTATCTCCGCCAATCTACTATTGCGTGTACAATGATAACTGCATGTATTAAGATTCACACGCTGTCACAGATAAGGGTGGAATTCGAGCTAAACAAGCCGAGCTTTACCATGCTCAAGCTCGGCTCGCTAATTACACAAGCTTTAAATTGAGCTCGAGCTCGAGCTCGGCTCATATAGTTAAACGAGCCGAGCTTAAACGAGCCAAGCCCGAGCCGCTCGGTTATTTTACACTATAAATATGCTATTTGAGCTAAACATATAGTAGAGTTTTCTTGTGCATCTTTAGATACTTCCTGGATGCTGAACTAATTTTCCTGTGTTGCAGGGTGGAGAGGGGGATTGCTTTTATGTTGTTGGCAGTGGTGAGTTTGAGGTCTTGGCCACCCAGGTAATAGTGTCAAAATATATTTGATTAGTATTTTTTTCTTTCAATTAATATTTTCCTGAAATAGATTGAAATTTCTTTCTTAAGTAATACAGATTCCATTCTAATTGTTGTAGGCTAGTTGATTCTATTCCCCTTTTTTTATAATATCTAATAGGGTAGCGAGTCTTGGTTGATCTGTTCTTGCATGCTTTGAATGATCTTGGTGATGTATGATAACTAATTTTGGAATTGCAGGAAGAGAAAAATGAAGAGGTTCCGTGGTTTACGCAACTTTATACAACTGAAAAGTTGTCGCGTCTTTTCGGGAGCTAGCAATCGATGTAAGACATATTGTCTGCGGTTATTTATAAGTTTCTTGTTTTGACTTGTGAGTCTATTTAAATGTGATTTATTCTTTCTTTGAAGGTATTAAGATATCAACATTTTGTTTTTGCCGGACAATTTACTCCCACCGGTTTAATATTTCTTTTTGTTAGCGGGGGGGAGGGATCTGGTTAAGTTAGTTTCGCCTTCTCTCACACTTTTTATATAGGAAAATTAGTCTGACTACAATATAGAAACATAAAAAAAAATTGGGTCGTGGGGATCAAGGGGTCCCACACGACCTGGGGACACTTCCCCCCTTCGGGCACGCGGGGCAGGGGAGTGTCTTACTTATGTCTCACTTAGAATTCTAAAGTGAAACCAATTGCAAATTGTATAGACTTCAAGGCACGCATGTGGTATGTGGTATGTGTTCTTGTAACAAAGGAGAAGTTTGATTCTGTTGAAGTATGTTTCAATCTTTTTGATGGATTTTTTTTTTTATCCCAGTTAACTAATATTTCATGTTCCTAATTGTATGATATCATGGAAATCAGGTTGAAGGATATTACTTTGAATTATCCAAAGGAATCCGAGAGAACCGATGCTTCAATCCGCAAAAGTTTAGCTTTTCGATTTGGTAAGGTGACCTAAACAAAAATACATTTTCTTGTTAAACCTTCTTCAGTTCATGGTTTGTGATGCTATGCTTATTAGATAAACATCTGAATTACTCAATAATATCTGATCTGTAGGAGTGGAGAACATGTATGTATTCCATGATTGCGATGACACTTGGGCTTGTTCTTTTCGAGGCTCGGGTTGGTGATTGCTTATATTCTTAATTTGCGCTTTAATATATAGTGATAGTTGATTCTTTACATATTTGACCACTAACAGAAAACATGCCGAGCTTGAAAAGGTTCTCAAAGCGAAGATTAAGCAACCGGGTAAAGAAGCACAAGTCTTGAAAGAGAAAAGACCGATGAAGAGCTTGATACCATCTGCTTTTATACCACAAATTATATGCACTTGTGCTGATCAAACACACATTGGAATATTATTGAACACATGCCCGGCATGCCCGTTTGTTTCAATGCCTGCACCCCATTGGATGAATCATCCGCGACGATTCTGGGTCTTTATACGTGTCATTCTTTGTAGCGAGGCTATGTACAGGTTGGTCTTGGAAAATACTATAAGCTACATTTATGGGTGTTTGTATTTGTACATATTCCTTGATATGCATAATTTTCTAAAGCAATAGAAAAATTTTACTTAGCAAAATTTGGGGTGGATCCGTTTTCACGGATTAGATTGTGTCCTGGGAAGGTCTTTTTATGACATATGACAGTGGTTTCAAATTTCTTCAAAAGTTTGTAGTCATTACGGAGCTGAAAGTTTTGTAGAAATTCGTCATTGTTATGATCTGATTCGTTAGTGGCCTTTTTTTTTTCTTGGTATCAGGATGTAGCAGCTTGACATTCCAACCACAGGTTAGATATTAGATTATTAACATGTATTTTTCCCCATTAATACAGCTTGTAGACTTCAGATTTGGCAAGAAGTTGTCTGGCGAAAGAACATTCACGATCTGCGGGATGACAGATTCTGTAGGTCCAGAGATAATCCAGGGAAAAGGCCACACATATGCTGCTGACTGGTAAAGATGCATCTCTGTGAAAATGTTATTGCTAAACATAGTATTTGGGAAAGTTGTTTTGGAAACTGCAAGTTCAAAGCCGTATATCCTTTAGTTGAATGTATCTTCTTAAGGAAGAAAACTGGTGGAAACTCAGCGTGAATAGTCTTAACAGATGACTTTATGATACATGTTTTTTTTTTATCCCTTATAAGTTGTGATAGATAAAAAAAAATTATCTATGTTATGTGCTAAAACGTTTCAAAATTGGTGAAACAGCCCCCATGGGATCTTGAGGTTGGAAAGAATTTTATTATCCATTATACTTATGGATGTGACTACTCTTTGAAGGTGGGTCGCATTTTTCCCATTTAATTGTAAACACCTTTAAGAATTGATGATGGTTTTCTCTTTTCTCATTTGGTTTTATTTATAAGTAATGCTAATCCTCCTTTTGTTGACGCATTCACATGAATGGGATAGATGCATTATTGGTTCTAAAGTTATCTATTTTATTAATTGATACATTTACAGGGGAAGCTAACATATGGAAAATTTGGGGAGTGGCGCTTCGACAAGAGATCGTATCTTCGTGGTCCTCCACCAAGAAACTTGTCCTTGCCACCACGGAGTTAGGAGAGTGTGGTATGACATATGCCGAAGTTAATTCTGATATTCATACATAACATTATATCTTTACGCTTTGTTCTAGCATTTAACACCCGATAGCTATAAGAAAACTTCATTAGTCCTCAGTCCCTTACATTCAAAATCTTTCAACTGCAGGTCATGTTTGGTGACAAAAGGTGAATGAGGCCACCGACTAATATTCTGGATGGGACACATTTTAAACTTGTGTTAAAGTAGTTGAAGACTAGTGTGTTTAGTTTTTTGTTGGTTAACTTTTCTAGTACTTGAAAGAAATGAGCTAAGTACTAGAAAAGTTTTAGAATTCTTGTTGAAGAAGAAAGTTTTAACTTACTTGGGGTGTTTTGTTTCATGAAAAGAAATGAGGGGCATCGGTTTATATAGTTACTTTGAAACAAGCTCCTGCAGCTCATTATATTGGTGATGACTTGAAATTGGAGAGTGATAATGGTATTAGACATGGAGGAGTTGGTCGCTATTATTTTGATGTTTTAGATGGAACAAGTTGGTCATTATTATTTTGATGTTTTGGCCGAATGGAACAAGTTCAAACTTCTTTTAGCAATTCAATGTCTAATTTTTTTTTTTTTTTTTTGTTGCACTATGAATTGTTTATTTGAGCAATGTGTTTTTAAATCCAATGTGGATATGGTGAAAATGGACAGGTTGCAGGGTTGAATATGATGAAAATCGAATAATTTGGGGCTTTTATTTTATTTTTTTTAAATGTCTATAAACCACGGTTTTGTAAGAACTGAGGTATAAGGATATTCTATAAACCACGGTTTTTATCCAACTGTCGTATATAACATCACTATTTCCCACGGTTCACCTCGGATAGAGAAAACTATAAAGACTATTAACCACGGTTCGCAAATCCTAATACCACTGTTTTAGCTAAAATCGTGGTATATAATAGGTACTTTTTACCACGGTTTTGTTAGAAGTATTTGTCACGGTGGTTGTTACCACGGTTTGAAAACAGTGGCTAAAGGCTTTTTACCACTGTATATAACAGTGGTATATGAGTTTTTATGTAGTAGTGAAAGGAGAGCCAGCGACTCACCTAAGAAAATCGGACTTCCTTCAGAAGGGGGCGCGGGGCGCGTTCTTTCCGACTCAAAGTCCAGGCGCTTAAGGGGTGGGGCGCGCTTGAAATTGGGCTAAAACAGGCGTGGGGCGCGCTCTTGCCTGAGACAATGTCCAAAGGCGCTTGGGCGCAGGGCGCACTGCAGAAATAGGCTAATGAGGGAGCGGGCACACCCTCCAAAAAATTTGAAATTTTTACAGTAGTTTGCTAAGATGTCCAGTAAGTCGCCTGTAAAATTTCAGATCAATCAAAGTTATGAAAGTCCTACTGCCCTGCAAAGTTTGTGAAATAGTTTTCGGACACAACACAAACAACCAAATGGTGAACCAATCAAAACAGAGCCAAAAATCGCTAAAAGTTTACTGGAGACTTCTGACAGATCATGTGGGTTCCTGTAAAAATTTTAGAGCAATTGGAGTTCTACAAACTCTCCTTATCGACTGTTGTTCCAGAAATTAAGTGTTGCAAAACTGTAGAATCACATTGGAAACAATCCACTAGTTAGGTGGTCAAAACAAATAAAAAACACTTAAACTTTTTACTTCAAACTCCTGACTAATGATATATACTCCTGTAAAAATCTTAGAATTTTTAGAACTGCTTAAGTAACCTTACTCGTCAGTTTTTCCCGAAACTTACGGTTTGAAAGCTGAAATGCAGCACTGTAAAGATGGTATTAGTTCGCTAGGTAAAATAACTTGGAAAGATCCAAAAATATTTGAGTAAATCAATAACACAGTAAGGATTATGCCTGTAAATGTTTAGAATTTTTTGAAATTTACAAATACCTTTGCTGCAGTGTTCTTCACTGTGAATCTGCAGACACAAGGGAGGGTGGGCGCACTCTGAACAAGACAAAATGGAGGGCGGGCGCCCCTATGCCTAAAATAGTGAACAATACCAAAAATGCAAGAAATAGGAATGAAAAAAAATAAAAGGGTGGGTGGGTTGAGAATGGGGGATTGCCCCTTGGATTCAAGAAATTGAATTCTTATCCTGAAAGAGTTTAAGATGGCAGCGGTGCTACTAACTATCTAAATTTAAATGTCCCCGGCAGCGGTGCCATTTGATAATTACAAATTTATGTAGACTAACTATCTATGCGTAAACACAAATAATCAATCACATAAACAAGTGCTTAGATCAATATTCCTACTCTCAAATAATAATGAAGTAATATATAAAGAGTCAGGATTCGTTCCACTCCTAAACTACCAAGACTAAATAGAATCCAACTAATCTAACACAAAGAAACAATGGTGAGAGTAATGTTATGTTGAGAGATTTCTATTATATGATTATACTATAGATTCAAATAAATCTAAATAAACTAGCTAATAAAAATATGGTTTTGATGGAAGAGAAATTATAGAGAAGAGTAATCAATCCACGTAATAACTAGTTTCATGCAAGAATCGAATTATTCATTGAAAAGAGATCATATTTAGGTTTTCACGCAATGATTCAACCTAAAGCCTCAACCTTTATCATCCTTAGTGATAAGAGCCCAAAACTGTAATTTTACACCTTAACAATAATATTTTTAGACCAATTATGCAAGTAATAAATAAGAGTTAATGCTGATTACGTGCTTTTATGTATTTCAGGCATTGGAGTCAATTATGTGTAGAAATGTGTCACTTTGGTGAGATAAAGGAGCAAAGGTTGGTTGTTAAGAAGTTATGTGATTAAAGGCCAAGATTCAAGGAGAAAAAGCCTTTTTAAAGCTCGATCAAAATTGAAAAGTCAAAGTCAACGCGGGCAGAAACAGCACACAAAAGTCAGCAGAACTTCTGAACACCATATCTTTGGACTCAGACCTCGGAATTAGGCCTACCTTATGTCCAAAACGACCGTCTCGGAAAGAGCTTTCCAATGGTCCAAGCCTCACCACCCAATCAGAGGAGCAGAAATGGACGAAAAGTCAGCTGAAGTCAAATCCAGCTTAAAAGGGCTATGTGGACTGAAGAGATTGGGTTTTGAGCTCGATTTTTCGGCCCAAAACATGGCTCCTCAGCCCATGCACGAAAATGTGGATCTGGTCTCCTCCATTTCAATACACAAGACTTAACTCTTAAGCATTCTAGTTTGTAGGTAGCCATTGGCCAATAGTTTGAGACTCCATTAATTAGTTTTCAATAGCTTGTTTTAGATCTAGTTTTTTACTTTGCAATAGATTAGTTAGAACAAGTAGATTATTATTCGAGAACCAATTTTAGTTTTACAATAAAGTATTAGTTTTTAATTCCAATTTAGTTTATTTGATTAAATTCTTATTTAGTTTTAGTATTGTTTAATTCATAAATTAGGTTGTTTTCATTTCATAATTAGTTAATCATAATCTAGTTTTAATTATTAAATTACTTAGATCTAGTTCGATCATTTGGTTATTAATCATTTATTAGTGTTCATTTAGTTTGGAATTATTGATTAGATCAAATTAGTAAATTTATAATCTTTATATGATGTCTTCTTTAAATTCAATTAGAAATGATAGTTTAATGACTCTAGGCTAAACCTCCATTAAAGGGGTTTGAGGAAGCCTTGATGAAAACTTAATTGTGTAGTGTAGAAATAGTTGTAAGGTTATATTCCACTCTAGAAGGTAGTTGATTTGCCATGAGAATGGGCAGAACTTCCTCACATGCTAGCCATTAGTTGGTAGAGATTGTCATGAATGATTAGGGATTAGAATGACCAATTCTTATCATAAGAACATAATTATTTGATTACAACAATCTATGCTAGTTTACTAAGTTGGATTTAAGGTGGAATCAATCCTCCCTAATTCCTTATCATAGTATCAATTTCACATTTCATAGTTGAATTATCGTATCTTGTTAGCATAATTTGCATCGTAGTATAATTCCAATGTTACTCTTATTAACTTTGGTAGGACCAATAATCTTAGGAAATGCAAATTCTAAAGAACTAGGAGTAGAACAAATTCTCTACTCCAACTCTATTATAATAGCATCGAGAGTAGAAAACTTTGATAAACAAACCCTATGTAGAAAAGAGCTTTAGTTTTACTTGTGTTTAGTTTAATCGCTTATTCGTAGGTAAAACTATCTTTTTACCTTTTATCAAATGACGTCGCTGCCATCTTAGTTCCCTTTAGTATTATTTTCTTAGTATTGTTTGTCTTCCCAAAGTCCCATTAAACCCACCCACCCTTGTTTGTTTCTAACATTGATTGTTTGGTTCAGAAACAAAAAATTTGCAAAGAACAAGCGAGCGCCTGGCATTACAAGGCTAACTTCGAAGCTTCTAGCGCCGAAGCGATTGGAACTCGACTTGGACTAGAACGCAACCTGCACCCTACCAAGACCAAATTCTAGCGTCCCCCACGATGAAGCACCTGGAACTCAAATTGGACTTGAGCGCGACCTGCGCCCTACCAAGGCAAAGTTCGAGCGCCCCCCTCGATGAAGCACCTGGAACTCGAGTTGGACCTGAGCGCGACCCGCGCCCTCTTCTGGAAAAGCCCGATTTTCACTGGTTGGTTCAAACTTCCATTACTCCAAGTTATTCAGTGTTTCTAACTTGTTACACACACTGAGCTTGCGTATACAAGATGTTATTCATAAGCGAAGCAAGGAGGCATTCAGGTTCTTCTTTCTTCCACTCCTCGCATCTCCTGTTAAAGGTTTATACTAGCATATCAGGATTGTTTTGAGTGTTGTCGTGTTTAGTTAAGATTGGTCTTAGCCTTGCATGAGATTAAGGTCAGGCCGAAGAAAAATGTCTAACGTAATCAACCGGCAACGTCAACAAACACGCCTTTCTAGTATACCACTCACTATCTAACATACCACATACCACACCTAATATAATGGTTGAAGAAAGAGAGTCTCCTCTCTCTAACTTTTACAAAGCCTTGAATGATAGCCCAAAATCTTGCATCGTTCTATCAGACCCAGTGGGGGATTTCCAAATCCCCCCAAATATATTTAATTTGTTACCCATTTTTCATGGGTTAGATCATAAAAAACCTTATCAGCACATGGGTAAGATTGACCAAGTCCTTACTACATTCCACCATCCTACAGTTGGTGCTGAACAAATTAAACTGAGGGTGTTTTCTTTCACCATAGCCGATAAGGCGGCGTCTTGGTTAACTGCCCAAGCACCTAATTCTGTGGACTCATGGGCCAAACTTGTTCAAATAGAATCCTCATAAATCATTTTCAGAGGCTTGGAATCATTTCACCGATCTTCTTATAGAGTGTCCACACCATAACCTCGCGAAAGACACGTTAGTTCGTGCCTTTTTCAAAGGACTTTTACACCACCATAAAGAAGTCCTTGACATAATGAATAAGGGTAGTTTCCTCAGTAAAGGAGCCTCAGAGGCTTATAAATTTTTAGAAGATCAAACAAAGCATAATAATAATCGGGGGTAGTGGCGATATATCTCGGCTCCGCTAGTTCTTCTATAACAGTTAAGGCCACCGGTATGTTTGAGATGAAACCCGATCTTGAGCTTAAAAATTTAATCGAATCTCTCACTAAAAAGGTATAGGCTATTTCTGTTCAACAAAAGCATATCCCCATCATGAATGTCAACTCCAATCCATGTAATTTCTGTTTGAGTCCAGAGCATCCCGACACCTATTGTCCTCTTGCTTATGAACAACAAACATCATAACAAGATAACGTTTGCTCAATTAATAATTATCCTATTTCTAACGCCCCTTGGAGACAACATCCCAACTTCATTTGGAGAAATAATCAACAAGTAACACCTCCAGGATATAATAATCAAAATGTTAGGCCAGCAAACAATTACAATCCACCCATTAATTATAACAACCAAGCTCCACCATGTCAAAGACAAGGTCAGGGTAATTATAATAATTATAACAACCAAGCTCCACCACGACAAGGACAAGGTCAAGGTAATTATAATAATTATAACAATAATAATTATAATGCTAATAGAGGTATCGTTTTGGTAAGTAATAACTATCAAAATCCACCCATTAATAATCAACGTGACATAGTTCCTGTCACATAACCTATAGCTAACACTCCTCCACAACCGGATCGTTTCAACGCCTTTATGCAAACCTAATAACAGATTTTACAAGCCATCCAACTTTTCTTACAGCAGTTAGTACAAGAGAAAGTATAACCCAAAGGTGTGTTTCCAGGTCAAGCGATACCTAATCCTAAAACAACAAACACAGCCTTTGAGGTAAACAGTAATACTAGTTCGGACAATGCAAGCGTAGGGGAGTTAAATGCCATCACCACTCTTCGTTTTGCCAGAGTGGTTGATAAAGTTGTAACTATGCCTATAGTTACCCCACCAGTAGTCCCTACACCAGATATCGAATTAGATACCGAAATAATAACTGAAGATCCTACCCCTGTAGAGGTACCAGTTAAACCACAACCTAAGAAACAGAAAGCCAAGGTTAGACATCCTGTTGATCCATACGCGAAATATAGAGAGAAACCACCATTTCCCCAGAGATTAGCTATGTTGAATAAGGATACAAATTACGATGAGATTAGGAAAGTTTTCAAAAATCTAACAATAAACCTACCTTTTCTCGAAGCGATTAAAAAGTTACCTCACCACGCTAAGTTTCTTAAAAAGTTTTGCACTACTAGGCGTAAGACAAATATTCCTAAAGACGCCATCCTATCTGAACATTTTCCAACTTTATCAGAACATAATGGAATCGTTAAGTACAAGGACCCTGGTCGTCCTATTGTATAATGCACCTTAGGAGATTCCCACACAACGACTGCTTTATTAGACCTGGGGGCGAGTGTTAACTTACTCCCGTATTATCTATACAAACAAATAGGTATACAAGATATGCAACCTACTAAAATGACGTTGCAATTAGCGGATCCGTCTATTAAGTATCCTAAGGGGGTGGTTGAAAACGTGCTTGTTAAGGTACAAGATTTCTACTATCCTGCTGATTTTGTTATCCTTGATATAGAACGTCGCTAACAACTCTGTTTCGATCATTTTAGTGCGTCCCTTCTTGGCAACTGCCAACGCGCTCATAAATTGCCGCGATGGTTTGATGTTCTTGTCTTTTGGCCATCTTTCTGTTGAGGTAAATGTTTTTAAAATGATGAAACAGTTACCAGATTCGTCTGTAGATAGGGAGGTTAGCATGATCGAGAGCTTAGCTCAAGATTATTTTAATAACACGTTTCCAGAAAACCAAATGCATAAATTCCTTTCTTTTGGAAGTTCAGATTTTGCAGATGACTCCTACTTAGAGGAAGTCAACACCATCTTCGAGTCTACACCTATCGCAGACCCTTCTGTTGCTCCATCTACTGAGTTTGAACACCTACTGCCTAAGCAAGTCTTCATTACTCAGGATGAGGACCCTCCAGAAGCATTTATCGACATTCCTACCACCCTGGTGCTTAAACCTCTTCCTTCTGAGTTAAAATATATTCAACTTTATCTGGATGGTAGTCATCCGGTAATTATATCTTCTTTGTTATCTAAGGATGAAGAGGCATGTTTGATTATGGTGGTTAGAGAACATCGTTCTGCGATTGGTTGGTCCCTAGCCAACATTAAGGGAATTGACCCTAATGTTTGCACTCATCGTATCCATTTGGAGGATAACGCAAACACTTCTCGCGAACCTCAGCGTCGCTTGAACCCTACCATGAAAGAGGTGGTCAGCGTCGCTTGAACCCTATCATATGCCCAATCTCTGATAGCGAATGGGTAAGTCCCATTCATGTGGTTCCTAAGAAATCAGGGATACCATGGTACGTAATGCCAAGGGTGAATATGTTACCACAAATGGTCCTATGAAATGGAGGATCTGTATTGATTACAGAAATTTAAATGTCATGACACAAAAGGATCATTTTCCTTTACCCTTTACAGATCAGATGCTAGAACGACTAGCTGGTCATGCTTTTAATTATTTTTTGTATGGGTACTCTGGCTATTATCAAATTATTATTGATATTGATGACCAAGAAAAGACTACCTTCACATGTCCGTTTGGAACATATGCCTATAAACGAATGCCTTTTGGCCTTTGTAATGCTCTTGGTACTTTCCAGCGGTGTATGCTTCATATATTTAGTGACATGGTAGAACGCTTCATGGAAGTTTTCATGGATGACTTTTCTATCTATGGAGACTCTTTCACTGACTGCCTGTCTAACCTATCTAAGGTTTTGACACAGTGTGAAGAGAAGAGTCTGGTTTTAAATTGGGAAAAATGTTATTTCATGGTGAAAAAAGGAATAGTGCTAGGGCACATTGTATCTAGTGATGACATCGAAGTAGATAAGGCCAAACTAGATAAGATAGCAACTTTGCATATACCACAGACTGTCCGTGATATTAGAGCCTTTCTAGGCCATGCAGGTTTTTATAGGCGCTTTATCAAAGATTTTTCAAAAATAGCTAGGCCTTTAACTAATCAGCTTTTAAAGGATGCCATCTTTAATTTTAATTTTGTCTGTAAATAGGATTTTGAAACTTTAAAAGCTACCTTAACCTCTGCACCCATTATACAGCCTCCCAATTGGTCTAAACCTTTTGAACTCATGTGTGATGCTAGTGATTATGCTGTTGGTGCTGTCTTGGGACAAAAACTAGATAATAAGTCCACTGTTATTTATTATGCTAGTAAAACTTTAAACGATGCTCAAAGGAATTATACAACTACTGAAAAAGAATTCTTAGCTGTCATTTATGCTTTAGATAAGTTTCGTCCTTATTTGGTTGGTTCTAAGACTCTAGTTTACACGGACCATGCAGCCCTTAGGTACTTTCTCGCAAAGAAGGATGTTAAGCAGAGATTAATCCGATGGATTCTTCTCCTATAATAGTTCACATTAGAAATAAAGGACAAAATAGGGGTCGAAAATGTAGTTGCTGACCACTTATCTAGACTTACAAATGACAATAATAGTGATTCTGAGTCTATACCGGACTCTTTTCCTGATGAACATCTGTATGCTATTTTTTCTGCACCATGGTATGCTAACATTGTGAATTATTTAGCGTATGATATTATTCCTGATGACTGGTCGAGAAATGAACGTAAAAAATTCTTGGCCAGAGTTAAGCTATACTACTGGGATGAGCCCTACCTCGTTAAGTATTGTGCAAATCAGATTATTCGTCGTTGTATTCCCCATTGGGAATATAATGAGGTTCTCTCATTCTGCCATGACAAAGAGTGTGGTGGCTATTTTAGTGGTATGAAAACAGCTACTAAAATTCTTCAATGTGGGTTTTATTGGCCTACTCTTTTTAAAGATACCCAAGTGCATTGTAAGACGTGTGTTCGTTGCTAACAACTTGGGCGAATCACGAAGCGTAATATGATGCCATTAAATCCAATCATGGTGGTAGAAGTTTTTGATGTATGGGGCATTGATTTCATGGGTCCTTTTCCTGTTTCCCATGATTTCATTTATATCTTAGTTGCCGTGGACTACGTGTCTAAATGGATAGAGGCCATGGCTTGCCGTAGCAATGACCATAAAATAGTGGTGTTTTTTGTTAAGGAGTACATTTTCTGTCGTTTTGGCATTCCTAAAGCCATCATTAGTGATGGTGGAACACATTTTTGCAACAGAGTTATTGCGTCCTTAGTAAAAAAGTATGGAGCTACACATAAGGTAGCAACTCCGTATCAGCCACAAACTAGCGGACAAGTAGAAGTTTCTAATAGGGAAATCAAAAAAATCTTAGAAACAACTGTAAATCCTGATAGAAAAGATTGCTCGAAGTGTATAACTGATGCCTTATGGGTGTATAGTGACCTTGCCTCTTTTTGTGTGTGGAGATGGTATATGGATGATGTAGATAGATGATGGTCGTTGAACAAAATAGAAGCGTATCAAAACCTAATTATCCCTCAATAAGTAAAGGATGAGTAGGGTATCCTTCCACGTTTAAGTGTATATTTATATGAAGGACAGGACTGGAAAGGGAGTTTGAGGGATTAAAAACTATTATTATATATTTTAGATTCTAATGCTAAACTAAACTAAACTATTAAGACTTTATAAGAAAGAGAATTCAAGATATTAGAATCCACCAATACTTTTGATTCAATGACCTTTTGCTTCATGGTTATTCTCATAAGTAGACTACAATTAGGCAATCGAGCGAGTGCCGATGCCCTCTTGGACGAAACATCGTTAACGAATAACTCTACTTAAGGTTGTTCTTATGTTCATGTTACTAGTATCTTCTTCCCTTTTATGTGAGCTTGGGCAGCTATTCAATGAATCACCATCTAAAGCAAACACAAAGAATACTTCCCTTACTCTAAAACAATACACAACTAGAAGAAAAGTAGAGAATAATAGTATAATATTCAATTACAATAAATAAAACCCTATTCTAGTATTGTATTCAATTGCAATAAATAAAAGCATGTTACTAATAAATATTTAATTGCAATAAATACAACACTAAACTAGCATGATATTCGATTGTAATAAATAAAAACCTTAATCTATACTTCGATCCCCTGGTCTGGGTAATGGAACTTAACTTAACACATAAAGAACTAACCTGATTGAAGAACACCATGAACTAAAAGAATCATTAAACCTTAAGCACCGGCTTCATCTTCTCCCTTGAAGGAGAAGAGTAGCCTTCCATATAGAAGGAAGAACACGAAGAACAAGAAGAAGAAGAGTCGAAGAACATAAGACTAGAAAGACTAATTTATTAAGACTCAGCTAGTTAAAACCGATCTTTTATTATTAATCTCTCTCTGCCTCAAGTTCTGGAGACAAGAATATAAGTGAATTGGCAAATTACATGAGGCACTTAGGTCCTCTATTTATAGAGGTTACAATGAGCTCTAGAAGCATTCAAAACCGTCATTTGTTTCCTAATACAAATAGACTTCTTTCAGAGTCCAACTTTGTCTCCAAAACTGAGAAGAAATTGGCTACAGTGTCGATCCATCCGTTTGGACGCACTATTCATGCGTTTCAGACGCGTTAGCCGATTTTGTCTCTTCTGCTCTATCCTTCTATCATCTTTTGCGGGCTTTGGTCCAAGCAACAAATCCTTTGGCCTTGGGCTTCAAAATAGGCTTTAATATAGGTCCAAGTCGCATCTTTAATAGCTCTAATTCCTTGGCCTTCTCCATGATTGTCTACGGGCTTTCCATGTGATCCTTAATGCTCCGAATTGCTCCGTTTTACCCCTTTTTCTCTAATATTCCATAAACTCTCTCTTTGACCTGTAAAATCATAAAACATAACTTACAAACACTATTAGTCCACTAAGATGGCTAAACAAGAGGCATAATCGAGGGTTAAATAGCACTTATCACAACTTCCAACTAGCCGTTTGCTAGTCTCTTAGCAAATAAGATAAAAAAATAGATAAGTGATCAAAATCACATCCTAATAACAAAAATAAAATCATAACTCATTTTCGCAGGCATCGTGATTGCATTTACCATATGCAATAAGGCTTTAAACCTTTAAGTTCCCAAAAAAGGACGAGTTATAGTCTCGTGAGGGTTTTTAGGTGATATACCTACAAAATCAATCAATAACATGTTCAAGAATGATAGTATTTTTCAGAGAGAGAAATTCCTTACCCACTTAGTGCTTACTCCAATAGATGGTCTCCATTGCTGACTACATTGCTGCAAAGATTCATAAATTATGATGGGAGATAGTAAAATTGACAAAATTCTTAATCAAGGCTTATGTGTGTACTTAGTCAATCTCCTATACTCTCCTATCCAAGAAACGGAATCCCTATAGTTTACCATAGGTAGATAATCTCGACTTTCAATCCTCACCGGTCATACTCGAGGAAAAAAAATCTCGAGGAAGATGGTCTACTATTTTACCTCATGTATGTGGGGAAAATAATAATGCATACGAACATCCCACATACTACCTTGAAAAACAGACTTCTGAATAAAAGTAGTATCATGGAAAGAATGTCAATCACATATGAAGTGTCGGGTCCTTCACTTTAGCATCATTTCACCTATTCTAGACTTCGTACCATACTGTAGTGATAAGTCATGGGTTGTAACTTGGCTTGGGTATTGGTTTATGAAGGAAAGGTAAAAAGGATTCAAATGTTGTTTCTGAAAAACACTAAGGATTTTGCTTCTTTCTTTGGAAAATTTCTTCAAATTTTGTATTGCAGAGAAAATTCTTCCTTTGTCTTAGCTTTTCCATCCATTCTGTTCAACTTTTTTTTTTTTTTTTTTTTCTCTTTAGCTCAGTGGTATATCCTTGATTATTACTGGATATGCTTGTTTTCCACTAGCTTCTTTCACTTAGAACAGAATGATGGTTTTCATTGTATCTCTCTGGTATTTCCTTGTAATCTTCCTTTTATGCTATTTCTTCCGCTTTGTTCCCCTCGTATTCTCAGAAACATATGGGTATGGTTGATAACGATTTTAGCTATACTACTTGTCTGGAGTTGGGTAAACGGTAATGGGTTTTATGAAAGAAAATGGCTTATTGTAAGGCTCAAAAGGGTTTAACATGATGGTCCTACTAGGTGGGATAAAGGTTGAATGGTGATAATACATAAAATTGATAGTTTACCTACGAAATGAACAATGGAACTCAAAACGTAAGTAAACTAAAACTTATTTACGTGTCTATATTTATCAAAGTTTCTACTCTCAATTCTATCGAAATAGAGTGGAGTAACAAATTCGTTCCACTCCTAGTTCTCTAGCATGGAATGTTTTCTAATCTAATTAATCGGGTTTAAGTCTAATGAGAGCTTTACGAAGGGTGTTCTACTACGATGCAATATGAAATTGATTATGTTGAATTTAACTACGAATGCTATGGAAATATGATTGTTTTTGAATCTAGATAAAGGATTAGAGGGGAATTGAATCCACCTCAAATCCAACTTAATAACCTAGCATAGATTCTTGTATCTCGATTCTTACGTTCTTACTAAGCAAAGAAATTCGAAGTTCTAATCCCTAGTGTTCATGGCATTTCTACCGAATACTAACTAGCATGTAAGGTCGTCCACCCATTCTCATGGCGAATCACGACCTTCTAGAGTGGAATAGATTCTACAATGCTTCTACACTATACCACTAAGTTTTCATCAAAGCTTCATCAACCCCTCTAATGGAGGTTTTAGCCTTGAGTCATCAACCCATCATTTCCCATTGAATTATAACTACACATCATATTAAAATTTAACTTAACTAATTTAACTAACAATGTTTCAATCTACTTCAACTACGGAAATGATAATCAACAAGAATTAAAATTAGATCTATAAATTGAAATGCCAAAATCGAAATTGATAAAAATAACTATTTTATTTATCTAATCAATCAAGAACAATGATTCAAGGACTTAATCTAAAACAAGAATTGAAAATGGAACTTAAACTTAATTACTCTACTGAAAACTAGATCTAGAATTCTATATAGTTTTAGGTCTAATTAGCTACCATTAACAAAGAGTTAAACTTTGGTTTTTATACTTTCAGATCCAAAAATCGTGCATGGGCTTGGAGCCATGTTTTGGGATAGAGAATCAGGCCCAAAACCCAATTCTTTCAGTCCAAAAAGGCCTCTTCAGCTGCAGTTGGCTTCAACAGACTTTTCGTCCACTTCTGCTCCTCTGATTGGATCTAGGCTTAAACCATTGGAAATCTCTTTCCGAGCCGGTCGTTTTGACATAAGGTAGGACCCATTCCGAGGTCTGAGTCCAAAGATACGGCCTTTGGAAGTTCTGCTGACTTGTGTACTATTTCTGCCCGTGTCGACTTTTCAGCTTTTGACCGGGCTTTTAGAAAGGCTTTGTCTTCTTGAATCTTAGCCTTTAATCACGGAACTCCTTAGTAACCGACCTTTACTCCTTTATCTCGCTTAAAGTGGCACATTTCTGCACATAATGGACTTTGAAACCTGAAATGCATAGAAACACGTAATCAGTGTTAACTCTTAATTATTACTCACATAATTGGTCTAAAAGTATGACTGTTATAGGGTTAAAAACTACAGTTTTGGGCTCTTATCAAACCACCCACAAACAGCATTTTGCTTGTCCTCAAGCATAGATGAGAAATTAGAATAAGTGACCAAAAATGGAGTTCTAACTACTCTCGTTTCGCTGAGTGCGATTGCATTGACCATATGCAACAAGGCCTTAAACCACTAGGAATTCCCTAGTGGACGAAGTTATAACCTCGTGAGTTTTTCCAGTGAAGGTACTCACAAACTTCAACTATACTCCAACGACTAAGAAATAAAATTATTGTTTCCTCATTCATGTCCCAACTATCTATACATCTCACTAGCAAATGAATAAGAATAACCAAGTCAAAAACCTAAGCTAATATATGCATAATAATCAATCATCTATGATACAAATATAAATACTATGAGAAATACTATGAAATGCCTAGCAGGTTTGTTTCTGAAAACTTGGAATAGCGTCCTCAAGTAGGTCCTCACATAAATGTCAAGACGAAAACCACTCTGATTTTTCCGCTCAAGTTTCGTTACTCCAGTGTGCAGTGGGCACACTTTACCTTACAATCTCAATGACAACAAGGAAGCGGAGTCGATCAAACACATCTGCCACTTACTATCACACTAACCTATTCCTAATTGAGCTAGAGGTCTTTATTAGGTGTTGCGGGGATTAGGAGATGGTTTAAGAAGGAAGGAAATGGATATTCAAAAGGACAAGTCTGAGATAGTAGAGTCTTCATATTATGTAACTTAGAGAAAACCTTGTTATTTACTTTTGCTTCTACACTTTGTTTCCATCCTTAGCCATATTTTTTTTTTTCTTTTCTTTGGCTTTTAACTCCTTTTATTCTATTTTTTCAGAGTTTTTATTTTATTTTTATTTTTCTTTTTCTTTTCTTTGGATGGAAACTTCTTTTCTTTATTTTCTGAAGCAATTAACTAACTTTTGTTTACACCGGTTTTTCTCTTCTTCTTTCTTTCTCATTCTATTCTCAGACTTATTCTAGATTGGGTAGGTTGATTTTATTTTTATTTTTTTATTTTGTTTTGTTTTTGTAACAGGGTAAAGGATTTGTGGGTTATGAAAGGCTCAGAGGGGCGACTAACGGAAAGTAATTCATAGGTTTGAATTTCTGGCTATATCGATCCAAAGAGGGCCTAAATTCTCGCTTAGGATATGGCATAGTGATCAAGCAAGTGGACGTGTGATTTCTTTATTCGGAATATACTTCTCCCTTGTGTCATTTCTCAAATGTTTCGCTCATATAAGGCTTTAGGCTATATTCTCACAGGATTTGTAGAATAAAGTACTCTAGCCTAGATTTTGAAACTTATCGCTAACAATCATAGATACTCATGTAATATATTTATAGATAGATGCAAAGATTATTACCTACATATTAACCTAAGTTTCTAACAATTATTCGATGCAAAAGCTTCATTGAGACTTCTAGATTGTTAAGAGCATAGAGAAAGAAAACAATACCAATATTCCTAAGTGTATAGCATAAACTTATTTATTTATATTTTTGAAATTTTTAACTTGAAAACAAATGCATATTATACATATCTATATCCTAACAGATGCCTTAATTACACGTGTTTCTATGCCCCAAACAAGAAGCATGCTTTGTCCTCAAAGCATTTAAATAAAGAGGGTAGAAAAATACCATGGAAACGCTGCGGAAATTCTTGGACATCGCAAAACAAGGTTAGAACATACTAATATAGGGAAAATAAAAATACTGACGCAACTCTATAAGAGTTCCACCCATTATGGGGCTAACAAAATTACTTTGCTTGGGACATAAGCAGACAATAACAAAACTAAAAACTTACCTTATCTCCCGCTTAAACATCCTCCTCCTCAGTAAAGAGATGAGGTTCCTTCGCATCCTGCCAGTCCATTATAACTTGCCAAGCTTGCCGCCATTTATCATCTACTAATGCTAACCTGTTAAGTGTTATTATGTCTGATGGGATGTACGGGGCGACCAAATGAGGCTACACCTGCCATCCCGGCCAAGTCATTATTCGCAATGAGCGAACCACCCAATTGGTGGGTCTCATGACTTCAACCCTTTTCCAATCTGTGAATTGTTCACGTATCACAGTAAACAACTACGATGATCGCGGCTTACCAAAACAGGCATAAGAAGATACTTACGCCTCATGCTTTGGGCTTTCTTAAGACTAGCGACTAAAACTCGGGGAATGTCATATCGGCGACGTCCCTCAGCTAAAGCGAAGAAAATGTCACCCACAGTACTGTTTGCAGAAATGAACTGCCATTCCCCCAAAATATTCATTAGGATGAATAACATGGTGGTGCCTACGTTTAGGGAAAGGCTACCAAGGGCAATGCTATATCGCCCCTAGTCCATTACTCGAAATACCCCTCCCCCATAAAACTTATGGAAATATGTATAATCATAAAGGTATGCATTATCGTTCATATATGCCCATGTGTGAACGGGATCAGGTATTGGTAATCCTAAAACTAAAGCGACCACATTTTTATTGAATTTATGTGTCGTGTCATCGACTACGACGGAGAATTCTTGTTCTCCATCCTGATTACAATAGAATTTAACGTGGTCGTAGAAATAAGCAGCAAGCTGTGGTGAATATGAATCGTCATCACTTACCAGTAGATGACGCCCTCCTAACTGCAGGATCCTGTGTCGGAACCAATGTCCATAGGTCTCGGTTCCCAACACGTCTTCGAAAGACTGTTCAAGTATGACTATAGGAGATGTCATCTCAACGACTCCTTGAACAGTTCCAAAAATCCTAGAATGACCCTCAAAAAATTGGAATTTCCGTGTTCACAGATGGCGGTAGCGAAAGCGCTTCGCTTTGAAGCTGGTCGCGCTCGAGGTTTTAGGATTACAGAGTTTTTGGTCGGTCGCCTCGAATTTTAGAATTACAGAGTTTAAGCGGTGAATTCATCTCAAGGAGGGCACGGGTCGCACTCTGACTAAACTTTGTGAAAGTGTATATAGCAGCGCTTTTGACGACGAAGCAGCGCTTCGTAAATCCAAAACAGGAGTTTAGAGGAAAAAGAAGGAAAAACTTGGAGTGAAAGGTGAGGGATGATGGTGGGGTGTAGTGTGGTTTGTTAGTGTAGAATGAAGGGGTTTAAATAGGTTCTGTGCTTCCAAAACAAATCGGCAAGTTGCCAAATTGTTTAAAGGCAATTTCCGGAAATAGAAAGATTCCAAACCCGAAAACGGAAACAAACCATCTTCTTGATTTTCTAAAAATCCTGGTATCTTTTATACTGGATTTAGAATAGTAACTTCTAAACTCTCCTACATTTCATGCTACCACCACACAATTCATAGATATGCCGATATCGGCCAAATTCTCAACCTTTCCTCCAAGACAAATTTACAGCAGATGATCATATAACGAATTATATTAAAACTTAAATTTAAAACCACACAACATAAAACAAACACCTTAATATTTAAATTTAACAACTGAATTAAAATCCAACTAATAAAACAAAATCATGAAATAACAGCGAACACAAACTGATGGTGAACACCTAGTTATGTGATGAAGATGGACCCTGAGATGGAGATTGGCCCTGGGATGGAGAATGGCTTGAACCATCTGTCCTTCGGCGACGACGCTCATGCCTGTCGGACTCAGCTGAAGCAGAGTCCTCCACGGTTGGCATGCGTCGTAGCATCTCTATTCGGAACAAGCGCTGTGCTTCCCTCTCAGTCCTGAGTAATGCATACTGGGCTTGTTGATGCTGGTGGATAGTCTCCATGTTAGACGAGATATCGTCCTGAACCTTTTCGAGCATTTCAAGTCTCGTCCGAAGGTTCATTTGCTTTTTTCGAACTACAATCTGTCTATCTCGGATATCTTCACAAATACCATAAACGCAACGCAAGCCAGTTTGCAACACTTGCATGCGTTCTAAATTAGAACTACAATTATCTAATGCATCGTCATCTAGACATGTCATATCCTCCCTTTCATCCTCCGACTCAACAACCTTTCCTTCAGACAACGGCCACGTCTCTTGGATGCAATCCGTATAGATACTTGCATTAGAATGCAATTTGATCTTAATAGGAGCAGATTTTGCGACAGCTTTAAAAGAGAGCATGATCTTAGTGATCAATACGGGAAGAGGCGCCAAGGTCTTTCCCACTCCTCTAATCACATTAAACATTAAGTCGAGGATGCATAAATTATACTTATTTGTTTGGAAAATCCAGAGAACATGCAGACATTGCAGGCCGATATCACTAACTTTGTTTTTCCCGAGGACGTTCCTACTAATCCACCGAAGCTTCTGACCCGGTTGATTGGTTCTCGTGGTTGATCGGGCGGATTTAATGAGATGTCGGATTGTATTCACCCTCCACGGCGGTATCTTTCATCAAAGCGGGAACTCCAAGATCTTGGGATTCCTGAATTGTGGTTCTGAGGTTGCTTTCGCCGCGTAATTCCTAACATTCGACCCAACAACCGCCTCGTTATTTCCCTCCTCGTTCCTCGCTACCTTTATAAAAATCCTATCCCCTCCAATTCTCGCTTTTTATAAAACTGTTCTACCACATCATAGTGATAGAACTCCTCAGTCGAGTACCACAGTCTGTTCCAATCCCTCCTAATCATCTCCGCGTCGTAAAATGGCGAAGGCCGTTTCGGCGAAACGCGTGGTTCGCAAAATTCTTCGTCGTAGCGCCATTGAAGTTTCTGAGACAACTAATGGTTTTGTAGACTGTGGGGGAGGCGAGTTTGAAGAAAAACAACTAAAAACAACGGTGGTGGCGGTGGTAGCGGTGGTTACTTGAATTGGTGGCTGTTTTTCAGAGTTAGGTTGGTGGTGGTAATGGTTTGGAGAAGATTTTAGTTGGATTTGAATTTCTTGGTGTGGGTGTAGTTAGGTTTCCTTTTCTCTCTCTCTTTTTTTTTTATTATTTTATTATTTATTATTTTGGTGTTTAAGGTTTGTTTTAAACCTTGGTAACCGGCGGGATTGAAAAGGAAAGAACTGTGCGTTTTTGGGAAGGAAGGAGACGCACAGACGTGCGTGCGGTTTGGGCCCAAGCCCAATTTGAATTCCGAAATTTTTCGATTTTTCGCGCAATTTCAAATTGAATTTGCCGCTTCGTTACTGGCCCGATTTTGGTGAATGAGTTATGGAAATGATCAGTAGAGAATTTCCAATCCAATGATCCATAAAACACTCAATTCCAGCCATGGGTGACATATAAGAAGGTGGAAAAATGCCTCGAAGTGCGTGTGTGACGTAAGTTATGTGAATGAAGGAAATCTAAGTTTTAGATTACGTCAACCCAATTGAACTACAAGTAATGGGCCTAAGCAACACAAATGGAAAGTTCGAGCAATCCAGATGGAAAGACCGATTGCCCACCCCCAAACAAATTTTTAAACACAAAATTTGTTCTAACGTGGGTCGTTTAAAGTCAGATTCCCAAGACTTGTTGGATTGCTATTTCTATGATTAAGAATTTTTTATTATTATTTTATTATTTATTTTTTATTAGTTTATTATAAGAAAAACGAAAAATAATAAATACATAATTCACCCCATAGAGGAACATGACTCCAAAACTGAGAAAACATGTAAAAGTGGAAAACGTGAATTATGTTAACCGTGGACTTAGGTTCCGGTACTTACAGCCACACACTCCATAGGGAGGGCCCGGTTACCTGAATGGTGCTCTTACCACTATATGGAAGTGAAAGGAAGTACACCAATGACAAAGGTCAATCCTCATAGACAGGGTCCTGTAAAAGGACTTCCTCTACATCAGGGGATAGAAGTTCATGAAAATGTTTTAACCGTTGACCATTAACTTGAAAGGTACTATTGTCATTGGGATTTACCAAGGTAATTGCCCCGTAAGGGGTGACTTCAGTAACTAGAAAAGGACCAGACCAACGGGTTTTTAGTTTCCCTGGGAAAATATGTAGACGGGAGTTGTATAGCAAGACCTTTTGACCGACCACAAACTCTTTGCGCAAGATTTGCTTACCATGAAAACGTTTCATGTTAACTTTATAATCCTTCACGAGATCGTAAGAATCGCTACGGATTTCTTCAAGCTCATTCAATTGCAATTTGCGTTTGACACCTGCCTCATCAATATTGAAGTTAAGGTTTTTTATAGCCCACGAGCACGATGCTCTAATTCAATCGGGCAAAATGACATGGTTTCCCAAATACAAGTCTAAAGGGAGACATACCTATAGGAGTTTTGAAAGCAGTTCTATCGCCCATAAGGCATCCGATAGATGCTTGACCGATCTTTCCTATCGGGGTTTACAGTTGTTTCTAAAATCTTTTTGATTTCCCTATTAGAAACTTCTACTTGTCCGCTAGTTTGTGGATGATAATGAGTTGCTACTTTGTGTGTAACTCCATACTTTTTCACTAGAGATGTAACAACTCATTTGCAAAATGTGTTCCACCATCACTAATGATGGCTTTAGGAATGCCAAACCGACAGAAAATATATTCTTTAATAAAAAATACAATGGTCTTATGGTCATTGCTACGGCAAGCTAGGGCCTCTATCCATTTAGACACGTAGTCCACGACAACTAGAATATAAATGAAACCGTGGGAAACAGGGAAGGGACCCATGAAATCAATGCCCCAAACGTCAAAAATTTCTACTATCAAGATTGGATTTAATGACATCATATTACGTTTCGTGATTCGCCCAAGTTGTTGGCAACGAATACACGTCTTGCAATGCACTTGGGCATCCTTAAAAAGGGTAGGCCAATAAAATCCACATTGAAGAACTTTAGCGGCTGTTTTCATCCCACTAAAATGGCCACCACACTCTTTGTCATGGCAGAACGATAGGACTTCATTATATTCCCACTGGGGAATACAACGACGAATAATCTTATCCGCACAATACTTAAAAAGGTATGGCTCATCCTAGTAGTATAACTTAACTCTGGCCAAGACTTCTTACGTTCATTTCTTGACCAATTATAAGGCATAACATCAGCCGCTAAATAATTTACAATGTCAGCATACCATGGTCCTGAAAAAATCGATACGATGCTCATCGGGGAAAAGAGTCCCGGTATGCACTCAGAATCACTCTGATCGTCGTTTGTGAGTCTAGATAAGTGGTTGGCAACTACGTTTTCGACCCCTCTTTTGTCCTTTATTTCTAATATGAACTATTGCAGGAGAAGGATCCATCAGATTAATCTCTGCTTAGCATCCTTCTTTGCAATAAGGTACTTAAGGGCTGCATAGTCTGTGTAAACTAAAGTTTTAGAACCAACCAAATAAGGACGAAACTTATCTAAAGCATAAATGACAGCTAAGAATTCTTTTTCGATAGTTGAATAATTCCGTTGAGCATCGTTTAAGGTTTTACTAGCATAATAAATAACAGTGGACTTATTATCTAATTTTTGTCCCAAGACTGCACCAACTTCATAGTCACTAGCATCACACATGAGTTCGAAAGTTTTAGACCAATCGGGAGGTCAGATAATTGGTGCAGAGAGGTTGCATGGCGGCTTTTAAAGTTTCAAAGCCTGTGTACAGTTAATTAAAATCAAAGATTGCATCTTTCAAAAGCAGATTAGTTAAAGGCCTAGCTATTTTTAGAAGTCTTTAATAAACCGCCTATAAAACTCGCATGATGGCCTAGAAAGGTTCTAATATCACTTGGACAAATCGCGTGGTTTAGGTAGTGGTCGCTATCTTATCTAGTTTGGCCTTATCTACTTTTATGCTATCACTAGATACGATGTGACCTAGTACTATGCCCTTTTTCACCATGAAATGTCACTTTTCCCAGTTTAAAACGAGGCTCTTTTCTTCGCACCGTGTCAAAACCTTAGACAGGTTAGACAAACAGTATGTGAAGGAGTCTCCATAGATAGAAAAATCATCCATGAAAACTTCCATAAAGTGCTCTACCATGTCACTAAATATATGAAGCATACACCGCTGGAAGGTATCAGGAGCATTACAAAGGCCAAAAGGCATTCGTTTATAGGCATACGTTCCAAAGGGACATGTGAAGGTAGTCTTTTATTGGTATTCAATATCAATAATAATCTGAAAATAGCCTGAGTAGTGATAAGAGCCCAAAACTGTAGTTTTAACCCCTTAATAATCATACTGTTAGACCAATTATGTGAATAATAAGTAAGAGTTAACACCGACACGCGCGTTTTTATGCATTTCGGGCTTCAAAGTCCATTATGTGCGTAAATGTGCCACTTTAGCGAGATAAAGGAGCAAAAGTCGCCAGAACTTCCGAATGCCATATCTTTGGACTCAGACCTCGGATTGAGGCCTACCTTATGTCAAAACGACCGGCTCGGAAAGAGCTTTGCAATGGTCCAAGCCTTGACCCAATCAGAGGAGCAGAAGTGGACGAAAAGTCTATGGAAGTCAACTGCAGCTGAAGAGGCCTTTTGGATGAAAAGAATTGGGTTTTGGGCCCGATTCTCGGCCCAAAACATGGCTCCAAGCCCATGCACGATTTTGGATCTGAATGTATAAGAACAAAAGCTTAGTTCATTGTTAATGGTAGATAGTTAGGTTAGAAAATAAATTAGATTAGTTAGCCTCCATTAAACCTTAATTCTAGATCTAGTTTTCATTAGATTAATTAAGTTTAATTTCATTTCAATTCTTGTTTTAGATTAAACTCTCAAATTATTGTTCTTGATTGATTAGATAATAAAAATAGTTATTTTGTCAATTTCGATTTATAGATCTAAATTCCATTATTGTTTGCTATCATTTCATAGTTATTAATTAGATTTCGATTATTGTTTAGTGAAATCGCATAAAGTTAGAATCTTTTCATTATGTTTAGTTTAGATTTAATGGGAATTGTTAGTTTGATGAATCAAGGCTAAAACCTCCATTAGAGGGGTTGATGAAGCCTTGATGAAAACTTAGTGGTTAGTATAGAAACGTTGTAGCATCTATTCCACTCTAGAAGGTCGCGTTTCGCCATGAGAATGGGTGGGCGACCTCACATGCTAGTTAGTACTTGGTAGAAATGCCATGAACACTAGGGATTAGACTCGGAATTCTTGCCGTGAAAACGTAAGAATCGAGATACCACAATCTGTACTAGGTCATTAAGTTGGATTCGAGGTGGATTCAATTCCCCTCTAATTCCTTTATCTAGAGTCAAACAATAGTATTTCCATAGCATTTGTAGTTAATTTCTAGTAATCATCTTAATTAAGTATAAGAGTTTAATATTTTCAGTAAAGCTCTCATTGACTTAAGGGCGACTAGTTAGACTTAGAAAACAATCCGTGCTAGAGAACTAGGAGTGGAACGAACTTCGTACTCCATTTAGTGCAATTCGCATTGAGAGTAGAAGCTTTGATAATTAAGAGTAAAAGGATAAGTTATAGTTTACTTACGTTGTGAAATCAATAGTTCATTTCGTAGGTAGACTAGCCATTTGTACTGTTACCAAATGGCGCCGCTGCCATCTTAGTTGCACTTTAGCATTGTTTTCTTTGTAGAAGTAGTTATTTTTAAGTCCCATTAAACCCACCCACCCTTGTTTGATTCACATTGTGGTTGCCGTTTCAGTTTGGAAAAATTCCGCGAGAGAACGAATGAAGGTCGCTTCAAAGAAGAGCGACCAGCGCTATCTTATTGGACTTCGTTTTATACACCGAAGCCCACGCTTCAAGGAGAGCGCGACCCGCTTAATTCATCGAATAACGGCCAGCGCTAAGATAGAAGAGCGCCTTTAGCTGAAATTTCGGATTTCCACAGGTTTGATTCGAACTTCGAGTTGTCAAGTTTTCAGTTGTTCTAATCTCTTATATACTCGAACACGCCAGTAAACAAGACGCTTATTCAAACGCTGCGTAGCAAGGAGGCATTCAGTACTCCTTCTTCCACTCCTCGTGATCTTATCCGAGGAGTTTTAATTCTAGTATAATCAGGGCTTGTTTTTCGAGAAATAAATACAACACGCTTATCTAGAATTTCACACACTACACCCGATATTATGGTGAAGAAAGAGAGCTCCTCTCTCGACTTTTTATAAAGCTTTGGCGATAGCCCTAAATCTTGCATCGTTTCTAGCAGTAATCCAACGGGGATTTTGAATTCCCCAAACATATTTAATTGTTACCCGTTTTCCATGGTCTAGACCATGAAAAACCTTTACCAACACACGTAGGATTGAACAAGTCCTTACAACATTCCATCATCCTACCGTTGGTTGAACAGATTAAACCGAGGGTATTTCCCTTCACCTTAGCTGATAAGGCGGCGCCTTGGTTAACTGCCAAGCTTAATTTCAATGGACTCGTGGGATAAACTTGTTCAACTGTTTATGGAACATTTTACCCACCCCTAAAGACGGATGAAATGCTTTCCAAGATTCATTTCTTCCGACGTAACCCTCATGAATCATTTTTCGAGGCATGGAATCGCTTTCACCGATCTCCTTATAGAGTGTCCACACCATAACCTAGCAAAAGACACGTTAAGTGCCTTTTCAAAGGACTTCAACATCACCATAAAGAAGTCCTTGACATAATGAATGGGGTAGTTTCCTAAGTAAAGGAGCCTGGGAGGCTTACAAATTTTGGAAGATCGGACTAAAGCGTAATAATAATTGGGGGTAGTGACGATATTCCCGGCTCCGCTAGTTCTTCCTCCACGTTAAAAGGCTACCAAGATGTTTTGAGGTTAAATCAGATCCCGAGCTTAAAACTCTAATTGAATCCCTCACAAAAAGGTTGAGGCCATTTCGTACAACAAAAGCCTATCCCCGCCATGAATGTAAATTCAAATCCATGTAGTTTCATTGAGTCCCCGAAAGCATCCCGACTTAATTTGTCCTATAGCCTATGAACATTCTTGTTCAATTAATAGTGAACCTAAGCCCCTTGGAGACAAAATCCCAACTTCGGTTGGAGAAATAACCAACAAGTCACACCTCCGTGGTACAATAATCAATATGTTAGGCCACCACACGTTACAACCAAGCTACACCGGAGGGACAAGGATTGGTCAGGGTAATTATAATAATTATAACAACTAAGCACAACCTCGACAAGGTCAAGCACAAGGTCAATATAATTATAATAATTATAATGCTAATAGAGGTATCGCTTAGGAAATAATAACTATCACAATCCGCCTATAAATAATCAACGCCGAGATAGTTCCAAATACACCACCCATGACCACTACACCCACACAACCGGATCGTCTTGACACCTTCATACAAGTGAGCCAACAACTTTTCCAAACCATGGCTCAATCTAACCAACACATTCTACAATCCGTTAATAATTTAAACCAACAGTTAGCCCAAGAGAAAGCCCAACCCAAAGGTGTGTTTCCGTGTCAAGAGATACCTAATCCTAAAAAACAAAAAAACACCTTTGAGATAAACGGTAATACTAGTACGGAAACTACAAATCAGAGGTGAGCTAAATGCCATCACCACTCTGGATTCGGAAGAGTGGTTGATAACAAAGTAACTATGCCTATAGTTACCCCATCAAGATACTCCTACAACGGATATCGAACTAGATACCAAATAGAAACTCAAGAGCCTACAACCGTAGAGGTACCAGGTTAAACCACAACCTAAGAAACAAAAGCCAAGGTTAAAACATCCTGTTGATCCATATGCTAATTATAGAGAGAAAACACCGTTTCCCCAAAAATTAGCCATGTTAACTAGGGATACAAATTATGAGGAGATTAGGAACGTTTCAAAAAAAATCTAACTATAAACCTTCCCTTTCAAGCTATTAAAAAGCTACCACACCATGCTAAGTTTCTTAAGGAGTCAGGTACTACTAGGCGTAAGACCAATATACCAAAAGACGCTTTTAACGTAACAATTCCCAACGCTTATCCTGAAAATAATGGAATTGTTAAGTACAAGGACCCCGGTCGCCCTATCGCATAATGCACCTTAGGAGATTCTCACACGACGACCGCCGGGCTTATTAGACACTGGGGGCTAGTGTTAACTTACTCCCATTTTATTTGTATAAACAAATAGGTCTAGAGGAGATGCAACCTACTAAAATGACGTTGCAATTAGTCGACCGGGTCTATTAAGTATCCTAAGGGTGTGGTTGAGAACGTCTTTGGTTAAAGTCCAAAATTTTTACTACCCACCGACTTCGTTATCCTCTAATACGAAGTCACTAACGACTCTGTACTCTATCATTTTAGGGCGCCCTTTCTTTACACGCCAACGCCAGCTTTATAAATCGCCGCGATGGTTCGATGTCCTTGTCCTTTGGCCATCTTTTCATTGAGGTAAATGTTTTCAAAACGAGGACACAAGATCCCGATTCACCGCAAATGGAGAGGTTAGCATGATCGGAGAGCTTAGCTCAAGATTTTTTAAAAACATGTTTCCGGAGAAACAGATTAACAAATTCCTTTCCTTCGAAATTCCGACTTTAACAATGACTCCCTCGGTAGTAGACTAAATCGAAGAAGAATTCCTCGCGAACTCTTTTGCACCGCTTCTTTACCACTTCAGCGAGTCCCCCTTGCCAACAACCATTCATCCCTTGATGCTATGACGGAAGATGAATTTTTCAATCTCTATCCCAAGTGATCCTTTTGACCCAACTATTGAGGAATGTCTTGCACATATCAAGATTTTCGATGATATGGACTTGAGAGCTCTAGCTGAGAATCATTCACCTTCCTCACCAATATTCCCCACCTCCACCTTTTCAAAGGAACCTCGAAGTTTGCACTTTCGATCCTTTAGTTTCTCCCTGTGCTTCATGATTTTTAAATCCACCTATTAAACAAATACTTCCCAAGGATAAACCACTAGACACCTTCATTTTTAGACTTGAGACAGTCCCTAACTACACCATGAATGAGTTTTGTGCTAAACCCACATCCTCATTTTTTCCATGCTTTCCCTCTAAAACTTATTCCAATCCACCATATCTTCCACAACCATTCACTTTTCCACACTTATTCACTAGGACACCCTCTCATTCAAAGATGAAACATAAGGTGCCTACTCGGTTATGTTATAGGTCTATCCGACTTCGCTTTCATTCCACTAGGTCAAGTCGTAGGAAATCTTGGTGCTTGATTGTGTTTGGATATGTTTTCTGTGATATTTATTTATGGAACGATCCACAACTATTTCGGGTTGTTGGTATATGATAAACTGCATATTCATACATATGTTTAGATAAAGTCTCGAAAGTATATGACTATAAATCCACTCAATTTTTGTGTTTGGTGCATTTCCTTTCATTTCCATATATTGGTGAATGCACCATTTAGGTAACCGGGCCCTCCCTATGGAGTGTGTGGTGGCTGTAAGTACCGGATCCCGAGTCCACGTTTTTCATAATTCACGTTTTCCACTCTTGCATGTTTTCTTGGTTTTGAGTCATGTTTTCTATGGTGTGAATTATGTCTTTATCGCTTATTGTTTTCCTTTATATTAAACCTAATTCATAAAAAGTAAAAAAAGTTTAAAGCTATAAAAATAGTAATCTAGCAAGTCTTGGGAATCTGACTTTAAAAGACCCAATTTTTTCAGATAATAACAACTTTCTGAGTCTAGGCCAAACAAAATTTTCAAACTTAAAAAGAGTTTTCCAATTTTGTTTGGGGTATGATTTTAGTATTCATTTCAAATCATGTTGCCACCCTAAGCCTGTCATGTTTACTCGGTAGAGTTTGTGTTAGTTAGTACGCATAGTTTAATTGTGCTTCATATTATCATATCATCGTTACAATATTTTTCTCATGTGTACTTAATTTTTTTGCCACGTTTCTATGGTAAATTCTTTCCTTATCTCTTTACACTTTGAGGACAAAGCGCTCGATTGTTTTGGGGGTGGGATAGAAACATTTGCAAAAATTAGACACTTTTAGGATGTAAATTACGACTTTTATTTATAAAATGTTAAAAAAATTATAAAAATTAGTTAGTTACATAATTTAATTGTGCTATTGAATTGTTTCATGAACCCCTTCTCCCAAATTGTTTGGGGTGGTATAGAAACACGATGTAAATGTTAAGCACATATTAGGTTGTACATTACGATTATTTGTCTTAAAAATAAAAATAAAAAGTTTATGCTATACACTTAGGAATATTGGTATTGTTTTCTTTCTCTATGCTCTTAATAATCTAGAAGTCTCAATGTAGCTTTTGCATTAGAATAATTGTTAGAAACTTAGGTTAATATATAGGTAATAATCTTTACATCTATCTATAAATATATTACATGAGTATCTATGATTGTTAGCAAATAAGTTTTCAAATCTAGGCTAGAGTACTTATTCTACAAATCCTGTGAGAATATAGCCTAAAAGCCTTATATGAGCGAAACATTTGAGAAATGACACAAGGGAGAAGTAAAACCGGATAGAGAAATCACACGCCCACTTGCTTGATCACTAAACCATATCCTAAGTGAGAATTTAGGCCGCTTCTTTGGATCGATATAGCCAGAAATTCAAACCTATGAATTATTTTTCCGCTTAGTCGCCACTCGAGCCTTTTCTTTAGCCTTCCATAAACCACAATTCCTTTACCCCTGTTACAAAAAAACAAACAAAATAAAAAAAAAAAAAAGAGAATAAATCAACCTACCCAATTTAGAATAAGTCCGAGAATAGAATGAGTGAAGAAAAAAGAAGAAGAGAAAACCCGTGTAAACAAAAATTGTTAGTTGCTTGAGAAAATAAAGAAAAGAAGTTTCCATCCAAAGAAAAGAAAAATAGAAATAAAATAAAAACTCCAAAAAAATAGAATAAAAGGAGTCAAAAGCCAAAGAAAAGAAAAAAGAAAAATATGGCTAAGGATGGAAACAAAGTATAGAAGCAAAAGAAAATAACAAGGTTTTTCTAAGTTACATAATAATGAAGACTCTATTATCTCAGACTTGTCCTTTTGAATATCCATTTCCTTCCTTCTTAAACCATCTCCTAATCTCCGTGAACACCTAATAAAGACCTCTAGCTCAATTAGGAATAGGTTAGTGTGATAGTAAGTGGCAGATGTGTTTGATCGACCCGGCTTCCTTGTTGTCATTGAGATTGTAAGGTAAAGTGTGCCCACGCATTAATCGGAGTAGTAAACTTGAGTGGAAAAATCAGAGTGTTGTTTCTTGACTATTATTGTGAGAACCTACTTGGGGACGCTTATTCCGAAGTTCTCGAGAAACAAACCTGCTAAACATTTGATAGTACTACTCATTGTATATATGTTTATTTTAGATGATTGATTATTATGCATATATTAACTTAGGGTTTTGACTGGTTATTCTTATGTAATTGCTAGAGAGATGTATAGATAGTTGAGCATGAATAAGGAAACAATAGTTTTATTTTCTTAGTCGTTGTAGTATAGATGAAGTTTGTGAGTACCTTCACTGGAAAACTCTCACGAGGCTATAACTCGTCCACTAGGGAATTCCTAGTGGTTTAAGGCCTTGTTGCATATGGTCAATGCAATCGCGACTCGATGAAAACGAGATTAGGTAGAACTCCATTTTTGGTCACTTATTCTAATTTCTCATCTTTGCTTCGAGGACAAGCAAAATCTTTGTTTGGGGTGGTTTGATAAGAGCCCAAAACTGTAGTTTTAACCCCTTAATAATCATAATGTTAGACCAATTATGTGAATAATAAGTAAGAGTTAACATCGATTACGCGTTTTTATGCATTTCGGGCTTCAAAGTCCATTATGTGCGTAAATGTGCCACTTTAGCGAGATAAAGGAGCAAAAGTCGTGAGAACTTCGAATGCCATATCTTTGGACTCAGACCTCGGATTGAGGCCTACCTTATGTCAAAACGACCGGCTCGGAAAGAGCTTTGCAATGGTCCAAGCCTTGACCCAATCAGAGGAGCAGAAGTGGACGAAAAGTCTGTGGAAGTCAACTGCAGCTGAAGAGGCCTTTTTGGAATGAAAGAATTGGTTTTGGGCCCGATTCTCGCCCAAAACATGGCTCCAAGCCCATGCACGATTTTTGGATCTGAATGTATAAGAACAAAAGCTTAGTTCATTGTTAATGGTAGATAGTTAGGTTAGAAAATAAATTAGATTAGTTAGCCTCCATTAAACCTTAATTCTAGATCTAGTTTTCATTAGATTAATTAAGTTTAATTTCATTTCAATTCTTGTTTTAGATTAAACTCTCAAATTATTGTTCTTGATTGATTAGATAATAAAAATAGTTATTTTGTCAATTTCGATTTATAGATCTAAATTCCATTATTGTTTGCTATCATTTCATAGTTATTAATTAGATTTCGATTATTGTTTAGTGAAATCGCATAAAGTTAGAATCTTTTCATTATGTTTAGTTTAGATTTAATGGGAATTGTTAGTTTGATGAATCAAGGCTAAAACCTCCATTAGAGGGGTTGATGAAGCCTTGATGAAAACTTAGTGGTTAGTTAGTAAACGCCAGAGCATCTATTCCACTCTAGAAGGTCGCGTTTCGCCATGAGAATGGGTGGGCGACCTCACATGCTAGTTAGTACTTGGTAGAAATGCCATGAACACTAGGGATTAGACTCGGAATTCTTGCCGTGAAAACGTAAGAATCGAGATACCACAATCTGTACTAGGTCATTAAGTTGGATTCGAGGTGGATTCAATTCCCTCTAATTCCTTTATCTAGAGTCAAACAATAGTATTTCCATAGCATTTGTAGTTAATTTCTAGTAATCATCTTAATTAAGTATCGTAGTTTAATATTTATCAAAAGCTCTCATTGACTTAAGGGCTTAACTAGTTAGACTTAGAAAACAATCCGTGCTAGAGAACTAGGAGTGGAACGAACTTCGTACTCCATTTAGTGCAATTCGCATTGAGAGTAGAAGCTTTGATAATTAAGAGTAAAAGGATAAGTTATAGTTTACTTACGTTGTGAATTCATCGTTCATTTCGTAGGTAAACTACTCATTTTATGTTTATCAAGTAGCCATCCAGAAAACAATAAAAAACATGACCAGCTAGGCGTTCGAGCATTTGATATATAAAAGGTAAAGGAAAGTGATCCTTTCATGTCATAGCATTTAAACGTCTGTAATCAATACAGATCCTCCATTTCATAGGACCTTGTGTGACAACATAGTCACCCTTTCCGTTACGAACCATGGTAACTCCCGATTTCTTAGGAACTACATGAATGGGGCTTACCCATTCGCTATCAGAGATTGGGTATATGATACCCGTATCGAGTAATCGTAAGACTTCTTCCCTAACCACCTCTTTCATGGCAGGGTTCAAGCGACGCTGAGGTTCACGAGAAGTCTTCGCGTTATCCTCCAAATGGATACGATGAGTGCGAACATTAGGGTCAATTCCCTTAATGTCGGCTAGGGACCAACCAATCGCCGATCGATGTTCCCTAATCACCCGGATTAAACGTGTCTCTTCATTCTTAGACTTGAGAGAAGATATAATTACCGGATGACTACCATCCCGGATCAAGTTTAATATATTTTAACTCGGGAAGAGGTTTAAGACCGGGTGGAAGGAAAATCAATAGATGTTTTAAATTCGGGGTCCTCATTTTGCATAATGAATACTTGCTTAGGTAGCAAGTCTTCATACTCGAGATATGGAGCAACCGAAGCGGTCTACAATTGGTGTGGACTCAAGGATGGTGTTGACTTCCTCTAAGTATGAGTCATTTACAAAATCTGAAATTCCAAAAGAAAGGAATTTGTACATATTGTTTTCGGAAAACGTATTGTTAAAATAATTTTGAGCTAAGCTCTCGATCATGCTAACCTCCCCATCTATAGACAAATCTGGTAACTGTTTCATCATTTTAAAAACATTTACCTCAAGTGTAAGATGGCCAAAAGATAAGGACATCTTACCATCGCGACAATTTATAAGTGCGTTGGCAGTTGCCAAGAAGGGGTGCCCTAAGATGATCGGTACAGAGTCATTAGTTTAATTTCGTATCGAGGATAACAAAATCAGCGGGATAGTAAAAATCCTCGAACCTTAACAAGCACGTTTTCCACTACACCCTTAGGATACTTAATTGACGGGTCCGCTAATTGCAACGTTATTTTTGTAGGTTGCATTTTCGTAGACCTATTTGTTTATACAAGTAATACGGGAGTAAGTTAACACTTCGCCCCGTGTCTAATAAAGCCGTAGTCGTGTGGGAATCTCTTAAGGTGCATTTTACAAGAGGGATCTATTGTGGTCCTTGTACTTAACAATTCCATTATTTTTGGATAAAGTTGGGAACCGCTCAGTTAGAAAGGCGCCTTTAGGTATGTTGGTCTTACGCCTAGTAGTGCAACAACTCTTTAAGAAACTTAGTGGTTAGGGAGCTTTTAATAGCTTCGAGAAAAGGAAGGTTTATCGTTAGATTCTTGAAAACGTTCCTAATCTCCTCAAAGTTTGTATCCCCGGTTAGCATGGCTAACTTCGAGGGAATGGTGGTTTCGCTTCTATATTTTAGCGATAGCTCGACTTGATGTGTTACCTTGGCTTCGTTTCTTAGTTTGTTGTTTAACCGGTACCTCTACAAAGTGGTAGGCTCTTCAGTTTCTTCGCGGTATCTAGTTCGATATCCGTGTAGTGGAGTATCTTGATGGGGTAACTATAGGCATAGTTACTTTGTTATCAACCACTCTTCTAGAGCGAGAGTGGTGATGGCATTAAGGTCACCTACGATTGTAGTTTCATTACTAGTATTACCGTTTACCCTCAAAGGTCGTGGTTTGTCGTTTTAGGGTTTGGTATCGTTTGTCCCGAAACACTTTTGGTTGGGCTTTCTCTTGGGCTAACTGTTGTATGCCCCGATTTATGGATTGTAAGATCTGTTGGTTTGATTAAGTCATTGATTGGAAAAGTTGTTGGGTAACCGTGTATAAAGGCGCCTATACGATCCGGATGTGATGGTGTAGTAGTCACGGTGGTGCGACCGAACTATCTCACGTTGATTATTTATGGGTGGGTTGTGATAGTTACTATTGTTAACCGAACGATACCTCTATTGGTATTATAACTATTATAATTACCCCGACCTTGTGCTAAACCTTGTCGTGGTCAAGGCTTTGGTTGTTATAATTATTATAATTTCCGACTTTGTCCCCGCCCTTGCCTAGGTGGAGCTTGATTATAGTTGTTTGCTTGCCTAACATTTTGGTTATTAAACCCCGGAGGTGAAACTTGTTGATTGTTTAGCCAACTAAAGTTGGGATGTTGTCTCCATGGGGCATTAGGAATAGGATACCTATTAATGGAGCAAACATTGTCTTGCTCTAATTGTTGTTGTTCATATAGAAGACAATAGGATTCGTGGTGCTCAGGGACTCAAACGGACATTACATGGGTTGGAGTTAACATTTTATGACGGGGATAGGCTTTTGTTGCACGAAATAGCCTCAACCTTTTTAGTTAGAGATTCGATTAAATTTTTAAGTTCTAGATCGGGTTTCATCTCAAACATACCGGCTGCCTTAACTGTTGAAGAAGAACTAACAAAGCGGGGGATATCATCACTACCCCCAATTGTTATTACGTTTAGTTTGATCTTCTAAAAATTTGTAAGCCTCCGAGGCTCCTTTACTTAGGAAACTATCCCCATTCATTATGTCAAGGACTTCTTTATGGTGATGTTGAAGTCCTTTGAAAAAGGCACTAACTAACGGTCTTTTGCTAGGTTATGGTGTGGACACTCTATAAGCAGATCGGGTGAAACGATTCCAAGCCTTAAAATGATTCATGAGGATTTTGTCGGAAAAATGAATCTTGGAAAGCATCTCATCCGTCTTTAGGGGTGGGTAAAATGTTCCATAAACAGCTGAACAAGTTTAGCCCACGAAGTCCACAAAGTTAGGCGCTTTGGGCGCTTAACCAAGAACGCCTTTATCGGGCTAAGGTGAAGGGAAATACCCCGGTTTAATTTGTTCCGTACCAACCGTAGGATGATGGAATGTTGTAAGGACTTGTTCAATCCTACGCATGTGTTGATAAGGTTTTCCATGATCTAAACCATGGAAAACGGGTAACAAATTAAATATGTTTGGGGGAATTTGAAAATCCCCCACTGGGTCTGCTAGAACGATGCAAGATTTAGGGCTATCGCTCAAGGCTTTGTAAAAGTCGGAGATATGAGTCTCTCTTTCTTCAGCCATTATGTCCGGTGTGGTTGGTGGAATAGTAGCTAGAGGTGTAGTGATTGGTATACTCGATAGATTTGTTTGTTGACACTGACGGTTAATTACGTTCGGTGTTTTTCTTCGACCAGATCTTAATCTCATGCAAGTCTAAGTCTAAACACGACAACACTCCAAACAATCTTGATATTTTAGTATAAACCTCTAACTGGAGATGCGAGGTATGGAAGAAAGGAATACCTGATAGCGTCCTTGCTTCTCTTATGAATAGCGTCTTGTTTACGCGTGTTCAGTGTAAATAACAAGTTAGAACACTGAAAAACTTAAAAATCGGGTTCAAAACAAACCTCGTAGAAATCCGAAAAATTTAGCTTTAGTGGTGCGCCACTTAGGTATTTGTCGCTCCGTAACTTGAAGTTACAGTGTTTTAGTATGGTCACGCTCCACATATGGTCGGTCGTTGTTACTGATCTTTTGGGCGAGGTGTGTGCTTTCGCTTTAGAAGGGTCGCCCGCGGTATATTTTCAGGAACTTTCAATGAAACGGACAACCACGATGAATCAAACAAGGGTGGGTGGGTTTAATGGGACTTAAAAATGACTAATTATACTATGAAAACAATGCTAAAGTGAAACTAAGATGGCAGCGGCGCCATTTGATAATACATAAAATTGATAGTTTACCTACGAAATGAACAATGGAACTCAAAACGTAAGTAAACTAAAACTTATTTACGTGTCTATATTTATCAAAGTTTCTATTCTCAATTCTATCGAAATAGAGTGGAGTAACAAATTCATTCCACTCCTAGTTCTCTAGCATGGAATGTTTTCTAATCTAATTAATCGGGTTTAAGTATAATGAGAGCTTTACGAAGGGTGTTCTACTACGATACAATATGAAATTGATTATGTTGAATTTAACTACGAATGCTATAGAAATATGATTGTTTTTGAATCTAGATAAAGGATTAGAGGGGAATTGAATCCACCTCAAATCCAACTTAATAACCTAGCATAGATTCTTGTATCTCGATTCTTACGTTCTACGGCAAGAAATTCGAAGTTCTAATCCCTAGTGTTCATGGCATTTCTACCTAATACTAACTAGCATGTGAGGTCGCCCACCCATTCTCATGGCTTAATCACGACCTTCTAGAGTGGAATAGATTCTACAATGCTTCTATACTATACCACTAAGTTTTCATCAAAGCTTCATCAACCCCTCTAATGGAGGTTTTAGCCTTGAGTCATCAACCCATCATTTCCCATTGAATTATAACTACACATCATATTAAAATTCTAACTTAACTAATTTAACTAACAATGTTTCAATCTACTTCAACTACGAAATGATAATCAACAAGAATTAAAATTAGATCTATAAATTGAAATGCCAAAAATCGAAATTGATAAAAATAACTATTTTATTTATCTAATCAATCAAGAATAATGATTCAAGGACTTAATCTAAAACAAGAATTGAAAATGGAACTTAAACTTAATTACTCTACTGAAAACTAGATCTAGAATTCTATATAGTTTTAGGTCTAATTAGCTACCATTAACAAAGAGTTAAGCTTTGGTTTTTATACTTTCAGATCCAAAAATCGTGCATGGGCTTGGAGCCATGTTTTGGGCCAGAGAATCAGGCCCAAAACCCAATTCTTTCAGTCCAAAAAGGCCTCTTCAGCTGCAGTTAGCTTCAACAGACTTTTCGTCCACTTCTGCCCCTCTGATTGGATCTAGGCTTAAACCATTGGAAAGCTCATTTCCGAGTCGGTCGTTTTGACATAAGGTAGGACCCATTACGAGGTCTGAGTCCAAAAATACGGCCTTCGGAAGTTCTGCTGACTTGTGTGCTGTTTCTGCCTGCGTCAACTTTTCAGCTTTTGACCGGGCTTTTAGAAAGGCTTTGTCTTCTTGAATCTTGGCCTTTAATCACGGAACTCCTTAGTAACCGACCTTTGCTCCTTTATCTCGCTAAAGTGGCACATTTCTGCACATAATGGACTTTGAAACCTGAAATGCATAGAAACACGTAATCAGTGTTAACTCTTAATTATTACTCACATAATTGGTCTAAAAGTATGACTGTTACAGGGTTAAAAACTACAGTTTTGGGCTCTTATCAAATGGGTTCACTACTTGACTTATCAGTATGATACTCTGTTTTGAATAGACTACAAGACCTAATGGTTATCTCTCCAGTTGATGTCACTTCGTGATTAACCAAATCAAAGAATAATGAGACTATATTACAACGACATAAAGAACTGAAAGATGTTGAGTCACTAAGACTCGGATTTTTCGTAAGAACTCTCCGAAGAATGGGTATAAAGCTCAAGTCTCATGAGCTAAGTCTAAAAATTCTACTTCCAGTTTACTAGGGGTTTAAATCTCTCTTCTAGCAAAAGTACACAAAACTGAACAAGTATTATGGTGGTGGTGCCTTGATAAAGAATTCTATCAACAAGAACTATGTCCGAGCATAATAAATAGTCTAAGTGGTAATGAAATCAATAATATCAACTATCTATCAAACTCAACATTAAGCAGTATAGAATCTATATCCCAGACTCATCATTAAAATTTATTTTTCTCATGCTACTGATATAGAAAAAACAAAAATATTTTTATTTTTGAAAACTAATTTTTGAAATTTACTTCTCAAGTACATCCTCCCCCAATTTAACATATGCATTGTCCTCAATGTATAGAAATTAAGTAAATGAAATGAATGAATAAAAGGGAAGATGTTACCATTGATGCCAAATATCAAGAATTTGTTCAAGAAACAAATTTTTAGGTTTTTTTACGTCAGATCCCCAAGACATAATGTGAGTCTTTTAAAGTCAGATTCTCAAGACTTTTGAGTCATTTATAGTAAGATCCTCAAGACTATATATCATGCATTATCAAATTGGAGTGAGGAGACCAAATTTTCTTACCCAAATCTGACGAATGTTTGGAGGACGAGGAGGTCTCACCTTGTGGGTCGTCAAAAATACTCCTTGATATGCTGGAAATATTGCTGGTGAAGTTGCTTCTCTACCTTGAACTATTTTAGGTCTGATGATTGTGTGATAGGCCTTGTGGTTCCTCTGTGTAGAAGATTGACGAAAATCTTTCTTTCTAACAGGACAATAATATTTGATGTGCCCTTTACCACCACAGTAATGATAACAGATATCTGGCTGACTGCGCTCAAGGTGGGCGGTAGACTGGTTCACATACTTCTCTCATTCAGACAATGATGGTGTAGAAGAGGCTTCAACAATGCAATGCTTCTTATCAATATGGTTCACTTTCTGCTTCAGAAGACTCATTTCAGTTTCTATATTCTGTTGTTTTTCCAAAACTTCTTTAAGCTGATTCTCTAGTAATAATTGATTTTTCTGGGCAGAAGTTTGTTGTTCATCCTAAAATGTAGAGTTCATCTTCTCAAGGTATGATACTCTCTCTGCCAATTTTCCATTCTGCTCACTTAAATCCTGAATTTTCTGCAGAGATTCCAAGAACATGGCTAGCAACGCCTCTGTGGTGGGGTTCTCAGGTTCATCACAATTTTCTGTAGATTAAGCACTCTCAATTGTATCTTCGAATGGGAAGGATTCTTGTATCATGCTATCAAGGAAGTACACCTCTCCACCTTCAGCGTCATCACAATCCTTATGCAACAGGTGAAAGATATTTATGTCCATGGACATCTTACCAAAGTTGATCTTCATTTCACCATTGTGACAATTTATCAAAGCTTTTGCGGTAGCTAGGAAAGGTCGACCTAGAATAATTGGAATTTTATCAAAGGCTTCCTGGGTGTCTATCACAATGAAATCCACTAGATAGTAGAAATCGGCTACTTGAACAAGAACATCCTCAACTATGCCTCTGGGAATCTTGGTAGAGCGGTCAGCTAACTTCAATTTGACTTGTGTAGCCTTTAGGTTCTCCAGGCCCAATGCTTGGTACACATGATATGGCAAGAGATTAACACTAGCACCAAGATCTAAAAGAGCATTACCCGTGAATTTTTCTCCTATCTTGCATGATATTGTAGGATTTCCTAGATCTTTAAGCTTGACTGGAGCTTGCTGATAGATAACAGATGTTGTTTGTCCAGCTAAAAACGCTCGCTTTGGAACATGAGTACTTCTCTTTATGTTGCATGCATCCTTCAAGAATTTATCATATGATGGCAACTGCTTGATCACTTTGAGAAAGGGGATATTGATGTTACCTTTCTCAAATGCCTCCTTTATCTCTAAAAATTGCTTGTCTTTTTTACTTTGAGCAAAAAACATTGGAAAAGGTGCCTTTGGTACAAACACATCAGCATGTGTCTGCTCTTCTTTCTCTTCGGCATTCTTGTATATCTTGTCTTGGTCATCTTGACAAATGGGAGTGGAAAGGATTTCTCCCACTTCCGTTCGAACTTTATTTGAAATCTTGACCGATTGCTCTGTAGCAATGTCATCATGAGAAGGTAAGTCAACCTTGTTGTCTATCTTCAATCGACCGAGTAGTAATTGGTGACATGATCATGGAGGTGATCAGTACTAAAAGTTGTGCCAATGTGGCATACATCTTCACTCTTCAATATTGGTTCCAATAAGCTAGGTTGAGTGGCTTGTGTCTTTACAGACAAAGTAGTGGTGAGTTGGTCGACCTTAGCCTCTAGAGACTCCATTCTAGAACATTGACTTGCCTGAGATTGCTGGAGATTGAGCTGAGACTGTGCAAGAAGCTCTAGACACTTTCAAACTTCTGATTTTTCTGTGATAGCAAAGTAATTGCATTCTCCAGGTTGGCAGGTGCGGCATAATTTCTCCTAGGATCTGGCACTAACTCTCCACTTGTATTGGAATTCTGCTGAGAGTATAATTTTTGTTGAGGGATCAACTGTGAAGCTTGACTTATCTGTGGAATATAACTTTGATCTTAAGAACCTGAGGGTCCAGCGTTCTATCTCCAATAATTGCCTTGAAAGTTATTACCTCCTTGGTTGGGCCTCTGAAATGAGTTCACATTGTACTCTCCAACTGATGCATGTTGACAGTAACCAGGACATTCTAGAGTTGCATGGGAACTGTCCGAACAGACTTTTAAGATTAGCTAGCTTGCATGATTGGGAGATATTTAGCTTGAGACTTGTTGATCTTGGAGGGATTCATAGAGAACTGGTTAAATTTCTTACTTAAAGTTTCAATGTTGGTGGCTAGCCTGGCCAATGTAGACTTCAGCTCTTGATCTGCTTGTTCATGTGCTTGGTAACCAAATTGCTTTGGCTCCCCCTCCATTCTAGCTACATCCTCGTTGCTAGTAGTCCATTGTTGTGTTTCTTCAGCTAAATTCTCAAGAAAGTTGTAAGCTTCCTCTCCATCCATTGATGTAAACTTGCCTTTGTGCATTGACTGTACCATCTGCTTGTTCATCATCGAGACTCCTCGATAAAAAAAATGAGCCAGTGTGCTCTTGTCATATCCATGATGTGGACATGAGACTAGCAGATTATTGAATTTCTCCCAGCTTTGATGATATTCTTCAATCACTTTTCCTTTGAAATTGCTGATAGCGTGCTGCATGACATTTATCTTCTGGGGTAGGTAGAACTTGTTCATAAACTTTGTTCTCAACTTCTCCTAGTTGTCTATTGAATTGATCAGCTGTGCAGTTAACCATTCAGAGGCTTTACCTTTGAGTGAGAGTGGAAAAAGAATTAACTTGATACTCTCATCTTTGATATTCTGGTTCTTGAAAGTTCTGAGGACTGATAGAAATTTGTTCATGTGAACATAAGGCTGAACATTGTCTAAACCATTGAACTTTGGAAGCATAGAGATTACTGATGCTCTAAGTTCAAACTGGTTAGCTTCTGTCTCTGGAAAAACAATCTTTATTGGGTGGGTCTCCAATGATTGGCGAATAGAAATCATTTCGGCTTCTTCCCTCTGTTGTGCTTGCATGTGTGGGATAGCTTCAGGATTATTCTGGTCCACAACACCTCCATCATTGCGTGCGGCCATTGTATCAATCCTGTCTAGTATTCTTGCTATACGAAGATGATGAAAACTATCTTACTATGCTTGAATGCAATTAAACTAATATGCAACTATTCTAAATTATACTAATATGCAAAACTACTTTCCTTCAACTGGGTTGGGCTTTGCAGCTAGTATCTTGCCCGTTGTCTAAACCTGTCTCTTCTAGGGTTATGGTGAATCACTTGGATTGTTTAAGTACCACGGCCCACAGATGATAGTCCATTTGTCAAGATTCAGACAAGAAATACTAGAGTTTGATGTTTCGTTATGTTGGCTTACAACTTCAATTGTTGAAAAGGTCCTAAATACAATTATATGAGAAAACAATAAAACTAAACTACGATGCAACTATACTAAGAATGAAACAAAAAGAATGAAGATTCGACTAACCTGGATGGTAGATCTTGTCATCGAGATGTCCTTCAAGCTTTTTTCTTTCTCAAAAGGATGGATGATGCAGCTAAAATTACCTCAAGATCCAAAATTCTAATCTTGAAAGAAAACGTTAAACATAAACAACTTACAACGGCAGCGACGCCATTTGACAAGCCTCTAGGGCTACAATTAATTCGATCCCCGGCAGCGGCGCCATTTGACCATGCCTCTTTTTGTGTGTGGAGATGGTATATGGATGATGGTCGTTGAACAAAATAGAAGCGTATCAAAACCTAATTATCCCTCAATAAGTAAAGGATGAGTAGGGTATCGTTCCACTTTTAAGTGTATGTTTATATGAAAGACAGGACTGGAAATGGGGTTTGAAGGATTAAAAACTATTATTATATATTTTAGATTCTAATGTTAAACTAAACTAAACTAAACTATTAAGAATTTATAAGAAAGAGAATTCAAGAGATTAGAATCCACCAATATTTTTGATTCAATGACCTTTTGCTTCATGGTTGTTCTCACAAGTGGACTACAATTAGGCAATCGAGCGAGTGCCGATGCCCTATTGGACGAAACATCGTTAACGAATAACTCTAATTAAGATTGTTCCTATGTTCATGTTACTAGTATCTTCTTTCCTTTTATATGAGCTTGGGCAGCTATTCAATGAATCACCATCTAAAGCAAACACAAGGAATATTTCCCTTACTCTAAAACAATACACAACTAGAAGAAAAGTAGAGAATAATAGTATAATATTCAATTACAATAAATAAAACCCTATTCTAGCATTGTATTCAATTGCAATAAATAAAAGAATGTTTCTAACAAATATTTAATTGCAATAAATACAACCCTAAACTAGCATGATATTCAATTGTAATAAATAAAAACCTTAATCTATACTTCCATCCCCTGATCTGGGCAATGGAACTATAACTTAAAACATAAAGAACTAACGTGATTGAAGAACACCATGAACCAGAAGAATCATTAAACCTTAAGCACCGGCTTCATTTTCTCCCTTGAAGGAGAAGAGTAGCATTCCATATAAAAGGAAGAACACGAAGAACGAGAAGAAGAAGAGTCGAAGAACATAAAACTAGAAAGACTAATTTATTAAGACTCAGCTAGTTAAAACCGATCTTTTATTATTAATCTCTCTCTGCCTCAAGTTCTGGAGACAAGAATATAAGTGAATTGGCAAATTACATGAGGCACTTAGGTCCTCTATTTATAGAGGTTACAATGAGCTCTAGAAGCATTCCAAACCGTCATTTGTTTTCTAATACAAATAGACTTCTTTCAGAGTCCAACTTCGTCTCCAAAACTGAGAAGAAATTGGCTACAGTGTCGATCCATGCATCTGGATGCACTATTCATGCGTCTGGATGCTCAATCTATGCGTCCCATACGCGTTAGCCGATTTTGTCTCTTCTGCTCTATCCTTCTATCCTCTTTTACGGGCTTTGGTTCAAGCAACGAATCCTTTGGCCTTGGGCTTCCAAATAGGCTTTAAAATAGGTCCAAGTCGCATCTTTAATAGCTCCAATTCCTTGGCCTTCTCCATGATTGTCCACAGGCTTCCCATGTGATCCTTAATGCTCCGAATTGCTCCGTTTTACCCCTTTTTCTCTAATATTCCACAAAACTCTCTCTTTGACCTATAGAATCATAAAACATAACTTACAAAAACTATTAGTCCACTAAGATGGCTAAACAAGAGGCATAATCGAGGGTTAAATAACACTTTTTGAGCACTTATCATATAGGACTTCTTTCAAAACTCTTATATGTATGTCGCCTTTTAGACTTGTATTTAGGAAACCTTGTCATTTGCCCGTTGAATTGGAGCACCGTGCTATGTGGGCAATAAAAATCATTAACTTCAACTTTGATGAGGCGGGTGTCAAGCACAAGTTGCAATTGAATGAGCTTGAAGAAATCCGTAACGATTCTTATGATCTCGCAAAGGATTATAAAGCTAACATGAAATGTGTTCATGATAAGAAAATCTTGCATAAAGAGTTTGTGGAAGGTCAAAAGGTCTTACTTTACAACTCCCGTCTACATATTTTCCTTGGGAAATTAAAAACCCGTTGGTCTGGTCCTTTTCTGGTTACTGAAGTCACCCCTTATGGGGCAATCACCTTGGTAAATCCCAAGGACAACAGTACCTTTCAAGTCAATGGCCAATGGTTAAAACATTTCCACAAGTTAATGTTCCCTGATGTGAAGGAAGTCCTTTTACAGGACCCTGTCTATGAGGACTGACCTTTGTTATTGGTGTACTTCCTTTCACTTCCATATAGTGATAAGTGCACCATTCAGGTAATCGGGCCCTCCCTATAGAGTGTGTGGCTATAAGTATCGGATCCTAAGTCCACGTTTAATATAATTCACGTTTTCCACTCTTTCATGTTTTCTCAGTTTTTTAGTCATGTTTCTCTATGGTGTGAATTATGTCTTATTGCTTTTCGTTTTTATTATAAAAAGTAAAAAAAAATATCAAAACTATAAAAATAGTAATCTAGGAAGTCTCGGGAATCTGACTTTAAAAGACCCACGTTTAAAACAAATTTTCTAAACTCGATTGTCTTAAATTTGTTTGGGGGTGGGGTGTTGATTTTTCCGTCCTTGATTGTTCAACTTTCCATTTTTGTTACTTATGCCGTTTAATCATAATTTGATTCGGGTTGACATTACCTATAAATTTATATTTCATTCGTACGCACTTACATCATTCACACATTTTGAGGCGTTTACCACCTTTCTATATGTCATCCACGGTTAGATTAGAATATGGTATAGATCATTGGATTGGAAATTCTCTCCTGATTGTTTTCATATCTCATTCGCAAAAATCGGACCGATAACGAGTCGAGAATTCCAATTTTAATTTTTGCGCCATGAGGACAAAATGGGCATTTCCGAATTTGATTGGGCTTGGGCCCAAGTCAACAGTACGAACCAAGAACGCATCGTGTTCTTCTTCTTCCTCACTCCATATTCCGCCATTAACGACTTTCAAACCCTAGAAAAAAAAAAACCTAAATACCACCACGCCAATAGTTTAACCCACTCTAAAAACTCCTCCTCAATATCCCCACCACCAATTCTGACCTTTTGCACCAGCAAAAACATACAAAGATTCACAAAAATTTGAACCACACCACCACTACCCCGCCACCTCCCAAATATTTAGTGAGTTTTCTTCAAACTCGTCTCCCCCACATTGCATTTAAACCCCCAAATCGTTTCAAAACTTCAATAGCGCAAAGACGGAGAATTTTGTCGGGACAAGTTTTTACGACCGACCGCTTCGCGCCGTTTGTGGTATTCGACAGATGATTTCTACCACTCCGATCTGGTGGTATTCGAATAGGTTGTGGTATTCGACAGATGATTTCTACCACTCCGATTTGGTGGAACAATTCTATAAGAAGAGAGAGTTGGATGGGAATAGAATTTTTGTTAAGGTGGTCGGGACGAAGAGAGAAGTATCTAGGAGGTTGTTGGCTGATATTTTAGGCATTCGCCTAGACGCCATCTTGACGCCACATTGCAGGAATCCCAATTTGGTGGAATCAAGCCTTTGATGAACGCGATGGTTTTGGAGGGAAACTACAATGCGAGCTCGCATTGTGTTCGCCAGTCGTCTCTGCGAACCAACCAGCTGGCTGTACCTCAGTGGATTGGTAGGAATGTCACTGGAAAAGAGAAGGTCAGTGACATCAATCTGAACTATCTTCACGTTTTATGGATACTCCAGGAGCAGAAGTATGAATTATGTATTCTTGAGTTTTTGATTAATATGATTAGGGGAGTTGGGAAGAGTATTGCACCTCTCCCTGTTTTGATAACAAAGATCATGATGAGTTTGAGAGCAACTCCAAAAACTGAGCGTACTATGATTAAGTTGTATACGAATGTCATAGCGTATATGGACTGTGTTAAGAAGGTTTGGAGGTTGCCTGGAGATAGGGTAGTGGAAGAGACTGAGTCGGATGATGAGGGGGACACGGCATGTTTTGATGCCGATGCCCTGGAGAGATGTAATTCTAATGCAGAATGCATGTCAGTGCTTCATCGTGGCATGCGTTCTCTTCATACAATTTGTGAAGACCTTCGGAATCGCCAGACTGCCATACATCGTAACTATGAGACTCGTGCCTAGCGCGAGGATGATCGTTGGGAAGAGATGAAGGCAGAGATAGAAGCACAGTGCAAGTTCCGAGAAGAAATGCTTGAATGCTTCCCACCCCAGGGGGGGTTCTTCTTCTTCTGAGGCGTCTGTGAGGCATGAGCGTCGTCGCCGAAGAACGGATGGCTCAGGCCCATCTTCATCTCATGCTCCATCTTCAACCAGTAGCGAGTGGCTTAGGGAATTTATGGATTGATGTTGTTTTGTCTGTTTTTATTGTTTTTATTAGTTCGGATGTTAATTTTGAATTTAGTAGTCAAATTTGTATTTGGTAGTTAATTATATTTGAATTTCGATTTTAATATAATGTGGTTCTTTTCAAATTATGCGTTGATTCTTGTGTTAATCCCACTTTCCCGAATTGTTTGGGGGTGGTATTATTTCTTTTAGCATGGTTTTTATATGATCCACAATTTATTATGTAATTTTGCGATGATTGTTGGGAATGTTGCCGATATTGGCATGGCTATGAGTAGATATTGTGGTAGGATGAAATCTCAATAAGTTAGGTAGTTACTATCCTAAATTTAACCTAAAAGATATTAGGTTTGTTTTGGAATAAAGAATATGGGTTGTTTCCGTTTTCAGTTTTGGAAATATTTTGTTTCCGGCAATTGCCTTAAAGCTTTTTGGCAACTTGCCGATTTGTTTTGGAAACTCAAACCCTATATAAACTTCCTTCATTCTCCACACAAACCCACATATCTCACTTTCATCTCTCACCTTTCACTCCCAATTTTTCCTCTTTTCTTCTTCACTTCAGCACTTAAGTAGCATGGAGCGCGCATGCGCCTCAGTTGAGTGCCACCTGTGCTTGAACCACCTGTAACTTAAAATTCACCTGAGAGCGACCCATGCCCTACCCAGACCAAATCGGAGTGCGCCCCGCGCCCAAAACACTATAACTCAAAATTCACCTGAGCGGGACTCGCGCCCTACCCAGACAAATTTGAGCGCGCCCCGCGCCCAAAACACTGTAACTCCATTCATACCTAAGCGCACCCTGCGCCCTTCACAGGCAAAAAGTGAGCGCGCCCTGTGCCTAAGTGCCTAGAACTCGATCATAGCGAGCTAAACCCGCGGCCCTACCCAGCTAAATTTGAGCGCCCGGCAGGCCTCGACATCAGAGGCACAAAAATTCGATTTTTGTGGGTTGTTCCAGGATCGTTTGCAGTTGTTCTAGAGAGTAGTTTTGTGATGACATCTCCTATAGTCATACTGGAGCAGTCTTTCGAAGACTTGTTGGGAAGTGAGACCTACGGAGGTTGGTTCCGCGATAGGATCTTGCAGTTAGGATGGAGGCATCTACTGGTAAGTGATGACGACTCGTATTCACCTTAGCTTACTGCATTTTTCTACAATATTATTACTTTCTATTGTAACCAAGATGGAGAACAAAAATTCTCCCTTGCAATTGAAGACACGACAATGGAATTCAGTAAGTCTTTGGTAGCGTTAGTTTCGGGATTGCCCTTGCCAGATCCTATGCACACGTGGGGATATATGACCGATAATGCATACCTCTATGACTATACATATTTCCATGAGTATTATAGAGGAGGGGTGTTTCGTGTAATGGACCAAGGGCGATATAACATAGCCCTTGGTAGCCTGTCCCTGAATGTAGGCACCACCATGTTATTCATCCTGATGAATATTTTAGGGGAGTGGCAGTTTAATTCTGCCAATAGTACCGCTGGTGATATTTTCCTTGCTTTAGCTGAGGGACGTCACCTATATAACATTACCCGAGTATTAGTGGCTAGTCTTAGGAGAGCCTAAAGCATGAGGCATAAGTATCTTCTTATGCCTGTTTTGGTTTGCTGCATCATGCGCGGTTGTTTACCTGAATTTTGTACCCAGTTCACAGATTGGAAAAACGTTGAAGTCATGAGACCTACCAATTGGGTGGTTCGTTCATTTCGAGTTATGACTTGGCCGGGATGGCAGGTGCAACCTCATTTGGTTGCTCCTTACACCCCATCAGACCTAGTAACACTTGACAGGTTAGCAGGAGTTGATGACACACGGCGGCGGGCTTGGCAAGTTATCATGGCATGGCAGGACGCGAAAGAACCTCATCTCTTTGAATAGGAAGATGAGGAGGATGATGATTAAATGGGAGATAAGGTAAGTTTTTAGTTTCAGTTAGTGTCTGCTTATGTCCCAAGCAATTTGATTCGTGGAACTCATATAAAGTTGCGTCTGTTTTTCTTTTTCTATATTAATATGTTTTAACCTTGTTTTGCAGATGTTCCAGAATTTCACATGCTTCCATGGTATTTTTCTACCCTTTTTATTTCAATACTTTGAGGACAAAACATGCTTCTTGTTTGGGGGTGGCATAGAAACACGTGTGATAAACACGTAAATGTCACATATATTTATGCCTAATTTTATATTAGTTAGTCCGTTTATTTTATTTGTTTGATTTAGTTAGTGTGTTTTTAGTGATTTTGCAGGATCGGAGTTGAGTTGATTGAAAGTTCCGAAACTATCGAGATTCGAGATGTTAGTGTGTGAGTCCGTGGTTAGGTTGCTTGGCGTTGGTTATTGAGTTCTGGAGAGATTAGCACTTGATCGCAATGAGAGAAACAAGGCACATAAAGACTAAACTTAAGTGGAGTCGAAAAGGGTGGGAACTTGTTTTCCGTGATGAGCCAAAGATCTCTCAACTAGATGGTTAAAAATATGGGCCAAAGTTAATGTTAAGGCCCAAAAAGTTAAATGTGGACAAACCGGACCCATGTGTAACTAATTAGACCAGCCCATATCCAAATACCAAAGTCCAAATAACAAAGCCCATATGCCATTCCCACCATAGTACCTAGCTACCGGACTACCTGATCAGTTTCCACCTTCTCTTTCACGAATAGAAGCAAAGACTGACTTAGCTATTCCCGCGATCAAATCGCACAATCCCGAATTTCACGCAAATCGACCGAATTAGATACTCCTAATTCAGATCAAACTCTCATTTTTAAACCTCTATATATACCAGTAAAAACCAAAGAAAAGGCTCTCTCAACAACACTCCAGAACACAGAAAATCAGATCTTGGGGGAAGAGAAACTCAAGTTAGCGCCGGCGGAATTGAAGCTTGGGCAAACCAAATTGGGAGAAGACGACAGCACTGCTGGACTACGGTTTTGCGACGATTATCTCTTCTTTTAATTTCGTTTTTCCCTTCAGTGATATTGTTATGTGTAACTAAACTCTGTCTAGGACTTTGATGAAACTTTAGATTACTGTTTGTGTATTGGGATTGATTTTGATAATTTCCAGTTGGTTTAATATCGTTATATTCTTCTAAGTTCGTAATTTGATAGCAAGAATTTATCTTTCATATAGTATGTCACGCATGCGATATAATTCAATATTCGTCGTTATTGATTAAGCCCGTTTTAACTGTTTGTATCAAGTTTAGATATTACTCGTGCCGTAAAAAGACGAGTAATCTTTTGAGTTTGATCATTAGTGCTGAACTAGCTTTTAGAAGATACATGTTTAGTTAAGAGTTGTCACGATTATATCTTCGAGAAAGCAAGGGTTATCTTTCCCTCGTGCTACTCGTATTAAATCTGGAATATTAAAATTACTCCTAGAAATATAAACAGAAGTCTAAGGTGGATTCAACAGTCCTAGAATTCTCTCTATTTGATAAAACCCAATTATTTAGTTTATAGTTTTCGTAAACGTAGTTAAAATAATTAGCTTTAGTTAATAATAATTCCAAATTTCTATAAAACAACATTGTCGAATTAGATTAGGTAATATTTTAGTACTCGTTTGTCCGAAGTAGCAATCCCTGTGGGATCAACCCGTTTGCCGCAACTATTTTCAACGATAGCTGTGCGCTTGCGTTTTAATTAGGGTTAGATTAGTCTATTAATTTAGACCGACTAATTTCATATCAACGTGTAATTAAGGCATCTGTTAGGATATAGATATGTACTATATGCACTTGTTTTCTAGTAAAATTCAAAAATTTCAAAAATATAAATAAAAAGTTTATGCTATACACTTATGAATATTGGTATTGATTTCTTTCTCTATGCTCTCAATAATCTAGAAGTCTCACGTAGCGGTTGCATTAGAATAGTTTTTAGAAACTTAGGTTAATATGTAGATAATAATCTTTGCATCTTTCTATAAATATATTGCATGAGTATCTATGATTGTTTGGCAGTAAGTTTCTGAAATATAGGCTAGAGTACTTATTCTACAAATCCTGTGAGAATATAGCCTAAAGCCTTATATGAGTGAAACATTTGAGAAATGACACAAGGGAGAAGTAAATTCCGAATAGAGAAATCACACGTCCACTTGCTTAATCACTACACCATATCCTAAGCGAGAATTTATGCTCTTTTTGGATCGATATAGCAAGAAATTCAAACCTATGAATTATTTCCGCTAGTCGCCCCTTTGAGCCTTTCTTTAGCCTTTCATAAACCGCAAATCCTTGACCCTGTTACAAAAACAAAACAAAATAAAAAAAAATCAACCTACCCATTATAGAATGAGTCTGAGAATAGGATGAGTGAAGAAAAGAGAAAGGAAAAACCTGTGTAAACAAAAATTAGTTAGTTGCTTCAGAAAAGAAAAAGAATTGAAAAGAAGTTTCCATCCAAAAAAAAAGAAAACAAAAATAAAAATAGAAACAAAATAAAAACTCCAAAAATAGAATAAAAGGAGTTAAAAAGCCAAAATAAAAAGGCTGAGGATGGAAACAAAGTGTAGAAGCAAAAGAACAAGGGTTTCTCTAGTTATGTAATATGAAGACCCTATTATCTCAGCCTTGTCCTTTTTGAATATCCATTTCCTTCTATCTTAAACCATCTCCTAATCCCTGCAACACCTAATAAAGACCTCTAGCTCAATTAGGAATAGGTTAGTGTGATAGTAAGTGGCAGATGTGTTTGATCGAACCCGGCTTCCTTGTGTGTCATTGAGATTGTAAGGTAATGTGTGCCCACTGCGCACTGGAGTAGCGAAACTTGAGCCGAAAAATTAGAGTAGTTTTTGTCTTGACATTTATGTGAAGACCTACTTAAGGACGCTACTCTGAGTTTTCATAAACGGACCTGCTACTGCATTTCATAGTATTACTCATTGTATATATATGTTTATTCGTAGATGATTGATTATTATGCACATATTAGTTTAGGTTTCGACTTGATTATTATGTATTCATTGCTAGTGAGATGTATAGATAATTGAGAAATAAAGAAGGAAACAATAGTTTTATTTCTTAGTCATTGTAGTATAGATGAAGTTTGTGAGTACCTTCACTGGAAAACTCTCACGAGGCTATAACTCGTCCACTAGGGAATTCCTAGTGGTTTAAGGCCTTGTTGCATATGGTCAATGCAATCGCACTCGGCGAAATGAGAGTAGTTAGAACTCCATTTTTGGTCACTTATTCTAATTTCTCACATTTGCTTGAGGACAAGCAAAATGCTGTTTGGGGGTGGTTTGATAAGAGCCCATAATACTTTTTAGACTAATTATGCGAGTAATAAATAAGAGTTCATGCTGATTACGTGCTTTTATGTATTTCAAGCATTGGAGTCAATTATGTGCAGAAATGTGTCACTTTGCGAGATAAAGGAGCAAGGGTTAGTTGCTAAGAAGTTATGTGATTAAAGGCCAAGATTCAAGGAGAAAAACCCTTTTTAAAGCCAGGTAAATGCTGAGAAGTCAAAGTCAACGCGGGCAGAAACAGTGCACAAAAGTCAGTAGAACTTCCGAACACCGTATCTTTGGACTCATACCTCAGAATTGGGCCTACCTTATGTCAAAATGACCGGCTCAGAAAGAGTTTTCCAATGGTCTAAGACTTGACCCAATCAGAAGAGCAAAAGTGAATGAAAAGTCTACTTAAGTCAAATCTAGCTGGAAAAGACTGTGGACTGAAGAGATTGGGTTTTGGGCTCGATTTTCCGGCCCAAAACATGCCTTCTTAGGCCATGCACGAAAATGTGGATCTGAACTCCTCCATTTCAACACACAAGACTTAACTCTTAAGCATTTTAGTTTGTAGGTAGCCATTGGCCAATAGTTTGAGACTCCATTAATTAGTTTTCAATAGCTTGTTTTAGATTTAGTTTTTTACTTTGCAATAGATTAGTTAGAACAAGTAGATTATTATTTGAGAAAAAATTTTAGTTTTACAATAAAGTATTAGTTTTTAATTCCAATTTAGTTTATTTGATTAAATTCTTATTTAGTTTTAGTATTGTTTAATTCATAAATTAGGTTGTCTTCATTTTGTAATTAGTTAATCATAATCTAGTTTTAATTATTAAATTACTTAGATCTAGTTCGATCATTTGGCTATTAATCATTTCTTAGTATTAATTTAGTTTGGAATTATTGATTAGATCAAATTAGTAAATTTACAATCTGTATATGATGTCTTCTTTAAATTCAATTAGAAATGATAGTTTAATGACTCTAGACTAAACCTCCATTAAAGGGGTTTGAGGAAGCCTTGATGAAAACTTGATTGTGTAGTGTAGAAATAGTTGTAAGGTTCTATTCCACTCTAGAAGGTAGTTGATTCACCATGAGAATGGGTAGAACTTCCTTACATGCTAGTCATTAGTTGGTAGAGATTGGTACGAATGATTAGGGATTAGAACGACCAATTCTTATTGTAAGAATGTAAGAATTTGATTACAACAATCTATGCTAGTTTGTTAAGTTGGATTTAAGGTGGAATCAATCCCCCCTAATTCCTTATCATAGTGTCAATTTCGCATTTCGTAGTTGAATTATCGTATCTTGTTAGCATAATTTGCATCGTAGTATAATTCCATTGTTACTCTCATTAACTTTGGTAGGACCGATAATCTTAGAAAATGTAAATTCTAAAGAACTAGGAGTAGAACGAATTCTCTACTCCAACTCTATTGTGATAGCATCGAGAGTAGAAAACTTTGATAAACAAACCCTAAGTAGAAAAGAGCTTTAGTTTTACTTACGTTGAGTTTAATCGCTTATTCGTAGGTAACACTATCTTTTTACCTTTTATCACCTAGCAACAATCTACATCTCTATAGTCATTATTACTAGCATGTAGGATTATTACCACCAAGTCTCTCGACTTAATTATAATAATCCCTAGTTTAATTTACTATATGTTTATTTTGGAAGTCATACAATAAACTAAACTCATTGAATACATACACAATTAAATAATTATACTAAACAATCTATTCCTCTTTAGGCTTTATAATCACTCCCTTTAATGGGGGGGATTAGCCTAATATTATTGGATTAATTAAACTAAAACAAGAAAAAAAATACATAATAATAACTTGAATTTGATTGAAGTAATGGTGGCTAGGCTAAAGAAAACGTAAATTAGGTTATACTAAAGAGAGAGAGAGCTAATTTAATTAAACTAAGAGGGGAGTAGCCAAGTTTTGTTTTGCTTTAACCTTCTTTATATAGAAGAGGGTTAGGTTTACAATTTCATGCATGGGCTTTTAAGTTAGGTTATGGACCCATAAATCAAGTCCAAAACCCAATTTGTTGAATCCAAGACTTCTAATTCTGGTCGTGTTACTGTAGCATAAGTTTTTACCAACTTATACTGATTTGATAGAGTCAAGGTCTAGACCATTGAAAAGAGCTTTCCGAGTCGGTCATTTTGATATAAAATGGGTCCAAATCCGAGGTATGAGTCAAAAGATATGGCTTTTTGAAGTTTTATTGACTTTTCTTCAGCTTTCTAATCCGGTTTGACTTGGGCTTTTTAAGGGCTTTTTCTCCATGAAACTTGGGCTTTCTTCATAGAACTTTCATAGCAATCACTTTAGCTCCTTTTAGCGCCTAATTAGTAACGAATTAACATTTATTCAAATCCGAAGCCTTAAATACTCAAAAGCACGTAATTAGTGATAAACTTATATTATTAATAACATAATTGTCTAAATAGAAATACTATTAAAGGGTTTAAACTACAATTTTGGGCCCTTATCAGGTCGCTAACATAGTAGCAATCCCAAAAAGAAATAGCACAGTTCGCCTTTGTGTGGATTTTACTAACCTAAATCAAGAAAATCCCAAAGATAGCTTCCCCTTACCAAGAATCGACCGACTCGTAGACCAGACCTGTGGCCATGAGCTCTTGACATTTATGGATGCCTACAATGGTGATAAAATTATAATTTTTAACTTTTCTATCCTATGAATAATTATTTATGCTAGGAATAAGAAACACTATTTTTTTCTACGTTTAATCAAAGTTTCTACTCTCAATTATCATGTAATAAACTTAGAGTAAGATTTCATTCCACTCCTAGTTGCTTAGAACGTAACAATTTCATTAACTTAAACAATTCTATAATACTAATGAGAGCAATGTTTTTAATAAGACTAAAATGTATGAATAGCTAATTAAGATATTCTAAATTATACTATGGCAATTAAATATGAAGATGCGAATGAGAAGAAATTAGGGAGATTTGAAATCCACCATGATTAATCCCTAATATGCTAGTACGAAGTTGTTGCAACCCTAGTCTTTAGGTTTTCACATAAAGATTTGGTATTTTTATCCCTAATTATTCATTACATCTCTACCAACTAATAATTAGCATGTGAGGCAATTGAAACTCATTCTCATGGTGAATTAATTACCCTCTAGAGTGGAATATCTTACTACAACTATTCTACACTAACACATCAAGTCTTCATCAAAGCTTCAATCAAACCCCTCTAATGGAGGTTTAGCTACGAATCATGGGACTATCATTTACATAATAATAGAAAGAAGAAGACATAATGAAGAACTACTTTATTAAAGATAACTTGAATTGAATTAATGGTGGCTAGGCTAATAAAACAATAACTAGGTTTTAAAACTAAAGAAGAAAACTAATTTATTATCTAATGGGAGTGTGAGTTAGAGTTGTGCCTTAGTCCTTTTTATATAGGAGAGGGCTAGGTTTACAATTTCATGCATGGGCTTTGGAGCTATGTTTTGGGCCATTAAATCTCTTTTGAAAATTACTGCAACAGCCTTTTCGTCCACTTTACTCCTCTGATTGGATAAAGGCCTGAACCATTAGAAAGCCCTTTCCGAGCCTGTCGTTTTGACTTATAGTAGGCCCAATTATGAGGTCTGAGTCCAAAGATATGGCCTACGGAAGTTCTATTGACTTTTCTGCTCTATTTCTGCCCGCGTTGACTTTGACTTTGCAGCTTTGACTGGGCTTTAAAAAGACTTTTTCTCCTTGAAACTTGGGCTTTAACCATATAACTTCTTAGTAACCAACCTTTTCTCCTTTCTCTTGCATAAGTGACATATTTCTTCACATAATTGATTTCAAAACCTGAAATACATAAAAGTACGTAAACAATACTAACTCTTATTTATTATAAACATAATTAGTCTATATGTAATGTTATTAAGGGGTTAAAACTACAGTTTTGGGCTCTTATCAAACCACCCCCAAACAGCATTTTGCTTGTCCTCAAGCAAATATGAGAAATTAAAATAAGTGACCAAAAATGGAGTTCTAACTAATCTCGTTTCGTCGAGTGCAATTGCATTGACCATATGCAATAAGACTTTAAACCACTAAGAATTCCCTAGTGGACGAGGTATAGCCTCGTGAGAGTTTTCCATAGAAAGTATTCACAAACTTCATCTATACTACAACGACTAAGAAATAAAATTATTGTTTCCTTATTTATTCTCAGATATCTATACATCTCACTAGCAATGAATACAGAATAATCAATTCGAAACCTAAACTAATACGTGCATAATAATCAATCATCTATGGATAAACATATATATAATGAACTATGCTATGAAATGCAATAACAGGTCCATTTCTAAAACTTTGGAATAGCGTCATTAAGTAGGTCCTCACAAATATGTCAAGACAAAAACACTCTGATTTTTCCACTCAAGTTTCGCTCACTCCAATGTGCAGTGGGCACACTTTTCCTTACAAACTCAATGACGTACAAGGAAGCCAAAGTCGATCAAACACATCTACCACTTACTATCACACTAACATATTCCTAATTGAGCTAGATATTTTTATTAGGTGTTGCGTGGATTAGGTGATGGTTTTAAGAATGAAGGAAATGGATATTCAAAAAGACAAATATGAGATAATAGGATCTTCAAAATATGTAACTAGAGAAAACCTTGTTCTTACTTTGCTTCTACACTTTGTGTCTATCCTTAGCCATTTTTTCTTTTTCTTTTGGCTTTTGACTCCTTTGATTCTGTTTTTGGAGTTCTTTTTTTTTTTTTTTTTTTTTTCTTTGGATGGAATCTTTCTTTTCTTTTCTTATTTGAAGCAACTAACAAATTCTTGGTGTTCCACAGGTCTTTCTCTTTTCTTTTCTTCATTTCATCCTACTTCTCAGACTCATTCAAAAATGGGTAGGCTAATTTTATTTTTATTTTGTTTTTGTGAAAGGGTAAAGGATTGTGGTTTATGAAAAGACTAAAGAAAGGCTCAGAGGGGCGACTAGTGGAAAATAATTTCATATAGGTTTTAATTTCTGGCTATATCGATCCAAAAAGAGCCTAAATTCTCGCTTAGGATTTAGTACGTATAGTGATCAAGCATGTGGACATGTGATTTCTCTATTCGGAATTTACTTCTCCTTTGTGTCATTACTCAGATATTTCACTCATAAGGCTTTTAAGCTATATTCTCATAGGATTTGTAGAATAAGTACTCTAGCCTAAATTTCATAAACTTACTGCCAATACAAACATAGATGCTCATGCAATATATTTATGAAAAGATGCAATGACTATTACCAACATATTAACCTAAATTTCTATAAACTATTCTAATTTAAGAGTTAAAATGAAACTTCTAGACTACTATCATTACAGAAAAATAAACAATACCAATATTCTTAAGTGCATAGTATAAATACTTTTATTTTATTATTTTATTTTTTTACTAGAAAGCAAAGTGCATATTATACATATATATCCTAATAGGTGCCTTAAATTACGCGTGTTTCTACGCCACCCCCAAACAAAAACATGCTTTGTCCTCAAAATATAGAAATAAGAATGATAGAAAATACCATGAAAACGCGTGAAAATTTTAGAACACCTGCAAAACAAATTCAGAATATACTAATATAGGTAAAGAAAAACAGCCACAACTCTATATGAGTTTCACCCGTTATAGGAATAACAAAAAATTAAATTGCTTGGGACATAAGCAGACACTAGCAAAAAAGTAAAACTTACCTCATATCTAGCATTTAAGTGTTGCCCTCCTTTTCTATAAAGAAGTGAGGTTCAACTCCTTTGCATCCTGCCAAGCTATGATAATTTGTCAGGCATCACGCCATTTATCATCAACCCGTGCTAACATGTTAAGCATCACTCGGTCTGATGGGATGTAAGGGGCAACCCAATGAGGTTGTATAGCCTCCACCCCAGCCAAGTCATAGCACGAAAAGAGTGTATAATGCAATTGATGGCTCGCATAATGTCAACCTCAACCCAATCCGTGTAGCGGGTACAGAAATAATCAGGAAAGAAACATACCATGATGCGGCAAACCAAGACAGGCATAAGAAGGTACTTATGTTTCATACTATGGGCTCGTGCTAAAATTGACACTAAGGTCTGGGGAATGTCATATAGCATACGTTCCTCAGCTAAAGCAAGGAAGACGTCACCAGTGGCGTTATTCACAAAAGAAAACTGTCATTCCCTTAAGATATTCATCTTGATAAAGAACATGATAGTGCCTACGTTAAGGGACAGGTTACCAAGGGCTACGTTAAGATGCCCTTGGTCCTCTACACGAAAAATCCCTACCCCGTAAGCCTCTTGGAAATACTCATATTTATAAAGGTACAAAAACTTGCTAAAATCCATTGTCTTATCATTAATGGTGATGGAGAACACTTGTTCCCCATCTGGTCGATAAAAAAAACTTACAATTATCAAAGAAATAAGCAGTAAGTTCAGGAGAATGAGAGTCATTAGCACTTACAAGTAGAGTCTGTCATCTTGATTGCACAATCCTATCACGGAACCAGTATCCATAGGTGTCACTCTCGAGCAATTCTTCAAAGGACTGCTCTGGTATGATTTAAGGAGATTTCATAGCAAACAAATACACTACTGAACTCTTGGAAGTGACTGCAGAAAACCCTAGAAAACATAACTGGAGGTTTGTTGAAGTCCGGGCGCGGGCGCGCTCAAATTGGCCTATGGAAGAGGGCGTGCACGCTCAATTTTGACAAAGGAAAATTCTGCGATCCAGGACTTTGGGGTCGGGCGCGCTCTGTTATAAGGCAAAAGAGAAGGCGTGCGCGCTGCAAGTACTGTCTGTGGTATGAATTAAGAGGTGTGGTGTGAAGTTTAGAGCGAATCATGTATTTATATAACCCAAGTTTCTTAATCTAAGTTCCCCAAGTTGCCCAAATTGTTAAGGCAAGATGATGGAAAAAGAAAATTTTCTAAATCCAAAATAGAAATAGACGAGATGCAGAGTCCAAAATCAAACCGATAGCTTTTCGGCTGGAATTAAAAATAGCAATCATCCAATTTCAAATCCTTGAGGTTGCACAAACCAAGGGTAGCTAATTCTAGCGACACTCTATCGGCATGATGCACACACAAACAATAGTTATCAAGCAGGGCAATAATGTTTTCGAATGGAGAATGTGGATTTGATAATGACATTGCTAAACAAATAATACCACCCCCAAACAAGGGTGGGGTCCATAAAAAAAACATAGCATACTCCAAAAATTAAACCAACTTTAAACTTAAATAATAATCAAACACAAAATTCAATATTAACTACTTAACTACAACTGGAAATAAAAAATAATACTAAACAAGAAAATATTCTTAAAAACAACAATACAACTAAAGAACTAGCCACAAGATGAGGAAAGGCCAGAGTCATCCGTCTTGCGTCTACGACGCTGATGCCTTCCAGAGTCAGCAGAAGAAGAACCATCATGAGGTGGCAGGCATTGTAGAACTTCTACTTGAAACGTGTGTTGTTGCTCCATAAAAATATCCATGGCTTCCAACGCTCATTATTACTCTAGACGAGAGTCTCCACGTTAGCCTGGAAGTTTGCTTGGCTACGGATAATAGTACCTTGCCTAGTCTGAATAGCCTCACAGAGGTCACGCAGAGAACGTTGGCCTGTACGAATTGTCTCATACTCGTTATGGAGAGTTCGCAGGCCACGATGAAGTAATGAGACGCGGGCTATATCCGTAGTAGCCCTTTCCAAAGCGTCTGTATCAAAATATGTTATGTCTTCCACATCTTCCTCATCTGATACCATCTCAGTACCCAAAACCTCAGGCAAATGCCAATCCTTCTTAATATATTCCCGATAAATACGTGTGTTTTCATGCAACTTCAACTTAACCTTACCAGTCTTCGAAACACATTCCCAGTACAACATAACCTTCGTAATCGATGTAAGGAGGATGCGGTAAATTTACCAACTACTTTAATCTCATTTAACAAAAAGTCAAGGATGCAAAACCCATACCTCCTTTCCTGAAGGGTCCAGAGAATGTGCAGATAACTCAAATTGATGTCACTTATTTTCGTGGTGGCAATAATATTCCTACCCACCCAATGAGCCACAGCCAGCTGGTTTCTTCTTAGAGATGTCTGACAAACACAATGCGAACCAGGGTTATAAAGTCCTTCTAATACAGTCTTCGTCATCAAAGGACCGATTCCACCAAACTGAGATTCCTGCATTGTGACTACGATGTCTCTTTGCTCAATGCCAGTAATCTCAGACAACACTGCTATAGTCAATTTCTTTCGACTACCATTCACCTTTACAAAAATCCTATGACCATCAATCTCTGTTTAGCATCCTTCTTAGCGAGAAGGTACCTAAGAGCTGCATGGTCAGTGTAGACTAAGGCCTTTGAACCAACCAAATAAGGATGAAATTTATCTAAATTCCTTTTCCGTAGTAGTGTAATTTCTTTGAGCATCATTTAAAGTTTCACTAGCATAATAAATAATGGTGGACTTATCATCATCTAGTTTCTGGCCTAACACAGCACCAACAACTAGCATAATCGCTAGTGTTACACATAAGTTCGAAAGGTTTAGACCAATCGGGAGGCTGTATAATCGGTGCAGATGTTAAAGTGGCTTTTAAAGTTTCAAAAGTCTGTTTGCATTCATAATTGAAATTAAAGATGACTTCTTTTAAAAGCAGATTAGTTAAAGGCCTAACTAATTTTGAAAAATCCTTGATAAAACGCCTATAGAAACCTGCATGGCCTAAAAAGGCTCTAATGTCATGGATAGTCCGTGGTATAGGTAAAGACACTATTTTATCTAATTTGGCCTTATCTACTTCTATGTCGTCGCTATATACAATATGACCAAGCACTATTCCTCTTTTTACCAAAAAATGGCATTTTCCCTAATTTAAAACCAGATTCTTTTCCTTACACCGTGTCAATATTTTGGAAAGGTAAGATAGGCATTCACTGAAAGAGACTCCATAGAGAGAAAAATCATCCATGAAAACTTCCATGAAGCGCTCCACCATGTCACTAAAGATATGAAGCATACATCGCAAGAAGGTACCAGGAGCATTACAAAGGCCGAAAGGGATTCGTTTATAGGCATATGTTCCAAAAGGACATGTGAAGGTAGTCTTGTCTTGGTCGTCAGGATCGATAATGATCTAAAAATAGCCAGAGTAGCCATCTAAAAAACAATAATAAGCATGACCAGCTAGACATTCGAGCATCTGATCTATAAAAGGTAAAGAAAAGTGATCCTTCCGTGTCATGGCATTTAAGTGTCTGTAGTCAATACAGATCCTCCATTTCATAGAAACTCATGTGGAAACATATTCACCTGCAGCATTTACGCATAATGGTAACCCCCGATTTTTTTAGAAACTATGTGAATGGGGCTTACCCATTCGCTATTGGAGATAGCATATATATGATACCCGCGTCGAGTAACCGTACGACTTCTTCCCTGACCACCTCTTTCATGGAGGGTCCAAGCGACACTGAGGTTCGCATGAAGTCTTCGCATTATCCTCCAAATGTATGTGATGCGTGCATATACTAGGGTCAATCCTCTTAATATCATCTAGGGACCAACCGATCGCAGAACGATGTTCCCTAATCACCCTAATCAAACATGGCTCTTCATTAGCAGATAACTGAGAAGATATGATCACCGGATGACTACCATCCGGATCAAGCTAGACATATTTCAACTCAGCAGGAAGAGGTTTAAGAACAGGGGTGGGAGGAATGGGTCAAAAGGCTTTCAGAAGGTCCTCGTCTTGAGTAGTGAAGACTTGTTTAGGTAAGAGGTGTTCAAACTTGGAAAATGGAGCTATAAAAGGATCTAAGATAGGAGTAGACTTGAAAATGGCATTGACTTCCTAAACATAAGAGTCATTGTCAAAGTCGGAACTTCGAAGGAAAGGAATTGGTGCATTTGATTCTCTGGAAACGTGTTGTTGAAATAATCTTGATCTAAACTCTCAATCTTACTAACTTCTCCATTGATAGACGTATAGGGTAATTGTTGCAACATTTTGAAAACATTTACCTTAACAGAAAGATGTCCAAAGAACATGGACATCGAACCATCACGGCAGTTTAGGAGCGCATTGGCAGTTACCAAGAAAGGACGCCCTAAGATGATAAGAACAGAGTCGTTAGCGACTTCTGTGTTGAGGATAATGAAGTCAGATGGATAATAAAAATCTTGAACTTTAACAAGCACATTTTCAACAAAACCCTTAGGATACTTAATAGAACGGTCAACCAATTGCAACGTCATTTTAGTTGGTTGCATATCTTATAGACCTATTTGTTTATATAGATAATAAGAGAGTAAGTTAACACTCACCCCCAGGTCTAATAGCGCAGTCGTCGTGTGGGTATCCCCTAAGGTGCATTGTACAGTAGGACGACCAGGGTCCTTGTACTTAACGATTCCATTATGTTCAGATAGATTGGGAAACTATTTAGTTAATAAGGCGTCTTTTGGAATGTTTGTTTTCCGCCTAGTAGTGCATAACTCTTTTAGAAACTTAGCATGTTGTGGTAATTTTTTAATAGCTTCAAGAAAAGGTAGGTTTATCGTTAGATTTTTAAAAACTTTCCTAATCTCATCAAAATTTGTATCCTTATTTAACATGACTAGTCTCTGGGGAAACGGTGGTTTCTCTCTATATTTAGCATATGGATCAATAGGAGTTTTAACCTTGGCCGCTTTCCTCTTGGGTTGTGGCTTAACTAGTACCTTTACAGGGGTAGGATCTTTAGTTTCTATTTTGGTATCTAGTAAATTTTTATTTGGGTGAACTAGTGTTACCCCCCTACTAGATGAGCCAATTAGGATTTCCCCCCACTAGATGGGAAATTAGGGTCTCCCCCCTAAATACACACAAAAAAAATTCGGTCAACCCACTTTGACTTTTTTTTTGTGTGTATTTAGGGGGGAGACCCTAATTTCCCATCTAGTGGGGGGGAAATCCTAATTGGCTCATCTAGTGGGGGGGGGGGGGGGTAATACTAGTTAACCCTTTTTATTTTCATTGACCACTGGTGGTGTAACAACGGGCATAGTTATGGCGTTATCAACCACTTTGCCATAACGGAGAGTGGTGATGGCATTTAACTCACATACGTTTAAATTATCATTACTAGTATGACCGGTTACTTCAGAGGCTGTGTTTGGCGTTTTAGGATTAGGTATAGCTTAACCTGGAAACACACCTTTAGGTTGGGTTTTATCTTACGTTAACTGTTGTAAGGATTGTTGTATGGATTGTAAAATCTGTTGTTGAGCTTGCATGTAGACATCGAAACGATCCGGTTGTGAAGGTGTAGTGGCCACAGGTGGTGTGACAGGAACTATCTCACGTTGATTATTAACGGGTGGGTTGTGATAGTTTTTATTAACCGGGACGATACCTCTATTATTATTATTATAATTATTATAATTACCTGGTCCTTGTCCTTGTCTTGGTGGAGCTGGGTTATAGTTGTTTGTTGGCCTAATATTTTGATTATGAAACCCCGGAGGTGTAACTGGTTGATTATTACGCCAACTGAAGTTGGGGATTTGTCTCCAATGTGCGTTAGGAATAGGAAGGCTATTAATGGAGCAAACATTATCCGATTGTGATGGTGGTTGTGATAGTTGTTCATAGACAAGAAGACAATAGGAGTCGGGATGCTCATGACTTAAATAGAAATTACATGGAATAAAGTTGACGTTCATGACATGAGTAGGCTTATGTTGAACAGAAATGGATTCTACCTTTTTTGTGAGAGATTCAATTAGAGTTCTAAGCTCGAGATCAGTTTTAACCTCAAACATACTGGCAGCCTTGGCTGTGAAAGAAGAATTAGCGGAGCGGGGGATGTCATTACCCCCCTAGTTATTATTATGCTTAGATTGATCTTCTAAAAACCGATAAGTCTTTGAGGCTCCTTGACTAAGGAAACTACCCCCAGTCATTATATCAAGGACCTCTTTCCTTTGAAAAAGGCACGAACAAGCGTGTCTTTCCCAAGGTTATGATATGGACACTTAATAAGAAGATCAGAGTACCGGTTCTAGGCCTCTGAAAAGGATTCATGAGGGTTCTGGCAGAAAAAATGAATCCATTGAATCATTTCATCTATCTTTAGTGGTGGGTAAAACTGTTCCATAAACAATTGAACAAGTTTGGCCCATGAGTCTACAGAATTAGGCGTTTGGGCAGTTAACCATGACGCCACCTTATCGGCTAGGGTGAAAGAAAACACCCTCAGTTTAATTTGTTCCGAACCTACAGTAGGATGATGGAATGTGGTAAGAACTTGTTCTATCCTACGCATGTGCTGATAAGGCTTCTCGTGGTCTAACCCATGCAAAACCAGTAACAAATTAAATATATTCGAGGGAATTCGAAAATTCCCCACTGGGTCTGCAAGAACGATGCATGACTTCGGGCTATCATTTAGGGCTTTGTAAAAATCAGAGAGAGGAGTCTTTACTTCTTCAGTGATTGATGCAGGTGTAGTGTGTGGTATTCTAGATAGGCGTGTGCATTGATGTTTACGATAGAGCACGTTAGATGGTTTTCTCTTACCCGACCTTAATCTCATGCAAGGTTAAGTCCAATATGAAAGAAACACTAACAGTAGTCAAACAACAACCTGATATACTAGAATTAATACTCCTCTGACAGAAGAGACGATGAGTAAAAGAAGGAGTACCTGAATGCCTCCTTGCTACGCATGTGAATAGCGTCTTTCATATGAACTTGGTTAAAATTGAGCTTTCTTCATAAGGGCACGGGCGCGCTCAAAAATAGAGTAAACAAGGGCGCGGGTGCACTCTGAGTACTGTGTCGAAATCTTCTAGTAACAAGAGGGCGTGCGCGCTCAAAAATAAAGTTGAAAGGGGCGCGGGCACACTCCGAGTAGTGTGTCAAAAATATTTCCAGGAGCAAAAATCCTATTTTTTTTTTCAAGAAACAACACACACGGTCAGATTCTAACCAACTAAGATGGGATATTGTAGACGTGAAAAACTAAGGGAATTTAATTCTAAAACAACTAAGATGGCAGCAGCGCCATTTGATAAAATGTTAATTTTTAATTTTTCTATCCTATGAATAATTATTTATGCTAGGAATAAGAAACACTATTTTTTTCTACGTTTAATCAAAGTTTCTACTCTCAATTATCATGTAATAAACTTAGAGTAAAGATTTCGTTCCACTCCTAGTTTCTTAGAACGTAACAATTTCACTAACTTAAACAATTCTACAATACCAATGAGAGAAATATTTTTAATAAGACTAATATGTGGGAATAACTAATTAAGATATTTGATAAGAGCCCAAAACTGTAGTTTTAACCCCTCAATAATCATACTTTTAGACCAATTATACGAGTAATAAATAAGAGTTAATGCTGATTACGTGTTTTTATGTATTTCAGGCAGTAAAGTCAATTATGTGCAGAAATGTGCCACTTTGGCGAGATAAAGGAGCAAGGGTTAGTTGCTAAGAAGTTCTGTGATAAAGGCCAAGATTCAAGGAGACAAAGCCTTTGTAAATCCCGGTTAAAAGCTGAAAAATCAACACGGGCAGAAATAGTACACAAGTCGGTAGAACTTCCGAAGACCATATCTTTGGACTCAGACCTCAGAATTGGGCCTACCTTACATCAAAACGACCGGCTCGGAAAAAGCTTTCCAATGGTCTAAGACTTGACCAAATCAGAGGAGCAGAAGTGGATGAAAAGTCTGCTGAAGTCGAAGCCAGCTGAAACGGGCTCTGTGGACTGAAGAAATTGGGCTTTGGGCTCGATTTTTCGGCCCAAAACATGGCTCCTCAGCCCATGAACGAAATTGTGGATCCGGTCTCCTCCTTTGTATAAAATAAGACTTAGCTCTTAAGTTAGGAGAGTTAGATAGGTTAGAGTAAAAAGTAGCCATTAAAATAGCTTCTAGATCTAGTTTTATTTGAATTCAATTAGTTAAATTAATTAGTTTCAATTCATTGGTTTAGATTAATCCTTTGAATCATTGTTCTTCATTTAGTTAGATAAATAAAATAGTTATTCTTGTCAATTCAATTTTTGTCATTTCAATTTATTAGATCTAATTTCAATTGTTGTTATTCAATTCTTAGCCATTAATTAGATTTGAAGTATTGGTTAATTAAAAGTAGTAAAGTTCACATCTTTATATATGTCATTTCGTTATTCGTATCTTGTCCTTCGAATTCACGTCATAGTATAAAACCTCCACCATTGCTCTCATTAAACTTTGGATTACTAGTCAATTGTAGAAAACTTCAATACTAAGGAACTGAGAGTGGAACGAACTTTTTACTCCACTCTATTTCGATAGAATTGAGAGTATAGAAATCTTTGATAGCTTTTCGTAATTTAGTTTAGTTTTCTTGAGTTTTGAGTTTAACGTTCATTTCGTAGGTAAACTACTCTTTTTATGTTTATCAAATGGCGCTGCTGCCATCTTAGTACTCTTTAGTATTGTTTTTTGTAGACTTGATAGTTTTTCAAAGTCCCATATCCCACCCACCCTTGTTTGGATTTTCACTGTGGTTGTCTATTTCAGCTTTGCAAGTTTCCACGAAAAATTACTTGGAGCGCACCTGCGCCCTAGGCAAGCCAAAGTGGGAGCACCCCTAGCGCCCTGCGCTGGAATCTCGAATTTACCTGGAAGCCACTGCGCCCTACCAAGGCCAACTTGGGCGCCACCGCCCTGCGCTGGAATCCCAATTTTTTTGCGAGCGACTGCGCCCTGTCTAGGCATATTCTGAGCGCACCCGTGCCCTCTGCTGAAATAGCCCGTTTTTCACAGGTTTGTTCAAATTTCCATTGCTTTCAAGTTTTTCAGTGTTCTAACTTGTGATACACACTGAGCAAGCGTAAACAAGACACTATTTATAAGCGAAGCAAGGAGACTTTCAGGTACTCTTTTCTTCCACACCTCACATCTTCTGTTAGATGTTCATACTAGCATATCAGGATTGTTTGGAGTGTTGTTGTTTTAATTAAGATTGGTCATAGCCTTGCATGAGATTAAGATCAGGCCGAAGAAAAACCCCTAACGTAATTAACCGACAACGTCAACAAACACGCCTTTCTAGTATACCACTCACTTTACCTCTAGCTAGCACACCACACACCACACCTAAGATTATGGATGAAGAAAGAGAGTCTCCTCTCTCGGACTTTTATAAAGCCTTAAGCGATAGCCCTAAATCTTGCATCGTTCTATCAGACCCAGTGGGGGATTTCCGAATCCCCCCGAATATATTTAATTTGTTACCCGTTTTTCATGGGTTAGACCATGAAAAACCTTATCAGCACATGTGTAAGATTGACCAAGTCCTTACTACCTTCCACCATCCTTCAGTTGGTGCTGAACAAATTAAACTGAGGGTATTTCCCTTCACTTTAGCCGATAAGGCAGCGCCTTGGTTAACTACCCAAGCGCCTAATTCTGTGGACTCGTGGGCTAAACTTGTTCAACTATTTATGGAACATTTTTACCCACCACTGAAGACCGACGAAATACTTTCCAAGATTTATTTCTTTTGACAGAATCCTCATGAATCATTTTCAGAGGCTTGGAATTGTTTCACCGACCTACTTATAGAGTGTCCACACCATAACCTCGTGAAAGACATGTTAGTTCGTGCCTTTTTCAAAAGACTTCTACACCACCATAAAGAAGTCCTTGACATAATGAATGGGGGTAGTTTCCTCAGTAAAGGAGCCTCAGAGGCTTATAGGTTTTTAGAAGACCAAACAAAGCATAATAATCACTGTGAGGTGATCAGTAATACTAGTAATGCAAATGGAAATGTAGGTGAGCTAAATGCCATCACCACTCTCCATTCTGGCAGAGTGGTTGATAACAATGTAACTATGCCTATAGTTACCCCACAAGTAGTCCCTACACCGGAGATTGAACTAGATACCGAAATAGAAACTGAAGAACCTACCCCTATAGAGGTACCAGTTAAACCACAACCTAAGAAACAAAAAGCAAAGGTTAGATATCCAGTTGAACCATACGCTAAATATAAACCACCGTTTCCCCAGAAATTAGCTATGTTAAAAAGAGATACAAACTTTGACGAGATTAGGAAAGTTTTCAAGAATCTAACAATAAACCTACCGTTTCTCGAAGCAATTAAAAAATTATCTCACCACGCTAAGTTTCTTAAAGAGTTGTGCACTACTAGGCGTAAGACCAATATACCAAAAGACGCCTTTTTAACATAACAGTTTCCAACTTTAACCGAAAATAATGGAATTGTGAAGTACAAGGACCCTGGTCATCCTACTGTACAATGCACCTTAGGAGATTCTCACACGACCACCGCTTTATTAGACATGGGGGAAAGTATCAACTTACTCCCGTATTATTTATACAAACAAATAGGTCTACAAGAGATGCAACCTACTCAAATGACGTTACAATTAGCGGATAGGTCTATTAAATATCCTAAAGGTGTGGTTGAAAACATGCTAGTTAAGGTCCAGGATTTCTACTATCCTGTTGATTTTGTTATCCTCGATACGGAAGTCGTTAATGACTCTGTTCCGATCATCTTAGGACGTCCTTTCTTGGCAACTGCCAACGCGCTCATAAACTGTCGCGATGGTTCGATGTCCTTGTCCTTTGGACATCTTTCTGTTGAGGTAAATGTTTTCAAAATGATGAAACAGTTCCCAGATATGACTATTGATGTAGAAGTTAGCATGATCAAGAGCTTAGCTCAAGATTATTTCAAAACCACGTTTCCGGATAATCAGAAGAACAAATTCCTTTCCTTCGGAAATTCCAACTTTAACAATGACTCCCTAGTACTAGACGAAATCGAGGAAGATTTCCTTAGCATCTTTTGCAACTCTTCATCGCCACCTCGAGAGTCCCCTCCTATTGATATCCATTTATCCCTTGACGATATGACGGAAGATGAATTTTTAACCCTCTATCCCATTGATTCTTTTGACCCACCTATTGAGGAATGTCTTGTAGATCTACAAGCTTCTAATGATTTAGACCTGAGAGCTCTAGCTGAGCACCATTCACCCGTCACTCATTCATCTTCCACCACCAATGTTCCCCGCCCTCCACCTTTTCAAAGGAACATGGAGTTTGCACTTGACCCTCTTGTTTCTTCTGTGCTTAATGATTTTCTAAATCCGCCTAATACGGAAATAATTCCTGAAGAAAAGGCACATGACACCTACATTTTCAGAATTGAGACAGTTCCTACCTACACCATGAATGAGTTTTGTGCTAAACCCACATTCTCATTCTTTCCATTCTTTCCTTCTAATACTTATCCTTATCCACCAGATCTTCCACAACTATCCATTTTTTCACACTCATTCACTTGGACAACTCTCATTCAAAGATGAATAAGAAGGTGCATGCTAGATTACGTTCCAGGTCTATCAGACTTCGCTTTCATTCCACTAGGTTACGTCGTAGAAAATCTTGGTGCTTGATTCTGTTTGGGGGTGCATTCCATGTTATTTATTTATGGAAAGACCCATAACTCTTTAGGTTGTTGATATATGGAAAACTGCAGGGTATATATATATCTAGTTATTTGTTAAAGTCTTGAGTATCTGACTATAAAAGACTCATTTTATTCTTTGGTGTACTCCATTCGAATCTTATATTTTGGTAAGTGCACCATTCAGGTAACCGGGCCTTCCCTATGGAGTGTGTGGCTGTAAGTACTGGATCCTAAGTCCACGGTTAACGTAATTCACGCTTTTCACTTTTGTACGTTTTCTCTGTTTTTGAGTCATGTTTATCTATGGAGTGATTTACGCCTAAACTGCTTATTATGTTCATAAAAATATCAAATCTAGCAAGTCTAGGGATATCTGACTTTAAAAGACCCACGTTTTAAAACAAATTTTCAAAAACCAGTTTTCAAAAATTTGTTTGGGGGTGGGGTGTTTGGTTTTTCCATTCTTGATCACTAAACTTCCTATTCTTATCCCTTCCCCATCTCGTACCTAGATTTCTTGTTGTTTGTTGTTTTGATGTTGTTTTTATTGTTTTTAGTAGTTGGATGTTAAGTTGTTCAATTCAGTAATTAAATTTGAATTTGGTTGTGTTCTGTTGTTTGAATTCAATTTTAATATAAGTTGGTTACTTTCGAATTATGCATTGTTTTTATCATTAATCCCACCTGCCCGAATTGTTTGGGGGTGGTATTAAATAGCTTAGCATAATTCGTTTATATGATCGCCTATTTTAGAATTTGTTTTGGAGTGAGAGTTGAGAATATGACCGATATGGGCATCGCTATGAATAGATATTGTGGTAGGATGAAATCTCGATGTGTTAGGCAGTTTCTATCCTAAATTCAACCTAAAAGATATTAGGGTTGTTTTAGAATCAAGAATATGAGTTGTTTCCGTTTTCGGTTTTGAAAATTTTATTATTTCTGGTAATTGCCTTAAAGCTTTTTGGCAACTTCCCGATTCGTCGTAGCAATTTAAAACCTATAAAAATTGCATTCATTCTACACTCACAACCCCAACTACATCTCACATTCATCTCTCACATTTCACTCCCACTTTACCTTATTTTTCCTTCGCGACTTCGCCTATCATCCTCCCGGCGAAGACTCGGAGGAGGCGCCACCTACCTACGCCTAAGCTTTGTCCGGAGAAATCCTACCCTGAGCGTGACCTGCGCCCTCTTTAGCCCAAACCTGAGCGCCACCTGCGCCCAAAACACTGGAATTCCAGTTTTCATCCTGCGCGCACCCTGTGCCCATCCCAGGCTAAAAGTAAGCGCACCTACGCCCAAGTGCCTTGAACTCGAAATTCACCAGAGCGCACTCTGTGCCCAACCCAAGCATAGTTGGAGCACACCTGCACCCTGGCCCCTGCGGGCACCAAAAATTTCCAGTTTTCTGAGGGTTGTTCTAGGATAGTTGCAGCTGTTACTGTTTTGTGATGACATCCCCTCGTATCATACCGGAGCAGTCTTTTGAAGACTTGTTCCAAAGTCACACCTATGGTGCATGGTTTCGCGAGGTGATCATACAAGCAGGCTGGGAACCACTAATGCTAAGTCCTGATGAACTTTATTCTCCTGCACTTACATCTTATTTTTATGATAATTGTAAGTTCTTTGATAGACCGGATGGAGAACAAGTGTTCTCCATCATCGTTGAGGATGAAACGATGGAAATTACCAGGTTCTTCTTAGCCTTTGCTCTCGGACTTGCTATGCCCGCTGAAATACAAGACTCATGGGCCTATTTGGTAGATAATACGTACCTCTATAACTATGAGGCTTTGCATAAGCATTATGGGGCAGGAATCTTTAGGATAAAGGACCAAGGGGAATATAACATCGCCTTTGGTAGCCTGTCCATGAACGTGGGCACAGTGATGTTCTTTATAATGCTAAACATATTAGGTGAGTGGCATTTTTCTTCTACGAATGACGCCACTTGCGATGTTTTTCTTGCTCTAGCTGAGGGACGTCTTCTATATGACCTTCCCAAGACATTAATGTCTAGTTTAGCACAAGCCCAGAACATGAGGCATAAGTATCTTCTTATGCCTGTTTTAGTTTGCCATATTATGCTATGTTTCTTCCCTGTTTTTTGTGCCCGTTACACGAATCGGATTGGGGTCGACACTTTGAGACCCACCAATTCTATTATTCGATCTTTCCGTACAATGACTTGGCTGGGATGGCAGGTGCAACCTCTTTTGGTTGCCCCCCACACCCCATCCGACCAAGTGGCGCTAAACAGGTTAGCGATTATAGATGATACATGGCGTGAAGCCTGGCAAGTTATCATGACATGGCAGGACGCGAAGGAACCTCATCTCTTTAAGGATAAGTCTGATGAGGAGGAAGAGTAAGCGGGACTGCAGGTAAGTTTTTAGTTTTAGTTAGTGTCTGCTTATGTCCTAAGCAATTTAATTTCTTACTACCTCATAATGGGTGGAACTCCTATAGAGTTGCGTCAATTTTTAGTTTATATATTAGTATGTTATAACCTTATTTTGCAAATGTTCCAAAATTTCACGCGTTTCAATAGTATTTTCCTACCCTCTTTATTTAAAATACTTTGAGGACAAAGCATGCTTCTTGTTTGGGGGCATAGAAACACGTGTAATTAAGGCATCTGTTAGGATATAGATATGTATAATATGCACTTATTTTCTAGTTAAAAATTTAAAAATTTCAAAAATTCAAAAAAAAAATAAAAATAAAAAGTTTATGCTATACACTTAGGAATATTGGTATTGTTTCTTTCTCTATGCTTTGAATAATCTAGAAGTCTCACGTAGCATTTGCATTAGAATAAATTGTAGAAACTTAGGTTAGTATGTAGGTAATAATCTTTGCATCTAGCTATAAATATATTACATGAGTATCTATGATTGTTTGGCAGTAAGTTTCTGAAACCTAGGCTAAAGTACTTATCCTACAAATCCTGTGAGAATATAGCCTAAAGCCTTATATGAGTGAAACATTAGAGAAATGACACAAGAGAGAAGTAAAATCTGGATAGAGAAATCGCATGTCCACTTGCTTGATCATTATACCATATCCTAAGCGAGAATTTAGGCCCTCTTTGGATCGATATAGCCAGAAATTCAACCTTTATGAAATTATTTTCCGCTAGTCACCCCTCTAAGCCTTTCCTTAGCCTTTCATAAATCGCAAATCCTTTAACCTGTTACAAACAAATAAATAAAAAAAAATTAGCCTACCCATTCTTTGAATAAGTCTGAGAATAGAGATGAAGAATAGAAAAGAGAAAGTCCTTTGAAATCAAGAATTTGTCAGTCGCTTCAAATAAGAAAAGAAAGTTTCCATCCAAATATATATATATATAAAAAAAGAAACAAATAAAAGAAAATAAAGAGTTAGAACCCCAAAAAAAAATAAAATCAAAGGAGTCAAAAGCCAAAGAAAAAGAAAAATATGGCTAAGGATGGAAACAAAGTGTAGAAGCGAAAGTAAAGAACAAAGTCTTCTCTAGTTACACAATATGAAGACTCTATTATCTCAGACTTGTTCTTTCTGAATATCCACTTCCTTCTTTCTTAAACCATCTCCTAATCCCCGCAACACCTAATAAAGACCTCTAGCTCAATTAGGAATAGGCTAGTGTGATAGTAAGTGGCAGATGTGTTTGATCGACTCCGGCTTCCTTGTGTGTCATTGAGATTGTAAGGTAAAGTGTGCCCACTGCACACTGGAGTAGCAAAATTTGAGCGGAAAAATCAGAGTGGTTTTTGTCTTGACATTTATGTGAGGACCTACTTAAAGACGCTATTCCGAGTTTCAGAAACGGACCTGCTATTGCATTTCATAATATTACTCATTAAATATATGTTTATTGTAGATGATTGATTATTATGCATATATTAGGTTAGGTTTCGACTTAATTATTCTATATTCATTGCTAGTGAGATGTATAGTTAATTTATAGCATGAATAAGGAAACAATAGTTTTATTTCTTAATCGTCGTAGTATAGATGAAGTTTGCGAGTACCTTCACTGGAAAACTCTCACGAGGCTATAACTCGTCCACTAGGGAATTTCTAGTGGTCTAAGGCCTTGTTGCATATGGTAAATGCAATCGTACTCAGCGAAACGAGAGTAGTTAGAACTCCATTTTTGGTTACTTATTCTAATTTCTTATATTTACTTGAGGACAAGCAAAATGCTGTTTGGGGGTGGTTTGATAAGAGCCCAAAATTGTAGTTTTAACCCCTCAATAATCATACTTTTAGACCAATTATGCGAGTAATAAATAAGAGTTAATGCTGATTACGTGTTTTTATGTATTTCAGGTAGTAAAGTCAATTATGTGCAGAAATGTGCCACTTTGGCGAGATAAAGGAGCAAGGGTTGGTTGCTAAGAAGTTTTGTGATAAAGGCTAAGATTTAAGGAGACAAAGCCTTTGTAAAGCCCGATCAAAAGCTGAAAAGTCAACACGGGCAGAAACTGTACACAAGTCGACAGAACTTCCGAAAACCATATCTTTGGACCTCGGAATTGGGCCTACCTTACATTAAAACGACCGGCTAGGAAAGAGCTTTCCAATGGTCTAAGCCTTGACCAAATCAGAGGAGCAAAAGTGGACGAAACCTCTGCTGAAGTCGAAGCCAGCTGAAACGGGCTCTGTGGACTGAAGAAATTGGGCTTTGGGCTCGATTTTCCGGCCCAAAACATGGCTCCTCAGCCCATGCACGAAATTGTGGATCTGGTCTCCTCCTTTGTATAAAATAAGACTTAGCTCTTAAGTTAGGGGAGTTAGATAGGTTAGAGTAAAAAGTAGCCATTAAAATAGCTTCTAGATCTAGTTTTATTTGAATTCAATTAGTTAAATTAATTAGTTTCAATTCATTGTTTTAGATTAATCCTTTGAATCATTGTTCTTCATTTAGTTAGATAAATAAAATAGTTATTCTTGTCAATTCAATTTTTGTCATTTCAATTTATTAGATCTAATTTCAATTGTTGTTATTCAATTCTTAGTCATTAATTAGATTTGAAGTATTGGTTAATTAAAAGTAGTAAAGTTCACATCTTTATATATGTCATTTCATTATTCGTATCTTGTCCTTCGAATTCACGTCGTAGTATAAAACCTCCACCATTGCTCTCATTAAACTTTGGATTACTAGTCAATTGTAGAAAACTTCAATACTAAGGAACTGAGAGTAGAACGAACTTTTTACTCCACTCTATTTCGATAGAATTGAGAGTATAGAAATCTTTGATAGCTTTTTGTAATTTAGTTTAGTTTTCTTGCGTTTTGAGTTTAACGTTCATTTCGTAGGTAAACTACTCTTTTTACGTTTATCAATATTCTAAAGTTTTGGATTTAGGAAATTTCCCTATTTTTCGTAGAATTTTATTTCGAGTTGTTTAGTTTATTAATTAGATTTGGATTATGTAATCGTTTTTGCATATTTGATCGTTAGTTGAATTTTTAATTTAATTTGGTTTTTATTCAAGCATGCAATGATTTTTCCATGAATCCCACCTTCCCGAATTGTTTGGGGGTAGTATTATTATGTTTTGCATTGCTTTTATCTTATCCACCGTTTTAGAAGTTAAAATTTGCAAACTGTGAAAATATGAGTGGGTAAGATTATATATTGTTGTAGTGATGGAATTTCAATGAATAGAATTAGGAAGTTGCTATTTTGAATAAAACCAAAAAGCTATTGGTTTATATTCGGAATATGCACCTAACTTGTTTCCATTTTGGTTTTATAATATTTTGTTTCCGACAATTGCCTTAAAATTTTTGGCAACTTGTGAATATTCGTTTTAGAAACTAAAACCCTATAAATACTTTATTCACTCTACACTCACAAACCACACCTCTCACCTTGCACTCTCACTTTTCATTCCTCATTTTTCTCTTAGTTTTTCACTGCAGAGAGCACTCGTTATAGTTATCACGGGCACCACCTACATACATAGGCTAAATCCTGAAGCACCCGCTTTGAGCCCCTAGAACTTCGAAAGCAAAGGCAAGAGCGGACCACGCGCCATTTACGGACCAATTCTGAGCGCACCCTGCGCTGTAGTGTCTTGACCTTAACCAAGACAGGAGCGCACCCCGCGCCTTGCCCTTCACAGCCACTTAAATTTTTGATTTTTTGTGAGTTTTTCTAGGGTTGTTTGCAGCACTTCTAGAGTATATTCGTTATGATGACACCGCCTCATATCATATCGGAGCAATCTTTTGAAGATTTGTTCTGAAGTAACACCTATGGAGGATGGTTCCGTGATAGAATCGTTTAGTCAAAATGGACACATCTACTGGTAAGTCCTGATGACTCATATTCACCTCAACTTACTGAATATTTCTATAATAATTCAAGGTTCTTTTGTCAAACAGATGGAGAACAAATGTTCTCTTTCGTAGTTAATGATACGACTATGGATTTCAGCAAGTTCTTAGTTGCTTTTGTTATGGGACTACCTATGCCTACTCCTACAAACTCATGGGCATATCTAACTAATAATGCATACCTTTATAACTATGAGTACTTTCACGAGACTTATGGGGGAGGGGTTTTTTGTGTAATGGACCGAGGGCAGTATAACATAGCCTTTGGTAGCCTATCCCTGAATGTAGGCCTTACCATGTTCTTCATTATGATGAATATTTTAAGGGATTGGCAGTTTACTTCTATGCATAGTACCGCTGGTGACATTTTCCTCGCTTTAGCTGAGGGACGTTTCCTATATGACATTCCTAAGGTTTTAGTGGCTAGTCTAGCTAGAGGAAATAGTGTGAGGCATAAGTACCTTCTTATGCCTATTTTGGTTTGTCGTATCATGTGTTGCTTTTTTCTTGATTTATGTACCTGCTACACGGATTGGGTTGGGGTTGAAATTATGAGACCCACCAATTGCGTTGTTCGTTCGTTTCGTGTTATGACTTGGCTAGGATGGAGGGTACAACCTCAATGGGTTGCTCCTTACACCCCATTGGACCGAGTAACACTTAACAGGTTAGCACGGGTTGATGATACATGGAGAGAGGCTTGGCAAGTTATCATGGCATGGCAAGGCGCAAAAGAACCTCGCTTCTATGTAGACGAGGATGATGACGCCTAAATGCTGGATAGGAGGTAAGTTTTTATTTTTGTTCTTGTCTGCTTATGTCCCAAGCAATTTACCTTTTTGTTACCCCATAACGGGTGGAACTCATATAAAGTTGTGTCTGTTTTATTTATCTATATTAGTATATATGTTTTAACTTTGTTTTGCTGATGTTCCAAAATTTCACACGTTTCCATAGTATTTTTCTACCCTTTTTATTTCAATACTTTGAGGACAAAACATACTTTTGTTTGGGGGTGACATAGAAACACGCGTAATTTAAATCATCTATTAAGATATAGATATGTATAATATGCACCTGTTTTGTAGTAAAAAAATCAAAAATTCAAAAATATAAATAAAAAGTTTATGATATACACTTAGGAATATTGGTATTGTTTCTTTCTCTATGCTCTTAATAATCTAGAAGTTTCACGTTAGCTTTTGCATTATAATAGTTTTTAGAAACTTAGGTTAATATGTAGGTAATAATCCTTGCATCTTTCTATAAATATATTGCATGAGTATCTATGTTTGTATTAGCAGTAAGTTTCTGAAATCTAAGCTAGTATACTTATTCTACAAATCCTGTGAGAATATAGCCTAAAGCCTTATATGAGTTAAATATTTGAGAAATGACACAAGGGAGAAGTAAATTCTGAATAGAGAAATCACACGTCCCCTTGCTTGATCACTATGTCTTATCCTAAGCGAGAATTTAGGCCCTCTTTGGATCGATATAGCCAGAAATTCAAACCTTATGAAATTATTTTTCGCTAGTCGCCCCTCTGAGCCTTTCTTTAACCTTTCATAAACCGCAAATCCTTTACCCTTTTACAAAACAAAATAAAAATAAAAATCAGCCTACCCAATCTTTGAATGAGTCTGAGAATAGAGATGAAGAATAGAAAAAGAGAAAGACCTTTGAAACAAAGAATTTGTTAGTGCTTCAAAGAAGAAAAGAAAGTTTGCATCCAAGAAAAAAATAAAAATAAAAATAAAATAAAATAAAATAAAGAGTTAGAACTCTAAAAACAGAATCAAAAGAGTCAAAAGCCAAAGAAAAAGAAAAAAATGGCTAAGGATGGAAACAAAGTGTAGAAGCAAAGTAAAGAACAAGGTTTTCTCTAGTTACATAATATGAAGACTCAATTATCTCAGACTGGTTCTTTTTGAATATTCATTTCCTTCATTCTTAAACCATCACCTAATCCCTGCAACACCTAATAAAGACCTCTAGCTCAATTAGGAATAGGTTAGTGTGATAGTAAGTGGCAAATCTGTTTGATTAACTTCGGCTTCCTTGTGTGTCATTGAGATTGTAAGGTAAAATGTGCCCACGTCATACTGGAGTAGCAAAACTTGAGCGGAAAAATCAGAGTGTTTTTGTCTTGACATTTATGTGAGGACCTACTTAAGGACGTTATTCCAAAGTTTCAAAAACTGACCTGTTAGTGCACTTCATAGCATTACTCATTGTACATATGTTTATTCATAGATGATTGATTATTATGCATATATTAGCTTAGGTTTCAACTTGACTATTATGTATTCATTGCTAGTGAGATGTATAGATATTTGAGAATAAATAAGGAAACAATAGTTTTATTTCTTAGTCGTTGTAGTATAGATAAAGTTTGTGAGTACCTTCACTGGAAAACTCTCACGAGGCTATAATTCATCCACTAGGGAATTTCTAGTGGTTTAAGGTCTTGTTGTATATGGTAAATGCAATCGCACTCGGCGAAACGAGATTAGTTAGAACTCCATTTTTGGTCACTTATTCTAATTTCTCATATTTGCTTGAGGATAAGCAAAATGCTGTTTGGGGGTAGTTTGATAAGAGCCCAAAACTATAGTTTTAACCCCTTAACAATATTACTTTTAGACCGATTATGTGATTAATAAGTAAGAGTTAGTACTGTTATCGTGTTCTTATGTATTTCAGGCATTGGAGTCGAATATGTGCAGAAATGCGTCCCATTTGCGAGATAAAGAAGCAAGGGTTGGTTGCTAAGAAGTTCTATGATTAAAGGCCAAAATTCAAGGAGAAAAAACATTTTTAAAGCCCGGTCAAAGCTGAAAAGTCAAAGTCAACGCATGCAGAAATAGCGCATAAAAGTCAGCAGAACTTCCGAAGGCCGTATCTTTAGACTCAGACCTCGGAATTGGGCCTACCTTATGTCAAAACGACCGTCTTAAAAAGAGATTTCTAATGCTCCAAGCCCTGACCCAATCAGAGGAGCAGAAGTGGACAAAAAGGCTGTTGAAGTCATTTCTAACTGAAAACCCCTTTGTGGACTGAAGTAACGAGGTTTTGGGCTCGATTTTCCGGCCCAAAACATGGCTCCTCATCCAATGCACAAAATTATGGATCTAGCCTCTTCTATATCAAGAGACTAAGGCTCAGCTCTTAAATTATCTTTTTTTGTTTTTTTTTAATAATCTAGAGGTTATGGCTAACCTCAACCTGTATTTGATGAAAAACGGGAATACATAGTGCCTATTCTATCTTCCTCTATTATATGATGTAACTTTTCATCTAGAGGAAGCGAAAATAAAACAACACCTTCTTCTGGCGATCTATATATTTTTGGAAGGTAGTCGGCTGCCTGATTTCCTTCTCGAAAGATATGACTAAAAGAGCATTTTACAAATGAGCGAGTAAGACTTCTAATATAGGCGACCATATTAGAACAATACCATGGGCATCGCTCACTACCATTTAAAATGTTTATGGCTCCCAGAGAGTCAGAATTGACTTCCATATTTTCCATACCCAACTCTTGGGCCTGCTTAAGCCCAACTGCAATGTCTTAAATTTCCTGATATATGATAGAGTTCTTTGACGAGCAACCTGCATAAGCGAGAACAAATACCCCAAGCCATCCTGTATAGTCCCTCCATATCCATTTCCATTTTTCTGGACCGATCCATCAGTATTGAGAATGAAAGCTTCATGTGCCACTGACTTCCACCTGCACCAAATAACTTCCTGAGGTTTGAAGTTTATTTGCAGCCCCAGCCTGGTAGCAAGAGCTCGAAGGGAGTAAGAGTCTTTGACATCTGACAGATTTTTCTGGATGTAAAGCTTCATTGTGGCCATAATCCTTGAGCTTAGCTGTTGGGTTATCATCAAGATGTTCTTCTTCTTCCATCTATTTCTTTCGCACCAGAGTTTGTGAATAGTGGCTCCAACAAAAGCTTTAAAGATATCGACACAAGTGGAGCTTTGTCGACATAGCCTGAAAATGCTATACCATTCCGAAGTAGAATCTTGTACCAGCTCCCCTAGTCCAAGATTGTTTTTCACAGTGGCCCAGACTTGTTTAAAGTAGTGACAATTAAAGAATAAATGCTTTGAGTGCTTAGAGGATATACCGCAGAGACTGCATTCAGAGAATTGCAAGGTCTTCTTCTGTATCAAACGATCTTGGGTGGGAAGACAATTTGAAAGCAATTGCCACAATGTAAACGAGAATTTTGGGATAGAGATTTTTTCCCAGACCACTCTGTACCATTTTACCTTTGGTCTCTCTTTTCGCAGAACTGCATACCCTGATTTTACTGAGAAGTCACTCAAGCTACTCGATGACCAAATAACCTCATCTTTGTCTAGATAATAATTCACTTCAGTACCCAAGAGCGCGAATGAGTTTCTTGCAACTGTTGATTCCCAAAGAGGCTGACTTGAACACCATGGGTCGTGCCAGAAGAGGGTGTTAGTCCCGTTAGATATAACATATCAGACATATTTTCAAGCAATGTTCCGATGCTTCAGTATCCCCCTCCATACCCAAGAGCAGCTTGCCGGTGTTTTCATAGTCCAAAAGGACTACTTTATCTATTGGCTCCATGTCCAGTTTAACCACAGTGATCCATCCTTCTCAGCTAATCTGAAAATCAGGCCGCAGTAAGCAGCCTTGTTCCAAGTTCTTGCATCAATCATACCCAGCCCACCTTGCTCTTTAGCATACCTCAATACTTCATGGCTGACATGATGCATCTTCCTTGTCATATTGGGACCATACCATAAAAAATGATTGCAAATCTTAGATACATTGTCTAGGACTTTCTTTGGTAATACAAAGGTTTTTTACCAGTAGACTTGAAAGGATGAGAGAACTGACTGGATAAGTTCAAGTCTACCGGCCCTTGTCAAGGATATATTCTTCCAATTTGAGATTCATGAAGTCAATTCTCTACCATAGGAAGACAATCTCATATACCTTGCCTTGAAGAAGTAAGAGGTAGACCAAGATATATAAGAGGCGGAGATATAAGAGGTATACCCAAAGCATTAGCCAAGTCCAATCCTGCTTCATGAGACATACAACCAACCAACAGAGATGATTTAGCTGAGTTGATATGCAATCCTGTGAGGAGCAAAAACTGCAGAAGAATTTCCTTGATTGCAAGAATAGAAGCCATATCTCCTTTGCAAAAAAGAATAACATCATCCACAAAAAATAAGTGAGAGATACTCAGCCTCCAGCATTTAGAATGTGGATGAATGTGTCTAGCGTAGAGGGCTTGATTTAGAAGGCCAGAGAGCACCTCCATCACAAGGACAAATAGATACGGTGAAATAGGGTCGCCTTGCCTTAGTCCTTGTTCACCTTCAAAGAATACTTCAGATATTCCATTGATGATAATGGAATAAGAAGGGGTGGTGAAGCATATCGATAACCACTCTATAAAGAGAGGAGGGAAACCAAATCTCTGCAAAATCATACCCATAGCTTCCCAATTGACTGAATCAAAAGCCTTCTTTATGTCTATCTTGATTGCACAATTCCTGGTGCCATATTTCTTGGTGTAACCTCGAATAAGCTCATGTGCAAGTATAATGTTATCTTGGATGTTTATGTTTGGTACAAAGGCAGACTGAGCCGAAAAGATTAAGAGGGGCATATATTCCTTCATCATATCCTACTTGTTAGAAGCTTTGCCACACATTTATAAATAGTATTACAACAAGCAATGGGCCTGAATTCATCAACCTTTGAAGGTGCAAGATTTTTTGAATTAAGCAAAGGAGAGTGGAGTTTATACCTCTTGATATGGACTTTTGATTGAACATATGCTGGATTGCAAGAGAGAAGTCTTCACCAACAATATCCTAGGCTTTCTTAAAGAAGAAAGAATTGAAACCATCAGGCCCAGGCATTTTGTTATCATCCATAAAGAAGAGTGCTTCCTTGATTTCCAAGTTATCTATATCCTTGATCAATCTTGCGACACTATCAGGGGGTAACACTTGAAGATTAAGTTGCTTCAAAATCCGAGGGTTACATGAGGATGAAAAAGAAGTACCCAACAAATTTTTATAGAAAGATATGAAAGCATGAGCAACATTAGCCTGGCCCTCCTGCTGGGTTCCTTGAGAATCCAATATAGACCAAATGTTGTTCCTAGTCTTCTTTCCTTTACAGCATTGTGAAAGAAAGCATTACCTTTGTCACCAAATGATAGCCAGTCAGTGTTTGTCCTCTGCATGAGGTCATACTCCTCCATAAGCATAAGATCGCAAAGCTCAAATCTACGGATTCTTTCTAGATTAGAGAGATGAGAATCAAAAGGTCACTTCTGCATATGCATTTGGATATCTTCTAGATTGGCCCTGGCAGCTACCACTTGATTTTGAAGGTCCGTGGAACTGAATCTAGGCCAGCCTTTGAGAGCTTCCTTGAACATCTTTAATTTCTTACAAAGCATGAAAGATGGATTTCCTTGTCTAAGAATAGACCAGCACTTTATAAGAGTGTCCTTGAAAGAAGGATTTACAACCCAATAATTACAGAACCTGAATGGTGCCCTGCATGTATAAGAGTTGGAGATCGAGATAACTATAGGCGTATGGTCAGAAAGACCTTGGGGTAAAAATTCCACTCCAGAAGATGAAAAATGGGTAGCCCACAAGGAATTGATAAGACACCTATGTATCTTAGAACATCTCCGCATGGAACCATCACCATTGTTAGTCCAAGTAAAGAAACAACCACTAGATTTATGATCATAGAGACTTACAATGTTGAGACAATTTGCAAAGGGAGTAGTTTCCCTAGGATGCACCAAATCAGTACCAATCCTCTCATGAGAATAGAGGACATTGTTAAAATCACCATCTACACACCAAGGACCCGAGAAGGATGAGTAAAGACTGATGAGATCTTGCCAGAGTATCAACCTTTCCGATCTATTATTACTTGCATAGACTGCCGTAAAATGAAACATTTGTGCTGAGGCAAGGATGGTGACCTGAGCATGTATAAATTGATCGCTCTCCAAAATCTTTTGAACCCCAAGAACTGAAGGATCCCATGAAAACCAAATGCTTCAAGAAACTGCACTAGAGTAATTATGTTCAAACTTCCAAGAAGGGCAGCAGACATTGCTAATAGTCAAAAATTTTGCTTGTCGGACTTTAATTTCCAAAAGGCAAAAACAAGCTAATTTATTCTTAACTCTGAAAGCATTTAGAGCATTTGCTTTATTCAAATCATTTAAACCCCTAACATTATAAGTGCTATCTTCATAAGATCATATTTTGTTTTTCCTTTGTTACCCGAGCCTTTGGCCCTGCCTCTACCTCTTTTTCCTGAGCTCTGCAGTTGTTGTTGCTGCAGCTAGGCTCTAGTAACAACTTGAGATGGCATTTGCAATCTTGTGACTTGCGGGGAGGTCACAATATGATCATCAAAAGGTTCCTCATGTGTCTCTGAGATGTTGTCATCTATACCATCCTCTTCAATGACTAAGGTTGCATACACATTATTGTCGACATTAAACTAGAAAAGTTCTTCTTCCGTTAAGATTCCTTCCTCCTGTTCAAGGACTGATTATGTCTATTCATGAGCTGTATAGACCATAACTTCTTTTCCTCGGGAGTTTCCACTGTACTGCTCTGGTACTCGAGAGAAGGTAGGGCTGCCTGAATTCTCAAAGAACTAAAGGGAGAATTTCCTGGCAGGCAGTTCAACGAAGAGCCATCAGTGGGTGTTCTAAGAAGCCGAGAAATATGAGGAGTGGCTAGTAGGGGCCTAGCGAACCAGAATTATCCTCATTATTCCGTGAGAGAGACTGGCTTGGCCGAGGTAGTGATAGGGAGGAAGGAGACCTCACTGTCGCCATAGCAGTACTAGGAGATTCCCTAGATACTACTGCATCCATGAGAGAGGTAGGAGATCGAGCTGACATCCTTGCAGTACTAGGAGATTCCCTAGTGACTACTACGTCATTGATAGAAGATACTACTTCAGAAATAACTAGGGCAGTAACATTCAAATTTGTGGCATCTTGCGTGCTTGAACAAGCGACAGGAGCCGTAGCAGAGGGATTTTGTTCCCGAACAAGACTTGTTCTGGGAACCCACACTTGAGTAGGAGCTGCTAGGCATCTAACTGTTGGGTGTCCAAACCTACAACATCTAGTGCATGACGGGGGTTTCCAAGGGTACTCCACGTCGACATAAACATGTTTGACACGTATCTTCAATTTAATTGATGTTGGAAAATCAAAGTCCAAAGGTATTGTAACACAGACCTTCGCAAAATTGAGCCTTTTCTTCATAGAAGTTGCTCCATCCATACAGAGTGGACCCCCAATAAAACTGGCTAGGAAAGATAGTCCCTTCTTAGTCCATAGCTCTTTCGGAACTTTTGAAAGTTTTGCCCAGATTGGCACAGTTGAAACGTTGTTCCTTTAACTTTCCGCTTCCGGTGACCATGGCATAACGACAAAGATCTTGCCAGCAGTAAAGATAGGACCACCTTCAAGGAAAGCTTGCTTGTCTTCAGAAGTAGAGAAACTTATGTAAAACAAGTCCTTGTCTGTAGTAATATCCATAGACCTTTTTAACTTCCAGGCTTTCTCTAAAGCATTCTTAACAAAGGGAAAACTCATCCTTTTGTCCAGGAACTAACCTATTAACACTTCTTCCCATTCAGCAATACCCTCATCAATAATATCCTGGGGTACTACTGCTGCCCCCTCGTCAAAGGATGGAGTGCAAGGTTCTAAGATAGAGTTAGAAGATGCTAAAGTCGAGTTGGCATTTTGAAAAAGTGAGCTCCAGCGGAATGGTTGAGGAGGAGTGGATGCTGATGCCATTGAAAGGAAGAATCTTGAGAAAAGAGAGGGTGCGAATCAAGCCTTATGTTCCAGTCTCTGAAGAACTCACACAGCTAAGTTGCGGAGGATTTTACCCCAGATTGGAAGGAAAAGAGACGCTCCAATTCAGAACACTCACTGTGACCAGTGATGGATTTTACCCGAAGTGGAAAGAAAAAAGAAGAGGAGATAAGCTTATACACCAAACTAAACTTTTTGACTAAAAGAGGGAAAAAGAGGAGCACAAGATCATTTGAATGACTTAAGTTATGTCACTCCCAATCGCCCAGTAAACGGTCCCCATTTTTTTTGCAAGACAAAAAAAGTCACTTTTAAGTTATCTAGTTAGTTATCAAGAAATTAGTTTTTAGAATCAAGACTTAGTTTATATTTCAAGTTTAGTTTCTAATTCAATACTTAATTCATAGATTTAGTTTGTCTTAAATTGATAATTAGTTATTCATAATCTTAGTTTTAAATTCAGTTTTAATTCATTTCGAATCATTATACTATTGTTCAATTAGATTTATAAAGTTAATTACTTATTCAATAATGACTTGTTCTTATTGTTTTTGTTTTAGAAATGATAGTACAATGATTCAAGGTTAAAACCTCTATTAGAGGGGTTTGAGGAAACCTTGATGATGACTTGATTTTCGATTAGCATGGATATAGTTGTAATGTTTTATTTTACTCTAGAAAGTAATTAGTTTACCATGAGAATGGGTTTGATTACTTCACATGCTAGTTATTAGTTGGTAGAGATTACCATGAATAATTAGGGATTAGAAACACCCAACCTTTACGTGAAAACGTAAGGATTAGGATTACCACGTATTCTATGCTAGTTTATTAAAACGAATCAAGGTGGAATCAAATTCCCCTTCATTCTCATATTGTCAATTTAGTATTGAACTGTCGTGGTTTGATTTATATCATCTTGATTGTTGATTCACCATCGCAGTTAAATTCAATCCATTACTCTCACGACTTTGTTAGCTTACATGAACTAGGAAACTTCACATCTAAACGACTAGGAGTGGAATGAATTATCTACTCTAAACATAATGCATTGATAACGAGAGTAGAAAACTTTGATATTAAGTATGGAAAATAGTTTTAGTTTTACTTATTCGTGAGTTCAATTACTTATTCGTAGGTAAAACTAACATTTTCCCTATTATCATTCGTAGTTCAATTACTTATTCGTAGAAAACATTTTAGTTTTAGGAAATCAGACCACACTAACTGTTCAGTAAACTATATGCCAGTTTGACTTGGAACAAGAGATAATGTTCTTGAGAGCCTAAACTATATGCCAGTTCCTAGAGCTCTCGATACATCAAACATAGGGGTTGCTAGGAAGATATGGGTTGGATCCAGATCCTATCACACATTCATTAGCCTGGAACTATATCGGCATGATGGCGCTGAGGAAGACTCCCCCACTGTTGTTCGGACGATAACCTATTCATTTTTTAAATAAATAGGACCTGTCGTTATGAACACAGTGTCGTGCTCATGGTACCAAGTTGGCTTCAGCCTTGTCAATAGGAAGTCGCGTAGCTTCCAAAACTCCAAGCGCGATATCAACATCATTAATATAGTGTTTGTTGGTAACAGGTAGTTCATCAGTTCGTCCCAAATGCCTCATCTCCACAATCATCTCCCTTTCAGGGGAATCTGGAGATCTTAGCGAAAAGGGAATTTTGTCACTCACCTCCCTCCTATCACTAAATCGAGGAGGAGGGAGAGCAACAGTTACATCAGTTGTTTCAGGAATACCGTTTCCCTTGCGATTATCAAGGAGGGAAGGGTCAACAGTCCGAAGGACATTGTCACCACTTTGTTCAGAACCTATGGGAGGATCTGGAACTGGTAGTGGTACAACTACTTTCTTAAAACCAGAATGGGGAACAGTCACAGGAACCTTAAAAAGTGTTTCTTTACTAATAGAGAGAGGGCGAAGCCTCACTTTCTTACCAGATGGGGCAACATCAGAAGCAGAAATAGGATCAGTTCTTTTCAATTTATAACGGTTGGACGTACGCACTTCCCTTTTAAAATTACTAGCCACAAGCAGTTCAGGGCCTCTCCCGCCAGTGATCACACAATCATCACTGACAGCTAGGCTCCTGAACTAGGCCCGATGTCACAACATCACTAGAGGCGGCAGTAGAACTTTTCTCCTTACAATTTCCTCTCCATCTAGTAATCAAGGAGGATTCCTCCTGAACTGGAAGAGGAAGAAGTCCCGCATCCTGATCCACAGGAGGGGGAAGTACGGTGTGCCCAGAATTCACAGTGTTTATCCCAAAAAGGGAAAAGCCAGGGGACATAGCCAGCAGTTCTTCAGCAGACATGTTGAGATATTCAAAAAGATGGGTGGGATCAGGAACTATCACCCAAGGCATCCTCTGTTCCTTGGGGATCTTCTTGATGAAGTCCACCATTGCAGCATCAGTAGCAGATAGTTGATTCCAGGGGGAAGAGTCATCTAAGGAATAATAGCAAAGAAATTCAGGCGAAAGACTCTTATATTAAATTACAAAGTTCCTGAGTAAGTAGACTTACTGGTTAGAGCATGGGTGTGTTTTATGGGAACAGGAATTCCCATTGGTTCACCATCAGCATCAGAAGGACGAACGTCCCACGCATCACCCAACACACAAAGGTGGTAATCATCCCAGCCTTCGTCACTCTGCTTCCATTCAAAAAAGACGATCGGAGAGTTCTTATCTCTGGTCATGAGGTAGTAGTAGGATTGGTCTCAAATACGCCGGACCTCGTAAAAGTACCTAAAACCCCAGTGATTCAGAACAAATCCATGTCTCTTGGCCAACATGGCAGAGTACATAACGGTTCTGTAGAACAAAGGTGATGCTTGACTAAGAGCAAGATTAAAGTGAATCAAGCACTCTCTTAATAGTGGGTGTAGGGGAAGAGTGAATCCGGCCCTGAGTTGACCAATGGTGATAAGCGCCATGATAACAGTTGTTTTACGTATTCTAACTATCTATGCGTGAACACAAATAATCAAATTACGTAAATACGTGTTTATATCAATATTCCTACTCTCAATAATGAAGTAATATCAGAGAGTCAGGATTCGTTCCACTCTTAAACCCTCAAGACTTAAATTGAATTCAACTAATCAAACCCAAAAGGAACAATAGTGAGCGTAATGATTTGATGTGAATTTTCTATTCTACCATTCCCAACAATTGAATCTAAACAAGACATAATATAAAGATTTGAACTTTATTTGTTTAAACTTAATTTGAAACTACTCATGCAATAATTGAATTAAACTAATAATGACAAATAAGTAAATCTAAGGATTTAGGCTAATAAATAAATGAAAATGAAACTAGATTATGGAGAACTAATTAACTTTATTTATCTAATAGAACAATAAGAACAAGATATGATTGAATGAATAACAACTATTTTATTTATCTAATGAATGATATTCAATGATTTAAATAACTAAGCTAAAACAAAGAATGAAACTAATTAATGGAATGAAAACTAAGTAATTAACTAATCTAGATCTAACTTTTTCTAACCCTAAACTCCATTAACATTAGCTTCCTAACCTAACTGCCATTAACAAAGAGTCAAGCTTTTGTTTTTATACTTCCAAATCCAAAAATCGTGCATGGGCTTGGAGCCATGTTTTGGGCCGGAAAATCGGGCCCAAAACCCAATTTCTTTAGTCCAAAATGGGCTCTTCAGCTGCAGTTGGCTTTGACAGATGTTTTGTCCACTTCTGCTCCTCTGATTGGGCCAAGGCTTGGACCATTGGAAAGCTCTTTTCGAGTCGGTCGTTTTGACATAAGCTACTCCCAATTCCGAGATCTGAGTCCAAAGATACGGCCTTCGGAAGTTCTGCTGACTTGTGCACTCTTTCTGCCCGTGTTGACTTTTCAGCTTTTGACCGGGCTTTACAAAGGCTTTGTCTCCTTGAATCTTGGCCTTTATTCACAGAACTCCTTAGCAACCGACCTTTGCTCCTTTATCTCACTAAAGTGGCACATTTCTGCACATAATAGACTTTGAAGCCTGAAATGCATAAAAACACGTAATCAGTATTAACTCTTAATTATTACTCACATAATTGGTCTAAAAGTATGATTGTTAAGGGGTTAAAACTACAGTTTTGGGCTCTTATCAAACCACCCCCAAACAGCATTTTGCTTGTCCTCAAGCAAAGATGAGAAATTAGAATAAGTGACCAAAAATGGAGTTCTATCTACTCTCGTTTCGCTGAGTGCGATTGCATTGACCATATGCAACAAGGCCTTAAACCACTAGGAATTCCCTAGTGGACGAGTTACAGCCTCGTGAGAGTTTTCCAGTGAAGGTACTCACAAACTTCTTCTATACTACAACGACTAAGAAATAAAACTATTGTTTTCTCATTCATGTCTCAACTATCTATACATCTCACTAGCAATTGAATACAGAATAATCATGTCGAAACCTAAGCTAATATATGCATAATAATCAATCATCTACGAATAAACATATATACAATGAGTAATGCTATGAAATGCTTAGCAGGTCCGTTTCTGAAAACTCGGAATAGCGTCCTTAAGTAGGTCCTCACATAAAAGTCAAGACAAAAATCACTCTGATTTTTCCGCTCAAGTTTCGCTACTCCAGTGTGCAGTGGGCACACTTTACCTTACAATCTCAATGACACACAAGGAAGCCGGAGTCGATCAAACACAACTGCCACTTACTATCACACTAACCTATTCCTAATTGAGCTAGAGGTCTTTATTAGGTGTCATGGGATTAGGAGATGGTTTAAGAATGAAGGAAATGGATATTCAAAAGGACAAGTCTGAGATAATAGAGTCTTCATATTATATAACTTAGAGAAAACCTTGTTATTTTCTTTTGCTTCTATACTTTGTTTCCATCATTAGCCATATTTTTCTTTTTTTTTTTCTTTGGCTTTTGACTCCCTTTTATTCTATTTTGGAGTTTTTATTTATTTCTATTTTTCTTTTTCTCTTCTTTTCTTTGGATGGAAACTTCTTTTCTTTTTCTGAAGCAACTAACTAATTTTTGTTTACACAGGTTTTTCTCTTCTTCTTTCTTCACTCATTCTATTCTCAGACTTATTCTAGATTGGGTAAGTTGAATTTTTTTTTTTTTTTTGTTTTGTAACAGGGTAAAGGAATTGTGGTTTATGGAAGGCTAAAGAAAGGCTCGAGGGGCTTAACTAGCGGGAAAATAATTCATAGGTTTGAATTTTTGGCTATATCGATCCAAAGAGGGCCTAAATTCTCGCTTAGGATATGGTTTAGTGATCAAGCAAGTGGACATGTGATTTCTCTATCCGGATTTTACTTTTCCCTTGTGTCATTTCTCAAATGTTTCACATATAAGACTTTAGGCTATATTCTCACAGGATTTGTAGAATAAGTACTCTAGCCTAGATTTTTAAACTTATTGCTAACAATCATAGATACTCATGTAATATATTTATAGATAGATGCAAAGAGTATTACCTACATATTAACCTAAGTTTCTAACAATTATTCTAATGCAAAAGCTATATGAGACTTCTAGATTATTAAGAGCATAGAGAAAGAAAACAATACCAATATTCCTAAGTGTGTAGCATAACTTATTTATTTATATTTTTGAATTTTTGAAATTTTTACTAGAAAACAAGTGCATATTATACATATCTATATCCTAACAGATGCCTTAATTACACGTGTTTCTATGCCCACCCCCAAACAAGAAACATGCTTTGTCCTCAAAGTATTTAAATAGATAGGGTAGGAAAAATACCATGGAAACGGCGTGAAATTCGGAACATCCGCAAAACAAGGTTATAACATACTAATATAGAAAGAAAACGGACGCAACTCTATAAGAGTTCCATCCATTATGGGGTTAACAAGAAATAAATTGCTTGGGACATAAGCAGACACTAACTGAAACTAAAAACATACCTCCACTTCAGCGTTTAACTCGTCATCCTCCTTTTCTATAAAGAAGTGAGGTTCCTTCGCGTCTGCCATGCCATGATAATTTGCCATGCTTAACGCCATTTATCATCTATGATTGCTAACCTATTAAGCCACTTGGTGGGATGGGGTGTAAGGTGCAACCCGATGAGGTTGTATCCTCCACCCTTGCCAAGTCATTGCACGGAAAGATCGATAATATAATTGGTGGGTCTCACAATGTCTAACCCTAAACCCAATCGTGAAACGGGCACAAAAATAGGAAAGAAACATAGCATAATACGTGAAATTAGAACAGCATAAGAAGGTACTTATGCCTCATGCTATGGGCTCGAGCTAAACTAGACATCAAAGTTCGGGAAGGTCATGGCACATACGCCCCGTGGCTAAAAAGAAAGGAAGGCGCCGCAAGTGGCATCATTCACGTAAGAAAAATGCCATTCCCTAAAATGTTTAGCATGATCCAAAACATAACAGTTCCTATGTTCATGGACAGGGCTACCAAGGGCTTACATTATATTCCTCTTGGTCGACGATACGGAAAATGCCCGCCCCATACGACTCATGCAAAACTCATAAGTGTAGACATACATATTATCTACCCAATAGCACCATGGGTCTTGTATTTCAGCGGGCATAGCAAGTCCAAGAACAAATGCTAGCAAGAACCATAAGCGGTTCCCGATCTACACGTGTGTGATCACTTTACAAAACCAAGCACCATAAGTAGTGCTTTGAAACAAATCTTTGAAAGACTGTTCTAGTATTATTATAGGAGATGTCATCTCGAACTACGCCTCTGAACAGCTGTGAATGAACCGGGAACAACCCGCTGAAAACTGGAATTTTTCTGGTCGACGGAAGTCGGGCTCGAAAGGCCAACTAGGGCTGAAGTCGTCGCTGTGTATTTGGAATTCCAGTGTTTGGCGCGAAGTCGCTGACCTTGGGCGGGGCGCTCTGAACAAAATTTCGACAAAAGTGTGAGAGGCTGGCCCTCCTAGCGTGGCGGGCAAGCCTCCGAGGTGTTGATTCGTGAAAAATGCGATTTAAACGTGGGAAGCGTGGGAGTGAAAGGTGAGAAATGGAAGTTAGGTGTAGTGTGGGTTGTGAGTGTAGAATGAATGAAGTTTTTATAGGTTTTGAATTGTTAAAACGAATCGGTAAGTTGCCAAAAGCTTTAAGGCAATTTCCGGAAACAATAAAATTTCGAACCAAAAGCGAAAACAACTCATATTCTTGATTCTATAACAACCCTAATATCTTTTTTACATTGGATTTAGACTAGTAACTTCTAAACTCTCTTAGATTTCATCATACCACCACATCTAATCATAGGTATGCCAATTATGACAATATTCTCAACCTTCACTCCAAAACAAACTCTAAAATAGAGGATCTTCTACAAATCATGATAGAATAAATAATACCACCCCAAACAATTCGGAAGGTGGGATTAACAATAAAATCCATGCACAATTTGAAAAGAACAACATTATATTAAAATTGAAATTCAAACAACATTTAACTACCAAATTCAAAGTTAACTACGGAATTTAACAACGTAACATCCTATCTACTAAAAATAATAAAAGACAACATCAAAACAACAAACAAAGAGAAATCTAGCTACTCTTAAAGGGAGTGAGGTGGGGATAAGAATAGGAAGTTTAGTGATCAAGCATGGAAAAACCAAACACCCCACCCCCAAACAAATTTTTGAAAACAGGTTTGTAAAAATTTGTTTTAAAACGTGGGTCTTTTAAAGTCAGATTCCCTAGACTTAAAGTGATATATATGTATTTACATGCAGTTTCCCATATATCAATAATCTAAACAATTGTGGATCTTTCCATAAATAGTTAACATGGAATGCACCACCAAACAGAATCAAGCTCCAAAACTTTCTACGACTATACTTCGTTGAATAAGAAGGAGTCCAAGTGAATGATCGTGAGTAAATGAATGGTTTTGGAAAATACTTGGAATGTGGATAAGTGTTAGAAGAAAAGGGTGGGAAGAATGATTGGATTTTATGAGGGATTAACTCAGGTGGATGGTGGTAGGGTGGTGCTCTAGGTAGTGCTTGAGAAGGTGGATCATCACAGGCTCTTAGAAACTCGTCGAATTCCTCATCTAGGTTGTTCACATCCATATAATTATGGTATTCATCTCCATCTTTGAGGAATTCATCTATCTCGTCTATTGTGAGGTTTAGTCCATCTCTTGTATGGAGGAAGGCGGGGTTGAAAATTCTTTCTCTAGTTCAGTTATGTTCAAAGAGTCAAAATTGTGATCTTTGTCTTCTTCCATAAGAGGGTATCTATTAGTGTGGGGACTAAAGCGTCGCCACCGCACTAATGTGAGGTACAAAACTCTCAATGGACTTCACTTCTCCTTCTATAGGCAAACCTAGTTGTCCCTGTTTTGTCTAAACATGTTAACTCTACAGAAAGATTTCCAAAAGAAAGAGTCATTGAGCCATCCCGACAATTGATTTTGAGCATTGGCGGTTGCCAAGAAAGGACGCCCTAAGATGATGGGAATGGAATCATGAGCAACTTCGTGTCGAGAATAACAAAGTAAATTTGGATAGTAAAAATCCCGAACTTTAACGAGAATATTTTCAACTACACCCTTGGGATACTTAATAGAACGATCGGCTAACCGCAAAGTCATTTTGGTTGGTTGAAGTTTTGTTAGACCCAGTTGTTTATATAAATAAAAGGGAGTAAGTTAACACTCGCTCCTAGGTCTAATAAAGCAGGTTGTTATAAAGGTATCACCTAAGGTACATTGTACCGTAGGACGACCAGGGTCCTTGTACTTAACAATTCCATTATGTTCAGATAAAGAGGGATATTGTTAGTTAAGAAGGCTTCGGTGGGGTATGTTGGTTTTCCTCTTCTTGGTGCACAACTCTTTTAGAAACTTAGCGTGTCCTGGTAGACTTTTTATAGCATCTAGAAAAGGTAGGTTGATAGTTAGATTTTTAAACACTTCCCTAATCTCATCAAAATTCTCGTCCTTTTTAGACACAATTAGTCTCTCGGGATACGGTGGTTTATCTTTATGCCTAATATGAGGGGGAACATATTTGTTAACCGTTGCTTTATCTTTTATCACTTTCGAACTAGGTTTCCATATTGGAACCTCTACAGGTGTAGGGTTTTCACTTTCTATTATTGGGTTTTGTAATGTTTTCCCTTTCGGTTGTGGTTTAACTGGTACTTCTACAGTTGTAAGGTCTTCAGTTTCTATTATAGTATTTGGTATGGTATCATTTTTAGTTTGCGGGTAATCTTTAGGTATAGTCACTTGGTTATCAACTACTGCATACGAACGAAGGGTAGTGATGCTGTAGGTCCCCTTGGTTTATATTACCATTAATGAATACTTTTTATTTCAAAGGCGGTGTTTGTTGACTTAGGATTAGGCATTGCTTGACTTGGAAACACGCCGGTTTGGTTATTATTTTGGTTAGAAGACATGTCAATAACCTTTTGGCACAAAGACTGCATCATTTGCATCGTTTGTTTCATCATATTAGAGTTTTGATCATGCTGATCTTTCATCAAGTTGGAGTTTTGTTGCATAATTTGATTTTGTTTCTCCAACAAGGTCACTACTACTTTGTCTGTAGATGGTTGTATTGGAATTAAAGCTTGTTGAGCGTTCATGTCTTGATGTTGATAGTTATGGGTTATGGGTACTAAACCTCTATTCGGTCACCTAAGTTCCCTTGTCCTTGATGTTGAGTTAACTGGTTGAAGTGTGGTGGTTGTGGTGGTGTTTGTGCATAGACAAGAGGACAATAGAAGTCGGAATGCTCAAGACTACAAATGACATTACAACGAAAGTAGAGTTAATGTTCATGACTGGAGTGGGTTGTTGTTGAACGAGATGGCATATACCTTTTTAGTGAGGGCATCGATAAGAGTTTTAAGCTTCGGGATCATGTTTAACCTCAAGAGAAGAAGGAGAGGAGCCGGGAGGAATCGTTACCTCCCCAATTGTTGTTCCTCTTAGATTGATCTTCTAAGAATGTATAAGCCTCCAAGGCTCCTTTACTAAGAAAACTACCCTATCATGATATCTAGAACCTCCTTATGATAATGTGAAAGCCCCTTGAAGAAAGCACGAACAAAGCGTGTCTTTTCGCAAGAAGATTATGATGCGGGCATTCAATGAGGAGATCGATGAACGATTCCGTGCCTCGAAAAAGGATTCATGAGGATTATGGTGGAAGAAATGAATCTTGTGAAGCATTTCATCTGTCCTCGGTGGTGGGTAAAAAACTGTTCCATGAACAATTGAACAAGTTGAGCCCATGAGTCCATAGAGTTTGGCGTTTGGGCAGTTAACCAAGACGCCGCTTTGTCGGCTAGGGTGAAAGGAAACACCCTAAGTTTAACTTGTTCGGACTTACGCTTTAGGATGATGGAATGTAGTGAGAACTTGGTCTATCCACGATGCTGGTAAGGCTTCTCATGGTCTAAACCATGAAAACCCGGTAACAAGTTAAATATATTAGGGGGATTCGAAAATCCCCACTAGGTCTGCAAGAACGATGCGACTTAGGGCCATCGTTTAGGGCTTTATAAAAATCGAGAGAGGAGTCTCTTGTTCTTTAGCCATTGATGCAAGTGTAGTGTGTGAAATTCTAGATAGGCGTGTTGTATTTAATTCTTGAAAAACAAGCCTGATTCTACTAGAATTAAACTCCTCCTCCACGTAAGAGGCGAGGAGTGAAAGAAGGAGTACATGAATGCTTCCTTGCTTAAACTACGAATAGCGTCTTGTATCACGCGATTTCAGTGTATTTAACAAGTTAGAAACACTTTATAACTTTAAGGAATAGAAATTTGAACTTTCCTGTGAAAATCGGGCTATTCACGATGAATTTTCCTTATAAGGCGGGTTGGGAGCGAGTTGGGCGCGAGTGCCCCTCGCTTTTTGTCGAATGTCCAGTGTTTTGGGCGCGGTCGCGCTCAGTTTGGGCGCGGGTCGCGCTCCAGGGTTTTCAAGTTTTAGGCCTTTTATCGTACTCCAAAAAATTTGAAATTTTTATATTAATTTTCTAAGACGTCTATCAAGTAGCCTGTAAAATTTCAGATCAATCGGAGCTGTGAAAGTCCCTCTACAGCCCTTCAAAGTTTGCGAAACGGTTTTCGGACACAATACAAACAACCGAATGGTTAACCCATCCAAAAAAATCCAAAAATTGCCAAATTTTTACTGGAGACTCCTGACAGATCCTACTTGTTCCTGTAAAAAATTTAGAGCAATTGGAGTTCTACAACCTCTCCTTATTGGCTGGTGTTTCAGATATTAAGTGTTTGCAACACTGCAGAAACACACCCGAAACACTCTACTATTTAGGAGGTCAAAACAAATAAAAAATTCATAAAATTTTTACTACAAACTCCTTAGTTAGGATAGATACTCCTGTAAAAATTATAGAATTTTTAGAACTCCCTAAGTAACCTTACTCGTCTGTTTTTCAAGAACATACGGTGTGAAAACTGAAATGCAGCACTGTAAAGTTCGTATTTTTTTCACAAGGTAAAACAACTTTGAAAAATCTGAAAATATTCCAGTAAATCAACAACACATTAAATAATATGTATGAAAATTTTCAGAATTTTCGAAAATTTAGAAATACCTTCACCGCAGTGTTTTTCTCTATGAATCCCAGAGCCTATGCCTGAAGAAGCGATTGAGCGGTTCCTTAAATTCAAGAAACAAGAATGAAAAATTAAAAGGGTGGGTGGGTAGAGAATGGGGGATTGCCCCTTGGATTCAAGCAATTGAATTCTTGTCTTGAACGAGATTAAGATGGCAGCGGCGCCATTTGATAACAATTGTTTTACGTATTCTAACTATCTATGCGTGAACACAAATAATCAAATTACGTAAATACGTATTTATATCAATATTCCTACTCTCAATAATGAAGTAATATCAGAGAGTCAGGATTCGTTCCACTCTTAAACCCTCAAGACTTAAATTGAATTCAACTAATCAAACCCAAAAGGAACAATAGTGAGAGTAATGATTTGATGTGAATTTTCTATTATACCATTCCCAACAATTGAATCTAAACAAGACATAATATAAAGATTTGAACTTTATTTGTTTAAACTCAATTTGAAACTACTCATGCAATAATTGAATTAAACTAATAATGACAAATAAGTAAATCTAAGGATTTAGGCTAATAAATAAATGAAAATGAAACTAGATTATGGAGAACTAATTAACTTTATTTATCTAATAGAATAATAAGAACAAGATATGATTGAATGAATAACAACTATTTTATTTATCTAATGAATGATATTCAATGATTTAAATAACTAAGCTAAAACAAAGAATGAAACTAATTAATGGAATGAAAACTAAGTAATTAACTAATCTAGATCTAACTTTTTCTAACCCTAAACTCCATTAACATTAGCTTCCTAACCTAACTGCCATTAACAAAGAGTCAAGCTTTTGTTTTTATACTTCCAGATCCAAAAATCGTGCATGGGCTTGGAGCCATGTTTTGGGCCGGAAAATCGGGCCCAAAACCCAATTTCTTTAGTCCAAAATGGGCTCTTCAGCTGCAGTTGGCTTCGATAGATATTTCGTCCACTTTTGCTCCTCTGATTGGGCCAAGGCTTGGACCATTGGAAAGCTCTTTTTGAGCCGGTCATTTTGACATAAGCTACTCCCAATTCCGAGATCGAGTCCAAAGATGACGCCCGGAAGTTCAACGACTTGTGCACTCTTTCTGCCCGTGTTGACTTTTTAGCTTTTGACCGGGCTTTACAAAGGCTTTGTCTCCTTGAATCTTGGCCTTTATTCACAGAACTCCTTAGCAACCGACCTTTGCTCCTTTATCTCGCTAAAGTGGCACATTTCTGCACATAATAGACTTTGAAGCCTGAAATGCATAAAAACACGTAATCAGTATTAACTCTTAATTATTACTCACATAATTGGTCTAAAAGTATGATTGTTAAGGGGTTAAAACTACAGTTTTGGGCTCTTATCACGCCACTTCTTTGTAGGCCAATTCATCTGACAACCTCCCCCACTCCAGGCCGATATCATCAAGAATGTGAAATTTCTCTCGGATCAGTTCCAGGGAGGAAAGATCTCTGAAGTTTACAAGTGACCAGTTGGGATTCATGATCGGAAAAGAGAGAAAGTTTCAAGTTTTGGTTAAACCCGAAGTAGGATATCAAAAGGTTCAGTATGCAGAGAAAAAGCAGCGGAAGAGGTAATGAGGGTTCTCTCACCATATCCTTTATATGGAGATAAGATGGACGGTTACGATTAGCCCAAGCATTGCGTCTTTTCGGGATGGAACTACCATCATTACCTTTTTTGGGAAATGGTGTGTCTATTCAAGCTTTCTTTTCAGAGCCTTAATTAGTTGGATAGGTAAGCAGTTCCAGTAACAGTTTAGGAAAAATATTCTCGCGCCAAAAGTAGTGTCGCTTCAATCGCCCACGTGCTAGATGGCACGAGTGGGGCATCTGTAAGGGGGATTTCCCATCATTGAATAGATGACACGTTTATGGGAAATAGCCTAAGACTATAGATGTCCATAATGAGACGAGGACCGTTAATTTAGTTCGGTGAATAAGTGATCTCGTGCTTAGCATGAGTGTTTAGTAGACATGTGCTAGGCACGTGGCTGACCACCTCTGAGTATGACAGCTCTCCAAGTCATTAGGAACTAATATAGACAGTTCCTGAACATAAGGAAACTGAAAATGGTGATCTCTGATGGTAAGGAAGGAATCATGATGACATATCTTAGGAGTTACCTTATAGATATAATCTTCCTATACACGATGGGACATTATGATCAACAAGGAAACTTACCTCTCATAAGATATGGTCTAGATTAAGACTTCCATAAGGAGAGGAATCCTAATAGGAAGGCAGAGTCCAAAGATAGAAGGGAACTCACAAGCGGTGAGGACAGTCCTAACCCTAGGACTCTTGTAGCTCTTCCTATATAAACCAGAGAGATTCGTTCTTAGGAACTACGCAAAATAGGGTTTGATTCTCCTAAGTAAATAAGGAGATACATACGGAGCCGCCAGGTGGTTCAACCCTAAATTCACAATCATCCCATCCCTTCTCTACTCAGTCAAAGCTTCAGGATCACAAGGCACAGAGGAAGATCAGGGGATACACGAAAACTCCCCTACAAGCATCATTTCGAATCTTTTCGAGCTCGTTTATCTATAGTTTACGCTTTTCGCCTACCGCATCGAGATTATAATTAAGGGTTTTTATTGCACACATGGCATGATGCTCTAGTTCAAATGGCAGATGACAAGGTTTTCCAAAGACAAGCCTATACGGGGACATCCCTATAGGTATTTTAAAAGCAGTTTTGTATGGCCATAGTGTATCGTTCTGATGGAGAGACCAGTCTTTCCTATTTGGATTAACTATTTTCTCCAAGATACATTTAAACTCTCAATTAGAGACTTCAACTTGACCACTTGTTTGAGGATGGTATGGAGTTGCAACCTTGTGGGTTACTCCATATTTTTTCATGATATGTTCAAAAACTCTATTGCAAAAATGTGATCCACCATCACTAATGATGGCTTTTGGGACACCAAACCATGAAAAAATGTTTTCTTTTATGAACTCGATGACTATTTTGTTATCATTGTTACGATATGGTATGGCCTTAATCCATTTAAATACATAGTCTATGGCTACTACGATGTAAATGAAACCATTAGAAATTGGGAAAGGTCCCATGAAATTGATGCCCCAGACGTCGAAAAATCTCCACTATGAGAATGGGATTTAAGGGCATCATGTTACGTGCCGAAATACGACTGAGATGTTGACAACGAGCACATGCCTTGCAATGAAAGAATGCATCCCGAAAGAGTGTTGGCCAATATAATCCACATTGTAAGACCTTAGCAGTGGTTTTATTTGCACTAAAATGCCCTCCACAAGCCTGCTCATGGCAGAAGGAAAGAACGACAGATTGTTCCCATTCTGGAATGCAACGTCAGATGATCTTATTTGGGCAGTACTTGAAAAGATATGGGTCATCCCAATGAGAGTACTTTACTTGAGCCAGGAACTTCTTCCTCTGATTTCTATTCCACAATGGCGTAGTCTCTTCGGTCACTAGATAATTCACAATATCAGTATACCAGGTTGCAGAGAGGGTCGCATAAAGGTGCTCATCAGGAAAAGAATCTAAAATGGGCTCGGAATCACCGTCACTATCATCAGTTAACCTAGATAGGTGGTCAGCCACTATGTTTTCGACTCCTTTTTTATCTTTTATCTCCAAGGTGAATTCTTGCAGGAGGAGAATCCATCGGATCAACCTCTACTTAGCATCCTTCTCCACGATAAGGTACTTAAGTGCTGCATGATCAGTGTTGACTAAGGTTTTTGAACCTATTAAATATGGACGAAATTTGTCTAAAGCATAGACAATGGCTAAGAATTCCTTTTTAGTGGCCGTATAATTCTGTTGAGCCTCATTTAGAGTTTTACTTGCATAGTAAACAACTGTAGGTCCCTTATCATGTTTTTGACCTAGAACAGCGCCAACAGCGTTGTCCCTAGTGTCACACATGAGCTCAAACGGTTTCAACCAATCAGGAGGTTGAATTATAGGTGCAGTTATTAAAGCGGCTTTCAACTTTTCGAAAGCCTGCATGCATTCCAAATTAAACTCAAAGGGTGCATCTTTTATAAGAAGATTAGTTAAAGGTTTAGCAATTTTTGAGAAATCTTGGATGAATCTTCTATAAAATCTAGCATGACCTAGAAAGGCTCGTATGTCACGAATGTTTCACGAAATAGGTAGAATAGAAATTTTGTCTATTTTAGCTTTATCTACTTCTATACCAATTTAAGACACGATGTGACCTAACACTATTCTCTTTTTAACCATGAAGTGACATTTCTCCCAATTAAGGACCAGATTCTTTTCTTGACAACGCGCCAATACTTTGGATAGGTTGGATAAGCAATTGTCGAAAGAATCTCCATAGAGGGAAAAATCATCCATAAACACTTCCATGAATCTCTCCACCATATCACTAAAAATGTGTAACATGTAGCGTTGAAATGTGGCAGGTGCATTACAGAGACCGAAGGGCATACGTGCATAAGCATATGTTCCAAAAGAGCAAGTGAAGGTAGTCTTTTCTTGATCTGATTCATCAATCAAAATTTGAAAGTACCCTGAATATCCATCCAAGAAATAGTAATAAGCATGTCCTGCTAAACGTTCAAGCATCTGATCTACGAATGGCATGGGAAAATGATCTTTCCTTGTGACGGCATTCAACTTCCGATAATCAATACAAATTCGCCACATGATGGGAACACATGCTGATATTAATTCTCCTTCCTCATTACGGACCATTGTAATCCCAGATTTCTTTGGCATCACATGAATAGTGTTGACCCATTCACTGTCAGATATGGGGCAAATGATTCCAGCATCCAGTAATCTCAGGATCTCTGCCCTTACTACCTCTTTCATAGCTAGATTTAACCGGTGTTGCGGCTCTCTAGAGGTCTTGGCATGCTTTTCCAAGTGAATCCGGTGAGTGCAAATCTTTGGATTAATTCCCTTTATATCATCGAGAGACCAACCAATGGCAAAACAATATTTTTGAATCACTCTAATCAAGCACTCCTCTTCCTCTTTTGATAACTGGGATGAAATGATGATGGGATGTGTACCATCTGTATCAAGATAGATATATTTTAGGTAAGGAGGGAGAGGCTTAAGAGCAGGAGTAGGTGTTGTGGGTAACAATGTCTGTACAGGATCCTGTTATTCTATTGAAAACACTTGGGCTGGTGATGTCTCTTTATGTTCAAGTAACTCATCATCTAAAGTACATAAGGGAACCGATTCCAAAGTTACCAAGGTATCTTCTTTATATTGATCTATATCGTACTCTGAATCTCTGAAGGATAAGAACTGATGCACCTCATTATCTGGGAAAGTCCGGTCACAGTACTCTTGCACTACATTGTCTATCATACTGACTTTATCATCCAACTCTTCCTCCATCTGATGTTGCATCATCTTGAAAACATTGACTTCTACTGAGAGGTTTCCAAAAGACATGGTCATAGATCTATTATGGCAGTTTATGAGGGCATTGGCAGTTGTCAAGAATGGGCACCCTAGAATGATAGGTATGTCATCATGATCAATTTCAGTGTCGAGGATGACAAAATCAACAGGGTAGTAAAAATCCTTAATCTTGACAAGCACATTTTCGACCACTACCTTTGGGTATTTGATAGATCGGTCAGCCAATTATAATGTCATGGTGGTAGGTGTAAGCTCGTAGAAACCGAGTTGTTTAAAGAGGTAGTAGGGAAGGAGGTTAACACTTGCTCCAAGATCGAGCAAGGCAGTTGCAGTGTACTTGTCTCCTATAGTGCAAGCTAATTGTAATGTCATGGTAGTAGGTGTAAGCTCGTGGAAACCGAGTTGTTTAAAGAGGTAGTAGGGAAGGAGGTTAACACTTGCTCTAAGATCGAGCAAGGCAGTTGCAGTGTACTTGTCTCCTATAGTGCAAGGGATGGTAGGACGACTAGGATCTTTATATATTACGATTCCATTGGTCTCTGTGAGGGATGGAAATTGTTCTGTAAGGAAGGCATCTTTTGGAATGTTAGTTTTTCTTTTGTTGGTGCACATATCCTTAAGAAACTTGGCATGCTTAGGTAAATGTTTGATGGCATCGAGAAATGGCAGATTTATTGTTAGGATTTTGAATGTTTCTTTGATTTCATCAAAATTTTCATCCTCCTTGGGTGTCATGAAGCGAGATGGAAAAGGTGCCTTGGGTTTGTATTGTCTAACTGGGTTAGGTGGAGAAATTGATGGTTTAGGGACTGGAACATTGCTAGGAATATGTGGGGGTATTTGGTTTTCAATTTCCAGTTCTGGTACTAGAATGGTTACCTCTACAGGTGTAGGATCTTCTGGTAAGATTACATTGTTATCAACAGCTTTGCCATATCACAACGTTGTGACTGCCTTAATCTCTTGGGTTTGAAGATTTTGAACTTTTTGGCCTGGTAATGAACTTTTCTGGGTTTTACCTTGGGCTAACAAGTTCAAAGATTGTTGCATGGATGCTAGGATTTGGGTTTGCTGTTGTATGACAGATAGCATTATTTCGGTGGGCTTATCTATTTGGACACTAGTTGATGGTGTAATAGGAACTAGGTCTCTTTTGTTGTTGATAGGTGGGTTTTGATAGTTCTGGTTAAACTGGAATGGAACCAATGCTATGTTCTGATTGTTATAGGTACCTTGTCCTTGTCCTTGTATGAAGGTATTGGTTGGTTTGTTGAAACTTGGTGGTGTTTGGTTTTGTGGAATATTAGTCAATGGATTGTTTGGATGTTGTCTCCATGGTGCATTTGGTACATTAAAAGCACATACTTCTTCTGGCTGAAGCGATGATAGGTTTGTGATCAAAGGGACAGGTGGCATCTATATGATTTAAGTTTAGACAGAAATTGCATGGTAAGGTATTTACGTTTATAACAGGATGAGGGGTTTGGTCTTTTTGTTTGGTTGTGAGGCCATCTATCTTTCTTGTGAGAGTTTCTATTAGGGTTTTGATTTTTGGATTTGATTTCACCTAAAAAATACCTATCACAGCCCGAATTTCTAAACAATTACAAAGGGAATATTTGAAATATAAATATCTCAAACATCACTATGTTCAATTGTCTAAAACCCATACTATGACGGGGTGGATACAACACAAACAAACACCGAAAACCCATTTCATAAAAGAATCAATTTAAAATAAATAATCCCAATATTTATCCACCATCACTTTATTAATAGGCTATCTTCCGTCCAAAAAAACATAAAACAAAACTCTAAGAATAAAAAATCTTCAATACCATATTCTCATGTCATACTAAATGTGTAAACTACATTATTACATACTTCCAAAAAGAATCGGACCTAATAAAAGAAACTAACGGACTGCTCCAGGAAAGAATCCAAATCAAACGTCATGGTTCCACTGCCTTCCACCTATGTTTCCAAGAACACACCCACGTTGCCAAAACAAAACAAACATGGGTCAGCAAAATGGAATTTGCTGGTATGAGTAGACTAACAACATAAAAACATTTCCAGACTTTACTTATCCAAACAAACACTTTATATGTACCCATAACTTAACCATTCTCAGCTTGGAAGATAAGTAGTTTCGTCTTTTCAACCAGCAAAGTTTCTTCCCAAGCAAGATTTTTATTATATTAACTCATTATAATAACTCATTTTAATAACTTAGTAATTGAATTAAATCTTACTGATAACCACTTCTGTATAAGGGTATGACAGTGTCCCTGCACAAAATATTATTAAGTCCTACCCTCCTGCAAACAGAAGTTAGAAATTCTTAATAAACATATGTAGCTATTCTATAAGTATTCAAATGTAAGTCCAAGCACACCCGCACAACCAAATCAATTTCTCTTATTAATTAATCGATTACTTTTTATAACCCACTCTTTAGTACCTACTCCACGATTTGCACTCCACACATTTGCCAAATCACACATTCCTATGTGCCTCTCTCCCATCAAGTACCAGAATATCATAGCCATCTCTGGGCTTTCATACACATATTCACAACCTCTTTGGGCATATAATCCCAGGTCATTCATGGCACATTTAATCAATACCTTGGGTCATTCCCGCCACATTCAAGGAATACCCATCATAACACTAATAGGCCATTCATGGCACATTCAATGAATGCCCTGGGTCATTCCTACCACATTCAAGGAATACCCAACCCTACATTCCCGTACACTCAAGGAATACGACCGATCCACAAGGAAAATACCTTAGTTCCTCTCTGGGATAGTCCAAACTATTGGGTCATTCATGGCACATTCAATGAATGCCCACCTATCACATGACATCATCACTCATAAAATCTCATTTCCAAATCTTAAGGTGTGGAGAGTTCTAAAAGGGTGTGGTAAATTTGTTGAGAACATTGTTGAACTTTATTGCATATATTCTTTCAGAGTAAAAAGGAGTATCTTGTTTCGTGTATCATTGTTTACGCGTTATTAATTATATCGATGTCTAAGTGTCATAGTGTCGTATATCATAAAAAAATTATAGTAAGAATGAAATTTCACATAGTAGTTAATACACGTACACACGTATATATAAAAAGTCTTAGCCTAAAGTCAAGCACACTAATAGCCCTAGACCTATCCTAATAGACCTAATCTTAGCCAAGTCAAAGGTCAAACTTGGTCAACTAGTCAAAGTCAAACCTGGTCAACTAGTTAAAGTGTTGACTGGTCAACAGTAGTCAACCTGCCAATGGTCAACAACAGTCAACCAATTCTAAACTCATCTAACCAAAAACCCGAAGACTAAGGCCCAAAAATCTTTAGCCTTTCTCAAGCCCAACTTAAATAAACTTAAGCCCACATGTTAATATCTAAAAAAGCAACTCAAGCCCACAAGTCTTATTTCGGCCCAAGCCCAACTAAAAGAAATAGAATCGCCACCACCTCCTTCTTCTTCCTCAACAGCTCACCACCTCCACTGATCAGCCACCATCAACCACCAACCTTAGTCCCCTCTAAACCCATCGGTTTTAACCCTCACCAAAAACCCAATCTTTTGATACAATCAAAACTCGATTCTATCACTCCTCACAAATCGCTTTCAATGCCATTAACAACTTTGGGAGCTTCAACAGCACCCATACAACCCACCGAAACAGTTTGGTTTTGATCACCAACAAAACCCAACACTATGATATACTTAAAAACTCGATTCCCCTCACTTGCCCAAAATCGAGTTCGACTCCATTAACACCTTTACATAGCTTCAACAGTTTAATCAAAACAAAACTCAACATACCCAACTCAATCAAGAACTAACAACCAACCGATGTAAATCAACAACGTACCCATTTGATCATCCAAACAATTTGGTTCACACAACCAAAAACAAAGGCAGTATAATAACCTGATAAATTCATATAATATAACAAATTTTGGGGCAGTATATCTCCATTAACAATGTATAACAATTCGAAAATGGTAATAGGGGCAGTAGGTAAACCATACAAATCAATTAGTATTCGACAATATGATTAACAGTATGTATTCCAAATTTGACAGCATATAGCACAGAAACGAGCAGAAGAATAATGAGCAGAAACCTTATATATTTGACAACAAAGTTTTCTATAAAGAGTAAAAATCTAGGTTCCGTGAAAGATAAAAATATCTACTCACTCGTGATACACTCCTGCTATCAGTAGATCTCCAGCAAGAAGCCTCCCTTTTCCTCTATGCGAAAAACTCTCTTTTTTCTTCTCTGTGTAAAACTATCTCTGTGTAATAAAAAAAACTCTCCGTGTGAACTCCTGTGTAAACTCCTCTATGTGTCTTTTTTTTTTTAAATCCCCCGTAAAACAGAGATGAAGGTTTATCTCTTTACCTTTCTTATCTCTACTAATCTTTATCCTTTTTTATTTTATCTATTCTTATTATTTATTATTATTATTATTATTTATTGTATTAGGAAAAAAAAACAGGGTGTTATAATACCACTAACCTTAGATGTACTGGGTTGGGCTGTTCTGGAATTGTTTATGTCGCCCTAATGGGTACTCTTTTCAGCTTGGTTTTCAAGAAAGGTTAAAGTTTTGGTTGTACCTCTATCCAAAAAATTACCATTACTCATGATGTCAATGGTTACTTTGTGTTATGGGAGAAGGCCTTTGAAGAAACATTGGACAATAGTGGATTTTTCTAGTTTATGGTAAGGACATGAATGGAGTAGATCAGAGAATCTATCCCATGCTTCGGAAAATGTCTCACTCGGACTCTATATGAAAATTGTATCTTGCTTCTTATTTCTTCTATTTTCTTCGACATAAAGTACTTCTTCATGAAGGAGAACACAACCTTTTCACATGTATCAAAAGAGTCGGCATTCTGTGAGAGAAGCCAAGCATGACTCTTACCAGCTAGAGTGAAAGGAAACACTCGTAGCTTAACCTGATCGTCGATGACGCCCGGATGATGAAAAGTATTACATACTTCATGTATTCGACATAGATGCTCGTACAGTAACTTGTGTTCTAACCCGAGGATGATGGGTAGAAGATTGAATACGTTCTGTGGAATCCTAAAATCACTCGTAAGTGGTGTGAGTCGTATACAAGATGGAGGCCCATCTTGCAACGGTGTGTAGAAGTTTGAGAGAGGCTCTTCAGCTTGCACTACTTCGTCAGCCATCTTAAGAGATGGAGGACTAGAAACAGGAGATAGTCTAGGTCGACAAACTCTCCTACGTGAGTAAGTTTTATTCTTGCTAATACTATAAGTGCCTGAATGCAGTATCATACACTTTTAATAAGACCACAAAACTATCCTAACATGCACAAATGGTGAAATATATGCTCAAGTAATCGAAATTCATTTTTGCAAGTATGGAGTTCTGAAAACTTTGCTTTTGGTCTATATTTTACTATGCCCTATTCAGAGGAACAGTTGGGTGCGAGACTAGGATGGCTCTACTACACGTCTCAGAAGAGTAGGCAGTCACTTCACCAAGTGGTGTGCTATGACCTTGCTTCTTTTTATGTTTATGAGATGGTATATGGATGATGTAGATAGATGATGGTCGTTGAACAAAATAGAAGCGTATCAAAACCTAATTATCTCTCAATTAGTAAAGGATGAGTAGGGTATCGTTCCACTTTTAAGTGTATGTTATGTGAAGGACAGGACTGGAAAAGGGGTTTGAGGGATTAAAAACTTTGATTGTAGAGATTTCATATTCTAATGTTAAACTAAACTAAACTAACTAAACTATTGAGAATTTATAAGAGAGGGAATTCAAGAGATTAGAATCCACCAATACTTTTGATCTATGACTTTCTGCTTCATGGTTGTTCTTACAAGTAGACTACAATTAGGCAATCGAGCGAGTGCTGATGGCTTCTTGGATGAAACATCGTTAACAATTAATTCTACTTAAGGTTGTTCCTATGTTTATGCTATTAATATCTTCTTTCTTTTTATGTAAGCTCGGGTAGTCATTCAATGTATTACCGAGAGAAACATCAAGGAGTACTTCGTAATAGGGCGGCCATTCAATGAATCATCACTTAAGGCAAACAAAAAGAATACTTCCCCTAGGCAGCCACTCCCTGAGCTACCCCTTCTAAGGCAACACAAAGAATACTTCTCTGACTTTAAAGAACTATACTACTAGACGAAAAGTAAAGAACACTAGCATGATATTAATATTGCAAAACATAAACCCTATTTTATACTTCCATCCCCTAGTATGGGCAATGGAACTAATAACATAAAGAACTAACCTGATTGAAAAACACCATGAACCAGAAGAATCATTAAACCTTAAGCATCGGCTTTATCTCCTCCTTTGGAAGAGAATATTAGCCTTCAATGAAGAAGGAAGAAAACGAAGAACGAGAAGAAAAAGAGTCGAAGAACATAAGACTAGAAAGACTAACTTATTAAGACTTGATTAGTTAAAACCGGATCTTTTATTATTAATCTCTCTCTTCCTCAAGTTCTGGAGACAAGAATATAAGTGAATTGGCAAGTTTCATGAGGCACTTAGGTCCTCTATTTATAGGGGTTACAATGAGTTCTAGAAGCATTCCAAACCGTGGTTTGTTTCCTAATACAAATCAACTTCTTTCAGAGTCCAACTTCATTTCCAAAACTGTGAAGGAAGTGGCTACAGTGTCGGTTCTTGCATCTGGACGTATGATACTTGCATCTCAGACGTGAGCGTCGCATCTGGACGCATGATCTTTGTGTCTCAGACACGAGAGCCTATTTTTCCTCTTTTGCTCCATCCTTCTTTCCTCTTTTGTGGGCTTTGGTCCAAAAAATGAATCCTTTTGCCTTGGGCTTCCAAATAGGCTTTAAAATAGGTCCAAGTCGCATCTTTCATAGTTTCAATTCCTTAGCCTTCTCCATGATTGTCCACGGGCTTCCCATGTGATCATTAATGCTCTAAATTGCTCCGTTTTATCTTTTTTTCTCTAATATTCTACAAAACTCTCTTTTTCACCTGTAGAATCATAAAACATGACTTACAAGCACTGTTAGTCCACTAAGATGGCTAAACAAGAGGTATAATCGAGGGTTAAAATGCACTTTTTGAGCACTTATCACAACTCCCAACTAGCCTTTTGCTAGTATCTTAGCAAATAAGATAAAAAGAGATAAGTGATCAAAATCACATCCTAATAACAAAAATAAAATCCTAACTCACTTTCGCAGGCATCGCGATTGCATTTACCATATGCAACAAGGCTTTAAACCTTTAAATTCCCCAAAAAGGACGAGTTATAGTCTCGTGAGGGTTTTCAGGTGATATACCCACAAAATAAATTAATAGCATGTTCAATAATGATAGTATTTTTCAGAGAGAGAAATTTCCTTACCAACTTAGTGCTTACTCCAATAGATGGGTTTCTATTACCAAGTACATTACTACAAATACTCATAAATTATGATGGGAGATAGTAAAAATTGACAAAATTCTCAATCAAGGCTTATGTGTGTACTCAGTCAATCTCCTATACTCTCCTATCCAAGAAACGGAATCCCTAGTTTACCATAGGCAGATAATCTCGACTTTCAATCCTCACTGGTCATACTCTCAGGAAAGAATCTCTTAGAAGATGGTCTGCTATTTTACCTCATGTATGTGGGGGAAAGAATAATGATTACGAACATCCCACATACTACCTTGAAAAATAGACTTCTAAATGAAAGTAGTCTCATGGAAAGAATGTTAATCAGATATGAAGTGTCAGGTCCTTCACTTTAGCATCCTCTCACCTATTCTAGACTTCATACCATACTGTAGTGATAAGTCATGGGTTGTAACTTGGCTTGGGTATTGGTTTATGAAGGAAAGGTAAAAAGGATTCAAAGGTTGTTTCTGAAAAATACTAAGGGTTTTGCTTCTTTCTTTGAAAGATTTCTTCAAATTCTGTATTGCAGAGAAAATTCTTCCTTTGTCTTAGCTTTTCCATCCATTATGTTCAACTTCTTCTTCTTTTTTTCTTTTTTTCTTCTTTTTTTAACTCAGTGGTATATCCTTGATTAGTACTGGATATGCTTGTTTTCCACTAGCTTCTTTCACTTAGAACAGAATTATAGTCTTCATTGTATCTCTCTGATATTTCCTTGTAATCTTCCTTTTGTGCTCTTTCTTCCTCTTTGTTCCCCTCGTATTCTCATAAACATATGGTTATGGCTGATAAAGATTTTGGTTATACTCCTTGTCTGGAGTTAGGTAAAGGGTAAAGGGTTTTATGAAAGAAAATGGCTTATTGTAAAGCTCAAAAGGGTTTAACATGATGGTCCTATGAGGTGGGATAAAGGCTGAATGGATTCATTACTTGACTTATCAGTATGATACTCTATTTTGAATAGACTACAAGATCTAATGGCTATCTCCCCAGTTGATGTCACTTCGTGATTAACTAAATCAACAAATAATAAGACTATATTACAATAACATAATGAACTGAAAGATGTTGAGTCACTAAGACTCGAATTTTTCGTAAGAACTCTCTAAAGAATGGGTATAAAGCTCAAGTCTCACGGGCTAAGTCTAAAAAAATCTACCTCCAGTTTACTAGGGGTTAAATCTCTCTTCTAGCAAAAGTATACAAAACTGACCAAGTACTATGGTGCTGCCTTGATAAAGAATTCTATCAACAAGAACTATGTCCGAGCATAATAAATAGTCTAAGCGGTAATGAAATCAATAATATCAACTATTTATCAAACTCAACACTAAGCAGTATAGAATCTATATCCTAGACTCATCATTAAAATTCATTTTTCTCATGCTATTGATATAGAAACAAAAATATTTTTGTTTTTGAAAACTAATTTTTGAAATTCATTTCTCAAGTACACCCTCCCCCTACTTATGCATGCATTGACCTCAATGTATAAAGAAGTAAATGAATTGGATGAGAAAAAGGTATAATATTACCATTGATGCCGAATATCAATATTTTGATCTTTCTCTGTCATATTAAGGTTAAGCTCACAAAATAGAGAAAATCAAATACAATTAGTTCAAATCAAAATTAATCCTCATAATCAACATTAATCCTCATAATCATGTATCAGTATTTTTTTTTTTAGATCTTTTTACGTCAGATCCCAAGACGTAATGTGAGTCTTTTAAAGTTAGATTCTCAAGACTTTTGAGTCCTTTATAGTCAGATCCTCAAGACTAATATTCCCACCCACTAGGTTTCACTTTGTTGGGATTCTTCCGATCTCTCTCAGCAGGTGATTGACAAAAGTATACCTTTTACCAACAATTTTCTCTTAATGGCTATAACCCAAGACAAGTTTCAAAATGACAATTCTTGCACCAACCTAGCCTACACGCAAATGAACTTTTACCGAACCCTACATAAGCGATATAAATAATCTTCCTTTGAAGGTTAACGGGGAGTAAATCCCACAAACTAACAAGTGGTGAACACTTAGGTTTCCATCTCAAAACTGATCTCTCAACAACATGCTTACTTCCTATAGACATTTTATACTCGGTCTACTAGAGTTATGAGACTTTGACTCTAGCGCTTACAACTCGTCTCAGTAAAGGATAAAATTATGAAAATCTGAAGGCCCGGCTATCAGTGGCACTTATACTAATGAGATCCTAAGGAGTCAAGCTTACGACGCTTGGCTTCCTCATGCAAAAAACTTAAACTGACAGAGTAACAGGTTCAGCAAGATATAGAATGTAATCTTTAAGGTGTGTAGGTAACTTACCCGAATTTTCCGCTTCAACAGTGGTCTGATAAAATGGATCCTTGAGAAAAACAGCATCCACGTCTCTAGTAGGTAACTCTATAAAAGGCTTCAGTCGATGAGCATTGACTTTGAAATGAGTCCTTCTCTTTATGTCTTCTACTTCAATAGCTCCAAAAGGTGTGACATGTCTTACTACAAACGGTCCCGTCCATCTAGATATCAACTTTCCAGGGAAAATTTCTAGATGAGAGTTGTAGACTAGAACCTTCTGTCCATGTTCAAATTCTCTCTTCTGAATTCTTCTGTCATGTAATGCTTTAGTCTTATCCTTTTAAATCCTTGACTTATCATAAGCATCACTTCTCAATTCTTCTAATTCACTGATCTGAAGCTTCCTCCTTTCTCCTGCTTGATCTAGGCTGAAATTCATCTCTTTCACTGCCCAATAGGCTTTATGTTCTAACTCAACAAGTAGATGACACGCCTTTCCATATACCAAGCGATAGGGTGACATCCCTATGGGTGTTTTGAATGTTGTCCTATATGCTTATAGTGCATTTTGGAGTCTAAGAGACCAGTCTTTCATAGAAGGATTAACTGTCTTTTCCAGAATACTTTTGATTTCCCTATTCGAAACTTCTGCTTGACCATTAGTTTGAGGATGATATGGTAAATCTAGCTTGTGAATTACTCCATATTTTTCCATAAGATTCCCAAATACATGGTTACAGAAGTGAGAACCGTTATCACTGATAATGGCTCTCGGTGTTCCAAATCTTGGTAGAATGTTCTTCTTCAAAAAGTCCACGATGACTTTATGATCGGCGGTCTTTGTAAGAACTGCTTCAATCCACTTTGAAACATAGTCCACAGCCAGTAGAATGTAGGTGTAACTAAAAGAAGGTGGAAATGGTCCCATGAAATCTATACCCCATACATCAAAAATTTCTGAGATAAGGATCGGTTGTTGAGGCCACTCGAACCTTTTCGAGGTCTTACCCAAAAATTGGCATCTCGGACATGCTTTGCAATAAACATTTGCATCTTTAAAAAGAGTAGGCCAATAGAATCCAGCTTGTAATACCTTGTCTGCAGTACGCTGCAGGCCAAAGTGTCCTCCGTCAGGCTGATCGTGACAGAATGGTAGATAGGATTCCTGTTCCAATTCTGGGATTCATCTTCGAATAATCTGATCCAAACATTTCTTGAATAAGTATGGATCATCCCAAAAATAATATTTGGCCTTTGAGTAGAATAAATCTTTTTCTTGCTTGCTCCAATGCGATGGTACCTTGTCGGTCACAAGATAGTTTGCGATGTGGTCGTACCATGGTACTTCTGATATACTGAACAACTGTTCATCAGGACAAGTCATACAGATTTGTAAGTTGTCTTCCGCATTCTCCACTAGCAATCTAGAAAGGTGATCAGCAACGACATTCTCTGTTCTTTTCTTATCACGTATCTCCAAATCAAATTCTTGTTAAAGTAGTATCCATCAGATCAACCTAGACTTGGCATCCTGCTTAGCGAGTAAATGACGCAAAGCAACATGGTCAGTATAGACAATCACCTTTGAACCTATCAGATGTTGACAAAATTTTTCAAGAGAATAGACGATGGCTAAGAGCTCTTTCTCAGTGGTTGAATAATTAATCTGAGCTCCATTTAGAGTCTTTCTAGCATAATAGATTGTGTATGGCACTTTCTTGTCTCTTTGTCCTAGAACGGCTCCTATAGCATAATCAAATGCATCACACATGATCTCAAATGGCTGGCTCCAATCGGGCGAACGAATGATTGGTGCTGAAGTGAGTGCTTCCTTTAACTTCATAAAAGCTTTGACACATGAGGTATCAAAATCAAAGACAATATCTTTCCCTAACAGATGTGACAGCGGTCTTGCAATTCTACTGAAATCCTTGATAAATCGACAGTAGAATCCCACGTGACCTAGGAAGGCACGGATATCTTTGACAGTTCTCGGTTTGGGTAGATCCTTTATAATATCAATCTTCGCTCGATCTACTAGAATTCCTTCCTTTGAAACTTGGTGACCCAGCACTATCCCTTCCTTTACCATGAAGTGACATTTTTCCCAATTCAGAACTAAGTTGGTATCGCAACAACGTTTAAGGACTAAGGAGAGATGGTGTAGGCAATCCTCAAAAGATGATCCAAAAACTGAAAAATTGTCCATAAAAACTTCCATGTATTTCTCTACCATGTCATCAAAAATACTCATCATGCATCGCTGAAAAGTGGCCGGTGCATTGCATAGACCAAAAGGCATACGACGGTAAGTGAATGTTTCAAACAGACATGTGAATGTGGTCTTCTCTTAGTCCTCAGGGTGAATATGGATCTGAAAATATCCTAAGTAACCATCAAGAAAGCAGTAGTAAGCTTGTCCAGCTAATCTTTCTAACATCTGATCGATGAAAGGCAATAGAAAATGATCTTTCCTCGATGTTCTATTCAGCTTCTTGTAATCGATGCAAACTCTCCATCCAGTCTGAATCCTGGTTGGAATCAACTCATTGTTCTCGTTCTCGATCACTGTGGTTCCGGACTTCTTCGGCACAACTTGAACTGGACTAACCCATTGACTATCAGAAATAGGGTAGATAATGTCGGCGTCAAGGAGTTTGACAACCTCTTTTCGGACTACTTCCATCATTTTCGGATTAAGCCTCTTTTGTGGTTACTTAGAAGTCTTGTAATCCTTTTCCAAATGAATCCTATGTTGAACTATCATAAGGCTGATCTCCTTGATATCATTAATTGTCCAACCAATAGCTGACTTGTGTTCCTTTAAAAGTGCTACTAACCTAGATTCCTACTCCTCAGTCAAATCTGATGCAATGACTACTGGGTAGGTTCCCAAATCTCTCAAGAAAACATACTTGAGTGTAGACGGCAAAGGCTTCAATTCTAGCTTAGGTGGCTCCTTCTTAAGCTCTTTAGATGGTCCATCAGGCATAGGCAATTCAAACTTTTCTTTGAACTTGCTATCATCCATGACAGGTGATGAATCCAAAATCGCATTGATTGCCTCAACACTAAGTTCCTCACAGTCTGAGTCTGTTAAAGCTTTCAATAACTCGTCAGCAGGATATGAATGAGTCAGATAATCCTATGCTAACACTTCAGTCATGCATACCTCGTTCATAGCACACACCTCCTGTGGTTGCTATAACATATGGAAAACATTGGTTTCGACTCTCATATTACCAAAGGATAACGTCATATTACCATTTTGATAGTTGATGAGTACATTTGCAGTGACCAAGAATGGTCTGCCTAGAATGATTGGTATCTTGCCTACCAGATGTAGGTTCTGTGTCGAGTACTATGAAATCAACCGGATAATAGAAATCTTCGATCTTGACTATGACGTCTTCAATGATTCCTCTAGGTATCTTCACTTATCTATCTGCTAGCTGTAAAGTAACATCAGTCGGTTCCTAACTTCTCATAGACGAAATATGGTAGAAGATTTACACTGGCACCCAAATCTAATAAAGCTTGCTCCTCCAAAGAATCTCCAATTCTACATGTAACAGTTGGACTTCCAGGATCTTTCAATTTCACAACCGCTAGATTCTGTAGGTATGATGAACATCTTTGAGTGATAAAATCTTCTTTCGAAATGTTGGACTTCTTCTTCACTAGATCTTTCACAAACTTGGCATACGAGGGAACTTGCTTGATGGCGGTTAGAAATGGGATATTAATATGCAAATTCTGAAATACATTGCAAATCTCCTTGTACTGGTCATCCTTTCTGGTTTCGGTAGTTTCAAAGGAAACGGTGCTGGTGGATTCTTCAATATCAGTTCTCTTTTTTTGGCTTCGGTTAGCTTGGTAACAAATAGTAGAGTGACAGGTGGAGTCACTCGTGATGGCTTCTTCTTACTTACTTTCATAGTAGTGATAGGGTTATATACTAAAAGCATTACTTTTGTATTAACTCTAATTCTTTATATTTTGAATGAGAATCATATGGGCAAATGTTATACATATGATATATGTTATTAGTTATATGCATGCATCTAATACTTTATGTTGTAGATGATATGGTGTGTGGTGACACACAGAAGATCATATCATCAGTACCTTATAAAGTATAAGTAAACGTTCATAACCTAGATGGATTTGGACAAACTATTGGTACGGTTGTAGTATAATCTGGTATTAGTCTATCTTGACTACAGGATTACACTAGTACACTTTGTATGTATTGAACAGGACCAAGTGAGGTTGTTTCTCTTTATATTAACTATATAAAAGAACAAACACCTATGTTATTATGGATGCTTTTCCTCTTAATCTAGATATAAAAACGGGCACTTACGTGCATTGTACATTACTTTAAATCATCAATGATTGAGATTCATTTGTGAATCAACAAACTTGATGGATTGGGTAATGACATTGTATGTAAGGTGTGATGTTGATTATAGAAGGAATTCGTGGCCCGCAGGAAGTCGGGCTGATGATGTCCCCTTGAGGAGCTCATATGGATTGTCATGTAAACCCTATAGGTGGATTTGATCTGACATGACAATGAGGTTGAGTGGTCCTACATAAGAAGTTGATTAATGTAGTTGTCAATAACTTGACTTAATCAACGAGCATTCGATATCTTAAACACGGGGAGATCAACAAGCATATAATATGGAGCCCATAAACGTAACACGTAATTTGGGATTAGGACGGTAGTGCAACAATGGCCTTTAATGGAATAAGTCATTTGTTGATGGACTTGGGCCTTATGTTCTGGGCGAGCATGGGAAGCCCAAGCCCGTCAGGAGGCCCAACCCTAATTTCTCCTCATGGTCCCTATTGTAGCCTATAAATAGAAACCTCTTTCTCTGGCCATTTTTTACACTAAGGAAAAAATCAGGTTTTGCTCAAGAAAAGATAGATCCAAAATCGGTTCTAACTTTGTGAGTGAGAGAGGCCAAGAGAGAAAGAAGAGGTTGGAAGATCATTGCCCACACAACGTTCATTCTAAGGATAGGAATACAACAGAAGATCAAGAGGTTGCTGATTCATAGATCTTGGATTCTCAAAGTTATCTTAGCCGATCTAAAGGTATGAATTCCTAAACCAAACCGTGAACACCCTTATTCCGCTGCGCATGGTGTTTCGCGGTTCGTAGTCATTTAATGCGACTATAATGGTTCCTACAATTGGTATCAGAGCATGTAGATCTGTTGGTAAATGTAGAACTATTTTAACTTGGTTTTGCAGGCATCTAGACCAACTGTTATGGTCAGAATGATTTCTGGAAAGAAATGGATCGATTTTGTTAAAATAGCATATTTTCAATTTCAATTTTTTTTGTATTTGGTTAATGGTGGATGTAATTTAAATCACGGTTTGTATCGTGTTGTTTTTAAATTCCATGATGTAATCATATGTAAGATCAAAAGATCAAAAAGTCAAAAATTGGATTGGGCAAAATCTGAAACTGAGCTTTTTTTGGTGGAGTGCGGGTTGAGCGCAGGTCGCGCTGATGCATCTGGAAGTCACTAAAGGCATGAGCACACCACGCGCCTTGTGTAGGCATAAAAGGAGCATGGGTCGCACCCTTAAAGCCAAAAAAAAGGAAATTTGTTTGCTGTTCGGGGGTCTATGCGGTGATTTCGTGAGGTTTCGGGTGAAGAAAACAGACCACGATTTCTAAAAAAAAAAAAAAAATAAAAATAGGCGCACTACCCCGAACCCCGCGACCTAACCGCCGCCGGACTTTGCGAATGCACCTAAAAGAGTTCGACGAACAGGATGGAGCAATGAATATGGGTCATAACAGTTGGGAATTTATTTTCCATTTTATTGTTCATATTTGCTTATTCTATATGCATGTTTTTATTTGTGGATGTTTGTGCTAAAAACTAAGCCCACATGAATAATAGATAACATGGACATAGACCTTACCAGTAAATAGAAAGATCCTCAGTTCTAAATAACTAAGTGGGAGCGGGAATTTGTTTCGTATAAACCCCACAGTCTCCATTACTGGTTTGTTAGTAATGTAATTATACTTGCCCATCGGTTTTAGTACCTTCCTCCATATCGGATGAGTCTAATTACGAATTACCAGAACAAACTTCTAAAGGACAACTATATGAAATTATTAATGAATAGATTCACTTCTCCATCTGAAGGGATTCATTACAAATAATGGACTTAGTGTTGAGTAATGGTATACACTTAGATGCAAGTAATGGTATCCTCCCCATCGGAGTCACTGCTATTATTTGTAGGACTAAAGAAAGGTCAGCATTTTAGTTTTACATGTCTAGATGGCATGTGTCCACTCTAATGAGTGGTATGCTGTTACGGTGATGAGAAGTAGAACTAATAGGAAAAACCTCTCTACACGAATGTAGATATGGTAAACGTCCACACTATCGTGGCTTACTACTTTCTCGGTGTGTGTAGAGGTCTTGACGGGTTAATTAATTAATTTTTTAAGTTAACTCCAAAAGTATTTCCACGAATGTAGAATGGTAAACGTCCACACTATCTTGGCTTACTACTTCTCGATGTGGAAGGTGCTGACGGGTTGATTAATTAATTAATTTTTGTTATTAACTCAAGAAGTTTTTACCCTACATAATAGTTATTTTATGTGATTCTCAGGTTTTCAAAATGGTTACTTTCAATCCACTAGCCACTATTCTTAAGGAAAACAAACTTCTTGGCCCTAATTACATAGACTAGAAACGCAACTTGGATATCGTGTTGACTGCTGAACAGTACAAATTTGTACTTAATAAGGAATGCCCACCTAAGCTTGACGATATTACTGGAGAAGAGGAGAAAGTAGCATATAAGAAGTGGAACAAGGCCGATGAGATGTCGCGGTGTTACATTCTGGCATCTATGTCAGGTGTGCAGCAACATCAGCATCAGGCCATGACCACGGCTTATGATATGATGCTCAATCTCAAGGAACTCTTCGAACACCAGAATAGGGCTGCTAGGCAAATTGCCATGAAAAACTTGATGACCACAACTATGACTGAAGGGACTCCTGTAAGGGACCATATACTCAAGATGATGGCTTATCTGAATGAGATGGAGATCCTTAGAGCTGATATCGATGCGGAAACGCAGGTCGATATCATTCTCATGATGCTGCCTGAGAGATTTGAACCATTCCGCCTTAACTACAACATGAACAAAAGGTTGTATTCTTTGGCGGAACTTCTGACAGAACTTCAGTCAGCTGAGAGTCTCTTTAAGCAGAGTTATGTTCAGGCTTATGCTACTGAGAAGGTTTCTACTTCTTCGCCTAATGGCGGTAAGAAGAAGAATAATGTTCAGAAGCATAGGAATATGGCAAAGAAGGGCATGGGACCTCAAGGAGCTATGAAAAAACCTAAGGGCAAGTGCTTCAAGTGCAAACAATCAGGACACTGGAAGCTAGATTGTCCTTTTCTCAACCAAGAGAATAATGAAGGTATGTCTCATGCACTAGTCGTTTAACATGTTTAGCGGTGTTATCTACCAGTACATGGTGTGTAGATACGAAAGCCACTAACCATGTCTGCATTTTATTGCAGAAGTTCCAGGAAACCAGAAAACTTAGTGCTTGAGAGATTACCATATCTTTGGGGGATGCTACGATAGTAGTAGTTGTTGCAGTGGGAGATGTTTGTTTATCTTTTGGTAGAAATAAGACAATGGTGTTAAAGAATTTTCTTTATGTGCCTAATTTTAGAAAGAACTTCATTTCAGTTTCTATGTTAATTAAGGATGGGTATCCTGTTTCTTTTAAATGACAAGATCATCATTAAGAAAAATAAACATTTTATATGTTCTGGTGCATCAGAAGGCAATTTATACATCATTAATCTTATTCCACCCACAGTGCATTAAATTATTACCCCGAGTAGTATTATTCTAGAAGTATTGAGAGGAGAGACATTAAACTCCTTCAGTACCAATAGTACAAGAACAGTAACCACAACATGTCACTAATGATGTACAAGAACAAGAGGTGCTTCGTCATAGTGGGAGGGTTGTTAGACAACCTGACAGGTGGATTGGTTTGGGAATGTCTTCAGACATAACCACTGATAACCAAGATCCTGATCCCTGGACCTACAATAAAGCACTCTAAGATAGAGATGTAGAATCTTGGTAAAAGGCAATGAATTCTGAGATGGAATCTATGGATTCTAATAAGGTTTGGGAGCTTGTAGAGCCACCCAATGGTGTAAAACCCATTGGATGCAAGTGGGTCTATAAAGTGGATATCAAGACAGCTTTCCTTAATGGAAGTCTTGAGGAAACCATCTATATGAAGCAACCAGAAGGATTCATTGAAAAAGGTCAAGAGCATCTTGTTTGTACAAGAAATTTGATGGAAACGTAGTGGTATTTCTTGTGCTTTATATGAAGGACTTGGGAGAAGCGGGTCACATCCTTGGGATCAAAATTATAAGAGATTGCAAGAAAAGGATGTTGTGTTTATCTCAGGCTACATATATTGATACTGTGCTGACTCGTTTTAACATGCAAAACTCCAAGAAAGGTTTCTTGCCTTTCAGGCATGGATTTCCTCTATCAAAGGATATGTGTCCCAAGACACCAAAAGAGATAGAGGACATGAAAGCGGTTCCTTATGCTTCGGTTGTAGGAAGCTTAATGTACGCCATGATATGCACGAGGCCAGACATCTGCTTTATTGTTGGCATGGTTAGCAGATATCAGAAGAACCCAGGATGTAGGGCACTGGACTGCGGTAAAACATATTCTGAAGTACCTAAAAAAGACTAAGGATTATATGTTAGTATACCATGTAGATAGTTTTGTTCCCTTAGGGTATACAGATTTTGATTTTCAGTCAGATAGGGACAAGAGTAAGTCTACCTCAGGTTGTGTGTTTACCTTATGAGGTGGAGCCATAGTATGGAGGAGTGTCAAGCAGAAATACGTGTCTGACTCCACCATGGAAGTTGAATATATGGCAGCCACTGAGGCAGCCAAAGAGTCAGTTTGGCTCCGAAACTTCTTGTAAGCAAGTAAACATGTTGAGCGCAAGTACCACCTAATAAGAGGAGATGTTATTGTTACCAAGATAGCATCAGCAGATAACCTAGCTGACCCCTTGAAAGGCATGTTGAGGGGATGGGAATCAGATGCTTGGCAGCATAGCTTTAAGTATAAGTGGGAGATTTGTTAGTAGTATACTAAAAAGCAATGCTTTGAGTATAAGTGGGAGATTGATAGGGTTATATACTAAAAGCATTACTTTTGTATTAACTCTAATTCTTTATATTTTGAATGAGAATCATATGGGCAAATGTTATGCATATTATATATGTTATTAGTTATATGCATGCGTCTAATACTTTATGTTGTAGATGATATGGTGTGTGGTGACACACAGAAGATCATATCATCAGTACCTTATAAAGTATAAGTAAACGTTCATAACCTAGATGGATTTGAACAAACCATTGGTACGGTTGTAGTATAATCTGGTATTAGTCTATCTTGACTACATGATTACACTAGTACACTTTGTGTGTATTGAACAGGACCAAGTGAGGTTGTTTCTCTTTATACTGACTATATAAGAGAACAAACGCCTCTGTTATTATGGATGTTTGTCCTCTTAATCCGGATATAATAACGAGCACTTACGTGCATTGTACATTGCTTTAAATCATCAATGAGTGAGATTCATTTGTGAATCAATAAACTCGATGGATTGGGTAATGACATTGTATGTAAGGTGTGATGTTGATTATAGAAGTAATCCATGACCCGCAGGAAGTCGGGCTAATGATGTCCCCTTGAGGAGCTCATAAGGATTGTCATGTAAACCCTGCAGGTGGATTTGATCCGGCATAACAATGAGGTTGAGTGGTACTACTCAAGGACATAAGAAGTTGATTAATGTAGTTGTCAGTAACATGACTTAATCAACGGGAATTTGATATCTTAAACACGGGGAGATCAACAAGCATATAATATGGAGCCCATAAACATAACACGTAATTTGGGATTAGGGTGGTAGTGCAACAATGGCCTTTAATGGAATAAGTCATTTGTTGACGGACTTGGGCCGTGTGTTCTAGGCGAACATGGGAAGCCCAAGCCCGTCAGGAGGCACAACCCTAATTTCTCCTCATGATCCCTGTTGTAGCCTATAAATAGAAACCTCTTTCTCTGGCCATTTTTTACCCTAAGAAAAAACTCAGGTTTTGCTCAAGAAAAGATAGATCCAAAATCGGTTCTAACTTTGTGAGTGAGAGAGGCCAAGAAAGAAAGAAGAGGTTGGAATATCGTTGCCCACACAATGTCCATTCTAAGGATAGGAATACGACATAAGATCAAGAGGTTGCTGATTCATAGATCTTGGATTCTCAGAGTTATCTTAGCCGATCTAAAGGTATGAATTCCTAAACCAAACCGTGAACACCCTTATTCCGCTGCGCATGGTGTTTCGCGGTTTGTAGTCATTTGATTCGACCATAACGGTTCCAACAGTAGTTCCCTTAACTTCTTTTGCAATATTTTCTTCAGCAAGTGGTACAACACTAGATATATCTGGAATGTTAGAATTGGGTGGGATGGTGGGGACATAAGTTGCCTTAGGCTCCGCAGAATCTTTTTCTGGTTCATAGACAATCTTGTTATCAACTTTCTTGCCTGACCTCAGAGTGGTGACATAATTAACTTGGTCATTCGACTAAGTAATCTCCAGGTTATCCACCTGCAAGACACCTCTTCCTTTCGGATTTGGCTCCGGCTGGCTTGGTAATGCTCCTTTCGATCTTTCTGTCAAGGCGGCAGTGATTTGCCTTATCTGGCCTTGAATGACACTAAAGTTATTCTCCAACTTCTGGGTTCTTTGATTTGTCTGTTTCAGCTCATTGACAATGGTGGTGATAGCTTCTTCTAGATGTAGGATAATTTCTTTACTCGACTGAGGCATAAGGGCAATGTATCCACTCATAAGATTTGGTACTAACTCTCTGTTTGTGTTGGTTTTGTATTGCTAGTTTTGGTATGACTATTGATTTCTGTATGGTTGCTGGCGGTCTTGGAACTGATACTGGTTATTCTGGAATTGATTAGACTGATTCTGGAATCCTAGAGGAAAATTTCTCTGATTTGTATTTTGTGGCTTCCAATAATTCTGTCTCTGATTGAACTGGTTATTTCTTCCTAAATAGTTGATACTACATGCCTCTGCATTAGTATCCAGATAGTACGAACACTCTTTGGTGGTGTGGCCTTCATCAGAACATAGCTCACAAATGGCATAACAAGGCTTGGATGGCTGAGGTTTAGCTTGGAAATTGTTTGCTTTTGGAGGATTCATAGAGAACTGATCAAACTTCTTGTTCAAAGTTTCAAGTCCTGTTGATAGGCTTTCCATAATTGATAGCATCGCTTGATTTAGGTCTTCTTGAATTTGGTTGCCAAATTGCTTCGGCACCCCCTCTACTCTAGCTACGTCCTCGTTGCTAGTACTCCATTGTTGAGTGTCTTCAGCTAAATTCTCAAGAAAGTTGTAGGCTTCCTCTCCATCCAATGATGTAAACTTACCTTGATGCATTGACTGTATCATCTTCTTGTTCATAGTAGAAAGTCCTCAAAAGAAAAAATAAGCCAGTGTGCTCTTATCATAACCATGATATGGACATGAGACTAGCAGATTATTGAATTTCTCCAAGCTTTGATGATATTCTTCAGTCACCTTCCCTTTGAAATTGTTGATGGCTTGCTGCATGGCAATTGTCTTCTGGGGTGGGTAGAACTTGTTCATAAACTTTGTTCTCAACTTCTCCCAGTTGTTGATTGAATTGATCGGTTGTGCAGTTAACCATTCGGATGCTTTACCTTTGAGTGAGAGTGGAAAAAGAATTAACTTGATACTCTCGTCCCTGATATTCTGGTTCTTGAAAGTTCTGAGGACTGATAGAAATTTGTTCATGTGAACATAAGGCTGAACATTGTCTGAACCATTAAACTTTAGAAGCATAGAGATTACTGATGCTCTGAGTTCAAACTGGTTAGCTTCTATCTTTGGAAAAACAATACTTCTGGGTGGGTCTCCAATGATTGGCAAATAGAAATCACTCAGCTTCTTCCTCTGTTGTGCTTGCATGGGTGGGATAGCTTCAGGATTATTGGTGTCCATAACACCTCCATCATTGCGTGCAGCCATTGTATCAATCTTGTCTAGTATTCTTGTGAGTCGGTTATTAAACCTTGCCCACTATTGTGTTCTTACCAGACGATGATATGGACGATGGGGCATACACTAGAAAATGCTATGCGAAAATAACGAAAAACTATCCTACAGTGGTTGAATAATATGCAACTATTCTAAATTATACTAAAATATAAAATTACTTTTCTTCAACTGGGTTGGGCTTTGCAACTAGTATCTCGCTCGTTGTCTAAAACTGTCTCTTCTAGGGTTATGGTGAATCACTTGGATTGCTTAAGTACCATGGCCTACAGACAATAGTCCGTTTGTCAAGATTCAGACAAGAAACACTAGAGTTTGATGTTTCGCTGTGTTGGCTTACAACTTCAATTGTTGAAAAGGTCCTAAATTAATTATACTAGAAAGCAATAATACTAAACTACAATGCAATTATACTAAGAATGAAATAAAAAGAATGAAGATTCGACTAACCTGGATGATAGATCTTGTCTTCGAGATATCCTTCAAGTTTCTCTCTTTCTCGAAAGGATGGATGATGCGGCTAAAATTACCTCAAGATCCAAACTTCTAATCTTGACAGAAAATGTTAAACATAAACAACTTAAAACGACAGCGGCGCCATTTGACACGTGTTTTTTTTTTTGTTTATGAGATGGTATATGGATGATGTAGATAGATGATGGTTGTTGAACAAAATAGAAGCATATCAAAACCTAATTATCCCTCAATAAGTAAAGGATGAGTAGGGTATCGTTCCACTTTTAAGTGTATGTTATGTGAAGGACAGGACTGGAAAAGGGGTTTGAGGGATTAAAAGCTATGATTGTAGAGATTTTAGATTCTAATGCTAAACTAAACTAAACTAACTAAACTATTCAGAATTTATAAGAAAGGGAATTCAAGGGATTAGAATCCACCAATACTTTTGATCTATGACCTTCTGCTTCATGGTTGTTCTTACAAGTAGACTACAATTAGGCAATCGAGCGAGTGTCGATGCCCTTTTGGATGAAACATCGTTAACAATTAATTCTACTTAAGGTTGTTCCTATGTTTATGCTATTAATATCTTCTTTCCTTTTATGTAAGCTCAGGCAACCATTCAATGTATTATAGAGAGCAACATCAAGGAGTACTTCGTAATAGGGCGGCATTTCAATGAATCACCACTTAAGGCAAACACAAAGAATACTTCCCCTACGTAGCCACTCCCTGATCTCCCCTTCTAAGGTAACACAAAAAATACTTCCTTGACTCTAAATAACTATACTACTAGAAGAAAAGTAAAGAACACTAGCATGATATTAATATTGCAAAACATAAACCCTATTCTATATTTCCATCCCCTAGTGTGGGCAATGGAACTAATAACATAAATAACTAACTTGATTGAAAAACACCATGAACCAGTAGAATCATTAAACCTTAAGCATCGGCTTCATCTCCTCCCTTGAAAGAGAAGATTAGCCTTCCATGAAGAAGGAAGAACACGAAGAACGAGAAGAAGAAGAGTCGAAGAACATAAGACTAACTTATTAAGACTCGACTAGTTAAAACCGAATCTTTTATTATTAATCTCTCTACCTCAAGTTGTGGAGACAAGAATATAAGTGAATTGGCAAGTTTCATGAGGCACTTAGGTCCTCTATTTATTGGGGATACAATGAGTTCTAGAAGCATTCCAAACCGTGGTTTGTTTCCAAATACAAATCAACTTCTTTCAGAGTCCAACTTTGTTTCCAAGACTGTGAAAGAAGTGGATACAGTGTCGGTTCATGCATATGGACGCATGATACTTGCGTCTCAGACGCGAGCGTCGCGTCTGGATGCATGATCCTTGCGTCTTAGACGCGAGAGCCTATTTTTCCTCTTTTGCTCCATCCTTCTTTCCTCTTTTGCGGGCTTTGGTACAAGCAACGAATCCTTTTGTCTTGGGCTTCCAAATAGGCTTTAAAATAGGTCCAAGTCGCATCTTTCATAGCTTCAATTCCTTGGCCTTCTCCATGATTGTCCACGGGCTTCCCATGTGATCCTTAATGCTCTGAATTGCTCCATTTTACCTCTTTTTCTCTAATATTCTACAAAACTCTTTTTTGCACCTATAGAATCATAAAACATGACTTATAAGCACTGTTAGTCCACTAAGATGGCTAAACAAGAGGTATAATTGAGGGTTAAAATGCACTTTTTGAGCACTTATCATGCTACTAAGAATCTCACTCATGATAAATCTGAGGGAGGGGAGTGAGGAAAGTAGTTGGTCTACCAAAATCTGGTAACTGATTACTCTAAGGCTGTGTTTGTTAACCGGCAAATGAGGGTGGCTAATTGTATTTTCCCACTAGAAGTACCATTTGCCAGTGTTTGGGTGTATTTAAGGGCCCTGGCAAACACTATTTGGAATTAGCCCAAACCAAATCAAATTATCCCACTAGAAGTGGGAAAATAGAAAACACCTCCCCAAAGTTGAATTAGTCACCCCGTATTTTCCCACTTTGGTAGGAAAATAGAAACAACTCTCCCTCTCCTTTCTTCCAACTCAAAAACTCCGGCCATCGTAAGTTTTGGTTTTAATTTCGTTTTTTTAATTTAAATTTAGTTTGGTTTCGTTGTTTGGTGGCACCCGCTATTAAATACCCTCAGTCATTCGATAATCATTTTAGTGTTGAGCTTAGATCGGTGCTCAATAAATGGTGTTTGGGTGATCTATTTATACAATTCTTTTGTGAGTTTGTTGGTGAAGTAAATTCGCCGGCATGGTCGTGCATCCCAAAGTAACTTTTACAGTTTTACTAACTAAACTTCCCAAGATATATATTTTTAGACCATATATGCTATATATTATGAATCTCAAAAAAGATTAGAATATACGCATTAAGTTTCTATGTTTTTGTATTATGTGGTTATGTTGATATGAAGATGGCATATATGTTAGAGAGCTACCTAGAAACTTGAACAAGGGATTACTAACATTTAGCCTGCATAGTAACAGAAGAGAAGATTTAATCCTCTTATACAGTTATACCAGACAATTGAAACGGGTCTCATGGCCAACTGGACCCACACAATCGAATTCTATCTAATTCCATTGCGGGCCATGCCGTCCTCAGCCAGTCAGCCTTTTAGTATGACCAAAAACTTCTGCATTTCTGTATATGAAATTTGGAATCTTGGTCGTTTTTTCAGCTCTATAAGTACATTTCTCCTACAGCTAGGTTGTAACAAACATCAAGGTTGAGTTAATCACTTACAAATCCTATAATCATAAGATCAAATATATAGCCATCTGTATCAAGGGTGTAAAACTGTAATGGCTTCTAAGCAAATGCTCATCATATTCGTTGTCATTATGGTCCTTCCAGCTATCGCTCTAGCAAAGAGTTTCATGGTTGGAGACGATAGTGGCTGGACAACTGGATTTGATTATCAATTATTAATATTAGATGAATTCAATTAACCGTCTATGTGCACCGGGCAACTGCAAAAATCTATGAAGAGTAAATTATATACAGGATTAATTGTTGCTACTCTAGTCAAGTGTATATTCCTGCAATGCTCCATAATGACTTTCAAACTCTTAGTATGATCTGTTGTGAACATCACACGTTCTTATAGGTGCATATGGATATTTATTGTTTCAAATGTATGCTATATCTAGGTTGATCACTCTATAGTTGAAGCCTTTGCTCAAGGTGGGCGGACTTGCATTACGTCTCGAGTATATCCAACAGAAGCCATAGGTGGAGCAACTCGATTGTTCCTATTCAACAATGCTACTGGAGCAGGTGTTACTGCCACTTCAGTCAAGATATGGGAAATGAGTTCAGCACTGCTTCATTCCTCTCCCGTTGAACAGAAAGTGTAGAAAAAATGTTACCTGTATCTAAAATCAGTATGCTCTCAACCCATCAACAACCTTGCGATTGCTCGCTTCTCTAGTACCTGTAAAATTGATTCATTGGTCATTTTTTGTTGAGCTTGTAAGCTTGTCCTTCGGCTAAATCTATTGTATTCCTTTGGAATGAAATGCAGAGGTTTTTGTTGTGAAGAGAGGAACTTCAAGTTGAATGCTATTCTAAGTGTGGAACATTTTTATATCCGTTCAATCTTCCGATATAGTCTACAAATATAAATTGTTCCTGTATACTTTGTTTCTCCTTGGTGTAATGTGTTTATTGTATCCAACCATGAACCATCCATCCTCACAAAGACATAACATATGCATTTTGTTGCATTTGCTCCTACTTTGTGTGAAATAAGATATAATGTTGAGTTGTATTGTCTTTAATTATCTTTATTTTGTATTTTATTTTTAGTTTTTATTAGACTATATTGAGTTTGAAAACAAAATATATATATATTTCCAAAAAGAATTATTTGTCATGGGAAAAAAAACCATGTAAACAAACACTGGCAAAACTGGTAAATCTTATATTTTCCCACTAGAAATTTTTGCAAACAAACACTGGCAAACTGAAATTTTCCCACTACAAATTAGCCTGGCAAAACTCTAGTGGGAAAATGCTGGCAAATCTAATATTTTCCCACTAGAGGTTTGCCACTAAACAAACACACCCTAAATCCTCGTGGCTAAATTTTTGTCCTTTTCTGGAGGAGCGTGACTACTTGGGCTCTAATTGATTGATTTTAATTAATGAATTTGGTCTAGGGCTTTCAAGAATCAAGCAACGTTCAAATTACCTATATTGGGTAATGACTTCCCAATGGTTGTTATGGCTCGGGTTCAGCCTTATGCGCGAATGTAAATTGCAGTGCAAAAAATAAATTTCAAACAATCACGTAAGCATACTTGAACACACAAGTATCCTCTTACTTGGGCTTCGAGGAGGTTTAGAGTTTACCTCTCAAGTCGTTCTTACACGCTGCTTGAGGAGAAGACGACATCGGTTGGTGTTTGATCTGAGAATCAGGCCTAACCTTTCGAGCTTTACCCTGTTTTAAGTTACAATAAAGCCCCACTTAAAAATCCCACAAGTTGGGTTTTTGACAATTTAAACAAGTTTTACCTTCAAGGGCTCAAACTTAAAACTAAACTAAAATTATACTAATCTAATTAACTAGTTTTAGATTAATCACCTAGATTAACTAGAGTCAAATGGACTTAGAGTGTTGATTACCAAGTTGATTCAAAGCGTGTGAGCTATGATCCATAACTTGCTTTACACACTTAAACTTCCCAAGACAATTAAAACCCTAATCCCTTGGTAAGTGTGTAACTTAAACCAAGTTTAACTCATGTTCATCATAAGAAATCAATCAAAAAACTTTTTTTTTTTTTTTCGTTTTTCTTTTTATCACTAACTATTACAAACAAGTTCTACTATTTTCTCCTACTCTATTACAAAATCCGGGCTCGGAGTACAGGTACACACTTCCAAACAACCGAAATTTGAAAAAATTAGGTACTGATATGTTAACGTGTCTGGGCAGACTCCGCCAACTAGGGCACGGTCGCGCGTCCGGTGCCGGCAACGTTCGTTGATTTTTTGTCGGTGTCTCAGCTCCTCTCCAGGTTGTTTGTTTTGCAGCCTGATTTGCAAGAAAGTGGATCAATACTGTAAAACAATAAAATAAAATGACAAAAAATTAAAAAAGAAATAGAAATGGAGAGATGAGAATGGTGCTCCCTTCTTAGATTCTCAACCAATCACTCTCACTCCTTCAATCCATGACGGCGGTGCCATTTGAAGGTTTAATCCCCGGCAGCGGCGCCATTTGAAAGTTTAATATTGTAGTGAGTACACTTCAAAAGAGTTTAGATTAAGAGTTGAGATTCATCCTAAATTGTTTAGAGTTTGAGTGAGGGAGATACGAAGAAGAATGGTAGTCTCTTGTAGGATTAGAATGGTTCTAAGCTATGAAAAATTGAAAGCTTTGATTGTTGTATTAAAATGACTTGAAAACATGAAAGGAAGATTGATTAAAATATTGAAATGAAAGCAACAAACAAGGTTGAAGATTAAAACAAAGAACAAGAAAATAACAAGTTAATTGAAATAAAGAACAAGGAAATAACAAGTTGATTGAAATGAAATAAACAACAAGAAAATAAAAACATAAATTGAAAAACAAGACAAGAAATTAAACAAACCAAATGGTTTGGATCCTAAGACAATGGATGAGTTCTCTCTCCTTTGTTTTTTGATTATATACCCCTTTTTTGCCATTTACAGATTTGCCCTCCTCCATTACAAACTAGACACCTCACCCTTTCACTTTTGCTTTTGCTTTTGCTTTTGCTTTTACTTTTACTTTTTGGTTTCTTCATGACCAAGGTAGGTTTAGGGAGAAGGTCTTCATAATTTGAGATAAGGGCCTCCATCTTTGGTCTTCTGATTTGAGGACTTTGATTGTTAACTTTGACCGTTAACTTTGATCAGTTAACTTTGACTTTTTCAACACTTTTCCACAACAGCTATTGATCTTCATAATTAGTGTGATTAAGGCTCCTTTTGGTGCTAAGACACAACTTTTATGGTAAGTGGTCTGAAATACTCCTTAACCTGAAAAAGGCAGTAAAAGTTATGAGTTGTCTTTTCATTAAACGTAAGAGGGACTGTAATGCAGCAATATACGGGTACTAAAATACACATTTGGGAGCTAATCACATACCTTATATTAGTCCTTAGGTTTGGTCTAGAATCAAAATGTTTTTTAAAAGAGACGAAAGGTATCCAGTTTAGACCCATGTATCACTTCTTTGACCATCAGACAATCATCATATCATACATGCTCACTATAAGTAATCGTGTGAGCGTGTCTGATCTGCAAGCTAGACATACTTTAGTGAATGAATTGATCAATTTTCATTGTGTCCATTGCTGTATTCACTTTGATAACAAGAAAGGCCTCGAACTTCATACTTCAAAGAGACACCGGCCTAAATGCAAAATCCCATGCAATGATTGCTGGAACCGCTTTCAAACTATGAATAATGTGAATGTCCACAAAACTGCGACTCGCCCATCTGCAGTGGTTAATAAGAAGGGTAAGAGAGGTCGAAAGTGATGTAGCCTAACACTTATGAAGACTTTTCCTATTATTAGTGACTATCTGGTTTAAAGATATAAAATTTTGCTGGCAAATTGATATATTGATCTGTATGCACTTTTGTTTTATAATCTTTCATGTCAAACTTTTATCTAAATTGATCAAACACCTCAACAAGAAAAAATATTGATTACTAACATTTCCAGGTGAAAATTTAAAAGAGTTAATTGATGTGGACTTGGAACCCAATGGATAATAAACAATAACATTTGAAGCATTAGTATAAGTGTTGAAAGTAGGATTGATGGTTGGTGCTATTGAAATTAGGGTGAGACTAGTACATGTGAGCTCTGAGAAAGTTTTAATTTTGTGGTGGGAAAATGGTTAATGTGAAGGAGGGAGATAACTCATAAATGTACATTATAAAGAGAGTTCATTGGAGTGGGAGATAGATAGTCCCGGGAGAAAAAGCTTCATTTCAAATGTGAAAACTAATGTTGGAAAAAATAAAAAAGATTACAAGGAGGGTTTGAATGGGTGTGGTAAATATATACTTTGTAACACATTTGTTTGGTGGACACCGTTTTTAAAAAACGTGAAAAACTATTATCCTACTTGTCATCCCATAATGGAAAACTGTCTGCACTAACTTCGAAGGTGTGGACATGGTTGGTATTCATCCCAAACTTGTGTCATTCTTCACCCAACCAAGCACATGAAAAGCAATTTACTTGTTTCTTGCAACCATAAAAAAAAAAGTGAACAATTTTCATTAAAAATGTTTTTCAATGAAACCAATCCACATTGAAAACTATTTATACTCAAAATTATTTACAACATATTTAGTCAAAGTCTCTTGTTGAAAACCAACAACACCTCAAAAAGTAATATGGACTGTTTTCCTATGGCCCATACATTAGGATAGTGGAATCCCACGTTTTTTTTAAACAATGTGGTACCAAACAACTATTTTAAAAAATCTTAGGGGTGTGTTTTTTAGTGGCAAATGTCGAGATTTGTTAGTGTTTTCCCACTAGCCATTTGCCAGACAAATTTCTAGTAGAAAATTTTCAATTTGCATTGTTTGTTTGCAAATAATTTATCAACTAGCATAAAATGGCAAAAAATTGAATCGATATGATAAATTGTTCAACATATAACAACTAAAACTGGTAAAAAAAGATCAAAACAATTGATTAGCCATGTATAAGAACAATCTAATCGTACATGATGGTGAGAACTTGATAGAGAGAGGTTGATTATATTTTTCCCACTTCTAGTGCCAAATAGGTTAATGGGGGAGGGTGGATTAGTAAATTAACTAAATAGGGTAACAAACTAACCACAAAATTTCAATTGGGGTAACTAACTTTTTTTTCCGTCAATTAGGGTAACCAACTTATGAGATTGGTCAATAAGGATAAATTGTTAAGTAGCCGTTCAAATTTCACCGTTATCTAATATTAACAAATCTCTTAATTCATTTTTGTTTTTGCCAACTAAGAAAATAATTGGACACATGCTTGTTTTGACACGTATGTTAAAACATGCCACATCATCAAACCGTTTGAAGAAGGCACGTGAGAAGAAAACACGTGAGATAAGAAAGTACAGTTGTCTTCTCCAACACAATAAAAGCACTCGTCTCCTCCAAAAGTCTATTTCGTTGGGAAAATTAGAAATTGAGCCTTAGACATTTTGAATGTGCAGCATCGTGTGAAGTTTATATTTTCTTATTTCCTTTATTATTTTACTTCATCTATTTGATTCAATTTGAGTATTGCTATTTTTTAAATTTTATTTGTTTTAATCAATTACAAGTAATGAGTTTGAGCTCAACCACTTCAGATTATTCTTGTTTTTGTGGAGATCTTACACCCATTCAAGTTTCTTTCACCGACAAAAATCCAGGGGAAGGAGGTTTGCTGGATGAAAGAAATTTCAAAATGGGCATTGCAGATTTTTCGTATAGGTTGATAGAAAGGTGAATCCAGGGGGAAAATATAGGGAGTTGTATGTGAGGCATGAAGCACTGAAGCACATGTATGAAGTTTTGAGTGATCCAAGGGTGAATTCATGGGGAAAAAATCAGGATTTGTATATGAGGCATGACGCACTGAAGCAAGGGTATGAGGCTTTGAGTGACGTGAACGTGGAACTGAAGTATTTGAACCATTTATTAAGCGATTACAGGATGCTGAGAAAAGGTGCAAGGCGGAGTTGTAGGAAAAAATTGGTGAAATGGAGAAGAAGTATTTAGCATGTGGGAAATCATATGTTTAATCATTATTGTTATTTTATGCATGGTTAAGTTGTTGCTTAAATGAAATTAGTTGCTCATGTTTTATGTTGCTATGTAATCGTATTTTGTTGTAATTGCAATTGTAGTTTGTTTTGTTTATGCGCAAGACCAACAGAAATGAAATTAGACTCATGAAAAAAAAAAAAAAAAAAAAAAAAAAAAAAAAAACTCGCACTAAAATATATAGGCAAGACACCTACTCTTACAATTTACAACGCAACAGAAACGAAGTATATTCATTCAACTATTCTAGAGTATTAATTCAAAAGTTAGTCAAAGTTATTAATTATTCATACATTCATTTTTGTAGACTTACAAAACAAAACAAAACAAAGTTTAATCCAAAATCCAAAAAGAAAAACAGGACACACCTATTGGAGTATGAACAATCATTGTTCTTACCTATTTAATTTGGAGTATGAACAATCACTGTTCATACCTTAACATAATGTATAATTAGTAAAAACACATATTGGAGTATGAACAATTATGAACAATGTTCATACATATTTGGGGTATGAACAATCACTGTTCATACCTCAACATTATGTATGATCAGTAAGAACACCTATTGGAGTATGAACAATCATTGTTTATACATATTTGGAGTATGAACAATTACTGCTCATACCTCAACATAAGCTATGAACAATTTTTGTTTATACCTCAACAGAATGTATGAGCTATGTTCACTTATTTGGGCTATGAACAAACATTGTTCATACATGAGGAGGTTCATACCAAAACGACAGAAATGGTAAAATTAGAAAATATTAATTTCAGATCTGGGTTATTTGTCCTTAAGGGTTATTTTCACCCAAAAATTGGGTTTGTGAGTGATTTTGAAAAAAATATCCTTGAAAGTGATTTTGGCCCGGAATTGGTCCTATGTACCAATTTCTTGAATAGTGGAATGTACCAAACATATTAGCTGAACCATATTGGGCATTTGGTCTTATGTAGGTGGTGTGCGTGTCCCCAAACACTACACCTTCCTTCTTTTGGTGTTATAAGCAAAGAAGAAATTAATTGAAAGTATAATTATTGATTTGAAAATCAGAAAATGGTGTGTACATTTTGAAATGTTTGGAGGGAAAAGGTTACTAAATTTTTTTATTTGAAACTTTACTAGTGGAGGGGTTGAGGAAGTTGCGGACAGCTTGACTTGTTGCGCTGGGTCGGATGGTAGTGCTAATGTGTTATACCATCATGGACTTGACGTTGCTCCTATTTGCATGTGCTTCTGCTGGCTTAGCTTTTTCAGTTGCTAAGAAATTACTGATATAACTATGCCACTCTTGGTGATGTTCTTAGCCGTAAGGAGACACTTGGTTGGAGCGCTTAATGAATTCATGTATTGGTTTTGTAGTGTTTGTTGCTGTTGAAACCCGCTTTTTAAAATTGCTAACATGGGTGTTGATTTTTTTTCTTCCCTTTCTTATCCCACCAATTCAAAAGTAAAAAACAGTCCAACACCCACCATTACTTTATTTGTATTCGACCTTGTGTTATTACACTCTTCCCTCTTTCTCCTTTCTCATTATTTACCATTCGAAGTGTAAAGGACATCCCATCAGTCACGTGATGTGCACACACAACGACTCCCTCACCGTAACGCAACCCCTAGACATACGAACACCAGCAACATTTGCACACTCAGTAACATTAGCACACTCAACAGATCGGTGACTCGTAACCCGACTTCATCTCATGTTATCATCACCTGCTCTTGTCATCACTACCAGCTTATCCTTAAGACCCCTTTCCCGCCATAATACATGCACCATTATAGCCATACACCATCATTACAGAGAACACCATCATTACATCCTATGCCAAATCAAACCTACAACTGCTATCCATACGTCTCTCATAGGCACATGTCATATATCTCGACCGCACATCTGTATTCATCAGTACACGTGTCGTACCCGATGCTCATTTTTAATGACTATAAAAGCCACCCTTAAGAGCTATGTGTGGCTTGATTCTAGTCTCACTAACACAGTGCTGGATACGTAGGCATCTTCTTACATATGAAGAGCAGCCATTAATACTACTCAAAACCATCCCCTCTTGATTATCTACACCTACGATCTAAGAATTAACTCCTAATCCTTACTTGATATAAATTTAGACATTTACATTTGGCACCGTCTGTGTTTGATTCCTTGAGAATTCGACAACCCACTCAACTCTACCCCTAGTCATTCACACTTCCCCTCCACTTTTCCGATGGAAGATGAAACACCTCCCCCCACCACCACCGAACTTGCCAATCAGTTACGATTACTACAAGAACAATATGATGCCTTTAAGGCCATCCACCCCGACCCACCTGTCAACAATTCCGAAGTTGACAATCAAATTGAGGCTACCACTTTAGTCGTTGCACCACGTCTACCCACCGTCACTAACCCGCAAGGAAGCAAAGATATGTCTCAGGCTGTCTTGCACACCCTCCAAAAATTCAATGGTTCTCCCCTCACCAAAGAAATCCAAAAAACCATCGCTCCCTTACACTTCCAACAACCCAAGTTCACCATGTACAATGGTTCCACTTGCCCCTTCGAGCACATCAAGAGTTTCCTCCAGCACTTAACAATGTACACACACCTAGACAACCTACTATGTCGTCTTTTTCCCTCCACCTTCAAAGGCCCGACCTTAAATGGTTTTGACCTACCCCCACCTCCATCGCTAGTTTCTCTACCTTCAAACACCTTTTTGCCCATGAATTCTACCATAATCGCACCAAACAACCCACTATGGCCACCATCTTCAAAACCTAACAGTGACCCTATGAACCACTTGAATCTTACCTCCAATTCGAGAAAGCCGTTTTGTCACTTGAACACTCTACCCCCGAGTTGGTCATCATCATCGCCTTCAGAAATGGCCTCACCTCCACCTCTCCCCTCAGCTGTTCCATGCTATGCAGTGACCCAACCACTTTAAGCGACCTCTATAAAAAAGTGGACAAATACATCAAAGAAGAAAGTGGCCTCATAGAACGAACTGAGCATGTTGTCGCTACTTCCGATCGAGAACCTCGACCCAAACGCCCCCAAGACCCTACACTGACCTCTATCACAATCAACCCCCAAGCCCTTTACCCGATCCACCCACCCAATCTCACACTTTCACGCCCCTCAATTGTCCTTTGTCTCACATCTATAACCGCTTCAAGAATTCTCATTGGTTTAAAGCTGATGTTCGACCTTTCTGAGAACTCCCTGATCGTCCCTATTGTCAATACCACAACATTCGATCCCATCACACCAATCAGTGTCAAAGTTTGAAACATCACATCCAGAACTTGATCAACCAAGACAAACTCGCCGAATTTGTTCATTATCCACAGTATCCACTCGAGCGAATGTTACTGGCCAATACCCATCGCCAGCGCTCTCCGGTTCGTCAGTGCAACCCTGTTCCCAATCGCTACCGCACTCTGTCACCCAGATGATGACCATCACCACCTCCCGCACCCACTAACCAACACCATCGTCTGCCCGCTCCCCTAACCCATGCGCACAAAGACCGCGTCATCCACACTATCACCCAAGTAAAAGAGCCTAATCCAGCTTACTCCCACCATGACAAATGTCGTCAAATTGGCGACAAGAATCACTGCTACAACCTCACCCATACTCGAGCCTCTATAATTCCCTCCCCCCTCCTCATTAAGGGCCTTAACCCAACCATTCTCTACTTTACTGATGACAACCTCAACAAGGTTTACACCCCCCCCCCCTACAATGACATACTCATTGTCTAGTTGCGCATCAAAGGTTTCAGCATCCACCGCATCCTCGTCGACCCCAGCAGTTCCTACGACATCCTCTATGACAGCACCTTCCAAAAACTCGGCCTACCCGATTTTGTACTCATCCCAATAGTTGCCCCCATTTATGGATTTAACGGTCGTCTCTATCATCGAAAAAACCGGATACGAAGTCACAATGCGCACTCGCTTCAACATCGTCAATATCCCATCCTCCTACAATGCCATTCTCAGTCGCCATGAACCACAACGACGCCACTCCGGCCCAGATCACAGCTCCAGTACCCGAACAAGGTCAGACTCCTACCCCTCTTACTCCTCAGTTACATACCGACGTCCATAGAGTCTAGGTTAACATTGGTACAGACATCAACCCTTATGGCATCTATGTCAGCACTGAATTAGAACCTGCTCTCCAAGAGCAAGTTGGAAAACTTATCACCGATAATAAAGATGTTTTCGCTTTCTTATATACCAACATGCCCAGCATCGACCCTTCCATTACATGCCACCGCCTCAACGATCACCCTAAACATCGTCTCGTTAAGCAACGACCCCGCACTTTATCGCTACTATATAAGCATCAAGTACACGACGAGATCGAGCATCTGAAAAACATAGGTTTCATCAAACCCGTAACCATGCCTAGGTGGATAGCCAACATCGTTGCTATGCCAAAGAAGAATGGCAAGGTCCGCGTATGCATCGATTTTACAGACCTCAACAAAGCATGTCCCAAGGATAGTTTCCCCCTTCCCCGCATCGACCACTTAGTCGACCAAACATGTGGTCATGCTTTACTTTCCTTCATGGAATTCTATAGCGGATACAATAAAATCCCCCTCCACCCACATGACCAAGAAAAAACAGTTTTTGTCATCGAAAATGGTATTTATTGCTACACCATCCGCCCTTTCGGACTCAAGAACGCAGGAGTCACCTTCCAACGATTAGTCAATACCATCTTCAATGATATGATCAGCAAAACAATGGAAGTATACATTGACAATATGCTCGTCAAAAGCCTCGAAGCTGCCGATCGCATCATGTATTTACAAGCTGCATTCGATCGACTCTGTCAATATAACATGAAACTAAATCCAGCCAAATGCCTCATTGGCGTTACCTCTGGTAAATTCCTTGGATATCTTGTCTCCAAATGTGGCATCAAAGCTAACCCGGATCAGATCCACACCATCGTTAACATGCCCACTCCCACTACCAAGAAACAGATCCAACGACTCAACGGCCGTATCGCCACGCTAATTAAATAGGTTCATCTCCAGGGCATCTGATAAGTGCCAACCCATTTTGGAGCTCCTTCGCAAATGATCACCATACGAATGGAATGACCAATGCCAGCAAACGTTCTCCAACCTCAAAACCTACCTATTCACCCCCCCCCCCTAGTTATATCCACACCCGTAGGTGACGAAGATCTTTACCTATACCTTTCTTCATCTGACTTTGCCATCAGCTCCGCCACTCTAGAGCGATAACAGAACCAAGAAACCAGTGTATTTTAGCAAAACCCTATAACTGATAAACTAAAAATACTACCTTTTACCTATCTTAACTGATTATGCTAGGAAGAAGTAAACGATAATTTTCAATCTTTTTTATCAACTTTCTACTCTCAATTATCATGCAATAAAACTAGAGTAAGAATTCGTTCCTCTCCTAGTTGCTTAGAAAAGACTAATTCAATTCGTAATTAACAATTAAACAATACGAGAGTAATTATTCCAAATATAACTAATATGGTGAATACTATGATTTAATATATTCTAAATTAAACTAGGGCAAATAAATAATAAGATGTGAATATGAAAAAGGAATTAGAGAGATTTGAAATCCACCTTGATTAATCCCTAACATGCTAGTATAGAGTTTGTTGCAACCCTAATCTTTATGTTTTCACACAAGGTTCAACATAAAGGTTAGGTCTTCTTATCCCTAATAATTCATGGCATCTCTAACCAACTAATAATTAGCATGAGAGGAAATTGAAACCCATTCTCATGGTGAATAAACTACCCTCTAGATTTATTCGAAAATCTTAAATACAACTATTTTACACTAACACATCAAGTCTTTATCAAAGCTTCCATCAAACCCCTCTAATGGAGGTTTAGCTATGGATTATTAGACTATCATTGAATAAATAAGAAGAAGAAGACATAATTAAAAGAATACTTTAATTAAAAATAACTTGAATTGTATTAATGGTGGCTAGGCTAATAAAATATAAACTAGGTTAAACTAAAGAGAAAAGGTAAGAGCTAAGAGATAGGATATGTTTAGAGTATTGTCTTAGTCCTCTTTATATAGGATAGAGCTAGGTTTACAATTTCGTGCATGGGCTTTGGAGCTATGTTTTTTGCCACTAAATTAAGCTCAAAACCTAATTACTTAAGTCCAAAAAGGATTTCTCTACTAAAAATTACTACAACAGCTTTTTAGTCCACTTTTACTCCTCTGATTGGATCAACACCTAGACCATTGAAAAGCTCTTTCCAAGCCGGTCGTTTTAACATATGATATGCCCAATTCCAAGGTCTGAGTCTAAAGATACAGCCTGCGGAAGTTCTATTGACTTTTATGCTCTATTTCTGCCCGCGTTGACTTTGACTTTTCAGCTTTGACTAGGCTTTAAAAAGGCTTTTTCTCCTTGAAACTTGGGCTTTAACCATATAACTTCTTAGCAACTAACCTTTACTCCTTTCTCTTGCAAAAGTGACATATTTCTTCACATAATTGACTCCAAGACCTGAAATACACAAAAGTACGTAAACAGTACTAACTTTTATTTATTATAAACATAATTGGTCTATATGTAATATTATTAAGGGGTTAAAACTACAGTTTTGGGCTCTTATCAAACCACCCCCAAACAGCATTTTGCTTGTCCTCAAACAAATATGAGAAATTACAATAAGTGACCAAAAATGGAGTTTTAACTAATCTCGTTTCGCCGAGTGCAATTGCATTGACCATATGCAATAAGGCTTAAACCATTAGAAATTCCCTAATGGGTGAGTTATAATCTTGTGAGAGTTTTACAAAGAAGTTACTCAAGTTACTCACAAACTTCATTTATACTACAACGACTTAAGAAATAAAATTAATGTTTCCTTATTTATTCTCAGATATTTATACATCTCACTAGCAATGAATAAAGAATAATCAATTCAAAACCTAAGCTAATACGTGCATAATAATCAATCATCTACGTATATTTTATAATAAAAATATATAATCAATAATAATCAATCATCTACGTATATTTTATAATAATCAATCATCTACGTGCATAATAAAGAATATATATATAATGAATGTGAGGGACCTATATTGTCATCAATATATTTGCGACACGTGTCATTCCCATTGATCATATCTTGAGACTAACTTATTGGATCATTACAATAATTGGTCATCTCAAGAGTCATGAGTTACCAGATAGTTACAAAATGAACATAGATATATGCATAGAGCAATAATATATAGCTATCAATGCAATACTAAATATCATTAACCAATGGAGCACCAAAGTGGGGAGAGAATTCTATATATTTCCTCTCCACTCTCTAACAAGGGGAGAGGATTCTATGCTTCTTCTCCACTCTCCATCTTCTCCGTTCGCCATCGATCATTCGATCATAGAATCCAAACAATGAATTACGTTCGACTTGATTCCAGTTCCTCAGAGAACTGGATACGTAAGCAATTCGATCCTTCAAACTCAGTCACAACATCATTCTCCCCAAATTTCCTACACATGTAAGGTTCGCCTAATTAGAACCTTTACATTGGCGCCGTCTATGGGGACAATTTATTGGAAATTCTCTCATTTTCATTTTTCCAACAATAATATTCAAGAAAACATTGAATTTCCAAGCCCTCGAAGCGTGACATTAGGAAGGACCGAACTTAAGCGGTTCAAAGCTTTAGAATACGAAAAGACACTAACAAAAAGTCGCGTGATAATATCTATCATCATTCATCATATAAGTCTTTCATTCCGATCCACTTCCTGTTGTACTTGCTTATATTTCCTTTCCATTAGCACATGGGTATAACTAAAATTTTAATGCCAAACGTTACTAGATCAAGACAAATTTGATATATACCACCCATTTATTAGTTTTCTATAAAGTTTAGGAAAATGGTCAATTTTTTTGTTTTTTTTAGTAAGTTAGAGTTTCAAAGTTGCATCTACAAATCTGGTATGGGGTTAATCAATCAAACAATTCACCCACGTATCTCAATTTTGAAGATGCCATGTTAGTCCTCTCTATGCCTTGGGCTAGAGACGACGACCCTACCAAGGCTACCTATAGTTTTAAACTTGAATATTTTATATGTCAGCCTGAGCATAACATTCGATCTGGTGACCATTAATTAGCTAGCATCCTATGAGTTCTACTTTCATGGGTTTTACTATCGACTCGACGTTGAAATATACCATGAATATTCATCATCATCTTTAATGCATATCGTATCAACCTGAACTAGCAGCAACATATCACAAACATGGGAATATCCTGTAAACTGTAGTTCGATGCTAGCTCACGTTGTTTACATGTCAATCAAGCTCCAAACTGGGGCTAGCTATAGTCACACCAATTCAAGGCCAACTGTCAACCATAGTAACGCCCCTTAAAAGGCTAGCTATCAACCAATCAACTTGATGCCCTGCTAAGAATCAAGTTTGATTCAATTGTTCAAATATAGTCACGCCAATTCAGGACTAGCTATCAACTGTTATCTCCAAATCACATGCTCCATCGAGCTCAAACGCTAGACCACTTCTCACTAGTTAGGGACCTATACTTCTAGGACCGACTCAGTGCAGAACGCTCTCTAAGAGCACCAGGCACTCATGGGCCACATCGCTCACTTGAGCAAAATGCTCACTCGAGCTTGAATCCTACATAGCGCTAACATTTCTCGCCAATTTGGAACCTATACGTCAAGAGCCAGCCCAATGCAAGACGCTCAATAAAGCAATACAATCACACGAGATGCCTAGAGATACAAACATTCTCACTAGTTGAAGACCTATACTTCTAGGATCAACTTAGTGTCGAACGCTTACTTAAGCACCAATGGTTCCTTGACCTACACTCGCTCGAGCATAACGCTTCCATAAGCGCTAAAACTTCCCTTGACCTACTGGAGCATAACGCTTACATAAGTGCTAAAAGGTCCCTTGACCTACGCTCACTAGAGCAGAACGCCTATATAAGCACTAAAAGGTCTATTGACCTACTAGAGCAGAACGCTTACATAAGCACTAAAAGATCCCTTGACCTACGCTCACTAGAGTAGAACGGCTACATAAGCGCTAAAAAGTCCCTTGACCTATGCTTACTGGAGCAGAATACCTATATAAATGCTAAATGATCCCTTGACCTACGCTCACTGCACGGAAGCAGAACACTTACATAAGCGTTAAATGGTCCCTGGACATACGCTCACTCGAGCAGAACACTTACATAAGCATTAAGGGTCCTAGACCTACACTCACTAGAGCAAAACGCTCACACGAGCTCTAACATGCTCACTGTTCCACTTGGACACATGTCAAATTATTTCTCTCGTCGGATCGTTCTTAAGAAAGCACGACCTAATGAGAGGGATCGGGGCTGTGTGAGGGACATATATTGTCATCAATATATTTGCGACACGTGTCATTGCCATTGATCATATCTTGAGACTAACTTATTAGATCATTACAATTGGTCATCTCAAGAGTCATGAGTTACCAAATGGTTACAAAATGAACATGAATACATGCATAGAGTAATAATAGCTATCAATGCAATACTAAATGTCATTAACCAATGGAGAACCAAAAGGGGGAGAGAATTTTATATATTTCCTCTCCACTCTCTAACAAGGGGAGAGGATTCTATGCTTCTTCTCCACTCTCCATCTTCTCCGTTCTCCATCGATCATTCGATCATAGAATCCAAACAATGAACTACATTCGACTTGATTCCAGTTTGTCAGTGAACTGGATACGTAGGCCGTTCGATCCTTCGAACTCAGTCACAATATCATTCTCCCCAAATTTTCTACACACATAAGGTTCACCCAATTAGAACCTTTACAATGAACTATCCTATGAAATGCAATAACATATCCATTTCTGAAACTTTAGAATAGCTCCCTTAAGTAAGTCCTCACAAATATGTCAAGACAAAAATACTCAAATTTTTCCACTCAAGTTTCGCTCACTCCAGTGTGCAATGGACACACTTTTTCTCACAATCTCAATGACGTACAAGGGAGCCGAGGTCAATCAAACACATCTGCCACTTATTATCACACCAACCTATTCCTAATTGAGCTAGAGGTATTTATTAGGTGTTGCGGGGATTAGGTGATGGTTTAAGAAGGAAGAAAATGGATATTCAAAAGGACAAGTCTGAGAAAATAGGGTCTTCATATTATGTAACTAGAGAAAACTTTGTTCTTACTTTGCTTCTACACTTTGTTTCCATCCTTAGCCATTTTTTTTTTCTTTTCTTTTGGCTTTTGACTCATTTGATTCTGTTTTTAGAGTTCTAAATTTTTATTTTATTTATTTCTTTCTTTCTTTTCTTTGGATGTAAACTTTCTTTTCTTTTCTTATTTGAAGCAACTAACAAATTCTTGGTTTTCCACAGGTCTTTCTCTTTTCTTTATTCCATTTCATCCTACTTCTCAGACTCATTCAAAAATGGGTAGGCTGATTTTATTTTTATTTTGTTTTTATAAAAGAGTAAAGGATTTGTGGTTTGTGAAAAGGCTAAAGAAAGACTCAGATGGGCGACTAGTGAAAAATAATTTCATATAGGTTTGAATTTATGGCTATATCGATCCAAAAATGGCTTAAATTCTCGCTTAAGATATGGTATAGTGATCAAACAAGTGGACGTGTGATTTCTCTATTGGAATTTACTTCTCCCTTGTGTTATTACTCAAATATTTCACTCATATAAGGCTTTTAGGATATATTCTCATAGGATTTGTAGAATAAGTATTCTAGCCTATATTTCAAAAACTTACTACTAATACAAACATAGATGCTCATGCAATATATTTATGGAAAGATGCAATGACTATTACCTACATATTAACCTAAGTTTCTAAAAACTATTCTAATTTAAGAGCTAACGTGAAACTTCCAGACTATTATCATCACAGAAAAATAAACAATACCAATATTCCTAAGTGCATAGTATAAATACTTTTTATTTATATTTTTTTAATTTTTTTACTAGAAAGCAAGTGCATATTATACATATATATATATATATATCCTAATAGGTGCCTTAAATTCCGCATGTTTTTATGTCACCCCCAAACAAAAACATGCTTTGTCCTCAAAGTATATAAATAAGAATGATAGAAAATACCATAGAAACACGTGAAAATTTTAGAGCACCTGCAAAACAAATTTAGAACATACTAATATAGGTAAAGAAAAACATATGCAACTTCTATATGAGTTTCACCCGTTATGGGAATAACAAGAATTAAATTGCTTGGGACATAAGCAGACACTAACAGAAAGTAAAACTTACCTTATATCCAGCACTACACGTTGTCCTCCCCTTCTATAAAGAAGTGAGGTTCCTTTGCGTCCTGCTAAGCCATGATAATCTGCCAAGTCTCACGCCATTTATCATCTACCTTTTCTAACATGTTAAGCGCCAGTTGGTCGGATAGGGTGTAAGGGGCAACCCAATTAGGTTGTAGCCGCCACCCCGGCCAAATCATAACACAAAAAGAGCGTACAATGCAATTGGTGGGCCGCATAATGTCAACCCTAACCCAATTCGTGAAACGGGTATAGAACTCGAGAAAGAAAAATAGCATTATGCGGCAAACCAAGATAGGCATAAGAAGACATTTATGCTTCATACTATGAGCTCGTGCTAAACTAGACACTAAGGTCTGGGGAAGGTCATATAGCATATGTCCCTCAGCTAGAGCAAGAAAGATGACACAAGTGGCATTATTCACAGAAGAAAAACACCATTCCCCTAAAATATTCAGCATAATAAAGAACATAATAGTGCCTAAATTAAGGGACAGGCTACCAAGGGCTACATTATATTGCATTTTGTCCTCTACACGAAAAATCCCCCACATAGGTTTCATGGAAATACTTATAGTTGTAGATATACATATTATCAGCCATATAACCCATGAGTTTTGGGCAGCAGGCATAGAAAGTCCAATAGTAAAGGCCAACAAAAACTTGCTTAAATCCATTGTTACATCATCAATGTTGACAGAAAACACTTGTTCCCCATCCGGTCGATAAAATAACCTACAATTATCATAGAAATAAGCAGTAAGTGTAAGAAAATAAGTTTCATCAGCACTTACCATTAGAGGCTGACATCCGATCCTAACTGCACAATCAAATCGCGGAACCAGAACCCATAGGTGTCACTCTTGAGCAATTCTTCAAAGTACTGCTCCGGTATGATTTGAGGAGATTTCATAGCAAACAAACACACTACTGAACTCCTAGAAGTGACTGCAAAAAACCCCAGAAATAAGAACTTGAGGTATGTTGAAGTAAAGGAGCGGGGGCGCTCAGAATGGCCTATGTCAAAGGGCGGGAGCGCTCTCTTCTAACAAAAAAAAAATCTGCTATACTGGAATTACAGCGTGGGCGCGCTCTGTGTTAATGCAATATAAGGGCGTGCGCGCTCTGAGCTAGACCTGTGAGATGAATTTGAGAGGTGCAAAGTGAAGTACATGGTGTGCCATGTATTTATAGAGCACTAGTTACTTAAACAAAGGTTCCCAAATTGATAAGGGAAGAGATGGAATAAGAAAAAGGCTTCTAAAACCAAAATATAAACAGCCGAGAGCAGACTCAGCACCAAATCTATATGGTTTTAAACGTGGAATCAAAATAGCAATCTCCATGCTTCTAACTCTTGAGGTTACACCAAACAACAGTAGCTAATTCTAGCTACACTATATTAGCAGGATGCTCATATAAACTATATTCCTTAAGCATTGCAATATTAATTTCAAAAACATGTGGATATGGTAAAATACAATGCTAAGCAAATAATGCCACCCCCAAACAAGTCGGAAGGGTGGGATTCATGAAAATTAGATAGCATGCTTGGACAAAAATTAAACCAACTTAAAATTCAAATAATCACCAACTTACATAATCTAATATTAACTACTTAACTAACAACTGGGAATAAAAATCTACTAAAATAGGGAGATATTCTTAAAAATAATACAAAGGAACTAGCCACGAGATGAAGAAGGGCCCGAGCCATCCGTCCTATGTCGACGATGCTCACGCCTTACGGAGTTAACAGAGGAAGAACCATCATGAGGTGGTAGGCGTCGTTGAACTTTTTCTTGAAATGTGCAATGTTGTTCCATTAAAACATCCATGGCTTCCTAATGCTCAGTATTAGTATAAGCGAGAGTCTCCATGTTAGCCTGGAGATCCTCGTGACTATCACTGACTATCACTGAGCAATTGAATATTAGACTGAAGCTTCTCTTGGTTACGGAGAATGGTACCTTGCCTAGTCTGGATAGCCTCACAGAGGTCACTAAGAGAACATTGGCCTGTATGAATCGTCTCATATTGGTTATCAAGAGTTCGCAGGCCACGTTGAAGCAATGAGAAACGGGTTATATCCGTAGTAGCCCTTTTCAAAGCTCCTGCATCAAAACAGGCTGCATCTTCTTCCGATTCCATCTCAACAGCCAAAACTTCAGGCAAATTCCACTCCTTCTGAATACACTCTCGATAAATACGTGCATTCTCATGCAACTTCACCTTAACCTTACTACATTTTAGAACACATCCCCAAAACAACATAATCTTCATGATCAATGCAGGGAAAGCTGCGGTAAGTTGACTATTTTGACCCCCACCTACGTGGCAAACGTCCATTAGTAGGGGTCTCTATTTTATTCATTTAATCGACAGGGCTAAAGCCCAATTCGCAATACCATGAATCGATGTACATGCCCATTAACTCATGTGTCTAAGGCTAAACCTTAGCCACATGGCTTGCCACTAATGTACGTTAATTTATGTCCAGATTCGTTTCTTATCAAAAGAGATAATTATTAGTTGAGAGTTATATTCTATCACAATGACTCAAGCTACAAGAATGCTTGAGCTATAAGGATTCTCTACTCTACCTATATAAATACCAAACTATTTTTCATTCAGAACTACGTTCTTGAGACTTGATCCCATCGATAATTTGGGTACGTAGGCAACCGAAAGGTACAGTCTTATCATTCTCCCGATCACCATCACTTTTCTAACTACTTTTCTATGTTCTTCGTCTCTTTCATCAACACTTAGTGTTTTGATCATATTTGGTCGAAACATAATTGGCGCCGTCTGCGGTTCTTATGCAAAATCGACGATCACGTTCTACAAAAGTTATGATGAATACTCGACGAGCCTAAGTTCTCGATGCACTTACTGACGATCATCGCGAATGTGCGGTTCTAGGTCAACCTGGCGGTATCGAACTACTCCCTCCTATTCCTTTTCAACATCCGATTGCATACGACCTGGCTACCGTTCCACCGATGTGCCAAATTATTCATCACGAAGTTATTGCCTCTGACGATTCTTCGTCATCTGTTGCGGATAATGTCCATCATATGTCTCGAGGCATTCTTGTATTGAAAATATTACACTGGCCTGGTTTCATGCTGTCAGACGTCTTAAGCTTATTTCAAAGAAGGAATAGTCGAAGTTTATACTTGTCGAATATCCGCTGCGCAAGTTTTTTCACAACGTCTACGGATCGAGTCGCAGAATGGAAAAGTTACATTAGCGTTTACAACATTGTCTCTGACACTCTTACAATTAAACAGAGACAAACTTTGGTTTCGCTAATGACTGATTTTCTTATTGATGATATTCCTATGTCGAAAGCATTACTTGATGAGGAAAACGTCGATCTCTAATTATCATTACATCTCGGGGGCAATGACTTGAAATATTTATCAGATATATCAGCTACTTGCTAGATTTACACCGATAGTTCGCATAATAAGTCTGCCTCCGGTCTTGTTTGTGTCATCTTGAAGCTGAATGAAGACATAATTGAGAGGTCTCTACATTGGGGATTTGTGGCGTCAAATAATATGGCCGAAGTCCGAAACCGTCATTTGTGGTATATGCACAACTCTTTGGGGGCTTAACTAAGTTACGATTAATTATTCTAAGCTAGTCGTTAGCCAATTTGAATGATAATATGTGGCTCGTAATGATAGAATGGACGTTTATTTAGACTTCGTTCAATGAATTGCATGAAATTTTACATCTATCATCATTACATGCGATATATGGCGTTATGATGTAAGGCATCCTGATTCTATCACATACTTATCCGTGGAAAATCAAGTCGTCACTATTATGACAACACTGGATTAACCACTTATGCTGTAAGATGATTCTAACGAGCTTGGCACTAATAATGTCTCTCGGTATCTACCGACGACGATCATGCAGCTGACGATGCTCAGGAATTCCTGATGACTAAAAAACTCTATCACAGCAGTACAAGTCTCAATCCTATCCTTCGTTGTTTGGGCAAAACGAACAATTTACTAGGCCTCGAAGGAATTCATTCAGGACTATGTGAACACCACTCCCGGGGGAGAAGTCTCGCTCGCATAGCAATGACCCAATGGTATTGGTGGCCATACATGCCAAAGGATGTTAAGTGTTTGTCCGAGAAGTGTGTGCCTTGTCAAACACATGATATATGATATGGGTCAACTTCCCGCGACGAAGCATCATCCAATCCATAAACCTTGGTCATTTGCGAAATAGGGCCTTGACATTGTTGGTTTATTTCCGACAGCCCTTGACAGTGTTCGTTTCTGGCTCGTCGCAACAAATTATTTTACTAAATGAGCGGACAAAATTAACAAGTTGAACGAAAAACCTGAGTTCTAATGTTATAATTTTGTTTCCATCGCAACGTTACTATCGCTCCGACAAAATCTGACAAAATTACCACGTTTAATTTAGATGGGTCTAAGTTGAAGCGCTACGCCGCTTAGTCGTTACTATCACTACAACAAAATCTGGCGAAATTACCACGTTTAATTTTGTCAGTCTAAGTTGAACGCTTTTACACTCGCTTAGTCGTTACTATCGCTCTGACAAAATCTGACGAAATTACCACATTTAATTTCGTCAGTCTAAGTTGAACGCTTTTACGCTCGCTTAGTCGTTACTATCGCTCCGACAAAATCTGACGAAATTACCACGTTTAATTTCGTCAGTCTAAGTTGAACGCTTTTTCGCTCGCTTAGTCGTTACTATCGCTACAACAAAATCTAGCGAAATTACCACGTTTAATTTCGTCAGTCTAAGTTGAACGCTATTACGCTCGCTTAGTCGTATTATCGTTACGACAAAATCTAACGAACTTACCACATTTAATTTCGTCAGTCTAAGTTGAACGATTTTACGCTCGCTTAGTCGTTACTATCACTACAACAAAATCTGGCGAAATGACCACGTTTAATTTCGGCAGTCTAAGTTGAACGCTGTTACGCTCGCTTAGTCGTATTATCGTTACGACAAAATCTGACGAACTTACCACATTTAATTTCGTCAGTCTAAATTGAACGATTTTACGCCGGCAAGTCGGTCGGTTACTTTCGCTATGTCAACATCTGATGAAGTTACCCCGTTTCGTTTCGTCAGTTCTGCGTTGGAGTATTTTTTCGGTCAATCTAATTTTGCAAGCTTAAAGTTAGTATTGGGGGCGTTTCATTCTATTTCGTGTCATCTATATAAATCAACAACATTGTCAGTTTTACACAGGTATGTTATCAGACATCGCAACTATATTCAATTGCCAAAACATACTTTATTTTTATTTTTCATCAAAAGAATTTTTAGCTCTATGATATTACATTCACACAATCACATAATCATTGGTTTGGAAAAAGCCAATGGTTCCTTATCAGTTTTTTGCTTATACAACTCGTACAACTCTTTCCGTTTCAAGCGAAACTATATGCCTTTTTTTTTTTTTTTTTTTTTTTTTTCCTAAGGCATTGTTCCGATCTTTCTACGAGAAATTTTTCGAGCAAACAATTTCAACAGCTTCATGCCGATTTTTCTGAGCGAATCTTTCCGAGCGAATTGAACCTTTCCAACAGTTTCATTATTTTTTTTAACGCATTGAGCCAATTTTTCCGGGCGAATCTTTCCGAGTTAAACTTTCCGACAGCGCTATAAGACATTGAGCTGATCTTTCTCAACGAAACTTCTTTCAGCTTCTTTCATTCTTCTACGGCATTAATTGACACCTTGTTACACAAAACTTTTCTCCATCGACTCTTTGTGAATATATTTTGGTCATACTACGGTCGTTTCTCCGTGCAGCAAAAAATTTGCATTACGTTAACTTTCCGAGTGGATTGAAAATTATCTTCACCTTATTTATTTTTTACAAGGCATTGAGATCATGTGGAGCAAAACTTTTATTCGCGGTCTTTTCATGAATTTCTTTCTCCCGTCGTACCGCCGTTTCTACCTGCGACAAAAATACAAATATTTTCGTCAGTCTTTCAGACTTAACCAAAATTTTAAGATAACTGATAACAAATACCAACATACCTGTTTCATACTGTTGAAAATCATTGACACCGTTTAAAATATTTTTCGAGCTCATCCACGGTGAACGATACTGTTTCGTCAGCTTCATTATTTTTTCTAAGGCATTGTGTCGATATTTCTACGAGAAATTTTCCGTGCGTAAATCTTTGATAACTTCATTATTTTTTTTTTCTAAGTCATTGTGCCGATCTTTCTAGGAGAAATTTTCCGTATCTGTTTCCAACACCGCTTTGTCATATTCTCTGAAATTTTCTCCGTCTTCTTGGGCAGGCCAAATTTAATTTTGATCAAAACCCAATAATTTAAGCTTAATATTCTTACCGCTCCAATTTGAAACTGCTCGATCCTGAGCTAGATTATGTTGCGGCCTCGTGTATTCGCTATATCTATCAACTTCTTTCCACCTCACCAAATCTATGATTGTTATCGATTCTTACTATTCTCGATTATCTTTCGCCAGTATAATACGGTCTTTCTACCTGCGGCAAAAAATAAAAAATAAAAAATAATAAAAAAATAAAAAAATAAAAAACTTTTCGTTAGATCAGTTCTTCCTACCAACATCAACAAGTTAACAATCATATTAACTAAAAAGCAAGAAAACCCAAACAATACAACGCCACAGATTCAGTATACCTTTTTTGTTTTTTGGTCAACGTGTTTCTTTCAATTTTCTACTTAAATTTGTTTATCTAGCCAATTTTCCACTTCACTTAAATTCTGCTGAGTATTGTGTTCGTCCATGCCCATCTAATCAAAACACTAAGACTACAGCCCAATAGTTTTTAGCCGACCCAAACCCAACTTATAAAACACAACTCAAGCCCACAAATTCACAACTTAACCAAAACATAACCCCTGGAGCACTAGATCGTAGTCTCCTTCATCTCCCTCAACAGCACACTCCACCACCGATTTCACCACCGCAACTCTCACTCCCCACCACACCAAAACCATTCGGTTTTGATCCCCCTCAAAAACCCAACTCATTGCCACTAACCAAATTCAATTCCTTCACTCCTCAAAAATTCGATCACGACCGCCATTAACAAGCTTTTGGAGCTTCAACAGCCTACTCGATAGTATCCACTCAACCCAATACACGTACTCCAATAAACCTATTTTGTCTCGCCTAATTCCAACGCACAAGTGATGGACGATGACAGTGTTAAGTATTTGTTAGATCACTACATGTCGAAGAAGTGGATTCAGTTGAAGAACGGTCAGGTAAACGAGGTTTGAGCTCAAGTTCCATAAGACATATGAAGACATTGTGCTGGGTTCTTACTTGCCACACGTACTCAGGACAGCAGACATCATGAAAGAAGCAGATAAAGCATATATTCCAGAAAGATAACGCGCCTGACTCTTTTACTAGTGAACTTGAAGCCCTCTCAAGACTTCGTCACCCAAACCTTGTTTCTCTACTGAAAACAGCGAACTTTATCTATGAGTACGGTTATATAATATTTAGTAGATAAAATTTTACCTTGCTAGTTGGATTCTTATCTAACCAGGATTCTTATCTAATTCGTTCAAGTTTTCACATTCGAATCCAATTCGTATTTCATTTCTTTTTCTTCCTATTCTTACTAAACTGCCCCTACGTATAATTTCATCGGTCTAATCCTAGTATTGCTATTCCGGTGACACGCATCGTCAAAATCAACTTTCATATTATTACGTAACGCGTTCGGTACAGTTTTCGGTAATCAATTTCTTTCGAATTTTTTTCTATGCATTTTTCAGCCATTTTTTAACTACAATGCGTCCCGTGTACGTTAGTTTGACATTATTTCGTTTCCGATATTTTACGAATTTTTTTCGATTGTCCATTTTCCTATCGTTTACGTTCACACGACACTTTGTTATACATTCCACTTACTCTTTTCTTATTCTAGGTTTTCCTTGATTTTTCTTCTCTTCTTTGCCATGTGAACTTTGTTCGTATGACAAAGAGGGGGCGGTGTTTCGACCCCCACCTACGTGGCAAACGTCCATTAGTAGGGGTCTCTATTTTATTCATTTAATCGACAGGGCTAAAGCCCAATTCGCAATACCATAAATCGATGTACAGGCCCATTAACTCATGTGTCTAAGGCTGAACCTTAGCCGCATGGCTTGCCACTAATGTACGTTAATTTATGTCCAGATTCGTTTCTTATCAAAAGAGATAATTATCAGTTGAGAGTTATATTCTATCACAATGACTCAAGCTACAAGAATACTTGAGCTACAAGGATTCTCTACTCTACCTATATAAATACCAAACTATTTTTCATTCAGAACTACGTTCTTGAGACTTGATCCCATCGATAATTTGGGTACGTAGGCAACCAAAAGGTACAGTCTCATCATTCTCCCGATCACCATCACTTTTCTAACTACTTTTCTATGTTCTTCGTCTTTTTCATCAACACTTAGTGTTTTGATTATATTTGGTCGAAACATTGACCAACTGCTATAATCTCATTCAATAAAAATTCGAGGATGCAAAACCCATACCTTCTGTTCTGAAGGGTCCAGAGAATGTGTAGACAACTCAAACTGATGTCACTAGCTTTCGTGGTGGCAATAACATTCTTGCCAACCCACTGAGCCACTGCCAGTTGGTTTCTTCTCAGAGACATCTGACGAACACAATGTGACCTAGAATTGTAACGTCCTTCCAACACTGTCTCCTTCATCAGCGAACCTATACCCTCGAGCTGAGATTCCTGCATGGTGATTACGATGTCTCGTTCCTCAATGCACATAACCTCAACCAACACTGCTGTAGTCAACTCCTTACGACTACCATTCACATCCAGAAAAATCTTACGATCACTAATCTCCCTCTTCTTGTAAAATGCAAGCAGAAAATCAGTGTAATAAAAATCCTCAGTAGAATACCATAACCCTCCCACTTCCTAGTACGCATCTTGGTATTGAAGAAAGGTGCAAATTGTGCACTGGAAAAAACTTGTTTGAGAAGAACTTTAGGGGTTTTAGGAGGCATTGAGATCTGGAATCAGAATATTTGGTGATGGGTAAGGTGTGGAAGAAGAAAAAATAACTCAGTTGAAATTTGGGGGGGTAGCTGTGTGGAGGAGGTAAGGGCACGGGCGCACTCAGAATGGTCTGAACAGTGTGCGTGCTCTATGTTTTTCAAGGGTTAGTAGGTGTTTTGTAATGGAGGTGAGGAAGAGAAAGGAAAAAAACTGTGTGGGTTTTTAAAATAGGGAGTCACGTGCATGGCACGTGACCTAGTAGGGTTTTAATTTTTGGGCCCAAGCCCAAAACAAATCCATAATACCTATCCTGTCATATGCCTCATATAACTTAAAACTAAAATTCCCAATTAGTTAACAGTTTGATTTTGGCGAATGAGCTATGAAAATGATCAACAGAGAAATTTCAATCTAATGATCTATAAAAAAAAACTTAAATCTAACTGTGGTTGACACATAAGGAGGTAGAAAACGCTTCGAAATGCGTGAATGGCATAAGTTCTGTGATCGAAAGAAATCTAAATTCATAGATACTGTCAACCTGAATCAAAGTACGACTAAACGGTATAAAGAACAAGAATAAGAAGTTGAGCGATCAAGAATGGAAAATCCAAACATCCACCCCTAAACAAATTTTTGAAAACAAGGTTTAGAAAATTTGTTTTAAAATGTGGGTCTTTTAAAGTTAGATTCCCGATACTTACTAGACTAATGTTTATCGAATTTTTTTTTACTTTTTATGAATAAGGTTTAATATAAAATAAAACAATAAAGCAATAAGGACGTAAATCACTCCATAGAGAAACATGACTCAAAAATGAGAAAACATGCAAGAGTGAAAATAGTGAATTACGTTACATGTGGAGTTAGGATCCGGTACTTACAGCCACACACTCCAAAAGGAGGGCCCAGTTACCTTAATGGTGCACTTACCAATATATATGGAAATGAAAGAAAGTACACCAAACATCAAAGGTTAATCCTCATAGACAGGGTCCTGTAAAAGGACATTCTCCATATCTAGGGACCATAACTCATAAAAATATTTTAAACGTTGGCCATTGACTTGAAAGGTATTGTTGTCCTTGGGATTTACCAAGGTGATTGCCCCATGAGGGGTGACTTCAATAACCAGAAAATGACCAAACCAACGGGTTTTTAATTTCCCTAGGAAAATATACAAACATGAGTTGTAAAGCAGAACTTTTTGACCAACTACAAACTCTTTACGCAAGATTTGTTTATCATGAACACGTTTCATGTTAGCTTTATAATCCTTCGCGAGATCATAAGAATCGCTATAGATTTCTTCAATCTCATTTAATTGCAATTTATGCTTGACACCCGCCTCATCAATATTGAAGTTCAGGCTTTTTATATCCCACATAGCACGGTGCTCCAATTCAACGGGCAAGTGACAAGGTTTTCCAAACACAAGTCTAAAAGAAGACATTCCTATAATAGTTTTAAAAGCTGTCTGATACGCCCATAAGGCATCTGTTAAATGTTTAGACCAATCTTTCCGATCAGGATTGACTGTCGTTTCTAATATTTTTTTAATTTTCCTATTAAAGACTTTTACTTGGCCACTAGTTTGTGGATGATAAGGAGTTGCCACCTTATAGGTAACCGTATTTCTTAACTAAAGAAGCAACAACTCTATTGCAAAAATGCGTTCTGCCATCACTGATGATGGCTTTAGGGATGCCAAAACGAGAGAAAATGTATTCTTTAACAAAAAACACAATTGTTGTATGGTCATTACTACGACAAGCCACCTCCATTTGGAAACATAGTCCATGGTAACAAGAATATAAATAAAACCGTAGGAAACAGGAAAAGGACCTATGAAATCAATACCCCATACATCAAAAAAATTCACTACCATAATGGGATTTAAAGACATCATATTACGTTTAGTGATACACCCAAGTTGTTGGCAATGAACACATGTTCTGCAGTGTACTTAGACATCTTTAAAAAAGGTAGGCCAATAAAAACCACATTGAAGAACTTTAGCTACTATTTTCATACCACTAAAATGGCCACCACACGCTTTGTCATGGCAAAAGGATAAAACCTCATTATACTCCCACTGGGGAATACAACGACGAATAATCTAATCCATACAATACTTAAAAAGGTAGGGCTCATCCCAGTAGTATAGCTTAACTCTGGCCAAAAACTTCTTACGTTCATTTTTTGACCAAACATCATGAATAATATCAGAAGCTAGAAAATTCACAATGTCAACATACCAAGGTGCAGAAAAAATAGAATAAAGGTGTTCATCAGGAAAAGAATCAAGTATGGACTCAGAGTCTTTATCACTGCTATTGGTTAGTCTAGATAAATGATCGGCAACTACATTTTCGACCACTCATTTATCCTTAATTTCTAAGGTAAACTCTTGTAGGAGAAGGATCCATCGGATCAATCTCTGTTTAGCATCCTTCTTGACGAGAAGGTACCTAAGAGTTGCATGGTCAGTATACATTAAGGTCTTTGTACCAACCAAATAAGGACAGAACTTATCTAAAGCATAAACCACAGCTAAAATTTCTTTTCTGTAGTAGTATAATTTCTTTGAGCATCATTTAAAGTTTTACTAGCATAATAAATAACGGTGGACTTATCATCTAGTTTCTGGCCTAACACAGCACCAACAACATAATCGCTAGCGTCACACATAAGTTCAAAAGGTTTAGACCAATCAGGAGGCTGTATAATTGGTGCAAATGTTAAAGTGGCTTTTAATGTTTCAAAAGCCTGTTTGCAGTCATAATTAAAATCAAATATGGCATCTTTTAAAAGCAAATTAGTTAAGGGCCTAGATAATTTTGAAAAATCCTTGATAAAATACCTATAGAAACATGTATGGCCAAAAAAGGCTCTAATGTCACGGATAGTCCATGGTATAGGTAGAGATGATAAGAGCCCAAAACTGTAGTTTTAACCCTGTAACAGTCATACTTTTAGACCAATTATGTGAGTAATAATTAAGAGTTAATACTGATTACGTGTTTTTATGCATTCCAGGTTTCAAAGTCCATTATGTGCAGAAATGTGCCACTTTAGCGAGATAAAGGAGCAAAGGTTGGTTACTGAGGAGTTCTGTGATTAAAGGCCAAGATTCAAGAAGACAAGGCCTTTCTAAAGCCCGGTCAAAGCTGAAAAGTCAAAAAGTCAACGCGGGTAAAACAAAGACAACAAGCCAGAACTTCGAAGGCGTATCTTTGGACTCAGACCTCGGAATTGGGTCTACCTTATGTCAAAATGACCGGCTCATAAAGAGCTTTCCAATGGTCCAAGCCTTGGCCCAATCAAAGGAGCAAAAGTGGACAAAAAGTCTGTCGAAGCCAACCGCAGTTGAAGAAGCCTTTTTGGACTGAAAGTATTGGGTTTTAGGCCTGATTCTCTGGCCCAAAACATGGCTCCAAGCCCATGCACGATTTTTGGATTTGAACATATAAAAACAAATGCTTAGCTCTTTGTTAATGGTAGCTAGTTAGACCTAAAACTATAGATAATTCTAGATCTAGTTTTCATTAATTAAATTAAGTTTAGTTTAAATTCAATTCTTGTTTTAGATTAAACTCTTAGAATCATTGTTCTTCATTAGTTTGATAAATAAAATAGTTAGTTTGTCAATTTCGATTTTTGTCATTTACAATTGTTTAGATCTAAATTCCTTTATTACTTGTTATTCATTTCCTAGTTATTACCTAAGATTTCAATTATTGTTTAGATAAATTGCATAAAGATAGAATTTTTATATGATGTCTAGTTATAATTCAATGGGAAATGATAGTGGTATGTGATAAGCACCCAAAACTGTATTATAAAAACCTGTAGAGACATAACATTTCGGTCAATTTTGTGCTTAATAATCATAAAATAATCGCATCTTCGTGCTTTTTGCAGGTTGGAGCAACTAATGTAAAAATTATGATAAAGCCAGCATTTAAGCACGGAATAGGGAGTATACACATGCCTTCCGATCAAGCCATGTGAAGCCCAACAAATTCGGACTAAAGCCCAAAGACTCAAATAGTACAGAATCCAATCAGAAACGGGATTACATGCACAGAAGCATCAAACTTCCGAAGCTCATATCTCTTGAACCAAGACTCCGAATGCGACGAGTGAGCTGCTCCGACGATCAGTGCGATGAACTCTACAAATAGGCGGGAAGTTGTAAAAATGCCAAAAGACCGGACTGCCACTGGACACTGTACGTGGACCCACTAGGCGGGCCCATAAGATTTGATGAGTCATCATGCAAGTCAAGACAAAGGTGCAAATAATTGGTGCAATTTTGACACCTTGCATGAAGTTAATGAGTTAGTTGGATTTAGGTGATGATTATCTAAAAAAATGAAAGGTGTCAAATGGGAGTTAGTTGTGGATAAGTGAAAAATAAATGAGAGGAGAGTGTTTCACGTGGGAGAGGAGAAAAAGGCTCTCTTATGTAAAGGGGGGCTGATTTTGGGAGTTGGAAGCTTTTACTTCTTTGACTTTTACTTTTCATTTACATCCATGTCTTTAATTTTGTTTTTTAGTTCTTAGTTTTTAGAGAGAAAAGCTTGTAACTTGTTAATGGGGAACTCTCTCTAGTTTTTAATAAACTCTTCTTCATTTAGGTAAACAGGTTGTAGTTTTCTTAGTTTCATTCTCTTTCTTTTTCATTTCACATATCTTCTTGTAGTTTAATTCAATCCTAGGATCATGAGCTAAAACTCTCCCAAGGGGAGGGTTAATGATGCTCATGTGAGGATCATGCTACAAATTTAGGATTCCAAAATCACTACTTAAAAGACTTAGGTTCTATTTTTCATCCTGTCCCAAAATGACAGAGATTGACAATTATCTGATCAATTGTTGTAAAGTAGAACTAGGAGTTGGAATGATATTTCATAGATGAAATATCATTTCAATTCTACATGCTAGCATGATATGTTTAGAGATAGGTATATTATGTTAGGGATTTGAGATGGTAGTGACTTGTTTTTAAAAGACTTGTAGCTAGGCCTTGCATAAGTAGGATTAATCCTTCCCTATCTCTCTCTCTCTTTCATTTAACTATAAACAAACTTACAAATTTTAGATAACTTGTGTAAAAAAAATCTATCTATAAAATCCTTCTCACTTAGTTCTCCAAAGTGTAGATTCCAGTTGTGATCATTTAAATTCTTGTCTTAGAAGTTGGAACAAAATCCCTACTCGAACTAGACTGACATTCTCAAAGAAAAAAAATAGTGAGTAAGGAATTATTGAGTTTTAGCACGTAGTAAGTCAACTTCTAAAAACACTGAAAAGTGCAAAGATCAAATGCATAGCGCCATTCTAAAGACCCAAGGACTGTGGTTTGCAAACCTGGAATTGCTCCAAGGGGAAACCCCCATGCTCATCCTTTCATATATTTCTTTTTCTTATGTTTTCTTTTTTTTTAAATTTCCGCATTTTTGCTACTTGATAAACATTCGGTTTTGGTTGAACTCATTGGGTTCCAAATGCTAGGACACGGGAACTAGGCTACAAGAATCACTAAGCTTACTTGCGGAAACATTTTGGTCCGGTTGTGCACGTTTCTTTTATTTGGTGGACTTTGCGGGAAGCTTGCGGGGTTCCAAATTTTAAATATTTTTGCATGCTTCAAATGTATGTAGTTATTGTGTTATAGTTAATGGACTATATTTTATGATTAGGTTAGTAATATGCATGAATCATCAATGAATACCTTTGTGAGTATATATATATGCGGTTAGCGGTCATGAATTACATATTAATGTATATATACATAAAAATAGAACTATTCTGCATGGTTATCTATATATATATATATATCTAAGTCACATGTTTAGCATATATATTACTGAGTGAGTGATTATTTGCATGTTAGCATCTATAACTTAGGAGTTATACATAGTAATTAGGATGTGTTTTGGTATTTTGGCCATAACTTTGGCTACAGTTCTCTGAATAACGCGTGTGAGCTCAATTCGGAAAGATCTCGACGGCGCGCACGCTGTCAAAGCTCAGTGGAGGTCATTTTCGAGGTCAAAATCAACTGTTTTCCCCTCCAAAATCATCATTTTAGAAAATGGTGTTGTTTAATAAGTCGATTTTGTCATGAAAGAGGAGAACATTCCAACGAGGGTTAAAATCTGAGTTGGGTAAGTTGTTTCTAAACCCTAAGGGGTGAAGCTGCTCTCTATATGACATTTGCAATCTCAATGAGTATTGATTTAAATCGAATTATTATGCAATACAAAAAAAGTCGATATTTTAGTCTAGGTAAAATACGTTGCATGCTTAGTTTAATTTTCACATTTTAGTATATATATGCGCATTTATAATATTTTCACATGCTACCATATTCTAAATACGCATTATGAGTAATTTAAATTTGCTCAGAATCAGTAGATATACGACTACTAATATCGATTTACAAATTAGCGTACATATACGTATTACTGATGTATATTTGCCTGTACGTATGGAAATATTTATCGATGATACAACCTTGCCTATTCGTATAGCTATACGTATGAGTAGAGTATCTTCACATGCTACTGCATCTAGTATAGTATGAGTAGATCGTATTTGTATGTTTGTATTTTCATAACCCTTAAAATAAAAAAAAAAAAAAAAAAAAAAAAAAAAAAACGACCTTGCATAAATTTTAATTCCATAACTCTTAATCATATTCCAACGGTGTCTAGGAAACTTGACAGATTGAGGTTACTTAATTAGAACCGTGCTTGCACGGAAAGCCTCCCTCATATCTCTCTTGTGACTGGTTGTTGGTTTATGTACACGTATTCCTAGTTTCAATCGCTACGTTAGCAAAGAACTTAGGCCTACGTTGTTCAACTCTAATGATTGAACATAATTATAAATTCAAGTAATAATAAGTTCCTTTGTCAATTAGATCTAAGTTTATGCTTGCATGAGATTAAGGTCCGGTTCTACTAAAGAATTTGAACATACTTATCGTAGGAGAAAATACGATAAGCGATTCGCGGTAAGTTCTCACCTCCACAAAGTTCTTCATCTATTAATCAACAAGATTCCTTGTCACATTTTCCGCCATTCATTATGGTCGACGAAAATCCAAAGAAATTTGAGAAGCCCCTTTCGACTTTCTATACTGTTCTTTACAGAAGGACCTTCTTCCCAAGATCAAACTTGAGGACATTGTCGGTGATTTTCAAATTCCGCCAAACGTTTTAGTTTGTTACCTATGTATCATGGTTTGGATCATGAAAACCGCACAATCATCTTCGTAGGCTACAACAAGTTGCCACAACATTTCACCATCCAAACCATCTCTAAGGAACAACTCTTGCTTCGCTGTTTCCATTCACTTTAGCGGATAAAAGCGCCAATTTGGCTAGCAGGACAACAGCCACAATCCATAGACACATGGAATAAACTTGTTCAAGCTTTCATGCTTCAATTTTACACTCGAAGAAAAATCCACCAAATGCTTCGTAAAATTCAATTCTTTTCATCAAAATCCTCATGAATCCTTTACGGGAAGCATGGAGTCGCTTTTTACTAATCTTCTTTTAGAATGTCCTCATCACCAACTAGACAAAGTCTGTCCTTGTTCGCTCATTCTTTAATGGACTTTGATCATCAAAAAAGAAACTCTTGATATAATGAACGGCGGTTGCTTCATGGACAAAGGAGCTACTGAAGCATATACTTTTCTTGACAAACAAGCGAAAAAAGGTACACATTGGGGTAACACTGATTCTTCTAGGTCATCTAAGGATAATGTTACAAAAGCTACATCTATTTTTGAGGTAAAACCCTATCCCGAGTTGAAAAAACTGATAGAAACCCTCACTAAAAAAGTAGATGCTCTTGTAGTTCAAGTAAACGATCAACTTCCACAACAGACCATGAACTTTAACACTTCCCCATGTGTTCTATGTCTTAGTCCAGACCATCTTGATGCTTATTGTCCCTTGTTACATGCTACTCCTAACCAAACACCGGAGGAGGCATGTGCATTCAACATTCCTAATGCACCATGGAGACAACATCCTAATTTCTTGGCCATACGAATAACCAACAAATGGCTCCTCCGTGTTTCGCAAATCCACCTGCTCGACCAATCAACAATTTTATTCCATACCGCCAAGGAAATAATCAGCAATACCAACAAAGTCAAAATCAATTTCAAAGTAATTCAAATGCTAACTATCAAAACAACCGCAGCTTTGTTCCAAATTTAATCCAAATTCGCTATAATCAACAACTTCTCAAAGAATAATCGTGGAACTAGTAATCTGTTGTAACAACCTATGCCTCCCGCTCATCGATAGGACAAGTGAGATGTTCTTCGCTTACATGAACCAACAATCACAAATCCTAACGCCTATCCAACAATCAATTAAACAATTAATTGAAGACAAGAGCCAGAAAGGCGTGTTTCCTGGCCAAGCAGTTCCGAACCCTAAGCCAGCAAACACTGCCTTTGAACTCACTAATATACCTGGTACAAGTACTCCAACCCAAGGTGAGGTGAATGCAATCACTACTCTTCGATCTGGGAAAACCGTTGATAATCAAATCCGATGCCAGATGATAAAACAAACGATACCGGAGGTTCCAAGGAATCTGTTTCAGATAATGAACCTCAAATGGACACACCAAGTTCAACGTCACAATCTAAAAAATTGGGAAACGAACAGGTGGACCCTTATGCCAAATTCCGCCCTAAGGCACCATTTCCTGCCCGTTTGACAAAGAATAAACCGGATGAAAACTTTGATGAAATTAGGGAAACCTTTAAAAATTTGACAATAAACTTACCTTTTCTCGATGCCCTAAAGCAATTACCAAAACATGCAAAATTTTTGAAAGACATGTGCACCACAAAAAAGAAGAACAAATGTGCCTCAACAGGCTTTCCATCGAACAGTTTCCTTCCATCATCAATACAATGGTATAGTAAAATACAAGGACCCCGGTAGAGACCAACAGTTCCATGCACATTAGGTGATAAGTATACGGCTACGCATTACTAGACCTAGGAGCTAGTGTGAACTTACTTCCTTATTACTTATTCAAACAACTAGGTCTACATGAGCTTAAACCTACCACGATGACTTTACAATTAGCCGATCGATCCATTAAGCATCCGAAAAGGCATTGTGGAAAATGTCCTTGTAAAAGTCCAAGATTTTTTTATCCCGTAGATTTTGTCATTTTGGATACAGAAGTTGCCTCGCGGACTCCATTCCTATCATATTAGGGCGCCCATTCCTCGCAGAATCGCTAACGCTTCATAAACCGTAGGGATGGGTCCATGACCATGTCCTTCGGAAATCTTTTTTCGTCGAGGTTAATGTGTTCAAGTTGATGAAACAAATTCCAGAGAATGATATTGATGGTGAGATTAACATGATTGACACCCTCGCACAAGAATATTTAACAAACTCTTTTCCGAAGATGAAGTACACCAATTCCATTTTTTGGCGGTTCTGAATTTGATGTTGATGATTATTCAAAGGAGGTACATGAGTTTTAGAATCAATACCACCAATTGACTCTACTACCATCCTATCGTTTAATTTGGACTAACATAAATCTGTTTTTCTCGTGGAAGACGACTTTCCTCAAGAATCTTTAATACCCACTCCTCCCACCCCCGACTTAAAGCCTATTCCTTCGGACTTAAAATACGCATAATTAGATCCAGATGGTAGTCACCCAATTATCATATCATCACAATTGATCGCGATCGGGAATCACGGTTAATTAAGGTCATTCAAGAACACCGCTCGCTATTGGATGGTCTCGATGACATTAAAGGCATTGACCCTATCAGGTGCACTCATCGCGATACATCTTGAAGACAATGCCAAGACATCACGCGGAACCGTAACGTCGCCTAAATCCAACCATGAAGGATGTGGTACGGGAAGAAATTTTAAGGTTACTTGATGCAGGTATTATTTACCCCATCTCGATAGTGTTTGGGTAAGTCCAAAGTCCATGTTGTTCCCAAGAAGTCCGGAATTACAACAGCGAAATGATAAAGATGAATGCATATCCGCCAAGATTCCGGTGAAGTGGTGAATATGCATTGACTATCAAAAACTTAATGCAGCCACTGTAAGGATCATTTTCCACTCCCATTCATTGATCGATGCTTGAACGGTTAGCTGGTCATGCATTTTATCGTTTTCTTGATGGCTTTTCGTGATATTTTCAAATCGCCATAGATCCCCGGCCGACCAAGAAAAACAACGCTCACCGCCCTTTTGGTACTTTTGCATATAAAACTAATGCCATTTGGCCTTTGCAATGCACCCGTACATTCCAACGCAGATGCTTCATATCTTCAAATGATATGGTTGAACGCTTTATGGAAGTCTTCATGGACGATTTCTCATTATATGGTAATTCTTTTGATAACCGTTTATCAAATCTTGAAAAGGTTTTAGTACGCCAGGAAGAGAAAAAATCTCGCTCTTAATTGGGAAAAATGCCATTTTATGGTTACAAAAGGAATAGTACTAGGTCACATTGTTTCAAGGACGGAATCAAGTCGATAAAGCAAAGATTGAAAAAATTGCTTCCTTGCCTATACCAACTTCAGCCGGGAAATACGTGCATTTTAGGACACGCAGGTTCTATAGGAGATTTATTCAAGATTTCTCAAAGGTTGCCCGACCTTTAACAAATCTCTTACTTAAAGATGCCGATTTGACTTCACTTTCGATTGCAAACAAGCTTTTGAGACCTTAAAAGCACTCGACTACAGCTCCGATAATTCAACCACCGATTGGTCTAAACCTTTTGAATTAATGTGTGACGCGAAAGTGACTACGCTTATTGAGTCGCCTTTAGGGCAACGCCGAGAGAACAAGCCAATTGTCATTTACTATGCTAGTAAAACTCTTAATGACGCCAACGTAACTATACCACCACCGAAAAAAGAATTTCTAGCAGTTGTATATGCCCCGATAAGTTTCGTCCTTACCTAGTTGGTTCTTCTACAATAGTCTACATCAACCATGGGCGCTGCTATCTATTAGCAAAGAAAGATGCCAACAGAGGTTGATCCGATGGATCCTCCTTTTGCAAGAGTTTACTCTAGAAATTAGAGATAAAAAGGGTTGCGAGAACGTGGTAGCAGACCATTTATCACGACTCGTTAATGATGTCAATAATGAGTCCGAACCAATCTGCGATTCATTTCCAGATGAACATTTGTATTCCATTTTTTCATCTCCTTGGTATGCTGATATAGTAAACTACCTAGTTACCGAGGAGGTCCCTTCATCTTGACTCGAACGGACCGAAAAGAAGTTCTTATCCACGCGGAAATTTTATTTTGGGATGATCCCTACCTCTTTAAGTATTGTTTCGAATTAACCGATACGCCATTGCATTCCCCGACCGGGAACATAATGACGGTTATCCTTTTGCCATGAACAATCTTGTGGTGGTCATTTCAGTGGTAAGAAAACTGCAGCCAAGGTCCTACAATGTGGATTTTATTGGCCAACGCTGTTTAAAGATGCACACGAAAGCATTGCAAAGCATGCAACCGCTGCCGCCAGCCTAGGACGATTACTCAACGCAATATGATGCCCTTAAATCCAATTTTAATTGTAGAAATTTTTGATGTATGGGGATCGACTTTATGGGTCCTTTTCCAAATAGTCATGGCTTCCTATACATACTAGTAGTGTTGACTATGTGTCAAAATGGATTGAAGCGTTGGCATGTCGTGGTGAATGATCATAAAACGGGTCGATTTTTTCAGAAAGGAACATTTTTCCTCGACGCATGCTCCCAAAGCTATAATTAGTGATGGGGAAAACATTTCTGTAATAAAATTTTTGAATCATTAGTAAAGAAATATGGAGTTACTCACAAAGTGGCAACTCCCAGATCATCCTCGCACCAAAGTGGCCAAGTAGAAGTCTCTAATAGAGAGATTAAATCAATTTTAGAAAAGACAGTTAATCCATCTAGAAAAGACGGTCTCTTCGATTATCTAATGCCTTGTGGGCATATAGAACAGCCTTTTAAGACACCTATAGGCATGTCCCCTTACCGCCTCGCTTTTGGTAAACCTTGTCATCTTCCGGTTGAACTCGAAAGCATCGCGGCTCTATGGGCTATCAAAAGCCTAAATTATAATACCGATGCGCGGCAGAGAAGTTTAAAATTGTAGCTTAAATGAGCTTGAAGAGATTCGAGTGATGCCTATGATCTCTCAAATCCTATAAAGCCAACATGAAAAGAGTGCATGATAAGCACATATTAAGAAAAGAATTCAAAATTGGTCAAAAGTTTTGTTGTACAACTCGAGATTACACATTTTTCCAGAAAACTAAAACTCGATGGTCCGGTCCTTTCACCGCCTCTCTCATTTGTCAAACCTTATGGGGCTATCTCTTTGAAAAATGAAAACGATGACAAATGAATTTCAAGTAAATGGCCAACGCCTTTAAACATTATCATGAGTTGCGTTCTCCGTGATGTCGAAAAGACTCTTCTCAAAGATCCAAATCTATAAAGACTAAAGATTCATTTGGTGTATTTTTTTTCCGTGTGTTTAAAACAAGGAAAGTACACCATTAGGGTAGCCGGCCCCTTCTATTTTCTTCTCTAAAACTCCTAGAGTGTGTGGTTGCAAGCCGGAACCTTTAGTCCACAAAAACTCTATTTCAGAACCGAAAGTATAAATGTCTTCGCTCATCGAAAGCAAACGTGCCTTCCGGTAAACAATGGGTACCAAAAATTTCCAGCCTTCCTTCTTCTTCCCTTTTCTATTCTCTTCCTCGCGAACTCCAGCTCATCATTTGGTGTAAATCTCACCCATCTCGAATAGGTAATGGTCGCAGATTTTTTGCTCGAAAAGCGACGCGGCGCTGAAGGATGGGGTGGTGTATGAATTGTCAAACACCTTTCTGTCCAGGTCTTGATTTACTATCCGATATGAGCCGGTATAAGGTATATTATTGTCTGACACCAGCTCAGCAGGATAAAATTCGTCGTCGTCCCGCTACTCCCATTGTGGTGGGATTCATCTTGAGGATCTGGACGTTAAAAGACTCACATTCGCCTTGAGGATCGACGTTAAAAGACTCACATTCGTCTTGAGGATCTGACGTTAAAAGACTCACATTCGTCTTGATGATCTGACGTTAAAAGACTCCACATGTATATACTGTGTATTTTATTTTCACCCTTGCATTGTGCACAAAGAGAGTCGCGGATGAACAACACCGATAGTCCCATCGCTCAAGACAATGCAATGGATTTCACCGTGCCAACCCCGAATAGTTTTCTATTTGATGACAGTTCGGGCGGTTTGAGGCTATACCATATGTACTAAGGGTAATATTATTATTAGACCATTGCACATTGGTCGTGGATGGTACCGCCCCGAACCCTAGGCCCCCAAAACATAAAGGTTAAGCCACACGGCCGGGATTGGGTTCCCCAGAGTTTACATGATGAGCTTGCCCGATTTTATCAGAATGATTTTCTTCTTTGTAGTCCGTGTTGTTGTCACGTTCTTTTTTGTATAATGACACATACATCTTCCCTTGTACATTGCCACACGCTCATCTCCACTTGTACATTTGTATATAAAAAAAAAAAAAAAAAAAATAAAAAAAAAAAAAAAAAAAAAAAAAAAAAAAAAAAAAAAAAAAAAAAAAAAAAAAAAAAAGGTTGAAGGTGCCTTCTTCATATTCCAGTGGATGGCATTTTTAATGCCGATCATTTTAGCATTCGATTCATTTAATTTGAATTGAAATGAATCGAAATTCGTGGTTTGAAATTTTGGGACATGTTTAAATTTCCGAATTCATTTGGGCTTGGACCAAAAATTAGAACCGACCCAAATCACGGTCCGGGTCACAAAACCCAAATGTTATCTCCATCGTAATTATTAAAAAACGGTCGATATCCACAAACGATATCCACAAACGGTCGATATCCAAACGGTCGATTTTTGCCTATAAATTCGACACTCCTCATCACCCTTCACTCACCTCATTCTCTCACTATCCAAAGCTTAATCTTCACATATTATCTTTTCATTCCAAACAATGGATCCGATCGAGCGATTGAAAAGGAGCAACGGAATGGGTCACAAGATTCGATTCGGATAATAAAAGATTTGTCATTATTCTACCGGCCGATCATGCATAACTTCATCCGAATATCTAGATCTATGTAACCTCCATATCTCTTTCCCTTTGTCGCTTTGTATATTACTATGGTGTGTTAAATAATTCTCAACCATTTGTATGGGTTACGTACTAAATGGAGGAGCATCCTTTTTAATAAATTGGGTATATTAGTTGTATTTTTACCTTATCATAAACATAAAATAGTTATCAAAACCATAACAAATAAGAAAAATCAATAACGCAATAAAATAAATCAAACTCAACTTATTGTTTTCAGAGAAGATTGCGCACGCTACACGGTACGCTTAACACTTGTCACGCACGCAGCTCAATTATTCTATCTATCTTCTATTATTGAGGTATGATCATAAATTTTGAAATTACGTGAAGGTCTAACTGCCTGCGGAAACTTTCCTCCTAATTCTCTATCATTTTAAGACCTCATTAATTGTTTTGGACACCGACATGAAAAGACATACTATGGATACCCATAGCTGCTGTACATAATTAGGGATACCAACATCACATGTTTCACTTGTAAGTTGAGATCTAGATGCACTTGACATCCTGATTCATACCAGATCCTATATTTGCTATAAATCTCTTCATTTCAGCCATTCTCATTACACAGTTTCTACACTATCCTTCCATCAATTATCCTTCCAAATGGATCAACCAAGAAAGATAGTACCCGAGAAGAACTACTTGAAATTTTTTGATGATGGCCGATTTTCTCCTTTTTATGACACAGAAATTGTACGTCGAGGATGGATGCCTCTTCTATATCATGCATGTTCTATTCCGTAGATTTGGTCTTGATGTTCTACCAATTTAGCGGACCTGAAAATGGAAAATTCTGTTTCCATGCCTATGGACAACGCTTTGAATTAACTAAGGAAGTTATCTCCGACATACTTCAAATTCCAATGAATGACTCGGGTTCGATCTTTCGTGAGTCCCCATTTAATTCATCAAAAATTACTACGGGCCACCGTGATCTCATGGCTAAGTCGAAATAAAAATCACGTTGTTCTTCAACGCTCTTTGAAACAAAATCAACGAAGCCGGCTCCATCGGGTGGGACACAATGTGGTGGGTACGCCACACCAATCTGAAGTCACCAAGCCTCAATTACACCTACTTTGGATTATGCGTAATCAAAGAGATGATTTTTGTATAATCCAACACCTCGAACGCAATCACCGTAAGAACAAAAAGGTTAGCACCTCTCGCCTACTTTAGTCATTTTAAAATTATGATGCGTTGGGGTTATCCAGCCAGGTTTCTCCGTAAATACCTCTTCAAAGAGCACTTGTTACAATACTTCACAAAGATCAGGTCGGTGGTTCTTGGACGCCGATACTCGCGCAAATGAAATGGATGGCCAAAACTCAAACTCGACATTTTTTTTGATGAAAGTGCCATGCAGAACATTTTTAATCCCATGGAAGGTATTCAAATTCTTCATCAAGGAATGAGGGAACTCCACGCACGCCGTGAAATCATCATCAAAAGTCTTATGGATTTCCAAGAACGTCAAGTGATGCATGATGCCGATCAAGAGGCACTATTGGAAACTCACTCTCACCATTAGAAAATCACACTCTTCTAATAGAGAATCAAACTACGATCTCTCGCAACTGTGGAACCCTTCAAATCCAAATTTTAGCCAACAAATTAATGAACTGAATGTTGTTGTCCACAATCTGCATTCCCATCACCATCCTTATCATCATTCGAACCATAAAAAATAATAATAATAATAAAAAAAAAAAAAAAAAGGGTGGTTGCGCTCGCTTTTTACAAAACTCAACTTTCCCCAAAAAAATAAATAAAAAATAAAATTATTATTATTAAGTATTTTGTTATCTTTGTATCTTCTTTTGTAAGAAATGCCTACTAGGATTGTCATATTTCAAGTTGTGATAATAACAATTTTAACGTGTTCTTTTTAAACTTGATTAGAGGGAGGTTTTATCTTCTTGCATACTCATTCCTCCATCCAAACCAAAAATTTTCTTGGACATATTTCTTCTCATATCTTTCCCCATCACTCCACTCCATCAAACATGGCATCTTCATCTAACGTAGCATCTTCATCAAACAGACACCTCCAAACTCATCCCCGAAAGCAATCATTTCAGGCCATGATGGATTCCAATACTTATGGACTTCATTGATTGATTGCATTACTAACATCGGGTGGTCTTCCCTTGTTATTCGCCCGACCAAACTTATTCTCCAAGTTTGGCCTACTTTTATGCTAATATGGAAGATACACCAAAGATTCAACGCCGCTTCATGGTTTTTCTTAGACGGATTCACAATCAAAGTTGGTGGCACAAACCATGTCTTTTCGTGAGGCAACACTTGCCCCGACTTTAGATCTTCCATATCACGAGCCGGCAACAACATGGCCATACATTTATCACAACTCTACTCGTTCCTTTTCATGGCCTCGCCAAGCTAAAGATACGGGTGACGGTCTTGAAATTAAAGATGAAGGAACTAAACTTGGCAGATGGCCGACATCACCATTCCCTTTAGCCAAAGATGACCATGAACATGGGAAATGCAATGTTGTTTGTCCTTCTTAACATCATGGGAGATTGGCATTTTTCTACCGCCAATGATGCCGCATGTGTAGTCTTCAATGCGCTTTGCTCGAGGTCATACATTCTTTGATATCTTAAACCGTGGTTATCTCCAATTTGAAACGAGCTCGTACTTTTTCGATCAAGATATACTTTTACCTCAGAATCGCTTGTCGAATTATGAAGACACATTTCCCACAGTTTTCAGCTACTTTTCATGACTGGGTCAAAGTAGATTCTATGTGCCCAAAGAAACAAGATAATTCGCTCATTAAGGTTTAGGCAATGGAAACGCCCCGCACGATACTTGAGACATGTTCGTTGTTATCCAAGCCGATGATAAAATGATGAAACATTTGAACTAATCTGGTGAACAAGAATGGGCCACCATTTGGGAATACGTTATCTTTGGCGATACTAAGGAAATGCATTTCATCAAGAAGAGGCCGGACCTTTCACCACATCCCGGATGGTAAACTTGAGTAAGGAATTGTACATATATCTAATCAGTATATAATTGTATATAGTGTGCTACTTTTTTTCTTTGTTTTTGTTTTTCTCAGATAATATATTATGTTACCACAATTTTCTGTTCCAAAGAATCCGCTCTAATTTTGTTTACGGTTATCGTAATTCCTTTCTTTATCTATTTCTATTTCAAGACTAATCATCACTTTCTGTTTTGATATATATATATATATATATATATATATATATATATATATATATATATATATATATATATAAAATAAAAAAAAAAAAAAAAAAAGGCAACTTGTAGTCAGATATAGTTTCTATTTTCTTGTTAGTAAATGTAATTAGTGACAATGTCTTGTTTCTTTTTCAATGATGAAAATTATCTAGAAGTCTCACATTAGCATTGAATTATGATTCGCTTTTAAGAAACTTAAGCTAATACGCACGCTAATAGTTTTATATCTTTTATGAGTATTCATGCACCGAGTATCATTGATTGTACATGACAATAAGTTTCGAAACCACGGTTAGTCTACTTAAACTATCAATCCCTGTGGAGAATCTAACCAAAAGCCTCGATATGAGTGATTTGTGAGTAATGACACGAGGAGTAGTTTTTCCGAATAGAGAAAATCACGATCGACTTACTTGATCACCATCCCAACCTAGGGAGAATTTAGGCATTCTTTGGATCGACATAGCTATAAATTATTACCGTTACAAATTTTACCGCTAGTCACTCCAATTGAACCTTTCATCAAACCTTTCACTTTCACCAAAAATTCCTTACCCATATATTAACCCCAAATAAAAGAACCTACCTAAGTGATGAGTATGAGAAATAGGACGAAATGTAGAAAAATAAAAGAAGACTTGTTCCAAATAAAAGTTAGTTACCTGCTTCAAAAATAAAAATAAATAAATAAACAGGATCATGTTTCTTAAAAAAAAAAAAAAAAAAAAAAAAATGAAATAAGGCTTAAGAGCAAGGTAGGAAAACTCAGGTAGGAGCAGGAAAAGAAAACAAGGATTTCTCAAGTGTAAATATCTTGAAGACCTTATTATTCTCTTATACTTATCATTTTGATCTTCCACTTCCATTTCTTTCTACACTATCACCTAAGCCCCATAATACCTAATAAAGACCTCTAGCTCAATTAGGAGTAGGATGGTGTGATAATAAGTAGTAGATGTGATTGATCGACCTCGGCTCCTCTGACTGTCATCGAGTATGTGAGGAAAAGTGCCCACCGCGACACCGGAGTTAACAAAACCCGAGTGGGAAAATTATGAGTTTTAATTTGTGTTTCTACACATACATGTGAGAACCCATTTAGGTACACTCTCCAAAGAATCCAGAAACAGCCCTGCTTGTGCAATTCAATGTAAATTCACTGAATGCATACTCATATGTAGATGTTTTAATTATTGTATGCATATTAACTTGAGTTTCGAAAAGAATTAATCCTCGCTCCCCGCTAAGGAGATGTATAGATATCCGAGATTAATTTAGGAAACAAGCTTTTGTTACTAAGTCATTGTAGTATAAATGAAGTTTGTGAGTATCTTCTCCGAAAAACTCTCACGAGGTTATAACTCGGCCCACTAGGGAATTCCTAGTGGTTTAAGGCCTTGTTGCATATGGTCAATGCAACCGCGACTCGCTAAACGAGACTTAGCTTAGAATGCACAGTTTTGGCCACTTATCTGTTTTTTAATGTCTCTTCTTTGCTTCGAGGACAAGCAAAATGCTGTTTGGGAGTGGTGTGATAAGCACCCAAAACTGTATTATAAAACCCGTAGAGACATAACATTTCGGGTCAATTTTGTGCTTAATAATCATGAAATAATCGTGATCTTCGCTTTTTGCAGGTTGGAGCAACTAATGTAAAAATTATGATAAAGCCAAAGATTTAAGCACGGAATAGGAGTATACACATGCCTTCCGATCAAGCCATGTGAAGCCCAACAAATTCGGACTAAAGCCCAAAGACTCAAATAGTACGTAATCCAATCAAACGGGATTACATGCACGTAAGCATCAAACTTCCGAAGCTCATATCTCTTGAACCAGACTCGAACGCGACGAGTGAGCTGCTCCGACGATCGTCAGGCGATGAACTCTACAAATAGGCGGAAGTTGTAAAATGCCAAAAGACCGGACTGCCATCGACATCAGACGTGGACCCACTAGGCGGGCCCATAAGATTTGATGAGTCATCATGCAAGTCAAGACAAAGGTGCAAATAATTGGTGCAATTTTGACACCTTGCATGAAGTTAATGAGTTAGTTTGGATTTAGGTGATGATTATCTAAAAAAATGAAAGGTGTCAAATGGGAGTTAGTTGTGGATAAGTGAAAAATAAATGAGAGGAGAGTGTTTCAATGGGAGAGGAGAAAAAGGCTCTCTTATGTAAAGGGGGGCTGATTTTGGGAGTTGGAAGCTTTTACTTCTTTGACTTTTACTTTTCATTTACATCCATGTCTTTAATTTTGTTTTTTTAGTTCTTAGTTTTTAGAGAAAAGCTTGTAACTTGTTAATGGGGGAACTCTCTCTAGTTTTTTAATAAACTCTTCTTCATTTAGGTAAACAGTTGTAGTTTTCTTTGTTTCATTCTCTTTCTTTTTCATTTCACATATCTTCTTGTAGTTTAATTCAATCCTAGGATCATGAGCTAAAACTCTCCCAAGGGGAGGGTTAATGATGCTCATGTGAGGATCATGCTACAAATTTAGGATTCCAAAATCACTACTTAAAAGACTTAGGTTCTATTTTTCATCCTGTCCCAAAATGACAGAGATTGACAATTATCTGATCAATTGTTGTAAAGTAGAACTAGGAGTTGGAATGATATTTCATAGATGAAATATCATTTCAATTCTACATGCTAGCATGATATGTTTAGAGATAGGTATATTATGTTAGGGATTTGAAATGGTAGTGACCTGTTTCTAAAAGACTTGTAGCTAGGCCTTGCATGAGTAGGATTAATCCTTCCCTCTCTCTCTCTCTTTCATTTAACTATAAACAAACTTACAAATTTAGATAACTTGTAAAAAAAAAAAAAATCTATCTATAAAATCCTTCTCACTTAGTTCTCCAAAGTGTAGATTCCAGTTGTGATCATTTAAATTCTTGTCTTAGAAGTTGGAACGAAATCCCTACTCGAACTAGACTGACATTCTCAAAGAAAAAAAATAGTGAGTAAGGAATTATTGAGTTTTAGCACGTAGTAAGTCAACTTCTAAAAACACTGAAAAGTGCAAAGATCAGTATGAATCAAGGCTAAACCTCCATTAGAGGGGTTGAAGAAGCCTTGATGACGTTTGATCTTTGTTAAACTTAGGAATCGTCGTGATAATTATTCCACTCTAGGACCGATTAATTCACCATGAGAATGGGTTTAATCGCTCACATGCTAGTTATGAATTGGTAGAAATGCCATGTATAATTAGGGATTATAATTACTATTTTGATATGCAAAGCATTCAATATGGATGGATGACGAGTCTTTGTTAGTAGGATTAACTCGAGTTAAGGTGGATTCAATTCCCTTTAATTCTTTATCTAGATTCAAACCCTTAGCATTCTCTCATTTCGTTATTCGTAACTTGTTAATTGCTTTCCCCTCGTAGTATAGAATTCCCTTCGTAAATCTCTCACTAAACTTAAGACCGATTAATTAGACTAGAGATCATTCCATGCTAAAGAACTAGGAGTGGAACGAATTTGTTACTCCACTCTATTTCGATAGAATTGAGAGTAGAAAACTTGATAAATTAAGCACGTATTAAGTTTTAGTTTACTTACGTTTTGAGTTTTATCATTCATTTTGTAGGTAAACTATCTTTTTATACTTATCAAATGGCGCCGCTGCCATCTTAGTTACCTTTAGCATTGTTTTCATAATATAATTAGTCATTTTTAAGTCCCATTAAACCCACCCACCCTTGTTTGATTCATACTGTGGTTGTCCGTTTCAGCATTGAAAAGTTCCGCGAAAAACCACATCGAAGCGACCGCTGCGCCAAACGCGAGCGCACCTCGCACTCCAAACGCTGGAACCTTGAGCCGCCACCGACCACCCACTCAAACACTATAACTTGAGTTTTACACAGCGCACCTGCTTCAAAGGAGCGCACCCGCCATACCGAGCTGAATTTTGCCGGATTTCCACAGGTTTGTTTCGAACTTCGATTTTTTAAGTTTTTCAGTGTTCTAACTTGTTATATACACTGAACACGCATAAACAAGACGCTATTCATAAGCGAAGCAAGGACACAATCAGGTATTCCTTTCTTCCAAACCTCGCATCTCCAGTTAAAGGTTTATACTAATATATCAAGATTGTTTGGAGTGTTGTCGTGTTTAGACTTAGACTTGCATGAGATTAAGGTCTGGTCGGAGAAAAACACCGAACGTAATTAACCGTCAACGTTAACAAACAAGTCTATCGAGTATACCAATCACTACACCTCTAGCTACTATCCCACCCACCACACCTGACATAATGGCTGAAGAAAGAGAGACTTCTCTCTCCGACTTTTACAAAGCCTTGAGCGATAGCCCTAAATCTTGCATCGTTCTAGCAGACCCAGTGGGGGATTTTCGAATCCCCCCAAACATATTTAATTTGTTACACGTTTTTCATGGTTTAGACCATGAAAAACCTTATCAGCACATGCGTAGGATTGAACAAGTCCTTACAACATTCCACCATCCTACAGTTGGTGCGGAACAAATTAAACTGAGGGTATTTCCCTTCACTTTAACCGATAAGGCAGCGTCTTGATTAAGCGCCCAAAGCCTAACTCGTGGACTCGTGGGCTAAACTTGTTGTTGTTTATGGAACATTTTACCCACCCCTAAAGACGGATGAGATGCTTTCCAAGATTCATTTTTTCACGTAATCCTCATGAATCATTTTTCGAGGCTTGGAATCGTTTCACCGATCTGCTTATAGAGTGTCCACACCATAACCTAGCAAAAGACACGTTAGTACGTGCCTTTTTCAAAGGACTTCTACATCACCATAAAGAAGTCCTTGACATAATGAATGGGGGTAGTTTCCTAAGTAAAGGAGCCTCGGAGGCTTACAAATTTTTAGAAGATCAAACTAAGTGCAATAATAATTGGGGGGGTAGTGATGATATCCCCCGCTCTGCTAGTTCTTCTCCAACAGTTAAGGCCGCCGGTATGTTTGAGATGAAACCCGATCCAGAACTTAAAAATTTAATCGAATCTCTAACTAAAAAGGTTGAGGCTATTTCTGTTCAACAAAAGCCTATCCCCGTCATGAATGTCAACTCTAACCCATGTAATTTCTGTTTGAGTCCTGAGCACCCTAACTCCTATTGTCCTCTCGCCTATGAACAACAACAATTAGAGCAAGATAATGTTTGCTCCATTAATAGCTATCATATTCCTAATGCCCCATGGAGACAACATCCCAACTTTAGTTGGCGAAACAATCAACAAGTTACACCTCTAGGGTTTAATAACCAAAATGTTAGGCAAGCAAACAATTATAACCAAGCTCCACCTAGACAAGGACAAGGTCAGGGGAATTATAATAATTATAACAACCAAGCGCAACCACGACAAGGTCTAGCACAAGGTCAGGGTAATTATAATAGTTATAATACCAATAGAGGTATCGTTCAGGTTAACAATAGTAACTATCACAACCCACCCATAAATAATCAACGTGAGATAGTTCCAGTCGCACCACCTGTGACTACTACACCTACACAACCGGATCGTATCGACGCCTTTATACAGGTTACCCAACAACTTTTCCAAACAATGACTCAATCAAACCAACAGATCTTACAATCCATAAATCAAGGCATACAACAGTTAGCCCATGAGAAAGCCCAACCAAAAGGCGTGTTTCCAAGACAAGCAATACCAAACCCTAAAATAGCAAGCACAGCCTTTGAGGTAAACGGTAATACTAGTACGGAAACTAAAATCGTAGGTGACCTAAATGCCATCACCACTCTCCGTTATGGAAGAGTGGTTGATAACAAAGTAACTATGCCTATAGTTACCCCATCAATACTCCCTACACCGGATATCAAACTAGATACCGAAATAGAAACTGAAGAGCCTACCACTGTAGAGGTACCAGTTAAACCACAAACTAAGAAACAAAAAGCCAAGGTTACACTAAATATAGAGCCATACGCTAAATATAGAGCGAAACCACCGTTCCCCCAGAAATTAGCCATGCTAACCAGGGATACAAACTTTGAGGAGATTAGGAACGTTTTCAAAAATCTAACGATAAACCTTCCTTTTCTCGAAGCAATTAAAAAGCTACCTAACCACGCTAAGTTTCTTAAAGAGTTGTGCACTACTAGGCGTAAGACCAACATACCTAAAGATGCCTTTCTAACTGAACAGTTCCCAACTTTATCCGAAAATAATGGAATTGTTAAGTACAAAGACCCTAGACGTCCTACTCTAAAATGCACCTTAGGAGAATCCCACACGATGACCACTTTATTAGACTTGGGGGCGAGTGTTAACTTACTCCCCTTTTATTTGTATAAACAAATAGGTCTACAAAAAATGCAACCTATAAAAATGACGTTGCAGTTAGCAGGCAGGTCTATAAAGTATCCTAAGGGTGTAGTGGAAAACGTGCTTGTTAAGGTTCAGGATTTCTACTATCCTGCAGATTTTGTTATCCTCGATACAGAAGTCGCTAACGACTCTATACCGATCATCTTAGGGCGCCCCTTCTTAGCAACTGCCAATGTGCTTATAAATTGCCGCAATGGTAAGATGTCCTTATCTTTTGGCCATCTTTCTATTGAGGTAAATGTTTTTAAAATGATGAAACAGTTACCAGAATCGTCTATAGATGGGGAGCTTAGCATGATTGAGAGCTTAGCTCAAGATTATTTTAACAACACGTTTCCTGAAAACCAGATGTATAAATTCCTTTCTTTTGGAACTTCAAATTTTGTAAATGACTCCTACTTAGAGGAAGTCAACACCATCCTTGAGTCCACACCAATTGTAGACCCTTCGGTTGCTCCATATACTGAGTATGAAGACTTGCTACCTAAGTAAGTATTCATTATGCAAAATGGAAACCCTGATGAAACATCTATTGACATTCCTTCCACCCCATTGCTTAAATCTCTTCCCCCGGAGTTAAAATATATTCAACTTGATCCGGATGATAGCCATCCGGTAATTATATCTTCTCTGTTATCTAAGGATGAAGAGACACGTTTAATCAGGGTGATTAGGGAACATCGGTCTACGATTGGTTAGTCCCTAGCCGACATTAAGGGAATTGACCCTAATGATTGGAGGATAACGCGAAGACTTCTCGCGAACCTCAGCGTTGTCTGAACCCTGCCATGAAAGAGGTGGTTAGGGAAGAAGTCTTACGATTACTCGATGCGGGTATCATATACCCAATCTCTGATAGCGAATGGGTAAACCCCATTCATGTAGTTCCTAAGAAATCGGAGTTACCATGGTGCGTAACGGAAAGGGTGACTATGTTGTCACACAAGGTCCTATGAAATGGGAGAATCAGTATTGATTCTGACGCGTTTAAATGCTATGACATGAAAGGATCACTTTCTTTTACCTTTTATAAATCAGATGCTCGAACGCCTAGCTGGTCATGCTTTTTATTGTTTTCTGGATGGCTACTCAGGCTATTTTCAGATTATTATTGATATTGATGACCAAGAAAAGACTACCTTCACATGTCCCTTTGGAACGTATGCCTATAAACGAATGCCTTTTGGCCTTTGTAATGCTCTTGGTACCTTCCAGCGGTGTATGCTTCATATATTTAGTGACATGGTAGAGCACTTTATGGAAGTTTTCATGGATGATTTTTCTATCTATGGAGACTCCTTCACAGACTGCTTATCTAACCTGTCTAAGGTTTTGACACGGTGTGAAGAAAAGAGCCTCGTTTTAAACTGGGAAAAGTGTCATTTCATGGTGAAAAAGGGCATAGTATTAGGTCACATTGTATCTAGTGATGGCATCAAGTAGATAAGGCCAAACTAGATAAGATAGCGACTCTACCTAAACCACGGATCCGTCAGTGATATTAGAGCCTTTCTAGGCTATGCAGGGTTTTATAGGCATTTTATTAAAGATTTTCGAAAATAGCTAGGCCTTTAACTAATCTGCTTTTGAAGGATGCAATCTTTGATTTTAATTTTAACCGTAAGCAGGCTTTTGAAACTTTAAAAGCAGCCCTAACCTCTGCACCAATTATCTGACCTCCCAATTGGTCTAAACCTTTTGAACTCATGTGTGATGCTAGTGATTATGCGGTTTTGGTGCCGTCTTTGGGACGTAAACTAGATAATAAGTCCTTTGTTATTTATTATGCTAGTAAAACCTTAAACGATGCTCAACGGAATTATTCAACTACTGAAAAGAATTCTTAGCTGTCATTTATGCTTTAGATAAGTTTTGTCCTTATTTGGTTGGTTCTAAAACTTTAGTTTACACGGACCATGCAAATTTTTAAGTACCTTCTTGCAAAGAAGGATGCTAAGCAGAGATTAATCGGTGGATTCTTCTCCCCGCAAGAGTTCACATTAGAAATAAAAAGGACAAAAGAGGGGTCGAAAACATAGTTGCCAACCAATTAGCTAGACTTATAAACGACGATAATAGTGATTCTGAGTCCATACCGGACTCTTTTCCTGATGAGCATCTGTATGCTATTTTTTCAGCACCATGGTATGCTGACATTGTAAATTATTTAGCGGCTGATGTTATGCCTTATAATTGGTCAAGAAATGAACGTAAGAAGTTCTTGGCCAGAGTTAAGTTATACTACTGGGATGAGCCCTACCTTTTTAAGTATTGTGCGGATCAGATTATTCGTCATTGCATTCCCTAGTGGGAATATAATGAAGTTCTATCGTTCTGCCATGACAAAGAGTGTGGTGGCCATTTTAGTGGAATGAAAAAAGCCGCTAAAGTTCTTCAATGTGGATTTTATTGGCCTACCCTTTTTAAGGATGCCCAAGTGCATTGCAAGACATGTATTCGTTGCCAACAACTTGGGCGAATCACGAAGCGTAATATGATGCCATTAAATCCAATCTTGATAGTAGAAATTTTCGATGTTTGGGGCATTGATTTCATGGGTCCCTTCCCTTATTTCCCACGGTTTCATTTATATTCTAGTTGACGTGTACTACGTGTCTAAATGGATAGAGGCCATGGCTTGCGGTAACAATGACCATAAGACAGTGGTATTTTTTATTAAGGAGTATATTTTCTGTTGTTTTGGCATTCCTAAAGCCATCATTAGTGATGGTGGAACACATTTTTGCAACAGAGTTGTTGCATCCCTAGTGAAAAAGTATGGAGTTACACACAAAGTAGCAACTCCTTATCATCCACAAACTAGCGGACAAGTGGAAGTTTCTAATAGGGAAATCAAAAAGATTTTAGAAACAACTGTGAATCCTGATAGGAAAGACTGGTCGAAGCGTCTATCGGATGCCTTATGGGCATATAGAACCGCTTTCAAATCTCCTATAGGTATGTCTCCCTTTAGACTTGTATTTGGAAAACTTTGTCATTTGCCCGTTGAAATAGAGCACCGTGCTCTGTGGGCTATAAAAAGCCTTAACTTCAATATTGATGAGGCGGGTGTCAAACGCAAGTTGCAATTGAATGAGCTTGAAGAAATCCGTAGCGATTCTTACGATCTCGCGAAGGATTATAAAGCTAACATGAAACGTGTTCATGATAAGCAAATCTTGCACAAAGAGTTTGTGGTCGGTCAAAAGGTCTTACTTTACAACTCCCATCTACATATTTTCCCAGGGAAACTAAAAACCCGTTGGTCTGGTCCTTTTCTGGTTACTGAAGTCACCCCTTACGGGGCAATCACCCTGGCAAATCCCAAGGACAACAGTACCTTCCAAGTTAATGGTCAACGGTTAAAACATTTTCACGAACTTCTGTCCCCTGATGTAGAGGAAGTCCTTTTACAAGACCCTATCTATGAGGATTGACCTTTGTCATTTGGTGTACTTCCTTTCACTTCCATATAGTGGTAAGTGCACCATTCAGGTAACCGGGCCCTCCCTATAGAGTGTGTGGCTGTAAGTACTGGATCCTAAGTCCACGTTTCACATAATTCACGTTTTCCACTTTTGCATGTTTTCTCAGTTTTTGAGTCATGTTCCTCTATGGGGTGAATTATGTATTTATTGTTTTTCGTTTTTCTTATAATAAACTAATAAAGTAAAAATAAAATATAAAAATAAAAATTCTAAAATCATAGAAATAGCAATCCAACAAGTCTTGGGAATCTGACTTTAAACGACCCACGTTTAAAACAAATTTTGTGTTTAAAAATTTGTTTAGGGGTGGGCAGTCGGTTTTTCCATCCGGATTGCTCGAACTTTCCATTTGTGTTGCTTAGGCCCATTAGTTGTAGTTCATTTGGGTTGACGTTATCTAAACTTAGATTTCCTTTGTTCGCATAACTTACATCACACACGCACTTTGAGGCATTTTTCCACCTTCTTATATATCACCCATGGTTGGAATTGAGTGTTTTATGGATCATTGGATTGGAAATTCTCTACTGATCATTTCCATAACTCATTCACCAAAATCAGGCCAGTAACGAAGCGGCAAATTGAATTTGAAATTGCGCGAAATATCGAAAAAGTTCGGAATTCGAATTGGGCTTGGGCTCAAACCGCACGCACGTCTGTGCGTCTCCTTCCTTCCCAAAAAACGCACAGTTGTTTCCTTTTCCAATCCCGCCGGTTACCAAAGTTTAAAACAAACTTAAACACCAAAATAAAAAAAAAAAAAAAACAAAAAACAAAAAAAAACAAAAACACACCTATCTACACCACGCCCATTGTAACCAACAGCCGAGTCCTCTCAAATAAATTTTCCACACCACCGAAAACAGCCACCAATTCAAGCTCCCAACCTGCCACCGTACCCACCATCGCCACCACCAGTGTTTTAGGTTGTTTTACATCAAACTCGCCTCCTCCACCGTCTACAAAACCATTAGTTGTTTCAAAAACTTTAATGGCGCTACGATGAAGAATTTTGCCGGAGCACGCGTTTGTTGCCGACCGCTTCGCGCCATTTTACGACGCGGAGATGATTAGGAGGGATTGGAACGGATTGTGGTACTCGACTGAGGAGTTCTATCACTATGATTTGGTAGAACATTTTTATAAGAAGCGAGAATTGGAGGGGGATAGGATTTTCATTAAGGTAGAAAGAACGAGGAGGGAAGTAACGAGATAGTTGTTGGCTGAGCTGTTAGGCATTACGCCTAGAAGCAACCCAGAAGCCACCATTTAGGAATCGCAGTATACTGGAGTTCCTGCTTTGATGAAAGATACTATCGTGGAGGGTGAATACAATCCGAGATCTCATTGCGTCCACCAGTCAACCCTGAAAACCAATCAACTGGTTGTAGCTCAGTGGATTGGTAGGAACGTCCTAGGGAAAGACAAAGTCAGCGATATCGGTCTGCAATGTCTGCACGTTCTCTGGATTTTGCAAATGAATAAGTATAATTTATGGATCCTCGATTTAATTTTTAATGTGATTAGAGGAGTGGGAAAGAGCATTGCGCCTCTTCCTATATTGATCACTAAGATCATGCTCTCATTTAGAGCTGTCGCAAAATCTGCTCCTATTAAGATCAAACTGCATTCTAATGCAAGTATCTATACGGATTGCATCCAAGAGACTTGGCCGTTGTCTGAAGGAAATGTGGTTGAGTCGGAGGATGAAAGGGAGGATATGACATGTCTGGATGATGATGCATTAGATAGTTATAGTTCTAATTTAGAATGCATGCAAGTGTTGCAAACTGGCTTGCGTTGCGTTTATGGTATTTGTGAAGATATCCGAGATAGACAGATTGTAGTTCAAAATAAGCAAACGAACCTTCAGACGAGAGTTGAAATGCTCAAAAGGGGTCAAGAAGATATCTTGTCTAACATGGAGACTATCCACCAGCATCACCAAGCCCAGTATGCAGTACTCAGGACTGAGATGGAAGCACAGCGCTTGTTCCGAATAGAGATGCTACGATGCATGCCACCCGTGGAGGATTCTGTTTCAGCCAAGTCTGAGAGGCATGAGCATCGTCGCCGAAGGACAGATGGCTCAAGCCATTCTTCATCCCATAACCAATCTCCATCTCAGGGTCCATCTTCATCACATGGCTAGGTGTTCACCATCAGTTTGTGTTCGCTGTTATTTCATTGTTTTTATTGTTTTATTAGTTGGATTTTAATTCAGTTTTTAAATTTAAATATTAATGTGTTTGTTTTATGTTGTTTGGATTTAAATTTTATTTTTAATATAATTGGTTATTTTCGAATTGTGCGTGTTTTTATCGTTAATCCCACCTTCCCGAATTGTTTGGGGGTGGTAATATTTATACCGAGCATAATTCGTTATATGATCATCTTCTGTAAAGTTGTCTTAGAGTAAAGGTTGAGAATTTGGTCGATATCGGCATATCTATGATTATGTGTGGTGGTAGTATGAAACCTAGGAGAGTTTAGAAGTTACTATTCTAAATCCAGTATAAAAGATATGAGGGTTGTTATAAAATAAAAAATATGGTTTGTTTCCGTTTTCGAGTTTGGAAATTTTCTATTTCTGGAAATTGCCTTAAACAATTTGGCAACTTGCCGATTCGATTTGGAAGCTCAGAACCTATTTAAACTCCCTTCATTCTACACTCACAAACCACACTACACCCCACCATCATCCCTCACCTTTCACTCTAAGCTTTTCCTTCTTTTTCCTCTTAAACTTCGCCAAGACTTACGAAGCACTGCGCCCTAGACACCTTGTCGAGAAATTTTACTCGAGGCGACTCAAGGCCAAACATCAAATCCAAAACACCCCGAGCACACTTCGCCCAAGTTGAGCGACTCGCACTCAAAACATTGTAACTCAAAAAACACGAGCGCACTCCAACCGGCCGGAGCGGACTCGCGCCCGCCCCGTAAACACAAAAATTTCCAATTTTCTCGAGGGTTCTTCCGGGATTTTGGAGCTTTTCATAAGAGTAGTTGAGATGACATCTCCTATAGTCATACCGAACAGTCTTTCGAAGACGTGTTGGGAACCGAGGCCTATGGACATTGGTTCGAAAACGGGATCCCCTAGATTAGGATGGGCCATCTACCGGTAAGTGATGACGACTCATATTCAACCGACAGCCTTCGCTTATTTCTACGACCACGTTAGTTTCTATTGTAATCAGGATGGAGAACAAGAATTCTCCGTCGTAGTCGATGACACGACACTAGAATTCAATAAACATGTGGTCGCTTTAGTTTCAGGATTACCAATACATGATCCTATTCACACATGGGGATATATGACCGATAATGCATACCTTTATGATTATACATATTTCCATGAATAGTATGGGGGAGGGGTATTTCGAGTAATGGACCAGGGGCGATATAGCATTGCCCTTGGTAGCCTGTCCCTAAACGTAGGCACCACCATGTTATTCATCCTGATGAATATTTTGGGGGAATGGCAATTCACTTCTACAAACAGTACTGCTGGTGACATTTTCCTCACTTTAGCTGAGGGACGTCGCCGATATGACATTCCCCGAGTTTTAGTCGCTAGTCTTAAGAGAGCCCAAAGCATGAGGCGTAAGTATCTTCTTATGCCTGTTTTGGTAAGCCGCATCATGCGTAGTTGTTTACCTGTATTATGTGCCCAATTCACAGATTGGAAAAGGGTTGAAGTCATGAGACCCACCAATTGGGTGGTTCGCTCATTGCGAATTATGACTTGGCCGGGATGGCAGGTGCAGCCTCATTTGGTCGCCCTGTACATCCCATCGACATAATAACACTTAACAAGCTAGCATTAGTAGATGATAAATGGCGGCAAGCTTGGCAAGTTATAATGGCTGGCGGGGATCGCGAAGGAACCCTCATCTCTTTGATGAGGAGGAGGATGCTTAAAGCGGGGAGATAAGGTAAGTTTTAGTTTTGTTATTGTGCGCTTATGTCCCAAGCTATTTAATTGCATTAACCCCATAATGGGTGGAACTCTTAAAGAGTTGCGTCTTTTTTTTTTTTATTTCCTATATTAGTATGTTCTAACCTTGTTTTGCGCGGATGTTCCGAATTTCACATGTTTCCATGGTATTTTTCTACCCTCTTTATTTAAATGCTTTGAGGACAAAGCATGCTTCTTGTTCATGGGGGCATAGAAACACGTGTAATTAAGGCATCTGTTAGGATATAGATATGTATAATATGCATTTATTTTCAAGTTAAAAATTTCAAAATATAAATAAATAAGTTTATGCTATACACTTAGGAATATTGGTATTGTTTTCTTTCTCTATGCTCTTAACAATCTAGAAGTTTCATGTAGCTTTTGCATCGAGAATAATTGTTAGAAACTTAGGTTAATATGTAGGTAATAATCTTTGCATCTATCTATAAATATATATTACATGAGTATCTATGATTGTTAGCGATGAAGTTTCGAAATCTAGGCTAGAGTACTTATTCTACAAATCTGTGATAATATAGCCTAAAGCCTTATATGAATTAAACATTTGAGAAATGACACGAGGGAGAAGTAAAATCCGGATAGAGAAATCACACGCCCACTTGCTTGATCACTATGCCATATCTAAAGAGAATTTAGGCCCCTTTGGATCGATATAGCAAGAAATTCAAACCTATGAATTATTTTCCGCTAGTCGCCCCTCTGAGCCTTTCTTTAGCCTTCCATAAACCACAATTCCTTTACCCTGTTACAAAAACAAAAACAGAGAAAAAAAAAATCAACTTACCCAATCTAGAATAAGTCTGAGAATAGAATGAGTGAAGAAAAAAAAAAAAACCTGTGTAAACAAAAAATTAGTTAGTTGCTTCAGAAAAAGAAAATAAGTTTCCATCCAAGGAAAAGAAAAAGAAAAATAGAAATAAATAAAAACTCCAAAAATAGAATAAAAGGGAGTCAAAAGCCAAAGAAAAGAAAAATAAAAATATGGCTAAGGATGGAAACAAAGTATAGAAGCAAAAGAAAATAACAAGGTTTTCTCTAAGTTACATAATATGAAGACTCTATCATCTCAGACTTGTCCTTTTGAATATCCATTTCCTTCCTTCTTAAACCATCTCCTAATCCCCGCAACACCTAATAAAGACCTCTAGCTCAATTAGAAATAGGTTAGTGTGATAGTAAGTGGCAGATGTGTTTGATCGACTCCGGCTTCCTTGTTTGTCATTGAGATTGTAAGGTAAAGTGTGCCCACTGCACACTAGAGTAGCGAAACTTGAGCGGAAAAACAGAGTGGTTTTTGTCTTGACATTTATGTGAGGACCTACTTAAGAACGTTATTCCAAGTTTTCATAAACGAACCTGCTAGGCATTTCATAGTATTACTCATAATATATATATTTGTATCATAGATGATTGATTATTATGCATGTATTAGTTTAGATTTTTGACTTGGTTATTCTTATTCATTTGCTAGTGAGAAAAATAGATAGTTGAGACATGAATGAGGAAACAATAGTTTTATTTCTTAGTCGTTGTAGTATAGATGAAGTTTGTGAGTACCTTCACTGCAAAACTCTCACGAGGCTATAGCTCGTCCACTAGGGAATTCCTAGTGGTTTAAGGCCTTGTTGCATATGGTCAATGCAATCGCACTCAGCGAAACGAGAGTAGTTAAAACTCCATTTTTGGTCACTTATTCTAATTTCTCATATTTGCTTGAGGACAAACAAAATGTTGTTTGGGGGTGGTTTGATAAGAGCCCAAAACTATAGTTTTAACACTGTAACAGTCATACTTTTAGACCAATTATGTGAGTAATAATTAAGAGTTAATACTGATTACGTGTTTTTATGCATTTCAGGTTTCAAAGTTCATTATGTGCAGAAATGTGCCACTTTAGCGAGATAAAGGAGCAAAGGTCGGTTGCTGAGGAGTTCTGTGATTAAAGGCCAAGATTCAAGAAGACAAAGCCTTTCTAAAGCCCGGTCAAAGCTGAAAAGTCAAAGTCAACGCGGCGTAAAACAAAGACACAAGTCGTGAGAACTTCGAAGGCGTATCTTTGGACTCAGACCTCGGAATTGGGTCTACCTTATGTCAAAACGACCAGCTCGGAAAGAGCTTTCCAATGGTCCAATCAAAGGAGTAGAAGTGGACGAAAAGTCTGTCGAAGTCAACCGCAGCTAAAGAGGCCTTTTTGGACTGAAAGTATTGGGTTTTGGGCCTGATTCTCTGGCCCAAAACATGGCTCCAAGCCCATGCACGATTTTTGGATCTGAACATATAAAAACAAAAGCTTAGCTCTTTGTTAATGGTAGCTAGTTAGACCTAAAACTATAGATAATTCTAGATCTAGTTTTCATTAATTAAATTAAGTTTAGTTTAAATTCAATTCTTGTTTTAGATTAAACTCTTAGAATCATTGTTCTTCATTAGTTTGATAACTAAAATAGTTAGTTTGTCAATTTCGATTTTTGTCATTTACAATTGTTTAGATCTAAATTCCTTTATTACTTGTTATTCATTTCCTAGTTATTACCTAAGATTTCAATTATTGTTTAGATAAATTGCATAAAGATAGAATATTTATATGATGTCTAGTTATAATTCAATGGGAAATGATAGTGGTATGAATCAAGGCTAAACCTCCATTAGAGGGGTTGAAGAAGCCTTGATGACGCTTGATCTTTGTTAAACTTAGGAATCGTCGTGATAATTATTCCACTCTAGGACCGATTAATTCACCATGAGAATGGATTTAATCGCTCACATGCTAGTTATGAATTGGTAGAAATGTCATGTATAATTAGGGATTATAATTACTATTTTGATATGCAAAGCATTCAATATGGATCACTTACGACAGTCTTTGTTAGTAGGATTAAGTCGAGTTAAGGTGGATTTAATTCCCTTTAATTCTTTATCTAGATTCAAACCCTTAGCATTCTCTCATTTCGTTATTCGTAACTTGTTAATTGTTTTCCCCTCGTAGTATAGAATTCCCTTCGTAAATCTCTCACTAGACTTAAGACCGATTAATTAGACTAGAGATCATTCCATGCTAAAGAACTAGGAGTGGAACGAATTTGTTACTCTACTCTATTTCGATAGAATTGAGAGTAGAAAACTTGATAAATTAAGCACGTATTAAGTTTTAGTTTACTTACATTTTGAGTTTTATCGTTCATTTCTTAGGTAAACTATCATTTTTATACTTATCAAGAGACGCTATTTTATCTAATTTGGCCTTATCTACTTCTATGCCGTCACTAGATACAATATGTCCTAGAACTATTCCTCTTTTAACCATAAAATGACATTTCTCCCAGTTTAAAACCAGATTCTTTTCCTCACACCATGTCAACACCTTAGAAAGGTTAGACAGGCAGTCACTGAAAGAGTTTCCATAAATAGAAAAATCATCTATGAAAACTTCCATAAAGTGCTCCACCATGTCATTAAAGATATGAAGCATACACCACTTAAAGGTACCAGGAGCATTACAAAGGTCGAAAGGCATTCGTTTATAGGCATATATTCCAAACAGACATGTGAAGGTAGTCTTGTCTTGGTCATCAGGATCGATAATGATCTGAAAATAGCCAGAGTAACCATCTAAAAAGCAGTAATAAGCATGACCAGCTAGATGTTCAAGCATCTGATCTATAAAAGGTAAAGGAAAGTGATCATTTCGTATCATGGCGTTTAAGCGTCTGTAGTCAATACAGATCCTCCATTTCATCAGAACTCATGTGGAAACATATTCACCAGCAGCATTACGCACAATGGTAACACCCGATTTCTTAGGAACTACATGAATGGGGCTTACCCATTCACTAACGGAGATGGGATATATGATACCCGCATCGAGAAACCGTAAGACTTCTTTCCTAACCACCTCTTTCTTGGAAGGTTCAAGTGTCGCTGAGGTTCACGTGAAGTCTTCGCATTATCCTCCAAATGTATATGATGTATGCATACACTAGGTCAATCCCCTTAATGTCATCTAGGGACCAACCGATCGCGGAATGATATTCCCTAATCACCTTAATCAGACGTGCCTCTTCATCAGCAAACAACTGAGAAGATATGATCACCGGATGACTACCATCCGGATCAAGCTGGATATATTTCAACTCAGTAGAAAGAGGTTTAAGCACAGGGGTGGGAGGAATGGGTAGAAAAGCTTCCGGAGGGTCTTCGTTTTTAGTAGTAAATACTTGTTTAGGTAAGAGGTCTTCAAACTCGAAAGATAGAGCTATAGACGGATCTAAGATAAGAGTAGACTCGAAAAGGGCGTTGACTTCCTCTACGTAGGAGTCATCGTTGAAGTCGGAGCTTCCGAAGGAAAGGAATTGATGCATCTGATTCTCTAGAAATGTGTTGTTGAAATAATCTTGAGCTAAGCTTTTGATCATGCTAACTTCTCCATCGATAGTCGTATCAGGTAACTGTTGCATCATTTTGAAAACATTCACCTCAACAGAAAGGTGTCCAAAGGACATGGACATCGAACCATCGTGGCAGTTTATGAGTGCGTTGGCAGTTGCCAAGAAGGGACGCCCTAAGATGATAGGAACAGAGTTGTTAGCGACTTCTGGGTCGAGGATCACGAAGTCGGCTGGGTAGTAAAAATCTTGAACTTTAACCAACACATTTTCAACAACACCTTTAGGATACTTAATAGAATGGTCAACTAATTGCAACGTCATTTTAGTTTGTTGCATCTCTTGTAGACCTATTTATTTATATAGATAATAAGGGAGTAAATTAACACTCGCCCCCAGGTTTAATAGAGCAGTTGTCGTGTGGGTATCCCCTAAGGTGCATACAGTAGGACGACCAAGGTCCTTGTACTTAACGATTCCATTATGTTCAGATAGAGTGGGAAATTGTTCAATTAAAAAGGCGTCTTTTGGAATGTTTGTTTTCCGCCTAGCAGTGCACAACTCTTTTAAAAACTCAACATGTTGTGGTAATTTTTTAATAGCTTTAAGAAAAGGTAGGTTTATCGTTAGATTTTTAAAAACTTCCCTAATCTCATCAAAATTTGTATCCTTGTTTAACATGGCTAGTATATGGGGAAACAGTGATTTCTCTCTATATTTAGCATATGGGTCAGTAAGATTTTTAACCTTGGCCATTTTTTTCTTGGGTTGTGGTTTAATTGGTACCTTTATAGGGGTAGGATCTTCAATTTCTATTTCGGTATCTAGTAAATTTTTATTTTCATTGACCACTGGTGATGTAACAACTAGAATAGATACGGCGTTATCAACCACTCTGCCAGAACGAAAAAGTGGTGATGGCATTTAACTCACTTACGTTTAAATTTTCATTACTAGTATTAATGGTTACTTCAAAGGCTGTGTTTGGCGTTTTAGGATTAGGTATAACCTAGCATTTTGATTATTAAACCCCGGAGGTGTAACTGGTTGATTATTTCGCCAACTGAAGTTGGGGTTTTATCTCCAAGGTGCGTTAGGAATTGGAAGGCTATTTAACAAGCAAACATTATCCGGCTGTGCGGGTGGTTGTTCATAGACGAGAGGACAATAGGAGTCGATATGCTCAAGACTAAAACAGAAATTACATGGAAGAGAGTTGATGTTCATGAAAGGAGTAGGCTTATGTTGAACAGAAATGGCTTCAACTTTTTTTGTGAGGGATTCAATTAGAGTTCTAAGCTCGGGATTAGATTTAACCTCAAACATACTGACACCCTTGGTTGTTGAAGAAGAAGTAGCGGAGCGGGGGATGTCGTTACTGATAGGGTTATATACTAAAAGCATTACTTTTGTAATAACTCTAATTCTTTATATTTTGAATGGGAATCATATAGGCAAATGTTATGTATATTATATATATTATTAGTTATATGCATGTGTCTAATACTTTATATTGTATATGATATGGTGTGTGGTGACACACAGAAGATCATATCATCAGCACCTTATAAAGTATAAGTAATCGTGCACAACCTAGATGGATTTGGACAAACCATTGGTACGGTTGTAGTATAATCTGGTATTAGTCTATCTTGACTATAGGATTACACTATTGTGTGTATTGAACAGGACCAAGTGAGGTTGTTTCTCTTTATACTGACTATATAAGAGAACAAACGCCTCTGTTATTATGGATGGTTGTCCTCTTAATCCGGATATAATAACGGGCACTTACGTGCATTGTATATTGCTTTAAATCATCAATGAGTGAGATTCATTTGTGAATCAACAAACTCGATGGATTGGGTAATGACATTATATGTAAGGTGTGTTGTTGATTATAGAAGGAATCTGTGTCCCGCAAGAAGTCGGGCTGATGATGTCCCCTTGAGGAGCTCATAAGGATTGTCATGTAAACCTTGCAAGTGGATTTGATCCGACATGACAATGAGGTTGAATGGTACTACTTAAGGACATAAGAAGTTTATTAATGTAGTTGTCAGTAAGTTGACTTAATCAACGGGCATTCGATATCTTAAACACGGGGAGATCAACAAGCATATAATATGGAGCCCATAAACGCTGACACGTAATTTGGGATTAGGGCGGCAGTACAACAATGGCCTTTAGTGGAATAAGCCATTTGTTGACGAACTTGGGCCCTGTGTTATGGGCGAACATGGGAAGCCCAAGCCCGTCAGGAGGCCAACCCTAATTTCTCCTCATGGTCCCTGTTGTAGCCTATAAAAAGAAACCTCTTTCTCTGGCCATTTTTTACACTTAGCTCTCAAGGTTTCACTCAAGCAAAAACAGATCCAAATTTGGTTCTAAGGTTGTGAGAGGGAGAGAGAGGCCAAGGGAGAAAGAAGAGGTTGGAAGATCTTTGCCCACACAACGTCCACTCTGTGCATAGGAATACAATAAAAGATCAAAAGGTTGTTGATTTCATAGCTATTGAATTCTCAGATATATCAAGAAGCTGATCTAAAAGGTAAATTTCTAACCAAATCGTGACACCCCTTATTCCGTTGTGCGTGGGTGTTTCGCGGTTCGTAGTAAATCATTCGGTGAAACCATAACGCTTCATATAGTTACCCCCCCCCCCCCCCCCACAGTTATTATTATGCTTGGATTGATCTTCTAAAAATCTATAAGCCTCTGAGGCTCCTTTACTAAGGAAACTATCCCATTCATTACATCAAGAACCTCCTTATGATGATGTGAAAGCCCATTGAAAAAGGCATGAACAAGCGTGTCTTTCGCAAGGTTATGATGTGGACACTCTATAAAAAGATCAGTGTACCAGTTTTAGGCCTCTGAAAAGGATTCATGAGGGTTCTAGCAGAAGAAATGAATCTTTTGAATTATTTCATCTATCTTCAGTGGTGGGTAAAACTGTTCCATGAATAATTAAACAAGTTTGGCACATGAGTCCACGGAATTAGGCGTTTGGGCAGTTAACCAAGACGCTGCCTTATTGGCTAGGGTGAAAGGAAACACCCTCAGTTTCATTTGTTCAGAACCTACGTTAGGATGATGGAATATAGTGAGAACTTGTTCTATCCTACGCATATACTGATAAGGCTTTTCGTGGTCTAAACCATGAAAAATGGATAACAAATTAAAAATATTCGGAGGAATTTGAAAATCCCCCACTGGGTCTGCAGGAATGATGCATAACTTAGGGCCATCGTTTAGGGCTTTATAAAAATCAAAGAGAGGAGTCTCTACTTTGTCAGCCATTGATGCAGGTGTAGTGTGTGATATTCTAGATAGGCGTGTGCGTTGACGTTTACGATATATAATGTTAGATGGTTTTCTCTTACCAGACCTTAATCTCATGCAAGGCTAAGTCTAATATGATAGAACAAGAACAGCAATCCAACAACAACCTGATATACTAGAATTAAACTCCTCTGATAGAAAAGACGAGGAGTGAAAGAAGGAGAACCTGAGTGCATCCTTGCTATGCTTATGAATAACGTCTTTAATACGAACCTCAGTAGCCTGTGAAAGCTTAGAACATTGAATCAATAATTATTTCAAACAAAAAGATGTTCTGGAACTAACCTGTGTATATCGGGCTTTCTTCAGAGGGGCGCGGGCGTGCTCAATTATAAGGTAACAAAGGCGCATGCGCACTCTGTCAATTTCTTTTAGGAATAGGCTTGCGCACAGTTTCTTAATGAGATGGGCCTTAAAATTGGAAAGAAAACATGAAATTAGCTTACTGGAAGGAAGGGCACGTGCGTGCTCATGTATAATGTAAATAAGGGCGCGAGCGCGCTCCGAGTACAATTTCTAATAAACTTCCAAGAGCAAAAATCTTGTTTTTTCAAAAAACAGAACACACAGTCAAATTCGAACAATAAGGTGGGTGGGTGAATTGGGCTATTGTAGAATTGAAAAAACTAAGAGAATTAAATTCTAAAGACAACTAAGATGGCAGCGGCGCCATTTGATAAACTAAAAATACTACACTTTTACCTATCTTAACTGATTATGCTAGGAAGAAGTAAACGATGATTTTCAATCTTTTATATCAACTTTCTACTCTCAATTATCATGCAATAAAACTAGAGTAAAAATTTGTTCCACTCCTACTTGCTTAGAAAAAACTAATTCAATTCATAATTAACAATTAAACAATACGAGCGTAATTATTCCAAATATAACTAATATGGTGAAAACTATGATTTAATATATTCTAAATTAAACTAGGTCAAATAAATAATAAGATGTGAATATGAAGAAGGAATTAGGGAGATTTGAAATCCACCTTGATTAATCCCTAACATGCTAGTATAGAGTTTGTTGCAACCCTAATCTTTCTGTTTTCACACAAGGTTCAACATAAAGGTTAGGTCTTTTTATTCCTAATTATTCATGACATCTCTAACCAACTAATAATCAGCATGAGAGGAAGTTGAAACCCATTCTCATGGTGAATGAACTATCCTCTAGATTTGAAACTCTTAAATACAATTATTTTATACTAACACATCAAGTTTTCATCAAAGCTTCCATCAAACCCCTCTAATAGAGGTTTAGCTATAGATCATTAAACTATCATTGAATAAATAAGAAGAATATGACATAATTAAAATAATACTTGAATTGAAAATAACTTGAATTGTATTAATGGTGGCTAGGCTAATAAAACATAAACTAGGTTAAACTAAAGAGAAGAGCTAAGAGCTAAGAGCTAAGAGATAAGATATGTTTAGAGTTGTTCCTTAGTCCTCTTTATATAGGAGAGGGCTAGGTTTACAATTTCGTGCATGGGCTTTGGAGCTGTGTTTTGGGCCACTAAATCAAGCTCAAAACCTAATTACTTAAGTCCAAAAAGGGTTTCTCTACTAGAAATTACTGCAATAGCCTTTTCATCTACTTTTACTCCTATGATTGGATTAAGGCCTAGACCATTAGAAAGCTCTTTCTGATATGGTCATTTTGACATATAATAGGCCCAATTCTGAGGTCTGAGTTCAAAGATACGGCCTACGGAAATTATGTTAACTTTTATGCTCTATTTCTGCCCGCGTTGACTTTGACTTTTCAGTTTTGACTGGGCTTTAAAAAAGTTTTTTCTCCTTGAAACTTGGGCTTTAACCATAGAACTACTTAGCAACCAACCTTTGCTCTTTTCTCTTGCAAAAGTGACATTTTTCTTCATACATAATTGACTCCAAGACCTAAAATACACAAAAGTATGTAAACAGTACTAACTCTTATTTATTGTAAACATAATTGGTCTATATGTAATATTATTAAGGAGTTAAAACTACAGTTTTGGGCTCTTATCAGTAACCTACCGAGCAACGCTACACACCACTCAAAAGGTCATTTTCACTCTCCACTGCTATAACACCCCGTCTTTTATTTTATTTTTCCTAATAATAATAAAGATAATAATAATAATAATAATAATGTAATAGATAAAATAGAGATAGGATATCCAGCAGTTACGGATAAAAGCCCGTAAATAACTAGATAAGAGTTATCCTTTTTTTTTCGGTGAAGTTTTTTTAAAAAAAAAAAAAAAAAAAAAAAAAAAAAAAAAAAAAAAAAAAAAAAAAAAAAAAAAAAAGAAAAATAGAGTTTTTAAAAGAAAAAAAAAATAGAGTTTTAGAAAAAAAAAAAAGGTTTTTTGAAAGAAGAAAAAGGTTTTGAACGAGGAAGATTGTCGTTCGACTTGGTGACTTTCGGTCTTTCGGTTTCATTTGTTCGGGTTTAAAAAGGTGAGTAGTCATAATATGTTTATATTTCTTTTATTTGTTTCTATTAATCATATCAAGAATGCCGTTTTTCCCTAATTGCGATATTGTCAACTCATATCGTTAGATACAAAATTTGTGAAACAATACAAGAAATAAAACTAGGGACCTAATTTTAGCATTTAGCTGTTGAAGTCTGGACACTGATGGTCAATGGCGTCGCCATCAGCACCAAACCGTTCCTTTTTTTTTGTTGTGTTTGAAGTATGTTTTTATTTGATTTGTGGTGATGTTGAACTGTTGCGGTTATAATTGGTGATAGATGGGTTGTTGGTGTCGCGAGGTGGGGCTGTTGAAGCTCCGGAGGAGCTTCAATGGCGACCAAACCAAACCAAATCGATCTACATTTTTATTGTTTGGATTAGTGTTTTTGTTTGGGTTTGTGTTGGGAGATTGTTGTTGGGTTGAAGTGGATGTGTTGGTGGTGGATTGGGTGCTGGAAAGGGGACAATTGGAGCTTTACAGAGTGTTAATGGCATAGGTCGCGATTTTTACAGTATAATAGAATCATGATTTGATGGTATAGGTAGGTGGGGGTTTTTGTGGGGATGAAAACCGCTGGGTTCTTTTTAGTCATAGATGGCCGGTGGTGGCTGCATCGGTGGTGGAGGCGTTGGTGGAAATTTGGTGAGGAAGGAGATGAACAGTGCATTTCAATTTGGGCTTGGGCCAAATCGTGGTGGGCTCATATGTTTTAACTTTTGGATTTTATTTTTGGGCTTAAGTTTAGACTATGGGCCTTAGACTTTGGACGTAGACTTTAATTGGGCCTTTGGGTTAGAAGAGTTTGGGGATGGTTGACTTTGACTGTTGACCTTGACTATTGACTAGGGTTGACTTTGACCAGTTAACCCAAAAATTTGACTTTTTCCTAAAATCATGATTTGGTCTATTAGGATAGGTCTAGGACTATTAGCATGCTTGACTTTAGACTAAGACTTTTCTAAATATACTTATGTACGTGCATTTACTACTCGGTGATATTTTAAATCTTTTATGACACACAACGTTATGACACTTATACATTCATGAAATTAATAACGCGTAAACCAAAAATAATTGAATCAAGGTTTTTCCTTCGTTCTCTGAAATAAGTTATGCAATAAAATTTCAATAATGCGTAAACAAAATTTACCGCACCCTTTTAGAACTCTCCACGCCTCAAGTTTTGGAATTGAGTTTTATGACTGATGAAGTCATATGTTAGGTGGGCATTTATTGAATGTGCCATAAATGGCCCGTTAGCGTTATAGAAGGGTATTCATTGAATGTGCCATGAATGACCCGGGTATTCATTGAATGTGCCATGAATGACCAGATGGTTTGGACTGCCCTAAAGAGGAACTAAGGTATTCGCCTTGCGGGTTAGTTGTATTCCTTGAGTGTACGGGAATGTAGGATTGGGTATTCCTTGAATGTGGCAGGAATGACCCAGGGAATTCATTGAATGCGCCATGAATGGCCCGTTAGTGATATGATAGGTATTCCTTGAATGTGGCGGGAATGACCTAAGGTATTCATTGAATGTGCCATGAATGACCTGAGTTTTTGTGCCCAAAGAGGCTGTGAAATATATGTATGAAAGCCCAGAGGTGGCTATGATATTGTGGTATTCGGTGGGAGAGAGGCACAGAGGAATGTGTGATTTGGCAAATGTGTGGAGTGCAAATCGTGGAATAGGTACTAAAGGGTGGGTGTATAAGAAAAGTAATTGATTAATTAATAAGAGAAATTGATTTGATTATGCGAGTGTGTTTGGGCTTACTTTTGAATACATATAGGATATCTACATATGTTATATACAAGTTCTAACTTTCTTTTGCAGGAGGGTAGGACTTAATAATATTTTATGCAGGGACGCGGTCCTACCCTTATACAATAGTGGATATCGGTAAGTTGTAATTCAATTATTTAGATATTAAATAGAGTTATTAGAATGAGTTAATATAATGGAAGTTTTTACTTGGGAAGAAACTATGCCGGTTGAGATGACGGAACTACCTTTCTTCCCAGCTGAGAATGATTAGGTTATGATAGAGTTAAAGTGTTAGTTGGATAAGAAAAGATTTAAATGTTTATATGTGGTTAGTCTACTCATACCAGCAAATTCCATTTTGCTGACCCATGTTTGCTTTGTTTTGGCAACGTGGGTGTGTTCTTGGGAACATAGGTGGAAGGTAGTGGAACCGCGGTGTGTGATTGGGATTCGTGCCTGGAGCAGTCCGTTAGTTTTCTTTTAGGTCTGATTCTTTATTGGAAGGATGTAATAACGTAGTTTACCTTTTTCATGGCATGAGAACATGGTAGTGAGGAATTTTATTTTGAGAGTTTGTTTGATGTTTTATTTGGACGGATGATATCTTAATAAAGCAATGGCGGATAATTATTGGGATTATTTTTAATTTTAAGTTGTTTCTTTTATGACATGGCTGTTAGGGTTTTGTATGTGTAGTATCCTCCGTCATAGTCTGGGTTTTTAAACAAGTGAACCTAGTGATGTTTGAGATATTTATATTTCAAATATTCACTTTGTTATTGTTTAGAAATTTGGGCTGTGACAACTGCTTAGCACAAAATTTTCATCCATATTTCCAGGGCCGCACCATTCAGGTCATCACCGAATACCCCCTGAAACACATACTGAACGACAAGTTCAAATATGCATGCATCGCAAAATGGGCAGTCAAGTTAGCCAAGCACGATCTTGATTTCTCACCTCGCACCGCTATCAAAGCTCAAGCAGTCGCCGACTTCCTCACCGACTTCCCAGCCGAAGACCCAAATTGGTAGCAAGAACACGAACCCCGCCCACCCCAACCTAGTAAGAGCGACGTTTAATCTCTACATGTCGATGGATCCAACAACAACGAAGGCAGCGGCGTTGGTGTAACACTCGAATCGCCTGAGGGCTCCATTATAGAAAAATCTATTTGATTGGACTTCGCCACTTCTAATAATAAAGCTGAATATAAAGCTTTCATTGACGATCTGCACACCGCCCACACCCTGGGTGCCACCAAAATCAAAGCATTCAGCAACTCCCAGCTCATAGTTCGCTAATTGAAAGGCGATTATCTCACCAATACCGACAACCTCATTCGATATCTCTTTCTCGCAAAAGACTTGCTCAAACCCTTCGACAAATTTCACCTCAAGCACATCCCTCGCGAAGAAAATAGACATGCAGACTCCCTAGCATATTTGGCCACTCACACTAATTCTAGTTCCCCTCGACTCCTCTCTATCGACATTCGCACAGCAGCCGCCTACCATGCTAGCACTGAAACAGTCAACACGGTATCCGACTTACTCCCCACAATGGAAGCAGACCTCCAAACCAGTTGGATTAAACCAATCCTCGACCTATTCCAACACAATATCTTGCCCACTACCCATATCAAGCCTGCGTGCTCCAAAGCAAAGCAAGAATGTACACCATTATCAATAACCGTTTGTACCGAAAATCAATTGGAGGCCCACACCTTTGGTGCCTCACTCCATTCCAATCCTAACTCATTCTCGTAGAAATTCATGAGGGAGAATGCGGCAATCATGCAAGTGGATGATCATTGGCCCACAAAGCAATACAACAAGGTTACTTCTGGCCTTACATGAAGCACGACGCCCGTGAATAAGCTCAAAAATGCATCAAATGCCAAAGGTTCCCTCATGACATTCACCAACCTGCACAACCATTACGCACCATCTCCAGCCCCTGGCCATTCCACATGCAGGGACTCGACATCGTCAGGTTACTACATAAGCAACCCAAAACCGGCTACCTCTTTGTCCTAGCCACCACCGATTACTTTACCAAATGGATCGAAGCATTCCCCCTGGTCAACGTCCGCAAGTATGACGTCCAAAAATTCGTTTGGGACAATATCATCACTCATTTCGGTCTCCCACACACTATCGTCTCAAACAATGGCACTCAGTTCACCGACCATACCATTTCTGCATTCTTCAAGAAATGGAAGATAAACCGCGCCTTTTCTACTCCTCGCTATCCCCAAAGCAACGGTCAAGCAGAAGCTTCCAATAAATCCATCTTTGAGATTCTTTAGAAACAGTTAGACAGCAAGAAAGAACAATGGTCGACACAACTCGAGAACGTCCTATAGGCACTACGAACCACTTCTCGGGCTAGCACAGGCGCGTCCCCTTTCTCCCTATGCTTTGAAACCGAAGCCGTCAAACCTTCTGAAATCACTCTCATGACCACTCGCTCTAAGCTAGTCGAGTTCAATCATAGCGACGCAATTCTTACACGTGACATCTATCTCCTCAAAGAAAAACGCGACCAAGTGGCCCTCCATCTGGCCCGCTACCAACAAATTTTGCGCAAATCATATAACCAGAAAGTACACCCACGACTCTTCCAAATTGGAGACCTGGTCCTCAAACGAACGCTGGGCAACACCAAGCTGGCCCCCAAATGGGATGGCCCATATATCATCCACAAAGTCATTGGTAATGGCTCGTACTGGCTCCAACAATCCACAGGTGAACTCCTTCCCCACCCTTGGAATACTGCCAGGCTCAAGTTATTATATGCTTAAGTGATCAATACTAATTTATACATACATGCAAGACACATTTCGCAATCACCTTATTACAGAATTTTCTCCTGCTCATTACCTTGCCTCGCAATAATACGGGTTGGCAATCCCTTCGAAAAATGCCCACACAGTTCGACAATATGTTCACAAAATGTCACAAGTTCTATGGGTTGGCAATCCCTTCGAAAAATGCCCACACAGTTCGACAACTTGTTCGTAAAATATCACAAGTTCTATGGGTCGGCAATCCCTTCGAAAAATGCCCACACAATTCGACAACCTGTTCGCAAAATGTCACAAGTTCTATTGGTCGGCAATCCCTTTGAAAAATTCCCCCACAGTTAGACAACTTGTTCACTCACAAGTTCTATGGGTCGGCAATCCCTTCAAAAAATGTCTACACAGTTCGACAATCTGTTCGCAAAATGTCACAAGTTCTATGGGTCGACCATCCCTTCGAAAAATGCCTACATAATTCAACAATTTGTTCGTAAAGCGTCACATACGGGTCGACAATCCCTTCTAAAAATGTCCCACTAATCATACGAGTCTCAACAACTCATGAACTCGACTGTTCTCCACAAGAAGGGATCAATCTCGATCTTCACCTTAAGCCTTCTAAACGACTTCTCTGCAATTCGATCGACTATCATAATCTCAAGTCCTCCAATGAATTCTCAAGCACTTGATCGTCCTACACAAGATAGACTATCACAGTCTCAACTCTTACAAGACAACTTACAAAGGCCATCCAGAAGAGTCACTGTAACGCCCGCATTTAAAATACATATTTATTAATTATTTATTTATTTATTTATTTATTTAAAAATCGGCTGGATTGGATTTGAGATTTCTGGGCCTGATTTCTGGGCCCGAGTCTGTGTTGGGCTTGGGTTTCAGACCCAAGTATATAAACACATTGTTCTAGAGAATAGGGTTTTAAAAAAATAATAAAATAATGAAAATGGAGGCAGAGCTAGAAGCTCGTTTGCTGGAGGGTGGAGCGCGACAATTCGGGCTAGGAGGATTCGTCGAGCTGTTAATAAAGGTGAGTAGCTATTTTGCTATTTCACCGGATGTATAGTTTTCGTATATCGGTGTATACTATCTAATATTTCTGTTTTGTATAACGCTTCATTATCTGTTGTATTGGACTTCGTGCCATTTGTTTTATTAAACCTTGTTGAATTTCGGATTTGTATTTAAACTGTCGGAACTGTTGGAACTCGAAAGTCGTCAATGGCGGCGTCGCGAGTCCAACAGCGAGAAATCGCCAGTATTTCTGTCGAACCTTGTTTGGGCCTGTTATGGCGCGCCGACCAACGATCAAATCGTCCCATATTTTTGAGGTTTGAAACCGTACTGATGGTGGGTTTTGAAACCGTAGTGATGGTGGTTTTGGTCGAACTAGGTTTTGGGTGTGATGCTAGAGTATTATTTTTGGTATGGTGGGTTGGTTGAGTTGTGATTTGGTTGTGTAGTGTGCTATTGGAGCTTGAGAAGGCTTTAATGGCGCCGAACGCCATTACTGTGATACTGAGGGTTTGGTTTTTGATGTGTGATTTTCGTTGTTTGAATTATTTGGTATTGTTGTTTGGGGTTTGATGAATGGTGGTAGTTGGGTTGATGTTGGATTGGGTGGGGGCTGTCGATTGGAGCTTGGAACAAGCTTTAATGGAGGTCGAAACTCTAGATCTAGTTTTGAAGAAGAGTGTTGAATTACTGATATTAGAGTTTTTGGTTTTTGTTAAAGTGGTAGGGGTTTGTATGAGGATTAAAATCGGTGGGTTAAGATAGGTGGTCGAGTGGAGGTCGACGGTGGTCGATCCGGTGGTGGCAGTTGGAGAAGATGATGAATTGGGCCTGGGCCAAAGCCTTAGATTGTTTTGTTTGGGCCAACCTTTTATTTGTTTGGTTGGGCCGGTTTGTTTTGTTTTGATTGGGCCCGGTTATGTTTTAAATTGTTGGGCTTTAGTTCTAGTTGTTGGGCCAAACCCCTTATTGTTGGTTGGGCCAAAAACCTTATTTTGTTTGGGCCTTTTCTAATTGGTTTTCTTTGGGCCGAACCAAATTAAGTTTTGGACCAATTTGGTTTAGTTCAATGGGCCGGTTTATTTGGTTTAGTTTGGGCCCAGTTTAGGTTAAGTTGTGGGGCGATTCGGTTCAAGTTTTTGGGCCTAAACACTAGTTAGTTATTGGGCGGATTAATCTTTTGTTTCGCACCGGTTTAAGTTAAGTTTTGGGACGAGTTTTGTTTTTTTTTTTTGGGCGAACTTCGGTTGTGTTTTGGGGGCGATTCGATCTAAAGTTTTGGGCCAGTTCTAATATTGTTGGGGCGATCCATAGGACTTAAAATAGATCTATTTGGGTTTTTCAACTTTTAGACTTTCGGGTTCTAAGGTTTGAGCTTGGCTAGTTGGGTCCGAACCATTTCCTTGGTCATGAGCCCATGAGCCATGCACATTGACCTTAGCCATGAATCATGGCTATGACCCTGAACCTGTCGAACATGGAACGACAGTTTGACTTTGACAATGACGTGTTGACTTTGACCGTTGACTTTGACCACTGACGGTTGACTTTGACTTTGATCATTGAACGTTGACTTTGACAGTTTGACTTTGATCAGTGACCGTTGACTTTGACAGTTCGACTTTGACCGTTGACTTTGACCATTGACTGTTGACTTTGACCGTTGACTGTGGAATGTTGATTTTTTCCCAGTTTTTCACATATTTAAAAATATAGACAAATATAGTAATAAAATATTGTCGAAAATTATATAACGTTGTTTGTCATTATCTAATTAAATTTTGACGTGAGTAGTGCAATATAATATTGGCACGTAACTAGAGGAGAATTCTGATAATAAGAATTTGATATATATGTTTTTATGAGTATTAAATTATATACGGACTTAGATTTATAGACTTTAGTATTGGGCTTTCATTGTGGACTGTGGACTGTTTAATTGTGCTACGTTTTATGTTGTATATTATATAGACAAATGTAGTAATAAAATGCTATGGAAGCTTGTATAAATTTGGTTGTCATTATCTAAGAAAGATTTGACATTGATGTTAGTTGTGTATTTTTGACACGTGACGATATTGAGATGTTAGGAGACATTATATTTCTATTATGCTATAATAAAAATGTATGCGATACGTTGAAGCAATTGTGACATTTTATGATATGTTGGGATGTATGTATTAAATGCAATATTTTTGGAGAAATAAAGGTATAACCGCTGCATTATTATATATGTGAGATGCTACTATGAGGTAGTATAGTATTGGTGAATATTTTCCCACGGGAGTGTGGCGTGGTGCAATAATATATTGGCACGTGAAATAATGAAAATGGTTATGAGATATATTGAGATACTTGTAAATATTGTGGTTTAAGGCAATAAGGTAATTGACCTGCACGTGATATAGTGAAATTATTATGAGTCATAAATGTATGACACCGGAATAAATTACGTAACGAAAATCCTAGAACCTGACTACCACAACTCATGTGATTGGCCCTTCTGGCGTTTCAGTTAATCTGAACGGCCTTCGGGCGTAAGTAATGTGATTGGCCCTCCGGCGTTTCATAAAATTTGAATGGCCCTCTGGCGTAGCGAATAGTGGCTTGATTATTCCGTTCGCAAAATAGAGCGACGCAGCGATATTTTATGCCGAATAGTGGCATTACTTACATAATGGCTTCCGTGTGAGGATTTACCTGGTGTGCGGCATCCCACTCAGGGTAGTTACGCACGGAGTGGTACATTATGTAAGGGGAAGCATGTGGATGTACATGTTCGGCGTTGGGTAGCGATTGTGGTAGCCAGGGAAACTAGGTAAGACATAGATACGACGTGATTTTAGGGACACACAAAGAAAGCCTTAAATAATATAATTATGGTAATGTGTTGGTTAATGATGTATCTTTAGATAGATGATTGTATATGCTTGGCTGGTTATAGTTTAGTTAGAACCTAAGGCGCCTCGATGGAGGAACTACATGTCGTATTTATTATAAGTATAGTTTGTTGTGTGGTTAGTGGGAAGTTAAGGCGCCTCAGTGGAGGAACTACCTGCCTTAGTTATTGAACTTAAGGATGTTGTATTAGTCGTTGAAAGTTAAGGCGCCTCGATGGAGGAACTAACTGCCGTATGGATGGTGTATATATATGTATAATTATATTTTATATTTTAGAGCTACTCACACCAGCATTTTTATAATGCTGACCCGATTTGCATGTTTGCTTATCGGGTGTGTTCATTAAATGAACACAGTTAATAAGTCTTGACAGGTTTAGTGTTGAAGAAGATTGGTTGCTGCTTGTGGTTTGCGTTAGCGTTAGCGTTGCATCTCAGGATATGTTTTGTTTTCCCTCGAGGTGATATAGAGTTTCAGTCGAGACAAAGTTATTTGTATTTTCATTTATAAATTTTTGTAATGAAGAAGACTTTGGTTTAAGTTAAAAATTTTATTGGTTTTTAAATTATCCGCATATTTAAACTGTTTATGGGTTTTTTGGAAGTGGAGAGTGCGTCACACCTCAGAGATCGAAGAGTCGGGGAACAAATAATGTTTTTCAATTTGCCGAATTCGGTGTGACCGATCCGCGATCTCAATTCATACAATAAGTCCTACAACGACTTCTCAGGGATTCGGCCGTTCCCCAACACACTAAGGGCTGCCACCCCTTCTTTCACATTCATCCAGTCAAACCATCCCACCACGCGCGCAGCCACAAGTATTCAACAAACAATATACAGATTAGACAACTACATCATTCGTATACAAGCAAAAATTATTTTATCAGGCACACATAAATTCTTGTATTATTCATAACATCATATATTTTCAAATTAAATCTCTCAACTAACATCTCTCAGATTACAAGTCATTCCCTCACTTTCTACATACACTGAGGGCTTGTACCGTCTTGATCCAAAGTTGTAGATTCTCCCACGATCGTTGGCATGCATCACCAAGTCTAGCAACACAAAATGGCTACCCCATTTTCATCCCAGACTCAATCGCATCCCAATGACCAAGTATCCCAGCAAGCCAATAGGAAGTGATTCAAAGCCAGCAACAAGTGAAAGCCGTTGCTAGCTTCGATCAACTCTAACCCTGAGATTGACCCAAGGAAACCAGGGATAACAACACAACCCACTCGAGGCAAATTACTAGGAGACGTGAAGTCATCCCCATGCCCGAAGCCGCTATCACACTAAACAAGGTGTCGCCAAAGCCAAGACATCCATCCCCTGCCGGTGTCAATCTGATTTCCTCTCAAAGCATACTGGCAGTCGTCAAGACAAAACTTCTGAACAATCGAGTCAAAATGACCTACTGAAGCGGCCATTCCACCAACGACCCAACCACAATAAAGCCATCTCTTCCCCGATCGCTCCAAACCTTCCCCAGCACAACCGCAGCCTCGCTCCTTCTGAAGAACCATACATCAGGACGATTGTATCCCCCCGAACAGAGTTACAGAGTTCCCTCGGGGTGATGTAGCCGCACCACCCACTAGTGTGGTGCATCATTTCCCAAAACCACCCATTCCTAACCACAACCCCCATAGGGGTTGAGCAGAGCATCACCTACCAGCACCACAAGTTCGCTACACATTAACAACTCTCCCTCCACAACCACCACCTGCATCAAGCCAAACAATCCCCTCCACCACCCCTTCCACCAACAAACCACCATCTCCCAGAAACCTAAACCCCCACCACCACCACCACCACCTGATACAAACTCCCACCGGCATAACCACAACGCCACTTCACGTTGTGCATACACATGATGTGCACGCACAACAACTCCCTCAGCGTAATGCGACCCCTAGACATACGAACACCATCAAGACTCGCACACTCAGCAACATTCACATACTCAGCAGATCGGTGACTCGTCACTCGACTTCATCTCATGACATCATCACCTGTTACTGTCATCATTACCAGCTTATCCTTAAGTCCCCTTTTCCGCCGTAATACATACACCATTACAGCAATACACCATCATTACGGATAACACTATCATTACATCCTATGCCAAATCAGATAGACCTACAACTGCTATCCATACACCTCTCATAGGCACATGTCATCTATCTCGACCGCACATATGTACTCATCATTAGTACACGTGTTGCACCCGATGCTCATTCTCAATGACTATAAAAGTCACCCTTAAGAGCTACGTGTGGCTTGATTCCAGTCTCACTGACACAGTGCTGGATTCGTAGACATCTTCTTACGTATGAAGAGCAGCCATTAATACTACTCAAAACCATTCCCTCTTGATTATCTACACCTAAGAGCTAAGAACTAACTCCTAATTGTAAATTTAGATATTTACACGAAGTAACCTACTGACACTTGACTGTAGACTTGTAGTGTTAGAGCATATTTAATGGTGAGAGGTGAAAATTAGCAACATTTTCTTCAACTCAAACGCCAAATCATTGAAGAACCAGATATTTTCAATCTTGAATCAAAATTAGCATCACCAAACAGCGCAATACTAACCGCGTGGGCCAAGCCTAAAGTGCATACACGCTGCTCTTTATTAACCACACGGCACTTGATAAACCGCGTAGGCCTGTGTTGTAAACTCACGGCCACTTTAAAAACCACGTAGGCCTAACGAAAAAGCCCATCTGCCGGTTAATTAACTGTGCTCCACTCATAAAACCACGGTACATTTGCTGAAAACAATATGCTTTGGTTCATTTGGTATGGTTGTTCAAGGCCCAAAATATCACTGATATATCCGATATATCGCCGATATATATCGTTTTTTTGGTACACCGACATAGATATATTCAATATATCTCAACCAAATATTGAATTCGTTTTTTCCTGATATATATCACAATTTCCAATAGAACGATATATATTCACCGATATATATGATATATCTTATATAAATTGTTGACTTTGACCGATATTGTTGACTTTGACCGATATATTAACGATATTTCCGATATAATCGACGATATTTCCTATATATCGACATACGAAACAAAATTTTAACTGGTCAACAAAAAAATAGATATCTTTGATATTTCTGATATATCCGATATATATCGGTTTTTGGATACATCGAAAAAAATTTGGGCCTTGTGGTTGTTGATACTTTGATGTTGATGAATGATGGGTGATGGACTAAATATGGCTTTCAACAAATTTTTAAGGATTTAGTGTTGTTTGAGGTGGTGTCTATGCCCTCAGAATAGCAATCTATTCACTACATACATTATCAATGGACCAGGGATCTCATGGTGGCGGCCATATTGGCCCGAATCCATAGATTATAACAAACAAAATATATTTGAGAATTGAAAGTATCTTGTCAGCCCACCATCTACTGTTTCTGTGATTTTTGCACACATCTCAAGGCAAGTTGATTAAGTGGGTAGATACCAACTGGCTACAGAGAACAAAGTGATAGGGGCAGAAGATTAGCTCTTGACTGTGTTGACTTTTCAAAAACCCAAAAGACAAACTCAGCCTCGTTCGCTCCGCTATTTCAACCCATCACTTACTCCGTCATTTCAACCTTTAAAAATAGTTTATTGCCGCTATTTCAACCCCCCGGTCTGTTGATCTCGTTCATTTCGACTTATAACGGTATATATCTCAAAATTTGTTTATGTAGTTTGTTAATTGGGGATGGTTATATGATTGTGAGTTAACAAGTTTGTGTCTTGTTCAGGGTAATCTGCAATGGAGGCATCGGCAGCAGGTCTTTCGCGCATAGGACTCGCTGGTCTAGCTGTGATGGGCCAGAATCTTGCTCTAAATATAGCGGACAAAGGCTTCCCTATTTCTGTCTACAATCGTACCACTTCTAAAGTCGATGAAACTGTACAACGTGCTAAGCAAGAAGGTGATCTACCTCTTACTGGACACTACTCACCTCGTGATTTTGTCCTCTCCATTCAAAGGCCTAGATCTCTTGTTATTCTTGTTAAAGCTGGCTCCCCTGTGGATCAGACCATTTCCGCTCTCTCTGAGTTTATGGACTCGGGTGATACCATAATTGATGGTGGCAATGAGTGGTATGAGAACACCGAGCGACGCATGCGTCAAGTCCAGGATAAGGGTATTCTCTATCTGGGCATGGGAGTTTCAGGTGGCGAAGAGGGTGCTCGTAATGGACCTTCTCTTATGCCTGGTGGCTCTTACCAAGCTTATTTGAACATCGAGGAGATTGTGAAGAAGGTCGCTGCACAAGTGGAGGACGGCCCCTGCGTCACTTACATTGGAGAAGGTGGGTCGGGTAATTTCGTGAAGATGGTACACAATGGTATTGAATACGGAGACATGCAACTGATTTCTGAGGCGTATGATGTGTTGAAGAATGTTGGAGGATTGTCTAATTCCGAATTGGCAGACATTTTCGATGAATGGAACAGAGGAGAGCTGGAAAGCTTCTTGGTTGAGATAACAGCTAATATATTTAAGGTTAAAGATGAACACGGTGATGGGGAATTAGTTGATAAAATTTTGGATAAGACAGGGATGAAGGGGACTGGGAAATGGACTGTCCAACAGGCGGCTGAGTTGTCGGTTGCTGCTCCAACCATTGCTGCTTCTTTGGATTGTAGGTATTTGAGTGGTTTGAAAGAGGAGAGGGAGGCCGCAGCAGCGGTTTTGAAGGAGGCTGGCATGGCTGAGGCTGCGAGGCCAAGTGTTGATAAGAAGAGATTGATTGATGATGTTAGACAAGCGTTGTATGCGTCCAAGATTTGTAGTTATGCACAGGGGATGAATTTGTTGAGAGCTAAGAGTGTCGAGCAGAATTGGAATCTCAATTTTGGTGAATTAGCAAGAATTTGGAAAGGTGGATGCATTATTCGGGCAGTGTTCTTGGACCGAATTAAGAAAGCATACCAAAGGAATCCACAATTGGCAAGTCTGATTGTTGATCCAGACTTTGCAAAAGAGATGGTGCAGAGGCAAGCAGCATGGAGAAGGGTTGTGGGGTTGGCTATCCAAGCAGGAATTAGCACTCCAGGAATGTGTGCTAGCCTTTCTTATTTTGACACCTACAGGCGTGCGAGACTGCCTGCTAACCTTGTCCAGGCACAGAGGGACTTGTTTGGGGCTCATACATATGAGCGGATTGATCGCCCAGGAGCTTTTCACACAGAGTGGACAAAGCTTGCAAGGCAGAGCAAGGCTGGTATTGGTGCTTTAAGCTGAGCTTTATTTTGTTTTTTGGCAATTTGGAGGGTCAAATTGGGATTGAACCTGTTTGTTTATTTTTCATTGGGCAAGTGCACAATGTTTTTTGTGGTTATGATTAAAAAAAACCAATAAAAGAACACCATTTCCTGTTTAGGATTAGCTATTATTGTTTTTCCTTAGTCTCCGTTTTCAGTAAGTGATGCATCTACCTACTGAGCTCCTTCAGCTTTTACTTTGTGATGGCTCTGCCGGCCCACACACACACACACACATAGAGATAGAAGTCATGGATTGTTTGTCCTTTCCTCATCTGATGCCAACATTTAGAAACATATATATGCAAATAGCATTTGAGAAACTGCAAATTGTGAAATAGACCAGCCAATTCCTTCAACTATCAGTGTGTCCCTCATCTTCCTTGCACTATAACAATAAATTTTGCTGCCTGGTTCAAATAGAAGATATATTTGCTAGTTATTATGTTGCAATTTTGTATTATACAACATTACAGTAAAGTTTCTCTGTGAAATGGTAGAGCTCATGGAGTCATAGGTTGTTCATTTGTTGATTGTTGTATGATTTCATATCTCCATATAGTCAATTTGCGTCTACACGTGCCAGGCTTCGTAACGCTCATGGTTAGAGCCTCGCCTATGTTTTGTCCTAGACTCCTAGCACCTTAATATAGTGCAACTGTGCCTACTCCATTCACTCACTTTACTTCTTTTTATTCCGTAATGCGAGTGTGTGTGCAATGTATTGCACACTTGCACACATTAAAAGTACTTCTAATGCATTAGAGATGATATAGCATTGTTTTTAGTTTCAGCCCCTTTTCATTATTGCTTTTATGGTGAGTGTGTTTGCATTCTTAATTGGAGAATACTAGCTTGACCATTTGGACAGCTAAACCATTTTCCGACTGATAATAAAACTGAAATGTATAGACATGAAAATGTGCTGGGCACTTCTGAGTTGCATAGTTGATAAGTTATCTTTATTGAGGAATAAGTGCATACAAATGGTCAGAGATACAAGTACAGTAGTGACTAGTGAGGGAGATCCTTTGAATGCATACCATGCCTCACTTGAAACAACACCTTTTGTCGTATGATTCACTGAGTTTTTCTTTTGTTTTATTGCAAATTGGTTATGTTAAGTTGGATTGTTATTTTTTCTCGCACAATGTGTTTCCTGGGTATGATTATAAAAAGACCCATAAATGAACAGCATCTCCTGTGTTAGGTTCAGTGCTTATTGTTTTGCCTTGCAGTCTCTGTTTTTAGTGAGTGACGCATCTACCTATTGAGCTCAGCTATACTATGATTTTTTTCTATCCCTTGCATTTCAAGTAGATGAGAAATGAAAGTTTCTCCAGCTTTTACTTTACTGGTTCTACTGGTCTTTCATTGATAATACAAGTATACATTTCCTTTATGCAAAAGTGAAATGTTAGCCCCCTTCCTCCTTCGTTTCGGTTATTCTGTGTTTTGAATGCTTCATTGCTTATACCTGTTTCGAGCAATGGGTCTGGTTTATGTTTTCCAGAGGATAGATGGCTGTCAGATAGGGCTTTTAGGTTGTTGATTTGATGATTGTTGTCTCATTTAATCTCTCAGGGTTGTTGATTTGATGATTGTGTTGCAGCAGTGCATGTTCCATGCCTAGTCCAATTCACTTAATTATTTTGTTTTTTTGGTATTACTTAATACTAGTGTGCGTGCAATGTGTTGCACTCGTCTTCCTTATGTTTGAAGTGTTTTTTGTTGATCGCTTTAAATTAAAGCACAATTGATCGTGTGATTAGAGAAGTCTAACTTGTAGTTTCAGATTTTCAGCTCTTTGTCCATATTGTTTTGTATGGTGAGTGGGTGTGGGCTTACGTTCTTTGTTGGAGAAAAATAGCTCAACTAAACCATATGGACAGGTAAACCATTTTTGACTGATGGATTAAGTTTGAAATGATTGACATAAGAATGTGCTGGGGACTTCTTAGTTGCATAAATGCCACACCTGATCGAAAACAACAATTCCGTCTTATAATTCAACAATGTACTTGATATTTCAGTTCTCAAGAGAAAAACTAGTGTCTTTTACTATATACACAACTCAATTAGTTTTCGAACCCGTTCTATGAACGGGTGCCGTTATATTAAATTATTATAAAAATTATAATACCTATGTGGATCTATGATGTATAAATATTATATTGGTTTTTACTTTATTTTGTATGTGTGTTGTTCTTTGTCTTTTCCAGTTCGTTTGTGTAAGTGTTATCCACATATTTTATGTAGAGCTATGAGATATGCATATTATATTTTCTTTTGAGCTATGAGATATGAATATTATATTGGGTTTCACAATATTTTTGATGTGATTTCTATGAATATCATTAATTAGTATATCTCGCTATCACGTTAGATAATGATACTTGGCTACACTATTAATAAATTAATTTTTTCAAGTTTACATCCATTATCAGCTATATTTTGTGTGTTTATGTAAATAAATTGAGAAATAATTGATTATGGACAGAGTAGAGGTGTCAATTAAAGGTGGGCGAAAACTGTAGGATTTGAGGAGAGAAGTTATTCTAGGTTGTATTATCCCACAACTCTTTCGTTGTACATAGAACTTGTTGTTGATTGGAAATGATGTTATTTTTCAGTTTTTTAATGTAAATTATGTAAATTTATAAAATTTTGTAATGGCTGAAAGTAAGAGCAATGAACAGCAGCTGCACAGAAGAAATGTTATCAATGCATCTCTGTTGCTATTTCTGATTATGTAATAGCTAGAGTCCTTCGTTTATAACAAATGATATTGGACCACGCCCCATGCAATACATGCATGTCCGGATTAACACCAAGACTTGTAAAAGCATTACACGCATTGTATGAACGAATGTACTTACGAAATGACCTCGCATTGGCATTAGATCCTTCATACAATGATTTAAAGGCAGGGGGCAGTTCAGAAAGCAAAGGCAATTTGATCTTTCCTTGTAAACAGCACATCCGAAATAGAGGTTTGTTTTTGGTTGACTTTGATACTTGTTGATCTTTCCAATGTAGGGCAGAACAGAATCCACATTGCACATCCATTCAACCAAGATAATGTTGTCTTTTCTATGGAGTAGGTACATCTACATCCATTGGAGAGGTGAATACTCATTGCATACGATTCTACATCCATTGGAGTAGGTACTACCCCTCGTGAGATAGTATGTTGAGAAAGAGTTGAAGAAACAAACATATACTTTATAATATAAGGAATAAGATGAAGAATATTTCTTTTAGGAAAAAAAAACAACAACAACAACAACAACAACAACATGAATGCTAATATTAATACATGCATATGAAAATTGTCAAAAACTGTTTTAAACATTATTAATAGTTTAACCAACAACTTACAAATGAGATAACTACAAAAACAAACATAGAATATCAATTCTTTGTTTCACAATATATAGAATAAGAATTCGCAATACGTCTTCGTATTATTAAAAAATTGATAGCATGACATGTCCAGTAGCAATTACCTCTCAATTATACCTCAATATTCTCAGCATTTTGAACGCGGAATTGCTCCCAAAGTCTTGCTTTATGAATTTCTACTTTCGTTTGCTGTACTAATCCTTATGAGATGGAATGTTGAGAAAGAGCTGAAGAAGTTGAATTCTGAGAAACATTGTAATCGTTTTTGTTGTTATTTCTTTTCCTTCTTGAATGCTAATAATAATACATTCGTCCAAAAAGTGTCAAAAATTGATTTAAACAAACAATATAAGGAATAAGATAAATAATATAAAAAATAAAAACTCATAATAAGTTTGTTATTTTTTAGACTGTAGATGCTAACAAAAGTACAGAGAAGTGGAGAAGCTGTGCTATGATTAAAAAAATATACCTCAATATTCTCAGCATTTTGAGCGCACAATTGGTCCCGAAGTCTTGCTTTATGAATTTCTACTTCTGTTTGTTGTTCAATGATGATTATACCTTTAACATAAAAAATAAATGGTAATCGTACCTCAATTGATTAAAGAGATGTAGTGAAGAGAAGTTAGAAAATTATTGCTATTCACATATTGCTTCAAAATTACTTGCTCTGCTCAGTCACAATGCGGTTGAGTTACTATCTAATTATCTATGATTAAAGAACTACTATAATCAATTGAGAACAAAGAGGGTACCTGTTTTGTCCATTGTTTGAAGACGTTTACTGAAAAAGAGTTGAACTTGGAGTGCTTTTATGGGAGTGCTTCTCTTTTACGTATTTGTGAAAGGAAAAATAGGATTTTTTAAATTATTCTAAAAAATATTGGTACTTTATGTTTAAATTATTATTTTTTCGGTGTATTTTGTTTATTTCATTTGTCATTGTTTTTTAAGTCTAAATTTAATGGTGGGTTGTTTGAATTATTAGGATTAACAACTATCTTAACTTTGATGTATAAATTTGTACTTATTAGGAGTTCTGATACATTAGTAGATTTAAATAGTAGGTTAAAATGTTAAATAAGTTTCTCGGTGTAAATTTACTGCTTTGAAAATAAGACATATTGTAAACATTTGTCTATAAGCTTTCAAATGGGCTTTGAAGTAGGTTATGCTATCTTGGTTTGGTCATTGGTTATTCGTTTTAGGCATGAACTTCATTGTGAAATGGTGGGTTGTTTGAAGACTTCTTTTGTAATCTTTGTATTTGAATAGCACATTAACTACTGAATATTTTGAATCTACAAAAACTGAACCATCTCCAGAAATTCAACCCCGTTTCAAGTCAAGTGCCGGCGAAGAAGGATTCAAACAGTACGGTTTCTCTCTCAATTTCCAAGCCTTTTAAATTAAAAACACCTCTCTAAATTATGATTTTCCAACTAAACTTTATAGAAAGAGCCAGGAATTTGGGTTAGGGGGCAAGGTATATGAGGGGCAGTAGTACACTATCCTCAAAAAAATTGGAGAGGCGAGCCTTATACATTAAGAAAATTTCCATTTTTTCCAGCGATTGTAGTGTAATTTAATGGTTTTCGAAATTGTGGGGGGAGCCGTCTCCATCCTTGGTAATAACGTAACAACACAATTCACAGCACTGTTTAATGTTGTTGTTGTTGTTTTATTTGATTTTCCCTAGTTTTTTTAATATTTTTTTTGAGATATACTCCATTAATCCCTGCTCGTCTTACGTGATTATTACCGCGCCCCTTGGTCTCTCTTTCTGTCAATTGACTAATTGCACATAGCCATATATAATAACCCCCAAATCAAATTCCATTTAAGTTAGATGACACGAATCTTAGTCTTGACGTCCTAATCTTGAGCTGATGTCTGATGCCAAACTTAAACAAAAAAGCAACCCTTATTTGGTAATTGGTGCAATCCTTTGTTTATTTATTTTTATTGTAATCTCTTATCATTTACTTATTGTCTTAATTCTAAGACCTTTAACTTTTTCATAATTCAGGTCTTCTTGATTTCTTGTCATTTCTAAGTTCTTACTGTTTTGTTTTTGTGTTGATTCTAAATGCTTAACTTTAGGAACGGATCCAACATAACCAATAGATGCTCTTTTGTCCTTTTACTCGTGTATTTACAATTTTGCATGCTTAAATTCTTGTACCTCCCATGCAATGTTATGTTGTACTTTTCACACAACAGATTAGATTTAAAAGTTTTTTAAAAAGTGGAAGGAGAATCAATTCAGAATTCAAGATGGCTTCCTGTAGTTTTGCTTTTCATGTATCGTCAGCTCAAAGAACCTCCATCTCTCCCAACCTCGATGATCTAAAAACTTCTCTATCTTCAGAAGTACTGGCTGTAGTGACCTAGACTCAATTTGTTGGTTCCACCCTGAGATTCGGCCTTTAGTTTAGTATCCATGCAGCTTCCCTTGGGAATCACATGGGTTAAATGCCCTTTCCTCTCTCTGCCTCTAGCTTAAGCCAGAATAAACTAATTTTTCTTTCGTACTCGAGCAGTAGAACATATATTACTTGGTCAAGGCAGAAGATGGAGCAGCTCTACTTTTATATTTCTTAAAAGTGGTAGGTATTTACTTGGTGCGTAACTTATTTTCAGGTCTTCAACGACTTATATTGCCTTCAGCTTGAGGAAGATGTGAATGAGGTTATTTTTGCCCTTCCCATGGCCCTCTCTGTCAATGAGGCTAGCTCACCCGATGCTACTCTTCAACTTCAGAAGCTGTTAAAGTTAACTCACGCCGAGAGAGGGCAAACTATTCTTGATTCCATAAAGAAGATTGACTGTTTGAAGTAGGACGCTGATGAGGCTAAGCTCACCTGATGCTACTCCTTGACTTCAAAAGCTGTTAAAGTTAACACTCCCAGAAGGGCCAAATTGTTGTAGATGCCTCAAAGAAGATTAAATGTTCGAAGTAGGACGTCTTATGTCTAATTTACTGTAACTTGATTTTTGGTAGTGCTGGGCTGCTGGCAATAGAAGAATTCAAGAATTCTGTTGTAAAATATGTTTAATTTAAGGTCGTATTTTGTGTATAGTTATTGGCCTCCATATTTCTGAGGAAGCTTGGGGACTATCTTTGCACGGCTTGTTATGTTGGTCACTTTGTCATACTATGGAAATTATATTTCAAACCTTTCTATAGTTCTGTCCACTTCTTGTTTCTACTCTTGGAGAAACCATTCTCAGAGGTTGGATTGGTTCAATGAATTGGTTGTCAGAGTTTTATACAATGTAGCTTGAATTTTTGGTCGTCGAGTTTTATACAATTTTGGCTTGAATTTTTATACAATGTGGTGTTAGAATTTTGACTTGAATGTGGTCATCGAGTTTTGGCTTGAATGTGGTCGTCGAGTTATATGTAAGAGTTTTAATTTTGGTTGGTCGTCGAGTTTTAATTTTCGGTGAACTCGTAAAACTAAACATTACGCTTACTATCGGTGAATATAAACGAAAAATGCCAAAGAAGAACGCCATTTTCCTTTGTAACTTGGGTTGTCAATCAATGGGGCATGCCATTTTCCTTTTGTAAGCGGGATTATGTTTTGTTGGCCTCTTCCACTCACCACGGCCAGTCTTTGTCTCACACTTTGGGTTTCAATATTTGGTGCCTCCCATTCACCATCCCAATCTTCGGCTTTGATGCTTCGTGGGATCATCAACCTCCTCGTGCTCATCATCCAACCACCCTTCGGGTTTCACAGCCTTCTTCATCTTCAATTTCCATTGGTGCATCTTCATCCGGTGCGTGCGGTTTTCTTGCATCGAATCGGGGAATCTTTTCCCCGCTCATCCCATCCTCCGCCTTCTTGTCATCGTGGTCGAATTGTCTTTGCGAGGGATTAGTCTTTGGCTCAAAATCTTCAAATTTGAAAGAAAGTTTCTTGTCTTTTTTCTCCTCCCCATCAATCAAAATCACCAACTCATTACTGGGTTTAGTACAGTAGTGTAAACGTGTGATAGTTTGTTAGATGGAACGGATGGGGGAAACTTGAGATGGTGCTCAACATACTCCCCACTCTTGGGGTTCTTGTGCTTAAAGATGAAATGCACCTTGTTTGTAGAACCACATTTATCTGGTCCAAAGTACTACAGAAGAAATATATGTTCTAAGTTTTAGTAGTTCTAAGTACCATAGATATTTAGTAGTACTAATAGTGGCATCACATTCTTATCACTACACTATGTCAGTATCATCTTTTAATATCCTGTTTCTATTCTATAAACATTATGTTAAGACAATGACACTGACCACAACTCACAACTTCATGTTAGCATGCTCAATGCCAACATACATTTCAATTCATGCTAGAAAACAGCAGGAAATATGAGATTGATCAAACACGATCAACCACCTTTTGCGTTATGTACGACAATGAAGGCAATGGCAATGGGTGGTGACTGTATAATCGATATTAACGACAATCCCATACGGGACCTTATCACAATGAGAAGGTGGATCTACAACAACAATTCTCAAGCACGATAAGAGGCATAGCATGTAGCATTGACCTTGGAGACTCCATTGCGGGGTAGTTGCGAAACATTTGAATCATTTAATTTATCGTCAACCTGAAAAGATAGAACTCTCTCAAGGGAAAAATGGAGACTGATATATATATATAACTCTCTCAAGCATTAACCAATAAAACTGAAAGATAGAACAGTGTCCATTAATGAAATTGGAACTTTAAAGACCAACGGCGCAAGGTCTAGAAAAATTTCAAAAATCCTTGAAACTTACGACCACTAAACGATCGAGGCCATTTTCCACCGGATAGCGGTGGATGGACGATTCCCTCCCGAAGGTTTTAGAATATGTCAAAACACATCGGTGGAGACAAATATCAGGCAGCCTAGTAAGCAGGGATACAAACATGAGTGTCGAGGTCTAACTCAACACGGTCGTATGATACGGCAAATATTGGAAAACTTGGGCTAAGCATAGTTTTTTTTTTTTTTTGCTCGGTTAGTACACACGGTGCGTCGAGGACACAACAACAAAATGGTACATAGTTGTTTCATTAGCAATAACTTTGTCACTATCAATCACATTCGACCTAAAGCAATCGTCATTTCGGATCCCCTCCCCTCTTCTCAACTTTTCTTTGGTTCACCTAATCTTATGGTAAACCGCCTACTTATGAACTTAAACCGCCCATTGAACAATTAGTCGACCAACTTATCTTTCCAAAATCACGCCTGTAATATTCAACCCGTACATTAGGATTTTGATTTTTGAAAGTAAGTCCCGAGGATGGATACTTACATATTATACATTGGTAAAACACTCACGGTTTCCTTTAAGCCCGATATTGGGGAAACTTTTCCAATCATCTCCAAGAAGCGACCAAATTGGAATTGCGATGCAAAGACACCAGTGGCGGCCACATCGATTCACCCAATCGTTTGGACACTTTCAAAATACCTTGGTAACAACTTCTTGAATTTTGGGAACTCTTGCCATTCCTCCCGCCAGAGAACCTTATCCACGTCCATGGCAGTTATACCGGCTTCTTTCAAGTAGATCTCGGAAAGGTTTCGGTCGCTTTCGGTCAAATGGTTTACCAACCTCTCAAATGTCGATCTAGTAAGTGTGAAACTCGGGCGTTTTGTGCCCGTGCGATGCATAAGGGGAAAAAAGGCAAGTTGATTTCAGTTGAGTGATATACATATGTGTAGGACTTGATGCATCGAAGTAAGAAACGCATGTGCTGACCTCGGGTTCAAAATACAGATGAAAGTTCTATTTTAGCTTCCTCAGCTGCTTGGCAAATCCTTTGGCAGGATAACATGTCATTTGCAACATCAATTGCCTCAGTTCTTCTAATGTTGGTCACAATGTACTCCATTGAGGCATTCTCAAAGTCCTACCAACCCAAGAAATCAGTATGCATTCATTTTAACTTGATCAAATAAGATATTACCTTCTTGTAAAGACTGTCAAGAGCATCAGTAGTAATAGTATACCCAACTCTAAACGTCGATACCAAAAGACTCTCAATTCCTACTAACAGCACTATGCATTAACTGTAGTAAAAGGAACAACAAAACCCAATTCCACATTCAAAGAAAGAGTTGATTTCGAACTTCCATTACAGGGGCAGGAGCAGCAGCAGCCGCCTCGACATCTTTCGCAACAGTTCTCCCCAACGGTCCACTTCCAACTACTGAAGTCAATTCCACACTCAACTCATAAGGCGATGCCACTGCTCTTTTCCCTCAATCAGAAGCAGAATGGACCGAAGACGCCACAACAGAGACAGTCGGTAAAGGTTTCAACACTGGGGGTGGTGGTGGAGAATTGAACTAACAATAGTAACAGTCTCTGAGGCTTCAACTGGTTTTTCTTCCTTAGAAACTGCCCCGCCATCTGCCGAATCCGCCTTCGACCCTCGTCTTTGGTTTTAGCAAGATAAGCAATATTAGATCCAATAGCAGCAACATAGCAACTAATATCCATATAATAACTTATCACCTTCAGATTTAATCCATGAATTATTGTTCTGCATATTGGGTTTGGTGTTGAAGAGAAGTTTGGGTTTATTCTTATTAGAGCTTTGTAGGTGAACCAATGTGAAGTAAAAGCACACTCGCCATTTTTTTTTAGTAAAGGCACACTCGCCATTTTTTTTTTGTGCTTTGAAAACAAAATGTGAAAATGGGTGATGTGATTTTGAGAGAAAGGAGAAGATAGGATTTGGATGTGGTGAAGAAGAGATTTGAGGCGAGAAGAATGGGTTTTTTAGTGTTTTTGGTCCCGATTTTTAGGAGAGATAAATTAATTGGGACTCTTTTTTTTCTCCCCGAAGTTCTTGTGACTTTTGCTAATACGCTTTTTTTTTTTTTTTTTTCTCCTTTTTTTTCGTGAGTAAAAAGGGTGACTTTTGCTAATACGCTTTTCCCAGTTTTTTCTCCTTTTTTCTCGTGAGTAAAAAGGGTACTTAAAATTTGCATACGTGGACACCCTCAGAGAGCAGGAAAAGGGACTGCTATTATATATATATATAAAGATAAAGATTAGCATATTTATTACGCGGTACTCACAACTAAAGCTCGATACTGGGTTGCAATATAAGGAGTTACTGAAGCTCTCTAGTTTTTTATATATCTAATTCACGAGTAAAACTTGTGTATATCCATATAGGGGGCACCCATATATGTTAGAAATACACCTCTTCAAGAACTTACTAATTGGAAAGAAAGCTTTAAAAGGAACAAATCCCTCACGGAGTAAACCTGGGATTGTTCACTAAAACGCATAATTTTGAAGGATCTAGAAAACAGGGAAAGTTTGGATTAGATATCTTCTTGAGATTCTGAAGCTCGTCAAATATGTATTCAACCATTTGTGTACATAAGTTGTATCTACCAAATTCATGAACATGGGGATGACATGTCCCAGAGACCGAGGTAACTTAAGAGACCAGAGAGAGAGAGCATAGGATACAGGCCGCGATACTTGAGGCAGTAGTGGACGGTTAGCGGTTATGGAAGGGAGAGGTGGAGATCGTGGAATCGAGAAGTGGTTAGCGGTTATGAAGTATAAGAGAAAAAAGAAAAAAGAGGAAAAAGAGAAAGAAAAAGAGAGAGGAGAGTTAGGAAGTCAGTGGTGAGAAAATCTGATCATACATTTGGCGCTGTCTGTGGGGAACGCCGGAGTGACCTATGGTTTAGGGACAAGAAGAAAGGGTTATAGGATGGCAACGATAGCTAAGAAAGGGAGAGGGAGACCAAAAAAAGTGAGAGAGGGAATCGATAAGGAAGAGGCTCTGAGTGTGGAGTTGGAAGAAACACCAGAGGAAGTTCAAGACGCGACGGCGGAGGCAACCAGACTCTTGCAGGAAGAAGTAGCGAGATTGAGGGAGGAAAATGAAGATCTTAGAAGAGAAAGGGAAACTACACAAAGAGGGGAGGGGACTAGAGAGCCAGAGAATAGCGAGGTGGGGGAACAGAGCGAGGAAGCGCCTCAAGGGCCAAGAGGTGATCTCGAGGGAGGGGTCACGCTGGAGGTGATCCAGGCAATGATTGAAAAGGATAGAGAAATAAGTCGGGCGGCGGAAAAAGAAAGCCAAGGGGCGGTGAAGAAGGTGGTGGCCGGACTTAATCAGAACCCGCTAGCAGATTCTGTTTGGAATTCCGAGGTACCGAAGAGGTTTACGCAACCGAGGTTCGAGCGATATGACGGGAAGGGTGATCCTGCGGACCACTTACACCACTTTAGGCAGCAGATGCCGCTGTGGCAAGAGAGTAAATATGACGGACTCCGCTGCATGATGTTTCCCGCTAGTCTGAAAGGGGGAGCTTCGGATTGGTATTACCGATTGACGTCACGCAGTATAAATAAGTTCGAGGAGTTGGAACATGCATTTGTGGACCATTTCATTCATCAGAAACGGAGAGTTGTGGATATCGCGGACCTCTTCAATGTCAAACAGAAATCCGCCGAGACACTGAGGGAATTTTTGTGTAGGTTCAAGGAGGAGACGTTGAGGGTGGAGAATTTGGATGAGCACACCGCAGTAATAGCATTCCAGCATGGGTTGAAGCAGGGTACTAGAGTCCACGAATCTGTGTCCAAAATCGAAGTCACGACGTTACATGCGTTGTATCCAAAGGTCGAGAAGTACATACGCTATGAGGATATACTGCAGAGAACCGCTAAGGAGCCTAGGAAGACGGAGAAATCAGTGCATAGTGTAGGACAGAACGACCGGAAAGACAGAGGAAAAGCTGCGGCCCGTGAGGGGGGATCTTACAGGGAAGAGACACACAAAGCTGAGAGAGGTCGAGACATGGCTAGGAGAGACATTCGCGAGAGAAAACCATACCGCGATATAGCGACAACTCCTTTGAACAAAACTTTAGAGGAGATATTGCCGCTAATCAAAGGGATGCAGTATTTTGAAGGTCCGAGAAGCACGCCTAGAGAATTGGAAGAGAAGCCGTTTTGCGCATACCACCAGATCCGAAACCACAGAACCAATGAGTGTTTTGCGTTATAGTGGTTGGTAGAGAGAATGATAGAAAAGGGGTTGCTAAGAGAGTTCATCAGGGAGGCACATCCGGTCAAAGAAGCACCAGCCGTAGCGAGGATCCTAGGAACCATCAATGTCATCTTTAGTGGGGAAACAATAGGAAGGAATGCTCACAGGGACAAAGTAAGGAGGACGTCCAGCTTACAGCAGATAAATGAGGTCTCGAGTATTCCGCGGCCAGTTCCAGGAACCACGGAAGGGGATGGGAGGATAGAATTCACACCAAAGGATCTGGAAGCGGTAATCTCTCCCCACGAGGATGCACTGGTGATAACAATAGCAGTGGGTAACTACATGGTGAAGAGGGTGTTAATAGACTGCGGAAGCTCAGTTGATTTGTTGTTTAGCGGTGCGATGGAGGAAATGAACATTGAGAAGAAGCAATTGAAGCCTCCCCGGACCAATCTGTTTGGATTCAACGGTAGCATGACCGAACCCATAGGGGAACTGGAGCTACCAGTAACAGCAGGTCCGGTAACGGTGTTCACCCGTTTCATGGTCGTGGACTCCACTTCGCAATTTAATGCAATCCTGGGAAGAAGATGGATTCACGAGATGAAGGCAATTCCATCCACCTACTATCAAGTGATCCGTTTCCCGACTAAGGGAGGAATGTATGGGATAAGAGGGGACCAAGTTGCGGCTCAAAGAATACACCAGGTGGTGGTTTGAGAGTTGATCCAGCGCACCCGGATAGGGGCAGAAAGAGGGCGGAAGAGGCGTAGCGATAGCAATCCCGGATCGTGATAACGGCCCCGAAATGCACCCAGGGGCAAAGACAATGGATGAGGTTGAGACAGTGAACGTAGGTACTGGGGAAGAAGAGAAACTGGTGTCTATTGGGGCCGATTTGCCGGAAAGTTGGAAAGCAAAATTGACCGCCTTGTTGATTGAGAACAACGATGTGTTCGCATGGTCCGTAGAGGATCTGGTGGGACTGGATCCAGAATTTGCTTGTCACAGGTTGCATATGAGAGAAGGGGCCAAGCCCATCCGGCAAAAGATGAGAGGCTTAAAGCCGCAGTATGCGCAGGGGATACGAGAGGAGATACATAGGTTAAGCGGCGGGGATTATTCGCGAATGCAAGTTCCGCGGAATGGCTCTCCAACATTGTCGTGGTTCCAAAAAAGAATGGGAAAGTAAGAATGTGTGTCGATTTCACGGATGTCAATTTACAATGTCCAAAAGATTGTTACCCAATGCAGCGGATAGATGAGTTGGTGGATCGGACTGCGGAGTTTAAGTTCTTCTCTTTCATGGACGCGTCCATAGGATACAATCAGGTGTTCATGTATGAGCCGGACCAAGACAAAATCGCGTTTATAGTAGAAGGGGAGTTCTTGTTATACCCGAATGCCTTTTCGGCTTGAAGACGCCTGGGGCTACCTTTGAGGAGGATAGGAGAGAAGATGTTTGAGAGCAAAATCATAAGGGGAATGGAAATCTACATAGACGACATGGTAGAAAAGAGTATGACCGAGGAGGAACATCTGGAGGGATTGAAGGAGACGTTCACGATACTACGGACATACAAGCTGATGTTGAACCCTGATAAATGCACCTTTGGGGTGACGTCGGGAAAGTTTTTGGGTTATATCGTCACATACCGCGGAATAGAAGCAAATCCAGACCAAATCAGGGCTTTGGTAGAGATGCAATCACCCCAGGATGTGAAAGAGGTCCAGAGGTTGGCAGGAAGAATCGCGGCTCTCAACAGGTTCATTTCAAAATCCTCGGACAAGTGTAGACCTCTGTACCTACTCTTGCGGAAAACAACTGACTTCCAATGGACCGAGGCGTGTGAAAAAGCTTTCCAGGAGTTAAAGTTTTATTTGGGAAGAGCCCCTATCCTGTTGCGACCAGGGCAAGGTGAAAAATTGTATCTATACTTGGGGGTGTCAGAGTACGCAATCAGCTCCGTGTTGATAAGGGTGGTGGACAAGACAGAGAGGCCGGTGTATTTTCAGAGCAAAACCATGTTAGATGCAGAAACCAGATATAGCAGGATCGAGAAATTTGCTCTGGCGTTGGTTTTCTCGGCTTTGAAATTAAAACCGTACTTCGATGCTCACTCAGTAGTGGTGGTGACAAACTTGCCACTCAAACAGGCCTTGAAAGCAGACAAGTCAGGAAGAATGTTGAAGTGGGCAATGAGTCTTTGAGTTCTTACGACATAGAGTACCGGTCGGGGAACAGAGAGAAGCCGAGGCTATGGCAGAATTCTGGCAGAATTCCGGCCGAGGACCCTACATGGGGAGAGGAAATGGTTATGGAGCGAGAGGCGATCCTAGTCATGACCCATTTGACCCTTGGGATATGAGAGCGGGTGGAGGGTCTTTGCAGATGGATCCGACTAACACGGAAGTGGAATCGGGGTGGTGTTGGTTACACCAGAGAATAACCGGTTAGAGTTGTCAATGAAGTTGGGTTTCGCAGCTTCGAATAATGAGTCAGAGTACGAGGCGGTGATAGCAGGGTTGGAAATGGCCGCTGATCTCGGAGTGAGTGAATTGACGGTGTATTCAGATTCCAACTGGTAATATGTCAAATGAAGCGGAGAGTTCGCGGCGGTGCCCCAGGATGGCAAAATATTTAGAAGTATTACAGAGAAGGGCTAGCAAGTTTACTCAGATCAAATTCGCTCATCTGGGCTGTGGTGAGAACAGACACGCCGACGCATTAGCATATGTTGCGGCGGTGCAACCGGGAACCGAGGGCAGAGCCGTTGAAATTAGGGTGCTGAGCAAACCAAGTACATCAGAGGGTGAAGCGGTTTTGGGAGTCACCGAGAAAGAGACAGGGTGGATGGAACCCATAAAGAGTTTCCTTGCGGGGTCAGAGATCGAGGACAAACGGGAGAGAAGGAGAATGGAACAGGTGTCTCAAAGATACACTCTGATAGATGGTGGCTTATACAGACGCAATGTCAGCGGACCGTTATTGAAATGTATAGGGCTTAAACAGGTGGAAGAGGTCTTGAGTGAGATTCATGAGGGGGATTGTGGAAGTCATTCTGCGGGTATGACGACGGCACATCGATTATTATCTCAAGGGTATTTTTGGCCGCACATGAAGCGAGACGCAACGGAGTATGCAAACAGATGTGAGAAATGCCAAAGATTCTCACCGCTAATACACGCTCCTGCTGAGTCTTTGCATAAGGTGTTTAGCCCTTGGCCTTTCACCATGTGGGCGCTGGATATCGTTGGACCGCTCCCTTTGGCCAGTGGCAAACGAAGGTTCGTGTTGGCCGCGACAGATTATTTCACTAAATGGGTTGAGGGTGTGGCACTGCAGCAGGTTAAGGAGGAGCAAGTCAAGAAATTCCTGTGGGAAAACGTAATTTGCAGATTAGGGCTGCCGCATACCATAATCGCAGATAACGGTACTCAGTTCACTGGGGGCAAAGTACGTGAATTCCTCCAAGCATTCAAGGTGAAGCAAGGATTCTCAGCTCCTTATAATCCAGAGGGGAATGGTCAGGCAAAATCCTCTAACAAGACTATAATGGATAATTTGAAGAAGAAGTTAGAGGATCGAAAGGGGGCGTGGGCAGACGAGTTGAATCAGGTGCTATGGGCGTACTGAACCACACCACGAACTTCCACTCAAGAGTCGCCATTTGCCATGGCCTATGGAGTGGAGGCGGTGATTCCCGTTGAGATGGTGGAGGTGACAACTAGAACCAGAGCCGTAGAGGAAGGAGTCAATTAAGTTATATTAGGCTGAACCGAACCTTTGAGGAGGAAAGGAGGGATATATGCATCAAGTTGGAGGAATACCACAGGAGATTGCAGAGGCAATATGACAAGAGGGTGAAGCCACGGCAGTTCCAGGTGGGGTACCGCGTTCTGAGAAGAGTGACCCCAACCACCAGAAAAGAGAAGGATGGAAAGCTGGGGCCCAACTGGGAGGGGCCATACACTGTGGCCGAGAAGGGCGGTGCCGGGACCTATCGGTTGCAGACTCCGAAGGGGGAGGACATCGCGAGACCTTGGAACATAAGAATGTTGAAGAAATTTTATGAGTGATGCTTTGTATAGTGTTATTTTAATTAAAGACAAGCTCTTAAATCACCAGAGATTATCATTTGAGTGTATGATGATGTTTTTTGTCACCCAGGCTGTCATTGAATCAGGTGCAATTGAGACTAAAGAATTTGGTGGTATAATGGTCGTGAACTCACAAACCAACTGGGGGCAAACTGAGCTGCCCCCAACAGCCTCACAGCTGTAGAGACAGCGAAGGGGACGAGCCCTTCGTGGACGATGAGGTCCAAAACCAACTGGGGGCAAACTGAGGCTGCCCCCAAAGAGCCTCACGGCTGTTAGAGACAGCGAAGGGGACGAGCCCTTCGTGGACAATGAGGTCCAAAACCAACTGGGGGCAAACTGAGCTGCCCCCAAAGAGCCTCACGGCTGTTAGAGATAGCGGAGGGGACGAGCCCTTCGCGGACGACGAGGTCCGAAACCAACTAGGGGCAGATTGAGTTGCCCCAGAATAGCCTCATGGCTGCCAGAGACGGTGAGATGGGAAGCCATCTGCGGATGCAGTGGTCCAGAAACAAATTTTGGGCAAACTAAGTTGCCCCAAAACTAAATCAACGCAGATAGCCAAGCATAATACAATTGAGCAAGTTGGTAAAACATATTCCCACATAAAAATATCTGAAATACATCAAGATCGGCCAAGGCATTAGCCCGCTGGGAACACCCAGAAATACGGGGCACGCATAGTATCCAGACACAACAAGAAAATAACAAGTGCGAAAACAAAAGGTATTGAGATGTAAAACAAAGGGCTGAACTCCGATCACTGCTCCTCGGCTGGTGCTTGAGTAGTGGTGTCCTCGAGCATCTCTTTCTGGGGCGAGCCTTCGGATATGTTCACCACCTCATCAGTTGCCATCGGGACAGTGCCGGGTTCCTCTTCAGGCAGCGGAAGGGAAGTAGCAGGGGGTTCGGCGGCTTGATCAAGGGCAGGGGGCGGCGAGGGAAGAAGTCTCCCAGCAGCGGTGAGCTCGGCCAGCTGATGCTTTAGTTCTCTAGCAATTTTTCTTTTAGAGCGAGGCGTTGAGGCGGTCGAGGCGCTACGAGGACCGATCAAAGGGTGGTTACGGCGGCGGCCTCCATTGCTGCCTTCTCGCTAGTCAGTTTAGCCTGAAGGTCCGTTATCTGCTGGCGGAGAGCCCCTTCCGTGGCCTTATTGTCGTTGTGTGCCTTGAGGGCCGCGATACGAGAATCATCGCGCTCTTTCTCCAGCCTGGCATATCTAGCTTTCCAGCCGTCCTGCCCATGGATCTCCTACTTTACCGTCTCCAGTGTGTCCAAAGTGTTGGTCAGTCCCCGGATGACATAGCCTACATCCAGGCTTAGCTGAACACAAAGAAAAGTTAGATGTGACACAAAGTAAGGACGCAAGGCAAGAGAATCAAGATGAGACTCACCTTCTCCCACGCAGTGTAGATAGCAGCGCGATGGGCGGCAAACGTTCCCGAGTCGCCGTAGGCTTGATCTTGTGGAAGATGGGGGTGAAAAACAGAGAGGCAGCCACCGCAGCATTGTCTAAAGCGGAGTCTCTAGTGGTGACGGGGCGATCCCGGCCTTGAACTCGGGATGCCACACTTCAGGGCCAACGGGCACGGGATCCTTGCCATGACGGCGTGATGGGACCAACGGCCGTGGGGCCGCAGCAACTGGGGCGGATGGGGTGGAAGTGTTTCCCGCAGTTCTACATCTCTTGGCGGGTGGCCCCTGCGTCGCCGATTCGGTCTGCTCATCTTCAGGGTCGCTGTCCCACAATTTGAGTTTGTTGACATCCATGTTTTGGGTGGGCGGAGGGGAGTTGGAGACTGCAAAATCGTCCTCCCAATTAGCAAGGGAAGAATATGAGTCGGGGACACCTGCTGGGGTGGATGGGTCTGGAGTAGCGGTAGAGGGTTTTTTGGACCGTGAGGCGGCGGCTCTTAGGGCCTCGGCTTGTGAATGAGAGATCTTCTTGGTGTAGCCCTTCTTCTCGATCTTGGGGAGAAGGTTTGGGTAATCTCTCTTTCGGTGGAGGCAGACGGTAGAAAGGGCCTTGGTATGGGCCAAAGTCTTTGAGGGTTAGGTCGAGAAGGAGCAGAGTGGCTTTTTCAGGATCAATGCCTAGAAGGCCGCACTGGTCGTTTCCCAGATCGTGGAGTTTCTGGAAGATTGCGGAGTAGATGCCGTTGTAAAGTTGAGAGTGAGAATCGGGCCTCCAACCTATGACAAAGAAAGTTAGCGGCGATGTCAAGAACGGAAGAAGAATAAGTAAAAGGACACACCAACTGATCAGCTACACTTACCGCTCTTGAGGAAGTGTAAGTGCCTTAGAAACCTCGGGGAGGTATATGTCGGTGACAGAAAGTTCCCGGACACATACAAAGGGTAATGGTGCCACACTTTATCGAAGGTGGTGATGTGAAGAATGAAAGATTTCTTCCGCGGATGACTACAAAAGGATTGATAGCCTACACTACCAAACTTGGTACTCTTTTTGATGAAGTAATGGGCAATGATATCGCGGAGTTTGATTTGAGGAGAGTTGGTTTTGTTGTAAAAGTTGGCAGCGTACATGACACGCCATAAATTGCCAATGCCTTGACATGGTGGAATGTTGAAATGATTGCATACTTCTACGTCAAGCAAGGACAGGGGGAACCTTAAGCCTGCCACTATTTGCCTAACTGTAACGACCAGGCTCCCTGGCCGCGGTTCTACAAGATGGGGAAAATGAGTTATGCCCGACACATGCTCTAACAGCACATCATCTGGGATGCCATAAGCGGCTTTGACCGCGTCTAGGTTGGGTCTGCGGTAGTAGGAGGGGGGTGGGGGAAGCTTAAACGATCTCCCCGAGGTAGAGGGGATAGCGGCAGGGCTTGTCGACCCGGAGGTGGGGGACTCTGACCCGTTCGCGATGGTGTTACTAGATCTAGAGGGCGGGGTCTCCGATCGATCAGATCGGACGACGGAGGAGTTCGAAGACTCCGAAGCAAACATGAGACTCGAAAGCAGAGAAGCAGTGATTTCCAAAAATGCGATCAAGATAAAGATACCACAAAGCCTAATGGGCGGGGGAAAGAGGTGAACGGTGATCGGAAACTAAAAAACAAGAATGGAAAAGAGTGAAAGGGAAGAAGAGCAAACCTGACTTTCAATGCAGCTGCAAGGAAGGAAGAGAAAGCGTGAAAGACAGGGACAGTAACCGGTAAGAGGACCACTGGAAGAAGATGCCAACAAGAAGACGGGACAAGGAGAGCAGAGGAAGAGAAAGAAGGGAGAGAGGTGCTGAGGTTGGAGAATGAAGGATGGAGGAATAATGGGAAAGATGAAGGGTTTGAGGGTTTGAGTGGGATTTGAAGCATCGGGGGCAAAAGGGTAATTTTCCGGGGGGTACGACCCAAAAGCCAAGAGAGATGAACCAGAGGATGGGCGCCACGTGGATATCAAGGAACGAGGAGTCAGGTTCTACAGGTAATCATGACGCGTGCAGGCGTGCTAAGCACGCGTGTGAGAGGGCAGAGCAAGCACGTGCCCGTTGAGAGAAAGCACATGCTGATACCATGAAGCAAGAGAAGGAGGGGCCGCGGATCAAGAAAATTGAGGATATCTCGGACCCCCGAACGAAGTTCTTCACAAGGTTCGGGGGGCCGAGAGGGGGCATTTGTATCTACCAAATTCATGACCATGGGGATGACATGTCCCAGAGACCGAGGTAACTTAAGAGACCAGAGAGGGAGAGCATAGGATACAGGCCACGATACTTGAGGCAGTAGTGGACGGTTAGCGGTTATGGAAGGGAGAGGTGGAGATCGTGGAATCGAGAAGCGGTTAGCGGTTATGAAGTATAAGAGAAAAGAGAAAAAAGAGGAAAAAGAGAAAGAAAAAGAGAGAGGAAAGTTAGGAAGTCAGTGGTGAGAAAATCTGATCATACATAAGTCATTGCTAACTGGTGGCGAAATGAAACATGTGTTGATCTTAAATTTGATTAGACCAATTAGGGAAAGACGGGATTCAGACCAAAGTGTGCAATCAGATTGCCGAAACCATGATAACTACAGTCTACAGGGTCTTTAATGGTGAACCTACAACGTTCTTGATTCGTGTCCAACAACCAATCAAAAAAATCTAATAAATGAAGACAAAAGAAGAAAGCAATTAAAGTGTTAAGCATTCACATTAAGAAGAGGATTTTTCATAGGTTCCAAACCACCGATAGGCGTGAATATCTCTTGTGGCTGAGTTGGTGTTTCACTACTTACTGGCTTACAGTTCAAACATGGTACATCTTCATGCAGAAAGAAATTCGATGAATCCATTTATGAGGCCCAAAAAAAGGTCAATAAAATATACAGACTCTTTCTTCAAAACTCTTGTTGGGCTTGTCCTGGTCATCTTCTTCATCTCTATAAGAATATTAGTGCATACGTAAATACAACCACCTCCACCACCCCTTGAGCGATAGCCGTAGAAAAGTACAAAATGATGACCAAGAAGAGAACAACACCAAATACGTCTTAAATACGTGAAAAATTTAGACAACTTTTGAAATGTTTAAACAACCAACATACCAAATGCTCACCTTAAGTGGCCTATCAACATAACTTCAACACCCGCCCTGTGTGATCTTCTTCTTCATAAGAATCTGAGATAAGGGATTATATAGCTCACCTAACTCGCCTTAACCTTGTAGCACAAAAAATATAAGTATATGTTGAGTTATTTTTCAATAAAACCTCTTTGTGGGATAGTTGTTTAAGTAGAAAACTTTAGTCCCACATTGGAGAGGATACACTAGTGAATAGTGTTTATAAATGAAAATCTCATACTAAGGGCGTGCCCTTAGGGTACAAAGGCTTTTGGGTTAGGACGGAGGACTCACACAAAGCCGCGCACGCTGACATTCATATCACACCACTCCATCATATCACGCTAACCATAATATATTACCACTAGGGAGTCTTGTAAGAAATCATGTACATTATAATACATAAATATTCATATACAATAACTCAGTCACATGTAAAATCAATGTTTTACTTTAATATCACTCGTCTACTTATGAGAATGAGGAAAAAGTCACAACCAAGGAGTACATTCATCCCTCGTGAGTATCAACTCACACAAACCACATCAACATTTCTCATAAGAAATCATATATATCATATACAATAGCTCCATCACACGTAAAATCAATATTTTACTTTGCTTATTAATTATCTCGTTGACTCATTTATTAAAAGACACAGCCCAACCTTTAGTTCTTACCCCACGATTTGCACTACACACATTTGCCAAATCACACATATCTGTGTGCCTCACTCACACCGAGTACCACTACAAGACATATGTCCCAAGCGGGGATATCGCCTCCATGAAACATATTTTCATCTTGTAAACTCGTAACTTGTGAGTCACAGCCATCTTTGGGCTTTCTATACACATAATCACAAAGCCTCATTTGGGCATAACAAAATATCAGGTCATTCATGGCACATTCAATGAATACCTTGGGTCATTCCCACCATATTCAAGGAATACCCATCATAATACTAACAGGTTATTTATGGCATATTCAATGAATACCTTAGGTTATTCCCGCCACATTTAAAGAATACCTATCATAACACTAACAGGTCATTCATAGCACATTCAATGAATATCTTGGGTCATTCCCGCCACATTCAAAGAATACCCACCTACATTCCCGTACATTCAATGAATACAGCCAACTCGCAAGGCGAATGCATTAGTTCCTCTCTAAGACGGCTTTTCACATGACATCATTAGGCATAAACATTTCTTTTCTTTTCTTTTCTTTTCTTTTCATCAAAGAGGCGTGAAGAGATCTAAAGATGTGGGCGACACATTAAATTTTCACCAGACACTTTTACACCGGATTTTTAACACTAAAGAGTTTTCATTTATTATAATATTTTCATTACAAAACAAATATCGTCTCAAACAATAGAATCATTACTAAAGATTCCAAACACAATAACTAATCAACTCACCTCATTATCAATTATATAAATCATAGATATCAAAAGGTTCAATCATGAATAACGTATTAGTTAAATGTCTCGTGAATACATTTTAAACAACCACAATCACGTACACCATTAAGTACTAACATTGTACACATATAGTTATCACAATAACTAATAACTAATATATAATATATAATATAGTATAGTTTAGTGGCTGCACTTTTGCTCAAAGCTGCCTACGTATCCAAATCTTTCAAGATTGGAATCATGCTTTCATAGTTCTTATCAGCCACATAGTCAATGCTATAGTTTTTTCTACATTCATCCAAATGACATGTAACTTAATTATTTAGAAACTAAGATATGTATTTTTTTTTTTTTATGTAGAACTCGAAGTCCCAACCTTAGTCCATCTAGAAGAAAACTTAGGTCGAAAATGGTAAAAATCATAATATTTCAGCAAACTAGATTTCTGACGGACTATCTTCCGAATGACACAACTCTTTCCACAAGTATCCAAACGTATCGAGGCTTTTGGTGTTGAAAATCTGACACACAGAACTTACTTTCTTATGTTTCACAAAAATATCCAATCTCATTCTAAATGTGCCAAAACTAGGCCCGAACACAGTGCAAAGAAACTGATTTCTGACGCACTGTTTTCTGCCAGTCAAACTTCCAAACGTCATAATTAATTCCACAGGACTTTGAATGCGATGAGGCAATTGGAATAGAAAGAAGACTTCCAGATCTTACTCTTTTATGTTTTATAAAATACTAACTCTTAACCTAACTATTTTAAAACTGGACTTGAACACAGTGCGCAAAAACTGATTTCTGACGCACTGTTTTCTGTCAACCAAACTTCCAGGCATTATATCTACCACCACAGATCTTTTAATATGACGAGGCCAATTGAGTTAGAAAGAAGACTTATAAAACTCACATTTTCATGTTTTACAAAAACTCTAACTCTCCCCCTAGTTTTATGCAATTTGTGATCAAACCCTATGCAGAAAATTGTTTTCTGACGAATAGAATTTCTGACGCATAGAATTGTCGAGGTCATATATTTTTCGTCACTCATCCAAATTAAGTGAGGCTCACTAAATCAGATAAAAGACTCTCTAAGATTTCATTAGGTGTTGGTTTCCCACAAATCTACAAAGTATAGTGTCCTATACACTTTCTATAATGCAACATATCCAGAATATGTGCACAAACAGTTATCATATATTGAAGTTAGCTTTCATAATCTTAAACACGAGTATGAACTCGGGTCAAATATGAGGTTGTACCTCTGTAAGTCTAGATTCTAATGGTTTTGGAATCAACACAAAAGAGTAAATATTTTATTTTATATGATTTTATTACTGCAGACTGCCTAGTTTCAGTCCCAGTTTCTGCGTCAGACTTCAACTTAAATTTCAGTATACAAAACGACTAGATATGAAATTTTTCAAAACACAAAAGTTGTAGATATGAGTGTCTACAGTAGACAGGCGTTGGATTCATATCAAAAAGATCAAAAACGAATTTTATATGCTTAAATTACTAAGAATAGTTCTGAAATTCATAAAATCAAAACCCTATAACATGAATCCAATGACTTCACATCATTCAAAACAGTTGCAGGCCTATATAATACTCACAATAAAAACATGGTTTACTCACTACCATATACAAGTACTCCTGAACATAACAACACCTATATATATCAAAGCTAAATTTTTGGTGCCAGTAACTCAATATACCAAAAGTCTCTGATTAAACAAATAATTTTGATCTCAAAGTTCTATATCATTATAGAGAATTAAATACACAACTAATCTAAACCATAGTAATAATCAATTATATGAAAATAAGGTTTAGACTACTCACCCGAAATTGAATTTGCAAAAGAATACTCATATATGCTTCTTTTTCTCCAATCCTTTTTCTTCTTCTTTCCCTTCTTTTTATTTCTTTCAATCAAAAATATTCTTTTTAATGGAGGCTAGGATTTTGTTTTTGAATAATGAGATTTTTACAAAGGAAATTCGCAGGTATTGTTTATTCAATATTTTAAGTCTGTTTAAGTTAGCATATGGGTCTCAAATGGGTCTAAAAACACCCAAGGTCCATACTTATATCAATGGGTAAATTTTAACAATGTTTTCAGGCCCAAAAATGATTCTAAAATACCCACACAAGTTCTAATAAACAATTCAAGTAAAACCAATTTTGAAAAATCAACAACAACCAAACAAATTCTAGAACAAGCTAGACTTCATAATATAATAATTATTTTCAATTCAAATAATGTAATCTATGTTGTTTAAAAATTGAGGTTGTTATACTAGATCAGTTCTCTATCCGGATCTTCTAAGTGCTCCACGTTTTTTCTCTATAAATACTCCTAAAGCATCAGCTAATATGATATGCGAAAAACTATTTTCTATAATAAGTTTAGGGCTATCATAAGATCAGTATCATGGTTCTTCTTTTCTTCTTTGGTTTATCTGCAGTAAACAAAGGAGAGTTTATCTGGCTGTTGTATCTTGGAGGTTGATCGCTTTGTCTGCATAAAGAGGAATTGAACAGGCGTGAAACAACCTTAAAGAAAGCATTTGATCCGTGCCTCAGCTAGCCTTCTTATTCACAGCATTTTCCTTAAACTGTTTCCGGATAAGTTTGGAAACAAAATTGGATATGGATTGGGAAATAGGAATGTGATAGACTTGTAGAATCTAAATTCTTATCAGGAAACTGGATCAGTTCCCTATCCGGATCTACTAAGTGCTCCACGTTTTTTCTCTATAAATACTCCTAGAGCAGCAGCTAATATGATATACGAAAAACTATTTTCTATACTAAGTTGAGGGCTATCATAAGATCAGTATTGTGGTTCTTCTTTTCTTCTTTAGTTTATCTGCAGTAAACAAAGGAGAGTCTATCTGGCTGTTGTATCCTGGAAGTTGACGCACTTTGTCTGCATAAAGAGGAACAGGCTTGAAACAACCTTAAAGAAAGCGTTTGATCCGTGCCTCAGCCAGCCTTCTTATTCACAGCATTTTCCTTAAACTGTTTCCGGATAAGTTTGGAAACAGAATTGGATATGGATTGGGAAACATGAATGTGATAGACTTGTAGAATCCAATTATTATCGAAAAATTGGATCAGTTCCCTATCCGGATCTACTAAGTGCTCCACGTTTTTTCTCTATAAATACTCCTAGAGCAGCAGCTAATATGATATGCGAAAAACTATTTTCTATACTAAGTTGAGGGCTATCATAAGATCAGTATCGTGGTTCTTCTTTTCTTCTTTGGTTTATCTGCAGTAAACAAAGGAGAGTCTATCTGGCTGTTGTATCCTGGAGGTTGATGCACTTTGTCTGCATAAAGAGGAACAGACACGAAACAACCTTAAAGAAAGCGTTTGATCTGTGCCTCAGCCAGCCTTCTTATTCACATTTTGTTCTTGTTGTAGTAATTGTTACCAACAATTTTAAGGTTGTTTGACAATGGAACATGAAGAAGGTAACCAGTCCAGGTCCCACAACGACAATAGCCATAATTGACCGTCCAAGTTTGCTGGTGAGCACTTCAAGTGGTGGAAGGCGAAGATGATGTTCTATCTGACCCTGGTGAAAGTGGAAAACGTTCCAAGTGAACCGATTCCTGATGAAGATGTCTTGCTGGAACCTGCTCTATCTGTTGTAGTTGATAACTGGATCGCTGCGGATTTCAAGTGTAAGAATTACATCCTGAACTCGCTTGATGATAATCTATACGACTTATACTCTGAACTTCCATTTGCTTCTGATGTTTGGAAAGCCCTACAAAAGAAGTATGATACTGAGGAAGCTGGCTCCAAAAAATACGTTGTAAGTCGTTATCTTAAGTTTCAAATGGTAGATGACAAATCTGTTGTGTCTCAATGCCATGACCTACAGATTATTGTTCATGAGATACTTTCAGAAGGGATGAAAATTGACAGGCAATTTCAGGTTGATGTCGTCATTGATAAGCTTCCTCCCTCTTGGAAGGATTTTAGGAACATACTGAGGCATAAGTCTAAAGAGTTTTTGATGGAGACTCTTATTATGAGACTCCGTATAGAAGAGGAATCACGAAAACAAGACCTTAATGAGGAAGTTATCATGTCATCTGCTAAGGCTAAGGTTAATGTGGTAAACCAACAAACCAGTAAGACTAAATCTAGGTTGAAACCTAATAAGAAGGTCATAAAGAACAAACCTGTTAACAAGAAAGCTCCACAAAATCAGAACTAGAATCAGGTGCATATGAATTAGAAACCACCCGTTGACATGTAAGAAGTTGTCTGTTATACTTGCAAGAAGAAGGGGCATTATGCTAGGAATTATAAGAGTCATAAAGTCAGTGAGGCTAATGTTACTGAGGAACCTTTTGTTGCTATGATAACTGAGGTCAATTATGTTAATGTCTGTGACGGGTGGTGGGCTAATATTGGTGCTTCTAGGCACGTTTGCTATAATAGGAACTGGTTTAAGAGTTATACCACAACTACGAATCTACTTGGTGATAATCATACGACCAAGGTTCTGGGTGCAGGTGATGTTGAGCTGCAGTTCACTTCTGGGAAGAAACTGCTGTTAAAGGATGTGCTTTATACTCCTGAGATTAGGAAGAATTTGGTTTCTGGTTTTATTTTGAACAAAGGCTGGATTTCAGCAATTCATAGGTAGTGATCAGTATGTGATCACTAAGTCTGGGGTTTTTATTGGTAAGGGTTATGCATGTAATGGGATGTTTAAGTTGAATGTTGCTGATATGAATAAAACTTCTACTTCTACTTATATGATATCTTGTTCTGTTAATGTTTGGCATGGTAGATTATGTCATATTAATAGGAAGTATGTTAAGAACATGAGCACACTTGGTTTAATTCCTAACTTGGATGATGATTTTGCACACTGTGAATCTTGCACTAAGGCGAAAATCACATAGAAGGCTCACAAATTAGTTGAGAGAAGTACAAGTCTGCTAGACTTGGTACATACCGATATCTATGAGCTTGAAGGAGTTCTGACTAGAGGTGGTAAAAGATATTTTATTACTTTTATTGATGATTGCTCGAAGTTTGCATATATTTATTTGCTGAAGAATAAAAGTGATGTGTTTGATGCTTTTGAAGCTTATATTCTTGAGGTACAAAATCATCAAGACAAGAACATTAAAGTAATTTGAAGTGATAGAGGTACTGAATATAGTTCTGCTGATTTTGACCTTTTCTTGCAATCACATTGTATAATCCATGAGACGACAACTCCTTATTCACCTAAAATGAATGGAGTAGCTGAACGTAATAACAAAACTCGTAAGGAATTAACGGTTGCTATGTTACTTAGTTTTGGAGCACCCTCAAATTTATGGGGTGAAATTGTTTTGACTGTTTCTATATGCTGAATAGAATTGATAATTCTAAGACGAAGGTTACACATTATCAGCTATGGAATAATAGGAAGCCTAATTTGAGTTACTTCAGAACATGGAGATGTTTGGCTTTTGTAAGGAAGCATGATCCCAAGATCTCAAAGCTTGAGAGCAAAGCTTATGAGTGTGTTTTTCTACGCTATGCTATGAACAGTAAGGCCTACAGGTTTCTAGATATATAGACTAATGTCTTGTTTGAATCATCTGATGCTGAATTTCTTGAAGACAGGTTTCCATACCTATCTAGAAATAGTGGGGGTGTGTCTTCCTCCAAAGCACCTACTTTTGATGTTTTTGACTCTTATATACCTAGATTACATGACAAAGACACTGTCACAGAATCTGAACCGAGAAGAGGTAAGAGAGCAAGGGTTGCTAAGGAACTAGGACCCGATTTTGTCACTTTTGCTTTGGAAGGAGATCCATCCTCCATTGAAGAAGCTCTCACATCTTCTGACTCTGAGTTTTGGAGAGAAGCCATACAGCGTGAGCTTGATTCTCTCATGGAGAACAAAACTTGGGAGCTTGTTGATTTTCCTCCTGGTTGCAAGAATATAGGAAACAAATGGGTGATAAGAAGGAAGTTTAAAACTGATGGTTCAGTGGACAAGTTTAAAGCAAGGCTGGTTATCAAAGGTTTTCGATAGAGAGAGAACTTTGATTTCTTTGACACATATTCACCTATTACGAGGATAACATCCATTAGAGTATTATTTTCTGTTGTTGTTGTTCATAATCTTGTTATTCATCAGATGGATGTTAAGACAGCCTTTCTAAACGGGGATTTAGAAGAGGAGATTTACATGGATCAGCCAACAGGTTACGTGGAACCAGGTAAGGGTAAAAAGGTATGCAAATTACTTAAGTCACTTTATGGGTTGAAACAGGCACCTAAACAGTGGCATGAGAAATTTGATAACTTTATCATTACCAGTGGGTTCAGGATAAATGAAAGTGACAAGTGCATTTATTATAAGTACTCTGATGGGATATGTGTTATTATATGTTTATATGTTGATGATCTACTAATCTTTGGTTCCAATTTACATATTGTAAAAGAAACCAAGAACATGTTGTCTTCTAACTTTGATATGAAGGACTTAGGTGAGGCTGATGTAATGTTAGGAATCAAAATTACAAGATTGTCTGATGGCATATGGCTGGATTAGTCACACTACATTGAGAAAATGTTGAAGAAGTATAACTACTTCGATTACGTGGCTGTTAGTACTCTTTTTTATCACGGTGTTAAATTATTTGCTAATAATGGTGAACTTGTGAATCAGAATGAATATGCAAGTATCATTGGTAGTTTGAGATATGATACAGATTGTACTAGACCTGATATTGCCTATGCAGTAGGTGTTCTTTGCAAGTATACTAGTAATCCTGGCGTTAAGCATTGGCAAGCAATTGGCAGGTTAATGAGATACCTAGAGGGAACCAGTCATTTGGGTATTCATTATCAGAGATATCCTACTGTTCTTAAGGGGTATACAGATGCTGACTGGAACACTCTCTCAGAAGACTCTAAGGCCACCAGTGGCTATGTGTTTAGCATTGGTGGAGGTGTTATATCTTGGAAGTCCAAGAAGCAGACTATCATAGCGCAGTCTACCATGGAGTCTGAATTGATTGCTTTGGCTAGTGCAAGTGAGGAGGCTGGTTGGTTATGAGATCTTCTCACTCATATTCCGGTTTGGCATAAACCAGTACCAGCCACTTTGATACATTGTGATAGCACTGCTGCTATCGAGCATGTCCACAGTAAGTTTTATAATGGTAAATCACGACAGATTCGTCGTAATCATAGTACTATCAGGGATTTTATATCTAAAGGCGTAGTGATTATTGATTTTGTGAGATCTGATGATAATCTAGCATATCCATTTATCAAAGCTTTGGCCAAAGAAAAACTATGGACTACTACCAGAAGCATGGGACTAAAGCCAATTGAAAGATGAACATCTATGATGGTAACCCAACCTAGGGATTGGAGATCCCTAGAACTAGATTCAAAGGGAAGAACAAGACATAGAATGTTGGTTGTGAGACATACATTGTTACTTATTTGTCCTGCAGTTGGATAGTAAAATGTATGAAATCCTACAACGATAAATAGAGGTTGAGGTTTTCTGGGAAAAATTCTTAATGAATTTCTATGGTCCTTATGGGCGGAGTGCATAGCTACAGGAGCACTCTTGATAGACTCACCTAGTGAATGTGAAAGTAGAGGCCGCTTTCTATGAGAATGAGGGCTGATTCTCTAGATCATTCACTGGATATATTGTGCGTGATTATAACACTGGATATGTTGTGCGTGATTATAACTTATTGTATACTCAAGACCTAAGTTTAAGACTTAGTCACTTATGGCTCTTATACTTTGAGTAATTTTCACTACATAAAGGTTTAAGTCGTGGACACCTTCATCTATGCATAACATGTTGATACTGATATTGATTGCCCTTAAGTATATTTTCTATTTTGTTTTTATCAAAAATAAGTGGGGGATTGTTGAGTTATTTTTCAATAAAACAAGTGGTTAGTGTTTGGAGTGACTTTGTGGTGATTTGATCCCTTGACCTCTTTGTGGGATAGTTGTTTAAGTAGAAAACTTTAGTCCCACATTGGAGAGGATACACTAGTGAATAGTGTTTATAAGTGAAAGTCCCATACTAAGGGCATGCCCTTAGGGTACAAAGGCTTTTGGGTTAGGAGGGAGGACTCACACAAAGCCACATGTGCGCGCGCCGAACCGGGCTGGGCTCGGGCTCTCTTTGATCCCTTATCTTCTTTTTGGTAAACCATTTTCCTTAAACTGTTTCTGGATAAGTTTGGAAATAGAATTGGATATGGATTGGAAACAGGAATGTGATAGACTTGTAAAATCCAATTCTTATCGAGAAACTTGATCAGTTCCCTATCTGGATCTACTAAGTGCTCCACGTTTTTTCTCTATAAATACTCCTAGAGCAGCAGCTAATATGATATGTGAAAAACTATTTTCTATACTAAGTTGAGGGCTATCATAAGATCAGTATCGTGGTTCTTCTTTTCTTCTTTGGTTTATATGCAGTAAACAAAGGAGAGTCTATCTGGCTATTATATCCTGGAGGTTGACGCGCTTTGTCTGCATAAAGAGGAACAGGCGTGAAACAACCTTAAAGAAAGTGTTTGATCCGTGCCTCAGCTAGCCTTCTTATTCACAGTTTGTTCTTGTTGCAGCAATTGTTACCAACAGTATATAACTAACTTAAGATAACTGGCCTTTTAATAAAAAGGCATCTCTTTTCCCCTCAGATAAATAATTAACACTACCACTTGGTTGGTCTCTCTAATCAGATAAAAAACCTCTATTGAGGAGTGATACTCAAAATGTAGGGTGTCCATAAATAGTTCTACTAAATCTGAGATCAGTAGAGATACAGTGTGCGAAGTACTCCATGGCCTATGGGTCGAAAGAGGTAAAAGAACCGAGGAACAGGTGTATGAATGCCACACATTTCAGCTCAAGCAATCTTAACTCTATGAAGCTATACTTTGGTAAAAACATAACTGAAAGTCCAAGATTCCGTTAAGTTAAGATGCATTCTGTAAAATCTAAGTATTGAGGTCAATTCTAAGCAAAGTATTTCTAAGTGGTGCAACTGATGAGACCAGAACCTAATGAATTTCTACTCAATATTGATGGATCAATGAAGGAGTCAAATGCGAGGTCTGAAGGACTAATGAGGGATGCATGCAGAGCAGTTAATGTAGTGAACATAGTTCCTGTGAACCATCATATCCCTCTCATATAGATGTGGTGAACATAGTTGCGTGTGAATTATACAGCCATTAATCAATACTTGTGCAAGGGCGCCAATAATAAAAAATAGAATAAGAAAAAATCAATAATAAAAAAGATCCATAAGCTTCCTTTTCAATCAGTTGTCTTCTTTAACTCAAACCATGTTTTCCAACCTTTAATTTGAGACCCACTTCAAATAGAATAATATACAAAAAATCTACAACAATTTGTGGTAAGGTGTTAAAATTACTGACCAACACACAATGTCCCTCACCATAGCTGGAATGACCTCATGGGATCGGCTGTGAAGAGCTTAACCGATCTGCACACATCGATTCAAGAAATCCTCCTGGAATTTGAGCCTTTGATCGATCTGCACACATCGGTTGAAAAATGCTCCTGGAATTTCAGCTCCCAAACGATCTGACCACATCAAACCGAAAGGAAGTAGCTCGACGCCATCGGGTCGAATGGAAACCGATATCTCAACATTGGCATGCCGGTTGGAACCAAAATTTCACAGACGCGTCAAAATTTCAGAACACTATAAACCAAAGTTAGGTTTTGGTGTAACAGAAGTCTTTGAGAGAAAGCAATTTTGAGAGCAACTAAAATTGAGAGAAAACCCTTACAAAGAGGTAAAACTTATAAGGAGAGATTAGTGAAAAGAGATCTAGTAAGTGTGGAGAGACTTGAGAAGAGTGATTGTAATATTCATTCCCACACTTATAAAAGGATTTGCTCTTGTGGAAGTAAGCATCATTAGCCGAACCACGTTACATTTTGTGCCTCATTGTGGTAAGTTACTTTACATTGTTATTGCTTGTTTGTGATAGTTATTTTCATAGCTTTGGTTTGTGGTTGTTGGTTTAGTAAAAGTTTAGATTTTTTTAATTGGAGTTTAAAATGTCCAAGTGCAAGCTAGGGGATCGATTGATATCGTTTTTCCCAACAAGTGGCATTAGAGCCTTAGTTAGATCAATCACAAAAATTGTTATCCAAATCTTGCTCGAAAGATGTTTAACTAAATTCCTGAGAGGAGGTTTGAGTTGAAATAGTTTGTTGAGATGAATCATTCTATAAACACTTGCATAACTAGTCTAAATAGATGTAACTACACTATTTGAAAAGCCAAAATGGGATACTTACTTTATTGCAAGGACTAGGCACAACCCATTGAGAATGGAGGAGAAAAATCGACAGAAGTATCTTATGCAAATTGGAAGACGCTTGATAGAAAAGCTATTGGGTACATTCGACAATGGATTGACGATAGTGTATTCCACCATGTATCCCAAGAGACTACCGCGTTTAACTTGTGGAAGAAACTTGAAGACCTCTATGAGAGGAAGTCTGTGGACAACAAAGTGCTACTCATTAAGAAGTTTGCTAACTCGAAATATAAAGAAGATTCTTCAATGTCTGAGCATCTTAATGACGTATAGAATACGAAAAATGACTTAAAAAGGTATCAAACTTTGCACGTTTTGACAATGTGGGGTCTAAATTTTTTTTCCTGCCAGTTTGGGGACCAAACTGTTTGATTTTTACAATGTTGGAACTTCCGTCAAATTTCTCACACACCGTTTCTAATTTGCATTATTTTTCATTTTTTTTTTCAAAAAATAAAATATCCTGCTGTCGTGGTATAACTATGAGTATGCGGCTTACAAAACACATGCACACAAAACCCTTTTTCAATTGGAATCGTGGTGGAACTCAGAGATCATTGTTGCTTTCTGGAGAATATGGTGACATTACTGTAGGGAACATGATTGACTAAGATAAACTGAAAATTGATAAGATCACCATCAATGTAGAACACCCACTACCAATTGAGCCACCAGCTGAGCCTGCTCCTCCTCCACCACAACCCATGAAGCTAACTAAGAAGGAACAGAAAAAAAAAATGCGGACCCAGCGTCTCCTGAATAAAGAAAAAGACATGCAAGAGATGATAAGGCAAGACCTGATTGAACCACTAAAGCCCAAGGTCAAGATAATCAATCTCATGAAAGTTCTCGGCTCTGAAGATACACAAGACCCCACAAGGTTTGAAATGGAAATTTGTACTGCTGCTGCCTAGCGTGAACAAGCTCATGTTGATAGGAATATTGCATGAAAGCTTACACCGGCAGAACGGCGTGAGAAAAAAGAGAGGAAGCTTTTTGAGGAAAAATGACCGATCCCTGAGTTCCACCCACGATTCCAATTGAAAAAGGGCTTTTTTTTTCAATCACCGAAACTCTAATTTGGGGAAGACCTCTCTGTATCATGTGAGAAAAGTGTGTGCGTTGTGTTCTGTAAGCCACGTCAGCATGTTTTTATTTTTGAAAAAAAAATGAAAATTAATACAAATTAGAAACGGTGTGTGCGAAATTTGACAGAAGTTCCAACATTGCAAAAATCAAACAGTTTGGTCCCCAAACTGTCAGGAAAAAAAGTTTGGTCCCCATATTGTCAAAACGTGCAAAATTTGATACCCTTTTTAGTCGTTTTTCATACAGAATACCATCAATCATCTACATTTGATGAAGATTCATATAGGTGAGGAAGTTGAGGCTTTGTTACTATTGAACTCTCTACCCGACAGTTGAAAGACTTTGGCAATTTCTCTTGGCGGAGCCGCTAAGGATGGAATCATTTCAATGGAAATAGCTACCGGTGCATTGTTTAATGAGGAGACAAAAAGGGGTTCACAAAGTAGCTCCTCTCACTCAGAGATCCTTGTCACAGAAAAATGGGGAAAGGCAGGAATAGAAAACCACCTCATTCTAGAAGTGATGACAGAAGCAAATCTAGGGGTAAATCTAGAACTCCTAAGAAAGAAAGACAATGTTACTAGTGTGCCACCAAGAGTCATTTCAGATATGAGTGTAGAACACTAAAGAGGGATGAGAAGAATAACTGTGTATATAAAGACATGGTAAAGAAGAATGAAAGCACAAGCCAAGATACTACCGCATTAGTAAACGATGGTCTAGTGGGAATTGTGTCAAAGTGTGATGAGTGTTATGTTAGTACTTCTGTCAGGATACAGAGTGGGTGATAGATACCGGAGTGTCATATCACGTCACACCGCACAGGAGTTTTTTGCACTACCTACAAATGTAGTGAATTTGGTGAGGTGAAGATGAATAACAGTGGAGTCTCAAAAATTACAGGCATTGGCGATGTTCATGTAGAAACTAATATTGACTACACCTTGACACTCAAGAATATAAGACATGTCCCTAACATTCGATTAAGCCTAATTTCCGTTGGAAAGTTAAATGATGATGGTTTCCAAAGCTCGTTTGGTAATGGGGTATGGAAACTAAACAAAAGTTCATTTGTAATAGCCAAAGGAAAGAAGAGTTGTTCGCTTTAGAATCCATTGTTTAGAATATCACTCTCAGGGATTAGTTTAACTGATCTTTTAGTAATTTTCTGCCTGAATCTCATGTCTCTCTCTATATATAGGTTTCACATGCTTCAAGAGGTAGCTAACATGCTACAAGAAGCTTAGAGCAGGTCCAACGAGGGGCTATATGTGCTGCTAAAGGCAGATATAACACCCCAACCGCAAAAATGTCATTCTAATGGGGCTGCTAAAAGAGTCTTAAATTTAGAAAGAGTCAAAAACCCAGCCAAACTTAAGACCTTAACTAGCAGCTACTATAATAAGTTCGGGAGACAAATGGCATAGTTTCTGCCGTCCATGTGTTAAATTTCGACGGACGGCAAAAATTGTGTCGTCCGTCCAAAAAAAAATCGACTTGAGTTACAAAATAATGGATGGATAGCAAAAACTATGTCATCCGTATCATTTAGCACTTTAAAACAGAAAACGCAATTGGATTGGTTTTTTTTATTTTGGGTGCCAAATTTGGCTGGGCAAGCTAAAAAACCTATGTGGCACCTTTTAGCAGCCCAATTTAGGAGCTCTCCATTGGACTTGCTCTTAGGAAGAACTAACTAGCACTAGCTAGCAGATACAAGCACAACGTTATTTGTCTTGTTGAGCAAACAATAACCTACTAGCGCCCCTGAACCTTTGAGAATTACGGCGCCTAACTGGTACCTAACCATACTTTGCAAAGACTGGGCAACATTTAGATTTTTCGTATAAAAGGCTTGATTGTCAACATGATTTCAGTCAGTTCGCACCACATCACTGCCAATATATCAGTTAAACAACCATATCACTATTTTTCCATGCAAATTCAGACAACTATATACCAATACAAAATGAATATACCATCAGGTTAATTGATTTGGTTTGGAAGGTCTTAGATTAAGCGTTTTATCATACTTATATATTTTCATATTTTCGCTTGCAAGGAAGGTATTTTGTTGACCAAGGATGCAAATGACAGAGCGTCCGTAGCATTTAAAATAAAAGCCAGAGCCAAGTGAATTGTTGATAGTTAGTCCCAAAAGGGATTTCTATTATAGTGACAAAGTTTGGCCTAGTGACGTAGTCCATACGAAAAGTGGAAAACTCCCGGTGGCTGGGTCAAGTGTAGCTTCCTTGCCGCAGAGTCTATGTGACTGTTGGCTTCATGCCATATATATATGAGTACTAATCCTTCATTTTTATCATTCCTGCAACTTTCGTAGTTCCTCTCAGCCATCCACCTTGTTTCCAGCTACCAAGGCATCACATCCATTCCCTATAAAAGCTTAACTGCTGCCTGTGAATCAAATTCAAGCCATATCTTTACCCTGTTCATGCATAGCAGCAGCTTTCTCAAGAACCATGGCCATGCATTCAGCTTCGAAATCAATCCACGAGACCAGCCTGGTTCTGCCAATTAAGTCTGCTCCTCTACTACCAGGGTCCCCCACTTCCCCCCCTAGAAGGCCATCATCAGGTGGTATCCAAGCTAGAGCCCTCAGTGAGGACTGTAGTAGCAATTTGGATATATTATTTGCATAGATCTACTTATTATAGCTAGACAAACCCGATATAATTTATGAACTATACCAAGATTTTCAATTGTGGTTCTGACAATAAATAAATATGATTAAACAACTAAACGATATTGACACAATAAAGGATAATTGCAATCGATAAATGTATGAAATTGCTGAATAATTAGAGAATTGGAAAGTAAACTTGTTAGTTGACTAAATAACTCCAAAGATTGAATATCTTATTCTTCCAAAATATTGGAGAATTCTCATTCAAGAGATTTGCAGTTATCATACAAAAAGATCATGCAGTTCCTCAGATACAAGTTTAAATAAAAGAACCATCCTAAGGAGGTCCTTGAGACTCTTTACATTATTTAAAGATCATCTAACAGATAGGAGGATATCTGACTGAATTGTTCTCTCATATAAGAGTCTTCAATATTGTTAAATGGCTGAGGATCCACTTGAGACGCGTTATTTCCACCATCCAATGGTGCAATCACTGCTGAAGACGGTTCTGATGTGATATGATCTGCTTCCATTGTCGTCTGCCATATGTGACTTTTCAGTTTCTAGGCTTCTAGCCATAGGCACATATGACCATGATCCCAAAACGTTGTTATCTTCTGAAGTACAGAACTGGTTATGGTCTTGCTGCAAAGAAGTCCCACCAAAGTCTGTTGTTGTCGTTCTGACTCCCTCATTGAACAATGTTGCTGGTGCCTCGAAAGATGTTCTGGTACGTTTTCCTTTTGGCTCATATGCTTGGTCATAGTCCTCCTCTAGCCCTTCCAAAACCAAGCCAGATGAGCTTGAAGATGTGCTGTTATCACTCCAAAGAGCCAATATGTCTGCACCAGGTGGATATTCTTTCAAAGTGTACTCATCCATTACCCAGCTTTCTTTCTTACCATTCACGATCCTTGCTTTCTCACCTTTTCGGGTAAAACTAAGATTTTTCCGATACCCTATTTCAGAGTTATCTATAGGATCATAAATCACGGGGATATTGCATCCTCCCTTTGATTTGCCAGTCTTCTGCATCGTCCAGGTTCCTTTTGCACCAACGGTTCTATCCATTCTCACTCCATAATCAAATTTCTTCTTGAGAACAGTAAAAAAATATAACTCGATCGCCGTAGTCCCATTGAATATTGCACTTGGCGATTTGCTTCCATAAAGATCACGTTCCACAATGATGTTCCTCATTATCCCTTGTGGACCTTCTCCATAGACTTTCTCCCATAGGTAACATATGAGATCAACATCATTAGGAACAGAACGAAATCCCACGGGGATCATCTTTACTTGTAAACAAAAGATCACTTTTTTACTAGAGTAGCAAACAACTCTGACTTCTTCTTCTTCAATCGGCCTTCAAGTTAAACCTAGCTTGTAGAGGCTTTTGTGAGAAAGAATACAAGGTGGTCGTATATTTATCAACTCCTCCTACAATGTCATTCTGGGAAGAGATTGGATTCACTCAATGGGAGCTGTCGTTTTTACTTTCCATTAGGCTATCAAGTTCTGGTGTGATGGTAGGGTATGCAAAGTTCGAAGTGATCAGATAGCAGCTTTGAAGTGCCATGAGTCTGTACTCGAAGATTATAAAGATTCGGAAGTCAAGGGTAACACCATCCTAAATGCCGATGGGAAAAAGTAGCAATTACAGAATTCCATTGGCCGGGTAAACGCTATGGAGCAGCGTTTAGGTGGCCCCCCGACCATCGACAGACTCCTCGAAGTACAGATCGGCAACAAGGAAGAAGAAACCACTTTTATTTCTGCGGAAATTTCCAAGAAAGAACAAGATAATCTCATTGAGCTTTTGAAGAAAAATTGCACAGTGTTTGCGTGGACAGTCGAACAAATGCTTGGGATTGATCCTTCACTTGCATGTCACAGGCTGGATATGGACAAAACACAAAAGCCAGTGCGTCAGAAGCCTCGCCGAATAGCTCCCGATCGAAAGCTCAAAGTGAAAGAAGAGATTGACAAACTTCTAAGTGTTAATTTTATTAGGCCTGTACTATATCCGAAATGGATATCAAATGTAGTAGCAGTCCCTAAAAAAAATGGGAAACTTAGAATCAGGTTGATTTTATCGATGTCAATAAAAATGTCCCTGTTCACCCGTATCCTTTGCCTTCGTATTTCTGAAATGGTTGATGCCACTTCAGGGTTTAAACGAATTTCTTTTATGGATGCCTCAATGGGATTTTATCAAATTGCATTAGCCGAAGATGAACAAGAACTTACAACTTTCATAACAGACCAAGGCTTATTTTGCTATAAGGTAATGCCTTTCGGCTAAAAAAAAATGCACCGGCAACATATCAGAAATTCATTAATACATCATTTTCAGACTTCTTAGGCAAGTTTATGGAAGCTTATATTGATGATATGGTCATCAAGTCGCATGAAGAGTCATCACACCTTCATCACTTGCAAAAATATTTTGATCGGCTGATACATATTCGAATGCGTCTAAATCCATCAAAATGCGCATTTGGATTAGCATCAGGAAAATTTCTTGGATATCTTATGACCAAACGAGGCATTGAAGTTAACCCTGATCAAATCCGTGCAATTACTGAAATGCCCTCGCCAAAACCAAGAAGCAAATCCAGAACTTACGGGTAGGATAGCCGCTTTGGGTAGATTTATCTCAAAATATTCAGATCGGCTCCACCCCTTTTTCCAAGCCATTAAGGGATCCCCAAAATGGACAGATGAGTGTGGACGAGCTTTTCAGAAAAATGAAAGAATACCTAGTACGCCGCCAATTCTTGCTAGTCCGACCAACGGACAAACAATTGGCATCTATTTGGCAAAGATCGTAAATAGTCATGTGGAGTGCCGCCTTATTCATTGATGATGAAAATGAACAACCAATTTTCTTCATAAGTAAGACCCTTACAGCTCCAGAAACAAGGTATTCACAGATTGAGAAAATAGCTCTCTCACTTGTCCATAGTGCACGAAGATTGAAGCCTTATTTTCAAGGACGTATCATCAATGTCTACACTGAATACCCCTTGAGAAAAGTTCTTCGAAATGCTGATTCGAGCCAATTAGCAGAATGGGAAACATATTTGAGTGCCTACTAAATTATCTACAAAGCCCGATCATCTGAGAAAGGCCACGCAATGGCATCACTTATGGCCGATTTTCCTGTCGATGACATACCGACCATGGAAGAGCAGTTTGACGAACCTCCTCCTAATCCACAACAAGGATCGGCCGATCCATCCACAAGTGCCGACCCTACTTTATGGACTATACACACGGACGGTTCCAAGAACAAATCAGGTTCAGGCCTTGGTTGTGTTTTGATCCGACCTGATGGCGAGAAAATTGAAAAATCTGTTCGCCTCGGATTTTGCGCATCAAACAATGAAGCTGAATATGAAGCGGTTCTTTATGCAATGCGAACGGCACTTGACCTGGGGGCGACAAAAATTGAGTTATTCACTGACTCAAAGCTTGTTGCGAATCAATTTGGTGGATCTTTTGTTGCTCGAAATGATAGGATGGTTGCATATGTCCAAAAAATGCATGAGCTATCCATTCATTTCAAATCCATTGTTGTTCACCAGCGCTCTCGCAATGATAATCGTCATGCCGATGCCTTAGCCTATCTCTCTGTCGCAGTTGATGTTAACAATGAAAGAAAAATCTATATTGATTTCCAACCTTTTCCAAGCATAACTGTCATAGAAGAACATGTTCAAAACTTATATATTGCTCATCTATGCTATTTCCGCATCGACATCTCGAAATTCAATTCGAAAGCAAGTGAATGCCGTAACAACAAGGAAAAGAAAGAGAGAAGAGCTAGCTCAATCGGCCGGCACAAGTTATCTCACTCAGAGGAAGCAGCTCAAGAAGATTTAGCCGACCATCAAGGTTTGGCCGATCATCGTGTTGAGAGTGATTCTCCACCCACACATGATGCCGACCAAATCAATATTGATATGGAAGATGAGTCCGACGAAGCAGATAATTCTCCAGAAGTACCACATTTGGATCTCCAATCTATCGACGGTGACACTTCACCAGATGATTGGAGACCTATTTATTTAGAATTTCTGCAACATGGAACTCTACCTGAGGATTCGTCGCTTTCCTACAAAATTAAGAGAGATGCCTGGAAATTTGTCATAATTCCAAATTCTAAAGGAAATCTCCTACTTTATAGGAAAGCAAATAATTTCAGTCCTCTTTTCAGATGTCTTTCCAAAGATCAAGGTCATCTAGTTCTCGAAGAGATACACTCCGGACTTTGTGGAAACTATTCTGGGGGACGTAGTCTTGCACATAAAGCCATGACTCAAGGATACTGGTGGCCTAGCATGCAAAGACACTCAACAGAATTTTTGCCCAAAAATGCATACCATGTCAAAAACATGCAAATATGGGCAAACTTCCAGCAACGAAACTCCACCCAATTCTAAGCCCTTGGCCTTTTGCAAAATGGGGCTTGGATATTGTGGGACCCCTACCAAAGGCTCCTGGAAGTGTACGATTTTTATTGGTTGCGACTGATTATTTCACTAAATGGGTAGAAGCTCAACCGCTTGTCAACATCTCAGCAACAGATGTACGGCGTTTCTTATGGAAAGACATCGTTTGTTGCTTTGGAATTCCATCTAACATCGTCTCTGACAACGGTAAACAATTTGATGCGGAAGAAATTCACAAATTTTGCGCCTCACTAAAAATTCAGCATAATTTCTCCGCTCCATATTATCCACAAGCAAATGGACAAGCAGAAGCAACCAATAAGACGATTCTCTCGACTTTGAAGAAGAAGCTTAATGAAACAAAAGGAAATTGGGTTAAAGAGTTGCCAGCAGTGCTTTGGGCTTATCGCACCACTCCAAAGCATTCTACCAATCTTTCCCTTTTCAATCTAGCTTATAGCATGGATGTTGTCCTCCCGACAGAATTAATTGCACCAACTACAAGGACAGAAGCAGTACAAACTGGTAACAATGATGCTGCTCTAACTTTGGTGGCAGACTCAATTGATAAAACTCGAGAAGAAGCTTTACAATGTCTAATAAAATATCAGGCAGCCATGAAACGCAAATATGATAAAAAGCTTTGCCTCAAGAGTTTTGAACCAGAAGATTGGGTACTTAGCCGCAAACAGAAGCTCATTGAATTTGGGAAGCTGTCAGAGAATTGGGAAGGACCGTTCATTATTGATAGACCAACATCCAAAGGGTCTTATTTCCTTCGTCGAATCACCGGAGAAAAAATTGCCAAGCCATGGAATGCTTTTCATTTGAAAAAGTTTTATCGTTGAATGTTTGTTTTCATTCATTGTAATCATTTTATAATTCAATAAAATTTGATCCATCTTTCGTTTTAACTAGAGATCAAATATCTCAAATTATGTTATCATTACACTATGGGGGCGGCGACCCCCCAAATTTTATTATGTTATCATTACACTACGGGGGCGGCGATTCCCCAAATTTGATTATGTTATCATTAAACTATGGGGGCAGCGACACCCCAAATTTCATTACGTTATCATTACACTATGGGGGCGGCGACACCCAAAATTTCATTACGTTATCATTACACTATGGGGGCGGCGACACCCCAAATTTCATTACGTTATCATTACACTATGGGGGCGGCGACACCCCAAATTTCATTACGTTATCATTACACTATGGGGGCGGCGACACCCCAAATTTCATTACGTTATTATTATATTATGGGGGCGGCGACACCCCAATTACGTTATCCTTAATACTTATATCTATTTTGCCGACCTACCTCAAAACCAGATTACACAACTATTATATATTTTGACCGACCTATTCTGATTACCAATCTAATAAAAAATAGATAAAAACCAAATATCATGAATACAGTGGAAAAAAGAAACATAATTGAGAAAGAAAAAACCGTAACTTAACCTCACATCATTATAACAATAAAGAATAAAAACTTCACTCAAGAAGTTGCGGCATAATGCTATCCTCCACTGGAACTGGAACACCTAATAGATCCGACGGAGATACATCTTCCAACTTCCTATAGCACATAGTATAATAATCGACAATTTGCTGCAATTTTTCCGTTTCGGAATCTCTTGATTTCCAAAGTCCAACACTTGCCGATGATTCACGCAACACCGCCCCAGATTTCTTAATTTCAACTGCATGCTTCTCAATTATATCATCCTTCTTTTCACACCCTACTTTAAAATTTTCCACTCTCTCATGACATTCATCTAACTCCTTCTTCAAAAATGCATTCTCTTCCAATAGTACCTTGTAGTCTCCTCTAATCCCCTCAGCCTCGCAAACTCGTTTTGCCAATTCCAATTTCTCACATTTTAAAATCGAAACTTCATCACTCAAAACCTTCTGCTCCTTGAGAACAACAATTTCTTGATTCTGTTTCGACACTTCAGCTTTCATGATATTCATTTTCATCTCATAGTCGTGCAAAACTACTTCATTTCTCAAAATTACTCCTCTCAAATGTTCATTCTCCGAAGATGAGCTCTCTCTTTCCAAATATTTTTCAATCTCAAGATATTCACTGGTTTTAATCTTATAATTTTCTTTTTGCTTCTAAGATTTCTTTTTAGCACAATCCCCAAGCTTCGGCCTAATAGAAAAAAAAAAATAATGTGTTAAAAAAAAAAAAAAAATCACACACACTAAAAATTACCTCGCAAGCTTTGAATTCAACATATTAACGGTTTTTCCAAAATCTACACTTCGTTGATAATCCAAACACAATAACTCTGGATCTGAAATATTAGACAAAAGGATTTAAAATAATAATATATAATAATCAGTAAATACTATTTAAATAGCTATTCAACATCTAACCTTCAATTGCCAAGGCTTGCACGTCTGGAGTGATGAGCATAGGTGTTGTAGAACAACCGCTCATCCCTGGCTGCAACGAAGAAGGTACAGTTGATCCAACAATGATGTCGGCACTAACAAAAGTAGACACTTCGGTTGACACACCTGCATCGGTGTCAGCAGAAGTCGGCAATCCAGCATTTGTACCAACAATCGTTGACACTTCTGTTAACATACCTGCATCGGTATTAACAACAGAAGTCGGCAATCTAGCACTAGTGCAAACAACAGTTGATACTAAACTCGACACACCAGCAATGGTACCATCGGCAGAAGTTGCTACACCAGCATTGGTGCCAACAACAGGTGTTGGAAATCCAATACTACTTCCACCAAAAGAAGTTGGCAGTCCAAAATTGATTTTGACAACAGAAGCTGAACCCATTGTATCTCCACCATCGTCAACTTTTTCCATCTACATTACCAAAAGAACCATTAAACAATAAATAACGAATATTATTCTAAATCACAGAAACAAGATCAACACTAACATCAAGTCCAGATATACTGTTAGTCATCGCTTCCCCACCGATATCATCATCATCATCAATATCAAGCACATCAGTAGTTTTATGTACAGGAAGACAAAAAACCTATGACAATGAAACATCATTCCAAAACATATTATAGGTATTACATATATGATATTTTAAAAGAAATATTATATACGTGCGGTTCTCGACTATCAATCTCTTCCTCAATTTTACTTGAAGTTATCCAGTTTTTTTCTTTTCCTTCTTTTGGACGACATTTCTTTTCTTCTTTCTAATATTTTCTTGTCCACTATCCTCGAGTCATCTCCTTCTACTTCTTCATCATCTTCATTGCTATCATCCACAATAATATTCTTTCTCTTCTTTGAGCCACAAGAAGGTGCTAATTCCATAGGCTCATTCAGTGAGCCTAGTTTCTATATCATGATAATAATCTACTATATCGTCTAGAAATGAAAGATCATAGACATCCGCATTATGGCTAAACAAACTAACAAATTTCTTTTTATCATCATCTCACGCTAAACACCGATTTATTTGGAAAATCCCCTAAAAAAAAAATTAAAAAAAAAAGAAAATCCCCTATTTAAAATTATAAATTATAAGAATATTAAGTTAATATCTTACCCGATATATTGTTAGGATAATCAATATCTTGAACCTCCAATTGCCTTTAATCTTAAAACCATACAATTTCGCATTCTTGTAGTTCGAAGGCATCCCATAAAACCGATAATTCTGGTTGTGATGGTTATGATATCCCAATGCATAACTTTTAGAAGAGGCCTTGTTTTGCCGCAGAGGCTTCAATAACTCAAACAAAAGGTCTGACGACATACTATTTTGATAAACCTTACAAATTCTCGCTACACGGGCAAATATAGCCCAATAGCCAGGAGATAATTGTAAAGGATGTACTCTCCATCGAGCTATTAACTCGGAAACTGATTTCCGAAATGGAACACTACAACCAAGCCAAAAATGTGAAAACAATAAAATTATCTCATCCTTTTCACATTTTTGGTCGATATCGCTACCAACATACTCAATAGAAACATCATCTCCGATATCATACTTTGCTCTCAAACTATCAGCATCAATTCCCTGTGCCACCCTACTCATATTAAAATCCCCCTTATCACCCCATCTCCTCTTCAAGTTATAATTTTTCTCCATTATCAAATATTTTCAATACTGTCAAAAAAATAGAATAGTATCGATTAATCCTTCTCTTTCTTTGATAATAAGATCTAAACACTTGTTTACTGTCTCGCGATCACTACATAGATACAAATCCTAATATACATTGCCTCATTAAAAAAAATGTGAACGGTTAATAAAAACATACCTTACTGCCAAAGTAAAACAAGAACACGAAGGAGATAATTTGAACTTTTATTCTTCTCTTCTCAATTCTAGCTATCTCTATCTTTTAAGTCCGATAATTATTCTGCTCCCACGAGTTCTCCTTTTATAGATATTCTAACTCCAGAGCCATATACCAATAGGACTAGATTTTCAACACTGACCCAACAATCACTTTCCTAATTCGCTTAAGCTTCGCCCTTTTATTAGGTTATCTTCAAGAGACCTTGTTATATATGAAGTGTGAATTCGAATTTGGAAATTAATTGCAACATCTTCAACCGACCTTGTTATATTAGTTTATCTTCAACATAACTCACTTACTAAAAGTTTGAATTTGGCGGATCGAAACATGCCGATCAACTAGCCGATCAATTCAGTGAAAAATTCAATTACCAGATGCAATACACGTCCTCGTTTCTTCTCCCGGTGACGAATCATCACTTGTTCGAGTAGCCTCCATCTATTCACTAAAAGTCATCCCTTCACTCCACCCTTTATTGCTTCTTGATTCTTGCTATTATGTTCGAGTGTAATGTAATGTATCTCTTCTTGCATTTCTGCCAAGCAATTGAAATTAGATTAAAGCTAGCTTCATTACCGTACACTATAGAAATAGAAGCTCCTAACTCTCATTTTGATTCCTTGATTACATGGTGTGCTTCCATTCATACATAAGAATCCTTGTAATCACATTCCGAAAAATTATGTGGATTAGAGCATATAGGTTCTCATTTGCCTGATCTGATGATATAAGAAATTTTTCTACACTTCTCGGGGCCTAATTCTTCTCTACCAGCTACGGTTCAAATCCTTGCAGATTTTGCTTCAATTGAAGCTTCACAGTTTACTCCACGGCTGAAAGATGTCCTGTCCCGAGTTTTACCTATTCTTGGAAATGTTAAGGATATGCAGTGGCCAATATTTGCTAATGCCTTCAAATGCTAGTGTCAAGTTGTTTGTCATGTCGTTTCTGAATTTAGCTTTTGAACTTCTATTGAGGGTCTGGGCATGTTCTCGGGATCTGAAGGCTAAAGGAAGACCCTATAACATATGGAGCTCGTTGTGTAGTAAAGCATCTCTTGCCCAGATTGGCTGAAGCATGGTATACTAAACGGCCTATACTTGTTAAAGCTGTTAAATTGATACTAGACGAGCTGAGTTTAGGTGTCTTCAAGGCCATTTCAGAGTTGATTGTTGTCATGGCTTCGCACTGATGAATTTTTTGGAAAAGAAAGTTGCAGATTTAATTAATTGCCGACCCAACGTGTAAGACATGCCGAACGATCTCTTTGAGCAGTTGCTTCGATCACTTTTGCCGATCCCGTGATGCCGAATCTTTGAACTGTCGATGCCGCTCGAGTTTAGATTGCCGCTCGAGTTTAGATTGCCGCGGAAGTTTGAATTACCGCTGGACTTGATCATGAATTGCCGCTCGAGTTTAGATTGCCGCTCAAGTTTAGATTGCCGCAGAAGTTTGAATTACCGCTGGACTTGATCATGAATTGTCGCTCGAGTTTAGATTGCCGCTCGAGTTTAGATTGCCGCAGAAGTTTGAATTGCCGCTCGAGTTTAGATTGCCGCAGAAGTTTGAATTACCGCTGGACTTGATCATGAATTGCCACTCGAGTTTAGATTGCCGCAGAAGTTTGAATTACCACTGGACTTGATCATGAATTGCCGCTCGAGTTTAGATTGTCGCAGAAGTTTGAATTGCCGCTCGAGTTTAGATTGCCGCAGAAGTTTGAATTACCGCTGGACTTGATCATGAATTGACAACTACGACTATACGGTTTGAATTACCGCTGGACTTGATCATGAATTGCCGCTGGGGTCGAATTGCCCCACTAGTTTCATAACAATCTATTTTTTCAAATTGCCGTTGTAGGGGATCTTCAAATTAAGTAGATTCGATGTGGTTAAACCCATTCGCATCAATGACTCAGTGATGATGGACCGGAATCTTTACCCAAACAATCAACCTCAAGCTGATTAGCTTTGACAAAGAGACCAAGTTAAAGTCATCACTCTCCATCCCAAACATGTTTCCCAGTTCGGCCTCATCTCTCGGCAATTTTTCGTCTCCAAAATTCTCAATTCGGGTCCCTTGTGAACCTCTTCCAAAGCCTAAAGTAACTTCATTTCTCAAAGTATCTTTAAAACTATGCAACGGTCTCGGTTTCAACTAGTACATTATCTACAAAATGGAAAATAAATGGTGTTCTTGAATCTTGTCACAACTCCCTCAACACCGAGAACCCAAAAAGAAACTTTACCCGAATAAGAGCCTATTGTTCCTTCTTTTGAGAATAATAGTAATAAAAGGGTAATCTTGAAAGAGACTGGACTACTTCAATTCTGCTATTTGCATTGTGGACTGGTCTCATGTATTATGTTTTCGTCCTCACCCCAAACCAAACTCCGTCTAGGGATATGTACTTTTGGAAAAGCTCCTGAATTTGAAGGGAGATGATGGATTTGAGATGAATAAAGTACTACATCGTTATGGTATATCATGGGTTTGTGGCCCATAAGTTACAAGATGCTTCGCTTCCAAGCGGTAGAAGCTCAAAAGATGGAGTCCGTGTCCGGCCATTCCTAGTGCTTTCATGTTTTGGTGGTTTAGGTGTATTTGCATTGCGCAGACTCTAGCTAATGCGCGGATGTGTGGACGGAATTTTTCAAGATCTTGTAGAGAGAGCAAATTTATCCATGTCACATCCCTTGATTTCACTCTACTATCGACGTTTGCTCCTTTCTGGGTATATGATAAGAGCCCAAAACTGTAGTTTTAACCCTTTAACAGTCATACTTTTAGACCAATTATGTGAGTAATAATTAAGAGTTAACACTGATTACGTGTTTTTATGCATTTCAGACTTCAAAGTCCATTATGTGCAGAAATGTGCCACGTTAGCAAGATAAAGGAGCGAAGGTCGGTTACTAAGGAGTTCCATGATTAAAGGCCAAGTTTCGAGAAGACAAAGCTTTTCTAAAAGCCCGGTCAAAAGCTGAAAAGTCGACGCGGGCAGAAACAACACACAAAGTCAGCAGAACTTCCGAAGGACATATCTTTGAACTCAGACCTCGGAATGGGGCCTACCTTATGTCAAAACGACCGGCTCGGAAAGATCTTTGCAATGGTCTAAGCCTTGACCCAATCAGAGGAGAAGAAGTGGACGGAAAGTCTATTGAAGCCAACTGCAACTGAAGAGGCCTTTCTGGACTGAAAGAATTGGGTTTTGGGCCTGATTCTCTGGCCCAAAACATGGCTCCAAGCCCATGCACGATTTTTGGATCTGAAAGTATAAAAACAAAAGCTTAATTCTTTGTTAAGGGTAGATTGTTAATGGTAGATTTTTAGGTTAGAAAATAAAAAGTAGCTTAGAATAGAAAGTAGCCATTAAAATAGCTTCTAGATCTAGTTTTATTTAATTGTTTTTTATTAAGTGTAGTTTCAAATCCAATTATTGTATTAGATTAAACCTTGGAATCTTGTTCTTCATTTTGATTAGGTCAATAAAGTAGTATTTCTATCAACTTCGATTTTTGTCATTTCCATTTCTAGATCCAATTTCAATTCCTGTCCTTATTGCATTTTAGTCATTAAATTAGATTTCATTATTGTTTAATTAAGTAAATTTCAATTCTTTATATCATGTTTAGTTTAAATTCAATCGGAAATGATTGCGTAATGATTCTCGGCTAAACCTCTATTAGAGGGGGTTGAGAAGCCTTGATGAAAGCTTGATTCCGATTAACGTAGATTCGTCGTAATTTCCTTTCCACTCTAGAAACGTTTAGTTCACCATGAGAATGGGTTTAATCGTTCACATGCTAGTTCTTAATTGGTAGAAATGCCATGTGTAATTAGGGATTAGGAAGAACCAATTGTTCTGCGAAGTAGTTCAATTCGGATTACGACGATTTGTAGTTAATAGGATTAAGTCGAGTTAAGGTGGAATCAATTCCCCTCTAACTCCTTATCATCGAATCAACGTAGCATTCCCTTAGTTATTCCCATCGTCGACTAGTTGCATTTCGTGGGTAGTTGCATCGTAGTCTAGTTACCTTTTTCGTAAATCTCTCATTAGACTTTAAGTTTAGATTACTTACACGTGAGAACACAGCATGCGGAAGGACTAGGAGTGGAACGAATCACTCTACTCCACTATATCTCATAGGATTGAGAGTAGAATCTTTGATAAACATATCAACATAAAAAGTTTAGTTTTACTTGCGTTTAGAGTTCATAGATTTATTTCGTAGGGTAAAGTTATTCATTATATCTTTTATCAAATGGCGCCGCTGCCATCTTAGTTTCACTTTCGTATTGTTTTCGTAGTGTTAGTACTGTTCTTAAAGTCCCATTTCACCCACCCACCCTTGTTTGATTCATACTGTGGTTGTCCATTTCAGAGTTGAAAAATTTCGGGTCGAATTACACCGAAGCTGCATACAAGGCTTCCTTGGAACTGACCAGCCCCATGTGGGTAGCGACCCGCCCTTAAACTAAACTGGAATTTAAGATACACCGAGCCGGCGACGCTTCTACGCGATCCCGACGACCTTTAGCAAAAAAATTTTGGATTTCGACAGTTTTGATTCGAACTTTGATCTTTCATATTTTTCAGTGTTCTAACCTGTTATATACACTGAACAAGCGTAAACAAGACGCTATTCATAAGCGAAGCAAGGACGCAATCAGGTATTTCTTTCTTCCATACCTCGCATCTCCTGTTAGAGGTTTATACTAGTATATCAGAATTGTTTGGAGTGTTGACGTGTTTAGCTAAGTTGGTCTTAGCCTTGTATGAGGTTAAGGTCTGGCCGAACAAAAACACCGAACGTAAATACACAACAACATCAACAATCAAGTCTATCTAGTATACCACCCACTACACCTCTAGCTACTATTTCACACACACCACCTGATATAATGGCGGAAGAAAGAGAGACTCCTCTCTCTGACTTCTACAAAGCCTTGAGCGATAGCCCCAAATCTTGCATCGTTCTAGCAGACCCCATTGGGGATTTCCAAATCCCTCCAAATATTTTAATTTGTTACCCATTTTTCATGGATTAGACCATGAAAAACCTTATCGGCATTACATCGTAGGATTGAACAAGTCCTAACAACATTCCACCATCCTACGGTTGGTGCGGAACAAATTAAATTAAGGGTATTCCCTTTCACCTTACCCGATAAGGCGGCGTCTTGGTTAACGCCAAAGCCTAATTCTCGTGGACTCGTGGGCTAAACTTGTTCATTGTTTATGGAACATTTTACCCACCCCTAAAGACGGATGAGATGCTTTCCAAGATCCATTTCTTTTCGACAAAATCCTCATGAATCATTTTCAGAGGCTTGGAATCTTTTCACCAATCTCCTTATAGAGTGTCCACATCATAACTTAGCTTAAAGACACGTTAGTTCGTGCCTTTTTCAAAGGACTTCTACACCACCATAAAGAAGTCCCTTGACATAATGAATGGGGGTAGTTTCTTAAGCAAAGGAGCTTCGGAGGCTTATAAATTTTTAGAGGACCAAACTAAGCGAAATAACAACTGGGGGGGTAGTGACGATTACTCCCGCTCCGCTAGTTCTTCTTCAACAGTTAAGGCTACCAGTATGTTTGAGGTTAAATCAGATCCTGAGCTTAAAACTCTAATTGAATCCCTCACAAAAAAGGTAGAGGCCATTTCTGTACAACAAAAGTCAATCCCCATCATGAATGTAAATTCAAATCCATGTAGTTTCATTGAGCCCCGAAAGCATCCCGACTCCCATCGGCCCTATAGCCTATGAACAGGGGCTTGTTCCATTAATAGTGAACCTAACCCTTTGAGACAAAATCCCAACTTCGGTTGGAGAAATAACCAAAACGCCACACCTCAAGGGTACAATAACCAATATGTTAGGCTCTACGCACGGCTTTAACCAAGCCCCCCACTACGACAAGGACAGTGGTCGGGGAATTTTAATAATTATAACAACCAAGTGCAACCTCGACAAGGTCAAGCACAAGGTCAAAGTAGTTATAATAATTATAATGCTAGTAGAGGTATCGCTCGGTAAATAATAACTACCAAAATCCACCCATAAATAATTCACGTGAAATAGTTCAAATCACCACACCACCCGTGACTACTACACCCACACAACCGGATTGTCTTGACACCTTCATACAAGTGAGCCAAAAACTTTTCCAAACCATGGCTCAATCTAACCAACAACTTCTACAATCCGTTAATAATTTAACCAAACGGTGGCTCAAGATAAAGCCCAACCCAAAGGCGTGATTCCAGTCACGAAATACCTAATCCTAAAACAACAAATACAGCCTTTGAGGTAAACCAATAATACTAGTAACGAGTATGAAAATGTAGGTGAGCTAAAGGCCACCACCACTCCCGATCTTGGCAGAGTGGTTGATAACAAAGTAACTATGCCTATAGTTACCCCACCAGTAGCCCTTACACCTGCTATATTACTAGATACCGAAATAGAAACTAAAGAGCCTACCACTATAGAGGTACCAGTTACAACACAACCTAAGAAACAGGAAGCCACGGTTAAACACCCAGGTAATACCATTGCTAAATATAGACAGAAACCACCGTTTCCACAAAAATTAGCCATGTTAACTAAGGATACAAATTACGAGGAGATTAGGGATGTTTTTAAGAATCTAACTATAAACCTTCCCTTCCTCGAAGCTATAAAAAAGCTACCACACCATGCTAAGTTTCTTAAGGAATTGTGTACTACTAGGCGTAAGACCAATATACCAAAAGACGCCTTTTTAACAGAACAATTCCCAACTCTATCTGAACATAATGGAATTGTTAAGTACAAGGACCCGGTCGCCCCATCAGCACAATGCACCTTAGGAAATTCCTATACGATCTAATCGTTATTAGACTTGGGGGCTAGTGTAAACTTACTCCCCGTTTTATTTGTATAGACAAATAGGTCTAGGCGAGATGCAACCCACTAAAATGACGTTGCAATTAGCTGATCGGTCTATTAAGTATCCTAAGGGTGTCATCGAAAATGTTCCGTAAAAATTCAGGATTTTACTATCCGCCGATTTTGTCATCCTCGACATACGTAAGTCGCTAACCACTGGTCCCGATCATCTTGGCGCCCTTTTTCGCAACCGCCAATGCGCTCATTAATTGCCGTGATGGTTCAATGTCCATGTCTTTTGGCCATCTTTTCTCGTTGAAGTCAATGTTTTAAAACAAAGACACGTTACCCGATTACAATGGATGGAGAGGTTAGCATGATCGAGAGCGCTTTCGAGATTATTTCAACAACACGTTCTCTGATAATCATATGCCCAAATTTCTTTCCTTTGGAAGTTCAGACTCCAACATTTCCATCCCTACACTAGTTGATACACATATTACGGATGAGGATGAGATAGATGACTTTCTCAAAGATGTAGAGGACTATCATAGTAACGAGGATATGACCAATCTAGATGAGCAATTCGATGAGTTTCTTCGAGCAGGTGATGAATCACCCTATCAAGAACTACTTTGCACAACATCCACCTCGATTCCCCTCCTTGCACCTTTTCAAAGGAATCTCGAGTTTGCACTCGATCCTGTTGTTTCTTCTGTGCTTCATAATTTTTTAAATTCACCTAGTAAACAAATACTTCAGAAGACAAAAGCATGTGACACCTTCATTTTCAGACTTGAGACAGTCCCTACCTACACTATGAATGAGTTTTGTGCTAAACCCACATCCTCATTTTTTCCATGCTTTCCCTCTACAACTTATCCATATCCACCATATTCTTCACAACCATTCACTTTTCTACACTTATTTACTAGAACACCCACTCATTCAAAAATGAAAAATAAGGTGCATGATAGGTTACATAATAGGGTTATCCGATTTCGCTTTCATTTCACTAGGTTGAGTCATAGGAAATCTTGGTGCTTGATTGTGTTTGGATATGTTTTCTGTGATATTTATTTATGGAATGATCCACAATTATTTCGGTTGTTGATATATGATAAACTGCATGTTCATACATACGCCTAGATAAAGTCGAAAGTATCCGACTAAAACGACTCAACTTTTGTGGTTGGTGCATTTCCTTTCATTTCCATATATTGGTGAGTGCACCATTAAGGTAACCGGGCCCTCCTATGGAGTGTGTGGTTGTAAAGTACCGAATCCTAAGTCCACGTTTAAACATAATTCACGTTTTCCACTCTTGCATGTTTTCTCGATTTTTTTTGAGTCATGTTTCTCTATGGGGTGAATTATGTCTTTATTGTTTATTGTTTTTACTTTTTAAAAAAAAAAAAAAAAAATATATATATATATATATATATATTAAAGAATAAGCATAGTAACCTAGGAAGTCTCGAATCGACTTTAAAAGACCCATCGTTAAAACAAATTTTCTAAGCTTCGTTGTAAAAATTTGTTTGGGGGTGGGGTGTTTGTGTTTCCGTACTAAATATTTATGTCCCATTAGAGTTGCTTAGGCCATTTTATTGTATTACGATTCGGGTTGACATAATCCATGAATTTAGAGTTCAATTGTTCGCATAACGTACGTCATGCATGCACTTCGAGGCGTTTTCCACTATCTTATATGTCATCCACGGTCGGAATAGAGTGTTTTATGGATCATTGGATTGGAAACTCTCTCCTGATCATTTCCATATCTCATTCGCAAAAATCAGACCGGTAACGAAGCGGCAATTTTGATTTGAAGTTTCGCGAAAAATCGGAAAAAAAATCACAAATTTCGATTTTGGGCTTGGGCCCAACCCGCGCCCACCGACAGCGCGACCGCGCCCTTACCTTCACCTTCCCTTCATCGTTTTTTTTACACACCGCCATTAAAAAGCTTCAAACCCTAAACAAAAATAAAATTAAAAAGAAAAACAATTAACCCACGCCCACAATCCAACTCTAACTCCAAATCTTCTCTTAAACCATACCCACACCACCTCCACCAATTCAAACCACCAAAAACCACCGAAAAATTAAAATTCAAAAGCTGCGGCCACCACCACACCACCACCACCATCATTTTTTTATCGGTGAGTCGCGTTCCTCATTACTCCTACAGCTTCTACAAACACCAAATCATATTCAAACTTCCAATGGCTCAACAACGCCGAATTTTGCCGAGCAAGCTTTTACCGCCGACCACTTCGCCATTTTACGATGTGAGATGATCGGTGGGATTGGAGTAGCTTGTGGTACTCGACTGAAGCCTATTACCACAAGGACTTAGTCCGACGGTTCTAACGATACTGAGGGAGTTGGAAGGGACGAGGATTTTTGTAGTTGTGGTTAAGAGCGGAAGGAAGTGACGACGGTTGTTGTTCGAGATTCTAGGCATTCGCCTAGAATCCATCCGATGTCACCCGCAGGAGTCCCAACATAATGGGGTAGAGCCATTGATGCACGAGACAGCTTATTGAGGCGACTACAATCGCGAGATCGCGATTGTGTTCGACAGAACTTCCACGAGGACCAACCCCACCTTCTGGATTGGATTAACGCCCGATCGGGGAAGGGAAGGTCGGCGACATCGGCCCGAATCGCCTCCACATCTTATGGATACTCCAGAGCGGAAGTATGACTTCTGATCTTAGAGTTTTTACTGAGCATGACTAGGGGAGTAGGGAGGTCTGTTGCCCCTCTCCCTGTGTTGATAACAAAGATCATGCTGAAGTTGAGAGCAGCTCAGGCGACTGATCGGACATACATCACCCTCCACCGTAACCCTCGCATCTATAAGGAGTGTGTCCAACGGGTTTGGAGATTGGCTGAGGATAGAGAGAAAGAAGAAGAGGATGGTGCAGCTGAGAATGAAGAGGATTCTGGGGGAAATCAGGATGCCTCGGAGGATGAGGAGGACTTGACGTGTTTTGACGAGGATGCCTTGGAGAGGTGCTGGACAGATACAGAACGCATGGCTGTGATCCATCGTGGCATGCGTTCGCTCAACACTATCTGTGAAGACCTCCGGACTCGACAGGCAACGATGCATCATAACTTCGAACTCCATACCCAGAGAGAGGACGAGAGGTGGGAACAGATGAGGGCCGAGCTAGAAGCTCAACGCCAGTTCCGGGACGAGATGCTGACACGATTCCCACCTCACGGGGACTCTCCTTCTGAGGATACACCCTCGAGACACGAGCGCCGTCGCCGAAAGACGAATGGTGCTGGTCCATCAGGAGCTCAGGAGCAGTCTCCGGACCATGTGCCCTCCGCTACCAATTCCGGAGTAGCTAGGGATAGTATAGTTTTATGTTTTATGTTTTATTTGTAGTTTCATTACTGTCATTTATTTTTATGTAAGTTTCTTTCCGTAAGTTGAATTTTGTAGTGAAATGTACTCCGCATGAATTATTTTTAATATAATGGGTTATTTTCATTATGCGTGGTTGTTTAATAGTGACCCCACCTTCCCAACTTGTTTGGAGGTGGTTTTATCTATTCCAGCATGATTTTTATATAGCCCTCGTGTTAGAATTTATTGCGGAGTCAAGGTGAAAATATGGCTGTTTAGGCATATATATGAATAAGTATCATGGTAGGATGAAATCTAGATTAAATACGTACATTCTATCATAAAATCAACCTAAAAGATACTGGGTTTGAATTAGAATCAAGGAAATGAGTTGTTTCCATTTTCGGGTTTGGAAATTTTAGGATTTCCGGAAACTGCCGTAATTAGTTTTGGGCAACTTTCCGATCCATTTTAGCAACTTTAAACCTATATAAACTTGATACAATCTATCCTCACAACTCACACTACACCTAAACTCCATCACTCACCTTTCACTCCCGCGATTCCCTCGTTTCGGCTCATTTTCCGAGTTTCTGCAACTCCGAGCGCACTCGCGCCCTACAATAGCGCACTCGCTCTCTGTATATTTTTTCTGAGTTTTTGTCGAGGCTTTCGCGCAAACAAAGCTGTAGCGACCAGCTCAAACACTGGAAATTTCAATTTCTTGAGCGACAGGCCTATCGAAGCGCGACTTTCGGCGACTTCCGTGGACCAGGAAATTTCCAGTTTTTCGTGCGTAGTATCCGGATCATTCGCAGCTATTCCAAAGCGTAATTTTGAGATGACATCTCCAACATTGATACCGAAACAGTCTTTCGAAGATTTGTTCCAAAGCACTACTTATGGTGCTTGGTTTCGCGAAGCGATCACATTCGTTGGCTGGGAGCCGCTTATGGTAAGATCGATGCACTTTATTCTCCGACTCTAGCATCTTATTTTTACGATAACTGCATTTTCTTTGAAAGACTAGATGGAGAACAAGTGTTCTCCATCAACATTGATAATGAACCAATGGAAATTACCAGGTTCTTGCTAGCATTTGTTCTTGGACTTGCTATGCCCGCTGAAATACAAGACCCATGGTGCTATTGGGTAGACAATATGTATGTCTACACTTACGAGTTTTTGCATGAGTCGTATGGCGCGGGCATTTTCCGTATGGAGGACCAAAGGGAATATAACGTCGCCTTTGGTACCCCCGGTCCATGAATATAGGAACTGTTATGTTTTGGATCATGCTAAACATTTTAGGGAATGGCGCTTTTTCTTACGTGAATGATGCCACTTGCGGCCGTCTTCCTTGCTTTAGCCACGGGGACGTATGTGTCATGACCTTCCCGAACCTTGATGTCTAGTTTAGCTCGATCCCATAGCATGAGGCATAAGTACCTTCTTATGCCCGCCTTAATTTCAACGTGATTATGCTATGTTTCTTTCCCTTTTTTTGTACACGTTTCACGGATTGGATTACGGCGGCATTAATCGCACGCACCCACCAATAGTATTATTCGATCTTTCCGTGCAAATGACTTGGCAAGGGTGGAGGATACAACCTCATCAGGTTGCACCCTACACCCGTCGATAATTCAAGTGGCTCTTACTAGGTTAGCAATCATAGATGATAAATGGCGGGAAGCCCGGCAAATTATCATGGCATGGCGGGGACACAAAGGAACCTCACTTCTTTATGGAAGAAGAGGATGAGTAAGATGATGAGTAATCGCGGGGAGATAAGGTAAGTTTTCATTCTAGTTAGTGTGCGCTTATGTCCCAAGCAATTTCATTCTTGTTAACCCCATAATGGGTAGAACTCAGATAGAGTTGTGTGGAGTTTTATTTCCTATATTAGTACGTTCTAACCTTGTTTTACAGATGTTCCTGAATTTCACGTGCTTCAATGGTATTTTTCCTACCCTCTTTATTTAATTGCTTTGAGGACAAAGCATGCTTTTTGTTTGGGGGGCATAGAAACACGTGTAATTAAGGCATCTGTTAGGATATAGATATGTATAATATGCATTTGTTTCTAGTTAAAATTTCAAAAATTCAAAAATATAAATAAATAAGTTATGTTATACACTTAGGAATATTGGTATTGTTTTTTCTCCGTGCTCTTAACAATCTAGAAGTCTCAACGTAGTGTTGCATCGAGAATAATTGTTAGAAACTTAGGTTAATATATAGGTAATAATCTTTGCATCTATCTATAAATATATTACATGAGTATCTATGATTGTTAGCGATGATAAGTTTTGAAATCTAGGCTAGAGTACTTATTCTACAAATCTCGTGAGAATATAGCCTAAAGCCTTATATGAGCGAAACATTTGAGAAATGACACAAGGGAGAAGTAAAATCTGGATAGAGATATCACACGTCCACTTGCTTGATCACTATGTCATATCCTAAGCGAGAATTTAGGCCCTCTTTGGATCGATATAGCCAGAAATTCAAACCTATGAATTATTTTCCGCTAGTCGCCCCTCTGAGCCTTTCTTTAGCCTTCCATAAACCACAATCCCTTTACCCTGTTACAAAAACAAAAACAAAATAAAAAATTAAATCAACCTACCCAATTTAGAATAAGTCTGAGAATAGAATGAGGAAGAAAGAAGAAGAGAAAAACCTGTGTAAACAAAAATTAGTTAGTTGCTTCAGAAAATAAATAAAAGAAGTTTCCATCCAAAGAAAAAAAAAAATAAAAATAGAAATAGAAATAAATAAAAACTCCAAAAAAATAAATAAAAGGAGTCAAAAGCCAAAGAAAAAGAAAAAAAATATGGCTAAGGATGGAAACAAAGTATAGAAGCAAAAGAAAATAACAAGGTTTTCTCTAGTTACATAATATGAAGACTCTATTATCTCAGACTTGTCCTTTTTGAATATCCATTTTCTTCCTTCTTAAACCATCTCCTAATCCCCGTAACACCTAATAAAGACCTCTAGCTCAATTAGGAATAGGGTAGTGTGGTAGTAAGTGGCAGATGTGTTTGATCGACTCCGGCTTCCTTGTTGTCATTGAGATTGTAAGGTAAAGTGTGCCCACCGCATTAATCGGAGTAATGAACTTGAGTGGAAAAATCAAAGTGTTGTATCTTGACTATTATTGTGAGAACCTACTTAAGGACGCTATTCGAAGTTTTAAACGGACCGCTAGACATTTCATAGTATTACTCATTGTATATATGTTTATTATAGATGATTGATTATTATGCATATATTAGCTTAGGTTTTTGACTTGGTTATTCTTGTTCATAGCTAGTGAGATGTATAGATAGTTTGGAGCATGAATAAGGAAACAATAGTTTTATTTCTTAGTCGTTGTAGTATAGATGAAGTTTATGAGTACCTTCATCGAAAACTCTCACGAGGTTATAACTCGGCCCACTAGGGAATTCCTAGTGGTTTAAGGCCTTGTTGCATATGGTCAATGCAATCGCGACTCGCTAAACGAGAAGTAGATAGAACTCCATTTTTGGTCACTTATGTTAGGTTCTCATCTTTGCTTGAGGACAAGCAAAATGCTGTTTGGGGGTGGTTTGATAAGAGCCCAAAACTGTAGTTTTAACCCTTTAACAGTCATACTTTTAGACCAATTATGTGAGTAATAATTAAGAGTTAACACTGATTACGTGTTTTTATGCATTTCAGGCTTCAAAGTCCATTATGTGCAGAAATGTGCCACGTTAGCGAGATAAAGGAGCGAAGGTCGGTTACTAAGGACTTCCATGATTAAAGGCCAAGTTTCGAGAAGACAAAGCCTTTCTAAAAGCCCGGTCAAAAGCTGAAAAGTCGACGCGGGCAGAAACAACACACAAAGTCAGCAGAACTTCCGAAGGACATATCTTTGGACTCAGACCTCGGAATGGGGCCTACCTTATGTCAAAACGACCGGCTCAGAAAGAGCTTTCCAATTGTCTAAGCCTTGACCCAATCAGAGGAGCAGAAGTGGACAGAAAGTCTATTGAAGCCAACTGCAGCTGAAGAGGCCTTTCTGGACTGAAAGAATTGGGTTTTGGGCCTGATTCTCTGGCCCAAAACATGGCTCCAAGCCCATGCACGATTTTTGGATCTGAAAGTATAAAAACAAAAGCTTAATTCTTTGTTAAGGGTAGATTGTTAATGGTAGATTTTTAGGTTATAAAATAAAAAGTAGCTTAGAATAGAAAGTAGCCATTAAAATAGCTTCTAGATCTAGTTTTATTTAATTGTTTTTTATTAAGTGTAGTTTCAAATCCAATTATTGTATTAGATTAAACCTTGGAATCTTGTTCTTCATTTTGATTAGGTCAATAAAGTAGTATTTCTATCAACTTCGATTTTTGTCATTTCCATTTCTAGATCCAATTTCAATTCCTGTCCTTATTACATTTTAGTCATTAAATTAGATTTTATTATTGTTTAATTAAGTAAATTTCAATTCTTTATATCATGTTTAGTTTAAATTCAATCGGAAATGATTGCGTAATGATTCTCGGCTAAACCTCAATTAGAGGGGGTTGAGAAGCCTTGATGAAAGCTTGATTCCGATTAACGTAGATTCGTCGTAATTTCCTTTCCACTCTAGAAATGTTTAGTTCACCATGAGAATGGGTTTAATCGTTCACATGCTAGTTATTAATTGGTAGAAATGCCATGTGTAATTAGGGATTAGGAAGAACCAATTGTTCTGCGAAGCAGTTCAATTCGAATTACGATGATTTGTAGTTAATAGGATTAAGTCGAGTTAAGGTGGAATCAATTCCCCTCTAACTCCTTATCATCGAATCAACGTAGCATTCCCTTAGTTATTCCAATCGTCGACTAGTTGCATTTCGTGGGTAGTTGCATCGTAGTCTAGTTGCCTTTTTCGTAAATCTCTCATTAGACTTTAAGTTTAGATTACTTACACGTGAGAACACAGCATGCGGAAGGACTAGGAGTGGAACGAATCACTCTACTCCACTATATCTCATAGGATTGAGAGTAGAATCTTTGATAAACATATCAACATAAAAAGTTTAGTTTTACTTGCGTTTAGAGTTCATCGCTTTATTTTGTAGGGTAAAGCTATTCATTATATCTTTTATCAGTATACAATGATATGACTGCTCGGAAATGGACAAACAAAGGTTCTTGGATCCTGCCTTACTTAACAGTAATTCCATTCTTGGGCCCTGTGATTATATCTTCTCTTGCCCCCTTTTCTTACATTGCTGTCGGCTCCCCAACAACCAAAGGAGATGATTAGTCTAGGATCTTTTAATCTTTGCTATCCTTGTAAGTTGTAATACCATCAATATTGACCATTTACAAACAGAAATATGTAATTCCATGACCCATCCATGTAAATCTATCCATACAATTTTGAATATGTCAACACAGTTGATGAAGAGCTTGTTTCAGGTTATTACTATAATCTCATATTCTCACCTAAAAAAAAAAAAAAAAAAATCCTATTTGCCTTCAACACCCATCATTTTTTACCAATTTACTAACCTACCAAGTACCATAAATATTAATACTTCTTTGCCACACAGGCCTTGCCCATGTAACAAAGAGAGGGCGATGTTCCGGCCCCCACAAATGTGGCCCAATATAAGCCCAATTCAATACAAGCCCATGCTCAGAGCCCAACTATAAACAAGCCCACGCTCAGAGCCCATGCTCAGAGCTTAACTATAAACAAGCCCACGCTCAGAGCCCAACTATAAACAAGCCCACGCTCAGAGCCCATGCTCAGAGCTTATCTATGAAAAAGCCCATGCTCAAAGCCTATATTCCACGAGCTGACAATTCTCCCGCCAGTTCTCCAACTTCAATCCACGAGCTGACAGATGTCCCGCAAGTTCTCCAACTTCATCCCACTTAACGGCAGGTTCTCCCGCCCGATTCTCAACTTCATCCCACGAGTGGAGTTCTCCCGCCAGTTATCCAACTTCATCCTACGAAAGCCGGTGATGGATGTCCCGGTTCTCAACTTCATCCCACGGCCGACAGTTCTCCGCCAGTTCTCAACTTCATCCCACGAGCCGATGATGATGTCCCAGTTCTCAACTTCATCCCACGAAGCCGACAGTTTCTCCCGGGGAGTTCTAACTTCATTCCACGAAGCCGACAGATGTCCCGCCAGTTCTCAACTTCATCCCACGAAGTGGCGGTTGTCCCGCCAGCTCTCCAACTTCATCCCATGATTGGACAGTTCTCTCGCCAGTTCTCCAACTTCATCCCACGATTGGAATATTGGAGAACGAGGAAGTAACTATCACCAATGCTACCTATAAAATCCAACCTTAGTCATTTTTCCAGAACGACGCAATCGAGACTTGATCCCAAGCAATATCTTTGGGTACGTAGGCAACTTCAAAACCGAAGTCCAGTCTCATCTTTCCCCAATCACCATTTCCTTCACCATCTCCAAAAAAACATTACTTCCAACCCTCAACTGGTGTGTTTTGGCAAATCTTGCTGAAACAGTGTTTATGATCTTTTGCAATTTTTGATGGTAGCGAATAAACCTTCAAATTCAACTACCTGACTTCCTCTCTCAAGGTATCAAGGTAAAGTTTTTAACAGCGTTTACATTTTTAGTTTAATCCGATTTGGTTATTAGCATTGATTTGTTTTGTTTTGATTTAATTATATTAGATGCGTCCAATTGGTTTTAGTGGATCTAATTGCATTTTCTGTTGTAAATTGGTGTTATTTTGGGTACAACAGTTTTCTTTTTATTGTGAATAGCCTCACCGTTTTCCCGGAGTGTTTGTTGAAGTGCATAATAGAAGAAATATTGTTTGTTAAAGTGCCTCAATGAAGTAATTTTTTTGTTCTTAACTCAAGTCTAGTGATCAAAAATCGACTTTGACCATTAATTGAAAATGGTACAAACAACTAAATCATATAAACTAAGAAGCGCTACTTTAATCATGTTTTTCTATTTTCCTAAAGCTTTGGCAGGTTACACTATTTTACTATTATTATTATTAATTCTTCTTTTCTCCAATTTTTTGAATATCCAATTTCCTATCCGTAGTAGGCCTTTGAAAAAGACACTTCTCCTGAACATGTCAAATATCATTATTAAATAATTTCCCTGTGCCAAAATTAATAGAGCTAATTACAACATTGGGGTAATTTAATTGGATTTTAGATCGAATTAGTTTGTGATTTTTAGTAACTGCTTGCGAGTGAAGTTGTAAAAGATTGAATTGGTTGTTGCAAGCGGAAAACAACATCAACTTACAACACATGATATTTTACTTAAACGGCTCTTTTACATATACATTTGTTAGAATATGAGTTTTAGAAATTAAATGTAGCTATGTTTTATACATGTCAATATGTGACACAAAGGGGGAGTTGCATTTTCAGACGTGCCCTTCCTTTGCGACTTTTAGCTTAAGTAAAAAATTGCCAAATTTTCATTGTAGGTAACCAAATTATTTGGATGACTTTTTTTTGTTACTATTAGTATTTTTTTTTCATTTTTTATTTCTTTATCTTCATGGATACAACTTTCATCTATAATATGTAATACCTTTTGTGTGTTAGCTAATTCTATAGTTAGTAGTTTGTAATGCATATTTTCATATCTAAATTGTCAGTTTGGGTATTGCTAATGTCAGTTGTTCCTACCCACTGGAGCAAGTGAGGTGGAGCTATGAGAACCCAAAACACAAGATTACTGCTTGCTCAACAAAGGACAAAGAGAACCGGTATACAACATTTTAGGTCACAAGATCATTTATTAATCAAATCTTATATCCAATATTGTTGGTTTCTATTGAAAAGAATATAAGCTGCAAACCAGTGTAGATCAGTTTATTAGCATCAAAATTTATGCATGATATACCACAGTATTCATGATATTATCTAACTTTTTTTAGCTATATTGAAGTGTAAGTTGTGTTGGATCTTTCCTAATTAGTACTTTGTAATATTATTTAGTATAATTATTTGTACATAGGCATATATCTTTGGGGCACTGATGGAACTACTATACCCAATAACATGTGTTCGCTTATTATTTCTTCAAGCATTAATGAGATAGGTAGCTTAAAGAGTGTTATGAATAGTGAGAATTTATTGTTTAAAGAAAGACCAGTTCTTACGGTAAGTTAGCTAACCCTATCAAATCCAAGTACATGTTTTCTACCTAGAACTATGCAATGTGTGTTGGGATAGTTCATAGTTGAAAGGAGCTTGGATTCTCTATCACTTGGTAACTAATATGTCTGTGCAATTTGCTTTTTTTCTTTTGTTCTTTGGTTATTTTCAAAGATTGTTTACCAAGTCATCCAAGTGACACGTTATTATCATAGAGTCCGTGGTTCTTGCTTTCTTTTGTTACCATTTTTATTAAGATAGTAGCAATATATGTTTTACTTATTCCTATATCCTTCTTATTTTCAGTTATTTCAATTTTGTTTTTTGCTAACACTACATTACAAGGAAAATGATCAAACTTTAGCTCATTACTGTTTGAGGCAAAAATAACCTATCTACACGCATGTAACTTCCTTTTAACTTACTATATATTAGTAAATAATTTTATAGTTTCATTTCTTTGCCTTCTACTACCTTCATGGAATTGAAAAGGGGGAAAGACCCACAATGTGTGTAACCTGCAAGACTTGCAAGAATTACACGAAAGTACTTTCTATTTCGCTCTCTGTTTTTCCAGATTTTGTTTTGGCTTGGTGGACGTGATATTTAGCTTGGACCAAACTATCTTACTTTGCTTATGTATGTGTTGTCTCTTCCCTACTCTTTGTTCTATTGTTGTTTGGACAGACAAAAAGTCCCTCCATATAAGAATTTAATTACCAGTTTAAGTGAGTGACTCATTTAGTCAAATAGTTACTCAATTTTTTGTGTAGGCTCTGACTTGCTTTTTCTTTGGCTGTGATATGATGTTCTGTTCACCTTGAGATTGTTTGTCCCAGCTTTTTTTTTTGCCACAAAATCTAAAGATTTTTTTTCGGCATGAAAGAAATGTAACTTACGCCACCATGACTAATGCGCTTTTCATCGACTATTTGAATGCAAAGTTAGACGATGTGTGACAATGCATATATTTTACTTTCCATTAATCTCATTGAAAAAAGTGAGTTTAATTTGGATACTCGCTTCATTGTAGTGGAAGAAATGTCTTTGGCATTGGTACATTTAATAAAAGTTGATTCATTCTTAACTAATATGAAGACTCATGTTGTTGTCATTGGCATGGTTTACATGGTATTTGAGCTACACATAAAGTGGCTATCTGAATCTATGGATTGGTAATGTCTCCTATATAGGAAAAAACGTAATATTGGAACGTTATGGTGAAACCTTTGGGATTGTTTTTGTTTTTCATAACGGTTATTACAAGGCAATAGTTGAGTACCAAGTTGTATTCAACCGAGCCTTGGGTGTATTTTCTCAAGGTTTGGTTGAGTAAGCTCTTGGAGATTGCATTGTAGATTTGAAATTGATGTCTTATTGTAGCAATTTTTTTTACTCATACCTAACAGGCTTTAGTGGAAACAAGTCCTTGCTATGAATATGATATAGATAATAAACTGTAATTTTGTGCTTATATTCAATTTTTCCGTTCTTATAACTTAAATGTATTATTATATCATATGAGATTAGGTATGATAACATTTGCATGCATTAAGTTAAATTTAGTGTGTTCTTCTTTAACATGTATAATCAATTGGTTGCATTACAGGAAACATTGTACAATATGGAGGTCAGATTTCGTACCACCCGCTATGTTCCCAAGATAGATTGCATTTTTGGTAGTTCTTCATGAAACATAGTTAGATTGCATTGGGACATTATAAACCCAGAACATTTATACTAGATGCAGCAGTTGCAAACACAATTGTATAGCTATGTTTGGAGGATGCTCGGTGACAATTGAGGTCTATGGATAAGTTTAGAGGATGCTAAGTAGTAGTTGAGGTTTACTCTCAACTCCAATCTCTCCATCTTGAGCCATTTAGAATACTCTCGCGGATAAACAATCTCGTCGAAAGCAAAAGGTCGTACATTCACTCCTTTACCTATATTTTTCAGGTCACCACTTAGAGTGACCAGCAGCCTTCCCATTATCCCCACAATAGGTTGTCATATTGACAATTAGAGTCTTAAATTGTAACCCATCCGCCAAGTGTTCCCCACCTTTCAATATAGCAATGCCTATATATTGTTTTTCAGGTTTTTGTGAACAAAACTATGTTGAATTTTTGTTTTATTGGTATTCTATAATATGATTATTGCTACTTGCATTGAAGTGGATTCATCGACTCAGGTTGGATGGTGTATGTTTGTTTAATGAGAGAATGGATTTGTGCTCTAAAGATCGCCAACTCCGGTCAAGTACATCAGCTCATGTGTTACTCTCACAGTTTCACTTACATCTACACCCTTTGTATTATGTCTTTGGTTAAGAATTTGCTTTATTCTCGAGGGGTGGGATAAAGGAACTAATGTATATCTTGCCTTTTTTAGGGCTGTTGGGAGGAGCAGGTCCTAAAAATGGAGCATACTCTTTTGGATGAGTTAGATTTTTTTTTGTGCTTTTCGAGTCATTTACAAACTCAATTTTTTCTATCTCATGGTGAGCTATTGTAGTGACGATGGACTTCTGTGTTAGACAACAAACTTGGTGCAAGGGCAGGTCAAGGAACATGCAAGGATGCAACAGAGATTGCATTGAAGACAACATAGTAGAAATACAATAACATGCGAATGGAGTACGTGGTAAAGACTTTTGGTACTAGAAATACTATTGTAGACTTGAGTTTTTTTTTTTTTTTTGTTTTTTTTAGACTTACTACTACAAAGTTGGCAGTTAGAGAAGGCGCCAAAAATTTATGTATGTGGAGTGTGGACTAGGAGCCAGGGAGTGGTAAACCTATTGTATTTTATTAGTGGAATTTCAACTGATCAAAAAATAAATAAAAGAATGCTGATGATGACCACATTAGTGAGTACAAGTTAAATTTTTTATGTCACAGGTAATAAGGACTTAAAAAATGAATGTTGCCATTTAACTTTGGCAAATCAATGCAAAACATACATATTAGTGACATACATCACTAATAAAGGAGGGCGAAGGTATATCAGATATTAAGATCTCTATCTTGGTCTCTTTTAAAACTGACTTGGTCAAGGTAATTAAATTCTTTACTTTCGTATTAGTTCTTTTTCAATATGTAGAATGAAGTCAACACCAAATGTTTTCACCATTGAGTTATGTGATTAATTCTACTGCTGCTAGACATTAGATGAACGGTATAAGAATACCTATACAATTTAGTAGCATACAAACCTATTTAGTAACAACATGGGAACATTAGTACAAGGCAACTATATGTTGATTGCAGATAACCAGAGCCATATGCAAGAAATGGCAATGGAGAACTGATAATAGTTCACATTGCAGATGGCTGTACGAGGAAGGTTGTACTATTTCAAGAGCTTAAAGCAATTGTAGTAACAATGCGGGGTTGCAAGTACTTGGGATAATAGTTCATGTTACAGGTGGCTGAACGAGGTAGGTTTATCTTGTTTCAAGAGTTTAAAGCAATTGCAGAACAATACGGGTTTGCAAGTACTTTCGGGATTTAATAAGGCTGGATTTATTCCAACTCATTTAGAAATCATTATGGCATAGGAGCTTATGGTGCTTCGCCTGAATACATTCTCTTTTATCCTCTTTCGTGACACGGGACTATTACTATAAAATAGTCACAAATTTTTACTTATCCTTTTCATTGTAGTCTTATGCTCATATTGTAAAGGATGACAAAATTGGAAAGTGGTCCTTCAACTGTTAAATATGAATACATGTTTTAGTCTCCCTGAGACAATTTATTATTATTATTATTATTTTAATTTTTTAAATTCCATTAATACACTTTACCAATCATTTCAGTTATTACATCCCAATCTACTGCTCTTTTTAACTACCCATATACACCAAGATGATAGTATTGCTATATAGATTATACTGGACCACGTTCTATAAAACTCACATTTATTTTCTTTTTTGGTCGGTGTCTCAAGGATGTGGAATTTGGTTTTATGTGTTGTGGGATATGGATTTCAACATTTATACTTTTTCAGGGAAGTCAAATATATGAAAAGGCTACAAACTCATGATACTTTGGATGTGAGGCATGGAGTGGTGTTTATCGGGAAAAAAAAATGTTACAAGGAACTTTAATTTTTGTTTGAATAAATTCTGTAATACTAAAATTTTCTGGAGTGAAGACAATTAACACAATTTTCATAAAATGCATGAGGAAGCAAAATCGTTACAAGGAACGGCCATGACTAGCTTATTTGGCATTAAATAATTACACTGAATAAATTTCGATATGTGCATTTTTAGTGTATCTTAATTAGTTAACTTTTGAAATATCAAGTCAATAGGAAGGATCAAATACATTTGTGTGAAATTGATGTTTTTTGTTAAGTTCTTTTTCAAATACTCTCACGAATAAACTTTCGGCCTTCGATCTCCGTCGACACGAATAAAATGTATGTATTTTCCTACTTTACCCTACCTTACTTCTTCCTCTCTCTACGGTCTAGGGATTTCATTTAACTAATCAAGTCATTGATCTTATCTAATCAAGTCAATTTCTATGTTTCCTATATCCAAAAGCTTTTCTATATCTATTTCTGCACTTAAGATTTTAAAAGATTTTCATGCTACATACTTGAAGTAATAGCTGGAGTTTAAGATTCAACTACGTACATATTCTCATCATGTTGTATACAGATTAGGTAGCACGACCATCATGACATAAGCAATTTCGCAGGCATACAATTTCAATATTTTGTATCTTTAGTCTAGCTTCTAGGAGTTTGCAATTTCATTGAATGTACCCACATTAGAACTATAAGCTATCTTGGTTTGAAACTATTTTGTCTTTCCAATTCTTTCCTTTACCTTGCAATTACTACGCACGCCTTAGAGAATGTCCCATATCCGTATCAGTTTGGAATTTCACTCAGACCTAAGTTCCCTATTGTTCAATGTGACTCTATACCGTTAGGGGGTTTTGGGCTTTTTTAGTGTATCTTAATTAGTTAACTTTTGAAATATTAAGTCAATAGCCAGGATCAAATACATTTGTGTGAAACTAATGTTTTTTGTTAAGTTCTTTTTCAAATACTCTCAAGAATAAATTTTCGGCCTTTTCTATCGATAGGCGTTTCGACCCCCACCTACGTGGCAAACGTCCATTAATAGGAGTCTCTATTTTATTCATTTAATCGATAGAGCTAAAGCCCAATTTGCAATACCATGGATCAATGTACAGGCCTATTAACTCATGTGTCTAAGGTTGAACGATAGCCACATGACTTGCCACTAATGTACGTTAATTTATGTCCATATTCGTTTCTTATCAAAGAAATAATTATCAATTGAGAGTTATATTCAATCACAATTACTTAAGCTACAAGAATACTTGAGATACAAGGAGTCTCTACTCTACCTATATAAATACCAAACTATTTTTCATACAGAACTACGTTCTTGAGACTTGATCCCATCGATAATTTGGGTACGTAAGCAACCGCAAGGCACAGTCTCATCATTCTCCCGATCACCATCACTTTTCTAACTACTTTTCTACGTTCTTCATCTCTTTCGTCATAACTTAGTATTTTGATCATATTTGGTCGAAACATAATTGGCGCCGTCTGTGGGGATCAAACCCACGACCACGTTCTTATCTACTCCACATTCTTATCTACTCCGAAACTTTTGAGTCCAATTAGTATTTAACTTCCTTTTATTTCTATTATTACTAAACTGCCCCTACGTTTAATTTCAACGGTCTAATCCTAATATCGCTATTCCGCTGGGATGCGTCGTCGAAATCAACTTTCGTATTGTTACGTGAAGCATTCGGTACAGTTTTCGGCAATCAATTTTTTTTGTAATTATTTTTTCTGTGCATCTTTTATTTTTTCTGTGCATTTTCAGCCATCTTTTATTTAACTACATTGCGTCCCGTATACGTTAGTTTGACATTATTTCGTTCCCGATAATTCACGAATTTTTCCCGACTGCCCATTTTCCTATCGTTTACGTTCACACGACATTTTGTTATACATTCCGCTCACTCTTTTCTTATTCCGTTTTTTCCTTGATTTTTCTTCTCTTCTTTGCCATATGAACTTTGTTCGTATGCCAAAGAGGGGGCGGTGTTTCGACCCCCACCTACGTGGCAAACGTCCATTAGTAGGGGTCTCTATTTTATTCATTTAATCGACAGGGATAAAACCCAATTTGCAATACCATGGATCAATGTACAGGCCCATTAACTCATGTGTCTAAGGCTGAACCTTAGCCATATGGCTTGCCACTAATGTACGTTAATTTATGTCCAGATTCGTTTCTCATCAAAGAGATAATTATCAGTTGAGAGTTATATTCAATCACAATTACTTAAGCTACAAGAATACTTGAGCTACAAGGAGTCTCTACTCTACCTATATAAATACCAAACTATTTTTCATACAGAACTACGTTCTTGAGACTTGATCCCATCGATAATTTGGATACGTAGGCAACCGCAAGATACAGTTTCATCATTCTCCCGATCACCATCACTTTTCTAACTACTTTTCTACATTCTTCGTCTCTTTCGTCATCACTTAGTGTTTTGATCATATTTGGTCGAAACAACATGAATAAATTAAAGGTATATATTTCCCTACCTTACCCTACCTTACTTCCTCCTCTCTCTACGATCTCGGGATTTTATTTAATTCACTTATTGATTACGTTAAACTCATTGATCTTATCTAATCAAGTTAATTTTTATGTTTCCGGTAACCAAAAGTTTTTCTATATCTTTATGCACTACAACAGAACATGTTTTTAGCAGCGCCATACCCCATCGCTAAAAGTGCCTTTGAGCGTGGCAAAAGATCTGTCGCAACGCACCAGATGGCGTTGCAAAGGCGTGGCTAAAAAGTGCGTCTCAAATACTCAAATGCAACGCCAAAAGTGGCGTGGCAAATGTTCCTAGTTTGTTGCGACACCTATGGGCGTTGCTAATACACTAATTCCGTTGCTACTTCATTTATGAAAATTAAATTAATTGCAAATTTATTTCAAACTATTTGCAACGTTTGCCGCAGTAAAAAGAGAGGTTGTAACAACTAGGATGGCGTTGCAAAAGTGATACCTTTAGTTGCACAACTAGGCCTCGCAAAAGGCAACCTTTTGCTACACTATTTCTGTTGCGGAAAGTTTAAATATTTGGCTACACAATGCGGAAAGTTTGAATTTTTAGCTGTACATTTGGCGTGGCAAAAGACGTCCATAAATTTAGCGACACACCAAGTGTGGCAAAAGGTGTCTACGTTACGGTAGAATCAAAGCTTTTAGCTACACCAAAATTGTTGCGAATGATATAAATTCCAGAAAAGCACATGCTTTATTTGGGACGCATTTAGCATTACAAATGGTGCAATTCATACATATACCTGTACATTTTCATTTTCATACACAGTAACCCTATAACAATTCACCACAAATCATAACAAAATGAATTTCATTACTAAATCATTCAATATAAAAGATCTTAAAGAATTCACATAACTATTTTTAGCGAAAATACATCGTCTCACATAATCTTAACAACGTTCAACTAAATTTAAACGAATTATTCAAAACTAAAATTCCACAAATAATGTTTATAGCATGCTAATTTGAGCAGCATCCACTCAGAGTTTCTTCTTGATTCTACTACTTCTGGCGACCAATCGACCAATCTGGCACAACAAAAAAAAAAATCACGTTAGTAAATTTATTAGAAACATTAATAAACCTAATATACACAAGTTGGCAATGCATGTGAAACTATGCACCTCCTATGTGCGTAAATTGGTGCCCATGGCCAAAAGCTTAGAAAGAACTTATCAAAGTTATAACTCGATCACATTCATGAAGGTAATGGATCAAATAAGAAGACAAAAATAGCCAAAAGCTAATAGATTTTGAACTAAATTGTACATGTAAATGCCAAACCATTAAAAAACCTCGTGTCATAAAGTTATCACCAATGAAACAATAAAATAAGCAAGGCTAAACATCAAGTAAATCAAGCAAACAAGCTCAACTACAAAAAGCAGTTCCAACAGATGGCAGAGTCAGATGTAAAGGTATCGGGCGTGGGATGCTTCCTGTATACTCAAAATAAAAGGACTCGAATAAGAGCTGTGGGCATAACTGTTAACAGCTCATTTCCAACTCCAAGCACAAAATAAGAGGGAGGTGTGGTATATTTTCACTTTAAAACCTTCCTGGTCATGCGTGCCCTCTGTGGTGTTCCAATTGAATTATTCCCAACTCCACCCCAGGCACAAAAGCCCTTGATGGTCGATCTCATGTCGAAGCGTATTAAAAGAAATCATTGTTCTGATGTTCGTCTTCAAAAGAAGCACTAGTCTTCCTCTTCTTTCGATGCGAGAGCTGCGTAAACAGCGTAAACAAAATCATACTATTCATAAGCTTAAGCCAGGGCAATTTTTTTTTCAGAAAACGCACACTCATTATACAACTAATAGTGATATGACCGGAGATCCGTGATGCATTTCGGATCTTGCCAAACACCATGGCCTTGATTAAACTAATGATATCGTTTCTCCATTAGTATTCTATTCTATAATAGAAGCTATAAACACATAAATCAACTTTCTTAGAAAAAAAAATTCTCCCTTTAAAAGCCAATCGGCCAATCATGGCTTCACCTACTTACTTCTTCAAGATATTTTTGGTGACCGGGTCCATCTACGCCAGTTTTCGCCATCGCACCAAAGAAAATTTGGTGATCGGGTCCATCTACAAGAGATTTCGCCATTCTTGCAAAGAAAATCATGCTCAAGTCAAGTCACTCTGGCAGAGGATATATCGACTCTCACATCCGAAGGGCGATTGCGGTTGTGGAATTCCATCGCGATTTACACCCCACCGGAAGTCCAGGTTGCCCTTCACTCCAGAGGTGGTCTGGCATCATATACTTTAAAGCCATAGCTGGAAGATTTCCAAACACGAATTGTTGCTCATAGCCACAACCTGCAGGCTCTAGTGGAACTAAATCAGAATAGCCTTGGCGAAAGTAAGGTGGCTGAGGGCCAAGTGTAGGAGCCAAAGGATATGATAAATGCAAACCGGAGGACGTATGTTCCATTCCTGATGCTTGGACTTGAGCAGGACGTGCCTGATGCAGTTGTTGTGGAGTTCCACTTAGTCTTACACCTATTGGCAGTTCAGGCTGCCCTTGGCTCTGGAGGTGGTCGTGCACTGTATACTGTGAGCCATAGCTGGACGATTTCCAAAATCAAATTGCTCATATCCATAACCTGCGGGCTGTGGTCATCTTAAAATCCAGGTGCTGTTACTTTTTGAGTTCGAGCAGATTGAGAGGCAGGGCCAAAGCCCGTTGATTAACCAGATCTACCGAAAGCAAAGGCGCGTTTTACCCGCATCTTAACAAGCAGCTAAGGCAGAAACCCCATTAACCCATAACGTCTTTCTCTTTCTCCAAATTCCAGAGTTGTCTACAGTGACATAGCTTGATCCAAAACCATAAGCGAAGGCATCAGGAGGAAAAACTTGGGGCTATTCAATGGACCGAATATTCTAAAAGTCTGCAGCATCCGTAGCTAACTGACAACACATCAATTATAGGGCGAGAGGACACTGCCCTTAGAGAAATAACTGGTAATTAAGCAAGTGAAGATAACATACTAAAAGAAGGAAGTGATATATAGAAGTAATAGGTTCTAATTCCATATTTAGGGATAGAACCCTACAAGAGCAAACTTCTTATCCTCAAGATAAAAATCTCTTGCATCGCTATCCCACTTCCAACCAATAGGCGATATGCCCCGTCCTTACTAGCTACAAAGAAATCTATTTTCTCTAATCCATTTCAACCTCCCATTCCTCAAACTTCGTGGAACACGAAACACATTGCTCTTTCCATCTTTTTTGTTTGCTGGATAGGTCAGCTCATGAGCGATGACACTTGGAAACCTTAGCTAGTAGCCCCTTACGGGCGGGATCAAAGTCTTTTGGGGTTATCCGGTCGACTCGGTTCCCTTCCTTCCTATGGGACCCTCTCTCTCTAAAGGGGTAGGCCTTTCAAGATCTATAGAATGAGCAATCGTTCACTATCTGTTCTCGGCTTCAAGAGTTGAAAGAATGGAATCCGGAGAAAAGAACTAGCATGAGAAAGAGCTCTCCGTGCTTGCTCTTGCTTGCTTAGAGCTTATGGTACTTGGATAAGAAGAACCACTCTAATTAAAGATATTATGAATGAGCGGTGGCTTGCTTGCATTAATAAGCTTGCTAGAAAGAGCTTACGGTGCTTGAATGAGTATCGAACAAAAGCTAGTGTTATTCTCGTCTTATACGCCACGCAATTTCGGTGATCTTGTTTTCTTTCTTGCTTGTTGAGTTGCATCCGATCCGCTCCATCGCATGCTTGCTCATTTCGAGAGGGCTTTCTTTCTATACTTGATTACTACTTACTTAAACTCCCTTTCTTAAGGCTTTGTGTTTATATACATACTGTAATACTTTGCTCAAGCCCAAGAAAGGAAAGACGCTAAGATAAAAGAACTAGGGAAGAGGTCTCGGTTCAGTTCATAGGTCAGTATGTGTCTCGCCATGGTATCCGACTCATGGAAGCAAGACCACGGGATTACTCTTTAATTAGACTTTCGTGGATTGAATACAACCGGATCATAACAACTAGCCAATGGCGCTCGTGGAACGAGCTAGCCTAATTCTCAAAAGCTCGGGCTCTCCCTTATAGGTATTCCTAAAGCATTGAGATTCTTGATTACTTTATCAACTCAACTAGCCCTAGTTATAGCTTATTCATGAGCTTAGTAGGCTCTCTTTCAGCAGGTATTTTGTTTATAAACTTGCATACAAGAGAATCAATCACTCTATTTCTATTGCTTGCTGGGGGAAGGGAGTGAATACCTCAACTCATCTTATAGCATAGCATGCTTTTCTTCATCTTTCTTGTTCTACTTTTTTATAGCATAAATGAGCTTATGAATTAGCTTAGTAGAGTCAGTCCTGGCATGCTTGCCTTACTTAAAACTCTCATTAATTAGCTGACTCTCATTGAATCAGAATATGCCCAGAAGGAACTGTTTTGGGCACCAGAGCAAGGAGATACAGCTTGAGCTCACCTCTCACTCTCTCACTCTTTGACGGACAAACTCTAACGCGTTAGTACTGCAGCTAACAAGTCAGAAGTGTCCCCTGAGTCCTAATTCAGACTAGAATTGTTCTTTATCTACATTATCCAACAGCCCATAGACGCTCGGGAAAACCTACGTGAAACTAGAGTTCACGCCTATACAAGGGAAAGAAAGAGTGAAAGCACCCTTGCTGTGCTAAATGGTATTTCCGCATGCGTTTGGATGCGAAACCGCTATGGTGAATTTGAAGAGGCTGCAAAAAGGGAAGCAGAGGGGCGTCTTGATGCGAGGCAAGACAAGCTTTTGAAGCGGCAAAGAATGCTACTGAGAATCCCAAGTCGATGCAGAGATTGCAAAGTTGAGAAACATGACCGCACAGGAGGCTGCTGCTGCTGCTCATGCAGTTTCAGATGCAGAAACTGCTATGGCTGAAGCTGAATCAGTTGTCACTCCTTTGGCTCCTCACTTCAAACTCTCTGGGGTCGTGTTATCCATTCCTTCATCAAGGTTAGGTCGACCAGACCAGGATTGAGTCGAGTACGACCCAACTCTAGAGGCGAACCGGGAAAAGGATGCTCCACCTCGCCGGTCGTTTATGCCCATATATACACCCTCTTACTTCTATACTATAGGCTAGGCTTCGATTGAAGTGTGTTGAGCTTGCTGAACGGTATGTCCCGCATAAGACAATAGAATAGGTGGATTTTAGATGCCGATGCGTTTAAAACTTTCATTTTGTTCTCCGGTGTGGACCGCTTCCTCGGTGAGAACTAGTCGCAAACCCGTTTTATAAGGAGAACATAATATGGTTGTTTCTCCTTTTCGGTTTTATAACTAGCGCTTGGGAATTTGGTTATCCCGTGTGGGATAAAGGCGGTTCCAACGGATGGCGATCAGATGTAAAGGTATCGGGCGTGGATTTTCGACACATTCTTGCATATCCAAGTATGCACCAAGAAAACAACACAAGTATCGTAACGGATACACCCGTGTGTATAAAAGGCATGTTACACACCTCATTACGCCTCTAAGCTAGTGGGTGGACTGTTGTTCGATGTCCCAAGGCCCTTTCCAAGCGGTTGGAAGCCCTTCTTATGACAATACATCGGACGATTCGACATTACTTGTAATAGGCAATGATATATAACTACTAAGCGGTCAAAAGATTTAGATTTTTTGAACCACTATGAACAAGAAGTAAAAATCTCAATGAAGAAATTAAATCCGAGAGGGCATCTTCTGTCAATGGCTATATCCTAGGAATTAAGCACCACAGCCGTTGCTCATTTCCCAGGACTGACCCGACTCACACAAATGGGGAAAAAAATGGCTTGTGAGAGCACACGAGATTTCACACAACAACAAGTTAATAATTATAATAAAATAGAAAAGGAAACACATGCATAGACGTCCAGAATTAAGTGCATTAAAAAATCCAGCCCCTAAATAACTAGGCACCAAAACTCACTGAAGAAGATTGAAACTAAAGTTTTCCTTTCCATTTCCTCTGAATTGATCAAAGATGTATGAAAAAGCTCTCCCGAGTAAAATGTGAGTTCATTGAGAGTAAAATGTTTAAAGTTCTCAAACTACGTACCATTGAGAACCTCCACTGAACTGTAGCATCCAAGCCTCCATCCTAGCTTGAACGGCCAAAACCTCTTCCAATTTAGTTCTTTGGGATACCATTTCAGCAGTGAGCTCGTCATTACGTTTTTCAGCTTCCTCAGCCCTCGTCCTTTGTACTTCCTTCCTCTCAAAGATCTTGCTCCTTTGCACTTCCTCCTCTAAGTGAATGGATCTCATCCTTCTAGCTGATGGTGGCATGACACCATGCCCAAGGCCTTTACAATATCCAGATCTTACACCCAATACTGTACTAAAAATTTCATCCTCAGTCTTTGGCTCACCACCTACGCGCCGGACTCAACTTTAAGTTGTCGTGCGATCCGGTTACGTAAGTTTAAACTAGGGATAAATATATGAAATTAAAGTGCAATGGTAAAAGCAAGTAAGAGTCATTTAACTTACATAATTTTCCCGAGCTCTGAGGACTAGTCCATCCCTTACTACTAAAAGTGGGTTCGACGGTAGAATTCAATCTTTCCCACGGTTGTTGGGTTTCAGAGTCACACTGAAAAATATTTGAAAACGCATAATTTATTTTAAATAATAGTACACAACACCAAAGCAACATAAATTATGTAAATAAAAAATATACCGATTCCTCGAAGAAATGTAGAAATGACTTTGAACCAGCACAATGGTTTGTTGAAAGCTTTTGCCGATTACTTGAATTCTGCTCGCTAATTTTCTGAAGTAAAATGAATATTGTATTACAAGTTGTATTTGAATAATATAATCATATAATCAGTGGCTCATTGGACTCAACTTTGAACTAAGATGGGATAAATGTAAAGAGCTGCATTATTGCCTAATCTCAAGTCAAGAGGAAAACAAAGGGTCTCAGCCTTAATAAAAAAAAAATTAGAACAATCCTTTCCTTGGAACATAGCCAGACTACCACTTCAACCTCAAAAATATAATTATATCCTCTTCTAGATTTCCTTAATTTCCTCAAAACACATGAAACCAATCACAACAATAACCAGCCAACAATAACCATTTAAAGGAGACTAATAAGTAAACTATCATACCTTGAAATCTTCCCTTCGAAACCAATCACAGCAAGCATCCCATTTATCTTGCGCCACGCCACTATAAGGATTTCGTCGTGCCACTGCATCATTTCCAAAACGTTTATAGTGCAAGTGAAGAAGACACCTATATCCTCTTAAGCGCTCCCCTAATATCTTGTCCACGACGTACTTCACATGTGGAAGTTGCATATCCACATCAAACTTGTCCTACAAGAAATGCATTACAAAGTTACAAGGAATCATTCTGATATGCCATGCAACTAGAATAAAAACTTTATTACCTTAATGCGATCACGTAATGGTCCTCTCACATCCTCTTCCACTTTATCCCAATCACTGCCTTGTAAAGAGGTCCATGTTGTTGTCGCTTACTACTCCAATCTCCCTCACGAATTGAGGACTCCACCTTCCCACAGGTCTTGCATGATCTTTGTGGATCTCTATCCTAGGTTTTTGACCAGTAGCAGCTTTGTAATCAATGAGTTTCTTATTCATAGCCTTGCCTCTTTTTTCTTAGTTGGAGCTGTTAACAAAAAACATTCATAAAAAAAGAAGAAAAAAAGATGCCTAGTCTTTTATTATTGAACTATCCAATGCATTAAACAAACCAAAATATAATCTTATTACCAATACTTGATGTGTTCACTTCGCTAACCGCTGACATTGGTTGTCTCACTCACTGCCGAAGTTACACTGGCGTCATAGCTATACATAAAACTTAAATTTGATAAAAAACAATTGATATCAAATGGCACATAATCTAAATACAATAATAAAGCACATTAAAAGTCATATATAAAAAAAAATTAATATAGCATTAAAATGGAGAGTTTCAATTCTTAATATATAAGCATGTACGACTTAGCACTAAATAGATCCAACAACAAAACTATCACTTAATGTAATGCAATCCAAACAACTTGTCCTAGCTAGAATATGTTTTAACGCTTAATGTGAATGCATGACATATATATATATATATATATATATATATATATATATATAATATATATATATATATATATATTTTACATACAAAATGGATAATGAAGTTTTTCATTAACATTCATCAATCTCAGTATCATCATCTTTGGATACGACATGCTCCTCTTCAGAACAATACTCTATTAATGTGTCATCTATTTCATCATCTTCCTCGTCAATAATGAAATTGTTATTGGTTTGATGACTTTCCATAGCAGCCACGACCACATTAGCATCAACTTCGTTTGGGTCCAAATCCTCCCTATCTAGACGTATGGGTGTGAATGGTGCATTTTGAACCCCGCTGCTACTTGCTTCATGAGTTTGATCAAGTTGGACATTGTCGATATTCACCCCAACTTGCTCTTCCTGTTGATATGCTACATCACTACCTGCTTCTTCTTTCTCTGGAACATCAAACACGTTTCGAGGCTTTGTCTTTTGCACAACTTTCCAACCAACACCTAATTTGGTATCATCGACGTAAAAGACTTGACATGCTTGTGTGGCTAAGACAAACCTGGTCTTCTTTATACCACATCTTGGAGCCATTAATACTAGTAAAGTGACCATCCGTTTGAATCCCGTCCTTCTATTACCAACATCATACCAATCACATTTGAAAAGATAAACTCGATTCCCAAATAGATAACTAACCTCAAAAACATCGGTTAACACACCATAAAAGTCAATCTCTTCTCCTTGGTGTTCCCTTTTACTTCAACACCACTATTTTGGGTTCGAGATTTTTTTTTCGATCCTTGGTGTGAAACCTAATCCCATTAACAATGCATCCGCTATATCGTTTCACACGTTTATCAGGCCCACATGCCAATGAATATAATTCATCCTTAAGCTTCGGAGGAGTTCTCAACTGCGCTAATACTTGCATCTATTCATAAAATTAGTACACCAAATTAGGAAAACATAATTAGCATATTATCCAAGTTCATAACCATTGTATAAAAAGTAGCAATAATCTGAGCTCTTACACGTTTTTGAAACCAACTAGGAAACAACATTTCTTGTTTCTCATGTAAGTTGTGTGAGCTTTGCATTTCAAGCTCTGTCATGTGTTGACTGCATGCATATCAAATATATATAAACTTAATAACTCAGAGTAGTTGATGATGATAAAAAAGACTCGGTAAGCTAAATGCAATAAAACTTACTCTAAATATGTTGAAATTTCTTCAGAATTATTCAACACATAGTAATGAGCCTTGGCATAGTCCTTTGGATCAAGAATGGAACTTGTATAGGCTCCCAAAGGCCGAACATTCTGTGTGAAAACAGGAAATCCAACCTGTTGATTCTCATTACCACCATCATAGTTTCGTTCTTCACGATTGAACCGAGTTTCAACTCCTTGAAGATACATGGAGCAAAACGTGAGACATTCGGTGTCTACATACGCTTCAGCAATTGAACCTTCGGGGCGAGCTTTATTTCGAACATATTGTTTTAGCGTGTGTAGATACATGTTTACATATAACACACACATGTAATATATATATAGTAAATAAAAACTTGAACATGCTAATTTCAAATTAAATAAATTACAAACCGTAAACCTCACCTTTCAATATAGGATACATCCACCTATCTTTGACTTTGGTCCTCCAAGTATCGCCTCACGTGGCAAGTGGATAGCCAAATGGACCATTACATCAAAGAATGCAGGAGGAAATATTTGTTCGAGCTTACAAAGTATCACCGCAATGTCCTTTTCCATTTTCTCTAATACTTCCAATTTTAAAGTCTTGCAACATAACTCTTTAAAGAACATTCCCAACTCAACCAATGCAATGGCTACATCATTGGGCACAAAACCACGATTGCAATTGGAAGAAGTTGTTGCAAGAGCACATGATGATCATGACTTTTCATTCTGTTATCTTACCATCTTTAGTATTTGCACATCTAGAAATGTTAGATGCATAGCCATCGGAAATTTCACCGACTTCAACCACTTCGCAAAAAGATTTTTTCTCCGAAGATGACAATGTGTAGCATCTTTGGCGGCATTACAAACTTATCACCTCTTGGGATTAGATGCAACTCTTTTCTTATACCCAACGCGCCAAATATAATCGAGCTTTTACTTGAATCTTTTGTTTTGCTATCTATATCTAACAATGTCCCCACTACATTGTCACAGATGTTCTTCTCAACATGCATAACATCCAAGTTGTGTCAGAGCTTAAGAGTGTCCCAATACGGTAACTCAAAAAAATATGCTTTTCTTTGTCCAATTCAACTCCATCTCAAGACGCTTTTCTCTTCTTGTTAGGCGGCCTTTCCAAATTTCTGAAGAGGTTCTACATAGTTCACTGTGATAACAATTCATCCCTAGACAACTTTGTAGGTGGCAACCTGCTCTCCCTATTTCCATCAAATAAGTGTTTGCCACGAAGTTCTCCAAGGATGCCTTTGGCTGCAAAAACGACGATTGGCCATATAACACAACTTTTCGGCCATTCTTTTTAAATACATGGAAATTGTATCCTTGTTACAATTAGGGCAAGCTAGTTTCCCTTTCGTGCTCCAACCGGATAAATTACCTAGTCTTTGGAAAATCATTTATAGTCCATAACACCGCGCAAAGATGCAACCGAAATGTTTCCTTTGCTACTTTGCATCATACGTCTCCACCCCATCATTCCATAACTCTTTTTAGTTCATCAATCAAAGGTCATAAATAGACATCGATATCATTCCCAGGCGATGTAGGCCCCGGGATCGATGAGGGCACATGAAGGTGAATGGTTCTTTCATACACTTCCACGGTGGTAAATTATACGGCATAACCGAGACCGCCACATACTATATTGGTCGCTCATATTCCCAAACGGGTTAAATCCATCGCTATGGAGACCAAGGCTTAACATTGCGAGGATCATTGGCAAACCACTCATGTTCCTTGTCAAAATCACCCCAAGCTTTTAGAGAATCTGGGTGTCTAAGCACGTTCTCCTCATGCTCAAGTTTTTCTTTATGCCATCTCATATCTGCAAAGATTAACCCTCGACATGAATAGCCTCTTGAGCCTTGGTTTAAGTGGAAAGTAACGCTAACACCTTCGTCGTGGTATTTTTTTAGTCTTGCCTTCGAAGACTTGATACCTCGGCTCATTACATTCTGGACAATTTTGAAGATTTTCATTTTCTTTCCAAAACAACACACAATCATACTTGCATGCATGGATTGAGATATAACCAAGTCCCAAGTTACGCATTAATGCCTTTCCTCGTAATGGGACTTTGGGAGTGTCTCACCTTCAGCAATATTGCTTTAATCAAATGGAGAATCATAGTGAATGATTTGTTACTCCAGCGATTGATTATCTTCAAATGAAGCGGCTTTCACGACACAATCTAACTTTGAAGATTTACAGCCTGGATACAAAGGTTGACATGCTTCACTCAAAAGTTCATCAAATGGATCTATATTACCTCGATTCCCTATGTTCCACATTAGGCACCAGATTATCAATGTGTATTGAGCCCGCAAATCTTCAAACATGTCATCCAGTCCATCAAACTGTACCCCTTCACCAACATCATCGTCATCATCGTCACTTTGTTCCTCATAGTCTTCTCCATGAAAAACCCAACGGGTGTAATTCTTGTCCATGTCGTAAAGGTCTAGATCGTCTTTTACCTCATCGATGTGCTTATAATTCCTATTTTTGCATTGTTTGCATGGACATCTAGTCCCCGCCTGCTAAATTCGTATGACCACGAGCAATCTCAACAAAATCTATAATTCCTTTTTTATAGTCAGGCCTAAACCTATTCGGCGATTGCATCCAACTCTTATCCATTTCTAGTAATCAAAGAAGAAAACATGAATCAAGTATGTTGCACCTTTAATAAATATGGCAAAGGAAACATATCTCACCAAAGGAAAAAAAAAAAATACTTGTACACGCCACATGGTGGAACAAAACAACACTACTAGATTAAAATGAGGAAAAAAATATCGCAGATCCTTTCGATCTATTATCATACTTAAGCTGGTATGAATAATTGAAACTATCAGATAAGGACAATTTTGACTTGCTGCAATCCACAATATAACTTATATTTGACTTGTTGCATCCAAATTTAATCATAAAAGGTAAGAAATGTATATATCTTATTTATATAGTAGCTCTTCATGACTACTTCTCAAGCTAATCCCTAATTCCTTTTTTAATATACTGGCCAAAACCTATTTTTGGCAATTGCATCCAACTCTTATCCATTTCCGTGTTCTCTACTACGAGATAATAATTGTACATCACAAAATAAGAAAACCCAAACATTTAAACTAACCAAGGACAGTCCATTAACAATCCAACTTCCTACACCACTATTGATAGAAATTAATTTAGGCATGCATATAAGAATATACGAACAATTACCAGAAACAATGTGTAATTTAACTTCACAAAGTGGTCTTGTATTCAAGATTGCATTCAATCAAACTTCTACTGTCCTTAAAATGCATACACATGATAGAAAGATTGAAAAGCAACCAAAATTAGAGAAAAAGGGCCAGCAATTATCACTGTAACTCGGTTCTAATACATAAGTCATCTTAGCAAGCATGCACACACGTTACGGAAACCAGCATGCACACACGTTACGGAAACCAGCAAGCACATAATTCACCCATAAGCTCATTGTATATAACTATGGCAGTTTACAGAAACCAGTTTTTTTCCAATAGTTATGGCAGTTTATTAGATTTACAACTTTTTCAATCAAAATAGAAATAGTGAAATTAAATACACACTCAGAGAGGAAATCTCATTGTATATAACTAAACCAAGTGCCTAATAAGAGTCTGTTATGGTGGAGATGCAAGTGCAAGTGCAAAAGGGGATTTAGTGACGTCATGTTCAAATTTCACTCCTTAGGTTCTTATAAGAACAAAACTGAGAGGACAGATGATCCTACAAGCAGCAAATGCTTGTAGCTGATGATCCCATCAGCTCAAAAGAAAAAAAAAATCCATCAAGTTAATATGATACAGAATAACAGAATTACAAATACTAAAAAATGCTAGCAAGATGATTCGGTTACATGGTATGTGACAGTGAAAACCAACGAACAATTTTCTACACCAATAACTTGGCATACTTGAAGTAAAATAAATTTAACGGATATAAAGTAAGGATAATCAAACAAAGAATTCAATAATGAAAAACCAAACACCCAACAAAATAATCATACAACAAAACAATGATAAAAAATCAATCATACTAATAAATTAACGAAAATATTACAAAGAAATTTATTAGAACCTGAAACACTGCGGGAATTGTGTATAGAAACAGTGGAGAGAACCTCAATTCCTGTAGATAAACACGAAAAAAAGGTAAATAAATTACGACTAGGGGATAAGAGAGAATGGAATATATCTAAAGTCAAGGATCTTGCTGATCATGGAAGGATGTATGCAAGTATATGTTAAAGAACTCCCAATCAAATAGTCCAACTCAATTGATGAATTGACTTAGAAAATTGGGATTCCCACGGTTCTGGTTTGTTTGGTCAAATCTATTTCCATAAGATGAATTCTACTACTTCAGTAGCTTAGTACGATAATTTGATATCCTGCTCTGTAAGTCTTGTTTGGTTTCCTGGCTGGTCTTGTTTTAGAGCATATGTCAATGTTCTGAAACACAAAAGGATGCTTCCTGGGTTATCTCTATCCGAGTGGCCTAATTTCGTTACTATTAGTTTTACTCAATGTTGCACGGACGCGGACGCGGACAGAGACGCGGACGCGGACGCAGACACGGCGACTCGACTATATCTCAAAAAAATAGGACGCGGTGGCAGTTTGGACGCGGAAATTAAATAATATTAATATATATATTTTAATAACAAAACAGTATAAACTAATTCATTTATGTATAATAAATTCATGAGTATTAGAAATAAACATCGATGAGCTCAAGATTAACTCATTCTCGAAGATTAACTCTGCTCTGTTCTTTAACTCATTCTCGATATAACTCATGTTTCGCACACCCAGACATCACTTCTCAATGTCTCTGACTCTATTCACAACACTCGTCACCTCCTTTCCTTCATTCCAACAGCCCATGAACAAAAAGAAGAAAAACAGACCATTCCTTCAACTTCTTCACTTTCAGACTCTTCTACAACTTCTTTCACTCTATCACTACATTCTGTTTTCTGAATTTCTAGTTCTTTAGAAGTAGCGATTCTAGTATACTACATTACCAAAGATTCGAGTTTGAAGTAATAACCAAAGCTTCAAACTTTAATTCCGAAAAATACAAAACCAAAAATCAGAACTTGAAATATATAATTTCTAAATTTAAATGACGTACCTGTCGAGAATCAGTAACCAAAGAAATGGCTTTTAGCAATTTGAATAAACAATTTCTGTGGTACACTCGGCCTCCTCAGTCGATGAAGAATGGTTTTTCGGTTTTGCTTTTCCTTTTTTTTATGAGTAGCGCGGTAGTTTCTTGACTTTCTTTTATCGGGTAGGGTTTATTTTGGTTTCCCAAATTGTTAGCAAGGTGACCGCCAAAATAATTCCTACCTAAAATCATCCCGCCCAATACTGTTACGACACCAATGGCGCTGCCAATTTCAATCGCGTAGAAAAACAGAAATTGGGTGAAAAAAGGAAATTGTAATATTAAATTTTTTAATGACGCCAAGGGCGTTGCCAAAGGTAAAATACTTTTTTGCGACCACTGCGCGTAGTTGGTACTCAATTTTTTCATTAAAAATGAAATTTCAGTTAAACAAAAAATTTAAACAAATGCTTTTGCAACGCCAGCTAGCGTCACACTAGTTATATCCCCATCAGGTGGTACTAATAAGACGGAAACGTTTGAGCAGCGCCATTAGGCGTTGCAAATGCTATGCTTTACCAACGAAAAGTAGGCGTTGCAAAAGGTTGCGTTGCAACAGATCCCTTCTGTTGTAGTGATAACTACATCTACAAGGCACACCTAAAACCAAAATCCACAATTGGAGAAAACCCTGAAAAAAGGTGGCTACTGAATTATATTCAAACTGTATAGACGATATAGATTAAGTTGTTGTACATCACGAGTTAAAAACCCCTTGATAGTCTCTTACCACAATTCCTACAAGAATAATTTTGTAATTATTACATTTTCCAATAATTTTGTATCGTGCATTTCCTTTTTCGAAATGTTCTACGTACTATCCTACTTCAAAATGTTTTCCATTAATTTGGCACAAAAATTATCAAAGTAAACTAATCTACATCATTGAATAATTTTTTTTAGCACACTAATTAGACTTTTCATTGAGCTGCCTACTTTTAAATTTTTTTTCCATCATAATAAATAGTAACTGCATGTGGAATTTTAAATCACATTATCAATGATGCTTCTTTCTGGAATCCGTGCCGAAAACCCTAGAGTCTAGGATTTTTAACAATGTATTAGGATTTTTTACGCTCCTAATTTGCTTCTTTGTTTCTTTAGGGACTCCTTTGGCAAACTTCGAGTATTGATCATGAACCGATAAGGAAAGAGACAAAGGTAGGGTTGTCGGCAGTTCAATTGTGTAAGCAAAAAATTTTTATTATTGGCTTGGTGCTTTTTCTCAAACATTTTTTTTCCAGCATGTGTTGTGAAATTTGTTCTAATTTTGCTCCTACAAGAACATCTATTGGGAAATTGTCATTGCACCAATCTGTTGGTAGAGAACAGCTCGAATTTATATTCTATTCGTAAGTCTCTATTTATCATGTTTTAGCCGAACTACTTATCCGAAACACAGAAGGGGATCTTTTGATTCACATGAAGACGTATGTTTCACTGATTTTTTTCTTCTTGATTTACTACTTTAATTTGATACACCTAATTAGTTATAAGTTTAGAGCTAAGGAACAAAGCTTATTCAATGACCAGCTGTCCAGAGCATTGGTCTTTTACCTAAGATATTTTTTTTTTTTTGTATCACAAATTTAATGAGTTAATATAACGAATGTCCAGGATTGATTGTGATGCATTTGCCAAGTATTTTTTTTAACAGTTCGTTTTTTACGACTATATAACCTTTGTGGTTTATTGTCTTTGTGTATTTTTGCTTTTTCTTTTTCCTTCTTGGATCAAATTTTCCTTTACATCTTTTGGCAAATTGTTATGGTTTGGGTTTAAAGAACTATATCCTTGGGGTTGGTTATCTTATTATAGCACTTGTGTTTGCATATTGAATAAGTTTGTATACTTCAGTGTCCTTTCTTCTAGCTGAATGTTTAAGAAAATAGCTACTTTCAGCTGGGCATTTATGACTTTTTAAAGAAAATAGCTACTGCCTCTTCCATTTGAATATAAAAATGAAAAAAAAAAATCAAAATAACCAAATAACTGACCTCTATCAACTTGAACCTTAGGTCCTTGTTGACCGAAGCGAATCAGTAGCTTGAAGACAAACTTCTGAGATAGGGATGAGTCTTGCACTTCGACTTCTATCACGATTGGCTTTCTGGTAAATATCTTCTCCTGGCTTTTTTGTTCGTTTTGGTTATCAAATTTTATTGGATGTTGTAGAATTAATTTAATGCAATTTCTATTATACTTATTTGGTCTGTGAGGCACAATAGTTTTCTTACAATTTTGTGCAAAATTAGAGTCCTGGAGAATGACTTGAAATTGAAATTTAGGTTCCCAACTGTGTACACGAACTTGCCCAACCAGGATGAAGATATGGTTACTTACAAGAGATAAGAAAGAGACTACAATAATCTATATAGGGTACGAATTGTTTTCTCGTAGAGTTCATTTCTGATTGTTATTTGTGTGGTACTACACTTACCTTCAGAAAGAGCTGAACACGCTACACTTTTCTTTGCTCAAATCCGATGGCTAAACGGATGGAAATTGCCGTTACTTAATAATAAATGTATATTCATAGTGACATATATGATGTTTTAATTTTTTTTTAAATATGTTTGTGATTGACAGATCCATGTTGCATTTTTTTTTTTACTCTCTAAATAACTTTTCTATTGATAAATAGAAGAGGACCGACAAAAAAAACTGAGGGAGAGACAAAGAAAAATAATAGGAAAATATTGTGGAGAAGTTTTGAAGGTAAATATTGTCGTGAAGGTGTATAATTTGGGTTGCTCATATAGGGATAAGTTTGTTGGACTTGGCTCTTTTATCAATTTATTTATCCTGCAAACCTAGGGTGATAAATCATAAAAATTGAAAATAATGTTGATTGGTTATGCAAGTTCATCCATCAAGACCGCAAGTAAAACATGAAATTGAAAGTTCGCAAAAGTAATTATCTCTTTTAAACTGCCTAGAGATTTGTCAAGATAATAAAATGCTTTAGAATCCTTAAATGTTAATTTTCCTTGCTTAATTTCTTTTCTCTTAGGTATTTTTCAGAACTTATTTGGCAAGTGAGGTGGTATTGAACATGGACAGGGAATGATGCAATATTGTCATGTTTTTATCATTCATTTGTTTATTTTTATGGAATCATAGAGTGTGGCTTTGAATATTATGGTTACCGTATGTAACACATTGCTTCTTTTAGTATTGGTTATGCTGCTTCTTGAAATTATCATAGTTTTATGTGGCTCACCAATCACAACCTGTGCAATACCAAATCCTGTGTAATTATATTCTTCATGACTACTCTACTATCTTTTCTATTTTACCATTTACTTTAGGGAGTTTTGATCTCGAGATGATGATTTATTCGCTATTCGATTCAATCCTCGATCCCACCCACTGTATGTCGGCTTGGTATATTCTCCAAAAAAAATTAATCACCCATTTGTGAGTCTCAGGCGATGTGGCTAAGGACCATCCATATAGCCGATTTGTGAGTCTTTCAATTGCAACCGTTTGAACTTTGAAGTATTTTAAGGTATATAGGAACCGCTTCATGTACTTTTAACTATCTCTCGTATTATCTTACCATTATTTGGACTTTTTATAGTTGAACGGTCAATATTAAACACCATCCTTAGTGGGTTTTACGTGTATATGAGACATTATTAGTGTTGCATTAATGAAATTACAATTTTTGAAAAATTAAAAAATTCTGTGTTGTCTTGGGTATTATCTTTTTTTCAACTATAATGAATTTCTTTTTGTGTCTTGTCTTGGGTATTCTCTTTTTTTCAATTATAATGCTTTAATGCTTTAATGACTTTTTAATCAGCATCCTGGGGACTAATAAATTATAATGTACAAGAGATTACAGCTACGACCAAAACTTGGAATTCTTCATACAAATAGGCCTGCTTAGCTGGAAAACCTCATGGTTTTTTTTGTTTGCAAAAGTTCTTCACCTCTTGGTGCACATTTGGTAAGTTAGCAACTTATCAGTTTTTTAAGACAGTTTATGTTCAAGCTAAGCTCGGAGTGATAGTAATAAACGATATGTGAATCATAGGTAAGCTTATGATAGGAGATTTGCAGAGCTCAACATCGGAACGTGAATCTTTAAATGGTGTTGGTATAACATGTGGAATTGGGATGCTTCAAAGAACAATGGAACTTTCACGGCGTCCGCCTTAACAAATTGAAATCAAAGTTCTAGGTAACCCAGGTCATGGAGGTGTTAGGATGGTCTGCATATGTCATGATGCTAACTTGATTGGTATCATGGTATAATCACATTGTGCCCTACTTTTGAGCAACATTGTATAAAGTTTTTAATCGTTACTTTTTTAATGAAATTGTATCAAATTGTCGTCATAGTAATTGATTTATAGTTAATGTGTAAACATAGTGATAGTAATTGTTAAATAGTTTGGTCACAATGACATTTCTTTTTCCCTAAAAATCAATACTAAATTGCTAATCACATGGTTCAAAAAATGGTTGAATAATATTTGATATTTATCATTGTCATGTCCAACACTTACAACCAGTTCTTGAAGAGATGAATTGCATATTTGCATATACGAAAACATGAACATTTTGCGATTATCAATTTTTTTTTCCATCACAATAAATAGTAAATACATGTGGAATTTTAAATAACATTTTCGATGATGCTTCTTTATAGAATCCGTGCCGCAGGCACGGGCATTAACTAGTAGATGTACATTTGGGGTGGTGATGTCGGCATTTCTAGAGGTACTAGTTAGAACAGGTATCGGAGTCCTAATTCATTAACTACTGTAAACTCTTGTTTTCATCTGAGTTCCAAACCATATCCACTTCTCCAAGCAATTACCAATGGCCGTTTGATCTCCATCTCAATTGGTGACTAAACATTTCTTCTGATTCCCAGATGTGTTGGTGTCCTTTTGATGCATCAGATTAGTTTCTCATCATTATATTGTTGTACTCAGCATCCATTTGATTAAGTCTCTCAACATTAATATTGATCGTCAGAAATTCTTTTTACAAGTGTTTTAATAAACAAAAACTCTTGTTTATCCAAGCGTGAAATAAGGATAATTCTGCTTTCGATCTCTGCAACATCCACTTCACTTCTCCAATTCGGAATCAAAACTTAATTTCTTTGCGGCCAAGCTACCTAGAAAAATTGGCATAGCTGATGTAAAAGCCCAGAAGCCTGGGTTTACGCTACGTCAAAGAATATAGAATATCAGAAAGTGTGATTTACTTCAAATTATATGAACACTATGAAAGTGTTCATTGTGCTAATGCAAACCTCCCAACAACTATTAATGGAGATATAATGAGCACTAAGCTAGTTGGGCAGAAGACCTGGTGAAGATGTATGGACATGGACTGCAACTACATCTACAGGTAAATACGCCACAAAATCAGCATATGAAGCAATTACAGGGCAAGGACAACCTGTGTGTTGGAGTACGCTAATGTGGTGTCGATGGTCTCTACCTAGACACAAGTTTATGATGTGGCAATAATTACTATCTGGAGCCCTACGTACTTACCCAGGACAAATCGGTGCAGCTCAAGATCTTAACTTCTTCATATGTAATACTGCCAGAGAAAGCATTCAGCACCTTTTCTTTAACTGTGGGTACACAGTACAAAGACAATCTGGAAGGAAGTAAACACGGTTGTGGGATACCAAAGAATAGTTTTAGGAGCTCCGGAAGAATGGAAATGGATTCTTCACACAGCGAAAAAGAAGAATATCACTTTTCTGAATTTTTTTAAAGTTTGTGTGGCAAGTACTACTCTATACTGGTTATGGAGGGTACGAAACAGTTGAAGATTCAAGAAACAAGCACGTGATAAGAGGACTTTACTCAACGGACTCAAGGAAGAAATCAGAAGGATTCTACAAAACAAAATGATTCGGGTACGTGATAATCCTTTGATAAGAGATTTTACAAGTAGACTGGGCATACTGGTCACATTCAGCCCCGCTCAGAAACTCTCTCTCATTTGGGAACCCCCTGACCCAGGATAAATGAAACTTAACACTGATGGTAGCTAACAGTTTGACAGAGAAGGATCAGGAGGTGTCATCAGGGACCACAATGGCTTTGCTATACTATGTTACTCTGCCAAAAGGTGTAAGAATTGTGATCAGCCAAGAGTTGATAGCAATTGTTAATGGTCTCAAATATGCAGAGAAGAAGGAAATAACAAGGTGAAGGTTGCAACATATTCAAAGCACGCAGCTCAGATAATAAACAAGAAGGAACTCCACGGGAAGTGGAAAACAAAGTCTTAGAGATTTGGGAGCTGATGCAGCAAGTAGGACAAGTGCAGGTTGTTCATGTATATAGGGAGGCAAATACAGCTACAGACTCCGCTTGCATTTTTGCGGAAACACACACACACTATATTGGCGGGTTACGCGGGGTCATCAAGCTGTGGGCTATTTGACTTTCTGAATAGGGATTTACTGTAGTCAACTCCAATCAACCCAATAAATCCCGGTGGAGAAGAAACCAATAAATCCTTGTAGAATAATTGGATACAGTACATCATTGACTTTTTTGGCATATGGATTAGATTGTATCCGAGAATCCAACTGAGAAGACTTCTTCAGTAACGTTTTCTCTCCCACTGTGTGTGTGTGCGCGCACACGAAGCGTAGATTTGCTATTAAAACAAGAGGCTGCAAAAACCACTTTGTGTAGACAATGATGGTGGTTCTAGACTTTCTAGCTTCATAGAAATAAAAGTGAACAATAATATGACACAAAGGAATACAGAATTACAGATAGCTTTTGTGTAAAAATAAAGCTACCGTTTATTTTTATCAAACATAAGTTACTTGGCAAACATGGTATACCACATTTAAACCTCCAGTAAAGGCATTGTCTAAGGTATGCCTTTGATGGAAGTAGTCCAGACCTCACACCAAATGAACCACGCAGGCAGAAAAACATAAAATATTGGCTCACATCAATATTGATTAGCTTTCTCGTAAACAAATGGTGAGAATAGGCAATACTTTAGGAATAACAAATACCAAGACTGATTCCGTAAGATGGATGACTACGATGCTTTGTCCATCAACTGTATTGGGCTGAGAATGTTCGACTTGTTAGCTTCAACAATGCAGCCATTCATAATCATCTCCTCTAGCATGAAATGCACCTTCTCCAGATGAAACATAATGTCTGACTCACACTGCACAGTTGGGTAACTTTTCCATTTAATGATAAGCAAAATGAGGTTTAATTCAGGAGAAGATACAATTTGCAAAAACTAGTCCAGTGATGATTAAGTAAGAACATATTTACATACTAACAATGAACTTACCACATTCCCGAATAGGCGATCCATGGTTTCAACTAGCAGATGTATAAATTCCAGAATAGCTAACTCATTCTAAATATTGAACAGGAGAATGAACAATGACTATACTTAGCTAGGGTGGTAGGATAATTACCTCGTCATTGTCAATCCCAACTAAGAAAAACAATCTTGTAATTCCGATGCTCCACAAACGAGCACTGCACACAAAAATATTATTAATATCCTGAAATTGACAAGTGAGATTAATTGAGGATTGGACCTGTTGTTCGTTACGGACGATTTCACCCTCGAGAGCTCTTCGCTCTTCAATAGTCAGGTATTCGTCGAGTTTGTTTACCAACAGTATGAACCGGATCCCCATCTACATTTTTTTCTCTCTTTTTCTCATCTTTGTTTTCACACACTTTCAATTTTGTTTCGGACGATTTAAACTTGGACTCGGGGTTATGAGAACAATCTCGATAACTTTGAATTGAATACAATGTCCAATAGCCAGGGCCCAATAGATCTATGATTTTCTGTACAATATCGATGAAAATATACCAGATTTTGGGTTTAATCTCCCTAGTTGATACATAACTAGCATAAAAACCCCCTCATTACGTACTAACCCATAAAAACCTCCTATTTTTTTAAAATACCCAAACAGACCAAAATACCCCTGTAAAAACGGGCTGACTTCATCAATCTTTACTTCTAATTTCGGCTTAAGGACAAACCGGGCTAACGTCATCCTATGTAAATTTGTATTTACATATGACAATATAAAATTACACAGTCTTCTTAACCTATTTAAATTTACATTTTCATATGAAATTTTTTTTCATAAGAAAATTTATATTTATATTTACATAACCTGTGTCACCTGTCAGATGTCAGAAAAAACGTCTATGAAATTTCATATTTGCATATGTAAATTTGTATACACATATGTAACTTCATATTTGCATATGTAAATTCATATTTCCATAACCCGCGTCACCTGGTTAGAACTCAAATGTCAAAAAAACGTCTATAAAAATTCTGTGATGGTAAATATAATTTTACAAAATGTGTCTATATAACATCGAAATGAGCAATCAAATATATTATGCATTGCTTCTTGAAGGAGCCTAGCACTAAAATAGAGATTTGCCATGCACCAATAGTGGGCAAACTTGGGCTTCAAATTATACACAGATGACAATATCTGGAGGGGTCTTCTTAATGAATCGCTTAACAGAACGGAGAATCTTCTCATTTTGCCGTTGATCCGACCAGCATGGTAAAAGGCCATATGTATCAATCACCCGTACCTTAATCCCTTGAATTGTTCCCACCACATCCTAGACCTTCTTTATACCCATCTGAAATGCATCTGTGCTGAACTTGTTTTCATTAAATATGGAATTAATAGTAGCACTTTTACCAACTCCCGATTTTCCAAGAACCATGATTGTGCAAGAAAAATCAATGGGATCCTGGCCAGCTGACTCTAGCTGCTCAGCCATGGCACTAGCTCGGTCAAAACTAAAGGCACCTACACGACTAGCATTCCTCCCACGCAGCTGCTCAGCTAGACCAAGCATGTACAAGACCTGAGCTACTACAACATTATATAGTTTTACAAAATCTCCCATTCGACTCTATTTCAGCACTAACCAATGTTTCTCCATCAACAATCAAAACAGAAGCTTCATTCTCCTCTCCTTCCAAATTACATACCACACCATCCGGTGACTCCTCCTCATCAAGCCGGACTTCATTTCTATCGTCGTCATCAACAACCCCAACCTCAATCCCATTTCCAGACTCCCCATGAACATCACCAATCCCGCTTGACTCTATTTCATCATCAGTAACCGACTTTGTCTCCCCATTTCCAATATTACTAACTTCGTCACTAGCCTCCTCAAAAACATCATCTACTTCTGAATCCTTCTTCTCATGAAACACTTTACCAACATCATCCACCAATTTCAACTTCAAATCTTCTTCTAAAGAAAAAGAAACAGTTCTCTCCTCTTTCTTATCATCATCAACATCATGAAACACTTTAACAACGTTATCTACTAATTTAACCTCCGAAACAACCGCACCATCTGCTGTTTTCGTTTCGAAATTCTCCACCCCATTTTCCATCACTCTTCAAAACCCATAACATAAGAATTAGCCCAATTAACAATAGTCAATTAACAACTTTCACTTAATTTCAATAACAATAAAACATTACATAGATCTAAATAAATCATATTTTTTAAATCACAATTAAAGCTAAACAATTAACTAATGGAAATGGATATTAAAATTGAGACAAAGTTCACTAACTTGCTGTGGTGTGTGAGAGAGAGAAAGAGATAGTTAAATGAATGAGAGAGTTGAAAAAGGAGGTGTTTACTGTTTATTTATTTTTTCCTCCATAATCTCTTCAGCGTCTAAACTTCTTGAGAAACAAAGGAAGTCAAATCGTGTTATCCAAACAGATGAATCGGTGTTTTTCTCAATTGAGAAACAAAAGAGGTCAAATCGTGTTATCCAGATGAATCGGTGTTCTTCTTGGTCGAAATTACGATGAATATGGAAAAAGGTTAAAACGGGTAATAAAATAAAATAGGAAATAGAAATCGGACTGGAATTTCGCTGATATTGGAAAGCAGGGAGTTTATGTGATATGGGCCGATAAATAGGGAGGTTATGTGATATGGACAGATAGGAAGGGGTTTACACTCATCCAGATTAAAACCAAGGGGCTGAGCCCCATTTCTTGGAAAATATACGGTAAACTGATATATTCGGGCCAAGGGAAAATTGGAAAAAAAATACATGGTAAAAGCTTTGTTTTAAAAGTCAAAGCGAACCTAAAACACCCTAAAGGCCCTTGATAAGGCGTTTACATACTGAAAGCGTACACTTCAACGTCGAGGCGATCCTGAAGCACCTCAATGTCAATAGTGAGGCCTAAGCCTCTATTGACGTATTTGAAGTATGAGGGTGCGCCTCTTATTTGCTCCTTAAATGAGTGCAGACGTCTCTTATATATTGTTAACGTATGTAAAGTCTCGCATTTTCTATAAGTGTGGATTATCAGTTTGGTATACCAAACTGAATTGTATCTAGTCTTTCCTATTCTCATGTATTGGGGGTACCTTAAAACCCAAGGTAAGTTAAGTATATATATGAAACTATGGATGGAGTATAAGTTAATTCTCTCTAACCCTATTCTCTCAGTCTCCACTCTTCTCCATTTTCCTTCTTGGTTTCTTTATTACAACAATGTCACAATTCTTCTAGCATCACTACTGACATGGTATTAGAGCATTAGGTTCAAATCTAAGTTTAGTGGTATGCTAGGAAAGGTATCCCCAAAATCAATATATAAAAAAAAAAAAAATCAAGCTTTCAACATTCAAATTTCAATCTTTCTCATAATATATTCTTCCACAAATGGGTTTAGGTTCTTTAGATAGATGACATGCATATCAAGCTATGCTATCAATATCGGATTAATCGGCCGATTAATCGCGTATCGCTCGTAAACCGATTAGTTTTTACCGATTTTTTTACTTTTTCTCACCGAACCGATTTAATCACTGAATTGACTGATTAATCGGCCGAGATGACCGATTTCTCGCTAAACCGAGAAAAAAAATTATTGAAAATATCGGTTTTCCATCCAAAAAAATACGTAAAATTAACGAATTAGATTCTTATACCGTATTAATAATAATAGAACTCAATCAATACACAAAGCTAAGAGTTTACTTATTTTCCCCTCCTTAACGAAAGTTTTTTTTTTTTTTTGAAAAAACTAGGGGCTCAGTCCCCAAACTTTTTATATATCAGGATCTCAAGTACATAATACCTTCTTTATCCCTCATGGTCAATACATGCATTTTTCGATCCATAGGGGGAATAAAGAGCAAAAAATCATTACACACTTCTCTCTTCGATTTCGCTAGGTAATCGCCTACTTGGTTACTCTCAGGAAGATATAGACAAATGACAAGTGATCAAACTCCATACTCACGCGGCTTGGATATGTGCTACCAAGTTCCTACAGTACCACGGTGGTTTTCCTTTTTTAGTTAAGATCTGGACCCCCTGCATGGAATCCAATTGCACTTGAAGCCGTTTGATTCTCAGCTGTATCGCGCCTTCCAGCCCTTTAAGGACCGCGAGAAACTCCTGAAAGATAACCGATAATCTCTTAGAACTGCCACTGTACGCCATTATCACTTCCCCATAGCTGTCCTGCAAGACTCCTCCATAGCTTGCCACCCCCTCTTGCACCGACCCATCAGTGTTCAGGACCACTGTATCCACCTCCGGATTTTCCCATTTCACCCACTTTTCCTCCTTGTGTATAACTTTTACCCGATTCCCAACTTTGCCAATAACACTTTAGTTCCCACTTCTTCCTGGACAGATTCTAGCGTTTTTCCCATGTAGATCTTCATACTATTAAGGACCTTTTGGCTTACCTCATCAGCTGCTTTAAAACGATTTTTCTTCAACCTCCAGTTTCGCTCAGTCCATATAGCCTGCACTGCTGCACATGTAAAGGCTCTAATCACTTCTGACACCATGGTATTCGCTCTGCTTAATCGCATTAAGTAGTACCATTCATCATGGGATGCTCTCACAGTGGCTGGTAGTCCCATCGCCTTCTTGAACTCTTCCCAGACTAACTTAGAGTAGGAACAATCGAAAAACAGATGGGCCGAACTTTCCTCATGGTTTCCACACAAACAACACTTTATAGAACTGATAATCTTCTTCGCCACCAGTCGATTCTGTGTTGGAAGGGATCCGGAGAACAATTGCCAAACCTGTGAATGAGTGCTTTGGGGACTGAGTACTTCCCCATACTATCTTGAACCATTTGACTTTACTCCTCACATTCTTTAGGATGAGTATGCGATGATGTAGAGAAATCTCCCGAGCTGTTAGGTGTCCATGTAACCGGTCTTCGTGATGTAGGCGTTAATCTCCGTGATTCATAATCCTTTCCTTTACCTCACACTCCCAAGATCGGTGATTACCCTTGACCAGCCCCCATCAGCCTATCACCGACACCTTGGCATCTTCTCGGGACTACATTTGCTAGAAGAGCTCGCTTGACTGTTGAGAATAAGAGGGCTCGAACACCATGGGTCATGCCGGTACCATTTACCATTTCCATTCGTAATACAAGATATCGATGAACTTCCATGATATCTCTCTATGTTTCATTATGCCCCTCCACACCCATGAACAGTCCCTCGGAGTTTTCATGGTCCAAAAATGTTTTTGCTTGATGTGATGTTGCCATGCCCATTTGACCCATAGACTCTCTGATCTCTGTGCAAGTTTAAAAACCAGTCCACAATATACTGCTTTATTCCAAACTCTAGGGTCGACAAGGCCTATCCCTCCGTGTTCTTTATCTAGTCTGAGAGTCGCACTACTTGCATGGTGCATCTTCTTTTCCATGCTTGGCCCAGCCCATATAAACCTGTTACATAATTTTGCCACCTTGTCTATCACATTCTTAGGAAGGACGAAAATTTGAGCCCAGTAGGTTTGAAAAGAAGATAAGACTGATTTCACCAATTGCACTCTCCCGGCTCTGTTGAGGTCCTTATTCTTCTAGTTAGATATTCTAGCCGAAATCTTCTCTATTAGTGGCAAACATTCTCTTATGCCAAGTCTCGTTGCAGTGAGAGGGAGACCTAAGTAAGTGATAGGTGGAGCGACCACTGAGATATTCAGAAATGCTGCCAACTCTAACCCTTCTGCTTCATTCATACTGCCTGTGAGAAGAGTTGTCTTATCATTGCTGAAATGAAGCCCTGTTGCATCAGAGAAAATGTTCACAGTATCCCGTATGGCCTTCATAGATTCCATATTGCCTTTACAGAAGAGTAGCACATCATCTGCAAAACAGAGGTGTGATATCTCTAACTTCCTGCACTTCGAATGAGCACTAATTCTGTTCATCTGTAAATCTTGATGGAGGAGTGCACTCAAGATTTCCATGACAAGAACAAATACGAAAGTTAAATATACAAATTATTGTATTATCTATCTAATAAATATTATCGCTTCTCAATCTTCTTATTCCTTTAAATATTTAACGTAATTTTTGTGTTTAACATATTTGTAGTACTCCAAAATTGAGCTAGTTAGATATAATTATGAGAATTTGATATTTTTTGTTGTATCTCGGATCACTGCTTAGAAATATTTTGTATGATTATACTAATATATATTTTGAAAACATCAAATATATACATCCGATATAACCGATTAAATCACCGATTAACCGATTAATCGCATATCGCTCCTCGACTGATTAGTTTCGAAAACTGATTTTAACTGCTTAGATGTCAAATTTCTCCAACCACTTTTTCATATATTATGAGCCATAGTGGTTCCCCGGCATTCCCTTCGTTTAGGCAACTCCATTCCATGTATTTTTTTCCAACAATGAATCAATCGGCCCGCTTTCCTAAGTATTTACAGTAGTAACTTTGAAAATAATATTTTCAAGTTAATGCTTCTAATGTAATCTCATTCCTCACTTGACAGACTCTCTGAACACCACAAAAAAGAACATTTATCACTCTAAAATACAACAACTAAGTAGTTTGTTCAAAGGCAAAAAAAAAAATCAACTTTACATACTAAACCCACTATTTAAAATTAACAAATAATATTGAGAATTCATACACCCTTGTAGATACATTTATATAGTTGCGCCAATTGTACGCCAATAAAATCCAAGACTTACAAACTAAAAAATTGAAGAAATGAGAGAGCAAACAAACTTTACAGTAATGAGGGGGAACAAAACAGATAACACAAGTGAGACTAAACTGATATAATCTTTCGCGTATAAGGGGCGATCTTCAAAGTAAATCAGAGAGTTTTTTTTTTCTCCCGCTAAATAAGGGAAATCATAGTCCCTTTATTTTTTTTAGCAAGATAAGAACTCCTAGACAAAATTCAATATCAAAAGGAGAGTAAAAAGTGAATATTTTTGGTTGTGCTTATTTATCTGCATTTTAAAATTGTAAATGTATCAAGTGAACATCTCTTTACATATATTTCAAAAACATCTCTCTACTTCAAATTACATACCAAATGTTGAATATAAGAAACAAATAACAAAACTACAACATGAAACGCCTAAGGCAAAATGTAATGATGATAACATATAATTAACCTTAACCACTTCGTGCTTCCTTCCCCATTGTACACCTAAGATAGTCAAATGAGATTAGGGGTTTTTTGCAGATAACCACAGTAACAACATGCATAGCTTAGAGTGAACATTTTGTATGATAGGTGATAAGTACTCAAAACTGTGTTTTAAACTCCGTAGAGACATTACATTTGGGTTAATTATGTGTTTAATAAATGTAGATTAATTGTATTTTCATGTTTTCACATGTTTCAACATACAACGATAAAATACACACAAAACCTGCATTTTAGCATGAAATACAGCCGAATAAAGCTTAGACTTGAAATCTTCAATATCAGCTCATTTAAAGCTCCAAACTGCCAGCAAAGCTCATAGACTCAGAGAACCATGAAACAAATTGAAGAATCCAAACTTGAGTCCCTAAGCCAGCTAAAGAAGAGATTTTCAGATAAAAATAACTTGATCAAACTAACCTAAATCAGCCCGAAAGTCAGGATAAAACTTCAAACGTCGATATCTTCCGTCTCCTAACTCTGATTAAAGCATATGACTTGTCAAAATGATCAGCGCAGAAAACTCTACGCAACGGTATATTGCTTCTACAAAATGGACGTATAGTTTGAAATCAGAGAAAAAACCAAGCACGTCACTATTCATCGACGACGACATAGATATTTTGGATTTTTTATTATTTAACTTTTTGTAAAGTCAACAGATGAATAGTGTCAAATAGTGTTGAATAGTGTCAAATAGTGATTAGTATTTCTTAAAGTCAAAAAGTTGAATAATGATCAAATCTCAGTCGTTGGATCAGATTTCTGAGATTCAATCACAACCGTCCATTCAACTATAAATAGAAGGGTCTAGTTTTAGTTTTTCTCATGGAATGGTTAGCATTCCATCAGTAGGAGTAGAATAGTTTACTGCTTTCCTAGTGTAATGAAGAATTTAATTTACAGTTTTTAATTAAAATATTTTTAATTCAGTTTTATTTTATGTTAATTAGAATAACATTTTAGTTATGTGATCTCAGAGCAGAAACTCTGCCCGAGTGAAGATTATATCCGTTAGAGAGGGTGTTTCGATAATTATAATGATTAGGAACCGAGTAAGTTCACTCAGAGATGAGGTTCTAAATCGATTCCACGCGCTAATAACGCTCGTTCAGAGATGAAGAGTCGTTATTAGGGATCAAAAATCGAGACTAACTCTTTTATGTGATCTCGGAGTAAAAACTCTGCCCGAGTGAAGATTATATCTATTAGGAAGGGTGTTTCGATAATTATAACGATTAGGAACCGATTAAGTTCACTCAGAGATGGGGTTCTGAATCGATTACACGCGCTAATAACGCTCGTTCAGAGATGAAAAGTCGTTATTAGGGATCAAAAATCGATACTAACTCTTTTAACGGAGATATGATTCACTCAAACGGATTTTCTATCTCCGAAATCCAAAGTCTATTTTAGTTTATTTTCATCATTTTATCACCTAAATCCATTTTCACAAACAACACGTGATCAAATTAGTTTTTGTTTATAAATAAACATTTTGCAATTTTATTGAAATGCGAACGAAATGACAAACCCGACCGCTGTGTTACAGACAGATCAATAGGGAAATTCAATAATCGCAGTGGACATCACTCCCTTTAGACTCTATTGGATGGCCTTCTATCAGCGAAACGATGGAATTGATCTCCTCTACTTACACAACCCACCCAAAATGCTTCAAAAGACGATTGATTTAAGTTACTCATCCCACCTGGAAAGCTTCACTTACCGAGATGTTAGGCAAGTACGCAAAAGAGTCATGGACAATGGGAGCCCTATTCAAGTCTCCAAAGCTCAATGAACAAATCACCGATCCCATCAATTATTACTTGCAAGAGTTAGCGAGCTACAAAAAAGATGATCAATTTATTTACATCAAGGAAATAATTACTCATTATGAAGGTGGTTATTATGTTGTTTGTGGCATTAAAAAAAAATGGTTTTTTAGACATTGGTCCTAGTTATTAGAAAAATGGATTTGCACAAATCCATTAAGATATGAATGAGTAATTTGTCTCCCAAGTTACTCCACTTGAGATGAAATGGCTTTATCTTGAAATAGTACGTAAATTGAGAAAAACTTTTTCGAAATGGTGCACTGGTTCGAAATAGTGCATTATGCCGAAAATGTGCGACCTTTTTGGATGTGCATGATAAAACGTAAAAAATTGAATAATTCTACTCCCAATAAATAATGAATATCTAACGGAAGTAAAACTAAAACTATACGAAAACAGTGTTTATCAAAGATTTCTACTCTCGAATCTATTGAAATAGAGTGGAGTAAAAGATTCGTTCCACTCCTAGTTTTTTAGCATTCAAAGTTTTCTACAATTATCAGTTTATCCAAAGTCTAATGAGAGTAATGGTGGGATTATACTACGATGCAAATTTAAATAACAAGATACGCTAATTCAACTACGGAAATGCTAAATTGATACTATATGATAAGGAATTAGGGGGGATTGATTTCACCTTAACTCGACTTAATCAACTAACAAAGATTCGTAGTGATCCAAATTTCCATGCTTTCGCATATCAAAATGGTATTTCTAATCCCTAATTATACATGGCAATCTCTACCAATTAATAACTAGCATGTGAAGTAACCAAACTCATTCTCATGGTGAACTAATCACTTTCTATAATTAAATAAATTATCACGACGATTTCTAAGTTAACAACGATCAAGTTTCATCAAGGCTTCTTCAACCTCCTCTAATGGAGGTTTAGCATAGAATCATTATGCTCTCATTTCCAATCGAAATTGAATAAGACATAATATAAAGATTCTAACTTTATTAAATTCAACTAAACAATAATTGAAATATAAATTAATAACTAAGAAATCATTTAGTAACAAAGTCGAAATTATCAAGAACTAACTATTTTACTTATCTAATGAATGATAAACAGTGATTCCAATAACTAATCTAAAACAAGGAATGAAACTAATTAATGGAATGAAAACTAATTAATTAACTAATTCAAAAACTCAAAACTAGATCTAGATTATGGTTTAATGGCTACCTTCTATCCTAAGCTAAGTGATACTTAAGAGCTAAGTCTTGTGTGTGGAAATGGAGGAGACCAGATCCACATTTTCGTGCATGGGCTGAGGATCCATGTTTTGGGCCGGAAAATCGAGGCCAAAGCCTAATTTCTTCAGTCTACAGGGTCCTTTTCAACTAGCTTTGACTTTAATAGGCTTTTTGTCCACTTCTGCTCCTTTGATTGGGTCAAAGTTTGGACCGTTAGAAAGCTCTTTCTGAGACGGTCGTTTTGACATAAGGTACGCCCAATTCCGAGGCCTGAGTCCAAAGATACGATCTTCTAAAGTTTTGCTGACTTTTGTGTATTGTTTCTACTCGCGTTGACTTTGACTTTTCAGCTTTTGACCGGGCTTTACAAAGGTTTTTTCTCCTTGAATCTTGGCCTTTAATAATAGAACTTCTTAGCATCCAACTCTTGCTCATTTATCTCGCCAAAGTGGCACATTTCTGCACATAATTGATTTCAATGCCTGAAACACATAAAAACACGTAATTAGCATTAACTCTTATTTATTACTCGCATAATTGGTCTCAAAGTATTATTGTTAAGGGGTTAAAACTACATTTTTGGGCTTTTATCAGTGCACTGGTTCGAAATAGTGCATCATGCTGAAATGTTGTGTCCTTTCGAAACATGTGACTTTTCAAAGAGTCACTGTGTTGTTTCAAATAGGCACCACTCACCTATAAATAGTTGATAAATTTTGAGAAAAAAACACACCAGATCACACAGAGTTCTGATCTTTTTCTTCTCCCCCTGTTCTTAGTCAAATACTATGTTGTGTTCGTTGATTATGTAGAATTAAAGTACTAACTTTCTATAGAAGGAAATCCGTTCTATCTTGGGAGACAGTTTCTCATCAACCTTCAAGCCCCGTGAGGGAAAAATTTGTCTTAAGGACATAGTGTATCTACACTAGACTCGGATTTAACTAAGAAGTAAAAGACACATACAAGACAAAATGTTTATATAGTTTGGTAATTGGTAAAGAGTAAGTATAATCTCTCTATATATATATTATAGCTCTCCCCTCATCAATTGAGGGAGAGTTTTGAGAGTGTCCACGTGGGCAAAACTAATTACGATAAAATAGGGAGAGGTAATTACGTGAAATCAGGAGCCAAAAAATTCATCTAGTCTTTCTCCACTAACGAGAAGAGGTCAAACTCTCTCACAAAGTCAAAAAACGGAAAATTGTCGAACTCAATAGATACGTACAATTTCTCTGTCAGCTACTTTTTTTGTGCCGGCCTTTCTCCCCTAACGACAAAAGGTAAACCCCAACAAAATAGATACGTACAATTTCTCTGGTGATGAAGGTATTTTTTTTAGGTTAAATTGTTACTTTTTCTTCTTCGATATGTGTTTTTAGGACCTGGGTAATGTTTGTGTGAGTTTTGATAAGCACCCAAAAGTGTATTATGAAACCCCATTGAGACATATAAATTTGGTTAATTATGTATTTAATAATCATAAAATAAATATGTTTTCATACTGTTGTAGGTATTTGCAGTAAACATGGAAATATTGGTTAAACCTGCGATAAAGCACGAGGAACAGCGTATATATGAATTCTTCCAAATCTGCACAGAAGCATCAAACTTCCAAAGCTCCTACCTCTCGAACCGGGGACTCGAATCGCGACAAGAGAGCTGCTCTCGATAATCGTATGATAAATTCTACGATAGGCGGAAGTTGTAAACGCGCAAAAATACCGGACCGCCATCGATCGCATATGGACCCACTATGCGGGGCCACAAGATTGGATGAGTCATCAATCATGGAGCATGTCAAGACAAAAATAACAAATTATTGGTGCAAAGTTGACACCTTGCATGTAATAAATTAGATTAGGTGTTAATAGTGAAAAAAGGGCAAGGTGTCACTTTGTTTTAATGTGGTGGATAAAAATGAATTAATGTGGTTTGATGATTCACGTGGGAGGAAATGAGATTTCTCTCAAATGGAGAAGAAATTAGACAAGGGTGGGGGACACTCCATTTACTCCCTTGACTTATTTTCCTCACATGGCATTATTTTAGTTCCTTAGTGAAAAAAATCATAGGTTAGTTTTTAGTTTTTGTAAGAAGCTTGTAATAGTTTTAATGGAGGAAACACTTGTTTTCTTCTAGAAAATAAATATATCAGTGAGTTTGATTGTTTATCTTCTTCCTTTCTCTCTCTCTCTTTTGTGTTTTTTTTAGTTTATAAATCCTTGTCCCAAGGATCATGAGCTAACTTCCCTTTTGGGGAGTTAATCCAACTCATGTGAGGGTAAATCAATTTTTGTTGGTTTGGTAGGTTGTTAGGAAGAACAACTAGCTCTACACCCTATCCCAAAATGATAGTTGGTGTAGTGTCTAGTTAGGAATCAAAGCAATGAGCTTAGAGATAAGTCATTGTTTAGTTCCACTTGCTAGCATGTGTGAGCTCTTAAGTGAGCCATACATGCTAGGGATCAAATCTTTTCTTCCATTAGGGGCTTGTCTATGAGTCTAGGAAGGATCAAATAACCTTTTTCAAATCAACATCTAATGATAGTTTCACATGAGGAGGATTAACTCTCCACCTTTTCTTTCAAATCTCTATTTTGGTATTTAGTGCATGTTTTCAAACTTTAATGTCTTTCTTAATGTTTGTGTAGGAAGGAAATCCTAGCTTTAATATTATAACCTTACTCCTTAGTTCCCTTTAATTGTAACATCCAATTTGTAGTTGTTCTAAACTTTATGTTAGTTCGAATCCTTATTCAAACTCTACTAAAACTAATATCGTGAGTAAGGAACCTTGAGTGCTTTTGCATCAATTTAGAGAGTTCAAACCTCTAAGTAGTGTTAAACAAGCATATATCAAAATGGCCGGCTTTGTTCTAAAGCCATAGAACTTGTGCTACAGATCGGAAGTTGCATCAAAGGGGAACCCGCATTCTCTTCCTTCATTTCCTTTTCGTTCGTTTACATTTTTTTTTATTAAAATTCGTATTTTTCCCTCGAAATAACCTGTAATCTCACAAATTTTTCATTCCACTTCCAGGTACCAAAAGTTAGGACTGGGAAACAACAATTCAGGCGATTAGAAGAGTGTTGTACAAAATTGAAATCATTCTGAATTAACTGACACGCGTGCGCCTGTATCGAGTCGCATGCGCAGGCCTAAATATCTGGCCATGTACCTGAAAAATTCGATAATCCTTTGGGATTAATCGCGTCGACGAATTGAAACGTTTGTTTCAGTTCAAGGGCGAAAAAACGGGAAGCTACAGGTTCCAAATTTTCAGTATTATTGTAATTTTTTTTTTTATGTTTTTTCTGCATGTATGTCATGTATATAGTATTAGGAAAAATTTATGGATTATTATTTACGTATTAGCCTAGAATTATGCATGAATCATGTGAATATGCCTGTGAATATATATATGCGGTTAACTGGTCATGAATTACATATTAATGTATATATACATACAAATGGAACTATTTTGCATGGTTATCTATATATCTATATCTAAGTTACATGTTTAGCATATATATTACCGAATGAGTGATTATTTGCATGTTAGCATCTATAACTTAGGAGTTATACATAGTAATTAGGATGTGTTTTGGTATTTTGGCCATAACTTTGGCTACGGTTCTCTGAATCACGCGTGTGAGCTCAATTCGGAAACATCTCGACGGCGCGCACGCTATCTAGCTCGGTGGAGGTCATTTTCGAGGTCAAAATCAACTGTTTTCCCCTCCAAAATCATCATTTTAGAAAATGGTGTTGTTTAGTAAGTCGATTTTGTCAAGAAAGAGGAGAACATTCCAACGAGGGTTAAAATCTGGGTTGGGTAAGTTGTTTCTAAACCTACGGGGGGTAAATTTGCTCTCTATAGGACATTCTTAATCTCAATGAGTATTGTCGAAATCGATTTATTATACAATACAAGAGTCGTATTTTAGTTTAGGTATAATACTTTTTGCATGTTTAGTTTTGTCGTCTATTCTCGCTGTGATGTATACTATATTAGGTATGCTAATGTATTTAGATCATTATGAGTGATTCAAATTAAGCGCATCTTGTTGATATCGTTACGTAATATCGATTTACAAATTAGCGCATACATATCACATTATTTCGATGTATATTTGCCTGTACGTATGGAAATATTTATCGATGACACAAGCTTGTCTATTCGTATAGCTATACGTATGAGTAAAGTATCTTCACATGCTACTGCAGCTAGTATTGTATGAGTAGATCGTATTTGCATGTTTGTATTTTAACCCTTGCATAAATCTATAAAAAATTAAAGAATTAAAAAAAAAATTAAAATTTAAAAAAAAAATTAAAAATAAAAAAATAAAAAATAATACCGCCTTTGCATAAATTTTAATTCCATAAATCTTAAATCATATTCCAATGGTGTCTAGGAAACTTGAAAGATTGAGGTTACTTAATTAGAACCGTGCTTGCACGGAAAGCATCCCTCATATCTCTTGTGACACTGTTGTTGGTTTATGCACACGTATTCCTAGCTTCACTGCTACGTTAGTAGCAGCTTAGGCATATGTTGTTAAACTATAATGCTTAAGATAATAACAAAATTCGAGTCCTACTAAATTCCTTCTGTAAGTTAGATCTAATTTTATGCTTGCATGAGATTAAGGTCCGGTTCCACTAAAGAAATTGAACATACCTATCGTCGAAAAAATACGATAAGCAATTGCGTAAGTTTTTACCTAAAAATTGTTCTTCTACCGCTAATTACCTTCATCACAATCCTTCGGCGCCATCAACTTCTGTCATTATGGCCGACGATCCTCCACCAGCCAGAGAAGCCCCCTCTCGATTTTCTATATCGCATTACAGGAAAGACCTTCTTCCCGTGATCAAACTTGAGGACATTGTCGGTGATTTTCGTGATCCCACCAAACGTTTTCAGTTTGTTACCTATATATCATGGTTTGGAGCACGAAAAACCTTACAATCATCTTCGCCGGCTTCAACAAGTGGCAACAACATTTCACCATCCAAATCTCCTCTAAGGAACAACTCTTGCTTCGACTATTTCCATTCACTTTAGCGGAAAAAGCGTCAATCGGCTAGCGGGGACAACAAACCACATCCATAGACACATGGAATAAACTAGTTCAAGCTTTTATGCTTCAATTTTACACTCGAGAAAAAACAACCGAAATGCTTCGAAAAATTCAATTCTTTTCGTCAAAATCCTCATGAATCCTTTTGAAGCATGGAGTCGTTTTTATCGATCTTCGTTAGAATGTCCTCATCACCAACCGGACAAAGTTGTCCTTGTTCGTTTCATTCTTTAATGGTCTTTTCGATCATCAAAAAGAAACTCTTGATATAATGAACGGCGGTTGCTTCATGGACAAAGGAGCTACGTGAAGCTTATACTTTTCTTGAAAAGCAAGTTTAAAAAAGGTACACATTGGGGTAACACCGAAGTCGTCTCGGTCATCAAAGGACAATGTTACAAAGGCCACATCTATTTTTGAGGTAAAACCCGATCCCGAAATAAAAAATTTGATAGAATCCCTAACTAAAAAGTAGATGCCCTTGCAGTTCAAGTAAAAGCGATCAACTACCAAAACCGGTCATGAACGCGTTGACACCGCCCCTTGTGTCCTTTGTCTTAGTCGACCATCCCGATGCATATTGTCCCTTGTTATATGCTTCCCTACTAAACAATCGGAGGAGGCATGTGCATTCAACATTCCCTAATGCACCGTGGAGACAACATCCAATTTCGCTTGGCCAAAATAACCAACAAATGAGGGCTCCTCCGGGGTTTCGCTTAATCCACCTATTAAGCCCTACCAACAATTTTATTCCATACCGCCAAGGAAATAATCAACAATACCAACAAGGTCAATTTCCAAATAATTCCAATGCTAATTATCAAACCAACCGCGACCTTGTTCCATTTTAATCCAAATCCCAACTATAATCAACAACTTCTAAGCAATAATCGAGAACTACTACCATTTGCCACAACTGCGCCAACCATTACGGATAGGACAAATGAGACTTTCTTGGCTTACATGAACCAACAAGTCTCAAATTTTAACGTCTATCCAACAATCACTTCAAAGAATTGGCGCAAGAAAAGAGTCGAAGAAAAGGCGTGTTTCTGCACAAGCAGTTCCAAACCCTAAACCAGCAAACACAGCCTTTGAACTCACCAATGCCCCTGGTACAATTACCCCCAACCAAGGTGAGGTGCATGCAATCACTACTCTACGATCTGGAAAACTGTAGACAATCGATACATTATGCCGGATGATCAACCAAAGGAAAAAGAGGGTTCCAAGGAATCTATTTTTAATAATGAACCTACGGAAGATTCCTGATTCAACAAAGTCAACACCTCGAATGTAGGAAACAAGCAAGTAGACCCCTTTGCCAAATTCCACCCTAAGGCACCGTTTCCTGCACGCTTGGCAAAGAATAAACCTGATGAGAATTTTGCTGAAATTCGAGAGACTTTTCAAAATTTAACAATCAACTTACCTTTTCTCGATGCCTTAAAATTATTACCAAAACATGCAAAATTTCTTAAAGATATGTGCACCACAAAAAGGAGAATTAATGTTCCTCAACAAGCGTTCCTCACTGAACAGTTTCCCTCCATCACCGAACACAATGGTATAGTAAAATACAAGGACCCTGGTAGACCAACGGTTCCATGCACCTTAGGTGACAAATACACAGCTACTACGCTATTAGACCTAGGAGCTAGTGTGAACTTACTTCCATATTATTTAGTTAAATAACTAGGTCTTCATGAGCTCAAACCTACCACCATGACTCTACAGTTAGCAGATCGTTCCATAAATTATCCAAAAGGAATTGTGGAAAACGTCCTGGTAAAAGTCCAAGATTTCTTCTATCCTGTAGACTTTGTTATTTTGGATACAGAAGTGGCATGTGATTCCATTCCTATCATTTTAGGACGTCCGTTCATCGCCACTGCTAATGCTCTTATTAACTGTAGAGATGGTTCCATGACCATGTCCTTCGGAAATCTTTCGATCGAGGTGAATGTGTTCAAGTTGATGAAACAACTTCCAGAGCCTGACATTGATGGTGAAGTCAACAGGGTTGACAGCATTCCGCAAGAGTATTTCACAAACTCTTTTCCTGAAGATGAGGTGTACCAATTTCTTTCCTTTAGCGAATCTGAGTTTGAGGACGATGATTATACACAAGAAGTAAATGAGTTATTAGAGTCAGTACCATTATTTGACCCTACAACAGTGATGTCAAGTAACTTGGATGATCATCAATCTATTTACTGCATGGATGATGACCTCCCTCAAGAATCTTTAATGCCCCTCCTCCACCCCGATTTAAAACCTCTTCCTTTGGAATTAAAATACGTACAGCTTGATGCCGATGGTCGTCACCCAGTTATTATTTCTTCACAATTGACTGACGATCAGGAAGCACGTTTAATTAATGTCATTCAACAACATCGTTCTGCTATTGGATGGTCCCTCGATGACATTAAAGGCATTGAACCTAATGTGTGCACCCATCGCATACACCTGGAAGAAAATGCTAAGACGTCGCGTGAACCACAGCGTCGCCTAAACCCTACAATGAAAGATGTGGTCCAAGAGGAAGTGTTAAAATTACTAGATGCGGGTATTATTTACCCTATCTCTGATAGTGTTTGGGTAAGTCCTGTACACGTGGTTCCAAAAAAATCTGGCATTACAGTTGTGTGAACTGATAAAGATGAATGCATTTCCGCTCGTATCCCAGTAAAATGGCGAATATGCATTGACTATCGCAAACTTAATGTCGTCACTCGTAAGGATCACTTTCCACTTCCATTCATCGATCAGATGCTCGAACGTTTAGCCGGTCATGCCTATTACTGCTTTCTTGATGGTTATTCAGGTTATTTTCAGATAGTCATAGACCCTGCTGATCAAGAAAAGACAACGTTCACCTGTCCATTTGGTACATTTGCATATAGACGAATGCCTTTCGGCCTTTGCAATGCACCTGGTACTTTCCAACGCTGCATGCTTCATATTTTCAGTGATATGGTTGAACGGTTTATGGAAGTATTCATGGACGACTTCTCAATTTATGGAGATTCTTTCGATAGCTGTCTATCAAATCTTGAAAAGGTCTTTACACGTTGTGAAGAGAAAACCTTGTTCTTAATTTGGGAAAAATGTCATTTCATGGTTACTAAAGGAATAGTTTTAGGACACATCGTTTCAAAGGACGGAATCGAAGTCGACAAAGCTAAGATAGAAAAAATTGCTTCACTTCCTATACCAAAAACAGTTCGAGACATTCGTGCATTCTTAGGACACGCAGGTTTCTATAGGAGATTTATTCAAGCTTTCTCGAAGGTTGCTAGACCTTTAACCAATCTCCTGCTTAAAGATGCCGTTTTTTATTTCAGTTTCAGTTGCAAACAAGCCTTTGAGATATTAAAAACCGCATTAACTACCGCTCCCATAATTCAACCACCTGATTGGTCTAAACCTTTTGAATTAATGTGTGACGCGAGCGACTATGCTATAGGAGCTGTACTAGGGCAACGCCGAGAAGATAAGCCAGTTGTCATTTACTATGCGAGTAAAACCCTTAATGAAGCTCAACGTAACTATACCACCACTGAGAAAGAGTTTCTCGCCGTTGTATATGCGTTAGATAAGTTTCGTCCTTACCTAGTGGGTTCTCCAACTATAGTCTACACTGACCATGCGCGGCGCCGTTATCTATTAGCGAAAAAATGCAAAACAAAGGTTGATCCGATGGATTCTCCTTTTGCAAGAGTTTACTCGAAATTAGAGATAAAAAGGTAGCGAAAATGTGGTTGCAGACCATTTATCAAGACTTGTCGATTGATGTTGATATCGACATCTTGAACCTATCCGTGATTCCATTCGGATGAACATTTGTACTCTATTTTTTTCCCCTTGGTACGCCAACATAGTAAATTACTTAGTTACCGAGGAAGTCCCTTTATCTTGGTCTCGTAATGACCGAAAAAAGTTCTTATCCACTGTGAAATTCTATTTCTGGGATGATCCCTACCTCTTCAAGTATTGTTCAGACCAACTAATCCGCCGTTGCATTCCCGACTGGGAACACAACGATGTGTTATCCTTCTGCCATGAACAATCTTGTGGTGGTCATTTTAGTGGTAAGAAAACTGCTGCCAAGATTCTACAATGTGGTTTTTATTGGCCAACACTGTTTAGAGATGCACATGAGCATTGCAAAGCATGCAATCCCTGCCAGCAGTTAGGTCACATTACTCAACGCAATATGATGCCCTTAAATCCCATTCTAATTTTGGAAATCTTTGATGTATGGGGCATCGACTTCATGGGTCCATTTCCAAATTCTCATGGCTTCCTATACATACTTGTAGCAGTTGACTATGTGTCAAAATGGATTGAGGCATTGGCATGTCGTGCTAACGATCATAAAACGATCATTTTGTTCGTAAAAGAAAATATTTTCTCTCGATTTGGTGTTCCAAAAGCTATAATTAGTGATGGGGGAAAACATTTCTGCAATAAAATTTTTGAATCATTAGTAAAGAAATATGGAGTCACGCGACAAGGTGGCAACTCCGTTATCATCCTCAAACCATTGGTCAAGTAGAAGTCTCTAATCGAGAAATCAAATCCATTTTGGAAAAACTGTCAATCCATCTAGGAAAGACTGGTCTCTACGATTATCGATGCCTTGTGGGCATCTGAGAATAGCTTTTAAGACACCTATAGGGATGTCCCAGATCGCCTGCTTTTTGGAAAACCTTGTCATCTGCGGTTGAACTTGAGCACCGTGGCTCTATGGGCCATCAAAAGCCTCAATTATAACACTAACGTGGCGGTTAAAAGAGAAAATTGCAGTTAAATGAGCTTGAGGAAATTCGGAGTGATGCCTATGATCTCTCGAAATCCTATAAAGCCAACATGAAAAGAGTGCATGACAAGCACATATTGAGAAAAGAGTTCAAAGTCGGTCAAAAAGTTTTGATGTACAACTCAAGATTACACATTTTTCCAGGAAAATTAAAAACTCGATGGTCTGGTCCTTTCACTGTCTCTGCTGTCACCCCTTATGGGGCTATCTCTGTGAAAAACGTAAATGATGGTAGCGAATTTCAAGTAAATGGCTAGCGCCTTAAACATTATCATGAGTTGCGCTCTCCAGATGTCGAAGAGACTCTACTCAATGATCCAATCTACCTGCTGACTAATAGATTCATTTGGTGTACTTCTTTCCATGTATTTAAACGGGGAAAAGTATGCCATTAGGGTAGTCGGGCCCTCTTCTATTTTCTTTTCTAAAATCCCTAGAGTGTGTGGTTGCAAGCGCCGGAACCTTAGTCTACAAAAACTCTCTGCCTTGAACCGAGTATAAATGTCTTTCGATAATCGAAAGCAAACGCGTGCCTTACGGAAAACAATAGGTACCAAAAATTTCAAATCCTTCTTTTTCTTCCCTTTTCTATTCTCTTCTTTCCTCGTGAACTCCAACTCATCATTTGGTGTAAATCTCACCCATCTCGAATTGGAAATGGTCGTAGTACTTTTGCTCGAAAAGCGGCGGTAAAAGAAAAGAATGGGGTGGTGTATAAACCATCAAACTCCTTTTCTCGTCCGTGTCTTGATCTTCTATCCGAGATGAGCGGTATAAGGTATATTATTGTTCGACACCATTTCAAAGGATAAACTTCGTCGTCGTCCGTTATTCCCACAGGGTTGGGAATCGTCTTGAGGATCTGACGTTAAAAGACTCACAATCGTCTTGAGGATCTGATGTTAAAAGACTCACAATCGTCTTGAGGATCTGACGTTAAAAGACTCACAATCGTCTTGAGGATCTGACGTTAAAAGACTCACATTCGTCTTGAGGATCCGACGAAAAAAGACTCAACATGTATATACTCGCTTTTTTAGCACCGAATGGTGCCCAAAGAGAGTCGTGATATGCACCATCGAATTTCCTAGTTAAATGCGGGCAATGGATTCCACCGTGCCAACCCCGATCGGTTTTCTATGTGATCGCTTTCGGGCGGTTTGAGGCTATACCATATGTACTAAGGGTAATATTATTATTAGACCATTGCACACTGGTCAAGGATGGTACCGTCCTGAACCCTAGGCCCCCAAAACATAAAGGATAAGCCACAATCTGGCTGGATTGGGTTCGCCCAGAGCCGACATGAAAGTTGCCTGAGTTAAGTTGTTGTGATGTGTTGTTTTATTTGGATTTCCGGTGTTGTTGACACATTCTTCTCAACTTGTACATTTGTATATAAAAGTGTAAATAAATAAAAACAAAAAAAAAAAAATGTTTGAATGTGATTTTTTTCATATTCTAGTGGATGGCATTTTTAATGCTGATCGTTTCGATATCTCATCCGTTCAATTTGGAGTTGAAACAAATCGAATTTCCACGTTTGAAATTTTAGAACATTTCGAAACATAAGGGGAATTTCTGTAATTCATTTTGTGCTTGGGCCAAAATTTTGACCCAACCAAAAATCAAAAATCCGGGTATTAAAAAGCCCAACGGCCTGATCCAAACGGTCAGATGCCAACAGTCAGATGCCCAACGGTCAGAAATCTACTTATAAATACAACTCTCCTTTCCACTTTCACTCATTCCCTTCTCTCACTCTTCACAAATTCTTCTTCACAAATTTTCAATTCCTTGAACATAATGAATCAAATAGACCGATGGGAAAAGGAGCAACGCGAATGGGCTATCACATTAATCGTGATAACAGTATTTATCATTATTCTCTTATCACTCCTGCATAACATGATCCAGAACATCTAGATCTATGTAACCGTTTTTCTTTTTTCTGATTTTCATTTTGTATATTAGTATGGTGTGTTAAATAATTCTCACACATTTGTACGAGTTACGTATTAAATGGAGAAGTTCCGTATTAAATATTTGTGTATATTAGTTGTCTTTTCCTCTCTAAAAAATAATAATAATAAAATAAAATAAATAAATAATAATAATAATACATAATACATAATACATAATAATAATAAAATAATAATAATAATAATAATAAGTAAATAAATAAACAAACCATAACAAAGATAGGCCATCCAAAACTCACCAAAATAATTAATGGATACACATGGTGTTTAGAGAAAATCGTGCACGCTACAAGGTACACATAACACTTGTCACACATGCAGTTCGATTATTCTATCCATATTCTATTACTGAGTTATGATCATCATTTCTGAAATTACGTGTAAGTCTAACTACCCTGTGAAACTTTCCTCCGTATTTTCTAACATTAAACCATCTCATTAATTGTATTTGGATATCTGACATGACAAAGACTTAATGTGGATCCCCTATGCTGCTGTTCATAATCACATGGGTCATTAACTACACTTGGACTCCAGATTGGTCTAGCCTCATAGATTGGCTATAAATCTCTTCTTTTTCAGCCATTCTTATTCATACAATTTTCACTATCCTTCCCTCAGTAATGGCTCAACCAAGAAAAATAACGGCAGAAAAAGACTACCTGAAAACTTTCGAAGAGGGCCGGTTTTCTCCTTATTTTGACACCGAAATCATACGTCGCGGATGGACGCCCCTTCTATATCATTCAGCAGCTGGTTATTCCCGAGAATTGGTTTTGATGTTCTACCAATTTAGCGGATATGAAGATGGAAAATTCTACTTCAATGCCTATGGACAACGATTGGAATTAAATAAGGAAATGATCTCCGACATACTTCAAATCCCAATAAAACATAGGAGTCCCTTGTTCAAGAGTCATCATTCGATTCAAGAAAAAACTTTATCTGCGAGCTACAGATCTCATGGTGGCGCGTCGAAAATACACATCACATGGTTCTTCAACGCTCTTTGAAACGAGAATCAACGTGTTGTGCTCCTTTGGTTGGGACATAATGTGGTAGGTACATCACACCAATCAGAAGTCACAAAGCCTCAACTTCACCTACTTTGGATTTTGCAAACTCAAAGAGATGACTTTTGTCCGATCCAACACCTCACGGAACGTAATCACCAAGAAAACAAGAAGGTCGACACCTCTACCCACTTTGGTAACGCAGATTATGATGCGTTGGGGTTATCCAATAATTTCTCGGAGACACCCCCTTCAAAGAGCATATATAAAGGTACTTCAAACAGACTACTCCGTTGGTTTTGGACTCGATACGATCGATAGATGAGCGAGAACACCCCAAGCTCAAATTCGACCATTTATTTGATGAAAATGTCATGTTTGAATATTATTAATCCCATGGAAGGCATTAAACTTCTTCATCGGGGTTTGAGGGAACTACTGTGCTCGTCGTAATATCATCATCACAACTCTTGAGATTTCCAAGATCGTCAAGCAACGCATGATGTTGAACAGGAGGAGATCTTGGAAAATCATTCTCAATCCTTGCAAAATCACGCTCTCCTAATGGAAAATCAAACTGTACTCTCTGCCAGCCAAAGGGACATTCAGATGCAGCTCGGCCAACAAATAGTAGACCTAAACAGTTTGGTGCAAAATATGCATCTCCAAGATCAATATAAGAATCCATGATATTACTAAGTCAATAAGTATATAATCATCTATGTTATTACGTTTTTCCATCTTACTTTGTATTTTGTCTTATCTTTTTGTCTTCTTTTGTATGCAATGCTTAATAGGATTGTCATCATTTCCATTGTGACTAATATAATTTTAATATGTGCTACAGGAGGGTCTATTTTCTTACATATTCATTTTTCCATCCAGTTGCCGGTATCGTTACCCATTTCTTTACTTCATCCACCATGGCATCTTCATCAAACATTGCATCTTCATCATCCATGGTACCTCCCAAACTCATTCCCGAAAGCAATCCTTTTCAAGTCTATGATGGATTCCAATGCCTATGGCCATCTCTTCCATGATTACATCACAAACATTGGGTGGTCTTCCCTAATTCTTCAACCCCGACCAAACTTATTCTCCGAAGTTTGGCTGCATACTTTTATGCTAATATGGAAGACACACCAACATTCAACCATGCGCATGGTTTTCTACTTAGACGGGTTCACAATCCGAAGTTGGTGACACACCTCATATCTTTTCTCGAACAAAGAACTTGCCCTATCTTTGGACCTTCCATACCACGAACCTCTTTGCATCTTGGCAAAGTACATCTATCATAATTCTTACCGATTCCTTTCAGTGGCAAAGCGTTTAGCGACTCTTATGGTGATGGTCTTGAGATCAAACGAGAAGAAGATGGCCATGTGCCATGGCTAACATCACCATTCCATTAGCAAGCATGACCATGAACATGGGGACTGCAATGTTATTTGTACTCCTAAACATTATGGGAGATTGGCATTTTCTCCGCCAATGAGGTTGCTGCGTTGTATTGATTGCACTAGCTCGGGGTCATGCATTATTTAACATTTTAGGTTGTGTTATCTCCGGCTGAAAACGAGCTCACACTTTTCGGGATCAGTATATACTTTTACCACCACCGCTATGTCGAATCATGAAGACACATTTCCCACGGTTTGCGCCACTTTTCATGATCGGGTCAAGGTAGATTCCATGTGCCCAAAGAAAGCGAATCATTCGCTCATTGAGGTTTCGTCAATGGAAGCGTCCCTTCGACACGAGGCATGTTCGATGTTACCCAAAGGACGAAAAAGATGAAGACCAATTTGAGGGAATCAGGAGACAAAGAATGGGCAGAAATTTGGCGGACTATTATCTATTGGCGATGCTAAGGAAATACATTTCCTTAAAGAGGACGCCAGACCTTCACGTCCTGCTGGATGGTAAACTTGAGTTTGCCATTGTACATATATCTAGCTAAACCTTATGTTTGGTGTGCTATTGTTTTTCATGTTTCGTATGCTATGGTTCATTATTTCGTGTGCTATGTATCGTGTGCTATGTTTAGTGTGCTATTGAACATTTTCTTGTTCTTTCTGAATAATATATTATGATCTCCAACCTCTCTGTTCCAGCAATCTAGCCCTAATTTTGCTCACGGTTCTCAGGTACTTTCTCTCTTTAATTATTGATCCTTCGAGGACTAAGCGTCATTCTGTTTGAATATTGGGAAGTGGATATTCTGATGAGTTTGGGCAGAGGCTTAGGTCGTCCCATAAGGGTGGATATGAACTCATTGGAATGTACAAATGGGTATTATGCTAGTGTATTGGTTGAAATTGATTTAACAAATCCTATCCCTGATCAGATATTTATGGAAGTTCCTGAACTAGGTGTCGAATTTTGGCAGAATATTCAATTTGGAACTATTCCCAAGTTTTGTAATCATTGTAGCATCGTGGGTCATCTAGTGGCAGAGTGTAGACGAGTGAGAAATGGGAATAACAATGAATCAAGCCAGGGGATTCGTCAGACAACACAAGGTTCAGATAAAGGCAAGGAACAAGTTACAACTGAACCACAAGAACCTCAAGGTAACAAGAGAAGGTTGTCTAAAAGTCAGAAAAAGAGACTTAAGAGAAATAATCAAGCTGCAGAATGGAGACAGATTAACCAGGAAGCGTCTACAAGCAATGGAAACACCGATATGATGCAACAAAGAATGTCAAAATCTAGATCAAGCCAACCCCGTAGTTTAGTTTAAAGAAGAACGGCCGGGTTGATAAATCAAAATGGAATAACAGTAGAAAGCCAGGTAGATGGAAGTGGTTTGCAGTGTAGTGGAAGTACGAGCATTGTTGTATGGCAGGAAACTAGAGTGAATCTTGAACAGGGAGATGAGTCGATCGAGCAGTCACTTATCAGTACTGAAAATGAATGTGATCCTACTATCTTGGATTTAATGGAGGAGGAGCTGCACAGGGCTTTCAATTTGGAAGCTAGTAGATTCCAATTACTGACTGATATAAATGAGAATGAAGAATCTCTAGACATTGAGGAGCCTGAAACTGAAACTGAAATGGTTTTCTTTCATGACCAAGTCATTGAACATTGTTGTGATAAGACACAAGGCACGCCAGATGTTGCGTCGGCCAGTGAAGTGAAGACAAGGTCAGGTAGAGACTGCAGTGAGAACAGTAGCCGTGTATCTACACCAAAGTCTCAGAGCAAAGGAAAGAAGGGTAGGGGCAGACCTAAGGGCTCCAAGAACAAAAACCATAGATGATTACATCCATGTGCTTTTGGAATGTTAGAGGTACCAATGATATTGAGAAGGCAAGGGAGATTAATAATGTTAGGGTAAACAAGAAGTTGAGTGTATTTTGCTTACTTGAAACAAAGGTAAGGCAGGAGAAATATGATCTTATTCGTAATATTTGTTGTCCGCGTTGGGAACACATAAATAATTACAGCAAGGATCCGGCAGGCAGAATCTGGGTGTGTTGGGACCCATACAAGATAGAGATTGTGAAATTACAGGAATCAGACCAGTTCATACATTGCCAGGTGTTGTTTAAGCCGACTAATGAAGTTTTTCTTATTACGGTAGTGTATGCAAGAAATGCTAAGACTCTTAGGCTTAATCTATGGAGGGATATTAGCACTATCCAGACAACAGTTTCTGGTCCTTGGGCTGTTGTTGGTGATTTCAATAACATAAGTAAGGCTGAAGAAAGGGTGGGAGGAAGTCCGATGCATCCGCGAGAAGTTATGGAGTTTGTAGAATGTATCGTAAAGCGGTTTATCCGACTTGAGCTTTAATGGTTTCTTCTACACGTGGAACAACAAAGTGGTAGGAAACGGCAGGATTATGTCTAAGATTGATAGATGCTTGGTGAACAGCTTATGGAATGATACGTACCCTACATCGATGGTGGAATTCTTACCTCATGGTATCTCAGACCATTCTCCAGGTCTTCTTTTCTGGTATGATTATGAAAGCAAAGCGCTACCGTTTAGATTCAAGAGTTACTGGGTGGAGCATCAGGAGTTCCAGAACATGCTGGCTGAAGTATGGGCAACTCAGTTGTACTCCAATCCTATGTATATTCTGATGCAAAAACTCAAAATGTTGAAGTCCAGGATCAAACCATGGGCTAGAAATAATTTTGCCAATCTCCATTCTAGAGTTGAGCAGGCAAGGGAATTTCTATATGATGTGCAAAGACAGCTGCAAGCTAAACCATGGGACAAGTTCTTAGGGCAAAATGAAAAAATTGCCCTAGAGAAATATAGCGAACTAGCTAGAATGGAAGTTGCGGATATTAAATCCAAACAGGATGAAACCTGGACAAGAGTGGGAGATAAATGTACAGCATATTTCTTCAAAACTCTTGAGGAAAAGAAGGCAAAGAGTGGTATATGGTGTCTTCGACGCGAATGGAGGCACGGTTACTGAGGACGTGATGTAATTAAAGCCTTTGTTGAATATTATGGTGAGATTCTGGGAACTGAGGCAGGAGAGATAAGTGGAGAGGATTTCTTCAATTGCTTTCAAGTCAAATCCTATCTATCACCTGCCATGCAAGCACAAATGGAAATGGAGATATCGACTGTAGAAGTTAAGGAAGCTCTTTTTGGTATGAAGGAGAATGCAGCTCCGGGTCCTGATGGGTTCACTCCGTATTTCTTCAGGAGTTGTTGGTCCACTGTTAGGCATGACTTCACTAATGCTATACTTAATGCTTTTAAATTCTTCAAATTTCCTAGAGGGGTTAATGCCACATTTATATGCCTCATTCCTAAGGTTAACAATCCCTCTAAGGTTGAAGATTTTTTCGCCCCTATCAAGCTTATGTAACACAGTGTATAAGTGCATTTCTAAAATCATAGCAAATAGAATAAAGATGGTCATCAATGATATTATTCATGCTAATCAGTCGGCTTTCATTCCTGACAGATCAATACAAGATAATATACTTTTGTCTCATGAACTTCTCAGAGGTTATGACAGGAAGTATGGTAGCCCCAGATGTTCGATAAAGCTTGATATAAGGAAAGCTTATGACACAGTGAGCTGGGAATCTATCTTAGCCATGATCAAAGTGTTTAAATTCCCTGAAGCTATGTATAAATGGATCGAGATGTGCATTTCTACTCCATCGTATTCCATTCTCATCAATGGCGCTCCTGAAGGTTTTATTGCAGGCAAAAAGGGCATTCGCCAAGGTGATCCTTTATCACCGTATCTGTTTGTGATGATAATGGAAATTCTCAGTGGGCTTCTCATGTAAAGCATCAATAACAAAAGCATTACGTTCCATTCCAAATGCAGCAAGGTGAGATTGACACACTTAGCATTTGCTGATGATGTGTTAATGTTTTGTAAAGGCGACACGGTTTCAGTTCAAGCTATTAAAGACTGTCTACAAGGATTTGGAGAGGCAACTGGGCTAAGGATTAATAATCATAAGACTTCCTTGTTAGCAGGAGGTCTTAATCAGCAGGATGCTAAAGCTTTAGCTGAGATGATGGGGATTGAATTGATTAGACCTCCAGTGAGATATCTTGGGCTACCTCTCATTTCGGCAAGACTGGGAATAAGGGAATGTCAACCATTAATAGAGAAGGTTACTAGCAAGATTTCGAATTGGAAATCAAAGTTGTTGTCTCATGCAGGAAGACTACAAGTCATAAACTCTGTCCTTAATGCTTTTCATACTTATTGGTCTAGAACCTTCATTTTACCTTCCACAGTTCTTGAACATGTGCAACAGATTTGTGCACAATTCTTGTGGACTGGATCTACAGTAAAGAAAGGGCATCATCAAGCGAGTTGGAGTACTGTTTGTCTTTCGAAAGAGGAGGGAGGACTGGGAGTAATGAATTTACAACGGTGGAATATTGGTGCCTTCTGTGGACTGATTTTTAAATTGGTTACGAGAGAAGATACGATATGGGTTGACTGGACATGGAAGCAGCATATCAAAGACAAATTCTTCTGGACCATGAGCATACCAAAAGACTGCTCATGGAATTGGAGAAATATTTTGGCGTCTCGAAAGGAGGCTAAAAGATTTATCAGATATGAAATAGCAAATGGGGCAGACACTCTATTATGGCACGACATATGGTGTGCTCGTTCTCCTTTGATTGAGGACGCAGAGGCGAGAGCAGCTTGGGATTTTCAGCTGAATGCTACAGTAGAGGTGCTTATTTCGAATGGCAGATGGAATGAAGAAGTACACGGTATGCAAGATGCAGTTTTGAAGCAGGACATTTTGGAGGTGCAAATTAACTCTCATCTAGATAGTGATTTCATTGTATGGACTCCTCATCAGAGTGGTAGGTTCAATTCCAAGAGCGCATATGAAGCTTTGTCGAGGAAAAGGGAGAAGAAACCCGGGTACGGTTTGGTATGGGGAAGGTTGGTATTGCTGCAGCACTCATTTACAACATGGCAACTATTCTCTAATAGTATGCCGACTCAAGACAGGTTAGTTAAAAAAAAAATTATGCACCAATCTTCATGTTGTCTATGTGAAAGCAGCAGAGAATATTCAGATCATCTTTTCTTTGAATGTACCTATTCAAGGGAACTATTTGATAGAGTAAAACAACTCCTTGGTATCTTTACTGATGTGAGCAATGCGAACAAAGAATGGGTCTCGATTATCCGAAGCTGTAAAAACTCAGATGTGGGAGAGATTTTGAAGGTATTCATTTGTGCTTCGGTGGATAGTATTTGGAAAGAACGCAATGCAAGAAGATTTCAGCACAATGCGAAACCAGTTGAGGTGGTATTTAATAAGCTAGTGCGTGATTTGAGAAACTATCTTCAAGTTACTAGACCGAAATCGGTGGATGATTGCATGTGGAAGATGTCTGTTTGTCAGACTAGGTATTACTACTCTTTTCAAACAGCAGAGACATACAAATTGTTCATGGATTCCCCCCGCGGGTAATAGGTTGAAAGCTAACACAGATGGTGCTTTAGATGACAATGGTCCAGGTCATGGAGGTGTTATTAGAAATAATGAAGAAAAGGGTATTGGCTGCGTTACGTGGAAGTGGAGGACTTGGCGCCGCTTTTATTCCAAGAACTAAAAGCGATAGAGGTATGTATAGAGAGATGTTTGGCGTAAGGCTTTTTAGAAGTTGAAATTGAATCGGACTCCTTAAGAGCCATCAAAGCGATAAATAAAGAAGAGAAACCACCTTGGTAATCGGGTCGAGATGTGATGGCGTGATTGAAAGGAAGAAAGATGGATTCAGATTCATAACCTTTACTCATGTGTTTCGTGGAAGTGAATAGGGTAGCGGATTATTTTGCTAGTTTGCATGGAAATGGTGAATTTTCTACGGTTCACTTTGCACATCCATTAGATTTTCCTGTGTAAGGAAATTGTAAAAAGAGGATGCGAAAGTGGTAACATCTATGTAAGGAAAAGTTAATTTAATGCGGTGGGGGTCTGCTTTAACCCTAGCTTATTTGGAAAAAAAAAAAAATCATTACGTTTGGGGGTGCTTTAAACAGAGCAAAAAATTAGGCATCTTGTAGCCTATATATAGTTTTTATTTTTCATGATTAATAATTGTACTTAGTGACAAAGTCTTGTTTCCTTTTAAATGATGAAAATTGTCTAGAAATCTCACATTAGTATCCGAATTAGGATTTGTTTTAAGAAACTTTAAATAATACGCATGCAATAGTTTATACATCTTTTCATGAATATTCATGTACTGAGTATCATCGATTGTACATGGCGGTAAGTTCTCGGAACCAACGGTTAGTTACTTAAACTATAAATCTGTGAGAATCTAACCAAAACCTTGACATTAGTGATTTGTGTGTGATGACACAAAGGAGTAGTTTTTCCGATTAGAGAAATCACGCGTCTACTTACTTGATCACCACCCAAACCCTAGGCGAGAATTTAGGCCTTCTTTGGATCGACATAGCTAAAAATTCTTACCTGTTACAAATTTTACCGCTAGTCACTCCACTGAACCGTTCATCAAACCTTTCACTTTCACCAAAAATTCCTTACCCATTTATTAAACCAAATAAAAGAACCTATCTAAGTGATGAGTATGAGAAATAGGATGAAATGTGGAAAGAATAAAGAGAAAGACTTGTCCCAAATAAAAGTCAGTTACTTGCTTCAGGAAAGAAAAATAGAATCATGTTTTTAAGCCATCTAAAAAAAAAAAAAAAAAAAAGATATAATAATAAATCCATTAGAGGCTTAAGAACAAGGTTATAAAGCTCAGTTAGAAGAAGGAAAGAAAACAAGGATTTCTCTAGTGTAAATATATGAAGTCCCTATTCTCTCATACTCGTAAATTTTGATTATCCATTTTCATTTTCTTGTACACTATCCACCTAAGCCCCACAATACCTAATAAAGACCTCTAGCTCAATTAGGAGTAGGGTGGTGTGATAATAAGTAGTAGGCGTGATTGATCGACATCGGCTCCTCTCGACCGTCATTGAGATGTGAGGAAATGTGTGCCCACCGCATTAACCGGAGTTAACAAAACCCGAGTGGAAAAATTTTGAGTGAATTTGTGTTTCAACACATACCGCGGAGAACTCATTTAGGTGCACGCTCTCCAAGGGATCCGTAAAACAACCCTCGCTAGTATATTTCAATGAAAAGTTCACTTCGCATGAATAATCATATGTAGATGTTTTAATTATTGAATACATATTAACTTGAGTTTCAAAGAAATCAATCCTCGCTCCTCGCTAAGGAGATGTATGGATATATGAGATTAATTTAAGAAACGAAGTTTCACATCGAAGTCGTTGTAGTATAAATGAAGTTTGTGAGTATCTTTTCGGAAAACTCTCACGAGGTTATAACTCGCCCACTAGGGAATTCCTAGTGGTTTAAGGCCTTGTTGCATATGGTCAATGCAACCGCGACTCGCTAAAACAAGAATTAGTTTAGGACTACACATTTTGGCCACTTATCTATTTTAGTGTCTCTTCTTTGCTTCGAGGACAAACAAAAAATCTTGTTTGGGGTAGTGTGATAAGCACCCAAAAGTGTATTATGAAACCCCATTGAGACATATAAATTTGGTTAATTATGTGTTTAATAATCATGAAATAAATATGTTTTCATATTTGCGTGTATTTGCAAAGAAACATGGAAATATTGGTTAAACCGCGATAAAAGCACGAGGAACGACGTATATATGAATTCTTCCAAATCCGCACAGAAGCATCAAACTTCCAAAGCTCCTACCTCTCGAACCAGGACTCCAAATGCGACAAGAGAGCTGCTCAGACAATCAGGGCGATGAATTATACGCATAGGCGGGAAGTTGTAAAACTGCCCAAAATACCGGACCGCCACTGGACTGCATATGGACCCACTATACTGGACAAGATTGGATGAGTCATCAATCATGGAGCATGTCAAGACAAAAATAACAAATTATTGGTGCAAAGTTGACACCTTGCATGTAATAAATTAGATTAGGTGTTAATAGTGAAAAAAGGCAAGGTGTCACTTTGTTTTAATGTGGTGGATAAAAATGAATTAATGTGGTTTGATGATTCACGTGGGAGGAAATGAGATTTCTCTCAAATGGAGAAGAAATTAGACAAGGGTGGGGGACACTCCATTTACTCCCTTGACTTATTTTCCTCACATGGCATTATTTTAGTTCCTTAGTAAAAAAAAATCATAGGTTAGCTTTTTAGTTTTTGTAAGAAGCTTGTAATAGTTTTAATGGAGGAAACACTTGTTTTCTTCTAGAAAATAAATATATCAAATGAGTTTGATTGTTTATCTTCTTCCTTTCTCTCTCTCTCTTTGTGTTTTTTAGTTTATAAATCCTTGTCCCAAGGATCATGAGCTAACTTCCTTTTGGGGAGTTAATCCAACTCATATGAGGGTAAATCAATTTTTGTTGGTTTGGTAGGTTGTTAGGAAGAACAACTAGCTCTACACCCTATCCCAAAATGATAGTTGGTGTAGTGTCTAGTTAGGAATCAAAGCAATGAGCTTAGAGATAAGTCATTGTTTAGTTCCACTTGCTAGCATATGTGAGCTCTTAAGTGAGCCATACATGCTAGGGATCAAATCTTTTCTTCCATTAGGGGCTTGTCTATGAGTCTAGGAAGGATCAAATAACCTTTTTCAAATCAACATCTAATGATAGTTTCACATGAGGAGGATTAACTCTCCACCTTTTCTTTCAAATCTCTATTTTGGTATTTAGTGCATGTTTTCAAACTTTAATGTCTTTCTTAATGTTTGTGTAGGAAGGAAATCCTAGCTTTAATATTATAACCTTACTCCTTAGTTCCCTTAATTGTAACATCCAATTTGTAGTTGTTCTAAACTTTAAGTTAGTTCGAATCCTTATTCAAACTCTACGAAACAAAGATCGTGAGTAAGGAACCTTGAGTGCTTTTGCATCAATTTAGAGAGTTCAAACCTCTAAGTAGTGTTAAACAAGTATATATCAAGTTTGGGTAGTGGATTTCTGGATTGATGATGTTGTATATGGGAGGAGAAAAGAGAAAGATGGAAACACTGAAAAGGTGGTAGAATTTGCTTTCAGCAACGGAGTTCAGAACAAATTTGATGGTGTTGTATATGGAAGGAGAGAAGAGAAACAAGGAAACACTGAAAAGACAAAAGAATTTGTCTTTGCAGCTGCACAAGAAGCTCATGTATCGGATAAAGAAAGAGAAGAAGAGAACATTAGTGTTTTTTTTTTGTTTATTGATGATATTTCGTTTATTATTATGTTGTAGGATCTGGAGTCGCAATTTATGAATGTTGATCTGACAGAACATTTCATAACTGACAGGGTACTTTTCCTTCTTATAAGTTTTAGTTTTTCTCTTTATGATTTGTTAAAATTATATGTTTTTTGTTTGAATTGTAGGTCTTTGAGAGTCGTGGAAGAACTTATCGGATGGATCATTAATAATAGGGATGGAAACTGGTTCCATTGTTGTGATCAAGAAATCTTATCATTCTTCAAAAGGAAGGACACCCAGGTTGTTCCTTGGTTGTGAAAGGAGTGGGAAGTTTGGTATACATAAGAAAATAGTCAAGGATCAACATGAGAAAAGGAAAAGAAATATAAAGAGTGGCACAAAGAAGTGTGATTGTCCCTTCTTGCTTAGGGGGATTTACTTGCCTAGGTGTGATGATAAGTGGAAGGTGAGTGTTGAATGTGGTCTTCACAACCACCCGCCGAAAACCGACTTAGGGGGTCATACATATGGGGGTAGGCTAACACTTGAGGAGCAAAAGGTTTTGTTTCATATGACCTTACGTGAGTCAAGCCAAAACAGGTTCTTAATGTCATCAAAGAGCAAGATCCAAATAATTCTTCTAAGTTGCAACACATATACAATGCACGCGCCAGATAATAAGAAATGTTGAAAAGAATGGAAGATCACAGATGCAACAACTGATGCAATTGGCGGATGAGAACGACTACATTGAATGGAATATCTTGCAGAGTTAATTGATTATGAAAGCTCCTTGAACATAAGAAAATAGTGTCGGATTCAAACTCCTTGAACACGTTGGACTGGAAATGAACCTTCCTATTATCAGTGAGTACCATTTCCTATTATTAAGATGTCAGCTCTTGCACTTTAGAGACGAATTCAAACTTTCTTTTTGCATGGAGGAAACTGATCGACATAAACGAGCTGGTGATGATGTTGAATATGCTTCATCTGCTAATGAAGGAACCGATGGCAACTGGAAAATTCAGAATAAGAGGAAAGATGCTAAAGAAGAAGAAGATGAAGGAGAATTGGAAAACAACAACCTTTCTACATCTAAGAAACCACGTGTAGTGTGGTCAGTTGAGCTCCATCAACAGTTTGTCACTGCAGTGAACCAACTTGGAATTGGCAGTATGAACTTTGAGAAAATATTTATGGTTAGGAAAGATTTCTGTTGTCATTAATATGTAATGGTAATGTCAACAGTTTAGTTAATGGATGTGGTTGGCTGTTGGTATAAAATTTTACTCCTGTGGACAATTCTGATGTTTTTTATACAAGGTTCTCAGACATGTTTCTACGATTAAAGATTTTAGTTGTTGTTTCATTTGGATAGATCTTTTTTATTGTGGTTGCAACTTTTTCAAATGTTCTGCTGCATCGTATAGCTAATCACATCATGCACATCCACAAACATTCCCTTACAAGCGTATCCAGCAACAAAAGTATTGTACATAAAAATGCAAGGCCTGATTCCCATAGCTATCATCTCTGACATTGTTCTCAGAGCCTCCTGCATGGGTCCTTGCGTGCAAAACCCTTTGCTCACATAGTTGTAAGATACAAGGTCTGGTTTCAATTTAACTTTCTATATCCCCTTGAGGATCTCTTCTGCTTTCCAATAGTCTCCGCCACGTGCATACATGTCCATCAAGCTGTTGTAGGTAATAAGATCTGGTTCCAAACCACTTTCACGGATTTTCTGCACCATTTCCTGTGGTTGGTTATACTTCCTGTTCTTTGCAAATATGGAAAGCATTGAATTGCAGACGACCAAGTCAGGTTTGTATCCTTTCTTTCCTAACTCTTTGAATGCTCCTCTCCATGCCCCTCAGTGCTCTACACTTGGAATTTGCAAGAACGAGAGTTCTCAAGAGCATCCAACTTGGGAAGATCTCTCCACTGTAGATTTCTTCTTCAATTGCCTCTATCCCTCTAATATTCCCCCCCTTTGCATAACAATGAAGCATCAAGGACAGTGATGTTTCATTAGGCTTGAAGCCCTTGCTCTTCATGTCCAAAATCATTGCTTCTACTGCTTTCGAATCACCTCTGCGGGCCAGCACATTCAGAAGTGAATTGTAAGTAGTAACTGAAGGTCTAAATCCCACTCTGATTATCTCATCATACATTTTTAATGCGACAATCCCTGAGCCACATTGACCATAAGCACTAATTAAAGTATTGAATGTATCACGGTCTGGCTCAAACCCGCAATTCTTCATTTCTTTAAAAACCCTGTTCACATACAAAAAATGCAAGCAGCAATTCAGCAAATATACATGTAATACAATTGTCTATAGGTGCCATTGGGGTATTCTGTGAACAAGTTCGATAAAAAATGCATAATTTTGCTTTGTGACTGCTCTAGCAATATAGGCAAAGCTTATAGTGCTAAACTGTTTGCATATTGCTTCAGAGTTGCTTATACCTGTTTAAATTGGCTTATACCCGTATTTTCAGCATATTACATTAAAACACTAACCTACAAGCTACCTACTCATTTCTATATATTTAGCTACCTACAAGCTATCTAGGGCTTCTCCATATTTTCTTACGTCCGATTATGCCAAGAGATAGGGCCACATGAAAAATTTAAGAACTAACTGATGGTCTACGCAGGTCCTCGCTAGAAATATTCTGAGGACCAAGTCACAAGGTCTACACAGACAGCAAGGTTCATTACAATAAAACTAAGAAAAACCAACTGAATATCCAACTCTAACATGCATCGCACTCAACATTAGCTGGCTATAGGCTGTTACATGAGCTACAATCTGGCATGTGATGTGCTGTGTCAGCATCATTGTTTAAGAAAATTGTAAAACTTTGAGGCAGATTTTCAACTCAAAGTTGTTAAGCAGCATAGATCCCATCTATATTAGCGGCAGGGGTAACAACTAAAGCTTTCAAGCAGCATAACTCTATTGGACATCCAAAGCCTATCACAATACTAATCGTCAGGGGAAAATAGACTGATACACCTCACAGATACATTAATTGCTGATGTGATACATGAAATAGAATACATTTGATTCACAGATATTATTTACCCCGTTGAAACATCAAACAAGTACACAATTATTATTCATTTGGTGAGGTTCTCAAACAACAGGCAATGAAAATGATGCATTGCTTTCTCAACAGTGGGAGCATACCTGCCAGTGCAGTATGCTGGTGATTCCAGGCCCTTTTGAACACCTTCACACAATGTAATGTCTTCCATCTACAATAAGTAGATAGATTTTTCAGGAAAAGGGAAGGGGGACACAAATTATTTCTTTAATAAAAGCATTTGACAGTTCAAACCTGGACTCTTTCACTTTCTGCTAAACTACTTTCAATAAAAGATTTGTCATCCTGAGGCATTAGATGAAGAGTAGCTCAATCAGTCGATGGAATTAAAAAATGAGATAGGTTCAACACTTCGACTATGGTTTTGACTTTTTAAGTGAACACCTATGTTAAATGGACTTAAAAATAATCCAAGTTGGATACGTATCCACATGTCCGTGTCGGACACATTGTATCTGATATACCTTGCTTTTTGATATTTCGCCATGTCAGACACTTCGTATCTGTGCCAGATTTGGACACACCTATATGTGTCACTGTAACTTAGGTGAAAACAAAACACAGAATCGGAGATTTTTCACTTATGGATACTATATTTTACGAAAAGGAAAACAATAGTATCCAACTTTATTGGGCGAAAAAGCATCGACAATGCGGATTTTTGTGATTGGCAAAGATGATCTTAATGATTTTCATACCAAAAGATCACTTCATTTGGAATTTTCAAACCACGACAAAAGCCTGAAAATTCTATGTAAAACTGATGAACTAAAAAAATTGAGAAATATTAAAAACTGCGGGGTACATTTGGCAAGTTCAAACATTTCAAAACCACGTATGATGTTCTTCATGATGTCTAGATCAATCTCCGCAAACATCACATCTTAGTTCCATGCCATTGTATGATATAAGTGATCTTTAGGCGCTAGATTTACTCTTTCTAAAATAAGTGTGGTCAACATGGGTAGTACATGTTAAATCAATACTAATGCTTGAGTGACAAAGAAACTCCACTGCCTCAAACTCCAAACCATGTGATGAGCATGGGGTGACAAATGAGCATGGTGACAAATGACAAACTCACTGGACAAGAACGAACTTCAAATCCATCTGAAGCATTATTGATCTTTAAGTCACATGGGCTAGCCCAAGCCATATGGCACGGCAATGCCTGTTGCAATTTGCAAATTGTGGCGGTATAATGGAATCTACAGCCCATTCTATATAAATGCGACATACCTTGAGAGAAGATTCGAGAAAGTAGTCAAATATCACTTGGCACTTATTAGGCCCAAGTGGAAGTACTAGATTAGTATCCATCCAAGGACCGTACCTACAAAACCAAAACTTCGGCATTAGGGAAAAACTGTGTGAAGTGGGTGAGACAGGAAAATCAAGAATGAAACAGAAAGAGAGTACCTATTTATCATAAAGTTTGGGTAGACGAATGCATAAATGGCTTTTGATCCAAGTCGATCACACTCATCTTTATTTCCTGTCACTCCACTCTCACATATTTGGAGACTAACCTTCTCAAATATCTATGACATCAACAACACCAACAAACGAATATATTGCAAATTAAATGAGGAGAAACATTGAAGAAGAAGAAAAAAATGAAAATGGGGGAAAGAAAGGAAGAGAGAGTAAATCTCACAGCCAATTCCATTCTGAAGCATATCTATCACACAGTCTAAGATAATACTAAAAGGCCAAAATATTAAACAGGTAACGAACATACTGTTGTGGAATAGGACTCGAGCTTAAGGCCAGATCAACCTCTTCCACAAATTCAAGTCACTGCTACAGCTTCCCATTAATCAAAAGCAAAGGGTCACTGGTCAGAGACTGGCTTCCGTTTGGATCATTCACAAGTTTCCAACTACAAGAAAACGCGCTTACATGTTTGCTTTGAATGATGAAAGATCCTAATCAACTCTTAAAAGAGGATCCTAAAGGGCAAGGGTACATGAGCTAATAAAAATTAATCTTACAAGTGCAAGATATCCTCACCTGTGCAGAAAGAATAAAGGTGAGACCCACATTCAGTCACTCTTCCAGAAATGCAGACGTGCAACCATTAGAATCAATCTTTTCCCTTAGACGCCACTGTCACCAACAAAAATAGTAAATACTCAATATTGAGTTCGTATACAGTTAAAGGATTTGACAAGTCCCTTTCCCTGATAACTTCCAAAACATGTGGCTACACACGTTCCCACCAACACACCCACAGCCACACCAAGTCACCAACCACCCAGTATGTGGTGGAAGTATTTGCCAAATCCCTTCCCCAAATAATCACACACAACAATACTTCCTAGATATTGACAAATTACCTGACAGAGTATGTAATCATACCCAGCACTTGCTGTGATATCTCTTGACATGAGGCTAAACATGAAATCTGATGCAAAAGAAACATGCACATCAAATGACGATAATAAACAAAATGATGATATAGCAGTAGTGACAGGTAACAACAAGGTCCTTTTTTAACAACATTAGCAAAAGTCACAAGAACTCAGGAGAGAAAAAAAGAGTCCCAATTAAACCCATTCTTCTCGCCTCAAATCTCTCCTTCCTGCACATCCGAAATCCTATCTTCTCCTTTCACATTTTGTTTTCAAAGCACAAAAAACAAATGGCGAGTGTGCCTTCACTTCACATTGGTTCACCTACAAAGCTCTAATAAGAATAAACCCAAACTTCTCTTCAACACCAAACCCAATACGCAGAACAAGAATTCAAGATAAGATTCGTGAAATATTCATGTCAACATTAAGTTCAACAATTACTGAACGAAAAATTGTGTCTTGGATTAAATCTGAAGGTGATAAGTTATTGAAAGGCGAAAGCATAATATGGATGTTGAAACATTTTATGATGGTAATTAGCTGCTATTGGATCTACTGCTTATCTTGCTGAAACCAAAGACGAGGGTCGAAGGCGGATTCGGCAGATGGCGGGGCGATTTCTAAGGAAGAAAAACAAGTTGAAGCCTCATTAGAGATTGTTAGTTCAATTCTCCACCATCACCCCCAGTGTCGAAACCTTATTTTTATAAATTTTACATGATTACATATTTTGTGTGTTTAAGATATAATTTTATTGGAACAAAACAACAATAAATTAAACCAAAACCTTAAACAGGTGCCAATCAAATTAAGGTTTTTGTATTGAGTTAAAGGTTTTATACAAAACTTAAAGTAATGGCATACCTTATCTTCATCTTTGATTTTCAGCATAACAGCCGGCATATTTGAAGCTTAATAGAACACGAAGTGGGTTTTTGATAGTGAGAGAGTTCGAGGAGAGAGATAGTAGCGAAACCTGTTTTAGTTTAGGATGAATCAACCACATTTTCTGATGAGAGGAAGTTTTTGGAGCAATTTAGTGTTAAATGAAGCAAAATATGCGTGGGAAAAAGAGGTGGCAGAGTCAAATTTGAATAGAATTTGATATACAATGGCCGCTTAAAACATATGTTATAAAATTTGTTAGGCCTAGACCAATAGTAAATGTAGAGGTTTCTAACACAATAACTTCTACCCTATTTTGCAAGTACGCGGACATTTACGGGGATTCGGTTATATCTCAAAAATATAAGACGCGGACACAGCAAAAGACGTGGAAATTAATTAATATTTATAATTTTATTTTATATAAATTGAACATTAAAAACTAAATTAAATGAATCAACAAAATTGAGTTTTTTAATATTATTTTGATTTATTTTTTATTTTTTTGGGTCAAAATCCGCGTCCTAACCATGTTGACCCGCGTCCGGACTGCGCCTTGACCCGTGTCCAGTTTAGTTGACTGTGTTGACCGCGTTCGACGCCTGTCCATGCCGCGTCCGTGTCCACGTCCACGTCGGACGTCCGACGCGTGGCCGACGCGGACACAGCCCATGGGTTGGTGCGTCCATGCTTTAGAGCTTCTACCTAATTGAAAAAAAAAAAAAAAAAAAAAAAAAATCTAATTTAAGATAGATAGGGTGATTTAGCTTTAGGTCCTCCCAATAATATGGGTATTTGCATTGGATCCAAAGTTTTTCGTTTCTTAGCTTTAGGTATCCCTATCGTTAGTTGATCGTCATTTACCAAGTTTGACCGTCTGTTGTGGTGTGTCTTTTGTCATGCCCTTTCAAAATGTCACAACTACCCTCACACATTTTGCATGTGCCCATGCCATAAAACTCAAAATCCAAATTTCAAATTACCCAACACGTGTCATAATCGTGGCTCCTAATAGAGTGGAGGCTGCAAACATGAAGAAGCTCGCTATTGAAAAATCTCTTCGGAAGTGGAGAACTAATCATGGCCATAATATCCAAATTTAAGATATATACAAAACTATAATCCTACGAAAAGCGAACTTCCAATCACTTAGTAAAACCTAATCTATTAACCTAAAAAAAACAATTGCACTACACATATCGAAAAACCAGGTAACCTATTTTCTTCCTCTTCTCCATTATTTACAATTATTTTATTGACTTCATTTTATTATGTGTATTGTCGATAATGGCGTATGAAAATTACAGCTAATGTAAAAAAAATTGTTTAAGGAAATTCTATAAGCATGACTTAACATTCAACAAGATCCGGTCTACAACACAGAATTAGAGAACGGACGATTCAAAAGCATTGTAACATTAAAGGTACCAAAAGACTTATTCTTTAACAATGAAGACGTCGTAGTTAAAGAAATTAGGGGTGTCTCTTTTTGCCGAATTTCCGATTTTTCCGAAATCCGACCCGAAATTGGTCTGGCTCTGGGTGTAGTTTTCATGGGCCGATTTTCCGATTTTCTGATTTCTGAAAATTCCGAAAAAAAATTGGATCGGATTTGGATATAATTCTAAAATCCGATCCGATCCGAAAATTCCGAAATTTCCGATATTATTGCCAATTTATTCCGAAAATATATACTTCTCTCACTATCCACTTGATTAGATCTCGATCGTTCATTCATTTTCTAGTTTTTTACTTTCAAAAACAAAACAAAAACATAACCTAGCCGCTACTTCCCACTTGAATTGGACCACTCTCATTGTCATTACAATCACCCCGCCATAACAACAATGATAAAAAAAAAAATGTCATTGAGTCATACAATGACTTCGGACCAATCCAAAAGCCAAATTCAATAGATAGAATATTATGTAAAGCTACTTAGAGTCCAAGACCATAATCCATTATTTATGCAGACACTTCACGCTTTTAATTTCCACACACGAAAAAGATTGAAACATTACAAATACCCGGACCTCAAATGGAATGCAATGCTTGCTATTGGTGGTTGCGGTTCTTTTTCTCGTTTTTCTTGGATCACTTGTTTGAATGAAAATGAGTTTTCTCAGTAAACAAGTGCGTATTGTTGTTGGTGCATTGGTGTTGTGGACATGGTTTTCTCTCCCTACAATGAACATTGGCGTATGATATTCCAAAAATAATTGAAAGTAAAGAGATCTTTAAAAATTTACCAAGTATTCCGAAATTTTCGAGTTATTCCGAAATTTTCGAAAGTTCCGAAATTGGAAATATATTTTGAATCCGAAAAAAAATTGGATCGGATTTGGCTAGCATATTAGGTTCCGAAAACAATTTGGAAAAATTCCGAAGGAGGTTAATCCGATCCGATCCGATCCGAAGTCACCCCTAAAAGAAATTGATAGAAGCACTACATATTCTGTTGCAAAAGCAGAGGATTCAACAGCTTTTCACGCAATACAGTTTATAAATGATGAATATGATATGGAAATTGAAGACTTCAATTTCAAATAACTTACGAATAAAAGAAAAGAAGTTGAAGAGAAACAGAATCAACTTGACATTCTCAAAAATATTATGCTAGATTGTTTGGTTGATGATAAACACAACAAAGATAAGATATATTGTCTCGAATAAAAAATTAAATGAATGAAGGACATGGAGAGTTCCATAATAAAGAAAATAAAACCATGATGATTAGTACTTGAATACCAAAATTTTATTATGTTGGTCACTTATTATTTTTTTATGTTGAACGCTTATTTTAAACTTTATATATATATATATATATATATATATATATATATATATATATATATATATATATATATATATATATATATATATATATATATATATTAATTTCATTTATTTACTTTATTTGTAGCAAAATAATGGTGTTTTGAAATAAGAATGTAGTTTGAGAAAAGTGAACTTCCAATCATTTAGTAAAACCGAAAAACCAGGTAGCTTATTTTCTTCCTATTCTCTATTATTTACAATTATTTTCTCACTTCATTTCATATTGAAAATACTGGATTAAGTTTTTTTTTTTTTTGTTATATTAAAGAGTATTGGATCAATAATTTTTAAATTTTATTATGTATATTAGAAATGATGCCTTATGAAAATTACAACTTATGTAAAAAAAAATTTGTTAAAGGAAATTATAGAAACAGGACTTAACGTTCAACAAGATCCGGTCTACAACACATAATTAAATAACGGACGATTCAAAAACACTATAACATTAAAGCTACTGAAATACTTATTATTTAACAATGAAGACATCGTAGTTAAAGAAATTGATGGAAGCACTAGATATTCTATTGCAAAAGCAGAGGATTCAACAGTTTTTCACGCAATACAGTTTATAAAGGATGAACGTGATATGAAAATTAAAGACTTCAATTTCAAAGAAGTTGCGAAGAAAAGAAAAGAGCTTGAAGATAAACAAAATCAACTCAACATCTTCAAAAATATTATACTAGATTGTTTGGTTGATGATAAACACAACAAAGATAAGATAAATTGTCTCGAATAAAAAATTAATTGAATGAAGGACATGGAGAGTTTCAGAATAAAGAAAAGAAAAACATGAGGATTAGTACTTGAATACCAAAAATTTATTATGTTGGTCAAATACTATTTTTTTCTGTTGAACGCTTATTTTAAACTTTATATATGCATTAATTTCATTTATTTACTTCATTTGTAGCAAAATAATGTTGTTTTGAAAGAATAATGTAGTCTGAAGTTTTGAAATAAGAATGTATAGATATAGACTTGCATTTATGTCATATTCGTAGTTAATGTGTTATTCAAACTGTAGCATTAATTAAAAAAGAAGTCTTCTAATTTCACTGAAGTTCATGCCTGACAGGAATGAACCTAAAAACAAACGGACATTAACCCAAATTTATTGGCGAAAGCAATGAAAAATTAACTTTTATAACGAGTAGTTAAGTGGGTGAAATGGTGCGTACTTGAGGATTTCGAACATCATATGCCAATAACTAAAAAAAACAATATTTAGAAATATATGTGGGCCTAAAAGAATGCCTAAAGATCAAGAATAGTGCTATTTTATCTGTTTCATCTTCAAAGATCGTGAGCAAACCATTTTTCGTATACTTTACCAGTAGCTAAGCTATATCCAATAATATAAGCATATGCTATGGTATAAGCTTTTTTCAAACTTGCAAAGTATGAAGACATATTACAATTCAAAAAATAAAAAAGTGCCCTCCAAAAACAAAAAAAACTAATACCAACTTTCTAAAACTAACAAAACAACAGTTGGTATTTTTTAACAATATCCACAACTAGCATATGTGCTTCAGCCTTGGACTTTGCTATCCATTTATGTGTTTGCAAAGCCACACATTTGTCTTCCCAATCTATACTCTGAAATATTACTCTTGATACAGGTTTACTACTAAACCTGTCGAATCAAACATAAAATATTCAATTCAGCCAAAACATAAATTATGAGAAAGAGAATACCCAAGTCCCCAACACATGCACATGTACAACTCAACCTATTTTGTCCCTTAATTATCTTAAGCAATTCGACTAAAACAATATTTGACTAAAACAACGTACACATCCATAGCGTCTATGGTAGTAGATAAGTAAGACTACAATGAATATAAAACCAAGAGAGCAGAGAGTGAGGACTATGAGTTTAGGGGAAATGGGTTTGTGGTTGAATGTGTAAGGAACGATGAGGGAAGAATTTTTACACTTTCACCGAAACAAACTTCAGACGTCAGAACTTCCTCTTTTTTTGTGTTTGAACAATTAAATCTCAGTTCACGTGGTCTTCCAATGACAAATGAAAAAAACTAAATAAACCAAAAAAACGAAATTGAAAATAAGCAGAGACCAAACCAAATCAACATAGCCCATTTCAAAGCCCATTTCAATGCTCATAAACAATTAAACAAGTGTTTACAATGTGTCTTATTTTCAAAGCTATGTTACCATTTTCAGTCTTTTGTTATCAGTGAATTTTCACTGATAACAAAATCCACAGCTAGCATATGTGCTTTCAAAACTTTAGACTTTTGCTATCCATTTATGTGTTTGCAAAGCCACACATTTGTCTTCCCAATCCATACTCTGAAATATTATTCATGATGCATGTTTACTACTAAACATGTCGAATAAAACATAAAATATTCAATTCAGCCAAAACATAAATTAGGAAAAAGAAAACACCCAAGTCCCAAAAACATGTACATGTACAACTCATCCTATTTTGTCTCTTAAGTATCTTGAGCAATTCGACTAAAACAATATTTGACTAAAACAACTTACCCATCCATGGCGTCTATGGTAGTAGATAAGTAAGACTACAATGAATATGAAACCAAGAGAGCAGAGAGCGAAGAGCGAAGACTATGAGTTTAGGGGAAATAGGTTTGTGGCTGAATGTGTAAGGAACGATGAGGGAAAAACTTCTACACTTTCACTGAAACAAACTTCAGACGTCAGAACTTTCTCTTTTTCTGTGTTTGAACAATTAAATCTCAGTTCACTTGGTTTTCCAATGACAACTAAAACAAACTAAATAAATTGAAAAAACGAAATTTAAAATAAACTGAGACCAACCCAAAATAACATAGCCCAATTCAAATCCCATTTGAAAGCTCATAAACAAGTGTTTATAAAGTGTCTTATTTTCAAAGCAATAATGTTACACCGACCCACTTATTTAACATTTTAACCTACTATTTAAATCAACTGATGTGTCGAAAATCCTAATAAGTGCAAGTTTATGCATCAACAAAAAATTCTTAATAAATAATACTCTGACCAATAACACATTTTCATTAAAAAAAAATTAACTCAACCACAATTAAATGATTTAACAGACTTTACTATGGGATATGTCTAAGATGCACTATAGCCCTAAGAAATGCTCTATGGGCCTAAGCGATAAAATTGGACTGTATGCGTCAATTTAGTTCCTATTACAGATTACCAAATGGCCTTACGACTTAAGTCCACATTTGTATACGAACCACATTAAAATAAATAAATAAATGATATAAATGCATCTATCTAAAAGTGGATACAAAAACCACTCAATTTTTTGTGAAATTACGGAGAGCATTATCTAATTATACTAATTATTAGTGAGTAGGTGAAACTTTTTCTTGAAGTATGGACGAGATTAGAGATGAAAAAAATAATAGGATTAGTAAAAGATCATTAATCATACTTTCTTGCCTTAACCACTATTAAGTAAAAGGAATCTATACATACTTTAGATCACTATCGAGGAAGAAAAACTCATAGCACAGGCAATCCTTACCTGTGAAGATAGTTTTTTGCTTACTTTAATAAGTGAATTTAGATGAGTGTTAAATATAATATTCATAACTCATAGCTCTACTTAGTTACTAATATTTTTCATAATAATTTAATATAACGACACCCGTTCATAGGACGGGTTCGAAAACTAGTTAAGTTGTATATCCCTAACACTAGTCTTACTATGGTAATTAGACTTTGGTTCAGAAATACTGAAATATTATATTTTAGTCCTACTTCTGCTACTTGACCGTCAGTCAACTCAGTTGACTGTGGTCAATCTGCTTGTCTTTTTGAAATGGCCATATTACCCCGGAGCGTGCCCTAGCTCTCACGTGTTATTCTAAGTTGAATTATTTGGTTCAACATTTGTGGCCATTGATCTCTCAATATGCGCATCTCTAGTAGGACCCAACCAAGACCCAATTACTACGAATGGGTTGGAACAAACCCACCTAATCCTTCTCTTCCACCCGTCTCCATGACAACTAAATCATAACAAAGCATAGATCTTGAACAACCAACCAAGAGAAACTCATCAGTCATCCCCACTTACTAACTAAACCACTTACTTCTAAATTTCATTTCTCCAACTAAAAGCAAAGAAAAAACCACACCCAATCGCAACATTAGATTTTTTTTTTAAAAAAAAGCATCTAAAATCCGAAAAGAACACCCAAATTCAAATCAAAACCCAACTAAAATCATTACTCCCCAGTTGAATCTTCCACTATTTGCATTAAACTTGGTGCATTAAGTACATTGTTTCATAGTGAAATCCATAAATAGTTTGCAAACCCACTCTTGAACAAAGAGTTGCAACCATTGTCAAATAAAACATCAACAAGAGACAAACTATCAGATAACACCGTTGCCAATAATCTAAGACCTATGCTTTTCCTTCTTCTCCTTGAAGAGGGCAATGAGAGAGACACCGGATACCTTGACCACCTTAAACCGTACTCTAGGGATATCACCGACAGCATGTCCCTTTCGTCTAAACCTTGCAATCAACACCTCATCATTTTCTTCTATGTAGTTCAAACAACCATCATTGGGTACAAAAGTAGCCATCTTCTTCCCATTTTTAATCAATTGAACTCTAGCACACCTTCGGATGGTGAGTTGCTCCCATACCACGTATAACAACCCCAATTTTTAAACAACATAAATTAAATTATTTGATTGAAAATAACTATTATATTATGAAGTCTAGCTTATTCTAGAATTTGTTTAGCTATTGTTGATTTTTAAAAAAGTTCATGTTTTTACTTAAATTGTTTGTTAGAACTTATGTGGGCATTTTATAATCATTTTGGGCTTGAAAACATTGTTAAAATGTACTCATTCATATAGGTATGGACTTTGGGTGTTTTTAGACCCATTAGAGGCCCATAGGTTAACTTAAATAGACTTAAAACATGGAATAAAGGAGAGCTGCGAATTTTCTCTGTAAAAATAGGATTATTCAAAATCAAAACCCTAGCCTCCAATAAAAAGAAGGGGAAGAGGAAGAAAAGAGAAAAAGGGAATGTAAAGTATTGGGCTCACCGCACTATTGATATTCATAGTTGTTTACATCTTGTAGACTTAATAAGGTGAGTTATATTTCCTTCTTTTATTATTTCCATAGAAATAGGATATGTTGTTTGTTATGTGTGATCATATGGATTGTATATTGGGAGGATAAAGCCATTAATAATTTGTATAGAGTTTTGTGAAGAAGATGAACAGTTAACAGTAAACACCATTCTAGAAAAGTTGTCTGCGCAGTCTTTTAATTCTATTCAGATGGAGATTTTTTCGCACACGGATGTCTCTCAAATTTAATCCATAGTTTTCTGACACATTTTAGTCTGACATATTAAAATTTTAGACAGATCCAACGGTTGGATTTCTGTCGAGGCGCGCAAAAGCGTGACAGGTCGAGTGTTTCTACACCAGAAAAACTGCAGTGTGCAGTCTTTTGTTTCTGCTTAGATGGTGTTGTTTCCATACTCGGATTTCTATGAAATTTAATCCATAGTTTCCTGACACATTGTAGTCTGACATATTAAAATTTTAGACAGATCCAACGGTTGGATTTCTGTCGAGGTGCGCATAAGCGTGACAGGTCGTAGTGTTTCTACACCAGAAAAACTGCAGTGTGCAGTCTTTTGTTTCTTCTTAGATGGTGACCTTTCCGTACTCGGATTTGTATGAAATTTAATCTATAGTTTCCTGACACATTTTAGTCTTCCATATTAGATTTTTAGATTTATCCAATGGCTTGATATCTGTCGAGGCTTCTATTAGTGGGACTAGTCGTAGTAGAAACTACACCAGAAAACTGATGGGTGTAGTCATTTGTTTCTGTTTAGATGGAGGTCAACCTATTATCGGATTGACCTCAAATTTAATCCATAGATTCTTGATATCCAGTTAAATGACATATACAAATTTTAGGCAGATCCAATGGTGGGTTGTCTGTCAAGGCACGGATTAACAAGGTTGTTAGAATTAGCTAAAGTTTAAAATAGATATAGTTGGGTGGTTACATGATGGCATTAGATGGTCAGTGGTTATTATACTTTCGATATATTCTTACTATTGTGAAAATATTGGTGTGGAATGAAAATATATCTATATGTTTTATTTTATCGTGATTATTAAAATATTTAGAGAATTGGTTAAGAGCTACGTAAGGCTTGATTCTAATCTTAAAAGATTGGATCGTGAGGCAGCCTTTATGTACAAAAGATCACTATATCTATAATATATATTAGTTTGTGTGATAACTATGTGATTGTGTTAAAAATTACTGTTGTTTTGAGACTACATAAATATATATGTGTGAGATAGAAGTTGTATATGAATATAGACTTTAGTATATGTGGATATGTTTTGGACATTAGTGTGTGTGGACTTAAATTTGGGCTAATGAATTATTTGTTTACGATATTGTATATATGAGTGTGGTTAGATAAATTGTATTTGTTTGATTATAAGTCTGTTTACATTCAATGATATTTAAGTGCTTGATTTGCCTTGACACGCGAAAATGACTCTCTGCATGTGTAGTCTATTTTGACATGAGTAATGCTAGTATAATTATAAGTGATAATAATGTTTTAATGTGTCGCCCACATTTTTAGAACTCTCCATGCCTCGGATTTGGTAATGAGATATTATGACTTGTGATGTCATGTGATAGATGGGTATTCATTGAATGTGCCATGAATGACCCAATAGTTTTGACTGCCCTAGAGAGGAACTAAGGTATTCGGCCATGGGTTGGTCGTATTCCTTGAATGTAACGGGAATGTAGGTTTGGGTATTCCTTGAATGTGGCGGGAATGACTCGGGGCATTCATTGAATGTGCCATGAATGGCCCGATTAGTGTTATGATGGGTATTCCTTGAATGTGGCGGGAATGACCCAAGGTATTCATTGAATGTGCCATGAATGACCGATATTTTGTTATGCCCAAAGGAGGCTTTGTGATTATGTGTATGGAAAGCCCAGAGATGGTCGTGACTCACAAGTTACGAGTTTACAAGATGAAAGTATGTTTCGGAGGCGATATCCCCTTGGGACATATGTCTTGTAGTGGTACTTTCGGTGTGAGAGAGAGGCACACGGATATGTGTGATTTGGCAAATGTGTGTAGTGCAAATCGTGGAGTAGGAACTAAAGGTTAATGTGTGTCTTTGAAAAAATGAGTCAACAAGATAATTAATAAGCAAAGTAAAAATATTGATTTTTCGTGTGATGGAGTTATTGCATATGATGTAAATGTTTTCTTATGAGAAATATATACGTGGTTTGTATGAGTTGATACTCACACGGGATGAATGTACTCCTTGGGTGTGATATTTTCCCCGTTCTCATAAGTAGACGAGTGGTTTTTAAGTAAAAATATATGAAGTGTGTGATATTATGGATGTGAAGTGGTGATTGTGAATAATATTAGTAAATGATTGTGATTTCTATCTGACTGCAAAATGACTATAACGTGATATATTATTCCGAAAATATTAATGAATTGTGATAGTCTGAGATCTATGGTTATGCACGTAGAAACTTTATGATGTAATGATGTCATATGAATGACTACCCTTGATATAGGTATTATGATAAGTGGTATTCCTCGAATATGCGGGACGAACTAGGTTATATCAATTAGACTTAAATGTCTTAAATGAGGTTTGGTTATGAATGAAAATTTGACTGGTTGAGATAAAGCATTTTATTGTGATGTCTAACTCTGTTTTGCAGGAGGGTAGGATCGATTAATCTTTTCTGTAGGGACGTAAATATCCTACCCTAAGACGACGTGTTGGCTTAAAGGTAAGGTATACCAAACTCATATTTAATTAGGTTATCATATGTGCATTTAATAAGTGGAATGTAAATGGTATTTATGTTGTGAGTTATTTTGGAAAGTGGGAATGATGAGTACTGTTATATAAGATTCTTGGAATTTGTATATTGGGGTGAAATCTTACTTGGAAAGAAACTACACGCCGTTTTGGAAAACGAAACTATATTGTCTTCCAAGTTGAAATGGTTGGTAATGTTATATTTATTAATTTGAAAGACTTTTATATATATTTTGTTGTTAGTCTTCTCATACCAGCAAATTCAATTTGCTGACCCATGTTTGCTTTATTTGTTCTGCAACGTGGGTGTGTTCTTGGGAACATAGATAGTGCAGTGGATAAGGACACGTGGTTTGGAGTTGCTCTTGGAGTCTTCTGGTTTAAGATTTTCTGAAGGGTACGGTTTTGTTTTGAGACAGATGTAATAGAGTTGGTTAGTTTCTTTGTAGTTTAATAATGTGATTTAAAGATTGTTCCTTTTAGGTTTCTTTTGATTTCAGTTTTGTATATATCGTGTTTGATAACAGGGTTTTGGGTTTTGTTTCACCCCGGGTTTCCAGATAATTGAATATAATTGTTTTAAATATTGTCTGGAAATTTGGGGTGTGACACCACGTGTCTTCCCCATGATTGTTTGAGGGTGAGTTGCTTTTCTGCTGAGATGAAGAACAAGTAGAATGAACTTAACGCGACAGCTCTCTTAGAAATTTAGAATGGAGAGGGAGTGATGAGTTTTCTTGTTTAGTTTGTTTCTTCTCTCTTTCGTCATAAAAACTTCGCCTGGAATAGAAAAAAGGGGTTCATAGATTTGGAGTTCAATTGAATTGATATTTTGCTACAATTAAACTGGGTGGGAGAGAGGATAAAATGGGTTTGCTTTGACCCAGTTGCACTTATTGGGCTTTGATATGATATTGTGCCAAGAGTACTCTTCGGCCAAACTTATGTTTAGGGGTATTGTGGCCATTTCAAAAAGACAAGCAAATTGACCACAATCAACTGAGTTGATTGACGGTCAAATAGCAAAAGTAAGACTAAAACTTAATATTTCAACATTTATGGATCAAAGTCTAATTACTATAATAAGACTAGGACCAATATCTAAAAAATCATTAAAAAAAACATGAGCTAAAGTGAGCCACTACCATATAACTATCCATAATGATTTCAGTAGAAATTGTATAGAAGGATATTTTGTTGTTTGATACACTCACCCGAAGGTAGAACATCACACAGCCTAACTAACTAATTATATACACCTAAAAAAGAAAATCGGAAAATCTATTCAGCCCTTATCATCTCTTTTCACACACGAACAACGGAATGAGAAAGAAGGTTGCACAAGACATACACAATTATGCTAACTAATTGCTTCATTAACTAATCGATTATTTGGTTTTCAACATTTCGAATAATTGATTAAAAGATTATTGATAATGCCCATTGTTGGGAACTTTGGATTGGTTTGGGAAGTGGGTTTTGAGCTTGGTTCTTAGTTTCACGGCTATTTGTATTTGCTTAAGGGTTAATCAAACATATGAAAGTGGCAAAAAAAACAAAATGAACTTTTCAATTTTTTAGTTCAAACGACCTAGCCATGTCACCCAAGAGAGTCCCCAAATGACCTCATGACGTCGATTGGAAGTACATCCCAACGATATGATAAGGTCGTTTGGGTCTCGTTACAGTTGTGATTTTGAAATTTCAATGACTTGATTTTTTTTTTTTTTTTTCAATTGAAAATATATTCCCATTTCAAATTAGATGATATTTCAATGGGTTTTAAAAATGGGTTTTGTCAATTTCAATTTATTTACTAAAATGGGTTTTAAATACAGGTTTTACATAAATGGGTTTTGTCAATTATATTTCAAATGATTTAAATGTGGTTTTACTTAAATGAGTAGTGTTTTAATTTAATTTGATTGAAATATGGATGGTGAAAGGGTGTATGAGAATGAGAAGCTTTGGGGAGTCTTTGAGGGTGAAAGGTTGCAATAGGTTATCTTGATGTAATTGGGGATTGCCGAACACAATTATCATGGGAAAATAGCAAAGAAAATATATATATATATATATATATATATATATATATATATATATATATATATATATATATATATATAAAGTGGACTGATAATTGCTCCCTATATTTGCTCCCTTTTTTGTGAGACTCTCATGTTCTTTCTCTCTCTCTCTCTCTCTCTCTCTCTCACATCTCTCTCCTGGACTTTCATTTTTCACTCCACTGCTTTTCTATTTTCATCTCTTCTTTCACTATCCTACTTCCCATTCATCTATTTTTCTCTTGTGTTTCTTTTCCATCTCATTTATTATAGATTTTCCCTGTTGTTGATTGGAGAAGATTATTGATTGTTTAGTAACTTCTCATATTCGGATGGGTTGATTCATGACTTTCAATTGGTTTAAGAATCAGTAACTTTCTATTGGTTTGAACTAGGTGATGTTGAAGAATAAAAGTCTGAAATTCAAACATTTTTTCGAGTGTATATTTTGAGCAATAAATTGATGGTTTTTCAATTTAGTCAAAGATTGTAAAGTTAATTAATGAATGTGAATATCAATGATCGACATAAGCTAATAAATGAGGAAGCAATAGTAATTTGTCGGTTTTTCATTAAGAAAGCTATTGCATCGCCATCCTTAAAGATTTTTGTATGAGCTGCAGCATCAACCCGCTTTTACATTAAAGCCAAAACTATAAAACTTGGTATCTGTTAGTGTATGAGTATCGTATTAATTACATGGTTTAAATCTATCATTTTAAACAAATCTATCTATACTAGTGTGTAAATCGATCAGTCTTTCCCTTTGTGATTTTGTTCCACTACAAAAGGTTGATGATGAATGTTGCTCTAAGATTTGAGAATAATTAAGACTCCCAGTTTACTTCGAGTGGGAACCCATTGTCTTACCACTTTCACTGAATCAAAAGGGATGGTTGCGTTCTCACTAAAACTTACATTCGACATGAAAGAGACCCTCAGTCAAGCTCCAAGCGAGCACTTCTCAATTTGGTCAACTCCCCCTTCTTTTGCTCCCGTTTTGTATGGGCAGAAGAATCCAGACGATCCACAGCTCAAAGCATTATTTATAATAAATATTACCGATATCGAAGGAGAAAGGCAGATCCATTGTCTTGCTGAGGGAAGTGATCTCTCTGTCCGCCTAAGCAGTCACATTTTCCCTCCTTGAGGCTTTCTGGAAATGAAGCACATCACTCACTCATAACCTTTTCTGCAGAAAAAGGAAAAGCCATTGAGCAGTTATCCGTACGTGACGGGGGGATAGCATGGAGGGAGTTGTCCTGCAAGGAGGCCCACTACACCAGGTGCCGTCATCATGAGGTCAGAAAAAGGTGACCATCAATGCTTTGGGGTTCGCATGGGTTTCCACAGGCTCTTACTTTCCATGTCAAAGAGAAGGCAGACAGCCAGTTACTGATAGCTCTAGAGATGACTATGCATTTGGACCTGTGACTAGTGCTTCCTCGCTTCTAGAATGGAGAATTGTATTATGGATGGACGGATGTGCTTGGATTGATTGTATAGTGGTCGTTATTAAGTCGAACCAGAGTGGAAATGAGTCTTTCATAATTTTTTTAAGCTTCAATGAATATTTTTGTAGTGGACATTGTTGTTAAGAAGAAAGAAAACGACTTTAATTTTTGCAGTAAGGTATTATCAGATTAAAAAATAGAAACCGGAGTGAAAGAGAACTGGAATGGCGGAGAGAGAAAGTAAAAGGATGAAGTAGTTTTTGTTTGTCCATGGGACTTGTGGGACCCAACTTTTAGTTATATTTGGTGAACCAGACTTAAACACTGAAAGGAGACACGTGAGATTCTTGAGTCCGTTCGAAATCCGTATTTATCAGTCTGCTTAAGAGCCAAGCTTATATATATATTTTTGGGTTTGCCCAATGGAATTTCATGAGTGCTTGATTAAACTGCTATGTAAAAATTGTATTAGGCTCAGTCTAATGGTTTGGACCGCTAAAACAACAAACCACAATATATGCGGTTAGTGGGATAGTGTTGTTCGACCCAATGGCTTTTCTTTTACCTGCCATTGGCATAGGCGTGTACCAAAATCCCAAAAACAGTCACCCAATCTAGTCGCCATTCACACTGGCGTGTAGGAGAGAAAAAATTTGTTTTGTAACCGCCATTCATACTGGCGTGTGGCTCTCTGTTTTTTCACGCCCTCCCCATTTTACCCTTTCTCCCATCTCTCTCCCTCTTCTAACCACCACAGTGATAGGCGTGTAGATTTATTTCAAAATTAAATCGAATTCTAGCCGCTACCCACAGAGTCGTGTAGATTTATTTCGAATTTTTTTTGTGGCCGCCACTCATTCTGGCGTGCAGAGCATACGCTATATCGTAAGAATTGGTTGTATGCATAGCGAAACTTATACCGATAGCGTTAGCGGGCTAGCGATTTCACACACCATTGGATCACAATTTACGTGATATTTGGTGTTTTGCCGCACACTATTGGACTTAGAGCATCTTTAGGAGAGAAACCAAGAAAACACAAATTTTTTTAACCAAACCAAACACCAAACCAAAAAAACACCAACCAACTTTAGGTGAAACATCAAATATTCGACATCAAATGATGCGGTTTTAGATAAACTGCGCCATATATCCCACGTGGCTTTCTCAAAACCGCGCCACTGAAACCCATCTAAGAAGTCCAAGCCCACGCGGTTTTCCAGAAACCGCGTGCTATAATCTTTTAACCCTCTAATCTTGTGTGGCTCTCTTCATTATTCATGTTCCCTCTAATCCTAAACTCATCTCCTTAGCAAAAAAAAAAAAAAACTACTGAAACTCCTGACGATTTTTCAATGGATCATTCATCTTCTTCTGATTCATCTTAAGTTATTATTCTTCATCTAGCTCGAGCTCTTCAAATGATAACACTGCATTTAAGCGTTGCAAAAAATTAGTAGATATTGCTCTACCTTTGGTCCGACATCGTTTGGGTTTATTGTGTCAGCAATAAGCAGAGTCTTCTTATAAACCACATGGTGGTTCGAAGAAAGGAAGAAAATACAAGAATTGTCAGTACGAGGCAACACTGGCTCGTGTAAATGCTAACTACTTCAGTCCAAATTCTATATTTCGTGATCACGACTTTCGACGCCGATTTCACATGGGTGAGTCATTGTTTACTCGTATTTTCAATCATCTTAACCATAATGTACCATATTTTCAACAAAAAGTTAATAATGCGGGTAAGTTTGGGATTCACCCAAAAATCAAAGTAATTGCTGCTATACGAATGCTTGCTTATGGGTCCCCAGCTGATCTAGTAGATGACATGTTACATGTTGCTGAGCCAATTGTTAATGAATGCATGCGCTATTTCTGTGATGGAATTATTAAAATTTTCGGAGGTGAATATTTGCGCAAACCAAATGTTGCAGATATTCAACATTTGCTTGAAGAGTATGAGGAACGCGGATGGCCTGGAATGCTAGGAAGCATTGATTGCATGCACTGACAATGGAAGAATTGCCCATCCGTGTGGCAAGGGTCTCACACTGGCCATGTGCATAAACCAACAGTGATTCTAGAGGCAGTTGCTTCTCGTGACGTGTGGATTTGGCATGCTTTTTTTTGAATGGCGGGTTCTCACAATGATCTTAATGTGGTTGACCGCTCACTAATATTTGATGATATAGTCAATGATAAAGCTATTCCTTGTAACTACACTGTGAATGGGCATCATTATGATATGGGCTATTACTTGGCTGACAGTATTTATCATAATTATGTCATCTTGATTCAAACGATTGCTAAACCGACTATTGCAGAAGACAAATATTTTGCAAAGAAACAAGAAGCTGCTAGAAAAGACATATAACGGGCGTTTGGTATATTGAAGTCGCGTTGAGCTATTTAGCGAATCCATGTAGGTTATGGTATTTGGAGACCATGTCTATTGTTATGAGGGCTTGCATCATTTTACACAATACGATTGTGGAAGATGAACGTGAAATGGATATCCCGAAGTATATTCCTGATTATGAAATGCCAAGTAGAGAAGGTGCATCTGAAGATCAACGCCACTTTGTTCTATCTCGTTGGGCATCTGGCGTCGAGAGGGTTCGTTCAAAAGTTGTTCATGATAGATTGAATAATGACTTGGTCGAGCATTTGTGGAGTAGGTGTGGTCAGTGTTGACTTCTATTTCTATTTGGACTTCATTTGGACTTTGTGTTTATTTATCGTTTCAATTTCTATGTATTTGTGTTTCAAGTTTATTTTTATGTATTTGTGGTTTTATGAAAGGATTTGTGTATATGAGAATTTTGAAAATACAAAGTAGACTCTGCCGATTTTTTTTTAGAATGATAAAAAGTATCAATTTTAAATTAAGGTAACTTAAATTAAAATAAAATATTCAATTAAAGTACATTCTAATTAAAATCAAAATACAAACTCAAATTAAAATACGTCATAAATTAAATGACAAATTAAAATACTTAAATTAAAAGACATATAAACTCAAATTTAGACTATGCACTACTTTGACTACTATCAGTGATATTACCAAGTCGATTCTTCATTTTTTGTAAAAATTTTGCCTTTTTGAGTTGCCAAATTTTGCGCTCATATTCGGATAATATTTTTAATTTCATTCATAGTATTTTAGCATCATTTTCATCTTCTCAAACTCGGAGCGCATCTTTCTTCAATTGAAGTTTTTATTTTTAGATTTGGAGCTTCTAATCCATCGCATTTTTCTTCAATTGAATTTTTTCGGATTCCATCTCATCTTTATTCAATTGTCTTTGAGCTTCCAATTCATTGTCTTCTTTTATGGTTTTAGAAAGTTCCACTAGAAAATCATCGAGTTTCTTAGCGAATTTTTCCACTTTAGAATCACTTTCTTCTTTCTCTTTTGGCCTTATTACAAGGCCTCAAGCCCATCAACTTGGTGTGGATCATAATCCATTGGTTGATGAGTTGCTGCAGTTGATATTGGAATTGATGAACCTCCTTCCCCACTGTTTGACTTCGACTTTTTGGTGGGTCATAACTCATTTATCAATTGTAGCCTCTTCCATTTGGGTGAGTCTTTCACCATATTATAACATTGCATCCACTTCCAAACCCCATTATGCATCCCATATGCATTTATTGCTTCCTCAACTTACCAATTAAGAAAAAACTAAATTAGAATCCCATATGCATTTATTGCTTCCTCAACTTACCAATTAAGAAAAAACTAAATTAGAATTGAAAAATATATTTGTGAATCAAAATAATAAATAAAAAGTAAATACTTACAATCATATTGTCATTATAGCCACTTGGAAGAGATGACTGAATCTTATAAAGAATAGCATGAAACTTGTTGATATTAGCTTAAATGAGAGTCCAATAGTGTTTCATGCCCGTCAAGTTGCGTTCAGTCACTCTTTATAGATTTGCATGAAATGCATTTAGAATTATACTCCAAAATTCGTTTGACTTTTGCTTATTTTCTACTACACCATCTTGACTAATTTGTAGCCAACTATTGGTGAGAGTAACATCTTCTTCTTGTATCCATGAAGCCCTTCTAGATTTTGTTTTTGGATCTTCACTAGTCATTGTAGTTTAGAGTAGAGAGTAGAGAGTGGAGAAAAAAAGTGAGTATAAAACTTATTGTGTGAGTGTTTCAATTTATAGTAAAAGAAAAATATAGCCGTTTTTTCATCGAGAGCACGCGGTTTTCGCATAACCGCGCCATAGAAACCCAAGCCCACGTGAGAGATTTGATACAGCACTAAAATTGGAACCAAATTTTGGCCGATTTAGTGTTTTCATGTGTCTCTCCTAAAACTGAAAAAACATAAATTATTGGAAATTTGATGTTTGTATGTCTCCTAAAGATGTTATTAGCCTTAGCAAGTGGACATTTGGCACTAAACAAACACACAATAATGGAGTATGTACGTGACTTTTGCGCTGGCTATGTTATCAACGGACACCTGTGTAACGCCAGTCTTCTCATCGAAGCTAAAGAGTCCAAGTATTCCAAAACAAAGAGCAGGAGAGAATTGCTACCCAACAACAACGGCCTATCATATATCCATGTCTCCATTCAGTTTCTCACTACAATCCCCTACATAAATTCAATCATAATAACACGTGGCAGTATCTGAAACAACAAACACGCAGCTCATATATTTATCTACCACACATAAAAACTCTAAAAATTGTGAAAATTCGCAACTCCTCAAATTCCCTCTCAAAACTGGCGGTTATTTTTCTAGGGTTTTAAAAACTGCTCACTCTCCAAAATCTTCTTTCGTCTCAAATCTCAATCACTTCCAACAGTAAAAAGGTAAAATTCTCAATCTTTTGCAAACTTATAGTGTGAATCTTTACTGTCTAAATCATGTTAAAGTCACAATCTTGATTTTATTTTTCAGTGAATTGAAAAAACAAAAATGGATGATATAAATCTGACAAACAACGCAATAGCAATGATATGTAACGGAGAATTACAAGCAGAAGAAGATATGAAGCCTGTACTACAAGTATATGATATTAAATTATTAAGTGCGGGGCAACAAAGTTCAAATGAAAGGTATCGAATGTTGCTTTCGGATGGATTGCATTCTCAGCAATCTATGCTTGCTACTCAGTTGAATCATTTGATTCATTCTGGGAAATTACAGAAAGGTTCTATTGTTAGGCTGTCTCAGTTTGTTAGCCAAACTATTCAGAATCGCAAGTGAGTTTATGTTCTATACTCATTTATTTTTTTCAAATGTTTAGTATTGTTTATGATTTTCAGTTGTATATTAGTACACTAGGTGTGTTGTTTGTTTCTTGTTAGTTTCACATTGTTTGAACAGTGATGGGGGAGAATACTAGAAGGCGAATAATTGAAAACTACAGTCAAGTAACACTCTTGCATTTTAAAGAATCTTGTGTGTTGTTTCTGAATTTGTTCCTGTTCTTATTAAGCTATATTCACATAATATGTTAATTTTGCTTCAACATTTATATCAGATTAAGACCTCATATTTTTACTCATTATTTAGATAATAGTTGCATTTTACATAGACACATTTGTCTCTATTGAAGTAGAGAAAGACACTAAACTCAAACTATCCTTTCATCTATTAGTTCTTTATTTATCTATTTATCTATTTAGTTTTTAGTTACTCTCTCTCTGTAAAAAGTTATGTGTATATATACTCATAAAGGCAAACTTTGTGGGATTAGATAATCCTCTCGGATACAACAAAGGGAAAGACAAATACAGCAAAAAGCTACAATGGAGAAATACTAAAATAAAATGTTGTGATCCCCATGTGAACTAAAGGTGCCCGAAAGATGTATTGAATTTATAAGATATTGCAGACCTTTGTCAAACTTTTCCTCTATTCGAGCAATTGTCGGAAACCTCATTGATTTCTCGGGTTTCAACAAAGAAATTTATATCCACATTTCTTCCATACTAAGGCTTAGTTACAGAGGCACAAGTTCTAGGTTCCTTATTTTGCCCTTCATCAAATTTGTCATTCTGCATTGATTTCCATTAAATACTGCATCTGTGGTATCCTTAGCTGGTTCAATATTGTCATCCAATTCTTTTAAGAACCCCTTTGGAAAGAAATGTATTCTTTTTCCATGTGAAAAGGGGCCACTGTCTCTTTGCCGGTGAAGAGAGCCTGTATTCAGTCAATGTCAGTTAGTACATAATTCCTCTCTCAGGGTTTTCTTTTGTGAGAGCTTATATATTCTGGTTATTCTTATTAAGCTGACATGTAAGACAATTTTACATTAAGTCGAACTTTCATCCAGCATTCTTCCCAACATGTCCAAGCTTTAGTGAATGTTCTTGTAAGATTATGATGAAGAATTGGCATTTTTGTATTTAGTTTGTTATATAAGATTGAAAGAGGCTGCGTCTCTTCCTGGGAATCTTCCTAGCTGATTTCTGAAAACAGCATCATGGAGTTCTCTCTCTGCGTATCCGTCTTAGACTAGTAAATGCATTTCTTAACATTGTTAAGTTTACTGTAGCAATTGGTTTCTCAAGAGGAAAACAGCATTTGGTGAGTTGATAGAGAGAAGGGCTTTGGTTTCTTCTTTGGACAACTGAAGGACTCCATCAACCAAACTTAGATTGGGTCCTTGCACATGTAGTTCACCAAACGTTAAATGCTTATTTGGCCAAGTGATTCTAAACGATTGAACATATTATGAATTTAGGATAGGTGTCCCGTAAATATTTTTGCATTGTAGTTTGTGTACAATATTGGGGAAATATTAGATGTGTATCTTTAATATATTTTGCATATTATGGATGGATTATCGTTCACTACTCGTATCTTCAACAGTGACATTTCCTAATTTGTCATGCAGGATAATTATCATTATTGGCTTGGATGTGATTTTTGAAAATTGTGATCAAATTGGAGAGCCAAAGCTTTATGTTGACGGTCCACAGGTTAGAACTTCAATTCCCGGGCAGTCTTCTGTTGGTCATCCGGGGACTGCATCAGTGAATCCTCAGTCAGTTTCGGGCTCTGCTGCAAGTGCTCCTCTTCCAAGTGGTTCTCTGTCTGCGGCAAATGTGATTGGAAGAGCTTCTCTACACCAACCTAAACCTGAACCTCATGCAAATCCTCAATCTTATGGCAGCTCGTTTTCTGGAAATCCCGACTCTCGCGTATTTTCTACAACTAATGGACCATCCATGTACCCGAAAGCAGAATCTGGTGCCAGGCATCCACAATCAACCTCTGGGAAATATGGTGATCAAACTGGAAATTATGTAAACAGAAATGAAGGTGGATCAAGGGCACCTTTGAACACGTATGGTCGCCCAATGCCGTCAACGTATCAACAACCACCTCCAACCTACATGAACAGAGGACCTGTAGCTAGGAATGATACGACTGTCAGGACAATTCCTATAGCTGATCTAAATCCATATCAAGGAAGGTGGACTATCAAGGCTAGGGTTACGTCAAAAACAATTCTGAAATCCTATAGCAATGCTAGGGGTGAAGGGAAAGTTTTTTCTTTTGATCTTCTTGATTCGGAAGGTAGTGAAATACAAGCAACCTGCTTTAATATGGCGGCTGAACAATTTTATGGCATGATTGAGGCTGGGAGAGTTTACTTGATATCTAAGGGATCGTTGAAACCTGCTTCAAAGACTTTTAATCACCTTAACAATGACTTCTGCATTTCCCTGGATATCGGGGCAACAGTACAGCCTTGCGCAGAGGATGATGACTCTATTCCAATGCAGCAGTTCCATTTCCGATCCATTGCTGATATAGAAAACATGGATAACAATACGATGTTGGATGTAATTGGTGTTGTCTCATCTATTAGTCTTACTGTGTCAATTATGAAAAAAGATGGAACTGAAACCCTGAAAAGATCCCTCCAGATGAAGGACATGTCTGGGCGGAGTGTTGAAGTAACTTTGTGGGGGAACTTTTGCAATGCAGAAGGGCAACAATTGCAATCGTTGTGTGATTCTGGGAAATACCCTGTTTTGGCTGTGAAAGCTGGTAGGATTAATGATTTCAATGGGAAAGCAGTTGGGACACTCTCTAATAGTCAATTATTTGTAAACCCAGAGATTCCAGAAGCGCGTACATTGAGAGAATGGTTTGACACCGAGGGGAAGGATATAACTTCTGTTTCGGTTTCCAGGGAAACAGTGGGGGTGGGAAGAATAGATGTGCGCAAGACTGTGTCTCAAATAAAAGACGAGCAACTTGGAACATCCGAGAAGCCAGACTGGATTACTGTCAAAGCCACAATTAATTTTATCAAGGTTGACAATTTCTGCTATACCGCTTGTCCCCTCATGGTTGGGGAACGCCAGTGTAATAAAAAGGTTAACAATAATGGGGACGGGCAGTACCGGTGTGAGAAGTGTGATCAATCTGTTGCCCAGTGCGATTACAGGTATATTCTTCAGTTCCAGATAAAGGATCATACAGGCTTGACATGGGTTACTGCATTTCAGGAATGCGGGGAGGAAATTATAGGTGTTTCAGCAAAGGAATTGTATGATTTGAAGCATGAAGATGAAGATTCATTTGGGGATGCCATCAGGAGAGTTATGTTTACAGATTATGTTTTCAAGTTGAAAGTTAAAGAGGAGACCTTCAGTGATGAACAACGTGTTAAGTCAACGGTGGTAAAAGCAGAGAAATTGGATGTCTCATCGGAATCCAGGTTTCTATTGGATATGATAAACAGGCTTGTCGAAGATCATAATGCTTTTCTTGGAAAAGCAGCAAATGTTGTCATGGAATCTGGAATGATCAGTACCGGATTGGGAGTCAACCAAGCATCAATGATGAACTCTACGGGGATGCGGACAAATCATGTTGGACATGGCAGCCCATACAATAGTACAAAAAATGCAATAGGTGGTACTGGTGTGTCTGTATTCTGTAATAGTTGTGGTGGCACTGGCCACAATGAGAGGAATTGCCCAAGCATCATTAATAGACAAGGACATCCAGGTGTTAGTGGTCATGTCAATGCCTCTCATGCTGGTGTAGTTTCTGGTGGTTCCTCTTTCACAGGAAACATGTCATCAGTGTATGGAAGTGGTGGTGGTGGTGCTAGGGGTTATGGAGGCGGCACAAATCAGCGGGTTAGTTACTGAATTTGAACTTGCAAGTATGTCTTCATTTGAACTTTGCATGGGTTGGCCGTAAGGTTGAATTTACTCGTCCGTGTTTGGGACACTGTTTTTTGTTGTGTTTTTTTTGCTAGAAAGACATACTGGTTGGGCTTATGCTTATGTACATATGTGGTTGGTTGCCCAAGGAACAATAGCGCAGATAATCTATATCTGCCAATGTTTAGTATAGCTATTTTCTGCTTGTTACTGTGATGGCACATTGGCACATGACTTTACAATAACTGATGAGTTATTTTATTTTAGATCCTACTATATTTTAGTTTTCTGGCATTTATCTCAGAAAACAGGGTGAAATCAGATAGCGTTTCCTATTTTGGTCCTTTATTTGGCGTGCTAAAATGTAACTTTTCAGTTTGTTTTTTCAGTGTTAGATCGTTTTTACATGAAGTAGTCTGTAATTTCTGTTACTTGTGTTGCAATAGTGTGAAGAATAATATAGGTCGACCCCTTATTCTAGTCCCGCTTCTTGCCAACCTAACAAATAAGTAATTGGACTGCATTTTATTTGTATATAGAGCTATCTCTGTGTCTAGTCCGGTGATGTAAAAAAAAAAATTGAAAAAAAGGGAAAGGCGTGGGTTACATATTCTAACAATTAATATTAAGTGGAGCTGCAGTGAGGCTGTGATCAAACTAAGAGGTGAACCAAATCAGAGCATGTTTTTCCTTTATTTTTTTGTAACTGAGATCCCTTTCATATCCTGTTAAGAATATCGAGAGTAAGAATCTTTCGTAGTAGATTTCAAAATTTTGACGACGGCTTGAGCTTTCGAATGAGTTATAGACTAGACATTAAAAAAAGGGATCCTGGCCCTCCCAAGCATCCTGCAGAGCAACGTAAGCTGACATATCTAAGACTTGCGCATTTTGTTCCTAATCAACCTAAGTTAATCTGCAGACCCTAGAGCAACCCGAGTAATGAGGCTGACCTTGGTTGTTGCTGTTTGACATGATCTCATCCATAGCTCCCATGGACAAATAGAAATTTAGATGTTCAAGAAGGGTATCAAACTCCGTCCAATCATTCAGGATCAAAAGCTTTCTGTTCCAGCATATCTTATTCACGGAGTAGTAATGGAAACTTTGACGCCGGTAGCACAATCACTATGCACCGAGCCACCTAGGTTCCATGAATAGTGTTTGAAGATGCTGGGAAGCACTTTTATGCTTAGCATAGTTGGTGAAGTTTACTAGGAGACCAAAAAGTATTGTGACCATCATATGCCGAAGAAATACAATAAGTCATGTTTTTCATATCATCTTTAGTCGATGGGCGGGCACCTCGTTCCAAGTTTAGATGTCACAATCTCAATGGGTTGATAGCTTGGACTATTGGTACATGCGTAGATGTTTTGAACTTTCAATGGCACGATTCAGCACGTTCATCTTATGGCAGAATTTTGTAGATTCAATATTGACCGTTTCAAGGAAAGACAAACTACCATGTGATGTAACCAATTATAGCAGAAACTTTAATGAACTCCTTTAATGGGATAGAGTACCTCACTCCACGAGGGAATGAAAATTTTGATCGATAATTCACACTGAATGGCATAGGTCAGTGAATCAGTTAGAAAATTATCGAAAAAAGAGAAAGTGAATCAGTTATCAGTTAGAACACATCAGCTGGAGAAGTAGGCCCATCAGCCTTGACCTGAAGTGTGTTCCATATCATTTGGTAGACACCACACTGTCGATTTCTAGCGAGGCCGGGTTGGATTGGACGTGACGCATGTACATCATTAGTCTCCATTTCTGCAACCACTACACTTGCAGCTGCTGCTTTCATCCGGATCCGCTCAGCTCTGGAGCCAATAACCTGCCCAAGGACTGAAGCTGCAATTGTGATGGCCATGGCAGTTTTCGGCATAGCAACCGACTTCCTAAGCATGGCTAAAAAAGGTACAGCTGCATGGACTGATACAAACCAGGTTGGTGAAAACTTTCTAGTGTGTTCCCTCCATATTCCCAAGGGTACATTAGCTGCCATTCCCAACATGGCTATCACCAGCATCTTTGCAGGCAAAGGCTGGGGACGGAGGGTTTTCACAAGTGCTGTCCGAGCCAGTGCAGCCCGAGCAGCAACTACCACTGGTGGGCACTTGAATTTCATCCCTGGTGGTGGTTGAAGAGCCTTTGCAACAAGTGGCAGTACATGACTCACAGCTCGGTAAGATTTAGCAATAGGGCAGCTTCCAGTCTCTAGCCACTCGTTACCCATTGCTTCATGGGATGATGAAGGTCGTTCCTAATAGTAGAGATCAAGTGACTGTCAGAAAACAATGCACAGGATAAAAACTTGTTGGTATAGCTAAAAGTATGTTCAGAAAAGTAACAAGGTTCACATACCTGAGAAGACTGCTCCCTCTTGGATGGTTCCGATTTCTTTCTCTGCTTCTTCAGTTTTTCAGATAAACCATTAAAGCTGAAAAGCCCTCCAAGCCCAAATGCAGAGAGACTGATACTTGCCGTGCTTCCTGCCAAGGGATTAAACGGCAAAGTGGACTCAGACTCGAGAGTCGCAGTTTGGGAGTATGACCTCCCTGACAGGGGAACAACCCCATCTTTTCCATGGAAAAGCCTAAATCCCATATCAAAACTAGAACCATCTTCAAATATTGGACCCTTGGATCCTCGTACCTGAAGAGAAAAGAAAAGTAAATATTAAGACTATTTGAGTAATAGGAGCTTCATCGAGGAATATGCATACGCAAAATACATTTAAGTGACAAAACTGCAGTAATGCAATACAGTTTCACATATGCAAGACAAAGTCACCATCCTTGTAAAGGATTCGAAGAATGGTAAAATTCTTAGTTCAGGTAATATGGCTAGCAAGTGGGAAGAAGCACCGAGAGTTTGAGAAAGTAAGACTTTCCTATGAGGATGGATGGTGTTCATTAGACCTTCTGCAATGGGTGGCAAATCACAAGCACATCCACCTTGTCAGGAAACAACATAGTACCTGACTGCCGGCATACAGTTAATTGTTTTGCGTACTTTCATCGCGTGCTTTCATCGTGATGTTGAGATGTTATAGTCCCACATGGGATGTGTGAAGCCTTGCAATGCATTATAAATGTTCCTGGGTAACTTATCACCAGTTGGTTTTAAGGTGGATGGTCATAAAGTTTAACATGGTATCAAAGCAAGCTATTGTGTTTGTCCCAAAAGGCCCGTTTACTCCACATCACCGAAGTATGGCGTCCACGTGTTAGGCTCAAGTAATGCCACACGTGAGGGGGCGGGTTGAGATGTATGTTAGTCTAACATGGGATTTGTGAGCCTTGAAATACAATATAAATGTTTAGAAGCCGCTCCACTTATCACCAATTGGTTTTAAGTTGGATGCTCATAATAGACATGATACATATAGACATGTTACATACAAGTATAGAAAAGCAGTAATGGACTCCAAGATCACACGACTCTTAAGAAGTTCTTGCATATTCTGATGTGGCGCATCAACTGTGTGTGACCGCATGCTGCTTACTTCTCAATGGTTAATGAAAAACACTCAAATAAAAAACTGCTCTAGGACATACCGGGCCACGAGTTGAAATGTAGCCCAGAGGCCTAGGCACACACTAGTATGACACATTTAACATGAAATTTTCAATGGTTTTTAAGATCTAAAGGTTAACTAAATGAAAATTTAAAGCGGGTCCAGATTCCCTCATACACCCACCTAGGGATAAGAGAACCCTCAACCACATTATAATAATATATGGAATATTTTCTTGAACACACAGATGTAAGGGGTTTACAACAATAGGTCCAAACTCAAAACACAAATTAAAAATTATGCGTAAATTCTAGATTTTGATTATGTTGTACAAAAATGAAAGTAATCCAAGCTTTGGATCTCCTCCGTGATGACACCGTTTTTTAAACTTTTAGGAGCATGATCAAACGCTACATGTCATGGATTACTTGACATTTTGTGCTTGGGATCAGGTGAGGGAGGGCCAATATCTATAAGTTTAATTCAGAACATAGTCCACATTGGCATGATTTGGAGTTGATGAATAGCTCAACCCTCTCGTACATTAGAAATACTAGTACGTGTGCATGCATCAAGAGTAAAAAAGAAGTTTCGAAATAAATTGGCCAAAGTAAAATATGTAATTAATAGGCTTAGGTTCCATTTAATCTTTGTTTAAACAGTTAACATCACCCAATTCTGATCCAACAAATTGTTGTGGATATGATCCTACTAACAGCATAGATCGTTTCCACACGCACACACATACACCAAAAAAATGATATAATGACTGTTGGTGTGAAAGAACATGTATTTTTAGAAGGATTAGTTTCTTCATTCAAAAAGGACTAGGAGAGCAATTGGTAGAGGGCTACTCCTCCACCTTTCTATAAAGTTTACAATTTTTCACAAAAGATATTTTTCAGGGAAAAAGAATCTAGAACTTCTACACCATTGAAACAAGTGGAAAACTGTGCATCATCCATTTTCAAATGTTCCTTTTCTAGAGCTAGGAATTTGAGAATGGGCTGACTTCTTTGTTTTTTTTAATATTTTTTTGGAGATAATCAATATGAGGAGATTATGTCCAAAAAACGATAGTCGGATGGTTCGTTAGCTTGTAAGTGGGTGATGGAACCTTTTGTTGTATACTAGAAAGAGTATACGGGACCTCACCCAACTAATAATTCATCAATTAGATTTTAATATAAGCTATTCTTTTCTTTAGGTTTGAATTTCATATAATGGAAAGTCTTACTGATGCAGAGCATTAGTTCGTATGCCAAGTGTTATACGTGTGCGGCCCTTAGCTGAGTCCAAGCCTATGGGTCGTGAGCCCACTAGTTTAGTTATTCTATTTTAGTTGTTGACACATGTCGTGTTCCTATTGGTTTATAGTTTTTAAGATTAGTATAAATAATGGGCTTGTACTTAGGGTTCTGGGAGAGTTGTGTTATTGAAAATATTTTAGAGAGAAATAAAGATTTGTTTTAGTTTTAGTTGTTTTGTTTAATTCAAGAGTAGCTTTAATAAACTGAAGCTTTCGCCAGTTTAATCTACATCATTTGGTATCGGAGCACGAATCGTTCCTGAGTAAAATCCAATTTTCCTTTTTTCTTATTCGTTTTAATTTTTTGTATTACTGTTCATCGATACTGTTCATCGGATACACTATTCACGTGTTACTGTTCATCCGAAAATTAATTTTCTGTCTTTGCTTCTTTCAAGATCAAAGTTTTAATTTTTATGCCGTATATAAAAAAAACCAGAGATGGAACACATAGAAGAAAATTATCAGGGTTTGAATGCCAAGTTTGAAGCTATGCAAGAAGCCTTGAATTCACTTCTAGCCGCCTAACAACAAAATTCTAGGGTTTCTCCAAAAGTTAGTTTACCTTTTCAGCAGCCGTCACAGGTTCCACCATTAATGGCGCCTTCTCAAAGTTTTTAGACACCGTCAGTTTCTATGCCATTCGGCTATTATCCAAATCTCTATCAGCAGCAGATGATGTATCAGGGTTATTCTCCTTATTATCGGTCTTGGAATCCAAGTCAGTATCAATCTGTGCCATAGTATGTGCCTAACCCTAATCTGGGATATGCTCCTATGCCAAGCTATCCTCAACAAGAATTTTCTAGGTTACAGACTGCTCCAGCGCCGCAGGGTCTTGAAGTGGTGGGTGAGCCTATTGTGACTACAGTACTCTCGCCTCCTACCTTGGTCACTACTACTGCATTAGCAGACACTACAGTACTTCCAACACCCACAGATACTATCTTGCTAGAACAGGTTGCAGACCAGTACCAACCACTGCGTCCTTTTGATATTCGGTCCGGTCTCTCGACTCCTCACCCGTGTCTTATCGATCCGGTTGCAATGAGACGTAAACGAGTTGAACAATGGCTCCAAAGATGACCATCCGGTCGAGGTTCCTCCATTAGTTCGCGGAACCTTTTAATCTTCAAATTTGTTATTCCTCCACCGGCATGGGGAAGACCTAATTCTGTGCAAGAGGAACATGATAGTTTTTTAGATACTCCACCCATATTTGATGAATACGGAGCAGATGAATCTGAATTTTGTGTGCCTATTCCCTTTTTGCCTGGGAATCTTTTTGTTGAGTATGCCGATCCAATTTGGGAGGATTTTGATATTAAGTATACAAGGCTCTTTAGTTATGTGCATCTAAAGTTACAATTGGAGACATTATGGTGCATTCTTATTCTTGTGAGTAATTATCTGGGTAAAATTCGAGGTCGAATTCGTTTGAACAGCGGGAGAGTGATGGGCATCAGCTACAGCGAATTTCATCAGTCAATTGCGTATACAAACTCGAGACGAGTTCTTTTCAACCCAGGGAAAATGATGCAGAGCATTAGTTCGTATGTCAAAGTGTTATACGTGTGCGCCCCTTAGCTGAGCCCAAGCCTATGGGTCGTGAGCCCACTAGTTTAGTTATTCTATTTTAGTTGTTGACACATGTCGTGTTCCTATTGGCTTATAGTTTTTAAGATTAATATAAATAATGGGCTTGTAATTAGGGTTCTGGGAGAGTTGTGTTATTGAGAATATTTCAGAGAGAAATAAAGATTTGTTTTAGTTTTAGTTGTTTTGTTTAATTCAAGAGTAGATTTGATAAACTGAAGCTTCCGCCAGTTTAATCTACACCACTTACACTTAGCAACCTCTTTATTCTTGACGTTCCCGCTTTTAAAGCTCGGCTTACCGCTTTTATGTTAAAGTTGTGGAGAGTGCACACTTTTTATTGTTATAGTACGCGCTTAGTGAAATCAAACGTTTTCTTTCCGAGTCAAAAGACAAAACTCGAACAACACATTTTACAAAGATGAAACGGTACCCTGGTCTTGACTTTTGACTGAAATTGTCACATCGTGTGGTTAAAGCATAGCCATGTTAGCATGTCATAATACAACACATGCAACCTACTCAATGGCGGAGTCAGGAATTTTCTCTAGGAGGGCCTAGCGCAAAGTGATCAGTGACGACAAGTCGACAAATTAAAACACAACTATTACAAAATACATAATCAACATATTAGTATATGTTGTTGTTTACATTGTAGGATTTCTTCTGGTTTTAAGTAATGTAATTTTGAGTAGATAAGTAGAATGGTCAATGTAGATTCTCATGATCTTGCTCACAGGGAGTTCACGGAGTTAGATTTGGATAGTCTCCTAGAGATTATGGCCTAGTGCCTATTTCAATGTAAGTAAAATATGTGATTTATCAAAAAAATAAATAATAAACATATTAGAAAATAACACATTAATAGAAAAGATTACCCAATTAACAAAAATAAGTATAGAAATAATCTATCTAGGTGGGCCCCATTATTAACTGCTATTTGTTTTTCCTCCCAAAGTGTGGTCTATGGGCCTAAAAGAACATATACAGTACTACTATTTTTTCTTTTAGCACAAGTTGACGGGGGGTGGGGTGGGGTGCTACACCCTACCTGGCCTGTACCTACTCTACCCACTCAGATTTCCATTGATACGAGAACACCCAAATATGCTAATCGATTTATTTTTATTAATTCTAACTAAAAATTTCCTTACACGTACCCATGGTATGACCATACAATACATTTACCATGCTTACATGACTTCAACCTCTCTGCCCCTCCTAGTCACATACCCCTACGTTATAAAAAACAACATATTACCTAAAAAATAATTTCAACCCCAAAACTAACACCTACACTTTTTAAACTTTTGAACATGAAAGTAAATATAGATATGTTGACAAAGAAGAAGGAAAAAAAATGTAGATATATACTTTATGAAGCAATGTAAAATTGCTCTGCAAGCGTTATGATTATTCAAAATTTTAAGCTTCACCGCTCGAGTTCCCCCTTTCTCTCTTGCCCTCACTTTACATTTTGGTTGCTAAGGTATTGCATCAACACCAAAAGCAAACCTAAAACCAAACCCCTGGTAACCATGTAACCCCACCAAAAAACAAGAAAATAAAAAACAAAAACATATCTATATTAGCATATATCTACCTGGCCTGTACATGGCTCCGCTACTGAACCTACTCTACCCACTCAGACTTCCATTGATACGAGAACACCCAAATATGCTAATCGATTTATTTTTATTAATTCTAACTAAAAATTTCCTTACACGTACCCATGGTATGACCATACAAAACATTTACCATGCTTACATGACTTCAACCTCTCTGCCCCTCCTAGTCATGTACCCCCACGTTATAAAAAACCACATATTACCTAAAAAATAATTTCAACCCCAAACTAACACCTACACTTTTTAAACTTTTGAACATGAAAGTAAATATAGATATGTTGACAAAGAAGAAGGAAAAAAAATGTAGATATATACTTTATGAAGCAATGTAAAATTGCTCTGCAAGCGTTCTGATTATTCAAAATTTTAAGCTTCACTGCTCGAGTTCCCCCTTTCTCTCTTGCCCTCACTTTACGTTTTGGTTGCTAAGGTATTGCATCAACACCAAAAGCACCTAAAACCAAACCCCTGGTAACCATGTAACCCCACCAAAAAACAAGAAAATAAAAAACAAAAACAGCAAGCATAGAAAAGCGAAAAAACAAAAACAAAAAAAAATAGTCAAGCCTAAGTACCACCACAAATCCACCACGTTGGTACCACCGTACCACCAAAACAGCATGGTCCTCAACCCAGCAGCAACCATACAACTCCAATCCCTTCTCCCACCAATCTCTCTAGCCCTTCATACCTATTCCGCGTACCATTCCTCCTCCCCTCCTGAATACTCAAAGTCAATCTTTGGGTCTTCCTCGTCCTCCTCATCCTCATCCGAGTGTAGACTCCCTCTATTTCTGCTTCTTCCCTTGTTGAACCCCCACTCCCACACCCCCAGAGGAGCTTTGAGAATACCTTCCAGCATTCCCCTCCATCATTTTCTGATATACAGATGTGTTCAACACGCCTCAAGTATCTTCCTTACTTGTTTTGTGCCAGAGACAATGTCACCATGGACAAGTTGTCCTTCCATCTACCCTCTTCCACAATTCCACCAAAATACAACCACCTTTTTCAACCAGTCTATCCTCTAACCTTACCCATTTGCCACCTTTAACAATTGAACAACTCTTCCTCCAACTCCGACTCCACATTTTCACTTTTCAGTAACCAAAATGTCACTTCTACCTGTGGCACCAGTGCACCACTCCACCCCAACACAAAAGTCTTACGAGTACTACAAAACTTCATATTCGATAGCAGATTTGAACACTACACACTGCATAAGAACAAATCTGGTCCTTGGAATTCACAAAACCTCCATAATGACTAGTTTATAAGAATTATATTTTACATAGGAAACTATGATATTTATAAGCTGTGTATATTTATATCCCAGTAATAAATGATGATAAATAGAAACAATGCATTCCTGAAATACAAAAGAGAGCAATAAAATCTTACTGGTAAGGAGAAAGTCCCTGGCAAGGAAAAAGAGAAGTTTGTAGGTTGATTGATGTTTCTCAAAAATGGACATCTTTGTATATCCTGATCGTCGAACGACAAGGGAAACTCCATAGTTGAAACTTGAAAAGAGACCTTCAGGTAAATTTTTTAAAATTAAGCAAATATATGTACAACATAATAATAATAATAATGCAACCAAATTCCAAGTCATGCAAGAACAATATATAAAATTCATTGAACTCATTGTCCTGTTAAAATGGATTGATATACCTGCTGACTGCAAAATGGAATTTCTTTTTGAATCCCAAGTAAAGTCGTGTGGTGGACACAACTAATCAAACTTCTTAATTACAATATCACCCTTCTGCCGGTAACATTTTTGAGCTAGATGCCGTGGTATTATTGTCATTTCAAAAGATTAAGTTAGTTGGTTGCCTGGTGTAACGAATCTCACCTGCCCACGTGCTGACACAAAATATTGTTAGTTATGGGCTTACTAATAACTGGACCAATAGGCCCATTAATAAACAACAGAATGAGTAACTAAAAAGTGGGCTTTGACTCTATTTTTTATATATTATAGCTATACTCTCCAATTTTTTGTAAACTCTATAATTACGGAAAAAAAAAAAAAAAAAATTCAAATCCTTAGATATATATATTATAGCTATACCCCTGCCAATCTATTTTTTTTAACACTCACCGAGATTCTAGTTTTTTCTAAACTCTATTACTAATTACGAAAAAGTAAAATATAACTAAAAAACCAATCCCATTTAGAGTTTCACAGAGTCTCCAACTATTCCTAAACAATATAGCTAATTATGGGGAAAAAAAAAATACAACAAACTAAATTGCTAAAACAATAGTTTCAACCAAAAACGATTTTCCTAAAACCCTTATGCGACAAAGAATAGTTTCCACACTAATCTCAGGTAAAGTTTAATATAACAAAGTTTTTTTCTAGAAATTGACAATGAAACTATGAAAGAACAAAAGAAAAAATAAATTTAGTTGCTTGAAAATTTACTTTATGCATTTGTTAACCATACATGTGACTAGGAAAAAATAAAAAAATAAAAAAATAATAATCATAAAATAAGTAACAGTACGGGTGTACACCCAAAACAAATAAAATTGTATTGTATGCACTATATACATGGGCTTAACAAATAAAGTTGGATCAATTTGATGTGTCATCCACTATGTGATTTAGATATTTAGTCATAGTTAAAAATTTCAAAAAGTACAATTCGCCATAATAATTCTGAATTTTATAATTTCCAATTTTAGCGGAATAACGAGATTCAATTAAAGTGGACGTTGGCTTAAATAAATTAGATAACTATTGATTTAGTTAAAGTGGACGTTGGGCTTAAATAAATTATATACCAAACCAAAACAAATTACATGTGGAAAATTAAATTATACAAAAAACAACATCACAAAAGATAAAAAAAAAAAAAAAAAAAAAAAAAACCCGGCAAACCGATAATGACAAATATTTTAAAATATATATAATACTACATGAAACTAATGTAAAAAAATAATTAACGAGAAACAGAAAACTAGATGCAAATGCATCGAACTAATCTCAAATAATATTTAATAGAAAATCGGATGCACATGCAAGCATTAAACTAATCTTATAAAGTAATTAATGGACAATCAGAATATGGATACAACTGCATTAAACTAACATCAAAGAATAATTAACGGAAAATCAAAACTTAAATGCAAATACATCGAACTAACATCAAAAAATAATTATCGGAAAATCGAAAACTATATGCAAATGCATTGAACTAACCCTCAGAAATTAAATTAAAAGGAAATCGGAAACGGGATGCAAATATATTGAACTAACCTAAAAAAATTAATTACAAATTGGAAAAAGGATGCAAATGCGAGAAACTAATCTTAAAAAATAGTTAACAAGAAATCGGAAACTGGATGCAACTACACTTAACTAATTTCAAAAAATAAATTGGATGCAAAACATTGAACTAACCTCAAGAAATAATTAATGAAAAATCAGAAACTGGATGCAAATTCATTGAACTAACCTCAAATAATAATTAATGGGAAATCAGAAACTAGATGTAAATGCAACCTCATCGAATAATAAATGAGAAATCGGAAATTGGATGCAAATGTATTAAACTAATCTCAAAGAATTATTAACGAGAAATCGGAAACTGGATGCAAATGCATTGAACTGACTCGAAGAACAATTAACAAGAAATTGAAAATTAGATGCAAGTGAATTGTACTAACTGCAAAGAATAATTAACAAGAAATCGGAAACTGGATGCAACTATATTAAACTAACTTCAAAAAATAAATAACATAAAATCAGAAACTTGATGCAAATGCATTGAACTAACCTCAAAATATAGTTGTGTTATATGTTGTGGGAATGTCTCGATAAATATAGTTTTGCATTAAAAATGGTGTTTATCTTATCTTTTTTCTTATGATTGGGAACACTTTGCTATTCAAGTAATTTCAATATGAACTTCGTCTTATTAGACAATCTCACAAAACTTCAATTAAACTTTCATTATTAAACAATAAAATGAAGTTGAAGGGTTTTATCAATTGTGAGTTTTTTTTTTTTTTAGAGAGTACGTGGGGTTTTCATGTTATAAGAAATTTGGATGAGTGATCAATACAATATTTGTATTTCGACTAAATATGATCAAAACACTAAGTGTTGATGAAAGAGACGAAAAACGTAGAAAAGTAATTAGAAAAATGATGGTGATCGGGAGAATGATGAGACTGTACCTTGCGGTTGCCTACGTACCCAAATTATCAATGAGATCAAGTTTCAAGAACGTAGTTATTTATGAGAAATAGTTTAATATTTATATAGGAGTAGTGATTTCTTGTAGCTCAAGTAATTGTAATTGAATATAACTCTCAACCGATAATTATATCTTTGATAAGAAACGAAACTGGACATAAATTAATGTACGTAAGTGGCAAGCCATGTGGCTAAGGTTCAGCCTTAGACACATGAGTTAATGGGCCTGTACATTGATCCATAATATTGCAAATTGGGCTTTAGCCCTGTCGATTAAACGAATAAAGTGGAGACTCCTACTAATGGACGTTTGCCACGTAGGTGGGGGTCAAAACAATTTGTATATAATAGTTCTGTATATATAGTTGCATATATTTTTCAGAATAATTAATATGACAGGACCCGTTCATAGATAATCTTCGAAGATCCCACATAATGAGTCAGGGATAATTTAAATAATAATTAATAGGAAATCGGGAACTAAATAATCTTTGATGATCTCATATAGTAAATCAAGCATAATTTATTTTTATGTCATGTTTGCAATTAAGGACGCTACAGATGGATTAGTAGAAAGTTGGTATTACACACCACATTGGATAATTAAAAGAAAATAAAAAACTGGATTCAAATACATTTAACTGAGCTCAAAGAGTAATTAATGGGAAATCGAAAACTTTACGCATATACGATAAACTAAACTCAAAAAGTAATTAAGTAGAAATCGGAAACTGCTGTAACTGCATTAAACTAATGTCAGATAATAACTAATGGGAAATTAGAAATTGGATATGATGCAAATCCTTGAAAAATATTTAAAGGAAAATCGGAAACGGTATGCAAAAATGCATCAAACAAATCTCACATAATAATCAATGGGGAATCGGAAACTGGATGCAAATGCATTGAACTAACCTCAAAAAATAATTAATAGGAAATCAAAAACCGAATGCAATTTTATTGAACTAATCTCATAGAATAATTGGCGGAAAATAAGAAACTAGATGCAAATGCATTGAAATAACTTCAAAGAATAATTGACGAGAAATAAGAAACCGAATGAAATTGTATCGAACTAACCTCAAAGCATAAATATCAGAAATCATAAACTAGATGCATATGTATTAAACTAACCTCAAAGAGTTATTAATGAGAAATCGAAAACTGGATGCAAATGTAATGAATGTATTAATCTAAAGACTAATTAACGAAACATCGAAAAATGGATGCAACTGCACTAAACTAATATAACATCAATGAATGAATAATTAATGGGAAATCATAAATTTGATACAACTGCATTGAACAAACCTCAAAAAATAATTAATGAGAAATCGAAAACTTGCTGCAAATGCATTGAACTAACCAATTAACGGAAAATCGGAAATTGGATGCAACTGCATTGAACTAACCTCAAATAATAATTAATGGAAAATCGGAAACTGGATGCAACTGCATTAAACTAAAATCATAGATTAACTAATAGGCGGGGAAATCAGAAATTGGATGCAATATCCTTGATGAATATTTAACAGAAAATCAGAAACTGGATGCAAATGCATTGAAATAACATCAAAGAATAGTTAACTGGAAATCGGAAACCAGATGTAACTGCATCGAACTATCCTCAAAGCATAAATAATCGGAAATTGGAAGCTAAATGCGAACTAATCTCGAAAAATAATTAACGCAAAATCAGAAACTGGATGCAGATCTATTGAACTAACCTCAAAGAGTAATTAATAGGAAATTGGAACCTGGATGCAAATACAATGAACTAATCTCAAAGAGTAATTAACGAAACATTGAAAACTATATGCAACTGCACTGAATTAACCTTAATGAATAATTAACGGAAAATAAAAAACTTGATACAACTACATTGAATTAACCTCAAAGAATAATTAATGGGAAATCGGAAACTAGATGCAACTATTGAACTAACCCCAAATAATAATTAACGTAAAATCATAAACTTGATGCAAATGTATTGAACTAACCCCGAAACATAGTTGTATTATATGTAGGGAGAATATAATGTCTTGACAAGTATAGTTTTGCATTTTAAGTAGTGTTTATTATAGTTTTTTTTTTGTTATGATTGGAAATGTCTTGTTATTCAAGTAGCTTCAATATCATCTTCGCCATATTGGGTATTCTCAAAAAATTTCAATCAATATTCTATTATTAAATCTAACAATAAAAATAAGTCAATGAGTTTTATCAAGGTTTGGTGATTTCTTTTTATAAAGAGTGGATCAAGAAATTTGAATGAGTGATTAATATAATTTTCCTATCTCATAACTCTGCATAGTTGTTAATATTTTTTAGAATAATTTAATATAAGGATACTCTTTTGTAGGACGGATTCGAAAACTAATAAATATTTACAGCTTTAATTTGGCCTTCGTTTAATAATTGAATATATTATGGTGGTTGGGTTGGATCCAACCTATACCGCATCGAATCTACCTAATAAACCAAATAAGAAACAAGTATGAGTTCCTACTTTCCCATGTATGAACAATTATTTTGGCATATTTAGTCATTTAAGGGAAGGAAAACTGAATGAACTGGGGTCCCAACTCCCAACTAACAAACCATGTGAAATCATTTAAATGGATTTCTCAACTTATGTTTTCACATAATAATGGCCAACGACACTTCTCGTCTCTTTCAAACCTCCTATCGAAATAATCCTTGCAATTTTTCAATCATCAATTTCATCATACTTATGTTTTAATTATGGCAAGTTACGATATTTGAATTGAAAATTTCAAATGGCTCAAAAACCACATTAATTAATTAATTGTATAATAATTTAAAAATTGTTGGGTATAAGTCTTTATCACAATGTCTTACGTCTTACCATAAAATTCGTTAAACGATAAGGAAATACAAGAAGCTGACTTTCCCTGATTTCCATCAATTAATCTCATGGGTCAAAAACTCATTTTCCTTTTCCTTTCATTCTTCCTATTACGCTTACATTATTTTATTTAAGAAAATGACATCTATGCTAATCGCCTAATCCGACGAAAAGAACAAGGAAAAAAGATAGTATTGTGTCGGTGATTAATTAATTAACAGCTCACTGAGGGCACCATGCATGATGCATGTGTCCTGCTGTCATGTGTGTGTGTGCATGCACGTCCTTTCTATCTCTTAACCTCTTAGCAACTTGTATTGTTTTCATTTATTCAACTCCTTTCTTCTACTTATACTTCTCTAAGCAACTTCTCCTTCGGCAGTTCGCACATTGCAATCTCACTTATTAATTAATAGAAGCAAATAGGAATAATGGCCAGCTGATTAGATCTTCAGAGGGTTGATCAAATCAAAGTGTTTCCCATTGGTAGCTAGGCAACATCTAATCTTATCTAGCTAGCTTGTATATTATTGATATATGGAGATCGATGCATTTGCTCAAGTCTCACAAAGGAAGTTAACAATAAAAAGTCTACATATATGTACAGGCCGGGGAAGAGACAAGTTCTTTTCCATATTATACATAAAATTTGATTTGCTTGGCCGAAAGAGTTTGTGGACTTGTGGGCATTGGGTTTTTAAGCCATTTGTTGAATTTGAGACAGCAATAAAAAGTATTTCTTTTTTTGATTTGGTAAGAAAAAATGGAATTCTTATTTGTGGTGTCTTTCCTTCAATTCATCCAATTCGTAATTGCGTATAGAGAACTATTAACACACTTCTATGTGAAAAATTCGATCATTCTGGTTGAGATATTCGACCAGTCTATGCCTTTTGAACGTTGTTGTTTGTTTTTTTTTTCGCTAAAGGTCATTTTCAATGGTTTTTTGGCAAAGAATTTCCCGTTTGACTTCTAATTCTTCCAGAAACCAAACAAACGTTCTAACAAACTTAAGTAATTAGGCCATTAATCCAACATACACATTCTGTTTACTTTCCTCTTTAATCTTTAGTACAGCCTACATTAGTACACGATCCTGTCGATCCAATTCAGACTTTGGTTGGTATGCTATTTATTGGACCACAATGTGAGTGTCATGCTAAAGTCGTCAACTGATAGTTTATATATATGTTTTTCTTAAGGTAAAGTCTTCATCTGATTAACAGGATGCCTTTGTATTGTGTCTTATATAACTGTTCAGACCTAGTCTTGCTCCATCTGTCAACTAATAAAAAAGAAAACAAAGAGAAAATGCCCTGATTCCTACTACATGGAAAGAAGGTTATAAAGAAAGAGATGTGTAAAGGAGCGTTTTGGTTTTCTCCTAATTACTACTAGGATGAACGGGAAGGGTTAGGATTTTTGATGTGACCGAGGTTATTTGTGAAATAACCGCCTACGATATCTTCTCGTTTTCCTTTTTAAGGGGAGAGAAGAATCAGTCCGGCGTAGTTCCAGTGGAGGTGGTATTTATAGAGTTTTGAGAGAGGAGATCGCCCGACCGTGTATTCTTTTGTACAAATGTAGGGTGGAGATCGCGGATGAGTGTTGAATTGGATCTGTTATGATTGGGGGTAGATCACGGTAGTCCCTATTTCCGGTGTTGAGATTACCACTAAGATTTTGGCAATCATTACACGGTGGGGCGTGTTTCTATTCGGCGTTCATATTTGATGAAGTGTTAAATGCTTGAGGTATCTCCGTTAGCACCACCTACTCGAGCTACTTTCGCGCAGTCGGTCTTGGAGGTCGCCTTGGATTCATCTATGAGTGCGTTTGTGTCTGCGGCGCCCGTTATCGAGTCTGTCTTGGAGGTCGATATCTTGGTTAAGCTTATGCTCTCACGAGTCGCGATGCCCTATGAGGATATCGGCTCCCCCACGACCCCCGGTAGGAGGCGTTGGTGAAAGAAGCCTTATTTGGCGAGAGAAAGAGTCGACGGCGTGGTGGGCGTGAAGCGATGATGAGTGGATGAAACGGCGGTGGAAGCGCTACTTTTGAATATTGTGGCCTCGTGAATTGGCGGGGAAAAAGGTAGTTTTAACTTACGTGCACGTGGCGAGAATCGTAGCGATTGAAGCGAAAGCGATGTCGCCAGCGTTATCGCGGAGCTGGCGAAAGGGCGATGCCTTGGAACTGCGATGTGCGGGCTTCTGGCGTGGTAATGATTACTCCTTGGTAGCTGAGCGGGCGGTTTATACAAAATCAGATTTGGAATCTGAAAAAGTTGCCGTGTTTTCTTCGCTTAAAAGCGCCCGACTAGGGTTTTCGGTGAGTGCTCTGTCATTTGTTTTTCTTTCCCATTTCCATTTGCTTTCCTCTCTCTGTCCGTTTCGTTATTTTAAGTAAGTAGGTTATTGTAAGGCTATAGGGTTTAGGCTGAATCTTTGATAGAAAAGGGTTGTTATAATGTCGGATTCGATGACACTTTCGGTCGGAGGAGGTCAGAGATATCTTTGAGTTGTGGAAATCACGAGGATGAAGAATCGGATAAGTGTCGGCGTGGGGGTTGAGTTAGAAGAAGAAGATAGGATGGGGGGGTAATGCCGATCTCGGTCGAGGAGATGGCGTGGCTGAAATACGTCGGTCGAGGGGAGAAGGTCGGCATCAGCGATGTGCCCCTAGAAGAGTGAACCGTCGTCTTTGCTAACTCTTTCCCGGTGAGGCGGCGTATGGGATTAATGTCCCGACACGGAGATATCTGAGCCACGGCCGAAAGTGAAAATGTTAAGTAGTGAGGAGTATAACCCGCCCGAGCGGTGGAGTTATAATCTGTGAGGGCGGTGAGCCGCGAGATGCACATACCGTTCGAAAGCGGTATCACGACTTCTTGGCGCTTTGTTGGAAGTCGCCACTGTCGGTTAAATTGGGTAACACTGGCGATTATTTAAGGTGTTCGACTGAGCGAGCGAGTGGGAATATGACATAGGTGTATCGATATAGTGGAGCACTATGTGATCGTCGATCGGGGAACATGAACTTTAGCTTGCAAACCATGGCAGCCAGCGTTGCGGTGATCGATGGAGTAAGCAATGAGGCTGGACTAAGAGACCGTTGTTGCTAGTTGGCAATTATTGTGTGGCGGGTGTATATCGCAAACTAGGATTTGTAAATATATCGGTGGGTAGGAATACTTTTACGTTGTTATTTTTGAGCGTTTGATAGGCTGCTCTAACAGGTCTTTGTTTTGCTTTTGGTACGAGAGTTTTACGTGAAGCGTGGCCGTGATCGTGGGGAGATAGAAAGATTCGCTCGGTGACTCGTCTTTGAAAAACAAAGCGAAGTTACCGAGGTGCTCATTTCTTTGAGGAAAAGGGGGGAGGTGCGATCAGGGAGAAGAGGAAGGTGCAAAAGGCGGGCTCTAAAGTCGAACCAAGCGAGGGGTGATGGAGAAGCGTCAAGTGATCGATAACCACGAGGAGCGTGAGGTGGGAGGGCGCAAAGCGGGTTGTGAGGGGAATCCTCGGGAATTTGGAGGATCAGGCAATCGGCTGAATGGGGTTCGATGGAGGCTCTGTAGAGAGTTGGAGCCGATGGTTTTATTTGCTTTCGTGCTAGAGGCGAGGTCCGGAGAGGCCCCATGATGTCTCGAAGCGGGGCGATTTGGGCGGCTGCGAAAGTAGCTTCGACATGCTCGTGGAGATGGTGCTAGCGCGGGGCGGATCGATGGTGGAGCCGCGGTGGGGCCCGGTATCTCGCCCGTAGTGGGGCCCGACTGGCAGTCATGGACTTAGCCACTTTGGAATGGGGTCGGTCGCCTCTCGGGGGGCGATCGATCCGTCCGGTGAAAGGCCAAGGCTCCGCGTAAAGCGGCTGGAAAAAGCGGTGGCGTCTGCGGGGACGATCTGGAAGGACATTTTGTCTATCACGGGCGAGAATGGGGTATGGCCTGCTTGTGAAAGCGAAAGCGGCTAGCGCCGGATCGATAAGATAGCGGGTTGTTTGCTAGAACAAATAGCTCACGGATGGCAACATGAGAGCTAGATGAGAAGGGATTAGGTGACAACTTGAAGCGAATGGAAATTGCGCAATGCGTGGTATGTCTATAACTTCATCGAGGTACTTGCTTGCTTATGCAAATTCTTTGTTGTGCTAACCATGTGTATGTTCGATGCGGTGGTGGCCGGATTCGAAGTTGAAAGAGATCGCCCGGTTAGCGAGAATCGGATAGGAAATAGTCTTTGAAATTTGGGTGAGGAGCTGAAAAATGTCGGGGCGCCTCGCGGATGGGCCTTGAGGCTGGAAGATTTGAAGAAAGCCGTGGCGTTGACTCGGCCAAATGTTGAAAGATCTGAGCCGGAAGAATTTGAGGCAAAAGCTAGGAGAATTTGAAGATAATAATGCGGCATTCGTGGAAAGTGGAAGGTTGAGCGAGCGATTCGCCCTTGCTTTGCAAGAAGGTTGCTTCGGGGGGCATTATCGGGGCCTATGACCGGGCGGGGCGCCGACCGTTGAGCCGGGAGGCCCGACTACAATGCCTTGAAGGAGGAACACGCCCATTTGTCGCGTCAGATCCCTCGGTGGAGGAGGTTCGAGGGGATGCGGTGGGGCGATTGCCTCTTTACAATGGCGTGCGAGGCGGGGTTGCTTTCGGTTTGAAAAGGTTATTGCACGATCGCGATGATGAGCTTAGAGTTGGATGGCATAGCGATCATTGTGGGCGGGAGAAAGAGGTCGAAAGCGTTTGAGCGTGGAGGAGTAGTTAATGTGGCTGGAGATGAGGAGTTGTAAAATTTGTTCTTGGTCTTTTTATCAGCTTATATCTTTGTAATCTGATAGAAGGCCCGGTTTCACAGGGTAAACAGGCGATTCGCCTTTCTTATGTTTGTGTACTGTAATCCTGAACAAGTAGGTGTTTCTTGCTGATTCGGGGTAGCCGAATGTGGCGAACTCGTGTGGGGCCGGGTTGGATTTCCTGAGTAATCTCGCTGACTTCGACTCAAAACTGAAAGCTATCTGATAAAAGCTATTAAACGGAACTTCCCTTGTTTATATCGCGATGGTAAATAGTTGTGTTGTGTGTATATGCGAGTCGATGCGCCCGCTCATAGTGATGTAGGATGACCACGGCTTAGAATGGAGCGTGGTAGGCCCATTGTGGTGGCGACCTCCTTACTTATGATTGGTAAAATGGGGGGCGTCTGTTGTTGGAGTGCTTGAGATTGCGAAGTGTGGCCAATGGCGTGAGCATCGAATCGGTAGATCGGCTCGAGATGCGGTCGAATTACTCTGGATTGATGTCCGCCAACTGCGGTGTTCCGTTCGCGTCGCGTGACCGCGTGTAGGGGAGACGGCGGTTCATGGGACATAATGATGGCGGGCGGGATGGCGTTTGGCGTCTCAAAGGTGATAATGAGGGACTTAGGAAAAGAGCGTTTCCTAAGGAATATAAACCAACCGCACATATCATCAAAAGAGGTCTTTGTCATTGTTTAAGCTTAAGCTTTCCTTCCTCCTCGTTGCTCTGCTCTTGCACCTTTGTGCTTTTACGTAGCCGCTTGTTCGTTCATCGGTATGTGGCTTCTTCTTCTTCTCTATCGCGTGTTATTCGGTTTGAGAAATACCTAGAGTAAGTATTAACTTTCTTTGTCGCAACTTTCTTTGCTAGGGTAAGATGGCTAGATGTCGATGCGTTTGTGAGAAAACGTCCCTCTATCAATGGAGGAAATGGAGTTTGAGCCTCATGTTCATGGGGATCGAGGGGAAGAAGGAAGGTTTTGCGATGGGAAAGCGAAGGGTCATAAGCGAGCAAGGAGAGATAGTAAGCCTGGCGGCGGAATTGTCTTCAGTTCGCCGGTGAGTGAAGCGAAATATTTGGTAATTTCTCGGAATTGGGGCAAAGGTCGCCCGATTCTGGTGAAGTGAGTTCGACCCCCGCCATGTAAGGATGTGGGGGCGGCGAATTCTACTATCACAGGAAAGGCGGGGAAGAAGCGGATGGTGAAAGCCTTTCGGTTGTAGCTTTCACTTTCGGCCCCATGGCGACTAAGCGTTGAAGGGATTGTGCTAGATGGTGATAAAGCGAAGTTGAGGGCGAGGACATGGGGACACACTCTTGGGGGCGATGGATATGGCGCTTGTTTGGTGAGTTCTTGATAGCTTAAAATTTGTTATACCGACTTCGAAGTCGGTGTTCTAACTATGTTCATGCGGTTTCTCGCGAGGGGTATGATAAAATTTGAAAGATCTTTGTCGGCGGCGTTCGAGACTAGTGGTAACCCGCCGCGTGGATTTGGGGTTGATCGCGAAGGCTGCGTGGGGGTGGAAAAGAAAGCTGGAGGTGATGTCCACCAAGTACGAAGCGTGGCTAGCGGGCTTATATATCTTGGTGTCGGATGTGGTATTTTGGAAAAGGCTGGCGTTAATGACGGCTTATCGCGAAGAAATGTCGGAAAAGGTGGCGAAAAGCGAAGAAATATCTTGAAACTGTATCGCCTATGCGCTCTGGGCGAAAAAAAGTATGACCATGAAGCGAGGTCATTTCGACATCTTGCCTCGACTAAGCGCGCGACCGGAAGACAAAGCATGTCATTCTTGAAAATTGATAAAGGTGATCATCTGTCTCTCTGTTAAAATTTGAAGTTGTGATTGTAGTTTACATTTCTCTCTCTTATCACGGGGAGCAAACAATAGAATTTGTGTTTTCGGGCTTGCTGGCGATTCGACATTTTCATTATTGATTTGGTTTCCACGAAAGTGGCGGTTCAAAGACTTGTTGAATTTTGTAATGATCATCGATCACGGATTTCTGGGTAATCGGCCAGATCGGTGGGCGTAGTTAATGATGGCGTATTGTCATGTAGCGTTGTTTTGGATGTGTATGCATCTTCTTTGTGTGTTTGTGTGTAACTAATATCTTGATCTTAGAAATATCGTCTGTTAAGTAGTCAACCCTAGAAATATAGGTCGTTGATGTGGCGGAGGCTGGATGGGTTATGGTGCTGTGTGAGCTCGGGGCGTTTGCTTTCGAGGAGAGTGTTCTCGTATGGTCGACCCTAGAAATATAGGCCCTCGGCGTAACAAGAATTGTAGAGGAGAGCTTGAGAGGCGTGTGCTTTCGCGGAGAAGCGTTTCGTGTAGTCGATCCTAGAAATATAGGTCCTCGGCGTAACAAGAATTGGAGAGGCTATGTAGCTTTGAGCTCGAGAGAATTTCTTTCGGAAGGCGTTCTCGTGTAGTCGATCCTAGAAATATAGGTCCTCGGCGTAACAAGAATTGGAGAGGCTATGTAGCTGTGTGAGCTCACGAGTCATGCGCTTTCGTTGAAGGCGTTCTCGTGTAGTCGATCCTAGAAATATAGGTCCTCGGCGTAACAAAATTGGAGAGGCTATGTAGCACTGTGAGCTATGTATGCGCTTTCGGTGAGGCGTTCTCGTGTAGTCGATCCTAGAAATATAGGTCCTCGGCGTAACAAGAATTGGAGAGGCTATGTAGCTGTGAGCTCTCGAGTGATGCGCTTTCGAGGCGTTCTCGTGTAGTCGATCCTAGAAATATAGGTTCTCGACGTAACAAGAATTGGAGGCTATGTAGCTGTGAGCTCCCGAGAGGTATGCGCTTTCGCCCGAGGCGTTCTCGTGTAGTCGATCCTAGAAATATAGGTCCTCGGCGTAACAAAATTGGAGGCTATGTAGCTGTGAGCTCACGAGAGAACATGCGCTTTCGGTGAAGGCGTTCGTTGTAGTCGATCCTAGAAATATAGGTCCCTCGGCGTAACAAGAATGGAGAGGCTATGTAGCCGGCGTAACAAAGGCGTTTGGTAGTCGATCCTAGAAATATAGGTCCTCGGCGTAACAAAATTGGAGAGGCTATATGCACGAAGTGGTATACCAATACAACTAAGCTGGAGTAGATAGTATCGGTCGGCCACAAAACTTGTCTTACATTAATGAAAACAAAAGATTTACAACATGAATAAAATTTCTTGATAAAATTTTTTGGTAGATAAGTATTCAATTCGAGGCAACATCTTTCCCTCTTGGGTTCTTATCGGTATGCTCCATTGCCAACGGCGCGTTCCCGCGATGTAGGGGCCTTCCCATGTGGGTGCTAACTTGGAGTAGATCCTGCGTCTTTTTGAGCACTAGGTCACCGGGTTGAAAAGACCTAGGATGAACTTCGCTTGTTGTAGGAGTTCTTGAGTTTTGGCGATAAAAGGCGACTCGGCGGCGGCTAAGTCCAGCTTTTCTTCCGGTGGTCGGCGTCACCGTGATAACGAGTCGTTATGCCCTGATTCGACAAGTTCGATCGAGTTGTAGTGGCGGTCGGTTCGGTGGGAATGCAACTACGTGCCATAACATAAGGAGAATGGCGACTTCGCCCGTCTTGGAAATTTGTTGTCGCGGTGAGCCCATAGAATGTTTTCAATGATTTGGCCATTGGCTCTTATTCTTCTCAATCTTTTTCTTCAAATTTTCCAAGATAGCTTTGTTCGCTTACGCTTGACCATTACTCACGGCGTCTTCGGAGTAGAAACGCATGAATGATCTTCCACTTGGCTAGGAACTTTTTTATTCGACCTTTGAATTGAGGCCCATTGTCCATTACCGGTGTATGTGGTAACCCAAATCGGTGATAATATGAGTCGGATGAAGTTCGCGGACATGGGACTCTTTGGCGTGTCTTGAGGGAATGGCCTCGACCCACTTGAGTGAAGTAGTCGGTGGCGGCTAGGACAAAGCGGAAAGCGATACTCTTACGTGGGATGAATGGTCCCATAATGTCCATGCCCCCACATGTGAAATGGTACGGGCTCGCTATCTTGTCGGTTATTGCGAGGTTGGATGATATTGTGGCCAAGCGTTTGGCATTTGAGACATTTGAGGGCGTATGCTTTAGCATCGATCTGCATCCGGGGCGAAATATCGCGAGAGATGGCCTTGTGAGCTAATGGCGGACGCCCGTGATTTCCACATTCTCGCCGTGGATTTCGCAAAAATTAATTGACCACATTGCGGGGTAATGCATCGTAGGTGTGGGCGCCCGGTAGTTTCTGAATAACTTGTTTTGGACTAAACAATAGCGCCGAGCTTGATAAAGAGACTGCCGGACCTTGATGCGCTCCCGAGGGCGTCGCGTCTTTGAATATAATCGATGATGGGTTGCATCCATGTTTGGCTCAAGACGGGTGGCGGAGAGGAAATAGGTAAACTTATCATCAAAGGTATAGTCGACTTGGTATGCGGTCGATCGACTACCTCAATGAGGACTTGTCGGGGAGCAGCGGTTCGAAGTGCAGGTAGCCAAATAAGCTAAAGCTGTCTGCGTGGCGGTTCTCCTCCGCGCAAGAAATGATGTATGTGTACACGCTTAAAAGAAGGCAATAAGCGATGAGCGACACGAAGATACTTTGAAAGGTTACCGCCGTGGGTAGTGTACTCTTTTGCAACTGGTGAGCGACCGATTCGCGAGTCACTAAAGACTTGGAGCTCTCGACGACACCGGTGCGGTATCCATCCTTAGTCCCCTAATTAGTGCTTAGCCGTATTCCGCTTCATTGTTGGAAGTGGCAAAGTCAATCTTGGTGACTTTTCAATCATATTTCCGTCGGAAACTAAGGCGACTCGATGCGCTTCCACGAGGTTACTTTCGAACCATCCACAAAAGAGACCGGGGGATTTGACGCGCGTTTGCGTGTTTTGGGAGCTTCGATTTCTTGTTCCCGGTTGGGGTCCTCATTTGGGAAATCGAGGAAATCAGACGACGACCTTTCGACGAGAAGTCGCGGGGACGAACTTCGATGTGGTGTTCTCCGGAGTTCTTCGCCCAAACCGCCATTCGAGTAGTCTTGTTTTCTTTATGAAGGACTTTCTTCAATGGAAGGTCGGTGAGAACCTTGATTGGATGTGCACGAAAAAATGCGGTCGAATTTCCGTCGCGGAATACAACAAAGCAAAAATGCGGCTCGTTCGGGAAGGAGTAGTTCTTTTAAATTTTGGCGTGAGTGTCTTACTCGTGAAGTAGATCGGCTTCTCTGAATTGTTCTCCTCTTTAAAAGAACCGGCGATGCGAAATCGGATATGGCGGATAAAGCCCGGTGTCTCTCCATATCTTGGCTTGGCTAAGGCGGGGGGCGTGGTGAGATACTCTTTGAAATAGCGAATGCATGATGACATTGATCGCTCCGGAGAGCGGCTCGCCTTTTTTTTGAGAAATTTGTAGGAGCGTCTACACTTATCGAGGCCCTTGATATGAACCGGTTGGCCGCGACCATTCGATAATACGTATCTGTTTCTTTGTGCGTGGATCGGGCATATCCAAAACGCTTCGGATCACGGTCGGGATTGGCCTCGATCCCCTGACTGCGACACGATACCCTAAAACTTTGGGAGGGGGCCCCAAAAAGGCATTTTTCGGGTTGACTTCATGCCGTCGCGGCGTAGTCACGGAGAACGCTTGTTCGAGGTGGGTGAGGTGATCACCGGCTTTTTTGCTTTTGACCACCATGTCGTCAATATAGACCTCCATGGTGTCGCCTAACATGTCTTGAAACATGTCCGTGGTGACTGGCGTTGGTATGTGGCTCGGCGTTCTTGAGGCCGAGCGGAGGGCGTTGTAACAATAGATGCCTTGTTCCGTGATGAGCGGCGTCTTCTCTTGATCTTCGGCGAGTGGGATTTGGTTGTACCTTTATCGCATCCATAAAGGAGATGGGTTCGTGACCCACAGGTTTGGTCGACCGGTTAATTCAATCGCGAGGCAAGGAAAGCTATCTTTAAGTGGCGATTGACATTTGTGAAATCGACACATAAGCGGCTGTGCCATTCTTTTGGGGGACGGCGACAATGTTGGCAATCCACTTCGGGGTAGTCTACCTTTTCGATGAAACCGACTTGCTTGAGTTTTTCGACCTCGTCATTGATGGCTTTTGAAGCGAGGATAGTCGGCCGAGGTCGTTGTCGAACTTGATGCGGCATTGGGGTTCACATTTAATTTGTGGCATCGAAGTTAGGATCGATTCGAGGGCACATCGATATCACGACCAAGCAAAAACATCTTTATTCATAGATAAGAAATTTACAAGTTGTGATCGAGTGTGGGGTCGAGGTTAGCCCTACATACACAAACTTAGGGTCGTCTTCGGTGCCAAGATTCACTCTTTCTTTTACGCATTTGGAGGCTTTACAGGTGATGGCGAAACATTGCTTAACAACTCGCTATCGGAGGAGATCTGAGCACCTGGTGGGACGACCTGACTGGTCGCTGAATGTGGAGCGATCTTCGGCAACGCAGCGTGCCGAGGGTATCCACGACACGGGGAGGGCCACGGCTGCAAAGCACATTGATGGAGCGGCTGCGGTGACAATTAATGGCGGCTTGATATGGCTGGGACGATCTCTGAAACTTTAAGCCCGACAAAGGTACCGACAAAGTAAGCGGCGTTGGTTCGATCTTTGGAAGTCTGCTTGCTGGCGCATCGAGGACTTCGGGAGCGAGTCGCGCGGTATCGGCATGGAGAGAACTTCGCTTGTAAGAGCCCCGCCGTTACGCTTGGCGGTTCGGGGTTGGACTTCGCGACTAAGTCTCGTGCCATTGTGTGGTATTTGGGCTCTGTATGGTGGGAAGCAATTCACGGCGGTGCATCGTTGATTGGACTGGTTGCAATGAGTGCAGCTTCAAGTTGATTGCCCGAAGCTCCATCATGCCTCGAGGTCGGGAAGCGGAGAACTTGATGTAAAGTGGGCGGTGCGACTTGCATCGATGAATCGGCGTCGTCCGAGGATGGCATTGTGTATGGCGACTTCTTTGTCGAGAACGCGAGAACCGGTATTACGGGTAATCTTATCCTCGAGATCCCACCGATCTTGGTAAGATAATATCACCAATGGGGTCGGCTCTGGAGCCATTGAACCCGTAACGGGGGGCGATTGGGTCAACGAGAACGGATTTGGGGAGGTTCATCTCTTGCATAGTGTGGTAAAATAGGATGTCAGAGGAGCTGCCGGGTCGATCGGGCGCTTATTTATCCGATCGCTGATTTTGACATGAACGACCAATGCATCATTATGAGGAAGGCAAACTTTGCTTAAGTCGGCCTCCGTGAAAGTGATATCGCTGCTTATTTGCGACTGAACCAGCGCGTGAGCTGCTGTGAAGTAAAATGATAGACTTCACGAAGAGCCAACCCGGCGTCTTTTCTCGGGAAGAGGTCCGCGGAATCGTCCGGAAAGGTAATCACATGAATAGTCGCGAGCATTGTCGCGATCGGACGAGTCTTTGCCCTAAATTCGTGGCGAAACTCCGCGGGGCGTCCTCGGCTGTGAGGACGAGCGGCGTATCCCTTGGCGGTGAATGATTGGGGTGGAGATCACAAGACACGACGAGCCGACAACTTGTGGACGCAGTCGCCATCGGGAATGCTAATGTAGTGTTTGATATAACCGGCTTCCACCCGGTCTTGGAGATAATGCTTGAGCCCCGGCATGCATCGGTTTCATGGCACTTTGCTTTATGAAATGCACAAAAAGGCTTTGCCAGTCGATCCGCGGGTTGCGATGGTTGGCCGGAAAAATGAGGGCGCTTTAATTTAATCTTATCCAATATGTGGACTGGAGAGCGTGTCCGGGACGATGAACTCTGTTATTATCGATCGTGCACGAGCGGCCGGGCATCGCGACTGGCGCTTCTTGCCCGTGGGGAACGATCCGAGAGACCGGCGACCTCGTGCCTCGCTAAACCATGAAGTTTTAAGGTTTCTGCGACTTGATGTACTTTGTCGACCACGGTAGAAAGCTCGGACCCGGTGTCTCTGGCGTTCCTTCATCCAGCGACCTAGCAAGGTCCTTTGTTTTCGCTTTCGGCAAGCATTAGAAAAAGCGATTAATGGCGAAAGATTCTTTCAAACCACTTTCCATGCCTGCCCGATTCGGCCTTGAACCGTCCCTAAGAATTCACGAATGGTTTAAGCCCTCCTTGAAAGATAATTGAAACAGAGAATCAAGATCTGCCTTCTTCCGCCTGTTGTGGACGTACTGGCTGGCAAACAAATCGATAAAAAGGCGCTTTCGAAGGTGTTGATAGAATCGGACTCGATTGAAAAGAACCAATCGAGGCGCCATCCGCGGGGTGGAAATAATCTGCGATGGAGATAATCGAACTTCGGGAGTTTGTAAAGTGCCAGACTTTGAATATAGCGAGCCACATGCTGACCAGGGCAGGTGCTGCCGTCGTACATGGGAAAGCGTGGCTGGATAAAGTCGTGTGGAGAGGATTTGCTGAGGACCTCTGCGGTGAACGGAGATGCACGATACGTCTTAAGCATCTTGTGTACAATCTGGGTCGAGTCCTTCTTCGCAGAGGTCTGGCCAATCCTTTGGGACAACTCGTTAAGCTGCTGATTAACGTCATTGATGCTGTGTTCAGCTCCGTTTCCGACTTGTTGTTGCTGATAACTATCCACCTGAGCGCGTAACGTAGCATTTTCCTCCCCGGCAAGGAAATGCTCTCATCATTAATTAACCGGTGGTGAGCAAGGCTTTGAACTTGAGCTTCTATGCTAACCATGCTTCGTGGGTACGGAGAATTAGAGATGATTTCAAGTGGTTCTCCGATGTCGAAACCACGGGGCGCGCCAATGTAAAGGGCGTTTTGGTTTTCTCCTAATTACTACTAGGATGAGCGGGAAGGGTTAGGATTTTTGATGTGACCGATTATTCGTGCCGTGAAGCTGCCCCGCCTAATTATCTTCTCTCGTTTTTCCTTTTACGGGGAGAGAAGAATCAGTCGGACGTAGTTCCGGTAGGTGGTATTTATAGAGTTTTGAGAGGAGATCCTTCCGACCGCGTGTATTCTTTTGTACAAATGTAGGGTGGAGATCGCGGATGAGTGTTGAATTGGATCCGTTATGATTGGGGGTAGATCGGTAGTCCCTATTTCCGGTGTTGAGATTACCACTAAGATTTTGGCAATCATTACACCAGGTGGGACGTGTTTCTATTCGAAGCGTTCTGTATTTGGCGAAGTGTTCGAGGTATCTCCGTTCGCACCACCTACTCGAGCTGCTCGCAGGTCGGTCTTGGAGGTCGCCTTGGATTCATCTATGCTGCGCACACGTGTGTCTGCGAGGGGCGCCGTTATCAGGTCTGTCTTGGAGGTCGATATCTTCAGTTCGCTTATGCTCCTCACGAGTGCGATGCCCTATGAGGATATCGCTCCCCTACAAGATGTGCTACCTGTAACAAATTAAAGAAATTATGCTCACTGGAAACAGCACAAGCTGGGGATATGTAACTGTGCACTCTTTCTCTTTCAGAATTCATACACTCTCCAAATTGACCGTTATAACATGGGTCACATATCATATTCCTCATATAATTGCAATCAATCACTAGCTGTTTGTACCCTCCTGTCTGTTATGTTAGTACGATACTGGTCCCTGGAATATCACGATCAATTTACGGGTACGTTTTGGGTTTGTGGCATAACTGAAGGACCACTGGTTTTATTTTGATCTTGGTCGTCGATGATTGGGGATCAAGACACTGCAATTGAGTTAAACTGATCATCATGTCGTCAGGCAATGCCTTGAAGTTATATGGTTTCGCTCTCTCCAAACAAAAAATAAAACGAAAAATATCTTGCTTTCTCTTGTTCTTCCATGATTGAGAAGTATGTCCGACTAGATTGTGTTTTAGTCCCTTGTCAATTAGCGCGTAGTAATTGATTTCCATTGTAATATATCGCATTTTCGTATTCATACACTAAACACCACTGAAAAGAATGCTCATTTTTTAAGTTTGCCTTCTTTATTATTGCATTCTAACATTTTATGAAAGAATTTATTTAATCTTAATTAACAAATGTTTCTTTAACATGGATTTTAGTAGTTTCAAGTTTTAATTAAATATTTAAATGTATGACATAGTACATAGTTCTCTGCTCTCAAGTTTGGCCCTCTATAGAGGGTTGAGGGGCGGGTAAGGGCTTCCGGATTTAAGCATTGGCCCGACTCGACCCTCAAAGCATGAGGGCTTTGTTGTTTGATGGCCGGGCTAGCCCATCCTGACCCATTTGACACTACTACCTGATTGTACTGTACTATTAGGTTGCAATGGCAAAGGCAAAGAGTAAAATGTACAATGCGAAAAATAGACACATAACTGTCCTACACATGAACCTATAAAGCAATTGCTACAATCTAAAGTTGTGGCTCTAGAATATGTGAGGTCATATATAGCCCATTATATTGTAGTGCACACTTGATGTAAATCTACATATATGAATGTAGAATTGGGGCGGTTCTTATGAGTACTTAAGCAAGTATTCTAGAGCATTCACGAGAGACAACTAGTGTAGGGGCCAAGAAGAGCATTGCAACACTGTGGAAACAACAAAATAATGAAAGTGCAGTAGTATGTGTGGGTGTAAGTCCTCGATTTCAAGATGGTTTAAAGAGCTTGTTTTACCATAGTATTCATGTGCCTATTTGTCACACCCCAAATTTCCAGACAATATTTAAAACAATTATATTTAATTATTTGGAAATCCGGGGTGAAACAAAACCCAAAACCCAAAACCCTGTTATCAAACACAATATATACAAAAATTGAAATCAAAAGAAACGAAAAGGAAAAAAATCCTTAAATTACATTATTAAACTATAAAAAAACTAACCCACTCTTCAGAAAATCTTAAACCAGAAGACTCCAAGAGCAACTCCAAATCACGTCTCCTTATCCATCGTGACTCCACCATCTATGTTCCCAAGAACACACCCACGTTGCAAAACAAAGCAAACATGGGTCAGCAAATTGAATTTGTTGGTATGAGTAGACTAACAACAAAATATATAATAATCATTTAAATGAATAAATGTAACATTTCAAACAATTTCAACTTGGAAGACAATATAGTTCCGTTTTCCAAAAACGGCGTGTAGTTTCTTCCCAAGTAAAATTTCACCCCTAACATACAAATTCCAAGAATCTCATATAACAGTACTCGTCATTCCAACTTTCCAAAATAACTCACAATACAATACCACTTACATTCCATTTATTAAATGCACAAATGACAACCTAATTAAATATGTGTTTGGTATACCTTACCTTTAAGCCAACACGCCGCCTTAGGGTAGGATATTTACGCCCCCTGCGAGAAAAGATTAATAGATCCTACCCTCCCCCAGAAAACGAGTTAGACATCACAATAAAATGATTTATCTCATCAAAATTCCATTCATAACCAAACCTCATTTAAGACAATTAAGTCTAATTGATATATTACGGTTCGTCCAAGATATTCGGGAATACCACTTATCATAATACCTTCATCAAGGGTAGTCATTCATATGACATCATTACGTCATAAAGTTTAGCGTGCATAACCATAGATCTCAGACTATCACAAGTCATTAATAGTTTCGTAATAACATATCAAGTTATAGTCATTTCACAGTCACATAGAAATCACAATCATTTACTAATATTATTTACCGTTACACTTCATATCCATAACATTACACAATTCATATACTTTTACTTTAGTATCACTCGTCTACTTATGAGAACGAGGAAAAGTCACAACCAAGGAGTATATTCATCCCTTGTGAGTATCAACTCATACAAACCACGTAAGCATTTATCATAAGAAATCATATACATCATATGCAATAACTCCATCACACGTAAAATCAATATTTTACTTTGCTTATTAATTATCTCGTTGAATCATTTATTCAAAGACACAGCCCAACCTTTAGTTCCTACTCCACGATTTGCACTACACACATTTGCCAAATCACACATATCCGTGTGCCTCACTCACACCGAGTACCACTACAAGACATATGTCCCAAGCGGGATATCGCCTCCAGGAAACATATTTTTATCTTGTAAACTTCAGAACTTGTGAGTCGCGACCATCTCTGGGCTTTCCATACACATAATCATAAAGCCTCCTTTGGGCATAACAAAATATCAGGTCATTCATGGCACATTCAATGAATACCTTGGGTCATTCCCGCCACATTCAAGGAATACCCATCATAACACTAACGGGCCATTCATGGCACATTCAATGCATGCCCTGAGTCATTCCCGCCACATTCAAGGAATACCCAAACCTACATTCCCGTACATTCAAGGAATACGACCAACCATAAAGGCTTAATACCTTAGTTCCTCTCTAGGGGCGGTCCAAACTATTGGGTCATTCATGGCACATTCAATGAATATTCGGGTCATTCATGGCACATTCAATGAATACCCATCTATCACATGACATCACAAGTCATAATATCTCATTACCAAATCCTCGAGGGCATGGAGAGTTCTAAAGATGTGGGCGACACTTTAAAACATTATTATCACTTATAATTATACTAGCATTACTCATGTCAAAACGGACCACACATGTAGAGAGTCATTTCGTGTCAAGGCAAATCAAGCACTTAAGCATCATTTAATGTAAAACAGACTTATAATCAAACAAATACAATTTACATAACCACACTCATATATACAATATTGTAAACAAATAGTTCATTAACCCAAATTCAAGTCCACACACACTAATGTCCAAAGCAGATCTACATATACTAAAGTCTATATTCATATACAACTTCTATCTCACACATATATATTTATGTAGTATCAAAACAACAGTACTTTTTAACACAATCACATAGTTATCACACAAACTAATATATATATTATAGATATAGTGACTGCACCTGTACATAAGGCTGCCTACGTATCCAATCTTTTAAGATTAGAATCAAGCCTTACGTAGCTCTTAACCAATTCTCCAAATATTTTAATAATCACGATAAAATAAAACATATAGATATATTTTCATTCCACACCAATATTTTCACGATAGTAAGAATATATCGAAAGTATAATAACCACTGACCATCTAATGCCATCATGTAACCACCCAACTATATCTATTTTAAACTTTAGCTAATTCTAACAACCTTGTTAATCCGTGCCTTGACAGACAACCCACCATTGGATCTGCCTAAAATTTGTATATGTCATTTAACTGGATATCAAGAATCTATGGATTAAATTTGAGGTCAATCCGATAATAGGTTGACCTCCATCTAAACAGAAACAAAGGACTGCACCCATCAGTTTTCTGGTGTAGTTTCTACTACGACTAGTCCCACTAATGGAAGCCTCGACAGATATCAAGCCATTGGATAAATCTAAAAATCTAATATGGAAGACTAAAATGTGTCAGGAAACTATAGATTAAATTTCATACAAATCCGAGTACGGAAATGTCACCATCTAAGAAGAAACAAAAGACTGCACACTGCAGTTTTTCTGGTGTAGAAACACTAGGACCTGTCATGCTTATGCGCACCTCGACAAAAATCCAACTGTTGGATCTGTCTAAAATTTTAATATGTCAGACTACAATGTGTCAGGAAACTATGGATTAAATTTCATACAAATCCGAGTATGGAAACGACACCATCTAAGCAGAAACAAAAGACTGCACACTGCAGTTTTTCTGGTGTAGAAACACTACGACGTGTCACGCTTATGCGCGCCTCGACAGAAATCCAACCGTTGGATCTGTCTAAAATTTTAATATGTCAGACTACAATGTGTCAGGAAACTATGGATTAAATTTGAGAGACATCCGTGTGCGGAAAGATCTCCATCTGAACAGAATTAAAAGACTGCGTAGACAACTTTTCTAGAATGGTGTTTACTGTTAACTGTTCATCTTCTTCACAAAACTCTATATAATTTATTAATGGCTTTATCCTCCCAATATACAATCCATATGATCACACATAACTAACAACATATCATATTTCTATGGAAACAATAAAAGAAATAAATATAACTCACCTTATTAAGTCTACAAGATGTAAACAACTATGAATATCAATAGTGCGGTGAGCCCAATACTTTGCGTTCCCTTTTTCTCTTTTCTTCCTCTTCCCCTTCTTTTTATTGGAGGCTAGGGTTTTGATTTTGAATAATCATCTTTTCTGAGAGAAAAATTCGCACTCTTTCTTTTATTCCATGTTTTAAGTCCGTTTTAAGGTAACCTATGGGCCTCCAATGGGTCTAAAAACACCCAAGGTCCATACCTATATGAATGGGTACATTTTAACAATGTTTTCAAGCCCAAAATGATTATAAAATACCCACATAAGTTCTAACAAACAATTCAAGTAAAAACATTAACTTTTTTTTTTTTTTTTGAAAATCAACAATAGCTAAACAAATTCTAGAATAAGCTTGACTTCATAATATAATAGTTATTTTCAATCAAATAATTTAATTTATGTTGTTTAAAAATTGGGGTTGTTATACTATTGATCAGACCTCAAATATGCGTTTTTATCCACTTATAATGCTTCATTTAAATCATACTATATGATCAATAATATGAGAAACTTATGTTCTTATTGTTTTTTCAGGTTACAAGCCTATTTCAGATGAAATATCTTAAAGGAGGAATTTTAGCTCCAAAAGGAGCCTAAATAGGACATCTTACGAAGACTAAAGCTTACTTGAAAAGAAGCCAAAAATCAGTCAAAGTCAAAGTCAAAGTCAAAGTCAACTCAAGGACCAAAGACCAAAGATTAATTCTCAAAAGCCTAGAAGACTTGTCATCATCTAAAAAATTTACAAGATGAATTCATTTGATCTTATCTAGTGTTTGTATTTGAAAAATAATCCATAAAGCATAAAGGTTAAGTAAAAACAAAAACGCAAAGTAATGTGTTGTCACAAAGATGATGGAAGAGGGCAAATATGTAATCATGTAAAGGTTTCCTACAAAAAGGAAAAATATAGAGAGATAAAATAGTCTTTACATTTTAGGAGTAGAATTAGGTTAGATAATTAGGCTTTTAGTTTTTAGTTTTATTAGTTTTATCTTATTTTCCATTGTTACTAGGCCATTTCAAGCTTCAAAGCGGGCTTTATTTCAAATACAAAGTTCTTTTCTTTATTTCAACGTTGCTTCAATCATTAGTTCTTTAATACAACTTGTTTTCAAACAACTTTTCTTCACAAAACATGTTTTAATAATTTGGGGTATAACGTGGGAATAAAACAAAAGCATGACAGACATCTAAATACTATCCTTATTGGGAGTTTACTTCGGAAAGCATAGTCTACGTTTGTTTTGGTCCGAAATAATTGTGCCTTTTGGTAATTCTCTAAAAAAAACGAAGAGTTACTGACATAAAATTTTGTTGGAACTTGGGGAGAGATGGTTAGCAGTTTTGCAGAGTTACAAAGTATACCAGTGCTGGACTCAGTAAGTAAACAACATTGCCAACTCATTGTTTGATGTGGTGGCAAACTCAACCGCAATATATGGGTCATTGCGAGACCTAAATATGTGGCTTATACTCTCAGAGAAGTTCTATGGGCTGGTTAGGGATACTGGAGATATTTCATCAATAAATATCTCCTAATGGACACCCTATGATATATGAGGATAATCTCGAGAATAAATAGACAGCAAAAGTCCTTCTCATAATATTTTGAAAATATATATTGTTTGTTAGGACATCAAATACATCATCTCCAACCAAAACTTCTTCCCTTTCACAAGATCTTCAAAAACAGTATCTCTGAAGGTAGCTGCACAAACAGTGAGAAGGTAAGTAAGGTAAAATAGACTACTAAAAATTTATCTATGTAGGCAGTACCTCATTTTAGACTTTGTCAGAATCAAGTACCTGACAGAGCTATAGCTAGTTCCTCTCCAGAATGTTCTGAACCACCATTTTCACTATCTGATCACATTGTTCTCTTAAGCATCGTCGATTCAAAATATAAGTAACAATAATTGATCCTTCATTACGGGAAGTAGTTGTCACATACTTTTCCCCACCTACAAGAGCTTTCATGTTCTACCTGCAAAAACCAACCACCCCAGTCATAACAGACAAATAATGAAAAAAAAAAAAAAAAAAAAATAATATCTATTATAATAAAACACAATGGCAGGACAAAGGGTGGTCGGGATCGTCTGGAGATCTGAGTTAAATTGGGGCAGATGTACGATCTAGAGCATTTTGAAACTCTTTTTCAATGCCATTTAAAAGTATTACTTAATGAACTAAATATTTTGTAAATGAATTAAATGGTTTGTAAATGAATTAAATATCATTTAATTATTTCTTAATAATATTTTAATTCCATTTTATACAATTTGTTTATTTATTTTTAATTTTTCATAGCCTCTTAAAAAAAATAACTCAACCTCTCTAGTAATGATAATAATACTTACAATAATTTATATATTACTCCTCCGTTGAACACTCTCTCAATTAATTTCTAAATTACTACATTATAGTCCATTTAATCCTTCCTTCATAGTATTATATTATGTTTTATTTATTTATAATTTTTCATTACCTTAGCCTCTCCAACAAATAAAAAAAAAAACCCCCAACGTCTCCACTTAATGAAGAAATTCATGGGTGTAAATGCATTTATTAGAAATAAAACTGAAATGGGAATAATGAAGAATAAATCTCTCTATTCCATGTTTAAATTCCCATATGTTATGCCTTATTCCTCTCCTATTATTACAACTTTCCGTTTTCTATCAAAATTTCCTTTTTCTCCATGTCCAAATTTATTTGATTTTGATGTAACTCCTCCATTTGACATTAACCAACTCCATCTTCTTTCGTGGAATTCCCATATATAAATTTCGTTCTTTTGGCTTCTTCTATAACAACTATACTACCTCTTTGCACTTCATTCTACGCATATCTCAACAAGCAGGTCCTATCTTTCACCTTTTTATGTTTTCGTTTAGTTTTTGGTTTTTGGTTTTGGTTTTTTTGGTTTTGTTCATCACATCTAATTATCAATCTTTTATTTATCTTATTGGTTTATCTATTTGTTCTCTTAAAATTATTTATAATTGCAACATTGCAGGTGCCAAAGATTGAAGCTGATTAGGCGATTATAAGCGTAAATATTTATTATCTAATCACATGGTGCAATTTCATCTTACGCCTCTTGAGTGTGTGCAAATGTAAGTTGTTTATATTAATTTCGTACCACAAGTTTCTTAAGTTGTATTCAAATATGGGTAGGTTTTTTTAGAGTGACTACTGACTTATGTATTACTCACTAGCTGGAAGGGTGTTAATTGTCTAAGAGTGCCACTCTCTCTGCTTTTTCGACCCCCTAACCTGAATTGGTCAATCGGAATTGGTAGTGATTTAAAAATAGCAATATCAGTTCACACTTGCCGAATTCTTGGTTAATTGATTCTGAAACTCCAAGATCAGGTATATGTTGCCTCTTTCTTCTTATATTCAATCTATGTGTTTTGATTTTCGTGTCTTCGATCCCATATTTATGTTGCTGCTGAAATAACTTTAATTTGGTAAATCGGTGGTGTCTCAAATTATAATTTATCATTGTATGGGGTTTTAATTTAATAGTTTTTAACTTAATAGGAGCTTCGTATTGGTATTGGGTTGATGGATCCTGTTTTTGTCCCCATAGTTAGAATGATTCGCATTAATCGTTGTGGAACAATATATGATACAGAAGAGGATTCATGATCAACTGTGCATCCTGATAGTATTGTATTTTTTGCTTTTTGTATCATCACTGAGCATAGTGGATTTGTTGTGCTCATTGCATTAGAATGACACATCTATTTGTTATATAAATATTTAGTACAGTAACCACACAACTTAGAATGCTTTAAAAACTTCGAACACAACCTACCCAACAGAGGATACAATGTGACATTCAACTAATTTATGAATTTAGGCTCCCATGAATTGGGAATGAGTTTATAGTGTTAGCTTGAAAAGTGGCACTATCAAGGAGAATAAATTCTAAACGCGTGCTAGGTATACATTTTTTTCAAACGCCCATTTTTTTTTCTATAGTGCAACTCAATGGTTTTATGAGTATAAATTTTAGATTGAATTATGTATAGATTTTGTTCAATTGTATGCCATAAAGTATCTTCATAAAATGTCCTATGGATATGTGTCTGTCTCATTTCATTGAATTTAGAAATATTTCATTTTCGTAGTAGTAGCTTAACCTTCGTTTCCCAAGGAAATATTCTCTTTCTATTTTGTCAACATTTATGCGTGCAGGTCATTTGAAGTTATGCACTTGCAGTTAATAAGGTAAAATCCACTCTTAGCTTGCCTATTTTTTAGAAAATTTTAGATAGTTTATCTTTTTGTCACATGTTTATATTGTAAACAAAGGGAGGGAGTAAATTTCAAAAGTGTTTCAGAATTTCCAGAGGTTTAAAAGTGTATAATTTTTTTAGTTTGATGTCCGATTGATCCTAATATTGCTCATAGCCTCATGCCAATAATTTCCAATTTGTTGTTTGTACCTTGGTTTATGATTTATGTGAAGCTAAAGGGAGTAACTTTTGTAAGCTTATGTGATTGAAAATATGCAGAAATAATGGTTTACCAATAGAAATATTTGCTATTTCACTTTGATAGTTTTATTGTTAATATGGTTGAGCGTATATGCTTTGTTTATTTAATTTGTCTTATATGTTTGATACCATACGTTTTTAGTGCACAACCTACTTGAGCATAACAAACGAAAGTTGTTATGATTTTTGGTGTGTGCTGAATTGGCAAATGACCTTGGTGACTTATTGCCTTACTGATTCCATTTGCAAAGCATGTTCTTATTACATTGGACCTTCCACACATATGGTCAGCTCTTTTCTGGCAAGCAAGGACGGAGACGGGGGAGGCAGTTGCCCCCCAAATTTGTTAGAAAACCCAAGAAATTACACTACAATCAATGCGAAAATTCCTTAATAATCTATAAGGCTTCGCCCTTCCAATTTTTTTTGAGATAGTGTACTACTACCCCCAAAACTCTCCGGCTCGGGTCTGCTGGCAAGGGAAGACATCTATTGAAGTAAAATCTTGCTTAGTTCTTATTAGTTCATAATGACCTACTTAAAGCCTTAGGCAAGACTTTAAGGTCAATTTGTGTGTGTTTAATGTTTCTGCGGAGACACCTTGCAACACATATAAAAGGAACTGATTCTCCGTGCTAATGAATTTCCTACATATACTTCCTTTACATGGGTGTTAAATTGATATTAAATAGAGTTTTTGTTGTATTGTTTTGCCATATCAATTTTGAATATGTAGTTTGTGATTTTGTTCCTATCATTTGTCGAGGTATCTCGCTTACATCACATGAAATTTTATTAGATAGTGACTGTTTGAATTTATCTATTAATAATATCTTTATCATCATTGTTCAAATAGTGACAATGACGACTTATTTTACATCACTATCGATAAACAATTATTTAATCTAGCTAAAAAAATTAGTACATGCTAATTTTTAGAGTAGTTATGAATGTTGATGGTGTAGGTGACTGAGTAGAAGACAATATGAATTGGGAATGAGTTTATAGTGTTAGCTTGAAAAGTAGCATTATCAAGGAGAATAAATTCCAAACGCACGTTACAAGTCCTTGCATAGTTACTAAACCACTAATTTTCAGTTTCTTTTATTTTTTCTTTCTGAGAGGACTAAGCTCGGTAGATTTTTAATGTTTTGTTGGTATGAATTGGACTATATACTTTCATTTCTTATTGTACTTTATTTGAGTTGAAGCACGTCTTATCCCACTTCATCAGTTCTCATGGATCTCAGATTTCTTTGGGGCGAAGTGTGGTGCGTGTTACTTACTCATTTTAAGTTACGGTTGCTTGATTATTATTTTTTTTAATTTTTTTTGTAGTATTTTTCTAAACTTTGATTTTTTCTAAATAAGGTACATTACTCGTAAAATTTTTACATACTATAGCCTTTACTTTACCGAAAGATTTGTAAAAAAAAAGCAAAAGTGAAAGTTAACATTAATTTTAGATGTTCCTCCTTAATTTATTGCTTTGACTTCATATATTTAGGAAAGAAAGAACACAAAACACAAGAAGTTGGTTGAATGAGCCTTCAAACGAGACAAGAAGCATTGTAAGAAAACATAGGCTTCTGAGCTTTATTTTATTCTATAGAAATGGTACAGGCATCCTATTTCTAATTTTAATTGTTCCAATCACACGTAGACTCAAAGTCTTGCAACTGGCAGTTGTTTGATCCTTACATAGACTTTGCTATGTTTCATATTTCTTTTTATTTTCCAGTATGCTTAAGACTATACTTTCCATGGTTTGTCGTGTTGTTTCTATATGGGCCAGATTTTTTTAATTATATCGGTTTACAGAATAGTATGGTTTGAACTAAAAGAACTATGCCCTTTCGGTTGCCATAGTATATAGTGGTCGTGTTTGCATACTGAACTGTGTATTCATGAGAGGCAAGTTGGTAGTTGAAAAGGCTGGCAAACATACCTAAGCGGAGGCAGGCAACATAAAGCATGGGGAGGTAGCCTTAAAACAATAATAGCTCAAGTGAGGTGAGCAGGAAGATAATAGGAGAGGATTATTATTGTACAAGGGATACTCGATCTCATCTCCTAATAATTGAAGTGGCCATTGTTTCATTTTTGAACTGGTGGGTCTCCGCAGGCAAATTGTTAACAAAAACACAATTTGGGGAGCCTAGAACGCTAGGCATTCCTTTGCACCTGATAATACTAGAAAGAAATACTCCTGTTCCTTATCTCTATATGTTATTTTCTAATATGCATATAACTTAGTGGGGTTGAGGCATTTGGGTTTCGTTTAGTCTGTTTATGCGGTTCATATATTGCTGAAGAATGAATTTGTTTATTCATAATATGACCAATTTTGTACTTTGTGTTTTTGTGGTTTAGCATTTTTTTTGTGTTGATGTTCATTCTAAACTTTTGTTGAATCTTATACTTTCAGGTCCACATCTTTAAGAATAATAGTTTATGTATGCGCTTAGGATTACAATCGCGAAGTGTTCATGCATTGAGTGCTGACATACCGTGTCTGGTCGAGGTTAGGACCATCCTGTTATTGATGAATAGGGTTCTAATCCTAAATTAATTGCAAATGTTTTGACTTTATTTTCATATAGCATGTATCCAAGAAAATGGTAGGAAGTGCTTTTGTTTTCTTCGTCAGCACTTTTCAATTTTAATTGCTTTGAGGGTCATCATATAAGCATAATTTTTTGCCCTGATTTAGTTAGAATTTGTTCGTGGAAGAAGCAGCGGCTAGCTTGGTAGGTGTTAATGATTCTTGCTAGGGTTTTTTGAGTGGTAGAATATTATAAGGACCAGAGATATATAAAAAGCAATAGCAACATGTCTATAAAACCAATTTTTGGCTTGGGAATGATTTGTGTGTATTCATTGTAGTCAATCTTCACCATTTGAAGTCAGACTTTTTATTTTCCTTTTTTTTTTATAGGTATGTTCATGACTTCCACAATAGTGGTTTCCAAGATAAAGGTCATTTTCTTTATAGATTTTGAAATGGAATGAATGTGTTTTTTTTATTGTATATGCTAACTAATTTGTTGAAAGGATTTCATTTTTGTGTTGATGTCGTTACTCATCCTCCATTGTTGGATTAAATGGTTTCCTGAGTGGTGTCATTGACACGCGGTCCTTTTTGTGTATGTTTGGTATATTGATGATGTAGATGGATGATGGTCGTTGAACAAAATAGAAGCGTATCAAAACCTAATTATCCCTCAATAAGTAAAGGATGAGTAGGGTATCGTTCCACTTTTAAGTGTATGTTATGTGAAGGACAGGACTGGAAAGGGGGTTTGAGGGATTAAAAACTCTGATTGTAGAGATTTTAGATTCTAATGCTAAACTAAACTAAACTAACTAAACTATTGAGAATTTATAAGAGAGGGAATTCAAGAGATTAGAATCCACCAATACTTTTGACCTATGACCTTCTGCTTCATGGTTGTTCTTACAAGTACACTACAATTAGGCAATCGAGCGAGTGCCGATGCCCTCTTGGACGAAACATCGTTAACAATTAACTCTACTTAAGGTTGTTCCTATGTTTATGCTATTAATATATTCTTTTCCTTTTATGTAAGCTCGGGCAGCCATTCAATGTATTACCGAGAGCAACATCAAGGAGTACTTCCTAATAGGGCAGCCATTCAATGAATCACCACTTAAGGCAAACACAAAAAATACTTCCCCTAGGCAGCCACTCCTTGAGCTACCCCTTCTAAGGCAACACAAAGAATACTTCCCTAACTCTAAAGAACTATACTACTAGAAGAAAAGTAAAGAACACTAGCATGATATTAATATTGCAAAACATAAACCCTATTCTATACTTCCATCCCCTGGTGTGGGCAATGAAACTAATAACTAAAAACATAAAGAACTAACCTGATTGAAGAACACCATGAACCAGAAGAATCATTAAATCTTAAGCACCGGCTTCATCTCCTCCCTTGAAGGAGAAGATTAGCCTTCCATAAAGAAGGAAGAACACGAAGAACGAGAAGAAGAAGAGTCGAAGAACATAAGACTAGAAAGACTAATTTATTAATACTCGGCTAGTTAAAACCGAATATTTTATTATTAATCTCTCTCTGCCTCAAGTTCTGGAGACAAGAATATAAGTGAATTGGCAAATTACATGAGGCACTTAGGTCCTCTATTTATAAGGGTTACAATAAGTTCTAGAAGCATTCCAAACCGCCATTTGTTTCCTAATACAAATCAACTTCTTTCAGAGTCCAACTTCGTCTCCAAAACTGAGAAGGAAGTGGCTACAGTGTCATTTCATGCGTTTGGACGCACGATCTATGCGTCTCAGATGTGAGAAATGCGTCTGGACTCACGATCCATGCGTCCCAGACGCTGAAGTCTATTTTCCCTCTTTTGCTCTATCCTTCTATCCTCTTTTGTGAGCTTTGGTCCAAGCAACGAATCATTTTGCCTTGGGCTTCTAAATAGGCTTTAAAACAGGTTCAAGTCGCATCTTTAATAGCTTCAATTCCTTGACCTTCTCCATGATTGTCCACGGGATTCCCATGTGATCTTTAATGCTCCGAATTGCTCCGTTTTACCCCTTTTTTTCTAATATTCCACAAAACTCTCTTTTTCACCTGTAGAATCATAAAACATAACTTACAAACATTATTAGTCCACTAAGATGGCTAAACAAGAGGCATAATCGAGGGTTAAATTGTACTTTTTGAGCACTTATCAGTCATGTAGAACCAAAATTTTCATAAGGTAGTGTAAATAGGTTTTCACAATCCCCATACCTAATTTGGGACTAAAGGTACACTTTTGCATCTCTTTTTCACAATACAATAAGAATTCCTAGGACTCTTCTAAAAAAAGCTAGGAAAAAAAATCTATGAATTATAGAATTCTTATGGTATTTGAAATCGATACCATTTTCGAATCAACTAGGAACAAAAAATAGTTACTGTACTACAGACTTTTTGAGATTTGACAAAGTTGATGGCTAGGAACAAAGACAACACTATTGTTGATGGCTAGATGAGTTTTTATAAGTACTTTCAAATAGTGGAATTTTCACTAAGCTGAATCGACTTGATCGAGCTTAAAGTCGAGTGATGTTAAATTGCTCTTTTTTTTCCTGATAATCCTAGATGAGAAATTTAGCCTCCTAAAGTCTAACATTATTTTTTCCCACAGGACTGCAACACCTACCTATTGCATATATTGGAATGGGTATTCGCCCAGTTGCATCAAACACACGTCTCAATCAAGAATGCCCAAAAGAAATTAGTATAAGGTGTTTGCATTGGCTCGACAACAGGGTACCACCAACCTTATAGTCCATCGAATACAAGTGGATTGTGGAAATTAATGAACCTCCCAAAATAAATTGAGAAGTACGAGTAAGAGTTGACATTTTTTGGAAGATCATCACTGAAGTTTGACCTTATGGGTGGTTGAACCTTGCATGAGTTTAACTTAATGCATATTTCGTTAATACTATATTGTTGTGTATTTTATTTTCTCAAAGTTTTTTACTTTATCTGTACAAAGAGTACTAAAGTATCTAAATAAAAATATGTACTGTGTTGACCATAAGAGCTCATATTAATATAATTAAAAATTATTCAATTAAGTAAAAAACTGCAACTACATGTTAAAGTTAACATGTCTTAGGAATATATTTTTTTTTTTTTTTGTGAACATTAAACAAATGATATTGAGTAATTATATATATTAACTTTCTTTTCCTAAGAAACATAAAGACAACTGTGCCGAAGACGTACACGGGTTATACCTAGTCTATATAATAAAGCAGCTTGGTTTTTTATGCATTTATATCAAGCGGTCAAGGAGAAAGTAGTTTTGGGAAATCTAACGGTGAAATAATCTAATCATAATTATGGGCATTAAAGTCAATTTATGTTTTAGGAGTTTTAATTTTCTTAAACTATTACTAATCACTCAAAAAAGTAGTTAAAAGGAGATTGACTTTTGTTAATCTTTTCGTAGCTTTTTTGTCTTCTCTCCCTTTCTCTATCCCGAAACATCCTCTCATCTCATCTATAAAGCAAAAGGTTCTTTCTTCCCAAGCAGCAAGGGTCTATTAGTTAGTTCATCTCCAGAAAATAATATATAGATGACCACTACCGCACCCTTAAAATTTTCACAACTATAATCAACAAAAAAAAAAAATAGTATGAAAAAAAGACTAATAAAAAACATTCCAATAAACCAATGTTTTTTTTTACTTATCTTTTTGCCCTTACAAAATTATAATTTATCATTTATTTTGAGTCCAAAACCATTAAAGAGGGACAAATGTGTTTTTGAATGTTTGATGAGTTAATGAGACTAAAACAAATAGCCAAAGGATCAAAGCTCAACTATCAGTTTGTATAATTCTAATCACTCATAACAAACCCGTAAGCTTTCTCTCCTTTCTTTCACTCTCAAGCGTTAGACCTCAACCTAAAAAACAAAAAAAAAAAACAAATTCAGAAAGGACTTGCGGCGCAGCTTGTTGCATACTTGTCCTAATTATTTATAAAACTCGTTATCCTTATTAATAAACTTTCCACTTTAAAAAAAAAATAATAATAAGGTAATTTTTTACTTTCAATATTAATCTTTTATAGTTTTCTCCACATGATAGTAGAGTTATATATACTTATAATATTATAGGAAGTTAACAATTTGTTGAATTGTTGTAGATTTTTGGACTAGATTATATAGATATATATAGACATAGTAGTATAAATATAAAGTATTACCTATGAATGCACATTGTACTTTCTTAACATCCTAATTACATTTATGAATGCTATATTATGTGGATAATCAGGATCGCCACCTATTTCTTTGCTAAAAAATCTTTCAACAGGCAAAGCTTTACCAAACTTCGACAAGGCAAGAGCAGGAGTTCCTAATACAGTATCTATAAGAAAATGGGCATTGTAAGCAAAAGTCTCAATTACAGCCCGCCATCATTCCATTGGTCCCAAAAACCAAATGTGGTGATAGGGTAACCTAATTTTGTGAATAAGAAAATATAATATTAGTAACCTAATAATTTATTATTATATAGAAATGTACTGATATGAAAATATGAAAATGAACATACTAAAAAGAAATTATGACTCTAGTACACTCCATTCACCATATATATTTTTTATATATGTACAAAATGAATTATAAAAGAAAAAATCTTACTCAAAGGATCTCATAGTACATACAACATCTTCAAGCTCAACATCAAATTTTACAAAACTTGGACTAAGCTTAGACATGCTAAATATATCTTTAGTTAATTTGGCGAGACGGAGATTGTACGGTACGTTCTCTGCAACATAAAATCAATAAAATTTTATCACGTACAACACTATTAGAACATGGTACAAAAATGTCATCATTTTCAACTAGTGGGCCCAAATTAGTATTATACGTAAAAGGCGCTAGCTGTTAGTTGAGTATGGGGATGTTTATGAGAACAAAATTTTAAAATGGCTTTATACAACTTAAAAAAGAGAAGAAAAAACAAACTAGCCATAACGTACTGGAACCGTAGAAAAAATCACGATTACGGTTCCTATTTTTAGGAACCATTTAAAAATGGGTACTAAAAAACCGGACCATATAGAACAGAAACCAAATGGTTTTTTAAAAAAAAAAAAAACGGACCAGAATCGGAATCGAATGTTATCTTACTTTTAACATAAAAAATATCAAAATAAAGTATATAAAAATTCAAAATGTTTATTTTGTATATTACTAATTAATTCTATTTATTAAAGTAACATGTAGTTTTCATGGTATTTATTATTATAAATAATATAAAAATATAGTTTATAACTTTTAAATATATGGCTGTATTTAACTTATCATTGAATGACATAGTTATTTATATCAATATTTTAAAAGCAACTCATTCGTGTAGTACGTTTGTGTTTTTAGTACACATTTTTTTCATAAGACTAATAAAAAATGTGTGCAAATAATGACTCTTAAAACTGAAATGAAGAACTAGAACCGGAAATACCCGCTGACAACCGGTGGTTATGGGTAAGGTTTCCCCACATTTTTAAGAACCGCGAAGAACCGGAACCATAACCACAAAATTAAACACTTCTTGGTTCTTACAACACTAAGAACTGGACTAGAACCAGACCGTTGACACCCCTACACGCAACCTCTCCTTATAACCAATAGGATAGAATTGGTTTTGCAAGGCTATAGCAAAGTGGTTTTAAGTAGTCATAGGAGGTTCATGGTTTAGAGCAAAACCAGATGTGTGCGCTTCCCTCCAAGTGAGGGCATGACCACCAAGCTTCAGTCGTGCAAAACTTACTGTTAGTAACAATTGCTGCAACAAGAACAAACTGTGAATATAAAGAAGGCTGGCTGAAGCAAGGATCAAACGCTTTCTTGAAGGTTGTTTCACATATGTTCCTCTTTATGCAGACAAAGCGCGTCAACCTCCAGGATACAACAGCCAGTTATACTCTCATTTGTTTACTGCAGATAAACCAAAGAAGAAAAGGAAGAACCATGATACTGATCTTATGATAGCCCAAAATGTAGTATAGAAAATAGTTTTTTCGCACATACTATAGGCTGCTGATATAGGAGTATTTATAGAGGAAAAACGTGGAGCACTTAGTAGATCCGGATTGTAGGGAACTGCTCCAGTTTCCCGATAAAGATTGGATTCTACAAGTCTATCACATTTTTGTTTCCCAATCCATATCCAATTTTGTTTCCAAACTTATCCTAAAACAGTTTAAGGAAAATGGTTTACCAAAAAGAAGATAAGGGATCAAAGAAAGCCCAATCCCAAGCCAAGCCACAAGCCCAAGCCTGAGCTAGCCCGGTTCGGCGCGCGCACGCGTGTGGCTTTGTGTGAGTCTTCCCTCCTAACCCAAAAGCCTTTGTACTCTAAGGGCACGCCCTTAGTATGGGACTTTCACTTATAAACACTATTCACTAGTGTTTCCTCTCCTATGTGGGACTAAAGTTCTCTACTTAAACCACTATCCCATAAAGAGGTCAAGGGATCAAACCACCACAAAGTCACTTCAAATATAACCACTTGTTTTATTGAAAATAACTCAACAATTCCCCATTTATTTTTGATAAAAACAAAATAGAAAATATACTTAAGGGCAATCAATATCAGTATCAACATGTTATGCATATATGTAGGTGTCCAAGACTTAACCCTTTGCGTACTGAAAATTACTCAAAGTATAAGAACCATAAGTGACTAAGTGTTAAACTTAGGTCTTGAGTATACAATAAGTTATAATCACGCACAACATATCCAGTGTTCTCCTTTTATGTTCTGCACATTATAGGCCCTGTGCTATCTTTTTGGATTCGTGAAGGATCTAGAGAATCAGCCCTCATTCTCATAGAAAGCGGCCTCTACTTTCACATTCACTAGGTGAGTCTATCAAGAGTGCTCCTGTAGCTATGCACTCCGCCCATAAGGACCATATAACTCCATTAAGAGTTTTTCTCATAAAACCTCAACCTTTATTTATCGCTGCAGGATTTCATACATTTTACTATCCAATTACGGGACAGATAAGTAACAATGCATGCATGTCTCACAACCAACATTCTATGACTTGTTCTTCCCTTTAAACTTGGTTCTTGGGATCTCCATTCCCTAGGTTGGGTTACCATTATAGATGTTCATCTTTCAATTGGCTTCAGTCCCATGTTTCTAGCAGTAGTCCACAATTTTTCTTTGGCCACAACTTTGGTAAATGGATCTGCTAGATTATCATCAGATCTCACAAAATCAATAGTCACTGCACCTTTAGATATAAAATCCCTGACAGTACTATGTTTACAACAAATCTGTCATGATTTACCATTATAAAACTTATTGTGGACACGCCCGATAGCAGCAGTGCTATCACAATGTATCAAAGTGGCTGGTACCGGTTTATGCCAAATCGGAATATGAGTGGGAAGATCTCGTAACCAACCAGCCTCCTCACTTGCACTAGCCAAAGCAATCAGTTCAAACTCCATGGTAGACTATGCTATAATGGTCTGCTTCTTGGACTTCCAAGATACAACACCTCCACCAATGATAAACATATAGCCACTGATGGCCTTAGAGTCTTCTGAGAGAGTGTTGTTCAACAAGATCTCAGATACCCCTCAAGAAACGAGGATATATCTCGATAATGAATACCCAAATTAATGGTTCCCTTTAGGTATCTCATTAACCTGCCAATTGCTCGCCAATGCTCAGCGTCAGGATTACTAGTATACCTACAAAGAACACCTACTGCATAGGCAATGTCAAGTCTAGTACAATCTGTAGCATATCTCAAACTACCAATGATACTTGCATATTCATTCTGGCTCACAAGTTCACCATTATTCACAAATAATTTAACACAGTGATCAAAAGGAATACCAACAGCCACATAATCGAAGTAGTGATACTTCTTCAACATTTTCTTACTGTAATGTGAATGATCCAGCCATATGCCATTAGACGATCTTTTAATTTTGATTCCCAACATTACATCAGCCTCACCTAAGTCCTTCATATCAAAGTTAGAAGACAACAAGTTCTTGGTTTCTTTTGCAACATGTAAATTAGAACAAAAAATTAGTAGATCATCAATATATAAGCATATAATAACACATATCCCATCAGAGTATTTATAATAAATGCACTTGTCACTTTCATTTATCTTGAACCCACTAGTAATAATAAAGTTATCAAATTTCTCATGCCACTGTTTAGGTGCCTGTTTCAACCCATAACGTGACTTAAGTAATTTGCATACCTTTTTACCCTTATCTGGTTCCACGTAACCTGTTGGCTGGTCCATGTAAATCTCCTCTTCTAAATCCCCGTTTAGAAAGGATGTCTTAACATCCATCTGATGAATAACAAGATTATGAACAACAATAATAACAGAAAATAAGACTCTAATGGATGTTATCCTCGTAACAGGTGAATATGTGTCAAAGAAATCAAAGTTCTCTCTCTGTTAAAAAACCCTTGATAGCAAGCCTTGCTTTAAACTTGTCCACTGAACCATTGGTTTTAAACTTCCTTCTTAAAACCAATTTGTTTCCTATATTCTTGTAATTAAGAGGCAAATCAACAAGCTCCCAAGTTTTGTTATCCACGAGAGAATCAAGCTCACTCTGTATGGCTTCTCTCCAAAACTCAGAGTCAGAAGGTGCGAGAGCTTCTTTAATGGAGGGATCTCCTTCCAAAGCAAAAGTGACAAAATCGAGTCCCAGTTCCTTAACAACCCTTGCTCTCTTACCTCTTCTTGGTTCAGATTCTGTAACAGTGTCTTTGTCATGTAATCTAGGTATATAAGTGTCAGAAACATCAGAAGTAGGTGCCTTGGAGGAAGACGCACCCCCACTATTTCTAGATAGGTATGGAAACCTGTCTTCAAGAAATTCAACATCAGATGATTCAAACAAGACATTAGTCTTCATATCTAGAAACCTGTAGGCCTTACTGTTCATAGTATAGCCGAGAAAGACACACTCATAAGCTTTGCTCTCAAGCTTTGAGATCTTGGGATCATGCTTCCTTACAAAAGCCAAACATTCCCATGTTATGAAGTAACTCAAATTAGGCTTCCTGTTCTTCCATAGCTGATAAGGTGTAACCTTTGTCTTAGAATTAGTAATTCTATTCAGCACATAACATACAGTCTAAACAATTTCACCCCATAAATTTGAGGGTGCTCCAGAACTAAGTAACATAGCAACAGTTAATTCCTTAAGAGTTCTATTCTTACGTTCAACTACTCCATTCATTTCAGGTGAATAAGGAGATGTTGTCTCATGGATTATACCATGTGATTGTAAGAAAATGTCAAAATCAGCAGAACCATATTCAATACCTCTATCACTTCGAATTACTTTAATGTTCATGTCATGCTGATTTTGAACCTCAAGTATATAAGCTTTAAAAACATCAAACACATCACTTTTATTCTTTAGCAAATAAACATATGTAAACTTCGAGCAATCATCAATAAAAGTAATAAAATATCTTTTACCACCTCTAGTCAGAACTCCTTCAAGCTCACAGATATCAGTATGTACCAAGTTTAACATACTTGTACTTTTCTCAACTGATTTGTGAGGTTTCTTTGTGATTTTCGCCTTAGTGCAAGATTCACAGTGTGCAAAATCATCATCCAAGTTAGGAATTAAACCAAGTATGCTCATGTTCTTAACATACTTCCTATTAATATGACATAATCTTCCATGCCAAATATTAACAGAACAAGAGATCATGTAAGCAGAAGTAAAAGTTTTATTCATATCAGCTACATTCAACTTAAACATCCCATTACATGCATAACCCTTACCAATAAAAACCCCAGACTTAGTGATCACATACTGATCACTACCTATGACTTGCTGAAACCTAGGCTTGTTCAAAATAAAACCAGAAACTAAATTCTTCCTACTCTCAGGAGTATGAAGCACATCCTGTAACAGCAGTTTCTTCCCAGAAGTGAATTGTAGCTCAACATCACCAGTACCCAGAACCTCGATCGTATGATTATCACCAAGTAGGACTTCCTGATTTGTAGTTGTGGTATAACTCTTGAACCAGTTCCTATTATAGCAAACGTGCCTAGAAGCACCAGTATTATCCCACCATCCCTCACAAACATTAACAGAATTTACCTCAGTTATCATAGCAACAAAAGGTTCCTTTGTAACATTAGCCTCACTGACTTTATGAAACTTATAGTTCCTAGCATAATGCCCCTTCTTCTTGCAAGTATAACAGACAACTTTTGACATGTCAACGGGTGGTTTCTGATTTATATGCACCTGATTCTGGTTTTGATTTTGTGGAGCCTTCTTGTTAACATGTTTGTTCTTCATGGCCTTCTTATTATCTTTCAAATTAGATTTAGTCTTACTGGTTTGTTGGTTTATCACATTAACCTTAGCCTTAGCAGATGACATGATAACTTCCTCATTAAGGTCTTGTTTTCGTGATTCCTCTTCTATACGGAGTGTCATAATAAGACTCTCCATCGAAAACTCTTTAGACTTATGCCTAAGTATGTTCTTGAAATCCTTCCAAGAGGGAGGAAGCTTATCAATGACGACAGCAACCTGAAATTACCCGTCAATTTTCATCCCTTCTGAAAGTATCTCATGAACAATAATCTGTAGGTCATGGCATTGAGACACAACAAATTTGTCATCTACTATCTGAAACTTAAGATAACGACTTACTGTGTATTTTTTGGAACCAGCTTCCTCAGTATCATACTTCTTTTGAAGGGTTTCCTAAACATCAGAAGCAGATGGAAGTTCAGAGTATAAGTCGTATAGATCATCTACATCGATCCACTTATCAACAACAACAGATAGAGCAGGTTATAGCAAAACATCTTCATTTGGAATCGGTTCACTTAGAACGGTTTCCACTTTCACCAGGGTCAGATAGAACATCATCTTCACCTTCCACCGCTTGAAGTGCTCACCAGCAAATTTGAACGGTCGATTATGGCTATTGTCGTTGTGGGACCTAGACTGGTTACCTTCTTCATGTTCCATTGTTAAACAACATTAAAATTGTTAGTAATAATTGCTGCAACAAGAACAAACTGTGAATATAAAGAAGGCTGGCTGAAGCACGGATCAAACGCTTTCTTGAAGGTTGTTTCACATATGTTCCTCTTTATGCAGACAAAGTGCGTCAACCTCCAGGATACAACAACCAGTTATACTCTCATTTGTTTACTGCAGATAAACCAAATAAGAAAAGGAAGAACCACGATACTGATTTTATGATAGCCCAAAACGTAGTATAGAAAATAGTTTTTTCGCACATACTATAGGCTGCTGATATAGGAGTATTTATAGAGGAAAAACGTGGAGCACTTAGTAGATTCGGATTATAGGGAACTGCTCCAGTTTCCCTATAAGGATTGGATTCTACAAGTCTATCACGTTTCGTTTCTATTTCCCAATCCATATCCAATTTTGTTTCCAAACTTATCCGAAAACAGTTTAAGGAATTGAAAATGGTTTACCAAAAAGAAGATAAAAGATCAAAGAAAGCCCAAGCCTCAATCCCGGCCCAGTTCAGTTCGGCGCACGCGTGTGGTTTTATGTGAGTCCTCCCTCCTAACCCAAAAGCCTTTGTACCCTAAGGGTACGCCCTTAGTATGGGACTTTCACTTATAAACACTATTAACTAGTGTTTCCTCTCCTATGTGGGACTAAAGTTCTCCACTTAAACCACTATCCCACAAAGTGGTCAAGGGATCAAACCCCACAAAGTCACTCCAAACATAACCACTTGTTTTATTGAAAATAACTTAACGTTTACTTTCTAAGCTTCGGTGTAGAAGTAAACTTGTAAGGATTTCAGCCAACCATCAAGTTTCTTTGGATCTAGTTTTCTCCATTGTAAGCTGGTATTTCAATCCGAGCTTCCTACTTAAATGGAGAATTGTCCTGAAAATTAGCTTGAACATGCACGAAGTTCCTTCTGTTGGACAGCTAGTTGAAGCGAACAAGTTCAATCCTGTGATGATCTCCAAAAGTGTCGTCATGTTCTGCCTCATCTTTTTTTTTTATTAGCAAAACAATATTCAATTAATAATAATAATAATAGTGAAATAGTGTGAGAGATTCACACTACCCCAGATATAAGCATACAAAAGCTAAGCCCCAATCATGGCATCCCATCTAAATACAAGATATTTTGATTTTAATCCCCTACACATTAGTAAATACAACACCTAATCCCACATAAGTAACTTGTATTTGACTATGAGATGTTGGACATCCCTCGACTGGTCATTGAAAGTTCTGCGATTTCACTCCAACCATAACGACCAAGTAACTGCATGAGCAACAATCATAGAAAAGAGATGACTCGTCCTTGAAATCTGACCATGTGGCTGACAATTGAACCTAACCATAAGCCCTTGTGATAGATCATCATCACACTTGAGAGACTGCATGAAGTAATCCCATACCACGCGCCACTTCACAATCTAAAAATAAATGCTGAATTGTTTCCTCATCCTTCATACACATTATACACCTATTAACAAGAATCTTACCCCTCTTTCTTAGATTATCCAAAGTTAGTGTCCTACTCCAACATAGAGCCCAAACAAATAAACAAACCTTTGTAGGGACTATTTTGTTCCATACTTTTTTCCATAGGAAGCTCAGACCACTCAAATGCAATGCTTGAATTCTCCTCTCCTCAATCAGTTCATACAAAGACTTTGACGTGAACGATTGCACATTTCCCAACCACTTCCATGTATCTTTTTCTGTGTTTACTCTTTAATTAGCTAGCAAATTTAGGAATTAAGCTAATCAAATACATCTCTATCAAACAAATTCCTTCGACGTTTTAGATCCCATGATGAACCTCATTCTCTCATACAACATGTTGTTCCACGATTACCATGCTTATTTTTTGATATGGCATACAACTCCTTATAGCAGATTTTTAATGGGGTTGTGGAGCACCACCTGTCTTCCCAAAAAAGAATTCTATTCTCTCTTCCCAGCTTGAAAGATAATTCATTCCCCACCAAATCTTTATGTTTCATAATCCTTTTCCAAAGACTACACCTATATGTACTACTAACCTTCTTAGTGAACCAACCCATTTTGTCTAACCGATACTTGTCTCTAATCACATCTTTCCACAAATCACATTCTTCATTTCCAAATCACCAGATCCACTTGGATAACAATTCACATCTCTAATGCATCGAAAGCCAAGACCCACATACTCCTTAGGAAGGCAAACCCTATCCCAGGCTATCAAATGATAACGCTTGGTATCATTTTTCATACCCCATAAAAAGTCTCTCATCATTTTCTCGAGAGCATTTGCCACTGAAACTAGTGTGAATTTGATGAGTGTAATCCTACCCGCCCACTGAAACTAGATCATCATCACACTTGAGAGACTGCATGAAGTAATCCCATACCACGCGCCAATTCACAATCTAAAAATAAATGCTGAATTGTTTCCTCATCCTTCATACACATTATACACCTATTAACAAGAATCTTACCCCTCTTTCTTAGATTATCCAAAGTTAGTGTCCTACTCCAACATAGAGCCCAAACAAATAAACAAACCTTTGTAGGGACTATTTTGTTCCATACTTTTTTCCACAGGAAGCTCAGACCACTCAAATGCAATGCTTGAATTCTCCTCTCCTCAATCAGTTCATACAAAGACTTTGACGTGAACGATTGCACATTTTCCAACCACTTCCATGTATCTTTTTCTGTGTTTACTCTTTAATTAGCTAGCAAATTTAGGAATTCGCTAATCAAATACATCTCTCTATCAAACAAATTCCTTCTGACGTTTAGAACCCATGACTGAACCTCATTCTCTCATACAACATGTTGTTCCACAGTACCATGCTTATTTTTTGATATGGCATACAACTCCTTATAACAGATTTTTAATGGGGTTGTGGAGCACCACCTGTCTTCCCAAAAAAGAATTCTATTCTCTCTTCCCAGCTTGAAAGATAATTCATTCCCCACCAAATCTTTATGTTTCATAATCCTTTTCCAAAGACTACACCTATATGTACTACTAACCTTCTTAGTGAACCAACCCATTTCGTCTAACCGATACTTGTCTCTAATCACATCTTTCCACAAATCACATTCTTCATTTCCAAATCACCAGATCCACTTGGATAACAATTCACATCTCTAATGCATCGAAAGCCATGACCCACATACTCCTTAGGAAGGCAAACCCTATCCCAGGCTATCAAATGATAACGCTTGGTATCATTTTTCATACCCCATAAAAAGTCTCTCATCATTTTCTCGAGAGCATTTGCCACTGAAACTAGTGTGAATTTGATGAGTGTAATCCTACCCACCCCCCCTTCGATAGATACTTGCGCTTCCATATGCCTAGGCATTTTGTGCATCTTTCAATAACCGGATTCCACACACTCTTGACCTTGAAATCAGAAGCAAGGGGCAAATTCCATGTTCTACCTCATCTCTTGCATGTCTTGTGCAAGATTTTCCACAGACGAAGTCTCTGGTCCATCCTTCGAACTTGATATAGTGGTTTTCCTTTTGCCAATTTCAGGATTGAGTGAAACAACATCTTTACCTTTAGACCTGATTCCTTGCATGAACCAAAATGGCTAACATACAATAATCCAACCAAAAGTGGCTGTAATACCAACATGATCTAGTTCTTAGGCAGAAAATAAAGTACTAATGATATTAAAAATGAAATAATAACAAAAAAGAGCTAATACACTTGATAAATTAGCAAGAGAAGAACTTTTACAATGTTTAGCAAATTTGATTCTAATAGAACCTTGGTATTGCTAAGTTCATATAGAACTCTCTCTCACTCAAGAATACAAGAGTATTAGTTTTCCCATGTCCTTTTATGAAAGGGGAAAAAGGTCTTCATATAGGCCTCCACCATAATACTTAACTCTTAGGTATTCAAACCAGTGTTCAAGTCCAATTTGAACTCTTGGTAGGCAATTTTTAACTGGGGGAAGCAGGCAATCTTTGACTGTCCGACTTCTCTTTTGCTAGTAAAACTTGATGGCTAAGAGCCTAAGAAGACTCTATTGCTAAAGAAACTTGATGAATTCTTCATGCTAGCTTAGGTGTTTTTTTTTGCTTATTTATTTATTTATTTATTATTATTTTTTCCCTAGTTTTAAGTAGAAAATCATGATAAACACCTAAGTTTATACTTGACTCTGCTTAAAAGTAGAAAAATTCGACAATGATAAACACCTAACCTTAACACATTGATTCTTGAGATTTTCACATACTTTGTGATGGATCAGTTGTATACATTGGATAAACTTAATGGCATTGATTTCATCGGACTTCGCACCATTGAGACTATGCATGATAGACTTAGAAAACAACATCGTTGAGCATCTATGGAGTATTAGGGGTAGGTGCCTGAGACAAAGTCAGTTGTTGAAATTTAATTTAATTTCGTAAATGTCTGTTTCTTTTTAATTATGTCATCAATAAAATGCGATTACCAATTTCTATATATTCTAATTAAACTAGCAATATTCATAGAAAATAATTATAAAAACACAAGTTCATTCATATTAAAAGGCTAACACATTACATACTGACGTCCACTTTGACACATTATATCTTAACATTTTCTATTATAACACCCAAGCACTCACATTTTCCACACACTTGATATTTTAATAGATCAAGACATTTTCCTTCAAGGTTTGAAAACTTTTTCAGTTCCCTGACACTATCACAACTATATGGGCATGGTGTCTCTACATAGGGGCAATACCTATCCTAATGATCTTCTTCACCACAACATATGCACATTAACAAATTGTCTCCATATATATAACTAAAACCAGGGAATGGATCATACATGTGTTGGAAAAATTGAAATGTGAATAGAAAGTGTTCACATATAGAAAAAGTAACGTATTTTATCAATTCAATTGAGTTGGTCTAGTGGTACGTATTTTGAAACCCAAGTTGGATGTGGAGGGTTCAAACCCATTCCCAAGCAAGTAGACATAGACATATATTAAATATTATATGGTTTATGATTGGCCTCAGGGTCTTGAGCTTGATTTGTGGGACTTAGTTTTTGAAATTCATTTTGGCAGTTATTGTCTCTAGAAAATTTGAATTTCTTTTGTCTATTAGTAAAGAGGTTACCAGCAGTTACTTCTTTTCTAACAGTCATAATAAAAACCTTTTCAAACTTGTCTTGGAGAGACATGCTTGAAGAGACAAAGTGAGTCTTTGAATAGACATGATTGGCCTTGGGGGTCTTGGGCTTGATTTGTGGGACTTAGTTTTTTAAATTCGTTTTGGCAGTTATTGTTTCTAGAAAATTTGAATTTCTTTTGTCTATTAGTAAAGAGGTTACCAGTAGTTACTCTTTTCTAACAGTCGTAAAAATGTTTTCAAACTTGTCTTGGAGAGCGTTGATAGAAGTTTGCTAGTTGTTGAAGGTGAGATCATTCAATTTCGATCGATCCATATAGAGTACATGGTTGTAGTTACGGAGCTAATTAAGCATGTCTAGGATATCATGTTTATTATTGTGTCAATTGATAAGACTACTCAAGACAGAGCTGATATTATCACTCGGATTCCAATATTCAATTCAGTTCTTAGGCCAAGACTAGAATCAGACCAAATACGCTTAATCAAAAGACAATGGAAGAGAGCATGGAAAGTAGATTCCACCTGGTTATTATATCTCGGACAGGTAGATGACTGGACTATGTTCCAGTAACACAAATTTTCTTTTGTCGACAAGACATTTATTACGGCTTTCCATAAGAAGAGTTTTACTAGTTGAGCAGTGTCGAGGTGCCAGATGTAATTCTAGAAAAAAGGTGAATTTTCTTGGTAATCATTGCTAAGATACTTGCACACTGACTTAACTGTGAGTTCACCATTCTTCTCTTTTAACCATCTGATAGTGTTGTCATGAACATTATAACTGAGTCGAATCTCAAGGATTTCGTTTGCCAACTGCGGTGATGAATAACTTATTTATAATATCCAAGTTCTATACTCTATTTATCGGATCAATAAGATCAGACACAAACCTAAATTGGTTTGGCTTGGGTGGGGGCCCAAAAGGTTTATGGTCACGTATGGTAGGGATCCACGGATCCAACCAAATATCAATGATTGCACCATTACGAATATGCCAACACAATCGTTTGGAAGGATCACATTGCGAGCTTTTATTTTTTTCCAAATTTTAGAGGAATGAGGCAAACTTTTTGCTCTAAGAATGGGTGTTCTAGGAGAATACTTTTTCATAAGGCTAGATCCCCAATTCTTTTTAGGTTATAATATCAATCTCTAGAAAAGCTTAGCCAGTCAAGATGTGTTGTGATTTGAGGCAAGTCTAATGCCTAGCCCTCCCTATGATTTAGGATGACAAACTTTGTTCTAGCTAATGAAATGGGTTTTGTTTGCATTGTTCTCATTCTGGCCCCAAAAGAAATTTGCATTCATTGAGTCCAGTCTGGAACATGGGGTAGTCAGTATATCAAATATCGACATAAGATAGGACGGTATAGCTGAAGCAACTGCTTTAATGAGAGTGACTTTCCCTGCCTGAGAGAGAATCTTAGCTTTCCAACATTCCATCCTCTGGAAAACTTGAGTAGTGACCTCATTGAAGTTTTGTGTGATTCGTCTACTTATTACCAAGGGTGGTCCCAGGCATTTGTTTGAAGTGATACTTTTGCGAATCTTTAGAATCTGGTTCACTATAATCTTTGGTGTTTGTGGTGAGTGTTCTTGCTGAAGAAAATGCCATATTTTTAAAATATTATTTCCTAGCCGGAGACATTCTTGATCGAAAACATCGAGGATATCTTTGAGCTTCTAAGACTCATCGATATTAGCCCTACATAAAATAAAAACTGTCGTCGGCAAAAAGTAAATGAGATATGGGAGTATTCGATCGGCTTATATTGATCTCATAGATTTGATTCTTAATTTTAGCCTTGTCAAGGAGTCTAGAGAGGACTTTTGCGCATATGATAAAGAGGAAAGATGAAAGAAGATCTTATTGCCTAATACCTTGCTCTGGTTTAAGGATCCCAGTAGGAGAACCATTCAACTTGAAAGAGAGAGAGGTGGTTGAGACACTGCTTAACCCAATTTCTCCATTTCTCTCAGAAGCCAAAAGCTTCTAACATTTCCAACACAAAACTTCATTCAACTCTGTTGAAGGTTTGCTCATATCTAGCTTTCTGCCCATGCAACCAGAGGCGCCCTTCTTCTGCTTGAGTGTCTTGATAATCTCATGGGCCAAAATGATATTATCAAAAATTTGTCTTCCCTTGACAAAAGCACTCTAGGATGGAGATACTATCTTCTTAAGTAGAGGTTTGAGGCAGTTTGCAAGAATCTTGGTGATAACTCTAAGACAACATTGACATTGCAAAGACTGATAGGCTAAAATTGGTTAAGATTTTATGGGCCCTGGACTTTGGGTATAAGGGTAATGTTTGTGTGGTTTAGCTCAGCTAGAAAATGGTAAGAAGTTATAGGACTTTGTACAGTATGTAAGAGATCTAGGTGGATAATATCCCAATATTTTTGGTAGAATAAATGAGTACGTAAAACTATTCGATCCCGGTACTTAATGTAGGTCCATGGAGAATATGGCGACTCAAATCTCATTGATTGCAACAACCTGAGTGAGGTCAAGACTTTCTACATCAGTGATGGTAGGATCAATTATGTTTAAGTCTGCGATATGGATGTCGGGGTTTGAAGATGAGAAGAGGTTTTGAAAACGCTCAACAATGGTGGTGTTTAACAAGCCTCTAGATCAGTTAGTGAGGTGACCTGCAATTAGGGGTGGAAATTTGGCCCTAATGGCCCTAACCAGGCCTTGACTGACCCGACCCTAAGCCCTATAAAGCCTTCACAACTAAAACCCTCACATAGTTTAGGGCAGGGCCCACCCGACCCTAATGCTTGCTAAGGCAGGTCCAGGGTTAAGGTTCTGAAACATAGGCCCGACTCTAATTCAGCCCTCACTAGCCCGACCATAGATATAGTTTCACTATAAATGCACAACCATAACTGTCCAACTCCTCATTAAATATTTCCAATTAAAATAACATATTGTCCTTTGTAATTTATCACTTACCGTATGAGTACTTTTAATAACTTGTTTCATATCATAAAAACTTGTAAACCTAAATGTTTCTATCTCACAATTCACAACTCCCCATCTAACCTAGCCGCCAAGAAGAATAATGAGCATTAGGCACTAGCCTAATGAGAAATAGGTTGACGTTAATAAAAGCTCATTCCAAACTCTTATTCGTCTTTGTGCTTTTCAATGTTAAATGTCATTTTGGTGAGCTTTGAGTACAAGAAAAAGCAAATTGATGTCAGTGAAAACTTCTTCCAAAATGTGTATTGTGCATTTTAACTGTAATTTTGAAATACAAATATGAGTCTTTATGCATTTCACTTCATTAGATTGTGGATGTGCATTTTAAATTGTTGGACTTATCAGAGATTATTACTAAATTGATTGTTATTGCAATTTCAAAGTGGTAAGACTTTGAGTTTGCATATCTTTGTAAATTTTTTATAATATAAACGAGTTTTAAAATTGATATAGTAATAAGAAAATATATAGGCCCAGCCCTAAAACTCTTAAAGAGGGCTCAGGTACTGTTAGAGCTTGAGATTTAGACTTATGACCCGGCCTTATGTTGACTTTAGTCCGACCCTAATATCTGAACCGCTTGAAATGTTTAGGGCCGGTTCGTTGCAATAGACCCCTTCAATAGTTCAATATACCTATTCTCTGCCGTTCTGGTCTGTAGGATGTTTCGAATTTATGACGATAGGTAAAGTATCATACCCCATAAAATATACCTTGGACCTGGTGTTGGGCTCATGTCTTGCCCAGATTCCCAGAATACCTAAATAAGGTAGAACATTCCAACTTATGTTTTTGAATGAATATAAAATTACACACAGGTATTAAGTAGGCATGGTCTCCCTATCCACATAAATTCAATTTTATATGACAAGTTCATAAATGTCCTTGCACATTTTGTTAAATGCTAGAAGAGTAAAAGCCTTAAGATGCGCAGAAAATAACACTTTTTTTTCTTCCTTTACCAACTGATCACAACAGTGATTATCGAAAAAAAAAACTGATCACAAATTCACAACAGTAGATATATCACACATGTGATGAAAATATAAAAAAGTGAAATGGCACATTGGAAATTCTATTTTTGGCATGCTAATCCTGATGTTCGGTTACAAAGATCATTCCCAAAGCATTTTGGGGGAGGAGCCAAGGATGGTGCGTTCAGTGTTCTTGAGTTGTTAAATATTCTAATGGCTGATTATTAGCAATGACTACTCCATTCTATGTCACATGAGAAACTAACGGTTAGGTAAGATGGCTATTCGTATCATGAACATATGCTCTTTAAAAATCCAGTTAAACCACACACTACTATTTTCTACATGAGTCAGAGGTCAGAACCAAGTGACAAAGAAATAAAACAACAACTATTTCGTGGTCCTCAAAGACTATACTTGAGGATGTATTAGAAGAGCTTGTTACTTTTGATAATGTAAATATTAAGTGGATCAATAGATCTGCTAACTGTGTAGCCCATAAGTTAGCATCTGCTGGACATTTTTTACTTTCTAGTTCTGAATGGTTGTCACGGCCACCCAATTGGTTGATGCACTATCTTAAGGATGATACTCTGTCTGTAACCTCTGAACTATCAGTTTCTTATATATATATATATATATATATATATATATATATATATATATATATATATATATATATATATATATATATTAATAAAACACAATGGCAGAACAAAGAGTGGTCGGGATCGCGTGGGGATCTGCGTTTGATGGGGCATAGGTGTACACTCCATATCGTTTCGAAACACCTTTGAGTAGTTTTTAATGTGTCATTTAATTAAGGTTGTAATAAAGTGTAGAAACCATGACTCTTGGCCTCTTGGTCATAAATAACCCCAAATATTAAGATTAATTGTCATTTAATTAAGGTTGTAATAAACGGTAGAAACTATGATTCTTGGGCATAAATAACTCCAAATATTCAAATTAAGTGCCAGTAAAAATCTATACCTCGGATCAATTTTATCTTCATTAGCATGGGATTCTTCAGATTAATTACTCCATCATTTAATTTCTAACATTCAACTCTTTCTCTGATAAAGTCTCATTCTCTCCATCCCTTTTTCACCTTCTAAAACCCGCTATCCCTCTCTACAGTAGTTTGATTATCTTCTCAGGTACTCCGTATGGCCGTACACATTTTATTTTGATCATTTTTTATTTTATTTTTTTGATGATGTGAGTGTGATTCTTTGTTTTTCATGGTTCTATCATTCTATGTCATCGAAATGGTAGCATTTTTTCAAGACATTCCTAATCGGTTTTAACAAATCCGGTAAGATTCACTTATTATGATCACAATGTTTTGATCGAGTGCAGTTGGGTTAAAAGTTTTTGCTTACTATTGTTTAATTTTTTGCTTATCTTTCCTTAGTTGCGAAATTTAAGGAAACGTTTTGTATTGTTCGTATTGTAGCTTATATGCATTTTAGTGTGCTTTAAATTTCTGATTTGATTTATGGGCACACTTAATTTCTAATCCATGGATATTTGGATTGGTGTGAAAGAATCGCCATTAAAAAAGCACTAGATTGATTTATAGTTTAGTTGGGCTATTTGAATTGAAATCGATACACACTTTGATCCTAATCAATCAGGAAAAAGAAAATATTTTGTTGTTGCTAGCTATTGAGATGTAGGTAGTTTATTGGTCTCAATTTGATAACTTTTTACTGCACTAGCTTTAGATTTTTTTTTTCTTTTCCTCAACTTTTTGAAAAATGTGATGCTTCTCTTCCACTCGAATAAATGTAGGCTTTTAAAGGAGTATCAATGCACAAGGGTTCTTATTTAAACTTTCAGAGATTAAATTTATTCAATTTATGATTAAGTGAGGTTGAAGCAATAGCAAAGATTGGAAAGGCTAAGTGGTCTTTGATGCTGAATATGTACAAGCACACAAAATTATTTATGGTTCTTGAAGTAGTATGGTATACACTGAGTGAGTTGTACGTTGTATGTATGTGAATAGTTTCTTATAATGGCACTTTAGATTGTTACGTTGGATCTACTTAGGGAATTCAGTCAAAAGTTTGATGCCACGATACCATGCCCAAACAATTTTTCTTATGTTGTTTAACATGGGATATTCCAATAAGTAATCTCTTTTGTTGAACTACACATTTGAAGCTTCGAAGTTCATCATCGTATACTTACTAACATAAGCTAATATCATTACATATATACGCCTTCTTTGCTTTATAACACAATGTCCAGAAAGATCTAATATCAGAAAAGGTTGAAAAACCTTCTTGAATTGGTTGCTTAACCTTAAGGGCATTGCAGGTAGTGGGTTGCTATTCTTAGGAACGCTTCCACCCTTAACTTATTCATCGTAAGCATCTCTTTAATTGCGACTATACTTAGACATTCTACCCATTTGTCATGTTCCTAATTATTTGTGATCAAAAGTTATTCAAGCTGCAAATCGGAGAGATTTGTGTGCGTGATCTCAACCTCAATTTATTTGTGATTATATATTTGGAGATAGTATTTATTAGTGGATACAGCTCTTTACATTGTTGTGGATTACTTAGACCTTCAAACAACATGGGCAATAGCTCCTTTTATCTTAATTCTTGCATGATCAAACTTGAGCAGTTGCAGTCCATATAGAATGGGCATTGGTATTAGCATTTGTAGACGTGTTTTGAATTACTCGAGTATGTGGTGCGATTTGTTTTAACCAGCTTTTCTAAAATTTGATGATATGCTTGGTACACTTGATATGATTTATTAGTTGTTATGTTTTCTTAAGTTGTTGTTTGTCTTAGAATAATTAAAGTCAAAAATATATTACGGTTAAGGCATTTTAGCGGTCAGATACTCTACTGTTGGGATTGCACTAGAGTGAGGACAAGACAAACAAAATCAGTGGTTGAGATAGAGTCTTCACACATTTATTTGGGGCCAAGAAGTGGCCAATGACAATGTGTATGCTACATTTGAGGTTAGTATTAGACTATATTAGTGAGAGAGAACGGGTAGGTTTTCATAATGATTGAGAATTAAAACCACGTATTCTTCCCAAAACGCTTCATATTCTTAATTTGCTTAATGAAACCCACGACCCTATGCAATCCCCACTCTCCTCTCTCCTCTCTTCTTCAAACCCCCCTCCTGCACTCAGTTTGAGTGTCGTCGATATCACCATGAAAAAAAGGGAATCAAGGGAGTAGTTCACTTCCATTTCCATAAAAACAGGTGAGTTGTTTCTTCTTTTTCTTTAATGCAAAAGCCTTACTAATCGCTGAATATAGTTTTACGCCAAGTGGTACTCTTGATTTAGTATATTGTTTTCCTATCTCTAATGCAAAAAGAATTTATCTATTCATCTGCTCATGGTAGCAATTCTCCTTGCAAGTCACCTTACATCTCATCTTTTGCCTTTTCAGGTCTTGGTTCAGAGAAACAATTACACATTCATTTTTGTCATAAGCGTAAGTACATACACCATAATGTTGAACTCTATCTTGAAAAATATATTCCCCGTGCTATTATTAGAGTAGTTGTTTATTTCAAAAACATTTTGTATGGTATTAGTCTCTACATCAAGTGGCTTAGATAACCAAATAACAAAATCAATAGTGTTTTGGAGGCTAAGATTGATGAAAACAAGTTAATTTGACTAAGACCATCATAGAAGGTAAGTTATTCGGAACTTATTTATTTTTAAGCACAAGTATACACTTTATTCTTTTCTTCATTCAAAGTTCTCTTTGAGGAAGTTTCTTCTCCAACTCTACCTCCCAATCTTCATTGATCTAAAGCTTGCAACAGTAGAACTTTCTTTACTTTATTTTCTATTTGATTTCATTTTATCACCTTTTCAGTCTGCTTATAGAGGTCGCCTATCTTTTTAAAAAGGATTTGTTAGGTTTTAGGTTTCTTTAAATGTGATTGGCATTGTAAGAATGCTTACCTTAAAGGAATGATGTCTACACAAAAAGATATCTTTAATAATTCCCCCAACAATATATTAGTTAAACCCTACCAAAAGAATCATGTTTTTGACCATTGTAGTTCTTATACCATAGGATACTATGTGAAGTCTTCACTAGATTGAGCAATGTATGTCTCATCTGCCTGAGTAGGTTGAACATAGCACTACTATCTATTTAGAATTGAAAAATGCAACTTATAGTGCCGTTGGGAAAGTGCCTAAGATACTGCTTGATGGCGTTATTTCATTACAAATCGTGATTCTCCTTTCCCATTTTCTTATTTGTCGTACTTCTTTATTATTTGCCAAATTTTATCATGTAGAGTGTTTCATAGTTTGCTTTGCCTCTATTTATATTTTTGAACTATGCATTTGAAGTTGAACGTTGAGCATAAGTCTAAATTATGCCAAATCGAAGCTTCAAATGATGTAGTAATTCCTTGGGAATGGGTTGTCACCAAAATTGGTAACTTTCATACCTGAACTATTTCTTTGATCCACTTTATTGATTGTGCCTCTTTGCGGTACTCTCCTTCATTATTTTCCCATTTTTATTTTGTGGAGTTTTGATGGTCAGTCATTGATTATTTGCTTATCTTTTTGTTGAGCCATGCTTATGGGAGACCTGTGATTGGTTTGGAATGCTTAGCGATAGTGAAATTAATATATGAAAATGTAAGGTCGGTCGGCCAATCCAACCAGACCTTTGGGACATTTCAGTCCACCGTCGATAAATGTAAATTTGGTCAAGGTGTTATACAACCTTGAGCCTAGAATGGGGTGCTTACTAAGTTGTTCAATGAGGAGTTGGGTTTCATAAAAGTGTGTAGGGATTTCGAAAAGATATTCCTGGATGCATGAGTACGTGTTCTCAAACTTATACACTGTCTATCTTGATATTCTCCATTCAGTGGCCAAATCGACCCAACGTAAATGTTGCTTATACAAAATTTTTTTTATTTGTTTTAGTGCCATATGTATCATAATTCATTTTCTTCCACGTCATGAAAATTTTCAAATAATAAGCTGATGGTTTGTTTTGGATCCACGTATTATATTGATTTGTACGTAGCATATCCCGACATCAAAAATTAGTCACCCATACTTCTTTTTGTTGGGGGTTCTCCTAATTTGCTTTGTAGTTCAATTTTGTTGTTACATTATCAGTGTTTTTTTTTTGAATGGTAAGCATTGCAGGGAGGCATAGGTTGGACTACAGTGGAGTTTAACTGATCTAGCTTGGAGTTTTTATTGAGCATAGGCTACAATGCTGCATTAGACATGTTTGGATGAAAGTTGTATGGGGCAAAAGCTTTGGCAGACACATTCCTTCTAAAATATTTGAATTTTAGTTGTTTTGATCACTTGGCACACCTCATTATGGGTTTGTCTAAAATTGCTTGCTAGATCATGTTGTAACCAAATTTTAACTTTTTTTTTTCTTCTTTTTTGGTAAATGTTGAGGATTGCAGGTTGTTAAAAGTGGAATAAGGAATTCAGGGAGGTACTTGATTCAATTGACACGAAGATTTTGCACTTACAATGAAAGCCAGTGATTCAAGTTCAAATACAGCGCTAAAGAACATTTATTCATAGTAAACACCTTTATTCACCTGGCACACCACACACTGCAAGAGACCTTTCCAGTACAAGCTGATCTGGCTTGGTGAAAGTGGTACAGGCCGGCCAAAAGCTTAGGCATCACATTCCCTCTTGAGTGTGTTATCAATATCCAAGTTGCTGTTAGAAAATGGACACAATATGAAGTTGTTGTTAGAAAATGGTACTTCATGGGTGTGGTGGCGGGAATTAAACTTATAATAATATGGAAACATCAATTTTTAGACGGTCTTCGTGTGTTCAAAACAAGATATGTAAGCGTCAATGGTCAATCTTTTCAATCTATATTCCTTGGCTTTCCTTGGTAATAACAGGATTTTAGAGAGTTCTCATCAATTTATATTCTTTGGATTATTTTCTTTTGGTAACAGGATTTTAGAGTCATGTATGCATGTGCAATACTTGAGTCAACTATCTCATATGGAAGCATAAAATACAAGTTGCTTTCATTTGTTAAGTTATTTTATGGCAACACCAGTACCTTTTCTTTTGCATTAGGTATTCAATTAAAAGTTGAATTGCAGGCTACTAGAGACATAGCAGAAATAAAAACATTATTTTATCTTAACAGGTTAGTAGTGAACAAGAAAAAAAGAGACATAACATAAATAATAAGATAGTGTACCAATATTTATCTCCATCATTTTATTCTAATTAATTCTACATAATATTAATCAAGAAAGCATTAAAATAATCCGTGCCAAAGGCACGGGTAATACCTAGTATATATATATATATAAGAAACTGGGTTATATGAACTCCACTAAAACGAACTCCAAATGAACTCCACCACTTAACTCAATAAACTAGAAGTTGATTTTTGGTGGAGATGTTTTCCACACAATAGAGATCATCCTCACAAAAAATCAGCTCATTTGAAGATGTACAACCTCATTAAAAATCATTTAGAAAGTTATGAAATTATCTAACGGGCCAAGATTTTTTAATTTCGATACAATTTTTGACAATGTTAGAAATATTCAATTGAGCTGATTTTTGGTGGGGGTGTTCTCCATCATGAGATGTACACATCCACAAAAAATTAGTCTTCAGTTCATTTTGTAAGTTCATTTTTATGAGTGGAGTAACTTTGGAGTCGCTATAAGGTGGAGTTCATATAACCATCTCCTATATATATATATATATATATATTGCTTACCAAAAAAGAATAAATAAATAAATAAAATAAAAACCTAGCTTCATAGATGAAAATCAGTTTACGAGTGAGAGTTTCAGAAACCGTGTTACTCCCATTGACTAGTCGCCCATGATGTTTCACACTTGCACTCCATATCACGGTTATTCCACCAGAACAGTTGTTAAATGAAACTGGTTTAACAGTTTAAAGTTTCTTAATCAGCTTGTTTTATAGTCTGTGTTAATTTATTTGGAATGAATGCAAATATGCAAAGTGTCACCATTTGGTTTAGTGTTGCATAATATCATCTAAACTATCCAAAGTACAGTACTCATGAGCAATGTCCTTGTTTTATAAACGCATTTTGGTATCCATATCCTTCTGATGGATATCAGCCTGACGTAGTACTTGGTCGAAAATCAATCTTGATTAATTACGAGATAATTAATCTCAATAAAAAAATGCAAAAAAAAATCCCAGAATTGATTCTTCTGAAATAATATGCAATGTGTAGCCATTGCTTGTATTGGTTAGATCGATAGGTTGATCCAATGTAACATATTTAATTAAGTTCAAATAATCATAGGCCCCGTAGCCGATTTCTCTATATTCATCCAAACAAGTTAATCCATTCTTAAAAATTAAACTAGATCAATTTTATGCCACAGCTAGTTGGCACTTGGCCCAGTAACTAAAACAAATTAATCACGAAAAATAATGAAGAAAAGAGAAAACTAAACGATGTACATACCCAGATGAAAAATAGAGTCAACTCCCATTAATTGCCATGCCATGGGATGTGTTTGTTAGGCAATCAAAGAAACAAAGAACTACTAAAATTCCACCGACAAGCATCCATGTTAGTTATTGAATGAACCGACGATGTAGTGTGAGAGTGAGTACAGTATATTATTATGTGCGGCGTTGATAGACGTGTTGCCGTGTTGCCTTACCAGAGTCATTTACTGCTGCCGGTGGGGACTTCTGTTTTTGTCCTTTCTGGTCATACTTGGCATTTTGACTTTCTTGATAACGTAAATTTTTTATTTTATTTTCCTTACACTTAGAGGCTATTTGTTTTTGCCTCTTATAAAACCTAAGGTCTTATAATCTCTTTTAAGATGTGTCTGGTGATTTTGGATATTTTTTTGGTTTGTTTTTTGCCCATGTCTTATAAGAGGCTCCAATTCTATAAGTATCAAAATTGGATTTATGTCAATTCTATAAGTCTTATAACTTGAAAAATAACTGAAACACTCACGTCCATATACCCCTAACCTCATTTCTCTCTTCTTCTCTTTTCATTATCTTCTTCTTCAAATAACTCTATTGCCCTAGCCACCACCATCGCCAAACTATTAAAAGCACCATCACCACTGCCGCCACTACCACCACCACCACTGCCGCCACTACCACCACCACCACCATCATCACCACTACCACCACCATCATCACCTCCACCACCACTACTACCGTATTACTAAAACTGTCACCACCACTATCACCACCATATTATTAAGACCACCACCACTTCCACTACCACCACCACCACCACCATCACTACCATCACTACTACCATGCTATTAAGACCAATATCATCACCTCTATTGCCACCACCACCACCACTACTACCGTACTATTAAGACTATCACTGTATACTACCACTACCGTGCTATTAAGACATCCACCACTTCCATTACCACCACCACCACCACCACCACTGTACTATTAAGACCACTACCACCACCGTACTATTAAGACCACTACCACCACCACAGCCAATTAAGATAGTTTTCTAAAATCGATATTCTAATTATCAAAATTGATTTGAAACCGAAAATCAAACTATACACTTGTTTCAAATTAATCTATTCAAAATAAATATGGTGTAAAGAAGGATTATATTTGTCAAAAAACCATCTATAGGATGTCATGTATTTGTTTTTTCTATTTTTACAAATGCTTATAAGAGAAACTTAAAATGAAAAACAAACCATTTTATAATACAATCTTATAAGACCTTCTTATAACACATAGTCTTATAACATCCAGTTATAACTTAACCCAAAAAAAACAAATATCCCCTTACTGATTTGTTCATATGTTCCATTATCTAATTTCCATCAATTCATGATAATTAATTAATTAATTAATTAATGGTCTTATTGTTGTTGGGTGGTTTTAAATTCAAGCTCGATTCTAGGAAGATAAGTTAAAATCAGAGATTATCTAACTACTTGGAATCAAATTATATTTTATATATAGCTAATTTTAAGGAAAAGATCCTATACTTTCTATCAATTTATATTCCATACTTCTACTAAGCCGGCCAGTTGGGCCAGTTGGGTACACATATTTGTACTGTCGCATTCTAATAGTATACACCGGAAATAAGATTGTTAAATAACTCCCTAAACCACAAAGCACACAACTCCAATCATATAATTCTTGCCTTTTACCAGACGAAGAGAGAGAAAAAGACAGCGAGGCAAAATAGTGAAAAAGAGTAGAGAGCTCCAACGTTATTTAAGGTTATCGAGAGGGTGGGAGAGTTTGCAGCTCATATCCCATTTTTTTCTCTCTTCTTCTTCAGAGTCTTTTCATTTCTCTTCTCTTTCCAAAGAAAGACAAAAAGACCACCACTAAATTCAGGTACCACCTTCTTTTTTCTTCATCTTCTCTGCACTGTTTTTCTTATAAATGACCATGCACTGTTCCCCCCCCCCATACTGGGGTCTTTTTTTGCATAGCATTTACACAACTTATTATTATTGGATCTCTCATTTCTTTCGAGCTCATTCTTGTTAATAAAACAAGTATACACATAATTTTAACGACCATGTGTTTTGCTCTCTATATAAATTTTGTTAGTTTCACTAGACTATATTTTTGAGCAAGCGGGAATGAAAGGAATGATCATGGGTATTGGAAGGAGTTTTCTTCTGTATGAATAAAGTAATAAATTATATGTCTATGATTGATTGTTTGTAGCTTTCTCCTTTTTTTTTCCATGTACTCATGTGTTTTTTTTCTTCCTTTATGACTTTTAGTGAATGTAGTAAGCAAATGAGTGTGAAATGGACCCAAGATCTCTGAAGATGAAATGTAAAAGTTTTAATAATTAATGATTTAAGACTCTAGTTTATGACTGTCATAATCAAAACTACTGAATTATAGATGCCCCCTGCTTTTGGTTTTTGACTAATAGATCTGGGCTGATCTCCTTTTCACTAAATTTCGTATGTTGGTTAAATTTTTACTTCTAAAATTATTAGAATTACACAATTCTTGCTTTAGATCCAAGTCTGGTCGATTCGTTAACGATGTTTGATCTAGCTCTTTTTTTGATTCCTTACTTGTGTTGAATATATTTATTTCACTTTCCCACTTTGTTCTGCCACTTTTTTGTATTTTTGGTTTGGAGAATTGAAAAAAGGAGGAAATATGTAGTTACATCATTGCCATCTTTACTTGGCACAGTGAAGTGCGATTTGTTTTTTTTAGTTGAATTCTACGCCATTTCTTCTCTTGTATTGGATCATGAACTCTTCCATTTATTGTTACAAAGCGTCTTGTCAAATCTTCTTATAGAGGTGGGGAATTTAGTTTGGAACAAAGTTTACTGAATCATGTGTTGGTGCAGGTATTAGATTGTCTTTTGGAACATGAAGAGCAAAGATAAAGATGGCAAGCCATTGTCTTATCCTGATAAAAGCTCTAGAATGGTCCCAATGACAATAATGTTTTTGGTACTATGTGGCTTTTCATTCTATCTTGGTGGCATTTTCTGCTCTGAGAAGGATAGAATTAACACAAAGGATGTTGTCAGAACAGATCAATCCAATAAGGAGAGCAGTTCTTCTCCTCTTCAGATTAAGCCTGTATCTTTTTCGGAATGCAGCGCCGATTTACAAGACTTTACACCATGTACAGACCCAAAGGTATACGTTGGCTACTGGACATTCTGCTTATTCAACCTTTTTGATTTACTGCATCTCGAGCTCAAGTCCTGCCTTTCGTTTTATTGCAGAGGTGGAAGAAGTATGGAAACCACCGGCTTACCTTTCTGGAACGTCATTGCCCCCCAATTTTCGAAAGGAAAGAGTGCGTAATCCCTCCACCAGATGGTTACAAGCCACCAATCAGATGGCCCAAGAGCAAGGATCAATGCTGGTATAGGTAAGGACATGCTATATGTATTTGATTTATCATGAGAAAGATTATTTTAGCTAAAATTATATTCCTGGGTAAATATATTACTTTCGCGAGACCACTGATTGTGGCATATGTGTTTGTCTTCAGAAATGTCCCATACGATTGGATTAATAAGCAAAAATCTAATCAGAACTGGTTGAGGAAGGAAGGGGACAAATTTATTTTTCCTGGAGGAGGTACTATGTTCCCTAAAGGTGTTAGTGCCTATGTTGACCTGATGCAAGACTTGATCCCTGAAATGCAAGATGGGACAATTCGAACTGCTATTGATACTGGTTGTGGGGTGAGTAGTTGAATCTTTGGAAAACCAATACAGGGTGTGATTCCCGGAAATCTACTGTTGCACTCTTTCTTGATATACATCACTGCTATCTAATGATCTGGGTCTTCACCTTTTCTTTTCATGATTACGTGTCTTGATCACTAGCAAATGATTTTCAGAGACAATTTCATGAATACGTCCTTCGCTTTTCTTGTTTTTCTGTAGATCTTTTCTGAAAAAAAAAAAAATAATAGCAAGGCATTTATTTTATATGTTTAATCTTTATATTCTGTTTGGTCACTCTCTTTTTTTTACAAAGATATTTGCTGTGTTTGTTGGATACATCATACATCAACCTACCTCTGCCCTTTTACAAAAAACCTTTGGTCAACTCATACCTTTTCCATTTTAGTATTATTATTAATTTTTAATTTTTATCATTATTCTCACTTATTATTATTATTTTATTTTTTGTGGTTTATTTTTACCCTGCCTCTGAGTCCAAATCTGATCCTGCCATCATTGTTCATTGGCTCTCAACATTCAAGATAACTCTTCTTGTTGGTCAATAGGTTGCAAGTTGGGGTGGAGATTTGTTAGATCGTGGGATTCTTACCATTTCTCTGGCACCACGTGATAATCATGAGGCTCAAGTTCAATTTGCACTTGAACGTGGTATTCCAGCAATCTTGGGTATCATTTCGACACAGAGGCTTCCGTTCCCTTCCAATTCATTTGATATGGCTCACTGTTCAAGATGCCTTATACCATGGACAGAATTCGGTACTCTCATCTCTCTTTTCTCTTTCAAGTTTTATTCAATGAGATATATTAGCATCTCGTTCCAGAATATGGGGCTCAGATTGAATTTGGACCAGAGGGAAGGTGAAATACACCTAAACATATTCTGGCACAATGATATCCAATAAAGTGATCTGGCTTTCATGATTGCATCTTTTGGATACAGCGCATCTTAAAAAAAATTATGGTTCTCATATTTACCATTTCGAATTAGTTGTTTTTTTCCCACTACAAAGAATTGATTTGGATTGGTTGTGTTGTCTTCTGTGGATTTTTCGGTTGAAGGTCAAATTCTTATTTTCTTTTCTTCCTTTGGGCAAGAAATTATGTTACTTCATTTTAATAATTGTGTAGTTAACAACACCGAATGACTTCTTTCCAGGTGGGATTTACCTTCTTGAAATACAACGCATACTTCGGCCTGGGGGATTCTGGGTCCTCTCTGGCCCACCAGTGAACTATGAGAACCGTTGGAGGGGATGGAATACGACTGTGGAAGAACAGAAATCTGATTATGACAAATTACAGGAGTTGCTCACCTCTATGTGCTTCACATTATACAACAAGAAGGATGACATTGCTGTGTGGCAGAAGTCTCCGGATAATAGTTGCTATGATAAACTTACTAATCCTGATGCCTACCCTCCCAAGTGTGATGATGGCACGGAGCCTGATGCAGCATGGTACACCCCTCTTCGACCTTGCATCGTTGTTCCAAGTCCAAACTTCAAGAAATCTGGTTTGAACTCTGTGCCAAAGTGGCCTGAGCGACTACGGGTTGCCCCTGAACGCATTTCAAATATTCATGGTGGGAGTGCAAGTGCCTTTAAGCACGATGACAGTAAGTGGAAGGTGCGGGTGAAGCACTATAAGAGCTTACTTCCAGCAATTGGGACTGAAAAAATACGGAACGTGATGGATATGAACACAATGTACGGAGGCTTCGCAGCTGCAGTAGTCAATGATCCACTTTGGGTCATGAACGTTGTATCTTCCTATGCTGCTAATACACTGGCTGTGGTCTATGACAGGGGATTGATTGGGACATATCACGACTGGTAATTATATTCATACACACATACACATAATCATGCAATTTAGATAGGAATGCTAATGTGCATCAGTTACTTGTTTTAGTAGATAACCGATGTGTAAGCTTTGACTTTTGAACATTACAGTTCTAAGAAACTTACTATTCTCATGTTAGGTGTGAGGCATTCTCGACATATCCTCGAACATACGATCTTCTGCATCTGGATGGCCTCTTTACTGCTGAGAGCCAAAGGTAAGACCCTTTACTTGAGTTGGTATTTTTATTAATTTTACATACAGTGGTGTTGTTCTGCAACCTGTAAATGGGGACAGTGTACCATGTATGCACCATTTTCATGCAAAAAATGAAAAAAGATTAGCTTGTACTCAAGGATGATATTATTCCTTTTTGGAAACGTACTCCATGAGGAGGGAAAAATAGTATTTAAGTTTATTCTTGGCAAGATTTGAATACATTGTTGTATGGTTATATATAGATGTTGGCATGAGTAGCCATGTAGACATACATATGAAGTAGAAAGATCTTAGATGCGTTATAAAATACAACTAAGTCACGTTTGCAACAAGTCTAAATTTAGTGATTACCTTGGGCAGGTGCGATATGAAATATGTTCTGCTGGAGATGGATCGAATTCTGCGACCTAATGGGTACACAATAATCAGGGAATCTAGTTATTATGTGGATGCTATATCAACAATCGCCAAAGCAATGAGGTGGAGCTGCCGCAAAGAAGATACGGAGTATGGTGTAGAGAAGGAGAAGGTCCTGATCTGCCAAAAGAAACTCTGGTACTCCTCAAATAGCAGTTAACAAAGAAACACGGAAAGGATATAAGAAGCATGCGCTGAACGTCTCCTTGAAAAGTTTGTAGAGATATGTTTCAGCTTCAACAGCCAGAAATTTGTGGAGAACAGAAGTTTCCATACAATTTTCAAGGTGCAGACCACAATTTTTCTCAAAGAAGTCAAGAATCCTACGAAAATCTGAGTGCCTCGTCAAGATCAGATAAATTGACCAAATAATACCATTCATCATTTTTCTGTTGCTACATAAATATATTCTTTATTTAGATTTAGGTGATTTCCATGTTGGGGTTTGTTTTTTCCCTTATATTTAATTTTCTGTCTCTGCCAATTCTTCTGTAGGCAGAATTTGTACTGATTAATATAAGAGCTAAACAACCATAGCTTCTGATGGTGTTTAATGAGAATTTGTTGATTTGCACCTGTTTTGATTTCGCAAATGTAAGAGTCCTATTTCCATTTCTCTCTGTTAAGGGTCAAAATGAGTCAAAAACTGAAAATAGGCTCCCACTTGTATTAATCTTTGGTGTGCTTGGAGCCTTGGCAGAAAAAATGCCTTGAAGCATTTTTTTTTGTTTTGTTTTGTTTTTTTTTTTTTTTTTTTTTTTTTGTTGATTGGTAATCTTGTTTTAAATGAGATTAGTAACTCCTTGATGCTGGCGGGTTCGAGCCCCAGATGGCCAGACCTCTGGTATCATCACCCAAAGGTTTTACCGACTTTGCTAATCGGCACCTGCATCCCTCTACAAGTTCCTTCATGGATGGCGCAGTTTATCTGTTCTTGCTTTGTAAATGTGAGCTTGTCCTCCTCTCCGCAAGTAAGCTTCAGATTTGCAGCCTTAATTTCCAATAATGCTTGAAGCAGCCACACTAGGACCTTAACTCTCTATGGCAATAGCAGCAAACACCCCTAAAGTTTCATATATTGTGTCAAAATGTACAAAGCAAAGCTGAAACAATATGAAATAAAGCATAGTTCAGGAGTGGTCCTAAACTTTCGAACAATATGCACCAAGCAAGCAATGGTTCGATGTTCAACACATAAAGAAGCACCATTTCAGGTCTGGATAGCTAAGGAAGGTGGTGGCCTGAATATCAAAAGTATGCACAAATGGATTAAGGCTGCCTATTGTAGTTTGGTTTCTTAAGATTGTGGCAAAGGAAGATAGTTTGTGGGTGAGATGGGTCCATTTCATCCGTAGAGATTGATATAGTGTCCTAGAGACTAGAAGAATTGCAAATGGTACTAAAACTAAGCTTTGGCATAACCTCTGGGCTCCGGGGCAGCTCAAATCCATTGTGCAGGAATCTTCTAGTTACCCATGGTTGGTATCACTTGTTTGACTGAGAAGCTACTCGAGATGTTTCAGTAACTAATGGGAGAAACCAGGCTATTGATCTACTGCAAGACATGGAGATTAAACAAGCTATCCTTAGTACTTCTATTGATAGCAGACTTGAAGCTGATACAACTGTCTGGATGTCTTCACATACAGGAGTATTCCCTACTAAATCTGCCAAGCAAGCCATAAGGAGAGTCTCAAGTCTCAACCAAAGTTATTATCGCAAAAAAAGAGTCTCAACCAAAGTGAGATAGGCGAACCCAAACCTAGTGTGCGGTAAACTAATGTATCCTAGGCACTCATTTTGCACTTCAGCAATTATTTTCCTGCAGCTCGCAAACCCAAGGCAACCTCATACGTACTGCTAGGGTAAGCATTGCTTAACAGATAATTCGGCGTGCCAAATATCATCAAACTAAATTCTCATCATTGCCTAAGACTTGGACTGTCGTATAAGCCAGTAAATTCTCAACATTAAGACTTGGACTACCGTACTGCCGTATTGGCCTGTAAATTCATCATTGCGTAAGACTTGGACTTGAATACTTATTCAAGTATGTAATGGTTCTGTAGATACTGGCGTATCGGTCAGTAACTTCTCGTCATTGAGTATGACTTGGACTACCATATTGGCCTGTAAATTCATCGTTGTGTAAGACTTAGCTTGGACTTGAATACTTATTCGAGTCAAGTATGTAATGGTTCCTTCGTTTCTGAATTACAATAATTCATCTAGTACAGCTGGTTATGTAGAGCAGGAACATTGACTTGTGAGTGTAGCATGAACTTTTATGACATAAATGTCCGAGGTTTTCTAACTACATACATCTTCCCTTTGTTTACATGCACTTTCTGATGTTGATCACTCGGTTGAGATTTCTTACACAATAAAGTGATCTACTTCTCTACACGTCAATAGTCGGATTTCTACCAATAAAAGAGCAGAAGGACCTCAATTAATAGTCCCACATTGCCCCAGAAAGTAACAGTGACGGAAAGGCAAACTACAAAGTAAGGCCTCAAATATGTTTCAACCCATACTTTTGGCTAAGATCAAGTGTGGTGTCTGTTCTTATCAGTTTAATATCTGATATGTGAATATTAAATTAATTTTTCTATAAGGGGAGAGTCCACAAATTTCTGGACCGCAGACTAGCAGAAAATTTGTTTAGGTTCTTAGTTTCTCTTCTAATATGGCTCTAAACTCTCCTTTCTCTCTTACTATTTTCAACCTTTCCTCAATTTTCAAAATAATTTCTCTTCTCAATTCTTTTCTCTCTTCTCAATTCTTCATCAAACGATTGAAATTTAGTTATCATCTTCTCATCAATTATGATATTGATTGGTAGGATTATACAGATGCACTTGATCACCTCTCTACACTTGATCACCTCTCTACATCTGGAATGCTAGATTTATTTCAAAGGATATACTCCTGTTCAGTAAGGTTGTAACGGCTAGCATTCATCCAAACAGTAGAAGAAGAAGAAGAATTGTGAAGTTGTTGTGTCCGTCTGTGTCGAAGCACTATGTACAAGACGTAGTGGTGTCGGAAGATGAGAAGGTGGACATGGGGTTCATCTCTCATTTCTTCGGCCTAGCCCTACTGGTGCGGCTACTGTCAAGCTCAACAGACACTTAATCGGCAGTGTGTCGTCCTTTTCTTCTTCCCTCACTTGGAAATCCTCCTTCGGCTCCCGCGGTTTCCCCACCGACAATGATCCTATTATAGTCCATGGCGCGCAAGCTCTGCAACGAACTCCAGAACCAAGAGTAAGTACTATTGGATCATTATTGACTCTAGTTTTTGTTTCTTTTCTTATTTAATTCCTACTTGTTAATTTGGTTCTTCTGTTCCTCCAGCCTCATTGTTTACAAACATATGTTCTAGTATATTTCAGCTAATGAAGAAAGAAATACTTCCATCCATACGAACCCCCAGTATCCCACCCTAAAATTTATAAGGGACATATGGTGATTTGCACAACATGGTGGCTTCACAGTTTCATTTCTACGTGGATTATATGTGTCTGAAATCTTGAGAAAATAGTTCATGCTTATAACTTCGTAATAACTAGTTTGGGTTATTTTATATCTTTTCATCTCGTGATTTTGTTATTTCACTTATTTGGGATTGATCATGAATTATGACATGAATATTGCCTTTCCCAACTAGCAAAGTGTCATATTGTTAGTTCAATTGATGACACATTCACCTCTTGATAATTCGAGATATAGTTTAGATGGGGATCTTCTTTGCTGATTTACCACAGTCTATAAGCCTTTAGCTAGATTTTGGTGGTTATTTTGGAAGTGTTAGAGTCTTCCTTTTTCGTTTGGAGTATAATTGTAATAGTGCATTGGCAGACTGGCACCCTTCTTATTTTTTTATTTTAAAACTATTTTTTATTGCGTTCATTATCTATATTACCATTTTGGTTGAATATATGCTCTTTTTTTTTCTCTTTTTTTTTTATTACAGACATGTTTGATCATTTATTTTTTCTTTTGAAACTGCAAGTCTGGTGCCTCTTTACTAAGTAGTACGAAATGCATGTCCACAAAGCAGAGGAGGTGGCCCAAAGATATAACCTGGCACCCACATGGAGATAAGTTATTTTATGTGTATACTGCTGATGGTCGAGACTCTCAGATTTCAATCATGAATCTAAATACAACTCATAAGGTAAGGACTTGAATTCATTTTGTTAATGTTGCCTCATTAGTTGTTTAAGTCGAACAATTTTGAATTTGGAGAATTGAATAGTGCATTAACATTCTTTGATTACTTAATTAGTTAATTAGACTAAAGTACCCCATGGTGGCTTCTAGTGTTCTATTTAGTAAGTGCCATTGTTTAACCTTATAATGAGGAAATAAAAGTGTTCTCTTATTGATTTTTTTTTTTTTTTTTTTTTCCTGAAACATTCTTAGGTTCCATTTTGTTGGCTTGTTAATTCCTACATGTTGCACTTTTCTACATTTTGTGTCTTAATGAAATTCGACGACAACCTTACCGATTTTCCTTCTGTTTAGGACGGAGTGAATGTTTAGCATATTTGTGAGTACATTATTGGCGTGCTTTTATTCTTTCAAGTCATGGTCTAATGTTAATTGACTCGAAGTTAGTTTTTTTGTTTTGAATTAGGGGTATATTCCTCATATTTCATAGATATTTTTTTGTTTTTTCAGTTTGTGCTTGTCTTCGTTTATGGATCCATAAGCTCAAAAGGGCAAGTGCGCTCATTATTTGAGAGGTAGATGGTTCGAATCCATCTAGATCCGCATGCAAATTATTTAGTTTGTTTCTTCTTAAGAATTGACCATTTCATTCAATTGTATTAAAGAGAGGACGCCTTTTGAGTTTGAATGTCGTGCAATACTATTATGTAGTTTTTGTGAAGAGGCAAACCTATTTGTCATGTAACATATGGGCTTGAGGGAAGTAAGTTGTAACTAAATTTAGCTGACTTGCACTTACTTTTGCTCAATTTGCTTGTTTACCAAGGGATGCGCATACTAAGTACTCACTGCATAATAAGTACTTACTGCATAATAATGTCGTGTAGGCAGTGTTTGTTCCCATGTCAAACCCAAGCCTTATAGAGCAGTATGAATATGCAAACGAGCACAATATAAAATGCCTGATCATCATGATTGAAACTGGTCTGTCTCAAACATACTCTCTAAAGGTAATTTTAAGATATAAGAGACATAGAAGACAGAATATAAGCAGTCAAGGTGTTTTGATTTCTCTGAACTTGTTACTCATCATATGGTGAATGTTTGTCTTTGTCAATGGATCCATAAGCACATCTCAAAAGGGTAAGAGCGCTCATTATTTGAGAGGCTGATGGTTCGAATCCATCTGGATCCACTTCTAATTAATTGTTTAATCTAAAAGAGGCACAATTTTTTTTGTGTTTCTCTTTCCCCATCTATTTCATGATCATATTACAACTTAAGATAATATTACACAAGACTTTGGATTCGATAGTTTTTTACTTGTACGCATAACTAATTTAAGAGGAAGCAATAACTTGTTTCAAACAACATCCAAAATTATGAAGAACATATATTTTTTTCTACACAAATTTAAAGTGAACTCAAACAATTGCATTAAACTTGAGAAAGAACATTGGCTACGTGATTCTAAGGTCTTAAAGTCTACTGTAGCCATAATAGGGCGAAAGCTTCAACAAATGTGGCCTCCTACCAAGTCAGGGTCTCCCAAATGATCATCTCTGCAAGAGACAAGTGGAAATGCATCAAAGCGAGACATGAAATATGATTTCCACTCATCTGCGATTTCACGATGATGTTTTTCCCAAAACGTCGCGATTTTTGGCATTGGACAATTTGCTTCCAAATTCAACTTTAAAAAGTGGTTTGGAACACGCCCAATACCAATGACTTTAACGTCGCGATTGAATGCTAACTTTAACGGCATAAAAGTGTGACAACATGCCATTGAGAAATACACAATTGCAACGCTATACTTTGACGCTGCAAGATAACCATGTTCAGGTAGCAACATCCATTTCTCCTCAGGAGCATCACCCTTAAAGTGTAATAGACTTCCCTCACAACGAGTCACGTTTTCATGACTGAACATCCGTATGTAATCTTCCTTACTTGCGTGCAACTCTGAAATCAGATTAACTCGTACTTGGACCCAGCCCTCCTCCCCATACCCCAATGCCATGGCCAAGGCCCTAAATCCACAGTTGCCGTCACCCTTTGGATCTTCAATATCCAAAATTAAAGGTTGTAGAACGTCTAGGAAGTAATCTAGATAGGGATAGAAGGAGCAATCACCCATATCCTTACCAAACTCAACCTAAAACAATAACAAATGGTTATCTTGGTGCTTGTAATAAATAAAATGAGAATTATGTGAATGCACCTTTTTCGTTGTTACTATGGGGGTACTGTCTAAAGAATCTCTAACACACACCGTTTCAAGGGTATAACAACATCTCACTATGTAACTATTTTTCTTTTCATTAATATAGTTTCTACTTAATCATAAAATCCTTAGCATGAATTTACCTTCCGTTTTGCTTTCATTGTCTCCTTCATCAGCTCAGGAGTGATAGGTGAAGCATCTTTATATCTAATAACTGGCACAGGAGTATGTTTTTAAGTCAAAAGAGTACCCATCTTTGTTTCACGGTTTCACCAACATTGTTGGGGTTTATGTTACAGAATCTTTGTGGTTGATTTAGTGAAAGGATGTAGGTCCTAGGATGCTGCATTTATGAAATTAATCTAAGTAACGTGATTAGTATTGCCAACCAAGATGTAGTATGGACTATAGTATTCTATATATTCTATTGGAAATGTTTATTATCCTTTTGAAGTAGCGGTCGTTCGACTTCTCTTCTGAATGTATGATGTACATACTTTCTCCTGTAGGGTAATAACCTTATGAGGATTCTTAATGTAACATCATTTGCTGTGTCAGGATACGTATCTACTGAAGGAAGAAACTGTAAAATGTAAACTGTAAACTCTTCTTTCCAAATGTTGTTATCAAGGTACCTTATTTTTATTTGCTTATTTAGTTTATTTTTGTTACCTAGTGTTGATTGCTGTTATGGGCTTATAAACAAAGTGAAAACAAATTTGAGTGATTAGAATGTTTTGTTATTGACTTTGGGGGGAGTTCAATTGAAGGAACATGACTTGTATTTAGGGATGGAAGTGATGATGATGATGGTGTTGTATTTTATAATTTGAGATTGGTTATAAATGTCGATTTTGAGTTTGGAAGAGAATCATATCAAAGTTGAAATTTATGTTTGTTCAATTGATATAAAAAGTTTGTTTATTTACTGGATTATTCTACAGAAGTCATAGTTTGAACTAGAGAATTCCAAGGGCGTTTATTTGGATTTAGATTTTGGAACAAAGTAGTGAACTGAGCTACAGTCTTGGAATTTTGCTTTTGGAATTGTTATCTTATTACCTGTACTATGAGTTTGACTTTTGTCGTGAAAGCCAAGACCATGCATATTGGCTGACTTTATCTCTTAGTATCTCTCCGATTGGGCGTGAGCGAAGCTGCAGTCAACATTTTATTCAATTTTCTTTTCAATCCGGTTCCATATAATGTTAATCCGGTTTCTTTTATTCAACTATGAAGCCTGATTTTTTGCTTACTACATCAGTTTCTTAAACCAATGAAAGTAAGTAACCACGCCATATGATGGTTTGATAGTTTGTTTTTATAGCCAATACGCTAAAATAGTTAGAGGAGACATAAAAAAAAATGATTGAAATCACTCAAATCAGCACCACAAAATGACACTGACATAGAATTGGGCTCAGTGCTCAAGTACAAACACTACAAGAAAAATGACTTTTGGCCACAGGTACAGATTAGCTTTAGCCACGGTCATAGGCTGTTGCATAATAACCACGGGCTTTAGCCGTGGCTAAAACTTTTGACAGGTGTGGCCAAATTTCTGTGTGGTTTGAGTTTAATTGGTTTTTTAGCCACGGTCATGTTTCTATCTCTATTAACCGTTGATAGACCTGTATTTTTCTCATCCATTGATATAATGAAAATTAGATGGAGCATGAAATGAACCGGCCCAAAAATTCTACCGAATTTTACCCGCACAAATACTCTCTTGTTCATCGAAAGGTTTTTTTTTTTTTTTTCGATAATACAAAAACAAATACTCGTCTCAATTTTCTTCCCCTCTCCTCTCTCACAGCAGTGACGCAGACACGCCACCCCCCTCTCTCTCAGGTAACCCTTTCTCTTTTTTTTCTTCTTATGCTAATCTCGTTTTGAACATCTCTAAATCGTTATATTTTCGAGAAAAACTTCATCTTTAATCACTAGGTAATTGTTCTTCGTCTTTCTTCTCATGTCTCTCTATCCCCTCTCACAATTCTTGCTTTTTAAGAGTTAGTGTTTACCAATTTCGATGAAAAGGTAGTGTTTGCAAGGTTTGTTTTGTTAAAATTTAGTTTAAATGAAATAATATCACTCATGGTTTATAATATTTGTTGTGAACAGGTCCGGATTATTGGTTTTTTCATTTACATCAAGGTGAGTTTTTCTCCCATCTCTGGTTTGGTGTTAACTTTAAATGGGTTTTTTCTAGAAAAGTTGAAATTTGTTTTGTTTTACTTCTCTTGGTTATAGATATTGTTAGTACTGATTCTATCACCAAATGGGGTTGTGTTATTGTTATACTAGATAATCCCCCGTGCCTTAAGGCACTCATCAGCACGGTTTCTGAACAAAGTTGCGTAGAGGAATGGTCTTACGATTTTCCACTTCGTTTCCCTAGGGCACTCATGCTTTGGCAGGCACCAGAGCAGCACCCCACTAGAGCTACCTAGGCTCCAAGAAGAAAATGGGCCTATAAACTCCATTGTATTATCTTTTATTGCGTAATACACTAATATCTTAACTTTGAAAAAATTCCGCAAACTGGAATGACCACGCATCAGTAACAGTTTGGGTTTTAGGTTCAAGTCACCATAGTTTCATATAGAGACTATTATCAGCAGTTTTTTATTTTGATTTTAAGCTTCTGCAACTTAAAATAATAAAACAAACAAAATGGACAATGGCATGGTTCGAACCATTGACCAACTTGACGGATACAGAAGCATGCAAATGGGCCGGCCTCATTACACTTCATGAAATTTGACGGTGCACATTAAATTAGTATCTACAAACAAACATCTCGGGAAATTAAAAAACTTATTGGCCATCCGATGGGTGTTAAAATTAATCTAGGCCGTTGTTTGTATTTGCCTATTTGTTATTTTGTCTTCTAGTGCCCAAAAAACCCTAGCTTACTATATAGATGTTAGTCCTGATTCTAAGTTAAAATGGGTTTGTGTTGGTTGTTTGAGTTTTTTAGGTATAACTAAGTTCAATAAAATCATATTTGTTTGGTATATGACTTACTAGATGATAGATATTTGCTACTTGTTGACGTGATGTACTTGCATTATGTTCTCTATTTATTATATCATGCGCTTTAAGGTGTAGTTCGGATTTGTTAATTGCGATAGAAGTTGTAGTGTTGATTAGCTAAGTGTTGGGCATTTTTATGAAATTCAAATCAATGTTTTGTAAGGTTCAATATACCCATTTGTTATTCATTTTAGAAGAAATAATTTAATATATTTAATATTTTATTATATTGTAAGTGAGAGTGTCTCACATACAAATTCATTATGATTCTAAGCACCCTAAGAATCCATTTGTCGATACCAAGATTAGTAACTTGGATGCTCTTTGTTGTTATTGATACTTCTTCTAAACCAAAGCCTAGTGTTCACGGTAGTCTCAAGAAGTAATCGTTTTAATATCGAGTATGTTGTTGAAGTGTGTGGTAATTGGTAGAAGTGAGTAGGAGAACCCTTACTTGCTTCTTTTTATTTTTATGCTCCTACTCTATATTATACTGAATGCAAGTTAAGATATTGCTATTGGGTTAACTCAAATACACTGCTAATGTGGGCAGTATAATTATATTTCTTCTAGATAATATCCTACTTGGTTGCATATGATATCATCTTTGTTGTTACTGTTCTTTATCTAGTTTCAATTTTCTTTTTTTAAGTGAGAATGTAGTTTGTTTTTTTCTTATGCATGCCTCAATCAATCCATTTTTTGTGTGTTTCCAATTTATTTGAATTTATAGGTGCAACTAGGTTAGATTGATTGTTGGATGTAGTACTTGTGCTATTTTAGTCTCTCCCCAGTGTGGAGTTCATTATTTACTTATGTGGTGGTCTATTATGTGTATGGTTTACCTGCCATTGTATTTTCAGCTCTTACTATTTTTGATTTATTCGTATTGCAAGAACTACAATATGGAGGGGTTTGGGGTGATAGATAAAAGTTGGATTGATCTACCAAAAGAGGACAATCGTTTTATTCATGGTGTTAATCAATTTGTACAATTTGCAAGGGATAATTGTCACCACAAGGATGTGATCCCATGTCCATGCGATAACTGTAGAAATAGGGGTCGAGCACTAACCCATGAGGTGGTCACATTGCATTGTTACCAAAAGGGCTTCTACAAACAGTATACATTTTGGAGAATGCATGGAGAAACAAGTCAGCTACCAAGTGTGGCATTTGAAAGGGGTGGAAGGTCAAATTCCACTAATTTTGAGGTGGGAGGGGACTTCCCCTTTTTTGAGGAGAATGTTGCATTCAGTACCGTTGTAGAAGAACTTGACGGTGATAACTTGGATGCTGTTATTGAACAATGTTCAACAGATGGTGCTCGAGGAATAGTTGAGGAAGATCCTATAGTTGAGGAAGAGCTGACACAATTGAGTCCGATAATTTTCGTGAGGCTTTGAGTCCCTTATATCCTGATTGTGAGAACTTTACAGTTTTGAAATTTGTCGTCAAGTTGTTTCGGTTAAAGGTTACACATGGGTGGATAGACAAGAGTTTTACGGGACTCCTCGTATTACTTCATGTGGCTTTTCCACGTGACAACAAGAATGCTTATAGGGCAGAAAAATTAATAAAAGAGTTGGGCCTTCAATATGAGAAAATTGATGCTTGCCTGAATGATTGCATGCTATTTTGGAGAGATGATGATTGGAGGGATACTTGTACTATGTGTGGAGCGTCAAGGTACAAATATGCTGATATCGAACAAAGGAAGAAACATATTAGGATTCCAGCTGATATATGCTTGTTTAACACTACTTAGAGGTTTGAACTCTCTAAATTGATGCAAAAGCACTCAAGGTTCCTTACTCACGATCTTCGTTTCGTAGAGTTTGAATAAGGATTCGAACTAACCTAAAGTTTAGAACAACTACAAATTGGATGTTACAATTAAGGGAACTAAGGAGTAAGGTTATAATATTAAAGCTAGGATTTCCTTCCTACACAAACATTAAGAAAGACATTAAAGTTTGAAAACATGCACTAAATACCAAAATAGAGATTTGAAAGAAAAGGTGGAGAGTTAATCCTCCTCATGTGAAACTATCATTAGATGTTGATTTGAAAAAGGTTATTTGATCCTTCCTAGACTCATAGACAAGCCCCTAATGAAAGAAAAGATTTGATCCCTAGCATGTATGGCTCACTTAAGAGCTCACACATGCTAGCAAGTGGAACTAAACAATGACTTATCTCTAAGCTCATTGCTTTGATTCCTAACTAGACACTACACCAACTATCATTTTGGGATAGGGTGTAGAGCTAGTTGTTCTTCCTAACAACCTACCAAACCAACAAAAATTGATTTACCCTCACATGAGTTGGATTAACCCCCAAAAAGGAAGTTAGCTCATGATCCTTGGGACAAGGATTTATAAACTAAAAAAACACAAAAAGAGAGAGAGAAAGGAAGAAGATAAACAATCAAACTCTCGATATATTTATTTTCTAAAAGAAAACAAGTGTTTCCTCCATTAACACTATTACAAGCTTCTTACAAAAACTAAAAACTAACTTCGATTTTTTTTTCACTAAGGAACTAAAATAATGCCATGTGAGGAAAATAAGTCAAGGGAGTAAATGGAGTGTCCCCACCCTTGTCTAATTTCTTCTCCATTTGAGAGAGATCTCATTTCCTCCCGTGAATCATCAAACCACATTAATTCATTTTTATCCACCACATTAAAACAAAGTGACACCTTGCCTTTTTTTTCACTATTAACACCTAATCTAATTTATTACATGCAAGGTGTCAACTTTGCACCAATAATTTGTTATTTTTGTCTTGACATGCTCCATGATTGATGACTCATCCAATCTTGTGGCCCCCGCGATAGTGGGTCCATATGCGATCCGATGGCGGTCCGGTATTTTGGGTAGTTTTACAACTTCCCGCCTATGCGTAGAATTCATCGCCCTGATTGTCTGAGCAGCTCTCTTGTCGCATTCGGAGTCCTGGTTCGAGAGGTAGGAGCTTTGGAAGTTTGATGCTTCTGTGCGGATTTGGAAGAATTCATATATACGCCCGTTCCTCGTGCTTTATCGCAGGAGTTTAACCAATATTTCCATGTTAAGCGCAAATACCGCAATAGTATGAAAACATATTTATTTCATGATTATTAAACACATAATTAACCAAATTTATATGTCTCAATGGGGTTTCATAATACACTTTTGGGTGCTTATCACACTACCCCAAAAACAGATACTTTGCTTGTCCTTAAGCAAAGAAGAGACACTAAAATAGATAAGTGGCCAAAAATGTGTAGTCCTAAACTAATTCTCGTTTCGCAGAGTGCGGTTGCATTGACCATATGCAACAAGGCCTTAAACCACTAGGAATTCCTTAGTGGACGAGTTATAGCCTCGTGAGAGTTTTCGAGAAAAGATACTCACAAACTTCATTTATACTACAACGACTCAATGTGGCTTCGTTTCCTAAATTAATCTCGGATATCCATACATCTCCTTAGCGAGGAGCGAGGATTGATTTCTTTGAAACTCAAGTTAATATGTATTCAATAATTAAAACATCTACATATGATTATTCATGCAGTGAACTTTTCATTGAAATATACTAGCAGGGTTGTTTCTGGATCCCTTAGAGAGCGTACCTAAATGTGTTCTCGCAGGTATGTGTTGAAACACAAATTCACTCAAATTTTTTCCACTTAGGTTTTGTTAACTCCAGTGTGCAGTGGGCACACGTTTCCTCACATCTCAATGACAGTCAGAGGAGCCGATGTCGATCAATCACGTCTACTACTTATTATCACACCACCCTACTCCTAATTGAGCTAGAGGTCTTTATTAGGTATTGTGGGGCTTAGGTGGATAGTGTACAAGAAAATGGAAATAGATAATCAAAATTTACGAGTATGAGAGAATAGGGACTTCATATATTTACACTAGAGAAATCCTTGTTTTCTTTCCTTCTTCTAACTGAGCTTTATAACCTTGTTCTTAAGCCTCTAATGGATTTATTATTATATATATATATATATATATATATATATATATATATATATATATATATATATATATATATATATATATATATTAGATGGCTTAAAAACATGATTCTATTTTTCTTTCTGAAGCAAAAGTAACCGACTTTTATTGGGACAAGTCTTTCTCTTTATTCTTTCCACATTTCATCCTATTTCTCATACTCATCACTTAGGTAGGTTCTTTTATTTGGTTTAATAAATGGGTAAGGAATTTTTGGTGAAAGTGAAAGGTTTGATGAACGGTTCGATTGGAGTGACTAGCGGTAAAATTTGTAACAGTGTAAGAATTTTTAGCTATGTCGATCCAAAGAAGGCCTAAATTCTCGCCTAGGGTTGGTGGTGATCAAGTAAGTAGACGCGTGATTTTCTAATCGGAAAAAGAACTACTCCTCTGTGTCATCACACACAAATCACTAATGTCAAGGTTTTTGGTTAGATTCTCACGGGATTTATAGTTTAAGTAACTAACCGTTGGTTCGAAACTTCTCGCCATGTACAATCGATGATATTTCGATTACATGAATATTCATGAAAAGATGTATAAACTATTGCATGCGTATTATTTAAAGTTTCTTAAAACAAATCCTAATTCGGATACTAATGTGAGATTTCTAGACAATTTTCATCATTGAAAAAGAAACAAGACTTTGTCACTAAGTACAATTATTAATATGAAAATAAAAACTATATATAGGCTACAAGATGCCTAATTTTTGCTACAGGTTTAAAGCACCCCCAAACAGAATGATGCTTAGTCCTCGAAGGACCAATAATTAAAGAGAGAAAGTACCTGAGAATCGTGAGAAAAATTAGGGCTAGATTGCTGGAACAGAGAGGTTGGAGATCATAATATATTATTCAGAAAGAACAAGAAAATGTTCAATAGCACACTAAACATAGCACACGATACATAGCACACGAAATAATGAACCATAGCATACGAAACATGAAAAACAATAGCACACCAAACATAAGGTTTAGCTAGATATATGTACAATGGCAAACTCAAGTTTTACCATCAGCCAGAGGGGCGTGAAAGGGCGTCCTCTTTAAGGAAATGCATTTCCTTAGCATTGTGCCAATAGATAATAGTCGCCAAATTTCTGCCCATTCTTTGTCTCGGATTCCCTCAAATTGGTCTTCATCTTTTCGTCCTTTGGGTAACATCGAACATGCCTCGTATCGAAAAGCGGGGCGTTTCCATTAATGAAACCTTAATGAGCGAATGATTACGTTTCTTTGGGCACATGGAATCTACCTTGACCTGATCATGAAAAGTGGTTGCAAACCTGGGAAATGTGTTTTCATGATTCGCAAGCGGTGGTTGGTAAAATATACCGATCCCGAAAAGTGTGAGCTCGTTTCATTTTGGAGATAACACAACCTAAAATGTTAAATAATGCATGACCCGAGCTAGTGCTGAATCAATACAACGCGACCTCATTGGCGGTAGAAAAATGTCAATCTCCCATAATGTTTAGGAGTACAAATAACATTGCAGTCCCCATGTTCATGGTCATGCTTGCTAATGGAATGGTGATGTTAGCCATGGCACATGGCCATCTCCTTCTCGTTTGATCTCAAGACCATCACCATAAGAGTCGCAAACGCTTGCCTTTGAAAGGAGCGGTAAGAATTATGATAGATGTCGCCAAGATGCAGCGAGGTTCGTGGTATGGAAGGTCCAAAGATAGGGCAAGTTGATGTTCAGAAAAGATATGAGGTGTGTCACCAACTTCGGATTGTGAACCCGTCTAAGTAGAAACCATGCGCATGGTTGAATCTTTGGTGTGTCTTCCATATTAGCATAAAAGTATGCAGCCAAACTTCGGAGAATAAGTTTGGTCGGGTTGAAGAATTAGGGAAGACCACCCAATGTTTGTGATGTAATCATGGAAGAGATGGCCATAGGCATTGGAATCCATCATAGACTGAAAGGATTGCTTTCGGGGAATGAGTTTGGGAGGTACCATGGATGATGAAGATGCAATGTTTGATGAAGATGCCATGGTGGATGAAATAAAGAAATGGGTAACGATACCGCAATTTGGATGGAAAAATGAATATGTAAAAAAAATAGACCCTCTGTAGCACATGTTAAAATTATATTAGTCACAATGGAAATGATGACAATCCTATTAAGCATTGCATACAAAAGAAGACAAAAAGATAAGACAAAATACATAGTAAGATGGAAAACGTAATAACATAGATGATTATATACTTATTGACTTAGTAATATCATGGATTCTTATATTGATCTTGGAGATGCATATTTTGCACCAAACTGTTTAAGTCTACTATTTGTTGGCCGAGCTGCATCTGAATGTCCCTTGGTGGAGAGAGAGTTTGATTTGATTTTCCATTAGGAGAGCGTGATTTTGCAAGGATTGAGAATGATTTTCCAAGATCTCCTCCGTTCAACATCATGCGTTGCTTGGACGATCTTGGAAATCTGAAGAGTTGTGATGATGATATTCGACGAGTGTAGTTCCCTCAAACCCCGATGAAGAAGTTTAATGCCTTCCTTGGGATTAATAATATTCATGGCATTTTCATCAAATAAATGGTGAATTTGAGCTTGGGGTGTTACGCTCATCTATCAGAGTATCAGGAGTCCAAAAACCAACGGAGTAGTCTGTTTGAAGTACCTTTATATATGCTCTTTGAAGGGGTGTCTCTGGAGAAATTATTGGATAACCCCAACGCATTATAATCTGCGTTACCAAAGTGGGTAGAGGTGCTGACCTTCTTGTTTTCATGGTGATTACGTTCCAGAGGTGTTGGATAAGACAAAAGTCATCTCTTTGAGTTTGCAAAATCCAAAGTAGGTGAAGTTGAGGCTTTGTGACTTCGATTGGTGTGATGTACCTACCACATTATGTCCCAACCCGTGGAGCACAACACGTTGATTCTGTTTCAAAGAGCGTTGAAGAACCATGTGATGTGTATTTTCGACGTCGCCATGAGATACGGTAGCTCGCAGTAAAGTTTTTGCGGAATCGAATGATGACTCTTGAACAAGGGACTCCTGTGTTTTTATTGGGATTTGAAGTATGTTGGAGATCATTTCCTTATTCAATTCCAATCGTTGTCCATAGGCATTGAAGTAGAATTTTCCATCTTCATATCCGCTAAATTGGTAGAACATCAAAACCAATTCTCGGGAATAACCAGCTGCTGAATGATATAGAAGGGGCGTCCATCCGCGACGTATGATTTTGGTGTCAAAATAAGGAGAAAACCGGCCCTCTTCGAAAGTTTTCAGGTAGTCTTTCTCTACCGTTATTTTTCTTGGTTGAGCCATTACTGAGGGAAGGATAGTTAAAATTGTATGAATAAGAATGGCTGAAAAAGAAGAGATTTATAGCCAATCTATGAGGCTAGACCAATCTGGAGTCCAAGTGTAGTTAATGACCCATGTGATTATGAACAGCATCATAGGGGATCCACATTAAGTCTTTGTCATGTCAGATATCCAAATACAATTAATGAGATGGTTTAATGTTAGAAAATACGGAGGAAAGTTTCACAGGGTAGTTAGACTTACACGTAATTTCAGAAATGATGATCATAACTCAGTAATAGAATATGGATAGAATAATCGAGCTGCATGTGTGACAAGTGTTATGTGTACCTTGTAGCGTGCGCGATTTTCTCTGAACACCATGTGTATCCATTAATTATTTTGGTGAGTTTTGGATGGCCTATCTTTGTTATGGTTTGTTTATTTATTTACTTATTATTATTATTATTATTATTATTATTATTATTATTATTATTTATTTTATTATTTATTTTATTTATTATTTATTTATTTTATTTTATTTTTATTTTTTTTAGAGAGGAAAAGACAACTAATATACACAAATATTTAATACGAAACTTCTCCATTTAATACGTAACCCGTACAAATGTGTGAGAATTATTTAACACACCATTCTAATATACAAAATGAAAATCAGAAAAAAGAAAAACGGTTACATAGATCTAGATGTTCTGGATCATGTTATGCATGAGTGACAAGAGAATAATGATAAACACTGTTATCACGATTAATGTGATAGCCCATTCGCGTTGCTCCTTTTCCCATCGGTCTATTTGATTCATTATGTTCAAGGAATTGAAAATTTGTGAAGAAGAATTTGTGAAGAGTGAGAGAAGGGAATGAGTGAAAGTGGAAAGGAGAGTTGTATTTATAAGTAGATTTATGATCGTTGGGCATCTGACCGTTTGGATCAGGCCGTTGGGCTTTGTACCCGGATTTTTGATTTTTGGGTCGGGTCAAAATTTTGGCCCAAGCACAAATGAATTACAGAAATTCCCCTTATGTTCCGAAATGTTTTGAAATTTCAAACGTGGAAATTCGATTCGTTTCAACTCCAAATTGAACGGATGAGATATCGAAACGATCAACATTAAAAATGCCATCCACTAGAATATGAAAAAAAATCACATTCAAACATTTTTTTTTTTTGGTTTTATTTATTTACACTTTTATATACAAATGTACAAGTCGAGAAGAATGTGTCAACAACACCGGAAATCAAATAAAACAACACATCACAAATGACTTAACTTCGGGCAACTTTCATGTTGGCTCGGGCGAAACAATCCAGCCGGTGTGGCTTATCCTTTATGTTTTGGGGGCCTAGGGTTCAGGACGGTACCATCCTTGACCAATGTGCAATGGTCTAATAATAATATTACCCTTAGTACATATGGTATAGCCTCAAACCGCCCCGAAACAGTCACATAGAAAACTGATCGGGGTTGGCCTGGTGGAATCCATTGCCCGTACGAACTAGGAAATTCCGATGGTGCATATCACGACTTTCTTTGGGCACCATTCTGGGTGCTAAAAAAAAAATGAGTATATACATGTTGAGTCTTTTTACGTCAGATCCTCAAGACGAATGTGAGTCTTTTAACGTCAGATCCTCAAGACGATTGTGAGTCTTTTAACGTCAGATCCTCAAGACGATTGTGAGTCTTTTAACGTCAGATCCTCAAGACGATTCCCAACCTGTGGGAATAATGGGACGACGACGAAGTTTATCCTGCTGAGCTGGTGTCAGACAATAATATACCTTATACCGGCTCATCTCGGATAGAAGATCAAGACCTGGACAGAAAGGAGTTTGACAGTTCATACACCACCCCATCCTTTTCGCCCGTCGCTTTCGAGCAAAAGTACTACGACCATTTCCAATTCGAGATGGGTGAGATTTACACCAAATGATGAGTTGGAGTTCGCGAGGAAGAGAATAGAAAAGGGAAGAAAAAGAAGGATTTGAAATTTTTGGTACCCATTGTTTTCCAGAAGGCACGTTTGCTCGATTATCAGAAGACATTTATACTCAGTTCTGAAGTAGAGTTTTGTGGACTAAGGTTCCGGTACTTGCAACCACACACTCTAGGGATTTTTAGAAAAGAAAATAGAAAAGGGCCCGGCTACCCTAATGGCATACTTTTCCTGTTTAAATACATGGAAAGAAGTACACCAGCGAATCTATTAGTCTGTGTAGACTGGATCATTGAGTAGAGTCTCTTCGACATCTGGAGAGTGCAACTCATGATAATGTTTAAGGCGCTGGCCATTTACTTGAAATTCGCTACCATCATTTACGTTTTTCACAGAGATAGCCCCATAAGGGGTGACAGCAAAGACAGTGAAAGGACCAGACCATCGAGTTTTTAATTTTCCTGGAAAAATGTGTAATCTTGAGTTGTACATCAAAACTTTTTGACCGACTTTGAACTCTTTTCTCAATATGTGCTTGTCATGCACTCTTTTCATGTTGGCTTTATAGGATTTCGAGAGATCATAGGCATCACTCGAATTTCCTCAAGCTCGTTTTAACTGCAATTTTCTCTTTTTAGCACCGCCACGTTAGTGTTATAATTGAGGCTTTTGATGGCCCATAGAGCACGGTGCTCAAGTTCAACCGGCAGATGACAAGGTTTTCCAAAAACGAGGCGATACGGAGACATCCCTATAGGTGTCTTAAAAGCTGTTCTGTATGCCCACAAGGCAACAGATAATCGTAGAGACTAGTCTTTCCTAGATGGATTGACAGTTTTTTCCAAAATGGATTTGATTTCTCGATTAGAGACTTCTACTTGACCACTGGTTTGAGGATGATACGGAGTTGCCACCTTGTGCGTGACTCCATATTTCTTTACTAATGATTCAAAAATTTTATTGCAGAAATGTTTTCCCCCATCACTAATTATAGCTTTTGGAACACCAAATCGAGAGAAAATATTTTCTTTTACGAACAAAACGACCGTTTTATGATCGTTAGCACGACATGTCAATGCCTCAATCCATTTTGACACATAGTCAACTGCTACAAGTATGTATAGGAAGCCATGAGAATTTGGAAGTGGACCCATGAAGTCGATGCCCCATACATCAAAGATTTCCACAATTAGAATGGGATTTAAGGGCATCATATTGCGTTGAGTAATGCGACCTAACTGGCGGCAGCGATTGCATGCTTTGCAATGCTCATGTGCATCTCTAAACAGTGTTGGCCAATAAAACCACATTGTAGAACATTGGCGCGCAGTTTTCTTACCACTAAAATGACCACCACAAGATTGTTCATGGCGGAAGGATAACACATCGTTGTGTTCCCGGTCGGGAATGCAACGGCGGATTAGTTGGTGCGAACAATATTTGAAGAGGTAGGGATCATCCCGAAATAGAATTTCCACAGTGGATAAGAACTTTTTCCGGTCATTCTGAGACCAAGATAAAGGGACTTCCTCGGTAACTAAGTAATTTACATGTCGGTACCAAGGGGACGAAAAAATAGAGTACAAGTGTTCATCCGGAAAGGAATCACGGATAGGTTCGATGATCGATTAACAACATCAGCGACAAGTCTTGATAAATGGTGCGCAACCACATTTTCGCTACCTTTTTATCTCTAATTTCGAGAGTAAACTCTTGCAAAAGGAGAATCCATCGGATCAACCTTTGTTTTGCATCTTTTTCGCTAATAGATAGCGAAGTGCCGCATGGTCGAGTGTAGACAATAGTTGGAGAACCCACTAGGTAAGGGCCGAAACTTATCTAGCGATATATACAACGGGAGAAACTCTTTCGGTGGTGGTATAGTTACGTTAAGCTTCATTAAGGGTTTTACTCGCATAGTAAATGACAACCGGCTTATCTTCACCGGCGTTGCCCTACATGCTCCTATAGCATAGTAATTTCGCGTCACACATTAATTCAAAAGGTTTAGACCAATCAGGTGGTTGAATTATGGGAGCGGTAGTTAATGCGGTTTTTAATATCTCAAAGGCTTGTTTGCAACTGAAACTGAAATAAAAAACGGCATCTTTAAGCAGGAGATTGGTTAAAGGTCTAGCAACCTTCGAGAAATCTTGAATAAATCTCCTATAGAAACCTGCGTGTCCTAAGAATGCGCGAATGTCTCAAACTGTTTTTGGTATAGGAAGTGAAACAATATTTTCTATCTTAGCTTTGTCGACTTCGATTTCGTCCTTTGAAACGATGTGTCCTAAAACTATTCCTTTAGTAACCATGAAATCACATTTTTCCCAATTAAGAACAAAGGTTTTCTCTTCTGGCGTGTAAAGACCTTTTCAAGATTTGATAGGCGACTATCGAAAAAATCTCCATAAATTGAGAAGTCGTCCATGAATACTTCCATAAACCGTTCAACCATATCGAAAATATGAAGCATGCGGCGTTGGAAAGTACGGGTGCATTGCAAAGGCCGAAAGGCATTCGATCTATATGCAAATGTACCAAATGGGACGGTGAATGTTGTCTTTTCTTGATCGCGGGGTCTATGAGTATCTGAAAATAACCTGAATAACCATCAAGAAAGCGATAAATAGGCATGACCGGCTAAACGTTCGAAAGCATCGATTGATGAATGGAAGTGGAAAGTGATCCTTATGAGTGGCGACATTAAGTTTCGCGATAGTCAATGCATATTAAGCCATTTCTTTGGGATCTGGCGGAAATGCATTCATCTTTATCGGTTCGCACAACTGTAATGCCGATTTCTTTGGAACCACGTGTATGGGGGACTCACCCAAACACTATCGAGATAGGGTAAATAATATCCGCATCTAGTAATTTTAACACTTCCTCTCGGACCACATCTTTCATTGTAGGGTTTAGGCGCGGTTGTGGTTCACGCGACGTCTTAGCATTTTCTTCGGTGTATCGCGATGGGTGCACACATTAGGTTCAATGCCTTTAATGTCATCAAGGGACCATCCAATAGCGAGCGATGTTGTTGAATGACATTAATTAAACGTGCTTCCTGATCGTCAGTCAATTGTGAAGAAATAATAACTGGGTGACGACCATCGGCATCAAGCTGTACGTATTTTAATTTCGAAGGAAGAGGTTTTAAATCAGGGGTGGGTGGAATGGGTATTAAAGATTCTTGAGGGAGGTCATCATCCATGCGAAAGCAGATTGATGATCATCAAGTTACTTGACATCATTTGTTGTAGGGTCAAATAAATGTAATACCGACTTTAATAACTCATTTACTTCTTGTGTATAATCATCCTCCTCAAACTCAGATTAAGCTAAAGGAAAGAAATTGGTACACCTCATCTTCGGAAAGAGTTTGTGAAATACTCTTGTGGAATCTTTGTCAACCCCATTTGACTTCACCATCAATGTCGCTCGGAAGTTGTTTCATCAACTTGAACACATTCACCTCGACCGAAAGATTTCGAAGGACATGGTCATGGAACCATCTCTACGGTTAATAAGAGCATTAGCGATTGGCAAGGAGCGGACGTCCTAAAATGATAGGAATGGAATCACATGCCCTTACGTATCCAAAATAACAAAGTCTACGGGATAGAAGAAATCTTGGACTTTTACGGGGCGTTTTCCACAATTCCTTTTGGATACTTTATGGAGCGATCCGCTAAGCTGTAGAGTCATGGTGGTAGGTTTGAGCTCATGAAGACCTAGTTGTTTAAATAAATAATATGGAAGTAAGTTCACACTAGCTCCTAGGTCTAATAAAGCGATGGCCGTGTATTTGTCACCTAAGGTGCATGGAACCGTTGGTCTACCGAGGGTCCTTGTATTTTACTATACCATTGTGTTGGTGATGGAGGAAACTGTTTGGTGAGGAGCGGCTTGTTGAGGAACATTAGTTCTCTTTTTGTGGTGCACATATCTTTCAGAAATTTTGCATGTTTTGGTAATAATTTTAAGGCATCGAGAAAAGGTAAGTTGATTGTTAAATTTTGAAAAGTCTCTCGAATTTCAGCAAAATTCTCATCAGGTTTATTCTTTGCCAAGCGTGCAGGAAACGGTGCCTTAGGGAATGAATTTGGCAAAGGGTCTACTTGCTTGTTTCCTACATTCGGAGGTGTTGACTTTGTTGAATCTGGGGAATCTTCCGTAGGTTCATTATTAGAAATAGATTCCTTGGAACCCTCTTTTTCCTTTGGTTGATCATCTGGCATACGTATCTGATTGTCTACAGTTTTTCCAGATCGTAGAGTAGTGATTGCATGCACCTCACCTTGGTTGGGGTGCTTGTACCGAGGGCATTGGTGAGTTCAAAGTCGTGTTGTTTTTGGTTTAGGGTTTGGGGCTGCTTGTGCGAGGAAAACGCCTTTCGATTCTTTTCTTGCACCAATTCTTTGAAGTGATTGTTGGATAGACGTTAAAATTTGAGATTGTTGGTTCATGTAAGCCAAGAAAGTCTCATTTGTCCTATCCGTAATGGTTGGCGCAGGTTGTGCAACAAGTAGTAGTTCTCGATTATTGCTTAGAAGTTGTTGATTATAGTTGGGATTTGGATTAGCTGGAACAAGGCTGCGGTTGGTTTGATAATTAGCATTGGAATTATTTGGAAATTGACCTTGTTGGTATTGTTGATTATTTCCTTGGCGGTATGAAATAAAATTGTTGGTAGGCGAAGCGGTGGATTAAGCGAAACACGGAGGAGCCCCCATTTGTTGGTTATTTTTGGAAAAGCCGAAATTCGGATGTTGTCTCCACGGTGCATTGGGAATGTTGAATGCACATGCCTCCTCCGATTGTTGAGTAGGGGAAGCATATAACAAAGGGTCAATATGCATCGGGATGGTCGGGACTAAGACAAAGGACCAAGGGGCGGTGTCAACGCGTTCATGACTAGTTTTGGTAGTTGATCGTTTACTTGAGCTAAGGGCATCTACTTTTTAGTTAGGGATTCTATCAAATTTTTATTTCGGGATCGGGTTTTACCAAAAATAGATGTGGCCTTTGTAACATTCTCCTTTGATGACCGAGGCGACTTCGGTGTTACCCGGTGTGTACTTTTTTTCGCTTGTTTTTCAAGAAAAGTATAAAGCTACGTAGCTCCTTTGTCCATGAAGCAACCGCCGTTCATTATATCAAGAGTTTCTTTTTGATGATCGAAAGACCATTAAAGAATGAGCGAACAAGGACGGCTTTGTCGGTTGGTGATGAGGACATTCTAACGAGAAGATCGATAAAAGCGACTCCATGCTTACGTAAAAGGATTCATGAGGATTTTGACGAAAAGAATTGAATTTTCTGAAGCATTTCAGTTGTTTTCTTCTGAGTGTAAAATTGAAGCATAAAAGCTTGAACTAGTTTATTCCATGTGTCTATGGACTGTGGTTGTTGTCCTGCTAGCCAGATTGACGCTTTTTCCGCTAAAGTGAATGGAAACAGTCGAAGCAAGAGTTGTTCCTTAGATTTGTTGGATGGTGAAATGTTGTTGCCACTTGTTGAAGCCGGCGAAGATGATTGATTAAGGTTTTTCGTGCTCCAAACCATGATATATAGGTAACAAACTGAAAACGTTTGGTGGGATCTGAAAATCACCGACAATGTCCTCAAGTTTGATGCGGGGAAGAAGGTCATTCTGTGTCACGATATAGAAATCCGAGAGGGGCTTCTCTGGCGGTGGTGGAGGATCGTCGGCCATAATGACGAGAAGTTGATAGCGGCGAAGGATTGTGATGAAGGTAATTAGCGATTAGAAGAACAATTTTTAGGTGAAAACTTACTTGAATTGCTTATCGTATTTTTTTTCGGACGATAGGTATGTTCAATTTCTTTAGTGGAACCGGACCTTAATCTCATGCAAGCATAAAATTAGATCTAACTAACAGAAGGAATTTAGTAGGACTCGAATTTTATTATTATCTTAAGCATTGGAGTTTAACAACATATGCCTAAGCTGTTGCTAACGTAGCAGTGAAGCTAGGAATACGTGTGCATAAACCAACAGCCAGGTCACAAAGAGATATGAGGGAGGCTTTTCGCGTGCAACCGCGGTTCTAATTAAGTAACCTCAATCTTTCAAGTTTCCTAGACACCATTGGAATATGATTTAAGATTTATGGAATTAAAATTTATGCAAAGGCGGTATTAAATTTAATTTTTTTTTTAATTTTTTTTTAATTTTTTTAATTTTTTTTAAAATTTAATTTAATTTAATTTATTTTATTTTATTTTTTTTTAATTTTTTAATTTTTTTTAAGAGATTTATGCAAGGGTTAAAATACAAACATGCAAATACGATATACTCATACAATACTAGGTGCAGTAGCATGTGAAGATACTCTACTGCATTATAGCTATACGAATAGGCAAGCTTGTGTCATCGATAAATATTTCCATATCGTGATAGGCAAATATACATCAAGAATAACGATATATGTATATGCGCTAATTTGTAAATCGATATTACGTAAGCGATATATCAGCGAATAAGCTTAATTTGAATCACTCATAATGCGTTATCTAAATACATTAGCATACTGAATATAGTATACATCACATGAGAATAGGCGACAAAACTAAACATGCAAAGTATTATACCTAAACTAAAAATCGACTCTTGTATTGTATAATAAATCGATTTCGACAATACTCATTGAGATTGCGAATGTCCTATAGAGAGCGACTTTACCCCGTAGGGTTTAGAAACAACTACCCAACTCGATTTTAACCCTCGTTGTAATGTTCTCCTCTTTCTTGACAAAATCGACTTATTAAACAACACCATTTTCTAAAATGATGATTTTGGAGGGAAAACAGTTGATTTTGACCTCGAAAATGACCGCTTCGGTGGAGCAATTGTCTTGGCGCCGTCGCCGAGATCGTTCGAATTGAGCACACACAGCGTGATTGAGAGAACCGTAGCCAAAGTTATGGCCAAAATACCAAAATACATCCTAATTACTATGTATAACTCCTAAGTTATAGATGCTAACATGCAAATAATCACTCATTCGGTAATATATATGCTAAACATGTGACTTAGATATAGATATATAGATAACCATGCAAAAGCAGTTCCATTTGTATGTATATATACATTAATATGTAATTCATGACCGATTAACCGCGATATATATATTCCGGGCATATTCACATGATTTATGCATAATTCTAGGCTAATCGTAAATAATAATCCATAAATTCTTCCTAATACTATATACATGGCATACATGCAGAAAAAACATAAAAAAATTACAATAATATCTGAAAATTTGGAACAGTAGCTTCCGCTTTTTGCCCTTGAATCAAAACAAAGCGTTTCAATTGCCGACGCGATTAATCCCAAAGGATTATCGAATTTTTCAGTCTGAGGGCGGATATTTAGCTGCTGCGCGCGACGCTGACTTCGATCTGACGCGCGTGTCAGTTAATTCAGAATGATTTCAATTTTGTACAGCACTCTTATAATCGCCTGAATTGTTGTTTCCCAGTCCTAACTTTTGGTACCTGGAAGTGGAACGAAAAATTTGTGAGATTACAGGTCTATTTCGAGGGAAAAATACGAATTTTAATAAAAAAAAACGTAAACGAACGAAAAGGAAATGAAGGAAGAGAATGCGGGTTCCCCCTTGATGCAACTTCCGATCTGTAGCACAAGTTCTATGGCTTTTCCCCGGCAGCGGTGCCATTTGATATATGCTTGTTTAACACTACTTAGAGGTTTGAACTCTCTAAATTGATGCAAAAGCACTCAAGGTTCCTTTATTCACGATCTTCGTTTCGTAGAGTTTGAATAAAGATTGAACTAACCTAAAGTTTAGAACAACTACAAATTGGATGTTACAATTAAGGGAACTAAGGAGTAAGGTTATAATATTAAAGCTAGGATTTCCTTCCTACACAAACATTAAGAATGACATTAAAGTTTGAAAACATACACTAAATACCAAAATAGAGATTTGAAAGAAAAGGTGGAGAGTTAATCCTCCTCATGTGAAACTATCATTAGATGTTGATTTGAAAAAGGTTATTTGATCCTTCCTAGACTCATAGACAAGCCCCTAATGGAAGAAAAGATTTGATCCCTAGCATGTATGGCTCACTTAAGAGCTCACACATGCTAGCAAGTGGAACTAAACAATGACTTATCTCTAAGCTCATTGCTTTGATTCCTAACTAGACACTACACCAACTATCATTTTGGGATAGGGTGTAGAGCTAGTTGTTCTTCCTAACAACCTACCAAACCAACAAAAATTGATTTACCCTCACATGAGTTGGATTAACTCCCCAAAAGGGAAGTTAGCTCATGATCCTTGGGACAAGGATTTATAAACTAAAAAAAAAACAAAAAAGAGAGAGAGAAAGGAAGAAGATAAACAATCAAACTCACTGATATATTTATTTTCTAGAAGAAAACAAGTGTTTCCTCCATTAAAACTATTACAAGCTTCTACAAAAACTAAAAACTAACTTATGATTTTTTTTTAAGCTAAGGAACTAAAATAATGCTATGTGAGGAAAATAAGTCAAGGGAGTAAATGGAGTGTCCCCCACCCTTGTCTAATTTCTTCTCCATTTGAGAGAAATCTCATTTCCTCCCACGTGAATCATCAAACCACATTAATTCATTTTTATCCACCACATTAAAACAAAATGACACCTTGCCTTTTTTTCACTATTAACACCTAATCTAATTTATTACATGCAAGGTGTCAACTTTGCACCAATAATTTGTTATTTTTATCTTGACATGCTCCATGATTAATGACTCATCCAATCTTGTGGCCCCGCATAGTGGGTCCATATGCGATCGATGGCGGTCCGGTATTTTTGGGCGTTTTACAACTTCCCGCCTATCGTAGAATTCATCGCATACGATTATGCGGCAGACTCTCTTGTCGCATTCGGAGTCCTGGTTCGAGAGGTAGGAGCTTTGGAAGTTTGATGCTTCTGTGCGAATTTGGAAGAATTCATATATACGCCGTTCCTCGTGCTTTATCGCAGGTTTAACCAATATTTCCATGTTTCGCAAAACACCGCAATAAAGTATGAAAACATATTTATTTCATGATTATTAAACACATAATTAACCAAATTTATATGTCTCAATGGGGTTTCATAATACACTTTTGGGTGTTTTTCACCAGCAAAGATACTCCGATACTTTCCAATTACGGAGAGGTTAAAGAGGTTGTATAGTGTACCATGGGTGGCAAAGGAGATGTGTTGGCACTCGGAAAATCGATTGAAAGGTGGAGAGATGGGCATCCGGTTGACTCATCTAATTGGAAATTAATTGATTGGAAGTATAAAGACTTTTCAATTTGAAGCTCGTAATGTTCGATTAGGACTAGCTCTGAGATGGTTTCAATCCTTTGGAACTTGTGGCACATTATCTGACTCTTGGCCTTTTGTAATGTGTGTTGCCTATAACCTTCCTCCGTGGCTTTGCATGAAACCCAAATTTACCATGCTCTCTTTACTCATCAAAGGGCCACGACAATCAGGAAAGGATATCGACATATATTTATAGCCTCTTGTTCGTGAATTGCAATCTTTGTGGAATACCGGGGTGACTGTGAAGGACGCAAATAGAGGCAAGATGTTCAATATGCGCGCAGTTTTGTTATGGACTATCCATGACTTTCCTACATTAGGTAACATATCTGGTTGTAGAACCCATGGAAAATATGCTTGTCCCATTTGTGGTCCAAATACCTCCTCATTGAGACTCCAACATAGCCAGAAATTTGCTTACATGGATAGTAGACGATTCTTGCCCTTGTCAGATGCTAGTAGGATGGACACTAGACCAAGCACCTTTAACAAGACTAAAGAGCTTAGAGAACAGCCTTTGAGATTGACCGGATTGCAAGTTGAACAAATGACACAGAATCTGAAAGTGCAATGGGGTAAGGGCAAAGAGAAGGAAAAGGGGAATGGAGAAAGGAAAAAAAAAGGGAAGGGCGGTAGAAAACAAAAAGAGGACAACGGGGATGGGACATGTTTTTTCAAACAGTCGATATTATTTAGGCTTCCATATTGGGCAGAGCTTCTTATCCATCACAACTTGGACGTTATGCACATTGAAAAAAATGTTTGTGAACTCGATTGCTATGATGTTGAACACAAAAGGAAAAACAAAAAGATAATGCCAATGCACGCAAAGATTTGCAACTTCTTGGGATTAAAAGGAAGTATTGGTTGAGTGATCAAAATGGTAAGAAGGTTATGAAGCCTGGGGGGTGTTTTGGCTTCGGAGGGAAAAAAGTTGTTCCTTACGAGCTTAAGAGATCTCAAAGTACCTGTTGGGTTTAGTGGTAACTGGAAGAATATTGTCCAAGGCGGTGCGAAGGATTTGAGTGGAATGAAGTCTCATGATTATCACATTTTGATGCAACATTTGCTTCCAATGCTAATCCAACATGCATATCGAGATAGGAAGGAAGTCCGACATGTGATCTTGAGTATTTGCACATTTTTTCGTGCGTTATGTTCGAGGAGACTTGATGTTGACACTTTGCATGCACTTGAGAGGGGTATGGTCAGGACTTTATGTGAGCTTGAAAAAATTTGTCCTCCATCGGTATTTGTAATAATGATGCATCTACCTATTCACTTAGCATATGAGGCTCGTATGTGTGGACCAGTATTATATCGTTGGATGTATTTGTTTGAGAGGTAATTCTAACTAATAAGATTGTTTGCTTAGCTTCATGGTTGGTTTGTGTTAAGTTATTATGTTATAAAATTCTTAATTTTTTGAAGGATGATGAAGGTTTACAAGGATTATGTTACAAACAAGGCATGTCCTGAAGGTTGTATCGCGGAGTGATACTTGAAAGAGGAAACCATGAACTATTGCACTGGTTACAAAGGAAGGAATAGTCTTCTCCAGAAGCTTGAGCAAGAGTCTAGTGGTGAAGAAGTAATACCATCAGATGTGTTTGATAGTGAATTTGATGGGGCTGATGAAGTTGGCCCAGTTGGTTTGGGTCATACTTATCATTTGGTAGGTGTTGAATATGAGCAAGCATGCAATTGGGTACTAAAAAGCCATCCAAGATATGATTGGTGGTACACGTATGTATTTCTAAATTTTAAAAGTTGAAATTATAACTTCTATATACTTAAACAGACTATTGCTTTAACTAATACATATATTTATAAATGTAATATCTTATTTAGGGAGTACACTGCAGATTTGGAAGCTCGTAGGCAATGTGCAGGGAGGAAGGCAGGCCAATATAAGGTGTCCATGGACGATGAGTTCATTCCTTGGTTGAGAAGACAGCCTGAGTTTGAAGACATAGAGGAGGATTCTTTCAAAAATATAGTGGCGGGACCAGTGAGCTGTGCCATGGTGTACAAGAAGTATTGTGTCAATGGTTTCCTCTTTATTACAAAAAGACTATCGGGGAGAATAAGAGGAACCAAAATAGTGGTGTTTGCACAGAGTGTCCAACTACATTCCGGGCTAGCGCGAAGGATAAGAACCCAGTAGAAGATGTTGCAGAATATTACGGTGTTCTTACGAATATCATTCAGTTGAAGTATCGAGATGGGTACCAGCCTGTTTTGTTCAAGTGTGAATGGGTTAAACTTAGACATGGTGTGAAGCTAGATGTGGAAGCGAACCTTAAATTGGTAAATTTGTCAAATCAAATTAGTTCGGATAATATGAGTGACGAACCATTCATTCTTGCAGATAAAGCTTCTCAGGTTTTCTACTCTAAAGATCCAAAAGATCCCGACTGGCATGTGGTTTTGGAAGTCCCAAGAAAGGTGTATTGTGATCAAGATGAAACATGTCTTCTATCTGATGACCCAATTGAAGTTGATCCTTCTTATGCGGAGCCTAGTAACCTTGAACCATCCACAGATGATCTGATTTTTAACGATCCAGACGATATGTTTCATCGATCTTTCATTGGTCAAACCATGACCCAATAGACGCTAGGGGTTCAATTTTTCATTGGTAAAAGACTAAAAGCATGAAAAACTACTTAATATTTACGCGTTAAAGTGTCCTTCTCATTGACTTTGTAATTCTAATTCGCTGGAAAATGCAAGGGATGGAACTGATCCTACATCAGGCTTCTAATTTGATCGTGTGGTTCAAAGGGGTGATAGCCCCAAGTGCAGCAGGCAAGTATATATTCTATATCCCTTGAATTTCATGGCAGTCATATTTTTCATAACTACATTTTCCATAGAGTATTAAATTATAAACATGTAACTGTAGATCTTCTTCTTATTCTTTCAAGATGAGACCTGAGGTAAAAAAAGGGGTGAAACAGAAGAGAGTGCATGAACTAATTTATAAGAACCGATTATTTTTCAAAGCGTCAATTAAAGGTTCATCTCTTCAGGTAAATTGAAGTATTTTTCAGTTGTTCACAAAACATGGGTGATAGTTGACGTCCACAAAATTTTCATTACCATTTACCTCTTTTATTTAAATGTGTTCTTTCTAGTGCCTTGTTAGCGTATTAAAATCACTGGTTGACTGGGAAACGTCACATAGAGAACATGGAAAGCAGAATAGTAGCACTTTCGGTTCATGAAGAAGATGTGTTTGCCAAAGATTATATGGAGTTGAGAAGTTACAATAGGGCACCCTTCACTGGTTTTCACTTAGGCGTCTACTCAGCACATATATGTTTGACTTCAAGTTCATCCAGTATAAGCACTTGATGCTCTTTCACCATTTTTTGTCCAATGCACTTGGAATTACATAAGTTAGTTTCAAGATCGGGGACTTCACTCTTAATTCACGTGACATCCTAATATTTATGTTATGGCATGAAGCTTTTTAGTACACTAATGAGATATGCATCGCCGGGATTCTCTTTTGATCTCATTGTTACTTTGTTTGTCTCTCTTACCGGGTTCTTCTTTGGTAGCTACTTCTCGATGGCGAGGAGCTCTTGTGGGTTTCTTGAAACCTAGTAATGCGATGAGCATGTTTGGGACACTTCTTGTCATATGGGGCCTTGTCAAGGAAGGGCTTCTTGGAAAACACGTGAATCTGAGATCCCGCAAAAGCATGTTGATTGGCGCTTAGTATGTGCTTTCACTTGTATAAAGTATGATGTCAATAAAATTGTTAAAAGTAGTCCGGCTCGACCCTTGACCCTTGGTAAAACCATCGCAAAGATTCTTGTGGGTTTGATTGAAATGATAGAATTTTGTATGACCTGCAGGTGTGATGCGAATTGTATGAATTTAGTATGGCGCTAGAATCAATTTTTTTTATCCAATTCAATACATTTGCCACGCCCATAAACTGTGGCTAAACATTAGATACAGTCCAATAAAAGGCATTTGCCACGGCCTAGACCTGTGGCTAAATTATAGATCCATTCTACAAAAGGTAGGGGCACGGGGTCGTGTGAGCAATAGCCATGGTTTAGTGCTGTGGCAAGTGGGAATATTCACCACGACCCATGTAACGGTTTATAACCGTGGCATAAAATGAAGCTTTACCCACGGTCTTTAGCTGTGGCCAAAGATTAGCCACAGGTGCATTGGCAACGGTCGTGTAACGGCTTATAACCGTGGCAAAAGGTCTTTAGCCACGGTCAATGACCGTGGCAAATGCTCAGTATTCTTGTAGTGAAAAATTGATTAACCAACCATTTGAACTTCTCACTGAAGCGCATTCTCTGTAGTCTGTACTCTGTACATCAATTAAAACAAACATGAACATATGAAAGAAATTTAAAAAAAAAAAGAAAAAGGAAAAAAAGGAATAACAATAATATGGATGCTGGGAAAGGGGATGTGGCCCTAACACTTTTAGAGTGCATCTCAAATACAATCTGAGCGAAAGAACAACTTATTCAGTTGAAGCTTTGTGTTTGGGATATTGATCTATGCAATCGTATGCAATTAAAAGCAGCTAAACAGTCTATGCAGTAGTGCACTTCTAGGTGCAAAGCCTCTTTGCAGGTTCATCACCAAGTTGTTTATGCAACAGTGTACTTTTGGTGCAAGGCCTCTTTGCAAGTCCATCTCCACATTTTCAGATTCCAAATTTGACACCACAACAATAATTCCAAATTTAGCTTCATCATTGTACCGAACAATTGATGTTCACTTGCTCCTTCTTACTTGCAGAAAAACTATCTTGAAATGCTTAAGACCTATATAAACAAATCAACCATTAAAGAGACTAGATGATTTTTAAAGAGTTGTATTGCCACTGAGGCATGAATCCTTTAAATCTGAATTACACTCAGATTATTGCTCAACCATGTTCAACTCTGAAAGACAAAAGAAAAGTTGGCACAACCTAAATTTTCACATGAAAACCTCACAAAACAAATTAACCATTGTGGTTCATAAGCATGTCGTCCCTAAAACGTAATGTCGTTCTACTTTAAGTCAATCCCAGTGCGTGCTCACATAAGAAAAATCAATTCCTTGTGTGGTGCAAATGCTACTAACTGCTCATGCCTTCTAGGTCATACAAATTATACCACGGTGGACATATAATCAAATTTCGACCATCACTAAGCTAATTCACTATACAGCACAGGATACAAAACCTATTATGTTAATTTCAAGGGTAATGTGCATGGGATCTTACTGTTGTAAGACAAAAAATAACAACAATAATCACTAACAAAATAACAGGTTGTCTTAGCTAGTTTATCAGGTCCTTCAAAATGGATATAAAATTTTTCTAATAAGTATTAGGTGCCTAAAGATAAGATATACTTCAAATATATGCATTGCAGCATGCTCCCTCTCATGTTAATAAATTACGGAGGAGTAGTTCACAGTATAACAATCTAGAATAGGCGATACTGGATATTCAGTAAATTCAGAGTTAGTGAGTCATTGTTAGACCTGTTTGGGCACTTGCGTACATATAGCTGATGCTTCATACAATCAAGTGCTAGATGTAGCAATGATTCCCAAAAGAAGGCCATTCACTGCAATCAAATGGAATTTATCTCAGAAAATGGACTTTCAATTGAAAGCTTACCAATCTTCTTCAACCTCTAGCTAGAAATAGAAAGAACCCACGACAAGCAGCAACGGGGATTGACAGTGGCTAATGTTATTGAAAATTGTTTTAGAGTAAACTCTTCATAGGGTTCACAAGACTGCTTACGAACAATATCCCATAAATGTACCTAGAGGTTTAGATCATTGTATGCATGGTAGCAGTCACTAATAAGTCTAACATCTATGAAGAGAATAACAATCCCATTACTAAACACAAGGGATACCTAGCGAATGACATTGCTTATAATCACGAATGGCATAGACTCATGCTAATCCCATTATTAAACACAAAAAGATAGTATAGAGGACGCTACTACAATCGACTAAAACTAGATACATACTACCGTAGATCTACATTTACAAAAGTGCATCTATCATTTAATGCCATAGCGCTATACTTTTATTTAACTCTAGAGGATGTGTGTGACATATGGGTGTAGCAAACTCATCAGTTGGAAGAAAAGAAGGATCATCACTCTTCGTCGATGAGTTTTCTTTTTTGAAGGAGAGTGATCAACTGACTTAGATCCTTATGCCGCAGACTTACCTTAGACTTGATGTCCTTGTCTGTTCTTTCCCATGGTTCCTGCATGACACCCTAAGATCAGATATATCTCACACACACACACACACACACACACACACACAAGTATTTTCAGACATCCATGGTAACCCTCAACCAATAGCCAATCATATCAATACTGCAATCAAGAAACAGTGCAAGTACAAGAAACGAGTCCTAAAATAGATGTGTACCCAGATAAAAAATCTCACAAACAGTAGTATTATATACTAAGTTATTAACTATTTTATGTATTGAATAAATAAGTAGAATTATATATGTACTAAAATGCAGATATAAGTAGTTGCCTATCGAGAAGTTTACCCTGCAAACAGGTGGTATATATTGAGATAAAGGTGGTATATGGTGAATATGGATGAATGATAAATAAAGAAATTAACAATAAAAGAGGGTAAAGAAAATGAATATAACTACTCAATATGCTTTAACCACCTCAGTGCATGTTCCTTCTATATACCACTCGATACAGTACCTACCTTGTGATTGAGGTTTAGGCCATGTACACGTAGTCTTCGTATGCCCTGTTTCACTGCAATTTCCACACCTGCTAATTCGAGATCTTCCTTTCATTTTATAAGAATTCTCCGTAGTAACAAAACCACATGCACCTATATTAGAACAAAAATTGAGAATTATATTGAGCTTTGGAAACCAAAATTGAGCAAAAGGCAGTATCTACCACTCGTAGAATGTATCTTATTTTCTTCGCTCAAATTGGCTGATCGAGCATATTTCCTCACACATTTTGAGTTTGTACTTGGACCTATTACACACACATAACATTGTAGTTATTAAAAAAAATAGAAGTACTAGCAACACAACACGTTTAAAAATTATAGTTCTTCAAAAATATAGATACTTGTATTGGAAAAACTAAAGCGGTGAACATAACTAGTTACCCCCAATTTCTTGATGTAATTATGGGCATGTGGGTTTTGTATGCCCAATAACACCACATTCGCTACAACTTTTCTTCCTTGTCTCATTGTGTCCTTTAAGTCTTTTTGGTTGACCCTTAGGTGTTACCTGGGGTGGATCACGAATCAGTTCTAAGTGGGCCGCATCTCCGTGAGTATCTGATGACTCCTCAACGGGAACTTGAGGATTTTATTCAACAGTTGATGGGATCTCTTTTGACATAAAATAAGAATGTAGGAAATCTTTGAACTCTTCACTAGCTTCTTCAGTTTTGGAGGCCTTCAAACAAATATTCTTGCAAATCCCCATAAGCTCACTATAACAAATATCAGAAGTTGCTTCATTATGAACATTAACCGAAGTAACAATAGGAATGACCGTTTTCACATGTCACTCCACCTCAATAAAATGCAACTAGAGGGTATTTCAGCGGCGTTTTCATTTTTTAAGACGGAAATTATGTGTCAGCATGGAAAACCAAATGACTAAAATAGACCACAAGAACACTTAGCGTTTTGATCAACACATTATATTCTACAATAGACTTGCAGTGCGTATACAAATGACGACACAAAGTGTAGTAATGAATATTGTCACCTTGATGATCCTTCATTGAATCAACAATGTACAATACCTCTTGCTGCAATTGCATCCTAAACACATTAAACGCCACCAGTGTATAAATGGAGTTCGCCTGATTTTCATACTTAGTCAGGTGGGTCACAATTACCGACTTGGTTGTTAGAGTAATAACTTCTTCTTCATGCTCACGGTGCCGGATCTTCTCAAGTGCTAGCTCCATTTTTCCATAGAGCTCAACCATTTTTAAACCAGGCTTTACATGAAGCCGAATAATAGAGTTCATGCTTTCACAACGTTAGTTGGTTCTACAACCACCAAAGAATGCGCCTCGAAGATATGCCTCTGCCTACCTCATCCTTTTTTTGTATATCTTTTTCACCCACTCATGGTCATGGACCTGGTGTGCTTCTAACAAATGTTCCCACATTTGGTCAAAATCTTCTTCTGAACATTTCATAAACATGAGTGAACAAAAGTCCCTTTGAAACCCAGAGACACGGACATTGTCAATACAATTTTTCATAACGTGCTAAGCACATAAGCGATGTCTAGCACTAGGTAAGGTAGCTTTAATAGCCTTGCGAATTGCATGATCACCATCTGTTATGACCGACTTAGGTGTCTTACCACCCATCGCTCTAAGAAAACGCTCTAACGCCCAAATGTAAAACTGCTCTGACTCATTAGTCATAACTGCAAAACCAAATACAATAGTTTGTCTATGATTGTTCACTCCAGCAAATGCGACAATTGGCATTTTGTATTGATTTGTCTAGTATGTTGAATCAAACAATAACACATCACCAAAACAACTGTAATATGCACTAGTCGTCGAATCTACCCAGAACAATCTGACCAATTGGCTAAGTTCATTCAACTCATATGAGTAGTAAAATTATGGATCAATCTTTGACTTGTTTTTCATGTAGGAAACAAGTGTGCTAGCATCTCCATTCATATAATAAATTTTCCTCATCCTGGTCATATAATTATACAAATCCTTTCTTATGTAACCAACTTTACAAAACTGGCCAGCCCTATAAACAAGAAAATCCATCACTTGACATTGTCTAATGCTCACATAAATTAGACTCTTTGCCAAAGCCGCATATTCACTGCCCATCTTTCTATGTGAGCGACCAAATATCAAACTAGGATAAGGCACAAGTGGATGAGTGTGTTCAGCAACAAACTTATTAACAACCCACATATTGCATTTAAAATAAAATATCACTTCAAAAATTGCAAGACACTTGCATCTAGACAACTCACATTGTTTCCTTTTGTGTTCCATATTCAAATATTTCGCCTCTCTCTCACCTTGGAACGAGCACACAAAATTTCTTTTAACCAGGATATCTTTATGAAATCGGTAGACACCCTTGCGTACACTAAACCCAACAACCTTGGTATACTCATTGTAGAACTCAAATGCCTCATTGCTGGTTTTAAAACGCAATGAAAACATGATTGCATTTTCATCTAGATCTTCCCCTCCCAACTTACCACTGAATAGATTGAAATAATTCTCATTAGTTTGTTCACTTCTTGCATCTGCTTCATTTAACTGTCCTTCAAAACCTTTAATTTCACTAACGCTATGGTCATCTGATTCATCTTCGTCTTCCAAACTCACATTGGTTGAACCTTCGCCAACATTTATTTCGGTGTCTGAAGAATCACTTTTCTCATATGGACATGCGTCATTACTCATATTTGTAGCCCAATCTCTGTCTTCATTAGAGATATCCACCATCACTTGATCACTATCATAATATAAATATGCATTCATTAGTTCTTGCACTATAAGTGGAAAATAAAATGAACAACAAATAAAGAGCATACACGTGAAGCAACATTAATTTGAAGTTAAAATTTCATTTTAAAATAAAAAATAAAATAGACAATAGCATTTTAGGTTCACAAATAAACAATTAAAAGATTCACCTTTGTGTCATGAAAGGACAAAAGGTGAAGGTGAGTAATGTGTAACGATAACTTAAGCAACAGAAGCAAGTAAAAAGAAACTAGCAGTAAAATGAAGAACAACAAGATTATGCTCATATTAAAACCATAAATTATTGAGGTAAATTATTATAGAAATTTAACAAGAAGCTAAAATTTTTTAACACCTACTCTATAGAAACCAATATCCAAACCTGAAGGAGTATTTGAGAGATGCCCAATCCAGAGTTTGAAATGCAGATGATTTCTCTTGGAAGATAGTGAGAAAGGGAAACAATGGAGATGAACTCTATAGTTTAGTGGAGATATCATAATTGCTAGCCCAAAAAGAGTGTGACAGGTTGGCGCTAAGTGTTTTTTTTTTTTTTTTTTTTTTCCGAACTAGCGAAGTTTTATTTCACTTTCCACTTTCCATTTTCGATACTTTTCATTTTCGATGATTATTAGGTTGGATGAGTTTTTGGGTAAATTTGGTATTTCATGTACTCGTTCATTTTCCAAGCCAATTTCTCCGGTTAACAAGTTTGTTTTAGATTTTGGATTTTAAAGTAAAAATCAGATGTGTGGTTGAGATTAGCGCACATTGTAATTTATTGGAGGGCCTGCGCATTGAGGAAAACCTCTTAATTAATAAGCGTTTTGTTACAAAAATTTAGAAGTAAAAAATTTGTGATATTATAATAGCTGTCATTATTTACAACATAACAAACTAGGGCTGTCAACACAGGACACACTTAGGTCCAGGCTCCGCCCAAATCATATTTGATATTTTGAGTCCAAGCCCGGCTTAGGTCCTATTGGGCAAGTTCAGATTCGGGCCAGGCCTAGGTCTATTAGCAATACATGGAAACTGTTATATTTTTCTAAAATTTAATCAAATTTGTAAGTGGCAAGAATCAAACCCACATCTCCTGTGTGGCAGACACAATACTAACCAATATGGCTTCCAATTTTCTATTTCAACTTTCAATAAATATAATAGATATATTAATAATATTAAATATAAAACACATAAAACTATTATAGATTTCGAGTCGGGCCATTATCAGATCGGACATAGGTATGTCTAGACTTGGCCCAATAATCTTATCGGGCTAAATTTAAAGTCTAAGTCCTTATCTTATCGGTTCGGATTCAATCGGGATTTGGGCCTGGCCTAGCTCATTGACATCCCTATAACAAACACATCCAAACAATTTAGCTACAAAAACATTGAAACCAATTGAACGGTCTACATAGGTGCCTTTATTTATTTGTTATTGGATTGAAATTACAGTTCAAACTTCAAAATACACACACCATGACATGACAATTTAAATATTGCCCAAAAAGTGTAAAAGTAAAGCTTTTGGATTAATTTATCACTAAGAATGTAAGAGTAGGGCATTTAAAGTAAGAGTGAGGATATAAAATACATAAAAAATAACAAAAGCGCAACTGAATTTTCATTCATTTTTTTTTGGAGCCGAATTTTTAAAAAATTATCCAAAAACCGAATTATTCATTTCAAAGTAAAAAATCGCGAATTATTCCAAATCTTTGAAACATTCGGAAGTATTATACGTATTGCCCTTCAAAAATTCAATTCGTGAATAATTCGGCGAATTGCTAACAAGGGTTGGGGATCCCAAGTGTTGCTCTTGCGTTGCACTATTGTATGAGCCTGGCATACCAAAGCTAATTCAAAAGTTTTTGCTTTCAAACATTCAGTGTAAGATTGATCATATAATATATGTATCCTACTTGTTTTCTTGAACACCTCCTTGTATAGGCAGTTTGAGGAATCATATAGTTTTCATTTTGCCAGTTCTTGTGAAAAAAATGCCTCAATTTTCAAAAGTACTAGTGTGATATATCTGAATTCTGAACATTAATAAAGATTTGAGAATGGCAGTTGTCAAGAACTTTGCATGTTGGTGTGTTCCCGAGGACCATAACACATTAACACATAGTACAAAATATCACGATAAATATTGAGATTTCAGCAAAAGATACATAAATATCGTGATAAGTTTAGAGATATATACAATTGTAAATATCGATGATATTTATGATATTTTAAGATATATTGCGATATTTGGGGATATTTGATGATATTTTGTTTAGATAACAATTTTATTTAATATTTACCATTATATTTCAAATAAATATAAATGATATATCGTGATATATCAAGAAATATCCACAATGACCACGATATTTGTCGATATTTTAGATATATCCATGATATATGCATATCAAACAATGTAAAATATCTCCAAAGAAGGGGATATATCCACGATACATATCAAGAAATTGAGTATCGATAAACACCCATATCCTAATATTTTGTACTATGCCATACAGTTTCATGGTCAACGAGTACTATAATTTCTTATACATTATCTGGAATTGTTGTATCAATGAGTCCATTTACTCCTACAAATGAATTGTAATCTAATTCAAGTAGACCAATTGATAAATGAATCGTATTTATGCTGTATTGCAGTGTTTTTTCTGTAGAATTTGATATGAACAAAACTCATCCTTTATAGACTACTCAAAGCAATTGTCGTTATGTTGTGCCTATGTCCTATACCTGATGAGAAGCTCCTCTAGGAAAGTTCTTGTTGGCTTTAGTGTGTCTGACATGATGGATCTTTGAGTTTCAGGCTCAATCTAGTCTAGCCATATCTGACATGAGTTCCATAAGCTTAGCATGATGTGTGGTTTGTCCCAATTTACCAATAGAACTTCAACAACTCTCCTAAGAGAAAGTCTAATGGGGGTGCTATATATATGGGCTCTTAAGAAATGGTCAATTGGGTCCAACAAGTGGGGAGAGGTTTGGGTATGATAATTGTTACTGAGACGTTTGGTCTAAATCCCATTTAGAAGGACTCCTAGAATATTTTTGGAATGCGAGCGCCCTGGTGAGTATAAGATGCACGTGAAAAAAAATTGGTAAGGGAAATCACTTCAAGCCAGAGCTAGAGAAACGTGGGAACGAAAAAGTGTGGTTGTCGATTCAAAATAAGAGGTGTTTTTGTCATTTATTCAACAGATTGTTGCAAAATTGAGGTGTTTTTTGGTCATCACAATCATCCTCTTGCAGTGCAGCTAGAGGGCCACTCATATGCGTGTCAATATATTAAGAGTTCAAGAGAAAGCTTTAGTTGCTAATTTGATGAATGAAGGCAAGGATGAGACCCAATAATACACTTCAAAACCTGAAGGATAGATTTTGTAATACCCCATAAATTTACAATAGGTTGGCCACCCCCAATATAAATTTGCGGACCATTAATTGTTGAATATCAATTTAAGCATAAAAGAACTCAAATATGAAATAAATATTCTAAAACATTTAATCTCATAATTGATGATCAAAGGGTTTAACATTAAAGTTTTCTCAAAAAGAAATTTACAAAAAGACAAAAGAAGAACATATGACTCCCCATTTACATACATGTAATCAAAGGTCAAGAGTCCTTTGAGTAGTGTAAGTCCCCAACTCTCATATTTGTGTCGACCTTCAAGAGGCTGAGTCCAAAAATCTGCAACAACTATAAGAGGTTAAACCTTAACATAAGCAAGCTTACCAAAAGCTGCTTATTAGGACCTACTTAGCGTAAGAACCATCTTTTGGATATTAATTAATACTTCATCTAACTTGTACTAGTAAATGATTCGGTATTAATTATCAACACTACACATGATAAAAGTACAACTAGTACTACTAGTACTACGTAATATCAAAGGAAAATGGTTATCATTAACCATGGGTAACAAATCCAAACATAAGAAACTAAGAAACAAATATCTTAGAAACTATGACAAGCCCACGTCACGTAGCTATTATTGATTATGGCTACAGTGAGATCCATTCATCAAATTTAAACCACGACAAGCCCATGTCCCGTAGTACTTATTGTTCTTGACTACGACGGGATCTTTTTAATTTGCCGGAATCAATTAACTACATACATATAACACACTCATTAACTTTAACAAAGCTAATTAAACGTGCATATAATTAAACATGAACATATGTATAAAATAAAACTTCATATGTAGATATTGAAAGTTCACTAGAAGCAATCACAATCGAGTGTCATAAAACAATATAAAAGAACATGATTAAACATCTCATTGGTTTCGTAACGTTTGCCTAAACATAAAGTTCAGAAAACGTAAGTCAAGAGTTTTTGGTCTGCGTAGTCTTGGGAAACAATTCATATAAAACTCCAAATCAGTCGAATCCAAATCCTGAGAAATCCAAACACGTAGATCTATATTTAGTCTCAAGGAACTTTTGTCTAATTAAGTACCTAAGTCATCGTAATAACTGACTAAACCTCAAATTTCAGGAACGTCAATTAAACAATTTATGGTCTGCACAATTGTAGGAAACAATTCATATAAAATTGAATATAACTCCAAACGGTTGAATCCAAATTCTGCGAAATCTAGACACATAGATCTAGATTTCATCTCAAGGGTAAAATAGAAGATTCTTTCTCTGAAATTACCAAAAGTTTGTGCAAACAGAGAGAAACAAATCTGACATATTTCTTGTGTAACAATTCATTAAACCCTTACATGATGTTAATATACTCAAAGTGAAATTTTAAATAAAAGAAAATTGTTTAGATTATAATAATTCATAAATTGTTTGTGCAAAAGAAAGATTTAAACACTAAGCACCTAATCATGAGGGCAAACTTGCCTTAAACCATGAAAATCAACAAAGAAGATGATCTCCTCCTCTTTCTCTCTCCAAAGTTCTTTATTTGCCCTAGGTTTCTCTAAGGTTAGGATTTATTTAAAATAAAAGACTTAAAAGTTGTATTCCCATTTTTGTTATTTACACCCCAAAAATGTCCTATATATATAGGACATGTTTCCAAACGTAAAATACGCAAGATTTATTTGTTCCACTGCCCATAAATCCAACCAATACAATATTATCATCCTTTTACTTAAAATAAGTTAAAAACAAATTTATTTAATTAGACAAAATAAATACAACTAATTAACTTTTCAAATTGAATAAATAATATACTAATAAGTATTAAATTAATAGGGGTTGTTACAAATTTCCAGATAAAAGATCGGCTGTACAAACTCTTTACAACTTCCGCAAGAAAATTTTAATAAAAGTCATGGAAGGTAGAACCGAAATGCAACAACTTCTGCATTATTTGAATTTTGAGGATATGTATATTCACCATCTTAGACGTGTAGACAGTACAAATGAGTTTGGGATTTATGTTGGGGCCATCTGAACAACATAGATATCTTTGTCAAAGTTTTTCTCATATGTCTTCATTGTGGATGCCACCAACAAGACGAATATATATTACTACCCACTGTTCGAGATCGTAGGTCTTTCTCAAGATTCTATTGTCTAATGCAAAGAAAAAATTGCAGACGGCTACATTTGGGCACTAGATAAATTTAAGTTAATGTTAGATGGCTTTGATGATGCTCGCTCAATGATGTTGATGCTGCTTTGATGAAAGTTTTGAAAGACGTCATTTGGCTTGGGAAAGTTTTGAAAGAGATCATTTGGTTTGGGAGAGATTGTTACCTTATATAGTAGCAACCAATGAATCAGTTGCGTATGTAAACATACTTCGAAAAAATGAAAAAAAGCTTCCGTGCAAAAATTCCAACTGTTGAGAAACATCTTGCTCCGTAGAAAGCTTCAAAGAAGGTTGTTGTTGCTCTAAAAAAAGTTCCAAAGAAGCCACTTTCCCCGATAAGTACGAAACAAAAATATTCTTCTGCTTGTGCAAGATATATATGATCAAATGAGGCACTATCATGGATCCTCAAACCTTCGCACAATCAACGAACAATTGGTATACAAGCCCATGTTATTCCTTGAAGTATACGTTGATGCTCGAAACTGGCTATTCCCCCTCCAACACACACAGTAGCATGCATTCTTTCCTTTCATTGCACTCAAGTCCTCCAAGTAATCCAAAACAAATTGGTGTTTTGTGCATTGGTAACCATCAATGTAAAATTCTACCAGAATTGTCTATTTCCTAGACCTGTTATATCATGGAAATATTTTGCTTTCCAAAGAGGTGGTGAATGGAGAGATTGTGCATTACCTAGAGTGGAGGCATACTGATAAGAGCCCAAAACTGTAGTTTTAACCCTTTAACAATATTGCTTTTTGACCAATTATGTGATTAATAAGTAAGAGTTAGTACTGTTATCGTGTTTTTATGTATTTCAGGCATTGGAGTCGAATATGTGCAGAAATGCGCCCCTTGTACGAGATAATGGAGCAAAGGTTGGTTGTTAAGAAGTTCTATGATTAAAATCCAAGATCCAAGGAGAAAAAGCCCATTTAAAGCCCGGTCAAAGCTAAAAAGTCAAAGTCAACGCGGGCAAAAACAGCGTACAAAAGTCAGCAGAACTTCTGAAGGCCGTATCTTTGGACTCAGACCTCGGAATTGGGCCTATCTTATGTCAAAACGACCAGATCGGAAAGAGCTTTCTAATGGTTTAAGCTTTGAACCAATCAAAGGAGCAAAAATAGACAAAAAGTCTATTGAAGTCAAATCCAACTGAAAAGGCCTCTGTGGACTGAAGAAATTGGGTTTTGGGCTCTATTTTTCGGCCCAAAACATGGCTCCTCAGCCCATGCACAAAAAAGTGGATCTTGTCTCCTCCATTTGAAGACACAAGACTTAGCTCTAAAGCATCTAGTTTTGGAGTTAGCCATTTTTATCTAAGAACTTGTTTTTAGATCTGGTTTTACATTCAATTAATTAGTTTTAGAACAAAATAGATTATTATTTAGAATCAGATTTAGTTTTATAATAAAGTATTAGTTTTTCATTTCAATTTAGTTTATTGATTCAATTCTTATTTAGATTTAGTTGTCTTAAATTCATAATTAGTTTGTTTTAATTTGATAATTAGTATTCATAATCTTAGTTCTAAATTAGTTTTAAATTCAATTTAATCCATTTTGAATCTTAGACTATTGTTTAATTAGATTATAAAGTTTATTCATTTATTCAATAATGAGTTGTTATATTTGTTCTTGTTTAAAAAATGATAGTATAATGATTCAAGGCTAAAACCTCCATTAGAGGGGTTTGAGAAAGCCTTGATGAAACTTGATTTCGATTAGCGTAGAATAGATCGTAATATTCTATTCCATTCTAGAAAGTAATTAGTTCACCATGAGAATGGGTTTGATTTCTTTACATGCTAGTTGTTAGTTGGTAGAGATTACCATGAACAATTAGGGATTAGAAATACCCAATTGATATGCAAAAGCATTGCAATTTGGATTACGACAATTCTTCGTTAGTAAATTAAGTCGAGTTAAGGTGGAATCAAATTCCCCTAATTCCTATCATATAGTCAATTTAGTATTTCCACATTTTGAATTCATCCCATTAGTATAATTTCCATAATTACTCTCATCGACTTTGATAGAACTGATAATCTTAGTTAACGTGAATTCTAAAGAACTATGAGTGGAACAAATTCTCTACTCCAACTTATTACAATAGAATCGAGAGTAGAAAACTTTGATAACCAAGTAGAATTTAGTTTTAGTTTTACTTGCGTTTGAGTCTCGTTGCTTATTCGTAGGTAAAACTATCTTTTTACCCTTTATCAAATGGCGTCACTGCCATCTTAGTTCCGTTTAGAATTGTTTTCATTAGTATTGTTAGTCTTCCCAAAGTCCCATTAAACCCACCCACCCTTGTTTGGTTCTAACTGTGATCGTTTGGTTCAGAAACTAAAAAAAATTTCGCAAAAATAGCCTGAGGGCGACCCGCGCCCATACAAGGCTACTTCGGAGCGCACCTAGTGCTGAAGAGCTTGGAACTCGAGTTAGACCTGAGTGCGACCCGAGCCCTATTAAGGCAAAGTTCAAGCGCCCCTGCGCTGAAGCGCCTGAAACTCGAAATAGACCTAAGCGCGACCCACGCCCTACCAAGGCCATTCCGGAGCGCGACCCGCTCCTTTTTCTTGCACAACCCGATTTTCACAGGTTAGTCAAATTTCCATTTCTTCAAGTTATTCAGTGTTTCTAACTTGTTACACACATTGAGCTCGCGTATACAAAACACTATTCATAAGCGAAGCAAGGAGGCATTCAGGTACTTCTTTCTTCCACTTCTCACATCTCCTGTTAGAGGTTTATACTAGCATATCAGGATTGTTTTGACGGTTGTCATGTTTAGTTAAGATTGGTCTTAGCCTTGCATGAGATTAAGGTCAGGTAGAAGAAAAATGCCTAACGTAATCAAACATCAACGTCAACAAACATGCCTATCTAGTATACCCCTCACTACACCTCTAGATAGTATACCACATACTACACCTGATATAATGGCTAAAGAAAGAGAGTCTCCGCTCTCTGAATTTTACAAAGCCTTGAACGATAGTCCAAAATCTTGCATTGTTCTTTTAGACCCAGTGGGGGATTTCCGAATCCCCCCAAATATATTTAATTTGTTACTCGTTTTTCATGGGTTAGACCATGAAAAACCTTATCAGCACATGCGTAGGATTGAACAAGTCCTTACCATATTTTATCATCCTACGGTTGGTGCTGAACAAATTAAACTGAGGGTGTTTCCTTTCACCCTACCCGACAAGGCGGCGACTTGGTTAACTGCCTAAGCGCCTAATTCTGTGGACTCATGGGCCAAACTTGTTCAACTATTTATGGAACATTTTTACGCACCACTGAAGACAGATGAAATGCTTTCCAAGATTCATTTTTTCGATAGAATCCTCATGAATCCTTTTTAGAGGCTTGGAATCGTTTCACTGACCTTCTTATAGAGTGTCCACATCATAACCTTGCAAAAGACACGTTAGTTCGTGCCTTTTTCAAGAGACTGTTACACCACTATAAAGAGGTCCTTGACATAATGAATGGGGGTAGTTTCCTCAGTAAAGGAGCCTCAGAGGCTTATAAATTTTTAGAAGATCAAACAAAGCGTAATAATAAGGGGGGGTAGTGTGGCGATATCTCGGCTCCACTAGTTCTTCTACAACAGTTAAGGCCGCCGGTATGTTTGAGATTAAACCCGATCCTGAGCTAAACACTTTAATCGAATCTCTAACTAAAAAGGTAAAAGCTATTTTTGTTTAACAAAAGCCTATCCCCGTCATGAATGTCAACTCTAATCCATGTAATTTCTGTTTGTGTCCTGAGCATCTCGACTCCTATTGTCCTCTCGCATATGAACAACAAACATCACAACAAGATAATGTTTGCTCTATTAATACCTATCCTATTTCTAACACCCCTTGGAGACAACATCCCAACTTCAGATGGAGAAATAATCAACAAGTTATACCTCTAGGGTATAATAATCAAAATGTTAGGCCAGCAAACAATTACAACCAAGCTCCACCACGTCAAAGACAAGGTCAGGGTAATTATAATAATTATAACAATAATAATTATAATGCTAATAGAGGTATCGTTCTAGTTAATCATAACTATCACAACCCACCTGTTAATAATCAACGTGACATAGTTCCTGTCACACAACTTGTAACTAACACTCCTCCACAACCGGATCGTTTCGACGCCTTTATGCAAACCTAACAATAAATTTTATACTCCATCCAACTTTTCTTATAGCAGTTAGCCCAAGAGAAAGTACAACCCAAAGGTGTGTTTCCAAGTCAAGCGATACCTAATCTTAAAACAACAAATACATCCTTTGAGGTAAACGGTAATACTAGTAATGAAAATGGAAACGTAAGTGAGCTAAATGCCATCACCACTCTTTGTTCTGGCAGAGTGGTTGATAACGCCGTAACTATGCCTGTAGTTATCCCACCGGTAGTCCCTACCCCTGATATTTTACTAGATACCGAAGTAATAACTGAAAATCCTACCCCTATAGAGGTACCAATTAAACTACAACCTAAGAAACAAAAAGCCAAGGTTAGACATCCTGTTGATCCATATGCTAAATATAGAGAGAAACCACCGTTTCCCCAGAGATTAGCCATGTTAAACAAGGATACAAATTTTGATGAGATTAAGGAAATTTTTAAAAATCTAATGATAAACCTACCTTTTTTTGGAAGCGATTAAAAAGTTACCTTACCATGCTAAGTTTCTTAAAGAGTTGTGCACTACTAGGCGTAAGACAAATATTCTTAAAGACGCCTTTCTAACTGAACAGTTTCCAACTTTAACCGAACATAATGGGATTGTTAAGTACAAGGACCCTGGTCGTCCTACTCTACAACGCACCTTAGGAGATTCGCACACGACAACCACGCTATTAGACCTGGGGGTGAGTGTTAACTTACTCATGTATTATTTATATAAACAAATATGTCAATAGGAGATGTAACCTACTAAAATGACGTTGCAATTAGTTGATCGGTCTATTAAGTATCCTAAGGGTGTGGTTGAAAATGTGTTTGTTAAGGTTAAGGATTTCTACTATCCTACTGATTTTGCTATCCTTGATACAGAAGTTGCTAACGACTTTGTTCCGATCATTTTTTGAGGGCGTCTTTTCTTGGCTACTACCAATGCGCTCATAAACTGCTGCGATGGTTCGATGTCCATGTCTTTTGGCTATCTTTCTGTTGAGGTAAATGTTATTAAAATGACGAAACAGTTCCCAGATACAACTTTGGATGGAGAGGTTAGCATGATCGAGAGCTTAGCTCAAGATTATTTCAAAACCACATTTCCTGATAATCAGATGTACAAATTCCTTTCCTTTGGAAGTTCCAACTTCGACGAGAACTCCCTGGAAGTCAAGGAAGATTTCCTTCGACTCTTTTGCAACTCTTCCTTACCACCTCGCGAGTCCCTCCCTGTTAACATCCATTCATCCCTTGACGCTATGACGGAAGATGCATTTTTCACCCTCTATCCTAGTGATTCTTTTGACCCACCTATTGAGGAATGTCTTACATATCTCAAGGCTTCTAATGATCTAGACCTGAGAGCTTTAGCTGAGCCCCATTCATCCACCTCACATCATCCTGTCACTCATTCAACTTCCATCACCAATATTCCCCACCTTCCACCTTTTCAAAGGAACCTTGAGTTTGCACTTGACCCTCTTGTTTCTCCTGTGCTTCATGATTTTCTAAATCCTCCTAATACGAAAATAATTCCCAAGGAAAAGGCACTTGACACCTTCATTTTTAGAATTGAGACAGTTCCTACCTACACTATGAATGAGTTTTGTGCTAAACCCACATTCCCATTTTTTCCATTCTTTCCTTCTAAAACTTATACATATCCAACATATCTTCCACAAACATCCATTTTCTCACGATCATTCACTTGGACACCCTTTCATTCAAAGATAAAGAAGAAGGTGTATGCTCAGTTACGTTCTAGGTCTATTAGACTTCGCTTTCATTTCGCTAAGTTGTGTCGTAGAAAATCTTGGTGCTTGATTCTGTTTGGGGGTGCATTCCATGTTAATTATTTATGACAAGATCCATAACTATTTTGGTTATTGATATATGGTAAACTGCATGTTCATTATATACATATGTTAGAGATGAAGTCTTGGGAATCTAACTTTAAAAGACCCACGTTTAAAACAAATTTTCTAAACTCTATTTTATAAAATTTGTTTGGGGGTGGGGTGTTGGTATTTCCATCCTAAACTCTGTTCTATAAATTTGTTGTTTTGATGTTGTTTTTATTGTTTTTAGTAGATTGGATGTTAAGTTGTTAAATTCAGTAGTTAAATTTGAATTCTGTAGTTAATTATTATTTGAATTTCTATTTTAATTTAACTTGGGATTTGTCTAAGCATGCGATGATTTTTGCGTAAATCCCACCTTCTCGAATTGTTTGGGGATGGTATTATTATTTTTAGCATTGCTTTTATCTGATCCACCATTTTAGAAGTAATTTTGCAATGAGTTGGTTGAGAATGTTGCCATTATTGGTGTGGCTATGATTAGATATTGTGGTAGGATGAAATTTCAATGAGTTAGGAAGTTGCTATTCTAAATTCAGTCTAAAAAATATTAGGTTGGTTTTGAAATAATGAATCTGGGTTGTTTCCGTTTTAGGTTTTTGAATTATTTTGTTTCCGGCAATTGCCTTACAAAATTTTGGGCAACTTGTTAATTCGTTTTAGAAACTAAAACCCTATATATACTTGATTAATTCTACACACAAAACCCACACATCTTACTTTCATCTCTCACCCTAAACCTCTACATTTTTCCTTTTATTTTTCACTTCATCCTACTCTTCACACACGGAGCACGCCTCGCGCCCTACATAGGCTACTTTTGAGTGCACCTAGCGCTAAAACGCCTGGAGCTCGAGTTACATAGGAACGCGACCCATGCCCTACCTAGGCTATTTCTGAGCACACCCCGCGCCCTGACCTTCGTAGCCCCTAAAATTTCTAATTTTTGTGAGTTGTTCCAGGGTTGTTTGTAGCACTTAAAGAGAGTAGTTATTGTGATGACATCTCCTACAGTCATACCTGAGTAGTCTTTCGAAGACTTGTTGGGAAGCGACACCTATGGTGCTTTGTTCCGCAAGGTAATCATACACGTAGGTTGGGAACCACTAATGGTAAGACCTAATGAACTTTATTCTCCTGCACTTACATCTTATTTTTATGATAATTGTAAGTTCTTTGATAGACCGGATGGAGAACAGATGTTCTCTATCACCATTAAGGATGAACAAATGGAAATTATCAGGTTCTTGATAGCCTTTGTTCTTGGACTTGCTATGCCCGCTAAAATACAAGACTCACAGGCCTATTTGGTTGATAATATGTACCTTTATAACTATGAGAATTTGCAAGAGCATTATGGGGTAGGAATCTTTAGGATAGATGACCAAGGGGAATATAAGGTCACCCTTGGAAGCCTATCTATGAACGTGGGCACTGTTATGTTTTAGATCATGCTAAACATATTAGGGGAGTGACATTTTTCTTCTGCGAATGATGCCACTTGTGACGTTTTCTTTACTCTAGCTAAGGGACGTTTGCTATACAACCTTCCCAAGAATTTAATGTCTAGTTTAGCACGAGCCCAGAGTATGAGGCATAAGTATCTCTTTATGCCTGTATTAGTTTGTCGAATTATGCTATGTTTCTTTCCCATTTTTTGTGCCCGTTTCACGGATTGGATAGGGGTCGACATAGTACAACCCACCAACTGCATTAATCGTTCTTTCTGTGCAATGACTTGGCCGGGGTGGAGGATACAACCTCATTGGGTTGCCCCCTACACCCCATCCGACCAAGTGACGCTAAACAGGTTAGTGATTGTAGATGATAAATGGCGTGAAGCCTGGCAAATCATCATAGTGTGGCAGGACGCAAAAGAGCCTTGGTCCTATGAGGAGGATGACACTTAAACGATGGAGATAAGGTAAGTTTTTTAGTTTCAGTTCGTGTCTGCTTATGTCCCAAGCAATTTGATTCTTGTTATCCCCATAACGGGTGGAACTCATATAGAGTTGTGTCTGTTTTTATTTTTCTATATTAGTATGTTTTAACCTTGTTTTGCATATGTTTCAAAATTTCACGCGTTTCCATGATATTTTCTACCATTTTTATTTCAATACTTTGAGGACAAAACATGATTTTTTGTTTGGGGGTGGTATAGAAACACGCGTTATTTAAGGCATCTGTTAGGATATAGATATGTATAATATGCACTTGTTTTCTATTAAAAATTTCAAAATTTTAAAAATAAAAATAAAAAGTTTATGCTATACACTTAGGAATATTGGTATTGTTTCTTTCTCTATGCTCTTAATAATCTAGAAGTTTCACGTTAGCTTTTGCATTAGAATAGTTTTTAGAAACTTAGGTTAATATGTAGGTAATAATTTTTGTATCTTTCCATAAATATATTGCATGGCATCTATGGTTGCATTGGCAGTAAGTTTCTGAAATCTAGGCTAGAGTACTTATTCTACAAATCCTGTGAGAATATAGCCTAAAGCCTTATATGAGTGAAATATTTGAGAAATGACACAAGGGAGAAGTAAATTCCGAATAGAGAAATCACACGTACACTTGCTTAATCACTATACCATATCCTAAGCGAGAATTTAGGCCCTCTTTGGATCGATATAGCCAGAAATTCAAACCTTATTAAATTATTTTTTCCGCTAGTCGCCCCTCTGAGCCTTTCATAACCCACAAATCCTTTACCCTTTTAGAAAACAAATAAAAATAAAAATCAGCCTACCCATTCTTTGAATGAGTTTGAGAATAGATATGAAGAATAGAAAAGAGAAAGACCTTTGAAATCAAGAAATTTTTAGTTGCTTCAAATAAGGAAAGAAAGTTTCCATCCAAAGAAAAGAAAAGAAAAAAATATATATAATAAAATAAAGAGTTAGAACTCCAAAAACAGAATCAAATGAGTCAAAAGCCAAATAAAAAGAAAAAAATGGCTAAGGATGGAAACAAAGTGTAGAAGCAAAGTAAGAACGAGGTTTTCCCTAGTTACATAATATGAAGACTCTATTATCTCAGACTGGTTCTTTTTGAATATCCATTTCCTTCATTCTTAAACCATCACCTAATCCCCGCAATACCTAATAAAGACCTCTAGCTCAATTAGGAATAGGTTAGTGTGATAGTAAGTGGAAGATGTGTTTGATCGACTTCAGTTTCCTTGTGTGTCATTGAGGTTGTAAGGTAAAGTGTGCCCACTGCACACTGGAGTAGTGAAACTTGAGCAGAAAAATCATAGTGTTTTTGTCTTGACATTTATGTGAGGACCTACTTAAGGACGCTATTCTAAAGTTTCAGAAATGGACCTGTTAGTGCATTTCATAGTATTACTCATTGTATATATGTTTATTCATAGATCATTGATTATTATACATATATTAGCTTAGGTTTCAACTTGATTATTCTGTATTCATTGCTAGTAAGATGCATAGATAATTGAGACAATAAATAATGAAACAATAGTTTTATTTCTTAGTTGTTGTAGTATATATGAAGTTTGTGAGTACCTTCACTGGAAAACTCTCACGAGGCTATAACTCATCCACTAGGGAATTCCTAGTGGTTTATGGCCTTATTGCATATGGTCAATGCAATCGCACTCGGCGAAACGAGATTAGTTAGAACTCCATTTTTGGTCACTTATTCTAATTTCTCATATTTGCTTGAGGACAAGCAAAATGCTGTTTGGGGGTGGTTTGATAAGAGCCCAAAACTGTAGTTTTAACCCTTTAACAATATTGTTTTTTGACCAATTATGTGATTAATAAGTAAGAGTTGATACTGTTATCGTGTTCTTATGTATTTCAGGCATTGGAGTCGAATATGTGCAGAAATGCGCCCCTTGTGCGAGATAATGGGGCAAAAGTTGGTTGTTAAGAAGTTCTATGATTAAAGGCTAAGATCCAAGGAGAAAAGCCCATTTAAATCCCGGTTAAAGCTAAAAAGTCAAAGTCAATGCAGGCAGAAACACCTCACAAAAGTCAGTAGAACTTCTGAAGGCCGTATCTTTGGACTCAGACCTCGGAATTGGGCCTACCTTATGTCAAAACGACCGTCTCGGAAAGCGATTTCTAATGGTCCAAGGCTTGACCCAATCAGAGGAGAAGAAGTGGACGAAAAGTCTATTGAAGTCAAATCCAGCTAAAAAGGCCTCTGTGGACTGAAGAAATTGGGCTATATTTTTTGGCCCAAAACATGGCTCCTTAGCCCATGCACGAAAAAGTGGATCTTGTCTCCTCCATTTGAAGACACAAGAGTTAGCACTAAAGCATATAGTTTTGGAGTTAGCCATTTTTATCCAAGAACTTGTTTTTAGATCTGGTTTTACATTCAATTAATTAGTTTTAGAACAAAGTAGATTATTATTTAGAATCAGATTTAGTTTTATAATAAAATATTAGTTTTTCTTTTCAATTTAGTTTATTGATTCAATTCTTATTTAGATTTAGTTATCTTAAATTCATAATTAATTTGTTTTAATTTGATAATTAGTATTCATAATCTTAGTTCTAAATTAGTTTTAAATTCAGTTTAATCCATTTTGATTCTTAGACTATTGTTAAATTAGATTATAAAGTTTACTCATTTATTCAATAATGAGTTGTTATATTTGTTCTTTTTTAAGAAATGATAGTATAATGATTCAAGGCTAAAACCTCCATTAGAGGGGTTTGAGAAAGCCTTGATGAAACTTGATTTCGATTAGCGTAGAATAGATCGTAATATTCTATTCCATTCTAGAAAGTAATTAGTTCACCATGAGAATGAGTTTGATTACTTCACATGCTAGTTGTTAGTTGGTAGAGATTACCATGAACAATTAGGGATTAGAAAGACCCAATTGTTATGCGAAAGCATTGCAATTTGGATTACGACAATTCTTCGTTAGTAAATTAAGTCGAGTTAAGGTGGAATCAAATTCCACTAATTCCTATCATATAGTCAATTTAGTATTTCCACATTTTGAATTAATCCCATTTAGTATTTCCGTATTTTGAATTATCGCATCTTGATTAGTATAATTTCCATCGTTACTCTCATCGACTTTGATAGAATTGATAATCTTAGTTAACGTGCATTCTAAAGAACTATGAGTGGAATGAATTCTCTACTCAACTTATTGCAATAGAATCGAGAGTATAAAACTTTGATAACCAAGTAGAATTTAGTTTTAGTTTTACTTGAGTTTGAGTCTCATTGCTTATTTGTAGGTAAAACTATTCGTTTTTACTTTTATCACATACACGGAGGCTTTTAGGAACCTTCAACTTGTGAAGATGCTGGAGCCAAGAATTTATTCCAAGGTGAGCCGATTAGCACTACAAGCTTTCAGCGCAAACTTAATTAGCGCATACACTCGTATTTTCTTGTTTTTCTCTTAAGTTTAATATTCCAGTCTATCGTTTTATTTTTTTATTAAATACTGTTATACAAACAAACAAATTCTTTTTAGTGTATGTTTTCAATTTTTCGAAAATCAAAATTAATATTATTGCTTAGGTAACAAATTTTATTAATTTGGAAGTGTTAGATCAAAACTCACATCTACTGAATTTCCTAGGAGTAAATGTCACGCACCGATTTTTTATAAAATCCAAATTGGCAACAAACATATTTTACTCTATTTCCACGTCATTTAGTTCCTACAAATCTAGAAACATGAGGCGAGATCGTACCTGATTCTCCCATAAGTGACATTTGCCGAACTTAGCGTACAACTTCTGGTCTTGCAATATTTCAATACAATACATATATGCTTTTATGCTCCATCCATGGTATATCTTTCAGTAGATTACTTAGTAATTAGATTTTTTATTTTTATTTTTCTCCTTATTGGCAAAGAATTAGTTGAGACCAGATCACTAAAAAGGAGAGAGTATGTGAGGGGTTTCGGCTTTGGCCTCGTTGTTTTTTTTTTTTTTTTTTTTTTTTTTTCAAATTTATTTATTTATTATTATTATTATTATTTTACCCCTTGGGCCCAGTTAATGGGTTGGACAGTTAATAGGCTTGAGTGTTATTAGTCAAGAAGAAATAAGGCCCATATAGTATGATCTAAAGTTACGTGGGCTAGTGTAGGGTCCATGAACTTTTAACAAATGTATGGGCTTAGACTTCATATGTATGGGTGTAAGACTTGAATTAAAGAAAGATGACCTCACCATCATCTTCTTCTTTAATGAGACAATGAGTAGGTTCAGAAGTATATTCATTTTTTCAAGGAAATGTGAGGGTGTGCGAGTACCACTGGCCCCCCCGGGCTCCGCCCATCACGACAACCAGAAAAAAGGATGGCGAGTCAGGGCCCCAAGGTGCATACGGCTCACCCCTCAACTTTGACTAAAAAAGAAAGTACTATAACTTTATATATATAGATTAACGAAAAAAAAAGGATTAGGTTCTGTTCACAACACTTTTTATACAATACCCCCCATCGGACCCTTCAAGATGTTTTAAAGGCTAAGTTTTTGCGGATAAGATGTTCTCACCATGGATATGACTTCCACAAAAAATTGGGTCCTTTGAACATTTCTACGTTTGCCAAAAAAGGGTTACAAAATCGGTAGTTTTGGACCATTGATAAAAATTCATAGGTTGAGAGCAATTTTTCTCATGGTTAGGAGTTTTCAAATGAGCTGAATTTTTGTGGAGATGATCTCCATGGTATGAAGATCATATCTACAAGGAATCAAGGCTTAATTCATATTTTCAAGGGGTATTGTATAAAATGTTGTTTAAAAAGTGTTGTAACTATATATAACTAATATATATATATATATATATATAATGATTTTGTTTCTAAACCCTCACCGTATTGATAATTATAACGAGTTTTACAAATGATTAGGACAGGCGTGCGACAAGTTACGCTGCAAGTCTTTTTTGAATGATAAATCTTATCCTCCTAAATACAAACTCGTTAGAATCAGTTATCATTACGTTACTGTACATAACTTTCTACAACCTCTTGAGGAGCTCAACAGACTGTTATGCCAGGAAACCAAAAGTGTCGAAACTGAATGGAATGAAACTATGCTGGTTAGCCCTACAAGCATCCTCGTGTTTCTCAATCTTCCTTACCCGCTGCTCTATTAGCTGCTTCTCCCACCTGAAATACTCCATTCCCAAGTCCTACCAATATATAGAGATGCTCTAGTTACATCAACACACGCATGTTTCCCCTCAGACCAACTGTAGATCAATACATCCGTAGGCCGAAGTGTCTATCTACCTTCATTCGGATCAGGGAGAAAATTGACAAGAGTCTCCTTCTTCATTTGTACTCCAACCTTCCAAAATCCCTCACATAAAATGTCTCTGACATAATCATGTTGATATTTGAAACTTGGAAAATGTCTACAATGTACTGCATGGTCCTCGAAAGCATCTAGTATACTCTTTTTGTAAACAGGGCATAAACCACCGTCAGAGTACAATGGAATCATAAGATGGTACCGGAGAATAAAATAATACTCCACTGACGACATACATTGTCCAAGTCCCTTCATCGAAATAACAAGTAGAAAATCATTTGCGTGTTCTGACTGTAAACATCTAATGACTGCATTTTGACGAGTAGATAACTCAAACTCCCTCTCAATTAAAACCAACAACAATCTTATCGTATAACACTTCCGCCAAAACTTTTTGTGGTTTTGAGGGGACAGCAGCATTCACAGCCAGAGAATTGAGGTCAAAATCGGGTAGACAGAGACTCATTGCACTACTAGCAGCATCAAGAATCTCATCCAAAGGTACTAAACCACAACTCCTAAGAATGTGGTTCTGAAGCTCAGAAGTCTAACAACAGGAGGCCACAAAAGCAAAAGTAGAGACATCAGTGGCATAATAAATACCTAACCCACCAAGATGTAATGGGAGTGTCGATAAACGCCATTGTAAATCACCAAAGTCAGGACCATCAGAAACCACAATACCCTGAAGAACACTGTGGAGATGTCGATCAAAGGTCTTAGCTGCCTCTCTGAAAAGGGATGGTGGACAAGTACGAATTGCAAAGACCAACGTAGAGAGCCTAACATAAGCTCATAGGAGCACTAACTCACACTGTGGATCTTCCAATAGAGCTAAATGGTCCATCAAAGTCATGGCCTTTTCAACACATTTGCGAGCAAGGCCCATGACAAAGAATGAATCAGTGTTGATTGCACCTCTAAGCAACCTGGCCCCTTACTGAGGACGAGACAAATCTAAAGGAAAGAGACCGGGAGTGGAGCAACGTGGATCTAGTGATAGCCAAAATATCTCAGTTTTAGCCACATGAAGGACTAGCTCGTAAGAAGGCCCTTCTTCCTGAATCATGCCCAAAGTTGTCACCACGTATTTGTTATGTATCTCCGATTAGAGTCCCATCCTCTAGGTACTAAGCCTGTAGCAATAACTGACAACTGGACTGGACCCATAGAATCAGGGGATGCAACATCAGTGCAAAGAGAAGGGGACCCAAAGGGTCACCTTGCTGGACCCCAGTAGCAGACTATATGTAGCCATCCCCCAAATATAACATAGAAGGTTGACAATACAAGTACTTGACCCAAGGGGCAATAGTTGGGCAACGGATAAGAACCTCTCTCAACATGGCAGTCTGATCAACCATGTTAAAAACATTCTAAAAATCTACAAACAACATCGAAAGAGAGGTATTATTGTCACTGTTAGCATACATCATACAGTTGACGGCGTGCAAAATCGCTTATGCTTTGCTTGAAACACCAACTCCACACTGAAAATCCTGCAAGTACCCTACCATATATTTGGAAACTCCTTTTATTGCAATCTTGGAGTCCAAATGGCACCAAATCATGCCCACATCTATAGGACGAATACTATTATTCGACTTAAGAAGTGGAGTAATCGGAGCACTCGCTATGAATTCTGCTAACGACTGTGGATATCGTCCCTATAACCAAAGATTCACCACAGGTGTCAATGCATCTAGCAAATCAAATGGTATAGTTGCTGCAGCACCACTCATGGTTTCCAACAAGTGCTGAGCTCGGAAACCGTCCGGCCACAAGAAGTACCTTTCGGAAACGACCTAATACAGGACAAAATGGTCTCTCTCTCTACTGTACCACTAAAGGGGGCTCAACAAAAGGAATAGTTGATCTTACAGGTGGTTGTTGCATTGGGTGCTTCTCCTCTAATGCACATATGGTATCCGCAGTATTGAAGGCAACCCTTGATGATGACAACACCTTTACTGTTGTAGCAAAATGTCCATCAACAACTTTCTGCAGGCATTGATGCACATTCTGAGTGGGGATAGATATTTGGGGTGGCTGGATTAAAAGAGGCTCTAGTGCATATTCTAATAGGCGAAAAGTCCACCAGGCTCATTCAATATCATCAAAGCATGGAGAATTTGTTTATGTTGAAGGTTTTTCCTAGTACCATATCAACGTTCTTGACGATTTTGTGATTGAAAAACTAGTAGAGTGTAGCATGGAAGAAGGAGGAGACGAACCCATGACATAGTTAAATTAGGATCAGCCGTAATATCCCAGAGAGCAGATTTCAATGCACCGGAAAATGCCAAACTAACGATAAACACGTGGTATACTTTTCACAGTACGAAAAGGTATACGGAATGCCCTATCAAGTAGTGACTCATCAAGAGAGGGAATAACAACAAGAGGCCTCAGGGTAACATTAGTATCCCCATGTGATGACAGTGCAGGTTGCATGGTCTTAGGGATGGGTGGTGGTTATGATATACTGACAATGAGACATCCAAGTTCTCTATTACCAGTTATCTCTGGTGGTTTTATGATGCCTCCTGAATGATGACATGGTATGGTCGTGTATTCTGAAACAGTTACCACATATCCATTTGTTTACTGTTTTCAAGAAGTTAAGAAGCGATAGATATAAACCTATGTACTCTTGGATCCTATCCTGTAGTTGATCTATATCTCCTTAGATACTTAAGTGCTGCTTCTTAATATGAGTTTCAATATACGAAACCGCAAAGCAGCCACCACTATTAGCCCTATTTTTGCACTTGTCAAAATCATGAAAAGAGCAATGCACATGCTCTTTCTGAGAGGGCATTGATAAGTAAGATTAAATAGATGTGAAAATAGTGTTTCTACATACTAAACTCATACTATCAATTAATAAACTATACTCTCTAATCATGTGATAAAGGGAGAGCAATCGTGTTCGATCCGCTCTTGTTACTTACGTACTTGAATGTGAATCTAGACTAAATAAACTAATTCACTAATGAGAGAGTAATATTGAATGATAAAAACAGTAATTTTAAGATATTAAAATAGTGATTTAAATTATGAGAGAAGGTAAAGAGAGGGTTAATCCACCACACAATTCGATTGACTATTAATCTAGTTATCAAATTGCTTGTTTGGTCCCTAGTGAATACCAAGTTATCTCTAATCATGGTTTCACTAACATGAGATATTAGCATCCCCACAAATCTCTTTGATGAGGTTTCTAATATCTAGTTCAAATTTTTTGATTTTTATCTCTAAACAATCATTAGAATCAAACTTGAAACACTATTCTAAACAACAACTATTCTAATTAATCAATCATCTTCACGTGGCTTCATTAACCCTCTCTAATGAAGGTTTTACCCTTGTGTCATTGGATTAATTAAACTAAAATTAAACTAAAGACATTAAAGTAAAGAGAATTAAATTGAATTGAAAAACTAAACTTTTATTAAATGGCTAGACTTTGGGCCTTTAATGTGAGCGCAAAGTCCATTAGGTTAAGTCTAAAGGGGCTAATACTACTAGAAATTATTTAAGTACCATTTTAATCTACTTTTACAGCTTTGATTAGGGCAACGCTAAGTCCATTGGAAAGTTTGTTCTGAGCCAGTTATTTTGACATAAAGTAGGCCCAATTCCGAGGCGAGTCCAAAGATATGCTATTTTGAAGTTCTGATGGCTTTTTGTCTTTTTTTTTTACCCGAATTGACTTTGACTTCCCAATTTTGACTGGGTTTGAAAATATATATTTTTTTTTAATTTTTTATTCTTGGGCCTTAAACATAGAACTCTTCTAGCAATCATCTTGACTCATTTTCCATGCAAAATGACGTCTTTAAGCACATAAACAACTTCAAGACCTGAAATACATAAAAACACGTAAACAATACTAACGCTCATTTATTATAAACATAATTGGCCTAAATGTAATACTATTAGGTATTACCCGTGGCTATACCACAGTTGGTTATAAGGTGTTTATTATGTGGGAATTTGTAGGTATTAATCATGGTACACCCTACTATTTTAATATGTGTGGCATATGTGGAAATTTGTAGGTATTTTATTTTGAATTGGAGCTACACGTACTGTCTCCTATCAACAATGCACTATTTATTTTTTGATTGATAAATAATTATATTAACAATGCACTAATATAATGTATTTCCCAAATTGAAGTTACCTTGTTGCACAGATGTCCATTACCTGGTTTAGAATCAGGATTGACCAAAAAGTAATGAAAAAAGAAAAACACAGACAAAGAATGAAAAACAATAATAACATATATACTTGGGGTATGGGATGACAAAGAATGTATTCCCCATGAGAAGTCGTGGTTTGCAAAATTATTAATATCATTTCCTCACACTCACTCAAAAAAGTGTCTATATCACAAAGTAGATAATTAAAGTAAAATGTGTGCGAGGCAGATAATCAGGCAGTAACAATTAAAAGTCTCCAATCTCCAAGAGCTTACTTAACCAAACCTTGGAATTCAACCATTACCTTGTAATAACCGTTGAGAGAAACAAAAATAGTCCCAAAATGTTTCAACCTAACATTCCAATATTGCGCTTTCTTCCTATATAGGACATTACCAATCCATAGCTAGATTCGTATAACCATTCCATGTGTATCTCAAATACCACGTAAACCATGTCAGTAACAACATAATGAGTCTTCCTATTAGTTAAGAACCAGCTTTTATAAAGTGCATCAATGCAAATACATTTATTCCACGTACTACAATGAAGTGAGTATCCAAATTCACTTACTTTTTCAATGAGATTAATGGAGGGTATAATATTTGAATTGCCACACATTTATCTAACTTTGCATTCAGATAGTCTAATGAAAAGAGCATCAGTCATGGCAATGTAAGTTACATTTCTTTTATGCTAGCAAAGAATCTTTAGGGTTTGTGGCATAAAAAAGACAGACAAACAATCTCAATCTGAACTACATATTGGGCAAAATTGTAGAGTCATTAAATTAGCATAGAAGCAATATATAAATAAAATGCTATTGTACCTTGAGAATGTGTGTATATCGAATGACTTTAATCAGCAAGGAAATTTGCTGCAGCAGCAAACCAATAAAGGGTGATAGGGGAAATAATAACCAATAACCTGTTAATCATAATTTTTTATCAGAGAAAACTAAATTGAATGAAGAGAAAAAGAAGAATAAAAAGTGATGGTGACCGATAGTTTGTGTCTTTGTAAGAAGGGCGAGAGGTGGAAGTGTGGAATTGTAGAAGAGAAAAACAGTCATGTGTTTCAGGCTTTGAGGTGTGGTGAGCGTTATAAGCCAAGCCAATCCCAATCCCATGGAGAATGCAAACGTTTTTGGAGATGGAGAATAAGAAAATGACATTTAAGTAGTTATAAACCAAATATTGAAAGTGACATTTAACTCCCATATAATCATTTTCACAAATACTTCGCAATGCTGAACTTATAGACTGAATCAAAGTTTAACGACGACGATCACTATAGACTGAACACGGGAAAAAATGGACTAACAACATAAAGAAAAACAGTAAGAAGCAGAGCAAAAATTCATTTCATCAAGCGTGGCTGACGAAGGAGGACACGTAATTTGTAATATAAAAGTTACCGGAGTCTTTGCTGGTTTGAGTCGGAAAAGAGATGCATGATTGAAGTCAATCACTGATGGTTAAAACATTTTTTTACCAGAAATCATGAACAAATACCATGAAAATAAATGTGTTGCCGAGATTTCATTTAGAATCATTTATGCATAAAGACCACAAAATGAGAAAATAGGTACCATGAAGGAGGGTAGAAAACTTGTCGTGGTTGACTTTCTGATGAATAACAACCTACATATATATCAATCCACGAAAATAAAGATAAAAGAATAATCAATCGGTTATCTATTACAAAAAACATGTCTAAAAACATAAGAAGCATAAGAATATGGCTAGCAAACTTATTCAAAACTAAAAAAAAAAAAACAAACAATATATATATATATATATATATATATATATATATATATATATATATATATATATATATATATATATATATTAGATCAGATAAATTCCCATGATGATGAAACACCAATTAAACGTGTAGCAATGGGGATCATGGTTATATAAGTACCAACAACACTACCCTGAAATAAATAAGCAAAATAAACAAAAAACAAAGCAACACTATGTTCAGTAGTTTTGAGAAGTTACTTGCAAATGTGGCCATCGTCATACAATACATGTATATATGTTGCTCGTGGTATAAAAAAAATTAATTAAGTATTGAACACTTGTAAGTAAATAAACAGTTGTACATATAATGAATTGCAAGGATGACCTATTTATTTGAGGAAGGAAAGAAAAGTAAGATCACAACAACAGAGTCTGGAATTGCATAGCCAAATCTCAATGCACACACCACGTACCTTCTATCTATGATTCATTTATTTATTGTCAAAAGGTGGCAACGGGGATCACTTTATTTGCTAATTGGCACTTCAATTGGATTATAATTTGCTCCAAGAATGCTTTCCTAAACATAGTGTACATTGCACCAGTTTGGGTAGGTGTCTTTTTTCTATGAGTAAATATGGAAATGGAAACCTGATCTTTTGATCCAAAACATCAATGAGTAAATACTGAAATTCACATCCGTAAGTAAGCTTCCACTCAATAAAGCCGTTTAACGATAAGATAAGTGGAATAGAACAAATCGGTAAGCACATGAATCGAAATTATCAAACCAAATTTAAGTCAGAAATCGCAGGCCAACAAAATTAGACCAAAACTAGATAACATACGTTGCTTGATCAATTGGAATTGCGGCAACATAATGTGTTTGCGTGTCTGTGTTTTTTTGGTTGAACACATGTTATGATACTATAAAAGGAGAAATAGGAATTGAAATGGGTGAAATAAGAAAAATTAAAATACAAAATGAAAATCAGGGGGGGAGTATACCAATGAAATACGGGGACAAAGTAAAAGAATGTGTATTGATTCTCCTCTAACCACTCGCCTCTTTCAATCTTCAATGAGAGAATCGAGGAAGGAAGAAATTCAACAGGGTTGTTCGAGAGGTAAAAAAGAAGGCTTTTATTGAGACCTGAGAATGCCCATTGCCCCTTCAGCTTTAATCAAGTTAATATATTGTAGCAACATTTCATTGTTTAATGTCTTCCAGATATTCCTTAAAACTGTTCACAAGTTTTTTTTTATCTGAAGGTAGCAAAAATATCATTGGTGCTCTAACTCTTAATAAGTGTGAGAGAGGAAGTGGGAGTAACGGCTGTGTCTTGAATAATCTAATTGATTTTTTGGTGAAGAAAAAAGAAACTTTAGCAATAGGGGAGAGGAAAAGTATTGGATGCAAGTTCGTTTTATGAGAGGTAACGAAGAGTCTATTAGAGGTCCAACCCACAAACCCGTCAACAATATATAATGTTTTAATGTGCTAACTCACAAATTGTGTTTTGGACCCTTAATCACAACTGTTACATTTAACAAATTAAAGCTAATAGTTAATAATTATTTTATGCCTTTATTCCAACTTTAATTGGCATTTTTACATTTAATGTGTTTTAAAAGACTACTCAAAGATGTTTCAAAATGATTCAATGCGTACATCTGCCACCCATCAAACTCAGATCCCCACGAAATCCTGACCACCTTTTATCTTCCTATTTTGTTTTATTACTAGAATTTAACCTGTGGCTATGCCACTCGAGTCATAATTAAATGAATACATGTAAATTTAACTTTTACAATAGAATTATCCGTTTTTTTTCTTTGACATTTAAATTGAACTTGTTAGTGTCATTGTGATACCCTTAACTGAATATGCCTTAGAAAATCATCCTGGCCGAGTATATGTATTGAGAACAATTTGTTCATCCAGAAGCAGAGTGTACGTAGACTCGTTCACTCATGCTATTATTGATAGCATGTCTAATTAATTACTTCGGCAAACACATGCCAGTTAAAAATATTACTATTAAATTATATTTGTGGTGCTCCTAATTAGTTTCAATGTGCTTTTTGCTATTTTGATATTGATGTTCATGTCATGGTATTGAGAAACCAATGATTACTTGGATAAAGTCAATTTTCCTGGAGATTAATAGTTTAATGGGGAATTCACAACCTTCTTCATAGCATGGATGCCACTTTGAAAACATTGATCTTCTAATAAGTTCAATTGTGGTACTACTTCAATGTGTTTTGATATTGACGTTCATGACTTGGCATTGAGAAACCACTTAATAGAGAATATGCAAGTTACATGATTCCTTATATATGAGCATGCTTCTAGGAGCAACAATAGAAATACCATGAATCCATGATTCCTTGATATGTACTTTGGACGTTGAACACCAGTGATGGAGAAAAGGTGAGTTGAAATTCTTGATCTAATTAGGCAAATTTAGTTAAAAGGAAAACATATATACCTTAATTATAAACGATTTTGTTTTTGAAAGGAAAATCAAATATACCTTAACCAAGCTTCAAATTGAAATTGCATAAGCTAATGTATACCATGTTTACCGCTGGTGCAATTATATCATTACCATTAAGCTAATGGATAATATTGGAATTATCTATTGAAGTGTTGATGTAATGCTTGAGATCATTTAGTTCTCTATAGGCAACATTACTGGACAACTATACTTGCCCATTGACAACTTAGGTGACTTGCTTTTCATGCTGAAATCAACCTACACTCATCAAAGAAGATGTGTTGGAGAAGATAGGTTGAAGCGTTTTGACAAAAAAACCATCGACCATTTATTTGCCTAATATGATCGAATGAAACTAAATTTCTTTGTCATTGTGCTTAAATATAAATTGTGCAGAAGTGATTTTGCTTTGATGAAGAGGGAAGAATATTTATTCCCACTGATCTTCAGGCATTAAGAGGGCGGGAAGACTTGTCGAATGACTTATTCCCACTGATCTTCAAGCATTAAGAGGGCGGGAAGACTTGTCGAATGACTTATTCCCACTCTTTAGGTATTAATTTGAACATTGTCAAAAAAACACAACACAAATGCCTAATGCAATTAATTTTGACTACATACATAATGTACATAAATGTCTGATTTTACTTTTTTTTTTTTTTTTGCTACAGTAAATGTCTGATTTTACATGCAACTTTCTAAACAAATTTGATAAATGTGCTTTCGCCATTAAAAATTTAGTCATCTTTCATAAAATAAAAGAAAAATGAAAAATGAAAAAGAAAACTTGCTTTATTAGTGTGGCCTTTGTCAATATATGTACATAACTCCATTGTCCCGCCTATAGTGAACTTCTCTACCCATGCTCATCGATGGAAATCTCATATTATAATCCCACAATTCATTCGACCATATCTTCTATGTATAATATGAATTAACTTGAGATAGTACATGTTGTGCAAGCTCAGGCCCATTACCTTGATACTTTGAAGACCTTGAATAGTTGAACTATAGTCTTACCTTTTATGTTGAAATGTTGAATAATTTGTTTACCCAAAGGAAAAAAAAAACCATCTCAAAGGCACTATATGAATAACTTGGTTTTTTTTTGAGTAATATAGATGACTCAAATATAATGAAAAAAATAACAAAGGATAGAAAAGTGATGTAAACCAATTAATTGAATACTATATGATACACAACATTCAATTTGAAAGGATACGAACATAAGATCAATGAGTATGAACATGAACTTAGGGAATGAGACTGAGTGTCCATAACGAATTGAAGCATCTAATTGCTTGTTAGCAACACTTGTAGAATGATCTCAAACCAATATTAATCAAAAGATCGTATGTCATTACATGCATTAGAATAAAGAAAAAGAAAAAATACCTAATTTAAGACATGTTAAACTAACCAAGATAAGAATACCAAAGTCAAAGTTGAAAGCCCTAAAACATGAATTTTGTGAACTAAATATATATGATTGGCCTAAAAGGACAAAGAGCACATGCAAGCCTATTGAACATATGCTCTTTATCGAACATATGCAAGCCTAAAACATGCATATGTGAACTAAATAACTTGTGAATTTTTGACATCATGCATATGTTCAATAGGCTTGCATGTGCTCTTTGTCTTTTTAGTTTAGTACCACACATAGGCATGATGTCAAAAATGAGAACCAACTTGAAAAAAAGAACAGAAAGAACGTACTTGAGAGGAAGAGACAAAAATGGAACATCTATTAAACAACTCCGTCCATGGAGAATATCCTCCCCAAGACTCTTCTAGCTTTGTACCTATCATTCTTTTTTTTTTTAAATGAAAGGCAAGCGTTACATGCCTCCTTAAAAAAAAAAAAATATATTGATATTGATTCAAGCTTATTGGTACTTCATAGACTACATATTTGGGTTGTTAATCTCAATATATATTTGCTAATCAGGTGCTGGTCAGTGGTTTTTCTCACTATATGTTATGGGTAAGGTTCACAACATGTTACAACTCTTACGCTTATATAAAGAACACAACAAACTGCTTAGTTTGACATGTATAAGCTGCTCCAAGTACAATATTGTTCTCATATTGGCTTTCTAGCCTCACAATTATACCATTTGCCACATCTATACAAAATAAAATTTTAATAATTATTTTCTTGGAACATTTACCAAAAATTGTCTAACAGATTTACCATCAACTAATAAAAAAAATTGTCACGCTATGCTTTAAAGATTCAGTGAGTTTTTCACATATTCTATAGGATAGCTATTTGCACTATTTAGATAAATTTAGATAAGTTAAAATTTAAATAAGTTAGATAAGTTATTTAGATAAGTTTCATAAATTTTAGATAAGTTAGTAGTAATTTCTTAGAGTACGTTTTCATAAAGATTATTTCCTAATTGGAATCAACTTACTCTTTAATCGTGCCAGTCTACCGTCAGATGTACTGATTGTATTAACTATTAACAATCCGATGTAGGCTTCACACAAACCACTTAAAAACCAAGCTGTTTTATTATATAGATTAAGGGGTTTAAACTACACTTTTGAGTGCTTATCACACCACCCCCAAACAATATTTTGCTTGTCCTCAAGCAAAGATGAAAAATAAAAACAGATAAGTGGCAAAAAATGTGGTCCTAACTAATCTTATTTCGCAGAGTGCGATTGCATTAACCATATGCAATAAGGCCTTAAACCACTAGGAATTCCCTAGTGGATGAGTTATAGCCTCGTGAGAGTTTTTCAGAGAAGATACTCATATATTTCATTTATACTACAACGACTAAATAATAAAAGTAATGTCTCCTAATTTTATCTCAGAATCTATACATATACTAGCAGTTAAACAAGGATCATTATTTTAAAACTTAAACTAATAAATGCATAATAATCAAATCATCTTAAGATAAACAACTATACAATGAACTATGCTATGAAATACAATGACAGGACTTTTTCAGAAACTTTTGGAATAGCGTCTTTAAGTAGGTTCTTACAAGGAATGTGTCAAGACACATAACATTATGATTTTTCCACTCAAGTTTTCTAACTTCAGTGTGCAGTGGGCACACGTTTCCTCACAATCTCAATGACAATCCAAGAAAGCCGAGGTTGATCAAACACATCTACCACTTACTATTACACCAACATATTCCTAATTGAGCTAGAGGTATTTATTAGATGATTCGGGGGGAAAGTGTTGGTTAAAGAAGGAAGGAAATGGATAATCAAAAAGACAAGTATGAGAAAATAGGGTATTTATATTATGTAGGGGGAATTAGCGATACCCCCCACATTTAAAGATCTCTTTTGCGATACCCCCCACATTTGAAGATCATTTGCGATACCCCCCACATTTGCAACTTTCGTCGGTCAACAGTTAGTTGACCGAGTCAAACCGTAAGAAAAAAACCCAAAAAACTAAAAAAAAAAATCGACCTAATTAAATAGTGGAGGTTACCAAAATACCCCTCCACTAAAAGAAAAACAAACAAAAAAAAAAGGAAGGGGAAAAGAGTGGTCGTGAGTTTAAGGAGAAAAACACAAAAGGTGTCGTGCGGCCTCTAGTTCTCAATCTTTAGTTGACAGTAATGGCGAGGAGAAGAAAGAAAATAGTTAACATTGTTAGTAGCAGTGATGAGCAAGATTATTCTGACATCTTTAGTGATGATTGTGGTTGTGGTGAGAATGGTTGTGGTTGTTTTGAATCGACTAATATTAGCGAATTAGTGAAGGTTGTGGAGGTGAATGGAGAAACTGAAGGTGAAAGTAAAGTTAAAGGCTTTCATGGAAGTTTATATGATAGAATTAGGGGTCCAGAATTTAATCAACCAACCCTAGGGTTTTTCTATAAAATCAAAGAAGAAACACCAAGATTAACTGATCCTAGTTTGGTTGATATGCAAACAAGTTGGAGCAAAGTTTTGTAAGTATTTTCATATGATCGAAACATTTATGTAGTCTCTTTTATGTAATTGTTATCACAAAACCATTAATAATATGTTAACATTTATTTTTGCAGTGAGAAATTCAAATTGGATTACAAGACACTACTAGACAGAAATATTAGGGTGCATTACAGTGGTAATTGGAGTGCGAGTCCTAAGGTTGTTGGTGTTTGGATTGAATTAGATTACATAGGAGGTAGAAATTTTCTACTTGAAAATGTTAGTGTTGAGTACATTTTCTTTGATAATTTTCTGCTGTCATTTCTACAGACAATTCTAAATCTTTATGGATATACCATTAACATAGTGGATGATCCTATTTTTCTTACAAGGGGAGTAATGGTCCCTTTGGCAAATGATAGTGATTGTTTGATGATGATGAGGGAAGCAGATATCGATGATACTGGGTATGTAAATGTCTTTATTACTTTTGAGGCTATTGTTAGGGTGGATGAACAACCTGGTATATTATGTACTCCACCGATTAAGAGGGAAAAGAAGAGTAATGTTGTAAAGAAGAGGAAAAGAAGTATTAATTATGAGAAAAATGATTTGTCAGAAGAGGAATTGGATCCAATTCCAGATTTGGTGGAAGATGTAGTTCCAACTGTGGTTGTAGAAGAATTTAATGAGTTGAACCCATATAATGTCAATATTGATCACATTGATCTTGAAGAAGTTTATAGGTCTGAAGAGTCTGAAAGTTAAGGATCTGAGGGATATTAACCAGTTTATGAAGATTTTTGTTGAACAAACTCAGGAATTAGTTGATGAAACAGAGGGTGAACTAGTAACTACACAGATGGAAGTTGAAAAGCCATATGTAGGCATGGAATGGTCTACATTGAAATCTTGTAGGACCTATTTGAGGTCATATGCCATTGCAAATAGGTTTGTTTACAAGGGGTTGAAGAATGATGGAGACAGAATTAGAGTTAAATGTAGGGGAAATGAATGTACATGGTTGTTCTATGCTAGGGTAATCAAATCAAAGAAGAGTGATGCATTTACTACTAGGTGTAATAAGTATGAAGGGCAACATAGTGGGAAGTGTAGAGGTGATAGCAAGTTTAAGAACAGGTTGGTTGATGCTATATGGGTTGCTGAGAAGATGTTGGATACAGTGAGAACACATCACAAGATTTATAAAGCCCGGATGATCAAAGAAGATGTGTGGAACAAATTTGGTGTGAAGATTTCCTATTACACGGCTTGGTATGCTAAAAAAAATTATGGAACTTGTAAATGGTAACTACGAGGAGAGTTATGCAAAAGCTCCAGAAATGTGTGTCCAAGTGTTGAGAAGAAATCCGGGTTCTATGGCTAGATGTTTAAGAAATGATGGAACTCTTCAATTTAATCATGTATGCATTACCTTTTCAGCTAGTATTAGAGGGTTTGTGGAGGGATGCAGACCAATAATAGGACTTGATGGTTGATTTCTAAAAGGCAAATATGGTGGTGTATGTTTGAGCATGGTAGCTTTAGATGGAAATAATGGTCTATTTCCAGTGGCAGTGTTCATATGCAGAGGAGAGAATAAAGAGACATGGGGAACATTCTTGGGTATTATGCATGAATACTTGTCAGACCATGAACAGAACCTCACTTTCATGTCAAATATGCAGAAATGACTTAAGGAAGTGTTTCCTCTAATCTTTCCAAGAGCAGCTCATTGATTTTGCTTCAGGCACATGTACAAAAACTTCAAGAAAGAGTACAAGGGAGACAAACTATTTGAGGAGTTGTGTTGGGGGGCTGCTAAGGCATATATGCTTAGTGATTGCAATAAGATCCTTGGTGACTTGGAGAAGCATGAAAATAATGTAGTTGACTGGTTGAAGAAGAGAGATGTTACGACATGGTGTAGATCACATTTTTGGAGTCATACAAAATCAGAGCATGTGACTAATAATTGGAGTGAGAGTTTTAACAATTGGATAATGGATCTAAGGGACAAGCCAGTGTGTACATTTGTGGAGGAATTGGATTTGATGTTGATGACTCTTATGAGGAAAAGAAAAGCTAAGGCAATGGAGTTGGACATTAATGATGTTGTTCCTAGGGTGAAGGCAATACATGCAAAACAAGAAAAATACATACAACACTACACTTACAGATCTGCAATAGATACACAGTTTACAGTGTTTAGTTCACATGGTAGTCGATGGTTGGTTAACCTAGATAGGCAAGAGTGTGAGTGTAATGTATGGCAAATTAATGGCATACCCTGTATACATGTTGCTTCTGTCATTAATCAGAGGAGATTGCACTATGCGGGTAACTTACATTTGCAGTCTCACTTCAATTTTTCTTTTGGTCTTCCACTGTCTTACTAATGAAGTTTTTGAACTTGCCAGCTACTGCAGTGAATACTTAACAATGAAGGCATACATGAGAACATATAGTAGGTCTGTCCTACCTATACCCAATGACAAAGACTGTGGTCAGGTACTTATTTATTGTTTTTAACTTCAATTTTACTCTTGAAACACATGTGTATAACTAAACTAAAATCAATAACATGTAATAGCCAATCACTGAAGTTCTACCACCACCATTGGACAGACCGGCAGGAAGACTAAAGAAAAATAGAAGAAAAGATGCAGATGAGAGAACAGAAACAATGTAGGGACAAATCCCTGCAAAACCAAAAGCCATAAGAAGATGCAACAAACGTTAGTCCACAAACCACAATGTAAGGACTTGCAAGGGCTTAAGTAAGAAGGAATGGTATTGGCTTAACCAATACAGAATTGTATCGCTCATCTTGGAATATATTGAAAGAATACTGGAACTTGTCAGAAGCACTAGCTTAATTTATTTTTTCAGTTTGTAGTTGATGTGTCTGAACTATAGCTTCACCTAGTATTGAACTTCAGATTTTACATTGAAAACAAAAAAGAGTTACTTAATAATATCTCGCCTTATTCCAAGTGATGTAAAATCTGGATCTATTTGCGTATCCCATAGGAGAAATGTATACAAATGATGCACTGATTGAAGTCTGGTGTCTTAATTCTCTGCTATTGTTTATGGCAATTTTCTGGAACAATGGAAAAGAAGACGAGAGCTAACGAGGCTTGACTACGCTTTAGAGAAAGCTTTTAACTGCATCCATTAGTTCTTGCCATTCCTTTCCCAGCCTTTTTTAACTAGGAATTAAAAAAAAAAATCTAGCAGAGACTCACCATTTCTGACAGACCATTTTCTGACAGACTCACAAATTCCCAAAGTAAAGATGATACATACTATATACCATCCATTATTTGGAATGCTACATACCATATACCATCCTTTTTAGCACCATTATCACTTGGTTCTCACCATTCTTACTGGAAGTTTTGGCCTGCCAAAGTAAGGATGATACATACTGTTTCGACCCCCACTTACATGGCAAACATCCACTAGTAGGGGTCTCTATTTTATTCGTTTAAACGACAAGGCTAAAACTCAATTTGCAATATCATGGATCAATGTACATGCCCATTAACTCATGTGTCTAAGGTTGAACCTTAGCCACATGACTTGCCACTAATGTACATTGATTTATGTCCATATTCATTTCTTATCAAAGAGATAATTATCAGTTGAGAGTTATATTCAATCACGATTACTTAAGCTACAAGAATACTGGAGCTACAAGGAGTCTCCACTCTACCTATATAAATACCAAACTATTTTTCATACAGAACTATGTTCTTGAGACTTGATCCCATCGATAATTTGGGTACATAGGCAACCGAAAGGTACAGTCTCATCATTCTCCCGATCACCATCACTTTTCTAATTATTTTTCTACGTTCTTCATCTCTTTTGTCACCACTTAGTGTTTTGATCATATTTGGTCGAAACATAATTGGCGCCGTCTGCGGTTCCTATTCAACACCCTCGATCACGTTCTGCAAAAATTATGACGAATACTAGAAGATGTCAAGTTCCCGATACAATTACTATCAATCAGCCCAACCATGATGTTCAAGGTCAACCTGGCGACAACAGACAAAAAAAAACCCCCCGTCTTACTCTTCTTCAGCGCCGTGCGACATTACTACTTTTCCACGAAGATATGGTCTCCGTAATCTGATACTGATAATATACGTCAAATATCTCGAGAATAACTTCTTCAAAAGTTCAAGCGTGTACGGATCGGAAATAAAATAGTTACTACAAGCGTCGTCTGAAATGAACCATTCCTATCACGAATGATGTGACATCTATCGCACCACAACATAACACATGCCAACGACATCATAACGTGTGGGATCATTTATGTGGTGAGGATGAGATTCCCATTGTTCGCAACGAATGTCATCCACGAGTTCTCAAAAATGGTGTTGTATCTGTCACACCACAACGTAACACACGCCAACAACATAGTTGCATGTGTGATCGTTTAAGTGGTGATGATTAGAGTCTTGTTGTTCGCAATGGTTACCCACAAGTTCAAGACAATAAATACGGACTTCACAATGGTTACTTTTCACGAATCTCAGCAAAGCGTATCTAATGCATATTTATCCATTGTCGTTTGATAGTGACGATGGTCGTCTCATATTATTTGTTAGTACGGCTTTTATATCAGCTGAATGCAGACATTCTTGCTTTGAGAAAATTGCATTGGCCTTGTTTCATGCTGTCTAACGTCTTAAGCTTATTTCAAAGAAGGAATAGTCGAAGTTTATACTTATCGAATATCCGCTGCATAAGTTTTTTCGCAATGCCTACGGATCGAGTCGCAGAATGGAAAAGTTACCTTAACGCTTACAACATTGTCTCTGACACTCATACAATTAAAATGAGACAAACTTTGGTTTCGCTAATGGCTGATTTTCTTATCAATGATATTCCTATGTCGAACGTATTACTCGATGAGGAACACGTAGATCCCTAATTGTCATTACCTCCTGGGGCGATAACTTGAAATACTTATCGGATATATCAATTGATTGTTAGATTTACACCAATAGTTTGCATAATAAGTCTGGCTCCGGTATTGGTTTTGACATCTTGAAGTTGAATGAAGACATAATTGGGAGGTCTCTACATTTGGGTTTTGACGCTTCACATAATATGGCCGAGTTCGAAACTGTCATTTGCGGTATACGCACAACTCTTCAGCTGGGGGCGACTAAGTTATGATTAATTATTCTTAGCTAGTTGCTAGCCATTTTGAATGATAATATGCAGCTAGCGATGATAGAATGAACCTTTATTTAGACTTAGTTCAATGAATTGCATGAAATTTTACATCTATCAGTATTGTACAGTATCCACATTATAATGTAAGGCATCCTGATTCTATTGCATACTTATCCGTGGAAAATCAAGTCGGCGCTGTCACGACAACACTAGATTAACCACTTATGCTGTCAGATAATTCCAACGAGCTTGACACTGATAATGTCTCGGTATCTACCGATGACGATCATGGAGCTGACGATGCTCCGGAATTCCTAATGACCAAATACTATTACAGTGGCACAAGTCTCAATCTAACCCTTCATTGTTTGGGCAGAACGAACAATTTACTAGGCCTCAAAGAAATTCATTCAGGACTATGTGAACACCACTCCCGGGGGAGAAGTCTCGCTCATATAGCAATGACCCAATGGTATTGGTGGCCGTACATACCAAAGGATGTTAAACGTTTGTTCGAGAAGTGAATGCCTTGTCAAAAACATGATATGTGATATGGGTCAAACTTCCCGTAATGAAGTGTCATCCAATCCATAAACCTTGGTCATTTGCAAAATAGGGCATTGACATTGTTGGTTTATTTCCGACAGCCCCGGCAGTGTTCGTTTCTTGCTCGTTGTAACAAATTATTTTACTAAGGGAGCTGACAAAATAGATAAGTTGAACGAAAAACTAGACAAAAATTTGTTCGTCTGTTTCCAGTTCAATAGTTTCTTTTTTGTTATTATCTTTGCACTTTTCAAGATTTGATGCTCAATAAAGTCTTTCTTTTACTTCAGTTCTAATGGTATCATTTTGTTTCTATCATAACATTATTATCGCTACAACAAAATCTGGCGAAGTTACCGCGTTTTGCTTCGTCAGTCTAAGTTTGAACGCTTTTACGCTCGCTTAGTTCGTTACTATTGCTACAACAAAATCTGACGAAGTTACCGCATTTAGCTTCGTCAGTCTAAGTTTGAACGTTTTTACGCTCGCTTAGTTCGTTACTATCACTACGACAAAATCAGACAAAGTTACCGCTTTTGGCTTCGTCAGTCTAAGTTTGAACACTTTTACGCTCGCTTAGTTCGTTACTATCGCTACGACAAAATCTGACAAAGTTACCACGATTAGCTTCGTCAGTCTAAGTTTGAACGCTTTTTACGCTCGCTTAGTTCGTTACTATCGCTACGACAAAATCTGACGAAGTTACCGCGTTTAGCTTTGTCAGTCTAAGTTTGAACGTTTTTACGCTCACTTAGTTCGTTACTATCGCTACGACAAAATCTGACGAAGTTACCACATTTAGCTTCGTCAGTCTAAGTTTGAACGCTTTTACGCTCACTTAGTTCGTTACTATCGCTACGACAAAATCTGACGAAGTTACCACGTGTAACTTCGTCAATCTAAGTTTGAACGCTTTTTACGCTCGCTTCGTCTGTTACTATCGCTATGACAAAATCTGACGAAGTTACCACATTTAGCTTCGTCAGTCTAAGTTTGAACGCTTTTACGCTCGCTTAGTATGTTACTATCACTACGACAATATCCGACTAAGTCACCGCGTTTCATTTTCGTTTTGTCAATCGAAGTTTGAACGTTTTTATACTTACTTAGTCTAATTTTGCCGAGTTAAGTTAGCATTGGGGGCATTTTTCTCTACATGGGGGCGTCTCGTTCTATTTCATTTCAACTACATAAATCAACAACATTGTCAGTTTTCCGCAGGTATGTTATCTGTCACAACAACAATATTCAATAGCAAACCCATACTTTATTTTTATTTTTCATCAAAAGAAGTTTTAGCTCTATGGTATTACATTCACACAATTACCTAATCAATTGTCTTTGTCAATTGTCTTACGGTCGCTCGATTAAATCTTCGTTTTCTTCTTCGAAATCTATATTCGCTTCGCTTAATTAGTACTTTCGGTTGACTATCTTCCGCATTAATTATTTTTTCTAAGGCATTGCGCCGCTCTTTCTCAACGAAACTTTTCGTCAGCTTCATTATTTTTTCTAAAGCATAAGCTTAACTTTTCCACCTGGGCGGAGAAGATCTGGCCTCTTTCCAATATATTTTGGCAGTGGAAACGTCTACCATATCCACAATTCAGCGGTTGGAGTTGACACATTCTCGATCCCAATGCACAACATATAGTTATATTCCATTCAAATTTGAGCTTACATAAAATCCAACCGCTAAAGACAACTCTTTAAGAAGTGTGGACAACAAATCACTTAGCAGTTAGCACATGTTTTTTAAAGATTTCATGCCCCATTTCAGATAACTTACTTGAACTTTTTAGCTACTTTTACAATGAAAATAGTTATCCGTTTATATGCAAATTCCACATAATCTCAAATGGGGCTGAAAACATGCCATTGACCACAAAGTATAACAGCTAACTAGGATTTCCGTAAAAACAGATTAGGTATATTCATTGGTACAAGCAATATTAAGAAAACAGAAAAGTAATACATAAGAGTCAATGCCATACCTGGTGGGAGAGACTGCTTCAGCTTATCAGCCTTCTCGGAATCAAACACACAAAGTGTGTACAAATACTTAGGACAACGAACCTTAAACTTGACAACATCCTTGCTCTTCTTTATCTTGACAGAATGAGCATCCTCCCTTCTTGTAGTGAGAAGGAAATCCTTAATCTCGTGAATTTGCTTCGGCTATCACAATAATAACACATTACGTTAACACAGTCTGAAATTCAATACTAACGAAAATAATAATAATAAAACTCAAGCCACCAAAGTCTCACAAAAATAAACATCACCCAGAATGTTTTTTAGCTCACAATCTATTGTTAGTGGTTACATGCAAAATAAAAAAAATGTTATAAGATTGAATCCTGATATACAACTTCAATGCCTTCAGTATTATATTGCATTTGGCATAACAACACACCCAAACACTCAATACAATCACAAATCAATTACTAATAAATAACATTGAAGATAACCCAGAGCACAACAATTTCAAGTAAGCTTTGTTTTTTCTAGGTATTATCACACAAATAAACATTCCATATATTCCATTTATTTTCCATAGTTTAGGGAATAAATGAAATGCAAAGGAATCACAAACCCACCCAAAGCCAGAATCTTGAAGCCTAAGGCTTTGGCTAGTGTTCTACACAATCTGCAAAATCGAAGATCTAAGATTTCAGACTACCATAAATCTCACCAGCCATGCTTCGAATTTGAAGAAGAAATGAAGAGAGTGGGAGTAAGTGTTGACTGCCAATGAAAGATGAAATCCAAAATCAAACCTGGATTTACAACTAGCAAAATGAAAGGCGGGGAGAAAAAAAACCCTAACAAGGAATAAAGGAGAAGATAAAGATAAAAATAACTAACCTGGTTCAATGATCGATGCAAAGAAATCCTCTTTGTAACTGAGATTGGAACACCGGTCGCAATACTTTTTCATCCCCGTAGCCCATTGGAAGTTTTTTATTTTGGATAAGAGGGGGTGTATTTGATATCGTCTTGGTGTAGAGAGCGGGTTTTTTTTTTTTTTAAAGAAAGAGGTGGGGAGCTAGTGTGTGGCAAGTTCAGAATTTTTTGGAGTCGTGGACAAGGGGTAGCTAGTAAGTGGCAAGTTTAGAATTTTTTCGAGTCGCCAAGGGGCACTAGCTTGTTTATAATCTGTTTAGGTCAGCCGGTTTTAAACAGTGATAATTAAATATACCAATTATAACTGGGCTATTAGAGCAGTCACAAGTAACACTAACTAATTATAGTTATGCTATTTTTGTTACGGTTCTGTATACGCAGGTGATAAAAACGTTTATAAAACAGTCACCAAAACCATTTTCTTCCATTTGTGACTGTTTTGAAAACAACAGTCATAAAAAAACTTTTTAAAACAGTCACAAAAGCCTTTTTTTTCTACTAGTGATTGTTTTGACATCAAAGTTAGACTGAAAATTGTTTTGCAAGAATGTGTTTTAGTTTCTAGATTTCAATATCCTACTTCAAGCTGGACATGTAGAGAATGTGTGCCGAGTCAGTAATTTACATGTCCTAATAGAATAGTTGGGTATTTTTACCATCTAGTTCTGGAGTCCTACCATTATTAGGACTATTCTTATATATCTACAGTATAACACTTGCACGACAAAGGAGGCTGAACGAACCAAGTTGACTTACATTCTCACTCAATGTTTTCTTTATAATTTACACTATAAAACTGTCAGGTTAGCTAACACTTATTGAACACTCCATTAATACTTTGCTAAAATACCCATTTTGAGATAAGCCCAAAATAGTTTGGTTAATTAAGACAATATTTCTTTCAGGCATCTTATCAAACATTTTATTAGCATCTTTTTGAAAATGATGGTTCTGGGTCAAATTCAACATACACTGTAACATCCCTTTGTTGAAACGCATAAAGTAAATTGGAAAACTTACCAGAAAATATGGCGAAGTGGTTGGAAAACACACACATGTCTTTCATCTTTAAATGAATTGCAGTTGAACTCAACTACAAAAAAAAAAAAAAAAAAAAAAAAATCCAATATTTAACTAAACCCAAATTTCATAAATAAATCACTAGGAAATAAGCAAATTATTTACCTTAATGGCTTCAAGACGTTCAAGCTGATGAAGTATTACAAAACAACTTACAAAATCACCAAAACAAAAGATTAATTAGTATATATGAAATCAAAACTTGGTTTTGAAAACACTAAAAAGAAGTGATTTTGTATTTGTGAGAGTGTACCTGCTTGGAGTGGGAATGAGAGAGGTGTGAGTGAGAGAGGGATAACATTTAAGTGGGAAGTTAAATTAGTTTGGGTGCCTGATATTTTGAAGAGATATGCAGATGGTTAACAACTCTCGTAATCAATCTTTTCTTTTCCGCTTATTAGAACTGGTGCTAGTACTCGATGGAAGAAAGTATAGTAGTTGTTTTGCTTTTTAGATATGTGCGTTAATTTTAATTTTTCAGAACTGATATAATGACCAAACTGACCTTGTGATATTTTGACAGTGAAAAATGTACATTCGTTAGACACGGGTCCTTGAAACAAGGTCAGTTTTAAGATGCGAGATTCACAAATAGTTCTCCACACATATACACCTTCTTAAGAAAAATACCATTTGTGACCGTTTCGAAAACTCACGTCACCAAAAACTTTTTAAAACAGTCACAAAAACCCTTTTCTGCTATTTGTGACCGTTTCGAACATAACAATCACAAATAACATTTTAAAACAGTCACAAAAGCCCTTTTTTGTACTAGTGGCAATAAAGCTCATTTCTCTTAGTTCCGCTTTGGATCCAAAATCTGCTTTGAAGTCCTTCCACATGTTAGAAAAATGGGTGTGCAATTGAAAGTTCAAAGTGCTATGAACACATGCATGGAACTTGGATTTGCGCAAATCCATGTATTAAGAAATGAATGAGTAATTTGTCTCCCAAGTTACCCCACTTGAGATGAAATGGTTAAGAAATGAGTTTGAAAAACACTTAGTCCCACATGAGAATAACACCAAAGAGTTGTTGAGTTTATAATGCCTAATTGCGGTTACTTGAGTTGGGCCCCAAGGGGTGGTACCACTAATTTTCTATGGAAACGAAACACAATCAAGCTCAACAAGAAACACACGCGGAGCACTGTCGGGTCAGCTCAGCTTGGGATTGGCATGGCTAGGTGGTGTGTAGTGTATATTTTTTTTGGAAAACCAATTTCTTAACAATGCCCAATCTATTTAGGCCCATAAGACTTACCCGTTTCTCTTGAAACAGTAAAGAGAGGAAAATCTTTTCGAAATGGTGCGAAGGTTCAAAACATTGCATTATGCCGAAAGATGCATCCTTTCGAAAGATGCAATAGTTCGAAACGTTGTATTATACCGAAAGGGTGTGTCCTTTTGAAAAGGTGTGACTGTTCGAAAAGGTACCACTCTACTATAAATAGCAAACATTTTGGCATGAAGAGACATCCCTTTCTGCATTTTTTTCCTCTCTGTTCTTAGTCAAAACACAATATTGAGTTCGTTGATTCTGTGGAATTAATTCAAGTACTGCTTTTCATATAAAGAAAAATTCGTTATATCTTGAATATGTCTTAAGGACATAGTCTGTACTAGTTAAAGCTAAAGTAGTTGTGGTTTATGTCACACCCCGAATTTCGATAGAATTCGGAAAAACAATAATTGTTCCCGACTCTTCGATCTTCGAAGTGTGACGCACTCTCAACTCCCAAAACCCCATAAACAGTTTAAACATGCGGATAATTTAAAAACCGATAAAAATTTCAAATTAACAAAAGTCCTCTTCATTACAAAAATTAACAAATGAAAATGGAAATAACCTTATCTCAACTGAAAATCTATATCACCTCAAAGGAAAATAAAGCCTATCTTGAAATGCGATGCTAACGCAAACCACAAGCAGCACCAACCTTCTTCAACATGAAACCTATCAAGACTTATCAACTATGTTCATTTAATGAACACACCTGATAAGCAAACATGCAAATCGGGTCAGCATTATAAAAATACTAGTGTGAGTAGCCCTAAAATACAACATATAATTATACATATATATACACAATCCATAAGGCCGTTAGTTCCTCCACCGAGGCGCCCTAACTTCTAACAACTAATACAACATCCTTAAGTTCAATAATTAAGGCAGGTAGTTCCTCCACTGAGGCGCCTTAACTTTCCACTAACCACACAACAAACTATACTCATACTAAATAAGGCATGTAGTTCCTCTATCGAGGCGCCTTAGGTTCGAACTAAACAAATAACCAACCAAGCATATTATATACGTACCGCATTTTATGCTCAATTACAGAGTGGGTCGTCTCTGCACAAGTAATTAGTTTGACCCACACTTCTGCAAAACCATATACAGTCATCTGTCTAAAGATACATCATTAACCAACACATTACCATAATTATAATAATTAAGGCTTTCTTTGCATGTCCCTAAAATCATGTCGTATCTATGTCTTACCTAGTTTCCCTGGCTACCATAATTGCTTCCCAACGCCGAACATGTACATCCACATGCCTCCCCTCATATAACGAACCACTCCGTGTGTAACTACCCTGAGCGGGATGCCGCACACCAGGTAACCCTCACACGAAAGCCATTATGTAAGTACTGCCACTATTCGGCATAAAATATCGCGCGTCTCGTTCTAATATTGCGAACGGAATAATCAAGCCACTATTCGGCTACGATTGCCCAACACATGGGTCAATCAACATCTTATATATACACCCTACACAAGGGCCAATCATATCACATACGCCCACACAGGGCAAATCACATGAGTTGTGGTAGTCAGGTTCTAGGATTTTCGTTACGTAATTTATTCAGGTGTCATACATTTATGACTCATAATCATTTCACTATATCACGTGCATGTCAAATACATTATTGCACTAAGCCACAATATTTAGAAATATCTCAATTATATCTCATAACCACTTTTATTCTTTCACGTGCCAATATATTATTGCACTACACCACACTCCCGTGGAAAATATCCACAAATACTCTACTACCTCCTAGTAGCATCTCACAGATAAAATAATTGAGCGTTTATACATTTATTCCTCCAAGACTATTGCATTTAATATATATATCCCAACATATTATATAATGTCACAATATTAACGTCAAATCCTAATTAGATAATGACAACCAAATTTATACAAGCTTCCACAACATTTTAGCATTTGATTTGTCTATACAATTTACAACATAAAATGTAGCACAATTAAACAGTCCACAGTCCACAATCAAATCCCAAAAATCTAAAGTCCATGAATCTAAGTCCGTATATAATTGAATACTCATAAAAACCTATATATCTAATTCTTATAAAAATTCCCCGATTGTTATATGCCCACATTTATGTACTTTATACACTACTCACGTCAAATCTTAATTAGATAATAACAAACAAAGTTATACAATATCGACAATATTTTATTACTACATTTGTCCATATTCTTAAATATGTGAAAATCTAGAAAAAAAATCAACATTCCACAGTCAATGGTCAACGGTCAAAGTCAAAGTCAACACGTCATTGTCAAAGTCAAACTGTCGTTTCCATGTTCGACAGGTTCAGGGTCATAGCCATGGTTCATGGCTAAGGGCAATGTGCATGTCTCATGGGCTCATGACCAAGGTAATGGTTAAGGTCATGGTCCGGACCCAAATAGCCAAGCCCAAACCCAAACCTTAGAACCCAAAAGTCTAAAACCAGCTTATTTATTCCACCTGACCCAATTGGGGACATAAGGACCAGCCCACATAAATTAGAAACTGGCCCAAAGAAAACTAATAGAATTGGCCCAAAACAAAACAAACTAAAATCGGGCCCAAAAACCAACTAAGGCCCAAGACAAAACCAAATAGTTTTAGCCCAAACAACTTAACCTAAACTGGGCCCAAACTAAACCAAATAAACCGGCCCATCTAATAAAACTAAAGGCTTTGGCCAAAGCCCAAGCCCAGCCGGTCATCTTCTCTATCAGCCACCACCAGTTCGGCCACTGCCAGTTCCGATCGCCCACCCATTTCAACCAACCGATTTTGATCCCCATAACAACCCCTACAACTTTAACAAAGCCAAAAACCTCAAATCCTTAAATCCAAACTTCACCAAACTAGATCTGGAAATAATTCCCGCCGCCATTAACGCTTGTTTCAAGCTTCCAATAGCCCATATTCGACCACCCTCACCCACTCAAACACACCCCCTCACAACCAAACCTTTGGAGTGTAATCAACACCCAAATCGAACCTCCAGGCTCACAACTGTCGACGCCATTAACGTCTCCTTCCAAGCTCCAACAGCCCCCCACCACTCTACAACACTCAATCAAACATCTACAACCAACAATAGACCAACCCACTATACAAAATCACAGTTCAAACTACACAAATCCACACCACCAGTATCGCAGTATCAACCTTGGATCCGACCGCCATTGTCGCGTCCTTGTGCTTGTCAGCACCCTACATCCCCCAAACATCAACCCACAATCTTCCCCTACCACCAACAGTTTTACCCAATCCCACAATCATAAACCAACGTCACAACACAGTAAATATAACAAGAAAGGTTCAACTAAATACTGGTCGTTTTCTTGCTGTTGGACTCGCGTCGCCGAAATTGATGAATCTCCGGAGTTCCAACCGTTCCAACAGTTTCAATAATCTAAGCAAAAGATACACTAGTATTACCTAGTTTAACAATTCGACAATATCGCCGAATAACTACAGCCGAACAAACAGAAAATGAACCGAAACATTTGACAGTAGAGTTTTGTCTATATACCAGTAAAACTCTAGATTCCGTGAAATAGAAAAACTATCTACTCACCTGTATTAAAAGCTCGATGAATTCCTCCTAGTCCGAATCGTCGCGCTCCACACTCTAGCAATCCAGCTTCTATCTCTGCCTCCATTTTTATTATTTTTTTATTCTCCAAGAACCCTATTCTCTAGAACAATGTGATTATATACTTGGGTTTGAAACCCAAGCCCAATACAAACTCGGGCCCAGAAACCAGGCCCACATATCCCAAATCCAATCCAACAAATTTTATATAAATAATTAAATTAATTAATAAATAAATAATTACGTATTTTAAAGACGGGCGTTACAATTTATCTCTATAACCATGAGAGACTGTTAGCTTGGTTGCGGAAGTTGACAGGAGGTAGAGAGTTACAGTACAAATCTTGTGTAACCAGGTTTGCTACTCAGTTTTATACATTGCAAAGCATGTAGGAGAATAGGCAAATGCATGTATTATTTGTTTATGGATATTGGAGAAAGAGTGATTTTGCAAAAAAAAAAATCAACGGAAAAATAGTTGAGAGAATAGTCGCAAATGAGTCGTTCTGGGATTATATAATATTATTTCTCTTGTCAAATGATGGCCCTATTAGTGGATGCTTTGAGAATGGTGGATAGAGAAGATAAGCCGTGTATGAGATATAAGCCTTTGAGGAGGGCTGAGGACCAAATTCAAAAGAACTTGGGGTTTGACACATGGACATGGACGAATGTGAAGACCATTATTGACAAGAGGTGGGAATATCAACTCCATCGTCCATTGCATGCAGGTAACAACTTATAAAGTTTATCTTTTTTAAAAAACAAATCAGCAAACATGGATGTCGATCAACTTGAGTTATATATTAAGTACCAACTCCAAACATTTTGGTATGATGAAATCGGGTTCTAGCTAAATCCAACAATCTATTTCAAGAAAACTAAAGCTAATATGGAGACAAACAATGTTGTTAATTAAGGCGAGTCTTTTTAAAGCTATGACAATACTTATATCTGAGTCCAAGTCGGATAAAGAAATGGATCAACTGAAACTTTATAGAGATGTAGATGGGACATTTGAAATAAAGTAGTCCATCGTAACACAGAGATTTTGTGCAACCTTGTAAGCTTTCATTTGATATGATACTTTTATTAAGTAGTATTTTGATTGTATATTTTCAAGTAGCAAATATTGACTTTAACATCATCGTAACATGTTAAATATAGATGAATGTTGGTTGGAATATGGGAGTGATGCTCTTAGACTTGCAAAATATATATGCGGTTAAAACGTTATAGCAAACATGTAGTGTATCACCATGTGAATACAACTGGAGTTCCTTTGATAATGTAAGTACATTACGGTGTCCAAAACCACATTAGGTATATAGCGGTTATCTATATGTAATTATTTTAAAATGCTTTCTTTCTTTCCTTATCTTATTTTAGTTACATTCAAAGAAGAGGAATTGTAATAACCTGCCCCATCCTACCACGTCGATATTATCCCCACTTAGTCACTGCGGATATTCGACAGTGTGAGGTTTTAACTTTGGACAACTACTTCCTAGGAGGTCAGCCATCCTTGGATTACTCCCGCTAAAGCACACTTAACTACGGAGTTCCCACAGAATCTGTAGCCAAACATTTCAGAAAAGGCCTCGACGTTAGGATTCAGCATATCAATTACTTAAGCCCTAGATAGATCTCGAACAGCTTCCCAAGTGGTAGAATGCATATCTGGCGCAACCGTCACCCCACAGGATAGGTGCCTTTTCAGATACCTGACGCAATCTCTCCCCATGGGATAAGTGCTTTTTCAGTGTACCCCCATGGGGTATTACATTCTCCCCATATCAGGAGAGAGCCGTCCTCGGTTTTGATACCATTTTGTAACGATCCACCACTTCCTACCACGTTGATACTATCTCCACTTAGCCAATTATAAGGTTTTGACTCAGGACAACTGCTTTCCAAGAGGTCACCCATTCTTGGATTACTCCCACCGAAGCACGCTTAACTACAGAATTGCCACGGAATCTGTTGCCAAATGTTCCGCCACGACGTTAGGATTTGGCAGATCAATTACTTAAGCCCCAGATCTTGAAAAACTTCCTAGGTGGTAGAATGCATATCTGGCGCAACCGTCACCCCACGGGCTAGGCACCTTTCCAGATACTTGACACAACCTCTCCCTATGGGATATTACAAGAATTGCCTTCTTCAATCAAAATTGAATGATCTTGTTTACATTCAATACAACTGAATGCTAGAGAAGCGATTCAAAGAAAGATTTGGCAACATTGATAGTGATCCAATTATTTTGAAGGAAGTTGATGAAAATGATGATGGGATCATACCAAGTAAGATGCAACTTGAAGAATTTGTGATGGAAGGTAATGACCTTACTTGGGATCGACTTTGAGCAGCGAGAGGAACCGATAGTGATGTGGGGCAAAGTATAAGGAATATAACTAGAAACTCAATGACAATTTGTAAAGTCCTGAATTCTTATTAAGAGTAAATTAGTAAAAGACACGTGAACCTTAGGGACGATTACATACGTGGCCAGTCGGATAGACGTTTAGCATGACGTAACGTAAAGTAATTTAACACTGACCGAGAAAAACCAAGTTAGTTCAGGAAAACCACTTGGAAAATTCTAAGATTTCATATCACTGGTTACTTAGAATATACGAAGATCGGAAAAAGAAGATAAATAATAAGTGATAAAATAATTTGATACAGGATAAATTCGTGTGCGCATAACTAAATACTTGCATAGTCAATAGGAGTCTGTCGCCTGTAAACCCGGAAACTGTAGAACTGGACAAGTCCTTTGATGACAGCGTCGCAATTACTGTATAGTGTGCGTGAACTTGGGCGTTGCACACGAGAGCGTGTGATCAAACCCTTGTTTGATACTAAATTACAATGTAAGGGTAAGATGGTCTTTTTACCCAAACCTTAGAATTATCCAAAAACCAAAATCGCACCAAATTTTTCCCCATTTCGCCAATTGAAAACCTAGGAGAGAGAAAACCAAATTCGATCAATTTCAATCGATTAAAACCTCAATTCTTCACACCCAAACCTTAGAAACCTTAAACTCAAGTGTGAGGATTCGAAATTACTTGGAATCGCGTCGTACCAAGGTAAAAGGTGAGTTTAATTTCTTCCTAAATAGATATTTAAACTAAATTTCAATGGATTAGGAGTGTATGGATGAAATGAATTGAATTGGGGGTGTTGAATTTCGACAGTAGCTTGTTGGGAGAAGATAGAGTTGGGTGAAATTAAACGAGTGGAGCAGAAAGCTAATGAGCTATTCTTACTAATTTGGTAAGGATTACTGTATATTCAATATATTTTAGAGAATTGATGTTAGTTTTATGCTTTGTTAAGATCATTTTGAATTATGATTTAAGGATGAAGAACACCCACTTAGTGATTAATAGATTTAAGGTGAATTGAGGAGTGGAATTTGTTTGTAGTTAGAGTTGGGAAAAATCGTAATCGTTAGTGGAATTGATAGATATGATTAGTGTGGCATAAAGGCCTGTAGAGACCGGTCAGAGTAACAGTGTTAGAAATGGCCTGTAGGGTTGTTAACAGTAGTTGTAGGAAAGGATACCTGAAACCAAATTCTTAGCGTCGAGATTTCTTCTCGGCTTGCGTTAGATAAGAATTTCTCGTTAGTTGATCAATTATAATAGCCTACTTATATATATGATGTTATAGGAGTAAATATGAGTGGATTCGGTTAAGTGGGATTCGAGGAGAAACGGAGCTTGCTAAGGTAGGAACCTACATACCAATATATAGCCTACTTATTTTCATGCATGATTTGAATTGTTTAAATTGATAAGAGATAGTTTGCGTATCAACCATGCATGTATATGTGATATTCATATTTTGCATTGTATTTTCCTCGATATAAACTAGATATATGGATAGCTTTCGTGTGAAATGATTTTTATGAAATCTAGGTAGCTGGGATTGTTTTCTTTCATTAAAAGAGAAAAAAAACTAGTTTTGGGAAGGGTTGATAGTCTCTTGTCTCAGGAAGGAGAAAGAGAGATGGATTTTCTATGTGGGTATGGATTACCCGATTGTTTGTAACTATGTGTGAGGTTCTGGATTGCTCTATGGATATGGTTGTTGTTATTTTCGATGATTCGCCGTTTGGGAATCATCGGTTGTCATTTACTATGATTGGCCCGTTTGGGAGTTATAGGTTGTATTGAATCGACGGTTAGGAATCCAAGAACTCACACATACAGAACCAACAGTTTTAAAAGAAAAACTAAATATGTATCTATAGTATTTGGAAATAACCGGTAATACGAGTATATATATATATATATATATATATATATATATATATATATATATATATATATATATATATATATATATATATATATATATATATATATATTACTATGCTTATCACGAGGGGATTTAGAAAAGGAATTGTGAATTCCTATAAAGAAGGAACTGTTGTCGCATTTCCAGAGACGACAGTTCGCTCTAGGATTCCAACTGTGGTGTACACCTTTCGAGGTGGTGGACCATCTTTAAAGGGATGCATCACAGGATGTAGTCCGGGAATTCCTTTTCTACTTTTCTAGATAACCATGTTTGCACGTGTCACGCTGTATGATGCTTAGCTTGTGTGAGGTTACATGCTACCTCGATGAGGTTTAGATGTGAGGAGTGAGAGTTTAGTCTACTCCTGGATGTGTGTGGGATCCCGAAAGCGTCGGCGGTCGCCGGCGGTTGACCACCGTAAGTTAAGTGACAGCCCGTATGGGGGTCGTGGTTACAAGGCCCACCTGAGCCCTAAAAGCTTTGGGGATTTTGTGTGTACGAACACAACAATGACATTTCAGCTCCTTGTCGGTAAAATTAGGAAAACAACGGTGCATGGTTTACACTGGGAAGTACTGAACCGAGATATCCTGTGACTGGGGCTGAGTACCAGTCGTACCCTCACCATTCTAATAGGATGCAGCGACCACAATAGTTGTATGATGTTTGTGAAAACTATATTTTGAATATTAACGAGGCATGTCGAAATGATTTCTGCTAGTTAGTGATGTATTATATAATCACGATATTTGGATATTATTATGGAAACCTGCATGTTTTAAATGTTTTGCTATAAGTAGTCTATTTATTGGTTATGTGCGTTTCTACTGGACATAGTTGTTTGCTCATCCTACATTAACATTTCAGGCGAACTAGTTGCGGAGGAGGCTTTTCCTACCACTAGTGAGGATGGTTATGGGGATTTGGATGGCTTCCCCTATGCTTGATGAGGGGCAGAGTCAAGTTCATTTTGGGTTGTATAGAGTCTAGTTCATTCTTTTGTTGTATATATAGAGAGCTGGTTCATTTTGATGTACTAAACGATGTATTGGAGTAATAGTTACACTTAAACCTTTTGTGGATATAGTTGTACATCACTGTTGCGTATGAAGTTAGTTTGTATATATATGGTTGTTGGAAGGATGAATTATGAAATGTCCAGGTTTTTCGTATATGAAACGTCGATAAAACAAAGGAAACTCTGCCTAAATTTTAATAGAATTGGGATAATGACTGCCTCGAGATTCATCTCTACGTCCTCGGGATGTGTGATGGGTCTTGGGGTGTGACACAATTGTAGATGAAGAAGATGAGATGGACTAGCCTTGGAGGTTCATACAGAAGGTAAAGAGCACGGTGAAGGAAGTCGAGATGACGATGATGTTAATAATGATGCTGATGATATTATATCAAAATTGGAGATAATTAATAGTCATTATTCATGGATGTCTTTGCTGGCATTTTAGCATTTTGAGGTTTTCAGTTGACCTGTTGTCTATTTGTTTGAACTATTAATACTATTGAGTATGGAGAATTGTTTAACTTTACTAAACTAAACATTTTTGTGACTGTGATATGGTCATTTTTATGTTCTTAATTGGCTCATTATGTTGGTATTTCAATGTTAATTATATTTAACATGTATATTGTAAAGAAATATAGTGTTATGAAAATTTGCCCGATCACCGATTAATTCTTGATCGATTTCCAATTTAACTGCATAGGAATTACATTTATCGTGATTGAATTGATTCTCACAATCGGATTATGAGAGATTACTTTATGCAAAACCCGCAGTATCCATTTGATGTGTTCCGTAGGAGATTTATGATGCAACGCCATCTCTTCCTTCGAATCTTCAAAGCCATAACAGACTACGACGACTAATTCACATATAAGGCGGATGGTATTGGAAATTCATGTTTGACGGGTATGTAAAATGTGGTTTGTTGTTTGTATTCATTTGTTTGCATATGAGTGTGGTGTGGATGTTTGGGACGAATACATTCAAATTACAAAATCTACTCTTTTCAAAATCGTGAGACATTTTTGTGATGTCTTGATGACAATCTTTGAAGAAGAATATTTGACATCTCCAAATGAAAAAAAGATTCAACGTCTACTTTAACAAGGTGGCTTTTCGAGTATGCTTGGAAGCTTGGATTGTATGCATTGGCAATGAAAATTATGTCCTAAAACATGACATGGTACACATGTACGACATAGGTTCAAAGAAACGTAAGATAATTTTGGAAGACGTTGTCAATAGAGACTTGTGGATTTGCCACACATTTATTTGATATGGTGGTTTCAAGCAATAACGTCAACGTATGTCTGGAAAACAATCTCTTTTTGGCAACTATTATTTTTTATCAATTGTTCATGGATAGCCAACAATATCGCGGATAGCGAAAAAAAAGAAGCCAACAACATCGCAATTTCATGTCTCCCATCTCCTAAAAAACATTTAATCATACACTTCATGAGTAATAGAGAAAATATGGATTTTGTATATAAAAAAAAACAATTTTAAATCTGATGTGGCACCCTTTTTAGCAGCTCCCTATTGGACTCGCTCTAAATTATTAAGAATACCAGCGACGAAGTCCATTGGATTCTAATAGCCCACTAGGCCCATGAATGAGAAAAACGAAGATTCCAGAGCTGAATTTTGAGCGGTTTGACAACCAAAACAGGCAGCCGAACAACGATTCCATCCATCCTTTTAATTCCTTGACAAAAATATATATTCTTCCAACCAAGTACCCAACTAGCCAAACTCACGTCATCATAATAACAACGTAAAAAACCCAGCCTACACCGTAACCTAGTCTAATAAAGCAGAACCCAACAAAACAACAAAGAATAAAGACACGTGTCCATCTCCAGTCTTGCAATGGCAGTAGATAGAGAAAAGGTATCTATATAGAAAGTGGGCGGTCTGAAAAAGCTAACCATCATATATATCATAATAATAGCTGGTATTATTCCCTTAACTTGATCGCTAGGTTTTGGTAGAAATAAAAAAGGAGGAGAGAGAAAGAGAGAGGGAGTTAAATACCTTTTCTGCCCCATCTGGAGAGGCGAGGAGGAAGGTTATGCCGCAAGGCGTTTTATTACAACAGGTATAATATATATCAATTAATCAGTCAAACGTTTTCTTGTAATCGATTCGAGATCTGATTTTTTTTTTTTCTGAATCTAATCGGTCAATTGTTTGGTCGATCTCCTTTTTAATATTATGGTGGCGATCTTTGATTGGTTTGTTTTTAGATCTCTAGCTGCAATAATACTCTATGAATGAATAGATATTTGATCTTTGATTGTATTTTGTTGAGTCAACTTTTATCAAATCGGACATATTATTTGAAATTCATTGTATCCCTTCTTCATTGGTGATGAAGAGAAGAAAAGGTGCTCGAACATAACATTGCACTTGTGATGCCAAGATCTCATTTTTTTTCTTTTCCTCCCCCAAGTTATATTAATTGTGTTACCCTGAGTCTTCAACAACGATGTCATGTCCAGCTATGGACACACTGTATTTTAAAAATAATCCGTGTCCACACATGGACACATTTTGTGTGTGATATACCTCATTTTATGATATTTTACTGGGTTAATACGAACACACGTATCCGTGTCAATGTAACTCAGCAAAATACCGTATGCTTTTTGTATCATTGTTAGAAAGTATACTGTTGTTGGAGTTGATTTATTTAAAGCTTGTGATGTTTTTGTTTGGTATGTTACAACTTGGCTTTTGTTATTATTATTTTTATTTCGTTATAGAAGTGGTGATCAGTTTCAATTATTTGATAACTCTGATAACTGTTGTGATTTTCACATTTATTACGTCAGTCATTTGTCTGTTTATATTTCATTTATAGTTGAACTTTAATGAGTATTTTCCAAGTGTTGCCTATTAATTGAAACTTATGCCCTTTTTTCTTCCCAGGGGTTGTTCAGCTTTGATCCAAAAGGCTTTACTTTTTCTTCAAAAATATGGAGCAAGTGCATATCTGGTCGAATTGCTACCAGTACCGGGTTTTGCCATTTCAGGAGGTCCTTGATTGGTGGTTTCTCATCCTCGGATCATTTCTACTTGTTTCTTTTGTCAACTGCACTTAGTGGACAGCTACTTAGCGATAGCCTCAGAAGGCCCAATGCATATCTATTCTGAAAATCGTGTTGGATCCAAATTCCGAATAAGTTAGTAAATTGTATGTTGTCATATCTAATTTGCAATAAGATTCTTACACACTTACGATGTCAAGTATTTTTTTGCCAGTGCATTGCAAGCACAGATTCTTCTTGAAATAGTCAGGAAGACATCCTGCGGGGTACATCACCTTTTTTTTTGTTTCTGTAATGCAATGACTTGTGGTTGAATTTATACTGTCAAGTACTAATTACAGATTTATATATGTTTTTCTCACAGGGTTAAAGTTTGTGATCGAGGAAGTGAAAAGTCTTTTACATAGTTGTTAGTCAACAAGGCGTTTGCTTCTTTACTAGTCAGACTTTGAAGTTTTCAACTGTTACTGTCATCAGACCTTTCAGTAGGGTTAGCATGGCAGGTTAATGGTGAACTTCGGATCCTTCTCCCCATACAGTAGATTTTAGGTTACCATTTATAGAAGAGATTCAGCTCCAAGGTGTCCTCATGTTAAGTATCTTTAAAGTTGGCAAGCAAGCTTGTTCGTTTCCTTTCTGTGATTTGTGTCAAGATGCTATTTGGCATGCAACTTCATCTACCATCAGAGTGCACTTATGGTACTGAAACTTTCCCAGTAGATCCTGTGAACAAGCACATAAACCATGCCCATCAGAAGAGCTCTTCTTTTCAGTTGTTGCATGTTGCTTGACTAACAGTGGAGCTGGTCGGAGAGTTTTCTGTATCTTATATCATTATAAGTAGCTATTAGCTATTACTTCCCCACTTTCTTTACTACAATAAGGAGGAAATACATATTTGAGTTCTTTGGTGTTCACAATAAACGATGGACCGGTGAGTTGATTACTTAATACTTTTTTTTCTTGAATTTCAAAAGAAAAGAGAGTCAACATCATTATCCCTGATTATGCATTGAATTGTGTTGATGTTATAGGTACAAGATAATTAAAGAAGTTGGTGATGGGACTTTCGGGAGCGTTTGGCGCGCTATAAATAAGCAAACTGGTGAAATTGTATGTGTCTAGCCTTTCTTGTGTTTTTCCATCGTTTTTTAAGTCTGGTAAATTTATAACTGCTATAACCCATGACAGGTTGCCATCAAGAAAATGAAGAGAAAATACTATTCTTGGGAGGAATGTATAAACCTTAGGGAAGTGAAGGTAATTTTGGTTATTTTGTGTGTTATGTGTTTGCTCTCTTCTCTTGGTTTTGCTTGTTAATATATCGTTTTTCTTTGCAGTCATTGCGAAAGATGAACCATCCCAATATTATCAAACTCAAGGAAGTAGTTAGAGAAAACGATATCCTTTACTTCATTTTCGAATACATGGTATTTTCTACGAGCACTCTCTAACACTACCCCTACCTTGTATTATGTTTGAACGTTTTCTTACATTTCTGGCATTCGTGTGTTGTGTGTTAGGAATGCAACCTATACCAACTTATAAAAGATAGGGGAAAGCTGTACTCAGAAGCTGAAGTGAGAAACTGGTGCTTCCAAGTATTTCAAGCTCTAGCATACATGCATCAACGGGGATATTTCCATCGTGATCTTAAGCCTGGTGAGCTTTTCGGTTTGTGACCTTAGGATGCTTTTATGCATAGTTATCAATATTGTACGATACACGATATGTATCAATATCGAAAGCAAATCGATTCGTATCACACTAGTGTATCGAAAGTTTTATGTATCGCACAACACATGGAGGGTATCGTATGACACGATACACGATACATTCTATATCGAGCGATACACTTCAAACACGTGAAATATTTTAAAAATTAATGAGTTTTTAAGATTTAGCTTTTTCTTCTTCTTTCTAAGCCTTAGAAAACCATCTAAGGTTTTAGGATATGATAAACAACAATTGTAATTCAAAAAAACTAGCTTACTCATCTAACTGCTAGCTTATCCCTTCATGTCTAATACTAATTTGGGCCTAGTGGGTGAAAATGATAATGATGACATTTTGTACCATACACTAGTAGTATTGTGTGTGATAAGACTATTTTTGTACAAAACTTACATACACATGCACAAAAACATATAAAACTATAACCACGAGTCTTCACTCTTTAATCCTTAATACCCTTTTGTACAAAGTATGAATTTATTGCATATATATATATATACTCAAATAACTCATATATACATATTTTTTTATAATTAATTTTAAAAAATACCGTATCTTACGATACACGATACAATACATGGTATGATATGCCAAAATGGAAAACAATATATGATACGATATACGATTTGACAACTATGCTTATAAGTGTATTATGTTATCTTCTACTAATAAAAAAAAAAATTATGGGTAATTCCATCAGCTATTCTAAACACTATTACTAGATTCTTCAGTAAGATCTATAAGATTTTGTTTTTTTAACTTTTTATTTATTTATTTTTTGGGTGGGGGGGGGGAAGAGAATGTTGATGCTTTGATTTTGAGTAGTGTTTAGTATATCGAACTTAACGTATTTTCCATTTGTTTTCTTTTTACACCTCAGAAAATTTGTTGGTCACAAAAGAATTAATCAAAGTTGCTGACTTTGGTCTTGCTCGAGAAACATGCTCTCAGCCTCCGTTCACAGAATATGTATCAACTCGATGGTGAGTTTCTAGGGTGATGGTAAATTTTTCTTTTTCGTAACTTCCTTTATCGTGGTTTCCCCATAACCTCACATGCATATTTCTCAGGTACCGAGCACCAGAAGTTCTGCTTCAGTCCTCCACATACAATTCTGCAGTTGGTTTGTACTTGACCTGACCCAGTAAATCTTATTTCTGTACGTGATTCAAAATGTATATTCATATTTTTTTTGTTTTCAATTTTTTGTTCACTAGATATGTGGGCGATGGGTGCTATCATGGCTGAACTGTTCACTCTTCGTCCTCTTTTCCCTGGTTCAAGGTAGCGCTCCATAATACTGCTCTCTCTCTCTTTTTGTTACTAGTCTGGTAGAACACCTAAAACTAATATTTTTTAGAGATTGATGATGTACTTGTAGAATATAAGGATTTTTGTGGTAACTATTTTTTTCCGTCCATCCCTGCTTGCAGTCTTGATTAACTTTTTTTTTGGTCACAGTGAGGCGGATGAAATTTACAAGATATGCAGTGTTATAGGTAGTCCTAACCAGAACTCATGGGCGGATGGCCTTCAGCTTGCCAGTATGATAAAATATCAATTTCCACAGGTATGAATTGATACTTCTCAGGTGGAGGTTCCTTTTTTGTTGTTGCGTGGCATGCAGTAGTTCCTTCAATACATCATTCAGTGAGGTTGGGTATAACTAGAATGGCTATTTCGCCTTTGGTCCCCATTTTTTCATTGCCAGTGTGGTTTTATGGTCTTTCAGTGTGATACAATCTGTTAACAAGGAGATATGAATGGTATAGACTCATATGCCAAAAGCCTAACTTTAAGTAGTGGACACCAACCATGCCATGGAATGAGCAGAGCTTTACCTAGAAGCTAAGAAAATTTTCAATGGGGGTTTTGCACAATGAGCAGGGCTTTACCTAGAATCTAAGAAAGTTTTCAATGGGGGTTTTGCATGAGAACGATTTTGTAAAAGCTGAAAATCCTGAAGTTATCCCTTGGTTACTTATTACCGTGTACAAATGGACACCTAAGTGATTATTCTAGTTTTCCTTGTGCACCCAAATGGAATTAGTGGAGTTGGTTCTCATATTGGTTTGGAGATTTAAAAGTGGTGATGGAGAATGTGACGAAAATATAAACAGCCTTATCTAGCTGATACATAGGCTTCTCGCACTGTGGTGACTGCCTTTAGCTTTAATATATTATTGCCAAACCTCAAGCCAGTGCCCACATATTAAACAAATCAAAATTTTACAAGGGAAATGATGGGTACATGTGTACACTGTTGGGGCTTGTTGACATAATGATGTATTTGCAAAGTTCTAGAGCCCAGTGGTCACATTCAGCCAACTACAGTTTTTTCAGTCTTCCTTCTGATTTTATCATTTTATGCATACTTTTTTTCTCATCCTAATCGTGTGAAGTAAATATGATCTACTTACACAATAGGAAAGCCTCCTCTTTAGTTGATAAATGTTGGTGTTAATCTCACATTGCAGTTTACAAGTGTGCATCTTTCAGCTTTGATACCTTCAGCAAGCAAAGATGCAGTTAATCTGATTTCGGTATGTGCCTTCTGAAACTGCTTAGACCTCTGATTTTGCTAGTACTGTATACGTAAACATTCGAGTGCAGACATTCGACTTGAATATGTTGTCAATTTAACACTCAGAGTTCATGTGTGCTTTGCGACCTTTGCAGTCTCTTTGTTCTTGGGATCCGACCAAGAGGCCAACAGCTGCGGAAGCCCTTCAGCATCCTTTTTTTCAGGTGTTTTTCTGTTTGTAGTTTTTTATATATGGCATGTATAGTAACATGCTCGGAAACTTTGAACATGGATTTTTCCCACTTAATTTTGACATTCCTTTTGATATAACAGACCTGCTTCTACATTCCCCCATCGCTTCGCTCCAAAGTTACAGCCCCTAGAACTCCTCCAACAGGTCTGTATGCTACTTATTTATAAGGATTAAATGCTTTATCATTGTGTACTGTATATCACATTATCACATTCTTAATATTTTTTGTTTGTCATAATATGCTAGTTGGTACGAGGGCCACCTTAGAACAGAAGAGTGCCAGAAGATACCCTGGAACGCTACCCAATAGCAAGCCTCCCAGCTGCATCTCTTCAGCAAAGATGAATGCTTCTGTTGGCGCAGGTGATTTTTATGCATTCAATTTTCATTTAATAGTCGAAGAGATATTCCGCATAGAGGAACCTTTCATTGGTTGTTCTTTTGTATTTCATCAATCCTTCTTCAGCTCCATGAAACTATTTCAATGACTCGTGAAACTACTAAGTAGTCAAAGCTATAACAGCTTGAATTAGGACTAGATTCTGCTCAGGTCATTGTGTTATTGCCCAAGACTGTGGTCCTTTCTTTTGCTTCTCTGACGGGGAACTCATATGCTATAGTTGAGTGCTGGAAAAAGCGATAAAAGTATGTTTGATTGGTGGAAAAGATGTTTCCCAAACAACAAAATATTTCAATTGTGGGATTGCAAAATTGGGGAGAGAAGGTGAGGAAATTCTGGAAAATGCATTGTCCATAAACTAGGCTGTTGTAGTTTTCCATTCCTGATAGTTTGTATTATTGTGGAGAGATTGTCAGAATCAACAGCTTAATCAAAGAGGAAAATATTGAAAAAAGTACTCCTAGAATTCTTAGCAGTAGTAGGAGAGATACACAGAAGAAAGAAGGTTTGTGGCAGTTTCTTTTGAACTGTTACTGAATGTATGACAAATTAGTTTTACACAAATCAAATACGCCTGAGAAGAAATTAATTGTACGTGCTCCTGAATATGCCACAGGGCGGGTAAGAGAATGATTTCTTTAGTGGATGTATACAGGAAAACTAATAGGTTGGCGCCTTGGCTTCTAATGTACCTAGTTGTAGGTATATAGAGATTACCCCTAGCTCCTTTTCTGAGGATGTCAAGAAAATTATTTTTGAGGATGCTAGTGGGAAACTCTATGAAAGGATTGTAATGAGCTAGTCTTTTATTATTAATGAAAGGGGTGGGGGACCTCGATAAAAAACCCGCTTGCTGATAAAAAAAAAGAAAAAGAAAAAAGAGAATGATTTCACATTTGATATTTTGAATGATTGAATGTTTTGGCAGGTGTGCAAAGGAAACTCAACATGGATCAACAGGTAACATATAATGATTCTTTTACAAAATTTTTTGGTTAATCATATGATGTTTGACGGCGTCTCATTCTTGGCATTATGTGGTTAAATGTAGGGAGCAAATAATGATGATAAACTCTTGAAGAGCAGTGCTAAGAATCCAAGATATCGACCTCCTGCAAGGAACAGCCCAAGTCAGTTTTCTCTCCATCTCTATCCACACTATATAGAACACCTCCTTAGAGGATGAGTTAAAGGCTGCAATTTTGTTCACTCTCTTTTTTGTGTATCAGATTCTCTATATGCGAACAAAGGTGCACGTGGGCTTGTATCAGATACGGCTGAAAAGTTTGCCCAAGTAAACCTGAACTCAGGCAAATCTCATAACCAGCCGCAGGCGGGTCCACGGCCTATGAAGGCCCCATGGTTGACTGGCAATGATTTGGTTCGTTCTCATCTGGTTCCATCCGGGAGAAGTTACTCTAGGAAAGTTGTGGGATGAAGAAAGCGCTTTAAAATGGTTAACTAAGAAGGGCTATTGTTTGCTTTGGTTACTTGTCCGCTTTTGTGCAAGTTGGGAGCATATGCTCCGTCCAACTTTTGTGAAAATAATGGTACTGTAGACAAGATCCTATACATTTTACAGTTGTGGTATTTGTGGTATTTGTCTGCCCGATCACGGTATTTGTGATATTTGTCTGCCCGGTCACTATGGTACTCGACGTATTAATGATTTAAGGATCTGTTGTGAGTATAGCTTGTGTGATTACCTTTTAAATTGTTCTGTTAAGCTCTGAGCTTGTGTGATTACCTGTTAAATTGTTCTGTTAAGCTCTGGCTCAACGTCATCCAATGTGGTAGAGCTATAAGCCCAGAACACGGACGAGTTTTGCAAGTCTTGAAAATGCAACTAGGACAGTTCTCCTTAGGTTAGATTTTAAAATTTTGTAGATATAAAATATGAGGAGCTTATATATATAGAGAGATGGTTATATGAACTCCACCTTATGGTGACTGCAAACTTACTCACTCCTAAAAATGAATTTACCAAATGATCACTCCTAAAAATGAATTTACCAAATGAATTAACGGTTAATTTTTTGTGGATGTATACATCTCAAGATGAAGAACACTTCTACCAAAAATCATTCAAATGAATGTCTAACTCTCATTCAAATGAATGTCAAAACTCAAAAGTTGTATCGAAATTAAAAAAATTTGAACGGTGGGATAATTTTATAACGTTCTAAACAATTTTTTTATGAGATTGTACATTTTCAAATGAGCTAATTTTTTGTGAAGATAATTTCTATTGTGTGGAGAACAATTATACTAAAAATCAGCTTCTAATTCATTGAGTTAAGTGGTGGAGTTCGTTTTAGTGGAGTTCATATAACCATCCCATATATATATATATTATACAGCCCAGCTCTTAAAAGGATTTTAAATAAGTACAAAATCTAAAACACCACAACTTCACCTACAAAATGATTTAAATCCTAATCTTTTGTCTATATGATCTACTAATTATAAAGAACATCTCTACAAAAATTTAACTCGTTTGACAATTTTTAACATTGACAAAAGATGATTGCAAAAACTATACATTTTTGGACCTTTTATATATATATATTCAAAAGTATAAAACAATTTTATCTAAATTAGAGAATATCAAATGAGTTGAATTTTTGTAGAGATGTTTTTATGGTTAATAGATCATATGCACAAACGATTAGAGTTTAAATTATTTTGTAGGTGAAGTTTTTGGGTGTTTTAGATTTGATATTTATTTAAGTTTTTTTTAGGAGCCAGTGTATATATATATATATATATATATATATATATATATAACCTATCAATGATTATGATTATGATCCTGTGTGCCAAGTTGGAACCAAGACTGCTCGAATCTTATGGCGATTAGAAATATGTATTAATTTTCTGTTTGGTCTAGATCTACTGCTCCAAATTAATTTGAAGTTAAGTGACATTAAGCTAGGAATTTCGTTCAACAGAAATTTACCACATGATGTAAGGGTGTACTGTATACACTAAAAAGTAAAAACACGGAAAGGATAAACAACAAAAATACGGGCTGGGTAGAAAGTTCCAATCTCTAGGCTCTTACCCCTCAATGGTTAGGCACTTAGGCCTGCTCTTAAATCTGTGGGTTTCAGGGCTTTTATTTTTTGCAATGACTTTTTTGGGTGCGATACCTGAAAGTACACCTTAGTTCTGAATCTTTCAGAAACTGGAAACCAGAACTTCTTCAGTTGAAGGATTATTTTAAACTTGCTTCTTTGCCAGTGTTCAGATTCTGAGATGCAACATGCGAAGATTGAGAAATGCATAGATTGCAGGGCATTTTTTAATTTTATTTTGATTATTTTTTTGTTCGGGGTATACTGGTATATATATATAAAATAAAAGGTGTACAAGCCTGATGAAAAGCTAACAATTGGTAATAAGATAGGAACGAAACAAGCTCAACTATGCATCTCATTTAATTAGGATCTGTCTTCCAGATAAATTATATAACGATTTTCCCTGTAGAAAAATTTGCTGCTGAATGAATTTGTCCTGTTTTAATTGATATTTTCTAGAGGTATTGTGCTTGTATTCTTTCCCTGTTCTCCTCCCACCACAGCTTCGCGTGCACCTCACCAAACCTTTCACGGCTGCAAATTAGAAATTGTATATGACAATCAGTACTATCAATCGCAATAATGAAAATCTTTAGTTTGTAAGCATTCTTTGCAAATCATGTATTTGAAAACCAATAATTAAACATTTAAATCTGATTGGTTTAAGATATTTTTATTTTCTTCGGCTACATGTGTTAAGAATCCACGTACTTGGTTATATTTAAACATTTTATGCTATGCTGTCAGTCGATTTTCTTTTAGTGATCCTTAGGTATTTCAGGTAACATTTGTATTTATTCTATTGACTATTGGAACCAAGTATTCGGACAGTTGAACGACAAGCCAACTCCAATCTTGCTTCAAGTTTGAAAGAATTCAAATCCAAATACGCAACTCCTGACTGAATGTCAAGACTGAATTTCAAAGAAGGGCAGTTGGTGCAGCTCAAACTTACAGTTTCCATTTTGTACTAAAATGTCAAGACTGAATAATCATCAACGTGTATCTGTGTGCGTGTGTGAAAAAAGTTTTAAGAATATAGCAACAAAAATCTCTTTGCATACCTGAACCTAACACGTCTGAGCTCTCTGGTACCATCTGATAACTGTCTGATGGTGATGTAGACTCCTGGCTCGTCTTGTTCAACCCATTCAGTCTCTTGATCACTTGCATTGCTAATAGAAACTGAAGCTTCTTCTCTTGATGAGGTGGTAGTCCGTGAAGCATCAATGGAAGATGCCTCCCCTTTGACCCCAGTCCCATGTGTACTTGTCCCTGCACCATAATATTGGCCACCTTGTTGTTCCATTATGTCGCATGGGTGGTAGCTCTTACCACCGGAGGGTCTATAATGATTCCTAGGTGTCCACTCTTTGTTCATTGGAGTAATAGGACTTTCACGAGCAGATAAAGTCCTTGAGAAAGATGAATCCCTCTGCAATTAAAAAGTAAAAGTTAATAGCAACTAGAAGAATTTGTTGTAGAAATGAGTCTCAGCAGAAGTCCAATATATACACGGTGTAAATTTATCAGAGACTGAAACTGATAATCTTTTAAAGAAATTCTAAATCGAATTGTCAGATACATTACAAGTTTATAGCAGCCAGACCAATTTTAGACATTTCTCTTATCCCACGATTAGTCAATTTAAAACTGTTAAGTGTAAACAATGTAGTAGCCTTTGGCAATGGATTACATACCTCATCTTCAGATCTAGGTGGAGTATGAAGAGCTTGCCGATTGAACCTCTGAACATTGTACAGCTCCATGATGCGATCGTAATTCTCCCCCCACCATCGCTGAGCTTGCCATTTATTGAACATCTCGCGGCTATAAAAGAATCAAGATACATACTCAGCTTTACAATTATTGAATGCTTATCAAGGTTCAAATATTCTGTGCTATATTGTATGAATATATAAGGAAATCACCTAAAGCGAATCCGCTTTAGATCGTTCCCTCCTTGAGGGAGAGACACAAAGGTAATGTGGACACCAGGCTCCACCTGAGCCATCCACTCTTTAGGTTCCTCGTCATCCTGAACGACTACATCATTAGACCGGTTGGGGACGCCTTCCTGACCACCAGCTGCCCTGTCACCATATGATACTCCCTTGAACCTTGAATCAGACACTTGGTCCTTGTTAAAGCTAGCAAAATCCCATGCCGGTGTTGAACTTGAGCTTCCACCTCGCAAGTAAGGGTAGTGAACTCCTTCTGAGATTGTGTCAAATTCTGTGTAAGGCTGCTGGCTTTTCTTGTAGTTGCTTGAACCCGTACCAGGCTTACATTGCCGATAGCCTGAGAATTTCAGTGCCATGTCTTTGATCTGCATTTGGGTAGGAGGTTGTCCGTTATGCCAAGTAAACAACCAAATGAAAGAAAGAGGAATATTAACTGCCAACTTAAAGTTGCCATCCGCTCATCAGGGTGATTGCAATTCTCTTTGCACTAATTAATAAATTTGATGAAGTTTTGGTTCTATGAGCGTATGACAATCATGTTTTGAAATACCGAAATTAAATTCTCAAGGGTATTAGCATGGTACATGGACAATCTATATTACAGATATATGCTTGCCTATCTAATATTTGACATATACAGCAACATTTATATTTCCTACTTTAAAGACAATTAAGGTTATCACGTTCTCATGTCTTGTGATGGCGTAGTTCAGGAACTTATTTGAGCTAAATAGAGTCGATAATAAATGTTTTCAGTGCAAACTTAATAACATTCTATATACTTTTCCACAATAGTGGAGCATTAAAAATGGTTGAAAGTATAACTAATTTTTCAGTTATTATGGATGGTTTAATTTGCAAATATGGAAAACTTTCTTGGACAGGTTTCAACTAAAACAGGGTAGATTTTCCTCATAACGATAATCCGAATTCAGATAGAAATTTGCAATTGCAGCAAAGATTTCACTGGATTTGTATATTCTTTGTAAGGATTTTGGTGGTGAAATAACCTCCAAGCCCTTGAATCACCTTACGTTTCAGTTGAAATCTAGCTAGGTAACTTTTCCAAATAGCTGGGTAAATAAGCGCAGCCTATTGATCAGAAAGAATATTTTGCTCTGCTATATTAATGATCAACTACGTTCACCTAATTTATTGCCCTTGATATATAACACAATGATGATGGACTTTCATTGCAAATATATTATTGACTATAAGCTCTAGTTAACTTACATAATAATACTTAATCTAATCAAAGATAATTATAATTGCTAATTAAGGATCACTTAAATCGCACTGGAAAACCCACTAGGATGTTTCATTTGTCAAGTTGGCTTATTAATTGTGAGTTGTATCAGTTGAAATGCAAGTATGTCTTCCACTGAGACTACACAGAGTACATAGTTTGTGAGACAAGAATTCCAGTGTGGACCAAACAAAGCAGTGGTTTGTCCTCTGAGCACTAGTCTTGTCATTTTCTCAACAACATCCCCACATCATCCCAGTACCACCCAGCATATAGAAGAAAACAAGTCTTAAAGCTACAACCATCATTAAACTAATATGTTTCCTTTTCTGTACTAGATAATGTGGATGTATTTATATGTGCTCATACTTTCATAGTTCGCTAAACTAATTATTTAGAGAATGAAGTGAAAACTGACACACAAGGGAGGGGTGAAATACAGCATTGCGACAAAGATGAGCATTATTATAAGCAGCAGACATAGACAAAATATCGATTCTATTTGTCTTGCCTCAAACCCAGCTTTCGTCTACGACTATTGTACAACATAATAGTAGTGTAGGATAGCCAACATTTAGTACATTACGCACTCACATTGCTTTTCATAAATAGTTGTGACATTATTTGAGTAAATTTGAAGTCGGTTTCATCCAACAGGGCGCATCAAGCAGCATCATTATATTGAAGTTGACTAGTTGAGAACATTCTAAACAGCATCATTATTTATGTTTTACAGTAAAACATAAAAGAGGCGGAACAACCAACCGTACCCCAAGGTTAGCAGGCTACCGTAGACCCGAACTAGGAATATAAAGTTAGAACAAACCAGCTGTCAAGTTTTCTGAATATTTTGGGGGTGTGGATTCTAATAACAAAATTTTCCAAATTATGAGAGTGCGATTGCAGCCCCTGGACAGTAAACTAACCAAATGCTACGCGGTCAATCATCAATGTTGCATTTATGGTCGCTACAGACTTACAGCTTAACCGTATCCACAGTTAGGTTCCTTGTTTTTGCTCTCTTAAACTCTCGTTTTTATGACAAGCCAAGACGTTAGTTAGGTTCATTCTTCAAATAAAATTACCAAGAGAGAATCTACTTCAGTGACGTACATTCAAGTCTTCAAGAAACCAACCAAATCCCTTTAATCACTAATAGTTAATGAGCGAGAATTAAAGCTGCAACATTGCCACCTTTTTTCATTGTAGTAGCCCTATAGGCAATATTAATAGACCAACCCAATTGTCTATAGGCACTCTTGTCTATAATCGCACAAAAAGTGCGTCTAGAATCCTGGCAGCATGAGGACCCACCATCTCTATAGATTGGAAGTCATGGAACTTCAGGAATAAATGAATAATGAATGATGTGATGAGGAAAGATTTCATTTTGGTATCATAGCTAGCAATGTCCTCATCATACCTACCTAGAGATGATGACATTACTCAACGTTTTTAGATTAAAATGATCAAATGGTTTAGAATTTGAGATCATTCCCAGAATGAGACAACTCTTGCAAACCCCGCAATGAGCAATGAGCAATGAGACTACTCTATATGTAGTTGTGGGCTTGTGGATCACAAAATTGAATGTAGCGACTAACTAACGTGGTGGTCCTGTCTCTAGTCCTTGTCATCAGGTCTTTAATTAAAACGGCCAAATAATTAGGGGGGTATGATAATAATAATGAATATTAATTTTGGACTTTACTTTGATTGCATGGCATTATAAAGTAGAAGAGTTTGAAGAGTAAAACAAGTGGTCCCGGTTAGAAAGAGAGGAAAGAAAAAGAAAGATGTTTTGTTTGTTGTTACGAGGAGAAGAAGAGTGTAATTGGAACTTAAAGACAGAGAGCAGTGAAAGAGACTGGAAAAAAGCAAAGGCAACAAAGAATAGACATTATACAGAAAAGAGATCTGTTGAACAAGACTAGCGTTGCAGTCTTGGCAGACACCGAAGCAAAGATATATATAGATATAATATTGGTTAGAAATTTTAGAATAAATGAGCCGGTAGATGGAAAAAGAAAAAGTGAAGGTGGGGAGGGAGATTCGGACCTGCGACGTCAGGCTTTTGACGGCTTCTTTCGTACTTGGAGTACCACGCGCGCCTTCTGTTCGTGATTCCTCATCCTCAAGTTGCTTTGTACACGCAATGCATGTTAACATTTTTCACCCCCTCCTCTTTTTCCTTCTTTATTTTACCTGCAAGAATTATTAAATCACCTATTATTCAAAAAAACCTTAATTTTACAGTATTATTAGGGTGGGCTAGTTTCCACATGGAAATAAATTTGAAAAAAATTCCGAAATCCAATTTTTAGTGGCACTGGCAGTCTGGCACTACATAAAAATGCAAAAATAATTGATTTTGAAGAATAAAATAATGAGGACTTGGGAATGTTACTATGATGATCCCAAGAAAACATGGGGTAATTTTGAACAAGGAGAAGATGAACCAATGTCTCTCTCTCTCTCTCTAATGCAATGGAGACCAGAGAGACAGAACAAAGAACGACGACATAAGCCAAACCCCAAAAATAATACTTTTAGTATATATAGTGTACTTGGCAAAACACAATGTGTGGTACATTCTAACACACCAGCAAGCAAGCCTCACCTGACCAGACTAACTGTTGTTTTGCTGACTGTGTATTTTGAGTCACTGATTCAGAATGAGTAGTAGATCTCCTTCCCCCTGTTTCTAGTGCTGAAACTGTTAAAATGAACCAACTACTGTGAGGGACTAGAAATGTTTATTTGATCGAGAGGTTGTATCAAGCAGTTGATAGAACACTTCGGTTTTCAAATTCAGTTTCTCAAGAAAAAATCAAGTATTCAAGAAATCAATGACATTGAATTGAACGAAAAAAACTGAAAACCACAAAAATCTTCTCTCAATATCTTTGACAACATATGCGTGAAGAAAGAAAGCATGGCTAAATATTATGCAATGCATTCATAGCAGCACTCTACCTTGGAGTTTAGCTTTGAATAATAATCAAAGCTGCAGAGCACTTAATCACTAAAATCCTATCTTCCATGTGACTTTTGTCTTTCAATAAAAAATCTCAAGTAGATTTGGTGAAAATCTCCTTTTTTTTCTATTGCTATATATGGAGAAGAAATCTCTAACGAATATTTTTGCCAGGCAAACAACAATACACAATATTTTGTTTTGAATGGGCCGAAAAGGGAAATAGTTTAGGCGGTGTTGATTCCGAGTTTCACGTTCAGACCAAATATGGATACTGCGTGACACTGGAATAGTGGAATGTGAAATGGAAACCGAGAGAGAGAGAGAAATCACATTTCGTTTTAGCACTTGAGTATTTATATACACAACTAACCCAAGACAACTAACGGTACCACCGTTAACTGTGACGATTATTCTTTTATATACACCGTCAACTGTCTTTGTGACGCAATTTCCGTTTTCTGCCTTCCAAATTGCATGTAAAGCATTTTGACATAAAACGAGATATCAAATTTTGATGAGACACCCTCCAAATAATGAGGTTTGCTCAAACGCCCAATATCATTTCGCGCAATATTGACAATATTTCATTCTATAATTAATAACTATACAATTATTATTATTATTATTTATTTTTTTATTATTATGAAATAAATTGGGGTTTGGCAAACCCTACCTGTATTGATTATTGAAGTCTTACATAGATTTTCAATAGTATCCTCCTTTACAATATCAGCTAATATCTTTTATAGAGGAGGACCAACAAAACTTACACTGTTACATTAATCTAAACTTAGGCTATCTAAGTAGTCTGCCGCTCTACTTGACTCCCTATATACTTGTGAGAAAACACATTTACAAAGGAGCATCTTAGATTTTGAATTGATGTAACTAGATTTTTATAGGAGTTTTTAGGTCTTGGTCCTAATATATTTGGTTTATTAGAGTTATTTGGTCCAGAAAAGCTTGAATATTAGGGTTTGGTTATACTTCTGGTTCTTGAATGTAAGTCAACTAAGTTGATTGTGGTTAATCTGCTTGTATTTTAGATATAACAATAATACCCCTCGCATGCAATATCACTTGATTAAGTAAAACTACCGTTGGAATCCCACTCAACTTGATTTGCCACGTGTCACAATCTAACTGACAAATCAATTGCCAAACAATAGAGTCGTTGGTGGTGCTCTATATAAAGATCATATCCGATTCATCCTATGCAAATCTCACTCTTCCAAAATCATTTGTGGCCTCTGAAAATTCATCCTTTGCAAATATCACAAGAGAATTTGGAAGGAAAATATGGGTAGAGCTTTTGTAAGCACTTTTGTGGCGCCACAGGTATAATACACTTTTCCCATCTCTTCACATTACTTCAAAACTATAATGGTTGAAAAGTAGGACTATATTCTAATTTGTCAAATACAATAAGGACTACATCCTAGAAGATGATATTATTTCTTGTATCAAAGTCTAACCTCTGCAAACATGTTTTTCACAAATATGTCAGCTATGTTACCAAGAAAACCACACAACTCCTAAGTGTCCATACCTGAAAAAGAGATGCAATATGAAAACTATAGAGGCATTATGGATTTGGTCAAGTATGAAGATAAATCTGGCAAAGTACATGAGTTGTGGCTCTACTGTGATTGGGTTGGATGTTTCAATAAGGTTCAACTAACTACTGCTGAGAACCAACTTCTTCTGCCCATTGAGAAGAATGGCACACTTGTCATTAAAATTGTGATGTGTGTGGACATGAGTGTTGTTGCGTTGTGGGGTACCCATAGGGTTAGTTTGTTGTGTCTGTGTGTTTATTTATCTTTATCTGTCATTAGGATACTATGTCAATTTGTCTAGTGTTGTTGGATAGGTTTGCATTGTACTGTGGTGTCACAAGTTTCTTATTTTGGTTAAATTTTTTTTTTGTCAGTATTTCATGCTTGTTTAACGTTTTTGGTAATTTTCATTTTGTCAAAATGTTTCATTATCATGCTTCCACTAGGGGTCCAAAATAGGTCGGGAAGTAACACCTCGTAAATAGGTGTACTATTAATTGCTATCAACCATATTTCCATTTTTCCAAAGTCACATAAGTAAATTCCAACAACTTGGCATTTCATACCTTATCAACAGTCCTATAAAATGCATCACAACAAGCAGCCTTTCTCACACCATATCTAACAATGTCTAACACAAACATACAATCAATCATGGAGAAGGGAAAGGGCAAATTTCAACCAAGATCATACCAATATAGCATACAAATCCAAAAGTACTTCAAGCAAAAAATAAATCCAAAAGTACATCAAATCTCAAAATATATGCATGACTAAACAACATTATGCCAAATTCCCAAAATGTAACTAAAATCCCAAAATGTAACTGAGTGCCAACAACATTCACTGTCTGGCTAAGTGGCTCTACAGCTCTCTGAATTGAATTCACTAGAGGTGTTGAAGATGTTGGTACATTGTCATCTCCAAACATCAGCCGATATAAACCCTTAGTCCTCCCTCCTGTGCCTGGTGTTGGTCTTCTTGGCCTTATACGTCCTCCTCTGGCACCTTCATCTTGTATAGGTGGTGCTTCTTGCGCGTATTGGAAGTGGTTGTGGTACCTGTGGTACACTTCCTCCTCTTGACCTTATGCTGCGCTCCTCCCTCTACCCCCTTCTTGTGCTTGTGTTGGTGTTGCTTCATGTTAAACTTCATCTTGTCTTGGAGCTCTACCTCGACCTCCTTGTGTTGGTGCTGCTGGTGCTTCATGTTGCACTTGTTGTGGTGCATGTTACATAGGTGTTTCTTCTTGTAGCGAAGCACTCTTTCTTTTCCTACCTCTCTTATTTGCTGGTTTAGGTGGATAAGTATGTTGATCTAATGTTGGTTGCATTGGAGGTGGTGTTGGTGCTTCTTGTGCTGGTGTTACTTCATTATGGTATTGTGCACCTTCAAATCATTACTTATTAGTTAATATATATAACTTATGAAAACCGCTGATAAGAGCCCAAAACTGTAGTTTTAACCCCTTAATAGTATTATATTTAGGCAAATTATGTTTATAATAAATAAGAGTTAGTAATGTTTACGTATTTTTGTGTATTTCAGGTCTTGGAATCAATTATGTGAAGAAATACATCACTTTCGCAAGAGAAAGGAGTCAAATTGCTTGCTAGAGAAATTATATGATTAAAGCCCAAGTTTCAAGGAGAAAAAACCTTTTTAAAGCATAGTCAAAGTCAACGCGGGTAGAAAAAAAATATAAAAGTCAACAGAGCTTCCACAGGCCGTATCTTTGGACTCATATCTCGGAATTGGGCCAATTATATGTCAACACGATCGGATCGGAAAGAGATTTATAATGGTCTAAGCCTTGACCCAATCAGAGCAGTAAAAGTGGACGAAAAAGGTATTGCAGTAAATTCCTGTAGAGAAAACCTTTTTGGACTTAAGTAATTAGGTTTTGGGCTTGATTTAGTGGCCTAAAACACAGCTTCAAAGCCCATACACGAAATTGTAAACCAACCCTCTCCTATATAAAGAGGATGAAGGAAAAACTCTATTCTCTCTCTCTCCCATTTAGTTAGAATAATTTAGCTCTCTCTCTTTCCCTCCCATTAGTTAGAATAATTTAGCTCTCTCTCTCCCTCCCATTAGTTAGAATAATTTAGCTCTCTCTCTCTCTCTCTCCTTTCCATTAGTTAGAATCTCTCTCTCTCTCTCTCTCTCTCTCTCTCATTTATTTAGTTTAGTATAGTTTAAGTAATTAGGGTTTATAATTGTAGCCTCTATAAAACCTCTATTAAAATACCTTTAAGTTATTATTATTATTCAATTCAATTGATTCTCTTTCTATTATGTCTTCTTCTCATTCTTTTATTCATGATAGTCCCATGAATCAAAGCTAAAACTCCATTAAAGAGGGTTTCAATGAAGCTTTGATGAGGACTTGATTTGTTAGTATAAAATTGTTGGTTAGAACTTCAAGTTTAGGGTTTTCTTGACTTAGAGATAAGAAGAGTTTAATCTAAACTAAAGAATAGGAAGTTTGCCATGAGAATGAGAACAAGCTTTCTCTCATGCTAATTAGTTTATGACTAGAGATAGTATAAAGTAATTAGGGATCATTAAAGGTCTCGTTTTATATTTTAACCTTGTATGAGAATATCTAGACTATGGTTTTCTATACAAATCTATGCTAGCTTGTTAAGAAATTAAAAAGTGGATTTCAATCTCTCTCTATTTTTCTCCATATTTTATTCAAGTCATATTCAATTGCTTTAATTAAATTCGTATAAGTTAAATTTATATATTTAGTTTCGTAGTATAAATTATCATCCATAAATATTACTCTCACCATTGTTTCATTATGTTTGATTAGTTGAATTCGTTAAGTCTAGAGAGTTAAGAGTGGAACAATTTCGTACTCTATATATTGCATGAAATATATATGTGAGAGTAGGAAATAAATAATTGATAACGTAAGAATAAGTTAGAGAAATCTAGTTGTGTTTTTACATATATCAAATGGTGTCGCTGCCATCTTAAACTCATTCAAAACAAGAATTCAATTGGTTGAATCCAAGGGGCAATCCCCCATTCTCTACCCACCCACCCTTTTTATTTTTCATTCTTGTTTCTCATATTTTCATTACTGTTCAAACTTGATATTCACTATTTTAAACTAAGAGAGCGCCCGCCCTCCCTTTTGACTTGCACAGAGCACACCCACACTCCTTTAAGACTACGGACTCACAGTGAAGAATACTGCGGTAAAGATATTTTTAAATTTCCAAAAATTCTGAAAATTTTCAGACATAATCTTTAAGGTGTTGTTGATTTACTTGATTTTTTTCAGATTTTTTCTAGTTGTATTACGTAGTGAACTATTACCATCTTTACACTAATGTATTTCAGTTTTCACACCGTAAGTTTCTGGAAAAACAGACGAGTAGGGTTACTTAGGCAGTTCCAAAAATTCTGAAACTTTAACAGGAGTATCTATCATAAGTAAGGAGTTTGAAGTAAAAATTTGAAGAGTTTTTTTATTTGTTTTGACCACCTAAATAGTGGATTGTTTCCAGTGTGTTTCTGCAGTTTTGCAACACTTAATTTCTGGAACAACAGCCGATAAGGAGGGTTTTTAGATCTCCAATTGCTCTAAAAGTTTTACAGGAACACTCATGATCTGTCAAGAGTCTCCAATAAAATTATGGCAATATTTGGCTCTGTTTTGATTGGTTAACCATTATGTTGTTTGTATTGTATCCGAAAACTATTTCACAAACTTTGTAGGGCAGTTGAAGGACTTTTATAACTCCGATTGGTCTGAACATTTACAAGCTACTTACTGGGAATCTTAGCAAACTACTGTAAAAATTTCAAATTGTTTGGAGCGTGCACGCACCCTATTATACCTATATTTGAGCGCACACGCGCCTTGCCTTCTAGTAATCTTGTTTTGCATTTTCTTTCCAGTTTCAAGGCCCAGCCCATCAGAAAATCGCACGAAAGCCTGTTTCTAAAAAAAAAAAGAAATTAACAGAGCGCACACGCGCCCTTATTACTATATAATTGAGCGCGCCCGTGCCCCTCTGAAGAAAGCCCGATTTACACAGGCTCGTTACAATTCATATTTTTGTTGGAAATAATTGCGAGTTTAGTGTTCCAAGCTTTTACAGGACACTGAGATTCGTATTAAAGATGCTATTCATAAGTGTAGCAAGGAGGTATTCAGGTTCTCCTTCTTTCACTCCTCGTTTCTTCTGTCATAAGAGTTTAATTCTAGTATAATCAGGCTCTTGTTTGACTGTTGTTCTTGTTCTTTCATATTAGACTTAGCCTTGCATGAGATTGAAGTCTGGTAAGAAAAAACCATCTAACGTTATATATCGTAAACGTCAACACACACCTATTTAGAAGATCACACACCATACTGACAACAATGGCTAAAGAACCAGAGACTCCTCTGTCTGATTTTTACAAAGCCCTGATCGATAGACCTAAGGCGTGCATCGTTCTTGCAGACCCAGTGGGGGATTTTAGAATTCCCCCAAATATATTTAACTTGTTACCCGTTTTTCATGGTTTAGACCACGAGAAACCTTATCAACATATGCGTAGGATAGAACAAGTTCTCTCTACATTCCATCATCCTAGCGTAAGTCTGGATCAAGTTAAACTTAGGGTGTTTCCATTCACCCTAACCGACAAGGCGGCGTCTTGGTTAACTGCCCAAACACCAAACTCCGTGGACTCATGGGCTAAACTTGTTCAATTGTTCATGGAACAGTTTTACCCACCACTAAAGACAGATGAAATTCTTCAAAAGATTCATTTCTTTCTCCAGAATCCTATTGAATCATTTTCAAAGGCCTGGAATCGTTTCACTGATCTCTCATTGAATGCCCGCATCATAATCTTGCGAAAGACACGCTTGTTCGTGCCTTTTTCAAAGGGCTTTCACATCATCATAAGGAGGTTCTAGATATCATGAATGGGGATAGTTTTCTTAGTAAAGGAGCCTTGGAGGCTCATAAATTCTTAGAAGATCAATCTAAGAGAAACAACAATTGGGGAGGTAACGATGTACACTGCTCCACTCCTTCTTCTTTTCAGGTTAAACCTGATCTCGAGCTTAGAACTCTTATCGATGCCCTCACTAAAAAGGTAGATGCCATCTCTGTTCATCAACAACCCACTTCAGTCATGAACATAAACTCTACTCATTGTAATGTCTATTTTAGTCTTGAATATTTCGACTTCTATTGTCCTCTTGTCTATGAACAACCACCACCAAAGCTAGAAAATGTCTGCACTTTTAATAACAACCCTAACACACAATGGAGGCAAAACACTAATTATAATCCACAATAACAAGCTACACCTCCAAGTTTTAATAATCAAAACGTTAGGCCCACTACAAACTTCAACCAGTTTATTCCGCATCAAGGACGAGGAAACTTAGGTAACCAGAATAGAGGTTTAGTGCCCATGACCTAGAACTATCAACATCCAAACATGAACGCTCAACAAGCTTTAATTCCAGTCAAAGCATCTACAGACGAAGTAGTAGTGACCTTGTTGGAAAAATAAAATCAAATTATGCTATAAAACTCCAACTTGATGAAAGATCAGCATGATAAAAACTCTAACATGCTACAACAAACGATGTGAATGATGCAGTCTTTGTGCCAAAAGGTTATTGACATGTCACCTAACCAAAATAATAATCAAACAGGCTTGTTTCCAGGTCAAGCAGTGCCTAATCCTACATTAACAAACATCGCCTTTGAAGTGAACAATATTCACTGTAATGGTGATATAAACCAAGGGGACCTACAGGCAGTCACTACCCTTTGTTTAGGTAGTGTAGTTGATAACAAAGTGACTATGCCTACAGATTGCCCGCAAACAGAAGTTGAAAATGAAACCATACTGAATACTGTCATAGAAACTGAAGACCCTATAACTGTAGAAGTTCCAGTCCAACCACAACTAAAAGGTACAACCTTACTGAATACAACCATAGAAATTGATGATCCTACACCTGTAAAGGTTCCAATATGGACATCTAGATAGAAAACGGCTAAAGATAAAGCAAATACTAATAATATTGTTGACCCTTATGCTAAATATAGAGATAAAACACCGTATCCCCAGAGACTAGTTGTGTCTAAAAAGCACGAGAATTTTGATGAGATTAGGGAAGTGTTTATAAATCTGATTATAAACCTACCTTTTCTAGATGCTATAAAAAGTCTACCTGGACATGCTAAGTTTCTAAAAGAGTTGTGCACCAACAAGAGGAAAACTAACATACCAAATGAAGTCTTCTTAACTAAACAATATCCCTTTTTATCTAAACATAACGGAGTTGTTAAGTACAAGGACCCTGGTTGTCCTACTATACAATGCACCTTAGGCGATACCTTCATAACAACTGCTTTACTAGACCTAGGGGCGAGTGTTAACTTACTCCCATTTTATTTATATAAACAACTAGGTCTCCATTAACTTAAACCAACTAAAATGACTTTGTAGTTAGCTGATCGTTCTATTAAGTATCCCATAGTTAGCTGATCGTTCTATTAAGTATCCCAAAGGCGTAGTTGAAAATATTCTAGTTAAAGTTCAGGATTTTTACTACCAGGTTGATTTTGTTATTCTTGTCACCGAAGTTGCTCATGATTCTATTCCCATCATCTTAGGGACGTCCTTTCTTAGCAACTACCAATGCCCAAATCAATTGTCGGGATGGCTCCATGACTCTTTCCTTTGGAAATCTTTCTGTAGAGGTTAACATGTTTAGACTTAAGCAGGGACAACTAGGGTTGCCTGTAGAAGGAGAAGTGAAGTCCATTGAGAGTTTTCTCTTACATTAATGCGACCGACACTTTTGTCCCCACACTAGTAGATACCCCTCTTATAGAAGAAGACAAAGATCACAATTTCGACTCCTTGGACGAGATTGATGACTTTCTCAAAGATGCATATGAATACTATAATTATGTGGATGTGACCAAGCTAGATGAGGAATTCTATGAGTTTATAAGAGCCTGTGATAATCCACCCTCTCAAGCATTACCTAGAGAACCACCCGACCACCATCCACCTGAGCTAATTCCTCATAGAATCCAATCATTCTTCCCATCCTTTCCTTCTAACACTTATCCATATTCCAAGTATTTTCCACAACCATTCATTTTCTCACGATCATTCACTTGGACACCCTTTCGTTCAAAAAAGACGAGAATACTTCTTGATTAAGTTCTCGGTCCATCAAATCTCGCTCTCATTCTACTAAGTTGCGCCGTAGTTTACATATTTCACATATTTGCTTAAGGATAAGTAAAATGCTGTTTCAAGGTGGTTTGATAAGAGCCCAAAACTGTAGTTTCAACCCCTTAATAGTATTATATTTAGGCCAATTATGTTTATAATAAATAAGAGTTAATAATGTTTATGTGTTTTTGTGTATTTCAGGTCTTGGAATCAATTATGTGAAGAAATACGTCACTTTTGCAAGAGAAAGGAGTCAAATTGCTTGATAGAGAAATTATATGATTAAAGCTCAAGTTTTAAAGAGAAAAAGTCTTTTTAAAGCCTAGTCAAAGTTGAAAAGTCAAAGTTAACGCGGGTAGAAAAAGAGCATAAAAGTCAACAGAACGTTTGCAGACCGTATCTTTGGACTCATACCTTGAAATTGGGCCTATTATATGTCAAAACGACCGACTCAGAAAGAGCTTTCTAATAATCTAAGTTCTGACCCAATCAGAGTAGTAAAAGTGAACAAAAAGAGTGTTACAATAAATTTCCACAGAGAAACCCTTTATGGACTTAAGTAATTAGGTTTTGGGTTTGATTTAGTGGCCCAAAACACAGCTCCAAAGCCCATGCACAAATTTGTAAACCTAACCCTCTCCTATATTAAGTGGATGAAGATAAAACTCTATTCTCTCTCTCTGTCTCTCTCTCTCTCTCCCATTTAGTTAGAATAATTTAGCTCTTCTCTCTCTCTCCCTCCTACTAGTTAGAATAATTTAGCTCTCTCCCTTCCATTAGTTAGAATAATTTAGGTCTCTCTCTCCCTCCCATTAGTTAGAATAATTTAGCTTTATCTCTCGCCTTTATTTAGTTTAGTATAGTTTAAGTAATTAGGGTTTATAATTGTAGCCTCCATAAAACCTCCATTAAAATACCTTTAAGTTATTATTATTATTATTCAATTCAATTGCTTCTCTTTCTATTATGTCTTCTTCTCATTCTTTTATTCATGATAGTCCTATGAATCAAAGCTAAACCTCCATTAGAGAGGGTTTCAATGAAACTTTGATGATGACTTGATTTGTTAGTATAGAATTGTTGGTTAGAACTTCAAGTTTAGGTTTTTCTTGACTTAGAGATAAGAAGAGTTTAATCTAAACTAGAGAATAGTGAGTTTGTCATGAGAATGGGAATAAACTTTCTCTCATACTAATTAGTTTATGACTAGAGATAGTATAAAGTAATTAGAGATCATTAAAGGTCTAGTCTTTATATTTTAACCTTGTGTGAGAATATCTAGACTATGATTTTCTATACAAATCTATGCTAGCTTGTTAAGAAATTAAAAAGTGGATTTCAATCTCTCTCTATTTTTCTCCATATTATATTCAAGTCATATTCAATTGCTTTAATTAAATTAGTATAAGTTAAGTTCATATATTTAGTTTCTTACCATAAATTATCATCCATAAATATTACTCTCACCATTGTTTCCTTGTGTTTGATTAGTTAAATTCGTTAAGTCTAGAGAGTTAAGAGTGGAACGATTCCGTACTTTATATATTGCATGAATATATATGTGAGAGTAGAAAATAAATAATTGATAACGTAAGAATAAGTTAGAGAAATCTAGTTATGTTTTTACGTATATCAACCACCATGTATAACTGACATATTTAGAGTTACCTTGGTCTTAAGACTTCCTTCTCTTGCCATGAACTCCTTTCTTTCGTGCATCACAAGTCAAGGTATTGTGACCAGGTGTTCCACACTTTGCACATTTTCTATGAGTTTTAAGTGGTTCATCTTCCCCTTTAATTCTTTGCTTTTTTGGCCTCCAGCCTTGTTAGTGTGCTAAGGAGGCAGAACCAACTTTTTTATGCTATCTTGTTAATAGTAAGCAACAAAACAACTTATCAAGTTAGAGTAAACAAGTTGCTTCAAGTTACCAAATTATTAAATTAACACATTATGAACTTACTATTTCTGGCCAATCCTCAATATATGTTATCAATTGGATAAAGATAATTTGCATATGTTGTTCTAAATGCTTCCACACTAAAATATGGATTGCAATACCTGCCAAAAAATGGAGTTAATTAATAACCAACTAAAATCAAATTAAAAACAATATGAACTTAAGCAAATTACTTAATTACCTTGCCCACTGGGGCCTCCTTGACTTGAGGGTTGAAACAACATGTACACAAGGCACTCTTGATATTTGCCACTCAATGCAAGAGCATTCAAGTTTGGCAATATCAACATTGTACTTAGTCCCAGTCTTCCTATTGATTGTTAAATATTCAACATCTAATACACCTTTTATCTTATACCAATTGTATCTCAACTTCCTCTTTTTTATCATGAACAACACATTTGGGACTACATCACCAGTTATTAATGACATTGACAATTCCCTTCTACTAAAGTTGTAGTATTGGTGGTGGTCTTCAGAAGAGTGGAAGTGAGGTTCACCATAAATTGTTTAGATATTGAATATTTGGGAGTTTTAGAAGGAAAGAAGGTAGAATCTTTAGTTTAGGACAAGTGTTTGTTTACTAGTTTATGAAGAACATTGAAAGAAAAGCTTAAGTGGTTTTAATAATTGAAGAATATAAACTTGAAAGCAATGAAAGGAAATGATTGATTGAAGAAAGAACAAACAAACAAAGGTAATTGATTGATTGAAATATAAAAGCAAATAACAAGACTGAAATGAAGAACAATAAAGTAAATTACTTGAATGAAAAAAGACTAGAAATTAAATCCAACATGACACTAGATTAAGTTTAGGTGCATTCTCTCTTCCTAACTTTTAGTTCTTATACCTCTACTTTATGCAAATGACTGATTTACCCTTCTCCATTACATTTGAGAGACCTCACCCTTTACTTTATGCTTTTGCTTTTTGATTTCTTCTTGATCAAGATAGGTTTTAGAGAAAGCCATCTTTTATGTTGAGGACATCTATCTTTGGTCTTATAAGTTGAGGACTTTGACTTTCAGCTCTTTGGTTCTAAGTCTTTAACCTTTGACCTTTGACTTTGATTTTTTTAGCACTTTTTTTTAGTAGCTTCCAGCCTTCATAATAAGTGTAATTAAGGCTCCTTTGGTGCTAAGATGCGGCTTTTATGATAACTAGTATGAATTTCTCTGTAACTTAAAAATAATAATAAAAGTTATGAGTTGTCTTTTCATTAAGCGTAAGAATGGCTGTAATGCAGTAATATAAGGGTAATAAAATGCACATTTGGGAGCTGATCACCACCCGAAATATCATTTTTCTTGTCCTCAAGCAAGGATGAGAGAAAAAACTAAGATCACAAATGAGTGATTTATTATAAGTTATACTATTCACATTTCGTGGAGTGCGATTGCATTGACCATATACATCAAGGCCTTAAACCACTAGGAATTCCCTAGTGGACGAGCTTTAAGCCTTATGAGAGTTTTCCAGTGAAGGTACTCACAAACTTCTTCTATTTAGTACAAATGGTTTTGTTTCATTATTTATTCTAAAAAATCCATACATCTCATTAGCGTGGAATAAGGACAAGCTCCTTTGAACATAGAATAACATATGTACAATAATTTAAGCACCTAAAGATAAATGTGCAAAATATGAGCAATGAAATGCAAAAGCAGAGTCGTTTATGAGACTTTTGGAGAGCGTCATTAAGGTGGGTTCTCAAAGGGGTGTGTTGCAATCATAACTCTCTGATAGATTCACTCAAGTTTCATTCTCTCAAGTGCTGCAGGCACTTATATTCCTCACATACTCAAATGACGTCCAAAGAAACCGGAGTCAATTGATCACGCTTGCCACTTACTATCACACCATCATATTCCTAATCGAGCTAGAGGTCTTTTATTAGGAGTTACGGGGCTAGAGTGATGGTCTAGAAAGAAAAATGAATGGAAAAACAAAAATCTGATGAGTTGAGAAATTGGGTCTTCAAGATATTTGTAACTAGAGCTAGAAGAACCTCGTTTTGTTCTTTGCTTCCGAATTGCGATTCTTTTAGCCCTTTGGCTTTGTGACTCCATATGATTTTGAATTTTGGGAGTTCTAACTTTGCTTTTGTTTCTTTTTGTTTTTGTTTATGGTATCATCTCTTTTTAATTTTAAACTTTTGGGAGATTCGATTTTTGACTCCTTTGAATTTCTTTGGAGTTTTGGTTTTTTGATGGGTCTTTCTTTTCTTCTCTTTCTTTTATTTTTGAAGCAACTAATTGATTTGTTTTTGTACAAGGTCTTCTTTTTTCTTTTTCTGATATTCATCCAATTCTCAACTCATCAGCTGGGTAAGCTTTTTATTGTATGTTGCAACGGGTTAGGAATTTATGGCGAAGAATAAAAAGGTTTTTAGAAAATGGTGAAGGCTCAAAAAGGGGTAACTAGAGAAAAAACTATTTTTTTGGGTTTTTAACGTTTATTTGGCTGTATCGATAAAAAAATGGCCTAAATTCTCTTTTAGGATATGGTGTGGTGATCAAGCAAGTGGACGTGTGGTCTTTCCATCCAGACATCCTTTGTGTCATCACTCAATAATCATTCATATGAGGCTTTTGGCTAGATTCTCATAGGATATGAAACTTGATTGTTTTAACCTTGGTATCAAAAGCTCACTGCTATATACAAGCAAATGTTGATGCATGTCATTCACGAAAAGATGCAGAAACTATTGTACGTATATTAGTCTGAGTTCAAAGAATGAATCCTTACTCTATTGCTATAATGAGACTTCTAAATTTTTTATTCATCATAGAAAGGAAACAAGACTTTTTAATACTAAACAGAAAAATATTTTTGGTCTTTTTTGAAAAAAAAAATTTAGAAAGGAAGAAATATACTATTATATTTAATATAAAAAATACCTAGTTTTTGCGAAGTGTTCCTATACCACCCGCAAATAGAACTATGTATTGTCTTCAAAGTATGAAGAGATAAGGAAAGAGGTTATCATAGAAACATGAGCAAAAACACGATACACCTGTATCCTGTTCTTCATGATAAAAATTCGCCACCCTTAAATAGGTTTGGGGCGTGGGTTGTTTGATATAGAATGAGAAATATATGGTTTATTTTACTAAGGATAATTATTCTACTATGAATATCTTTTTGGGTTTTTTTTATATTTTTGAAAACATATGAAATGGAGAAAGGAAAAATGGAAAATTTTGGCATAATGTATCTGTATTACCTTCTACTCATATACCAAATTCTACAAGAAAACAAATAAAACAAGCATATATAATATTAAACATATAATTAAACATATACTAAATATCATACACGTAATTAAGGAAGAAAAATAAAAATAAAAATACCCAACTATACGGACACTAGGGAAATTCCTAGTCATAATCCGTGCGTGACTCGTCTCGACGTCTAGAAGATCCTTTTCCTTGATGACATCAGGTCCTAGCGTGTCTATCACTATGTGGGAGTGCATCTCTAATGCTCTACAGTGTTCTAGTGATACTGTGCTGAAATCGTCACTGCTCCTGCTAGAAGGACCGCTGCTCCTCTCTGAGGGTCTGCTGTTCCGCCATGATGACTCCCTGTGTTTGCCTGAGTTGGTGGATATGCTGATGCAGAATCCTCTGGTCTCCATGGAGGAAGTGAATTCCATCCATGGGCTGAGTGAACTGTCGAATGGTATCTTTAGCGAAGTAATCATTTTTCTCAGTAGGGCGTGCTTGCTCAGTAGCTCTGGCTGTAGGTGGAAGCCATAATTTCTGGATGTAGTGGGCATAGATAGGACTTGTGGTAGCGTCCTTGACCTTTACTAGGGCGTCTGTAGCCTCGAACCCCCAATGCTGCTGATAAAAGGTAAAATGATAGTTTTACCTACGAATAAGCGATGAAACTCAAACGTAAGTAAAACTAAAGCTAATTTCAGCTTAATATTATCAAAGTTCTATACTCTCGATGCTATTGCAATAAGTGGAGTAGAGAATTCGTTCCACTCCTAGTTCTTTAGAATTCAATGTTAACTACGATAATCAGTCTATCAAAGCCAATGACAGTAACGATGGAAATTATACTACGATGGTAATTCAACTAATCAAGATACGATAATTAAACTACAGAAATACTAAATTGACGATATGATAATGAATTAGGGGAATTTGATTCCACCTTAATTTGACTTAATAAACTAACGAAAAAATAATGTAATTCGAATCGCAATGCTTTCGCATAACAATTGAGTATTTCTAATCTCTAATTGTTCATGGTAATCTCTACCAACTAACAACTAGCATGTGAAGCAATCAAACCCATTCTCATGGTGAACTAATTATATTCTAGAATGGAATAGAATATTATGAACTATTCTATGCTAACAACAATCATGTTTCATCAAGGCTTCTTCAAACCCCTCTAATGGAGGTTTTAGCCTTGATTCATTATACTATCATTTCTAAAACAAGAACAAATAGAACAACTCATTATTGAATTAAACTTATAAATCTAATTGAATAATAGTCTAAGATTCAAAATGAATTAAAACTGGATTTAAAACTAATTTAGAACTACGATTATGATTAACTAATTATCAAATTAAGACAAACTAATTATGAATTTAAGACAACTAAAGCTAAATAAGAATTGAATCATAAACTAAATTGAAATGAAAAACTAATTCTTTATTATAAAACTAAATCTGATTCTAAATAATACTCATTCTTTGTTCTAAAGCTAATATATTGGAATGAAAACTAATTCTATGAAAAAATAACTAGATCTAAACTAAGTTCTTGGATAATTGCCAAGTAAAAAAACTAGATGCTTAAGAGCTAAGTCTTTGTCTCTCATATGGAGGAGACCAGATCCACAAATTCGTGCATGGGCTGAGGATCCATGTTTTGGGCCGGAAAATCGAGCCCAAAACCTTATTACTTCAGTCCACAAAGGGGTTTTCAGTTGGAAATGACTTCAACAGCCTTTTCATCCACTTCTGGTCCTCTTATTGGGTCAAGACTTGAACCATTAGAAAGCTCGTTCCGAGCCGGTCGTTTTGACATAAGTTATGCTGACTTTTGTGCGCCATTTATGCTCGCGTTGACTTTGACTTTTCAGTTTTGACCGGGCTTTAAAAAGGCCTTTTCTCCTTGAATCTTGGCCTTTTATCATATAACTTCTTAGCAACCAACCCTTACTCCTTTATCTCGCAAAAGGGGCACATTTCTGCACATATTTGACTCCAATGCCTGAAATACATATGAACATGATAATAGTACTAACTCTTACTTATTAATCATATAATTGGTCAAAAGTGATATTGTTAAAGGGGTTAAAACTACAGTTTTGGGCACTTATTAGCTGCATGATCTTGGTAACCAGCACTGGTAAAGGAGCGGTGGACCTCCTGGGTTTACAGAGTTGCTCCCAAATGAAGGTGATGATGCATAAGCTATTCTTCTGCTCTTGAAGAATCCATAGAACATTGAGCATCGCCTTACCGATGTCAGAAGGCTTGGCCGAGCCTTAACAAGTTGTAGGCTGTCCACTTAGATACTGCCAACTGATTCCTTCGCAGCACATTCAAAAACGCAAAATAAGACTTGGGGTTTTTCACCCCCTCGAGAAGTCTCTCTGCCATTATCACATTGATGGTCTTGTTGTCCGGGGACTGTTCCGTCTGAACATAAGCCTTTAGAGGAATCCCCAGAACCTCACTCACCACCTCCTTGGTGAGCTCAAGCGTGCAACCATCCTTGACAACCGTGATGCGATCATCCTCCCCTCTAAGCATGTGATTATAAAACGAAAGAGTGAGAGAGGGAGAATAAGTCGCACTTTCCAACAAAACCAAAGCCACCCATCTTTTTCTAACCTCAGCCTTGAAGTGCACTTCAAATAGATCAGAATTGGAGATGGGTTAAAATTTTTGCTCCGGCACGATTTCAAGAACTCGAGCCATTTGGAGTATAAATTGATAAAATATGGGTTTTTAGTTGGAATGAAAATGGAGGAGGCTGTGAAAATTTGGAGTGGTAGTATTTGGGGTGAGCGGGCATTCGCGAGTTGAAGATGTGCGGTCGCGAGCTGGCTTGGGGCGGCTAAGGTTTGTGAGTTGTGAGGAAGAAGATGGTCGGTTGGGTGGTCATGTGGGTTAAATAGGTTTGATGGCACGTGCCTTTGAGTGAAAACAAAATTTTGGCCCAAGCCTAAATGAAATCAGGAAATAACGATCTTGTCCTCAGTGCCTTGCCAACTTCAAGAGCCGATCTGTGCTTCATTACTCGTTCGATATTGATTCCGTGAGGTACCAAAATGATCAACATAAAAAATGCCATGTAACGATATAACACTCATATCCAATAGTGGCTGAAAAACATATAAGGGAAAGAAAAGAAAAGGAACTGTAGGAAAATATGTACAAACAATGGAAGGAAAATTTAATTAATTTTTTTGGGTTTTGAATAAGTCTGACTGAAATTTTAAAAAGGTGGGTCGTTTTAAGTTATATTTCTAAGACTTAGAAGTTTTTGAAAACTTGAGTCAGTCCCAATGATAACCCGTAAAAACTCAACTAGATTACTCTAACTTTATTCTCACGGTATCAATTATTTATTTTCTACTCTTACATGTATATTCATGTAATATATAGAGTACAGAATCGTTCCACTCCTAAACTATCAAGACATAATAGAATCCAATTAATCAAACATAAAGAAACAATGGTGAGAGTAATATTTACAGAGGTGAATTTATACTATGAAACTAAATATATGAATTTAACTTATACTAATTTAACTAAGCAATTGAATATGACTTGAATAAAATATGGAGAAGAAATTAGGGGGATTTGATTCCACTTGATTTATTCCTAATATGTTAGTGTAGATTATTGTAATCCTAAGCAATTAAGATTAAGTATTTGATTCCTAATTATTCATGGCAATCTCTACCAACTAATAATTAGCATGTGAGGAAGTTCAACCCATTCTCATGGTGAATCAAGTAACCTACTAGAGTGAAACTCTTAACAAGCAATAATTCTAACTAACATATCAAGTCTTCATCAAGCTAGAAGTCATTAGACTATCATTAATAGAAGAATATATAGAAGACATAATGAAAAACAATAACTTGACTTTTATTAATCTAATGGATGCTACAAACTAAACTAATTAACTAAAACTAAACTAAACTGAAAAGGGAGAGAGAGAGAGAACCCTAAACTATATTAAACTAAAGTGGGAGTAGCCAAGTTTTGTTTTAGCCTTAACCCTCTTTATATAGAAGAGGGTTAGATTACAATTTCATGCATGGGCTTTGGAGCCATGTTTTGGGTAATAAAATCAAGCCCAAAACCTAATTAAATATGTCCGAAAAGGGTTTCTCTATGCAAAATTATTTCAACACCCTTTTTGTCCACTTATACTACTTTGAATGGGTCACGAATTAGACCAATAGAAAGCTCTTTTCGAGCCGGTCGTTTTGACATATAATAGGCCCAATTCGAGGTCTAAGTCCAAAGATATAGCCTGTGAAAGTTCTATTGACTTTTCTGCTCTTTTTCTACCCGCGTTGACTTTGACTTTTCATCTTTGACTAAGCTTTAAAAAGGCTTTTCCTCCTTGAAACTTGGGCTTTAATCATAGAACTTCTTAGCAACCAACCTTTGCTCCTTTTTCTTGCAAAAGTGACATATTTCTTTACATATTTGACTGCAATACCTGAAATACACAAAAACATATAAACAGTACTAACTTTTATTTATTATACACATAATTGGTCTAAATGTAATACTATTAAGGGGTTAAAACTATGGTTTTAGGCTCTTATTAAACCACCCCCAAACAGCATTTTGCTTGTCCTCAAGCAAATATGAGAAATTAAAATAAGTGACCAAAAATGGAGTTCTAACTAATCTTGTTTTGCTGAGTGCGATTGCATTGACCATATGCAATAAAGCCTTAAACCACTAGGAATTCCCTAGTGGATGAGTTATAGCCTCGTGGGAGTTTTCGAGAGAAGGTACTTATAAACTTCATCTATACTATAACGACTAAGAAATAAAATTACTATTTCCTACTTTATTCTCAGATATCTATACATTGTAGGAATCGTTATTTCATAATGACTATTTCTACAAACCGCGAACACCACGCGCAGCGAAATTAATGGGTGTCCACGATTTGTGATTGGAGAACATACCTTTTCAGATCCGGTTTTGATAACTCTGAGAATCCAAGCTTTATGAATCCGAAATCAATCTCTTGATCTTCTGTTGTATTCCTTTAGAATAGATTGGACGTTGTGTGGACAACAATCTACCAACCCCCTTCTTTCTCTCAAGATCAGAAATGAATTCAGATCTACTTTTCTTGCCTCTTTTTCTAATTCAATGAATAGTCAATTTCAGCCAGAGAGAAAGAGTATTCTATTTATAGGCTACAACAGGGACTAGGGGTGTCTCTTTTTGCCGAATTTCCGATTTTTCCGAAATCCGACCCGAAATTGGTCTGGCTCTGGGTGTAGTTTTCATGGGCCGATTTTCCGATTTTCTGATTTCCAAAAATTCCGAAAAAAAATTGGATCGGATTTGGATATAATTCTAAAACCCGATCCGATCCGAAAATTCCGATATTATTGCAAATTTTTTCCGAAAATATATACTTCTCTCACTATCCACTTGATTAGATCTCGACCGTTCATTCATTTTCTAGTTTTTTACTTCCAAAAACAAAACAAAAACATAACCTAGCCGCTACTTCCCCACTTGAATTGGACCACTCTACTGTCATTACACCGTCTGCCATAACAACAATGATATGAAAAAAAATGTCATTGAGTCATACAATGACTTCCAGACCAATCCAAAAGCCAAATTCCAATAGATAGAATATTATGTAAAGCTACTTAGAGTCCAAGACCATAATCGATTATTTATGCAGACACTTCACGCTTCAATTTCCACACACGAAAAAAGATTGAAACATTACAAATACCCAGACCTTAACAGAATGCAATGCTTGCTATTGGTGGCTGCAGGTTCTTTTTCTCATTTTTTCTTGGATCATTTGTTTGAATAAAAATGGGTTTTCTCAGTAAACAAGTGCGTATTGTTGTTGGTACATTGGTGTTGTGGACATAGTTTTCTCTCCCTATAATGAACATTGGCGTATGATATTCCAAAAATAATTGAAAGTAAAGAGATCTTTGAAAATTTACCAAGTATTTTGAAATTTCCGAGTTATTCCGAAATTTCCGAAATTGGAAATATATTTTGAATCCGAAAAAAAATTGGATCGGATTTGGTTAGCATATTAGGTTCCGAAAATTTTTTGGAAAAATTCCGAAGGAGGTTAATCCGATCCGATCCGATCCGATCCGAAGTCACCCCTAACAGGGACCATGAGGAGAAATTAGGGTTGGGCCTCCTGACGGGCTTGGGCTTCCCATGTTCGCCCCGAACACACGGCCCAAGTCCGTCAACAAATGGCTTATTCCACTAAAGGCCATTGTTGCACTACCGCCCTAATCCTAAATTACGTGTCAGAGTTTATGGGCTCCATAATATATGCTCGTTGATCTCCCTGTGTTTAAGATATCGAATGTCCGTTGATTAAGTCAAGTTACTGACAACTACATTAATCAACTTCTTATGTCCTTGAGTAGTACCACTCAACCTCATTGTCATGTCGGAATAAATCCACCTGCAGGGTTTACATGACAATCTTTTTGAGCTCCTTAAAGAGACATCATTAACCCGACTTCTTGCGGGACACAGATTCCTTCAATAATCAACATCACACCTTACATAAAATGTCATTACCCAATCCATCGAGTTTGTTGATTCACCAATGAATCTCACTTATTGATGATTTAAAGTAATGTACAATGCACGTAAGTGTCCGTTATTATATCCAGATTAGGAGGACAAGCATCCATAATAACAGAGGCATTTGTTCTCTTACATAGTTAGTATAAAGAGAAACAACCTCACTTGGTCCTGTTCAATACACACAAAGTGTACTAGTGTAATCCTATAGTCAAGATAGACTAATACTAGATTATACTACAACTATATTAATGGTTTGTCCAAATCCATCTAGGTTGTGAACGATTACTTATACTTTATAAGGTACTGATGATATGATCTTCAGTGTGTTCACACCATATCATCTACAATATAAAGTATTAGACACATGCATATAACTAATATGCTCACATTTGCCCATATGATTCTTATTCAAAAATGAAGAATTAGAGTTAATACAAAAGTAATGCTTTTAGTATATAACCCTATCATACATCTCACTAACAATGAATATAGAATAATCAATTCGAAATCTAAGCTAATACATACATAATAATCAATTATATATGGATAAACATATATACAATGAACTATGCTATGAAATGCAATAACAGGTCCATTTCTGAAACTTTGGAATAACGTCCTTAAGTAGGTCCTCACATATATGTCAAGACAAAAACCACTCTGATTTTTCCACTCAAGTTTCGCTCACTCCAGTGCGCAGTGGGCACACTTTACCTTACAATCTCAATGACACACAAGGAAACCAAAGTCGATCAAACACATCTGCCACTTACTATCACACTAACCTATTCCTAATTAAGCTAGATATCTTTATTAGGTGTTACACGGATTAGGTGATGGTTTAAGAATGAAGGAAATAAATATTCAAAAAGAACCAGTCTGAGATAATAGAGTCTTCATATTATATAACTAGAGAAAACCTTGTTCTTTACTTTTCTTCTACACTTTGTTTCCATCCTTAGCCATTTCTTTTTCTTTTGGCTTTTAACTCATTTGATTCTATTTTTGGAGTTCTAACTTTTTATTTTATTTATATATATATTTTTTCTTTTCTTGGGATGGAAACTTTCTTTTCTTATTTGAAGCAACTAACACGTTGTTGGTTTCACAGGTCTTCTCTTTCATATCCTTCATCTATATTCTCAAACTCATTCAAAAATGGGTAGACTGATTTTTTTTTATTTTGTTTTATAAAAGGGTAAAGGATTTGCGGTTTATGAAAGGCTAAATAAAGGCTTAAAGGGGTGACTAGCGAAAATAATTTCATATAGGTTTAAATTTCTAGATATATCGATCCAAAGAGGGCCTAAATTCTCGCTTAGGATATGGTATAGTGATCAAGCAAGTGGACGTGTGATTTCTCTATTCGGAATTTACTTCTCTCTTGTGTCATTTCTCAAATATTTCACTCATATAAGGCTTTAGGCTATATTCTCACTGTATTTATAGAATAAGTACTCTAGCCTAGATTTCAGAAACTTACTGCCAATACAAACATAGATGCTCATGCAATATATTTATGGAAAGATGCAATGATTATTACCTACATATTAACCTAAATTTCTAAAAACTATTCTAATATAAGAGCTAACGTGAAATTTCTAGACTATTATCATCATAGAGAAAGAAACAATACCAATATTCCTAAGTGTATAGCATAAACTTTTTATTTATATTTATGATTTTTTTTAAAAATTTTTTACTATAAAACAAGTGCATATTATACATGTATTATCCTAATAGGTGCCTTAATTTACGCGTGTTTCTATGCCACCCCCAAACAAGAACATGCTTTGTCCTCAAAGTAAAAAAAATAAGAAGGGTATAAAATACCATGGAAACGAGTGAAAATTGAAGAACACCTGTAAAACAAATTTAGAACATACTAATATAGATAAATAAAAACAGACGCAACTCTATATGAGTTCCACCCGTTATGGGGTTACAAAAATTAAATTGCTTGGGACATAAGCAGGCACAAACAAAAATTTAAACTTACCTCATATCCAGCATTTACACGTTGTCCTCCCCATCAATAAATAATTGAGGTTCCTTGGCATCCTGTCACGCCATGATAATTTGCCAGGCATCATGGCATTTATCATCTACAATCGCTAACCTGTTAAGCGCCACTTGGTCGGATGGGGGTGTAAGGGGCAACCCAATTAGGTTGTAGCCTCCACCCTGGCCAAGTCATTGCACGGAAAGAGCGAATAATGCAGTTGGTGGGTCTCACAATGTCAACCCCAACCCAATTCGTGAAACGGGCACAAAATTCAGGAAAGAAACATAGTATGATACGACAAACTAAGACAGGCATAAGAAGATACTTATGCCTCATACTATGGGCTTGGGCTAAACTAGACATTAAGGTCTGGGGAAGGCCATAGAGCATACGTCCCTCAGCTAGAGCAAGGAAAACGTCACAAGTGGCGTCATTCGAAGAAGAAAAATGCCATTCCCCTAATATATTTAGCATAATAAAAAACATCACCATGCCCACGTTAAGGGACAAGCTACCAAGGGCTACGTTATATTGCCCTTGGTCCTCTACACGAAAAATTCCTGCCCCATAGGTCTCATGTAAAAAATCATAGTTGTAGGCATAGAAATTATCAACCAAATAGCCCCATGAGTCTTGAATCTCATCAGGCATAGAAAGCCCAATAGCAAACGCCAATAAGAACTTAGTTATATCCATTGTTTCATCCTCAATGGTGACGGAGAACACTTGTTCTCCATCCATGAGACAGAAAAACTTATAATGGTCATAGAAATATGAAGTAAGCGTAGGAGAAAAAAATTCATTAGAGCTTACCATTAGAGGCTGCCATCCCGCCGTTATGATCAAGTCGCGGAACCAAGACCCATAGGTGTCGCTTGCGAACAAATCCTTGAAAGACTGCTCCGGTATGATCCGAAGAGACTTTATATCAAACAAACACACTCTAGAACTGCTGGAAACAACCTTGGAAGAACCTACAAAAAATCAAAACTGGAAGTGGTTGCGGAGGTGAAGGGTGCGGGCGCGCTCAAGATTTCTTGTGGGAGGGCGCGGTCGCGTTCTTGCCTAACTCGACTTCTAGTGTTTTGAGGGTGGGCGCACTTAACTTTGCCTGTAGGAGGGTGCGGGCACGCTCTTGCCTGACGAGAGGTCTAGTGTTTTCAGGGTGCGCGCGCTCTGAGTATAGGCAAAATAGTGGGTGTGCGCGCTCCGCGTATGATGAGTGCTTTGAGTAAGGATAAACGAGGGGTCGAAAATGTAGTTGCCGACCACTTATCTAGACTAACAAATGATGATGATAGTGATTCTGAGTCTATACCTGACTCTTTTCCTGATGAACATCTTTATGCTATTTTTTCTGCACCATGGTATGTTGACATTGTGAATTATTTAGCTTCTGATATTATTCCCGATGTTTGGTCAAGAAATGAACGTAAAAAATTCTTGGTTAGAGTTAAGCTATACTACTGGGATGAGCCCTACCTTTTTAAGTATTGTGCGTATTAGATTATTCATCATTGTATTCCCCAGTGGGAGTATAATGAGGTTCTATCGTTCTGCTATGACAAAGAGTGTTGTGGCCATTTTAGTGGTATGAAAACAGCTGCTAAAGTTCTTCAATGTGGGGGTTTACCCTTTTTAAAGATGCTCAAGTGCATTGCAAGATGTGTGTTCGTTGCTAACAACTGGGGCGAATCATAAAACGTAATATGATGCCTCTAAATCCCATTATGGTAGTAGAATTTTTTGATGTATGGGGCATTGATTTCATGGGTCCTTTTCCTGTTTCAAACGGTTTTATTTATATTCTTGTTGCCGTAGACTACGTGTCTAAATGGATAGAGGCCATGACCTGCCGTAGCAATGACCATAAGACAGTTGTGTTTTTTTGTTAAGGAATACATTTTATGTCGGTTTGGCATTCTTAAAGCCATCATTAGTGATGGCGGAACACATTTTTGCAACAAAGTTGTTACTTCCCTAGTTAAAAATTATGGAGTTACCCATAAGGTGGCAACTCTTTATCATCCATAAACTAGTGGCCAAGTAGAAGTTTGTAATAGGGAAATTAAAAAAATATTAGAAACAACCGTAAATCCTGATAGGAAAGATTGGTCTAAGCGTCTAACTGATGCTTTAGGGGGGTATAGGCCACTGCCGGGGATGGGGTGTTTGGTCTTTCCTTTTCTTGATCTATCAACTTCCTATTCTTGTTGTTTATGCCATTTAGTTGTATTTTGATTCAGGTTGACACTATCTATAACTTTAGATTTCATTTGTTCACATAACTTATGTCATGTCGATAAGTGCTCAAAAAGTATTATTTAATAATCGATTATGCCTCTTGTTTAGCCATCTTAGTGGACTAATAGTGTTTGTAAGTTATGTTTTATGATTCTACAGGTGAAAGAGAAAGTTTTGTGGAATATTAGAGAAAAATGGGTAAAACGGAGCAATTCGGAGCATTAAGGATCATATGGGAAGCCCGTGGACAATCATGGAGAAGGCCAAGGAATTAAAGCTATTAAAGATGCGACTTGGACCTATTTTAAAGCCTATTTGGAAGCCCAAGGCCAAAGGATTCGTTGCTTGGACCAAAGCCCGCAAAAAAGGATAGAAAGATAGAGTAGAAGAGACAAAATAGACTTCCGCGTTTGGGACGCATTGCTTGCGTCTGAGACGCATGAATCGACACTGTAGCCAATTCCTTCTTAGTTTTGGAGACGAAGTTGGACTCTGAAAGAAGTCTATTTGTATTAGGAAACAAATGACGATTTGGAATGCTTCTAGAACTCATTGTAACCCCTATAAATAGAGGACCTAAGTACCTCATGTAATTGGCCAATTCACTTATACTCTTGTCTCCAGAACTTGAGGCAGAGAGAGATTAATAATAAAAGATCGGTTTTAACTAGTTGAGTCTTAATAAATTAGTCTTTCTAGTCTTATGTTCTTCGACTCTTCTTCTTCTCGTTCTTTGTGTTCTTCATTTTTATGGAATGCTAATCTTCTCCTTCAAGGGAGAAGATGAAGCCGGTGCTTAGGGTTTGTTGATTCTTTTGGTTCATGGTGTTCTTCAACCAGGTTAGTTCTTTATGTTTTTAGTTATCAGTTCCATTGCCCATACCAGGGGATGGAAGTATAGATTAAGATTTTTATTTATTGCAATCGAATATCATGCTAGTTTATGGTTTTATTTATTGCAATTGAATATTTGCTAGTGACATGTTTTTATTTATTGCAATTGAATATAATGCTAGAATAGGGTTTTATTTATTGTAATTGAATGTTATACTATTATTCTCTACTTTTCTTCTGGTTGTGTAGTGTTTTAGACTAAGGGAAGTATTCCTTGTGTTTGCCTTAGATGGTGACTCATTGAATATCTATCCAAGCTCACATAAAAGGAAAGAAGATACTAGTAACATGAACATAGGAACAACCTTAAGTAGAGTTATTTGTTAATGATGTTTCATCCAAGAGGGCATCGACACTCGCTCGATTGCCTAATTGTAGTCTACTTGTGAGAACAACCATGAAGCAAAAGGTCATTGAATCAAAAGTATTGGTGGATTCTAATCTCTTGAATTCCCTCTCTTATAAATTCTCAATAATTTAGTTAGTTTAGTTTAGTATTAGAATCCAAAATCTCTACAATCATAGTTTTTAATCCCTCAAACCCCCTTTCCAGTCCTGTCCTTCATATAAACATACACTTAAAAGTGGAACGATACCCTATTCATCCTTTACTCATTGAGGGATAATTAGGTTTTGATACGCTTCTATTTTGTTCAACGACCATCATCCATCTACATCATCTATCTACATCATCCATATACCATCTCACACATACAAAAATAGGCAGTGTCAAATGGCGCTGTTGTCGTTTAAAGTTGTTTATGTTTAACGTTTTCTTTCAAGATTAGAAGTTTGGATCTTGAGGTAGTTTTAGCCGCATCATCCATCCTTTTGAGAAAGAGAGAAGCTTGAAGGACATCTCGAAGACAAGATCTATCATCCAAGTTATTCGAATCTTCATTCTTTTTATTTCATTCTTAGTATAGTTGCATCGTAGTTTAGTTTTATTGCTTTCTTAGTATAGTTGCATCGTAGTTTAGTTTTATTGCTTTATAGTATAATTGCATTTAGGACCTTTTCAACAATTAAAGTTGTAAGCCAACACGGTGAAACATCAAACTCTAGTGTTTCTTGTCTGAATCTTGACAAACGGACTATCGTCTGTGGGCCGTGGTACTTAAGCAATCCAAGTGATTCACCATAACCCTAGAAGAGACAGCTTTAGATAATAGGCAAGATACTAGCTGCAAAGCCCAGCCCAGTTGAAGGAAAGTAGTTTTGCATATTAGTATAATTTAGAATAGTTGCTTATTAGTTTAATTGTATTCAAGCATAGTAGGATAGTTTTCCTCATCTTCGCATAACAAGAATACTAGACAGGATTGATACAATGGCCGCACGTAATGATGGAGGTGTTGTAGACCTGAATAATCCTGAAGCTATCCCACACATGCATGCAAGCACAACAGAGGAAGAAGCTGAGCGATTTCTATTCGCCAATCATTGGAGACCCACCCAGCAGTATTGTTTTTCCAGAGACAGAATATAACCAATTTAAACTTAAAGCATCAGTAATCTCTATGCTTCCAAAGTTCAATGGTTCAGACAATGTTCAGCCTTATGTTCACATGAACAAATTTCTATCAGTCCTAAGAACTTTCAAGAACCAGAATATCAAAGATGAGAGTATCAAGTTGATTCTTTTTCCGCTCTCACTTGAAGGTAAAGCATTTGAATGGTTAACTGCACAACCGATCAATTCAATAGATAACTGGGAGAAGTTGAGAACAAAGTTTATGAACAAGTTCTACCCACCCCAGAAGACAGATGCCATGCAGTAAGCCATCAAAAATTTCAAAAGGAAGGTGACTGAAGAATATCATCAAAGTTGGGAGAAATTCAATAATCTGCTAGTCTCATGCCCACATCATGGATACGACAAGAGCACACTGGCTCATTTTGTCTATCGAGGACTCTTGATGATGAACAAGCATATGATACAGTCAATGCACAAAGGCAAATTTACATCAATGGATGGAGAGGAAGCTTACAATTTTCTAGAGAATTTAGCTGAAGAAACACAATAATGGACTACTAGCAATGAGGATGTCGCTAGCATGGAGGGGGAGCAAAAGCAATTTGGTTACCAACACATGAACAAGCAGATTAAGAACTGAAGTCTACATTGGCCAGCCTGGCCACTAGCATTGAAACTATGAGTAAGAAATTCAACCAGTTCTCTATGAATCCCTCCAAGATCAACAAATCTCAAGCTAAATCTCTCCTAGTCATGCAAGCTAGCCGATACTGTGAAGTTTGTTCAGACACTTCCCATGCAACTCTAGAATGTCTTGGTTACTATCAACATGCATCAGTTGGAGAGCTTTCAAGGTAATTATTGGAGATAGAACGCTAGACCCCCAGGTTCTCAAGATCAAAGTTATATTCCACAGACAAGTCAAGCTTCACAGTTGGTTCCTCAACAACAATTATACTCTCAGCAGAATTCCAATACAAGTGGAGAGTTAGTGCCTGATCCTAGGAGAAATTATGCCACACCTGCCAACCTGGAGAATGCTATTACTTTGCTATCACAGAAAAATCAAAAGTTTGAAAGTGTTCTAGAGCTTCTTGCACAGTCTCAGCTCAATCTCCAGTAATCTCAGGCAAGTCAATGTTCTAGAATGGAGTCTCTGGAGGCTAAAGTCGACCAACTCACTACTGTTTTGTCTGTAAAGACACAAGCCATTCAACTTCGCTTATTGGAACCAATATTGAGGAGTAAAGATGTATGCCACATTGGGACAACTTCTAGTACTGATCACCTCCATGATCATCTTAGCTTAGTTACTACTCTCAGATCAGGATTGAAGATAGACAACAAGGTTGACTTACCTTCTCATGATGACATTGCTACAGAGCAATTGGTCAAGATTTCAAATGAAGTTCAAAAGGAAGTGGGGGAAATCCTTTCAACTCCCATTTGTCAAGATGACCAAGACAAGATATGCAAAAATGTCGAAGAGAAAGAAGAGCAGACACATGCTGATGTGTTTGTATTAAAGGCACCTTTTCCTATGTTTTTTGCTCAAAGCAAAAAGGACAAGCAATTTTTAGAGATGAAGGAGGCATTTGAGAAAGATAACATCAATATCCCCTTTCTCAAAGCAATCAAGCAGATGCCATCATATGCCAAATTCTTGAAGGATGCATGCAACATAAAAAGAAGTACTCATGTTCCAAAGCGAGCATTTCTAGCTGGGCAAACAACATCTATTATCCATCAGCAAGCTCCAGTCAAGCTCAAAGATCCAAGAAGTCCTACAATATCATGCAAGATAGGAGAAAAATTCACAAGTAATGCTCTTTTAGACCTTGGTGCTTGTGTTAATCTCTTGCCATATCATGTGTACCAAGCGTTGGGCCTGGAGAACCTAAAGCCTACGAAAGTCAAATTGAAGTTAGCTGACCATTCTACCAAGATTCCCAGAGGCATAGTTGAGGATGTTCTTGTTCAAGTAGCCGATTTCTACTATCCAGTGGATTTCATTGTGATAGACACCAAGGAGGCCTTTGATAAAATTCCAATTATTCTAGGCCGACCTTTCCTCGCTACCGCAAAAGCTTTGATAAATTGTCACAATGGTGAAATGAAGATCAACTTTGGTAAGATGTCCATGGACATAAATATCTTTCACCTGTTGTATAAGGATTGTGATGACACCAAAGGTGGAGAGGTGTACTTCCTTGATATCATGATACAAGAATCCTTCCCATTCGAAGATACAATTAAGAGTGCTCAATCTACAGAAAACTGTGATGAACCTGAAAACCCCACCACAGAGGCGTTGCTAGCCATGTTCTTAGAATCTCTGCAGAAAATTCAAGATTTAAGTGAGCATAATGGAAAATTGACAGAGAGAGTATCATATCTTGAAAAGATGAACTCTACATTTCAGGATGAACAATAGACTTCTGCCCAGAAAAAATCGGGTTACTAGAGAATCAAATTTTAAAGAAGTTTTGGAAAAACAACAGAATCTAGAAACTGAAATGAGTCTTCTGAAGCAGAAAGTAGACCATATTGATAAGAAGCATTGCACTGTTGAAGCCTTTTCTACACCACCATTATCTGAATGAGAGAAGTATGTGAACCAGTCTATAGCCCACTTTGAGCGTAGTCAGCCAGACATCCATTATCATTATTGTGGTGGTAAAGGGCACATCAGATACTATTGTCTTGTTAGAAAGAAAAATTTTCGTCAATCTTCTACACAGAGGAACCACAAGGCCTATCACACAATCATCAGACCTGAAATAGTTCAAGGTAGAGAAGCAACTTCACCAGCAATCTTTCCAGCTTATCAAGGAGTATTTTTGACAACCCACAAGGTGAGACCTCCTCATCCTCCAAACATTCGTCAGATTTGGGTAAGAAAATCTGATCTCCTCACTTTAAATTGATAATGCATGATATATAGTCTTAGGAATCTGACTTAAAAAGACTAAACAAAAATAAATAAATAAATAAAAATAAAATAAATAAAAATCTTGGTAAAAGGAAATGTTCTTATTTTTGGAATTAATTTTGATATTCGGCATCAATAGTAACATCTTCCCTTTTTCTCATTCATTTCATTTACTTCTTTATACATTGAGGTTAATGCATGCATAAGTAGGGGGAGGGTGTACTTGAGAAATGAATTTCGAAAATTAGTTTTCAAAAAAACAAAAATATTTTTGTTTCTATATCAGCAGGATGAGAAAAATAAATTTTAATGATGAGTCTGAGAGATATATTCTATACTGTTAGTGTTGAGTTTGATAGATAGTTGATATTATTGATTTCATTACCGCTTAGACTATTTATTATGCTCGGACATAGTAATTGTTGATATAATTCTTTATCAAGGCACCACCATAGTACTTGGTCAGTTTTGTGTACTTTTGCTAGAAGAGAGATTTAAACCCCTAGTAAACTGGAAGTAGAATTTTTAGACTTAGCCTGTGAAACTTGAGCTTTATACCCATTCTTTGGAGAGTTCTTACAAAAAGTCCGAGTCTTAGTGACTCAACATCTTTTAGTTCTTTATGTCGTTATAATATAGTCTCATTATTCGTTGATTTGGTTAATCACGAAGTGACATCAACTGGGAGATAGCCATTATGTCTTGTAGTCTATTCAAAATAAATTATCATACTGATAAGTCAAGTAGTGAACCCATTCAGCCTTTATCCCGCCTAGCAGGACCATCATGGTAAACCCTTTTGAGCCTTACAATAAGTCATTTCTTTCATAAAACCCTTTACCCTTTACCCAACTCCAGACAAGGAGTATAGCCAAAATCTTTATCAGCCATACCCATATGTTTTTGAGAATACGAGGGGCTCAAAGAGGAATAAAGAGGACAAAAGGAAGATTACAAGGAAATATCAGAGAGATACAATGAAGACCATCATTCTGTTTTAAGTGAAAGAAGATAGTGGAAAACAAGCATATCCAGTACTAATCAAGGATATACCACTGAGTTTAAAAAAAAAAAAAAAGTTGAACATAATGGATGGAAAAGCTAAGACAAAGGAAGAACTTTCTCTGCAATACCGAATTTGAAGAAATCTTCCAAAGAATGAAGCAAAACCCTTAGTGTTTTCAGAAACAACCTTAGAATCCTCTTTATCTTTCCTTCATAAATCAATACCCAAGCCAAGTTACAACCCATGACTTATCACTACAGTATGATACGAAGTCTAGAATAGGTGAGAGGATGCTAAAGTGAAGGACCCGACACTTCATATGTGATTGACATTCTTTCCATGAGACTACTGTCATCTAGAAGTCTATTTTTCAAGGTAGTATGTGGAATGTTCGTATTCATTATTCTTTTCCCCACATACATGAGGTAAAATAGTAGACCAGCTTCTGAGAGATTCTTTTATGAGAGTATGACCGGTGAGGATTGAAAGTCGAGATTATCTACCTATGGTAAACTAGGGATTTCGTTTCTTGGATTGGAGAGTATAGGAGATTAACTAAGTACACACATAAGCCTTGATTGAGAATTTTGTCAATTTTTACTATCTCCCATCATAATCCATGAGTCTTTGCAGCAATGTAGTTAGCAATGGAGACCGCCCTCGTTGGAGTAAGTACTAAGTGGGTAAGGAATTTCTCTCTCTGAAAAATACTATCATTCTTGAACATGCTATTGATTGATTTTGTGGGTATATCACCTGAAAACCCTCACGAGACTATAACTCGTCCTTTTTGGGAAACTTAAAGGTTTAAAGCCTTGTTGCATATGGTAAATGCAATTGCGATGCCTGTGAAAATGAGTTAGGATTTTATTTTTGTTATTAGGATGTGATTTTGATCACTTATCTATTTTTTATCTTATTTGCTAAGAGACTAGCAAAAGGCTAGTTGGGAGTTGTGATAAGTGCTTAAAAAGTGCTATTTAACCCTCGATTATGCCTCTTGTTTAGCCATCTTAGTGGACTAATAGTGTTTGTAAGTTATGTTTTATGATTCTACAGGTGAAAGAGAAAGTTTTGTGGAATATTAGAGAAAAATGGGTAAAATAGAGCAATTCGAAGCATTAAGGATCACATGGGAAGCCCGTGGACAATCATGGAGAAGGCCAAGGAATTGAAGCTATTAAAGATACAACTTGGACCTATTTTAAAGCCTATTTAGAAGCCCAAGGCAAAATGATTCGTTGCTTGGACCAAAGCCCGCAAAAGAGGATAGAAGGATAGAGTAGAAGAGATAAAATAGACTTTCGCGTCTAGGATGCATGGATCGAGCGTCCAGACGCATTGCTTGCGTCTGAGATGCATGAATCGTGCATCCAGACGTATAAATTGACACTGTAGCAAATTCCTTCTCAGTTTTGGAGGCGAAGTTGGACTCTAAAAGAAGTCTATTTGTATTAGGAAACAAATTACGGTTTGGAATGCTTCTAGAACTCATTGTAACCCCTATAAATAGAGGACCTAAGTGCCTCATGTAATTGGCCAATTCACTTATACTCTTGTCTCTAGAACTTGAGGCAGAGAGAGATTAATAATAAAATATCGGTTTTAACTAGCTGAGTCTTAATAAATTAGTCTTTCTAGTCTTATGTTCTTCGACTCTTCTTCTTCTCGTTCTTCGTGTTCTTCCTTCTTTATGGAAGGCTAATCTTCTCCTTCAAGGGAGAAGATGAAGTCAGTGCTTAGGGTTTGTTGATTCTTTTAGTTCATGGTGTTCTTCAATCAGGTTAGTTCTTTATGTTTTTAGTTATTAGTTCTATTGCCCTTTTTGGGGATGAAAGAATAGATTAAGGTTTTTATTTATTGCAATCGAATATTATACTAGTTTAGGGTTTTATTTATTGCAATTGAATATTTGCTAGTGACATACTTTTATTTATTGCAATTGAATATAATGCTAGAATAGGGTTTTATTTATTGTAATTGAATGTTATACTATTATTCTCTACTTTTCTTCTAGTTGTGTAGTGTTTTAGACTAAGGGAATTATTCCTTGTGTTTGCCTTAGATGGTGATTCATTGAATAGCTACCCAAGCTCACATAAAGGGAAAGAAGATACTAGTAACATGAATATAGGAATAACCTTAAGTAGAGTTATTTGTTAACGATGTTTCGTCCAAGAGGGCATCAACACTCGCTCGATTGCCTAATTGTAGTCTACTTGTGAGAACTGCCATGAAGCAAAAAGTCATTGAATCAAAAGTATTGGTGGATTCTAATCTTTTGAATTCCCTCTCTTATAAATTTTCAATAGTTTAGTTAGTTTAGTTTAGTATTAGAATCTAAAATCTCTACAATTATAGTTTTTAATCCCTCAAACTCCCTTTCCAGTCCTGTCCTTCATATAAACATACACTTAAAAGTAGAACGATACCCTATTCATCCTTTACTCATTGAGGGATAATTAGGTTTTGATATGATTCTATTTTGTTCAATGACCATCATCTATCTACATCATCCATATACCATCTCACACACACAAAAAGAGGCAAGGTCATATGTACGCACTTCGAGGTGTTTTTTATCTTTTTATATGTCAACCACAGTTAAAATAGAGTGTTTTATAGATCATTGGATTAGAAATTCTTTGCTGATCATTTTCATAGGTCATTCGCAAAAATCGGACCGTTAACGAGTCGAGAATTTTAGTTTTAAGTTTTCGCGCATAGGGACAGAATGGGCAATTTCCAAAATTGTTTGGGATTGGGCCCAAAATCTCGTAGTCACATTCCTCGTATGTGAGTCCATAGAATTAGCCAAAAACGCATCGCGTTCTTCTTCTCCACTTCGCCTCCATCAGCCTCCATTAACGAACCAAAGAATAAAAAAAACAAACAAACAAAAGCTATAAGAAATGGGACATCGGCAGATCCAAGAAGTTCTAAGACGCTTGCCACCTTATCAGAGTCCTGCTTCTGACGACTCTAAGAGGCATGAGCGTCATCGACGGCAGGACTGACGACGCTTGACCATCTTCATCTCATGGCAAGTAGTTTAGTTGTTTCGTGCTTAGGAAATTTCCTTGTTTTCGTAGAATTTTATTTTGAGTTGTTTAGTTTATTAGTTAGATTTGGATTATATATTTGTTTTCGACTATTTGATTGTTAGTTGAATTTTTAATTTAATTTGGTTTTTGTCCTAGCATGCGATGATTTTTCCATGAATCCCACCTTTCCGAATTGTTTGGGGGTTGTATTATTATTTTTAGCATTGCTTTTATCTTATCCACCATTTTAGAAGTTAATTTTGCAAACTGTGAAAATATGAGTTGTGTGAGAAGGCTTCAATTTGGTGTGGCTAAGATTACCTAGTGTGGTAGTGGTGAAAATTTTAAGGAATGAAATTGGAAGGTTGCTATGTTAAATTCAAACCATTAAGCTATTAGGTTTGTTTTAGAATAATGAATCTGGTTTGCTTCCATTTTTGGTTTTAGAAATATTTTGTTTTCGTCAATTGCCTTAACAATTGGGGAAACTTGTAGAATTCGTTTTAGAAACTAAACCTCTATAAATCCTTGATCATTCTTCACTCCACACCACACCTCTCCATTTACACCTCTCATTATTTTCTCTCACTTTTATTTTTCACTTTTCAAGTAAGAGTACTTCAAGGTACACAGAGCGCGCCCCGCGCCCTTCATAGATAAATCCTAAGCGTGCCACGTACTAAAGCGCCTGGAAGTATAGCAAGACAAGAGTGCGCCCCGCGCCCTTCACAGGCAAATTTGAAGCGCACCCCACGCTAAAGTGTCTGGAAGTTGAGTAAGATAAGAGCGCGCCCCGCGCCTTTCCACAACCAACCTTGAGCGCGCCCCGCGCCTTGCACCTCCATAACCACTTCTGATTTTTTATGTTGGGTTGATTCTTCTGAGCTTGATTCCAAGACTTCTAGAGTGTATTTGTTGTGATGACATCCCCTCATATCATACCAGAGTAGTCTTTTGAAGATTTGTTCTGAAGTGACACCTATGGAAGATGGTTAAAGTGATAGAATCGCGGTACCAAATGGGACATCTATCGCTAAGTCGATGACTCGTATTCACCTCAACTTACTGAATATTTCTATAATAATTCAAAGTTCTTTTGTCAACCAGATGGAGAACAAATGTTCTTTGTCGTAGTTAATGATATGACAATGAATTTCAGCAAGTTCTTAGTTGCTTTTGTTGTGGGAATGCCTATGCCTGTTCCTACAAACTCATGGGGATATCTGACTAATAATGCATACCTCTATAACTATGAGTATTTTCACAAGACTTATGGGGGAGGGGTTTTTTGTGTAATGGACCGAGGGCAGTATAACATAGCCCTTGGTAGCCTGTCCCTGAATGTAGGCCTTACCATGTTCTTCATTATAATGAATATTTTAGGGGATTGGCAGTTTACTTCTATGCATAGTACCGCTGGTGACGTTTTCCTTGCTTTAGCTGAGGGATGTTTCCTATATGACATTCCCAAGGTTTTAGTGGCAAGTCTAGCTAGAGGCCATAGTATGAGGCATAAGTACCTTCTTATGCCAGTTTTGGTTTGTCGTATCATGTGCTATTTTTTCCCTGATTTCTGTACCCACTACACGGATTGGGTTGCGGTTGAAATTATGAGACCCACCAATTGCGTTGTTTGTTCAATTTGTGTTATAACTTGGTCGGGATGGAGGGTACAACCTCAATGGGTTGCTCCTTACACCCGATCAGATCGAGTAAAACTTAACAGGCTAGCATGGGTTGATGATACATGGAGAGAGGCTTGGCAAGTTATCATGGCGTGGCAGGACGCAAAATAACCTCGCTTCTATGTAGATGAGGATGATGTTCCCCTAAATGCTGGATAGGAGGCAAGTTTTTATTTTTGTTCGTGTCTGCTTATGTCCCAAGCAATTTACTTTTTGTAACCCCATAACGGTTGGAACTAAAATAGAGTTGTCTGTTTTTATTTATTTATCTATATTAGTATGTTTTGACTTTGTTTTGCAGATGTCCCAAAATTTTACGCGTTTTCATGGTATTTTCCTACCCTTCTTATGTCTATACTTTGAGGACAAAACATGCTTTTGTTTGGGGGTGGCATAGAAATACGCGTAATTTAAGGCACCGGCCTGTTAGGATATAGATATGTACAATATGCACTTGTTTTCTAATAAAAAAATCAAAAATATACATAAAAAGTTATGCTATACACTTAGGAATATTGGTATTGTTTTATTTCTCTATGCTCTTAATAATCTAGAAGTTTCACGTTAGCTGTTGCATTAGAATAGTTTTAAGAAACTTAGCTTAATATGTTGGTAATAATCTTTGTATCTTTCTATAAATATATTGCATGAGTATCTATGTTTGTATTGACAGTAAGTTTTTGAAATCTAGGCTAGAGTACTTATTCTACAAATCCTATGAGAATATAGCCTTGAAGCCTTATATGAGTGAAATATTTGAGAAATGACACAAGGGAGAAGTAAATTCGAATAGAGAAATCACACGTCCACTTGCTTGATCACTATACCATATCCAAAGCGAGAATTTAGGCTTTTTTTGGATCGATATAGCCAGAAATTCAAACATATATAAAATTATTTTCCGCTAGTCGCCCTTCTGAGCCTTTATTTAGCCTTTCATAAACCACAATTCCTTTACCCTTTTACAAAACAAAATAAAAATAAAAATCAGCCTACCTATCTTTGAATGAGTCTGAGAATAGAGATGAAATGAAGAATAGAAAAGAGAAAGACCTGTGAAACCAAGAATTTGTTAGTTGCTTCAAATAAGAAAAGGAAGTTTCCATAAAAAAAAAAAAAAAAAAAAGAAAAAAAAGAAAAAAGAAAAAGTTAGTACTCCAAAAACATAATCAAAGGAGTCAAAAGCCAAAAGAAAAAGAAAAAAAATGGCTAAGGATGGAAACAAAATGTAAGAAGCAAAGTAAAAACAAGGTTTTCTCTAGTTATGTAATATGAAGACACTATTATCTCAGACTGGTTCTTTTTGAATATCCATTTCCTTCATTCTTAAACCATCACCTAATCCCTGTAACACCTAATAAAGACCTCTAGCTCAATTAGAAATAGGTTAGTGTGATAGTAAGTGACAGATGTATTTGATCGACTTCGGCTTCATTGTGTGTCATTGAGATTGTAAGGTAAAGTGTGCCCACTGCATACTGGAGTAGCGAAACTTGAGTGGAAAAATCAGAGTGTTTTTGTCTTGACATTTATGTGAGGACCTACTTAAGGATGTTATTCTAAAGTTTCAGAAACGGACCTGTTACTACAATTCATAGCATAGCTCATTGTATATATGTTTATTCGTAGATGATTGATTATTATGCATATATTAGCTTAGGTTTTGACTTGATTATTCTGTATTCATTGCTAGTGAGATGAATTGATATCTGAGAATAAGTAAGGAAACAATAGTTTTATTTCTTAGTCATTGTTGTATAGATGAAGTTTGTGAGTACCTTCACTGGAAAACTCTCACGAGGCTATAACTCGTCCACTAGGGAATTCCTAGTAGTTTAAGGCCTTGTTGCATATGGTCAATGCAATCACACTCGGCGAAAAGAGATTAGTTAGAACTCTATTTATGGTCACTTATTTTAATTTCTCATATTTGCTTGGGGACAAGCAAAATGTTGTTTGGGGGTGGTTTGATAAGAGCCCAAAACTGTAGTTTTAAACTTTTAACAATATTACTTTTAGACCAATTATGTGATTAATAAGTAAGAGTTAGTACTGTTCTCGTGCTCTTGTGTGTTTTAGGTATTGGAGTCGAATATGTGCAGAAATGTGTCCCTTTTGTGAGATAAAGGAGCAAAGGTTGGTTGCTAAGAAGGTCTACGACTAAAGGCCAAGATTCAAGGAGAAAAAGCCTTTTGAAAGCCCGGTCAAAGCTGAAAAGTCAAAGTTAACTAACGAAATAGCGCTTTTAAAAGTTAGCCAAACTTCGGGCAAGGTCAGATCTTTGGGTTCGAAACGACCATCTCGGAAAGAGCTTTCTAATGGTCAAAGCCTTGACAAAATCAGAGGAGTAAAAGTGATCGAAAACGCTGTTGAAATCTTTTCCAACTGAAAACCCCTTTGTGGACTAAAGTAATGAGGTTTTGGGCTCGATTTTCCGGCCCAAAACATGGCTCCAAAGCCTATGCATGAAATTGTTAGACCTAACCTCTCCTATATAAAGAGGACTAAGGGTAAAAATGAATCTTGGAAAGCATTTCATCTGTCTTCAGTGGTGGATAAAAATGTTCCATAAACAATTGAACAAGTTTGGCCCATGAGTCCACAGAATTAGACGCTTGGGCAGTTAACCAAGACGCTGCCTTATCGACTAGGGTGAAAGGAAACACCCTCAGTTTAATTTGTTATGCACCTACCGTCGGATGATGGAATGTGGTAAGAATTTGTTCAATCCTACCCATATGCTGATAAGGCTTCTCATGGTCTAACCCATGAAAAACTGGTAACAAATTAAATATATTCGGGGGGATTCGGAAATCCCCTACTGGGTCTGCCAGAACGATGCAAGACTTAGGGCTATCGTTCAGGGCTTTGTAAATGTCAGAGAGAGGAGTCTCTCTTTCTTCAGCCATTATTTCAGGTGTAGTGTGTGGTATACTAGATAGGTGTGTGTTGAAGTTCACGAAAGATTACATTAATCGTTTTTTCTCTACCTGACCTTAATCTCATGCAAGACTAAGTACAATATTGAAGAAACATGACAACAGTTAAAACAACTCTGATATACTAGAATAAATCCTCTAATAGGAGAGGCGAGGATTGGAAGAAGGAGTACCTGAATGTCTCCTTGCTACGCGTTTGAATAGCGTCTTCTATATGCGATTTCAGTGTATTCAAGCTGATAGCAACACTGAATAACTTTGAAAAAAATGAAAGTTTGAACTAATCTGTGAAGTCGGGCTTATTCATAAAAGAGCGCGTGGTGCGCTCAAAATTTGCCTAACAAGGGCGCGTGTCGCGCTCTTGCCTGACTCGAAGTCCAGATACTTTTGCACGGGGCACGCTTCAAATTTTCCTAACAAAGGCGCGGGGCATGCTCTTACCTTGGACGATGTCCAGGTGCTTTGGCGTGGGGCGTGCTTCAGAAATAGGCTGATAAGGTGCGGGGCGCGCTCAGTGTATTTATGCGAAAAAAATCAGTTTCTAAAGAAAACATCCACAGTTAGAACCAAACAAAGGTGGGTGTGTTTAATGAGATTTTGGTAAGATTAACACTACTAAAGGAAATGAAACTAAACAAAACTAAGATGGCAGTGGTGCCATTTGATAATCTGTAAAAACTTAACTAGATTACTCTAACTTTATTCTCACGGTATAAATGATTTATTTTCTACTTTCACATGTATATTTATGCAATATATAGAGTACAGAATCGTTCTACTCCAAAACTATCAAGACATAATAGAATCCAATTAATCAAACACAAGGAAACAATAGTGAGAGTAATATTTATAGAGGTGAATTTATACTATGAAACTAAATATATGAATTTAACTTATACTAATTTAACTAAACAATTGAATATGACTTGAATAAAATATGGAGAAGAAATTAGGGGGATTTGATTCCACTTGATTTATTCCTAATATGCTAGTGTAGATTATTACAATCTTAACCAATTAAGATTAAGTATTTGATCCCTAATTATTCATGGAAATCTCTACCAACTAATAATTAGCATGTGAGGAAGTTCAACCCATTCTCATGGCAAATTAACTAACCTACTATAGTGAAACTCTTAACAAACAATAATTCTAACTAACATATCAAGTCTTCATCAAGCTTCATCAAACCCCTATAATGGAGGTTTAGCTAGAAGTCATTAGATTACCATTAATAGAAGAATAAATAGAAGACATAATGAAGAACAATAACTTGACTTTTATTAATCTAATGGAGGCTATAAACTAAACTAATTAACTAAAACTAAACTAAACTGAAAAGGGAGAGAGAGAGAGAACCCTAAACTATATTAAACTAAAGTGGGAGTAGCCAAATTTTGTTTTAGCCTTAACCCTTTTTATATAGGAGAGGATTAGGTTACAATTTCATGCATGGGCTTTAGAGCCATGTTTTGGGCTATGAAATCAAGCCTAAAACCTAATTAAATATGTCCAAAAAGGGTTTCTCTGTGCGAAATTACTTCAACACTCTTTTCATCCACGTTTACTACTCTGATTGGGTCAATATTTAGACTATTAGAAAGCTTTTTCTGAGACGGTCGTTTTGACATATAATAGGCCCAATTCCGAGGTCTGAGTCCAAAGATACGGCCTATGGAAGTTCTGTTGACTTTCCTGCTCTTTTTCTACCCGCGTTGACTTTGACTTTTCATCTTTGACTAGGCTTTAAAAATACTTTTTCTCCTTGAAACTTGGTCTTTAATCATAGAACTTCTTAGCAACCAACCTTTGCTCCTTTCTCTTGCAAAAGTGAGATATTTCTTCACATATTTGACTCCAATACCTGAAATACACAAAAGCATGTAAACAGTACTAACTCTTATTTATTATACACATAATTGGTCTAAATGTAATACTATTAAGGGGTTAAAACTACAGTTTTGGGCTCTTATCACCCAACCAGATGGCTGTATTACTCTCTTAGACTGAGCGTAATGCACTGGAGGAAAACACGTGTAGACTTTATAAACAGAATTATTATGAGGTTGAAGATTGGTACAAGTTGGTGTTTGGATAGTTCAACCACCTTCTCTCATAGCTTGTCTCTTACATGCGTATGAACTCTTACCTAAACCAGGAATGATTTTTTGTATATGTGTCCATATCTTCAGCTGCGGTTCTCTAGAAAGTGCTTGCACACGATCATTGAAACTTATCCATCTAGTCTTGCTAGCTGGAGGGTTTTTGTTTGTTACAGAAGACTTATTTTTTAAAAGTTTTTAGAAAAGAGAGATTGAAAAGGGGAAAGAATTTTAAGAAATGAAGAATTTTTGAAAATTTGTACAAGTTTGAGTCTTTTAACGCCGATTTTCAAGACAAATAGAGAGGTGGAGGCAAAAGATAGGATTAAATAGAGAATAGTATCACTTTGGGTTACTCTATTTGTTTAATTCTCGTTTGGAGATGCCTTTTTTTTAGTTGATTTTCTCAAGCAAAAAATATATCTCTAACCATATAGAGGTTTTGACAAGAAGATAAAATTATCGTGAATCCAGATCATTTTGGTTGGTTTCGGGGTGTATAACTTTCATTTTTATATCCTCTAGTTTTGAAAACTATGGAGAGATATTTTAAGAAACTCATACTTCAAAAAGCTGTGATGAAAAACAAATTATAATAGGAAATCTCAGGCAACTTTCGTGTCGGCTCTGTGGCGAATCCAATCTAGACAGACAAAGCTTCAGCTACGTGAGTTGGGGGATTTACTGTGCAAGACATGGAATGTCCTGACCCAGGCGAATAGCTTGGTGATATAAGCGACCCTGTGTAAAATCCATTGCCTGTTTTGTTTTTGAAAAATCACATAACTATTGATGTATCAAGAATCTAACATTAACCCGAACAAAGAAAACAACTGTTTTGATAAACAAATGTAAAATAAAGAAAAGGAAAATTGTATACTTACTCCACAGGTTCACACTTACTCAAACGATGAGTAAAAATTATTTTACAAAGAATATGCAAGATATTCGTGGACTAAGGCTCCGACACTTACAACCACACACTCCAAATGGAGGGTTCGGTTACCTTATTGATGTATTCCCCTAAAACAAAAGATAGAATGGAATGGGAAAGGAATACATCTCTGAAAAGTGGATTTAATCTTCGTAGATAAGATGATCATGAAAGAGTTTTTAGCGCTCCAGCTTCGTTCACGTCACTTCTTGCTTCAAAGGTTATGTTTGTTGGTTTAGGGTTTGGAATAGTTTGTTCTGGAAATACGATATCCACACTTTGAGGTATAAAGATTTGGATTTCTCTACTCCGTTCGGTGTAGACTCAAGTCCTTACTCACGTGTCTTCGTGCGTTTAGTCTGAGTAGGAATTCGAACCAACCTAAAGTCTAGGACAACTTACAACTTTATTATGCTCTTTAGGAAACTAGTGAGTAAGTTTTTATTGTGGATTTGCTAGCTAATGTTTGCTGTGTTTTAAATCAACTTCAGATACTAAAAATGCGAGACACAAAAAAAAACAGAAAAACTAAGTCTAAGATTTTTAACTTGTACTTTATAGAGAAAGAAAGGTACAGGATCATGCTACTCATGCAAGGACTCATTATAATCCCTAAAAATCAAATTACTACTATCTCTAAACCATTTTAGGTTTATTATCAAAACCGAAGCAAATAGAACGTCGATCCCTAGCGAGATGAACTCATCTCTAAGTCCATTTCCCTAGCATAAGGAGTTGAACTGGTATTTCATCTCTGAAATACCATCTCAACTCCTGGACTCACGCAACATATTCCTGTCAAATATGGAAACAAGACATTAAACAAGACTCGCACTCGCGGCTATCCTAGGCATAAAAGGGAGATGACGCTTGAAGTCCTTCCTAACTTCTGTGCCTCAAGTTTGGCCGGACACCACCATTTTAGGGTAGTGTGCTACATGTGTCCTTAATTCTAACCAGTGAATCCTATTTCTAAGAACATATACGAATCCTTATATGAGTATCATTAACCTTCCACCTTGGAGGGTTTTAGCTCATGATCCTTGGATTGTTTGAAAGCTACAAGGTATATTTGTTAATGAGAGAGAGAAAGAAGAAAAGAATGGATTAAAAAACTAATTACCTAAAGAAAATGATGAACTTTTATTTATGAATTACTAATGTTCTCCATTAACACTATTACAATCTTTTTTCATAAAAACTAAAACAAGACAAGGAATGGTAAAAGGAATCTCACAAAAGAGAGAAGTTAATGCTCCAAAATCATCCCCCCTAACACATAAGAGAGCTTTTTCTCTTCTCTCACGTGAAACACCCCCCTCATTCACTTTCCTCTTATCCAAAACTAAACCCCCTTTTGACACCTTGCATTCTTTACATAATTATCACCTAAATCCAACTAACTTCATTAATTGCATGCAAGGTGTCAACTTTGTGCCAATTATTTGCACCTTTGTCTTGACTTGCATGATGACTCATCAAATCTTGTGGGCCCGTATAGTGGGTCTATGTGCAGTGTCCAGTGGCGGTCCGGTCTTTTGATATTTTTACAACTTCCTGCCTATGCGTAGAGTTTGTTGCATTGATCGCCCTGAAAGACTCACTTGTCGAATTCGAGTCCCGGTTCAAGAGATATGAGCTTCGAAGTTTGATGCTTTTGTGTATGTAATCCTGTTTCTGACTTGATTTTGTACTGTTTGAGTTTTGGGCTTTAGTCCGGATTTGTTGGGCTTCACATGGGCTTAATTGGAAAGCTTATGTATACTCCCTATTCCGTGCTTAAATGCTGGCTTTATCATCATTTTTACGTTGGTTGCTCCAACCTACAAAAACACGAGAATACGATTATTTCATGATTATTAATCACAAAATTAACCGAAATGTTACTTCTCTACGGGGTTTTATAATACAGTTTTGGGTTCTTATCACACCACCCCTAAACAGCACTTTGCTTGTTCTCGAGCAAAGAAGAGACATTAAAACAGATAAGTGGCCAAAATTGTGCAAATTCTAAGCTAATTCTCGCTTTTTTGAGCGGTTGCATTGGATCAGATGCAACAAGGCCTTAAACCACTAAAAATTTCCTAGTGGATGAGTTATAGCCTCGTGAGAGTTTTCCAGAGAAGATACAAACTTCATTTATACTACAATGACTCAGTAACAAAAGCTTGTTTCCTAAATTAATCTCAGATATCTATACATCTCCTTAGCGGGGAACGAGGATTAATTCTTTTGAAACTCAAGTTAATATGCATATAATAATTAAAATATCTACATATGAACATGCATACAATGAACTTTACATTGAAATGCACAAGCAGGGCCATTTCTAGATCCTTTGGAGAGCGTACCTAAATGGGTTCTCACAGGTATGTGTATAAACACAAATTCGCTCATAATTTTTCCACTCAGGTTTTGCTAACTCCAGTGTGCAGTGGGCACACGTTTCCTCACATACTCGATGACAGTCAAAGGAGCCGAGGTCGTTCAATCACATCTACTACTTATTATCACACCATCCTACTCTTAATTAAGCTAGAGGTCTTTGTTAGGTACTAGGGGGCTTAGGTGGTGGTGTAGAAGAAAATGGAAGTAGAAGATAAAAAATGATAAGTATGAGAGAATAAGGTCTTCAAGATATTCACACTAGAGAAATCCTTGTTTTCTTTTCCTACTTCTACCTGAGTTTTCCTACTTTGCTCTTAAGCCTGTGTACTTATTTTATTTTATTTTTTAATTTTTTTTTAGGCTTAAGAAACATGATTATATTTTTCTTTCCTGAAGCAAGTAACTAACTTTTATTTGGGACAAGTCTTTCTGTTTATTTTTTCTACATTCATCATATTTCTCATACTCATCATTTAGGTAGGTTCTTTTATTTGGGGTTAATAGATGGGTAAAGAATTTTTGGTGAAGTGACTAGCGGTAGAATTTGTAATAGGTAAGAATTTTAGCTATGTTGATCCAAAGAAGGCCTAAATTCTCGCCTAGGGTTCGGATGGTGATCAAGTAAGTAGACGCGTGATTTTCTTTATTCGAAAAAACTCCTCTCCGCGGTCATTACTCACAAATTACTCATATCGAGGCTTTTTGGTTAGATTTTTATAGGATTGATAGTTTAAGTAGAGTAACCGTGGGTTCCAGAAACTTACTGTTATGTATAATCAATGATACTCAGTGCATGAATAATCATGAAAAGATATAAAAAAACTATTGCATACGTATTATCTTAAGTTTCTTAAAACGAATCCTCATTCGAATGCTAATGTGAGACTTCTAGACAATTTTCATCATTGAAAAGGAAACAAGACTTTGTCACTAAGTACATTTACAAACAAGAAATTAGAAACTATATACAGCCTACAAGTTGCCTAATTTTTGCTACAGGTTTAAAGCACCCCAAAAGTGAATGATGCTTAGTCCTCGAAGTATTAATAGATAAAGAAAGGAATTACCTGGGAACCGTGAGCAAAATTAGGGCTGGATTGCTGGAACAGAAAGTTGTTATAACATAATATATTATACAAAAATAAACAAAGAAAAACAATAGCACACTATATATAACTATATACAGTTAGATATATGTATAATTCCCTACTCAAATTTACCATCCAGGATGTGGTGATGGTCTAGCGTCTTCTTGAGTGAAATGCATTTCCTTTGCATCGTGCCAAAAGATAATGGTTTGCCAAATGGTGACCCATTCTTGTTCACCAGATTCGTTCAAATGTTTCAACATTTTTTCATCGTTCGGATAACAACGAACATGGCTCAAGTACAATGCATGACGTCTCCATTGCCTAAACCTTAATGAACGAATGATTTTGTTTATTGGGCACATAGAATCTACCTTGACCCAGTCATGAAAAGTAGCTGAAAACTGTGGGAAATGTGTCTTCATAATTCGGCAAGCGGTTACAGGTAAAAGTATATACTGATCCCGAACAGTGCGAGCTCATTTTAGATTGGAGATAACACAGTTTAAGATATCAAAGAATGTATGACCTTGAGCAAGCGCATTGAAGACTACAAAGCAAAGCATCATTGGCGGTTAAAAACGCCAATCTCCCATGATGTTCAGGAAGACAAACAACATCACATTCCCCACGTTCATGGTCATGCTAGCTAAGGGAATGGTGATGTCTAGCCATCTGCCAAGTTTAGCTCCTTCTTTAATTTCAAGACCATCACTGTATGCTGCGCGAAAAGCAGGCCATGAAAGGGAACAAGTAAAGTTGTGAAAGATGTATGGCCATGTTGTTGCTGGCTTGTGATATGGAAGATCCAAATTTAGGGCAAGTGATAAGAGCCCAAAACTGTAGTTTTAACCCCTTAATAATCATACTGTTAGACCAATTATGTGAATAATAAGTAAGAGTTAATACCGATTACGTGTTTTATGCATTTCAGCTTCAAAGTCCATTATGTGCGAGAAATGTGCCACTTTAGCGAGATAAAGGAGCAACGGTCCGCCAGAACTTCAGAATGCCATATCTTTGGACTCGGACCTCTGAATTGGGCCTACCTTATGTCAAAACGACCGGCTCGGAAAGAGCTTTCCAATGGTCTAAGCCTTGACCTAATCAGAGGAGCAGAAGTGGACGAAAAGTCTGTGGAAGCCAACTGCAGCTGAAGAGGCCTTTTGGATTTGAAGAATTGGGTTTTGGTCCGATTTTCCCGCCCAAAACATGGCTCCAAGCCCATGCACGATTTTTGATCCGGAAGTATAAAACAAAAGCTTGACTCTTTGTTAATGGCAGTTGGGTTAGGAAGCTAATGTAATGGAGTTTAGGGTTAGAAAAAGATAGATCTAGATTAGTTTTAGATCTAGATCTAGTTTTGAATCTCCATTTTATTAGTTTTCATTTCCCTTGTTTTAATTTAAAGTATTAAAATATTGTTATTGCTTCATTAGATAAATCAAGTAGTTTATTATTGATCAAATTCGATTTTGTCATTTATCTATTGCTTAGATCTAATTTCATTTCTTGGTTGTTAGTCATTTCGTAGTTATTGATGTTAGATTTTAATTATTGTTTGTTAAATTTCATAAAGTTAGAATCTTTAGATTTAGTTGTCTTAAATTTATAATTAGTTTTAGTTTAAACACCAAACACATCACTCTCACTGTTCCTTGTGTTTGAATAATTGAATTCTATTTAAGTCTTGAGGGTTTAAGAGTGGAACGAATTCCTTACTCATTATATTGCATGAATATGTTTTGAGAGTAAGAAGAATTGATTTAAACGTAAGAACGATAGGATTTCGTATTAGTGTTGTTAACATTAATATTTAGGATTCTATTGTTTTTACGGGTTATCAAATGGCGCCGCTGCCATCTTAATCTCGTTCAAGACAAGAATTCAATTGCTTGAATCCAAGGGGCAATCCCCCATTCTCTACCCACCCACCCTTTTAATTTTTCATTCTTATTTCTTGATTTTCGAACCGTTCTTTGTTTCAGGCTTCGCATATGGGATTCATGGATTCATAGAGAAAAAACACTGCGGTGAAGGTATTTCTAAATTTTCGAAAATTCTGAAAATATTCATACATAATATTTAATGTGTTGTTGATTTACTAGAATATTTTCTGATTTTTCAGAGTTGGTTTACCTTGTAAAACAAATACGATCTTTACAGTACTGCATTTCAGTTTTCACACCGTATGTTCTTGAAAAACAGACGAATAAGGTTACTTAGGGAGTTATAAAAATTCTATAATTTTTACAGGAGTATCTATCCTAAGTCAGAAGTTTTTAGTAAAAATTTGACAAGTTTTTGATTTGTTTTGACCTCCTAAATAGTAGAGTGTTTCCAGTGTGTTTCTGCAGTGTTGCAAACACTTAATATCTGGAACACCAGACAATAAGGAGAGGTTGTACAACTCCAATTGCTCTAAATTTTTTACAGAAACAATTAGGATCTGTCAGGAGTCTCCAGTAAAAATTTGGCAATTTTTGGATTTGTTTTGAAGGGTTAACCATTCGGTTGTTTGTATTGTGTCCGAAAACCGTTACGCAAACTTTGAAGGGCTGTAGAGGGACTTTCACAACTCCGATCGATCTGAAATTTTACAGGCTACTTGATAGACGTCTTAGAAAATTACTGTAAAAATTTCAGATTTTTTGGAGTACGATAAAAGGCCTAAAACGTGAAAACCCTGGAGCGCGACCCGCGCCCAAACCGAGCGCGACCCGCGCCCAAAACACTGGACATTCGACAAAACAGAGGGCACTCGCGCCCACTCGCGCCCTCAAGGGAAAATTCAGTGTGAACAGCCCAATTTTCACAGAAAAATGCAAATTTTTATTCCTTAAAGTTATTTAGTGTTTCTAACTTGTTAAATACACCAAATCGCAGATACAAAACGCTATTCAAACGCGTGAAGCAAGGAGGCATTCGTGTACTCCTTCTTCCACTTCGCCTCTCTTCGCCGAGGAGTTTTAATTCTAGTATAATCAGGCTTGTTTTTTAAAGAGAAATAAATATAACACGCCTATCTAGAATTTCACACACTACACCTGCATCAATGGCTAAAGAACAAGAGACTCCTCTCTCGATTTTTATAAAGCCCTAAACGATGGCCCTAAGTCGCATCGTTATTGCGGACCTAGTGGGGATTTTCGAATCCCCTAATATATTTAACTTGTTACCGGTTTTTCATGGTTTAGACCACGAAGCCTTACCAAAGACATACGCGTAGGATAGACCAAGTTCTCACTACATTCCATCATCCTAGCGTAAGTCGGATCAAGTTAAACTTAGGGTGTTTCCTTTCACCCTACAGCTAGACAAAAGCGGCGTCTTGGTTAATCGCCCAAACGCCAAACTCTGTGGACTCATGGGCTCAACTTGTTCAATTGTTCATGGAACAATTTTACCCACCACTAAAGACAGATGAAATGCTTCAAAAGATTCATTTCTTCCGCCAATCCCTCATGAATCCTTTTCGTGAGGCCTGGAATCGCTTTCACCGATCTTCTCATTGAATGCCCACATCATAATCTTGCGAAAGACACGCTTTGTTCGTGCCTTCTTCAAGGGGGCTTTTACATCGTCATAAGGAGGTTCTAGATATCATGATGGGGTAGTTTTCTTAGTAAAGGAGCCTTTGAGAGGCTTATACATTCTTAGAAGATCAATCTAAGAGGAACAACAATGGGGAGGTAACGATTCCTCCCGGCCTCTCCTTCTTCTTCGTGAGGTTAAACATGATCCCGAAGCTTAAAACTCTTATCGATGCCCTCATTAAAAAGGTAGATGCCATCTCTCGCTCAACAACAACCCACTCCGGTCCATGAACATTAACTCTACTCGATTTGTAATGCGTTTTGTAGTCTTGAGCATTCCGACTTCTATTGTCCTCTTGTCTATGCACAAACACCACCACAACCATCACACTTCAACCAGCTTAACTCAACATCAAGGACAAGGGAACTTAGGTGACCAGAATAGAGGTTTAGTACCCATAACCTTAACTATCAACATCAAGACATGAACGCCAACAAGCTTTTTAATTCCAATACAACCATCTATGACAAAGTAGTAGTGAACTTGTTGGAGAAACAAAATCAAATTATGCAACAAAACTCCAACTTGATGAAAGATCAAAGATGATCAAAACTCTAATATGATGAAACAAACGATGCAAATGATGCAGTCTTTGTGCCAAAATGTTATTGACATGTCTTCTAACCAAAATAATAACCAAACCGGGCGTGTTTCCAAGTCAAGCAATGCCTAATCCTAAGTCAACAAACACCGCGATTCAAATAAAAAGTATTCAGTAATGGTAATATAAACCAAGGGGACTCTACAGTAGCCACTACCCTTCGTTCGTATAGTAGTTGATAACCAAGTGACTATGCCTAAAGATTACCCACAAACTAAAAATGATACCATACCACATACTATAATAGAAACGAGAAGACCCTACAACCTAGAAGTACCGGCTTAAACCACAACCAAAAAGGGAAAACATTACAAGATCCAATAATAGAAAGTGAAGACCCTACACCCGTAGAGGTTCCAATATGGATACCTAGATGGAAAACGGATAGAGATAAAGCAAAGCCTAATAATACTTTTATCCCTTCCGGTAAAAATAGCGATAAAGCACCATATCTCCAAAGACTAGTCAGGTTTTAAAATGACGAATTTTGATGAGATTAGGGAAGTGTTTAAAAATTTGACTATAAACCTACCTTTTCTAGAAGCTATAAAAAGTCTACCCGACACGCTTAAGTTTCTAAAAGAGTTGTGCACCAAGAAGAGGGAAACCAACATACCCCACTAAGCATTCTTAACTGAACAATATCCCTATTTATCCTAACATAACGGAATTGTTAAGTACAAGGACCACTCGGTCGCCCCATCAGATAATGCACCTTAGGTGATACCTTCATAACAACCGCTTTATTAGACCAGGGGCGAAAGTGTTAACTTACTCCCTTTTTATTTATATAAACAATGGGTCTAACAATACTTCAACCAACCAAAATGACTTTGCAGGTTAGCCGATCGTTCTATTAAGTATCCCAAGGGTGTAGTTGAAAATATTCTTGTTAAAGTTCAGGATTTTTACTATCCTGCCGACTTTGTTATTCTCGACCACGAGAAGTTGCTCATGATTCCATTCCCATCATCTTAGGGCGTCCTTTCTTAACTTGCCAATGCCCAAATCAATTGTCGGGATGGCTCAATGACTCTTTCTTTTGGAAATCTTTACGTAGAAGTTAACATGTTTAGACAAAAACAGGGACAACTAGGTTTGCCTATAGAAGGAGAAGTGAAGTCCATTGAGAGTTTTGTACCTCACATTAGTGCGGCTGACACTTTACTCCCCACACTAGTAGATACCCCTCTTATGGAAGAAGACAAGGATCACAATTTCTACTCCCTAGACGTAGATAACATCAAGGAGGATTTCCTTCGACTCTTTTGCAACCCTTCTTTTCCGCCTCGCGAGTTCTCTCCTATTGACATCCATTCATCTCTTGACGCCATGACGGAAGAAGAATTTTTAATCTTTATCTATCCAGTGATTCTTCTTACCCACCTATTAAGGAATGTCTTGCATATCTCAAGGCCTCTCATGATATAGACCTAAGAACACTAGTTGAACACCATTCACCCACCTCACATCCTCATGTCACTCATTCACCTTCCATCACGCATGTCCTCGCCTCTACCTTTTCAAAGAACCATTGAGTTTGTACTTGACCTTGGCGTTTCCTATGCTTCATAACTATCTAAAACCAACTGGTGAAGAAGTAACACCCCAACGACAAGCCCACCTGACACTTTTTCATTTTTTCCATTTTTTCCTTCTCAAAATTATCCACATCCCACGATCTTCCACAACAATCAATTTTTTCTCACGTTCATTTACTTGGCATCCCTTCGAGGGGAGGACAATGAAGAAATTGTATGCTCGATTAGGTTTTAGATCTATAAGGCTTTACTCTCATTCCACTAAGCTACGCCATAGGAAATCTTGGTGCTTAATTACGTTTTGATGGTGCATTCCATGTTAATTATTTGTGGAAAGACCCATAACTTTTTAGATTATTAATATATGGGAAACCGCATGTAAATACATATATATCACTTTAAGTCTAGTGGAATCGACTTTAAAAAGACCACGTTTTTAAAACAAATTTTTACAAATCTGTTTTTCAAAAATTTGTTTGGGGTGGGTGTTTGGTTTTTCCATGCTTGATCACTAAACTTCCTATTCTTACCCCCCACCTCGCCCCCTTTGTAAAAAAAAAAAAAACGTTTTCCACTCCAAGTTTTACCTTCTTTTTGCTCTAAACTCCGGTTTCGCTTTTACGAAGCGGCCAAGGCTTTGTCGAGCGCTACCTGCGCCACTTTACTTTTTTTGAAGAATTTTGTCGAGCGATCGCTTTCATCTTGAAGCGACCCGCGCCTATTGGACTCTAGAGCGACCCGCCCTTCATACCAAAGCGCGACTTCGGCGCCAAACACCGGAATTCCAAAATACAAAAGAGCCGACTCGCGCTCTAGTTGCCAGCTACCGGACTTCCTTTCGGAAAGAAAAATTCCAGTTTTCAGCGGGTTGTTCCCGGTTCATTCAGTATTCCAGAGCGTAGTTCGAGATGACATCTCCTACATTGATCTTTGGAACAGTCTTTCAAAGATTTGTTTCAAAGCACTACTTATGGTGCTTGGTTTCGTGAGGTGATCACACACGAGTCGGGATCGCTTATGGTTCTTGCAAGCATTTGTTCTTGGACTTGCCATGCCCGCTGAAATACAAGACCCATGATGCTATTGGGTAGATAATATGCATGTCTACACTTTATGACTTTTGCATGAGGCTTATGGGTCCGGCATTTTCCGTAGAGGACCAAGGGACATATAACGAGCCCTTGGTAGCTTGTCCCTTAATGTGATACGGTAATGTTCTTTATCATGCTAAACATATTAGGGGAGTGGCATTTTTCTTCCGCGAATGATGCCATTTTGCGATGTTTTCCTTGCTTTTAGCCGAGGAAACCGCTATATGACCTTCCTAAGACCTTAATGTCTAGTTTAGCACGAGCCCATAGCATGAGGCATAAGTATCTTCTTATGCCTATATTAGTTTCCCCGTGATTATGCTATGTTTCTTTCCCCGTTTTTTTGCCCGCTTTTATGGATTGGGTTGGGTCGACATTTGTGAGACCCACCAATTATATTATCGATCTTTCCAGGTAAATGACTTGGCAAGGATGGAGGATACAACCTCATCAGGTTGCACCTTACACCCCATCCCACCAAGTGGCGCTTTTTTAATGTTAGCATCCGTAGATGATAAATGGCGGCAAGCTTGGCAAATTATAATGGCATGGCAGACGCGAAGGAACCTCACTTCTTTATAGAAGAGGAGGATGAATTTGTGTAAACTGGAGTGGAGGTAAGTTTTTAGTTTCAGTTAGTGTCTGCTTATGTCCCAAGCAATTTAATTCTGTTAACCCCATAATGGGTGGAACTCTTATAGAGTTGCGGCTTTTTTTATTTCCTATATTAGTATATTCTAACCTTGTTTTGCAGATGTTCAGAATTTCAAGCATTTCCATGGTATTTTTCTACCCTCTTTATTTAAATGCTTTGAGGACAAAGCATGTTTCTTGTTTGGGGGGGGGGGGGGCATAGAAACACGTGTAATTAAGACATCTGTTAGGATATAGATATGTATAATATGCATTTGTTTTCAAGTTAAAAATTTCAAAAATATAAATAAATAAGTTTATGCTATACACTTAGGAATATTGGTGTTGTTTTCTTTCTCTATGCTCTTAACAATCTAGAAGTCTCACGTAGCTTTTGCATCAGAATAATTGTTAGAAACTTAGGTTAATATGTAGGTAATAATCTTTGCATCTATCTATAAATATATTACATGAGTAGTATCGATGATTGTTAGTAGTAAGTTTCAAATCTAGGCTAGAGTACTTATTCTACAAATCCTGCGGAGAATATAGCCTAAAGCCTTATATGAGCGTAAATATTTGAGAAATGACACAAGGGATAAGTAAAACCGGATAGAGAAATCACACGCCCACTTGCTTGATCACTATGCCATATCCTAAGTTTAGAATTTAGGCCCTTTTGGATCGATATAGCTAGAAATTTGACCTAAGTATATTTTTCGCTAGTCACCTAATCGAGCCTTTCATTAGCCCTTCCATAAACCACAATTCCTTTACCCCTCGTTACAAAAAAAAAAACAAAACAAAAAAAAAAAAATCAACCTACCCAATTTAGAATAAGTCCGAGAATAGAATGATGAAGAAAGAAGAAGAGAAAACCTGTGTAAACAAAAATTAGTTAGTTGCTTCAGAAATAAAGAAAAGAAGTTTCCATCCAAAGAAAAAGAAAAAAATAGAAATAAATCAAAACTCCAAAAATAGAATAAAGGAGTCAAAAGCCAAAAGAAAAGAAAAAGAAAAAATATGGCTAAGGATGGAAACAAAGTGTAGAAGCAAAAGTAAATAACAAGGTTTCTCTAGTTACATAATATGAAGACTCTATTATCTCAGACTTGTCCTTTTTGAATATCCATTTCCTTCCTTCCTAAACCATCTCCTAATCCCCGCGAACACCTAATAAAGACCTCTAGCTTAATTAGGAATAGGTTAGTGGGATAGTAAAGTGGCGATGTGTTTGATCGACTCGCTTCCTTTGTTTGTCATTGAGATTGTAAGGTAAAGTGTGCCCATCGCATTAATCGGAGTAAAAACTTGAGCGGAAAAATCGAGAGTGATTTTTGTCTTGACTTTTATGTGAGGACCTACTTAAGGACGCTTATTCGAAGTTTTGAGAAACGGACTCGCTAAGCATTTCATAAGCATTACTCATTGTATATATGTTTATTTTAGATGATTGATTATTATGCATATATTAGCTTAGGGTTATTCGGGTTATTCTTATGTATTTGCTAGTGAGATGTATAGATAGTTGAGACATGAAGGAGAAAACAATAGTTTTATTTCTTAGTCGTTGAAGATAGATGAAGTTTGTGAGTACCTTCATCTGGAAAACTCTCACGAGGTTATAACTCGTCCACTAGGGAATTCCTAGTGGTTTAAGGCCTTGTTGCATATGGTCAATGCAATCGCGACTCAGCTCAAAACGAGAGTAGTTAGAACTCCATTTTTGGTCACTTATTCTAATTTTCTCATCTTTGCTTGAGGACAAGCAAAATGCCTGTTTGGGGGTGGTTTGATAAGAGCCCAAAACTGTAGTTTTAACCCCTTAATAATCATAACTGTTAGGACCAATTATGTAAATAATAAGTAAGAGTTAATACCGATTACGTTTTTTATGCATTTCAGGCTTCAAAGTCCATTATGTGCGAAATGTGCCAATTTTAGCGAGATAAAGGAGCAAATACAGTAACTTCCAATGCCATATCTTTGGACTCGACCTCGGAATTGGGCCTACCTTATGTCAAAACGACCGGCTCGGAAAGAGATTTCCAATGGTCTAAGCCTTGATCCAATCAGAGGAGTAGAAGTGGACGAAAAGTCTGTGGAAGCCAACTGCAGCTGAAGAGGCCTTTTTGATTTGAAAGAATTGGGTTTTCAGTCCGATTTTCCGCCCAAAACATGGCTCCAAGCCCATGCACGATTTTTGGATCTGGAAGTATAAAACAAAAGCTTGACTCTTTGTTAATGGCAGTTGGGTTAGGAAGCTAATGTAATGGAGTTTAGGGTTAGAAAAGATAGATCTAGATTAGTTTTTAGATCTAGATCTAGTTTTGAATCTCCATTTTATTAGTTTTCATTTCCCTTGTTTTAATTTAAAGTATTAAAATATTGTTATTGCTTCATTAGATAAATCAAGTAGTTTATTATTGATCAAATTCGATTTTGTCATTTTATCTATTGCTTAGATCTAATTTCATTTCTTGGTTGTTAGTCATTTCAGAAGTTATTGATGTTAGATTTTAATTATTGTTTGTTAAATTTCATAAAGTTAGAATCTTTAGATTTAGTTGTCTTAAATTTATAATTAGTTTTAGTTTAAACACCAAAACACATCACTCTCAATCGTTCCTTGTGTTTGAATAATTGAATTCTATTTAAGTCTTGGGGTTTAAGAGTGGAACTAATTCCTTACTCATTATATTGCATGAATATGTTTTGAGAGTAAGAAGAATTGATTTAAACGTAAGAACGGTAGGATTACGTATTAGTGTTCTTGTAGCATTAATATTTAGGATTCTATTATTTTTACGGTTATCAGCAAGCGTTGGCTTAGAAAAGATATGGTGTGTGCCACCAACTTGGATTGTGAACCCGTCTAAAAAGAAGTCGTGAGCAGCATTGAATGCTAGTGTTTCTCCCATATTGGCATAAAAGTAGGCCACCAAACATGGAGAATAAGTTTGGTCAGGGCGAAAAACAAGGGAAAGCTACCCGATGTTAGTGATGTAATCACAGAAGTGAAGGCCATAAGCATTGAAATCCATCATAGCCTGGAAGGATTGCTCAGGAATGATTTTTGAAGATGCCAATCTTGATGAAGATGCTACATGTGATGAAGAAGCCATGTGTGATGGAGTAGAGCGATGGGTAATGCAAAGATTCATGATAGACTATCAATCAGTGTACGTGCGGAAACGTCTAAAATGAAGTAGCTACATTGTGTATAGCAACGTGAGAGTCCTATCGGAAGGAAATCAAGTATGTCACCCACGCTTAATGGATAAAGATGTGTATGAAGAAAAGTGTCCAATCAAGTTTGACTGGATGGATGACAGAGTATGGAATAAGATAGACCCCTCCTGTAATCAAATTTAAAATACATGTTAAAATTTGATTATTGGATATAACACGTGAATTATGACAATCCTAGTAGGTCTAGCTTATAAAAGAAGACACAAAGATAACAACAATATTAATTAAAGGAGCACACGATGAAAAATTTAATTAATAATCATAATTTTATCTTATTTTATTTTGGGAAAGTTGAGTTTTGTAAAAACAAAACGCAACTTTTTTTTTTTTAAGCTAGGAAGAAAATCATGGATCACGATGATGATGAGGATGTTAATAGGAATGCAGATCTTGTAAATCATCAATTTGTTGGCTGAGCTAAAGTTGAAGGGACCTTTGGTTGACAGAGAGCGTAGTTTGATTCCCTATTAGGAGAGTGTGATTTTCTAAGGACTGAAAGTGAGTTTCCAAGATTGCCTCCTGGTCAACATCGTGCATCGCTTGATATTCTTGGAAATCCATAAGACTTTTGATGATAATTTCCTGACGTCCGTATAGTTCCCGCATGCCTTGATGAAGAAAATGAATGCCTTCCATGGGATTAAAAATGTTCTGTATGACATTTTCATCAAAGAAATGATCAGAGTTTGAGCTTTGGCCGTCCTGTTCATCCGTCGAGTATCCGAGTCCAAAACCAGGTGGGCTAAATTGCGTGTGAAGTACAATAATGGCTGCTATATGAAGAGGTATTTCTGGAGAAAGTGCTGGATAACCCTAATGCATCATAATTTTCGTGACTAAAGCAAGCAGAGGTGCTAACCTTTTTTAAGGTCTGGTGATTGCATTCCAGAGGTGTGAGATTATGCAAAAATCATCCCTTTGATTATGCATAATCCAAAGTAGGTGGAGTTGAGGTTTTGTCACTTCAGATTGTTGTGATATACCTACCACATTGTTTCCCAACCAGTGGAGCACAACTCGTTAATTCTGTTTCAAAGAGCGTTGAAGAACAACGTGATGTCTATTTCCAACTTCGCCACGAGATACGGTGGCCCGTAGTAAATTTTTGACGAAATCAAATGTTGACTCTGGAAGATGGAACTTCAAGTTAATCATTGGAATTTGAAGTATGTCGGAAATAATTTCCTTAGTCAATTCAAATCTTTGTCCATAGGCATGGAAATAAAATTTGCCATTTTCAGGGCCGCTTAATTTGGTAGAACATCAAAACCAATTCTATGGAATAAGTAGCTTGAATGATATAGAAGAGGTATCCATCCTCGACGCACAATTTATGTGTCAAAATAAGGAGTAAACCGCCCGCCATCAAAAAATTTAGGTAGTTTTTCTCGGCACTATCTTTCTTGATTGATCCATTTGAAAGTGTAAGTGAGGGAAGGATAGTGAAGAATCCATGAAATGAAAATGGCTGAAAAGAAGAGATTTATAGCCAATATATGAGTCTGTACGAATCAGGATGCCAAGTGTAGTTAGATCCAGAATTAATATCTGAAAACACAAATGAACCATGCGGTGTTGGTACACATAATTATGTAATAGCAACTATGGGTATCCATAGTATGTCTTTTCATGTCGGATTTCCAAAAACAATTAATGAGGTATTAAATTGATAGAAAATATCGAGGAAGGTTTCACAGGGCCGTTAGACCTACAGGTAATTTTTGAATTGATGATCATACCTCAATAATGAACAATGGATAGAATAATCGAGCTATGTGCGCGACAAATTTTTTAGGTGTACCGTATAGCATGCGTGATCTTCTATGAACACAATGAGTTGAGATTGAATTATTTTCATGAGTTATTGATTTTGCTTATTTGTTATGGTTTTGATAATTTTTTTATGTTTACGATAAGGTAAAAATACAACTAATACAAACAAATATTAAATAGGGACTTCTCCATTTAATAATGAAACCAAACAAATGTTTTGAGAATTATATAACACACCATAGTAATATACAAAGTTTAATGAGGGAAAGAGAGATCTAGGTTACATAGATCTAAATATTCGAGGATGTTATGCATGATTAACAAAAGATCACCACGATAAATATCGGTTATCGTAAACCACTCTGAATGCCCCATCACGTTGCTCCTTTTCCAATCTCTTGATCAGATCCATTATGTTGAAGAAGATGAGAATATGTGAAGATTGAGTTGTGGAGACTAAGAGAATGGGATGAGTGAAGTTGGATGAGGAGGTCGGATTTTGTAGGCTTAAAAATCTAACCGTTTGTGGATATCCGACCGTTGTGATTTCTGACCGTTGTGCCTAGTGAATCAATGTGATCTAGTTACTATTTGAATTAGTCCGTTGGGCCTAAAGATTAGGTCCAATGCATAAATGAATAACTAGTATATTTATAGGAGGAATACAATAATTTTCTAACGAAATAATTTCTCATTTAATCCGGCCTCGAAATACAAAATTATGAGAAATTAATTGATAAACCATTTTACATTACTTAGAAAAATAAAATGCAATAAATAAGGGAAAGAAATGACATAGTCATTTTCAAACCGAAAAGAAAGAAGCATGCATCGCGGAATCTTCGTGGTTAGTCAAGATGAACCGTGGTTCCGACGACGACGAAAATCGCGGAACTCCCCGAGTGAGATGATCGGTCCTCAGATGTTGCCTAAGGACTGAATCATTTGGTCCTAAAATTGCTACCGATTAGCCAAAGATCATGCACTAAAACGCCCCCGACGACACGCGATCTCTTGCTGAAATTCACCCATGGAAGTACGTGATTCTTCTTGAAATTCACCCATGGAAGTACGATCTCTTCCTGAAATTCACCCATGGAAGTACGCGATCTCTCCCTGGCTAATAAACATGTTGTGCATGCCGGTGTTCATTAGTCTCAAAGTTTCCATGGGAGTGCTGATTAGATGCATGGTATCCTCATTAAAACAATTGGGAGGTGAAGGAGGAGGAGGAGGCCCATTATCATGCTCAACATTATCCCTTGCTACAGGTTCCCAGTGATCCAGGATACAAGTCTCGAAAAATTCTAAATTTTTTGAAGGACCTTGTTGGAATTAATGGAGTAGCAGACTGGAACCTTAAATTAATCATAATTTGTGTAACAAGTACATCAAGAGGGGCTGACCTGTCGGAAGCAGTCGTAAGGACATGGCCAAGGAAATGGACCATACAGAAAGTATCCTTATTTTCCTGGAGGGTCCACAACAAATACAAGAACGTCTTGTTGACGTCTGATGTCTTCGATGTACTAATCACATTGTAGGCTAGCCATTGAGTGACCGCCAATTGGTTCCGACTGAGGGAGTGTTGGTACACGCATCTCGAGCCATCATTGTATTCTCCCTCGAGTATTGTGTCGAACATCAATTCCATAGTGTTCAGATACTCGGACATCAGCAGGGTTGCACTATCGGAGTTGATCGGAATATTCGTGATAATGGACAATAACTCCAACGTGAATTCACGTTCCATCCCATCCACCGTAATCCAAAACTCATTTCCCCGGAAACCACCATTGTTATAAAACTTCAACACTAAATCTTCGGAGTAATGAGCCGGGACTTGGTGCAAAAGATACTCCCATTCCCTACTTGCAATTTCCTCATCGAAAAATGGATGAAACATGCCAGAATCATAAAGATTTTTGAAATTTCTCTCGACTGTGATTAGTCAATTTCCGGCCATCGACATTGAATTGGTTTTCTGATGGTGTATAAGGGTGAACGGGGAGGAGACGGTGCTGTATGAACAGATTTGGAATTGGTGAAGTTTATACCCGTGGGCAAGTCGAAATTAGTTTATGAGTGCCGCCGTCACGGTGGTTTGTGAAGGGACAAGATCCCGATTTTAGGGGGAAGAAAATGAAGGGGTTGATGTGTGGAGTGTCTCGCGGAAGGCTTTAGTGGGCGGACACGTGATTTAGATCGGTTTGAATTTTGGCCCAAGCCCATATGAAATCCAGAAATTCCCATTAAGTCCCGAAATGTCCGGAATTTCAAAATTGAAATCTCGATTCGCTTCAACCCAAATGGAACGAATGAGATGCCAAAACGATCGACATTAAAAATGCCATCCAATGGAATATGGAAAAGCAACATTCAAACCTTTTTTTCATTTTATTTTATTTTGGGGAAGTTGAGTTTTGTAAAAAGAGAACGCGAACCCTCCCCTTTTTTTTTTTTTATATATACACAAATGTACAAGGGGTGATGAACGTGTCAACAACACCGGACTTCAAGAAGAAAACCATTGCAGTAAATTTAGACAACTGTCATGTTGGCTCTAGAGCGAACCCAATCCAGCCAGATTGTGGCTTAACCTTTATATTTTGGGGGCATAGGGTTCAGGACGGTACCATTCCTGACCAATGTGCAATGGTCTAATAATAATATTACCCTTAGTACATATGGTATAGCCTCAAACTGCCCCGAAATGCAATCAAATAGAAAACTGCTAGGGGTTAGCCTAGTGAAATCCATTGCCTGTCCGAACGAGGGAACATCCGATATTGCACATCACGACTCTCTTTGTGCATAATGCTTAGTGCAAAGGGAAAAATATAAGACACGAGTATATACATGCTGAGTCTTTTAACGCCAAATCCTTAAGACGAATGTGAGTCTTTTAACGTCATATCCTCAAGACGAATCCCAACCTGTGGGAGCAACGGGGCGACGACGAAGTTTATCATACTGAGCTGGTGTCAGACAAAAATATACCTTATACCGGCTCATATCGGATAGTAATTCAAGACCTGGACAGAAAGGTGTTTGACAATTCATACACCACCCCATCCTTCACGCACGTCACTTACAAGCAAAAGTACTACAACCATTACCTAGTCGAGATGGGTGAGATTTATACCAAATGATGAGATGGAGTACTCGATGAAGAGAATAGAAAAGGGAAGAGAAGGAAGGAAGGGAAATTTTTGGTACCCATTGTTTACCAGAAGGCACGTTTGCTCGATTAGTAGAAGACATTTATACTCAGTTTTGAAATAGAGTTTTTGTGGACTAAGGTTCTGGCGCTTGCAACCACACACTCTAGGAGATTTGAGAGAAGAAAATAGAAGAGGGCCCGGTTACCCTAATGGCACTTCCCCTGTTTTAAACACGGGGAAGGAAGTACACTAGCTTAATCTTTTAGTCTCTCAGAACTGGATCTTTGAGAAGAGTCTTTTCGACATCTAGAGAGCGTAACTCGTGATAATGTTTAAGGCGTTGGCCATTTATTTGAAATTCGCTGTCATCATTTAAATTTTTCAAAGAGATAGCCCCATAAGGGGTGATAGAAGAGACAATGAAAGGAGCAGACCATCGTTTTTAATTTTCCTAGAATAATGTGTAATCTCGAGTTGTACAACAAAACTTTTTTAGCAATTTTGAAATCTTTTCTTAATATGTGCTTGTCATGCACTCTTTCCATGTTGCCTTTATAGGACTTCGAGAGATCATAGGCATCACTCCGAATTTCCTCAAACTCATTTAACTGCAATTTTTGCTTCTCGCCTGCCGCATTGGTATTATAATTTAGGCTTTTGATGGCCCATAGAGCACGATGCTCAAGTTCAACCGGCAGATGACAAAGTTTTCCAAAAACGAGGCAGTAAGGGGACATGCCTATAGGTATCTTAAAAGTCGTTCTATATGCTCACAATGCAATCAGATAATCTGAGAGACCAGTCTTTTTTAGATGGATTACATGTTTTTTCTAAAATGGATTTAATCTCTCTATTAGAGACTCCGACTTGGCCACTGGTCTGAGGATGATACGGAGTTGCCACCTTGTGAGTTACTCCATATTTTCTTACTAACAATTCAAAATTTTTATTACAAAAGTGTTTTCCCACATCACTAATGATAGCTTTGGGAACACCAAATCGAGAGAAAATATTTTCCTTTACGAACAAAACGACAGTTTTATGATCATTAGCACGACATGCCATTGCCTCAATCCATTTTGACATGTAGTCAACAGCTACCAATATGTAGAGAAAGCCATGAGAATATGGAAAGGGACCCATGAAGTCGGTGCCCCATACATAAAATATTTCCACAATTAAAATTGGATTTAAGGGCATCATATTGCGTTGAGTAATGCGTCCTAGCTGCTGGCAGTGGGTGCATACTTTGCAATGCTCATGTGCATCTTTAAACAACGTTGGTGATAAGAGCCCAAAACTGTAGTTTTAACCCTGTAACAGTCATACTTTTAGACCAATTATGTGAGTAATAATTAAGAGTTAACACTGATTACGTGTTTTTATGCATTTGAGGCTTCAAAGTCCATTATGTGCAGAAATGTGCCACTTTAGCGAGATAAAGGAGCAAAGGTCGGTTACTAAGGAGTTCCGTGACTAAAGGCCAAGATTCAAGAAGACAAAGCCTTTCTAAAGCCCGGTCAAAAGCTGAAAAGTCGCGCGTAAAACAAAAACACAAAGTCACAGAGAACTTCCGAAGGCCGTATCTTTGGACTCAGACCTCGGAATGGGGCCTACCTTATGTCAAAACGACCATTTCGGAAAGAGATTTCCAATGGTCTAAGCCTTGACCCAATCAGAGGAGCAGAAGTGGACGAAAAGTCTATTGAAGCCAACTGCAGCTGAAGAGGCCTTTTGGGGATCGAAGATTGGGTTTTGGGCCCGATTCTCTGGCCCAAAACATGACTCTAAGCCCATGCACGATTTTTGGATCTGAAAGTATAAAAACAAGAGCTTGACTCTTTGTTAATGGTAGCTAGTTAGACCTAAAACAATAGATAATTCTAGATCTAGTTTTTATTTAATTTAATTAAGTTTAGTTTATATTCAATTCTTGTTTTAGATTAAACTCTTAGAATCATTGTTCTTAATTAGTTTGATAAATAAAATAGCTATTTGTCAATTTCGATTCTTGTCATTTACAATTGTTAGATCTAATTTCATTTATTACTTGTTATTCAATTCTTAGTTATTAATTAGAATTTAATTATTGGTTAATTTAGATTAGTAAAATTCAATTCTTTATATTATGTTTAGTTATAATTTAGTCGGAAATGATTGCGTCATGATTCTCGGCTAAACCTCCATTAGAGGGGGTTGAAAAGCCTTGATGAAGCTTGATTCTGATTATCGTAGAGTCGCCGTAATTTCCTTCCACTCTCTAGAAACGATTAGTTCACCATGAGAATGGGTGTAATCGCTCACATGCTAGTTATGAATTGGTAGAAATGCCATGTGTAATTAGGGATTAGGAGCAACTGCATTGTTCTCGCTGGGCGATTCAATTCGGATTTTTGACGATTCGTCATTAGTAGGATTAAGTCGAAGTTAAGATGGAATCAATTCCCCCTCTAACTCCCTTATCATAGAATCGACGTAGCATTCCCATAGTTGTTCTAATAGTCTAACTAGTTGCATCTGGGTAGTTGCATCGTAGTCTAGTTGCCATTTCAGTAAATCTCTCATTAGACTTTAAGTTAAGTTTACTTATATACGTAGAGAACACGGCAGATGGGAGGACTAGGAGTGGAACTAACTTCCTACTCCACTATATCCTGCTCAATAGATAGAGAGTAGAATCTTTGATGAAAATATAGACTCACACATAGTTTTAGTTTACTTACGTTTTGAGTTTTATCGCTCATTTCAGTAGGTAAACTATCATTTTATGTTTTATCAAATCAAATGCTTGCCATCTTAGTTTCACTTTCGCATTGTTTTCGTAGAGTATAAGTACTTTTCTTAAAGTCCCATTTCACCCACCCACCCTTGTTTGATTCATACTATGGTGGTCCATTTCGCGTTGAAAAGTTCCGTGAAAAATTACACTAAGCGCACTCGCCAAACGGAAGCACTTTCGCAAAAAAAGCTCGAACCTTGAGCACGACCGCCCCATGTGGAGTGGAGCGACCGCCCTAAATCACTGTAACTTGAAGTTACACGGATGACATCACAGGCTCTCTAAAGCGAGCGACCACGCCTCTAAGCTAAATTTTTCCGATTTCTACAGTTTTGATTGAACTTTGATTTTTCAAGTCTTTCGTTGTTCTAACTTGTTATATACACCGAACACGCCGTAAACAAGATGCTATTCATAAGCCGGGCAAGGATCTAATCAGGTATTCCTTTCTTTCCACACCTCGTGATCTCCTCGTTAGAGATTTATACTAGTATATCGATTTGTTTGGAGTGTTGATGTGTTTAGCTAAGTTTGGTCTTAGCCTTGTATGAGATTAAGGTCTGGTCGAACAAAAACACCGAACGGAATTACACAACAACGTCAACCAACAAGCCTATCTAGTATACCACCCACTACACCTCTAGCTACTATTTCACACAAACAACCTGATATAATGCTTGAAGACGAAGAGACTCCTCTCTCTGACTTCTACAAAGCCTTGAGCGATAGCCCAAAATCTTGCATCGTTTCTAGCGTAGACCGAGTTGGGGATTTTAATCCCCCCAAATATTTTAATTTGTTACCCGTTTTTCATGGTTTAGACCATGAAAAACCTTATCAGCACGTGCGTAGGATTGAACAAGTCCTAACAACATTCCACCATCCTACGGTTGGTGCGGAACAAATTAAACTAAGGGTATTCCCTTTCACCTTAGCCCGATATAAGGCTGCCTTTTGGTTAAGTTAAGCTTAATAAATGGACTCGTGGGCTAAACTTGTTCAAATTGTTTATGGAACATTTTACCCACCCCTAAAGATGGATGAGATGCTTTCCAAGATTCATTTCTTTTCGACAAAATCCTCATGAATCATTTTCAAAGGCTTGGAATTGTTTCACCGATCTCCTTATAGAGTGTCCACATCATAACTTAGCTTAAAGACACGTTAGTTCGCGGCCTTTTCAAAGGACTTCTACACCACCATAAAGAAGTCCTTGACATAATGAATGGGGGTAGTTTCTTAGCAAAGGAGCCCCGGAGGCTTATAAATTTTAGAGGATCAAACTAAGTGAAATAACAACTGGGGGTAGTGACGATATCCATCGCCCGCTAGTTCTTCTAATACAGTTAAGGTCGCCGGTATGTTTGAAATTAAACACCCATCCCGAAGCTTAAAACTCTAATCGAATCACTCACTAAAAAGGTAGAGGCCATTTTCGCTCAACAAAAGCTTATCCCCCGCCATGAATGTAAATTCAAATTCATGTAGTTTTCATTGAGCCCTAAGCATCCCGACTTAATCGTCCTATAGCCTATGAACAGGCTTGTTCCATTAATAGTGAACCTAACGCCCCTTGGAGATAAAATCCCAACTTTGGTTGGAGAAATAACCAACACGTCACACCTCCAGGGTACAATAATCAATATGTTAGGCCAACACACGCTTTTAACCAAGCTCCACCAACGACAAGGGCGATTGTGGTCGTGGTAATTTTAATAATTATAACAACCAAGTGCAACCTCGACAAGGTCAAGCACAAGGTCAAGGTAGTTATAATAATTATAATACTAATAGAGGTATCGTTCCGGTAAATAATAATTATCAAAATCCACCCATAAATAATTCACGTGAAATAGTTCCAGTCACACCACCCGTGACTACTACACCCACACAACCGGATCGTCTTGACACCTTCATATAAGTGAGCAAAAACTTTTCCAAACCATGGCTCAATCTAACGGCTTCTTCAATCCGTTAATAATTTAACCCAACAGTTGGCCCAAGATAAAGCCCAACCCAAAGGTGTGTTGCCAGGTCACGTAATACCTAATCCTAAAACAACAAACACAGCCCTTTGAGGTAATCGATAATACTAGTAATGAATATGAAAATGTAGGTGAGCTAAATGTCATCACCACTCCCGCTCGGGCAGAGTAGTTGATAACAAAGTAACTATGCCTATAGTTACCCACCAAAGAGTCCCCTACACCGCTATTTTACTAGATAACGAAATAGAAACTCAAGAGCCTACCATCGTAGAGGTACCAGTTACAACACAACCTAAGAAACATAAAGCCACGGTTAAACATCTAGGTGATACCATTGTTAAATATAGACGTAAAACCACCGCTTCCAAAGAAAAAATTAGCCATGTTAACTAGGGATACAAATTATGAGGAGATTAGGGACGTTTTCAAGAATCTAACTATAAACCTTCCCTTCCTCGGTTATTAAAAAGCTGCCACACCATGCTAAGTTTCTTAAGGAGTTGTGTACCACTAGGCGAAGACCAATATACCAAAAGACGCCTTTTAATAGAACAATTCCCAACCAGATCGAACATAATGGAATTGTAAAGTACAAGGACCCCGGTCGCCCCATCGCATAATGCACATTAGAGATTCCTATCTGACGACTAACCGCATTATTAGACTTGGGGGATAGTGTTAACTTACTCCCATTTTATTTGTATAAACAAATAGGTCTAGACGAGATGCAACCCACTAAAATGACGTTGCAATTAGCTGATCGGTCTATTAAGTATCTTAAGGGTGTGGTCGAAAATGTGCTGGTAAAAGTTTAGGATTTCTACTATCCGGCTGATTTTGTAATCCTCGATACAGAAGTCGCTAACCACTGGGTCTCCCATCATCTTAGGGGCGCCCTTTCCCGGCAACCGCCAATGCGCCATTAATTGTCGCGATGGTTCAATGTCCATGTCTTTTGGTCATCTTGCTGTTGAAGTAAATGTTTTTAAAAAAAAGACACATGTACCCGATTCGTCTATGGATGGAGAGGTTAGCATGATCGAGAGTTTCGCTCGAGACTATTTCAACAACACGTTCCCTGATAATCATATGCCCAAATTTCTTTCCTTTGGAAGTTCAGACTCCAACATTTTCATCCCTACACTAGTCGATACACATATTATGGATGAGGACGAGATAGATGACTTTCTCAAAGATATAGAGGACTACCATAGTAATGTGGATATGACCAACCTAAATGAGGAATTCAATGAGTTTCTTAGAGCAGGTGATGATTCACCCTATCAAGAACTACTTTGCTCAACATCCACCTCGACTTCCCTCCTTCCACCCTTTCAAAGGAATCTCGAGTTTGCACTCGATCCTTTTGTTTCTCCCCACAGGCTTCATAATTTTTAAATCCACCTAGTAAACAAATACTTCAGAAGGACAAACCATTTGACACCTTCATTTTCATACTTGAGACAGTCCCTACCTACACTATGAATGAGTTTTGTGCTAAACCCACATTCTCATTTTTTCCATGCTTTCCTTCTACAACTTATCCATATCCACCATATTCTCCACAACCATTCACTTTTCCACACTTATTCCCTAGGACACCCTCTCGTTCAAAAATGAAAAAGAATGTGCATGTTAGGTTGCGTCATAGGAAATCTTGGTGCTTGATTGTGTTTGGATATGTTTTCTGTGATATTTATTTATGGAATGATCCTCAACTATTTTCATTTGTTGATATATGATAAACCGCAGATGTTCATACATATGTCTAGATAAAGTCTCGAAAGTATCCGACTATAAATGACTCAATTTTTGTGTTTGGAGCATTTCCTTTCATTTCCATATATTGGTGAGTGCACCATTAAGGTAACCGGGCCCTCTCTAGGGAGTGAGTGGCTGTAAGTACCGGATCCTAAGTCCACGTTTAACATAATTCACATTTTCCACTCTTGCATGTTTTCTCGGATTTTTGAGTCATGTTTCTCTATGGGGTGAATTATGTCCTTATTGCTTATTGTTTTTCCTTATAAAAGTAAATTTTTTTTTTAAATAATAAACATAGTAATCTAGGAAGTCTTGAAAATCTGACTTTAAAAGACCCACTGTTAAAAAAAAATAAAATAAAATAAAATAAAAAAATTTCTAAACTTTGTTGTAAAAATTTGTTTGGGGGTGGGGTGTTCGTATTTCCGTCCTAGAATGTTTTATGTCCCATTAGAGTTGCTTAGGCCGTTTAATTGTATTTCGAGTCAGGTTGACATAATCTATCAATTTAGAGTTCGGCATTGCGTCGCGATCACGCCATGCACGCACTTCGAGGCATTTTCCACTATCTTATATGTCATCCACGGTCGGAATAGAGTGTTTTATGGATCATTAGATTGGAAATTCTCTCCTGATCATTTCCATATCTCATTCGCGAAAAATCGGACCGGGTAATCTAAGCTGCAATTTTAGTTTGAAGTTTCGCGAAAAATCAAAAAATTCAAAAATTTCTGAATTGGGCTTGGGCCCAACCCGCTACAAGACCGAAATAACACCACGCCCTTACCTTTGCCCCAACAGTCACATTCATCCTTCCAAACCGCCATTAACGCCCACCAAAGCTCCAAAACCTAAAAAAAAAAAATTAAAAAGAAACCTAAACTAACCCACGCCAACCATCAAAAAATCCACTTCAAATCTTCTCTAAAACCAAACCACCACCAAATCCACCAACTTACATCACCAAAAACCACCAAAAATTACAAAAATTCAAGCTGTCGTGCCACCACCGTGCCACCACCACTGGTTGTTTCATTCGGTTGACTTAAATTCCAACCCCACATCCCATTTAAACCCCCACTACATTCCAAACACTACAATGGCTCAACAACGTCAAATTTTGTCGGAGCAAGCATTTATCGGTGACCACTTCGCTACCGCTTTTACGGTGATTTAAATGATTAGTAGAGACTGAATAGCTTGTGGTACTTTCGATCAAGCCTTTTACCACTTAAGACTTAGTCCGACGGTTCTACAACACGAGGGAGTTGGAGGGGACTAGAATTTTGTTATGGTGGTAAGAGGAGGAAGGAAGTAACATCATGGTTGTTATTGAGATTCTAGGCATTCCGCCTAGAATCCATCCGATGTCACGCTACAGGAGTCCCAATATAATGGGGTAGAGCCGTTGATGAACGGGGATTACCGGAAGGGAACTACATTCATCAAAGGAACTACAACCATCATCGTTGCACCCTACACCCCATCGCACCAAGTGGCTCTTAATAGGTTAGCAATAATAGACGATAAATGGCGGAAGCCTAGCAAATTATCATGGCATGGCAGATCGTGAAGGAACCTCACTTCTTTATAGAAGAAGAGGATGAGGAAGATGATAAGTAAAGCGGGAGATAAGGTAAGTTTTAATTCTAGTTAGTGTCTGCTTATGTCCCAAGCAATTTCATTCTTTTAACCCCTAATGGGTAGAACTCGTATAGAGTTGCGTCAGTTTTTATTTCCTATATTAGTATGTTCTAACCTTGTTTTGCAGATGTTCCTGAATTTCATGCGATTCAATGGTATTTTTCCTCTTTATTTAAAATGCTTTGAGGACAAAGCATGCTTCTTGTTTAGGGGGGGGGGGGGCATAGAAACACGTGTAATTAAGGCATCTATTAGGATATAGATAGGTATAATATGCATTTGTTTTCTAGTTAAAATTTAAAAAAAATTCAAAAATATAAATAAATAAGTTATGCTATACACTTAGGAATATTAGTATTGTTTTCTTTCTCTATGCTCTTAATAATCTAGAAGTCTCACGTAGCTTTTGCATTAGAATAATTTTTAGAAACTTAGGTTAATATGTAGGTAATAATCTTTGCATCTATCTATAAATATATTACATGAGTATCTATGATTGTTAGCAGAAATGAGTTTTCAAATCTAGGCTAGAGTACTTATTCTACAAATCCTGTGAGAATATAGCCTAAAGGCTTATATGAGCCTAAACATTTGAGAAATGACACAAGGGAGAAGTAAAATCCGGATAGAGATATCACACGCCCACTTGCTTGATCACTAAACCATATCCTAAGCGAGAATTTAGGCCCTCTTTTGGATCGATAGAGCCTTTAAATTCATACCTATGAATTATATTCCGCTAGTCGCCCCTCCGAGCCCCTTCTTTAGCCTTCCATAAACCACAATTCCTTTATCCCGTTACAAAAACAAAACAAAATAAAAATTCAACCTACCGAATCTAGAATAAGTCCGAGAATAGAATGAGGAAGAAAGAAGAAGAAAAAACCGTGTAAACAAAAGTTAGTTAATTGCTTCAAAATAAAGAAAAGAAGTTTCCATCCAAAGAAAAGAAAAATAAAAATAGAAATAAAATAAAAACTCCAAAAAAAATAGAATAAAAGTGGTCAAAAGCCAAAGAAAAAATATATATATATATATAAATATATAAAAAAAATATATATATATATATATATATATATATATATATATATAAGGATGGAAACAAAGTGTAGAAGCAAAAGTAAATAGCAAGGTTTTCTAGTTACGTAATAGGAAGACTCTATTATCTCGGACTTGTCCTTTTAAATATCCATTTCCTTCCTTCTTAAACCATCTCCTAATCCCCTCAAGAACACCTAATAAATACCTCTAGCTCAATTAGGAATAGGCTAGTGTTATAGTAAGTGGCAGATGTGTTTGATCGACTCGCTTCCTTGTTGTCATTGAGATTTAAGGTAAAGTGTGCCCCCGCACATCGGAGTAATGAAACTTGAGTGGAAAAAATCAGAGTGTTGTATCTTGACTATTATTGTGAGAACCTACTTAAGGACGCTTATTCCGAAGTTTCAAAAAGGAACCTGCTAGACATTTCATTGTATTACTCATTGTATATATGTTTATTGGAGATGATTGATTATTATGCATATATTAGCTTAGGTTTCGACTTGATTACTCTATATGCATTGCTAGTGAGAGGTATAGTTAATTTAGAGCATGAATAAGGAAACAATAGTTTTATTTCTTAAATGGTTGTAGTATAGATGAAGTTTGTGAGTACCTTCATCGAAAAACTCTCACGAGGTTATAACTCGGTCCACTAGGGAATTCCTAGTGGTTTAAGGCCTTGTTGCGATATGGTCAATGCAATCGCGACTCAAATAAACGAGAGTAGATAGAACTCCATTTTTGGTCACTTATTCTAATTTCTCATCTTTGCTTGAGGACAAGCAAAAATGCTGTTTGGGGGTGGTTTGATAAGAGCCCAAAAACTGTAGTTTTAACCCTCAGAACAGTCATACTTTTAGACCAATTATGTGAGTAATAATTAAGAGTTAACACCGACATTTGTTTTATGCATTTCGGGCTTCAAAGTCCATTATGTGCGAAATGTGCCACTTTAGCGCGAGATAAAGGAGCAAAGGTCGGTTACTAAGGGGTTCCGTGATTAAAGGCCAAGATTTAAGAAGACAAAGCCTTTCTAAAGCCCGGTCAAAAGCTGAAAAGTCGACGCGGGCAGAAACAGCACACAAAGTCAGCAGAACTTCCGAAGGCCGTATCTTTGGACTCAGACCTCTGAATGGGGCCTACCTTATGTCAAAACGACCGACTCGGAAAGAGCTTTCCAATGGTCTAAGCCTTGACCAAATCAGAGGAGCAAAAGTGGACGAAAAGTCTATTGAAGCCAACTACAGCTGAAGAGGCCTTTTTGGACTGAAAGAATTGGGGTTTTGGGCCTGATTCTCTGGCCCAAAACATGGCTCCAAGCCCATGCACGATTTTTGGATCTGAAAGTATAAAAACAAGAGCTTGACTCTTTATTAATGGTAGCTAGTTAGACCTAAAACAATAGATAATTCTAGATTTAGTTTTTATTTAATTAAATTAAGTTTAGTTTATATTCAATTCTTGTTTTAGATTAAACTCTTAGAATCATTGTTCTTAATTAGTTTGATAAATAAAATAGCTATTTGTCAATTTCGATTCTTGTCATTTACAATTGTTAGATCTAATTTCATTTATTACTTGTTATTCAATTCTTAGTTATTAATTAGAATTTAATTATTGGTTAATTTAGATTAGTAAAATTTAATTCTTTTATATTATGTTTAGTTATAATTTAGTCGAAATGATTGCGTCATGATTCTCGGCTAAACCTCCATTAGAGGGGTTGAAAAGCCTTGATGAAAGCTTGATTCGATTATCGTAGAGTCGCCGTAATTTCCCTTCCACTCTAGAAATGATTAGTTCACCATGAGAATGGGTGTAATCGCTCACATGCTAGTTATGAATTGGTAGAAATGCCATGTGTAATTAGGGATTAGGAGTAACTGATTGTTCTCGCCGGGCGCATTCAATTCGGATTACGACGATTCATCGTTAGTAGGATTAAGTCGAAGTTAAGGTGGAATCAATTCCCCTCTAACTCCTTATCATAGAATCGACGTAGCATTCCCATAGTTGTTCTAATAGTCTAACTAGTTGCATCTCGTGGGTAGTTGATCGTAGTCTAGTTGCCATTTTCAAATCTCTCATTAGACTTTAGAGTTAAGTTTACTTATACGTAGAGAACACAAGACTTGGGGAGGACTAGGGAGGAACTAACTTCCTACTCCACTATATCTGTTCAATAGATATAGAGTAGAATCTTTATGAAAATATAGACTCGCATTACATAGTTTTAGTTTACTTTACGTTTTGAGTTTTATCGCTCATTTCATAGGTAAACTATCATTTTTATGTTTTATCCGGTTGGCAAATAAAATCCACATTGAAGAACCTTGGCGCAGTTTTTTACCATTAAAATGACCACCACAAGATTGTTCATGGCGTAAGGATAACACGCCATTGTGTTCCCAGTCGGGAATACAACAGCGTATCAGTTAGTCGGAACAATAGTTGAAGAGGTAGGGATCATCCCCGAAATAAAATTTCATAGTGGATAAGAACTTTTTCCGTCCGCACGAGTCCAAGATGAAGGGACCTCCTCAGTAACTCAGGTAGTTTACTATATCAAAGATACTAAGGAGATGAAAAACATAATACAAGTGTTCATCCGAAAGAATCACAGATGGGTTCGACATCATTATCGACATCATTGATGAGTCGCGGATAAATGGTCTGCAACCACATTCTAAAACCCTTTTTATCTCTAATTTCTAGAGTAAACTCTTGCAAGAGGAGGATCCAGCGGATCAACCTCTGTTTTGCATCTTTTTTCGCTAATAGGTAACGAAGTGCCGCTTGGTCAGTGTAGACTATTGTGGAAAAACTAACTAGGTAAGGACAAAACTTATCCTGGGCATATACAACTACGAGAATTTTTTTTTTCAGTGGTGGTATAGTTATGTTGAGCTTCATTAATAGTTTTACTAGCTTAGTAAATGACAATTGGCTTGTTCTCTCGGCGTTGCCCTAAGACAAATCCAATAGCGTAGTCACTCGCGTCACACATTAATTCAAAAGGTTTAGACCAATCAAGTGGTTGAATTATAGGAGTTGTAGTCAGGGCGGATTTTAAGGTCTCAAAAGCTTGTTTGCAATTGAAAGTGAAGTCAAATACGACATCTTTAAGCAGGAGATTTGTTAAAGGTCGAGCAACCTTTGAGAAATCTTGAATAAATCTCCTATAGAACTCTACATGTCCTAAAATTGCACGTATGTTGCTTAACTATTTTGGTATAGGAAGGAAGCAATTTTTTCAATCTTAGCTTTATCGAACTTAGATTCCGGCCCTTTGAAACAATATGACCTAAAACTATTCCATTTGTAACCATAAAATGACATTTTTCCTAATTAAAAGCGAGATTTTTCTCTTCACAAATACTAAAAAACCTTTTCAAGATTTGATAGATCGCTATCGAAAAGAATTACCATATATTGAGAAATTGTCCATGAAGACTTCCATAAAACGCTCAACCATATCACTGAAAATGTAAAGCATACAACGTTGAATGTAAAAGTGCATTGCAAAGGCCAAAAGGCATTCGCTTATATGCAAATGTACCAAAAGGACGTGAACGTTGTTTTTCTTGATCGCAGGATCTATGATTATTTGAAAATATCCGAATAACCATTAAGAAAATAGTAATATGCATGACCCGCTAACCGCTCAAACATCTAGTCAATGAAGGAAAAGTGGAAATGATCCATACAAGTAACCGCATTAAGTTTGCGATAGTCAATGCATATTCGCCACTTCACTGGAATATGAGCAGAGATGCATTCATCTTTATCATTTTACATAACTGTAATGCCAGACTTCTTGGGAACAACGTGTACTGGACTCACCCAAGCACTATCCGAGATAGGGTAAATATCTGTGCATTGAGTAACCTTTAAAATTTCTTCCCCTGTACTCACATCCTTCATGGTGAGATTTTAGACGACGTTGCGGTTCATGTGACGTTTTGGCATTTTCTTCAAGATGTATGCAATGGGTGCACACATTAGGGTTAATGCCTTTAATATCATCGAGAGACCATCCAATAGCATAACGGTGTTCTTGAATGACATTAATTAAACGTGATTCCTGATCGGCAGTCAATTGTGATGATATGATAATTGGGTGACTACCATCTGGATCAAGATGTACGTATTTTAATTCCGAAGGAATAGGCTTTAAGTTAGGGGTGGGAGGAGTGGGTATTAAAGATTCTTGAGGAAAGTCTCCTTCCATAGAAAAAACAGATTGATGTTCGTCCAAATCACTTGATAGGATGGTAGTAGGGTCTAATAGTGGTATTGACTCTAATAACTCGTTTACATCCTATGAATAAGCATCAACATCAAATTCAGAATCACCAAATGAAAGGAATTGGTGTACTTCATCGTCAGGAAAAGAGTTTGTGAAATATTCTTATACAAGGGTGTCAACCAGGTTAACCTTACCATCAATGTCATTCTCTGAAATTTGTTCCATCAACTTGAACATATTAACCTCGACTGAAAGATTTTCGAAGGACATGGTCATGGACCCATCCTTACAGTTTATGAGAGCATTAGCAGTTGCTAGGAACGGACACCCTAATATGATAGGAATGGAGTCACAGGCAACTTCTGTATCCAAAATGACAAAATCGACGGGATAGAAAAAGTCTTGGATTTTTACAAGGACGTTTTCCATAATGCCTTTTGGATACTTAATGGAACGATCGGCTAACTGTAGAGTAATCGTGGTAGGTTTAAGCTCATGTAAACCTAGTTGTTTGAATAAGTAATAAGAAAGTAAGTTCACACTAGCTCATAGGTCTAGTAGTACAGTCGCCGTATATTTGTCACCTAGTGTGCATGGAACTGTTGGTCTACCAGGGTCCTTGTATTTGACTATACCATTGTATTCAGTGATTGACGAAAACTATTCGGTAAGGAATGCTTGTTGAGGCACATTTGTTTTTCTTTTTGTGGTGTGATAAGTGCTCAAAAAGTGCAATTTAACCCTCGATTATGCCTTTTGTTTAGCCATCTTAGTGGACTAATAGTGTTTGTAAGTTATGTTTTATGATTCTACAGGTGAAAAAAAGAGTTTTGTAGAATATTAGAGAAAAGAGGGTAAAATAGAGCAATTCAGAGCATTAAAGATCACATGGGAAGCCCGTGGACAATCATGCAGAAGGCCAAGGAATTGAAGCTATTAAAGATGCAACTTGGACCTATTTTAAAGCCTATTTGGAAGCCCAAGGCAAAAAGATTCGTTGCTTGGACCAAAGCCCGCAAAAGAGGAAAGAATGATGGAGCAAAAGAGGAAAAATAGAGTCTCGCGTCTGAGACGCGACTACCGTGCGTCCAGACACGACTATCGCGTCTGAGACGCATGGATCATGCATCCGAACACATTGCTCGCATATGAGACGCATGGATCGTGCATCCAAACGCATGAAACGACACTGTAGCTACTTCCTTCTCAGTTTTGGAGACGAAGTTGGACTCTGAAAGAAGTTGATTTGTATTAGAAAACAAACGGCGGTTTGGAATGCTTCTAGAACTCATTGTAACCCCTATAAATAGAGGACCTAAGTGCCTCATGTAATTTGCCAATTCACTTATACTCTTGTCTCCAGAACTTGAGGCAAAGAGAGATTAATAATAAAAGATTCGGTTTTAACTAGCTGAGTCTTAATAAGTTAGTCTTTCTAGTCTTATATTTTTCGACTCTTCTTCTTCTCGTTCTTCGTGTTCTTCCTTCTTTATGGAAGGTTAATCTTCTCCTTCAAGGGAGGAGATGAAGCCGATGCTTAAGGTTTAATGATTCTTTTGGTTCATAGTGTTCTTTAATCAGGTTAGTTCTTTATGTTTTTAGTTATTAGTTCCATTGCCCAGACCAGGGGATGAAAGTATAGATTAAAGTTTTTATTTATTGCAATCGAATATCATGCTAGTTTAGGGTTTTATTTATTGCAATTGAATGTTTGCTAGTGACATACTTTTATTTATTGCAATTGAATATAATGCTAGAATAGGGTTTTATTTATTGTAATTGAATATTATACTATTATTCTCTACTTTTCTTCTACTTGTGTAGTATTTTAGAGTAAGGGAAGTATTCCTTGTGTTTGCCTTAGATGGTGATTCATTGAATAGCTGCCCAAGCTCACATAAAAGGAAAGAAGATACTAGTAACATGAACATAGGAATAACCTTAAGTAGAGCTAATTATTAACGATGTTTCGTCCAAGAGGGCATCAACACTCGCTCGATTGCCTAATTGTAGTCTACTTGTGAGAACAATCACGAAGCAAAAGGTCACAAATAAAAGGTATTGGTGGATTCTAATATCTTGAATTCCCTCTCTTATAAATTCTCAATAGTTTAGTTTAGCATTAGAATCTACAATATCTATAATAATAGTTTTTAATCCCTCAAACCCCCTTTCCAGTCATGTCCTTCATATAAACATACACTTAAAAGTGGAACGATACCCTACTAATTTTTTACTCATTGAGGGATAATTAGGTTTTGATACGCTTCTATTTGTTCAACGACCATCATCTATCTACATCATCCTTATACCATCTCATATACAAAAAGGAGCGTGTGTCAAATGGCGCTGCTGCCGGGATAAGTTGTTTATGTTTAACGTTTTCTTTTAAGATTAGAAGTTTGGATCTTGAGGTAATTTTAAGCGCATCATCCATCCTTTTGAGAAAGAGAGAAGCTTGAAGGATGATAAGAGCCTAAAACTGTAGTTTAAACCCCTTAACTATAATACTTTTAGACCAATTATGTGAGTAATAAATAAGAGTTAATGCTGATAACGTGCTTTTATGTATTTCAGACATTGGAGTCAATTATGTACAAAAATGTGTTACTTTTGCGAGATAAAGGAGCAAGGGATGGTTACTAAGAAGTTCTGTGATTAAAGGCCAAAATTCAAGGAGAAAAAGCCTTTATAAAGCCCGGTCAAAGCTGAAAAGTCAAAGTCAACGTGGGCAGAAACAGCGCACAAAAGTCAGCAGAACTTCCGAAGACCGTATCTTTGGACCCAGACATCGGAATTGGGCTTACCTTATGTCAAAAAGACCGGATCGGAAAGAGCTTTCTAATGGTTTAAACCTTGACCCAATCAGAGGATCAGAAGTGGACAAAATGTCTATTGAAGCAAAATCCAAATTGAAAAGGGCTCTATGGATCGAAGAAATTGGGTTTTGGGCTCGATTTTCCGCCCAAAACATGGCTCCTCAGCCCATGCACGAAAATGTGAATCTTGTCTCCTCCATTTCAAACACACAAGACTTAACTCTTAAGCAAATAGAAAATTAGGTAGCCATTAGCATAGAATTCTAGATCTAGATTTAGACTCCATTAATTAGTTTTCATATAGAACAAGTAGATTATTATTTTAGAATCAAATATTAGTTCATAATAAAGTATTCATTTTCATCTCTATTTAGTTTATTAATTAAATTCTTATTTAGTTTTAGTATTGTTAAATTTATAAATTAGGTTGTCTTCAATTGCTAATTAGTTAATCATAATCTAGTTTAAATTATTAAATTATTTAGATCTAGTTTCGATTATTTAGTTATTAATAATTTCTAGTGTTAATTTAGTTTGGAATTATTGCTTAGATCAAATTAGTAAATTTACAATCTTTATATGATGTTTTGTTTAAATTCAATTGGAAATGATAGTTTAATGACTCTGGGCTAAACCTCCATTAGAGGGGTTTGAGGAAGCCTTGATGAGAGCTTGATTGTTGTTAGCGCAGAATAATCATAATTTTCCATTCCAATCTAGAAAGTAATTAGTTCACCATGAGAATGAGTTTGATTGTTTCACATGTTAGATGTTAGTTGGTAGAGATTACCATGAACAACTAGGGATTAGGAAGAACCAATTACTATGTGAAAGCATTGCAATTCGGATTACGACGAATCTTCGCTAGTTAATTAAGTCGAGTTAAGGTGGAATCAAATCCCCCTAATTCCTTATTATAGACTCAATTTAGTATTTCCGTAGTTGAATTATTATAGTTAGTATTTTAGTATTTGAATTTCCATCGTAGTATAATTCTCGTCATACTCTCATTAACTTTGGATAGGACCGATAATCTTAGAAAATGCTAATACTAAAGAACTAGGAGTGGAACGAATCTTCTACTCCAACTCTATTGCGATAGCATTCGAGAGTAGAAAACTTTGATAAATTAGACATGAAAATAGTTTTAGTTTTACTTGCGTTTAAGTTTCATCATTTATGCGTAGGTAAAACTATCATTTTATGTTTATCAAATGGCGCCGCTGCCATCTTAGTTCCCATTAGTATTGTTTTCTTTAGTATTGTTAGTCTTCCAAAGTCCCATAACCCACCCACCCTTGTTTGATTCTAACTGTGGTTGTTTGTTTTTAATGAAGTTTTCCTCGTAGGAATACACGGAGCGGGACCCGCGCCCTACTAAGGCAAAACTCGAGTGCCCCCCGCGCTTAAGCGCCTGGAACTTGAGTTTTACATGAGCGCGAACCGTGCCTTGCCAAAGCAAAACAAAAAGGGCTCCCGTGGCGCCTGGAACTTGAGTTTCACTTGAGCGCACCCCGCACCCTTCCAAGGCAAAACTCGAGCACCCCCCGCGCTGATGCGCCTGGAACTTGAGTTGGACCTGAGCCCGACCCATGCCTTCCCAAGGCTTAATCAGAGCGCGACCTGCGCCCTCTACATTGAATCGCCCGATTTCCACAGGTTAGTTCAAACTTCCATTTCTTCAAGTTATTCAGTATTCTAACTTGTTAAATACACTGAGCTCGCATAAACAAGACGCTATTCATAAGCGAAGCAAGGAGGCATTCAGGTACTTCTTTCTTCCACTCCTCGAATCTTCTGTCAGAGGAGTTCTTATACTAGCATATCAGGGTTGTTTTGATTGTTATCGTGTTTCTTAAATATATATATTTTTTAAATTAAGCTAGGGTTAGGCAGACCCCCACCTATATTGATTCAACTATTTCATACATATATTTGGCCACTTGCATCATCATTTACAATACATTGCAGTCTATGATCTAGTGGAGGGACAAATTGTACAACAAAATTAGCTGCATCATGATGAGAAGCTAAATAGTCCGCAGCTCGGTTCACTTCACTATAAACATGAGAGAAAGATATAAAAGTGAATTTCGATCTTTTCATATCTATAGCTTTTAGCATGTCCATGCAGAACCAATGGGGTTTCTCCAGCTTGTTGATTGCATTCACAGCTCGCAGAGAGTCCGACTCGACCTCCACTTCCTAATAGCCTTCTACTATACATCTGTGTAGGCATATAAAATCAAATATACATCTATACTATTATACATCTGTTTCTTAAATATTGGATATAACCTTACATGAGATTAAGGTCAGGTAGAGAAAAAATGACTAACGTAATCTATCGTGAACGTCAACACACACACCTGTCTAGTATACCACACACCACACCTGAAATAATGGATGAAGAAAGAGAGTCTCCTCTCTCTGACTTTTACAAAGCCTTGAATGATAGCCCAAAATCTTGCATCGTTCTATCAGACCCAATGGGGGATTTCTGAATTCCACCAAATATATTTAATTTGTTACCCGTTTTTCATGGGTTAGACCATGAAAAACCTTATCAGCACATGCGTAGGATTGACCAAGTTCTTACTACATTCCACTATCCTACGGTTGGTGCTGAACAAATTAAACTGAGGGTGCTTCCTTTCACCTTAGCCGATAAAGTGGCGTCTTGGTTAATTGCCCAAGCGCCTAATTCTGTGGACTCATAGGCCAAACTTGTTCAACTATTTATGGAACATTTTTACCCACCACTGAAGACCGATGAAATGCTTTCCAAGATTCATTTCTTTCGATAGAATGCTCATGAATAATTTTCAGAGGCTTCGAATCATTTGACCGATCTTCTTATAGAGTGTCCACAATATAATCTCACGAAAGACACGTTAGTTCGTGCCTTTTTCAAGGGACTGTTACACCACCACAAAGAGGTACTTGACATAATGAATGGGGGTAGTTTCCTCAATAAAGGAGCCTCAGAGGCTTATAAATTTTTAGAAGATCAACCAAAGCGTAATAATAATTGGGGGGCGGGGTAGTGACGATATCTCCCAAAACGCTAGTTCTTCTTAAACAGTTAAGGCTATCAGTATGTTTGAGATGAAACCCGATCCTGAACTAAAACATTTAATCAAATCTCTCACTAAAAAGGTAGAGGCTATTTCTGTTCAACAAAAGCATATCCCAATCATGAATGTCAACTCTAATCCATGTAATTTCTATTTGAGTCCAGAGCATCCTGACTCCTATTGTCTTCTCGCCTATGAACAACAACAATCACAACAAAATAATGTTTGTTCCAATAATAGCAACCTAACGTAGCTTGGCGACAAAACCCCAACTTCGGTTGGTGAAATAATCAACAACCTCCTGATAAACGTAAAAATGATAGTTTTCCTAAGAAAAAATTGATGAAATTCCAAACGCAAGTAAAACTAAAACTTTACGAGGTCTAATTTATCAAAGATTTCTACTCTCAAATCTATCGAATAGAGTGGAGTAAAAGATTCATTCCACTCCTAGTTCTTTAGCATTCAAAGTTTTCTATATATTATCAGTCTTAGCCAAAGTTAATGAGAGTAATGGTGGTAATTTATACTACGATGTGAATTCAACTAATAAGATACGAATAACAAAATGACGGAAAATACTAAGGTTTGAATCTAGATAAAGAATTAAGGGGGATTGAAGCCACCTTGAATCCAACTTAATAAACTAGCATTGATTGTTGTAATCAGATTCTTAGGTTCTTACGATAAGAATTGGGTGTTCTAATCTCTAATCATTCATGACAATCTCTACCAACTAATGACTAGCATGTGACGAAGTTCTACCCATTCTCTGGCGAATCAACTACCTTCTAGAGTGGAATAGACTCTTATAATGATTCTACACTACACAATCAAGGCTTCATCAAACCCCTCTAATGGAGGTTTAGCCTTGATTCATAAAACTATCATTTCTCATGGAATTCAAACAAGACATCATATAAAGATTCTAACTTTAATAATATAAAGATTCTAATCAATAATTCAAAACTAAATTAATAACTACGAAATGATTAACAACTAAGATCGAAATTAATTCTAATGAATATAATAATTAAACTAAATTATGATTAACTAATTATGAAATAAAGACAACTAATTTATGAATTTAACAATACTAAAACTAAATAACACTTTAATCAATAAACTAAATCGGAATGAAAATAAATACTTTATTATGAACTAATATTGATTCGAAAATAATATTCTACTTGTTCTAACACTAATTACTTGAAAGGTAAAACTAGATTTAACAACAATAATTGAAACTAATTAATGGAATAAAAACTCAAAATTGGAATCTAGAACTATCTCTAATGGCTACTTGCTACCTAACCTAATTCATGCTTCAGAGTTAAGTCTTGTGTGTGAAAATTGAGGAGACCAGATCCACATTTTTGTGCATGGGCTGAGGAGCCATCTTTTGGGCTGGAAAATCGAGCCCAAAGCCCAATTCCTTTAGTCCACAGCGTCTTTTTCAGCTAGTTTTGACGTCAATAGACTTTTCATTCACTTTTGCTCCTTTGATTGAATTAAAAGTTAGGCCATTGGAAAGCTCTTTCCGAGCCGGTCATTTTGACATAAGGTAGGCCCAATTCTGAGGCCTGAGTCCAAAGATACGGTCTTCAGAAGTTCTGCTGACTTTTGCGTGTTGTTTCTGCCCGCGTGGACTTTGACTTTTCAGCTTTTGACAAGACTTTACAAAGGCTTTCTCTCCTTGAATCTTGGCCTTTAATCACAGAACTTCTTAGCAACCAACCCTTGCTCCTTTATCTCGCCAAAGTGGCACATTTCTGCACATAATTGACTTCAATGCCTGAAATACATAAAAATACATAATCAGCACTAACTCTTATTTATTACTCGCATAATTGGTGGTCTAAAAGTATTATTGTTAAGGGGTTAAAACTACAGTTTTGGGCTCTTATCAAACCACCCCCAAACAGCATTTTGCTTGTCCTCAAGCAAATATGAGAAATTAGTGATAAAAAATAGAGTTCTAACTAATTCGTTTTGCGAGTCGCGATTGTATTGACCACCATATGCAAAAAGACCTTAAACCACTAGGAATTCCCTAGTGGATGAGTTATAGCCTCGTGAGAGTTTTCCAGTGAAGGTACTCACAAACTTCATCTATACTACAATGACTAAGAAATAAAACTACTGTTTCCTTATTTATGCCTCAATTATCTATACATCTCACTAGCAATGAATACATAATAATCAAGTCGAAATCTAAGCTAATATATGCATAATAATCAATCATCTACGAATAAATATATATACAATGAGTAATACTATGAAATGCACTAGCAGGTCCGTTTTTGAAAACTCGGAATAACATCCTTAAGTAGGTCCTCACATAAATGTGAAGACAAAAACCACTCTAATTTTTCCGCTCAATTTCGCTGCTCCAGTACGCAGTGGGCACACTTTACCTTACAATCTCAATGACACACAAGGAAGCCGGAGTCGATCAAACACATCTGCCACTTACTATCACACTAACCTATTCCTAATTGAGCTAGAGGTCTTTATTAGGTGTTGCAGGGATTAAGAGATGGTTTAAGAAAGAAGGAAATAGATTTTTCAAAATGGACAAGTCTGAGATAATAGAGTCTTCATATTATGTAACTAGAAAAAACCTTGTTCTTTACTTTTGTTTCTACACTTTGTTTCCATCCTTAGCCATATTTTTCTTTTTTTTTTGGCTTTTGGCTCCTTTGATTCTATTTTTGGAGTTCTAACTCTTTGTTTTCTTTTATTTTATTTTATTTTTTTTATTTGGATGGAAACTTTATTTTCTTATTTGAAGCAACTAACAAATTCTTGATTTCAAAGGTCTTTCTCTTTTCTATTCTTCATCTCTATTCTCAGACTCATTCTACAATGGGTAGGTTGATTTTTTTTTTTTTTTTTTTTTTTTTTTTTATTTTTTTGTTTGTTTTGTAACAGGGTAAGGGATTTGCAGTTTATGAAAGGCTAAAGAAAGGCTCAGAGGGGCGACTAGCGGAAAATAATTCATAGGTTTGAATTTTTGGCTATATCGATCCAAAGAGGGCCTAAATTCTCGCTTAGGATATGGTATAATGATTAAGCAAGTGGACGTGTGATTTCTTTATCAGGATTTTATTTCTCCCTTGTGTCATTTCTCAAATGTTTCACTCATATAAGGCTTTAGGCTATATTCTCACAGGATTTGTAGAATAAGTACTCTAGCCTAGATTTCAAAAACTTACTGCCAACAATCATAGATACTCATGTAACTTATTTATAGATAGATGCAAAGATTATTACCTACATATTAACCTAAGTTTCTAAAAACTATTCTAATGCAAAAGCTACGTGAGACTTCTAGATTATTGAGAGCATAGAGAAAGAAAACAATACCAATATTCCTAAGTGTATAGCATAAACTTTTTATTTATATTTTTAAAAAATTTAATTTTTTAACTAGAAAACAAGTGCATATTATACATATCTATATCCTAATAGATGCCTTAATTACACGTGTTTCTATGCCCCCCCCCCCCAAACAAGAAGCATGATTTGTCCTCAAAGTATTTAAATAAAAAGGGTAGAGAAATACGATGGAAACGCGTGAAATTCTGGAACATCTACAAAACAAGGTTAAAACATACTAATATAGAAAAAGAAGAACAAACGCAACTCTATATGAGTTCCACCCGTTAAAGGGTTAACAAGAATCAAATTGCTTGGGACATAAGCATACACAACTGAAATAAAACTAACCTTAACTCCCCGTTTAAAGCGCCATCCTCCTCATCTTCCTCTCCAAAGAGATTAGGTTCCTTCGCATCCTGCCATGCCATGATAACTTGCCAAGCCCGTCGCCGTGTGTCATCAATTTGTGCTAACCTGTCGAGTGTTACTATGTCTGATGGGGTGTAAGGAGCAACCAAATAAGGTTGCACCTGCCATCCCGGCCAAGTCATTACTCAAAATGAGCGAACCACCCAATTGGTGGGTCTCATGACTTCAACCCTTTTCCAATCCGTGAACTGGGTACAGAATTAAGATAGACAACTGAGTTTGATACGGCAAACCAAAATAGGCATAAGAAGATACTTATGCCTCATGCCTTGGGCTCTCTTAAGACTAGCCACTAATACTCGAGAAATGTCATATTGGTGACGTCCCTCAGCTAAAGCAAGGAAAACATCACCAGCGGTACTATTTGTAGAGGTAAACTGCCAATCCCCTAAAATATTAATCATGATGAATAACATGGTAGTGCCTACATTGAGGGACAGGCTACCAAGGGCTATGTTATAACACCCTTGGTCCATTATACGAAACACCCATGCCCCATAATACTCATGGAAATATGTATAGTCATAGAGGTATGCATTATCTGTCATGTATCCCCACGTGTGAATAGGATCAGGTATTGGTATTCCCAAAACTAACCCTACCACATACTTATTGAATTCTAGTGGTGTGTCATCAACCATGACGGAGAATTCTTGTTCTCCATCCTGGTTACAATAGAACTTAACATTGTTGTAAAAAAATTCAATAAGCTTTGGTGAATACGAGTCGTCTTCACTTACCAGAAGATGCCTCCATCCTAACTGCATGATCCTTTCGCGGAACCAATGTCCATAAGTCTCGCTCCCCAACAAGTTTCGAAAGACTGCTCCAGTATCACTATAGGAGAAGTCATCACAAAACTATTCTCTAGAACAGCTGCAACGATTCTTGAACAACTCACAAAAAAATTGGAATTTTTCGTGCTCACGGGGGTCAGGGTGCGGGGTGCGCTCAACCTATGCCTGGGTAGGGCGCGGGGTGCGCCTTGGTGAATTTCGAGGTCCAAGCACTTGGGCGTAGGGCGCGCTCACTTTTTGCTTGGGATGGGCGTGGTTCACGCTTGATATTTGCTTGGAGAACACTACTTAGAGTTTTGAACTCTCTAAATTGGTGAAAAAGCAATCAAGGTTCCTTACTCACGATCTTCGTTTCGTAGAGTTGGAATAAAGATTCGAACTAAACTAAAGCTTAGAACAACTACAAATTGGAATTTACAAAAGGGGAACTAAAAGAGTAAGGAGTAATTATTAATGCTAGATTTTTTTCCTTCCTACACAAACATTAACAAAAACATTAAAATGAAAACATGCACTTAATTTGAAATAGAAATTTGAAAGGGAAGTTGGAGAGTTAATCCTCCTCATGAGAACTACCATTAGTGTTGATTTGAAATAGGTTTTGATTCTTCCTAAACTCATAGACAAGTTCCTAACGGAAAAATAGATTTGATCCCCAAAGCATGCATGGCTCACTAAAGAGCTCATACATGCTAGCAAGTGAAACCAAACAATGACTTATCTCTAAGCTCATTGTTTGATTTCTAACTAAACTCTACACCAACTACCATTTTGGGGTAGGATGTAGAGTTAGTTGTTCTTCCTAAACCTACCAAACCAACAATTGGTTTACCCTCACATGAGTTAGACTAACTCCCCAAAAGGGAAGTTAGCTCATGATCCTTGGGACAAGGACTTATGAACTAATAAAAACTCAAAAGAGAAAGAGAGAGAGAGAGAAGAAAATCCACAACCAAACTCACTTCTATTATTTCTTAGAAGAACAAGTGTTCCTCCATTAAAACTATTACAAGCTTTTTTTTAAATAAAACCAAAAACTAACTTCTCATTTTCACTAAGGAACTAAAATAATGTCATGTGAGGAAAATAAGTCAAGGGAGTAATTGGAGTGTCCCCACATTTGTCTAATTTCTTCTCCATTTGAGAGAAATCTCATTTCCTCCCACATGAATTATCAAACCACATTGATTCATTTTTATCTACCACATTAAAACAAAGTGACACCTTGCCTTTTTTTTTCACTATTAACACCTAATCTAATTTATTACATGCAAGGTGTCAACTTTGCACCAATAATTTGTTATCTTTGTCTTGACATGCTCCATGATTGATGACTCATCCAATCTTGTGGCCCCAAGATAGTGGGTCCATGTGCAGTCCATCGATGTGATCCATTATTTTTAGGCGTTTTTACAACTTCCCGCCTATCGCTAAGTAGAGTTCATCATACCGATTGTCCGAGCAGACTCTCTTGTCGATTCGAGTCCTGGTTCGAGAGGTAGGAGCTTTGGAAGTTTGATGCTTCAACGTGGATTTGGGAGAATTCATATATCGCCGTTCCTCGTGCTTTATCATAGTTTAACCAATATTTCCATGTTTACCGCAAATACCGCAAAAGTATGAAAACATATTTATTTCATGATTATTAAACACATAATGAACCAAATTTATATGTCTCAATGGGGTTTCATAATACACTTTTGGGTGCTTATCACACTACCCCCAAACAGACTTTGCTTGTCCTCAAGCAAAGAAGAGACACTAAAATAGATAAGTGGCCAAAAATGTGTAGTCCTAAACTAATTCTCGTTTTTGAGAGCGATTGCATTGACCATATGCAACAAGGCCTTAAACCACTAGGAATTCCCTAGTGGACGAAGTTATAGCCTCGTGAGAGTTTTCCAGAAAAAGATACTCACAAACTTTATTTATACTACAACGACTCGTTGACGTAAACTTGTTTCCTAAATTAATCTCGAGATATCCATACATCTCCTTAGCAGGAACGAGGATTTATTTCTTTGAAACTCAAGTTAATATGTATTCAATAATTAAAACATCTACATATGATTATTCATGCAGTGAACTTTTCATTGAAATATACTAGCAGGGTTGTTTCGGATCCTCGAGAGCATACCTAAATGGGTTCTCACGGTATGTGTTGAAACACATATTCACTCAAAAATTTTCCACTCGGGTTTTGTTAACTCCAATTGCAGCAAGTGGGCACACGTTTCCTTACATCTCAATGATAGTCGAGGAGCCGATGTCGATCAATCACGCCTACTACTTATTATCACACCACCCTACTCCTAATTGAGCTAGAGGTCTTTATTAGGTATCAGGGGCTTAGGTGATAGTGTACAAGAAAATGGAAATGGATAATCAAAATTTACGAAAGTATGAGAGAATAGGGTCTTCATATATTTATACTAGAGAAATCCTTTTTTCCTTTCCTTCTTCTAACCGAAGTTTTCCCAACCTTGTACTAAAGATTTTTTTTTTTTTTTTTTTTTTTTTATAAGGCTTAAGAACATGATTCTATTTTTTTTTGAAGCAAGTAACTGAATTTTATATTTGGGACAAGTCTTTCTCTTTATTCTTTCCACATTTCATCCTATTTCATACTCATCACTTAGGTAGGTTCTTTTATTTGGTTTAATAGATGGGTAAGGATTTTTGTGGTGAAAGTGAAAGGTTTGATGAAAGGTTGATTGGAGTGACTAGCGGTAATATTTGTACAGGTAAGAATTTTTAGCTATGTCGATCCAAAGAAGGCCTAAATTCTCTTTAGGGTTCGGGTGGTGATCAAGTAAGTAGATCGTAATTTCCTCTAATCGAAAAACTACTCTCTGTGGTCATCACACACAAATCACTCATATCAAGGCTTTTGGTTAGATTCTCACGGGGTTTATAGTTTAAGTAACTAACCGTTGTTTCTTTAAACTTCTACCGCTATGTACAATCAATGATACTCAGTACATGAATATTCATGAAAAGATGTATAAAACTATTAAGTGCATTATTATCTAAAATTTCTAAAAACAAATCCTAATTCGGATACTAATGTGAGATTTCTAGACAATTTTCATCATTGAAAAGGAAACAAGACTTTGTCACTAAGTACAATTATTAATATGAAAATAAAAACTATATATAGGCTACAAGATGCCTAATTTTTGCTACAGGTTTAAAGCACCCCCAAACAGAATGATGCTTAGTCCTCAAGGATCAATAATTAAAGAGAGAAAGTACCTGAGAACCGTGAGCAAAATTAGGGCTAGATTGCTGGAACAGAGAGGTTGGAGATCATAATATATTATTCAGAAAGAACAAGAAAATGTTCAATAGCACACTAAACATAGCACACGCATATAATAAACCACAAAGATCTAAACATGAAAAACAATAGCACACCAAACAAAAGGTTTAGCTAGATATATGTACAATGGCAAACTCAAGTTTACCATCCAAACAGACGATGAGGGTCAAGGCCCCTCTTTAAGGAAATGCATTTCCTTAGCATCACGCCAATAGATAATAGTCCGCCAAATTTATGCCCATTCTTTGTCTCCGGATCCCTCAAATTGGTCTTCATCTTTTCGTCCTTTGGGTAACATCGAACATGCCTCGTATCGAAAGGGACGCCTTCCATTGACGAAAACCTTAATGAGTTTAATGATTTCGCTTTGTCGGGCACATGGAATCCACCTTGACCTACCATGAAAAGTAGCTGCAAACTGTGGGAAATGTGTCTTCATGATTCGCAAGCGGTGACCGGTAAAAGTATATACTTATCCCGAAAAGCGCGAAGCTCGTTTCAGCCGGAGACAACACAACCTAAAATGTTAAATAAAGCATGACCCCCGAAGCTAGTGCAATAATACGATAAAAGCGAGCCTCATTGGCAGTAGAGAAATGCCAATCTCCCATAATGTAGGAGAGTACAAATAACATGGCAGGCCCCATGTTCATGGTCATGCTTGCTAATGGAATGGTGATGTTAGCGCCATGGCACATGGCCATCTCCTTCTCGTTTGATCTCAAGACCATCACCATAAGAGTCGCTAAAATGCTTGCCAATCGAAAAGAACGATAAGAATTATGATAGATGTAATGCCAAGATGCAGCAGGTTCGCGGATATGGAAGGTCCAAAGTTAGAGCAAGTTGTTGTTCAAAAAAGATATGAGGTGTGTCACCAACTCGGATTGTGAACCGTCTAAGTAGAAACCATGCGCATGGTTGAATGCCGGTGTGTCATCCATATTAGCATAAAGTATGCAGCCAAACTAGGAGAATAAGTTTGGTCGGGTTGAAGAATTAGGGAAGACCACCCAATGTTTGTGATGTAATCATGGAAGAGATGGCCATAGGCATTGGAATCCATCATAGACTGAAAGGATTGCTCAGGAATGATTTTGGGAGGGACCATGGATGATGAAGATGCTGTGTTTGATGAAGATGCCATAGTGGATGAAGTAATAAACTAGGTACGGCAACTGGATGGAAAAATGAGTATGTAAGAAAATAGACCTCCTCATGTAGCACATGTTAAAATTATATTAGTCACAATGGAAATGATGACAATCCTACTAAGCATTTCATACAAAATAAAACAAAAAGATAAGATAAAATACATAGTACGACGGAAAAATGTAATAACATATATGATTATATACTTATTGACTTAGTAATATCATGGATTCTGATATTGATCTAGGAGATGCATATTTTGCACCAGACTGTTTAGGTCATCTATTTGTTGGCCGAGCTGCATCTGAATGTCCCCTTGCCTGGCAGAGAGTACAGTTTGATTTTCCATTAGGAGAGCATGATTTTGCAAGAATTGAGAATGATTTTCCAAGATCCTCCCTGTTCAACATCATGCGTTGTTTGACGATCTTGGAAATCCTGAAGAGTTGTGATGATGATATTTCGACGAAGTGTAGTTCCCTCAAACCCCGATGAAGAAGTTTAATGCCTTCCATGGGATTAATAATATTCAAAGATGGCATTTTCATCAAATAAACGCCGAATTTGAGCTTGAGGTGTTCTGCTCATCTATCAAAGCATCAGGGGTCCAAAAACCAATGGAGTAGTCTGTTTGAAGTACCTTTATATATGCTCTTTGAAGGGGTGTCTCTTGAGATATTATTGGATAACCCCAACGAATCATAATCTGCGTAACCAAAGTGGGTAGAACTGCTGACCTTCTTGTTTTCTTGGTGATTACGTTCCAGAGGTGTTGGATCAGACAAAAATCATCTCTTTGAGTTTGCAAAATCCAAAGTAGGTGAAGTTGAGGCTTTGTGACTTCAGTTTGGTGTGATGTACCTACCACATTATGTCCCAACCAGTGGAGCACAACACGTTGATTCTGTTTCAAAGAGTTTGAAGAACCATGTGATGTGTATGTTCGACGTCGCCATGAGATACGGTAGCTCGCAGTAAAGTTTTTGCGGAATCGAATGATGACTCTTGAACAAGGGACTCCTGGGTTTTTATTGGGATTTGAAGTATGTCGGAGATCATTTCCTTATTCAATTCCAATCGTTGTCCATAGGGATTGAAGTAGAATTTCCCATCTTCATAACCGCTAAATTGGTAGAACATCAAAACCAATTCGGGAATAACTAGTCATTGAATGATATAGAAGAGGCGCCCATCCTCGACGATGCTTTCAAGTTGTCAAAATAAGGAGAAAACCGCCTTCTTCGAAAGTTTTAGGTAGTCTTTCTCTGCCGTTATTTTTCTTGGTTGAGCCATTCGAGGGAAGGATAGTGAAAATTGTATGAATAAGAATGGCTTAAAAAGAAGAGATTTATAGGCAATCTATGAGGCTATACCAACTGAGTCGAAGTGTATTTAATGACCCATGTGATTATGAACAAAGATCATGGGGATCCACAAGAAGTCTTTGTCATGTCGATATCCAAATACAATTAATGAGATGGTTTAATGTTTAGAAAATACTGGAGGAAAGTTTCACTGGGGTAGTTAGACTTATTAACGTAATTTCAGAAATGATGATCATAACTCAAGAATAGAATATGGATAGAATAATGGAGTCAGATGTATGTGTGACAAGTGTTATGTGTACCTTGTAGCGTGTCAGGCGATTTTCTCTGAACACTATGTGTATCCATTAATTATTTCGGTGAGTTCTCGATGGCCTTTCTTTGTTATGGTTTATTTATTTACTTATTATTATTATTATTATTATTATTATTTTATATATATATATATATATTTTTTTTTTTTTTTATTTTTTATTTTTTATTTTTTTTTTATTTTTTTTTTTTTTTTTATTTAATTTTTATTGTTATATATATATATATATTTATTAGAGAGGAAAAGACAACTAATATACACAACTAATTAATCTGGAACTTCTCCATTTAATACGTAATCCGTGCATAAAATGTGTGAGAATTATTTAACACACCATACTAATATACAATATGAAAAAACAGAAAAGGGAGGGTTACATAGATCTAGATGTTCGGATCAAGTTATGCATGAGTGACAAGAGAATAATGATAAACACCGTTATCACGATTAATGTGATAGCCCATTCTCGTTGCTCCTTTTCCCATCGCCTAGTTTATTCATTATTGTCAAGAAATTGAAAATTTGTGAAGAAGAAGTTGTGAAGATTGAGAGAAGGGAATGAGTGAAAGAGGAAAGGAGAGTAGTATTTATAACTTGGTTTCTGACCAATTGGGCATGTGACCGTTTGGATCGATCCGTTGGTTCTGACGTTGGGCTTTGAGAGTAGGCCCAATGAATCAAGGAGCAAACTCATATTTTTTGAAAGTACTATATTCGTGATAACATAAATAATTTCTCATTTAAACCGTGGAGATACAAAATTATGAGAAATCAACCGATATATAATAATTTAGCACTAAAAATAAAAAGCAATGCATTAGGGGAAATAAATGACATAGTCATTTCTAAACCAAAGAAAATAAACATCTATCGAATCCTGGGGTTAGCGTAAGAAGAACCGGGTTTCTACGCCTTCGCCACGACGAACTTCAGTCGAGCCGATCAAGGTGAATGTGGCCTATGATCAGAAGTAACCGATCTTGAATTGTCGGCCGATTAGCCATCATCATTCTCCTGAATTGGCCTTACATTTCTCATTTTGCTGGAATTCATTCCGGGAAGTAATCATCTCTTCCTGGCGAAGAAACATCCTGGCGATACTAGAATTCATGTTCCTCAAGGCATCCATAGGAGTATTGATTAGCTGCATGGTATCTTCATTAAAAAAAATGCAGTGGTGAAGGCGAGGAGGAGGTAACGTTATCATGCTCAATGTCATCTCTAGCTACTGGGTCCCAATGGTCCAAAACACAAGTCTCAAAAATTCCAAAATTCTCGAAAGACCTTGTTTCAATGAAAGGAGTAGCTGACTCGAACCCTAAGTTAAGCATAAGCTGAGTAACAAGTACGTTAAAGAGGAGCGTGAGGGACCTATTTGACGCCTGTCAGAAGAATATGGCCCAGGAAGTGGACCATACAGAAAGTGTGCTTCCTCTCCTGTAGGATCCACAGCAGGTGCAAGAAAGTCTTGTTCACGTCAGACGTCTTTGAAGTTCCAATGACGTTGTGCGCCAACCATTGAGTGACGGCTAATTGGTTACGTCTGAGCGAATGCTGGTACACGCAGTTCGAGCCAGTGTTGTACTCCCCTCAAGAAGCGCAGGTCAAACATCAAATCCCTCGGGTCGGATACTCACGACAATACAGGGTCGGCTATCGAGTTAATGTCGGAATCGCTGGCGGTATTCGAAATCAACTCGGCGTGAGTTCACGTTCCATCCCATCCGCCCGTAATCCAAAATTCGCCAATCGAAACCTCCATTATTATAAAATTTCAACACCAATTCTTCAGAATATTGAGGCTGGGATTGATGCAATAGATATTCCCAATTACTCTTCAATTTCCTCATCAAAAAATGGGTGAAACATCCCTAATTATAGAGATTTGTGAAATTTCTCTCATCTAAATTGCCCGTGCTGCCATAGCGGGGTATAATTTAGATTTTGATGGTGCAAATAGCAAGAGGAGGTGGAGGAGGTGGTGCCGGAGGAAGGGGTTGAGGTTGGTGGAGTTTGGCGGCAATGCTGGCAATTCTCCGGGTATGCCGCGGTATGATAGTGGATAGTGAGGGGACCAAGATCCGCTTTTGTGGAAGAAGAAGTGAGGGTGGACGCGTGGGTGATTCCCGTGGGCTTTGAACCCGGATCTTGCGTTTTGGGTCGGGTCAAAAATTTTGGCCCAAGTACAAATGAATTACAGAAATTCCTCTTATGTCCCTAAAAAGTTCCAAATTTCAAACGTGGAAATTGGATAGTTTTCAACTCTGAATTTAATGGATGAGATATAAACGATCAGAGATTAAAATGTCATCCACTTAGAATATGAAAATCACATTCAAACATCAATTTTATTTTTTTTTTTTATTTTTTATTTTATTTATTATTTTATTTATTATTTATTTATTATTATTATTATTATTTTTTTTAACAATCTTTGGTTTTATTTATTTATCCTTTATATACAAATGTACAAGTCGAGAAGAACGCGGTCGACAACACCGAAATCCAAATAAAATAACACATCCTGGCTTTTATCCTCAAGGCAACTTTCATCGGCTCATGGGTGAACCCAATCCGCCGCACCGCGGGTTTATCCTTTATGTTTTGGGGCCTAGGGTTTAGGATCGGTACCATCCTTGACCAATGTGCAATGGTCTAATAATAATATTACCCTTAGTACATATGGTATAGCCTCAAACCGCCTCAATCCAGATCTACATAGAAAAACCGAATCGGGTTGGCCTGGGGAATCCATTGCCCGCATCTAACTATGAAATATCCGATGGTGCATATCACGACTCTCTTTGGGCACCATGTTGGGTGCTAATAAAACAAACGATGTATATACATGTTGAGTCTTTTAACGCCGATCCTCAAGATCTAATGTGAGTCTTTTTAACGCGGATCCTCAAGACTAATCCCAACCCGTGGAGCAACGGACGACGAAGTTTATCCCGTTGAGCTGGTGTCGATAATAATATACCTTATACCGCTCATCTCGATAAAAGATCAAGACCGGACGTAAAGGAGTTTGATAGTTCATACACCACCCCATCCTTTTCGCCGCCATTAAGCAAAAAGTACTACCACCATTACCAATTGAGATGGGTGAGATCGGGACCAAATGACGAGTTGGAGTTCGCGAGGAAAGAGAATAGAAAAGGGAGGAGAAAGAAGGGAGTTGAAATTTTGGCACCCATTGTTTTCCCGAGGCACGCTTTGCTTTCGATTATCGTAAGACATTTATACTCGTAAGTAGAGTTTTGGACTAAGGTTCCGGCTTTGCAACCCACACACTCTAAGGAATTTTAGAAAAGAAAATAGAAGAGGGCCCTACCCTCCTAATGGCATACTTTTCCCCGCTTAAATACATGGAAAGAAGTACACCAAATAATCTATTAGTCATGTAGACCGGATCATCGAGAAGAGTCTCTTCACATCCGAGAAAGCTAACTCATGATAATGTTTAAGGCGCCGCCATTTACTTGGAATTCGCTACCATCATTTTCGTTGTTCACGAGATAGCCCCATAAGGGTGACAAAGCAGAGACAAGTGAAAGGACCGCACCATCGAAGCCTTTTTAATTTTCCCGAAAATGTGTAATCTTGAGTTGTACATCAAAAACTTTTGACCGACTTTGAACTCTTTTTTCGCAATATGTGCTTGTCATGCACTTTTTCATGTTGGCTTTTATAGATTTCGAGATCATAGGCATCAATCAATTTCCTCAAGCTCATTTAACCCGCACTTTCTTTTTCGCCGCCATGTTAGTGTTATAATCGAGGCTTTTGATGGCCCATAGAGCACGGTGCTCAAGTTCAACCGGCAGATGACAAGGTTTTTCAAAAAACGAGGGCGATACGGAGACATCCCTATAGTGTCTTAAAAGTCGCTCAGATGCCCACAAGGCATCGATAATCGAGACCGCCTTCTCTTCTCAGAAGGATTGACAGCTTTTTCAAAATGGATTTTTCCGTCTACATCGTCTATCTGCATCATCCGTATACCATCTGCACACATACAAAATTATTCGGGTGTCAAATGGTATTGTTGTTTTAAAGTTGTTTATGTTTGCGTTTCTTTCAAAGATTAGAAGTTTGGATCTTGAAGTAGTTTTAGCCGTCATCCATCCTTTTGAGAAGAGAGATTGAAGGACATCTCGAGAATAAGATCTACCATCGAGGTTAGTGAATCTTCATTCTTTTTTATTTCATTCTTGAGTATAGTTGCATCGTAGTTTAGTTTTATTGCTTTCTTAGTATATAGTTGCATGAAAGTTTAAGTTTTTATTGCTTTATAGTATATTGGATTTAGGACCTTTCATGATTAAAGTTGTAAAACCCGACGGGTGAAAAATCGAAACTCTAGTGTTTCTTATGGAATCTTGATGAAAAGGACTATACGCTCGTCGTGAACATGGTATAAAGCAATCGAGTGATTCCCCGTAACCACAGAAGAAACGACTTTTGAATAATAGGCAAGATACTAGCTGCAAAAGCCCGGCCCGGTTGAAGGAAAGTAGTTTTACACATTCCTAGTATAATTTAGAATAGTTGCTTATTAGTTTTAATTGTATTCAAGCATAGTAGGATGGTTTTCCTCATCTTCACGTATAACAAGAATACTAATGCAAGCGGATTGATCTGATGGCGCGCGTAATGATGGAGGTGTTGTAGACCTGAATAATCTGAAAAAATCCATGCATGCAAAACACAACCGGAAGGAAGAAGGCGAAGCGATTTCTATTAAGCGATCATTGGAGACCCTGACGTGTGTTGTGTTTTCGGATCGAGAATATAACCAATTTAAACTTAAGCGTCGGTAATCTACATGCTTCAAAGTTCAATGGTTGGAGACAATGTTGACCTTATGTTCAGCGTGAACAAATTTCTATCGATCTAGAACTTTCAAGAACCCGGAATGTCCAAAGATGAAATTATCAAGTTGATTCTTTTCCGCTCACTTGAAGGTAAAAACATCACGAATGGTTAAGCACCTGTGGATCGGTTCGATAGATAAGCGGGAGAAGTTGAGAACAAAGTTTATGAACAAGTTCTACCGCTGAAGCCGGATGCCATCGCGATAAGCCATCAAAATTTCAAAGGAAGGTGGTGAAGAATATCATCAAAGTTGGGAGAAATTCAATAATCGCTAGTCTCATTGCCCACATCATGGATCACGACAAAACCTGAGCGGCTCATTTTGTCTATCGAGGACTCTTGATGATGAACAAGCATATGATCTGATCAATGCACAAAAGGCAAATTTACATCGATGGATGGAGAGGAAGCTTACAATTTTTCTAGAAATTTAGGTGAAGAAACCAATAATGGACTCTTAGCGATGAGGATGTAAGCTAGCATGGAGGGAGCAAAAATTTGGTTACCTTACATGAACAAGCGGATTAAGCGAAGTCTACATTGGCCCGCTGGCCACTAGCATTGAAACTATGAGTAAGAAATTCAACCCGTTCTCTATGAATCCTCCCAAGATCGACAAATCTCAAGCTAAATCTCTCCCCAGTCATGCAAGCTAGCCCGATCTTTGTGAAGTTTGTTGAGACTTCCCATGCAACTCTAGAATGTCTTGGATTCTTATCAACATGCGTCGGTTGGAGGAGCTTTCAAGGTAGTTATTATTGGAGATAGAGCGCTAAGACCCCAGGTTCTCAAGATCAAAGTTATATTCCCGCAGGACAAGTCGAAAGCTTCCGCAGTTGGTTTCCTCAGCAACAATTATACTCTCCGGCCGAGAATTCAATCTGAAGTGGAAGTTAGTGCACGATCCTAGGAGAAATTATACCACACACGGAGAATGCTATTACTTTGCTATCACAGAGAAAAATCAAAAGTTTGAAAAGTGTTCTAGAGCTTCTTACGCTGTCTCCATTTCGATCTCCGGTAATCTCGAGGAAATCGATGTTAGAATGGAGTCTGCACGGAGGCTAAAGTCGACCAACTCACTACTTGTTTTGTGCGTAAAGACACCTGAAGCCATTCAACCGGCTTATTGGAACCAATATTGAGGAGTAAAGATGTATGCCACATTGGGACAACTTCTAGTCTTACGATCCCTCCATGATCATCTTAGCTTAGTTACTACTCCGGATCGGGATTGAAGATAGACAACAAAGGTTGACTTACCTTCTCATGATGACATTACTTCTGAGCAATTGGTCAAGATTTCAAATGAAGTTCAAAAGAAGTGGGGAAATCCTTTCAACTCCCATTTGTCAAGATGACCAAGACAAGATATGCAAAAATGTCGAAGAGAAAGAAGAAGACCGTCTTGATGTGTTTTTGTATTAAAGGCACCTTTTCTATGTTTTGCTTTCAAAAAAAAAGGACAAGCAATTTTTAGAGATGAAGGGAGGCATTTGAGAAAGATAACATCAATATCCCCTTTCTCAAAGCAATCAAGCAGATGCCATCATATGCCAAATTCTTGAAGGATGCATGCAACATAAAAGAAGTACTCGTGTTCCCAAAGCGAGCATTTCTAGGCGGGCAAACAACATCTATTATCCATTGACAAGCTCCGGTCAAGCTCAAAGATCAAGAAGTCCTACAATATCATGCAAGATGGGAGAAAAATTCACAAGTAATGCTCTTTTGGACCTTGGTGCTTGTGTTAATCTCTTGCCATATCATGTGTACCAAGCGTTGGGCACGGAGAACCTAAAACCCTCGAAAAGTCAAATTGAAGTTAGTGACCATTCTACCAAGATTCCCGGAGGCATAGTTGAGGATGTTCTTGTTCAAGTAGCCGATTTCTACTATCCGATTGGATTTCATTGTGATAGACACCAAGGAGGCCTTTGATAAAATTCCAATTATTCTAGGCCGACCTTTCCTCCTTCTACCATAAAAGCTTTGATAAATTGTCCTGATGGTGAAATGAAGATCGACTTTGGTAAGATGTCCATGGACATAAATATCTTTCACACATTGTATAAGGATTGTGATGACACCAAAGGTGGAGAGGTGTACTTCCTTGATATCATGATACAAGAATCCTTCCCATTCGAAGATCTGATTAAGAGTGCTTTCAATCTGAAAACGTGAGGAACACGAAAACCCCACCCTGAGGAGGGGCGTTGCTAGCCATGTTCTTAGAATCTCTGCGAGAAAATTCAAGATTTAAGTGAGCATAATGGAAAATTGATTGAGAGAGTATCATATCTTGAAAAGATGAACTCTACATTCGGGGATGAACAATAGACTTACGCCGAGAAAAATCGGTTACTAGAGAATCGGCTTAAAAGAAGTTTTGGAAAAACAACGAGAATCTAGAAACCTGAAATGAGTCTTACAGGCGAAAAAGTAGACCATATTGATAAGAAGCATTACCTTTGTTGAAGCCTTTTCTACACCACCATTATCTGAATGAGAGAAGTATGTGAACCGGTCATAGCCACTTTGGTAGTAGTCGACCCGGACATCCATTATCATTATTGTGGTGGTAAAGGGCATCGGATACTTATTGTCTTGTTAGAAAAGAAAAATTTTTAGATCAATCTTCTACACAGGAGGAACCCTGAGGCCTATCCACCTGATCATCAGGACCTGAAATAGTTCAAGGTAGAGAAGCAACTTCACCGACAATCTTTCCGACTTATCAAGGAGTATTTTTGACAACCAGCGGGTGAGACCTCCTCGTCCTCCCAACATTAAATTCCCGATTTGGGTAAGAAAATCTGATCTCCTCACTCTAAATTGATAATGCATGATATATAGTCTTAGGAATCTGACTTAAAAAGACTAAACAAAAATAAATAAATAAATAAAAATAAAATAAATAAAAATCTTGGTAAAAGGAAATGTTCTTATTTTTGGAATTAATTTTGATATTCGGCATCAATAGTAACATCTTCCCTTTTTCTCATTCATTTCATTTACTTCTTTATACATTGAGGTTAATGCATGCATAAGTAGGGGGAGGGTGTACTTGAGAAATGAATTTCGAAAATTAGTTTTCAAAAACAAAAATATTTTTGTTTCTATATCGCCAGATGAGAAAAATAAATTTTAATGATGAGTCGAGAGATATATTCTATCTTTGTTAGTGTTGAGTTTGATAGATAGTTGATATTATTGATTTCATTACGCTTAGACTATTTATTATGCTTTCGGACATAGTAATTGTTGATATAATTCTTTATCAAGGCACCACCATAGTACTTGGTGGGTTTGTGTACTTTTGCTAGAAGAGATTTAAACCCTAGTAAAAAAAGCTGGAAGTAGAATTTTTAGACTTAGCAGTGAAACTTGAGCTTTATACCCATTCTTTGGAGAGTTCTTACAAAAAGTCCGGAGTCTTAGTGACTCAACATCTTTTAGTTCTTTATGTCGTTATAATATAGTCTCATTATTAGTTGATTTGGTTAATCCGAAGTGACATCAATGGGAGATAGCCATTATGTCTTGTAGTCTATTCAAAATAGATTATCATCTTGATAAGTCAAGTAGTGAACCCATTCGACCTTTATCCGCCTAAGCGGGACCATCATGGTAAACCACTTTGAGCCTTACAATAAGTCATTTCTTTCATAAAACCCTTTTACCGCTTTACTGACTCGGACAAAAGGAGTATAGCCAAAATCTTTATCGGCCATACCCATATGTTTTGAGAATCTGAGGGGCTCGAAAGAGGAATAAAGAGGGGACAAAAGGAAGATTACAAGGAAATATCGGGGAGATACAATGAAGACCATCATTCTGTTTTTAAGTGAAAGAAGATAGTGGAAAACAAGCATATCGGTTACTAATCAAGGATATACCAGGAGTTTAAAAAAAAAAAAAAGTGAACATAATGGATGGAAAAGCTAAGACAAAGGAAGAACTTTCTCTGCAATACCGAATTTGAAGAAATCTTCCAAAGAATGAAATAAAACCCTTAGTGTTTTCGGAAACAATCTTAGAATCCTCTTTACCTTTCCTTCATAAATCAATACCCGAAACCAAGTTCTGACCCATGACTTATCAACTGATTATGATCTGAAGTCTAGAATAGGTGAGAGGATGCTAAAGTGAAGGACCGGACCAACTTCATATGTGATTGACATTCTTTCCATGAGACCCCTCTTGTCATCTAGAAGTCTATTTTTTTCAAGGTAGTATGTGGAATGTTAGTATTCATTATTCTTTTCCCATACATGAGGGTAAAATAGTAGACCCGACTTCCGAGATTCTTTTATGAGAGTATGACCGGTGAGGATTGAAAGTCGAGATTATCTACCTATGGTAAACTAGGGTTCGTTTCTTGGATTGGAGAGTATAGGAGATTAACTAAGTACACACATAAGCCTTGATTGAGAATTTTGTCAATTTTACTATCTCCCGTCATAATCTATGAGTCTTTGCAGAAGATGTAGTTAGCAATGGAGCCCGTGCGTTGGAGTAAATACTTTAAGTGGGTAAAAGGAATTTCTCTCTCGAAAAATACTATCATTCTTGAACATGCTATTGATTGATTTTGTAGGTATATCACGAAAACCTCTACCAGACTATAACTTCGTCCTTTTTGGAAACTTAAAGGTTTAAAGCCTTGTTGCGTATAGTAAATGCAATTCTGCGATGCTGTGAAAATGAGTTAGGATTTTATTTTTGTTATTAGGATGTGATTTTGATCACTTATCTATTTTTTTATCTTATTTGCTAAGAGACTAGCAAAAAGGCTAGTTGGGAGTTGTGATAAGTGCTTAAAAAGTGCTTATTTAACCCTCGATTATGCCTCTTGTTTAGCCATCTTAGTGGACTAATAGTGTTTGTAAGTTATGTTTTTATGATTCTGGTGAAAGAAAGTTTTGTGGAATATTAGAAAAATGGGTAAAAATAGAGCAATTCGAAGCATTAAGGATCACATGGGAAGCCCGTGGACAATCATGGAGAAGGCCAAGGGAATTGAAGCTATTAAAGATGCAACTTGGACCTATTTTAAAAGCCTATTTAGAAGCCCAAGGCAAAATGATTAGTTGCTTGGACCAAAGCCCATAAAAGAGGATAGAAGGATAGAGTAGAAGAGATAAAATAGACTTTTCGCGTCTAGGATGCATGGATCGGCGTCCAGGCATTGCATTGCGTCGTCGAGATGCATGAATCGTGCATCAGGGCCATTATAAATGTTCTTGTAGCAAATTCCTTCCTACCGGTTTTGGAAGTTTGGACTCTAAAAGAAGTCCCATTTGTATTAGGAAACAAATTACGGTTTGGAATGCTTCTAGAACTCATTGTAACCCCTATAAATAGGGGACCTAAGTGCCTCATGTAATTTGCCAATTCACTTATACTCTTTGTCTCTAGAACTTGAAGGAGAGAGATTAATAATAAAATATCGGTTTTAACTAGGTGAGTCTTAATAAATTAGTCTTTCTAGTCTTATGTTCTTGACTCTTCTTCTTCTCGTTCTTAATGTTCTTCCTTCTTTATGGAAGGCTAATCTTCTCCTTCAAGGGAGAAGATGAAGTCAGTGCTTAGGGTTTGTTGATTCTTTTAGTTCATGGTGTTCTTCAATCAGGTTAGTTCTTTATGTTTTTAGTTATTAGTTCTATTGCCCACACCAGGGGATGAAAGAATAGATTAAGGTTTTTATTTATTGCAATCGAATATTATACTAGTTTAGGGTTTTATTTATTGCAATTGAATATTTGCTAGTGACATACTTTTATTTATTGCAATTGAATATAATGCTAGAATAGGGTTTTATTTATTGTAATTGAATGTTATACTATTATTCTCTACTTTTCTTCTAGTTGTGTAGTGTTTTAGACTAAGGGAATTATTCCTTGTGTTTGCCTTAGATGGTGATTCATTGAATAGCTACCCAAGCTCACATAAAGGGAAAGAAGATACTAGTAACATGAACATAGGAATAACCTTAAGTAGAGTTATTTGTTAACGATGTTTAGATCGAAGGGGCATCACCACTCGCTTTCGATTGCCTAATTGTAGTCTACTTGTGAAGAACTAACCATGAAGCAAAAGTCATTGAATCAAAAGTATTGGTGGATTCTAATCTTTTGAATTCCCTCTCTTATAAATTTTCAATAGTTTAGTTAGTTTAGTTTAGTATTAGAATCTAAAATCTCTACAATTATAGTTTTTAATCCCTCAAACTCCCTTTCCAGTCCAGTCCTTCATATAAACATACACTTAAAAGTAGAACGATACCCTATTCATCCTTTACTCATTGAGGGATAATTAGGTTTTGATATGCTTCTATTTTGTTCAATGACCATCATCTATCTACATCATCCATATACCATCTCACACACACAAAAAGAGGCAAAGGTCGTATATGCAGCACTTCGAGGTGTTTTTATCTTTTTATATGTCAACCACAGTTAAAATAGAGTGTTTTATAGATCATTGGATTAGAAATTCTTTGCTGATCATTTTCATAGGTCATTCGCAAAAATCGGACCCGTTAGCAAGTGAGAATTTTAGTTTTAAGTTTTATAGGGACCCAGAATGGGCAATTTCCAAAATTGTTTGGGATTGGGCCCAAAATCTAAATAGTCACATTCCTCGTATGTGAGTCCATAGAATTAGCCAAAAACGCGTCGCGTTCTTCTTCTCCGCTTAGCTCCATCGACCTCCATTAACAAACCAAAGAATAAAAAACAAACAAACAAAAGCTATAAGAAATGGGACATCGGCAGATCAAGATCGAAGTTCTAAGGCGGCTTGCCACCTTATCGAGTCCTGCTTCCGGCGACTCTAAGAGGCATGAGCGTCATCGGCCTTAGGGCCCGGCGGCATTTGGACATCATCTTCATCTCATGGCAAATAGTTTAGTTGTTTAGATTAGTTAGGAAATTTCCTTGTTTTTCATAGAATTTTATTTTGAGTTGTTTAGTTTATTAGTTAGATTTGGATTATATATTTGTTTTTAACTATTTGATTGTTAGTTGAATTTTTAATTTAATTTGGTTTTTGTCCTAGCATGCGATGATTTTTCCATGAATCCCACCTTTCCGAATTGTTTGGGGGTTGTATTATTATTTTTAGCATTGCTTTTATCTTATCCACCATTTTAGAAGTTAATTTTGCAAACTGTGAAAATATGAGTTGTGTGAGAAGGCTTCAATTTGGTGTGGCTAAGATTACCTAGTGTGGTAGTGGTGAAAATTTTAAGGAATGAAATTGGAAGGTTGCTATGTTAAATTCAAACCATTAAGCTATTAGGTTTGTTTTAGAATAATGAATCTGGTTTGCTTCCATTTTTGGTTTTAGAAATATTTTGTTTTAAATCCAATTGCCTTAACAATTGGGGAAACTTGTAGAATTCGTTTTAGAAACTAAACCTCTATAAATCCTTGATCATTCTTCACTCCACACCACACCTCTCCATTTACACCTCTCATTATTTTCTCTCACTTTTATTTTTCACTTTTCAAGTAAAAGTACTTCAAGGTACCGCACGAAGCGCCAAAAGCCTTTCATAGATAAATCCCCGGCGTGCCCCCGTGCTAAAAGCGCTGGAAGTATAGCAAGACAAGAGTGCGCCCGCCATTTACAGAGGCAAATTTGAAGCCTTTCACGCTTAAAGTGCACGGAAGTTGAGTAAGATAAGGCGCCCAGCCTTTCCACAACCAACCTTGATGCGCCCGCCGCTCCCTCCATAACCACTTCTGATTTTTATGTTGGGTTGATTCTTGAGCTTGATTCCAAGACTTCTAGAGTGTATTTGTTGTGATGACATCCCCTCATCATACGGAGTAGTCTTTTGAAGATTTGTTACGAAGTGACACCTATGGAAGATGGTTAAGTGATAGAATCGTCGCGATCAAAATGGACACATCTACTGCTAAGTCCTGATGACTTCGTATTCACCTCAACTTACTTGAATATTTCTATAATAATTCAAAGTTCTTTTGTCAACCGGATGGAGAACAAATGTTCTTTGTAAGTAGTTAATGATATGACAATGAATTTCAGCAAGTTCTTAGTTGCTTTTGTTGTGGGAATGCCTATGCCTGCATTCTACAAACTCATGGGGATATCGACTAATAATGCATACCTCTATAACTATGAGTATTTTCCACAAGACTTATGGGGGAGGGTTTTGTGTAATGGACCGAGGCGGTATAACATAGCCCTTGGTAGCTTTAATCCCCCGAATGTAGGCCTTACCATGTTCTTCATTATAATGAATATTTTAGGGGATTGGCGGTTTACTTCTATGCATAGTACCCGGTGGTGGCGTTTTCCTTGCTTTTAGGCGAGGGATGTTTCTATATGACATTCCCCGAGGTTTTAGTGGCAAGTCTAGCTAGAGGCCATAGTATGAGGCATAAGTACCTTCTTATGCCAGGTTTGGTTTAATGGTATCATGTGCTATTTTTTTTCCTGATTTACGTACCCACTACCGCGGATTGGGTTCGCGGTTGAAATTATGAGACCCACCAATTCTGCGTTGTTTGTTCAATTTGTGTTATAACTTGGTGGGATGGAGGGTACAACCTCAATGGGTTGCTCCTTACACCCGTCGGATCGAAAGTAAAACTTAACAGGCTAGCATGGGTTGATGATACATGGAGAGGCTTGGCAAGTTATCATGGCGTGGCGGGCCGAAAAAGAACCTCGCCCCTCTATGTAGATGAGGATGATGTCCCCTAAATCTTTGGATAGGAGGCAAGTTTTTATTTTTGTTAGGTATGCCGCTTATGTCCCAAGCAATTTACTTTTTGTAACCCCATGCGGTTGGAACTAAAATAGAGTTATCTGCGTTTTTATTTATTTATCTATATTAGTATGTTTTGACTTTGTTTTTGCAGGATGTCCCAAAATTTTACGCAGCGTTTTCATGGTATTTTCCTACCCTTCTTATGTCTATACTTTGAGGACAAAACATGCTTTTGTTTGGGGTGGCATAGAAATCTGGCGTAATTTAAGGCACCGACCCTGTTAGGATATAGATATGTACAATATGCACTTGTTTTCTAATAAAAAAATCAAAAATATACATAAAAAGTTATGCTATACACTTAGGAATATTGGTATTGTTTTATTTCTCTATGCTCTTAATAATCTAGAAGTTTCACGTTAGCTGTTGCATTAGAATAGTTTTAAGAAACTTAGCTTAATATGTTGGTAATAATCTTTGTATCTTTCTATAAATATATTGCATGAGTATCTATGTTTGTATTGACAGTAAGTTTTTGAAATCTAGGCTAGAGTACTTATTCTACAAATCCTATGAGAATATAGCCTTGAAGCCTTATATGAGTGAAATATTTGAGAAATGACACAAGGGAGAAGTGGGGTTCGAATAGAAATCACCGTCCACTTGCTTGATCACTATACCATATCCAAAGCGAGAAATTTAGACTTTTTGGATCGATATAGCCAAATTCAAACATATATAAAATTATTTTCCGCTAGTTAAGCCCTTTCCGCGCCTTTATTTAGCCTTTCATAAACCACATTCCTTTACCCTTTTACAAAACAAAATAAAAATAAAAATCAGCCTACCTATCTTTGAATGAGTCTGAGAATAGAGATGAAATGAAGAATAGAAAAGAGAAAGACCTGTGAAACCAAGAATTTGTTAGTTGCTTCAAATAAGAAAAGGAAGTTTCCATAAAAAAAAAAAAAAAAAAAAAAAAAAAAAAAAGAAAAAGTTAGTTACTCGAAAAACATAATCAAAGGAGTCAAAAGCCAAAAAAAAAAAAAAATGGCTAAGGATGGAAACAAAATGTAAGAAGCAAAGTAAAAACAAGGTTTTCTCTAGTTATGTAATATGAAGACACACTATTATCTCGGATCGGTTTTTTGAATATCCATTTCCTTCATTCTTAAACCATCACCTAATCCACAGTAACACCTAATAAAGACCTCTAGCTCAATTAGAAATAGGTTAGTGTGATAGTAAGTATTGAGATGTATTTGATCGACTTGGGCTTCATTGTGTGTCATTGAGATTAAAGGTAAAGTGTACCAACGCATCTTTGGAGTAAATAAAACTTGAGTGGAAAAATCGGAGTGTTTTTGTCTTGACATTTATGTGAGGACCTACTTAAGGATGTTATTCTAAAGTTTGAAACGGACTGACTACTACAATTCATAGCATAGCTCATTGTATATATGTTTATTAAGTAGATGATTGATTATTATGCATATATTAGCTTAGGTTTTGACTTGATTATTCCAGATTCATTGCTAGTGAGATGAATTGATATCCGGAGAATAAGTAAGGAAACAATAGTTTTATTTCTTAGTCATTGTTGTATAGATGAAGTTTGTGAGTACCTTCACGGAAAACTCTCACGAGGCTATAACTTCGTCCACTAGGGAATTCTAGTAGTTTAAAGGCCTTGTTGCGTATATGGTCAATGCAATCACACTCGTGAAAAAGAGATTAGTTAGAACTCTATTTATGGTCACTTATTTTAATTTCTCATATTTGCTTGGGGACAAGCAAAATGTTGTTTGGGGGTGGTTTGATAAGAGCCCAAAACTGTAGTTTTAACCTTTTAACAATATTACTTTTAGACCAATTATGTGATTAATAAGTAAGAGTTAGTACTGTTCTCGTGCTCTTGTGTGTTTCAGGTATTGGAGTCGAATATGTGCAGAAATGTGTCCCTTTTGTGAGATAAAGGAGCAAAGGTTGGTTGCTAAGAAGGTCTACGACTAAAGGCCAAGATTCAAGGAGAAAAAGCCTTTTGAAAGCCCGGTCAAAGCTGAAAAGTCAAAGTTAACGCGAACAGAAATAGCGCTTAAAAGTTAGCCAAACTTCTGAAGGCCGTATCTTTGGGTTCGAAACGACCATCTCGGAAAGAGCTTTCTAATGGTCAAAGCCTTGACAAAATCAGAGGAGTAAAAGTGATCGAAAACGCTGTTGAAATCTTTTCCAACTGAAAACCCCTTTGTGGACTAAAGTAATGAGGTTTTGGACTCGATTTTCCGGCCCAAAACATGGCTCCAAAGCCTATGCATGAAATTGTTAGACCTAACCTCTCCTATATAAAGAGGACTAAGGGTAAAAATGAATCTTGGAAAGCATTTCATCTGTCTTCAGTGGTGGATAAAAATGTTCCATAAACAATTGAACAAGTTTGGCCCATGAGTCCACAGAATTAGACGCTTGGGCAGTTAACCAAGACGCTGCCTTATCGACTAGGGTGAAAGGAAACACCCTCAGTTTAATTTGTTATGCACCTACCGTCGGATGATGGAATGTGATAAGAATTTGTTCAATCCTACCCATATGCTGATAAGGCTTCTCATGGTCTAACCCATGAAAAACTGGTAACAAATTAAATATATTCGGGGATTCGAAATCCCCTATCATCCGCCGAACGATGCAAGACTTAGGGCTATCGTTCGAGGGGCTTTATAAATGTCAGAGAGAGGAGTCTCTCTTTCTTCAGCCATTATTTCAGGTGTAGTGTGTGGTATACTAGATAGGTGTGTGTTGAAGTTCACGAAAGATTACATTAATCGTTTTTTCTCTACCTGACCTTAATCTCATGCAAGACTAAGTCCAATATTGAAGAAACACGACAACAGTTAAAACAACTCTGATATACTAGAATAAATCCTCTAATAGGAGAGGCGAGGATTGGAAGAAGGAGTACCTGAATGTCTCCTTGCTACGCAGCGTTTGAATAAGCGTCTTCTATATCGCGATTCAGTGTATTCAAGATATAGCAACACCGAATAACTTTGAAAAAAATGAAAGTTTGAACTAATCTGTGAAGTCGGGGCTTATTCATAAAAAAGAGCGCGGTGCGCTCAAAATTTGCCTAACAAAGGGCGTGCGGTCGTCGCTCTTGCCCGACTCGAAGTCCAGATACTTTTGCACGGGGCACGCTTCAAATTTTCCTAACAAAGGCGCGGGGCAAGCTCTTACCTTGGACGATGTCCAGGTGCTTTGGCGTGGGGCGTGCTTCAGAAATAAGCTGATAAGGTCGCGGGCGCTTCGGTGTATTTATCTTGAAAAATCAGTTTCTAAAGAAAACATCCACAGTTAGAACCAAACAAAGGTGGGTGTGTTTAATGAGATTTTGGTAAGATTAACACTACTAAAGGAAATGAAACTAAACAAAACTAAGATGGCAGTGGTGCCATTTGATAATCTGTAAAAACTTAACTAGATTACTCTAACTTTATTCTCACGGTATAAATGATTTATTTTCTACTTTCACATGTATATTTATGCAATATATAGAGTACAGAATCGTTCTACTCTAAAACTATCAAGACATAATAGAATCCAATTAATCAAACACAAGGAAACAATAGTGAGAGTAATATTTATAGAGGTGAATTTATACTATGAAACTAAATATATGAATTTAACTTATATTAATTTAACTAAACAATTGAATATGACTTGAATAAAATATGGAGAAGAAATTAGGGGGATTTGATTCCACTTGATTTATTCCTAATATGCTAGTGTAGATTATTACAATCTTAACCAATTAAGATTAAGTATTTGATCCCTAATTATTCATGGCAATCTCTACCAACTAATAATTAGCATGTGAGGAAGTTCAACCCATTCTCATGGCAAATTAACTAACCTACTATAGTGAAACTCTTAACAAGCAATAATTCTAACTAACATATCAAGTCTTCATCAAGCTTCATCAAACCCCTATAATGGAGGTTTAGCTAGAAGTCATTAGATTACCATTAATAGAAGAATAAATAGAAGACATAATGAAGAACAATAACTTGACTTTTATTAATCTAATGGAGGCTATAAACTAAACTAATTAACTAAAACTAAACTAAACTGAAAAGGGAGAGAGAGAGAGAACCCTAAACTATATTAAACTAAAGTGGGAGTAGCCAAATTTTGTTTTAGCCTTAACCCTTTTTATATAGGAGAGGATTAGGTTACAATTTCGTGCATGGGCTTTAGAGCCATGTTTTGGGCTATGAAATCAAGCCTAAAACCTAATTAAATATGTCCAAAAAGGGTTTCTCTGTGCGAAATTACTTCAACACTCTTTTCATCCACGTTTACTACTCTGATTGGGTCAATATTTAGACCATTAGAAAGCTTTTTCTGAGACGGTCGTTTTGACATATAATAGGCCCAATTCCGAGGTCTGAGTCCAAAGATACGGCCTATGGAAGTTCTGTTGACTTTTCTACTCTTTTTCTACCCGCGTTGACTTTGACTTTTCATCTTTGACTAGGCTTTAAAAATACTTTTTCTCCTTGAAACTTGGTCTTTAATCATAGAACTTCTTAGCAACCAACCTTTGCTCCTTTCTCTTGCAAAAGTGAGATATTTCTTCACATATTTGACTCCAATACCTGAAATACACAAAAGCATGTAAACAGTACTAACTCTTATTTATTATACACATAATTGGTCTAAATGTAATACTATTAAGGGGTTAAAACTACAGTTTTGGGCTCTTATCACCCAACCAGATGGCTGTATTACTCTCTTAGACTGAGCGTAATGCACTGGAGGAAAACACGTGTAGACTTTATAAACAGAATTATTATGAGGTTGAAGATTGGTACAAGTTGGTGTTTGACAGTTCAATCACCAGCCTTCTCTCATAGCTTGTCTCTTACATGCGTATGAACTCTTACCTAAACCAGGAATGATTTTTTGTATATGTGTCCATATCTTCAGCTGCGGTTCTCTAGAAAGTGCTTGCACACGATCATTGAAACTTATCCATCTAGTCTTGCTAGCTGGAGGGTTTTTGTTTGTTACAGAAGACTTATTTTTTAAAAGTTTTTAGAAAGAGAGAGATTGAAAAGGGGGAAAGAATTTTAAGAAATGAAGAATTTTTGAAAATTTGTACAAGTTTGAGTCTTTTAACGTCAGATTTTCAAGACAAATAGAGAGGTGGAGGCAAAAGATAGGATTAAATAGAGAATAGTATCACTTTGGGTTACTCTATTTGTTTAATTCTCGTTTGGAGACGCCTTTTTTTTTTAGTTGATTTTCTCAAGCAAAATATATCTCTAACCATATAGAGGTTTTGACAAGAAGATAAAATTATACGTGAATCCAGTATCATTTTGGTTGCTCCGGGGTGTATAACTTTCATTTTTATATCCTCTAGTTTTGAAAACTATGGAGAGATATTTTAAGAAACTCATACTTCAAAAAGCTGTGATGAAAAACAAATTATAATAGGAAATCTCAGGCAACTTTCGTGTCGGCTCTGTGGCGAATCCAATCTAGACAGACAAAGCTTCAGCTACGTGAGTTGGGGGATTTACTGTGCAAGACATGGAATGTCCTGACCCAGGCGAATAGCTTGGTGATATAAGCGACCCTGTGTAAAATCCATTGCCTGTTTTGTTTTTAAAAAATCACATAACTATTGATGTATCAAGAATCTAACATTAACCGAACAAAGAAAACAACTGTTTTGATAAACAAATGTAAAATAAAGAAAAGGAAAATTGTATACTTACTCCACAGGTTCACACTTACTCAAACGATGAGTAAAAATTATTTTACAAAGAATATGCAAGATATACGTGGACTAAGGCTCCGGCACTTACAACCACACACTCCAAATGGAGGGTTCGGTTACCTTATTGATGTATTCCCCTAAAACAAAAGATAGAATGGAATGGGAAAGGAATACATCTGTGAAAAGTGGATTTAATCTTCGTAGATAAAATGATCATGAAAGAGTTTTTAGCGCTCCAGCTTCGTTCACGTCACTTCTTGCTTCAAAGGTTATGTTTGTTGGTTTAGGGTTTGGAATAGTTTGTTCTGGAAATACGATATCCACACTTTGAGGTATAAAGATTTGGATTTCTCTACTCCGTTCGGTGTAGACTCAAGTCCTTACTCCGCGTGTCTTAGATGCGTTTAGTGCAGTAGAATTGAACCAACCTAAAAAGTCTAGGACAACTTACAACTTTATTATGCTCTTTAGGAAACTAGTGAGTAAGTTTTTTATTGTGGATTTGCTAGCTAATGTTTGCTGTGTTTTAAATCAACTTCGGATACTAAAAATCACGAGACACAAAAAAAAACAGAAAAACTAAGTCTAAGATTTTTTAACTTGTACTTTATAGAGAAAGAAAGGTCACGGGATCATGCTACTCATGCAAGGACTCATTATAATCCCTAAAAATCAAATTACTACTATCTCTAAACCATTTTAGGTTTATTATCAAAACCGAAGCAAATAGAGCGTCGATCCCTAGCGAGATGAACTCATCTCTAAGTCCATTTCCTAGCATAAGGAGTTGAACCGGTATTTTCATCTCGAAATACCATCTCAACTCCTGGACTCACGCAACATATTCCTGTCAAATATGGAAACAAGACATTAAACAAGACTCGCACTCGCGGCTATCCTAGGCATAAAAAGGGAGGCGCACGCGAGTCCTTCCTAACTTCCAGGCCTCAAGTTTGGCCGGACACCACCATTTTAGGGTAGTGTGCTACATGTGTCCTTAATTCTAACCAGTGAATCCTATTTCTAAGAACATATACGAATCCTTATATGAGTATCATTAACCTTCCACCTTGGAGGGTTTTAGCTCATGATCCTTGGATTGTTTGAAAGCTACAAGGTATATTTGTTAATGAGAGAGAGAAAGAAGAAAAGAATGGATTAAAAAACTAATTACCTAAAGAAAATGATGAACTTTTATTTATGAATTACTAATGTTCTCCATTAACACTATTACAATCTTTTTTCATAAAAACTAAAACTAAAAACTAAAACAAGACAAGGAATGGTAAAAGGAATCTCACAAAAGAGAGAAGTTAATGCTCCAAAATCATCCCCCCTAACACATAAGAGAGCTTTTTCTCTTCTCTCACGTGAAACACCCCCCTCATTCACTTTCCTCTTATCCAAAACTAAACCCCCTTTTGACACCTTGCATTCTTTACATAATTATCACCTAAATCCAACTAACTTCATTAATTGCATGCAAGGTGTCAACTTTGTGCCAATTATTTGCACCTTTGTCTTGACTTGCATGATGACTCATCAAATCTTGTGGGCCCGTATAGTGGGTCTATGTGTAGTGTCCAGTGGCGGTCCGGTCTTTTGATATTTTTACAACTTCCTGCCTATGCGTAGAGTTTGTTGCATTGATCGTCTGAGCAGCTCACTTGTCGCATTCGGAGTCCTGGTTCAAGAGATATGAGCTTCGGAAGTTTGATGCTTTTGTGTATGTAATCCTGTTTCTGACTTGATTTTGTACTGTTTGAGTTTTTGGGCTTTAGTCCGGATTTGTTGGGCTTCACATGGGCTTAATTGGAAAGCTTATGTATACTCCCTATTCCGTGCTTAAATGCTGGCTTTATCATCATTTTTACGTTGGTTGCTCCAACCTACAAAAACACGAGAATACGATTATTTCATGATTATTAATCACAAAATTAACCGAAATGTTACGTCTCTACGGGGTTTTATAATACAGTTTTGGGTTCTTATCACACCACCCCTAAACAGCACTTTGCTTGTTCTCGAGCAAAGAAGAGACATTAAAACAGATAAGTGGCCAAAATTGTGCAGTCCTAAGCTAATTCTCGTTTCGCAGAGTGCGGTTGCATTGACCGTATGCAACAAGGCCTTAAACCACTAAAAATTTCCTAGTGGATGAGTTATAGCCTCGTGAGAGTTTTCCAGAGAAGATACAAACTTCATTTATACTACAATGACTCAGTAACAAAAGCTTGTTTCCTAAATTAATCTCAGATATCTATACATCTCCTTAGCGGGGAACGAGGATTAATTCTTTTGAAACTCAAGTTAATATGCATATAATAATTAAAATATCTACATATGAACATGCATACAATGAACTTTACATTGAAATGCACAAGCGGGGCCATTTCTAGATCCTTTGGAGGCGTGCCTAAATGGGTTCTCCACGGTATGTGTATAAACACAAATTAAAGCTCATAATTTTTCCACTCGGGTTTAAGCTAACTCCGGTGTGCGGTGGGCACACGTTTCCTCACATACTCGATGACAGTCAAAGGAGCCGAGGTCGTTCAATCACATCTACTACTTATTATCACACCATCCTACTCTTAATTAAGCTAGAGGTCTTTGTTAGGTACTAGGGGGCTTAGGTGGTGGTGTAGAAGAAAATGGAAGTAGAAGATAAAAAATGATAAGTATGAGAGAATAAGGTCTTCAAGATATTCACACTAGAGAAATCCTTGTTTTCTTTTCCTACTTCTACCTGAGTTTTCCTACTTTGCTCTTAAGCCTGTGTACTTATTTTATTTTATTTTTTAATTTTTTTTTAGGCTTAAGAAACATGATTATATTTTTCTTTCCTGAAGCAAGTAACTAACTTTTATTTGGGACAAGTCTTTCTGTTTATTTTTTCTACATTCATCATATTTCTCATACTCATCATTTAGGTAGGTTCTTTTATTTGGGGTTAATAGATGGGTAAAGAATTTTTGGTGAAGTGACTAGCGGTAGAATTTGTAATAGGTAAGAATTTTAGCTATGTTGATCCAAAGAAGGCCTAAATTCTCGCCTAGGGTTCGGATGGTGATCAAGTAAGTAGACGCGTGATTTTCTTTATTCGGAAAAACTACTCCTCTGTGTCATTACTCACAAATTACTCATATCGAGGCTTTTTGGTTAGATTTTTATAGGATTGATAGTTTAAGTAGAGTAACCGTGGGTTCCAGAAACTTACTGTTATGTACAATCAATGATACTCAGTGCATGAATAATCATGAAAAGATATAAAAAAACTATTGCATACGTATTATCTTAAGTTTCTTAAAACGAATCCTCATTCGAATGCTAATGTGAGACTTCTAGACAATTTTCATCATTGAAAAGGAAACAAGACTTTGTCACTAAGTACATTTACAAACAAGAAATTAGAAACTATATACTGACCTACAAGTTGCCTAATTTTTTGCTCACAGGTTTAAAAGCACCCCAAAAGTGAATGATGCTTAGTCCTCGAGTATTAATAGATAAAGAAAGGAATTACCTGGGAACCGTGAGCAAAATTAGAAATTTTGGATTGCTGGAGCAGAAAAGTTGTTATAACATAATATATTATACAAAAATAAACAAAGAAAAACAATAGCACACTATATATAACTATATACAGTTAGATATATGTATAATTCCCCTACTCAAATTTACCATCCGGGATGTGGTGATGGTCTAAGCGTCTTCTTGAGTGAAATGCATTTCCTTTGCATCATGCCAAAAGATAATGGTTTGCCAAATGGTGACCCATTCTTGTTCACCGTTCGTTCAAATGTTTCAACATTTTTTTCATCGTTCGGATAACAACGAACATGGCTCAAATACAATGCATGGCGTCTCCATTGCCTAAACCTTAATGAGCGAATGATTTTGTTTATTGGGCACATAGAATCTACCTTGACCCGGTCATGAAAAGTAGCTGAAAAACCCGTGGGAAATGTGTCTTCATAATTAAACAAGCGGTTCTGGTAAAAGTATATACTGATCCCGAACAGTGCGAGCTCATTTTAGATTGGAGATAACACAGTTTAAGATATCAAAGAATGTATGACCTTGAGCAAGCGCATTGAAGACTACAAAGGCAGCATCATTGGCGGTCGAAAAACGCCAATCTCCCATGATGTTCAGAAAGACAAACAACATCACATTCCCCACGTTCATGGTCATGCTAGCTAAGGGAATGGTGATGTCTAGCCATCTGCCAAGTTTAGCTCCTTCTTTAATTTCAAGACCATCACTGTATGCTGCGCGAAAAGCAGGCCATGAAAGGGAACAAGTAAAGTTGTGAAAGATGTATGGCCATGTTGTTGCTGGCTTGTGATATGGAAGATCCAAATTTAGGGTAAGCGTTGGCTTAGAAAAGATATGGTGTGTGCCACCAACTTGGATTGTGAACCCGTCTAAAAAGAAGTCGTGAGCAGCATTGAATGCTAGTGTTTTTCCCATATTGGCATAAAAGTAGGCCACCAAACATGGAGAATAAGTTTGGTCAGGGCGAAAAACAAGGGAAAGCTACCCGATGTTAGTGATGTAATCACAGAAGTGAAGGCCATAAGCATTGAAATCCATCATAGCCTGGAAGGATTGCTCAGGAATGATTTTTGAAGATGCCAATCTTGATGAAGATGCTACATGTGATGAAGAAGCCATGTGTGATGGAGTAGAGCGATGGGTAATGCAAAGATTCATGATAGACTATCAATCAGTGTACGTGCGGAAACGTCTAAAATGAAGTAGCTACATTGTGTATAGCAACGTGAGAGTCCTATCGGAAGGAAATCAAGTATGTCACCCACGCTTAATGGATAAAGATGTGTATGAAGAAAAGTGTCCAATCAAGTTTGACTGGATGGATGACAGAGTATGGAATAAGATAGACCCCTCCTGTAATCAAATTTAAAATACATGTTAAAATTTGATTATTGGATATAACACGTGAATTATGACAATCCTAGTAGGTCTAGCTTATAAAAGAAGACACAAAGATAACAACAATATTAATTAAAGGAGCACACGATGAAAAATTTAATTAATAATCATAATTTTATCTTATTTTATTTTGGGAAAGTTGAGTTTTGTAAAAACAGAACGCAACTTTTTTTTTTAAGCTAGGAAGAAAATCATGGATCACGATGATGATGAGGATGTTAATAGGAATGCAGATCTTGTAAATCATCAATTTGTTGGCTGAGCTAAAGTTGAAGGGACCTTTGGTTGACAGAGAGCGTAGTTTGATTCCCTATTAGGAGAGTGTGATTTTCTAAGGACTAAAAGTGAGTTTCCAAGATTGCCTCCTGGTCAACATCGTGCATCGCTTGATATTCTTGGAAATCCATAAGACTTTTGATGATAATTTCCTGACGTCCGTATAGTTCCCGCATGCCTTGATGAAGAAAATGAATGCCTTCCATGGGATTAAAAATGTTCTGTATGACATTTTCATCAAAGAAATGATCAGAGTTTGAGCTTTGGCCGTCCTGTTCATCTGTCAGAGTATCTGGAGTCCAAAAACGGTCTGTGTGAAGTACAATAATGGCTGCTATATGAAGAGGTATTTCTGGAGAAAGTGCTGGATAACCCCAATGCATCATAATTTTCGTGACTAAAGCAAGCAGAGGTGCTAACCTTTTTTAAGGTCTGGTGATTGCATTCCAGAGGTGTGAGATTATGCAAAAATCATCCCTTTGATTATGCATAATCCAAAGTAGGTGGAGTTGAGGTTTTGTCACTTCAGATTGTTGTGATATACCTACCACATTGTTTCCCAACCAGTGGAGCACAACTCGTTAATTCTGTTTCAAAGAGCGTTGAATAACAACGTGATGTCTATTTCTAACTTTGCCACGAGATACGGTGGCCCGTAGTAAATTTTTGACGAAATCAAATGTTGACTCTGGAAGATGGAACTTCAAGTTAATCATTGGAATTTGAAGTATGTCGGAGATAATTTCCTTAGTCAATTCAAATCTTTGTCCATAGGCATGGAAATAAAATTTGCCATTTTCAGGCCGCTAATTTGGTAGAACATCAAAACCAATTCTATGGAATAAGTAGCTTCTGAATGATATAGAAGAGGTATCCATCCTCGACGTACAATTTATGTGTCAAAATAAGGAGTAAACCGGCCGTCATCAAAAAAATTTAGGTAGTTTTTCTCGGGCACTATCTTTCTTGATTGATCCATTTGAAAGTGTAAGTGAGGGAAGGATAGTGAAGAATCCATGAAATGAAAATGGCTGAAAAGAAGAGATTTATAGCCAATATATGAGTCTGTACGAATCAGGATGCCAAGTGTAGTTAGATCCAGAATTAATATCTGAAAACACAAATGAACCATGCGGTGTTGGTACACATAATTATGTAACAGCAACTATGGGTATCCATAGTATGTCTTTTCATGTCGGATTTCCAAAAACAATTAATGAGGTATTAAATTGATAGAAAATATCGAGGAAGGTTTCACAGGGCAGTTAGACCTACAGGTAATTTTTGAATTGATGATCATACCTCAATAATGAACAATGGATAGAATAATCGAGCTATGTGCGCGACAAATTTTTTAGGTGTACCGTATAGCATGCGTGATCTTCTATGAACACAATGAGTTGAGATTGAATTATTTTCATGAGTTATTGATTTTGCTTATTTGTTATGGTTTTGATAATTTTTTTATGTTTACGATAAGGTAAAAATACAACTAATACAAACAAATATTAAATAGGGGACTTCTCCATTTAATACGTAAACCAAACAAATGTTTTGAGAATTATATAACACACCATAGTAATATACAAAGCGACAGAGGGAAAGAGAGATCTAGGTTACATAGATCTAAATATTCTGGAGGATGTTATGCATGATTAACAGTATCACCACGATAAATACTGTTATCAGAACCACTGTGAATGCCCCATCACGTTGCTCCTTTTCCAATCTCTTGATCAGATCCATTATGTTGAAGAAGATGAGAATATGTGAAGATTGAGTTGTGGAGACTAAGAGAATGGGATGAGTGAAGTTGGATGAGGAGTGTCGGATTTTGTAGGCGAAAATCTAACCGTTTGTGGATATCTGACCGTTGTGATTTCTGACCGTTGTGCCTAGTGAATCAATGTGATCTAGTTACTATTTGAATTAGTCCGTTGGGCCTAAAGATTAGGTCCAATGCATAAATGAATAACTAGTATATTTATAGGAGGAATACAATAATTTTCTAACGTAAATAATTTCTCATTTAATCCGTCTGGAAATACAAAATTATGAGAAATTAATTGATAAACCATTTTACATTACTTAGAAAAATAAAATGCAATAAATAAGGGAAAGAAATGACATAGTCATTTTCAAACTGAAAGAAAGAAGCTGTTACTGTGAATCTTCAGGGTTAGCTGAAGATGAACCTGGGTTCCGACGACGACGAGTACTGTGAACTCCTGAGTGAGATGACTGGTCCTGTATGTTGCCTAAGGATTGAATCATTTGGTCCTAAAATTGCTACTGATTAGCCAGCATCATGCACTAAAAACGTCCCTGACGATTACGCATCTCTTGCTGAAATTCACCCATGGAAGCACGTATCTCTTCTTGAAATTCACCCATGGAAGTACGTATCTCTTCCTGAAATTCACCCATGGAAGTACGCATCTCTTCCTGGCGAATAAACATGTTGTGCATGCCAGTGTTCATTAGTCTCAAAGTTTCCATGGGAGTGCTGATTAGATGCATGGTATCCTCATTAAAACAATTGGGAGGTGAAGGAGGAGGAGGAGGCCCATTATCATGCTCAACATTATCCCTTGCTACAGGTTCCCAGTGATCCAGGATACAAGTCTCGAAAATTCTAAATTTTTTGAAGGACCTTGTTGGAATTAATGGAGTAGCAGACTGGAACCTTAAATTAATCATAATTTGTGTAACAAGTACATCAAGAGGGGCTGACCTGTCGGAAGCAGTCGTAAGGACATGGCCAAGGAAATGGACCATACAGAAAGTATCCTTATTTTCCTGGAGGGTCCACAACAAATACAAGAACGTCTTGTTGACATCTGATGTCTTCGATGTACTAATCACATTGTAGGCTAGCCATTGAGTGACCGCCAATTGGTTCCGACTGAGGGAGTGTTGGTACACGCATCTCGAGCCATCATTGTATTCTCCCTCGAGTATTGTGTCGAACATCAATTCCATAGTGTTCAGATACTCGGACATCAGCAGGGTTGCACTATCGGAGTTGATCGGAATATTCGTGATAATGGACAATAACTCCAACGTGAATTCATGTTCCATCCCATCCACCGTAATCCAAAACTCATTTCCCAGGAAACCACCATTGTTATAAAACTTCAACACTAAATCTTCGGAGTAATGAGCCGGGACTTGGTGCAAAAGATACTCCCATTCCCTACTTGCAATTTCCTCATCGAAAAATGGATGAAACATGCCAGAATCATAAAGATTTTTGAAATTTCTCTCGACTGTGATTAGTCGATTTCCGGCCATCGAGACATTGAATTGGTTTTCTGATGGTGTATAAGGGGTGAACGAAGGGAGGAGACGGTGCTGTATGAACAGATTTGGAATTGGTGAAGTTTATACCGTGTGGGCAAGTCGAAATTAGTTTATGAGTGCCGCGGTCACGAGGGTTTGTGAAGGGGACAAGATCCTGATTTTAGGGGGGAAGAAAATGAAGGGGTTGATGTGTGGAGTGTCTCGCGTGAAGGCTTTAGTGGCCGGACACGTGATTTAGATCGGGTTTGAATTTTTGGCCCAAGCCCATATGAAATCCAGAAATTCCCATTAAGTCCCGAAATGTCTGAAATTTCAAAATTGAAATCTCGATTCGTTTCAACTCCAAATGGAACGAATGAGATGCCAAAACGATCGACATTAAAAATGCCATCCAATGGAATATGGAAAAGGCACATTCAAACCTTTTTTCATTTTATTTTATTTTGGGGAAGTTGAGTTTTGTAAAAAGAGAACATGACCCTCCCCTTTTTTTTCTTTATATATACACAAATGTACAAGGGGTGATGAACGTGTCAACAACACCGGACTTCAAGAAGAAAACCATTGCAGTAAATTTAGACAACTGTCATGTTGGCTCTAGAGCGAAACCCAATCCAGCCAGATTGTGGCTTAACCTTTATATTTTGGGGGCATAGGGTTCAGGACGGTACCATTCCTGACCAATGTGCAATGGTCTAATAATAATATTACCCTTAGTACATATGGTATAGCCTAAAACTGCCCCGAAATGCAATCAAATAGAAAACTGCTAGGGGTTAGCCTAGTGAAATCCATTGCCTGTCCGAACGAGGGAACATCCGATATTGCACATCACGACTCTCTTTGTGCATAATGTTTAGTGCAAAGGGAAAAATATAAGACACGAGTATATACATGCTGAGTCTTTTAACGCCAAATCCTTAAGACGAATGTGAGTCTTTTAACGTCATATCCTCAAGACGAATCCCAACCTGTGGGAGCAACGGGGCGACGACGAAGTTTATCATACTGAGCTGGTGTCAGACAAAAATATACCTTATACCGGCTCATATCGGATAGTAATTCAAGACACAGACGAGAAAGGTGTTTGACAATTCATACACCACCCCATCCTTCCGCCGCGTCACTTACAAGCAAAAGTACTACAACCATTACCTAGTCGAGATGGGTGAGATTTATACCAAATGATGAGATGGAGTACTCGATGAAGAGAATAGAAAAGGGAAGAGAAGGAAGGAAGGGAAATTTTTGGTACCCATTGTTTACCAGAAGGCACGTTTGCTCGATTAGTAGAAGACATTTATACTCAGTTCTGAAATAGAGTTTTTGTGGACTAAGGTTCTGGCGGCTTGCAACCACACACTCTAGGAGATTTGAGAGAAGAAAATAGAAGAGGGCCCGGTTACCCTAATGGCATACTTCCCCTGTTTTAAACACAGGGAAGGAAGTACACTAGCGAATCTTTTAGTCTCTGTAAACTGGATCTTTGAGAAGAGTCTTTTCGACATCTAGAGAGCTAACTTCGTGATAATGTTTAAGGCGTTGGCCATTTATTTGAAATTCGCTGTCATCATTTAAATTTTTCAAAGAGATAACCCCATAAGGGGTGATAGAAGAGACAATGAAAGGAGCAGACCATCGTTTTTAATTTTCCTAGAATAATGTGTAATCTCGAGTTGTACAACAAAACTTTTTTAGCAATTTTGAAATCTTTTCTTAATATGTGCTTGTCATGCACTCTTTCCATGTTGCCTTTATAGGACTTCGAGAGATCATAGGCATCACTCCGAATTTCCTCAAACTCATTTAACTGCAATTTTTGCTTCTCGCTTGCCGCATTGGTATTATAATTTAGGCTTTTGATGGCCCATAGAGCACGATGCTCAAGTTCAACCGGCAGATGACAAAGTTTTCCAAAAACGAGGCAGTAAGGGGACATGTCTATAGGTATCTTAAAAGTCGTTCTATATGCTCACAATGCAATCAGATAATCTGAGAGACCAGTCTTTTTTAGATGGATTACATGTTTTTTCTAAAATGGATTTAATCTCTCTATTAGAGACTCCGACTTGGCCACTGGTCTGAGGATGATACGGAGTTGCCACCTTGTGAGTTACTCCATATTTTCTTACTAACAATTCAAAATTTTTATTACAAAAGTGTTTTCCCACATCACTAATGATAGCTTTGGGAACACCAAATCGAGAGAAAATATTTTCCTTCTGAACAAAGCGGCGGTTTTATGATCATTAGCCACGACATGCCATTGCCTCAATCCATTTTGACATGTAGTCAACAGCTACCAATATGTAGAGAAAGCCATGAGAATATGGAAAGGGACCCATGAAGTTGGTTGCCCCATACATAAAATATTTCCACAATTAAAATTGGATTTAAGGGCATCATATTGCGTTGAGTAATGCGTCCTAGCTGCTGGCAGTGGGTGCATACTTTGCAATGCTCATGTGCATCTTTAAACAACGTTGGTGATAAGAGCCCAAAACTGTAGTTTTAACCCTGTAACATATGATCATACCTTTAGACCAATTATGTGAGTAATAATTAAGAGTTAACACTGATTACGTGTTTTTATGCATTTGAGGCTTCAAAGTCCATTATGTGCAGAAATGTGCCACTTTAGCGAGATAAAGGAGCAAAGGTCGGTTACTAAGGAGTTCCGTGACTAAAGGCCAAGATTCAAAGAAGACAAAGCCTTTCTAAAGCCGGTCAAAGCTGAAAAGTCGGCCTCGGCGAGGCTGACTTGACACAAAGTCGGCTGAGAACTTCCGGGCCGTATCTTTGGACTCGGACCTCGGAATGGGGCCTACCTTATGTCAAAACGACCATTTCGGAAAGAGATTTCCAATGGTCTAAGCCTTGACCCAATCAGAGGAGCAGAAGTGGACGAAAAGTCTGTTGAAGCCAACTGCAGCTGAAGAGGCCTTTTTGGACTGAAAGAATTGGGTTTTGGGCACGATTCTGCGGCCCAAAACATGACTCTAAAGCCCATGCACGATTTTTGGATCTGAAAGTATAAAAACAAGAGCTTGACTCTTTGTTAATGGTAGCTAGTTAGACCTAAAACAATAGATAATTCTAGATCTAGTTTTTATTTAATTAAATTAAGTTTAGTTTATATTCAATTCTTGTTTTAGATTAAACTCTTAGAATCATTGTTCTTAATTAGTTTGATAAATAAAATAGCTATTTGTCAATTTCGATTCTTGTCATTTACAATTGTTAGATCTAATTTCATTTATTACTTGTTATTCAATTCTTAGTTATTAATTAGAATTTAATTATTGGTTAATTTAGATTAGTAAAATTCATTCTTTATATTATGTTTAGTTATAATTTAGTCGGAAATGATTGCGTCATGATTCTCGGCTAAACCTCCATTAGAGGGGTTGAAAGCCTTGATGAAGCTTGATTCGATTATCGTAGAAATTAAATTAAGTAATTTCCGCTTCCACTCTCTAGAAGCGATTAGTTCACCATGAGAATGGGTGTAATCGTTCACATGCTAGTTATGAATTGGTAGAAATGCCATGTGTAATTAGGGATTAGGAGTAACAGTTGTTCGAAGCGATTCAATTCGGATTAAGGCGATTAAGTCATTAGTAGGATTAAATTCGAGTTAAGATGGAATCAATTCCCCTCTAACTCCTTATCATAGAATCGGCGTAGCATTCCCATAGTTGTTCTAATAGTTAGACTAGTTGCATCTAGTGGGTAGTTGCATCGTAGTCTAGTTGCCATTTCGTAAATCTCTCATTAGACTTTAGAGTTAAGTTTACTTATACGTAGAGAACACGGCATGCGGGAGGACTAGGAGTGGAACGAACTTCCTACTCCACTATATCTGTTCAATAGATAGAGAGTAGAATCTTTGATGAAAATATAGACTCACACATAGTTTTAGTTTACTTACGTTTTGAGTTTTATCGTTCATTTCGTAGGTAAACTATCATTTTTATGTTTTATCAAATGGGGCCGCTGCCATCTTAGTTTCACTTTCGCATTGTTTTCGTAGTATAAGTACTTTTCTTAAAGTCCCATTTCACCCACCCACCCTTGTTTGATTCATACTATGGTGGTCCATTTCAGCGTTGAAAAGTTTCGTGAAAAATTACACTAAGCGCACCCTCGCCCAAACGGAGCGCACCTGCGCCCAAAAGCCTGGAACCTTGAGCACGACCCGCCCCCATGTGGAGCGCGACCCGCCCTAAATCACTGTAACTTGAAGTTACGCGGGGCGCGACAGCATACTAGCGCACCAGCCCTAAGCTAAATTTTTTCGGTTTCTACGGTTTTGATTGAACTTTGATTTTTCAAGTCTTTCGGTGTTCTAACTTGTTATATACAGAACAACGCGTAACAAGATGCTATTCATAAAGCGAAGCAAGGGCCTTGTCAGGTATTCCTTTCTTCCACACCTCGCATCTCTGTTAGAGATTTATACTAGTATATCAGTTTTGTTTGGAGTGTTGATGTGTTTAGCTAAGTTTGGTCTTAGCCTTGTATGAGATTAAAGGTGCGGTCGAACAAAAACACGAGCGGAATTACACAACAAGCGTCAACCAACAAGCCTATCTAGTATACCACCCACTACACCTCTAGCTACTATTTCACACAAACAACCGATATAATGCTTGAAGGCGAAGAGACTCCTCTCGACTTCTACAAAGCCTTGGCGATAGCCCAAAATCTTGCATCGTTCTAGCGGACCCGATTGGGGATTTCGAATCCCCAAATATTTTAATTTGTTACCCGTTTTTCATGGTTTAGACCATGAAAAACCTTATCGGCTGCGTCGTTAGGATTGAACAAGTCCTAACAACATTCCACCATCCTACGGTTGGTGCGGAACAAATTAAACTAAGGGTATTCCCTTTCACCTTAGCCCGATAAAGCGGCGTCTTGGTTAACGCCCAAAGCCTAATTCTGTGGACTGGACGTGGGGCTAAACTTGTTCGAATTTGTTTATGGAACATTTTTACCCACCCCTAAAGATGGATGAGATGCTTTCATAGATTCATTTCTTTTCGACAAAATCCTCATGAATCATTTTCAAAGGCTTGGAATTGTTTCACCGATCTCCTTATAGAGTGTCCACATCATAACTTAGCGAAGACCGTTAGTTAGGTGCCTTTTCAAAGGACTTCTACACCACCATAAAGAAGTCCTTGACATAATGAATGGGGGTAGTTTCTTAAGCAAAGGAGCCTCGGAGGCTTATAAATTTTAGAGGATCAAACTAAGTGAAATAACAACAACAATTAGTGGCGATATCCATCGCTCAGCTAGTTCTTCTAATACTGATTAAAGATTAGCGGTATGTTTGAAATTAAACCGCGATCCCGAGCTTAAAACTCTAATCGAATCACTCACTAAAAAGGTAGAGGCCATTTCTGTTCAACAAAAGCTTATCCCGTCATGAATGTAAATTCAAATTCATGTAGTTTACATTTGGAGCCCTAAGCATCCCGACTCCCAGCGTCCTATAGCCTATGAACGAGGCTTGTTCCATTAATAGTGAACCTAACGCCCTTGGAGATAAAATCAACTTTGGTTGGAGAAATAACCAACCGTCACACCTCCGAGGTACAATAATCAATATGTTAGGCCAACACACGGTTTAACCAAGCTCCACCCACGACAAGGGCGAGTCGGGGTAATTTTAATAATTATAACAACCAAGTGCAACCTCGACAAGGTCAAGCACAAGGTCAAGGTAGTTATAATAATTATAATACTAATAGAGGTATCGTTAGGTAAATAATAATTATCAAAATCCACCCATAAATAATTCCGTGAAATAGTTCGATCCACACCACCGTGACTACTACACCCACACAACGGATCGTCTTGACACTTTCATATAAGTGAGCCAAAACTTTTCCAAACCATGGCTCAATCTAACCAACGGCTTCTTCAATCCGTTAATAATTTAACCCAACGGTTGGCCCAAGATAAAATGACCCAAGGTGTGTTGCCAGGTCGCGTAATACCTAATCCTAAAACAACAAACACGCCTTTGAGGTGTCGATAATACTAGTAATGAATATGAAAATGTAGGTGAGCTAAATGTCATCACCACTCTCCGTTAAGCGAGTAGTTGATAACAAAGTAACTATGCCTATAGTTACCCCACCAATAACCCTACACCTGCTATTTTACTAGATACCCGAAATAGAAACTGAAAGAGCCTACCAGCGTAGAGGTACCGGTTACAACACAACCTAAGAAACATAAAAGCCACGGGTTAAACATCTAGGTGATACCATTGCTAAATATAGACGAAACCACCGTTTCCAAAAAATTAGCCATGTTAACTAGGGATACAAATTATGAGGAGATTAGGGGCGTTTTCAAGAATCTAACTATAAACCTTCCCTTCCTCGAAGTTATTAAAAAGCTGCCACACCATGCTAAGTTTCTTAAGGAGTTGTGTACCACTAGCGTAAGACCAATATACCAAAAGCGCCTTTTAATAGAACAATTCCCAAGCCATATCGAACATAATGGAATTGTAAAATACAAGGACCACAATTAGATCCTCTTTGTCTGAATGCACATTAGGAGATTCCTATCTGACGACCGTTATTATTAGACTTGGGGGATAGTGTTAACTTACTCCCATTTTATTTGTATAAACAAATAGGTCTAGGCGAGATGCAACCCACTAAAAATGGCGTTGCAATTAGGCGATCGGTCTATTAAGTATCTTAAGGGTGTGGTCGAAAATGTCTTTGGTAAAAGTTTAGGATTTCTACTATCCGGTTGATTTTGTAATCCTCGATCTGAAAGTCTTAACGACTCTCCCGATCATCTTAGAGGCGTCCTTTCCTGGCAACTGCCAATGCGCTCATTAATTGCCGCGATGGTTCAATGTCCATATCTTTTGGCCATCTTGCTGTTGAAGTAAATGTTTTTAAAAAAAAAGACACATGTACCCGATTCGTCTATGGATGGAGAGGTTAGCATGATCGAGAGTTTAAATCGAGACTATTTCAACAACACGTTCCACGATAATCATATGCCCAAATTTCTTTCCTTTGGAAGTTCGGACTCCCACATTTTCATCCCTACACTAGTCGATACACATATTATGGATGAGGGCCGAGATAGATGACTTTCTCAAAGATATAGAGGACTACCATAGTAATGTGGATATGACCAACCTAAATGAGGAATTCAATGAGTTTCTTAGAGCGGTGATGATTCACCCTATCAAGAACTACTTTGCTCAACATCCACCTCGACTTCCCTCCTTCCACCCTTTCAAAGGAATCTCGAGTTTGCACTTTCGATCCTTTTGTTTCTCATGCTTCATAATTTTTTAAATCCACCTAGTAAACAAATACTTGGAAGGACAAACCATTTGACACCTTCATTTTTCATACTTGAGGCGGTCCTACCTACACTATGAATGAGTTTTGTGCTAAACCCACATTCTCATTTTTTCCATGCTTTCCTTCTACAACTTATCCATATCCACCATATTCTCCACAACCATTCACTTTTCCACACTTATTCCCTAGGACACCCTCTCGTTCAAAAATGAAAAAGAATGTGCATGTTAGGTTGCGTCATAGGAAATCTTGGTGCTTGATTGTGTTTGGATATGTTTTCTGTGATATTTATTTATGGAATGATTCTCAACTATTTCTGTTGTTGATATATGATAAACTGCATGTTCATACATATGTCTAGATAAAGTCTCGAGTATCTGACTATAAATGACTCAATTTTTTGTGTTTGGAGCATTTCCTTTCATTTCCATATATTGGTGAGTGCACCATTAAGGTAACCGGGCCCTCTCTAGGGAGTGAGTGGCTGTAAGTACCGGATCCTAAGTCCACGTTTAACATAATTCACATTTTCCACTCTTGCATGTTTTCTCGGATTTTTGAGTCATGTTTCTCTATGGGGTGAATTATGTCCTTATTGCTTATTGTTTTTCCTTATAAAAGTAAAAAAAAAATTTAAATAATAAACATAGTAATCTAGGAAGTCTTGAAAATCTGACTTTAAAAGACCCACTGTTAAAAAAAAATAAAAAAAAAATAAATAAATAAAAAAAAAAATAAATAAAAAAATTTCTAAACTTTGTTGTAAAAATTTGTTTGGGAGTGGGGTGTTCGTGTTTCCGTCCTAGAATGTTTTATGTCCTATTAGAGTTGCTTAGGCCGTTTAATTGTATTTCGAGTCAGGTTGACATAATCTATCAATTTAGAGTTGATCGTTAAGCATAACGTCGTCATGCCGCACTTCGAGGCATTTTCCACTATCTTATATGTCATCCACGGTCGGAATAGAGTGTTTTATGGATCATTAGATTGGAAATTCTCTCCTGATCATTTCCATATCTCATTACATAAAAAAAATCGGACCCGTAACAAGCGGCAATTTTAGTTTGAAGTTTACGCAAAAAATCGAAAAATTCAAAATTTCGAATTGGGCTTGGGCCCAACCCGCGCGCACCGACAGCGCACCCACGCCCTTACCTTTGCCCCAACAGTCATTTCATCCTTCCAAACCGCCATTAAGCCCACCAAAGCTCCAAAACCTAAAAAAAAAAATTAAAAGAAACCTAAACTAACCCACGCCAACCATCAAAAAATCCACTTCAAATCTTCTCTAAAACCAAACCACCACCAAATCCACCAACTTACATCACCAAAAACCACCAAAAATTACAAAAATTCAAGCTGTCGTGCCACCACCGTGCCACCACCACTGGTTGTTTCATTCGGTTGACTTAAATTCCAACCCCACATCCCATTTAAACCCCCACTACATTCCAAACACTACAATGGCTCAACAACGTCGAATTTTGTCGAGCAAGCATTTCTTGGTGACCACTTGGCGCCCGTTTTCACGGTGTGAAATGATTAGTAGAGACTGGAATAGCTTGTGGTACTTTCGACCGAGAAGCCTTTTACCCGCGAAGACTTAGTCCGAAGCGGTTCTACAACACGAGGGAGTTGGAGGGACTAGAATTTTGTTATGGTGGCGAAGAGGAGGAAGGAAGTAACTCTTTGGGTTGTTGGTGAGATTCTAGGCATTCCGCCTAGAATCCATCTGATGTCACGCGTTACAGAGTCCCAATATAATGGGGTAGAGCCGTTGATGAGCGTGGCGTTACCGAAGGAACTACTGATTCTTGAAGGAACTACGTCATCGAGTTGCACCCTACACCCCATCAGACCAAGTGGCTCTTAATAGGTTAGCAATAATAGACGATAAATGGCGGGAAGCCTAGCAAATTATCATGGCATGGCAGGACGTGAAGGAACCTCACTTCTTTATAGAAGAAGAGGATGAGGAAGATGATAAGTAAAGCGGGAGATAAGGTAAGTTTTAATTCTAGTTAGTGTCTGCTTATGTCCCAAGCAATTTCATTCTTTTAACCCCCAATGGGTAGAACTCGTATAGAGTTGCATCAGTTTTTATTTCCTATATTAGTATGTTCTAACCTTGTTTTGCAGATGTTCCTGAATTTCATGCGATTCAATGGTATTTTTCCTCTTTATTTAAAATGCTTTGAGGACAAAGCATGCTTCTTGTTTAGGGGGGGGGGGGGCATAGAAAACGTGTAATTAAGGCATCTATTAGGATATAGATAGGTATAATATGCATTTGTTTTCTAGTTAAAATTTAAAAAAAAAAATAAAAATATAAATAAATAAGTTATGCTATACACTTAGGAATATTAGTATTGTTTTCTTTCTCTATGCTCTTAATAATCTAGAAGTCTCACGTAGCTTTTGCATTAGAATAATTTTTAGAAACTTAGGTTAATATGTAGGTAATAATCTTTGCATCTATCTATAAATATATTACATGAGTATCTATGATTGTTAGCGATGAGTTTAAAATCTAGGCTAGAGTACTTATTCTACAAATCCTGTGAGAATATAGCCTAAAGGCTTATATGAAGCCGAAACATTTGAGAAATGACACAAGGGAGAAGTAAAATCCGGATAGAGATATCACCGTCCACTTGCTTGATCACTAAACCATATCCTAAAGCGAGAATTTAGGCCCTTTGGATCGATAGAGCCAGAAATTCATACCTATGAATTATATTCCGCTAGTTAAGCCCCTCTGAGCCCTTCTTTAGCCTTCCATAAACCACAATTCCTTTATCCCTGTTACAAAAACAAAACAAAATAAAAAAATTCAACCTACCGAATCTAGAATAAGTCCGAGAATAGAATGAGGAAGAAAGAAGAAGAGAAAAAACACATGTGTAACAAAAGTTAGTTAATTGCTTGAGAAAATAAAAAAAAAGAAGTTTCCATCCAAAGAAAAGAAAAATAAAAATAGAAATAAAATAAAAACTCCAAAAATAGAATAAAAGTGGTCAAAAGCCAAAGAAAAATATAAAAAATATATATATATATATATATATATATATATATATATATATATATATATATATATATATATGGAAACAAAGTGGAAACAAGTGTAGAAAAAAGTAAATAGCAAGGTTTTCTCTAGTTACGTAATAGGAAGACTCTATTATCTCAGACTTGTCCTTTTTAAATATCCATTTCCTTCCTTCTTAAACCATCTCCTAATCCCCGCAACACCTAATAAATACCTCTAGCTCAATTAGGAATAGGCTAGTGTTATAGTAAGTGGCAGATGTGTTTGATCGACTCCGGCTTCCTTGTTGTCATTGAGATTGTAAGGTAAAGTGTGCCCACTGCACACTGGAGTAATGAAACTTGAGTGGAAAAATCAGAGTGTTGTATCTTGACTATTATTGTGAGAACCTACTTAAGGACGCTATTCCGAGTTTCAAAAAGGAACCTGCTAGACATTTCATTGTATTACTCATTGTATATATGTTTATTGGAGATGATTGATTATTATGCATATATTAGCTTAGGTTTCGACTTGATTACTCTATATGCATTGCTAGTGAGAGGTATAGTTAATTTAGAGCATGAATAAGGAAACAATAGTTTTATTTCTTAGTCGTTGTAGTATAGATGAAGTTTGTGAGTACCTTCACTGGAAAACTCTCACGAGGCTATAACTTCGTCCACTAGGGAATTCCTAGTGGTTTAAAGGCCTTGTTGCATATATAATCAATGCAATCGCTTTCAGTAAACGAGAGTAGATAGAACTCCATTTTTGGTCACTTATTCTAATTTCTCATCTTTGCTTGAGGACAAGCAAAAATGCTGTTTAAAGGTGGTTTGATAAGAGCCCAAAACTGTAGTTTTAACCATAGAATAAAATACTTTTAGACCAATTATGTGAGTAATAATTAAGAGTTAACACCCGATTCACGTGTTTTTATGCATTTCGAACTTCAAAGTCCATTATGTGCAGAAATGTGCCACTTTAGCGAGATAAAGGAGCAAAGGTCGGTTACTAAGGGGTTCCGTGATTAAAGGCCAAGATTTAAGAAGACAAAGCCTTTCTAAAGCCGGTCCAAAAGTGAAAAGTCGACGCCTTGAAACTTGACACAAAAGTCGTGAGAACTTCGAAGGCCCAGTATCTTTGGACTCAGACCTCGGAATGGGGCCTACCTTATGTCAAAACGACCGACTCGGAAAGAGCTTTCCAATGGTCTATGCCTTGACCCAATCAGAGGAGCAAAAGTGGACGAAAAGTCTGTTGAAGCCAACTCTGGTGAAGAGGCTTTTTGAATTTGAAAGAATTGGGGTTTTGGGCACGATTCTCTGGCCCCAAAACATGGCTCCAAAGCCCATGCACGATTTTTGATCTGAAAGTATAAAAACAAGAGCTTGACTCTTTATTAATGGTAGCTAGTTAGACCTAAAACAATAGATAATTCTAGATTTAGTTTTTATTTAATTAAATTAAGTTTAGTTTATATTCAATTCTTGTTTTAGATTAAACTCTTAGAATCATTGTTCTTAATTAGTTTGATAAATAAAATAGCTATTTGTCAATTTCGATTCTTGTCATTTACAATTGTTAGATCTAATTTCATTTATTACTTGTTATTCAATTCTTAGTTATTAATTAGAATTTAATTATTGGTTAATTTAGATTAGTAAAATTTAATTCTTTATATTATGTTTAGTTATAATTTAGTCGGAAATGATTGCGTCATGATTCTCGGCTAAACCTCCATTAGAGGGGGTTGAAAAGCCTTGATGAAAGCTTGATTCGATTATCGTGTAAGTAAATTAAGTAATTTCCCTTCCACTCTAGAAATGATTAGTTCACCATGAGAATGGGTGTAATCGTTCACATGCTAGTTATGAATTGGTAGAAATGCCATGTGTAATTAGGGATTAGGAGTAACCGGATTGTTCTCACGCGGCGATTCAATTCGGATTACGACGATTCATCGTTAGTAGGATTAAGTCGAGTTAAGGTGGAATCAATTCCCCCTCTAACTCCTTATCATAGAATCGACGTAGCATTCCCATAGTTGTTCTAATAGTCGACTAGTTGCATCTCGTGGGTAGTTGCATCGTAGTCTAGTTGCCATTTCGTAAATCTCTCATTAGACTTTAGAGTTAAGTTTACTTATACGTAGAGAACACAGCATGCGGGAGGACTAGGAGTGGAACGAACTTCCTACTCCACTATATCTGTTCAATAGATATAGAGTAGAATCTTTGATGAAAATATAGACTCGCACATAGTTTTAGTTTACTTACGTTTTGAGTTTTATCGTTCATTTCATAGGTAAACTATCATTTTTATGTTTTATCAGTTGGCAAATAAAATCCACATTGAAGAACCTTGGCCGCAGTTTTTTTACCATTAAAATGACCACCACAAGATTGTTCATGGCAGAAGGATAACACGTCATTGTGTTCCCAGTCGGGAATACAACAGCGTATCAGTTAGTCGGAACAATAGTTGAAGAGGTAGGGATCATCCCTGAAATAAAATTTCATAGTGGATAAGAACTTTTTCCGGTCCGTACGAGTCCAAGATGAAGGGACCTCCTCGGTAACTAGGTAATTTACTATATCAGCATACTAAGGAGATGAAAAAACATAATACAAGTGTTCATCCGGAAATGAATCACAGATGGGTTCGACATCATTATCGACATCATTGATGAGTCGTGATAAATGGTCTGCAACCACATTCTCGAAACCCTTTTTATCTCTAATTTCTAGAGTAAACTCTTGCAAGAGGAGGATCCAGCGGATCAACCTCTGTTTTGCATCTTTTTTCGCTAATAGGTAACGAAGTGCCGCTTGGTCAGTGTAGACTATTGTGGAAAAACTAACTAGGTAAGGACAAAACTTATCCAGGGCATATACAACTACGAGAATTTTTTTTTTCAGTGGTGGTATAGTTATGTTGAGCTTCATTAATAGTTTTACTAGCTTAGTAAATGACAATTGGCTTGTTCTCTCTGCGTTGCCCTAAGACAAATCCAATAGCGTAGTCACTCGCATCACACATTAATTCAAAAGGTTTAGACCAATCAAGTGGTTGAATTATAGGAGTTGTAGTCAGGGCGGATTTTAAGGTCTCAAAAGCTTGTTTGCAATTGAAAGTGAAGTCAAATACGACATCTTTAAGCAGGAGATTTGTTAAAGGTCGAGCAACCTTTGAGAAATCTTGAATAAATCTCCTATAGAACTCTACATGTCCTAAAATTGCACGTATGTTGCGAACTATTTTTGGTATAGGAAGGGAAGCAATTTTTTCAATCTTAGCTTTATCGACTTAGATTCCGTCCTTTGAAACAATATGACCTAAAACTATTCCATTTGTAACCATAAAATGACATTTTTCCTAATTAAAAGCGAGATTTTTCTCTTCACAGCGTACTAAAACCTTTTCAAGATTTGATAGACTGCTATCGAAAGAATTACCATATATTGAGAAATTGTCCATGAAGACTTCCATAAAACGTTCAACCATATCACTGAAAATGTAAAGCATACAACGTTGGAATGTACCAGGTGCATTGCAAAGGCCAAAAGGCATTCGTTTATATGCAAATGTACCAAAAGGACAGGTGAACGTTGTTTTTTCTTGATCAGCAGGATCTATGATTATTTGAAAATATCCAGAATAACCATTAAGAAAATAGTAATATGCATGACCTGCTAACCGTTCAAACATCTAGTCAATGAAGGAAAGTGGGAAATGATCCATACAAGTAACCGCATTAAGTTTGCGATAGTCAATGCATATTCGCCACTTCACTGGAATATGAGCAGAGATGCATTCATCTTTATCATTTTACATAACTGTAATGCCAGACTTCTTGGGAACAACGTGTACTGGACTCACCCAAGCACTATCCGAGATAGGGTAAATAATACAGGCATTGAGTAACCTTAAAATTTCTTCCTGTACCACATCCTTCATGGTGAGATTTAGACGACGTTGCGGTTCATGTGACGTTTTGGCATTTTCTTCAAGATGTATGCAATGGGTGCACACATTAGGGTTAATGCCTTTAATATCATCGAGAGACCATCCAATAGCATAACGGTGTTCTTGAATGACATTAATTAAACGTGATTCCTGATCGGCAGTCAATTGTGATGATATGATAATTGGGTGACTACCATCTGGATCAAGATGTACGTATTTTAATTCCGAAGGAATAGGCTTTAAGTTAGGGGTGGGAGGAGTGGGTATTAAAGATTCTTGAGGAAAGTCTCCTTCCATAGAAAAACAGATTGATGTTAAATTCAAATCACTTGATAGGATGGTAGTAGGGTCTAATAGTGGTATTGACTCTAATAACTTCGTTTACATCCTATGAATAAGCATCAACATCAAATTCAGAATCACCAAATGAAAGGAATTGGTGTACTTCATCGTCAGGAAAAGAGTTTGTGAAATATTCTTATACAAGGGTGTCAACCAGGTTAACCTTACCATCAATGTCATTCTCTGAAATTTGTTCCATCAAATTGAACATATTAACCTCGACTGAAAGATTTTCGAAGGACATGGTCATGGACCCATCCTTACAGTTTATGAGAGCATTAGCAGTTGCTAGGAACGGACACCCTAATATGATAGGAATAGAGTCACAGGCAACTTCTGTATCCAAAATGACAAAATCGACGGGATAGAAAAAGTCTTGGATTTTTACAAGGACGTTTTCCATAATGCCTTTTGGATACTTAATGGAACGATCGGCTAACCGTAGAGTAATAATCGTGTAGGTTTAAGCTCATGTAAACCTAGTTGTTTGAATAAGTAATAAGAAAGTAAGTTCACACTAGCTCATAGGTCTAGTAGTGCGATTCGCCGTATATTTGTCACCTAGTGTGCATGGAACTGCTGTTGTCTACCGGGGTCCTTGTATTTGACTATACCATTGTATTCAGATGATTGACGAAAACTATTAGGTAAGGAATGCTTGTTGAGGCACATTTGTTTTTCTTTTTTGTGGTGTGATAAGTGCTCAAAAGTGCAATTTAACCCCTCGATTATGCCTTTTGTTTAGCCATCTTAGTGGACTAATAGTGTTTGTAAGTTATGTTTTATAATTCTACAATTGAAAAAAAAGAGTTTTGTAGAATATTAGAGAAAAGAGGGGTAAAATAGAGCAATTGAGCATTAAAGATCACATGGGAAGCCCGTGGACAATCATGCAGAAGGCCAAGGAATTGAAGCTATTAAAGATGCAACTTGGACCTATTTTAAAGCCTATTTGGAAGCCCAAGGCAAAAAGATTCGTTGCTTGGACCAAAGCCCGCAAAAGAGGAAAGAATGATGGAGCAAAAGAGGAAAAATAGAGTCTCGCGTCTGAGACGCGACTACCGTGCGTCCAGACACGACTATTGCGTCTGAGACGCATGGATCATGCATCCGAACACATTGCTCGCATATGAGACGCATGGATCGTGCGTCCAAACGCATGAAACGACACTGTAGCTACTTCCTTCTCAGTTTTGGAGACGAAGTTGGACTCTGAAAGAAGTTGATTTGTATTAGAAAAAAGCGGCGGTTTGGAATGCTTCTAGAACTCATTGTAACCCCTATAAATAGAGGACCTAAGTGCCTCATGTAATTTGCCAATTCACTTATACTCTTGTCTCCAGAACTTGAGGCAAAGAGAGATTAATAATAAAAGATTCGGTTTTAACTAGCTGAGTCTTAATAAGTTAGTCTTTCTAGTCTTATATTTTTCGACTCTTCTTCTTCTTCTGGTTCTTCGTGTTCTTCCTTCTTTATGGAAGGTTAATCTTCTCCTTCAAAGGGGAGGAGATGAAGCCCGATGCTTAAGGTTTAATGATTCTTTTTGTTCATAGTGTTCTTTAATCGGGGTTAGTTCTTTATGTTTTTAGTTATTAGTTCCATTGCCCGACCGAGGGGGATGAAAGTATAGATTAAAGTTTTTATTTATTGCAATCGAATATCATGCTAGTTTAGGGTTTTATTTATTGCAATTGAATGTTTGCTAGTGACATACTTTTATTTATTGCAATTGAATATAATGCTAGAATAGGGTTTTATTTATTGTAATTGAATATTATACTATTATTCTCTACTTTTCTTCTACTTGTGTAGTATTTTAGAGTAAGGGAAGTATTCCTTGTGTTTGCCTTAGATGGTGATTCATTGAATAGCTGCCCAAGCTCACATAAAAGGAAAGAAGATACTAGTAACATGAACATAGGAATAACCTTAAGTAGAGCTAATTATTAACGATGTTTCGTCCAAGAGGGCATCAACACTCGCTCGATTGCCTAATTGTAGTCTACTTGTGAGAACAATCACGAAGCAAAAGGTCACAAATAAAAGGTATTGGTGGATTCTAATATCTTGAATTCCCTCTCTTATAAATTCTCAATAGTTTAGTTTAGCATTAGAATCTACAATATCTATAATAATAGTTTTTAATCCCTCAAACCCCCTTTCCAGTCATGTCCTTCATATAAACATACACTTAAAAGTGGAATGATACCCTACTAATTTTTTACTCATTGAGGGATAATTAGGTTTTGATACGCTTCTATTTGTTCAACGACCATCATCTATCTACATCATCCTTATACCATCTCATATACAAAAAGGAGCGTGTGTCAAATGGCGCTGCTGCCGGGATAAGTTGTTTATGTTTAACGTTTTCTTTCAAGATTAGAAGTTTGGATCTTGAGGTAATTTTAAGCGCATCATCCATCCTTTTGAGAAAGAGAGAAGCTTGAAGGATGATAAGAGCCTAAAACTGTAGTTTAAACCCCTTAACTATAATACTTTTAGACCAATTATGTGAGTAATAAATAAGAGTTAATGCTGATAACGTGCTTTTATGTATTTCAGGCATTGGAGTCAATTATGTACAAAAATGTGTTACTTTTGCGAGATAAAGGAGCAAGGGATGGTTACTAAGAAGTTCTGTGATTAAAGGCCATAATTCAAGGAGAAAAAGCCTTTATAAAGCCCGGTCAAAGCTGAAAAGTCAAAGTCAACGTGGGCAGAAACAGCGCACAAAAGTCAGCAGAACTTCCGAAGACCGTATCTTTGGACCCAGACATCGGAATTGGGCTTACCTTATGTCAAAAAGACCGGATCGGAAAGAGCTTTCTAATGGTTTAAACCTTGACCCAATCAGAGGATCAGAAGTGGACAAAATGTCTATTGAAGCAAAATCCAGCTGAAAAGGGCTCTATGGACTGAAGAAATTGGGTTTTGGGCTCGATTTTCCGGCCCAAAACATGGCTCCTCAGCCCATGCACGAAAATGTGAATCTTGTCTCCTCCATTTCAACACACAAGACTTAACTCTTAAGCAAATAGAAAATTAGGTAGCCATTAGCATAGAATTCTAGATCTAGATTTAGACTCCATTAATTAGTTTTCATATAGAACAAGTAGATTATTATTTTAGAATCAAATATTAGTTCATAATAAAGTATTCATTTTCATCTCTATTTAGTTTATTAATTAAATTCTTATTTAGTTTTAGTATTGTTAAATTTATAAATTAGGTTGTCTTCAATTGCTAATTAGTTAATCATAATCTAGTTTAAATTATTAAATTATTTAGATCTAGTTTCGATTATTTAGTTATTAATAATTTCTAGTGTTAATTTAGTTTGGAATTATTGCTTAGATCAAATTAGTAAATTTACAATCTTTATATGATGTTTTGTTTAAATTCAATTGGAAATGATAGTTTAATGACTCGGGCTAAACCTCCATTAGAGGGTTTGAGGAAGCCTTGATGAGAGCTTGATTGTTGTTAAGCCTTGAGAATAATCATAATTTTCCATTCCAATCTAGAAAGTAATTAGTTCACCATGAGAATGAGTTTGATTGTTTCACATGTTAGATGTTAGTTGGTAGAGATTACCATGAACAACTAGGGATTAGGAAGAACCAATTACTATGTGAAAGCATTGCAATTCGGATTACGACGAATCTTCGCTAGTTAATTAAGTCGAGTTAAGGTGGAATCAAATCCCCCTAATTCCTTATTATAGACTCAATTTAGTATTTCCGTAGTTGAATTATTATAGTTAGTATTTTAGTATTTGAATTTCCATCGTAGTATAATTCTCGTCATACTCTCATTAACTTTGGATAGGACCGATAATCTTAGAAAATGCTAATACTAAAGAACTAGGAGTGGAACGAATCTTCTACTCCAACTCTATTGCGATAGCATTCGAGAGTAGAAAACTTTGATAAATTAGACATGAAAATAGTTTTAGTTTGACTTGCGTTTAAGTTTCATCATTTATGCATAGGTAAAACTATCATTTTATGTTTATCAAATGGCGCCGCTGCCATCTTAGTTCCCATTAGTATTGTTTTCTTTAGTATTGTTAGTCTTCCAAAGTCCCATAACCCACCCACCCTTGTTTGATTCTAACTGTGGTTGTTTGTTTCAGAACTGAAGTTTTCCTCGTAGGAATACACGGAGCGGGACCCGCGCCCTACTAAGGCAAAACTCGAGTGCCCCCCGCGCTTAAGCGCCTGGAACTTGAGTTTTACATGAGCGCGACCCGTGCCTTGCCAAAGCAAAACTCGAGCGCTCCCCGCGCTGAAGCGCCTGGAACTTGAGTTTCACTTGAGCGCACCCCGCACCCTTCCAAGGCAAAACTCGAGCACCCCCCGCGCTGATGCGCCTGGAACTTGAGTTGGACCTGAGCCCGACCCATGCCTTCCCAAGGCTTAATCAGAGCGCGACCTGCGCCCTCTACATTGAATCGCCCGATTTCCACAGGTTAGTTCAAACTTCCATTTCTTCAAGTTATTCAGTATTCTAACTTGTTAAATACACTGAGCTCGCATAAACAAGACGCTATTCATAAGCGAAGCAAGGAGTCATTCAGGTACTTCTTTCTTCCACTCCTCGAATCTTCTGTCAGAGGAGTTCTTATACTAGCATATCGTATTGTTTTGATTGTTATCGTGTTTCTTAAATATATATATTTTTAAATTAAGCTAGGGTTAAAAGGACCCCCACCTATATTGATTCAACTATTTCATACATATATTTGGCCACTTGCATCATCATTTACAATACATTGCAGTCTATGATCTAGTGGAGGGACAAATTGTACAACAAAATTAGCTGCATCATGATGAGAAGCTAAATAGTCCGCAGCTCGGTTCACTTCACTATAAACATGAGAGAAAGATATAAAAGTGAATTTCGATCTTTTCATATCTATAGCTTTTAGCATGTCCATGCAGAACCAATGGGGTTTCTCCAGCTTGTTGATTGCATTCACAGCTCGCAGAGAGTCCGACTCGACCTCCACTTCCTAATAGCCTTCTACTATACATCTGTGTAGGCATATAAAATCAAATATACATCTATACTGTTATACATCTGTTTCTTAAATATTGGATATAACCTTACATGAGATTAAGGTCAGGTAGAGAAAAAATGACTAACGTAATCTATCGTGAACGTCAACACACACACCTGTCTAGTATACCACACACCACACCTGAAATAATGGATGAAGAAAGAGAGTCTCCTCTCTCTGACTTTTACAAAGCCTTGAATGATAGCCCAAAATCTTGCATCGTTCTATCAGACCCAATGGGGGATTTCTGAATTCCACCAAATATATTTAATTTGTTACCCGTTTTTCATGGGTTAGACCATGAAAAACCTTATCAGCACATGCGTAGGATTGACCAAGTTCTTACTACATTCCACTATCCTACGGTTGGTGCTGAACAAATTAAACTGAGGGTGCTTCCTTTCACCTTAGCCGATAAAGTGGCGTCTTGGTTAATTGCCCAAGCGCCTAATTCTGTGGACTCATAGGCCAAACTTGTTCAACTATTTATGGAACATTTTTACCTACCACTGAAGACCGATGAAATGCTTTCCAAGATTCATTTCTTTCGATAGAATGCTCATGAATAATTTTCAGAGGCTTCGAATCATTTCACCGATCTTCTTATAGAGTGTCCACAATATAATCTCACGAAGAGACACGTTAGTTAAATTGCCTTTTCAAGGGACTGTTACACCACCACAAAGAGGTGCTTGACATAATGAATGGGGTAGTTTCCTCGATAAAAGGAGCCTCGAGGCTTATAAATTTTAGAAGATCAACCAAAGCGTAATAATAATTGGGGGGCGGGGTAGTGACGATATCTCCCAAAACGCTAGTTCTTCTTAAACAGTTAAGGCTATCAGTATGTTTAAGATGAAACCCGATCCTGAACTAAAACATTTAATCAAATCTCTCACTAAAAAGGTAGAGGCTATTTACGTTCAACAAAAGCATATCCCAATCATGAATGTCAACTCTAATCCATGTAATTTCTATTTGAGTCCGAGCATCCCGACTCTATTGTCTCTACATGAACAACAACAATCACAACAAAATAATGTTTGTTCCAATAATAGCAACCTAACGTAGCTTGGCGACAAAACCCCAACTTCGGTTGGTGAAATAATCAACAACCTCCTGATAAACGTAAAAATGATAGTTTTCCTAAGAAAAAATTGATGAAATTCCAAACGCAAGTAAAACTAAAACTTTACAAGGTCTAATTTATCAAAGATTTCTACTCTCGAATCTATCGAATAGAGTGGAGTAAAAGATTCATTCCACTCCTAGTTCTTTAGCATTCAAAGTTTTCTATATATTATCAGTCTTAGCCAAAGTTAATGAGAGTAATGGTGGTAATTTATACTACGATGTGAATTCAACTAATAAGATATGAATAACAAAATGACGGAAAATACTAAGGTTTGAATCTAGATAAAGAATTAAGGGGGATTGAAGCCACCTTGAATCCAACTTAATAAACTAGCATTGATTGTTGTAATCAGATTCTTAGGTTCTTACGATAAGAATTGGGTGTTCTAATCTCTAATCATTCATGACAATCTCTACCAACTAATGACTAGCATGTGACGGTTCTACCCATTCTCCTCGCTAAATCAACTACCTTCTAGAGTGGAATAGACTCTTATAATGATTCTACACTACACAATCAAGGCTTCATCAAACCCCTCTAATGGAGGTTTAGCCTTGATTCATAAAACTATCATTTCTCATAGAATTCAAACAAGACATCATATAAAGATTCTAACTTTAATAATATAAAGATTCTAATCAATAATTCAAAACTAAATTAATAACTACGAAATGATTAACAACTAAGATCGAAATTAATTCTAATGAATATAATAATTAAACTAAATTATGATTAACTAATTATGAAATAAAGACAACTAATTTATGAATTTAACAATACTAAAACTAAATAACACTTTAATCAATAAACTAAATCGAATGAAAATAAATACTTTATTATGAACTAATATTGATTCAAAAATAATATTCTACTTGTTCTAACACTAATTACTTGAAAGGTAAAACTAGATTTAACAACAATAATTGAAACTAATTAATGGAATAAAACTCAAAATTGGAATCTAGAACTATCTCTAATGGCTACTTGCTACCTAACCTAATTCATGCTTCGTGAGTTAAGTCTTGTGTGTGAAAAATTGAGGAGACCAGATCCACATTTTTGTGCATGGGCTGAGGAGCCATCTTTTGGGGCGGAAAATCGAGCCCAAAGCCCAATTCCTTTAGTCCACGTCTTTTTTCAGCTAGTTTTGACGTCAATAGACTTTTCATTCACTTTTGCTCCTTTGATTGAATTAAAAGTTAGGCCATTGGAAAGCTCTTTCCGAGCGGTCATTTTGACATAAGGTAGGCCCACTCGAGGCCCGAGTCCAAAGATACGGCCTTGAAGTTCTCACTGACTTTTGTGTGTTGTTTCTGCCCGCGTGGACTTTGACTTTTCAGCTTTTGACAAGACTTTACAAAGGCTTTCTCTCCTTGAATCTTGGCCTTTAATCACAGAACTTCTTAGCAACCAACCCTTGCTCCTTTATCTCGCCAAAGTGGCACATTTCTGCACATAATTGACTTCAATGCCTGAAATACATAAAAATACATAATCAGTATTAACTCTTATTTATTACTCGCATAATTGGTGGTCTAAAAGTATTATTGTTAAGGGGTTAAAACTACAGTTTTGGGCTCTTATCAAACCACCCCCAAACAGCATTTTGCTTGTCCTCAAGCAAATATGAGAAATTAGTGATAAAAAATAGAGTTCTAACTAATTTCGTTTTGCCGAGTGCGATTGTATTGACCATATGCAAAAAGACCTTAAACCACTAGGAATTCCCTAGTGGATGAGTTATAGCCTCGTGAGAGTTTTCCAGTGAAGGTACTCACAAACTTCATCTATACTACAATGACTAAGAAATAAAACTACTGTTTCCTTATTTATGCCTCAATTATCTATACATCTCACTAGCAATGAATACATAATAATCAAGTCGAAATCTAAGCTAATATATGCATAATAATCAATCATCTACGAATAAATATATATACAATGAGTAATACTATGAAATGCACTAGCAGGTCCTTTTTTGAAAACTCGGAATAACATCCTTAAGTAGGTCCTCACATAAATGTGAAGACAAAAACCACTCTAATTTTTCTGCTCAATTTCGCTACTCCAGTACGCAGTGGGCACACTTTACCTTACAATCTCAATGACACACAAGGAAGCTAGAGTCGATCAAACGCGTCTGCCACTTACTATCACACTAACCTATTCCTAATTGAGCTAGAGGTCTTTATTAGGTGTTGCAGGGATTAGGAGATGGTTTAAGAAAGAAGGAAATAGATTTTTCAAAATGGACAAGTCTGAGATAATAGAGTCTTCATATTATGTAACTAGAAAAAACCTTGTTCTTTACTTTTGTTTCTACACTTTGTTTCCATCCTTAGCCATATTTTTCTTTTTTTTTGGCTTTTGGCTCCTTTGATTCTATTTTTGGAATTCTAACTCTTTGTTTTCTTTTATTTTATTTTATTTTTTTTATTTGGATGGAAACTTTATTTTCTTATTTGAAGTAACTAACAAATTCTTGATTTCAAAGGTCTTTCTCTTTTCTATTCTTCATCTCTATTCTCAGACTCATTCTACAATGGGTAGGTTGATTTTTTTTTTTTTTTTTTGTTTGTTTTGTAACAGGGGTAAAGGGATTTGCAGTTTATGAAAGGCTAAAGAAAGGCTCGGAGGGGCTTAATTAGCGGAAAATAATTCATAGGTTTGAATTTTTGGCTATATCGATCCAAAGAGGGGCCTAAATTCTCGCTTAGGATATGGTATAATGATTAAGCAAGTGGACGTGTGATTTCTTTATCAGGATTTTATTTCTCCCTTGTGTCATTTCTCAAATGTTTCACTCATATAAGGCTTTAGGCTATATTCTCACAGGATTTGTAGAATAAGTACTCTAGCCTAGATTTCAAAAACTTATCACAACAATCATAGATACTCATGTAACTTATTTATAGATAGATGCAAAGATTATTACCTACATATTAACCTAAGTTTCTAAAACTATTCTAATGCAAAAGCTAAATTGAGACTTCTAGATTATTGAGAGCATAGAAAGAAAACAATACCAATATTCCTAAGTGTATAGCATAAACTTTTTATTTATATTTTTAAAAAATTTAATTTTTTAACTAGAAAACAAGTGCATATTATACATATCTATATCCTAATAGATGCCTTAATTACACGTGTTTCTATGCCCCCAAACAAGAAGCATGATTTGTCCTCAAAGTATTTAAATAAAAAGGGTAGAGAAATACGATGGAAACGCGTGAAATTCTGGAACATCTACAAAACAAGGTTAAAACATACTAATATAGAAAAAGAAGAACAAACGCAACTCTATATGAGTTCCACCCGTTAAAGGGTTAACAAGAATCAAATTGCTTGGGACATAAGCATACACAACTGAAATAAAAACTAACCTTAACTCCCGTTTAAGCGTCATCCTCCTCATCTTCCTCTCCAAAGAGATTAGGTTCCTTCGCATCCTGCCATGCCATGATAACTTGCCAAGCCCGTCGCCGTGTGTCATCAATTTGTGCTAACCAGTCGAGTGTTACTATGTCTGATGGGGTGTAAGGAGCAACCAAATAAGGTTGCACCTGCCATCCCGGCCAAGTCATTACTCAAAATGAGCGAACCACCCAATTGGTGGGTCTCATGACTTCAACCCTTTTCCAACCGTGAACCGGGTACCAAATTAAGATAGACAACCGAGTTTGATACGGCAAAACCAAAATAGGCATAAGAAGATACTTATGCCTCATGCCTTGGGCTCTCTTAAGACTAGCCACTAATACTCGAGAAATGTCATATTGGTGACGTCCCTCAGCTAAAGCAAGGAAAACATCACCACCGGTACTATTTGTAGAGGTAAACTGCCAATCCCCTAAAATATTAATCATGATGAATAACATGGTAGTGCCTACATTGAGGGACAGGCTACCAAGGGCTATGTTATAACACCCTTGGTCCATTATACGAAACACCCATGCCCCATAATACTCATGGAAATATGTATAGTCATAGAGGTATGCATTATCTGTCATATATCCCCACGTGTGAATAGGATCAGGTATTGGTATTCCCAAAACTAACCCTACCACATACTTATTGAATTCTAGTGGTGTGTCATCAACCATGATGGAGAATTCTTGTTCTCCATCCTGGTTACAATAGAACTTAACATTGTTGTAAAAATTCAATAAGCTTTGGTGAATACGAAGTCGCCTTCACTTACCGAAGATGCCTCCATCCTAACCGCATGATCCTTTCAAGGAACCAATGTCCATAAGTCTCGGCTCCCCAACAAGTTTCAAAAGACTGCCCAAAGATCACCATAGGAGAAGTCATCACAAAACTATTCTCTAGAACAAATGCAACGATTCTTGAACAACTCACAAAAAAATTGGAATTTTTCGTGCTCACGGGGGTCAGGGTGCGGGGTGCGCTCAACCTATGCCTGGGTAGGGCGCGGGGTGCGCCTTGGTGAATTTCGAGGTCCAAGCACTTGGGCGTAGGGCGCGCTCACTTTTTGCTTGGGATGGGCGTGGTTCGCGCTCAAGATGAAAACTGGAATTCCAGTGTTTTGGGCGCAGGTCGCCGCTTTAGGTTTGGTTGGTAGGCTGGGTCGTCGCTCCAAGAAATTTTGACTATCAATGGCTAGGGCACAGGTGGCGCTCCATTGGGGCACAGGCGCGCTCCGAGGTGCTGAAATGCAGAAGTGAGAAGGAAAAAGAAGGAAAAGTTGGGAGTGAAAGGTGAGAGATGAATGTGATGTGTAGTGTGGGTTGTGAGTGTAGAATGAAGAAGTTTATATAGGTTTTAAGTTTCCAAAATGAATTGGGAACTTGCCAAAAAGCTTTAAGGCAATTGCCGAAAACAAAAAATTTCCAAAACCGAGAACAGAAACAACCCATATTCTTGATTCTAAAACAACCCGAATATCTTTTAGATTGAATTTAGAATAGTAACTTCTAAACTCTTTTTGATTTCATCCTATCACAACATCTAATCATAGGTATGCCCATATCACCAATATTCTCAACCATCACTCCAAAACAACTTCTAAAATGGAGGATCATATAACAAATCATGCTATAGTAAATAATACCACCCCCAAACAATTCAGGAAGGTGGGATTAATAATAAAAACAATGCACAATTTGAAAAGAACCACATTATATTAAAATTTGAAATTCAAATACAATTAACTACTGAATTCCAATTTAATTACTGCATTCAAAAATCTTAATATCCGAACTAATAAAAACAATAAAAACAACTAAATAACATTGAAACACCGAATTTTTCGAAACACCTAGCCACGTGATGAAGTTGGACCCTGAGATGGAGATTGGGCCTGGGATGAAGAAGGGCCCGAGCCATCCGTCCTCTTGCGACGACACTCATGCCTCTCAGACTCATCTGAAATAGAACCCTCCAAAGGTGGCATGCTTCGTAGAATCTCTACTCGGAACAGGCGTTATGCTTCCATCTCTGCCTTCATAACTGTATAATGTGTAACCTGACGCTGGAAGACTATCTCCATGTTATAATGGAGATCCGCCTGGCTCTTGTCGAGCACTTCAAAATTCGTCTGAAGGGTATTTTGTTTCGTTCGAATTTTAATCTGCTTATCTCGTATATCATCACAAATAGCAAAAATGCAACGCACGCTAGTATGCAACACTGACATGCGTTCTGAATCAGACGTACACCTCTCCAAGGCATCTTCATCCAAACATGTCATGTCCTCTATTTCCTCATCCGAATCAACCATCCTGTCCTCCAGCAACATCCAAGTCTTTTGGATACACTCCGTATAAATAATTTCATTTGAATGCAATTTCAATATAGTCCGCTCAGTTCTTGGTTCCCCCCCCCCCCCCAAGAAAACATTATCTTCGTAATTAAAGCAGGAAATGGTGTAATACTCTTCCCAACTCTTCTAATCATATTTATCAAAAACTCGAGGATACAGAATTCATACATATTCTCTTGCAATATCCAGATAACGTGCAGACATGTCAAACCGATGTCGCTCACTTTCTCCTTCCCAATGACGTTCTTACCAATCCACTGACCTACAACTAGTTGGTTGGTTCGCAGAGATGACTGTCGAGCACAGTGAGAATTCAGATTGTATTGACCCTCCATGAGAGTAAAACGTTTCATCAATGCAGAACTCCAAAGATATCGATTCCTGCGACAGCTGGCTTTGAGGTGGTGTTCAGGCGTAATGCCTACAATCTCAGCCAACTTCTCTCTCGATAATTCCCTCTGCGTCCCGGCCACCTTCATGAAAATTTTCTGACCATCCAACTCTCTCTTCTTATAAAATTGTTCCACTAAATCGGAGTGGTAAAAATCATCTGTTGAGTACCACAACCTATTCCAATTCCTCCTAATCATCTCGTCAACATAAAACGGAGTAAAACGGGCGGCAGTAAAAGCTTGTTCCGGCAAAAAATTTCATCTTAGAGCCATTTGAAGTTTTGAACTGATTTGAGGGTTTGTATATGGTGTAGGAAGCAATGTGAAACAACCTCACTAGAAAAACGATGGTGGTGGCGCGGTGGTGGTGCGGCAATTCAAATTTCATGGATTTTTGGTGGTTTTCGGTGGTTTAAATTGTTTGAAATTGGTGTGGGAGAGGTTTGGAAAAGATTTGAAATTGATTTGAACTTTGGGCGTGGGTGTATGTAGGTTTTTTTTTTTTTTTTTTTTTGGTTAGGGTTTAAAGCTTGTTAATGGCGGTGGTGGAAAATGGAAATCGTGAACTGTTGGTTTGAAGGAAAGGGACGCACGTGCGCGCGAGTTTGGCCCAAGCCCAATTTGATTTTTAGATTTTTGTCAATTTTTTACTCAACTTCAAACTAAAATTGGCGCTTCGTTACCGGTCCAATTTTTGCGAATGACCTATGGAAATGATCAGGAGAGAATTTCCAATTTAATGATCCATAAAACACTCAATTTCGATAGTGGATGACATATAAAAAGATGGAAAATGCCTCGAAGTACGTGCATGACGTAAGTTATGCGAACGAATGAACTCTAAACAACACAAATGGAAAGTTGAACAATCCAGGACGGAAAACGAACACCCCACCCCCAAACAAATTTTAGACAACAGCGTTTAGAAAATTTGTTTTTAAAAGTGGGTCTTTTAAAGTCAGATTCTTAAGACTTCCTAAATTACTATGTTTGTGATTTTAACAATTTTTTATTATTATTTTTTTATGAAAAATATTTAATATAAGAAAAACAAGAAAGCAATAAATGCATATTTCACACCATAGAGGAACATGACTCAAAATCCGAGAAAACATGTAAGAGTGGAAAATGTGAATTATGTTTAACGTAGACTTAGGATCCGGTACTTACAGCCACACACTCCATAAGGAGGGCCCGGTTACCTAAATGGTGCACTTACCAATATATGGAAATGAAAGAAAGTACAACGAAAAGGTCAGTCCTCATAGATAGGGTCCTGTAAAAGGACTTCCTCTACATCAGGGGACAAAAGCTCATGGAAATGTTTAAACCGTTGGCCATTGACTTGAAAGGTACTGTTGTCCTAGGGATTTACCAAGTTGATTGCCCCGTGAGGGGTGACTTCAGTAACCATAAAAGGACCAGACCAATAGGTTTTTAATTTCCTTGGAAAAATAAGTAGACGGGAGTTGTAAAGTAAGACCTTTTGACCTACCACAAACTCTTTGCACAAGATTTGTTTATCATGAACACGTTTCATGTTAGCTTTATAATCCTTCGCGAGATCATAAGAATCGCTACGGATTTCTTCAAGCTCATTCAATTGCAACTTGCTCTTGACACCGCCTCATCAAAATTAAAGTTAAGGCTTTTTATAGCCCACATAGCACGGTGCTCCAATTCAATGGGCAAATGACAAGGTTTCCCAAATACAAGTCTAAAGGGAGACATACCTATAGGAGTTTTGAAAGCAGTCCTATATGCCCATAAGGCATCAAATAGATGCTTTGACCAGTCTTTTCTATCAAGATTTACAGTTGTTTCTAATATCTTTTTGATTTCCCTATTAAAAACTTCTACTTGTCCGCTAGTTTGTGGATGATACGGAGTTGCTACCTTATGTGTAACTCCATACTTTTTCACGAGAGATGCAACAACTCTGTTGCAAAAATGTGTTCCACCATCACTAATGATGGCTTTGGGAATGCCAAATCGACAGAAAATATACTCTTTAACAAAAAATACAACTGTCTTATGGTCACTGCTACGACAAGCTATGGCCTCTATCCATTTAGACACGTAGTCCACGACAACTAGAATATAAATAAAACTGTGGGAAACTGGAAATGGACCCATGAAATCAATGCCGCATACGTCAAATATTTCTACCACCATGATTGGATTTAATGGCATCATAGTACGCTTCGTGATTCGCCCAAATTGTTGGCAACGAACACACGTCTTACAATGCACTTGGGCATCTTTAAAGAGAGTAGGCCAATAAAACCTACATTGAAGAATTTTAGCAGCTGTTTTCATACCACTAAAATGGCCACCACACTCTTTGTCATGGCAGAATGAGAGAACCTCATTATATTCCCATTGGGGAATACAACGACGAATAATCTGATCCGCACAGTACTTGAAAAGGTAGGGTTCATCCCAGTAGTAAAGCTTAACTCTAGCGAGAAGGTACCTAAGGGCTGCATAAACAACAGCTAAGAATTCTTTTTCAGTAGTTGTATAATTCCTTTGAGCATCGTTTAGAGTTTTACTAGCATAATAAATAATAGTGGATTTATTATCTAGTTTCTGTCCCAAGATAGCACCAACTGCATAATCACTAGCATCACACATGAGTTCGAAAGGTTTAGACCAATCGAGGGTGTATAATGGGTGCAGAAGTTAAGACGGCTTTTAAAGTTTCAAAATCCTGTTTACAGTTAAAATTAAAATAAAAAATGGCATCCTTTAAAAGCAGATTAGTTAACGGCCTAGCTATTTTTGAAAAATCTTTGATAAAGCGCCTATAAAAACCTGCATATACTAGAAAGGCTTTAATATCATGGACAGTCCGTGGTATAGGTAGAGTTGCTATCTTATCTAGTTTGGCCTTATCTACTTCGATGTCATCACTAGATACAATGTGACCTAGTACTATGCCTTTTTTCACCATGAAATGACATTTTTCCCAATTTAAAATCAGACTCTTCTCTTCACATCGTGTCAAAACTTTTGATAGGTTAGACAGGCAGTCCATGAAAGAGTATCCATAGATAGAAAAATCATCCATAAATACTTCCATGAAACGCTCTACCATGTCACTAAATATATGAAGCATACACCGCTGGAAGGTACCAGGAGCATTACAAAGGCCAAAAGGCATTCGTTTATAGGCATATGTTCCAAAAGGACATGTGAAGGTAGTCTTTTCTTGGTCATCAATATCAATAATAATTTGGAAATAGCCAGAGTAGTCATCCAAAAAACAATAAAAAGCATGACCAGCTAGACATTCCAACATCTGATCTATAAAGGGTAACGGAAAAAGATTCTTTCGTGTCATGGCATTTAAACATATGTAATAAATACAGATCCTCCATTTCATAAGACCATGTGTGGCAACATATTCACCCTTGGCATTACGTACCATGGTAATCCCTGATTTCTTAGGAACTACATGAATGGGACTGACCCATTCGCTATCAAAGATTGGGTATATGATACCCGCATCAAGTAACCATAAGACTTCTTCCCTGATCACTTCTTTCATGGCAGGGTTCAAACGACACTGAGGTTCGCGAGAAGTCTTTGCGTTATCCTCTAAATGGATACGATGAGTGCATACATTAGAATTCCCTTAATGTCGGCTAGGGACCAACCAATCGCAGAATTATGTTCCCTAATCACCCTGATTAAATGTGTCTCTTCCTCCTTAGATAACAGAGAAGATATTATTATCGGATGACTACCATCCGGATCAAGTTGAATATATTTTAACTCAGGAGGAAGAGGTTTAAGCACCGGGGTGGAAGGAATATCGATAAATGCTTCTGGGGGGTCCTCATCTTGAGTAATGAATACTTGCTTAGGTAACAGGTCTTCAACCTCTGTAGATGGAGCAACAGAAGGGTCTACGATAGGTGTAGGCTCGAAGATGGTGTTGACTTCCTCTAAGTAGGAGTCATCGGCGAAATCTGAACTTCTAAAAGACAGGAATTTATGCATTTGGTTTTCTGGAAACGTGTTATTAAAATAATCTTGAGCTAAGCTCTCGATCATGCTAACCTCCCCATCTACAGACGAATCTGGTAACTGTTTCATCATTCTAAAAACATTTACCTCAACAGAAAGATGGCCAAAAGACAAGGACATCGAACCATCGTGGCAGTTTTTGAGCGCGTTGGCAGTTGCCATGAAAGGACGCCCTAAAATGATTGGAACAGAGTCGTTAGCGACTTCTGTATTGAGGATAACAAAATCAGCAGGATAGTAGAAATCCTAGACCTTAACAAGCACATTTTCAACCAGACCCTTAGGATACTTAATAGATCGATCCGCTAATTGCAACGCCATTTTAGTAGGTTGCATCTCTTGTAGACCTATTTGTTTGTATAGATAATACAGGAGTAAGTTAACACTCGTCCCCAGGTCTAGTAAAGCGGTCATCGTGTGGGAATCTCCTAAGGTGCATCATTGTATGCGATGGGACCTACCAAGGTCCTTGTACTTAAATGATTCCATTGTATTCGTTAAAGTTGAAACCGCTCGCTTAAAAAGGCATCTTTAGGAATATTTGTCTTCGCCTTTTAGTGCACAACTCTTTGAGAAACTTAGCATGGTGATGTAATTTTTAATTGCTTCCTTCGAAAAAGGTAAGTTTATCGTTAGATTTTTAAAACTTCTCTAATCTCGTCAAAGTTTGTATCCCCTCGCTTAACATAGCTAATTTCTCGAGGAAACGGTGGTTTCTCTCTATATTTAGCATATGGATCAACAGGATGGTTAACCTTGCTTTTCTGTTTTTTAGACTGTGGTTTAACTGGTACCTCTACAGGGGTAGGATCTTCAGTTTCTGTTTTGGTATCTAGTGTAATATCTGGTGTAGGGACTACTGGTGGGGTAACTATAAACATAGTTACTTTGTTATCAACCACTCTGCCCAAATAGAGAGTGGTGATGGAATTTATCTCCCCTACGTTTGCATTTTTGTTACTAGTATTAACGTTTACCTCAAAGGGTGTGTTTGGTGTTTTAGGATTAGGTATCGCTTGTCTTGGAAACACACCTTTGGGTTGTACTTTCTCTTGTGCTAACTGCTATAAGGAAAGTTGGATGGCTTGTAAAATCTGTTGTTGGGTTTGCATAAAGGCGTCAAAACGATCCGGTTGTGGAGGAGTGTTAGTTATAGGTTGTGTGACAGGAACTATGTTACGTTGATTATTAATGGGTGGATTTTGATAGTTATTATTTACCGGAACGATACCTCTATTAGTATTATAATTATTATTGTTATAATTATTATAATTACCCTGACCTTGTGCTTGACCTTGTCTTTGTCGTGGTTGAGCTTGGTTGTTATAATTATAATTACCCTGACCTTGTCCTTGCCTTGGTGGAGCATGGTTGTAATTATTTGTTGGCCTAACATTTGGGTTAAACAACCTTGGAGGTTGTTGATTATTTTGCCAACCGAAGTTGGGGTTTTGTCGCCAAGCTACGTTAGGTTCGCTATTAATAGAACAAACATTATCTTGTTGTGATTGTTGTTGTTCATAGGCGAGAGGACAATAGGAGTCTGGATGCTCTGGACTCAAACAGAAATTACATGGATTGGTGTTGACATTCATGACGAGAATGGACTTTTGTTGAACAAAAATAGCCTCTACCTTTTTAGTGAGAGATTCGATTAAATTTTTAAGTTCAGGATCGTGTTTGTTGACGTTGTCGGTTGATTACGTTAGGCGTTTTTCAGCCTTGCCTGACCTTACTCTCATGCAAGGCTAAGACCAATCTTAACTAAACACGACAACACTCCAAACAATCCTAATATGCTAGTATGAACCTCTAACAGGAGATGCAAGGTGTTTGAAGAAAGAAGTACCTGAATGCCTCCTTGCTTCGCTTATGAATATCGTCTTGTATACGCGTACTCAGTGTATATAACAAGTTAGAACACTGAAAACCTTGAAGAAATAGAAGTTTGAAATAAACCTGTGGAAATCGAGCAGTTTCACCAGAGGGCGCGAGTCGCACTCAGAATAGGCCTAGGTAGGGCGCGCTCAAGTCAAGCTGGAGTTCCAGGCGTTTGGTTGCGGGGGGTGCTCGAACTTAGCCTTGGTAGGGCAAGGGTCGCGCTCAGGGAAAAACTCAATGTCCAGGCGCTTTAGCGCGGTGGGCACTCGAGTTTTGCCTTGGCAAGGCGCGGGTCGTGCTCAGCTAAAAATGGAGTTCCAGGCGTTTGGGCGCGGGTGGCGCTCCAATTTAGGCTGCCTAGGGCACGGGTCGCACTCCGTGTAATTCTGCGAGGAAAATTTCAATGCTGAAACGGACAACCACAGTTATAATCAAACAAGGGTGGGTGGGTTTTGGGACTTTGGAAGACTAACAATTCTAAAGAAAACAATACTAAAGGGAACTAAGATGGCAGCGGTGCCATATGATAAACGTAACAATGATAGTTTTCCTACGAATAAATTTATGAAATTCCAAACGCAAGTAAAACTAAAATCTATGGTCTAATTTATCAAAGATTTCTACTCTCAAATCTATCGAATAGAGTGGAGTAAAAGATTTGTTCCACTCCTAGTTCTTTAGCATTCAAAGTTTTCTATATATTATCAGTCCTAGCCAAAGTTAATAAGAGTAATGGTGGGAATTTATACTACGATGTAAATTCAACTAACAAGATACGAATAATGAAATGACGGAAAATACTAAGGTTTGAATCTAGATAAAGAATTAGGGGGGATTAAATCCACCTTGAATCCAACTTAATAAACTAGCATAGATTGTTGTAATCAGATTCTTATGTTTTTACGATAAGAATTGGGTGTTCTAATCCCTAATCATTCATGGCAATCTCTACCAGCTAATTATGACTAGCATGTGAGGAAGTTCTACCTATTCTCATGGCGAATCAACTACCTTCTAGAGTGGAATAGACTCTTACAACGATTCTACACTACACAATCAAGTTTTCATCAAACCCCTCTAATGGAGGTTTAGCCTTGATTCATAAAACTGTCATTTCTCATGGAATTCAAACAAGACATCATATAAAGATTCTAACTTTAATAATATAAAGATTCTAATCAATAATTCAAAACTAAATTAATAACTATGAAATGATTAACAACTAAGATCGAAATTAATTCTAATGAATTTAATAATTAAACTAGATTATGATTAACTAATTATGAAATGAAGACAACTAATTTATGAATTTAACAATACTAAAACTAAATAACACTTTAATCAATAAACTAAATCGGAATGAAAATGAATACTTTATTATGAACTAATACTGATTCTAAAATAATATTCTACTTATTCTAACACTAATTACTTGAAAGGTAAAACTAGATTTAACAACAATAATTGAAACTAATTAATGGAATAAAAACTCAAAACTAGATCTAGAACTATATCTAATGGCTACTTGCTACCTAACCTAATTCATGCTTTAGAGTTAAGTCTTGTGTGTGGAAATAGAGGAGACCAGATCCACATTTTTGTGCATGGGCTGAGGATCCATGTTTTGGGCCAGAAAATCGAACCCAAATCCCAATTCCTTCAGTCCACAGAGCCTTTTCAGCTGGCTTTGACGTCAATAGACTTTTCATCTACTTTTGCTCATCTGATTGGGTCAATGCTTGGACCATTGGAAATATATTTCCGAGACAGTCGTTTTGACATAAGGTAGGCCCAATTCCGAGGCCGGAGTCCAAAGATATGGTATTCGAAAGTTCTACTGACTTTTGTGTGCTGTTTCGGCCCGCGTAGACTTTGACTTTTCAGCTTTTGACCGGGCTTTACAAAGGCTTTTTCTCCTTGAATCTTGGCCTTTAATCATAGAACTTTTTAGCAACCAACCCTTGTTCCTTTATCTCGCCAAAGTGGCACATTTCTGCACATAATTGACTTTAATGCCTGAAATACATAAAAGCACGTAATCAACATTAACTCTTATTTATTACTCACATAATTGGTCTAAAAGTATTATTGTTAAGGGGTTAAAACTATAAATTTGGGCTCTTATCACCTCCAAGGTTTAATAACCAAAATATTAGGCCAACAAATAATTACAACCAAGCTCAACCACGACAAGGATAAGGTCAAGCACAAGGTCAGGGTAATTATAATAATTATAACAATAATAATTATAATTCTAATAGAGGTATCATTCCGGTAAATAATAACTATCAAAATCCACCCATTAATAATCAACGTGACATAGTTCCTATCACACAACCTATAGCTAACACTCCTCCACAACCGGATCGTTTTGATGCCTTTATGCAAACCCAACAACATATTTTACAAGCCATCTAACTTTCCTTACAATAGTTAGCACAAGAGAAAGTACAACCCAAAGGTGTGTTTCCAGGTCAAGCGATACCTAATCCTAAAACAACAAACATAGCATTTGAGGTAAACGGTAATACTAGTATGGATAATGAGCTAAATGCTATCACCACTCTCCGTTCTAGCAGAGTGGTTGATAACAACGTAACTATGCCTATAGTTACCCCACCAGTGAGTCCCTACACCAGATATTATACTAGATACCGACGTAGAAACTGAATATCCTACCCTTATAGAGGTACCAGTTAAACCACAACCCAAGAAACAGAAAGCCAAGGTTAAACATCTTGTTGATCCATATGCTAAATATAGAAAGAAACCACCATTTCCTCATTGATTAGCTATGTTAAACAAGGATACAAATTTTGACGAGATTAGGGAAGTTCTTAAAAATCTAATGATAAACTTACCTTTTCTTGAAGCAATAAAAAAATTACCTCACCATGCTAAGTTTTTCAAAGAGTTGTGCACTACTAGGCGTAAGACAAAGATTCTTAAAGACGCCTTTTTAACTTAACAGTTTCCAATTTTAACGGAACACAATGGAATTGTTAAGTACAAGGACCCTGGTCGTCCTACTATACAATGCACCTTAGGGGATACTCACACGACCACTGCTTTATTAGACCTAGGGCGAGTGTTAACTTACTCCTTTATTATTTATATAAACAAATAGGTCTACAGGAGATGCAACCTACAATAATGAAGTTGCAATTAGCTAATATATCTATCAAGTATTTTAAAGGTGTAGTGGAAAACGTGCTGGTTAAGGTTCAAGATTTCTACTATCCTGCGGATTTTGTTATCCACGATACAGAAGTCGCTAACGACTCTGTTCTGATCATTTAGGGCGCCCTTTCTTGGAAACTGCTAATGCGCTTATAAACTGCCGTGATAGTTCGATGTCCTTGTCCTTTGGCCATTTTTCTGTTGAGGTCATTGTTTTTAAAACGAGGAAACAGTTTCCTGATACGAATATCGATGGAGAGGTTAGCATGATCGAGAGCTTAGCTCATGATTATTTCAAAACAATGTTTCCGTATGATCAGATGCACAAATTCCTTTCCTTTGGAAGTTCCAACTTCGATGAGAACTCCCTAGAAGTCGAGGAAGATTTCCTTCGTCTCTTTTGCAACTCTTCCTTGCCACCTCGCGAGTCCTACCCTGCCAACATTCCTTCATCCCTTGACATTATGATGGAAGATGAATTTTTCATCCTCTATCCCAGTAATTCTTTTGACCCACCTATCGAGGAATGTCTTGCATATCTCAAGGCTTCTAATGATCTAGACCTGAGAGCTCTAGCTGACACTTATTCATTTTCCATCACCAATTTTCACCACCTTCCACCTTCCACCTTTTCAAAGGAACCTAGAGTTTGCGCTTGACCCTCTTGCTTCTTCTGTGCTTAATGATTTTCTAAATCCTCCTAATACGGAAATAATTCCCAAAGGCACTTGACACCTTCATTTTCCAAATTGAGACAGTTCCCACCTACACCATGAATGAGTTTTGTGCTAAACCCACATTCTCATTTCTTCCATTATTTCCTTCTAAAACTAATCCATATCCAACATATCTTCCATAAACATCCATTTTATCATGCTCATTCACTTGGACACCCTCTCGTTCAAAGGTGAAAAAGAAGGTGCATGCGCGGTTACGTTCTAGATCTATCAGACTTCCCTTCCATTTCACTAAGTTGCGTCGTAGAAAATCTTGGTGTTTGATTCTGTTTGGGGGTGCATTCCATGTTATTTATTTATGGAAAGACCCACAACTCTTTAGGTTGTTGATATATGGAAAACTTGCAGGGTATATATATAGATTTCCAGTTATTTGCTAAAGTCTCGAGTATCTGACTATAAACGGCTCATTTTGTTGTTTGGTGTACTTCCTTACAATTCCATATATTGGTTAGTGCACCATTCAGGTAACCGGGCCCTCCCTATGGAGTGTATGGCTATAAGTACCGGATCCTAAGTCCACGGTTAACATAATTCACGTTTTCCACTCTTGCATGTTTTCTCAGTTTTTGAGTAATGTTTCTATATGGTGCGAATTATGTCTTTATTGTTTTTCGTTTTTCTTATATTAAATCTTATTCATAAAAAGTAAAAAAATATCAAAACCATAAAAATAGTAATCTAAGAAGTCTCGGGAATTTGACTTTAAAAGACCCACGTTTAAAACAAATTTTATCAACTCTGTTGTCTAAAATTTGTTTGCGGGTGGGGTGTTCGGTTTTCCATCCTTAATTGTTCAACTATCCATTTTTGTTGTTTATGTCATGTAATCGTATTTTGATTTGGGTTGACATTATCTAGGAATTTAGATTTTATTCGTTTGCATAACTTATGTCACGCGCGCATTTCTAGGCATTTTCCATCTTCTTATATCTCAACCACAGTTGGAATAAAGTGTTTTAAGATTCATTGGATTGGAAATTCTTTCCTGATCGTTTCCATATCTCATTCACAAAAATTGGATCGGTAACAAAGCGGCAATTTTAGTTTGAAGTTGCGCGAAAAATCGAATTTTTTTGGAAATAATCGAATTGGGTTTGGGCCTAAGCCAACAGTACAACCCAAGAACGCATCGTGTTCTTCTTCTTCATCTTCCCACTTCGGCCATTAACAAATTTTAAACCCTAACCAAAATAAAATTAAAAAAAAAAAAAACCTAAATACACCACACCAAAAGTTTAAACCCACTCCAAAAACTTCTCCACAACATCCCCACCTCCAATTCCAACCTTTTGCACCAGCAAAATATAAAAAAATTTCAAAAATATTTGAACCACCACCGCACCACCTCCCATTACTTTTAGTGAGTTTGGTTTCAAATTTGCTCCCTACATTGTCTTCATTCCACAAATCGTCTACAACCGTCAATGGCTCAAAAACGACGAATTTTGCCGAAACAAGCTTTTACTGCCAACCGCTTCACGTCGTTTTACAGTGACAAAATGATTCAACGGAGGTGGAAAGGGTTGTGGTATTCGACGGACGATTTCTACCACTCTGATTTGGTGGAACAATTCTATAAGAAGAGGGAGATGGAGGGTCAGAAATTTTTTGTGAAGGTGAATGGGGTGAGGAGAGAAGTTTCTAGAGATGTGTCGGATTATATTCTAGGCGTTACACCAAAACCCCATCTCGACGCCACCTTGCAGGAATCCCAGTAGGCTGGAGTTCCGACATTAATGACAGACACTGTCTTTAAGGGAGGGTACAATGCGGCCTCGCATTGCATCTGACAGCGGTCATTGAGAACCAACCAGGTGGCTATAGCTCAGTGGGTTGGTAAGAACATCATCGGGAAAGAGAAGTTCAGCGACATCGGTCTGAACTGTCTGCACATTCTCTAGATATTGCAGATGAAAAGGTATAAATTCTGCATCCTCAATTTATATTAGATATGATTAGAGGAGTTGGAAAAACTATTGCACCTTTCCCTGTATTGATCACTAAGATCATAATGAATTTTAGAGTTGTTCCTAAAACTGAGCGTACTATGATTAAGTTGCATACGAATGCCATAGCTTATACGGACTGTATTCAGAAGGTTTGGAGGTTGCCTAGAGAAAGGGTAGTGGAAGAGACTGAGTCAGATGATGAGGAGGACACGACATGTTTTGATGCCGATGCCTTGGAGAGATGTATTTCTGATGCAGAACGCATGTCAGTGCTTCATCATAACATGCATTCTCTTAATAATATTTGTAAAGATCTCCGAACTCGGCAGACTACCATACATCATAACTTCGAGACTCGTGCCCAGCACGAGGATGAGCGTTGGGAAGAGATGAAGGCTGAGATGGAAGCTCAATGAAATTTTCGAGAAGATATGTTGGAACACTACCCACCCCACAGGGGTTCTTCTACTGAGGAGGCGTTTGTGAGGCACGAGCGTCGTCACCGAAGGACGGATGGCTCAGGCCTATCGGGAGCTCAGTGCCCATCCTCATCTCATGCTCCATCTTCAACCAGCAGTGCGTGGTTTAGGGATATTATGAGTTGATGTTGTTTTTTATTTGTTTTTATTAGTTCGGATGTTAATTTTTTAATTCCGTAGTTAAAATTTGAATTCGGTAGTTAATTGTATTTGAATTTCGATTTTAATTTAATGTGATTCTTTTCAAATAATGCGTTGATTTTTGTGTTAATCCCACCTTCCCAAATTGTTTGGGGGTGGTATTATTTCTTCTAGCATGATTTTTATATGATCCATAATTGTTAGAAGTCGTGTTACTGTGATTGTTGGGAATGTTGCCGATATTGGCAGACAATGAGTAGATATGGTGGTAGGATGAAATCTAAAAGAGTTTAGAAGTTACTATTCTAAATTCCACCTAAAAGATATTAGGTTTGTTTTGGAATAGAGAATATGGGTTGTTTTCGTTTTTGGTTTTAGAAATATTTTCTTTCCGGCAATTGCCTTAAAACTTTTTGGCAACTTGCCGATTCGTTTTGGAAACTCAAAACCTATATAAACTTCCTTCATTCTACACTCACAACCCACACTACATCTCACTTTCATCTCTCACCTTTCACTCCCAAGTTTCCCTTTTTTCATCTTCACTTCAGCATTTCAGCTGCACGGAGCACGCCTACGCCTCAGTTGAGCGCCACCTGCGCTTGCCCACCAGTAACTTGAAATTCACCTGAGCGCAACTCGCGCCCATCCCAGGCAAAGAGTGAGCGCGCCGTGCACTAGTACCTATCACTCAATTTAGACTAGAGCGCACCCCGCGCCCGTCCCAAGCTAAAAGTGAGCGCGCCCTGTGCCTAAGTGCCTGGAACTCGATCATAGCCTGATCGCACCCTGCGCCCTACCTAGGCATAGTTTCAGCGCCCCCTGCACTTTGACATCCGTAGGCACGAAAAATTCCAATTTTTTGTGAGTTGTTCCAGAATCGTTTGCAGCTGTTCTGGAGAGTAGTTTTGTGATGACAGCCCCTAGTATCATACCGGAACAGTCTTTTGAAAACTTGTTCCAAAGTGACACCTATAGTGCATGGTTTCGCGAAGTGATCATTCTAGCAGGTTGGGAGCCGCTATTGGTAAGTCCTGACGAACTTTATTCTCATGCACTTACATCTTATTTTTATGATAATTGTAAATTCTTTGATAGACCGGATGGAGAAGACAGATGCCATGCAGCAAGCCATCAGCAATTTCAAAGGGAAGGTGACTGAAGAATATCATCAAAGCTAGGAGAAATTCAATAATCTGCTAGTCTCATGTCCACATCATGGATACGACAAGAGCACACTGGCTCATTTTTTCTATCGAAGACTCTCAATGATGAACAAGCAGATGATACAGTCAATGCACAAAGGCAAGTTTACATCAATGGATGGAGAGGAAGCTTACAACTTTCTCGAGAATTTAGGTGAAGAAGCACAACAATGGACTACTAGCAACGAGGATGTTGCTAGCATGGAGGGGGAGCCAAAGCAATTTGGTTACCAAGCACATGAACAATCAGATCAAGAACTGAAGTATACATTGGCCAGCCTGGCCACCAGCATTGAAACTCTAAGTAAAAAATTCAACCAGTTCTCCATGAATCCCTCCAAGATCAACAAGTCTCAAGCTAAATCTCTCCTAGTCATGCAAGCTAGCCAATACTGCGAAGTCTGTTCGGACATTTCTCATGTAACTCTAGAATGTCCTAGTTACTATCAACATGCATCAGTTGGAGAGTACAATATAAACTCATTTCAAATGCCCAACCAAGGTGGTAATAACTTTCAAGGTAATTATTGGAGAACGAACGCTGGACCCCCAGGTTCTCAAGATCAAAGTTATATTCCACAGACAAGTCAAGCTTCACAGTTGGTTCCTCAACAACAATTATACTCTCAACAGAATTCCAATACAAGTGGAGAGTTAATGCCTGATCCTAGGAGAAATTATGCCACACCTGCCAACCTAGAGAATGCAATTACTTTGATATCACAGAAAAATTAGAAGTTTGAAAGTGTTCTAGAGCTTCTTGCACAGTCTCAGCTCAATCTCCAACAATCTCAGGCAAGTCAATGTTCTAGAATGGATTCTCTAGAGGCTAAGGTTGACAAACTCACTACTGCTTTGTCTGTAAAGACACAAGCCACTCAACCTAGCTTATTGGAACCAATATCAAGGAGTGAAGATGTATGCCACATTGGGACAACTTTTAGTACTGATCACCTCCATGATCATGTCAGCTCAGTTACTACTCTCATATCAGGATTGAAGATAGACAACAAGGTTGACTTACCTTCTCATGATGACATTGCTACAGAGCAATCGGCCAAGATTTCAAATGAAGTTTGAAAGGAAATGGGAGAAATCCTTTCAACTCCCATTTGTCAAGATAACCAAGACAAGATATGCAAGAATGCCAAAGAGAAAGAAGAGTAGACACATGCTGATGTGTTTGTACCAAAGGCACATTTTCCTATGTTTTTGCTCAAAGTAAAAAGGACAAGTAATTTTTAGAGATGAAGGAGGCATTTGAGAAAGATAACATCAATATCCCCTTTCTCAAAGCGATCAAGTAGATGCTATCATATGCCAAATTCTTGAAGGATACATGCAACATAAAGAGAAGTACTCATGTTCCAAAGCGAGCGTTTCTAGCTGGGCAAACAACATCTATTATCCATCAGTAAGCTCCAGTCAAGCTCAAAGATCCAGGAAGTCCTACAATATCATGCAAGATAGGAGAAAAATTCACAGGTAATGCTCTTTTAGACCTTGGTGCTAGTGTTAATCTCTTGCCATATCATGTGTACCAAGCGTTGGGGCTGGAGAACCTAAAACCTACAAAAGTCAAATTGAAGTTAGTTGACCGTTCTACCAAGATTCCCAGAGGCATAGTTGAGGATGTTCTTGTTCAAGTAGCTGATTTCTACTATCCAGTGGATTTCATTGTGATAGACACCAAGGAGGCCTTTGATAAAATTCTAATTATTCTAGGCCGACATTTCCTCGCTACCGCAAAAGCTTTGATAAATTGTTACAATGGTGAAATGAAGATCAACTTTGGTAAGATGTCCATGGACATAAATATCTTTCACTTGTTGCATAAGAATTGTGATGACACCGAAGGTGGAGAGGTGTACTTCCATGATAGCATGATACAAGAATTCGTCCCATTTGAAGATATAATTGAAAGTGCTCAATCTACAAAAAACTGTGATGAACCTGGGAACCCCACCACGGAGGCGTTGCTAGCCATGTTCTTGGAGTTTCTGCAGAAAATTTAGGATTTAAGTGAGCAGAATGAAAAATTGACAGAGAGAGTATCATATCTTGAGAAGATTAACTCTACATTTCAGAATGAACAACAGACTTCTTCCCAGAAAAATCAGTTGCTAGAGAATCAACTTAAAGAAGTTTTGGAAAACCAACAGAATCTAGAAACTGAAATGAGTCTTCTGAAGTAGAAAGTCGACCATATTGATAAGAACCATTGCCCTGTTGAAGCTTCTTGTACACCATCATTGTCTGAACGAGAGAAGTTTGTGAACCAGTCTACCGCCCACCTTAAGCGCAGTCAGCCAGACATCCATTATCATTACTGTGGTGGTAAAGGGCACATCAGATACTATTGTCCTGTTAGAAAGAAAGATTTTCGTCAATCTTCTACACAGAGGAACCACAAGGCCTATCACACAATCATCAGACCTGAAATAGTTCAAGGTAGAAAAGCAACTTCACCAGCAATCTTTCCAGCATATCAAGGAATATTTTGGACAACCCACAAGGTGAAACCTCCTCGTCCTCCAAACAATCGTCAAATTTGGATAAGAAAATTTGATCTCCTCACTCCAAATTGATAATGCATGATATATAGTCTTAGGGATCTGACTTAAAAAAACCTAACAAAAAAAAAATCTTGGTAAAAGGAAATGTTCTTATTTTTGGAATTAATTTTGATATTCGAATCAATGGTAACATCTTCCCTTTTTCTCATTCATTTCATTTACTTCTTTATACATTGAGGTTAATGCATGCATAAGTAGGGGGAGGGTGTACTTGAGAAATGAATTTCAAAAATTAGTTTTCAAAAAAACAAAAATATTTTTGTTTCTATATCAGCAGCATGAGAAAAATGAATTTTAATGATGAGTCTGAGAGATATATTCTATACTATTAGTATTGAGTTTGATAGATAGTTGATATTATTAATTTCATTACCGCTTAGACTATTTATTATGCTTGGACATAGTTCTTGTTGATATAATTTGTTATTAAGGCACCACCATAGTACTTGGTCCATTTTGTATACTTTTGCTAGAAGAGAGATTTAAACCTCTAGTAATCTAGAAATATAATTTTTTAGACTTATCCCGTGAGACTTGAGCTTTATACCCATTCTTTGGAGAGTTCTTACGAAAAATCTGAGTCTTAGTGACTCAACATCTTTCAGTTCTTTATGTTGTTGTAATATAATCTCATTATTTGTTGATTCGGTTGATCACGAAGTGACATCAACTGAGGAGATAGCCATTAGGTCTTGTAGTCTATTCGAAACAGAGTATCATACTGATAAGTCAAGTAGTGAACCCATTCAGCCTTTATCCCACCTAGTAGGACCATCATGTTAAACCCTTTTGAGCCTTACAATAAGCCATTTTCTTTCATAAAACCCTTTACCCTTTACCCAACTCCAGACAAGGAGTATAGCCAAAAACCTTTATCAGCCATACCCATATGTTTCTGAGAATACGAGGGGAACAAGGAGGAAGAAAGAGCATAAAAGGAAGATTACATGGAAATATCATAGAGATACAATGAAAACCATCATTCTATTCTAAGTGAAAGAAGCTAGTGGAAAATAAGCATATCCAGTACTAATCAAGGATATACAACTGAGTTAAAAAAAAAAGTAGAACAACATGGATGGAAAAGCTAAGACAAAGGAAGAATTTTCTCTGTAATACAAAATTTGAAGAAATCTTCCAAAGAATGAAGCAAAACCCTTAGTGTTTCAGAAACAACCTTTGAATCCTTTTTACCTTTCCTTTGTAAACCAATACCCAAGCCAAGTTACAACCCATGACTTATCACTACAGTATGGTACGAAGTCTAGAATAGGTGAGGGGATGCTAAAGTGAAGGACCCGACACTTCATATGTAATTGATATTCTTTCCATGAGACTACTGTCATCTAGAAGTCTATTTTTCAAGGTAGTATGTGGGATGTTCATATTTATTATTCTTTTTCCCACATACATGAAGTAAAATAGTATATTCTGAGAGATTCTTTTCTGAGAGTATGATCGGTGAAGATTGAAAGTCGAGATTATCTATCTAAAGGTAAACTAAGGATTCTGTTTCTTGGATAAGAGAGTATAGGAGATTGACTAAGTACACACATAAGCCTTGATTGAGAGTTTTGTCAATTTTTATTATTTCCCATCATAATCTATGAGTCTTTCCAGCAATATAGTTAGCAATGGAGACTGTCAAGTCTTTAAACCCGTTGCTCAGACATCTATCATGTATTACTATAGAGCTAGTTTGTTACTTTATTTATAAAAAAAAAAAAAAAACAACGTTAGGAGGGGCTAATTATGTAAGTTTAGTAACATGAGGAAGGTTCTTCTAAATTATTTTAAAAAGAATAGCTGATTTTAATTTTGTGAGGGATGTTCTTCTAAATTATTTTTTAAAATAGAAAGCTAATTCCAATTTTAGTGAAGTAAGGGAGGCTTTTCTAAATTATTTAAATATGGGGGAGCTGATTATAATAATTGAGGGAGGTGCTTCTAAATTGTAAAAGATAGGAAATCAGAAATAGTCTACTCGATAGTTGGGGGATGGTTCCAAGAAGTTCGGCTATCATATAGTGTAGAGAAATAGCTTCTCAATAATTGAGAGAGGTGCTTAGAGTATTGGTGATGAATAGAATGTCTAGTTATGGCTCTTGGGTCATTATTCAAGGGGAACCTATGTAGCTCCTTCAATTCTGTTTGGAAGGTGTTTTCCTTTATCTGAACACTTAAGTTAGTGACTTCATTAATCCTGATGGCTCTTGGGATCTCCCAAGACTTGCAGTTTGGTTTCCATAGATTGTTATCAGAGACATCTATGTGCTTTGGCCTAGGCCCTCTACATAAGACAAGATCACCTAGATCCTGAATAAGAATGGCAAGTTTTTTGTCAAATCATCTTATGAGCTGATTACATAGATCTTCCTCTACTTCTTGGGATGTAGAACACAACAAGATTTGGAAGAAGCTTCAAATTCCTGAAAAAAAAATAAAAAATACAAAAATCTTTCAAAATTGTGCAACAATCTTCTCTCTACTGGCAAAGTGCTTCATCCACACCACATATGGGTGGATGGGGATTGCATCTTTTGCAGGAAATGCTCGGAGGACAATATAATAATTGAGGGAGATGCTTCTAAATTGTAAAAGATAGGAAATCAGAAATAGCCTACTCAATAGTTGGGGGGTGAGGGTTCCAGGAAGTTCGGCTATCATATAGTGTAGAGAAATAGCCTACTCGATAATTGAGGGAGGTGCTTGGAGGGTGGTACTCAAGCTTGCTTCTCTAAGAATCTAAGTGATTGACTTGATATTTGGAATTTGAGATGAACAAAATATAAGCTTTATTGACTTAGTAATGAAGATTACAAGATTTCAATACTACCGAAATGTCCAAAAAACTTTGAATTGGTACTTGATATAATTTTATTTGAAATGAAATCTTTGATTTCGATACTACCATAACAGACAAATAGTATCAATTGGTACTTAATATATTTGAAATTGAAAAGAAATCTTCGATTTTGATACTACCATAACAGACAAATAGTATCAATTGGTACTTAATATATTTGAAATTGAAAAGAAATATTCGATTTCTATACTACCATAACAGACAAATAATATCAATTGGTACTGAGTATATTTTAATTTTTGGAAAGAAATCTTCGATTTCGATACTACCATAACAAACAAATAGTATCAATTAGTACTTAATATATTTTAATTTGAAAAGAAATCTTCGATTTCGATACTACCATAACAGACAAATAGTATCAATTGGTACTTAAAATACCTGGATTTTTCACCCTTGGCCTGGTATTGAGATAATACTCCAGATATCAGGGTATTCCTTTCTTTAACCTGGATCAAGCTCGAAACTACAGATCCCAGACTTCTTTATATTCACCTGGTATCGAGCTCGATGCTACAGATACCAAGATTTCCTTGATATTTACCTGGTATCGAGCTCGGTGCTACAAATACCAGGATTTCCTTGATATTTACCTGGTATCGAGCTCAGCACTACAGATATCAGGATTTTTTGCCTTTGATTTGGATCGAGCTCGATGCTACAGATCCTTGATAAGTGCTCAAAAAGTGTAATTTAACCCTCGATTATGTCTCTTGTTTAGCCATCTTAGTGGACTAATAGTGTTTGTAAGTTATGTTTTATGATTCTACAGGTGAAAAAAAGAGTTTTGTGGAATATTAGAGAAAAAGGGATAAAACAAAGCAATTCGGAGCATTAATGATCACATGGGAAGCCCGTGGACAATCATGGAGAAGGCCAAGGAATTTAAGCTATTAAAGATGCGAGATGGACATATTTTAAAGCCTATTTGGAAGCCCAAGGCTAAAGGATTCATTGCTTGGACCAAAGCCCGCAAAAGAGGATAGAAGGATAGAGCAAAAGAGGAAAATAGACTTCCGCGTCTGGGACGCATGGATCGTGTGTCCAGACGTATTGCTCACGTCTGAGACGCAAGGATCATGCGTCCAGACGCATGAAACGACAGTGTAGCCACTTTCTTCTTAGTTTTGGAGACAAAGTTGGACTCTGAAAGAAGTTAATTTGTATTAGGAAACAAATGGCGGTTTAGAATGCTTCTAGAACTCATTGTAACCCCTATAAATAGAGGACCTAAGTGCCTCATGTAATTTGTCAATTCACTTATACTCTTATCTCCAGAACTTAAGGCAGAGAGAGATTAATAATAAAATATTCGGTTTTAACTAGCCGAGTCTTAATAAGTTAGTCTTTCTAGTTTTATGTTCTTCAACTCTTCTTCTTCTCATTTTTCATGTTCTTCCTTCTATATGGAAGGCTAATCTTCTCCTTCAAAGGAGGAGATGAAGCCGATGCTTAAGGTTTAATGATTATTCTGGTTCATGGTGTTCTTATATCAGGTTAGTTCTTTATGTTTTTAGTTATTAGTTCAATTGCCCACTGATAAAACATAAAATTGATAATTTACCTACGAAATGAACGATGAAACTCAAAACGTAAGTAAACTAAACTATTCTACATGCCTATATTTTATCAAATATTCTACTCTCAATCCTATGAGATATAGTGGAGTAGATGATTCGTTCCACTCCTAGTCCTTCCGCATGCTGTGTTCTCTACATATAAGTAATCTTAACTAAAAAGTCTAATGAGAGATTTACGAAAATGCAACTAGACTACGATGCAACTACCCACAAGATGCAACTAGTCGACTATTAGAACAACTATGGGAATGCTACGTCGATTCTATGATAAGGAGTTAGAGGGGGGGTTGATTCCACCTTAACTCGACTTAATCCTACTAACGATGAATCGTCGGAATCCGAATTGAATCGCCTCACAGAAATAACTGGTTACTCCTAATCCCTAATTACACATGGCATTTCTACCAATTCATAACTAGCATGTGAACGATTACACCCATTCTCATGGTGAACTAATCATTTCTAGAGTGGAAAGGAAATTACGACGACTCTCTACGATAATCGAATCAAGCTTTCATCAAGGATTCTCAACCCCTAATGGGGTTTAGACGAAATCATCACGCTTATCATTCCCAAAGGAATTCAAACAAGACATGATATAAAGATTGAAACTTTGCTTGTTTAAACTCAATTCAAAACTACTAATGCAATAATTGAATTAAACTAATAATGACAATTAATTGAATCTACGAATTGAAACTAAACAATTAATGAAAATGAAACTAACTTATGGAGAACACTATTTTATTAATCTAATGAATAATAAAATAATGATTCAAATACTAAATTAATAATCTAACTAATCTAAGTCTAGCTATCTACGTAATAAGGGAAATTAGATCTACACAATTGTAAATGACAAGAATCGAAATTGACAAACTAACTATTTTATTAATCAAACTAATTAAGAATAATGATTCTAAAAGTTTAATCTAAAACAAGAATTGAATTTAAACTAAACTTAATTTTATTACATGAAAACTAGATCTATAATTATCTATAGTTTTAGGTCTAACTAGCTACCATTAACAAAGAGTTAAGCTTTGGTTTTTATACTTTCAGATCCAAAAATCATGCATGAGCTTGGAGCCATGTTTTGGGCCAGAGAATCAGGCCCAAAACCCAATTCTTTCAGTCCAAAAAGGCCTCTTCAGCTGTAGTTGGCTTCAACAGACTTTTTGTCCACTTCTGTTCCTCTGATTAGATCAAGGCTTAGACCATTGGAAAGCTCTTTCCGAACCGGTCGTTTTGACATAAGGTAGGCCCCATTCCGAGGTCTGAGTCCAAAGATACGACCTTCGGAAGTTCTGCTGACTTGTGTGTTGTTTCTGCTCGCGTCGACTTTTCAGCTTTTGATCGGGCTTTAGAAAGGCTTTGTCTTCTTGAATCTTGGCCTTTAATCATGGAACTCCTTAGTAACCGATCTTTGCTCCTTTATCTAGCTAAAGTGGCACATTTCTGCACATAATGGACTTTGAAGCCTGAAATGCATAAAAACATGTAATCAGTGTTAACTCTTAATTATTACTCACATAATTGGTCTAAAAGTATGACTGTTACAGGGTTAAAACTACAGTTTTGGGCTCTTATCACCCACACCAGGGGATGGAAGTATAGAATAGGGTTTATATTTTGCAATATTAATATCATGCTAGTGTTCTTTCCTTTTCTTCTAGTAGTATAGTTCTTTAGAGTTAGAGAAGTATTCTTTGTGTTGCCTTAGAAGGGGTAGCTTAGGGAGTGGCTACCTAGGGAAAGTATTCTTTGTGTTTGCCTTAAGTTGCGATTCATTGAATGGCCGCCCTATTAAGAAGTACTCCTTAATGTTGCTCTCGGTAATACATTGAATGACTGCCCGAGCTTACATAAAAGGAAAGAAGATATTCATAACATAAACATAGGAACAACCTTAAGTAAAATAAATTGTTAACGATGTTTCGTCCAAGAGGGCATCAGCACTCGCTCGATTGCCTAATTGTAGTCTACTTGTAAGAACAACCATGAAGCAGAAGGTCATAGATCAAAAGTATTTGTGGATTCTAATCTCTTGAATTCCCTCTCTTATAAATTCTCAATAATTTAGTTAATTTAGTTTAGTTTAGCATTAGAATCTAAAATTTCTACAATCATAGTTTTTAATCCCTCAAACCTCCTTTCCAGTCCTGTCCTTCACATAACATACATTTAAAAGTGGAACGATACCCTACTAATCTTTTACTTATTGGAGATAATTAGATTTTGATACGCTTCTATTTTGTTCAACGACCATCATCCATCTGCATCATCTATCTACATCATCCATATAACATCCAATAAACACAAAAAGGAGCGAGTGTCAATCCCAGAAGTGTTTATCTTTGACCTAGATCAAGCTCGACGCTACATATCCCAGGATTTTTTGTCTTTGACCTAGATTGAGCTCGACCCTACAAATCCCAAGAGTTTTTATCTTTGACATGTTATCGAGCGTCGATAAATGAAATGAATATTGACATGGTATCAATAAATTCTACCGATACTAGTATACTTAGATATTTGTACGATTATTGTAATTTGGAAAAATTGAACATACAAATGACAATGAAAAAACATATCTTTTATTGATAAAATGTTTTCAAGTTACTTACATTTTGTGGCTTTGGTAATATTACACCTTCATCCGTTTTCAAGTAATAAGCTCCATTGATTCCAACCTTGTGAATGATATAATGCCCTTCCCAACTAGCTACTAATTTACCAGCCCCTTTTTCTTTGGTAGCTTGAGTTACCATCTTTAAGACTAGATCACCTTCTTAAAATTGTCTTTCTATTACTTTCTTGTTGAAGTATTTTCTGAGTTGCCTATGATATGTATCCAACTTTAACCTGGTTTGATCTCATTTTTCTTCGAGATTCAGTACTTTTGCTACCATTATATCTTTATTCTGTTCATTCATCAAGACTTTAGTTCTGGATGTAGCTACCACCATCTCTGTTTGAGTTACTGCCTCCATACCATATGCTAGAGTGAAAGGAGATTCTCCAGTAGCAGTACGTCGTGTTGTTCTATACACCCATATAGCACTATTAAGCTCGTCGACCCACATACTTTTCTTATCTTCCAACTTCTTCTTGATACTGTCCATGATCATTTTATTTGTTGCTTCGACTTGGCCATTTCTATGGGCATAATATGGTGAAGATGTAAAATGTTTTATTCTGTATGACTCTAAACAGGCTTTCATTTTTTCTCCCTCGAACTGGGGACCATTATCCGATATGATTGCATGTGGCAACCCATATCGACAAATAACTTTTTCGGAAAGGAAATTTATCACATCTTGCTCTTTCACATGTTGCAATGCTATGGCCTCAACCCATTTCATAAAGTAATCCGTTACTGCCAGCATGAACCTTCTTTTACCTTTTCCAGGGACTAGATGACCAACAATATCCATTTCTCATAATGCGAACGGCCATGGATTCGATACGTAGTTCAATTCTTCAGTTGGAACATGTATTGCTTTTCCATGCATTTGGCTTTGAACACATCGCTTAGCATATCGAAAACAATCTCTTCGCATTTGATGCCAAAAATAACCTTGCCTTGTTATTTTATTTGCTAATAATCTTCTAGCTGAATGACTTCTACATTCTCATTCGTGGAGTTCTACAATGATTAGATGCGCATCTCGGGCGATATACATTTCAAATGTGAACCTCAAGGATTTTTTCGATATAACTCATTGTCAAGCAGGACATATCTTTGCGCTCCTGATTTAACCCTTCTTGCTTCGTTTTTGTCCTCAAGTAATTTATCATTGGATAAGAATGATATATATGCTTCCATCCATGACGTATACTCTCGAGGTATTTCCTCTCCATGTGTCACTTAGACAGTAGTGGAAAATCCTCCCTTACAGCAAGGGTTTCTGGAAAGTTCTGTTGCCAGTTTTAGATTGCAAAAATATCTCCACAAACAATTTAAGACATTTTAAAAATATTTCCAACGGGGCATCGTATCACTACTCAACCAAGCGCTTGGAATATAAAACTTTCTAAAACCTAGTTTTGTCACGCTTTCCGGGCTAAACAAGCCCCTAGGCCATAGCATATACGTACATTTCAACTAAAATTCATTATGTTTTTTGCGACTTTAACATTGTTATTTTGATTTCTTCGAAAACTAAAATATTCAACGGAATTGTTCAAAGAACGATGGCCACGATACAATTGTAGCTATTCAATTGGATGTCAACATGATAGATCAAACTCAAGGTGACAAAACAAGGAGACTGGAGGGAGTATTTCGAGATCTATGCTCTGTATCTCCTCATGGCAAAGGCGCGAAGCATTGAAGATTCTGTACTCGTTTTTTTTCTGTGTGGAGTTGTCTTTCATGCATTGGTCGTCGTATCACACTTGACATTGGTCAGTTATTGGTACGGTAAGGAGACATTGTTGACAAGTCCCCGGCTATCTCAAGTAAGTATATCGTACCGTACCAATGTCTCCCCCTTAATCACACTTTCTTGGCAGAGAATTATTTTAGGGATATGGTTTTGTTTGCTTTCTGAATAGGGAATGAATGAGCTTTAACTTTAGATAGTTGTTGTTAATGCCTATATTTGCTTTATTCTTTGCTGTCCTATTAAAGCATTGCTTGGACTGGGCAGGACAATTCAGCACTTCAGCAAGTCTTAACTTCGGTTTTATAAACCAGCTTTGTCGTTCTCTCTCTTAAGGATACGTTGCCACGTGTCATGATCAAGTAGGTTAGCCTTTTTCGAAAGAGCTTCTCAAAGATCTTCTAAGCCAAGAAAGGCACAGTCAAAGTCCATTTCTTTCTTTATTTGTTACAAGCAAATTCAACATTCCCCTTTGTTCTAAAGCTTTGGACCATCTTGTTTGGACAACGCCCCACAGGCCCACAACACAAACTTACTTGCCAATGCAAATACTGTTTCGACTACTTGAGATTAGTGATATGCATTGTTGATGTAGATTTTGATCATCTCATGGTTTCTGGCACAAAATTAATTGATATTACCAAAATATGGATGCATGTGTAATCTACATCCGTTTATCTCTAGTTGGAGCTAAAGTGATATGTCCAGTTTCCCTGTCGAACTATCCAAAAATAGAACAACCATCATTTCTCCAGTGACCAATCTCAAAAGGTGGTCTTGAGATCGGGCTTTTATTGGTTGGATTATATTCTTAGATAAAGGTCACTCTCTTAAACAGCATTGGAATACTTCAAAGAATATGAAATCACCTTCCTTGTTGCTAGTGTAGATCTCAATCCCCATGTCTTTTCTCCGTTTCCAATGTTTTATTACTTTGATCATGCTTTCTTTCGTGGTTTAAACCTGAAAATGGACACATTCAGAATATCTTATGTTTATCAAAGAGAGGCAAGCACCTGAGGTGGGTCCAACTTTAACTTCAGCAATTGAGAAAAGTTGCGTTTCATTTCAAAATGATAGTAAATATTACCTTTGCTATATGATCTTGCACTTTCCAATTGGCTAATGAGTTGTGACAATCAACCCTTTAACACTTTCTAACTGGCAAGTTTCCACATTTTGTGTTCGTATGTGTGTGGAGAGACGAGTAGGTGAGTATGTGATTTACTCCTGATAATTCATGACCAATTTTAGCCGAACGAAACGATAAACCCATCTAGTGGGTGCTTAATTAGGTTCAATATGAGCCAAACTGATCTACGAGTCAGTTAGGTCCGGTCTACTCTGAGTACACGAATAGTCATTAGACGACCCATATAAGAAGGATTCCATGAGCAAAAGAGATGCATTCCTAGTTTATTTCATCGCATGTATGGACTGATGATGGACTCAATATGCTTCCTAGATTACTTCTTAATCATGTAGATTGAATCCAAGAGTATTCACGAACTGTCTAAACCAATTTCTAATTAATCTGGCAATCATATTGATCAGCGGCTAACTCACATGACTATCACGTGAAACTGTTAGTTCATGTGAGATATACACATGTCACAGCACTCTTTGGTTTGATCGAATAGTCCCGACTTAAAGTGAGAACAAGTGTTTTCGGGAACCTTAGTCTGTCAGTGTCGTCCTTGTAAGGAAATCTCCCTAGAACGCTCATGGGTCGTGCACAAATGGCTTTTTTTTTTTTTTTTTTTTAAAAAAATGTAATAGCTACATCGTGCCTTCTATTGTTACAATTACATTTAGTCATTATTAATAAGCCAATGAATGAAATGCAACCTCTTACACATCGCTAGCAGTCACTGAACCTTTTCCTGTTTCTCCAGTGAAAAGATTTATTAGTGAGAATAAGACAAGGAACCATCTCCTGTTTCTCCTGTCCTATTGACCATCTGTTCATCAGTCCATGTGGCTGGTAGATGAGCGGCCTGTTTTGTTGTGGAAAAATACAGTACGAAACAAAATTTGGACACACACGTTGACCCTCACTTAAACAGTGTAAAAGTAGCTAGAAAATAATTCCATCTTCTCACCAAAACAAGTTAATGATATTTCGGATCCAACTACACCGCTACAAGAGAACAAGCTCATCTTATGATAATCGTACACTTACGAAGTAGTTTAACTTAAAGCCAGCCTGGGAGTTGTAGACTTGTAGGCCACGGACTCCACACAATGTCACCTTTTTTTTTAAAACATAAACAGAAATCGCATGCTCCTTTACGCCATATATGTAGTACAGATTAACCATACCACGGAAGGATACGTCCATGCATTTCATAAAGTCCAAGCCTATAGAGGTGTCCATACATCTTTTTCGGGTATAGACTCATCCGCAATCATAGAATGGGACTTCCTCACAGTGACGCACAATTCTTCTGGTGAGCATGTTTTGGATGCTTGACGACTTATCTAAGCTACCCATGCATGACTTCATACTGATGATCTTCAGTCTTGGCCTTAAGTACAGCAGAACAACAAGAACGTTCAAACATGTCTCACATCTTGCTTGTTTCTGACAGAATCCTCTCAATTTCTTCTAGCAACCGTTCCTTTTCATCAACCAACTCCTCATTCTGCTTTTGAAGATCTTCTATTTGTTTGGTCTGTTCGGAGTCTTTCCTGAAATTTGATCACACAAACTCAGTTCTATATATAAACTTCACTAAGTATTGTAAATCTAAAACTTGCATTCTACATCAAGATATATATGACCTGTGGCATTCTTCTTTCATAGAAACATAAACCTTAGTTTCAGAAAATGAATTTCCATTAATCTATATATAATAGTTGTTTTCTAATTTTCCACCATTGCCATACAGAAATAAGATACGCTTCGGGTGTCAGTTTAGCTCTCCACAATTTCTAGCAAATCAAACACAGCCGTTATTGCTGCAAGAAATTGTAAGCATATATAATCAGATAGACAACCTCTACTACAAAAAACAGCACAAGTTGGTGGTCAGAGGAGATAAAACATGGTAGAACATCCAGACTCGGTGCTAGGCACTAACCTAGCATTAAGTTTTAAGAGAGAAGTGCATCATGGTGAGTGATATGGTGAAATATGTCTTTTGCTCTTAAAAATAGATGAAAAGTTATTTTTTAGGTATTACATCAATCTTCATGTTGTATATCTTAACAAGAGATATATGATTATCAATCCAGTAAAAATTATAGTAAGTAAATAAAAAGAAAAAAAAAAAGACAAAAAAGAAAAGAAAAAGGGTATTACTGCAGAAACTATATATAGGGAAACATTGTGTTGTGTGTGTGCCGCGTGTGTGTTTGTCCTTCAGCCAGAAATTCTTTCTTTTGTGCGTGTTTGGAAAGAGGGGAACAATTTTGAATGTATTATTCATAAATTGCATGATATCGTAAACTGTAGTCATGAGGATGCTTGGCAGTTAACCAAGTTCCTGGATCCTGCCAGTTATATTGACGGATCCATATGCAACTTTCCTTGTCTAATATTCCAAATGATTACCAGGTGAGTAAGTGAAAAGGGTCCTGAATGGTAGACTGTAAACCATTGCAACACAGAAAGTATGTATTGCTCAAGCAACAGAAGGATGTCTTTGTGGATCTTGCTGTGTCTTGGCGAAAGCTGCAACACAAAGACTGAAGCAGTTACAGCACTAGTTCTTTGTCTTCTCTTCACATACCATCTCCACATCAATAACCAAACAACTCGGAGATAATATGAAGCACTCAGATAGTTAGAAACCAACCACCATCCGCTGTGTTTACAACTTCTACTTAAGGTGGTATGAAAGTTTGTTAAGACTCTTTGTGTAGCATGTTGTACAAAACACTACTTGAGAACTAAACTAGAGTGTACTGAAGTCTTCAAATCATATTCTTCCCAACTGTCATCTTCCAGATTTGCAGGCTTCCCCTGCAAAATCCTTCAGTGCCTTCAGTAAAAAAGATAAAATAGATCGCATACTTTGCTGGCCACAAACTTATAATTACCATTTATCAGCCAGCCAAACACTTCCAAGTTCCATCTCGAGCGTCATATTTAAAAGGTTTATGGCCATTACAAACTATGAAACCTCATACTTTGCACTGATACCAGATGCACACAGTCAAGACTGTCCTGAATCAAACCAATTTTTATATTTGACGGAGTAAACAAGTAAATGAGCAATTAATCTGTCAACAAACACACAAACACATAACAAAGAAAAACTATGGGCAACAAACATCAAAAAGCTTCATTATGCAGATTGAATTTATACTGTCAATATATACCAAACCCCACAACCCCTTCAACCAGTCAATTGATCCTCCCAGCATAGCGGAACCCCAATGGAGAAATAGAATCTATTCTAAACACAGCACCAGACTCTGAAAACCCTTTTGTTCATGACCTTCAATCTGACCATTCTCTCTACATGTTTCACAATAATGACAAACAAGTGAACAATCTTCTCAAGAGCATTTTACACTGGTTTGTGCTAGAACCTTATAATAAGTGGTCAGCCTCCATTCTCATAATACACTCAGTTATTCAAGTTCTGAATCTCAGGAATTCAAGTGCATCTGAAATATAAACTTAATTGCTCTTGGCTTCCCTGAAGTCATTTGGAACCCAACCTATTACTTTAGTCATCAAAGCTAAGATATGAGAACTTCAAATTTGAGTCAGTTATTGTCATGCATTTAATGTACTTGTAGCCGAGGCACAAACATATCATAAGATAGAGTATCACAGTAGTTTCAAGATAAATACAAACACAGGTTTCATATAATGGGTGTCAACTGTAATATTATAGGTAGGGCAGGGATCGGGTCGGGTTCAGGTCGGATATGGCTATATCCGAATCCGAATCCAAATAGTTTCACAATATCCGAACCCAAACCCGATTAAATCCGAAATTTAATATCCAAACCCGACCCAAACCCAACCGAACCCGACCGACCTGATCGGATAACACTAAAAATTAAAAAAAGCCCAAAAATTATATCAGAACCCGAACCTAAACCCGACATACGCGATTCCGACCCGAATACATAAACGGATATGAAAATCGACCCGAACCCAATGTATTCGGTAATCGAGTCGGTTGGATTTGGGTCTACCTGACCCGATTCCCTGCCCTAATTATAGGGCATTTTAGGGTTAAGCACCATTTTACTAATTTGTTAGGTTTTGTCCCCTCTAACAGTCAAACGTTGGCGTTAACTGTGAGTTGACTGGGATCATGTTTGTAATTGGCACATTTTCCCCTTCAAAGCCCACTCCACCGAAGTTAGGAGACATGTGGCATCACTTGGGTCATTCATATTGCCTTAGATCAACGGTGATCACTCTCTTCCCCTCACCATCTTTCACAGCTCCACCCACCCCCACCCCCACCTCCACCATGCTGGACCACCCATCAAGAACAACATATTCGAAATCAAATAATTGGGTGTATGGAAGTCTCATTTCGCTATGACAAACAAAGATAATCAAATATCTTAAAATCAAATGAAAAACATTTCTAAATTTCATTACTATGAATTATATGACAAGGAAGGTCTTGCTTCTCCTTCAAACTCAAAGCCCAACACAATTCGACTCTCAAATCCCCACACAAATTCGACATTATCTAACTGAACGAGTGAAAACAGAAACGTATAAACCATGTAACAGTATATAAAATTATAAACCGAACCAAACCCAATTCCTAAACCACATAAACTCAACGGACATTCTATCCATTCAAAAGTAGCCAACTTGAATTCTCAAGTCAAAACCCAATAATCTCGCTTAGAAAACCTGCCTAAAAACCTAAAATTAAGAAACCAAATGCACCTTGATTTTTTATTTTTAGGTTATTGAAATAGTGGTAACAGGAGTGGTGGTGGCGACGGCAAAGGTGGGGTGGAGATAGTAGCAATCGTGGTGAGAAGAGCATGATGAATGAAGATGGATAAGTGGTTTATTCGCGTCCATTGATTCTTAGTCATTTGGGTTGTCTAGATGTTGACATGTGTTCTTCTAACTAAGAACAATGGACCATAACTTAGTGGCATATTCGTAATTAAAGCGTAACAGGGAATTTGTCCATTAGAGCAAGTCCAATGGGAAGCTATATGGGCTGCTAAAGGCAAATATAGCACCCCAACCACAAAAATGTAATTCCATTGGGGCTACTAAAAGGGTCTTAAATTTGGAAAGGGTCAAAAACTCAGCCAAAGTTAAGACCTTTGCTAGCAGCTGCCATAATAAGTTTCGGGAGACGGACGACATAGTTTCTGCCGTCTGTTGGTTATTTATGTACAGACGGCAGAAACTATGCCGTCTGTCTCCCATTTTAATAAAATGGACAGACGGCAGATGTACAGACGCAAACCTAAGAAATTTATTGTTAATCACCATTAAATTTTCAACTAATTTATGTACAGATAACCAAGAAATTTATTTTCCACTAATTTCCCATAACTTTCCTCGTTTTCTTGCTAATCACCATTAAGTTTCCTCGTTTTTACAACTTTTTTGCTTATATAAAAACCATCCTCAAACTATATGAGTTTAACTTGTGTTTTATAAACAAATTTAAAAAAAAAAAAAAACAATGTCTCCTCTCACATACTTCTTCCTTCTTTAGTTGCTTTCATGGCTATCCCTGAATGGTCTCACTAGTTAGATTGCCCTACTAGTGAGTATTCAGATGAAGAAACAGAAAAAGAATAAGAAGAAGAAAAAAAAAAAAAAATGATGAATGGCTTCGAGACGCCCATACTGTTATGAGAAGGGTAATGACGAGGCAGATGAAGATGAAGATGATGAGGCAGATGATGAGGATGAAGATGATGAAGATGAAGATTGATACTCTCATTATGTTCTTTTATTTTCCTAATGTTCTGTTTACCTTGAAAATTTTGAATAATAAAACAGCTTCATTAATTAAAGGACTGCCTAATATTCCTAATGTTCCTAATTATGTTCTCATTATGTTCTTTTATTTTCCTAATGTTCCTAATCATTATGTTCGGATTGCCCTATTTAGTTTTTGTTTTTGGTTTTGGTTTTTGGGAGTGAGGAGAGAAGAAGAGTGAGGGATTGAGGAATTGAAGGAGTGAATTGAGAAGAAATTCGTACGTTAGCATCTGGAGTGTACAGACGGCAGAGTTTATGCCGTTTGTTGCAATTTAACGTACAGACGGCAGAAACTCTGCCGTCCGTATCCCGAACTTACCAGCTGTTAAAAGTCCCCATTGGACTTGTTTTTCGAATTTGGACTGCTAAATTTGGCTGTGGCTGCTAAAGGGCCTATGTGGCACCTTTTAGTAGCCTATTATAGCTGCTCCCCATTGGACTTGCTCTTAAGAAAATACCAACGTCCATCCACCACGTGAGAAGCACGGATACGGCCAAAACCTAACAATTTAGTAAAATGGGGCATCCCTAAAAAGCATTATCAATAGGGGCTTAACCCTAAAAAGCCCAATATTGTATCATAATTACGTGTCTCGGTTTTTCACATAGGTAATACAATATTCAGGCGTTCAGCAGTTACCTATTCATGAATGACAAGTTAAGCTTGAGAGATCTAACTTCCTTCTCAAGATTTTCACAACGTTTCAGCATGGATTGCATATCTACTGAGACTGCTGGGGTCATATTTCTTTCCTTTGCCTCTGCCATTCTAAATGAACAAGAGAAACCAGTAAGAAACCAAGCATTTAGGATATAACCTACATTTATGGACAATGTTTAGCATTTGTAAATAAGTTTCCACCTCTTTTAATATCCCTAAAAGACTCAAAAACAATGTTATGCACCTTGTCTACAAAGCATATGTTTGAAGTTTTAATATATCAATTCTACCAATGTTTATACCTAATCATACTTATAATGCATGACTATAAACTAGATGTACATTTACTAAAAGTCTAAAACCAACTTCTAACTTGCATCCGAAACAATGGTGACAAAGGGCTCAGCTCTTTAGGAAATAAAAATTGCCCAAAAGTCAATTTGGGTGAACTTTGCCATCTAAGCCCCAAAAGTACACTCCAACATGACCGTTACATAACGAAAGTCATAATTGGGGTAAAAGTAATGTGAAACTTAAAGGTCATTTACCCAACTGATAAAACTCAGGGACAGCAAAGTACAAAGGTCTGTGTTAACGTGTAGTTTTTAGTTAAAAATTTAATGATGGCTGGTAAAAGTAACAGGAGGAAAGTATCATGCTGTTTAGGTGTTAAGGTTCTGGTTCTATATTTGAAGAGATGCAGCCTGTGGAGCGTATCTCACTTGACTGCACGTAACCTGGTTTTCAAGAGTACAGTTCTATATGGCAAAGCATTCTGGCATGCTGCTTTGGAGATGTGTGTAAGAGAGTTTTGAACAGATTTGTTTGGCAAATAGAATGCAATTTTCCAACGAGAAGTCAAGTTGAAAGAATACATACTTGCGCGAGCGCTCAACCCTCCTTTTCTTTGTTGGGTCCCCCTTGTCGCCTGTGCAACTTATGTTGGTTAGCGAATGATATCAGACTACAGAACAACCAAATTCCAAAATAATACGTAACATTGTATGCGCAACTCCAAGTTGTGATTATTGACTATCAATTTAAGTACATGAGGCTTGTTGAGATATTTCTTATAACAGTCCATATTAAAAAAGTCTCTCTTTTCATTGCTGCAATATTGTTTGAAACTCCTCATTTGGGAGAAGAAACTAATAGATAGTTACAACTAGAGAGGACATTTTACTGGGTGGATCACACTAAATTTACTCGATGTAATTTGGAAAAACACAAAAAAGTGGAGGAAGATAAAAAATTAAGTACACTTGGGCATATAGCAAGCTACTTCACATTTCATAAACAATGATGCTCGACTATGGTGAATATAAAAACTGTAGCTACACATTTTTTATCGGGGAGCAACATATTAGGGTTCTAGTGTTAGACATTCAAACTTTGTACTTGGTATCAGACCCAACAAACTTCATATAGCAGTATTTCATTTCAGACTTTCAGTTATTGTAGCAATTGGTACTCATACCAGTTATACCTAAGTAAGTACATAACAAGGGAATATAGAAACATGCAAATAGGGAAACTATAAAAATGATAAGGAGGCCCATTTCAAACTCAAAACCTAAATCCATGTGGCATTATCTCTGCATTTATAATGGCATAACCGAAATTAAACCCTCCAGACCCTCCAAGCAAAATGACCAACAGTACCCTCCAATCAAAATTCCCAATCTACCCTCAGTAATGGCATGTGTTATAATCAAATTATATCCATGCGTCGCCACCTACTTCGTTTCATCCCACGTGGAATTCAAATATTCACAAACTATTTGTTGGAACACATGCCTTCTACTTCCATCAACACATACTTTTCACTTTTTTCCATAAAATTGAACCTTACCTCTCCCTGGGCCACTTTCTGAGAAAATCACCAAAGAGAAAATGGGAGGTTGGGAAGGAACAAGTTCATATGCACCCACCTATAAGGTAAACAACCTAGTATAGGTTATTGTAGAGCAAAATGACCTTTAGAAGATTGATTTTGTTGTTGCATGACCTCCTTGGACATTAATGGCTTGTGCTGCTTAGTTTCTGATTGAGAGGGTTACATCTAAATATATACAATGATATCAGTTTCAGCCTTTTAATATGGGTGTTAAAAATGGTAGATTTTTGGCAATTGGAAATAATGGGAGCTCTTCTTCTAAATTATTCTACTAATCTCTTCGTTCCCCTCTCATTGTTGCACTTCGAGATATCCCGGTACCTAATTTTCTTAGCAATTTTATTTAGAGATCTATTTTCTATTGTGAGGTCTCTTTGTTCACTTGGTGTGTGGCGCAAAAATAAAATTCTAATACATAATAACTTATAAGAAAAAAGAAAATCATCAAAAAAAAATTGTCTCTTCACTCCCTCGTGTAGGCCAAATGATGAGTTAGTTAGTCACACTCTCATCCACTGTCAGTTCCTTGGATATGTCTGGTGCCATTTTGTCCATTACGGTTTGTGTGGGTAGTCATTATTGAAGGACATAGTAGCTTCCTGGGCCTCGAGGATTCATCCATCAGAAGGATACAGGCTGTTGAGTACTGTTCCTTTTGCGATTATTTCATGTTCCTAGGCTGGAGAGGAATAGATTTATTCTCGCTAAACTTTGTGATTCAAAGCTCAAAATAACAAGATGCATTGTATGTAATTAAGTATTACGTAAAAGGCTATCGCCTACTTCTAAATTTTTTAAAACTACAATATGACACATATTTATACTTGCAAATCTGTTTCGTTAAAGTTGGTATTGTTGGAATTATTATTCTGAGATCTTTCAAACAATACAAATCTATGGGGTAAAAAAAAAAAAATTAAAAACACTATAATATCAAAAGTACATGCAATGCATTCTGGATATGTTGCTATTGACATAATAAGTAGAAGGTTATGTCAGTACTTTAAAATCTAGGGTATACGTCAAATGCTAGGGACAGCCACCAAGATAGCTGGTGGAGTTGCCTAAATTGAGGGGTTGAATATTTGGTGAGAATGAATAGACCACTAAGTACGTGAAAGAATTCTTTGTGGTAATGTTTGTTGGAAAATTTGAATGGAAAAATTGAACTGTACAAAATTATTTCAGTTATGCCAATATAAGTGGAACTTTGTATCTCCTATTTTTATTAAGCCGGACTTGGTCATGAGATCATAGACCACATGAATAGTTTGAATAAACTAGAATGGTTTAGTTAGCTGGTGCCAATTCATATTGTTAGACATGCACCAATTCATATTGTTAATATCTCAAATGGTGCAAGCAACCAATTGATTCAAAGTGCACATTTAATTTATCTCTGTGAATGTTGCAATGAAGAGTTCTTATGTCCACTCAAAACATTGTGTTTTAAAGGGTGTCCCTAACAAAACCGATGCCTTTTCTAAAACTCACGAAGTATTTTCGAAAAGGCACAACAACCTTTGGCGACGTTTTACAGAACCTATATAAACTCATCGTCCCCAATGCCTTTGGTACTTAATCATGCATTCACATGCCCTATCCTACTCTCTTTAAGCTTTCGTTGTTGGAGTAAAAGCATAATATCGGTTCGCTGGGCGTGCAGACTTGTAGTGATGCATTTAATCGTGTAGACTTGTAAATGCATCACTACAAGTTTACACGCGTAACGAACCACTCCGATAAGAAAGCTTAAAGAGATTCGACAAAATACAAGCACTAGTGAGTGTAGGATAGAGAATGTGAATGCATGATTAAGTACCAAACACAATGGGGATGATGAGTTTATATAGGTTCTGAAAGCACCCCCAAAGGTGGTTGTGCCTTTTTGAAGAATAGTTCATGATTTTTATAAAAGGCATCGTGTCTGTTAGAGACACCATTTAGAGACACAATGTTTTGTATGGACATAAAAGCTCTTCATTGCTCCGCTTCACATAGAGATACATTGAGCAGGCACTTCGAACAAATCAGTTGCTTGCACCATTTTAGATGTTAACTACTTTGTCAACATTCATTTACTTAAATGAATCGGTGTATGTCGAAAAATATGAATTGACGCCAACTAACTAACCACTCTAATTTATTCATACTATTCATGTGGTCTATGCTCTCATGGCCAAGTCTGACTTTATAAGAACAGGAGATGCAAAGTTCCACTATATATTGGCTAATCGAAATGATTTTGTACAGTTTGATTTTTCCATTCAAAATTTCCAACAATGTTTGGACCCAAGTTACATTGACACGAATACCTGTGTCCGTATCCAACCCGGATACAAAGTGTCTGGCATGGCGAAATATAAAAAATTGAGGTATATCACATACAACATGTGTCCGTGTGTGTCCAACACGGACACTTGGATACGTATCCAACACGGGTTATTTTTGAAATATGGTGTGTCCATGTAACATACTTTGGACCAATTCAGCCCCTTCTAGGTCCCTGATAGTCCTTGTTTGCAAAGTCACATACTCACATACTTGGGATATTGGACCTAACATAAAGTTCCGATAACAAAAGAAACCAAGGACTCTAGAAAAGTTCCAGTTTAAAATTTGAAGACTTCAAATCTTCAATAAGGGCTTATTAGTCACCAGGAAAGAGAATCCACAACTTGTTATGTTCAAACACGAAATTACTGCTCAAATTGCACCTACGTGCTCGTTAATTCATGAGGTAAGATTTTTGCTATTACTATTAATATGTTTCACTTTCAACTCAAAGTCTATATGAGACGTGTAGTGACTTAATATTTCAAAAACTAAAATAACATATCACTAAGCTTGTTATACAGATTGAAGGAAGCAATTTTCCTTTCCAATTATATATGTGGCATTAACTTAATTGAAATCCAAGTGTCAGATCATTGAGCGATGGGAAAGGATAGTTTACCTGATCCTCCTGATGTGACAGACCCCATTCGAACTAGGCTTCCTTTCTGTTGGAAATGCGAGAAGGGATTTAAACTTCAAAAACAAAAAAAGCAAAGGGAAGCAGACTCGTGACTGTAGATCTTGTGATCTGATAGATAGAGCATACCTTCCGATCATCCTTTAGATTGTTTTCAAGTATCCGCTCCCTCAACTCTGCACCACCGCAGGAAAGAAGTTAAGGCTAAAGCTAATATTGAAGATGAAAATATAAACATCAAAATGGAGGAGGTAACGCTACGAGAATGAAACTAATTTACTTGATGGTGTCACGATCATAACTCCAGATGTAACTAATACACTGTAAATTGGCAATTTCCATAGCACGTCATCCAAACAAATGTTTTCAGGACATTTTAAAATGACCAATAGGTGACAAAGATTACAAAATACGTAATTTCTTGCTGAAAGTTTAAATGTCAATCATATCATGCCAGGTCTTCTAGAAGAAAAAGGATATCATACTTATCTTATATGCATGTACTGATGGTTTCATATTATTGCTTCTATGTGGTGGCATCAAAAGGTTGATTATGCAAAATAAAAATAAATTTGATACGAGAAGAACTGGATAAACAACTTACGCATTTTGACGGGTTAGAAATCAACAATGAAATAAAACATAGTGGTGCTTATGAGAGCAACATATATAGTACTTGAAACCATAAGTCCGTAACACATCAATTTCAAAGCCTTCTCTCAAATACTGGAATTTAAATGATCTTGTACCTCCACCCAAGCCTCTACTTAATTTATTTTATACCTTAAAATATCAGACGAACTTATCTTATAACTTGTTTAAAGCAGAACACAAACCTTTGGCTTTGGAGGTATATTCTGAGCTCCCATTGCAAACTTGTTTCCTCGAGTTCTCAGAAACAGATGGGTTTTGACCAGAGATGGATGGACCATCACACACTTCAAAACCAGCTGAGGGTGCTGGTGCAGCTGCAGAAGATTCACTTTGTGAAGGTTCTTGGGATACTGTACTAATTTGGACTGGGTTTGCTGGAGCAGGCCCATCTATATCTATTTCTAAATGTTCCTCAGCTATTTCTGAAGTTTTAAATTCTTTGACTTCCACACGGGATTCTGCTTGAAAAGTTCCGGGTGGCTCAAAAATAAGAGTGCTTGGTCCTTGAATAAAACTCATATTGGGTAGAACTTCTTGAGAACTGTAGAACTCAAATGAACTTCCCTCAACATTTTGCTTATCGACATGGTTAGTAAGCTTCTTGCGTTCTAGTGTACCCTTCAGCATGCTCACAACAGAAGAAACTGTGTCTACAGTAGGAACTGAAGTCTTGAAAGGAGATGTGGATGAATTGGATGGAGACATGAATGTTTCCAATTGGTTGGGATTCTCAATCATGGAAACATCACAGAAGTTGCTTGTGGTTGCAAAATCTTGTTTCATTCGACTAATATCATGTCCTGATGCATCTCGCGTGGCTTCCATACCAATTGATGTTTGGACATTTTGCATTGCTGCATACCTCCGCCTGCAATAGATATATTACATTACCTCAAACAGAATTTGCAGAACTATTTTTAAACTTACACCAAGTATTTTAATTATCGTCGGCGCTGGTGTGTGTGTGTGCATGCATGTGTCTGTACATAAAGGCATTGCAAGAATTCAAAACTGAGATTTCCAAGCCTCATCCAATGTGCAACAAGGAACTAAAAGCTACAATAAATCTAATGAAATATCAAAGGAAGCTTGCATGGTTGAACTCTACTTATGATTCTTTATATAGTCTAACAATACCTTAGTTCAGAGGATCGGCTTCTTGTCATGGGTTGAGAACTATGAAACCATGCCTGCATAATGGAAGAAATATGAAATCTCTACAGTACATGTCTTTGTAGGTTATGTGCGAAAGGACAGTTAAGACAGAACCTTAGCTAAATACAGATTTGTAGCTTGCATTCCTTTTGCCGGTGTACTTCTGTCAAATAAAGAAACCCAAGTTAATACTGATAATTCCATGGGACTTGAGACTAAAGCTCTCGCATCAGATGGTCGAACAATTACCAGAGTATGTCTATCCACAGATTCAAAAATATTTCAATGCATACAATTCATCAGCTGATTTTATTGTACTTCCATCCGGAAAGATCAAAATGGAAAGCAACAATATCTAGCTCATCAACTATTAGTACTATTAACAGAAGTCAAAAGCAACTGTTCAGGTTAGCTGTAAAGTCTCACATACATCTAAGTTGGACTAAGGCTCACTCTAGAATATCGGGCAACTAGAAAACCACCAAGGAACAAGAATTTGCAATGGATAGAATCAATGTAAAAGGAGTGAATATGATACGCTACTATAATAAAATATCAATTCTAATTAATATTAGAAGAGTTCACTTTTTGACTTTTGCCTAAGGCTCCAAAATGTCTTGAATATTAAGCCTAAGGCTAATATCCAAAATGCCTAAGGCTGCAAGATAATAATATTAAGCAACAGCTGTGGAATTGTGGATCATACTGTTCTTCAGAGTATTCCTAGGCGGGAGCTAAGAACACCATTGATGAGTTATGGGAAAATTAGTCCTAAACCCCCATTTTTTTAACACGTTTTGTGTTTACCCCCAACTTTTGAATCTTTTTAATTTGACCCCCATTCCATACTGCTTCCATCCCAAAAACGTCCATATTTACTCTAATACCCGATTTACCCTTTTGTTAGCAAGAACCAAAACCAAAAACGTTCCTCTTTGCTTCAAATTCCTCTCTTTCTCTTCAATCTTCTCATTCTCTCTCAAAAGAGAAAATTTTTGAAGAAAAAGAGATGTAAGTATGTAACAGAAGGGTAAATTTGGTATTAAAGCAAGTATGGATGGTTCTGGGATGGAAGCGGGCCCGAGTGGGGGTTCATTTGTGATGATTCAAAAGTTGGGGGGTAAACACAAAATGCGTCCATAACATTGGGGGTTAGGGCTAATTATCCCATGAGTTATTTATAGCATTAGTAGCTAATGGACACCCATTGCCAGTTGTTTTAGATTATATGTGAACATTCACTAAACCAAACACCTAATCGCGTTAGCCCCCTGATTTCTTTATTGAATTGTCTGGCAGCATGTTAGTATATGAAAAGCTTCAAAACAACTATATTGGTTATTTCACTGGCAACATGTCCTAGGTAAAGCTCTGTGATGGTTATATATTATATATTTTGTTGGACTTCTAGTTTGGATCCCTAAGGTTTGTCTTGGGATTTCACTTGCTGGGCGTGGTTGTCTTTACGCCCGTATAGGTTTTGCAGGTGTTAAATGCTTATGCGCACAGAGAGACAAGTAAAATCTGGGACAGGAGACAAGTAAAGTCTGGGACATTTTCAATTTGAGATTGGCTTTGGACAACTTTATAGACCTTTCCTTTAATTCTCACTTGAGTTGTAGTAAGTGTTACACAATACAGAACAATTTGGGGTTTGTAATATTTCTTAAAGACTTATAGGGACATTGGTCATGTAAATTTAAGTTTGGCACCATTTCAATTTTAATTAGTGCAAGGATTTATTATAGGATCTATCCAAATGATTTTAAGGTTGACAATCTTCTCTACCGCCAAAAATGTTACTAGTAAAAAAAAAGTATCTACCTCAGAGAGCCTTGGTTCTGTTCGCTTGAGAGCTCATCAACCATAGGCAAGTTTTGCGTAAATAAAACCTCATTGCTACCACGTTGTTGGCTAGTCAGAGATGCAAGTTCAGTTGATAATCTGCCTTTTGTGAAGCACGGTTAGAGGCCAACAAAGTAAACCAAAATGGTTTTCCAAAAGCACAAAAAAAGAAACTCGACACAATACACAAACACAAAGTAGCGATAACTGAAGTCATCCACTAAAAAAAAAGCTTGGAAACACACAAAAAGCGGTATTAGCATGAGTATACAGTAATGGGTGTCTAAACCGATAATTATACTAATAAATAATTTTATATCTGAAAGTCCCCTTTCATGAAAATCTTCCCCAAGGTTCCAAACATGGGAACGCCATAGACCTAGGTAGAAAAAACAAATCAACCAAAAAACTTCACCAATGCACCAATCGTGCAACAGGGAGATAGGTGGACACTTAACACTGCCAATTGCAGAAATCATAGAAAGTATTGACAACACATACACCGGCAAAAGATGTGTAAACAGACCAAAACTGCATAAGGTGAAATTAAATGACACATCAGCATTCACATGAAAATATGGGGAAGTTTGAAAAAAAGTAGCAGCTTTGCCTAATAGAACTACCAAAGAAATATATGGATGTAAGTTACTGAATCCCACCTCAACAATTCCATTTTGCCAATATGGCATAAGAACAAACACTCTTCCAAGTGATCATGTTTAGCAGTTTCCGTAGAAAAGTTTATAGGAAAAGCAGCAACCCGTGGTGCCGATAAGGCACAGAAAACACAATCGAAAGCATGGCCTATGGACTATAGAACTACATTTAGCTTCTTGGCCGATTCAAGTGCGACCATCACTATAGAGATGGACTTCTATTGCAATGACCATATAAGTTCCACAATCATTTCCTTGGCAAAAACTTTAATTCAAAGTTGCAGTAATCTTATATCCACATCGCGTTTAACAGATTGGAAAACGTATAAGACCAATTCAAAAGTGTGTTCTCTAATTGCATCCCAAACATGAAGGACTGAAAGCTCAAAACTAAGACCGTGGCCAGATAGACAAAACATATTGATATAAAATTATTTAAGTTGTTGGTAAGGAATTCAAAGCTCCCATCAGCACCCTACTCACCTTCGAGATGCTTGTCGAGTTCGATATGCCCTGCTTGTTGAATTGTGTCCATTATTCTGAAACCAAAAGTGGTCATGACATAAGTACCCATCAGAACAGAAACAAAAACACACAAACAAACAAACAAAGAAACAAAAAACAACAACAAAGAGATAGATAAAATCGTGCATAGAAAAATGCTAGGTCTCCATTTCAGTCTCTTCCGAAGCAACACAAACAGTAATTTTTCATTCATAAACATGAAAGATACATCATAACTATTTGAGTGACATAGATACCCTCCCAGTGGCGAGTGACAGGTAAGACTGTACATAGATCATTGTTTATACACAGTGCTAAAATGGTATCAATATACCATCAGAGAAATATGAAGGAAAATGAGACTTCTCAATTCTTTTTTCTTTTGTTTTGTGCATGCAAGTAAGAACTTTTATTGACCACAAAGAGGAAATGCTACAGCTACCTATTGAAAGATACTACAGTAGCTACCATAGGTAACTCAGGAAGCCTGAAAACAACAGCAGATTATAAAAAATTGTCATATTTAGTCTAGAGTATATCACATGCCATATATGAATACAGAAGCAGTTCTATATATGGCTCTAGTTTGGATGGTACATACAAGTAACCGACTTGGGTTGTTCATAATTCCCTGAGATATACCCAAGACACAGCACAAATACATCAGGGATGCCAAATTAGGAGAAACATGTTTCTTCATTCTTCCAATGTTTCCTTCTAAATCCATGTAGAAACTGTCTAATTTCCCTTTTCTATCACTATATAGAGGACTTAATTCGTGTTAAATAAGATTTAAAAGCGCCTTCCATAAATAAAGAGCAATGAGGACTAGTAAAGGCATATCCAATGAAAATGCCCAATCAAAAAAAAAGTGCCCTTTAGCACTTGTAAGGAGCTGCAAAGATGAAGGTCATATCACAAAACATCTCGTTGACAGAACAGAGTGATGAAGTTGAAGCAACCAGTTTGATTTGAAAAGTGGATGTAATTTTATCTTATTGTGAGACAATACAGCTAAATCATCCAGCTCTTTAACTTTGTCAGAGGCAATTAGTTGGGCCAGTCAAAAATAAACCTAGTTAGGATTGTTGCAAGCATGACCAGCCATACTACTAATACGGGATCTAACACAAGGTAAGTAACCCAACGAATTCATTACCTTCAACTTGGCAACTTGTAAACCCTATACTGACAGACCTTAACAAAGCACTAAATTGAAGATTATCTGCACTCTTGATCGTATTCAATCAGTAGTATTTACTGTAACAACTATCAATGGAATTTAGGCAAATAGATTGTGGAAAAATAATAGCATGCCTCTCCGTTAGTCAACCAAGTGTTGAAAAGTTCCTCGCTATCCACACGAAAGCTTTGAGAAAGATTCTTAAACCCGAGCATCTCCATGGTTGGTGCTGGCATTCCAATTGAATTTTCCATCAAAGACTTAAGAAATATCTCCTCACTAGAATTTCTAACGAAGTCCGAATAACCCCTTCCTTCCATGTCCATATTAAACAAGAAACTACTAACCACTCGTAATGGAAGTTAGACTGATCAGACTATTGAAAGCAAAGAATCCGTTGCTCGGAATAACCGACCAAACACTCTAGACATACCAAGACTATCTTCCAGTGAATCATTATCGAAACTGAGGACAAACAATTATTAACAAACACTTGTAAAGCGACAATTTATTAATAGAATAAAATATTTGTTCGTTGAGCCAAAAATGGAATCTACTGACTTTGTATGTTTTCAGATTCCTCAAACCTTAGAATTTGTCTTTTCTGGTTAAAACTAAATAATAACATTGAAACATTCTAATAAACTCCTGTAAAAGGGAGGGAAAATCTTTTTTTAAAGCCGACAAATAGTTTAGAGACACGTGGAAGCTGAACTGGAAAACTGACTTGGTCAGCTGCTCAAATTAATCTGGAATGTAACTCCAGAAAACCTTTGACAAAAAGATAACCAAATTTGTAAAAGTGATTAGGTAGGAAACTTTTAAGTGGGAGAAATAGAATGAGGATTAAACTGAAAATGTCTTCTATTTCTGTATTACACATTTACACCAATTTTTCGGAAATTTCACGATATTTAATTTACAAGACGAAATTTAGTTCACCAGTTCCAGGGGAAAAGCCGTCGTAGTCAGCATCATCATATAAAAAGAGAAATACGATAAGAGCGGTCAAAGACTTAATTTTCTACAAGTCGATATCCTAATCAGATGATTATATTACTACTAGTGACTTAATTAACACCAAAAGAGACAGGAATTAGTGTAAGCGTACCTAAGCAATTACCTAATCATGTTTCTTATTTAACTACTAATAGAAAGAAAATTACAAGGCAAAACCTTCTCAGTTCTCACACACACTAGTCGTGCTCACGAATCCCGATGATGATAGCTTAGCTTTGCTTGAGTTCAAATATGTGACTTCACATTTAGTCGGCTGACAGCAATTACTTACTCATTCGGCTTTTAATATAACGCATAAAAAAATGTCTGTGTTCAAACTTCAAAGCTCAAACAGTCAAACTATACTTGCACTTTTAACAGCAAAATTATTTAATAATGTAATTAACCCTGGTGATCGGAATCGATATGGTTCAAAGAAACTTATTATTATTGTAAACAACATGGAATTAATGGGAAAGTCTAAAGTTTAAACTCCATTGTTGTTGTTTAGCTTTCTGAGGGCAGTTTATTTCACCTTCTGCGCGTTTAAAACCCGAGATATTGGCAAGGCATCTTGAAACCCTAGTTTTTCAAAAAAAATGCGTTTTAAACGCTTTTAAACCCGTTTTAAATTTAAAAAACATTTAAAATCCGAGATTTTGAAAATCTTCCGTTTAAAACTTTTTTTTTTAACGCTAGAAAAGAAAAGAGTTTTGGAGTTTACCTTTTAAAGAGTGGGCGTTAGATTGACTTATTGAGACCGTTCTATTTTGCTTTAGACTATTAATAATTAATTGAAAATTTTAAAGTTATTAACTTATTTGTAGTACTTAATTATGCCATTATGGTTGGTAATTAGTAGTATCTTATTTTGAGTCGTGTTTTGACACTGAATCTAAAACTTCTAGTATTTAGATGAGTAATGATAATTTGATACTTTCATATATTTGAATTTTTTTTCATTTGTATTATTATTATTTTTATTTTATGTGTCTATTCTTTTTTCCACTCTTATAAAAAATCAAACTCCTTATCTATTATATTATTTATCTTCGATTTTTACCGTTTCTTTTACGTATTATACGTTTTAAACCCGTTTTACTATTTTAAACCCATTTTTTATGCCCCACGTTTTTTTACGCTTTTTTTTTTTTTTTTTCCGAGACGTTCCGTTTAAAACACGAACTAAATTTTTTTCAAGTACACCGTTTTAAACCCGTACCCGTACCGTACTTAGTGACAATGCCTTCTACACGACTACACGTGAAGAAAAGAGAATGGGCTAAAGTCAATAGCTCTTATTGAGCCCCAACTGGAAATAGCCCGTAGCCCCAATTGGAAACTCAAGCAAATGGCAGTTGAAAATTGAAAAGGAAGCACTGTACGTATTTTCATAAGAGCATAATTCGTGATCGTAGAAGTATGCTTCAACCACGGTCGACAGTCCCATTATCTTTTGTCAAATTAGAAAAGAGAAAAACTAACACCAAAAACGGATCAAAGAAAAGGCATGTCACAAATTGACTTCCTATATCACGGTGGTCAGTAGTGCAGCAAATGAGAAGTAAATTTAGGCATCTCTACATAGTACCTACTAGGGACTTCTCAGTCATGTAACAAGCAATACCAATAAAGTTTTACTTGCCAACAAAGATATATATACTTGGCGCGTAAGAATAGTAATCTTCGATGCTTGAAACTTGAGAGTCCCAGGGTACTAGGCCGAAAAAACTAAATAAATATAAAAATAAATAATCAATAATCAATAAGACAAATATAAAGGATGGCGGTGGACATACTTCAGAACCACTGCTAGTTCCCCAACTTGGTTATTACCATCCAAGTCCCGACAAGACCGCAACACATTCCCAGTCTCACAAGCACTGGTAAAATTTACACCTACCATAATGTGCTCAGTAACTACAGGAAATTAGAAACATTAATCAGTTACTAGCAACAAACAAGAACTTTCTTCCTAACAATTCCAGCCCATAATGATATTGGGATCAACTTCTATACGCTGAAAATATTTCTCCATACCCTCAATCTTTCTTCCTAACAATTCCAGTCCATAATGATATTGGGATCAACTTCTATACGCTGAAAATATTTCTCCATACCCTCAATGTCTGAGTTGGCTGCACAAGCAGACATCCGTATGCTAAGTGGGAACTTATTGTCTGCATGCGCACCATTCTCTATCATTTCTTCCATTAGGGTGTCCAGTTTTTCATACTGGCCAACCTCCCAGTAGAAGCTTAGCAATAAATCGTGAGGGTGTGGTGTCTTCACAAGGCCCAACTGCTTCATTTGCTGCATAAAAGCCTAACCTTTCTCAATGCATTTGGCATTAACATAGCAATGGCCAAGAGCATGGTAGACCGAACTTTTTTTATTTGCTTTGAAATGGTATCAAAATACTTCTCTGCTTGCTCAATGCCATGAACTTTTGAAATTAGGTCCAGCCTGCTAGGAGTGCCAGCCATGTCAACTTCTGCAAGGGGAATGTGCCTTTGGTCACTCATCCACTGCAATACCCGAAATAAATATCAATGGATAGGGTAACGAGATCTTTCTATTTTTATTGAAGTGGGATGCCTTCCATTATCTTCATATGGTTGCAGAGCAATACATCAATCAAATAAGATTCATATAGCGTTGCAGAAACAATTTTCAACATAGACGGAAGTTGGACTTTGTTGACATGGATTCAATCTGAGAAATTATCAAGATAGCTACTATCATAATAGCATGCCTCAAGACTTAAAATAAATTATTCAAAAAAAAAAAAAAAAAAGAGAAAAGCATTGTAAAGTCAATTTCACTTGGCAGTCCATTTCATTTCCAGATGGTTTACTTCCCATCTGGATGCAATAAAATGTTTTCAGATCAAACTCAAACATAAATTTTGATTCAAGAAAACAATAAAGAGAGGATGAACGGACCCAACATCACCTTCACCGCACATACGTCTCAACTTTTTAATTTGTTTTTGTTTTATATATATGTAATTGAGAACCCCAAGTTCCCAATGTCTTCAGTGTACAACTATAGTATAAAAAATTTCATATCAAAAAAACAAAAACCAATAGAAGGTATGCCAGAGTATGGTTGTAGCCTTGTAGGTTTTCGTACCCAGTTCGAAGGCAACAAAGAAAAATATGATAACTTTCATAAAACAACACCTAAATGTTAATTAGCTTCACAAAAAACAAACCAACTAAAAGATAAGGGAAATAAAATTTATCTAGAACATATTAACATGATTCCAACAAATGTAGTAATTAAACTACACTCGACTTCACCTGCTTCCTAACAAGAATCACATCCCTTTTTCACAAAAAAGTGAACCAAACAGAACTCAAACTTGGATTCTGAATTCAAGTGATTTTTTTGCAACCTTCATGCTCTAATTGGGAAAGAAAAATCAAATTTACCTCAAGAGCATGCTTGAATCATCTACAAACTATAAGTTGCTTAATAAGAGATATAAGCTCTGCTTTGCTAACACTTCTGCCTTCTTCAATCCATTGCTCAAGAATTGGAACCATTGAAACACTTTGATCACAAAATGGAGCAATTCTTTCGTACACAATTATATCTTGGCTTGACTTGGAGTTTGAAGTTAGGGTGGTTGTATCACTTGCCAAGATGGCATTCTTCATTGCCTTTATGGCTTGCGGAATTTGATTAGCTTTTATGTATGTACCCAGATATCAGTAAACCCCATGTACTTGCACTAGGTTTCTTCCCTTCCTCTATGGGTTTGCTCATAAGCCCTTCAGCCTTCTCAGAATGACCATTGCTGCAGTAAGTAGCAACAAGGTTTTTAGCACCCATTACGTCCTTCAGCTTTAGAAGATTAGCTTCCATCCTTTGCAATATCTTCTCCATACCGTTAGTGTTTGAGGCGGAAACATACGCACTCAAACAGATGGTATATATTAAGTTATCTTACCAAATGCCATTTTCTTTCATTCCATCCATTAAATTGTCTGCTTTCTCATACTGTCCTGCCTGAAAATATAGTTTCAGCAATGCATGGCAATCAGGTTTCCTTAATGACAATCCCAAGTTCCCAACTCCCTCATTTTCTGAAATAGTGTAAAAATACATATTAAAATAGTACTGACAACAAATGAAAAGAGAAGATGATGCATCTATGCTCCAGCAATGCTGAGACTTATGCTGTTTCATTTTCACTCTCATCACTTTCTTCGATATTATCAGAACGTTTACTTTTTTCTATCTCATTTGCCATGCTGACTTCTGCTTGTCTATTGGAAGTATAGATATAATCTAGCAGCCTCTCAATATCATCTGTTGGCATGTGACCAGGGGCCCCAAGTAATCTTACAAACTCCTCTGTTTTCACAGCATCTCCCTGCTGTTTCAAGTATTCCAAACAAGCACTCAGAGTATCACGATTTGGCATCCACCGTCCCCGTCTTGCTGGGAATGCTGATTCCACAGCCTTCAGTGCCTTGGGAAGTTGATTAGCCTGAACATAACCAGTTGCCAAATGATCCCACGAACTTATAAAAGGTTTCTTCCCTTTCTCAATCGTCACGTTCATAAGCTTTTCAGCCTTTTCCACAAGTCCGGTTTTGCAGTAAGCAACAACGAGCAAGTTAGGAATCCGGAAGTCGTACAAATTGTTTCCAGATTCCCATTCTTCTAGAATCTTTTCTGCACCCGCCATATCATCCAACTTCAGAAGCGAGCCTATCATGCAAATATAAGCTTTGTTATTTAGTTTCTCCAATGACTTGTACAGTTTCCAAATCCTGCGCACATCCTCTTTGTTCCTTGCGCTTGCATATAGTGTAAGGAGGAAATTATATGCAACCTTCCGTTGTATCCTGGTGATTGATTTCTCTGAATTCTTCAGCATTTCTAAAGCCTTGTCAATAAGCCCAACTCTGATGTACCCATTCGCAGCAATGGCATAACAATCCCAGTCCATAATGATGTTGGGATCAACTTCTATGTGCTGAAAATTTTTCTCCATCCCCTCGATGTCCGAGTTGGCTACATAAGCCGACATCCGTATGCCAAGTGTGAACTTGTCTGGGTGCACACCGTTCTCTTTCATTTCTTCCATTAGGGTGTCTAATTTCTCATACAGTCCAACGTTAGAGTAGAGGCTTAGCAATACATTGTAAGAGCGTGTTGACTGCGCAAGCCCCAACTGCTTCATCTGTTGCACGAAAGCCTCAGCTTTTTCAATGGATTTAGCATTAGCATAGGAATTGAGAAGGGCATTGTAGACTGGGAACTTTTTAATTTGTTCTGAAATTGTATCAAAATACTTTTCTGCTTGCTCAATGCCATGAACCTTTGAAATCAGGTCTAGCCTGCTGGCAACGTCAACAGTGGAAAGGGGAATGTACCTTTGGTCGCTCATCCATTGAGATATCTGAAACAAAACTCAAGCAAAGCATACCAAGATTATCTATTTATATCTTTGTTATTATTTATTATTATTAGTATTACTACTAGTTTACTACTGCTAGTATTATTGTCACTATTATTAAGATGGAATACCCAACCAAACCTAACTTGATCTAACATAACAAAGCGACATTTCTAGATTTTGATAGGCAACTTCATCCCATCATTGATTGAAAACACAATAAGTTCATTAGGTACTCGTCATCAACTGTGAATTGTTTTCTTAACAAACTAGTAGAACCCAAGGGGAAGAAGAAAGGGAGGGCGGCTAAGGGTGGTCATATAACAGGATCATCGATAGGAAAGTAGTCTAATATCCAATGCTCACATAAGATTAGTAATAACCACCAATTAGTAATGTATAGTTTCACTCAAAATTAAGCCAATATTTAGGGAGAAGATGCACTGAGGAGTGATACATGTAGATTCTTGTAATAAGGAATGCATCAAAGTATCAAACTATTCAATTGGTTAAATGCAGCGATGAATTCATATCCGCCAGTCACCACACATACATTTCATCATTTTATATAGATGTGTTTGACATCCCCCAATCCATTATTATACATGAATATAGAAAATGGGGAAAAAAAACGACAGCCAGCAAAAGGTATGCCAGAATACGGGTTTCAACTTGTCGATATCATTAAACACCTAAATTTCATTATGCTTCTAAAATATAAAAGAAAAACCAAATAATCCTAAAAATGTGTTTGGGGCTTCATCTTTTCTAACAAAATCATTTAAACTTGACGACCGACATTAAAGTAATTTTTTGCAAGCCCAATAGGCTGAAAAATGAAAGAAAGAAAGAAATGACATAATTTTTTTACCTCAAGAGGATGCTTGAACCGTCTATAAGCTTTAAGGTCCCTAATAAGAGAAGTTAGTTGATCTTTGATAACACTTGTTCCTTGTTGAACCCATTGTTCAAGAACTGGAACAGCTGAAACCCTTTGATCACCTAATGAAGCAATTCTTTTGAATAAATTAGTACCATGGCATGTATCAGTTGTGTAGAACAAAGCCCTGGAAAGGCTAGGTAATACTAATATAGGGTTTGTTAAAGATTTGAATCCATTTGAAATGAGATCAAGTTTCATTTCTTCTTTCTTCTTGAGAGAGGGTTTGAGAGCGGTTTTATACCAAGTAAGGCTTAAAACATGGGCTTTTTCTGTTGGGCCGGATTTGGGCCTGGCTTCACCTAAAATGGACTAGTATACCTAAAATATCCGGGCCGTTACAAATAGTCCATTTTAGGTATACTAGTCATTAAAATGGACTAGTATACCTAAAATGGACTATTTGTAATGGTAACTTCACGATCAATTAATGTTGGAAAGGGTGGTAGGGTTCGAATTTTTCAATAGAAGAATATGAGGCATTGTGCAAAGCATTGGTGGATGTCGGTGAGGATTCAGTTGTTGGAACATGCCAAATTGGAAAAAAGTTTTGGGAGCAGATACTGGACGCGTTTCATGAGATCTTGAATTACTAAACCATTCAAAGTTCGAAGGAGATAAGTGATCAATGGGGTGTAATTCAACTCGTAGTCAACAAGTTTTGCGGATTTCTCAGTCAATTAGAAGTAGTAAATCAGAGTGGAATGAACATGCAAAATCGGGCAAGGCATTTGTTTGTTTGAATGTATATAGTTTGTGTATATGTCTTTGATGAAATGTCACTCAATAGGAGTAGGGTAATACTTCATCTAATATATGTACTGTGTGTATGGTTATTGCTCTTGTCGTTGTGATACTAATCAGTTGAACCTCATAGTGTGTTTTTTGTCATTGTGGTAGTTTGTTTGCAACTAATTTTACTATCAAGGGATGCTATTAATCACTAGACAATTCTTTTGAGTTGTTTTGTATTTTTTTTTAGATCATGGAGGCAAAACGTGTTTACGCTAATGTTCAAGGAATACATTCAAATTCAATACTTGTTGGGAGATATTGAAAATTACTCCAAAATTGAATCAGTTGATGACGAAAAATGAAATAAGTATCAACAAATCAAAGAAGTAAGAGTCACCATTAGACCAAATGGTGTCCGAAGACTCTTCATCTTCAAATCCCACTACTCCGGGATCCACTAACTCTTGTTCACTAGCAAAAATTTGCTTGTTGTTACTATACTTCTTTTGGAATTTATTTGCTAGCATTTTCTATCTCACTGGTTATTTTCTTCTAGCTTAGACCGTATTCACTGTATGGCAACATTACAATGAGGCATTAGTGTTAATAGATGAGGCATTTGTGTATCAGGGAAAATAGTTGTCAACAACAGACAACACATGCAATTGAAGTTTTGAAACTTGTGGAAGCTTTCAAAAGAGCGAACTCAACTGAGCTATATATGGATAAATTGTATGGAACTATTTAAGTTATTGAACACCAGAGGACACAATAGTTAATAAAATTAAAGCAAAAGAAAAAAGATTATTCCAAATCCACTAACAAGCTTTATAAGTCACAACCTTGATGCCATTGCTCTAAGATTAACAACAATATAAAAAGTAAGGACCAAACTAAGCATGCCGAACACAAAGGTTAACAACTCTTGATGCCATTGCTCTAAGATTTTCCCTGGCAGATGAAAAAGATGCTCCTCTTACTCTTCCCTCTGCAATCAAATATAGTCCTCATCATCATCGTCAGAAATGTCACCCCTCCTCTACCATAGATGCTCAATAAGGTATTCTTTAATTGTTCATGTGTTGCCTTGTTATGAATTTGTTGTAGACGTGATAAGAATTGACACAAAACAAGCTCTCATTTTTGCCCAAAGCCCTCAAGTTGATTAAAACTAGTGTAGTCATGTGGGTCCATAGCAAACCTCATATTTGATTCACGTTGATCTTCTATGATCATATTATGCAAGATAATGTAATTAAGTTTTCATGATCAAAGCCAAGTCTTCTTTACTCCATAAGTGCACTGGATTTCTGATAATTGCCCAACAAGATTGAAGCACCCCGAAAGCTTGCTCGACATCCTTTCGAATGGCCTCTTGCTTTCTTACAAAATATTTTCGTTTATTCCCAACTGGTTGAGATTTGCTTTGGATCAAGGTTGCATGCATATTCAGGATATATACCGGCCATCTGATAGGTAATATCCCATGTGATATGCATGACCATTCACCACAAAGTTGCAAACAAGAGCTCTCCCATTGATAACATCATTGAAAAGTGGAGAACGATCCAAGACATTAATGTCATTATGAGATCTAGGAATGCCAAAAAAGGCGTGCCATATCCATAAATCTCTGGAAGCTATTACCTCTAATATCAGAGTATCTTCTTGCTTGTGACCGACGTGGGTACCATGCCAAGCAGTTGGACAAGCACGCCATGTCCAATGCATACACTCCAAACCGCCGAGCATTCCAGGAAATCCCCTCTCCTCCCCTTCTTTAATTTAGTAGGTGTTGAACATTGGCTTCTGTTAGTGCTCTCATATATTCTTCTGCATATAGCTCAATTACAACTGAGCAAATTGCTTAAGGCTCTCCAAGATAATACTTTTCTCCAATTTTGAATTGTTCATCGATATGATTTGCTGGACTTCCAAAAGCAAGCATTCGGATAGCGGCTGTCACCTAATTAACACGAGAGTGAAAATAAAATAAAATAAAATAAATGAAGATAGATATATTAAACAAATCACTTGAGTCAATGCACCGGGGAGTGGGAAAACATACAAAGAAACACAACCAACTAATTTAAGTCTTAATAATTTAGTCGCTTCAACTAAATGATAATACATGTACTCACCTTGATCTTCGATGTCAGGCTCGGTCGTCCTATAACATCATTTTTCTAAACAAAATATTGGTCTTGCTTTTCAACATAAGCAAGTATGCGAAGAAAAAGCTTCATGCTCATTCGATAACGACTACAAAAATCAGCATCCAAGTATGTTGAATTCTCAACAAAGTAGTCCTGCTCCAATTGATAAGCAGTACAAACTCTTGCACGACGTTTACAAATCCTCCCAAAAGTAGACCCACAGTGTTCACCCTTCTGGTTTTGCATCTCCATGAAACATGCATTGGTTCTTATATGATGATGAAGGAGCGCCACCACTGAAACTACAACTTGGTTGAGAATATTTTGATATTTGTCAAATTCATCATCCGATGAGGAAGAGTCGGAGGAAATGAGAGCGAGAGAGAGAAGATGAACCAGGGTAAAGTGGCATGGAAGGATGTCTACTCACTCTGCAAAACACATGACATAAAATGCATATTACTTTTAATCATTTAACAAATGGATAAAAAAAATAAAAAATAAAAAACAACTATAGAATTCACAATTGTATATGACCATTAGTCCAACTAAAGGAAAATATCGCATTTTGCAGTAAATTTCAAAAGCTTCAAAGGACATTCGGTTCTACGCAGACGCAAAAATCATGGCATTCCACATAGCAACACTCTTTAAGCCTACTGATTCAAGTTTATAGTTTATTCTGATTGCAATAACTTTAAGCACAAATACCCATAAACTAAACAAAGTCGTAAACACTCTTAAAGAAACAAGTTTCACATTTTTACAAAGTACTACTCAAATTCTTCACAGTATAGTGTATAGTGCGAACTAAAAGTAGCATAACTTCCAACTTGCTTAAAACCACCAATTCAACTCATAGTAGTATTCAAATCGAAGCCACTTCATCCCAAATATAAATAAATGTGAAGAGGGGGAGAAGAAGTGATTACATAATTTTTTTTTAATAAAGAGCAACAATGGTGAAGAGTGCTCCCACCACAATCGAGCAACTGGCTATTTTTTTGCTTCATGTGAGAACAGGAATGGCTAGTTTTAAAGGCGTACGTTGGTGATGCCCTAAGAGTAGTTCTACTTAGACTCCCTCATTGGGACTCCATTTCCTACCTATCATCCAAATCCTATTTTCTCTTTTCAAAATTCAAATAGCAAACGTCGAAACAAATTAATAACAAATAACTATTAAAAAACTCAAAACAAAAATAGTAACAAATAAATCAAAAGACTTGCCTATATTTCCACAAACAAATAAACGAATAATAATGATAATAATAATAATAAACCTTAACGCCCAAAAAAAGTTGAATTGGGCGCCCAAATGCGGAACAAATCATTGTATTTTTTGACATTTATATACACCATACATATGAACCATTTTTCTGGTACTTTTTGGGCATTTTCACCATTTGCCTAGTTCATCTTCCTCCAAACATTTGTTCAAGTCAACAGATAGAAAACCATACAACTTTTTTTTTTCTTCATTCGAAATTAATATAAACTAAAGTGATAAAAAGTAGAATGGATTAAGAATGAGGAAGGTGGACTTTTTGGGTATTGTGTGTGTGTGTGTGTGTGTGTGTTTTAAATTAAATTGAATTTAATTATTATTAATTCTTTTTAGTTTGAAAGTGGAAGTTTTATTGATAACAAGTTTTATAAATAATTAAGACAAACGTGCAACAAGCTATGCCGGAGGTCTTTTTAAAATGGCAAATCATATCCTCCTAAATACAAACTTATTAGAACCAGTTGTCATTAGTTACTGTGCACAACTTTCTACAATGTCTTAAAGAGCCAAATAGACTGTTGTGCCAAAAAACCAAAAGTGTTGAAACAAAATAGAATAAAACAATGCTGGTTAGCCCTACATGTGTCTTCATGTTTGATCTACTACCTGCTTCTCCCATCTCAAAGTCCTAATTCCCAAGCTGCTTTATTTTGTATTTTCTTTTCTTTTTTTGTTTTATTTGTTTGTGAAAATATAGGTAAGTTTTTTGTTACTATTTTGGGTCTTAGTTATTTAATTGGGTAAGTTATTAGTTGTTTATTTGTTTATTTATTTTTGGAAAGAGAAATATAATTTGGATGCCTACACGTAAGATATGTATGCCCTAGGGAGTCTAAATAGATTTTTTGAATTGAATAATTTGTTTAATAAACACTTCCATATTAAGAGTCCTTTTAAATAAAAGATAAAATTTTAAAACTTCAACTAAAATTGCTTGTTTTAGAGAAACTTGAGTGGAAATAGAATAATAAATACAAAGAGGCACTTGCTTGTTACTGCAAATCTAAGATATTTCTTTTAGATCTTGCAACTTAATCTGATGATTTGTTCCCAATTCTAGACAATAAAATAGAGAGAGGCGAGGACGAAGAAATGGGTAAAATTTTAGTAAAAGTAAAGCTGAAGAAGGTCTAAATACATGTGGTGAAATTGGAATTGGTACTACATTATTTTAAGGTTTGATTTGTCTTTTTTCTATTATGTCACATGTCCTTACATGTGATACTCCTGGGCGTAGTCTGAATAGGGGGATGATGGAAATGTGCCTAGCCCAAGTATATATGGGTGACAGTTGCGCCATGGTGTGATCCTACTTCCCTTAGGCGGCTGTCCAAATATCCTGGCTATGAGTAATTGATCTTCCAAATCCAAACGTCGAGGCCTTTTCAAGCACAATTGGTTGTGGAGTTTGTGAGAACTCCACAGTTAAGCGTGCTTGGGCGGGAGTAATTTCAGGATGGGTGGCTTCATAGGAAGTCCCATTTGGACCACACTGTCGTAGGTGCACAGTAGCTAATTGGGGATAGTATCAGCGTGTTAGGTTGGGGCGGGTTGTTACAAATAGTATCAGAGCCGAGGATGACTTGATCTTAAAGTGGTGGGATTGTGATATCCCTAGGAGTGGCCCGGGGAAAGGTATGATAGAAAGGCGCCTAGCCCCTAGTATGGGTGGCAGTTGCACCATGGTGTGATCTCACTTCGCTTAGGCGGTTGTCCAATGATCCTGGTTATATGTAATTGATCCCTCCAAATCCTAATGTTAAGTCTTTTTCAAGCACAATTGGTTGAATGGTTGTTGAAAGCTTCACAAATAAGTGTGCTCGGGCAGGAGTAGTTTTCAGGATAGGTGATATGACCTCCTAGGAAGTCCCGTCTGGACAAAACCCTACACTATTGGAGGTCCGCAGTGGCTAAGTGAGGTCAATATCGGCATGTTAGTGAAAAGTGTGTAAAACTTGTGTTTATTTGATTTGTCGTTGTTTGTTTTATATTTCTTTGCAAATCTTTACCTAGTCTATTAAATATATTGATTAGTATAGTGACAAGCAACTAAGGTATCAATCCTACTCTAAATTGTAATTGTGTAATTGTTAGTAATAGAATCTCATCTAAATTACTCTAATGATGGAAGTAAAAGATGTGGTTAAGTACTAATGATTATGTGAGTGATGGACTTGATTTGAGATTTAAACTATGCATAAATTAAATAAAATAAAGATATGAATATGAATCAAGAGAGAGAATATCTTCCCATGGAGAGATGAATCCACCAAAATCTTAGAATTAGTTTAATAAATCAATCGATCAATTATGCTTAGTAAAATCACAAATAGAAACTCGATCAGTATAAGTATAAACCTAATGCTCATAACCACCATGATATTATTTGGCTTTCAACGTATTTTCTACCTTACCATCAAGTACTTCTTCAATCTCCAATAATATCTTCTATCTAACCAAATTGTGCTTCAAGTGCTATTCAATATACAATTTTAAGTGTCATAGAAAATCCACATGTGGCATTAACCATACAACTAATATAGGTTCCATAAAGAATTAATTGTCACACTAGAACAATTAAAACTATAAGAAAATAATGTAGGGTTTGTAGTATTTGGCTCTATACAATCATGATTGAATTACCCTAATATATCATAACCTCCGTTAGGAGTGTTAGATCAATAAATGAATAAGAAGAAACTCAATGGGGGATTCACACTAAAACATGATAGAAAAAGAACTAAACTAAATCTTCTCCCCTCCTAAAATAAGAGAGATTAGCTCCTCATGATATGCTATAAACATAATATGAAAATGAATAATCTTTATTGATGGTAATAATAGTGAAAAAGGTTTTAACTTTTTTCTATCCTAATTCTAGACCTAAGATACAAACATAATACTTCCAAGATAAGTAAAAAAACTAGGGTTTTTGTGCCTTATATCATGGCTTACACGTTCGATCTAGATAGATATGCAATTACGCATTTTATTCGGTGTCAAACTCTCTGGAATAATTCTAAAAGCAATACTGGAGAAGTTGGGTCCGGTTGCACAAAAGTTAGATGATAAGTAATGATTGTGATATGATTGATGTACAAAATAGTAGAACGATAGATTGCATGTGAATAAATAGTACTTATCAAGATATGAACCTCTCTAAATCATGTGATAGAGGGAAGAGTAGTCATGTTCGTACCACTCTAGCCGTACACTACTTGAATGCAAGTTTAGATTAGAATTGTGATTTTACTAGTGAGAGCAATATGATGTGAAAACAGTAGATAAACAGTGAATTAAATGATGAGGAAAGATATTAGAAGGGGTTTAATCCGCCACGCGATTCGATTGACTATAGTTAGTATCGAATCGCTTATTTTAATCCCTAGCCAACACCAAGTCCTCTCGAATCGAGGTTTTACTAGCATAAGAGTTTAGCTCCACCACAAATCTCTTTGGTGGTGGTTCTAAACTCTAGTTCTCCATTTTTAGCTCTATCTCTAGACACTCACAACAAAGAACTTGACGTTCTTATTGCAAATAATACTAACCAGTGGTTAATCATCCTCACATGGCTTCATAAACCTCCTCTAAAAGAGGTTTAACCTTATGTCATTGGAATCATGCTAACTAAACAATAATAATAAGACATAATGTAAAGAAGAACATAATATTAAAGAACTAAGCTTTTATTGATGGGAATTAATGGAGGCTACAAACTAAATTATTCTAACCTAAAGAAAGTAAACCTAATTTTAAACTAAACTAAACTAATAAACTAAAGGGTTGAGAGAAAAGAAGAGGAGAGGAGTGTTTAGCCTTAACTATCTTTATATAGGAGAGGGTTAGGATTATATTTTCGTGCATGGGTCAAAAAGGGAGACTTTGGGCCTCTAATGTGAGCCCAAAGTCAATTAGGTTAAATCTAAAGAGGTCACAGCTGCTGGAAATTACTTCCATGCCCTTTTTATCCACTTTTACAGCTTTGATTAGAGCAAGACTAGTTCTATTGGAAATCCGGTTCTGAGCCGGTTGTTTTGACATAAAGTAGGCCCAATTCTGAGGTCAGAGTCCAAAGATACGGCCTGTTGAAGTTCTATTGACTTTTATATTCTTTTTCTACCCGGATTGACTTTGACTTCCCAGCTTTGATTGGGCTTGAAAAAGGATTTTCTTCATGATTCTTGGGTTTTAAACGTAGAACTTCTTCAGCAATCATCTTGACTCGTTTTCCATGCAAAAGTAGTGCCTTTAGTCACCTAATCAGCTTCAAGTCCTAAAATGCACAAAAACACGTAAACAGTACTAACTCTCATTTATTTTAAACATAATTGGCATAAGTAGAATACTATTAAGGGGTTTAAACTGCACTTTTTGGTGCTTATCACACCACCCCCAAACAGCATTTTGCTTGTCCTCAACCAAATATGAGAAATAAAAACAGATAAATGGCAAAAAATGTGGTCTTAACTAATCTCGTTTCGCAAAGTGCGATTGCATTAACCATATGCAATAAGGCCTTAAACCACTAGGAATTCCCTAGTAGACGAGTTATAGCCTCGTGAGAGTTTTCCAAATAAGGTACTCACAAACTTCATTTATACTACAACGACTAAGAGATAAAAGTAAAATTTCCTAATTAATATCAGATATCTATACATCTCAATGACAAAAATACTCTGATTTTTTCACTCAAGTTAGCTCACTCCAGTGTGCAGTAGGCACACGTTTTCTCACAATCTCAATAACGTCCAAAGGAGTCGAGGTCGATCAATCACATCTACCACTTACTATCACACCAAATTAATCATAATTGAGCTAGATGTCTTTATTAGGTGATACGGAGCTGAGGTGATGGTTTAAGAAGAAACAGAATGGATATTCAAATAAATAAGTCTGAGATAATAGGGTTTTCAATTATATGTAACTAGAGAAAATCTTGTTCTTATTTTGCTTCTACACTTAGTTTCCATCCTTAGCCTTTTTATTTTGGCTTTTTAACTCTTTTTATTCTATTTTTTTTGGAGTTTTTATTTTATTCTATATTTTTTTCTTTTCTTTGGATGGATTTTTTTTTTTTGAAGCAACTAACTAAATTTTTGGTTTTTCACAGGTCTTTCTCTTTATTTTCCTTACTCATCCTATTTCTCAGACTCATTCAAGATAGGTAGGCTTATTATTATTATTATTATTTTGGTTTAAAAGATGGGTAAAGTATTTGTGGTTGTGAAAAGGCTAATGAAAGGCTCAGTGGGGCGACTAGCAGATAATTATTTATAGGTATGAATTTTTAGTTATATTGATCCAAAGAGGGCCTAAATTCTTGCTTAGGATATGGTATGGTAATAAAGCAAGTGGATGTGTGATTTCTCTACTCAGATTATATGTCTCCTTTGTGTCATCACTTAAATACTCACTCATATGATACTTTTAGGCTAGAATCTCACAAGATATGTAAAATTAAGTAGTCTAACCTAGGTCTCAGAAAAATACTGCCAAGTACATTCATATATGCTCATGCAAGATGTTAATGAAAAGATGTAATGACTATTACATACATATTAACCTACGTTTCTAAAAACTACGCTTAATTTTATTGCTACTTGAGATTTCTAGACTAATATCATCATGGAAAATGAAATAATACCATTATCCTAAGTGCATAGTATAAACTATTTTTATGTTTTTTCTATTTTTATATGACAAATAATACGTAATATACAACCTAATATGTGTTTAAATATTTACAACATGTTTCTATACCACCCCTAAACAGAATCATATTTTGTCCCCAAAGTATGGAATGAAAATAAAGGATAGAGAGTACCATAGAAACGTGCATGTAAAAGAAAGTTAAATGATATAAAATATAAAGAATAAAATGCAGATGCAACTCCTATATGAGTTCCATCCATTATGGAGATAACTAGAATTAAAAAATCGTTTTAGACATAAGCGGACACTAACAAGAATTATAAATATTACCATATATAGTTGAGGTAATCAGGCATTATCCTCCGTTTGCTCCTTACTTGTGAAATGAGGCTCCTTTAAGTCTTGATTATCTATGACTACTTTCCATGCCTTCATTCTATTTTCATCTACCCTAGCCAACCTATTTAGTGCAATTTGGTTGGACGATAGGGTATATGGGGCTACTAGGTGAGGTTGGAGGCGCCAGTCTGGCCAAACCATAACACGTAAAAAACGGACTATAGCATTGGTCATGCGCATTATATCAACCTTGACCCAATCGATGAAACGTGTACAGAATTCTGGGAAAAAGAAAGCCATTATACGTGTGACTGTGACTGGCATAAGAAGGTATTGATGCCTTACAGTCTGTGCTCTTGCAAGACCAGCCACTATGGTTTTCGATATATCATAATACCATCGTCCCTCTGCTAAAGCAATGAAGGCGTTGCATGCGTGGGAATCCGTAGATTTGAAGTGCCAATCTCCTAGGACATTAAGCTTAAGGAAAAGCATAGCAAAGCCTGTATTTAGGGCCATGCTTCCTAAGGATACATTACGTTGGCCTTGGTGTTCTACTTGATGAAATATACCTACACCATAGGTCTCGTGGAAGTGTACCCAGTCATAATGGTTGTCATTATCATCTATATAATCAATTTGGAATTTCTAAGGCATATGCAATTAAGTACTTAGTCAGTAAACAAAGTTTGTCATCTAACGTCACTATGAGTCCATCTTCTCCATGGGAGCGTGTAAAGAATTCAACATGCTCATAAAAATATTTAGTAAGGGTAGGAGAATAAATTTGATCAAGTCTTACTAGTAGGGTTTCCCATTCGTGCTCCATTACAATATCATCAAAGTATGCACCGTACTTATTATTGAGAAATAGGTCCTCAATAGACTGTTCCGGTATAATTGTTGGAGTAGACATAGCAAACAAGTAATGAAATTAAGTACTGGAAGTGTTAGAAGAAGAACCTGGAAATCTGAGCCTGGAAGCTTGCGGTAAGGGCACGCACGTGCTTGAGAATTACCTTCGGAGGGCGCGGGGCGCGAGTAAGTAATGTTGATACCAAATTTATACGAGGGCGGTGCGCGCTTGGGTTGCTCTTGTGGAGGGCACGTGCACGCTCTGAGATGCAGCGTTGTGTTTAGGGTTTTCAGTTATGAAAGAGCATGCCTAGAGATTGTTTTTATAGTATTTGGTTGCTAAGTCTAAGGCCAGATAGTTGCTAAATAAAAAGATGTGAAAAAAACATATTTTTAGAATAGTTTCCTACACATGTATTCTATTTTTGATTTGAGAATTTCTATATATGATTAGCTTCTGAAATTCTAAGAAATTTTGATATTCTACGAAATTTTAGGTTCCTAATTACATTATGGATACCAATTGAATGAAACAAGACCCATGGGTTGCATATAATGGGTTTTCTCTTTTAGATTAGCTTTTGAAATTCTGCGAAACTTTGAAATTTCTCGAAATATCAGGTACCTAATTACATTGTGGATCCCAATTAAATTAAACAAGGCCCAAGGGTTCATATATATTTGGCCCAAAACTTATAAAAATGTGTTTAAGGCATGCAATTTCATACGTGCACGTACATTGTGCTAAATTTAAATATACCACCCCCAAACAATTTGAGAGGGGGGGGGGGGGTTTCATGAAATAATAAGTAAAATACCTAAACATGCTAAATTGCAACAGAAACTATATGGTAAAGAATATGTGATTAATTATGCATTAAATTTAACAATCCGTGCATAGTAGAGCAATCACATAAACAAATAAATACTAACTACTTAACTAAAGAAAAATGAAATTAACAATTAATTAAACTAAAGTACTGAAACTAAACAAATATGAAAATTAAATAGTTATTACAAAACAAAAATAAAACTAAATCAATTGCATCACAACAAAACAAAAAAAAATAAGCTATCCCTGATAAGAAGATGGTCCAGAACCATCAAAAGGATGACGGCTGACGATGTTCACGTCTAGAGTCAGAAGAAGAAGGTGAACCTCCTGGATGGGGCAAACGTCTCAAGACCTCGGCCTAAAAAGCTGCCCGCGCTTCTTCCATATTCTCTATAATATTAAGCATGTCAGCGTGGTTGTCAGCTATGGTTCGAATGTTATGCTCTAAGGTTTGGTGATGACGTTGAATGGAACCCTGGCGCTTCTGTATTGATTCATAGAGCGTAGATAAGGTTTGCTAATGATCATAAAATGTATGCATCTCGCTATGGAGTAGTGAAAAATGTGCAAAATCAGAAAAAGCACGATCCATAGCATTCTCAGCAAAACAAACAGGATATTCATCCTCCTCATCCTGATATATACCATCAGCTCTCTTTTCGGGCAATGTCCAATGCCTTTGAACACAGTCACTATACGCCTTTGCGTTTGAGTGAAGCTTAATATGAGTCCTAGGTGACTCAGGCACGCAACCCCAAGATAACATAATCTTAGTAACTAAAATAGGTAGTGGTGTAGTGGTTAGGCCTTCAGCCATAAGCTCTTCACGCAGAAAATCAATGAGGCAAAAATCATACCTCCTATTTTGCAAAACCAAAAGGACGTGCAAGAATGACAAGCTGATGTCACTCAACTTTGAGGTGCTATAGATGTTCTTGCCTAGCCACTGTGTCACAGCCAGCTGGTTAATCCTAAGTGACTATTGCCTGGCACAGTGAGAACGATCGTTATATCGACCCTCGAGCAGCGTCTCTAACATCAACTGATGCACTCCATCAAACTGGGATCTCTGTAAGGTCAGGGTGACTTGTTTTGCGGGTATCCCAGTGATGGATGCAAGCAAATCATGCGTCACATCCATCTGAACTCCGTCTAAATCCACAAACAGCCTCCCTGAAGGAGTTATCCTCTTATTACGATAAAATTTTAACACCAAATCCTCATGGTAGTACTCATCAGTAGAGTACCACATTCTATCCCACCCTTTAGCATGTATCTAAGTGCCATAAAATTGCTGGAATATCTTCGCATTAAGTGTGAATTCCGGCATAATTTTTGCTAGTCGGGCCATTGTATGGTTGAAATTTGAATACGGGTAGGGGTATAAGTAGAGGATGATTAGGGGATGATTAGGGGAAGGTGCTGTAAAAAACTTGTTAAGGTTTGTTTCGATGAAGGCGTGCGACATGCTTGGATTTAGGTTTTAGTAGGCACAGGTCGTGCTGGGATCGATTTAGCTCATATCTAATTTCGTTTGGGAAGATAAAGTGAATGGGCCGGTGCGCAATGTTAAATGGGGTGGTCGGTGGGGTGCAAATATCGTGGGTTGGGTGGAAAAATGAATTTTGGCCCAAGCCCAAATCTTTTCTAAAATACCCATTATGTCCTGATGCGTCGTAAAACTTAAAAATAAGATTCCTGATTCGTTAGTGGTCCGATTTTTGCGAATGAACTATGAAAACAATCAACATGAAGAATGTTATGTAATGATTTAAAAAAAACTCAAATCTAGCCGTGGGTGACATATGAAATAGTTGAAGAACGCTTCAAAATGCGTAAATGGCATAAGTTATGAGGGCGAAAGAAAATATAGAAGACTAGATTGTGTCACACGAATCTAAATTAATGACTGAATGGTAGCATAAACGAAGATAAGAAGTTGAGAGAACAAGGTGGCGTGATTACTCGCCCCAAAACAAAATTTTGAAATAGGATGAAATTTTTTGTTGTGGTGAAAAAGAAAGTCTTTTAAAGTCAGATACCCTAGACTTTCTAATCTATCTAATATTCATGGGTTTTATAGTTTTCTATTTTTTATGGAAAGGATTTTTGAAAATAAAAGAATAAAACAAGTAAATATGTAAATCACTCCATAGAGAAACACAACTCAAAAGAAACGAGAAAAAGTGCAAGAAAGGAATACGTGAATTACAATAATGTGGACTAAGGATCCGGCACTTACAACCACACACTCTGAAAGGAGGGTCCGGTTACCTCAATGGAGTACTCCCAAAATATAGAATATGGATAGGAAGTACACCAAGCATAGAGGGTTAGTCCTCATAAACAGGGTCTTCTAGAAGGGTTTTTTCTACAGCAGGCACGAACGTAATTCATGGAAATGTTTTAAGCGTTGGCCATTTACTTGAAAGTTACTGTTGTTTTTGGGATTTACTGAAGTGATTGCCCCGTGAGGGGTGACATCAGTAACTCTGAAGGGTCCTGACCAACGTGTTTTTAATTTACCAAGAAAAATATGCAAACGTGAGTTATATAGCAAAACTTTTTGGCCAAGATCAAACTCTTTACGAAAAATACTTTTATCATGAATACGTTTCATGTTAGCTTTATAATCCTTCGATAAATCGTAAGAATCTCTACGGATTTCTTCTAGCTCATTTAATTGTAATTTGCGCTTGACACCAGCGGCGTTAATGTTGAAATTAAGACTTTTAATAGCCCACAGGGCACGGTATTCCAATTCAACATGCAAGTGACAAGGTTTACCAAAAACTAAGCGGTAGGGGGACATACCAATAGGTGTTTTAAAAGCCATTCTATATGCCCATAAAGCATCTGTTAGGTGTCTAGACCAGTCTTTCCTATCAGGATTAACTGTCGTTTCTAAAATCTTTTTTATTTCTCTATTGGACACCTTTACTTTACCACTAGTGGATGATACAGAGTCGCCACCTTATGGGTAATTCCATATTTCTTTACTAAAGCTTCAATAACTCTATTATAAAAGTGTTTTCCTCCATCACTAATGATGGCCTTAGGTACGCCGAAACGTGAGAAAATATACTCCTTCATAAATAATACTACATTTTTATGGTCATTACTACGACAAGCCATGACTTCAATCCATTTAGAAACATAGTCTACAACTACAAGAATATAAATAAAACCATGCGAAATGGGAAATGGACCCATGAAATCAATATCCCAGACATAAAAAATCTCCACTATGAGAATAGAATTTAGGGGTATCATATTACGTTGAGTAATACTTCCAAGTTGTTGACATCTAATACACGCTTTGTAGTGTGTATGGGCATCTTGAAATGGGTCGACCAATAAAAACCGCATTGAAGAACTTTGGCGGCAGTTTTCTTTCCAATAAAATGACCCCCACATGATTATTCATGGTAGAAGGATGAGACTTCATTGTGCTCTCACTGGGGAATGCAATGACAAATTATCTGATCTGCACAATACTTAAAAAGGTAGGGTTCATCCCAGTAGTAAAACTTAAATATTGGCCAAAAATCTCTTACGTTCGCTCCTGGTCCATATCTCATAAATGATCTCAGATACTAAAAATTTAACAATGTCTGCATACCAAGGTGCCGAAAAAATTGAATAAAGATGCTCATCCGGAAAAGAGTCAAATATCGATTCGGAATCATTGTCATCCTCATTAGTTAACCTAGATATATAATCTGCAACTACATTTTTAACTCCTTTTTTATCCTTAATTTATAAGGTAAATTCAGTTAGGAGAAGAATCCAACAGATTAATCTCTGTTTAGCATCTTTCTTTGCGAGAAGGTACCTAAACGTGGCATGGTCTGTATAGACGATGGTCATGGAGCCAACCAAGTAGGGACGGAACTTATCTAAGGCATAGACAATGGTTAGAAATTCCTTTTCAGTAGTAGTGTAATTACGTTGAGCATCATTTAAGGTTTTTCTAGCATAAAAAATAACTGTGGATTAATTATCTAACTTCTATCCTAGCACAGCACCAACGGCATAATCACTAGCATCACACATAAGTTCAAAAGATTTTGACCAGTTTGGTGGTTGTATGATAGGTGCAGAGGTTAAAGCGGCTTTTAAAGTTTCAAAAGCCTGTTTCCAGTCATGATTAAAATAAAAAATGGTATCTTTTAAAATCAATTTTATTAAAGGCTTAGCTATTTTTGAAAAATCTTTTATAAAACGTCTGTAGAAACCTGCATGGCCTAGAAAGGCCCTAATGTCACGGACAGTCTGTGGTATAGGCAAAGACACTATCTTATCTATTTTAGCTTTGTCTACTTCTATTCCATTTTTAGAAACAATATGACCTAAAACTATGCCTTTAGTGACCATAAAATGACATTTTTCCCAGTTTAAGACCAAGTTCTTTTCCTAACACCGTTCCAAAACTTTAGAAAGATTTGAAAGACAATCTTCAAAAGAATGACCATGAATGGAAAAATCATCCATAAACACTTCCATGAATTTCTCCACCATGTCACTAAAAATATGTAGCATATAATGCTGGAAAGTACCAGGTGGATTACAAAAACAAAAGGGCATTCTTTTATATACATATGTACCGAAGGGACATGTCAATGTAGTATTCTCTTGGTCATCAGGGTCAATAATAATCTGGAAATAGCCAGACTAGCCATCTAAGAAACAATAGTAAGCATGGCCGACTAGACGTTCAAGCATTTGGTCGACAAAGGGTAAAAGAAAGTGATCTTTACGTGTCACAGTATTAAGCTTCCTATAATCAATACAAATCCACCACGTTATAGGAATTCGGGTGGAAACTAACTCTCCATCGGTATTACGAATGACTATAACACCTAATTTCTTTGGGACTACATGAACTGGGCTCACCCATTCACTATCTGAGATGGGGTATATAATGCCAGCATCGAGCAATTTCAAAACTTTTGCTCTAACTACCTCTTTCATGGTAGGGTTCAAACGATGTTGTGGCTCATGGGAGGTTTTCGAATTATCCTCTAAATGTATGCGATGTTTGCATACGCTAGGGTCAATACCCTTGATGTGGTCTAAATACCAACCAATTGCAGAATGATGTTCACGAATAACCCTAATCAAATTTGCCTCTTCAGTAGCAGATAACTGAGATGAAATAATAATCTAATGAGTGCCATCCAGATCAAGATGAATGTACTTTAACTCAGCGGGAAGAGGTTTAAGCTCAGGGGTGGGAGGAGTGGGAATGAGGGATTCAGGAGGGTCGTCCTCCTCTATAATGCATATTTGTTAAGGAATGACTTCTTCAAACTCAGGAGCTAGATCTATTGAGGAGTCATGGATAGGAGTAGATTCTAAGATGGCATGTACTTCTTGGATGTAAGAATCCTCAGTACTGCCAAAGGAAAGAAATTGGCGCATCTGGTTTTCTGGAAACATTTTGTTAAAATAATCTTGAGCGAGACTTTCTATCATGCTAACTTCGCCATCTATAGTCATGTCTGGTGTCTGTTGCATCATCTTAAAAATATTTACCTCAACAACAAGGTTTCTAAAGGAAATGGACATCAAACCATTGCAGCAATTAACGAGGGCATTGGTAGTTGCCAAGAAAGGACGTCTTACGATGATAGGAATAGAGTCATGAGCGACTTCTATGTCTAGAATGACAAAATCGGCTGGTTAATAGAAGTCTTGTTCTTTAACAATAATATTTTCAACTACGCCATTAGGATACTTAATTGAACGATTGGCTAACTGCAAAGTCATTTTAGTCGGTTTTAGATCGTGTATACCTAGTTGTTTATAAAGGTAAAATGGGATCGGAGTAAGTTAACACTCGCTCCTAGATCTAGAAGAGCAGTTGTGGTGAAAGTATCCCCTAAGGTGCATTGTACAGTGGGACGATCGTACTTAACGATTCCGTTGTGTTTAGATAAAGAAGGAAATTGTTCCGTTAAAAAGGCTTCCTTAGGTATATTTGTTTTTCTTTTTGTGGTGCACAAATCTTTAAGAAACTTAGCGTGTTTTGGAAGACGTTTTATAGCTTCGAGGAAAGGTAGGCTTATAGTTAAATTTTTGAAAACTTCCCTAATCTCGTCAAAATTACTGTCCTTCTTTAGCATAGCTAGTCTTTGGGGAAACAAGGATTTTTCCCTATATTCACTACAAGAAAATGGGCTTTTTGCCACAGAAGCCCAGTATTTTTACCCACATCTAATTACACTAGCTAAATATCCAACAAATATTGGCCTTCGCTACTGCTCAAAGGTCCGTAGCACTATTTTGGAACTCGTAGCCACTATTAAGCCACACTTTTAGCCGTGGCTGTTGCTACGGTTTCAACTGTGGGATACATGTGTGAAAGGCTTTAGATCTTGTAATGCTATCAAAAGTCGTAGGCAAAGGTCCACCTTATCATATATTATCTAAAACACAAGAAAACTTTAGAAAGACAGCTCGAAACTGCTCGTATTCAACACTTCAAACCAACGAGAAGATCTGCCACTCCCACTTTTGTGACTAGATGAACAGGAGTTATTATTAAATCGTTTGTGTATTGCCTCTTTTTATTTCGATATTCAAAGGTAAAATTTTATCTCTTTTGTTTTCTTCCGTAAGGTAATTCTACAAATACCATCTTTTTGATATTTTCGCTAATTGGGGTTTCACTTGTCATGTTTAATTGAATTAATGTTGAAGCTTTGGTTTTTCGAGACCCTAGTTCTTATAGGCCTAATTTCTTGAGTATTTAGGGTTTGGAAAGTGAAATCTGATTTGAAAACATTTACTGGATTTCAAATAGAAACTAAAACTACAATTGTTGAGCTCATATAATATGAGAGATAAGAGATACGACTTTTAAACAAAGGTAGTGGCGAGATTTACTTGAGTTCAATTCCCTTTTCTGTTTTTGGTAGCATTGTGTCGGCTTGGCAATTAGTATTTTTTTACCAACTTATTTTTAAACTCTGCCTTTGTTAGAATTTAATCATATGCCGCTCAGTTTTATTCATCAGTCCCTCAATGTTATAATTAATCCAGCCATTAAGCATGTCATTAGCTTGTATGAACTTAGAACCCCTTACTTGAGAACTGAATTAGAGACCCAAGTATCAAAGAAGAAAATAACAAAAAAAAAAAAATGGTTTTGTCTCGCAGGCACTCGGCTTGGCTCATTGTTTTATATTACAATATACTACAATTGCATCCTACTAGATGTTGGGAGATTTCACTAGAAAGTCACACCTCAATCTAGCTACTTTCTATCCCAAATGATTTCAACTTGGATATCACACCAAGAAAATCACCTACCCAAAATTTTGGTAGTTATCACAACAAACTCAAACAAGAAAAGCCACTAATTTATCATCACCCATAACAAGCAAACAATAAATAAGGAAGTAAATATGCAAAGAGACACAAAGATTTAGGTGGTTCGGTAAATGTTACCTACATCCACACAAGAGCCGAGTTTTCTTTATAGCAAAGATTGGAAAGTTTACAAAAGATATCAAGAATCAAGAACAAGAGGCCTCACTCAAACCCTAGCTCAATAGAGCTCCCACAATACCCAAGAAATGAATCTCTCAAAAGTTATCTCAACCTTAACCATAAGTTTCTTTATATGGGTGGGGAGAAAATTTCGTGAGAAAATGGATTTGGTTATTGAAATTTTGACAAACTGTCAAAATTTCATAATATTTCGTAAAGACGAATTTCGGTCGGTTCACCTGGGCCATCCAAACTTCTCAAGGTTGGTCACATCAGGCCGACTTCGAAATGGGAAGGAAGAAATGTGCATGGATCTCAGTTGGTTCTCTTGGGCCGTCCAAACTTCTTAAAATTGGTCAGATCAGGCTGAGTTCGATGTAGGAGAGAAAAAACTACACAAAGGTGGGACAGTGCTGACGGGCCGTCCAAGAGTGAAAAACTGGATTAATCCAGCCATCTATGTTTCACAACTGTTAGTTCCTCACTACCATCATCCGAAGCAAAGTTCGACGGTTCCACAAACCCAACACTAGATTGGAGATGGAATTAATTAAAATGGTTCCAGCTTTGTGATATGGATCATTGTATTGTATTGTATGTATGTTACTGTAAGTGCTCAATTTGGTTAATTGGTGTGTTTGATATATCTCAACATATATTGTCATTCAATTGGTAGTGTATACCTTTTTCTCAGACGCACCCAATATATGTATGTTTGTATGTGTCTTGTGTGTCCATGTGAAGTTTGATACTGATTTCTTAGTGCATGTTATGATGCCTTTTCAACGTTGTTTCAGATGGGTTCTCTAGAAGTGCAACTTATCGAAGTCTTCTCTAGTTGGTGGAGTATTAGCAGAGGTACTTTCAGATGGCTCTTGTCCATACTTTATATGTTTTTGGTGATTAAGTTTACTTTATATGGATTTTGACTAGGCATATAGTTGTAATTTGTAAACAAGCACTACTTCACTATAAGAACTAATTTAGTTAAACAATGAAAAAAATAAGTAGATTTTCTTAGTACCAATGAATTTTCAGTTCTCTTCCTGAGAGGTTTAAGTTGTTCTATGGAAAGGAATTGAAGCATTATAAAAACTTATTTGGAAAAATTATGTCAGATATGAGCATTACTGGATTGAATTTGAAAGTATAGTACTCTGTCCTCCCAATATTTTATAGTAGAGTTTTGTCTTCTCCATGAAGATCATTTGTTAAAATAACAGTTGAAGATTGTTGTTAACTACATAGCTTTATTTGTTTTTAATTTTATAACTTATGCCGAGTATGAGATTTTGGTATGATTGTTGAACGCATATGTTTTTTTTTTGTAGACTCGATACCCTGAGTTTATCACCATCAATGCCTCTGGGGAATATTTTGGTATCCGAAACAAGCACAAGGTTCACCTATGGAAAATCATAGTGAAGGACTCCAAGTATGATGTGAAGAAGATGAAGTTGCATCACACAAAGAGCTTTTCAGTTCTTGCTTTCCATCCAAAGGAGAGAAATTTAGCTGCAGGGGATGTAACTGGGAGGATTTTGATTTGGAGAGATTTTGGAAATAGAGAATTTTCTAGAAGTGGAGTAACAAAGAGGGAAGAGTGCTGAAGAATGAAAAAGAAAGGTTTGGGGTGAGGAAAGGTGATGATGCTGACTCCTGCACAACTTGGCACTGGCACCCATTTGAAGTAAAATCTCTATCATTTTCCTTTGATGGAGCATATTTATACTCAGGTAAGGCTAAAACTTACAGCTTTACAATGACACACTCATGTGGTAGTTTCTAAGTTTGTGGGAACTGAAGGGAGTTAGGGTTAAATTAATGGTTTACATTGCTCACCTAGACTATATGGCATACACAAAGTTAGGGTATCAACCTCCAGCCCTCTCTCTCTGTCTCCATATTAAGTATGTAAAATGTTGTGAATAAATAAACTGCGGAAACAACTTTACCCACAACAAACGGATCAATCCAACACAAAGATCGATCCTTCTCAATAGACAAGACTTCAACACCCTCCAAGCAATCTCCCAACACTTCTCAATATCAAATAACAAGCATATAAAGTAAAACAATTAATGTAAAAGAAAAATAAACCACAAGACGAGATATATCGTGGTTCGGCAATTTGCCTACGTCCACACTGCGAGTTCCAAGCTTTACTAGATGTCCGGAGTAACAAATTACAAGTCTCTCAATTCACTCACAAAGAATGAACACTCAACTCACAAAGAATTGCTCTCTTGTAATCTCTCTCTTTCTTGGTTTTGGAAAAGTTAGGTTTTCCAAAACCTTGATTTTGTTTTTATACCAAAAAACAAATTTCGCGGTTACTGTAGCGAGGCCCACGAAAAACAGACTTGGGCGCAGGTGCACCTACTCTGAGCGCAGGTGCGCCTAAAACACTAGAATGCTGAGCGCAGGTCGCGCCTACTCTGAGCGCAGGTGCGCCTAAAACACTGGAATGTTGAGCGCAGGTCGCGCCTACTCTAAGCGCAGGTGCGCCTTAAACGTGGAAGAGAAAAAAAAAATCCCGTTTTCTCTACATTCTCTACCTCGGTGAGGTTTTAACACATAAAACCAAGCCGAACACATCCAGTAGGAACACATCCAGCAAGGAAGACTCGCAGTCAACTGCCCCGAAGGGCTATGCCCACATAGGGATCTTTCAAACATGTAGGATTTGGAGCAAGTCCAAACAGTGTTGGAACTTAACTCCGGTGACAACTTTCGTCAGCATATCAGCAGGATTGTCATAGGTGTCCACTTTCTCAAGTGCTACATCATCATCCTCAACGACATCCCGTATAAAGTGATAACGGACATCAATATGCTTGGTTCGAGCATGATGAACTTGGCTCTTCGCCAAATGAATAGCACTCTGACTATCACAATACAAAACAACACTGTTCTGCTCAATACCCATATCATCTAGAAGACCTCGAAGCCATAGTGCCTCTTTCATTGCCTCTGCCACTGCCATATACTCTGCCTCAGTAGTAGATAGAGCAACTGTAGCTTGTAGCATAGACCTCCAACTAACCGGTGCACCATGCATCATAAACACATAACCAGTAGTCGATCGTCGTCTATCTAGATCACCTGCATAATCAGAATCCACAAACCCACTAACATAACAAGTGCCTCCACCATAAGCTAATCCCACATCCAAGGTACCCTTCAAGTACCTTAGTACCCATTTCACTGCCTCCCAATGCTGCTTCCCAGGATTTGCCATATACCTGCTTACAACACTAACTGCCTGTGAAATGTCTGGGCGTGTGCACACCATAGCATACATCAAACTACCCACGACACTTGCATAAGGAACATTAGCCATATGCTTTTGTTCCTCCACCGAACTAGGAGAGAACTTAGCTGAAAGCCTAAAATGCCCAGCTAAAGGTGTAGAAACCGACTTTGCATTCTCCATACCAAATCGAGAAATTACTTTCTGAAGGTATTTCTTCTGAGATACAACTATCCGTCGCTTCTTCCTCTCTCTGTCAATCTCCATGCCCAGTATCTTCTTGGCTCCACCTAAGTCTTTTATCTCAAACTCAGAGCTAAGTTGAGATTTCAACTTGTCTATCTCCACCATGCTTTTGGAAGCAATAAGCATGTCATCCACATAAAGTAGGAGATAGATGAAGTCATTACCACGAAGCCTTCTAAAGTAGACACGGTCATACTTTACTTGGTGTACTCATGTTGCATCATGAATGTGTCAAAGCGCTTGTACCATTGCCTGGGCGATTGCTTTAACCCATACAGTGACCGATTCAATTTGCATACATGATCTTCTTTCTTAGCAACAACAAACCCTTCAGGTTGTCTCTTATAGATCTCTTCCTCCAGGTCCCCATGCAAGAAAATAGTTTTCACATCAAGTTGCTCTAACTCCAAGTCGAAGTGAACAACTAAACTCAATAAAACACAAATGGAAGTATGTTTGACCACCGGGGAAAATACCTCATTGTAGTCGACTCCTTCCTTCTGTGAGAAACCCTTTGCTACTACTCTTGCCTTGTACCCGTTCTTGTCGGACTCGATAGGACCTCTTTCTTTCTGAACACCCATTTACTACCGATAGTCCTTTTGCCCTTTGGCAATAAAACTAGGTCCCATGTGTGATTTTTATCAAGAGACTCCATCTCTTGTTGCATAGCAACCAACCAATCTCTGTAATGAGCATCTCTAACAACTTCTTTGAAACTATCTGGCTCATCATCTTCGATATTCAGTGCATATGCCACTAAATCCACCTGACCATAGTGTTTCACCGGCTTCTCGTGCCCATACTTGTGCACTTCTTTAACTTGTCTCTTTGGCCTAGGGTCAGCCAATACAAGTTGCGGATGCTCTTGCTCTTCTTCCTGTTGCTGTGTGGTTCCATGATTTGGTACCTCATCATGAACCAACCAGTCATCTGCTGCATCAGACAACTCAAGCTCAGTGGCTTGAACTTCTATAGACTCACCATTCTGCCCAACTCTTTCCGGCTTACTGAAAGATAACACGGAAGTCTCATCAAACGTAACATCTCTGCTGACCAGGAACTTGTGGTCTTCTAGACACCACAATCTGTATCCCTTTACCCCATTTACGAAGCCTAAGAATATGGCTTTCTTAGCTCTAGGATCTAGCTTGTTCTCCCTCACATGGTAGTAAGCAGTCGATCCAAACACTCGCAAAATACTATAATCAGCTGGGTTACCTGACCACACCTCATAAGGTGTCTTGCAATCTATAGCTGGAACTGGTGACCTATTATACAGGTAACACGCCATGGACACTGCATCTGCCCAATACTCTTTGCCTAGACTAGCATTAGACAACAAACATCTCGCTCTTTCAAGCAAGGTTCTATTCATCCTCTCTGCCATTCCATTCTGGCGTGCCCCCCCGATCGGATTAATGCGGCAATTCCATGTTGCACACAAAACTCTTGGAAGGGCCCATAGGTATATTCTGTATCATTGTCAGACTGTAGTGTCTTTACCTTCCTATCTGTGCGATTCTCAACCCTTGCCTTCCATTTCTTAAATGTCTCAAACACTTCATCTTTCGTTTTCATCATATACACCCACACATAGCGGGTATGATCATTAATGAATGAGACATAATAGCGGTTACCTCCCTTTGAAGCCACTCTAGAGGGTCCCTAAACATCCGTATGCACATAGTCAAGGATGTCTGTGGTCGTGTGCTTGCTTGACTTGAACTTGACTCTGCATTGCTTCCCATAGATGCAATGCTCATAGAAACCCATACTTGGCTTCTTCAAGTCTTTCAAGAACCCCCACTTGCACAACTCAGACAAACCCTTTTCACTCATATGCCCTAGTCGCATATGCCACATCTTAGTGCATTCAGAATCATCACTACATGCACCCACTGCTACATCGCCTATCACCGTACTACCCATCAAAATATACAAGGTTCCGTGTCTTTGACCCTTCATAACTGTTAAAGAGCCACTGACAATCTTTAGGACTCCACCTTCGCCCACAAACTTGTGGCCTTTGGAATCCAAGGTACCAAGAGAAATAAGGTTTTTCTTTAGCTCAGGAACATGCCTCACATCAGTTAAAGTCCTCACTATACCATCATGCATTTTAACCCATATAGTTCCAATTCCTACCGTCTTACAAGCAACGTCATTACCCATCAAAACGGAACCACCATTAATGCTCTCATAAGAAGTAAACCACTTTCTATTCGGGCACATATGGTAGGAACATCCGGAATCAAGAATCCACCTTTCGGCCATATAGTCTTGTTTGGACACACAGAGACTCAACTCATCCCCTTCAGAGCCTGAAGCATAACTTGCCTCAATTTTTGCCTTACCTTTCTTCTTACCATCTCTCTTGTTCTCTTTCTTCGGATGAGGACAATTACTTGCGTAATGTCCCTTTTCATCGCAATTGTAGCACTTCACATGTGTCAAAGGCTTTTTTGACTTGGACCTAGACTTCTCATTGCTTGTAGAAGCCTTTTCATACGACCTTCCTTTTGCCACTAGCCCCTGATCTACATCAATGCTATTCTCTACACGTGTCTTCTTCATTAACTCATAAGAAAGAAGTACACTCTGAACTTCGTCAAGATCGACGTCTTCTCTGTTCATAAATGAAGTCATTAGATGCTCATAGCTTTCTGGCAAGGAGAATATTAAACATGCCGCTTGATCCTCATCATCCATCTTCATACCAACATTCAAATAATCCGCTAGACGTCGACGGAACTCACTAACGTGCTCTTGCATTGTTGAACCATCGACCATCATGTACCGATAAAGACGCTTCTTAAGGTACATCTTGTTCGTCATACTCTTGGTCATATACATAGACTCTAGTTTGAGCCAAATACCGGCAGCGGTATTTTCTCCCATCACACTATACATGACCTCATTAACAAGACATAACCGGATTAATGAACAAGCCTGAAGATCGAACTCTTCCCAATCATCATTACTCATACTCGCCGCCTTAGATTTAATCCCCTTTAAAGCCTTGTGCAATCCTTGTTGGATGAGGATGTCCTTTACTTGGACTTGCCAAATCCTAAAGTTATTCTTCCCATTAAACTTCTTTACTTCAAACCTTGCGTTTGACATTTTGGGAGCCATCTTTCAAGTTACACACAATAACCCAAAAAAAAAAGTTTCACCTCGGAATTTAATCAAACACCTTGTCTACACAAATTTCGAGCACTAAACTCAAAATCCTAGGTCGTATACCTACGCTCTGATACCAATTGTTGTGAATAAATAAACTGCAGAAACAACGTTACCCACAACAAACGGATCAATCCAACACAAGGATCGATCATTCTCAATAGACAAGACTTCAACACCCTCCAAGCAATCTCCCAACACTTCTCAATATCAAATAACAAGCATATAAAGTAAAATAATTAATGTAAAAGAAGAACAAACCACAAGATGAGATATATCGTGGTTTGACAATTTGCCTACGTCCACACTGCGAGTTCCAACCTTTACTAGATGTCCGGAGTAACAGATTACAAGTCTCTCAATTCACTCACAAAGAATGAACACTCAACTCACAAAGAATTGCTCTCTTGTAATCTCTCTCTTTCTTGGTTTTGGAAAAGTTAGGTTTTCCAAAACCTTGATTTTGTTTTTATACCAAAAAACAAATTTCGCGGTTACTGTAGTGAGGCCCACGAAAAACAGACTTGAAGCGAGTCGCCTACTCACGGCGCGCAGTCGCGCTAAAACACTGGAATGCTAAAGCGCCCAGTCACTTTACTCCTACCAGTGCGCCTAAAAACACTGGAATATTGAGCGCAGGTCGCGCCTACTCTGAGTGCAGGTGCGCCTAAAACACTGAAATGCTGAGCGCAAGTCGCGCCTACTTTGAGCGCAGGTGCGCCCTAAACGTGGAAGAGAAAAAAAAATCCCGTTTTCTCTACATAAAACAACGACCAAGAATAGCAATCAAACCAAGTGAGTTTTTTCGCCTTCGATCTCCTTTTCCTCTTCCATGTTAGGTTTCTCTTGATGTATGCAATTGGAACATTGATTCGGTCCTTTCCGTGTTCTTATGTTATATAAATGAGGTAAAATTGGGTGATGTTGTGTTCAAATTTTATCGTGTGTGGTTTTTCAATTAGGATTGGATTCTATCTTGAAGGATTCTATTGATGTTATATAAATCACATCAAATTCTAAGAACAAATAAAGTGTTTGTTTCTAACAATTTTCTTTTGTTTCTTTCCCAACTGATTATGAAGAATGCCTTGCTTCCAAGCTCAGTAGTTGCCAAGCGTTAGGCCATGTCACTATTCAAATTGAATCCATATCCCTGAAGACGGACCATAAGCTTGTTGACATACATGCGACTTTGGCGGAATTGGGATGTTTCTTCTATTGGATTGTGATATTATCTTTTGGATTGGGAAGTAACATTTTAATTTTTCATGTACCTATATCAGTCATTTGTATTTTGATGTCGAACGTAACTTATGATTTGTTAATTGAATGACTTGTATTTTTTCTCATCAAGATGTTGCTCTTTTGGTTTTGTATTTGCACTTGGAGTATTGTTTGTTGGTAAAAGAAGTTGTGGCTCAGTATTAAGGATGATTAGTGGTTGTGTAGTAGGAAATAATGTGTAGAAGCATGTGGAAGAGAAACTAATTGCCCCAATTTTTTTTTATTAAAAAATATCTTATGCCACGGTCCAAAGTCGTGGCTAATGTTAGTATACCCCACGGCTTGAGCCTCAGTTTATGACCGTAGCTAAAACTTAGCTTTTGTGACGGTTAATGACCGTGGCTATTGGTGGCTTTTGCCACGGTCATGACTGTGGGATAAGCATTACCGACATACAAAATGTCCACGGTCCTGTGACGCACTTTGTCTGTGGTTAAAAGTCTTTTGCCACGCTTTTAGTCCGTGGCTTAAAACCTGTTTTCTTGTAGTAATTTAGCATAAGGGTCAATATGAGTATTGCCCTTTTCTTTAACTGTTGTTGGTTTTCCCTTAGGTTGTGGTTTAACTGGTACTTCTATAGTGGTAGGATATTCATTTTAAACTACGGTATCTAGTAAGGTTCCTTTATCAGTTTGTGGGGAATCCTCGGGCATTATTACTTTGTTGTCAACCACTTTTCCTGAACAGAGAGTAGTTATGGCTTTTAATTCTCCTTGTATTAAATTTTCATTACTAGGATTATCGGTTAATTCAAAAGCTGTGTTTGTTGATTTTGGATTAGGTACGGGTTTACCTGAAAACACACCTTTTTGTTGGGTCTTTTCTTGGGATAATTGTTGGATGGATTGTTGGATGGCTAGTAATATATGATATTGAGTTTGTATGTATGCATCAAATCTATCATATTGGGAAGGTTGAGTTGCCATGGGTTGTGTAATAGGAACTATCTCACGTTTATTATTAACGGGTGGATTTTGATAGTTGTTATTTATCGAGACTAAACTTCTATTATTATCTCAATTAGTAGAGTACACCATAATTAACATGGACATTTAAATTGGACCAACCTTTTTTCTACCACTAAATACCCTTGATAAAATATTCAAACAAATTATTCAATGCCTTTAAGAAGGACTACTTCGTCATTTCAAAATTTACTACCATTTATACCCTTAATATTACATAGTACCTTAAGGACGTATGTGTAAATTCAAGTAAAAAATCAACTACATGCCACTATTCAATTGTTCGTGACTTAGCCTTCACATTAATTGCCCAATTATTTCCATTTATACCGAATTTAAATGCAAGGAAACCAGCCGTCTCTCTCTTCATCTTCTTAGGGGTGCAATTGGATATCCAAATATTCGAATTCGATTCGAATTCGTATTTGAAAAATCGGATATTATTCGAAAATTTCGGATATCGGATTCGATTCGATTCGGATAATTTTTTATGTCCGAACTGGTTTCGGATACGGATTCGGATACTGCCATATCCGCATCCGAAAATATCCGATCTGATTTAAAAAATTAATAGTTATTATTTATAATCAATTAATTAATTTATTATTGTATAAAATAATATTATATAAAATCATAAAATAATAATATAAAACTATAATAACAAAATAATAATAATAAATGAAAAATATATATATTTATAAATTATTCAAAGTAAATAAAATTTTAATTAATATTAATTTTCGGATCGGATATTATCCGATATCCGATTCAGATATCCGAAATCGGATTCGGATAATTTTTTTAATATCCGTCCAATTCGGATATCGGTATAAATTTTCGGATTCGGATCCGAATCCGAACCTATCCATTTGCACCTCTACATATTCTCTTCTTCTTATACGCACATTTCTCTCTCTCTTAAGAGCTAAAAGCCAAAAAAAAAAAAAAAAAAAACATATATCCCAAATGTCTTTCTCTTTTCTCTTTTATGAGTTTTATTTCTCTCAAATCTCCCCTCATTCAGTTACCAAAAAAGAAATCTCTCCTCATTCGCTCTCTCTTACAAAAGTTAAAAGCCAAAAAAAAAACAGAAATCCCCTTTCTACTGCCAATTATCTCTCCACTGCCTCCAATGCCGATTATTATTAGAAGTAAAAAAAAAATAGAATTCTCTGTTTCAAAACAACCCCACTACTCAAAACCAGTTTCTTGGATGCGGCTGTTACCGGTCCCTCGAAAAGGTATGTATTTAGTTCGGATTTTCTCATGCGGAGAGTCTTTCAATGTTTAAGAGGCAACCCTGTATTTTCATACTTTCAAAAGAGAATATGCAAAGCAGGGTCGAGTTTTTCACTGTAAAACAAAATTTTGAACTGTCGGATATTGTGAAAAATCCAGTGATACTTGCTCTTAGTCTTGAGAAAAGGATCATTCCTAGGTGTAATGTGCTGAAAATTCTGTACTCAATCGGTTTGATAGGAAGAGTGAATGCAGGTTCAGTCACTTTAGCGTTGACATTAAATGAGGAGAAATTCATAGAGAAGTATGTCACTAAGTATCAAGTGACAGTCCCTGAGATGGTACATGCATACAAACGCCAGATTGGGCTTGTAGATTTTGAAAGAGGGAGATGGGTTTTAGAAGATGTAGAAAGTTGAGGTATGTATTCATTTTCTTTCACAAGTTGTACATTTTTTAAGCTCTGCAATTTGTTTGTAGTGTCACTATGTGTCTCACTATATCCTCTACTTTAATTGTGTTTATAATCAATGGCCCTGAAATTCTCTTTTGAATTCTCACTTTCTGGAGTGGTTTTCGAAGCATACAAAAATGTAGTATTAGCATTTCAGTCAATGGGCAAGACATGTTATCTATTTTTCATCTTCATATGGTACTTGACGCTTTGACATTTATGCTCTTTGAGGATATAGGAATAAACTTTCTTAAGGGTGGATAATTATTTGAATACAAAAGTTGCAAAATTATGTTTGTGTGCAGTTGCACATTATTCGGCCAGTGCCCATTTGGACACATGATAGAGTCTGAACGCTAAAGATGTGCTCTCTGATAGGTAATAAAACACCGGAAAGTGGTCCGAGTGACTCCATGTACCTGGCAGTAGAGATGGTTAGTTATTCTAACCTAGTAGGAACTGGAACTGAGTCAATGAGTGCTGAAACAGATCCACTACTAGGTTGACACAATCTTAAGGTAGTAGAAGGTGTCTAGAAACTAGAATCTCCGACTTATTCCTCATCGACCAGGCTCTCAATGGATGTTTTGCAGCTCAAGTAGGCAATTAGGTCTGATCCTATATTTTCTTTGAAAGAAACTTCTTGATTTGTAGTGATCCTTAACTAAATAGGAAGGAGGATCACTGCCTTTATTAAAGACCAAGGCTCTACCACTGAACTACGAACAAGAGGATAGGTAGTGATTCCTCCCCAGTTGACTGTGTATGAAATATTATGAAAACAGCCAGTCTTTAGAAGATTGGTGGAAACATGTTATTTCTAGAGGAGAGTTCTGTATTTGATTACTCTGTCTTTGTACACACCGTTTTACAAAGGTTGGTTAGCATTTGCAATTTTTATGGGAACTTGAAGAATGATCAAGATAGCTTTTTTTGTGAATACCAACTTGGGGATGGTTAGCGGCTTAGTCTGTGATGATATATTGAAGACGATTTTGATTGGGAGTATATTATTGCCTCATGCTGCTGTTTGTTTTTCACATTATTTAACAAACTAAAGATGAGGTAGTAAGCTGGAGTTTGTATATTATTGTTAGTACGAGGCTCTACTGTTTCTTTGTGGAACAAATACAAGATTTGCCCACTTTATGTCGTCAACTCATAGGGAGGAGGAGGAGGAGGTTTTGATTTATAGAAACAGAAAAATAAAAATAGAAGGAGGAATGCAAGTTGTATACTACAATCCAAACAAAAAAGATAACATTGATTGGCATATTCTTACCTAAGCCTTCTACTAAATCTTAATTACCCCAAGACGGCCATCATTCATGGTGAGGATGGCCCAAATTTCTATCAAAAGAGTGAAATCTTTTTTCCTTCAGTTGGTGATCTTTTATATATCGTCCCGCTAAGAAATTTATCGTCACGCGTTTTAAACACATGTTAGGAGGGAATCCAGATTTTGGAGGAGTCCAATGAAATGTACAAAGATATATATACGAATCTAAGGTTAGACGGAACAGTTATATATTTAGATGAGATTGGACATGCTACCTTTGAGCTGGGGATTGAGATCCCAACACTCTTTTTAGTAAAGACTTTCATGTTGTTTGTCTTGCACGACTCACTCTAGGCTCAAATTTAACACCACTTATATAGTTCTTCTACATATATAGTTCAGGGCATCTAAATCCTGGAAGAAGGGATTAAATGCATCTGCCTTTTCTTATTATGAGAAATAAGATCGACTTTGATTTGTTCATAAACTTTATGTTGAAATTGGTCGGACGTCAAAGTTTAGGATTTAACACTTCCAAAGTTTACGTGTCGTCTCAATAAACTTTTAGCCTGACCCTATAATCAATTAATTTCTACGCTACTAATTTTATTTTCCTCCTTCATATTATATTGACTATTTTCTCTTCTGTTTCAATCAATAATTATTCGTCTTAGCCCTTAGTTGAATTCACTATTGTACGTTTCACCCAATGTAGTTAGGGTATGTGACCAAAATGTATGGTGATTATGTTGCCCTTACTGATTGCTTTCTCTATTGTAGGAAGGACTGCATTTTTAGTCCACGTAATACTAATAACCTTATTACTTTACTGATTGCTAATGTAATGCTTACTGTGGCATGTTGTTGAACTAAATTAAATACATTAGAATTTGAGAAAGTGTGTGACCATTCTTCTCAAGAATAAGTTAGAGGTTTCCATATTGCCTTGACATAGCATGGGTAGTTTATAAGGTGACCATGCACACATTGGTTATTGACTAGACGTGCACACTAAATAAGTTTCATATGACTAGACTTATGTGAAGCTTTAATTCAATCTTTATGTTGAATATACAATTATGATTAGAACTTAATATCAATGCACATGTCTTCTTTGCTTTGTGACACAATTTCAAGAAGTACTATCACTATTGAATCAGAAAAAGTTTTCATTTGCATTACCTTAAATATATATCTGAGCTTTAATTTTCAATTTGGTTTATTTCTGATTATGTTCTTTCTTTCTTTTAAGGTGTTGAAAAATCTAGACACCAATGGTAATATCATATCCCTGTCTCAATTACAAGATTTATACAACAAGGTTATATAATTTCAACAAGGTTACCTAACAATCCCAAGTTAGACTAGGCTATGACCTTTGAGGGTTTCGCTAAGCTAGCTAATAGATCAAGTAGCGGTAACATAGCCAGCACTGTCGACATTCACAACTAAGGTAACAATTTATCCTTATAAGGCGCAAGTCAGATTTTACATATCTAGACATGTCTTCATTTTAACTAATTAATTATCTAATTAGGTCATATTATTATCATTTTGTATCAGTTTTTAATCACTTCCTTTTGTCGTAGAATTTTTTTTCTTTGTACTCTCTGTCCAAGCCATCACGAGACATCTAACTAAAATAAATGAATAACAATACTCTTATGAGTTATGAGGAAGTACGCAGTCAAGGTGTACTTCTTTGACTTGAATGGGCTGCACAAGATTGTTGTTTTTTGCTGAAGAATCAGTTTTAAAAAAAATGGCGATGATGGAATGCTTATGCTCAAAAACTTTGTTTAATTCCTGTATGAATTTCCAATATATTTCACTTAACAGTCTAAGTTTGGGGGTTTAGACCAGTAAGTGATATTATCTTTATCTATCATGAATATTAGATTGCACTAGGTGATCTTTGCTCTAAAGTAACCCATCACACCGATCCTCCGCTTTTGATATTCGAGAAAGCACCATTAAAGAATTTCAGTTAACTCAACTGTGTCTATTCTTTGATTAGAATGACCATATAACTATTTGTTTACTATAGTTAATTAAATATCAGGTTTACCATGCACATAGCTAAAAAATAGCTAAAAATAGAAGTTCCATAAAAAAAATAACTTTGTAGGTGAAGGCCTTTTCTTAAAAGAGAATACTCTTTTGTATGCATTAATTCATCGCAAAGCATGTTCATGTGATAAGTCAATTCTTCCAATTGAAAATTATGTACATGTTTTTTCCTAGATTTGGAGGGGCATACAAAAATTATTGAAGAACTATGCCATTTGCAATGCTGCATATGACTCAAACGTGACCTATCGTGCTCAGCCCAAGGTATCGTTCTAACTGAGATTTGACTCTTCTTACCGTAAACCTGAACGTATCTTTTGTGGTTCTTCTTAGTTCTTACATCCTTTAGACCAAGTTGATAAGTTCTACTACAAATAAGGGATGAGTAGAGCAAAAAGAGTCATGAAACTTATATATTGAATATGAAAAAGATTTATTGGGTGTGTGCTACGAACAGAAACCCACCCCACTGCTTATTTTTTAGAGTAGCATAACGCTTAGAAAAGTTTCCTGGAATGCTTATTATTTATGGCTAGATCGACATTGAAATATTTTGGTTGTGCATGTGGTCTACCTCAAATGTTTTAACCAACATAAATTCTGTTTGGGTTTCGGCATTCAAATGTTTATGTTACCTTCACTACCTTACAATTTATTGGTTTTGTTGTTCTTCGTTCGTTTTTTTATGAGCTAATGATATGTGATAGGAGGGGTTTTTGAGTAGATGGTAAAGGATTGTTGTACAAACCCCAAATTTCTTTTCTCTAGCATAAGGGAAGGTTCTGTTGTTATTAGGATGACAAGCAGGTTATCTAGCCTAAATCATTGCCCCAACTTGATTTCGTGCGCGCGTGTGTGCAAGTAGTTGTCGGCTAAAATTGTCGGTTAAGTTGTAACATATCATGCATCAATATTGAGCTTTACATGAATAGTTTGGAACTTTGGATTGAGCATTTTTTCTATTTGTGGTTAAAGGAACTTCAAGGTTGCCAAATTGTTGGGTAGACTACCACTACATATCACCATGAAGAAGTGCTTAAGGATAGGATCAGTCCATCATTGGTAGGAAGTGAATAATTTCAAGAAGTTTCTCTATGTCATCTTCTATGCTCCACCGTCGCGAACTGCAGACTTCCAGGGTGGTGTCAGGTACTGCTGAGAATGTATTTTGTATAGTTATTTATGTAAAATTTTTCTTAAATTAATGAATTCATCTTAAATGTTACTAGAAGTCACCTTGGTTCTAGCAACACAGTTTGATTTGTAACTTACACCGTTGAGGTGCTAAGACTATTGAATGTTGTAATTTCTTATGATTCAATAAAAAATGCTCTACTAAAACGCAAATTGTAACCTAGGCACACTGTCGATGATTTCAATGTTATATTTTTTGGGGTGTGACTTTTCTATTTCTTTTTCAGGAGAGGAGTTTGGCATGGAGATTGCTCTTCATTTGATCAGGCACGCCTAATAGTAGTGTTCTCACCTGCAAGGATGTCATGTTTTTCTACAGTTAGCAAGAAAATGAATTTCAATACATGTATGGGTTTGTGTGAACTACTATTTAAGTTCATGTAACTATTTTTTTTACAATTTAAGAAGCTCTTAAATTGTATTTAATTGAGGGGTTCATCAATATGAAGTATTTCGGTGCATTTAGTGTCTCGCATAACTCCTAGGTGTGAAGGCTACCCCTAAGATGACTTTCAATTATTGGATTGTATTGACACTTTTTGGTTTTCTATTGTTTCACAAGTTAATCGTCCTATAATATATTCTTTTAAATTATTAACTAATTTCTTCTTTCGATTATTGTTATTCTTTTGATCGATCTTTTGTAACTCTAATTTGATAACTTTTCATTTCCACTATTTTTGTTGCAGGATTTCACCATGAAAGCGACTAATTCCAACTGTAGCAAGTGAGTTCACTTTGAATTCTAATATGTATTGCTCGTGGTTGTAGAACATTGTTACGATTAGCTGCTATCTCTATATTTTCCTTCTTAAAACTTGACACTATTCAAACCAGTCCGACCCTTTGGAGATGTCCTCTTTTCAATACTTTTGAACCCCTCCTCATGCTTCCTAAATTTCATGATTTGCTCTCACAATCATTTTAATTTTATGGTTTTGAATTGATTTTTTGTTTATTTCATTTTCGTTAACTCATAGTTTGGAATGTTGAATATTTTTTTACTGGTTTAGTTAGCAAGAGTGGTGACTTACTATGTCTTCATTTGGGGTTGAATTTGGATTCAATGCTCATTTTTTTGGGTGGTTTTCAAGTGCATTACCAACTTAAATGGAGCCATAGGGTTGATTAGTGAACAAAAGCGGCTGTCATTACTGTGCGGGATGAGGACAGACACATTTTCCTCATGTGTAAAGGAGTAGGCATGTAAGATTCTAAATACTCATACATGTGTATATTATACATTTATATGTTGAAGGACCTGGATTGAAGCTATGCTATGTGACAATGAGGACCATCCTACACTTTTTATAAAGACATTGATCTGCTAACTCCAATATGTTTCAGCATTGTAGGGGTTTCATAGCCCCTAACCTTGCCTTTAGAAAAATGTCATTTGCTTCAACATAGGCCCTATTTTATATGAACCGGTGATCCCAGTTATTGTAGCATTAACTAGAATCTTTAAAATATAATTTTGTGTGCATGACCACTCATTTCAGTTATATGAAAATTTTAAATTCCGTTTTTGATGTTGTAAAGCCAAGTAGTAGGAGTTGGAATATATGTCAGGAGAAAAGATTACTCAATAAATTCTCATTGATTTCTTTCAATGCGTCTTTGTTTCCTTGAAATGTAACCATAAGGATATGCTTCTAAATTTTCATGGAGGTACTAAATATACGATCCATGGCTCTAATATCTCAGCATCATATTGAATTGGTCATCAAAAAGTGGAGAATTTATGAGGAGGAAAGGAATAGGCATTTGACTGAATATGGAGAAGCTGGATTGCGTACATTGGCTCCCTCTTACAAGGAACTTTTTTTTTTCGAGAATAAGCTAGGGTTGGGCAGACCCTCACCTGTATTAATAACAACTATACTCTGTTGTACAATTTTCCAGAAGCATCTTCCTCCACTATTACACTCAAGTGAGAATCTAGTGGTGGGCTTAAAAAGCTACAAAAGTTACAACTCTTTTGGCATAGACCCGCAAGATAGTCAGCTGCCCTATTACACTCTCTAAAAATATGATAAAAAGACACATAATCAAATGCATACACATGGTTATGTATAGCCTTGACAATATCCTCACAATACCAGGGGGGTTTCTCAAGCTTGTTGATAACTTGTATAGCTCTCTTGGAGTCAGATTCGACTTAGACTTGTTTGAGCTACATGCTAGCACAATGAACAAGCCCCACTTCAATTGCCTTTAGCTCCTGATGTATTACTGATTCTGGTCCACCACTCCCAATATAGCCAGAAATCACATTACCATGCTCATCTCGAATGACACCTCCATGGCCACACCCATTTGCAGCCACTAATCCATCTGCATTAAGTTTGACCTTTCCTTCTTCAGGACACTTCCATGGATATAGATTTTGAACTGGAGCTTTAAATTGTACCTGTATGCCTATGCATGATATAACCCTCCTTAAGGCAAGAACCTCAGTCAAGTCTCGAAGGGCGACCTGCAAATAGCTTTTCAAATCTCTGCATAACTTTCCAAACACCACTGCCACTGGTTTTCTAGTGTTTTGAAATCATCTAGCATTCCTCTCCTTCCAAATAGCATCAACACAAGCACAAATATATACCTTATACACTTCAAACAAAGGTCCCGATCTTTGACATAACCTGATGATCGATGACCATTCACGATTTGAGTTTCTATCATCAGTTGTAAAATCAATCAACCTCTTGATGCTGCTGAACAATTCCTTGGAATACTCATATTCGAAATAGAGACGTTTAGAGAATTCTCTACTTCAATTACATAGGCAACATGATGATTGGGTGAGAATATTCTTTTGTATCAGTCGGTCTTATGTAGACAAACTATTCGAAAGGAGTTGCCAGCAAGTGAACGAGTGTTTGGGTAGCACCCATTTCACCTTAGGAGAGACTGATCTTAAGGCCATGTAGGCACTATTGGAAGTAAACTAACCTGATTGATGTGGCATCCAAATGACTCGATCTTGATCCAAATTCCTATTTATGCAGACCCCAAGAATTAGTTCTTTCAGTTGATTGTTCTGCATATTGTGCACAGCATCCGCCCATTCTCCATTCTCAATGATTTGGCTTTACTTTGGTATCAAGTGGAAACTGCCATTCAGCCACAGCTAAGGGATTTTCTAGTAGAGGAGTGTCACTATACCATAAGTCGTGCCACAAAAGAGTATTCTCACCATTTGCGATACTATATGTGATCAATTTTCTGGCATCAGTCCTCGCTTAAAGCACATGTCGCCATGTCCAGGAGCAATCTCTTGGAACTTGCATAGTCCAAAAATAATTATCCTTGATGTGTTGTTTCCAAGTCCACTGAACCCATACACTGTTATCCCTCGAAGCTATCTTATGTACCAAGCCACAATAAGCTCCTCGGTTCCAACATTGTAGATTCATAATCCCAAGTCCTCCTTCATCCTTGAGTTTATAGATTGTACTAAAACTAGCTTGATGAAGTGTCCTTTTCATAGTTGCACCCCTCCAAAGAAACTGAGCACAAATACTTTCAACACTCTCTAAACAAGTTTTAGGGAGAATGAATGTTCTTGACCAGTATGAGTGAAAGGACATGAGCACTGAGTGAATAAGTTGAAGTCTCCCGGCATGTGACAGAAATCTAGACTTCCAGTTAGTGATTCTGGCTGTGACCTTTTCTATGATTGGTTGGCATTCTCTAATGCCCAGTCGTGCCGAAATGAGTGGTAGACCCAAATACCTCACTGGGGGTTTGATAAGTTGTACACCCAGAATTTGAGCTAAAGCTATTCCATCTTGCTGATTCACTGCTCTGGTTAACAAAGAAGTTTTATAAGTGTTAATCTATAAGCCAGTGGCCATACCAAACTCAGTACATCATCGGCAAAGGCAAGATGTGACAATTGGCTTTTTCGGCATTTGGAGTGGTATTTGATCATTCTGGACTCCAATCTCTCCTTTAGAATGCATGTCAGAATTTCCATCACCATAACAAAGATGTACGGAGACAGAGGATCTCCTTGTCGCATACCTCTAGCGCTTTGAAAAAACCCTTCTGGGGCACCATTGATTAGCACAGAAAATGATGGAGTAGAAATGCACAGCTCAATCCATTTCTGTATAGCAGTTGGAATTTGGAATGTGCTAAGCATGGCTTTAACTGCTTCCCAACTCACCGTGTCATAATCTTTTTTGATATCAAGCTTTATGGAGCATCTCAGAGTGCCATATTTCCTATCATAACCTCGGAGTAATTCATGAGAAAGCAGAATATTATCTTGGATCATTCTACCAGGGATAAAAGCAGATTGATTAGAAAAGACCAGATTATCTATCACCTTCATGAGCCTATTTGTAATCACTTTGGATACACATTTATAGATAGCATTACAGAGAGAAATGGGTCTGAAGTCATCTACCTTAGTGGGATTTAAAGTCTTAGGAATAAGACAAAGAAATGTAGAGTTAACTCCTCTAGGCAAGTTGCCTATATGGAAGGCATTTCTAATAGCATTAATAAAATCCATACCTACTGTTTCCCAACAACTTTTGAAAAAGAAGGGATTGAATCCATCTGGTCCAGGGGCAGAATTATCCTTCATCTCAAAAAGGGCAACTTTGATCTCTTCTTCAGAAATTTTCACTTCTAGTTCCACCTTCTGTTCATTCTGAATCACTCCTTTAACTTGCAATGAATTGTAAAAGTTACTATCACTGATAGGGCCAGAACCAGATCCAAGTAGAGTCTTGTAATACTGCACTATGATCTCAGAAACCTCACTGTGCCCAACTACTGCGATACCTTGCCCATTATGTATACTCCAAATCCCCCCTCTGGCTTTCCTTTCTTTGATGGAATTGAAGAAATATGTTGTACATTTGTCACCACCCATCATCCATTCCTCATTACTTTGTTGCTTTATATCTGCTTTTTCATCTTTGACAAGGTCAAAATACTTGGCAAGAGCCACCCTCTCTTTTTCACACAAGAAAATGTCTTGGGGATTCGACTGTAATTGCACTTGGACATCAAGTAAAGCGTGTTTTGCTGCTTCAACTTGTCCATGTAGATCAGTAAAATTAGCCTTAGCCTAAGGCTTAATCTTTTTCTTAAGAATCTTCATTTTCTCCATTAAAACATACATCGGATTACAGTATATCTTGGTGCTCCAAGCTTGTTGCAACAAAATCTGGAAATCTGGTTTGATGTTCCCAAAAATTTAAATCAAGGGGGGGAATGCTTTCTTAACATAATCCGTCCAGTACAACAAGATTGGAGAATGATCTGATACTTCATGGGGCAAGAACTCCACTTGAGAGGTTGAGTAGGAGCCTAGCCAAGCAATGTTAACAAGACATCGATCAATTTTGGTCATCACTCTATTTTTTCCCTCAGCTTTATTACTCCATGTGAGTTAAAACCCCAAATACTTTAGATCATCAAGTCCTGCTTAATTGCAATAGACAATCCGCAAATTCGACCGCCTCATTAGGATGCATAGGAGCCCCTCCCACCCTCTCATGAGCAAACCGAATGTTATTAAAATCACCTGCTACACACCATGGTACTTGAATGTTTGAAGCAATGGAAATAATATCCCTCCACAGATTTATTCTATCCTTTCAGGGATTCCTTGCATATACAATAGTTAACAGAAAAGTTTCTGTGCTAGGCAAAAACACTACCTTACAGTGAATCATTTGGTCAGAAACTTTGAGTAGTTGCATGCTTACCAGAGCTGGGTTTCAACATATCCATATCCTACCAGACGGATCCTTATTATAGTTATCAAACCCTTCCCAATTGGGACAACACAAACTACGAAGTTCATGGTATTTGTGTTGTCTCACCTTCGTTTCTAACAGCCTAAAAATGCAAATCTTTTTTTCCACTCTCAACTTATCGATTTCCTTCGCTCTAAGACTGTCATTTGTACCTCTCACGTTCCATATATAGATCGGGGCAATCATTATTAATATCTGTGTTTGTTTTTGGACCTTTTAGGTCTTCCTCTCCTCTTCTTACTCGACTGCCCATCGTTCGTAGGAGTTCTCTTCTCCTTAGACTTCTTAGACTTACTACCTTGTGATGTGCTTGTGTACTGCTTCTCAACTGGAGTACATGGAGCCTCTAGTAACATTATCATATTGGGTGCTTACGGTTCCACATTCTCCGTGTTAATGACTTGATCACTGAAATGTTCCGTTTCATGGAGAGATATCTCATCCTTCGAGAGAACAATTTCAATCTCATGTTCTCTTTCATTGTATTCCTCCACCACAGGCCAGGGAATGCCCATCTGGCTGGGATCAACTACAGCAAGCTGATCCTGAAAATAATATCAGTTCACTCCCAATCTCCAGCCGATCCATGATAAAAGTAAAATGATAGTTTTACCTACAAATAAGCGATTAAACTAAAATGTAAGTAAAACTAGAACTATTTTCTCGCTTAATGTTATCAAAGTTTTCTATTCTCAATGCTATCGTTCTATATATTTAGAGTAGAGAATTCGTTCCACTCCTAGTTTTTTAGAATTAACGTTTACTACGATTATCAGTCTATCAAAGTTAATGAGAGTAATGATGGAAATTATACTGCGATGACAATTCTAATACTAAGGTTCGAATCTAGATAAAGAATTAGGGGAATTTGATTCTAACTTGAATTTAACTTAATAAACTAGCATAGATTGTTATAATCCAATTCTTCCATTCTTACGATAAGAATTGGTCGTTCTAATCCCTAATCATTCATGACAATCTCTACCAAATAATGACTAGCATGTGAGGAAGTTCAACCCATTCTTATGGCGAATCAACTACCTTCTAGAGTGGAATATAATCTTACAACTAATTCTATACTACACAATCAAGTTTTCATCAAGGCTTCCTCAAACCCCTCTAATGGAGGTTTAGCCTTGATTCATAAAACTATCATTTCTATATGAGTTAAAACAAGACATGATATAAATATTATAATTTTACTTATTTGAATTAAAAAGGAAATCTAATCATGCAAGATTGAATTGAACTAGTACTGATTAATAACTAAATCTATGAATTAAAACTAAAATGATTTAATGGAATGAAACTAGATTTATGAATAACTAACTAACTTTATTAATCTAATGAATAAATAACAATACTGATTCAAAACTGAATTAAAAACAAGGTAATAAATCTAATTAATGGAGTCTAAGCTAATTTATTTTCTAATCTAGGTCTAGCTAATGAGTCTCCTCTTTCCTCCCCTCAAGAAGAGAAAGAGATCCCCAATTTGGTGCATGGGCCTGGAGCCATATTTTGGGCTGGAAAATCGAGCCCAAAACCTAATTTCTTCAGTCCACAGAGCCCTTTTCAGCTGGATTTAACTTCAACAGACATTTCATCCATTTTTGCTCCTTTGATTTGGTCAAAGTTTGAACCATTGGAAATCTCTTTCCAAGAAAGTCGTTTTGACATAAGATAGGCCCAATTCTGAGGTCTAAGTCCAAAGATATGGTCGTCAGAAGTTCTACTAACTTTTGTGTGCTGTTTCTGCCCGCATTGACTTTAACTTTTCAGCTTTAACCGGGCTTTAAAAAGGTTTTTTCTCCTTAAATCTTGGCCTTTAATCATAGAACTTTTTAGCAACCAACCCTTGCTCCTTTATCTCGCAAAAGTGACACATTTCTGCACATAATTGACTCCAATGCCTGAAATACATAAAAGCACATAATCAGCATTAACTTTTATTTATTACTCGCATAATTGGTCTAAAAGTATTATTGTTAAGGGGTTAAAACTACAATTTTGGGCTCTTATCAATCCACTAACTCATTCCCACTATCTAGTAATTCCAGTTCATTAAGAATCGCAAATCTTGACCCACTAGATTCTGTAGAACTAGTTCCATTATAGACAACCACTTGATCCCCAGAGTTCTCCTCTTCTTCAGTATCTTGTTGTGCTTCAACAGTTTGTATTCCTTCACTTTGTTCATCACCACTCACTGGTGCTTTACCCATGTCATTGGGTATGCTAGACTCTCCATGATCATTTCTGACACAACTAGTTCCAGCCCTTTTAGAAGCCTATACAATACCTATATTGGCTCTCGGTACCCGAACTCTCCTTGTTATGTCTTCACCAGGACCATTTCCATCATACATGACAATATTGTTGCCTCTGTCGATACCAAAGTCTCTTCTAATAACATTGCTTCCCCTCTTATGGAAACCTCTAGCCTCTATTCCAGATCTATTCTTGTTGGCTGCTCTCTGGCCATGATTTTGGTGCGCTGTTCTCGAGCATTTTTCTATTGTATGCCCAAAAATGTGACAGTAATCACATCGTTTAGGGATCCACGGGTACTCATACGAAATCTTCCTTACATCGTTTGGACTCAGCCGTATATCAAATGAGTCAGGCAATGTCTCATTTCCCTTGTACTCGACACAGACACACGCACAATCTAGTCGCCTTCGTTCTTTTGTTGGACGGTCCTGACAATGAGGTTTCCCCACCTTACTAGCAATAAAGCCTAAGCCTTCATCAGTCCACATCACTTCGGGTACACCGTGCATCTTAACCCAAATGGGAATGGTATTCAGCAATTTCATTTGGAGCTCAACATTTTGAGTCTAGGGACCTATAACAAGGCATCTTCCTCCCATAAACACTGGACCTTCATCCAACACAGCTTGCCGATCTTCATCTCTTACAAATTTGAAGTAAAACAAATCTTGGTCAGTTGACATCTCAAATGATCCCCTCGTTTTCCATTTCTGCTGTAATACCAATTTCACATAAGGAAAGGCTAATCTTTGCTCTAGAAAGAATCCGACTAGATACTCCCTCCAAACTATTTCACCTCTCATAATGAGATCCAAAGGAACATCTTAAATACCATCAACCTCATTTATTTTGAACTGCTCCGACCTAGTATCTTGAGGCGAACTTCGAGAATTGGAGAACAAATGAGCTCCAAGAGAAAGGTTGGGTCGTTGGAACACCAGGCATCAAGGGAGCTACAGAAAATGGAGCTCCACTCACCAAAGATTGTTCAGCTGTGGCATCTCCAGAACCCACTGGAGCTTCAACAATAGGGCTAACCATACTAAAAAATTCCACTTCAGAACTCACACTGTATGCAATGGAGGATTTTACCTGAAGTGGAAAGAAACATGAAAAGAAATGGATAGGAATACTCACCGAAAGGTTTTATTTCCTATTCTAGGTAGGAAACAGTGCACAGGATCAGAGGGTAGTAAGTTTAGGTTATGTCGCTACCAGTCTCCCATAAAGCCATCCCCATGAAACAAAACTTCATCACTTTAAAGTTTGATTGAAAGTGCTTTTTAAAATCAGTTTAGACTCTTACAAGGAACTTGAAGAGTCTAAGTATCATGCTTGGAGTGATGAATTTCAAAAGGCAAAGATTACCTTAGGGTCTGAAAGGGAGCCTATGCTTGAGCGAGCGTCAGGGAATTTATTAACTATAATTAATTAAAGCTATGCTATATGATTTCGATTTAACATATGTTTTTTCTACAATTTATCACTTGGATTGCAATGTTGAAGTGTTCCGTTGTGTATCTCTTGCGATCCATCGCTAAGATCATGTATCGCTAAGATCATGTTATCATTAAGTTGGTGTACTTGAGAGTTCATTTATATTTATCAAGGGATTGAGTCTGTTAGAATGCACACTTTCTTCATTCTATATCATGTCGGGGATAGTTCTTTCAGCGAGAATGTCGATATTCCTAGAAACTTAACCAGGAAGTTGTTGTTTTCCCTGCGAGACCTATATATATGCCTTATGATGGGATGGTGAGATGTTGTACTGTTAATGTTGCCTTATGCAGGAAATAGCCATGAAGGGACCATATAGCAGATTCTTGACATGGGCAGAGGGACTTGGGATAGGGATATTGTAGAGTGTGCTTTACGTGCAACTTACAACAACCTAGAGAGAGCTCTTGAGTATTTATATTCTGGGATCCCTGAACAAGCATACATCCTACCTATAATCCGGCCTCCTGCAACTGGGCAAACTACTGCAGCTCTTGCTCAGGCTCCACAGCCAGCACAACAGCCTCCAGCTCCAATCAGTGGTCCCAATGCAAATCCTTTAGATCTCTTCCCTCGGGGCCTACCGAATGTGGGTTCTAATGCTGCTGGTGCAGGTACCTTGGAATTTCTACGCAATATATAGTCAACAGTTTCAAGCTCGGCAAACTATGGTACAAGCTAATCCCCAAATCTTGCAGCCCATGCTTCAAAAGCTAGGAAAACAGAACCCAAACCTAATGAGGCTTATTCAAGAGCATCAGGCTGACTTTCTCCGCCTAATCAACAAACCTGTTAAAGGAGGAGCAGAAGGTAATGTACTAGGACAGCTTGCTGCAGCAATGCTGCAGTCTGTAACTGTCACACCAGAGGAGCATGAAGCCATTGAACGTTTAGAGGTAATGGGCTTTAACCGTGCTATTGTACTTGAGGTGTTCTTTGCGTGCAATAAGAACGAAGAGTTAGTTGGCAACAAATTATCTTCTCGATCACATCAATAAGTTTGAGGAATGATGTTATGTGAAACCATAGTTGCCCTTTTTTCTTTGTTTTCCATCCCTTTTTCTGTCGTCTGCTTGCTGTTTGGCATCGCGTGTAGAGCACGTGCATCTTGCCTAGTTATTATAATTATCTTGCCCTTGTCCTTGCCTTAGTTGATATTGATTGTAATTATTGGTGGGCCTAACGTTTTGGTTATTAAAACCTGGAGGTGCTGTTTGATGGTGATTATTACGCCAACTAAAATTAGGATTGTCTCTAAGGTGCGTTAGGTATATTAAAAACACAGACATCTTCTGGCTGTGGTGGTGGTTGTTCATAGGCAAGAGGACAATAATGATCGGAATGCTAAAGACTAAAACAAAAATTACAACGAGGAAAGTTTATATTCATGATAGGAATGGATTTCGCTTCTTGTTTATTTATAGAAAGGGCATCTACCTTACAAGTGAGGGATTCAATTAAAGTTCTAAGTTCTAGATCTTGTTTAACCTTAAACATACTGGCTGCCTTAGCTGTAAAAGAAGAAGGAATGGAGCGGGAGTAATCGTTATCTCCCCAGTTGTTACTTTTCTTGGATTGATTATCTAGAAAGTTATAAGCATCTGTGGCTCCTTTACCTAGGAAATTACCTCCATTCATGATATATAAAATCTCTTTATGGTGTTGGGATAAGCCTTTGAAAAAGGCACGAACTAGTGTGTCTTTACCAAGATTATGATGTGGACATTCTACTAGAAGATCAGTTAAACGATTTCAAGCCTCAGATTAGGATTATTGAGGCTTTTGGCGAAAGAAATGAATATGTGATAGCATTTTATTAGTCTTCTATGGCGGGTAAAATTGTTCCATAAATAATTCAACTAGTTTTTCCCATGTGTCGACAGAGTTCGGCTTTTGTGTTGTTAGCCAAGCAGCCGCTTTGTCAGCTAGGGTGAAAGGAAACACCCTGAGCTTTATTTGTTCAGGTCTGACGTTAGGATGATGAAATGTAGTAAGAACTTGTTGTATCCTACGTAAGTGTTGATAAGGCTTCTCATGGTCTAACCCATGGAAAATAGGTAGCAGATTAAATATATTAGGGGGGATTCTAAAATCTCCCATAGTATCTGCAAGAATTATGCAGGACTAAGGTCCATCGTTTAAAGCCTTATAGAAATCAGAGAGGGGTCTCTCTGCTATTTCTTCACTCATTGCTATAAATGTAGTTGTGGTGGGTGTAGGTGGTGTGTGTGTTGATTGGTGAATTTCTAGATAGGCGATTATTTCTGCGTCTACGATAAACTAATATGGCAGGTTTATGCGTACCAGATCTTAATCTCATGCAAGTTTTTAGTCTAATAGGAAATTCCTAACGAGCATGCAAAAATACCTGATTATTACTAGAAATAGAATCTTCTGACAGTAAATTCAAGGATATATAAAGTTGTTACCTGGAGCATCCTTGCTACGCGTAAAGTAGGCCCAATTCCGAGGCCCGAGTCCAAAGATATGGCCTGTTAAAGTTTTGTTGACTTTTTTGTTCTTTTTCTACCCGGATTGGCTATGACTGGGCTTGAAAAAGGCTTTTCTTCATGATTCTTGGGCTTTAAACGTAGAACTTTCTCATCAATCATCTTGACTCATTTTTCATGCAAAAGTGGTGCCTTTAGTCACCTAATCAGCTTCAAGTCCTGAAATGCACAAAAACACGTAAACAGTACTAACTCTCATTTATTATAAACATAATTGGACTAAGTAGAATATTATTAAGGGGTTTAAACTACACTTTTGGGTGCTTATCAAATGTGGTCCACTTTGCCATGTAGGCTATTTTCCACGCTGCACTTTCTAACTTCAGTTTTCTAATTCAAGTGAAACTCTAATTTTTTTTTTCCATGTTGATCTCCTCTTCTCATGAATTTGAAATTCAGGCTAGGAGATCAGGTCCAAGATTCATCTAACTCAACAATTATCCTCTTTTGGAGTCCCATTAGGATTGACCCTTTTGGAGATAAATATACGCTTTTGTCCAGGGCTTTCAGTTGTAATTCCTAATGACTCGTCTTTGACTTGTTAGACTTATTTTACCTCCATATTTAGCAAATATGTTCTTTGACCCGCAAAAACTAAAATTTCATCATATTATAATATTTAAATATAAAATGGAGTCTAACATACATATATTCGGAGACTTAAATCCTTATTTTTTTAGCACTTATCAGTTAGAATGGGGTAGATCATTACATTACACTTCCTATTTAGTAGGTTATCAAAAATAATATTATAAACTTTATCACATTGGAATTTATTTCCATGAAAATGGACCATGTTTATTATAAAGTTAACAAAGATATTAATTTTGTTTTGAATTATAAATGGATTTTAGGATTTCGAATTTTGTCGCAACACATTTAAAACACGTATAAAACATTCAACATATACTTGAATGTATTGTGAAAGTTTAACTGAATTATTGAACGAATAATTGGACATGTATACAACATTCAATATATATTTGAATGTATTGTGAAAGTTTAACTAAATTATTGAACGAATAATTGGTACACATAACTAATTAATACTCTTATCATCACTGTTTCGTGTTTCGAATTTTTGTTGTATCTTAAATTACTAACAAGGTGTGTTCTTATCACAAAAAATGATGGTATATGTTTATTGATTGGTGGATTTTCTGTTTATTAATCGGTGGATTCTCGCATTTTAATCATTCAAGTTGTATGTATGTATATTTAATGTTGTGAATAACGAGTTTCAAAGAATTTAAATCACTAAGTATAAATTTATTAGTATATGGATTGTCACTTTTTATTCATTCAATTCTCGCATTTCAATCATCTAAGTTGTAAGTATGTGTATTTAATGTTGTTAATTGAATAATGAGTTTCAAAGCATTTAAATCACTAAGTATACGTTTATTAGTCAATGAATTTTCACTTTTTATTCATTTAATTAGCTGTGTCTGTTGCTTTCTATGTGATATTATTATGTTTACTTCAAGGAGAGTTAACTTAACTTTCTGACTAAGGCCATGCATTAAGTATTGCTTTATAATAGAAGCAAATATTCGTTTTGTAAGGAATGTAGATATATTCATTACAATAGTTACGATAAGGTAAAAGCTTATGTCTTTCCCATCTGATCTGAAAGAAACCAAGATCATGACAAATTTTGGAGACTCCATCATAGTAATACTTGCTCTGTTTAAAGTAGACTAAGTGCTAGCCTGGCCTATTAAACACTCGTATATGCAAATATATTATTTGATCTTAATAGAACATTTTCCAAAATTATGTTACATAGCGTAAATGAGTGTATGGAAGATGCTTGTGCTCACTAAAATTTCAACAATTGTACAACTCTCACTGAATGTTGGTTTCCACCTGTCACTCATGAAGAAACCTGAGGTGGAAGCCTGGATAAGTAAGGAGAATGCTCTATACTGCTTTAACAAAGATGGCTATTCTTATGGCATCTATGATCAAGTTGTTCTACTAATTACTCAACCACATTTTCTTACAAGATATGCATATACTAGTTTTTTTTTTTTGGGTTCCAAATACTTGATTTTTTTTTTCATTGATAATGTAAAAGTTTATATTTGAACCTAGTGGATCCACAAATTTAAATATTATTCAAGTTTATGCAAAATCTTGAATAACAAATGGAGTTCTAAATTGGTGTTTGGTGATACCATTGGAATCTTCTACTTTGTTTCATGGTGTCCTAAACTGTCCTTAACAAAGTTTCGTTTTGGTTGTTTTTATATCGTTCTCATGTAGCAAGTACATACACTTGCAGAAAATGTGGTTCCTAGTTATTCTATATGGGAAAACCATTTTTATCATTAATTGGCATTGTTTCGACCAAATATGATCAAAACATCAAGTGTTGATAAAAGAGACGAAGAACGTAGAAAAGTAATTTAGAAAAATAATGGTGATCGGGGGAATGATGAGACTGTACCTTGCGGTTGTCTACGTACCCAAATTATCAATGGGATCAAGTCTCAAGAATGTAGTTCTGAATGAAAAATAGTTTGGTATTTATATAGGTAGAGTAGAGAATCCTTGTAGCTCAAGTATTCTTGTAGCTTGAGTCTTTGTGATAGAATATAACTCTCAACTGATAATTATCTCTTTTGATAAGAAACGAATCTGGACATAAATTAACGTACATTAGTGGAAGCCAAGTCGCTAAGGTTCAGCCTTAGACACATGAGTTAATGGGCCTGTACATCGATTCATGGTATTGTGAATTGGGCTTTAGCCTTGTCGATTAAAAGAAATAAAGTGGAGATTCCTACCAATTAAGGTGGGAGACTCGATTATAAGCCTTATCTAATCCGAATTCTTTGCTAATCCAACTTCATCCCTAATCTCAATTCTTATCTCCTCCACATTCTTATTTCATCCGAACACTTTGAGTCCAATTAGTATTTAACATCCTTTTATTACTATTATTACTAAACTGCCCCTACGTTTAATTTTCAACGGTATAATCCAAGTATCGCTATTCCGTTGGCACGCATTGTCGAATTCAAATTTCGTATTATTACGTGACGCGTTCGGTACAGTTTTCGCCAATCGAATTTTTTTTGCAATTTTATTTCTGTGCATATTTTATTTTTTTCTTTGCATTTTCGGCCATCTTTTATTTAAATACATTGCGTCCTGTATACGTTAATTTGACATTATGTCGTTTCCGATAAATTCACGAATTTTTTCCGATTGTCATTTTCCTATCGTTTACGGTCACACGACACTTTCATATACGTTAATTTGACATTATTTCATTTTCGATAATTCACGATTTTTTTCCGATTGTCCATTTTTCTATCGTTTACGTTCACACGACACTTTGTTATACATTTCGCTTACTCTTTTCTTATTCCAAGTTTTCCTTGATTTTTCTTCTCTTCTTTGCCATGTGAACTTTGTTCGCATGACAAAGAGGGGGCGGTGTTTCGACCCCCACCTACGTGGCGAACGTCCATTAGTAGGAATCTCCACTTTATTCGTTTAATCAACAGGGCTAAAGCCCAATTCGCAATACCATGAATCGATGTACAGGCTCATTAACTCATGTGTCTAAGGCTGAACCTTAGCCACATGGCTTGCCACTAATGTACGTTAATTTATGTCCAGATTCGTTTCTTATCAAAAGAGATAATTATCAGTTGAGAGTTATATTCTATCACAAAGACTCAAGCTACAAGAATACTTGAGCTACAAGGATTCTCTACTCTACCTATATAAATACCAAACTATTTTTCATTCAGAACTACGTTCTTGAGGCTTGATCCCATTGATAATTTGGGTACGTAGGCAACCGCAAGGTACAATCTCATCATTCCCCCGATCACCATCATTTTTCTTAATTACTTTTCTACGTTCTTCGTCTCTTTTATCAACACTTGATGTTTTGATCATATTTGGTCGAAACAGGCATCATAGGGCTTGGGCTTGTTCTTATTGCTTTCTTTATTGGCAACATACAATTTTTTTTTACTAGGTCTTACACGGAGGTTTGTTATACTTTCAACGAGTTTTCTACTGTACGCTTTGCACCTCCTCTAGATCATGTATTACAGGACAGCGTTTGATCTTGCACATTCAAGTGTTTAATTATTTTATGACTGAAAAAACAATGTGATAGTATTTTTTTTTTGCTTGGTAAGTTAAAAATATATTAAAAAAGAATGGAAAAGAATTACAAGTTTTCTAGGTAGTGCTAATGCCCATAGTCACTCATGCATGGCGCACATACAAACCGTAAGGCACCTCCCATTTATATATCCATGGGGGTCTGCCATTACAAAATATGATCTCCTTGTTAGCCAATCAAGACGCTCTCTTAGCAATGATGTCAGCCGCTTGGTTGGCTTCCCTCTAAGTATGGGTCACTCGCAAGGAAGTACATGCACGAGAGCATAGTTTCCATCTGTTGAGAAGTTCCCATGGCATAGACGATGAGTTGGCAGCAGTTACCACTGCTGATGAGTCGGATTCCACCCACAGGTTATTCCATCCCCTTGACAAAGCTACCTCCACCCCTTCAACTATGGTTGTACATTCGGCTAGATAACATGTAGTGTTGCCCAATCCTCCACCCATAACGTATAGGAAGTTGCCAATGTGGTCGCGAAAGGAGACCCCAAAACCCCCAGGCCCAGGATTGCCTCTGGCTGCACCGTCAGTGTTGAGCTTCACTTGTGCTATGGCTGGTGGTATCCAAATGCAATGAATCTTCCTTCTCGCAGCAACAGCGTTCATATGGATACCCCATTCGTTCAGAATTCCCGCATCAGACGACTCCGTGTGTCCTTTTGAGAGGTAAGAGGTCGTGATGATATGTGATCTTACACTGCCCTCGCAAAAGGCTTTCGATACTGCTTTGTCTTGAAAGAAAACCATGTTCCTATGTTTCCATAAGCCGGTCATGCCTCCAAAAATTGCAGTAGTCCATAAATGTACAACTCTCGGGCTACTATTCTTGCTCAATTTAATGGCTTCCTTCATGTTGGAGAATGTCCCTCTGAACTGGAATTTTCCGGCGAGCCAATTCCACATTTCTTTCGCAAACACACACTCCCAAAGAAGGTGAATAAGAGACTCTTCTTGAGCGCCACAATGTCTACACTTAGACGCAATAGTGACTCCCCTTTTCTTGATGTTCTCATCCGTAGCAGTAGCTTTTGAGCAGAGTTTCCAAACTGTACCTGCGTGTTTGGGATGTATGCAGGAGTTCCATACATGTTTGGACCAATGCACTTTAGGCCTCTTGAATCTGATTTCCTAGAATGCACCTTGAGCAGAGAAGTGTCCTTTAATGTCGGGCCACCAAACCAAGTAGTCCTCATTAGTGGATTTCTTCACATCATGAAGGCTGACTCCTGCAAGGTGCAGCAGATGTGTAATGTGGGCCGAGTATCTGAGAATAGGACCTTGAATAAGACTTTCGAGTTTAAGAGTGTATCTTTTCAGAGCATGGTCTGGTAAGTTCAAACCATTCTGAATGGAATGTTTTCCTGCCCAACAGTCCCTCCACAAATCAATCTTTGCCCCATTTCCAATGGCCCATTGGCATTTTGTGTCAATCTCCTGTAAAGCTTTCTTAACCCCTGGCCAAATAGAAGAAGGCTTGTAATAGTTTATAAGAACACCTTCCTTAGTAAGGAACTTCAGTCTCATGAAGGAAGAGAAAGCATCAGACCCAGACCTGAAGGACCATGCCAGTTTCATTAGCATTGCCATGTTCACTTCTTTCAGTTTTCGAATGCCCAAGCCACCCTCTTCGTAAGCTTTGCAGACTTTATCCAAGTTGATTATAACAACTTTCTTCTTTTGCGAATCTCCTGACCATAAGAAATTGCTCATAGCTCGCTCGGCCTCTTTCATAAGAGATATTGGCCACTTGTAGATCGACATGTTGTGTATGAGGATGCTAGAAATCACTGCTTTGATTAGAACACATCTTCCTTGGAAGGATAGCAACCTGCCTCTCCAGTTGGCCAGCTGTTTTCTGATTTTGTCAAGTAAAGAGCAAGCATTTGCTCTTGTAACTTTCTCTTTGACAAGGGGTACGTGATAAATGCTAAAATTGAATAGTCTACCTACGAAATGAACGATGAAACTCAAAACGTAAGTAAACTAAAAATAATCTTGATGATACTATTTGTTTATCAAAGTTTCCTACTCTCAAGTCTATCGAAATAGAGTGGAGTAACGAATTCGTTCCACTCCTAGTGCTCTAGCATGTAATTGTTTTCTAATCTAATTAGTCGGTCTTAAGTCAATGAGAGCTTTACGAAGGTGATATACTACGATACTTACTGAATTTGATTACTTGAATTTAAGTACGAATGCTATGGAAATATGATTGTGCTTGAATCTAGATAAAGGATTATAGGGGAATTGAATCCACCTCGAATCCAACTTAATAGCCTAACATAGATTCTTGTATCTCGATTCTTACGTTCTTACGACAAGAAATTCGAGTTCTAATCCCTAGTGTTCATGGCATTTCTACCGAGTACTAACTAGCATGTGAGGTCGTCCACCCATTCTCATGGCGAATCACGACCTTCTAGATTGGAATAGATTCTACAATGTTTCTACACTATACCACTAAGTTTTCATCAAGGCTTCATCAACCCCTCTAATGGAGGTTTTAGCCTTGAGTCATCAAACCATCATTTCCCATTTCATTATAACTACCCACCATATTAAAATTCTAACTTAACTAAATTAACTAACAATGGTTTAATCTATTTAAACTACGGAATGATAATCAACAAGAATTAAAATCAGATCTATAAATTGAAATAACACAATTTGAAATTGCGAAAACAACTATTTTATTTATCTAATCAATCAAGAACAATGATTCAAAGACTTAATCTAAAACAAGAATTTAAAATGGAACTAAAGCTTAATTTAATTAATGAAAACAGATCTAGAATTATCTATATTATTTTAGGTCTAACTAGCTACCATTAACAAAGAGCTAAACTTTGGTTTTTATACTTTCAGATCCAAAAATCGTGCATGGGCTTGGAGCCATGTTTTGGGCCAGAGAATCAGGCCCAAAACCCAATTCTTTCAGTCCAAAAAGGCCTCTTCAGCTGCAGTTGGCTTCCACAGACTTTTCGTCCACTTCTATTCCTCTGATTGGGTCAAGGCTTAGACCATTGGAAAGCTCTTTCCGATCCGGTCGTTTAGACATAAGGTAGGCCCAATTCCGAGGTCTGAGTCCAAAGATACGGCTTTCGGAAGTTCTGGCGACTTGTGTCTTTGTTTCAGCCGTGTCGACTTTTCAGCTTTTGGCCGGGGCTTTAGGAAGGCTTTATCTTCTTGAATCTTGGCCTTTAATCACAGAACTCCTTAGTAACCGACCTTTTCTCCTTTATCTCACTAAAGTGGCACATTTCTGCACATAATGGACTTTGAAGCCTGAAATGCATAAAAACACGTAATCAGTGTTAACTCTTAATTATTACTCACATAATTGGTCCAAAAGTATGACTGTTAAAGGGTTAAAACTACAGTTTTAGGCTCTTATCAAACCACCCCCAAACAGCATTTTGCTTGTCCTCAAGCAAAGATGAGAAATTATAATAAGTGACCAAAAATGGAGTTCTATCTACTCGTTTATTGAGTGCAATTGCATTGACCATATCGCAACAAGGCCTTAAACCACTAGGAATTCCCTAGTGGGCGAAGTTATAACCTCGTGAGAGTTTTCCAGTGAAGGTACTCACAAACTTCAACTATACTACAACGACTAAGAAATAAAACTATTGTTTTCCTCATTCATGTCCCAACTATCTATACATCTCACTAGCAATTGAATAAGAATAACCAAGTCAAAACCTAAACTAATATATGCATAATAATCAATCATCTATGATACAAATATATATACTATGAATAATACTATGAAATGCCTAGCGTGTTCGTTTCTGAAAACTTCGAATAAGCGTCCTTAAGTAGGTCCTCACATAAATGTCAAGACAAAACCACTCTGATTTTTCCACTCAAGTTTCATTGCTCCGATTGTGCGATTGGGCACACTTTACCTTACAATCTCAATGACAACAAGGAAGCCGGGTCGATCAAACACATCTGCCACTTACTATCACACTAACCTATTCCTAATTGAGCTAGAGGTCTTTATTAGGTGTGTTGCGGGGATTAGGAGATGGTTTAAGAAGGAAGGAAATGGATATTCAAAAGGACAAGTCCGAGATAATAGAGTCTTCATATTATGTAACTTAGAGAAAACCTTGTTATTTTCTTTTGCTTCTATACTTTGTTTCCATCCTTAGCCATATTTTTCTTTTTCTTTTCTTTGGCTTTTGACTCCCTTTTATTCTATTTTTGGAGTTTTTATTTATTTCTATATTATTTATTTTTTCTTTTCCTTAGATGGAAACTTCTTTTCTTTTTCTGAAGCAACTAACTAATTTTTGTTTACATAGGTTTTTCTCTTCTTCTTTCTTCACTCATTCTATTCTCAGACTTATTCTAAATTGGGTAGGTTGATTTATTATTTTTTTTATTATTTTGTTTTTGTTTTTGTAACAGGGTAAAGGAATTGTGGTTTTATGGAAGGCTAAAGAAAGGCTCGAGGGGCTAATTAGCGGAAAATAATTCATAGGTTTGAATTTCTGGCTATATCGATCCAAAGAGGGCCTAAATTCTCGCTTAGGATATGGCATAGTGATCAAGCAAGTGGACGTGTGATATCTCTATCCGGATTTTACTTCTTCCTTGTGTCATTTCTCAAATGTTTATTTCATATAAGGCTTTTTAGGCTATATTCTCACAGATTTGTAGAATAAGTACTCTAGCCTAGATTTCGAAACTTATCAAGTAACAATCATAGATACTCATGTAATATATTTATAGATAGATGCAAAGATTATTACCTATATATTAACCTAAGTTTCTAGCAATTATTATTCGATACAAAAGCTCATTGAGACTTCTAGATTGTTAAGAGCATGGAGAAAGAAAACAATACCAATATTCCTAAGTGTATAGCATAACTTATTTATTTATATTTTTTTGAATTTTTTTTTTTTTTTTAAATTTTAACTAGAAAACAAATGCATATTATACATATTTATATCCTAACAGATGCCTCAATTACACGTGTTTCTATGCCCCCCCAAACAAGAATCATGCTTTGTCCTCAAAGTATTGTAAATAAAGAGGGTAGGAAAAATACCATTGAAACGTGTGAAATTCAGGAACATCTGCAAAACAAAGTTAGAACGTACTACTATAGGAAATAAACTGACGCAACTCTATACGAGTTCCACCCATTATGGGGTTAACAAAAATGAAATTGCTTGGGACATAAGCAGACACCAAAAAAAAAACTAAAACTTACCTTATCTCCCTCTTAAACATCCTCCTCCTCATTAAAGATATGAGGTTCCTTCGCATCCTGCCAGTCCATTATAACTTGCCAAGCTTGCCGCCATTTATCATCTACTAATGCTAACCTGTTAAGTGTTATTATGTCTGATGGGATGTGCAGGCGACCAAATGAGGCTGCCACCCCATCCCAAAGTCATTATTCGCGAATGAGCGAACCACCCTATTAGTGGGTCTCATGACTTCAACCCTTTTCCAATCTGTGAATTGTGCACGTAATACAGTAAACAACTACGCATGATCGCGGCTTACCAACACAGGCATAAGAAGATACTTACGCCTCATGGTTTGGGCTCTCTTAAGACTAGTGACCAAAACTCGGGGAATGTCATAGTGGCGACGTCCCTCAGCTAAAGCGAGGAAAATGTCACCAGCAGTACTGTTTGCAGAAGTGAACTGCCATTCCCCCAAAATATTCATCAGGATAAATAACATGGTGGTGCCTACGTTTAAGGAAAGGCTACCAAGGGCAATGCTATATCGCCCCTGGTCCATTACTCGAAATACCCCTCCCCCATAATAATCATGGAAATATGTATAATCATAAAGATATGCATTATCAGTCATATATGCCCATGTGTGAACGGGGATCGGTATTGGTATTCCTAAAACTAAAGGCGACCAAATTTTTATTGAATTCATGTGTCGTGTCATCGACTACTGACGGAGAATTCTTGATCTCCATCCCGATTACAATAGAATTTAACGTGGTCATAGAAATAAGCGGTAAGTTGTGGTGAATATGACTCGTCATCACTTACCGATAGATGGCGCCATCCTAATCGGGGGATCCCCGTAGTCGGAACCGGTGTCCATAGGTCTCCGGTGCCCAACACATCTTCGAAAACTTCGTGTATGATGACTACGGAGATGTCATCTTAACTACTCTTTGAACAGTTCCACAAAAATCTTGGAATGACCCCCGTGAAAATTGGAAATTACAGTGTTATGGCGCTGGTCGCTTGGTAGGTCCATGGGTCGAGGGCGGTCGCGCTCGACAAAAATTCTTCAAAAAAAAAAAGCAGCGCCGCCTTCGAAGTTCGTAAAATTGAAACCGGAGTTTAGAGCAAAAAGAAGGTAAAACTTGGAGTGGATGGTGCGGGATGATGGTGGGATGTATTGTGGTTTGTTAGTGTAGAAAGGATGGAGTTTAAATAGGTTAGGAGCTTCCAAAACGAATCGGGAAGTTCCCTATTTATTTGAAGGCAATTTCCGGAAATAGGAAAATTCCCAAAATCGAAAACGGAAACAAGCCATTTTCATGATTTCCTAAAAATCCTGGTATCTTTCATACTGGATTTAGAATAGTAACTTCTAAACTCTCTTAGATTTCATGCTACCACCACACAAGTCATAGATATGCCGATATCGGCCAAATTATCAACCTTTCCTCCAAGACAACTTAACATATATATGATCATATAACGACTTATGCTCGGTCTAAATATTTCCACCCCCAACAAGTTCGGAAGGTGGGATAAATGATAAAACAAGCGATTACTAAAAAATAACCAATTATATTAAAAATAAAATAAAATATAAATCCAAACAAAGATTAAATAAACACATTACTATTTAAATTTAACTCTTGAATTAAAATCCTTCTAATAAAATGAAATTATGAAATAACAAATAACTCCAACCGGGTGAACACCTAGTTTTGTGATGATGATGGACCCGAGATGGAGATTGGCTTGAACCCTCTGTCTTTTTTGGACGACGCTCATGCCTGTCGGACTCGGCTGAAATAGAGTCCTCCACGGGTGGCATGCGTCGTAGCATCTCTATTCGGAACAAGCGTTGGGCTTCCATCTCAGTACCGAGTACTGCATACTGGGTTTGTTGTTCCTAGTGGATAGTCTCTATGTTATACAATATATCGTCCAGAACCCCTCCGAGCATTTCAAATCTCCTCTGAAGGTTCCCTTGCTTCTTTTGAACTACTATCTGTCTATTTCGGATATCTCCACAAATACCATAAACGCACCGCAAGGCAGTTTGCAACACTTGCATGTGTTCTACATTAGAATTACACTTTTCTAATGCATCTTCATCCATCCATGTCATATCTTCCCTTTCATCCTCCGACTCATCCATTTTTTCTTCAGACAACGGCCAAGTCTCTTGGATGCAATCCATATAGATACTTGCATTAGAATGCAATTTGATCTTAATAGGAGCAGATCTTGCGACAGCTCTAAAAGAGAGCATGATCTTAGTGATCAATACGGGAAGAGGCTAAACTCTTCCCCCACTCCTCGAATCACATTAAACATTAAATCAAGGATGCAGAAATTATACTTCTTTGTTTGCAAAATCCGAGAACGTCGCGCATATTGCAGGCCGATATCATCGACTTTGTCTTTCCCGAGGGCGTTCCTACCAATCCACCGAGCTCTGACCCGGTTGATTGGTTCTCGAGGTGGTCCGGCGAACGAATGGGATGTTGGATTGTATTCACCCTCCACGACAAGATCCTTCATCAAAGCGGGAACTCGATATCTTTGGGGTTCCTAAATTGTCGTTACTAGGTTGCTTTCAAAGCGTAATTCCTAACAGTTGACTAACAACCGCCGCGTTACTTCTCTCCGCGTTCCTCCTAACTTTATGAAAATCCTATCCCCTTCCAATTCTCGCTTTTTATAAAACTGTTCTACCAAATCATAGTGATAGAACTCCTCAGTTGAGTACCACAGTCCGTTCCAATGTCTCTTGAACATCTCCGCGTCATAAAATGGCGCGAAACTGTCGGAAGCAAACGCGTTTTCCGGCAAAATTCTACGTCGTAGCGCCATTGAAATTTCTTAGACTACTAATGGTTTGTAGACTGTGGGGGAGGCGAGTTTGAAGAAAACTACTAAAACGGCGTTGGTGGCGTTGGTGGTGGTGGTGGAAACTGTAATTGGTGGGTGTTTTTCGAAGTTGGGTTGGTGGTGATGATTGTTTAGAGAAGATTTAAGGTGGATTTGATTTCCTTGTTGTAGGTGTAGTTAGGTTTTCTTCCCTCTCTCTATATTTATTTATTTTTTTTTTTTTTTTTTTGGTTTCCAAAACTTGTAACCGGCGGTTTGGGATTGAAGTGGAAACACTATGCGTGTGGGTTGGGAAGGAAGGAGACGCGCAACGTGCGTGCGGTTTGGGCCCAAACCCAGTTTGAATTGCGAAATTTTCCGATTTTTCGCGCAATTTCAAACTCAATTTGCCGCTTCGTTACTGGCCCAATTTTGGCGAATGAGTTATGGAAATGATCAGTAGAGAATTTCCAATCCAATGATCCATAAAACACTCAATTCTAACCATGGGTGACGTATAAGAGGGTGGAAGAATGCCTCGAAGTGCGTGTGTGACGTAAGTTATGCGAATGAAGGAAATCTAAGTTTAGATTACGTCAACCCAATTGAACTAATGGGCCTAAACAAAACCAATGGAAAGTTTGAGCAATCCCGATGGAAAGATCGACTGCCCACCCCCAAACAAATTTTTAAACACAAAATTTGTTTACAACGTGGGTCGTTTAAAGTCAGATTCCCAAGACTTGTTGGATTGCTATTTCTATGATTTTAAGAATTTTAATTTTAATTTTATTTGTTTATTATAAGAAACATGAAAAACAATAAATACATAATTCACTTCATAGAGGAACATGACTCAAAAACCGAGAAAACATGCAAAAGTGGAAAACGTGAATTATGTGAACTGTGGACTTAGGATCCAGTACTTACAGCCACACACTCCATAGGGAGGGCCCGGTTACCTGAATGGTGCACTTATCAGTATATGGAAATGAAAGGAAGTACACCAAATGTCAAGGGTCAGTCCTCATAGGCGAGTCCTGTAAAAAGGACTTCCTCTACATCGGGGGCGAAGTTCATGAAAATGTTTTAACCGTTGACCATTAACTTGAAAGGTACTGTTTGTCATTTGGATTTACCAAGGTAATTGCCCGTAAGGGTGACATCGATAACTAGAAAAGGGCCAGACCAACGGGTTTTAGTTTGCACTGGGAAAACATGTAGGCGGGGAGTTGTAAAGCAAAACCTTTTGACCGACCACAAACTCTTTGCCAAGATATGCTTATCATGAACCGCGTTTCATGTTAGCTTTATAATCCTTCCAGCGAGATCGTGCGAATCGCTCACGGTTTCTTCAAGCTCATTCAATTGCAACTTGCGTTTGACACCTGCCTCATCAATATTGAAGTTAAGGCTTTTATAGCCCACGAGCCGCGGTGCTCTAATTCAACGGGCAAATGACATGGTTTCCCAAATACAAGTCTAAAGGGAGACATACCTATAGGAGTTTTGAAAGCAGTTCTATACGCCCATAAGGCATCCAATAGACGCTTTGACCAGTCTTTCCTATCAGGGTTTATAGTTGTTTCTAAAATCTTTTTGATTTCCCTATTAGAAACTTCTACTTGTCCGCTAGTTTGTGGATGATAAGGAATTGCTACTTTAGGTGTAACTCCATACTTTTTCACTAGGGATGCAACAACTCACATTTGCAAAATGTGTTCCACCATCACTAATGATGGCTTTAGGAATGCCAAACCGACAGAAAATATATTCTTTAATAAAAATACAACGGTCTTATGGTCATTGCTCACGGCAAGCTAGGGCCTCTATCCATTTAGACACGTAGTCCACGGCAACTAGAATATAAATGAAACCGTGGGAAACCGGGAAAGGACCCATGAAATCAATGCCCCAAACGTCGAAAATTTCTACGATCAAGATTGGATTTAATGGCATCATATTACGTTTCGTTATTCGCCCAAGTTGTTGGCAACGAATACCGCCTTGCAATGCACTTGGGCATCCTTAAAAAGGTAGGCCAATAAAATCCACATTGAAGAACTTTAGCGGCTGTTTTCATCCCACTAAAATGGCCACCACACTCTTTGTCATGGCAGAGCGATAGAACTTCATTGTATTCCCACCGGGGGAATACAACGACGAATAATCGATCCGCACAATACTTAAAAGGTAGGGCTCATCCCAGTGGTATAACTTAACTCGGCCAAAAACTTCTTACGTTCATTTCTTGACCAATTATAAGGCATAACATCAGCCGCTAGATAATTTACAATGTCGACATACCATGGTGCTGAAAAATGGCATCTGGATGCTCATCGGGGAAAAGAGTCCGTATGGACTCGAATCCCGATCGATCGTCGTTTGTGAGTCTAGATAAGTGGTCGTCGGCAACTTCGTTTTTCGACCCCTTTTTTGTCCTTTATTTCTAATGTGAACTCTTGCGGGAAGGGATCCATCGGATTAATCTCTGCTAGCATCCTTCTTTGCAAGAAGGTACTTAAAAGCTGCATGGTCCGTGTAAACTAAAGTTTTAGAACCAACCAAATAAGGACGAAACTTATCTAAAGCATAAATGGCGGCTAAGAATTCTTTTTCGTAGTTTAATAATTTTGTTGAGCATCGTTTAATGTTTTACTAGCATAATAAATGACAGTGGACTTATTATCTAGTTTTTGTCCCAAGATCGCACCAACCTGCATAATCACTAGCATCACACATGAGTTCGAAAGGTTTAGACCAATCGGGAGGTCAGATAATTGGTGCAGAGGTTAGGACGACTTTTAAAGTTTCAAAAGCACTGCTTCGATTAAAATTAAAATCAAAGATTGCATCTTTCAAAAGCAGATTAGTTAAAGGCCTAGCTATTTTCGAAGTCTTTAATAAATCGCCTATAAAACTGCATGGCCTAGAAAGGCTCTAATATCATGGACAACCGCGTGGTTTAGGTAGAGTCGCTATCTTATCTAGTTTGGCCTTATCCACTTCGATGCCATCACTAGATACAATGTGACCTAGTACTATGCCCTTTTTCACCATGAAATGACACTTTTCCCAGTTTAAAACGAGGCTCTTTTCTTCACACCTTGTCAAAACCTTAGACGGGTTAGACAAATAGATGCGTGAAGGAGTCTCCATAGATAGAAAAATCATCCATGAAAACTTCCATAAAGCGCTCTACCATGTCACTAAATATATGAAGCATACACCGCTGGAAGGTTCCAAGAGCATTACAAAGGCCAAAAGGCATTCGTTTATAGGCATACGTTCCAAAGGGACATATGAAGGTAGTCTTTTCTTGGTCATCAATATCAATAATAATCTGAAAATAGCCCGAGTAGCCATCCGTAAAAACAATAAAAAGCATGACCAGCTAGGGCGTTCGAAAGCATTTGATCTATAAAAGGTAAAGGAAAGTGATCCTTTCGTGTCATAACATTTAAATGTCTGTAATCAATACAGATCCTCCATTTCATAGGACCTTGTGTGACAACATAGTCACCCTTTCCGTTACGAACCATGGTAACTCCTGATTTCTTAGGAACTACATGAATGGGGCTTACCCATTCGCTATCAGAGATGGGGTATATGATACCCGCATCGAGTAATCGTAAGACTTCTTCCCTAACCACCTCTTTCATGGCAGGGTTCAAGCGACGCTGAGGTTCGCGAGAAGTCTTCGCGTTATCCTCAAATGGATCACGATGAGTGCAAACATTAGGGTCAATTCCCTTAATGTCAGCTAGGGACCAACCAATCGCAGACCCGATGTTCCCTAATCACCCGGATTAAACGCGTGTCTCTTCATCCATAGATAACAGAAAGATATAATTACGGATGACTACCATCCGGATCGAAGTTGAATATATTTTAACTCGGGGAAGGGGTTTAAGCATCGGGGTGGGAGGAAAATCAATAGATGTTTAAATTCGGGGTCCTCATTTTGCATAATGAATACTTGCTTAGGTAGCAAGTCTTCATACTCAATATATGGAGCAACCCGAAGTGTCTACAATTGGTGTGGACTTAAGGATGGTGTTGACTTCCTCTAAGTAGGAGTCATTTACAAAATCTGACTTTCCAAAAGAAAGGAATTTGTACATATTGTTTTCGTGAAACGTGTTGTTAAAATAATCTTGAGCTAAGCTCTCGATCATGCTAACCTCCCCTTCTATAGACTTAATCGGTAACTGTTTCATCATTTTAAAAACATTTACCTCAACCGTGAGATGGCCAAAAGATAAGGACATCTTACCATCGCGACAATTAATAAGTCGTTGGCGGTTGCTAAAAAAAAGCTTCTAACATGATCGGTGCAGTCATTAGTGACTTACGTATCGAGGATAACAAAATCCGTGGGATAGTAGAAATCATGAACCTTAACAAGCACGTTTTCCACTACACCCTTAGGATACTTAATAGACACGTCCGCTAATTGCAACGTTATTTTTGTAGGTTGCATTCCTGTAGACCTATTTGTTTATACAAATAATACGGGAGTAAGTTAACACTTTCGCCCCGTGTCTAATAAAGCGATCGTCGTGTGGGAATCTCCTAAGGTGCATTTTACATGGGGATCTACCGAGGTCCTTGTACTTAACAATTCCATTATTTTTAGGATAAAGTTGGGAATTGTTCAGTTAAAAAGACGTCTTTTCGGTATGTTGGTCTTCGCCTAGTAGTGCACAACTCTTTAAGAAACTTAAGCGTGATTAGGTAGCTTTTAATAGCTTCGAAAAAATGAAGGTTTATCGTTAGATTTTTGAAAACGTTCCTAATCTCCTCGGTTGGTATCCCCGTTAGCATGGCTAATTTTTGGGAATGGTGGTTTAAACTCTATAGTTAGCGTATGGCTCGACTTGATGTGTAACCTTGGCTTTCGTTTCTTAGGTTGTGGTTTAACCGGGTACCTCTACAAAGGTAGGTTCTTCGGTTTCTATTTCAAAGATCTAGTTCGATATCCGGTGTAGGGAGGGTGATGGGGGGGTAACTATAGGCATAGTTATTTTGTTATCAACCACTTTTCCAGAGCGGAGAGTGGTGATGGCATTTAGGTCACCTACTATTGTCGTTTCCGTACTAGTATTACCGTTTACCTCAAAGGCTGTGTTTGTTGTTTTAGAGTTTGGTATCGCTTGTCCTGGAAACACGCCTTTTGGTTGGGCTTTCTCTTGGGCTAATTGTTGTATGCCCTGATTTATGGATTGTAATATCTGTTGGTTTGATTGAGTCATTGATTGGAAAAGTTGTTGGGTAACCTGTATAAAGGCGTCGATACGGTCCGGTTGTGTAGGTGTAGTAGTCATAGGTGGTGCCACTGGAACTATCTCACGTTGATTATTTATGGGTGGGTTTTGATAGTTACTATTGTTAACCGGAACGATACCTCTATTGGTATTATAATTATTATAATTATTCTGACCTCGTGCTACACCTTGTCGTGGTTTAAGCTTTGGTTGTTATAATTATTATAATTTCCTGACCTTGTCCCCGTCCTTGCCTAGGTGGAGCTTGATTATAGTTGTTTGTTTGCCTACCATTTTGGTTATTAAACCCTGGAGTTGTAACTTGTTGATTGTTTCGCCAACTAAAGTTGGGATGTTGTCTCCATGGGGCATTAGGAATAGGATAGTTATTAATGGAGCAAACATTATCTTGCTCTAATTGTTATTGTTCATAGGCTTAGAGGATAATAGGAGTCGGGGTGCTCGGGACTCAAACAGAAATTACATGGGTTGGAGTTGACATTCATGACGGAATAGGCTTTTGTTGAATAGAAATAGCCTCTACTTTTTAGTTAGAGATTCGATTAAATTTTTAAGTTAAGGTCGGGTTTCATCTCAAACATACCGGCGCCTTTAACTGTTGAAGAAGAACTAGCGAGGCGGGGATATCATCACTCCCCATTGTTATTACGTTTAGTTTGTTCTTCTAAAAATTTATAAGCCTCTGAGGCTCCTTTACTTAGGAAACTACCCCCATTCATTATGTCAAGGACTTCTTTATGGTGATGTTGAAGTCCTTTGAAAAAGGCAAACTAACTAACGTGTCTTTTGTTAGGTTATGGTGTGGACACTCTATTAGCGGATCGGTGAAACGATTCCAAGCCTCAGAAAATGATTCATGAGGGTTCTGTCGGAAGAAATGAATCTTGGAAAGCATTTCATCCGTCTTTAGGGGTGGGTAAAAATGTTCCATAAATAGCTGAACAAGTTTAGCCCACGAGTCCACAGAGTTAGCGCTTGGGCGCTAACCAAGACGCCGCCTTTATCGGCTAAGGTGAAGGAAATACCCTCGGTTTAATTTGTTCCGCACCAACCGTAGGATGATGGAATGTTGTAAGGACTTGTTCAATCCGGCGACGTGTGTTGGTAAGGTTTTTCATGGCCTAAACCATGGAAAACGGGTAACAAATTAAATATGTTTGGGGATTCAAAATCCCCAATCGGGTCTGCTAGAACGATGCAAGATTTAGGGCTATCGCCAAAAGCTTTGTAGAAGTCGGAGAGAGGAGTCTCTCTTTCTTCACCCATTATGTCGGTATGGTTGGTGGAATAGTAGTTAGAGGTGTTATGATTGGTATACTCGATATGTTTGTTTGTTGACGGTTAATTACGTTCGGTGTTTTTCTCCCACCGGACCTTAATCTCATGCAAGTCTAAGTCTAAACACAAAAAACAACCAAACAATCTTGATATATTAGTATGAACCTCTAACTAGAGATCGCGAGGTATGGAAGAAAGGAATACCTGAAAGCGTCCTTTGCTTCGCTTATGAATAGCGTCTTGTTTACGCGTGTTCATGTAAATAACAAGTTAGAACACTGAAAAACTTACAAAATCGAAGTTGAAACAAACTGTAGAAATCCGCAAAAATTTTTGCTTAGAGGCGCAGGTGCGCTCGAGAGAGAAGCGGCGTCACTCCTAGTCCGGCCAAGCGTGGCGCTGGGTCGCTTTGGTAAGAGGGGGCTGGTCGCTCGAAGTCCGATAAGTGAGGCGGTTCGCCAGAAGAGGGCGGTCGCTCAAAGTCCAGACTATAGGGCGCAGGCGCGCTCCGTATAGGCGCGATCGCGCTCCGTGTAATTTTTCCCGGAATTTTTTCAACGCTGAAACGAATAACCACAATATGAATCAAACAAGGGTGGGTGGGTTTAATGGGACTTAAAAATGACTAATTCTACTATGAAAACAATGCTAAAGTGCAACTAAGATGGCAGCGGCACCATTTGATAAATGCTAAAATTGAATAGTCTACCTACGAAATGAACGATGAAACTCAAAACGTAAGTAAACTAAAACTAATCTTGATGATACTATTTGTTTATCAAAGTTTCCTACTCTCAAGTCTATCGAAATAGAGTGGAGTAACGAATTCGTTCCACTCCTAGTGCTCTAGCATGTAATTGTTTTCTAATCTAATTAGTCGGTCTTAAGTCAATGAGAGCTTTACGAAGGTGATATACTACGATACTTACTGAATTTGATTACTTGAATTTAACTACGAATGCTATGGAAATATGATTGTGCTTGAATCTAGATAAAGGATTAGAGGGGAATTGAATCCACCTCGAATCCAACTTAATAGCCTAACATAGATTCTTGTATCTCGATTCTTACGTTCTTACGACAAGAAATTCGAGTTCTAATCCCTAGTGTTCATGGCATTTCTACCGAGTACTAACTAGCATGTGAGGTCGTCCACCCATTCTCATGGCGAATCACGACCTTCTAGATTGGAATAGATTCTACAATGTTTCTACACTATACCACTAAGTTTTCATCAAGGCTTCATCAACCCCTCTAATGGAGGTTTTAGCCTTGAGTCATCAAACCATCATTTCCCATTTCATTATAACTACCCATCATATTAAAATTCTAACTTAACTAAATTAACTAACAATGGTTTAATCTATTTAAACTACGGAATGATAATCAACAAGAATTAAAATCAAATCTATAAATTGAAATAACACAATTCGAAATTGCGAAAACAACTATTTTATTTATCTAATCAATCAAGAACAATGATTCAAAGACTTAATCTAAAACAAGAATTTAAAATGGAACTAAAGCTTAATTTAATTAATGAAAACAGATCTAGAATTATCTATATTATTTTAGGTCTAACTAGCTACCATTAACAAAGAGCTAAACTTTGGTTTTTATACTTTCAGATCCAAAAATCGTGCATGGGCTTGGAGCCATGTTTTGGGCCGAGAATCGGCCCAAAACCCAATCTTCGATCCAAAAGGCCTCTTCAGCTGCAGTTGGCTTCTACAGACTTTTCGTCCACTTCTGCTCCTCTGATTGGGTCAAGGCTTAGACCATTGGAAAGCTCTTTCCGAGCCGGTCGTTTTGACATAAGGTAGGCCCAATTCCGAGGTCTGAGTCCAAAGATACGGCTTTTCGAAGTTCTCTTGGCGACTTGTGTCTTTGTTTGCTTCAGCCCGTGTCGACTTTTCAGCTTTTGACCGGGCTTTAGGAAGGCTTTATCTTCTTGAATCTTGGCCTTTAATCACGGAACTCCTTAGTAACCGACCTTTTCTCCTTTATCTCACTAAAGTGGCACATTTCTGCACATAATGGACTTTGAAGCTGAAATGCATAAAACACGAATGTCGGTGTTAACTCTTAATTATTACTCACATAATTGGTCCAAAAGTATGACTATTAAAGGGTTAAAACTACAGTTTTGGGCTCTTATCAGTACGCTTAGATACTTCTCTGGGAAGCGTCCTTCTTCAATCCCCATTTCTAGAGTAATAGCTCTTCGTCTGGCAAGTGACATGCCACCCATTAGTAGTTTGCTCTTGACTTTGTTAACCTATTGCCCACCTGCCTCTTGATATCTCTGGAGAAAATCAGAAATCTGCCTAATGCTTCTCATATGACCATTGAAGAAAATAAGAATATCATCTACGAAGAGAAGGTGACTCGGGCATTTGTAACCTTTGAGAGTGAGCATTGGGAGAATTTTATGTTGGACGTGAAGTCTAGAAATTCCTCTGCTCAAGACATCTTCTGCTAAGGCAAACAAAATAGGAAACAAAGGGTCACCCTACCTTACCCCTCTTTCCACCTTAAAGAAACCACACGGTCCTCCATTGATAAGGATAGAGAGATTTGCAGAGCTCATAATGCTCGATATCCAGTTAATGATAATCTCACAGAACCCAAATTTCCGTAGGACATCCCAGAGAAAGTCCCAGCTTAAGGTATCATAAGCTTGAGAGATATCAATTTTCAACGCCACATTCCCTGCAAATCTTTTGGTGGATAGTTCATTTATCATCTCAGATGCAAGTCCGATACTTGAATGGATGCTTCTGCCTGGTAGAAAGCCCGTCTGTTCAGGGGAGATCAACTTGCTAGAAATGGAATTAATTCTCAGCTGCAACATTTTAGATATAGCTTTCATAACAAAATTCCCCATACAAATAGGTCTGAATTGACCTAGTTTCAAAGCATTAGTCTCCTTATGGATGAGAGTTATGAAGTTTGAATTGAATCTTTTAGGAAGTCTTAGGTCCAGGAAGAAAGATTGCAATGCATAACACACATCAGCTTTAACAATGGCCCAACACTGCTGGAAGAAACACCCTTGAAAACCGTCAGGCCCCGGGGTGCTGTCTGGGTCCATGGAGAAAATGGTCTTTTATATCTCCTCATAAGTTGGAATGGCATCTAGGACCAGATTATCATTCAACGTGATGAGGTGAGGGATAGCGTCAAGCAAGTCTAAATCTTTGATGTTCGGGTGGAATTTGAACTTATTTGTGTAGTGTTGCACAATGTGGTCTTTAATATAAGCTTGATCGATTAGGAACTCGCCCTCCTCAGTTTGGAGCTCGGTGATGAGGGAATGGCTTTGTCTAATTTTGTATAGTGTGTGAAAGTAGTCTGAGTTCCTTTCCCCTTTACATGTCCATTTCTCTTTGCACTTGGATCTCCACATTGTTTCCTTGTTTGCCATGGCTTGCTTTCGAATGCTCTCTTTCTGTGTCAGTACCCCTAAGAGATTCATATTGTCAGGCTGTAGATCGGATTCTACTTGAGCAATGTTGAAATCTACCTGTGCCTTTTTTATATTCATTTCCACCATGCCAAAAACATCCCTATTCCATATTTTCAGATCTTGCTTCAGCCGTTGGAGTTTACTCATAAGTTTGATCATAGGCAGTCCATTTGTGTCTTGATTCCAACTATGTTTAACCAGTTCCACAAACGAAGGGTGTGAAGCCCAAAAAATATTGAACCGGAAGGGTGTATTCTCTGGTTTAGGAATGTAAGACAATTCACCACAGAGAGGGGAGTGATCTGAGCCAACTCTAGAAAGAGTTTTGTATTTCCACCCTACAAAAGATCTCGCCTAGAAATCATTAATGAATATTCTATCTAGCTTGGCAACCATTCGTCTCCCTCCTCGTTGGTTATTGCACCAAGAAAATTTCATACCACTGTGTTGAGCTTCGAGAAGGTTGCAAGAATTGAGAGCATTGAAGAACTCCTCCATAGCTTATCTGTTAGGCTTTAAGCCCCTTTTTTTCTCCTGGTAACTAAGGACACAGTTGAAGTCTCCGGCAACCATCCAGGGCCCTGAGTGTTGCATTAACTCCATTTCACTCCAAAGTTGTCATCTGCCTCTAATAAAACAACTAGCATGAACAAAAGTTAGGAAAAGGTCATTGGTCAGAATAGAAATTTGTTGTTTAGAACTATTGATCAATGCCGTTGTCACTCCTCTTCTATACAAGACCCAAAGATTTCCGGTTCTCTCCAACTCATCATTGTGAAAGAAAGAATCCTCATAATCATTTAGTCCCAATTTCAAAACAGAATCAGCTTCAGACTTCACCAGTGGTTCAGCTAAGCATATAACCCCGAACATATAGATTTTAACTAAGTCTCTTATTCTAGCAACAGATTCATCCTTTCGTACCCCCTTTATGTTCCAATATAATGTATGCATTAAAGAGGGTTGGGGGTTTGCATCAATGCAAGTGCTCTTGTCTGAACTGTGGGGGTCCAGACATAGTGACTTTTGTCGGGTCATTTTTTCTCTTCCTTCCTCTTTTGGCTCCGGTAGTTGTACCACTAGCCAATTGTGTAATGGTAGTAGCCTCCGCTTCCACCATATCAGACCATCTAGTTTCAATAGTTTCCAACTCTTTAGTCACTTGATTTTGAGTTTCTTCTATTGGCAACTCTTCTTCAAGGAGAGTGAAGTTGTTATGCAGTACAATGCTACTTTCATTCAGTGGGCAGAATATGCTCAAAGGATTGATTGGTACCACTGTAGATATAGGTGCACGATCACTATTAACATCTCTTTGGTTTGATGCAGGGTTCTGTTAGGCATCCTGGTGATGCTCAATGTTTGTCTGGGGAGAGCCAGAAGAAGATGAAGCTTGGACTTGTTGTACAACAAAATGGTCATCTGGATTCACCGGAGTGGAATCGACTTCATTAGTTGTCTCTAACTGAGCTTCCAAGTGTGGGCAAGCTGTAGGAACAGTTTCAGTGTTAACTTTTGTTGCTGCAATGGCAACTTCAGGCAGAGATTCAATATCAACTCCCGCTGTTTCTGGTATCATTACCACTTCATGGACTTCCTGGTTAGGATTCTCAGGCTGTGGTGGGTTAGATGTTGATCCCACTTCCTTGTTTTTTCTCTTCCATCTTCTTTTCTTATTCTTACTAACTGCTTGGGGGTTATTTATAACCTCATTTGGGTCCGATGTTTCCTTATTCGTATCCTTTCCGAGGTCCGCCTTGAGTAATCTACAGTCTGCCACCAAGTGACCAACACTCTTGCAATGGTTACAGAATTTTGGAAGTCTACCCAGTACAATCTTCTGCCAGAACTTAGTATCAGAGTCCTCCACCTCGACCCAAATTCTTTCAAGAAGACTTTTTGAGAGGTCAACGTCGCATAGCACCATTGCATAAAACCCATTATCCCTATTTGCAGTTGTATCATCTAGGTGTAATGGTCTTCCAACGGTTCTGCCTAGTGCCATCAGGGTCTTTGTTTCCCAATATTCCATGCTTAGCCCTGGAAACTTCACCCAGACTAGTGCATTGGATTGTGTTGCTTCCTCAATTGAGAAGTTGGGACTCCATTTGTTCAGTCAAAGAACTTGCTTGTCAAAAATCCATGACCCTTGTCCCCAAACTGAGTTGAAGTCTTTCTCATCTGAAAATCTGAACATAAGATATATAGCCACGTCCTAAGGGTGTGACTTTAACTTCCCACCCAGTTTTCCACTTGGTCTTAACCAGCTGCTTCACTCTTTCTATCGTCAATATTTTCAGATCCAGATGGCCGACTAGTGACAGCTTTCATTTTTCAATTCCGCTATCCACCTCGGATTTAGAGAGCTTTATGGTAGGGAATTCCCCATGCCATCCAGGAATTGGGAGTTCGGAAGTATTACTTCTCTTCCCACCTTAGCTTGAGTCACAATAGCATAAGACTTTCGAGTTTGTTCGACTCCCGAAGTATTAGTACTCTCTTTGTTATTGCTATTCCTTGGGTTTTCGAATTCGTAGAGATCCATGCTTTGGTCGATTCCTTTCTGAACTCACCATGTGAACAAGGGAGGATTTTACCAGAAAAGGAAGAAAACACCAACTTGAGAAGATAAGAATTTCCACCCACCTTTTTTTTAAACTAAATTTGGTAAGTAACGGGACTACAGGATCAATTGAGCAACTTAAGTTATTTCTTACCCGGTCACCCAAAAAATGGTCCCCATTACAACTTATCAACTTATTCACAAGCGTTCAATCGTTAGTTTGATGCCGACAACAATGTGATAGTATGTGTTATAATGGTAATGATACTTTGGTAGCCGAATTTAATACATACTAATACGTTCCATGTATACAGATATTGCATCTCAAACAATATATGGTCTTTGCATATAAATTGGAAACATTATTTTGTGTTTTAGGGAGATTTTTGGTATGAGGTTTTAAATGCAAAACCTATCGAATCCTTATGATGTGATTCTCCACATGTATGAACAGTTATCAGTCTTTGCAATCATTTCCCCTCTTAAGGACTAGAGTGTGACATGGGACTACTAAATAAAATAAATATAAACTTGCATGTTGTTGGAGTCATAATTCATTTTACAATTAAAATGTCGAAGTAAAATAGCGAAATGAAGTAAAGCATAATGTTTGATTTAGAATAAGGAATTGAACATGACCTACCAACAATAAATTATGACTAAGCTTTTATTGAGAGGTTTTAATGGAGGCTGCACTACTAAACCCTAATTACTTAACTAAACCTAAACTAATGAGGGAGAGAGAGAGAACCCTAATTACTACTAAACTAATGAGGGAGCAGCCTAGTAAAAGTTTAGACTTAATCCTCTTTATAAAGGAGATGATTAGGGTTATATTTTCGTGCATAGGCTTGGAGGCTAGTGATAAGCACCCAAAACTATAGTTTTGAACCCTTAATAGTATTACATTTAGGTCAATTATGTTTATAATAAATAAGAATTAGTACTGTTTACGAGTTTTTGTGTATTTCAGGTCTTGAAGCTGATTATGTGCTTAAAGATGTCATTTTGCATGGAAAATGAGTCAAGATGATTGCTGAGAGAGTTCTTTGTTTAAAGCCCTAGAATCAAGAAGAAAAAGTTTTTTCAAGCCCAGTAAAAGTTGGGAAGTCAAAGTCAATTCGGGCAGAAAAATGACGAAAAGCCATAAAAGCTTCAAATGGGCATATCTTTGGACTTGGGCCTCAGAATTGGGCCTACTTTATGTCAAAATGACCGGCTCGGAATAAGCTTTCCAATGGATCTAGCCTTGCCCTAATCAAAGCTGTAAAAGTGGACAAGAAAGGCATTGAAGTAATTTTCAATAGTTGTGGCCTCTTTAGACTTAACCTAATGGACTTTGGGCTCACATTAGAGACCCAAAGTCTCCCTTTTTGTCTCATGCACGAAAATGTAACCCTAACCCTCTCCTATATAAAAAGAGTTAAGGATAAACATAACATTCCTCTTCTAGCACCCCTTTCTTTAGTGTAGAGTAGGTTAATGTAGTTTAGGGTTAAGTTTTGTAGTGTAGCCTCCATTAAAACCATTCAATACACGCTTTAGTTAAATTTAATTCTTGTTTCTACTTTATTATGTATTTCTTTTATTGTTTTAGTTTAATTAATCCAATGATATTAGGCTAATCCCCCCCCCCCATTAGAGAGAGTGATTATGAAGCTTAATGAGGAATAGATTGCTTAGTAGAATTATTTAATTGTGTATGTGTTTCAATGAGTTCAGTTTATTGTATGACTTACAAAATAAGCATATAGTAAATTAAACTAGGGATTGTTATGATTAAGTTGAGAGATTTGGTTGTAATAATCTTACGTGCTAGTAATAATGACTATAGAGATGTAGGTTGTTGCTAGGGATGATAAAGTTTGAGGCTTTAGGTTGGATCATTGTGTGAAAACCTAAAGATGATCACTTTTCAATGAATAATTCGATTCTTGTATGAAACTAATCATTAGGTGTTACTCTCTCTATATCTTTCTCTCATAGTTAATTCACTATTTTCCTACCTTAATTTACTGTTTTACCATCTCATATTATTATCTCATTAGTGAATTGTTTGTTTAGTCTAGATTCGTTTTAAGTACGTGCAAACAAGAGTGGATCGAAAACGATTACTCTCATCTTACCAACATGTTTATAGAGTATTAATACATATTAATTAGAATGAATTAGCATGTTTAAACATTGTTTTCACATCTACTTTTCTTCTCTTATCAGCTAGACTTTGGGCCTCTAATATGAGCCCAAAAGTCCATTAGGTTAAGCCCAAAAGGGCCAATTCTATTAGAAATTACTTTAATGGTGTTTTCATCTAATTTTACAGCTTTAATTGGGACAAGGTCAGGGCTATTGGAAAGCTTATTTTGAGCCGGTCATTTTGACATAACGTAGGCCTATTTTCGAAGTACGAGTCCAAAGATACGCCCTTTTGAAGTTCTAATGATTTTTTATCCTTTTTCTACTCGAATTGACTTTGACTTCCCAATTTTGACTGGGCTTGAAAATACTTTTTCTTCTTTATTCTTGGGCTTTAAACATAGAACTCTTCTAGCAATCATCTTGACTTGTTTTCCATGCAAAATGGCATCTTTAAACACACAAACAACTTCAAGACCTGAAATACACAAAAACACGTAAACAATACTAACTCTTATTTCTTATAAACATAATTGACTTAAGTAGAATACTATTAAGGGTTTTAAACTACATTTTTGGGTGTTTATCACACCACCCCCAAACATTATTTTGCTTGTCTTCAAGCAAAGATGAGAAATAAAAACAGATAAGTGGCTAAAAATGTGGTCCTAACTAATCTCATTTCGCAGAGTGCGATTGTATTAACCTTATGCAATAAGGCCTTAAACCAATGAGAATTCCCTAGTGGATAAGTTTTAGCCTTGTTAGAGTTTTCTAGAGAAGATACTCACAAACTTTATTTATACTACAACGACTAAATAATAAAAGTAATGTCCCCTAATTTTATCTCAGAATATATACATCTCACTAACATTTAAACAAAGATCATCAATCTAACTCCTAAATTAATACATGTATAATAATTAAATCATCTTAAGATAAACAACTATACAGTGAACTATGCTATGAAATGCAATGACAGGTTTTTTTCTGAAACTTTTAGAATAACGTTTTTAAGTAGGTTCTCACAAGGAATGTGTCAAGACACATAAGACTCTGATTTTTCCACTCACGTTTGCTAACTCTAGTATGCAGTGGGCACACGTTTCCTCACAATCTCAATAACAATCGAAGGAAGCCGAGGTCGATCAAAAACATCTACCACTTACTATCACACCAACATATTCCTAATTGACCTAGAGGTCTTTATTAGGTGATACGAGGCATAGGTGTTGGTTAAAGAAGGAAGGAAATGGATATTCAAAAATACAAGTCTGAGAAAATAAGGTCTTCATATTATGTAACTAGAGAAAACCTTGTTCTTACATTGCTTCTATACTTTGTTTCCATCCTTCGCCTTTTTGTTTTGGCTTTTGACTCATTTGATTATGTTTTGGAGTTCTACCTTTTTATTTTATTTTTCTTTTCTTTGGATAGAAATTTTCTTTTCTTTTTCTTATTTTTCTTTTGAAGCAACTAACTAATTTTTATTTACATAGGTTTTTCTTTTCTCTTTTCTTTACTCATCCTATCTCTCAAACTTATCCAGATAGGTAGGTTGATTTTATTTTTTATTTTGTTTTATTGGGTAAAGGATTTGTGGTTTGTGAAAAGGCTAATGAAAAGGCTCAGTGGGGCGACTAGCGGAAAATATACTTAGGTCAGAATTTCTGGCTATATCGATCCAAAGAGGGCCTAAATTCTCGCTTAAGATATGGTATGGTGATCAAGCAAGTGGATGTGTGATTTCTCTACTTGGAATTTACTTCTCCCTTGTGTCATCACTAAGATATTTCACTCTTATGAGGCTTTTAGGCTAGATGCTCACATGATATGTATTAAGTACTCTAACCTAGGTCTCAGAAAAATACTGCAAAGTACAATCATAGATGTTCATGCAAGATATTCATGAAAAGATGCAATGACTATTACCTACATATTAATCTACGTTTCAAAAATTAAATCCTAATTTAAGTACTACATGAGATTTCTAGACTAATATCATCATGGAGAAGAGAACAATACCATAATCACTAAATGTATAGTATAAACTATTTTTATGATTTTTATGTTTTTCTAATTTTTATACGACAAATAATACGTAATATACAACCTAATATGTGCTTAAACATTTACAACGTGTTTCTATACCACCCCCAAACAGAATCATGCTTTGTTTCCAAAGTATGGAATGAAAATAAAGGATAGAGAATACCATAGAAACGTGCTTGTAAATGGGAGCACCTGAAAAAGAATATTAATATATACTAATATAAAGAAATAAAAACATACGTAACTCCTATATGAGTTCCTCCCGTTATGGGGATAACATGAAATAATAAATAACGCTTGGGACATAAGCGGACTCTAACATATATAAAATAATATCATACATTCACAATTCAAGCATGCGCATATCGTGGGTCCTATAGGATTAGCTTCCGAAATTCCATGAAATACTGAAATTTTATGAAATTAAGGTACCTAATTACATTATGCATCCCAATTAAATCAACAAGGCCCATGAGTTCTATATTTTGATATTTATACATGCAATTTTAATACGTGAACGTACAATGTACTAAAATTAAATATACCGCCCCCAAATAATTTTGGAGAAGGGAGTTCATGAAATAATTCAATAGCACAACTAAATTACGTAACTAACTAACCTAGACTCTACTGGAATAAACATGACAAGCAAAAGGGTGTCAAAAAAAGTTTTGAAATGAAAGACCAAAATACGCCACCCCCAAACAAAATTTGAAAACCCATTTTAAGCTTGAAAAATTTTGTTGCCTATACTCCAGAAGTCCAGAAAGGTGGTATTGTACAAAAACTTTGGTCTTTTAAAGTCAGATTCCCTAGACTTACTAATACATGTTTATGTTTTTAATTTTTTTAATTTTTATATGTTTGATTTTTGAAAAAAACAAAATTACGACAAAGAAATAAAATAAAAATGAAACTCACTCCATAGATAAACACTCAAACAACAAGAAAAAATGCAAGAGATGAATGTGTGAGTCACATGAAACGTGGACTAAGGATCCGACACTTACAACTACTCACTCCAAAAGGAGGGTCCGGTTACCTTAATAGAGCACTCCCATAATATAAGATTGAAATGGAGTACACTGAAGAATAAAATAAGTCTTTTATAGTCAGATACTCGAGACTTTATCTAATATATATTAATATGCAATTTACCATATATCAACAACCTAAATAGTTGTGGATCTTTCCATAAATAATTAACACGGTATGCACCTCCAAACAGAATAAGGCACCAAGATTTCCTATGACGTGACTTAGCGAAATGAGAGTGAAGTCTGATGGTCGAAGAACCTAATCGAGCGTGTACTCTCTTCTTTTTCCTCCAACGAAAGGGTGTCTTAGTGAATGATCATGAGAAAATATATGGTTGTGGAAGATACGAGGGATATGGATAAGTTTTAGAAGGAAGGAACAGAAAAAATGAGAATGTTGGTTTAGCATAAAACTTATTCATGGTGTAGGTCTGGACTGTCTCATATCTGAAAATGAAGGTGTCAGGTGCCTTATCATTGGGTATTATTTCCTTATCAGGAGGGTTTAGAAAGTCATGAAGGACAGGAGAAACAAAAAAGTTAAGTGCAAACTCAAGGTTCTGGAGAGTGGGGAATCGAGGTGGTGGTAAATGATTGGTATTTATTAGGGATTAGCTCAGGTGGATGATGGTCGGGTGGTACTCTAGGTAGTTTTTGAGAGGGTGGATCATCACAGGCTCTTAAAAATTTGTCGAATTCCTCATCTAGGTTGTTCGCATCCATATAATTATGGTAGTCATCTGCATCTTTGAGGAATTCATCTATCTCGTCCATTATGAGATTGACTCCATCTCCCATAAGGTCGGAAGGCAGGGTGGAAAATTCTTCCTATATTTCAGTTATGTTCAGGGAGTCAAAATTGTGATCTTTGTCTTTTTCTAGAAGAGGTGCATCTACTAAAGTGGGCACTAAGGCGTCGGCCGTACTAATGTGAGAGAAAAAAACTCTCAATGGACTTCGCTTCTCCTTTTACATGCAAACCTAGTTGTCCATGCTTGAGTCTAAACATGTTAACCTCCACAAAAAAAATTCCAAAGGAAAGAGTCATTGATCCATCCCGGTAATTAATTTGGGCATTGGCGGTTGCCAATAAAGGTCGCCCTAAGATGATGGGAATAGAATCATGAGCAACTTCTGTGTCAAGAATAACGAAATCAACCGGGTAGTAAAAATCCTGAACTTTAACGATAATATTTTCAACTACGCTCTTGGGATATTTAATAGAACGATCGGCTAACTGCAAAGTTATTCTGGTCGGTTTAAGGTCGTGGAGACCTAGCTATTTATATAAATAAAAAGGGAGTAAGTTAACACTTGCCCCAAGTCTAATAGTACAGTTGTAGTGAAAGTATCTCATAAGGTGCATTGTACGATAGGACGACCAGGGTCCTTGTACTTAATAATTCCGTTATGTTCAAATAAAGAGGGATATTGTTCGGTTAAGACATCTTCTTTGGGTATGTTGGTTTTCCTCTTCGTGGTGCACAATTTTAGAAACTTAGCATGTCCAGGTAGACTTTTTATAGCATGTAGAAAAGGTAGGTTGATAGTCAAATTTTTAAACACTTCCCTAATCTCATCAAAATTCTCATCCTTTTTAGACACAACTAGTCTCTGGGAAAACGGTGGTTTTTCTCTATACTTAGCATAAAGGTCAATATTATTAACCTTGTCTTTATCTTTTACTACTTTCCAACTAGGTTTCCATATTGGAACCTCTACAGGTGTAGGATCATCAATTTCTATTATAGGGTCTTGTAAGGTTTTCCCTTTTGATTGTGGTTGGACTGGAACTTCTACAGTTATAGGGTCTTTAGTTCCTATTACAGTATTTGGTGTGGTTTTGTTATTAGTTTGCGGGCGATCTTTAGGCATAGTCACTTGGTTATCAACTACCTTACCCGAACGAAGGGTAGTGACTGCCTGTTGGTCCCCTTGGTTTATATTACCATTACACTGAATATTGTTTACTTCGAAGGTAATGTTTGTATACTTATGATTAGGCACTGCTTGACCTGGAAACACGCCTGTTTGGTTGTTATTATGGTTAGAAGACATGTTAATAACCTTTTATCACAAAGAATGCATCATTTGCATCGTTTGTTGTAGCATGCTAGTGTTTTGATCATGCTGAATTGTTCTTATTATATTGTTATTGAGGTGTATAGATATATGAGATTAAATAGGAAATATAATATTACTTTTATCTCTTAGTCGTTGTAGTATAAATGAAGTTTGTGAGTGCCTTCTCTGGAATACTCTCATGAGGCTATAACTCGTCCACTAGGGAATTCCTAGTGGTTTAAGGCCATATTGTATATGGTCAATGCAATCGCATTCTGCGAAACGAGATTAGTTAGGACCACATTTTTTGCCACTTAACTGTTTTTATTTCTCATCTTTACTTGAGGACAAACAAAATGTTATTTGGGGGTGGTGTGATAAGCACCCAAAAGTGTAGTTTAATCCCCTTAATAGTATTCTACTTAGGCCAATTATGTTTATAATAAATGAGAGTTAGTACTGTTTACTTATTTTTGTGCATTTCAGGACTTGAAGTTGATTAGGTGACTAAAGACACTATTTTTGCATGGAAAACAAGTCAAGAAGATTATTGAGGAAGTTTTATGTTTAAAGCCCAAGAATCATGAAGAAAAGCCTTTTTCAAGGCCAGTCAAAGTCAATTCGGGTAGAAAAAGGACGAAAAGCCATCAGAACTTCAAATGGGCGTATCTTTGGACTCGTACTTTCAAATTGGGCCTACTTTATGTCAAAATGACCGGCTCGGAATCAGCTTTCTAATGGACCTGGTATTTTCCCCCAATCAATAGTGTAAACATGGATGAAAAGGGTACTGAAGTAATTTCCAGCAGCAGTGGGCCTTTAAACTTAACCTAATGGACTTTGGGCTCACATTAAAGGCCCAAAGTCCCCCTTTTTGGCCCATACACGAAAATGTAACCCTAACCCTCTCCTATATAAAGAGGGTTAAGGCTAAACTTAAACTCACCTCCTTACTCTTAATTATTACCCTCTCATTAGTTTAGTTTAATTTTTAGTTAAGTAAATTAGGGTTAACGCTTTGTAGCCTCTATTAGAACCAATTAATAAAAAGTTTTTGTTACGGTCTAGTCTGAACCCAATAGGCTTCATAGGTCCAGAGGACCTGATGGGCTTTGTAGGTCTGGAGAAATGAATGGGCTATTAAGACGAAGCCCAAAGAGGAGGAGTACGCAAAAACCATAGAGTGCGGAGGATCGAGTATAGCGGTGGATCTGTACGGACTACATAGTAGAGGACACGTGGGAGTAGGAGAACGGATGGATGAAAGCAAAATCAAGGGTTAAACGTAGAATGCGGAGGACCGAGTATAAGAGAGAAGGAAAAACCTAATAGAGAGGGAGGAAAAAACGAAGTGAAGAAATTAGGTCATAACATTGGCGCCGTCCGAGTGGACTGAACCCACGACTACGCCGGTTAAAAGCCACGGTGCTAAGAGAAGAGATGGCACCACCGAAAAGAAAAGCAAGAGAAGATACAGAAATAGAAGTCGTTGAAGCAAACAGTAGAGAAGTGGTTAATCAAACAGAGGTGGTAGGAAGAGAAGCAGATCTGGCGGCGGTGGACAGGTTGAGAGAGATGGAGATAGAGATGGATAGGCTGAGGGAAGAGAATGAGAAGTTTAGAAGAGAAAGAGAAGCTGCGGAGGCGAGAGTAGAAGGAAACGAGAAAGAAGGAGACTCAGAGGAGGATGAGTCATTTGGAGAACCTTTGCAGCCGGTAGACGGAGAACCAGATCCACAAATGGAAGGTGGTGGAATAACAGATAGGGTTACTTTGCAGCAAGTTCAACACATGCTAGAGAAGGAGAGAGAGACCATCCGACCAACACAGCAGGAGAACAGAGGAGTGGCGAACCAGATAATAACAGGACTGAGTCATAATCCACTAGCACCGGCGGTAAGAGCAACGGAGGTTCCAAGGCGATTTACACCGCCTCGGTTTGATTGGTTTGATGGAAAAGGGGATCCAGTACATCATGTCCAACACTTTCGCCAACAGTTGGCGTTATGGCAAGAAGATAAGTTCGATGGCTTATGGTGTATGCTTTTTCCGGCAAGTTTGAAAGAAGGAGCTTCCGATTGGTTTTACCGACTACCGGCGGGAAGTATACACAGATTCAGTGATATGGAGAAGGCATTCGTCACTCACTATATCCACCAAAAGAAAAGGGCAGTGGATGTATCCGCGCTATTCTATGTAAAGCAAGGAGAGGCGGAGACATTACGAGAATTTGTCTCTAGATTCAATGCAGAGGCTATGAAGGTTGAGAATCTGGATGAGAAGACTGCAGTGATAGCATTCAGAAACGGAGTCCGCCAAGGGAGTGAGGTGCACATGTCCATCATTAGAAATGAAGAGAAAATATCGAGTCTCGCAGAGTTGTATCCGAAATTGGAAAAATACATCAGATGTGAAGATTATGTACCGCGGAACAGCAGAAGAGGGGGGAAAGGAGTTGGTGCGGTGGAAAGGGAAAGTGAAAGGAAAGGCAAAGGGGTCTATGAAAATAGGAGTTACAAGATGGAAAGACCCAAAGGAAGGGAGAGACAGGAGGATAGGGGCAGAAAACCATACCAAGATAGGGTGTATACGCGGTTGAACAAACCGCTAGAAGACATCTTTAGAGTCATAAAGGATAGACGAGATTACATTCCACCGCGGAGCCATCCAGAAGAAAGACCGGACAAACCATATTGCAATCACCATCAGATAAGGAACCACGGAACAAATGAGTGTTATGCATTGCGATGGTTGGTCCAAAAAATGATAGATGAGGGGAACTTAAGAGAGTTTATTGCGGGCAATAGAGAAGAGGAAAGAATACCGGAGGACCGCCGCATTCTGGGAACCATAAATGTCATATTCAGTGGTGAAATTCCAACGCGGAATGGACAAAGAGATAAGATGAGGAGGACTGCGCAGATGCAACAAACGTGCGAAGTAAGTCTTCTACCCCGGGCAATTCCGCGGAGTGTCACGGGTACAATGACATAGCTTTCACAGAGGAGGACAGAAAAAGGATAAGCCTCCCCCATGATGACGCACTAGTGGTAACACTATTAGTAGGTAACTATCTCACCAAAAGAATTTTAATTGATTGTGGTAGTTCTGTTGATTTATTATTTCGCACTGCTTTAGAAGAAATGTATATAGACTCCTTGGTACTGAGATTAGCCAAGCATAATTTATATGGCTTCAATGGAAGCATGACTGAACCAATGGGGGAGATAGATCTGCCAGTGTCCGCAGGCCCGGTCACCATCATGACTACATTCGTTGTGGTAGATACGGCGTCGCAATACAATATGATTTTGGGACGCAAGTGGATACATGCAATGAAGGCTGTCCCGTCTACCTATTACCAAGTGGTTAGATTTCCTACTACAACAGGGACTTATGAGATCAAAGGAGACCAATCCGCAGCGCAAGCAAGTTATTTCGCTACGGTAAAAGACATGGTGAAGAGCAAGGGAGGAGTACCAAGTTCTAAGCACCAAGAGAAAGCATAGCAATTACAGATAGGACCATCCGCGGATACACTACCACCGCGGAATGAGTCTAAAACTGTAGAGGAGGTAGAAATGATCAATTTGGGCGATGGTGACGAAGTGAATCTTACTGGGGTGGGGACTTTACTGACGGAATCATGGAAAAGGGCACTGGTTGAATTCTTGGGCAGAAACAGAGATGTTTTTGCATGGACAATAGAGGACATACAAGGTATAGATCCGGAGTATGCCTGTCATCGACTGAATATGAATAAAGATGCGAAGCCGGTAAAACAGAAGCAGAGGAGTGTACGCCCGCAGTATGTAGATGGTATCAAAGAAGAGATAGAAAAGTTGCTCGAGCTGGAATCATAAAACAGTCATGTACCCTTAATTTGGCTATCTAACATTGTGGCGATACCAAAAGAAAAATGGGAAGGTTCGCGATGTGTGGGACTTCACCGATGTTAATAAAGAGTGTCCAAAAGACGGTTACCCAATGCCTAAAGTGAACGAAATGGTAGATAGGACCGCGGATTCAAAATATTCTCTTTCTTGGATGCATCAATGGGCTACAATCAAGTCGAGATGTATGAACCGATCAGATCAAGACAGATTAAGTAGTTAATGGGGAACTTACTTGTTATACCCGGATGCCTTTTGGTTTGAAGAACGGGAGCGCGTTCAAAATGACTAGGAGAAAATGTTCGCTGACAAAATAAGGGAGAGAATGGAGATTTACATAGATGATATGGTGGAAAAAAGTATGACGGAAGAGGAGCATCTGCAGGGGTTGGAAGAAACATTTAACATTTTGAGGAAACACAGAATGAAGTTAAATCCGGAGAAATGCACGTTTGGGGTTTCATCAGGAAAGTTCTTAGGATACATAGTCACCCAGAGGGGAATTGAGGCAAACCCAGATCAGATAAGATCTTTAGAAAATATGCCTTCCCCATGCGGACTAAAAAAGGATGTGCGGTATTGGCGGAAGGATCACAAAGATTGAACGGTTCATTTCAAAGTCTTGAGATAAGTGCAAGCCTTTGTATCGATTCTTGAAAAAAGACGATAGATTTTTCAGTGGGACCGAGGAGTCACGAAGAGGCTTTCCGGGGAGTTAAAAAAGTATATGGGGCAAGCCCCAATTTTGTCACGACCAAGCACCGGAGAACGATTGTATTTATATCTGGCAGTGTCCGAATTAGCAATTAGCTCCGTGTTGGTCCGAATGGAGGGATGAATAGAAAGGCCCGTGTATTTCCAAAGTAAAACATTGTTGGATCTGAGCGCAGAGATCTGGCCGGGATAGAAGTTTGCACTAGCGCTAGTGTTTTCTTCTTTGAAGCTGAAACCTTATTTTGAGTCTTATTCAGTTGTTGTTGTAACTAATTTACCTCAAGGCGAGTTAAAGGCGGAGAAGTCGGGAAGGATGCTCAAGTGGGGCATCTTTGTTAGGTCCGTCTGAAATAGAGTACCAACCAAGGAGCCTTGAAAAGGCACAAGCGGTAGCGGAGTTTCTAGCAGAGTTCCCGGCGGAGGACCCAACATGGGGAACAGAAATGGAAATAGAAACTGACATGGTGGAGTCCGCAGACACCTCGATCCTTGGAATATGGCTAATGGCTGGCGAAAGTTCTGACGGATCATCGACCGACCGAAACGGAATTGGAGTAGTACTAGTGACCCGAGAATACAAGAATCGAGATGTCTATGAAACTAGGATTCAACGCGATCGAATAATGAAACGGAATATGAGGCGTTCGGCGGGATTAGAATTGGCGAAAAAGCGGGAGTAAGCGGACTTGACCGTTTATCTGGGACTCTAATTTAGTAGTGTGCAGTTCAATGGGGATTAGCAGCTAGATGTCCCCGATGGTCAAATATCTCCAATAACTACATGAGTCCGCGGCGAAGTTTAACTCAATCAAGTTTGTACATTTGAATAGAGGGGAGAATAGGCATCTTGAGCATTGGCATATGTGGCAGCAATGTTGGTAGGATCAGAAAGGAGAGTTATAGAAGTACAATACAGGAAGAATCCGCGAACATGGAAAGAATCGCATCCAATAATGCAGGCAGAAACAATAGTTAAGGATTGGACAACTGAAATGAAAGAGTACCGCAAGGGAAAGAGATATGTGATTCTAAGGAAAGAAGGCGATTATTAGAGCGCATTTCGAAGATACACCATGTTAGATGAGGACTTGTGCGAAAAGAATTCAGCGGGACCACTACTCCATTGTCTAAACCCGAGGCAAGCCAATGAAGTGTTAGCGAAATGCACGGCGGGGAATCGCGGAAGTCATTCAAATAGGGAGGACCACGAGACACCGCTCATAAACCAAGGATATTTCTGGCCGCACATGAAAAGAGAGGCAACATCCTACGCGCAGAAATGCAGCAAATGCCAAAGACATGCTAGGCTGATTTTCGCTCCGGCTGAACCCCTGCACAACATCTTCAGCCCATGGCCCTTTGCAATGTGGGGGATGGACATTGTTGGAACACTGCCATTAGCACCAGGGAAGCGACGATTCATGTTAGTCGCCACTGATTACTTCACAAAATGGGTAGAAGCAGTAGCCCTCCAACAGATAAAGGAAGTCCAGGTGATAAAGTTCATATGGGAAAACATAATTTGCAGGTTTGGCTTACCATACAAAATTATTGCGGACAATGGGCCAGTTTCGTGGATCAAAGGTCAAGGCATTCTTGCAATCATATGGGGTCAAACAAGGATTCTCGACACCGCACAACCCGGAAGGTAATGGGCAAGCGGGCGTCCTAACAAATGCATTCTAGATAGCCCGGGCGCAAATTGGAAGACAAAAAGGGGAAATGGGCGATGAGTCAAATTGTACTCACGGGCTTACGAAACAACTCCGGAGTTTCAATAGAGGAATCCCTTTTGCATTATCATATGGAATGGAAGCAGTGATACCGCCCGAGATGGTGGCTACGACTACTAAGTCTAAAGCAGTAGAATCTGGCCTCAATGAAAAGATAATCAGTGCAGACTTAGTATTAGCCGAGGAAGTAAGAGCCGATGCGCGAATGAAATTGATAAATTATCACAGGAGGATTCAGGCCAGGTACAACAAAGGTACAAAAGAGAGAGCCTTCAAGGTAGGAGACATGGTGTTAAGAAGGATAAGGATGGGTTCTGCGGAGCCTAACGAAGGAAAAAGGCTTAACCGGGGGCCAAATGGGACTTATAAACTCAAAAGAAACAATGGAGAAGAGATAGACAAATTGTGGAACATAAGGATGTTGAAAAAAATTTATATGTAATGGATGGTAGTACCTCCTCTTTAAAAGAAGTCTGTGACCTGGACATGTACATAGTATCAAGATACATCGATATATATAGGATGTTTAATAGTGATTATCGGAAAAGTCACATGGTGTATGAGAAAAATGATATTATTTTGATTATGTTTTATAAAGGGCTTAATAATATAGTAGTCCCCCTGGATTTGGTATGGTATACGCAACCCGAATCAAAGTTGGGGCGATATTAGTTGTCCCCCGATTAGGCATGGTACGCCAATCCAATCAAAACTGGGGCGAGATATTAGTTGTCCCCCGGATTAGGCATGGTACGCCAATCCGAATCAAAATTGAGGCGGATATTAGTTGTCCCCGGATTAGGCATGGTGCGCCAATCGAATCAAAACCGGGGCGGATATTAGTTGTCCCCGGATTAGGCATGGTACGCCAATCGAATCAAAAGCTGGGCGGATATTAGTTGTCCCCCGATTAGGCATGGTACGCCAATCCGAATCAAAAAAGGAAGCAGATATTAGTTGTCCCCGGATTAGGCATGGTGCGCCAATCCGAATCAAAACCGGGGGAAGATATTAGTTGTCCCCGGATTAGGCATGGTGCGCCAATCCGAATCAAAGCTGAGGGCAGATAGTAGTTGTCCCCGTACTAGGCATGGTGCGCCGGTCCAAATTAAAACAGGGGGCAAATAGCAGTTGTCCTCGGACTAGACATGGTGTGCCGGTCCGAATCAAAACGGAAGGCTAGACAGGACTCGTAACTTAGAAACATAACTTAGAAACACAATCAGGGGAAACAGGTATACAGCTTGATCGCATTATATTGGACAAAAGATACGAATAAATGAAATTATATGGAAATAGTACACCGTCATTCTGTATCACAGAATTGCCGCGGTACTAGGGGGCAAAGGTGGATTGTAATATCAATATCATCCACCGCGGTACTAGAGAATATCCCCGGATGGTATGATTCAAAGGTGGATGGAAATATTAATAACAGCTACCGCGGTACTATAGAATATCCCCGAATGGTATGATTCGGATGTTGTCATCTGGTCAAGGAAAGATGGGCTGGAGTGCTGGATGACTCCATGTGACGCTCCTATGGTCAAAGGTAAAACTTAACGTAGAGAATCAATCATATGTTTCTCGTGCAAACCTCTACATCAACAAAAAAGGTGGATTGTAATATCAATATCATCCACCGCGGTACTAGAGAATATCCCCGGATGGTATGATTCAAAGGTGAATGAAATATCCCTGAATATCATTCCATTTAAAGAGGATGCAAAGGGCTTGGTTGGTTGTTTAGGCTGTTGATGGCTATACATTTCATTTTATAGTTTTTCATTGGTATATTCACTGATTTTATGTTTCAAAGGATGACAAATGGACACCGCTTCTGAGAGCTTACTACAAATTAATGGTGCATTCTGTTGGAGAAATGACGAGGAACTACATGGAGTCTTTGCTGGAAATCTGGAATGGACTGGCGTTATAGCGAGCACTTAAGAAGGCTAGAGGTGACGATATCTTGCATATATATGTCATCGTCCATAGCCTTGTGACTTTAATGGTTATGTTATCCTTTACACGGGACACTCATTTACTGCGTTGGAATTCAGTCATTACTGATGCAATGATGTAGACAATTCCAATGTATTCAGCTCCATAAAATTTGATTCAGTGTAAGCATCGATAAGACCTGAGGTTGCTTAATTTCAGAGATGAAAACTGATTGACACATGCAACAGACTCGGGATCAGCATTACCGCTGTGTGAGATGATACATGAGCATAGTTCTACTATGACAAGCCCAGATCATGTTCCATTGTATTTGGAAAGCTGAAATTAAAAAGTTTTTATTTGTTTCTCTTCACACGATATGTGGTGTTGATTGGGCACTAAAGGAGGCAATTTCTCCATCAAGCCTGAGTATCTTTCTGTGGTTAAAGATAGCTGGGATACTCAGATATCAAATTCAAGTAGATGCACTCTTAAGAAGATATGAAAGCTCAAAGTTACAGGAAGATCACTCATCACACCAGATTTACTCTCTTTACTCAGCATTTGTCTCCTTCATTTTTGATAGTGACGCACGTTACTGTTAAAACCATCTTTTGGTTCTTCTGAAAATTACCCCATTGTCATAGGTTCGCTAAAAACTCATGTAAAAACCGATAGTGCCTGGGATACCAGGAAATCCACTAGGGCCGATATGCGGAACAAACAAAAATAAACAACAAGTCTTAAACCAATATCGTCTACGGCCCGGGAGGTAGTGAAATTACTCCACAACTGGAGCATCGTCTACAGCCCCGGGAGGTGATTCTTCCTCAATAGTCTTTTCGGTAATGTTAAGGGGATCCACAGCAACGTCCTCTTGGGTCTCAGCCATAGGAGAGTCCGGCTCAGCTAAAGGAGTAAGTGGCTGATCTTCGGGGACAAGGTGGCGAACAATGGCCAAGGAAGTTTCTCCAGTAGCAACTTCGGGAGTGGATGAAGTTTTGCCCACACGAGCCATCTTTCGGCCTTTCATCTGCTCCACGTATTCCAGGGCTTCACGCTGATACTGAGTTTGAAGTTTGGAAATTTCGCCGATAAAGCAGTTGTGGAGTTCTTTTTCTTTCTCAGCCACTCGTTTCTTCAAGTCCGCGGCTTGGGATTTTCCCAGAGCGTCGAGATTGGACTTTAAAGTATCGATCTCAGCATGTGCATCTTTGAGTTGCCCGCATACGTCATCATATTTGGACCGCAGACCTGGTCGGGTCGCGGATCCCTGGAGTTCCACCACCATCTTTTCATTTTCGCTTAAAGCATCGTTGAGCTCCCGAAATATGCGCAGAGCATCCAGAGTCATCTGCAAGATAAAGACTTCAGTAAGTACAAGACTTTAGACAGAGAAAGAAATAGGGGAGAAAACGAGTTTAGACAGAGAAAGAAATAGAGTCATCTGCAAGGAAAAGGCAAAAGGAGTTACTCCGGAATGTTTTAATTTGAATGAGGTAAAGTGACTGTCACCAAGCATGTTACAATAGGGAAAGAACGTATTTCTATGGTGTCGTGATACAAGCGAGTCCTAGTAAAGAGGCAAATAGTTGCCATGTAACAAAAATGCCTTGGCCAGAAACTCCTCCAAATGATATCAAGCGGGGTTGTTGTCTTGGCCCCATTTTACATCACACTGATGGATATTCAATAAAATGGAGAACCTGCTGCAGAACAAAATGTAAGATAAGGGGAAGAGTGTACCCGTTCTAGGCTCTGACAAAAGGAAGCGTGGTGTGAAGGTAAAGTATCTTCTCGGGAGTAGTCAAGATCCAAGGGAAGGTGAGCACCCTGGAACATGGAAAGAGCCACAAAAGAGTTTCGTAGTGCTGAATCCGCAGAGGTCAGTGGGCGTCCCCTCAGTGTCACAGAGAAAGGGGGTCGAGAGACATTCTCAGCTCTCACTTTCGCTTTCCCGTTCGTCGGCCGGATGTTTTAGGAAGGGCGTGGGAACAATGTAAGAATCGGGGCATGGGGTCCGCGGACCTACGTTTCTTTTGGGGGCCATTTGAGACACGGGGATCAGGCGCATCATCATCAGAGAAATCTCGATCGGGAAACAGTTTTGGAGCTGGGGGAAACTTCATTGGAGGGCTGGAGGATCCTTCCCTGTCACTGATTGAAGGAAAGTTGGTGGTTAGAGAGAGCGTCACTGCGGTAGGAAATCGAGAAGAGTGCGATTGGGAGGAATGAGACGGTTTAACTTTCAAACGGGAAATGGGAGGACCTATTATCTTTCGGGCCTTTTTTACGGAAATCTTGGAAGACTTTGGGGGCAATGGGGTTCGATATAGGGGATGGACGTGATCGTTTATGTTGTAAAAAGAGGGGTGGGACAGTACAGGATAAATGGTATCGGAATCCAAACCAAGAACGGGATATTGATCTTTCCCCAGATCGCGGATGCTTTGCAAGAGCGGAGAAACGGCCCCCGGGTGAGTCTTCGAGTCGGTGAACCAATCTAAACCTGAAAAGGAATAAGCATTAGATAACAAATGGAACTGAAAGCGGACAGTAGAGGTTGCATCAAGTTGACGATAATTAGTGAGAATACAATCAGTAGTAACACTTCAATTTAGGATTCGTAGGTTTATATTTACGCCCCGCATCAAGTCCAAGATCAATCCAACCTAGAGCATGGTTCTCCCAACTATGAATTTAGGATCTCTACTACTTAACCCCTTAAAATGTATTTGGTACTCAAGAGCACCCAGTGTGGAAAGCATAGCAGTCTCCAGACACTGTAGATACACTCAAGAAACGTTTGTAGTATTTCTTGTGGAGAAGTCTTTACTACCCCTAGTTATGAGAAGGACATGCTAGCGTTTACTGGATGTAGCCACAATCATACTTCAGCTGAGGCTCAGGAGCTTCGGCATATGAGGTACAGTGTCAAGCATTGGAAGGAAAAAGGACATTGACAAAGCAGGAGAGATTTTCTACGGTATGGTGCCCAATAACTCCTAGAGAGACAGCACTGTTTCTTAAAGCTATGGGATATCCTTCATCAGCAACTATATACATAGTTTCCGGGGAGATTTATGGTCATGACACAACAAGAGCTCTTCGTGCAGAGTACCCAAATGTCTATGGCGCAAATACTAAATCCGACAAAAACAACACCCATGGTTTTACATGAAAAATCATCAGCAACACCGACATGATATTACATCACGACATGTATATGGCTTTAATTTGAACTCAAGCTCCTGAGCTGTTGGCAAAGGTTCAACATTGTATATGCTACTTCGAGCTTAACAGAAGTGGTAAACATTTTTACAGATACCTTTACTGAATGGATAGCCTTTCCGGAATCCCTCTGTATTTCAAGGAAAAGAAAATTATAAAGCAGCTCAAGTAATGAAACCCAACCTTGTATCTAGGACGACTAAGGTATGTTATTGATAATGTGTATAACCATATGCATCACCAAATTGCCCACGACTCACAAGAAACATATTCTATAATAATATTGCTTTGCACTATCACTCTGGATGACTCGCAGTAGAAATGACTGGTGGAACTACTCCAATGCTTAAGATGTTCAGGTTTCTTTCTCTGCAATATTAATCAGTAACTGATTCATGTGATCCTTAGTGTTTACTTTCAACATAATGCACCAATTTTTATTGAAGTACAAACACTTAGACAATTGGCAGGCTTGCCATCCCTACCGGCCTCAAGGCACTACTTCGTAGTTCTTGAAACACATTAATTTTGCATCTAAACCCCACCAACAGTTTTTAAGTAGACCGTGAATAGGACATATACTCACCATCGAAGCAGAATTTAGGATATCGCAGCGGCTCAATGGGATGAGATTCGGCATACTCCCAATTCCCAGTCAAGTAAACAGGAAAGAATTCCCAACCTTTGTCTGAATGAGGGAGATTCAATACAAAGGGTTTCTTACCATTACGAGTACAAAAGTAGTGGTAACCAACCCCCCTGGCCTTGGTAGTCCGTTTAAGGTAGAAGTTGGTGGAAAGATCATGAACGTTAATTTGGTCGTGATGTGTGCTGTTATAGTAATTGGACGCATACAAGACCCTCCAGAAGTTTCCAGTTGTTTGACACGGAGCTATACGGTAATGATTAAAAACTTCACGATCCAAGTTGGTGAGCGGAACTCGAAGACCAGCCGCAATTTGACCGATAGATGCTACCAGCGCACCCTCTTTGGGTTCGGCCAAGTGGGGAAAGAGACCCAAATCGGGAACTAGCTCAACCCCAACATCAGTTGGGATGCCATATGCAAGTCTAACGGCCTCAAGGTCGGGAAGCCGAGAGAGAGTAGCCAAGTTCAAAGCGGCGGCAGCGCGGTCTTCAGAAGATTGGTCAGAAGAAGTGGAGGTTATCTCCATAGAAGTTTTAGAAGACATTGGAGCAGAGAGTAAGAAAATTATGGAGATAGAGAGGAAGCAAGTGGCATACCGGAACTTGCGGAGCGCCGGAGACAAAGTGGAGAGATAGTCTAAAATAAAATGAGTAACTAAAGCAAGCAAAAGAATTGGTAAAAGAAAAGAGTAAAGAGAAGAGAAAGTAAAACTCACCTGGAAATGGGTCAGAACTGGAATGAGGAGGGGGAAGACATCCTTTGGGAAAGAGTGGAAGGAAATTAAGGGAGTGAAGAGAGGAGACAGGGATAGAGAGAGGAGAGTTTAAAAGGGAGTTTGACCAAAGAAAGAATAGGGTTCAAAACCCTGGAGGGACAAGGGTTTAACCAACGGAAACAAAGACATGATACGTGTCAGGCATTGGCTCGGATATCTATGGGAGGATACTTAGGGGTCAAAATATCGGATGTTGTTGATTTCAAATTAAACAGTGGTAAAATAGGTGATTCTATACGCCAAAATGACATGATTTTATACACTAGTAGTAATATTACTGGACTGGTGCGCACCGCGCTGAATACTCTGCATTTCCAATAACGACTGGGGAATCGTCCATAATTCCATTGACGGCTGATTCCGCTATGGTGCAAGGGCTTACCTAAAAAGATATCAGGGGTACTGTATGTAGGGATTAAAGTCCACTAATTTTCGTTGAAATACTTCTTCATTGCTTTGCGAGGTGGTTTTCTTAGAAAGGATGATCATTTAGCAGTTCTTTTAGAAAACATAAATGATAAGCTCATGTCCTCTGAACAAAAATCATAAAGTCGATCGAGAGGAATAAAATCAAGCGTAGATTCCTCTGCACCACATCTATTCTTACAGAGGACGCGTTCTTGGCACCGCGGACTTACAGTCCGCGACCCCAAGAGGGGGCAACTGTTACGGTCTAGTCTGAACCCAATAGGCTTCATAGGTCCAGAGGACCTGATGGGCTTTGTAGGTCTGGAGAAATGAATGGGCTATTAAGACGAAGCCCAAAGAGGAGGAGTACGCAAAAACCATAGAGTGCGGAGGATCGAGTATAGCGGTGGATCTGTACGGACTACATAGTAGAGGACACGTGGGAGTAGGAGAACGGATGGATGAAAGCAAGATCAAGGGTTAAATGTAGAATGCGGAGGACCGAGTATAAGAGAGAAGGAAAAACCTAATAGAGAGGGAGGAAAAAACGAAGTGAAGAAATTAGGTCATAACAGTTTTAGTTATTTCAATTATATTCTTCTTTACTTTATGTCTCTACTTTATTGTTTAGTTAAATTCAATCCGATGACACAAGGCTAAACCTCCATTAGAGGGGGTTTATGAAGCCATGTGAGGATGATTAGTAATTAGTTATTTATTATTTTGCAATAGAGTTTCAAGTCCTTCGTTATGAATTTCTCTAGAGATATAACTCATAACGAAGGGCTAGATATTAGAAACCTCATCAAAGAGATTTGTGAGGGTGCTAATCTCTTATACTAGTTAAACAATGACTATAGAGATGTAGGTTGTTTACTAAGGATCAAAGAAAAGCGATTCGATGACTAAACTAATAGCAATCGAATCGCATGGTGGATTAACCTTCTCTAATACCTTTTATCGTTAATCAAATCACTGTTTTCATATCTTAAATCTATTGTTTTGACATTATTACTCTCTCAATAGTGAATTAGTTTAGTTTAATCTAGATAAGTATTCTAGTACGTGCAAGCAAGAGTGGATCGAACACGACTACTCCTCTTTATCACATGATTTAGAGAGTATTCAATTTACTGTTTTCCATCTCAATGTACTGTTCAAACATCATTATTCTACTGCTATCAATTCTAATTTAACTCTCTTATCAAATGGCACCACTGCCGGGGATTGTTCTTATTATATTCTTCTTTTCAAAATTATCTTCTTACTCAACTAATAATTAAATCGAAATAATTACTTGTCTTTTTACAACACAAATAAACAAAAGATTGAATAGATACGGTAATAGCAAGCTTCAATTAATGACTACTATTTCAAATCACCAAGTATGCGTCACATAAACGGTGAAAGAAAATCGTTAACACTAATCATGAGTTCAAAAGAAGACTGTATTCATTAAAACCAAATAAAGGAACATCAAAACTTTAATTCTCTAGCATTCACATTGATCCAGAGCTTCATCTAAGCCCTAGATAGAGTTTAGTTACACATGATGATATGAAAAACGAAAAGAATATAAAGAAAATTCATTGACAAAATCGTAACCTTGTTGTGACAATCTTCTTCTCCAATTCGTCTACCCCTACCACTCTAACTTTTGCTCCAAAAGACACCCCCCTTCAAACTCTCGATCTCTCTTAGTTTATATATGGTTTGGTTTAGGGCGTGCCAAAGAGTTTCATTCGAATTAGAAGTTTCTAATTCGGTCTTCTTAAGCAAAAAAATATGGGATTCGATCGGTATTGAAAAGATTATATTGGGTATCGGGTCTTTCCTTTGTTTCTGTGCATAATGTGAATAAAGGGAGTGCACCCTTCAATCAACGCATATATAATGGGGGGCGTGCATCCTCACACTTTGACTGTAAAACCCCAAACTTTCATAACAGCTTTAGATCGTCTTCAGCATGCTATTTGCAAACTTGTATCAAGTACAAATCAAGCCATGATCATTTTGAAATCCCCTTCAAGTCTAAGTCTCAGCCCGTTTCGTCACATTTATGTCGATTTCTATAAAACCAATAAAACAAACTAATTAAAAGAAAATATATCAATTAACTAGACAACTTAATATAAGTGTAGACATAAATGTATAACATTTATGTGCTTATCACCTATGGGTGATGTTTTTGACAACATCACTACATATGCATCTTCCTGATTTTGACCTTAATATTCAAACCTCAGAGGTCGCCACCCCTAACAAGCCACATAATGTCTTGGCGGAAGCCTACTATTGTAAGATTATTACAGGACTTGCAGGGGGTGGCTCAAGCCATTTGAGGGTCCTAAGTGAAGTTCAAAAAACACCCTTCTACCATCAATTACACTCACTTTTTGCAGGAGAAATTAAAAGTTAATTGTTGTAGAAGTGTGGGAAACGAGGGGTTTGCTTGAGAATGCAATTGCATTTTCTTGTGTTCAATTCAATTAATATTGTTTTTTCAAATATTATTGTATAAGTTTTTAACTATTATAAATATAATTAAAAAATAATAAAAATAAAAAATGAAATCCAAACTAGTGTGGGTTAGGGGGACCCTTTGGACTGTTAGGGCCCTAAGCAGCTGCCTATTTTGCTATAGGGTTGAGCTAGCCCTGAGGACTTGAGAGGGAATTTGACTTGGTAGATCATCATAAAGTTATAATTAGTTGCCTACAGTCTGGACATGCCAAGGACTTTCTCCTTGCTATTCATATGGATGGTCTTGAATTGGACAATGTATCACCTGTTGGGTATCGAGCTATCCTTCATTATTGCCTCATGATCCCTTTGTATACCGATGGTGATTGATGTCTTGTGTGTATGAAGAGTTGCCTTGACGTTTTTGGATATCATGCAACAAAATGCAAGCACTTCTCGGGTTTAAATACTGACATGACCATGTAAACGATATTTTGTATGATGTGGTCTGGTGTGCAGGTATACAAGTGAAGAAGGATGCTCCTATCAACTTCCTCACTAATTATGTTAATCAACACTTCGCCCTGCAGATATCTTGATATATAATTGGTCTGATGGAAAGCAACACGTGTAGAGTTTTTGGAGTAGGGCAAGCAACTATTAGCGCAGCTACAACTAGCACTACTACAGAAATACACATTAGCCACGGTTAGTCAAATGGCATATACCACTGTTTCTCTAATAAGGGTGGCTAGTAGTCACTTACCACAGTACATATGGTTTTTCTAATTTCGGTACAAGCCAAATACCACTGGTCTCGTAAAACGGTGGGATATAATTGTCTTATACCACGGTACTACCAATATCGACTAATTTCGATTTTTGATATTCATATACCCTACTGTTTCTAAGAAAAGGTGGCAAATGTTTTGCAAAAAATAGCCCTACCGTGGATAAAGTAGTCATCATGCAATAGTAGCCACTTTTCTCTTAAGAAATTATTATCGAAAAAAAAAAAACTTTAGGAATTTGAGATTGGGCAACCTTTGCTAAGAATTTCCTGGCCTTGAATCGATAGGGACCAACAAAGTTCTCTAAATTTGTCCGAGATACATCTCCCTCTCTTCCTTAATCTACTTGCATCGCTATGGGTTGCACCATCCTTAATCATCTTGGATCGAGACTTTTCGAGGTTCGAGGTAATTAGTAATTTTATGTTCAATATCAAATCCCATTCAATTTATTGGGGTTTTGTTCTTAGTATTTTTTTTTTCTCAAGGTTTTGTTCTCTCAAATTAAAATCATTCAAAGGCATTAGGGTTGATCTGTTGTTCATTTGGGTTTGAATTTTTTGATTTTGCTCTTTTTAATCCCGAAAAAGATCATTCTTTTCTAATTTTTTAATTCCCGCGTTTTGTTTTTGGTTCTTTCAAGCTCCAGGTCAGTTTTTATAATTCTTGTTTTGTTTTGCTTGCATGCAGATGATATTTGTGAAAGATGTATGGAAAGAGTACACTGGCTGGCCATTGAATGACATGGAGAGCCAATACAAGTTCATGGTGAAACATGTTCAGCTTTGGAAGGTTGCATTTCATAACACTTCACCTCGTTGGATTCATTGTGCCTATCTTGCTGCACTAGCTGCCTTTTACGCTAAGTATGTCCTCTTCTCATTGATGCAAAATTCTACAACTTCATATTGTCTTTAAATGGATTGACATGAAAGACAATTAAGTTTCAATTTTGGGTACCAGTTCACTCAACCATCTGAACTGTAAAGGTTCTACCTCACACTTTGATTATTGACCTTGCTTTAGTTGCTAGAAAGACTGCAGAAGTTTAACGTCAATCTATTTGAATCTTAATTGTGTTTTCAAGTATGCTCTTTTCTCATTTTTAACATTTTGTTATTGTGCAACTGAAGAGAGTTGGAGGCCGGTCTGATGGAGTACAAGCCAGACATTATCATTAGTGTTCATCCTCTCATGCAACATATTCCTTTGTGGGTGCTCAAGTGGCGGGGCCTTCAAGAAAACCAGTCTTTGTTACAGTCATTACATACCTTAATACCGCCACCGCATTATGGTTGGTTATATTAATTTCAAGTTTCATTTTTCATTTGTCCCCTTTATTTTTTTTGGTGGAGTCGGTCAATAAAGAAACATTTCTATCCAGGTTCAACACCGGTGTGACGAGATGTTATTGCCCCCTCGAGGAGGTAGCCAAGAGGGCTTTATTAGATGGCCTAGAGTCTTCTCGGTTCGAGTATTTGGCTTGCCCATCAGGCCTTCTTTTTGTTTGCAATAATCTCGAAGGTTGGTTTTGACAAGAATGTATTAGTATATAACCCGGTTTCTTATAACTAACAACAAAGAATGTATTCCAACCCAATTTTATCGAACAGGATCAGTTAAGAGACGAGCTAGAGATGGATCCAAAACTTCCTGCAGTTCTGCTAATGGGAGGCAATGAAGGGATGGGTCCTGTTAAGAAAACTGCCAAGACTCTAGGAGATACACTATTCGATGAATCGATGGGGCATCCAATTGGCCAAGTCGTGGTTATATGTGGCCGTAATAAAAGCTTACCGTCTATTCTGATCGCCTTGTACATGCTACAGTGGTGAAGCATTTATGACAATTAATTTCTCACTCTTTTTTTTTTTTTTTTTTTTTTTTTTTTGACACAGGAAATGAAGATTAAAGAACTGGAGACCAACCATTTTGTCCTTGTACATGGAGGAGGCTTTGGTGCTTGGTGTTGGTACAAAACCATAACACATTTAGAGGAAGGAGGATTCAAAGTTGATGCTATAGACTTAACTGGTTTAGGAGTTCATTCGTGTGATACAAATAACATTACTAGTCTTACTGAATATGTAAAGCCACTCACTAATTTCCTCGAAAAGCTTGGAGAGGGCAAAAAGGTTCATTCTGATTTTTCTTAATTAATTCTTTAAATTATTAATATTATTGGTTTTTTACTTCTCTGTGACTCGTATATACTTTCAAGAAACCCGCTATTTAATTTGTATTTCTAGTCTTAATTCACTAGCGAATATTTTAGATCCTCTCTTTCACATTATTATGAAAATTGAAAACTTATGATGTTATCAGCAAGGCAGTACATGTATTGAACCCCCCTTCTATTTAGGTTTGGACTCTGCTTTCTTTCCCCTTAACTTACACATTTTATTTCCACAAGAACAACTAAAATCAACTTGAAACTAGCTCTAGGAATACATGTATATACACAGAATCTTAGCATTTGTTTATTGTTGCAGGTGAATGCTCAACAAGGGATGACAGTTCTTGCACAAATTGAATGACCAGATTATTAGCATAATCAATTAGATTACTATTTTAATTTGTACAAGCTGGAACACATAGATTTGGAAGGTTATTTTCTTATTGTACTTGAAATAATTTGAAATATTAGTTTACAATGGTATTTCATGCTTGGTAGATGTCAATTAATTATTTTTTTTCTAGTTAGTTGCCCTATGTTTTACTTTTAAGTTGAATGTAGAATGTTCAAAATTGAACAAGATGGAAAATGGGCTCAAAATCTATTTTGCAGGTTGTTTGTTAATCAGGTGGTGTTTTGATTATTGAATTAAATGAGGTTTAATTTCATTTATTTTTAAAAAAAAACATATACTATATACCACGGTTTTGCAAGAACAATGGTATAAGAAGACTAATATAAGCCACAGTTTGCATAAGAAATATCACATCATATATATTATTAACCACGGTTTTTGAAAATATAATACCACGGTTTGTTCTTAAACCGTGGTAAATAAGGGGCACTTAATACCACGGTTTTGCTAGAAGTATTTGCCACCCCAGCTGATACCACGGTTTAGAAACAGTGGTTAAAGGGTTTTTACCACTGTATATAACAGTGGTTAATGAGCTTTTATGTAGTAGTGTAGGGCTGGAAATGGTGCGAGTTTTGACCCGAATCTGACCCGATCCAAACCCATTTCCACAGGTTTGGACCTCAATAATGAGTATAAATTAGGAAATGGTTCGGATATATATGGATTATCCATTTTAAATTCGGGTTCGAATATGGTTTTACTCTAATCGGTTCGGATCCTCCTAGATCCGAATCCAAACTGTGAAGTTTTGTTTAGTATATTTTACAAATAAATATATTATGGTTTTAATCCAATCGGTTCGGATCTCTATTGAGGCTGCACTCATTTTGTTAATTAATGTAAACGAGACATTTGAGCTAGCATTTAAAATTATGACTATTGCTAAGAAATAAGAATTCATGTGTTTTGCTTTTACACTTATCTTGTTATAGGGTGATTGAGAATTTATGGTTTGTAATTCGGGTCGGGTCGGATCCGATACCATTTTAAAAAATGGTTCGAACATGCATGGTATGACATTTTGGATCCATTTGGGTATGGATTCGGATTTGGCTTTGTGTGAAAAAATGGATTTGGGCATGGATATACCCTGATCCGACCTGAACCCAGACCATTTCCAGCCCTAGCAACGAAGGTGGAGAAACACGAAGGAACGTGCATGGCTAACCAACACTACTTCGTCTTGTTTGCATTTGATACATTTGGTTTTTTGGCGCTAGCATACAAACTACAAAAGGGATATTATGTATATTGGACCACCCACCAACGATATACATAACTTGGACAATAAGAACAATTCAAAATCCAACCGTTATCAAAAGAGTCTCTTAATTCCTTGGATAAATCCAAATCACTTAAATATTAAATTTTATAAATAAGCTATATATTTTTTCTTTAGCAGCCAATACTTACTTTAAAACTCTGTTAGTAAAACAACACTATAAGATGGTAAACAATGTCTCTTATAAATTTCAAAAGAAGATAACATTTAAAACAACAAGGATTTTATTTTCATAATCATACGGTAAATTCTTACATGCTAAGTACCAATAGAGAAACTAGTAAATAAGTAATTCAGACACCCAGCCTTAACCAGTGTAGTTCTTAACATAGTGTCACAATCTTCCATTATCAAAAAAAAAAAAATACACATGAAAAATCAAGGCAAACAAAACACCACAAAAAAACACTCTAACCACTCATTTACTACAATCTGAGGATCACCTAGACCTCCCTGTCTAGGCTAACAAAGGACAAGTGTGTGCATGCTCACTTAAACAGTAGATTGAAATACTTACTTGTTGGTTGACCCAGTATTAGCTTTGGACTAAGTGTTTGTTTTGTCTCAAAAGTTTCTTTTTGAGCCAAAGTCCTTTCTTTTCTTGACTAGGAGGGTGCAGAAAGTGTCATATAACAATGTGATGACAGCTGGTTCTCACCAATATGTGTTTAGAAGGATTGGTTTTGCTATTCAGAAGGGGCTAGCAACGCAAATTGTAACGGCGCCTTGACCTTTAACTCATTTGTTTGATTTATTTTTAGTATAAATAAACATATTTTTAATTTTATTTTTATTAAAAAAAAAATATCAGTATATGCAAAATATCGAATCGGGCACATTTAACTCGAAATTTTGTCCTGTGACTCCATATATATAGGGGTGTCAATGGATCGGTTTGGATTAGATTCTGTAAAATCCGAACCCGAACCGATAAAAATTTAGTGAACCCGATCAGAACCGATAAAAATTTAATGAATCCGAAACCGATCCGAACTGGTAAGAATTTAGTGAACCCGAAATCGAACCGACCCGACCCAAACTTCTTGGAATTTTTAAAAAAAAAAGGTACTTGGTGGATGCACACAGCGTTTGAAATTACATATGAGAATCAGCTCCAAATAACAAAAAAATACGTACCACCCTTTTTGATCATGTGTAGCCTTCAATTCTTTACAAAATCATGCAAAGAGAAGTCTAAATTCATTAATATTCAGAGAATAGAAGTAAAACTTGAAGTAGCAGGTCCATAGATACCAACTGAAACAATAGGATTTGGCTCCTATATAGTTTTAAACAAAGTAATTCTTCTGTCACCATGTAAAAGTCTACCAAATCTATAATAAACACTGACAAAACATTAACCATTCCAACAAAATCTCAGAAAGCTTCCAAGCAAATCATCTCCTGCCAAAATCTAACTACCCCAAAATCAAGAGATTTTTTTTTTGCATATCACATCAAGCAAACTCTCAAAGAAAGCTTCCAAGCAAAGTAAATCCTGCCAAAATAAAACAACCCCAAAATCAAGAGATCTTTGGTATATATATCATTCCATCTAATTATCTAGCAAATCTAGAAAATTGTAAACACATAGTGTAATAACAAGAAGTAATTAAAACATACCAAGCTTTCTAATTCAACTGGTAGTTCCTACCACTGCATTATTCTTTGACATATGTTTTGCTTGTGTTAATTGAAGAGAATGATGTAGATGAATCTGAGATAAACAATTAAATGACGAGTTACGTAACTATAAATTACAATAGACACCACTTACAAGTTAATATATTATTCATCCATTACAATAGAAAACTTAACTATACGTACCTCCAGCTGGAATTGCTGGCAACCAACTTTGTGTGCACAAGAGAGCTTCAACCATGTTAGTCCCTAATGATGTGCGTTTATCACATAGCACTCTACCCCCCCGTACTAAATGTTGATTCTGAAGGAACCAAAGTAACTAGAATACTCAAAATATCTCGCGCCATCCTTGACGAAGTGGGATACTTGGGAACGTTAATCCTCCACCAATCCAATAAACTTGCACCCTGGAGTGGAAATACAGATTCCTCCAAGTAAAGTTCCAACTCAGATTTTGTTTGTATACCAACAATAACTTCTTGCATATACCAATTTTCCATTCTTCTAGCTTTCTTTCTAACCACATGTTTTGCACTAGTCGATTGTGTACTAGCACAACCACTTGAACTCATGGGCACCTGACTTGTCGAGAGATAATCATATGTCGTAAAAATATGAACTAAGACATCTTTAATCTTTTTTGTCTGCGACTCGGCCGTAGTTTCATCATAAATATCTGCAAAGTAGTACTCTATAAATCTAATCTTGAACTCTGGATTCAACACAGTAGCCACTCCCAATATCAAACTGCAATCAAACCAGTATTTACTAAATTTCTCCATCATCTTACCTGCCATAACTTGCACACTAAATATAGGACTGTCTTGGCATTCTAAAATGCTCAAGTGAATCTCACAAACCTCAGAGAAATAAATGTCTGCAGTGGATACTTTTTACCTAGAGTACACATTCAGAAACATGATTACTCACTTAATTATATCAAACAATAAACCAATTACAAAAGAATTGAAAAGGGAATTGCTTATTAAATTATATACCTGAAAGAGTGTTTGTTGAATCAGCAAACACTTTCAAGCAATTGCAAATAACTCTTGCCATGTCCCATTCTTCTCTCGAAGGATTCACCTTAAAATCATCATCTCGTTGGTCTAACCGCATGAAAGCTTCTTGGTACTCAAGTGCAATTTCAAGCATTTCTTGTGTTGAATTCCGCCTAGTCTTGCAATCAAGAGAAATAGACTTTTCTATTGTTACTTTGACTTGATTAATTGCAGCCTGCCATTTCGTCTTTCTTTGAGGTGTAAGCCTAACATACTTACAACACTCTCGAATATTTTTCAAAGTATTTCCTAATACTTATAGACCATCTTTAACAATAAGGTTGATGATATGGGTTGTACAACGTACATGAAAATAATCCCCACCTGATACCAACAAATTATCTCGATTAAGAGTCCCCTTCAAGCTTGCAATCAATGTATCATTAGATGAGGCATTGTCCAGAGTAATAGCAAATAATTTTTTATCAATATTCCAATCAAGTAAACAGTTCATCATTACCTTAGCCAATTCCTCCCCTGTATGACCACAATGAAGCTTCAGAAAGTTTAAAATCTTTGACCTCAAAACCCAATCATCGTCAATAAAATGACAAGTTACACACATATATGAATCTTTTGTATTTTCAGATGTCCACAAGTTTGTTGTCAAACTGATTCGGCTTGGAAGCTTATCTAATATGCGATATAGCTCAACATTTTCCTCTTTAAAAAGTTCGCTAGTATCAGACCTTAGTGTATTGCGCTTATTAAGGTCAAAAAGAGGTTGAAGGTTTTGCACAAACTCCCTAAAATAAAGATGATCCACCATACGAAAAGCATATTCATGTTTTACAACCATCTTGGGCCGGATCATCATGACTCCTAAGCTTGAGTAAATTTGTGATTCTTGACAGAAGCAGTCACATCTTCTCTCTTGAGTGGTACAAGTTGTTGCTGACCTGACCCTGACTTCACCTTACGAGAGCATCTTTTCAAGTGTGACCTCAAGTGACTAGTTCCATTAGCACTTTTCCCATCAAAATTCTCTTTGCAATGCATACAAATGGCTCTATCCACTCCTTTCTCATTTTTTTCTTGTCAAATTCTTCCCACACAACAGACCTCAACTTCCTAGCAGGCGCAACTTTACAAATTTGATGAGTGCTTTCATCTTTCCCATCATCAATGACAATAGTATTACTTTTAGCAACAAAACTAACACTTGATGATGGAGTAGACATAATATGGTTTATAAGCACTACAATGGAAAAATAAAAAACACAGATGCAATAAATATTTGAGTGAGAGAGTGAGAGAGGAGAATGTTTGAGTTGTTAAAAAAGTAAGTAAAATTAAATGAGTATATACCTTGTTTGAAGAAAGAAAAGTGAAGCTGGAAGAAATTGCTAAAGAATGGAAGCAAACATAGCAGCAGGACAATCCAAAGGATAGATTTTCATTGGAGAACTTTGAAACAAGTCGATCTACATTCTCCGAGTCACTTAAAACAAGTTCTTTTGGTGAAAGATTGAAGAATAATCTTAGAAAAGTGTTGTTGTTAGCCTGTTATGCCTGTTAGACACTTTTACAGTCGATCTACATTCTCAAATTCTTACTAAAAGATTGGATCTTAGCTGTAGATATTTTTCATCAGTGGATCTCAGCCACATATTTTGTTTTAACTTATACCAAACTAATTACAGATATTACTACAATACCAACCACTCTATCGGTTCGGGTTAATATCGGTTCGGTGGAAGCAAATATCGAAACCAAACCGATAGCTTATTGGAACTGAAAATTGGATCTATTACCGAACCGAACCCAAAATATCAAATCGGGTCGGGTCGGTTATCGGGTTTTCAAAACCGATTGACAGCCCTACATATATATCCTTCTCTCTCATTTCTTTGTTTCCCCTGAAAACACAAAACCATGAACTCCCTCTCCATATCCACACTCCTCACACCACCCTCTCTCTCCTCCACGTCATCGCCCTCCCTAAAACTCCGCTCCTCATTTTGTTCAATTAAAACCCCAGCCTCTAGAATTATTTCAGCCGCAGGACATGTTGAGTTACAAACTTCATTTCTCAAAAACTCCTCGTCCTCATCCCCAATAGTTTCTCAATCACCACCCACGGCTTCTCGGGGGGCTGACACGGACGCAATGGGTTTATTATTAAGGGAGAGAATTGTCTTTTTAGGGAATCAGATTGATGATTTTGTAGCTGATGCTATTATTAGTCAGTTGCTTTTATTAGATGCTCAAGACCCTACTAAAGATATAAGACTCTTTATCAATTCCCCTGGTGGCTCTCTTAGGTAGGTATATATATATATATTTTAAAAAAAAAAAAATAAAGTTATTTTTTGTGTTATGCTGATTTGGTGTCCTTTCATTAGTGCTACAATGGCTATCTACGATGTGGTCCAGCTTGTGAGAGCAGATATTTCAACTATAGCACTCGGGATTGCAGCATCTACAGCTTCAATCATTCTTGGTGGTGGGACCAAGGGAAAACGCCTCGCTATGCCAAATACACGTATAATGCTTCATCAACCTCTTGGAGGTGCCAGTGGGCAGGCAATAGATGTTGAAATACAGGCTAAAGAAATTATGCATAACAAGAATAATGTTACCAGAATTATCTCAGGTTTCACTGGTCGCAACTTTGACCAAGTGAAGAAAGATATTGATAGGGATCGATACATGTCTCCAATCGAAGCCGTTGAATATGGTATTATAGATGGAGTTATTGATAGAGATTGCATAATTCCGCTGATGCCTGTGCCAGAAAAGGTGAAGTCAAGGTATAATTACGAGGAAATAGGTAAAGATCCAATGAAGTTCTTGACGCCAGATATTCCTGATGATGAGATATACTAGCTGCAGGTACATAACTTTTTATTTTATGTTATCTTTTCTTCTTTCGAAAAAATTGTTATCATGTTCTCAAATTGTTATTACTATATTACATTATTTCCTCATGTTGTTTGATTGTGTTGGGAAATTGGGGGCATAATCAGCAAAGAAACAACCCCATCATGATAAATTTAGAGGAAATGCTTTTTGGGTTTTTTTTTAAAAAAAGCTTTTGATATGAAAGAGGTTTTTGTTTTTTGGTTGGTGCATGTTTCTGGATGTTAGGTTTGTTTCATGTATTAGGAGAAGCTAATTCTCTTTTGCCATGAGAACTATATGTAAAGGCATTAGAATATTACAATGAAAGTAGCACGGGATTTGAATATGAAAGTAGCACAGGGGTATTGATTGTGGATGTTAATTTTATATGCTTTTGTTACTAGATTTATTAATATAAAGGTTAACTGGGATTCCCTTTCCCCCACAATTACAATACACATCCATGTCAAAGAGTTGACTGTTACCCTTGTGGCAAGGTTCACAAAATGACACCACTGCCCTTTGCAACCCTAGTTCAATAATTAGGAAAACTTAGTCACATTGACACGAACACATGTGTCGGTGCCCGACACGGACCTATTTGAAGTAGGACACGGGGACACCAGTAATTAAACAGAAAAATAATTATTTTTTAGTTGCACAACTAATTCTTAGACAGAAGACCTTACAAAGTGCCTCCTTACAAATAAATGGAGTTGTAACCAGTGGGGCGGAACCAGGACTTAAACTCTCTTCGGGATAAACGACGATAGCCAAAGTCTTCAAACAAATTAATAGGGAAATAAGGAATACCAAAAGTTCAAAACCCATCATAAAAAAATCCAAACCAAATATGTTACACAGACATTGTCTGATTGTCATAAACTCACAATCACAAAATCATTAACTAACAAACAAGTCAACAATGGAATTGATAAAAGAACAAGAAACTATAAAAATACGAAAAAATTAAAAAAATAAAAGTAAAATTAGCCAAATTAAAATATAATAATGTGGTAGAGTTTGTGAAATTATAAACTAATCTAAAAGAGAGAGAATGAGAGGGGAACCTGTTGAGGGGGCTTTAAAGAATGGCTTTTCAGTAATTCAATTGATCAAGTCATCAGTTAGACAATTCATCAGCGAAGTTTAGAGAGAGAGAGGGTCGTAGGGAAAAAGGAGAAAGAGTTATCGAGAAACACACAGGAGTTATTTTTTACAAAATTTTGCTTTTGTGGACTGATCATTTTCTTAGTTTGGGCTTTAGGCATTTTGATTTTTTTTTTCCTTGGGCGTTTAAGTTTAGAGGGCTTTAGGTAGCATACTATTTTTTTTTTCCCACCAAAAGGACCTTGGGCTTAAGCCTGGGCTAGGCCTCTCCTGGGTCCGCCAATGGTTGTAATTATATTAATAGATTACTTTCTTACTCTTTTAGGGTAAAGATATAACCCTAGTTTGAAGTCGTATGCAAAACACGTCTATGTCTCTATGTGTTTGACACGGATGTATTTAAGAATATGAAGTTCCCATGTTACTTGGGAAAAAAAGAAAAAAAGAAAAGAAAAAGAAAATAACATATATAGTGTTATATTAGCGGACCCAGGAGAGTGCTAGTCTAGGCTTAAGCCCACGGTTCTTTTGGTGAAAAAAAAAAAATAGTATGCTGCCTAAAGCCCTCTAAATTTGAAAACCCAAGGTAAAAAAGAGGTCTAAAACCCAAACTAAGAAAATGATCGGTCCAAAAAAGCAAAAACTTGTGAAAACTCTTGTGTGTTTCTTGGTTACTCTTTCTCCCTTTTAACACCCCACACCCCCACACCTCAGATTAATTTATTATTTCAAAAACTCACCTCATTATATTTATTATATTTTAATTTGGCCAATTTTACTTTTAATTTTAATTTTTTTTTGGTATTTGTATATTTTCATGTTCTTTTATCAATTCCATTGTCGAGTTGTTGTTTGTCAATTAATAATTTTGTGATTGAAAGTTTATGGCAATCAGACAATATATGTATAATGTATTTGGTTTGGATTTTTTTAGAAAGGGTTTTGGACTTTTGGTATTTCTTATTTCCCTATTAATTTATTTTAATGACTTTGGCTATCGTCTTTTAGCCCGGGGAGAGTTGAAGTCCTGGTTACATATTGATAGAAACATAATTGGTTGATCATAGATTAGGAATATTGATCTAGTTGTTTTTAGATGTTGACACAAGTCATTATCAATTCAAACACAGATTGAGTTTTTGGAAATTAAATTCAAACACACCTGGTTAACCCTTTTAATATGAAACACAACTGCAGTGGAAGATAAAAAGACATACGCATTAAACAGATTTTGGAGTAAGAACAGAGAAATGGAGACCATTGACGGGCTATTTTATATTATTATTATTATTATACTAAAGATATTAGAAGCAAATCGAGGTTTTAGGTTTTTGTCTTTGAGAAGGTACAAGTTTATAGTAGTTCCTATATCGGTCCACTCTATTTCCTCGAGTAACAGTGCACAAGTTGGACATCAATAATTACAGTTATACTTACCGACATAAATAAAGTAGGTCATAGATATGGAACTAATCTTTCCTCTTTTGGGCTAAGCCCACTACATCAAGACTCCAACAAAGTGGATATGCTTCAGAAGGAGACGAGGCCTAAGTGGTAGCTGTTGCGTGCAAGCTTGACTGTTTCTCTCAACACTATTAGCCAATGGGGAGGCACCAATCTTTAAGCGTGGCCAATCTCACTAATTTATTCCCACTGTAGAGAGTTACAGACGAGTTTCTTGTGGTATAACAATTTTAGTAGTTTTAAACTTTTACATAGTATTAGAGTTGACGGATCAGCTTTATCGCTACATCTATGGTTGCCGAAAAGAGCCAATTAAGGGAGTGGATGGTTGCTGCCCAAGGCGAAAAGAGTAAGTGTGGCAATCCTTCAGGATCAGCTCGGTTTTTGAACGAGCCTTAGATATGTTCAGCTCGCTAAATATAATGACACTAATCAAGCCAGTGACATTAGTTAGTTTATGCACCCCCAATGGTGTTTTTATTCTCTGGTACCTTTTTTAGTTTATCTATGTTGCTCAAACATCATGGTATAGAAGAAGGTGCCAATGGATAATTGGACTCAGAACTGGAACAGGAAGTGTGGTTATGGATTTCGTCTTTCAAGAGTTTATGGTATGGGGTGTCTACAGTTTTGACCAAAACCACAAGCCGAACCGTCCTAATCGGTTGTAAAAATTCTAAACCGGGACCGAATTGGAACTTTGCTTAAACCGATTTCAACCGAACCGTTAAATTCGGTTCGGTTTAGTTACAAAACCGTGGATATGGGAAAACGTGCAAAGTAAAGTAACGTTCCAACAAATCCTGTTAGACTTATGAGCTTGGATCCAATCCGAGATAATGAACAAAAGCCTACATATTTGTAAAATTCTTTCCAAGACTTCATGACAACATGAGTCAAGCTCAAGTCCAGGCCATTTATATTCCTCAGAAGCCCACACTTTTATACAATTGGCTTGGCATTATTGCTTCTTACTTAGACAATGTGGGCTACTGGGCTTATATAGTATGTATACTACCTCAAGGCTTTGGTACTTTGTTCATCTACTGATGGTGGGGTTATGTTCCACTTTCACTCTTCATCCTATAGCTTTGAACTTTGTTTGGATGAACAGCCATGGTTAAATTGTTCTCTACGTGTTTGGCAAACAAAGCTTATACAAGATTTTTCAAACTAGATTTTATGATTAAAGTCATAGGGTTTAAATTGGGTGTTCATGTAATTTAAAGTGGCTCATTTTGGCTTCTATTTATGGATGATGATGGTGTTGGAAACTATAGTTACTTTATCGAGTTAAAATATAGTATTCATGGGGTTATAATTGATTTGGTTTGGCTTCAATCTATGAATGTGATGCTAGTGTTGGGGGTCTAGCATCACTTTATGGGACTTATATTTGGAGTTGAAACTCAACTCAATATGGTTTAAAACTATATGATCTAAATACACGGGTTTAAAATTGTGTTGAGATTCAAGTCATATTGTGGGGTTTAAGTTGGGTAGACATGGGGTTCAATCGGGTGTTCAGGAGGTTTAAACTTTGGTAGTTCTTGTGATGCGACTTGAGTTCAAGATATGGGTCTTGTGTACATTTAGTCCCACATCCACAAAGCAACAAAACAACACTGGGTGCATTCCCTTATAAACGTATAGAAACTTAGCTTTCGGGTCATTGATATGATAAAGAGCATTTTCCCAAGGTGACCTTGTTTACATAATTTCATACACAAGATAAAACTTTTAAAAATGTATAGAGGCTGCTAATAGTACATGGTTTGGTTTAGAATACCAGAACTGTAAACCGCGTTGAAGGGGTCACTTTTGGAATTTAAGAACCGTGAACCAAACTGTAGCTGCTGAAAACCGAAAAAATCGGTTGGTTTGGATCGGTTGGGTTCAGTTTCTCAGTTTACCTGTTTGTCTGAACACCCCTCGTTTATGGAAGGGGAACCTTTAAAAAGCACATAAAAACCTATGTAATATAAACTCTGGAAGAAGCGTTAGGCGGAAGACAGGAGGGTGCCTAGGCTTCCTACACCGCGTCTAAATGGGCTAGGAGCAGTCCCCCCTTGCATTCCGCCTTGTGCTTTGTGGACTACTGACTAACACGTATTACCAGTGTCAAAATTGCTACGCTCAATCCTTTTTTTTGTTTTTATTGTTTGAAGTAATTTATTAATGTAAAATTACAAAAATTGAAAAAGCCAAACTTTACTTCTTGTTAGAGTTCTTTGTGACTCATTAGATAGGTGGGACACTTCACCCACCCGACCAGCGGTCGTGGGTATTTAGGTCCCATGGCCCCCAGATACTGGATTGTTTTTTGTGGTTTTCCATAGTATAAATATACTATTATCTTACATAAGAAGTGTGAGAGAAGGCCGAAACTAGTTAAGCCCTACACTCTTTTCTTTCTCCTTACTATCCAAACTTTCTTCTTCATTAGCAATAATATAATTTTACTCTTTTAAAAATGCATTAGTTCATTTCCCATAATAGAGTTTGTACACAAACAATAAGTAAATTACAAAGCTTTATAGAGGTTACACGTTATCCAACCAGACATTTCCTATAATTCAAACACAACCAAAGAATTTTAGTGGAGATCTTTGCTCTTCACGAATGCCTAATCTTTGATATTTTTCACTTAGTTTTTGTTGGTCTAATAATGAAGGACGAAGTGATATAAAGATTAGAGGTTCAGGCATTTTTAGTTTTTCCTGTTATATAGCTCTTTGGTTTGTTTTTTGTTTTTTCTGACCCGCCTAGCCGCCAGTCCCAAGTAGTTGGCCAAGCGGGTTCCTAAACAATTATAGGTCTAGGCAAGTTGCCGAGACGCTGCCTAACGCCTAGGCCAAAGTTTAGAACACTGGTGTTGATGTCCCACACGAGTACAAGGTATCCGACAGGATGGTATGTTAGAACCGACATGGGGACACAACTGGTAATGTATAATTAATTACTCAAATTGGCAACCTCTTTAAGAAAATGGGTTTCCGTAGTTTTTTGGCTTTTAATCTTGGGCAAGAACAGTAGAACACCTGTTAGCATTCAATACAGATGAGGCACCTGTGAATGAGTTGTATTTATGTTTGAGTTTGACCTTTTTGGGGAGATGGTACTTTGGTGATCTTACCTTGTGTTGTGCAATAATAAAACAGGTGTCTGAATGTCTGACACGTCGCAACCTTGCGAGGGTCTTTTTGTTGTTTTACTTGATGTTCTGCAACTTTGAAATAGGTGGCGCCATGTGTCCATATTATTATGCTCAACACATTTTCAACTTGACTGCAAAATAGATTGTTCATTGAGCATAGTAAATGACACTTTACTTTGAATTGTTATTTTTGATTGCACAATTTCTTTTACATTGCTAGTTTTGACTGGACAGTCTACTTTGTAGTAGCTACACATTCTAAATATTGTCAAGTGGCATCAATGGACTTATAGTTTCATAATTTTATGAAAAGTTTCGAAAAAGCTCGAAAGCACTACTTTGCTTTGCTAAGGACACTGCCATGGCAGTTCCAGGTTTGAGAGTTGCATACTTTCATTGGTGTAAAATGACCAAAATAGCCGAAATGAGTTCCGGAATGGTATTATGTTTGAGTTCGAAGAAGATGCCACCAAGGAGTGTTCATGCTTTGGTACCAAGTTAAACTCAATATTTGATACATTTTAGCTAAAATTTATGCAGGAGTCTCTCGTTACAAATAAGGCATCACTTTTCCGTAATCACAATCGAGGAATGTGTGACTAAGTACTAAAATATCAAAGAAACTTAACTTGTGTTACTCTATTTTTCTAGCAGATGTTGCGCTTGAAAGTTGAGAATTAGGGGGGTGGTGTTGTTGGAGGGGTGGAGTCGAGAGTTTGCTCTTGAATCCATCTCTGTTGCCAGCATTGGAGGCACCATTGATGGGCATTTTATACTGCCCAGTGCCTATCGATTGGGCTGATGATGTTGGCATGGAGCTGGTGGATGGTGGTTCTTTATGGTTTTATATAAAAATATATAGTATTATTACCTTTTGCTTCTTTCTTTACTATTTCTTTTTTAGTTTTTATCATTTTATGAGGCAGGGGCCAAACTTAGGTAACTTTTGTTACCCAACTTGGGTGTCGATGTAATCACTTTTCCTGGCACTATTAGTATAAGTGCTTTTTACACGTCAAAATGAGAGTATAACACCAAATTGGAGATGAAGCGGACTTTTCTTGGTGCGTAAGATCTTTGGCAGATAGGTACTACACTCAGTAGGAGTTGCATTGGATCGTTTTCCATGCTAATTTTGTAAGGCAAGCTTGGTGGAAATGGATAAAATTTGAAACCTAGTGTGCCATTTAACCGAAAGTATAGGGCCTATAGAATTTGCTTGTTGCTGTTGATAATATTGTGCCAAATGCATTTTAGTTCATCTTGTAACAATAGTAGCCCAAAGATTACCAACACCATTCCATCATATGATGGAAACGAAACCAAACAATATAGTTGTTTTGATCCTAATTTTGTTTTCTGGTATGAGCTAGTCCTAAGAAATTGATTGTGTATGAAACCAATTACCCTTTCAGTTGCATGTACTAGTTCAGTATTCAGGTAATACAAATTTAGAAGGTTCCACCCATGTTTCATAGGAAACAAGGTAAAAATCCTGGAAAAAAAGATGCAGAGGTATCAAATTTTAGTAGAGTAGAAGAATCTGTATAACATTGGAGTAGTAGTGTGGTGGTCCACCGCTTTACTAATCCTAGGGCCTTAATCCACTCAGTCACTCACACCTCAACTCGTTGTATCAGCTATTTATATTTGCCCTCCAGAACTTGTATATGGTGAGAAAAATGAGGAAAAAAAGTGAAAAAGTGTATTTCCAAAAGATAAATCGCACCCGATCTCATGGGCACCATCAATGGGCATTCTATTCGCCTATTGACTGGATGAAGAAGACTGGATGAAGAATAGGGAGGATAATAGTATTCTGTATATGGGCCTATGGGATCCTTTCAGGGATCTTCTTTTGTTTTTCTTTATCTGTTTTACCTGTTCACTATTTTTCTTTTCTGAGTGTTATAGAACAGGGGCCAAATTTAGGTAGCTTACTGTCACCTAGTTTGGGTATTATATTTTTTCATTCAGAGGATGTCACATGTAAAAATAAGCCTAAATTTCTGTCACCCTCGTCTAGATGTAGTCTTCTCCTAGACAAGCCTGATATCTTCTTCGTTTGAGGGGTACTAGAATAGTTGTAAATCCTGCATTAGTTCTCCCCTTCCTGAAAGAACTTGTCCTCAAGTAGGGTTTGCTTGCAATAGTAAATTGATAATGATGGTATGGCACGCGATTGATCCTAAACTATTACGATTGACATTGATAATAATGGTATGGCACGCCATTGATTCTAAGATATTATGATTGCCAGTGATGATGATGGTATGGCACACCACTGATTTTAAAATATTATCATATTACTTTCCTTCTTTAAAACAACTCGGACGCATTTGTGCATTGAAAAGGAAATTGCATCACTTTATAGAGATAGTAGACTAATTTTTCACGGTTGTCCCTTCTCTTTTTTGGGCTGTGGATAAGGCTTCTTGGTTGTTCCCTGAAAGATCTTTAAAAGAGCGGCAAGAAAACCGATCAAAGTGTAAAACCTTGAAATCTAGGTTCGGTAGAGAAGCATTGATCTTCCCATGTGCTCCAAATTATTGCGAATAAGATATGCAAAAGAGTTGTGTTCATGTTTTCCAACAAAATCATTTGAAGGGTCTTTGCAACACTAAAACAAGAAGTGGGAACATCGAGGATTGGGGATGCACTGCGTAATGGTTGCGCATGTACCCTTTGGAAAGGGTCAATCATTTTGTAGCTTTTGAAGAACAGAGAAGTTGATGGTGGGGAATCTAATTGGAATGTTTTGGAATGTCTAATTCAAGTGGGTCCTATATGCCTTGGTTTTACTGATAAGAACATTTTGGAACTTCTGTCAGTCTCTTGCGATTAACTAATTAGAGAAAACGGTGGAACCTGTTGAGAAAACTGGAGAATCTGGAATTAGCAATAAACTTCGCATTTCATGATAGAAACAATCTGTTTTTGGCAATAGATTGAGCTTTCTGCAGAACAGTAGAAACCCCTTGGGAAAACTAGGTTATCTGGAACCATATGGCATTTAATTTGCATATCTATGAGAATTTATCTTCCTTGTTCTACGTGGATCTTATATTTAATGACAAATTTCTGTGGAAGTATGAAGATCTCATAACTGCCTCTACATATAGTTTATTAAAGAGTGTATAGAATCTTCCGTTTTGTAATACATTTTTTTATTTTAATTTTACTCCTAATCTTCCTCTGATGGTTCTATGCAGTTCTAAAACAGGTATTAGGACTTTGTCATCGTGTAGGCAGGTTTCTCGTTAGGACTGCCATTTTGAAGGCTCTCTCTCTACCATGGGCAACAGGACAAACTTTCAAGAATTTCGCGGTTAATGTCAAGTTCATGGTATATTGGTTATTGTTTTTTCTACTAGAGCCGCTTGATGCATTGCTTTTACTGAACTGGTAAGTTTATACTACTAAATGCTAGCTGTGAACAGTCTCCGTATTTTAATCATCAAGAGACCATTTCGTGGCAAGTAATTGTGCATGCTTTTATTTCTTTTTGTATTTTATTATTATTATTATTGTTATTGTTATTATTATTTCTTACTATTATTAATTACCATCGACAATCCTGTTTTTAATGAGATCTGTAACTCGGTAATACTGGCGGGTTCAAATTCTAGACCTCTGGTATCATCACCCAAAGCTTTTACCAACTAAAGTAGCTGTCACCTGCCTACTTGTGCATGTTCTGTTTTAAATCCTCTTTTCTTATTTTGTTGGCTTGACATTACAAACATCGGAGACACAAATTGATTGAGAAATCAAAGGCAGATACTGTCAAACTGATGCTTTATTAGGTAGAAAGTGGACACGAGGTTTCCACATTAGAGTTGTAGGATTTATTTCTATTTTGTATTAAGCTTAGTGGTGGTGTGTGGTTGTCCGGGGGGCGGGGAGGAATCCTTAGTAAGTAGTTACTGAAACCTCCGTAGGACCTCAAACATGTTACACTGTCAAAATAACAAAGAAAAGAGCAAACTTCTACAATATGTTCAGATATTAGTTCAAAGAATATAAAAAATCTAATGATTAGATGTATTTCTCGAGATGGAACATACTTTAAACTTTACTTGAATGTACTTGTAGAGTTCAAACATGCCGTGGATCAATTCGTATAACTGTACTTCCTACTTGGAATTCTCAAAACCACTTACAATTTACTTTTGTGGTCCTGACTTCCTTTGGTTGCTAAAAAAACACGTAGTTTGGTAGCTACATCTCTTACTAGCATATACACCAGCACTATAGGTAACCTAGGAATGGCATAAAAGTATGTTTGATCCTGGGAAAAGCACATTCTAAATTATTTTTGATTTTCCGGCTGAAGAAGTTTCCCTGGTGTAGCTCAAAGCCTAACACCCTTATAATCATGCAAAACCAATTGTGATTGGGTATTTCAGTTAGAAATGTGCATCTGTGATAACGTACACCTCTCAAAGTCTCAAGCTTGGCAGTGAGGATATACAGGTTCAGTGTGTTGGATATTGTACATCCTGTTATTATGCTTTAATATATATATGTGTGTGTGTGTGGGAGTGGACGTTCATTGGAAGAAAAGAGAGGATATCCAGGTTCAGTTGTCTCGCATGTAACAGATGTTTTACTGGAAGGTAATTAGTTATCACCATCTATTCAAGGTGTGCAAGTCTTGAACGACTTTAGAATTCCAAACCCAAAGGTTCACCCAAGGTTCTTCTAGTGCTGTTGTAAGATTATGCAATGATGTTCCAACAGGCCCAATAGCAGTGCTTTCAGAAAGTGCCATTAGTTCTGTCCGTATTCGAAAACTGTGTCAGAATGCTGAAAATAAATTTAAAATCATTTAAAAATAGAACACTGATCTTCATGCCTAAGAATGCCACTAGCCCACAGCCATCCACACCTGATTTATTGGTTGAGAAGTTGTCCTTTTGAAGCTTCAAAAATTCCTTTGCTTGTGCCTTTAGGGCTTTACCACTTAACAATCTTATCGTTTCTTGCATTTTAGCCTGACCAAGTTTCTTCCTTGGTGGTATCCATACCATAGTGCTAGAGTTAATGGCAGCAAGGATTTCACCTAATCTGCATCATTTTTGCTGTGTTTTTAGTGGTGAAACCACCCACCACCAACTACTCCTATGGTCATTAGTCCTATGTTTGAGTTGAACTGTACATGAAATCCTTTACTGGTAAACAAGCGCAGCAATTATTAATGCAAGCTTTTACTGAAAAAGGAACTTTGTGTTAAGTATTGAAGACTGCAGGAGTGTATAATTTTGTTAACCATTCCATTCTACAATGCATGTTTGTTAATATGACATGGAGGGGTGGAATCAAGTTGGCTGCTAGTGCTAGTGTAACACACTAACCCCACATCGTGAATTTGCGATTCACTGATTTGTGAGTGGGGACTGAGGATGTTATCTTGAATTGTCTATCTTTTTACAGGTATTGACGTATTGTTTATCTTGTGAAGAAAATTTTATTTACCATCGTAATATAAGTGGGTGCACAATTTGGCAGGGTTATTTACTATTTAGCGTTCTCACTTCACCTATACGCTATACCGGCTGTACGAAAAGGTTAAAAGATACTAGTTCAAACTGACACATCTTATCATAGTTTGACACATCTTATCATATAGGGAGACTAGTATATGCCCCGTGCCTGAAAGCACTCATCTCTTTGGTTTAGTGATTTGCCCACAATAGATAGTATTTAAAATGTCTAAGAATTAATTGAGATAAAATTCACTTAGCATGATGGTTATGGGTCAGTACTCAGTAGATAGTATTACCAAGCGGCGCGCAGTGTGTTCTCCTCACTCACAACGTGAACCATATTCTTTAGTTGTTTTTAACTTATTAAACTTGATAATAATGATGAGAACGAAAAATAAATAAATTAAACTTGATAATAATGATGAGAACGAAATGAAAAATAAATAAATAAAAGAAAATGCTTGAAGCAAGTATCGAACCGCAACCATACACTGACGGAACACCGCTGATGTAACCGGTTTGTGAACACTGTTAATGCGATATAAAACTGACTTAACTAATTAAAAACAGTTTAAACACGTATGTCAAGGTTGATGATCACATTTCAGTCATCCTATTGTACCAAAAATCGATCTGTAGTGCGGAAAAAATCCCTAACTTATTATATAGATTACTAATACTGACTTGACTAATTAAAAACAGTTTAAACACGTATCTCAAGGTTGATGATCACATTTCAGTCATCCAATTGTGCCAAAAATCGATCTGTAGTGCGGAAAAAATCCCTAACTTATTATATAGATTACTAATGAAGATAATATTTGTTAAGTGCTGGTCTTACATATGAAGAAAGATGATATTTGAGAAAACAATCCCAGTTAAGATGAAATAAATCATGAATATTTTCCTCGCTTTTTTAAGAAAATTTCTACTTGGACTCCTAACTTTAAAGCGACTCTACTGCGGATAGAATACAAATCGGTAGTGTTTATCCTCACGCATATATTGGCATATATTGGTTGATATAACCGTCGTCTAGGGGTGATAATTTGGCCCTCAGGCCCTCAACCCGGCCCTCAAAAATGCGGGTCAAAACCCTCAAAAGTTGGCCTTCACAATTTGGGGGGGCTGGCTCGGCCCTCATGCTTGTTAGGGGCGGGCTAGGGTCTAGATTCTGGAGCATAGGCCCGGCCCGCATTTGGCCCTTCCAAGCCCTCAGTATTTTTTTTTTCGATAAGATATATATATATTTTTTACATTATATATGTAAGGTACCACAATTATCCCTATTTGAACTAAATATTTTCACTACAAATGATGTTTAATAATAGTAGTTTACCACATATCATATGAGGTATTTTGTAATTTGAGTAAAAGAGTTCAAATATAAAAAGAAAAGTGAATTATGATTATTTTGTGTAAACCCAAAATAGAGGTAATAATTTATGTATTATACTATATATTTGTGTAAACCCTAAAAGAAAACCATATTTTCTTGTTATTTTACATTATATTTATGTATTATACTATAATTATCTAAATTGTATAAAAAAATTATTAAATTAGTTTTCAATATGAGATAAATTATAACATAATATAATATATGCACTTTTGTAATTGATTTAATGATATGTATATAAATTAAATACATAAAGTAAATCCAACCTAACAACATAGTTAAGTATTAAAAATGTAGATATTTTAAGAATATCATCTCTTCCACCATCTCTATCTATTTTTTTCTAAAGATATAAGAATTAGTTTTGTATCTTATATACATATCATTAAATCAATTACAAAAAAAAAAAAAAAAAAAAAAAATTACAAAAAAAAAAAAAAGTAAACTAGTGAAGTATAATTAGGCCGGGCCGACCGACCCTCATTCGCCCTCAAAAAAAAAGGCCGGGGGGTTAAGGGCTTGAGTTTTCATGCTTGACCCTACTTCGACCCGGCCCTCAATCATGAGGGCTTTTATGGTTTGAGGGCCGGGCTAGCCCGGCCCGGCCCTTTTATCACCCCTACCGTCGTCCAGTTGAACAGATACTGAGATTCTGAGAATGATGTCCTCCAGTAGTGTCTGGCGGCTCGGAACCAATAAAGATGCAGTCATTCCCTAACTTCCAAGTGGGCCAACAGTAGATTACCATAGTTTGTTATCTCTGGCCAATTAAGCTTGGAACATCTCCTGCATGTTTTTATTTCCTTAAATCGACTTATTGGTTGAAAAAATCGGCAACAAAACGCAATAATTCTGAAATAAGTCAATATTATGATAAACTAAATTCTTTCAAGACTAACATCCTCCATCTCTCCCAAGTTGCATTGCATCACATATAGTGGCCTCGAGTTTCAAAATGGCATTTTTTAGCGACGAAATGAAACGGAGTAATCTTAGATAAAAACTGAAAACCAAGGTACGGACTGTTTTCACAGACCGCAGATAGACTTCAAAGATGGTGTACACTTGCTTCATCTCTATTCAACTGCTCAAAGTTGGTCCAGCTCCAATTCTATTAGTGGACCTAAAACCTTCCTCCGCGCGTTTTTAACGATACACTGAACACTTCGCTTTGGGATGCATTGGGGACTTTGGGGTGTGCCTCTGCTATGGGGTGGTATCCCAAACTGGGACATTTCATGATATAGTATGATATAGTGCATGCAAGTATAAAACAAAATGACAAGCACATTACAGTCATGAAATCCCATTATAGAGAGTGGCCAGCAAGTCTAAACCTCTTATTTAAAATACGAGTCACCTCTCTCTATATTAAAGCCGAGTATATTTTATGTGGACAATCTCTTTCTTAGGTGGTGCATTTTTGAGACATAGGTATGCCACGTGGATACTCTTAATTAATCATAAGAAGTTTTCTAATATAAAATGAATTCTTAATCTTAATAAGTTTCCAAATACAACACAACTCTAATTAAGGGTGCTGGGTACCTGATTACCCATAACCGAACCGGAACCGAAACCAAATATTTAGGTTTTGGGTCTTAAAAAGTTAGACCCATTTAAAATGGGTAATTAAAAACCGAACCGATAAAAAACCGAATAGTAAAAAAACCCGTGGATACCGAAATCGAAACCGAAACCGATTATTATGATTTCGATATATAAAATTTAGTATTATATTACATTTAAGATAATCAAACTCATACATTATAATATAAAATATATTTTTTACGTGTAAAAGTCTATTAAATATATATAGCATAATAGTAAATGTGTGTTGTTAAATGTATATTTTATAGCAATACGTTAAACAAGTGTATCATAGATGTTAATAATAATGTCAATGTGTATGTTTCAGCATGATTTGCCAAAACACACCAGTTGAGGGTTGGAAGTAATGTTTTTTGGAGATGGTGAAGGAGATGGTGATTGGGGAAAAATGAGACTAGACTTCGGTTTTGAAGTTGCCTACGTACCCAAAGATATTGCTTGGGATCAAGTCTCGATTGCGTAGTTCTGGAAAAATGACGAAGGTTGGATTTTATAGGTAGCATTGATGATAGTTACTTCCTCGTTCTCCAATATTCCAATCGTGGGATGAAGTTGGAGAACTGGCGGAGAACTGGCCCAATCATGGGATGAAGTTGAGAGCTTGGCGACAACCGTCGGCTCGTGGGATGAAGTTGGAGAGTTAGGCGGGACAACCGTCATTCGTGGGATGAAGTTGGAGAATCGGGACATCTGTCGGATCGTGGAATGAAGTTGGGAGAACCGGAAGAGAACTGGCTCGTGGGCGGGATATCTGTCGGCTCGTAGGATGAAGTTGGAGAACTGGCGGAGAAGCTGTCGGCTCGTGGGATGAAGTTGGAAATCATGGAGAACGGTCGGTTAAGTGGGATGAAGTTGAGAACCGGCGGGGAGAACTGTCAGCTCGTGGGCGGGACATCTGTCAGCTCGTAGGATGAAGTTGGAGAACTAGCGGGAGAACTGTCAGCTCGTGGGATGAAGTTGGAGAACTAACTGGCGGGAGAACGGTCAGTTCGTGGGATGAAGTTGGAGAACTGGCGGGACATCTGTCAGCTCGTAGGATGAAGTTGGAGAACTGGCGGGACATCTGTCAGCTCGTGGATTGAAGTTGGAGAACCTGGCTGGACATCTGTCAACTCGTGGGATGAAGTTGGAGAACTGGCGGGAGAACTGTCAGCTCGTGGAATGTAGGCTTTGAGCATGGGCTTTTTCATAGATAAGCTCTGAGCATGGGCTCTGAGCGTGGGCTTGTTTATAGTTAGGCTTTGAGTGTGGGCTTGTTTATAGTTAAGCTCTGAGCATGGGCTCTGAGCGTGGGCTTGTTTATAGTTAAGCTCTGAGCATGCTTGTTTATAGTTGGGCTCTGAGCATGGGCTTGTATTGAATTGGGCTTATATTGGGCCACATTTGTGGGGGCTGGAACAGTGTATATTCTAAATTAACTAATACATTTTATATTTATTAACTTATGCGCTTATATATTTAAATAGGATACACATGTTTGATATATTGTGGTACATGCATTTATTATAAACCAATATGTAGTGTTCATGTTTTATTTAAAATGCATGTAGTTAATTTAAAATCTTGTTAATAAATATATATGTGTATGCACGTAAAATATATCAAGGTAACAAATATATGTGATTGCACGTGTACACGATCGAGTTAATACAAGGAAACAAATATATGTGTATGCATGTAAAAAAAAAAAAAAAAATTAGGATTAGATATTTGATTATTTTAATTTCTATATCAAAGCTTGAAATTATCACATGCATGAATGGTAAATGTTTTAATGTGTATGATTGATATATGTTCATAGATTGATGTAAATATGATTGTTGATACAATGATACATCACTAATTATATATAAAATATTATCATGTAGGAAAATAAAAAAATAAAAATAAAAATAAAAACAAATTTTAGTGCTTAAATGATTGAAATTGTTTAATAATCATAATAAATAATAAAGACTAGAATTAGAACCAAAATCGATAAAAAACCGTGGGTTTTGATGGTTTTGGGTTGAGTTCTATAATTCTCATACTAAAACCGTTGAGAACCGAAACCGATAGAACCGCAAATAGTAAAACCCAAACCGAAACCGCTAAAACCTGACTCATCCAAAACCGACCCATTGGCACCCCTAACTCTAATAAGTAAATCAACATCTGACAAGGAAATTTTGTACGAATCCAATAAGAAAACATTGCTAAATCAACTCCAAAAATTTATGTTAATAATTATTAGTCATTGAATTCCTCACAAAAATTTAAGGGATGTGAATTTTAGAAATGATTTCGGCCATATGGCTAAAGCAAAAATCTCTAAAAGAGAAGGTAATTTCTTATTATGAATCAAACACTTTTAGTGTTCCAATTCTCATATATTTGATCAAATAAAAAAAATTGCTAAAAAATAGGTGATTTGTACAAACTAATTCCCTATTACAAATCATACACTTTTAGTGTCTATGATAAATCACCGACTTATTTCAAATATATCCTTAACACGGCTTCAAAAACACTATATATTCTTCAGTTAATAACTTATTATATGGTGTAAAATAAGCTTCCGACGGTTCCCCACATTCTCTAAGGATTATGTGAGATATACCGAATTAGAACACTCAAAATGTTATTTGCATAATCCTTTCATATACTTGGAATTTGCATTTGTTGTTGGTTATTAACTTCTTAAAAAGTAGACCAATATACTTCTCGAGTAAGTACCCGAATACCCATCACGCACTCTGACATTTTTAACATATGCACTTTTCTTTCTTTTCATTTTTCTTTCTTGGATCTCATTTTGATTTTCAAACACATGCAGGCTACATTATGATAATACACATTAAAAGTCTAGACCTGTAAAAAGAACACCAGCTTATTATGAAGGGGTGCTTTTATTTGCACATTTGATTTATGCTTCTTTGTATGACATTGTTTCTTTAGACAATCTAATTCTATATCTAATAATCATCCAAACACAACCTCTCACATACATATACTCAAACACTCGATTTAGAAAATGCCAAAGTTAACACGAGATCAAATGCCAAGGTGCAAACTCTCCCAAGTTCTTTCTCATTAATGTAGAGAACTGTGCTTCTATTTATTTAAGAACACTATGAAAGGATCGGATGATCACCGATAGTTATATTTGGAAGACAGGTAGATGTAATGCATGGTTATGCATATGATGTTGTTTTTCTATTCAATGTATATAGAGCAATAAAGTACGTTTACATGTGAATCCTGTTTCGACCCCCACATACGTGGCAAACGTCCATTAGTAGGGGTCTCCACTTTATTCGTTTAACCAACAGGGCTAAGGCCCAATTTGCTTTACCATGGATCAATGTACAGGCCCATTAACTCATGTATCTAAGGCTGAACCTTAGCCGCATGGCTTGCCACTAACGTACATTAATTTATGTCCAGATTCGTTTCTTATCAAAGAGATAACTATCAGTTGAGAGTTATATTCAATCACAATTACTTGAGCTACAAGGAGTCTCTACTCTACCTCTATAAATACCAAACTATTTTTCATAAGGAACTACGTGGAAACTTGATCCCTAAAGAATAGATCTTGGGTACGTAGGCAGCCATTATCTTGGTTCAGTTTCATCTCCCCCAACATCAAATTCCTCTGTTTCTTAGTGCGTTCTTTACCATTGCTCTCGTTGTGTTGAAGCAGTTTATTGCCGAAACATAATTGGCGCCGTCTGTGGGTTTTTTGAATCCATTATCACGTAAAACAATCAAGATGGTAAGTACAAGAAGCAGACCGAATAGACAACATATTCCTCCTGCCAATAGGAATCGCAACCCTCGAAATTCAAGTCGGGCAATGCAAGAACCGTTGAACAATCGAGTTGCTCCTAGTGGTAGGATCAATTCTCAACATCCAACTGCAGCAGCACCGCTGCTGCCACTAACACAAACGGCGATACAAACGCCTCCGAAAGAAGGCATCATGGAAGAAAGTATAAGGAAAACCTTCATTCCAGACTGGACCGACCTGACAGGGAAGGCCGACCTCGCAGATTTGAGGAAAATCGCCATCCTAGATAGGTTCAACCAGATAGGGAAAGAAGGCATCACGGAAGAAAGTATAAAGAAAACCTTCATCCAAGACTGGACCGACCTGACAGGGAAGGCCGACCTCGCAGATTTGAGAAAAACTGCCATCCCAGACAGGTCTGACCAGGCAGGGAAAGAAGGCATCACAGAAGAAAATATAAGGAATACCAATATCCCAAATGAGATTGACCTGACAGGGAAGGCCGACCTCGTTGACCTGAGGAAAATCGTCGTCCTAGACAGGTCTGATCCAATAGAGAGGAAGGTGTCACAGAATCAACTAGAGGTAAGACCACAATCCCAGACAAACTACCGACCTAGATAGGCTGGTTACACGCAAAGAAAAAGACAATCTCTAGTCGGACCTGAACGTGTGTATCGCCTAAAATCTCTAACTCTTGTAAGAGGTAATGGCAGGTGTCATCTTCCACATAGGCTCTACCGGGGGCGTTTGTCTGTTTAAATTTTCTGGATAAAATGGATTTCACCCCACTTAACACGAAGTCCCTTTGATGTAACTTCCCACTCATCGTAAAGTTCATTTGAACCTTAACGAAGCTTGTCCGATTCATCCGTATCTGTTGCCACGAATTTCCGAACTGGTGGATGCCACTTCGGGCTTCTAACGCCTATCTTTCATGGATGCTTCTTCAGGGTACTACCAGATCTCTTTGAATGTGGATGATCAAGAGTTTACCGCCTTCATTACCGACCAAGACATTTTCTGCTACACTGTTATGCCTTTTGGTCTGAAAAATGCCGGTGCAACCTACCAAAAGCTTGTCAATACAATTTTTTCCGATCTGCTGGGGATAATAATGGAGGCTTATATCGATGATATAGTCGTTAAATCGAAGCTTACTGGTGATCATCTTTCCGATCTTCAACTTGTTTTTGATAGGCTTAACAAGTATAACATGAGACTCAATCCCGCCAAATGTTCTTTTGGCCTCTCTTCTGGAAAATTTCTCGGGATACCTCATGACTTCGTAGAGGTATTGAGGCTAATCCCGATCGATCTGTGCCGTTATTGATATGCCATCACCAAAAAATAAGAAGGAAATTCAACGACTTACTGGTCGGCTTGCCGCTCTTCATAGATTTATTTCTAAATATTCCGATCGTTGTCATCCCTTCTTCCAGACTTTAAAGGGGGCGGCAACTTAGAACGTTGATTGTGAGATGGCATTGCAACAACTGGAGAAATACTTGGTCAGTCCTCCTATATTGACAAGTCCTTCAACGGGTCAACCTAGTGGCATATACCTGACAGTTACAACTCAAACTGTTAGTGCTGTTCTTTTCATTGATGATGGTAGACCCGTCTTTTTTATCAATAAGACTTTAACCCACTACACCAGAAAATGCGTTTACTAACGGTTATATCCGTTACTTATATTTTTACTAACAGTTATATCCGTTAGCTCTGGGGCGTCACTCTCACTTAGGCCAAATTTAGTAATGGATATAACCGTTACTGATAATAATTTTAGTAATGGTTATATCCGTTACTGAAATTCTTTGTAACAGATAGCCAACTGTGGATGACCCAATTAAATTTGTCATTTCTAACGGATATATCCGTTAGTAATGGATGTGCTATTTACTAACTATTGTTTGCAACGGAAATATCCGTTAGTAAACTGTAGCCACTAAAATAAAATAAAAAAAAATCCTGGGTCAAAATTTTCTCCACCCTGCAAATCTAATTCTTCCACATCTGACTATTCCGTCTCACATAAATATCTACACAACAACTCAAGCAACAAATGAATAACAAGAAAAACCAATAACCAATTAAACTTAATTGAAATAAAACCACCAATCCAAATCTCAATTTACATAGAAAGAAACAAAGCCTCCAATCCAAATCACAATTTACATTGAAACAAAAACAAAGTCTCACAATGAGTTTTCCTACTTCCTTCCTTGATTCATTTCTACCATACACAGATAATATATTGACAAACCTAACAAGCACATGGTTCTCATTGTCAATTACTTGAAATGAAAATGTTTCCTAGCCATAGCACTGAAGTAAGCAAGCATAGCAAATGTACTCTCTTGATCATCTTTACAAAGTCGAACAGTATCTAACGCCTCCTGATCAAATGAAGGAAACAAAAACCATAAGCTGTGTTGTCATTATTAATAACTAATAGCAAAAGAGCTATAAACCTAAGAATAGATATAAGTAGTATTAGTGTATTTTACAAGTATAATGTTTAACTTTGAGTTACCACATAAGCATATGGAATCATTCAGTCAAGTGGCCTAAGTTTCTGTAAGAATATTTTTTTTCTTCCTTTAGTTAGAGCTTTTGCCAAATAGAGCCATTGACTTGATCCTATAATCTTGACTTTGAAATTGAAGAAAAAACAATAAAAAAATAGTACTTGTAAACCGACCAAAAACAGTGCATATCCTTCAAAAATAATATTGCTACCTTGGTCAAGTATGTTAGGGTTCAAGATTTAAAGGGTGGGCAAACCTGAATAACATAGAACACGAGGAATAAACTACCTTTTTAAGATAGAGCCTACAACAATGACCAAATGCGAGATGATGCCATTGACGATATCGACACGTCAAGCTTGCTGGCCAAGGGGTACATGTTTAATACATGCATGAGCTGATTATTCTTACTGAAGTGCAACTGATGCAATTAAAACAAACATAAGCCTAGTGTATTGTCCACATTGTTGTAATGTTGGTCTAAGACACAATGACAAATAAATAAGATACACTACTGCCACTACTTAAAAAATGGAAAACAATTCAAAGTCATTTGTATGTAAATCTAGATTTAAAACCATAGAATGGTTGCAAGCATTTGTTAACAAACTTAAGTACTCAATAACATAAAATTATATCCACTTCACAAGTAGCATAGTTAAAAGACAGATTTTGGAACCTACCTTAGTTTTGCATTGCATATTACAATTGCAAGGATCAAAAACAGAATAAGAAACAAAATGGTTTTAAAAAATGGAACAGGGCTACTCGTTGTGAGCCTAAAAAATAAGGGGAAAAAATGAAACAAAATGACACTTGATTAGTACAAAATGTCAAGGCAAACAAGCAATGAAACTTAGAAGCAGTTACTCGCCTCATATAATCCAACGATAAAAACATAAAAACCATGCTATCTAACCATGATAAAAACATAAAACCATACTTATTATCCAAGTAATAAGTATACTAATAAGAATAAGAATAAGAAAACTTACAGCCATGCGAACCTTCTTAATAAGAGCCATGGGTTTCCTCTTCAAACCTCGCTGAAACATACGATGAGCACGTGCAGTGAAAAGCTTAACCAATTCATTAGTACCCATATCCAAAAGCTGGTCCATATCCACTCCTCGGACTGCAAACTTCCTAACTGTTCTCCTCTTTGGTGTTGCTCCTCCTACCTCAACCTCTGAAACAAAAATGAGACCTTGTAAACTAGGTTTCAAAAGCTGTAGAGATAAAAGAGAGGGTTGTGTTACTATGGTTTTAAGTAAGTAGAATGTACACCGAAGTTGAAAGACCAACATTACTTGAAAGAGTGCAACTATTACACTAATTATATCTGCGCTTAAGAAATAAAGTGCAACTACACAAATTACTACTCCAAAACTTTTTGAGTAAGGACATAAATCACATTGGTATGGTTATCCAAAAAAAAGATAAGTTAGGTTCATCATTATAGAATTAAACAATGAAACTTATATAAACAAATAGCACCAGGTCAAGAACCGAATTACTAAGCCAATACAAAATATTCATATAACCAAGTCAGCTACTCAAGGAAACTTGAAACTAACAATAGTAAGGCCAACGAGAAGTGTGGTAAGATCTGATGGTAAAAGGAAAAGAGCAACATGTATTAGATATAAGTACTAAAAGCTTTTTATATAAAGGGACTAAACGTATCCAACAGCCCCTTCCCTATAATTTATCCTTAATTAATGAAAGAGGAACCAAGTGTCCTATCAGTGACATCTGAAATTAGTAAAATATACTAACAAGACATATTCTTGTGTCTAACTCTAACAACCAGTTGCTGCCACTATGTTTAGATTCATCCAGAAACTCACAAACATATAAGATAGTTGCTTCAGAAAATATTATTCATTATTTATTTAAGTTTACTCCACGATGAACTTAAATATAGCAAGCACGACACAAATGAAGGAATAAACAACATATATTCACAATGATAAACCTAAATATAGTAGTAATAACTTGAGTCAAAACTAAGTTGCAAAAGAGGCAAACTTCTGCTAATGTTATTTCACTTGTTAAGGTTAGCCTTTTCAAATATGTAAGTGAATGAGAATGCTTAGTGACTAAGATTAAAGACCTCCACTTGCTGTATATAAGGTTTACCCATAGGTATCCCATCCCTTGGTAACATAAGTTTCTGAAGAAGTAAGAACTTTTTTTTTTTGCCAACCACATAAAAAGAAGGGGCAACAACCCTAACAAATCCATATAGAAATAGACACACACACCGTAGCCGAACCCCAAAAACTTGGATAGTCTTCTCATGATAGTTTTATAATACCTGCAGGACCACAATGATTCTCTCACAATTGGTTCATAAATTGTGTATCTGAACAAAGACAACAATATATAAGAAACTGTAAAATGACTACGAACAATTAAATATACTTCTCTTTCAATTAGAACTCGGAAGACACCTTAACTAGCTAATCGAATTTTAATCTACCAATATAAGTGTCCCCATCAGGCCATCAGAACTAATTGGGTTTCCAATAAAACTACAAGAAAAACAAAATGAAGGAAAGCTAGAATTGATACACAGGCACACAACGGTTTACTGACCATAGAAGCAACTCTTTAAATGCACTCTTAATCTCCACAATTTAACAAGTCGACAACGATTATGCCTAGAAGAATCAAATAAATAGTCCTCATTTATACTACAACATCAATCAGTAAAACAAGAAGAAACATTCTTTTAGAACACAATAACAACTCCTGTTGTAAACAACTTACTACTTCCTCCATTCATCCAAGGCACAAGGAAATTAAGGAGGGAAAAAAGTAGAAAATAAATCTACAATGGGTGAAATTAAATTATCAATACAGGCTATAACCAAATTACTGGCTAATCAGAATGGCAATTCCGAGAGAAATAGCTAAAAGCGAAGCAACCCAAGTCAGTATCTCAGTTATCCCATGTACCCTTTCTTTAAATGGGTGACTACAAGAACCCATAATTAAAACTGTATAAGTTCCCATGGAAAACACGAAGTAAGAACATACCTAGAAAGGCAACTCCAGCCAATCGAGAAAGCAAAGCAAGGGCAGGAATTTTTCCTCAACCATTATCTTTTAAATCACTAAATTCCAAGCATAAAATGCCTATAGTTCCTTAAACCAGAGTAAACACAGGTACAAGCAAACATAAATTTTTCAAACACAGATATCCTTGATTTACAATCTTGAATAGCCATAGCCATAATGGACAGCATACAAAAGGATGAAAGATACAAACAGAGGCAGCTAGGTACTGAACGGTTAAACAGCTTGAACATTGTACCTTTGGAGGTTGCATCTCAAGGGATAAAGCACCACCACAATATTGCAGTACAGGTGAGTTACTAGAATTAATTTGTTCAGCTTGCTTTGCAGCTCTATGATCCATCCACACAATGATATTTCTCCTTGCATCACCACTCCAAAAAACTGTAATAGGAGAGCCAGCAGCATCCACAACGACTTCAAACGAAACGAAGTTGTCCCAATATTAGGCCATGAGCAAAATGTGAGTAATAAAATAGTGATAGATTACAAATCGAGAGAACAAGTAGCTACAAACCCCACACTACTAACTTGTGCACCATCAATATTTGCTATAGAACATGTTGATTTCACCACGGCACATATTGCATGCCATATATCAGTTGAAGATTGCTGGTTTTAACATAGAAATGTAATAAATATTAAAACATAGAGAGAAAAAAATAATATAATATATTATTATATGTATCAACCTAAATGTAGTCTCCTTCCTTCCATATTTTTATTGGACTACTTCTTGTTCCCAGAAGCTTCCCAGTTTCGTTAAACAAACCTACGTGTTAACAAAAGTAAAACGTTTATTTGTTTATTAATTTGATGAAATGGAAAATGAATGTTACCTGCACGATGAATGTTACCATCGATGAATCCAGTTGTGAAAGTAGCAAAGCCCTAGTTTCTTTTTCCCAACCAAACCCAAAAAAAAAACGAAAATTTCCCAATTGGGAGCATAAATTTAAAGTCCAGCGTTACAGTTCCTACAAAAAACATAATTTCCCCAAATTTATCAACAAGAAAATCAAATAAACCTAACTTGAATAGTTCAAGGAGCATAATTAAAACAAAAAAATTGGAAATTTGCTAGCTAGGGTTTGGGGTAGAAGGAGAGAGAAAGCACATCAGGAGAGTGAGAGAGAGGAAGCGTACCTGATTCTGAGTTGACAAAGGAGACGGGGAGATAGTGTTTGATGGAGGCTTGAAGACTTGAAAGAGATGAGCGTAGGAGATATCGACCATAACCAGTTTTATTTAATTGTAGTCTCTTCCGTTAGTTTTGTATATACCCTTTTGCACTTTATGCGAGTTGTTTTTTATTTGTTCCTAACAGACACAATTGTTACCAAACAATAAAATGATATTTTAATAGTAATTGGAAAAATAAATTGAGGTATACTAACGAATACAAGAGAACCTAACAGTTATGTCCGTTAGGAAGGCAGTGACGGATATATGTGTTACAAATGAAAATTTTGCTGTGTTACAAAATGCCCATTGTGGTGTAGTGACCGAAGCTGAGTCTCGTTATTCAAAGATGGAAAAAATTGCACTTGCATTGGTTCATGTCGCCACGATTTGAAACCATACTTCGAGGGGTTGTTGGTCAATTATCTTGAAAAATCCCTTATGCAAGATCTTTTAAGTAATGCCGCGGGAATCAAGTAGATTAGCCGAATGGGAAAGTTATCTTAGTGCATATAGCATTGTCTTTGAAAGTCGTACTACTGAAAAAGGACATGCTCTGGCTTCTTTGATAGCTGATTTTTCGATTGATGATTATCCTATTGACGATTCCTTGTGCTAGGAAGAATCTATGGAAGACATTCTGCCGCCAATAACTGGGGGCGACGAAGACCAACATGAAAACGCAATTCCTAATCCCATTGACCTATGGATTGTTTACTCGGATGGCTCCCATAGTAAATCACGGGTGCGAATTGGATGCATTTTTGTTAAACCCAAAGAGAAAAAGATTAGGAAATGCGGCGACTTGGCTTCGCCACTTCAAATAACGAAGCCGAATATGAGGCTGCCATTTGTGCCTTGAGAACAGCTTTGACACTGGGGGCGTGAAAGCTCCAGTTATACACGGATTCTCGCCTTGTTGCCAATAAGTTTGGTGGGTCTTTTGAAAGCAAGAGATGAGCGTATGGCGGCTTATCTTAGTTTGATACATAGTCTTGCTCGACAATTTGATAGCATCTCTATCACTCAAAGACCCCGAAATGACATACGTCATGCAGATTTATTGGCTTATCTCTCCGCCGCCGTTAGAAGCGAAGGGTCAAGACACATCACTTTTGCAGTCATCTTTTCGTCAGTCTAAGTTTGAACGTTTTATGCTTGCTTAGTTCGTTACTCTCATTACGAAAAAATCTGACGAAGTTACCACATTTAGCTTCGTCAGTTTAAGTTTGAACGTTTTTACACTCGCTTAGTTCATTACTATCATTACGAAAAAATCTGACGAAGTTACCACATTTAGCTTTGTCAGTCTAAGTTTGAACGTTTTTTACGCTCGCTTAGTCATTACTATCGCTACGACAAAATCTGACGAAGTTACTACGTTTAACTTCGTCAGTCTAAGTTTGAACGCTTTTACGCTCGCTTAGTTCGTTATTATCACTATAATAAAATCTGGCAAAGTTACCACGTTTAGCTTCGTCAGTTGAAGTTTGAACGCTTTTATGCTCGCTTAGTCCATTACTATCGTTCCGACAAAATCTGACGAGGTTACCACATTCAGCTTCATCAGCCTAAGTTTGAACGCTTTTATGCTTGCTTAGCCTAATTTTGCAAAGTTAAGTACGCAATGGGGGCGTTTTTCTCTACGTGGGGGCGTCTCGTTCTATTTCATTTCAACTGCATAAATCTACAACATTATCAGTTTTCCGCAGGTATGTTATCTGACATAACAACAATATTCAATAACAAACCCATTTTTATTTTTCATCAAAAGAAGTTTTAGCTCTATAGTATTACATTTACACAATTATCTAATCAATTGTCTTATGGTGTTCGATTAAATCTTCATTTTCTTCTTCGAAATCTGCATTCGCTTCGCTTAGCGCTTTCGGTTAACTATTTTCCGCAGTCATTCTTTTTTCTAAGGCATTGTGCTGATCTTTCTACGAAAAAAATTTCGAGCGAAAATTTTCGTCAGCTTCATTATTTTTTCTAAGGCATTGTGCCGATCTTTCTACGAAAATTTTTCCGAGCGAAAATTTTCGTCAGCTTCATTATTTTTTCTAAGGCATTGTGCCGATCTTTCTACGAAAATTTTCCGCGCGACAATTTTCTTCAGTTTCACTATTTTTTCTAAAGCATTGTGCCAATCCTTCTACGAGAATCTTTCCGAGCGAATTGAACATTTCCAACAGTTTCATTATATTTTTCTAAGGCATTGAGTTGCTTTTTCCGAGCGAATCTTTCCGAGCAAATTGAAATTTTCTGACAACTTCGTTATTTTTTCTAAAGCTTTAAAGCATTGAGCCGATCTTTCTCAACGAAATTTCTGTCAGCTTCTTTAATTCGTCTATGACATTCATTGACTTTTGTGCGAATTCTTTCTCTGTCAACTCTTTGTGAATATAATTTTCTCTTAATACCATCGTTTCTTCGTGCAACGAAAATTCGCATTACGTCAACTTTCTTAGCGAAAACTTTCCGACGGCTTTATTATTTTTTCTAAGGCATTAAGCCGATTTTTTTGAGTGAAACTTTCCGAGTCCAAATTTCCGACAACTTTATTATTTTTTCAAAGGCATTCAGCCGATCTTTCTGAGTGAACTTTCCAAGTGAAACTTTCCGTCAGCTTCATTATTTTTTCTAAGGCATTGGGCTGAACACCCTAAGCAAAACCTTTCTTTAGCTTCTTTATTTTTTTCTAAGGAATTGCGATCTTTCCGCTTGATATTTTTCGTCAGTATCTTTTGCTCGTAATTCCTCCGTTTTAACCTGCGACAAAAATACAAATATTTTCATTAGTCTTTCAGACTTAACCAAAATTATAAGATAACTAATAACAAATACTAACATACCTGTTTCATGCTATCGAAAATCATTGAAACCGTTTAAAATATTTTTCGAGCTCATCCAACGACATTTTTTTTTAGCCATTGCTTTTCGAATAGTAGCCCTGACATTCTCTAGCTATCATTCTTTCATTTACAATCCGGTTCTTTTATTTTTCTTGCTCGCGCACAAGGACCTTTTTTTTTTTTTACATGTTTCTTTTTTCAATTTTTTTTCCCGTCATCTCGACCATTTGTTCTCTAATTCGACGCATGTTCGTTTGCAATGTGCTTGACTTTGCCGGTGATCTATAGTTCTCCTCATCTAGCCCCAGCATTAAATATCTCAACCCCACCTATAAGTTTCATTAGCTCAGTATCGTGTACAAAACAATAAGAGAAGAAAATCTAACATCATGACTTTCAATGTGCGTTACACTTGGACAAATATAGCTTTTTTGATACTTACTTTTAGATTGCCTTGAGGATTGGCTTCAATACTGCCGCGCTGACTAGCTTTTTCGATATTGTTTTCGTTGTTGTTTGAGACCCGTAGTTGGTCCATTGGTTTTTGAGGCCTAGCTCGTCCAGTATCTGGCAGCACTTGCTTGCTCTTCTTTGTTGAATCCTCTTGCCCATATGATGCCATGCAAACATTGGTCCAACTTCATTAGACTTCCAAAGCATGTTCCTTGAGCTTGAGCTTTTTGATCAACTTCACAATAAGAAACAGGAGCATGACCATTTGTGCAAGTCGTATTTTCCTTTGAAGTTATGTTGTCATTCATAATCTTGGATCAGCAAGAGCATGGCTTGCCACTGGAAGGGCAAATAAACTCACCTCCTAGAGGGATTTCCGAAGATACACTAGTATACAAGGCATTATCAGTTTTGGCAAAAACTCGAAAGGCATCAATAATCGGCCTGTAACCTGTGCACCTACATAAATTTCCAGCAATGCATTCTTCAATCTACTCTTCACTAGGTTGCGTTTGATTGGCTCTCAGTAATGCATACGTAGACATGACAAAACCGGGAGTGCAGAATCCACATTGTGAACCGTGAGGGTGGGCCAGTGACTCCTACACACCAATTCAAAATTCCAAAGATGCATAAGCAGTGATCTGACCAGAAAACGTCATCAAGTCACAAAGACATTGATCAATAAATAGGAGATGATATATAAGATGAGTAAAAATGTTGAAGCCATTACCAAACTTGTTCACAAGTGGATATAACATACTGAAGCTTGGAACCTTTGACGTAATACCCATGATGAGCTTTTAGAAGAAAAAAAGTAATATTAATGGACGTTAGTGTGTGGATTTGTTGGTGGTTCTTCATTGGCTCTTGATATATATGCATGTAGAGGATTAGAGAATTATTGGAGCTGGACGAAAGTATTGGAGAATGGGTCGAAGCTTTTCTTTTACACGATTTGGTGGTGATATTTCAACACTTGTCACCATCAGGCGCACTTGATATATAAGCAGAGTTTGATGGTGAGAGAACGTACCTGCTAGTCCACGCGAAGATGAAACACAGCGTTCTAGAGCGGTAGTATTGCGACAAGCTTTCTGCGACTTCAGGGAGTCTTGACCACGTCTGTTTGATAAGTGCCAGCACTTATATAGGGTTTCCGAGATGGTTTTCCATTGGTGGTGGGATTCTTTTCTAATCCAACTTCGTCTCTAATCTTAATTCTTATCTACTCCACATTCTTATCTCATCCGAACACTTTGAGTCAAATTAGTATTTAACTTCCTTTTATTACTATTATTACTAAACTGCCCCTACGTTTAATTTTAACGGTCTAATCCTAGTATCGCTATTCCGCTGGCACGCGTCGTCGAAATCAACTTTTGTATTGTTACATAATGCGTTCGGTACAGTTTCGGCAATCAATTTCTTTTGAATTTTTTTCTGTGCATCTATTATTTTTTCTGTGCATTTTTCAGCCATTTTTTAACTACATTGCGTCCCGTATACATTAGTTTGACATTATTTCTTTTCGATAATTCACAATTTTTTTCCGATTGTCCATTTTCTTATCGTTTACATTCACACGACACTTTGTTATACATTTCACTTACTATTTTCGTATTCCATTTTTTCCTTGCTTTTTCTTCTCTTCTTTGCCATGTGAACTTTGTTCGCATGACAAAGAGGGGGCGGTGTTTCGACCCCCACATACATGGCAAACGTCCATTAGTAGGGGTCTCCACTTTATTCGTTTAATCAACAGGGCTAAGGCCCAATTTGCTTTACCATGGATCAATGTACAGGCCCATTAACTCATGTGTCTAAGGCTGAACCTTAGCCGCATGGCTTGCCACTAACGTACATTAATTTATGTCCAGATTCGTTTCTTATCAAAGAGATAACTATCAGTTGAGAGTTATATTCAATCACAATTACTTGAGCTACAAGGAGTCTCTACTCTACCTCTATAAATACCAAACTATTTTTCATAAGAAACTACGTGGAAACTTGATCCCTAAAGAATAGATCTTGGGTACGTAGGCAGCCATTATCTTGGTTCAGTTTCATCTCCCCCAACATCAAATTCCTCTGTTTCTTAGTGCGTTCTTTACCAGTGCTCTCGTTGTGTTGAAGCAATTTATTGCCGAAACAAATCCATAGAGCTTTTTCCATCACAATAAAAACTGACTATAACAATCTAGATTTTGTATTCGGATATCATAGGGAAACACAAATGAACTCAAAAGCAAAATTGTGTTTGACACTTATGACAGTTTCCTTTAGGGCCCAAATGGTAAGCAAAACCTTAAGTATATGTACTTAACTAATTTTATTTATAAACAATACATTGACTTTCTTACAACCTTCTTACATTTCATTGTAGCTCCTGGAACAGAAATTGGAACTGACTCTTATACAAATACAAGATACGGTGAGTGAAATTACTTCATTCAGGAGCAAGGATTAAATTAAATGATCGAGGCAATTGTCTTTGATTTCCTAAGTTTTGTTCTTTTTTTCCCGAGTACAGGAAGATAGGATAGTGCTAAAAATAAAATTTTAAAATTTGTGTTCATTCTGAGTGCAGGAAGATGTGATAGTGCTAAAAGATATGGGTCATGATGCTTATAGATTGTCCATATCATGGAGTAGGATCCTGCCAAGTATGTTTCACCTCTCTAACTTCATAAATGGGTGTGGATGCTTATAGAATGTCCATATCGTCATGGAGTAGGATCTTGCCAAGTTGTATAATAATATGATGTCCTATATGAGCTACTCTTGGTATTGCATAAGAAAACTATTATTGAATTTGCATTGTAATGAGCATATCAAAGCGATAGAACTACATTTGAACTTGCAATAGCTCAACAACCTTTATTCGATACACAACAAACTTTGGTTGCAAAGAGAGCCACCTAAACATTTTTTGGTTGTATGAATTTTAATTTTGGAGTAAAATATATCGAAGCTTAAAAATTCTTACAAGTGCATGTTCTACTGATAATTGATGGATGATAATTTTTTGGTTCAAAAGAGTGAAGAGTGTTTGTGTGAATTATTGTTATACTTATTTTTGTAGCACTTTATTGATACCATCAAACTTAACCCTTTCAACATTAGTGTAATATTGGAAGAACTTTGTGATACTATTTCTTCATTCGAATTTTGTTTTGCAATGTGCTTGCAGAAACATTGAGAATAGATAACTCTACTATAAGAAATAAGGAAAAAAGTGGAATAAGATGGAATATTTAAGCATTTTATTGTAAGTTTAAGATGTGTGTTAGAAGCTTCAAGTTTGGAAAGGGAATGCTATTTGAAAGACACGCTTTTTTTCCATCCATTTGATTATTAGATTGTTTAAATCTGAAAATTAATGGTCATTACTCATTTTACCCACCCAATCTTACGTTAACACTTTGACATGTTCATATTGACGAAAGACATAGAACGACATGATATTCTCTGTTATTCATGTTGGAATTGAATAAGTATATTTTGCATGTATACAAGCAATCACCTAGAAAAGGAGAAAATACTTGGGGGAGTATTCTAAGTAGGTGAACACATTTTCTTGAAAGAGAATTTTTTTTGCATTCATAAATTCATCGTAGAACACGTTCATGTGATAAATCTTTTCAAGTGGGAGTAGTGAATTTTTTGAGGATATGGAAACAATCAATCTATTTTAGTGAGTTGATAGATATTTTAGTGATTTGTACACATTAGTACGTAAGCTGAACGGTGATGATTTACCATTAAATCACCATAAATCTAAGAAAACTATTATAGTTTAAGATAATTCCATTTGAAAATTACGGATTAATATCTTAAACCACAAAATGAAGAGGCTATCTCAATTTAATCCCTTAGTTTCCAAGTACTTATATAACCATAATTGCTGCTCATTAACGTATTTCGATTTATTTTCAATAAAAATATATTCTGATTCGAATTTTTGTGTGAGACATTTTGTAAAGCCTTGCTTTTTAGCACACAAAATATTTAATAAATCCCGGGCGTATGCCTGGGTCCAAAATCTAGTATATATTATAGCTCCACGTGTCATGGCTAATTAAGAAAAAATAGGAGAAAAAAATGAGTTAAGAGACCCACGAAATTAAAACATTGCGAAAAGAGGCCCAAAGAAGACCACAAAACCTCTTTCTCCCACCGAAACCCTTTCTTCAACTCATTCATTCAATGTAGTTCATATATTTATCCTTAGATACATATTATAGCTATACCCTCACTAATCTATTTTTTGGAGCACTCGTAGAGACTCCAATTTTTTCTAAACTCTATTACTAATTAGGAAAAAGTATGATATAAATAAGAAAACAATATTATCTAGAGTTTCACAGAGTCTCTAACTTTTCCTAAACACTATAACTAATTACGAAAAAATAATCCTATATAGAGTTTCACAGAGTGTCCAACTTTTCATAAACAATATAGCTAATTACCTAATTATGATAAAATAGGAGACAAAAAACTAAATTGTAAAACACAATAGTTCCCATTGAAAACGATTCTCCTAATAAAACCCTTTCGATTTGATGCGCCATCCATTGTGGGATTTAGACATTTATTCATACTTAAGGATTCCAAAAATCACAATTTTGGCCACAATAATTACGACATATTCCAATTAAATTTATGAATTTATAATTTTTCAATACTATAATGTAATTTCCAATTTTATAAAATACACACACACACACACACACACACACACCACACATATATTCGGTGGAATAACGAAATTCAGTTAAAGTGGATGTTGGGCTTAAATAAATTATATACCAAATAAAAACAAATTACATGTGGAAAAGTAAATTATACAAAAAATAACATCACAAAATATATAATAGAAAAAGGAAGAATAAAATAAAATAATGGCTAACCAATAATGATAAATATTTTAAAATATATATAATACTGCATGAAAATAACGTCAAAGAACAATTAACGGGGAACCGAAAACTGGATGCAAATGTATCGTACTAACCTCAAATAATATTTAATTGGAAATCGAAAACTGGATGCAAATGCAAGCATTAAAATAATCTTAAAAAGTAATTAATAGAAAATCAGAATATGGATACAACTGCATTAAACTAACCTCAAAGAATAATTAATGAGAAATCAAAACTTTGATGCAAATACATCAAAACAACATAAAAAAAATAATTGTCGAGAAATCGAAAACTGGATATAAATGCATTGAAGTAACCCTCAAAGATTAAATTAACGGGAAATCAGAAATTGGATACAACTGCATTGAACTAACTTAAAAAAAAATTAATTATAAATTGGAAACATGATGCAAATGCGTGGAACTTATCTTAAAAAATAATTAACGGGAAATCAGAAACCGGATGCAACTGCACATAACTAATCTCAAAAAATAAACTAGATGCAAATCCATTGAACTAACCTCAAGAAATAATTAACGGGAAATCAGAAACTGGATGCAAATTTATTGAACTAAGCTCAAACAATAATTAACGAAAAATCAGAAACTAGATGCAAATGCAACTTTATCAAATAATAAATGAGAAATCGAAAACTGGATGCAAATGCATTAAACTAATCTCAAAGAATAATTAATGGGAAATCAGAAACTAGATGCAAATGCATTGAACTGACCTCAAAGAATAATTAACAAGAAATTGGAAATTGGATGCAAATGTATTGAATTAACCACAAAGAATAATTAACGAGAAATCAGAAACTGGATGCAACTGCATTGAACTAACCTCAAAAAATAAATAACGGGAATCGGAAATTGGATGCAACTGCATTGAACTAACCTCAAAATATAAATAATGGAAATGCATTGAACTAACATCAAAACATATATAGTTAGATTATATGTTGTGGGAATGTCTCGATAAATATAGTTTTGCATTTAAAATGGTGTTTATCTTATCTCTTTTCGTATGATTGGGAACTCCTTGCTATTCAAGTAGCTTCAATATGAACTTCGCCTTATTAGGCATTCTCACAAAACTTCAATCAAACTTCTATTATTAAACAACAAAATGAAGTTGAAGGGTTTTTATCAAAGGTGAGTTTTTTTTTTTTTATGGAGAATGAGATTTTCACGTTATAAGAAATTTGGATGAGTGCTCAATATAATATTAATATATAATAGTTCTGCATAGTTGAAAATATTTTTCAAAATAATTAATATAACAATACCCGTTCATAGATAATCTTCACTACACCATAACAGGCTATTTGCAACGGCAAAAAACCGTAGGATGGTGGAATGTTGTAAGGACTTGTTCAATCCTACGCATGTGCTGATAAGGTTTTTCATGGTCTAAACCATGAAAAACGGGTAACAAATTAAATATATTTGGGGGATCGCGGAAAATCCCATCGGTCTGCTAGAACGATGCAAGATTTAGGGCTATCGCTCAAGGCTTTATAAAAGTCAGAGAGAGGAGTCTCTCTTTCTTCAGCCATAATATCAGGTGGTGTGTGTGAAATAGTAGCTAGAGGTGTAGTGGGTGGGAAACTAGATAGACTTGTTTGTTGACGTTGCCGTGTAATTACGTTAGTTGTTTTTCTCCGACCAGACCTTAATCTCATGCAAGACTAAGTCGAACTTAACTAAACATGCAACACTCCAAACAATTATGATATACTAGTAGAAACCTCTAACTGGAGATGCGAGGTGTGGAAGAAAGGAATACCTAATTGCGTCCTTGCTTCGCTTATGAATAGCGTCTTGTTTACGCGTGTTCAGTGTAAATAACAAGTTAAAACACTGAAAAACTTGAAAAATCGAAATTCGAAACAAACCTGCAGAAATTCAGAAAATTTTGCTTAGGGCGGGTCGCGCCAAGAAGCTTGATCACGCCCTTGTTCCAGATGACTTAAGCGGGTCGCTTTCGGTCCGAGGGCTGGTCACGCCGTGGTCCAAGAACTATAGGGCTGGTCGCTCGGGAAAGCGGCGGCCTTCGTGTTCAGAGCTATATAGGCGCAGCGCTCCTTTATAAGCGCCGGGTCGATGCCTTTTTTGTATATTTTTCGAACTTTTTCAACGCTGAAATGGACAACCACAGTATGAATCAAACAAGGGTGGGTGGGTTTAATGGGACTTAAAAATGACTAATTCTACTATGAAAACAATGCTAAAGTGCAACTAAGATGGCAGCGGCGCCATTTGATAAAGATAAAATTGAATAGCTTACCTACGAAATGAACGTTGAACTCAAAACGTAAGTAAACTAAAACTAATCTTCTGGGTCTATATTTATCAAAGTTTCTACTCTCAAATCTATCGAAATAGAGTGGAGTAAGAAGTTCGTTCCACTCCTAGTTCTCTAACATGTGATGTTTTCTAATCTAATTAGTCGGTCTTAAGTCTAATGAGAGTTTTACGAGGGGGAATTATACTACGATGCAATATGAAATTAATTATTTTAATTTAAACTACGAATGCTATGGAAATATGATTGTTTTTGAATCTAGATAAAAGATTAGAGGGGAATTGAATCCACCTCGAATCCAACTTAATAACCTAGCATAGATTGTTGTATCTCGATTCTTACATTCTTACGACAAGAATTTCGAGTTCTAATCCCTAGTGTTCGTGGCATTTCTACCAAATACTAACTAGCATGTGAGGTCGTCCACCCATTCTCATGGCGAAACACGACTTTCTAGAGTGGAATAGAATCTAAAACAATTCTACACTAACAACTAAGTTTTCATCAAGGCTTCATCAACCCCTCTAATGGAGGTTTTAGCCTTGATTCATCAAACTAACATTTCCCATTGAATCTAAACTAAACATAATGTAAAGAATTGAAATTTACTTAATCAAACAATAATGACATCTAATTTAATGACTAAAATGAAATAAGAACAAGAATTGAAATTAGATCTAGAAATGGAAATGACAAAAATCGAAATTGATAAAAATACTACTTTATTGATCTTATCAAATGAAGAACAAGATTCAAAGGTTTAATCTAATACAATGAATTGAAACTAATTAAACTAAGTTCTAAAACTAATTAATGGAGGCTAACTAATCTAGGTCTAACTATCTACCATTAACAAAGAGTGAAGCTTTCGTTTTTATACTCTCAGATCCAAAAATCGTGCATGGGCTTGGAGCCATGTTTTGGGCCAGAGAATCAGGCCCAAAACCCAATTCTTTCAGTCCAAAAAGGCCTCTTCAGCTGCAGTTGGCTTCAACAGACTTTTCGTCCACTTCTGCTTCTCTGATTGGGTCAATGCTTAAACCATTGGAAAGCTCTTTCCGAGCGGTCGTTTTGACATAAGGTAGGCCCCATTCCAAGGTCTGAGTCTAAAGATACGGCCTTCGGAAGTTCTGCTGACTTGTGTGTTATTTCTGCCCGCGTCGACTTTTCAGCTTTTGACCGGGCTTTAGAAAGGCTTTATCTTCTTGAATCTTGGCCTTTAATCACGGAACTCCTTAGTAACCGACCTTTGCTCCTTTATCTCGCTAAAGTGGCACATTTCTGCACATAATGGACTTTGAAGCCTGAAATGCATAAAAACACGTAATCAGTGTTAACTCTTAATTATTACTCACATAATTAGTCTAAAAGTATGATTATTAAGGGGTTAAAACTACAGTTTTGGGCTCTTATCAAACCCACCACCTTATCCTGAGCAAATGTCGTGTCATCTCCTTCATCACTTGATGTGCCAGGTTCAACAAGGTCAACATCATTCTGACCAACATACATGTCAACATCCTCATCTGTAGCTGGTTGAAGAAGCACAACATCATCCGAACCCATCAATCTACTGCTCCTCCTCAACTGAGTGCCAACGCAGGTCACATACAACTTTTTCCTTCCAGATGTAGGTTTCTTCTTCAAAGGGTCTTGGTCACCCTCTATGACCTCTCTCCCTCCAGTCGCAAGACATGCTTTCTTCTTCACAGGTGCTAAAGTGTGGTTACCCTTTTTAACACTCTTACTGCTGCCCTCCTCTTATGATTCTAGGTAACACCGACTCCTTTATTTGAAGTACTCTTCCCCACTAGTGGCACCTTTTTCTATCGTGTACTAACTCCCTCCAACACAACCGAACTCTTTCCCACTGGTGGCACCTTTTTCTGCTGTGTACTAACTCCCTCCAACTCCACCGTACTCTTCCCCACTGGTGGCACCTTTTTCTGCCATGTACTAACTCCCTCCAACGCCACTGTACTCTTCCCCACTGGTGGCACCTTTTTCTACCGTGTACTAACTCCCTCCAACGCCACCGTACTCTTCCCCACTGGAGGCACCTTTTTATGTCGTGTACTAACTCCCTCCAACTCCACCTCTTCTTCACTCTCTACGTACTCCCTCGTCTCTTGTCTCTTTATCTGAATTTGAAAACCAAATAGTCAAATTATTATCAATGTACGTAGTAAGATCTTCTAATATTTAAACATAATGAGTTACAACAACCACTTACAAAAGTTAGGGAGTTGTCCACGATCACATCTAAGACATCGTACAACCACGATCGATCGCTCTTTTCCTCCTGTGGAAGAACAACAAATTAGAACTATGAAAATGTTTATACACAATACTCATAGGAAATACAATATAAGGGGGGTAATGTGATCAATTTCATTGTGTTGTAGAACTCTGGACTACACAAGCATTGCAGGACACTATGTATGAGTACATAACATTTATACTACCGGAGGACTCTATATAGGCTGGGCAGGCCGCTGTATAAGAATTCTCAAAACTTTTAAATCTGTGCCATCTACAATACTATATTGTTAACTATTGACATGGTAAGGACACTAAATTGTGTAATGACTAATAAACAAATAAACAAACCTCTAGCGCGAGCCTCACGACATCCTCAGATTTCACCGAGTTTGGAAGTTCCAGCAGTTTCTTCACTTTGAAATTTGCCTTTGCCAGCCTAGCCTCCCAGGTACTCCCACCGGTGCTTTTCCCAGGAATTTTCACCCACCCAAGCACCCAAGGGAAACTGTTAGGATCTAGTCGGCGAAGCCCCAAAGATGGAACGTGGAGGAAAACCCAAAGAGTGAACAAGATTGCACAACCATGAAGGCAGGCTGTAAATTTTTCTTGAGGAACATTTTAGAAGTGACTTACAAGTTGACCATGGAGCGTCTCTACCCCATCGTTGATTCCTTCAAAGACAAGGTAACCCCAAGGAAAAGAATCAAAGCTATTAAGATTATCAGCAAGGTCAATATGTTTTACATTAACACCCTTACTCCCCGATGGAATCAAGAAGGCACCAAGGACATACAACCAGTTCAATCGGTAGACATCCGAGAGTGCTTCTGGATGTGACTCGCATTTTTCTTTGCCATCTCCCTGGCTTCCAAAATTAGGTCCAGAAGAACCTCTCCTTTCACCATCTTGTTATTTTTTGCTTTTTTATTCGGGAGAAAATATTTAAGCCTAAAAGGTGTGGGCTTTGTTTTCTCCATATTCCAGTATTCATCGGGAGGTTCTGTGGTGGACAGTCCAGTCAGTATCACAACAATAGACTTCTTGAAATTCAAATGCACATCTTTAATTCTATAAGTAAGCCTACAAACCCTCCGGTTCAAAATCGCAACAATTAAATTGTTGTGGGTTACCAACGAGTACACCTTGTCGCTTACGGATTTTTTTTCCTCTATGGTGCGAAGAAGGAAACAAAATGCACCATTTTTGAAGTCATTTAATTCATCTGCATCAAATGTTTCAAAAAAAGCGTGCAGCTTTTTCGTACCGCAACGTCATGATGTCAATCTCCGGTCCACCTTCCGATCTAGAATCTTCCTCCTCTACAAGAGTCTTCCCTTTCTTCTACTCCTTTTTCATCCTAAATATATTGAAACAAGATTGCTTAGATAATTTATCAAAAATAGTAAAAAACCCAAGTTACAAGGTTTTATGAACCTAATATAGTTTATTAGTAAAGCTATTTATTGTCCCAGATAGCTTATATAGAGTCTCCTTGACAAATACTTGTGTTCAACAAATATCTTAATTTAATAATCGTAACTTGGAGGGAAGCTTCTCTTCTCGGCAGATCAAGCGGCAAAAAAGCAACAACTATGTCGCCCGAGTCACGCTTCGATCATGGCAAGCCTCCATGGTTATACAAATGGGAGGCTTGCACAAGTACTTAATTTAAATTTGACTGAATGGGTGAGGTGCTTGAAAAGTGTTGTATTGGAGGCCTACCTAGTAGGGTTGGAATTCACTCCCTCAAATACTATTACCTAAAAACAAGATCACACTGTGATTCTCGTTTTCCTTTTCTTTCTTTTACACTTTCACCTTTTGTAATAGGGTCGTTTGTAATATCCCTCCCCTTTTTCCTATACTTAATAAAATTCTCAGCTCACTTAGCAAAAAATAAAAAGCTTAATTTAATTTTCAGGCTATGTCATCTCTGTCTGCCAACAAACACTTCGAGTTAAAATACATGGTTTAGACTAGGTCATCTCTGTCAAACAAATAAAAACATACCTTTAAATGTCAGTTGTTCTTTCGAATTCATGGTTTAAAATACATACCTTTACATGGTTTAAAATACAAACATTTACATACCTTTACATGGTTTATAAAACATACCTTTACATGGTTTAATATACAGGCATACAATACATGGTTTAGAGTAGGATGCAAGTAGAGATAAAAAAACATACCTTTAAATGTTGGTTGTTCTTTTCAATTCGAGTTTTAATTTTGATATTGGCTTTGAAGAGAGATGAGAGATGAGAGACACTCAGACACGTTGGGTATAATAAAACAAATGTATTGGGCTCCGCACTGTATTTAAGGGATCTGTAGGTCTTTTTCGTACGGCTTATTTCCAAAAAAACATAAGTTGCAAGGACCAAATTATCAAATTCGGTGAATATCTCGATGTACTCAAAAACTGATATATTTTGGATATATCAAAAATATCAGAGATATCTATTTTTTTGTTTACCAGTAAAAATTTTGTTTTGTATGTCGATATATCAGAATTATCGTCGATTATATCGGAAATATCGTCAACATAACAATCAAAGTCAACAATTTTTTGTCAAATTCAATAATTTATATCGGATATATCGGTTGATATATATATCGTTATATCAGAAATTGTGAAATATATCAGAAAAAAATATATTCAATATTAGGTTGAGATATATAAGATATTTGCATCTCGGTGTACCCAAAAAATGAGATATATCGGTGATATATCAGATATCTCGGCGATATTTTCGGCCTTGGTAAGTTGCATCCCATAATATTTGATCCAATTTAAAAAAATAAATAGTTTAAAAAAAAAAAAAAAAGATTAGAGGTTATGGCCGACCTCAACCTGTATTAAGATAATCTCTGAAGTACATAGTTTCTTTCCTGTCCTCTTCTACAAAAGAGTATAACTTAAAGTCCAGAGGAGGGGAAAAAGAAACCACCTGATCAGTGGATGATCTATACAACTTTGAAAGGTAATCAGCTGCCTGATTACCCTCTCTATATACATGCTTAAAAATACAATCCCCAAAAGTACTTTTAAGGAATTTTATCTGGGCCACTAAATTGGCGTAGTACCATGGCCCACGAACCTCGCCATTTATGATGTTAATAGCGCCTAAGGAGTCAGAGTTTATCTCCAATTTTGCTATACTTAGTGAATGGGCTTGCTTAAGGCCCACAGCTATAGCCATAAGTTCCTGGTAGATGACCGAAGGTTTTGAGGAGCTTCCCACAAACCCCAAAAGGATGTTCCCCTACGAGTCTCTAATAATCCCTCCAAAGCCATTCCCAGCTTGCTAGACTGATCCATCGGTATTAAGCATGTGGTAATCTTCCTCTGGGCCTCTCCAAGTGCAACCGATTTTCTCATGCACCATGTAACTAAGATCAAGTCCTAGTCTAGCAGCCAGTACTTGATTCGCTGGTGATTCATCCACTTCAGACAGATTTCGGTGAAGATAAAACTTCATGTAAGACATAATCTTGAAACTGAGTTGTTGTTCCATGAGCTTCAAGTTCTTTTTCTTCCTTCTATTTCTTTCGCACCAGAGCTCATGCACCATGGCTCCAACAAAAGCTTTGTATATCTCCACCGCTATAGAAGAATGCCTACAAATACGAAAGATGTTGAACCATTCTTCTGAAGAGCTCTTTACATTACTGGGTAGACCAATGTTGCTTTTGACCAATTGCGCTTTGAAGATTCCACATAGTGAGTCATGCATAATTTAAAGAATAATTAATGGGAAATTGGGAACTAGATAATCTTCGATGATCCCACATAATAAATCAAGCATATATAATTTATTTTTATGTCATGTTTGCAAGGACATTATAGATGGATCACTAGAAGTTGGTATTACACACCACATTGGATAATTAAAAGGAAATTGAAAACTGGATTCATAATTAACGGAAAATCGGAATTATTATGCAAATGCAATAAACTACACTCAAAAAGTAATTAACTAGAAATCGGAAACTGGATGCAACTGGAAACCGAAATTGAAGCAAGATGTAATTGCATCTAACTAACTTCAAAACATAAATAACTAGAAATTGTAAACTAAATGCAAATGCATCGAACTAACCTTGAAAAATAATTAACGGGAAATCAGAAACTGGATGCAGATGTATTGAACTAACCTCAAAAAGTAATTAACAGGAGATCGGAACCTGGATGAAAATGCAATGAACTAATCTCAAAGACTAATTAACGAAATATAAAAAATTGGATGCAACTATACTGAATTAACATGAATGAAGAACTAGCGAGCAATCATAAAGTTGATACAATTGCACTGAACTAACTTCAAATAATAATTAACGGAAAATTGGAAACTGGATGCAACTACATTGAACTAACCTCAAAGAATAATTAATAGAAAATCAGAAACTTGATGCAAATGCATTGAACTAATAACCCTGAAGTATATTTGTATTATATGTAGGGGAATAGAATGTCTCGACAAATATAATTTTGCATTTTAAGTAGTGTTTATCATAATTCTTTTATTATGATTAGGAATGCCTTGCTATTCAAGTAGTTTAAATATTATCTTCGCCACATTGGACATTCTCACAAAACTTAATCAAACTTCTATATTAAACCTAACAACAAAAAGAAGTCGATGGGTTTTATCAATGTTTGATGCTTCCTTTTTATAGAGAGTGGTGCAAGAAATTTGAATGAGTACGTGATTAATATAATTTTCATATCTCATAGCGTTGTATAGTTGCTAATATATTTTAGAATAATTTAATATAACGGCAGCCATTCGTAGGACGGGTTCGAAAGCTAATTTGGTACTTTATATCCATCATTATATAACTTGGGCAGTTGGGCAAAAAAAGAAAGGTCGCGGTATTGACACCCCATAAAATGGGACTAGCACCCCTTTAATAAAAAGGTAGTGGAATAATGGTTATTCCATCTGTTTCCTTTCTTCATATGGGTTTACACACCCTCCTCCCCCTACCAAGCACCCCACCTTTTTTTTGTCCAAGTAAGCACCCCAAGCTTGAAAAAAGAAAACCAAACCTTATATTTTTCATTCTCATCCGACACTTTCCCTCCATTTCTTTTCATGTCCTAGCGAAACCAAACTCCCGCATTCTCAATTCCACCAAAATTTAATTCCTTCAAATATGAGTGATGAAAATACCGCACTCCCTTCCATAAACTCCAATGAATGGCCTAATGAAATTGAAGAAGACTCAGTGATTACAATTTTCACATTAGGGATTTTGGAGAATTCGACTTGTGAGTCAGTCGAGAATGACAATGACCTTCATTACCATACATCTTACATAAATGAAGAGCGACAATCACCGGTGAGTTTTCTTTCTTTAAAAGTTTAATTTCTTTTCCACAACATTTTCTCTTCTAATAGATTTCAGCAGTAAGTTATTCCCATTAACATATGAAGTAGAACAAATCAAGGGTATCCCCTAATTTCCATAGTTAAAACTTAAATGGGATAATAGTATTCCAGTAAAAAGTCATTCAAGTTCAAAGCTTGTATTAGCAAACTAGCAGAAATAGGTTGAAGCTTTAGAGACAAGTTTGTGAGACTAATTTCACATCAATGACTAAAACATAGTAAACTTGTATACAGACGTGTGAATGAAAAAAAAATGCAAGGCAAGTGAGTAGTGAGTGTGAGAATAAAGTTTACCATTGCCTTCAATACCGTAATAAACAGAATCAGGAAGATGAATAAAATGGCCTTATATTGAATCATATATATATATATATATATATATATAAGAATAGCACAAAACATGTGAATTTATAATTTTTTTTAATCATTTTTATTTTATTGAATTTTAGTTAACGACGAATGAGTATACAAGTGAATTTATGAAGATTGAAGAGGATTTGCTAGTTTCTCAGGTTTGGTCATAACTATTTTTTTTTATTTGCCAATGTATCACTTTCTTTATTTATATATTTTATAGAATTAACAGGATGTTTCGAATGATGAGCTCCATGATCAAAGTAGCGGGATGGAGTACCCAGATTTTAGCAATTCATTTGTTATAGATGTGGTAAGCCATAAAATTTTAGTTTATTAATCAAAGAAATATTTGCTTTATTTGAGTTAATGATATTATTTCACGTGATTCTGTTTGGTGAACTTAGGTGTTCCCATCTCCTAAAGAAATGGTGAATTGGGTCCAACAAGTGGGGAGAGGTTTGGGCATGATTATTGTTACTGGGAGGTCGGATATAAATACCAGTGGAAGGACTCCAAGAATTTTTTTGGAATGTCAGTGCTCTGGTGAGTATCAAGTGCATGTGAAAAAAAAAATGGTAAAGGAAATCACTTTAAGCAAGAGGAAGAGAAACACGGGAATGAGAAAGTGTGGTTGTCAATTCAAAATAAGAGGAGTTTTTGTTCCTTATTCAAAAGATTGTTAGAAAATTGAGGTGGTTTTTGGTCGTCACAATCATTCGGTTGCTGTACAGCTAGAGGGCCACTCATATGCCTATAGATTAAGAGTTGAAGAGAAAGCTTTAGTCCCTGATTTGATGAATGTAGGGATGAGACCCAAGAATACTCTTAAGAACCTTAAGGAAAGATTTCCAGATAATAAATTGACCATATGAACTCTATAAAACTTTCGCAAGAAAATAAAGTAGAAATCATAGCAGGTAGAACAGAAATGCAACAACTTCTGCATTTGATTTCTCAGGAAGGGTATATTCACCATGTTAGATGTGCAGACAGTACAGATGAGATTAGGGATTTGTGTTGGGCATATCCAGACAACATATCTTTGTCCAAGTGTTTCCCATATGTCTTCATCATGGATGCCACTTACAAGATGAATATGCATGACTACTCACTATTCGAGATCGTAGGTGTCACCCCTACTCACAAAACTTTTTCTGCATTTTATTGTCTAATGCAGAGAGAAATTGTAGATGGCTTTAGTTGGGCACTAGAAAAATTTAAGTTAATGTTGGATGACTTAACACCTTTGATAATGCTGACTGATGTTGATGCTGCTTTGATGAAAGCTTTAATTTGGAAGTTGTTTTCCCTCAATTTACTAAATTGTTGTGCCGATTTCACATAAATATGAATGTTGCACATAGGGCGAGAAAATAGCTTCCTAATGTGGAATCATGCCAAAAAATTTCTAGTTTGTGGGATCGTTTGGTAAGTTCTACAACTGATGCAGAGGTGGAGTAGCAATGAAATTATATTGTTGAGAAGTTCAAGGAGTTTCCAGATTTGATTGATCATCTTCAAAACATATGGATGTCTTGCAGAGAAAAATTTGTTGATGCTTGGTCAGATCGTTACGTGAACTTTGGTGAGAAGACCACGAACTGAGCCGAGAGTGCACATGCTTCACTAAAACTAAGCTTGAATGGAAGAAAAAATCATACATTCCTTGACATGTGGGAATTGATCCATCCTAATGTTGCTGCTCAAGTTATTGAAATTAGAGCTTCGTTCGAGCAAAGCTTGAACAACATTAGGCATGCACATAGGATTGTTTTGTTTAGTGAAATTCGAGGCTTTGTGTCAAGGAAAACGATATATCTATTGCTTGAAGAGAGAGAAAGATGTGAAAATGTAGAAAGTTTTGCATAATCTATTATAGCATATACCAACTTATCATAGGTAGGCCAAGTGATAAGCACCCAAAACTATACTATAAACCCCATAGAGACATAATATTTCGGTTAATTTTGTGTTTAATAATTATGAAATAATCGTATTTTCGTGTTTTTGCAGGTTAGAGCAACTAACATACATATAATGATAAAGCCAACATTTAAACACGGAATAGGGAGTGTACATAAGCTTTCCAATTAAGCCCATCTGAAGTCCAACAAATCCGCACAGAAGCATCAAACTTTCGAAGCTCCTACCTCTTGAACCAGGACTCCGAATGCGACAAGTGAGCTGCTCAGACGATTAGTGCGATGAACTCTACGCATAGGCGGGAAGTTGTGAAATTGCCAAAAGATCGAACCGCCACTGAACTGCACGTGGACCCACTATGCGGGCTCACCAGATTTGATGAGTCATCATACAAGTTAAGACAAATGTGCAAATAATTGGTGCAAAAGTGACGCCTTGCATGTAGTTAATAAAGTTAGATGAGATTAGGTGTTAATAGTGGAAAAAAGATAGGTGTCATTTTGTTGTGGATTGTATGGGTAAGAAGGAAGTAAATGTGGTTTGGTGTTTCACGTGGGAGGAAATGAGATTTCTCTCAAATGGAGAAGAAAACAAAACAAGGGGGGATGCACTACATTGATGGCCTTGACTCTTGTTCCATTTAAATTCCTAGTCTTTATCTTTTTGGATAAGAGTTTTTAGTTTTTTTAGAAAAAGCTTGAAACATTGTTAATGGTGGAAACACTTTATAGTTTCTAATAAAATTTCATTTTTTTTTTACTTAGGTAATCAGTTTGTTTTACATTCTTTCCTTTCTTTCTATCTCTTGTTACTTTCTATCTTGTAACTTGAAATCAATCCAAGGATTATGAGCTGAAATCCTCCAAGGTGGAGGATTAATGAAGCTCATGAGAGGATTCGTTAAAATTTCTTAGAACTAGGATTCACTACCTGGACTTAAGGGCACATATAGCACACTATCCCAAAATGGTAGTGTCCGGCCAAACTTGAGACCTGGAAATTTAGAAGGACTCGTGTGCGCCTCCCTTTGTATGCCTGGGCTAGCCGCGCGCGCGAGTTATCTCTAATATCTTATTTTCATAGTTAACAGGATTATGTTGTATGAGTCCAGGAGTTGAGATGGGATTTCAGAGATGAAACCCCAGTTCAACTTCTTATGCTAGGGGAATGGATTTAGAGATGAGTCCATTTCACTAGGGATCGATGATTAAGCCGGTTCGGGTTTGATAATGAACCCTAAACAACTTAGAGAAGGTAGTAATCCGACTTTAAGAGAAGTTTATAAGACCTCGCATGAGTGGAATGATCTTCCACCTTTTCTTTCTCTTTGAATATCTTAGGAAAATCTTAGATTTTTATCGTCATTTGTTGTATTTCGCATGTTTAAGCGTCCATTAGGATTTACATAACAAAACTAAACTTATCTAGTAATCCAAATAAATCTTACTCACTAGTTTCCCTACATAGAGTATAAGAAAGATGTAAGTGGTCTTAGAATTTAGGTTGGTTCGAATCCCTACTCAACTAAACGCAAGAAGACGTGAGTAAGGACTTGAGCCTACTCTGAATGAAATAAAGATTTCGTATCTTTATACCGAAAAGTGATAGATATCACCAAGCAACCACCGAAGAGCATTTGAACAATCCAGAGCACCTAACAGGATTTTGGACACGAGGGTGGCTAACATTGTAATACCACTCGATATATTTGGGATCACAATATGAAGAATCAACAACAATCATTCCACGCATTGTCTAGTTTAAGACATGGTTAAACCACTGTGACCACTGATGCCCTTGAATGTTTGGGGTAAATGATTTTGTAATTACGAGGAGTTCTCGTGTCAAGCTCCGGTATAAGCGGCTCGAGTGGAATACCTTGAACCCTACCAAATTGGCACAATACCCGATCTGGGTGATAAGCCACCAAATCATCTAGACAACAAAGGCATCCACTGAAAAACGAAACATCATCAAAAGAAAAAGATGCTCGCACGTCTCTATAAGGATCCCAAGTTACCTACAAAAGAAAATCACAATTGATATTTAAAAAAACACAATTATACAATCCAACATGATTTTTAATATATATATGGAATTTAAAATTTACATCTCTTGCTTCCAACTCATCAAGCTCCTCTCGAACTGAAACCAACTTTGCGATGATATCGCCTATACTGGTCCCAACGAGCCACCTTTTCATGCGTGGCATGTTTATATATAGTATATTCAAAATTATAAGGAGGCCACCAATGCCTGAAAATATTTAAGTCGTACCACAACCAATGCTACAAAATACCAAAAAACTAAAAGTAGAAAACATTTTAATACATACCTCAACCAAAGCTACAAAACCACAAAATTGTCTTACATCGTATTGAGAAGGAAGCCTTAGTTGCTTGTACAAATATGCTCCGCCAGACATACCCCAAACATAATCTTTCACTTTTTCCAAATTCAACAAAAACTTCATGTATGCCACATATATTTTATCGCCATACTTATTTGGGAAGAGTACACATCCAAGCAAATATAATAAATAATTCCTCACACAATTATCAATTATTTTGCTATCTTTACCATTTTCCTTTCTTGCCAACCTAGAACGAAGCCACCCAAAGACAGAGCCTTACCAGCACCACCACAATCGTCTAACTCTTCATCTATCTCGTCTTCTGTTACAGCTGGAGATAACCTTTGCACTAGTAATTGTTTAGCATCTGCCTTTTTAATATTGACTTTCCCAACCAATGCTTCACCCCTAATCGAAAGCCCATTAAGTTGTTTAATATCGTCCAAAGTGATTGTCTCCAAACGGGAGATGGAAGTTGTTTGTCTCACAATGCCACCTCTCGATGAAAGCACAAAGAACGACTCTGTTAATATACTTATAGGTGTGCAACAAAGGAGAAATGTCTGAATCTTTAACCTTTTGCCAAAATGTTGTGCATTTTCCCTCCACAATCCATGCCAACATCTTCGTTGTGTGTTGGTGAGTTTTCAATACTCTGCGCTCCTACAAAACACGTATTTTCTCATTACAACGAACACAAACTAGTTATATATAATAAAACAAATACGTTATTGCATAAGTAACACACATTTCCCAACCAAGCAGGAAAGATACATGCTCGTAATACCACATCAAAACAGAATATCTACCATCTACCATTGTCGTAGGGCCTTTAGGGAATAACAGAAACACTTGGACTTTCTTCTTCAATAGCATTCTTACCCCGCTTTCTTCGATTGTAGTCTTTACGGGAAGAAGCAGTTTGAGGTTGCTTGTCGACTCTTGACAACTTTGCAGCACTAGGTTGTACTTGTGAAACTGTTGAACCTCTAGTTTTAGGAGGCATCACTACAAAAATCATACAATTAATCATAGTTTATTCTTTAACAAATTTGAAATGATAAGTCGTATAAACAACATCATCGCAATTATTTAAAATGAAATAAAAAAAAAATTAAAACATTCGATATATATTTAGCAAAAAATACAACATCCATTTAGTTTCAATAAAACCAAACTAAAAAAAAAATTACAAAAAAAATGTCATTTTAGGCATTTCATCAAACATCTAACACACTTTATTCAATTTATATTTCATACAACCAAAACCAACTTCATTTCAATCCAAAATAATCAACAAATTCATCTACGCAATATCTCGAAGTTCTTTTACGCATTTAATTAAAAAAACAATGTTGTTTACAATCATTTAAATCAACATTAAATTAAGAATAACTAAAAATTAAAAAATTCAAACACTAAAAATTCAAACCTCATTGCAGAGTAATAATAGAAACTTTTATGAAACTGGCGATACTGTGATACTGTAACTGAACTGTAAACAAAAATAAAGCATTAAAGTTTTTTCAAATATACAAGTTAGTCTTTTCAAATTTATCCAATTTAATTTAAAAGAAACCATAAGAATAATTAGCTAACTTAATTTACATAACAAATTGCGAAGAATAAAAATCGAAATTGAAAGATAAATTTAATGAATGACAAGAGGAGTAGATGAATACCGAAATGTGCGAATTGAAATTGAAAGGTGTAAATTGAGAGGAGTGGGAGAGAACACCAAAGTTTTCTTGTTTGAAGAAATAGTCGCAAGTTTTGTTTTGTTTTTTTGTTTTGTTTTGTTTTTATTATTATTTTTTAAGTGGGGGTGGGGTGTTTTGGATGACGGGGTGTATAAAAAATGTATCGTTAAATAGAGGGGTGCCAGTACCACGAATTTAGACAAAGAGGTGCTAACTCTATTTTCTGGGGTATATATATCGTGGCCCAAAAAGAAAACAACTGTGAAGTTTCTAAAGGCATCTCCAATGGAGAGTGTAAAATCCACTTCCACATAGGCGTCATTAGGATTATACACTCTATCTAACTCCCAAATACATAAAGTATATATTTACTACTTGTGGTTCTTCCAATAGTAGGTGGAGGCAAATGTATAAAAAGAAATAACAACGGACTTAAACTGTCATAGACAATTCAAAATAATGAAAAATGACGGGCTTGGTCCGTTGCAAAGGCTTAAAACAAATAATGGTCTCTTTCATACGACACTCAAAACAATGTCTCTGTTTTTAATAGTTATAATTCACTACGCGACGGACTTAAATAGTTGCAAACAGAAAAATAAAACTTGAAACGTCAGTTGAAGTGACGTCTGAGTTTTTAAGTTACACAGACGTTACTATAAGTGACGTCCGGGCTTTTTTATTAACTAATAGCTGGATGGGGAATTCCCCACTCCATCTATTAACTAATAATCTATTACCTACGATATACAACCCCCATTAAAAGGAGCTTTTTGACACTTGGAGTGTAAAATTTACACTTTATACTGTTTACACCCTCCATTATAGATGCCCTAAGAGCATCTTTAGGAGTGATACTTTTCTAGCATCAAATACCAAATTTTTAACAATTTAGTGTTTTTTCATCTTCAGGAAAGTCATATGTTGATGAAAACACAAAAAAAAAACACCAAACCAAACACCAAATCGACCAAAATTTGGTTCCAGCTTTGGCGCTGTATCAAATCTCTCAAGTGATTTTTCTAAAATCGCGCGGTTTTTCTAACACCGCATGAGCTTGGGCTTCTAAGTGGGCTTCTATGACTTAGTTTTGCCAAAACCACGTGAGAGATTTAGAAAGAAAATAAATAAGAAAGTTAATGTGCGACACATTGCGTGGTTTTTCCAAAACTGCGTGGGCTTGGGCTTGTTAGATAGGTTTTAGTGGTGCGATTTATCCAAAACCGCGTCATTTGATGTCGAAAATTTGATGTTGCTCCTAAAAGTTAGTGGTTGATATTTTTTTTGGTTTTGTATTTGGTTTGGTTCAAAATTTTGGTGTTTTTTAGTTTTACTCTTAAAAATGCTCTAAGGACATAAATGAATCAGCCTATTGTGATGGATTAACTCCTGTCAACAATCACGTGTCAAACATCAAATGCATTTACATCTCCATGACAATTAGTATAAAATTATATTGTGTAATGAAGAAAGAAAAATGTATTGTACATGGGTACACGGAGTTTTAGTAGAGTACTTGGTACATGAAATTATTGTAAGCAAAGTACAACATACTTTTACTCATTTTAAGTATGTCTCAAATTTGAGTATCCTGGGGAGACGCGACATTATTGGCATCGGGAAAAGGAATTAAAAGGGTATAAGGACTAAGGACATGGAGTACACATCACCACTCCAAATTGGAACAGTTTTAAGTGGGGTACCTCGGTACCCACACGTATGCTTTCTGTTTTCTTTCCCTTTTACATCCCCACGGTAGTGAGTAGTGACTTAGTGAGTAGTCTTCTCATTTTGGTAAACTCTAGTTGGGGCTGGCTATGGAGTTACACATTTCTCCTCTTTAAATTGGTTAGTAATCTTTTCTCTTTTTCTTTTACAATGTTGAGAGGGGAAAGGAGATTAATCTCTCAGAATAAAAGCAGATCTTCTTTATCAATCGAGGTTCATTTTTCTTCTCTCTTGAATCTTGATTTTTTTTATAATTAGCTCGCGGAATTGAAAGTTGTATTTTCCCCTTTTTTTCCGGGTTTTGAACAGTGACGTACTGACGTGGCAAAAATAAAATAGCGTACTGATTTAATTAGAACTCTCTTGAATCACAAAACCGTATACAAGTAGTTGAAACATGAAAGTTTATCCCATCTTTTATTTACGTAACAAAATAATCATAAATTTCGCAAGAATCTTAGGATTACTCTTCTGACTAGCTAGAAACAAGATACACTTCTTCATACCTGGTTAGTTCTAGGCTAGCAGTAGTTTTTAACGATGCATTCGACCATAGAGTTATCGGGCATGCATGACTTGCCTGTGTCAACAAGTGTGCCAAATGCTCCTCCAAATCAACAACATCTTGATACCGCTCCTCCTTCTTCACAGCCCATACCGGTATTTTGATTGATTTATTGGAATCTAATTCTTCTTGTTTATTGTTTTGATCGTTCCATTTTTTCACTTTTCTCTTATACTGAGTTAACAGATTGCAAATGCTTGCCTCGTTTTTTTGTTTATTTGTGGCGAGAATTTTGTGCTTTATTGCTTCTTTATTCCCGTGGTTAATTTATATGTACTTGTGCAATATGATAAAAACCTTTTATCTTATTTGTTTGTATTTCTTGGATAGTATTGGCACATGAACATATAATTGCAGTTTGAAAATAAGTACCTGTGTTTGATGTGTGGAGTTGTTGTCGCATGTAGGTATCGAGGAATCCTGAAGACCAGCCAGTTTCTATTCCAATGGGTGAACATGTTGATGTAGAATATGCTGCATTTGGTGACAGCGCTCCTCCAATATTAGAAAATGTCAGGAAGGTTTCAATACTACCTCTTATATTCCTCATCTTCTACGAGGTATCTGGAGGACCGTTCGGTATCGAAGACACTGTGGGTGCAGCTGGTCCCCTTTTAGCTCTCGTGGGATTTCTGGTTTTCCCATTCATATGGAGTATCCCGGAAGCCCTTATTACTGCAGAGTTGGGTACTATGTTTCCGGAGAATGGAGGCTATGTTGTGTGGGTTTCATCAGCTTTAGGTCCTTTTTGGGGTTTCCAGCAAGGTTGGATGAAGTGGTTGAGTGGGGTTATCGATAATGCTCTCTACCCTGTACTGTTTTTAGACTATTTAAAATCAGGGATCCCGGCCTTAGGCCACGGCTTGCCACGGATTATAGCAGTGATTGTGTTGACTGCTGCTCTCACTTACTTGAACTACAGAGGTTTGACGATAGTTGGTTGGGTTGCTGTGGCCTTAGGGGTGTTCTCAGTCATGCCATTTGTGGTAATGGGATTCATATCGATCCCAAAACTGGAGCCATCGAGATGGTTAGTGGTAAACCTTCACAGTGTAGACTGGGGTTTGTATTTGAACACTATATTCTGGAATTTGAACTACTGGGATTCAATTAGTACCCTTGCAGGAGAGGTACGCGACCCGGGTAGAACTCTACCAAAGGCTCTCTTTTATGCCCTTATTTTTGTTGTTCTTGGATATTTTATCCCTCTTTTGATTGGTATTGGAGCTACTCCACTCAATCGTCAATTGTGGACCGATGGTTATTTTTCAGATGTTGCTAAAATGATAGGTGGGGTGTGGTTGAGGGGGTGGGTCCAAGGGGCGTCTGCCATGTCGAACATGGGCATGTTTGTGACTGAGATGAGCAGTGACTCTTTCCAACTTCTTGGGATGGCAGAACGCGGCATGCTCCCTGCATTCTTTAGCAAACGATCTCGTCATGGAACTCCTATAATTGGGATCTTGTTCTCTGCTTCTGGTGTGCTTCTGTTGTCATGGTTGAGCTTTCAAGACATTGTGGCTGCAGAAAACTTCTTATACTGTTTTGGGATGATATTAGAATTTATAGCCTTTGTGCGCTTGAGAATGAAATACCCAGCGACTGCTCGACCTTACAAGATACCTGTGGGAACAGTTGGGGCGATTTTGATGTGTATTCCTCCCACCATATTGATTGGTGTGGTTTTAGCTCTCTGCAGTCTGAAGGTCTTTCTTGTAAGCTTAGGTGCTATACTGATTGGACTTGTTCTGTACCCTTGCCTCAAGCAAGCCGAGAAGAGGCAATGGCTTCGGTTTTCCGTCAATCCCAAACTTCAGGATATCAATTCCAATAGCCCTCCTCGATGACGAATCTTACATGGACGAAGAGATTTTTATAATCTTGGTGTGTAAGATACTAACCAAGTAAAACATGTTGTCTTCTGCAATACACTGAATTCTCCATCACGTATAAATTATCAACATTTGCACAGCAGCGTAGGTGACACGATGACCATGTGCTGAGGACTTCTGCAAATCTTTATTGGGAACTAGGTTATGTTTATCTTGTTTCTTAGTTTGTAATTATGTTTATCTTGTTTCTTAGTTTTGTAATTATGTAAGTGAACCCCATCCATATTTTTAGTTTCTCCTTTCTTGTAGTTCATATTTTCTTTTGTAAGTGAGCAACGTAGGTGAACCTTTTTCGAATCTTTTTCTTCTTATTAATTTTTTCTTTTCGTAGTTGATTAGCTTTTCATTATGGTAAAAGAGAACTCCTGTTGTGATATCACATTGGCACTGATTATAAAGACAATTTCACTTGTATAGGTTCCCGAAATTAAGCTCAACCCTAAGAGCTGCTCCTTACAAGCCGCATAAGCAACCTGTGTTACAACCTGTTTACAGTAACGCATGCAAACTTATCCTGAAGATGAATGAAATTGCAGCTGTGTCTAGCAGCAGAAGTGCAGAGACGGGTGTTAAAAATGACTCTTGCTTCTAAAATTTCAGGACTGCACACTGAGGCACTGCTCACTAGTAGTAACCAGTAACATAATTCCGTCTAATCTATGCTTCTATGTACATGCAAGATGAATCCATAATTCACAGAAGTTTTATCTTGTATGCGTGGGAGGCTAAGCGCCAATGTTGCTCAGTACAATCAGATTCACTATTATTAAGGGCCCAGAACTGTGTGGTAGCTGCTGCTACATATTTCTAGAGTCCTGTATTGGGCGCCACTACAATTAGATTGGGCAGCCTCCAGCCCAAGCCCAAACAAAAGCCCAATACACTCCCATCAAATCGCGAAACCGGAATCACCTATTCTAACCGGTCATCTCTCTTGTGAAAAACCCTTCGAAACCTAACCAAAAAACCCCAAAAACACCAAAACAATTCGAGTTTCAATTCAAGTTTTAATTCGAAAAACCTACCAAAGATCATTTTAATTCGAGTTTCTCACCGTTTTAATTCCTGTTTGGACAAACCAATCTAACCACATTGTTGTTAAATCACCACAATTCAATATCTTGCATTTTGAATTTTATTTGTATGTTTGACTCCAAATAGTTGTCGATCTTTATACACGAAAGAAGTCAGACACTCACACGCACCCAATTGAAAGTTGGAAGCACAGCAGTTTCTTCATCACTTACTGGCCACGAAACTAACCAATAACAAACTGGTAAACTTCAATTCTTTTCTTCTTTATGTTCATTTCCTTGTCCATTTTCTGGTTGTGATATATTTGTTTGTCCTTGAGTTTGTTGTTAGTTATCTTTGTTAAACAGTTAAACACTTAAACCCATTGACTGTTGACTGTTTGTTTCGTATTATATTTCGTCAAGTATACCAGTGCACCAACGTGTTTGACATTGTGTCTAAACGAAACGAGTTGTTAGTTTTTCTTTCTTTATATACACTGATTTTCAGCTATATTATTGTTTTGTTGAGATCAGTTTCTTATTACAAGTATTGGGTATTTGTTGGAAAGAATGGAATGTATGCTTCATCTTGGATTGGTTGAGTTTCATTGTAGGACCACTGCTTCCTGCAGATAGAAGTGTTCACATTGCTGTATAGGGAAGTCAATAGAGGAATAATATCGTAAGTTATGTGGTGGTTGAGATGCAAATGTACCCTTTATGTTTTGGTGAGACACTTCTGAAAAAGACAGTAGTCTTAGCAGGATCAACATTGCCATGAATCCAATTAGACCATGTCTTCATAGCCATCTTAAATGCCTTTTCAAGCTCCAAATTTTTGACCAACTTACCATCGTGTTGGAAGAAATCCCACCTGCATTATAACAACTTCTTTGAGTGGTTATGAACCGAGGGGTCAGGGGAGCATGTTTGGGTTTTGAGCGCGTTGTGCGCATGCAGATGTGCATAAGAATTAGGAAGGGAGCACTTACGATTGGTATTTGCCAGTGTGTGCCCACCAATGGCCTGTGTTGAAAACCATAATGTCAGCACCTTGCCACTTTTTAGCCGACGGTGGAAGTGTATCGAGCTTTAAACACCTACCAGCTTTATTAGTCTCATCTAGTTCGACCAGAAATGGACTCCATGAAATTCCAATGTGAAGTTGTAGTTCTGTAAAGTAAGAATACACATCAACAATGCCTCAAAGCTACTTCATTCAAGTTTCAGTGTCACACCATTAAGTCATATGCATACTTGAGCTGGTTGGATTATTTATCTGTTATCTCGTTTAAGCATATTATTTCCTCCTTGAAGATCGCAAGTTTGTCACTTGAATGTTGATATAAGCTCTAAACGTATGCTTCATTTTCAGACATAAGGACTACATCACTTCATTATACAATAAATGGATAGTTTGAAATCATGGTATTATTTTATGGTATTATTTTTTATGGTATTATTTTCTATATATTTTAAAATAATCAGCCATGTATATATGTACAATCCATAGAAATGAAGAGGAAGCTGCATCCGCGAAATGGATAGGATTGTTAAATTTTATTCCATGGCTGATTTCTCTTATTCGTTGAAATCAGTCTCTTTTGAAATCAGCCGCTCGCGATAGTTTGAAAAGCAGTTCGTGTTTTAATTTATGTTTTTCAGTCTTTTTAGAACTATATATGAAATCCGGGTTATTTGCGATTCGGATAGCTATCCAATTGTTAGATTTTATGTTTTGTTTTTGAGACATTTGGGTTGTTATATGAAATGGGGCATGTTGAATTTTTGTTGATAATGTAGTTTTTAATAAGTTCTAACTTGTTGTAATTGGATAATTTCGACTTTTAAGTAATGTTTTCGATCTATATGTGATGCATTGTTTAGGTATAATTTGGAATAATGTTTGTATTGTGGTTTATATGAGGTGAGTTTTTGTATAATTAGCTATAGGTTTTAAGCATTACCTATTGTGTGGATAGGAATGTTGTGTTTTTGGTCTGAATGGAAGAAATGAACATATGTAGAGATTGGCTTATGTGTTTGTTTTAGCTGAAGTGATTAATTTGTTTATCACAATTTTGACATGTACTTAGATTCCTCAGAGGATATTTACGCACTCAAATTCTAGTTGGCAAAATTGTAGTCCATTGTAATTGATGAGCATTGTCTATGAGTGTTGTTAGAAACACAGCTTGACTTAAAGGTTTACCATTATTTACCATGTCTCCTTAGCAACCCCTATTTAGCTTGAAGTTCTTTATTAATTGTTTATAGTTGTAGTGCAAGGGAGCTGTAGCCCCTTTTTAGCTTGAAGTTCTTTATTAATTGTTTATTAGTTGTAGTGCAAGGGAATTGTTTATTATAATTACTAATACTTGTTTTATTTTTCTTTGTAGCAATGCCTCAATCAAAGAATGTCAAGAATGTAATGAAAACTACATTCAATGGTGTAAAGAAGTTGTTTAGTGGCAGCAGTTCTTCTTCGTCGCATGATGATGCTTGAGCTCCGAAGAAAGAAGAGAGAAAAGGGTCGAAAATAACGAACTTCGGGTTAAGTAGAAGGCGATAGAAAAGCAGATGATGATCCTATGAATGTAGGTGATGTAGAAGGAGAGAAGAAGAGAAAAAGGAGTGCGGGCACCTCGGCCTCAGTGCGTAGAGGGGACCACAATGAGGTTGTTCCGAGTAATGTAGAGAGTGAGAGTGAGACTGAGAATGAGACTGAGAGTGAAACTGAGATTAATGTAGATAAAGATTTAGATGATGTAGATAAAGATTTAGATATAGATGTAAATGTAGCAATGGATCATGGGAAGAGTATAACTAATGATGATGAGGATGATGATGGTGAGGATAGAGATGATGGGGATGATGATGGTGAGGATGGAGATGATGATGGTGATGAAGAGGGTGATGAAGAGGAGGAGGGTGATGATATGAAGAATTGATGGAAGTGGAAGCACCGGTCGAAGTCCAAGCACCTCCAGTGGTAGACTATGTGAGAAAATCCAAAGATGATTTGGAATATACACGAGGTGTATATGGTGGTGGCCCTACTGAGTCTCAGCTTCTGTATGACTATTCGGTGCATGTGGCTCGTGATGTTTGAGAACATAAGGTATTATCATAGACTTAGTATCTTGATTTTCCTTTGTCTTTACAAAACCTTTTGCTTCTCCTCATTGACTCTTTATTGTTTCAAAGTGAACACCTGAAGTGTTAAAGTGTGTTCCGCGATCTAGCCAAGTTAAACCAAATGGATCTCCGAAAGGAGTTCAAAAGATCTCCCAGTTGAAAATCAGCTTAGGGGGACTGGATTTTATGATCTGGTATTTGGGTGTTACAAACATCAAGATCCGGTGTTGATCTCTGCATTTGTGGAGAGGTGGCATCCAGAGACCAACACCTTCCATATGCCATTTGGGGAGATGACTGTGACTTTGGATGATGTCTCCCAAATCCTAGACGTCGCAATTAGAGGCAGAGCAGTGAGAGGGAACACGGAGTTGACGTGAACAATCGGGAGAGTCTCCTACAAATGCTTCACGTGTGTCTGGAACTGTGATTAAAAAGGAGATGGGCGTGACCCGGTTCGTTTCAAAGGTAAGGCGCTGGAATTCCTATAGAGCTAGTTTGTTGGGAAGGTCTGTGATAAAGGGCAAGGTGTAACAGGGAAGGTGTCAACTTTGACGGAGGTACAGAGGGCTGTAAGAGCTTATCTACTATTTTTCTTTAGATGTACCATCTTCCCTGACAAGTCTGGGACCGGAGTGCCTGTTTATTATTTGACCAAGTTGCTGAAATTCAAAGAGATCGGCGAGTATGCTTGGGGTGCAGCAATTTTGGTCTTTTTGTATAGAGCACTTGGGACTACCTCGTGTGCGAAGGTGAAAGGTGTTTCGGGCTTCCTGACTCTTCTACATGTAAAACTTAAATATTTTGCAGATTTTTTTTAATGTTAATTATATTATTCTATTAGTATGTTAACTGTGTGTGTATATATCTAGGCGTGGATCTATGAGTATTTCCCGCTATTCAAGCCAATCCCAAACTTTGACTATTAGTTAGCTGGGTCGCGTGTTCTTAGACACGCAGTTAGCGCCACACACTATGAGAACCCAGCATATGCATTGCAGTATTACCAAGCTATAATTGATGATATAGCAGTGTGGACTGTAAGTATTTCAATTTGTTTCAATTTCTTTTTAGTAATTGATTATTTGAGTATGTGATTAATGACACATTTTATTTTTGTTTAAGGTTGATTGGTGTCCATACAAGAATGTCAGAGATGAATGCCCAGTCGATGAAATTACCTTTTTTGAGGGAGTGATATACTTTTTTGACGTTGTGGAGATTTATTGCGTTGCAAGGGTCATGCGTCAGTTGGGTCATGTGCAGTTTATACTTGCAGCTCCTCTAACACCAAATTACTCGTTGAGGACTGTAGCCGGACGCGGGTATGAAGTGAAATGGACATGGACAACTATTGGGCCTGCATATTGGGACTCGTGGCAGAATCATGTGATCCAACCCAACAATCGAGGACCCATCTCTACTTATCCATGGGAGTGCTATTCAGAGTACATGGAGTGGTATGTGAGGCATTCTCACATTCGATTGATAAATCGCGAGCAGTTTCCTCTCCATTTCTCCATGGAGACACTTCCATCTTATGCATCGATTGTTAGTATTCTTATTGTTTTGTATTCTTATTTTTATTTTATTCTCACATTCTTATTTTAAAATGGTAATTAATAATTGTTTTGTATTCTTATTTCGATAGAACAACGTCATCGATGAAACGAGTCAATTGCTAGAGAGAGGTCTGCAATTGGGTGAGAATAATATTCCCGGCAAAGGTCTTAGCTCGAGGAGGCATACAACTTGAGTAGGTGCAAGTATAGTGGTGGGGGATACAGACATAATTGATTTTTTAGTGCGGCTTCCTTTGATGTTGATGTAATTTATGCATGTATTTCTGAATTTGATGTATTTTGTAATAACTGTGCGCCATTACTTGTAATATGGGGTTTGAGATTGTTGTTTGTAATGACTTCTTTATTAGCAGGCTGTTTGATGAGTTTTAGATATGAATATATCAATAAAACAGAGGAGGTTATGGCAAAAAAAATTCAGGAATTATAAGTTAGGTTTTTTTACATAGTTTATGTATTTGAATTTGATTGCGTATTCGAATTGAATTTGATTGCCATCGCCAACAGGGTTGCGTAAAAAGTAACTTGAGTTTATGTATTGGTATATCAAAGTAAATTTATAAATTTGAGCTTATATCAAAGTGTATATGAATTTACTGCGACAACATCAATTTGAACTTGAGTTTATGAATTTGAGTTTATATCAAAGTGTATATGAATTTGATCGCGATTTGATGTATTGGTATATGAATTTGATGTTTTGAAAGTGGAAATTGTTTGTTTTTTGGAAATGAAATTGTTGTAAAAACAAAATGAAAATAGAAAAAAAATTTGTCCAAACGACCCAGCCTCATCGTTTGGCATAAAGGCTAAAGGATCAGCTCAGACCGTTTGGATAAAAAACAGACAACTTTGTCTCAAACGACCAGCTCAGGCTGTTTGGCCGTTATGCCAAACGACAAGCTCAGACCGTTTGGTATAAAGGCCAAACGACTTGACCATGTCGTTTGGGGTAAAATTAAGTAAAATCAAATCAAATCAAATCAAATTACATCAAAATATCATATCGACAACATATGAACATTATTTCCAAATCACTCGATTGTCGTCCGAATCAACTTAGTCGATCACTCAATTTCCAAATCAAATCAAATAAAACCCCGAACTCCAACTTTTTCCAAATAACATAAAAATAAAATCAAATTACACTTGTTCCAAATTACATCAAAATAACATGTCAAAATGAATTTACAAATTATATCAAAATATCATATCGACAACATACAAACAACTTAGTCGATAACATGTACTATTGGGTCTTCAACGGGCTCATTTTCCCATATTAGATTGGGAATGTTTAAAGCCATAAATTGCAATTGCCTTGCTGTTAAGGCCAAATTCCAACTTTTAGTAATATCATATCGAGTTCTAAGCCATTGGCGCATTACTGGAGGAACCGGACAATCTTCAACAAGTTCAATATTGATAAAATGATTTCCACAAATATGTGCGCTACCCAACACTTTTTTCACTCTCTCAGGATTTGCTTGGGTTTTCAGCGGCATGATAAGGAAGCACTGACGAGCTCCTAAATGCATGAGGACAACATTAAATCTTGAAGCAAATAGGTATCTAGCAAAGGGCATGCTCATCCACTTATTTAAGGAATATCCAACAGGGTCATGAACTCTAACAATGTATTTATGCATTTCTTCAGGAATATCCAACCCGTAATCCTTAGGACCCCTCCTCTTTCCAAACTCTAACCCATCTCTCACATTTCGTGGTGTGGCTGTTTTTGGAGAAGGCTTATTTCTTGGTGTGGTTGTTTTTGGTGTTTTTAGAGAAGGCTTATTTGTTGGTGTGGTGTGGGTGCTTTGGGTTAGTATTTTTGGAGAAGGCTTCTTTCTTGATGTGGTGTGGGTGTTTTGGGTGGGCGTAGTGTTTGGTTGTGATGAGACCCACTCCTCATGGTCACGTTGAGAATGTTCAAAATGAGATGGATCTTGCTTTGAAGAGTTCTCATCTCCAGTTGGAAGCTTTCTGCTGTAGCTACCTTTCGGCCGACCTTTGGTTTTCGCTTCCTAACGAGGCGGTACTAGCCATGTACTTTCTGGTACGATAATCTCCATAAGCTTCCTAATCATAACCTTCTGCTCTTCTTTAGAAACCATTGCAAACCTATTCATGAACAAGTCCATCGAAAGTGTAACATCGGGACCAACACCCACAAACACATTAGGAGAAACAGACAATGTTTTCCAAAAGGGGTCGATAGCAGTCAAAGGGATGGACCGCTCTTGCTCTTCAAACTTAATTAATTCATGAGCACATGGCAGTCCATGGCTCGTGTGCAAATAGCACTAACACATGATCTCTCCATCTTTAACACGCTTTACGCGGGTATCTATTTCTTCAAATAGCAAGTCCAAACACTTGCATGAGACAAGGCCTCTGAGTTCACGAAATAAAGGAATCCGGTGATGGTGCTGAGTTACAATCGTACTTCTCTCGAAGGTAGCTCTAATCTCGGACATCTGGATCTCTAGAATCGGGTGGATTAAGCTAAACATACTCAAAAAATCATGACAGTTTGCATTTCCTAGTACACGTTTCACCTGAGCATGGGACCTTTCAACTCTATTAGTCGTTGTACTCCCAAAATGAATGTGTTGGTCAGTCCAACAACATACGAATCGATCCCTGTGAGGAAACCAAGTCTCTCGCAAATAACTAACAAAATTGGAGTATTTAACCTTGTAATATTTTTCCAAGGCATCCCATCTACACTGGAAAATAACCTCTGTCTTCGATTTGACTACAGTGTTCTACGAGAACTGGGCCTTCTCTACAAGTTATGTAGTTGGAAAAATATTGTAACATTTTGAAAGGACACACGTAGCGATATGCCATCTACATAGATGCTTGTGTGCGTTAGGGAAAACTTTGTCAGCGGCACTCATCAGGGCCAAGTCCCTGTCATACACAATCACGGATGGGCTTATATCACCAAGCAAGCCGCTAAAATGATGCAGGGCCCACTTATAGTCGATTGTTGTTTCAGATCGGCAAAGACTTTTCGACACCGCGGTGAAAAGACTTCCACGTTGAACTTACCCCAATAAACTGTACGAAAGGCCACCGATACCTGTTAGTTTTGTAGGTAGCGTCTAACATGAAAACTGTTGGAAAAGTCTGAGGCAACTTAACACCTTCTGGATGGGTCCATAACAACCCCGTTATCTCCTTAGTATTCTCATCCTGTCTCAACTCATCAAAATAATGTTCTTTTGCTAACAACTCACGCAATCTCTGCAATTGTGTGAGACCGTTCATATCTAATTTCCTCACCTTTTGCCTTACAGTGTAGACTTGGGATATACTAGATGTGTTTTCATAATACCTATTCTTGATGGAATCCAAAATTTGTTTAGGCTTTATTCCACAGTTACTCATCTCTGACAAGTACTCGAACTCTGGAACGGTTAGACGGGTAGCAAATGCATGTCCTTCAAGGGTCTTCACCAATATATGGTTGTGAATACCATTTCTAACTTCTATTTTCCAACTATCGACAGTGCCACGTTGGAAAACACCTTTTAACTTAAATGGACATCCCGATTTCTTGGTTCCCGACCTTCTCTTATTAGCCCTCCCTTCGCCTTCCTTCTTGTGTGACCGATACACACCCGAGCACTCGCAAGCCAAATTCAATCTTGCTACTCGGTTTCCCTTGGCACACTCTGACTTTTCAATGACCACAACAACATTAACTTGTTTTCCTCTAGCAGTTGCCCAACCGATTGCCTCGCTACATATATGAAAGACCTAAACACATAAAAAACAACAATTATTATTAATACACTAATAAAATTTCATCTAGAAAATTAAAAAAAAAAAAAATGAAATCAATGCCTACTCAATCATACTCTTCCGTAGTAAAAATTTCTATTGTATCACTTAAAATCGGTTGACAATCTACGTCATTCAAGTTTGCAGAGGATCGGTTTCCGGATAGTGGCAAAGAATCCTACATATAGAAGAATAAAACAAGAGTCTCAAACAATTTGCATTTAGGTAATGAGGGATTTCAAAGTCACAAAAAAAAAAAAAAATGAACTTCTAACTAAATTTAGTCCAAACGACCCAGCCATGTAGTTCCATATAGGGTCCAAACGACCCAGCCATGTCGTTCTATAGTGTCTCCAAACGACCCAGCCATGTCGTTCCATAATGTCCCCAAACGACCCAGCCATGTCATTCCATGGTGTCCCCAAACGACCCAGCCATGTCGTTTGGCCTAGGGTTTTGTATTCATTCAAGTGTTTTGCATTCATTTATTCATTTAATCAATCAAGTATTTTGTATTCATTCTAATCAAGTGTTATCTCATTATTTAGGTTTGCACTTTGTCGTCAACGATTTCTCGACATCTCATTTGCTCGACTAGTCGCATCTTCAAATTCTTCACGTTCACCTTCAACATTTTGTTCCACTTCTTCACTTTCAACATATCTTCTATTTTCTCCTTCTCTAATTTGTTGTTGCACCTCAAACATTACCTCAAATACTTCTTCTTCATCTTCATGTTCCATTTAGAGAAACTTGAGTATTCTAATATGCAGAGAAACTTAAGTATGTAGAGAAACTTGAGTATTCTATATAAGGAGTAAGGATTTTAATGAAAAAAAGGAGTAAAGTTGAGTAAATGAGAAACTTGAGTATTCTATGTAAAGGAATTTAAAATTTTGTTATATTTTGAATTATTGAGTGAAATATGTTTGTAAACCCTAAACCTCAAACCCTAAACCCCAAACTATTTTATTATTCACAATTGAAAAAATAATAGAAAATAACAAGTTTAGATATAAAACAAATTATTATTTTAGATTTGGATAATTTAGTGAAATATGTTTGAAATTAAAATTTTTTTATGTCGGTACATAAATTTGTAAACCCTAAACCCTAAACCTCCAAACTAGTTTATGACTCACAATTTGAAAAAGAAAATAAAAAATAACAAGTTTAGATATAAAACAAATTATTATTTCGAATAATTAAGTGAAATATGTTGCTACGAAATTTGTAAACCTTGAACCCCAAACCCCAAACTAGTTTATGATTCATAATTGGAAAAAAAAAAATGAAAAATAACAAGTTTAGATATATAAAACAAATTATTATTTTAGATTTTGGCATGTTTGATTACATTATTTTAGATTTTGGTATGTTTGATTACATCTTTTAACTTGGTTATATAGATACTATGTCATAACAGATAAATAGTGCAGAGTGCATGTAATTGTGTTGGAGTAACTAATTGTGTTGTTCCTAACCCAATTTTTTAAATCGGATTTCAATTTTCCTAATTCAATTGGGATGTGTTGATAATTGATCATTACTAATTCAATTTTACAGATAATTGTTTAAATAAATTATTGTACAATTACGATCGATTAATGATTTGTATTATAAGAAAAGTGTTCGGTGTTTATATATGTATAAGAAAAGTGTAATTGGTGTTTATGTAATCAAATTTTATTGGTTAATTGGGCTAATCATTGGTTAATCAGGAATTTCCTTGGTTTTTATAACTTCTCAATTATTTTAGTCCAAACGACTTCACCACATCGGTCCATAGAAGCCCCAAACAATATGTACAAGCCGTTTAAATGCATACTCAAATGATGTGACCAAGCCGTTTGAGTGTACACGCGCATACCATTCCATGGAAATCCAGAGACCCAAGTTTTAAACGACAGGCTCATACCGAGTGCGTGTACTCTGAAACGATGTGGTGGAGTCGCTTTCATGCACACTCAAACGATATGGTGAAGCAGTTTGAGTGTACACTCAAACGACATGCTTAGACCGTTCCATGGAATTCTAGAGACCTAAGTTTTAAATGACAGGCTCAGTCGAGTGCGTGTACTCTGAAACGATGTGGTGGAGTCGTTTTCATGCACACTCAAACGATGTGGACCAGCTGTTTAAGTGTATACTCAAATGACATGGCGGAATCGTTTGAGTGTACACTCAAACGGCATGACGGGATCGTTTGAGTGCACACCCAAACGGCCCGAGGGGTTCATTTTGGCGAGATTGCTGGGCTTGGGCTTTGATGGCAAACTTGTAATATGGCAAACTTGTAAAATTTCTTTTTTTTTTAGGAGTTGCCTAATCCAATTTGATGAGTGCTCGATGGAATCACCTATTTCTATCACCAGGCACTGCAAAACACAAAAATGTTAAAGAACTTTGTCTATGCAATATGTAAAAAAATTCCAATTTCGGTAAAATGTAAAATATCGCAACAAGTAATGGGCTTTTCTATTCGTTCAGCGGGCCTCACCAAGTCTCTCAGGTACATTTTTCAAGCTTACCCTCCTATTTTGCCTATATACTTGGGTTATATCTTCGTGACTCAGTTATTTGTATGCTTTTGCTTGTTTAAGACTAGTATTTGCCCGCATCATGCGTCACGCGATATCGCATACACTTCGGCCCCGACGCAAATCTGCTCCCCTCAGTACTCTGATACGGCTCCTTTTGCTTTCTGTCATGCATCCGCCCCCAATACGGCACAGATAAGCGTGCCATCCCCCCTACTACTACATCAGATATCTTCACCTTCAAATACGCCAGGACGCATCTCGCCCCAGATGACACAAATATCGCAAGATTTTGGCTCCCCCCGATGCACATCTGCCCCCCGTACTAAACAAACTCCAATTAAAGCCCATTAGAAACTCAACAAAAAAGCCCAACCGAAGTCCACTAAAATTCTAGCAGCATTTGTTGACTTCAAGAATGATGCAACACTCTTGTTCCACACTATTAAACAACCCACACCTCATATGCCCTAGGATTTGCCATCTCATAAGCTAGATTCAAAGGTTAGGGGGTGGTGTTGGATGTCCAGCACTACCCTTCTTTGTTATATAGATGAAAATAGATCTTTCTGTTACTTTTATAGCTTGCCCTTACTACTGTATTTACCAACCACTACACCATAATAGCATATTTGTGACACTGGGCATTTTCTAATTGTGACGCCAATATGGCGTCACAAATTTTGTGATGGTGTTTTGGCGTCAGAAATTGATAATTACCGTCAGCAAAATACAGAAATTTAAGTGATTTAATTTTGGCATTTATTCTAAAACATACTGACGACTTGTTGGGCGTCAGAAATAAGGCACGTGTTAGGTCACGCAATTTCAAAGGGCAGCTCTCGTAAATTTGTAACAAAGTTTTATCGATCTCATCTCTTCCGTCAACTCCATTTTCTTGAAGAAGAACAAGCAACAAGCAATCCAGACCAACCCCACCCCCACAAAAGTGTTCTTCATCTTCTTCTCCATTCGCGAGGAGTCACACTCACATCCACAAAAGTGTTCGGTAAGCCCTCTCTCTCTCTCGATCTCTCTTTCGATCTCTTTTATTTATCCCATGTTCGCAGGTTTTTGAAGCCCTAGAATAATTTGTATGGTTACAATCCCTAATTTTAAAAGCCCTAATTTCAAATCCCTTAATTTCTCTGAAAATTAAAAACAAGTGTCGTTCAATTTGGTTATTATTTTTATTAGTTGTTGGTTCTCTCAAATTGATTTTGTGGTTTGTAATTCACTGATTTTGGGGTTTGTAATTTCATGTCAGTTTCGGGTTTCACTTGATTCAGAGTTTCACACAACATCAGCGGCAATGTTTAATCATATTGGTGTTGTTTATATATAATGGAATTCTGTCATCTACATCAAGTGCGAGGTAAATCTGATTTAGAACATCATTTCAATGAATCTGTAAGTGAGAGGATTTGAAAATCACAAATGACTCTCATCCTAGCAGAAAATGTCTGTAAAAGAATGAGAAGAGGAAGTGTGTGGGCTCTGTTTGATGGGGGTGGCGTCCTTATGTCATTTTTTTTGGCTAATATGTTGAATTTTGTTGTTGGTTTATAGTTCAAACGCCTAGAGAACAGGTGGCTGATGCTGAGGCATTTCTTGACTTAACCGGTATGTTTGCAACTTTTATTTGTCAAGTCGAAATGCAATGAGGGAATAAAACCATCTAATTTTGTAACTTAACTACTTTTTTTTTGCTTTCTACTCCGAAAAAAAACTTTGTCAGGTAACTTTGTTTGGATGGCATTTTTGTTGTTTTTTTAGCATGGCTAGACTGATTTCATGGATTCTTTCAGATTTAACTTGTTCTGTTTGTTTTTACAATGGTTTCATGCATCTCCTTTCGACTTTGAAAAATTGTACAAAACAATTTAAATGTATAACAATGTAGATTTTGTTGTTTTCCAACCTAGTTAGGATGTCTTATTGTCCCCGCAGATGCCCTAGGCTCCTCTCTTGGTTGGTTATAATTTGCATGCCCATTAAAATTTTATTGCTAAAAAGGTGATGGATCTAGAAACCGTGTTAAAAGGTAAAACTATGTTCTATTGTGAGTATAGTTTAGCAAGCAACTTCGATTAAACTATTAAAGAATTTTCTTAACAGGCTTTGTTGTTGAAATAGGATAACTCAACAATGAGGGAAAGCCGTTGATCTGAAATAACCCAAGAATGATCTATGGGACATTTTTCAATTGATAAACTCTCCAAGCTAGTGGACATTCATATGGGAGCTGTCCAATGTTTATTTCTGTTTGTTTTGTAGGATATCTTATCCTACACATGTATTCCGTTCCCATTTGTTAATCATATATAATATCTCTACTTTTATAAACTCTCCTACTTTAAAAGATGATTGTCTATCAGTTTACGAGACATATTTCCCTTCAAAATTCAAATCCATGAGCCCAAGATCAATTTTTTATTAGCAATATTATAAATGCCCAAGTCACTAGCAAAAGACTCTCATCCAAGTTTGAGAGATCCTATCTGAGAAATAAACCATTGTCTATCGAACAAAAAGCACCTTTTCTTCTTATGGATAGAGTGTTTGTGTGAGTACAGAGTGAGAAAAGGTAGTGAATGTGTTTTAGTCAAGTTTTTTAGTGGCTAGGACGGTAAACTGGTAAATGCAGGTGCAGATAAATGTTTAATCTTTTTAGACGGAGGGCCACATGTAAAATAGATAGAAGAATGTTATTTGCTGCCCTTAAGTAGTTGGCCCTAGATGTTTGCTTTTCACAAGAAAGCCTATGGTATGTGTGGGAAAGTCTGAGGTCTTTCCTCATGGCTGAATGTGAAATGAAAATTTTCTGCCCTAGGCATAAATGCCTAAGCAAAGAAGACGGTTTGACCACATGATCTTTGAAATCTTTGCGATTGTTTTTGGATTCTTAGCTTGTTTTGTTATTTCTGTTGCTTTCTCACCCTTCACTCTTCTATTGTCACTCTAGTCTCTTTTGGGTCTTTGTTCTTTTCAGTGAGATTTCATAGGAAGCTATTTCTTAGTGGTAATCCTAACGTCTTGTTCTTTAGTTTGTTGTTCTAATTGTACAAATCCAAAATCATCTCTCTGTGACATGCTCAGTGTTTCTTTCATAATGGATATTTGACCAGTTGAGATTATCTTTGTTTATTTATGTTTTTGGTTTTTGATAAACATTAGTCCCGCAAGATAACCGGTGTTGTACACTTGTGTTTGTCCTTTTGAGTCAGTCGAATTCTCCATACACATTTTCTCCTTAAGATCTAAAATATTAGCTTTTACTTAATATAAGGTCCAATCCAAAGAATATTTCATTTTTAGATATATTCTAGGCGTTGATAAATTTAAACTGTTGTTATTATTCCGCACAATTGTGAAATTTGAGGTCACGCGAGTTACCGTGTATGTCACTTTATTTGTCTCATTTTCACATTTTACAGCTTGTGGATATTTAGAATTTATGATGGGTTTGCGGTCGTTCCTCGAAATTTATCATGAAAAGCAATGGGTTGTTGCTGGATCGATGATATGTTTATCCGTGTGTATAATTACAATACGATGGATAAAGTAGTATTTTGAAGCACACACGGACTACATCGATGTATTGCGGTCCATCCGACACTTCCATATGTATTGTCCGCTACCGATGACATGCTTGTTAGGCTCTGGGATTGGGATAAAGGTTGGATGTGCACTCATATTTTTGAAGGACATTCACACTATGTGATGCATGTCACTTTTAATCCGAAAGACACCAACACTTTTGCAAGTGCGTCTCTTGATCGCACTATCAAGGTATTCTAAACTTTTCATTATAGTAGCATGTTTTGAGCTGTAACATTTTATCTTGTTATGTCCGGAATATATATTTATCGCGAAGTCTCTATTGGCTATCTAATGGATTCTTATGGTTTAGATTTGGAATCTTGGATCACCCGACCCACATTTTTTTTCTTTAGATGCACATATGAAAGGGGTGAACTGTGGTGATTACTTCACGGGCAGGGATAGGCCGTATCTCATTACTGGTTCTGATGATCATACCGCAAAGGTTTGGTTCCCCGATCGCCTAAATTTAACCATATAATTTAAAACTTTCTTGCCGTAAACCGGATGGAAAACAGTGGGAACTACCAAACCAAAAGTTGTGTTCGGACACTAGAAGGCCATACACACAATGTTTAAGCGGTTTGTTTCCATCCCTAACTTCCTATAATTATCACGTGTTTGAGGATGGGATTTGTTCAATTTGGCATGCAACCACTTACGGTATATGCAATATTTTTGTGATTTATTTTTTATTCAGTTTTTTGGTTTATAGGTACTCCGATGTAGAAGTCTTTTTGATTTGAATTTGCCAAAATTTCCATATGGATCTTTTATTTGCATAAAGTCAATCTAATATAATCATTTTTTGAAGATAGAACTTCATTAAGTGAACAAAGTAGCTCGAGGAAACCCGCCATTTGCCGGTGTCATCGCTTCCGCTTCTTCGCCGCCATGGACCTTTGGTGCCCGCTCTTGCTGCTAGTGGTGTCGTTCTTTGGGTGCCCGCTTGTTGATGCTGGTGGTGGTGGTGGTGTGGTGTCGCTGTTGGGTGCCTACTTGCTACTTTGGGTGTTGATGTTTTGCCCGGTGCCCGCCTTCTTGTCCGCCGCTATCGGTGTCGTTCTTTGGTGTCTGGCTGCTGCCATGGACCTGCTAGTGCCCATTGCTAGTGTCCTTGGTGTTTAGTTCTTCGTGAAGGGCTAAGTATCAAAAGCCTTTGGTACATAAGTCATGATGGCCTTATCGCTTTTACAATCAACCTTTCCCTTGCAGTACCGCGATGTGGATCCAAACACAGCAAAGCATGTGGCATTGGCTTGTCTCGCCTTGAACAATAAATCAAAAGGTAATTTTTTTTTTGGTAATTAGAGGTTGTCTTTATGACAGTAACAAAAATTTGGTTATGGCAACTTTGGTTGTTGTTGGTGGAGTTACATCTGCAATGGGACCGATGGTTGAAAAGTCTAGCAAGGTTTTCAAGTTTGCTTTCAATTTAAATGTGTTTACTCATTTTTCTATTTGTGACTTGGAGGAGCGAGTAATTTGAGGATTGGTTTCTTGTAGGGAATATTATTAGATGTCTTGAAATGTTGTTAAGAGGTGGTGTTGTTGGAATCCTAATCAAAGCACTCGACAGTTCATATGGCCCAGAAGGGAAGTTAATTACAGAAAGCAGAAGTTATAATTATGGCTTTACTCTGCGTAATTGGTGCTTTCATGTGTTCAAGTCCATTGCAGACCGATTTGTGGTTCACAAACTTCCTTTGCAAATGATCGTGTATATGATAAGTAAGTATATTTTGTGACTGGTTTTTATATTCTTTCCAATCCATATCTTGTTGGAAAGTGTGTGTTGATTTTGTGACCTTATTTTTTATTTCATATCTTGATCGCATGAGGAAAGAAAGATGAGTGTTAAAGATTGTTCCTCAATTCTGCACCACCTTCCGAAGTTCTATGCCAGGTAACCTTTTTGAACTTAGTGTCTGATCATGACTCACAAGGGTTATATGAATATTTTTTTTTTAGCGTTGAGCATTACAATGAATAATGAGTTCTTATTTGTATTGTTTATTTCTCCTTTTATGTAAGATTTCCTTGCGTCTCAGTTTATTAACATTCTGTTAGAACTACGATGAGTAGAATCCATCAAGCAAAATAAAGGGATAGATAAGAAACAATGTGTTGTATCCAATCTATCATAAGTTGTTATCTAAAATCAAACACAACATCTTATTTTTCTCCCCTGGTGCAATAGATCCAATTTATTTGTTGGTTTCAAAGCCATGCTAATGCTCTTGAGGCGTTTAGAAAGCTGAGAGTTAGTTATATGTAGAGGCATAGGTTGGTTTTCACAGAAGTAGTCAATTTGCATGAGGAAGGATCAAGTTTAATGGGGACAAGTTTAGATTGGAGGAAGGAAAATATTATTTAGAAAGGCAAAGAATAAAATTATACTTGTTAGACTCCATGTTACATGGACACGCGCCATATTAAAAAAAAAAAAAATGTCGATATGTATCCACGTGTCCGTGTTGGATAGAATACAACATATTGCATCCTGCTCAAGTCAATAGTTTGTTCCCAACTGCCTTTAAAACTATCTAGCTTTCTCTTGCTCAACTTTCTAAATTCATGGTTGGTAATCCATTTATTATATGATAGATTTTCTTACTAGAAAAATAAATGAAACACACAAAAGTTCTTCAATGAAGGGGATCTGTTGTCATGTTGTGTAGAACATCTCTTTTTCAAATGCATCTGTTTCATGTAATTCGGTGCTTCATACTTATTCTTGGATGTATCATGCACCTTCTTTAATATTTTTGCTATATGTAAGTGACCATTTCCCCTCCTTTGTTTTTTGTTAAGGCTAGTCCTTTCTCCTCTTACTATTTGACCTCATAATAGATTCGAGTTTATATAATGATTTGGGAATGGATATCATTTTCCAGGTCCTTCCAGTTAGGAAGGAGTTGCTTGCTTCTCTTATTGCTTTTAAAGAATTGGCTTCTTGCAGTGAGGGTAGAAGTGCTTTTGCATCAATTTCCACACACTTCTAGTCTTTTAGTCTTGATGAAGTTGAGTTAGAGAGTTGGCATGAGCAGGATGGACATGATGGTGTCATTGATAACTCTGATGGGAGATTGAGTCCACCTTTGCATGTCTACTGATTTTTATCTTTGTTCTAAATATTAAGTTTCAATTTAAGGTTAAATTCTATATAACCTTTCTTGTTAAATGAAACATCCAACGTACGTGACATTTGTTTGTTGCCTTGAAGAATGTTGTAAGCGCAATGTAATGCACTTTTTGCATTGTACTTTTCTTTTGAAAAATGTAAATACTTAGTATTTGTATTTGCTAGTGACTAGAAAACTTTAACAGTGATAGAATGAATGTTATATTCTTTAATGAAAATGATGGCGTACTTGTGCATTTTATGGAGCTATTTGATTTTTAAATGTGTTGTTTTGGTTTGTAAATGTTTTTAGAATTTTAGATGGGCTAGTTCTACAGGGTGGATGTATGAGAGTAAATAATAATTTTTTTTTTTTAAATCTAAAATTAGATTAGTGACGTCAAAATGAAGTCACAAATATTTGTGACGCCAAAAAGCCATCATAAATTTGTGACGTCAAAATGGCGTCACTATTTTTTGTGACGCTATTTTGGCGTCACAAATATTTGTAACGCCAAAACGCCGTCACAAATTTGTGATGCCATTTTGGCGTCACTATTTTTTGTGACGCCATTTTGACGTCGCAAAAAAAAATGACGCCAAATTGTGACACCATATTTGGGACGTCAAAATGGCGTCACAAAAAATATTTGTGATGCCAATTTGACGTCACAAAAAGACTGTTATGGTGTAGTGAACATTTGGGGCTGAACTGGTATTGCATTCGAAATGAAGTGGGCAACGTTACACTGCCAACACTTATTACGCTATTAACAACATTGCAGTGAACATCGTTTGTCCACTCTAATTTATAGCTTTTGTCCAGTCTAATATTTGCAGTTACAATAATTCTAGGGTGACATTATTTTTGGCCTGGTTTAGTGACATGGATGAAGCGACAAGCTATTTCTGATTCTTTAAACTCTTTCCCACATGACAAAAAAAAATTAAAAAACCGAAAATAGCCCCCAATCCCTTCCTTTGTAATTGTAGGTATTAGGTAACATTAACTCCCACCTCTCCTTCTCTCTTCCACTGGTGAACACTGAACAAGACCAATTTTTGTTTTTAAAAAAAAAGAGAGAGGATGGTATCTTTATGTTTTGATTGGAGACAAAATCTCTTTACAAGTGCAAAACTTGTGAAAATCCTTTTTCATTAATAAATTTTTGGAATTATCTTTTCTAGCAAACCCAGCTCTCAAATAAAATTTTCTTCTAATTTTATGTTCTTTAGTGATGAGGAATTTCAATTTACAGAGTCTAAGAGTATAAAACATTATTGCAAAATCTAACAGGTGTACTCTCACATCTGGGCCACTCATCAGGCAAGGGTGCGTGTGTTAGTGTGTATTGCTCCAAGATGTACTACAATCAAGGTACGAGATGACTGCGCACCCATATATCCCGCGTACTCTAGAAGCTCTAAAACATTATTAGATGAGAAATTGGGAATAAGAAGGATAGTAGAGTAATTTTGTTTTCTTTGTTTGAATAGTGGATTTGAGAGAGTAGTAGAAAATTGCCAGACACGTCAACTAGTCACTAAACTGGGCCAAAATACCTGTCTCCGTAGAATTACTCCTAACATTTGGGAATGCTCTCCATCACTGGTGCTACTTAGTGCACCCAAAAGTTGAGTTGGGTTGTACAATCTGTCATTATTTGTAACTGCGAGCACAACTCCTTTCGTTCTATTTTGTAAAGGAAGTTGGCAAAAGAAAACGCCATAGAATGCCTTGTTTATTTAGCTAGTCTTTATGATTGTAGTTAATAATGTGTTGTGGGTTTAGACAGTCACGATCAGCTTCTAGAAAATGCTTTAGTACAAGGGAAGTCCAATGCAATGTCCAATGCGCCTTTTTTGATGAGACAAGCCTTATACGCAATAGAACCACTGCGAAAAGTATAATAGCATGTGTTCCAGCCTGGTAGTGATAGATGCTACAGAACTTTCTAATCTCTAGATGTTTGACCAAATGTTAATGCGGATTTTTAAGGATCCAAATGGTTCACATATATCAGCAGTTCATTTTATCAAAAGAGCAATTAAAGAAAAATAATCTGTTTATCTTCTATAAATTATCCAACAATAAAATACGAGTTAGAACTTTTATTCTTAAGGTGTACCTACATAGATCATACACATTACACAATTGTTAATTTTTGAACTATGTCTGAGTGACATTGGGAAGACTCACTAAACCATAATCTTAAAGTAACATGACCGAGTCATTAGCATGTCTCAAATCACACGTGTTAGGTCATGACACGTGTATAAAGTGAGTATGGACTTAACTATATGCGCATATACTCTTTGGGCTTAAACGTATTTCTATTATCATGATGGACTTATAATAGAAATACACCCATAATATATAAGTTGAGGTCCCCACCCCAAACCTTATTCTAATTCTCATAGTTTTCCATCCATTGTGAGATAACATAGAAAGAGGAATTGGAGTGGAAGACCACAAACTTCCGCTGCTTATAGGATTTGCTTGGTCACCCGTTATGGCTTCAGGTATGTCCTATTTCAATTTGTTTTCTTTATCGATTGACATGTGATTATGGGTTATGGAGAAATCTTTACAATTGGTATCAGTCGCCTAGATGTTAGTCATGAAGAGAACATAAAGTCTACTTTTCACACTTCACAAAAAATTGAGAAAAATCATTTCTTTTTAAGTATTTTTTTATTTTTTTGGTTTCAACGTTATTGAGCCGTCGGATTCCGGTGACTGGATTTTTCTGGGGGGTCAGAATTTGTGGAGTAAGTACTTCATCATCTAAGGATCATATCCTATGGTGGATGATGGGTTTTGATCGCCGGTTATGGTGGGTATCGCCGTCAAAGGTTGAAATCGAAAATTCCCGAAAATGTTTTTTCTGTCAAGTTTGGACTTTGGATCTCCTTCGGTTTTCAGTTTATGGTGCTGAGATTTTCCAGTATTGATCTCTTCATACCATATTTTAAATCCATACGGTGGCTTGTAGTTTTTGATCTCAGATTCATGTAGTTAACTGATGTTAAATGTGGTTAAAAACTCGTTTTTATATGAATCTGGCGATTTTAAAAGTTATGTATCTTGGAGATGCAGTGTCCAATGGTTGGATGTAGATCACATGCATCCATACGGTTAATTATCAGTGTTCCTTGAAAACCCGAGTTGTCAAGGAATGGATAGTCAATTACTTAACCAGGATCCTAACATTCCACCACCCTTCCAAAGTTTGACGTCCTCGTCGACTCACTCTATCGACACTGAACCGATGGTAGCCCTTTCTCCTTTTGGCGGTGATATGGTTATATACTAAAAGCATTACTTTTGTAAGAACTCTAATTCTTTATATTTTGAATGAGAATCATATGGGCAAATGTTATGCATATTATATATGTTATTAGTTATATGCATGTGTCTAATACTTTATGTTATAGATGATATGGTGTGTGGTGACACACAGAAGATCATATCATAAGTACCTTATAAAGTATAAGTAATCATTCACAACCTAGATGGATTTGGACAAACCATTGGTACGGTTGTAGTATAATCTGGTATTAGTCTATCTTGATTATATGATTACATTAGTACACTTTGTGTGTATTGAACAGGACCAAGTGAGGTTGTTTCTCTTTATACTGACTATATAAGAGAACAAATGCCTCTATTATTATGGATGCTTGTCCTCTTAATCCGGATATAATAACGGGCACTTACGTGCATTGTACATTGCTTTAAATCATCAATGAGTGAGATTCATTTGTGGATCAATAAACTTGATGGATTGGGTAATAACATTGTATGTAAGGTGTGTTGTTGATTATAGAAGGAATCCGTGTCCCGCAAGAAGTCGGGCTGATGATGTCCCCTTGAGGAGCTCATAAGGATTGTCATGTAAACCCTGCAGGTGGATTTGATCCGACATGTCAATGAGGTTGAGTGGTACTACTCAAGGACATAAGAAGTTGATTAATGTAGTTGTCAGTAACTTGACTTAATCAACAGGCATTCGATATCTTAAACACGGAGAGATTAACGAGCATATAATATGGAGCCTATAAATGCTGACACGTAATTTGGGATTAGGGCGGTAGTGCAACAATAGCCTTTAGTGGAATAAGCCATTTGTTGACGGACTTGGGCCATGTGTTCTGGGCAAACATGGGAAGCCCAAGCCCATCAGGAGGCCCAATCCTAATTTCTCCTCATGATCCCTATTGTAGCCTATAAATATAAACCTCTTTCTCTGGCCATTTTCTACACAAGAAAAATCAAGGTTTTGCTCAAGAAAAATAGATCCAAAATTGGTTCCATTTTTGAGAGTGATAGAGGCCAAGTGAGAAAGGAGAGGTTGGTAGATCGTTGCCCACACAACGTCCAATCTAAAAATAGGAATACAACAGAAGATCAAGAGGTTGATTCTGATTCATAGCTATTGGATTCTCAGAGTTATCTTAGCTGATCTACATGTAAATTTCTGACCAAACCGTGACACCCCTTATTCCGCTGTGTGTGGGTGTTTCGCGGTTCATAGTAAATCATTCGGCGAAATCATAACGGTCCCTACTGGCGGCTCCACTCACCTATCAGTATTCAATGACTTGGCACATTTTTTTTTAATACCACACATTTTAATCCAGTCTCTAGGTTGCCCCTCCCAAGGTTTGAACCCTGGGCATGATGTTGGCTTTGATACCAAATGTTAAACAACTAACTAGTGTTCCTTGAAAACCCGAGTTGTCAAGGAATGAATAGTAAATTACTCAACCAGGATCCTAACATATAATTTGGCGGAATGGTCTTGTGGGCGGCAATAAGGTTTCTTAAAACCCAACTTAGTTTTATGTTTAACTGTGTTGGTGTTTTTTTGTTCGGGTTAACTAGTATTACCCTCCCACTAAATGAGCCAATTAGGATTAATTCCCCCTACTAGATGGGGAAATTAGGGTCTCCCCCCCCCAAGCACACATAAAAAAAAAGTTAACTTGGGTTGACCGTGTTTTTTTTGTGTGTATTTGGGGAGAGACCCTAATTGCCCATCTAGTTGGAGGGGGGGGGGGGGGGATCCTAATTGGCTCATTTAGTGTGTGGGGGGTTAACACTAACTAACCCTTTTTGTTCTATGGGTAGGTGATGATGAGTTCTTTGGTGAGCCAACTTTCCATTTGACTTCTGAGTTCCATTTAGATTAAAGCCCATTAAAACAATTTTTTTTGTTTTTATTAAGGCCTGCCCCAAAGCCCAAAATCCAACTAGACCCATAAATTAGATTGCCTTTGGGTCTGGCCATGTATGTCAGGTATGACTTTGCAAACAAAGTTTGACTAGTGCTGACTGGACCTAGTTTGACCTGGTTTTGGCCCATTTGGTATTTTTTTTTTGGGAGGAGGGTTTAGATATTGGTCCTACTATTACTATGGTAATTAGACTTTGGTCCATAAATGTTGAAATATTAGTTTTTGGTCCTACTTTTGTTACTTGACCATTAGTCAACTTAGTTGACTAGTGGTCATGCTGTTTGCTCTTTTGAGCCTGCGTCACACGTGCTCACAAGTATGACTAAACTCTAATATCTAACTTACAATAAAGACCATGTCCTAACGATGACATTGTTATCTGGGTAAAATACTAACTTATCCTTAAGAGTGAGAGAGGACGATAGTTTAGACAATATGTATCTTCCAATACTCTTGTTTCGATCTTTTGCAATTCTTCATTATGCTCTCTAAGTTTTACAAGTTTTTTTTCCAGTTCCATAGTATATGTGATCTTAGCACTTTTCAGTGTTTTTAGAAATTTACTTACTACGTGCTAAAACTCAATATTTCCTTACTCATTGTTTTTTTTTTTTTTTTTTTTTTTTTTTTTTTTTTTTTTTTTTTTTTTTTTTTTTTTTTTCTAGTTTGAGTAGGGATTTCGTTCCACTCCTAAGACAAGAATCTAAATGATCATAACTGAAATCTACACCTTGGAGAATTAAGTGAGAAGGATTTGATAGATAGATTTTTGCTACACAAGTTATCTAAAAATTGTAAGTTTGTTTTATAGTTAAATAAAAGAGAGAAAGATAAGGAAGGATTAATCCTACTCATGCAAAGCCTAGCTACAAGTCTTTTAAAAACAGGTCACTATCATCTCAAATCCCTAACACAATATACCTATCTCTAAACATATCATGCTAGCATGTGGAATTGAAATGATATTTCATCTCTGAAATATCATTCCCACTCATAGTTCTATTTTACAACAATTGATCAGATATTGGTCAATCTCTGTCATTTTGGGACACGATGAAAAATAGAACCTAAGTCTTTAAGTAGTGATTTATGGAATCCTAAATTTGTAGCCTGATCCTCACATGAGCATCATTAACCCTCCCCTTGGGAGAGTTTTAGCTCATGATCCTAGGATTGAATTAAACTACAAGAAGATATGTGAAATGAAAGAGAAAGAGAATGAAACAAGAAACTACAACCTGTTTACCTAAATGAAAAAAGAGTTTATTAAAAACTAGAGAGAGTTCCCCATTAACAAGTTACAAGCTTTTTGTTTTCTTCACCCTAAAAACTAAAACCAAAAGTAAAGACATGGAAGTAAATGAAAAGTAAAAGTCAAGGAAGTAAAAGCTAGCCAACTTCCAAAAAACAGCCCCCTTTACATAAGAGAGCCTTTTTCTTTTCTCCCACGTGAAACACTCTCATCTTATTTATTTTTGTCTTATCCACAACTAACCCCCATTTGGAACCTTTCATTTTTTTAGACAATCATCACCTAAATCCAACCAACTCATTAACTTCATGCAAGGTGTCAAATTTGCACAAATTATTTGCATCTTTATCTTGACTTACATGATGACTCATCAAATCTTGTGGGCCCGCCAAGTGGGTCCATGTGCAGTGTCCAGTGGCAGTCCGGTTTTTTAGCATTTTTACAACTTCCCGCCTATGTGATAAAACATAAAATGAATAGTTTTACCTACGAAATAAAGCGATGAAACTCAAAACGTAAGTAAACTAAAACTATCTTATGTGCCTATATTTTATCAAAGATTCTACTCTCAATCCTATGAGATATAGTGGAGTAGAGTGATTCGTTCCACTCCTAGTCCTTCCGTATGCTATGTTCTCACGTGTAAGTACTCTACTTAAAGTCAATGAGAGATTTACGAATGAGGCAACTAGACTATGATGCAACTACCCACGAAATGCAACTAGTCGACGATGGGAATAACTAAGGGAATGCTACGTTGATTCTATGATAAGGAGTTAGAGGGGGATTGATTCCACCTTAACTTGACTTAATCCTATTAACGACGAATCGTCGTAATCCGAATTGAATCGCCCCAAGAGAACAAGTGGTTCTTCCTAATCCCTAATTACACATGGCATTCCTACCAATTCATAACTAGCATGTGAACGATTAAACCCATTCTCATGGTGAACTAATCATTTCTAGAGTGGAAAGGAAATTACGACGATTCTACGATATTCGGAATCAAGCTTTCATCAAGGCTTCTCAACCCCCTCAAATGGAGGTTTAGCCGAGAATCATTACGCAATCATTTCCGATTACATTTAAACTAAACATGATATAAAGAATTGAAATTTACTTAATTAAACAATAATGAAATCTAATTTAATGACTCAAATGAAATAAAGACAGGAATTGAAATTAGATCTAGGAATGGAAATGACAAAATCGAAATTGATAAAAATACTACTTTATTGATCTAATCAAAATGAAGAACAAGATTCAAAGGTTTAATCTAATACAATAATTGAAATGGAACTAAACTTAATTAATCTACATGAAAAAACTAGATCTAGAATTCATTAATGGAGGCTAACTAATTTAATCTATTTCTAGGTCTAACTATCTACTATTCTTTACCTAATCTTCTACCATTAACAAAGAGCTAAGCTTTTGTTTTTATACATTCAGATCCAAAAATCGTGCATGGGCTTGGAGCCATGTTTTGGGCCAGAGAATCGAGCCCAAAACCCAATTCTTTTCAAATTCAAAAGGCCTCTTCAGCTGCAGTTGGCTTCAATAGACTTTCCGTCTACTTCTGCTCCTCTGATTGGGTCAAGGCTTAGACCATTGGAAAGATCTTTCCGAGCCGGTCGTTTTGACATAAGGTAGGCCCCATTCAGGTCCGAGTCCAAAGATATGTCCTTCTAGTTCTCACGACTTTGTGTCTTTGTTTCGCCCGTCGACTTTTCAGCTTTTGACCGGGCTTTTAGAAAGGCTTTGTCTTCTCGAAACTTGGCCTTTAATCACGGAACTCCTTGGTAACCCGACCTTTGCTCCTTTATCTCGCTAAAGTGGCACATTTCTGCACATAATGGACTTTGAAACCCGAAATGCATAAAAATACGTGTCGGTGTTAACTCTTAATTATTACTCACATAATTGGTCTAAAAGTATGATCATTAAAGGGTTAAAACTACAGTTTTGGGCTCTTATCAAACCACCCCAAACAGCATTTTGCTTGTCCTCAAGCAAAATGAGAATTTAACATAAGTGACCAAAAATGGAGTTCTATCTACTTCGTTTACCGAAAGCATTGCATTGACCATATGCAACAAGGCGCTTAAAACCACTAGGAATTCCCTAGTGGACGAGTTATAGCCTCGTGAGAGTTTTCCAGTGAAGGTACTCAGAAACTTCATCTATACTACAACGACTAAGAAATAAAACTATTGTTTCCTTATTCATGCTCCAAACTATCTATGCATCTCACTAGCTATAAACAAGAATAACCAAGTCAAAAACCTAAGCTAATAGATGCATAATAATCAATCATCTATAATAAACATATATACAATGAGTAATACTATGAAATGTCTAGCAGATCCGTTTCTGAAACTTGGAATAGCGCCCTTAAGTAGGTTCTCACAATAATAGTCAAGATACAACACTCTGATTTTTCCACTCAAGTTTTCATTACTCTAGTGCTTGCATGGGCACACTTTACCTTACAATCTCAATGACAACAAGGAAGCCGGAGTCAATCAAACACATCTGCCACTTACTATCACACTAGCCTATTCCTAATTGAGCTAGAGGTCTTTATTAGGTGTTGTGGGGATTAGGAGATGGTTTAAGAAGGAAGGAAATGGATATTCAAAAAAAGGACAAGTCTGAGATAATGAGTCTTTCATATTATGTAACTAGAGAAAACCTTGTTATTTACTTTTGCTTCTACACTTTGTTTCCATCCTTATATATATATATATATATATATATATATATATATATATATATATATATATTTTTTTTTTTTTTTTTTCTTTCCTCCTCCTTTTATTCTATTTTTTGGAGTTTTATTTTATTTCTATTTTTATTTTTCTTTTCCTTGGATGGAAACTTCTTTTCTTTATTTTCTGAAGCAATTAACTAACTTTTGTTTACACAGGTTTTTCTCTTCTTCTTTCTTCCTCATTCTATTCTCAGACTTATTCTAAATTGGGTAGGTTGATTTATTATTATTATTATTTTTATTTTGTTTTTGTTTTTGTAACAGGGTAAAGGATTTGTGGTTTATGGAAGGCTAAAGAAAGGCTCAGAGGGGCGACTAGCGGAAAATAATTCATAGGTTTGAATTTCTGGCTATATCGATCCAAAAAGGGCCTAAATTCTCGCTTAGGATATGGTTTAGTGATCAAGCAAGTGGGCGTGTGATATCTCTATCCGGATTTTACTTCTCCCTTGTGTCATTTCTCCAATGTTTCGCTCATATAAGACTTTAGGCTATATTCTCACAGGATTTGTAGAATAAGTACTCTAGCCTAGATTTCAGAAACTTACTGCTAGCAATCATAGATACTCATGTAATATATTTATAGATAGATGCAAAGATTATTACCTATATATTATCCTAAATTTCTAACAATTATTCTGATGCAAAAGCTAGGTGAGACTTCTAGATTGTTAAGAGCATGGAGAAAGAAAACAATACCAATATTCCTAAGTGTATAGCATAACTTATTTATTTATATTTTTGAATTTTTTTTTTAAATTTTAACTAGAAAACAAAATGCATATTATATCTATCTAATCCTAACAGATGCCTTAATTACACGTGTTTCTATGCCCCCGCCCCAAACAAAAAGCATGCTTTGTCCTCAAAGCATTTAAATAAAGAGGGTAGGAAAAATACCATGAAGCGCGTGAAATTCAGGAACATCTGTAAAACAAGGTTAGAACGTACTAATATAGGAAATAAAACCGACACAACTCTCTATACGAAGTTCTACCCATTATGGGGTTAACAAAATGAAATTGCTTGGGACATAAGCGCACACTAACTCGAATAAAACTTACCTTATCCCCCGTGATACTCATCATCTTACTCATCCTCTTCTTCCATAAAGAAGTGAGGTTCCTTCGCATCTTGCCATGCCATGATAATTTGCCAGGCTTCCCGCCATTTATCATCTATGATTGCTAACCTATTAAGAGCCACTTGGTCTGACGGGGTGTAGGGTGCAACCAGATGAGGTTGTATCCTCCACCCTTGCCAAGTCATTGCACGGAAAGATCGAATAATACTATTGGTGGGTCGCATGCGATTATGCGGCCGTAATCCAATCCAACTGAAGCGTGTACAAAAACAGGAAAGAAACATAGCATAATACGGAAACTAGAACGGGCATAAGAAGGTACTTATGCCTCATGCTATGGGATCGAAGCTAAACTAGACATCAAGGTTCGGGAAGGTCATGACACATACGTCCCGTGGCTAAAAGCAAGGAAGACGCCGCAAGTGGCATCATTCACGTAAGAAAAAACGCCATTCCCCTAAAATGTTTAGCATGATCCAAAACATAATAGTTCCTATGTTCATGGACAAAGCTACCAAAGGCGACGTTATATTCCCTTGGTCCTCAATACGAAAATGCCCGCCCATACGACTCATGTAAAAACTCATAAGTGTAGACATACATATTATCGACCAATAGCACCATGGGTCTTGTATTTCAGCGGGCATAGCCAGTCCAAGAACAAATGCTAGCAAGAACCCGGTAATTTCCATTGGTTCATTATCAATGTTGATGGAGTGTTCTCCATCCGGTCTTTCAAAGAAAATGCGAGTTATCGTAAAAATAAGATGCTAGAGTCGGAGAATAAAGTGCATCCGGTCTTACCATAAGCGCTCCCAAAATTAACGAATGTGATCGCTTATAAACCAAGCACCATAAGTAGTGCTTTGGAACAAATCTTCGAAAGACTGTTCCGGTATCAATGTTGGAGATGTCATCTCAAAATTACGCTTTGGAATAGCTGCGAATAAACAATAAACAATAAAGACATAATTCACCCCATAGAGAAACATGACTCAAAAAATCCGAGAAAACATGCAAGAGTGGAAAACGTGAATTATGTTTAACCGTGGACTTAGGATCCGGTACTTACAGCCACACACTCCATAGGGAGGGCCCGGTTACCTTAATGGTGCACTCACCAATATATGGAAATGAAAGGAAATGCACCAAACACAAAAGTTGAGTCGTTTATAGTCAGATACTCGAAACTTTATTTAGACGTATGTATGAACATGCAGTTTATCATATATCAACAACCGAAATAGTTGTGGATCATTCCATAAATAAATATCCTAGAAAACATATCCAAACACAATCAAGCACCAAGATTTCCTATGACTCAACCTAGTGAAATGAAAGCAAAGTCGGATAACCTTATTACGTAACCTAGCATGCCCCTTCTTTTTCATTTTTGAATGAGTGGGTGTTATAGTAAATAAGTGTGGAAAAGTGAATGGTTGTGGAGAATATGGTGGATATGGATAAGTTGTAGAAAGACAGCCTGTAAACAATGAGGATGTGGTTTTAGCACAAAACTCATTCATTGTGTGTGTAGGGACTGTCTCAATTATGAAAATGAAGGTGTCAAATGGTTTGTCCTTCTGTAGTATTTGTTTATTAGGTGAATTTAAAAAATTATAAAGCACAGAAGAAACAACAGGGTCGAGTGCAAAATCGAGATTCCTTTGAAAGGGCGGAAGGAGGGGAGTCGAGGTGGATGTTGTGCAAAGTAGTTCTTGATAGGGTGAATCATCACCTGCTCTAAGAAACTCATCGAATTGCTCATCTAGATTAGTCATATCCACGTTACTATGATAGTCCTCTATATCTTTGAAAAAATCATCTATCTCCTCCTCATCCGTAATATGTGTATCGACTAGTGTAGGAATGGAAATGTTGGAGTCTGATCTTCCAAAGGAAAGAAATTTGGGCATATGATTATCAGGGAATGTGTTGTGAAATAATCTCGAAAGCAAAGCTCTCGATCATGCTAACCTCTCCATCCATGTATCGAATCGGTAACTGCGGTTCTTTGTTTTAAAACATTGACTTCAAATGCAAGATGGCCAAAAGACATGGACATTGAACCATCGCGCAATTAATGAGGCGCGATTGGCAGCCGCCAGAAAAGGACGCCCCTAAGATTATCGGACAGAGTCGCTAATCCACTTCGGTCGAGGATGACAAAATCAGCCGGATAGTAAAAATCCTAAATTTTTACCGAGAACATTTTCGACCACACCTTTAGGATACTTAATAGACCGATCAGCTAATTGCAACGCCATTCTAGTGGGTTGCATCTCGCCTAGACCTATTTGTCTATACAAATAAAACGGGAGTAAGTTTACACTAGCCCCCAAGTCTAATAACGTCGTCAGATAGGAATCTCCTAAGGTGCATTGTAGAAAGAGGGATCTACCGTGGTCCTTGTACTTAACAATTCCATTATGTTCAGATAGAGTTGGGAATTGTTCTGCTAAAAGCGCCTTTTGGTATATTGGTCTTACGCCTAGTAGTACACAATTCCTTAAGAAACTTAGCATGGTGTGGTAGCTTTTTTATAGCTTCGAGGAAGGTAAGGTTTATAGTTAGATTCTTGAAAACATCCCTAATCTCCTCGTAATTTGTATCCCTAGTTAACATGGCTAATTTTTGTGGAAACGGTGGTTTCTGTTTATATTTAGCAATGGTATTACCTGGTGTTTAATCGTGGCTTCCTGTTTCTTAGGTTGTGGTTGTAAATCGGTACCCTATAGTGGTAGGCTCTTCAGTTCTATTTCGTATCTAGTAATATAGCAGTGTAGGGGCTATCGGTGGGGTAACTATAGGCATAGTTACTTTGTTATCAACCACTCTACCGTAATCCGGTGGTGATGGCCTTTAGCTCCCTACATTTTCATACTCATTACTAGTATTATCGGTTACCTCCAAAGGCTGTATTTGTTGTTTTAGGATTAGGTATTTCTTTACCCGGAAACACACCTTTGGGTTGGGCTTTATCTTGAGCCAACCGTTTGGTTAAATTATTAACGGATTGTAGAAGGCTGTTGGTTAGATTGAGCCATGGTTTGGAAAAGTTTTGGCTCACTTGTATGAAGGTGTCAAGACGATCCGGTTGTGTGGGTGTAGTAGTCACGTGGTGGATCGAACTATTTCACGGAATTATTTATGGGTGGATTTTGATAGTTATTATTTACCTAACGATACCTCTATTAGCATTATAATTATTATAACTACTTTGACCTTGTGCTTGACCTTGTCGAGGTTTGCACTTGGTTGTTATAATTATTAAAATTCCCCGACCACTCGCCCTTGTCGTAGTGGGGCTTGGTTAAAGCCGCGTAGGCCTAACATATTGATTATTGTACCCCTTGAGGTGTGACGCTTTTGGTTATTTCTCCAATCGGTTGGGATTTTGTCTCCAAGGGCGTTAGGTTCACTAATAATGGAACAAGCCCCGTTCATAGGCAATAGGACAAAGGTGAGTCGGGATGCTCGGGCTCCAACAGAAAACTACATGGATTTGTATTTACATTCATGACAGGGATTAGCTTTTGTTGTACGTAAATGGCCTCTACCTTTTTGTGAGGGATTCAATTAGAGTTTTAAGCTCGGATCTGATTTAACCTCAAACGCATCGGTAGCCTTTAATCGTGGAAGAAGAACTAGCGGAGCGGAAGTAATCGCCACTACCCCCAGTTGTTATTTCGCTTAGTTTGATCCTCTAAAAATTTATAAGCCTCCGAGGCTCCTTTGCTTAAGAAACTACCCCCATTCATTATGTCTAGGACTTCTTTATGGTGGTGTAGAAGTCCTTTGAAAAGGCAATTTAACTAACGTGTCTTTCGCTAAGTTATGATGTGGACACTCTATAAGGAGATCGGTGAAACGATTCCAAGCCTCCAAAATGATTCATGAGGATTTTGTCGAAAAGAAATGAATCTTGGAAAGCATCTCATCCGTCTTTAAAGGGTGGGTAAAATGTTCCATAAACAAATGAACAAGTTTAGCCCACGAGTCCATAAATTAGGCATTTGGGCAGCTTAACCAAGACGCCACCGATCGGGTAAGGTGAAAGGGAATACCCTTAATTTAATTTGTTCCGCACCAACCGTAGGATGGTGGAATGTTGTTAGGACTTGTTCAATCCCACGATGTAGCCGATAAGGTTTTTCATGGTCTAATCCATGAAAACGGGTAACAAATTAAAATATTTGGAGGGATTTGAAAATCCCATTGGTCTGCTAGAACGATGCAAGATTTGGGGCTATCGCCAAGTCTTTGTAGAAGTCGAGAGAGGCCTCTTCTTCTTCATCGGGCATCAGGTCGCAATGTGTGTGAAATAGTAGCTAGAGGTGTAGTGGGTGGTATACTAGATAGACTTGTTTGTTGACGTTGTTGTGTAATTACGCTCGGTGTTTTGTTCGGCCGCACCTTAATCTCATACAAGGCTAAAACCAAACTTAGCTAAACACATCAACACTCCAAACAATTCGATATACTAGTATAAACCTCTAACAGAGAGCGAGGTGTGGAAGAAAGGAATACCTGATTAAGGCCCTTGCTTTCGCTTTATGAATAGCGCCTTGTTTACGCTTTGTTTAGTGTATATAGCGGGTTAGAACACCGAAAAATATGAAAGAGCAAAGTTCGAGTCAAAACCGCCGAAATCGAAAAATTTAACACGTATGCCCGGCCCCCAAATTTTCAAATTACAAGTGTTTTTTAGCGGTCACTCCACATGGGGCGGGTCGCGCTATGTCCAAATGAAGTTAGGGCGGTCGCGGCTCAAGGAGGGAGCCAGCCGCCAAGCTGTAATTTTACCCGAATTTTTCAACTCAAAATGGACAACCACGCATGAATCAAACAAGGGTGGGTGGGTGAAATGGGACTTTAAGAACAGTACTAATACTACGAAAACAATACGAAAGTGAAACTAAGATGGCAGCGGCGCCATTTGATAAACATAAAATGAATAATTTTACTAATGAATAAAGCGATGGTCTTTAAACGTAAGTAAAACTAAATGATAATTTACGTGCTTAATTTTTATCAAAGTTTCTACTCTCAATTCTATCGAGATAGAGTGGAGTAACAAGTTCGTTCCACTCCTAGTGCTCTTGCATGGAATGTTTCCTAATCTAATTAGTCGGTCTTAAGTCTAATGAGAGTTTTACGAAGGGGAATTAGACTACGATGCAACTACCCACGAAATGCAACTAGTCGACGATGAGAATAACTAAGGGAATGCTACGTTGATTCTATGATAAGGAGTTAGAGGGGGATTGATTCCACCTTAACTCGACTTAATCCTATTAACGATCTAATCGTCATAATCCGAATTGAATCGCCTTTCGGAGAACAAGTGGTTATTCCTAATCCCTAATTACACATGGCATTCCTACCAATTCATAACTAGCATGTGAACGATTAAACCCATTCTCATGGTGAACTAATCGCTTTCTAGAGTGGAAAGGAAATTACGAATTTATTCTACGATATTCGAATCAAGCTTTCATCAAGGCTTCTCAACCCCTCAAATGGAGGTTTAGCCGAGAATCATTACGCTAATCATTTTCGATTACATTTAAACTAAACATGATATAAAGAATTAAAATTTACTTAATTAAACAATAATGAAATCTAATTTAATGACTCAAATGAAATAAAGACAGAAATTGAAATTAGATCTAGGAATGAAAATGACAAAATCGAAATTGATAAAAATACTACTTTATTGATCTAATCAAAATGAAGAACAAGATTCAAAGGTTTAATCTAATACAATAATTGAAATGGAACTAAACTTAATTAATCTACATGAAAAAACTAGATCTAGAATTCATTAATGGAGGCTAACTAATCTAATCTATTTCTAGGTCTAACTATCTACTATTATTTACCTAATCTTCTACCATTAACAAAGAGCTAAGCTTTTGTTTTTATACATTCAGATCCAAAAATCGTGCATGGACTTGGAGCCATGTTTTGGGCCAGAGAATCAGGCCCAAAACCCAATTCTTTCAGTCCAAAAAGGCCTCTTCAGCTGCAGTTAGCTTCAACAGACTTTCCGTCTACTTTTGCTCCTCTGATTGGGTCAAGGCTTAGACCATTGGAAAGATCTTTCCGAACCGGTCGTTTTGACATAAGGTAGGCCCCATTCCGAGGTCTGAGTCCAAAGATATGTCCTTCGAAGTTCTCACGACTTTGTGTCTTTGCTTTCGCCCGCGTCGACTTTTCACCTTTGACCGGGCTTTTAGAAAGGCTTTGTCTTCTTGAAACTTGGCCTTTAATCATGGAACTCCTTAGTAACCGACCTTTGCTCCTTTATCTCGCTAAATTGGCATATTTCTCGCATAATGGACTTTGAAACCCGAATGCATAAAAACACGTCGGTGTTAACTTAACTCTTAATTATTACTCACATAATTGGTCTAAAAGTATGAATGTTAAAGGGTTAAAACTACAGTTTTGGGCTCTTATCACTATGCGTAAGGTTCGTCGCACTGATCGTCGGGGCAGCTCACTCATCGCATTCGGAGTCCTGGTTCAAGAGATATGAGCTTTTAAGTTTGACGCTTTTTACGTACGTAATCCCGCTTTTGACCGGATTCTCATCGCTTTGAGTCTTTGGGCTTTAGTCCGATTTTATTGGGCTTCACGTGGGCTTAATCGAAAAGTTTCTGTATACTCCCTATTTCGTGCTTAAATGCTGGCTTTATCATCATTTTTATGTTAGTTGCTCCAACCTGCAAAAGCATGAAAATGCGATTATTTCCTGATTATTAAACACATAATTAACCAAATTGCTGTCTCTATGGGGTATAATATCACAGTTTTGGGTGCTTATCAATATGCCTCGCAGAGAATCAAATTACAAAAGAAAACCAGAAAAATTGTTTAGAAAGCACATGCATAGAAGAAGGAAACTAGAAAAATTGTTCAGAAAACACGTGCATAGAAGAAACACCATGGTGTCGTGAGTATCTCACTACAAAGTAACTACTCACAAAAGAAATAAATATGCATCTTTCTAGTAGGATTTTGGAACATGTTATCCAAATCAAGGACATAAAGGTTCATATAATATTTACATGTTCGGTCTATTATGAGGTGGAACAATGGAACATAGTAAGTTTTTACTTGAACATTGAATGACAATTCTACTTTCTAGAATTGTACCCAATATCTTTTCCTCGGATACATGTTCTTGATACCCACAAAGATTCAATACATACACTTGTAAAATATTCATTGATAAAAAACTGTCGTGAAAATATGAACCCTGACACGATTAAAAATAAACAAACAAGAAATATCTTGACTCTAACAAAAAATCCTATAGATCCTAAAATAATTACAGAGTGTCATTTTTTCTAGGTTTTCGAGGCTTGAACAAATTCTGAATTTAAAAATAAAGATGTCTGGTTATATGTTGTTTAGTTTCTTCTCTATCCTACATATTACTATTTCTGGTGCAAAAGATAACACCGGGTCGGTCGGTCAAGGCTTTGTCGTGAATTTATTCCCCAACCGAGAGAAAAATAAACAAACAAGTTTATGCATCTAACCAATTTATAGAGGCAATTTATTGTAGAACGTGAATTTTTTTTCCTTAATATGGGAATCAAATTACATCAGAATGGTCCATTAGAACTTTAAAGTAAAGAGTAGTCTTACTTAAATTTAGATATTAGAGTTTAGCCTTACTTGTAAGTTACATATTAGAGTTTAGTCCTACTTGTAAGCACGTGTGACGCACGCTCAAAAGAACAAACAACATGACCACAATTACCTCAGTTGACTGACGGTCAGGTAACAAAAGTAGGACCAAAAACTAATATTTCCGCATTTCTGGACCAAAATCTAATTTCATAGTAATAGTAGGATCAATGTCTAAAAAGCCCCAACCCAATTACCTCATTTCAGTTGTATATACCTCGTTTTAAGTCAGTTTTGGGCGTATGAATAGTCAAATCGAAGAGTTTTTCGGGCCCAATAATGAAGTAGATGGACTTGGATTTCAGTTTGATCATGTTTGGATTTCTGAACTTTGCTATTGGAATTTTCTTTTCTACTATTATCATGTTATTTAATAGAATTGAATAATAGCATGTTCCAAACATTTGAAAATTAGCAATCTAAACCATGAAACTTGGGTAAAGTTCAACCGCTACCTAGGTGGCCTCTTTCATAGAAAATTTATTTGGGTTTAATGGCAAAGTTTATTGGATTGTATATGGTTGCGTCTTAATCTATGCAAGTAATAATCAACCCAAAGGAAGTTTATTATTTTGGCCGAATTAATGACGGTATAAGGTAGTTAATATATGTAAAATAAATTTAGGAGTTACTTATGCATTCAATAGTCGGCCCTAAGGAAGACTTATTGTTTGGCCAAGCCTAACTTGTTTTACATATGTCGATTAGCCTTATGTGTTTAGAGAGAACCACTTACACGTTAAATGCTTGTCCAAAGACTTGAATTATAATGGTGTGTTAGGTTTCCCATTAAGGCCCACTACTAAAGTTTTATAAATATTTTCTATCTTGTTATTTGTCTACTTGATTATTATTTTTCATTTAGACTAATGAATGCATGATAATATTCCAGTTTATTATTGTCAATGCATTTTAATAGATGACATATATAGTAATGTGAGATATATCTTTTGTGTTATGCTTCAACGAATGCATATTCTATATTTGCCAATTTGAATAACAACTTAGTTCTTAGTTGTTCCAACTTTGCTAATAGCAAGAACATCTTATAATCGTTCTTGGATGTATGGTTTTGGGATTATGCCATGCATGTTGGTGTGCCTTCTAAGCTTTACTGATACTAATTTTGCCTATGAAAGGCTACCTAGGAAAATTGGGAGCGCTCTAATAGTCTTAGTCTTATGATAATGAAGTACTCTGTTTTTGAATTCTTTGTGCAATGCCTAAGATAGAATATGCCAAGAAATTCTTAAGTTAAGCTACATTCCGATGTTGCATTGGAAAAAAAGTGGAGGCAAGTACGCTTCTTAGTAAACTTGTCACCTTGCGGTATACTGGAATATGAATTTTTAGAGAGCACGTTATGAAAATGTTTAATCTTGTTGCTAAATTGAGGACACTAAAATTGGAGTTTCTGATTATCTCCATGTGCACCTCATTCTTATTTCTCTTTTAATACAATTTGGTCCCATTGAGATGAAGTATAATACTTGAAGGAATTTAGTGAGTTCACTACTCAATATGTGCAATAAGAGAAATGTTGAAACTAGATAAGACTAAAAGTGTTCACTTGGTAACTTTATGGAATGACAATTCGGGCACTGAGAAAAGAAAATGGAATAATAAGGGTAAAAATATTGCAAATAATGTGACTTCTCAGGTAAATGTACGTGCAAGATAAACTTGATAAGGTTATCTTCTGTTACTTTTACAAGAAACATGCAAGTCACATTTTATAAAGATTGTCCAAAATATCATAAGTGACTCGCAAAGAAAGGTAATGAATTTAAGCTTTGTTTGTTTTAAATTTAATCTAGCTGAAGCACCATCTAAGTCATAGTGGATAGATAAAGTTGCAACTATTCACATTAGTGTTTTCATGCAAAGTTGCTTAAGGAGCCGAAAGCCCAATGATACCCAAAGGTTTCATTTTCATGGGAAATAATGACAATAAAGATTGTGTTGAGGACATTATTGTGTTTAGAATATAAGTAAGGCTTTTGTTTGGATTTTAATGGGACTATTAAGTAACTTCAATTTCTTTTTAGAACAAATCTAGTTATACTTGTTCTTTTGGAAAAAAGAATTCTTAGTCTCAGCAAAAATTTAAAATTTCTCTAGTACATGCTTTACGGATAATCTATATGTAAGTTAGACTTGGATGCCTCTCACTTAAGGTCAAAAGAAACTTTGCATGTTATTAACTATGATACTAAATGTAGATTAATTAATAAGAACTCCTTTACATTATGACACGAGCATTTGGGTAATATCTCTAAGTTGATAATTGAAAAACATGTGTCAAAATTGAGTTCTTGGTCCCTTTGATTTTCCAGACTTTTAAAGTTTGTATTGAATGAGTAAAAAGGGAAAACAAACAAACATACAAAAGTTTGGCGCCAAAAAGAGAATTTTAGGCATCTTAGATTTGTTAAAGATATATCGCTATTTGTGGTTCATTCCCTACGGTTTCATGGAATGGTCAATGGTATTATATCACTTTTATAGATGAATTTTTCTATGGGTATCCATGCTTAATTCGTGAAAAATCAGTCATTGGATGTGTTGAAGGCCTATAAAGTTAAACCATCAAACCGACCGAAATGGTAAATATTATGGTCGGTATGTTGAATCAGGCCAACATCCAGGACTATTTGCGAGATACTTGATGGAATGTGACATTGTTCTTTAGTACACCTTGTCAAGGATGTCGTGTCAAAATGGTGTATTTGAGATGAAATTAGACCTTAAAATGACAGAGTTTTTACAGGGGAAACCTTAAAGACTGCAACAGACAGCCATAGTCGAGTATCTAGTAAAGCAGTAACTAAATTATGGATTGGAAAGAAACCCATTATAAGGGATTTACATATTTGAGGTTGTCCAGCTAAGGCTAGGCCTTACAGGCTTAATAAATGGAAACTAGACTCAAGAACTATTAGTTACAACTTTATTAGCTATTCGGAAAGGTACAAGGGGTTCAAGTTTTATTTTCCTTGTTCAAATATCCTATTTATTTGTGATGGATGATAAGAAAGTTTTGATAGATTTAAAAATAATGTTTCTACAATACTAAAATATGCATATCAATCAATAATAATATTTTCTAAACATGTTGATATAGAGAAGAAATCGTGTTCTCCACTCTTGCTTGCACGTACTTAACACGAATTTAGACTAACTAAACTAATTCACTAATGAGAGAGTAATATTTTAGACCATGAAAACAGTAAATAAATATGCTAAAACAGTGATTTAAAACTATGAGAAATATAATAGAGAGGAGTAATAAATCTACCTAATGATTAGTTTCATGCAAGGATCAAATTATTCATTGAAAAATGATCGTTTTTAGGGTTTCACGCAATGATCTAACCTAAAGCCTTAAACTTTATTATCCCTAGCAACAACCTACATCTCTATAGTCATTATTACTAGCATGTATGATTACTACAACCAAATCTCTCGACTTAATCATAACAATCCCTAGTTTAATTTATTATATGCTTATTTTGGAAGTCATACAAGAAACTAAACTCATTTAAACACATGCACAATTAAATAATTCTACTTAACAATCTATTCCTCATTAGGTTTTATAATCACTCCCTTTAATGGGGGGATTAGCCTAATATCATTGGATTAATTAAACTAAGACAATAATGTAAAGACAAGAATTGAATATAAAACTAAAGGCTTTTATTGAATAAGGTTTTAATGGAGGCTACACTACAACTAAACTACTTAACTAAACCTAAACTAAACTAAAGAGGGAGAGAGAGAGATAACCCTAATTTACAACTAAACTAAAGAGGGAAGTAGCAAAGTTTTGTTTAGCCTCGACCCTCTTTATATAGAAGAGGGTTAGAGTTACATTTTCGTGCATGGGCCAAAAAGGGACCTTGGGTCTTTCAAATGAGCCCAAAGTCCATTAGGTTAAGTCTAAAACAGCCACAACTGTTGAAAATTACTTCAGTACCCTTTTCGCCCACTTTTACAGCTCTGATTGGGGAAAATCTAGGTCCATTGGAAATCTTATTTCGAGCCGGTCGTTTTGACATGAGTTTATGACTATTTAGTACTACGAACTTTCCTTTTTTTTTCCTAAATGGTACTCGAACTTTCTTTCTCGTCTATTCTTACCACGGTTTCAATTTGTTTCAATTTAGTACATCAGTTAATTTTCCATCCAATTTCACTAAAAGCGTTAGCACTATTCACGTTAGTACTATTCACACATCATTATTCACATGACCAGTGTTTTCACTATTCACGTGAATAGTGTTTTTCAAAAAATGCAAATTTTGAAAAACAAAAAAAGACTAGTCACATGAACAGTGTTTTTAAAAGAATCTTTAAAATTAATTCTTTAATGAAAAATAATAAAAAAACACTGTTCATGTGATCGGGTGTCAAATGTTTATTATATCGCATACCATTTATAATAAATTTCATTCTACCTCTGAGATTCAATCATGAAAAAGCCATAGTTTTCATGTTGGCGCACTTGATGGAACGAACATCTAAGTGCCGACTAAGTCTCATTCCGTTCCAGAAGTCTTGTTCTGGCCCCCGGGGCGCAGGAGCGCACTTCCTTTACCCTGGGGAGGGGGTATTGAATCATTCATTCATTGGATATGTCTTCTTCCGTGATCCGTCTCATGTCAACTCTAATAAGTTATCAAAAGGCCTACTTTACAAAAGGAACGCCGCTTCCTGTGGGAACCTTGCAACCTTGCGGTTCCGAATCGGCCGCGTAACGGTCCCACCGTAACCTTCAACCAACCCTTTTCAACAATGAACGAGTCTAAGGTTACGTATTGTTCGCCAACTTTGATAGGCATAGCATTGCAAGCAAATAGAAAGCAGAGCTTACCTTTAGTTTCTATTAGAGTTCGCGAGCTTGTTGTAGTCGGTCCTAAACTCAAACTAAAGAACCTTGTCAGCCGACTTGCTATATCCCCGCGTCCTTGCACGGCTCGTTCTTCGAGCCTTCCTTCCCCTCTCCCGCTCTACCGTCCAAAACAGGTCGTATGGAGTATAGCCAAGTAGTAAGGCATCGGTTTTGGTACCGCATGCAAAGGTTCGAATCCTTTTACTCCAGATTATGAACACCCGATCGGATCTATCAAGAACGAGCCGACGACTACAGGGGAAGCGACCGACTGCGATCATCGAGCCCAAATTTTGTAGCAAGCCAAAAGTGTGATTTGAGCCTACTTTGCTAAGAGAAGAGAGAGAAGGAAAAGATAGACGGAAGAAAGCATTCCAACCCGAGACATAAACAAAGACAAGGAGAATCTTTCTAAAAGAGACTCTCTAAAAGACCCCATGTACAAATAAACATAAAGGATCTGTTTTGACATGAAATGGATATATCCATATATCTCAATCATATTTATGAGATGATAAAATATGGAAAAAGCTATACCAAGAATTGGTTCACGAGAAATGCACGTATTGGTTCACGTAAAGAGTGCACGAGAATACCAAAGGGGTTATTCATGTTCAAGCAAGTTTCAATAATACCATTGTGGACTATTATGTATGTACGGGTCGTAGTTTCTTGGTCCTCTACCGGTACTTGTGGGTTCAGGGGTACAAGAAGAGGGACAACTTTTGCTTTGCTTAAACTGCAGCAGGAAACGCTATTAGTACAAGAGTGGATCAAGGTATGCAACGAGCGAAGTCATGATAAAGGTCCCGGTCTCGGAAGAGACACAACATTACAAGCTATTCAGAGAAGTGGTATACTATTAACTTTCGTGACGGGATACATTTGAGCATCGACCATATTTGTGAAACTTACTTAACAATATTTCCGATCGGGGCGTAGACAAACCGCAGTGGATATAATAGTTGTTCCAAAGGTAAAGTGAAGTCACAACAGGCTTCCTCATACCACCGACATATCGTGACGAGAGATTCCACCCAATATCCGAGCATCACTTTCTCCACGTAGAAGTCCCTTTCTTCAGGTGAGCTTACGCTCAAAATCATCCCGCACGCATAACAAATACTTGTCATCCGGACGACCACGACTCCAAAAAGAAAATACCATACCAAGGTGATAGCAATTCACTACTAACCTATATGGAAAACCTAACCAGATAGGAAACGGTAGTGGCATCTCTCCCGGCGGTAGTGGTCTCTCTCCCTAGGAAGGGGGTCCGGAAGACGATTTGACGGTCAAATAGAGGGGAAGAAAGAGAGATGTAGAGTTTGTCTGCTTTCTCCCTTGCCTTTCCTCTTTCCCTAGAACCCGACTTTCCCCGTATGGATCCACCGTCGCGGCACATGGAATCAGCATAAGGTCAAATCAAATTCAATACACCTCCTCCGAGAGCAGAACCCCAGGCATTCACAAGCTCAAGACTCCCCAAATCACTGCCTTCTTGTCTTCGACCCATTAGTGGAACTCAACTGCCCCATTCATACGTAGGTATGCCTCTTGGTTTTACATGCATCAGCCGTAGAAGCATATAGGCAAGCCTCTTTCCAAGTCTTGTCGACTCACCGGAAGCAAGAGAGTTATCCAGGGAAAGGTCGAAGTCTCTGTGACTACTTAGTCAATTTCTAGTACAAATCACAGTAGTATGAATTCTTTCTTTCTTCTCTCTTCTAGAGCAAGATGGGGGATGGATGGGAGGAAATTTGCTTATTCGCTAACCGCCCTCTCTTTGCGCTTTTTTTTTGAATCTGAATCTGTGTTCTCTTCGGCCCCTCGGGATTGACTATTCGCCTTTCCTCTTTTAGCTTATTAGCTTACTTATAGGCTTCCCTCTAACGCGCATCCCTTTTCTTGTCTTGCTTCCTAGCTTGCTCTCCTTAGGACCCTCCCCCTCTTGGCTTTATTGCATATGTGAGCTACCATAGAGCAGAGCTAGTATCCGTCCTATACCTCTGAAACTAGAGGAGCGGTGTAACATATCATATATTTATTCAAAGAAGGCAAATTCACGCATCTTTCATAGACCTATGTATTACCTATTACAGATTGCTTGAACAGGCCTGAGGCTTAAAGAAATAATGCCCGAGACTTCTTTCTTAAGTCATTCACTCAGGAAGGCCCGAAGCACCTATCGACTGTTACAGGAAAGAAGACCGATTACGAGAGTTTCCAGTTGAGAGTTGAGAGATTCCAGATAGCTTTCAGATGACAGGGGAACCTCTTTTTTTTTTAAGTGCTCAATAGCTTCAAGAAGATCATCCTGAATAATGTCCCAGAAGGGGAGGGGGGGGGGGGGGAAGGACTAACCGCTCGGGTCCATAAAGGGAGCAGCAAGAGCCTTTTTCTAGGGCTTTTGGGAGACGATGTAGTGACATCTTCTTCGGATTCGGAGTCACCCTTTTTTATTCTGATCCTAGTCGTTCATACAGCTACTCCCCGAAAATGCTGTTTGTTGGGGGCCAAAAGCAACGGTTCCTAAAGGCTTACTAGCAGTCCCGACAGGGGAGTCAAGGAGGGAGGAAGGAAAGGAGATGCTGTTTAAATAGATAATCCAATATAGCTGGAGTTTGATTTAAAAGTGAGTGTTATCCGGGAATTGGTGTTCAAGTCCAACGATGTAAGTCGAAGAAATCATTCCATAAATCGTTTAAAACAAATAGTGAGTCCTAAACCTTGGAATTGGGTTTGGGATCGATAGACTTACCGCGCACAGTGCCCGCCCAGGATACAGTCTTAGCTTGGCTTGAGAAGCTGAGTTGCCGGTTTGACGATTCACTCGGCCGGTTTGAATCAGAGCAGACTCGGGGCCTCTTTTCTCTTGCGCTAAAGCAGCTGCATCTCATTTGGCTGTCCTACTCTCGTCCCCGCCGAGATCGGAATGGGTCGAAAATAAACCGGCCTTTGAAGATCACCCACTTTAACAATGCGCGATGTTGGAATGCCTTTTCCTACTGGGGTTTCAATCTTCATTTTGGCCTCAACAAGATCATCCAGGTTGAATGTCTCTTCATCAATAGCTACCAGGGAAAAAAGCTTGACACCACTTCGCTTCAGGAAGTGGAATCCCAACAGTGAACATGCAGACCACTGATACCAATCCATTGTCTGAGAGTCCCCAGGGGAAAGGTGGCGCAATCCGGCCACCATTTCAGAAGCTGAACTGTAGTACGGCCCACATGCATGAACTCTTGAGACAAAGCTCGGCGAGAGCATCATCCTTATCCACCAATCCCAATTGGCATCCCAGTACAAACGGAGAGCATCCAAAACTTCCTTATATTCGACCATGTCACATAACGGTTCCGCTATAAGGCAGGACCCCAGACATAAGAGTGCACAACATCAAAAAGAGAAGAAGAAACAGACGTCGTACTAGAGGGATAAGGTAGGGCCAACAGTTTTCCCAGTTTACAGGCCATACATGGAGACAACTCCGACACAGGGACACTACCTAGGACACCACTACGAACTAAAGTACTCAAACGATCACGAGACAGATGACCAAGCCGACGATGTCATAGATTATCCAAAGAAGAAGAGGAAGACACACCCACGCAAGCAAATCCAGTAGCAGAAGAAGGCAGATGGAGACAGTCCATCTAATTAAGCCCCCCACGCTTACAACCGCAAGAAAAACCACTTTTTTAATACCCACGCCATACTATACTGCGAGACTGGCTCCATACCGGATACAACAAGTACCCGAGTTCAGTATGAGTTCGGATTGAGGAGATTGTTTGATGCCCATTTGGGGTATTCTGTTTGTGTTCCGTGAAGGGCAAGGCCAGATTCTCTAAAAGAAGGCACTGAAACAAGAAACGTCCATTCGACTCCATCTGTTTTCATACCGAATTTGGGTATCCGGGTGGTGAAGAGGAGCAGGAAGGCGGTCCTCCCCCGAAGGGGTAACCAGAACCCCACTATGGAAAAAAATATATAGTTGAAGAAAGCTAGCCAATACTTTACCTAAAGCTAAAAGACTCAAGGAAGGATTAAAGGCAGGTCTTACAGATCCTATTGTACCAGTTCTTGACTACCGAGCTAAGAAAGAACATCTACTAGAACAGATAGGCTCTTAGACAAGGTCAGCTCTAACCCTATTCTTTCCTCACGTAAGGAATAGCGGGCTGTTAGAGATAGCTACCTGAAAGAGCTTCGATAGCTTCTCTTTAGCAAAGCCCTACAAGGGTTAAATAAAGGCACCGTCATGAGCCAACTGTAAAAAAAAGGGTGCGCAACTTCTATGCATTAGTAGTAGTAGTGCCAGTCATCATCATCATTAGTCATTCCATTCAGAGCTAGTAATTAGGGGCACATCCATTCGCCTTCTTACTCGGCGGACAAGGGCAAAGGATTGCGCTTAATGATTGGTTATGAACGGGTGCACTAATAGTTATTTCATTTACTAGAATTGCTCTTCCGGTGCGAATAGGCTCTGGCTTTCAAACGTCGAATGAACTCTGCTCCTACTCCCATCTATTTATATTATGCCTACGCATGGACTCCTATCTAGCTACCTACCTCATTGGTCTACCTTCTTAAAACTCGATGAAGGCAGCACCAGCTTTGTGTGGGAGATATATTTGCAGGGAAGGGAAAGAATAACAAGGAAGCGTCCATCTATTTCGTCAAAATCTGGGGCGGAGTAAGCTCCAAATCCTAGTCTATTGGGTGAATATGCACTCCTCGCTTAGAGCAACCTTCTCTGCATTCCCCGCCTCCTTTGAAGTGAATGACCAACCTAGCTCGTGTATGGAAGGAATATGGCCCACTCCTCATTTTCATTGTTCGAACCCGAAGATGGGAGTACCTAGCCATCTGCTCCCAACTATACATCTCACTCTCCTTCCCCTCAGTTACATGACAGTGGACCGTATTCCTATCTTTCTCAACCTGCCCTGGCTATTGTAAGAATGACATAAGAGAGCAACCTGCCCGAACTCGCCTCTACTCCACAATGACAGAGGGAACTAGTATCTGACGAAGGTCAATTACGGGGTCTGTCTGATTACTCGGCTTGTACCACAAGGACAGTCTGGTCGTTAGCTCCTCGATCATACTCTACCTTCAGCTGTGCTTCTTTCCATTAGTATGATCAACTTTCATGATCCGAGCCCAGCTTGAAGCCTTATGTTATAAGCTCTTTCCCATATACGGGTATTTAAACCCTCAATCTCTACCCTTTTTTTCCTCGATGCTGCTTACCTCTTGCTATCGGTCTGGACCTGATTCGACACTATTCATTCAAAGCAATTAGCTCGTCGCCTGGCTTTGAAAGCTAACAACAAGACACGCCAGCTCTTTGCTTTTCTGCCTTACGCTAGCGCTATGCCGTTAAGTGTAATTGAACTTAACTAGAAAATAGGGGAGCCCCACGATTTGATTGTTTTCTTGCTTGCATTGCAGGCTTAGCAGCCGCCGCCTATTATGGTGGAGGAAATGCGAACCTCCTCCTTATGATAAATGCTCATGTATAGCGTTACAAACCGCTTAGAAATACCAATCTTGTTCTTGAATATCCATACGAATCTTTTCACAGAGAGCTCTTTCCGTGGAAACACATTCATTCTTATTATGAAGATTACTACGAAGAAGAAGGAGAAACATGTTCTTATTACAAGTAGTGCTACGACGGGTAGTTCGCAGATGAGCTAATTGTTCTATCTTACTTGGTGTGGCTTACACCATTCATTAGCGGGATGTTTCTCTCTCTACCTAAGCAACTAGCGGAATCAATATCATACTACTTGGCCTCAAAAAGACCATTAAACGACCAGAGACCTGACTGACTTAACTGAACTCGGAGAAGCAGGTAAAGCTCACTGTAGAAGCAACACGTTGCTACATGCATTGGTTTTACTCAATAACTGCTTGAAGTAGACAATCACACGGTTTATACATGAAATGCACCATCTATCATCAGAGTCCTAAAACTAAGATTTCTCATTGTATAAATGGGCTTCTAGCTCGTAAAGTGCTTTTCTAATAACCTCCTGTTGTCGGTCTCCGGCGTTGAGTCTATCCGAAAGCTGACATTGAACTCAGAAAAAAGCAAGCTAAGCGACTCTGATTTTCAATATTATTTGCTTAACACACCTATATTGACTATCAGAGCGGCTTCTTATGCCTAAGTCAAGTACAACAGAATTAGGAAAGCCGAAGGTCAAGAACTAAGGTTATTTCTATTTCCGGAAGTTAAAACACATTGATCCAATAAATTTCAAAATATTATGTGTAAATGGTGTGTTATTTTTGAGGGTGTAGCGATAACCAAAGCTGACTGTGCTATAAACTCAAGATGTTGTATAGGCAACTGGCCTTAGAGTAGTGTATCGAACTACAAGACAGGAGCGACCCATTCGGGAAAATAATTCAATGAAAAGGCCCTATTCTATAAGGGGACAAAACTAAAAAGGACAAAATTCCGAAATAATGAACCAAAAAACCCACCCGCATTTCAAAAACACTCTTAAGGACAATAGTTGACTTTTGTCCGAAAAAGACAATAGTACCCTGATATGCACGGTGGGGTGCATACCACCTTAGTATGCTATCTTAGTATGCACAAACATCAATGCATACCAAACATCACAAAGAAAATGTTATGCAAGTGTCATTGCATACTACCTCTTGAATCGAGGGTATGCACAAACGTCGATGAATACCAAACATCACAAAGAAAAATGGTATGCACAAGTGTCGGTGCATACTACTTCTTGGTATCGCGAGATATGCATTGTAAATACTACTTCTTAATATGTGAGATATGCACAAACATCGATTGCAAACCAAACCTCGCATGAATTTGATTGTGGAAATGTATGTTGGCCAAATGGATGAAATTGTTAGTTGCAACTTTCAAGTGCCACTGATGTATGTTTTTGTTGGATAATGAATTTAAGTTGAAAACAAGTACTTTTTTAATGAATGTTACAATCTTTGGTTTACATTATATATTTTTCTTTTAATGAATTTAATTCATGCAATTGAATATAGTATAAGTATTAATTGTGCATTAACCAAGTTTACATGCTGTGGTTTTGTACAAAACAAACAAACAAAAATCTCTGGTGCATACCATGTCAGTGTAGGATACATTGTTTCTGAATTAACTGGTAATGTTTCAACCACACTACTTGTCTCTCCTTATGGATTTGCTTCAATGCAGCTTGAGATGGTTGTGTGTATGTATTGTGGTAGCTGACAATTAGTTTTTGTTGATGAACTACCACCACCAAAAGGTAAAACCAAGACCCAAAAGAGGGTATGCACCAAAGTCCGCATGCCTATGCATACCCTCTCACATACAAAAATAATGTGGACTGACAGGAGATGAAATTCCAGGATAGATACGTAAACAAGAAAATGGAACCAACAAACTAAAATAAACTTTTATTGAATTCTGACAGAATATCCAATAGAGAATCATGTATGTTTACTTGAATGTATGTGCAACTTCCTATGTTTCTTCGACATTGGAAAAAAATAATTGCAACATCAGAATGCCTCACTCCTTTCTCCCTCATTCCACTGCCCCTCATTCTTTTGGTCTGCATTCTTTTTCCCAGTGCAAGTCTTGCGATTGTGGTGGTCCGTCGAATGACATTTTCGGCACTTATGACGTTTGTTGCGCATTGCACCCGTATTCTCAATTCTCTTAAAACATGGTCTACCAGGACCCCTCTTGACATTTGGTGGTAGCACACTAAAATCCATAGCACTGCAAAATCAACCAACCACATCATTAAAAAAATGTGGTATGCACAGTTGTTAGTGCATACTCAAAAAGTTAGATCCATAATGAATCGAACAAAAAAAACATCGAATCAAATCAAAATAAACATATATTAATAAAATAGTTAACAAAAACAAACATTAAAAAAACCTTCTAATTCAACAAACAAATAAAATAAATCAAAACAAACATCGAATCGAATCAATTTCAATTTGAATAATAAAGTTGAGACAAACCTTCAAATCGAATAAAATGAAATATAGAATCTCTAGATTCAGCTTTAATCTTCAATCGAAAACGATTGATCTTGTGTTTCCTTTTTGCTTAGTTTCTAGTTCAAATGAATGATGACTTATATACTTCTTAAACATAGAAGGGTATAATTGGATATTAAAAAAAAAAAAAAAGTCAAGTCAACATGGACTTGTCCTTTTGAATGATTAAAACCAAAACCAGTTTATTAGTGATTATGACGCCTAACTTGTCCTAACCAATGATTTGTAAATCGGCGGGTTTTATCGATAAAACTGGAATTAGGGCCTTTTGGCTTATTTCTTGATTCTATAAAGCACAGGTATTTACAAGGACTGCTACGTGGGGTAAGCATCTCCGCCAATGTGAGCTCTTACTCTTATAAACTAGGGTTCATACCATACTCAAATAAAAATAGATGTTTCTTCTCGAAGGAAGCATGCCCCTCTTCCAAAAAGACGGATGTACCCTCTAGGATGCTGTTACGAAGTCCTTATTCTGATTGATGATCGGATGTGACACAAAGAAATGGGTGGGTGGCTATGCCAATTTGTGTACCTTTACTTTCTCTTTGGAAGGGACAGCCGATTGAAGACTTAAAGAACCGATCTGAGGCTTTTCCTGAGCCAAGCCTTCCTTACCGCTCCCACAGATATACAGATAAGATATATAGGGTGAGCTTTACATTTGCCTCAGCACTTCCCCTTTCAAAATAGGATTCAATCCAGCAGAAGAGAACCAAGTGGCTATCCTAGTTTATTAGTCTGAAAGTAAGCCCCTTCTATGTAGCCATGGATAGAGCGCTTTCCTACTTTGCTGCCCAGTGAGGCTAGCTTTCTTTAAGAAGCTTCTCCTTCAGGTGTACAGTATAAGTAAGTAGGGCTCTCTTGTAGCTTTCTTCCCAGCCCTTCCCTTTTCTGCTAGGAGAGGAAGATTGATCAAACTTTCCAAGGGGATAGGAACGTACTGAATCAACGGGCAGGCAGACAGGACTTTAGTGAACGAGCAATCTCCAATTCTCGCTAATCACTCTACTCCTCCTGCGAACCATTGATAAGCCAGCCAAGCTTGTTTGTTTAGTTTGGTTTTCTCTTTCTCTGAGTAATGCCCTAAGGTTTGATATCCGGGGTCTAAAAATGAGCTAAGCGTCGAGCAAAGAACCGTACCAAGGTGAGTACAGGGATGTGGTGAAGCATACCGAGAGAAAAAGCACTGAAATGAACCATATCGAGCACAGGTCTCACTCTACAAGTTCAGTTCGATGAGCACCTATCGGACCTGTGAAAGTCTCGTTTTTGACTAAATTAAGAAAAACGGGCTTTGCTGTGCTTGCACATGTACTCAGGCACCGGATAGGTATGCAATCACATCTCGGTCTCTCCTCTTTCTTGTTAGTCCTTGGCTCGGGATGGCCCTTTCGGATTAGCTTGTCTTCCTAGCTGCCTTTCATTCCCCTGCCTTATGACTATCATACATAGAAGAATGATTGGCAAAGCACTCGACCAAAGCCCTTAGCTTCTAACTTCATTCATTCGAAAGGTCGATCATAGCTGGAATTTAGGAGCAAATCCCCAGAAAGCCTCTTTAAAGGCCATCTTGATTAGTCCAAAAGGATGGATGTTCATTCGCTTCAATGGCTTAAAAAAAAAAAAAAAAAAAAAAAGTTCACGTGAATAGTGATGTATGAATAGTACTAATGTGAATAGTGCTGTGTGAATAGTGTTAACGCCGTTAGTGAAATTGGACGAAATTGGATGGAAAATTAGCTGAGGTACTAAATTGAAACAAATTGAAACTTCATGGTACGAATAGGCGAGAAACAAAGTTCGGGTACCATTTAGGAAAAAATGTGAAAGTTCGTGGTACTAAATAATTATTATTTCTTTTGATATAAAGTAGGCACAATTCCGAGGCCCGAGTCTAAAGATACACTCATTTGAAGTTCTGTTGACTTTTCTGTTCTTTTTCTACCCGAATTGACTTTGACTTCCCAGCTTTGACTGAGCTTGAAAATGTTTTTTCTTCTTGATTCTTGGGCTTTAAACATATAACTCTTCTAGTAATCATCTTGACTCGTTTTCCATGCAAAATGATATATTTAAGCACATAAACAGCTTCAAGACCTGAAATACACAAAAGCACGTAAACAATACTAACTCTTATTTATTATAAATATAATTGGCCTAAATAGAATACTATTAAGGGGTTTAAACTACACTTTTGGGTGCTTATCAACCACCCCCAAACAACATTTTACTTGTCCTCAAGCAAAGATGAGAAATAAAAACAGATAAGTGGCAAAAAATGTGGTCCTAACTAATATCGTTTCGCAGAGTGCGATTGCATTGACCATATGCAATAAGGCCTTAAACCACTAGGAATTTCCTAGTGTACGAGTTATAGCCTCGTGAGAGTTTTCCAGAGAAAATACTCACAAACTTTATTTATACTACACCGACTAAGAAATAAAAGTAATTGTCCCATAATTTTATCTCAAAATCTATACATCTCACTAGCAGTTAAACAAGGATCATCAATCTAACTCATAAATTAATACATGCATAATAATCAAATCATATTAAGATAGATAAACAACTATACAATGAACTATGTTATGAAATGCAATGGCAGGTCCGTTTTTAAAACTTTTGGGTAGCGTACCTAAGTAGGTTATCACAAGGAATGTGTCGAGACACATAACACTCTGATTTTTCCAGTCAAGTTTGCTAACTCCAGTGTGCAGTAGGCACACGTTTCCTCACAATCTCAATGAAAATCCAAGGAAGCCAAGGTCGATCAAACACATTTACCACTAACTATCATACCAATTTATTCCTAATTGAGTTAGAGGTCTTTATTAGGTGATATGGGGCATATATGTTGGTTAAAGAAGGAAGGAAATGGATATTTAAAAAGACAAGTCATGAGATAATGGGGTCTTCATAATATGTAACTAGAGAAAACCTTGTTTTTACTTTGCTTCAACACTTTGTTTCCATCCTTAGACCTTTTGTTTTGGCTTTTGACTAATTTGATTATGTTTTTGGAGTTCTAACTTTTTATTTTATTTCTATTTCTATTTTTCTTTTCTTTGGATGGAAACTTTTTTTTTTTTTTTTTTTTTTTTTGAAGCAACTAACTAATTTTTATTTACACAGGTTTTTATCTTCTTTTTTCTCCACTCATTCTATTTCTCAGACTTATCTAGATAAGTAGGATATATATATATATATATATATATATAGTTTTATTGGGTAAAGGATTTGTGGTTTGTGAAAAGGCTAATGAAAGGCTCAGTGGGGCGACTATCGGAAAATATACTTAGGTCAGAATTTCTGGCTAGATTGATCCAAAGAGGGCCTAAATTCTCACTTAAGATATGATATGGTGATCAAGCATGTGGATGTGTGATTTCTCTATTCAGAATTTACTTCTCTCTTGTGTCATTATTTAGATATTTCACTCATATGAGACTTTTAGGCTAGATTCTCATAGGATATGTCTTAAGTACTCTAACCTATAAGTCTTAGAAAAATACTGCCAAGTACAATCATAGATGCTTATGCAAGATGTTCATGAAAAGATACAATGACTATTACCTACATATTAATCTAAGTTTCAAAAATTAAATCCTAATTCAAGTACTACGTGAGATTTCTAGACTAATATCATAATGGAAAAGGGAACAATACCATCATCACTAAGTGCATAATATAAACTATATTTATGATTTTTTTTACTTTTCTAATTTTTATACGACAAATAATAATACGTAATATACAATCTAATATGTGCTTAAACATTTACAACATGTTTCCGTATAAAGAATCATGCTTTGTCTCCAAAGTATGGAATGAAAATAAAGTATAGAGAGTACCATAAAAACTGTGCTTGTAAATGGGAGCACCTGAAAAAGAAAGTTAATCTATACTAATATAAAGAAATAAAAACATATGCAACTCCAATATGAGTTCCTCCCGTTATTGGGATAACATGAAATAAATAGCGCTTGAGACATAAGCGGACTCTAACACAAATAAAATAATACCATAAGTTCACAAATCAAGCATACACATATCATGGCTCCTATATGATTCGCTTATGAAATTTAGCGAAATAGGGAAATTTTACCAAATTAAGGTACCTAATTACATTATGAAATCAATAAGGCCCATGGGTTCTATATTTCAATATTTATACATGCAATTTTAATACATGAATGTACAATGTGCTAAAATTAAATATACCACCCCCAAACAATTTGGGAGAAGGGGATTCATGAAATAAATCAATAGTACAATTAATTTACTTAACTAACTAACATTGACTCTATTGGAGTAAACATGACAGGCAAAGGGTGGAAATTTTTTTTGAAATGAAAGACCAAAATACGCCACCCCTAAACAAAATTTGAAAACCCTTTTAAGTTTGAAAATTTTTGTGGCCTATACTCCAGAAATGTGGTATGTTACAAAAAATTATATGGGTATTTTAAAGTCAGATTCCCTAGACATAATGTGGGGTCATTTTAAGTTAGATTCCCCAAGACTGTGCACACCCCCAAACAAGCAAGAACTTGGGGTGGTACATGATGGATGATGCGTGGTCAACTATAAACTAATAGCCAAAAGAGTTAGGGGTCTAGCCATAAAAGCATGATACTAAATGCACTCCCAAACAGAATGAAGTGGTATAATTGGAAGTAATCATATAGAAGAATGAATGAAAACTTATGCAACCTATCAAAGAACATATGCAAACCATCATGTTCTAGCTGTTTTAAAGAGTTAGAATGACCCAAAAGATGAACTAGTGATATTTTAGGTGAGAAAGAAATGATATATGGATCCTGATGTTTTTCATGAGGCTCAGATGATGAAAAATAAGACAAACTAGGTTTCTCACTACACTCAGTCAAAGCTTGGCTATCAACTATAGGAATGGTGGACTCATGAGATTGTATGCTAGGCAAAAACTCTTCACCGTAAGGGTTGAAAAAATTATAGAGGATCTTTGAGGCAAAAGGTTCAAGTGCAAATTTGAGGTTTTGTTGAAATGGTTAAGGAATGGATGGCTTAGTTATGGTAGATGGTTGGATTTTAGGAAGGTTGTAACTCAGGTGGATGCTGGTTGGCTGTTGGTGGATCCTCACACGCTCTTGAGAACTCTACATCTAGCTTGGCGAAATCCACAAGGTTGTGGTCATTGGCTTCATCTTTAAGAAAGTTATCTATTATTTTCTCATCTGCCAAACTAAATTGAGATTCACATTGCGCTAAAGAAGTTACTTCTTTTAATTCTTGCATATTAACTTGTTCATGCTTTAGATTAGAATTATTGATTTATATTTTCTCACTCTTGTACTTTAAAATAATATAAGGTTCCTCAATGGCATCGTTTGAATTTATTGAGTGGTCATCCAAAACAAGTCCTAAAGAGTTGTCTTCAAGAATTTCCTCACCTAGGTAAGGTGTGGAGTCAATACAATGTGTGTGTACATATTTTAACAAATAAATATATGACATGTGGCAACATCTTCTTAACGCTCGGGTATGGTCTTAGTGTGGGTAGGAAGTACCAGAACACACTTTAAATCCAAGTCCTAACTAACTTACCTCCTAGGTTCGGGAGTTAAATAAGAAGAGGAGGTTCGGAATTGGTTGGAATAGGCTTGGAGAACTGAAGGTTCAGAACTAGTTGGCCGGAATAGTAGGCTCGGAGAACCAATTCCTGACTATGAACTCCACATCCGGAGCTCAACTACTAGGTTCGGAGCAGGTTCGTGGGCTTTGGAACTAGTTGGAGTAGTAGGTTCGTATAGCCAACTCCTAACTATGAACTCCAAATCCGAACTCAACTACTAGGTTCGGAGCAGGTTCGTAGGCTTTGGAACTAGTTGGAGTAGTAGGTTCGTATAACCAACTCCTAACTATGAACTCCAAATCCGGAGCTCAATTACTAGGCTCGGAGCTCTAACTACTACTCCGAATCTAAATATGTTTTTCTGTTGTTTAAGTCAATAAAGGAGACCTATTTGACTTTGGAAACATAGGGCTTCTAGAAGAGTCAAGATGAGACTTAACAAGAGACGGTCTCCTAGTGAAACACTAATTGGGAAACCTCATCTATTCATCAAGATGATACTTAACAAGAGGTGGTCTCCTAGTTAAACACTAATTGGGAAAACTTATCTATTCTTATAAATAGAATAGTTGAACTACGTTTTGAGTTTGATTCCTATTCATAGGATACGTAGGCAGCCATTAAAGAACGTGGTTCAACTCATCATCTTCTACATCTCTTCTTCTTCTTGATCCAATACTTCTCATTGTTCTTTGATCATCAACAAAATATTTGTGTTTCTAGATTAGGAAAAATCATCACACAATTGGCGCCGTCTGTGGGGAAAAGCTATACAGAATTGATTTGATTTCTTAGTCGAAATTTTTTCGGTTCTAGGTTCTCCTACCCACCAATTTTTCTTGGGTTTGTTGTTCTTTTAAAAAAAATACTTTCTTCACTTTGATTCAAAATCATGGTTACTACAAGAGCCAATGTGAATCAAGGTAATAAGGGGAATAATGAGATCAATAACCCACATGTTACTTCTCAAAGACAATCTGAACGTAGAGGAGATCGTCGTTTTAGACAGGGTCGCGAATAAAATGAGCCTAACAACGATACTCCCCAATTTGCCATAACCAACTAAGCCGTTATGGATGCTGTGACGGCCGAACGTGGTTGGCAGGAGGCTCGTTTGTGTTTTTTCCAAAACTACTACCGCACAAAGGAGGGTCGTTCACCTCCAATGGTGTTGCCTACTGATGGAAACTTGAGGGGGTAGTTTCGGCCACCAAGTCTCGACCATGGTGAGGGTTACATCCCTATGCCTTATATCCCTTACTTCGTTGGGTATCATAGCGACCAACCAGATTCGGATTATAATCTGGAATTAGATCCAACCCGACACTCGAGTTCACACAGAACTGACTTCTCTTGGTATTCAAGTTCTCGAGGAACGAGGGATGGACGCTCGAATGTGTTTTCTCATAATCCATAACTATCAAGGTCACCCTCGGCATGAAGAAGACTTTCAGTTCCAAGGGAACCTTCATTACCTCGGAATCTCTCAGTTCCCCGATCCAGTTTTGCAAACTCCTCCACTCGATCTTGGGAACCGGAACCTCGTTATCATCGAGATGAGAACTACGAGAGTCCAGGTTTGAGGTATAACAACAAGAGAACTCCAACTCATGAACTGACTAATCTTACACAGCTCAATGCATAAATACTGGAGGAACTGCGAGGTTCGAAACCAACCAAGATGGATGAGTCAATTGTTCAGTCAGCAATCGAGGGAGACATTGGAACTCCTTTTTCATGACATGTTATGAGTGGATACATCCCCCATGATTATAAAGCACCGAAGTTCTCTAAATTTAATGGCAAAGGACATCCGGTCTCTCATGTGCTCGTTTATCGTCAAGCAATGGTGGGTCTTTCTAAGAAAGATCATTATTTGTGCCGGTATTTTGCTTCAAGTTTGACAGACTCGGCACTCATCTGGTACACGAAGCTGCCCAGGGGTAGCATTCACGAGTTTAAGGTGCTATCCATCAATTTCATTGCCAAATTCAATTGCAACCGACCTTACATTAAAACCGTTGATGCACTATTTGACATGAATATCCAAAAGGACGAGCGTATTAGGGATTTCACCAAAAGATTTAACGAAGTTCAATTGTATGTTGACAACGTTGATGAGGCCCTCGCCATTGGGGCCTTTAGAAAAGGGTTAGATCCCACTTCTGGTCTATACATGTCCTTGAAGAAAGAGAAGCCTACGAACATGACAGAGTTGCAGGCTCGGATCGATAAGTATGCGGAATTGGAAGAAGACCAATTGGATAGGGAATCTTCTCATAAAAGAGTGATAACCAGACAACCAATGTCACCTCCGCTCCTGTTGGTAGGAGCTCTGCTAGTCATTATAATGATAGGAAGTCCGAGGAACCACAGTCGGAGCACAAGTTAGTCGATAGGAATTCCTATCAAGATAAGTCCAAGAGACAGAAGACTGGTGACACATTTGAAAGTAATAGATTACCCCCACAGGATAGGGACTTTACCACTTTAACTTATCCTTATAAGGACATCTTTGAAGTTAACCAGGAACAAGATGTTCATGAAAGATAATTGTGTGATGATTTTTCCTAATCTAGAAACGTAAATATTTTGTTGATGATCAAAGAACAATGAGAAATATTGGATCAAGAAGAAGAAGAGATGTAGAAGATGATGAGTTGAACCACGTTCTTTAATGGCTGCCTACGTATCCTGTGAATAGGAATCAAACTCAAAGCGTAGTTCAACTATTCTATTTATAAGAATAGATGAGGTTTCATAATTAGTGTTTAACTAGGAGACTACCTCTTGTTAAGTATCATCTTGATGAATATATGAGGTTTCCCAATTAGTGTTTCACTAGGAGACCGTCTCTTGTTAAGTCTCATCTTGACTCTTCTAGAAGCCCTATGTTTCCCAAGTCAAATAGGTCTCCTCTATTGACTTAAACAACAGAAAAACATGTTTAGGTTCGGAGTAGTAGTTAGAGCTCTGAGCCTAGTAATTGAGCTCCGAATTTGGAGTTCATAGTTAGGAGTTGGTTATACGAACCTACTACTCCAACTAGTTCCAAAGCCTACGAACCTGCTCCGAAACCTAGTAGTTGAGTTCCGGATTTAGAGTTCATAGTTAGAAGTTGGTTATACGAGCCTACTACTCCAACTAGTTCCAAAGCCCACAAACCTGCTCCGAACCTAGTAGTTGAGCTCTAGATTTGGAGTTCATAGTCAGGAATTGGTTCTCTGAGCCTACTATTCCTGCCAACTAGTTCCGAACCTTCAGTTCTTCGAGCCTATTCCAACCAATTCCGAACCTCCTCTTCTTATTTCACTCCCGAACCTAGGAGGTGAGTTAGTTAGGAGTTGAATTTAAAGTGTGTTCTAGTACTTCCTACCCACATTAAGACCATACCCAAGCGTTAAGAAGATGTTGCCACATGTCATATATTTATTTGTTAAAATATGTACACATAGATGCCCCCCTTTTTTCTTCATGGGTTGTAACTCAAACCCTTAATGAAAAAGGGTAAAAGTGTTTGCGCACGTTGCGTAGAACCACATGAAAAACACTGAGCGATATGCCACGATTTTCTCCTTTGAATTTATGCCCAAATCTCGCATTATATCAACTCAAGGAATTGTGTTATCTAGACGCCACAACCATAACTCGAACCTTGTATATTAGGAGAGAGCAAAGAATTAAAATTAGTAAAGTCCGGACATCCCAAGTCTCCGGACTTGGACATTAGGAACTGTGAAACCTGGACCGGCCATGCCTTATGATGATCCAGACCTGGTCAGATCAACCATGCCTCACCAAGTCTACTAGGAGCTAGACTTGGGCAAATCAACGGCACATGCCTTACTGATTACCTTCCGGAACAGTTGGTCACATGACCGGACTATTGACTAATGCACCTTGACCCGGACTTGGGTTACTCATCTGGAACTGATTTATACTTGGTCTGGAATAGAAAATAAAGAAGGGAAGTCCCTTTACTTATTCATATTCACGTGCTTAAACCTTTTTCTCCTCCTGCTAGTATAGCTTCCTTTTACTGTTATTTGCTCGAATCAGCTCCTTATAACAAACTGTGGAAGCTTGTTCTAAAAAAGTGAACTTTACTTTGTCAATTCCTTAAGAGTTAAGCACCTACGCTTATTCTCTTCCTTGCTGCAAGTATCAATTTTGTTACTATTCCCGCACCTCTTTTACTTCAAGGTGCTTGCTTGTTGTTTTCGAAAGTAACTTGTTTCCACACTGTCGATTAATTCCGTCGAAGACAAAACATTGAACTTGAACTTTGGCTCCAGCAACTTATTTAATTTGTATAAAGATTCAATTTCTCTTTCTTTTGGAAACCACCATTAATGGGTTGTTGAAGCCTTTGGTTGTCACTCAACACATCTTGCATGTTTACTAATCAACGCTTTTCTCCTTGCATTAGATCGTCCTTCTTCAAGTTTGTACTAGAGGAAATTGAAGCATTGAGTGACAATAGCCACGTCATCCTCTTTAAGAACTTGAATGGTCAGTTCCAGTTTTGACAATTGATTGCATACTACCAATTTCTCGATGACCTCGCCAATCCATTTTGACTTTTTCAATTATCGAGCCAGTTCCGGATATGTCAAGTTACAATGCAATTCAGATAGATCGGGTATTGTAATTGACAATGTAGTTTCAGATTCTTCCGTCCACAAAACAGTTTCGGGTTTGTTACTCGAGAGAGTAGTACCGAACTTGGACTTCCTGTGTTCCTTATTAGCTAGGAAGTTGAAATTCCGAACGTGGAGTTCCAGACTAGCTAGGAAGTGGAGTTCCAAACTTGGACAAATTCCGAACGTGGAGTTCCTGACTAGCTAGGAAGTGAAATTAAGAACTTGGACAAGTTCCGAACGTGGAGTTCCTGACTAGCTAGGAATTGGAGTTCCGAACGTGGAGTTCCTAACTAGCTAGGAAGTGGAGTTCCGAACTTGGACAAGTTCCGAACGCGGAGTTCCTGACTAGCTAGAAAGTAGAGTTCCAAACTTGAACAAGTCCTGAATGTGGAGTTCCTGACTAGCTAGGAAGTGGAGTTCCAAACTTGGACAAGTTCCGAAAGTGGAGTTCCAGACTAGCTAGGAAGTAGAGTTTCAAACATGGAGTTCCTAACTAGCTAGGAAGTGGAGTTTCGAACTTGGACAAGTTCCGAACGTGAAGTTCTAGACTAGCTAGGAAGTGGCGTTCTTTTCTCCTTATTTGCATAAAGATGTATACACACAATGGTTAATGGGAGGGTCATGGGAAGGTAATGGTGCATGAAATTCAGGGTAGGTTTCAACTAGGTTGAATGGTTTGGTTATGGGAATAGGTTATTCTACTTGTGTGTCGATCTCTGGCAAGGTTGAAAGTTCTATGTTAGGTGAGGGGATCATGGAAATCATCTGGGCTATGCTCTGAAGCATTTTATTTTTCTGGGCCATTTGTTCCCTAAACGTTTTTTCATTGTTGGCCATTTGTTCCCTAAATGATTTTTCATTGTTGGCCATTTGTTTTGTTGAGTCGGCTACTAGTTGAGAAATTCGGTCTGGGTAAGGTGGTTATGGTTGGTATGGTGTTTGATAGTCGTTTTTTGTGGAACTCCATGAATAGTTTGGATGACTAGAAACTCTTGATTGTATGGGTTACTATGAAAGTTTGACAATTGAGGCTTATAATTATAATTATATCCTATAGTAGGCCCAAACTCTTGGTATGATGGGCACTTAGAAGCTTAATGGTAAGGACTACCACAGCATGAACACGGTGAAGAGTTTGCATAATAACCACATGATTGCTTGTCTACATAATGATAAGCTATATTGGTTTTAAAGATATATTATATGTTAATTAATATACAAAAACTCTAACTATAAATTTCTAGATAGGCAATTATTTATGCTTATACGAGAAACTAATATGGCAGGTTTATGTGTACTAGATCTTAATCTCATGCAAGTTTTAAGTCTAATAGGCAATTCCTAATAAGCATGCAAATTTTAGCCTGATTATTACTAGAAATAGAATCCTCTGATAGTAGATTCGAGGATGTATAGAGGTGTTACTTGGAGCATCCTTGCTACGCGTATAAATTGTGCCTTCAACAGCCTTGAAACGCGTCTACTAAAAACTTTTCAAACCAACAACTATGCCACTTAAGAATTGAAGGAGGTTGCCTATGCGTGCACGTTCCTTAATTACCCCAATTCTTTGAGTTTTCTAGACATCGTAAAGTATGAAATTTTTTTTATGCAATTACTAGGAGTGGTAGGGCATACAAGCACTGTACTGTACTCATGACATAATATTGCAGTTAGTATAAACAAATAAATATATTCTACTTCAAATAGGGCGCGGGTCGCGCTAAACAATAGGCTAAATTGGGCGCGGGTCGCGCTTTTTTTTATTTTTTTATTATTTTTTTTATTCTGTAAATTTAAAGGAGCACGGGGCGTGCTTAAGAATAGCGTAAATTGGGCACGGGTCACACCTAGGGTGTCATGCGTGGGGCATGCTATGTAACGACAAAATGGGGGTGTGTGCGTGCTCTCAAGTAAATAACGAGGGTTGAATTTTTTAGAGTCAGGTCATGAAGGTGTAAAGAGTTGGTTGCTCAACTTGTATGCACTAAAATAGTAGTAGAAATATTTCAGAAAATTGTGAACAGTGAAAACAGTGGTTTGGTTATTGAATAGTGAAAACAGTTTGTATAATCTAAACACGTGATACGTAACAAATCAAGATGGCAGCGGCGCCATTTGGTAAGAAAGTTTTGATAGATATAAAAACAGTGTTTCTACAATACTAAAACATGCATATCAATCAATAATAATATTCTTTAAACATGTTGATATAGAGGAGCAATCATGTTCTCCACTCTTGCTTGCATGTACTTGACACAAATTTAGACTAACTAAACTAATTCACTAATAAAAGAGTAATATTTTAGACTATGAAAACAGTAAATAAATATGCTAAAACAGTGATTTAAACTATGAGAAAGATAATAGAGAGGAGTAATAAATCCACCTAATGATTAGTTTCATGCAAGAATCAAATTATTAATTGAAAAGAGATCGTCTTTAGGTTTTCACGCAATGATCTAGCCTAAAGCCTCAAATTTTATTATCCCTAGCAACAATCTACATCTCTATTGTCATTATTACTAGCATGTAGGATTACTACAACCAAATCTCTAGACTTAATCATAACAATCCCTAGTTTAATTTACTATATGCTTATTTTGGAAGTCATACAATAAATGAAACTCATTAAAACACATGCATAATTAAATAATTCTACTTAACAATTTATTCCTCATTAGGTTTCATAATCACTCCCTCAAATGAGGGGGATTAGCCTAATATCATTGGATTAATTGAACTAAGAAAATAATGTAAAGACATAATGTAAAGACAAGAACTGAATATAAAACTAAAGGCTTTTATTGAATATGGTTTTAATGGAGGCTACACTGCAACTAAACTACTTAACTAAACCTAAACTAAACTAAATAGGGAGAAAGAGAGAGAACCCTAATTTACAACCAAACTAAAGGGGGGAGTAGCCAAGTTTTGTTTAGCCTTAACCCTCTTTATATAGGAGAGGGGTAGGATTACATTTTCGTGGATGTGCCAAAAAAGGGGACTTTGGGCATCTAAAGTGAGCCCAAAGTCTATTAGGTTAGGTCTAAAGAGGCCACAATTTCTAGAAATTACTTTAGTACTCTTTTCGTACACTTTTACAATTCTGATTAGGGCATAGCTGAGTCCATTGGAAATCTTATTCCGATCCGGTCGTGTTGACATAAAGTAGGCTCAATTCCGAGGCATGAGTCCAAATATACACTCATTTGAAGTTCTATTGACTTTTCTGTTCTTTTTCTACCTGAATTGACTTTGACTTCCCAATTTTTACTGGGCTTGAAAATACTTTTTCTTCTTGATTCTTGAGCTTTAAACGTAGAACTCTTCTAGCAATCATCTTGACTTGTTTTCCATGCAAAATGACATCTTTAAGCACATAAACAACTTCGAGACCTGAAATACACAAAAACACATAAACAATACTAACTCTTATTTATTATAAACATAATTGGCCTAAATAGAATACTATTAAAGGGTTTAAACTACACTTTGGGTGCTTATCAATGGATAATGCCATATTTATTGAGGATGTTGAGAATATTTAGTGGGAGTACACAACCTAGGAATAATGCTTTGAAGAAAGAAAATGATGTTCCTTTAATGGATTGATCACACCTGTCTTTGGACAATATGCGACTAAAAATTAACCAAGTATTCTTGAGTTGCCTCCTACTTTTATATATATAAAAAAAACCTCAACAAACCCAATTAGAATTGCCATTAAAGAATTCACATAAGGTGGAAGAGACTAGCTATTTCAGGAAATTATATAGTGTATCTCAAAGAGCATGAATTTGATATAAGAATTGAAAATAATCCCATTATTTTTATTCAAGCCAAACAAAGTGCTCACTCCTTAAGATTGGATGAATGCCATGTTAAATGAGTTAAAGTATATGTAAAAGACAATGACGTTTGGGATCTTATTGAGTTGCGTAAAGGAGTCAAACCAATTGGTTTGCTAGTGGGATTGCAAAACCAATCATGACTCAAAAAGGCAACATCGAAAGATATTAAACATATATGTATTGTCTCGAAAGACTTTACTCACAAGGAAGGCATTTATTATAAAGAGAATACTTATTATGGCACTTGTAGCTCATTATGATTTAGAGTTACACCAGATGGATATTAAGATTGGTTTTTTTTTAATGGAAACATTCAATATACTTTCTATACATAGCAACCTCAGGGTTTTGAGTCCAAGGACACAGAATATTTGGTTTGCACGTTGAATAATCCATCTATGGCTTAAAGCAGTGGTACTTAAAGTTTGATCTCGTTATCGCCTCTTTTGGTTTTAAGTTAAATTAAATCATGGATCAATATGTATATCATAAGATCAATGGGAGAAAATTTATTTATTATTGTAATATATGTTGATGATATCCTACTAGCAAGAAGTGACATACAGTGTAGCAATTTTGTTATATGTATAAACATCACTGTGATATATTATATTACATGATATTTTTTGGCTTTCACAAAATGCTTATGTCAATAAGGTGCTAAGTGGTTTCGGCATGCACAACTATTTACCAGGTAATGTACCCTTTGGTATGGTGATTAGTTTCTTTTGCTCAACTATTCAAAGAACGATTTATAAAGAAAAATTGAAAGATATCCCATATGTGTTAGTAGTAGGGAGTCTTATATATGCTCAAGTTTGTACGCCTCCAGTTACTGCATACGTAGTTGGAATGCTTGGGAAATACTTAATCCAGGAATGCATATGAAAGCAGCTAAAATATTTATGTGGTATTTGCAAAGGACAAAAGATTTCATACTTACATGCCGAAGAACCAATCATTTGGTAACCAATTGGATATTTGGATTCCAGTATTATGTTGTTAGTTTCATTTAGAAAATGTTAAAGATTTATTATGATACTAAAGCCACTAAAATTGTTCTTTGAGAATGACAAGAGTTCATTAGCGACCTGTAAGACACTGATATAAAGTTTTTTGACATGAAGAAAGGGTTCAAAAATATCATATATCATTTGACAGTTGAGTATGTTAGTATTGATCTCCAAAATATGGATTCACCTACTAAAGGCTTACTTACCACTTAAAACATTTAAAAGAACTTATAGCTCATAAAGGAGTGGTTAGTCCTTGTGATATTTCATTTTAGTGGGAGTCTGTATTACTAAGTAACTCTTTTTTGTCACTTTAGTAATTGATGATTATTTTGAAATAAAGTTATCTACTTATTCATTTATGGTTGTGCATATAAAGTTTGATTAAGTAGAATAAAGAAAATCACTGTAAATCATAAGGTTGGACCAGTTGAAAATGAACATGTTCAGGGATCACATTACATGTTATTTTCATGCTACACATCCATACTTAATCTATGTCGTTGGAGATATTAGTATTGTGACCACAGATGGGTCTAGTCATGCTAAATGTGGCAAATGCTGCTATGATCCTATATTTTTTATTTTCAATGGACCAGATTGTTTTTTTTAGACGTCACTCATTATTTTGACAATAAAATTTAGAGCTCTTAAGGTTAACATTGTTTAATTTCAGGTTATGACCTATGTGGTATGTTAAAGTATATGGAAAGGTATAATCCTTACATATATTTTATATCCTGCATACCTTATATGTGAGGATAAGGATCTTATTTATTTCCTTATTTGTATGTTCCTAATCCGTATGTAATGATTCTTATAAATATAATATATTGGGCTGAGTAGAGAATCGCTCTCTCAAACCCTAATCCCTCCACCTTCTTCTTCTTCTCTTTTCATATTTTATTCTCTCTTATGAATTCTTATTCTTTATTAGCTCAATAGTATGTATCCATACCTAGTTTGAAGCATTAACATGGTATCAGAGCCACTAGGTATGGTTTAAAGAACCAAAATAGTATCCGATTATCGCGATCTCGTCATATGTATTAGTATTCCAGATCTAGTAGATTGCAGTATTTGATGGACCGTTTAGCTGTATTGGAGGATCCACAGTGTGAGTTAACACTCTTACGAGCTTGTGTTGGGCTCTCCAAGTTGGTCTTTGTGATTCGTACTTGTCCACCATAATTTTTTAGGGATGCATTTAAGACTTTTGATCAGCACCTTCACATGGTTTTGTAGGGTATCATAGCTTCTGATGGTTTTGGCTTCGGGGATTTGCAGTGGCGTTTAGCGACGCTTCCATTACGCCTTGTTGGGTTAGGTATCTATTGTGCATTTGGTGTCTCTGCTTTTGCTTTTGTGGCCTCCCGTTTTTAGACTTTAGAGCTTCAAAACCACATTCTTAAGAGTTCTGGTCCAGTGCCTATAGGTGAGATCCTTGATGATGCCACCAGTGCATTGGGTCTCTGTCTTCCCGATTTTGACCTTGATTCTTTGGCTGTGAATGCTACCGTCTCCTCAAAACCACAAAAAGTTTTGGCGGAAGCTTTCTACGGTAAGATTGTTGTTAGTCTTGAGAGGGGGTTTGAGTTATCTGCTTGTTAGAAAGCAATCATGGGATGCTTGCAGTCGGAACATGCAAAAGATTTTGTACTTGTTATTCTGATGGATGGACTTGAATAGCGTATGTCACAGGTGGAGTATCGTGCCATTCTCCGGTACCGTCTTATGATTCCTTTGTACTCTGATGGTGGACTTTGCCTTGTATGCAAAAAAAAGTAGATTAGATGCTTATGGGGACCATGCAGCACAGTGTAGACGTTTTCTAGGTTTTTAATACCAACATGATCATGTTAGAGACATTTTGTGTGATGCATTTCAGAGGGCTGGAGTACAAGTGAAGAAAGAAGCTCTTGTTAATTTTCTCACTGATTCGAATGAGGGCAGATCGACACTTCGACCTGCAGATGTCTTGATTTACAGTTGGTCTAAGGGAAAACATGCAAGTGTTGATGTAAATGGAGTCTCTCCGTTGGTAGAGTTGGGGACCAGTGACTTTGAGGTAGGAGAAGCATCTAAGAGAGCAGCGACAAGGAAGATGGAGAAGCATGAGGAAGCTTGTAGTGCTAACCAACATTATTTCATTCCGTTTAGTTTCGACACTTTTAGTTTCTTGGAACAACAGTCTGTTGAGCTCCTCAAGAGACTTCAGAAAATTATAGACAGTAACGTTATGATAACTGGTTCTAACGAGTTTGTTTTTAGAAGGATTGGATTTGTTATTCAGAAAGTACTTGCGGTGTAGCTTGTTGCACGCTTGTCTAAATTATTTGTAAAATTTGTTATCATTATCAATAAAATTTCTACTAAAAAAGAAAATAATATTATTTTTTTGGCGTTTTTCCTCTTTCAGTATTAGATTTGTATCTCGCATTTCGTTGTCTACAAAGTATTCAAAGTTGTTCTTTGTTTCAAGAATGGTTGAAGAATCTGGAACAAGGGTTGTCACTTTTAATGTTGGATATTCCTCTAATAGTTCCAATGATCTTGTTAGTCCCAACTTATTCACTTTTGGGATGACGTCAGTGAAGTTAGAAGGGGTTACCAACTATCTTCAATTAATGGGCTGAAGCCATCAAAGTCTTCCTTAATGGAAAAGGAAAACTTAAGTATCTAATAGAAAAATAGACTGCTGATACATCTAGTAGGTATGCAGATTGGGTAAAAGAAGACACTCAGGTTAAGACCTTGTTATGGAATACTATGGAGAAGTCAGTTACTAATATAGTAAGGTTTCTGGCTATAGCTAAGGGTATTTGGGATTACCTTAAAGAGTCATATTCACAGTCCCAAAATAGCTCCCGTATTTATGACTTGTATGAGCAAATATTTGATCTCAAGCATGGCGAGAAATCTTTAAGTGAGTATTATAATAAGTTGAGAAGTATGTGGGAAGAACTTAATATTTATCATCCCCTTGTGACCAATATCAATGAGCTTCAAAAGTAGCGTGAGGATTTCCGAGTGTCAAAGTTTATTTTTGGTTTACGACATGAATATGAGCCCGTTCGTTCTCAAATCCAGGCTGAATTGAGCTTCCCACCTTAGCTAAAATGCACCCCTTTCACGAGTTGTTGTATCAAATATTGGTGACAAAGCTGAGAAATCTGCTTTGTTCACTCCTAATCTTTCCAATTATGGTCGTGGTGGAAATACTAGCTTTCGTGGGCATGGAGGAATAACACAAAGAGCCATGGTAGAGGCCGAGATGTTGATTTCAAGCCATGTGAAAATTGTGGGCGGTCGAATCATGTCACTGACTTTTGCTGGGATCTTGTTGGAAGACCAATTCAACACAAGGTAAATCAAGTATCAGCAAGTGAGAACAAAGACCATGGAGACATGCTCCAGAAACTAAAGGAAGATATGGCTAACATTATAAAACATATGCAAGCACTAGCCGCATCACCTTCTATGCCTACTGCCACATTAGCCAACTCAGGTAACATGTGTCTCCATACTAGTACTTCGGCTCCCTGGGTTATTGATTCAGGGGCCTTAGATCATATGATAGGTAACCCTACCTTGTTCATGAGTATTCAGTATTTTAGTTTACCATCATTCGTTACATTAGCTAATGGTTCTAAAGCCAAAATTCTTGGTCAAGGAATCATTAAGCTTAATGATCAGTTATTGCTGCCTTCAGTTTTTCAGTTCATGGTTTTCTATTTAATTTATTGTCAGTTCATAGTTTCACCAGATCGATCTTTGACCTGCTTTAATCACTTTCTTTCCCTCATATTGTGTCTTTCAGGATCTTCAGACAAAGAGAACGATTGGTGGGGGGGGGGGTGGGGTGGGGTATGAGCAGGGTGGTATTTATCACTTCCAAGATGAGCAGAATAAAGCACTTGCTATTGTTACACCAGTCCAATGGCATCGTTGACTTGGACATTTACCATTGAAGTATTTACGGAGTTTGATTCCTAGTATTTCAAGTTCAAATAAATTAGAGTGTGAAGTTTATGAGTTAGCAAAACATCGTATTGAGAATAAAAGTTGTAAACCGTTTCATCTAGTTCATTCAAAGGTCCATGTAGAACAATTGGTTTATATGGAGCTAAGTATATAGTTACCTTTATTGATGACTATTCTCGTATGTGTTGGGTATATGTCTTGAAAGATCGATTCGAGTTATTTTCAGTATTTAAATCCTTTTACTCCGAAATCACAAATCAGTATTCAGCCTCTTTGCACCTTTTTCGATATGATAATGCTAGAGAGTATACAACTGGTCCTTTTCAAGATTTCCTAAATGAAAAGGAGACATCTTGTGTTGATACTCCATAACAAAATGGAATAGCTGTACGAAAAAATCGCCTTCTTTTAGAAGTTGCTCGATGCTTGATGTTTCAATCCAATGTTCCCAAAATATATTGGGCAGATGCTATTCTTACAACATGTTATCTAATAAATAGAATGCCTTATTCAGTTTTAAATAGGAAATCTCCAATGTCTGTGTTGTTTCCTAGTCAATTTTTATTTCCTCTACCTCCTCGTGTATTTGGATGTGGCTATTTCTTTCACAATCTAAACAAAAGTAGGGATAAACTTGATCCACAGTCTCACAAATGTATTTGTTTGGGATATTCTTGTACCCAGAAAGGGTATAAGTGATATAGTCCTACTCTCCAGAAGTTATTTGTCTGTGCAGATGTCACCTTTCTCGAATCAACTCCATATTATTCTTTAGCTGGACAGGTTAATCTAGAATTATTTGAGGAGCCTATTATTCTTCCAGTCACTATAGAAGATATTATTCATCTAGTCATGTTTCCCCCGGGGCGTTTTGGACAGGTATATCAACGTAGACCCACTAATAAAGCAAAACCACCTAAGGAACCAGATCATGTGACGTCTACTGTTGATTTGCAACGTGATGAATCACCTGAACCACCACCAGAAGAAATAATGAGTATCAATGATGATCTGCAATATGATGTACCACCATAAGTAGAGATGCTTATTGCTCCGCTGCACCCCACTAATGTTTGTATGTCTGAAAATTCTGACCAACCTCTCACTTCCACTGCTAGTATTGATCTTCCCATTACTTAGAGAAAAGCTGCTCGACAGTGCACACTTGATAAAAAAAGTACTGCTCCTCCCATTATTGAGAGAAAAGGTGTTCGGCGTTGCACACGTAATAAACAAAGGTATCCAATTTCTCATTATGTTTCATATGATCATTTACCTCCCTCTGTCAAGTCCTTTGCTACTTCTTTGTTGTCTATTTCTATCCCTAAAAACTATAGAGAGGCTTTATTGCATCCTGGTTGGAAAAATGCCATGGAGGAAGAGATGGCTGCACTGCAATCTAATTGTACTTGGGTTCTAACTTCACATCCCTCTGGTATAAAGGTTGTTGGGTGTCTTTGGATTTTACTGTCAAACAAAATCCTGATGGCACAATTTCTCGTTTAAAGGCAAGGTTGGTTGCTAAAAGGTATACTCAAACTTATGGGTTGGACTATCATGAGACTTTTTCTCCCGTAGCGAAACTCAACTCAGTTCATATTATTCTCTTTATTGCAATTAATCATAATTGGAATCTTTATCAACTAGATCTTAAAAATGCGTTTCTTCATGGTGATCTCCACGAGGAAATATATATGGAACAACCTCCTGGTTTTCTTGCTAAAGGGGACGGGGGGGGTGGTGGTTAGTATGTCGACTTAAGAAGTCTATTTATGGACTTAAACATTCACCAAGAGCATGGTTTAACAAATTCAGTCATGTTGTGATGACTAATGGTATGTCTCGTTGTTCTTATGATTATTCAGTGTTCTATAGGAAGACAACAAGAGGGGTTGTCTTGTTGGTTGTGTACGTTGATGATATTATTGTCACTGGTTCCGATGAGTATGGTATTAAAGTATTGAAAGAACAACTTTCCAAGCACTTCCAAGCTAAAGATCTTGGTGTGTTACAATATTTCCTCGGCATTGAGGTAACCAGATCTGGACGTGAATGTCATCTATCACAAAGAAAGTATATCCTTGATCTACTGGCAGAAACTGGAAATGTAGGTGCTAAACCAATTGATACCCCTATGGATCCGAATCACAAGTTACATTCTAACCAAGGAGAACTAATTTTCAACGTTGAAATGTATAGAAGGCTTGTCGGGAAGTTGATTTATGGAACCATTACCCACCCAGATATCTCATATACGGTAAGTGTTGTTTCTCAGTTCATGCATACTCTTAAAGTTCCTCATTTTCAAGATGTCATTCGAATTCTCCATTACTTAAAAGGCTCCCCAGGACGTGGTCTGGTGTATCGTGCACATGGTCATTTGGATGTAATTAGTTATACAGATTCTGATTGGGTTGGTTATGTTTCAGATCGGCAGTCGACTACTGGCTATTGTACTTTTGTGGGTGGCAATTTGGTTACGTGGAAGAGCAAGAAACAAACAGTTGTTGCTCGGTCCAGCAATGAAGCAGAGTATCGTGATATGGCACATACAACATGTGAGTTAATCTGGATTAGAAATCTCTTGAAAGAATTAGGCGTCTCGGTTTGTGAACCTATTCCTTTGCATTGTGATAATCAAGCCGCTATTAATATAGCTACAAATCCAGTTTTTCATGAGCGAACGAAGCATATTGAAGTTGATTGTCACTTTGTTCATGAGAAGGTTTCAAGAAAAGAGATTTCTACTCCACATGTGTCCTCTCAAAATCAGCTTGGCCAACATATTTACCAAACCAGTACTGCGTACTACTTCTGATCGTATTTGTTTCAAGATGGGCATGAGTGATCTATATGCACCACGTTGAAAGGGGTGGGGGTTAAAGTATGGAAAGAAATAATCCTTACATATATTTTATATCCTGCATACCTTATATGTGAGGATAAGGATCTTATTTGTTTCCTTATTTGTATGTTCCAAATCCGTATGTAATGATTATTATAAATATAATATATTGGCTAAGTAGAGAATCACTCTCTCAAACCCTAATCCCTCCACCTTCTTCTTCTCTTTTCATCTTTAATTCTCTCTTTTGAGTTCTTCTTCTTTATTAGCTCAACAGTATGTATCCATACCTAGTCTGAAGCATTAATATGGTACAAGTGAGAGATTGTTAAAACTTTTCTCTTTAAGATGTACCTACATAGATCATACACATTACACAATTGATAATTGTTGAACTACGTCCGAGTGACATTGGGAAGACTCACTAAATTGTGATATTAAAGTAACATGACTGAGTCATTAACATGTCTCAAATCACACGTGTCAGGTCATGACACGTGTATAAAGTGAGTATGGGCTTAACTATATGTGCAGATACTTTTTGGGCATAAGCGTATTTCTATTATCATGATGGGTTTATAATAGAAATATTGTTGGGTGAATTCCCTCATGATGTGGCATGAATTGGTATTATTCCTGTGTAGAAGTGAGAGCGCGCGTGCGCTTGACTTTGCTTTGACCAAAGGGTGCACACGCCCTTGCCTAGAAAAAGAAGATAGTTTTTTTTTTTTTTTTCTGCGAAACAAAGTACTGGAAGTTGGTATAGAAATAGGCGCGCACGCGCTTGGGTTGGCCTTGTCCAAGGGCCACGCGCGCCCTAGCCTTTACACAGTGAGTTACGGAATTTTGTTTTTCCTACAAAATTTCAAATTACTATATAAACCAATGTTAGGTTTTGAGTAAGATAAGTTTTAGAGGGAAACCCAATTTAAAGAGCAACCAAAACTAAGTGAAAACCCTTGCAAAGAGATAAAACTTGTAAGGAGAAATTAGTGAAGAGTGATCTAGTAAGTTTGGAGAGACTTGAGAGGAGTGATTATTATAATGTTCCTTCCCACTCTTATAAAAGGATTTGCTCTTGTGGAAGTAGGTATCATTAGCCGAACCACGTTATATCTTGTGTCTCATTGTGGTAAGTTACTTTATATTGCTATTGCTTGTTTGCGATAGTTAATTCCGTAGCTTAGGTTGTGGTTGTTGGTTGTAGAGAAATATTAGATTTTTGATTGGAGTAGTAGATTGTCCAAGTGCAAGCTATCTTAGTGGGGATCGATTGATATCATTTTCCCAACAAGTGGTATCAGAGCCAGGTTAGATTAATCATAAAGATTGTTATTCAAATCTTGCTCATCGGAAGGTGTTTGATAAAATTCCTAAATGGAGGTTTGAGTTGAAATAGCTTGTTGAGATGGATCATTTTATAAATTCTCGCATGACTAGTCTAAATAGTGGTAACTATACTATTTGGAATGAAAGACAAGATGGAAGACTTGCTTTATTGTAAGGACTTGGTGCTAGATATTGATCAGCTCCCAAATGTGCATTTTATTATGCTTATATTACTGCATTATAGCCTTTCTTACGTTTAATGAAAAGACAACTCATAGCTTTTATTGCCTTTTTCAGGTTACAGAGAATTTCAGACCACTTATCATAAAAGATGCGTCTTAATTAGCACCAAAAGGAGCCTTAATCATGCTTATTATGATGACCAGAAGCTGCTATGAAAAAGTGTTGAAAAAGTCAAAGTCAAATGTCAAAGTCAAAGGTCAAATCCCTCAACTTAGAAGACCAGAGATGGAGGTCCTTATCTCAAAATATGGCATTCTACAAAACCTATCTTGATCAAGAAGAAATCAAAAAGCAAAAGGAAAAACAAAAGCATAAAGTAAAGTGTGAGGTGTTTCAATTGTAATGGAGAAGGGCAAATCAATAAAAGACATAAAGTAGGAGTATATAATCCAAAAGTTAGGGAGAGAGAAGGCACCTAGACTTAATCTAGTGTCATGTAGGATTTAATTTATAGTTTTTTATCTTCCAAGTCATTTATACTTTATTGTTCTTCATATTTATTTCAATCTTGTTATTTTGTTTTATTTCAATCAATCAATCAATCTTCTTTTGTTGTTATTTATTTCAATCTATAATTATAATCACTTTCTTTCAATGTTTTAAGTTATTTCAATCTTCATCAACTTAAGATTTCAATGTTTTTCATTCATAAACTAAAAACTAAACAAGTTCTAAACTAAGAATCTACCTTCTTCCTTCAAACTCCCATCATTCAAGCTCTAAACAATCTAGGATGAACCACATCAAAAACAAACTTTGAGATACTCCAACCTAGACTACTTCAAATGGAGTCATCGTTATGGATTAAAGAAGCAAAAGTGCTTGGTTGCGCATCTAAGGAGGAAGCATCATTCTCACCTTTCCATTTCTTATTTTTCTAATTTCCATTGTTTTATTTCGTTGTTTTTCATTACTGACTTACTTTTATGCAAATCCAGGTTCAAGATCAACATACTGGAGTGGAGATGAAGCTGTGGACGAAAACCGATGAACTTTCACCAGAACCGGATGTGCGACCACGCCCTAGCCGGCGGGCGACTGTGAGGAGCCACGTCAGCATACTAGGGGTCAATTTTTTGCCAGTTCATATGTTCTGAGATAATTAGTTGAACTCTCGGTTCGGATTTTGTAATAAAGTAAGATAAATCAGTGGAACTTGTTTGTAATAGTTAGAGATAAAAAGAAAAATGGGAAAAAAAAATAGGAAAAAGGGTTTTTGATTGATTTTTGTTGATGAACATGAGTTGAAACTTGGTTAAAATGTTGTAAACTTACCAAGGGATTGGAGTTTTCATTGCCTTGGGAAGTTCAAGTGTGCGATGAAAGTTGTGAATCATCGCTTACACACTTTGAATCAACACTTTGAGTCCTTTTAACTCATCTAGATAATCAATCTAAACTAGTTAATATATTAGATTAGTATAATAGTAGTTTAGTTTTAAGTTTTGGGCCCTTGAAGGCAAAGTTGTTTAATTATCCCAATTTGTGGGCTTTTTAAGTGGACCTTTATTGTAATTTAAAATAGGATAAAGCTCAAAAGGTTGGGCATGATTCTCAGATCACGTGCCAACCGACGTCTCCTTCTCCTCAAGCAGCGTGTAAGTACGACTTGAGAGGTAAATTCTAAACCTCCTTGAAGCCCATGTAAGAGGATACCTTGTGTGTTCAAGCATGGTTACATGATTGTTTGAAATTTAATTTCTTAACTGCAATTTACATTCGCGCATAAGGTTGAACCCGAGCCACATAACAACCATTGGGAAGTCATTCCCTAATGTAAGTAAATTGGACGTTGCTTGATTCTTAAAGCCCTAGGCCAAAAAAATGAATTAAAATCAATCAACTAGTCACGTTCCTCCAAAAAAGGACAAAAATATAGCCACAGAGATTTAGAGTAATCAGTTACTAGATTCCGGTGGACCAACTACCTTCCTCACTCCCCTCCCTCAGATTCATCGTGAGTGAGATTCTTGGTAGCACACCACTTAGTGAAGTGACTACCTACTCTTCTGAGACGTGTAGTAGAGCCATCCTAGTCTCGCGCCCAATTGTTCCCTTGAATAGGGCATATTAAATTATAGACCAAAGCAAAGTTTTCAAAACTTCATAGTTGCAAAAATGAATTTCGATTTCTTGAGCATACTTTGCATCGTTTGCGCATGTTAGGATAGTTTTGTGGTCTTGCTAAAAGTGCATGATACTGCGTTCAAGCATTATTGGTATTAGCAAGAATAAAACTTACTCCCATAGGAGAGCACGTCGTCATTGACAATCGCCTATTTCTAGTCCTCTATCTACTAAGATGGCCGACGAAGTAGTGCAAGCTGAAGAGTCTTTCTCCAACTTTTACACACCGTTGCAAGATGGACCTCCATCTTGTATACGACTCACATCGCTCACGAGCAATTTTCACATTCCACCAAACATGTTAAATCTTCTACCCATCTTCCATGGGTTTGAACATGAGTTACCGTATGAGAATCTATGCTGTATACATGAAGTATGTAATACTTTCCACCATCCGGGCATCACCAACGATCAGGTGAAGCTACAAGTGTTTCCTTTTACTCTAGCTAGTAAGAGTCATGCTTGGCTTCTTTCTCAGAAGCCCAATTCTTTTGATACATGGGAAAAGGTTGTATTCTCCTTCATGAAGAAGTACTTTCCACTGAAGAAAATAGAAGAGATAAGAAGCAAGATACAATTCTTCAGACAGAGTCCAAGTGAGACTTATATATATATATATATATATATATATATATATATATATATATATATATATATATATTCAAGCATGGGATAGATTATTTGACCTGCTCCATTCATGTCATCACTATAAACTAGAAAAATCCACTCTTGTCCAATGTTTCTTCAAATGTCTTCTCCCATAACACATAGTAACCCTCGACATCATGAGCAATGGTAATTTTTTGGATAGAGGTACAACTGAAGCCTTAACCTTTCTTGAAAACCAAGCTGAAAAGAGTACCCATTGGGGAGATATAAACAATTCCAGAACAGCCCAACCTAGTATATCTAAGGCTAGTGGTATTTTTGAGGTGAAATCCAATTCAAAAATCAAAATCTTAATCGAAACCCTCACAGGAAAGATAGATGCCCTCAGAACCAAACAAAAAGACCAAACCCCTCATCCTGTCATGAACATAAATACCTCACCATGCAATTTCTGTCTAAGCTTAAATTATATAGATTCCACCTGTCCCTTGATCACAAATCTTTCATCACTTCAGCCAGAAGAAGTATGTGCTTTCAATGTACCAAATGCACCATGGAGACAACATCAAAACTTCGTATGGATGAACATTCCACAAAACCAACCACCTCCAGGTTTTAACAGACCACCAAATATATTCGGACAAGGACAAGGACAAGATAACTATAACAATCAGAACAGAGCATTGGTTCCAGCCCATTTCAACTAGAACTACCAAAACCCACCTATCAACAACCAAAGAGACCAAGTTCTAGCTACACCATCAACTAGTGTCCAAAAAGATAAGCCAACCGAAATAATGCTATATGTCATTGAAAAACGAGAAAAACTGTTTTCTATCCTAATAATAATATGATTTACTACTAGGAATAAGAAAGCTAGTTATTCTACAATTAGATCAAATTTTTACTCTCAAGTATCATGCAATATTATTGAGTAAAGATTTGGTTCCACTCCTAGTTGTTTAGACGTAACAATTCACTAGTTTTAACAATTCTACTTATATCCGTGAGAGCAATGGATTGTAATTTTACTAATAAGATAAAAATAACTAATTACAAAGATTTAATAGTCTAGTTTATAGTACGACAAATTACTACGAAGATTTTAAATGGGAAGAAGGGATTAGGGGGATTTGATTCCACCTAGATAAATTCCTAATATGCTAGTATAGATTATTGTAACCTTAACCAATAAAGATTAAGTATTTGATCCCTAATTATTTATGGCATCTCTAACCAATTAATAATTAGCATGAGAGGAAGTTTAACCCATTCTCATGGTGAATAAACTAACCTCTAGATTGAAACTCTTTAATAAGCAATAAATCTAACTAACACATCAAGTCTTCATCAAAGCTTCATCAAACCCCTCTAATGGAGGTTTAGCTAAGATTAATTAGACTATCATTAATAGAAGAAGAGTAAGACACAATGAAGATAATAACAATAACTTGGTTATAATTAGGTTATATTAAAGAGAGAGAGAGAAACTAATTTAATTAAGAGAGTTCTAATTAATGGGAAGGAATCTAAAAACTAAAAACTATATCTCTTGAGTTATGCCTTAGTCCTCTTTATATAGGAGAGGGCTAGGTTTACAATTTCATGCATGGACTTTGGAGTTATGTTTTGGGCCATTAAATCAAGCCCAAAACATAATTACTTAAGTCCAAAAAGAGTTTCTCTGCTAGAAATTACTGCAATAGTTTTTTCATCAACTTTTTCTCCTCTGATTAGATAAAGTCCTAGACCATTATAAAGCTATTTCCGAGCCGGTCGTTTTGACATATAGTAGGCCCAATTTCGAGGTATGATTCCAAATATACGACCTGCGGAAGTTCTGTTAACTTTTATGCTATATTTCTGTCTGCGTTGACTTTGACTTTTCAGCTTTGACTGGGATTTAAAAAAGCTTTTTCTCCTTAAAACTTGGCCTTTAATCATAGAACTTCTAAACAACTAACATTTGCTCATTTCTCTTGCAAAAGTGACATATTTCTTCACATATTTGACTCCAATACCTGAAATACACAAAAACACGTAAACCGTACTAACTCTTATTTATTATACACATAATAGGTCTAAATGTAATATTATTAAGGGGTTAAAACTATAGTTTTGGGCTCTTATCAAACCACACCCAAACAGTATTTTGTTTGTCCTCAAACAAATATGAGAAATTAAAATAAGTGACTAAAAATAGAGTTCTAATTAATCTCGTTTCGCCGACTGCGATTGCATTGATCATATGCAATAAAGCCTTAAACCACTAGGAATTCCCTAGTGGACGAGTTATAGCCTCGTTAGAATTTTCTAGAGAAGGTACTCACAAACTTCATATATACTACAACGGCTAAGAAATACAATTACTGTTTCCTTATTTATTCTCAGATATCTATACATCTCACTATTAATGAGTACAGAATAATCAATTCGAAATCTAAGCTAATATGTGCATAATAATTAATCATCTATCTGATAAACATGTATATTATGAACTATGCTATGAAATGCAATAACAGGTCCGTTTATGAAACTTTGGAATAACGTCCTTAAGTAGGTCCTCACAAATATGTCAAGACAAAAATACTCTGATTTTTCTACTCAAGTTTCGCTTACTCGAGTGAACAGTGGGCACAATTTACCTTACAATCTCAATGACGTACATGGAAGCCAAAGTTGATCAAACACATCTGCCACTTACTATCACACTAACCTATTCCTAATTGAGTTAGAGGTCTTTATTAGGTGTTGCGGGGATTAGGTGATGGTTTAAGAAAGAAGGAAATGGATATTCAAAAGGACAAGTCTGATATAATAGAGTCTTCAAAATATGTAACAAGAGAAAACCTTATTCTTACTTTGCTTCTACACTTTGTTTCCATCCTTAGCCATATTTTTCTTTTTCTTTTGGTTTTTGACTCCTTTGATCCTGTTTTCGGAGTTCTAAATTTTTATTTATTTATTTTTTCTATGGATGGAAACTTTCTTTTCTTTTATTATTTGAAGCAACTAACAAATTCTTGGTTTTTCACAGGTATTTCTCTTTTCTTTTCTTCATTTCATCTCTATTCTTAGACTCATTAAAAAATGGGTAGGCTGATTTATTTTTATTTTGTTTTCGTAAAAAGGTCAAGGATTTGTGGTTTATGAAAAAGCTAAAGAAAGGCTCAGAGGGGCGACTAGCGGAAAATAATTTCATATAGGTTTGAATTTCTGGCTATATTGATCCAAAAGGGCCTAAATTCTCGCTTACGATATGGTATAGTGATCAAGCAAGTGGACGTGTGATTTCTCTATTTGGAATTTACTTCTCCCTTGTGTCATTACTCAAATATTTCACTTATAAGGCCTTTAGGCTATATTCTTATAGGATTTATAGAATAAGTACTCTGGCCTAAATTTTAGAAACTTACTGCCAATACAAACATAGATGCTCATGCAATATATTTATAGAAAGATGTAATGACTATTACCTACATATTAACCTAAGTCTCTAAAAACTATTCTAATTTAAGAGCTAACATGAAACTTCTAGACTAATATCATCATAGAGAAAGGAACAATACCAATATTCCTAAGTGCATAATATAAATACTTACACTACTATAGAAATGCACATTAGCCACGGTAGGTTATTTGGTATATACCACTGTTCCCATAATAACAGTGGTTTATACTCATTTCCCACAATACAAAATATTTTCCTAGTTTTGGAACAATCAAATACCACTGATTTTGTGAAACAGTGGTATGTAATACTCCATATACCACCTAATATTTTTTTTGTATTCATATATCCCACTATTTCCATGAAAACGGTGGTTTATATTTTTGACAAAATTACAGCTACCGTGGATAAAGCGAGTTCTGAACAAAAAAAAAAACAAAGGAAAAAAAGGAAGACTCGCACTAGAACTCCCTGTTCCACTTCTATCTCTCTGTAATTTCTGCCACCAGGGTTCACGATTTGAGAGAAATCAGTCGACCAACTGCAAGATTGATGTTTTTGTGTGTAAATATTTCAGCAAATGTCTAGACTACTTGTTGCGTAGTATTGCTTTGACGCATCTATTCGGATTGAAGGCATTGAGAGGAAATGTGAGGGAACCCTAGAAAATTGGGGGAATGTTTGTAGAATTGAGATTTAAGAGAGAAGTGAACAGAGGGAGAAAGAAAGAGAGGTTTTATTATGAATGAATCATTTATGGCATTTTGCACTTTTTTATTTGTAGGGGGAATTAATACGATTCATCACACGGGTGAGATGTGTCGACTTAAAGGGTGGAAATGCAAAGCATGAAGCATCAACCTTTGGATACCATCTTGATATCCGTTATTGGGTGAAACTGTTGAACATACACCGTTTGATTAGTGAGAAGAAATGCTCCTTGTTTATATATTTTTTTGTGGTGTTGTAACCAGTTTCTTTTTGCTATCGTTTTTCATTGGATAACATCTACTTGGTTTCTTTGGTTGATACAGAATCCCGTAGGTTTTCACCACTCCAGATCAGAGCCACAGAAGAGACATTAGGTTCTGTTGAAGTTGGAGAGGTGTTCTTGGACATAAAGGAAAAGGTAAATGCCACCTTATTTTACTGATTTTATATCTTTCCGTATGGAAGAATAGTAGAATAATAATGTTTGTATTTCACCATGGGGGACTTGGTCACTCATTGATCATCTATTCATCCCTCTATTTTTAAACATGTATCTAAATCTTTTCACCAATATTATTTTCAGCTTTTTGCCGACTCTAGACAAACCTTTCTACAATCATTAATAGTGGGAGGCGGTTGAAAACAAATCCACAGTACTTATCTATGGAGGTGGGGCTGTACAGAGGTATAAAGGCAATGAATGAAAAGAGGATACCTATGAATACTGATTGAATCAGTTGGACACTGTCTCCCATTTTAAGATTTGAGAGTGGATTGGTTCAACAATTAATAATAACAAGATTATGTTGAATTGAATAATTGATTGAGTAGCGCCCTGCTGGGAATGGATGTATTTTTTGTTAGTGAGGACTGAGGAGAAAACAAGATAATAATAAATGAGCTGCTTTCTTCCCACCGAAAATGGATTGGACTTTTTTTAGACCCCAGCGTCCAACCCAACTAGCACTCCCTGTTGTTTGGAAGTGAGTCATCATAGTTTTGCCCAATGATGATATATTAATTTGAGTAGTGGTGTTTTTGATTTGATTCTCTTATGGGGGAGTAGGGATACGACAAAAATTCTCTTTTGAGCACTCTAGACCCTATGACCATGTTCTGCATCAACATTGGCCCCAAGCCTCCAACTATGCAGCTATATGTTGCATCTTGTGCTGAAGCTGGAAATGTTCACATAAAAGGAGCTTTCACATTATGCTATATGTTGCATCTCGTGCTGAAGGTGGAAATGTTCACATACATGGAGCTTTCACATTATTCTATTTCTCTTTACTTCTCGTGACACACTTGACTTGGTACGACTAAAAAAAATGTTACATATTTTTCACATACTATTTTTTCTCTTTATTTACTGACCAATAATATGTTTTCAGCCAGTCTCGTCACTTCTACCTTGCAGTCGATAGACTTCGGTTCAAATTGGTATTTCTTCTCACCCCCACTCTTTCTCTCCATATATATATATAACTTATGTTAAATTCGGTAGGAGACTTTGTCAGATTTATTAGGAGTCGCGAGACGTTGAGCGGTCCCAATGGTTTTGTACTGTAGTTCATGTGACGAACTTGACGCTGTTTGCTCGGCTATTTCTAAACTTCCTTATATTTCCTTGGCTTCTCTGGTGAATTACATCTCCTCCCCCCCCCCTTTTTATTTGTTCAGGACCAAAGTGTCAATGACACTATTGAGGGTAGCATATGTAAAAGAGATTTCATCTCATCTGTAATAATAACGGAGGGGAGAAATACTCATGGCAAGGTTTATTATTTTTCTTTAATCTTCTTTATATTATTTTATATATAACATTAAGCTTAAAAGCATTTAAGACCTTAAGCCATATTCGATTTTTGTTCCACGTGCAGATACAAGCCATGCTAGGGGGGAAGAAGCAGGGTCTATGAACAAAATGGTAGCATATATACTAGCAGGTAGTCTTTGGATTTTTGTAGTGTTTAATATTATTTCAATCACTCAATGTTTAAATGTGAACAATCTAAAACCTGTCCCTTCTAGTTAACTCATTATGGTAACTATTTTTTTGCCTCGATATAGAGGAGCAATTGGTCTATTTGATGTGAAGTGGAGAGGAAGTTGTAGGTTGAGGTTCAAATATATTAAACGAGGAATGCTAAGGATAACCTCTTCAACTCGAGGGTTGGAGCTACCCTATTTAAATACACTATTATCAAACCTGCTGTGTTTTCCTTTTTATTTCAGTTCAAGGTTAGATTTTGTGCTGAAATTTGATGTTGTATGAAGTAGGTTCCACTTAAAACTCTTCCTATTGGCGACAACTGTAGAGTGAAGGATTTTGTAGATGCACCATGGATGTGAGCTCTCTCTCTCTCTCTCTCTCTCTCTCTCTCTCTCTCTCTCTCTCTCTCTCTCTCTATATATATATATATATATATATATTCCAATTTGAATTGCAAAATGCACTTTAAAATATTCCAACACACAACCAGTTATATATATATATGCTTGTGTGTGTGTGTGTGTGTATATATATAGAATATTTTAAAGTGCATTTTGCAATTCAAATTGAATTATGCTTGTTTTTTATACGAAGCTGTAGAACAGAATAACTAGTGTGATCAATGTATGAAATGGTAATGAATAACTAGTTATGTTTGAAGGTAAAAAGTGGTATGTTCTAATTATACAATGAGTCGTTGATATATGAATCTATTTTCTTTTGTTTCCTTCTCTCCTGATCTGTTTATAAAGTGGCTTGAGAACTAGGGTGTGTTTGATTGCATGAGGGAATTTGCACCATTGAATCCCACATTTTAGTGCAATTCTCAAGAGATAGGAATCATATATAGGTAGGTATGGGAAATGTTGGGCAAGTTCTTTCTTAGCTTGATAGATCATTTTGTTGTCGTTTGGTGTATTGTGTAGGGTATCGATTTTGTGAAGGGAAAAACAAGAAGGCCAAAAGAATTGCTTCCCAATCTGATGAGTCATGCTCACCTCAAGCTCCTCATCAAGGTAAAACTTAAACCCCACCCTCCATTTTCTCAATTTTCAACTCGTCAAAGATACATACATAATTTTGATCTTTGATTGTAAAACTTAAACCCCACTCTCAATTTTGATCTTTGATCGTGTAGATGACAAATCTAAGCTTCAAAGATACATACACACAAGAGGAACTTGATGTTGTTCGACTTGAAATTCATAGATTCATTCATCAAGTGTTGTGTCTTAGCTAGGTTTTGACCCTTTCCAGTTAAGACTCGGTACTTGGTCGATCTCACCATTATTTTGATGTTTTAGATGGAACAAGTTGGTAATTATTATTTTGATGTTTTGGTCGGATGGAACAAGTTAGTCATTATTATTTTGATGTTTTGGTCGGATGGAACAAGTTCAAACTTCTTTTACCAATTCAATGTCTAAATTTATTTCTTTTGTTTGTTGCACTATTAATTGTTTATTTGAGCAATGTGTTTTTAAATCCAATGTGGATATGGTGAAAATGGACAGGTTGCAGGTTGCAGGGTTGAATATGATGAACATCGAATAATTAGGGGCTTTTATTTATTTTATTTTAAATGTCTATAAACCACGGTTTTGGAAGAACTGAGGTATAAGGAGATTCTATAAACCATGATTTTTATCCAACCGTCGTATATAACATCACTATTTCCCACGGTTCACATCAGATAGAGAAAACTGTAAAGACTATTAACCACAGTTCGGAATTCCTAATACCACTATTTTAACTAAAACTGTGGCATATAATAGGTACTTTTTACCACAGTTCTATTAGAAGTATTTGTCATGGTGGTTGTTACCACGTTTTGAAAACAGTGGCTAAAGGCTTTTTACCACTGTATATAACAGTGGTATATGAGCTTTTCTGTAGTAGTGTTATTATTATTATTTTTTTAATTTTTTTTTTAGAAAACAAGTGCATATTATACATATTTATATCCTAATAGGTGTCTTAATTTACGCTTGTTTCTATGCCACCCGCAAACAAAAATATACTTTGTCCTCAAAGTATAGAAATAAGAAGGATAGAAAATACCATGGAAACACGTGAAAATTTTAGAACACCTGCAAAACAAATTAGAACATACTAATATAGATAAAGAAAAACAGACGCAACTCTATATGAGTTTCACCCATTATGGGAATAACAAAAATGAAATTTCTTGGGACATAAGCAAACACTAACAAAAAGTAAAACTTACCTCATAACCAACATTTAAACGTTGTCCTCCTCCTCTATAAAGAAGTGAGGTTCCTTTGCATCCTGCCAAGCCATGATAATTTGCTAGGCCTTACGCCATATATCATCAACCCTTGCTAACTTGTTAAGTGTTACTCGGTTTGATAGGGTGTAAGGGGCAACCCAATGAGGTTGTAGCCTCCATCCTGGCCAAGTTATAACACGAAAAGATCATATAATGCAATTGGTGGGTCGCATAATATCAACCCTAACCCAGTTCGTGTAGCGGAATGCAAAATCATGAAAGAAACATACCATGATGCGGCAAACCAAGACACACATAAGAAGGTACTTATGCTTCATACTATGGGCTTGTGCTAAACTGGACACTAAGGTCTGGGGAATGTCATATAGCATATGTCCCTCAGCTAAAGCAAGGAAAACGTCACCGGTGGCGTTATTCACAGAAGAAAACCGCCATTCTCCTAAGATATTCAGCATGATAAAAAACATGATAGTGCTTACGTTAAGGGACAGGCTACCAAGGGCTACATTAAGATGCCCTTGGTCCTCTACACGAAAAATCCCTGCCACATAAGTCTCTTGGAAATACTCATAGTTATAGAGGTATATGTTATCAGACATATAACCCCCTGAGTTTCGGGGAGCAGGCATATGCATCCTAACAGTAAAGGCTACCAAAAACTTGCTGAAATCCATTGTTAGATCATCAATGGTGACAGAGAACACTTGTTCCCCATCCGGTCGATAAAAGAATTTATAATGATCATAGAAATAAGTAGTAAGTTTAGGATAATAAGAGTCATTGGCACTTACCAGTAGATTCTGCCATCCTGACTGGACAATCCTATCGCGAAACCAGTATCTATACGTGTTACTATCGAGCAATTTGTCAAAGGACTACTATGGTATTATTTGAGGAGATTTCATATAAAAAATTACTATACTGGATTCCTTGAAGTGAGTGCAGAAAACCCCAGAAAAAAGAATTGGTGGTATGTTGAGGTGAGGGCGCGCGCGCGCTTGGAATATCCTTTGTCAAAGGGCGGGCGCGTTATCTCTGACAGAAGAAAAATTCTGCGATACTGCACACAAAGGGAGGGCGCACTCTGTATTAGTGCAAATAAGGGGCGTGTGCGCTTTGATTAATCCTTGTGTGATGGAAAATAGGGGTGCAGTGTGAAGTATAGAGCAACCCACGTATTTATATCACACAAGTTTCTTAATCTAAGTTCCACAAGTTGCCCAAATTGTGAAGGCAAGATGATGGAAAAAGAAATTTTTTCTAAAACCAAAAATAGAAATAGACGAGATGCAACCTTGGAAAGCAAACCGATAGCTTTTCGGCTGGAAATACAAATAACAATCATCAAATTTTGAAACCTTAAGGTTGTACAAACCAAGAGTATCTAATTCTAGCTATTTCCTATTAGCATGGTGCGCATACAACCGATAGTTTATCAAGCAGGCAATAATATTTTGAAAAAATCCATGGATATGATTAAACACGTTGCTAAATAAATAATGCCACCCCCAAACAAGTTGGAAAAGTGGGATTCTGATAAAACTAAAAACTAATGTTTTACCTACTCTTAACTAATTATGCTAAGAATAAGTAAAAGCATGTGGATTTACGTTTAGATCAAAGTTTCTACTCTCGATTATCTTGCGATATGGTGGAGTAAAGAATTCGTTCCACTCCTAGTTTCTTTGATGCAATAGTTTCACTAATTTAAACAATTCTATAATATCAACGAGAGCAATAATTGAATTAAACTAATATGGTGAAAATAGTTAATTACGATATGCTAATTTATACTATGGAAATTTGATTATAATGTGTGAATGAGAAAAGAGGTATTAGGGGGATTTGATTCCACCTTGATTAAACTTTAATAAGCTAGCATAGATTTGTTGTAATCCTAATCTTTATGTTTTCACATGAAGGTTGGGTCTTTTTAATCCCTAATTATTCATGTTAATCTCTACCAACTAATAATTAGCATGTGTGGCAATTTAAACCTATTTTTATGGTGAATTAACTACTTTCTAGAGTGAAATAGATTACTTTAACTTATTCTACACAAAAACATCAAGTCTTCATCAAAGCTTCATCAAACCCCTCTATGGAGATTTAGCTAAGATTCATTAGATTATCATCAATAAAAGAATGAGAATAAAAATAAGACATAATTGAAATAATGTAAATAACTTGGCTTTATTAATGGTGATTAGGCTAATAAAACAATAACTAGGGTTTTAACTTAAGAAGAAAACTAATTAATATCTAATTTATTAACTAAGAAGGGGTCTATGAATTAAAAACTAAGTATAACTAATGGAAGAGTTAGATAATAAAGTTTAGCCTTAGTCCTCTTTATATAAGAGAGGGCTAGGTTTATAATTTCGTACATGGGCTTTGGAGAGATGTTTTGGGCCATTAAATCAAGCCTAAAACCTAATTACTTAAGTCCAAAAAGGGTTTCTCTACTGAAAATTACTGCAATAGCCTTTTCATCTACTTTTACTCCTCTGATTGGATCAAGGCCTATACCATTAGAAAACTCTTTCCAAGCCGGTCGGTTTGACATATTGTAGCCCAATTTCGAGGTATGAGTTCAAAGATATGGCCTACGGAAGTTCTATTGACTTTTATACTCTATTTCTGCCCGCGCTGACTTTGACTTTTTCGCTTTGAGTGGACTTTAAAAAGGTTTTTTCTGCTTGAATTTTGGCCTTTACTCATAGAACTTCTTAGCAACCAACCTTTTCTCCTTTCTCTTGCAAAAGTGACATATTTCTTCATATATTTGACTCCAATACTTGAAATATACAAAAACACATAAACAGTACTAACTCTTATTTATTATACACATAATTGGTCTAAATGTAATATTATTAAGGGGGTTAAAACTACAGTTTTAGGCTCTTATCAAACCACATAAACAGTATTTTGCTTGTCCTCAAGCAAATATGAGAAATTAAAATAAGTGACAAAAATGGAGTTTTAACTAATCTCGTTTCGCCGAGTGTGGTTGCATTGACCATATGCAATAAAGCCTTAAACCACTAGGAATTCTCTAGTGGACGAGTTATATCCTCGTGAGAGTATTCCAAAGAAGGTACTCATAAACTTCATCTATACTATAACAACTAAGAAATAAAATTACTGTTTCCTTATTTATTCTCAGATATCTATACATCTCACTAGCAATGAATACAGAATAATCAATTCGAAATCTATGCTAATATGTGCATAATAATCAATCATCTACGGATAAACATATATATAATGAACTATGCTATGAAATGCAATAACAGGTCTATTTCTAAAACTTTGGAATAACGTCCTTAAGTAGATCCTCACATATATGTCAAGACAAAAACACTATGATTTTTCCACTCAAGTTTCACTCACTGTAGTGTGTAGTGGGCACACTTTACCCTACAATCTCAATAACGTACAAGGAAGACGAAGTCGATTAAACACATCTGCCACTTATTATCACACTAACCTATTCCTAATTGAGCTAGAGGTCTTTATTAGTTGTTGCGGGGATTAGGAGATGGTTTAAGAAGGAAGGAAATGGATATTCGAAAAGAACCAGTCTGAGATAATAGAGTCTTTATATTATGTAACTAGAAAAAACCTTGTTCTTACTTTGCTTCTACTTTTTGTTTCCATCCTTAGCCATTTTTTTCTTTTTCTTTTGGCTTTTGACTCCTTTGATTATGTTTTTGGAGTTCAAACCTTTTATTTTATTTACTTTTTTTTTTTTGGATGAAAACTTTCTTTTCTTTTCTTATTTGAAGTAACTAACAAATTCTTGGTATTCTACAAGTCTTTCTCTTTTCTTTTCTTCATTTCATCCTACTTCTCAAACTCATTCAAAAATGGGTAGGCTGATTTTTATTTTATTTTGTTTCTTATAAAAGGGTAAGGATTTGTGGTTTATGAAAAGGCTAAAGAAAGGCTTAGAGGGGCGACTGACGAAAAATAATTTTATATAGGTTTGAATTTCTGGCTATATCGATCCAAAAAGGGCCTAAATTCTCGTTTAGGATATGGTATAGTGATTAAGCAAGTGGACGTGTGATTTCTCTATTCGGAATTTACTTCTCCCTTGTGTCATTACTCAGATATTTCACTCATAAGGCTTTTAGGCTATATTCTCACAGGATTTGTAGAATAAGTACTCCACCCTAAATTTCAGAAACTTATTGCCAATACAAACATAGATGCTCATACAATATATTTATAGAAAGATGCAATGATTATTACCTACATATTAACCTAAATTTTTAAAAACAATTCTAATTTAAGAGCTAACATAAAACTTCTAAATTAATATCATCATGGAGAAAGAAACAATACCAATATTCCTAAGTGCATAATATAAATACTTATTATTATATATATATATATATATATATATATATATATATATATATATATATATATATATATATATATATCCTAATAGGTGCTTTAAATTACACGTGTTTCTATGCCTCCCCAAACAAAAACATGCTTTGTTCTAATAGTATAGAAATAAAAATGATAGGAAATACCATGGAAATGCGTGAAAATTTAAGAAAACCTGCAAAAAAAATTCAGAACATACTAATATAGATAAATAAAAATATACAAAACTCTATATGAGTTTCACTCGTTATGGGAATAACAAAAATTAAATTGCTTGGGACATAAACAGACACTAACAAAAAGTAAAACTTACCTCATATCCCTCATTTAAGCGTTGTCCTCCTCTTCTATGAAGAAGTGAGGTTCCTTTGCATCCTGCCATGCCATGACAATTTGCTAGGCCTTATGCCATTTATCATCTACCATTGCTAACCTGTTAAGCGCCACTTGGTCGGATAGGGTATAAGGGGCAACCCAATTAGCTTGTAGCCTCCACCCCGCCTAAGTCATTGCATAGAATGAGTGTATAATGCAATTGGTAGGTCTCACAATATCAACCACAACCCAATTTGTGAAATGGGTACAGAACTCAGGAAAGAAACATAGCATTATGCGGTAAACCAAGACAGGCATAAGAAGGTACTTATGCTTTCATACTATGGGCTCGTGCTAAACTAGACACTAAGGTCTGGGGAAGGTCATAGAGCATACGTCCCTCAGCTAGAGCATGGAAGATTTCAGAAGTGGCCTTATTCGCAGAAGAAAAACGCCATTCCTCTAAGATATTCAGCATGATAAAGAACATAATAGTGCCCACATTAAGGGATAAGTTACCAAGGGCTACGTTATATTGCCTTTGGTCCTCTACACGAAAAATCCCTGTCCTATAGGTCTCATGCAAAAACTCATAGTTGTAGATATACATATTATCAACCAAATAGCCCCATGAGTTTTGGATGTCAGCAGGCATAGAAAGTCCAATAGCAAAGGCCAACAAGAACTTGGTTAAGTCCGTTGTTTCATCATCAATGGTGATAGGGAACACTTGTTCCCTATCCGGTCGATAAAAGAACTTTCAATGAAATAAGTTGTAAGTGCAGGAGAATATAGTTCATCTGAGCATACCATTAGAGGCTGCCATCCTGCCTGTATAATTAAGTCACGGAACCAAGACCCATAGGTGTCACTCTCGAACAAATCTTCGAAGGACTTCTCCGGTATGATTTGAGGAGATTTCATAGCAACCAAACACACTCTTGAACTCCCAGAAGTATCCTCAGAACACCCAAGAAAAAATAAAAAACTGGAGGTCTTGTTAAGATAAGGGCGTGGGCGCGCTCAGAATAGCCTTTGGAAGGGCGCGGGCATCCTCAACTCTGACTCTGTGTTCCAGGTTATTGGGTGCGAGTGCGCTCTGTGTATGGACAAATGAGGGCATGGGCGCGCTCCGAGTGCTGTATGTGCTATGAAGTTTAGAGGTGAAAGTGAGAAGTTTAGAGGTAAAAGTGAGAAGATTAGAGCTAACCATGTATTTATAAAGGACTAGTTTCTTAATCTAAGTTCCACAAGTTGCCCAAATTGTTAAGGCAGGATGATGGAAAAAGAAAATTTCTAAATCTAAAATAGAAATAGATAAGGTGCAAACTCCAAAATCAAACCAATAGCTTTTAGGCTAGAAATAAAAATAGCAATCATCCAACTCCTAATACTTGAGGTTGCACAACCCAAGAGTAGCTTATTATAGCTACACCACATTAGCAACATGCTCACATAACCCATATTCTCACAACCTTGCAATATTAACTTTCAAATACAAGTGGATAGGAAAAAAAATACAATGCTAAACAAATAATACCACCCCCAAACAAGACGGGAAGGTGGGATTCATGAAAAATAGATAGCATGCTCTGACAAAATTTAAATTAACTTGAAATTTAGATAACAACTGATAAGAGCCCAAAACTGTAGTTTTAACCCCTTAACAATATTACTTTTAGACCAATTATGTGATTAATAAATAAGAGTTAGTATTGTTTACGTGCTTTTAAGTATTTCAGGCATTGGAGTCGAATATGTGAAAAAATGTCCCTTTTGCGAGATAATGGAGCAAAGGTTGGTTGTTAAGAAGTTCTATAAAGAGGACTAAGGCCAAACTCTTAGCCCTCCTAGATTAGATTCATAATATAGTTTAGATATAATTAATCATTACTTAGTTTTATAATTCAGCAGTTAGTTATAATTTAGTTTTTAGTACAGTTGAATCATTAGACTCTTTCCATTTTCAATTATCAACCCAAGTTATTGTTCTTCATTATGTCTTCTTCTAAATTTTATATCAATGATAGTCTAATGACTTCTAGCTAAACCTCCATTAGAGGGGTTTGAGGAAGCTTGATGAAGACTTGATTGTGTTAGTGTAGAGATAGTTTAGATAATCTATTCCACTCTAGAAAGTAATTATTTCACCATGAGAATGGGTTTAATTGCTTCACACGCTAATTATTACTTGGTAGAGATTTCCATGAGTAGTTAGGGATTAGAAATACCCAACCCTTATGTGAAAACATAAGGTTTAGGATCACAACAATTCTATGCTAATTTATTAAGTCGAAATCTAAGTAGAATCAAATCCCCCTAATCTTCTTCTCCATATTCACATCTCGTATTTAATTGCCGTAGTTTAAATTAGAACATCTTAATTAGTATTTTCACCATCGTAGTATAAATTCCATCATTACTCTCATCGATTTTGGTTAGTATTAATAAACGTAGTTAATATTAATTCTAAAGAACTAGGAGTGGAACAAATTTTTTACTCCACATATTGCATTGATAACCAAGAGTAAATAACTTTGATATTAAGCACGAACCAGTCTTAGTTTTACTTATTCTTGAGTTTAATTAATTAAGAGTAGGTAAAACAAGTGTTTTAAGTTTTATCAAATGGCATCGCTGCTATCTTAGTTATGTTTAGAATTGTTTTCATTCGTGTTGTTAGTCCTCCCAAAGTCCCATTACACCCACCCACCCTTGTTTGGTTCTAACTATGATTGTTTGGTTCAGAAATTAATTTTTTTCACAGAAAAAGCCAGAGTGCAACACGCGCCCTATACAGGCAAATTCAGAGCGCACCTCACGCTGAAGTGCTTGGACATCGAGTTAGGCAAAAGCGCACCCTGTGCCCTTCCAAGGCAAATTTAGAGTGCACCCCGCGCTGAAGTGCCTGGACATCAAGTCAGACAAAGCGCACCCGTGCACTTCCTAGACAATTTCTAAGTGCACCTCGCGCCCTTTTCTAAACAACCCGATTTTCACAGGTTAGTACAAACTTCCATTTCTTCAAGTTATTTAGTGTTTCTAACTTGTCAAATACATTGAGCTCGCATATACAAGACTCTATTCATAAGCGAAGCAAGGAGGCATTCAGGTACTTCTTTCTTCCACTCCTCGCATCTCCTGTAAGAGGAGTTTTTAATTCTAGCATATCAGGGTTGTTTTGACTGTTTATCATGTTTAGTTAATATTGGTCTTAGCCTTGCATGAGATTAAGGTCCGAAAAGAAAAAAACCGATTAACGTGATATATAGTAAACGTTAACGCACACGCCTATCTAGAATACCACACATTACACCTGCATTAATGGCTGAACAAGCAGATACTCCTCTCTCTGATTTTTATAAAGCCATGAACGATAACCCTAAATCATGCATAGTTCTTGCAGACCCAGTGGGGGATTTTCGAATCCCCCTGAATATATTTAATTTGTTACCAGTTTTTCATGGGTTAGACCATAAGAAGCCTTATCAGCATATGCGTAGGATAGAACAAGTTCGTACAATATTTCATCATCCTACCTTAGGCATGGAACAAATTAAACTGAGGGTGTTTCCTTTCACCATAGCCGATAAAGCGACATCTTGGTGAACTGCCTAAGCGCCTAATTCTGTGGACTCATGGGCTAAACTTGTTCAATTATTTATGGAGCAGTTTTACCCACCCTTAAAGACAGATGAAATGATATCTAAGATGCATTTCTTCCACCAGAACCCTCATGAATCCATTTCAGAGGCCTGGAATCATTTCATTGATCTTCTCATTAAGTGTCCACATCATAACCTTGCGAAAGACATGCTAGTTTGTGCCTTTTTCAAAGGGCTTTTACACCACCATAAGGAGGTTCTTGATATTATGAATGGGGGTAGTTTCCTTAGCAAAGGAGCCTCATAGGCTTATAGGTTTTTAGAAGATCAATCTAAGCGTAATAATAACTGGGGGGGGGGGGGTAGTAACGATATCCCCAGCTCTGCTAGTTCTTCTTCAACAGTTAAGGCTACCAGTATGTTTGAGGTTAAATATGATCCAGAGCTTAAAACTTTAAACGAATCACTCACTAAAAAGGTAGAAGTTATTTCTGTTCAACAAAAGCCTACCCCTGTCATGAATGTGAACTCTATTCCATGTAATTTATGTTTGAGTCCTGAGCATCCCGACTCCTATTGTCCTCTCGCCTATGAACAACCACCATCACAGCAAGATAATGTTTGCTCCATAAATAGCTATCCTATTCCTAACGCCCCATGGAGACAAAATCCCAACTTCAGTTGGAGAAATAATCAACAAGTTACACCTCCAGGGTTTAATAATCAAAATGTTAGGCCAACAAACAATTACAACCAAGCTCCACCACGACAAGGACAAGGTCAGGGTAATTATAATAATAATAGAGGTCTCATTCCGGTTAACAATAACTATCACAATCTACCTGTAAATAATCAACGTGAGATAGTTCCTATCACACCACCTGTGACTACTACACATCCACAAACAGATCGTTTCGACGCCTTTATGCAAACTCAACAATAGATTTTACAGTCCATCCAACAATCCTTATAGAAGTTAACCCAAGAGAAAGTATAACCAAAAGGTGTGCTTCTAGATCAAGCTATACCTTATCCTAAAACACCAAACACAGCCTTTGAAGTAACTGGTAATCCTAGTAATGATAATATAAACATAGGTGAGTTAAATGCCGTAACCACTCTCCGTTCTGGCTGAGTGGTTGATAATGCCGTAACTATGCCTGTTGTTACACCACCCGTAGTCATAACAAATGAAAACTTACTAGATACCGAAATAGAATATGAAGATCCTACAACTGTAGAGGTACCAGTTAGACCACAACCTAAGAAACAAAAGGCCAAGGTTAAACATCCTATTGATCCATATGCTAAATATAGAGAGAAACTACCGTTTCCAGAAAGACTAGCGATGTTAAGTAAGGATTCAAATTTCTACGAGATTAGGGAAGTTTTTAAGAATCTAACGATAAACCTACCTTTTCTTGAAGCTATAAAAAAGTTACCACAACATGCTAAGTTTCTTAAAGAGTTGTGCACTACAAGGAGTAAAACAAATATTCCAAAAGACGCCTTTCTAACGAACTGAACAATTTACAACTTTATCTAAACATAATGAAATTGTGAAGTACAAGGACCCTAGTCGTCCTACTGTACAATGCACCTTAGCAGATACTCACACGACCACTGCTTTATTAGACTTGGGGGCGAGTGTTAACTTACTCCCGTATTATCTATACAAACAAATAGGTCTACAAGAGATGCAACCCAATAAAATGACGTTGTAATTAGATGATCGGTTTATTAAGTATCTTAAAGGTGTGGTTGAAAACGTGCTTGTTAAGGTTTAAGATTTTTACTATCCGGCTAATTTCGTTATCCTCGATATAGTGTCGCTAACGACTCTGTTCCTATCAACTTAGGGCGTCCTTTGTTGGCAACTGCCAATGCGCTTATAAATTGCCGCAATGGTTCGATGTCCATGTCTTTTGACTATCTTTCTGTTAAGGTAAATGTTTTTAAAATGATGAAACAGTTACCAGATTCATTTATAGATGGGGAGGTTAGCATGATCGAGAGCTTAGCTTAAGACTATTTTAATAACACGTTTCTCAAAAATCAGATGCATAAATTCCTTTCCTTTGGAAGTTCAAATTTCACCGATGACTCCTACTTAGAGGAAGTCAACTCCGTTTTCGAGTCTACTCCTATCGTAGACCCTTATGTTGCTCCATCTACTGAGTTTGAAGACCTGTTACCTAAACAAGTCTTCACTACTCAAGATGAGGACCCTCCAGAAGCCTTTATCGACATTTCCTCCCACCCCTGTGCTTAAACCTCTTCCTTCTAAGTTGAAGTATATTCAACTTGATCCGGATGGTAGTCATCCGGTGATTATATCTTCTCAGTTGTCTACTGATGAAGAGGCACGTTTGACTAAGGTGATTCAGGAACATCGTTCCACGATTGGTTGGTCCCTAGACGACATTAAGGGGATTGACCTTAATGTATGCACACATCGTATACATTTGGAGGATAATGCGAAGACTTCTCGTGAACCTCAGCGTCGCTTGAACCCTGCCATTAAAAAGGTGGTCTGGGTCGATGTCTTGCGGTTACTCGATGCGGGTATTATATATCCCATCTCCGATAGTGAATGGATAAGTCCCATTCACATAGTTCATAAGAAATCGGGGGTTACCATTATGCGTAATGCTGTGGGTGACTATGTTTTCACACGAGTTCCTATGAAATGGAGGATCTGTATTGATGATAAGAGCCCAAAACTGTAGTTTTAACCCCTTAACAATAATACTTTTAGACCAATTATGCAAGTAATAAATAAGAGTTAATGCTAATTACGTGCTTTTATGTATTTCAGGCATTGAAGTCTATTATGTGTAGAAATGTGCCACTTTGGCGATATAAAGGAGCAAGGGTTGGTTGCTAAGAAGTTCTGTGATTAAAGGCCAAGATTCGAGGAGAAAAAACCTTTGTAAATCCCGGTCAGAAGCTGAAAAGTCAGAGTCAACGCGGGCAGAAACAACACAGAAAAGTTAGCAGAACTTCCAAAGACTGTATCTTTGGACTCAGGCCTCGGAATTGGCCCTACCTTATGTCAAACCGACCAGCTCGGAAAGAGCTTTTCAATGGTTTAAGCCTTGACCCAATCAAAGGAGTAAAAGTGGACGAAAAGTATGCTAAAATCAGATCCACCTGAAAAGGGCCCTGTGGACTGAAGAGATTGTGTTTTGGGCTCGATTTTCCAGCCCAAAACATGGCTCCTCAGCCCATGCACGGAAATGTGGATCTGGTCTTCTCCATTTCCACACACAAGACTTAGCTCTTAAGAATCAATTAGCTTAGGATAGAAAGTAGCCATTAGAGAATAATCTAGATCCAGTTTTGAGTTTTTGAATTAGTTAATTAATTAGTTTTCATTCCTTGTTTTAGATTAGTTATTGGAATCATTGTTATTCATTCATTAGATAAATAAAATAGTTAGTTCTTGATAATTTTGATTTTGTTATTTAAAATTGCTTAGATCTAATTTCAATTCTTGTTATTTAATGATTTCTTAGTTGTTAATTTAGATTTCAATTATTGTTTAGTTGAATTTAATAAAGTTAGAATCTTTATATTATATGTAATTCAATTTCATATGGAAATGATAGCATAATGATTCTAGGCTAAACATCCATTAAAGGGGGTTGAAGAAGCCTTGATGAAGCTTAATCTTTGTTAACGTAGAAATCGTCTTGATAATCTATTCAATTCTAGAAAGTAATTAGTTCACCATGAGAATGGGTTTGGTTGCTTCACATGCTAGTTATTAATTGGTAGAGATGTCATGTATAATTAGGGATTAGAATTACCATTTTGACATGCGAAACATTGAAATTTGGATCACAGTGAATCTTTGTTAGTTGATTAAATCGAGTGAAGGTGGAATCAATCCCCCCTAATTCCTTATCATATAGTATCAATTTAGCATTTTCGTAGTTGAATTAGCGTATCTTGTTATTTGAATTTGTATCGTAGTATAATCCCACCATTACTCTCATTAGACTTTGGATAGATTCCCAATATTAGAAAATATTGAATGCTAAAGAACTAGGAGTGGAACGAATCTTCTATTCCAACTCTATTTCAATAGTATCGAGAGTAGAAATCTTTGATAAATTAGTCCTCGTATAAAATTATAGTTTTACTTACGTTTGAATTTTATCGTTTATTCGTGAGTAAAATTATTCAATTTTTATGTACTATCAAATGGCGTCGCTGCCATCTTAGTTCCCTTTAGTACTGTTTTCTTTAGAATTGTTAGTCTTCCAAAGTTCCATAACCCACCCACCCTTGTTTGATTCTCACTGTGGTTGTCCGTTTCAGCACTGAAAATTTTCCTTGCAAAATTACATGGAGTGCGACCCGCGCCCTAGGCAAGCTAAATTGGAGCGCCACCCGCGCCCAAACGCTTGGAACTCCAACTTTTAGCTGAGCGCCCGTGCCTTGCCAAGGCAAAACACGAGCGCCCCCCACGCTGAAGTGCCTGGACCTTGAGTTTTTCCCTGAGCACGACCCGTGCCCTGGGCAAGCTAAATTAGAGCGCCACCCTCGCCCAAACGCTTGGAACTCCAACTTGACATGAAGCCACCCCCGCCCTACTACTTAGGGTCTCGCCCCGAAGCCCTGGCTCCTCTGGCAATGAACCGCCCGATTTCCACAGGTTTGTTTCAAACTTCCATTTCTTTCAAGGTTTTCAATATTCTAACTTGTTATATACACTGAGCATGCGTAAACAAGACGCTATTCATAAGTGAAGCAAAGAGGCATTCAGGTACTTCTAAATTCAAACACCTCACATCTCCTGTTAGAGGTTTATACTAGTATATTTGGACTGTTTGGAGTGTTGTTGTGTTTCTTTAAGAGTGGTCTTAGCTTTGCATGAGATTAATGTTAGGTCAAAGAAAAATGTCTAACGTAATCAACCGGCAATGTCAACAAACATGCCTTTCTAGTATACCACTCACTACACCTCTAGCTAATATACCACACACATAACCTGAAATAATGGCTGAAGAAAGAGAGTCTCCTCTCTCTGACTTTTACAAAGCCTTGAACGATAGCCCTAAATCTTGCATCATTCTATCAGACCCAGTAGGGGATTTCCAAATCCCCCCAAATATATTTAATTTGTTACCCGTTTTTCATGGGTTAGACCATGGAAAGCCTTATCAGCACATACGTAGGATTGACCACATTCCACCATCGTACGGTTGGTGCTGAACAAATTAAACTGAGAGTATTTCCCTTCACTTTAGCTGATAAGGAGACGTCTTGGTTAACTGCCCAAGCGTCTAATTCTATGGACTCGTGGGCTAAACTTGTTCAATTATTTATGGAACATTTTTATCCACCACTGAAGAACGATGAAATGCTTTCCAAGATTCATTTCTTTCGACAAAATCCTCATGAATCATTTTCAGAGGCTTGGAATCATTTCACCGATCTTCTTATAGAGTGTCCACACCATAACCTAGCGAAAGACACGTTAGTTCGTGCCTTTTTCAAAGGACTTCTACACCACCATAAAGAAGTCCTTGACATAATGAATGGGGGTAGTTTCCTAAGTAAGGGAGCCTCAGAGGCTTATAATTTTTAGAAGATCAAACTAAGCGTAATAATAACTGGGGTAGTGACGATCTCTCCCGTTCCACTAGTTCTTCTACAACAGTTAAGGCCGCCGGTATGTTTGAGATGAAACCCGATCCGGAACTTAAAAAGGTAGAGGCTATTTCTGTTCAACAAACGCCTATCCCCGTCATGAATGTTAACTCCAATCCATGTAATTTCTGTTTGAGTCCAGAGCATCCCGACTCCTATTGTCCTCTCTCTTACGAACAACAAACATTACAATAAGATAATGTTTGCTCAATTAATAGTTATCCTATTCCTAACGCCCCTTGGAGACAATATCCCAACTTCAGTTGGAGAAATAATTAACAAGTAACACCTCCAGGGTTTAATAATCAAAACGTTAGGCCAGCAAACAATTATAACCAAGGCCCACCACGACAAGGTCAGGGTAATTATAATTATAACAACCAAGCTCAATCACGACAAGGACAAGGTCAGGGTAAATATAATAATTATAACAATAATAATTATAATGCTAATAGAGGTATCGTTCCGGTAAATAACTATCAAAATCCACCCATTAATAATCAACGTGACATAGTTCCTGTCACACAACCTATAGCTAACACTCTTCCACAACCGGATCGTTTCGATACCTTTATGTAATCTCAACAACAGATTTTACAAGCCATCCAACTTTTCTTATAGCAGTTAGCTCAAGAGAAAGTACAACCCAAAGGTGTGTTTCCAGGTCAAGCGATAGCTAATCCTAAAACAACAAACACAACCTTTGAGGTGAATGATAATACTAGTACGGAAAATGCAAACATAGGTGAGCTAAATGCCATCACCACTCTCCGTTATGGGAGAGTGGTTGATAACAAAGTAACTATGCCTATAGTTACCCCACCAGTTGTCCCTACACCGGAGATTGAACTAGATACCATAATAGAAACTGAAGAGCCTACCCTGGTAGAGGTACCAATTAAACCACAACCTAAGAAACAAAAAGCAAAGGTTAGACATCAAGTTGATCCATACGCTAAATATAGAGAGAAACCACCGTTTCCCAGAAATTAGCTATGTTAACCAGACATACAAACTTTGATGAGATTAGGAAAGTTTTCAAAAATCTAACAATTAACCTACCCTTTCTCGAAGCAATTAAAAAATTACCTCACCATGCTAAGTTTCTCAAAAAGTTGTGCACTAAAAGGCGTAAGACTAATATTCCTAAAGACGTCTTTCTAATTGAACAATTTCCAACTTTATCAGAACATAATGGAATCGTAAAGTACAAGGACCCTGGTCGTCTTACGGTACAATGCACTTTAGGGGATTCCCACACGACGATCGCTTTACTAGACCTGGGGGCGAGTGTTAACTTACGCCCGTATTACCTATACAAACAAATAGGTCTACAAGAGATGCAACCTACTAAAATGACATTGTAATTAGTAGATCGATCTATTAAGTACCCTAAGGGTGTGGTTGAAAACGTGCTTGTTAAGGTCCAGGATTTCTACTATCTTGCTGATTTTATTATCCTCGATATAGAAGTCGCTAACGATTCTGTTTCAATCATTTTAGGGCGTCCTTTCTTGGCAACTGCCAACGCACTCATAAACTGCCGCGATGGTTTGATGTCCTTGTCTTTTGGCCATCTTTCTGTTGAGGTAAATGTTTATAAAATGATGAAACAGTTACTAGATTTGTCCGTAGATGGAGAGGTTAGCATGATCGAGAGCTTAGCTCAAGATTATTTTAATAACATGTTTCTAGAAAACCAAATGCATAAATTCCTATCTTTTGGAAGTTCAGATTTTGCCGATGACTCCTACTTAGAGGAAGTCAACACCATCTTCGAGTCTACACCTATCGTAGACCCTTTTGTTGCTCCATCTATAGAGTTTAAAGACCTGCTTCCTAAGCAAGTATTCATTACTCAAGATGAGGACCCCCTAGAAGCAATTATCGATATTCCTTCCACCTTGGTGCTTAAACCTCTTCCTCCTGAGTTAAAGTATATTCAACTTGATTCGGATGGTAGTCATCCGATAATAATATCTTCTCTGTTATCTAAGGAGGAAGAGACACGTTTGATCAGGGTGATTAGGGAACATCGTTCTGCGATTGGTTGGTCCCTAGTCGACATTAAGGGAATTGACCCTAATGTATGCACTCATCGTATCCATTTGGAGGATAACGCAAAGACTTCTCGCGAACCTCAGCATTGCTTCAACCCTGCCATGAAAGAGGTGATTAGGGAAGAGGTCTTACGGTTACTCGATGCGGGTATCATATACCCAATCTCTGATAGCGAATGGGTAAGTCCCATTCATGTAGTTCCGAAGAAATCAGGGATTACCATGGTACGTAATGCCAAGGGTGAATATGTTGCCATGCATGGTCCTATGAAATGGAGGATCTGTATTGATTACAGATATTTAAATGCCATGACATGAAAGGATCATTTTCCTTTACCCTTTATAGATCAGATGCTTGAACGTCTAGCTGGTCAGGCTTTTTATTACTTTTTAGATGGCTACACTGGCTATTTCCAAATTATTATTGATATAGATGACCAAGAAAAGACTACCTTCACATGTCCTTTTTGAACATATGCCTATAAATGAATGCCTTTTGGCCTTTGTAATGCTCCTGGTACCTTCCAGCGGTGTATGCTTTATATATTTAGTGACATAGTAGAGCGTTTCATGGAAGTATTCATGGATGATTTTTTTATCTATGGAGACTCTTTCTGACTGCCTGTCTAACCTGTCTAAGGTTTTGACATGGTGTGAAGAGAAGAGTATGGTTTTAAATTGGGAAAAATATCATTTCATGGTAAAAAAAGGCATAGTACTAGGTCACATTGTATCTAGTGATGGCATCGAAGTAGATAAGGCCAAACTAGATAAGATAGCGACTCTACCTATACCACGGATTGTCCATGATATTAGAGCCTTCCTAGGCCATGTAGGTTTTTATAGGCGTTTTATCAAAGATTTTTCAAAAATAGCTAGGCCATTAACTAATCTGCTAATTAAAGGATGCCATCTTTTATTTTAATTTTAACTGTAAATAGGCTTTTGAAACTTTAAAAGCTGCCTTAACTTCTGCACCCATTATATAGCCTCCCGATTGGTCTAAACCTTTCGAACTTATGTGTGATGCTAGTGATTATGTAGTTGGTGCTGTCTTGGGACAAAAACTAGATAATAAGTCCACTGTTATTTATTATATTAGTAAAACTCTAAACGATGCTCAAAGGAATTATACAACTACTGAAAAAGAATTCTTAACTGTTGTTTATGCTTTAGATAAGTTTTGTCCTTATTTGGTTGTTTCTAAGACTCTAGTTTACACGGACCATGCAACCCTTAGGTACCTTCTCGCAAAGAAGGATGCCAAGTAGAGATTAATCCGATGGATTCTTCTCCTGCAAGAATTCACATTAGAAATAAAGGACAAATGAGGGGTCAAAAACGTAGTTGGCGACCACTTATCTAGACTTACAAACGACGATGATAGTGATTCTGAGTCCATACCAGACTCTTTTCCTGATGAGCATCTGTATGCTATTTTTTTTGCACCATGGTATGCTGACATTGTAAATTATTTAGCGTCTGATGTTATTCCTTATGATTGGTCAAGAAATGAACGTAAGAAGTTCTTGGCCAGAGTTAAGCTATACTACTGGGATGAGCCCTACCTTTCCAAGTATTGTGCAGATCAGATTATTCGTCGTTGTATTCCCCAATGGGAATATAATGAGGTTCTCTCATTCTGCCATGACAAAGAATGTGGTGGCCATTTTAGTGGTATGAAAACAGCTGCTAAAATTCTTCAATGTGGGTTTCATTGGCCTACTCTCTTTAAAGATGCACAAGTGCATTGCAAGATATGCATTCGTTGCCAACAACTTGGCCGAATCACGAAGCTTAATATGATGCCATTAAATCTAATCATGGTGGTAGAAATTTTTGATGTATGGGGCATTGATTTCATGGATCCCTTTCCAGTTTCCCAATGTTTCATTTATATTCTAGTTGCCGTGGACTACGTGTCTATATGGATAGAGGCCATGGCTTGCCATTACAATGACCATAAGACAGTTGTGTTTTTTGTTAAAGAGTATATTTTCTATCGATTTGGCATTCCCAAAGCTATCATTAGTGATGGTGGAACACATTTTTACAACAGAGTTGTTGCATCTCTCGTGAAAAAGTATGGAGTTACACATAAGGTAGCAACTCCATATCATCCACAAACTAGTGGACAAGTAGAAGTTTCTAATAGGGAAATCAAAAAGATATTAGAAACAACTGTAAATCCTGATAGGAAAGACTGGTCAAAGCGTCTATCTGATGCCTTATAGGCATATAGGACTGCTTTCAAAACTCCTATAGGTATGTCTCCCTTTAGACTTGTATTTGGGAAACCTTGTCATTTGCTCGTTGAATTGGAGCACCGCGCTATGTGGGTTATAAAAAGCCTTAACTTCAATTTTGATGAGGCGGGTGTCAAGCGCAAGTTGCAATTGAACGAGCTTGAAAAATCCATTGCGATTCTTATGATCTCACGAAGGATTATAAAGCTAACATGAAACGTGTTCATGATAAGCAAATCTTGTGCAAAGAGTTTGTGGTAGGTCAAAAGGTCTTACGTTACAACTCCCATCTACATATTTTTCCAGGGAAATTAAAAACCCGTTGGTCTGGTCCTTTTCTGGTTACTGAAGTCACCCCTCATGGGGCAATCACCTTGGTAAATCCTAAGGACAATAGTACCTTTCAAGTCAATGGCCAACGGTTGAAACATTTTAATGAGCTTTTGTCCCCTGGTGTAGAGGAAGTCCTTTTATAGGACCCTATCTATGAGGACTGACCTTTTCATGGTGTACTTCCTTTCATTTCCATATATTGGTAAGTGCACCATTCAAGTAACCGGGCCCTCCCTATGGAGTGTGTGGCTGTAAGTACCGGATCTTAAGTCCACGGTTAACATAATTCACGTTTTCCACTCTTGCATGTTTTCTCGGATTTTGAGTCATGTTCCTCTATGGTGTGAATTATGCTTTTATTGCTTTCTTGTTTTTCTTATATTAAATCTTATTCATAAAAAATAAAAATTGTTAAAATCATAAAAATAGTAATTTAGGAAGTCTCGGGAATCTGACTTTAAAAGACCCACTTTTAAAAACAAATTTTCTAAACGTTGTTGTATGAAATTTGTTTGGGGTGGGGTGTTCATTTCCATCCTGGATTGTTCAACTTTCCAATTGTGTCGTTTAGGCTGTTTAATTGTATTTTGATTCGGGTTGACATTATCTATGAACTTAGAGTTCATTCGTTCGCATAACTTACATCATGCACACACTTCGAGGCATTTTCCATCTTCTTATATGTCATCCACAGTCGGAATAGAATGTTTTATAGATCATTAGATTGGAAATTCTCTCTTGATCATTTCCATATCTCATTCACAAAAATTGGGCCGGTAACGAAGTGGCAATTTTAATTTGAAGTTGCACTAAAAATCGAATTTTTTTGGGAATCGAATTGGGCTTGGGCCCAAGCCCACAGTACAACCCAAGAACGCATCGCGTTCTTCTTCTTCATCTTCCCACTTCTGCCATTAACAACTTTCAAACCCTAACATAAAAAAAAAAAAAAAAAAAAAAAAAAGAAACCTCAATACACCCATGCCCACAATACAATCCCAACTTCAAATCTTCTCCAAAACATTCATCCACTAATCCCAACAATTTCCACCACTGAAAACCACCAAAACTCAAAGAATTTGGAACTGCCGCGCCACCACCATTGTTTTGTTAGTGAGGGAGTCTCAAACTCCATCCCCACATTCAATTTAAACCCCCAAATCGTCCTAAATCTCAATAGCTAAAAGACGAAAGATTTTTGCCGGAGCACGCGTTTACTGCCGACCACTTCACACCGTTTTACGGTGACGAGATGGTTAGGAGAGATTGAAGTGGTTTGTGGTACTCGACAGATGATTTTTACCACAAAGATTTGGTCCGACCACAAAGATTTGGTCCGACAGTTTTATAGGACGAGGGAGTTGGATGGGAATAGAATTTTTGTTAAGGTGGCTGGGAGGAGGAGAGAAGTATCTACTGGGTTGTTGGCTGAGATTTTAGGCATTCCGCCTAGACGCCATCTCGATGCCACATTATTGGAATCCCAATTTATTGGGATCTAGCCTTTGATGAACGCGATTGTTTTGGAAGGGAACTACAATGCGAGCTCGCATTGTGTTCGCCAGTCGTCTCTGAGAACCAACCAGCTGGCTGTAGCTCAGCGACATCAGTTTGAACTGCCTTCACATTCTATGGATACTCCAGGAGCAGAAGTATGAAATCTATATTTTAGAGTTTTTGAGTAACATGATTAGGGGAGTTGGGAAGAGTATTGCACCTCTCCCTGTTTTGATAACGAAGATCATGATGACCTTGAGAGCGACTCTGACGTCTAATAGGATTTGGCTGAAAGAGCATAGAAATCCTCATATTTATACGGAGTGTATCCAACAAGTTTGGAGGTTGCCTGAAGAGAGGGTAGTTGAAGAGGATGACTCGGAGGATGAGGAGGACATGACATGTTTTGATACCGATGCCTTGGAGAGGTGTAGGTCGGATGCAGAACGCATGACTGTGATTCATCGTGGCATGCGTTCTCTCAATACTATTTGCAAAGACCTCCGGACTGGACATGCTACCATGCATCATAGCTTCGAGACTCATGCCAAGCGCGAGGATGAGCGTTGGGAACAGATGAAGGCCGAGATGGAAGATCAGTGCAAGTTCCGAGACAATATGCTTGCACGTTTTCCACCCCAAGCGGGTTCTTCTTCTGAGGAGGTTTCTGTGATGCACGAGCATCATCGCCGCAGGACAGATGGCTCTGGCCCATCAGGAGCTCAGGAGCCATCTCCTTCTCAGGTGCCTTCCATTACCAGCAGCTAGTGGTTCAGGAATATTATGAGTTGATGTTGTTTTGTATTTGCTTTTTATTTAGTTCGATGTTAACTTATGAATTCCGTAGTTAAATTTGAATTTGGTTGTTAAATGTTGTTTGAATATCAATTTTAATATAATATGGTTCTTTTCAAATTATGCATTGTTTTTATCGTTAATCCCACCTTCCCGAATTGTTTGGGGGTGGTATTATTTACTCTAGCATGATTTATTATATGATCCTCCAGTTTAGAATTTGTTTTGGAGTGAGGGTTGAGAATATTGCCGATATGGCCATACCTATAATTAGATGTTGTGATAGGATGAAATCTAAAAGAATTTAGAAGTTCCTATTCTAAATTAAATCTAAAAGATATTAGGGTTGTTTTAGAATCAAGAATATGTGTTGTTTCCGTTTTCGGTTTTAGAATTTTTTTGTTTCCAGCAATTGCCTTAAAGCTTTTTGGCAACTTCTCGATTCGTTTTAGCAACTTAAAACATATAAAAACTTCAATCATTCTACACTCACAACCCACACTACACCTCACTTTCATCTCTCACCTTTCACTCCCACGCTTCCCATTTTACTTCTCCATTTTAGCAACTCGAGCCGCCGATTGGAAGAGCCACCTGCTTGCTAGGCAACGCATCGGCCAGAATTTCATCAGATGCGACCAGCCCTATGATAACTATGAAAATGAATAGTCTACCTACGAAATGAACTAAGCATTCACAACGTAAGTAAACTAGAACTATTCTTTTACGTGGTTGATTATCAAAGCTTCTACTCTCAATGCAATGAGATATAGTGGAGTAGAAGTTCGCTCCACTCTAGTGCTCTAGCATGGATGTTTTCTAATCTAACTAGTCGCTTTTAAGTCTATGAGAGTTTTACTGAAGGGAATTATACTACGATGCAACTACCCACAAGATGCAACTAGTCGGTTATCGAATACTAAGGGAATGCTACGTTGATTCTATGATAAGGAGTTAGAGGGGATTGATTCCACCTTAACTCAACTTAATCCACTAACGACGAATAATCGTCAGTAATCGAATTGAACCGCCAATGAGAACAATTGGTTATTCCTAATCCCTAATTATACATGGCATTTCTACCAATTCATAACTAGCATGTGAACAATTAAACCCATTCTCATGGTGAACTAATCGTCTCTAGAGAGTGGAATAGAAAATCGGCGACTTCTACGATAATCGAATCAAGCTTTCATCAAGGCTTCACAACCCCTCTAATGGAGGTTTAGCCTTGAATCATTCCGCAATCATTTCCATTCAGATTAAAACTAAACATAATATAAAGCATTGAAATTTACTTAATTTAACAATAATGAAATCTAATTTAATGACTAAATTGAAATAAGGACGAGAATTGAAATTAGATCTAGAATTGGAAATGACAAAATCGAAATGGATAAAGAATACTACTTTATTGATCTAATCAAATGAAGAACAAGATTCAAGGTTTAATCTAATAAAATGAATAAGATTTGAAACTATACTTAATCAAAAAAACAATTAAATAAAACTAGATCTAGAAGCTATTTTAATGGCTATTTTCTATTCTAAGCTATCTACTATTTTCTAACTACTGGCTACTGACTGCCATTAACACTGAGTCAAGCTTTTGTTTTTACATCCAGATCCAAAAATCGTGCATGGGCTTGGAGCCATGTTTTGGGCCGAGAAATCGCCCAAAACCCAATTCTTTCACAATTCAAAAAGGCCTCTTCAGCTGCAGTTGGCTTCCATAGACTTTTCGTCCACTTATGCTCCTCTGATTGGGTCAAGGCTTAGACCATTGCAAAGCTCTTTCCGATCCGGTCGTTTTGACATAAGGTAGGCCTCATTCCGAGGTCTGAGTCCAATGATATGGCATTCGGAAGTTCTCACTTTTGCTCCTTTATCTCGCTAAAATGGCACATTTCTGCATTAATGGACTTTGAAGCCCGAAATGCATAAAAACACGTAATCAGATTAACTCTTACTTATTATTCACATAATTGGTCTAACAAAGTATGATTATTAAGGGGTTAAAACTACAGTTTTGGGCTCTTATCAAACCACCCCAAACAAAGATTTTGCTTGTCCTCAAGCAAAGATGAGAAATTAGAATAAGTGACCAAAAAATGGAGTTCTACCTAATCTCGTTTACCTGAGTGCGATTGCATTGACCATATGCAACAAGGCCTTAAACCACTAGGAATTCCCTAGTGGACGAAGTTATAGCCTCGTGAGAGTTTTCCATGAAGGTACTCACAAACTTCATCTATACTACAACAACTAAGAAAATAAAACTATTGTTTCCTTATTCATGCTCAACTATCTATACATCTCTCTAGCAATTACATAAGAATAACCAATCAAAACCCTAAGTTAATATATGCATAATAATCAATCATCTACAATAAACATATATACAATGAGTAGTACTATCAAATGTTTAGCGGGTTTGTTTTCTCGAGAACTTCGGAATAAGCGTCCTTAAGTAGGTTCTCACAATAATAGTCAAGAAACAACACTCTGATTTTTCCACTCAAGTTTAAGCTACTCCATTAATACAGTGGGCACACTTTACCTTACAATCTCAATGACAACAAGGAAGCCGGGTCGATCAAACACATCTACCACTTACTATCACACTAACCTATTCCTAATTGAGCTAGAGGTCTTTATTAGGTGTTATTCACGGGGATTAGGAGATGGTTTAAGAAGGAAGGAAATGGATATTCTAAAGGACAAGTCTGAGATAATAGAGTCTTCATATTATGTAACTAGAGAAAACCTTGTTATTTACTTTTGCTTCTACAATTTGTTTCCATCCTTAGCCATATTTTTTTTTTTTTTTTTTTGGCTTTTGACTCCCTTTTATTCTATTTTTGGAGTTTTTATTTTATTTATTTTTTTTTTTCTTTTCCTTGGATGGAAACTTCTTTTCTTTTTTCTGAAGCAACTAAGTAATTTTTGTTTACACAGGTTTTTCTCTTCTTCTTTCTTCACTCATTTTATTCTCAGACTTATCTTCATTGGGTAGGTTGATTTATTATATATATATATATATATATATATATATATATATATATATATATTTTTTTTATTTTTTTTTTTGTTTTTGTTTGTAACGGGGTAAAGGAATTGTGGTTTATGGAAGGGATAATGAAAGGCTCGAGAGTGGCGACTAGCGGAAAATAATTCATAGGTTTGAATTTCTGGCTATATCGATCCAAAGAGCGGCCTAAATTCTCACTTAGGATATGGTTTAGTGATCAAGCAAGTGGGGCGTGTGATTTCTCTATCCGGATTTTACTTCTCCCTTGTGTCATTTCTCAAATGTTTTCATATAAGGCTTTAGGCTATATTCTCACAGGATTTGTAGAATAAGTACTCTAGCCTAGATTTCAAAACTTATCGCTAACAATCATAGATACTCATGTAATATATTTATAGATAGATGCAAAGATTATTACCTACGTATTAACCTAAGTTTCTAACAATTATTCGATGCAATGTACTATGCGAGACTTCTAGATTGTTAAAAGCATGGAGAAAGAAACAATACCAATATTCCTAAGTGTATAGCATAACTTATTTGTTTATATTTTTAAATTTTTTGAAATTTTTAACTAGAAAACAAATGCATATTATATATTTATATCCTAGCGGATGTCTTAATTAGGCGTGTTTCTATGCCCCCAACAAAAGCATGCTTTGTCCTCAAAGCATTGTAAATAAAGAGGGTAGGAAAAAATACCATTGAAGCGTGAAATTCGTAAAACATCCGCAAAACAAGGTTAGAACGTACTAATATAGGAAATAAAAACTAACGCAACTCTATAAGAGTTCCACCCATTATGGGGTTAACATAATTAAATTGCTTGGGACATAAGCAGACACTAACAGAACTAAAACTTACCTCCACTCCCGTTGTTATTCATCATCTTCGTCATCCTCTACTTCTATAAAGAAGTGAGGTTCCTTTGCGTCCTGCCATGCTATGATAATTTGCCAGGCTTCACGCCATTTATCATCTATGGTTGCTAACCTATTAAGTGCTACTTGGTCTGATGGGGTGTAGGGTGCAACCTGGTGAGGTTGTATCCGCCACCCATGCCAAGTCATTGCACGGAAAGATCGAATAATACTATTGGTGGGTCGCACCGTGTCTACCTTAATCCAATCCGTGAAACGTGTACAAAAAACAGGAAAAAAAACATAGCATAATACGTGAAATTAGAACAGGCATAAGAAGGTACTTATGCCTCATGGTATGGGCTCGTGCTAAACTAGACATCAAAGTCCCGGAAGGTCATAGAACCGGGCCCATTGGCTAAAAGCAAGGAAAAACGCTGCAAGTGGCGCCATTCACGTAAGAAAAACGCCATTCCCCCTAAATGTTTAGCATAATCCAAAACATAACAGTTCCTATGTTCATGGACAAGGGCTACCAAGGCAACGCGTTATAGTCCCCTTGGTCCTCAATCTGGAAAATGCCTGCCCCATAAGCCTCGTGCAAAGACTCATAAGTATAGACATGCATATTATCGACCCAATAGCACCATGGGTCTTGTATCTCGGCCGGCATAGCAAGTCCAAGAACAAATGCTAGCAAGAACCCGTAATTTCCATTGGTTCATCGTCAATGGTGATGGAGAACACTTGTTCTCCATCCGGTCTCTCAAAGAAAATGCAGTTATTATAAAAATAAGATGCAAGTCTTTGGAGAATAAAGTTCAGCCGGTCTTACCATAAGAGGTTCCCACCAACGTATGTGATCACCTCACCAAGCACCGTAAGTAGTGCTTTGGAACAAATCTTCGAAGGACTGTTCGGTATTATTATGGGAGATGTCATCTCAAAACTACGCTCGAATAGTTGCAAAACGACCGGGCACAACGCCAAAAACCGGAATTTTTCTGGTCCAGAGAAGTCAGGCTGGCGTATTTTTGTATTTTAGAATTCCAGAACTTAACGCGGTTTATTGACTTGCGCTTCCGAGCAAATTTTTCTCGAGAAGTGTAGAAAACTAGATGCTTTTTGCGTTTTGTGAAAATGGAGACGAAACGGGGAATCGCGGGTGTGAAGGGTGAGTGATGGGGTTTAGGTGTAGTGTGAGTTGTGAGGGGTAGATTGTATCAAGTTTATATAGGTTTAAAGTTGCTAGAATGGATCGGAAAGTTGCCAAAACTAATTACGGCGGTTTCCTAAATCCTAAAATTTCCAAACTCGAAAACGGAAACAACTCATATCCCGGATTCGATTCAAACCCAAGATCTCTTATTTGGATTTTATGATTGAATGTACCTATTTAATCTAGATTTCATCCTACAATGATTCTCAATCATAGATAGGCCTAAACTCCATATTTTCACCTTACTCCGCATAAAAATTCTAACACTAGGGTTTTATAAAAATACAGCTTTGAAATGATAAAACCACCCCCAAACAAGTTGGGAAGGTGGGATCAATATGAAACAAGCACACATACAACCCCTTATATTATAATTTTCATTCGGAGGTCCTTTCACTTACAAAATTCAAATTACGAGAATAAAAATTACATTACAATAAAACAACAAAAATAAATAAAACAACAACTTATAAAACAAAATAACTACGACTATCACTCCTCATCTTCTAAACAAACTCGCCAAATGGTGGTTGAGGCCGGATCTGTAGTGGTGGCTCCCCGGCTCCGAAGGTCCCAAAGTCCGATCGTCGACGACGGCGCCATGCCTCGTAGGCGTCCTCGAGGGCGAGTCCGTATGAGGTGGGAAGCGTGCTAGCATATCCACTCTAAACCGGGCGGGCTTTCCATCTCGACCCTCGCCGCTCCCATCTCTCATCCTCCCCTCCGGGTGCGGATCTCGAATTGTGATGAATGGTCGCCTGTCGAGTCCGGAGGTTGCAGAGAGTGTTGAGTGAACGCGATGCCCCTATGAAGCATAGCCATGCGCCAAAGATCGACCAACACCTCCGGAAGGCATCCGTATCAAAGCAAGTCCCATCCTCCTCATCCTCCTCCGAATCATCCTTACTCCACCATCCTCTTCTTCTTCCTCTCTATCCTCAGCCCTCCTCCAAACTTGTTGGACACACTCCCTATAGATACGCTGGGTTACGGTGCGGGGTAATGTAAATCCTCTCCGGATGCGGGGAGTTGCTTTCATCTTCAGCATGATCTTAGTAATAAGCACAGGGAGAGGTGCCAAAGACCTTCCGAACCCCCTAATAATGTTCAGCAAAAACTCCAGGATGCAGAAATCATACTTCTGCTCCTGGAGTACCCATAGGACGTGGAGGCAGGTCAGACCGATGTCACTGACCTTGTCCTTGCCTAGGACATTCCGACCAATCCACTGAGCCGTAGCCAGTTGGTTGGTCCTGAGGGATGCCTAGCGAACACAATGGGAGTTTGGATTGTAACTCCCATTGATGGCAATGACGCCCATCAACGGCTCTACCCCGTCAAACTGAGGATCCCGTAAAGTGGCATCGGATGGATTCTAGGCGAATGCCTAGAATCTCAGCCAACAACCCGTAGTCAACTCCTCCTCTTCTTCTTCACCAACACAAAAAATCCTACTCCCTTCCAACTCCCCTGGTGTTGTAGAACCATCGGACCAAGTCTTCATGGTAGAAGTCTTCGGTCGAAAGTACCGAAGACTATTCCAGCTCTACTAGCCATTTCGTCACCGTAAAACAAATGGTCGGCAGTGAAAACTTGTCGGTATGATTCGGGCGTTGTTAAGCCATTTGAAGTTGGAATACGGTTTGGGGTTTGTAGAGGGTGTGGTAGTGGTGGTTTAACTTGACCGACTGAAGGAACAGTGGTGGTGGCGGTGTGGTGGCGACGCAGCACCAATTTTTTTTTTTTTTTTTTTTTTTTGGTGGTTTTTCTTGGGTTAAATTGGTGGAGTTTGTTTTGATTGGTGTTTGAAGTCGATTGGGGTTGGGATTTGATTTTTGGCGTGGGTTGTTTTTAGTTTTCTTTTTATTTGATTTTTGTTTTAGGTTTAAGCTTTAAGCTTGGCGTTAATGGCGGTGGAAGATGAAGAACGCGATGAACTGTTCGTGAGAAGGTAAGAGCGCGAGCGCGCTCTCCATGGGCGCGCGGGTTGGGCCCAAGCCCAAAATCGAAATTTTTGATTTTTTCGATTTTTTCGCGAATTTCAAATCAAAATTCCCGCTTCGTTACCGGTCCGATTTTTGCGAATGAGATATGGAAATGATCAGGAGAGAATTTCCTATCCAATGATCCATAAAACACTCTATTCCGACTTCAGATGACATAACGCGATAGTGGAAAACGCCCGAAATGCGTGCATGACGTAAGTTATGCTTAACGAATGAAATCTAAATTAATAGATTATGTCAATCCGAATCGTAAAACGGCCTAAGCAACTCTAATGGGACATAAAACATTTTAGTACGGAAACATTTAACACCACCCCCCAAACAAATTTTTACAACGGCTTAGAAAATTTGTTTTAGCAATGGTCTTTTAAAGTCGATTCCCGAGACTTCCTAGATTACTATGTTTATTTTTATTTTTTATTTTTATTTTATTTTTAGAAGGAAAAACAATAAGCAATAAAGACATAATTCACACCATAGAGAAACATGACTCAAAAAAATCCGAAAAAACATGCAAGAGTGGAAAACGTGAACTATGTGAACCGTGGACTTAGGATCCGGTACTTACAGCCACACACTCCATAGGGAGGGCCCGTTACCTTAATGGTGCACTCACCAATATATTGGAATGAAAGGAAATGCACCAACACAGAAATTTGAGTCGTTTATAGTCGATACTCAAGACTTTATCTAAAACATATGTATGAACATGCAGTTGATCATATATCAACAACCTAAATAGTTGTGGATCATTCCATAAATAAATATCACGAAAAAACATATCCAAACACAATGAAACACCAAGATTCCCTATGACTCAACCTAGTGATATGAAAGGGAAGTCGGATTACCCTATTGTGTAACCTATCATGCACCTTCTTTTTTTAATTTTTGAATGAGTGGGTGTTCTAGTAAATAAGTGTGGAAAAGTGAATGGGTGTGGAGAATATGGTGGATATGGATAAGTTTTAGAAAGACAACCTGCATAACAATGAGGATGTGGTTTTAGCTAACTCATTCATTGTGTGTGTAGGGGACCGCTCAATTTTGAAAATGAAGGTGTCAAGTAGTTTGTCCTTCCAAGTATCCGCTTGCTAGGAGGATTTAAAAATTATGAAAGCACAGGGAGAAACAAAAGGATCGAGTGCAAACTTCGAGATTCCTTTGAAAGGGTGGAAGGGGGAATCGAGGTGGATGTTGTGCAAGTTAGTTCTTGATAGGGTGAATTGTCACCTACTCCAAGAAACTCATCAAATTCCTCATCAAGATTGGTCATATCCACATTACTATGGTAGTCCTCTACATCTTTGAAAAGTCATCTATCCCGGCCCTCATCACTAATATGTGTATTGACTAGTGTAGGAATGCAAATGTTGAGTCCGACTTTCCAAAGGAAAGAATTTTGGGCATATGACTATCGGGGAACGTGTTGTTGAAATAATCTCGAGCAAAGCTCTCGATCATGCTAACCTCTCCATCCATAGAGATCGAATCGGGTAATGCTGTCCTTGTTTTAAAAACATTGACTTCAAATGTTAAGATGGCCAAAAGACATGGACATTGAACCATCACGGCAATTAATGAGCGCATTGGCAGGTTGCCGTGAAAGGGCCGCCCTAAAATAATCGGACGAGTCGTTAATTACTTATGACGAGGACTACAAAATCAGCCGGATAGTAGAAATCCCGCACTTTTACCAACACATTTTCGACTACACCCTTAGGATACTTAATAGACCGATCGGCTAATTGCAACGCCATTTTAGTGGGTTGCATCTTGTCTAGACCTATTTGTTCATACAAATAAAATGGGAGTAAGTTAACACTAGCCCCCGTGTCTAATAACGCTGGTCGTCGTATAGGAATCTCCTAAGGTGCATTTAGACAAATAGATCTAACCGGGGTCCTTGTACTTAACAATTCCATTATGTTCAGATAAGGTTGGGAATTGTTTTAAAAAGCGTCTTTTGGTATATTTGTCTTACGCCTAGTAGTACACAATTCCTTAAGAAACTTAGCATGATATGGTAGCTTTTAATAGCTTCTTCGAAGGAAGGTTTATAGTTAGATTCTTGAAAACGCGTCCTAATCTCCTCGTAATTTGTATCCCTAGTTAACATGGCTAATTTTTGTGGAAACGGTGGTTTCGTCTATATTTAGCAATGGTATCACCTGGATGTTTAACCGTGGCTTTATGTTTCTTAGGTTGTGTTGTAACCGGGTACCTCTACAATGGTAGGCTCTTCGGTTTCTATTTCGGTATCTAGTAAAATAGTAGGTGTAGGGGGACTCTTGGTGGGGGTAACTATAGGTATAGTTACCTTGTTATCAACCACTCTGCCCGAGCGGAGTGGTGATGGCATTTATCTCACCTACATTTTCATATTCATTACTAGTATTATCGGTTACCTCAAAGGCTCGTTTGTTGTTTTAGGATTAGGTATTGCGTTACACTGAAACACACCTTTGGGTTGGGCTTTATCTTGAGCCAACTGTTGGGTTAAATTATTAACGGATTGTAGAAGCCGTTGGTTAGATTGAGCCATGGTTTGGAAAAGTTTTGGCTCACTTGTATGAAGGTGTCAAGACGATCCGGTTGGGTGGGTGTAGTGTTCCTGGGTGGTGTTCTTTGAACTATTTCCGTGAATTATTTATTCGTGGATTTTGATAGTTATTATTTACCTAACGATACCTCTATTAGCATTATAATTATTATAATTACCTTGACCTTGTGCTTGACCTTGTCGAGGTTGCACTTGGTTGTTATAATTATTAAAATTACCCCGACTGGCCCTTGTCGTAGTGGAGCTTGGTTAAAAATATGCGTTGGCCTAACATATTGATTATTGTACCCTTGGGGTGTGACTTGTTGGTTATTTCTCCAACCGGTTGGGATTTTGTCTCCAAGGGCGTTAGGTTCACTATTAATGGAACAAGCCCTCATAGGCTATAGGGCAGATGGGAATCGGGATGCTCGGGGACTCCAAATGTAAACTACATGGATTTGAATTTACATTCATAACGGGGATTGGCTTTTGTTGTACGAAAATGGCATCTACCTTTTAGTGAGGGATTCAATTAGAGTTTTAAGCTCGGGATCTGATTTAACCTCAAACATACCGGTAGCCTTAATTTTATCATATCATCACTACCCCCAATTATTATTTAAACTTAGTTTGGTCTTCTAAAATTTATAAGCCTCCGAGGCTCCTTTACTTAAGAAACTACCCCCATTCATAATGTCAAGGACTTCTTTATGGTGATGTTGAAGTCCTTTGAAAAGGCACCACGAACTAACGTGTCTTTTCTAGGTTATGGTGTGGACACTCTATAAGCAGATCGGTGAAATGATTCCAAGCCTCCGAAAATGATTCATGAGGATTTTGTCGAAAGAAATGAATCTTGGAAAGCATCTCATCCGTCTTTAGGGGTGGGTAAAAATGTTCCATAAACAAATTGAACAAGTTTAGCCCACGAGTCCACGAGAATTAGGGCTTGGGCAGTTAACCAAGACGCCTTTATCGGCTAAGGTGAAAGGGAATACCCTTTAATTTAATTTGTTCAAACCAACCGTAGGATGGTGGAATGTTGTTAGGACTTGTTCAATCCCACGCGATGTCTTTGGTAAGGTTTTTCATGGTCTAAACCATGAAAAACGGTAACAAATTAAAAATATTTGGAGGGATTCTCAAATCCCGGGAGGTCCGCTAGAACGATGCAAGATTTGGGGCTATCGCCAAGGCTTTGTAGAAGTCCGAGAGAGGAGTCTCTTTTCTTCCCCATTATATCGGTGGTGTGTGTGGAATAGTAGCTAGAGGTGTAGTTTGTGGTATACTAGATAGACTTGTTTGTTGATGTTGGTGTGTATTTACGTTAGGTGTTTTGTTCGCCGGACCTTAATCTCATGCAAGACTAAGTCGAGCTTAACTAAACATGCAACACTCTAAACAATTCGATGTACTAGTATAAACCTCTAACGGGAGATCACGAGGTGTGGAAGAAAGGAATACCGATTGCGTCCTTGCTTCGCTTATGAATAGCGTCTTGTGGTACGCGTGTTCAAAACACTGAAAAACTTGACAACTCGGTTCGAATCAAACTGCCGGGAAACCGAAATTTCAAATAAGAGCAAGTATGCTTATCTTGGTATGCTAAAAAAGTCGAGATTCCAAGAAACTTAGCTGGTCGCTCTCTTTGGTTTTAAATTGATCAAATTCCAGAACTTAGCTGGTCGCTCTTTTGCAAAGCGGCTCGTATTTCCTCGCAGAATTTTTCCAAAACTGAAACGGCAACCACAGTATGAATCAAACAAGGGTGGGTGGGTGAAATGGGACTTAAAAATGACTAATTCTATTATGAAAACAATGCTAAAGTGCAACTAAGATGGCAATGGCCATTTGATAACTATAAAATGAATAGTCTACCTACGAAATGAACTAAGCATTCACAACGTAAGTAAACTAGAACTATTCTTTTACGTGGTTGATTATCAAAGCTTCTACTCTCAATGCAATGAGATATAGTGGAGTAGAAGTTCGTTCCACTCCTAGTGCTCTAGCATGGATGTTTTCTAATCTAACTAGTCGTTTTAAGTCTATGAGAGTTTTAAAGGAATTATACTCACGATGCAACTACCCACAAGATGCAACTAGTCGGGTTATCGGAATACTAAAGGGAATGCTACGTTGATTCTATGATAAGGAGTTAGAGGGGGATTGATTCCACCTTAACTCAACTTAATCCACTAACGGCATTTAATCGTCAAATCCGAATTGAATCGCCCGTGAGAAACAATTGGTTATTCCTAATCCCTAATTATACATGGCATTTCTACCAATTCATAACTAGCATGTGAACAATTAAACCCATTCTCATGGTGAACTAATCGCCTCTAGAGTGGAATAGAAAATACGGCGACTTACTACGATAATCGAATCAAGCTTTCATCAAGGCTTCACAACCCCTCTAATGGAGGTTTAGCCTTGAATCATTCCTAATCATTTCCATTCAGATTAAAACTAAACATAATATAAAGCATTAAAATTTACTTAATTTAACAATAATGAAATCTAATTTAATGACTAAATTGAAATAAGGACAGAATTGAAATTAGATCTAGAATTGGAAATGACAAAAATCGAAATGGATAAAGAATACTACTTTATTGATCTAATCCAATGAAGAACAAGATTCAAGGTTTAATCTAATAAAATGAATAAGATTTGAAACTATACTTAATCAAAAAACAATTAAATAAAACTAGATCTAGAAGCTATTTTAATGGCTACTTTCTATTCTAAGCTATCTACTATTTTTTCTAACTACTGGCTTGACTGCCATTAACACCGAGTCAAGCTTTTGTTTTTATACATCCAGATCCAAAAATCGTGCATGGGCTTGGAGCCATGTTTTGGGCCGAGAATCGCCCAAAACCCAATTCTTTCAAATCCAAAAGGCCTCTTCAGCTGCAGTTGGCTTCCACAGACTTTTCGTCCACTTCTGCTCCTCTGATTGGGTCAAGGCTTAGACCATTGAAAATCTCTTTCCGAGCCGGTCGTTTTGACATAAGGTAGGCCTCATTCCGAGGTCCGAGTTCAAAGATATGGCATTCGAAGTTCTCACGACTTTTGCTCCTTTATCTCGCTAAAATGGCACATTTTAATGGACTTTGAAGCCCGAAATGCATAAAACACGTAATCGGTATTAACTCTTACTTATTATTCACATAATTGGTCTAACAGTATGATTATTAAGGGGTTAAAACTACAGTTTTGGGCTCTTATCACCCTACCAAGCCCAGAGTTGAGCGTGACCTGTGCCCAAAACACTAGAATTCCAGTTTTCATCCTGAGGGCGACCCGCGCCCATCCCAGGCAAAAAGTGAGCGTGCCCTGCGCCCAAGTGCTTGGAACTCAAAATTCACCAGAGCGCACCCCGTGCCCATCCCAGGCATAGGTTGAGCGCACCCCGCACCTTGAGCCCCATGGGCACGAAAAACTCCAATTTTTTTTGGGCTGTTCCAGGATCGTTGTAGCTGTTCTAGAGAGTAGTTTTGTGATGACTTCTCCTATAGTAATATCGGAGCAGTCTTTCGAACACTTGTTAGGGAGCGAGACTTATGGACATTGGTTTCGCGAAAGGATCATGCAGTTCGGATGGAGGCATCTTCTGGTAAGTGAAGACGACTCATATTCACCTAAGCTTATTGAATTTTTTTACAATAATGTTAAGTTCTATTGTAACTAGGATGGAGAACAAGAATTCTCCGTCACGGTTGATGACATACCCCTAGAATTTAATAAGTATGTGGTAGCGTTAGTTTCGGGAATACCAATATCTGATCTTATTCACACGTGGGGATATATGACCGATAATGCATACCTCTATAACTATACATATTTCCATGAGTATTATGGGGGAGGGGTATTTCATATAATGGACCAAGGGCATTACAACATCGCCCTTGGTAGCCTGTCCCTAAATGTAGGCACCACTATGTTATTCATCCTGATGAATATTTTAGGGGATTGGCAGTTTACCTCTGCAAATAGTACCGTTGGTGACGTTATCCTTGCTTTAGCTGGGGGACGTCGCCGATATGACATTCCTCGAGTATTAGTGGCTAGTCTTAAGAGAGCACAAAGCATGCGACATAAGTATCTTCTTATGCCTGTTTTGGTTTGCCGCATCATGCTTAGTTGTCTACCTGAATTCTATACCCAGTTCACGGATTGGAAAAGGGTTGAAGTCATGAGACCCACCAATTGGGTGGTTCGCTCATTTCGAGTAATGACTTGGTCGGGATGGCAGGTGCAACCTCGTTTAGTTGCTCCTTACACCCCATCAGACATAGTAACACTAGACATGTTAGCACAAGTTGACGACACACGGCGGCGGGCTTGGCAAGTTATCATGGCATGGCAGGATGCGAAGGAACCTCCTCTCTTTGGAGAGGGAAATGAGGATGAGGATTAAACGAGAGTTAAGGTTAGTTTTATTTCAGTTAATGTTTGCTTATGTCCCAAGCAATTTGTTTCTTGTTAACCCCATAACGGGTGGAACTCATATCGAGTTGCGTCAGTTTTTATTTTCTATATTAGTATGTTTAACCTTGTTTTGCAGATGTTCTAGAATTTCCCGCATTTCCATGGTATTTCTCTACCCTATTTATTTAAATACTTTGAGGACAAAGCATGCTTTTTGTTTGGGGGGGGGCATAGAAACACGTGTAATTAAAGCATCTGTTAGGATATAGATATGTACAATATGCACATGTTTTCTAGTTAAAAAAATCAAAATTTTTAAAAATATTAATAAAAGGTTTATGTTGTACACTTAGGAATATTGGCATTGTTTTCCTTCTCTAGGCCCTTGATAATCTAGAAATCTCTCGTAGCTTTTGCATTAGAATAGTTTTTAGAAACTTAGGCTAATATATAGGTAATAATCTTTGCATCTATCTATAAATATGTTACATGAGTATCTATGATTGTTTGCAGTAAGTTTCTGAAATCTAGGCTAGAGTACTTATTTTACAAATCCTATGAGAATATAGCCTAAAGCCTTATATGAGTGAACATTTGAGAATTGACACAAGGGAGAAGTAAAATCCGGATAGAGAAATCACACCTCCACTTGCTTGATTACTATACAATATCCTAAGCGAGAATTTAGGCCCTAATTGGATCGATATAGCTAGAAATTCAAACCTATGAATTATTTTCCGCTAGTCGCCCCTCTGAGCCTTTCACAAACCACAAATCCTTTACCCTGTTACAAAACAAAATAAAAAAAAAAAAAAAATCAACCTACCCAATTCTTTGAATAAGTCTGAGAATAGAGATGAAGAATAGAAAAGAGAAAGACCTTTGAAATCAAGAATTTGTTAGTCACTTCAGATGAGAAAAGTAAGTTTCCATCCAAAAAAATAAAAGAAAATAAAGAGTTACAACTCCAAAAATAGGATCAAGGAGTCAAAAGCCAAAGAAAAAAAAACAAATATGGCTAAGGATGGAAACAAAGTGTAGAAGCAAAAGTAAAGAACAAAGGTTTCTCTAGTTACATAATATGAATCCTCTATTATCTCAGACTTGTTCTTTTTTCGTATAGAGTTTTGTGAAGAAGATGAACAGTTAACAGTAAATATCATTCGGAAAACTTGTCTGCACGGTCTTTTTATTCTGTTCAGATGGAGATCTTCCCGTACTCGGATTTCTCTCAAATTTAATCCTTAGTTACCTGATACATTGCCCTTTGACATATATAAGTTTTAGATAGATCCAATGGTGGAGTGTCTGTCGAGGTACGCATAAGCGTGACTGGTCGTAGTATATACTACCCCAGAAAACTGCACTGCGCAGTCATAAGTTTAGGCATAGATGAAGGATGATCCCAAATTGGATCTTTCTCAAATATGATCTGCTTATGTACAACATACACCAGTCATACCCATTAGTATTGTAGGGCCATCCGACGGTGGGATCTCAGTCGAGGCATTGCAATACGAGACTATTGATTTTGGATAAAGTTGTGAATGAATGGAAAAGGGTTAATCTAATGGAGCTACAATTGGAGTAGCTGGCTTTGCTTAGGAGCTGTTTTTCTTTAGAGATTCTAACTTTTTGATTGTATGTTGGATTTTTAGTTAATAAGTTGGGACGTTCTTGTTTAACTTTATTTCGGTTTGACGTTCCTCGACATATCAGGATGATTGTAATTTGGAGGTTATTAATTTTGGATTTATGCAAGTATTCTTATTCCAATATTTGTTTTTTTGTTGGATTTAAATGCATGTTTATCAAAAAGGTATGATCTCGGTTCACGATCGGGATTTGTAGGATTTGGATGACGTGGAAATAGAGTAAATATCTATTTGTTGTCGATTCGAATTCTACGAAAAATCGGGGTGTGACACATACCATCAATTTTACTTAGTGCACGCGACTGCCCACATTCATCTTCTTCCTTACAAAAATTCCCAACCCTAGCCGCCCAAGCCAGCTCGCGACCTCCCGTAACCCATACACACCACCACCCAATTTTTTCACAGCCTGCTTCATTTTTCAACCCTCATTCTAACTAAAAACCCCAATTTTATCAATCCCTACTCTAAATTTCTCGAGTTCTTAAAATTGTGCTGGAGCAAAATTTTCAAAACCTCTTCAATTTCGATCTATTTGAAGTGCACTTCAAGGCTGAGATTAGAAGAAGAGGATGGGAACCTTTGGTTTTGTTGGAAGGTGTGACTTATTCTCCCTCTCTCACTCTTTCATTTTATAAGTGTATGCTTAGAGGGGAGGATGACCGCATCACTGTTGTCAAGAATGGTTGCTCACTTGAGCTCACCCAGGAGGTGGTGAGTGAAGTTATGGAGATTCCTCTGAAGGCTTATGTTCAAACGAAACAATGCCTAGACAACAAGACCATCGATGTGATGATGGTAGAGACACTTCTCGAGGGGGTGAAAAACATTGTCACCAAGTACGGTACGGGTTTAAAATGGTATACTTGAAAAAACTTAGTTAAATGTTTTAAAACGGAACGCCTCGAAAAAAAACGGAAAAAAAAAAAAAAAAAAAACGTGGGGCATAAAAAACGGGTTTAAAACGGTAAAACGGGTTTAAAACGATAAAATGCGATAATAAAAAAAAGAAACGGTAAAACCGATGATAAATAATATAATAGATAAGGAGTTTGATTTTCTATAAAAGTGGAAAAAAAAAATAGACACATAAAATAAAAATAATAATAATACAAATGAAAGAACATTCAAATACATGAAAGTATCAAATTATCATTACTCATCCAAATACTAGAAGTTTTAAATTCAGTGCCAAAACACTATTCAAAATAAGATACTACTAATTACCAACCATAATGGCATAATTAAGTACTACAAATAAGTTAATAACTTTAAAAATTTCAATTAATTATTAATAGTCTAAAGCGAAATAGAACGGTCTCAATAAGTAAATCTAACGCCCACTCTTCAAAAAGGTAAACTCCATAACCCTTTTCTTTTCTAGCGTTTTCTTTTTAAAAAAAAAAAAAAAAAAAAAAGTTTTAAACGGGAGATTTTCAAAATCTCGGGTTTTAAACATTTTTTAAGTTTAAAATGGGTTTAAAACGTTTAAAACGCGTTTTGTTGAAAAACCCGGGTTTTAAACTGGAACTAGACGCCTTGGCAATATCTCGAGTTTTAAACGCGTTTTAAACCCGTATTTGGTGACAATGGTGAAAAACCCCAAGTCTCACTGCGCATTTCGAGTTATTCGTGAAAGGAATCGGGTTAGCAAGATCTCGATTGGACGACTTTACAACCTGCTAGGCTTAACCAAGCCTTTTGATATCGGTAAGGCGATGCTCCATATTTTATGGATTCTTCAAGAGCAGAAGAACAACTTTTGCATCTTCACCTTTGTTTGGGAGCAACTCTGTAAACCTAAGAAGTCCACCGCTCCTTTACCGGTGCTAGTCACTAGGATCATGCAGCATTAGGGGTTCGAGGCCACAGACATCTTAGTGGAGGTCAAGGACACTACCACAGGTCCAATCTATGCCCACTGCGTCCAGAAATTTTGACTTCCAATTACTCCAGAGCCGTCGAGCAAGCACGCCCTACTGAGAAAGTGGATTATTTCGCTGAAGATGCCACTCCACAGTTCACTCAGCCCATGGACGAAATTCACTTCCTCCATGGAGGCCAGATGATTCTGCATTCGTACCTCCACCAACTCAGGCAAACATAAGGAAACATCATAGCGGAACAGTAAAACATCAGAGTGGAACAACATACCCTCAGAGGGGAGCAGCGGTCCTTCCAGCAATAGCAGCGACGTTTTCATCATAATGTCACTAGAACACTGTAAAGCATTAAAGACGCGCTCTCGCGTAGTGATAGACATGCTAGGTCCCGACGTCATCAAGGAGAAGGATCTTCTCGACGTCGAGACGAGTCACGCACGGATTCTGACTAGGCAGCTCCCTAGTGTTCATATAGATAGTTTATTAGGGCATCTCCAATGGGGGGTGTAAACCGTATAGAGTGGAAATTTTACACCTCAAATATCAAAAAACTCTCTCCAATGGGGGTGCTAAACCGTAGGTAATAGTGTATTAGCTAATAGAGAGGGTGGGGAATTCCCCCTCTCGCTATTAGTTAATAAAAAGTCCGGACGTCACTTAAAATAACGTCTGTTTAACTTAAAAACTCGGACGTCACTTCAACACACGTTTGAAGCTTTATTTTTTAACTCGGACGTCACTCCAAGTGACGTCCCGTTTAAATTAAAGGGGGCGCCACTTGGAGTGACGTCCGAAGTTTAAAATCTATTTTTTTTACACCCTTCCATTGGAGAGTATAGAGTATGGATATTTATGAGTTATACATTACTATACAATTAGAGGTGTAAAATCCTAATGGCACCTACGTGGAGCCTAGGTGGAGGTGTAATTTTACACCCCCCATTGGAGATGCCCTTATGTTTTATTGTTGTTTTATTTTTCTTTAATATGATGTTTAGTATAAGTTTAATTAAATGATTAATATTATATATGTTTGTTTTATTTGTTTTCTTGTGGAATTTGGTATATGAGTAGAAGGTAAAACAGATACATCATGCCAAAATTTTTAATTTTTCTTCCATGCATTTCATATATGTTTTCAAAAATACAAAAACCCAAAAAGATTTCATAGTAGAATAGTTATACATAGTATAATAAACCATGTATTTCTCATTCTATATCAAACAACCCATGCCCCAAATTTATTTGGGGGTGGCGTATTTTCATCATGAAGATCAGAATACAGGTGTATCGCTGTTTTTGCTCATGTTTCTATGGTAATCTCTTTCCTTATCTCTTCATACTTTGAGGACAAAGCATAGTTATTTGGGGGTGATGATAAGTTCCCAAATATGCATTTTATTACCCGTATATTACTGCATTACAGCCTTTCTTATGTTTAATGAACATACAACTCATAGCTTTTATTGCCTTTTTCAGGTTACAGAGAATTTCAGACCACTTATCATAAAAGCTGCATTTTAGCACCAAAAAGAGCCTTAATCACTCTTATTTTGAAGACCAAAAGTTGCTATGAAAATGTATTGAAAAAGTTAAAGTCAAGGTCAAGGTCAAAGGTCAAAGTCAAAGGTCAAAGCCCTCAACTCAGAAGACCAAAGATAGAGGTCCTTATCTCAAAATATGGCATTCTCCAAAACCTATCTTGATCAAGAAGAAATCAAAAAGCAAAAGCAAAAGCAAAAGCATAAAGTAAAATGTGAGGTGTCTCAATTGTAATGGAGAAGGGCAAATCAGTAAAAGGCATAAAGTAAGGGTATATAATCCAAAAGTTGGGGAGAGAGAAGGCACCTAGACTTAATCTAGTGTCATGTAGGATTTAATTTCTAGTTTTTTATTTTTCAAGTCATTTTTACTTTATTGTTCTTCATTTTTACTTCAATCTTGTTATTTTGCTTTATTTCAATCAATCAATCAATCTTATTTTGTTGTTCTTTGTTTCAATCTATCATTTTAATCACTTTCTTTCAATGTTTTGAGTTATTTCAATCTTCATCAACTTAAGCTTTCAATGTTCTTCATTCATAAACTTAAAACTAAACAAGTTCTAAACTAAGAGTCTACCTTCTTCCTTCAAACTCCCAACATTCAAACTCTGAACAATCTAGGATGAACCACATCAAAAAAACTTTGAGATACTCCAAGCTAGACTACTTTAGATATCCTTTTGCATATGTAAAAACTGGTTCTCACACACACTCGAGTATACTCATTCAAATACCTCGCTCACGTGCACGTTGAAATATAATTGGAGTGAGGGTTTCGTTTCACACCAAAAGATCAGAACGCTTGTTACAACTAACTGGAACTAACTCTTTGAGGAAATTATGTGAGCAAGATTTTACAAATATTATTTAAACCATTTTCCTAGGTGACTTAATCTGCAAGTTACTAAATATTGCTTTCCTAATTAAGAAATCTAATGGTTGTTAAATGAAGTAGTAAAAAGACATAGAATTTAATTTAGATATAAAGATTTTATTGGAATCCAAAAAAAAGACATAGAAAAGATTACACGACTACTTAGACATAAAACATATTACAAACTTAACTTAAAAAAACCAAAAACTACAAAACATGGAAACTTTATACTCTGGACTAAAACTAGCTAATAGAGCAAAAGTTATGTTTTGCCCATCAATCCTCCCTTTTAAAGCCAATGAGAGTGCTCCCATTTTCCTTTGCATCCATGTGAACTTGAACACCCAACTGCATCTTTAAATGTGGGGTTAAATGTGTAATGTAATCAAGACTTTGTAGGCACCAATTAGGATTTTGTTTCCACCTAATTATGCCACCTAATCAATCCACCTAATCAAGCCACTAATTAGGACTTAATTAAATTTGTGCCAACCAAATAAGACTTTGTGTGCCAAAATTATGCACAAAAGTTTGATTGTTCTTTGATTTTGTGGAGTCTACATAGTTCACTTGTCCCTCATGCTTACTAATTATGGGCTTCTAAAGTTTGATGCTTTTTACAAAGTCCCGCCTATGTGTAAAGCTTATCTTCTCGATTCACTTGACTTGAAATTGTCCTTTTGCTTTCCGGCGTTTATCTTTGGGCTTGGCTTTTTGCTTTCGGGCTTGGTTGGGCTTCAAATTAAATTAGAAAATTCATGTAGACACCCTATTCCGTGCTTAAATAATGGTTTTTATCCTCGTTTTCACGTTGATTGCTCCAACCTGCAAAAACACGAAAATATAATTATTTCATGATTATTAATAACCACATAATTAACCAAAATGCTATGTCTCTACGAGGTTTTATATTATAGTTTTGGGTGCTTATCACTTGGCACAACCCATTGAGATTGGAGGAGTAAAACTGACAGAAGTATCCGATGCAAATTGGAAGATGTTTGATAGAAAAACTATTAGGTACATTTGATAGTGGATTGACGACATTGTCTTCCACTATGTATCCCTAGAGACTACCGCTTTCAGCTTATGGAAGAAATTCGAAGACCTATATGAGAGGAAGTCTGCAGGCAACAAATTGCTACTCATTAAGAAGTTTACTAACTCGAAGTACAAAGAAGGTTCTTCAATGTCTAATCATCTTAATAATGTACAAAATACCATCAATTAGTTGCATTTGATGAAGATTCATATGGGTGACGAAGTTGAGGCTTTGTTACTATTGAACTATCTACTTGACAATTGGGAGACTTTGACAGTTTCTTTTGGCGGAGCCGCTACGGATGGAATCATTTCAATAGAAATGGTTACCGGTTCATTGTTGAATGAGGAGACATGAAGGGGTTCATGAAGTAGTTCCTCTTACTCAGAGATCTTAGTCACAGAGAAGCGGGGGAGAGGTAATAGTAGAAAACCATCTCATTCTAGAGGTGATGACAGAAGAAAATCTAGGGGTGAGACTAGAACTCCTAAGGTAGAGAGACAATGTTACTATTGTGCCACCAAGGGTCACTTCAGATATGAGTGTAGAACACTGAAGAGGGATGAGAAGAATAACTATGTACATGACGACATAGTAAAGAGGAATGGAAGCACAAACCGAGATACTACCGCAATAGCAGACGATGATCTAGTGGGGATTGTGTCAGATTGTGGTGAGTGCTGTTGATAAACGTAAAATTGAATAGTTTTACCTACGAAATAAAGCGATGAAACTCTATACGAAAGTAAAACTAAACTTATTACGTGCCTAATTTATCAAAGAATTCTACTCTCAATCCTATGAGATATAATGGAGTAGAGTGATTCATTCCACTCCTAGTCCTTCCGCATGTTAATGTTCTCTAAGTATAAGTATTCAACTCTTAAAGTCTAATGAGAGATTTACGAAAAGGCAACTAGACTACGATGCAACTACCCACAAGATGCACTAGTCGACTATTAGAACAACTATGGGAATGCTACGTTGATTCTATGATAAGGAGTTAGAGGGGATTGATTCCACCTCAACTCGACTTAATCCTATTAATGGCGACTAAATCGTCAAATCGAATTGAATCGCCCATGAGAACAATTGGTTCTTCCTAATCCCTAATTACACATGGCATTCCTACCAATTCATAACTAGCATGTGAACGATTAAACCCATTCTCATGGTGAACTAATCGTTTCTAGAGTGGAAAGGAAATTACGATGATTCTACGATAGTCGGAATCAAGCTTTCATCAAGGCTTCTCAACCCCCTCTAATGGAGGTTTAGCCGAGAATCATTACGCAATCATTTCTGATTAAATTTAAACTAAACATGATATAAAGAATTGAAATTTACTAATCTAAATTAAACAATAATTAAAATCTAATTAATAACTAAGAATTGAATAACAAGTAATAAATGAAATTAGATCTAACACAAATGTAAATGACAAGAATCGAAATTGACAAACTAGATATTTTATTTATCAAACTAATTAAGAACAATGATTCTAAGAATTTAATCTAAAACAAGAGTTGGATTTGAAATTAAACTTAATTAAAAACAATTAAATAAAAACTAGATCTAGAAACTATTTTAATGGCTACTTTTTACTCTAACCTATCTACCATTAACTATTTACCATTAACCAAGAGTTAAGCTTTTGTTTTTATCCTTTTCAGATCCAAAAATCGTGCATGGGCTTGGAGCCATGTTTTGGGCCAGAGAATCAGGCCCAAAACCCAATCTTCAAATCCAAAAGGCCTCTTCAGCTGCAGTTGGCTTCAACAGACTTTTCGTCCACTTCTGCTCCTCTGATTGGGTCAAGGCTTAGACCATTGGAAAGCTCTTTCCAAGACGGTCATTTTGACATAAGGTAGGCCCCATTCCGAGGTCTGAGTCCAAAGATACGTCCTTCGGAAGTTCTGCTGACTTTGTGTGCTGTTTCTGCCCGCGTCGACTTTTCAGCTTTTGACCGGGCTTTAGAAAGGCTTTGTCTTCTTGAATCTTGGCCTTTAATCATGGAACTCCTTAGTAACCGACTTTTGCTCCTCTATCTCGCTAAAGTGGCACATTTCTGCATTTAAATGGACTTTGAAGCCCGAAATGCATAAAACACGTGTCGTGTTAACTCTTAATTATTACTCACATAATTGGTCTAAAAGTATGACTGTTAAAGGATTAAAACTACAGTTTTGGGCTCTTATCAAACCACCCCCAAACAGCATTTTGCTTGTCCTCAAGCAAAGATGAGAAATTAGAATAAGTGACCAAAAATGGAGTTCTATCTACTCTCGTTTCGCTGAGTGCGATTGCATTGACCATATGTAACAAGGCCTTAAATCACTAGGAATTCCCTAGTGGATGAGTTATAGCCTCATGAGAGTTTTCTAGTGAAGGTACTCACAAACTTCATCTATACTACAACGACTAAGAAAGAAAACTATTGTTTCCTTATTCTTGCTCCAAATTATTTATACATCTCACTAGCTATGAACAAGAATAACCAAGTCAAAAACCTAAGCTAATATATGCATAATAATCAATCATCTACAATAAACATATATACAATGAGTAATACTATGAAATGCAATAGCAGGTCCGTTTAAACTTCGAATAAGCCCTTAAGTAGGTTCTCACAATAATAGTCAAGATACAACACTCTAATTTTTCCACTCAAGTTTCGCTACTCTAGTGCGTAGTGGGCACACTTTACCTTACAATCTCAATGACAACAAGGAAGCCAGAGTCGATCAAACACATCTGCCACTTACTATCACACTAACCTATTCCTAATTGAGCTAGAGGTCTTTATTAGGTGTTACGGGGATTAGGAGATGGTTTAAGAAGGAAGGAAATAGATATTCAAAAAGGACAAGTTTGAGATAATAGAGTCTTCATATTATGTAACTAGAGAAAACCTTGTTATTTACTTTTGCTTCTACACTTTGTTTCCATCCTTAGCCATATTTTTTTTTCTTTTTTTTTTCTTTGGCTTTTGACTCCTTTTATTCTTTTTTTTTTTTGGATTTTTTATTTATTTCTATTTTTATTTTTCTTTTATTTGGATGGAAACTTATTTTCTTTATTTCCTGAAGCAACTAACTAATTTTTGTTTACACAGGTTTTTCTCTTCTTCTTTCTTCCTCATTCTATTCTCAGACTTATTCTAAATTGGGTAGGTAGGTTGATTTATTTTTTTATTTTGTTTTTGTTTTTGTAATAGGGTAAAGGGATTGTGGTTTATGAAAGGCTAAAGAGGGGCGACTAGCGGAAAATAATTCATAGGTTTGAATTTTTGGCTATATCGATCCAAAGAGGGCCTAAATTCTCGCTTAGGATATGACATAGTGATCAAGCAAGTGGACGTGTGATATCTCTATCCGGTTTTACTTCTCCCTTGTGTCATTTCTCAAATGTTTAAACTCATATAAGGCTTTAGGCTATATTCTCACAGATTTGTAGAATAAGTACTCTAGCCTAAATTTGAAAAACTTATCAAGCAACAATCATAGATACTCATGTAATATATTTATAGATAGATGCAAAGATTATTACCTATATATTAACCTAAGTTTCTAACAATTATTACGATGCAAAAGCTACATTGAGACTTCTAGATTGTTAAGAGCATGGAGAAGGAAAACAATACCAATATTCCTAAGTGTATAGCATAACTTATTTATTTATATTTTTGAATTTTTTAAAATTTTAACTAGAAAACAAATGCATATTATATCTATCTATATCCTAACAGATGCCTTAATTACAAGTGTTTCTATGCCCCCCAACAAAAACATGGTTTGTCCTCAAAGCATTTAAATAAAGAGGGTAGAAAAATACCATGGAAACGCGTGAAATTCGAACATCTGCAAAAACAAAGTTAGAACGCGTTACTAATATAGGAAATAAAAGTCGACACAACTCTATCTGAAGTTCTACCCATTATGGGGTTAACAAGAATGAAATTGCTTGGGACATAAGCAGACACTAACTAGAATGAAAACTTACCTTATCTCCCGCATTACTCATTATCTTCCTCATTCTCTTCTTCCATAAAGAAGTGAGGTTCCTTCGCGTCCTGCCATGCCATGACAATTTGCCAGGCTTCCCGCCATTTATCATCTATTATTGCTAACCTATTAAGAACCACTTGGTCTGACGGGGTGTAGGGTGCAACCTGATGAGGTTGTATCCTCCACCCTGCCAAATCATTACCTAAAAAGATCGAATAATACTATGGGTGGGTCGACGATTAATGTCGGCCGTAATCCAATCCGTGAAACGTGTACAAAAATAGGAAAGAAACATAGCATAATACGGGGAAATTAGAACAGGCATAAGAAGGTACTTATGCCTCATGCTATTGGATCGAGCTAAACTAGACATCAAGGTTCGGGGAAGGTCATGACACATATGTCCCGTGGCTAAAGCAAGGAAAACGCTGCAAGTGGCATCATTCACAGAAGAAAAATGCCATTCCCCTAAAATATTTAGCATGATCCAAAACATAACAGTTCCTATATTCATGGACAGGCTACCAAAGGCGACGTTATATTCCCCTTGGTCATCTATACGGGAAATGGCTGCGCCATACGACTCATGCTAAAACTCGTAAGTGTAGACATACATATTATCTACCCAATAGCACCATGGGTCTTGTATTTCAGCGGGCATAGCAAGTCCTAGAACAAATGCTAGCAAGAACCTGGTAATTTCCATTGGTTCATTATCAATGTTGATGGAGAACACTTGTTCTCCATCTGGTCTTTCAAAGAAAATGCAGTTATCGTAAAAATAAGATGCTAGTGTTGGAGAATAAAGTGCATCGTCTTACCATAAGCGGCTCCCAAATTAACGTATGTGATCGCCTCAAAAAACCAAGCACCATAAGTAGTGCTTTGGAAAAAATCTTCGAAGATCGTTCGGTATCAATGTTGGAGATGTCATCTCAAACTTATGCTCTGGAATAGCTGCGAATGATCCGGATACTTCCCCGCAAAAACTGGAAATTTTTCTGGTCCACGGAAGTCGGTAGCGAAAGAGTCGAGATAGCGCTCTGAATAGTTGGAATTTCCAGTGTTTGGCCTGGTCGCGACTTTCGGCTTGAAGCGAGAGATGCGCTCGACAAAAATTCAGAAAAAATATGCAGAGCGAGTGCACTTTCGGAGTTCTTGAAACTTCGAAAATGAGCGAACGGGGAATCGTGGGAGTGAAAGGTGAGTGATGGAGTTTAGGTGTAGTGTGAGTTGTGAGTGTAGAATGTATGAAGTTTATATAGGTTTTAAGTTGCTAAAACGGATCGGAAAGTTGCCAAAACTAATTACGGCAGTTTCCGGAAATCCTAAAATTTCCAAACCCGAAAATGGAAACAACTCATTTTCTTGATTCTAATTTAAACCTAGTATCTTTTAGGTTGAATTTATGATAGAATCTACCTATTTAATCGAGATTTCATCCTACCCTTATACTTATTCCTAGATATGCCTAAACGGCCATCTTTTCACCTTGACTCCGCAATAAATTCTAACACGAGGGTTATATAAAAATCATCTTTGGAATAGATAAAACCACCCCAAAACAATTTGGGAAGGTGGGATCAATATGAGACAACCACGATAATAAAAAAAACCGCATTATATTAAAATTTTCATTCAAGTACATTTCACTACAAAATTCAAATTACGGAAATAAAACTTACATTAAAATAAATAACAATAATTAAACTACAAATAAACATAAAAACATCAAACGATGCTATCCCTAACCACTCCGGTACTGGTAGCGGAGGGTACACGGTCCGGAGATCGCTCCTGGGCTCCTAATGGGCCAGCACCATCCGTCCTTCGGCGACGACGCTCGTGCCTCGATGGTGTGTCCTCAGAAGGAGAATCCCCGTGATGTGGGAATCATGTAAGTATCTCGGCCCGGAACTGGCGCTGAGCTTCTAGCTCGGCCCTCATCTGTTCCCACCTCTCATCCTCTCTCGCGGTAATGGATCTCGGTTATGATGCATCGTTGCCGAAGTCCGGAGGTCTTTGCAGATAGTGTTGAGCGAACGCATGCCACGATGAATCACAGCCATGCGTTCTGCGTCTGACCAACACCTCTCTAAGGCATCCGCATCAAAACAAGTCACATCCTCCTCATCCTCCTCGGCATTCTCGTAACCACCGTCCTCCTCGGCATTCTCATAACCACCGTCCTCCTCTTCGTCTCTATCCTCAGCCAACCTCCAAACTCGTTGGACACACTCCTTATAGATGCGAGGGTTACGGTGTAGGGTGATGTAAGTCCTATCAGTCGCCTGAGTTGCTCTCAACTTCAGCATGATCTTGGTTATCAACACAGGGAGAGGTGCAACAGACTTCCCTACTCCCCTAATCATGCTAAGTAAAACTCCAAGATGTAGAACTTCGTTATTCTGCTCTGGAGTATCCATAAGATGTGGAGGCGATTCAGGCCGATGTCGCCGACCTTCTCCTTCCCAAGGCGTTCCGACCAATCCACCGAGCTGCGGCCACCGGTTGGTTGGTCCTAAGGAAGCTTGACGAACCACAATCGCGACCTCACATTGTAGTTCCCTTCCAAGAATCGCCTCGCTCATCAATGGCTCTACCCCATTATGTTGGGACTCCTGCAACGTGTGATCCGGATGGATTCTAGGCGAATGCCTAGAATCTCGACCAACAAGCCGATAGTCACTTCCTTCCTCCTCTTAGCCACCAAAACAAAAATCCTAGTCCCTTCCAACTCCCTCAGATTGAGAACCGTCGGACTAAGTCCTCGTGGTAATAGGCTTCAGTCGAGTACCCACAAGCTATTCCAGCCTCTCATCGATCATTTCGTCACCGTAAAAAGCGGTAGCGTGGTCGCCAAAAAGCTTGCTCGGGTAAAATTCGGCGTTATTGAGCCATTGGTGTTTGGAATGTAGTGGGGTTTAAATGGAATGTGGTGGTGGGATTTGAATCGACCGACGGAAGCAAACAAATGGTGGTGGTGGAGTGGTGGTGGCGGCAACACCAAAATTTGGAATTTTCGGTTGGTTTTGCTTATTTAATTTGGTGGAGGTGGTGGTGGAAAGCTTTTAGATTAGATTTGAAATCGATTTGAACCGGGGCGAGGTTAATTAGGTTTTCTTTTTTTTTATTTTTTTTAGGTTTTGTTTGAAGCTTTGGGAGTTAATGGGGTTTGTGGAAGATGATGATGACTGTTGGGGCTAAGGTAAAAGGCGCTGAAAGTCTCTACACTGGGGCTGGTTGGGCCCAAGCCCAAATCGAAATTTGTGATTTTTTCGATTTTTGCGAAACTTCAAATCAAAATTGCCGCTTCGTTACAGGTCTGATTTTTGTGAATGAGATATGGAAATGATCAGGAGAGAATTTCCAATCCAATGATCCATAAAACACTCTATTCCGACCGTGGATGACATATAAGATAATGGAAAACGCCTCGAAGTGCATGCATGACGTACGTTATGTGAACAATTGAACTCTAAATTCATGGATTATGTCAACACGAATCGTAATACAATTAAACGGCCTAAGCAACTGTAATGGTACATAAACATTTTAGGACGGAAACACGAACACCCCACCCCCAAATAAATTTTTTACAACGGAGCTTAGAAAATTTGTTTTTAGTAGTGGGTCTTTTAAAGTCAGATTCCCGAGACTTCCTATATTACTATGTTTATTCTTTAATATATATATATATAATATATATATATATATATTTTTTTTTTTTTTTTTTTTTTTAAAAAGAAAACAATAAACAAGAAAGACATAATTCACCCCATAGAGAAACATGACTCAAAAATCCGAGAAAACATGCAAGAGTGGAAAACGTGAATTATGTTTAAACGTGGACTTAGGATCCGGTACTTACAGCCACACACTCCATAGGGAGGGCCCGGTTACCTTAATGGTGCACTCACCAATATATGGAAATAAAAGAAAATGCACCAAACACAAAAGTTGAGTCGTTTATAGTAAGATACTCGAGACTTATCTAAACATATGTATGAACATGCAGTTTATCATATATCAACAACCAAAATAGTTGTGGATCATTCCATAAATAAATATCACAGAAAACATATCCAAACACAATCAAGCACCAAGATTTCCTATGACGCAACCTAGTAAAATGAAAGCGAAATCGGATAACCTTATTATGTAACCTAGCATGCACCTTCTTTTTCATTTTTGAATGAGTGGGTGTTCTAGTGAATAAGTGTGGAAGAGTGAATGGTTGTGGAGAATATGGTGGGTATGGGTAAGTTATAGAAGGAAAACATGGAAAAAATGAGGATGTGGGTTTAGCACAAAACTCATTCATAGTGTAGGTAGGGACTGTCTCCAGTCTGAAAATGAAGGTTTCAAACACTTTTGTCTTCTGAAGTATTTGTTTACTAGGTGAATTTAAAATTATGAAGCACAAAAGAAACAAAAGGATCGAGTGCAAACTCGAGATTCCTTTGAAAGGGTGGAAGGAGGGGAGTCGAGGTGGGTGTTGTGCAAAGTAGTTCTTGATAGGGTGAATCATCACCTGCTCTAAGAAACTCATTGAATTGCTCATCTAGATTGGTCATATCCTCGTTACTATGATAGTCCTCTACATCTTTGAGAAAGTCATCTATCTCATCCTCATCCGTACTATGTGTATCGACTAGTGTAGGGATGGAAATGTTGGAGTCTGAACTTCCAAAGGAAAGAAATTTGGGCATATGATTATCAGGGAACGTGTTGTTGAAATAATCTCGAGCAAAGCTCTCGATCATGTTTACCTCTCCATCCATAGACGAATCGGGTAACTGTGTCTTTGTTTTAAAAACATTGACTTCAACAACAAGATGGCCAAAAGACATGGACATTGAACCATCGCGGCAATTAATGAGCGCATTGGCAGTTGCCAGGAAAGGATGCCCTAAGATGATCGGACAGAGTCGCTAATCGACTTTCGTATTCGTCGAGGATGACAAAATCAGCCCGGATAGTAAAAATCTGAACTTTTACCGAGAACATTTTCGACGACACCCTTTAGGATACTTAATAGACCGATCAGCTAATTGCAACGCGTCATTTTAGTGGTTTGTATCTCGTCTAGACCTATTTGTCTATACAAATAAAACGGGAGTAAGTTAACACTAGCCCCAAGTCTAATAACGCGCGTTCGTCGATAAGAATCTCCTAAGGTGCATTTATGCGGTAGGGCGACCCGGGGTCCTTGTACTTAACAATTCCATTATGTTCAGATAGAGTTGGGAATTGTTCATTAAAAAGGTGTCTTTTGGTATATTGGTCTTCGCCTAGTAGTACACAATTCCTTAAGAAACTTAGCATGGTGTGGTAGCTTTTTTTTTCTAGCTTCGAGGAAGGGAAGGTTTATAGTTAGATTCTTGAAAACATCCCTAATCTCCTCATAATTTGTATCCCTAGTTAACATGGCTAATTTTTGTGGAAACGGTGGTTTCTGTTTGTATTTAGCAATGGTATCACTTGGATGTTTAACCGTGGCTTTCTGTTTCTTAGGTTGTGTTATAACTGGTACCTCTACAGTGGTAGGCTCTTCAGTTTCTATTTTAGTATCTAGTAAAATAGCAGGTGTAGGGGCTACTGGTGGGGTAACTATAGGCATAGTTACTTTGTTATCAACCACTCTGCCATAACGGAGAGTGGTGATGGCCTTTAGCTCACCTACTTTTTCATATTCATTACTAGTATTATCGGTTACCTCAAAGACTGTGTTTGTTGTTTTAGGATTAGGTATTGCGTGACCTGGCAACACACCTTTGGTTTGGGCTTTATCTTGAGCCAACTGTTGGGTTAAATTATTAACGGATTGTAGAAGCCGCATTGGTTAGATTGAGCCATGGTTTGGAAAAGTTTTGGCTCACTTGTATGAAGGTGTCAAGACGATCCGGTTGTGTGGGTGAGTAGTCACGGGTGGTGTGACCGAACTATTTCACGTGAATTATTTATGGGTGGATTTTGATAGTTATTATTTAATTTGGAACGATACCTCTATTAGCATTATAATTATTATAACTACCTTGACTTTGTGCTTGACCTTGTCGAGGTTGCGCTTTGGTTGTTATAATTATTAAAATTACCCCTGACCACGTCCTTGTCGTGGTGGAGCTTGGTTAAAACTTTGTGTTGGCCTAACATATTGATTATTGTACCCTGGAGGTGTGACGTGTTGATTATTTCTCCAACCGAAGTTGGGATTTTGTCTTTAAGGGGCGTTAGGTTCACTATTAATGGAACAAACCTGTTCATAGGCTATAGGACAGTGGGAGTCGGGATGCTCAGGGCTCCAATAGAAACTACATGGATTTGAATTTACATTCATGACGGGGATAGGCTTTTGTTGAACAGAAATGGCCTCTACCTTTTTAGTGAGTGATTCGATTAGAGTTTTAAGCTCGAAATCGTGTTTAATTTCAAACATACCGGCGGCCTTAACTGTATTAGAAGAACTAGCGGAGCGGTGGATATCATCACTACCCCCCCAGTTGTTATTTCGCTTAGTTTGATCCTCTAAAAATTTATAAGCCTCCGAGGCTCCTTTGCTTAAGAAACTACCCCATTCATTATGTCTAGGACTTCTTTATGGTGGTGTAGAAGTCCTTTGAAAAAGGCAACCTAACTAACGTGTCTTTAAGCTAAGTTATGATGTGGACACTCTATAAGGAGATCGGTGAAAGCGATTCCATGCCTCTGAAAATGATTCATGAGGATTTTGTCGAAAAGAAATGAATCTTGGAAAGCATCTCATCCGTCTTTAGGGGTGGGTAAAAATGTTCCATAAACAATTGAACAAGTTTAGCCCACGAGTCCACGAGAATTAGGTGTTTGGGCAAGCAACCAAGACGCCTTTATCGGCTAAGGTGAAAGGGAATACCCTCGAGTTTAATTTGTTCCGCACCAACCGTAGGATGGTGGAATGTTGTTAGGACTTGTTCAATCCCACGATAATGCTGATAAGGTTTTTCATGGTCTAATCCATAAAAAGCGGGTAACAAATTAAAATATTTGGGGAATTCGAAATCCCCAATGGGTCCGCTAGAACGATGCAAGATTTGGGGCTATCGCTCAAGGCTTTGTAGAAGTCGAGAGAGAGGAGTCTTCTTCGTCCGGGCATTGTGTCGTGATGTGTGTGAAATAGTAGCTAGAGGTGTAGTGGGTGGTATACTAGATAGACTTGTTTGTTGACGCGTTGTTGTGTAATTACGTTCGGTGTTTTGTTCGCCGGACTTTAATCTCATACAAGGCTAAAACCAAATTTAGCTAAACACATCAACACTCCAAACAATTCTGATATACTAGTATAAACCTCTAAAATGAGATACGAGGTGTGGAAGAAAGGAATACATGATTGCGTCCTTGCTTCGCTTATGAATAGCGTCTTGTTTACGCGTGTTCAGTGTATATAACAAGTTAGAACACTGAAAAATTTGAAAAATCAAAGTTCGAGTCAAAACTGTAGAATTTTGGAAAAATTAAGAAAGGGCGCGGGTGCGCTCTCATAGGGCGCGGTCGCGCTCCATGTAATTTTCAAATTACAATGTTTTTAGGGCGGGTCGCGCTCCACATGGGGGCGGGTCGCGCTCGAGTTCCAGGCTATAGGGCGTAGGTGCGCTCCTTATAGGCGCGGTCGCGCTCAGTGTATTTTTTCAGAACTTTTCAACGCTCAATCGGAAAACCACAGTATGAATCAAACAAGGGTGGGTGGGTTTAATGGGACTTTAAAAAAAGTACTTACACTATGAAAACAATGCGAAAGTGAAACTAAGATGGCAGCGGCGCCATTTGATAAACGTAAAATTGAATAGTTTTACCTACGAAATAAAGCAATGAAACTCTATACGAAAGTAAAACTAAACTTATTACGTGCCTAATTTATCAAAGAATTCTACTCTCACTCCTATGAGATATAGTGGAGTAAAGTGATTCATTCCACTCCTAGTCCTTCCGCATGTTAATGTTCTCTAAGTATAAGTATTCAACTCTTAAAGTTTAATGAGAGATTTACGAAAAGGCAACTAGACTACGATGCAACTACCCACAAGATGCACTAGTCAACTATTAGAACAACTATGGGAATGCTACGTTGATTCTATGATAAGGAGTTAGAGGGGGATTGATTCCACCTCAACTCGACTTAATCCTATTAATGATGAATCGTCGTAATCCGAATTGAACTGCTTCGCAGAACAATTGGTTCTTCCTAATCCCTAATTACACATGGCATTCCTACCAATTCATAACTAGCATGTGAACGATTAAACCCATTCTCATGGTGAACTAATCGTTTCTAGAGTGGAAAAGAAATTACGGCGATTCTTCGATGATAGTCGGAATCAAGCTTTCATCAAGGCTTCTCAACCCCCTCTAATGGAGGTTTAGCCGAGAATCATTATGCAATCATTTCCGATTAAATTTAAACTAAACATGATATAAAGAATTGAAATTTACTAATCTAAATTAAACAATAATTAAAATCTAATTAATAACTAAGAATTGAATAACAAGTAATAAATGAAATTAGATCTAACACAAATGTAAATGACAAGAATCGAAATTGACAAACTAGCTATTTTATTTATCAAACTAATTAAGAACAATGATTCTAAAAATTTAATCTAAAACAAGAGTTGGATTTGAAATTAAACTTAATTAAAAACAATTAAATAAAAACTAGATCTAGAAGCTATTTTAATGGCTACTTTTTACTCTAACCTATCTACGATTAACTATCTACCATTAACCAAGAGTTAAGATTTTGTTTTTATCCTTTTTAGATCCAAAAATCGTGCATGGGCTTGGAGCCATGTTTTGGGCCAGAGAATCAGGCCCAAAACCCAATTCTTTCAGTCCAAAAAGGCCTCTTCAACTGCAGTTGGCTTCAATAGACTTTTCGTCCACTTTTGCTCCTCTGATTGGGTCAAGGCTTAGACCATTGGAAAGATCTTTCCGAGACGGTCGTTTTGACATAAGGTAGGCCCCATTCCGAGGTCTGAGTCCAAAGATACGGCCTTCAGAAGTTTTCTTGTCGACTTTGTGTCTTTGTTTTACGCCCAGCGTCGACTTTTCAGCTTTTGACCGGGCTTTAGAAAGACTTTGTCTTCTTGAATCTTGGCCTTTAATCATGGAACTCCTTAGTAACCGACCTTTGCTCCTCTATCTCGCTAAAGTGGCACATTTCTGCACATAATGGACTTTGAAGCCTAAAATGCATAAAAACACGTAATCAGTGTTAACTCTTAATTATTACTCACATAATTGGTCTAAAAGTATGACTGTTAAAGGGTTAAAACTACAGTTTTGGGCTCTTATCAGCTGTGTTAATACCTCATGCCAGGATACATAGTGGGTGATAGATACCGAAGCGTCTTATCACGTCACATCACACAGGAGTTTCTTCACCACCTACAAATGTGGTGAATTTGGTAAGGTAAAAATGGGTAACAGTGGAGTTTTGAAGATTATAGGCATTGGTGATGTTCATGTAGAAACTAATGTTGGCTACACCTTGACACTCAAGGATGTAAGACATGTCTCTGACATTTGGTTAAGCCTAATTTATGCTAGGAAGTTAGATGATGATAGTTTCTAGAGCTCGTTTGGTAATGGGGTATGGAAACTAAGCAAAGGTACGTTCCTTTGTGGTAGCCAAAGGAAAGAACAGTTGCTCGCTTTACAAAACACAAGCTAGTTTGTGTAAAACAAAGTTAAATGTGGCACAAGAAGAAGTTTCCACCGAACTATGGTATAAGAGACTGTGTCATATGGGAAAGAAAGGCATGGAAGTTCTTGCCAAGCAAAAGGCCTTGCCAAATGTCAAAGGTACGCATTTAAATAGATGTACTCATTGTTTGGTTGGAAAGCAACATAGGGTGTCTTTCTAAAGATTCCCTTCTCACCGAAAGAAGAATGTCCTTGAGCTAGTACACAAAGATTTATGTGGTCCTATGAAAGTGAAGTCCCATGGAGGAGCTTTGTACTTCTTGACTTTCATTGATGATGCGTCAAGAAAGATATGAGTATATAGTCTGAAGACCAAAGATGATGTTCTCAGTGTGTTCAAGATTATCCATAGCTTGGTGGAAAGAGAGACAGGGAAGCTTTTGAAGTGTATTCGTTCAGATAATGGGGGAGAGTGCATTGGGCTGTTTGAAGAGTATTGCAAGAGTCATAGGATTTTTCATGAGCAGACATTTCCCAAGATGCCACAGCAAAATGGTATAACTGAAAGGATGAACCATACCATTGTAGAAAGGATCAGATGCATATTGTCTCACTCTAAGTTACCAAGGAGTTACTGGGTAGAAGCAATGCACACAACTATACATGTGATTAACCTAGAGAGAGTATGGTCAAGCAGAGATGCTGATTATCGATACTTGAGGGTATTTGGGCATAGAACATTTGTTAATATTCCCAAGGATGAAAGATCAAAGCTAAGCAATGCATTTTTCTAGGTTATGGGGATGAGAACTTTGGTTACAAACTTTATGATCTGATCAACAAGAAGGTAATCTGATGTCGAGATATTATGTTATTGAAAGACCAAACAATAGCAGACTTTGAGAATGGTAAGAAGCTAGAATCTTTCATTAATGATCTTGTTGACTTAGAACTAGAAGTTCTTACTATGGAAGGAGATGCATAAGGTATTGAGAATGCAGAAAACCATGGGTTTGAAGCTCATGATGATGATCTTATTGCTCATGATGGGATTGAACCTATTGAGATAGAAATGCATATGAAGTGCATGAACTACCACCTGAGCAAGTAGAAGTGCATCCTCTTGAGCCACAAGAAGATGAGGTGAGGTGGTCTAAAAGAAAAAAAATAAGCTATAGCCAGGTATCCAACACATACGTATGTTTTACTATCTGATGGTGGAGAACATGTGTACTATCAAGAGGCACTTCAAGGTACAAACAAGGAGAAGTGGTTAAAGGCCATGCAAGATGAGATGAGTTCTTTGTATAAGAATCACACTTATGACATAGTTGAGAACCTGAAAGGAAAAAAAGCTCTCAGGAATAAGTGGATCTTCAAAGTCAAGATTCACATTTATGTCTTGTTGTGAAGGGATTCAGTCAAAGGAAATGTATTGACTTTGATGAAATTTTCTCTCCTGTAGTTAAGATGACTTCTATCCGGGTGGTATTGGGTTTGATCGCAAGTATGAACCTAGAGGTTGAGCAATTAAATATCAAGATAACTTTTCTTCATGGAGATCTTGAGAAAGATATCTACATGGACTATGAGGTCAGATGCAAGGAGCATTTGGTATGCAAGCTAGGAAAGAGTTTGTATGGTTTGAAATAGGCACTGATACAGTGGTACATGAAGTTTGAGTCCTTTATAGTTAATTGAAACAAGGCTACATGAAGCCTGTTTCCAATTCAGAAGTTCCCAGATGGGGATTTCATAGTGCTCATGTTGTATGTGGATGATATGTTGATAGTTGGCCAAACCATCAACAAAATGTCCAAGTTGAAGAAAGACTTGAGTAAGTCCTTTGAGATGAAGGATTTGGGTCAAGCAAAGCAGACACTTAGTGTGCAGATCACTCATGATAGAAAGAGTGGGAAGTTATAGCTTTCTCAAAAAAGCTATATTGAGAAGGTGTCGGAGAGATTCAACATGGATCAAGCAAAGCAAGTCAATTGTCCACTTGGTGGCCAATTCTGCATGACCAAAGATATGTGTGCAAAGAGTGAGCATGAGTAGAAAGAAATGCAAAATATTCCTTATGCATCTGCAGTGGACAGTTTGACGTATGCAATGATGTGTACAAGATCGGATATTGCTTTTGCCATTAGTGTTGTAAGCCGATTTCTGTCAAATCTGGGTAAAAAGCATTGGGAAGGTGTTGGGTGTTGAGATATCTCATGGGCACTTCCATGGCATGTTTGTGTTTTGGTGGAAGTAAGACCTTACTTTGAAGGCTACACAGATGCAGACATGGCATGTGATGTTGACACTATGAAGTCTACTTATGGTTATCTATTTACTTTTGCGGGGGGGCAGTTTCTTAGCAATCTAAGTTGTAAAAGTGTTTTGCTCTCTCCACTACAAAATCTGAGCATATTGCAACCACTGAGTGTTGCAAATAGTTGATATGGATGAAGATGTTCTTCAATGAACTAGGGCTAAAGCAGAAACTAACCGTTTGGGGTTCTGTGTGACAATCAGAGCGCCATCCATTTGAGCAAGAATTCATGTTTTCAATCTAGATCCAAGCACATACATGTGCGTTATTATTAGATTAGAGAAGTTCTCGAAAAGAAGCAATTGTGCATTGAGATCCATACCGACAAGAACGGGTTAGATATAATGACCAAAGTTTTGCCGAAAGACAAGTTTGATGATTGTTGTGCTATCGCTGAAATAGTAGCACACTCCTCCTGTTGATTCAGGAATGTTTAGAGTACCCCTTTCATGGTTTCGGGAGGGGGAGATTGTTGGGGAAATCCCTCACCATGTGGCATGAATTGGTATTGTTCGTGTGAAGAAGTGAGAGCATGCGCGCGCTCGACTTTGCCTTGACCATAGGGTGCACGCGCCCTTTCCTGGAAAAAGAAGATTTTTTTTTTTTTTTTGCTTTTTGTGAAACAAAGTACTAGAAGTTGGTATAGAAGGAGGCGCGCATGCGCTCAAGTTGTCCTTGCCCAAGGGACGCCGCGTCCTAGCCTTTACACAGTGAGTTTTGGAATTTCGTTTTTCCTATGAAATTTCTGATAACTATATAAACCAAAGTTTGGTTTTGAGTAAGATAAGTCTTAGAGAGAAACCCAATTTTGAGAGCAACCAAAATTGAGAGATAAGTCTTAGAGCGCTTAATAGAATGAAAATCTATTTGGGGAAGATGCTGGAGACGGTGAAAGAGGATGTAGTGCTAAGAGCATTGTTGCTGAAATTGGGAATTGGAGCCAAGTTCAAACAAAAGGAGGAGAAGTGGGTGCGATGGCAGAAATTAGATAAGGAAATCACTACTTTTAACTCTGATGGGTCTCTGCAAGGTAGGAGAGTAGGTTTTGGAGGAGCTTTGAGGGATTGTAATGGAGAGGTTCGACTTGCATATAGTGGAAGTTCAACAAGACTATCAGTTTTATACCAAGAGTTGTTGGGGGTCCAGAAAGGGCTTGAAGGTGTGAGAGAACTAAATGTACATAGAGTTGAAGTCTAGTCAGATTCTCTAAGAGTGATCCACATTATGAATAAGAAGGAGGAACCACCGTGGTACTGTAGAAACTTGGTGGCACAAATATGGGCTGTGAGAGCGAAGTTTGATGAAGTAATCTCTAAGCATATTTTCAGAGAAGGAAATCAGGTGGCTGATTATCTATCAAAAGTTAATAGGTCCTTGTGTAATGATATTTTGTACTTTATTCCCCCCATGGATCAAAAACTCAATGTATTAATCAAAGGGGATAAGGAAGGAAAAGTGTACTTGCGTTCTTGATTATATAAAAGGTTGGGGTATCCTTAACCCCTAGCTATTTCATTAAAAAAAAAAAAAAAAAAAAAAAAAAACCCTTGCAAAGAGATAAAGCTTGTAAGGAGAAATTAGTGAAGAGTGATCTAGTAAGTTTGGAAAGACTTAAGAGTAGTGATTGTAATCTTCTTTCCCACTCTTAGAAAGGGATTTGCTATTGTGGAAGTAGGCATCATTAGCCGAACCATGTTACATCTTGTGTCTCATTGTGGTAAGTTACTTTATATTGCTATTACTTGTTTATGATGATAGTTAATTCCATAGCTTAGGTTGTGGTTGTTGGTTGTAGTGAAAGATTAGATTTTTTATTGGAGTAGTAGATTGTCCAAGGGCAAGCTATCTTAGTGGGGATCGATTGGTATCGTTTTGCCAACAAATACACCCATAATATATAAGTTGAGGTCCCTACCCCAAACCTTATTCTAATTCTCATAGTTTTCCATCCATTTTGAGATAACACAAGAAGGGTTTTGGAGTGGAAGACCATAACGTTCTCCTGCTTATAGGATTTTCTTGGTCACCGTTATGGCTTCAAGTATGTCCTATTTCAATTTGTTTTATTTATTGACTGACATGTGATTTTGGGCTATGGAGAAATCCTTACAATACACCCTTAGTTGATTACAATGTTTTTGTTCGGGTTTTTTAGACTTTGGTCCTAACAATAGTTGGTGTATTAGGGTTTGGTCCAAAAAAGCTTGAATATTAGGGTTTAGTCCTAGTTCTAGTTGTTGACTATCACCAATCTGTTTGTTTTTTTGAAATGGCAATAATACCCCTCGCGTGCAACATCACGTGAATATATAAGTTAGACTTTGATACAAGAAATAAGGTTATTTTCTAGGAATTGATCCCTACTTTTATTTGACAAATTAGAGTTTAGTCCAACTTGGGGCAACCAAAGTCTAGCATGCAAATAAAAATATAAGATCGAAAACTAGATATAAAAAACCCTAAAATCACTCACTCACTCTCTTAGTGACTGGAATGGCGATAAATAAAGGACGAGAAATGATAGAAACAATTCTAGCTATGTTTACAATATTAATTGCATGTGTTGAATTATGTGATGCAGCAACAATAGTTGATGTATACATATTAATTCAATACAATCTTTCTGGTGTTCCTTTCGGATCTTGTTTTTCTAGATTGAATCATCATGCTTCTTATTCTTATCATTTATTATCTTCAACTGATCTTTCTCATTCTATTTTTATTATTCCTGTTTGTGAATTGAACATCACTTTTCTTAGAGGTAACCCATTTTCAGTATCGTTTTTTTTTTTTTTTTTTTTTTTTTTTTTTTTTTGAGAATGAGTGAAGAGAGAATATATTTGTCTTTAAAAGTATAAAGATTCATTTTGTTTGCTAGATGTTAAGTATATTATCCACTCTTAAGTGGCATTTATGAACTTGAAATTATAATATTTTGTGGTGATTTAGAATTGAGAGTAATTAAAGCGTTTAGTTAAATAGCCAAGGGACGAATGAAAATATTTTGTTATGGTGGAGAGTAAGGAATGAAAACACTAATGAAGTAGAGAACGACCGCTTGAATCAGAATCCACTTAACTTATTAAGACAGATGACCGAGAAAGAAAGGCTCTGCGTTCTTAAGTGGTTGATCTTAGCGTGCTAAACTTTGGTTGACAAGTTGGACTAAACTCTAATTTGTCAAATAACAGTAGGGACCAAGTCCTAGAAGATGATCTTATTTCTTGTATCAAAGTCTAACTTATATATTCACGTGATGTTGCATGCAAGGGGTATTATTGCCATTTCAAAAATACAAGCAGATTGACCATAGTCAAATAGCCCTTTTTGTTCTCTTCAATAAATTACAGACAACTTCTTTTGCATCAATCTATACAGACCAGTTTGCTTGTATATGATGTGAGTTGAAACTTAATCAACATATCTATGATGATGCTCTGTTGTTTTATATTCATTTTTTGTTTTTGTTTTTGCTTCTAGAATACAACCTAGCAGATGACCAACTTAGTAATTCAAAGTGAGCCATATTGTCATCAATAGTCTACCTGTGTCAGTACCCTCCACTCTCAAACACTCATGGCAGACCACGTGTCTAGACTACAAGCAGGTCGTGCATACGACCTAAGGTTAGGTCGTCTAAACGACCTAGGAAATGTAACCACTGCAAGCTAGTCAACAACATCATTAATGAGAGATCATTACTTCGTAACGGAAGGAGTAAAAGCAATAATCAAGACAGCGCAAAAGGGGGGATCTATGCCTATAAAAGGAGGTGTCTTCTCCATTTTGAGGGGGGGGGGAGGGATTCTCCATCTTCTCGATCATCTATCTCATACTCCCCCTCCAATCAACCAATCAAAAGCTCAAACTACGTCCAACTTGATTCAAGTTCACTAAAGAACTCGATATGTACGCAGCTCGACATAACCGAGTTCAGTCGAACAAATACTACCTCTACATTGGTGCCATTTGTTGGTTCGTCTTCTTGAGAAAAAACATTCAAACCATTTTTTCAAGCCGACAAAACTTGGTCAAACCGCCATGGAAGGACAGCTCAAAGCTTTAGCCGATCAAATGAAAACTCTCCAAGATTTTTTTACGGTAAGCACGTCATTGAAGTTTCCATGACGTTGGTGTGGATTATCAATGGTGGCAAGCGAAAAGTCAGCATTCTAAGAGATAAGTCTAGATTCAACTATCATTTATTTATACTAATATTTAATCTTTGGATCAATTTGGATAATTTGTGCACACTTCAATGTTGCAAGATATACTTCTTACTTACAAATCACTTGTAGTCGATCTAGTACCGACCCAAGGGCTGCAACTACCACCATGTCACACGTTCCTTTACGGCTAATCGGTGACAATATAGATCCAGTAATCCAGCTTACAGGTCGCTCCTTACCAGGTCAACTAAGGTGTTGATTTAACCAATCTCAAATAGAAATTTTAGAGCATGCTAATCTATGTACCTATATCAATGAGGAGAAGCGCACACCAGCACAACTCATCATAGAGCTATATCAAAACATTAGCCATATCTTATGCAAAGACCTCCGCCAAGTTTCTGCCAGGTCGTCCATCAGCCAAGTCGTCTTCAAGTCAGCTCATCCTCAGATCAACTCATTCTCAAGTCAGGTCGTCCTAAGATCAGGTCATCCTCATATCAGGTCATCCTCAGATAAGCTTATCCTCAAATCAGCTCATCCTCTGATTAGGTTATCCTGAACTCAGGTCATCCTCATGTTAGGTTGTCCTCAGATCAAGTCATCCTCAAGTCAGGTCAGAGCAGGTCATCCTCAGATCAGCTCATCCTTAAGTCAGATCTTCCTCAGATTAGGTCATCCTGAGATTAGCTCATCCTCAAATCAGCTCATCCTCTGATTAGGTCGTCCTTAACTTTGGTCATCCTCAGCTTAGGTCGTCCTCAGATCAAGTCATCATCAAGTCAGGTCAGAGCAAGTCTACAACCTGGAAGAAGCAACCACTATTCCAACTATTAGTTCAACTCGAACACAATTACTGTCAGTTCAGCTTGTACACAGGTTGTCATAAGTTCACTAGAGCTTGAACGAACATCAATATTCTAGGTCGTCCTAGACTGACCACACCATAAAGCTCACATTGATAATGTCAATCAATCTAAAAAGTTCACTCGGCATGGAGTTATACCATACACAAAAGGTTGCCAACATATCCATCATCAATTGAAATAATAAATCAAGAGGAAGCAATACTTTTTCGAATCAAGGAATCAACAATTCCAAACTGAGAAGTATCTAAGTGTTTCCGAATCAGATATAACAATTCAAAACACGCAGTTCCCTCCATGACAGTTCACATATACTACAAACCAGTGAGTCGCTCAAATTGCAAAATAGAAGTTCACTCTCTTGCAGTTTACTGCAAGACAATCAAGCTGGGGGGCTAGCCATAGCCATCTCCGAACTAGGACAAGTTATTGCCATCTAAACATGTTTTTCAAGCTCCAACACTGGGGCAAAACAACATTAACACCCACAAAAAGGCTACTTCTACTACGAACTGGGGGCTAGCTACAACCATCTTCTACCTGGTCGCTCAAAGCTCCAAAACTGGGAATAGCAACATACAGTCAATTCAAGACTAATAACCATAGTGACACCCCCAAAAGGCTAGCTATCAACCATAGTGACGCCCCCAAAAGGCTAACTATCAACAAAAACTCCCCCAAAAGGCGTACAAATCAACTTAATACCAATGCTATGGTTAAGCTTGATTCAACTGTAATTACCACTCAAAAGCTAATTATCAGTCAAATCCAATCTACAGTACCCCCAAAAGGACCACAAATCAACTTCAAGCCTCTGATAGGGTTAAGCTTGATTCAACTGTTGATAATAGTAAAATGATAGTTTTACTTATGAATAAAGCGATGAAACTCTAAACGCAAGTAAAACTAAAAACTGAACTTGTACTAGATTTATCAAAGATTTCTACTCTCGATACTATTGAAGTAGAGTTGGAATAGAAGATTCGTTCCACTCCTAGTTCTTTAGCATTCAAGTTTCCTACGACTATCAATCCTACCAAAGTCAATGAGAGAATTACGAATTATACTACGGAATACTAAGGTTTGAATCTAGAATAAGAATTAGGGGGGAATTGAATCCACCTTGAATCCAACTTAAGAAACTAGCATAGATTATTGTAATCCAATTCTTACGTTCTTACGGTAAAAATTGGTCGTTCTAATCCCTAATTATACATGTCATCTCTACCAATTCATAACTAGCATGTTAGGACGTCCACCCATTCTCATGGCGAATCAACGACCTTCTAGAGTGGAATAGACTCTTACAACGATTCTATACTATACAATCAAGTTTTCATCAAGGCTGCATCAAACCCTCTAATGGAGGTTTAGCCTTGATTCATCAAACTATCATTTCCATATGAAATTGAATAAGAAATAACATAAAGATTCTAACTTTATTAATATAGAGATTCTAATCAATAATTCAAAACTAAATTAAACAACTAAGAAATGAATAACAACTAATAACTAAATTTAGATCTAAGTAATTCAATAAGTCAAAACCGAAATTATCAAGACTAACTATTTTATTTAATCCAATGAATAATAACAATCATTCAATAATCTAAATTCAAATAAGGAATGAAAACTAATTAATAAACTAATTAAAATTTTCAAAACTAGATCTAGAACTAAGGTTTTTTAATGGCTACGCTAATGGCTACCTTCTAACCTAAGCTAATTGATACTTAAGAGCTAAGTCTTGTGTGTGTAAATGGAGAAGACCAGATCCACATTTTCATGCATGGGCTGAGGGTCCATGTTTTGGGCCGAAAAATCGAACCCAAAGCCCAATTTCTTCAGTCCATAGGCCCCTTTTCAGCTCGCTTTGACTTCAATAGGCTTTTCATCCACTTATACTCCTCTGATTGGGCCAAGGTTTGGACCATTGGAAAGCTCTTTCCTAGCCGGTCATTTTGACATAAGGTACGCCCAATTTCAAGGCCAGAGTCCAAAGATATGATCTTTTTCTGCTGACTTTTGTGTGCTGTTTCTACCCGTCTTGGCCTTTAATCCCAGAACTTCTTAGCAACCAACCCTTTGCTCCTTTATATCGCCAAAGTAGCACATTTCTGCACATAATTGACTTCAATGCCTGAAATACATAAAAGCACGTAATTAGCATTAACTTTTATTTATTACTCGCATAATTGGTCTAAAAGTATTATTGTTAAGGGGTTAAAACTACAGTTTTTGGCTCTTATCAAACCACCCCCAAACATCATTTTGCTTGTCCTCAAGCAAATATGAGAAATTAGCATAAGTGACTAAAAATGGAGTTCTAACTAATCTCGTTTCGCCGAGTGCGATTGCATTGACCATATGCAACAAGGCCTTAAACCACTAGGAATTCCCTAGTAGACGAGTTATAGCCTCGTGAGAGTTTTCCAGTGAAGGTACTCACAAACTTCATCTATACTATAACGACTAAGAAATAAAACTATTGTTTCCTTATCTATGTCTCAATTATCTATACATCTCACTAGGAATGAATACAGAATAATCAAGTCGAAACCTAAGCTAATATATGCATAATAATCAATCATCTATGAATAAACATATATACAATGACTAATACTATGAGATGAACTAGTAGGTCCGTTTAAAAACTCGGAATAGCGTCCTTAAGTAGGTCCTCACATAAATGTTAAGACAAAACCACTTTGATTTTTCTGCTCAAGTTTCGCTACTCCAGTGTGCAGTGGGCACTTTACCTTACAATCTCAATGACACACAAGGAAGCCGGAGTTGATCAAACACATCTGCCACTTACTATCACACTAACCTATTCCTAATTGAGCTAGAGGTCTTTATTAGGTGTTGCGGGGATTAGGAGATGGTTTAAGAAGGAAGAAAATGGATATTCAAAGAGGACAAGTCTGAGATAATAGAGTCTTCATATTATATAACTAGAGAAAACCTTATTCTTTACTTTTGCTTCTACACTTTGTTTCCATCCTTAGCCATATTATTATTTTTTTCTTCTTCTTTGGCTTTTGACTCTTTGATTCTATTTTTTGGAGTTCTAACTCTTTATTTCTTTTTATATTTTTTATATTTTTATTTGGATGGAAACTTACTTTTCTCTTCTGAAGCGACTAACGAATTCTTGATTTCAAAGGTTCTTCTCTTTTCTATTCTTCATCTCTATTCTCAGACTTATTCAAAGAATTTGGTAGGTTAATTTTTTATTTTGTTTTGTTTTATAACAGGGTAAAGGATTTGTGGTTTATAAAAGGCTCAAGAAAGGCTCAGAGGGGCTACTAGTGGAAAATAATTCATAGGTTTGAATTTTTGGCTATATCGATCCAAAGAGGGCCTAAATTCTCGCTTAGGATATGGTATAGTAATCAAGCAAGTGGACGTGTGATTTCTCTATCCATATTTTACTTCTCCCTTGTGTCATTTCTCAAATGTTCACTCATATAAGGCTTTAGCCTATATTCTCACATGATTTGTAGAATAAGTACTCTAGCCTAGATTTTAGAAACTTACTGCCAACAATCGTAGATACTCATGTAATATATTTATAGATAGATGCAAGGATTATTACCTACATATTAGCCTAAGTTTTCAAAAACTATTCTAATGCAAAAGCTACGTGAGACTTCTAGATTATTGAGAGCATAGAGAAAGAAAACAATACCAATATTCCTAAGTGTATAGTATACTTTTTTTTTTTTTTATATTTTTAAAATTTTTGAATTTTTTTTTAACTAGAAAACAAGTGGATATTATACATATCTATATCCTAACAGATGCCTTAATTACACGTGTTTCTATGCCCCCAAACAAAAAGCATGCTTTGTCCTCAAAGTATTTAAATAACTGGGGTAGAGAAATACCATTGAAACGCGTGAAATTCTGGAGCATCTACAAAATAAGGTTAACATACTAATATAGAAAAGAAAAACTGACGCAACTCTATAAGAGTTCCACCCGTTATGGGGTTAATGAGAAATAAATTGCTTGGGACATAAGCAGACACTAACTGAAATAAAAATTAACCTTAACTCCCGTTTAAATATTTTTCTCCTCATCCTTAATGAAGAAATGAGGTTCCTTCGCATCCTGCCATGCCATGGTAATTTGCCAGGCTTCACGCCACTTATCGTCTACTATAACTTACCTGTTAAGCGCCACTTGGTCGGATGGGGTGTAAGGCGCATCCTGATGAGGTTGTATTCTCCACCCTTGCCAAGTCATTGCACGGAACGATCGAATAATACAATTGGTGGGTCTCACAATGTCGACCCTAACCCAATCCGTGAAACGGGCACAAAAAATAGGGAAGAAACATAACATTATACGGCAAATTAAAATAGGCATAAGAAGGCACTCATGCCTCTTGCCATGGGCTTGGGCTAAACTAAACATTAAGGTCTAGGGAATATCATAGAGTGTACGTCCTCCAGCTAAAGCAAGGAAAATATCACAAGTTTCATCATTCACAAAAGAATAACGCCATTCCCCTATAATGTTTAGCATAATCCAAAACATAACAGTGCCCACGTTCATAGACAGGCTACTAAGGGCGACGTTATAATCCCCTTGGTCCTCTATCCTAAAGATTCCTGCCCCATAATGCTCATGCAAATCATCATAGTTATACATGTACATATTATCTACCCAATAGGCCCATGAGTCTTGTATTTCGGTCGGCATAGCAAGTCCAAGCACAAAGGCAATCAAGAACCTGGAAATTTCCATTGGTTCATCCCTGATGGTGATGGAGACCCGAGAACACTTGTTCTCCATCTGGTCTATCAAAGAACTTATAATTTTCATAAAAATACGATGTAAGTACGGGAGAATAAAGCTCATCAGAACTTACTAATAGTGGCTCCCATCCTGCTAGAATGATCACTTTGCAAAACCATGCACCATAGGTGTCACTTTGGAACAAGTCTTCGAAAAACTATTCCGGTATGATACGAGGGAATGTCATCCCCAATAAACTAGCTGGAATAGCTACGAAGGATCCTGGAACAACCCACAAAAAATTGGAATTATTCTTGCCCACGGGGTTCCGGGCGCGGGGTGCACCTTGGTAATTTTCGAGTTCTAGGCACTTAGGTGCAGGACGCGCTCACTTTGTGCCTGGGATGGGCGCGGGTCGCGCTCAGGATGAAAACTAGAATTCGAGTGTTGTGGGTGCAGGTCGCGCTCAGCTCAGGGCTTGGTAGGGCACGTGTCGTGCTCTGATGAAATTCTGTCAGAGAGTGCCTAGGGCGCAGGTCCCGCTCCACTGGGGCGCAGGCGTGCTCCGAGCTGCTGATAGTGCTAAAATGGATAAGAAGATGGGAAACACCTCGAAGTGTGTGCGTGACGTAAGTTATGCGAACGAATGAATTCTAATTTTATAGATAAAGTCAACCTAAATCGAAATATAATTAAACGGCCTAAGTAAAACAAATGGAAAGTTGAATAATCCAGTACAGAAATGAGCACCCCACCCCCCAAACAAATTTTTGGCAACGAAGTTTAGAAAATTTGTTTTAAAAACGGGTCTTTTAAAGTCAGATTCCCGAGACTTCCTAAATTATTATTTTTATGATTTTAACAATTTTATTTTTTATGAATAAGGTTTAATATAAGAAAAACAATAAAGCAATAAATGCATAATTCACACCATAGTAGAACATGATTCAAAATCCAAGAAAACATGCAAGAGTGGAAAACGTGAATTATGTTTAACGTGGACTTAGGATCCGGTACTTACAACCACACACTCCATAAGGAGGGCCCGATTACCTGAATGGTGCACTTACCAATATATGGAAATGAAAGGAGGTACACCAAAGAACAAAATGAGCGTTTATAGTCAAATACTCGAGACTTTAACGAATAATTGGATATATATATATTTGTTCAGTTTTTCATATATCAACAATCTAAAGAGTTGGGGGTCTTTCCATAAATAAATAACATGGAATGCACCCCCAAACAGAATCAAGCACCAAGATTCTCTATGACGCAACTTATTGAAATGAAAGCAAAATCTGATGGATCTAGAATATAACCGCGCATGCACCTTCCTTTTCGCCTTTGAACGAGAGGGTGTCCAAATGAATGATCATGAGAAAATGGATGTTTGTGGAAGATATGGATGAATTTTAGACGTAAGGAATGGAAGAAATGAGAATGTAGGTTTGGCACAAAACTCATTCATGGTGTAGGTAGGAATTGTCTCAATTCTGAAAATGAAGGTGTAAAGTGCCTTTCCCTTGGGAATTATTTCTGTATTAAGAGGATTTAGAAAATTATGAAGTACAGAAGAAACAAAAGGGTCAAGCACAAACTCCAGGTTCCTTTGAAAGGGTGGAAGGTGGGGAATATTGGTGAGGAAAGATGAATGAGTGTCAGCTAGAGCTCTCAGGTCTAGATCATTAGAAGCCTTGAGATATGCCAGACATTCCTCAATAGGTGGGTCAAAAGAATCACTGGGATAGAGGGTGAAAAATTCATCTTCCGTTATAGCGTCAAGGGATAAATGGATGTTGCCATGGTGGGACTCGCGAGGTGGCAGGGAAGAGTTGCAAATGAGTTGAAGGAAATCTTCCTTAATTTCCTCTATGTCCAAGGAGTAATTGTCGAAGTTGGAACTTCCAAAGGAAAGGAATTTGTGCATCTGGTCATTCGGAAACGTGGTTTTGAAATAATCATGAGCTAAGCTTTCGATCATGCTAACCTCTCCATCGATATTCGTATAAGGCAACTGTTTGATCGTCTTAAAAATGTTAACCGCAATAGAAAGATGGCCAAAAGACAAGGACATCGAACCATCACGGCAGTTTATAAGCGCATTGGCAGTTGCCAAGAAAGGGCGTCCTAAAATGATCATAACAGAATCGTTAGCGACTTCTGTATCGAGGATAACAAAATCCGTAGGATAGTAAAAATCCTGAACCTTAACCAGCACGTTTTCTACTACACCATTAGGATACTTGACAGACCTATCAGCTAGTTGCAACATCATTGTTGTAGGTTGCATTACATGTAGACCTATTTGTTTATATAAATAATAAGGGAGTAAATTAACACTCGCCCCGATGTCTAATAAAGCAGTGGTCGTGTGAGTAACCCCTAAGGTGCATTGTATAATAGGACGACCAGGGTCCTTGTACTTAACTATTCCATTGTGTTCCGTTAAAGTTGGAAATTGTTCCGTTAAAAAGGCGTCTTTAGGAATCTTTGTCTTACACCTAGTAGTGCACAACTCTTTAAGAAACTTAGCATGGTGAGGTAACTTTTTAATCGCTTCAAGAAAAGGTAAGTTTATCGTTAGATTTTTGAAAACTTCCCTAATCTCGTCAAAATTTGTATCCTTGTTTAACATAGCTAATTTATGAGGAAACGATGGTTTCTCTCTATGTTTAGCGTATGGATCAACTGGATGTCTAACTTTTGCTTTCTGTTTCTTAGGTTGTGGTTTAACTGGTACCTCTACAGGGGTAGGATCTTCAGTTTCTGTTTCGGTATCTAGTTTAATATCTAATGTAGGGACTACTGGTGGGGTAACTATAAACATAGTTACTTTGTTATCCACCACTCTGCCTGAACGGTGAGTGGTGATGGAATTTATCTCACCTACGTTTGCATTTTTGTTACTAGTATTATCGTTTACCTCAGAGGCTGTGTTTGGTGTTTTAGGATTAGGTATCGCTTGTCTTGGAAACACACCTTTGGGTTGCACTTTCTCTTGAGCTAACTACTATAAGAAAAGTTGGATGGCTTGTAAAATCTGTTGTTGAGATTGCATAAAGGTATCAAAATAATCCGGTTGTGGAGTAGTATTTGCAATTGGTTGTGTGACAGGAACTATGTCACGTTGATTATTAATGGGTGGATTTTGGTAATTATTATTCACTGGAACGATACCTCTATTTGTATTATAATTATTATTGTTATAATTATTATAATTACCCTGACCTTGTCCTTGTCTTGGTGGACCTTGGTTGTAATTGTTTGTTGGCCTAACATTTGGGTTAAACAACCTTGGATGTTGTTGATTCTTTTGCCAACCGAAGTTGGGATTTTGTTGCCAAGCTGCGTTAGGTTCGCTATTAATGGAACAAACATTATCTTGTTGTGATTGTTGTTGTTCATAGGCGAAAGGACAATAGGAGTCGGGATGCTCTAGACTCAAATAGAAATTACATGGATTGGAGTTGACATTCATGACAGGGATAAGCGTTTGTTGAACATAAATAGCCTCTACTTTTTTAGTTAGAGATTCGATTAAATTTTTAAGTTTCGGATCGGGTTTCATCTCAAACATACCGGCGGCTTTAACTGTTGTAGAAGAACTAGCAGAACGGGAGAAATCGTCACTACCCCCCGAGTTATTATTATGCTTAGTTTGATCTTCTAAAAATTTATAAGCCTCTGGAGCTCCCTTACTTAGGAAACTACCCCCATGCATTATGTCAAGCACCTCCTTGTGGTGGTGTAACAGTCCCTTGAAAAAAGCATGAACTAGCGTGTCTTTCGCGAGGTTATGGTGTGGACACTCTATAAGTAGATCGGTGAAACGATTCCAAGTCTCTGAAAATGATTCATGAGGATTCTGTCGAAAGAAATGAATCTTGGAAAGCATTTCATTGGTCTTCAGTGGTGGGTAAAAATGTTCCATAAATAGTTGAACAAGTTTAGCCCAAGAGTCCACATAATTTGGCGCTTGGGCAGTTAACCAAGACGCCGCCTTATCGGCTAAAGTGAATGGAAATACCTTTAGTTTAATTTGTTCAGCACCAACCGTAGGATGGTGGAATGTAGTAAGGACTTGGTCAATCCTACGCATGTGTTGATAAGGTTTTTCATGGTCTAACCCATGAAAAACGGGTAACAAATTAAATATATTTGGGGGGATTCGGTAATCCCCCACTGGGTCTGATAGAACGATGCAAGATTTAGGGCTATCGTTCAAGGCTTTGTAAAAGTCAGAGAGAGGAGACTCTCTTTCTTCAGCCATTACTTCAGGTGGTGTGTGTGGTATATTAGTTAGAGGTGTAGTGAGTGGTATACTAGAAAGGCGTGTTTGTTGACGTTGCTGGTTGATTATGTTAGGCGTTTTTCTTCGGCCTGACCTTAATCTAATGCAAGGCTAAGCCAATCTTAACGAAACACAACAACACTCCAAACAATCCTGATATGCTAGGATGAACCTCTAACAGGAGATTCGAGGTCCAGCGCCCGGGGCCAGTGTTTTTGTTTTGGCAAAGCGCTGGTCGCTCTTCGAAAAGAGTGGAGTTCCAGGTGCTTGGGTGCGGGTCGCGCTCCATGTAATTTTTTGAGGAAAATTTTCAGTGCTGAAATGGACAACCACAGTGAGAATCAAACAAGGGTGGGTGGGTTATGGGACTTTGGAAATTAACAATTCTAAAGAAAACAATGCTAAAGGCAACTAAGATGGCAGCGACACCATTTGATATTAGTAAAATGATAGTTTTACTTATGAATAAAGCGATGAAACTCTAAACGTAAGTAAAACTAATAACTAAACTTGTACTAGATTTATCAAAGATTTCTACTCTCGATACTATTAAAGTAGAGTTGGAATAGAAGATTCGTTCATGATAGGAAATTAGTCGGTCTAAATTAATTAGACTAATCTAACCCTAATTAAACCGCAAGTGCACAGCTATCGTTGAAAATAGTTGCGGCAAACGGGTCGATCCTACAGGGATTGCTACTTGGACAAACAGGTATTAAAATTATACTTAACTAATTCGAACAATATTCTTTTATGGAAGTTTGAATTACTATTTAACTAAAATTAACTAATTACTATGAAAGCAATAAATTAAATGGATTAACTATTAACGAAGAAAACATTAAGGCATTCGAATCCACCCTAGACCGTTGTAGGTTATCCTAGTCAAATCAATTTATAGTTCTCTTTTAATTACGAGTAGCACGAGGGAAAGGTAATCCTAGCTTTCTCGAAGATATGATCATGAAGCTCTTATATTTATTAGATTGATTGGATTTCAGCAAACGAAAATATAAATCCCTAGCAAGAGTTGTCTTTTTATAGCACAACTCTTCACAGGTTTATTTAAACGATAAACGCAGTGCATTGATATTAATAAGAGAATAATCAAACTATTAATTAGTCGAGACATGAAAACATGCAAGATATAATTAATGAAAGTAATCCTATTACTATCTAAAGAAATCAATCAAGTTTAATCTTTAAGTTTCTAGAACAGTAAACTAATTAAACATAAAAAAAAAACATATACAAGTCTAGGGCTTCATCTTAGCCCTAGCTAATAGTTTAGCTACACATAATAATCAAACTGAAAATAAAGTAAGGTGAGGAAAAACTCATGTCGACAGCAAGTTCCGCTTCGCCTTACTTCTTCTCCCACCAATTCTTGCTCTCCGACTCTCCGTTCTTCAGTGTTCTATTCTGTCTTCTCGATATTCTGGAGCGCCCCCTTCTCTACTGTTTCTCTCTTCTATATATAATGGATTGGTTAGGGTAGTGTTTGATTTCGAATGGAATTCAAGTCGGTCGCAAGAGTTTCATTTGGGCGATTTTATTGGAAAATAGCGAAGTTGGTCTTTTGTTTCTGTTCCTGAGTGATAGGAGAGTTGAGATTGTGTTCACGTGGTCTTGGGAGTATGAATAGGTAATAGGTTGTGTGGTTTGATTGGTTCGGGTGTTGATTTGGATCACCAAAATTAGAGGGATCGGTTTCTGGGTTTCTTCTGTTCTTGAGACTAAATTGGGGAAGGAAACTAACTCTTTGATTCGGTAGTCCAAGGTGCAACATAGTTAGAATATGGCTTGGTGGGTTATATGTTTGTATGGGCTTGGAAGTCTGGGCTTTGATGTTTAGTTATGGGTTGGTCTAATTAGTTGGACATGGGTGCACATGGTCCGGTCTTCAGCACCTCCTTTAGTCATGTGAGTTTAGACTTTAGATGTTGGCACATAGCTCACAAGCTTGTACTGTTCACTTGCTACTCAATATCCTTGAGCTAATATATTCAAGGCCCCATATCCGCCAGTTCCCATAGACTAAGCCCTCGACTGATCTCGCACCATGCACGTTCCATGCCAGTCCAACTAGAACCATTGTACTAACTCAATCAACGCCTACTCCCTGGAATGTACTGCTAACAAAACAGTAGTTATGCATTAATATTTCCACGTTAACTCCAATTCCTGGAAAGTCACTAGAAACACAAAAACTAAATCAAACAAATGAAATAAATGAACTAACTAATATAAAACTAGGTGTAAATATATGTAACATTTACGTGTTTATCAGTTCCATTCCTAGTTCTTTAGCATTCAAGTTTCCTACGACTATCAATCCTACCAAAGTCAATGAGAGAATTACGAATTATACTACGAAACTAGCATATATTGTTGTAATCCAATTCTTACGTTCTTATGGTAAGAATTGGTCGTTCTAATCCCTAATTATACATGACATCTCTACCAATTCATAACTAGCATGTGAGGACGTCCACCCATTCTCATGGCGAATCAACAACCTTCTAGAGTGGAATAGACTCTTACAACGATTCTATACTACACAATCAAGTTTTCATCAAAGCTTCATCAAACCCCTCTAATGGAGGTTTATCCTTGATTCATCAAACTATCATTTCTATATGAAATTGAATAAGACATAACATAAAGATTCTAACTTTACTAATATAAAGATTCTAATCAATAATTCAAAACTAAATTAAACAACTAAGAAATGAATAACAACTAATAATTGAATTTAGATCTAAGTAATTCAATAAATCAAAACCGAAATTATCAAGACTAACTATTTTATTTAATCCAATGAATAATAACAATCATTCAATAATCTAAATTCAAACAAGGAATGAAAACTAATTAACAAACTAATTAAAATTCTCAAAACTAGATCTAGAACTAAGGTTTTAATGGCTACTCTAATAGCTACCTTCTAACCTAAGCTAATTTATACTTAAGAGCTAAGTCTTGTGTGTGGAAATGGAGAACACCAGATCCACATTTTCGTGCATGGGCTGAGGGTCCATGTTTTGGGCCAGAAAATCGAGCCCAAAGCCCAATTTCTTTAGTCCACAGGCCCCTTTTCAGCTAGCTTTGACTTCAATAGACGTTTTGTCCAATTTTACTTCTTTGATTGGGTCAAGGTTTAGACCATTGGAAAGCTTTTTCCAAGCCGGTCATTTTAACATAAGGTACGCCCAATTTCGAGGCCTGAGTCCAAAGATACGATCTTCGGAAATTCTGCTGACTTTTGTGTGCTATTTCTCGCGTCTTGGCCTTTAATCCCGGAACTTCTTAGCAACCAACCCTTTGCTCCTTTATATCGCCAAAGTGGCACATTTTTGCACATAATTGACTTCAATGCCTGAAATACATAAAATCATGTAATTAGCATTAACTCTTATTTATTACTCGCATAATTGGTCTAAAAGTATTATTGTTAAGGGGTTAAAACTACAGTTTTGGGCTTTTATCAACTGTAATTACCACTCAAAGACTAATTATCAGTCAAATTCAATCTACGAACTACGATCTATGCACTACGACATACGATTTATGATCTACTCATTACGTGCTACGATTTGTGCACTATGACATATGACCTATTACATCAATTCACAACAAAGCTCTAAGCAACAAACGACATCCAGCCTACAAACATAAAAAATTCAATTTGAAACAATCTCAATTTTCAACCAAGTAAGACACATAGTCTGCTTTATTATCTTTCTTTACACCAATATTCTACAAACAATGATATAAATAAAGGGAGCTGTGTCAACCCTCCACTCTCAAACACTCATGGCAGACCACGTGTCTAGACTACAAGCAGGTTGTGCATATGACCTAAGGTCAGGTCGTCCAAACGACCTAAGAAAAGTAACCGCTGTAAGCTAGTCAACAACATCATTAATGAGAGATCATTACTTCGTAACGGATGGAGTAAAAGCAATCATCAAGACAACGTAAAACGGGGATCTACGCCTATAAAAGGAGGCATCTTTTCCATTCTGAGGGGGGGGGGGGTCAATTCTCTATCTTCTCGATCATCTATCTCCATCTCCCCTCCAATCAACCAATCAAAAGCTCGAACTACGTCCAACTTGATTTGAGTTCACTAAAGAACTCGATACATAGGTAGCTCGACATAACCAAGTTCAGTCGAACAAATACTACCTCTACAACCTGCATGTATTTTTTATTTTTTTGCCCGATAGTTTCCTGATTGTATTAGTCTAGGTTAGAAAACATTATAACTTCCAAATCTAATTATTTGCTTAATAGTCACAAAAAATTAATTAGCAGTGTTTTGTAATCCCCTAGTTGGTTTTGCATACATGTAGGTCTATTTTCAAGTTTTGTGTCACTGTAGTATTGATCTCTTTTAGGTAGTTCTTGCTGATGTTTAATGAGTTCAGAAAAATTAGGACAGAGAAAATGACAGAGTAAACTTGTATGTTGTGGCTGATTAGATCACAATCTCAAACATCTTTCTTTGCATTAGTTACTTGGTGGCAATGGGGGATGTTAGAATAACTTTTATTATTATGTTGGTCTATTAGGTCGTGTGATAAGTGCTCAAAAAATGCAATTTAACCCTCAATTACGCCTCTTGTTTAGCCATCTTAGTGGACTAATAGTGTTTCTAAGTTATGTTTTATGATTCTACAGGAGAAAAAGTGAGTTTTGTGGAATATTAGAGAAAAAAGGGTAAAACGGAGCAATTCGGAGCATTAAGGATCACATGGGAGGCCCGTGGACAATCGTGGAGAAGGCTAAGAAATTGGAGCTATTAAAGATGCGACTTGGACCTATTTTAAAGCCTATTTGGAAGCCCAAGGCCAAAGAATTTGTTGCTTGGACCAAAGCTCGCAAAAGTGGATAAAAGGATGCAGCAAAATAGGGAAAATAGACTTCTGAGTCTGAGACTCATGGATCGTGAGTCCAGACTCAATGCTTTCGTCATGGATCATGGATCCGCACTCCCATTTCTCGAGTCTGAGATGCATGGATCATGAGTCCAGACGCATGAAACGACACTGTAGTCAATTCCTTCTCAGTTTTGGAGACGAATTTAGACTCTGGAAGAAGTCTATTTGTATTAGGAAACAAATGGCGATTTAGAATGCTTCTAGAGCTCATTGTAACCTCTATAAATAGAGGACCTAAGTACCTCATGTAATTTTCCAATTCACTTATACTCTTGTCTCCAGAACTTGAGGCAGAGAGATATTAATAATAAAAGATCGGTTTTAACTAGTCGAGTCTTAATAAATTAGTCTTTCTAGTCTTATGTTATTCGACTCTTCTTCTTCTCGTTCTTCCTTCTTTATGGAAAGCTAATATTCTCTTTCAAGGGAGAAGATGAAGCCGATGCTTAAGGTTTAATGATTCTTCTGGTTCATGGTGTTCTTCAATCAGGTTAGTTCTTTATGTTTTTAGTTATTAGTTCCATTGCCCAGACTAGGGGATGGAAGTATAGATTAAGGTTTTTACTTATTGCAATTGAATATCATGCTAGTTTAGGGTTTTATTTATTGCAATTGAATATTTGCTACTGACATGCTTTTATTTATTGCAATCGAATATCATGCTAGAATAGGGTTTTATTTATTGTAATTGAATATTATACTATTATTTTCTACTTTTCTTCTAGTTGTGTAGTGTTTTAGAGTAAAGGAAGTATTCCTTGTGTTTGCCTTAGATGGTGATTCATTGAATAGCTGCCCAAACTCACATAAAAGGAAAGAAGATACGACTAACATGAACATAGGAACAACCTTAAGTAGAGTTATTCGTTAACGATGTTTCGTCCAAGAGAGCATCGACACTCGCTCGATTGCCTAATTGTAGTCTACTTGTAAGAACAACCATGAAGCAAAAGGTCATTGAATCAAAAGTATTGGTGGATTCTAATATCTTGAATTCCCTCTCTTATAAATTCTTAATAGTTTAGCTTAATTTAGTTTAGTTTAGCATTAGAATCTACAATATCTATAATAATAGTTTTTCATCTCTCAAACCCCCTTTCCAGTCCTGTCCTTCATATAAACATACACTTAAAAGTGGAACGATACCCTACTCATCATTTACTTATTGAGGGATAATTAGGTTTTGATACGCTTCTATTTTGTTCAACAACCATCATCTATCTACATCATCCATAACATCTTACACACAAAAAGAGGCAAGGTCATCGTGTCCCTTGTTTAAACCCATTAGGGTTTCTTTGTACAAGGGTCTCCTGTTCTTAATCTCGATCTATAAATATAAATGGTGGCTGCCCTCTCTAAGGCACTATATATTCTTCTCTATTTCTCTACATGCAGGTATCAGTGACATAAAACAAAACATCCAACAGAGAGACAAGAAAAACCCACCTCACTTCGGCCGCCGTGTACTGGCTTTCACCGTGCGCGGCTAGCTCGCTTGGCATACCGACCTTGGAACTCATCATCGCTCTTTCTCTCTGTTTATGTCTTGCTTCATGGAGGTTACACCATAGATGAATATATTATGAATGTTTGGCTCCATACTTTTGGTTTAGTACTCATTGTTCTCTTGGGAGGACGTTATTCCTTCCAAAATATTAGATCTGTTTGGCTTGTAAGTTAGTCGGTATTTTTGGTTTGTTTATAATGGCTATTGAATCAAGAACTAAGATTGTTAAGGCTAGACCTCCTATGTCAGAGATTATATCATCTTCCTCCAAATTAATTTAGCAGTGCTTAACTAGCACTAGGGGTGTGCATAAAACCGCAGTACCCGACATAACTGACCGACCCGATCTGAACCATGCCGTATGGGTCGGTTATCCATTTAAGTCAGTTTAGATCGGTTTGAAATATTGCAAAACCGACCGAGTCGGTTCAGCTCACGGTTTATATTTGTGATAACCGGGAATATCTGACCTAACCTGTTATTCCAGGTTTCATCTATATATATATATAAAAGCTCGCGCATATTCTCTCTCTTCACCATATCGCTCCATTTTGCACCTTCAGCAATATGATTGGCTCCTAAAAAATCGGATGGAATAATAATTAGTCACACCTCCCCAGATTTGTTTAAATCTCCCTAATCTATGCTTAATTTTCTATAGACTCCTCAAATTAAAAAAAAAATAAAAAAAAATAATAACAAATTAAATAAACCTCATCCAAATTCTATCCAAAACCTAACTTTTCTCCTCAAACTACGATTGTCTCTTATCTTCTTCCCTCTACCAACCAAGAGTTCACAATAGCCCCACTAGCATCGAGCCAAACTGAGACACAAAAATTACTACTTTTATGAAAGATTGTGTTATGAGGTTTTAGTGCCTCTGTTTCTTATAGAGATTGAGCATATTAGTGCCGGACTGTGTTATGAGTTTTTAAACTCTTGCGTTGCCATATTACACAACTCCTGGACTTGAAAATGGAAAAAAAAAATGGTCTTCATCAGTTCCCCATGTAGTCCCTCACTCTACGGCAATCGTGATCTTTGGAGTTAATGCGGATTTGTGTTCTTGCTTTACGTTTTGGTAAAAAAGTTTATGTGTCCCAAATTCAATTTTTGTTTGTCTATATATCGTTGTTTTGTTTATTTTGCTTAGAAATGGAAAGGAGTATTTTTCTTTTTGTCCAACATTGTACTTTGAGTAGCTCTTACATCCTTTTATGTGGGTGATGAAAATAGCGGTGGTTGCCAGAGGGGGAATAAAGAACTCTAAGGCCAGCTTTGCAGTGGGTGTACATGGCGAGAGCTTTTGCATATAGGGATGCTCTCAAGAGCTTTATACATGGTTATCAAGAAGGCATACAACAAGTCATGTCAAAGAAGGAAGAAAGTAATCCTCAACTGACCTAAAGATATTTCAAAGAAATGATGATCTTGTCTTGACAAAGGAACTTTGTAAGTTGACCTCAAGAGTTTAAATAATAAAATAGAATTACTGCGGCTATAGCTAATAACTATGTTGTTAAGTTATACATTCTGAATGAAGACTACTTGCGCTCTACATCTCTTATATTATTAACTATTGGAAAGTTTATCGTAAATTTGGCTCTCAGTTTTGGGGTTTCTCCGCGACTGCTGCTACTGAAGTTGGAACATAGTACCCAAAATTTCCGGGGAGTTCTCTGTCGCAATATCAACGTAGTGAACTTCCAAGCTCTCTTACAAAAATGTGATGTAGATAAGATAGTCTGGGAGGGGAAGGTCTTGCATGGTCGGGTTTTCCAGGCAGGTTTACAGGTAGACACTTTGTTGTCAAACATCATCATCAACATGTACTCCAAATGTTGATTTGTTGACTCTTCACGTCAAGTTTTTTATAGGATTCGACTATTAATGTACATTCTATGACTATTAAAATGTAGCTCTATCTTCAATTCATTGGATTCGACTTTCTAAATCAAAGGTAACCATTCCAAAGTGCTGATATTAACTTTTCTACCGGAATACACTACCTCCGCGGTTACACTATCTAAAGAACATGATACTAATTTCAACAATGATACTAATTTCAACAATGCCATTCTTTAAAAGGATCTTAGGATTGTTCACCAGTGACTATCATGGACTCAGTCTTTCATTCACGAAGTCCAAACTTGAGCTGCAAAAGAACCAAGTAAAAAGGATGATTTAGTTTAAGTGGTAGAGCTACATATCTGCCAGGGCATATAGGGGATGGACAATCATTTTGTGACGATTAAAATTAAAACTAATAATTAATACACTAAAAAACAACATTACTCAGGGCAAGTTTTGGCATAGGGATCTACTATAGTGGTTATCAAATGGTGGTCCACTTGAATGACTTGATGTTGCATATGTGCAGAATTTATATCTGAGTTAGTGCTCACTGGACTGTCGTAGATAAATGTTTTGCACTGTAAAGTTATAAAATATGGAGTCTCTGCATCTGGCTGTTAGCAATATCAATCCAACTTCTTTTATGTACCTTTGGAAGGTAAAATAGGTATTGCATGACGTACCATTTGTGTAAGGTCCCGATAGAGTGAAATTAAGAAGTAGTCCACCCTTTGAACATGCTCCTGATTCTTCGAATCTCACTCTCATTAAATGTATTAGAATGGTTATTCAACTCTGGAAACAACTTCAATTACATTCTCAGTCGAGGTCGAGGTCCTGCTTCCAAGCTAAATGAATCAATATATATCTGATAAAAAATTACTTTAAGACCACTGGTTATGAATAAGTCTAACAATGGCTTCATAGACTAATATACCAGCCATAAGCCATATCATTTGAATCGAAACTAATGCACCAAGGATCTCGATTCTGAAAGAAGCCATCACGATTGGCGTGGAGTTGCCTCCCAACCATATGCTTTGCAACTGCACGAGGCCCGAGAATTGTGTTTCTCAATAGCATAAACATGTTCTTATAGAGCAGAAAAAAAAAAAAAGAAGAGAGTCCGGTCGTTGCACTAACCCGCGAGGCGGTTGAAATCCATTATCTTAAAGTATGAGCATTCAACATAGTTTCAGCTGTTGTAAAAGTTTATGCTACTACCACAACTGCAAATCTGCAATTATGATTGAAAGTGCAACAACAGCATCATGTACTTCATCACAGCAGATGATGTCTTCATTCATGATTCACCTTCATCCAAGTGGGGCGGTATCCTCCAGAACCAGCATGCCCTTATGCTTTAGAATTCAGACGAACTCAAACAATTGTATTCATGAAAAAAAAAAACTTTCACAGCTACCTGTGGAGAGGGCTTATACATCCACAAGTCTTCCCTAAGGCCTCCTTGACATTGTCCTGCGGTGCCACGAATACACCAAGAGAAGCCAAGTAAGAAAGAAAACTTTAAAGGGTATTGTACTACCTATGTCCTTCTGTGAGGAAATCGACAAGGATGTCGTGTGCCTAACACATTTTGACTTTTTAAGCTTCCTACTTTTGACTTTCTCCTTTCAAATATTGTTTATTTACACACCATGCCATGCAATCTTAAACCAATTTCCACCACCAATGGATGTTCTATAGTCTCTACCTCTAGACTCAACTTGAGCTCCAATAAGAAATTCCATTTTTCTCCAGAGCCAACCAAATTTGATGTGTGAGTGTGTTTGTGTATAAGTCGGTTAGTGTTAATGCGTGCACCGCAGCGTGATAAGAGATTATCATATGTGAGCTACTTCATGTTCTAATCTTTGCCATGAAAGGGTGTCTAGGTGACTTCGGTGTTTGTATGGAAACAAGTTACGATCTATCATACATTATTATTAGTCATAGACTTATATCCATAAAAAGATATAGTTATTGGTTTATAGCAGTTTTCAAGGATAACCCACAAAGGAAAAATTGCTCATTAAGTATCTAGCGGAACAACAAAAAGATAGTGAGATTTTAATGCAAACCTTAAGGAGAAAATAGAGCAATGTTAGAACTAACAATTCCCCCGTAGCAATTGCGACATCCAGTTGCCTATAAAACAATATCTACAAAACTAATTTAGCCAATCATTTTTTAGGGGCGTATCAAGCTAAGAGAGTGGACTCAGAAAATGCGGATGCAGGAAACGCTATCCGCTTTCTATAGCAGATATACAAATTTGAGGTTTTAGACGTCAACCACAAAGAAGTCATTACTAAACGCGAAGAGCTACATGAAACAAATACTAGAGAAAAACAATTTCAGCAATATATTGAAAACTTGAGAAAAGAAAATGTCTATTTGAAGTCAATAAATGAAGCATTGCTTATAGGAGGACCAAATTGGGAAATGGACTACCTAAGCATTCCAAATAATTCATCAGAATTGGATGAGGATTAGCGTAGTGTTAGATCTATCAAATTTATTTTTTTAGTTGTTTTCGAGCTGAATTCTATATTGGATGAGGATTAGCACAGTGTTAGATCCATCAAATTTATGTTTTTGTTTTTTTCGATTTGAATTATCTATAGTTCATCATAACTTAATGAAATATTTATTTTTCTCTACATTTGCATTTACTTTTACAAAAAAATTAAGTTTTACATTTGTTATACAGATGAAGGAAAACAATTGACTACCAATAATCACAGCAGACATGTACACAGGTTTAGATGATAATACTAACAACTCAATGGTTAGAGAAAAAAAATTCAGCGCTATCACAGTCACAGAAACCCCTGAAATTGTAATAGATTTCAATGCTGATGAAAAAATTGCAGAATGTATTGAAAAAAATGGAATTGCCTCAAAGAATGAAAGATTTGTCAACCGAGTATTCAAGATTAAACTTGAGAAATTTATGATGAATTTACATAACACCAATATTTTGAAAAAAGGTAAATCAATACGTTTTACATTTACTAATTGTTAAAAATTAACAAATCAATGTTAGAGATAAAAAATAATAATAATAATTATTATTATTTTACAGCTATCTACAGGATAAATTTTCGACCCAGAAGATTTCCAAGAGCAAATATTTTTTTTATTTTTACAGGTCGTAGAAAATAAAGAATATGCCAACAACGAGAAAAACAAGGACACACACCCAACTGTAGCATAAGCAACTTAAAGGACATTCGAATTAGAAAACGAACAAGTTTTCTATATCAACAACACGTAAACCATCAGAGTGTGACAGACATAGTACTATGAATAAAAGCTTACTATTTATGAACATTAGTCACTATTGAAACTGCTATTTTAAATTTTAGATTAAAAACATTATTTCTTGCTTCAGCTTAGCGCCTTAGCTCCACGTTAATATGGCAAAATGTACTTTGTCCACCGTCCACCAATAAAAGGAAAATAAACTTTTTCATTCATTCCTTGGTGAAAACGGGGGCAATGCGTATGTAGTATGGGTATTATTTTGCCAATTTACATAGCCATGTAGTGAGGTTTATGGTTCAAAAAATATCCCAATTATCAAGAATGTTTTGCAATTGAACACTTTCCTATACATTTTGATATATGACAAATTTTTAAGTAGAAATTGAACAAAAATAGAGAACATGTAAGCATTTAAGTTAAAATGGTACCTGAAATGCATTACATTACGTTTATAGACCAATAGGGCAAGATCCGATGGTTTATGTCTTGGAATGACAGAGAGTGGTACCTTTTGGCCCCGGGGAATAGAGGAACGGAGCTTTTGGATATTGGAATTGATGGAGAGGAAACGCTGACGGAGCGATTGTTCTTCAACTGTGGATTTGGGGAAGAAGCTGGAGGCCGACTCTTGCAACTCTTTGCAAGCTCCCCCAATCTCCTTGCGTAAGTTAAAGTCTCCGATCATTTGATTTGGGGTGTGCTCTGTAACTTAATTTGAATAGAAGTTGCCGATACAAATACCCGCTTAAAATATATCTTATCAAATTTGTTGGGCCTAGGCCCAATAGTACACGTAGAAGTTTGAAAAAAAAAACTAATTTAAGATATATATACAAAACTAAATTAGAACCCTACGAAAATCCAATCTAATTGAGCCTCCAAATCATGCCTTATCTCCTACACGTAGAAGTTTGAAAAAAAAAAAAATAATTTAAGATATATATACAAAACTAAATCAGAATCCTACGAATATCCAATCACGTAGTAATTGAGCCTCCTACGAAATATCATACCTTATCTCCTATATATGTACAAAAAAAAAAAAAAACAATGGCACTACACATATCGAAAAACCAAGTAGTCTACTTTCTTCCTCTTATCCATTATTTACAATTCTTTTCTGAGTTCATTTCATATTGATTAAGTTTTTTTTTTTTTTTTTTTTTTTTTTTTTATTAATATTAAAGAGTATTGGATAAATAATTTATAAATTTTATTATGTATATTGCAGATAATGTCGTATGAAAATTACAGCTTATGTAAAAAAAATTGCTAAAGGAAATTCTAGAAGGAGGACTTAACGTTTAGCAAGATCCAGTCTACAACACAGAATTAGAGAACAGACAATTCAAAAGCACTGTAACATTAAAGGTACCAAAAGACTTATTCTTTAACAATTAAGGCGTCGTAGTTAAAAGAAATTGATGGAAGCACTATATATTCTTTGCAAAAGCAAAGGATTTATCAGCTTTTCACGCAATACAGTTTATAAAGGATGAACGTGATATCGAAATTGAAGACTTCAATTTCAAAGAACTTACGAAGAAAAGAAAAGAGGTTGAAAAAAAACATAATCAACTCGATGTCCTCAGAAATATTTGCTAGATTGTTTGGTTGATGATAAACACAACAAAGTTAAGATATATTGTCTCGAAGAAAAAATTAAAGAAATGAAAGACATTGAGAAAAACCAAAACAAGGACAAAAGCAACAAAGAGGAAAAGAACGGTTTCAGAACTAAAAAAAAAAGAAAATCATGAGGATTAGTACGCTTCTTTGGTATCATACACTGCAAAATGTGAGATTGTTGACATCTGATGAGTACATAACTTGGTTTAGTTTGGCGGTTTTTTTTTTTTTTTTAATTTATTGAGTATGATGTGAAAGTCACAGAGATGTTTAGCCATCAAATTGAAGAACTCTACTTGATTGGCAGTCAATTATATGATCAAATGAAGAAAATCGAATGATATTAACAAAAATTGAGTTACTGGCTAAAACTATTCATGGGCGTGGAGGGTTATCTTACGTTCTTACTAGCAAAAGTTGTGTGATTATTATCAGCTTTGACGTGGCAGTAGAAGGCACTTAATTCTGACACGATATCATTTTGACTGATTGTTTCCGTTTAATTGGGTATCTCAGAAAAATGCTTGGCACGCAACAACACTAGCTAGAAGTCTCGGAAGTAGATTCGTATAGTACCTTATATCTATTTTTCTTGGTCAAGTAGTTCAAGTATATTGGGAGAGATTCCCCTATCGAGATACCTTTGTGAAAAAAACAGACACAAAAAACAACATGGCCGGAGGCGACTCTCCTATGTGGAAATTAGCCTAGAAGTATCTTGGACTGGAATGCTTTAAAAAATGTGTACGTAATACGTTACTTGGCCAATGTTGTGGCTAGAAGTAACTTGGACTGGAATGCTTTCGAAAACGTGTACATAATACGATACTTGGCTTAATATGGAAGATGCTCTAAACACCCAAGAAAAATGAGTGAAAATATGGAATGGAAAAAACTGCAGGTAGACAAACCGCTAGGAATCTCACACACAATAAAAGTCCTACATACATAAATTAATGGTAACAGGCCTACTAGGCCAAGGACTACACCAAGACTGTTGGAATATTTATATATAAATATTTTCAATTGAACTCCAAGGAAACCCCACTAGAGTACAAATGAATGCCAATTTTTTATAATGCCGTCATACACTCAACTTTGGTTTTCACTTCTCTAGAACAACCCACTATATCTCCCTTCTTGGTAATAAAATAATTCTTCCAATTTTCCATATATTTAACACATTCAGCTGCTGTTTTTTTTGCCATATGACGACTGACAATTTCCCTTAAAATGACTAAATAATCTTCACGATAACCCAGACAACTAGAATCAATTAAACTTATTAAACTGCAAGCACATATTCTTCAAAACAAAGTAAACAAATTAAATTAGACAAAATATTAGTTAAATGTAATTTGGTGTAATGATAAGGGACAACATTCTTAACTATTTATAAGTAAAATAAGTACACTTAAACTTCATAATTGATTTATATATGCATGAATAGAAGACTATACGCTATCCGGACTCATCTTCATGTAGTTCAGAACACCCAAGTCCCCAACACATGCACATATACAACTCATCTTACTTTGTCTCTTAAGTATCTTAAGCAATTGGACTAAAACAAAATTTAACTAAAACAACTTACCCATCCATGGCGTCTACAGTAGTAGATAAGTATGAATACAGTGAATATGAAACCAAAAGAGCAGAGAGCGAGGACTATGAGTTTAGGGGAAATGGGTTTGTGGCTGGAGGTGTAAGGAATGATGAGGGAAGAACTTCTACAATTCCACCCAAACAAACTTCAGACGTCATAACTTCCTCTCTTTTTGTTGTAAGCACATAAATAATAGATCCTGTACACGTGGTCTTCCAATGACAAGTCAAAGAAACAAAATAAACCAAAAAAACAAAATTGAAAATAAGTAGAGACCAAACCAAAATAACATAGCCCATTTCAAAGCTTTTACAATTTGCCTTATTTTTTGTCAAAAGCTCAAAGTCTTCTAAATATGTATATATTTTACGAAAGCCCAAACTTTGGCCCATAGTCCATTAATTCATTGGAGTTTTGTCATGGTGTAGGTGTCTAAACATCGAGTTGTCCATAAAATCATTTTGGCCTCATTGTTTTTTTTTTTTAAACCTAATGCATTTTCTTTGAAAGGAGTAGTGTTACACGGACTTACTTTTTAAACATACTATTGCAACTTACTATTTGGATAATGTTGGTTTGCATTACAATACACGCAGATACGTATCTCTATGTAAATCAATTATTAGGACTTTTGACACATTAGTAGATATAAATAGTAGTTCAAAATGTGAAATAAGTTGGTTGGTGTAACATTACTAAATACAAAATACACTCTAACACTTTGTTCAAACAATATTAAACCATATTCAAACAACATTATGTAAAGTTGCAAACCTGTTTGTAATATTTTAACTATAAATTTCACATACCTTGATAAATAGTAGCAGATAAATAATAGTTTAGTTAATACGAATTTTATCCTTCTAATTCTTTTATTCTTCTTCCGTCACAACTTAACGTTTCAGTAAGTGCAAGTTTATACATCAATAAAAAGTTCTTAATAAATAATACTCTGACCAATGACACATTTTCATTAAAAAATTACACTCAACCACAATTAAATGGGTTAACCAACTTTATTATGGGCTATGTTTAAGATGCACTATAGCCCTAAGAAATGCACTATGGGCCTAAGCGATAAAATTGGACTGTATGCAATTTTAATATACTTTTGAAGTAACATTTTTTATACATAATAATAAAATAGAAAAAATTATATAAAAACGGACTCCGTTCGTTGAACGGGTCCAAAAATCTAGTTTAAAGTAAAAGTACATACATACCATGAACAAAAAGCAAAAGAAACTCACATCCTAACCTAAATATTAGGGCACAACCGCTACCACCCCAAAAAAAAAACCATCCACCATTTCTCATCTAACTTCAAATCTCCTTCATTATTTCCCTCAACAAGTTATCACCTCCACCTAACCTCCACCAGTCACCACCATTAACACGAATGCATGGGGTTATTTATTCTATTTTTTTAAGTTATTTTTTTGCATATGTGATTCTGATCAATTGGTGTGGATATGAAGCATTGAAATAAATGTTTAAACTTGGATGTTTGGTATTAATAATTGGTAACTAATTTAGAGAAAAAAAAAGAAAAAAGAAGTAATTGGTAACTATGGTGTGCTGGTTGTGTCAATTCTCTCCCTCACTCTTAAGGATTTTTTTGTTGAACAATTTCATTGATTAGGGTGTAAAACGGATGGATCTACCATTTTTATATAAAGACTTGATCTAAAAAATCAAAAAAAAATTATTTAGTTTTTTTTGTTTGAAATTAGGCCTGTTTTTCACAACTGGTTTAGATCCGAAAACCGACACAACTGAACCGAAAATTTCAGATCGGTTTTGGATTGATTACTGATTTTGATCGGATCGGTTCAGTTTGAAATATAGTGGAACCGAGAACATCAGTTTGGTCATCGGTTTTATACAACCGTCCCGTGCACACCCAGAACTGGCACCCATCATTGGAAAAAGGTTGTGTTTTTTGCTGTTTGTGGCCTTGGTAAAGAGCAACACTTTACTGAGGATCCTCTTGATGATAAATCTGCCGACTTTATTGTATGGAGAAGAGACGATGCGTACTTATATACAAAGTTGATTAAACTCTATGGAGCCACATATTGCAGAACTGGTCACTCATGTGAATACGATAAAAGGTATTTGGGCACATATGGGATTGTTATATTCAGGTAAAAATGATATGAATAAATTTTATGATGTGTGTCTATCGTTTTTCCATCCAGAGCTCAAGGGGGATATTCATAATTATTTTGTTGAGTTTTCAAGAACATATGATGCATTTAACTCTATTATGCCCATTACATCTGATATATCTGAGATGCAGCAACAACGGGAACAAATTTGCATTCTGGCCTTTTTAAGTGGTCTTCCACCCAAATATGATGCAGCCTAATCTCATATTTTATCCAGCCGAGAGACATCTCTCGCCGAGGCCTATTCTCATATTCAACGGTCTATATGACTGACCTCGGCTCCTACCCTGACATATGATTGCAATGCTCTTATAAGTGACAATCATGTGTCTTTTAGTAGTCGTGGTACTTACTGTGGTGGGAGACGTGGAGGTCGAGGTGGTGGATGCATTTCAGTAGTGTGTGGCCATTGTGGGCAAACTAGTCATTCTAAGGAATGATGTTGGCAACCTCATGGGTATCCTGATCAGCGCTCAGCTCACGTTATTTCTGAAAACCATCTCAGTCTATTCTAGTCGTCTCATCACTTACTTTGGCGCAGACAAATGCTCCATCATCCTGTATCTTATCTTCTTCTTATCCTCGTACATGGGTAATTGATTATGGAGCCTCAAATCATATAACAGGTACGATGGGCATTCTACGTGCCTACTCACTCACCTACGAATTCTCTACCTGGGGTACGAGTGGCCAATGGCTCTATTATTGTTGTTACAAACATTGGGACTGCATCACCCACACCTTTCCTACATTTATCCTCTGTATTGTATTTATCTGATCTGCCATTAAATTTATTATTTGTGAGTGCTCTCACACATGATCTCAATTGTCTTGCTGTGTTTTCTGGTGATACTTGTGAATTTCAAGATCGGGGAACTCAGAGGACTATTGGAAGGGGGAGGCGTTCTTCAGGAGGGCTCTATGTGTTATGCGAGGAACCACAAGCCTTGTCCAGTGTTGTGTCCACCCCACTTGATCTTCATTGCAAGCTTGGGCACCCTAATTTGAATACACTCAAACCACTTTGTCCGTCTTTAAATCATATTTCTGAATTATATAATTTGTGAGTCTTGTCAATTTTCTAAACACCACTGCAGATCATATTATCCGATTATAGAGAGAACATCTAACTCTTGTTTTGATTTGGTCCATTATGATGTATGGGGACCGTGTCCAACCATATCCAAATCTGGGTATAGGTATTTTGTAACTTTTGTAGATGATTATTCTCGCACTACCTGTTTATATGTTATGAAAATGCGGTCTGAACTATTTTCTATATTCTGTGATTTTTATGCTGAAATAATATCAATTTTCCATATCCATCCGCATGTTCCGTAGTGATAATGGCCATGAGTATTTTTCTATGGAGTTTCAGAAGTTTATGTCTTGTGTCGGTATTATACATCAGTCTTCGTGCCCTAATACCCCACAACCAAATGGAGTTGCCGAGAGAAAGAATCGACATGTGTGGAGTGAAGCAGTATTAATTGCGCTTGCTACATACCTAATAAATCACATGCCTTCCTTGGTGCAAAGGCCAAATTCCTTATCAAATTCTCTTCCCACGGAAACCGTTTCATCATTTGCCGCCAAGGATTTTTAGATGCACCTGTTATGTGCGCGATGTCCGACCAAATGTGACAAAGCTAGATCCCAAAAGGACACAAAAGGGGTATCGGTGTTACTCACCAACGTTGGGTCTTTTTGTCTTATCCAGTGATGTGGTATTTAATGAATTTTCTCCATTTTCCTTTTCCAATGGGGAACCTCATGTATCCAATGATGATACGTTGATTTATGACACAATTCAACATTAACCTCCACAAAATGTCGACCCCCCATATCCACTATTCAGTCACCGTCTATCAACCTCCCTACACCCACCATTTCCTCGCCTACTCCTAGGCCAATAAATCCTGCTACGCCATCTTCGACACCGCCTGATCCACCAGCTCCTACTCCATTGCATGATATTAATCTTCTAGTTGCTTTTCAAAAAGGTACACACCATTGTGGATGACCTGCATGTTATTCTGTTACTGCCACTCTTTGTTATGCAGGTCTTTCGCCATCTCATCAGGCTTTTATATCAACAATTGGCTCTATTACTCTTCCCCATACTATTGGGGAGGCTCTTTCAATCCTCTCCTGGGTGAACACAGGCTACGAAAGATTAGATGGCGGCACTTGAATCAAATCACACTTGGGGATCTTGTTTCCCTTCCTCCTGACAAGAATATTATTGGTTGCAAATGGGTCTTTGTAGTTAAAGTTAATCTTGATGGCTCATTTGTTCGCTTGAAAATCCCATTTAGTGGCCAAAGGCTATGCCCAGATACCTGGTATTGATTACAATGATACTTTTTCCCCTATTGCAAAGATGACATCTGTACGCATTTTACTTTCTTTAGCTACTACGTTCGGGTGGTGTTTGCATCAGCTTGACATGAAAAATGCTTTCTTATATGGTGACCTTTTGGAAGAGGTATATCTTGAGCAACCGCCTGGCATGGCTTTATTGCTTAGGAGGAGCCCGACAGAGTATGTTGACTACAGAAATCTTTGTATGGTCTCAAACAGTCCCCACGGCCTTGGTTTGGGAGATTTAGTGAAACTATGATAAAATTCGGGCTCAAAAGAGTGGAAAATGATCACTCATTTTATATGCATTATGATAATGGGAGTTATTTTTTTCTGCTTGTGTATGTTGCTGACATTGTAATCACAGGTAATGATGCATCTGGAATTGCCTCATTAAAAGAATTCCTTCAGGTTGATTTCAGACAAAGGATTTGGGAAATCTTAGATACTTCTTAGGTATCGAAGTAGCTCGAGGACGACGTGGAGTTTTCCTTTCTCAAAGGAAGTATGCATTAGATATACTGAAAGAAGTTGGTTTTATTGATGCCAAACCATGTGGTTCTCCCATGTATCCAGGAGTTAAATTGTCTCCCAAAGAGAGAGACGTATTTTCTAATCCTAAAAAGTATCGGAGATTGGTAGGAAAGCTTAATTATCTCTCAATAACTCGTCCGGGTATTGCCTTCCCGTTGAGTGTCCTAAGCCAATTTATGCAAACTCTTCACATTCCTCATTGTGATGCAGTGGTGCAAATTTTGAGATATATAAAGAGTAATCCTGGAGCAGGGATATTTTATAGTAATCAGGGGCATACTAAAATGGAAGGTTTTTCAGATGCAGATTAGGCAGGATCTCCTTATGATCGGAGGTCAACCACTGGATATTGCATATTTATGGGTTGTAATTTGGTCTCATGGAAAAGTAAAAAACAAAATGTAGTTGCACGCTCAAGTGTGGAATCAGAATACAAGGCGATGACACACACAACGAGTGAGGTATAGTCTGGATGCAACAACTTCTTGATGAAATTAGTGTCCAATGTACAGAAGCATCATATTTGTGGTGTGATAATCAGGCAGCTACCAACCCAGTTTTCCATGAAAGAACGAAACATATAGAAGTTGATTGTCACTTTGTTCGTGAAAAGGTATAGCATGGCATGATCTCCTTAAAGCATGTGCGAATAGATGACCAAACTTACAGATATTTTCACCAAATTACTTCCAAGTCCTCGAATTCAATACATATGTAACAAGCTGCATATGACGAATATATATGCTCCAACTTGAGGGGGAGTGATAGAATAACTTTTATTATTATGTTGGTTTATATGGGCTGTGTCCCTTATTTAAACCTGTTAGGGTTTCTTTGTACAAGGGTCTCCTGTTCTTAATCTCGATCTATAAATATAAATGGTGGCTACCCTATCAAAGGCACTAACTGTTCTTCTCTATTTCTCTACAGGGGACACGGTTGAAGAAACTTTCTCATAGCCTAAATGGATAAAAGTAGCTTATGGAGGGATGCAAGTCATGCAACATGGGTATGATGACAACTATACAGATGAGTCATTTTTTGAAGGTATGGTAATGAATGAAAATGTTGTGAAGCGGGACATGTTGAAAGTGATGCAAGACTCCATGTCCATTATATGCATTATTGTGCTAGTTTTCTGTGTTTGGACGTACACACTGGGGTCTACTATTATAGAATCTCATCTCCTACTGCTTGACGTAGTGCTTTTAGGATCTGGCTTCTCAGTACTCCTCCTGACTGCAAAAACATTCTCCCTTTATCTTCTCTACCATTATATCTTCAACATCCTTCTACTTTATTGGTAGGTTATATATTGGGTAATTGCCTGATTCGGCCATGATAAAAGCACATTGTGCTCCAACCGGCCATGCCTTTTAATTTTGACCAATTCAACGGGTTTTTTGACCCTTTTACCCTTCCTTACAACACTTTATTTCCTCCTTCCACACTCTCTCTCATCTGCAACACACTCTCTCTCCTCTTGTACTTCTGATGTTGACAAACACATTGATAGTTGCCCGTTAGATTATCTTCGCGATATGTACTGATGATTGTTGACCGTTAGATTCAACCCAACAAAAATGAAAACCTGGTAGTCATTTAAACCAGTAGAATTACCTACTATGGGAATGAGGGAGTAGCAATTTATTGCTCTACTATTAGCAACTGTTTCATAGTTTTTGTTGTACGTACATGAAACAACGTTGACCTCGATTTTAGTACCAAACTATAAAAGTTTTTATAAACCTCCAAAGCTTCCTATTTTCTTACTTCATCTTCTTGATTATCCTCTTCTTCGTGGTTTTGGTAAAGTTTTTCATGGAGGACAAGAACACAAATCTTGATAATGGATTTTTCTAAGGTTCATCTTCTTGATTATCCTCTCCTTCTACGGTTCTCATTTTTTATTGATATGTTTTGAACTTTGGTTTGTTGTCGTCATTGTTGGCTTGTTTCTAGGTCATCTTGGGTTTTTTTTTACGTAGTAGTGTATATAGCTTTTTAAGGTTTCCATAGTTGTGTTTACTATTTCCATGTTGATTTTGTTCTTGTTGCATGGAGTAAGAAGTATGTTACAGGTGAGGTGAAATTGAGAGTGTTTGATGTGTATATTTCCTTTAAAGGATTCATGTGTCTTGTGGAAGGTTTGACCAAGCGCATGAAATTGAGTTTTTGTGTGATGTACTTGATAAACAAGTCCTTTTGTAGATCGTTGAAAAAATTGACTACTTGAATATGATTCAAAAGCAGAATAAGACAACTGTGCAATCATTGTGCTGACCTTGGATTGCCTTTTCAGCCGTGGTTCTGCTAGGTTTTAGCAATGAAGACTGTTTGGATGCCACCATCAGCTACACTTACATGTACCATCAACAACTTGGGTTTTTTGGAAATCCCACTTCCACTTCACAGATCACCTTATGGAGTTTTGGAAGTACGTTTCACTGTATAAGTTTGGGAATGAATCGATGTAATGGTATTTTGTGGTTTGTGAAGCGGACGGTTCAGTGTGCTTGAGTGTCAGCATAGTAACTATTAATGTTCACATGTTTTGTTTGTGATTATATCAGGGGTACCCTTATATCAGTGTTGTTGTTTATAAGGAGATAAATGAGAAAGAAATATTTATGGAAACTCAATAAGAAAATATGTATTTAGCATTTACAAAACTAGGCTGGATGTGCCATTCTAAATTGAGGTAACTGGCAACTTATAATGTATGATACATCAGCAACTGAAGCCATAAACATGAACACAATTAATCCTATCAGGTTGACTTTAATATACACTTATAACTTATGTACAAAATAATATTATCCAATAACAAGTAAAACAAAAGTTAACTTTGATAAGTTTATCCAATATCAAGTAAAGCAAAAGTGTAGCATTTAATAACACATACTGAAGTTGAGAAATAGTAACTAGCATCTCAGTGTCATATTTCACCATTGTTCCCACCCAACTCAGTTACAGCTTGACCATTGTTCAATATTTAAAAAGTTTTCCTATACAAAAGCCAAAATGTTTTGAAGTCCCACCCTTTGTAAAATTAACTGGAATTCAAAGTTGCTGATGGTTAGTACCTCAGAATATGTCTGTATGTAGATAAACTTGTGAGATGAAGAATCTAGTTTGGGCGGGAAAAATCTTTGCCATGTGTTAGATACGGTAACATTAATTATTTGACGAACAGTTAAAGAAATGATATTTTTTAACCTTTAATTTGCACATGTCAGTAGTAATATGTGTGTGCTATAAAGACTGTTTAATGTTCATTTTTGAACAAAAAAACCGCCCAAATTGAAACCCTCGAAGCCCTAATTTTCCGACCATTTCTAATCTTTCAAAAATGAGAAAGCTTAATTTGACTGTTCTTATGTCACTCGATAAATTGCATAAATTGGTCAAGACATTCATTACTGCAGAGAAGGAAGATTTTGAGAAGTCTTGCTTCGGGAAGTTCTTAAGCATTAACAAGAGAATGCACACCACTACTATGCTAGTCTATGTTGTAGTGGGACACCAAGTGGGTAAACTTTGCTACCAAATCGGTAAGAAGGATTTGGTGTTTAAAAAAAGTGATGTTGCTCTTATAATGGGTCTTAGTGTGAAGGCGGTTTCTAATTCATTCTACAAGGCAGACGTGAAGATCCCATCCCAATTTCGTGCAAGGTTTTTTTAAAGGAACCACGGTTTCTAAACACAGAAATATTGGAAGCTAGAAAGTTCGCAAAATCAAGTGTTAGTGAAGAAAGTTAGAATGATGTGTTTAGGATGAATAGGTTGTATGTACTGTTGCAGGTTGTTCTTCTAGGATCTGCTAGGACGGTTGATGGGAGGTATAGGGGTAATATTTTGCTAGTGTCCTAAAGACTCGTGGTAGAGTGAGATTACACCGAAGGATCATTATTAGAAAGAGAATGGAGCATAAGATAATGGCTCTAGAACTGATTTGGTCAGTTCTGGTCAATTCCTACGAGTTCAGGATAGTTCCTTTAGTTTGACTAGTCAGTTTCGACAAGTAGTTCGGAAACTGGGCAGGTCAGTTCCGGAATTGGTCTAGAACTGGATGACGACCTTGTACAGCTGTAATTCAGTATTAGAAGAACTCTTGGACGTGTTGAGAATAGATGTTCCATTTATAGCAGACTTCTAGGTCTAAAGGATTATTATGGAAACCTAGTCCAACTGTGTCTCCTTCTATGTGATAACTTTTATTCTGATGTTGATCCTATATTAAGAAGAAAAGAGGAAACCCTAGCGAGAAAATGATTTCTTGGTAGCCAAGGAAACCTTATTTTAGGGCTTCCATAGGTCACACTATATATAGGAAGCAACAATATGAGAAAGAGGGACGGATCCCTAATGGCCAAGATATAGAGGTGGCTCTCTGGAGGCCAACTTCTGGTCATCTCCTTTTCCCCACTCAGTATGCTATTCAGCCCCATAAAGAACTACGACAGACTTGATTCCTGAAAGAGGATACGTAGGCAGCCACTTCATGGTTTAGTCCATATTATCAAACACTCCTATTGGTTTCGGTAGATACATTTTGAACTAGAACACAGTGTGAAAACATCAGCAGAAGATTGTGGGATACTCAGAAAATCCCCTACAAGAGGTATATTGATCTTGCTGAGAATTTAAATGCATTTGACAACTTTCCTTGGGGCACACCTTGATAGGGTTATATATTAAAAGTATTACTTTTGTATTAACTCTAATTCTTTATATTTTGAATGAGAATCATATGGGCAAATGTTATGCATATTATATATGTTATTAGTTATATGCATGTGTCTAATACTTCATGTTGTAGATGATATGGTGTGTGGTGACACACAGAAGACCATATCATTAGTACCTTATAAAGTATAAGTAAACGTTCACAACCTAAATGGATTTGGACAAACCATTGGTATGGTTGTAATATAATCTAGTATTAGTCTATCTTGACTATAAGATTACACTAGTACATTTTGTGTGTATTGAACAGGACCAAGTGAGGTTGTTTCTCTTTATACTGACTATATAAGAGAACAAACACCTCTGTTATTATGGATGTTTGTCCTCTTAATCCGGATATAATAATGGGCACTTATGTGCATTGTACATTGCTTTAAATCATCAATAAGTGAGATTCATTTTTAAATCAACAAACTCGATGGATTGGGTAATGACATTATATGTAAGGTGTCTATTTGATTATAGAAGGAATCTGTGATCCACAGGAAGTCTGGTTGATGATGTCCCCTTGAAGAGCTCAAAAAGATTGTCATGTAAACCCTGCAGGTGGATTTATTCCGACATGACAATGAGGTTAACTGGTACTACTCAAGGACATAAGAAGTTGATTAATGTAGTTATCAGTAACTTGACTTAATCAACGGACATTCAATAGCTTAAACACAGGGAGATCAACGAGCATATAATATGGAGCCCATAAACGTAACACATAATTTGGGATTAGGGCGGTAGTGCAACAATGGCCTTTAGTGGAATAAGCCATTTGTTGACAGACTTGGGCCGTGTGTTCTGGTCGAACATGGGAAGCCCAAGCTCGTTAGGAGGCCCAACCCTAATTTCTCCTCATGGTCCCTATTGTAGCCTATAAATAGAAACCCTTCTCTCCTGGCCGAATTCACTATTTATCTGGATTGAAAAAAGAGGCAAGAAAAGATAGATCCAAAATCGGTCCTAGCTTTGTGAAAAAGAAGGGGTTGGTAGATCGTTGCCCACATAACATCCAATCTATTGAAAGGAATACAACAGAAGATCAAGAGGTGGTTGCTGATTTCATAGCTATTGGATTCTCAGAGTTATCTTAGCCGAATCTGAAGGTAAAATTCTAACCAAACTGTGACACCCCTTATTCCGCTGCGCGTGGGTGTTTCGCGGTTCATAGTAAATCATTCGACGAAACCATAACGGTTCCTACACACTCTGTTTGAAATGTTGGAAGTCTTTGGAAGACATATCTAATCATGTAAGTGTCGGAAAGGATTCTTTCGCAGTTTATGGTTGTTTAATTTGTTTTGTTATTTGGGTATATCTTCACGTCCCATCTCATGCGGCTCGGAGATAAGTTGATGGTTGGTTCCCAAGAATACTAGATTGGGTAGACTTGCCTTCCAAAACATACATATATATATATATTTATAAGAAAAAGATTCAGCCTCTTAAGGGGAAGGTAGTGGTGTTGGAAAGTCTAGATCTGTCTGAAGGAGAACTGAATGAAGAAGTGATAAAGGATGCTTTGGCGCAATAGCCCATGCAAAGTGGTGCAGCAGTTTCAGGAAAATACAATAATGAGGAACTGTTTCAAAGACAGGCAAAAGTAATTAAAGGCCTTGTAAGTAACCTGTTTTCTTTATTGTTTTCAACAATGTTGCATGTCATATCCCCGAATATCTTAGCAATACTTATAAGAAGTACTAATAATATATGGGTAGCCAGCTTTTGACATTTGAAGTACTCATATAATCTTATAATGTTATAGAAGTTGTAATATGATATGGGTACCTTATTATATAGTCTTGAATTGGAATTGCAAATATAAGAAACTGGTTGATATATGAAGCACTAATAATGTGTTGTTGTAGAACTGCATGTCTCAGCATTTGTTTATATATGAAGCACTAATATGTTAGTGTACCATGATTGATATATTGTAGAACAATATATGTCAGCAACAATGTATATATTGTTTTTCTGTTGTGGTTTACAAATAGTAAAGTTCCATTGATCATATAATCAATAGACGAAGGCACGTTCTATAGGCATGAACAATTACACCATAGCTCACAAACAAACGCTCAAACCTGTGCTTGCTTGTTGTTATTATATCAGTGTGGAAATCTGGATTAATTTTCTTTAGTTCTTTAAAATAAAATGGCAGCATCTGGTATGATTGACTGAAGCTTCCCCTTATCTACATCAAAACAAAATAGACCAGCTGAGGTTACATATGCTTAACAGTTACTAAATTAGTTGCTGACAGTTACAAGTCATTTAGCTTTCCTAACGCTATGACATATACAAGTCAGTTATAAGTTAATCGAAAAGATGGTACATGTTCTTCATAGTATACTCTAAAGAATAATTTGGTGTACAAATAGATGTTCTTCAAAGTATACCTTAAAAAAATAAATAGTACTAAGACTTTACATATTCCTACTAGTTATCCTCATAGTTGCTGACAGTTACAATAGTACTCTGACCTTTTCTAACGCAATTTCTCTGGCTCTCCATGCAACTTTACATGTCACATAAGTTAGTTGTGCTTGTTTCACCTCCAACTGCAGGTTCTTTGCAATCAATTCTTCATTGTCCCTAAGGTTGGACATAACAATTTCTGAAACCCACTTTGCATCTGCTTGTGAATTTTTTGAAGCAGCCTTATCTTGTGCACAAGTGTGTGCATCTCTAAAAGTTATAACCACCCACATATCAGACCCAGTTGCAGGTTTTACATACAAATGAAATGGACATTTAGTTATCTTACACTTCATTACCACCTTTTGGGAGGTAGTATTGCAATGACGTAAATCAAACATGTGTGCAATTGCATAAGATTTCATGTCTTTCATGAGATCATCTTGAGTGGCATAGTGCTGACCTACTTTAAGGGGTACAAACTTCAACTCCTCATTACAAGGATTTACAACCTCATTTTAGTTCGTAGAGGTTTTTGGACTATGAGAACCACACAAAGGATCATATCCTTGACGTAGGTCTTCGGAATTCAGATCTTTAGCACCAAAAACCATAACATCAACCATTCCCTCCAATTCAAACTCAATCTCACCTTCCCCATCGCCATCATTCACAACTGTCATAAGTGTGTCCCCCCACAAATACTCTTGACTTCGGTTCGGAGTCGACCATATATCACCATCATCACGATCGTATTCTTCAACTTGGTCATCATCTTCATCATCATCATCATCAACTACCACAACTTCACCCGTAACAACATCTTCACATTCATTTTGAAATTCAACCTCCTCATTACTTCGAGAACTGTCGATTATGTTATCTTGAGGAATGTCAACTGTATCAGCTAAATCATTTAGTATTTGAACTTCATCATCATCTTCATTTTGAAATTCAACCTCCTCATTACTTCGAGGACTAGCAATTATGTATTCTTCAGGAATGTCAGTTATATCTCCATATGGATTTTGCGAATCAAACTCTTCATAGTCGGGTTGATCAGCATCTTCAACACCAGTGGGATCATCCTTTGCATTACAATAGCTTAACCATTAGTGCTCGAACTATCATCAACCTAAACTATATTATCCCTTGTAATATTTATACTACTCACCTTCAATGACACTTGCAAGAGGTATCCTTTCATCTTTTGATTCGCAACTACTAACTGCACTTGAGCTTGCCTTCGGGAACAAATCTAAAACGGTTACAAAATGTCAGTAATTTAACAGGGATATATTAGTAACTAATACATTTACAAGTGTATAACATGTTTGCCATCCCTCACCTGCCATGACCTTTTCGAACATCTCCAAGCTGTGTGGGACCTTTTCAACGATGTTTTCATTTTCCATATCTTGCAATTGACGAGTCCCAGTTGAAAGTTGTTCTAGTGGACTGTCTAGGGAACACAACATTTATAACCGTCAGCAACCAAACCATGTACTGGAACTAAGCATAACTAAAATAAAATTAGTCATTTGCCTTTTGGTTCGTCCAAAAGTTTAAATTGATTGAAAGAATATTTCTATCGAGCTAGCACTTTTTCTTTCAAAAAAGATTGTTTTCTAGGAGAATCAATTATTAGAATTTCTTCATTGAGTTTCTTCTCCATACAATGTTCTCCACCACTTGATCCAGGACTTGCACTCTTTGGCAGAAAAGGTTTAAACAGTTCACTACAAACTTGTTTCTTCTTCATACTAGGAACTACATAACTTGTTCCAGGACTTGCACTTCTAACCATTTCTTGTTTAAATAGCTCACTATCAACTTGTTTATTCTTCACACTATATAGGTTGTCCACCACCTTTTCTAGGAGTAACACTATCTCTTTCTTATCTTTCTTTTTCTTTTCTTTTTGAAGCAAATAACTGTTCTATTTTTGTACGAGGTCCTCTCTTATCTTTTTTCTAATATCTATCCAGTTCTCAACTTGTCAGCGGGTAAGCTTTTTATTATGTGTTGTAATGGGTTAGAAATTTTTGGTGAAGAATAAAAATGCTTTTAGAAAAGGGTGAACGCTCAAAAAGGGGTAACTAGAGGAAAAACTATCTTTTTGGGTTTTTAACATTTATTTGGCTATATCAATCCAAAAAGGGCCTAAATTCTCTCTTAGGATATGGCGTGGTGATCAAGCAAGTGGACGTGTGGTGTTTCTATCTGGACAGCCTTTGTCTCATCACTTAATAATCATTCAGATGAGACTTTTTTCTAGATTCTCATAGGATATGGAACCTAATTATTCTAACCTTGGCTTTGGAAACTCACTGCTATATACAAATAAATGCTGATGCATGTCATTCATGAAAAGATGGAGAAACTATTGTACGTATATTGGTCTAAGTACGAAAAACGAATCCTTACTATATTGCTATAATAAGACTTCTGAACTTTTTATTCATCATAGAAAAAGGAAATAAGATATTTTAATACTAAATAGAAAAATATATTTGGTCTTTTTATAATTATTTTTTAGAAAGGAAGAACTATACTATTATATCTACTATATAGAAAATGCATATTTTTTGCAAAATGTTACTATACCACCCCCAAATAGAACTATGTTTTGTCCTCAATGTATGAAGAGATAAGAAAATAGATTACCATAGAAACATGAGCAAAAATAGCGATGCACCTGTATTTTGTTCTTCATGATGAAAATATGTCACCCACAAATAAGTTAGGGGCGTGGGTTGTTTGATATAGAACGAGAAATACATGGTTTATTATACTAATGATAATTATTTTACTATCGAAATGGGCAATGGTTAGAGATATCTTTTGCTTGAAAACACCAACTAAAAAAAATAAAAAAATAAAATAAAAACCACACACACACACACACACACACACGAAATCCATTGCCCATTTTGTTTTTGGAAAAATCACACGACTATCGATGTATTGAGAATCTTGCATAATGAGAATAGAGAAAAACAACTATTTTGACAAAGAAATGTAAAATAAAGAAAAGGAAAATTGTATACTCGCTCCACAAGTTTACACTTACTGAAATAACGAGTAAAAACTATTTTACAAAGAATATGCTAGATATACATGGACTCAAGCCTCCGACACTTACAACCACACACTCCAAGTGGAGTGGTTTGATTACCTTAAGGATGCACTCCCATGGAATGCATCTAGAAAACATAATATGAATCTTTTATTGTGGGGTCATTTTAAGTCAGATTCCCCAAGACTATGCATAAAATGGATGATATGCTGTTAACTATATACTAATAGTCTAAACAGTTAGGGATCTTTATAGAAAAACATATGAAAGCATACACCCCCAAACAGAATGAAATGATGTATTTGGAGTGTAAGATGCAGAATGATAAGATAATGTTTGTGTAACCCATCATGGAACTTTTGCAATAACCTGTTATGTTTGAATTATCCAAAAGAGTGAGAAGTTGGTAGCATATATCCTTCATGAGGCTCAAATGATGGAGAGTAGGACATACCAGGTTTCTCAACTACTGAAATGATGGACTCTTGTGTTTGTATATTGGGCAAAGTCTCTTTACTGGGAAGGTTTAGAAAATTATAAATGATCTCAAAGGCAATTGGCTTAAGTGCGAATTTGATGTTTCTTTGAATTGGTTTCATGGTGCAGTCCTAAAAAATTGGTGGATTTTTTATGAATGGAGGATGGATTTCAAGAGGTGGTGAATTGGGGTGGTGATGGTTGGGCGGTGGTTCTTCATATGATCTCGAGGACTTGGGGAATTCTTCATTTAGTTTTGGCATTTCCACTAGATTGTGGTTCATATCTACAATAGTAAGGATGTCACAAATTTGTTCCATCGATAAGTTTTTAACGGCCAAACTACATTGAAATCCACTTTCCACCATAGATTTTACTCCCTCTTTTCCAAGCACTTCATTTTCTTTGTCCTCTCTGCCTAGATCTTCATAAATTTTCTCAATGCCATTTTTCAAATGTGTCAAGTCCAATACATGCTCTTGAGTTTCTTGTGCTACAGTTTTCTCATTTATGGATGATGATGTATTAAGGCATGTGAGAGAAACTGTGACTTCAGGCAAATAGTTATCACCATAAGATCTGGAATTCACACGATAGTTAGGTGAATAGTGATGAGATTTTAATTGGTCATTAATATCAAGATAGGCTTTAGCAATGGGCTTTGTTATAGTAACACCTTGTTTCTTTTGTTGGTTGTGTTCTGGACTAGTGAGAAGAATATTAGTCTCAGATGTGGCATCATTTGAACCGTATTGGAGAAAACATAAGGTAGTTGCTATTTGCTAAGTTAGTATTGTTTGCTTGGCCATTTCCTGCTGGTAGAGTTGGTCTGTGATGGATGGTGGAGTGGAATATGAATTTGATATGGATGGTGATATGAATGGTGATGGGTTTTAGGTGAAACCGTACTCTGACTGACCATATGGATATTGGAATGGTGGTTGACTATTTGTGGTGGAACTCTATGAATTGTCGACATGGCTAGAAAACTCTTGAGTGTATGGGGTACTAGGGAAATTTGAAAAGTGAGGTTCATAATGGTAAGGAATTCCCGTAGTAGACTTGAATTCGGTATATGATGGACAATGAGATAACCAGTGATAAGGACTACTGCAAAAAAAACAAGGTTTTGGGTTTTCATTGTAATTCCATGACGGTTGCAATGCATATTGATAAGACATGAATGCTCAATCAATGATGATGCACAAATAGTAGAAATTCAGTTTTTTGGATTTTTGAAAATATTTGCTTGGTCTATAATGCCCTGCTCGAGGGAACAATTGGGCGCGAGACTAGGATGACTCTACTACATGTCTCAGAAGAATATGCAGTCACTTCACCAAGTGGTGTGCTACCAAGAATCTCACTCACGATGAATCTAGGGGAGGGGAATGAGGAAGGTAGTTGGTCCACTGTAATCTAATAACTGATTACTCTAAATCCTCATGGCTATATTTTTGTCATTTTTTGGATGAGAGTGACTACTTTGGTTTCTAGTTGATTGATTTTGATTCATTTTTTTTGTCTAGGGCTTCAAGAATCAAGTAACCACTACAACAAATATGACATGACATCATTAATTTTACATCACTTTCAACGAAGTGAGGTCATACGAAAACTATGACATCACTTTTCTCAACATGTGATGTAATAATTATCCCAATTGTTTTTAACATTAGTTCTTTCAGAAATTGTTGTAGTAGAGTTGTACAACATTATTTTAATAACTGATGTCATGATAGTAATGTAGTAACACTTTTTTACGTCACTCGCTGTGTTACTTATAAAGTGATATAATATCTATGTATTCAACATCACTTTAAAAGTGTTGTCACTCACCGTGTCACTTATAAAGAGATGTAATATCTATGTATTTAACATCAATTTAAAAGTGACTTTGCAAAGTTTTTGAAATCACTTATAATGTGACTTCCAAAAGCGTTATTATTAATATACCTTGTAGGAGGAATTTTCCGTCATTAACTAAATGACACGTGGGAGGGAAATAACCCAGGACTATAGATGTCTAGAATGAGACGAGAGCCATCGGATCAGTTCAATGAATAAGTGATCTCGTGTGTATCATGAGTGTTTAGTAAGCATGTGCCAGGCATATGACTAATCTCCTCTAAGCACAACAGTTCTCCAAGTCGTTAAGAACAGATATGGACAGTTCTTGAACAGAAGGAAACTGAAGAGGGCAATCTTTGATGATAAGGAAGGAATCGTAATGACATATCTTAAGAGTTACCTTTTAGATATAATCTTCCCATATACGATGGGATATTCTTATCAACAAGGAAACCTACCTTTAATAAGATATGGTATAGATTCAGACTTCCATAAGGAGAGGATTCTTAATAGGAAGGTAGAGTCCAAAGATGGAAGGGAATTCATAAGCGGTGAGGTTAACCCTAACCCTAGGACTTTCAAAGCTCTTCATATATAAACAATAGGAATTCACTCTTAGGAACTACGCAAAATAGGGTTTGATTATTCTAAATAAACAAGCAGATACGTAGGCTTTCAACCCTGAACTCAAAATCATCTCATCCTTTCTCTGTTAAGAAAGAGGTTCCTAATCACAAGGCACAGAGGAAGATCAGGGGATACTCAGAAAATCCCCTACATCTTTTGGCGACACCTGTGGGGATGATAGCAGGTAAATATTCGTTTCGAACGATTGATTTAGTTTAAAAACTTTTACTGTTATGATGGCAAGAGCGAAGAAAACAAAGGGTGGCGCTACCACCCACAGCATCGCCGTCAGAGAAGAAGAACATGAGATGCCTGAAAGTGGGGAGAATGTCGATCACCATGATATGAGTAATCCCCTTCAAAGATAGGTAACCAGCACCGACGGACTAGTTGCTCCCGGTGTAGGCCCTAGAAATGATGCTCAAAGAGAGCGGATCGTCTATGTTGTCATCCGAGCAAATTGTGATTTTCTCCAACACCTTCATCATTGTCTAGCGATGTGGATGAAGTTGAAGTGGAGGTTACACAATTTCATGTTTTTTTGAAATATTGAAATATGTGTACTACACCTGAAGTGGAGGTTACACAGTTTCATGTTTTTGAAATATTGAAATATGTGTACTACACTGCTTGAATGGTGTAAATGAATACAATAGTATAGCTGAGTTTGCAAGTTGAAATATTTAGGTACATGTAGATAATGACATTGGGAGTTTAAGTAAGGATTCATGGGATTTTCAGTTGCCACAAACATTGTATAGAAAAGGGTGAGGGAGAAGCAGTCAAATATGAATGGACTCCACACAACATTAGCCAACAAGAACTAAAAGGTATACTCTCCCACACAACCATAACCAGTATATAGTAATAGGAAGTGGCAGCAATAGTTGCATTTTAGGCATTGAATAGAGTCACCCAGATTATAGTGTATGACACATGTAAACTTCCAGGTGAAATCAGGTACCTGGGCTAGAAAAATGATGCCATGTTTTACCTTCCTATGTTTATGGTGTTTCTGGAGTGTTTTATATTGAGAATATTGTATATGAGGAACGAAAGCTACACCATAAGAATTTGACTAACTTGGATTGAGGTTCTTTTTTAATGTGAATGTCGTAATGCAAGTAATCTAATTAGCTATCCCTATTAAGGGAATATATCTACATGTTTTGATTGGAAGTAGCAAAGTTATGTGGTGGATTAACATATATACTTGACATCTCAATGTCTTATAGAGATATCAAAGTTTACTTGGTTGAATTAAGATTTGATACGAAAGTGTCTTAGTAATGACAATATATAATTTGTATATTTAATTTTGTTGCTTTAGCACATATAGCATATATAGATGTACATACATACATGTAACATATTACTTCTTTTTGCATGATCACTACAACAGATTGTGGAATCTTAGTTAAAATACCAAGTTGACACCTTGACTACTCACGCAAGTATCAATAAGTCATTATGTTACATATTTTTTTATAGTATTGCAGATTTGCAGTTCACTTTGATTGAGGGTAGACAAATGGCGTATTGTTGGGATTGTATATTGTCAGTTATGTAATATATTTTGAGACTCAATGATGCTTTCATCATTGTAGTGTTTTTTAAGTAAGCCCGTATTATTAATATACTACCAAAGTTTCTTATTATTTTTGTCTTCCAGACATTTCTTTATTGCACTTCTCCAAGAGGCATTTTTCATTAGTATTGCAGTAGAAGTAATTTCAACTTTATCTCAAGCAGATTAACAATCCCGGCATTGCCAAAAACTAATTTTATGTAGCAATCCCGCCATGGGCCAAATAAAGTCCTTACTTCTCCCCATTTTGCAGCAAAATTCTAATTTCTCAAACATGCAAATTAATTCTTTTTTCACTTTCAGTCTTCAGCACCTCCGGTGTATTTATTAATTTGTTAGTACCAATCAAGCTATTGGTAGAACCAATAGATGGATTGATCTTCTTCAATGCGGCTGATCCATCACATGGATTCTTATATGCTAAGTTCTTCTTAAAACTGACTGTGATTTTTTCTGTGGTTTATTTCTTATATATTGATTAGTATTCTAATAGCTATTTGTATTGATGAGTGCATGGACTGTAAAAAATAACTGTTCATTGTTAAAATCAATGCTTTGTAGGTCGTCAATGTCTAATTGGAGAAATGTTTAAGTAGTCTCGCGATTAGTATTTACCTTTCAAGGTAATATTTTCATGGATTGCTCTCATTTAATGATTTCAACTATTTATAAATAAGTCCTGTGTGCTTGGTTGTTCTTTTCCCGATTGTATTCCTGTTTGTGGTTGTAATTTTCAATGGGTTGTTTTAAGCAATATACTTCCAAATAGTTGTAGTGTATTGTTGAGATATTAATTTAACATAAGGAACTGATCCTATTTCAATGTTTTTTTTTTCTTGCAGGCATTGTTCAAATTTGGATATGTACAGGTACTCATCTTTATGCTTAATCTTAAGACTAAATAAATATGGAATAGTAAATAATATTTGTATTTGAGTTCCATTTGTTCCTAATTTATGCTGAATTTCATTTTTTCTTCCTATATCAACAAACCCAGATCAGCTTTCATTTCATTATTATATTTCCTCAGCAAAAACTTCATAAAATTCCTAAAGTGTGACTTAACCTTTTGAGCTGTAGTTTTTGCGGGTACATAACCAAAACTGGACGCATGAAACTGTAGCTTGATTACCAAAATCCTACATAGTTTCAGCAAATAGTTTCCTCCTCATTTTACTAATATTTGTATAAAGTACTATTCAGTTACTACACTCTTATATTTGATTTTATACTAATATACCCTTCAATAATATATACTCTTATACATAACCATACATATATCTCTTTGCTTGCGTTGTTTCATAACTCACATGTAACGACCAATCTAAAGATTATTGAATTGTTTATGGGCAAAAGATTTCAAGTTTGCAACCCTTCATTTATTTATTTTTTATGTTTCGACTCAGTACAAGTCATGAGGAGTACAAACCATCCCATGTATGTATAGGTCAAGAGAAGCTTTCCAACTCTTTATATAGTTGTTGCTTGGTACTCTAAATACACTCTTAGTAATTAAATAGTAGAGAATCCATTACTGAAGCATGATGGAACACTACTGCAATTGGAGAACAGGGTTGTCTTTCTCTTGCCTTTTCCTCATCTATATTTCATTTAATAGTTGATTAAACTAAAACATGGGACACCATTTTCTTACTTTAGAAGGACTAACCAGTTTTGGATGAGACTAACCTATGTAGATGAAAAATCAATGTAATTAATTAATAACCAAACCAACCCCACAAATGATCAACGTAGCTACTTCAAAAATAAAATGCACATTTTTTCGCAAAACTTAGTGACCTTTCCTGTATCTTAGACAACTTCCACAAGGCTCAACCTTGGTTAGTTGGTTTTGAGCATAAAAACTCTACCGTAGATTATATAACAACATGCCTACCATTTTATATACCCTTAACATGTTGTTTTAATAGTTGCAATATTAGTTTGCTTACAATTAATGTAATTACACTATCCTGTTAGAAGTACATATGGAGCATTCATATGCCTATCTTTTCTTTCATTTAAATGGATGTCATTCACATTTTATGACAATTGCAATGTTGATCACTAAATCCGTAAACAAAAAAATCTAGCCAAACTAAACTAATTCATCAAGTACTGCAAGGTCTAATAGCGTTTTCTCCTAGCCTCCTAGCCAAGCTTATAGAAACAACACTTCATATAAGCAACAGAGGATAAGTACACTTTTATCTGATGCAAATTCAATTGGAAAGACACAACTGCTGCAAAATACAAATTATGAATTACTTAAAATTTTCCAATCTATTATAAAAGTAATATATGTGAAAACAATTATTTTCTCGTATATTACATTCATCTGTTGCCATAAAAAATTCCACATGATTTTCTCTCAACAACAAGATGCAATGTATTTGGCATTTTATAAAAATTTGGGAAGTTTTGATAGTTTGTATCTTCTCATAAGTCAAACTGCATGGTAGAAACATAGCTGAAATGTATGGCAGAATCTTATAATACACTCAAAACACCAGGAGTTGGGTGCTGAAGTGAGCAGTTTGCGTGCAAAAGTTGAGACTTTAGATGTTGAACTTCAAATAGAAAAATAAAACCACCAGGATGCTTTGGTCACATGCAAAGAACTTGAGGAATAGTTACAAGTTACAAAGGTTAGAATAAACTTCTTTGAGTAAATTCCTATTAATCATTTGAGTCAATATTACTTGGCTTGCTTGGTTTCAGTCTTGGTAACTTAGGTCCCTATTTGGGATCGAACGACTGTAATCTAATCTTGACTGACTGCTCTTTGTTGAGCTCTTTGATTTTCTGATTCTAACTTGGTCATGGTTATAAATAAACAATTTTTTCGTCTTTTCTGACAAAGCTCAACTCTTTGAATGCAGTTTTGCTCATAATGATTGAGAACTATATATATAGCTTTGTCCTTTTTCAATCTTAAACTTTCTTTGCCATTGGACTTACTTCAAGGTGAATAATTTGCAGCCTCACAAATCTAAAAAGTCCTTGATTGAGAGACCTCTATTCAAGAAAAAGATTAGCCTTATAGGGTTTTAAGAAGATATGCTTAATTGATTAAATGAGCATGATTCTACGGGTTTACAATTCTAGGATTTAGTTCTACTCGCCTGAATCATCAAAGCTCTGTTCAATAAGTAGAAGAAATGTATTATTTTCTTACTTGGCTGTTAAATGTTAATCATTCATGGGTCATGGGTCAGTTGTGATTCTAAGTTTTATTTAGCAAGTTTCCTTCAGTACCATCTTCGACCAGTTTTTTTTTTTTTTTTTTTGATTGTGATTAATTATTGCATTTGATCAATTTCCTCATACAAATCAGGACGATGTACCAACTATTGTATAGGATACAGTCACCATCATAGATGGACTGGATGATAGATAGCTTATGGTTGTTCATCAGACGATAAAACTCAGAACATATGTGGCATACAAGGCAGTTAAAGACATCACTTTACAGGTCCAGTCTTAATGTCTATATATATTTACATTATATTGTTTATTAAGACAAGGTGAATAAAATATCTTTTGGTGTCCATAATCCATGCCCATTAGTCCTTTTTGGGAATAATGTTTATCTTAAAGATGCACAAAGTCGAGGACATACTATTGAATAGCCATATGTTTGTGAAATTAAAATTTAAGAAGCGTAAGATCCTTTTTCTTTCTTTCTTTCTTTTTTTCCAATTTTTATTTTTATAATTTCAAGTCTACATTTATTTTTATTTACACGATGTTGCTCAATTAATTTCAATTTATACATCTATCTTTTGGTTGACATAATGCAAGTCTAAGTATAACAATCCCTAGGACTCTTGAGTTGGCTGCTCTAGAGGTTATTCTTTGAACTCAATTTGGTGTTGTCAATGATTTTTTAGGCAACTATTGAGGAAGGCATTGTAGTTGGTCGAGGCCGGGTGCACCCTGTTGAGACTGAGACTTGCAACAAAGGTTGATGCTATCAGGGATACTCTTGATAATGAGGAGCAAAAGGTACATGTCGACATATACTTATTTTGGACTTGAATAACTTTAGTTTACTTTTTCTTTCTTTGTGAAGGAATTATGCATTGTTTTGTTATATTACTTTGCACGGTGTTCATTATCATGGGTGGATGGCAGGTTGGGGCAGGTATTGAAATTCATGGGAACGACTTAAGTACAAATCAGCCATTTTTTCTTTATGTTATCAAATGGGGTCCTTTCTATAGACTTTCAGGTTAGGCTACATACCATATGATTTTCATGCATACATGATTCTTATTTTCATACGTACACACCAAAATTTGGTTGGGTGAATTCTTTGTTTGTTGTATTCTATTTTATTTAGAAAGTTTTCATTTTGATTCAGCTTTGGTTTTGTAGATTCTCAAGATTTTTATGATCAATGTTCTCCAGGTATGCTTATGTCTACTTGATATCACTCTATTGGATGGTAACTCAATTATGTTTGGATTGTTTAGTTTTTGCTTTCAATCTCGATGCCCATATAGACCATTTGTTTGTATGATATATGGCCCCTGATATATCATTAATCAATGTATCAACTTTTTGTTCAAGATGTACACCTAAAATTTTTAAATAATTATAACAGTTCATTGAGCTGCTAGAGTGTATCATTTAAAATTGTTGTTCAAGCAATATTTACTTTCTATGTTTGAAATGTAATGTATGTCCCAATTGTTCTCCATGAAATGGTACTTCTCTTCCTTTTCATATTTTTCAGTGAAAGGGTTTCTTCTCTCAATGGAACAAAAGAGGGTACTATACAATTCTTTCATGTCTCAATTGTTTCTTAGTTTCTTTACTGTTAATGTGTAGGAACACTTCTCCAATCAATGTATCACCGAACAGTTTATTTAACTTGGATAAGTAAATTTGAATGATGAAGCTTCAAAGAAAATTGGCAATATATGTAAGCATTTTAAATTAGTATTTCCAAGTAGATTCGATACTATATGATATCTTTTCAAGAGTATTGAATTCGTGATTTTCCTTTCAATACCTATTTTGGAGCAGAGGTTTCACATAATAGGTTAGTAAGGAGATGGAAGTACTTTTTTGTGCAATTATGTGTGTTTGTTGAATTTTACTATGAACTTATGTAATGTTTGTAACTGGAATTATCTAGATTACAGAGTCATTGTTGTATAGAATCACATTTTCATGTTGTCTCTTTTTGTCTCTATGTAGATAGGATTGAAATTTAAATAGCCATAGATGAAAGTATTACTTAAATGTTTTCTATAGCAGTTACAATCTTATTTGTAAGTTACCAGATGCATCACCCTCAATTATTTAATTCCATTATTGACATTTACGCAGTGTATGATTGCAAGTAATACCCCAAGTAATTTGATTTTGCACTGTCACCATTTTCTTGATACCGTTGTTGACAATTTTGTAGTGTATGGTTGCAAATATTGTTTTAGTTTCGATCTCATATTGCATTGTAGTGACCTTGAGTCTCCAAGATCAACATTGTAAGTACTAAAGTTTTTTTCTTGCAAACCTTATAATAAACTTATGTTCAAGCTTTTGCCAGAGTGCTGCTGGTTGAATTTGATTACAATTTAGAGTATTTGGCCATTTGAGGTGGATTCTACATTTATACCATCTCTCCGACATCTGAGAACCCATTTAATTGTTTCAGCTCCATCTGTCATGGTCACTAGGAATTCTATAATTCATACATAGGCAGTAGTAACGAAGTTTTATTTAGGATGCAAGCAAAGGGTATATAAAGTTGGGGCTTCAACTGCATCTCATTGTTTCCTTAGAGGTTGTTCTTTCCTGCTATGATCATTTCTCCTCTTCGAAGGTTTCATTCAAGTGGTGGGCCGGGAACGGGGTACTGAGATAGGGCTTTGCTATAACGTAGGTAATTTTGTAGTTGCAAATAACTTTCGTTGATTTAGGCATGTTGCTTTGATGGATTGCTACTACTATATTGTACGGTTACTAATTGATTAGATTATCTAAATGCAAAATTACTATGTACTTGATTCATGTGGCATGATATTACAGTAGCATTACTATATGCGTAATTGTATCTTAACTTTCTTTTAAATTCAAAACGTTCGTAAGGATTGCTATTGTCATAAGGATCATTTTAGTGTGTTGTGTTGGGCAATGTTTTTATTTACGTTGCTATGAAAGTCTTTAGTAAGCACTTTAGTATTTTGCGTATTTGATGCATAATAGGACACTGCCATAATGGTTTGTTAGTGTACAGATGGCTTTAAATGTTACGTGTACATTACCAGTTACAATTCTCAAGATCAAATTAATTTTGTTGTCTTTATAGTAGAGAAGAAAAGACTCGATTATTCATTCATTCAAGTTTATTTAGTATTTCTTTTATTTTCCTTGCATAAGCAACTCTGGATTCCTTGCATGTAAAGGGAGTAGAGTTCTATATGATTGCTTTTCATCATGTGCAATTCTCACAGACATAGGAATTCATTTGGGACTGATCAGAATTCAATTTCGCGCTCGAATTGCAGTAGGGACATTGTACATCGCTTTTTTTTTTTTTTTGCTTTTTACGTTATTTAGTTGGTACTCAATTTCACTGATGATTTCATGATTGTAAACAATTTCTTATGCTGTTTAGATTATAAATTTTTTTTTTGTCTTTTATGAAGTTAACGATTTTTAAAATTTCCAGCAGGTGGTAGGAAACACGCATCCATGACTGATGGAGAAATTATTGTAGTGACCTTAATTCTTTGCCAAAGCTCCCCATAACTTAGAGCACTATGAAGGTTTTCTATTGCTGGTAGAACAAATGGAGCATAACTACTAGGAATAGCTTCATTTCCACAACAATATAACGAAAATGGACATCAGGCCAGTAGCTACGAATGTTCTTTTCAACCCAATCATTTGCCACGGTGTAAGATTGTGCAAGTTGTTCTATATCTGCAACACTAACTCCTAATAATATTTGGATTCTTGACCCACGAAGAGCTTCAAACATGGAAGAGTCTGGTTCGTATAGTCTCATTCATCCAATGTGATTAGATTGGTACAAGGACACAACTTCAGTAGGCGAAGGCAAGTTTTTAGCATCCATTTCGTTGTCGTCAAGCATTTCGTAGCATACTCCAATATCAGAATCACCTATAGGAGAGAACACAATATAAGTGCATCTACTATAGACCCTAAAAAGAATTAATAGTCGATGAATAGTACCTAACTAAGCATACAAAATAATTTAATAATGAAATCTCTCCAATTTATGAACATGTTAATTAGGGGAATAGATTGCTCCCAATATGTTGGGATTGGGGGTGTGTATTAGAATGAAAATCAAGTTGGACTTGAGTTCACGCCTTCACGGAGGCCTGATGATTGTGACAAAGTTTCTCAACCATAGTACCATACAAGCCATGGACTTTAGTCCATTTTTTTCACTCTCAAGTAAATGATCAAAGGCTATTCTTTTGACTTTCTGCCCAACTCCTCACCTGCTAATTTTAGCCTAAGACTAAAAAAGACCATGCCTAAGATCAACATGTATATGCATGGGGATTCAGTCCATGCCTCAACATCGAGTTGAACAAAGTTGCAGAAAGATGAGGATCTGAAAAGGCTATTTCTCCATTTCTCTTCTCTATAAGCTCTGGGACTGCAGGAACAAGCTGGAATAGAATGGAGAACAAAGATATATCTCCAAAAGCCATTTTGTAGATCATTGATTTTAATAGAGCAAGATGTTATGATGCTTTTAGTAAGGATCAGAAGATGGAAGCTCAGATTTATAAACCTAGCCAGCTATGCATTCTTTTAGATACTTGGCCACCTCCTATCTCACCATGGCCTAAAGTAAATATTGATGCTAGATTTGACAGATTTGGTAGTAAAGCTATAGCAGGAGCAATATGTCGTACAACTGATGGAATTATATTAGGAGCAACAATTATGAGATTTCAAGTTGAAGCTTTGGGCTGAAGTAGCTATTTTGTTAGCTTTGAAACTTGGTCCTTTTGTTGTTTTTAAAGGATTAAAGTGATACCATATATTATGCAATGTACTTAATCATAAAATCATCCACTATTAATGTAGCAAGCCCGACAATGGCCGGACCAATTAGCTAGTAATAAGAAAATTGCTAAAAGCCCTAAACTCTCTCCATGAGTTGAACCTACAATTCTAGTCGTGGAACTAGAGATTAAATGTGAAACGTCTTTTAATGGTGAGACGTCTTGCACCACCATCAAATACAAAGACGCGTAAAACCATTGTCATAGGTCCCACCTTACACAACAAAGCTTTCTTAAATGAAACTTAATTTGTCACTACCTTGGTTCACTTTCTGAGGAGCAGAGACAAAAGCTTCAGTTATCCCCTAATGTCAAAGACCCTCCCACATATGGCTTATCCTTACCCATTTTCTTTTATATCTTTCTTTTATATCTAGATTACCAATAGTTGTGTCATTAGATGTTTTCTAAGTTTTTGTTGGTTGTACACATGGATGATTGATCGAATTGATACATCCTTGGAGATGTGCAAGTATGCTTTGTGAGTTTGATGTTATTTAATCAAATTTGTAATATTTTTCCTTTTAATGTGCTAGATTGTCTCTAAACCCCCTGCTGCATTGGAGAGTCTATCTATGCAGTTTCTTAGTTTGAGGTATATAAAGCTAGAAACGTAGCTCTCTAGAGATTGCATCCATGCAATAAAAGGCCTGCTCAACATGTTTCCTAATGTTGAAACGCTTACTGTAGAAGTAAATAAGTTAAAGACCAACATACCCTGTTATATTTTCTAAAAATTCTGAGCCTAGCTACAATATGCAGCTCAATTGTCTCAACAACATACTTTAACCTGATGCTCATTTTAACTAGAAATGTACCATGAGGTGGCATCATATGAACAGACACTTCAGAGAGGTAATCATCTAACACTACATGTTTACATTCAATTTGCATTTTAAGTGCATTAAGCCTGTGTTTTAGATGAGTTCTTGCGTCTTCCCTGGCAGTTTTCTTTCAATTATATCCTCTTTGCGTTGTTGTTAGGACCTATCAAAATGTTCTCCCCCTCCATGTTTGTGTAAGGTGACAATCTCCTTCATTTTAGTGAGAATTCTCAAATCCTAAAAAATAGTTAGTTGAGAGGCAGATTCTAGCAGGTAGAGGATGCAGACTCAGTGATATTAAAAATGAGCCAAGATTGTGTGGAGACATAAACAAGGCAAATGCAAAGTGCGAGCTTAGCTTTGCTCATTCTACTAATTTTCGTAGGTTAATTATTTTGCACCTTGAAATCGTTTTTTAAATTGAATCCAATCTAAATGATATATTTTTTTCTACATCAATTTTTTTTATTATTGAGCTTTGTGTGCTATTTTAAATTGTCAATTTGGCACCATAAGCGTCATCCAATTATTTATCTGTATCTCCAGGTTAATATAAATTACTTGGGGTTTTTAATAGTTTTAGCACGTTCCAGTTATCTTTTGATGAAATTGTACATTGCCGCTTGCCATCAAAATCAAAATATTATGTTGCGTACTTGCATTAAAGAGTGTAATGACGTTGGATATTCTCATTGTATATTTGCATTAAACAGTTGCATAATGTTTCTTACAAAAATATATACAGTAGCAGCTGAGGTTGGATAGACTAAAGTTTTATGTATATCCGTCCTTTTAGTGTTGCATGTTTTGTTTTTATTGTACTACACAAAATCATTTTTATAATATTCTTCTTGATGTGCCGAACGCATGACTGTTTCCTCAAAAGTGATGAGCTCTTATAGTTAATTTCAATTAGTAAATGAAGTTTTCATTTGCTACTGTGCTTCGATAAGCATTATATAATTGTATGATATTAGAGAAACCTAACAGGTCTTAATCCTTTTTATTCTCATTTTCATTTGAATGTAGTCTGGCATGAATGCAAGAGACAAAGGACAAACAACTTGAAGTTATAAGGATCAGATTCGAAATCTCATTTTGTAAACTTATAGTCACATTTTGCTGTAAGGTACCCCTCTAGTTTTATTTTAATAGTTTTTTTCAGAACTTTTTTTGGTTTTAGACAAACTTAAAACTTAATGATTACTTTCGCTGATTTTTGTATGTACATGCCATATAGTCAGTTGATTGCAATGGTGCAATTCTATAAGGAACTAAGGAACTAATGAGTCAATTGTTAAGGTAACTACGTGAAATTTATTTTTTCAAGCATCATGATTAGCGCATTAGCTGAAGTATATTAGATTATAAGGCTGCATTTGCATATCATATTGAAGATTTTTAATCTCTGTATACCACTACCAATGTTTTTACTATAGTTGGTAGTTTGTTCATTGGTTATTTGGTACGGGTTTTCATATACATATCTTATATGGAATTGAGCACCTTACATCGTTGAATGTTTCGCTTTCTCTCAAAATTTGTTTTCTCTAATTGTTTCATTTGATAATGTTCTAAATTTTTTCTTTTCACTTTTAACTCCATTCCCATCTTATGAAGTTGCAATAGATTGGTTTTAGGTGGCACTACCACATGATTACTTTTGTTGTGTGCATCACGACTAAATGTGTTTGGTTAGGTTGCCAAATATTCTTGGAACTATATATATATTAGCACACGAACTGACAGCTTTGGGTGCTACGAGGTACTTATATTCCTTGATATAATCACTTTTGAGCTGGTAGTTTGTAGTATTCATATAAGCTATAATCATAGGTAATACTTTCCATAGAGTATAGATGAAATAGGCAATGTAGAAATTGACGGGTATGGAGAATGAAAATAGATCAGCCTATCATCACTTGGCTCCCCTGAACAAGTCGTTGGTTGCAAGACAACAATCTCATTGATTAATGCTTATCTCCATAATCTAAGACAATACATACTTCTCTGATGCAACTGTAATTCAATTCATTGATTAAAAGAAATATTTGGAAACTGAAGTTAAATGAGTAGGTTCATATAGTCATAGTCCATGGACAGTTTGCAAATTGAGGTTTGATTGAGTGTAATGTGTTCTGATCCTTGGTGACTTTTTGCTCGATTGGTTTAGTTAGTTTGAAGTGCTGAGTGCCTCTTTTTTAAACATTTGGTTGTTAGTAATGTCGAATTCATTAAACATTAGGCTTGAAGAGGCAAAATGTTATTGCATCGCCTCTCTATATTACAAGTTAATGAACCTCAACTTCTACTATCTTTCTTTATTTACAAAAGTATTTAACGATATACTGCATGTATATAAAATTATGAGAAAAGAGCATGTTGATGGAAAACCAAGTGATTCCCAATTTAATAATCCTAAGGGTGTTCAGCATTGATGATAAATAGAATGATAGAGTCGTAGACACAACGCTTGATTTAATATGTCATATACTGCATGAGACAAGTTGTTGTTACCTTAGACAATTTGTAGGGATTGAGATTTTAGAATTTATAATTTTTGATATGTTGCTTGTAGGTGTGACAACAAAACTGGAGGAAAATCCTAAGGGTGTTATTGATTTGTTGGGGTTTGTATGATTTCTAAAAGAATTCACTGGAATGAGGGGCTCCAAGCATTCCATTAACTAGGTGATGAATGTAATAAATTATTATTTTTTTCAATCAAGGTTTATGTTATGCTCTATTTCGGTTGGGTTGGCTTTATTAAGATTTTATGCATTTGAATTGAGTGAATATATATGCTACGAGATGGGCGTATTAGCTTAACCAGTCATAATTTGTTTTTACCAATACACATAATAAATTTAATTTGAGTTCTACTAAAGTAGGAGTGAGTTACAAAAAAAAAATGTTCTGAACGTGTCAATTTCACTAGTTTCCTATGTCGAGTATCGTAAAATATTAGAGTTTCATATATTGGAATTTTATGGCATTGTTGACGTCAGTTATTTGGATAATCAACCTACATAGTGTCTAATTCAACCTACATTACTATATTGATATTAACTTTACATATTCATACATTGTTCAAACACTTTGATCCAAGCTATATAGGTTTCTTGTAGCTAGCTAAGAATTTTGATAGACAAGGAATTTTGATCACGCATTGTTCTTGATGGGACTTTCAAGAAATTACACATGGAATAACGTATTTTCCTAAAGGTATTTTTAGTTTCCAAAAGTTCTAAAACTTTTCAATTGAGGTAATTTTTTTTCTCCTTATTGAAGATTAGTAATATTTATGTTGTTATGTCGATCGTCACATAAATTCTAACTTTCCATGCCATTTCCATCATAAAGGTAAATGATTCTAATAATTTAGTTTATTCTCCAATTTTCTTTAACCTGCTAAATGCATTTTGTTTCTTGAAGTAATTATTCAAAATTAAGCTACATATAAAATTTCGTACATAGACAATGTAATAGACCATGCATATAGCATGCCCTATGATGAAGGAAAGTCTGTGGTAAATAAGTTCACTAGCTACAAGACTGCATTGTTAAGATCTCCTTTGGGTGAAAACTTCAAAAGTGTTCTAGAAGTAAACTCCTAGGCAACCTAAGGATTTGGGGTTAAGATAACTTCAAGGGACGGGGTAATTTATGTATAGTGAATCACTATATATGAAATATACAATAGTTGACTTTGGAAAGTAATAAGAAGACTTGGTATGATTTCATTTCATTCCTTATTCTTAGTTCATTATACAAGTTTGGATTGTAAACGTGATTGAAACTCATAGGTCATGGGCAGACAGATTTCCAAGATGAGGCTCTTAGTAACTATTTGTCTTTATGAGATTTTGCTTCTTTTTTCGTTCTAAATATTCAATCACTTGATTTTGCTTTCATTCTCATTAGATTCCTCACTACATAGGTTTTGTTGTATCTACTACATGTTTCCATTAGCCATGTTTGCGGAGGCTTCACTTGGTTATTTAACATTAATTTTTAGATGAAGGAGGCTTCACTTTGCATATTTGTGGAGATTATTATAATGCCAACCCAAATGTCGTCTTGGCCGCGACACTTTCTACTAATTTATTGAGGTATTTTTTTTTAATCTTTCATTAAACTTATTCTCTCTCTCTCTCTCTGCGTTCCTTTGTTTAGTAAGATGTGATAGTTAATGATTTGAACTAATGGTAGCAGTTAATAATAATTCAAACTATAATTTAAACTATTTCTCTTGCAACGTCAAACATGTGTGGTCAATATATCCAATTCAAGCGATTTCGGAATTTTTGGACAATTTTTGTTTTTGTTCTATTGGCCATATCATGCCTATATTACAAAATATGTATTCTTTCATTCGGGCTTTTGGTTTCTCTTTTACTCATAACCCAAAAACTCTGCTTCTCTAATTCAGACAACAGATTACCCGATCATATCAGGTATGACTCCTTTACTTTATTTATACTCTTCTTCTTTTGTTCATTTTTACCAAATTTAATAGTGTTATGAACTTTTATCCATATGAATAATTTTAGAGTTTTGTTAAATTTTTAAATTTTGTAAAAGTGGATAGCTTTAATAGAAACTCTTTTGTTGAAACTTCCAGTACCATATCCCCCTCAAAAAATAAAATATATATATATATACACAACTTTTGTGTTTCGTTTTTTACTTTTGTTCCCCCCTTTTTAGATATGGGTATGGTTTTCCTAAAGATATTTTCACCTGAAAACAGGCTTCAATCCCACCTGTTGCTCCGCATCCATTCATTATGACAATGATCATATGTGTTTTGAATTTTTAGAAAGCTCTTATGGTTTGTGCACTAATAATTGCGTGCTATTTAATGTTCTCCTAACAACCAGATGTAATATATTCAACATTCAATAAAAATTTGGGAAGTTTTCAGTTTAATTTTCAAATGTTGATTAAGCTAATTGGAAATGAAGTTGTGCAGAATTGTGGGTATATTGATTTAATAGGTAACTTCCCATTAAGGAAAACTTGCAACAGGTTACTTAGTGCTTAATGTTTATTACAATTTGATAATATGTTATTGTTATGAATATATGTATTTGTATTGCTTATGTTAAGAAGACAACACGTGTCAACAAATTGAGTGAATGACTCAATCTATAAAATGTACATGTGTGTTGTGTGATCCATATTACCGGGGAAGGTATCGGAAAGGGAGTTGGAAACCACCGCGCTAGTCGTGTACCATAACCATAGTGAGGGATGCTCAGCAGATGGTTAGTTGAATTGAACATTGTTGATACTCAAGTGACATAAGGTAAGATTAGTTCCAACTACGCTGATTTATTTATATGTCTGGGAAACCTTGAGATGCTTCTTGCCAAACTTCATTTTGTGACTCTGAATTGCATTACGTCTCAAATATTAGACTATCCAATTGTTCTTCTGTGAAGAAATCTTAAATAGTTATTTATACAAATATGACTGTACAGGCAACCAGGTTTTGCATATATGTACCACATTCACATCCACTATTCTCTGAATTGCCAGCAGGAACCATACACCGAAAGAATAGAACCAGTACACCATAATATAATGTTGTCTCAAACCTAAAAGATGGGAGACTTACCTACCTAGACTTCTTTATGTAGAATCCACTATTTTGCTTCTTACCTAGGCGCTATGACACTTAATTATTGTGTTGTCTGAATAATGTATCACTCTAAGAGAATAACATACATACAATTTTTTATATGACTACACATTTGGACAAGATAAATGGTATTTGGGCATGGCGAGCGGTACTTTAATTTACAGTTGATTAGCTTGCATGATGACTTTATTCATATACATTCCATGCAAATAATATAATGCGTGTCTTTGAAATTTTAGTATGCAAACTTGATTCTATACTATATTCTTCAATTGTGTGTGTGCAAAATTTGGAAAAAGTTAAATTGGAAGTTGACATTTTCGTATGCAAATATTATTGCCTTTCTTTTGCAGGTGTAGAAAATTATTATTGAATGGTATAGTAACATTGTGAAATATAAAGTGAAATAATCTGGCCTGGCAATTAGATGCATCATCCATGTGTGGAAGCTTTTGTTAATATTTCCCACCATTTCTTAGGCACACCATGTTGTTGCTTTCTGATCACCTCACCTCAAATTTTATACAATCTAGTGTAGTGGGAAGAAACAAACAAGTAGTTCTAAACTTCTTGGAATAGCAATTTCTTTTTCTTGGTCCCCGCTTCAAATGTCGAAGCCCAGGATAGAGTGCTTGAGCTGGATGGAGATAGGTCTTACGTAGTTGATCATGCCCAAGTCATGGAAAACAGGAAGGAAGACTTTGAAGTTTGAACAATATTATTTCTTTACAGGTTTGATATCTTTCAATTGTGTCCATAAATTTGTCTTACAGTTTATTCAGTTACATGTAGTATTAGTTTCACTACTGCACCTTAACATAAGTATGGAGTTGCCTCACCATGTTGGAATTTGGGAAGTTACTCATATGATTGAAACTCTTTTGATTTCCTCTCAAATCAATACTAGAAAACTGCTTTAAGAACACTTTTGAAATTTGTAAACATGATTTGACTTCATTTAATGAGCCTTTGGGAAGATGATCTCCAAAGTGTTGTTCAAATGGGTTTCTTTCTCTTTTTTTAATAGAAATTTAGTGGTAGCAAACAATAATCGAGGTAGGTTTTATAATGAAGTTGCTAGACTACCAAATCATTGTGAAAACTACAGTGATTTAATTGGTAAGTAATGCTTCACCTTTACCACATCGATAATTTGTAATTCTTAGCATTAATTAAGATCAATTACTGAAGTGTCAAAAGTTCAATCTTGAGTTCTTTGATAGCATCTTCTATGGACAAGATACGTTTTTAGTGGGCTACCATGGTGCATAAATGGAAAAATTCCTTAACATTCTGAAGCTATATTTACATGCTTCAAAGCCATAACCAATCTTACATATAGGTTTAATTTAATGTATGTAGCCATTAATGAATCGAAATGTCATTATATCCTCTTACGCCATAGCTGGCAAACCTTTTGAAGCATGTTCTATTCTACCTTTTGTTTGAAGGAATTGTTCTTTTCAATTTTTTGAAGCATCATTTTTCATGATAATCTTTTCAGCAAGTTCGAAAAAGACTAAAATAGTGCTCGATCTGCTAACCAAAAGGCTGAATAGAGGCTTGGAGGTGTAATCAGGTGACTCTAACAAGTGTGATGACCAAATTCATACTTATCATTGTATGACAGAAGCTCACTGGAAGTCACAACACAATTATGGAAGCTGACAAGCATCATTGGTCCTTCAAAGTATAGGCATTGGTCTCTTACAAGTCTTTACAAGAATCCTTCACAATACTACAATATATCTTTGGTGTTGTACTTTTGGGTTTTGGTATTTGTTCATTTAAATTACTAATTCCTACACTCTCAGAAGTAAGAGATCTACTAATATTCATTGGATTTCATTCTTTTTTTTACTTTTTTTTTTCGCGTAGGGAAATGTTTGTTGGATCCACCTGTATATTACCTATAGAAAATCCTTACAAACATTCCGTATGAGTATGATCATGAAGGAGGGGATGCACACTAAGACCAAAAAATCAATAGCTTCATGTATAACCCAAAAACAATTCAGTTATAAAAAATTTAAAATATTTTACTGCCTAATTTATTTTTCAATTTTCTAAACTGCATAAACGTCACCTGTTCAGTGAACCAATTAAGTTACTAAGGTATAAAGCTCAGAGGAGGTTCAATATAAGGAGTAGTAATGCAAAAAAGAACGTGCGAACCAATTAAGCTACTAAGGTATAAAGCTCAGAGGAGGTTCAATATATGGAGCAGTAATGTTAATAAGAATGTGCAACTCTAGATCGTAATGACCAAAAAGAAAACTATGCAAGGTGACTAGGTATATGTTTGTGTAACACTTTTCACTTGCAGTAAGCATGAAATCGAAACTGATATTGGTAGCAAACGAGAACATCATTTATTGAGTCACACTATAAGTTGTCATTGTTCATTTTTTTGACTTTCAAGTTTTGGTTGCAAGTCTTTTAAGCAAAAATCACAACAAATAGAAACAACACATGTTGTTGGTTATCTTAGGCTTCTCAATTAGTTAGTGCATCAATGTTTTCATAACTAACTTAGCACTATCAAAAAAAGAAAAAATAAATTATTAGATGGTATTATTATTAAGCAAAAATTTAACATAAATCAAATACTTTATTAAGCCGAATAATGATCAAAACGGGCTATCTTAGTTTATATATATACACTTTTTAAAATTATTTACATAATTTGATTTATATTTCGAAGAACATATTGTTCATCCTAGAGAAAGTGATTTAACCGCTTGGGTAATATTAAAAGGTGCCTATATAAATGTTACCTATACACGAAATTTTGATTAGTTATTACTACCAATATTCACCCTTCCATGTATGAGGATGGGTGTACATAATTCACAATACTATTCCTTTTTTTGTAGGTTACAATGTTACATGATAAATCCTCCTGGCTGTGTATAAAAAAAAACATACTCATTCAATTGGTTTCTCATACTTAGAACCAACTTTTTAGTTTCACTATTTATATATCGATTATTGTGACCACGGTGTCTACAACACCTCTTCTGTTTGACTTTCTTAATTAGATATTCAAAAAAATTAAACACAGAAAGTCTTTCTCTGTTATCAAAAAGCATACTCATTTGCCAACCAGATATCATTTGAAGAATTAAAAAACATCATATATTTACAAGCACAATGCCTACAAAACAAAAAAATTGAGACAAAAACATTAGTATAAAAAATAAAACTTGACTTCAGCATAAACTTTGATAAAAATAAACAGATAAAACAATAAAAAAAAATCAACTTACTCTTCCACTAAGAAAAATATTCCCAAAGAACTAATAAAACAATAAAAAGAATACATATACGACATGGGAAATTTTTTTACTAAAATTTGACAAGAAGGCCTTCAAACAAAGCATTCTTCAAATGTAAATAAATCCCTAATAACTAGAAACAATCAGTATATCAAAAGCACTAATAATATGATATGATTTAAAAATCCAAGTACAACTACAACTATATGGTACACAAATTTTCACTCAATGAAGAAAGCATAGAAAGCTTAAGTAGCGGTTTACTGTATAGAAAGCATAGCATGCTTAAGTATGCTTAGCTAATGATAAAAAATTAGGAAACTATAAATAACGAGTGCGAGATCAAGGAATATTGGGAAAATTAAAAGTTACCTTTGAGAGCAAATGAATTTACTTGTCACTTAAGTCAATCGAAGATAGATACTCAAGAGTCAAGAGATAGGTTGCTTGGATAAGAGTGAGAAAACATGTCGGTAAATTAGAAATACAAGTGGTGAAAGTGACACCACGTGTTAAGTAAAGTAATGGGCCCAAAATTTGGACATCTTAATACGGTCCATTCATACAAAAAAAAAGCATTTTAGTCCACAACCAAAAAGTTGGACATCTTAATATACTATAAAGCCCATTGATAAAAAAAAAAAAAAATAGTCTAACCTACATATTATTGGCGCTGGGAACTTCGATAAATTAATTTACTGTATGAGTTTCAATATACTTTGGAAGTAAGATTTTTGATACATAATAATAAAGTGAAAAGTATATAATTCGGTGAACAGGTTCCGTTTAAATGAGTAATTTACATAATTATTTTTGTCATTAATTGAATGCCCATTGATTTTGTTAAATAAACCGGTTCGGTTACATATATGAATTTACATAATTATTCTTTTTGGTACTTTAATTATGATAAGATTCACTGTTTGTGTAGGCTAATATGGAGGCTGGATTAGAAAATTTGATTTTTTGAATGTTGTATTGTTGTTGTCTTGAGAGGGCAACTGGCCTGTTAACATATCATTATGTTGGTAGAAGCTACAACATAGCTACTCCTGCTCTATGTTACGCATCTTTTGATGGGTTATTCAGTCTACTTACAGACTCACCAAGTATTGAGTGGGAAAGTACGATATTTGAATCATTACAATATAATATTCTAAAGCTACAACTTTTTGGTACATAATAATTCGACCAAAAAAATTTAAAAAAAAAAATCAACTATATGAAAACGGTCCCCATTTTGTGAAGGGTGCCAATTTATGTAATTTAAGTAAATAGTTTAAAAATAAAAATAATTCTTTTTTCAGAAAATGTGAACTGAACATGTTCCGCCTATGAATTAAAGTGTAAATTAGTGAAAAAACAATGACTGGTTGTCAAAATATAATCAATTAAAATGTGTCGTCGACAGTTAAATTTTAAGAGTAATGACTTTTCCAATTTGAATTTGTGCGTGAAAGAAAGATAGATTCTACTTTTAAACCTGCCCGTTATATAAACTCCACTTATACGAACTCCAAAAAAACTCCACTATGAAAAACAATGAATTAGAAGCTGATTTTTAGTGGAGATGTTCTCAACTCAATATAGATCATCTTTAGAAAAAAAATCAGCATATTTGAAGATAACATGCCTAGGCGTATCAAAATTTGCTTACAATGTTATAAAATTATCCTACTGTCCAGATTTTTCAAATTTCAAAACAACTTTTGATAATGTTAAACTTTTTGTTTGGGCTGATTTTTTGTAGGAATATTCTCCATTATGAGAAAACTATCTTCACCAAGAATCATACATCAATTCATCTTATAAATCTACTTTAGGTGGTGGAGTTCATTTGGAGTTCATATAACGGGCTCGACTTTTAAATTTTAGGATTTGTCAGTGGTTTGGTCATAAATTAAATTAATTATATTTGTTGAGCTATTTTTTTTCCTTTTATTAATACTATATTATTATGCCTCAACGCCCTTTCTACGAATCATTACAATATTCTATAGTTAAATTTTTTGGATACATAATAATTCAAAAAATATTAAAAATAATCCAATCAATTTTTATGAAAATGGTCCCCGTTCGTTGAACGGGCTAAAAAACTATTGTTTTCTTATTGGAGTTGTATAAAATTTCATTGTCAGATGTTGATTAACTTATTAGAGTTATGTTGTACTATGAAACTTCTTAAGATTAAAAGTTATTAGAAAACTTCTTATGATTAATTAATAGTGTCCACGTGGCATACCTATGTCTCAAGAATGCGCCACCTAGGAAAGAGATTGTCCACATAAGATGTACTTTGCTTTAATAGAGAGAGAGGTGATATTTCAATTAAATGGGATGAAACGTAAGCATTGTTGTATACATGGGATGCCTAATGTAAAATTTAATGGGCTAGAACTAATGGAAGTATTGGGATGACATAATTTGTGTTCAATGCATACTATACATTGCTTCTACATTAGATGCCTAATGTAATTAGTATGTCAATTAAATGGATTGAAACGTAAGCATTGTATACACGGATGCCTAATGTGATTACCATTTCAATTAATAAAAATTTAATGGCCCGGCTAAAACATAAAATTATATTTTCTCAAAATTAAACTAAACGTTTAAATGATTTATGAAAAATAAATAAATGATTTATGACGAACGTTTTCCAAAAAGGCCAAAAGGATGGTCAACTTAACTTTTGTCTCAAATACATTTGGAAACCCTCTCACAACTCTCTAGTCTCCCCAGTTTGTTCTCACAACTTAGGTACTCTAACTCTCTCAGGTACTCTCACTCCAACTATTGAATCAATTTTTGTTTCTTCACTCACTAAGTACATCTGCTTCGCAAAAAAATATTTGCATTGGTAGATCGAACCAAATTATTTAATTGCTTCTCTTTCAAACCACTTTAACGTGTCGCGAGCCCCTAATTAATTATGACTGAATGCATAGAATTTCCAAGGCACTAAATGAAAGAAAAAGGAAGATGATAATAGATGCCTGAGTTGCAAATGAAATATATACAATCTGAGTTACATTTTTTAAACAACGTAAATAACATTTTTTCCTAAATTGAAACAGATTATTTTTAAAATATAGCTTGTTGTAAAAAAAAAATTCTTTACTTGAAACATTGATATTCTTGTTGGTGTTGATTTTATGAAGTAATTTATTTAAATTTGTTGTTAGAAGTTTGGTGGTTCTGTAAGAATCATATTGGGCCCATAACTTAAGTTAAACAGGCTTGAAACATGGATTAAAACTAACCTACGAATTTTGAAGATAATGAAACCCTAGCTTCCATTAAAGAAACAAGGAGAAAAGGAAAAGAAGGGGAAAAAAAATGAGAAAATGAAGCTTTAATTTGATATTCTTTTACTAGCAATATCCATAATTCATTACCGTAGGTTTTAGCTGTAAGAAAAAAATGTATTGATCAAGCAATATGTCGCATACTAAAGTTTCAAACAAATGTCTATTGATTGAAGTTTCTAAATTTTTATTTGTCCAATAAGTTCTATTACATGCATCAGATTAAGGGCTGCATGCATCATGGTTTGAATGAACTTTGTATATATGTATACATGGTATATTGATAACTATATCTTAGTTTCTTCTTGTTTGATCTTGTAGACCTAATATTAGAATAATCTTGTTTTGTTTGCTTGGAATGCATTTCATGTTTTTTTAGTTTAATTAAGGCGTTACTCATGGTTAAATTTTTTGATATCTATGATTTATATAGTTGATATTGCGGCGAGTTGCATGGCTATTGTGTTTGGAATTTTTAGTAATGATTGAGAAAAATGTTTATATTATGAAGAAAATATTACAATGAATGGGAACTCTTAGGTATTGAAACCTGTTGTAAAAAGTCATGTGAAACTTAATGTGTAGCCCACATCATCTTTAGATCTCTCCACGTATGCCTTTTTGATGAACTGAAAAAGAAAAAAAATGCTTATGACTAATGATGTCATGTGGAAAGTTTCCCTAGAGAGGAACTTAGGTATTCGCCTTGCGGGTTAGTTGTAATGTAGGTGGGTATTCCTTGAATGTACAATAATCACCTATTAGTTTTGATTTCCCTTAAGAGGCTTTGTTTATGCGCATTGAAAGCCCAGAGATGTCTCTAATTCCCTGGAGGTGATACGCCGCTTGGAACACATGCCTTGTAGTGGTATTCTAGTGTGTGAGAGGCACATGGGTATATGGGATTTTGCAAATGTGTGGTGAAAATGTGGAGTAGGAAATAAATGTTGTGGTTGTATATAAATAAGTCAATGAGATAATTAATAAGCAAAGTAAAATATTGCATATGAATGTGTGGAGAATAACTAACTGCGGAATCAGTGCTATTCACTCTAAATATATCAACCCTACACAAGGTTTGATCCTTCTTTCTAGACAAGACTTCAACATCCTCCAAGTACTATCCCAACACTTCTCAATATCAATTAACTAGCATATAAAGTAAAGAGACTAATGCTAAAGAAAACAAACCACAAGACACGGATATAACGTGGTTCAGCAATGTGCCTATGTCCACTGGCGAGTTCCAAGCTTTACTAGATGTTCAGAGTAACAGATTACAAGAGCTCTCAATTCACTCGCAAAGAATGAACACTCAAATCACTAAGAATTCTCTCTTACAATCTTTTTTTTTTTTTTTTTTTTGGTTCTAGTTAGGTTAAGTTTTTAAAGAAAAAACTTGTGTTTATACTATTTTCAAAAACTGTGAATGCTCTGTAGATGTGGTGGAGCACGGGCGCGCCCTGTCATAGGCTTAGTCGAGCGCGCGCGTGCCTTACAAAAATTTTCTGAGAAAAGTCCAATAAACTTTTCTTTTCTCACAACCCAAAATTTTGGCTAAGTAAGAAACGAAAGAAAAAACGCAACAACCCTTTTTTTTCTCCCTTTTTCTCTACGTACATTCTCTACCTCGATGAGGTTTTAACACATAAAACCAAGCTAAACACATCCAGCAAGAAGCATTAGTCTTCAAATTAGATCCTGAAACTCGCCGTCAACTGCCCCGAAGGGCCATGCCCACAAGTGGCTCTTTCAAACATGTAGGATTTGGAGCAAGTCCAAATAGTGTTGGAACTTAACTACAGTGACAACCTTCGTCAGCATATCAGCAGGATTGTCATGGGTGACCACTTTTTCAAGTGCTACATTACCATCCTCAATGACATCCCGTACAAAATGATAATGGACTTCAATATGCTTGGTCCGAGCATGATAAACCTAGTTCTTCGCCAAATGAATAGCACTATGACTATCATAATACAAAGCAACATTGTTCTGCTAAATAACCATATCATTTAGAAGACCTCGAAGCCATAGTTCCTCTTTCACTACCTCTGCCACTGTTATATACTCTTCCTCTATAGTAGATAGAGCAACTGTAGCCTGTAGCATAGACCTCTAACTAAACGGTGCACCATGCATCATAAACACATAACCAGTAGTCGATAGTCGTCTATCTAGATCACCTGCATAATCTGAATCCACATAACCACTGACATAACAAGTACCTCCACCATAAACTAATCCCACATCCAAGGTACCCTTCAAGTACCTCAATACCCATTTCACTGCCTCCCAATGCTGCTTCCCAGGATTTGCCATATACCTGCTACAACACTGACTGCCTGTGAAATGTTTGGGCGTGTGCACACCATAGCATACATCAAACTGCACACTGCATTAGCATAAGGAACATGAGTCATATGCTTCTGTTCCTCCACTAAACTAGGAGAGAACTTAGTTGAAAGCCTACAATGCCCAGCTAAAGGAGTAGAAACCGACTTTGCATTCTCCAACCAAATCGAGAAATTACTTTATGAAGGTATTTCTTCTGAGATACAACTATCCGTCGCTTCTTCCTATCTCTGTCAATCTCCATGCTCAATATCTTCTTGGCTCCACCCAAGTCCTTCATCTCAAACTCAAAGCTAAATTGAGATTTCAACTTTTCTATCTCCACCATGCTTTTGGAAGCAATAAGCATGTCATCCATATAAAGCAAGAGGTAGATGAAGTCATTACCAATGAAAGCCTACTTAAAGTAAACACAACAAATATTTATTTCCGGGTATACTCATGTTGCATCATGAATGTGTCAAAGCACTTGTACCATTACCTTGGCGATTACTTTAAACCATACAATGACCGATTCAACTTGCACACATGATCTTCTTTCTTAGCAATAACAAAACCTTCAGGTTGTTTCATATAGATCTCTTCCTCCAAGTCTCCATGCAAGAAAGTAGTTTACACACCAAGTTGCTCTAACTCCAAGTCGAAGTGAGCAACTAAACTCAATAACACATGAATGGAAGTATGTTTGACCACCGGGGAAAATACCTCATTGTAATCGACTCCTTTCTTCTGTGAGAAACCTTTTGCTACCACTCTTGCCTTTTACCCAGTACTATCAGACTCAGGAAGGACCTCTTTCTTTCTGAACACCCATTTACTACCGGTAGTCCTTTTGCCCTTTGGAAATAAAATAAGGTCCCATGTGTGATTTTTATCATGAGATTCCACCTCTTCCTGCATAGCAACTAACAAATCTCTATAATGAGCATCTCTAATAGCTTCCTTAAAGCTATCTGACTCATCATCTTTAATATTCAGTGCATATGCCACTAAATCCACCTAACCGTAACGTTTCACCAGCTTATCGTGCCTATACTTGTGCACTTCCTTAACTTATCTCTTTGGCCTAGGGTAAACCACTACAAGTTGCAAATGCTCTTGCTCTTCTTCCTATTGCTGTGTGGTTCCATGATCTGGTACTTCATCATGAACTAACCAGTCATCTGCTGCATCAGACAACTCAAGCTCAATAGCTTGAACTTCTATAGACTCACCATTCTACCTAGCTTTTTTCGACTTACTGAAAGATAACACAGAAGTCTCATCAAAGGTAAAATCTCTGTTGACCAGGAACTTGTGGTCTTATAGACACCACAATCTGTATCTCTTTATCCCATTTGCGAAGCCCAAGAATAATGCCTTCTTTAGCTTACTTTCCCTCACATGGTAGTAAGCAGTCGATCCAAACACTCGCAAAATACTATAATCAACTGGATTACCTGACCACACCTCATAAGGTGTCTTGCAATCTATAGCTGGAACTAATGACCTATTATACAGGCAACACGCCATGGACACTGCATCTGCCCAATACTCTTTGCCAAGACTAGCATTAGATAACAAACATCTCGCTCTTTCAAGCAAGGTTCTATTCATCCTCTCTGCTATCCTATTCTGCTAAGGCGTGCCCCTAATTGTCTAGTGTCTGGCAATACCTTATTGCGCATAAAACTCTTGGAAAGGCCCATAGGTATACTCAGTACCATTGTCGGACCTTAAAGTCTTCACCTTCCTATCTATGCTATTCTCAACCCTTGCCTTCAACTTCTTAAATATCTCAAACACTCCATCTTTCATTTTCATCATATACACCCACGCATAGTGAGTATGATCATCAATGAATGAGACATAATAACGGTTACCTCCTTTTGAAGCCACTCTGGAGGGTCCCCAAACATCCGTATGCACATAATCAAGGATGCCTGTTGTCATGTGCTTGCTTAAACTGAACTTGACTCTGCACTGCTTCCCATAGACACAATACTCACAGAACCCCATACTTGGCTTCTTCAAGTCCTTCAAGAACCCTCGCTTGCATAACTCAGACAAACCCTTTTCACTCATATACCCTAAACGCATATGCCACATCTTAGTGAACTCATAATCATCATTATTACATGCACCCACTGCTACATTACTAGTCACCGTACTACCCATCAAAGTATACAAGGTTCCATGTCTTTGACCTTTCATAACAATCTTTAGGACTCCACCTTCTCCCACAAACTTGTGGCCTTCGGAATTCAAGGTACTAAGAGAAATAAGGTTCTTCTTTAGCTCAGGAACATGCCTCACATCGGTTAATTTCCTCACTACACCATCATGCATCTTGACCAGTATAGTTCTAATTCCTATCGTCTTACAAGTAACGTCATTACCCATCAAAACGGAACCACCATCAATTCTCTCATAAGAAGTAAACAACTTTCTATTCGGGCGCATATGGTAGGAACACCCCGTATCAAGAATCCACCTTTCAGCCATATAGTCTTGTGTGGACACACAGAGACTCACATCGTCCTCTTCATAGCCTGAAGCAAAACTTGCCTCAACTTTAGCCTTACCTTTCTTCTTACCATTGTTTTTGTTATCTTTCTTCGGGTGAGGAAAATTACTTACATAATGTCCATTTTCATCACAATTGTAGCACTTCACATATTTTAACAGCTTCTTTAACTTGGACCTAGACCTCTCATTGCTTGTAGAGGCCTTTTCATACGACCATCCTCTTGCCACTAGCCCTTGTCCTGCATTAATGATATTCTCAACTCGTGTCTTCTTCATCAACTCATAAGAAAGAAACACACTTTGAACTTCGTCAAGATAAACATCTTCACTGTTCATAAATGTAGTCATTAGATGCTCATAGCTTTCGGGCAAAAAGAATATTAAATATGACGCTTGATCTTCATCATCCATCTTCATACCAACATTCAAATAATCCGCTAAGCATCGATGGAACTCACTAACATGCTCTTGCATCGTTGAACCATCCACCATCATGTACCGATAAAAACACTTCTTAAGGTACATCTTGTTCATCATGCTCTTGGTCATATACATATATTCTAGCTTGAGCCAAATACTGGTAGCTGTATTTTCTCCTATCACATTATACATGACCTCATTAGCAAGACACAATCGGATTGATGGTGGAGCGCGGGCACGCCCTGCCATAAGCTTAATCGAGCGCGCGCGCACCTGACAAATTTTTTCAAAAAAAGTTGAGTAACTTTTCTTTTCTCACTACCCAAAATTTTGGCTAAGTAAGAAACGAAAGAAAAAATGCAACAACCCTTTTTTTTTCTCCCTTTTTCTCTACAGAATGTTTGTGTATTATGATGCATATGATTTCTTATGAATGAATGTGTATGTGGTTTGTGGGATATAATGGATGTGGTGGTGTAACAAAAATATTGATATTTGTGATATGTTAAGTCTGATGATGTATACCCATAGTGGTTGCTACAAGAGTGAAATAGATGTATAATTTAAATGTTTATGTTTGAGGAAATCTAGCATTATTTTGTGGGAGGGTATCACTTATTAATCTTTTATGCAGAGATGTTATTTTACCCTGACACAACGTGACTGATTAAATGTAAGTTTTAATTTATTTATTTACTAATTGGAATTTTGAATGGTGAGCTTGCTTGGAAGAAACTACACGCCGTTTTGGAAAATGGAACTACCTTGTTTTCCAAGTTGAAAATTGTTTGAAATATTATATTTATTTATTAGAAAGAAAGATTGAATGTATTACTATTTTTTATTTAGTTTTACTCATACCAGCAAATTCAATTTGTTGACTAATGCTTTGTTTTGCAACGTGGGTGTGTTATTGGGATTTCCATCAGATCCTATCATATCCTTGTGCAAAATCTTATTAAGGTTTCCAACTAACACAGATCATGCTAGCTATTAGACCTGAGTGATCCGAATGGATCCATGGACCTAAGTGATCCAACAAGATATATGCCGCCTAAGGCATCCTAAAGGATCACTCAGGTCTAGAAATACTTCAAGATGATGCCATAACTAATCCTAGAGCGTAGATCTGGCATGACCATTTAAGCCAGATGTATGGCTTTGTCATGAAATGCCTTCTCAGATATATGGGGTACACACTTTGCAACTGGACTCAAATTATTAACTTGGTTAGGTAACATAAGTGTGTGTGTATGTGCGCTTAGCACCTACTTGATCCAAGAGAAAAAAAATAATAATAAAAGTCCTTATTTGATGCTACGTACTTGTAGCTGAAAGTTCTAACACCTAGCTTCATCAACTAGCTCAAGACTTCAAGTAATGGCTTAAATTTTAACATAAAAAGAGTGCCTTTTACACACCTTATTGTGTATCATAGGAAAAAGCTTAGTGTGTGCATTAGGAGTTTTGTATAACATTGAATATAATTGATAATATATATATATATATATATATATATATATATATATATATATATTTGATCGGCAATAAGCGAGGTTATTAACGGGGTCCCCTACCCCTTTATTAATAATAGAAAATTGAAAAAGAAATTACAACTTTTCATACTCTTTCCCCATTACATCATCATATATAATTTATTACATCATGGGAAAAGGAACTAGATCTGATCTTTGCAAATGGATCAGCTGGAATGATACTTGCTAGGGCATCAACAGTGTGCTGGTGCACCTATAGATGCACCTGCCCATTCTCCTTGTTGCCCGGGTAAGGTGCCACCTTTCTATTTCTTGATGCTATTCCTTAATGTCGTCTTTCATTAAGGCTATAATCCCTCTGACCCATTGTCCTTCCTCTCGGGCTGTTACTTCATGTTCTCTGAACTTCATTTGATTTCCTTATACCTTGCTGAACCATGTGATGTTCTTCCCTTCCTCTTATGGTGTGTTTCCTAGTTGGAGTTTCCCACCCATCATCCTTGTCATCTTGTGCCTTAGGCTGTTTATGTACATCCAATTCTTCTTCATTATCAACATCATGCACCTCTTGTACTTCTTTGCTTAGTAGTTTACTCACTTATTTGTTCTGCATGCCCCCTTTTATCTTTGTTTCTTTCTTGAGCCACGCACCTTTCTATTTTGCATCTCTCGATTCCTTGTCCCTCCTTGGACATTTAGAGTCACTATGCCCAAAGATATTACAACAAGAGCACTTTGAAGGTTTCCAATTGTACTCAAACTCAATACTGATTTTCCTTCTCTCATCTATCATAATTGGCACTCCATTAGGGTATTCACACTTTGTACCTATTTCCACACAAACCCTAGCATATGAAGTTCTTCTCTTCTCCTCAGTAAGCCTATCAACAAAAAGAGGATTTCCAATCACACTAGCAACTTGACTATATCTCTTCTTATTCCACATTTCCATGGGTAATTTTTTAATAATCACCCATATAGGAATAGTTTTCAAGTCATGTGATTCTGCCTCAACAAACAACTTCCATGGCCTAATCACAAACAATTGACTCGCAATATGGAAACAACCCATTTCCAAAACTGCTTCTCTATCCTCCTTTCTATCAAACTTGAAAGTGTACATGTGCTCACCATGTAGACATATGCTCATCATGGTAAAGTTCTTGATGACACACATCTTTAACATAGTTGTAGCCTATATATATTAGGAAACAAATTGAAACTTCGTGGTACAAATAGGCGAGAAACAACGTTCGGGTACCATTTAGGAAAAATGTGCAAGTTCGTGGTACTAAATAGTCATTAACTCTAATTTCAAATCATTACTCTCAACTCTTTTGTTATTATCGATTAAACTAGCAGAAACTTACGTTTAAAGGACTTGGAGTGGAACAAATTCTCTACTCCATTTATTGCATGATTCACGAGAGTAGAACTTTGATAGTTTAGAGTAAATTATTATTCTTTACTTCTGTCTAAGTTTAATTAGTTAAGTAGGAGTAAAAGATAATTTCTACTTTTATCAAATGGCGCCGCTGCTATCTTAGTTATGTTTAAATTGATTTCCTTTAGTATTTTCGTCCCTACCAAAATCCTATTAAAACCCACCCACCCTTGTTTGGTTCTGACTGTGTTTGTTTGGCTCAGAAATATTTTTTTCAGAATTCTACACGGAGCATGCACGCCCTAAAAGCACTGGACATTGGTTCAGGCAAGAGCATGCACGCACCTTTCTACGCCTAGTTCCAAGCACGCCCGCGCCCACTTCTGAATTAGCCCGATTTTCACAAGTTAGTTTCCAACTCACTTCGTTCAAGTTATTCAGTGTTTCCAACTTTGTGAATACACTGTGATCGCATATACAAGACGTTATTCAAGAGCGTAGCAATAAGGCATTCATGTACTCCTTCTTCCACTCCTCGCCTCTCCTGTTAGAGGATTTTTTTCTAGCATATCAGGGTTGTTTTACTATTTGTTCGTGGTTTGTTTCTTATTGGCCTTAACCTTGTATGAGATTAAGGTCCGGTACTAGTAAACCATCTTCGGTTATTTATCGTAAACGTCAACGCACACGCATATCTAGAATACCACACACTACACCTGCACAAATGGCTGACGAAACAGAGACTCCTCTCTCTGATTTTTATAAAGCCCTTAATGATAACCCTAAGTTTTGCATCATTCTTGCAGACCCAGTGGGGGATTTTCGAATCCCCCCGAATATATTTAATTTGTTACCCATTTTTCATGGTTTAGACCACGAGAAACCTTATCAACATATGCGTAGGATTGAACAAGTTCTTACCACATTTCATCATCCTACCATTGGTTCAGAGCAAATTAAATTGAGGGTGTTTCCTTTCACCCTCGCCGATAAGGCGGCATCTTGGTTAACTGCCCAAGTGCCTAATTTTGTGGACTCATGGGCCAAACTTGTTCAATTATTCATGGAACAGTGTTACCCACCGCTAAGATAGATGAAATGCTTCAAAAGATTCATTTCTTCTGCCAGAATCCTCATGAATCTTTTTCAAAGGCCTGGAATCGGTTCACTGATATTCTCATTAAGTGTCCACATCATAACCTTGCGAAAGACACGTTTGTTCGTGCCTTTTTCAAAGGGCTTTTACATCACCATAAAGAGGTTCTTGACATAATGATTGGGGTTAGTTTCCTTAGTAAAGGTGCCTCTGAGGCTTATAAGTTTTTGGAAGATCAATCTAAACGTCAAAATAACTGGGGGGTAATGACATCCCACGCTCCAGTAATTCTTCTTTCACAGTTAAGGCTGCCAGTATGTTTGAGGTTAAATCAGATCCTGAGCTAAAAACTTTAATCGAATCTCTCACTAAAAAAGTAGAAGTCATTTCTGTCCAACAACAACCTACCCCTATCATGAATGTAATTTCTGTTACAGCCTTGAGCATCCCGACTCCTATTGTCCTCTAGTCTATGAACAACCATCCGCTCAACCAGACAATGTTTGTTCCATTAATAGCGAACCTAACATACCTTGGAGACAACATCCCAACTTCAGGTGGAAAAATAATCATCACGTTACACCTCAAGGGTTTAATAATCAAACTGTTAGGCCAGCGCCCAATTACAACCAAGCTCCACTGAGATAAGGACACTGACAAGGAAATTATAATAATTATAATGCTAATAGAGGTATCATTCCGGTTACTAATAACTTTCACAACCCACCCATAAATAATCAATGTGAGATAGTTCCAGTCACACCACCTGTGACAACTACACAACCGGATCACTTCGACGCCTTTATACAGGCTAACCAGCATATATTACAATCCATTAATCAATCTAACAAATAGATGTTACAAGCCATTAATCTTTCTATCCAGCAGTTAGCCCAAGAGAAATCCCAACCAAAAGGTGTGTTTCCAGGTCAAGTCGTACCTAATCCTAAAATGCCAAACACAGCCTTTGAAGTAACCGGTAATCCTAGTAATGAAATTATCAATGTAGGTGAGCTAAATGCCATCACCACTCTCCGTTCTAGTAGAGTGGTCGATAACGCCGTAACTATGTCTGTTGTTACCCCACCAGTGGTCCCTACACCTGATATTTTACTAGATACCGAAGTAGTAACTGATGATCCTACTCCTATAGAGGTACCAGTTAAACCTCAACCCAAGAGGAAAATGGCCAAGTTTAAAGCTCCTATTGATCCATATGCTAAATATAGAGAGAACCCACCGTTTCCCCATAAACTAGCCATGTTACACAAGGATACTAACTTCGATAAGATTAGGAAAGTTTTTCAAAATCTAACGATTAACCTACCTTTTCTTGACGCTATTAATAAGTTACCACAACATGCTAAGTTTCTAAAAGAGTTGTGTACTACTAGGCGGAAGGCCAATATACCAAAAGATGCCTTTTTAACTAAGCAGTTTCCAACTCTATCTGAACATAATGGAATCGTTAAGTACAAAGACCCTGGTCGTCCTACTATCCAATGCACCTTGGGGGATACCCATACGACGACTGCACTATTAGACCTGGGGGTGAGTGTTAACCTACTCCCTTATTATTTATATAAGCAAATAGGTCTACAGAAGATACAGCCTACTAAAATGACGTTGCAATTAACGGATCGATCTATTAAGTATCCTAAGGGTGTTGTTGAAAACGTGCTGGTTAAGGTTCAGTATTTTTACTACCCAGCAGACTTCGTTATCCTAGACACAGAAGTTGCTAACAACTCTATTCCTATCATTTTAAGGCATCCTTTCTTGGCAACTGCCAATGCGCTCATAAACGGCCACGATGGTTCGATGTCCATGTCCTTTAGTCATCTTTCTATTAAGGTAAATGTTTTCAAGATGATGAAACAGTTACCAAATTTGTCTATAGATGGGGAGGTTAGCATGATCGAGAGCTTAGCTCAAGATTATTTTAACAATACATTTCCAAAAAATCAGATGCATCAGTTTCTTTCCTTCGGTAGCTCCGACTTCAACGATGACTCCTACTTAGAGGAAGTCAATGCGCTTTTCAATTCTACCCCTATCTTCGATCCTTCTGTCACTCCATTTTCTGAGTTTGAGGACCTCATACCTAAACAGGTCTTCACTACTCAAGATGAGGATCCTACGGAATCCTTTTTGCCAATTCCTCCCACCCCTATGCTCAAACCTTTTCCTGCTGAGTTGAAATATATCCAGCTTGATCCAGATGGTAGTCATCCGGTGATCATATCTTCTCAGTTATCTGCTGATGAAGAGGCCTGTTTGATTAGGGTAATTAGGGAACATCGTTCAGCAATCGGTTGGTCCCTGCACAACATTAAAGGGATTGACCCTGATATATGCATGCATCGCATACATTTGGAGCATAATACGAAGACTTCACGCGAACCTCAGCATCGTTTGAACCCTACCATAAAAGAGGTGGTCAGGGAGGAAGTCTTACGGTTACTAGATGCGGGGATCATATATCCCATCTCCGATAGTGAATAGGTTAGTCCTATTCACGTAGTCCCTAAGAAATCGGGGGTTACCATTGTTTGTAATGCTACGGGTGAATATGTTTCCACGTGTTTTCCTATGAAATGGAGGATCTGTAATAATTACAGACGCTTAAATGCCATGACACGAAAGGATCACTTTCCTTTACCCTTTATAGATCAGATGCTCGAACGTCTAGCTGGTCATGCTTATTATTGTTTTTTAGATGGCTATTCTGGCTATTTTCAGATCATTATCGATCCTGATGACCAAGAAAAGACTACCTTCACATGTCCTTTTAGAACATATGCGTATAAATGGATGCCTTTTGGTCTCTTTAATGCTCCTGGTACCTTCTAGCGGTGTATGCTTCATATCTTTACTGACATGGTGGAGCACTTTATGGAAGTTTTCATGGATAATTTTTCTATCTATGGAGACTCTTTTAGTGAGTGCCTGCCTAACCTTTCCCAGGTGTTGACACGATGTGAGAAGAAAAATCTGGTTTTAAATTGGGAGAAGTGTCATTTTATGGTAAAGAAAGGGATAGTGCTAGGTCATATTGTATTTAGTGACGGCATAGAAGTAGATAAAGCTAAATTGGGTAAGATGGCTAATAGGGTTATATACTAAAACATTACTTTTGTATTAACTCTAATTCTTTATATTTTAAATGAGAATCATATGGGCAAATATTATGCATATTATATATGTTCTTAGTTATATACATGTGTCTAATACTTTATGTTGTAGATGATATTGTGTGTGGTGACACACAGAAGATCATATCATCAGTACCTTATAAAGTATAAGTAAACGTTCACAACCTAGATGGATTTGGACAAACCATTGGTACGGTTGTAGTATAATCTGGTATTAGTCTATCTTGACTATAGGATTACACTAGTACACTTTGTGTGTATTGAACAGGACCAAGTGAGGTTGTTTCTCTTTATACTTACTATATAAGAGAACAAACACCTCTGTTATTATGGATGCTTGTCCTCTTAATCCGGATATAATAACGGGAAATTACTTGCATTATACATTGTTTTAAATCATCAATGAGTGAGATTCATTTGTGAATCAACAAATTCGATGGATTGGATAATGACATTGTATATAAGGTGTGTTGTTGATTATAGAAGGAATCCGTGTCCCGCAAGAAGTCGGGCTGATGATGTCCCCTTGAGGAGCTCATAAGGATTGTCATGTAAAACCTGCAGGTGGATTTGATCAGACATGACAATGAGGTTGAGTGGTACTACTCAAGGACATAAGAAGTTGATTAATGTAGTTGTCAGTAACTTGACTTAATCAACGGGCATTCGATATCTTAAACACGGGGAGATCAACGAGCATATAATATGGAGATGATAAAAAGTAAAATGATTGTTTTACCTACGAATAAGCGATTAAACTTAACGCAAGTAAAACTAGAACTATTTACGCTTGGTTATCAAAGTTTTTCTACACTCTCGATGCTATTGCACTAAGTGGAGTAGAGAATTCGTTCCACTCCTAGTTCTTCAGAATTTAATGCTAACTAAGATTATCGGTTCTACCATAGTCATGAGAGTAATGATGAAAATTATACTATGCTAACAACGACTGAAATGACATAGTTTAAATGTTCTAAATACTACGATGGAAATTCAAATACTAAGGTTCGAATCTAGATAAAGGATTAGGGGAATTTGATTCCACCTTGAATTCAACTTAATAAACTAGCATAGATTGTTGTAATCCAATTCTTCTATTTTTACGATAAGAATTGGTCGTTCTCATCTCAAATCACTCATGGCAATCTCTACTGAATAATGACTAGCATGTGAGGAAGTTCAACTCATTCTCATGGCGAATCAACTACCTTCTAGAGTGGAATAGAATCTTACAACTATTTCTACACTACACAATCAAGTTTTCATCAAGGCTTCCTCAAACCCCTCTAATGGAGGTTTAGCTTTGATTCATAAAACTATCATTTCTATATGAATTTGAGCAAGACATGATATAAGGATTATAATTATACTATTTTGATCTAATTAAGAATTCAAATCTAAATTAACAATTAAGAAATTATAAACAACGAATAAATGAATTTAGATCAAAGTAATTTAATAAACCAAAACTGAAATTATGAATAACTAACTACTTTTATTAATCTAATGAAGAATAATAAATGATTCAAATACTAAATTAAAAACAAGATAATAGAAACTAATTAATGGAGTCTAAAACTAGATCTAAAATTATTGGCAAATGGCTAACTAAAAACTACAATGCTTAAGAGCTAAGTCTTCTGTCTGAAAATGGAGGAGACAAGATCCACTTTTTTGTACATGGGCTGAGGAGCCATGTTTTGGGTCGGAAAATCGAGCCCAAATTCTTCAGTCCATAGAGGCCTTTTCTACTGGAGTTTTCTTCAACAGACGTTTCGTCCACTTCTGCTTATTTGATTAGGTCAAGGTTTAGACCATTGGAAAGCTCTTTCCAATATGGTCGTTTTGACATAAGGTAGGCCCAATTCCGAGGTTTAAGTCCAAAGATACGGTCTTCAGAAGTTCTGCTGACTTTTGTGCATTGTTTCCGCCCGCGTTGACTTTGACTTTTCAGCTTTGGCCGGGCTTTAAAAAGGTTTTTTCTCCTTGAATCTTGGTCTTTAATCACAAAACTTCTTAGCAACCAACCATTGCTCCTTTATCTGACAAAAGTGACACATTTCTGCACATAATCGAGTCCAATGCCTGAAATACATAAAAGCACATAATCAGCATTAACTCTTATTTATTACTCGCATAATTGGTCTAAAAGTATTATTGGTAAGAGGTTAAAACTACAGTTTTGGGCTCTTATCAAACCACCCCCAAACAACATTTTGCTTGTCCTTAAGCAAATATGAGAAATTAGAATAAGTGACCAAAAAAATGGAGTTCTAACTAATCTCGTTTCGCCGAGTGTGATTGCATTAACCATATGCAACAAGGCCTTAAACCACTATGAATTCCCTAGTGGACAAGTTATAGCCTTGTGAGAGTTTTCTAGTGAAGGTAAAGGTACTCACAAACTTTATCTATACTACAACGGCTAAGAAATAAAACTATTGTTTCTTTATTTATGCCTCAATTATCTATACATCTCAATTAGCAATGAATACAGAATAATCAAGTCGAAACCTAAAAGCTAATATGTGCATAATAATTAATCATCTATGAATAAATATATATACAATGAGTAATACTATGAAATGCACTAGCAGGTCCGTTTCTGAAAACTCGGAATAGCGTCCTTAAGTAGGTCCTCACATAAATGTCAAGACAAAAACCATTCTGATTTTTTCGCTCAAGTTTCGCTACTCCAGTGCGGAGTAGGCACACTTTACCTTACAATCTCAATGACACACAAGGAAGCCGGAGTCGATTAAACACATCTGCCACTTACTATCACACTAACCTATTTCTAATTGAGCTAGAGGTCTTTATTTGGTGTTACGGGGAATTAGGAGATGGTTTAAGAAGGAAGGAAATGGATATTCAAAAGGACAAGTCTGAGATAATAGAGTCTTCATATTATCTAACTAGAGAAAACCTTGTTTTTTACTTTTGCTTCTACACTTTGTTTCCATCCTTAGCCATATTTTTCTTTTTCTTTGGCTTTTGACTCCTTTGATTCTATTTTTGCAGTTCTAACTCTTTATTTTATTTTATTTTATTTTATTTGGATGGAACTTTCTTTTCTTATTTGAAGCGACTTACAGATTCTTGATTTCAAAGGTCTTTCTCTTTTCTATTCTTCATCTTTATTCTCAGACTCATTCAAAGAATGGGTAGGCTGATTTTTTTATTTATTTTTTTTTTTTGTAAAAGGTTAAAGGATTTGCGGTTTATGAAAGGCTAAAGAAAGGCTCAAAGGGGCGACTAACGGAAAATTATTTCATAAGGTTTGAATTTCTGGCTATATCGATCCAAAGAAGGCCTAAATTCTCGCTTAGGATATGGTATAGTGATCAAGCAAGTTGAAGTGTGATTTCTCTACCCGGATTTTACGTCTCCCTTGTGTCATTTCTCAAATGTTTCACTCATATAAGGTTTTAGGCTATATTCTCATAGGATTTGTAGAATAAGTACTCTAGCCTAGATTTCAGAAACTTACTGCCAAACAATCATAAATACGCATGTAATATATTTATAGATAGATGCAAAGATTATTACCTTCGTATTAACCTAAGTTTCTAAAAACTATTCTAATGCAAAAGCTAACGTGAGACTTCTAGATTATTAAGAGCATAGAGAAAGAAAACAATACCAATGTTCCTAAGTGTATAGCATAAAATTTTTATTTATATTTTTGAATTTTTAGAATTTTTACTAGAAAACAAGTGCATATTGTACATATCTATATCCTAACAGATGCCTTAATTACATGTGTTTCTATGCCACCCCCAAACAAGAAGCATGTTTTGTCCTCAAAGTATTGAAATAAAAAGGGTAGAAAAATACTATGGAAACGCGTGAAATTCTGGAACATCTACAAAACAAGGTTAAAACATACTAATATAAAAAATAAAAATTGACGCAACTCTATAGGAGTTCCACCCGTTATGGGGTTAACAAGAATTAAATTGTTTGGGACATAAGCAGACACTAACTTAAATAAAAACTTACCTTAACTCCAGCGTTTAAGCATCATCATTATCCTTTTCAAAGAAATGAGGGTCCTTCGCTGTCCTGCCATGCCATGATAATTTGCCAGGCTTCACTCCATTTATCATCGATCTACAATCGCTAACATGTTTAGCGCCACTTGGTCGGATGGGGTGTAGGGGCAACCCAATGAGGTTGCACCTGCCATCCTAGCCAAGTCATAGAACGGAAAGATCGAATAATACAATTGGTTGGTCTCACAATGTCGACCCCAACCCAATCCGTGAAACGGGCACAAAAAACATGGAAGAAACATAGCATAATGCGACAAACTAAAATAGGCATAAGAAGGTACTTATGCCTCATACTCTGGGGTCATGCTAAACTAGACATTAATGTCTTGGGAAGGTCATATAGCAGGCGTCCCTAAGCTAGAGCAAGGAAAACATCGCAAGTGGCGTCATTCGCAGAAGAAAAATGCTACTCCCCTAATATGTTTAACATGATAAAGAACATGACCGTGCCCACATTAAGGGACAAGCTGCCAAGGGCTACGTTATATGTCCTTTGGTCCTCTACACGAAAAATGTCGGCCCCATAATTCTCATGCAAAAGCTCATAGTTGTAGGCAGAGAAATTATCAACTATGTAGCCCCATGGGTCTTGAATCTCAGCAGGCATAGGAATTTCAACAACAAAAGCCAACAAGAACTTGGTTATTTCCATTGTTTCGTCATCAATGTTGATGGACATCCGATAAAAGAATTTACAATGGTCATAAAAATACAAGGTAAGTGCAGGAGAGTAAAGTTCATCAAAACTTATCATTAAAGATTGTCATCCTGCTTGTATGATTATTTCGCGAAACCACGCACCATAGGTGTCACTTTGGAACAAGTATTCAAAAGACTGTTCCAGTATGATACGAGGTGATGTCATCACAAAACTACTCTCTAGAACAGCTACAAAACAATCCTGGAACAACCCACAAAAAATTGGAATTTTTCGTGCCTACAGATGTCAGAGCGCGGGGGGCGCTCAAACTTTGCCTTGGTAGGGCGCGGGGAGCGCTCTGGCTATGATCGAGTTCCAGGCACTTAGGCACAGGGCGCGCTCACTTTTTTCCTGGAATGGGTGCAGGATGCGCTCTGGCTACGATCAAGTGTTTTGAGCGCAGGGTGCGCTCGAATTTGGTCTAGTGAGGGCGCGGGGTGCGCTCAAGTCTGAATGGAGTAACAAGCAGTTCAAGCGCAGGGTGCACTCATTGAGGCGCTGGGCACGCTTCGTATACCTGGGGTGCTGAAGTGAAGAATAAAAGAGGAAAAATTGGGAGTGAAAGGTGAGAGATTAAAGTGAGAAGTAGTGTGGGTTGTGAGTGTAGAATGAAGGAAGTTTATATAGGTTTTTAGTTTTTAAAATGAATCGACAAGTTGCCATAAAGGTTTAAGGCAGTTGCCGGAAACAAAATATTTTCAAAACCTAAAACGGAAACAACCCATATTCATTATTCTAAAACAAACCTAATATATTTTAGATTGAATTTAGAATAGTAACTTCCTAACTCATTAAAATTTCATCCTACCACAATATCTAATCATAGGCATGCCAATATCAGCAACATTCCCAACAATCATCGCAAAATTACTCCTAAAATTGTGGATCATATAAAAACCATGCTAAAAGAAATAATACCACCCCTAAACAATTCGGGAAGGTGGGATTAACACAAAAATCAACGCATAATTTAAAAAGAACCACATTAAATTCAAATTCAAATTCAAATACAATTAACTACTGAATACAAATTTAACTATTGATTTCAAAATTAACATCTGAACTAATAAAAACAATAAAAACAACATCAATCAATAAATTCCCTAAACCACGCGCTACTGGTTGAAAATGGAACATGAGTAGAAGATGGGTCCTGAGATCCCAATGGGCTCGAGCCATCCGGCCTTCGGTGACGACGATCGTGCCTCACAGACGCCTCTTCAGAAGAAGAACCCCCGTGGGGTGGGAAGCGTTCAAGCATTGCTTCTCGAAACTTGCACTGTGCTTCCATCTCTGCCTTCATCTCTTCCCAACGGTCATCCTCGCGCTGGGCACGAGTCTCATAGTTATGATTTTTGGTAGTCTTCCGAGTTCGAAGATCTTCACAAATAGTATTAAGAAAACGCATGTCACGATAAAGCACTGACATACATTCTACATCAGAAGTACATCTCTCCATGGCATCGGCATCAAAACATGTCGTGTCCTCCTCATCATTCGACTCAGTTTCTTCCACTACCCTCTCTCCAGGCAACCTCCAAACCTTCTAAATATAGTCCGTATAAGCTATGGCATTCGTATGCAACTTAATCATAGTACGCTTAGTTCTAGGAACAACTCTAAAATTCTTCATGATCTTAGTGATCAATACAGGGAAAGGTGCAATAGTTCTTCCAACTCCTCTAATCATATTTAATATAAAATCGAGGATGCAGAATTTATACATCTTCCCCTACAAAATCCAGAGAATGTGCAGACAGTTCAGACCGATGTCACTGAACTTCTCTTTCCCGATGATGTTCTTACCAACCCACTGAGCTACAGCCACCTGGTTGGTTCTCAATGACCGTTATCGGACGCAATGCGAGGCCGTATTGTACTCTCCCTCTAACATAATGTCTTTCATCAATGCGGGAACTCCAGCATATTGGGATTCCTGCAAGGTGGCTTCGAGATGGCGTTGTGGTGTAACGCCTAAAATATAAGCCAACACATCTCTACCAACTTCGCTCCTCGTCCTATTCACCATCACAAAAATTCTCCGACCTTCCAACTCCCTTTTCATTTAGAATTGTTGGACCAAATCATCGTGATAAAAGTCGTTCGTCGTATACCATAACTCTTTCCACTGCCGGTGAATCATCTCGTCACTACGGCGCAAAGTGGTCGATAGTAAACGCTTGTTCCGACAAAATTTGTCCTTTTTAAGCCATTGAAGTTTGGAAACGATTTGTGGGATGAAGACAATGTAGGGAACGAGTTTGAATCCAAACTCACTAAGAAAAAATGGGAGGTGGCGCGGTGGCTTGAGTTTTTTTTTTGAAATTTTTACTGTTTTGGTGGTTGAAATTGTTGGAGATGGTGGTGGAGGTGTTGTGGATAGTGTTTGGGGTGGGGGAATCCTAACTTGCGTGGTAGTATTTAGGTTTTCATTTTTTTTTTTTTTTTTTTTAGGGTTTGGATATTTTAATGGAGGAAGTGAAACAAACTCGCGATTTGTTTTGGTGAAGAAGGAGGCGTGCGCGTGCTGCGCACGTGCGTGCTTTGGGCCCAAGCCCAAATCGTTTCTTTTTTCCGCAACTTCAAACTAAAATTTCCGCTTCATTACCGTTCCAATTTTTGCGAATGAGATATGGAAACGATCAGGAAAGAATTTCCAATCCAATGATCCATAAAACATACTATTCAAACTGTGGGTGACATATAAGAAAATGGAAAACACCTCGATGTGCGTGCATAACGTAAGTTATGCAAACAAATGAAATCTAAATTCATAGATAATGTAACCCCAAATCAAAATATACTTAATCGGCATAAACAACACAAATGGAAAGTTTAGCAATCACAGATGGAAAGACCGACACCCCACCCCTAAACAAATTTTAGACAACAGAGTTTAGAAAATTTATTTTAAACATGAGTCTTTTAAAGTCAGATTTCCGAGACTTCCTAGATTACTATTTTTATGATTTTATTATATATATTTTTTATGAATATGATTTAATATAAGAAAAATAATAAAACAATAAATGCATAATTCACACCATAGAGGAACATGACTCAAAAACTGAGAAAACATGCAAGAGTAGAATACATGAATTATGTTAACCGTGGACTTAGGATCCGGTACTTACAGCCACACACTCTATAGAGAGGGCCCGGTTACCTAAATGGTGCACTAACCAATATATGGAAGTGTAAGAAAGTACACCAAACAACAAAATGAGCCGTTCATAGTCAAATACTCGAGACTATAACAAATAAATGGATATATATATATAAATAAATGGATATATATATATATATATATATATATATATATATATATACCCTGCAGTTTTCGATATATCAACAACCTAAAGAGTTGTGGGTCTTTCCATAAATAAATAACATGGAATGTACCCCCAAATAGGAGCAAGCACCAAGATTTTCTACGACGTAACTTAGTGAAATGAAAGCGAAGTCTGATAGATCTAGAACGTAACCGAGCATGCACCTTCTTCTTCATTTTGAACGAGAGGGTGTCCAAGTGAATGATTGTGTGAAACTGGATTTTTGTGGAATATATGGTGGATATGGATGAATTTTAGAAGTAAGGAATGGAAGAAATGAGAATGTAGGTTTAGTACAAAACTCATTTATGGTGTAAGTAGAAACTGTCTCAATTTTGAAAATGAATGTGTCAAGTGCTTTTCCCTTGGGAGTTATTTCTGTAGTAGGAGGATTTAGAAAATCATTAAACATAGAAGAAGCAAGAGGATCAAGCGCAAACTCAAGGTTCCTTTGAAAAGGTGGATGGCGGGGAACATTGATGGAAGGTGAATGAGTAATAGGATGATATGAGGTAGGTAAATGGCGCTCACCTAATGCTCTCAATTATAGATCATCAGAATCTTTTAAATATGCAAAACATTTCTCAATAGTTGGGTTAGAAGAATCACTAGGATAGAGAGTGAAAAATTCTTTTTCTGTCATAGTGTCGAGGGATGAATGGATGTTGATAAGTAGGGACTCGCGAGGTGGCAAAGAAGAGTTGCAAAAGAGTTGAAGGAAATCTTCCTCAATTTCATCTATGTCTAGGGAGTCCTTGTCGAAATTAGAACTTCCGAAGGAAAGGAATTTGTGCATCTGATCATCCAGAAACGTAGTTTTGAAATAATCTTGAGCTAAGCTCTCGATCATGCTAACCTCTCCATCCAAAGTCGTATCTAGGAACTGTTTCGTCATTTTAAAAACATTTACCTCAACAGAAAGATGGCCAAAGGACAAATACATCGAACCATCGCGGCAGTTTATGAGCGCGTTAGCAGTAGCCAAGAAAGGACACCCTAAAATGATCAGAACAGAGTCGTTGGTGACTTCTGTATCGAGGATAACAAAATCAGCAGGATAGTAGAAATCCTGAACCTTAACAAACACGTTTTCAACCACACCCTTTGGATACTTAATCGACCGATCAGCTAATTGCGACGTCATTTTAGTAGGTTGCATCTCTTGTAGACCTATTTGTTTGTATATATAATACGGGAGTAAGTTAACACTCACCCCCGGTCTAATAAGGTGGTCTCCATGTGGGAATCTCCTAAGGTGCATAGTACAGTTGAACGACCAGGGTCCTTGTACTTAACGATTCCATTATGTTATGATAAAGTTGGAAACTATTCAGTTAGAAAGGCGTCTTAAGGAATATTTGTCTTACGCCTAGTAGTGCACAACTCTTTAAGAAACTTAGCGTGGTGAGGTAACTTTTTAATTGCTTCAAGAAAGGGTAGGTTTATCGTTAGATTTTTGAAAACTTCCCTAATCTCGTCAAAGTTTGTATCCTTGTTTAGCATTGCTAATCTCTGGGGAAACGGTGGTTTTTCTCTATATTTAGCATATGGATCAACTGGATGTCTAATCTTAGCTTTCTGTTTCTTAGGTTGTGGTTTAACTAATACCTCTATAGTGGTAGACTCTTCAGTTTCTATTTCGGTATCTAGTTCAATATCCGGTGTATGTACTACTGGTCTATAGGCATAGTTACTTTGGAGAGTGGTGATAGCATTTAGCTCACCTATGTTTGCATTTTCCGTACTAGTATTACCGTTTACCTCAAAGGCTGTGTTTGTTGTTTTAGGATTAGGTATCATTTGACCTGGAAATACACCTTTTGGTTTTACTTTTACTTGTGCTAACTGCTGTACGGAAAGTTGGATGGCTTGTAAAATCTGTTGTTAGGTTTGTATAAAGGCGTCGAAACGATCCGGTTGTGGAGGAGTGTTAGCTATAGGTTGTGTGACAGGATTTATGTCACGTTGATTATTAATGGGTGGATTTTGATAGTTATTATTTATCAGAACGATACCTCTGTTAGCATTATAATTATTATTGTTATAATTATTATAATTCCCTTGTCCTTGTCCTGGACTCGGTGGAGCTTGGTTGTAATTGTTTGTTAGCCTAACATTTTGGTTATTAAACCTTGGAGGTTGTTGATTATTTCCCCAACTGAAGTTGGGGTTTTGTCGCCAAGGTGCGTTAGGAATAAGATAACTATTAATTGAGCAAATGTTATCTTGTTGTGATGTTTGTTGTTCATACGCGAGGGGACAATAAGAGTCGGGATGCTCGGGACTCAAACAGAAATTACATGGATTGGAGTTGACATTCATGCGGGAATAGGCTTTTGTTGAATAGAGATATCCTCTACCTTTTTAGTTAGAGATTCGATTAAAGTTTTTAGTTCAGGAACATGTTTAATCTCAAACATACCGGCGGCCTTAACTGTTGTAGAAGAACTAGCAGAACGGGAGATATCGTCACTAGCCCTCTGAGGCTCCTTTACTGAGGAAACTACACCCATTCATTATGTCAAGCACCTCTTTGTGGTGGTGTAACAGTCCCTTGAAAAAGGCACGAACTAACGTGTCTTTCGCGAGGTTATGGTGTGGACACTCTACAAGAAGATCGGTGAAATGATTCCAAGCCTCTGAAAATGATTCATGAGGATTCTTTTAAAAAACAAACTTGGAAAGCATTTCATCTGTCTTCAGTGGTGGGTAAAAATGTTCCATGAATAGTTAAACAAGTTTGGCCCTTGAGTCCACAGAATTAGGCGTTTGGGCAGTTAACCAAGATGCCGCCTTATCGGCTAAGGTAAAAGGAAACACCCTCAGTTTAATTTGTTCAGCACCAACCGTAAGATGGTGGAATGTAGTAAGGACTTGTTCAATCCTACGCATGTGCTGATAAGGTTTTTCATGGTCTAACCTATGAAAAATGGGTAACAAATTAAATATATTTGGGGGGATTTGAGAATCCCCCCTGGGTCTGCAAGAACGATGCAAGATTTTGGGCTATCGTTCAAGGCTTTTTAAAAGTCAGAGAGAGGTGACTCTCTTTCTTTAGCCATTATATCAGGTGTAGTGTGTGGTATGCTAGCTAGAGGTGTAGTGAGTGGTATACTAGAAAGGCATGTTTGTTGATATTGCCGGTTGATTACGTTAGGCGATTTTCTTCTACCTGACCTTAATCTCATGCAAGGTTAAGACCAATCTTAACTAAACATGACAACACTCAACCCAATCCTGATATTCTAGTATAAACCTCTAACAGGAGATGCGAGGAGCAAAAGAGATAAGTACATGAATGCCTCCTTGCTTCGCTTATTAATAACGTCTTGTATACCCGAGCTCAGTGTGTGTAACAAGTTAGATACACTGAATAACTTGAAGTAATGGAAATTTGAACTAACCTGTGGAAATCGGGCGGTTCGGAAGAGGGCGCGGGGTGCGCTCTGAAGTAGCCTAGGATGGGAGCGGGCTGCGCTCGTGTCTGACTCGAGGTCCAGGCACTTTAGGCACGGGGTGTGCTTTGGTTAAGCCGTGGGAGGGTGCAGGGTGCACTCGTGCCTTAGCTGATGTCCAGGCACTTCAGCGCGTAGTGCGCGTTGATTTTGTCTAGGATGGGTGCGGGGTGCGCTTGTGCCGTAGCTGATGTCCAGGCACTTCAACGCGGGGTGCGCTCCACTTTTAGCCTACAAGGGCACGGGGTGCGCTCAATGTATTCCTACAAAAAAAAATCAATTTCGAAGCAAACAACCACAGTTAGAATCAAACTAGGGTGGGTGGGTTTAATGGGACTTCGGGAAAACTAACAATACTAACAAAAATAATTCTAAAGGGAACTAAGATGGCAGCGGTGCCATTTGATAAAAAGTAAAATGATAGTTTTACCTACGAATAAGCGATTAAACTCAACACAAGTAAAACTACAACTATTTACGCTTGGTTATCAAAGCTTTTCTACACTCTTGATGCTATTGCACTAAATGGAGTAGAGAATTCATTCCACTCCAACTTCTTCAGAATTCAATGCTAACTAAGATTATCGATTCTACCAAAGTCGTGAGAGTAATGATGGAAATTATACTATGTTAACAATGATTGAAATGACATAGTTTAAATGTTCTAAATACTACGGTGGCAATTCAAATACTAAGGTTTGAATCTAGATAAAGGATTAGGGGAATTTGATTCCACCTTGAATTCAACTTAATAAACTAGCATAGATTGTTGTAATCCAATTCTTCCGTTCTTACGATATGAATTGGTCGTTCTAATCCCTAATCACTCATGGCAATCTCTACCGAATAATGACTAGCATGTGAGGAAGTTCAACTCATTCTCATGGCGAATCAACTACCTTCTAGAGTGGAATAGAATCTTATAACTATTTCTACACTATACAATCAAGTTTTCATCAAGGCTTCCTTAAACCCCTCTCTAATGGAGGTTTAGCCTTGATTCATAAATTAAACTATCATTTCTATATGAATTTGAGCAAGACATGATATAAGGATTATAAATATTGATCTAATCAAGAATTCAAATCTAAATTAACAACTAGGAAATGATTAACAACGAATAAATGAATTTATATCTAAGTAATTTAATAAACCAAAACTGAAATTATAAATAACTAACTACTTTTATTAATCTAATGAAGAATTATAAATGATTCAAATACTAAATTAAAAACAAGGTAATAGAAACTAATTAATGGAGTATAAAACTAGATCTAAAATTATTGGCTAATGGCTAACTAAAAACTACAATGCTTAAGAGCTAAGTCTTGTGTCTTGAAATGGATGAGATAAGATCCACTTTTACATGCATGGGCTGAGGAGCCATGTTTTGGGCCGGAAAATCGAGCCCAAAACCTAATTTCTTCAGTCCACAGAGGCCTTTTCAGTTGGATTTTGCTCCAACAGACTTTTCATACACTTTTGCTCCTTTGATTAGGTCAAGGTTTGGACCATTGGAAATCTCTTTCCAATGCAGTCGTTTTGACATAAGGTAGGCCCAATTCTGAGGTCTGAGTCCGAAGATACGGTCTTCGGAAGTTCTGTTGACTTTTGTGCATTGTTTCTGCCTGCATTGACTTTGACTTTTCAGCTTTGACGGGGATTTAAAAAGATTTTTTCTCCTTGAATCTTGGCCTTTAATCATAGAACTTCTTAGCAAACAACCCTTGCTCCTTTATCTGGCAAAAGTAACACATTTCTGCACATAATCGACTCTAATGCCTGAAATACATAAAAGCACGTAATAATCAGCATTAACTCTTATTTATTACTCGCATAATTGGTCTAAAAGTATTATTGTTAAGGGGTTAAAACTACAGTTTTGGGCCCTTATCAGGAGCCCATAAACGTAACACGTAATTTGGGATTAGGGCGATAGTGCAACAATGCCCTTTAGTGGAATAAGTCATTTGTGGATGGACTTGGGTCGTGTATTCCTGGGTGAACATGGGAAGCCCAAGCCCGTCGTGAGGCCCAACCCTAATTTCTCCTCATGGTCCCTGTTGTAGCCTATAAATAGAAACCTATTTCTTTAGTCGTTTTTTTTCTCAATTGTTTTTGAAAAAAAAGTAGATCTAAAAATCGGTTCCAAACTTTGTGAGTGAGAGAGGCCAAGAGAGAAAGCAGAGGTTGGAAGATCGTTGCCCACACAACATCCACTCTGTGCATAGGAATACAACAGAAGATCAAGAGGTTGCTGATTCTGGATTCTCAGAGTTATCACAGCTGATCTACAGGTATGTTTTCCAATCAAAATCATGAACCCCATTAATTCCGCTGCGCATGGTTTTCACGGTTTGTAGAAATTTACATTCTGAAATAATGGTTCCTACAATAGCTTTTTTACCTATACCACGGACTGTCCGTGACATTAGAGCCTTCTTAGGCCATGCAGGTTTTTATAGATGTTTTATTAAGGATTTTTCCAAATTAGCTAGTCCTTTAACTAATCTGCTTTTAAAAGATGCTATATTTGATTTTAATTATGACTGCAAACAAGCTTTTGAAACTTTAAAAGCCACTTTAACATTTGCACCGATTATACAACCTCTCGATTGGTCTAAACCTTTCGAGCTTATGTGCGACGCTAGCGATTATGTTGTTGGTGGTGTGTTAGGACAAAAACTAGATTATAAGTCGACTGTAATTTATTATGCTAGTAAAACTTTAAATGATGCTCAACACAATTACACTACTACTTAAAAGGAATTTTTAGTTGTGGTTTATGCTTTAGATAAGTTCCGCCCTTATTTGGTTGGTTCAAAGACCTTAGTCTACACTAACCATGCATGCAACTCTTAGGTACCTTCTCACCAAGAAAGATGTTAAATAGAGATTGATCCGATGGATTCTTCTCCTACAAGAGTTTACCCTAGAAATTAAGGATAAACGAGGGGTAGAAAATGTGGTTACTGATCACTTATCTAGACTTACCAATGACAGTAATACTTATTCAGAGTCAATACCTTATTCTTTTCCTGATAAGCATCTTTATGCTATTTTTTCTGCACCATGGTATGTCGACATTGTAAACTACTTAGCTTTTGATATTATTCCTGGTATTTGGTCCAGAAATGAACGTAAGAAGTTTATGGCCAGAGTTAAGTTATACTACTGGGATGAGCCCTACCTTTTTAAGTATTGTGCGGATCATATTATTAGTCGTTGTATTCCCCAGTGGGAATAGTATGAGGTTTTATCCTTCTGCCATGACAAAGAGTGTGGTGGCCATTTTAGTAGTATGAAAACGGCAACTAAGGTTCTTCAATGTGGTTTTTATTGGCTACCATTTTTAAAGATGCCCAAGTTCATTGCAAGACGTGTGTTCGTTACCAACAACTTGGGCGTATTACTAAACATAATATGATGCCATTAAACCCATTTTGGTGTTATAAATCAATGTCTAGGGCATTAATTTCATGGGTCCTTTTCTTGTTTCCCACGGTTTTGTTTATATTCTTGTTGTCGTGGACTATGTTTCCAAATGGATAGAGGTCATGGCTTGCCGTAGCAATGACCATAAGTCAATTGTGTATTTTGTTAAGGAATACATTTTCTATTTGTTTGACATTCTTAAAGCCATCATCACTGATGGGGGAACGCATTTTTGCAATAGAGTTATTGCTTCTTTAGTTAAAAAGTATGGAGTTACCCACAAGGTGGCAACTCCTTATCATCTACAAACTAGTGGCCAGGTAGAAGTCTCTAATAGGGAAATAAAGAAAATATTAGAAACAATAGTAAATCCTGATAGGAAAGATTGGTCTAAGCGTCTTACTGATGCCTTATGGCCATATCAGGTTGCTTTTAAAACTCCTATAGGTATGTCTCCCTTTAGACTTGTGTTTGGAAAACCTTGCCACTTGCCCATTGAATTAGAGCATCATGCTATGTTTGCTATAAAAAGCCTTAACTTCAATTATGATGAGGCAGGTGTCAGGCGCAAATTGCAATTAAATGAGCTTGAAGAAATCTATTGCGATTCTTACGATCTCGCGAAAGATTATAAAGCTAACATGAAACGTGTTCATGATAAACAAATTTTGCGTAAAAAGTTTGTGGTTGGTCAAAAGGTTTTGCTTTACAACTCATGTTTGCACATTTTCCCTGGAAAATTATAAACACATTAGTCTGGTCCTTTTATGGTTACTGAAGTCACCCCTTACGGGGCAATCACCTTGTTAAATCCTAAGGACAACAGTACCTTTAATGGCCAACGATTAAAATATTTTCACGAGTTAATGTCCCCAGATGTGGAGGATGTCTTTTTACAAGACCCTGTCTATGAGGACTAACCTTTGTTGTTGGTGTACTTCCTTTCATTTCCATATTTTGGTGAGTGCACCATTTAGGTAACCGGGCCCTCCCCTTGGAGTGTGTGGTTGTATGTACCGGATCCTAAATCCACGTCTGACATAATTCATGTTTTCCACTCTTTCATGTTTTCTCGGTTTTTTAGTCATGTTTCTCTATGGTGTTAATTATGTCTTTGTTGCTTTATTGTTTTCCTTTATACTAAAACTTATTCATAAAAAATAGAAAATGTTAAAACCATATAAAATTATAATCTAACAAGTCTCGGGAATCTTGTTCTAAACCATGTTTTCAAAATTTGTTTGGGGGTGGGGTGTTGGTCTTTCCATTCTTGTTCGCTCAACTTCCTATTCTTGTTATTTATGTCATTTAGTCATATTTTGATTCGGTTTGACACATCTATGAATTTAGATTCCTTTTGCTCACATAACTTATGTTATGCACACACTTCGAGGCATTTTCCATTTTCCTACATGTCAACCACGGTTAGATTCAAGTTTTTTTATAGATCATTGGATTGTACTCTCTTTGGTGATTGTTTTCATAGCTCATTCACAAAAATCAGACCGTTAACGAATCGGAAATTTTAGTTTTAATTTTACGAGGCATAGGATGGAATTGGTATTTCCGAATTTGTTCTGGGCTTGGACCCAATAGGTTAAACCCCACGCGTTTAAAACCCTTCGTGTTCTTCATCTTCTCCATGCCTCCAAGAACAGTTTGAACCATTAAAAAAAAATCCAAAAATCCACTGCGACCCACTCCAATTTGTTTCAATAGAGTTTCAATTAGAACTCTTCCCCAACTTGCATTCCACCCAAATTCAAATTTCAAACCCCAATGGCTACCCAAAACTGAAAAATTCTTCCTAAACAAGCTTTTATTTCTAAACAATTTTCACCCTTTTATGATACTCAGATGATTAGTAGGAGGTGGAAAGGGTTGTGGTATTCGGTGAATGATTTTTATCACACCGATTTGGTGTTGAATTTCTATAAGAAGAGGGAGATTGAGGATAGGAAGATTTTTGTGAAGGTGAATGGTATGAGGAGAGAAGTGTGTACAGCTATGTTGTATAGGATTCTGGGCGTTGAGGCAAGACACAACCTCGTAATCACAATGCAGGAATCACAGTGGGGTGGGATCGAGGCATTGATGAAAAAGACTATATTGGAAGGACAGTACAATGCGAAATCATGTGTTCGACAGTCATCTATGAGAACTAACCAGCTGGTTTTAGCTTAGTGGCTTGGTAAGAACATCATTGACACCTCGAAAGTCAGTGATATTGGCTTGTCTTGTCTACACGTTCTCCGGGTCCTTCAGGAGAAGAGGTATGAGGTTTGCATCCTCGACTTTTTGATTGCTGAGCTTAGAAGCGTTGGAATATATACTGCACCCTTCCCTATTTTAATTACTAAGATCATGCTACATTTTGGAACTGTTCTGAAAACTCAGCGGATTATGTTGAAGTTGCATGCAAATGCAAAGATTTATAAAGATTATATTCAGAGGAAGTGGAAATTGCCTGAGGATAGGGGTGTTAAGACTGAGTCGAGTGATGATGATGAGGAATACACGACATGTTTTGAGGCCGATGCCTTGGAAAAGGCTACTTCTAATATAGAATGCATGGCATTGCTTCATTGTGGCCTGCGTTCTCTTAATACCATTTGTGAGGATCTGTGGACTAGGTAGGTTAACATCCATCAGAATTTTAAAGAGCTCAGTGCTAGTTACCGGGAGCTCTAGGCTAACATGGAGACCCTAGTCCAGCGTGAGGATGAGCGTTGGGGAAACATGAATGCATTTATGGACCAACAACGCCGATTCCAAGTAGAAGTTCTACAACGCTTGCCACCTGATGGGGGTTCTTCTTCGGATACCTTTGTAAGGCATGAGTGTCGTCGGCACAAGACGGATAACTCTGGCCCATTATCGTCGCGTGGCTAGTTTTTGTTTGTATTTTTGTTGTGTTAAGACTTGTTTTAATTTCTTGTTTTTCATAGATTTTGTTTCCGAATTGTTAGTTAAGTAGTTAATATTTGGATTCTGTAATTGTTATTTTATTTTAATCTAATTTGAAGTTATTTTGGTTCCGGCATATGCTATGTATTGTATCGTGAATCCACCCTTTCAACTTGTTTGGGGTTGAATTATTTCTTTAGAAATGCCTATAATCATATCCACATATTTTTTGTCGAATTATAATCATCTGCTTGATAATGATTGAATTATGTGAGAATGTTGCTATTTTGGTGTCGCAATTAGAAAGTGTTGTTTGGTGCAACCTCAAGGAGTCATAACTAAAAGATTGCTATTTTAATTCTAGCCAAAAAGCTATTGGTTTGGTTTTGGAGCATGCCTCTTGTCTAGTTCTATTTTTGGTTTTAGAAATATCTTTTTCCATCATGTTACCTTAACTAGTTGGGAAGCTTGTGGAACTTAGAAACTAGTCCTCTATAAATCCTTGGTGCACTCTTAACTTCACATTACACCTCTCACTTTGCATCTCTCACTTTGCCTTTGAATTTTTCACTTCATAGCACTCATCATACTCGGAGCGCGCACGCCCTCTGTTTTGCCTATACTCAGAGCGTGCGCACCCTAAAATCACTATACATCGAGCAAGGCAAGAGCGCGCCCGCGCCCTTCCGTAGACAAAGTTGAGCACACCCACACCCTTCACCTCTGCAGCCACTTTCAGTTCTGATTTTTTTAGGTTCTTCCGAGGTTGCTTCCAGCAGTTCTAGAGTGTGTTAGTGATATGAAGTCTCCTCAGATCATACTGGAGATGTCATTCGAAGATTTGTTCGCAAATGACATGTATGGATCTTGGTTCCGCAACGTGATTATACAGGCAGGATGGCAGCCTCTAATTGGTGGAGGCTACAACCTAATTGGGTTACCCCTTACACCCCATCTGACCAAGTGGCGCTTGACCGGTTAACAATTGTAGACAATAAATGGCGTGAGGCCTGGCAAATTATCATGGTGTGGCAGGATGCCGAGGAACCTCAATTCTTTATTGAGGAGAAGGACGACGAGTAAATACGGGATATGAGGTAAGTTTGTTTTATTTTTGTTAGTGTCTACTTATGTCCCAAGCAAGTTAATTCTTGTTAACCCCATAACGGGTGGAACTCATATAGAGTTCCATCTGTTTTTATTTATCTATATTAGTATCTTTTAAAGTTATTTTCCAAGTGTTCTTCAATTTTCTTGCATTTCCATGGTATTTCCTACCCTTCTTATTTTAATACTTTGAGGACAAAGCATGTTCTTGTTTGAGGGTGGCATAGAAACACGCGTAAATTAAGGCACCTATTAGGATAATACATACATAATATGCACTTGTTTTATAGTAAAAAAAATTAAAATATAAATAAATAGTTTATGCTATACACTTAGGAGTATTGGTATTGTTTCTTTCTCCATGATGATATTAGTCTAGATATTTCACATTAACTTTTATATTATGATAGTTTTTAGAAATTTAGGTTAATATATAGGTAATGATCATTGCATCTTTCTATAAATATATTACATGAGTATTTATGATTGTTTGGCAGTAAGTTTCTAAAATCTAGGCTAGAGTACTTATTCTACAAATTCTATGAGAATATAGCCTAAAGTCTTATATGAGTGAAATATTTGAGAAATGACACAAGGGAGAAGTAAATTCCAAATAAATAAATCACACGTCCACTTGCTTTATCACTATATGATATCATAAGCGAGAATTTAGGCCATTTTTGGATCGATATAGCCAAAAATTCAAACCTATATGAAATAATTTTCCGTTAGTCGCCCCTCTGAGCCTTTCTTTAGCCTTTCATAAACCACAAATCTTTTACCCTTTTACAAAACAAAATAAAATTAAAATTAGCCTACCCATCTTTGAATGAGTTTGAGAATAGAGATGAAATGAAGAATAGGAAAGCGAAAGATCTGTGAAACCAAGAATTTGTTAGTTGCTTCAAGTAAGAAAAGAAATTTCTATCCAAAGAAAATAAAAAAAATAAAAAATAAAAAATAAAAAGTTAAAACTCCAAAAACAGAATCAAAGAAGTCAAAAGCCAAAAGAAAAAGCAAAAAAATGGCTAAGGATGGAAACAAAGTGTAGAAGCAAATTAAAGAACAAGGTTTTCTCTAATTACATAATATGAAGACTCTATTATCTCAGACTTATCCTTTTTGAATATTCATTTCCTTCATTCTAAACCATCACCTAATCCCCGTAACACCTAATAAAGACTTCTAGCTCAATTAGGAATAGGTTAGTGTGATAGTAAGTGGCAGATGTGTTTGATCGACTTCAGCTTTCTTGTGTGTGATTGAGATTGTAAGGTAAAGTGTGCCCGCTACACACTGGAGTGAGCGAAACTTGAGTGGAAAAATCAGAGTGGTTTCTGTCTTGACATATATATGAGGACCTACTTAAGGACGCTATTCCAAAGTTTTAGAAACGGACCTATTATTGCATTTCATAGCATAGTTCATTGTCTATATATTTATTCGTAGACGATTGATTATTATGCACGTATTAGCTTAAATTTTGACTTGATTATTCTGTATTCATTGCTAGTGAAATGTATAGATATCTAAGAATAAAGTAGGAAACAATAATTTTATTTCTTAGTCGTTGTTGTATAGATGAAGTTTGTGAGTACCTTCTCTGGAAAACTCTCACGAGGTTATAACTCGTCCACTAGGGAATTCCTAGTGGTTTAAGGCCTTGTTGCATATGGTCAATGCAATCGCACTTAGCGAAACGAGATTAGTTAGAACTCCATTTTTGGTCACTTATTTTAATTTCTCATATTTGCTTGAGGACAAGCAAAATGCTGTTTGGGGGTGGTTTGATAAGAGCCCAAAACTGTAGTTTTAACCCCTTAATAATATTACATTTAGACCAATTATGCGAGTAATAAATAAGAGTTAATGTTGATTATGTGTTTTTATGTATTTCAGGCATTGGAGTCGATTATGTGCAGAAATGTGTCACTTTTGCCAGATAAAGGAGCAAGGGTTGGTTGCTAAGAAGTTTTGTGATTAGGCCAAGATTCAAGGAGAAAAAGTCTTTTTAAAGCCCGGTCAAAGCTAAAAAGTCAAAGTCAATGCGGGCAGAAATAGAGTAGAAAAGTCAACAAACCTTCCGCAGACCGTATCTTTGGACTGGTACCTCGCAATTGGGCCTATTATATGTCAAAACGACCTGATCGGAAAGAGTTTTCTAATGGTCTAGGCCTTGACCCAATCGGAGGAGCAAAATTAGATGAAAAGGCTATTGCAGTAATTTCCAACAAAGAAACCCTTTTTGGACTTATGTAATTAGGATTTGGGATTGATTTAAAGTCCTAAAACATGGCTCCAAAGCCCATGCACGAAAATGTAAACCTAGCATCTCTTATATAAAATGGACTAAGGCATAGACTTAGATATACTTAGACTTAGATAGAGATTAATTAATTAGAGATAGATAGTTAGAACTTAGACTTAGTTATTAGTTTAAACTTAAGTTATTTATTGTTCTTCAGTATTCATTAGATTAATAAAAGAAAGGTTGTTCTTCATTATGTTTTCTTCTTATATATATGTTTATGATAGTCTAATGACTTCTAGCTAAACCTCTATTAGAAGGGTTTGATGAAGCTTGATGAAAACTTGATGTGTTAGTTAAGATTATTGCTTTCAAGAGTTTCACTCTAGTAGGATAGTTGATTCGCCATGAGAATGGGTTGGACTTCCTCACATGCTAATTATTAATTGGTAGAGATTGTCATGAGTAATTAGGGATTAAACACTTAATCTTATTTGATTAGGATTACAATAATCACAACTAGCATATTAGGAATACATCAAGTGGATTCAAATTCCCCTAATCCCTTCTCTATATTTACATTTCAATATTCATTTATCATAGTATAAGTTAAACATCTTATTTAAGTTCAATTGCCATAGTAGTATAATTTCAAATCATTACTCTCAACTGTTTTGTTAGTATCGATTAAATTAACGAAAACTTACGTTTAAAGGACTAGGAGTGGAACGAATTCTGTACTCCATTTATTGCATGATTCACGAGAGTAGAACTTTGATAGTTTAGAGTAAATTATTATTCTTTACTTCTGTTTAAGTTTAATTAGTTAAGTAGGAGTAAAGGATAATTTCTACTTTTATCAATCTCTTTTCCATCTAATTCCGTCCAATTTCACTGACGGTTTCTCTAACGGCGTTAGTGATTTCCCATCCAATTCCGTCCAATTTCACTAACGGTTTCGCTAACGGCGTTAGCGAGCTCACGTTAACGTTTTTTTTTTTTTTTTGTTATAATCTTTAATCAATCTTAAAAATTTACGTGAATAGTTTTTTTTTGTAATAATCTTTAATCAATCTAAAAAATTAATTCTTTAAAAAAAATACATTATTCACATAACACTATTTTCTGTTTCTGCTCGCACCAGTAGCAGTGGAGATAATGTGTAAACCAACTACCCTACCACTACCTCCCGCAACTGATTTGGGGTGGTTTGGGGTAGGAAATGACTTGTATTAGGTTCGTTAGGTTTGGGTTGGTTTGGTGAACTCATTTGTTGGGTTTTTGTGGTTGTCGGAGATAAACTTTTTTGGGGCTGGTTTGTCCTCCCGGAGAGGTTTTGGTTTAGGTTTGTTTGTTGGTTGGATGAGGTTTGGGATTTGTAGTTTTGCCGACAGGATTTGGGATTTGCTTATTTTGGGTTTTGTTTGATTGTATTTGGGTTTTGTTGAGTCATTGACAAGATTTGGATATGAGAAAGAAGAAAGTTGTTTCTTCTGGTTCTATTGCCTTGCCTCTTAAGAAACGTGTTCATTGTCCTTTCCGAGATCGTCATGGATGCACTAATGGGGTAAACGATAATGGTTTTATTATTCCCTACTTTCTCACGCATTTTGATAAACAACACGTAGGTTGTCAGTTGAGTATTGATAGGGTATGGGATGAAGTTAGTGATGATTGTGATTTGTATTTGTTATTGGAGAATTCCTTAAAGTCTATAAACAAATGGATGTGTGGTCGTTGTCTTGGTATCCACGCACTTGGTATACCGTGTCGTCATCTAGATGCTATCATACCACCACCTATTTTGATGGAGAATGGGGAATCCCCATGTTTCATTGTGGGCATACCACAGCCGCCTCCTAAGCCCGACACTATAGATCTTGCATCCACGACACAAAGGGGTGGTGGTGACACCCCTGATCCGCTTGTTGTTTCTTCTTCTCTTAATGAGAAATTACTGGATAATGCATTTCATATGCCTTTCCGAACCATGAAAAGTATACCACGTGCTTGTCGATTGGCATTTTCTGGTGCACTAAAATCGGCTCTCTGGGATATTACAACTGATCCTAGTTCAGCTATGCCTTGGGTTCGCCTCCTCCTTTTGTCACGTTGCACTCTGCAAGTTTTCCGACCATAGAATCGCCAGGAACGTCGTTCTGGCACTAGGAAAAACTTTCAGCAAAAACAGATTCTCTATGCTTTGACGACATGGAATGAGCCTAGCGGGGTGTTTCGTCTCTTAGAGTCTATAATAGAGCCTCCTTCAATCCAGCCAACTAGGAAATCTGCCTCCACTCAGAATGTGCGTCGCTGCTTACAGAAAGTTGCTGATGGACATTTTGCTACAGCGGTTAAAGTGTTATCATCATTAGGAGTTGCCTCCAATACTGCGGAGACTATATGTGCATTAAAGGAGAAGCACCCGATGCGACAACCACCTATAAGACTGACTGTTCTTTGGGCTGAGCCCCTTTAGTAGTAGAGAGAGACGCCCTCTTGTCATGTATTAGGTCATTTCCACAAGGTACTTCTTGTGGTCGTGGTGGTCTTCGAGCTCAGCATTTGTTGGATGCCATGAGTGGTGCTTCAGCAGCTATATCGTTTGATTTGCTAGATGCATTGACCACTATAGTGAATCTTTGGTTACAGGGACGATGTCCACAGCCGTTAGCGGAATTCATTCCAAGTGTTCCGCTTACTCCACTTCTCAAGCCAAATAATATTATTCGTCCTATAGCTATGGGAATTGTTTGGCGTTATCTGGTCTCCAAGATTGCAATGAAAGGAGTTTGCCAAGATATGGTAGGATACTTACAGGATTTTCAGTATAGGGTTGGTGTTTCTAGTGGTGTAGAAGCGATTTTGCACGCTGTCAACCACATAGTGTATGCTAACATTGACAATACCTCTCTTTCGATGCTGCTTGTAGATTTTCAGAATGCTTTTAACATGGTTGATCGGACTACCATGTTGAGAGAGGTTCGTATCTGTTGCCTAGCTATTGTCCCTTGGGTTGAGTACTTGTATTGTCAACCTACGAGGTTATATATAGGGGATGGCTACATATGGTCTACTACTGGGGTCCAACAAGGCGACTCTTTGGGTCCCCTTCTATTTGCACTGGTGTTGCATCCCCTGATTCTGCGGATCCAGTCTAGTTGTCAATTGTTCCTACATGCATGGTATCTAGATGATGGGACTCTGATCGGAGATACAGAACAAGTGGCGATAGCTTTGGGTATGATTCAGGAAGAAGGACCTTCTTATGAGCTGGTTCTTAATGTGACTAAAACTAAGATATTTTGGCCATCACTGGATCCACGTCGCTCCACTCCTGGTCTCTTTCCTTCAGATTTGTCCCGTCCTCAACAGGGAGTCAGGTTGCTTGGAGGTGCAGTCAGCACTGATTCTTCCTTTGTCATGGGCCTTGCTCGCAAGCGTGTTGAAAAGGTTGTGACTTTGATGGACCGTTTAGCTATATTGGAAGATCCACAGTGTGAGTTAGCTCTCTTACGTGCTTGTGCTGGGCTCTCTAAGTTGGTATCTATGATTCGTACTTGTCCACCATCCCTATTTAGATAGGCAGCTAAGACTTTTGATCGGAATCTCCACAGTGTTCTCCAGGGTATTATGGTTTATGATGGTCCTAACTTCGTTGATTTGCAGTGGCGTTTATCGACACTCCCATTATGTCTTGGTGGGTTAGGTATTTATTATGCCACTGATGTCTCTACTTTTGCTTTTGTGGTCTCCCATTGTCAGACTGCTAAGCTTCAGAACCACATTCTTAGGAGTTGTGGGCCAGTGCTTTTGGATGAGATTCTTGATGTTGCTAACAGTGCATTGAGTCTTTGTCTACCCGATTTTGATCTCAGTTCTATGGCTGTGAATGTTATCGTCCCCTTAAAACCACAGAAAGTTTTGGCGGAAGTGTTTTATGGTAAGATTATTGCTGGTCTTGAGAGGAGTTTGTGTTATCTGCTCATCAGAAAGCAGTCAAAGGATTTCCTACATGCTATTCCGATGGAGGGACTAGAACAGCGTATGTCATCGGTGGAGTATTGTTCTATTCTCTGGTACCGTCTCATGATTCCTTTGTACTCTGATGGTGGTCTATGCCCTGTTTGCAAAAAAAGTAGACTAGATGCTTTCGGGGACCATGCAACACATTGTAGACATTTTCCAGGTTTCAAATACCGACATGATCATGTTAGAGATATTTTATGTGATGCATTTTGGAGGGCTGGGGTACAAGTGAAGAAGGAGGCTCCCATGAATTTTCTCACTGATCCAAATGAGGGAAGATCTACACTTCGACCTGCAGATGTATTGATATACAATTTGTCTAAGGGGAGACATTCATGTGTTGATGTAACTGAAGCCTCTCCGTTGGTTGGGCTTGGGAATGGAGTCTTTGAGGTGGGAGAAGCAGCTAAGAGAGCAACGACAGGGAAGATAGAGAAGTATGAGGAAGCTTACATGACTAACCAGCATTGTTTCATTCCGTTTAGTTTCGACACTTTCGGTTTCTTGGAACAACAGTCTGTTGAGCATCTCAAGAGACTTCAAAAAGTTATGGACAGTAACGTTATGACAGCTGGTTCTAACGAGTTTGTTTTTAGAAGAATAGGATTTGCTATTCAGAAAGGTCTTTCGGCGCAGCTTGTTGCACGCTTGTCCTAATTATTTGTAAAATTCCTTATCAGTATCAATAAAATTTCCACTTAAAAAAAACACACACACACACTGTTCACGTAAATTTTTAAGATTGCTTAAAGATTATTACAAAAAAAATAATAAAAAAAAACATTGTTCACATAAATTTTTAAGATTGATTAAAGATTATTTCAAAAAAAAACACACACACACACATTTTCACGTAAATTTTTAAGATTGATTAAAGATTATTACAAAAAAAATTAAAAAAAAAAAAAAAAATAAAAACAAAAAACACACTGTTCACGTGAGCTCGCTAACGCCATTAGCGAAACCGTTACTGAAATTGGACGGAAAAGAGACTGAGGTACTCAATTCAAACAAATTGAGAGTTCATGGAACGAATAGGCGAGAAAAAAAGTACAGGTACCATTTAGGAAAAAAAAAGTGAAAGTACGTGGTACTAAATAGTCATAAACTCTTTTTTCTTTCTTTTTCTTTTGGCTTTTAACTATTTTGATTCTATTTTTGGAGTTCTAACTTTTTATTTTTTTATTTATTTTTTTTCTTTGGATGGAAACTTTCTTTTCTTTTCTTATTTGAAGCAAGTAACAAATTCTTGGTTTTCCAAAGGTCTTTCTCTTTTATTTTCTTCATTTCATCTCTATTCTCAGACTCATTCAAAAATGGGTAGGCTGATTTTATTTTATTTTTGTTTTTGTAAAAGGGTAAAGAATTTTCGGTTTATAAAAAGGCTAAAGAAAGGCTCAAAGGGGCGACTAGTGGAAAATAATTTCATATAGGTTTGAATTTTTGGCTATATCGATCCAAAAAGAGCCTAAATTCTCGTTTAAGATATGGTATAGTGATCAACCAAGTGGACGTATGATTTCTCTATTCGGAATTTACTTCTCCCTTGTGTCATTACCCAGATATTTCACTCATATAAGGCTTTAAGGCTATATTCTCACAGGATTTGTATAATAAGTACTCTAGCCTAGATTTCAGAAACTTACTGCCAATACAAACATAGATGCTCATACAATATATTTATGGAAAGATGCAATGATTATTACCTACATATTAACCTAAGTTTCTAAAAACTATTATAATTTAAGAGCTAAAGTGAAACTTCTAGACTAATATCATCATGGAGAAAGAAACAATACCAATATTCCTAAGTGCATGGTATAAATACTTATTATTTATATATTTTTTATTTTTTTTACTAGAAAAAAAGTGAATATTATACATATATATATATCCTAATAGGTGCCTTAAATTATGTGTGTTTCTATGCCACCCCGAAACAAAAACATGTTTTGTCCTCAAAGTATAGAAATAAAAAGGATAGGAAATACCATGAAAACACGAAAAATTTAAGAACACTTGCAAAACAAATTCAGAACATACTAATATAGATAAATAAAAATAGACGCAACTCTATATAAGTTTTACCCGTTATGGGAATAACAAAAATTAAATTGCTTGGAACATAAGCAGACACTAACAAAAAGTAAAACTTACCTCATATCCCTCATTTAAGCGTTGTCCTCCTCTTCTATGAAGAAGTGAGGTTCATTTGCATTCTGCCGTGCCATGACAATTTGCCAGGCTTTACGCCATTTATCATCTACCATTGCTAACCTGTTAAACGCCACTTGGTCAGATGGGGTGTAAGGAGCAACCCAATTAGGTTGTAGCCTCCACCTCGACCAAGTCATTGCACGGAATGAGTGTATAATGCAATTGGTGGGTCTCACAATGTCAACCGCAACCCAATCCGTGAAACGGGTACAAAACTCAAGAAAGAAACATAGCATTATGCGGCAACCCAAGACAGGCATAAGAATGTACTTATGCCTCATGCTATGGGCTCGTGCTAAACTAGACACTAAGGTCTGGGGAAGGTCATAGAGCATATGTCCCTCAGCTAGAGCAAGGAAGACGTCACAAGTGGTGTTATTCGCAAAAGAAAAACGTCATTCCCCTAAGATATTCAGCATGATAAAGAACATAACAATGCCCACGTTAAGGGACAAGCTACCAAGGGTTACGTTATATTGCCCTTGGTCCTCTACACGAAAAATCCCTACCCCATAGGTCTCATGCAAAAACTCATAGTTGTAGATATACATATTATCAACCAAATAGTCCCATGAGTTTTGAATTTCAGCAGGCATAGCAACTAATGGTGACAGAGAACACTTGTTCCCCATCCGGGCGATAAAAGAACTTACAATGATCATAGAAATAAGTTGTAAGTGCAACAGAATATAGTTCATCAGAGCTTACCATTAAAGGCTGCCATCCTGCCTGTATAATCAAGTCGCGAAACCAAGACTCATAGGTGTCACTCTCGAACAAATCTTCGAAGGACTGCTCCGGTATGATTTGAGGAGATTTCATATCAACCGAACACACTCTTGAACTCCCGAAGTATCCTTGGAACACCCTAGAAAAAATCAAAAATAGGAGGTCTTGTTAAGGTAAAGGCGCGGGCGCGCTCAACTCTGACTCTGCGATCCAAGTTGTTGGTCGTGGGCGCGTTCTGTGTATAGACAAAAGAGGGCACGGGCGTGCTCCGAGTAATGTATGTGTTATGAAGTTTAGAGGTGAAAGTGATAAGTTTAGAGGTGGAAGTGAGAATATTTGAGCTGACCATGTATTTATAGAAGACTAGTTTCTTAATATAAGTTCCACAAGTTGTCCAAATTGTTAAGGCAGGATGATGGAAAAAGAAAATTTCTAAATCCAAAATAGAAACAAATAAGGTGCATACTACAAAATCAAACCAATAGCTTTTAGGCTGGAAATAAAAATAGCAATCATCCAATTTCTAAAAATAGCAACCCAAGAGTAGCTCATTATAGCTACACCACATTAGCAACATGCTCACATAACCCATATTCTCACAACCTTGTAATATTAACTTCCAAAAACAAGTGGATAGGGAAAAATATAATGCTAAACAAATAATACCACCCCCAAACAAGTCGGGAATGTGGGATTCGTGAAAAATAGCAAGCAGTCTCATACCAAATTTAAATTAACTCGAAATGTAGATAACAACTAAAGACAGAATTCAATATTAACTACTTAACTAACAACTCGGAATAAAAATTATTCTACTAAAAATAGGGAAATTTCCTAGCAACAATAATCTAATCAACAGCTAGCCACGAGATGAGGATGGGCCAGAGCCATCCGTCCTACGTCTACGACGCTCATGCCTCCCAGAGTCAGCAGAAGAAGAAGCCTCATGAGGTGGCAATCGTCGCAGAACTTCTACTTGAAACGTGCGATGTTGCTTCATAAAAGCATCCATGGCTTCCCAACGCTTCGTATTACTCTGGACGAGAGCCTCCATGTTATCCTGGATGTCCTGGTGACTATCACTGAGCAACTGAATATTCTACTGCAACTTAGCTTGGTTATTAAGAACGGTACCCTGCCTAGTCTGAATAGCCTCACATAGGTCATTCAGAGAATGTCGGCCTGTATGAATCGTCTCATACTGAGTATGGAGAGTTCGCAGGCCACGATGATGTAACAAGATGTGGGCTACATCCGTAGTAGCCCTTTTCAAAGCATCCACATCAAAACACGTTGTGTCATCCTTATCCGGTGCTGTCTCAAAATGCCTAGCTTCCAGAAAATTCCAACCCCTCTTAATACATTCCCGATAGATACATGCATTTTCATGCAACTTCAAATTAATCTTACCAGTCTTCAGAACACCTCCCTAATACATCATAACCTTTGTAATCAAAGTAGGGAAGCCTGCGGTCGATTTACCAACTGCCTTAATCTCATTTAACAAAAATTCAAGGATGCAGAACCCATACCTCCTATTCTGAAGGGTCCAGAGAACATGCAGACAACTCAAATTGATGTCACTCGCTTTCGTGGTGGTAATAATATTCCTACCAACCCACTGAGCCACAGCCAGCTGGTTCTTTCTCAGAGACGTCTGACGAACACAATGCAAGTTTGGATTGTAAACTCCCTCCAAGACAGTCTCCTTTATCAAAGGACCGATTCCACCAAGCTGAGATTTCAGCATTGTGACTACGATGGGTCTTCGGTCAATGCCAGTAATCTCAGACAATATTGTTGTAGTCAATTCCCTTCGACTACCATTCACTTTAACAAAAACCCGACCACCATCAATCTCCCTCTTTTTATAAAAATCATACACCAAATCAGTATGATAAAAATCCTCCAGAGAATACCACAATCCCTGCCACTTCCTAATAACCATTTCGGCACTGTAAAAGGGGAAAAATTGGGTTTGGGTAAAAACTTGTTCCGGAAGAACCTTTGGTGGTTGAGGAGCCATTGGGTTTTGAATTTGAGGTGAATGTAAGGTGGGGAAGAGTGAATTAAAACTCTATCGAAATTTGGAGTGAGTTCGGGTGGAGGTTAGGTCGCGGGTTTTTTTTTTACTTTGGTTGGTGTTCTTGGAGGTAGAGAAGAAGAACTCGCGAAGGGTTTTTCTCTCTCTCTTTTGTTTTTTTTGGAAATCACGTGCGAGTCATGTGACTACGTAGGGATAAACCGGTTTGGGCCCAAGCCCAAAACAAATTCCGAAATGCCCATCCTGTCTTATGCCTCGTAAAATTTAAAACTAAAATTCCCGATTCGTTAACGGTCCGATTTTGGCGAATGAGCTATGAAAACGATCAGCAGAGAAAGTAAAATCCTCGTAATCTAACCATGGTTAACATATAAAAAGATGGAAAATGCCTCGTAACGCATAAATGACATAAGTTATATGATCACAAGAAATCTAAATTCATAGATATTGTCAACCCAAATCAAAATACGACTAAATGGCATAAACAACAAGAATAAGAAGTTGAGCAATCAAGAAAAGAAAGACCAAACACCCTACCCCCACAAAATTTGAAAACATAGTTCATAAAATTTGTTTTAAAAACATGGGTCTTTTTAAAGTCATATTCCCGAGACTTGCTAGATTACTGTTTATAGGGTTTTAATATTTATTTATTTATTATGAATAAGTTTAATATAAAGGAAAACAATAAAACAATAAAGACATAAATCACTCCATAAAGAAACATGACTCAAAAACTAAGAAAACATGCAAGAAAGGAAAGCATGAATTATGTTAAACGTGGACTTAGAATCTTGTACTTACAGCCCCACACTCCAAAGGAGGGCCCGGTTACCTTAATGGTAGCACTCACCAATATATAGAAATGAAAGAAAGTACACCAAACATCAAAGGTCAGTCCTCATAGACAGGGTCCTGTAGAAGGACCTCCTCCACATTTAGGGACATTAACTCGTGAAAATGTTTTAATCATTGGCCATTAACTTGAAAGATATTGTTGTCCTTGGGATTTACCAAGGTGATTGCCCCATAAAAGGTGATTTCAGTAACCAGAAAAGGACCAGACCAACGGGTTTTTAATTTTCTTGAAAAAATATGCAAACGGGAGTTGTAAAGCAAATCCTTTTGACCAACCACAAACTCTTTACGCAAAATCTGTTTATCATGAACACGTTTCATGCTTGCTTTATAATCCTTCGTGAGATCATAAGAATCGCTACAAATTTCTTCAAGTTCATTTAATTGTAACTTGCGCTTGACACCTGCCTCATCAATATTAAAGTTAAGGCTATTTATAGCCCACATAGCATGGTGCTCTAATTCAACGGGAAAGTGACAAGGTTTTCCAAACACAAGTCTAAAGAGAGACATTCCTATAGGAGTTTTAAAAGTTGTCTGATATTCCCATAAGGCATCAGTTAGACGCTTAGACCAATCTTTTCAATTAGGATTGACTGTCGTTTCTAGTATTTTTTTAATTTCCCTATTAGAGACTTCTACTTGGCCACTAGTCTGTGGATGATAAGGAGTAGCCACCTTATGGGTAACTCCGTACTTCTTCACTACGAAGCAACAATTATATTGCAAAAATGCATTATGCCATCACTGATGATTGCTTTAGGGATGCCAAAATGACAGAAAATATATTCCTTAACAAAAAACACAATTGTTTTATGGTCATTAGTACGGCAAGCCATGGCCTCTATCCATTTGGAAACGTAGTCCGAGACAACAAGAATATAAATAAAACCATGGAAAACAGGAAAAGGACCCATGAAATTAATTCCACATACATCAAAATTTTAACTACCATAATGGGATTTAAAGGCATCATATTACGTTTAGTGATACGCCCAAGTTGTTAGCAGTGAACACACGTCTTGCAATGAACTTGGGCATCTTTAAAAAGGGTAGGCCAATAAAAACCACATTGCAGAACTTTAGCAGCTGTTTTCATACCACTAAAATGGCCACCACACTCTTTATCATGGCAGAAGGATAAAACCTCATTATATTCCCACTGGGGAATACAACGGCGAATAATCTGATCTGCACAATACTTAAAAAGGTAGGGCTCATCCCAATAGTATAGCTTAACTCTGGCAAAAAATCTTTTACGTTCATTTCTTGACCAAACATCAGGAATAATATCAAAAGCTAAATAATTCACAATGTCGGCATACCAAGGTCCAGAAAAAATAGAATAAAGATACTCATCAGGAAAAGAATCAGATATGGACTCAGAATCACTATCACTGTCATTGGTTAGTCTAAATAAATGATCGGCAACTATATTTTTAACCGCTCGTTTATCTTTAATTTCTAGGGTAACCTCTTACAGGAGAAGAATCCAATGGATCAATCTCTATTTAGCATCCTTCTTGGTGAGAAGGTACCTAAGAGTTGCATGCATGGTTAGTGTAGACTAAGGTCTTTGAACCAACCAAATAAGGGCGGAACTTATCTAAAGCATAAACCACAGCTAAAAATTCCTTTTCCGTAGTTGTGTAATTTTGTTGAGCATCATTTAAAGTCTTACTAGCATAATAAATAACAGTGGACTTATCATCTAGTTTCTGGCCTAACACAGCACTAACAGCATAATCGCTAGCGTCGCACATAAGCTCGAAAAGTTTAGACCAATCGGGAGGTTGTATAATCGGTGCAGATGTTAAAGTGGCTTTTAAAGTTTCAAAAGCTTGTTTGCAGTCATAATTAAAATCAAATATAGCATATTTTAAAAGCAGATTAGTTAAAGGACTAGCTAATTTGGAAAAATCCTTAATAAAACATCTATAAAAACCTGCATGTCCTAAAAAGGCTATAATGTCACGGATAGTCCGTAGTATAGGTAGAGACGCTATTTTATCTAATTTAGCCTTATCTACTTCTATGTCGTCACTAGAGACAATATTTCCTAGCACTATTCCTTTCTTTATCATAAAATGACATTTTCTCCAAATTAAAACCAGATTATTTTCCTCACACCGTGTCAACACCTTGGAAAGGTTAGACAAGCATTCACTGAAAGAGTCTCCATAGATAGAAAAACCATCCATAAAAACTTCCATAAAGCGCTCCACCATGTCACTAAAGATATGAAGCATACACTACTGGAAGGTACTAGGAGCATTACAGAGGCCAAAAGGCATCCGTTTATAGGCATATGTTCCAAAAGGACGTATGAAGGTAGTCTTGTCTTGGTCGTCAGGATCAATAATTATCTAAAAATAGCCAGAGTAGCCATCTAAAAAACAATAATAAGCATGACCAGCTAGGCGTTCGAGCATCTAATCTATAAAAAGTAAAGAAAAGTGATCCTTTCATGTCATAGCGTTTAAGCGTCTGTAGTCAGTACAGATTCTCCATTTTATAGGAACTTGTGTGGAAACATATTCACCCACAGCATTATGAACAACGGTAACCCCTAATTTCTTAGGGACTACGTGAATAGGACTTATCCATTCGCTATCGGAGATGGGATATATGATACCCGCATCGAGTAACCGTAAGACTTCCTCCCTGACCACCTCTTTCATGGCAGGGTTCAAGCGACGCTGAGGTTCGCATGAAGTCTTCGCATTATCCTCCAAATGTATGCAATGCGTGCATACACTAGGGTCAATCCCCTTAATGTCGTCTAGGGACCAACCGATCGCTGAATGATTTTTCCTAATCACCCTAATCAAACGTGCATCTTCATCAACAGATAACTGAGAAGATATGATCACCGAATGACTACCATCCGAATCAAGCTGGATATATTTCAACTCAGCAGGAAAAGGTTTAAGCACATGGGTGGGAGGAATGGGTAAAAAGGATTCTGAAGGGTCCTCATTTTGAGTAGTAAAGACTTGTTTAGGTAAAAGGTCTTCAAACTCAGAAGATGGAGCTACAAAAGGATCTAAGATAGGAGTAGACTCGAAAAGGGCGTTGACTTCCTCTAAGTAGGAGTCATCGTCGAAGTCGAAACTTCCAAAGGAAAAGAATTGGTGCATCTGATTCTCTAGAAATGTATTGTTGAAATAATCTTAAGCTAAGCTCTCAATCATGCTAACTTCTTCATCGATAGTCGTATCGGATAACTATTTCATCATTTTGAAAACATTTATCTCAACAGAAAGATGGCCAAAGGACATGGACATCAAACCATCGTGGTAATTTATGAGCGTGTTGGCAATTGCCAAGAAATGATGCCCTAAAATGATAGGAACAGAGTCGTTAGCGACTTCTGTGTCTAGGATAACGAAGTCTGTTGCGTAGTAAAAATCTTGAACTTTAACCAGCATATTTTCAACCACACCCTTAGGTTACTTAATAGAACGATCAACTAATTGCAACATTATTTTAGTTGGTTGCATCTCTTGTAGACCTATTTGTTTATATAGATAATAAAGGAGTAAGTTAACACTCGCCCCCAAGTCTAATAACGCAATCCTCATGTGGGTATCCCCCAAGGTGCATTGTACAGTAAGATGACTAGGGTCCTTGTACTTAACGATTCCAATATGTTCAGATAGAGTTGGAAATTGTTCAGTTAAAAAGGCATCTTTTGGTATATTTGTTTTCTACCTAGTAGTGCACAACTCTTTTAGAAACTTAGCATGTTGTGGTAATTTTTAATAGCGTCAAGAAAAGGTAGGTTTATTGTTAGATTTTTAAAAACTTCTCTAATATCGTCAAAATTTGTATCCTTGTTTAACATGGCTAGTCTTTGGGGAAACGGTGGGTTCTCTCTATATTTAGCATATGGATCAATAGGAGTTTTAACCTTGGCCGCTTTCTTCTTAGGTTGAGGTTTAACTAGTACCTCTATAGGAGTAGGATCTTCAGTTTCTACCTCGGTATCTAGTAAAGTTTCAATTTTAATGATCACTGGTGGAGTAACAACGGGCATAGTTACGGCGTTATCAACCACTCTGCCAGAATGGAGAGTGGTGATGGCATTTAACTCACCTACGTTTATATTTTCATTACTAGTATTACCAGTTATTTCAAAGGTTGTGTTTGGCATTTTAGGATTAGGTATAGCTTGACCTGGAAACACACCTTTCGGTTGGGCTTTCTCTTTGGTTAACTGTTGTATGTGGTGATTAATGGATTGTAAAATCTGATAGTTAGCTTGCATGTAGGCTTCAAAACAATCCAGTTGTGAAGGTGTAGTGGCCACATGTGGAGTGACTGGAACTATCTCACGTTGATTATTAACGGGTGGGGTTGCGATAGTTATTATTAACCGGAACGATACCTCTATTATTATTATTATAATAATAATTATTATTATTATTATAATTACTTTGTCCTTATCCTTGTCTCGGTGGAGCTTGGTTGTAATTGTTTGCTGGCCTAACATTTTGATTATTAAACTCCGGAGGTGTAACTGGTTGATTATTTCGCCAACCGAAGTTGGGGTGTTGTCTCCAAGGTGCATTAGGTTCACTATTAATGTAGCAAACATTATCCGGCTATGCGGGTGGTTGTTCATAGAGGAGAGGACAATACTAGTCGGTATGCTCAAGGCTATAACAAAAATTACATAGAAGAGAGTTTATGTTCATGACAGGAGTAGGCTTATGTTGAATAGAAATGGTTTCTACCTTTTTTGTGAGAGATTCGAGTAGAGTTCTAAGCTCGGGATCAGATTTAACCTCAAACATACTAGCAGCCTTAACTGTGGAAGAAGAATTATTGGAGTGGGGGATGTCATTACCCCCCTTATTTTGACTCTTAGATTGATCTTCTAAAAACCTATAAGCCTCTGAGGCACCATTACTAAGGAAACTACCCACAATCATTATATCAAGAACCTCTTTATGGTGATGTAAAAACCCTTTGAAATAGGCACGAACAAGCATGTCTTTCTCAAGGTTATGATGTGGACACTAGATAAGAAGATCAGTGAAACGATTCCAGGCCTCTAAAAAGGATTCATGAGGATTCTGGCAAAAAAAATGAATCTTTTGAAGCATTTCATTTGTCTTCAGTGGTGAGTAAAACTTGGTTCCATGAACAATTGAATGAGTGTGGCCCATGAGTCCACAGAATTAGGCGATTGGTCAGTTAACCAAGACGCTGCCTTAACACCCTAAGTTTAATTTGTTCCAAACCTACGGTAGGATGATGAAATGTGGTAAGAACTTGTTCTATCCTTTGCATATGCTGATAAGGCTTCTCGTGGTCCAACCCATGAAAAACTAGTAACAAATTAAATATATTCAGGGGAATTCGAAAATTCCCCACTAGGTCTGCAAGAACGATGCATGACTTAGGGCTATCGTTTAGGGCTTTGTAAAAGTCAGAGAGAGGAGTCTCTATTTCGTCAGCCATTAATGCAAGTGTAGTGTGTGATATTCTAGATAGGCGTGTGCGTTGACATTTACGATAAATAACAGAAGATGGTTTACTCTTACTGGACCTTAATCTCATGCAAGGCTAAGGCCAATATAAATACAAACCACTAACAGCAGTCAAACAACCCTGATATGCTAGAATAAAAAATCCTCTAACAGAAAAGACGAGGAGTGAAGGAAAAATACTTGAAGCATCCTTGCTTCGCGTATGAATAGTGTCTTGTATACGCAATCCTAGTGTATTTAAGAATTTGAAAACACTGAATATTAAAAAGAATTTGAACAAAATGAGAGCCAGTGACTAACCTGCGAAATCGGGATATTCTCTAGAGGGGCGCGTGCGTGCTCTATTATAGAGGAAACGAGGGCGCGGGCGCGCTCTTAGTACAATGTCGATAAAAAAAATTCTGAAGAAAAAACCAACACAGTTAGAACCAAACAATCGGGTGGGTGGGTGAAATGGGATATTGGTAGAATTTTAAACACAACGGGAAACTAGCCTAACAAAACTAAGACGACAGCGGCCCCATTTGATAAATATAACAACTAATGTTTTGCCTACTCTTAACTAATTATGCTAAGAATAAGTAAAACGCTTAGTAGATTTACACTGGATCAAAGTTTCTACTCTCGATTATCTTGCGTTATGGTGGAGTAAAGAATTCGTTCCACTACTAGTTTCTTAGACGTAACAGTTTCACTAATTTATCAATTTTATAATATCAACGAGAGGAATAATTGAATTAAACTAATATGGTGAAGAGAGCTAATTATGATATGCTAATTTATACTATGGGAATTTGATTATAAGATGTGAATAAGAAGAGAGGTACTAGGGGGATTTGATTCCACCTTGATTAAACCTTAATAAGCTAGCATAGATTTGTTGTGATCCTAATATTTATGTTTTCACATAAAGGTTGGGTCTTTTTAATCACTAATTATTCATGGCAATCTCTACCAACTAATAATTAGCATGTGAGGCAATTTAAACCCATTCTCATAGTGAATTAACTACCTTCTAGAATAGAATAGATTATTACAACATATTTTACACTAACACATCAAGTCTTCATCAAAGTTTCATCGAACCCCTCTAATAGAGGTTTAGCTGAGATTCATTAGACTATCATGAATAGAAGAATAAAAATAAGACATAATTGAAACAATATAAATAACTTGGCTTTATTAATGGTGATTAGGCTAATAAAACAATAACTAGGATTTTAACTTAAGAAGAAAACTACTTAATATCTAATTTATTAACTAATAAGGGATCTATGAATTAAAAACTAAGTATAACTAATGGAAGGGTTGTATTATAGAGTTTAGCCTTAGTCCTCTTTATATAGGAGAGGACTAGGTTTACAATTTCGTGCATAGGCTTTGGAGCTATGTTTTCGGCCATTAAATCAAACCCAAAACCTAATTACTTAAGTTCAAAAAGGGTTTCTCTGTTGGACATTACTGCAACAGCCTTTTTGTCTACTTTTACTCCTCTGATTGGATCAATTCTTGAACTATTAGAAATCTCTTTCCGAGCCGGTCGTTTTGACATATAGTAGGCCCAATTCTGAGGCCTAATCTAAAGATACGACCTACGGAAGTTCTGTTGACTTTTATGTTCTATTTATGCCAGCATTAACTTTGACTTTTCAGTTTTGACTGGGATTTAAAAAGGTTTTTTCTCCTTGAATCTTGGCTTTTAATCATAGAACTTCTTAGCAACCAACCTTTGCTCCTTTCTCTTGCAAAAGTGACATATTTCTTCACATATTTAATTCAAAGACCTGAAATACACAAAAGCACATAAACAGTACTAACTCTTATTTATTATACACATAATTGGTCTAAATGTAATATTATTAAGGGGTTAAAACTACAGTTTTAGGCTCTTATCATAAAGCACCGATTGCGAGTTGAAGTTCAAAAACACGGGCAAAATTGTTCTGGTTTCCGTATAAATCTTCAATTGAATCCCACATCTCCTTTGCAAAATCAGAGAAAGTAAAAATTTCAGCAATAGTTGACTCCATAAAATTGAGTAACCAAGATCGAACATCATCAATGGCAGGACACACCTTTGCACCATTAATGAACCCTAATTTCCTCTTGCCACCTAGAGATAGCGAAACATCTCTAGACCAAGGTATATAGTTTGTTCTATTCAAAAGAATTGATGAGAACTTCCAATCGGGATTAGAATTAGTCTCTGTTGTTACACCAGACTTTGGGTTTGGTTTTGGATCTGACATAGTATTTTGTGTTTATTTAGGTTGATTTAGAGAAGAGATTAAGCGCTCCGCTCTGATACCATGTAGAATTAAACAACCAATCAAAGAGAGAAAACACAAGATTTATAGTGGTTTGGTGCCAATGCGGCAGCCTACGTCCACGAGAGAAGAAAGGTGTTTATTACTTGATTTAATTAGGGTTGTGTTATAGGGATTTATATAGGCACAACATGAGTGCACACTCGTCTGTCTTGTTTCTAAAAAGAGTGGAGACTTTCCTTTATAGAAAACACATGAATCTATCGAACCTCTATCACAACCGACTAGAGCGCGCCCGCGCCTTCATGCCTGTCTCTTACTTCTTCCACAATTTCAATATGGTAATGAGTTTGATGTAATGGCTGAGTATTAATTAGGAAAAATCCAATGGCTTTACCAAGAGATGTTAGTTATACAAATAGCTCATCATAGTTGTGTTCAACTAAACCTTAACAAGGTGGAAGTGGAGTATGACCCTTTGCGTGCTATTCAAGCTATTAATGGAGTGGAGAAACCACCGTAGTACTATCTCAATGTCCTTGTAGCCATTGAACAATTGATCCTTTTGTTTGAGTACTTGGAGTTCAAACATTTTTATAGGGGAGCCAATAGGGGTGCAGACTACTTAGAGAATTTTGTGAGTTTGTTTTATCCTCCTCTAGACGTTAAGCTCAGTCAAATTGTAATGGAGGATAGACGTACAAGAGATGATATATTTTAGAAATATTCAATAAAAAACTAGGGATGCTGTCATCCCTCAAAAAACAAACAAACAACAACCGTGTATGTTGTTCACCTAACTCTAAAGCCTAAATAATGTATCTATCAAAGTTTTTTGTTGGATCTTTTATAGCTAATATATCTTCTAGACACAATATTAGTGGGTTTTTCAAGTGAAGTGCTCGGTGTTGGTCTTGATATTGCTTTAAGACTTATTTTCAAGGTAACCCAACTACTCGCGCGGTGGATTTAAAAGCTTCTGAGATCTTTGGAGGAGATATCTCTAATAAGGGGCACATAAGCTATTCACATGTACCCCCATTCACTTGAGTTATTATTAAACCCAAAGAAAACTCCACAATGCGGCACACCGTATTTTTTTATTTTTGTTGGTTTGTTTTTTTAAGTCGCCCCCAATTAGCCAATAATCAACCACAATGCGGATACATGGTAATACACTATTGAACCCATATACTAAATTTTTCGTGGCACACAAGCTACGCTTTATATATGCAACAACGAGGACATCTTAACCATATCACTACTTGTGTTACAAATGCAATATCTGCAGTCAACTGTAACATAAGTTCAAATAAAAAATGGAGAATATGGATGACATGATTCAAATATTCAATCCGTTGCGTGAAGCGATAATAATAATTGAATAATGACTTCAATTGCACTAACTGTAATTTTTTTTTTTTAATCGTGATAAAACACGTGAACGCTTGTTTTCTAATGATAAGTTGTTATTGAGTTGTGAATTGATTCGTGCTCCTCGAATTCTCGGCAGTCTTAAGTATTTTATTTTTTGTTTTGTTTTCTAAAACCATGCCTGCAATTTTAAATATGCCCAAGCTCTTTTAGATATAGGTTGTGGTAAATCCTCCTACTGTATTTGAGATCTTACTGAAGTTAAAATTCACTACTTACGTAAATTAGATTTATCTGTGAACTCAAATTAGATTTTATGTCAAGATTATATTAATATACTAGTTTGTAGGCCCCGCATATGCACCGGCTCTTTTGAAAACATTTAGAATTTTTTAGAAAATTGGGGCTACTGTTTTAGTCGTTAATCTATTTTAATTTTCTAACAAATTGTTTTAAATGAAGTTTTAATTAAATTTTAAAAACCCATTTTTTCAATTGGGAGAGAGATCCTGTTTTAATAGGAGAATAATTCCTGTTTTGTTTTAGTTAGATATGCTAGATTTTCTCTTTTCAATAGAGGAGGAATTTCCATTTTAATAGGAGAATGATTCCCGCTTTAATTATAATTATAGGTGTTAGAATTTGTTTTAATATGGGAGAAATTCCCGTTATAATAGGAGATAAATTCCCGTTGTAAAAAAAATCTCATTTTTCAAATAGGAGAGAAATTCTCATTTTAATAGGAGATGACGTAAAATTTTAATAGAGCTCAAAAATACCCCTTGTGAAGCTTTAATATTAAGATATAGATAGGTATTGTCCACGTGGTGTATCTTTTTCACAACATTTTGCACTAGTACATAAAATTACCGAGAGCTTTGAATCTGTCATTTCTGAACAACCATTGGACAGTAAATTTTAAGCTCTAAAGTGATTAGTAATTTTAGTGCATGTAAAGGTTCTATCTTTTTGGGCGAACCTTACATGTGTAGGAATTTTGGAGAGAATGATGTTTTGATCGAAGTTCATCGATCGAATCGCCATCCGATTCAGCCCACACGACGACACGGAATCAAGTCAAACATAGTTCATTATTTGGATTCTATGATCGAATGGTTGATAGCGAACGGAGAAGATGGAGAGTGGAGAAGAAGCATAGGATCCTCCCCTTTGTTTAGAGAGTAGAGAGGAAATATATAGAATTCCCTCCCCCCTTTGGTGCTCCATGAATTGAATGAGATCCACTTTTGGTGCTCTATTCATTGATGATATTTAATATTGCATTGATAGCTATTAGTAATTACTCTATGCATGTATTCATGTTCATTTTATAACCATTTGGTAACTCATGACTCTTGGGATGACCAATTGTAATGATCCAATAAGTTAGTCTCAAGATATGATCAATGGCAATAACACGTGTCGCGAATGTATTGATGACAATATATGTCCCCCACATAGCCCCCTCTCGTTAGGTCGTGCTTTCTTAAGAACGATCTGTCGAGAGAAATAATTTGACCCGTGTCCAAGTGGAACAATGAGCATGTTGGAGCTCGTGTGAGCGTAGGTCTAGGACCCTTTAGCGGTTATGTAAGCATTCTGCTCCAATGAGCGTAGGTCAAGGGACCTTTTAATTAGCACTTATGGAAGCGTTCTGCTCGAGTGAGCGTAGGTCAAGAGACCTTTTAGCGCTTATGGAAACATTCTACTCGAGTGAGTGTAGGTCAAGGGACCTTTTAGTGCTTATACAAGTGTTTTGCTCCAATAGGTCAAGGAACTTTTTAGTGTTTATACAAGTGTTTTGCTCCAGTAGGTCAAGGGACCTTTTAGTGCTTATGTAAACGTTCTGCTCCAATAGGTGAAGAGACCTTTTAGCGCTTATGTAAGCATTCTACTCCAGTAGGTCAAGGGACTTTTTAGCGCTTATGGAAGCATTCTGCGCGAGTGAGCGTAGATCAAGGGACCTTTTAGCGTTTATAGAAGCATTCTGCTCAAGTGAGCGTAGGTCAAAGGACCTTTTAGCGCTTATATAAGTGTTCTGCTCCAACAGGTCAAGGGACCTTTTAGCGCTTATAGAAGCATTTTGCTCAAGTGAGCGTAGGTCAAGGGACTAGGGAGCGTTTTACACTGAGTCGGTCCTAGAAATATAGGTTCCCAACTAGTGTGAAGTGGTGACGCTATGTAGCGTTTGAGCTCGAGTGAGCATTATACCCAAGTGGTTGTTGTGACCCGAGTGAGTCTACCTACTCTAGTGAGCGGGTGGCTCTAGTAAGCATCCGGATTTGGAGATCGCAGTTGATAGCTTGCATTGAATTGGCGTGACTATAGCTAGCTCCAGTTTATTTTTGAAATTTAATTTTCCTATAAAAATGCAAGCTGGCACGAAAGAGTTAGTACGAACTAACGATAGTAATTCTGGAGATGCATAAAGCATTGAGCTCAAATAATAACTGAATTGAACATGATTAGATGACAATAACTATCCCCAACTCGTAGATGGTTTTGTCTAGCCCCCAGTTTGGTTGGCTTGCAATTAATAAACTGCAAGGGAGTGAGCCTCCACTTCACAATTCGAACGGCTCATCTGTTTTATGCTAAGCGGTTGTAGTAGTACAAAAGCGACTGCTAAGGAGGAGGAAAGACGCATCGAAAAAGAAATTAGTAGTATCAATTTGCATGGAGTATTGAGCTTAAATCACAAATGAATTGGACTATCGTGGGAGCGTGGCGTCTTTGAAACTAGTTGTACTTAGCCCCGGTTTGGTATTTGACCAAAGACAAATGAATCGAACTATCGACATTTGTTAGCCCCTATAGATCATTAGGTCGCCTGATATCAAGTAGATAAAACAAGATGATATGTCACAGGTCGGTAAATGCTAATATATACGTCTGATCAAAACTGGTGAGGTCAATGTCTTATCATAGTCGATAACTTAGTTAAACATTCGCACGTTGCTGGGTCGGGGTCCGACCTATGCACAACCTGCAATATATGGGTAGCTAGCCCCACCGCCTCGAAGCATTTAAGCTTATGAGTTTCTATCAGATCCATGGTCGGCGGTGATTCCTCCTATTGTAACTTGAAAAGTTTGAAAGTCAAACAAAGGAATAACAAATTATTTCGTTTGCTAAGTGCAATCGTTAAGACTTGAAAATGATGCAAGTAACTCGTTCGCGATACTCTCATTAGCGACTAGGAGTCATAGGATTCAAGCTCGAATTCAGACATGTATTATCTTTTTCTCCTCCTTCCTACACCTTTTAGAATGCGGCCTTGAAATACCAATGCATATATAAAACAAAGAGTAGGAATATTAATCTAGAAATTTGAGATAAAATTGCATTCTCTTGAAAAAGAGATAAAAGTGGCTTGGTCACCGCATGATATTAGGGGTCGTTTGTTTTTCGAGCCTATGAATCTTTGAATCTTTGAATCTTTGAATGGCTCATTCTCACGAATGCTAAATGCTGATTGCTGAATTCTAAAAACATGTTTGTTTTTACATTAGAATAACACGGCTCAAGAGGTTGAATATAAATCATTCGGACAATTTTACTCATGCTATCTATTTTAAACACTAACTTGATTTCTTGTTAAACAAAATATATATTATATTTGAGGAGAAGAGATGGATTATCGAAAAAAATAAATGATAAATAAATTTATTTAAAATATGTTTTCACAAATATATTTTAACGGTTTATTTTCATATTTTGTTTATTTTCAGAATATATATATGTAATTCTATTTTTAACAAAGTGGATATCATTCACCCAAAAAATGAAAAAACCCGTGGACGCCAACATCAAATTTTGAAGAACTTATTTTGAAGCCATAAAAGTCAATGTAGGAAAGTAGATGGGTTCTTAAGATTGGGTTCTTAAGAAAGGGCAAGAAGGGACTTCTTGTTTCAAGTATTAGAATTCAGCATTCAGAAGAAATTTTGGTGCTGAATGCTGAATGCTAAAAGTACCACTGAATGCTTAAACTACTTAAAAAAAACAAACAAGTTTTGAGCCTCTGAATGCTTAAAACTTAAGTTTAAGAGGTTCTGAATGCTGAATTCAAAAAAAACAAACAACCCCTTAGTCTGCCCAAGTGGATCCAACATAGCCAATGGACTCTACAGGTTAATATATAGGGTCCCTATGATAAGCCAACATAGCCAAACGAACTGAAGCTTTAGTTGTTCATGCAATCTTATGTCGAAAAGAAAAAAACAAACAAACAGAAAGTTCTCATAATGGGAATGAAAACTTATCTTTTATGCATGTATTGATTGACTCCATAGGCGAGTGAGCTTTTTGATTATTCTCTTCGGAACAACCATCACCATGTTTTGCGGGCATGAAAATCGAAAGTAGCAATAGAGTTTTAATTTGAGTAGATGAATTTTCAAGTTATTCGATCCACAAACGGCACCAATGTAAAGGTTTTTTTAAGGGGAACCTTACGTGTGTAGGAATTTTGGAGAGAATGATGTTGTGACTAAGTTCGAAGGATCGAACTGCCTACGTATCTAGTTCGTTGACAATCTGGAATCAAGTCGAACATAGTTCATTATTTGGATTCTATGATCGAATGATCGATGGCAAACGGAGAAGATGGAGAGTGGGGAAGAAATATATGATCCTCCCCTTTGTTTAGAGAGTGGAGAGGAAATATATAGAATTCCCTCTCCCTTTTGGTGCTCCATGAATTGAATGAGATCCACTTTTGGTGCTCTATTCATTGATGATATTTAATATTGTATTGATAGCTATTATTGCTCTATGCATGTATTCATGTTCATTTTGTAACCATTTGGTAACTCATGACTCTTGAGATGACCAATTGTAATGATCCAATAAGTTAGTCTCAAGATATGATCAATGACAATGACACGTGTCGTGAATATATTGATGACAATATATGTCCCCCACACTCCACAATCAGAGGTTTAGCGAAAAACAAGGGACATACTTGACTACTTGAGTTTGGATTCGAGAGAGCTTGTATGCTGATGTGGTTCGAACCAAGGGAGAGCAGATTACAAATGGCCCATGTCAGCATTTACCCTACATGGGTCATGGGGGCCTTATAACGAACCAAATTACAAATGGCCCATCCAGTAAGCGCGCGTTTTTAGAGGAACTTGGAGGTCTTGCTACCTTCCACAATGAAAATGATGCATGTGAGTATATGAGACCAGTTCTAACATTGGTCGCTAAGTACCTCTATAAATACCCATGTAAGACATGCTCAGAGTCATCACCGACATCACTCAAACTTAGCAAAGCATTAATACAATGGGCTCTGCAATCTTTGTAGCTTTCACCTTACTTGCCTTCGCTTCTTTTGTTCTTGCCTCTGATCCTGGTTCACTTCAGGATTTTTGTGTTGCTATTAATGACACTAAAGATGGGGGTATATAAGCACTAATCTTTTAGGTTTCATATATTATATATAGGTCTACGTTAAAATGACGATTTAGAAAGTCATATCATATTGCAATATATACTTGTTGTACTTCCTTTCAGTTCTTTGTAGGTTTATGCTGATTTAAACCTTTTGCAGTTTTTGTGAATGGGAGATTTTGCAAGGACCCACAGCATGCTACAGCCAATGATTTCTTCTTCAGGGGACTTCGTATGCCTGGGAACACATCGAACCAACTTGGTTCAGTGGTCACTCCAGCATTTGTGGCCCAATTTCCTGGACTTAACACTCTTGGCATCTCTTTGGTTCGTATCGACTTTGCACCCTACGGTGTTAACCCACCGCATACGCACCCTCGAGCAAGTGAGGTCTTAATAGTCATGGAGGGTACACTTTATGTCGGATTTGTCACCTCCAATCCAGATTATCGCCTCATGACCAAAGTACTTCATCAGGGTGAAGTGTTTGTGTTCCCCCAAGGCCTTATTCACTTCCAGTTCAACATTGGTAAAACTAAAGCCGTTGCGTTTGCTAGTCTAAGCAGCCAGAACCCTGGTAGGATTACTATTGGCAACAGCGTATTTGGATCCAATCCGCCCATCTCCGATGATGTTCTTGCCAAGGCATTCCAGCTTGACAAGAAAGTGGTTGATAATCTTCAAGCTAAAATCTGGATGGATGCCATATAATCTCTGATTGACTGTAGAAATATAAAACATGAGTTTGCCAATAATGTTTACGTGATTATAATATCATAGGTTTGTCACGACAATAGAGCCGAGTGCTTTACTTGCTTTGATTTAGCTTGTAAACTTAAATAATTATATATCACTTAAAACCTTAAAGTAATGTGTCGTGCCACTAAAAGAGTTGTTTGGCATAGGTCCATTCTATAATTAACGGTCTACTGTTTCCGTACAAATTATTGTGAGTAACTTGTCACATAAGCTAGAAGCCCAGAACATTGTGACAGATAAAAGAAGACATGCTGACATAGTGAAAACAGGACTACAAAATAATCGGACTATCAATTCATTTGTCAGCTACTTGTACAGAATGTGGAGGGGGATTCATTTTCAGAATATCTATCTGGTAGTTTTATGCAATATTACCACTACTACTGTTAGCCTTTAGTTTGCAATCAGATACAGCTTTAGTTTGATAACCAGATAAAAAAACAGAATTGTTCAGCTAAACTTGTCAAAGTCCCTGTTAAGACACTTATGTTTTTTGTACCCCCTCGCTCTAGATGAAGAACTGGCTGGCATCATTGAGGAGGATACAAGAGGAACAATCTATGTAAGATTTTGATTAAGTAATGCGGGTAGGGATCTGCCCAACTCCAAATCAACTTTCTTACACACAGTCGCACACACATACGAACTGGCATGTAAAACGCATGCTAAAGTCCATATCCTGGTAAATACGTAGGAAATATCTTCCCTGGAAATTGGAATCACAAAATTATGTATGTGAATTTGGTGCTGGGGTATGCTTGCTATTTTTTTATGAAGATCAAAATATCTGTCCTTCTTCCTACATTTTATGAAGTTCAAAATTTCCCACCTTTTAAATCAAGTTTGGTGATTTGCTTCTTTTTTGTTTGTTTTACTGAAGGTCTTTGAAAGTACTATATCAGTTTATGAGTTATTGAGTTTGGTGCTTGGGGTATTATTGATCGAGTATGTTCGTTCCCCTATTGTTGAGTCTTTTCATAGCCCTGTTACCTTTAGGTTTTGGGTTTCAAGAAATTGGGCGGAAGTCCCAATTTTAGGGAAAAAGAAGTCTAGAGGACACTAATTTTGTAAAGTAACTCACAACACCAAATTCTAACAATTAGTAACCCACGAACCCACCATTTCAAATTTAGTAACCCTCAAGGACAAAATAAGTTGGCCTAACCCTTTTACTTTTTTTAAATGACAGTTATACCCTTCTGTAAAAAAATTCATTTTTTTAAAATACCAATTTAACCCCTCCATGTTATATTTAAAGTAGAGAAATTTTCAAACTCAGAAACTACTTTACACTGCGCGCTACGTTTTTAGTGGAGAGCAAAGATCGAGTTATTTCTTCAAATTTATCGCGACACCAGGTTTCAATCGATTTCATCTGAAAAGGTTTGATTTCAATATGATTTCAATATGATTTAGTACCTCCTCTTCTTGTTCAATATTCAATATGATTTCAATATTCAATATGACTTCAATATTATGCTATCGGCTTTGTTTTGATTGAGGTTGTTTTATGATTTAGATTTTTCTTGTTTTTTATATCAAATCTGTTTTAGGTATGTTTTTGTTTTCTTTGTTCATAGTGACAATAAATATGAACATTGAATGTTCATACCTAAGAACTATGAACATCGATTGTTCATACCCAATGTATGTTCATACCTTTCTGAAGCATTTCGAATGATCATAGTATTTTGTTTGTATTGTGTACATCTCCTGAATTACATTTTTATTGTGTTTTTGTGGGTTGAATTTTGTAGTTATACATAGAATTTAGTGTGATTGGAATTTTTTGCTATAATGGCGGTACTTTGTCCTTTCGTTTTGGGTTGGATTCTTCGATTGATGTTGTTACACACAAGGTGTGTGACAAGTGGTCTGATTTGGGATTAAGGAGTTTTTCTATGTGTTTCTCCCGTGATGTAAAAGAGAATTTGATTGAAATGGATGGGGATTTGCGATCATTGGCTTGCTATTGTTATGCCATGAAGATTGCAACTGTGGAGATTAAAGTATGTGTGTGTATGAGTTCAATGAGTAGTTGTAATGGTGCAAGTACGTCAAGTTCATCAGGTTCATCGAGTTGTTTAATTGGTGGTGAGGTTGTTGGTCATAAACCTTACAAGTCTGATTTTTGGTGGCGTAACTTTGATGGTGGTGTTGGGCAGAGATTTGCTTTAGGTGCTCCTGAGTTTAGATGTAAATTGATAGAGTACTCTATTGTGAGTGGTTACAAGTATGAGTTTATCAAGAATGATGATTTTAGAGTGAATACGGTTTGTCAGAAGAATAATGAGCTAAATTGTCAATGGTGTATGCACTCTTTGGAGAGTTGTGGTTATTTTGAGATTAAGAAGATTAATCTCACACACACTTGTGGTTTTGCAGTTAAAGAATACGACCATCCACCTCTCACTTCTTATCTTGTGAAGACTCATATTCTTGATTTTGCGAGAGATAAACCAGATTTGACATTTACAGATATTACCGCTTTATATACTCGTGAGTACGGGCTTAGTATTTCAAAGCACATAGCTTATGCGGGTAAGAAGTTGGCACTGAAGGAGTTGTATGGTGATGTTGCGTTGTCTTACAATGACCTATTGTGGTATACGGAGGAGTTGAAAAGAAAAGATCCTGGGAATATTGTTGAACTTGAAGTTGACAAGGAGAGTGGGAAGTTTGAGAGGGTGTTTGTTGCTTTTGAATCAAGTATTCATGGTTTTAAGTTTTGCCGCCCGATGGTGTATTTGGATGGAACATTCTTGAAATCTGATTACAAAGGGTGCTTGTTGGCTACTACTACAAAAAATGGAGATCAAGGTATTTTCCTAATTTTACTACTTGCATTTTATTATTTTTAATTTTGTGTTTGGTCATGAACAATCATTGTTCATAACTGTTTTTGTGTATGAACAATCAATGTTCATACAATCTGTATCACATAACACTAATGCTTCAAGTTATCTCATGTATGAACAATCAATGTTCATACACTCTGGATCACATAACACTGATGCTTCAAGTTATCTCATATTTTGTTTTTTTTTTTTTTGTTTTGAAGGATTATTCCCTCTTGCTGTTGGTGTTGTTGACATTGAAAACAATTCCAACTGGTATTGGTTTCTTGATATGTTTAAAAAGGTTTTTGGGTATAGGCGGAGGTATACACTTTTGAGTGATAGGCATCATGGTTTTCTTGTCAACATTCCTATTGTATTTCTTGATTCCTATCACTCTTTTTGCTTGTGGCATATGGAGAACAACCTTAGAACATGTTTGTCGAAGTCATGTGGTATGACAAAAGTGTTGGTTGCATTATTTAAGATATGTGCTTATGCTGCCACACATGAGAAATTTGAGGAGCACATGGCTGAATTCAAAGAAATTAGTGGAGATGCAATTTCTAACTTTCTTAATAGGGTGCCTTATGAGTACTGGGCTAATGCATACTTCTATGGGGCCCGGTATGGTGAGATGTGCTCTTCCTTGGCGGAGTGCTTCAATAGCTGGATAGATAAAGAGCGACATCTTCCCATCACAACCATGTTAGATAGAATTTGGATGAAGATGATGAAGATGGCGTCTGCCCGGAGGATGGAATGCAAGAATTGGAAAAGTTTTCTTTGTCCTAAAATTGAAGCAAAGTTGCTTGAGAGGACCGAGAAGGCTCGTTCTGTGACTGTGACAAAGTCAGATGATCATGTATTTGAAGTTGATACGGAAAAGCATAAGCATCGGGTTGACTTGCTTAGGAGAGACTGTACTTGCAACAAATGGGGCATAGACGGTTTTCCTTGCCGTCAAGCGATTGCAAGTATTCATTGCAAACAGGAGTCGGTGTATTCATACATTGAAGATGCATTTCGCTCCACTTATTTTAGTAGCACCTACTCTCATGGCATAACTGCAATTAGCCGTAATGAGATTTGTTAGGATGGTTCTGATGAAGTGCGAATTCTCCCACCAGATGTGAAGAAGCCTCCGGGTAGACCATGAGTTAAGAGGATTGAGAGTGTGGGTGCTATGCGTTATACTGCCCCACAAGTGCAAAAAATGCCACAGCACCGACCGACATGACCGAAAGAATTGCCAAGGGGAAATTGTTGATGTGTTAACTACTGATAGGGAATCTAGAGGAAGGGTTGAGTAGCCTAGTGGTGATATGGTATCAAGGTCTTGCCAATTATTCTAGGTGGGAAGCACCAATCAGGTTGTTTAATGTTTTGTATGAAAAATATATTGATTGACTGATTGATATTAATATAGTTTTCATATGTTTTTTATATTAGGTTGTTTAATGTTCTAGGTGGAATATATTTTAAAGTCTCATATGATTTATATTATTCATTTCATTAATGTTATTGAGGTATGATTTTTATATATATTTGTTCATACCAACTGGAGTATGAACAAATATTGTTCATACCTACTGTACTATGAACATTTAATGTTCATGGTGAACAATCAATGTTCATATATGGTGTACTATGAACACATGATAAGCATCAATATTAGTTCATACATTTTGTCATTGTTTCACTATGAATCAGGGCCTAAAATATCGGTCAAAAAATCAATTTTTCGTCGATATTTATCATTTTTTTAGCCTACCGATTTCGAAACATTCAAAATATCGACTCTGAAAATTAAATTTATTTTAAACCGATATATATCGGTAAAACTGATATAAAGATATATATTGACGATATATTTCAACACATTCCGATATATTCGATATATATCTTTGACTTGGTTGGACAGTTTGACTTTTGACCGATTTTGTTGACTGTTGACCGATATATTCCGATATATATCGTTATATATCGGCAATATTTTTGATATATCCTGATTTTTCAATTTTTTTGAATATTATCACCAAAATGGGAAAAAACGATATATCGATCCGATTTTTCAATTTTTCCGATATGTATCGGTTTTGGGAGGGTCTGAAATATCTTCAAATCCCAAAACTTTTAGCCTTGCTATGAATCCCCACTGATGCACATTCATACACGACAAAAAATATTGTTTAGTCATTGTGTACCAAAAAGAACACATTTCACTTTGAATCACCACGTCAAAATATATGGTTCATACATTAAACTCTCCTTTTCTTAACGCCTCCTGGAACTCATGATCTTCCTTTGTCCAGTTTCTTGGTTTATCAGAAAACAATCCACATGCAAGTTCTGGGTGCATATTGTGTACTTCGGTTTCAATAGTTACATCACAAAAATCCCAACGACCTTGTTCATAAAGAATTTGCATCATTTTGCAAACATAAATGCCACAATCAACGCTGCAATTTAGAGAATACAAATCTCAGATCAATTATTGTTTTTTGTATGTCTAAAAGTTTCCAAGAATGTTAGTGAATAATTACGTGCTTACCTATTGTGTTGCTATGGACATTTTCGAGGCATTATTCTTCTTTTATTACTGAGGCTGTGGATTTCCTTCTTCTCCATTTTGATCCGACTGTTGATGGGATCAACCAGTCCTTTCCTCTACAAAATAAAAAGAAATTACTAATTTTACTACTTGCATTTTATTAGTTTTAATTTTGTGTTTGGTCATGAACAATCATTGTTCATAACTGTTTTTGTGTATGAACAATCAATGTCCATACACTCTTATACACTCTGTATCACATAACACTGATGCTTCAAATTATCTCATATATGAACAATCAATGTTCATATATGAATAATCAAAATAAAAAGAAGTTATTTCATTATGTTTTAAGAAAAAAAAAATGTCAGTTAAGTGTTTTATGTTGAACTCACCAGATCTTTCGCAACTTGGAGAGATTTTTTTTCGATGATTAGGGAGTTGAAATGAAACCATAGCTCTTGTTGTCCCTCTCTCAACTCTATTACAAGAAGTTTCCAATGTCTATCTGAATGAATAGGAATAGCCAAGAATTTTGCAGAAAAGTCGATGCTCTGCACTATTTTTTCCAAGCCTCCTTCTTCATCTAACATTTTCTGTGTCAATGATTGCATGAAATAGTAAGAATGTGACAACATCTACAATATAGAAATGAAACATAATTTTGTAATAAATAATTTACCTTTATGTTGGAAGTGATTAGACAAGTTTCGTTTTTTCCATGGTTCTTTTCTTGAAGGTGTTTAGACCACCAGTCGATAACCTGTTACATTACATATTTCATGAACAATGATTGTTCATAGTATAGTATGAACTATGAACTATGAACAATATAATGAGTGTTCATAGTCCAATTTTAGTATGAACAAAGAATGTTCATACCTCATGACTATGAACATTGATTGTTCATAGTACAATATTGACTATGAACAATGAGTGTTCATAGCTCATGACTATGAACAAAATTTACTTGAAAATCAATTTCCCTATCAAACAAAAGGTCTTCAACTAGAACACCTTGTACTTGTAAATTTCCATTTGACCATGCAATTGTGCTTAAAAAAACCATAAGGAATTACCATAAGAAATTACCATTAGTTAAAAATGTTATAGTAAACTTGTAAAACTTACCCTTTGTCTGCTATCATGAAGAAAGTGTCGACAACTTGTCTGTGGCTTTCTTATAGCTGTTGGCCAAGACAACTTTCTCAATGTATCCAAGTTGTCAACAACATTTACCAATGGCCACATGATTCTATAGTTGGTATTTGTGAATAAGCAAGTTGTCAGCATGAAAAGAGACACCAGCCTTGCAAAATCTTCAGCTAAGTGTTGCTCTTCTAGGTCGTCCAAGGTCCTCTGTATGCCATCTTCTACATGAGCCTTGGTATATCGGACGGTCTCATCACTGAAGTACTTTAAAATGAACCTAGATTTTCGTTCATCGATCATCTCCGACGATCCGGTTTAGCTCCATTGTCTCGGTCACAGGCATTCCAAACATTAGGCTGACCTCTTCTACAGTGAGCTTGACAAGCTTTTTTCCAATCTCAAATGCCTCCTCAGGTACAGTGAAATTGTCCAAAATATAAAATATTTTCTTGTTGGGTTTGTTTCCTTCTACAATAATGTTGTTGGACAATGCATCAAACATGTACCAAAACGGCGTCTTCTTCATTTCATGGAGATGTTTTTCTGGAATGCCTCTTTCCTTGATTTTTCTTACAAGACTTATCATAAAAGACAAGGTACTTCACAGCTGAGGTACCTTCTCCTCTTTCTTCTTTTCCACTTCCTTCTTTTCCTCCTCTTCCTTGTTTTCCTCCTTTTCCTCTCCCTTGTCTTTCTCGGTTACTATTTCCTTTACCTTCTTGTCCTTTCCTTTTTTAGTATCCTTCCTTGGCGCCTCATTTTTTTAGCAATAGATTGACCGGCATCAGTGGTCGGCACTGCCTTCCTTTTATTCCGTCTATGGAGTAAGTTCTGCAAATTAATGAAAGCCATATATCAAAATTAAAAAATTAGGAAAGTATAAACAATCAATGTTCATATCTTGTGTACTATGAACATTCAATGTTCATACACTAACAGGTATGAACATTCATACACTAATATTTCCTACCATGCAACATGCATGCAGAAACTAACATTCACTAACATAGGAAACAGAGTTATGAACTATCATTGCAAAAAAATCATTGTTCATACCTTTATTAGTACCTCCTCTTCTTGTTCTTTTCCTGGCTCTTATTCATCTATTTTCTCATCATCATCCTCAGTAGTTTCTCCTCCTCCTTGTTCCTCCATAAAATCATCCACCATAATATTGTCAATAACAGATGATATTTGTTGGATGTGTTTTTGACAATAAACTTGGTTTTCAAATCTAGGATTCGTGCAATTTTCTGTTTCGCACAAGTTCTCATCGATTTCCAATGGTGAGTTTGACATTTTTACTGGTTTTGATTTTGATTTTGTTGTATTGTTTGAGTTAAGTAAGAAAAGATCTAGGGTTTCGTTTGGGGTTTTGGTTTCTTTGCGCTCTTTTTTTTTAAACTGAAAGCATAAAAGCAAGAAATGATGGATACTTAACTCTCAAAAGTGAAACCGCTTTTTAGGGTAATAATGTATTTTCACATGTATGCGTGAATGTTCATACCCAATCAATGTTCATACCCAAAGGACTATGAACATTAAATGTTCATACCCAATCAATGTCTTTTCACATGTATGCGCAAGTATGAACATTCAATGTTCATACCCAATCAATGTTCATACCCCAAGGACTATGAACATCGAATGTTCATACCCAATCAATATTCATACCCAAAGACTATGAACATTGAATGTTCATGTATGAACATTAAATGTTCATACCCAAAGGACTATGAACATCGAATGTTCATACTCCAAGGACTATGAACATCGAATGTTCATACCCAAAGGACTATTAACATTGAACATTGAATGTTCATACCCAATCAATGTTCATACCCAAAGGACTATGAATATTGAATGTTCATACCCAAGGACTATGAACATTCAATGTTCATACTAAATACACAAGGTCGTTTCGTCTAAGCCGAGCCGTTAATTATTTCACGTCAGGGGTATGCTTGACATTTCATCTACCCGATCCGTTTTTTATTTCGCGTCAAGGGTATACTTGACCTTTCATCTATCCGATCCTTATGAGTTACGGAAAAAAAAGGTGTCCTTGAGAGTTACTTTTTCGGCAGTTTTGTCCTTGAGAGTCACTTCCTATTTGGGTTTAATCTCCCAGGTTCATGAACAGTTTACATAAAAACCCCCTCACTACAGACTAACCCATAAAAACTCTCTCTTTTTCTAAAACACCAAAACTGACTAAAATACCCCTACACATAATTGACCCGTGAAACCTAGATCTCAAATTTCTCTCTTATCTCTTTCTTCTTGCCGCCTCCTCTCTTCTTGCAAATCCTAAATATCCTACAAAAAAAAAATCACATAGAAGATAAAATGGCAAAACAATCCAAAAAGAGGAGAGAAACAACCAACAAAACAAAGAAATCAAAAGTTTCAAAAGAAGATGTTCTAATGAGAATGAAGCGAGTGGTTCAATTACAAACCAAAGGGAAGAAAGCAACAACCGATAAAAAGATGAAATCTAAGGTGAGAATCATTTTTTTTTTTTTTTTGAAATTTGGTTGTAAATACGAATTTTTTATAAGAATTTCTATTTTTATATATGCAAATGCTTAATTTATATATGTATGAATTAGTAAATTACATATATAGCTTCATACGTAAATTCAAAATTAAGCATATTCTAAGTTATATGAAATTGAGTTTAGTTGACACTCTGCAGTTGATATGAAGATTTGAATTTGTATCATATTTACATAGTCTGTGCAGATTTCCATGTGAATGTAAATTTACAGATGTATGTAGGAATTTGCATATGTATGCTTGCTTTCATTAGTACTGTTTTGGTTACAGTAATAACTATGTAAATTTATATTTTCGTATGTAAAGTTTACTTGCATAGCTAAATTTTCTGTGTAAATTTGTATTTTCATATATGAGAAAGTAAATTTTGAAATGCCTATTTAACATACTTATTTATTTTTCCCCTTTATTGCAACAGGAGATAAAACCTAATAGCTCTACCAAGGTGTTATGTTCTACTGTTTTGCCTATGTTAGCACTTTTGCAAGAGTTCAAAGGAAGAATTAGAGATGTTCATATCACCAAGACGAAATAAACTTTTTTTGGACAAATTTTTTATGGTTTTTGTTGAAGGACATTAGAGAGACTAATTTGAATGGGGAGGAAGAGGACAATAGAGTGGGAAAGCCTAATTCGATGTACAACTTAAAAGAAAGGAAGAGGATACATAAAACATCTGATATATATGTGGTGGAAACTAATAAAACATTCCAAAGAAAGAAGATCATGAAATGTTGTGTTATGTTTTCTTGGTAGTCTGGTGGATCACTTTGGGATTTTGTTTGAATTATGGACGTAAATCTTTTATCTTTTATGTAATCTCAGTTTCTCTTTGAATTCTGAATGTAACTTTTTGATACTAATTTTGTTTCAATTCTTGATCTTTGAATTCTGGATGTAATGCAAAAATGAGCCTGATGCGTTTGTCAGTTTATCAGATTTCTATAGCCATGTCAGAAAAAAGTTTATGAGAATTCATATTTGTACATGTAAATTCAGATTGGCATAGACTGTGTCACCTGTCAGATGACAAAAAGAAAGTTTGTGAAAATTCATGTTAATCTTGAACAAAAAGAACTTCTACATCTTATGCGGGTTAAAATTTTCATAAGTTAATCCTCTATGTAATTAAGATTTTCATAGCATACGTCTGATATTAGAATTGTTTTATTTTAGTAATCTACTACGAAAATCTAATTTTGCATATGTAAATACAAATTTGAATAGGTAAAACAACTATGAAAATATAAAGTTTCATAGATTATCTAAGCTTTTACCAACATGTTTAGTTTCAAAAACTAATATGTAAAAATATATTTTCATACGTTTTTTCATCAGACTTGTTTTGTTTCACAAATCTACTATGTAAACTTAAATTTTCATATGTAAATTCCAATTGTCTTATATCAAACTACTATGTAAATTCAAATTTTCATATATCAAACTACTCTGTAAACTTAAATTTGCATATGTAAATTCAAATTTTCATATGTCAAATTTGTATTTGCATATGTAAATAAAATAAACTATGTACATGAATTTCTATTTTCATTTGTAAATTTGTATTTGCATATGTGAATTTGTATTTACATGAAGTTACTATGTAAATATAGATTTACATATATTTTGTCTAGGCATCAGGCAATTTCAACTCTCCAATTCTGTCTCTGCATTTGCTTTGGTTTCTCCTTACCCATCACTTCTGAGTAGATTAAAGCGATCGTTCTCTCCCAAGATCTCCTACTTCACTAACCTCTTCACATCAAATAAACACTCACTTATTTCTTACAAACATTTCATCAAACAAATTCCACTCAATCTACTGATCTCTCATCAATCATCGAGTGCTAATAACACCTGGTTCAAACTCCCTAAAATATCTCATTGGCTTATAAATATCTTCATGAAGATGTATGTGGTAAAGAGTATTTTCACATAAGAATCAAATACTAGTGGCTCTCATTTGGAATCTATTTTGTTGGCAAAAGAAACGAAGTTAAAATCAGTGTTCTCGTTGGCTTCTTCGTTGGAGCGAACTCAACAAAGAAAGAATATATGGTGGTTCTTTATTGAGAAGGGCAAAAAAGGAAACAGATAAGTGTGGAGATAAAAATTAAATTGAGATTTGCTTCGATTATAGAAAGCAGGGAGGTTAATTCGTTAGACGTGAATAATAGGGAGGTTTTATGGGCACTTCCGGGGGTTTACATGTAAATGAACCGAAACGAGGGGGCTAAGGCCCATTTCTTGTTGTTACCTTACCTTGTAGGGCACTACCATAACAAAAACAGGAAAACAAAACCACTGTATCATATCATAGTTTTAGTCTCATACTAGATTTTGGACCCGGGCATACGCTCGGGATCTATTAAATATTTTGTGTGCTGAAAAGGCTTTACAAAATGTCTCACACAAATTTTCGAATCAGAATATATTTTTATTGAAAATAAACCGAAATACGTTAATAAGCAGTGATTATGGTGCATAAATACTTGGAAACTAAGGGATCAAATTGAGATAGCCTCTTCACTTTGTGGTTTAGGATATTAATCCATAATTTTCAAATAGAATTATCTTAAACTCAATCTAGCTTGTATAATAGTTTTCTTAGATTTATGGTGATTTAGCGGCAAATTTTCAAATCATAATATATTTTTATTGAAAATAAACCAAAATACATTAATGAGCAGCGATTATGGTGCATAAGTACTTGGAAACTTTGGGACCAAATTGAGATAGCCTCTTCACTTTGTGGTTTAGGATATTAATCTGTAATTTCCAAATAAAATTATCTTAAACTCGATCTAGGTTGTATAATAGTTTTCTTAGATTTATGGTGATTTAGTGGGAAATTTTTGAATTAGAATATATTTTTATTGAAAATAAATTGAAATAGCCTTTTTACTTTGTGGTTTAGGATATTAATCCGTAATTTTCAAATGGAATTATCTTAAATTTGATCTAGCTTGTATAATAGTTTTATTAGATTTATGGTGATTTAGCGGTAAATCATTACCGCTCAGCTTACGTATTAATGTGTACAAATCACTAAAACAGATTGATTGTTTTCATATCCTCAAAGAATACACTACTCCCACTTGAAAAGATTTATCACATGAACGCGTCCTATGAACGGGTGCCGTTATACTGAATTATTCTAAAACATATTAGCAACTATACATAGCTATGAGATATAAAAATTATATTAATTACTCATTTAAATTTCTTACACCACTCTATATAAAAATGAAGCATCAAACCTTGATAAAACTCACCAACTTCTTTTTATTGTTAGGTTTAACAATATAAGTTTTAATGAAATTTTGTGAAGTTTTTATTGTTAGGTTTAACAATAGAAGTTTTATTGAAATTTTGTGATAAAACTCACCAACTTCTTTTTATTTCAATAAAACTTATATATTTAACAATATAAGATAATTGAAATTTCAATAAGTTTTAAAATTTTGCTAAGATAATATTGAATAGCAAGGCATTCCCAATCACAATAAAAGAATTATGATAAACACTACTTAAAATACAAAAACTATTTTATTTTTTGAGACATTTTATTGAAATATAAAACTCCCAACTTCTTTTTATTTCATAAACTTATATATTTAACAATATAAGTTTCAATATAAGTCTTATTGAAATTTTATTGAAATTTCAAATATGTTTTTAGGGTTATTAGTTCAATTTTAGCAATGCATTTTGCATCAAGTTTATGATTTTCCATTAATTATTCTTTGAGGTTAGTTTAATGTAATACGTTGCAGCCAGTTTCCAAATTCTCATTAATTATTCTTTGAGTTTAGTTCAATGCAGCTGCATCAAGTTTCTGATTTCCAGTTAATTATTATTTGAGGTTAGTTCAGTACAATTGCATCCACTTTATGATTTCCCGTTAGTTATTCATTAATGTTAATTCAGTACAGTTGCATCCAGTTTTCGATGTTTCGTTAATTAGTATTTGAGATTAGTTCATTGCATTTGCATCCAGGTTCCAATCTCCCGTTAATTAGTATTTGAGATTAGTTCATTGCATTTGCATCCAGGTTCCAATCTCCCGTTAATTACTCTTTGAGGTTAGTTCAATACATATGCATCTAGTTTCTGATTTCCCGTTAATTGTTTTTCTAGGTTAGTTCGATAGTTTACAATTTCTATACAGTTTGCATACATGTAAGAGTCTATTTTTATAAACTCACTTTTATTTTGGGTTCCTAATTACTCATAATTACTCATGTGAGAAGGCTAAAAAAGCGGAAATTTATGCTTTAAAGTCAGTGCAATGCATATTGATTTCCACTTAACTATTTTTTTAGGTTATTTCAATGCATTTGCATCCAATTTCTGATTTTCCGTTAGTTAATCTATGATTTTAGTTTAATGCAGTTGCATCCAGTTTTTGGTTTTCCGTTAATTATTCTTTGAGGTTAGTTCAATGCAGTTGCATCCAATTTCCGATTTTATGTTAATTGTTCTTTGAGGTTAGTTCAATGCATTTGCATCAAGTTTCTGATTTCCCGTTATTATTTTTTGAGGTTAGTTCAATGCAGTTATATCAAATTTATAATTTCCCATTAATTATTCATTTAGGTTAGTTCAGTGCAGTTTCATCCATTTTTCAATGTTTCGTTAATTAGTCTTTGAGATTAGTTCATTGCATTTGGATCCAGTTTCCGATTTCCCGTTAATAACTCTTTAAGGTTAGTTTAATACATCTGCATCTAGTTTTTGATTATTTATGCTTTAAGGTTAGTTCGATGCAATTATATCCGGTTTATGATTTCCCATTAATTATTCTTTGAGATTATTTCAATGCATTTTCATTTAGTTTCCAATTTCCCACCAATTATTCTATGAGGTTAGTTCAATGCAGTTGCATCCGGTTTTTGATTTTCTGTTAATTATTTTTTGAGTTTAGTTCAATGCATTTGCATCCAGTTTCCGGTTTCCCATTAATTATTATCTCGAGGTTTGTTTGATGTATTTGCATACCGTTTCCGATTTCCGTTAAATATTTTTCAAAGATTTGCATCTAATTTATAATTTCCCGTTAGTTATTATCTGACATTAGTTTAATGCAATTGCATTCAGTTTCCAATTTTTAGTTAATTACTTTTTGAGTTTAGTTTATTGCAATTGCATAAAGTTTTCGATTTTTTGTTAATTACTCTTTGAGCTCAGTTATGTATTTGAATCCAATTTCTGATTTCCTTTTAATTATCCAATGTGGTGTATAATACCAACTTCTACTGATCCATCTGTAGTGTCATTACAAACATGACATAAAAAGTAAATTATGCTTGATTTACTATGTGGGATCATCGAAGATTATCCAGTTCCCGATTTCTCATTAATTATTCTTTAAATTATGCATGACTCACTATGTGAAATTTTCAAAGATTATCTACGAACGGGTGTTGTTATATTAATTATTCTGAAAAATATTTACAAATATACAGAACTATTATATATTAATCACTCAACCAAATTTCTTATAACTTGAAAACCCCATTCTCTATTAAAAAAAAAGAACTCACCTTTGATAAAACCCTTCAACTTTATTTTGTTGTTTAATAATAAAAGTTTGATTGAAGTTTTGTGAGATTGCCTAATAAGGTGAAGTTCATATATATTGAAGTTACTTTAATATCAAGGAGTTCCCAATCATACGGAAAGAGATAAGATAAACACCATTTTAAATGTAAAACTATATTTATCGAGACATTCCCACAACATATAACCCAACTATGTTTGATGTTAGTTCAATCCATTTGCATCCAGTTTCTGATTTTCCGTTATTTATATTTTGAGGTTAGTTCAATGCAGTTGCATCCAATTTCCAATTCCCGTTATTTATTTTTTGAGATCAGTACAATGCAGTTGCTTCAAGTTTCTGATTTCTCGTTAATTATTATTTTCAATTAGTTCAATACATTTGCATCCAGTTTCCAATTTCTTGTTAATTGTTCTTTGAGGTCAGTTTGATGCATTTGCATCCAGTTTCTGATTTCCCGTTAATTATTCTATGAGATTAGTTTAATGCATTTGCATCCAGTTTCCGATTTCTCGTTTATTATTTGATAAAGTTGCATTTGCATCTAGTTTTCGATTTCCCGTTAATTATTGTTTGAGGTTAGTTCAATGAATTTGCATCCAGTTTCCAATTTTCCGTTAATTATTTCTTGAGGTTAGTTCAATGTATTTGCATCTATTTTTTTTTTTTTTTTATATTAGTTCAATGCAGTTGTATCTGTTTTCCGATTTCCCGTTAATTATTTTTTAAGATTAGTTCCACACATTTGCATCATGTTTCCAATTTATAATTAATTTTTCTTCGAGGTTAGTTAAATACAGTTGCATCCAGTTTCCGATTTCCTGTTAATTTAATCTTTAAGGGTTAGCTCAATGCATTTGCATCCAGTTTTCGATTTTCCGACAATTATTTTTTATGTTAGTTTGATGTATTTGTATCCAAGTTTTGATTTTCCGTTAACTATTCTTTGAGGTTAGTTTAATGCAGTTGTATCCATATTTCCATTTTCTATTAATTACTTTTTAAGATTTGTTTAATGCTTGCATTTGCATCCAGTTTCCGATTTCTCGTTAAATATTATTTGAGGTTAGTTCGATGCATTTGCATCCAGTTTTCAGTTCCCCATTAATTATTTTTTAAAACTTTAGTTTCATTCAGTATTATATATTTTTTTTAAATATTTGTTATTATTACTTTGCCTTTATTTTTTTTTTCATTTTCTATTATATATTTTGTGATGTTATTTTTTGTATAATTGTTTTTAACTATGTTTTGAGGTCGTGTTAAGGATATATTCGAAATAAGTCAGTGTTTTATCATCTACTATCTACTATCTATATACTAAAGCAGAGAGTTCTAGGTGAGATTTTTCTCTCTCCTAGGTGGCACTCTAATATCAAAACTTTTGAGTCTATTACGCCACGTGGCACTATAATATCAAAGCTTTTGAGTCTGCTATGCTACGTGGATCTCTAATTGAAACCCTTCCTACTCTAATTGAAACACTTCCCTATCAATAGTGCATTGCCCTTCCTTTCTAATAAAATCTACTTATAAAAACAAAAATAAAGTCTGAAGCTTCGTAGTTCGTATAGTCTGATGAGCCCATACACCACCAATGCTCCTTTACGCACAATTGGATTAAAGCCCATCTCCAAGACCTATTTACAGTAAAGAAGGCCATTAACTCCAGCTCCTATGAGCCCCACTTGGTCCTATCATGCGTAGTGTATGTGATCAGAACGGAACCATGTCATCCAGAAGTGCATCGAGTGCATTCCACAAGATGCTATTGAGTTTATTGTCTCATCGTTTTATGATCAAGTTGTGACATTATCTCCCCATCCATATGGTCATCAGATGATACAGGTTTAGATATAACTAGTTTTAGGACCCGGGCATACGCCCGGCCTCGATCCAATATTATACTTTTTGAAATAGAATTTAAAAATTATTTTTGCTCATTATTATTATCATTATTCTCCTAAAATTTCATCATCATTTTATTATTTATTTATTTATTACATAATATTTATAACATACTAAAATTAATTATTCTTGAATTGAGTTATTCAGAGTTCCTTATCACTTAATTGTGCACACTCAAATTCAGATCCAAATAGATGGTGTCTAAGAAATTGTTGTTAGAAAATCCTATACCAAAAATCCTTCTTATTAATTTTCAAATTTAAATGTGTTTTGTGGTTGAGGATTAAGTTGGTTATAATAATAAGATATGTGAAGTTCCCCCTTTCGAATGGGAATTGTAAGCTATGCAGGCTTCAACGGCTTTCATTTCTTGATGCAGGATAGACCACTTTTCAGTTTCCACTTCTAGCATTGCATAGAAAAATGGTTTTACCACTATGATCTCTGGCCATCCCTCCATAGCCACAAGCTGTTGCAGTTATGAAACCATCAGAATTTACTATAGAACCTCCATTTTCTGATCTTCCATGCACAGTCAATAGTTGGTTTGCTACTATATATAAGCAGTAGACACTCCAATGTTGTGTAGTACTGATGCAGTTAATCAGGGTCCTTCAACAGTGTCTAAGTATATAACCTCATCTCTAAGATGATCTTGGGAGTCACTACGGAGTTGTCCTCTTGCCTCTAAATCTTATGAGATTCCTCTCGCTTGAAATGGCAGTGATAGAATCCCAAAACTGCATCTGTATTGACATCAGATACTCATGTTATTGGCCTTACACGTCTCTCCGTTCAAGATTAGAGCTTAGAACTGAGTTCCCAATCCCTCAAAATCTTTTTAACTCTCAGCAACACAGATTTGGAATATACAGTCATAGAATATGTGCTTGGAGTTCTCCCTAGCAGCACCACCACGCATGACAAAGAAGAAGAGTTGGAATACCATGTCTAACTATCCAAACAAAAACCATGGTTTGCAAATGTGATTCTTGGCAATGAATCACCATGGTTTGCAATGAGAATGAGTTAAAGGTTTATTCTGAAATCATCATAACATCTCTCCTCCAACATGTCTCCCTAACCGACCAATGTGATTCTTGGCAATGGAAAGCATCAAAAGATAGAGGTTTTTCGGTTAAAACCTTTGCATACAGGGCCCTTGCTCAGCCACTTCCACTTCTTGGGGTTCACCCCGAGGCGTAGGGGCGCGTTGATTAAAAGCATCGTATATCAAGACCAAATTAATATTGTACTAAGCCCAAATTGGCTACTTTGATCTTTGTTATAACTTTTGCTTGCTTTAACTACACTTAATCTATCATTGCATACTTTCCACTTATGCATCGATTGAAATAACAATAATATATACAGAAGAATAATTTTAGTAAAAAATAAAAAGGTAGAAACATTCTATTGCAATAACGGACTAATGTATGCTAATAATATCCATGTCTGTTGCATTGGCAAGTATAAATTAAAGATATAATTTTGCTAGTAAATTATTAATCTTGTTTGTCTTCACTTGTTTTGCAAACTTTCTTGTTTGGTGGTTGGTCGTCTTCTCTCTCGTTTGAATCTTCAGTGATGGTTGTGACACTTCCATACAAATGCACTTTTGAACGATGTGAAATCTATTGAAAAAAAAAATATTATAAAGATGTTGTATTGTTATATTATGTTACACAAAATAAAGTAAACTTAGACTGTAGTAATTGTTCTAATGACAGATATGGATTGTACCTTTGGATTTTCTTCTCCGTTGTAGTAGTCGTTGTGAAGTGAAAAAACTTTAGAAATAGTGAGTGAATTATTGTTTCGTTCTTTGTTGAATTTTGTGACTCTTATCTGGAATATAGCCGTATGGCCAATCAACTTCCTAAATTCCTTTTCAGCAAACTCTGTTCCATTCTCCTATAAAGATATATCAACGACCAGTTAACATATATAATTTTGGATGTTATCTATATTAGTTGGCAATTTGTGTATAAATAATCTACCTTTGAATCCATTGCGATTAATTCCGCTGCGCTCTTTTTCATTAAAGTTGATGCCACTTCTTCAAATGCAGTTGCCCTTTGCAAATGGGCCGTGTTGTCCTCAATATCAAACTTTAGGATGTACCTTGAAATTTAGTGTACGTTTAGTTGATATACCATGCTTCATATATTGTAAGTGATACTTGATCAAAGAGACTTACTTTTGAATTGGGTCCACGACACCATGCTTTGTGCAATCATATCCTCTTATGCGTTCATATTCAACTTCTTTCCACAATTGGAGTTTGGGCAAAGCGTTGTAATACCAACCGTTTTAAATGCATCACTTTTGTTATGGATGCCTTGCATGTGAAGTATTTTTCCTGCAAAGTAATAAGTCATTAAACGTTGTATTGTTTTATTTTTTTGTAAGTAGCTCATAAGAAGAAGTAACTTTCGCCCGAAAAAATCCATCCAGAATTTGTTATCTCAGACAAACACCTCCTGTTTTGGGTCATTACTTCTTCGGTAGTTTTCGATGTCTTCATTTGCTCTTCTTGTATTTCGACTTCCATTGGACTGTAAAAAAGTTTTTTTTTTTTTTTTATTTTTTTTTTATTAAACTGATTAATTATTACTTTGTGATAGTTCTATTTGATTGTACCTGTTTTTCAGAACGGTAAATTCTTGAATTTCTAAATCCTGGTATATTTTTGTCGCCGATGTTGTAGAAATAGAATACGTTCCTATCATATAAAGTTAATTTTAGATAATATTTCACTTATAAACGAATAAATGTATTGATATAACGTACTGTTAAAGTAACTAACGGATGTTGAACTTATTATTAATACAGTTCTCCTTGAAGTGTTTTGAACTATCCAATCTTTGACATTGTTTGCATTCTCACCCCAAATAGTTACCGCTATAGAAGAGTTCCTGCAATAATCACGCAACAATTTTTAGTTAGTACAAAGGTTGATTATGTTGTATAATAAGCTGTCAATTTAGAAGACTTACCATTCATCTATTAAATATATTTTCATCATGGTAGTTTTATTTTTATTTTTCTTCAATTTTTCTATTGGTTGTGTCCACGTTTTGACTATTCCGATGACATCTGTAGACATTGAAATAGAATTGTGTTATGGCATAGCAATTAAGTTGAGTACTTATTGTTTTAGTGAATGTAGATGTAGTATTTACCTGTTAGGTGTATGTTGTTTTTTCTTGATGACACTTTAGAAAAATTTGTGAAGTTAAATAGCTGTTTTGGAAACTGTATATCTACTTCTTTGGGCTTCAAGATCGTATTCCAATTGAACATAATGATATAGTCATGATTGACGGGACGGTATGTCACTTTTTCATATATTTTGAATGTAGAAAACTCTTCCATGTAGTAGATTTGCATCTCCTTCAGCTGTAGTTTATATTTGAGCACAAAGGAAATTGGGATTTTTGCATGTATCCAATCTCCCTGTTAGATTTTAAAATTGTTAGATCATAAAATTTCATGTATCTAATATTTGCAATTTTCTAAAATACTTGTACTTACATGCTCATCTATCAGCACCATGTCTAAACTTTTGATTTTATCTGTATTGAAGTCGGTTGCTTCCCATATTATACTCACTCTGACTTTTATTCTGTAATTTCCATTGGTGTCATTGATCTCCTTTATTCTTTTGTATCCTTTTTCAGCCATGTTCCTGTGCAAAAAGTTAGTCTGAGTCAAACACTCGAAAATTAAAATAGTTGTTGTTCTGATGGGATGTTCAATTCTGATGGGATTCATGACTGGTATTGTTCATTGTGAACTAAAATGTGTAATGTATAAGAAGATTGCAGATGTGATGAATAGTCTAATTGCAGATGCGATGAGTTGTCCTATAGCAAGTTAAAGAACATAAAAGTAATATATTAATAGGTTTGATGATCATAGAATAGTTATGAGAACTGAGAAAACATACCTTTGAGCAGTCAATTAATAGACTAAGATTATGTTTTACGTAGGAGGTCACAGGAGTTATAATAAATTGTTTCTCCTTAGTGCCTTTTATATAGACCATTGTGTATTTTTTCTCAGAGAAGGTTTTATATTTTGATTTGTAATCTAAATTCTAAATTTATTAGGATTGTTGTCCGCATAGTTATGTTATTAGAGAGTAGATATCAAATATGATTAGGACTCTTATATAGTTCCTAAAAAATAGGCAAGTGAATAGACCAACTCTGTTTCGAATTGCTGGTTTGAACAAAGAAATGCACAATACTTCATTATTTGAATGTGTTTCCATTTGATTTTGCAAGGTTCTGCCACGTGTAATTTTTTTTCAATTATGGAAGTGCAAGAGTGCTGCTCTTTTAGCCAGGTATTTTATATTATTCTGTGTCTTTTTTGCTAGGTTTGGTGCATTATAGGGTCTTCTTTCAAGGATTTTGTAGCTATTATCGTTCATATTCCATAGATGGCAGATAGGCTATACAGTTGAAGTGGACACAGGATTTAAATATTCAGACACAGAAAGAAGTTCCCTCCAATCCCACATGGAGCACATAAGGAAAATGGGCACAGACAAAATAAAAGATAAAGCAGCATTTCAAAGGGATGAGTGGTCGGGACATTTGCTGAGTTTCAGAAATGATGCCTTGGTTATCTTGAGTATTATTTATTTCCAATTGCCGTTCGAGCAAATTGGAGAAAGTAAGGTTCTGCCATGTGTTGTTGAAGTCCATCCAACTTCATTTTCCGCTAGGCATTTAAAAGTGAAAATGTGGCTCTCCAAATACAACATCCATAGCATAAAGGATGTTTTGGAGAACTCATGCAACCTGGAAACACATATTGTTGAAATAACTAAGGTAATTAAGAAATTTGCATTGTGCACTTAAGTTTTGTTTGTGTGAGTCGTGAGTCAGTTCCGAAATTCAATTAGGTCTACGTGATTCTATTATTATTAGCAATTAGTCTTGTTTATTTACGAACTAAGGTGGTGAAGAAATATGCATATTACAATAGTGAGATAGAGTAAAATTTGTTTCCTTATTAAATCATCCTCATTGTTTATATGGATTATATATGCAATCGGTAATCTGAGTAGGTTATTGAAGAATGAATGTTTTACTTTTAGACACTATGGAGGTTTCTTTTCTGTCATTTTTTTTTCTTTGTAATATCATTGATTAGCATGATATGAATTTTAAAAAAGTTTAGAAATTTTGTCTGTTGAGAATTTTGTCAAGTAATAAAAAAAAGTAAATATTTGTTGAACAGAACCCGATAAGAGGAACTTCTAATTTAGATGGTGAATGATGTGGAAAACCCCAAGGATGGTGAAGTGAAGGAAATTCCCATATTAAACTTTGCCCTCCGGTGAAGTACAATCAACTGGTATGATAGCTTGCTCCAACATGTATCGATTATCACGGTATCATTTGCTGGTTCTTTACCGTATTTCGCATCTCGCTCTCTATTATTAACAAATGGGCAGTCATGAAGTTCCCTTACCGGGAGAGCACTAACTGCATTGCGATTACTTCACAAGTCTTCTTTGGGGTTCTTCTCTTTGGGAAGCTCAAGATTTTGGAGCACGACTAAATCGACTTTCTAACCATATGGTGATTCCTACCAGCGGCAATGATATTTTATCTATCGCTTTTACGAACAAAGTGAGCTACTCCTTCATGCCAATGTAGATACATTCATTGTCTTTAGGTCGCAGTCCGATTTTTGTTGCAATGGAGGAGGCCCTCTATTTGCATCGACCCTTGGCCTTCAATTAGAACATGGCTCTCACTTTCCACCATCTTTCTTTATGTAAGTGTGCTATCGTCCTAACAGACTATCGGTTCACTCGGCGACTATATAGCCGGGCCCTTGCTTACCCGACGGCATGATGATCAGGGAGCTCTCACTTTCCACCATCTTTCTTTGGAAGTGTGTTATTCGTACTTCGACAGCCTCTATAGTTGGCCCCGCTTTACCCGGACAAGATGACTGTGGACTTCGTCTATATTAAGCATGTTGTCATGACGCCGCCGAGTAAATACTTTGCTTTGCAAAATGTCAAAGCATTACATGTCGAGGACATGGATGTGGTTGTTGAGCCGGGAATTGGATGGATGGACCTTAACGAATACCTAGAGCCTTATGGTCTTTTCTTTCCACTTGATCTAGGTCTGTTTAGATCTTTCACTCCATGTTGTCCTTAGTATCTCTTTTGGCCGTCATTTTTGTTTGGATGTGTTGAAATATGTCTTCTGAGTTTTAATGTTTTATAACACCAGTCACATAGTAGCAAGATTGATGTTATAGCCAGCTGATCTTTAATGGAGATTAACTGGCTCACTTCAATTTCCTAATGAACAGGGCCTGGTGCAACCATTGGCGGCATGTGTGCTACGCGTTGCTCTGGTTCTTTGGCTGTGAGGTTTGCATTCTTTCTGAATTTGTTGACTTTTACAGATATAAATGTGGTTTTGAATTTCTTGGAAGAATACAGGTATGATCTTGCATTTGTATTTTGGTATGTCATCACCTTTTTGAAAGTACACTTCTAATATTTGTTTCAAAAAGTGGAACTTTTCCAGTAAAATACCTTTTGGATTATACTTATCATCTATGATTAGCCCCCATCCCCCTGACCCCTGTACATACACATCAACTAAATAAGGGAAATGCTTGAAATAGTTGCATGACAGAAATGATATGTCTTCACTGGCATTGCATTGTGAATCCAATTTATTGAGAAAATTTAGTGGCTGGTTCCCCAAGCTATATAAACTTTTTTGCTCCAATGGAGACTGAAGATGGTCCATGGTCAATTGCTTGCAAATGTACTTAGGTGATACATGCTAAAAATAAGGAACTATTTGTTTGTCACTTTGTCTTTTATTACTGGCCTACCGCATCCTAATCAGTTTGACATATTAGTATTAACACGTGGGGTCTTGTACTTTATAACAACCTCGAGGCCCTTCTTCTATTCCCCTTCGACCTTATCCATGTGACACAAATCTCTATTATTAACAAATGGGCAGTCATGAAGTTCCCTTACCCGGGAGCACTAACTGCGTTGCAGTACTTCACAAGTGTTGCTGGGGTTCTTCTCTTTGGGAAGCTCAATATTTTGGACCACGACTCCCTCGACTTTCTAACCATGTGGTGATTCCTACCAGCGGCAATGATATTTTATCTATCGCTTTTTATGAACAGTGAGCTACTCCTTCATGCCAATGTAGATACATTCATTGTCTTTAGGTCAGCAGTCCCGATTTTTGTTGCAGTGGAGGAGGTCCTCTATTTTCATCAGCCTTGCCCTTCAATTAGAACATGGCTCTCACTTTCCACCATCTTTGCTGGAAGTGTGCTATACGTCCTAATAGACTATCAGTTCACACTCGACTGACTATATAGCTGGGCCCTTGCTTTTTGATCGGCATGGTGACTGGTCCCGCATGAACTGATATTATAGGCTATTTTTCTATGACACAGGGACAGTGTGTTCTTATTTTTTTTCTTCTTCTTAAAGCAACTAAGTGTTTTTTTTAATTCAGCTTGGGATTGCTAGTACCTATGCACTATTTTTGGAAGAGAGAGTGGAGTGTTTGGACTCATTCCAGAAGAAAGAAATGAGAAGAAAGAGATTGTGACTCATTCCAAAATAAAAGAGAAGCTCCATCACTGGTACGTACACTTAACTACTCAAAATCTACTTGTATATATATATATATATAGAATCAACGAACTACATTACGTCAAAGTTAACAACAAGTCTATTTCTATATCTGCTTTTTCTATTATTAGTCTAGCATATATAGTGTAGAAATTCTCCAATCTCTTAAATTGAATTCATATAAAAAATAAAAAAATATGCTCATTACATTGTATATAAAATTGTTCTTATTGAAAATGCTCCAATAGGTCTGTATTGTTTTCCTCACCTGCAAATATGAGAAAATTAAACAAAATAATTTTTTATAATTAATAATATTATAAGAATAATATAATGTAGTTTGAAAAGTATCTTTTCCAATATCTGTATTATGTGAAACCGTATTAAACTCATCAATAGATCTATTGTTCCCCTTTGTTTCTTGATGTACCTGTTTGAATCATTGTAGGAATTACAGAGAGTTGATTTGATTTTGAATACTAAATCGTATGTATGTACTTTCTAAAGGTCGCTAGTAAAGTGTATTACCTGTAGGCAAGTTGTTGAAAACTTCCTGAAATACTATGTTATGTGTGTAGCCATAGGGTTCACCGTCTTTACGCGTTACCAGTATTTTCAGTCCTTCCCGTGAGTTTGTGCGCGAGACAGCAACGTACAATTGTCCATGGCTAAAAACAGGTTTTGGAAGGTAGAGTCCGACATGTTTCAAGGTCTGGCCTTGGCTTTTGTTAATAGTCATTGCAAAGCAAATTTTAATCGGGAATTGTCGTCGTTTTAAAATGAATGGCCATTTCGTTTGATTCGACGACGTGACAATACGGTGTATTGAGACTTCTTGTCCTATGTTTCTCCCGGTTAAAATCTCTGCCCTGATAATTCTGTCACTATTAGCCTTGTCCCATTGCAAAGACCCAATCCAGGATTGATGTTCCATAGGAGCATAATCGGAATGCCTTTTTTTAACTCGAGGGCATGGTTTGGCATCCCAGACAGTTGCAGTGTGTTAAGGTATTCCGTGGAGAACAAAATGTCTTGGTTTCTTATTTTCCCATTGACTGGGCAAATTGAGTCCGCACTTAGATATTTCTTTGACTCTCCTGGTAGAGTTGAAAGAATGAACACATTCACTTCTTCTACGCAATCATTTGTTGGTGCCAAAATACACCCGCCCCTTTAGGTACTTCGTTGTTGTAGTTTTGCAAGATATCAAGATAAGTGCTTGTCACAATTTGCTTTATTGGATCATCCCCTTCTGGTATTAGGAACTCATCTGGAATTTTTATCCAATTTGCCTCTTCCCATTCATTGATTGTTATGACCGGCAATTTGCCTTCTCCCACATCTAGAACCCATTGGCTGAACTGTGATATCAAGTCGGCCTTTGTTGGATCAAGGTCTTTCTTTTGGAGGTGCATATTTGTTGTCGCGACAAATACCGACAAATAATCCCACAGATAAGATTTGTTTAGTGAAGCAGCCACCACCGTTCCCTTGTTGATCTCTCAATGACGGGAGTGTTTGTCTAAAATCCCTCCCAAGAGCATGGTCTTCCCACCAAACAATTTCTCATTGGAATTACGAATGATTGAATTGCATCAGATCTCTTAATGTCTTATCTACTGCTTAGAAAATGTTTTTATTATTCATTGGTGCTTCGTCCCACACAACCAAATCCGTTTCTTTCATTAGCTTGGCCAAATGTGTTCCTTAGCCGATGTCGCAGCATGAGTTCTCATCTGTGTTAATTGGAATTTTGAACCGTGAATGCGCAGTTCTCCCTCCAGGCAAAAAAGAGATGCTATTCTAGAAGATGCAACAGCTAAGACAATTTTCCCTTGAGATCTCAACCTTGCTAGAATTGTTTTCCAAAGAAATGTTTTTCCAGTTCCTCCACAGCCGTATATGAAAAATAGCTCCCCTGACTTGTTTTCTACCGCCTCAATGACTGCATCAAAAATGAGTTTCTGCTCTCTGTTTAGGTCTTTGTGAAGTTCAAAGAATTCCTTCTCAAGCGCGACCCTATCGTAGCTCAACTCCTCATGTATCAACCTATTTTCAACGCCTTTGTTTAGTGACATGTCGAAAACGGGAAGCCCGAAGTTCTTGAACTCCTTGAGTGATATGTTATTCCCTGCTCATTATCTTTTCTATCTCACAGAGAGCATCGTTTCAGTAGTTCACCATCGGTGAGCGTTAGTTCATTGTTGTTCATCCTTTGTCTTTTGCGAATAGAATGTCTTCGATAGCAACTTCCAAATTAATGTCCGGTCCATAACTCTAATGGATTGGTGACTTCACAGAATAGTAGAATTGTGACGAATGTTTCTCTTAGTGATGGAGGTAATGCCCAGCGTGATGCCTCTACAATTGCATCGTGCCACTCTCCGACGTCTTGAAGTAATCCTAGCGCCATGCAAGCTGATTTGAAGCTTGGATGTACAATGCCGTCTACAGTCTTTATTTCATCGTAGTTTCGTGGTCCCTTTACAATGTTCAAAAGCAAACGTAGATAAAACCTTTCCCCTGCTGTTGGGTGGCAATAGTAAATTCTTCCGATTGTCTTCCCTGATTGTCTCCTTGTCCATGTTTTAAACTTCTTGTTCCAGACCCATTTTGTTGGAAAGTTAACATATGTGAGCTTCCTTGCATCTTCGTTCTCCGGATTAATTCTCATCCATTCAGTGAATTTTGTCTTTTGCACGCCATCTGCATTGACTACCACAACAGGATTGTCTTTGTCATTATATATTATGGGTTGCTCATTTTCAAGATGAAAAGAAAGGCATTCTACTGCTGGGAATCTATATTGAATTGGAAATTCGTAAATTCTCCAACATGCTTCGGGAGCTGAAATGTATCGACAGTCCAAGTATCTTTTTATCTCATCAACTTCGGGAGCAGCTTGTTCTCCATCTGACTCTCCATTCTGATTTTTCTCTTCAATAACAAATGTTCCCCTGTCTCTCCCCTTGTTTATATACTTGAACAAATACTTCACGGACCTCATTTGGTTACAGTACTCGACGTTGATGTGAGCTTGGTATTTTACAACCAAGTTGACATTATGAGGAACTACCCAACTGTTATCAACTTTAAACTGTTTTTGACGCTTTATCTTTATGGCCACCCTTTTGTCATCTCTTCTTCTATACACGGCATATCCGTTGATGTCAAATGTGGTTTGGCTGCAAAGTTTCTTCGAATAGAAGCTTTTGCACTTGTTGTTTACCATGCAAGGACATTTCTCATCTAGATGTCCACACGGACCATGTATCATAAATTGTAAAACTGCTTCGTAAGCAATGTGGTTATTGGGCAACTCTGCTGATATGATTTTATTAATATCTGCTGCAGTCTTTGGCTTGTTTTCAAGGAACAACAAAATGTGAGCATGTGGTAGTCCCCTTTTTTGAAACTCAATCGTGTAGACAGCTGCAAATTAACAATAAATGAAATGAGGTGTTAGTATTTGCCAAAACATTTGGACTGTAGTAGAGTTACATGAATAGGAATATGAATTCAGATAATGTACATACATAGAGTGTTTTCTTGTGTCATCTAAGGTAATGAAACAACTCTATTTACCTCCTGAAATTTCACTTCAAGATGGAAAAGGGAATTGGACAGGGCAAGAAAGATGATGGGATACTCTACCTAAGGACCACAAAATAGGGACACCAGAACGTTTTTTTTGTCTGTGTCGTTCTTGATATCCTTGCAGTCACTATATAGTTTACTGTTAAGTATTCTTTTGATGCTAACATAATTTATAAATCGATTTTTATGTAGCGAAAAAGCAAAACACAAAATCATGTTGTCGAGTCCTAAATCAGCTAAAATAGATTTAGTAAAACATAAATTTAAAAATGATATTACCTGCCCAAACTTTTCCAAAGTGTTTTCTTTTGCACAAATCATCCATCAGTTCATCCAATTTGATTTTGATAGCCCGGGCTACTATTTTGTCTCTATTTTTAGCTGTTTGCCCAGTTTTCTTTGTGAACTCTTCAATCTCTGGCCATTTCTGGTTGCACATAAAAGTGATGAAGAGGTCAGGTGATCCTGTAAATCTACAGATGGCGAGCACATCTTGATAATTTTGTACCATATATCGTGGTCCTCCTGTGAATGTTGACGATAAAACTACCCTCTTTCCTACAGATGCTGGTGTTGTGTCTCCGGCAATAACGACATCTTTTAGGTTTTGGTACAACTCGGATCTTATTTTGTTTTGGTTTGATCTTATATAGGAAAACATGTCCTCTTTTGTGCATGCGTATAAGTCAACCAAATATTGTTTGAAGAGACGGTCACTTAGAATTACAGTATGGCCTTCATTTTCTCTTTGTTGAATTCTGAATGCATAGAATTCTCGCATGCTGATTCTCTTTCTTTTTGACGTTCTTGTTCCTGGCACTTGATTGCGCTCAATGGCTGCTGAGTATCCGTCTTCGCCGTGTGGAAAGAGCAATGGATATTTCAAAGCCATGAAACTTGGTTGTAACTGATGTATTCTCTGTAACCCTTGTCCGACTCTATCCACAATGACATCTCTTCATCGATTATGCTCAAATCCGTCGTCTACAATTAGGGCAGCTACTTCAGATCCCGTTGGTAGATTATATTGTCTTGCGTCTCAGTTACACGTTCCGATTAATCTTATACTCACAGGAACAAATTCAGATTCCTTAAATCTATCTCTTGCCATTCTGAAAATTTTTGTCAGATCATTCTCTTTGTCAAGCATTTTGATCAGTCCCTCAATTACTTCTCTATCTAAAGTTTTGCTTTTCTCGGCTTCGCTCAAGGCATTTATTCTGTTATCCACTTCATTTTTTGTGTCATAGATGTACAACTGTGCAAATTTCGGTTTGGTTCCAGGTATTGGTAGCAAAGATCCAATTTTATGGTGATTTTGGCCACCGAGTTTGAAAACGTAAGGTCCACCACCATTATTGATTTTTCTGTCAATTTTGCCACCCATTGATGTAAACGCAAACATCATATTATACGCCCTGATATTTTCTCTAAACTTTGCTGATCTAGGTCCCCCATTGTAGTCTAACAACTGTTTTAAAAATATTGGAGTTTCTTTCAACAATGCCAATTTAACTTTTCCATCCTGACAACACAGAGAAAATTTTGGATTAAGCGGTCGCTTACTTCTTATGGTTCTTTCTTCGTACCACATTATAGCTCCACAGTGTCTGCACACACAAGTTGGTCCACCAAAATTCCAAGGTTCAAAAAACTTTCCTGAAAAAAGATATATTAGGTTAGACAAAATGCTTCACTGTAATTAATTAGTGTTATTTGTGAATGTGTTATATGGAAATCTTATTTACTTGTGATAGTATCTTCACTGTTATCTCCATCGTCATTCATTTCTTCGTCTTGTGAACCTATATTTTCCTCATCTGTTACATAATAAGATTAATTAATATGTATATAACGATAGTAAAAAAAATATATAATAAATTGATAATTTTATTTACCACCACTTGAAATTTGATCATCGTAGTCTGCGTACTCATTTTCGATGTCCATATCATCAACAACAGTTTCATGTTGATTTGTTTTTGTAGTAGTTTGCAAAGGCGTTGTGAAAGATTGGTATGGGAATTGATTTGCCGGATAATTTCCATAAGTAGTCCAATTCATCCATTGTGTATGTGTCCCACCTGTAGAAAATATAATATATAAACCATAATATATAGAAATTCACCTTTTATATACCTTTTTCATTATGCATGTTTTTATTTCTCTAATAATAGATTTGAAGACTAGAACAACACACATAATATATGATAAAGTGAATTAGAGAGTATTTTAGTGTTCATACTTTTTCCTTTCTTGGATTATTTGTATAAGATGATATGTTTAGAACGGGCGTGCTTGCTAATTTGAGTGGGAATGCTAGAGTAGATTATTTTTGCAACTCCAGGAAGAGGCTTATAGTTATGTTGGTGCTGCCTAGTTATGTTGGTGGTGCCTTTAGGTCAGTAGTCCCGATTTTTGTTGCAATGGGGGAGGCCCTCTATTTGCATCAGCCTTGGCCTTCAATTAGAACATGGCTCTCACTTTCCACCATCTTGGATGGAAATGTGCTATATGTCCTAACAGACTATCAGTTCACTCGACGACTCTATAGTTTGGGCCCTTGCTTACGATCGGCATGATTGTGGACTTCTTCTATATTAAGCATGTGGTCATGACGGTTTGGACTTAGCCCTCCAGCAGTCCCACTTGACCATCTGCGAGGTCATAACAGACCACCTGTGGTCCCTCAATCGCCACTACATCCACTGGATGAGCGAACACTGATCATGTATGTGTAACCACTTCTAGTTATTTCAGGAAGTAACCAGGTTCTCCATAAGGATTGATAAAGAACCAGATTCATCTACCCTGAAAAAGAAGCCTGGCTTTCATGCAAGATTGACCCTTGGAAGTTAATTAAGATGAGCAGAGAGAAAACTCTAATGGCAGCAGAGATGGGAAAAGAGAGACTTATGAAACAAAAACCGGCATGGGAGTTGAAGCCACTGCCATTGGAGACAAAATGTGGGCCACCGATGAATGCTGAGGAGGAGAACACGACATATGCTACGGGTCGGGGACATCACCTCTAATGTCAAAGGGGTGGTTTCAAGGATCTTCACCATTTTTTCAAGTCCTAGAAGGCAGTTTTTCGGTCTCCTACCATGTTTCCGCTCTACCGTATTGTCGTCCAAAAAGAATTATCGGAGTAGTTTTGATTTGAAACTAACAGAAGTGTCAAGGGAACTTGGGAATCATATTTCGAAGCAGGCTGTTTGTTCAGTTTTGAAGCTAGAGGGGGATGAGGCATCCCCTTCATATCCAGGTGCTTGATTATTTAAAGTCCTCCAAGAATACATTAATTATTTACTTTTTTATTACCTTTTTTGTTTTGTTTTCACTCCTAGTTGCAACTACAATGTACAAATCCATATGTAACTGAAAACGCCATGAGTTTGAAGAGATCAACAATTGTAGCTATATAGGTTTATATACAGATGGTGTCGGCTTGAAAGAAAAACAAAACTACCTCGAAGAAAAGAAAAGAAAAGCTTGTCTCGGAAAAAAGAAGTGTCGAGGTAAGCTTAACTTTTCTCATTAGATCAAGTAGTGTCGAGGTAAACTAAAATTAGGAATATTGTTTTATATAGTAAACTTACCAAATGGTTGTGTGACAATATTTTGGCATATGGAGTGAGAAGGTGTTGCAAAAGATTGGTTTGGCAACTGAGTATCTGTAGAAAATATATATAGTGACACAAATATGATTCCAATTCATCTATGTACTATCTATATAAATAACATAAAACTTGGTATGTAGAATTTACCAATTTTTTGTGTTAATGTGTTTGCTCGCATCATTGTAGAAGAGATTCTTTTGTTTTGTAGACATTGAATTCTCCATCTTCGTGACTCTTTTGAACTTTGCTTACTTGGAGTAGGAGTTGGAGCTGCGTTAGAATTTTTTCGGCGTCGTTTTCGTCTTGTTGAGATTTCTTTACCGGAGTTGTCCATATTGTTTAGTCTGAAGAAAATAACTTGATCGTTGTTGGGAATTAGGAGAAGTGAGATATTGGAGATTAATCACGTAGGAGGTGACAGAAGTTATAATAAATTGTTTATGCTTAGTGCCTTTTATATAGACCATTCAAGTAATCTTAAATCTATTAGGATTGTTGGTCGTAGAGTTATGTTACTATGATTTGGACTCTTATATTTTTTTTTTCTCAGAGATAGTAGATATCTACTATGATTTGAACTTTTATATAATTCCTAAAAAATAGGCATTAGGATTGTTGGTCGTAGAGTTATGTTATTAGATAGTAGATATCAAACTTGAATAGGTAAGATCAAGATCACCATCTTACGATCAAGATCAAAATATTTTTTAGCAGGACTCTTATATAGTTCTTGAAAAATAGGTAAGCTTTCATAATTGGGTTCTAGTAGCTGATAGAGTTCTCATTTTATGTGAATGGAAAAGCTTCAAAATTTGTTCATTGCAATGCCTTTCGTCGGGGAATTACATCTGCATGGACCAAATCTATGAATCGTTACTCAATCGAAGTTATCATCCACCAAGTCAGTTGCACATGAATGGAAAGACTTGTGCTCGGCTCAAAAGATTGGAAGCGAGAATGACGGAAGAGTTGCACGACATTAACCGAGAATCACCATCTTACGTAGGCTGCGAGAAAAAGCGATTATTGACATTGAGTTAAGCACGTCAAAACCAATAGTTGGATATGGAACACATTCTCCATCTTGATCGAGGTTGGGATCTCAAATTCGGCCCTCAACAAGTTAATCTCCTTCCGTGCTGGACCCAAAGGCTAGATGGGTTAAACATCTCAGACTAAATTTTTCAGATAATCATTCTCACAATACTAAGAATGCCTAAGCTTCAAGTTAAAATTCTACAGTGACCTTACTCTGTCATTCGTATGAATATAATGAAGACTGCATGAATTGTTACACAAATGTCTCTTAACAAAAATCTCATTCAAAGCTAGTTTTGATGTTAGTTCTTGAATACAACATACATACATAGCACTAACTTAATCTATGAAACTGGTATTCAGGGAAAGCACCAATGTGTTTGATCATGCATCTGCAGCTGTTATAATTGAGGTTATGTAACTATATAAGAGGATCTTCTATAACTTAATATTGGGGGCACAATGCAGATTCAAGTTTAATGCAGATTCAAGGATATGATCTTCTATAGCTTAGGTAGGATCAAGTTGTCATTTCTTCATAATATAGATGAGAAGCAGAAGCAAAGATTGAAATAAATAACTTGATCGTGTGGGGAATTATGAGAAGCTAGCTAGAGCTATAGAAATTCCATTTAAATTACTTAACACCCAGGTAAACAACGGAGTTACTTCAACACAAAAAACAATAGTCAAAAAAATCAAAACAAATCACTATAAAAAATGACCTTAAGGTATACATCCTAGGCTAATTAATAACATCAAATTCATGGTCTTTGCTACTGAAGGCATACATCCTAGACTAATAACGTCTAATACAGACCTTAATAATGCCTTATATAGTTTTGCTTTGTGCTTATTGTAAACAACTTTTACTTAGCATCCTCATCAAGCATTCAGGCTTCGTATATGAATCTCTTCCCATTCCACTTTTTGTTGCAAAATGATCAATTCAAAATTATGTTGGTTCCATCAGTTCCATGGATCTCAGCAGAAAGCATGTAAACATATCATGAAAGAAGAAGCTCTTTACTTATACAGGAATGCTTTTTAATATAGGTGCCATGATTCCATGTGAATACCAAATGGTGGACATATTTAACTTACGACCCTGTACACGAAGCCTCTTGAATACCATCCAGACATCGTCACCCTTGAATTCCTCAAGAAGTCAAAGCTGACAATCATAATCACCATATATATGCACACACACACACACACACACACACACACACCCCACCACACCACACACACTACCTACCACCACCACCACCACCACCACCACCTACACACACACTCACCATACTACCAACACCACTCAGACACACATGGATCTCTAGTTTAGTATATAGATAGTATTTGTTTTGGAAGTTCAACAAATTTAAGGAAGGGCAGGACTCTTCACATAGCACTCGAGTTGTACTGATAATAGGAAATTGCTTGATAACTAAAATTGCACTTGCACTTGCACTTGCAACCAAATTGTAAGTGATCCACGTGGCAGAACCAAACACTGGGAAAGCCTATCTCTCATATTAGTTGTCCCTGTTGGCCTAGTAGTTCCTTAGTCTTGCAACTCAGCTCTTCGAACCTTAGGACAAACAACTTTGAGAAGGGCACTTCAAGTCGATTTCTTCTAACTCAATTCCCTTATGGGAGGTCGAGACTCTGTTTCTTCTCTAGCTGGCATTCCGATCTGTTTCCGCGAGTGTTGTTGCTTTCAACCGGCCCCTGTGATCGTTGCGTAAGAGAATATAGTTGCTGATAGATCTCCTAGTCCTTTTGCGCTTGGTAAAGAAAGCAGCTTAACCCCGGCCAGTTGAGCTCATTCTCAAATAACAAATCACAGAACTTGATTAAATTCATATATTATAATATTCAATTTAATATAAAGTAGATCTTTTAGACATATGTTTTAACAGATTTGGACTTGTATTCCTTAATTAATTACATGTAGGTAGTGTTTCAATTAGTGTGGGAAGTGTTTCAATTAGAGATCCACGTGGCATAGTAGACTCAAAAGTTTTGATATTAGAGTGCCACGTGGAATACCAAACTGAAAAGCTTTGATATTAGAGTGCCACCTAGGAAAGAGAAAAATCTAACCTAGAGGTCTCTGCTTTAGTATATAGATAGTAGATTTGTTTCAAACTTTCGGAATGTTGCTATCTAGCTTTACTTATAAGCACTTAATGATTCTTGCATTATAATAAAATATTCCTTCAATGCCTGAGAGTTGGAGCATTCTGATGATCCCAAAACCAAGCAAATCGTGATAGACAATTTACCTCTACAAATCCAATTTGAATTTGGAAACCACTATGAATGCTAGCATACCAATTACGGTACAAGTCTTAGTGTATTTCAACAGTCCAAATTGCAAATCAAATCTTAATACAATAGCGAGTTTAAAATCAACTTTTGCTAAAACAATTCCTATATATAGTTTCAGATCTTGCTTTTCCTAATTCTCAACAACGATTGAGTTATTTTGTTCTTCTTTTCTTCTCATTGATCCTGGAAAAAGCAAGACAATTCAATTAAACTGTGATAATTTAAATCCTGTAAAAGGTAAGAAAATTCAATTAGGCTATGATAATTCAATTAGACTATAATATTATTAACTAATAACAATCCAATCTAATCTAATGAAGAAACCTATTTCTATTTCAGACTCAACAATATGGACAACTCCGGTAAAGAAATCTCAACAAAACGAAAAAGACGACGAAAAAATTCTAATGCAGCTCCAACTCCTACTCCAAGTAAGCAAAGTTCAAAAGAATCACGAAGAAAGAGAATTCAGTGTCTACAAAACAAAAGAATCTCTTCTACAATGATGCGAGGAAACACAATAACACAAAAAATTGGTAAGTTCTACATATCAAGTTTTATGTTATTTATATAGATAGTAGATAAAAGAATTGGAATCATATATATGTCACTATATATATTTTCTACAGATACTCAATTGCTAAATTGGACTCCCTATGGACATAACCCTATGTATCAATTTGCAACACCTTCTCATGCATCTACATTTTCTACAAATACTCAATTGCTGAATTGGACTCCCTATGGACATAATCCTATGTATCAATTTGCAACACCTTCTCATGCATCTACAGGTGGAACACATACTCAGTTGTTGGATTGGACTAAGCATGGACATTACCCTGCGTTTCAATTTCCAAACCAATCTTTTGCAATGCCTTCTCACTCCATATGTCAAAATATTGTCACACAACCATTTGGTAAGTTTACCATATAAAACAATATTCCTAATTTTAGTTTACCTCAACACTACTTGATCTAATGAGAAAAGTTAAGCTTACCTCGACACTACTTGACCTAAAAATCCAGGTAGATCGAACTAAAGAAAAAATAAAAAGTATAATAAGAAATTGTGAGAAGACTAAATTTCTAAATACTTCATGAATAATGATCATCATCATAAGTATTTCTTATAATATGGCAATAAGGCACAACTTAGCTGTGATTTCGTAGATTGCCTCCTCATCTTATTATGCTTCATTAACTTAAGACTACATAAAAAATCACCAAATTGAAGGACAAATAAAAATATATATATATATATATATATATATATATATATATATATATATATTTTTTTTTTTTTTTTTTTTTTTCAATTTAGTTTTTTGTTAGATAATAACAGAGTATAAGACAATTACACCATAACTAATAACAATTAACATAACTAGGCAACTATTTTGCATGTTGAATACAAAGTTGATGATATAACAAGTAAATGACTACAAATCTTTAGGTTATATGGTCCTATTAAAACGAAAAACTTACTGGAAGTGTGACATTGTGACTTTAACTTTTCTTACAATACGATAAACAGTCTGTACCTCCAAGTCATCAAGATCAATGTCAACTTCTATCATTGACCTTGCTGAAGGTGAAAAACCAGCCTTTGTCATTTGGTCCTTGAAATAACGTAGTTTCCATGCCATCTCTCCACATCTTTTAATCTGCAAGTATAAAGCAAAAAAATTATTTATAAGAGAAAACTATAATATATATTGTACAAGCGGTATATCAATAATTAGTCAGCAATCAAAAGAAAAACAAATACTATATTTGTCCCTAATATACGAAAACATTATACACCCTGGGACACTTAATATGGTAGCATACTACCACCAAGTGACAAAATTGCTTGACCAATAAAAGGTGAATTTCTATATATCATGGTTTATATATTATATTTTCTACAGGTGGGACACATACACAACGGATGAATTGGACTACTTATGGAAATTATCCGGCAAATCAATTCCCATGCCAATCTTTCACAACACCTTTGCAAACTACCACAAAAACAAATCAACATGAAATTGTCGTTGATGCTATGGACATCGAAAATGAGTACGCAGACTACGATAATCAAATTTCAAGTGGTGGTAAATAAAATTATAAATTTATTATATATTTTTTTTTACTGTCATTATATACATATTAATTAAAATTATTATGTAACAGATGAGGAAAATATAGGTTCACAAGACAAAGAAATGAATGACGATGTAGATAACAGTGAAGATACTATCACAAGTAAGTAGGATTTCTATATAACACATTAACAAATAACACTGATTAATTACAATAAAGCATTTTGTCTAACATAATATATTTTTTTTCAGGAAAGTTTTTTGAACCTTGGAATTTTGGTGGACCAACTTGCGTGTGCAGACACTGTGGAGCTATAATGTGATACGAAGAAAGAACCATAAGAGGTAACCGACCGCTTAATCCAAAATTTTCTCTGTGTTGTCAGGATTGGAAAGTTAAATTGTCATTGCTGAAAGAAACTCCAAGATTTTTAAAACAGTTGTTAGACTACAATGGAGGACCTAGATCAGCAAAGTTTAGAGAAAATATCAGGGCATATATTATGATGTTTGCGTTTACATCAATGGATGGCAAAATTGACAGAAAAATCAATAATGGTGGTGGACCTTACGTTTTCAAACCCAGTGGCCAAAATCACCATAAAATTGGATCTTTGCTACCAATACCTAGAACCAAACCGAAATTTGCACAGTTGTACATCTATGACACACAAAATGAAGTGGATAACAGAATAAATGCCTTGAGCGAAGCTTAGAAAAGCAAAACTTTAGATAGAGAAGTAATTGAGAGAATGATCAAAATGCTTGACAAAGAGAATGATCTGACAAAAGTTTTCAGAATGGCAAGAGATAGATTTAAAGAATCTGAATTTGTTCTTGTGCGTATAAGATTAATCGGAACGCGTAATAAAGACACAAGACAATATAATCTACCAACGGGATCTGAAGTAGCTGCCCTAATTGTAGACGACGGATTTGAGCATAATCGAGGAAGAGATGTCATTGTGGATAGAGACCGACAAGGATTACAGAGAATACATCAACTACAACCAAGTTTCATGGCTTTGCAATATCCATTGCTCTTTCCACACAGCGAAGACAGATACTCAGTGGCCATTGAACGCAATCAAGTGCCAGGAACAAAGACGTCAAAAAGAAAGAGAATCAGCATGCGAGAATTCTATGCATTCAAAATTCAACAAAGAGAAAATAAAGGTCATACTGTGATTCTAAGTGACCGTCTCTTCAAACAATATTTGGTTGACTTATACGCATGCACAAAAGAGGATAGGTTTTCTATATAAGATCAAACCAAAACAAAATAAGATCCGAGTTGTACCAAAACCTAAAAGATGCCGTTATTGCCAGAGACACAACACCAGCATCTGTAGGAAAGAGGGTAGTTTTACCATCAACATTCACAGGAGGACCATGATATATAGTACAAAATTATCAAGATGCGCTCGCCATCTGTAGATTTACAAGATCACCTGACCTCTTCATCACTTTTACATGCAACCAGAAATGGCAAGAAATTGAAGAGTTCACAGAGAAAACTGGGCAAACAGCAAAAAATAGAGACGAAATAGTAGCTCGGGCTTTCAAAATCAAATTGGATGAACTGATGGATGATTTGTGCAAAAGAAAACACTTTGGAAAAGTCTGGGCAGGTAATATCACTTTTAAATTTATGTTTTACTAAATCTATTTTAGCTGATTTAGGACTACTAATAACATGATTTTGTGTTTTGTTTTTCGCTACATAAAAATCGATTTATAAATTCTGTTAGCATCAAAAAAATACTTAACAGTAAACTATATAGTGATTGCAAGGATATCAAGAACGACACAAACAAAACAATGTTCTATAATTAGGCAACATAAATAATCAAGAGTAGAAAATGGATGTACCAGTACTTGATCAAAGGCTATGGTGTCCCTATTTTGTGGCCCTTAGGTTGCCCTGTCCAATTCCCCTTTTCCATCTTGAAGTGAAATTTCAGGAGGTAAATATAGTTGTTTCATTACCTTAGATGACACAAGAAAACATACTTAGACAATATCAAATTGAGATACAACAATATAGCACTTAGCTTCAAACGTTTAGCTGAAGTTCACATAACACTTAGACAATATCAAATTGAGATACAACAATATAGCACTTACCTTCAAACGTTTAGCTGAAGTTCACATAACAATGGAACACTTACCATACCATACCGTCGTCTAAAATATTCTAATGAAGAGAAATTGTGCATTATCATAAAATCCCCCAATTAATAGCAAAGCAGCTTTCATCAATGCTGGAGACCTACATGTAAAAAAAAATTGAGCAACGATAAAGAGATGATAAGCAAAGACCAAAAAAGTGCAAATTAACAAAGCATAACACTCTATGTATGTACACTATTTGAATTCATATTCCTATTCGTGTAACTCTACTACAGTTCAAGTGTTTTGTTAAATACTAAAACCTCATTTCATTTATTGTTAATTTGCAGTTATCTACACGATTGAGTTTCAAAAAAGGGGACTACCACATGCTCACATTTTGTTGTTCCTTGAAAACAAACTGAAGACTGCAGCAGATATTAATAAAATCATATCAGCAGAGTTGCCAAATAAAAGCGACCCAATTGCTTACGAAACAGTTTTACAATTTATGATACATGGTCCGTGTGGACATCTAGAAAAGAGATGTCCTTGCATGGTAAACAACAAGTGCAAAAGCTTCTATCCGAAAAAACTTTGCAGCCAAACCACATTTGACATTAACGGATATGCCGTGTATAGAAGAAGAGATGACAAAAGGGTGGCCATAAAGATAAAGCGTCAGAAACAGTTTAAAGTTGATAACAGTTGGGTAGTTCTTCATAATGTCGACTTGGTTGTAAAATACCAAGCTCACATCAATGTCGAGTACTGCAACCAAATGAGGTCCGTGAAGTATTTGTTCAAGTACATAAACAAGGGGAAAGATAGGGGAACATTTGTTATTGAAGAGAAAAATCAGAATGGAGAGTCAAATGGAGAACAAGCTGCTCTCGAAGTCGATGAGATAAAAAGATACTTGGACTGTCGATACATTTCAACTCCCGAAGCATGTTGGAGAATTTACGAATTTCCAATTCAATATAGATTCCCAACAGTAGAACGCCTTTCTTTTCATCTTGAAAATGAGCAGCCCATAATATACAATGACAAAGACAATCCTGTTATGGTAGTCAATGCAGATGGCATGCAAAAGACAAAATTCACTGAATGGATGAGAATTAATGCAGAGAACGAAGATGCAAGGCAGCTCATATATGTTGACTTTCCAACAAAATGGGTCTGGAACAAGAAGTTTAAAACATGGACAAAGAGACAATCAGGGAAGACAATCGGAAGAATTTACTATTGCCACCCAACAGCAGGGGAACGGTTCTATCTACGTTTGCTTTTGAACATTATAAAGGGACCACGAAACTACGATGAAATAAAGACCGTAAACGGCATTGTACATCCAAGCTTCAAATCAACTTGCATGGCGCTAGGATTACTTCAAGATTCAAGACAACGGAGAGTGGCACGATGCAATTGTAGAGGCATCATGCTGGGCATTACCTCCCTCACTAAGAGAAACATTCGTCACAATTCTACTGTTCTGTGAAGTCACCAATCTATTAGAGTTATGGACCAGACACTGGAAGTTGCTATCTGAAGACATTCTATTCCGCAAAAGACAAAGGATGAACAACAATGAACTAACGCTCACTGACGGTGAACTACAAAACGATGCTCTCTGCGAGATAGAAAAGATAATGAACAGGAACAACAGATCACTCAAGGAGTTCCAGAACTCGGGCTTCCCATTTCCTGACATGTCACTAAACAAAGGCGTTGAAAACAGGTTGATACATGAGGAGTTGAGCTACGATAGGGTCGCACTTGAGAAGGAATTCTTTGAACTTCACAAGGACCTAAACAGAGAGCAGAAACTCATTTTTGATGCAGTCATTGAGGCGGTAGAAAATAAGTCTGGGGAGCTATTTTTTGTATATGGCTGTGGAGGAACCGGAAAAACATTTCTTTGGAAAACAATTCTAGCAAGGTTGAGATCTCAAGGGAAAATTGTCTTAGCTGTTGCATCTTCTGGAATAGCATCTCTTTTGTTGCCTGGAGGGAGAACTGCGCATTCACGGTTCAAAATTCCAATTAACACAGATGAGAACTCATGCTGCGACATCAGCCAAGGAACACATTTGGCCAAGCTAATGAAAGAAACGGATTTGGTTGTGTGGGACGAGGCACCAATGAATAATAAAAACATTTTCTAAGCAGTAGATAAGACATTAAGAGATCTGATGCAATTCACTGTTCAGAATTCCAGTGAGAAATTGTTTGGTGGGAAGACCATGCTCTTAGGAGGGGATTTTAGACAAACACTCCCCGTCATTGAGAGATCAACAAGGGAACAGGTGGTGGCTGCTTCACTAAACAAATCTTATCTGTGGGATTATTGTCGGGTATTTGTGCTGACAACAAATATGCGCCTCCAAAAGAAAGACCTTGATCCAACAAAGGCCGAGTCGATATCACAGTTCAGCCAATGGGTTCTAGATGTGGGAGAAGGCAAATTGCCGGTCATAGCAATCAATGAATGGGAAGAGGCAAACTGGATAAAAATTCCATATGAGTTCCTAATACCAGAAGGGGATGATCCAATAAAGCAAATTGTGACAAGCACTTATCCTGATATCTTGCAAAACTACAGCGAACAAAAGTACCTAAAGGACAGGTGTATTTTGGCACCAACAAATGATTGCGTAGAAGAAGTGAATGTGTTCATTCTTTCAACTCTACCAGGAGAGTCAAAGAAATATCTAAGTGCGGACTCAATTTGCCCAGGCAATGGGAAAATAAGAAACCAAGACATTTTGTTCCCCACGGAATACCTTAACACACTACAACTGTCTGGGATGCCAAACCATGCCCTCGAGTTAAAAAAAGGCATTTCGATTATGCTCCTACGAAACATCAATCCTGGATTGGGTCTTTGCAATGGGATGAGGCTAATAGTGACAGAATTTGGCGACAGAATTATCAGGGCAGAGATTTTAACCGAGAGAAACATAGGACAAGAAATCTCAATACACTATATTGTCACATCGTCCAATCAAACGAAATGGCCATTCGTTTTAAAATGACGACAATTCCCGATAAAATTTGCTTCGCAATGACTATTAACAAAAGCTAAGGCCAGACCTTGAAACATGTCGGACTCTACCTTCCAAAACCTGTTTTTAGCCATGGACAATTGTACGTTGCTGTCTCGCGCACAAACTCACGGGAAGGAATGAAAATACTAGTAACGCGTAAAGACAGTGAACCCTATGGCTACACACAGAACATAGTCTTTTAGGAAGTTTTCAACAACTTGCCTACAGGTAATACAATTTACTGGCGACCTTTAGAAAGTACATACATACGATTTAGTATTCAAAATCAAATCAACTCTCTGTAATTCCTACAATGATTCAAACAGGTACATCAAGAAACAGTGGGAACAATAGATCTATTGATGAAGCGAATACGGTTTCACATAATACAAATATTTGAAAAAGTACTTTTCAAACTACATTATACTATTCTTATAATATTATTACTTACAAAAAATTATTTTGTTTAATTTTCTCATATTTGCAGGTGAGGAAAACAATACGGACCTATTGGAGCATTTTCAATAGGAACAATTTTATATACAATGTAATGAGCATAATTTTTATTTTTTATATGAATTCAATTTAAGAGATTGGAGAATTTCTACAATATATATGCTAGACTAATAATAGAAAAAGCAGATATAGAAATAGACCTGTTGTTAACTTTAGATTTTGAGTAGTTAATTGTACACACCAGTGATGGAGCTTCTCTTTGATTTTGGAATGAGTCACAATCTCTTTCTTCTCATTTCTTTCTTCTGGAATGAGTCCAAACACTCCAGTCTCTCTTCCAAAAATAGTGCATAGGTATGAGCAATCCCAAACTGAATTAAAAAAAAAAACTTAGTTGCTTTAAGAAGAATAAAAAAAATAAGAACACACTATCCCTGTGTCATAGAAAAATAGCCTATAATATCAGTTCATGCAGGACCACATCACAAGAATACTCCTTTATGCAAGAAAGTGGCGCACCATTAAAAATTTAGCATAACCCACATGTCAAACAATATTAACAAACTTATAGAGATTTGTGTCACATGGATAAGGTCGTGGTTTTGAAATATTTTCATATTTTTTGTTGCGTGTATAATTGTACACACTCAATAATGTTCATTTTTTTGGTTACATGCGTGCCCAGGCAACACACACAAAACCCATGCATAAGTAAAGGAGATATTATTAAAGGAAAATGGTTAACCAAAAAATTACCAATAGGGCTTGAATCATCCTTGAAATAGACCGTTGAAGAATGCGCCCTCTTTGTGAAAAAGTGAGAAGTTCTTCCTGGAAGGTTGGATCACCCTCTCTCAGGTTTCTATGGATAACTATGAGTACTTTCAAAGCCACCTGTGTGAAAACGGAGATATAAAATTAAAATTAAAACTACGAGGATAATTAATAAATGATAAAAAAGAGAAAAAAATAGTCAAACGCATACACACACAATGACACACAAATACAAGAAAGCCAGATCACCATTTTCTAACAGCTTATTTCATTTCCCCCATTAATCTTTTTTAGAAAAACAGTTCGATTATTCAACAACTGCTGCTTTGACAATGTAACTCTTATCCAGTCTCATTTTGCACCATTACACGTCTGAAGTGGAGGTTCTAATGACCATCACAGTAATGACCAATATACAAATTGGAATTGCTCCCACAGTACATTATGGGACAACATCTTCGTAGTTTTCTCTGGCTGATGTTGCCATTATGGCTATTAGGGAAATAGGAAACTTAAAGTGAATTAACTCGCAATCCTAATGTTCTATTTGTTTTGACTTTTGACGGAGTTCTAGAGAATTGAAGGGAAAACTCTGAACTCGGTTCAGTGCACAGCATGATTTCTCGAAACACAAAGCTGCTAGGAATTACATAGCCTTTTCTTACTATTTCATGTCTTACACTAGAAAATTTAATTTCCTACTGGCAGCAACTATGAGTTCTAACTTCTAAGGCACCCTTTACCTTTTTACCACTTCCCCGAGGACTTAAGTTGTGCGATTGTCTCCACCATATTCATCCTACAAGTGTCCATGCCGTCAATTTTCTGATGGCTGGGGATCTGGGACAACCAAATCTAATAAATACATGTAAATAAAAAATATATAAGATAATAGAGAAGGAATTTCGGGACTGGAAGGACCTGGAATGAGCCATCGACATGATATATTTGCTCACATTCCGGGCGAAGGTCATAATTCGCGGCTATATACAAGGTTATTGGAGAACACTTGGGGAAAGAGAATGCGATGGACTAACTTCATTTTATATTAATCAAGTCTGAGCAACAATGAGAAAACTCTTAGAGGACTGGATGCAATCAACCTACAAGGTTGATTACAACATTATTCCATGCATGCAAGGTATGTAACAAGACCATTCATTAATCATCTATACAATTACCTATCAACAAACTACGGTTCAGGATTCTACATCCACATCCTCCCAACAATCAACATACTATGGTTCAGGATGATCATCTAACTAATTCCATAACTACATCGTATATTCATTCTTATTAAAACATATCGTATGGTAAAAAAATAACAAAACCTGTTGGCAATATCACCTTTGACTGATTTGAGTGCTAACCCATCTTTCTAAATACAACTGTGTAAACACTTCCCAACTCACTTTTGAATTAAGATAGCATCGACTCTATAACTCCAAAACCTCATCAATTATGTAGTAATAAACACTAGCAACTTCTAATTGTTTCTTAACTCTGGCTATAGCATAATATTGATTCCCACAAAATGCACTTTCAGTAATTATGCAGATCAAAATTTTCTAACATCACATCGTAAACTGCATTCTCACTCTAATCAAAACCCAAAATCCCAAATGCACTAAAATGTAAGCACAATCAACCCAGATTCTCAATTGCACTACGAACATTACAACAACATGCGTCATTAAAAAAATCCAAATCAAATAAAATATGACTCAATTAATTAAAGTACAAAAAACACAGACTGTCCAATTATGTGTCTTGGTCAATCTCCTAGACAGTGCCACATCTGCTCTAGGCTGCATCGCCGAAGTTGAAGCAAAAATTTCTACAATTCAATTCAATACGATTCGTCACTTTAACAATCGCAACACCAACATCCTATATAATCATATAAGCCAAACCTAGATGCTAAGGTAGATGGTCGATTACCAGCCTAAACCAAAAGAATAAATAGAACTCCTGCCTTAAATAGTTACAAATTCTTCTTGATGTATATTCATTAAACAAAATGAAACTCAAGTAATCAGCTTCTACAACTAAAAATCACAATGAACTGAGGACCAAGAGAGCATAAAAGATGGAAGAGAGAGCTAATTACATTTGTCTGCAGGGAACAACACATGATTGCATCAGAATGGTGCCATAGTTGTTTCAACAAGGTGTCACCAGCTGATAGATCAACCTGAAGGAGCTCTATGCCAGTGAGAAATCTGGAACGAAGGCACAAAGATTAAAAAAAAACCCAAGAAGATTAATTCAAATAGTATAGCACTAGAGTAAACTTCAGAATAATTACAAGATTTGCAAAATAACATCATGCTTCTACTATAGTATCGTTTTCTACTAGCTGATCTTCTTTTGATAAAATATTACAAAAACTAACATAATACATGAGATAAAAATGGTTATCAGTAACCTTTGCCATAATGCTGGCCCAATTGCCAATATCCAAGTTTACCAAGAAATTCAGCAGTCAATGATTTTCTGCATTGTGACCCTACTATACAGTGCAGTAAAACTTTGTTGATCGCATGTAAGGTGTCTTGGGCAGTTGTGAAGTTGGTAGACACCATTATAAAATTCTCGGTCTACAATAACCCCCCTACTAGCATTATTAAATAGCTTAATGGTTTCTGTCGGATCCCAAGTTTCCAGATCAACCTTATTTGCCAATGTAAATGACCATTGTAGCTTTGCGGTCTCAAAATGTTGATGCCCCAATGCAAACAAGCCTTCGTAAAAGTTTGGCTTGATTTTGAGTGCTTCCTCATACTTCTCCCCCGCAAGGGCATACTTCTCCTTAACCCAATCATAAGCCAGCTGAAGCTGTGCAATCATCACCTCCTTTGACGCATTGTCATCTAACGGGATACGCTTCCTAGCCGCACACATGTGAACATTTCCCCAGTTTAAAAAAGCCAAGGCAGAAACCTCCTGGAACTTTGAAGTCACCATGTCAAATAGGCTTTGAGTCTATTCGCTCGTGACTGTCTCTTCAAGAGCCTCAGAATAGAGCTCCATCCCAAGCTCATTATCATCATGTCAGACACTAAACAAACAGATACCCAAAAAACATGGTTCTGAATAGACCCTATAAGGAGCCATACAGGCAAGTACGCAACATGGTTGCCGTTTTACCAACTACTGATTACTTAGTAAATTATGGTCCCAAGGTTAGTCAAACTAGCACTTAAGCAATGCTCTGCACTAAAGACCAGCCTATGCTAACATACAAGCCAATCAGATTGCATCCATCCTAATAGCATTTCTAATGAATAGAAGAGGAATGTCTTCTAGGAAATCATCTGATCCTTAAGGTAATGTTTTTGCCGGAGGATGATCCAAATGCCACTCACATTATGATCACTACTGGGACAGCGGTGGCGCCCTATAGAGGTTATCTCCGCCGCATGTTCATGGAATCTGTCTCGAATTTCAAGTTTGGTGGTCTTGCATGGCTGTTCCTCAAAGTGGCAAACTCTGATAGCCTCCTCTATGACGATGAGTTCAACAAGTATCTCCAGGACTACCCAGACAACTTCCGGTTCGATCGAGTTCTAAGCAGGGAACAACAGAACAGGAATGGGGGCAAGATGTATGTTCAAGACAAGATGTCTTCAAGCTATTGGATGGAGGTGCCCACATTTACTTTTGTGGGTTGAAGGGGATGATGCCTGGGATTCAAGATACACTGAAAAGGGTGGCTGAGGAGAGAGGTGAGAGCTGGGAAAATAAGCTCGCACAACTCAAAAAGAATTAGCAATGGCATGTTGAGGTTTACTAATTTAATCGAATTTGAAGTCGTATTGTGACAATATTTCCATTGGTTATTTGAAGTTTTCGGGGTCTCAATTGTAAGCTTCGGTTTGTTAGCTTTAACCTTCCATCTACATGTGTCCTATTCATATAAATGATAAAAGATAGGCACGATATTTCCCATAAAGACATGATGCCCAACACAGAACATGGCCAATAAATAAGCAGCATACAGCCTCGAAAGCTTACCTGTGATATGTATTCTTTCAGTCTCTTATTCAAACACTCATCCAGCGCTCTCTCAGCAAGCTCATAAAAAAATGGTGCCAAAGATTTTCTGAGAACGTCTCACATACCAGATAACCTAAATAAGCCATATGACAAAGTTTTACTTCGACTCACATATAACAATCTTACTTTCTCCAATTTGCTATTAGACATAATATGTGGACAAAAAAAATTGGGCAAACTTTGTCTATGTACCTGGAAAGAGAAAAATCTCTCTTAGAGGTCTCTTTTAGGAAATAATTGATATATTCTTTATACTGCGGAATTTGTGTGGTAATTTCTGATTCTGAATATATATATATATATAAGTAGATTTTGAGTAGTTAATTGTATGTACCAGTGATAGAGCTTCTCTTTGATTTTGGAATTGGAATAAGTCACAATCTCTTTCTTCTCATTTCTTTCTTCTGGAATGAGTCCGTAGAGAATAAGAACCCCATGCAATAAAGTAGAAGAAGGCCATGGTTATCAAACTACAAAAAAAATATATAATTAGAAGAAGTAAGGATAAAAAAAAAAGGGGAGGGGGGAGTCAGAAAAGAAATAGAAGAAAATTAGGAGAAATATAAAAGAAAAAAAAAAAGTAGTGATGTCGAACTTACCCGTGAAATAGTGTGGGACAAATCAAAGTAGCCAACCTTTCGAACAGTACATGCACAGTTCCGTCCCTGTAAAGCCATATGAAAATGCTGGAGTGGTTTTGGAGATCACAAAAAGTCTAGCAAGTTACATATTTTTTAGAAAACACTACAATATATGGCCAATCCCCTTTTTACACTACGGCACCATGATGAGGAGATATCACTAATCAATTTTCTTACGTCCGATTATGCCAAGAGGGGTATAGGGCCACATGAAAAATTGAAGAACTAACAGATGACCTACGCAGGTCCTAGCTAGAAGTATTCTGAGGACCAAGTCACAAGGTCTACACAGACAGCAAGGTTCATTAGTAACCTACAGTAATTGGCATATCGAGGATTCAAAATTACCATACACATGTCTTCAATACAAGCTCATACAAAAAGATATCCCCAAAATCTCAAAAAGGTAATAATGTGACACTTGACAAGATCGTGAAGCTCTTGGAAAATAGTAGCAACTTAGCTGTCAGGTGAATGCTTTCTGGAGGTGAGTACGGTCAACTTTTCCAAGACAACTGCATTCTTTAGCATGGTTAACGAAATAAACCCCTGTTCAGAGGAATATCCATTAACTTGCATAGTTTGAGACTATCTAAGTCTATGACCATTTCCTTCAAGTTTGACTCACTTACTATAACAAGAATACCAGAATACCAAGGAATGATTACAAAGGATACTAACTTAATAATTTATTTATCGAAATAGGTTTTCCTCTTTCCAAGTAGAACATCCTCAGTGTAGATGTCTACAGTGTCGAAAGCTTACTAACTAACACAAAGAATAATTATTAGCTGAGAGACATAATTAAGATGTATGATTTGGGCCTGATATGGATGTCTTACCATTTGCCATGGCACACTCATTTGCAATGTCTGATCCTGATTTCTGCATTCCAATGACCTTAATGAATTTTGCTGCAGCAATATCATCCATGGAGGAGTAGCCCATAGTGTGTATCACCGTACCTTACCACCATAGACTTCAGGGCCTTTATTTGGTGGAAATTTCGGAATGGTTGAGATGTCGCTATACTTTCCAAGGCAATGGATCACAAGGTTTACTTGATAAAGCTGTTTCTAATGGAAGCACAATGTCAGAATATGTAAAATTCAGGATATTGATTTCAGATTTAAGAAAGTAGAAATCAACTTTTTAGATTTGTAGGTTTCGAACATCAAGATCATTGTAACCAATGCTCAGCAGGGTTACCTCAGGTGATTGCATGTAGCTGTTGTCGGCTGTAATGTTCCATTTTCCGTTTGGACTGAAGGGATTGGAAAATAGTAGCATCTTAGCTGTCAGATGAATGCTTTCTGGAGGTGAGTACGGTCAACTTTTCCAAGACAACTGCATTCTTTAGCATGGTTAACGAAATATACCCCTGCTCAGAGGAATATCAATTAACTTGCATCGTTTGGGACTATCTACGTCTATGACCATTTCCTTCAAGTTTGACTCACTTACTATAGCAAGAATACCAGAATACCAGGGAATGATTACAAAGGATACTAACTTAATAATTTATTCATCGAAATAGGTTTTCCTCTTTCCAAGTAGAACATCCTCAGTGTAGATGTCTATAGTGTCGAAAGCTTACTAACTAACACAAAGAATAATTATTAGCTGAGAGAGGCAACAGAAACCTTACGATTTAGAAAATATCACGATCACAGTGTCACTGATTAAACAAGACAAACAACACCTTTAGGGGATGTCCGCTGGAAATTGTCAATGATGCTGCATTTTCCCCAATTTTGTGGTGCAATACATCACCAAATCACAACACAGACAACTGATTATGCAAGTCAGAGCAAACTGATGAGATCACAACTTTTTGAGAATGATACACCAATTTGATTTGTCATAAAACTTATCAAGTACGACTGCATTTTCTATGCCGGAAACTAACCTGCAAAAGACGGGATGTACAAAACACCCATGTTAGAGCTCAGTGTATGATTTTTTTATTTTATCTTTTTTCCAGGTAGAAATCAGAGAATGAGTATGATTGCTAGACAAGAAAAGAATGGAGAGGGGTATAAAGTATAAATCAGTGAATCACAGAAAAAAGTCTGCGGGGATTTTACTCTATCTCACTTTTGTTTGATAAGCTAGGCTTAAACGAGAAACTCCCAGTTGCACTAATTTGTACAATATGGGCGTAGGTATTTTCCGGACACATTGGATAAGTGTGAGTAGCTCAACAAATTCAACCAACTCTAAGCAGTGTCCTGACATTCTTCCCACGAGAGACATTATGGAATCCTTAGACTTCTCATATGAAAGGGACAGAAGGCACTCCAGGGCCTAAGACTATACATAGGTGGGGTAAGTTGAAAAAAAAGACCAAATAAGTTTTTCGACTATCTGGCTGTTAAACTTTTATTTGTTACTCACTGAAGAAATGTCAAACAAAGCCATGGATAATGGATTTCTCTTCACCGGACAAAACTATACTTTGTTGAACATGCCCACAAGACTGTGTAAGTAGTTAATATATCTAGGTACTTTCATTTCTTCTTATTCTAATTATAATCCATAGAGAAAATGATGCATCACCCAAGATGTATTTAGTTATTTACCTTTCAAGCTCTCACTCCATGAAGACATGGTAATAACAGTTATAAACAACAGCACCCTTTTTCTAATCTTTTTTTGCCAGCCCATTTGCAAGAGCACAAGCAGAGTGGCCAGTGATTTCAGCACGGTGATAAGGTAAAATGTATGGAAAGAAAGAGAAGCAGTTGCAATAAATGAAAAATTAAGTGGATGATGTTGATCCTATTTGAATGTTCTGAGCAATGATTATGGATAATATTTAATGGGATTTCAGAAATGGCAATTTAATTGAACTATTCAACCACGACTAATGAAGCTACAGAGTACAGTAATATGCATATTTCTTCACCACCTTAGTTCGTAAATAAACAAAACTAATTGCTAATAATAATAGAATCACATAGACCTAATTGAATTTCGGAACTGACTCACAACTCACACAAACAAAACTTAAGTGCACAATGCAAATTTCTTAATTACCTTAGTTATTTCAACGATATGTGTTTCCAGGTTGCATGAGTTCTCCAAAAGGTACTTTATGCCCTGGATGCTGTATTTGGAGAGCCACGTTTTCACTTTTAAATGCCTAGCGGAAAATGAAGTTGGATGGACTTCAACAACACGTGGCAGAACCTTGCAAAATCAAATGGAAACACATTCAAATAATGAAGTATTGTGAATTTCTGTGTTCAAACCAGCAATTCGAAACAGAGTAAGTCTATTCAAAGCACTCTGGTTTGTGTTGTATTGTCATTCTGGGGATGCAATCTTTGGTAGACGACATGCATTTCGTATTGGGTTGCAACCTAAACAGTTCTATTAGAGCATTTTTAGGAGTGATATCAACATAGCACCAAATATCAAATTTTCAACAATTTGGTGTTTTTTCAATTTCAAGAGAGCTACGTGTTGATGAAAACACCAAAAAACCAAACCAAACACCAAATCGGCCAATATTTGGTTTCAGGTTTGATGCTCTATCAAATCAGGAAAACACGCGGTTTTCCCAACACCACGTGGGCTTGGGCTTCTATGGCGCGGTTTTGGCAAAACCGTGTGGGCTTGGGCTTCTATTGGCGTGGTGTTGGCAAAACCGCTTGCGCTTTTTATGAAAATTAGAATTGTGGTGCATAAAACTTGAAAAATTATGAGTTTTGCATAGAAGTTAAGAAATTAATAATTATGCAATTGAAGAAATTAAGAATTGTTATTCAAAATCGAAAAAATTAAAGAAATAAAAATTTATGATTATGATTATGATTATGCAGTCCAAAATCTATGATTATGATATAATCATATAATATCCAAAATGATCCAAAACCTATCATATTACATCAAATTTATTTAGCTCTCTTCTCATACCCTTTACCACTCGATCCCTCTCCTCTCTCTATTTGGATATTCCTAAGTTGCTCCTCTAAGTTCCTAACCTGAGAATCAAGATCTTCTCTCGGCTCGCATCGAAAAGTTAACTACCTTATCCTCGAAGTTCCTCATATCCCCGATGTTGTTGCGTGTACACTGCTTTGAATATCCTCGTCGTGCGGCTTTTAAGTCTCATCATGCATATTTGGGATTGTTGATATGTCCGAGAATATGCCTCCTTCCCTTTTTGGCTATAATGATACACGACAGTCCTCATCCCATCAAACGTACAAATCTGGTTCTCATATCTTTCCCGAATCTTAGCCTGAAAATCCAAGAAAATATATTGTGAGTACATATTATATATATAATTAATAAGAAAAATAAAATAACTAAACTCACCGTGGTATACTGATCAATCTGCGGCTCTAACTCATGGCAACGAGCACAAGGCACCTCAGGAATGGAAATGTAAGTAGCATCCCCATCAGGTCCACACACGGCAAACATCTGAGGATTACTGGCAAACACAGGAGCTGGATGATATGCATTCAGAGGTTGTGGATTGTAAACAGGTTGTGGCGGATGAGGAATACATAGCTCACGTCTCATCCCTTCCAGGAGTTCAAGTTGCTAGCTCGACCAACAGGGGGCAATAATGGACCCAATGAGACACAGTTCCACCATCTATAATACTGATCAGCAGTCTGCTCAACAACAAAAGAAGACGCATCTGGCCAAGGACCACCATTGGCATAAACTTCATGAACTTAAGTTGTATCATATCCCACGACTTCACATCACTAACATCTGGCATGGGAGCACATGGAACTCCATAACGTCTAGTCATCTGCCTTCAACATCTGTTGCCACAGTACCAAACCTTACAAATCCGTCGCGGCCAAAACAACTCGTGGCGTGACAACACACAAGCATCTTTGCCTGTTGGATCATCAAAGGCGCGTAGACAAATGCCAAGGTCTCCACACTCAATAGATGACAATGATCTAATATCAATCTGAGCCGCGAGCCATCTGAGGACATTATTTCTAATCTGCTCCCTATTACGAGTCAAGTGAGGCCCTGACCAACTACCAAATCTAGGGCGAGTATCAGCAATCATGTCTATGTTAGGAAAAAGAGTTCGAAAGTACTCATAAAACCAAATCTCTAAAAATCCTGTGAATCCTGCAATCTGAGGACTTCTACTTTCGAATGTCTGTGAAGCTTTATCTAACGCCACTATCAATGTGGCATATACTGAGCTACCTAGGTCATAATCTTTCATAGCATGCAAATCAGATACATAAGCATAATATCCCAGTCGTACTGTAGAATGACCATTGGGAAACATAACATACCCAATAAAAAACATCAAAAAAGCCCTAACATATACATCAGCACCCTCACTACCAGGTAGAACAGTCAAAGCTAACTCCGCTCGTGTATCAAGATCTAAGAGGGGGTTCATATATGCAGTCTTAATAGGAGATAGCTTAATATTAGAAGAATCATAAGCATCCGCACCCAAACGAGGAAAACTCATAAGCATACTATCCATATTCTCATAATTTGTATGAAAATGTATCAGTTGGTCTATACCGATACTCAACCCAGAAATCATAGTGAAGTCTAGTGGTGTGAACTCTAACTCCGCACAAGGGAAATGAAATGTATAAGTTCTACTCCACTATCTTTCTACTAAAGCTATGACCACTGCCCAATCAGCTTTCTCATAATCTACATCAACCAAAAGACCCAAAGGTGTATACAAAATACTATCTCTAATATGTACAAACTCATCTAAACTCTTAATAACCTTCCACCACTCTCTAACACCATGTAAAGCCGATCTAACTCGGTAGTCAATAACATGCTGATATTATGAAAAAAAAATAATGCGTATAAGATAAATAATTAATTGGTCCAACTCAACTAATTAATATTTAAAATATTTAATTAAAACTAATTAATTACCTGAGTATTAGCCACTGCGCTCGACACGTGTTTTGTATCATGTGTAGAAGACACAACTTCCATATCAAGTGCTTCTCCAGGTGCAAATTGTCAATCGAAGTCGTTCATCTGATACTCCAGTACATACGGATGTCTATCAGTCGGCACGACATCCTCGGGTTCTTCTCCCCCACCATATTGTACTTCCTCCGGTGCTTCTCCCCCATCGCCAATGTCATGTGTGTACTGCCAATCATCACCGTCGAAAGGTTGAAAATGATCCATATAAAATTTCAAGAGTTTAGGTAGGTTTTTGTTTTTTTTTTTTAACTAAGGAGAGGGTTTTATAATTGTGAGAAGAGGTGAAAGTGACTGTACCGCACGGCTTTGGAGCTGTTTATATAGAAGTAGCACGCGGTTTTTTGAAAACCGCGTAGGCTTGGGCTTGTCAGTTGGGCTTTAGTGGCGCCGTTTTGGCAAAACCGTGTGGGCTATATGGCACGGTTTTGGCAAAACCGCGTAGTTGCTTGGTGAAATTTTGATGTTGCTCCTAAAGTTGCTTGGTGTTTTTTTGGTTCAAAATTTTGGTGTTTTTGTAGTAGCTCTCCTAAAGATGCTCTTAAGATGAGAGTACATAATTATTAGGCGACATAAATGACCATATGCATGTACATAGACTAATGGTAAGCTTGCCTATTTTTTAGGAACTATATAAGACTCCTAATCATATTTGATATCTACTCTCTAATAACATAACTTTGCGAACAACAATCCTAATAAATTTAGAATTTAGATTACAAATCAAAATATAAAACCTTCTCTGAGAAAAAAATACACAATGGTCTATATAAAATGCACTAAGGAGAAACAATTTATTATAACTTCTGTAGCCTCCTACGTGAAACATAATCTTGGTATATTAATTGACTGCTCAAAGGTATGTTTTCTCAGTTCTCCCTACTATTCTATGATCATCAAACCTATTAATATATTACTTTTATGTTCTTCAACTTGCTACAACACAACTATTCATGGTATCTGCAATCTTCTTATACATTACAAATTTTAGTTCACAATGAACAATACCAGTCATGAATCCCATCAGAATTGAACATCCCATCAGAACAACAACTATTTTAATTTTCGAGTGTTTGATTCAGACTAACTTTTTGCACAGGAACATGGCTGAAAAAGGATACAAAAGCATAAAGGAGATCAATGACACCAACGGAAGTTATAGAATAAAAGTCAGAGTGAGTAGAATATGGGAAGCAACCGACTTCAATACAAATAAAATCAAAAGTTTAGATATGTTACTGATAGATGAGCATGTAAGTATAAGTATTTTAAAAAATTGCAAATATTAGATACATGAAATTTTATGATCTGACAATTTAAAAATCTAACAGGGAGATCAGATACATGCCAAAATCCCAATTCCCTTTGTGCTCAAATATAAACCACAACTGAAAGAGATGCAAGTCTACTACATGGAAGAGTTTTCTACATTCAAAATATATGAAAAAGTGACATACCGTCCCATCAATCATGACTATCAATTGGAATATGATCTTGAAGCCATCCAAAGAAGAAGATATACACTTTCCAAAACAGCTATTTAACTTCACAAATTTTTCTGAAGTGTCGTCAAGAAAAGACAACATACACTTAACAGGTAAATACTACATATACATTCCCTAAAACAATAAGTACTCAACATAATTGCTATGTCGTAACACAATTCTATTTCAATGTCTACAGATGTCATCAGAATAGTCAAAACGTGGACACAACCAATAAAAAAGCTAAAGAAAAATAAAAATAAAACTACCATGATAAAAATATATTTAATAGATGAATGGTAAGTCTTCCAAATTGACAACTTATTATACAACATAATCAGGCTTTGTACTAACTAAAAATTGTTGCGTGATTATTGCAGGAACTCTTCTATAGCGGTAACTATTTGGGGTGAGAATGCAAACAATGTCAAAGATTGGATAGTTCAAAACACTTCAAGGAGAACTTTATTAATAATAAGTTCAACATCCGTTAGTTACTTTAACGGTACGTTATATCAATATATTTATTCATTTATAAGTGAAATATTATCTAAAATTAACTTTATATGATAGGAACATATTCTCTTTCTACAACATCGGCGACAAAAATATACCAGGATTAAGAAATTCCAGAATTTACCGTTCTGAAAAACAGGTACAATCAAATAGAACTATCACAACGTAATAATTAATAAGTTTAATAGAAATAAAACTGAAAAAAATAACTTTTTCACAGTCCAATGGAAGTCGAAATACAAGAAGAGCAAATGAAGACATAAAAAACTACCGAAGAAGTAATGACCCAAAACAGGAGGTGTTTGTCCGAGATAACAAATTCTGTGATAGACCTTTTTTTAGACATGAGTTACTTCTTCTTATGAGCTACTTACAAAAACTAAAACAATACAACGTTTAATGACTTATTACTTTGCAAGAAAAGTACTTCACATGCAAGGCATCCATAATAAAAGTGATGTACGAAAATGGTTGGTATTACAACGCTTGCCCAAACCCCAACTGTGGAAAGAAGTTGAATACGAACGCAGAAGGATATGATTGCACAAAGCATGGTGTCATCGTCCCAATTCAAAAGTAAGACTCTTTGATCAAGTATCACTTACAATATATGAAGCATGGTATATCAACTAAACGTACATTAAATTTCTAGGTACATCCTAAAGTTTGATATTGAGGACAACACAACCACTGCAAGGGCAACTGCATTTGAAGAAGTGGCATCAACTTTAATGAAAAAGAGCGCAGCGGAATTAATCGCAATGGATTCAAAGGTAGATTATTTATACACAAATTGCCAACTAATATAGATAACATCCAAATTTATGTTAACTGCCCATTGATATATCTTTATAGGAGAATGGAACAGAGTTTGCTGAAAATGAATTCAGGAAGTTGATTGGCCATACGGCTATATTCCAGATAAGAGTCACAAAATTCAACAAAGAACGAAACAATAATTCCCTCACTATTTATAAAGTCTTTCCACTTCACAACGACTACTATAACGGAGAAGAAAATCCAAAGGTACAATCCATATCTATCATTAGAACAATTACTACAGTCTAAGTTTGCTTTATTTTGTGTAACATAATATAACAATACAACATCTTTATACTATTTTTTTTTTCAATTTCAGATCAACTATGATGCACCGGTCAATTATATTGAACCTGCAAGTAGAATTGCCTCTCATAATACAAAAATAACTCATCAGATTTCACATCATTCAAAAGTCCATTTGAATGGAAGTGTCATAACCATCACTAAAGATTCAAACGAGGGAGAAGACGACCAACCACCAAACAAGAAAGTTTGCAAAACAACTTAAGACAAACAAGATTAATAATTTACTAGCAAAATTATATTTTTAATTTATACTTGCCAATGTAACATACATGGATATTATTACCATACATTAGTTCGTTATTGCAATAGAATGTTTCTACTTTTTTATTTTATACTAAAGTTATTCTTCTGTACAAGCTGTTGGATTCTTGAGGGTTAAATTTACCCAACATTTGGTGCATGCTATTTACCTAAATTGGATAACTGGCTGTTGGCACCCCTGATTCTTGGACGATATGCTTACTTTAGAAAGGCTATTGATATATTGAATTTTTATTAGGTATTCAGGCATGCCTCTTGAAAGTCCGCAGAATATTAAATAACATGGCTACTGTAGTGGTATTCAACCGAAGAGTGGACATTAGGGATGTTTGGCAGACTTTCTTAGCCGAGCTGAGTTATTTGAAGAGGCAAAAGAAGTCATGCAAAGAATACCATATTCATGTAGCACTTCGGAAGTAGCAATTGCTAGGAGAGCAATTCTGACTTCCTGCTGTGATCACCAAAAACCACGGTTGGTAGGTGTTGTAGCTTAAAGGCTCTTTCAGTTAGAATCATAGTGGAGCCTATGTTATACTGCATAACATATATGCAACTGATGCGAAACACAATGATGAAAAGAGAATAAGGAAAATGATGAAGGACAGAGGGGTAGAGAAGACACCAAGTTGCATTCGTGAGTTATAGCGGGCAAGGGAACACACTAACAGATAGTATACATGCAAGATCTTTGAGAAGACGATGATCAGTTGGATTCTTGATGGTTAGATCTGGCAGATTCTTACTGCATGCTTTATTCCTAAACTGGTCTTAGTACAATATTAATTTGGACTTGATATACTGATGCCAGAATCAATGCGGCCTACACTCCAGGGGTGAACCCCAAGAAGTAGACGTGGCTGAGCAAGGGCCCTGTCTGCAAAGCTTTGACAGCGTGATACTTGCTTGGATGGTGAAGGTGATGGTGATCTTGATTCCACTCGTGATAGTGATCCCTTTTCTGAAAATATATCGTTGTTACGTCTTCAAGAACCTCCTGATCTAACGTTACCTTTTTCTTCAGTTGGAGTCTTGAATTTTCAGTGCAATGTATCAAAAAACTTTCCTTGCTAATTTTCTTCTTTACATCCTTTGATGAAGACTTCCCCCACCAAGAAGGATGTGACCATCTGGACCCATCTATTCCTTATCACAATACCACATTATCAGCTTGTAACTTGGAACAATAGTATTCTAAAGGATAACTTATATGCCCACGGTAAGCTCTTCTTCCTTCCCTGTTCCTCTCTACCAATACTAATGGATACATGGACTGGTGGTGATGGTATAGAAGCATGGGTGAGCTTGGATAATAAGGCCATAGTAAAATTTGGATGCTGATGGCTTTCCTCTTCATTGTAAGAACCTCACTTATCTGCTATTAATCCAACACCGGCTATTTGCAAAAAATAAAAATAAAAAGTAAAAAATCACACTATTTAGTTTGCGTCAAAATGCACTACGTATTTTCATCACTTGAACTTAATATTGTAGAATATTGATTGTAAAGGCGTGATTTAGCTTTCCTTTACATATACAGTTGGATGGTAACTGAAAAGGGATATAAGGGGGACCGAGTTCGGCTTAGGAGCGAACTGCCTACGTATTTTGCTCTTGATTTTGTGAGGGAGACAAGAATCAGGTTTGGTGTAGTTCATAGGAGGGGTATTTATAGATGTTCAGAATGAATCCTCGCCTACCACGTGTAAAGTGCATCACCAACGTGGGGTCCAGATCAAAGAGGCGTGTGAGACCTATATTTATAGGTCTGCTGTGATGATGGAGATTAGTAGTCTGGGCTAGTAGCTTACGGCAGTGGTCAGTAGCTGGTGGCAGTGATTCCGTGCCTATGCTCTTTGCTCATGATTACTTCTAGAAGGCAAGCTGAGTCATAGTATAGCGTGGTTCGCGTACTGGTGCGAACTGTGCTAGAACGTTCTCTTAGCTTATAGGTGCGATCTGGTTCTACAGGTCGGTGTGATAGTTCCACCGTGCTGAGTACGCACCTGATATTCCTAAGGGGATATCACTCCCTTTACACCCCTCCTGAAAGAGGGCCGCGTTGGTCAGAGGATCGGTTTGCTGAGAGAAAACAGTAGCGCGTGTGGGTCATGCTAGAGGTGGAGATATTTGCCGAGCTGGGGAGAACGATCTGTGGTATCCTAGTGAGCTGGTGAGCGTAGATGTTTGACACGTGACTAGCACGTGGGAGAATCTGAGCAGTTGCAGAGAAAAACGTGCTGCCCTATTTTTTCGGGATGTGAAAAGACAAGACAGTTGGTTGGAAGTCGTGTGCAGTTAGGGTTGGGGTGTAATCATGATGCCTTGGAAACTGGAGGGGCGGTTGTTCAAAAATTTCGCTGGCTCTTTTGAAACGTCATTTGGCTGCTTCGTCCGGTAGAAACCACTTCACTACCGTAACATCCTTCAGGTTAGTTTTCTACCATTGTTGAACTCCTACTTCTTGTTTCGTGCTTAGGCTTTGTTCTAGAGCTGTTAGGATAATCGGTTAGTTATTAGTGGCTAGAATTGTTAGGGCAAGAACAAAGATGTCTGACTCAGACGATACACGATCTAATGAGGTTCGTGAAGTTTCTCTTGGTTGGGATGATGAAGAGGAAGAGAAAGATGAGTCTGTGTGTGGGGTGGTTGAGGGTGATGAAGAAGATGAGGCGGTTGAGGGGGCTGGAAGTGAGGAAAATGTGGCTCGATCTGCGTTTGTAGCTGTTGAAGCTAGCACTTCAGGTCGCTGTGAGAGGTCGTCTTCTAGCGGGCTGCCGCCTAGGGCTGTGGACAGACATGCTTTGAGGGCGTTCCCATATTTAAGAGAGAAATATGGGATAACCTTAAGTGGTCTGGAGATCCATGAGCCTGACTAGAACGCTCTAGTCTATAGCGATAGGTACACCCCACCGAATCATGGGGTGATAATCTGTGAGGGGCAGCTGAGGGCGTACATGACGATACCGTTCTCCAAGCTAGTTTGTGAGTTCTTGAACCGCTGTGGCAAGGCGCCTGTTCAGTTTGTGGGTAACACGTGGCGGTTGTTCAAGGTTTTTGACCTGTTGAACGCCAGTGGTGAGTACCGGATAGAGGTCGCAGATGTTATCGAGCATTACCTATTAAAGCGATATCGGTCGCTGAACTTTAGCTTGCAAACTTGAGCTAAGCTGTCGAGCGTTCTGGATGGTAAGAGTAATGAGTCGTGGGATAAACGACCGCTGCTGCTTGTTGGAAGCTACTGTGCGACTTTATTGGTGGGTACCAGTGTGTTGTCTGATAATATCGATCTTGCGTTGGTTGATTTTGTACTGAAATTATTGTTTCATTATCTGTGCAGATATCCACTTGGAAAAGGAGTTGAGTCGACGGGTGATCAAGGAGTTCGCTAGGTTGACACGAGCTGAGAAACGAGCAAAGCTACCGGAAGTTGCTCATTTCTTTGAATAACGGGGAGGACCCGCAATTAGGGAGAGAAGGAAAGTGCAAAAGACCAGAGCGTGGGATAAGGTGAGCGGGAGGGCATCGAGAAAACCTGTGATGGAGAAACGTAGGAGTGATCTGGTTACTAGGGAAGATAGGAACCGAGGCCGTGCCGGGGTGAAGCGACCCGCTGGAGGTGCTGGTGCCTCTGGGTCTGGAGTGGGGAAGGGCCAAGAGGATGCTCCGTTCGATTTGGAGGACGTTCTCTTCGAAGTCCCAGAGTCTCGACTTGCGAAGGTTGCGAGGGTGGCTGAGACCGCACTGGGGGGTGGTGAAGTGCGAACCGGGGGAAGGGCGGCTCGCAGCTCGAGGGCGAGACCGATGCCTGACTTCAGTGTCCTAGGTGAGGACGCCCCGGAGGTTGTTAGAGATGTTTCTGGCAAGATGAAGGGGAAGGTTGGTGTGAGAGAGACTGGTAAGGGGCACTCCAGTACTGGAAAAGATGAGCTGGAGCGCAACCTGATGTACATAGATGAAGTGACCAGGAAGAAGCGCTATGTGAGGAGGTCGGACTGCAGCTACAAGTCCGCACCCATAGCTGCTTGTTTCCTGGAGAGTATGACTCTGGACGGTGATAGGAAGGACCTGGATGCGAAGGAGTTGGAGTCGAATCTGAGGGGGATGTATAAGGCGATGTGCCTGGTAAGTAACCTTTGCGCTCAAGCTTGGCTGTGTTATCGTGTTATATGCTGTTGTTTGATACTAATGTGATATGTTGTGCGAGTTGTCGCAGCTGATCGCTGGGTACCAAAAACTGAAGACGGCCGCAGATCGCTGAACTGGAGAAGACGGAGGTCGAGCCGCTGAGGGACGAGCTTTTGATTCTGCGAGCTGTGCAACAGTCTGAGAAGAAAGAGCTAGATGCGCTGAAGCCCCAGCTCACTGCCTTGACTCTGGAGAAGACCTCTGCAGTGAATGAGTCGATCGGGCTGAAGCATGAGGTGGAGGCGTTGAGGGGCCAGCTAGTCGCAGCGAACACCTATGCTGAACGATGTAAGACTTCCACACTGCAAGCGAAAGAGGCCTATCTCACCATCCGTGCTGAGGTGGAGGAACTGGAGAAGAAATTGGACGACCTGCAGGAGGAGCGGGAACGCAGAACTTCGGGAGAATGCGAAGGCGGACTACCCGAAGATGCTAGCACTGTTCCTGCAGTCGTGCCTTCCCCCCTTACTGGTATGGTGAGTGATCATCTTCAGGGGTCTAGCGAGCTAAATGTGGTTGCTGTTGAGGCAGTTGTGGCGTCTGCTGGTGATCCGAGCTCTGCCCCAGTGTTGAATGTCGCTCTTGCAGAAGATCTTGATGATGTTGTTTAAAAAGTTTGTTGGTGTTTGTGGTTGTAATTGGCCTATGGCGTAAAACAATAAATTTGGTTTCACAGGTTGACACAGGCGGCTCGTTTTCTTCTTTGCCATTGATTATGATAACTAGTGACTAACTGTGATGGATTTCCTGAGTATTTTCAATAGCACGGTTAGTCTGCTTTAACCGGGCTTCCCGATGTCGTCGGTTAAATCCTTTATGAATGTGAAACTTGTTGCTTTTGCTTTCTATACGTAGTCTTGTGTATGATATAATGTTTGGACTTTGTAAGCATGGGTATCTTTGTTCGCGACTTGTCGTCGCGAGAATGCGGTGTCGATACCACAGGACTTATTTGGTTTGTGTCGTGCGTGCTATTCGATTTAAACGGTGCAGGTCGCACGTGTCTATGAGGATGCCAGGGGCGTTCTGTACTCTGGAGCTGCCTGAGCTACAGTGCGTGCGTGGCACGTGTAAGAATGTGGGCGGTCGGGAGATATGAAATGATGGGTGCCAAGTGGCCTGACGTTTGGCGTCTCAATGCCAGTATGACTTGTCTTGGGAAGAGACGTTTCGCAGGCATAAATAGAGCTGTTTCGAGAAACTAAAGAGTATTTGCCTATCTTTTCTTCGAGTTTGCTCTACTTTCTTAGACGGTGCGAGGTTTCAGCTTCTACTGATCATCTCAGGTACGTCTGTGCTTTGTTTGATTCGTAGTTTATCTTAGGAAACTTTGTTTGCGTGGTATCTTGCTAATGCTTGAATGTGCTCTGTAGGATTGACAATGGCTAGACGTATCGCCCGGAGTGCTGGTGGTAGCGAGGGGGCTAGGGAGAATTCGCCCCTCGCGATGGAGGAGATGGCATTCCGACCTCACCCGCTGGGAAACCATGGTAAGCGTAAAATCAAGATTCTAGTGCTAGGAAGGGCAAGCGTCTTGCGGGTAGGGGAGGTGGGCGACACGGGGGTCGTCTTCAGGTCTCCGAGTCGCGGAGGGGGTGACGATCGGGAGCAAGATCGCCATGTTGCGCCTGGCAGCTCGTCCCCGCGTCGCGGTGATGTGGGGAGCGACTTATACTACGTTGGTCGTACTGGGAAGAAGCGCATGGTGAAGCGTTCGATTGTAGCTTCCACTTTCGGCCGCTATATCGGTATCTCTCGAAAGGGATAGTGCTTTCGATGGTGACAAAGCCGAGCCGGAAGTGAAAGCTTGGAGACGACCCTGAAGACCACCGACGCGGCTTGTTGTTTGGTAAGCTTTCTATTTATACATGTTATTGTGGTTTGTATGAGGACGACTGAACGTTAACGTCCTGCATGCAGTTCTTGGCAGGGTATGATAGATTGAAACACACTGTTCAGCGACCTGTTAGTGGTGATGGTGGCGTGGCCGAGCTGGCGATGATGCGTTCTGCATGGGAGGCCGATAAGAAGAAGTTGGCGTCCCTACGGAACAAGCATCATGAGACTCTAAGGGAGAAAACTGTGCTGGTAAACTCAATGACGGATCTACAGAGGCAGCTGGCGTCTGTGACTGAGTATGCCAAATAGTGTCAAATGGTGGCTCGTAAGGCGCAGAAAGAGTATGATCGAACTTGTGAAGATCATTCTGTACTGGCGGAGTTATACGTGGAGCTACTGGAGAAGCATGACCAGGAAGCTAAAGACGCCGTCGCGCTTGTTGTTGCCCGTGATGCGAGCTATCTCCCCTCGACCAGTGCCGCGCCCAGGGATAAGCATGTTGTGACAGATGCAGGACGCTGATTGCCCAAACTTCTCTTTGTAAGCATTGAAAGTAGTCATTTTGTTTGTTTGTATTGTGATCCCTCCTCTCTGTATGAGAGTTAACAATACAGCTGGTTTCTCAGGCCTGCCTGAGCAGTTCGCCCTTTTTTTTTTTGTTAGACACTTAACGAGCTGGTTTCCACGAAAGTGGCAGCTCGGTGCCTTTTAACGAATGTAACAGCAGCCGATCTGGATTTCCTGGGTAAACCCAGCAGGTCGGTGGAAGCGTGAACACTGTCTGGGCTTTGGGCCTGCAGTACTTTTAACGAATATGCATGGAATTCGTGTTTTTGCTTATGTTAGATCTCTTTTCGCTACTGTTCCGTTTATGATAATTGTACCATATTATGGATATGAAGGTTAAGACTTAGTTTAAGAAAGCGATATGCTCGTTAAGTAGCCCTTGAGGGCGTATTGCTCATTGAGAGCGTTCTCACGAAGTTAATCCCAGGGGTATGGGTCCTTAACTTGGTGAGATTTGGAGAGGCTATGAGCACGTAAAGCTCGGAAGCGTTCTATTCGGCGTTTTTAGCTTTTAGTTGGGGCATTTGGCTCGCTAAGGCGTTTGTAGCCCCCGAGGCGTATTGCTCACTAAGGCGTTCTCCAAAGTTAATCCCAGGGGGTATGGGTCCTTAACTTGGTGAGATTTGGAGAGGCTATGAGCACATAAAGCTCGGAGAGCGTTACGTTGCATGGCGTTTTTAGCTTTTGGGGGTGTTTGGAGCGTTTGTTTTGTTTTAGGGTGTATTTCTCATCGAGGCGTTCTCACGAAGTTAATCCTGGGGTATGGGTCCTTAACTTGGTGAGATTTGGAGAGGCTATGAGCGAAGCTCGAGAGCGTTACGTTGCTCAAGCGTTTTTAGTTTTTTGAGGCGTTTGGCTCGCTGAGAGCGTTTGTTGCCCCTGAGGGCGTATTGCTCACTGAGAGCGTTCTCACGAAGTTAATCCCAGGGGTATAGGTCCTTAACTTGGTGAGATTTGGAGAGGCTATGAGCCTGTAAACTCTAGAGAGCGTTACGTTACGAAGAACGTTTTAGTTATTTGGGCGTTTGGCTCATTGAAGGCGTTCTCCGCAAAGTTAATCCCATAAGTATTTGACTGGAGTGGTTGACAATACAAATGTAACTAAACTATCTGAATTTATAGAAGATTAAGAACATGACTGTGTATGAGACTGAATTTTTATTGATAAAATCTCTTTAACAAGTGAGTGTTTCAAGGTCGTGGAAGTGCTGTCCCTTCTTGTGTTTTTATCCAGTAGGCCCCATTGCCAACAACTCGGTCTACTACGTACGGTCCTTCCCATGTTGCTGCTAGTTTAGAATCATCCTGTGTCTTTTTCAGAACTAGATCACCAGGCTAGAAGGATCTAGGATGTACTCGTTTGTTGTAGGACCTCTTTAGAATCTATTGATATGATGCCACTTTGATAGCTGCCAAATCGCGGCGCTCCTCCAACAAATCAACCTCTCGGGCTAGGACCGAGTCATTATGTCCTGACTCGACAAGCTCGGATCGAGTTGTTGTAATTGTCAGTTCGGTTGGAATAACAACTTCGGTGCCATAACACAAGGAGAATGGTGACTCGCCTGTGCTGGAGCGAGCTGTCGTGCGATGAGTCCACAGAATGTTCTCTAGCTGGTTTGGCCATTGGCTCTTGTTCTTTTCGATCTTTTTCTTTAAGTTTTCTAAAATGGCCTTATTGCTAGCTTCTGATTGACCATTGCTTTGAGCGTACTGTGGAGTGGAGAATGCGTGAACTATCTTCCACTTGGCCAAAAATTCTTTGACCATTTTGCCTTTGAACTGGGAACCATTGTCCATCACCAAGGTGTGTGGCAGACCAAATCTGGTGACAATGTGAGTCCAAATAAAATTTCTAACGTGTGACTCCTTGACATGTGCCAAAGGAACTGTTTCGATCCACTTGGTGAAGTAATCGGTTGCAGCTAAAACGAAGCGGAACCCAGTGCTTTTCTGTGGGATGAATGGTCCCATGATGTCCATGCCCCACATGTGGAATGGCTAGGGACTTTCAATGCTTATCAACTCAAGAGTGGGTTGGATGATGTTGTGGCCAAATGTTTGGCATTTGAGGCATTTGAGCACATATACCTTGGCGTCGGTCTGCATGCGAGGCCAAAAGTATCCTTGAGAGATCGCTTTGTGGGCCAAATAATGACCTCCAGCATGATTGCCGCATTCTCCTTCATGAATCTCAGCAAAAATCAATTGACCCTGAGTTGGACTTAAGCATCTCAAGTGAGGTCCTCCAGCAGATTTTCGAAACAACTTGTTATTTATAACACAATAGCGATGTGCTTGGTATGGCATCTGCCTGGCTTTGCTCTGTTCTGCCGGAAGTGTGCCTTTCTGAATGTACTCTATGATGGGCTGCATCCATGTTTGGCTCATCTGATCTTCAGAGAGTGGGTAGAGGTCGCCGATTTCTAAGACGTGCTCTACTTGGTAGGCAGGTCGGTCAACTACTTCAATGAGGAATTATCTCGGGGCGCCGCCTGGTGTTTGAGTAGCCAAGTAGGCTAGACTGTCTGCGTGGCGGTTCTCGTCGCGCAAAAAGTGGTGCATGGTGGCCCTTTTGAAAGATAGGAGTAACTGATTAACAACTTTAAGGTATTTAGAAAGGTTACCTTCGTGGGTAGTGTACTCTTTAGCAATCTGGCGAATGACCAGTTGCGAGTCACTAAAGACTTGAAGCTTTTGTACACCCAGCTGTAGCGCCATTCTAAGCCCCATAATTATTGCCTCGTACTCCGCTTTGTTATTGGAGGTTGCAAAGTCGATGTGAACTGATTTCTCCATTACTTCTCCGATGGGCGATACTAGTACGATGCCAACGCCACTTTCACCGGGGTTGTTGGAACCATCTACAAAAAGGGACCAAACAGTCTTGTCGCTGTGCTTGGGAGGTAGGATGTCCATCTCGGGCTCCCAATGTAGATCATCCACTGGGAAGTCGGCAAGGAAGTCAGCAACGACTTGTCCCTTCTGCGAGGTGCGTGGGACGAACTCGACGTGGTGTTCTCCGAGCTCTTCGGCCCAAACTGCCATGCGAGTTGTCTTATTTTCCTTGTGAATAATCTTCTTCAACGGGAGGTCGGTGAGTACTTTGATTGGGTGTGCCTGGAAATATGGCCTGAATTTCCTTGCAGAGTATAACAGTGCTAAAACTGCTCTTTCAATGTAAGAGTAGTTCTTTTCGGCTGGAGTTAATGTCTTACTCGTAAAATAGATTGGTTTTTCTGCGTTGTTGTCGTCCTTGAACAGGACCGAACTAATAGCGAAGTCTGATATTGCTAGATATAGCCCTAACGTTTCACCGACTATTAGTTTGGCTAAGACGGAGGTGTTGTGAGGTATTTTTTGAGAGTGGAAAAGGCCTGGTGACACTAATCGTTCCATGAGAACTGCTCGCCTTTTTTGAGGAGTTGCAGGAATGGTCGGCACTTGGCTGATGCCCTAGATATGAATCGGTTAAGTACAGCAACCATGCCTGATAGTTTCTGTATCTGCTTCTTTGTCTGCGGGTCAGGCATATCCAAGAATGCGCGAATTTGATCTGGGTTAGCTTCGATCCCACGCTGTGAGACCTGATAGCCTAGAAATTTGCCGGAGGACGCTCCGAAAAGGCATTTTTTGGGGTTCAGCTTCATGCGAGTTTGGCGTAACCTGGAGAACGCTTGCTCGAGGTGGGTGAGGTGGTCACCTGCTTTTTGCTCTTGACGACCATGTCATCGATATATACTTTCATGGTGTCTCCTAACATGTCTTGGAACATATCAGTTACCATTCGTTGATACGTCGCGCTAGCGTTCTTGAGGCCGAATGGGAGAACGTTGTAGCAATAAACCCCTTGTTCGGTAATGAAGGATGTTTTCTCTTGATCTTCCTCGGCAAGTGGTATTTGGTTGTACCCACTATAAGCATCCATGAAGGAGAGGAGTTCATGGCCGCAGGTCTGGTCCACAAGTTGGTCGATCCTTGGTAACGGGAAGCTGTCTTTAGGTGTTTCTTGGTTGACATTAGTGAAGTCAACGCAGAGGCTTAACCGCGGATTCTTTTGGAACCACCACTATGTTAGCGATCCAATCTGGGTAGTCGACCTTCCGGATGAACCCGACTTGCTTGAGTTTATCGAGCTCATCGTTGATTGCTTTTTGGAACCGTAGTGATAGTCTCCTCGGTCGCTGTCGCACTGGTTTTGCACTAGGGTTAACGTTCAACCTATGGCAGGCAACGCTGGGATCTATTCCTGGCACATTAATGTACGACCAAGCGAAAACATCTTTATTCATGGACAAAAAGTTTACAAGCTGGGTTTTGAGTGTGGGGTCGAGGTTAGCCCCAATATAGACGAACTTAGGGTCGTCTTCCGTTCCTAGATTCACTCACTGCCTCTCGTCGGCTGGTGCCATAGCTTGTGTTGGGAGAGCGTCCTCTTGTGGTTTGAGCTCTGTGGCTGCACTGTTGGTCGAATGAGTGATTGGAATTGCTGCAAGAGTTGGAGCATTTTCTGTGGTTACGACCACATAGTCTAGGATGATGGCTGTGGTTATGACAACAGAAGCTGGATCATGCTGCCCAAGCTGTTTTGGCGGTGGTGGATTTGACGAGGCGACCTTTGTGGTCTGCACAGGTGGAACGCTGGTTGCGGGGGCGATCTCTGGTGTCTTGACAAGTGAGTGAGTGGCTGCCTTGGCAACTTTCGGAGTCTATTCAGATGGATAGGTCTTCTTGTTAGAGCCTCCAGCGCTCTGAGTTGGTGCGTTGCCTCTGACTTTGGCGACCAGGTCTTTGGCCATAGTGTAGCTGGTGGGCTCATCTCTTATGTTGATTAGGGCCTCAACAGTCTTGTTTGCTGAGTGGATTTGATTACAGTGATAGGTTTCCAGCTGGTTGCTACGAAGCTCCATCGTGCCCCTGGGGCCTGGAAAACAGAGTACTTGATGCAGTGTAGACGGTACGGCCTACATTTGATGAATCCAACGCCGTCCTAGGATGGCGTTGTAGGACGACTTAATGTCCAAGACGCTGAATCGCGTGTTGAAGCTGACTTTATCCTCTCTTGATCCCACTGATACTGGGAGTATAATGTCACCGATTGGGTCGGCTCTGGAGCCATTGAACCTATAAAGAGGAGCGATAGGATCTATGAATACTGACTTGGGTAGGTTCATCTCTTGGATTGTGTGGTAGAACAAAATGTCGCATGAGCTGCCAGGGTCTATCAGGACGCGCATAACTGTCCATTCGTTGATCCTGACATGGACGACGAGCGCATCGTTGTGAGGGAGGCAGACCTTGTTGTGGTCAGCCTCTGTGAAGGTGATATCCCCTGAGTGGCGACCCGAATGTCGCGGGGCGTGTGCTGCTTGTGAAGAAAAATGGTAGACTTCTCGAAAAGCACCAACACACCTCCGCTTTTCTCTGGAAGAAGTAACAGAGTCATCTGGGAAAGTGATCATATGGATGGTTCTGCCGTTGGTACGATCTGACAAGTGTGGGCAACGATCATGCTGGGGACGGTTGACGGGGCGTCCTTTGCTACGGGAGCAAGCTTGGACGTCTTGTCGTTCCCTGCGGGGTGGAGATCTGCTCCGCACTCATCGGGCCATAAGTTTATGGCGCAAGTCGCCGTCAACAATGTTGGTGTACTGCTTTATTTGTTCGGCTTCAATGAGATCTTGGAGATAATGTTTGAGCCCCGCAAAGCGTTGGTTTAAGTGACATTTTGCTTTGTGGAACGCCATAGGGCATGTCGGTCGGTCTGCAGAGTTGCCGCGCGCTAATTTGGAAGTAGGAGGTTAAACGATCTTTTCAAGATGTAGGCGGGAGGCGTGTCGTCGACAAATAACTCTCTGTTGTTATCCGCGGTTGCGATTTGGGTGCTTCGCGACTGGGGCGTTTTGCGGTGGAGTGTCGTCAGAAATTGCCGCAACTTCTTGGTCGTCTGATAGACCGTGATGTCGCAAACCCTCTTGCTGCTTAATATACTTGTCGACTCGAGCATACAGCTCTGATAGGGTTTCTTGGCGCGACCTCATCAGCGACCTGGAGAGGTCTGTGTTGCGCACCCGATAAGCATTGGAGAATGCCAGTGTGGCAAAAGACTCTTTGAGGCCACTTTCCATGCATAATAGTTCGGCTTTGAACCGACCTAGGAACTGGCGTATAGTTTCATTCTCTCCAAATGATAGCTGGAAGAGTGAATCCAGATCTGCTTTTTTACGTCTGTTGTGCACGTACTGGCTGGCGAACAGATCAGTGAGCTACTCGAAAGTTTTGATTGAATCCGACTCGAGTGAAAAGAACCAATCGAGTGGGCCATCTTTGAGGCTGGCGGGGAAGAGCCGACAGTGAAGATGGTCAAACTCCGGGGAGCTGTAAAGGGCCAGGCTTTGAATGTAGCGGGCAATATGTTGGCCGGGGCATGTGCTGCCATCATACATTGGGAAACGTGGCTGGACGAAATCTTGAGGAGAGGATTTCTTCGAAAATACCTCTGTGGTGAACGGGAAGCGCAGATGCGTCTTGAGCATTTTCTGGACGATCTGGGATGCGTCTTTTCGTCTTCTTGCCTCCCGGTCGATCCGTTGCGACAACTCATTAATTTGTTGATTAACTTCGTTGATGTCGTTCTCAGCAACGTTACCAGCTGGCTGTTGTTGAGCGTCAACTTGTGCCCGAAGAGCAGCATTTTCTTACCTGAGCAAGGAAATGCTCTCATTGGTTAAGCCTAACTAGTTTGCGAGGCCTTGAACTTGAGCTTCGAGGCTTGCCATGCTTCGTGGGCTTGAGATATTTGGTTTTTGGTGTTTGATTCTTTTGGTTTGTGTGAAGATGATGTCTCAAGTAATCGAGACCACAGACGGCGCCAATGTAAAGGCGTGATTCAGCTTTCCTTTACATATACAGTTGGATGGGAACTGAAAAGGGATATAAGGGGGACCGAGTTCGGCTTAGGAGAGAACTACCTACGTATCTTGCTCTTGATTTTGTGAGGGAGACAAGAATCAGGTTTGGCGTAGTTCATAGGAGGGGTATTTATAGATGTTCAGAATGAATCCTCGCCCACCACGTGTAAAGTGCATCACCAACGTGGGGTCCAGATCAAAGAGGCGTGTGAGACCTATCTTTATAGGTCTCCTGTGATGATGGAGATTAGTAGTCTAGGCTAGTAGCTTGTGGCAGTGGTCAGTAGCTGGTGGCAGTGATCCGTGCCTATGCTCCTTTGCTCATGATTGCTTCTAGAAGGCAAGGCCGAGTCCGCAAGATATAAGCGTGGTTCGTCTTGAGTGCGGCCGTGCTAGAACATTCTCTTAGCTTATAGGTGCGATCTGGTTCTACAGGTCGGTGTGATAGTTCCACCGTGCTGAGTACGCGCCTGATATTCCTAAAGGGGGATATCACTCCCTTACATTGATACTCTGAGATGTCTATAAGCATGAAGTTGTAACAATTTCATGTAGGTATTACTTTATGAGAGCCTCCTCATTAGTGCCACCATTGTTCACTGGCTCTATGAGACCTATTTCCAAATTCACCCTTGAAACTGCTTCTTCAACAACCTTTCCCCAACTACTACAAGATTGTCCAAGTTTAGAGAAATGGGTCCGGGAAGAACGGGTACAAAACTACAAACTATGAGATTGAAATGTAAGACAGTAGGAGAAGGTTTGATCCCTGCCATAAAGGAAGGCAAGGTGCGATCTGGGGACGGACTGCTGGATTGAGATGATCTGTGTGAGTTGTCTTTGAATTTGTACGTTGTTAGGGACCCAGGCGATAAGAACAGCCACATGGTCCAAATTTCCAAGTGGAGATGCACTCACAGTCCTCTTGATCGATGCGGTTCGCTTCCTTGGATTGGCTAGCAATTTAGCATCTTCGTTCATAGATTCTTAGATGATCAACATTGATGATGAAATGTTCTTGCTCAGTTGCTTTACATCAATCAATGCACGTACCGTACTGCTTTTTTATTTTGATGCAAATATGAAGTTTCATTCATCCAGTGAATATTCTCGTCATAAGTACAAAATACCATTGGGCCACTTTCATGAATAACTATAGTGTTCATTGTAATTGTTCAGTCGTTTGAAACAATAACAAGATAGTACCTGAAGACTCAAGTATATCGTTAAAGTCAGCAATACGTTCATGTTCAAAGTATAACTAAAGCAAGGGTAATTTGGAAAAGCCATCAAAAAGTTATGTTGATGATGACTAGAACTTCAACTTATATAAATGTTAACTTGAATTCTTAGGTAATTGGCTTCTGACTTAAGAGCTTGGAAAACAACACTAATGTGGTAATCAACCATATCTGCACTAGACTAATGGAGTTGAACCACCAGCAGTGAGCCAACCCAATATCCCCCATTTGGCTGCCATACTAGCATCGTACTTTTCTTGTGTCTTGGCTGCACCGGTACCTAGCGATATAACTAGAAATCAAGTATAGTCCATTGGTTGAATTGGGGAGAAATCTGAATTCTCATGGAGAATCTGCTTGGTCACTTCACTTATTGGTACACATATTCTTAGAATCTTTGCTGGGTTGATGAGGGAAGGAATACGTTGACAGCTGAAGAAGGTAGAGTACTTGCAGTGGTCGAAGTACTCGAAAATGGGTCTCTGCAGAGTCGAGAGCATGCAGTTGGTGCCCTTCTGACGATGTGTGAGAGCAGTAGGTCTAGATATAGAGAACCCATTCTAAAGGAAGTAGTACACTAGCAAGTAGTACCATAACACATTAGAAAGACATGTCTGTTGTGTCCGATCCGACTCTATTTTTTAGGAATTATAAGAGTCAAACTTAGATTAGATACATACTAATAATAAAATTACTGTCGAACATAAATCCAAGCCAATTTAGAAATATATTACAAATCAAATTAGAAAACCTTATCTAGAGAACAAACACAATCCCCTATATAAAAAGGATTAAGGAGAAGTAGTATCTTATAGCTTTTGTGACCTCCGACTTATTCATTTCCAATATCTAGCAGCCATATTCTTATCTATTATTGATTGTCTGCTAAAAGGTACGTTTTCTCTCTACTATTCTCTAACCTATAAGGATACTGATTAAAAAAATCATAAAAAAAGTCAAGGAGATACAAGTTTTTCTGTTATTAAACTTACTAATAAACTCATCTTTCCTATAGCACAATTAGACTATATACATTGCATCCACAATCATCTTTTATATCATTGTTAGTTGTCCCATATGTGAGACTTTACAATAGACAATATGAGTCATGCATCCCATCATAATCAACCATCCCATCAGAATAACGACTGTTTTGATGTAAACTATTTCTTTTAACATGACTGTTTAGACATAATTAAACTTGCACAATACATAATTTTGATGAATATAGATAGAAAATTCAAAACACAATACGTGATCTACTTTACTTTCCAATTTTAGATATATATACGAAGTTAGAATCATACACGAACGACATAAAAAAACCTATATATGTAGAAATTTATAATCATTATACCTTTCTCATTGCATAAATTAAAGTGTATTGGATCAAGAGCATACGCATAGTAAACAAATGGTTAATGTAAACAATTCTTCTTATCTTCCTTAATATTGTTTACCTATATAGCAAAGAATTCAATTTAATCCAAATATCTATTCTTATAAGTTTCATATATTTAATTATGTTTTCTATATAAAAAATTATATTGCAGGGTCATGGAATACAAAAATTACAAATTATGTAAAAATAAGTTGCTAAAGGAAATTCTAAAAGCAGAACTTAATGTTGAACAAGATCCAGTGTACAACACAAAAATAGAGAATGGACGATTCGTCAGCAGTGTAACAGTACACATACCAAAAGACATATTCTTTAACAATGAAGACATTATAGTTAAAGAATTCTCTGGAAGCCCTACATATTCTATAGAAAAGACACAAGATTCGGCTGCTTTTAATGCAATAAAATTTATAAAAGATGAACGTGAAATAGAAATTGAAGACTTCAATTTCAAAGAACTCTTGAAGAAAAGAAAAGAAGTTAATGAAAAACAAATTCAGCTTGACACCATCAAAAACATTATGCTAGATTGTATGATTGAAGAAAAAGAAAACAAAGACAAGATCTTTGAGCTCAAGGAAATAATAAAGACAAGAGATGAAGGAAAATGAGAAAATTAGCAGCAAAGACAAGAAGAAGGATTTGATAATAAAGAAAAGGAAAGCATCACAATGAATACCGAGGTTCAATGCTTCTCATTTTGAAAGTTTGTCATTAATATTGAATCTGTCTTTAATTTTTTATTTAAATTTCATATATGATTAACAACTATGTTTGATAATCTTTTCAAGTTTATATGCATTAATTTTATTTCTAGCTTGATTTCCAAAATCATATTGTCATGTATAATATTTTCTTAATATTCTACATGTGCCTGGAAAATGGACTTGCATTGGGCCTTGGGGGGGTTCATTTATTTCCTTTATTTGAGTGCTGGGTAGGCATTCCAGAGGCAGGTGGCCCAGCTAAGTGCATAGAACAACCATCAGGTCTTTACAACTGTTTTAATGATGACAAAATTACAAAAATAGCTAACTACTCATGAGTCATGATCATAAGTAGAATCGTAAATTAACAAAAAGGAGACGAACCATATGTACGAACCACACCATATCTACCAAAACATGTCGATCTATCAGAAGCACTAAGTACCAAGTGTGACTCTAAAGAGTACTAGCCATCCCAACTAATCCCTATACATAGTGGAACATAGACACACTCTATATTATTTGTGTTATACATTACTCTGAAGTTTGACCTGAGTATCTGCAGCTAACGTTCACATTTGTCAAACACGTTCGCATTGATGTGTAGTAAGTTTTATGAGTATTGGTCACAACCAAAGCAATCAGGACTGTAGTAAGCTTTTAGAATATTGCTCGGTCAAAACCAATGCTAATTTTTAAAGTATATTTCAGCATGTATAATATTGGATCGAGGCCGGGCGTATGCCCGGGTCCTAAAACTAGTAGACACTAAAATTGTATGATTTGTAATAGGGAATTAGTTTCTACAAATCACATATATTTTAGCAATTTTTTTTATTTGATCAAATATATAAGAATTGGAACGCTAAAAGTGTTTGATTCGTAATAGGAAATTATATTTTACAAATCACCTATTTTTTAACAATTTTTTTTATTTGATCAAATATATAAGAATTAGAAATACACTCAAACTCTCAAAATATAAGAATTATAAATACACTCAACTCTCCAAAGAGGTTCCATGTAAGTGGGATGGTAGGTTATTAGAAAATACTATTTTTAATATTATAGTGTCACATAGGAGAGAGAAAAAACTAATTCTCATAGTAGAGTCCCACATAGGAGAGAGAAAATCTTTCATTAGATGTCTTTGCTTTAGTATATAGACTAGATTTTAGATTTTGGATCCGGGCATACGCCCGGGATCAATTAAATATTTTGTGTGCTGAAAAGGCTTTACAAAATGTCTCACACAAAAGTGAATATGCTATCTCAATTTGATCCCTTAGTTTCCAAGTACTTATGCACCATAATCGCTGGTCATTAACGTATTTCGGTTTATTTTCAATAAAAATATATTATGATTCAAAAATTTGCCGCTGTAATTTTCAAATAAAATTATCTTCAACTCGATCTAGCTTGTACAATAGTTTTATTAGATTTATGGTGATTTAGCGACAAATTTTTCGAATCGAAATATATTTTTATTGAAAATAAACCAAAATACGCTAATGAGCAGCGGCGATGGTGCATAAGTACTTGAAACTAAGGGATCAAATTGAGATAGTCTCTTCACTTTGTGGTTTAGAATATTAATCCATAATTTTCAAATGAAATTATCTTAAACTCAATCTAGCTTGTATAATAGTTTTATTAGATTTATGGTGATTTAGCGGTAAATCATCACCGTTCGGCTTACATACTAATGTGTACAAATCACTAAAATATATTGATTGTTTCCATATCCTCAAAGAATATACTAGTCCCACTTAAAAAGATTTATCACATGAACGTGTCCTACGAATGGGTGTTGTTATATTAAATTATTCTAAAAAATATTAGCAATTATGCATAACTATGAGATATGAAAATTATATTAATTACTCATTTAAATTTCTTGCACCACTCTCTATAAAAATGAAGCATCAAGCCTTGATAAAACTCATCGACTTCTTTTTATTGTTAGGTTTAATAATTGAAGTTTGATTGAAGTTTTGTGAGAATGCCTAATGTGGCGAAGATAATATTGAAGCTACTTGAATAGCAAGGCATTCCCAATCACAATAAAAGAATTATAATAAACACTACTTGAAAAGCAAAACTATATTTGTCGAAACATTTATTTCTCCTAAATATAATACAAATATGTTTTAGGGTTATTAGTTCAATGCATTTGCATCAAGTTTTTGATTTTTCATTAATTATTCTTTGAGGTTAGTTTAATGTATTACGTTGTATCAAGTTTCCAATTTCTCATTAATTATTTTTTGAGGTTAGTTCAATGTAGTTTCATCAAGTTTCCGATTTTCTGTTAATTATCATTTGAGGTTAGTTCAGTGTAATTGCATCCACTTTATGATTTCCCGTTATTTATTCATTAAAAGGTTAATTCAGTATAGTTGCATCTAGTTTTCGATGTTTCGTTAATTAGTGTTTGAGATTAGTTCATTGCATTTGCATCCAGGTTCCAATCTCCCGTTAATTACTTTTTGGGGTTAGTTCAATACATCTGCATCCAGTTTCTGATTTCCCGTTAATTGTTTTTTCTAGGTTAGTTCGATAGTTTACAATTTCTATACAGTTTGCATATATGTAAGAGTCTGTTTTTATAAACTCACTCTTGTTTTGGGTTCCTAATTACTCGTAATTACTCATGTGAGGAGGCTAAAAAAGTGAACATTTATGCTTTGAGGTCAGTGCGATGCAGTTACATCCGACTTTCGATTTCTAGTTAACTATTTTTTGAGGTTATTTCAATGCATTTGCATCCAATTTTGGATTTCCCGTTAGTTAATCTCTGATTTTAGTTTAATGCAGTTGCATCCAATTTTTAGTTTTCCGTTAATTATTCTTTGAGGTTAGTTCAATGCAGTTGCATCCAATTTTTGATTTTATGTTAATTGTTCTTTGAGATTAGTTCAATGCATTTGCATCAAGTTTTCGATTTTCCGTTAATTATTTTTTGAGGTTAGTTCAATGCAGTTACATCAAATTTATAATTTTCCGTTAATTATTCATTTAGGTTAGTTTAGTACAGTTTCATCCATTTTTTAATGTTTCGTTAATTAGTCTATGAGATTAGTTTATTGCATTTGGATCCAGTTTTCGATTTTCCATTAATAACTCTTTAAGGTTAATTCAATACATCTGCATCTAGTTTTTGATTATTTATACTTTTAGGTTAGTTCGATACAATTATATCCGGTTTCTGATTTTCTGTTAACTATTCTTTGAGATTATTTCAATGCATTTGCATTTAGTTTCCGATTTCCCACCAATTATTCTATGAGGTTAGTTCAATGCAGTTGCATTCGATTTTTGATTTTCAATTAATTATTTTTTGAGTTAAGTTCAATGCATTTGCATCCAGTTTCCAGTATCCCATTAATTATTATTTGAGGTTTCTTTAATGTATTTGCATATCGTTTCCGATTTTCCATTAGATATTTTTCAAGGATTTGCATCCAATTTCTAATTTCCCGTTAGTTACTCTCTGTCGTTAGTTTAATGCAGTTTGCATAAAGTTTCTAATTTCTCATTAATTACTCTTTGAGCTTAGTTATGTATTTGAATCCAGTTTCCGATTTCCTTATAATTATCTAATGTGGTGTATAATATCAACTTCTACTGATTCATATGTAGTGTCCTTGCAAACATGACATAAAAAGAAAATTATGCTTAATTTACTATGTGGATGGGATCATCGAAGATTATGCAGTTCCCGATTTCTCGTTAATTATTATTTAAATTATGCATGACTCACTACGTGGAATCTTCAAAGATTATCTACGAATGGGTGTTGTTATATTAATTATTCTGAAAAATATTTGCAAATATGCATAACTATTATATACTAATTACTCAACCAAATTTCTTATAACGTGAAAACCTCACTCTCCATTAAAAAAAAAACTCACCTTTGATAAAATCCTTCAACTTCATTTTGTTGTTTAATAATAGAAGTTTGATTGGAGTTTTGTGAGATTGCCTAATAAGGCGAAGTTCATATATATTGAAGCTACTTGAATAGCAAGGAGTTCATAATCATACGGAAAGAGATAAGATAAATACCATTTTAAATGCAAAACTATACTTATCGAGACATTCCCACAACATATAACCCAGCTATGTGTTGAGGTTAGTTCAATGTATTTGCATTCAGTTTCCGATTTCCTGTTATTTATATTTTGAGGTTAGTTCAATACAGTTGCATCCAATTTCCAATTCCCGTTATTTATTTTTTGAGATCAGTTCAATGCAGTTGCATCTAGTTTCTGATTTCTCGTTAATTATTCTTTTCGGTTAGTTCAATACATTTGCATCCAATTTCCAATTTTTTATTGTTAATTGTTATATTATTTGAGGTCAATTCAGTGCATTTGCATCTAGTTTCTTATTTCCCGTTAATTATTTTGTAAGATTAGTTTAATGCATTTGCATCCATTTTTCGATTTCTCATTTATTATTTAATAAAGTTGCATTTTCATCTAGTTTCCGATTTTCCGTTAATTATTGTTTGAGGTTAGTTCAATGAGTTTGCATTCAGTTTCCGATTTTTCGTTAATTATTTCTGGAGGTTTTGCATCCATTTTATTTTTTTAGATTAGTTCAGTGCAGTTGCATCCGGTTTTCGATTTCCCGTTAATTATTTTTTAAGATTAGTTCCATGCATTTGCATTATATTTCCAATTTATAATTAATTTTTTTTTGAAGTTAGTTCAATGCAGCTGCATCTAGTTTCTGATTCTTTGTTAATTTAATCTTTGAGTATTAACTCAATGCATTTGCATCCAATTTCCGATTTTCCGACAATTATTTTTTTATGTTAGTTTGATATATTTGCATCCAAGTTTTAATTTTCCGTTAATTATTCTTTGAGGTTAGTTTAATGTGGTTCTATCCATATTCCGATTTTCTATTATTTATTTTTTAAGATTAGTTTAATGCTTGCATTTGCATCCAGTTTCCGATTTTCCGTTAAATATTAGTTACGTTGAGGTTAGTTCGATGCATTTGCATCCAGTTTTCAGTTCCCCATTAATTGTTTTTTTTTACATTAGTTTCAATCAATATTATATATATTTTAAAATATTTGTCATTATTATTTTGCCGTTATTTTTTTTTTCATTTTCTATTATATATTTTGTGATGTTCTTTTTTGTATAATTGTTTTTAACTATGTTTTGAAGCCATGTTAAGGATATATTTGAAATAAGTCGGTGTTTTATCATAGACACTAAAATTGTATGATTTGTAATAGGGAATTAGTTTTTATAAATCACCTATTTTTTTGCAATTTTTTTTATTTGATCAAATATATAATAATTGTAACACTAAAAGTGTTTGATTCGTAATAGGAAATTACTTTCTATACATCATCTATTTTTTTAGCAATTTTTTTTTATTTGATCAAATATATAAGAATTGGAAATACACTTTCATACTAAAGTGCCACATAGAATAGAGAAAAAGCTAACTCTCATATTAGAGTGCCACATAGGAGAGAGAAAATCCTCTTTTAAAGGTCTCTGCTTTAGTATATAGATAGTAGATATTATATATAATCCTCCTTTAAAGGTCTTTGCTTTAGTATATAGACTAGTTTTTGGACCCGGGCATACGCCCGGCCTCAATCCAATATTATACTTTTTGAAATAGAATTTAAAAGTTATTTTTGCTCACTATTATTATTATTATTCTCCTAAAATTTCATCATCATTTTATTATTTATTTATTTATTACATAATATTTATAACATACTAAAATTAATTATTCTTGAATTGAGTTATTCAGAGTTCCTTATCACTTAATTGTGCACACTCAAATTCATATCCAAATAGATGGTGTCTAAGAAATTGTTGTTAGAAAATCCTATACCAAAAATCCTTCTTATTAATTTATGAATTTAAATGTGTTTTGTGGTTGAGGATTAAGTTGGTTATAATAATAAGATATGTGAAGTTCCCCCTTTCGAATGGGAATTGTAAGTTTTATGATAATGTTGGTAGAATTGCAAGAGATTGAACCAATAACTCCTGATTGCAGCATTTGTTTTGATCGAGCAATATTGTGATTGTGACCAATACTCAGTAAACTTACTACACATCAATGCGAACGTGTTTGACAAATGTGAATGTTAGCTGCAGATACTCGGGTCAATTTTCAAAGTAATGTATAACACAAATAATAAAGAGTGTGTCTATGTTCCACTATATATACGGATTGGCTGGGACGGCTAGTAATCTTCAGAGTCACACTTGCTGCCTAGTGCTTCTGGCAGATTGACATATTTTGGTAGATATGGTGTGGTTTGTACATATGTTTTGTCCCCTTTTTGTTAATTTACAATTCTACTTATGATCATGACTCATGAGTAGTTAGCTGTTTTTGTAATTTTGTCATCATTAAAACAGTTGTAAAGACTTGATGGCTGTTCTCGGTGTTTACCTTGGCCACCTGCCTCTAAAGGTGGAATACCTACCCAGCACTCAAATAAACGAAATAAATGAACCCTCCAGCAAGGCCCAATGCAACACCCCATTTTCCAGGCATACATGACAAAATGGTCTTGGAAATCAAGCTAGAAATAAAATTAAAGCATATATAGTTGTAAAGATTATCACTAAACATAGTTGTTAATCATATATAAAATTTAAACCACAAATTGAAGACGGATTCAATAGTGACAAACTTTCATAAATGAGAAGTAGTATTCATTGTGATGCTTTCCTTTTCTTTATTTTCAAATCCTTCTTCTTGTCTTTGTTGCTAATATCTTTGCAACTAATTTTCTCATTTTCCTTCATCTCTTTAATGATTTCCTTGAGCTCAAAGATCTTGTCTTTGCTTTCTTTTTCTTCAATCATACAATCTAGCATAAAGTTTTTGATGGTGTCTAGCTGAATTTGTTTTTCTTCAACTTGTTTTCTTTTCTTCAAGAGTTCTTTGAAATTGAAGTCTTCAATTTCTATTTCACGTTCATCTTTTATAAATTTGATAGCATTAAAAGTAGCCGAATCTTGTGCCTTTTCTATAGAATATGCAGGGCTTCCAAAGAATTCTTTAACTATGACATCTTCATTGTTAAAGAATATGTGTTTTGGTACATGTACTGTTACACTGCTGATGAATCGTCCGTTCTCAACTTTTGTGTTATACACTGGACCTTGTTGAACATCAAGTTCTGCTTCTAGAATTTCCTTTAGCAACTTATTTTTACATAAGTTGTAATTTTTGTATTCCATGACCCTGCAATATAATTTTGTGTCATTGATCTCCTTTATTCTTTTGTATCCTTTTTCAGCCATGTTCCTGTGCAAAAAATTAGTCTGAGTCAAACACTCGAAAATTAAAATAGTTGTTGTTCTAATGGGATGTTCAATTCTGATGGGATTCATGACTGGTATTGTTCATTGTGAACTAAAATTTGTAATGTATAAGAAGATTGCAGATGTGATGAATAGTCTAATTGCAGATGCGATGAGTTGTGCTGTAGCAAGTTGAAGAACATAAAAGTAATATATTAATAGGTTTGATGATCATAGAATAGTTGTGAGAACTGAGAAAACATACCTTTGAGCAGTCAATTAATAGACCAAGATTATGTTTTACGTAGGAGGTCAAAGGAGTTATAATAAATTGTTTCTCCTTAGTGCCTTTTATATAGACCATTGTGTATTTTTTCTCAGAGAAGGTTTTATATTTTGATTTGTAATCTAAATTCTAAATTTATTAGGATTGTTGTCCGCATAGTTATGTTATTAGAGAGTAGATATCAAATATGATTAGGACTCTTATATAGTTCCTAAAAAATAGGCAAGTGAATAGACCCACTCTGTTTCGAATTGCTGGTTTGAACACAGAAATGCACAATACTTCATTATTTGAATGTGTTTCCATTTGATTTTGCAAGGTTCTTCCACATGTAATTTTTTTCCAATTCTGGAATCGCAAGAGTGCTGCTATTTTAGCCAGGTATTTTATATTATTCTGTGTCTTTTTTGCTAGGTTCGGTGCATTATAGGGTCTTCTTTCAAGGATTTTGTAGCTATTATCGTTCATATTCCATAGATGGCGATATAGGCTATACAGTTGGAGGGACCACAGGATTTAAATATTCGACACCTGAAAAGAAGTTCCCTCCAGTCCACATGGAGCACATAAGGAAAATGGGCATAGACAAAATAAAAGAGAAAGCACATTTCAAAGGGATGAGTGGTCGGGGACATTTCTTTGAGTTTGAAAATGATGCCTTGGTTATCTTGAGTATTATTTGTTTTCCAATTGCCGTTCGAGCAAATTGGAGAAAGTAAGGTTACGCCATGTGTTGTTGAAGTCCATCCAACTTCATTTTCCGCTAGGCATTTAAAAGTGAAAATGTGGCTCTCCAAATACAACATCCAGAGCATAAAGGATCTTTTGGAGAACTCATGCAACCTGGAAACACATATTGTTGAAATAACTAAGGTAATTAAGAAATTTGCATTGTGCACTTAAGTTTTGTTTGTGTGAGTCGTGAGTCAGTTCCGAAATTCAATTAGGTCTATGTGATTCTATTATTATTAGCAATTAGTCTTGTTTATTTACGAACTAATGTGGTGAAGAAATATGCATATTACAATAGTGAGATAGAGTAAAATTTGTTTCCTTATTAAATCATCCTCATTGTTTATTAGGATTATATATGCAATCGGTAATCTGAGTAGGTTATTGAAGAATGAATGTTTTACTTTTAGACACTATGGAGGTTTCTTTTCTGTCATTTTTTTTTCTTTGTAATATCATTGATTAACATGATATGAATTTTAAAAAAGTTTAGAAATTCTGTCGGTTGAGAATTTTGTCAAGTAATAAAAAAAAGTAAATATTTGTTGAACAGAACCCGATAAGAGGAACTTCTAATTTAGATGGTGAATGATGTGGAAAACCCCAAGGATGGTGAAGTGAAGGAAATTCCCATATTAAGCTTTGCCTCGGTGAAGTACAATCAACTTTGGTATGATAGCTTGCTCCAACATGTATCGATTATCACGGTATCATTTGGCCGATTTCTTGTATTTCGCATCTCTCGGTCTCTATTATTAACAAATGGGCAGTCATGAAGTTCCCTTACGGGGGCAAGATTTTACAAGTGCTTCTTTGGGGTTCTTCTCTTTTTGGGAAGCTCAAGATTTTGGAGCACGACTCACTCGACTTTCTAACCATGTGGTTGATTCCTACCAGTGCAATGATATTTTATCTATCGCTTTTACAAACAATGAGCTACTCCTTCATGCCAATGTAGATACATTCATTGTCTTTAGGTCAGTAGTCCCGATTTTTGTTGCAATGGAGGAGGCCCTCTATTTGCATAAGCCTTGGCCTTCAATTAGAACATGGCTCTCACTTTCCACCATCTTTGCTGGAAGTGTGCTATACGTCCTAACAGACTATCAGTTCACTCTGACAGCCTATAGCTGGGCTCTTGCTTACCTGATCAGCATGACTGTGGAGCTCTCACTTTCCACCATCTTTGTTGGAAGTGTGCTATACGTACTCTGACATCCTATAGCTGGGCCCTTGCTTACCTGATCAGCATGACTGTGGACTTCGTTTATATTAAGCATGTCATCATGACGCCGCCGAGTAAATATTTTGCTTTGCAGAATGTCAAAGCATTACATGTCGAGGACATGGATGTGGTTGTTGAACCAGGAATTGGATGGATGGACCTTAACAAATACCTGGAGCCTTATGGTCTTTTCTTTCCACTTGATCCAGGTCTGTTTTGATCTTTCACTCCATGTTGTCCTTAGTATCTCTTTTGGCCGTCATTTTTGTTTGGATGTGTTGAAATATGTCTTCTGAGTTTTAATGTTATAACACCAGTCACGTAGTAGCAAGATTGATGTTATAGCCACCGATCTTTAATGGAGATTAACCGCTCACTTCAATTTCCTAATGAACAAGGCACGGTGCAACCATTGGTGGCATGTGTGCTTTCTGGCGTTGCTCACAGTTCTTTGCCCGTGAGGTTTGCATTCTTTCTAAATTTGTTGACTTTTACAGATATAAATGTGGTTTTGAATTTCTTGGAAGAATACAGGTATGATCTTGCATTCGTATTTTGGTATCTCATCACCTTTTTGAAAGTACACTTCTAATATTTGTTTCAAAAAGTGGAAGTTTTCCAGTAAAATACCTTTTGGATTATACTTATCATCTATGATTAGCTCCCATCCCCCTGACCCCTGTACATACATATCAACTAAATAAGGGAAATGCTTGAAATAGTTGCATGACAGAAATGATATGTCTCCACTGGAATTGCATTGTGAATCCAATTTATTGAGAAAATTTAGTGGCTGGTTCCCCAAGCTATATAAACTTTTTTGCTCCAATGGAGACTGAAGATGGTCCATGGTCAATTGCTTGCAAATGTACTCAGGTGATACATGCTAAAAATAAGGAACTATTTGTTTGTCACTTTGTCTTTTATTATTGGCCCCTCTTGATCCTAATCAGTTTGACATATTAGTATTAACACGTGGAGTCTTGTACTTTATAACAACCTCGAGGCCCTTCTTCTATTCCCTTCGACCTTATCCATGTGACACAAATCTCTATTATTAACAAATGGGCAGTCATGAAGTTCCCTTACCGGGAGCACTAAGCTGCGTTGCGATACTTCACAAGTCTTTCTTTGGGGTTCTTCTCTTTGGGAAGCTCAAGATTTTGGAGCGCGACTCGCTCGACTTTCTAACCATGTGGTGATTCCTACCAGCGGCAATGATATTTTATCTATCGCTTTTTACGAACAGTGAGCTACTCCTTCATGCCAATGTAGATACATTCATTGTCTTTAGGTCAGCAGTCCCAATTTTTGTTTCAATGGAGGAGGCCCTCTATTTGCATCAGCCTTGGCCTTCAATTAGAACATGTCTCTCACTTTCCACCATCTTTGCTGGATGTGTGCTATACGTCCTAACAGACTATCAGTTCACTCTGACAGCTTATAGCTGGGCCCTTGCTTATTCGGACATGATGACTGTGGGTCCCGTGCATGAACCGATATTATAGGCTATTTTTCTATGACACAGGGGACAATGTGTTCTTATTTTTTCTTCTTCTTAAAAGCAACTAAGTGTTTTTTTAATTCAGCTTGGGATTGCTTTCGTACCTATGCACTATTTTTTGGAAGAGAGAGTGGAGTGTTTGGACTCATTCCGAAAGAAAGAAATGAGAAGAAAGAGATTGTGACTCATTCCAAAATCAAAGAGAAGCTCCATCACCGTATGCATTAATTAACTACTCAAAATCTACTTATATATATATAGATATAGAATCAACGAACTACATTACGTCAAAGTTAACAACAGTCTATTTCTATATCTGCTTTTCTATTAATAGTCTAGCATATATAGTGTAGAAATTCTCCAATCTCTTAAATTGAATTCATATAAAAATAAAAAATATGCTCATTACATTGTATATAAAATTGTTCTTATTGAAAATGCTCCAATAGGTCTCATTGTTTTCCTCACCTGCAAATATGAGCAAATTAAACAAAATAATTTTTTTATAATTAATAATATTATAAGAATAGTATAATGTAGTTTGAAAAGTACCTTTTCAAATATCTGTATTATGTGAAACCGTATTCGCTTCATCAATAGATCTATTGCTCCCACGGTTTCTTGATCTACCTGTTTGAATCATTGTAGGAATTACAGAGGGTTGATTTGATTTTGAATACTAAATCGTATGTATGTACTTTGTAAAGGTCGCCAGTAAAGTGTATTACCTGTAGGCAAGTTGTTGAAAACTTCCTAAAATACTATGTTCTGTGTGTAGCCATAGGATTCACCGTCTTTACGCGTTACCAGTATTTTCAGTCCTTCCCGTGAGTTTGTGCGCGAGACAGCAACGTATAATTGTCCATGGCTAAAAACAGGTTTTGGAAGGTAGAGTCCGACATGTTTCAAGGTCTGGCCTTGGCTTTTGTTAATAGTCATTGCAAAGCAAATTTTAATCGGGAATTGTCGTTGTTTTAAAACGAATGGCCATTTCGTTTGATTCGACGACGTGACAATACGGTGTATTGAGACTTCTTGTCCTATGTTTCTCCCGGTTAAAATCTCTGCCCTGATAATTCTATCGCCAAATTCTGTCACTATTATCCTTGTCCCATTGCAAAAACCCAATCCAGTATTGATGTTCCGTAGGAGCATAATCGGAACGCCTTTTTAACTTCGAGGGGCATGGTTTGGCATCCCGCATTCTTGCAGTGTGTTAAGGTATTCCGCGGGGAACAAAATGTCTTGGTTTCTTATTTTCCCATTGACTGGGCAAATTGAGTCCTCACTTAGATATTTCTTTGACTCTCCTGGTAGAGTTGAAAGAATGAACACATTCACTTCTTCTACGCAATCATTTGTTGGTGCCAAAATACACCTGTACTTTAGGTACTTCTGTTCGCTGTAGTTTTACAAGATATCAGGATAAGTGCTTGTCACAATTTTCTTTATTGGATCATCCCCTTCTGGTATTAGGAACTCATCTGGAATTTTTATCCAATTTGCCTCTTCCCATTCATTGATTGCTATGACCGGCAATTTGCCTTCTCCCACATCTAGAACCCATTGGCTGAACTGTGATATCGACTCAGCCTTTGTTGGATCAAGGTTTTTCTTTTGGAGGCACATATTTGTTGTCAGCACAAATACCTGACAATAATCCCATAGATAAGATTTGTTTAGTGAAGCAGCCACCACCTGTTCCCTTGTTGATCTCTCAATGACCGGAGTGTTTGTCTAAAATCCCCTCCTAAGAGCATGGTCTTCCCACCAAACAATTTCTCATTGGAATTCTGAACAGTGAATTGCATCAGATCTCTTAATGTCTTATCTACTGCTTCGAAAATGTTTTTATTATTCATTGGTGCTTCGTCCCACACAACCAGATCCGTTTCTTTCATTAGCTTGGCCAAATGTGTTCCTTGGCCGATGTCGCAGCATGAGTTCTCATCTGTGTTAATTGGGATTTTGAACCGTGAATGCGCAGTTCTCTCTCTAGGCAACAAAAGAGATGCTATTCCAGAAGATGCAACAACTAAGACAATTTTCCCTTGAGATCTCAATCTTGCTAGAATTGTTTTCCAAAGAAATGTTTTTCCGGTTCCTCCACAGCCGTATACGAAAAATAGCTCCCCTGACTTGTTTTCTACCGCCTCAATGGCTGCATCAAAAATGAGTTTCTGCTCTCTGTTTAGGTCCTTGTGAAGTTCAAAGAATTCCTTCTCAAGCGCGACTCTATCGTAGCTCAACTCCTCATGTATCAACCTATTTTCAACGCCTTTGTTTAGTGATAAACATAAAATTGAATAGTTTACCTACGAAATGAACGATAAAACTCAAAATGTAAGTAAACTAAAACTATGTTATGTGCCTAGTTTATCAAAGTTTTCTACTCTCAATTCTATCGAAATAGAGTGGAGTAACAAATTCGTTCCACTCCTAGTCCTTCCGCATGCTGTGTTTTCTACGTATAAATACTCTTAACTCTAAAGTCTAATGAGAGATTTATGAAATGGCAACTAGACTACGATGCAACTACCCACAAGATGCAACTAGTCAACTATTAGAACAACTATGGAATGCTACGTTGATTCTATGATAATGAGTTAGAGGGGGATTGATTCCACCTTAACTCGACTTAATCCTACTAACGACGAATCATCGTAATCCGAATTGAATCGCCCAGCGAACAATATGGTTACTCCTAATCCCTAATTACACATGGCATTCCTACCAATTCATAACTAGTATGTGAACGATTAAACCCATTCTCATGGTGAACTAATCGTTTCTAGAGTGGAAAGAAAATTACGACGACTCTACGATAATCGGAATCAAGCTTTTATCAAGGCTTCTCAACCCCCTAAATGGAGGTTTAGCCGAGAATCATCACGCTATCATTCCCAATGGAATTCAAACAAGACATGATATAAAGATTGAAACTTTGCTTGTTTAAACCCAATTCAAAACTACTAATGCAATAATTGAATTAAACTAATAATGACAATTACTTGAATCTGCGAATTGAAACTAAACAATTAATGGAAATGAAACTAACTTATGGAGAACACTATTTTCTTAATCTAATGAATAATAAAACAATGATTCAAATACTAAATTCATAATCTACTTGTTCTAAAGTAATTAATTTAACATAAAATTAGATCTATAAATTGAAATGACAAAAATCGAAATTGATAAAAATAACAATTTTATTTATCAAACTAATTAAGAATAATGATTCTAAGAGTTTAATCTAAAACAAGAATTGAATTTAAAACTAAACTTAATTTTATTACATGAAAACTAGATCTATAATTATCTATAGTTTTAGGTCTAACTAGCTACCATTAACTATCTACCATTAACAAAGAGCTAAGCTTTTGTTTTTATACTTTCAGATCCAGAAATCGTGCATGGGCTTGGAGCCATGTTTTGGGCCAGAGAATCAGGCCCAAAACCCAATTCTTCAATCAAAAGGCCTCTTCAGCTGCAGTTGGCTTCAATAGACTTTTCGTCCATTTCTGCTCCTCTGATTGGGTGAAGGCTTAGACCATTGGAAAGCTCTTTTCCGAGCGGTCGTTTTGACATAAGGTAGGCCCCATTCCGAGATTTGAGTCCAAAGATATGGCCTTCGGAGTTCTCACGACTTGTGTGTTTGTTTACGCCCGCGTCGACTTTCCAGCTTTTGATCGGGCTTTAGAAAGGCTTTGTTTTCTTGAATCTTGGCCTTTAGTCATGGAACTCCTTAGTAACCGATCTTTGCTCCTTTATCTCGCTAAAGTGGCACATTTCTGCACATAATGGACTTTGAAGCCTGAAATGCATAAAAACACGTGTCGGTGTTAACTCTTAATTATTACTCACATAATTGGTCTAAAAGTATGGCTGATCTTCACAGGGGTTAAAACTACAGTTTTGGGTTCTTATCAAACCACCCCAAACAGCATTTTGCTTGTCCTCAAGCAAATATGAGAAATTAGAATAAGTGACCAAAAATGGAGTTCTAACTACTCTCGTTTACTTGAGTCGCGATTACATTGACCATATGCAACAAGGCCTTAAACCACTAGGAATTCCCTAGTGGACGAGTTATAGCCTCGTGAGAGTTTTCCATGAAGGTACTCACAAACTTCATCTATACTACAACGACTAAGAAATAAAACTATTGTTTCTTTATCCATGCTCTAAATTAACTATTCCTCTCACTAGCAATGCATATAGAGTAATCAAGTCGAAACCTAAGCTAATATATGCATAATAATCAATCATCTACAATAAATATATATACAATGAGTAATACTATGAAATGCCTAGCAGGTCCGTTTTAAAAACTTCGAATAAGCGTCGTTAAGTAGGTTCTCACAATAATAGTCAAGATACAACACTCGATTTTTCCACTCAAGTTTATTTACTCCAAAGGTGTCAAGCGGGGCACTTTACCTTACAATCTCAATGATAACAAGGAAGCTTGAGTCGATCAAACACATCTGCCACTTACTATCACACTAACCTATTCCTAATTGAGCTAGAGGTCTTTATTAGGTGTTCTTGGGGATTAGGAGATGGTTTAAGAAGGAAGGAAATGGATATTCAAAAAGGACAAGTCCGAGATAATAGAGTCTTGATTATGTAACTAGAGAAAACCTTGTTATTTACTTTTTGCTTCTACACTTTGTTTCCATCCTTAGCCATATATATATATATATATATATATATTTTTTTATTTTTTTTTTTTTTTTCTTTGGCTTTTGATCCCTTTTATTCTATTTTTGGAGTTTTTATTTTATTTCTATTTTTATTTTTCTTTTCTTTGGATGGAAACTTTTTTTCTTTATTTTCTCAAGCAATTAACTAACTTTTGTTTACACAAGTTTTCTCTTCTTCTTTCTTCCTCCTTTCTATTTTCGGACTTATCTAAATTGGGTAGGTTGAATTTTTTATTTTGTTTTGTTTTGTAATAGGATAAAGGATTTGTGGTTTATGAAAGGCTAAAGAAAGGCTCGAGGGGCTTACTAGCGGAAAATAATTCATAGGTTTGAATTTCTGGCTATATCGATCCAAAGAAGGCCTAAATTTTAAGCTTAGGATATGGCATAGTGATCAAGCAAGTGGACGTGTGATTTCTCTATCCGGATTTTACTTCTCCCTTGTGTCATTTCTCAAATGTTTCGCTCATATAAGGCTTTAGGCTATATTCTCACAGGATTTGTAGAATAAGTACTCTAGCCTAGATTTCAGAAACGTAGTGCTAACAATCATCGATACTCATGTAATATATTTATAGATAGATGCAACGATTATTACCTATATATTAACCTAAGTTTCTAAAAATTATTCTAATGCAAAATCTACGTGAGACTTCTATATTATTAAGAGCATAGAGAAGGAAAACAATACCAATATTCCTAAGTGTATATCATGAACTTATTTATTTATATTTTTGAATTTTTAACTGGAAAACAAATGCATATTATCTCTATCTATATCCTAACAGATGCCTTAATTACACGTGTTTCTATGCCCCCCCCAAACAAGAAACATGCTTTGTCCTCAAAGCATTTTAAATAAAGAGGGTAGGAAAAATACCATTGAATCGCGTGAAATTTAGGAACATCTGCAAAACAAGGTTAGAACGTACTAATATAGAAAATAAAAACTGACTTAACTCTATACGAGTTCTACCCATTATGGGGTTAACAAGTATGAAATTGCTTGGGACATAAGCAGACACTAACTAGAATTAAAACTTACCTTATCTCCCGCTTTACTCATCATCTTCCTCTTCCTCTTCTTCTATAAAGAAGTGAGGTTCCTTCGGCCTCTGCCATGCCATGATAATTTGCCGGGCTTCCCGCCATTTATCATCTATTATTGCTAACCTATTAAGAGCCACTTGGTCCGACGGGGTGTAGGGTGCAACTTGATGAGGTTGTATCCTCCACCCTTGCAAAGTCATTGCGGAAAAGATCGAATAATACTATTGGTGGGTCGCATGATTAATGGAGACCATAATCAATCCGTGAAACATGTACAAAAAACAGGAAAGAAATATAGCATAATACGAGAAATTAGAACGGGCATAAGAAGGTACTTATGCCTCGTGCTGCTATGGGATCAAGCTAAACTAGACATCAAGGTTCGGGAAGGTCATGACACATTCGTCCCGTGGCTAAAGCAAGGAAGATGCTGCAAGTGGCCTCATTCACGCGAAAAAAAATGCCATTCCCTAAAATGTTTAGCATGATCCAAAACATAACAGCTCCTATGTTCATGGACAAAGGCTACCAAAGCGACGTTATATTCCCCTTGGTCCTCGATCACGGAAAAATGCCCGGCCATACGACTCATGCAAAAACTTCGTAAGTGTAGACATACATATTATCTACCTAATAGCACCATGGGTCTTGTATTTCAGCGGGCATAGCAAGTCCAAGAACAAATGCTAGCAATAACACGTAATTTCCGTTGGTTCATTATCAATGTTGATGGAGAACACTTGTTCTCCATCTGGTCTCTCAAAGAAAATGCAGTTATCATAAAAATAAGATGCTAGTGTTGGAGAATAAAGTGCATCAGTCTTACCATAAGCGGTTCCCCAACGCGTATGTGATCGCCTCAAAACCAAGCACCATAAGTAGTGCTTTGGAACAAATCTTCGAAAGACTGTTCGAGTATCAAGGTATGAGATGTCATCTCAAAATTACGCTCTGGAATAGCTGTGAATGATCTGGAAACTACCCGCAGAAAACTGTAATTTTTCTAGTCCACGAAAAGTCGGTAGCGGAGTCTCTCTCTCGAGTGCGAGAGTCACTATGAAGATTTTGGAATTCCAGTGTTTGAGCGCGTGTCGCGCTCACCTTGAAGCGAAGTGTCGCTCGACAAAAATTCTGAAAAATTGCGGTAGCGAGTCGCACCTCACGGCAGCGCTTGGCTTCGAGGTGCTGAAGATCGGAAATTGAGACGAAACGTGGGAATCGTGGGAGTGAAAGGTGAGTGATGAAGGTTAGGTGTAGTGTGAGTTGTGAGTGTAGAATGAATGAAGTTTATATAGGTTTAAAGTTGCTAAAACGGATCGGGAAGTTGCCAAAAAGTTTTTACGGCAGTTTTCGGAAATCCTAAACTTTCCAAACCCGAAAACGGAAACAACTCATTTCCTTGATTCTAAAACAAACCTAGTATCTTTTAGGTTGAATTTAGGATAGAATCTACCTATTTAATCGAGATTTCATATACTTATTCATAGATTTGCCTAAACGGCCATATTTTCACCTTGACTCAAAGAATAAATTCTAAAACAAGGGTCATATAAAAATCATCTTTGGAATAGATAACACCACCCCCAAACAATTTGGGAAGGTGGGATCAATATTAAACAACCACGCACAATGAAAATAACCTCATTATATTAAAATTTTCATTCGAAGTACATTTCACTACAAAATTCAAATTACGGAATTAAACTTACATTAAAATAAACAACAATAATGAAACTACAAATAAACATCAAACGATACTATCCCTAACTACTTCGATACTGGTAGCGGAGGGCACACGGTCAGGAGATAGCTCCTGAGCTCCCGATGGGCCAGCACCATTCGTCTTTCGGCGATGACGCTCGTGCCTCGATGGAGTGTCCTCAAAAGGAGAATCCCCGTGAGGTGGGAATTGTGCAAGCATGTCGGCCGAATCGGGCGCCGAGCTTCTAGCTCGACCTCATCTCGTTCCCCACCGCCGTCCTCCCGCTGGGATCGGATCTCGAAGTTATGATGGATAGTAGCCTGTCGAGTCTGGAGGTCTTCGCAGATAGTGTTGATTGAACGCATGCCACGATGAATTACGGCCATGCGTTCTGTATCTGACCAACACCTCTCCAGGGCATCCGCATCAAAACAAGTCAAGTCCTCCTCATCCTCCTCGGCATTCTCATTTCCCCCATCCTCCTCGGCATTCTCATTTCCACCATACTCCTCTCCTCTATCCTATCCTCGGGCAACCTCCAAACTAGTTGGACACACTCCTTATATAGATCACGAGGATTTCGGTGTAGGGTGATGTAAGACCTATCGACGCTTTGCCGCTCTCAACTTCAAAGATGATCTTGGTTATCAACACAGGGAGAGGTGCAACAGACTTCCCTACTCCCCTAATCATGCTAAGCAAAAACTCCAAGATACAAAACTCGTACTTCTGCTCCTGGAGTATCCATAAAATGTGGAGGCAGTTCAGACCGATGTCGCTGACCTTCTCCTTCCCCAGGACGTTCCGACCAATCCACTGAGCTGCAGCCAGTTGGTTGGTTCTTAGGGATGCCTGGCGAACACAATGCGATCTCGCATTGTAGTTCCACTTCGCTAATCCGCGTTTATCAATGGCTCTACCCCATTGTATTGGGACTCTGCAACGCGTGACATCGGATGGATTCTAGGCGGAATGCCTAGAATCTCGACCAACAACCCATAGTTACTTCCTTCCTCCTCTTCGCCACCATAACAAAATTCTAATCCCTCCACCTCCTTGTTGTTGTAAAACGTCGGACTAAGTCTTCGTGGTAAAAGACTTCAGTCGAAAGTACCACAAGCTATTCCAGTCTCTATCGATCATTTTAGATCACCGTAAAAGCGGTAGCGAAGTGGTCGCCAAGAAAATTCTTGCTCGGCAAGATTCGGCGTTGTTGAGCCATTTTGGAGTTTGGAATGTAGTGGAGGTTTAAAAGGGATGTGGTGTTGGAATTTGAGTCGACCGACTGAAACAAACCGTGGTGGTGGTGGTGGGTGGTGGTGGACGGCAGTTCCCAATTTTTGAGATTTCCGGTGGTTTTTGGCTTTTTTCTACTTGGCGGAGGTGGTGGTGGATGGATTTATAGAAGATTTGAAGTTGATTTGATTGTGGGCATGGGTTTAATTAGGTTTCTTTTTAATTTTTTTTTTTTTTAGGTTTGGAGCTTGGTGGTCGTTAATGGCGATTTGGAAGATGAATGCGACTGTTTGGGGAAAGGTAAGGGCGCAGGTTGGGCCCAAGCCCAATTCGAATTTTTTGAATTTTTCGATTTTTTCGCGAAACTTCAAATCAAAATTGCCGCTTCGTTACCGGTCCGATTTTTGTGAATGAGATATGGAAATGATCAGGAGAGAATTTCCAATCTAATGATCCATAAAACACTCTATTCCGACTGTGGATGACATATAAGATAGTGGAAAATGCCTCGAAGTGCGTGCATGACGTACGTTATGCAAACGACTGAACTCTAAATTCATGGATTATGTCAACCCAAATCGTAATACAATTCAACGGCCTAAGAAATTCTAATGGGACATAAAACATTCTAGGACGGAAACACGAACACCCCACCCCCAAACAAATTTTTTTTTACAACGAAGCTTAGAAAATTTGTTTTTTAGCAGTGGGTCTTTTAAAGTCAGATTCCAGAGACTTCCTAGATTACTATGTTTATTCTTTAATATATATATATATATATATACTTTTTTTTTTTTTTTACTTTTATAATGAAAAACAATAAACAAGAAAGACATAATTCACCCCATCCCCATAGAGAAACATGACTCAAAAATCCGAGAAAACATGCAAGAGTGGAAAACGTAAATTATGTTAAACGTGGACTTAGGATCCGATACTTACAGCCACACACTCCGTAGGGAGGGCCCGGTTACCTTAATGGTGCACTCACCAATATATGGAAATGAAAGAAAATGCACCAAACACAAAAGTTGAGTCGTTTATAGTCAGATACTTTCGAGACTTTATCTAAACATATGTATGAACATGCAGTTTATCATATATCAACAACCTAAATAGTTATGGATCATTCCATAAATAAATATCACAAAAACATATCCAAACACAATCAAGCACCAAGATTTCCTATGACGCAAACCTAGTGAAATGAAAGCGAAGTCGGATAACCCTATTACGTAACCTAGCATGCACCTTCTTTTTTATTTTTGAATGAGAGGGTGTTCTAGTAAATAAGTGTGGGAAGGTGAATGGTTGTGGAGAATATGGTAGATATGGATAAGTTGTAGAAGGAAAGCATGGAAAAAATGAGGATGTGGGTTTAGCACAAAACTCATTCATAGTGTAGGTAGGGACTGTCTCAAGTCTGAAAATGCAGGTGTCAAATGGTTTGTCTTTCTAAAGTATTTGTTTACTAGGTGGATTTCAAAGATTATGAAGCACAGAAGAAACAAAAGGATTGAGTGCAAACTTGAGATTCCTTTGAAAGAGTGGAAGGAGGGGAGTCGAGATGGTTGTTGTGCAAAGTAGTTCTTGATAGGGTGAATCATCACCTCCTCTAAGAAACTCATCAAATTCCTCATCTAGATTGGTCATATCCACGTTACTATGATAGTCCTCTACATCTTTGAGAAAGTCATCTATCTCATTCTCATCCGTAATATCTGTATCGACTAGTGTAGGGATGAAAATGTTGGAGTCTGAACTTCCAAAGGAAAGAAATTTGGGCATATGATTATCAGGGAACGTGTTGTTGAAATAATCTCGAGCAAAGCTCTCGATCATGCTAACCTCTCCATCCATAGGCGAATCGGGTAACTGTGTCTTTGTTTTAAAAACATTGACTTCAACAACAAGATGGCCAAAAGACATGGACATTGAACCATCGCGCAATTAATGAGCCGCGTTGGCGAGCCGTGAAAGGGCCCTAAGATGATCGACAGAGTCGTTAACGACTTCGTATCGAGGATGACAAAATCAGCGGATAGTAGAAATCCTGAATTTTACGGAACATTTTCGACCACACCCTTAGGATACTTAATAGACCGATCAGCTAATTGCAATGTCATTTTAGTGGGTTGCATTTCGTCTAGGCCTATTTGTCTATACAAATAAAACGGGAGTAAGTTAACACTAGCCCCCAGGTCTAATAATGCGGTCGTCGTATAGGAATCTCCTAAGGTGCATTATGCGATGGGGCGACCAAGGTCCTTGTACTTAACAATTCCATTATGTTCGATAGAGTTGGGAATTGTTTTGTTAAAAAGGCGCCTTTTGGTATATTGGTCCCTCACGCCTAGTAGTACACAACTCCTTAAGAAACTTAGCATGGTGTGGTAGCTTTTTAATAGCTTCGAGGAAGGGAAGATTTATAGTTAGATTCTTCAAAACGTCCCTAATCTCCTCATAATTAGTATCTCTAGTTAACACGGCTAATTTTTGTGGAAACGGTGGTTTCGCTATATTTAGCAATGGTATCACCGGATGTTTAACCGTGGCTTTACGTTTCTTAGGTTGTGTTGTAACGGTACATCTACGATGGTAGGCTCTTCAGTTTCTTTTTTCGGTATCTAGTAAAATAGCAAGTGTAGGGGACTATGGTGGGGTAACTATAGGCATAGTTACTTTGTTATCAACCACTCTGCCGAATCCGGAGAGTGGTGATGGCCTTTAGCTCACCTACATTTTCATATTCATTACTAGTATTATTGGTTACCTCAAAGGTCGCTGTTTTGTTGTTTTAGGATTAGGTATTTCGTGACTGAAACACACCTTTGGGTTGGGATTTATCTTGGGCCAACTATTGGCTTAAATTATTAACGGATTGTAGAAGCCGCTGTTGGTTAGATTGAGCCATGGTTTGGAAAAGTTTTTTTGCTCACTTGTATGAAGGTGTCAAGACGATCCGGTTGTATGGGTGTAGTAGTCACACGTGGTGTGGACCGAACTATTTCGTGTGAATTATTTATGGGTGGATTTTGATAATTATTATTACCGGAACGATACCTCTATTAGCATTATAATTATTATAACTACCTTGACCTTGAGCTTGTCCTTGTCGAGATTGCACTTGGTTGTTATAATTATCAAAATTAACTTGACCTCAACTCGCCCTTGCCGTGGTGGAGCTTGGTTAAAACCGTCGTTGGCCTAACATATTGATTATTGTACCCTGGAAGTGTGGCGTGTTGGTTATTTCTCCAACCGAAGTTGGGATTTTGTCTCCAAGGGCGTTAGGATCACTATTAATGGAACAAGCCTGTTCATAGGCTATAGGACCGATGGAAGTCGGGGATGCTCGGGGGCTCAAATGAGAAACTACATGGATTTGAATTTACATTCATGACGGGATAGGCTTTTGTTGAACGTAAATGGCCTCTACCTTTTAGTGAGTGATTCGATTAGAGTTTTAAGTTCGATCGTGTTTAATTTCAAACATACCAGCGCCTTAACTGTATTTGATGAACTAGCGAGGCGGTGGATATCGCCACTACCCCCGGTTGTTATTTAAAACTTAGTTTGATCCTCTAAAAATTTATAAGCCTCCGAGGCTCCTTTGTTTAAGAAACTACCCCATTCATTATGTCAAGGACTTTTTTATGGTGGTGTAGAAGTCCTTTGAAAAAGGCACGAACTAACGTGTCTTTCGCTAAGTTATGATGTGGACACTCTATAAGGAGATCGGTGAAATGATTCCAAGCCTCTGAAAATGATTCATGAGGATTTTGTCGAAAGAAATGAATCTTGGAAAGCATCTCATCCGTCTTTAGGGGTGGGTAAAAATGTTCCATAAACAGCTGAACAAGTTTAGCCCACGAGTCCACGGGAATTAGGCGCCAGCGTTAACCAAGACGCCTTTATCGGGCTAAGGTGAAAGGGAATACCCTTAGTTTAATTTGTTCCGCACCAACCGTAGGATGGTGGAATGTTGTTAGGACTTGTTCAATCCTACGCATGTGCTGATAAGGTTTTTCATGGTCTAATCCATGAAAAACGGGTAACAAATTAAAAATATTTGGGGATTCGAAAATCCCCACAGTCCGCTAGAACGATGCAAGATTTGGGGCTATCGCCAAGGCTTTATAAAAGTCTGAGAGAGGAGTTTCTCCTTCGTCGGGCATTGTGTCAGGTGGTGTGTGTGAAATAGTAGCTAGAGGTGTAGTGGGTGGTATACTAGATAGAATTGTTTGTTGACGTTGTTGTGTGCTTACGTTTGGTGTTTTTGTTCGACCAGACCTTAATCTCATACAAGGGTAAGACCAAATTTAGCTAAACCATCAACACTCCAAACAATTCTGATATACTAGTATAAACCTCTAACAGGAGATGCGAGGTGTGGAAGAAAGGAATACCTGATTGGTCCTTGCTTCGCTTTTATGAATAGCATCTTGTTTCTGGCGTGTTCAGTGTATATAACAAGTTAGAACACTGAAAAACTTGAAAAATCAAAATTGAATCAAAATCGTAGAAATCCGAAAACTCTAGCTTAGAGCCAAGCTCACTTAGAAGCGCGGCCGCGCTCAGGTGTAACTTGAAGTGACAGTGTTTTAGGGCGGGTCGCGCTCCACATGGGGCGGGTGGTCACTTCGTTGCGATCATTTGGGCTGAGTTAAACTCGGTTAGGCGCGGTCGGCTCCCGTGTATATTTTTGCGGAACTTTCCAACGCTGACTCGGAAAACCACAGTATGAATCAAACAAGGGTGGGTGGGTTTAATGGGACTTTAAGAAAAGTACTTGTACTACAAAAACAATGCGAAAGTGAAACTAAGATGGCAACGGCGCCATTTGATAAACATAAAATTGAATAGTTTACCTACGAAATAAACGATAAAACTCAAAACGTAAGTAAACTAAAACTATGTTATGTGCCTAGTTTATCAAAGTTTTCTACTCTCAATTCTATCGAAATAGAATGGAGTAACAAATTCGTTCCACTCCTAGTCCTTCTGCATGCTGTGTTTTCTACGTATAAATACTCTTAACTCTAAAGTCTAATGAGAGATTTACGAAATGGCAACTAGACTACGATGCAACTACCCACAAGATGCAACTAGTCGACTATTAGAACAACTATGGAATGCTACGTTGATTCTATGATAAGGAGTTAGAGGGGGATTGATTCCACCTTAACTCGACTTAATCCTACTAACGACGAATCGTCGTAATCCAAATTGATAAATGTAAAATATATAGTTTACCTACGAAATGAACGATAAATTCAATCCGTAAGTAAACTAAAACTGATCTTACGAGTCTCAATTATCAAAGCTTCTACTCTCGATGCGAATTGCACTAAGTGGAGTAGGAAGTTCGTTCCACTCCTAGTTCCCTAGCATGGATTGTTTTCTAAGTCTAAGAAATCAGTCTTAAGTCTAATGAGAGCTTTACGAAATGTTATGCTAACAAGACGCGTTAATTTAAATAACGAGATATAATAAATAACAAGATAAAATATAAACTAAAGTTAATCTACGAAAGCTACGGAAATACGATTGTTTGAATCTAGATAAAGAAATTAGAGGGGAATTGAATCCACCTCGAATCCAACTTAACAACCTAGCGTAGAATGTTGTATCTCAATTCTCACGTTCTTACGGCGAGAATTTCGAGTTCTAATCCCTAGTGTTCATGGCATTCCTACCGGATACTAACTAGCATGTGAGGTCGTCCACCCATTCTCATGGCGAAACACGACCTTCTAGAGTGGAATAGATTCTACAACCACTTCTATACTAACCACTAAGTTTTCATCAAGGCTTCATCAACCCCTCTAATGGAGGTTTTAGCCTTGATTCATCAAACTAACATTTCCCATTGAATCTAAACTAAACATGATATAAAGAATTGAAATTTACTAATCTAATTTAAACAATAATTAAAATCTAATTACTAACTAAGAATTGAATGACAAGCAATAAATGAAATCAGATCTAACACAAATGTAAATGACAAGAATCTAAATTTAACAACTAGCTATTTTATTAATCAAACTAATTAAGAGTAATGATTCTAATAGTTTAATCTAAACAAGAATTGGATTTGAAATTAAACTTAATTAAAACAATCAAATCTAGATCTAGAAGCTATTCTAATGGCTACTTTCTATTATAAGCTATGTACCCTAATTCTCTACTAATTAATCTACCATTAACAATGAGCTTCCTAACCTAACTGCCATTAACAATGAGTCAAGCTTTTGTTTTTATACATCCAGATCCAAAAATCGTGCATGGGCTTGGAGCCATGTTTTGGGCCAGAGAATCAGGCCCAAAACCCAATCTTTCAAATCAAAAAGCCTCTTCACTAGATTCGGCTTCAACAGACTTTTCGTCCACTTTTGCTCCTCTGATTGGGTCAAGGCTTGGACCATTGCAAAGCTCTTTTCGAGCGGTCGTTTTTGACATAAGGTAGGCCCAATTCGAGGTCTGAGTCCAAAGATATGGCATTCGAAGTTCTCACGACTTTTGCTCCTTTATCTCGCTAAAGTGGCACTTCTCGCACATAATGGACTTTGAAGCCCGAAATGTATAAAAACACGTAATCGAGTATTAACTCTTACTTATTATTCACATAATTGGTCTAACAAGATGATTATTAAGGGGTTAAAACTACAGTTTTGGGCTCTTATCAAACCACCCCAAACAAACATTTTGCTTGTCCTCAAGCAAAGATGAGAAATTAGAATAAGTGACCAAAAATGGAGTTCTAACTACTCTCGTTTATTGAGTCGCGATTGCATTGACCATATGCAACAAGGCCTTAAACCACTAGGAATTCCCTAGTGGGCGAGTTATAGCCTCGTGAGAGTTTTTTCCATGAAGGTACTCACAAACTTCATCTATACTACAACGACTAAGAAAATAAAACTATTGTTTCCTTTATTCATGCTCAACTATCTATACATCTCTCTAGCAATTGAATAAGAATAACCAAGTCGAAACCTAAGTTAATATATGCATAATAATCTATCATCTACAATAAACATATACACAATGAGTAGTACTATAAAATGTTTAGCGGGTTTGTTTTAGAACTTCGGAATAAGCGTCCTTAAGTAGGTTCTCACAATAATAGTCAAGAAACAACACTCTGATTTTTCCACTCAAGTTTAAGCTACTCCATTATACGATGGGCACACTTTTACCTTATAATCTCAATGACAACAAGGAAGCCGAGTCGATCAAACACATCTGCCACTTTACTATCACAATAACCTATTCCTAATTGAGCTAGAGGTCTTTTATTAGGTGTTACGGGGATTAGGAGATGGTTTAAGAAGGAAGGAAATGGATATTCAAAAGGACAAGTCCGAGATAATAGAGTCTTCATATTAATTAACTAGAGAAACCTTGTTATTTACTTTTGCTTCTACAATTTGTTTCCATCCTTAGCCATATTTTTCTTTTTTTCTTTTCTTTGGCTTTTGACTCCACTTTTATTCTATTTTTGGAGTTTTTATTTTATTTCTATTTTTATTTTTCTTTTCTTTGGATGGAAACTTCTTTTCTTTATTTTCCAAGCAACTAACTAATTTTTGTTTTACACAGGGTTTTCTCTTCTTCTTTCTTCATCATTCTATTCTCGGACTTATTCTAAATTGGGTAGGTTGATATATATTTTTTTATTTTGTTTTGTTTTGTAACAGGGTAAAGGAATTGTGGTTTATGGAAGGGCTAATGAAAGGCTCGATTAGGCGATTAGCGAAAAATATATACTTAGGTCAAATTTCTAGCTATATCGATCCGTAAAGGGCCTAAATTCTCGCTTAGGATATGGTTTAGTGATCAAGCAAGTGGGCGTGTGATTTCTCTATCCGGATTTTACTTCTCCCTTGTGTCATTTCTCAAATGTTTATTCCTATAAGGCTTTAGGCTATATTCTCCACGGGATTTGTAGAATAAGTACTCTAGCCTAGATTTCAGAAACTTCTTGCTAACAATCATAGATACTCATGTAATATATTTATAGATAGATGTAAAGATTATTACCTATATATTAACCTAAGTTTCTAACAATTATTACGATCTGCAAATGACCTTCATTGAGACTTCTAGATTGTTAAGAGCATGGAGAAAGAAACAATAACAATATTCCTAAGTGTATAACATAACTTATTTATTTATATTTTTGAATTTTTGAAATTTTAACTAGAAAACAAATGCATATTATACATATTTATATCCTAGCAGATGTCTTAATTACACGTGTTTCTATGCCCTCCCAAACAAGAAGCATGCTTTGTCCTCAAAGCATTTAAATAAAGAGGGTAGGAAAAATACCATTGAAGCGGGTGAAATTCAGAAACATCTGGCAAAACAAGGTTAGAACGTCCTAATAAGGAAATAAAAACTGACGCAACTCTATAAGAGTTCCACCCATTATGGGGTTAATGCAATTAAATTGCTTGGGACATAAGCGCGGACACTAATGTAAACTAAAACTTACCTCCACTCCCGGCTGTTATTATTAGTCATCTTCGTCATCCTCTACTTCTATAAAGAAGTGAGGCTCCTTCGGCCCCTGCCATGCTATGATAATTTGCCGGCTTCACGCCATTTATCATCTATGGTTGCTAACCTATTAAGTGCCACTTGGTGCGATGGGGTGTAGGGTGCAACCTGGTGGGTTGAATCCGCCACCCTTGCCAAGTCATTGCACGCGGAAAGATCGAATAATACAATTGGTGGGTCGCGACCGTCTACCCTAATCCACTCCGTGAAACGTGTACAAAAACAGGGAAAGAAACATAGCATAATACGTGAAATTAGGGCCGGGCATAAGAAGGTACTTATGCCTCATGGTATGGGCTCGTGCTAAACTAGACATCAAAGTTAAGGGAAGGTCATAGAACCCGGCGTCCGTAGCTAAAGCAAGGAAAAACGCTGCAAGTGGCGTCATTCACGAAAGAAAACGCCATTCCCTAAAATGTTTAGCATAATCCAAAACATAACAGGTTCCTATGTTCATGGACGCTACCAAGGGCAACGCGTTATAGTCCCCTTGGTCCTCAATCTGGAAAATGCCTGCCCCCATAAGCCTCGTGCAAAGACTCATAAGTGTAGACATGCATATTATCGACCCAATAGCACCATGGGTATTGTATCTCGATGGGCATAGCAAGTCCAAGAACAAATGCTAGCAAGAACACGGTAATTTCCATTGGTTCATCGTCAATGTTGATGGAGAACACTTGTTCTCCATCCGGTCTCTCAAAAAAAAATGCGGTTATTATAAAAATAAGATGCAAGTCTTTGGAGAATAAAGTTCACCCGGTCTTACCATAAGAGGTTCCCAGCCAACGTATGTGATCACCTCGCTTGAAAACCAAGCACCGTAAGTAGTGCTTTGGAACAAATCTTTGAAAGACTGTTCGGTATTATTATAGGAGATGTCATCTCAAAACTACGCCTCTGGAACAGCTGCAAAACAACCGGCACAACTCATGGAAAACTGGAATTTTTCTGGTCCACGGAAGTCAAGTGAAAGGCCAAACTAGAGCGAGTCGCTCTTTTGTATTTTGGAATTCCGGTGTTTGGCTGAAGTCGCGACTTGACTTGAAGCGGGCGAAAGCAAATTTTTCGTCGAGAAGTGTAGAGCGCCTGGCCCGAAGGCATTTTTGCGAAAATGGAGACGAAACGTGGGAATCATCGGGTGTGAAGGGTGCGTGATGGAAGTTAGATGTAGTGTGAGTTGTGAGTGTAGAATGTATAAAGTTTATATAGGTTTTAAGTTGCTAAAATGGATCGGAAGTTGCCAAAAAGTATTTACGGCGGTTCAGGAAATCTAAAATTTCCAAACCCGAAAACGGAAACAACTCATTTTCTTGATTCTAATTCAAACCCAGTATCTTTTAGGTTGATTTTATGATTGAATGTACCTATTTAATCTAGATTTCATCCTACAATGATTCTCAATCATAGATATGCCTAAACGGCCATATTTTCACCTTACTCCGCAATAAATTCTAACACTAGGGTTATATAAAAATAAAGCTTGAATTGATAAAACCACCCCCAAACAAGTTGGGAAGGTGGGATCAATATGAAACAACCACACATACTGAAAATAACCCTTATATTAAAATTTTTCATTGAGTACCTTTCACTACAAAATTCAAATTACGAAAATAAAAGTTACATTACAATAAAAACAACAAAATAAATAAAACAACAACCACTATCAATCCTCACACTCTCTAAACACCTGCGCCATTTGGTGGCGGAGGGCACACTCTCTAGTGGTGGCTCACGGGCTCGAAGGTCCAGATCGTCGTCCTTCGGCCGACGACGCCATGCCTCGTGGCGTGTCCTCGAGCCCGAGTCGTATGAGGTGGGAAGCGTCTTGCAAGCATATCCACTCTAAACCGGGCGCTGGCTTCCATCTCAGACCCTCGCCTGTTCCCATCTCTCATCCTCTCTCTCGGGTGCGGATCTCGAAGTTGTGATGAATAGTCGCTGTCGAGTCCGTGAGGTCTGCACAGATAGTGTTTAGTGAACGCGTGCCCCTATGAAGCACAGCCGTGCGTTACGCGATCGAACAACACCTCCGGAAGGCATCCGTATCAAAGCAAGTCCGTCCTCCTCATCCTCCTCCGAATCATCCTCATCCTCCTCTTCTATCTCATCCCGTTCCCTATCCGCGGGCAATATCCAGCATTATTGGACACACTCCCTATAGATCGCGGGTTCACGGTGCGGGGGGTAATGTAAATCCTATCGGGGCGGAGGCTGCTTTCATCTTGACATGATCTTGGTAATTAACACGGAAGAGGTGCCAAAGACTTTCCGACCCCTAATCATGCTTTCGGCAAAAAACTCCAAGATACAGAAATCGTATTCTGCTCTGGAGTACCCATAAGATGTGGAGGCGAGGGCGGACCGATGTCATCGACCTTGTCCTTCCCTAGGACATTCCGACCAATCCACCGAAATAGCGGTGGTTGGTCCCGAGGGATGTCTGGCGAACACAATGGGAGTTTGTATTGTAGCTCCCATTGATGACAGTCACGCCCATCAAAGGCTCTACCCGTCAAAACCGGGGCTCTGTAAAGTGGCATCCAGATGGATTCTAGGCGGAATGCCTAGAATCTCGGCCAACCGATCCGATGGTCAACTCCTTCCCTCTTCTTCCTTACCAACACAAAATCCTACTCCCCTCCAACTCTGGGTGTTGTAGAACCGTCGGACCAAGTCTTCGTGGTAGAAGGCTTGGTCGAAAATACCATAAACTACTCCAGTCCCTACTAGCCATTTCGTCACACGTAAAGCGGTAGCGAAGTGGTCGGCGATGAAAAACTTGCTCCGGTAAAATTCGTTGTTGAGCCATTTGAAGTTTGAATCACGGTTTGGGGTTTGTAGAAGGTGTAGGAGTAATGAGGAAAGACCTTCTTGATAAAAAGCGATGGTGGTGGCGATGTAGTGGCGCAGCACACAAATTTTATTTTTTCGGAGGTTTTTGTTGGGTTAAATTGGTGGAGGTGGTGTGGTTTGGTTTTAGAGGAGATTTGAATTGGATGTTTGATGGTTGGCGTGAGTTATTTTGGTTTTCTTTTTAATTTTTATTTTGTTAGGGTTTTGAAGCTTTGTTAATGGCGGTGTGGAGAAGAAACGATGAACTGTAGGTGAAGTAAGGTGCTAAAGTGCCTTGTCCGTGAAGCGGGTTGGGCCCCAAGTCCAAAATCGAAATTTTGATTTTTTTTTTTTTTTTTTTTCGATTTTTTCGCGAACTTCAAATCAAAATTGCCGCTTCGTTACCGGTCCGATTTTTGCGAATGAGATATGGAAATGATCAGGAGAGAATTTCCTATCCAATGATCCATAAAACACTCTATTCCGACTTCAGATGACATACGAGATAGTGTAAAACGCCTCGAAGTGCGTGCATGGCGTAAGTTATCTTGACGAATGAACTCTAAATTAATAGATTATGTCAATCCGAATCGTAATACAATAAAACGGCCTAAGCAACTCTAATGGGACATAAAACATTTTAGTATCTGAACCACGAACACCCACCCCCAAACAAATTTTTACGTGAAGCTTAAAAATTTGTTTTAGCGATGGGTCTTTTAAAGTCGATTCGAGACTTCCTAGATTACTATGTGTATTTTTATTTATTTTTATTTATTTTATTATTTTATTATTTATTTTATTTTATTTTATTTTTAGAAGGAAAAACAATAAGCAATAAAGACATAATTCACACCATAGAGAAACATGACTCAAAATCCGAGAAAAACATGCAAGAGTGGAAAACGTGAACTATGTGAACCGTGGACTTAGGATCCGGTACTTACAGCCACACTCCATAGGGAGGGCCGGTTACTTTTAATGGTGCACTCACCAATATATTAAAGTGAAAGGAAATGCACCAAACACAGAAATTGAGTGGTTTATAGTCGGATACTTTCGAGACTTTATCTAAAACATATGTATGAATATCGCGGTTGATCATATATCAACAACCCGAAATAGTTGTGGATCATTCCATAAATAAATATCACAGAAAACATATCCAAACACAATCAAGCACCAAGATTTCCTCTGGCCTTGACCTAGTGGAATCCAAAGCGAAGTCGGATAACCCTATTGTGTAACCTATCATGCACCTTCTTTTTTATTTTTTGAATGAGTGGGTGTTTTAGTAAATAAGTGTGGAAAAGTGAATGGTTGTGGAGAATATGGTGGATATGGATAAGTTGTAGAAAAGCGGCCTGTACACAATGAGGATGTGGTTTTAGCACCGAACTCATTCATTGTGTGTGTAGGAATTTCTCTCAATTCTGAAAATGAAGGTGTCAAATAGTTTGTCCTTCGAGTATCTGTTTGCTAGGAGGATTTAAAAATTATGAAGCACGGGGAGAAACAAAAGGATCGAGTGCAAACTTCGAGATTCCTTTGAAAGGGTGGAAGGAGGGAGTCGAGGTGGATGTTGTGCAAGTTAGTTCTTGATAGGGTGAATTGTCACTACTCGAAGAAACTCATCAATTCCTCATCTAGATTAGTCATATCCACATTACTATGGTAGTCCTCTACATCTTTGAGAAAGTCATCTATCCGTCCTCATCAATAATATGTGTATCTAGTGTAGGAATGAAAATGTTGGAGTCGACTTTCCAAAGGAAAGAATTTTGGGAATATGATTATCGGGGAGCGTGTTGTTGAAATAATCTCGGCGAAGCTCTCGATCATGCTAACCTCTCCATCCATAGAAGAATCGAGATGCTGTGTCCTTGTTTTAAAAACATTGACTTCAAATGACAAGATGGCCAAAAGACATGGACATTGAACCATCCACGGCAATTAATGGCGCATTGGCGGTTGCCGAGGAAAGGACACCCTAAAATGATCGGGACCCAGTCGTTAGCGACTTACGTATCGAGGACTACAAAATCAGCCGGATAGTAGAAATCCTGAACTTTTACGGCACACATTTTACTACACCCTTAGGATGCTTAATAGACCCGATCGACTAATTGCAACGTCATTTTAGTGGGTTGCATCTTGTCTAGACCTATTTGTCTATACAAATAAAATGGGAGTAAGTTAACACTAGCCCCCGTGTCTAATAACGGCGGTCGTCATTATAGGAATCTCTAAGGTGCATTATGCGATGGGGCGACCGGGGTCCTTATACTTAACAATTCCATTATGTTCGGATAAGGTTGGGGAATTGTTACGTTAAAAGGCGTCTTTTGGTATATTTGTCTTCGCCTAGTAGTACACAATTCCTTAGAAACTTAGCATGATGTGGTAGCTTTTTAATAGCCGAGGAAGGGAAGGTTTATAGTTAGATTCTTAAAAACGTTCCTAATCTCCTCATAATTTGTATCCCTAGTTAACATGGCTAATTTTTGTGGAAACGGTGGTTTTGTCTATATTTAGCAATGGTATCACTGGATGTTTAACCGTGGCTTTCTGTTTCTTAGGTTGTGTTGTGGCTCAGGGTACCTCTACGATGGTAGGCTCTTGGGTTTCTATTTAGGTATCTAGTAAAATAGCGGGTGTAGGGGACTCTTGGTGGGGTAACTATAGGTATAGTTACCTTGTTATCAACCACTCTGCCCGAGGCAGAGTGGTGATGGCATTATCTCACCTACATTTGCATATTCATTACTAGTATTATCGGGTTACCTCAAAGGCGTGTTTTGTTGTTTTAGGATTAGGTATTGCGTGACTGGCAACACACCTTTGGTTTTGAGCTTTATCTTGAGCCAACTTGTTGGGTTAAATTATTAACGGATTGTAGAAGGCTGTTGGTTAGATTGAGCCATGGTTTGGAAAAGTTTTGGCTCACTTGTATGAAGGTGTCAAAGGCGATCCGGTTGTGTGGGTGTAGTAGTCACGGGTGGTGTGACTGGAACTATTTCCGTGAATTATTTATGGGTGGATTTTGATAATTATTATTGACGGAACGATACCTCTATTAGCATTATAATTATTATAATTACCTTGACCTTGTGCTTGACCTTGTCGAGGTTGCACTTGGTTGTTATAATTATTAAAATTACCCCGACCATCCTTGTCGTGAGTGGAGCTTGGTTAAAGGTCGCGTTGGCCTAACATATTGATTATTGTACCGCGAGGTGTGACTTGTTGGTTATTTCTCCAACCGAGTTGGGATTTTGTCTCCCGAGGGCGTTAGGTTCACTATTAATGGAACAAGCCCGTTCATAGGCTATAGGGCCGATGGAGTCGGGATGCTTTCGGGGACTCAACAGAAACTACATGGGTTTGAATTTACATTCATGAGCGGGGATAGGCTTTTGTTGTACAGAAATGGCCTCTACCTTTTAGTGAGTGATTCGATTAGAGTTTTAAGCTCGGAATCGTGTTTAATTTCAAACATACCGGCGGCCTTAACTGTATTAGTAGAGCTAGCGGAGTGGGAGTAATCGTCACTACCCCCCCAATTATTATTTCGCTTAGTTTGGTCCTCTAAAAATTTATAAGCCTCCGAGGCTCCTTTGCTTAAGAAACTACCCCATTCATTATGTGAAGGACTTCTTTATGGTGGTGTAGAAGTCCTTTGAAAAAGGCACGAACTAACGTGTCTTTCGCTAAGTTATGATGTGGACACTCTATAAGGAGATCGGTGAAACGATTCCAAGCCTCTGAAAATAATTCATGAGGATTTTGTCGAAAGAAATGAATCTTGGAAAGCATCTCATCCGTCTTTAGGGGTGGGTAAAAATGTTCCATAAACAGCTGAACAAGTTTAGCCCATGAGTCCACAGAATTAGGCGCTTGGGCAGTTAACCAAGACGCCGCCTTATCGGCTAAGGTGAAAGGAAATACCCTTAATTTAATTTGTTCCGTACCAACCGTAGGATGGTGGAATGTTGTTAGGACTTGTTCAATCCCACGTAATGGCCGATAAGGTTTTTCATGGTCTAAACCATGAAAAACGGGTAACAAATTAAAATATTTGGAGGGATTCTCAAATCCCCATTTGGAGTCTGCTAGAACGATGCAAGATTTGGGGCTATCGCTCAAGGCTTTGTAGAAGTCCGAGAGAGAGTCTCTCTTTCTTCCCCATTATATCGGGTGGTGTGTGTGAAATAGTAGCTAGAGGTGTAGTGTGTGGTATACTAGATAGACTTGTTTGTTGCCGTGTAATTACGTTTGTTGTTTTGTTCGACCAGGACCTTAATCTCATGCAAGACTAAGTTGAGCTTAACTAAACATGCAACACTCCAAACAATTACGATATACTAGTAGAAAACCTCTAACCGGAAATCACGAGGTATGGAAGAAAGGAATACGATAAGCGTCCTTGCTTAAACTTATGAATAGCGTCTTGTTTACGCTTGTTCGGTGTATAGAAGCGAGTTAGAACACTGAAAAATATGAAAGATCAAAGTTTGAATCAAAACTGTCAAATCCGAAAAATTTAACACGTAGCTTCTCGCATAGAAGCGTGGTCGCGCTCGATGTAATTTTCAAATTACAGTTTTTTAGTCGGGTCGCGCTTGTATGTATGGGGCGCTTCGATGGTAAACGAAATTCCAAACTGGTCGCTCTTCCTCCTTGAAGCGTATTGCTCAGGTGTATTTTCTCGAATTTGTCAAAGCTGAAATGGCCAACCACGGTATGAAACAACCAAGGGTGGGTGGGTTTAATGGGACTTAAAATGACTACTTCTACTATGAAAACAATGCTAAAGTGCAACTAAGATAAGATGGCGTGGCGCATTTGATAAATGTAAAATATATAGTTTACCTCTGAAATGAGCGATGAATTCAATCCGTAAAGTAAACTAAAACCCGATCTTACGAGTCTCAATTATCAAAGCTTCTACTCGATCACGAATTGCACTAAGTGGAGTAGGAAGTTCGTTCCAACTCCTAGTTCCCTAGCATGGATTGTTTTCTAAGTCTAAGAAATCAGTCTTAAAGTCTAATGAGAGCTTTACGAAATGTTATGCTAACAAGACGCGTTAATTTAAATAACGAGATATAATAAATAACAAGATAAAATATAAACTAAAGTTAATCTACGAAAAGCTACGAAATACGATTGTTTGAATCTAGATAAAGAAATTAGAGGGAATTGAATCCACACGAATCCAACTTAACGACTGGCGTAGAATGTTGTATCTCAATTCTCACGCTCTTCGGCGAGAATTTGAAGTTCTAATCCCTAGTGTTCATGGCATTCCTACCGGATACTAACTAGCATGTGAGGTCGTCCACCCATTCTCATGGCGAAACACGACCTTCTAGAGTGGAATAGATTCTACAACCACTTCTATACTAACCACTAAGTTTTCATCAAGGCTTCATCAACCCCTCTAATGGAGGTTTTAGCCTTTATTCATCAAACTAACATTTCCCATTGAATCTAAACTAAACATGATATAAAGAATTGAAATTTACTAATCTAATTTAAACAATAATTAAAATCTAATTACTAACTAAGAATTGAATGACAAGCAATAAATGAAATCGGATCTAACACAAAATGTAAATGACAAGAATCTAAATTTAACAACTAGCTATTTTATTAATCAAACTAATTAAAAGTAATGATTCTAATAGTTTAATCTAAACAAGAATTGGATTTGAAATTAAACTTAATTAAAACAATCAAATCTAGATCTAGAAGCTATTCTAATGGCTACTTTCTATTCTAAGCTATGTACCCTAATTCTCTACTAATTAATCTACCATTAACAATGAGCTTCCTAACCTAACTGCCATTAACAATGAGTCAAGCTTTTGTTTTATACATCCAGATCCAAAATCGTGCATGGGCTTGGAGCCATGTTTTGGGCCGGAGAATCGGGCCCAAACCCAATTCTCTTTCGGGCCAAAAGGCCTCTTCAGCTAGATTCGGCTTTAACAGACTTTTCGTCCACTTTTGCTCCTCTGATTGGGTCAAGGCTTGGACCATTGCAAAGCTCTTTTTTCGATCCGGTCGTTTTGACATAAGGTAGGCCCAATTCGGGTCCGAGTCCAAAGATATGGCATTCGAAGTTCTGCGACTTTTGCTCCTTTATCTCGCTAAAGTGGCACATTTCGCATATAATGGACTTTGAAGCCCGAAATGCATAAAACACGTCGATCGCGAACTCTTACTTATTATTCACATAATTGGTCTAACAAGATGATTATTAAGGGGTTAAAACTACAGTTTTGGGCTCTTATCACGAATTGAACTGCTTCGCAGAACAATATGGTTACTCCTAATCCCTAATTACACATGGCATTCCTACCAATTCATAACTAGTATGTGAACGATTAAACCTATTCTCATGGTGAACTAATCGTTTCTAGAGTGGAAAGGAAATTACGACGACTCTACGATAATCGGAATCAAGCTTTCATCAAGGCTTCTCGGAATGGACCCCCTAAATGGAGGTTTAGCCGAGAATCATCACGCTATCATTCCCAATGGAATTCAAACAAGACATGATATAAAGATTGAAACTTTGCTTGTTTAAACCCAATTCAAAACTACTAATGCAATAATTGAATTAAACTAATAATGACAATTACTTGAATCTGCGAATTGAAACTAAACAATTAATGGAAATGAAACTAACTTATGGAGAACACTATTTTCTTAATCTAATGAATAATAAAACAATGATTCAAATACTAAATTCATAATCTACCTGTTCTAAAGTAATTAATTGAACATAAAATTAGATCTATAAATTGAAATGACAAAAATCGAAATTGATAACAATAACTATTTTATTTATCAAACTAATTAAGAATAATGATTCTAAGAGTTTAATCTAAAACAAGAATTGAATTTAAAACTAAACTTAATTTTATTACATGAAAACTAGATCTATAATTATCTATAGTTTTAGGTCTAACTAGCTACCATTAACTATCTACCATTAACAAAGAGCTAAGCTTTTGTTTTATACTTCGGATCCAAAAATCGTGCATGGGCTTGGAGCCATGTTTTTGAGCAGAATCAGGCCCAAAACCCAATTCTTTCAGTCCAAAAAGGCTTCTTCAGCTGCATTTGGCTTCAATAGACTTTTCGTCCACTTTTGCTCCTCTGATTGGGTCAAGGCTTGGACCATTGGAAAGCTCTTTCCGAGCCGGTCGTTTTGACATAAGGTAGGCCCCATTCCGAGGTCTGAGTCCAAAGATACGGCCTTCGAAAGTTCTGGCCGACTTGTGTCTTTGTTTTCGCCCACAGCGTCGACTTTTCAGCTTTTGATCGGGCTTTAGAAAGGCTTTGTCTTCTTGAATCTTGGCCTTTAGTCACGGAACTCCTTAGTAAACGATCTTTGCTCCTTTATCTCGCTAAAGTGGCACATTTCTGCACATAATGGACTTTGAAGCCTGAAATGCATAAAAACACGTAATCAGTGTTAACTCTTAATTATTACTCACATAATTGGTCTAAAAGTATGACTTCTGAGGTTAAAATTACAGTTTTGGGCTCTTATCATTTAGTGACATGTCGTCGAAACGGAAACCCGAAGTTGAACTCCTTGAGTAATCTATTATTCTGTTCATTATCTTTTCTATCTCGCGCAGAGCATCGTTTCGTAGTTCACCATCGCGAGGCGTTAGTTCATTGTTGTTCATCCTTTGTCTTTTGTGGAATAGAATGTCTTCGATAGCAACTTCCAATTAATCGGTCCATAACTCTAATGGATTGGTGACTTCACAGAATAGTAGAATTGTGACGAATGTTTCTCTTAGTGATGGAGGTAATGCCCAGCGTGATGCCTCTACAATTGCATTGTGCCACTCTCCGTCGTCCTGAAGTAATCCTAGCGCCATGCAAGCTGATTTGAAGCTTGGATGTACAATGCCGTCTACGGTCTTTATCTCATCGTAGTTTTGTGGTCCCTTTACAATGTTCAAAAGCAAACGTAGATAAAACCTTTCCCCTGTTGTTGGGTGGCAATAGTAAATTCTTCCGATTGTCTTCCCTGATTGTCTCCTTGTCCATGTTTTAAACTTTTTGTTCCAGACCCATTTTGTTGGAAAGTCAACATATGTGAGCTGCCTTGCATCTTCGTTCTCCGCATTAATTCTCATCCATTCACTGAATTTTGTCTTTTGCACGCCATCTGCATTGACTACCACAACAGGATTGTCTTTGTCATTGTATATTATGGGCTGCTCATTTTCAAGATGAAAAGAAAGGCTCTCTACTCATTGGGAATCTATATTGAATTGGAAATTAAGTAAATTCTCCAACATGCTTCGGGAGCTGAAATGTATCGACAGTCAAGTATCTTTTTATCTCATCGACTTCGGAGCAAACTTGTTCTCCATTTGACTCTCCATTCTGATTTTTCTCTTCAATAACAAATGTTCCCCTGTCTCTCCCCTTGTTTATGTACTTGAACAAATACTTCACGGACCTCATTTGGTTACAGTACTCGACGTTGATGTGAGCTTGGTATTTTACAACCAAGTCGACATTATGAGGAACTACCCAACTGTTATCAACTTTAAACTATTTTTGACGCTTTATCTTTATGGCCACCCTTTTGTCATCTCTTCTTCTATACACGGCGTATCCGTTGATGTCAAATGTGGTTTGGCTGCAAAGTTTCTTCGGATAGAAGCTTTTGCACTTGTTATTTACCATGCAAGGACATTTCTCATCTAGATATCCACACGGACCATGTATCATAAATTGTAAAACTTCTTCGTAAGCAATGGGGTCACTTTTATTGGGCAACTCTGCTGATATGATTTTATTAATATCTGCTGCAGTCTTTGGCTTGTTTTCAAGGAACAACAAAATGTGAGCATGTGGTAGTCCCCTTTTTTGAAACTCAATCGTGTAGACAGCTGCAAATTAACAATAAATGAAATGAGGTGTTAGTATTTGCCAAAACATTTGGACTGTAGTAGAGTTACATGAATAGGAATATGAATTCAGATAATGTACATACATAGAGTGTTTTCTTGTGTCATCTAAGGTAATGAAACAACTCTATTTACCTCCTGAAATTTCAATTCAAGATGGAAAAGGGGAATTGGACAGGGCAAGAAAGATGATGGGATACTCTACCTAAGGACCACAAAATAGGGACACCAGAACGTTTTTTTTTGTCTGTGTCGTTCTTGATATCCTTGCAGTCACTATATAGTTTACTGTTAAGTATTCATTTGATGCTAACATAATTTATAAATCGATTTTTATGTAGCGAAAAAGCAAAACACAAAATCATGTTGTCGATGAGTCCTAAATCAGCCTAAAATAGATTTAGTAAAACATAAATTTAAAAATGATATTACCTGCCCAAACTTTTCCAAAGTGTTTTCTTTTGCACAAATCATCCATCGGGCCATCCAATTTGATTTTGAAAGCCCGGCTACTATTTCGCTCTCTATTTTTAGTCAAGCTGCCCAGTTTTCTTTGTGAACTCTTCAATCTCCTCGCCATTTTGGTTGCACGTAAAAGTGATGAAGAGGTCGGTGATCCTCAGAATCTACAGATGGCGAAAGATCTTGATAATTTTGTACCATATATCGTGGTCCTCCTGTGAATGTTGACGGTAAAACTACCCTCTTTCCTACAGATGCTGGTGTTGTGTCTCCGGCAATAACGGCATCTTTTAGGTTTTAGTACAACTCGGATCTTATTTTGTTTTGGTTTGATCTTATATAGGAAAACCTGTCCTCTTCTGTGCATGCATATAAGTCAACCAAATATTGTTTGAAGAGATGGTCACTTAGAATTACAGTATGGCCTTCATTTTTTCTTTGTTGAATTCTGAATGCATAGAATTCTCGCATGTTGATTCTCTTTCTTTTTGGCGTTCTTGTTCCCCGCACTTGATTGCGCCAATGGTCGCTGAGTATCCGCTTCGCCCGTGTGGAAAGAGCAATGGATATTGCAAAGCCATGAAACTTGGTTGTAGCTGATGTATTCTTTGTAACCCTTGCCCGACTCTGTCCACAATGACATCTCTTCCTCGATTATGCTCAAATCCGTCGTCTACAATTAGGGCAGCTACTTCAGATCCCGTTGGTAGATTATATTGTCTTGCGTCTCTGTTACGCATTCCGATTAATCTTCTACTCACAGGAACAAATTCAGATTCCTTAAATCTATCTCTTGCCATTCTGAAAACTTTTGTCAGATCATTCTCTTTGTCAAGCATTTTGATCAGTCCCTCAATTACTTCTCTATCTAAAGTTTTGCTTTTCTCGGCTTCGCTCAAGGCATTTATTCTGTTATCCACTTCATTTTGTGTGTCATAGATGTACAACTGGGCAAATTTCGGTTTGGTTCCAGGTATTGGTAGCAAATATCCAATTTTATGGTGATTTTGGCCACCGAGTTTGAAAACGTAAGGTCCACTACCATTATTGATTTTTCTGTCAATTTTGCCACCCATTGATGTAAACGCAAACATCATATTATACGCCCTGATATTTTCTCTAAACTTTGCTGATCTAGGTCCCCCATTGTAGTCTAACAACTGTTTTAAAAATCTTGGAGTTTCTTTCAACAATGCCAATTTAACTTTTCCATCCTGACAACACAGAGAAAACTTTGGATTAAGTGGTCGCTTACTTCTTATGGTTCTTTCTTCGTACCACATTATAGCTCCACAGTGTCTGCACACACAAGTTGGTCCACCAAAATTCCAAGGTTCAAAAAACTTTCCTGAAAAAAGATATATTAGGTTAGACAAAATGCTTCACTGTAATTAATTAGTGTTATTTGTGAATGTGTTATATGGAAATCTTACTTACTTGTGATAGTATTTTCACTGTTATCTCCATCGTCATTCATTTCTTCGTCTTGTGAACCTACATTTTCCTCATCTGTTACATAATAAGATTAATTAATATGTATATAACTACAGTAAAAAAAAATTATAATAAATTGATAATTTTATTTACCACCACTTGAAATTTGATCATCGTAGTCTGCGTACTCATTTTCGATGTCCATATCATCAATAACAGTTTCATGTTGATTTGTTTTTGTAGTAGTTTGCAAAGGCGTTGTGAAAGATTGGTATGGGAATTGATTTCCCGGATAATTTCCATAAGTAGTCCAATTCATCCATTGTGTATGTGTCCCACCTGTACAAAATATAATATATAAACCATAATATATAGAAATTCACCTTTTATATACCTTTTTCATTATGCATGTTTTTATTTCTCTAATAATAGATTTGAAACCAAGAACAACACACATAATATATGATAAAGTGAATTAGAAAGTATTTTAGTGTTCATACTTTTTCCTTTCTTGGATTATTTGTATAAGATGATATGTTTAGAACGGGCGTGCTTGCTGATTTGAGTGGGAATGCTAGAGTAGATTATTTTTGCAACTCCAGGAAGAGGCTTATAGTTATGTTGGTGCTGCCTAGTTATGTTGGTGGTGCCTTTAGGTCAGTAGTCCCGATTTTTGTTGCAATGGGGGAGGCCCTCTATTTGCATCAGCCTTGGCCTTCAATTAGAACATGGCTCTCACTTTCCACCATCTTGGCTGGAAGTGTGCTATACGTCCCTAACATATCTTGTCGCTTCACTCGATGGCGACTATAGTGGGCCCTTTGCTTACCTCGGACAAGATGACTGTGGACTTCGTCTATATTAAGCATGTGGTCATGACGGTTTGGACTTAGCCCTCCAGTAGTCCCACTTGACCATCTGCAGGTCATAACAGACCACTCTAGGGTCCCTCAACTGGCCACTACATCCACTGGATGAACGAACACTGATCATGTATGTGTAACCACTCTAGAATTTTTTCGGCGTCGTTTTCGTCTTGTTGAGATTTCTTTACCGGAGTTGTCCATATTGTTTAGTCTGAAGAAAATAATTTGATCGTTGTTGGGAATTAGGAGAGGCAAGATATTGGAGATTAATCACGTAGGAGGTGACAGAAGTTATAATAAATTGTTTATGCTTAGTGCCTTTTATATAGACCATTCAAGTAATCTTAAATCTATTAGGATTGTTGGTCGTAGAGTTATGTTACTATGATTTGGACTCTTATATATTTTTTTTCGAGAGATAGTAGATATCTACTATGATTTGAACTTTTATACAATTCCTAAAAATAGGCATTAGGATTGTTGGTCGTAGAGTTATGTTATTAGATAGTAGATATCAAACTTGAATAGGTAAGATCAAGATCACCATCTTACGATCAAGATCAAAATATTTTTAGCAAGACTCTTATATAGTTCCCACGAAAATAGGTAAGCTTTCATAATTGGGTTCTAGTAACTGATAGAGTTCTCATTTTATGTGAATGGAAAAGCTTCAAAATTCGCTTCATTGCAATGCCTTTCGGTCGAATTACATCCGCATGGACCAAATCTATGAATCGTACTCAATCGAAGTTATCATCCACCAATACATAGCACTAACTTAATCTATGAAACGTATTCGGGAAAGCACCAATATGGACAAACAAATTTGAGAAGGGCACTTCAAGTCGATTTCTTCTAACTCAATTCCCTTATGGGAGGTCGAGACTCGCTAATTTGACCTCAAAATCATCGATAACAGCCGAAACCCTACCTCTTTTGCAACAGCTTAATTTAGCTTGTTTCTTCGTTGAAGCGAAGTGCCAAGATGTCATGAATGGACCTGCCCCGGTGCATCTGCGGATAACTCATTCAAAACAATCTTTTCTCCCTCATTTATAACCATAACGGACACCTTATTCTTTAAAAACGCCCCACCCTTGTTAATGTTGAGTGCCTTCTTGGATGTTTCGATTGATCCGAGGCACTTCCACTTTTCTTTCCCAGGAATGCCTGTGCTGAAAATTTGCTAAGAGTGACAGCGGTTTCCTTTAAATCCGTCTGAATTGAGACATGATTGTCCAAAGGTAAACTTTCTCAATACACGGAGAGAGCGGCTGGCTCTTTCTTTTAGTAATCAAGGATTCGGATGATCCGTCCACAAAAGAATCATTGATGGCTTGTTTGTTTGTAAAGTAAAATCAAGATCATTTCCCTCACGTTCGGTGATGATAAGCGGTTAAGTTGTGTAAGAGAATATAGTTGCTGATAGATCTCCTAGTTCTTCTGCGCTTGGTAAAGAAAGCAGCTTAACCCCGGCCAGTTGAGCTCATTCTCAAATAACAGATCACAGAACTTGATTAAATTCATATATTATAATATTCAATTTAATATAAAGTAGATCTTTTAGACCTATGTTTTAGCAGATTCGGACTTGTATTCCTTAATTAATTACATGTAGGTAGTGTTTCAATTAGTGTGGGAAGTGTTTCAATTAGCTTTGATATTAGAGTGCCACGTGGCATACCAGACTCAAAAGCTTTGATCTTAGAGTGCCACCTAGGAAAGAGAAAAATCTAACCTAGAGGTCTCTGCTTTAGTATATAGATAGTAGATAGTAGATATTAGATATAATTTTACGGTCTCCAAATTCTAACCAAAACTACTTTCTTAAACTGGATATCAAATTTAAACCCTTGCAATTTGGTTTCTGGATATTCTGACTTCGTATATTTGCTGTGTTGTGGTATGAGAAAACTATTTCACTACTTGTGAAGCTCTAAATAGATTTCTTTTTCTGAATTTTAGTTTTTACTGGTTTCGTAGTATTGTCGAAGTCAATCACTTTCTCTGGTCATGCTGCTCATTCGGAAGCACAAAATACTTTGCTGCCTGATAAGAGAAGCGATCTGAAGTCTGAACAACTTATACACCAGTGAGTCCCGCAAACAGCTGGTCTTACAGTAGCTTTTTCTGTGGCTTGTATGAACTATACAACACTACTCTTGTATATTCTCATACCTTGGAAATATCAGGGCAGACCTAGAAAAGCACCTAGAACCAGAGTAATATAATTGTGTTGAAATCAGCTAGGAAAGCCCAAGACGAGCAGGTGTAGTGGTATGATTCTTGGTAAGGGTGCGAGAGGTCCCAATTTAAATTTCACAATACCCCAAACCTAGAGTTTGCTACTGCATGTTTCCTGGATTCTCTTTTACGGTGTCTGTTATTAGATTCGGTACAAACACAGCCTTGTTTTCGTGCATCCACAAGGTTACCATTCCTACCACTGTAGCTGCATTCAATAGGTGTGGTGATGCTCCTTTTCCCCTTGCACAGTTTCGAACCTTCTTTCATGTTGGAGAAGCCGAACTTATTAGCTACCCAAGACCACAAGTTTTGAGCAAACTTACGTTCTCAGGTGAGGTTATGCTGTTTCAGAGTGGTTCTTGCATAAGCTCATCTTTAAGTTACAAAAACACCTTTTCTTTGCATATGGTCCTCTTTTGCAGCACACCTGTGAACTAACTTCCAAGCTATGGCAGCAGTTATTTTACGAATGTGAGCATTCCAGATTTATTTGTTCCATACTTCCATTAGACATTGTTCCTTCTGTGTCTAACCTCTTCATATGTCTAGCCTTAGCTAAATTTCCTTTTGTTGTCTGGCAGCCATACTCCTAAGTCTTCATTTTCCACACAAGGATGGTGAATTGAATCATGTAATTTTTAACACACTACAATGAGGCAATGTGCCTTCTGCATTACTATTTACTAGCCATATTTTTCTGTGTTCCTCTGTTGTGGACATGGCTTTGTCATTAGTTTTAAAAGTTCTAGATTGAACATAAATTGTGATTTTCCTATGTTAAGTTCGACTGCTTAAAATGAGGGAGTCGAATTTCTTCATGGTTGAGTCCCGTGAAATACATTTACATTGTTGCGAGAAAAGGCTGTCTCTGTAAAGGTACAAGCACCAATAACACAAATCGGCGGTGGTCTAGACTCTGAAGTATCAGTGTATCACCTTAAAGCATCACCCAGGTCCATTTTAAAGAAGATTGTCAGTAGATATTGACAAGCAATTGTCACGTTAAAATAAGCCGTTTAACCACCAAATATCCTTGATCGATCAGTTGCTTGTTGATAGCAAGTTTCTATAGCAACTGTTGTGCATAAAAATTACATTCCCTATATATATATATATCGATTGAATATAAAGATCGATTGGAGATCCGTAAAGCTTTTAAGTTTCCATGCCAACGGTTGCACTTACCTGCCAAGGCAATTATTGACAATAATTAGTCTCTACTACAGCTGTAAACGTCTTGGGGGGTCAGTTCTAAAACAACTTGTGTCAAAGCAGCGTGCTGAGGGACAAAGTTTCAGCTTGATTCTTAAAGTGTGGATCCCCTACGTATTAGAGAAGCATAGCCTGATAAAAATCTGCCATATGCACCGCTCGAAGTACTCCTCCAGCAGCTGCAATGCCTAGATTGCAAATGAAGGTAAATTGAAGTCAGAGAATATGGGTGGATCCAGAATATATATAGCAGTAAGAATTGTGCATGAATAAATTGCATCATCGATCGCTGAACTGTGACTAGTTTTGGTTTTCCGTTGGTCTCTTGAAACCACACAGAGGGGCTCAAGGCAATCGGGCCCTAAGCAAAGTTCCAATAAAATTGTTACCACTTATAGATTTGTTTACGTTATTTCATATTAATGCAAACCCTTAGTTTATTTAATAAAAAATTTAGAAGATAACAATTATTGTAAAAATTGATCCTAAAATTTTCTTTTTTCTTTCTTGAATAGTCACCTCACAATTTTTTTTATTTTTTATTATTATTATTTTTTTATAATCGAATTTTATTGATAAAAAGAACAAAAATATAAAGTAAAGTAGAAACATAGGAGTGTTGTGAGGGAGATCCTCACAGACAGAGAGATCAAAGACAAGACACTATAAATACATGAGGAAGATTGGAAGAACAAAAAATGTCTTACACCTAGAATACCGTAGCAGATCCTAGTCAAACAACAAGGTCACAAACTTGAAATTTCAATAGATTTATTTAACAAAGAATTACACAAGAGAGAAAAAGAAGAAGAAGAAGAAGGATTCTCTACCAAATTAAACAATATAGAAAAACTAAAGAAGACAAAAAATGATAGATATAAGATTGAAGTGCTAACTTCAATGCCTCATTTTGATAAAATGTTATAGGGTGATGAAAAAGTTTAATTAGTTATAGAGGTGTGCCTGTTTATTTGTTGGAGAAAAAGCGGATGACTTGGTGCGATGTGGGCGATGCGGCTTTACGTCGATGTATCCCACCGTCCTCCCTAGAATGGCGTTGTAGGGCGACTTGGTATCTAGAATCTGAAAGCGGCGTGTTGAAGGCGACCTTGTCTTCCACGGAACCGGTTTGAGGCGGGGGAGTATGATGTCTCCTATTGGATGGCCCGGAGCCATTGAATCGAAGAGGGTGCGATGGGGTCTATGAAGACCGATTTTGTAAGCTCATCTCTTGGATGCGTGTGGTAGAACAAAATATCACAAGAGCTGCGGGATCGATCAAAACTTCGCTTGATGGTCCGATCAGCGATTTTGGCGTGGACCACGAGTGCATCGTTATCTGGGGGGCAAACCTTGTTGAGGTTGACCTCACGAGAAGGTGATGTCTCCTATTCCACTAATGGCGTGCTGGTGCGACTTGTGATGAGAAGTTGTACACTTCATGGAGGGCACCTACAGCGTCTTCTTTTCCCTTGAACTTCGAGGCGGGATCATCACGGAGTGTGATCATGTGGATGGTTACGTAGGGGTCGCGACCTCTTGATGGCTGACGACGATCTTGGCGGGCGCGTTCTCGGAGCGATCCTCTACCGTGAGGAGGCGACTTTGAGACCTCGAGGATAAACTCCTTCGGTGGGGGGACCTGCTTAGATTCTGCGGGCCATGAGTTTGTGGCGCATTAAGCCCGTCGTATATTGGTGTATTGCTTGATGTGCCCGGCCGACCCAGTCTTGCAAGTAATGCTTTGAGCCCCCATCACGTCGGTTTCATGGCAATTGGCTCCGATGGAACGCTGATAAAGGCTGATGCAGCAGGCGATCTCTGGCGGCTACCCTTATCTCGTGTCGGTAGAAAGCTACGGCTAAAGCTTGATCTTCTCTAGTATGTAACTAGGAGATCCTCGTGAGCACGCAGCGAATTCCGATCATTTCTTGGTTTGGAGTGCGGAGGGTTGCCCTTGTTGTCGGTCGTTTCCTAGAGGATGATGCTACCTCGTAAACCTCTCCTTCTTCTGCTTCTTCCTCTTCTTGGTTCTGCAGTTGCATAGCCTCTTGCAGCTTGATGTATTTATCAACTTCGAAGCGTCTTTTATACCGACCGCGTTCGGGCCGGTCTTTCGGGAAGCGATCTGGTTAGGTTAGGGTCTTCAGGCGCTGCAGCGGTTGTGAAAGCCACTGCGGCGAATGATTCCTTGAGGCCGCTCTCCATGTCCAGGAGTTCTGTTTTGAACCGGCTTAGGAAGGAGCTGTAGGTTTCTTCCTTGCCAAGAGCGAGCTGGAAGAGTGAGTTGAGGTCACCCTTCTTACGCGGTTGTATTATGCGTCTTGGCTTCTGCGAAGCAGTCGGTGAAATTTGTTGAAACTTTTACGAAATCGCCTCGAGGGAGAAGAACCAATCGAGGAGGCCATCTTTTAGACTTCGCGGATCTGATCGCAACGAAGATGGTCGAACTCTGGTGCGCTGTAAAGTGCAAGACTTTGAGCATAACGTGCTATGTGCTGGCCTGGACAGGTGCGGCCGTCGTACATCGGGAACTGTGGTTGGACAAAGTCTGGAGGAGAGACTTTGTGAAGTACTTCAGCAGCAAACGGAGATGCGCGGTATGTTTTCAACATCTTTTGCACTATCTGAGTGGAATCTTTCTTGACCGCATTTTTGTCGAGCCTTTGGTTCAGCTCGGTGATCTGTTGACTGACGTTGATGACGTCGTCATCTGTGGTGACTCCTAGTGGGTTCTGTGTGTCCACTTGTGCACGGAGTGTGATGTTTTCTTGTCGGAGCTCAGCTATTTGCTCGTTCACTGTTCCTAGTTGGCCTGCTAGATGATGGAGTTGAGCTTGAGGGCTTGCCATGCTTGCCGTGGGCTTGAGACTTTTGGTTTTAAGGTTAGGATTTACTAGGTGGTTTCTTAAGAAATCGAGACCACAGACGGCGCCAATGTAAAGGCGTGATTTGGTTTTCCCTTACAAACAGTCTTTAGAGGACTGGATTAGGTTTTTTGGATGAGACCGAGTTCGACTTAAGAGCGAACTGCCTACGTATCTTACTCTGGGTTTCTTAGGGGAGAGTAGAATCAGGTCTGGCGTAGTTCATAGGAGGGGTATTTATAGAGATTGAGAGTGTATCCTTGCTCTCCACGTGTAAAGGATGTCCTAAATGAGGGGTGGAGATTAGGATTGCACGTGAGAACTGTTTTCATAGGTCTGCTGTAATGATGTGGATTGGCAGTCTGTACAAGTAGCTTGCGGCCGTGACCAGTGGCTGACGGTCAGGATATGTACAAGTACATCTTTAGTCATGATTGCTTATGGATAGGGGGTCTGCGTCACTTCCTAGCGTAGTTCGCATTATACTGCGATCTGTCTGTAGCGTTCTACTGGTTCGCGAATGCGACCTGTGTTCATAGGTCGATGTGTTATTTCCACCATGTTAAGCGCGTGCTGGTTAGAGAATATCACTCCCCTACAACTACCTCCACCACAGTTCAAACTTGATTATTGTGTAGGATATTACGTGAAACCGGTCGGGTTTTGGGTCAACAACCTGTCAACCTCCCTTAATAGTAAGGAAAAATAATACATGACCCACTGCCACCCATAGATAGTACATAATTAAGGTAAGAAACATGACGCCTGACACCGAATATATTTAAGAACAAACGAACATACCCACACAACAAGGCATCTACAATCTGAGGACGAGAAGAAACACCAACGGATATCTAGAGAGAAATAATTTGAGAATGGGTCTGCAGGTGATCCTCCAACTCATTACTTGTGAGGGTATCCGCACACCCAGATTTAAAGGGACGCACAATCCACTATAAGATTTTGGTTCTAATCTCGAGAAAATTCTCTTCATTTTGACTTCACTCTAATGTGTAAGGGTAAAGATGGAAATGAAAAACATAAAATTTGGGGAAAAGGGAAAATCGTCTTCTTCCTTGTTGATGTTGATGGCTGCATCATTATTCCCCTCTGAAACCTTTTCTGGTTCAGCATTAATTGACTAATCATAAATAAAAGGATGAAAAATAAGGTATCTAACAAAACATCCTCTGCATATCAACTCTATTATGACTTGGTTTTTTTTTTTTGGCTCCTCGGATGACGTAGCAGAAGCGATATGTTTTACATCATCGCAACTATTAACAAATGGAAATCAACATCCAACCAGAGTCAGTAAATAAAATTGGGTAGGAAGTTGAAAACATTTAATCAACATTTTACATGCACGTACTCTTTATCTGCATGAATTCTTGCCCTCCTTTAAGATAAATAACAATGTCTCTCATACTTGCTCGCTCACTGCCATCACCTGGTAAAATGACAGCAACCTCATCTGCTGTTGGTAAGTTGTACCGACGGCGTCGCCTCGCGAAGCAAAGATAATGTAAATAAGCAGGTACATTGAAGTCCTCACCATGCTCAGAAGAAGCCGATCTAAGAACATCATATGCGTGGCGATATGTATCAGAGAAGCGGTTATATTGGAGCATAGTAACTTGAATGATTTTCAAGACATCCGTGTTGAGCTTAGGATTACGAAGTTGACGGACAGCTAGTGCAGCACTGGGATCATAGATATAAAGTTGAGAATAAGTAGCTTGATATCCCACGTCAGGAATTAAAGCTCCTGTGCGATGTCGCAGTTCACCGTGAATAGTGAAAGGCCTTGGACCCCGTCCAGCAAATAAGTGCTCTTGTACTCCAAGACTTGTAAATGCAAAAGCTTGATTATATTGTCGCATATATCTCCGAAATGACTTTGACTTCCGATCATTCCCATCGTATAAGGCTTTAAGGGCAGGAGGCAGTGGTTGCAAAGGAGGACGCTTTATCTTTCCTTGTAAATAACATCTCCCAAAAAGAGGACGTGACAGCGATGACTTTGATAATCGTTCATCCATCCAATGAAGTGCCTTACAAAATGGACATTGAACGTCCATTTTCCCCAAGTAGTGTCTTCCTTGTTCAACTGGGCGGTTAGGATTAAGAGTCGTGTGCACATCCCCATTGTAGTCGAGTGCCTCTTCATCGTCATCTTCACTCATGGTATCAGCACGTTCAGAGAACGGTTGTGCAAGATGCTTGGAATGATCTTCCCGGTCTACGCAAGAATGAAGTATTAAAAGGATTTAGACTGAGGTGTAAACAATTTGTTATTATTGCAAACATTTATGTGAAGAAATTACCTAGAATTTTGGTCAGCTGATATTGACTCAGAACCCAGACTTGGTAAATGTGGTATTGCGTCAATAAAGCTTGATGTAGAATTTAAATGAGGTTACACGCATTGCAAGGGGAGCTTATATGGGTAAGAAAATATTGAAAGTTTGGTACTGAAAAAGTAGAAAATATGAAGAGAAAGTTGTAAAGAGCTTTGTGGTGCTATACCTTGCATTTTGGTAAGACGACGCGTTGATGCAAATGACTCATTTCTGAAAGTTGGAATTGCATTATTTGGTAACGCAACACGAGTTAAGAATACATGTCTTGTGCACGATAATAATAAGGGTGAGGTGTGAATTGGATTGGAAGGAAAACCAATAAAAAGTGGCATACGAGACTCACCCGTTTGCTTAGTCTTTGAATCAACATGAGTACATTCTCACGGCGGCAAAGGTAAATAACCTAATAGGATTAAGAGCAGAGAGAGACGTTCGAAGAGATTCCGTAGAATTGAGTCGTTTAGTTGATGTGGTATGAGGTGTGATTGGACTATGCTGAGGTGGAAGTCTGACAGTTTGAGGTGGAGTTCCTGGAATTGGAGGGTGGACATACACTACAAAACCAGACAATCGATGGGCCATTGCTTGATGCCCATTCTGTTTATTCAATTTTTCCCTTTCCCTTCGAGCACGCTGTGCAATAATTCTATTTGTTAGGCGAACGTCTTTGATAGGAGAAGGGGATGGTTGTACCTGATTGGGCAAATTGTCCGCAATTGGCCGAATTGAGATAAGTTGGTGTAATTGGATAAGAGCATAGAGGATACGAAATAGAAATAGAGATAAACATAAACATAAACCAAATTTCCAAAGATAAAATCTATATTCTATATAACAAATTAGGAAACTTATCTCTATTTCAATTTCAATATGCAAAGAAACGAAGATAAAGATATGGCAATATTTGTATCGGTGAAGTCCCATATGTAAAGAAAGACCCGAAGATAAGGTATACAAGTGACATAGCAAATAGGTAAAGGATAAGAAAATAGGAAAAGAGGATAATTTGGTAGATAATGAGAGGGAAACATTGTAGGAGTATTAGTACCTGAAAACTATGAGGTTGGTGGAGGGTAAGCCTATCTTGTGTGGAGGGACAGACACGCGTTTTTCTTGTTAAGAGGATCAAGAGAATGGTCCAAAAAGTGGGCGCTTTCTGTTTTGTAGGTTTGGTCGGTCTGGCCGCTATATAAAGAACGAAGAAAAAGTTAGAGAAGGAGAAAATATAAAGCAAACTTGATGTGTAATGTCAACAGTAAGTATAATAAATTACATAAGACCGCAATTCAATTACCTGAAAGCCACGAGGTGGTTGAAGGTTGAGTCTATCTTGGAGAGGGATAAAAGTGTTTTTCGGCCGGTTTGAAGGATCAAGAGAAGGGTCCATTGGGCGTTTTCCTTGTCTAGGGTTGGTCGGTTTGGATGCTATATACATAACCCAAAGAAACATATAAATCATGAGACCAAGAAGAAATAAGTACCATGTGGATTAACGAACCAATGTAATAGAAACAACAAGAATACACGGAAGCCCGGGAGGTGGTTGAAGGTTCAACCTATCTGCTGCAGGAATCGAATATTTAATTTTTTTTTCGAAGGATCCTTAAATGGGTCCATTGGCCGTTTTCCTTGTCCACCATCAAGTTCAATCCTTCATAGAAATTGTACACTCAACATTAAAAAACGGAGAAAAGAGAAGGAATGGTTATTAGCTATAAGAAACTATAAGAAACATTTATTTTTGATAGTGCAATCCTTAGAAGATGCAAAAGATGCCACGTAAAAGAATACATGTCCAAAGAAGGATACATGTCTACGTAACATAGCTATAATTACATTATGTGAAAGCTAGAATGAGGATAATTTTTCATATAATGCATGAGTATAAAAAAAAATTGAATAATTTTCATATAATGCATGAGTATAAAAAAAAAATTGAATAATAAATGTATGTTGTTGTGTTTTTGTTATTAATTTGGTTATATCTGATTGAAACTACAAATACATTGAATAATAAATGTACGCCATTGTGATTTTCGGTTATTATTTTGTTATTTACTATAGAAACTACAAATACACGCTGCCTAAAGTCCTCAACATAGAACGTTCTTATGTTATCTACTATAGAAACTACAAATACACGTTGCCTAAAGCCCTCAACACATAGAACGTTCTTATGTTATTTACTATAGAAACTACAAATACACGTTGCCTAAGGAATAAGGCATTATATAAAAGAGGAAAAGGGTCCATCGGTAGAGAGAAAGGAGAAAAGGGGTCGTTGCCGATTATGAAAAGAGAAGTTATAGGAGCATGACTGATAATCCTAACCGCGAAAAACCAGAGAACCATCTATACTTTTATATGGAGCATACAGGTCTTACGCGAATATATGGAGCATCTTCAGAGTCAATTGCAAGAGGAGGAATAGAGTAAACATCAGTGTCGGGTAGGTCTTTTCCACTTATATGGAGCATACAGGCCTTACGCGAATATATGGAGCATCTTCAGAGTCAATTGTAAGAGGAGGAATAGAGTAAACATCAGTGTCGGATAGGTCTTTTCCACCATTTGCAATCAAGAAGTGATGGATTGACCCTGGACTGTGATAATTATCCCAAAAAATTTATAGGAGACGATGAGATTCCGTCAAGATTATCAGGGAGATTTGCGCACATAGCTTTGTTAAGTAAAGCCTAAACAAAGCTTTTGTGGCTAATATCTCTAAATATAAAAGAGGTAGCAGTAGGATTTTTATTTACTAATAAAAGAGTATATCCAAACTTTTACCCTCTAAGTTGAGATAATGGACTCATAGGACGGTCTATTATCAGTAAGAACATATTAAGCTTGTGAGTCTTTCACCAATGTATGGAACATACTTGGAAAAAAAATTTGGGAACAACGTTTATACTACGATATACAATATCAATCAAAATCATCCTTAACAGAAATATAGGATTGGTTGGGCATTAAACTATTATGCTTCTAACAATAACAATTGCATAGGCAAGTGTTATAAACGTGAAACTCATTACCATCAAATCAAGTAAATACTAATCCACATTTATAAAATAAAAAACATACCTGAAACTGATTCCTCGCAGACACCGTCTTTCCAAACTCCTTAGTATTATAAGCGTAAGTACTACTCGAACCCATATCATAAAACACGACAATATAGATTAGTAAGAACATATTGAACCTTGATTTGCATAAACGTGAAACTCATTACCATCAAATCAAGTAAATACTAATCCACATAAAATAAAAACATACCTCAAAACGATTCCTCATGGACAATCGTCTTTCCAAACTCCTTAGTATTATAAGCGTAAATTACTACTTTTCGAAATAATTGAAAGAAATCTGTGCCAAAAGCTGAAATCTGGTGCCAAAAGCCGTGTAAGAATTAATATGAAATCATTTCTAATAGTTAACTTGAGTTTTGGTCACCCTCTGATAACTTGAGTTTTGGTCAGTCCTCGAAACTCAATGTATTGCACTCGATTCTTTCAACTGAATATAAATAAGATTGTTTTTTTTTTTTTCTATTCCAAATAATGCCAAAAATTTCCAAAGAGAACCAAGGATCCAACTGTAATCTTATAAGAGCATTGGCTATAAATGTTTGAGTTTCAACAGAGCTTACAGAAAACTTAACTATTTTTTCTGTGTTTTCCTGGACTAATATTGTTTCAATTACACAAATATGTTTACTTCATTCAAAAGTCTATTAAAGCTGCGAAAAATACCTTGCTTTGATGGACCTTCTTTTCAAGTTGAACTTCAGAGCTAGGCAGTGCTCTTTTGAAAAAGGTGAATGATCTCAGTAATTTGATCTCAGTGAAGGCGCACTTTGCTTTCAATCTCAGTAATCTCAGTAATTTGGAGTGTTCCACAAACACAAAAAACAGAGTTTGTTTGGAGAAAATAAAAGGGGGAGAAAATCGCGATACTATGGGCCGGTCTGCGGCAAGTAAAGAGACATACCACTGAATAGCCTTAGATCCCGCCATGTCATAAGCAGGGTGAAACTGTGAGAAGGTGTTTGCAACCGTCGGATGGATGGAGACCCTTCCCTAATTTGTTATATAGATCATCGCAACTATTAACAAATGGAAATCAACATCCAACCAGAGTCAATAAATAAAATTGGGTAGGAAGTTGAAAACATTTAATCAACATTTTACATGCACGCACTTTTATCTGTTATGACATAGTATTTGTATGACCAAATTAAAACATGTAATCAAACATGCCAAAATCTAAAAAAATAATTTGTTTTATATATAAACTTATTATTTTTCATTTTCTTTTTTCAATTGTGAATTATAAACTAGTTCAGGGTTTAGAATTTACAAATTTCGTACCAACATAAAAAAATTTAATTTCAAACATATTTCACTCAATTATCCAAATCTAAAATAATAATTTGTTTTATATCTAAACTTGTTATCTTTCATTTTTTTTTCAATTGTGAATCATAAACTAGTTTGGGGTATAGGGTTTAGGGTTTACAAATTTCGTACCAACATAAAATTTTTTAATTTCAAACATATTTCACTCAATTATCCAAATCTAAAATAATAATTTGTTTTATATCTAAACTTGTTATTTTCCAAATTTTTTTCAATTGTGAATCATAAACTAGTTTAGGGTTTGGGTTTTAGGATTTAGGGTTTACAAATTTCATACCAACATAAAAAGTTTTAATTCCAAACATATTTCACTCAATTATTTGAAATATATCTGATAACCTGTAAAAACTCAACTAGATTACTTTAACCTTATTCTTACGGTGAATCAATTATTTATTTCCTACTCTCATATATAGATTCATGCAATATATATAGAGTACGGATTCGTTCCACTCTTAACTCTCAAGACTTAAACAAATTCAATGGAACAAACACAAGGAACAATGGTGAGAGCAATAATTATGGATGTGAATTTATACTATGAGATAATAATATCAATTGATCTTATACTAATATTAACTAAAGTAATTAAATATAGATGAATCAAATATGGATAAAGAATTAGGGGAATTGGATTCCACCTTGAATTCAACTCAATAACTTAGCATAGATTTTTGTAATCCAATTCTTTACATTCTCACATAAAGATTTGTTCATTCTAATCTCTAATTATTTATGGCAAGTTCCACCAAATAATAACTAGCATGTGAGGAAGTTCAACCCATTCTCACGGCGAATCAACTACCTTCTAGAGTGGAATATAATTTTACAACTATTTCTACACTACACAATCAAGTTTTCATCAAAGCTTTCTCAAACCCCTCTAATGGAGGTTTAGCTTTGATTCATCAAACTATCATTCATAGATTAATAACAATAGGAACAAAACATGATTAAATGAATAAATTTACTTTATTGATCTAAAAGAAAAGAGTCTAATCATGCAAGATTGAATAAAAAATAGTAATGATTATTAACTAAATCTATGAATTAAAGCTAAAATGATTTAATGACATGAAACTAGATCTAAACTAAGTTATTTCAATTTAAACTAATTAAAAACTAACTAAAACTAATTAACTAAGTAAAAACTAAGTTCTAAAATATATTAATGGAGTCTAACTAATTTATTTTCTAATCTAGGTCTAACTAATGAATCTGCCTTCTTTCTTCCCTTGAAGAAGAGAAAGAGATCCCCAATTTTATGCATAAGCTTGGAGCCATGTTTTGGGCCAAAAAATTGAGCCCAAAACCCAATTTGTTGAATCCAAGACTTCCAATTCTCATTATGTTACTGTAGCGCAAGGTTTCACCAACTTATACTACTCTGATTGAGTCACAGTCTGGACCATTGGAAAGAGCTTTCTAAGCCGGTCATTTTGATATAAAATGGGCCCAAATCTGAAATTTGAGCCCAAAGATATGACGTTTTGAAGTTTTGTTGACTTTTCTTCAGCTTCCTAATCCGGTTTGACTTTTACTTAATAGTTTGACTTGGGCTTTTTAAGGGCTTTTTCTCCATGAAACTTGGGCTTTCTTCATAGAACTTTCATAGCAATCACTTTAGCTCCTTTTAGCGCCTAATTAGTAACAAATTTACATTTATTCAACTCCGAAGCTTGAAATACTCAAAAACACATAATTAGTGATAAACCTATATTATTAATCACATAATTGGTCTAACAACTATATTGTTAAGGGGTTAAAACTACAGTTTTGAGCTCTTATCAAACCACCCCCAAACAGCATTTTGTTTGTCCTCAAGCAAATATGAGAAATTAGAATAAGTGACCAAAAATAAAGTTTTAACTAGTCTCGTTTCGCCGAGTGCGATTGCATTGTCTATATGCAACAAGGCCTTAAACCACTAGGAATTCCCTAGTGGACGAGTTATAGCCTCGTGAGAGTTTTGCAGAGAAGGTACTCACAAACTTCATATATACTACGATGACTAAGAAATAAAACTATTGTTTTCTTATTTATGTCTCAATTATCTATACATCTCACTAGCAATGGATACAGAATAATCAAGTCGAAATCTAAGCTAATATATGCATAATAATCAATCATCTACGAATAAACATATATACAATGAGTAATACTATGAAATGCACTAGTAGGTCCGTTTCTGAAAACTCGGAATAACGTCTTTAAGTAGGTCCTCACATAAATATCAAGACAAAACCACTCGATTTTTCCTCACTCAAGTTTCACTACTCCAAACAATGCAGTGGGCACACTTTACCTTACAATCTCAATGACACAGAAAGAAGTCGGAGTCGATCAAACACATTTACCACTTACTATCACACTAACCTATTCCTAATTGAGCTAGAGGTCTTTATTAGGTGTTGCGGGGATTAGGAGATGGTTTAAGAAGGAAAAAAATGGATATTTAAAAAGGACAAGTCTGAGATAATAGAGTCTTCATATTATGTAACTAGAGAAAACCTTGTTCTTTACTTTTGTTTTATACTTTGTTTCCATCCTTAACCATATTTTTCTTTTTCTTTGGCTTTTGACTCCTTTGATTCTATTTTTGGAGTTCTAACTCTTTATTTTATTTTATTTATTTATTTTTATTTGGATGAAAACTTTCTTTTCTTATTTGAAGTGACTAACAAATTCTTGATTTTAAAGGTCTTTCCCTTTTCTATTCTTCATCTCTATTCTCAGACTCATTCAAAGAATGGGTAGGCTGATTTTTATTTTTATTTTGTTTTGTGAAAGGGTAAATGAATTGTGGTTTATGAAAGGCTAAAGAAAGGCTCAGAGGGGTGACTAGCGGAAAATAATTTCATAAAGTTTGAATTTCTGGCTATATCGATCCAAAGAGGGCCTAAATTCTCGCTTAGGATATGGTATAGTGATCAAGCAAGTGGACCTGTGATTTCTCTATCCGGATTTTACTTCTCCATTGTGTAATTTCTCAAATGTTTCACTCATATAAGGCTTTAGGCTATATTCTCACAGGATTTGTAGAATAAGTACTCTAGCCTAGATTTCAAAAACTTACTACCAAACAATCATAGATACTCATGTAATATATTTATAGATAGATGCAAAGATTATTCCCTATATATTAACCTAAGTTTCTAAAACTATTCTAATGCAAAGGCTACGTGAGACTTCTAGATTATTAAGAGTATAGAGAAAGAAAACAATACAAATATTCCTAAGTGTATTGCATAACTTTTTATTTATATTTAAAAAAAATTCAAATTTTTACTAGAAAACAAGTGCATATTATACATATCTATATCCTAACAGATGCCTTAATTACACGTGTTTCTATGCCCACCCCCAAACAAGAAGCATGTTTTGTCCTCAAAGTATTTAAATAAAAAGGGTAGAAAAATACCATAGAAACGCGTGAAATTCAGGAACATCTGCAAAACAAGGTTATAACATACTAATATAGCAAATAAAACTGACGTAACTCTATAAGAGTTCCACCCATTATGAGGTTAATAATAAATAAATTGCTTGGGACATAAGCAGACACTAACTGAAACTAAAAACTTACCTTATCTCCCTCTTAATCGTCCTCCTCATCCTCTCCTTCTATAAAGAGATGAGGTTCATTCGTGTTCTGCCATGCCATGATAATTTGCTAGGCTTCACGCCATTTATCATCTATAATCGCTAACCTGTTAAACGCCACTTGGTCGGATGGGGTGTATGGGGCAACCAGATGAGGTTGTATCCTCCACCCCGGCCAAGTCATTGCACGGAAAGATCGAATAATACAATTTGTGGGTCTCACAATGTCGACCCCAACCCAATCCGTGAAATGGGCACAAAAATAGGGAAGAAACATAACATAATACGGCAAACTAAAATAGGCATAAGAAGGTACTTATGCGTCGTCTATGGGCTCGTGCTAAACTAGACATAAGGATTTGGGGAATATCATAGAGAATACGTCCCCCAGCTAAAGCAAGGAAAATATCACAAGTTTCATCATTCGCAGAAGAATAACGCCATTCCCCTCTAATGTTTAGCATGATCCAAAACATAACAGTGCCCACGTTTATGGATAGGCGACCAAGGGCGACGTTATATTCCTCTTGGTCCTCTATCCTAAAGATTCTTGCCCCATATTTCTCGTGCAAATCCTCATAGTTATAGAGGTGTATATTATCTACCAAATAGACCCATGAGTCTTGTATTTCCGCTGGCATAACAAGTCCAAGAACAAAGGCTAGCAAGAACCTGGTAACCTTGTTCTCCATCCGGTCTATCAAAGAACTTACAATTATCATAAAAATAAGATGTAAGTGCAGGAGAATAAAGTTCATCAGGTTTTACCATTAGCGGTTCCCAGCCTGCTTGTATGATCACCTCGCGAAACTACGCCCCATAGGTGTCACTTTGGAATAAGTCTTCAAAAGACTGCTCTGGTATGATACGAGGGGATGTCATTGCAAAACTATCATCTAGAACAGCTGCAAACGATCCTGGAACAACCCACAAAAATTGAATTTTTCATGCCCACGGAGTCGTATGCCGTGCGCTCAACCGAAGCCTTGTATGGGCCGGTCGCTCACGGAGAATTTGGACTTACAAAGTTGTTTTGAAGCGCGGGTCACGCCAAACCTATCCTCGGGTAGGGCACGAAGTCGTGCTTCGTGAATTTGGACTTATAGTGTGTTTTGTCGCGCCGGTCGCTCAAGTTTGGGCTTGGTAGTAGAGCCGGTCGTGCTCGGGTAAAACGGATTTGGCAGATGTTATGGCGCAGTGGCACTCCACTGAGGCGCAGGCGTACTCTGAGGTGCTGAAATGCTGAAATGAGAAGGAAAAAGAAGGAAAACTTGGGAGGGAAAGGTGAGAGATGAATGTGAGAGATGTGAGTTTTGTGTGGAGAATGAATGAAGTTTATATAGGTTTGAGTTTCCAAAACGAATCGGGAAGTTTCCAAAAAGTTTTAAGGCAATTGCCGGAAACAAAAATTTCTAAAATCGGAAACGGAAACAACCCATATTCTTGATTCTAATACAAACCTAATATCTCTTAAACTGAATTTATAATAGTAACTTCTAACTCTTATAGATTTCATCCTACCACCACATCTAATCATAGGCATACCAATATCGGCAATATTCTCAACAATCACTCCAAAACAACTTCGAAAAATGAGGATCATATAAAAATCATACTAGAATAAATAATACCACCCCCAAACAATTCGGGAAGGTGGGATTAACAATAAAACAACGCACAATTTGAAAAGAACCACATTATATTAAAATTGAAATTCAAACAACATTTAACTACCAAATCCAATCTACTAAAAAAAATAAAAACAACAAACAACAAGAAATCTAGCTATGAGATGAGGAAGGGATAAGAATAGGAAGTTGAGTGATCAAGAATGGAAAAACCAAACACCCCACCCCCAAACAAATTTTATAGAATAGAGTTTAGAAAATTTATTTTAAACGTGGGTCTTTTAAAGTTAGATTCCCCTAGACTTAATATGGGGGTCGTTTTAAGTTAGATTCCCCTAGACTGTGCACACCCCTAAACAAGCAAGAAATTGGGGTGGCACAAAATAGATGATGCGTGGTCAACTATAAACTAATAGTTGAAAGAGTTGGGGGTCTAGCCATAAAAACATGATACTAAATGCACCTCCAAACAGAATGAAGTTGTATAATTGGAAGCAATCATGTAGAAGAATGAAAGAAAACTTATGCAACCCATCAAAGAACATATGCAAACCATCATGTTGTAGCTGCGTTAAAAAGTTGGAATGACCCAAAAGATGAATTAGCGATACTTTAGGTGAGAAAGTAATGAAGTATGGATCCTGATGTCTTTCATGAGGCTCAGATGAGGAAAAATAAGACAAAGTAGGTTTCTCTCTACACTCGGTCAAAGCTTGTCTCTCAACTACAGGAATGGTGTACTCATGGGATTGTGTACTAGGCAAACACTCTTCACCGTGAGGGTTGAAAAAATTATAGAGTGCCTCTAGAGGCAATAGGCTTAAGTGCAAATTCGAGGTTCCTCTGAAATGGTGGGTGAATTGATGGTTTAGTTGTGATAGATGGTTGGATTTTAGGAGGTGGTAACTCAGGTGGATGGTGGGTGGTTGGTGGTTCATCAGTTGGTGGATCCTCACACGCTCTTAAGAAATCATTAAAGTCCTCATCTAGCTTAGTTGAATCTATAAAGTTGTGGTTTGTAGCTTTATCTTTAAGAAATTCATCAATTTCTTTCATTGTTATTTCCTCAACTGCCAAACTAAATTGAGATTCACATTGCGATAAAGAAGTTACTTCCTTTAATTCCTGCACATGACCTTGTTCATGCCTTATATTAGAATTGTTAATCTCTATTTCCTCACCCTCTTCTTCTAAAACACTATAAGTATCCTCAATGGCATCATTCGAATGTGTCAAGGAATCATCCAGTCGAGTGCGGTTAGCAATCTCAAAGGCTTGGACATGCTCAACAGGAGGGTCCATATTAAGAGAATGCTTATAGTTATCAAATTCTTCCCCATCACATCTTTATAAATATCTTCTAATGTGTCATCCTTATATTCATCTTTAGATGGATCAATGGGAGGTTCCTCGGTGGCATCTCTCAATTTGGAGTGGTCATCCAACACATGTCCTAAAGAGTCGTCTTCAAGAATTTCCTCATCCAGGTGGGGTGTGGAATCAACATAATGGTTAATGGGAGGGTCATGGGAAGGTAATGATTCATGAAATTCAGGGTATGTCTTAACTAGGTCGAATGGTGTGATTATGGGAATAGGTTGTTCTAGTTGTGTGTCGATCTCTAGCAAGGTTGAAAGTTCTTTGTTAGGTGAGGAGATCATGGAAATCATCTGGGCTATGTTTTGAAGCATAGTTTGAGAAATTTGGTCTGGGAAGGGTGGCAAACTAGATGGGTGGGTGATTTCTGGCATGGTGGAAGGGTTTGGCTGGTATGGTGTGTGATAGTCATAGTTATTGGTGTTGGAGTGACTCTGGTTGATCTCGTACTGTGATGGGTTAGGTTGAGGCTGAATAAATATGGAACATGAATGGGCAGTGTGGTCTGGATCTGAACAAATTATGCACGGAAAAGTGTTTGGTTCGTTGTACACACTCATCACGGAACTAGAAGTAGACGACACTGGTTAACTCCTTGTATGGTTTGGATGACTAGAAAACTTTTGATTCTATGGGTCACTATAAAAATTTGAAAATTGAGGTTCATAATTATTATTATATCCTATAGTAGGCTCAAACTCTTGATATGATGGGCAATGCGAAGCCCAATGGTTATGACTACCACAACATGAACTTGGTAAAGGGTTTTCATAATAATTACATGATTGCTCTTGATATGATGGGCAATGAGAAGCCCAATGGTAAGGACTACCACAACATGAACATGGTGAAGGGTTTGCATAATAATCACATGATTGTTCGTCTACATATTGATATGCCATATTGGTTTTACAAATATATTATAGGACAATTAACATGCAAACAAAACTTTAACTATAAATTTCTAGATATGCATATACGTTGACGTTTATGATAAACAAGCCTGATTATACTATAATTGAAACTCCTGGAGTACCTGAATGCCTCATTGCTACACGTTTGAATAGCGTCTTGTATACGCGATCTCAGTGTTTGTATAATGTTAGAAACACTGAATAACTTGAAGAAATGAAAATTTGGAATGACCTGTGAAAATCGGGCTGCTCCAGAAAAGGGCGCTGGTCGAGCTCAGAAATGGCCTTGGTAGGGCGTAGGTCGCGCTCCGACCTTGCTCGAGGAACAGGCAGTTTGGCGCGGGTCGCGCTCAGGTCAAACTCGAGTTCTAGGCGCTTGAGCGCGGGGGGCGCTCGAACTTTGCCTTGGTTGAGCGCGGGGCGCACTCAACCTTGGATGATGTCCAGGCGGTTGAGCGAGGGGCACACTTGGAAATAGGCTATCTAGGGAGTGGGGAGTGCTCATGCTTGACACAATGTCAAGGTGGTTGAGCGTAGGGCGCGCTCCAAAAAATTTGAAATTTTTACAATAGTTTGCTATGACGTCCATCAAGTAGCCAATAAAATTTCAGATCAATCGGAGCTATGAAAGTCCTTCTACTGCCCTTCAAAGTTTATGAAACAGTTTTCGGACACAATACAAACAACTGAAAGGTTAACCAATCAAAACAGAGACAAAAATCTCCAAAATTTTACTGGAGACTCCTGACAGATCATGGGTATTCCTGTAAAAATTTTAGAGTAATTGGAGTTTTACAAACCCTCATTATCGGCTGTTGTTCAAGAAATTAAGTGTTTGCAAAACTGCAGAAACACACTGAAAACACTCCACTAGTTAGGAGGTCAAAACAAATCAAAAACTTGTCAAATGTTTACCCAAAACTCCTGACTTAGGATAGATACTCTTGTAAAAAGTTTAGAATTTTTGGAACTGCCTAAGTAATCTTACTCGTCTGTTGTTCAAGAACTTATGGTTTGAAAACTGAAATACAGCAATGTAAAGATTGTATTTGTTCATAAGGTAAAACAATTAAGAAAATTCTAAAAATATTTCAATAAATCAATAACACCTTAAATATTATACCTGAAAAGTTTCAGAATTTTCAGAAATTTAGAAATACCTTTACCATAGTATTCTTCGCTGTGATTCCGCAGACACAAGGGAGGGCGGGCGCCCTCTGTGCTTAAAATAGTGAACAGTAACGAAAATATGAGAAAAAAGAAAGAAAAATGAAAAGGGTGGGTGGGTAGAGAATGGGGGATTTCCCCTTGAATTCAAGCAATTGAATTCTTGTCTTGAACGAGACAAAGATGGCAGCGGCGCCATTTGATAACCCGTAAAAACTCAACTAGATTACTCTAACCTTATTCTTACGGTGAATCAATTATTTATTTCCTACTCTCACATATAGATTCATGCAATATATATAGAGTACGGATTCGTTCTACTCTTAACTCTCAAGACTTAAACAAATTTAATTGAACAAACACAATGAACAATGGTGAGAGCAATAATTATGGATGTGAATTTATACTACGAGATAATACTATCAATTTATCTTATACTAATATTAACTAAAGTAATTAAATATAGATGAATCAAATATGGATAAAGAATTAGGGGAATTTGATTCCACCTTGAATTCAACTCAGTTACTTAGCATAGATTGTTGTAATCCAATTCTTTACGTTCTCACATAAAGATTTGGTCATTCTAATCCCTAATTATTTATGGCAAGCTCCACCAAATAATAACTAGCATGTGAGGAAGTTCAACCCATTCTCATGGCGAATCAACTACCTTCTAGAGTGGAATAGAATTTTACAACTATTTCTACACTACACAATCAAGTTTTCATCAAAGCTTTCTCAAACCACTCTAATATAATGGAGGTTTAGCTTTGATTCTTTAAACTATCATTCATAGATTAATAACAATGGGAACAAAACATGATTGAATGAATAAATTTACTTTATTGATCTAAAAGAAAAGAGTCTAATCATGCAAGATTGAATAAAAACTAGTAATGATTATTAACTAAATCTATGAATTAAAGCTAAAATGATTTAATGAAATGAAACTAGATCTAAACTAAGTTATTTTAATCTAAACTAATTAAAAACTAACTAAAACTAATTAACTAAGTAAAAACTAAGTTCTAAACTATATTAATGGAGTCTAACTAATTTATTTTCTAATCTAGGTCTAACTAATGAGTATGCCTTCTTTCTTCCCTTGAAGAAGAGAAAGAGATCCCCAATTTCGTGCATGGGCTTGGAGCCATGTTTTGGGCCAAAAAATAGAGCCCAAAACTCGATTTGTTGAATCCAAGACTTTCAATTCTGATCATGTTACTATAGCTCGAGATTTTACCAACTTATAATGCTCTGATCGAGTCAATATCTAAACCATTGGAAATAGCTTTCTGAGCCAGTCATTTTGATATAAAATGGGCCCAAATCTGAGGTCTGAGCCCAAAGATATGACCTTTTGAAGTTCTGTTGACTTTTCTTCAGCTTCCTAATCCGGTTTGACTTTCACTTAACAGCTTGACTTAGGCTTTTTAAGGGCTTTTTCTTCATGAAACTTGGGTTTTCTTCATAGAACTTTCATAGTAGTCACTTTAGCTCCTTTTAGCGCCTAATTAGTAACAAATTTATATTTATTCAACTTCAAAGCCTAAAATATTCAAAAGCACGTAATTAGTGATAAACCTATATGATTAATCACATAATTGGTCTAACAGCTATATTGTTAAGGGGTTAAAACTACAGTTTTGGGCTCTTATCAATATCAAAATTTCAAACATCTTTGAAATATATTTCAAACTACATCATATATTTACATTGAATACTCAAGTTTCTCATTTATTCTTTACTCTTCTTTTCATACTCAATCAAAACCCAATCAAATACTCAAGTTTCTTATTTACTCCTTATTCTTTTCATACTCAATCAAAACCTAATCAAAATCCTAAATGGAACATGAAGATGAAAAAGAAACATTTGAGGTAATGCTTGAGGTGTAACAACAAATTAGAAAAGGAGAAATGAGAAAAAATGTTGAAGGTGGAGAAGTTGTAATAGAAAGTGAAGAAGTGGCAAAAAATGTTGAATGTCAAGAAGTTATAATAGAAAGTGAAGAAATAGAAGATGCGACTAGTCGAGCAAATGAGATGCCGAGAAATCGTCGACAACGAAGACAACCAAACCTAAATATTGAGGTAAACCATTACAACTACAATTTACAAACACATTAGAATGAATACAAAACACTTGGTTGATTGAATTAATAAATCTACAAAAGAGCATTGATTATAATGAATTCAAAACACTTGATTGATTGAATGAATGAATACAAAACTCTTGTTTGATTGAATGCATTTACAATTGTTAATGTTGCAAACTTCCATTTAACATATTGCAAGTACAATTTGGTATCAACAACATTTAGAACTCGAGGCCAAACTACACCACTAGGTCGTTTAGGGGACTCTATTAGCCGACATGGCTGGGTCATTTGGATCCTCTATTGGTTGACATGGCTGAGTCGTTTAGGGACCTTATTAGCCGATATACCTAGATCATTTGGGAACATTATAGGCTGATATGGCTGGGTTGTTTGGACTAAATTTAATGAGAAGTTCAAAAAAAGAAATTGGTGACTTTGAAATCTCTCATTACACAAATTGTTTTAGACCCTTGTTTTATTCTATAGGTCCTTTGCCACGATCCAAGAACCGGTCCTCTACAAACTCGAATGATGTGGATGATTTTCAATTGATTGTAAGTGATACAACAGAAATATTTACTACAGAAGAGGTATGATGGAGCAAGCATTGATTTCATTTGTTTTGATTTTCTAAATAAAATTTTATTAGTATATTAGTAGTAGTTGTTTTTTTTTAATGTGTTTAGGTCTTTCATACATATAGTGAGGCAATTGGTTGGGCAACCGCTAGAGGAAAACAAGTTAATGTGGTTGTGGTAATTGAAAAGTCAAAGTATGCTAAGGGAAACCGAGTAGCAAGGTTGAATTTGGCTTGTGAGTGCTGATCAACTCCCAAATGTGTGTTTTATTACCCTTACATTATTACATAAAACCCTTCTTACGCATAATGAAAAGGATAACTCATAATTTTTATTACATTTTTCAGGTTATAGAGCAATTCATATCACTTATCATAAAAGTTATGTCTTAGCACCCAAATAAGCCTTATTTACGCTTATTATGAAGACTCGAAGCTTCTATGAAAAAGTGCTGAAAAAGTTAAAGTCAAAGGTCAAAGGTCAAGGACTCATAACCAAAGAGCTGAAAGTCAAGTCCTTAACTCCGAAGACCAGAGATAGATATCCTTCACACAAAAGAAGGTTTTCTCTAAAACCTATCTTGATCAAGAAGAAATCAAAAAGCAAAAAGAAAAAGCAAAAACATAAAGCAAATGGTGAGGTGTCTTAATTATAATGGAAGAGGGTAAATCAGTCATTTGCATAAAGTAGGGGTATAAGAACTAAAAGTTAGGGATGGAGAATGCACCTAAACTTATTCTAGTGTCATGTAGGATTTATTTTCTAGTCATTTTTTCATTCAAGTAATTTACTTTTTGTTCTTCATTTTCAATTTTGTTATTTACTTTATGTTCTTCAATCAATCAATCATTTCTTATTTGTTGTTTTTCCTTTCAATCAATCATTTCATTTCTTTTCTTTTAAGTTTGTGTTCTTTCAATCACTTAAACAACTTAAGCTTTTTCAAGTTTGTTCAATACAAATAGAGTTAGCCAATACAAGTCCTAAACTAAAGAAAACTACATTCTTTTCTTCCAAAACTCCCAATCATTCAATCTCCAAACAATTTATAGTGAACTACATCAACAACTTTGAGATACTTAACACTAACACTACTTCAAATGGCGTCATCATCATGGATTGGAGGAGCATCTAAGGAGGGAAGGATCACTCTCACCATTTCATTTCATTTTTTGGTTTTTTTTATTTATTTTTTTGTTGATTTATTTCGTTATTTTTCATTACTGACTTACTTTTTTGCAAATTCAGGTTCAAGATTGAACAAATGGAGATGAACTGAAGCTGCTGACGGAAGCCGATCGAACTTGGTCTGAACCGGACGGGTGACCGCGCCATCCCTTGAGCGTGATCGCCCAGCCACCTCAGCAGACTAGCATCCTAGTTTTTCACATTCAGTTGTTTTGTAATGTTTAGTTGATCCACAGATCTAGATTTTTCAATAGAGTAGTATAAATCAGTGGACCTTGTTTGTATAGATAAAGATATAAAAAAAAAAAAAAAAAAAAAAAAAAAACAAACAAACAAACAAACAAAAAAACAAACAAACAAAAAAAAATGAATTTTTGATTGATTAGGTGGATGAACATGAGTGAACACTTGGTTGAATTGAAGTTCTAAACTTACCAAGAGATTAGTGTTTTTATTGCCTTGAGAAGTTCAAGTGTGCGAGGTGAGTCGTGAATAATACGCTCGCACACTTTGAATCAACTTGGTAATTAACACTCTAACTAAGTTTAGCTCTAGTTAATCTAGATCATCAATCTAAACTAGTTAATCTATTAGATTAGTTTTAGTATTAGTTTGCTTTTATATTTTGGGCCCTTGAAGGCAAAGTTGTTTATGTAGGACCCGTTATGGTTTCGCCGAATGATTTACTACGAACCGCGAAACACCCACGCGCAGCGGAATAAGGGGTGTCACGGTTTGGTTAGAAATTTACCTTTTAGATCAACTTCTTGATATCTCTGAGAATCCAATAGCTATGAAATCAACAACCACCTCTTGATCTTCTGTTGTATTCCTTTCAATAGATTGGACGTTGTGTGGGCAACGATCCCCCCCTTCTTTCTCACAAAGCTAGAACTGATTTTGGATCTATCTTTTCTTGCCTCTCTTTTCAATCTAGATGAATAGTGAATTCGGCCAGGAGAGAAGGGTTTCTATTTATAGGCTACAACATGGACCATGAGGAGAAATTAGGGTTGAGCCTCCTGACGGGCTTGGGCTTCCCATGTTCCCCAGAACACACGACCCAAGTCCGTCAACAAATGGTTTATTCCACTAAAGGCCATTGTTGCACTACTGCCCTAATCCTAAATTACGTGTTACGTTTATAGGCTCCATATTATATGCTCGTTGATCTCCCCGTGTTTAAGATATCGAATGTCAGTTGATTAAGTCAAGTTACTGACAACTATATTAATCAACTTCTTATGTCCTTGAGTAGTACCACTCAACTTCATTGTCATATCGGATTAAATCCACCTACAAGGTTTACATGACAATCCTTATGAGCTCCTCAAGGGGACATCATTAACCCGACTTCCTGTGGGTCACGGATTCCTTCTATACTCAACAACACACTTTACATACAATGTCATTATCCAATCCATCGAATTTGTTGATTCACAAATGAATCTCACTCATTGATAATTTAAAGCAATGTACAATGCACGTAAGTGCCCGTTATTATATCCAGATTAAGAGGACAAGCATCCATAATAACAGAGGTGTTTGTTATCTTATATAGTCAGTATAAAGAGAAACAACCTCACTTGGTCCTGTTCAATACACACAAAGTGTACTAGTGTAATCCTATAGTCAAGACAGACTAATACCAGATTATACTACAACAGTACCAATGGTTTGTCCAAATCCATTTAGGTTGTGAACGTTTACGTATACTTTATAAGGTAATGATGATATGATCTTCTGTGTGTCACCACACACCATATCATCTACAACATAAAGTATTAGACACATGCATATAACTAATAACATATATAATATGCATAACATTTTCCCATATGATTCTCATTTAAAATATAAAGAATTAGAGTTAATACAAAAGTAATGCTTTTAGTATATAACCCTATCAGTTTAATTATTAAAAATCCCACAATCCGGCCACTTTTTAAGTGGATCTTTTTTGTAACATAAAACAAGGAAAAACTCGAACGGTTGGGCCTGATTCTCAGATCACGCGCCAACCAACGTTGCCTTCTCCTCAAGCAACGTGTAAGCACGACTTGAGCATTAAATTTTAAACCTTCTCAAAGCCCATGTAAGAGGATACCTTGTGTGTTCAAGCATGCTTACGTGATTGTTTGAATTTTAATTTTCGCACTGCAATTTACATTCACTCATGAAGCTGAACCCGAGCCACATAACAACCATTGTGAAATCATTCCCCAATGTAGATAAATCGGATGATGCTTGATTCTTGAAGCCCTAGACCGAACAACTAAATTAAAATCAATCAACTAGATCCTAAAGTAGTCACAATCCTCTAGAAAAGGATTAAAATATAGCCACGAGGATTTAGAGTAAACGAGCCCAATTGTTCCTCTTAATAGGGCATAGTAAATTATAGACCAAGCAAAGTTTTCAAAACTCCTAACTTGGAAAAAATGAATTTCGATTGCCTGAGCATACATTGCATTGTTTGCGCATGTTAGGCAAGTTTTGCTCTCTTGCTAAAAGTGCATGATACTGAGTTCAGGCACTATAAGTATTAGTGAGAATAAAACTTACTCACGTAGGAGAGCACGTTGTCCTAGACAATCTCTAATTTCTCGTCCTCCACCTACTAAGATGGCCGACGAAGTAGTGCAAGCTGAAGAGCCTCTTTCCAACTTCTACACACCGTTGCAAGATGGACCTCCATCTTGTATACGACTCACACCGCTCATGAGCGACTTTTGCATTCCACCAAACGTGTTCAATCTTTTACCCATATTCCACGAGTTAGAACATGAGTTACTGTATGAACATCTTTGCTGGATACATGAAGTATGCAATACTTTCCACCATCTGAGCATCACCGACAATCAAGTAAAGCTATGAGTGTTTCTTTTCACTCTAGCTGTAAAGTCACGCATGGCTTCTTTCTCAGAAGCCTGATTCTTTCGATACATGGGAAAAGGCTATGTTCTCCTTCATAAAGAAGTACTTTCTCGCTGAAGAAAATAGAAGATATAAGAAGCAAGATACAGTTCTTCAGACAGAGTCCGAGTGAGACATTTTTTGAAGCATGTGATAGATTCTCTGACCTACTCCATTCATGCCCTCACCATAAACTAGAAAAATCCACACTTACATGTTTCTTCAAATGTCTTCTCCAAGAACACAAAGTAACCCTCGACATCATGAGTAATGGTAATTTTTTGGATAGAGGTGCAACCGAAGCTTTAACCTTTCTTGAAAACCAAGCTGAAAAGAGTACCCATCTGATAGGGTTATATGCTAAAAATATTACTTTTGTATTAACTCTAATTCTTTATATTTTGAATGAGAATCATATGGGCAAATGTTATATATATTATATATGTTATTAGTTATATGCATGAGTCTAATACTTTATATTGTAGATGATATGAGTCTAATACTTTATATTGTAGATGATATGGTGTGTGGTGACACACGAAAGATCATATCATTAGTACCTTATAAAGTATAAGTAAACGTTCACAACTTAGATGGATTTGGACAAACCATTGGTATGGTTGTAGTATAATCTGGTATTAGTCTATCTTGACTACATGATTACACTAGTACACTTTGTGTGTATTGAACAGGACCAAGTGAGGTTGTTTCTCTTTACACTGACTATATAAGAGAACAAACACCTCTGTTATTATGGATGCTTGTCCTCTTAATTTGAATATAATAACAGGCACTTATGTGCATTGTACATTGCTTTAAATCATCAATGAGTGAGATTCATTTGTGAATCAACAAACTCGATGTATTGGGTAATGACATTGTATTTAAGGTGTGCTGTTGATTATAGAAGGAATCCGTGACCCACAGGAAGTCGAGTTGATGATGTCCCCTTAAGGAGCTTATAAGGATTATCATGTAAACCCTACAGGTGGATTTAATCCAACATAATGTCCATTCTAAGGATAGGAATACAATAGAATATCAAGAGGTTGCTGATTCGTAGAGCTTGGATTCTCAGAGAAATCACAGCTGATAAAAAAGGTATGATTTCTAATCAAAATCGTGAACACCCTTTATTCCGCTGCGCATGGGTTTTCATGGTTAGTAGTCGATGACATGCAACCATAATGGTTCTTACACCATCGAGGAGACATAAACAATTTTATAATAGCTCAACCCAGTACATCTATGGCTAGTGGTATTTTTAAGGTGAAATCAGATCCAAAGATCAAAACTTTTATCGAAACCTTCACAAGAAATATGGATGCCCTCACAACCAAACCAAAAGACCAAACCCCCCATCCTGTCATGAACATAAATACCTCACCATGCAATTTCTGTTTAAGCTTAAATCATATAGATGTCATCTATCCCTTGATCACAAACCTATCATCACTTCAACAAGAAAAAGTGTGTGCTTTCAATGTGCCAAATGCACCATGGAGACAACACCCAAACTTCGCATGGACCAATAATCCACAAACCCATCCTCCTCCAGTTTTCAATAAACCACCAAATGCATTCAGACAAGGACAAGGCACTAATAACAATCAGAATAGAGCATTGGTTCCATCCCATTTTAACAAAAACTACCAAAATCCACCTATCAACAACCAAATAGACCTAGTTCCCATTACACTATAAACTAGTGTCCAAACAGATAAGCCCACCGAAATAATGCTATCTGTCATGCAACAACAAACCCAAATCCTAGCATCCATGCAACAATCTCTGAACTTGTTAGCCTAAGACAAAACCCAAAAAGGTGTGTTCCTAGGTCAAGCTATTTCAAATCCTAAACCAACAAACACAACCTTTTGAAGCAACAAGTGATGTGAACAAAGCTAGAGTGCAAAAAACTTTTTCATAATCATCCCATCTAGGAGGATTAAATCCTCTTTTCCTTGATGTATTCCTTCTCCATTCCATTCCACCTTTTGCTTTAAAAGGAATACATCAATAAGGTAACCGGACCACTCCACTTGGAGTGTGTGGTTGAAAGTGCCGGATCCTTACTCCACGTATATCTCGCATATTCTTTGTAAAACACTTTTTACTTGTTGTTTGAATAAGTGTGAACCCGTGGAGCGAGTATACATTTTTTTTTCTTTATTTTACATTTCTTTATTTTAAAAAAAATAGTTGTTTTCTCTGTTCTGTAATGTAAGATTCTCGATACATCAATAGTTATGTGATTTTTCCAAAAACAAAATGGACAATGGATTTTGCACAGTCCAACTCCTAGAATAACGCAATCTAAGGGCGGTTTGAGATTAGTTCTGCTTACTAAGGGTCACCTATATCACCGATCTATTCGCCGAGTCAGGACATTCCATGTCTTGCACAGTAAATCTCCCAACTAGTGTAGCCGAAGCTCTGTCTGTCTAGATTGGGTTCGCCCCAGAGCTGACGTGAAAGTTGCCTAAGAATATCTGTTATGGTTTGTTTTTTAAAAAATTAGCATTACAACTTTTGAGTATGAGTTTTTTAAAACATCTCTCCATAGTTTTCAAAACTAGATGAAATAAAAATAAAAATTATACACCGTGGAGTAACCAAAATGATACCGGAATCACATATAATTTTATCTTCTTGTCAAAACCTCTATATGGTTAGAGATATCTTTTCCTGCCGCAGCTAATAGAGCAGCGGCAAGAAAGATTGAGAAACACGAGGATGCTTGTATGTAGGGCTAACCAGTATTGTTTCGTTCCGTTCAGTTTTGACACTTTCAGTTTTTTGGCACAACAGTCTGTTGAGCTCCTTAAGAGGTTGTAGAAAGTTATGAACAGTAACATAATGACAGCTAGTTCTAACGAGTTTGTATTTAGGAGGATATGATTTGCCATTTAGAAAAAACTTGCAGCGTAGCTTGTTGCACGCTTGCCTCCACCTCTCTATTTGTCTCGAGAATTTGACGTTAAAAAAGACTTAAATTTGTACAAAATTTTCAAAAAAATTCCCTTTCTTCTAAAAATCTTTCCCCTTCACAATCTCTCCCTTTCTAAAAAAAAAACTTTCAAAAACTGTCAAAAATGTCTTCTGTTACGAACAAAAACCCTCTACCTAGCAAGACTAGATGGATAAGTTTCAATGATCGTGTGCAAGCACTTCCTAGAGAACTGTAGCAGAAAATATGAACACATATACCAAAAATTATTCCTGGTTTAGGTAAAAGTTCAAACGCACGTAAAAGACGAGCTATGAAAGAAAGCTAGTGCTCGAACTATCAAACACCAACTTGTCCCAGCTTTCAACCTCATAGTGAAAATTCAGTTTTCAAGGCTTTCATGTGCCACCACTGTTCATCGAGGACAGATGAAGAGAGTAATCCAACCATCTGGTTGGGATTGACTCAAGTTTTCAAAAACTTTAAAGTCTTGAGAATCTTACTTAAAATGACCCACCATTTTAAAATTTCAGTTCATATTAAAAAATCCAAAAAAAAATTAATTAAAATTTTCCTTTTTTTATTTGTATATATTCCCTACAGTTTTTTATTTTGTTTCTTTCCCTCGCCTATCTTTTATCCACCATTAGATGTGAGTGTACCCTATATCTTTGCATGGAATTTTCAATGTTGATTGTTTTGGTATCTCACGGGTCAAGATCAGACGAGTAACAAAGCGCAGATCGGCTTTTGAAGTTGGCAAGGTACTGAGGACAAGATTGGAATTACCTAATTTCATTTGGGCTTGGGCCAAAATTTTGAAACAACTAAAGAGGCACGTGCCATCAAATCCTTTATAAGCCACGCGACCGCCCAACTATCTTCATCTTCCCCAAAATCCCCAACCCTAGCCATACCTAATCGCGCGCATGTCCGCCCCTCATAAGCACGCGACCGCCTGCTCAGTCATACACACCACCACCTAAATTTTTTATAGCCTGCTCCATTTTCAACCCCCATTCTAACCAGAAAACCCAATTTCATCAATCCCTACTCTAAATGGCACGAGTTCTAAAAATTGTGCCAGAGCAAAATTTTCAAAACCTCTTCAATTCCGATCTATTTGAAGTGCACTTTAAGGCTGAGATTAGCATGGTATTATTTCTTTTAGCACGCGTTGATTTTAGTGTTAATCCCACCTTCCCGAATTGTTTGGGGGTGGTATTATTTCTTTTAACATGGTTTTTATATGATCCACAATTTATTATGTAATTTTGCGATGATTGTTGGGAATGTTGTTGATATTGGTATGGCTATGAGTAAATATTGTGGTAGGATGAAATCTCAATAAGTTAGGCAGTAACTACCCTAAATTCAACCTAAAAGATATTAGGTTTGTTTTAGAATCAAGAATATGGGTTGTTTCCATTTTCGGTTTTGGAAATTTTTGTTTTTGGCAATTGCCTTAAAACTTTTTGGCAACTTCCCGATTCGTTTTGGAAACTAAAAACCTATATAAACTTCATTCATTCTCCACACACAACTCACATCTCTCACTTTCATCTCTTACCTTTCACTCCCAAGTTTTCCTTCTTTTTCCTACTCACTTCAAAGCATTTCAAAGACCTCGAGCACGCCAAGGCTTCGGTGGAGCCACTTGTGCCCATAACACCGCCACCAGCTTACCACCCTGCGACCCGCTTCCAAAACACTTTAGTCCAAATTCACCGAATTCGCACGCAATTCCCCAAATTTCTACCCAGGCCTAGGTTGAGCGCGACCTGCGCCCAAAACACTATAAGTCCAAATTCTCTGGAGTGCAACCCGCGCCCATACAAGGCTTCAGTTGAGCGCACCCCACACCCTGACCCCCGTGGGCACGAAAAATTTCGTTTTTTTGTGGGTTGTTCCAAGATCGTTTGCAGCTGTTCCAGAGGGTAGTTTTGAGATGACATATTCTACAGTCATACCGAAACAGTCTTTCAAAGATTTGTTCCAAAGCACCACCTATGGTTCTTGGTTTCGCGAGGTGATCATACACGTAGACTGGGAACCGCTAATGGTAAGACCTGATGAACATTATTCTCCAGCACTTACATCTTATTTTTATGATAATTGCATGTTCTTTGATAGACCAGATGGAGAACAAGTGTTCTCCATCAACATTGAGGATGAACCAATGGAAATTACCAGGTTCTTGCTAGCATTTGTTATTGGACTTGTTATGCCCGCTGAAATACAAGACCCATGGGGCTATTGGATAGATAATATGTATGTCAACACCTATGAGTTTTTGCATGAGGCTTATAGGGTAGGAATTTTCCATATCGATGACCAAGGAGAATACAACGTCGCCCTTGGTAGCCTGTCCATGAACGTGGGCACTGTTATGTTTTGGATCATGCTAAACATATTAGAGGAATGACGTTTTTCGTCTGTGAATGATGCCACTTGCAGCGTTTTCCTTGCTTTAGCCACGGGACGTATGTTTTATGACCTTCCCCGAACCTTAGTTTCTAGTTTAGCATGAGCCCATAGCATGAGGCATAAGCACTTTCTTATGCCTATTTTAGTTTGCCGTATTATGCTATGTTTCTTCCCTGTTTTTTGTACCCGTTTCACGGATTGGGTTGGGGTCGACATTGTGAGACCCACCAATTGTATTATTTGATCTTTCCGTGCAATGACTTGGCAAGGGTGGAGGATACAACCTCATCAGGTTGCACCTTACACCCCATCCGACCAAGTGGCGCTTAACAGATTAGCATATGTAGATGATAAATGGCGTCAAGCCTAGCAAATTATCATGGCATGGCAGGACGCGAAGGAACCTCAATTCTTTATAGAAGGAGAGGATGAGGAGAACGATTAAGCGGAAGATAAGGTAAGTTTTTAGTTTTAGTTAGTGTCTGCTTATGTCCCAAGCAATTTATTTCTTATTAAGCCCATAACGGGGAACTCTTATAGAGTTGCGTCAGTTTTATTTGCTATATTAGTATGTTATAACCTTGTTTTGCAGATATTCCTGAATTTCACGCGTTTCCATGGTATTTTTCTACCCTTTTTATTTAAATACTTTGAGGACAAAACATGTTTCTTGTTTGGGGATGGGCATAGAAACACGTGTAATTAAGGCATATGTTAGGATATAGATATGTATAATATGCACTTGTTTTCTAGTAAAAATTTGAAAAATTTTAAAATATAAATAAAAAGTTATGCTATACACTTAGGAATATTGGTATTGTTTTCTTTCTCGATGCTCTTAATAATCTAGAAGTCTCACGTAGCTTTTGTATTAGAATAGTTTTAGAAACTTAGGTTAATATATAGGTAATAATCTTTGCATCTATCAATAAATATATTACACGAGTATCTATGATTGTTTGGTAATAAGTTTCTGAAATCTAGGCTAGAGTATTTATTCTACAAATCCTGTGAGAATATAGCCTAAAGCCTTATATGAGTGAAACATTTGAGAAATGACACAAGGGATAAGTAAAATCCGGATAGAGAAATCACACGTCCACTTGCTTGATCACTATACCATCTCCTAAGCGAGAATTTAAGCCCTCTTTGGATCGATATAGCAAGAAATTCAAACCTTATGAAATTATTTTCCGCTAGTCGCCCCTCTAGCCTTTCTTTAGCCTTTCATAAACCACAAATCCTTTACCCTATTACAAAACAAAATAAAAATAAAAATCAGCTTACCCATTCTTTGAATGAGTCTGAGAATAGAGATGAAGAATAGAAAAGAGAAAGACCTTTGAAATTAAGAATTTGTTAGTCGCTTCAAATAAGAAAAGAAAGTTTCCATCCAAATAAAAAAAATAAATAAAATAAAGAGTTAGAACTCCAAAAATAGAATCAAAGGAGTCAAAAGCCAAAGAAAAAGAAAAATATGGCTAAGGATGGAAACAAAGTGTAGAAGCAAAAGTAAAGAACAAGGTTTTCTCTAGTTACATAATATGAAGACTCTATTATCTCATACTTGTCCTTTTTGAATATCCATTTTCTTCATTTTTAAACCATCTCCTAATCCCCGCAACACCTAATAAAGACCTCTAGCTCAATTAGGAATAGGTTAGTGTGATAGTAAGTGGTAGATGTGTTTGATCGACTCCGGCTTCCTTGTGTATCATTGAGATCGTAAGGTAAAGTGTGCCCACTGCACACTGGAGTAGCAAAACTTGACCGGAAAAATCAGAGTGGTTTTTGTCTTGACATTTATGTGAGGAGCTACTTAAGGACGCTATTCCGAGTTTTTAGAAACGGACCTGCTAGTGCATTTCATAGTATTACTCATTGTACATATGTTTATTCGTAGATGATTGATTATTATGCATATATTAGCTTAGGTTTCAACTTAATTATTATGTATCCATTGCTAGTGAGATGTATAGATAATTTAAACATAAATAAGGAAACAATAGTTTAATTTCTTAGTCATCGTAGTATAGATGAAGTTTGTGAGTGCCTTCACTGGAAAACTCTCACGATCCTATAACTCGTCCACTAGAGAATTCCTAGTGGTTTAAGGCCTTGTTGCATATGGTCAATGCAATCACACTCGGTGAAACGAGACTAGTTCGAACTCCATTTTTTTCACTTATTCTAATTTCTCATATTTTCTTGAAGACAAGCAAAATGTTGTTTGGGGGTGGTTTGATAAGAGCCCAAAACTGTAGTTTGAACCCTTTAACAATATTGCTGTTAGACCAATTATGTGATTAATAATATAGGTTTATCACTAATTACGTGCTTTTGAGTATTTCAGGCTTTGGAGTTGAATAAATGTAAATTCGTTACTAATTAGGTGCTAAAAGGAGCTAAAAGGATTGCTATGAAAGTTCTATGAAGAAAGCCCAAGTTTCATGGAGAAAAAGCCCTTAAAAAGCCCCAGTCAAAGTTGTTAAGTTAAAGTCAAACCGGATTAGAAAGCTGAATAAAAGTCAACAGAACTTCAAAAGGCCATATCTTTTGACTCAGACCTCGGATTTGGGCCCATTTATATCAAAATGACCGGCTCAGAAAGCACTTTCCAATGGTCCAGACCTTGACTCGATAAGAGTAGTATAAGTTGGTGAAAACTCGAGCTACAGTAACACGACCAGAATGGGAAGTCTTGGATTCAACAAATTCGGTTTTGGGCTCGATTTTTTTGCCCAAAACATGACTCCTTAGCCCATGCACGAATTTGCGGATCTAGCTCTTCTATATCAAGAGATAAAAGCTTAGCTCTTAAGCTATCTAGATCTAAACCTAGTTCTAGTTCATAAAATTTAGTTTTGTAATATAGAATTAGTTTTAATTGATTAAATTAGTTTATATAGATTAATATAGTTAGTTGTCAATTTTATTAGTTGTGAGAACAAGTTTTGAATTTTAGAATAAATTACTTAGTTATATTTCAATATTTAAATTCGAATTCAATCTTTCATTCATAGATTTAGTTGTTTTAAATTGATAATTAGTATTCATAATCTTAGTTCTAAATTAGTTTAAATTTCAATTGTAATCCATGTTTGAATCTTAGACTATTGTTAATTTAGATTAAAAAAGTTTAATTAGTTATTCAATAATGACTTGTTTTTACTGTTCTTGTGTTAGAAATGATAGTCTAATGAATTCTAGCTAAACCTCCATTAGAGGGGTTTGATGAAGCTTGGATGAAGACTTGATGTGTTAGTTAGAATTATTGCATTTAAGAGTTCACTCTAGTAGGTTAGTTGATTCGCCATGAGAATGGGTTGAACTTCCTCACATGCTAATTATTAGTTGACAGAGATTGCCATGAATAATTAGGGATCACAATTAATCTTAATTAGTTATGATTGCAATAATCTACACTAGCATATTAGGAATTTATTTAAGTGAAATCAAATCCCCCTAATCTCTTCTCCATATTCTTCTCTATATTTTATTCAATTCATATTCAATTGCTTAGTTAAAGTAGTAGTATAAGTTAAATTCATATATTTAGTTTCATAGTATAAATTCACCTCTATAAATATTACTCTCACCATTGTTCCCTTGTGTTGATTAATTGATTTCTTTATATATCTTGGTAGTTTAGGAGTGGAACAATTCCGTACTCTATATATTGCATAAATCTATATGTGGGAGTAGGAAATAAATAATTGATACCGTAAGAATAAGGTTAGAGTAATCTAGTCTTGTTTTTACGGGTTATCACACGCTTGAGCTCATTAAGGAGGTGGTGACTGAGGTTCTGGGGATTCCTCTGAAGGTCTATGCTCAAACGAAACAGTCCCCAGACCACAAGACCATCAATGTGATGATGGCCGAGACTCTTCTCAAAGGGGTGAAAAAACCCAAGTCACACTACGCGTTTTAGAGTTCGCTGCGAAGGAATCAGTTGGCGGTATCTCAATGGACAGCCTTCAACCTGGTAGGCTTAGTCAAGCCTTCTGATATTGGAAAGGCGATGCTCCATATTCTATGGATTTTTCAAGAGCAAAAGACAGCTTCTGCATCGTCTCCTTCGTTTGGGAGCAACTCTGCAAACTCAAGAAGTCCACCGCTCCTCTACCAGTGCTGGTCACTAAGATCATGCAACACTGATGGTTTGATGCTACAGACGCCTTAGTGGAGGTCAAGAACGTTACCACGGGTCCTATTTATGCCCACTGCGTCCAAAGCCCCCGAGCAAGCACGCCCTACCGAGCAATATTTGTGATAATTCTGGTATCCACCTACCGCCAGAGCCGCCAAGCAAGCATGCCCTACCGAGCAAGTGGACTACTTCACTGAAGGTGCCACTCGACAGTTCACTCAGCCCATGGACGGAATTCACTTTCTCCATGGAACTAGAGGATTCTGCACCAACACATCTGCTAACTCAAGCAAACACAGGGAGTCATTATAGCGGCACAACAGACCCTCAGAGAGGAGCAGCAGACTTTCCAGCTAGAGCAACGACGTTTTCAGCACAGTGTCACTAGAACACTGCAGAGCATTAAAGATGCGCTCCCACGTAGTGATAGACACGCTAGGACCCGACGTCATCAAGAAGAAGGATCTTCTCGACGTCATGACGAGTCATGCGTAGTGTCTGTATAGATAGTTTATAGTTTATGTTTTATCTTTAGTTTGATATTTGTTTTTTTTCCGCACTTATGTATAATTATAACTAGTAGTGTAAATTTATCTACTTGTTTTAGTTATTTTTATTGTGGAATTTGGTATATGAGTAGAAGGTAATACAAACACATCATGCCAAAATTTTCCATTTTTCTTTCATGCATTTCATATGTTTCCAAAAATACAAATAACCAAAAAAAATTCATAGTAGAATAAATATCCTTAGTACAATAAACCATGTATTTCTCGTCCTATATCAAACAACCCACGCCCCAAATTTATTTGGGGGTGACATATTTTCATCATGAAGAACAGAATACAAGTGTATTGCCATTTTTGCTCATATGTCTATGGTAATCTTTTTCCTTATCTCTTCATACTTTGAAGACAAATCATAGTTCTATTTGGGGGTGGTATAATAACATTTTACAAAAACTATGCATTTATTATATTATATATAATAGTGTATTTCTTTCTTTTAAAAAAAAATCGAAAAAGACCAAAAATATTTTTCTGTTTAGTATTAAAAAGTCATGTTTCCTTTTTCTATGATGAATAAAAAGTTTAGAAGTCTCATTATCGCAATAGAGTAAGGATTTGTTCTTCAAACTTAGACTAATATTCGTGCAATAGTTTCTGCATTTTTTCATGAATGACATGCATTAGCATTTGTTTGTATATAGCAGTGAGTTTCCGAGACCAAGGGTAAAACAATTAAGTTCTGTATCCTGTGAGAATCTATCCAAAAGCCTCATCTGAGTGATTATTGAGTGATGACACAAAGGATGTCCAGATAGAAAGACCCCATGTCCACTTGCTTGATCACCATGTCATATCCTAGGAGAGAATTTAGGCCCTTTTTGGATCGATACAACCAAATAAACATCAAAAACCCAAAAAGATAGTTTTTCACTAGTTACCCCTTTTGAGCCTTCACCATTTTCTAAAAAAACCTTTTTATTCTTTGCCATAAATTCTTGGCCCATTACAACACACAATAAAAAGCTTACCCAGCTGACGAGTTGAGAATTGGATGGATATCAGAAAAAGAGAAGAGAAGACCTTGTATAAAAATAGATCAGTTAGTTGCTTCGAAAAGAAAGACCCATCAAAAACCAAAACTCAAAAAAAAAAAAATCAAATCAAATAAAAAAAAAAAAAAATCAAAGGAGTCAAAAATCAAATCTCCCAAAAAGTTCAAAATCAAAAGGAGATGATATCAGAAACAAAAGCAAAGTTATAACTCCCAAATTTCAAAATCATATGGAGTCACAAAGCCAAAGGGCTAATGAATCATAATTCGGAAGCAAAGAACAAAATGAGGTTCTTCTTTGGTTACAAGTATCTTGAAGACCCAATTTTTTAACTTATCAGATTTTTGTTTTTCCTTTCTTTTCTTTCTAAACCATCACCCTAGCCCCATAACTTATAATAAAAGACCTCTAGCTCAATTAGGAATATGATAGTGTGATAGTAAGTGGCAAGTGTGATCAATCGACCCTGGTTTCCTTTAGATGTCATTCGTGTATGTGAGGAATATAAATGTCCGTTGCATTTGAGAGAACGAAACTTGAGTGAATCTATCAGAGAGTTATGATTACAACACACCCCTATAAGAGCCCACCTTAAGGACGCTCTCCAAAAGTCTAGGAAACGACTCTGCTTTTGCATTTCATTACTTATGTTTTGTGCATTTATCTTTAGATGATTAAATTACTGTACATATATTATTCTAAGTTCAAATGAGCTTGTCCTTATTCCCCGCTAATGAGATGTATAGACTTCTGAGAATAAATAAGGAAACAAGACCCTTTGTACTAGATAGAAGAAATTTGTGAGTACCTTCACTGGAAAACTCTCACGAGGCTTAAAGCTTGTCCACTAAGGAATTCCTAGTTGTTTAAGGCCTTGTTACATATGGTCAATCAATATAATCGCACTCCACGAAAAGAGATTAGTATAATTAATAATAAATCACATATTTGTGATCTTAGTTTTTTCTCTCATCCTTGCTTGAGGATAAGCAAGACACTATTTGGGGGTGGTGATCAGCTCCCAAATGTGCATTTTATTACCCTTATATTACTGCATTACAGCCATTCTTACGCATAATGAAAATACAACTCATAACTTTTATTGTTTTTTTTAGGTTACAGAGCAATTCATACCACTTATCATAAAAGCTGCATCTTAGCACCCAAAGGAACCTTACTTACGCTTATTATGAAGACTCAAAACTGCTATGAAAAAGTGCTAAAAAAGTCAAAGTTAAAGGTGAAAGATCAAGGACTCAGAACCAAAGAGCTGAAAGTCAAGTTCTTAACTCAGAAGACCAGAGATAGATGTCCTTGACAAAAAAAAGAAGGTTTTCTCTAAAACCGATCTTGATCAAGAAGAAATCAAAAATCAAAAGGAAAAAAGCAAAAGCATAAAGCAAATGGTGAGGTGTCTCAATTGTAATGGAAGAGGGCAAATCAATCATTTACATAAAGTAGGGGTATAAAAACTAAAAGTTAGGGAGAGAGAATGCATATAGACTTATTCTAGTGTCATGTAGGATTTATTTTCTAGTCATTTTTTCATTCAAGTCATTTACTTTTTGTTCTTCATTTTCAATCTTGTTATTTACTTTATGTTCTTCAATCAATCAATCATTTCTTATTTGTTGTTCTTTCTTTCAATCAATCATTTCATTTCTTTTCTTTCAAGTTTGTGTTTTTTCAATCATTCAAACAACTTAAACTTTTTCAAGTTTGTTCAATACAAATAGAGTTAACCAATACAAGTCCTAAACTAAAGAAAACTATATTCTTTTCTTCCAAAACTCCCAATCATTCAAGCTCCAAATAATTTATGGTGAACCACATCAAGAACATTGAGATACTTAACACTAACACTACTTCAAGTGCTCGAGTGTGTATCGGCCACAAAAGAAGGAAGGTGAAGGGAAGGCTAATAAGAGAAAGTCGGGAAACAAGAAATTGGGATGTCATCCCATTTAAGTTAAAAGGTGTTTTCCGACGCGGCACTGTTAATAGTTGGAAAATATAAGTTAGAAATGGTATTCACAACCATGTATTGGCAAAGACCCTTAAAAAACATGCATTTGCTACTCGTCTGACCATTCCAGAGTTCGAGTACTTGTCAGATATAAGTAAGTGTGGAATAAAGTCTAAACAAATTTTGGATTCTATCAAGAATAGGTATTATGAAAACATATCTAGTATATCCCAAGTCTATACTGCAAGGCAGAAGGTGAGGAGATTGGATATGAACGATCTCACGTAGTTGCAGAGATTACGAGTTGTTAGCAAAAGAACATTATTTTGAGGAGTTGAGAGATGATGAGAATACCGAGGAGATAATGGGATTGTTATGGGCCCATCCAGAAGGTGTTAAGTTGTCTTGAACTTTTCTAACAGTTTTCATGTTAGACGCCACTTACAAAACTAACAGGTATCAGTGGCCTTGACAAACACCAAAAACTATAATATTAAACCCCAAAAGACCTAGCATTTTGGTCAATTATGTGTTTAATAATCATGTAATAATTATATTTTCATACTTTTGCAGGTTTCCGCAGTTAACGTGAATATGATAATAAAACATGCATCAAAGTACGGGAATACTGGAATTCTTGAAGTTTTCCCACTCAACCCCAGTGAAGGCCCAACAAAGCCTGACTAGAGCCGAAGTTTCCAAAAGAACAAAACCAGTGTAGAACGGGTCCACATATAAGGAAGCAGCAAACTTCCGAAGCTCACATCTTTCAAACCTGGACGCCGACTTCGGCTAGTGAACTGCTAGACCAACCAATGCGACAAACTCTACACAAAAACAGAAAGTTGTAAAAATGCCAAAATCGGCGCCGACACTGGACACACCACGTGGACCCACTCGACGGGCCCAAAAGGCATGACGAGTCATCATAGACAGATGGTAAGTGATGGTCACAATTTGTGCCACCTTGCAAAAGGAAAAGACACGTACCAATTCAATGTTTTGAATTGAATTGGGCAAAAGGACAAAACAAAACATAAAAGGACAAAACAAAATATAATAGGACAAAACTTTGTAAATACAAAGTTTTGAGTTTAGCAATTGAATGAAACAAAACATTTTAATGTTTGGACTTCACGTGAAGGGTCTGGAGCTTATATATATGAAGGGGGACCTTACCTTCTCCAGCTTTTGCTCATTAGTTAGTTAGTTTTAGATATAGTCTATAGCTTTCATTCCAGTACGTAGTTTACATTCCACCATTTTCCCTTCCAGCAACTTCAGTACTGTAAGTTTTTCTTCTTAATAAAAGTCATTTTTTTTCAAGTTTAATTCCTATTCTGCATTTACTTATTTATTGTATACAACAAGTTTAATTATTCATCCAATAACCATGAGCTAAACTCCCCCCCCCCCTTTCAGGGGAAGGGGGAGGGTTATGATGCCCGTGTGAGAATCCAGATTGACACTCTAATGTTCTAGAATCACTACTTAGGAATTAGGTGTAGATTATACATCTGGTCCCAAAATGATTGAGACTGTACAAGTTTGGAGTGTTGTTGCTCGAATCAGCCTCATGAGAGACCCAAAAATGTTCTACGACTCTATGGTGTCCCGAAGCGGCTCTCTCGATTTGTCCAAATTTAATGTAGAATCGAACTAGGAGTTGAAATGATATTCCAGAGATAAAATATTAGTTCAACCCCCTATGCTAGTGAGATGCGCTCAGAGATGCGTGCATTTCGCTAGGGATCGATACTCGACGTCGTCTCGGGTTTGTCTATGAACTCAAGACGAATTAAAGCTGTAGTGATGTGGTAATATAAACTGTTGAAAAATGATTATTGCATGAGTACAATTAACCCTTTCCCTATTTCTCTATCTCTATTTATTTACGTTGAAATCATCGTTATTAATTTACATTATTTGCATTACCGTTAATTTATTTAAACCAACTAAATAACCTAAAATCATACTCACCAACAGTTGTAAATCTAGTTGTAAACCTTGCCGAGCCCTAAGGTATGGACGATCTCTTACTAGACCTATCCTACCAAACCCATGTGAGTAAGGTAACTTGACTAAACGGACGACTAACGGACTTTGGACTTTGGACTTTGGTCTTCGGACTGTGGACCTCGGACTTAAGTATAAATCTAAAACAAAAATTAATCGTTTATCAGGCCTCTCGCACAATTTGTTGGAGTGAGTTCAATATGGAAGTCTTTCACCATGTGTCAGGTGTTGCTTCTGTTCGAAACAACAATCGACTATGAGTGGGACCTGCATTAGTTTGGTGGCTTGCTTGGTGACAAAAGTCCATCCATGATCATGTCTGACAGGGACTTGGCCCTAATGAGTGTCATTGATAAAGTTTTTCCTAACACACACAAGCATCTATGTAGATGGCATATCACTACGTGCGTCCTTTCAAAATGTTACAATATTTTTCCAAGCATATAACTTGTAGAGAAGGCCTAGTTCTCGTAGAACATTGTAGTCAAATCAAAGACAGAGGTTATTTTCTAGGGTAAATGGGATGTTTTGGAAAAATATTATAGAGTTGAGTACTCCAATTTTGTTAGTTATTTACGAGAGACTTAGTTTCCTCACAGGGATCAATTTGTATGTTGTTGGACTAACCAACACATTCACTTTGGGAGTACACCGACCAATAGAGTTGAAGGGTTTTATGCTCAGGTGAAACATGTATTAGGATGAAATGCAAACTGTCATGATTTTTTGAGTATATTTAGTTTAATCCACCCGATTTTAGAGATCCAAATGTCCTAGATTAGAGCTACCTTCAAGAAGAGTATGATTGTAACTTAACACCACTACCAGATTCTGTTATTTTGTGAACTCAGAGGCCTTGTCTCATGCAAATGTTTGGACTTACTTTCTAAAGAAATAGATACCCACATAAAACGTGTTAAAGATGGAGAGATCATCACCAGTGCTATTTGCGCATGAGCCATAGACTGCCATGTGCTAGTTTGAAGAGCAAGAGCGGTCCATCCCTTTGACTGCTATCGACCCCTTTTGGAAAATATTATATGTTTATCCCAATGTGTTAGTCGGTGTTGGTTCCGATGTTAGACTTTCGATGAACTTGTTCATGAAAAGGATTGCGGTGGTTTCTGAAGAAGAGCAGATGGTTATTATTAGGAAGCTTATGGAGATTGTCATACCAGAAAGTACATAGCTAGTACCGCCTCGTGAGGAAGAAAAAACCAAAGGTCGGTCAAAAGGTAGCTGCAAGAGAAAGCTTCCAACTGGAGATGAGAACTCTTCAAAGCGAGATCCATCTTATTTTGAACATTATCAATGTGACCATGAGGAGTGGGTCTCGTCACAACAATTAGAATGTATGTTGAAGTCTTTAAGTTCACCCAAAACACCCACACCACGAAAAAATGCTACGCCCACCCAAAATGCCCACACCACACCAAGAAATAAAGCTTCTCCCAAAACACCCACACCATACCAAGAAATAAAGTTTCTCCAAAAACACCTACCCAAAACACCAACACCACACCAAGAAAGAAGACTTCTCCAAAAACACCAAAAACAACCACACCAAGAAATAAGACTTCTCAAAAAACAACCACACCACAAAATGTGAGAGATAGGGTAGACTTTGGTATCCCGAGTGGTTCTAAATATTATGGGTTAGATATTCCTGAAGCAATACACAAATACATTGTTAAAGCCAATGACCCTATTGGCGATGGCAACTGCGGGTATAGAGCTATGTGTATTGCAATAAGAAGAAGTCAAGAAGATTAATTGGGCGCAGATGAGAAAGGAGTTGTACCAAGAGCTTATTGACCCTCCCCCTTTATTGTACTTTGTACAGTCAAAATGAGGTTGTTTTTGTGAAGAAAACAATCTCACATGAAGAAGGTTACGCACCCTTAAATAAGTGGATGAGCATGCCTTTTGTTGGATGCCTATTTGCTTCAAGATTTGATGTTGTCCTCTTGCATTTATGACGTCATCAGTGCTTCCTTATCATGCCGCTGAGAACCTAAGCAAATTCTGAGAGAGTGAAAAAAGTGTTGGGTAGTGCATATGTTGGTAGAAATCATTTTGTCCATTTTGAACTTGTTGAAGATTGTCCGGTTCCTCTAGTAATGCGTTAATAGCTTAGAGCTCGATATGACATTGCTGAAAGTTGGAATTTGGCATTCACAGCAAGGCAAATATAATTTATGACATTGAACATTCCCAATCTAATATGGGAAGACGAGCCCATTGAAGATCTAATAGTACATGTTATTGGCTAAATTGTTTCATGCTATTTTCATGTTATTTGGAACAAATGTAATTTGATTTGATTTGATGTTATTTAGAAATAATTTTTGGCATGTTATTTTGATGTAATCTGGAACAACTGTAATTTTAATTTATTTTGATATTATAAGGCATTTTTTTACCCCAAACGACATGGTCAAGTAGTTTACGCTTCAAACCAAGCGGTTTTCAAAGGTTGTTTAAGACAAAGCTCTCGGGTTTTTTCATTGAATGGTCTGAGGATGTTGTTGGTGTGTAGACTCAATCGGTTCATCTGGGTTGTTTGGGACCCAAAACGATATGGTGAAGTTGTTTCAGCTTCGAACCAAGCGGTCTGCAAGTGTCGTTTGAGACAGAGCGCGCTCTCGGGTTGTTTCATGGAATGATCTGCATGGGTTGTTCAGGACCCAAAGCAATATGGTGATGTCATTTGAGCTTTGAACCAAGCGTTCTGAACATGTTGTTTGAGACAGAGCTCTCAGGCTGTTTCATGGAATGATCTAAGTGGGTCGTTTGGACAGTCTCCAAACCGACATGGCTGGGTCGTTTGGGCACTCACGTGGACGGACATGGCTGGGTCGCTTGGACAAAAAAAAATTAGAATTTCATTTTGTTTTTATAACACTTTCATATCCTAAACATAAACAAATTCCATTTTCATATTTCATATGCCAAACATCAAATTCATATACCAATACTTTCATATCCACTTTCAATTACATCAAAGAAACATCAAATTCTACTTAAAAATACATCAAATTTCACAATTAAACAAGTGTCATCTATAGCTCAATCAATATACATCAAATTCAAAAATCAACTTCGACTATTGTAATACCTACTAATGTACTTGCACCTAGTTAAGTTGTACGCCTCCTAGAACTCGGACCTTGCTTCATCGAGAATATTATTCCCACCCAATTGCAGACCTCTCTCTAACAAGCGACTAGTTTCATCAATGACGTTGTTCTATCGAAATAAGAATGCAAAACAATTATTAATTACCATTTTAAAATAGTGTAAGCAAAACATAATTAGAAAATCACAATACTCACAATCAGTGTAAAATTGGGAAGTGTCTGTAGGGAGAAATAGATAGGAAGCCACTCAGGATTTACCAATCGAATGTGAGAATGCCTCACATACCACTTCATGTAGTTTGGATAACACTCCCATGTATAAGTAGAGATAGGTCCTCACATGTTGGGTTAGATCATATGATTCTGTCATGACTCCCAACATACAGGCCTAATAGTCGTCCATCTCACGTCATACCCAAGTCCGGCTATAGTCCTGATCATCCAATTTGGTGTTGGAGGAGTTGCAGGTATAATAAACTACACATGGCCCAACTGACGCACGACCCTTGCAACAACGTAAACCTCCACAATGTTAAAAAACCATATCAATCCCTCAAAAAAGGCAATGTCATCGACCGGGTGTGTAGCTCTGACATTATTGTATGGATGCCATTTAACCTTAAACAAAATAAAATGTGTCATTAATCACATACTTTAATTATCAATTACTAAAAAAAAATAGAAACAAATTGAAATACTTACATTGAACACCGTCATATCATCAAGTATCACTCGATAATACTGCAATGCATGACATGTGTCCTCATAGTGCAGAGCAATAACTGTGTGTCTAAGAACACGTGACTCAGACAAGTTATACTCCAAGTTTGGGATTGGCCTGAATAACGAAAAGTACTCATAGATCCACGCATAGATATATACACACACAGTTAACATACTAATAGAATAATATAATTAACGTTAAAAAGAATCCGTAAAATACTTAAGTTTTACCTGTAGAAGAGTCAAGAAACCTAAGACACCTTTCACCTTCGCACACGTGGCAGTCCTAAGTCCTCTATACAAAAAGGCCAAAATTGCTGCACCATACGCATAGTCTCTAATATCACTGAATTTCAACAACAACCTCAAATAATAAACAGGCACTCCAGTCCCAAACTTGTCGGTGAAGATGGTACATCAAAAGATAAACAATAGATAAGCTCTTATAGCCCGTTGTACCTCCGTCAAAGTCAACACCTTCCCCTTTAGCTTCCCACCTTGGTTACGTTTATCCTTATCGTGGACCTTCCCCATCAAACTAGCTCCGTGGGAATTCTAACCTTACCTTTGAAATAAACTGGTTCACTTCCATCTTCGCCTTAATCAGAGGCAGCGGGATACCCAGAGCACGGTGTAGGAGATTCTCCGATTGTTTACGGCTCAACTCCGTGTTTCCTCACACTGCTCTACCTCTAATTGTGACGCCTAGGATTTGGGAGACATCATCCAAAGTCATAGTCATCTCTCCAAACGACATATGGAAGGTGTTGGTTTTGGATGCCACCTTTCCACAAACACAAAGACCAACGGCGGATTGCGATGCTTGTAATACCCAAATACGGATCATAAAACCCAATCCTCTTAAGTTTTCTTTCAAATCTGGGAGAGTTTTTTAACTCATTCATGACATCCCATTGGCTTAACTTGGATAGATGTGGAACACACTTCAACACTCCGCACTCCGGCTAAAACAACAAAGACTCAATGAGGAGAAGTGATAAACACCCAAAAGTATAGTTTAAACCCCTTAATAGTATTACATTTAGGCCAATTATGTTTATAATAAATAAGAGTTAGTATAGTTTACGTGCTTTTGTGTATTTCAGGTCTTGAAGCTGTTTATGTGCTTAAAGACGTTATTTTACATGGAAAACAAGTCTAGATGATTACTAGAAGAGTTCTATGTTTAAAGCCCAAGAATCAAGAAAAAAAAAAGCCTTTTCAAGCCCAGTCAAAGTCAATTCGGGTAGAAAAAAAAATAGAAAAGTCAACAGAATTTCAAATGGGCGTATCTTTGGACTCGGGCCTACTTTATGTCAAAACAACCGGCTCGGAATAAGCGTTCCAATGGACCCACCTTTGCCCCAATCAGAGCTGTAAAAGTGGACAAAAAGGGCACTGAAGTAATTTCCAGTAGAATTGGCCCTTTTAGACTTAACCTAATGGACTTTAGGCTCACTTTAGAGGCCTAAAGTCTCCCTTTTTAGCTCATGCACAAAAATGTAACCCTAACCCTCTCCTATATAAAGAGGGTTAAGACTAAACAAAACTTGGCTACTCCCACTTTAGTTTAGTTGTAATTAGGGTTCTCTCTCTCTCTCTCCCTCTTTAGTTTAGTTTAGTTTAGGGTTAATTAATTAATTTGTAGTGTAGCCTCCATTAAACATTATTTAATAAAAGCTTTTAGTTAATTTCAATTATTGTCTTTACTTTATTATGTCTTCTTAATATTATTTAGTTAGTATGATTCCAATGACACAAGGCTAAACCTCCATTAGAGGGGGTTTATGAAACCACGTGAGGATGATTGTTAGTAGTTTGGTTGTTGTTTAGTAAATAGCGTTTCAAGTTTGATCCTTATGATTGTTTAGAAATAAAAATCATAAGAGTTAAACTAGATTTTAGAGCCACCATCAAAGATATTTGTGGTGGAGTTAAACTCTCATGCTAGTGGACCTTGATCCGAGGTGACTTGGTGTTCACTAGGGATCAAACAAGCAATTCGATAACTAACCTAATGGTCAATCAAATTGCGTGGTGGATTTACCTTCTCTATATCTTTTATCATCTTATAAATCACTGTTTTATCATATTTATTTACTGTTTTCATAGTCTAAAATATTACTCTCTCATTAGTGAATTAGTTTGTTTAGTCTAGATTTGTTTTAAGTACGTGCAAGCAAGAGTGGATCGAACACGACTACTCCCATATATCAACATGTATTGAGAGTATTATAATATATTGATAATCATGTTTTAGTACTGTAGAAACACTGTTTTTACAACTATCAAAACATTAGTTATCAAGAAGCAAAAGGTTTTGTAAAGGCAAAGGAAAATCAAGATACTAGGTCTATAATATTACCTTCTTTTCCCAAACATTGCGAGCCACATGCACCACATAGTCATACATAAGCTCTGACTCATTAGGGACACCACCATATACACGTCGTGTGTACTCCAAATCATCCTTGGATTTTCTCACATAATCTCCCACTAGAGGTGCTTTGACTTTCACCGGTGCTTCGATCAGCTTCCACCAATTCTTCCAAATCATCATCTTTCTCATCGTCGTCATCCTCTTCATCACCCTCCTCAACACCAGACTTTTCCCCATCATCTCCCTCCTCACCTGAGTCTTCCCCATCACCATCCCCATCCCCATCCCCATCACTTTCAACTATACTCTTCCCACGATCCATATGTACATGTACATCTATATCTACATCTTCATCTAAATCTACATTAATATCATATCACCCCCACTCTGACTCTCACTCTCAACGTCACTATCACTACCACTACCACCTACATTACTCGAACTTCAGTAACCTCTTTGTGGTCCCCTCTACGCATTGATGTCGAGGTGCCCGCTCCCTGATAAGCACCAAAAACTGTAATATTAAACCCCGAGAGACATAGCATTTTGGTCGATTATGTGTTTAATAATCATATAATAATTATATTTTCATACTTTTGTAGGTTTCCGCAATTAAAATGAATATAATGATAAAACATGCATCGAAGTACGAGAATACTGGAATATTTGAAGTTTCCCACTCAACCCCCGCGTGAAGCCCAACAAAGCCCGACTAGAGCGAAGTTTTCAAAAGAACAAAACCAAAGGAGTAACAGTCCACATATAAAGAAGCGACAGAAACTTCCGGCTCAAATCGGATAAATCTAGGTGCCGACGTTGGCTAGTGAAGCCGCCATAGCGACGGCGGCGATTAACTCTCTAGAAGGACAAAAAAGTCGTAAAACGCCAAAATCGCCGCAGCCCATCGGACACACTAAGTGGATCCACTCTGCGGGCCCGTAAGGCATGACGAAGTCGAGATAGGCAAGTGGGCAAAGGATGGTTTCAATTTGGTACCACCTCGGCAAGAGAGAAGACATCGCACTAATTCAAACCAGGTGGTTTGAATTGAAATGAGCTACAAAACAAAAACTTAAAAAGCAAAAAGACAAAAAATTAAAACAGATCAAAACAAAACCCCTCAAAGTTTTGAAGAAATCAATTAGCTACCGAACAAAACTCAATTAAATGGTTCACAAGCCATCCAACCTATATATATGAGGGGGTCGCCTTCATTATTTCCCCTTCAGCATATTCATGTTTTAGCTTCCGCCTAGTTAGTTTATTTTTTCAGTACTTACATTCTGTCATTTCCATTCCAGCAGTTTAAATACTGTAAGTTATTTACCCTTAATAACAGTAATTTCTTTTCTAGTTTAATTTCTGTCCTGCATTTATTTACTTAATGTATACAGCAAGTTTTATTATTCCTTCTATGACCATGAGCTAATCCCCCTCGGGGAGGTTATTATGCCGCCGTGTAAAAACCGGATTGACTCTTTTAATATTCTAGAGTCACTACTTAGGAATTAGGCTTAGAATTGATATCCGGTCCCAAAATGATCGAGATCAGATAAATGCTCCAGAGCCAGCCTGATGCTCCAAAATGTCTCAAGCGCGACTCTCTCGGTGTCGACATGACTCTCCAATTCGGCCCAAATGTGAAATCGAGCCGTGAGTGAAATAATATACCGATATGAGATATTATTGAAACTCCTTATGTTAGTGAAATGCGACCTAGAGATGTGGGCATGCACTAGGGATCAATACTCGACGTCGTCTCCGAAAACGAGACGAATTAGAGATGTAGTGATGTGGTAATATAAACTGTTGAAAAATGATTCTCGCATGAGTATGAATAACTCTCTCCTTGTTTCTCTATTTTTATTTACCTACATATAATCGCCGTAGTAATTTACATTATTTGCATTACCGTTAATTTAATTAAAACCAACTAAAAAGAACCCTAAAAATCCTACTCACCAAAAGTTGTAATTCCAGTTGTGAACCTATCCGAGCCCTAAGGTTTGGACGATCCCTTACTCGACCTATCCTACCAAACCCACGTGAGTAAGGTAACTTGACTAAAACGTACGACTATACGGACGTTGGGCTTTGGACTTTGGACTTTGGACTTTGGACTTAGGTCTTTGGACTTCGGACTTTGGACGGTGGACCTCGGACTTAAGAAAATAAGTAACTGAAAACCAAAACGTGGAAAAATGTGTACCATATCACTCCCCTTCTTCTCTTCTTCTCTCCTAAATCTACATCACCTACATTATTAGGATCAACATCATCCGCTTTTCTATCGCCTCTACGGATTGAAGTCGATGTAATCGACCCCTAACTCTCTTTTTATCAGGCTTAGGCACATCACCGCGATCTGAAGAGGAACCGCCACCAAAACAACTTTTGCACACCCTTGAATGTAGATTTCGCTACATTATTTGATCAAGGACCCATTGCTACAAAGAAAAAAAAGTATTAGTAACTATAATAAATTTAATCAAATCTAAATCAAATTGGATAATTCGTATCATAATTTTTAACACTACTATTACATTTCCTTATTAATCTGTTTTAGTTGAAAGTCCCACTCATGATTTTTTGAGTCACTACTTGAATACAGGGCAGCCAGATGCATGCATCTGTTCCAAAACTTCGAAACTTTAACATACTAAAACTTGTTCCGTAACATTTCCAACTAAAGAATTACTTCGCAACCAAACAAATTAAATGCCATACCTGGTATACCACAAATCTGTGAACAAAAACTACCACTAAGATTATTAAAAGAAAAATTAAACCCCATTAAATTCAAACAATTTCCAATATATAATGGAATAGAACCAGATAAATTACCATGTTCAAGACAAATGAACCTAGTCTTAAAACAATGCTTGAACAATGCACCAGGTATACTTCCATAAAACTCATTTCTCGACAAATCAAATAATCGTAGATTCTAAAACTAACCAACAAACTAAGCTTCCATATATTTACCATTCCAGCGTATTCAACCAAATACATTGCCCGTAAATCGGTTCCCATACAATGTTAACATTCTTAATGACTTTAAAGACGATAAACTTGGCCAAAGTATGCCAGATAAACTAGTATTTTATAACACAATTCTTTCTACATTTCCAGCTAAATTACAATATTTTCTACATTTCGAGCTAAATTACAATTCTTTTGACATTACAAGTGCTACAAAATACAAACACTCTAAGACGGATAGTTGAATAACACAAACACTCAAATACTACAAACACTACAAACACTACAAACACTCAACTCTATTTTTAATTGATTTCAACACGTACTCAATGCAATCTACCCATAAACATTCTAAATGAAATTGAATAAAATGAATTAAAATTAATAAAATAGATAGAAAACAAATATGTAGTACAATGGGAATAACAATGACGTGTTGAGAATGGTTCGCTTTCTTAACAATGGCGTGTTGGTGAGAGATGAGAGCATAAGAGAGAAAATTTCACTTTCTTAAAAATGGCGGTTGTCCAAACTCAAATTAGATGAATTTTAGTTAAGTTTGCTTTTTAACAACAATGGCTTTTGCCCAAATTTAGTCCATGTTTTTTTTTTTGGTTTTTGGTGGGCAAGAGTGATGATACCGGGTTAGAACGGTGAGAAAATGTTGTTCCTTGCATTTTATTTGGGTAGGGATGTCCAATTTCACCTTTACCCGGAAAAAAACAAAAAAAAAAAGTTTGCTATTTCCTCCCTAACTTAGCCCGAAAAAACCCGAACCCTAACCCAATCGAATACATAGGGTCGGGTTTGGTCATACTATCTAAACCTAAATTACCATGTTTCAAGACAAATTTGAACCTAAACCCTTAAAAGAGTTAAAAAAGCCCAAACCATATCCGCACCGAACCCAACCCAAAACCCAGGTTATATAGGGTAAAAATGCCCACCAAAACCCGAACCCAACCAAATACCATAATTCCCAAAACTATATTTTCAAATTATCTATTTATCTTCAACAAACTTTTACCATTTTGCTTTCATTACTAAATACATTGCCTTCAAGAAAATTACGGTTCCCCCTACTATTCTTAACATTCCCTCCAATGACTTTAAAGAACAAGACAAACCAATCACACGCTCATGATAAAGAGATATTTTGATAACACTTATTCAGATTCACATTTCCAAAATTTGCTAAATTCCTCAAATATTTTTCTAAATTTCACCTAAATTACAAATCAAATTGGATTCACACCACCACAAAATACAAAACTCCCAAAAGCCATCAATAATTGAATAAATCAACAAACATTCAAATACCACAATCACTCGAAACAACCATCAAACTTACTGAACTTATTTCTAATTGATTTCAACACTACTTTTCAATGCAATCTTTTCAAAAACAATCCTAAATGTGTTTTGAATCTTTGAATGAATTAAAATTAATAAAATAGATCAAAAACCAATAAAAGTACATATGGGAATAATTAATTAGATGAAAAAGGGTTTTTCTTGAGATCTAATAACAAAAAACGGCGTTCCCGATGAAGAGAGCATAAGATTTTTTTATTTCATATAAAATTCGGGTTTTCTAAACTCAAATTAGATGAGAGCAAGAGAGGAAATAGTTTGTGGTTTTTGGTCACAATGGCCAACAAATACCAAACTCGAAATGTTTTTTTTGGTTTTTGGTGGGCAAGAGGATGAATACCGGGTTAAAACCCGAAAATCGGGTTGGGCCGGGTCATGCATTTTGGACATCCCTAGGTGCGGGGTATTGTTTTGGAATTGGTTGTTGGGGTTGGGCTGGCCCAATCTAATTCGTTAATTCGGTGGGCGTATGATACTTAATAATAACGAAAAATAATACAGGACCCACTGCCACCCGTACACAATAGATAATAAAGGTATAAACGTGACGGTTGACACCGAATCTATTTAAGAACAAAGAAACATACCGGCACAACAAGTGCCATCTACAATCTGAGAAGGGAAAAAACACCAGCCGAGATCTAGAGAGAAACAATCTGAGAATGGGTCTGCAGGTATCCTCCTCCTTATTACTTGTTCAACTGAAGATTTCTTTGATTATATTATGTTCAATGAGTTTTTAAGTTTTATCTTATGTACTGCTCCTATTTGAACGTAGATTTATAAATCTTTATCTGCTTTTGTTCAGTGTGATTTATTTTTATATTCCTCTAGATCTGATGATTGTTTACGTTGAACATGCAAAAACCGTAAACAATTAGATTTTTTTTTTTTTCCTCTCTAATCTTATTTTGGTAATCTGGCCAAATTTGTTTCTTACTTTTGAGCGCAATTTTGCCAAATTTAGTAAAAAGAAACAAATTTTAAAAAATCTGTATTGGCATAAGAAATCGACAAATCACAGGTCACTTTCAAGCTGATTAGTAAACTTATTTTGACTTGCTAACCAAACTTGTAGAGTGCTAGGTGCTGATGTACAAACTCCGGTTTCAGGATTCAATTAAGACTCTGTAGTTGTTACAAATAGGAAACTTCGAGAACTTTCTTTCCTTTTTAAATTTAGCGATATAACAACTAACAACCCGTACTTTTAATCTAAACCGCCGATCTTATATTCCCTTGTAATCTTATATGTAGAAAAATTGGAAGAAGAATGGATTTTTTGGTTAGACGTGTGGAATTAGCTAAGCATTTTATTTGAACAAACGTAGAACCAGAGCTGATGGTTTTGTGCCTATTTCCGGTTCTTTGGGAATATAGAGGAGCCCCCTCAAAAATTTAATCTCTTTAAATTTGTTCCTCTTGGAAATTTCCATATTCGTTAATCCTTAAAATCCTTGTCTTTAGAAAAAGATGGTGTGTGTGTTTGCGGGGTGAGGGGGGGCTTTTTGTCCTTTTCAAGAAAGGAGACATAATGATTGGGGAAGTCTTGATGTTCCACATTGGACAAGTGGGAGATGTTAATAAACCATAGGTGGACTACCCAAGTCAAATACTCTAGGAGTTGATCATCGTATCTAGATATGGTTTGTGTTTGACTGATAAGTCTTAATCACAACAAATACATCTCTAACGAGTTTGATAGAAGCACAACTATATACTTTGTCTTTGCATAAAAAGGACATTAATATTTCGAGAAACCCTACCTGAAACGTGAGCGACTTCTATTCCTTTTCTCTCCACCTTTTCCTCTTTCATAAACCTGCCTTCATGTAATCTAAATTATGAAGAACAAACTCTATTAGTCTAGTAGCTTTGGAGACAACAACATGAATGCAATTTTTGTGAAAGCTTACTATTCCACTGAGATATTCAACTTAGACACATAAGTTTTGTGTTTTTAATTTACATTGATATTGGAGCTATCTAGGTTAAGTTAACTGTCTTTAACCCATGCATTGATAAATACTTATTTGTTTGAGTGTTCTCTTCGAAAATAATTAATGAACACTGCGATTTTTCGTTCTTCATATGTTGTTTCAATAGTGTTTGTTATGATGTTTTTGAAAAACCACACCATATGAATCTCAAAAAATAAGTTTTTATCAATGCATTGCTTAAAGGCAATTAAACTTACCTAGGCAACTTTGATACCAATATAAAACAAAGCATAAAATTTACATCTAGAGTTAATATCCCTGAGAACAAGTTTCTTCTAAAGAACGAAAACCGCCTTCACGTTGTCGTCCCCAAAGCTATTAGAGCGATGGAGTTCGTGCTTCACACTTTAGATCTCTTCAGAGGGTTTACCAAAGCTATTAGAATAATAGAGTTTGTTATTTACACTTCTTTTATACAATCACAAGATCATAGTTGAGTTTCGTTAGCTTTTTACCTAAGATGTGTTTTGTTTGATTGAGACCTACCAATCAAACACAGACCATATTATCTAGGTATGATGATCAAATACTCCTTAAGTATGTGACATGGGTTGGCCACTTATGGACGTCCCATTTAAAATAATTTTATAACCGACTTTTAGAGGGAAGGGGGGGCATTGTGGATTGTTTAACAATTAAAGAGGTGGTTCCTTGAAATTTCTTTTGTTTACCATATTATAGTCCCATTTTCATGCCACAAATGGCATTTGGCGATCTCGTTATGGTTATCTGTGTTGATTTATTTTGAATGTGTATCTTGTGAAGTTGTATTATCTAACATAATGCTAAACTTTTCTTATGAGATTTGGCTCGAATTAGAAGAATATTAAACTTTTAGGTTCAAGATTTTGTTCTAGGGAGTGAGCATATCTATTTGAACGGATATCTGGTTTTTCTGTGAAGGTCTTTTTTGTGCAAAGGAATCTGTAATGTCAATGCACCCACCTCAACTCAAAGAAAATCTCCTTTGAAAGAGTACGACACATTGCACACTTAATGATTTTATCTTGTCTAAGCACAAAAGAAAACCGTTCATGTATGAAAGCACCTAATTTCAGAAACTGTAGACATTCTTGTAGTTGTTGCCTTGTTTGTGACATACATGAAATCAACAACAGAAATAGCCTTATTCAGATGTATGTGGAAGGATTATCCCGAAGTTTTTGAAAAATTGTTAGGGGCAGGTTGAAAGAAACATGTTCCTCCATATAGGTTTTACCTTAAGCTTTGTCATTTGGACAACACAAGTGTACTTATATCTCATCTTAACACTGCAGTGTACTTATATCTTGTCTTAATGCCGCAGAGGCTCCGACCATGGTTGCCTTTCATTGATCTCTACTTTCACATGAATGTAGCCTTTTTATTTACGTATTAAACAGTTAAGTAATCATTAGATTTGGTTATAGATCAGTTTGAACTTCTTGTCTACTGGCCTGATAATGCCGAAGACTTGTCAGCCAAACTCGTAAATTTGCTGATTAGGACTAAGTTTGAGCGATCTTACCTGTTTTGTGGTTCCATTGTGTGTTTTACTAAATATAAGGTTCAAGCTTGGTAACATCAAAAGTAATAGGGACGCCTAGTAGTGATAAAGGAACAATTTGGTGCAAGGAAGCATCTGCACACGGAAAAGATGAAAACCATGGGATATGTTTTTTGACAAATAAAATACCAAGATATATTGTTCGTTGAAGATACTACTAAAAGCTTGTAGACTTCTCAAATGATTCGTGAGGAACATGGTGTGGACAAAGACAACATTGATTCAGGGTTTCAATACTGCTTTAAGGTAAACAGTTAATACAGGTGTATCTCAAATGATACGGGCTAAGGCGCTAGTTACTTGCAGAGAAACTAAATGCTAGATCTATAGATGCCATCACTAGCCTCTCTGTTGCATGTTCAAAATCCCTGTAAAGCTTCACCTCAGCCATGCTGAGTCATGCTGATTTTCCAAAGATTTTTCTGTGAATCTTTTAGCAGTTTTCTCTATTAAGCAATGCTAGTATTGTTGATTTCATATAATATTTTCTCTTAGTTTTTTTGTTTATTAGTCATTGATAAGCATTTTGGAAGAACGTTCTCACTTTGTCTTTTCTGTAGTAGACTAACGAATGATGAATAAAGATTTTTACTTTTTCAGGCAATTTGTTGTCACTACTTAATATTATATCATTTTTTCCTTGTATGTTTGGTTTTGGAACTAGGAAGTTCCCTTCCCTCGTACTAGAGACTAATGTATGGAGTAGCTTGAAGAAACTCTTAAGTAATATCAAGTTCTTTAAGTGTTTTTGCAAACTCTGTCTTCTCGTTTTTGTAGGAGGATTTTGATGAGCATGCTGAGAAAGCCAAGAGCTTGCCTGAATCGACTACCAATGAGAGCAAGCTTATCCTATATGGACTCTTTAAACAAGCAACTGTTGGACCAGTGAACACCAGTATGTTTTTAATCCATAACCATATATTAATTATCAATTTGAATTATTTGTCTTCCTGACTGAAGTTTGAAGCTGTTAGCACATGGTTCTTGTATTAATAGTTTTCCTTAGAAGCTGGTTATAATTTTGTTGTGCCAGGGGATCACTTCTCTCAATTTTTTGATTGTTTTCTCTTGCAGGCCGACCGGGGATTTTCAATATGAGGGACAGAGCAAAGTGGGATGCTTGGAAGGCAGTTGAAGGTTCAAGTCAAAACATCAATGTTGCTTGTCTGTTTTTATTTCTGGATGGCTGTGTTTATTTGTTCGCTGAAACACGTTTCTGTTTGCAGGAAAATCCAAGGAGGAAGCAATGAATGACTATATCACTAAAGTGAAGCAGTTACTGGAAGAAGCAGGTGCCTCTGCTTGATATCTCTTTTCCCTTGTTCTTTAAGTTGAAATTTTAAAAATTTATGTCATACTTGTGGCTGAAAATTTTAGGGTGAGTACTAGCACCTGTACTTTCATAATGTGGTGGATGTTTGCCTGGTATGCACTTTCTTAATATTGCTGAATGATGATGTTTCAATCAGTATATTGGATATGGAATTGACTGAATGGTGAATGGTCTTCATTGTATATCATTGCATCGTGCCTTTTGTTTGGAATATAATTTGAAACGGGATATACCTCAGGTACGCCAAATGCATCTGTATACCCAATTTGATTAGAGTAAGGTTATTTCCAGGCTTCCAATGTTCCTTTTTAACATGAAAGGATTACCACTTTTCGATCGATGAAATTGACTGCTAGACGACTGGAAGGACCTCTAAACCACGGATGCACCTACCAATGGGCTATTGACATTTATAAACATTTGAATCCCCTCCCCCCCGTTACTTTATTTTTCTGTAATTTGCAGTTAATCCTTTGAAAAAGGGTTGCGTGGGAGCGTGATTTGTGGTGACGATGAGCTGAACTCGATCAGAGTCGAGCCTTAGTTTAGTTATATAAACGAATCCGCTCATATTGCAATACGAGGTAAGAAGCTAGCAGAGTTTGACTAGCTTAGTTAATTTGACATTGGAGATTGATTCTTTATATCGTAGGGGCACTAGGGCGCACCCGAGCTGTAGTATGTTCGTGCTTGCGCATTCTTAAAGCTTGCCTCATGGTGCTTGAGAAAGTGAGCATCCAAAATGAGCTCGAGCAAAGTTGCTCTGGGCTCATTTACCAACCCCCTACGAGTCAGGGCCGAGCCCAATCCTAAAATATTTTCAGTGTATTGGATCTGGTCATCGGGCTATAGTACAAACTTAAACCCAATATCCAACAGCATTTAGCATCTTTGCCCTGGCCGGGCCTAACTGGGTAAGGGCCTAGATGGCCAAGGGGCCAGAATGTTTTTCTCCCTTTTCATTAGATTTCCTTTTTCCCATGTTTCCTAGTGAATTTATCGTACTTGTAATTCACTTCAGACCTTCAGTTAATTTTTTAGTATCTACACACTTAAATTAGCAATTAGGCTAAGTAATGCTTCAGTGTGCTAATAAAGCGGATCTACAATTAATTTGAAAATACAGATGGAAAAGAATCCGTTAAGTTCACCATATGTCTAAAAGTTTTATCCAAATTCCGACAATTTCAGCAGGAAAATAGTGTACCTGAGTTATGTTCATGTCAAGCGCACCAGCTCGCTTTCTCACTCACTAGTAATTGAACAAGTAATTTAGGGTGTGTTTGTTTAGTGGCAAATCTGTAGTGGGAAAATATTAGATTTGCCAGCATTTTCCCACTAGAGTTTTGCCAGGCTAATTTGTAGTGGGAAAATTTCAGTTTGCCAGTGTTTGTTTGCAAAAATTTCTAGTGGGAAAATATGGGATTTGCCAGTTTTGCCAGTGTTTGTTTACATGGTTTTTTTTCTTATGGCAAATAATTTTTCAACTTTTTGGAAATATATATTTTTTTGTTTTCAAACTCAATAGTCTAAAAAACTAAAAATAAAATACAAAATAAAGATAATTAAAACAATACAACTCAACATTAATAGTAATAGTGTCTTTGAAACAACCATAAAATAAAGTCAAAGTGCAATACCCTTTAACAACCATTGTTATCCAAACACATATAAAATGTCATTGTGCCTTGGATAAATTTTATTTCTATACTTTCTCATACTGATCACGTGCTATGGCTTTGATCCCAAACCTCGTTTATAGCTATGATCTTTTGTTCTTCATAACTCCATTCAAACCCCCTGCATTGTTACACTAGCAATATCGCGTGCTATCCATTGTAAAGTCTTCACTCGCTGAGTTACATGACTAATAGTCAAGTCGATACCAAATGTAAATGTGTTTTGGAGTGTTTCTCTTGCACGCTCTTTTGATATTGGAAGAAATCCGTTCTCATTCTTATGACCTAGAAATAGCTCGTTATGGAATATACCGATAAGAACATTGTCCATCTCAGTTGTCCATCGCATTGCCATATCTAATTAATAAGCATGCAAATTTAGTTAATATACTTAAAACAATGACAAGTTAAGAAAGTGCATTAGGATAATTAGTAAAACAAACTTGGTCCAAATGTCGTTACAACCACATAAACATAAATTTAATTAGAAGATTCCACAGACATATCAGATTAGTACAACTACAAGACGAATAGTAATTTGATCATTACAGCAATTAAAATAGCTAAAAACACCATGACCAAGTAGCGGATGTAGACCCAATTGTCGCGTTGCTCAGCTACATGACCTCTCATATTTTCTATGTGAGGTGCATATGAAACTTCTATGTGAGGTGCATGCGGAACGTGAGAAGCTAGCACTTGGGGAGGTAGTGAATTTGTCAAATTGGTCTCTTCGATGGGTGCATATGGAACTTCTATATGAGGTGCATGTGGAACGTGAGAAGCTAGCACTTGGGGAGGTCGGTGTGCACCTACTTAATAATGGATTCAAGACCTCTTACTGAAGGTGTGAGTGACCAATCTATGTTCAAATCTTCTATGGACTTACATCCATAGTAATCTGCGTTACTATGACCATTCACCTGGGCTTTACAGTCATCCCAATTTGTGTACACTCCGCGATTCTTTCCCTCGAGTACTACGTAACACATAGGTTTTCCCATATTCCTGTCATCATATTAGAAAATGGCCATAGAACATACAATTATTTTTACGACATACAAAATGGCCATAAAACATACAATTAATTTTACAACATACAAAATGGCCATAGAAAACAATTATATATATATATATAATAATGCAGGCCACATGCATAGGCAGCAACAATTATATATCTACACACTTAAGTTCAAGTGTATTTATTTCTAAGTTGCATTAATGACTTTTATTTGTGCTCTATCTATCAGCCAATGTTTTCCTTTAACTTTTGTCCATTAAACACCACACACACTGCAACACACACCACACACACACACATGCACACAGCAGCTCACTTAAAAAAAAAAAAAAAAAAAACCACATACATATCCATTTTTTATTAGCGTAATCAATTAACTCGACTTGGAAATCTTTTTAAGTAATAGATCACACTTTTACTACATATCTAAATTGTTCCTACATTTCCCGATGAGCTAACATTTTACAACTTGCTACTCATGAGGCCCTTCTTTGTGACATCTAAATAAGGAAATGAATGCTAATTCATAACGTTATTAGCATGGGTTGTAAATAAGGTAGGAGGCAACACATCGATGGAACCTTAAGACGGGTTTAAATCTGATTCTGAACATTGGTTAAATTTGATGTTTTCAATTTTGTGCTATGCACAAGAAGCTGCATGATTGGAGTTTGGGCTGTTTGGCCAATCAGTATATGGGTGCCGAAATTTATAACTTTACAGCAGAAGCAGTAGGCCCAAATTTAGCCGACTCCTGAATATAGTACTTTCCCAAAGGCCAAAACAACAGTTAAATTGTACCGTCCTAATAACTCTCATTTCCTCATCATTTACCTCCAAAAATTCCAAAAGTCAACAAAAACCGAACCAAAGCCACACTCTCTCTCTCTCTCTCCCTTCTGCAAATCTCTATGGGGTGCACACAATCAAAAATCGAAAACGATGAAGCAGTAACAAGATGCAAAGAAAGAAAACAATTCATGAAAGAAGCAGTAAGTGCACGCAATCATTTTGCAAGCAGTCACTCAGCATACACTGTGTCACTTAAAAACACCGGGGCAGCTCTTAATTGAAATGGCGGTTGTCTGACAAGCTTCAAAATCTTTTTGCTTTGTACATCTTTGCATCTCTTTTTCTACTTGAAAACATTCAAAACCCTCCAGATATCAATCTTACATTACTATTAGGGGTCTATAGAAACACCTGGGATGTACTCGTACTCTGAAAGCAGCACCACCTGCAACACACCACACACTGCAACACACACGTACACAACAGCACCACCTACAACACACCACACACACACAGCAGCACCACCTGCAACACACCACACACACACTGCAACACACACGCACACAGCAGCACCACACTCTGCACACAGCACACTCAACACTCAACACTGTGCATTCTGCACTCTGCACACAGCCACAACTGCACACTCTGCACACAGCACTCTGCAGTCTCAACAATCAGCACTCTGCACACAGCCACCACCACAGCACACAACACACTCTGCACTCAACACTCTGCACTCAGCACACAGCACACAGCACACTCTGCACACAGCCACCACCACTGCCACCACAACACACTGTGCACTCAACACTGTGCACTCAGCACACTCAACACTCAACACTCAGCCACCACCGCCAGCACCAGCAGCAATTGACAACTACTAAACTGACACGCCAAATTCAAGTGAAATAAAGTAGTTGTTGAAAACAAGAACTAGAAACAAAATCCATAAATGTAAAGCTGCAAAATAAGAGAAAGTGCCAAAATAGATGTCATATATAATCATACCACTAAGTAGTAAGGAGAATTAAATCCAATAATCCAACACTTGTACCTCAATACAAAATATCCAGCTAAACTCACACTTGGCCTTACAAATCAAATAGATGCATGTAGGTCATAAATAAAAACTTATTAAAGTTGCAACTTGCCAACATAAAACCTTAGAAACATCTTCTGCTCAAAGACCTGCTTGGTGTAGCTTCCTAAACAACCAAGCAGCCTTGATATCCTCTTCAAGGCCCAAGAATACCTCCATTAGTGGCAAATCAACTGCCAGCAAGTCAAGTGACCTTAGGTAAAGTTCCGGATTCATATCCGGAAGAGAATGCAAAGCATCCTTCAACAATTCTATTGGCTTTGGGACAACTACTATTGGTACAGGTTCTGGTGGTTTCAAGGCCTTGACTAATTCAACTACCGCATCAGTGAACACCTTAAACGAAGGGGGTTCGGGTATATCCTCAAAGAACCGAGACTTCCTATATTTCTTGGCAGTAGGTGTAGAGGTATTCTGAGCATTCTCAGTTTGAGAAGTAGCAGCACCATCAGCTTCGCTCTCAGCAACTTCGGGTGCATCACCCCCACCTCCTTGGGTTTCCTCAATATTATCTAAACAAGTTATAGAAACATAAAGTTAATTTCATAACAAGTTAGATGCACAAAAATCAACTCTATTTACTTCAAAATCAGCTAACCTCCCGAATCTGTTTCCATATCATCGAACCCAGTATTACCCCCTTCTCCAGTTGCATGGTCATTCCCAAAAAGAATACAACATTCATCATAGAAGGGAAACATCTTCTGCTTAGGACTACTTGCCCCAGGATGAGCCTATATCCCACAATATATCAATCAATATGACACCCCAAAAATTTACAAAGAAAATATATATAGAATATTTTTTTACCTTTATGTAACTCTCCCATGCATTATCATCCGCATCAATTCTCTTGGTCTCTTTGTTGAAAGCTAAACCAAACCCACTAGCATCGACTGCATGTTTGGCAACTAACCAAGCAGCCTTCATTGTTTTCAACCTTGATCTTACATTGTCAGATACAAGATTCATGCCAAGTCGTGAATTGATTTCATCAGCAGTACGCTTCAAGCTTTCTTTCCTCCACCCATTATCAGCCCTCCTGCCCCCATTAGCTAACTCCTCTAACAATACCTCTACCAAAATGGTTTCCATGTTAGGAAACCATCTAATTTGGGATGATCTCTTCCGTTTTCTATTGCTAACACCATTCAAGGGAGTACTCACACCACCTACCATACTTAGTTTGAAGCAATGAACCAACGATGAACATAGCAAACAAACATATCAAATAGCAAATAAACATAACCAATAAACAATATTACATATCAATCAAAGTACAAAGCCGTAGAAGAAGGCCGAGACAATAAAATATTATAAGTAGTTAAACCATTATCCAATAAAACAAGAACACCATAATAAAGTCATAATGTCTATTACAAAAACACCCTACTAAAATCATAATGTTTATTACACAATCTCAACCACGATTACTCCACATCGTTATCTTCCCACATTGCAATTGACAACTCATCCCTAAAATTAGTCCACCTAGTGGTTGGTTGCATATCAATATTCATATTTGGATCATTAAGAGTGTTGTCATCCTCTTCCTCCTCATCATCGAGCTCCTCATCACTCAAAGTACTCGCTAGGATCTTCTTCTCGCGAAAAATTGTGCAATGCACAACATGCAAGGATTACCTTTGTGTGTGTGGGGGTCGTGGAAAGGATGGATGCCTTAGATAAGCAAATCGCTTCTTCAAGATACCGATTGTCCTTTCAACAACGGTTAAAGAACGAATGATGAAAGTTATATTGTTCTTTATGATTTTCGGGTTGAACTTCACCTATCTCTCTAAGATGATACCGCGACACCCACGGTAAAGGCGTGAAAACCCCGGCACTAAAGCGAACCCAAAGATCCAAGATAGTACTTACCATTTGGAATAGTAAGTTTATGCCCGGACGAGACACGCACTCTTAATAACCTTCCATCGCGCAGGCGGGATCCCTCCCACCCTCGCAAGCACGTATGTGAATCTCATGTCAAATGTGCAAGCTACCAACACATTTTGGGTGACTTGACCTTTCCTATTACGATACCTAGCCTGTTGCGCCAATGGCAAATTAATTTGAAAGTGTGTACCATCAACCGCACCCACCGCATCCTAACATAAAAAAACTTGATTAATATTGACTAAACTACCAAACGATGATCCTAACAAATTTTCCAAAAGTTGACTCACCTTAAAATAGCAATGCCAATGATGCGTGTTGGAACACTCGCGAGGAGAGTTCTCAGCGGTAGCATTTGTTACTAACTCTCTGAATAGACGAAGAATTGCAGCCAACACAACATGGAAATAACGGTGTACTGTTTCTCCCGAACGGAAGAATTGAAATGTTTCATTCGATTAAGCATATCATGCCCAACATTAAAGAAATAGGGCCACTTGCTCTTCCACCGTAACATGTCCGCTATTGGCTAGGCCATGACCACGCAAACGATTGCTGTCGACAAAACAACGATCCGTCTCATCCTCAACTGCTCATGGCGAAATCGGTCGATGGTTGTATACATCCTACGCAAAACAATTCTCCGCGACTTGATCATAATTGATGCGAGGAGCTCTAGTAAGAGTTGGTGGAGCCCCACGCCCTAGGCCTATACCTCCCCATATACCTTCTCCTATACCACCATGTCATCATCATATGGGCACCCATAATTATAATTAGAAATGCCACTAACCTACGCCACTCACGTTAGGTCATCATTCTACAATACCTCAAAAATAAAAATTAATAAGGTATACAAATTATTAATTGTGTGTCCAATATCCACATATACAAAATCATATATCAATGTTCTTAAAGTTATATAGATTTCACAAGATGATCTATGAAAATATTTGGCATGATTATTAACAATTAAAGACATTTAATTTCAAAGACACTCAAAGACCTCCACTAGCACACACAAACAAATTCAAAATAATTTCAAAAGAGATAGAAGTAACGAGTTCATAATGAACACAAATCCCAAAACACAAGAGACAGAGTTCATAAGTTCATAAGTTCATAAGTTCATAACACGGTACCATCAACTTGCACCCAAGATAGTAATATCTAAAATAAATTAGCACAAATAAGTTTTATTTTCAAAACATGACCACCCCAAGATAGACCAAAGCCTCACAACCCCCGCTTTGGTCAAGTGTCCCATCTTTCTTCATTATTTTTAACTTTGATCGGACATTGGCAGATACAAGAGTCATATTTAGTCGTCGATTTATTTCATTAGCAATTCGATTCAAGCTCGCTGTCGTCCACCCATTAATGGCAATATAACTGTTCCTTCTCCCACTAGAAGCCTCCTCCAACAACACCTCAATCAAGATCGCTTCCATATTGGCATTCCATGTAACTCGGGAATTACCACGCATTGAATTAACACCACCACTTGCCATACCTAGTTTAAAACAAATAATATTCGAGGCATTTATGCGGTGAATGACACATAAAACCCTCTAAAACAAATCTAATATTCGAGGCATTTGTGTTCTTAATATTTGGTAATTTTCATGCATAATTGAACTAAAAATCTAATTTTCATGCATTACAGTGGCATAGGAAAGGCATGCTTGAAAAGGTAATGGACCCTCATCAGATATGAAGGTATAAACTCGGGGTCGCTAAAGAAGTTTGTTGAAGCGGCTGAAAAGTGTTTGGCGGATTATGGTGTTGATAGGCCATCAATGGGAGATGTATTGTGGAATAAAATCGAATACAAATACAAATACCCAAAACAGTTCATAACAGTTACCAAAACAAATGTAAATACAAATACCCAAGTTCATAATTTCAACTATCGAGCCTTAAAATCGAATAAAAACCAACATATCTAAAGCAACATAATTAATTGCAAGATTTATAAACATAGGCCCTATAAGTTAAACCCTCCACGACATCGAAAACTTTGAATCATAAGCATTCTTATCTACTAACAATAACTGAACGGTACTCAAAATTATAATAACAATAAAAAAAAGTAAACATACCATTTGATGATCAACTAAAGCATACTCAATCATCATCCAATCAGTAAAGTCAAACTAAAATATCCGTTAGGAAATAAATAAACTAAAATATAACGCAATGATCAACTAGGTTTTTTATATTTAGTTTTATTAAATGCAATGATCAACTATAAAAGTGTGTTTGAGATGATTGAGAAGGAAGATGTTGTGTTCAAAGTTTATATTTCCTTTCAATCGGCATGTGATAGTGTTTCTAATTCAGAATTTATTTTCACCTGGCGATGTTGAGATGATTGAGAATGTAATTTGGACCAATGACAAGATACTTTCAAGCTTAATGATTCTAGTTATAGCTAGTTTGGGAAATGACTCAAATGAGCCATTACTAACAACAATGATAACAGAGCCATAAATGACAGTTAAGTTTCAGAGCACGTTATATTGAATTACTGATTACATCTTGAATGTGTATAATATATACTCTGACAAAGTAGAATATTTTCTTAGAATATATGTTGCGGGTTAGTCATATTTGTAAAGAGTTAAAACTAACTGTTGTAATAAGTACACTCGGTAGTTATCATAAGTCGTAAGGGAGGCAACATGTATTCGCTAAATAGTCCGACACACTCTCAAGCTGAAGGGTTAGACGTTGGAACCACTGACAGGCTTGCTTTGTGTATGAATGGATCAAGAAACTTTGAAGTTTTTGATCAAGAAACCTTTCAGTGTAACATAGTATACTGAACTCCACTTTTCATAAAACTAAAAACATAGTACACTGAACTCCACACATTCCTAGATTCCTAGCAATGTTTATATGCCAAGCTGTGTTGGATACTAGCCAGAGCAAACTGAAAGTAAAAGTTACAACCAAAACACTTGTTCTTCCTGATCGGTCAAGTCAAAAAATTTCAGTTCATACACTTGTTTTTCTTAAATATTTAGCCAACTCTACAATGATTCACACAACAGCCCAACAGTCCAACATAGTTCTAAAAAAAAACCAACATATCTAAAGCAATCAAATTTGTACCTGACGCAATTTCTTCAATCTTCTTCAATTTCTGAAGTTACCAATAAAAAAAACGCAGAGAGAAACGTAAAATTTTAATGAAGGAGAGATAGAGAGATGAAGAGAGAAGTGAGAGAGGAGAGATGAAGAGAGAGAGATGAGAGGAGAGCGACAAATTACCTTTTGAGTTCGAGCTTGAGAGATGGAGAGCGAAGTGTTCAACCGCGGAAAGAGAAAGAGGAGAGATGGTGGCAAATTTTTATTGCCCTAGTGGAAAAATAAGGGGTGGCAAAAGAGTTTAGGGGGGAGCTGGATTCTATTTTCCCACTTCTAGTGGGAAAATTTCATTTGCCGGCAAATAACAAATAGTGTTTGCCACTACCCTTAAATGCAGCCAAACACTGGCAAATAGTGCATCTAGTGGGAAAATTTTATTTGCCACCCCCATTTGCCACTAAACAAACACACCCTTAACGGTCGTGCAAGAAGTCACGTGTTCGTTCAGTTCTGCAAACGCTGTTTCTATTTTAGGAAGAGACAAGACAAAACAGGCTGCCAGAGTGCTAGCAGGACAACATAAAGAACCATTTACAGTTTACGTAGAACTACAGTTTTCGTACATATAACAGAACTCACGATCAGAATAATTACTGTAAACGCATATAACCCTCCTCCCCCCCGGGGCCCTTGCCAAGATTGTTGAACTTCGTAGATGAACTTTAAAGACATGAGCATACAGAAATAGACAAAAACATGGCAGTGCAGTCCTTATCAGTAGAGGCAGATCCACCTATCTGATTCTAGAGATACACATGTGACTTCGAATACAATAATTTCAATTTTTTCCATGTTCTGGAAAAGGCAACTTTGACGTTTTAAGCAATAATAGTACTGAAGGTGGAAAGCCAATCAAATCATCAAGGTCCCCTACGGCCCTACCCCTTCCTAACCTGACGTAAAAGGATGATGCCTCTTAGCAGTCACTTCAACCACAAATGTATCTGAAGTCCTGAACTATCTCTAGTTCGGTTGGCCCCACAAGGAGGGCATAAACGGTAAACCTACTATAATTTGTGGTTAGCCAGCACGTGCAACCAACAGATCACACATCAATATTCAGGAACAGCTTGCACTCTTTCCACAAGATTAATTCAAACGCTAAAGGGATATCCATATTCGCAAAGGTCTGCGTAGTTGGAAGATGTCGTGGCAAACACTCGCTACCGAAGAGACAGCCTCTGTGGGTTCTTTAGAATGGCCACCTGCTTCAAAACATTTTCCCCAAATTAGATCAGGATGTACACCGACTTCCTTTACCTGTAGCAAGCACTGACAGCCGAACAAAATGAATCTAAGAGTCAAACACTGACGGCGGATCAAGAGCAGTGAACAAAGTCCATTCCATGAAATCAGTACTTGTTGCATCTGCATTGAACTAGTGGGGGAGGTACCAAAACAGATGTGCTGGATAAGCACTGGTTAGGAGTTAGGACAGACAGGAGATTACCGAACGAAAGGATATCTAGACATGTAATATTCCCTTACGCGTGAAGCTCCATCCATAGCAAGAATGCCTTCAAGATCGCCCATAATTCTAGCTAGCCAAACTTCCAAATTTCTCTGGATTTCTTTCAAGTTGTTTCTAATAGAATCCATGGACCTTCTTGTGGTAAGTTTTCCATGGCTCCCAAGTTCATTGCTAAAATTGCTCTTTGCAGTTTCAGTTTGTAATTTCATTAACTTTTGTCCAGTCTCAATTGCACGCTGTTGAAGACGATATGCTTCGATTAAGAACTCTGTTTGACGTCGGGTTCGACACTCTGAGTTAAGAGTTGGGTCAGAAGGATCGTTCACCCGCTGTGAAATGAGAGAAGAGACAGCGAAAAGTTAGTTACCATCCAGCATCCAATTATAACACACCATGAAAACAATGAAAAACTAATAAATAACAGGTTGACTGTGAGATTGCAAACATATGACTTTTTTATGTTTAACGTCACATCTTCCCATTGCAGAGTAAATCACTGAGAAGTTGGCATTTCATTATTAGCAAGAGATTAGATGAAAGCGTGATCACATCACTGGGCTACTAATTGGGGTCAAGGTCAAAATTCAAGCGAACCAAAATAAAATAGAGAAGATAGTTAAGCATGGGACATGATATGCGGTTGAAAAAATAGCGGGCATGTTATAGGAAATAACTTTTATAGTTAAAACAGATCCCCCACAAGATACGGTTTGCTTCAACTTTAGCTTTGGTCAGCGCAAAAATTGCAGGCTGAAATAGCTTTATGATACCCAAGAGCAAATTCTGGCATCACTTCCAAATGCATATCCCCATACACCAGACATCCCTTCGATGGGTTATCTGAAATGCTTTTCATCAACTATTGGAAGATTATGCGATCAAACAGTATAGAGAACGGCACATAAATTATAACAATGCAAAATCTGATTTCATTCTTAAACACAAATAGAATAAAATTTTAGTGGCCGCTAAAATGTGGGAACAGTTTGACTACATCTTATTGCTTTTAAGTTTTAACGCAAGGGCCCTTCACCGGGATATTGAAACAGAAGATTATATGTATATCCCTATCTTTAATTCCTTGGCATGCAATGATATAGGTTTTAACAGGTCCTTAACAGGACTTGTATCCTTGACAATGTGGAACAGGAACAATGAAGTCTTCAAAAATTTGTAATGTATAACCACAGTAAATGGCTGATAAGCTGGAAGTTGCAAAAATAGAACACTGATATCATTGATATTAATGGTTAGTATCAACGGAGAAGCTTAATAGAAGAGTCGTACAATTTTTCTTTAACCATATTTTCAAAATCTAGCAGTAGTCAGCACTTCCAAACAAAAGTTAGTCTCAGTAGTGGTTACAGATAACATAATCTACTGAGTTATAAGTGGATACCATGTTTTATGAGTTAGCTTACTAAGTCAACCTATGCAGCATAGCTAAATTTAATATTGACAATACTTTCCTTCTTTAGCCACATAATTATATAGGAGGCACAAAAAAATAGGTTTTACATGGCTTACCATTTTTCCGCATAGGTCATCAATCTTTATTGCAAGCGCTTGATACCGCTTGGCTTGCTTCCTCAACAAAGATGGAATCTTTGAGAGTTCACCTTTATCAATCTTTTCCAAATTTAGTAATTCTTGCTCAAGTAATTTCAATTTGGAGGGAACTCCTGTTGATTCACCATCTAGCTTCCAAGGGGACTCTCTTCTGAATAAAAAACACTTTCCATTTTCATGTAATTTTGAGAGCAGTCAAGAAATTTTACTTTCGAAGGTATATAAGCAACAGCTGTATGAATTACCTTGCTACAAAATGTTTTGCCTGATACGATGACACTACAGAATCACACCGTTCATCCTGCTACAACAGATGCATTAATAATGTCTAGTTCAGTGGTTTGACTATTTACAGATCTTTGCAATACCTTAAAATGATAAAAAGGTTAAGCAACAAATAGAAATATTCAAGAACCTTACTTAAGTATCTCAAAAGGATGTTAAACTGATAGCCTAGATTTTTTAATGCATCACATTTGGTATGAGTAGAACGAATTACAATTTGTAACCTTTCTATTAATAAAATGAAAGCATATACCTCAATTATGTACCTACAAAATTACACTTCCTATAACTAATTAAATGATTACATATAAGATTCCTTTATACGAATAACAATAAAAAAGAAGGATTCACTATTTAAGCTCTTCTGATGGGTGTTCTTCAATAAAACACAGAGGGGAGTGGTTTGTATTCATTACCATATCGTTTGGAGAAAGCTGAAAGGAGTATATCATAACTCATAAGCTGGTAATGTAATCAAGCTATGCTTCTGAGTTTCAACTCAAAGAACTTAGCATTAATGTACTGAATTACTCTTCATAGACCAACTCCAATGGTCCCTTAAACACACAAAAAAGTACAATCAAGGTCCAACTGTTCCCCACATTTCTACCCTGTATGAATTTCACAAAAAATTTAATATTTCCTCTTATATATTCAGCTGGTTTGGCACAGGGCTCAGGCACCATTGCCATTGGCATCTAATACTGGACGTCATTCCTAGTGGTGTCCAATCATTCCTTCTTATTTTTATCTTTGTATAAAAAATACCAGCTTCAGACGCGACTCTTGACTTTCTTGTTGCTTTATTGAGCAAAAGAACTTGGGCACCACTGGAAGTTGCGTCTCACTCCACAAATTGGGGTTCCCTCTATTCTTATCTCCTATTTTTTGATACATAAGCAGGAGGATCTTACGAATAACACTAGAGTTGGACTTAGAAAGAATTTATTCTGTGAAAGTATAATTAAGGCTCTGGATGGTATCCCATACAGCTTTGGCAACATTTGTCGGTCACAACAGATGTTTATATTCTTTTGGTAGTCGCCCCCAATGCCAAAATCTCTAACAAAGAAGATTTTGGCCAGGGACCAACCACAAAGATCACGAAAGTCGTAATCACCTAGTTTTGGATCTATTATAACCGCCAATTTTTTCCTAATATGCAGGATTGCCAAGAGGAGCCAAAATGGTAAATTGTTGTTGATAGTAACAGCTTTGCTAATCGGGCCCTATTTAGCACGTTCTAGGTATTTTGCGTTTAGTGTTTGATACGAAGAATCATTGAAACCACTGATCAAGAATGCACAAAATAAATTGAGGGAGCCATATAATCAGAACAAGCCTCTGATTTGTGATTTTGTTTTGCAGACTATATGGTTGGCATTACCGCATCAGAATTTAACTTGTCCCCTCTAAATAGGGACATTATCTTTTACATCTTGTGGTAATGGTTCACATTTAAGGACATAAGAACCCTCTACTGAACATACTAGAGTTGAGTTCTTAGACACTTGACTTTCTTGTTGGTTTATTCAGGATAACCACTCAGGCGGTACTTGAAGTGGAGTCTCATTCCACAAATTGAGTTTCCCTCCATCCTTATCCACATACATAGGCAGGTGGACTTCAACAGAAGCATTGGAGTGGGACTTAGAAAGAGTTTATTCAGAGGAAACCATAATTAAGGCTCCGTGTGCTATCCCTAGCGATTTAGTGACATTTGTTGGTCACAACTCACAATAGAACTTTAACTGCGATGGTTTAAGGGCTTTAATTCTTTTGGTAGCTGCCCCAACCAAAATCTCTAATAAAGACCATTCTGGCCATGGGACCGACCACAAAGATCACCAAAAGTTGTTAATCACCTAGTTTTGGTTCTATTATAACCGCCAAATTTCGCCTGATATACCGAATTGCCAGGAGGAGCCAAATAGCAAATTGTTGTATGTAGTTACAATTTTGCTGATCAGGGACCAATTAAGCAAGTTCTAGGGATTTTGTGTTTAGGGTTTGATACAAAAAGTCACTGAAAACATCAATCCTGAATGCACAGAATAATTTAAGGGATCCAATAATCCATATATTCATTACAAACCTCCGATTCGTTATTTCCCATCTTATTTGGTTTACATTGTCAGTAGCATTTATCCAGTCCCACTTAAATACCGACATACTCTTTTACATTATGTGGTAATCATAACAATATATCAGCTGAACATACTCAAATTGAGACTACCAATTCCTTGACTAATATTCTTTTAAACAATTCCTCGACTTATAACCTTTCAAACAAACACATTCATCATAATATAGCACACAGTAGCTACGGATAATAACTAGAAACTCATGAAATATAAAATAGCATCTAATAAGACTAGTACCTGCCAATCGCCAGCTCGCTCCGCCCAAACTTTAGAAGCTGAAGACACAAAATCACTACTAAACCCATTTCCCATCCCATAAAGAAACTGCTGTTCCTCTCCCTCCTGCAGAAAACACTCTTCCCCTAAAACTCTATCCACACCAAATCTCGACATATATTCCAGCCCACCACTCTCTTCCTCACCATAAAACTCCTCCTTCTTCACTTCCACCTTCTCATCCCCCTCCTCCACGTCATCATCATCATCATCATCATCATACTCATTATTAACTTGCCTAGACATAAAATTAATCATTTCTTCTCTCTCCTCAACTTCTCTCTCCAACCTGTCCACACATTTCTCCAACTCCTCAACTCTCCCTCTCAACTTTCCCATCTCCTCATTACAACTCTCGATCTGATGCACCAACTTTTTTTCCTCTAACTGCCACCCGTTCCTATGACTAGCAAATATTTCAACGACTCTAGCATTTGCTTTTGAGTCTTCTTTTCTTCTTGACTTCATTTGTTTTAGTTGCTCCTCGGCTTCACTTAGTTTTAAAGTTAGTGCTCTGTTTTGTGACTGGAGTTTTATTATAGATCGTGGGATAAGTCCGAGAAATACGGCGAAACTTAGTCCGACGTAGGATGAAACTGTTTTTGGAAGAAGTAGTTCGTGTTGAGGAGGACTTTCTGGTGCGGCCATTATTATTGAGAAGTGTGAAAGTAGTGAAAGTGAGAAGTGAAGTAGTTTGCTGACATCTTTTTAATTTTGGTTGTTGTGGTTTCTCGTAATCTGTGATGGGTAATTTACGAAATTGACCTTTGTGTGGTGTGGGCCTGTGGCCTGTGGGGTACCGAAGTCGTGACAGACTTTTCGCTGATTGATTTTTTTTCTTGCAAATTTATTCATCGGAAAATGATCGGACGTTGACCTAGAAATGAGGACAGACAGCCGTTATATCTACCGACAAGTTTTATTCCACTGCAGAATGTGGCCCCACTTAAAAATAGTGTGAAATACCCTTAATACTTTCTACATACTAGTATACGGGGGTGAGCGGAGTGGGAGAGGAAGATGGAGGAGTGGAGATAGAGAAGGAAGAGTGGAGATTTAGAGTGTCTGGAGAGGGAGTGGAAAAGAGAGAGTGAGAAAGACGAAGAGAAAAAACAGAAAGGAAGAGATGAGGACAGACAGACATAAACCAATCAAATTGGTTTTTGTCTGCATAACCCCCCCTTCTCCCAAAATGTTCGCTCCGCTCACGGATTAGTTATTTTTATTTGAAAAAAAATAAAATTAACATAATATAAATTTACATATAAACCCTTGAATATCAACTTCCCTCTAGTCACATCTCTTACATCAGAAGTTATTTTCTCTCTCCTATTCCTATCCAAACTGGATGTCTCTTCTTCTCTCTCAACAACATTCACTCCTGAGTACACAATCTCCAATGAAAACTTTATTTTTTCCCGCCCAATTTCCTTCCTCTCTTTTTTTTTCCCTTCCATTTCTACTCTGATAAGATACATTATCTTTCATTCTAGAGTTCTTCATCTAAAAAATTCATTTGGAGAAGCACTGCAGATAACCGTGTGCTTGATAATAGACTAAAATTAATTGTTTACATTTAAGTTGATTACGCTTATAAATGATTCTGTTACATTCGAGTTAAATGTTAGTTTAATAGTAACATCCTAAATGTCCCAAGTCACTTTGATCATTGGATTTTTTCCACATGTTGTAAAAGTAAAGCAAAATAGGGATGAAAACCGTATTAAGCGTGTATTTTCAGGTTATCTAAATACAAATTTTATAGCACCATATTTTGTTGTACATTTGAGATAAGATGTCTTACTATGATCATATTTAGTTCAGTTAAACTATAGTACGCTCTCTAAAGTGAACTTACATAGTGGAGTACATATGAGATAAGATGTCTTAATATGATCATGTTTAGTTTAGGTAAATTGTATTAAACTCTCAAAAGTGAATTGATATAGTGTCGTACTTGGGAGATAAGATGTCTTAATATTATCATGTTCAGTTCAGGTAAACTATAATACACTGTCTAAAATGGACTTATATAGTGTTGTACTTGGGAGATAAGATGTCTTGATATGATCAAGTTTAGTTCAGGTAAACAGTAGTACGTTGTCTAAAATAGGTTAATATAGTGTCTTACTTGGGAGATAAGATGTCCTAATATGATCTTGTTCAATTTAGGTAAATTGTAGTTCACTGTCTAAAGTGGACTTATATAGTGTCGTAAATAGAAGATAAGATGTCTTAATATGATCATGTTTAGTTTAGTTAAACTGTAGTACGCTTTGTAAAGTGAACTTATATAGATGTGTTTTGGGTTTTTGTTTCAGCCATTGTCACTAAAGCATATCAAAGTCTTTTTGAATTATATGATGATGGTTGTAGGTGATTTTCTGAGTATCCCACAATCTTCTGCTGATGTCTTCACACCGTGTTCTAGTTCAAAGCGTATCTACCGAAACCAATAGAAGTGTTTGATAATATGGACTGAACCACGAAGTGGCTGCCTACGTATTCTCTTTTAGGAATCAAGTTTGTCGTAGTTCTTTATGGGGCTGAATAACATACTAAGTGGGCAAGAAGAGATGACCAGAAATCGGCCTCCAGAGAGCCGCCTCTATATCTTGGCCATTAGGGATCCGTCATCCATTCCCATACTGCTACTTCCTATATAGTAACTTATGGAAGGCCCTAGAATAAGGTTTCCTTGGCTACCAAGAAACCATCCTCTCGCTAGGGTTTCCTCTTTTCTTGTCAAGATATGATCAACATCAGAATAGAAGGTATCACATAGAAGGAGACATAGTTGGACTAGGTTTCCATAATAAGCCTTTAGACCTAGAAGTCTTCTATAAATGGAACACCTATTCTAAACACATCCAAGAGTCCTTCTAATACTGAAATACAGTTGTACAAGGTCGTCATCCAGTTCTTGACCAATTCAGGAATTGACCTATCTAGTTCCCGAACTACTTCACAGAACTGACTAGTCAAACTAGAAAAACTGTCCTGAACTCATAGGAATTGTCCAGAACTGACCACATCAGCTCTGGAGTCATTATCTTATGCTCCATTCCCCTTCTGATAACAATCCTTTGGTGTAATCTCACTCTGCCACGTGTCTTTAGGGACGGAATATTACCCCTACAGATGCCCCCTCTCCTGTCAAGTGTCAGCTGACACCACTGAGGTGTGACTCTTGGTAGGAGATCTTATGTGAATTTTGTGTTTCACCTCAGAACTTTACTTTGATTGGCTTAGATCCATGTTATCTTGATCTCCAACAATAACTAGTCTGATTTCCGAGTGAATAAGTGTTACTAACACTTCTAGTGCTCAGATGAGGTGAACTGCAATCCACTCATGGATTGAGCTCTAACTCTTTAAGCGAGAAGTTCTCTGAAGTTGCCCATAACTTAGTGTCCATGCTCAGACTAAACTGTTAAACAGCTTATTTTGGGATACACTCGCGACTCCACATGTGTTCTACCCTAGTCGTGTAGAAACCTCTACCGGATCAGTTCATGAGACCGGTACATCATCAAAAGAGAGTAACCATAGGCAAAAGTAATCTATCTTAGTAATGTAGGTGCATCTCATGAACTGATTTGACCACCAATTATATTAACCATAGAGTTGAGTGTCATCACAAAACCAGTGTCTTAAACCAAAGGAATTTATATGACATAACATGGACTAATATATATATTCTACCTTTGATGCCCCCAAAGTTTATTTGGAACAATATAGGTAACCCTAAAAGGCTGAACTGGTAAAATAGAGACATAACTAGAATCTGATAAGGATATCATGAGAGCTATCATGTTTAACCATAGTGGTGTTTAACCATAGTGGAGATCACGATCGTAGGAGAGAAATTGGGATCTTTATTCGATGGCATCTCGGTGCCTTGAGCACGACATTGTGTTCAATACGATAGGTCCTGTTTATTTAAAAAATAAATATGTTATTGCTAGAACATTAGTGGGGGAGTCTTCCTCGGCACAAACATGCCGACATAAGTCCAGGCCAGTGATTGTGTGCTAGGATTTCGATCCAACCCAAATCTTCCTAGCAACCACGGTGGTGATGTCATGGGAACGCAAGGAACTGGCATATAGCTTAGGTCCCTAAGAACATTATCTCTGGTTCCAAGTCAAATGGCATACAATTTATTGAATAGATAGTGTGGTCATTTTTCCTAAAGGCTTAACCAATCAAGGATGACACTGTTGACTAAGTCAAGAGTGGCGGAGTTTTCTTCAGCATAGTTATGCTGACACAGGTCCAGACTGATAGGGTTATATACTAAAAGCATTACTTTTGTATTAACTCTAATTCTTTATATTTTGAATGAGAATCATATGGGCAAATGTCATGCATATTATATATGTTATTAGTTATATGCATGTGTCTAATACTTTATGTTATAGATGATATGGTGTGGACACACAGAAGATCATATCATCAGTATCTTATAAAGTATAAGTAATCGTTCACAACCTAGATGGATTTGGACAAACTATTGGTACGGTTGTAGTATAATCTGGTATTAGTCTATCTTGACTATAGGATTACACTAGTACACTTTATGTGTATTGAACATGACCAAGTGAGGTTGTTTCTCTTTATACTGACTATATAAGAAAACAAATGCCTCTGTTATTATAGATGCTTATCCTCTTAATCCGGATATAATAACGGACACTTACGTGCATTGTACATTACTTTAAATCATCAATGAGTGAGATTCATTTGTGAATCAACAAACTCGATGGATTGGGTAATGACATTGTATGTAAGGTGTGTTGTTGATTATAGAAGGTATCCGTGTCCCGCAAGAAGTCGGGCTGATGATATCCCCTTGAGGAGGTCATAAGGATTGTCATGTAAACCCTACAGGTGGATTTGATCCGACATGACAATGAGGTTGAGTGGTACTACTCAAGGATATAAGAAGTTGATTGATGTTGTTGTTAGTAACTTGACTTAATCAACGGACATTTGATATCTTAAACATGGGGAGATCAACGAGCATATAATATGGAGCCCATAAACGCTGACACGTAATTTGGGATTAGGGCGGTAGTGCAACAATGACCTTTAGTGGAATAAGCCATTTGTTGACGGACTTGGGCCGTGTGTTCTGGGAGAACATGGGAAGCCCAAGCCCGTCAGGAGGCCCAACCTTAATTTCTCCTCATGGTCCCTGTTGTAGCCTATAAATAGAATCATTTTTCTCTTGGCCAAAATTACTATTCACTAGATTGAAAAGAGAGTCAAGGAAAGATAGATCCAAAATTGGATCTAGCCTTGTGAGAAAGAAGGGGGTTGGTAGATCGTTGCCCACATAACGTCCAATATATTCTAAAAGAATACAACAGAAGATCAAGGGGTTGATTGTTGATTCGGATTCATAGCTATTGGAATCTCAGAGATATCAAGAAGCTGATCTAAATGTATGATTTTCTATCCAGAACCGTGAACCACATAAATTCGGCTGCGTGTGGATTTTCGCGGTTTGTAAAATATTCATTCTAAAAATAACAGTTCCTACAATTGGTATCAGAGCATGTAGATTTGTTGGTAGATGTAGAACTGTTCTAACATGGTTTTGTATGCATCTAGACCAACTGTTATTGTCAGAATGATTTCTGAAAAGAAATGGATCGATTTTTGATTTTATGAAAAATTGATCGGTTTTTATAGTTTTTGATTATTGGTGGATGTAATTTAAATCATAGTATGTATCGTGTCATTTTTTTTATCCATGATGTAATCATATGTAAAGATCAAAAGATCAAAAGATCAAGAATTGGATTGGTTAAAGATTTGGATCTGAGTTTTTTCTCGTGGAGCGCGGGTGGAGCACGGGTCGTGCTGAAGCGCCTGGAAGTGAGCGCGCCACACGCCTTGGACAAACAAAAATGGAGCGCGGGTCGCACTAATGCGCCTGGAAGTCACTGAAGGTATGAGCTACCACGCGCCCTATCTGGTGTATAAATGGGGAGATGGGTCACGCCGTGAACTCGAATGAGGGAAATCTGCTTTATCGCTCGGGGTGTATGCGGTTGATTTCGTGAGGTTTCTAGTGAAGGAAACAGGCCACGATTTCTTGCAAATTTCCATTTTTGCGAAGGCAACTAAAAGAGTTCGGCGAACAAGATGGAGCAATGAATATAGGCCATAACAGTTGTGAATTTATTCTCCATGTTATTGTTCATATTTGCTTATTCTATATGCATGTTTTTATTTGTGGATGTTTGTTAAAAACTAAGCCCACATGAATAATAGATAACATGGACATAGACCTGACCAGTAAACAGAAAGATCCTCAGTTCTAAATAACTAAGTGGGAGCGAGAATTTAGTTTCGTATAAATCCCACGGTTTCTATTACTGGTTTGTTAGTGATGTAATTATACTTGCGCGTCAGTTTTAGTGCCTTCCTCCATATCGGCTGAGTCTAATTACGGATCACCAGAACAAACTTCTAAAGGACAACTATATGAAGTTATTAATGTATGAATTCACTTCTCCATCTGAAGGGATTCATTACAAATAATGGACTAAGAAGTTGAGTATTGGTATACACTTAGATGCAACTAATGGTATCCTCCCCATCGGAGTCACTGCTATTATTTGTAGGACCAAAGAAGGTTAGCATTTTAGTTTTACTTGTCTAGATGGCATGTGTCCACTCTAACGAGTGGTGTGTTGTTAAGTAGACGAGAAGTAGAACTAATAGGAAAAACCTCTCTACACGAATGAAGATATGGTAAACGTCCACACTATCGTGGCTTACTACATCTCGGTGTGTAGGGCGCTGATGGGTTAATTAATTGATTTTTAAGTTAACTCCAAAAGTATTTCCACGAATGTAGAATGGTAAACGTCCACACTATCGTGGCTTACTACTTTTCGGTGTGGAGGGTGCAAGTGATGGGTTGATTAATTAATTAATTTTTGTTATTAACTCAAGAAGTTTTTGCCCTACATAATAGTAATTTTATGTGATTCTCAAGTTTTCAAAATGGTTACTTTCAACCCACTAGCAACTATTCTTAAGGAAAACAAACTTATTGTCCCTTATAACATAGACTGGAAAGAAGATGGTCCTCTTCTCAAACAAGAGAATAATGAAGGTATGTCTCATGCACTAGTTGTTGAAACATGTTTAGCGGTGTTATCTACCAATACCTGGTGTGTAGATACAGGAGCCACTGACCATGTATGCATTTCGATGCAAGGGTTCCAGGAAACCAGAAAACTAAGTGCTGGAGAGATTACCATATCTTTGGGGGATGCTACTAAAGTAGTGGCTGTTATAGTGGGAGATGTTTGTTTATCTTTTGGTAGAAATAAGACTATGGTGTTAAAGAATTGCCTTTATGTGCCTAATTTTAGAAAGAATTTAATTTCAGTTTCTATGGCAATTAAAGATGGATATTCTGTTTCTTTTAATGACAAGGTAGTCATTAAGAAAAGTAAACATTTTATTTGTTCTGGTACATTAGAAGGCAATTTATACATCATTAATTATATTCCACCCACAGTGCATCAAATGGAAATTAATAACACATCTTCTAATTCAAATAAGAGAAAGGAACCTTCTCAAATGAACCAAACACATCTCTAGCATCTACGATTAGGTCATATCAACTTGAGGAGGATTCAGAGATTGGTAGCCGATAGACCTTTGGGTTCATTGAAAGTGGAAACTTTTCCTATCTGTGAATCCTGCTTGGAAGGTAAGATGATGAAAAGGCCTTTCATGGCCAAGGGGTATAGAGCCAAAGATGTGTTGGAACTGGTTCATTCTGATTTATGTGGACCCATGACAGTCTAGGCTAGAGGTGGTTTTGAATACTTTGTCACTTTCATTGACGATTATTCAAGATATAGGTACATTTATTTGATGCACCGTAAGTCTGAGTATTTTGAAAAATTCAAAATGTACAAGGCTGAGACGGAGAAACGTCATGGAAAATGTATCAAGTCACTACGATCAGATCGTGGTGGTGAATACCTCTTAGGAGAGTTTAGGGATTATTTATCAGAGGTTGGAATTACATCCTAAATGTCTGCACCTAGGACTCCCCAACAGAATGGTGTAGTAGAGAGGAGAAACAGGACTCTTATGGAAATGGTTAGATAGATGATGAGTTATACAGATTTACCAATTTCGTTTTGGGAATATGCCTTGGAAACAAAGAAATTACATTCTGAACTTGGTACCTTCTAAATCAGTACCTAAGACCCCAACAGAATTGTGGACCGGGCGTGAGCCTAATATGAAACACATTCGGATTTAGGGTACCCCAGCACATGTGTTGGGAGATGCTGATAAGTTCGGATCTCGTATAGAAGTACGTTTGTTTGTAGGCTATCCTAGAGGAACGAAGGGTGGTTTATTTTATAGTCCTAAGGATCAGAAGATCATTGTTAGCACCAATGCTCGATTCTTAGAAGAAGACTATGTGATGAACCACAAAACCCCAAGTAGTATTATTCTAGAAGAATTAAGAGGAGAGACACCAACTATTTAAGTACCAATTGTACAAGAACTAGAACCACAACGTGTCAATTATGATGTACAAGAACAAGATGTGCTTCGTCGTAGTGGGAGGGTTGTTAGACAACCTGACAGGTGGATTGGTTTGGGAATATCTTCAGACATAACCACTGATAACCAAGATCCTGATCCCTGGACCTATAATGAAGCACTCCAAGATAAAGATGTAGAATCTTGGCAAAAGGCAATGATTTCGAGATAGAATCTATGGATTCTAATCGGTATGGGAGCTTGTAGAGCCACCCAATGGTGTTAAAACCATTGTATGCAAGTGGGTCTATAAAAGAAAAAGAGGGGCGACGATAAGGTTGAAACCTTTAAAGCAAAAGTCGGTGGCAAAGGGCTTTACTTTCGGAGAAGGTATCGATTATGAGGAGACCTTTTCACCAGTGGCCATGCTTAAATCTGTCCGGATTCTTTTATCTATCGTAGCTCATTTCGATTATGAAATTTGGCAAATGGATATCAAGACAGCTTTCCTTAATGGAAGTCTTGAGGAAACCATCTATATGAAGCAACCAGAAGGATTCATTGAAAAAGGTCAAGAACATCTTGCTTGTAAGCTTAAAAGATCCATTTATGGACTTAAACAAGCTTCTAGATCATGGAACATTCGTTTTGATGAGATAATCCAATCTTATGGATTCGATCAAAGCCCAGACAAATCTTGTGTGTACAAGAAATTTAATGGAAACGTAGTGGTATTTCTTGTGCTTTATGTAAATGACATCTTACTCATTGGAAATAATGTGAAAGTGTTGTCAGACATAAGGGTATGGTTATCAAAGCAATTTGATATGAAGGACTTGGGAGAAGCGGGTCACGTCCTTGGGATCAAAATTATAAGAGATCGCAAGGAAAGAATGTTGTGCTTATCTCAGGCTACCTATATTGATACTGTGTTGACTCGTTTTAGCATGCAAAACTCCAAGAAAGGTTTCTTGCCTTTCAGGCATGGATTTCCTCTATCAAAGGATATGTGTCCCAAAAACACCAAAAGAGATAGAGGAGATGAAAGCGGTTCCTTATGTTTCGGCTGTAAGAAGCTTAATGTACGCCATGCTATGCACGAGGCCAGACATCTGCTTTGCCGTAGGCATGGTTAGCAGATATCATAAGAACCCATGACAAGGGCACTGGACTGCGGTAAAACATATTCTGAAGTACCTGAAAAGGACTAAGGATTATATGTTAGTATACCATGCAGATAGTTTGGTTCCCTTAGGGTATACATATTATGATTTTCAGTCAGATAGGGACAAGAGTAAGTCTACCTCAGTTTGTGTGTTTACCTTGGGAGGTGGAGCCATAGTATGGATGAGTGTCAAGCAGAAATGCGTGTCTGACTCCACCATGGAAGCTGAATATGTGGCAGCCACTAAGGCAGCCAAAGAGGCAGTTTGGCTCCGGAACTTCTTATTAGACTTGACAGTGGTACCTGGTTTACCTAAAAGTATCACACTTTATTGTGATAACACTGGTGCGGTATCTAACTCGAAGGAACCACGAGCCCATAAAGCAAGTAAATACATTGAGCGCAAGTACCACCGATAATACGATCAATCGTAAAGAGAGGAGATGTCACTGTTACCAAGATAACATCAGAAGATAACTTGGCTGACCCCTTTACAAAGAGTTTACTAGCTAAGTCTTTTGACAGGCATGTTGAGGGGATGGAAATCAGATGCTTGGCAGCATAGCTTTAAGTATAAGTGGGAAATTTGTTAGTAGTATACTAAAAAGCAATGCTTTGAGTATAAGTGGGAGATTGATAGGGTTATATACTAAAAACATTACTTTTGTATTAACTCTAATTGTTTATATTTTGAATGAGAATCATATGGGCAAATGTTATGCATATTATATATGTTATTAGTTATATGCATGTGTCTAATACTTTATGTTGTAGATGATATGGTGTGGATACACAGAAGATCATATCATTAGTACCTTATAGAGTTTAAGTAATCGTTCACAACCTAGATGGATTTGGACAAACCATTGATACGGTTGTAGTATAATCTGGTATTAGTCTATCTTGACTATAGAATTACACTAGTATACTTTGTGTGTATTGAACAGGACCAAGTGAGGTTGTTTCTCTTTATACTGACTATATAAGAGAACAAACGCCTTTGTTATTATGGATGCTTGTCCTCTTAATCCGGATATAATAACGGATTACGTGCATTATACATTGCTTTAAATCATCAATGAGTGAGATTCATTTGTGAATCAACAAACTTGATGGATTGAGTAATGACATTGTATGTAAGGTGTGATGTTGATTATAGAAGGAATCCGTGTCCCACAAGAAGTCGGGCTAATGATGTCCCCTTGAAGAGCTTATAAGGATTGTCATGTAAACCCTACAGGTGGATTTGATCTGACATAACAATGAGGTTGAGTGGTACTACTCAAAGACATAAGAAGTTGATTGATGTTGTTGTCAATAACTTAACTTAATGAACAAACATTCGATATCTTAAATATGGGGAGATCAACGAGCATATAATATGGAGCCATTAACGTTGACACGTAATTTGGGATTATGGCGGTAGTGCAACAATGGCCTTTAGTGGAATAAGTCATTTGTTGACGGACTTGAGCCGTGTGTTCTGGGCGAACATGGGAAGCCCAAGCCTGTCAGGAGGCCCAACCCTAATTTCTCCTCATAGTCCCTTTTGTGGTTTATAAATAAAATTCTTTTTCTCTTGGCCGAAATTACTATTTACTAGATTGAAAAGAGAGGCAAGGAAAGATAGATCCAAAATTGGATCTAGCTTTGTGAGAAAGAAGGGGGTTGGTAGATCGTTGCCCACACAACGTCCAATCTATTCTAAAGGAATACAACAGAAGATCAAGGGATTGATTGTTGATTCGGATTCATAGCTATTGGATTCTTAGAGATATCAAGAAGTTGATCTAAAGTTATGATTTTCTATCCAAAACCGTGAACCCCATTAATTCCGCTGTGTGTGGGTTTTCGCGCTTTGTAAAATATTCATTCTAAAAATAACGGTTCCTGCAATTTGTATCAGAGCATGTAGATTTGTTGGTAGATGTAGAACTGTTCTAACATGGTTTTGCAGGCATCTATAGCAACTGTTATGGTCAGAATGATTTCTGAAAAGAAATGGATTGATTTTTGATTTTATGAAAATTTGATCGGTTTTATAGTTTTTGATTGTTGGTGGATGTAATTTAAATCACGGTATGTATCGTGTTATTGTTTTTTATGCATGATATAATCATATGTAAAGATCAAAAGATCAAAAGATCAAGAATTGGATTGGTTACACTAGTAGAAAAAAGGCTTTTTGTGACTGTTTTAAAATATTATTTGTGACTGTTTTATTCAAAATGGTCACAAATAGTAGAAAAGGGTGGGTTTTTGTGACTGTTTTAAAAAGTTTTTAGTGACATGCATTTTCGGAACGGTCACAAATGGTTTTTTTTTCTAAATAAGGTGTATATGTGTGGAGAACTATTTGTGACTATTTTACTAAAATAGTTACGTATTATCCGACCATAAGTGATCGTTTGACCCAATATTTGACCCAACTAGTTTTTGGTCCAGTGCCCACAATTCCTAATTCAAAACACGACACAGCCACGTTCACTCTCACTCATAAAATGGTGTGAATTTGTAATTTCACTGTAACAATTTTTGTTTCCAAAAGCTTTCCAACCCGCTCAAAATTTCAGGTTATCTCTCGCCCATTAAAAGAAAAGAAAAAGAAAAAAAGAAAAAAAAAACCCTAGGCTACTACTACTCACTATCGCACTCTCTCCCCCACTGAACTGCCCTTTCTTCTCGCCTCCACCACCAATTATTAAATCACCTCAAGTCGTAACAACGGTGTATGTTTTGGTATTGAAAGTTATGGAATCTCAGTCACAACATTGGAGGAGGTTTTTCTAAGAGTTGCAAGATGCGAAGTAGAAGAAATTGAACATATGGAACCGGATAAGGATCTTGTTTAACTAATTCTCTTGATTCTGATGTTCAGCATTATTCTCAGATAAAGGCTTCGTATACCAAAATACTCTGTGGATATTATAGGAAAGTTCTTAGGGCAGTGTTCACCATAGTGAAAAGATCTTTCTATTTGATTTTCACCATGGTTTTCAGTTTATTAGGTTTTGTACAGGGGCCCTGTTGTAGTTGTATCATCCCAAGGTCTACATTCTGGGAACATTTTAAAGCTCTTCTTATAAAGAGGGCAATATCTGCTCGTAGGGACCGAATGCTTTCCAGCTTGTGATCCCAGTTGTGTTCTTGTTCTTTGGTCTTCTTTTCCTCAAGCTTAAGCCCCATCCTGATCAGTTGTCTGTGACCTTAACAACATCAGAGTTTAATCCTCTTTTACAAGGTGGAGGTGGTGGTGGTCTGGTTCCTTTCAATTTATCATGGCCAATTTCAGCAGCAGTACGTGTTTTTTTTTTTTTTACATCATTCTTCCATAGTTTCATATTTATTCTGAATCGTGCCATGTACTATTGTTCTTCTCTACTTCATGACATGCAATTTCCAACTGAAAGCTTTCATCATGCAGGTTTCACATTATGTAGAGGGAGGCTGGATCCAGAGAGCTGAGCCGTGATCATATGAATTTCCAGATTCGGAGAAGGCACTAGCAGATGCTGTTGAAGTGGTAGGACCGAGATTGGGTCCAACCCTTATTTCAATGAGTGAATATCTTATATCTAGTTTGAATGAATCATACCAGTCATGGTATCTCCCTTACTTCTATGCTTTACTATGTCTTAAATGTTCTTCCTTTTTGCGAAGAAATTTATTTTGGTCAAATCAGAAAAATTAACATAAGTTTAGGAGGACAGGGACCAATCATAAGACACAATTGGCAAGATCTCGTCTCAAAACTTACTAGTTACGACTTAATTTGTCTTTCACATAACTAAGGAATTCCTTTAACAGAATATTCACATGGTTACAAGAGAAACTTTGCTGATCCAACATGGTGCATGCTTTCTTGGCAATATTCAGAAGAGGGGAGATGTTTTTAATGGCTTCTTTCTCGCTTTGCTATCCACCTCTTTACTTTGTGCTCCATAGTCGTACTCGACTTTGTTTTGTTTTTTCCATTTTCTGTTGGCCACACAACTACCACTTGAAGTCTTTAGTCTATGGTAAGGTTGTTGGCAATCAGTGTTATGGATCTCGAGGTTTGTGAAGGATCATCACTCTACATGCAGTAATCGGTAGTTATTTATGAAATTTTGTAAAGAAGGATCATCACTTTGTAAAGAAGGAATCTACTTATGTTGCTTGTAGTTTTAGGTGCATTGTACTTGGTTGTAAGTGTTTGAGTTATTCACAAAGGGTTTGAGTTGTACATGTGTTCCCTAAGAATAATTAAAGTGTACATATACATTCTTTTTCAACTCCTTGGGGGTAGGCTAAAGCATTGGTAATATGTTTATTTATTTATATATAGGTGCTTTGTACTTGGTTGTAAGTGTTTGAGTTATTCACAAAGGGTTTGAGTTGTACATGTGTTCCCTAAGAATAATTAATGGGTATTAGACCTAAGTCTATCTTGGTTTAAGTTAACAATGGACATATTGTTTGTTTGTGATATCAGGGTTTCTTATAAGATGCTTATAATGACTTGTAGCTTGTTTCAAATAGTTTCGGTCGACCTTACCCCTTAGATATATTAACAGTTGAAATTTTGCTTATTCACATAGGTATTTATGATCTTGAGTTAACTATTTTGCATTCAACTATCATACCTACTAATGATTTACTTTAAATCCTTAAGAAATATCTTATATATAATTTGTGCATGCCTAGATTACTTGGTTACCTTGTATATCGGTGCATTTACTGGCTATTTTATATCAAGTTATATTGAGTGTCACCACCTCTTTTCAATTGCAGGATTCAAGTGGGCTAGTGTGTTAAAAGATGTGAGATAGGATTTTGGGGTTCCCTTGGAGGAATGAATATACTAGTTGGGAAAGCGCTGTGGATTTGTCTAATTTGTTCATATGTGGGTGATCGACTTTGACGAGATTATATTATTTTTTCATTTGGATTTGGATTAGGCTGATTATATTTATATGAATTAGATGGAAAATGTGTTATTTACTTCATTACATTTTACGATTAAGTACAAATATATATTAGTTATCCAAGGGGATTGGAATGTTTCAATGAAATTAACAATATATATGAGTGTTATTTGAAATTTAATGGATCATATTTAGGTATGTAGTTTATTCAGGTGTGTAGTTTATTGCAGGTCCCCAATTTTGTGAGTTTTCATATATATATATATTCACGTTTTTTTATAATAAAAAAAAAATACATATCACGGTTTTACCCAAACCATCATGACTAATGATACTTTTTATGACTGTTCAAAAGAATGAATGCATAACAATTTATTTAAAACCGTCACAAATGATATGATTTGTTGTGACGGTTTTTGAGCAGTTGTTACCATTTTTTTATGGTTTTATGACGGTTAAAAAGGATGAATGCATAACTGTTTATTTAAAAACCGTCACAAATGATATAATTTGTTGTGATGGTTTTTGAGCAGTTGTTACCGTTTTTTATGGTAAAGAGAGGCTAGTTTGGAACAAATATTTGTGACGGTTTTTGGAAAAAAATAAATGACCCCCACTCCGTCACAATTTTGGAAATAAAAAACAGTGACAAAAGACTTTTTGTCACTATTTTTAACAGTGATATAAAACCTTTTTTCTTGTAGTGTTAAAGATCCGATCCGAAGTTTTTCTCGGAGCTGGTCGCGTTGAAGCCTCTGAAGTGAGCGCAACGCCATATTTGACAGAACAAAAATGGAGCGCGGGTCACATTGATGCGCTTGGAAGTCATTGAAGGTATGAACGCGCCACGCGCCCTATACAGGCATAAATGGGGCGCGGGTCGCGCCTTTAACGCCAGAATGAGGGAAATTTGCTTACTATTTGGGGGTCTATGCGGTTGATTTCGTGAGGTTTCCAATGAAGGAAACAGGCCACGATTTCTTGCAAATTTCCATTTTTGTGAAGGCAACTAAAAGAGTTCGGCGAACAGGATGGAGCAATGAATATGGGCCATAACAGTTGCGAATTTATTTTCCATTTTATTGTTCATATTTGCTTATTTTACATGCATGTTTTTATTTGTGGATGATTGTTAAAAACTAAGCCCACATGAATAATAGATAACATGGACATAGACCTGACCAGTAAACAGAAAGATCCTCAGTTCTAAATAACTAAGTGGGAGTGAGAATTTAGTTTCGTATAAATCCCACGGTCTCCATTACTGGTTTGTTGGTGATGTAATTATACTTGCGCGTCGGTTTTAATGCCTTCCTCCATATCAGATGAGTCTAATTACGGATCACCAGAACAAACTTCTAAAGGACAACTATATGAAGTTATTAATGTATGGATTCACTTCTCCATCTGAAGGGATTCATTACAAATAATGGACTAAGAAGTTGAGCAATAGTATACACTTAGATGCAAGTAATGGTATCCTCCCCATCGGAGTCACTGCTATTATTTGTAGGACCAAAGAAGGTCAGCATTTTAGTTTTACTTGTCTAGATGGCATGTGTCCACTCTAACGAGTGGTGTGCTGTTAAGTAGACGAGAAGTATAACTAATAGGAAAAACCTCTCTACACGAATGAAGATATGGTAAACGTCCACACTATCGTGGCTTACTACATCTCGGTATGTAGGGTGCTGATGGGTTAATTAATTGATTTTTAAGTTAACTCCAAAAGTATTTCCACGAATGTAGAATGGTAAATGTCCACACTATCGTGGCTTACTACTTCTCGGTGTGGAGGGTGCAAGTGATGGGTTGATTAATTAATTAATTTTTGTTATTAACTCAAGAAGTTTTTGCCTTATATAATAGTAATTTTATGTGATTCTCAGGTTTTCAAAATGGTTACTTTCAACCCACTAGCAACTATTCTTAAGGAAAACAAACTTATTGTCCCTTATAACATAGACTGGAAGGAAGATGGTCCTCTTCTCAAACCAGAGAATAATGAAGGTATGTCTCATGCACTAGTTATTGAAACATGTTTAGCGGTGTTATCTACCAATACCTGGTGTGTAGATACAGGAGCCACTGACCATGTATGCATTTCGATGCAAGGGTTCTAGGAAACCGTAAAAACTAAGTCTTTGGAGAGATTACCATATCTTTGGGGGATGCTACGAAAGTAGTGGCTGTTACAGTGGGAGATATTTGTTTATCTTTTGGTAGAAATAAGACTATGGTGTTAAAGAATTGCCTTTATGTGCCTAATATTAGAAAGAATTTAATTTCAGGTTTCTATGGCAATTAAGGATGGATATTCTTTCTTTTAATGACAAGGCGCCATTAAGAAAAGTAAACATTTTATCCTTCTCGCACATTAGAAGGCAATTTATACATCATTAATCATATTCCACCCACGGTCATCAAATGGAAATTAATAACACATCTTCTAATTCAAATAAGAGAAAGGAACCTTCTCAAATGAACCAAACACATCTCTAGCATCTACGGTTAGGTCATATCAACTTGAGGAGGATTCAGAGATTGGTAGCCGATGGACCTTTGGGTTCATTGAAAGTGGAAACTTTTCCTATCTGTGAATCCTGCTTGGAAGGTAAGATGACGAAAAGGCCTTTCACGGCCAAGGGGTATAGAGCCAAAGATGTGTTGGAACTGGTTCATTCTGATTTATGTGGACCCATGACAGTCTAAGCTAGAGGTGGTTTTGAATACTTTGTCACTTTCATTGACGATTATTCAAGATATAGGTACATTTATTTGATGCACCGTAAGTCTGAGTATTTTGAAAAATTCAAAATGTACAAGGCTGAGACGGAGAAACGTTATGGAAAATGTATCAAGTCACTACAATTAGATCGTGGTGGTGAATACCTCTTAGGAGAGTTTAGGGATTATTTATCAGAGGTTGGGATTACATCCCAAATGTCCGCACCTAGGACTCCCCAACAGAATGGTGTAGTAGAGAGGAGAAACATGACTCTTATGGAAATGGTTAGATCGATGATGAGTTATTCAGATTTACCAATTTCGTTTTGGGGATATGCCTTGGAAACGGCAGCTTACATTCTGAACTTGGTACCTTCTAAATCAGTACCTAAGACCCCAACAGAATTGTGGACCGGGTGTGAGCCTAGTATGAAACACATTCGGATTTAGGGTACCCCAGCACATGTGTTGGGAGATGCTGATAAGTTTGGATCTCGTATAGAAGTACGTTTGTTTGTAGGCTATCCTAGAGGAACGAAGGGTGGTTTATTTTATAGTCCTAAGGATCAGAAGATCATTGTTAGCACCAATGCTCGATTCTTAGAAGAAGACTATGTGATGAACCACAAAACCCCAAGTAGTATTATTCTAGAAGAATTAAGAGGAGAGACACCAACTACTTCAGTACCAATTGTACAAGAACTGGAACCACAACATGTCAATTATGATGTACAAGAACAAGATGTGCTTCGTCGTAGTGGGAGGGTTGTTAGACAACCTGACAGGTGGATTGGTTTGGGAATGTCTTCAGACATAACCACTGATAACCAAGATCCTGATCCCTGGACCTATAATGAAGCACTCCAAGATAAAGATGTAGAATCTTGGCAAAAGGCAATGATTTCTGAGATAGAATCTATGGATTCTAATCAGGTATGGGAGCTTGTAGAGCCACCCAATGGTGTTAAAACCATTGTATGCAAGTGGGTCTATAAAAGAAAAAGAGGGGCAGACGGTAAGGTTGAAACCTTTAAAGCAAGGCTGGTGGCAAAGGGCTTTACTCAGAGAGAAGGTATCGATTATGAGGAGACCTTTTCACCAGTAGCCATGCTTAAGTCTACCCGGATTCTTTTATCTATCGTAGCTCATTTCGATTATGAAATTTGGCAAATGGATATCAAGACAGCTTTCCTTAATGGAAGTCTTGAGGAAACCATCCATATGAAGCAACCACAAGGATTCATTGAAAAAGGTCAAGAGCATCTTGCTTGTAAGCTTAAAAGATCCATTTATGGACTTAAACAAGCTTCTAGATCATGGAACATTCGTTTTGATGAGGTAATCCAATCTTATGGATTCGATCAAAGCCCAGACGAATCTTGTGTGTACAAGAAATTGAATGGAAACGTAGTGGTATTTCTTGTGCTTTATGTAGATGACATCTTACTCATTGGAAATAATGTGAAAGTGTTGTCAGACATAAGGGTATGGTTATCAAAGCAATTTGATATGAAGGACTTGGGAGAAGCGGGTCACGTCCTTGGGATCAAAATTATAAGAGATCGCAAGAAAAGGATGTTGTGCTTATCTCAGGCTACCTATATTGATACTGTGTTGACTCGTTTTAGCATGCAAAACTCCAAGAAAGGTTTCTTGCCTTTCAGGCATGGAGTTCCTCTATCAAAGGATATGTGTCCCAAAACACCAAAAGAGATAGAGGAGATGAAAGCGGTTCCTTATGCTTCGGTTGTAGGAAGCTTAATGTACGCCATGCTATGAACGAGGCCAGACATCTGCTTTGCCGTAGGCATGGTTAGCAGATATCAGAAGAACCCATGACAAGAACACCGGACTCTGCGTAAAACATATTCTGAAGCACCGAAAAGGACTAAGGATTATATGTTAGTATACCATCTCTGATAGTTTGGTTCCCTTAGGGTATACATATTATGATTTTCAGTCAGATAGGGACAAGAGTAAGTCTACCTCAGTTTGTGTGTTTACCTTGGGAGGTGGAGCCATAGTATGGAGGAGTGTCAAGCAGAAATGCGTGTCTGACTCCACCATGGAAGCTGAATATGTGGCAGCCACTAAGGCAGCCAAAGAGGCAGTTTGGCTCGGAACTTCTTATTAGACTTGACAGTGGTACCTGGTTTACCTAAAAGTATCACACTTTATTGTGATAACACTGGTGCGGTATCTAACTCGAAGGAACCACGAGCCCATAAAGCAAGTAAATACATTGAGCGCAAGTACCACCTGATACGATCAATCGTAAAGAGAGGAGATGTCACTGTTACCAAGATAACATCAGAAGATAACTTGGCTGACCCCTTTACAAAGAGTTTACTGGCTAAGTCTTTTGACAGGCATGTTGAGGTGATGGAAATCAGATGCTTGGCAGCATAGCTTTAAGTATAAGTGGGAAATTTGTTAGTAGTATACTAAAAAGCAATGCTTTGAGTATAATTGGGAGATTGATAGGGTTATATACTAAAAACATTACTTTTGTATTAACTCTAATTCTTTATATTTTGAATGAGAATCATATGGGCAAATGTTATGCATATTATATATGTTATCAGTTATATGCATGTGTCTAATACTTTATGTTGTAGATGATATGGTGTGGACACACAGAAGATCATATCATTAGTACCTTATAAAGTATAAGTAATCGTTCACAACCTAGATGGATTTGGACAAACCATTGGTACGGTTGTAGTATAATCTGGTATTAGTCTATCTTGACTATAGAATTACACTAGTACACTTTGTGTGTATTGAATAGGACCAAGTGAGGTTGTTTCTCTTTATACTGACTATATAAGAGAACAAACGCCTCTGTTATTATGGATGATTGTCCTCTTAATCCGGATATAATAACGGATTACGTGCATTGTACATTGCTTTAAATCATCAATGAATGAGATTCATTTGTGAATCAACAAACTCGATTGATTGGGTAATGACATTGTATGTAAGGTGTGCGGTTGATTATAGAAGGAATCCGTGTCCCGCAAGAAGTCGGGCTGATGATGTCCCCTTGAGGAGCTCATAAGGATTGTCATGTAAACCCTACATGTGGATTTGATCCGACATGACAATGAGGTTGAGTGGTACTACTCAAGGACATAAGAAGTTGATTGATGTTGTTGTCAGTAACTTGACTTAATCAATGGACATTCGATATCTTAAACACGGGGAGATCAACGAGCATATAATATGGAGCCCATAAACGTTGACACGTAATTTGGGATTAGGGCGGTACTGCAATAATGGCCTTTAGTGGAATAAGCTATTTGTTGATGGACTTGTGCTGTGTGTTCTGGGCGAACATGGGAAGCCAAAGCCCGTCAGGAGGCCCAACCCTAATTTCCCTTCATGGTCCCTGTTGAAGCCTATAAATAGAATCTTTTTTCTCTTGGTCGAAATTACTATTCAGTGGATTGAAAAGAGAGGCAAGGAAAGATAGATCCAAAATTGGATCTAGCTTTGTGAGAAAGAAGGGGGTTGGTAGATCGTTGCCCAGAGAACGTCCAATCTATTCTAAAGGAATACAACAGAAGATCAAGGGGTTGATTGTTGATTCGGATTCATAGCTATTGGATTCTTAGAGATATCAAGAAGCTGATCTAAAGGTATGTTTTCTATCCAAAATCGTGAACCCCATTAATTCCGCTGTGCGTGTGTTTTCGCGGTTTGTAGAAATATTCATTCTGAAAATAATAGTTCCTACACAGAAGACAACTGCGTGCTAGGTTCTGGATCCAACCCAAAATTTCCTAGCAACTCTTTGGGTGATGTCTGGAGTACTAATTGAAGTTTCATTACTTCGTTCGCCCAGAAATACTATCTCTAGTTCCAAGTTCAACTGGCATATAATTCACTGAATAGATAATGATGGTTGCTTCCCTAAAGGCTCAACCCATCGAGGATTCTAAGTTCTAGGTCGAATTGACATACAGTTCACGGAACAAATGCTGATGATTGCCCTTCCTGAAAGTGCAATCTATCAAGAATTTGAGCATCCAGATCTAGGTCGAACTGGCACACAGTTCACTGATCAAATGCTAGTGAGCATCCAGATCTAGGTCGAACTAGCATACAATTCACCAATTAAATGCTAGTGAGCATCCAGATCCAGGTCAAACTTGCGTACAGTTCACCGATCAAATGCTAGTGAGCATCCAGATCCAGGTCGAACTGGCATGCAATTCACCGATCGAATGCTAGTGAGCATGTTAGATCCAGGTCAAACTGGCATGCAGTTCACCGATCAAATACTAGTGAGCATGTTAGATCCAGGTCAAACTGGCATGCAATTCACCGATCAAATGCTAATGAGCATGTTAGATCCAGGTCTAACTGGCATGCAGTTCACCGATCGAATGCTAGTGAGCATCTAGATCTAGGTCAAACTGGCGTACAGTTCACCGATCCAATGCTAGTGAGCATGTTAGATCTAGGTTGAACTGGCATGTAGTTCACCGATCAAATGGTAGTGATTACCCTTCCTAGAGGCGCACTCTATCAAGAATCTTATCCATAACTTAATATAAACATTGGAGTCAATTTTTCATGTGACCAAGCATCTTCAATTAATTCCTGATGTCACGCGTCGCATGCTTTTAGAGTTAGAATCTTCACTGGTCGGTCGAAGGAAAACTTATGAAAAGTTGTAAGCGATGACATTAAGAATCCTGTTAAAAACAAAGTTGTAAGCAACAATGATAAGATACACACTTAACCCCAGTTTTTCTTAGGCCGAGCGGAGGTGAAGTTGTCTATTATGGCTAGGCGGATAGTATAGAAACTGCCCCCATTCCATAAGAAAGTCAAGAAGCCAAGACCAACAGTTCCATCATAATTCTCGATTCTTGAGAACATAGATTAGAGTTGGTTTGAAGCCTCAGTGCAATAGGTAGGCGACTATTTGCCTTTGTAAGCATTATAACCAGCTTCATACTAGAAACAAATGGCTTGCAGCTCCGATCTCAGTAGAGAAAGAGGTTCCCATATCCATGAGATGTGTCAAAACTGGTTAGACTCCTAGTTTTCTTCACACTCATCTAAACATCTGGATTTCTGTACCAGCTGCAAAAGAACAAGACCTTTTCCCATATACCAATGGAAAGGTTCTGAGTCTATCTTCTAAAACATTCAACAGCTTACATACCCGACCTGATGTATCACAAGGAGAACTTTTTGTAGTGCTATGAACCTTCAAAAAGGTAACTGACTCAGTTTCTAAAGCAAGGAACAACTCATAAAACGGACCTTAAGGGAGGACGTTATACATGTTCCTCTACAAAACTACTAATTTGTGACTCCCGTCCAAAGATATAAGTTACTAAACCAAATGCATAAGAACCAAGTGTAATACCTCATATCATCGGAAAAAGACTGTAATCTAGTTTCCAACACAAGAAACGGCGTGCAAAACCGATTTGCATAGAGGAAGATATGCTCGTTTCTCTGTCTCGTGCCAAAACTAACAAGATTAAAACTTCAGTTTGTAGTGCCCAAAATAATTTGAGCTCCTATGCAAACTGGTAGAGAAGTGGATATTGCACCATATACCATGAGGGAGCTAGCAGAATCTTCTTCCAATCCCAAAAAACCACTTGTAAAACCGAGCTTTGTACAAAAAGATATCGCACTTTTCCTAGCGCTTGTCGAAACTAAGTGCATGAATGAACCATTTCAATCAAGAAATTCTAAAGTTCACCATGAGCTTTTAACTGAATAGATTGGTTACACCACACCCTGAGTGATATAATGCTCTTGGTGTCATACTAAAGCATGGCAAAGATGACAAACCTGCACGATCATCTTTAGAAACCCCTTTCTGGTGATTCCTTACAATGTCTCACTTTCAATAAGGTGAAACTCGATCAACTATCCCATCACTAAAATCTCGAATTCCCTACGTCGTTGACGAATCACCATACTAAATCAAATACCATGTAGGCATGGCGGGACTGCACCAGTCCCCTGCCAAACACTGAAGTAAAGATGTCTCCAAGATTGGAAGTGGCAGAACAACCATCCCCATTGTAGCAAGACCAGCAAACTAGCTAGAGTTATTATAGCTTACTACTCCAAGTTGTCGTCACAATTGAAGCTAATATAAACATATTATTAGTGTGTGGATGGACAGTTGATAAGAGCCCAAAACTGTAGTTTTAACCCCTTAACAATCGTACTTTTAGACCAATTATGTGAATAATAAGTAAGAGTTAATACTGATTACGTGTTTTTATGCATTTCAGGCTTCAAAGTCCATTATGTGCAGAAATGTGCCACTTTAGCGAGATAAAGGAGCAAAGGTCGGTTGCTAAGGAGTTCTGTGATTAAAGGCCAATTTCCAAGAAGACAAAGCCTCTGTAAAGCCCGGTCAAAAGATGAAAAGTCAAAGTCCACGCGGGCGTAAAACAAATTCACAAAGTCAACAGAACCTTCCGAAGACCATATCTTTGGACTCAGACCTCGGAATTGGGCCTACCTTATGTCAAAACGACCGGCTCGGAAAGAGCTTTCCAATGGTCCAAGCCTTGGCCCAATCAGAGGAGCAAAAGTGGATAAAACGTTTGTCGAAGTCAACTGCAGCTGAAGAGGCCTTTTTGGACTGAAAGAATTGGGTTTTGGGCCTGATTCTCTGGCCCAAAACATGGATCCAAGCCCATGCACGATTTTTGGATCTGAACATATAAAAACCAAAGCTTAGCTCTTTGTTAATGGTAGATAGTTAGGTTAGAAAATAAATTAGGTTAGGATAAGAAAAGTAGCCATTAAACCTTAGTTCTAGATCTAGTTTTACATTAATTAATTAGTTTTTATTCTTTCCTTAAATTTAGTATTAAATTATTGTTATTGCTATTCATTAGATAAATAAAATTAATTAGTTCTCCATAATCTAGTTTCATTTTCATTTATTTATTAGCTTAAATCCTTAGATTTACTTATTTGTCATTATTAGTTTAATTCAATTATTGCATGAGTAGTTTCGAATTAAGTTTAAACAAGTAAAGTTCAAATATTTATATTATGTCTTGTTTAGATTCCATGAGAAATGATAGTTTAATGACTCTAAGCTAACCCTCCATTAGAGGGGTTGAGGAAGCCTTGAAGAAAACTTGATTTTGTTAGCTTAGAATTTGTCGTGATAATCTATTCAATTCTAGAAGTAATTAGTTCACCATGAGAATGGGTTTAATGCTTCACATGCTAGTTAATACTTGGTAGAGATTGCCATGAATAGTTAGGGATTAGATTTACCAATTGTTATGCGATAGCATTTCAATTTGGAGTGCGACAGTTCTTGGTTAGTAGATTAAGTAGAGTTAAGGCGGAATCAATCCCCCTAATTCCTTATCATAGAGTCCAGTTAGTATTTCTGTAGTTGAATTATCATATCTTGTTAGTATAAATTGAATCCGTAGTATAATCATAGAATAGATATTTCATATAACACATTACTCTCACCATTGTTCTTTGTGTTTGTTCAATTTAATTTGTTTAAGTCTTGAGAGTTAAGAGTAGAACGATTCCGTACTCTATATATTGCATGAATATATATGTGAGAGTAGGAAATAAATTATTGATACCGTAAGAATAAGGTTAGAGTAATCTAATTGAGTTTTTTTGGGTTATCAACAGCGAGTGCCCCTCTCCCCACCAATTAATGATGTCCAGAAACCAAGTTGTAGCCAATGTTGGAAGTGATTGGCCTACCAAGTTGGTTAAGAGCTTGGACTACCATGCCCACTGTACGTGGCAATATTACTAAACCAAATTCCACACAAGAAGTTTTGCTTTGTATAAACACTGCAACGCCATGTGGTGTACAAGCTCAAAGTTCAATTTGTCTTGAACGTCACCATTCTTTTTCCAAACTGAATACAAACTTATTAAGTTTTTATATAATCTCCATCATCACATGTGCAATAGACATCTATCTATTTTGTGCACTGCTTTTCATGGGTCATGACATCCTAGCAATGAGAAGAACTTGTTCTTTGCCAGAATCGGAAGTGGTCAAACACCCACAAATGACACCAACCACCCCGGTGTATCATAGAGCTAGAAAGTCAATACATCTCTGAAACTGGTAGAAACACTTCCTGATCAGAAGAGACGACTTCAACCATGAGCTCAATCTCATGAAATCTATCATGTTTTGATTTTTCATGTTGTTGAGAGATAATGAACTAGATAATAATAGAAGTAATCTACCAAAAATGTAGCCTAAATCGGACTCATATTTACTTCTAAAACGGTAAAAATCTAAAAATGATGAATTTGGAAAGAAAAACAGTGGATTTTGACCTCGAAAACGGCGACCACAGAGTATAGCTGAGTAGTGATAGCGTGATCGCCACCGAGATCTTTCCGAATTAGGGTCACACGCCTGATTTTGACAACCGTAGCCAAAGTTATGGCCAAAATACCAAAACTCATCTCAACTTACCTAAATTGGGAAAATATCACGTGTCTGGACTGCACCAGTCCCCCACCAAACACTGGATAGAACTTGAGTTACCGCAAGATAGGCAATGGTCTGGCAACCACCCCATGTGTGGTAGTATCACTCAATCAGCTCTTATATATGAAAATCGTCCATATCCATATTAACTAAACAACCATTCATTGTTGAAGCAAGAACACTGCACAAAATAAGATTGGACAATAAACTTAAGAGAAGCTTGGCAGGCTTCTTCAGCACATGCCACCTTCATCATCAGGTTGTACAGACCATGAGGTTAGGAAAGGCTCACTTCCATTTCCACTCCATATTCTAGCATCACCACAAGCAGGAACTGTTCACAAACGAAGACACTGGACCAGGCTTCCTCTAGTAGATCAACTCGATACTTTTACTCTGAAGAATTGATACCAACCGAAATGTGAAGCTCGACTTTAAGCCAATCAAGTGTTAAACCCCTCGATGGCTGATGAGTCACTTTTACTAGATTGATGTATCATATAGGTCTGGCTGGACTGCACAAGTCCCCCATCGAACATTGACGTGAAGAAGTCTCTAAGATTGGAAGTGGTCGAACGACCACAGCCATTGTAACACTTGGCCTGGATTGCCCCGACTTCTATACTGATAAGACAAACTTCTTACTTATGACCTTGATCGACATGTGATTTCAAAGATTCATGATCATCTTTGATACGAATACACAATGTAAGAGAGAAAATTTCAAATCGTAGATAATAGATTATTAAACCTAAGCAGATTTAAAGCAGCACCATAAACAACCAAAAGGTGAAGCTTCATCTAGCAAGATTTGGAATTTCCGATCACAACCATTTTTTACGTTGGGATAAGACAAAGAAAATTTAAATTAAGCATACAGATTTCTGACTTCTCACATCAAGAATTTAAATCTCATTCTTAGCTATACCAACTAATAACAAGAAGATGTGGCTGGACAATTAGTGTCTAACACCAAACTACAGCCTAATAAAAGGGAATAAGCTTACCTCCAGTATGTGTTTTCTCTGTCAAGTGAAACACCGACAGGTACAAAGCAAGCAAAAACCTTATTGCAGATAAAGAGTGTGACTATGGCTGCCTAAAAACTTGCCGCCACACTTCAAACAAGAAAATCACAAATATCTTCTCGTCCCCACAGACGGTGCCATAAGATGTAGGGGATTTTCTGAGTATCCCACAATCTTTTGTTGATGTCTTCACACCGTGTTCTAGTTCAAAGCGTATCTACCAAAACCAATAGAAGTGTTTGATAATATGGACTGAACCACGAAGTGGCTACCTATGTATCCTCTTTCAAGAATCAAGTTTGTCGTAGTTCTTTATAGAGCTGAATAGCATACTAAGTGGGGAAGAAGAGATGACCATAAGTCAGCCTCCAGAGAGCCGCCTCTATATCTTGGCCATTAGGGATCCATCCTCCATTCCCATACTGCTACTTCCTATATATAGTGACTTATGGAAGGCCCTAGAATAAGGTTTCCTTGGCTACCAAGAAACCATCCTCTCGCTAGGGTTTCCTCTTTTCTTGTCAAGATAGGATCAAGATCAGAATAGAAGTTATCACATAGAAGGAGATATTGTTGGACTAGGTTTCCATAATAAGCCTTTAGACCTAGAAGTCTGCTATAAATGGAACACCTATTCTAAACACATCCAAGAGTCCTTCTAATACTAAAATATACTTGTACAAGGTCGTCATCCAGTTCTAGACCAATTCAGGAACTGATCTGCCCAGTTCCTGAACTACTTTGCAGAAATGACTAGTCAAACCAGAAGAACTGTCTTGAACTTGTAGGAATTGACCAGAATTGACCACATCAGCTATGGAGTCATTATCTTATGCTCCATTCCCCTTCTGATAACAATCATTCGGTGTAATCTCACTCTACCAGGTGTCTTTAGGACACTGACGGAATATTACCCCTATAATGGTGATTCTAAAAAGACTCAAGAGAGGAATTATTGTAGAATGAAAGCCCACTATTGGTGGAAAAGTCATGTAGAGATGGGCACATTTGACGAGGACTAGATTGTTGGCAAGAGACCAGAAGTTTTTGTCACTATATGTAACAATGATGCATACCTTCATTTTCGTAGTTACCATCCCCAGACCCCTCACTGTCCAGATCAAGAGACTTTGGCCCATTTGATGGAGATTTTCGAGGTGATATTTATTAAGTTATACAATTTTGAGCTCAATATGGAGGCGGTGGTGAAACGAGAATTTCACAAGTTAGTTTCGGACATAAACTTGCTCACGAATTAGTGTTTTAATGTAAATTTCATGGTTAGGTATCTGTATGAGATGGGATGCGACTGTAAAACCATGTTTTACACCAATGCAAAAAAGGCCAAAGAAATGAGGTTTATTCTATTCCCAAGTGTGGTTTATGTGCTTAAGTTCTTAGGCAAATTCGAAAGTCCAAAAGACTATGATGTTTCTGAAAGACCACCATGCCCAGAAGCACTACCATTTCCACTACCATGCCAAGCATCCGTGGATAGCCAAGGAAAAAAGGTAATAAATATGGTTTTGAAATATATAATAGTATTTGATATATAAGGAAAGGAAAAGTTATTGTTGCCTGTTTATGTTGTATGTTATGTGCAATAAATCTATGTTCAAATCTTGTATAGTTAAAAAGAAAATACGACGAGGCTATGACAGATTCTGAGGACATTGAATGGAAGGCGTATCTACTCTCAAAATGACCACGACTATGAATGGGTGGAAGTGGTCGTAAGTGATTTGTGCCTGCAAAGCCAAAGGACCCATGCATCACATATACTCTGCCATGTGGATCTCTTGAAATTGACTTCTACGACGAAGACGAATATGGTGATTTGGAGTAATTTGTATGAGGAATGTTTTGGACTTTCAAACTTGTTTTATATGGCCCTTTTGTTGTGACGAAAGTGAATACTTGTATTGATAAATTTTAGTAAATTATATGGTAGAAGTATATAGTTTTTCCCTAGTTTTAATCTGTCAAAAGTGAGAACCCAAAACATACCAAAATACGACGCTTTCCATATTTAAGGTATACACCAAAATAAACAAACAAATCCACAACGCACCACATGAACAACTTCAATAAATGTCACTGAAATATGCAATTTTTGCAATACGAATATAATCAAAGTCATCAGAGATCTAATATTATCTAATAACACGTATGATGTTGCAAAATGAGTTTTTGTTGTCTTAGTATGGATATTTTTGTCTCCTGGGCAATAGAGATCTATCTATTTTTCAAAGAAGACATGAAGTCTGAGTGGGAGCATATATTGTCTTGCTCTAGGTAATGTTCTAACTGTACGCAAAAGTAATTAAATACAGTTCAGCAACTACTAAAAACAAAATCTAGTACCATGTAATTAGTTTGTCCATCTAGTCAATCAACCACTATGCATTTTTTATATTTTTTCACGGCTAAGCAGGCATGCAAGTCAAAACTTCCACCCCATTCTCAGCAAGTCCATCACCATGATCATCCACAATTGAGGTCTCAGCAGCATCCTACTCAAAAAAGGAAAGAAGTCAGGAAGCAGCTATGCTGTGTCACAGCAGGCATATAACATCCCACAAAAATAGCAACCTTTCAATCCACATTTAGATGATAACTTAGAGTAATTTGGGAGTCATTTTAAATCATGTACCTTGATTGCATTTTCCCATTATAAATGAGCAATTGCTACAATTTAAATTTTGGAAATAGTGTTTCCACAAACAGACTTTTGTTCCAAATCAGCACCTCGCACCGTATCAACACCACCACCCTGAGCACTCACATCAAACATAGTGTATTTTTCTTCGATGTGCAACCCCAACTCCTTAAGCATAGTGCATTAATTAAAAATTAATTAATAGTGAAGCAGAAGAATTGGTATTACCATATCAACTGCAGTTGAATTAAGGTCTTGTAGGTTAGGATGAAGATCTACTTCCCCATCTTCTAAGTTCTCCATTACACAGACTTCCTGCATAAAACTTGATAAAAACTCAAAAACTAGCTAAGATGATCAGGAAAGCACAAAGACAGAAAAGCCTGCTAAGGAGGTGGATATCATTAGCCCTGTTTGGATCAGTTATGGAAATATCCTTGGCTGTCACCCTAGCCTTGAGAATCTCTTTACATTTAATTTGACCACGTAGTGAAGCATAAGCTTCTATTAAGGGAAAATACCTCGTCCGGAAATCACTTGGCTCGTTCTCGTTCATTTCATGATGGACCCTTTTATATTACTATCTAGGTGGACGTTGGGTGGAAAGCCCAGTTAGTAGTGCCATATCCGACGACTTGAATGAAATGTACTTGCCACAAACTCTGAAAGTTCTTGGAGTGATTCTCATTTTCAGCAACTCTGAAACCAATTTGGGGTGGCTAAAATGATTGTACATGGTTTTTTTAGAATCCCTCGAGTCCATAGTCCCATCAACCTAGCTTTAGAAGAAACTGAAATGGAGAAGTTCGAAAATTTTCTCCTTCATCAGTATCAAATTAATCAATATGCTACTGTCTAGGGATCCTAAAAAAACCATATACAATCATTTTAGCCACCTTAAACTGGTAGTAAATATCTTCCCCTTCGTCTTACAACTACTACACACATGGACACAATTTGTAAGCACATTACAACAACATAACTAATAAGTGGACAAGAAATAGCTTTGACACATCATAGATACCATAGATGATTAATTCTAATGTTAATACTAAAGTATACATCAGAATAAAGGAATTCCTCATCAGCTGGTTACATTATTAAACACATTTATCATAATATCAATTGCAGTAAGAAACCCTGGAAAACGTAACCAATTATTTCAATAATAAAATTCATGCAATTTTGACTATGCAATAGTTAAAGTCAACATTATGAATTCCTCAACCACCATAATTTTCTGTATATAAAAAATGCACCTTTTAGGGTTTGGTATTGTAGTGGGGATCAACTCGAGCAAAGTGATGGAGACAGCAGATAGATTGCTCAAAGCCTTGCTTAAATTAGGTGAAGGATTAAGGAAAGTAATGAAAAGGTTGAGCATTTCATCTTAATTGGGATGAAGGTGAGAAGTCAGAGGTGAGAAGTGAGCTTCAGTTGAAATCCCTAGAACTTAATGTTTCCAACGGCCATTCCAGTTCACAAAATTTCCCTAAAAATTAAGTGATCTGCTACACTAGACATACTATAAATGAAGTCGTGGGCAGTTTACCAGTCGACCACATGTCCTCGTCAAATTAGATTTCCAAAAGTAGGATAAAAGTGCATTTAAGTTGGGGATATATACAAAAGAGTATCATCAAAGTCATCAGAGATCTACTCTTATAAAAGAACGCTTATGATGTCGCAAAGCAATTTTCCGTTGTCTTAGAATAGATATTTTTCTCACCTGGGCAACAGAGATCTATCTTTTTTTCAAAGAATGCGCATAAACTTAAAGTCTCAGTGGGAGCATAAACTGTCTTGGTGGAGGGGTTGTTCGGACTGAATGCAAAAGTAATTAAATACAGTCCAGCAACAATGAAAAACATAATCCAAGAGCACGAAATTAGTTTGTCCATTCCGTCAATGAACCAGTAAGCATTTTGTATGTTTTTTCACAGGTAAGTAGGCATGGAAGTCAACCCGCAGTCTAGAAGATCTTTGTCTATCGTATTTTTGATGAAGTTCCCAAGGCGGCCAAATTGTAAGAGATAGCAAATACGTTGTCTCGACAGAGGAACATAATTACTCACGATAATTGGTATATGATATACCTGACACTTTAATTTCTTTTTAAGGATAAAAGGAAGACAGTTCCAAAGCTAGGAAGGGCTCATCATAGCCGTTACTGATTGAGTAATAATCAGATAAACATCCTGCATAAAAATTGTTTAGAAGTCAGCTGGTAACTATGATGTTTTATAATAGTCACACAATGTCTTACTGAAGTAGCAGACTTTCAATCCAGAATTATAGTATAAATTAGTGTTTGGAACATATTTAAACAACCATTTCCACCCCAGCCGAAGCAGCAGTAGTTGGTGCATTTTCAACTTCAGATATACCCTTGATTGTTGGAGTTTTTTCTCTCGCATAAAAGTCCAAAGACCAAGCAGCTTTCCTCATACAGTACTCTTTGTCGGTCATGCCACACTCCAACAAGCCCTTTGCTATTCTTTTCCTGATATACGTTCGCCTGTTTGATTGAAAGACGGGTGGCAAATTTCTGAGTAGGCAGTTAGCAAAGGCAAGTGTGTACGCACTACAGCTGGTGTCGTCGTCCTGTTTGGCGCATTCGACAAACTCCAAATTCCACTGGTGACCCAGTTTTGCCATGTTTATACACTCACTATCTGAGCTCAAAAGTGTGTAATGGAGCACCGTTAACAACTTCGTCAAACGTGGTGCGGTCCAAAGCCCAGACGACACCATCTTTCAGCTTCTCCAACGAGTTGTACATTTGAACAGTCCACGTGACAAAGTTAACGAGGATGAGGATCCAATGTACTCTTTCAACATTGATCGTCATCATCAACCCACGACAGTTTCTCAAGTCTGGCCTCGAATTGTCACGTTGAACCAGTTTGATGATACAGGTCTTTAAATTACCTACAATTTGTAGTATTGCTGCACAAAGCTTATCTTCTACGGGCATCTGCTGGTCTTCTAAAATAGTGGCCAATTCGTTGTACAAATCACACAAATAATGCTATCATTACAATAATACAATAAAATAAAATAAATCATTATATTGAAAAAAATAAGGAAAGAATAAATCATTATAGAGTTCCGAAGAATAAAAGACACGAAACGTGTGTGAAATTACAGAGAACCACGACTCTGCAACTATGATGTACAAATTCTCTATTTCATAGGGTTGCGCGCGCTACAGAAGTGTACCACCGGTCTAGTAAGCACATGTACGAGTCCAGTACCTTGAACCCAAAAACAATAATAATAATCAACATCAAGTATATGTAGAAGAAGTACTTTAATAGACAGAGACATACCACATCATTAAGCCATCCTCCCCCAAATAGTCCATAGAAGATGTTGATGTTAATTTGAAACCCACTCCCATACCGTCTAACAATGTTAAAGTGACTGGTTTCATCATTGTCGTGCTTATTCCATTATACGACACTTGTACATTCAAGGTATGCAATTCTGTCAGGTCATCTCCAACATTTTTCCGACTAGCAACACCAAAAGCTCTTTTTATCAATCCCACTCCCTGATTGAAAACACCAAAAATTAGATCTTGGCAAAAGTCAGCCACTTTAATCTCGAGTTCACTCCTTATATATTAAGTAAATATTCGTTGTCGCGATCGCTGTGCCATATCTTCTTGCATCACAGAAATAGCCACAGAATATTCTCCCTCTTTTTCATTAACAATCAGGAGACAACCTTCTACCCCATTCTTAGAAAGTCTATCACCACGATCATCTACAATGGATGTCTCAGAAGCATCTTGTGTTAGAATGGAATGAAGTCAGAAGGCATCTATGATGCCACATAGCAGGAACATAATGTCCCACTAAAATAGCAACCTTTCAATCCATATTTAGAAGATAACTTAAGAGTAATTTGGGAGATAATTAAAATAAAATAATGTATCTTGATTGCATTTTCCACTTCTATAGGAGTAGTTGGTGCAATTTGAATTTTTGAAATAGCGTTCCCACAAACAGATTTTTGTTCTGAAATAGCACCTTCTACCGCATCAGCGCCACCACCCTGTGATAGGGTTATATACTAAAAGCATTACTTTTGTATTAACTCTAATTCTTTATATTTTGAATAAAAATCATATGGGAAAATGTTATGCATATTATATATGCTATTAGTTATATGCATGTGTCTAATATTTTATGTTGTAGATGATATGGTGTGAACACACTGAAGATCATATCATCAGCACCTTATAAAGTATAAGTAATCATTCACAACCTAGATGGATTTGGACAAACCATTAGTACGGTTGTAGTATAATCTGGTATTAGTCTATCTTGACTATAGGATTACACTAGTACACTTTGTGTGTATTGAACATGACCAAGTGAGAGTGTTTCTCTTTATACTGACTGTATAAGAGAACAAACACCTCTATTATTATGGATGCTTGTCCTTTTAATCTGGATATAATAATGGGCACTTACGTGCATTGTACATTGCTTTAAATCATCAATGAGTGAGATTCATTTGTGAGTCAACAAACTTGATGGATTGGGTAATGGCATTGTATGTAAGGTGTGCTGTTGATTATAGAAGGAATCCGTGACCCGTAGGAAGTCAGGTTGATGATGTCCCTTTGAGGAGCTCAAAAAGATTGTCATGTAAACCCCACAGGTGGATTTATTCCGACATGACAATGAGGTTGAGTGGTACTACTCAAGGATATAAGAAGTTGATTAATGTAGTTGTCAGTAACTTGACTTAATCAACAGACATTCGATATCTTAAACATGGGGAGATCAGCGAACATATAATATGGAGCCCATAATCGCTGACACGTAATTTAGGATTAGGGCGGTAGTGCAACAATAGCCTTTAGTGGAATAAGCCATTTGTTGACGGACTTAGGCCGTGTGTTCTGGGCGAACATGGGAAGCCCAAGCCCGTCAGGAGGTCCAACCCTAATTTCTCCTCATGGTCCCTGTTGTAACCTATAAATAGAATACTCTTTCTCTTGGCCGAATTCACTATTCACTGTATTAGAAAAAGAGGCAAGGAAAGATAGATCCAAAATTGGATCTAGCTTTGTGAGAAAGAAGGGGATTGGTAGATCGTTACCTACACAACGTCCAATCTATTCTAAAGGAATACAACAGAAGATCAAGGGGTTGATTGTTGATTTTGGATTTCATAAAGCTTGGATTCTCAGAGATTACATCTAAGCCGATTCTCAAAGGTATGTTTTCAATCCAAAACTGTGAACCCCATTAATTCCGCTGTGCGTGGGTTTTCACGGTTTGTAGAAATTTGCATTATGAAATAACGGATCCTACACCTTGAACACTCGCAGCAAGCATAGGGCATATTTCTTCGGCTTGCATCCCCAATTCCTTGAAAATAGTAGCCTAAAAAAACATAATAATAACCTATAGACAAGATAATATTTAAAAAAAGTAATTAATAGTGAAGCACAAGCATCGGTGTTACCATATCAAATGTAAAATCATGAGTGTCTTGTTCATTAGGATCAAGTTCTAGATACCCATCTTCTAACTTGTCCTCACAATTTGGAAATAATTCTACTTCACCATCACTAAGAGTCACACAGACAACTTGAATAAAACTAGATAAAAAATCAGAAAGTAGCTATGATGTCTCAAAGAAGCCACATAATGTCCCACTTATTTACAAAACATTTAATCCCCACTAAGAAGATAAATAAGTGATAGGGACACATTTAAATTTCAATTACCTTGGACGCACTTACGACATCCATAGCCAAAATTCGTACAATTTCATTACATAAATTTTCCTTTTGATGAGCATGTTCTCTATCAATACCCGCCGTCTCAATCTTAGGAAGCGTTTTCTCATTACCCACTACCTCTATTTGCAATTGCTGATTCCTTGACACATATGATTGGTAGACTTACATGTCACTCATGCTCCCCCTCAGGTGTTCACCTGCCCTAACAGCCGACTCAGGTTGACTCTGCTTAGTATAACACTTGTTAAATTCTTTAGCCGAAACATCTTTCAGCAAGTCTTCTCCTCCCTTATCAATAACATCAGGCTGACTCCTAGACAACTGCATGCTTAAATACTTGTCGAACAACCCATCCATTTGTTTAGGGGGGATAGGGTTAATATATTGCGCAGTCTACACAACAAATAGGTGGGGCTCAATAACATTGGGGTTGTGAGTCTCTTGAAGGACCTGCACATCACAACACGAGAGGGAGAGGGAGATAGAGTTGTGAATTTGTATCCTTACAATTTTGCAATAACTGTTGCCGTAACAAATGAAAAAATACATACTAGTTCAGTAGGTACTTGGTTTTCTGTGCTATGACCCGCTTCAGACTCTTTCAAAATGTCATACAAATCCTAATTTAGATCAAACCCACAAAGTGAGGAGGTTATTTTTTCATACTCAGCCATTGAGGCATCTAAGGTAGGTGTAAATAAACCTAAAAAACGATATCCTTTTTTCAATGCAGCTACTCGCACTCGACTTACCACACGTGCTGACGATGACATTCTTTTGTTTGCAGTAGCCTCCTCCTCCAATTATTGATGGTTGATCAGTCTTGCCAGGTTAAGCGGCCCTTCTATGTATTCAATAAGGTACTATTCATCTTTCTCCTAGACTGATAAAGGCTCTGCTTCATTCCCCCTAACATGCTGGGTAATAACTCTAGTTTCTCTAGCCGTGGATTTAGCACTACGTTTGTGTTTGGGGTACTTAGAAAGAGGCAAACTATCGGACACGGTATAGTTTGATGAATCCTGGAGTTTTTCAGACACAACTTTTCTCTTCCTCCTATAAGTTGAGGGGAACATAACACTTACTCCAAGGGGGACCGATGATCGTGTTGCCCTTCTAACGGCTCCGGTACCATCTCGGGTTGTGGTAGTAGGATTATTTCTTGGAGGGGTACGTTCTTTCATCTTTGGAAGTTGGGGTGGTTTCCTAGTGGAAGGTCGGGGTGTTTTTTTTTAACAACAACAGCTTGTTTCTCTTTAACAGGGGTAGGTTGTTTCTTCCTGACATCTTCTACTTTGACAACCTTTCTTTGGGGAACAGACTCACGTCTTGTACGTTTCTTGGTATGCACTTTTTTGGACTCACCTTCACTACTAACAACTTTTTCTCCCTCTTCATCTTTTTTCTCGTCACTATCTAGTTCCTTTTCCACCGGAGTCAGTTCTCTTCTCACATACCTTTTCGCTTAGCCGTGAGTAAGAGCGAGGATCTCCTCTACCGTCTTCTTCATCACCTAAAATGAAACAACTTAGATGTCAAAATAGTAAACCAAAATGTGTAATTCGTATTGAAAAATGAGTAGAATATAAGAACCCCTCATAGTTATACCAATAACGTATCCTCTGCCACAATTCTTCTTTGTGCCAGGAGATCATAACCCTTAGACATATTGAGCACCTCTTGCTGTAATAACAAAACATGAAAATCATAAAACAAGCTGCTCTAAAAAAAGTACACATAACAAAGTAGAACACCGTGAATGGTTAGGCAAAGAGATACAAACCTCCAAAGCAGATCTGACCACTTCATTATTCCTAATGTCCTCCAGAATATCTAGGTGATCGAGAACCACAACATCCACTCTTCCCTTCTTAGTCAGCTTCCATTCCTACCAAATGTCCCGACAACTCTATCCAGGAATTTTCACCCACCCTTTAAACCACGGGAAGTTGAGAGGATCCAACTGTCTTGCCTCGAGCGACGGAACGTGGATGAATACCCAGAGGTTGAACGATCCCAGTATAAGGGCCGGTAGGAAATGCCGCAAAGTGGGCATTCATTGATAAGAGCCCAAAAGTTTAGTTTTAACCCCTTAATAATATTACATTTAGACCAATTATGTGTATAATAAATAAGAGTTAGTACTGTGTACGTGCTTTTGTGTATTTCAGGTCTTGGAGTCAAATATGTGAATAAATATGTCACTTTTGCAAGAGAAAAGAGCAAAGGTTGGTTGCTAAGAAGTTCTATGATTAAAGCCCAAGTTTCAAGGAAAAAAAGCTTTTTTAAAGCCCAGTCAAAGCTGAAAAGTCAAAGTCAATGCGGGAAGAAATAGAGCATAAAAGTCAACAGAACTTCTGCAAGCCGTATCTTTGGACTCAGACCTCGGAATTGGGCCTACTATATGTCAAAATGACCGTCTTGGAAAGATATTTCTAATGGTCTAGGTATTAATCCAATCAAAAGAGTAAAAGTGGACAAAAAAGCTATTGTAGTAATTTTCAGTAGAGAAACCCTTTTTGGACTTAAGTAATTAGGTTTGGGTTTGATTTAATGGCCCAAAATAGCTCTAAAGCCCATGCACGAAATTGTTAACCTAGACCTCTTCTATATAAGGAGGACTAAGGCTAAACTCAAAGGATCCCTTCTTAGTTAAGAAATTAGATCATAAATTAGTTTTCTTCTTAAGTAAAAAGCCTAGTTATTGTTTTATTAGCCTAATCACCATTAATAAAGCCAAATTATTTATATTACTTCAATTATGTTTTATTATTATTATTATTCTTTTATTGATGATAGTCTAATGAATCTTAGCTAAACCTCCATTAGAGGGGCTTGATGAAGCTTTGATGAAGACTTGATATGTTAGTGTAGAATAAGTTGTAATAATCTATTCTATTATTGATGGAAGGTAGTTAATTCATCATGAGAATGAGTTTAAATTGCCTCACATGCTAATTATTAGTTGGTAGAGATTGTCATGAATACTTAGGGATTATGAAGATCCAACTTTTATGTGGAAACATAAAGATTAGGGTTACAACAAATCTATGCTAGCTTATTAAGTTTTAATCAAGATGGAATCAAATCCCCCTAATATCTCTCTTCTCATTCACAACTTATAATCAAATTGCCATAGTTTAAGTTAGCATATCGTAATTAGCTATTTTCACCATATTAGTATAATTCAATTATTGCTCTCATTGATATTATAAAATTGTTTAAATTAGTGAAACTGTTACGTCTAAGAAACTAGGAGTGGAATGAATTCTTTACTCCACCATATCGCAAGATAATCGAGAGTAGAAACTTTGATCTAATCGTAGAATCCAATAGCTTTCTTATTCCTAGCATAAATCAAATTAGTTAAGATAGAGAAACGTTTAGTTTTTACATTTATCGAATGGCGGCGCTGCCATTTTAGTTTTGTTAGACTAGTTTCCCATTATGTTTAAAATTCTACCAATATCCATTTCACCCACCCACCCGATTATTTGGTTCTAACTGTGTTGGTTTCTTCTTTAGAATTTTTTTTCTTGACATAGTACTCAGAGCATGCCCGCGCCCTCTTAACTCTATCATTTGAGTGTGCCCGCCCTCTTGTTATTGGAAAATTTTTTGTGAACAGTACCTTGAGCGCGCACGCGCCCTTGTTTACTCTATCATAGAGCGCGCCCGCCCTTTAAAGAATTACCCGATTTTCACAGGTTAGTCACCGGCTCTCATTTTGTTCAAATTATTTTTACTATTCAATATTTTCAACTTCTTAAATACACTGGGATTGTGTATACAAGACGCTATTCATACGCGAAGCAAGGAGGCCTTCAGGTACTATTTCCTTCACTCCTTGTCTTTTACGTTAGAGGATTTTTCATTCTAGCATATTAGGGTTGTTTGACTGCTATTAGTGGTTTCATATTGGCCTTAGCCTTGCATGAGATTAAGGTCCGGTAAGAGTAAACCATCTTCTATTATCTATCGTAAACGTCAACGCACACGCCTTTCTAGAATACCACTTACTACACCTGCATTAATGGCTGAAGAAATAGAGACTCCTCTCTCTAATTTTTACAAAGCCCTAAACGATAGCCTTAAGTCATGCATCGTTCTTGCCGACCTAGTGGGGGATTTTTGAATTCCCTCGAATATATATAATTTGTTACCGGTTTTTCATGGGTTAGACCACGAGAATCCTTATCAGCATATGCGTAGGATAGAACAAGTTCTTACCATATTTCATCATCCTACCATAGGTTCGAAACAAATTAAACTTTGGGTATTTCCTTTCACCCTAGCCGATAAGGCAACATCTTAGTTAACTGCCTAATCGCCTAATTCTGTAGACTCATGGGCTAAACTCGTTCAATTGTTCATGGAACAGTTTTACCGACCACTAAAGACAGATGAAATGCTTCAAAAGATTCATTTCTTCTGCCAGAATCCTCATGAATCCTTTTAAGAGGCCTAGAATCGTTTCACTAATCTTCTCATTGAGTGTCCACATCATAACCTTGCGAAAGACACGCTTGTTCGTGCCTTTTTCAAAGGGCTTTTACATCACCATAAAGAGGTTCTTGATATAATGAATGAGGGTAGTTTCCTTAGTACAGGTGCCTCAGAGGATTATAGGTCTTTAGAAGATCAATCTAAGCGTTAAAATAACTTGGGGGTAATGACATCCCCCGCTCAGCTAATTCTTCTTCCACAGTTAAGGCTGCCAGTATGTTTGAGGTTAAATCTGATCCCGAGCTTAGAACTCTAATCGAATCTCTCACAAAAAAGGTAGAAGCCATTTCTATTCAACATAAGCCTACTCCTGTCATGAACATAAACTCTCTTCCATGTAATTTCTGTTATAGTCTTGAGCATACCAACTCCTATTGTTCTCTCCTCTATGAACAACCACCTGCACAGCCGAATAATGTTTGCTCCATAAATAGCGAACCTAACCTACCTTAGAGACAACACCCCAACTTCGGTTGGCGGAATAACCAACAAGTTACAGCTTCGAGGTTTAATAGCCCAAATATTAGGCCAGCAAACAACTACAACCAAGTTCCACCAAGACAAGGACAAGGACAAGGACAAGGACAAGGGAATTATAATAATTATAATAATTATAATAATAACAATAGAGGTATCGTACCGGTTAATAGTAACTATCCTAATCCACCAGTTAATAATCATCATGAGATAGTTCTACTCACACCACCTGTGGCCACTACACATCCGCAACCGGATCGTTTCGGTGCTTACATGCAAGCTCAACAATAAGTTCTACAACAAATTCAATAATCCATACAACAATTAATCCAAAATAAAGCTCAACCAAAAGGTGTGTTTCCAGGTCAAGCTATCCCAAATCCTAAAATGCCAAACACAGCCTTTGAAGTAACCGGTAATACTAGTAGTGATAATTTTAACGTAGGTGAGTTAAATTATAACACCCCATTTTTTTCTATTTTCCTAGTGCAATAAATAATAATAATAATAATAATAATAATAATAATAATAATAATAAGAATAGATAAAATAAAAAAATGGATAAAGATTAGTGGAGATAGGAAAGGTAAAGAGATAAACCTTCATCCCTATTTTCGGGGTTTTAAAAAAAAAAAAAGAAAAAAAAAGAGTTTACACAGGAGTTTACATGGAGATTTTTAACAGAGAGAGGGAAAGATTATGGGGATTGCTTTCTGACGATTGTTATGGGGCGTTATTCGTTCTAAAGTTTTTATTCCTTCACATCGCTCGTAAACACAACAACGGTGAGTAAATATTTTGTATAAGTGTAAATTTCAACGTGACGAGTGATGAAACATGATATTTATAGCCTGTTGTGAATATATATGTTATGTTTGATGGTTCTATATTGTCATGTTTGCCGATTTTAATTAGTATACTTATGATTTATTATCATCACAGATAAATACAAACAACTTCAAAGAAACAATTTTAGATCTCGTTAAATTCATGGAGTTAATGGATCATTTGTTTTTCTTAAAATCCTCTTTAAGGGATTTGAATGTAATTTCTTTGCTCTTCGATTTAACTGCCGTCAATCTATGTAGGTATATGTAGATGTATATTTATTATTTGGGTTACAATACTATGTGATGAACTGTCGAGTTATTTGTTTGGGTTGATTTGGGTTGTTGGTTGGTTGTTGTTTGAATTGGATATTGTGGGTTAATGGTTTGGGTGTTGTTGAAGCTTGTATGTGTTGTTAATGGAGGTCGAGATTTACGGTTGAGGAGGGTTTTTTTGAACTAATGAATTAGAGTTTTTGATTAATTAAAGTTGTTGGCTTTTTCACCCTAATCAATTTTGAATGATTTTTGGGCCGATTGGTGGTGGCGGTCGGTGGGTTAGTGCTTAGGGTTTGTTATTTCGGTGGTGGTGTGGGCTATTGAGGGAGAAGAAGGAGACCACGATCCGGTGCTCCATAACTTAAGTTTTGTTTCAGTTGGGCTTGGGCCTAATTTGAATGGTGGGCTTGAGTTATTTTATAAACTTTTGGGCTTAAGTAGTTTATGGTTTTGGGTATTGAGTTGTTGGGCTGGTTCCAACTATTTTTGTGGGTTGGGTCCTTTTTATTTTAAGTGGACCGGATTCTATTAATTTAGATGGCCTTTGGGTTAGAGTTTGTTTTGGGCCGAATCTGTCCCTAGTTTGAAATCGAGTTTTCACCTAGTTAGAGTCAAATTTAAACTCTCGCCAAAGCATTAAAAAGTGATTTTTCTGAGTCTTCTTTCCAACCCAATTGGCCTCGTCGCATTCTGAGGTCTGTGGTGGTAGATATGATGTCTGGAAGTTTAGTTGATAGAAAATAGTGCGTCAGAAATCAGTTTCTGCGCATTGTGTTCAAGTCCAGTTTTAATTTAGTTAGAGTTTGAACTAGATTTTTATGAAAACATGAAAAAGTAATATTTGGAAGTCTGCTTTCTATTCCAATTGGCCTGATCGCATTCCGATGGATGTGGAATTAATTATAGTGTCTTGAAGTTTGACTGGCAGAAAATAGTGCATCAGAAATCAGTTTCTATGCACTGTGTTCGAGCTTAGTTTTAGAACATTTAGAATAAGATTGAGTATTTTTGTAAAACATAAGAAAGTAAGTTCTGTGTGTTAGCTTTTCAACCCAAAAATCCTTGATGTATTTGGACAGCTGTGGAAAGTGTTGTGTCATTCAGAAGATAGTCCATCAGAAATCTAGTTTTTGCTAAAAATTAGGATTTTTACCAACTTTGAACTATTTTTACTCCAAGATAGAATGACATTAGGACTTCGAGTTCTACATAAAAAAGTAAGTATACCTATCCTAGTTTTCAAATAATTAAGTGGGGTATCATTTGGATGGCTATAGGAAATGTTATTGTTTTGACAAGTTACCTAGATAACCTATCATGTTTTCTTTTTAGGGGAGCTCTAGTTAACTTTTCTTATTGTAATGAGATAAATGGTTTTACTTAGACTTACGAGTGTCTTGAATCTTGATTGCTTAATTTCACATTTGTATTATATTCTAAGTACAATTGTTGCATATACACTAAATATTAATATAGATTTATGTTATCTCACGTGACATGTTACATTAAAGTTTGTGTTTAATATATATATAATTGAGGAATGAAAGGGAAATGAAGTGTGCAAACTTAAAACATGAATTTTTATTGTTCTTTGACTTTGACAATGTGGCTGATAAGAACTATGAAGGCTTGATTCCAATATTAAAAGATTTGGATACGTAGGCTGCTTTGAGCAAAAGTGCAGCCACTATACTACACTATATTATATATTAGTTATTAGTTATTAGTTATTGTGATAACTATATATGTAGAAAGTTAGTACTTAATTGTGTACGTGATTGTGATTGTTTAAAATGTATTCATAGGACATTGAACTAATGCGTTATTCCTGATTGAACCTTTTAATATCTATGATTTATATAATTGATAATGAGGTGAGTTGATTAGTTATTGTGTTTGGAATCTTTAGTAATAAATTATTATTTGAGATGGTGTTTATTTTATAATGAAAATATTATAATAAATGAGAACTCTTGAGTGTTGAAATCCGGTGTAAAAGTGTCCGGTGAAAATTTAATGTATCGCCCACATCTTTAGATCTCTCCACGCCTCTTTGATAAAAAGAAATGTTTATGACTAATGATGTCATGTGAAAAGCCGCCTTAGAGAGGAACTAAGACATTCGCCTTGCGGGTGGGCTGTATTCCTTGAGTGTACGAGAATATAGGTCTGAATTCCTTGAATGTGGCGGGAATGACCTAAGGTATTCATTGAATATGCTATGAATGACCTGTTAGTGTTATGATGGGTATTCCTTGAATGTGGCGGGAATTACCCAAGGTATTCATTTAATATGCCATGAATGACCTGATATTTTGTTATGCCCAAAAGAGGCTTTGTGTATGTGTATGGAAATCCCAGAGATGGCTGTGACTCACAAGTTATGAGTTTACAAGATGAAAATATATTTCCTAGAGGCGATATCCCCGCTTGGGACATATGTCTTGTAGTGGTACTCGGTGTGAGTGAGGCACACGAATATGTGTGATTTGGCAAATGTGTGAAGTGCAAATCGTGGAGTAGGAACTAAAGGTTGGGCTGTATCTTTTAATAAATGAGTCAACAAGATAATTAATAAGCAAAGTAAAACATTGATTTTATATGTGACTGAGTTATTGTATATAACTATTTATGTATTATGATGTACATGATTTCTTACAAGGAAATGTATACATGGTTTGTGTGAGTTGATACTCACGAGGGATGAATATACTCCCTAGTTGTGATATAGTTTCTCGTTCTCATAAGTAAACGAGTGGTTTTTAAGAAAACTATTGGCTTTAAGTATGAGCGAGTTGTTGGATATGATTGGTGATATATTATGGCATGATGCATATAATTTCTTACGAAGAAATGTGAATATGGTTAACGTGATATGATGGATATGGTGGTGTGATATGAATGTTAGTTAATATTGGTGATATATTATGATATGATGGATATGGTGGTGTGATATGAATGTTAATCAATATTGGTGATATATTATGATATAATAGATATGGTGGTATGACATGAATATTAATATTGGCGATATATTATGCCAGATTATATATACCCATGATGGTTGCAGTGAGAGTGAAATAGATGTATACTATAAATGATTACGTTTGGGAAAATCTAACTTTGTTTTGCAGGAGGGTAGGACTTATTAAATTTTCATGCAGAGACGTTGTCCTACCCTAAGACGACATGTTGGATTAAAGGTAAAGTGTATCAAACTCATATTTAAATGAGTTATCATATGTGTATGTAATAAGTTGAATCTAAGTGGAAATTATATTGTGAGTTATTTTGGAAAGTGAGCATGATGAATATTGTTATATGAGATTTCTTGGAAATGTATATTGGGGGTTGAAATTTTACTTAGGAAGAAATTGCATGCTATTTTGAGAATACGTAACTAACTTGTCTTCCAAGTTGAAATGATTGAAAATTATATTTATTTAATCGAAAGATATGAATGTATTGCTATTTTATATTTAGTCTTACTCATACCAGCAAATTCAATTTGCTGACCCATGTTTGCTTTGTTTTGCAACGTGGGTGTGTTCTTGGAAACATAGATGGTGGAGTGCAGTGGATGAAGACACATGATTTGGATTTGCTTTTGGAGTCTTTTGGTTTTAGTTTTCTGAAGTTGAAAGTTTTGATTCAGAACAGATGTAATAGAATTGGTTAGTTATTTTTTTATTCGTGAATGAAGAGTTGTTATTTTGATCTACTTTGATCTCAGATATTTAATATTGGGTTTCATAATGGGTTATTAGGGTTTCATTTCATCCTGAGTTTTCAGATGATTGAATAGGGTGACGATTAAGATATTTATATCTTGGATAATTCCCTATTTTAAATTTTCTGGAAATTTTGGGTGTGACATAAATGCCATCACCACTCTCCGTTCTAGTAGAGTGGTTGATAACGCCGTAACTATGCCCGTTGTTACCCCACCAGTGGTCATTACAAATGACAATTTACTGGATACCGAAGTAAAAACTAAAGATCCTACTCTTGTAGAGGTACCAGTTAAACCGTAACCTAAGAGGAAAGCAGCTAAGGTTAAATCTCCTATTGATCCTTATGCGAAATATAGAGAGAAACCACCGTTTCCCCAGAGACTAGCACTGTTAAACAAGGATACAAATTTTGACTAGATTAGGGAAGTTTTTAAAAATCTAACGATAAACCTACATTTTCTTGACGCTATTAAAAAACTACCACAACATGCTAAGTTTCTAAAAGAGTTGTGCACTACTAGGCAGAAAACGAACATTCCAAAAGACGTCTTTTTAATTGAACAGTTTCCCACTCTATCTGAATATAACATAATCGTTAAGTACAAGGACCCTGGTCGTCCTACTGTACAATGCACCTTAGGGGATACCCACACGAAGATTACACTATTAGACCTGGGGGCGAGTGTTAACTTACTCCCTTATTATCTATATAAACAAATAGGTCTACAAGAGATGCAACCAACTAAAATGACGTTGCAATTAGCTGATCGTTCTATTAAGTATCCTAAAGGTGTGGTTGAAAACGTGCTGGTTAAAGTTCAAAATTTTTACTACCCAGCAGACTTTGTTATCCTCGACACAGAAGTCGCTAACGACTCTGTTCATATCATTTTAGGGCGTCCTTTCTTTGCAACTAACAACATGCTCATAAACTGCCATGATGGTTCGATGTCCATGTCCTTTGGCCATCTTTCTGTTGAGGTAAATGTTTTCAAAATGATGAAACAGTTCTCCGATACGACTATCGATGGAGAAGTTAGCATGATCGAGAGCTTAGCTCAAGATTATTTCAACAACACGTTTCCCGAGAACCATATGCACTAATTCTTTTCCTTCAGAAAGTTTCGACTTCGACGATGACTCCTACTTCGAGGAAATCAATGCCCTTTTCGAGTCTACTCCTATCTTAGATTCTTCTGTAGCTCCATTTTCCGAGTTTGAAGACCTTTTACCTAAACAAGTCTTCACTACTCAAGACGAGGACCCTCCGGAAGCCTTTTTACCCATTCCTCCCACCCCTGTGCTTAAACCTCTTCCTAATGAGTTGAAATATATCCAGCTTGATCTGGATGGTAATCATCTAGTGATCATATCTTCTCAGTTATTTGCTGATGAAGAGGCACGTTTGATTCGGGTGATTTGAGAACATCGTTCCACGATCGGTTGGTCCTTAGACGACATTAAGGGGATTGACCTTAGTTTATGCACACATCGCATACATTTGGAGGATAATGCGAAGACTTCACGCGAACCTCAGCGTCGCTTGAACCCTACCATGAAAGAGGTGGTCAGAGAAGAAGTCTTACGGATACTCGATGCGGGTATCATATATCCCATTTCCGATAGTGAATGGGTAAGTCCCATTCAGGTAGTTCCTAAAAAATCAGGGGTTACCATTGTGCATAATGCTGCGAGTGATTATGTTTCCACACGAGTTCCCATGAAATGGAGGATCTGTATTGACTACAAACGCTTAAATGCCATGACACGAAATGATCACTTTCTTTTACCTTTTATAGATCAGATGCTCGAACGTCTAGCTGGTCATGCTATTTTTAGATCATTATTGATCCTGACGACCAAGACAAGACTACCATCACATGTCCTTTTGGAACATATGCTTATAAACGGATGCCTTTTGGCCTCTTTAATGCTCCTGGTACCTTCCAGCGGTGTATGCTTCATATATTTAGTGACATTATAGAGTGCTTTATGGAAGTTTTCATTGATGATTTTTGTATCTATGGAGACTCTTTCAGTGAATGCATGTCTAACCTTTCCTAGGTGTTGACAAGGTGTGAGAAAAAAAATCTAGTTTTAAATTTGGAAAAATGTCATTTTATGGTAAAACGAGAAATAGTGCTAGGTCATATTGTATCTAGTGATGGAATAGAAGTAGATAAGTCCAAATTAGATAAAATAGCGTCTCTACTTATACCACGGACTATCCATGACATTAGAGCCTTTTTAGGCCATGCAGGTTTTTAAAGATGTTTTATCAAGGATTTTTCCAAATTAGCTAGGCCTTTAACTAATTTGCTTTTAAAAGATGTCATATTTGATTTTAATTATGACTGCAAATAGGCTTTTGAAACTTTAAAAGCCGCTTTAACATCTACACTGATTATACAGCCTCCCGATTAGTCTAAACCTTGCGAGCTTAGGTGTGATGCTAGCGATTATGCTGTTGGTACTGTGTTAGGCTAGAAACTAGATGATAAGTCCACCGTTATTTATTATGCTAGTAAAACTTTAAATGATACTAAAATAAATTACACTACTACGTAAAAGGAATTTTTAGCTGTGGTTTATGCTTTAGATAAGTTCCGCCCTTATTTGGTTGGCTCAAAGACCTTGGTCTACACTGACCATATGGCTCTTAGGTACCTTCTTGCCAAGAAGGATGCTAAACAGAGATTGATCCGATAGATTCTTCTTCTGCAAGGGTTTACCCTCGAAATTAAGGATAAACGAGGGGTCGAAAATGTAGTTGCCGATCACTTATCTAGACTAACTAATGATAGTGCTAGTGATAATGATTATGAGTCCATACCTGATTCTTTTCCTTATGAGCATCTTTATTCTATTTTTTCTGCACCTTGGTATGCCGACATTGTGAATCATTTAGCTTATGATATTATTCTTGATGTTTGGTCAAGAAATGAACATAAAAGATTTTTGGCCAGAGTTAAGCTATACTACTGGGATGAGCCCTACCTTTTTAAGTATTGTGCGGATCAGATTATTCGTCGTTGTATTCCCCAATGGGAATATAATGAGGTTTTATCCTTCTGCCATGACAAAGAATGTGGTGGCCATTTTAGTGGTATGAAAACGGTAGCTAAAGTTCTTCAATGTGGTTTTATTGGCCTACCCATTTTGAAGATGCCCACGTTTAATGCAATATGTGTGTTTGTTGCCAACAACTTGGGCGTATCGCTAAACGTAATATGATGCCTTTAAATCCCATTATGGTAGTATAATTTTTTTTATGTATGGGGCATTAATTTCATGGGTAATTTTCCTATTTCCCACAGTTTTATTTATATTCTTGTTGCCGTGGACTACATATGTTTCCAAATGGATAGAGGCCATGGCTTGCCGTACTAATGACCATAAGATAATTATGTTTTTTTGTTAAGGAATACATTTTCTGTCATTTTGGCATCCCCAAAGCCATCATTAGTGATGGCGGAACGCATTTTTGTAATAGAGTTGCTGTTTCGTTAGTTAAAAAGTATGAAGTTACCCATAAGGTGACTACTCCTTATCATCCACAAACTAGTGGCCAAGTAAAAGTCTCTAATAGGAAAATTAAAAAAATATTAGAAATGACAGTTAATCCTGATCGGAAAGATTGGTTTAAGCATCTAACTGATGCCTTATGGGCATATAGGACAACTTTTAAAACTCCTATTGGAATGTCTCCCTTTAGACTTGTGTTTGGAAAACCTTGTCACTTGCCCGTTGAATTGGAGCACCGTGCTATGTGAGCTATAAAGAGCCTTAACTTCAATATTGATGAGGTAGGTGTCAAGCGCAAATTATAATTAAATGAACTTGAAGAAATTCGTAATGATTCTTATGATCTCGCAAACGATTATAAAGCTAACATGAAACGTGTTCATGATAAACATATTTTGTGTAAAGAGTTTGTGGTTGGTCAAAATGTTTTGCGTTACAACTCCCGTTTGCATATTTTCCCAGGAAAATTAAAAACCCGTTGGTCTGGTCCTTTTCTGGTTACTTAAGTCACCCCTTACGGGGCAATGACCTTGGTAAATCTGAATGACAACAATACCTTTCAAGTTAATCGCCAACGATTAAAATATTTTCACGAGTTAATGTCCCCAAATGTGGAGGAGGTCCTTTTACAGGACCCTGTCTATGAGGACTGACCTTTGATGTTTGGTGTACTTCCTTTCATTTCCATATATTGGTGAGTGCACCATTCAGGTAACTGGGCCCTCATTTGGAGTGTGTGGCTATAAGTACCAAATCCTAAGTCCACATTTAACATAATTCACGCTTTCCACTCTTACATGTTTTCTCGGTTTTTGAGTCATGTTTCTCTATTGAGTGATTGTTGTCTTTATTGTTTTATTGTTTTCCTTTATATTAAATTTATTCATAAAATAATCTATAAATTAAAATCCTATAAACAGTAATCTAGCAACTCTAGGGAATCTGACTTTAAAAGATCCACGTTTTTAAAGCAAATTTTGGGGTGTTTGGTCTTTCCTTTCTTGATCGCTCAACTATCTATTCTTGTTGTTTATGCCATTTAGTCGTATTTTGATTCTGGTTGACACTATTTATGAATTTAGATTTCTTGTGATCATATAACTTATGTCAATTACATGTTTTGAGGCATTTTCCATTTTTTATATGTCTACCATGGTTAAATTTGAGTTTTCTATAGATCATTGGATTAAATTTTCTCTGTTGATCGTTTTCATAGCCCATTCGCCAAAATCGGACCGTTAACGAATCGGAAATTTTAGTTTTAAATTTTACGAGGATAGGACAAGATGGGCATTTCAGAATTTGTTTTTTGCTTGGGCCCAAACCGGTTTAACCCTACGTAGTCACGTGATTCGCACGTGATTTCCAAAAATAGAAAAAGAGAGAAAAACCCTTCGCGAGTTCTTTTTCTTTTCCGCCTCCAAGAACACTGGCCAAGAGAAAAAAATAAAAAAACAAACCCCGCGACCTAACCTCCACCTGACCTCACTCCAAATTTCGATAGAGTTTTAATTCACTCTTCCCCACCTTACATTCACCCCAAATTCAAAATCCAAAACCCAATGGCTCCTCCACCACCAAAGATTCTTCCGGAACAAGTTTTTACTCAAACACATTTTTACCCTTTTTCGGTGCCGAAATGGTTATTAGAAAGTGGAATGAATTGTGGTATTCTCTGGAGTATTTTTATCGCACTGATTTGGTGTATGATTTTTATAAAAAGAGGGAGATTGATGGTGGTCGGGTTTTTGTTAAGGTGAATGGTAGTCGGAGGGAATTGACTACATAAGTATTGTCTGAGATTACTGGCATTGACCAAAGACCCATTGTAGTCACAATGTAGGAATCTCAGCTTGGTGGAATTGGTCCTTTGATGAAGGAGACTGTCTTGGAGGGAGTTTACAATCCGAACTCACACTGTGTTCATCAGACGTCTTTGAGAAGAAACCAACTAGTTGTGGCTCAGTGTTGGTAGGAATGTTATTGCCACCACGAAAGCAGTGACATCAATTTGAGTTGTTTGCATGTTCTCTGGACCCTTAAGAATATGAGGTATAGGTTTTGCATCCTTGAATTTTTGTTAAATGAGATTAAGGCAATTGGTAAATCGACCGCAACCTTCCCTACTTTGATTACAAAGGTTATGTTGTATTGGGGAGGTGTTCCAAAGACTAGTAAGATTAATTTGAAGTTGCATGAAAATGCACGTATCTATCAGGAATGTATTAAGAGGGATTGAAATTTGCCGGAAGTTAGGGGTTTTGAGACGGTACCGGATGAAGAGGATAAGGATGACACGACGTGTTTCGATGCGGATGCTTTGGAAAGGGCTACTATGGATGTAGCCCGCATCTAGTTACTTCTTCATGGCTTGCAAACTCTCCATACTCAGAATGAGACGATTCGTACATGCCAACATTCTCTGAATGTAGTAGAATATTCAGTTGCTTAATGATAGTCACCAGGACATCCAGGATAACATGGAGACTCTCGTCCAGAGAAATACAGAGCGTTGGGAAGCCATGGATGTTTTTATGGAGCAATAGCGCACGTTTCAAGTAGAAGTTCTACGACGATTGCCACCTCACGATGCTTCTTCTTCTGGACTATAGGAGGCATGAACGTCGTCGACGCAGGACGGATGGTTCTCCATCTTCCTCTCGTGGCTAGTTTGTTGATTGGATTATTTTTGTTTTAGGAAATTTCCCTATTTTTAGTAGAATAATTTTTATTCCGAGTTGTTAGTTAAGTAGTTAATATTGAATTATGTATGTGGTTGTTATCTAAATTTTGAGTTAATTTAAATTTTATCCGAGACTGCTTTCTATTTTTCATGAATCCCACCTTTCCGACTTGTTTGGGGGTGGTATTATTTGTTTAGCAATAGCAACAACACTCGGAGCACGCCCGTGCTCCCTTTTTGCCTATACACGAGCCGCGACGTGCCTGCCATCGGAACGCAGAGTCAAAGTTGAGCGCTTTCCTTTCCAAAGTTATTCCGAAAGCCACCCTTTACCTTAACAAGATCTCCAGTTTTTATTTTTTTTCTAGGGTTTTTTTAGGTTACTTCTTGGAGTTCAAGAGTGTGTTTGGTTGCTATGAATTCTCATCAAATCATACCGGAGCAATCCTTTGATAAATTGCTCGATAGTAACACGTATGGATACTAGTTCCGCAATAGAATTATGCAGTCAGGATGGCAGAATCTACTGGTAAGTACCAATAACTCTTATTCTCCTAAACTTACTACTTATTTCTATGATCATTGTAAGTTCTTTTGTCGACTGGATGGGGAACAAGTATTCTCTATCACCATTGATGATATAACAATGGATTTCAGCAAGTTTTTGGTAGCCTTTGCTGTTGATGCATATACTTCAAACTCATGGGGTTATATGTCTAATAATATATACCTATATAACTATGAGTATTTCCAAAAGACTTATAGGGCGGGGATTTTTCGTGTAGAGGACCAAGGGAATCTTAATGTAGCCCTTGGTAGCCTGTCCCTTAACGTAGGCACTACCATGTTCTTTATTATGTTGAATATCTTAGGGGAATGGCGGTTTTCTTCTGTGAATAACGCCGCTGGTGACGTCTTCCTTGTTTTAGTTGAGGGACATATGCTATATGACATTCCCCAGACCTTAGTGTCTAGTTTAGCATGAGCCCATAGTATGAAGCATAAGTACCTTCTTATGCCTGTCTTGGTTTGCCGCATCATGATATGTTTCTTTCTTGATTTCGCATTCCGCTATACGGATTGGGTTGGGGTTGATACTATGCGACCCACAAATTGCATTGTACGTTCTTTTCGTGCAATGACTTGGCCAGGATGGAGGCTACAACCTAATTTGGTTGCCCTTTACACCCCATCAGACTAAGTAACGCTTAACAGATTAGCACGAGTTGATGATACATGGCGTAAGGCCTAGCAAATTGTCATGGCATGGCAGGATGCAAATGAACCTCACTTCTTTATAGAGGAGGAGGACAACGCTTAAATGATGGATATGAGGTAAGTTTTACTTTTTGTTAGTGTCTACTTATGTCCCAAGCAATTTAATTCTTGTTATCCCCATAACGGGTGGAACTCATATAGAGTTGCGTTTGTTTTTATTTATTATATTAGTATGTTTTAAATTTGTTTTGTAGGTGTTCTAAAATTTTAATGCGTTTCCATGGTATTTTCTATCCTTCTTATTTCTATACTTTGAGGACAAAACATGTTTTTGTTTGGGGGTGGCATAGAAACACGTGTAATTTAAGACACCTATTAGGATATATATATGTATAATATGCACTTTTTTTCTAGTAAAAATATAAAAAAAATTATAAATAATAAGTATTTATACTATGCACTTAGGAATATTGGTATTATTTCTTTCTCCATGATGATATTAGTCTAGAAGTTTCACGTTAGCTCTTAAATTAGAATAGTTTTTAGAAACTTAGGTTAATATGTAGGTAATAATCATTGCATCTTTCCATAAATATATTGCATGAGCATCTATGTTTGTATTGGCAGTAAGTTTCTAAAATCTAAGCTAGAGTACTTATTCAACAAATCCTGTGAGAATATAGCCTAAAAACCTTATATGAGTGAAATATTTGAGTAATGACACATGGGATAAGTAAATTCCGAATAGAGAAATCACAAGTCCACTTGCTTGATCAATATAACATATCTTAAGCGAGAATTTAGGCCCTTTATGGATCGATATAGCCAGAAATTCAAACCTATATAAAGTTATTTTCTGCTAGTCGCCCCTCTGAGCCTTTCTTTAGCCTTTTTATAAACCACAAATCCTGTACCCTTTTATAAGAAACAAAACAAAATAAAAATAAAATCAGCCTACCCACTTTTGAAGAGATGAAATGAAGAAAAGAAAAGAGAAAGACTTGTGGAATACCAAGAATTTGTTAGTTGCTTCAAATAAGAAAAGAAAAGAAAGTTTCCATCCAAAGAAAAGAAAAAAATAAATAAATAAAATAAAAAGTTAGAACTCCAAAAATAGAATCAAAGGAATCAAAAGCCAAAAGAAAAAGAAAAAATGGCTAAGGATGGAAACAAAGTGTAGAAGCAAAGTAAGAACAAGGTTTTATCTAGTTACATATTTTGAAGACTCTATTATCTCAGGCTTGTCCTTTTGAATATCCATTTTCTTCTTTCTTAAACCATCAACTAATCCCCGCAACACCTAATAAAGACATCTAGCTCAATTAGGAAAAGGTTAATGTGATAGTAAGTGACAGATGTGTTTGATCGACTTCGACTTCCTTGTAAGTCATTGAGATTGAAAGGTAAAATGTGCCCACTGCACATTGGAGTGAGCAAAACTTGAGTGGAAAAATCAGAGTGTTTTTGTCTTGACATATATGTGAGGACCTACTTAAGGACCCTATTCCAAAGTTTCAGAAACAGACTTGTTATTGCATTTCATAGCATAGTTCATTATATATATGTTTATCCTTAGACGATTTATTATTAAGCACGTATTAGCTTAGGTTTCCAATTGATTATTCTGTATTAATTGCTAGTGAGATGTATAGATATCTGAGAATAAATAAGGAAACAATCATTTTTATTTCTTAGTCGTTGTAGTATAGATAAAGTTTGTGAGTACATTCTCTAGAAAACTCTCACGAGGCTATAACTCTTCCACTAGGGAATTCCTAGTGGTTTAAGGCCTTATTGCATATGGTTAATGCAATCGCACTCGACGAAACGAGATTAGTTAGAACTCCATTTTTGGTCACTTATTTTAATTTCTCATATTTGCTTGAGGAAAAGCAAAATGCTGTTTGGGGGTAGTTTGATAAGAGCCCAAAACTATAGTTTTAACCGCTTAATAATATTACATTTAGACTAATTATGTGTATAATAAATAAGAGTTAGTACTGTTTATGTGCTTTTGTGTATTTCAGGTATTGGAGTCAAATATGTGAAGAAATATGTCACTTTTGCAAGAGAAAGGAGCAAAGGTTGGTTGCTAAGAAGTTCTATGATTAAAGCCCAAGTTTTAAGGAGAAAAAACATTTTTAAATCCCAGTCAAAGCTAAAAAATCAAAGTCAACGCGGGAAGAAATATAGCATAAAAGTCAATAGACCTTTCGCAGGCCGTATCTTTGGACTCAGACCTTGGAATTATGCCTGCTCTATGTCAAAATGACCGGCTCGGAATAAACTTTCTAATGGTTTAGGCCTTGATCTAATCAGAAGAGTAAAAGTAGACGAAAAGGCTGTTGCAATAATTTCCAGTAGAGAAACCCTTTTTGGACTTAAGTAATTAGATTTTGGGCTTGATTTAATGGCCCAAAACATAGCTCCAAAGCCCATGCACGAAATTGTTAACCTAGCCCTCTCCTATATAAAGAGGACTAAGGTTGAACTCAAAGGATCCCTTCTTAGTTAAGAAATTAGATTATAAATTAGTTTTCTTTTTAAGTAAAAACCCTAGTTATTGTGTTATTAGCCTAATCACCATTAATAAAGCCAAGTTATTTATATTGTTTCAATTATGTTTTATTCTTATTTGTATTCTTCTACTGATGATAGTCTAATGAATCTTAGCGAAACCTCCATTAGAGGGGTTTGATGAAGCTTTGATGAAGACTTGATGTGTTAGTGTAGAATAAGTTGTAATAATCTATTCCATTCTAGAAGGTAGTTAATTCCCTATGAAAATGGGTTTAAATTGCCTCATATGCTAATTATTAGTTGGTAGAGATTTCCATAAATAATTAGGGATTATTGGGACCCAACCTTTATGTTAAAATATAAAGATTAGGATTACAAAAAATCTATGCTAGCTTATTAAGTTTTAATCAAGGTGGAATAAAATCCCCCTAATACCTCTCTTCTCATTCACACCTTATAATCAAATTGCCATATAGTTTAAGTTAGCATATCATAATGAGCTATTTTCACCATATTAGTATTATTCAATTATTGCTCTCCTTGATATTATAAAATTGTTTAAATTAGTGAAACTGTTATGTCTAAGAAACTAGGAGTTGAACGAATTCTTTACTCCACCATATCGCAAGATAATCGAGAGTAGAAACTTTGATCTAATCGTAGAATCCAATAGTTTTCTTATTCCTAGCATAAATCAAATTAGTTAAGATAGAAAAACGTTTAGTTTTTACATTTATCATTCATCTTCTCATACAACGACTCAACTTCTTTGTATACCAGTTCGTTGGCAAGATAACCCCAAGGAAAAGAATCAAACTTCTCCAAATCAGCAATAATGTCAACCCACTAGACTTTGACCCTTTTCGACCTAGTCGGGATCAAGAAAGCACCAAGATAGAAAAGCCTGTTAAGGCGGTGGATATCATCAGCCATTTTTGGATAAGTTAGGGCATTATACTTGGCTGTATCTCTAGCCTTGAAAAATATTTTCACATTTAATTTGACCACGTAGTGAAGCCTGAGCTTCTGTTAAGGGAAAATACCTCGTCCGGAAATCACTCGGCTGGTTCTCATTCATTTCATAATTCTGGCTAGGTGGATGTTGGGTCGAAAGCCTAGTTAGCAGTGCCATATCCGACGACTTGAATGAGATGTACTTGTCTCCAACACTGAAAGTTCCTGGAGCGATTCTCATTTTCAGCAACTCTGAAACCAATTTGGGGTGGCTAAAATGATTGTACGCGATTTTTTTAGGATCCCTAGAGTCCACAGTCCCATCAACCTTCAGAAGAAAACCAAATGGAGAAGTCTGAAAATGTTCTCTTTCATTATTATCAAATAAATCAAACAGTTGCTTTCGAAGCTTTCTAGGACAGCAGTAGGAAGTAATCCTTACTTCAGGTCCCGCTGGATGTTCAACTTTCTTGCCCTTCCTCTTGGAACTACTGCACACATTAAGACATTTTGTGAGCAAATTAAGACAACATCACTAATAAGTAGACAACAAACAACTTTGAAACATCCTAGAGAGCACAGACGATTAATTCTACAATTAATTCTACAGTTACTGCTAAAGCATACATCAGAACAAAGGAATTCCTCATCAACTTGTTACATTATCAAACACATTTCCCTTATTACAATATTGCTAACTGAAACTGTATGAAATCTTGAAAAAGGCAACCAAATATTACCCTTATTTTAATCTTAAAATTTGTGCAATTTTCATTGTGCAATAGTTCAACTCAACATTGTGAATCATACTGAACCAATAAATTTCCGTATATAAAAAACACACCTTTTAGGGTTTGGCATTGTAGCAGGGATCCTAAAAGAAAAGGGCGGAAAAAAAAATGGGGCAAAGTGATGGTGACAGCACATAGATTACTCAAACCTTTGCTTAAATTGGGTGAAGGATTAAGGAAGGGAAAGTAATGAAAAGGTCAAATATTTTGTCTTAATTTGGGATGAGAACTTAGAGGTCAGAGTTTAGAAGGTGAGAAGTGAACGTCAGTTGAAATTGAGCTTAATGTTTCCAATGCAAATTCGGTTCACAAAACTTTTCCCCCAAAAATTGCAAAAATTAAGTGCTTTGCTATACCAGACAGACTATAAGTGAAGTGGTGGGCAGTTACCAGTTGACCACATGTCCACATGAAATTAGATTTCCAGAAGTGCCAAAGAGGTGCATTTAAGTTGATGATGTGTACAAATAAGTACACATGTCTTAATCCTAGATGATAAAATAAGAATTAAAACTCCATCGAATGGTGGCAGTTAAATTTTAGGTGACAAGTGAAATACACTTTAAATTCAATAGAGAAAATAAAAATAAGGGTTAAAAATAATAACCGAAGACATAACTAGTATACTGCATAGCAGTGGGGGCGTGAGTGGAGAACCAAAGAACTGGAGATGAAGGGTTGGAGATGGAGAATTAGAAAGGGAGGAGGGCGGGAGGGAGAAGAAAAAAATGACTACGCATTTATGCATTTAAACCAACCAAATCATTTTTTTGGCCACATAACCCCTTTGGCCTATAACGTTCGCTCCGCTCACTTGATAAACAAAGTTCTGACAAAGTCCCCATTAACCAAGTGTCCGCATCAGATTACAGTTCGAGGAATAACCAATAACAGTATGCTATGACAATATAACTAGGTTATATGACATTACTAGTTCCCCCTCTTAAGTTAATATAGAAAATGAATTTTCTGTTCATAAAGTAAGTGGTTTGATTGAAATCAGAGTTAGATTAAATGTACATGTCCATTCTATGACAAAATAACAAAATTATAAGCCATTATAGTTAGCCTTAATAGGTCTAAATAGAAAATCTTTTTTTGTGTTCATTAAGCAGTTAGATTTAAATTTCAAATATATTAAACTATTTTTTATTTCGCTAAACGGGTATATTCAAGTTCAAATGCAGTTATCCAACTTATTTGGTAAGTTCAAACCTTCTCATGGAGACACCATTCAACAGTTAAAAAATCTGAAACATAGTAAAGGATGTCATGAAAACTTCCTTGGAAACCGATTAAATACCAGTTGAAACTAGAAACATAGAAAGGCGGCATCCTCTTCAATAAGTGACACCAACAACAACAACAACAATAACAACAAAGGATATGACATTCCCCTGCAAATGTATGAAGTGATTGTCAAACGTACTCCACTTCATAAATAAGCATGCGTTGAAAATGGGATCATTTCTGGTTCCATTTATAATACAAAAAAGACATGGGAATCCACAATATCTTTTGCATCCAGCATTGCAAACAATACACCAATTCTAGGCAATACTATACACTTCAAACAGTATGGCACGTCGGTCATGGCGTCCTCAAAATCCATAGATTTACTCTCAATAGACATTGGCAACTTAGATGGTAAGAGTTACTTTGTTGAAAGCCTCATGATATTCCTAACATTATAGAAAATAAAACACCTATAGAGAAAGCTCCCACTGGCGGTGGCTGCCTTCTGAAGGCACCGTCGCCAGAAATCTCCCTCTCATTCTTGTGATTATGGTTCCAAGAACAGATCTGAGTTGAGAAGAACAGATCTGAGTTGAAAGCATCTCTATTTGAGAAAATTCTCACTGAAGATTGCTGGATTCGTTCTGATTTCTAAATGGCGACAGTAATTATGTGAGTAAAGGTTCTACCTTTCTCGTTAATTATTGTCTTTACTACCTTTGATTTTAGTACCCATTGCCATCTTTGTAGCGATGGGGAGAAGAAGAGAAGAAATATGTCTTCATAGTTGCATGGGTCGAGAGGATAAGTTAATTTACCCATTTTATTCATCGAAGTCTAGAGGAGTTTCAGTTGTGACGTAGTATGGAGCTTCTTGTAATTCTGTTTGGAGTTTTGAGTTGGGAAGATGATGGATTAGGTTTGAGAACTTAAGATTGCAGGTTGTGAAGCTTTGAATGCTTAATTTTGGGACTTGATTTATTTATACTTAGGTTGAAACAACAAATTGATTTGCAGATTTGGCTTATACCTTCTGCAATTGTTCTTATCGGGAGGAGATGGATTGATGGGTTTGCAAAACTCGTTATCTTGACTGATGAACTTCGAAAGTATTGTGTCTGCATAACCTTGTACATACTATCGGGGTTTGAACATGACTGTCTTCTTCTGATTGGAAACTGCTTGTATGTTAAGTTTTTGGTAGTACTGATACGGAGCTACGGTGAAGTCTCAATTTCTTGAGTAGCTTTTTAGAGCTTTGCACTTTCTTGATTTGATGTATGAACTAGAGATAGAAAGTTAAGTCTTGAAGGTTAGAGTTTGGGATCAAATCACTGAAGTTGTTTGAAGAAATGAAAGGTTACATGATTGAACTTGAAATTTCTATTAGCTTTTCGAATTAAGAAGATGAAAGATTTACATGCTACAGTTTCGTATTCATGACCAGATCTTGTATCACTAATGAACTATTGGATTTCTGTTTGTAATTCCGGTGACTGTGTGGTGGTGTGGTTGTGTGCTAGACCCATTGGAATCTGGAGGTGGTCTGATGTGATGCAGCGGAGCTGCTGGCAATTCCCTTCGGTGCGTTTTGACTTGTGAGGGTGTTGCGATTTGAGGACTAGAATCTCAGCTAATAAGCTTTGATGGTTTTGGGACTGGAATCTCAGCTGGAAAGCTTTGATGGTTTGAGGACGGGAATCTCAGATGATTAGCTTTGACGGTTTTAGTCTGGGATTGATTGACACTTAGCGATTGTACCACCATTGGAAACTGCAGGTAGGCTTGTGCTTTTCATATGGGCACTGACCGGAAGGAGATAGTAGCTGTGATTATACGCCTGACGCTCTTGGCAATTACATTGGTGCGTGGATGACCACAAGGGTGCTAGTTGCGGTGGGGTAGCTAACAATGAGGGTGAAGGTTTCTGGGTCGAGAAGGTGGATCTGGTCTCCCCGACGCATTGGTCCTATGGGCTTTTCGTTGGGCTTTTAAGTTTTGGGGTGGAAATTGTTGGGGTTTTTAACCAACTTGGTAGTTTCCAACCAATTTCCTTTACTTAGTATGCATGATTGTTACTAGTTGGGCAATGACTAAAGAGGTAACCACTTAGTTTATCAACACCCTTGTGCAAACTCGGGATATCACACATAGTGGGAACTTAATCAAGTCCGGGTGGTGCTTAACCCCTATTGTAACCTTATTATTATTATATATAATATTCACATTTTGCCTGCAAAAAAAAAAAAAAAAACAGACATTGGCATTGTTTTCAGTTGGAACAACAGGATCATATGGTACGACTTCATAGATAGGAAAGTTCTATCAGAATATCAAATCCCAACAAGTGGCCTTCACTCTGTTTCCCATTCAAGTCCGACTTTGCCTCAACTCAATTTAACTACTAATTCGTGTGTCTGCTATTTATTTTGACTAAATTAATGTGTTGTCAAAGAATGAATACATATAGTTTTATGAATAGTTTTATGAATGTCTGTTATTTATCTATCAACTGCATTTGATAGTTTTATGAATACATTTAGTTTTATAAATAAATATGTATCAACTACATTTCATTGACTAAATGGGCAAATCCCTGGGCTGACGTAGGGAATCACTTGTCGTCTCTTCATTGACCAAATGGGCAAATCACATTCCAGGTACCACAAGATAAAAAATGTTAAAACAGTTATGTGTAACCTTATATCTAACACATCAAGCGTTTCTGCGTTAAAAATGGTTACCCATCTATTTAGTGAAAAGAATAATGGTTGTTCTATTTTGGTATTCCATGCCATATATATTATCGTTAGGGCCTTATATGATATCTTATATGGATTATGTGTATCAGTCGATTTGATTGTGACACATGGCTAACGTCAACCGTGACAACAATTTCTCTGTAATAGGTCCCGGTGTACCAAATCAGTTACGTTCAGTTTTGGGGGGAAACAAGTTTGGGAACTGGGATGGGAGCCCACTCAGTTTTACCTCAACTTCTACTTCCTCTTCTCCCATCTATAATCTGACAATATCTCCCCCTCATTTTAGTAATTGCATATCACTATGACCAAATTTCGTAGTCAATTTTGTCATCCACATATTTATTCAGATTCTTGTATACCTTAAAAGGTATGTTTCTTATATACATATGAAATTGGTGAGTATTATTACAGTACTTGAGTTGGATTTAAGTAATCCGATAATATTGACCCTAATATTTATTTATTGCATAACCAATTATTTGGTAAGTTATATTTGTTGAGAATAGTTTCCTTTGTTTTTGTCTGATATTATTTAGTTATTGCCGGATTGCACTATTGTGATATTAAAGTGCAACTTCAAATGGCAATAACTGTCTTAGTTGTTATGAAATATATATAATATCTATGGTTACGATTAAATGGTATTAGTATGCTTACACATTGGCTTGTTCTGTTCTGAGTAGTGGTAAGAAGAAGTGGCCCCAAGCTACTGCTGGGCTAGCCACAAAGATAACTTCCCGCTGCTGTCCAAAAATGCTTCACGAGAAGTTGTTCTCAGTGTTTGATGCCGAGGAAATGGAAAGGTTTAAGTAATCTCCGTTTTGGTTTTTGTGGAGTGTCATTGGAAATGTAGATGCTACGGATCCAAACAGCACGTCCTACACTAATTTTACCCACCCCCAACTAGTTGTAGAGGTTCTGAAAAAGCGAATAGCTCCCGTCACTTACCAAATTGGAGACAAATTCTTAATCTTCAAGATGTCGGATGTGGCACTACTCACCGGGCTTTCCATAGACTCTCCACCGGAATGGTATTATAGAATGAAGCCCAAGAACATCAGTGATTTCAGAAAGAGATATTTTACGGGCACTCGTGGTTCCGTACGTGGATCAAATTTGACTAACAAATATTATGCGAGCTAGGGAGGAGGCGAAGGTAAATGCATTACTTGATGCAAATATGGATGATGATATCCATCGCCTCAATAGGTTATACGAGCTTGGAGCTTTTCTCTTACCAACCGGGTCGAAAGGAGTCGATGTCATATGGGTTGACATTGCCAAAAATTTGAACAAGTTTGATAGTTTTCCTTGGGGATATCTTGCGTATGAGCTGCTTAAGTAGAAGTTGGAGTCGCTATATGACGCCATCGGTAAACATAATGAGTATAAGGCTGGCCACCCGTATACTGGCACCCTCCATGGTTGTGCCCTAGCATTCACCTTGTGGATATTCCTCCACGTGTCGTCTCTAAAAGAAACAAGGTTAGGACCAAACAACTTCCCATGGTTCACAGGGTGGGTGAAAGTTCCCGGAAAAAGTTGTCGGGGTAGTACGTGGGAGAAAAAGTTGAGTGACTTGAAGAAACTACAAGTTGTCACTCCCTTACGTATTCCCCATGAGGTTTTTTTTTTATTTTATTTTATTTTATTTTATTTTTTTTTTTTTATTTTTATTTTTTTTTTGAAATAACTAGGGGGTTTTGGGCTCCCCAACCTTTATATATGGGACTAAGAAACTCACAGATACATCTTCCCTACCTTATCCTCCAAGATCAAATCATTAAGTTTGTGATCCAGCGGTGGTATAAAGTACACACACTCATTACAAAAGTTCCTACTTAGCTTAGATAGATAATCTGCAACTTGGTTACCCTCGTGAAAAACATGCTTAAAAGTGACCATCTCGAACTTCAAAATCTTAGCTTGTATATGAGCAGCTATGTTCCGGCAGTGCCATGGCACCTCTTCCTCCTTCGCTAAAATCCGCATCGCCCTCAGAGAATCCGACTGCACTTGAATTCTGCTAATCCTCATATTTGCCGCACCTTCTAGCCCTTTCTGAACTCCCAATAACTCCTGGTACAGAATTGACATTCTCGTTGAGCTGCCATTATACGCCATTAGAGCATCTCCATTCCAATCCCTTACCGCTCCACCATAGCTGGCCCTTTCCTTTTGTACCGATCCATCTGAGTTCAGTACTACTAACCCATCAGGTGGTTTACTACATTTTACCCATACCTCATCTCTTTGCTTTAGAGTAACTCCTATTCCCAGTTTCGCTAGCAACACTTTTGCACAGCCTTCTCCTCCTTTACCTGCTCCAGTGTTTTACCCATATAGATCTTCATGCTACTCAAGACTTTCTGGCTCACAACATCTGCTGACCGAAATCTGTCTTTCTTCAGCCTCCAGTTTCGCTCATTCCAAATGGTTTGGACTGCCGCACAGGTAAAGGCTCTTATCACTTCAGAAGCTAATGTGTTTGCTCTGCAAAGTCTCATCAAGTAATACCATTCAATATGCGATGCTCGCAACATCTCTGGCAGTCCCATGGCTATCTTGAAATTCTGCCAGATCAGTTTCGAGAACGGACAATCAAAGAAGAGGTGTGTTGAACTCTCTTCGTGACACCCACACAAGCAGCACTTTGATTGCGTTATCACCCTCTTGGCCATCAACCTATTCTGAGTTGGGAGAGTACCCAAAAACAGCTGCCAAGTGGTAAAGGAGTGCTTCGGTACTGAATATTTCCCCACACAATCTTAAACCATTTTACCTTACTTCTCACTTTTTTCAGTACAGAGTAGGCTGAGGAAGTAGAGAAATTTCTTGTACTGCTTGGGGTCCATGTTACCTGATCCTCATCGATGTAGGAGTTTATCTCAGTTCCCAGAATCCACTCCTTTACCTTACCCTCCGGCATATCAATGATACAGCTTGACCATCTCCCCTCTCTTAAAACTGTAGAAACCTTCGCATCCTCTGGGATGATGTTGCCTAACAAGCTTTTAGCTTGGTTATTCAGGTATAGAGGCCCCGAACACCATGGATCATGCCAGAAACTAGTACCATTGCCATTCGCTATACAATATTGGACAAACTTCCATGCGACTTCTCGATGTTTCAAAATCCCTCTCCACACCCAGGAGCAATCCCTCGGCACCTTCATCGTCCAAAACTGCTTGTGCTTTATGTGTTGCTGCCATGCCCATCTAACCCACAAACAATCTGATTTCTGCACAAGTTTAAACACCAAACCACAGTACGCAGCTTGATTCCAAACTTTTGGATCCACAAGACCAAGCCCTCCCTGATCCTTGTCAAATCTGAGAGTAGCATGACTAGCATGATGCATTCTGCTCTCCATATTTGGCCCTGCCCATATGAACCTATTGCACAACTTCCCCACCTTCTCAATCACTGTTCTTGGCAACACAAATGTCTTCGCCCAATAGGTTTGGAATGATGCTAGAGCCGACTTCACCAATTGTACTCTTCCGGCTCTCTTTAGGTCTTTATTCTTCCAATTTGAGATTCGCTCCGTGATCTTTTCGATAAGAGGCAAACATTCTCTTATACCCAGTCTAATGGTCGTAAGAGGCAGCCCTAGATAAGTAACAGGGGGAGCTTCAAGAGAAATATCCATAACTGCCGCTAATTCTCGTCTTTCTTCTTCTGACATGCTACCCGTTAGGAGAGTAGTCTTTTCATTGCTAAACTGAAGCCCTCTAGCCTGAGAGAAGTCCTGCAAGATGTCTTTTATAGCCAGCATAGATTCCATATTACCTTTGCAGAATATTAGGACATCATCGGCAAAGCATAGATGTGATATGTCCAGTTTCCTACATTTGGAGTGCGCACTGATTTTTTTTTTTTGCTTAAGCCCTTTATAGAGAAGAGCACTCAAGATTTCCATGACTAGTACAAACAAATAAGGGGAGACTAGGTCGCCCTGTCGGAGCCCTCTTTTCCCTTCAAAATACCCTTCCGGAGTCCCATTTACCAGTACTGAGTACGAAGGAGAAGCATAGCACATTTGTAGCCATTCAATGAACAAGAGGGGGAACTTAAAAGTATGCAAAATAGCTTCTACTGCTTGCCAAGACACCGAATCATATGCTTTCTTTATATCGAGCTTGATAGCACATCTCTTCTGACCATGTTTCCTAGAATACCCCCTTAGTAGCTCATGAGCTAATAGCAGGTTATCTTGAATTGACCTCTCCGGTATAAAAGCTGATTGTGTACTTGAGATTAAAGAGGATATACAAGTCTTCATTCTGTTGGTTAGAACCTTTGATACACATTTGTAGACAATATTACAGCATGCTATGGGCCTGAAAGAGCCCACGGTCGTAGCATTCTTCTCTTTTGGCACAAGACATAGAAGAGTGGAATTTATCCCTCCTGTCATTTTCTTCTAAAGAAATGTGTATTTGATTGCGCTGGTGAAATCAGCCCCAATAGTAGCCCAGCTGTGTTTGAAGAAACATGAATTGAAGCCATCTGGTCCAGGCGACTTATTATCCTCCATGACAAAGAGAGCTTCCTTTATCTCCATATCAGTGATCGGAGACTCTAGAAATCGGCTTGTACTCTGATTAATCTCCTTCACTTACAAATTACAGAAAAACCCAGAGTCACAGGAGGCAACAGAGGGGACTCCCAGTAAATTTGAGTAGTACTGCAGAAAAGCATTAGCTACTGGCTCTCTTCCCTCTCTTCGAATACCATGCGCATTGATGACATCTCATACATGGCTTCGAGACTTCTTTTCCTTTAGTGCATTAAAGAAATAGGAACTACATTTATCCCCGAACGACAACCAGTTAATATCTGTTCTATGGAAAAGATCAGCTTCCTCCAGTTTTATCAAACAATAAAGCTTTTCTCTCAACTCAAACTCCTTTGTACTGAGGGAGCAATCCAGAGGGTTCTGGTGAAGCGTTTCTTGGACTTGCTTCAATTGTACTCTCGTTTCAGTCATTATTTTCTGAGTATCATAGCAAAAACTCCTTGCCCAACCTTTCAAAACTAGCTTCAAAATTTTCAGCTTTCTAGTTAACATATACGAGGGGCTGCCATGATTTGTTATGTCCCAGCACACTTTAAGAGTTTCTTCAAAATCTTGATGCTTCAACCAGAAGTTGCAAAATCGAAACAGGGGGTGGCTTCTGAAGGAGCTTTGGAACGTCATCAACAGTGGACAATGATCTGAAAATCCTTGCATTAAGACTTCCACTTTTGTAGCCAACACAATAGCTGACCAAGCTACATTGACAAGGCATCTGTCAATTTTCGACCATTTCCTAGTATTTCCCCCTCCACTATTCCACGTGAAAAAACACCCTGATGTCGAATGGTCAAATAACCCTACTACATTCAAGCAAATTGCAAAAGGCTGTGTTTCTCTAGGGTGAACTCCCGTGTGGCCAATTCTTTCATGTGAGTACAAGACGTTATTAAAGTCTCCCATTACACACCATGGTCCACGGATCCCTGCACTTAAGGCTTTTAACTCGTCCCATAGAATTAGTCTTTCATGGTCGCTATTATTCGCGATAAATCGCCTTTAACAGAAGGTAAACCCATACCGCCTACTAGTAACGTTACAATGTATGAATTGATCCCCTTCCACCTCCTTTTGAACTTCCAAAAATTTCTATCCCATATGATCCAGATTCTACCATATTCATCGAAAAAGTAATTATGCTCAGAGCCCAAGAAGGACATACCAAACCCCGCAATGGTTCTAAACTTCTCCATCCATGCATTTTTAGTTTCCAAAATACACATACAACTAATCTTATTCTCAACAAGAAATTTATTCAATTGTTTTGCCTTTGTGAAGTCATTTAACCCCCTAACATTCCAACCCGCTTATTTTAATCATTGGAATTGGTTACCGCCTCCTCTTCTTCCCACTCCCTTTTTTGTCGGCCCCTACCTTTCTTCTCTCGATTGTTTCTCCTGTTCAGCCTCATTTCTCTTCCTCGAGCTCTTGTTTGTACCGAGTCACCACACCGTGTTCTAGCAGTTGGTCGTGGAGTGGAGTCCTTGTCCCCAACAGCTTTAGGCTCGGCATCCGAGAGATCATCATCTTCCAAATCTGCAAGCTCCTCGAAAATGTTCCTTTCGATTGCAAAAAATTACCTTCATCGTGGTGCACCGGTCTTATTTGTTGAATAGGTGTTTGCACAACTGCTTGAGCTCCTTCAAGATAAGATTATCAAAAGTACACTCAATTCGGCCCAAGGGAGACCAGAGTTATACTTGATGACAGAGTCTGTCTCACTTGGATTCAGATTGATTATGTAGCCCAACCTCTCGCACTATTATAAGCTTCTAGCTCATTCTAATTTCCAGTTCGATAGTCACCGCTTGCTCATCACTTGTCGCTGCTATATCTAGAGCAGCTTGCTCCTTTGCATACCGCTTCTGCTTTGAAATGTCCCCTTGTGCATGCTCGACCCTCTGCCTTCATTTCCTTTACTTGGAGGTGCTTCAAAGACCACTATTTGGCTCTCTCCTCCTCCTCATTGCCATATCCTCGTTGTTCCGCGGAGCACTTATCGATGGCATGTCCAAACTTATTGCATTTTGAACAGGACAAAGGCTTCCATGGATACTCAAGTGGAATTTCAACCTCTCGATTTCCAGCCTTAACCTTTAAAGAGTCTTTATACTCAAAGTTCACAGGGAATTCGATACAGAACCTTGCGAAGGATAATCTTTTCCTCTTCGCTGTTGCGTCGTCCATAAACATTGGCGTCCCTCCAACCAGGCTTGCAAGGTAGGAAAGCCCATCAGATGTCCACATTTCTTTCGGCACATCCATTAGCTTTAGCCAGAGAGGGATTGAAGCAACCTTGTTTTTGTAATTCCCTACCTCAACTGTCCATGGTTTAACCACAAACACTCAGTTTGCAATAAATATTGGTCCTTCATCTAGCACCATCTGTCGGTCCTCGAAACTCGTAAAATTCATATAAAAGAGCTCCTTATCAGTGGTGAGATCAAAGGAGCCTTTTAATTTCCACTTTTTCTCCAGAACTTCCTTTACTGTAAGAAATGATAGCCTTTTATCTAGGAAATATCCAACAAGATACTCATCCCACTATTTAATACCTTGCTCAATGAGATCAGGGGGGAACTGAGCTACACCATCTATGAAGATAGGTGAAAGTCATAGTCAGAGATGCTTTGGAGGTTCGTATTTATGAGGTCATTACTACTTGTACAAATTTTTAGTATATTATTGACAATTTTCCTATATTTTTATGTGCTTATTATGACAGCGGGAGAAGAACGATCCTAGTCAGTCATACAATATCATCACGGAAAATCAACTTGTAGCCTTGGAGACAATAGCGGTATAATTTTCACGGTTTTGAGTTTTCTTGCCAAGGTTGTATATTTAACAGATAGGCAATTTAGTTTGTTAGTTCTAATTTATGTTTGGGAAATGTTATGTCATTTCAGGTGATCATGCAAGCCACCCAAGACTTCCTTCTTCATGGTCCCAGGGGAGGCAAAACAGATTTAAGAAGATATTTGAAGAGAAAACTCAAACTTAGTCCCGTGGAAGAAAAAATTGGAGAAGAAGAAGATAACAAAGAGGAACACGAGCATAATAGTGAAGATGAGTCCCAACAAGCCCCGGTAAAAAGGGTGCGACGTTCCTCTATACTGCAAACTAAGTCCCCCATAGGCAAGGATGTCCGTAGCAAATGAGCACCACCATTGAAAACAAAGCAGCTCACTATCTAAGAACAGACCAGCCCGATAGTTGAAGAACAAACCAGCCCAACCATCGAAGATCAAACCACCACCATTGAAGAACAAAGCAGCCCCACTATCCAAGAACAGATCAGCCCCACAGTTGAAGAACAAACTAGCCCAACCATCGAAGATCAAATCACCACCTTTAAAGAATAAAGCACCACCTTCGACGGAAAAATTAGCAGCTTCTAAAAACAAAACAACCCCATCTCCCCCTTCAGAAACAAATTATGGAACCGAGGACCCAGTACTAGAGAGAGTGTCTGCTACTGCTGCCATTAGGAGCTCACCACGGTCGACAACTTCAAAAGAAACCACCAAGTCTGACACCTTACGTGTTTCTACCTGTCGAGAAAGCAAAAGTAAAGAAAAGCCGAGGGTAGCCAAAATGGATAATAAGACTCAGAGGGTTGGGGGTATTGAACCAGACCCTCTATCAGGTTGTGATAAAAGCCCAAAACTGTAATTTAAACCCCTTAACAATAGTACTTTTAGACCAATTATGCGAGTAATAAATAAGAGTTAATGCTGATTACGTGCTTTTATGTATTCCAGGCATTGGAGTCAATTATGTGTAAAAATATGTCACTTTTGCGAGATAAAGGAGCAAGGGTTGGTTGCTAAGAAGTTCTATGATTAAAGGCCAAGATTCAAGGAGAAAAATCCTTTTTAAAGCCCGGTCAAAGCTGAAAAGTCAAAATCAACTCGGGCAGAAATAGCGTACAAAAGTAAGCAGAACTTTTGAAGACCGTATCTTTGGACTCAGACCTCAGAATTGGACCTACCTTATGTCAAAATGATCCGAATTGGAAATATCTTTCCAATGGTCCAAACTTTGACCCAATCAGAGGAGAATAAGTGGACGAAAAGTCTGTTGAAGAAAAATCCAGCTGAAAAGGCCTTTGTGGACTGAAGAAATTGGGTTTTGGGCTCGATTTTTCGGCCCAAAACATGGCTCCTCAGCCCATGCACGAAAAAGTGGATCTTGTTTCCTCCATTTCAAGACACAAGACTTAGCTTTGAAGGAATGGAGTTTTTTTGTTAGCCATTAGCCAATAATTTTTAGATCTAGTTTTACATTCAATTAATTAGTTAGAACAAAGTAGATTATTATTTTAGAATCAGATTTAGTTTTATAATAAAGTATTAGTTTTTCATTTCAATTTAGGTTATTGATTCAAATTGTATTTAGATTTAGTTGTCTTAAATTCATAATTAGTTTGTCTTCATTGATACTTAGTATTCATAATCTTAGTGCTAATTTAGTTTTAAATCTTGTTTTAATTCAATTGAAATCATTACTATTGTTGTTCAAGTTAGATTTATAAGTTAATTATTTATATCAATAATTGGTTGTTCTATGAGTTCTTGTTATAGAAATGATAGTTTTATGAATCAATGCTAAACCTCCATTAGAGGGGTTTGAAGAAGCCTTGATGAAAACTTGATTGTGTAGTGTAGAAATAGTTGCAAGATTCTATTCCACTCTAGAAGGTAGTTGATTCGCCATGAGAAGGGGTTGAACTTCCTCACAAGCTAGTCATTATTTGGTAGAGATTGCCATGAATGATTAGGGATTAGAACGACCAATTCTTATCGTAAGAATGTAAGAATTAGGTTACAACAATCTATGCTAGTTTATTAAGTTGAATTCAAGGTGGAATCAAATTCTCCTAATTATTAATCTAGATTCGAACCTTAGTATTTGAATTGCCATCGTAGTATTTAGAACATTTCAAATACGTCATTCATCGTTATTAGCATATTTACATAATCATTACTCTCACGACTTTGGTAGAACCGATAATTTTAGTTAGCAATGAATTATGAAGAACTTGGAATGGAATGAATTCTCTACTCTATTTAGTGCAATAACATCGAGAGTGTAGAAAACTTTGATAAATTAGAAGCATAAAGATAGTTCTAGTTTTACTTGCGTTTGAGTCTCGTTACTTATTCGTAGGTAAAACTATCATTTTACTCTGTATCATCGGGTTGTCACGAACTTGAATGCCCCAAATTGGATAACTATATGGGCCTAGCAAAGCTGGCAGGATTGGTCAACCGTGACCTACCAGAGGAAGAGGCTACTGTAGAAGAGAGATTGTCAGAGTCAAGTGCAAAATGTTGCGAGGATAATGGGAGAATTAAGGAGACCCTCCTTCAAGAGTTTAAAGGCATAGTACGAAAAAATAAAGTCAGTTTCTGTGTTTGTGATAAACTAGGATCGGGATTTGAATGAAATTCCCATGGAGTCTGAAGACCCAGCACCAGCCACTAATCACCAATCACCCGTTGAAGAGACTCATAATGTCCTATCTGATATAGAGGCCCAAAAAACTGTTATGGACACTGCTCTAGCCATTAATTAGAGCACTGGTGATCAAAGTCAACCCGAGTCAACCGTTAGGGCAGCTGAATGGTTGAGGGGGGGAAATGCCAAACCAAGAAGTCTAGAAAACGTTTTTGTCAAAGAATCATCGCTTGCAAAAAATGTTACCCAGTATCAATAGGGAAGAGGTAAATATGAATACGTGACAAACACTTAGTTATGGTATTAATATGGATTAAAAGTTTGTGATATGAGGGGGACATTGTGTGTACGCTCTGAGACATCATAGAAACGTGTTTACTTCTAATCAATTTTGATGCAGTATGTGTGTCGGATTACAAGTAGTCCAGTCGAATTTCTTCATATTTCTGATGGGGAACTACATGAAGAGGAAGTCCAATAAGTTTATTTTGTAAAAACCACAACAAGACTACCCTTTTCTGAAGTATCTTCGTAAGACATTGTGTTCAAGTTGTGAGCCATTATAGTTAGTTTATGAGTTCTATTAAATTTGTACGCAGGATGCTTGTGGGATTGCTAGTGGTACTGTTAAATCTTTATTAATTTCTAATGAGGAAGTCCAACCTTACCATAAGGTACACTTCTGTCACCGACACTATGTTCATACTGTAATTGGACTAAACATTAATTGCCTTTATTGCAAATTCATTCTCAATTTCTTATACAACATGATTTTTAAATCAGCCTACCGAAAGCATAGATGTTACCGAAGGTGGTCAGAATATTGATAGGGAACTGACGTAGTGATTGACGATGTAGAAGAGGGACCCAATTCTGTTCTTGCATCTGTTATGCAAGATGATATGGCAAGAAGATCCAAAACATTTGTTTCTGTAATAAAATCCAATCAATTGGAGGATGAAGTGGCTGCTATTTGCCAAGACTTAATTCTTGCTATTTTAAACAAGAAAGAAAATGGATTGCTAGAAAGAGAGCCTGGTATTGTAAGTTTCCAAAAGGTTGGGACTGGCCTAACTAAGATGACTACTTCCAATTTCCAAGTTTCGTATTACTGGAAGAAGCATTATGTTGAATGATAATCAAGTGTTTATTTAAACTAACTATCTATGCGTAAACACAAATAATTAATCAACTAAACAAGTGCTTAGATCAATATTCCTGCTATCAAATAATAATGAAGTAATATAAAGAGTACGGATTCGTTCCACTCCTATACTACCAAGACATAAATGAAATTCAACTAATTTAAATCACAAAGAAACAATGGTGAGAGTAATATTATGTGGAGAGATTTCTATTTTACAATTATACTATGGATTGAAACAAATCTAAATTAAATAAACTAATAGAAATAGGGTTTTGATGGAAGATAAAATTATAGAGAAGAGTAATCAATCCAACTAATGATTAGTTTAAAGTAAGAATAAAATTATTCATTGAAAAGAGATCATCTTAAGGTTTTCACACAATGATCCAACCTAAAGCCTCAAACTTTATCATCCCTAGCAACAACATACATCTCTATAGTCATTATTACTAGCATGTAGGATTATTACAACCAAGTCTCTTGACTTAATTATAATAATCCTTAGTTTAATTTACTATATGCTTATTTTGGAAGTCATACAATAAACTAAACTCATTGAAATATATACATAATTCAATAATTCTACTAAGCAATCTATTCATCATTAGGCTTCATAATCACTCCCTCTAATGGGGGAATTAGCCAAAAATTATTGGATTAATTAAATTAAAATAATGTAAAGAAGAAGTAATTAAATTGAATAAACTAAAGATTTTATTAAAAAGTTCAAATGGAGGCTACAAACTAAACTAATTAACTAAACCTAAAGTAAAAGGGAGAGAGAGCTATAGTTTTACCTTAGTCTTCTTTGTATATGAGAGGCTAGGTTTTTAAAATCATGCATGGGTTTTTAGGCTAGGTTATGGACCCATAAATCAAGTTCATAACCCAATTGGTTGAATCCAAGACTTCCAATTCTAGTTGTGTTACTGTAGCATGCATTTTCACCAACTTATACTACTCTGATCGAGTCAAGGCCTAGATTATTTGAAAGAGCTTTCTGAGTTGGTCATTTTGATATAAAATGGGCCTAAATCCGAGGCCTGAGTCCAAAGGTATGGCATTTTGAAGTTCTGTTGACTTTTCTTCAGCTCTCTAATCTGGTTTGACTTTCACTTAACAGCTTTGACTTGGGGTTTTTAAAGGTTTTTTCTCCATTAAACTTGGGTTTTCTTCATAGAACTTCTCTAGCAATCACTTTAGCTCATTTTAGCGCCTAATTAGTAACGAATTAACATTTATTCAACTCCGAAGCCTGAAATACTCAAAAAATACGTAATTAGTGATAAACCTATATTATTAATAACATAATTGACTAAATAAAAATACTATTAAAGGGTTTAAACTATTGTTTTGGGCTCTTATCAAACCACCCCCAAACAATATTTTGCTTGTCCTCAAACAAATATGTGAAATTAAAATAAATGTCCAAATATGTATTTTTCGTTATTTCGTTTCGCTGAGTGTGATTGCATTGACCATATGCAATAAGGCCTTAAACAACTAAGAATTCCCTAGTGGACGAGTTATAGCCTCGTGAGAGTTTTCTAGAGAAGGTACTCACAAACTTCATTTATACTATAACAACTAAGAAATAAAAGTAATTGTTCCCTAGTTTTATCTCAGAATCTATACATCTCACTAGTATTTAAACAAGGATGATCATTCTAAAACTTAAACTAATACATGCATAATAATCAAATCGCCTTAAGATAAATAACTATACAATGAACTACGATATGAAATGCAATGGCAGGTCCATTTTGAAACTTTTGGGTAGCGTGCCTAAGTAGGTTCTCACAAGGAATGTGCCAAAACACATAACACTCTGATTTTTCCACTCAAGTTTGCTAACTCTTGTGTGCAATGGGCACATGTTTCCTCATAATCTCAATGACAATCCGAAGAAGCCGAGGTCGATCAAACACATCTACCACTTACTATCACACCAACCTATTTCTAATTGAGCTAGAGGTCTTTATTAGGTGATACGGGGTGTAGGTGTTGGTTAAATAAGGAAGAAAATGGATATTCAAAAAGACAAGTCTGAGAAAATAGGGTCTTCATATTATGTAACTAGAGAAAACCTCATTCTTATTTTGCTTCTACACTTTTTTTCCGTACCTAGCATTTTTATTTTGGCTTTTTGACTCCTTTTATTCTATTTTTGGAGTTTTTATTTTATTTTTCTTTTCTTTTCTTTTCTTTGGATGGAAACTTCTTTTCTTTTTCTTTTCTGAAGAACCTAACTAATTTTTGGTTTTCCACAGGTTTTTTTCTTTATTTTTCTTACTCATCCTATTTCTCAGACTCCTTCAAGATGGCAGGCTTATTTTTATTTTTATTGGTTTTAAAGATAGGTAAAGGATTTGTGGTTGCGAAAAAACTAATGAAAAGGCTCAATGGGGCGACTAGCGGATAATTACTTATAGGTATGAATTTTTAGCTATATCGATCCAAAGAGGGTCTAAATTCTCGCTTAGGATATGGTATGGTGATCAAGCAAGTGGATGTGTGATTTCTCTACTCGGAATTTACTTCTCTCCTGTGTCATCACTCAGATATTTCACTCTTATAAGGCTTTTAGGCTAGATGCTCACATGATATGTATTAAGTACTCTAACCTAGGTCTCAGAAAAATACTGCCAAGTACAATCAAAGATGTTCATGCAAGATGTTCATGAAAAAATGCAATGACTATTACCTACGTTTTAATCTAAGTTTCAAAAATTAAATCCTAATTCAAGTACTACGTGAGATTTCTAGACTAATTTCATCATGGAGAAGGGAACAATACCATTATCATTAAGTGCCTAGTATAAATAATATTTATGATTTTTAATATTTTATAAAGAAAAGTGCGTAATTTACATCCTAAAAGTGCATAATTTTTACAAATGTTTCTATCCCACCCCAAAACAATCGAACACTTTATCTTCAAAGTGTAAAGAGATAAGGAAAGAATTTATCTTAGAAACGTGACAAAAATTGGGAGTACCTGTAACAGAAATATTATAAAGATAATATGATAACATGAAGCACAATTAAATTGTTACGTACTAACTAACACAAATTCTACTCGAGTATACATGACAGGCAAAGGGTGGCAAAAAGATTTGAAATGAAATACCAAAATACGCCACCCCCAAACAAAATTTGAAAACTCTTTTTATGTTTGAAAAATTTTATGGCCTATACTCTAGAAAGGTGGTATGTTACAAAAATTATATGGGTATTTTAAAGTCAGATTCCCTAGACTTAATATGATATATATGTATTAACATGTAGTTTACCATATATCAATAATCTAAATAATTGTGGATCTTTCCATAAATATTTAACACGCAATGCACCATCAAACAGAATTAAGAACCAAGATTTCATATGATGTGACTTAGTGGAATGGGACTGAATTCTGATGGATCTAGAACCTAATCGAGCATATAGTTTCTTCTTTTTCCTCCTACGAAAGGGATGCCAAGTGAAGGAGCGTGAGAAAATGGATGGTTTTGGAAAATACATGGGATGTGGATAAGTTTTAGAAGGAAGGAATGGAAAAAATGAAAAAGTGTCAGGTGGCTTGTCCTTGGGTATTACTTCTTTACCAGATGGATTTAGAAAGTCATGAAGCACAGGAGAAACAAGAAGGTTTAGTGCAAACTCAAAGTTCCTTTGAAAATGTGGAAGGTGAGGAATATTGGTGATGGAAGGGAATGAGTGATATGAGGATGTAAGGTGGGTGAATAGTGCTTAACTAGTGTTTTTAGTTATATATCATCAGAGGCCTTAAGATATGCAAGTCATTTCTTAATAGGTGGGTTAGAAGAATTACTGGGATAGATGGTGAAAAATTCTTCTTCCATCATGGCATCAAAGGATGAATGGATGTCAATAGGAGGGGACTCGCGAGGTGGCAAAGAAGGGTTTCAAAAGAGTTGAAGGAAATCATCCTCGATGTTATCTACGTTTAAGGAGTAGAAATTGTGATCTTTGTCTTCTTCCATAAGAGGGGTATTTACTAGTGTGGTGACGAAAGTGTTAGCACTAATGTGAGATACAAAACTCTCAATAGACTTCACTTCTCCTTCTACAGGCAAACCTAGTTGTCCCTGCTTTTGTCTAAATATGTTAACTTCCACAGAAAGATTTCCAAAAGAAAGAGTCATTGAGCCATCCCGACAATTGATTTGGGCATTGGCGGTTGCCAAGAAAGAACACCCTAAGATGATGGGAATGGAATCATAAGCAACTTCTGTGTCGAGAATAAGTCGGCTGGATAGTAAAAATCCTGAACTTTAACGAGAATATTTTCAACTACACCCTTGGGATATTTAATAGAACGATCGGCTAACTGCAAAGTCATTTTGGTTGGTTGAAGTTTTGTTAGACCTAGTTGTTTATATAAATAAAAAGGGAGTAAGTTAACACTCGCCCCCAGGTCTAATAGACCAGTTGTTATGAAGTAATCTCCCAAGGTGCATTGTACAGTAGGACAACCAGGGTCTTTGTACTTAATAATTCCGTTATGTTCAAATAAAGAGGGATATTGTTCAGTTAAGAAGGCTTCATTAGGTATGTTGGTTTTCCTCTTCTTAGTGAACAACTCTTTTAGAAACTTAGCGTGTCCAGGTAGACTTTTTATAGCATCTAGAAAAGGTAGGTTTATAGTTAGATTTTTAAACACTTCCTTAATCTCATCAAAATTCTCGTCCTTTTTAGACACAACTAGTCTCAGGGGATACGGTGGTTTATCTCTATATTTAGCATAAGGGTCAAAAGTATTATTAGTCTTTTCTTTATATTTAGCCGTTTTCCATCTAGGTGTCCATATTGGAATCTCTACAGATGTAGGATCTTCAATTTCTATGGTGGTATTTAGTAAGGTTATGCCTTTTGGTTGTGGTTGGATTAGAACTTCTACAATTGTAGGGTCTTCAGTTTCTATGACAGTATTTGGTATGATTTCATTTTCAGCTTCCGTTTGCGGGCGATCTGTAAGCATAGTCACTTTGTTATCAACTACTCTACCTGAACGAAGGGTAGTGACTGCCTGTAGGTCCCCTAGGGTTATATTACCATTACACTGAATACTGTTTATTTCGAAGGTGGTGTTTGTTGACTTAGGATTAGGCAATGCTTGACCTGGAAGCACGCCTGTTTGGTTATTATTTTGGTTAGGAGACATGTCAATAAACTTTTGGCACACAAACTACATCATTTGCATCATTTGTTCCATCATTTTAGAGTTTTGATCATGTTGATCTTTCATCAAGTTGGAGTTTTGTTGTATAATTTGATTTTGTTTTTCCAACAAGGTCACTACTACTTCGTCTGTAGATAGTTGAACTGGAATTAAGGCTTGTTGAGTGTTCATGTCTTGATGTTGATAGTTCTGGGTCATGGGCACTAAACTTCTGTTCTGGTCACCTAAGTTTCCTTGTCCTTGAGGTTGAGTTAATTGGTTGAAGTTTGATGGTTGTGGTGGTGGTTGTGCATAGACAAGAGGACAATAGAAGTCGGAATGCTCAAGACTAAAATAGACATTACAATAAGTAGAGTTAATGTTCATGACGGGAGTGGGTTGTTGTTGAATAGAACGGACTTCTAACTTTTTAGTGAGGGCATTGATAAGAGTTTTAAGCTCGGGATCATGTTTAACCTCAAAAGAAGAATGAGTGGAGCGGGAAGAGTCGTTACCTCCCCAATTGTTGTTTCTCTAAGATTGATCCTCTAAGAATTTATAAGCCTTTAAGGCTCCTTTACTATGAAAACTACCCCCAGTCATGATATCTAGAACTTCCTTATGATGATGTGAAAGCCCCTTGAAAAAGGCACGAACAAGTTTGTCTTTCGCAAGGTTATGATGCGGACATTCTATGAGAAGATTAGTGAAACATTTCCAGGCCTCTGAAAAAGGATTCGTGATGGTTCTATTGGAAGAAATGAATCTTTTGAAGCATTTCATCACTTTCCAGTGGTGGGTAAAACTATTCCATGAATAATTGAACAGGTTTGGCCCATGAGTCCACATAGTTTGGCGTTTGGATAGTTAACCAAGATGCCACCTTGTCGGCTAGGGTGAATTAAAACACCCTACGTTTAACTTGATCTGGACCTATGCTAAGATGATAGAATGTAGTGAGAACTTGTTCTATCCTACGCATGTGTTGGTAAGGCTTCTCGTGGTCTAAACCATGGAAAATAGGTAACAAGTTAAATATATTCGGGGGAATTCAAAAATCCCCCTCTAGGTTTGTAAGAACGATGCACGACTTAGGGCCATCATTTAGTGCTTTATAAAAATCAGAGAGAGGAGTCTCTAGTTCTTTAGCCATTGATACAGGTGTAGTGTGTGAAATTCTAGATAGGCATGTGGTATTGCGTCTACAAAAAACAACCTAATTATACTAGAATTAAACTCCTCAGATAGAAGAAACAAGGAGTAGAAGAAGGAGAACCTGAATGCCTCCTTGCTACGCTTATGAATAACGTCTTTAACACGAATCTCAGTGTCCTGTAGAAGTTTGGAACACCAAACCAGTAAATATTTCAAACTAAAATATGACCTGTAACTAACCTGGAAATCGGGCTTACTTCAGTGGGCACAGGCGCACTCAAATATAGGGTAACTAAGGCACGTACTCACTTCGTATTAGTGTAAATAGGGCGTGGGCGCTCAGAGTGCACAAATTCGGAGAATTCCAGTAGACTTCCAGGAGAAATTTTTCAGATAGACTATAAATAGGGCGCGGGCGCACTCCAAAAAATTTGAAAATTTTATAGTAGTTTGTTAAGACGTCCAGTAAGCTACCTGTAAAATTTCAGAACAATCGGAGTTATGAAAGCCCTTCTACTACCTTGCAAAGTTTGTGAAACAATTTTCAGACACAACACAAACAACCGAATGGTTAACCAATCAAAATAGAGCCGAAAATCACCAAATGTTTACTGGAGACTTCTGACAGATTATGCAGGTTTCTATAAAAATGTTCAAGCAATTAGAGTTCAAAAATCCCTCCTTATCGGCTATTGTTCCAGAAATTAAGTGTTGCAAAACTGCAGAAACATAATGAAAATAATCAACTAGTTAGATGGTCAAAACAAATAAAAAACTCTTCAAACATTTACTGCAAACTCTTGAGTTATGATAGATACTCTTGTAAAAATCTTAGAATTTTTGGAATTGCCTACACAACCCTACTCGTCTATTTTTCCAGAAACTGACGGTGTGGAAGCTGAAATACAACAGTGTAAATATGGTAATAGTTCACTAGGTAAAAGAACTAAGAAAAATCTGAAAATATTCCAGTATATCAACAACACCTTAAAGATTATGCCTGAAAACTTTTAGAATTTTCAGAAATTTAAAAATAGCTTTACCGCAGTATTCTTCACTGTGAGTCCGCAGTCTTAGGGGAGCGCGGGCGCGCTTTGTGCAAGGCAAAAGGGAGGGCGGACGCTCTCTTAGTTTAAAACAGTGAATTTCAAGCTTGAACAGTAACGAAAATATGAGAAACAATAATGAAAAATTAAAAGGGTGGGTGGGTAGAGAATGGGGGATTGCCCCTTGGATTCAACCAATTGAATTCTTGTCCAGAATGAGTTTAAGATGGCAGCGGTGCCAATTGATAAACCGTTAATTTATACTACCAAAACAGTAAATTGAATGTGAAGAAACAGTAGAATTAATAATGAAAAAAAGATATAGAGTGAGTAATCAATCCACCTAATGATTAGTTTCAAGCAAGAATAGAATTATTCATTGAAAATAGATCATCTTTAGGTTTTCACACAATGATCCAACCTAAAGCCTCAAACTTTGTCATCCCTAGCAACAACCTACATCTCTATAGTTATTATTACTAGAATGTAAGATTATTCCAACCAAGTCTCTCGACTTAATTATAACAATCCCTAGTTTAATTTACTATATGCTTATTTTGGAAGTCATACAATTAACTAAACTCATTGAAATACATACACAATTCAATAATTCTACTAAGCAATCTATTACTCATTAGGCTTCATAATCACTCCTTCTAATGGGGGAATTAGCCTAATATCATTGGATTAATTAAACTAAAATAATGAAAGGAAGACATAATATAAAGAAGAATTAATTGAATTAAATAAACTTAAGGTTTTATTAAAAGGTTCTAATGGAGGCTATAAACTAAACAAATTAACTAAACCTAAACTAAAAAGGAGAGAGAGCTATAATTTTGCCTTAGTCCTCTTTATATAGGAGAGGATAGGTTTACAAAATTGTGTAAGGGTTTTTAGTCTAGGTTATGGACCCATAAATCAAGTCCATAACCCAATTGGTTGAATCCAAGACTTCCAATTCTAGTTGTGTTACTGTAGCACACATTTTCACCAACTTATACTACTCTAATCAAGTCAAGGCCTAGACTATTGGAAAGAGCTTTCTAAGTCGGTCATTTTGATATAAAATGGGCCTAAATCCGAGGCCTGAGTCCAAAGATATGGCCTTTTGAAGTTTTGTTGACTTTTCTTTAGCTCTCTAATCTGGTTTGACTTTCACTTAACAATTTTGACTTGGGCTTTTTAAGGGCTTTTTCTTCATTAAACTTGGGCTTTTTTCATATAACTTCTCTAGCAATCACTTTAGCTCCTTTTAGCGCCTAATTAGTAATGAATTGATATTTATTTAACTCCGAAGCCTGAAATACTCAAAAACACATAATTAGTGATAAACCTATATTATTAATAATATAATTGTCTAAATAGAAATACTATTAAAGGGTTTAAACTATAGTTTTGGGCTCTTATCATTGAGGAATCCAATCACTGTGACATTTTTAGGCACTATGGAAATGGTGTTCATATTAACATAAGCAGCTTCTATGGATTGGACAAGGGAGGCTGGGTGAATGATGTGGTTTGTCTCTTTCAATTATACATTTTCTTGACACTAATATATCGCTAATCTGGTTTGACTTTCACTTAACAATTTTGACTTGGGCTTTTTAAGGGCTTTTTCTTCATTAAACTTGGGCTTTTTTCATATAACTTCTCTAGCAATCACTTTAGCGCCTAATTAGTAATGAATTGATATTTATTTAACTCCGAAGCCTGAAATACTCAAAAACACATAATTAGTGATAAACCTATATTATTAATAATATAATTGTCTAAATAGAAATACTATTAAAGAGTTTAAACTACAGTTTTGGGCTCTTATCATTGAGGAATCCAGTCGCTATGACATTCTTAGGCACTATGGAAATGGTGTTCATATTAACATAAGCAACTTCTATGGATTGGACAAGGGAGGATGGGTGAATGATGTGGTTTGTCTCTTTCAATTATACGTTTTCTTGACACTAATATATATACAAATATATATATATATATATATATATATATATAGCCTTTAACGGTGGTACACTGTCGTAGGACATGTTGTCACTGTAATGGAGGATACGTACGTTATAGTTGAAGAATCAAGCTTCTCGATAAAGTCACACATCCGTATATATTATCTTTCATTATTTTTTAGGTTTATTTCTTCTTCCTTTGTTTCTTATTATTTAGTTTTTGTAACAGCGTTACCTATATGATATATACAGAATATTGGGAGCAATATTAGAAGTGGATAACATGATGGTTGAAGAGAAGCTTCATCAAGCAAAACAACAAGTTGTGGGTTTGTTAAAACGTTGAATCATAGAATTGGTTGGGCATGATAGTTCGAGAACAGACTTGAGTAGCTGCTGTGGTTTGATGATGATGGTCAATGTTGAAGGAGTACATTGGATCCTCATTGTTGTCAATTTTGTGACATGGAGTTTTCAAATCTATGACTCGTTGGAGAATCCGAACGATGGTCACCCTTGGCCTATTGACCCAACACTACTGTTGAAAAAGTTGTTGACAATGCTCTTTTATACACTATTGAGCCAAGATGGAGAATGCATAAACATTGCCAAATTGGGTCGTCAATGGAGTGTTGAGTTTCCAATTTGTGGCAAACAAGACGATGCTAACAACTATGGTGCATTTACAGTTGTCTTTGCTGACAGCCTACTGCAAAATTTGTCACCAGTTTTCCCAGTGAAAAGGCGACTGTATATAAGGCAAAGTAATAGCAAAGGACTTGTTGGAGTGTGGCATATCTGACGAAGAGTATTGTTAGAGGAAAGTTGGTTGGCATTTGGACTTTGATACGGTAGAAGAAGCTGATGGTGGGCGAACGGTTGCTGAAGTTCAAAGTGCACCAATTGGTGTCGTGGAGGTGGATCTTGCAGACTCTTGCTAAAACTATAGGACATTATGTCACTGTTCAAAGTCATCATAGGTGTTTTGGGAGTTCTAATCTATTCTTCTGCAGGGTGCTTTTGGGATTAGGACGCCATCATATATAAATATAAAGTAGGGCTAAATATGGACAAATTAAAATAATGGACCCTTAAAATAATATGTCCCAGATGCGAATGTTGTAGAGAATTTGGACTAGGGTATCAGGTTCCCCTACTGAGATGTCATAGTTACTAACTAATACAATTATGATATTTGGTGTAGGTTACCAATGGCAATGTTAGTACTGAGCCCACTATTGACCTTAATTTTGTGGCTGATGTTTTGCAGCTAGACACCATGGAAGTGGAGCCCGACAATGTGCAAATAAAGACGCTTATAAGTCAACCGGAAGTTGAGCAGTTGAAGGACTGTAATAAATTAAGTGTTAGGGAGGAGAGGTCCACTGAAGTGTGTCTTGATAAGCTTATGGAAGTTATGTCAATGGGTTTTCCATTAATAAAGCGGAATCCCACCGTCATTCCTAGACATAGTCTACCTCCGTATCCCACGCAAAGCACAGAGTCAAAAGTCCTTGTACAGGTGTATTGGTGGTTATATGACCAAACTCTCAAGACTGGGCATGTTGTTGATCTAACCATCAGGGTCTATGGTATGGGATTGTCCATAAACTTGAGCACCTACCAGTTGCTTAGATAGTACCAGTGGCTAAATCACGAGGTTTGTAGAATGCTACTTGCTACATTTTGGCCTTTCTCACAATATTTAACTTACCATATCGTTTAACTAGTCAATTTGTCTTGTTTTTTTACCCTTTTTTTTCTTGGTCAAAGTTATTTCGGTGTACAAGACCCTTCTGGATAGGTGCTACAACAAAATTGCAAGGTATGAGGATTTCTTGACAATACGTGAACCGTCGAAATACTACGCTATCATCCCAGATACACAGATGCTGGTAATGTCTCCCAAAACCCACTTATTTTCTCTGACTTATTATGAGATTTGTCAACAATGCTCCGAATAAATATGGTTTCAAAAACTATGTAGGTTTACATGGAGTCTTTGTATGCCACTATTGGGGAGACTCTCACTGATCGAAGCCTGAATACAGAAGAAAATATTTTTGTACTTGGTTCCAACATGTCATGGTCCCTAAGGTTGACCTTCAAAGAATTGCTCGAAGAAAACACACGCATCCCGTACGTCACCAGGTCCATGGGGTTGATGATGGCCTTTGATCTCTCAAACCACCTTTGGATACTGGTTGTCTTCTACTTTCGCACTTGGACTTGCCTGATTTACGATTTGCTAGCAGACGTTATTGCCGACCTAACACCCCAACTGGAAAAAATTTGTACCCTACTTCTGTACGCACTCTTAATGCACAACAAAGACTATGTACCTCAATCGCAGCTACATAGAAAGTGGATTATCTAATACCAAGACTGTAAGAAGCAGAAGGATCCTAGGGACACTGGGTTTTTGTATTGGCTTATGCTGATCAGTTACTCCGAGATGATGCCCCAACATTCAGCCGGTGTGGGGCCATGTTAATAAATAGGGTGGCCAAAGACCTTATAGAATGTGGGTTGACCCAATCCCAATTTGAGAATGTGGAGAAAAAACGCTGGTAGAATGTGTGTTCACCATGCGCAAATTTTAGCAACAACCATTGGCTAGTGTACTGTCAGGGATGGACAAAATAATTCCATTGTACTAGACTGTCATCAGTTACTTCTGTTTTGCCTAGACTTTTATAATTATCTTGTTTAAGACAACTTATTATCCATTTTAGACATCAATAACATTTCAAAGTAGTTACATATATCATGATCTACCATACATATTATAAACAAAAGACATTGACTACGAACTTATGGCAAGACATCCTTCAACCAATAACTCTACAATGGAAGCTTCTTCTTTGGAAGGAAAGCACAAGAACAATAAGTACCATCCAACAAAAATGGTTCAAAACATTCTTACTCTTGCTCCACTATCCTTTCATCTCAAGTCCAAGAAACTATGTCGTCAATGGGCAAGTCTTGTGAATAAACATCGGACCCAATAAACATTTGTTTCTAGCCGAGTACGCCTTGAATAGCATATCTTGGTTACTTGACAATGAGTAATGGGCTTGAAAATATCATAACTTTCGCAGCCATCATTTATGCAGTATTATACCTTCTCTAAACTTTGTTCACTTAATTTCCAGAGACATTGTTGTTTTTAATAGTGATACGAACATCATGCAGTTCAATTTAGGTACTGGGGAGATGATATCAGACAAAGAAATCCTAACACTAGGCACGCAAGATATTCTTACGATTATGTCCGACAAGGAGATGTTGCTACCAATTTCTCCACAGAGAACCCTCATTTGATTGGAGGAAAACTTGGGCAGAATGGGAATCACTTGCTATCTCTTCATAGCGTGTCTCCGGTCTTGCTTCTGTAGGTTTTCATTTTGTTTTTGTACTGTGGCATCTCTTATTTGTAATGGATAATTTCCTTACAACATCTTATGGAAGTAGTCAGACATTCTAAAGTGTCACTAGATTGCAATGCATCCTGTGGAGTGGTGAGATTCCCTGTTTCACTACATTGGACTATAATAGTAACATATTCAATGCCTAGTGCTTGTTGACAAATGAAATGAACTCCTACATAAAAATTAAAGATTATTCCACTGCATTTAACCCTAAACACATGCATAAATTCGAAGCACTCATTTACATTATGGAAAACATTAGGGAAAAACATTATGGACCCAAAACATTAACACTTGCATAAACTAGTAAGATGATAACGTCAGTAACCATCACATCTACAAATATCCCAACATTAAACAAACAAGCAATAAAACCCACAACTAAATTGAATTCTTTTCTTCCCAATGGCACCGAAGAGGCTGCCATGTTACACATTTTCAAGACGAACTATCTGATGAAGTGTCGTTTGATGAATCTAGTATAACATTTTTTAGCTGTTTTAATATGCGCTTCCGCTTACGAGAGTGCAAAACCACCCGCCTCATTCTTTGGCGCTTAAGTGCAAGGGCCAACTCTATCGTCACCTCTGTTCTTTTCAGCTTCATATCGTATTCACAGACAAATATATCCAGCTTGCCATAGAGAATATCTAACTCCATCCTGCCTTCCTAACTTATTTCCTTCTTCAACTTAGTAATGGACAACAATATTTCTTCTAAAGTTTGCACACACTGATTTGGTGGAAGAGATGACCCAAAAGTACTTGACATTTCCGTTGTGTTATCAAACCTAAATTTTTGCTTCAAACTATGAGACAAACTTCTACTGGAGTAGAGAAAGACAATATCATATATATCTTGCAATTGTACTGTGTGTCATGCAAGATTTTGAATGACACCACCAAAACTTACTGTGAAAGATTAGTCTAAATCTTCAGGAGCACAATTCAACTTTATCATCCCACATCCCAAGATAAGATAGTAAAATAGATATGGATAAGGTAGCTAACTTGTAGTTACACTTGCATTACAGGCACAACCAGTACGCCACATAGGATAAACAACACTAAAGATTGCAACTTTGTTTGAAAACCCAAACATTTGCAGTTAGTCTGAACCAATGAATGTTTCCTCTTTGTCAATTTGTTCTCCTTTGAAATTGTTCACCACTTCCACTTCCCTAAACTGAATAGCACTTTGTTTCTATCTCGTACTGCAATTAATCGATTCGTTTAGTTAGAGTCCCTTCTTGATGGACAAACCCAACATAAAAACAACCACACTTTGCTCCAGTTTGGGGTCTGGAACTTCCTCAACCAACCAACCTTCTATCATAATTCATGATTAGTTTCAGTTTGCTAGGGATTAGGAGGAAGAATGCGGCATTGCATCCAATTGGGGATTCGGATCCCTTGGGGATTTAGGGTTAGGAAAAACTATTTTCAAAAGCAAAGAGTGGCCACTCAAAACTCACCCCAAAATTCAATAAATTAGGTGGGGCCAATTGCAAGTAACGTCAGAAGGAGGTGGTGGTCAACTCGTTGAATTCCCAACTTGTAACTTTTAGTAACAATTTTAGTAAACATGTACAATCGCAGTAATTAAAAGTGTGCATAAGGCGACAGCAACACGTAGGTGTAAGACAACATAACGCTGCTATCTGGATATCATTTTTTGCTATGTGATTATGCCTTCAAAATATGTTTCTAGATCATGTTATAGCCAAGTCAAAACAAATACAATGATGCAGTTCAATTTTGGCCGATTTTTTGCGTGACAACAGAAATAATGAAACCCAAAATATAGTCTGCGCTACTCGAAACTCATATATTGAAGCATTTGTTGACAGTCTCCTAGTTCGCAGGACATTTACTAGCCCCCCTGTCATCAACGAAGTACTCGCAAGTGCTTCTGTTGTGGCCATGTTGGTTGAATAGCGTGCATCACCTCCTCTATTTTGGACCTTTTCGCAGTGGTGGGATCCTGACTCTCTCCATCGGGGGACGACCTGGTTTGCGCCTCAGTTCAGGAGGAAGAATGCGGTCATCCTCTTTGTTTATTTCCCATTGTTCCTTGCTGGGAATACCAATCCAAACCTCTTGATATGTACGTAACCAGTTCTTTGTTGTGTAATACTCATTAACATATGAAATGTGGCATAGGCCAACAACGCTAAGCGCCAAGCATGCATGGGGACATGGTATACCCAAGTGTTGGAACCACATACACGTACAATCCCCGCTCTCCAGATTCACGGAATGGCAGCCCCCCTCCTTGGTCATAATCATAAAACATGTCCTTGAAGACCGTAGCTCGTACATTTCACTTGACTTCTTCATGTTATACGCCAACGTCTCAGATGCAAAAGGTAATAGAAGCTGACCCCTTAGAGCCCACTCACTCGCAATATCTCTGTACTTGCAGAAATGTACATGCAAAATTCGCCTGATTTCCTCCACCATAGCTTGTACGGGCCACGACCGCGCTTCCTTAATCATTTTGTTCCAACTCTCGACGTGGTTGATGTAAATGATACCGTACGTCTTCACATCTGAGGCTAAGCAAGCCTACTTCTCTATCGGAATATCCGATAACAAAGTGTGTGTTGTATGACTAATTTTCAGGATATCTCTCATCACTGCCTTGAAATGCCATCACTGAAAGGGAAAAAGCTGCCGTTTTAACCTTCTCGAACACATGCTGTGGTGCTCTTATCAAGTTCTTGCACACGTGGTTCATGAGGAACACATGTCTTGCTCTCGAAAACACCATGGAGACCTTGGAGATTAGACTCTAGTGCCTATCAGTCATGAGAATAAGCGGCCGGTCATAACCGACGACGTGGTCCCCAAGACAATGGAGAAACCACTCCTAATTTTCATTGTCCTCCACACTAACAACACCAAAGGCAATGGGAAATATATGACCTTCTGCATCTAATGCAATGACAGATAGAAGGCACCCGCTTGATCTACCTTTCAGCTGTGTGCCGTCAAGCTCTATCAGAGGTCTGCATGTGTTACGGAAGCTCCTAATTGTAATCCCATAAGCCCAAAAGTAGGACTTGAACCGATCGGTACATCCTTCTCTTTTTATCTCAATGTAAGAACCTGGGATCAACTTTCTTCAGCTCATTGGAATAACTTGATAGTAGCTAGTGTGACTGCCCATAACTCCTATGCATATGCACATCCATATTGCACTGTTTAGTTGGGGACAAGAAAGTATATATATATGTGGGTACTCGTTATAATGTCGTATACATATATCACCTTGTCTTATCTCTCATAAGCCATTTAGGATGCCCCAGGAGATTATATGCAGGTATGGGTATTACCTATATATGTATTGTACGTCACATATATCACCTTGTCTTATACATTATTATTTATTCAGGATACCATAACAGAGTATATGCACGTACTTGTAATCATTATAATGGCTCACATAATTAAATTGTTGTGGTAGAGCTAAATGTTATTGGGTTATTCGATTCACCTGTGCCAGTGTTTTTTCCCTTCCCCTCCATGCAACTTTGTACGATACTTTAACGTGTTTCCAGTTTTTAACAATGGCCTTCACCTTGTTTGCATTTATAGTTTGTCATCCTGCAACATCCCTCTACAAATCATGGCGGCATAGTCACTGTTTGCCTCACGATTATACACTCCCATAGTATTGCGACCGCATTTGTGACCATCAAATAGTGTCTAAATAGTCCAATCATAAGATCCCTTAGTCGTGCTGCAGTATATATGAAATGGACAACCTGACCCAAGGCTACTCAAATCAGAACCTTTGCATCCATATTGGATCCTCTCCCAATCATTTTTCCCCTTTAGCAGTTCAAAGTTATTTTGAATCACATAGTTCTTCATGTGGAGCACGAAAAAATCCCGTTTAGGGAATGTCACTCCCATGGAAAGCGGAATGTTCTCTTCTAATTCTGTTTTACCAGCGTACTCCACACGATCTTCCTTAACTACATTTTTTTTATACCTTGGCCCCCGCTGCCTCTTCCCCATTGTCGGTATCCATTCTCCTGCACTATCAGTGGGACCATATTTGACACCAGTACTCTCGCTGCTGCGACCATGCTTTCTTCTAATATTCATGGGAATTGGAACACCCTCACTATGAGCAGCCGTTTATGTTCTTCCGATAACTTTGACACCACAACCTTCTCTGCCAACAAATTGATCTCTGCTAGCATTTATCTTTCTTACATCATTACCCGCTTGATCTAGAGTACCTTGGCTTGTGCTGCCGTGTTCCCAGTTAACACCACCGTATCCCTGCATTCCTCCATGGTGTGGGTATGTTATCAAATCCTGTTCACCTCATGTAGTTGTTCTTCCAACAAATTTCCCACTGTGTTGGGCACCCACACCAAATTGTTCTCTATTCAGTGCTACATTCTTGACATATGGACCAAATGGGCAAATTCCTAGGCCAATGTGGGGTGTTCCAACCATGTGTCTGTATGACATACCACCGCTTAATGTGGCACATGTCCCTTCATCGCAAAACATTGACGTCCGTCCATTGCCTCCTCTTAACCCATCAACATTTTCACCTCTCCCCCCAAGTCTAGCAAGATTAGTAACCGATCCCCGTCCACCACCTTGATGTTCAACTTCACACCCTTGGTCATCGCCTCCCCTACTTTGCTCATCAACTTCAAGCTCTTCCTCATCAGTTCCACCACCATCTAAATCATTGGTTAAGACAACATGTTCATCAGTTGCATCATCATCAAAATCATCCAACACAAATTCATGACCAGCCACACCACCTCCTAGGTCATCTGTAATGGGGTTCAACATGTAATCCTCCCAATCAGCTTCCCTCCAGTTCTATGAATTTGGAAGTTGTTCTTCAGCAATCCGAATGACTTTAGGAAGACTTATGGATTGGTTACTAACTTTCGCTAAAGGTAGCTCTGGTATATATACACCGTCTTCCCCATCAGATGGATCGTTAAGTTCGAGAGGAATATGTTAGGTTCCCAACCCCGTTACAATAACTCTACCTTCATGAAACTCAGGAATAATCGGTTGGTACTGAAGTGGTATTCGCTCGATATCGAATTGTTCGGGTTCAACTTCAACATAATCCAGCTTGTCGTAGTAATACATTAATTATATATCATGTACAAGACATGATACATGTCAGTTCTTCATTTTATTTACACTCTTCTCATACAATATAATATCGACTAGCTTTTTCGAATTTCAGTGTCAATGAGTCCAAATATAGCCACCAAATATATACACTAAAAAATGCGGGGTTTTCTTTCATGGGTTTCTTTCATTCAACAATATCAAGATGCGAGCTTTATTGTATTAACTGCCACTATACGCACATTTAATGTTTTTCTTGGGTTGTATGATGATTCAACTTTACACTTTTAATAACATTTAACATTTATTGTACAACCCCAATTTATTGTCCTTGTTTTCTTATTTGATGTTCCATGTTTAAAGTGGTGAGCTTTTACATCAAATTAAAGATGCAATTTTGAACACAAATGGATGGTGGTAGCATTAACTTCCACACAGACACCAACACAAACATTATCCCATATTTAGTTAAAGACAGTATAATATATTAATTAGGGTAATGTTTACAAGGTTTACATACCTTTTTCTGTAATTGGGCAATGACAACTTCAAAATTTGGTTTGGAAATTTGTTTCAAGCATGAAGCAGAAGAAGAAAAAATATCTAGGAAATTTTGCACAGTGTTTTATTGGGAAGAGATTAAAATTGCTTCGAAATTGATGTTGGGCAAAGGTTCTTATTAGCTCTGTACATGAAAGTTGGCAAGCTTTTACATTAATTGCACGGATTAGACTTGAGGACAGTTTGGTGATTTCACATATAAACTTAGCAAATATGGGAGCAAATATTTACCCAATCTGGACTAGGTTATAATAGACATTGTCCTATTTACTATTATCATATTTTAAAGGGATATTCACTTGGCTGTTTTCGGATTACAAACTTCAGCTATAGATTGTCGTATACTTGTTTTGCTATGCCTCAGCAGGAAGTTTAGGTTTCCTAACACAGTATTCTCATATTGTATATCTGTGTCATCCCCTTCGCCAAATCTGTTTGTCAATATTTTTTGGGACATTATGATGTCCATAAGTAAGTTGATAATGGAAGTGGGTCCTTCGGGAGTCGAGGGCTTAGATATTCTCTATGGCAAGCACAATTTATTTGTCTGCGAAACCGATATCATTTTCTAAAAGGGAAATAACCCAGGCAATAAATTGGAACTAGCGTATGAGTGTATTTTTAAGCATAGACGCTAATTAAAATAACTAAAATATATTATGATAGATTCATCAAATAGTTCATCCTGAACATCAATCTAACATAATAGAGAAGACTGATCTCGAGGAATTTGAGTGTTAAGTAGTGGTCCAAATTGAAACTTCCAAACTTAACTTGTGGCTTAGATCTAATTTAATGTCTGGAGATATGTAAACAAAAAATTTAGGACTCGAAAATCCGGGGATTCAAAATGGGATCAAGCAATCAGAGTTTATAGAGGATACAAACTCATATTTAATAACGGCCGTACGATTGTGCTCAGGAACTTGCAACTATTAAGGAAATAAAATCCGTGTTCGATGGATAATTTAAGGTTTCACGTAAGAGTCCTTACTCAGATACTATCGTAATTCACATAAACTATGCAGATTGATTGATTTTATTAATATTTTAGGTAATATGGAGTTTTCTTAACAATTTAACATAAAATATCAAAGGTAAATATAGCTTTTATTAATATTGTGAGATATGAGCTAAAGTAGAGTAATACCGACGAGCTAATGCACGGGTTGTGTTTTAGGAAGCGCATGCATGAAGCTCTTTATGGTTAATTGGTTCTTTCAAACACACATAAAAAACATGAAAAAACAATCCCAAGAAACAATCGGACCTAAACACAATTGCAATTGAACAACAAAATCACATGATCATTTGTAACTATACAAATATGAATTTTATTAGATAATTAAAACATACATTATTGGCAACTATGCAATGTTTTGTTGAAAATTTTAAAATTGAAGACGATTATTTGAATAAGGCAACTACAAGAAGTGAAAACAATTTTAATTGGAATCATACATCAAATCGATTAAATTACCATGTATGTGTAAATTAATATTTATTGTACGGGTTATAGGGACATATATTAAGAAAACATGTAAACAAACTCAAAATTGTTAAGGTATTTAGAATTTTTAGATTAGGCTAAGTTTTTGTAGATATGATCTCTTAACTATTTTAAACATTGTCACAACTAATCAAAAAAATTAAAAAGTTGAATGTAACTTGCTAACATAGTTTATAAATAGTGAAAATGAACAGTCCACAATTAGCCATTATTGTGATAATGTTTATAGTAGTTGGGAGATCATATGTTCAAAAAAAGTAGCCAAATCTAAACCTTAGAAATACCATCAAAATTATGAGTTTGTTTACGTGTTTTTCTAATATATGTCCATAGAACCCCTCCCATATTTTATTTAAAATGAGATACCAACTTAGATTATCAAATTAAACGGCAATTTGCTAGTGTAACATGTCAACAACATGAATAATTTTTTCCATGATGTGCATTTTTTATGTGTCTAATGTGACTTTTTTTCTTCATCTTGGGTACTTGATAATTATGTTGAAATTTATATATTATCTGGTAAATTTGATTTAAACATTGGTCACTTCAAGCTCTAAGCTTTTATTGTGTGCAATTAATTAAGTAATTAAGGCCAGTAAGGTGATAGTCAAAGTGAAGTTTCAAGTTTATGGCTTTGAAATTGGTCAAAGCAACACCTAGTCACAATAGCAAGAGAGAGACTGTCTTTATTTGCACTACTCATGTGTGGGGTGCAAGCCAAACACAATAACTCTATATTTCGGGAAGCAAGGAATAAACAAAGGTCACAGGTTTCTAAAGTGCAGAAGTCAACATAGACGCATTGCTTCCAAATGGATTGATCTCTCGGATGAAGAAAGCCATGAAGCCAGCCATCAAGCAATTACAACTATGGAAGAAAAGGTTACAGAAAGAGGGAAGGTGAAGGTACTAGTGGAGGGGAACTGTACCTCTAAAATTACCATAGAAGGGACTATTTCAGATATTTTAGCACTTATTAAGTCTTTAGGGTTTGTCGATTGAACTGTAATAGATCTACTGATAGCATAAGTTGAAATGAGTGAACATTTTGGATGTATTTTAACTGTGGAATGATGTAATGGATGTATTTTAACTGTAATTGATGTAGCTTAACTGTGAAATGATACTGGGCAATGATTCAAGAAACATGAATTCAGCTTAAACATAATGGGAAACTTACACATAATTACAAAAGTTCGTAGAAAAACAACAAGAACTCAACAAAGAGACAATTAGAGAAATACAGGTGTTTCCAGATTTTGTAACTTACTCTACTATAGATACACTTTGTTGTCTTCATACATAGTTATGTTGTCGTGCATTTAACCATTGAGGAAAGGACATAACATGTTTAATAAGTAATAATTTAACATAACCATAACACAACGCATTGCTTCATGCACTTGATACATAAGTACCCAGTCTATTAAAACATACTCACTAACAGGAAATAAATAATTACATATATACATGACTAGTTAAATTGGGTTTCAACGCAAAGTCTAACATGAATGGGAAAATGGACTGAATGCTACTTGCTGGGATTATATGATCTGATAGGACCTTCTTCTCCATGAAACTGTACCATATGATCTTGTTGTACCAACTGAACACTCCAATATCTGATGGCAATAGGTCGATGAAATTTGCATTCTTAAACCCTATAAACCTCCTGGGTTCACTCCACTAGCTGTTCTCGTACTGCTACAAAACCCACAGTTCTAATATTTGAATAGAGGTGTTACCCTCAGCCCACAAGGAAAACATAACAGCTTGTAAGATTCAAATGGATGTTGAGTCTACGGTAGCCTAATCCTTGTCTACTGCTCCCGGTGAACGTTAAAAACCAATATTCCTGCATGCCAAAGAGACCAATGCAAAATTCCATTCACAACAACTCCGACATTCATGTTAATGTGTTCATCAGTACAAGACAACTCTAGGTTGTCCAACCTTTTCCATTTGTCAACTTGGGAATCAAACAATTCAACATGACGATAGACACATATCCGCGCTTTGTTGTCTCGGGAAGGACTGACAGTGTCGTACCTTGGTATTGAAATCCGAACAATATTGAATCGCAAAGGTTCCACATAATTCACCACCATGCCCACACTTTCGGTGAAGAATCTGTTCCTAGGATTATTTAGGCAATGAACATTTCTAGGAAAGAGAAGAATATGACCTTGAGCAGATGGAGAATATGCAAGTTTAACTAGCATAAATTTTTATTAGGGAAGAGATTTAGATTACGTAGTTTTTTTTTTGTTATTTCCATTTTTTTTTTCCAGTGTTTTAAAAAGCGTAAATTTCTAATATTTCTCCCAATACTTTTGAAATTGACCAAAATTTTCATGTGTTAGGGAGGTGATTATAATTTGGGGGGGAGGTGTTTCTAATTACTTAGCCCTCCTTTGTTTTAGGAGTCTCTAATATTGCACGGTTTGGAAAATAAAGTGATATGGTGAAGAGAGAGAATATGCACGAGCTTTTATATATAGGTATTTGCTATGGGCACCTTCCATTTTGTGTTGGGTAGACCCAATATATATATATATATATATGCCTTAAATAAGTACCAAATCTAAAACAACCCACAACTTCACTTACAAAATGATTTAAAACCTCATTTTTTGTGGATATGATCTACTAACCACAAACAATATCTCTACAAAAATTCAACTTGTTAGACAATTTTTAACATTGGCAAAATGATGATTGCAAAAATTAGACATTTCTGAATCGTTAGATATTTTTTCAAAAGTGGACAACAATTTTTATCTAAGTAAGAGGATATCAAACGAGTTTAATTTTTGTAGAGATGTTCTTTATGGTTAGTAGATCATATCCACAAAAAATTATGTTTTAAATCATTTTGTAGGTGAAGTTGTGGGTTGTTTTAGATTTGGTACTTATTTAAGGTCCTTTTAGGAGTCGGGCTATATATATATATATATTATTACAAGTTTGTCATTGCCCTAAAAATTTTGTTTTGTATTGGGCACTCCCCATCTACATCAAAAGTAACATATTGCAACCTCCTATTATCCTTATCTTTAAAGACCCACCCAATTTCTTTGCTTTCTCATACACCTTCCACTTTCAAAACTACGAATTCCTTAACAACAAACTCATTTTTCCCCACCATATTTCAATTAAACCCTTAAAATTGAAGACCCACACTATGATTACATTGTCAAATTAAATGTATGATAGACAATGTTTGTGTTTTAATATCAAATTATGGGTATGGTAGTCATAATTTATATAGAATTTTTTATGGGTGTCCAAAAGGCACCACAAAGTTGTTTGGTGCCTTTAATTTTGGCACAACTGAGCCATTTAGATTAATTAATTTCAGCACCCAACTACCGAATGGACACATATCCCATGACATGGCAGAAGTATATATTTCAGATGGCACCCATGAGCCAAATGAATACCCCTCCCACAGCACTACAGTGCAGCTCCAAAGCCGAAAAACCATAAACGTATTTCAAACTACACCCTTATGCAGTTTAGGAGGGATGAAAACGACACCCCTGCGCCGTTTAAAACCTTCTTGTATTGGATCGTTGTATATCGTTTGGAACATAACCTCACGGCATGGGTGGGTCGTGGGAACTATATGGAAATGTCAAGGCGTGAGCGAAGCCAATGTTGAAAAGTAAAATAAATTGAATTTAAAATGACATCTCAACGTCAAATCATGCATGTTTCAACTGTAAAACAAAAGATGGGAAGCATATAGAAATTGATAGATGCAATTGTTGATTTCTTAGAAATTAGAGTGTAATTAACAAAGTGTATGAAACCTCTAAATTGATTTACTCATTATATATTAATCCCAAGTTTCAACAGGAGTGGTGCCTTTTGTCATGATGACTAATAGCCCTTTAATCTCTAAAGGATGCCTTTGGGCGGGACATATTTGAGGGGAATATGTACTACTACTTCTCCACCTTTAAGATCAAACTATTCTTCTCCATCGAGAGGCACCAACAAAACAAATTAGGATGACCATCCAAAGATATTTAAAAGAAACCTAGTTCTAGCTAGTCAAACCAAATAATCTTTCGAAGTTCTCACATACTCATTTGCAATGAAGATAATTTAAAATGCTAAGTAGTAAAGGTATTCAAGATAGTGAAGTGTTATTAAGTAGTGAGTGAAGACTACTTGAAAGCAATGTAGACAAGCTAAGAAGAAGCTTAGACGATTTATTGCTAAGAAGAATTGTGCTCCTTTGATGCATCATTTAGCATGGCACTCAACTGGAATATTTCAATTACCTTTGATAACGTACTCTTACTTCAAGGAGCTTTTAAGTGGAGAGAAGGAAGCTCTTCTATAACTTCCATATTGTCACAACCCGAATTTCTAAACAATTACAAAGTGAAAATTTGAAATATAAATATCTCAAATATCACTATGTTCAATTGTCTAAAACCTCAGTCTATGACGGGGTGGATACAACACATGTCAAAACCGAAAACCCACATCATAAAAGAATCAACTTAACAACAATAATCTCCAAAATTTCTCAACCATCACTTTATTAAAAGACTATCTTCCATCCCAATAAAAACATCAAACAAACTCTAAGAATAAAAGTCTTCAACATCGTATTCTCATGTCATAAGAATATGAAACTACGTTATTTCATACTTCCAAAAAGAATCGAACCTAATGAAAGAATTAACGAACTGCTCCAGGAAAGAATCCAAATCAAATGTCGTGGTTCCACTGCCTTCCACCTATGTTCCCAAGAACACACCCACATTGCCAAAACAAAGCAAACATGGGTCAGCAAAATGGAATTTGCTGGTATGAGTAGACTAACAACATAAAAACATTTCTAGACTTTAATTATCCAAACCACACTTTATATGTACCCATAACCTAATCATTCTCAGCTTGGAAGACAGGTAGTTCCGTCATTTCAACCGGCATAGTTTCTTCCCAAGTAAGACTTCTATTCTATTAACTCATTATAATAACTCATCTTAATAACTTAGTAACCGAATTAAATCTTACTAATATCTACTTCTGTATAAGGGTAAGACAGCGTCCCTGCACAAAATATTATTAAGTCCTACCTTCCTATAAACGAAAGTTAGAAATTCTAAATAACAAATGTAGATATCCTATAAGTATTCAAATGCAAGTCCAAGCACACCCGCACAATCAAATCAATTTCTATTATTAATTAATCAATTACTTTTCTTACACACCCACCAATTAGTACCTATGTACCTTAGGTCATTCCCACCACATTCAATGAATACCCAGGTCATTCATGGCATAGTCAATGAATACCCAGTTATAACGCTAACGGGCCATTTATGGCACATTCAATAAATGCCCACTTATCATATAACATCTTCAGTTATAAAATCTCATTTCCAAAACTTGAGGCTTGGAGAGATTCTAAAAGTGTGTGGTAAATTTGTTGAGAACCCTATTGAACTTTACTGCATATATTATTTCAGAGAATGGAGGAGTATCTTGTTTCTTGTATTATTGTTTACGCATTATTAATATATCGATATCTAAGTGTCATAGCGTCGTATATAATAAAAGACTGAAATATCACATAGTATTTAATACACCTACACACATATATATATAAAGTCTTAGCCTAATGCCACATACGCTAATAGCCCTAGACCTATCATAATAGACCTAATCTTAGCCAAGTCAAAGATCAAACTTGGTCAACTGGTCAAAATCAACCCTGGTCAATAGTCAAAGGGTTGACCGGTCAACAGCAGTCAACCAGTCCTAAACTCCTCCAACCTAAAAACCCAAAGGCTAAGGCCCAAAGTGTTTATAGCCTTTCCCATGCCCAACTAAACGTAAGCCCATAAGTGAATATCTAAAAAACCCTCAAGCCCACTTGCCTGATTCAGCCCAAGCCCAAATAAAACAAAAACTCACTGTTCACCTTCTTCTTCCTCACCAGTGCCTCCACCACCAAATCAACCACCACAAGGTCCACCCACCGGCACTCTTAAGCTAACCGAAAACTATCCCCATCAAAACCCCTACCACTTTAACAATAGCAAAAACCTCAATTCCTTAAATCAAAACTCTTAATCAAAACTAGATCTGGATTCTTGACCTCCATTAATGCCCCCTTTGGAGCTTCAACTGCCCCACGCCAATCCAGCATTCAACCCTCCCACTATAACCAATATCAAACCCACAATCAAAATCACAACAACAAGAGTTCAAACAAAATCAGGACAGGCGACGCCATTAACAACCTTTTTCAAAGCTTCGATAGCCCCCATAAACCAACAACTTACCATCAAACCAAATCGCGAAAATGCATCTTGAATACCTAGATCTACAAAGTAATCTAGATTAACCCTTAATTGATTGATTACTCGATTTTTATCAATGGATCCGGACAAGTTTTTATGGAGACAGATTGGTTCTTCAAACGATAATCAACTTTGTAAACGCAGTTTACACTAAATAATAAACATTACTAAAACCGAATCGTAAAACAACATGTGAACAGTAAAAATCATATTTTTTCCAGCATCGTGAAATCTATAGTAAACGAGAAATTTAAAAAATCCATAATAAAATATCTACTCACCGGTTATTATACGCTGTATTAGTATCTCCATAAAAAAACCTTCATTTTCCTCTCTCAGTAAAACCTTCTTTTTTTTCTCTGTATAAAACTCTCTGTGTTCCAAAAAAACTCCGTGTGAACTCCTTTTTGTTTTAAACCCCTCGAAAAACAAGGAAGGAAAGTTTATCTCCTAACCTACCGGGTTTCCTATCCTTACTAATATCTATCCTATTTTTGTTTTATCTATTATTATTATTATTATGGTACTAGGAAAAATAAAAGAAATAAACGGGGTGTTATAATATACACACCTTAAAAGGATCTCGTCCCGAGATTCTAGGAAAGAATGTAGATTAACCAAACAAGCAGTACGTCAAACAATAAATCTTTATAGAGTATAAAGTTAACAAATTATATCTAAACAACTAAACTTTAAGTAATAATGTAGAACATGTCAGCAGGGAGACTAAATTAAACATATCATTTACAGCCTGCACCCAATGGTCATAGTAAACAAATATCATAAATGAGACATACGTGTATACGCAAGTATACACACCTTAAAAGGAATACATATATACAAAATCTTATAGATAGGCATACTAATATTCAAATCATATACTTTGAAAGTGTGTCCATATACCTATAGAACCCAAGAAATACATGTATACGCTAGCATACACAACTCAAAAGAATAAATATAATTAGTTTCTTCAATTGCCAACACTTAAGTAAGCTCATTATTTCTCAATTTAGTAAAACTCAAATTTTTCGAGTTAAATCGTACTAAGAAGGCAAGGTAGTTCCTCTCACACCGAGGCAGTTAGTTCCACTCTTAGTATTTCCCAACTAATCCAAGGTGTTTAACAATAAATATACATATAACAATTTCCTTTTCAACGATCTTCCCTATCAAAACTATTCGTTTAAAAACTCATTTGTTTCATCCACCATCTTGGTGTTTACAAATATATCAACATTTCTCTCAGTGTCTCACGAACACCACATGTTCGAAAATAAAAAAAAATTACATTATATAGGCTGATTCATATCATCAACGACCTATATTATGTCCACTATCACATAGGATCAAACACCTACAATGTGATGCATGCACATTGGCTCACACACCAACGATGCATACAAGTTCTCTACTATCACATAGGATCAAACACCAACGATGTGTGGTATGCACAGTGGATCACACTCCAACGATGTACATATATACATTGGATCAAACTCCAACGATGCATACAGAGAGATGTTATGTATAGTGAATCACACACCAACGATATACATAACTTGGATAATATCAATAATTCCAAATCCAACCTTTACCAAAAAGGTTTTTTTATTCCTTGGGTAATTCCAAATTATTCAAATATGAAATTTTAAAATAACAATTTCTTCTTTAGCCAATACTTACTTAAAATAGAAAACTCTGTTAGGAAAACAACGCTATAACATGCTGAACAATTTCGATTATAAATTTCATAAGAAACTAACTGTTAAAATGATAAGAGCCCAAAACTATAGATTTAATCCCTTAACAAAAATACTTTTAGACCAATTATGCGAGTAATAAATAAGAGTTAATGCTGATTACGTGCTTTTAAGAAGTTATGTGATTAAAGGCCAAGATTCAAGGAGAAAAAGCCTTTGTAAAGCCCAGTCAAAGCTGAAAAGTCAAAGTCAACGCGGGCAGAAACATCACACAAAAGTCAGCAGAACTTTCGAAGACCATATCTTTGGGCTCAGACCTCAGAATTGGACCTACCTTATGTCAAAACGACCGGCTTGGAATCAATTTTCCAATGGTCCAAGCTTTGAACCAATCAGAGGAGAAAATATGGACGAAAAGTCTGTGGAAGTCAAATCTAGCTGTAAAGGCCTATGTGGACTGAAGAAATTGGGTTTTGGGCTCGATTTTCCTGCCCAAAACATGGCTCCCCAGCCCATGCACGAAAATGTGGATCTTGTCTCCTCCATTTCAGGACACAAGACTTAACTCTTAAGCGATAAATTAGTTTAGGTAGCAAGTAGCCATTAGAGCATAGTTTCTAGATCTAGTTTTTACATTCCATAAATTAGTTTCAATTATTGTTTTTAGATCTAGTTTTTACTTTCCAATATATTAGTTAGAACAAGTAAATGATTAATTGAGAATCATATTTAGTTTTATAAATAAGTATTAATTTTTAATTCCGATTTAGTTTATTGATTAAAGTCTTATTTAGTTTTAGTATTGTTAAATTCATAAATTAGTTGTCTTTATTTCATAATTAGTTAATCATAAACTAGTTTAATTATTAAATTCATTAGAATTAATTTTGATCTTAGTTGTTAATCATTTCATAGTTATTAGTTTAGTTTTGAATTATTGATTAGAATCTTTATATTAGTAAAGTTAAAATATTTATATTATGTCTTGTTTAAATTCAATGGGAAATGATAGCATAATGATTCTAGGCTAAACCTCCATTAGAGGGGGTTGAAGAAGCGTTGATGAAGCTTGATCTTTGTTAACTTAGAAATCATCGTGATAATCTATTCAATTTTAGAGAGTAATTAGTTCACCATGAGAATGGGTTTGATTGCTTCACATGCTAGTTATTATTTGGTAAAGATTGCCATGAATAATTAGGGATTAGAATTACCAATTTGTTATGCAAAAGCATTTCGGTTTGAATTGCGATATTTCTTTGTTAGTTGATTAAGTTGAGTTAATGTGGAATCAATCCCCCCTAATTCCTTATCCTAGTATTAAGTTAGCATTTCATAGTTGAAGTATCGTTTATTCGTTAGCATAATTTGCATCGTAGTATAAATTTTGTAAAAATCTCATTAACTTTGGAGAGATTAATAATCTTAGGAAACGCGAATTCTAAAGAACTAGGAGTGGAATGAATTTTTTACTCCAACTCTATTTCGATAGAATCGATAGTAGAAACTTTGATAAATATCACATGTAAAGTCTAGTTTTAGTTTTACTTATGTTTAAGTTTCATCATTTATGCGTAGGTATAACTATTCATTTTACGTTTTATCAAATGGTGTCATTGCCATCTTAGTTACCTTTTAGTATTATTTTCTTTAGTATTGTTAGTTTTCCAAAGTCCCATTAAACCCACCCACCCTTGTTTGATTCTAACTGTAGTAGTCCATTTTAGAACTGAAATTTTCCTCGCCGGATTACACGGAGCACGACCGCGCCCTTGGTAGGCTACATTTGAGCGCCACCCGCGCCTAAATCACTATAACTCGAGTGAATACCAGAGCGGGCTTGCGCCTCAGTGGAGCACCACCCACGCCCAAATCACTGTATCTTGAGTGAATACCAGAGCGCGCCTGCGCCTCAATGGAGCGCCCCATGTGCCCAAATCACTGTAACTCTAGTTTCACTTGGAGTGCGACACGCGCCCTCCAAAGGCTTAACCAGAGCGCACCCTGCACCCTCTTGTGAAAACGCCCGATTTCCGTAGGTTAGTTCAAACTTCCATTTCTTCAAGTTATTCAGTGTTTCTAACTTGTTATATGCACTAAGCTTGCGTAAACAAGACGCTATTCATAAGCGAAGCAAGGAGGCTTTCAGGTACTTCTTTCTTCCACACGTCGCATCTCCTGTTAGAGGTTCATACTAGCATATCAGGATTGTTTGGAGTGTTGTCGTGTTTAGTTAAGATTGGTCTTAGCCTTGCATGAGATAAGGTTAGGCCGAAGAAAAATGCCAAACGTAATCAACTGGCAACATCAACAAACACGTCTTTCTAGTATACCACTCATTAAACCTCTAGCTAATATACCACACACAACACTTGAAATAATGGCTGAAGAAAGAGAGTCTCCTCTCTCCGACTTTTACAAAGCCTTAAACGATAGCCCAAAATCTTGCATCATTCTATCAGACCCAGTGGGGGATTTCCGAATTCCCCCAAATATATTTAATTTGTTACCCGTTTTTCATGGGTTAGACCATAAAACCTTATTAGTGATAGGGTTATATACTGAAAGCATACTTTTGTATTAACTTTAACTCTTCATTTTTTGAATGAGAATCATATGGGCAAATGTTATGCATATTATATATGTTATTAGTTATATGCATGTATCTAATACTTTATGTTGTAGATGATATGGTGTGAACACACAAAAGATCATATCATCAGTACCTTAAAAAGTATAAGTAATCGTTCACAACCTAGATGGATTTGGACAAACCATTAGTACGGTTGTAGTATAATCTAGTATTAATCTATCTTGACTATAGGATTACACTAGTACACTTTGTGTGTATTAAACAGGACCAAGTGAGGTTGTTTCTCTTTATACTAACTGTATAAGAGAACAAACACCTCTGTTATTATGGATGTTTGTCCTCCTAATCCGGATATAATAACGGGCATTTACATGCATTGTACATTGCTTTAAATCATCAATGAGTGAGATTCATTTGTGAATCAACAAACTCGATGGATTAGATAATGACATTGTATGTAAGGTGCGTTGTTGATTATAGAAGGAATACGTGTCCCGCAAGAAGTCGGGTTGATGATGTCCCCTTGAGGAGCTCAAAAAGATTATCATGTAAATCCTACAAGTGGATTTATTCTGACATGACAATGAAGTTGAGTGGTACTACTCAAGGACATAAAAAGTTGATTAATGTAGTTGTCACTAACTTGACTTAATTAACAGACATTCGATATCTTAAACACGGGGAGATCAACGAGCATATAATATGGAGCCCATAAACGTTGACACGTAATTTGGGATTAGGGCGGTAGTGCAACAATGGCCTTTAGTGGAATAAGCCATTTGTTGACGGACTTGGGCCGTGTGTTCTAGGCGAACATGGGAAGCTCAAGCCCGTCGGGAGGCCCAACCCTAATTTCTCCTCATGGTCCCTATTGTAGCCTATAAATAGAATACTCTTTCTCTCTTGCTGAAATTCACTATTCACTAAATTAGAAAAAGAGGCAAGAAAAGATAGATCCAAAATTGGATCTAGCTTTGTGAGAAAGAAGGGGATTGGTAGATCATTGCCCACACAACGTCCAATCTGTTTTAAAAGAATACAACAGAAGATTAAGGGGTTGATTTCGGATTTGATAAAGCTTGGGTTCTCAGAGTTATCTAAATCGGATTCAAAGGTATGTTTTATATTCAAAATCGTGAGAACCCCATTGATTCCGCTGCGCGTGGGTTCTCGCGGTTTGTAGAAATATTTGCATTCTGAATAACGGTACCTACTATCAGCACATGCGTAGGATTGAGCAAGTCCTTACTACATTCCACCATCCTATGGTTGGTGTTGAACAAATTAAACTGAGGGTATTTCCCTTCACTTTAGCCGATAAGGCGGCGTCTTGGTTAACTGCCCAAGCGCCTAATTCTGTGGACTCATGGGCCAAACTTGTTCAACTATTTATGGAACTTTTTTACCCACCCCTGAAGACAGATGAAATGATTTCCAAGATTCATTTATTTCGATAGAATCCTCATGAATCATTTTCAGAGGCTTGGAATTGTTTCACCGATCTTCTTATAGAGTGTCCACACCATAACCTCGCAAAAGACACGTTAGTTCGTGCCTTTTTCAAAGGACTGTTATACCACCACAAAGAGGTGTTTGACATAATGAATGGGGTAGTTTTCTCAGTAAGGGAGCCTCAGAGGCTTATAAATTTTTAGAATTTCAAACTAAGCGTAATAATAACTGGGAGGGTAGTGACGATATCTCCCACTCCGCTAGTTCTTCTACAACAGTTAAGGATGCCGGTATGTTTGAGATAATACCCGATCCTGAGCTTAAAAACTTAATCGAATCTCTCACTAAAAATGTAGAGGCTATTTCTATTCAACAAAAGCATATCCCCGTCATGAATATCAACTCCAATCCATGTAATTTCTGTTTGAGTCCAGAGCACCCTGACTCCTATTGTTCTTTCGCCTATGAACAACAAACATCACAACAAGATAATGTTTGCTCAATTAATAGTTACCCTATTCCTAACACCAGTTGGAGACAACATCCCAACTTCAGTTGGAGAAATAATCAACAAGTAATACCTCCAGGGTTTAATAATCAAAATGTTAGGCAAACAAACAATTATAACCAAGCCCCACCACGACAAGGTCAAGGACAAGGTCCAATTATAATAATTATAACAATCCACCACGACAAGGACAAGGTCAGGGTCATTATAATAATTATAACAATAATAATTATAATTCTAATAGAGGTATTGTTCCGGCTAATAATAATAACCATCAAAATCCACCCATTAATAATCAACGTGACATAGTTCCTGTCACACAACCTATAGCTAACACTCCTCCACAACCGGATCATTTTGACACCTTTATGCAAACCCAACAACAGATTTTCCTTACAATAGTTAGCACAAGAGAAAGTACAACCCAAGGTGTGTTTCCGGGTCAAGCAATAACTAATCCTAAAACAACAAACACGGCCTTTGAGATGAACGGTAATACTAGTATGGAAAATGCAAATGTAGGTGAGCTAAATGCCATCACCACTCTCCATTCTGGGAGAGTGGTTGATAACAATGTAACTATGCCTATAGTTACACCACAAGTAGTCCCTACACCAGATATTAAACTAGATACCGAAATAGAAACTGAAGAGCCTACCCCTGTAGAGGTACCAGTTAAACTACAACCTAAGAAACAGAAAGCCAAGGTTAGACATCTAGTTGACCCATACGCTAAATATAGAGAGAAACCACCGTTTCCACAAAGATTAGCTATGTTAAACAAGGATACAAACTATGACGAGATTAGGGAAGTTTTCAAAAATCTAACGATAAACCTACCTATTTTCGAAGCAATTAAAAAGTTACCTCACCACGCTAAGTTTCTTAAAGAGTTGTGCACTACTAGGCGTAAGACAAATATTCCTAAAGATGCCTTTCTAACTGAATAGTTTCCAACTTTATCAGAACATAATGGAATCGTTAAGTACAAGGACCCTAGTCGTCTTACTGTACAATGCACCTTAGGAGATTCCCACACGACGACTGCTTTACTAGACCTGGGGGCGAGTGTTAACTTACTCCCGTATTATTTATACAAACAAATAGTTCTGCAAGAGATGCAACCTACTCATATGATGTTGCAATTAGCGGATCGGTCAATTAAGTACCCTAAGGGTGTGGTTGAAAATGTGCTTGTTAAGGTTCAGGATTTTTACTTTCTTGTAGATTTTGTTATACTCGATACGGAAGTCGTTAACGACTCTGTTCCGATCATCTTAGGGCGTCCATTCTTGGCTACTACCAACGAGCTCATAAACTGCCGCGATGGTTCGATGTCCTTGTCTTTTGGCCATCTTTCTGTTGAGGTAAATGTTTTTAAAATGATGAAATAGTTACCATATTTGTCTGTAGATGGGGAGGTTAGCATGATCGAGAGCTTAGCTCAAGATTATTTTAATAACACATTTTCAGAAAACCAGATGCATAAATTCCTTTCTTTTGGAAGTTTAGATTTCGCCGATGACTCCTACTTCAAGTCTATACCTATCGTAGACCCTTCTATTGCTCCATCTACTGAGTTTGAAGACTTGCTGCCTAAGCAAATATTCATTACTCAAGATGAGGACCCTCCAGAAGCATTTATCGACATTCCTTCCACCCCGGTACTTAAACCTCTTCCTTTTGAGTTAAAATATATTCAACTTGATCCGGATGGTAGTCATCCGGTAATTATATCTTCTCTACTATCTAAGGAGGAAGAGACCCGTTTGATAAGGGTGATTAGGAAACATCGTTCTGCGATTGGTTGGTCTCTAGCCGACATTAAGGGAATTGACCCTAATGTGTGCACTCATCGTATCCATTTGGAGGAAAACGCAAAGACTTTTCGCAAACCTCAGCGTCGTTTGAACCCTGCCATGAAAGAGGTGATCAGGGAAGAAGTCTTACGGTTACTCGATGCGGGTATCATATACCCAATTTCTGATAGCAAATGGGTAAGTCCTATTCATGTAGTTCCTAAGAAGTCAGGGATTACCATGGAACGTAATGCCAAGGGTGAATATGTTGCAACGCATGGTCCTATGAAATGGCGAATCTGTATCAATTACAGATGTTTAAATGCCATGACACGAAAGGATCATTTTCCTTTACCCTTTATAGATCAGATGCTAGAACGTCTAGCTGGTCATGTTTTTACTATTTTTTGGATGGCTACTCTGGCTATTTCCAAATTATTATTGATATTGATGACCAAGAAAAGACTACCTTCACATGTCCTTTTGGAACATACGCCTATAAACGAATGCCTTTTGGCCTTTATAATGCTTCTGGTACCTTCCAGTGGTGTATGCTTCATATATTTAGTGACATGGTAGAACTCTTCATGGAAGTATTCATGAATAATTTTTCTATCTATGGAGACTCTTTCACTGACTGCCTGTCTAACCTATCTAAGGTTTTGACACAGTGTGAAGAGAAGAGTCTGGTTTTAAATTGGGAAAAATGTCATTTCATGGTGAAAAAGGGTATAGTACTGGGTCACATTATATCTAGTGATGGCATCGAAGTAGATAAGGCCAAACTAGATAAGATAGTGACTCTACCTATACCACGGACTGTCCATGATATTAGAGCCTTTCTAGGCCATGCAGGTTTTTATAGGCGCTTTATCAAAGATTTTTCAAAAATAGCTAGGCCTTTAACTAATCTACTTTTAAAAGATGCCATCTTTGATTTTAATTTTAACTGTAAACAGGCTTTTGAAACTTTAAAAGCTGCCTTAACCTCTTCACCCATTATACAGCCTCCCGATTGGTCTAAACCTTTCAAACTCATATGTGATGCTAGTGATTATGTTGTTGGAGCTGTCTTGGGTCAGAAACTAGATAATAAATCCACTGTTATTTATTATGCTAGTAAAACTTAAAACAATGCTCAAAGGAATTATATAACTACTAAAAAAGAATTATTAGCTGTCGTTTATGCTTTAGATAAGTTTCGTCCTTATTTGGTTGGTTCTAAGACTCTAGTTTACACGGACCATGCAACCCTTAGGTACTTTCTTGCAAAGAAGGATGATAAGCAGAGATTAATCCGATGGATTCTTCTCCTGCAAGAGTTTACATTAGAAATAAAGGACAAAAGTAGTTGCTGACCACTTATCTAGACTTACAAATGACGATGATAGTGATTATGAGTCCATACCTGACTCTTTTCTTGATGAGCATCTGTATGTTATTTTTTCTTCACCATGGTATGCTGACATTGTGAATTATTTAGCGTATGATACTATTCTTGCTGATTGGTCAAGAAATAAACATAAAATGTTCTTGGCTAGAGTTAAGCTATACTACTGGGATGAGCCCTACCTTTTTAAATATTGTGCATATCAGATTATTCGTCGTTGTATTCCCCAGGAGAAATATAATGAGGTTCTCTCATTCTGCCATGAAAAAGAGTGTGGTGGCCATTTTAGTGGTATGAAAATAGCTACTAAAATTCTTCAATGTGGGTTTTATTGGCCTACTCTTTTTAAAGATGCCCAAGTGCATTGCAAGACGTGTATTCGTTGCCAACAACTTGGGTGAATCACGAAGCGTAATATGATGCCATTAAATCCAATCATGGTGGTAGAAGTTTTTTACGTATGGGGCATTGATTTCATGGGTCCTTTTCCAGTTTCCCACTATTTTATATATATTCTAGTTGTCGTGGACTACGTGTCTAAATGGATAGAAGCCATGGCTTACCGTAGCAATGACCATAAGACAGTTGTTTTTTTTTGTTAAGGAATACATTTTATGTCGATTTGGCATTCCTAAAGCCATCATTAGTGATGGTGGAACACATTTTTGCAACAGAGTTGTTGTATCTCTAGTGAAAAAGTATGGAGTTACACATAAGGTGGCAACTCCGTATCATTCACAAACTAGCGGACAAGTAGAAGTTTCTAATAGGGAAATCAAAAGATCTTAGAAACAACTGTAAATCATGATAAGAAAGACTGGTCGAAGCATCTATCTGAAGCCTTATGGCATATAGGACTGCTTTCAAAACTCCTATAGGTATGTCTCCCTTTAGACTTGTAATTGGGAAACCTTGTCATTTGTTCGTTGAATTGAAGCACCGTGCTATGTGGGCTATAAAAAGCCTTAACTTCAATTTTGATGAGGCAGGTATCAAGCGCAAGTTGAAATTGAATGAGCTTGAAGAAATCTGTTGCGATTCTTATGATCTCGCAAAAGATTATAAAGCTAACATGAAACATGTTCATGATAAGCAAATCTTGCACAAAGAGTTTGTGGTAGGTCAAAAGGTCTTGCTTTACAACTCCCGTCTACATATTTTTCTAGGGAAATTAAAAACCCGTTGGTGTAGGAACCATTATTCAGAATGCAAATATTTCTACTAACCGCGAGAACCACGCGCAGCGGAATTAATGGGTTCTCACGATTTGGATAGAGAACATACCTTTTAGATCCGGTTTTGATAACTCTGAGAATTCAAGCTTTATGAATCCGAATCAACCCCTTGATCTTCTGTTGTATTCCTTTAGAACAGATTGGACGTTGTGTGGGCAACGATCTACCAATCCCCTTCTTTCTCACAAAGCTAGATCCAATTTTGGATATATCTTTCCTTGCCTTTTTTTCTAATCCAGTGAATAGTGAATTTTGGCCAAAGAGAGAGTATTCTATTTATAGGCTACAACAGGGACCATGAGGAGAAATTAGGGTTGGGCCTCCTGACGGGCTTGGGCTTCCCATGTTTGCCCAGAACACACGGCCCAAGTCCGTCAACAAATGGCTTATTCCACTAAAGGCCATTGTTGCACTACCGCCCTAATCCCAAATTACGTGTTAGTGTTTATGGGCTCCATATTATATGCTCGTTGATCTCCCCATGTTTAAGATATTGAATGTCCGTTGATTAAGTCAAGTTACTGACAACTACATTAATCAACTTCTTATGTCCTTGAGTAGTACCACTCAACCTCATTGTCATGTCGGAATAAATCCACCTGCTTTTTGAGCTCCTCAAGGGGACATCATTAACCCGACTTCTTATGGGGCACGGATTCCTTCTATAATCAACAGCACACCTTACATAGAATGTCATTACCCAATCCATCGAGTTTGTTGATTCACAAATGAATCTCACTCATTGATGATTTAAAGTAATGTACAATGCATGTAAGTGTCCGTTATTATATCCGGATTAAGGGGACAAGCATCCATAATAACAGAAGCGTTTGTTCTCTTATATAGTCAGTATAAAGAGAAACATCCTCACTTGGTCCTATTTAACACACACAAAGTATACTAGTGTAATCTTATTGTTAAGATAGACTAATACCAGATTATACTACAACCGTACTAATGGTTTGTCCAAATCCATCTAGGTTGTGAACGATTACTTATACTTTATAAGGTATTGATGATATGATCTTCTGTGTGTTCACACCATATCATCTACAACATAAAGTATTAAACACATGCATATAACTAATAACATATATAATATGCATAACATTTGCCCATATGATTCTCATTCAAAAAATGAAGAATTAGAGTTAATACAAAAGTAATGCTTTTAGTATATAACCCTATCGGGACAATCACCTTGGTAAATCCCAAGGGCAACAGTACCTTTCAAGTCAATGGCCAATGGTTAAAACATTTTCATGAGCTATTGTCCCCTGATGTGGAGGAAGTCCTGTTACAGGACCTTGTCTATGAGGACTGACCTTTGTTGGGGTGTACTTCCTTTAATTTCCATATATTGGTAAGTTCACCATTCAGGTAACCGGGCCCTCCCTATGGAATGTGTGGTTGTAAGTACCATATCCTAAGTCCACGTTTAATATAATTCACGTTTTCCACTCTTACATGTTTTCTCGGTTTTTTAGTCATGTTCCTCTATGGTGTGAATTATGCATTTATTGCTTTGTTTTTCTCTATTAAATCTTTTTCATAAAAAAAAAAAAAAAAAAAAATTCTAAAACCATAAAAATAGTAATCTAGGAAGTCTCGGGAATCTGACTTTAAAAGACCCACGTTATAACAAATTTCTAAACTTTGTTGTATAAAATTTGTTTGGGGGTGGGGTATATGTTTTTCCGTCCTTGATTGCTCAACTTTTCATTTGTGTTACTTAAGCCGTTTAATCATATTTTGATTCGGGTTAACATTATCTAGGAATTTAGATTTCATTTGTTCGCATAACTTAAGTCACGCACGCACTTCAAAGCATTTTCCATTTTCTTATATATTACCGACGGTTGGAATAGAGTGTTTTCTGGATCATTGGATTGGAAATTCTCTCATGATCATTTCCATATCTCATTCACACAAATCGGACAAGTAACGAAGCGGCAATTTTAGTTTGAAGTTACACGAAAAATCGGAAAATTTCGGAAACATGATTTGGGCTTGGGCCCAAAGCACGCACGTGCATCTCCTTCCTCCAAATCAAAAACAGAATTGCGAGTTCTTCACTTCCGCCATTAACAAACCTTTAAACCCTAACTTTAAAAAAAAAAAAAAAAAAAACCTAACTATACCCACGCCCAACAATTTAAAACAACGTCAAATCTTCTCCAAAACATCCTACCACCATCTCTAAAAATAACAACCACCGAAAACATCCAAAATCAAAGAATTTGAAGTGTCATCCACTACCAGCAGCGCGTTGTTAGGGATATTTTAAGTTGATGCCGTTTTGTATTTCTTTTTATTTAGTCGGATGTTAATTTTGAATTCGGTAGTTAAATTTGAATTGGGTAGTTAAATGTTGTTTGAATTTCAATTTTAATATAATGTAGTTCTTTTCAAATTGTGCGTTGTTTTTATTGTTAATCCCACCTTTCCGAATTGTTTGGGGGTAGTATTATTTATTCTGGCATAATTTTTATATGAACCTTAATTTTAGAAGTTATTTTGGATGATTGTTGAGAATATTGCTGATATTGGCATGCCCATTATTGGATGTTGTGGTAGGTTGAAATCTAAAAGAGTTTAGAAGTTACTATTATAAATTCAATCTAAAAGATATTAGGTATTTTTTAGAATCAAGAATATGGGTTGCTTCCGTTTTCGATTTTGGAAATTTTTTTGTTTCTAGCAATTGCCTTAAAACTTTTGGGTAACTTTCCGATTCGTTTTGGAAACTCAAAACCTATATAAACTTCATTCATTCTCCACACAAAACTCACATATCTCACTTTCATCTCTCACCTTTCACTCCCAAGTTTTTCTTATTTCCTTCTCACTTCAGCACTTAAGCTGCTCAGAGCGCGCTTGCACCTCAGTAGAACGCCACCCGCGCCCAAAACACTATAAGTCCATTTTTCCCTTGAGCGCAACCCGCGCCCTCCCAAGACAAAACTTGAGCACGACCCGCGCCGATACAAGGCTTAAGTTGAGTGCCCCCACACCCTGACATCTGTAGGCACGAAAAATTCCAATTTTTGTTGGTTGTTCCAGGATCGTTCCAACTGTTCTAGAGAGTAGTTTTGTGATGTCATCACCTATAGTCATACCGGAGCAGTCTTTTGAACACTTGTTGGGAAGCGAGACTTATGGACATTAGTTCCGCGACAGGATCTTGCAGTTAGGTTGGGGGCATCTACTGGTAAGTGAAGACGACTCGTATTCACCAAAGCTTACTAAATTTTTTTACAATAATGTTAGTTTCTATTGTAACCAGGATGGAGAACAAGAATTCTCCGCCATGGTTGATGACACGCTACTAGAATTCAATAAGTATTTGATAGTGTTAGTTTCGGGAATACCAATACCTGATCCTATTCACACGTGGGGATATATGACTGATAATTCATACTTCTATGACTATACATATTTCCATGAATATTATGGGGGAGGGGTGTTTCGTATAATGGACCAAGGGCGTTATAACATAGCCCTTGGTAGCCTGTCCCTCAATGTAGGCACCACCATGTTATTCATCCTGATGAATATTTTAGGGGATTGGCAGTTTACTTCTGCAAATAGTACCGTTGGTGACGTTTTCCTTGCTTTAGCTGAGGGACGTCGCCGATATGACATTCCCCGAGTATTAGTGGCTAATCTTAAGAGAGCCCAAAGCAAGAGGCATAAGTATCTTCTTATGCCTGTTTTGATTTGTCGCATCATGCGCAGTTGTCTACCTGAATTCTGTACCCAGTTCACGAATTGGAAAAGGGTTGAAGTCATGAGACCCACCAATTTGGTGGTTCGCTCATTTCGAGTAATGACTTGGCCGGGATGGCAGGTGCAACCTCATTTGGTTGCTCCATACACCCCATCAAATATAGTAACACTCGACAGGTTAGCACGTGTTGATGACACACGGCGACGGGCTTGGCAAGTTATCATGGCATGGCAGGACGTGAAGGAACCTCATCTCTTTAAAAAGGATGATGAGGAGGATGATGAGTAAATGCGGGAGAGGAGGTAAGTTTTAGTTTCAATTAGTGTGTGCTTATGTCCTAAGCAATTTAATTCTAGTTAACCCCATAATGGGTGGAACTCCTATAGAGTTGCGTCAGTTTTCATTTTCTATATTAGTATGTTTTAACCTTGTTTTCAGATGTTCTAGAATTTCACGCGTTTCAATGATATTTCTCTACCCTTTTTATTTAAATACTTTGAGGACAAAGCATGCTTCTTGTTTGGCGGGGATATAGAAAGACGTGTAATTAAAACATCTGTTAGGATATAGATATGTACAATATGCACTTGTTTTCTAGTAAAAATTCAAAAATTTCAAAAATATAAATAAAAAGTTTATGCTATACACTTAGGAATATGGGTATTGTTTTCTTTCTATATGCTCTGAATAATCTAGAAGTCTCACGTAGCTTTTGCATTAGAATAATTTTTAGAAACTTAGGTTAATATGTAGGTAATAATCTTTGCATCTATCTATAAATATATTACATGAGTATCTATGATTGTTTGGCAATAAGTTTCTGAAATCTAGGCTAGAGTACTTATTCTACAAATCCTGTGAGAATATAGCCTAAAGCCTTATATGAGTGAAACATTTGATAAATGACACAAGGGAGAAGTAAAATCCGGATAGAGAAATCACACGTCAACTTGCTTGATCACTATACCATATCCTAAGCAAGAATTTAGGCCCTCTTTGGATTGATATAGCTAGAAATTCAAACCTTATGAAATTATTTTCCGCTAGTCGCCCCTCTGAGCCTTTCTTTAGCCTTTCATAAACCATAATTCCTTTACCCTTTTACAAAACAAAATAAAAAATTAAAAAAAAAAAAATCAACCTACCCATTCTATGAATAAGTCTAAGAATAGAAAAGAGAAAGACCTTTGAAATAAAGAAATTGTTAGTAGCTTCAAATAAGAAAAGAAAGTTTCCATCTAAATAAAAATAAATAAATAAATAAAAGAAAATAAAAAATTAGAACTCCAAAAAAAAAAAATAGAATCAAAGGAGTTAAAAGCCAAAGAAAAAGGAAAAAAAATATGGCTAAGGATGGAAACAAAGTGTAGAAGCAAAAATAAAGAACAAGGTTTTCTCTAGTTACATAATATGAAGACTCTATTATCTCAGACTTGTCCATTTTGAATATCCATTTCCTTCCTTCTTAAACCATCTCCTAATCCCTGTAACACCTAATAAAGACCTCTAACTTAATTAGGAATAGGGTAGTGTGATAGTAAGTGGCAGATGTGTTTGATCGACTTCGACTTTCTTGTGTGTCATTGAGATGGTAAGGTAAAGTGTGCCCACTACACACTGAAGTAGCAAAACTTGACCGGAAAAATCAGAGTGGTTTTTGTCTTGACATTTATGTGAGGACCTATTTAAGGACGTTATTCCGAGTTTTCATAAATGGACCTGCTAGTGCATTTCATAGTATTACTCATTGTGCATATGTTTATTCGTAGATGATTGATTATTATGCATATATTAGCTTAGGTTCGACTTGATTATTCTGTATTCATTGCTAGTGAGATGTATAGATAGTTGAGGCATAAATAAGGAAACAATAGTTTTATTTCTTAGTCGTTGTAGTATAGATGAAGTTTGTGAGTATCTTCACTGGAAAACTCTCACGAGGCTATAACTCGTCCACTAGGGAATTCCTAGTGGTTTAAGGCCTTGTTGTATATGGTCAATGCAATCGCACTCGGCGAAACGAGAGTAGTTAGAACTCCATTTTTGGTCACTTATTCTAATTTCTCATATTTGCTTGAGGACAAGCAAAATGATGTTTGGGGGTGATTTGATAAGAGCCCAAAACTACTTTTAGACCAATTATGTGAGTAATAAATAAAAGTTAATGCTGATTACGTGTTTTTATGTATTCCAGACATTGAAGTCAATTATGTGCAGAAATGTGTCACTTTGGTGAGATAAAGGAGCAAGGGTTGGTTGCTAAGAAGTTATGTGATTAAAGGACAAGATTCAAGGAGAAAAAGCCTTTGTAAAGCCCGGTCAAAGCTGAAAAGTCAAAGTCAATGCGGGCAGAAACAGCACACAAAAGTTAGCAGAACTTCCGAAGACCGTATCTTTGGGCTCAGACCTCAGAATTGGGTCTACCTTATGTCAAAACGACCGGCTTGGAATAAGATTTCCAATGGTCTAAGCCTTAACCTAATCAGAGGAGAAAAAGTGGACGAAAAGTCTATGAAAGTCAAATCCAACTGTAAAGGCCTATGTGGACTGAAGAAATTGGGTTTTGGGCTCGATTTTCCGCCCAAAACATTGCTTCTCAGCCCACGCACGAAAATATGGATCTTGTCTCCTCCATTTCAGGATACAAGACTTAACTCTTAAGCGATAAATTAGTTTAGGTAGCAAGTAGCCATTAGAGCATAGTTTCTAGATCTAGTTTTTACATTCCATAAATTAGTTTTCAATTATTGTTTTTAGATCTAGTTTTTACTTTGCAATAGATTAGTTAGAACAAGTAAATGATTAATTGAGAATCATATTTAGTTTTATAAATAAGTATTAGTTTTTAATTTCGATTTAGTTTATTGATTAAAGTCTTATTTAGTTTTAGTATTGTTAAATTCATAAATTAGTTGTCTTTATTTCATAATTAGTTAATCATAATCTAGTTTAATTATTAAATTCATCATAATTAATTTCGATCTTAGTTGTTAATCATTTCATAGTTATTAGTTTAGTTTTGAATTATTGATTAGAATCTTTATATTAGTAAAATTAGAATCTTTATATTATGTCTTGTTTAAATTCAATGGGAAATGATAGCATAATTATTCTAGGCTAAACCTCCATTAGAGGGGGTTGAAGAAGCCTTGATGAAGCTTGATCATTGTTAACTTAAAAATCGTCATGATAATCTATTCAATTCTAGAGAGTAATTAGTTCACCATGAGAATGAGTTTGATTGCTTCACATACTAGTTATTATTTGGTAGAGATTGCCATGAATAATTAGGGATTAGAATTACCAATTTGTTATGCGAAAGCATTTTGGTTTGGATTGCGACATTTCTTTGTTAGTTGATTAAGTTGAGTTAAGGTGGAATCAATCCCCTATAATTCCTTATCCTAGTATCAAGTTAGCATTTCATAGTTGAAGTATCGTTTATTCGTTAGCATAATTTGCATCGTAGTATAAATTTCGTAAAACTCTCATTAACTTTGTAGAGATTGATAATCTTAGGGAACGCGAATTCTAAAGAACTAGGAATGGAACGAATTTTTTACTCCAACTCTATTTCGATAGAATCGAGAGTAGAAACTTTGATAAACATCACACGTAAAGTCTAGTTTTAGTTTTACTTGCGTTTAAGTTTCATCATTTATGCATAGGTAAAACTATTTATTTTATATTTTATCATAAAACAACAAGCATTTTATTTTCATAATCATACAATCAATTCTTACATGCTAAGTACCAATAGAGGAACTAGTAAATAATAAATTCAAACATACCTAACATTAATCAGTGCAGTTCTTAACATAGTGTCCCAACTGTCCACATTTATAATTTTTGCCTACTAGTTCATTTGGTTTAGAACATCTTTGAATAGTATGCCCAACTTCTCCGTAGTTCAAACAATTACCATCAAATTTCTTTAGCGAAGTACTAGCGTCCCTATTCACATGCTTACTTGTTTGCATATTATATGGGTGATGTCGACTTTTTCTTTACCCTTGACGTGGTAGACTAGAAATAAGGTGTAAGCTGACTTGTTTTGGGGCATTCTCTTTAAACTTCTCATCTTTGGGGTCATTATCCAATTGTTCATATTTTAATGCCAAATATAACACGCGATCGAAAGTTTCTGAATCAAAGGGTATCAAATAACTCAATATATATGGCTCTAGTCCAAGGATGAACTTCTAGTTCTTCTTTACTTGGGTATCCACTAGATAAGGAGCATACCTCGATAGTTCATTGCACCTAGTCACGTACTCCATAACAGTTTTCCCTCCTTAGATCAGATTAAAGAATTTCTCAGTTAATTGCTCCTTAACAGCATTAGGAACAAACCTTCCCTCAAATCTTACCTGGAAATCCTCCCAAGTCATAGTTCCTACATCCACATTATCCTTGATAGACCTCCACCAAAATAAAGCTGGCCCCTCCAACTAGGGAGAAGCCAACTCTTGCTTATGCACCTCAGTAAATTGCATCTCAGCAAACACGCACTCACACATAGTAATCCATTTCTCAGCATCAATGACCCCTTTCTCTCCCTTGAACTTCTGGCCTCCTAAAGTTGCAAAATCCTTGTTTCTCCTAGCAAAAGGATCCCCTATATTAGCATGTTGACCCCTCTGAATAGTTTGCACCAACTGAGTTAATATTTCTCCCAAATCAACATATATGGTATTACTTCCAGTACCAGTAATGTCATTGTCATCTCCAGCCATCACCTTAAAACAAAACAAACTTCTATTAGTACTCCAAACATCGATCACCTAGACCTTCCAAATCTAGGCTAACCTAAACTCTGATATCAAAATGTCACAACCCAAATTTCTAAACAATTACAAAGTGAATATTTGAAATATAAATATCTAAAACATCACTATGTTCAACTGTCTAAAAACCCAGGCTATGACGGGGTGGTTACAACACATGCCAAAATCGAAAACCCACATCATAAAAGAAACAACTTAACAACAACAATAATCTCCAAAATTTCTCAACCATCACTTTATTAAAAGACTATCTTCCATCCCAATAAAAACATCAAACAAACTCTAAGAATAAAAGTTTTCAACATCGTATTCTCATGTCATAAGAATATGAAACTACGTTATTACATACTTCCAAAAAGAATTGAACCTAATGAAAGAACTAACGGACTACTCTAGGAAAGAATCCAAATCAAATGTTGTGGTTCCATTGCCTTCCACCTATGTTCCCAAGAACACACCTACGTTGCCAAAACAAAGCAAACATGGGTCATCAAAATGGAACTTGCTGGTATGAGTAGACTAACAACATAAAAACATTTCCAGACTTTAATTATCCAAACAACACTTTATATGTACCCATAACCTAATCATTTTTAGCTTGGAAGACAGGTAGTTCCGGCATAGTTTCTTCCTAAGCAAGACTTCTGTTCTATTAACTCATTATAATAACTTATCTTAATAACTTAGTAATTGAATTAAATCTTACCGATATCCACTTATGTATAAGGGTAGGACACCGTCCCTTGCACAAAATATTATTAAGTCCTACCCTCCTGTAAACAGAAGTTAGAAATTCTAAATAACATATGTAGATATCATATAAGTATTAAAATGCAAGTCCAAGCACACATGCACAATCAAATCAATTTCAATTATTAATTAATCAATTACTTTTCTTACACACCCACCCGTTAGTACCTATGTACCTTAGGTCATTCCCGCCACATTCAATGAATACCTGGGTCATTCATGACACAGTTAATGAATACCCAATTATAACGCTAACGGGCCATTTATGGCACATTCAATAAATGCCCACCTATCACATGACATCTTCAGTCATAAAATCTCATTTCCAAAACTTAAGGCATGGAGAGATTCCAAAAGGGTGTGGTAAATTTGTTGAGAATACTATTGAACTTTATTGCATATATTATTTCAGAGAACAGAGGAGTATCTTGTTTCTTGTATTATTGTTTATGCGTTATTAATATATCGATGTCTAAGTGTCATAGCGTCGTATATCATAAAAGACTGAAATATCACATAGTAGTTAATACACATATATACGTATATATATATAAAGTCTTAGCCTAACGCCACATATGCTAATAGCCCTAAACCTATCATAATAAACCTAATCTTAGCCAAGTCAAAGATCAAACTTGGTCAACTGGTCAAAATCAACCCTGGTCAACAGCAATCAACCAGTCCTAAACTCCTCCAACCCAAAAACCCAAAGACTAAGGCCCAAAGTGTTTGTAGCCTTTCCCAAGCCCAACTAAATATAAGCCCATAAGTGAATATTTAAAAAACCCTCAAGCCCACTTGCCTGATTTAGCCCAAGCCCAAACAAAACAAAAACTCACTGTTCACCTTCTTCTTCCTCACCAGCGCCTCCACCACCAAATCAACCACCACAAGTTCCACCCACCGGCACTCCTAAGATAACCGAAAATTATCCCCATCAAAACCCCTACCACTTTAACAATAGCAAAAACCTCTATTCCTTAAATCAAAACTCTTCATCAAAACTAGATCTGGATTCTCGACCTCCATTAATGCCCCCTTTGGAGCTTCAACAGCCCCACCCAATCCAGCATTCAACCCTCCCACTACAACCAATATCAAACCCACAATCAAAATCACAACAACAAGTGTTCAAACAAAATCAGGACAGGCGACACCATTAACAACCTTTTTCAAAGCTTCGACAGCCCCCATAAACCAACAACTCACCATCAAACCAAATCGCGAAAACGCATCTTGAATACCTAGATCTACAAAGTAATCTACATTAACCCTTAATCGATTGATTACTCAATTTTAATTAATGGATCCGGACAAGTTTTTCCAGAGACAGATTGGTTCTTCAAACGATAATCAACTTTGTAAACGCAGTTAACACTAAATAATAAACATTACTAAAACTGAATCGTAAAACAACATGTTAACAGTAAAAATCATATTTTTTCCAGCATCGTGAAATCTACAGTAAACGAGAAATTTAGAAAATTCATAATAAAATATCTACTCACCAGTTATACGCTGTATCAATATCTCCAGAAAAAAACCTTCCTTTTCCTCTCTTAGTAAAACTCTTTTTTTTTCCTCTATATAAAACTCTCTGTGTTTTCCAAAAGAACACCGTGTGAACTCCTTTTTGTTTTAAAACCCCCCGAAAAACAAGGAAGGAAAGTTTATCTCCTTACCTACGGAGTTTCCTATCCTTACTAATATCTATCCTATTTTTGTTTTATCTATTATTATTATTATTATTATGGTACTAGGAAAAATAAAAAAAAATAAACGGGGTGTTATACATATGACAAAGCTCTTCTTTCGGATCCATCCTTTTGCCCTCTTGTCGACACTTGAGGATGAGGTTTTGGTTTCCCTCACTTAGGAGACGAAGAATATTGGTCGGTCGGTGGCAAATGGTGACTGAAGATTGAAGAAGAAGAGAAAGAGAAATGGTGGCTAGAGAAAGAGAAAGGAAGGAGACGATGGAGAAAAAGATGGCGGAAGGCACTAGGAGAGAAGAGAAAGGCTGAAACTGGTTATCTACGGTTTCTCGGTTATTTTTTCATTTGACATTTTTTTTACAGGGGGGGGGGGGGGTGTATTAGACCGGGTGTTGTGCCTAAAATAATTACAGACCCCAAATTGGGCCCATTTGGGTCCGGGCTAGCCCAACACAATTTGGGGTTTTTCAATAATAGGACCCTAAATAATATGAACTCCCATTGGCTACTGCCCCACCCCCTCTTCCCTTCCTTTCGTTTTTAGTGAAGTTATAGGTTTTGGCTATCTGAAAGAATAGGCATTGCAAACATTAAGAGATTTATTAGCTAAGCTTCATATCAAATTGCATAAAGCATTTTAATTTCGATTGTACCCCCATTCTTTTCTTCATATTATAACAATAAAATTCAAACCAATAATTAAATTAATATTAAGATAACTACATGTAAGTCATTATATACCATTTACATATTTACTATTTTGTCATTTATAAATCAATCCCAAATTTTAATAGTTTTCAAACTGAAATTCCTACTGGATTTTTTATATAATTCTAAAATTTGAAATTTATTGTATTTTATTTTTATTTATTTTTACCATACAAATTTAAATATCATAGGATCTAATACAAAATATTTTTGAGATGCACTCCCTTATACGTAGAGCAATGAGTCGGGTTGGGGGTGGTTTACCGAAAAAAAAATCGAGTTGGAATTGGGTATTTAAATTTTGTTTAGATAGCTTTGTGTATACTTATAATCTAGATAATTAGTCGTTAAATGATATAGATAAAGATATATTTACGGATGGTGATAACTTTTTGAATTTATCTGATTAGCAGATGAACTAAAAATGTCAAAAACATGTAACTCTACCAATTACTCAAGACCAGCCACTTCTCCAATTCATGCTCATCGAGCGTGCCCAAAAAGCTAGTCTATCAAGGGATCATTCCAAACTGAAGTCAAAAATTCATAATGGAAATTCAAAAATTCAAAATTTATCACGGATGCTATTCTTATGCAAAAAAATGACTTTGTTGGGTCGCAAGCCTTATATCCCTGACAACCTAGTGGTGTCGCTCAAGGCCAATTTTTCATCAAACTTGCCCTGACTATAGAGGGTCGCATGACTTAATCCTATATGACTTGGGTGGGTCACATGCATGACTTAATCCCATATGACTTGGGTGAGTCGCATAACTTTATCCCAGATGACTTGAGAGGGTCGCATGCCCATATGACTTGGGTGGGTCGTGTAACTTGATCCCAAACGAGTCAAGTGGGTTGCATGAATTTATCCCATACGACTTGGTAGTGTTGCGCTAGGGCCAATTTTCCATCAAACTTGAGAATTTCATAGATTAAAGATTTCAAAATGATGTCACGTACTTCATAAGATTTCATTATATTGCTTCTCAATTTGTGTCAATGATTTGTGTAGGAGAAAATAGACTTGTGAGTTTTGAAAATGGGAGGGAGGAGGGAAATGCAAAGAAGTGGAGTTTTTTAGGGTGAAGAGCAATAAAAAGTTGCAATAGGTTACTTTAATGAAGTTGGAGAGGTGCCCAACACAAAATATGTTTGTTAGGTAATTTTCTTTTTGGGGTCTGCCCAACCCAAAATGGAGGGTGCCCGTAGTAGCAATTACCTTTATTTATTGTACTTGTCAAGTTTGGGTGCAATCAAAATGGGCACTTTGGTGCGCATAACCCAAAATCTGAGGCCACCAAAAGTTGGTCACGTGCAACTCAAGCAAGCCACCTCCATATAATGCCAAAAAGTTAAAGTTTTTAGAGAGTAAAATATTTGTGTGGGCATCTAAATTATGTTTTAACCGGCCTTCCATACCATCTATTATTACATCTTTTTGTTTTGAGAACAATTGAAAGAACGAAAATGGATAAAAAAATCTAGATGAACCAAAAACTTCTATTATGTGAGGACTTTTTTTATAGAGGAAATATATATATATATATAGAACCACAATACAAAATATCGCGATAAATATCGAGATTTCAGTTAAAAAAATATAAATATCACGATATATTTAGTGATATATATGAGTGCAAATATCGACAATATATATGATATTATCGATATTTGGTGATATTTTATGTAGGTAACAATTTTATTTAATATTTACTATTATATTTCAAATAAATATAAATAATATATCATGATATATCAAAAAATATCTACAATATCCACAATATTTGTCAATATATCTACGGTATTTGCATATGAAACAATATAAAATATCCCCAGAGAAGATGATATATCCACGATACATATCAAGAAATTGAGTATCGATAAATACTCATATCCTGATATTTTGTACTATGAATAGAAGTACCAACTAACCAACAAACCTAACAACTGATCGACACAAGTTCTCATTCCCCGTTGGATTGTGCAATGTATTGGTGAGTATCTCTATGCACATCCACATAATAGAATTCTCAAAGAGTCAAAGTGACCCGGACCAATTGGCCTGAAGTCCAACCCAAAGGTTCTAATCTTATTTGGTGTCTAATTTCGATTTCCTATCTATATAACAAAAAAGGGTGGTGCTGGACATCCAACACCACCCCCTAACCTTTGGATCTAGCTCATGATGTGGCGAATCTAAGAGCTTATGAGGTGTGGGTCGTTTAATAGTGTGGAACAAGAGTGTTGTATAATTATTCAAGTCAACAAATGTGGCTGGGCTTTTAGTGGGCTTCGGTTGGGCATTTTTTGTCGGGCTTCTACTGTTTCCATTGGAGATTTTTTAGTCACGGGCAATATACTAGTATATATACGAGACTAAGGGGGTGTTTGTTTTTTCTACTTATAAGTGTTTGCTACTTATAAGTGCCAAACACTTATAAGTGCTACTTATAAGTAGGTCCTAAAACCTGTTTGTTTTTTGCTACTTATAAGTACTTATAAGTGGTAGGGGTGTTTGTTTTTTCAAGCACTTATAAGTGGCGACATTACAATTTTACCCATATTTTAATAACACATGTACTCTCTTGTCGAAGTTAATGACGATCATATAAGAAATCAATTTAATGGAAGTAGAAATAAATTCATATAGACCATGCATTAAACAATCTAAACTAGACATACTGTTTATTATGATAATCATGAAGTGTTATTGGAAAGACATTAACTTCTTCTCATTTGGATCAACTCATTTGCTATTTGGTTACGAAAATTGACCATGTAAACTTTGTCTGCTATGTAAATAAAACTTGAGCGGCTTGTGCATCACCAGGTTCACCAAATTCGCCAGCTTCTCCAATTGCTTCTCATGGAGGGGCCATTTCTTCTCCTTGCTGCATTACTACATCATTGTTGACGCTTACCCTTTTATTCTCATATTTCTTGAACAACTCATCGTTTAGTGCAACTCGACAGAGGAAATTGTGTAAAGTCATACATACTATCACAATATTCCTTTGAGTTGGAAAGCTATAAGGAGGCATATTTTTCAATATCGGAAAGCGAGCCTTTAAAACACCAAATGCCCTTTCAATTACATTTCGTAACTTTGCATGACAAAGATTGTACCTTTCCTCCTTTGTCCTAGTGCGACCTCCACGTGCAAAATCAGCTAACCAATATCGAGTGTTACGAAATGGAGTCATGAAATACCGAGTGTGTATGTAGGCTGCGTCACACAAATAATACATATCTATAACAGTTTCAAAAGAAAAGAAAAAGTTATATTAGTAGTTTCCAATATACACACAAATAATACAACTAAATTAAAGAAAAAAGAATTAATACCTGGTGGAGGAATTGGAAACTTCATATTTGGATCGCGCACAGCCTCACTCAAAACCCTTGAGTCATGGGCCACTCCTTCCCATCCAACAACAACATAGATGAACTTCATGTCGAAGTCACATACTGCAAGTACATTTTGCCAACATTCTTTACCACCTCTTCCACGAAATACAATTTCCTTCTCAGGTGGAACCACTGCTGGAATGAGCGTGCCATCCAATGCTCCGACTGCACCCTTGAATGGCCCTTCTCTAAGACGATGGTGATTTCTTATTTCACCCACTGGCTCGGTCCACGAAGGTGGCACTATCATTTCTTTTGAAAATTTTAGCATTGCCCATAGAACTTCATGAAAATACTTACTAATAGTATGCCCTGAATGCTGAAAAATCCACTTCAAATGTCGGTTCGAGCAATTATGACTAATAGTTAAACGAAAAATCATCATCTTCTCTTCCACGTTGAGGTGCTTACTATTAGTTAAGTATCCTCTCTGACGAAAATGATCGCATAGCTGTACAAAAGGTTGCTTCTCCATCCTAAAAGATTGGAAAAGTTGTGTTGAAGGGCCATCCAAGAGTTGTTGCATTAAAGCTTTACCATTTATTGTGGAGATACACAATTTTTGTCGAAGTCTGCGTTGTCGAGGAACTTTTAGCTTAAGGACTAATACTAGTAGTAACATAATTAACAGCAAAAAATCCTCACAATTGTCCATGATCCCTGCCACATCACATTGTTATTTCATTAAGCAAAACAAATAAGTTCTCATAGATAACCAAAAAGAACTAAGTTCATATAGATTATCCAACAACCAAATAGGTTCGGGACCTGCATAGGCCAATTCAGTAACAATTATTGGTTTGGCCTTAATTAAAGTTACAATTAAGGTTACAATGGAAGATGGAACAACTCTTGTTGTAAAAGGATAAAAGATTGGAACATTTCCAGTGATGACTTTAAGCAGAGAATGGAAAAGGTGGACAAAGTAAAGCATCCAAATGTTTCACTTGCTGTTGCCTTTTATTGTTCTAAGGAAGAGAAGCTCCTAGTCTATGAATACCAGCAGAATGGAAGTCTCTTCAGACTTCTCCATGGTAAAATTATTGTCACATCATTTAACTAATTTATAGTATTTCCCTGCATTTACCTCCTGATAGATATTCTGCCTGTATTTTATTGGCAACATGACAACATCCCCATGCTACATAAGTATCGCTGACAACGTGAATCAAACTAACTACTCATTTGACAACATGACAACGTTTGACTATGGTAGCAGCAGGCTAAATATCGCTACTAGTGTTGCTGATGCTTAGGTTTAGCATCCATCTCGTCACCTCCTAATGGGAAGCAAATGCTGAAGGTTCTCTTTGAAGGAAAGCAGCAGCAAAAGCAAAATCTAAATTCCAATACATCACCATTAACTGGCAGGGGTGAGAGCTGACCTTATCTCCCACTGGACCTTATTTGCTACCATTTTAAATAACGGGAAGAGACTACCTGATTGTCCACTTCTATCAATCAATTGCATTGGATCTTCTTGTCCCTGCTATGCAAGTATTAGTTATCTCATTTGTCAGAAAAAGGTGGTGGGAAGCCTACATGTGATTCCTTGGTTAGATATCCAGGCACGCGCGCGAACCATTGGTGCAAAGACGTAAACAGCCCAACTCCATTCACACCATCAGTTCCTAGATAGCTTTGGTCCCACCACTCCGTCAGCCAAACTAATTTCATTGATCCCAGCAAGACTCGACAAGCAAAAAAAGAATGAACTACAATAGATACTAAAACCACTTGGTTGACTAGTTGTGCTAGATCTATCATAGCACATTCCTTGGACTATTAGAGCTGCACCCACTTTTAGTAGTAATTACTAAACTAAACGTTTAGAGCTATACTGCCAACCATGTTTTACAAACTGCGCTTGTTCAGCCCAATAAAAACAGTAAAAGGAGAATGACTTTCTCAGTAGACAAGGGGAAAATAGATACCGAACGAATCAGGGTTCAAAAAAATTCATAACAATCTTACCGGATATTTTATTCAATCAAACAAATTGCAGCTTATTAAACTTCTACATAATTATGGATCTGTGAATGGAACAACTTCATTTTTTAGCATCCTTACGGAAAAGAAAGAGAAGGACTAATGGGGTTTAGAACTAGGTAACTTAAAATCCTCGAACATTTTGTTCGACAAGCACATGGATCCATGCATCAGTGACCATGGACTAATGGTGGCAGACAGTCAAGATAGCTTATAAAATTAACAAAAATTGACCATGCACCAAGCTTATAAAATAACATCCATTTAATTATTCAATTATTGACTACAATCAAAATTCAATTCTATGTGTTCATCACAAATAAAACTAACTACTCATTTGACAATGGAGTTCTAAATTCTAATTATTAAAACCAACAAAAGAAAAGGAAGGACAAACATCAAAAGTTGGCTACTGAGTAAGCGAAAGTCATCTTCTCTTCCACTTCCTTTAATTACACAAAAACCTTTCGATATTATGCATTGTTACAGAACTTCAACAAACATTTCTGGTGAACATCTACGGGCAAGTCCTCAAATTCCTTCAAAAGATCAAGAGTCTCTAAACATCGTAGAATAATTATCCATCTCGGCCTTTTCAGCCACCTTTTCAGCTAGTAAAGCCTCCCTCTGAGCATTAGTACTTTTAAGTTGGCCTTTGATAAGCTCAACAACTTCTTTTACATCTGGATCAGATGTAGATGAAATTATTTTACGCTTCTTCTCCTTACTTTTTGCAATTAGCTTGTCCACTTGTTCTCCAATGGGAGTGTTATTGCTAAATTTTATTTCATTCCAATAGGAATCATCTTCATCAGTGGGACAATCTTTTAATTCACCTATGTTGATAGTTTGACTTGTAGCATCACTATCAGTGGGCATGCCATCCGCAGCAGGAGTTAGTTTACTCTCACCATTTGACAAAGTAGATTCAAACAAGTTATACAACTCTTGTGCGTGAGGCAGTGGCTTTTTCCTATATTTTTCGGCCTCGGGATACCTCTGGTAGTCAAAAAGATCAATGTTAAACATCAATAATTAAATTACATTTGAAAGTTCAAAGCCAAAAATAAGTGCTTGCCTTGATGACTTCATCCCACTTTTCTTGTGGCCAATCCAGTTCTCCAGTTACCGCATTGAAACTAGGGGTGTGCACGGGTCGGTTCGGGTCGGGTTTGGGCTAAAACCGACTACCGAACCGACCCTATCGGTTTATGCAATATTATAACCAACCCGACCCGATTCTATAGACTCAACCGACCCACACCCGACCCGACCAGATTCTGTTCTATCTGATACCCGACCAAAACCGACTGTTAGTCGGTTTACCCGACTATAACCGACCCGACCCTAAATTCTTATAACCTCTCTGACTCTCTGTGACCAAATTTCAATTATAAAACATATATAAGTTATTGAACTAAGAAAAGGGAGATATTTCCTAGGCCCCACAACAACCCCCAGAACATTGCCAATGTGAAACTGCTGTTCAATCATTTCAAACATGCCCACGTATCCAAAATGGACTTGGTCCCTGTAGTTGTAGGCAATTAAACAAGAAAGCATCGATTTTGAGTAACAGTCCTCGTCATTCATTCCTGTACCATGTGAAGTTCTACAAAAGCCCTCGTCATTCATTCCTGAAAAACTAGGCAAGTTCTGGTAACTTACAATAAGCTTTATAACAAAGCGTATTTGCGGACATACCGATTATACGTACACACTATAAACTTCTATCACTCATCATTATCATATACTTGCAGACAAAGGGCCACAGACACCAAGTCAATCCTGTTCTCCTTCCTTCCACCGTTCATCTTGGTCAAGCACTAACCTCTGGTAGTAGGACTCCACAATTCCATATTATCTCTATTGCATATAGCCTTCGAAGCTGCCTCCATTGCATTCTCAGATACCCCTCTTCTGCTGGACATCAAGACGTGCAAAACTAAACTCCAATTGAGCAGTATCTGGCCAGGGATAGGACTATAGGAGCTACAAATTTGCAGTGTTTTGGCTAATGCCATTAAACCAACTATTTCTTATGTGAATCTGCATCAAAGCATTGAAGAAAAAAAAGCATCCGTGGATATCCAAATTCCTAGAATAGATATAAGCATCTAAGTCTCAAATATTAACCATTTCACAGACAACATTTTTTTTCCAATAATAACAAAGACACAACACATGATAATATGGTAAGAGCCTAAGAGGATTCTAACGGCAGAAATATATACAAGAAACAAGCCACGAGATTGAGAGCAAAACGGATAGTATACCAACACCATATCTTGAAGAAGTTTAAATATAACCAAAACCAATAGCATCCACAAAAGCCAAAACTATCCACACAAGCCACAAACTATCAAAACAAAAGCTATCCACATGATCCACATCTATCTGCCTATCCACACCATCAAGCTCTAAGCACAACTGCATTTCATAACAAAAAAAAATAATCCAACTTATTCAAGTTCACAAATAGACATAGTGAATGAACTTCACAAAAAAATAAACTTAAAAACTTGATTACCAATCAATTCTCCGCAGCATTAGGCTCAGAAGAAGTCGATCCAAATAATTCTGCAAAACAAAAAAGGACACAAGCATATACATACGTAAGTCGAACTACACAAGTACATATTTTAACAAAAGAAAATAACGATAGACTAAACATTGCAATGCAAATTATTACCTCCATCTAGTTTATCATATTGCTCGATATCATCCATTGACGAAAGATTAATTGGAATTGATGGAGAACGAAGCCAATCTTGTGCACAAATAAGGGCTTCCACCGTGTTAGGAGCTAACGAACTACGGAAAGGGTCAAGTATACCCGTGCTAAATGCAGACTTAGAAGCTACGGAAGATATCGGAACTGCCAAAACATCACGTGCAACAAGAGAAAGGATCCGATACCTAGAAGCGTTGATCTTCCACCAACCCAAAATGTCAAACTTATCCCCACCAACTTCATTAGTTTCAGCCAAAAACCTCTCAACCTCAGACTTATTCTGTAAGTTATCTTCCTCTAGCAAGTGTTGCTGAAATTCGTCGGCTAGTATAGTAGGATCTTGCTCATCATCATCAACATCCATTCGGCTTGCTGTTTGGCTCACGTTCACATCAATAGGTGGCTGATTTGAAGAAGGATAGTGCCCAACATACCACTCATACAACACAACCAAATCATCTTTCACTTTCTTTGCTTCATCATTAGCTTTAGTTTCTTCATACAACTGTTTGAAGGAATACGACACATACTTCATCTTGAAGCGGGGATCAAGCACAACACCAACATATAACAAAATGTTAATCTTATCCATATCCCAATACTTATCAAATTTAGTTTGCATACGCAATGCCATTGATCTCAAACGTGCATCCTCACTTCCATTAAACTGAATCAATTTCTTCTGAACAATTAGAATTTCACTAAAGAAATTATTTGAGGTAACATAACGAGAACCTGAAAATCGCAATGTTGCCTTATAGAAAACTCTTAGAAATTTCACAAATAATCTAGCACTATTCCAATTAGTTAAGGTTGGAGGCCCCTTGATCTTGTCATCATCAAAGTAAAGGGTGTATTGTGGGTCTTCAAGCTCCAATATCTCAAAGGCACTTTGGAACTTCTCAGCAACTTCTAACATCATGAATGTCGCATTCCATCTAGTTGCCACATCTAAGCATAAAAGTTTGGTGCACTCTATTTGTTCTTCCTTCACACACTCCTTGAACCTGGCTAACCTAGATGGAGATGACCTCACATACCTCACTTGATGCGTGCTTTCGGAAAATAGCATCATTAACATCTTTCAGGCCATCACAAACAATAAGATTCAGGATGTGAGCACAACATCTCATATGTAAATACTTATGTCCCATAACGGTGTCTTTCCCAATTTTTTTGCTTTTCTTCAAGTAATCAATGGCAACAGAATTAGAACTTGCATTATCAACGATTCATAAAAGACTATGGACACCCCAATTAAGAAGACACTTCTCTACCATCTTTCCAATTGTCTCACCTTTGTGATTTGGAACTAGACAAAAATTCAGAATTCTTTTTTGTAAGTTCCAATCACTATCGATGAAATGAGCAGTCAAAACCATGTAATTTAAGTTTTGAATAGATGTCCAAGTGTCAGTTGTTATACATATTCTATTACTATGCAGAAAACTCTTTAACTTTCTTCTCTCCTCCATGTAAAGTTCGATGCAATCCCTACCAACTTGAGTCCGATAAGGCAAATTTGTGAACTTGGGCTGTATAACTTTCACAAAATGTCGAAACCCTTCACCCTCCACAAAACTAAATGGCAACTCATCAATAATAATCATTCTAGACAGAGCATCTCTACAAGTTTTTAAGCTAAAACTAACAGCAACAAGCTCTTTATCTTTGAAAGACAATATTTGTTGCGATTTATCAGCCACCACCTTATTGTTAGGATTCTTCTTACATACTTTCATATGACTCAACATATTAGAAGTTCCACTACTTTTCGAAGCACAAGCATAACTAACAGGGCAATAATTACATGTGGCTCTTGGATTTTTGGGATCACAACCCTCTATCTTATGAAAATGATCCCAAGCAGGGGAAGATAAGGATTTTCTTTTATTACCTGCCATAGTAGGATCGACCGTATCCGTAGGATTTTTAACAGTTGACTGTAGAGATGGACCATCACTAGGAACCTCAGTAGAAGCCATCTAATAAAAATGACACATATTAGCAATCAAGATAAAACAAAAAGCCTGTGACAGATGTTGTTGTTAATTCATTTATTAGATTGGTTTTGGCATACAAATTTTTTTCACTCGGTTGTGAGTATTCATTTTGCTCCATCAATTTAGGTCATACATACAATGTGGTTTTCGATAGTAGTCAAACCAAGTAGAGTATGGAAGAAAGTGATAACAACCGGCCGGCTGTGTAAAAGTTAAAATGTAAAAAATGAAAAAGCGGAGGACATAATTTGATAAATAGCAATAGAGTAAAGAATAGTAAGGTGACTGTATTTCTTTTTTCTCTAAAGAATTGAATGCTCTTCGTTCACTAAGCAACCATATAATTTGATTATTGAATGAAACTATGTATCCTACAAAAATAAGATGTGTGTAGAGTTGTAGACATAGAATTATAGTGTAAATGCTAAATAGTATTTTCGAAGTTGAGCATTGATAATCTAATGAATAACAAAGAAAAGCTAGCTTGGATGCATACCAAAATGACTAGAAGTGAAGATCCCCATTTTTCTATGATTGGTGTCTTTGGAGAAATCAGTTGGGTACTCAACGGTTGACTCTTATTGTCGTTATTGACTTATTGGTTTAGCTTTATTCAATGGTGCTTTCACCGCTCATCTTCAAGAATAACGAAATAATGAATAATCTAATGACCCAATTTTATATAGTCTTTCAATATAAAATATGGTCTTCAATCTTGTTTTTAATACAACTTGTTGAGCTTTTTACATTCTAATTCGACTACAATCGGCATCGATGATGAATTGTTTTGAGCATCAATGATGAACTGTTTTTGAGAGAAACACAGAAACAAAAAAAAAAAGAAAAAAGAAAGAAAGAAACCAAATAATTAGTTATTACCTTTGTTGATGATGGTGTCATGGTGCTGACTGATGGAAGAGTGGTGGAGGAATGGTGGCGGCTAGACTGGTGGGGGATGTAGCGGCTCAGCCCTAGTTAATGGATTTTTATTTTTTACTAATTGGTAATTTGGTGCGGTATATTTATAATTTTCTACTAATCTAGTATATTAAGATATTGCGGATCGGGTCGGTTATTTTCGGTTATACCAAATCCAAACCGAGCACCGAACCGACCCTGTCGGTTTTGCCATTTAACAAACCGATCCGAACCGTCTTAAATGGATAACCGACCCACATAGCTCGGGTCGAGTCGGGTCGGTCGGTTTAGTCGGGTACATCAGTTTTATGCACACCCCTAATTGAAACCATGCCCATTCCTTCCAATGCAAGCAATCCAAGCATTATACTTTTTCTTCAAGTGGTTCCAATGATTTTTAAGAAACTTTTGATCAAATTCAATTTCATGAGTTGAATACTTCGTAGTGAGTTCTTCCTTTAAACGGTTCCACGAAACATCCTTAAGGGACGTTCCTTTATATCCCACTCGTGTTGTCTCCTCCAAACAAATTCTAATGAAATCGGCATTGAGCCCAGAGATTTCTTCCCATGGTTTTTTGGTTTTTTGAGATGACATGATCTATAAAAAACATAAATAAAAGTAAAATCGAAAATATACGTGAACGGTCGGCGATTAACTAGTTGAACTTTTGTTGTAGGAAACATAAACAAACATCATATAGTACTATGACAATAAAAAGTGCTCGATAAAATAAAAAATAAAAAAAATATTCATGCACCTAGCTTGATATACACAATAGACTACTATGTATTAAAACAGTATCACAAAGAGCATAGCAAGGAAAAGGTTATATTTGGTTATGTACAAGCATAGTCCACTATAACTAACGCATAACACCTCTAAAGCTTGACATTATTTTGTGTTTGATTATCTTCCAGTTTACAACACCCAAGGTTTTAAAAGTACAACAACTGATCTACAAAAATCACTACTATATATCACATAATAAATGAAATCATATAAAATGAGAAGAATTAAGCAAAACAAATAAAAAGATAACTAGAAGAAACCATTACCTTCTTATTAGCCGTATCCACTCTCTAGTAAGAAACCTAAACTATTCAACTTCAAGGAATATGTGGTTTTTATATGTGTCTATGGGTAGTTATGTAATTTTATGTCTAATCCCAACTTATAAGTTGGTGTAAGTAGGATTTTGTCGCTTACAACTTTCGGCCCTACTTATAAGTTTTTTTTACCATTGGCTACTTATAAGTGAGAAAAAACAAATGGGTAAAAACAAGTGGTCCACCACTTACAAGTGCTTATAAGCGGTCTAGCATTTATAAGTAGGAAAAACAAACACCCCCTAAGATTGGTCTTGTTTTTGTTTATCAATTATGGGGAAGCCATACAAAACTCCATTGACTTTATTCTTTGAAAAAAATACTCCAGATCGTTACAACCCAAAGTGGCGTGCAAAACTAAGATTTAAGTGTCAATTGTATAGTCATATTTTACCCCGACTCTTACCCAAGTTGGTTTCCACAGCAGTTGTCCAACGTGGCGGTGGTGGAGCCCACCATTGCAAAAGTGGAGGCAAAACAGAAATATGAACGTAAGGATTACTGGCTATGTGAAGGACTTGTGGTGAAAGTATTAAGTAAGAAGGACATATGTTACTTTGAGCAGAAGGGGGTGGTTGTTAAGTTGGTAAATGAACGTGTTGGACAAGTCAAGATGCTTGATGATGATGTGGTTATTGAACTCCATCAGAATGATCTTGAAACTGTCATTCCAAACATTGGTGGTCTTGTTAGATTTGTCAATGGCGAGTATTGTGGAGCTGAGGCGAAGGTGTTATCCATCGATATGGCTAGTTTTTCTGTCGACGTACAAATTCAAGGGGGGTTTTATGTTGGTACTGTGGTGGATGAAGTCGGCTATGATGACCTTTGCAAGATTCTTCGTTGAGTATGTGTGGTTTAGTTATCTAGGTACACGACTTGTTTACAATTTGTTTTTATAATGTAATATCAGTTTTATAATATATACTTTGGAATATATGAATGACATTGCTGATATTCTAATTTGACAATATCATATTATTAAAGCTTACACACCAATGTATTTTCAAAAATTCCACATAAATCGAGAGTATTAATTTTGCCATACTATAATGGATTTGAATGTTGAACACTAAGGCGCTCGACTAGCCTGTGCCTCAAGGTCCGACCAGTGACGGAGCTAGGAAATTGAGTGAGGGTTAGCCAACCCCAACCCAACCAAGCATAAAAAAAAAGCTCATTTTTTAAACTAATTATTCACAAGTCTTATTTGAAATTATTATTTGTCACACAAAATGAAAAGAATCAAAACTGAATGCTAGTGCAAATCTCAAGACCCATTTGTGTTGTTATGTACTAATGTCCAGATTCTTATGAATAATTACAACAATTCTTGTGCATCTACATTTCTTATTTTCTAATTCTCTTAGGTGTTCTAGATATAATTAGGTTTTACTAATGTCACATATAGTGATGCAATTGTTCAAAGAGGGGCTCTGTTTTTTGTTGAAAAAGGTCGGGACTAAATACAAAGATTATTCCAAGTTCTTCAATGAATTATATACATACTAAAATTATTTTTACCGAATTGAAAGGTCATGAATAGTAATTTGGAAATTCAATCATCATCTCTAGAATTACAAGTCAATCATTAGGTCCAGTATAGTGTCTCATATCAACTATCCATAGTGCGCATACCACAAGTCATAGACATTTATCATCTGACTAATGCAATTTAGATTTAAATAGGCGGAACATGAGCCATGACCAGGTGAAAAGTCAGAAAACTTTTTAATTCGATCTTCCAGCCTTCTTCTGGTTGCCTTCCACAAATCAAAGGACTAATAATTGTCCAATAACAAGCTAATCCAAGACTATAAGCATATATATAGCACTCAAAAGAATTAGGTTGGGTTTAGTTGGGTTTTTTTTTCTCTTTTCTTCTTGGGTTTTTAGTATAGGGTGAAGTATATTTTTTCTTTTTAGAAAGTGAGGGTGAACCAGGGTGTACCCTGGGACCCCCTAGCTCTGCCATTGGGTCCGACTCGCGTACTTTAAGTCTATACTTAAGTATTGTAACCAAACAAAGAGAAAATACATCACTTTAGTTACTAAACGATTGAGATTTCCATACTTCCAAAGTTCTACTTCATTTATAATTTGAACTCTGTTTTGTGGCCATGGGCATGGTAGGACCTAAGGTTGAGAGGAATGAGTTACATGGAAATTATTTAGGTTGGAGGGGCACAATGTTATTTTTCATGATCACTATTGTAACACATTATGATTCAAAATCTCGACAGTCTCGGTCACATTTCTTTTATGATTTTATTGTCACTGGGATTTTGTTGCCAAATGTATCATCAGCGTCTTAGTTGCTTAATATTTATGGCCTTGATCAATTATCTTATTGTTTTCAAAAGAGCGATCTTAATTTTATGTTTGTGTTCGTCCGACTTCGTAAATGTATTTGGCCTATATGTATTTCTTTTCTTTTTTTTTTGGAAATCTCATTAAAAGTGAAAAAAAAAGTAGGCCGAGAAAACCTACTATTACAAAGAAACAAAATAAAACTAAAAACATAGCCATAGGAGGCTAACCTGAGAACTACAAATTATTCTACTTCTAAATACAAAAGTTTATCCCATCTTACCACAAAATACTCAAAAGGGATACTCCTAAACTCTTTAAAAATCTTAGACCACTGAAATAATAAAGCCTTAATAGATATGATAATCTCCTGTTTAGATGCGGAAACGCCTTCAAACTGTCGACGATTTCGCTCAATCAAAATACTCCACAAAATAGCAAATGGTAATAAGCTCCAAAGACGATTGCATAATGAGGAAAGAAGACCAAATGTTCCAAGAAAAAGGACACCCCAACAAACACATGATTTATAGATTCACCATCTTTCCTACACAATTGACAATAGTTAACAATAATTTTTTTTTACTCTTCCGAATATTATTAATGGTAAGAATACGCTCTAAGGAGTGTCCAAGCAAAGAAAGAAATTTTGGTGGGGACTTTAGCTCCCTATATGACTAGACTGGGAATAGAAGGAATAGGAGCACAACGATTATGAGAATTTGACCAAGTAGGAATGATGAAATAAAAAAGACTTAATAGAGAAAATATCTTTCTAGCTTGGGTACCACACTCTCTTATCACAATTTTGCATCACAGAAGGTAGCATATCAAGCCTAGCCATAAGGAAAGCTAATGCATTGATCTCCTAGTCATCCAGAGCTCTGCGAAGACCTAGATTTCACGATATGCTAATCACAGTTCTAACGACCATGCAATCTGTAACCAATTTACCTTTGAAGCTAGACAAGCCAAACAACAAGGGATAACCGTTAGCAAGTGAACCTCCCTCTAACCAACTATCTTCCCAAAACAGATCTTGTCACCAAGCCCTAACTTATACTGGACACCTTTAAGAAACATTGTAAAAACATTAAGCATTCCTCTCCAAACCCCACAACCATAAGAGATACAAACCACTATCCCATCCAAAATGTGTTTCCCCGAAACAGGACACAATCACTCTTCTCCACAAACTTTGACGTTCCTCTCCAAATTGCCACAACCACTTACCCAGCAAAGCTTGATTAAAATTACTTATGTTTCGAAGACCTAAACCTCTGTTATTCTTAGCCAAATAATATAACTCCCACCTAACCAAGTGATAGTGATGTTGCTCATCCAAATCATCCCAAAGAAAGTTCCTCATAATTTCTTCAATCCTATTCGCAACACTTTTGGGAATGACAAAAGAGACATAAAATAGACTGGGAGATTAGCCATGGTGCTTTTAATGAGAACTAACTTCCTCCCTTTTGATAAATATCTACACTTCCAACTTGCCAATTTTTTCTGAACTCTTTCAATGATCGAGTCCCCCGTGAATTTGCTCCAAGAGGCCTAACAATTAACAAGCATATATAGTTCTTGTTAAGCCAATATAAGCTTCATAATTTGCATGTCTCATCCAAAAATATTTAGAAGGCATATATCTCCTTGAGTCATCCACTGTGTACAATTTTTTTTTTCTCATATAACTCAAGCAGACACTATTTAAGTTGGTCCTGGAATAGTTGTGAAAGGTGTCATTTTAGCCTTTACCAACTCATATTTGTTGGTATACGGCACGTGGTTGAGTTTGGTTTACCAAATTCAAATTGGAAAGAGGCACCGCCAACACCACACCACATGGTTAAGGTTTTGGTTTCCTATTCTAATAGGAAACCAATTTGATACCCACGACCTCTATAAATACGAGACCGGTTTGTAGGATTTGTTATGCTTAAGTTTGGATGCTCAAGTTAGTTAAGTTCAATTTGTGAGAGAGAGTTTGTGAATATTTTGGGATTCATTTGTAAGTGATTGTACTCTATTTTTTTCTCTCTTTATTAGTAAAGTTCTCCTCTTTTGCTTGGTGGATTAGGCTAACGCCAAACCACGTAAATCTTGTCTCCACTTTTATTGGTTATTCACTTTGCATTGGTAAGTATTTTAATTGATTTGTTTTTTGTCGATTTCTATCACCAAATTCAATCTTCTTTGTCCAATTGTCACGCTTCCGCATTCGTTAACGAAACAAATTGGTATCGGAGCCAAGGTTCTACCTAGGGCTTTTTTGTTGGTTTATTGATTATTTTGTGGTGTATGAAAGTTTGAGAAAGTATAGCGATGGATCCTCCATCAGGTACTACTTCTACGACGTCTAAGGAGAAATCACCTCCTACGACTTTGAATATTAACCATGCAAGGATTGATGTGGAGAAATTTGATGGATATAACAATTTTAGTATGTAGCGTTGTGAAGTTATAGATGCACTATGCCAACAAGACTTGGATGATGTGTTAGACGAAAAACCATCGGATATAGAGGAGAGTGTTTGGGCTAAGAAAAATAGGCGAGCTGGTATCATAAGATTGTGTTTGGCTAGGGATGTGAAGTACCTTGTTCTCAATGAGACTTCGGCCAAGGAAATCTAGAGAATCCTTGAAGAGAAGTACTTAGATAAGATAATAGAAGGTCGTGTATTTATGAAATCAAAGTTGTATGATATGAGAAAGAAAGAAGGTGTTTCATTATCCCAGCATATGAACGAGTTTAACAAGTTACTTAATGACTTGTTGAACATTGAAGAAGAAATGAAAGATGAAGACAAAGCTTTCCATTTGTTGAGATCTCTTCCCAAGGAAGAGTATGGGCCTATAAAAACCACCATTATGTTCGGGAAGAAAGCTTTGAACTATTCTGAGGTGAAGTCTGTGTTGACAAGTTGGATATGATGAACAACAATGAAAAGGAGTCAAGAAAGTCGACGAACACTGCTTTTGTGGTAAGAGGGAGGTCTAATGACTGCCCAAACTCTGGTGGTAGAAGAAGTAAATCTCATTCCAAGTCGAGAGGGCAAAATCTAGCCCGTGATAAATGTGTTTTTTGTCATAAGGTTTGACATTGGAAAAAGGACTGCAAGAAGTGGAAACACAAGCAGAAAGATACTGAGTAGAAATAGTCCAATGTCAGCATTGCTCAAGGAGGTAATGATTTTGATAGTTCAAATTTATCATTTTCTGTTACATCGAGTATTTGTTTCATTGATTCCAATCATTGGATTTTGGATATAGGTGCTACCTATCATGTTTGTCATGTAAAGGAGTGGTTTACAAGTTTCAAGGAGCTTGAAAGTGGTGATGTGTTGATGGGGAATGATCAACCCTGTCGCATTATGGGGATGGATAATATTCATCTCAAGATGTATGATGAAACGGTTAAGGAAATAAAGGATGTTCGATATGTTCCCGCTTTGAAGAAAAATCTTATCTCTGTTGGTACTTTAGAAGCTAAGGGCTACAAGGTAGTTATTGACAGTGGTGTTCTAAAGATAGTTTCTAGAGTAATGGTTATCATGAAAGGCATACATCAGAATAACTTGTACTATTTGAAGGGTGGTACAGTTAGTGGAGAAGTAGCTGTTACTGAGTATTCAGAGGCAGTTGCTAAGGAGGCCACCAGATTATGGCATATGTGTCTTGCACATGAAGGTGAGAAGTCCATGCAAACATTAATAAAGCAAGGACTGTTGAAAAGTGCTAAGACTTGTAAGTTGGATTTTTGTGAGCATTATGTTCTGGGCAAGCAGACAAGGGTAAAGCTTGGCACCGCTATCCACCGTACACGTGGAACCCTTGATTATGTTCATTTGGATGTTTGGGATCCTTCCAAGAATGCATCTCTTGGAAGGAACAAACATTATTATATGACCTTTATTGATGATTACTCTAGGTGTTTGTGGGTATATACCATGAGAAACAAGGATGAAGTCATACATATCTTTGTGAAGTGGAAGAATTTGATTGAAACTAAGACTGACAGAAAGATTAAAAGACTCTGAACTGATAATGGTGGTGAATATACGAGTGATCCGTTCTTGCAAGTATGTCAGAATGAGCGAATAGCGAGGCACTTCACAGTGAAAGAAATGCTGCAATAGAATGGGATAGCTGAGCGCATGAACTGTACTATAATGGAGAAAGTGCGGTGTATGTTGTCCAATGCTGGATTGGGCAAAGCGTTTTGGGCTGAGGCTGTGAGTTATGCATGCTACCTTGTTAACAGGTTGCCTTCGGCTGCAATTGGAGGTAAAACTCCTATGGAGGTTTGGTTTGGTAAACCTGCTCAGGATTATGATTCCCTTCGTGTGTTTAGGTGTCCTGCTTACTTTCATGTCAAAGATGGTAAGTTGGATCCTAGAGCAAAGAAAACTATCTTTGTGGGTCTGAAAAGTGGAGTTAAAGGTTATAAGCTATGGGATCCAAAAGATAAGATATTTGTTTTGAGCAGAGATGTGACATTTGATGAGGCTTCTATGTTGAAGTCTACTGACTCTCATCAGGTGGAGAGTATGGCCAAAGAGGTATTGCAGCAGGTGGAGATTGATGCGTCTTCACCTAGTCCAGATGGTTATGTATCTAGTAGATTGGCAACCATGGGTAGTCAATCAGTTGATGTTCCAGTTGAAGACACAGAAATAGTGAATACAGGTGACGGAACAAATGATGATGCAGAGGATATGGCTCCATTAGAGGAGTAGATGAATGTTGGTCCTTTGGCTCCGGTTCATGAGCCTATTGCAACTGGTAAATCTAAGAGGAATGTTCCCCCATTGTATTGGCTAAACGATTACATTACATATGCACTTCTTGTTATTGAAAGTCTTGATGAAGATGTTCCTTCCTCATATTATGGAGCAATCCAGTGCTCCAAGTCAGAAAGGTGGAAGACAGCTATGGATGAGGAGATGCAATCTCTTCATAAGAATGATACCTGGGTGCTTGTAAAGTTACCTAAGGGTAAGAAGGCGATTAGTGGAAAATGGGTGTTTGCTTTGAAAGAAAGATCTCTAAGTGATGATTTACGTTACAAGGCAAGATGGGTAGCTAAAGGCTACGCTCAGAGGGATGGAATTGACTATAATGAGGTGTTTTCTCCGGTTGTGAAGCACTCCTCCATACATATCCTTTTGGCCTTGGTAGCTCAGTATAATTTGGAGCTAACCCAGCTCGATGTAAAAACTGCTTTTTTACATGGTGATTTAGAATAAAAGATCTATAAGACTCAGCCAAGTGGGTTTAAAGTTGCAGGAAAAGAGGATTTGGTGTGTAAACTAAAAAAATCGCTATATGGTTTGAAACAGTCTCCCAAGCAGTGGTACAAGCGATTTGATCGGTTTATGCTAGGGCTCAAGTACACAAGAAGTCACTACAATCATTGTGTCTATTTTCGCAAACTATATGATGGTTCTTTCATCTACTTGCTCTTGCATGTTGATGATATGTTTATAGCCTCAAGACCAAGACTAAGATTGATAAGCTTAAACAGCTTTTGCATGTCCTCAAAATTTGAGATGAAAGACTTGGGTGAAGCTAAGAAGATTCTTGGCATGGAGATTAAGAGAAATAGAGCAAAAGGCAGGATTTGTTTGTCTCAAAAGACATATTTGAAGAAGGTACTACAGAAGTTTGGTATTGATGGGAACATTAAGTCTGTGAGTACACCTCTTGCCCCTCATTTTAAACTTAGTGTTACTATGTCTCCGAGTTCCAATGAGGAGCGTGAGTACATGACTCATGTTCCATATGCAAGTGTTGTTGGTAGTTTGATGTATGTGATGGTGTGTACTAGGCTAGACATTTCACAAGCTATTAGTGTTGTTAGTAGATATATGCATAACCCTGGGAAGAAACACTGGCAAGCTGTGTAATGGATTCTACGGTACATTCTTGGTACTGTAGATGTTGGTTTGATGTTTGAGAGGGATACTAGCCAGCTTTGTGTGGGTTATGTGGACTCTGACTATGCAGGTGATTTGGATAAGTGTCGGTCCACGTACTACTGGGTATGTATTTACTTTAGCAGGTGCTCCGGTAAGTTGGAGGTCTATTTTGTAGTCTACAGTTGCATTGTCTACTACAGAGGCAGAATATATGGCGGTGACTGAGGCTATGAAATAGGCTATTTGGTTGTAGGGTTTGTTAGATGACTTGGGTATTGTTCATGGTCAGCTCAAGATTCACTGTGATAGCATGAGTGCTATATATTTGGCCAAGAACCAAGTTCATTATGCCCGAATGAAGCACATTGATGTGCGTTTTCACTTTGTTAGAGAAATTTTAGAGGAGGGTGATATCTTACTCACTAAGATAGACACCAAGGATAACCCAACTGATATGTTAACCAAAGTGGTTTATGGAATCAAGTTTCAACATTGTTTGAATTTGATTCATACCCTTTATTTGAGATGATTTGGATCTTAGGGCCATTCGTGAACTACGGTCAGCTTGATCCTTTAACAAGGGTATGTAGGTAGCCACTATGTGGTACAGTCGTGTTTGGTCCTTCGGGACATTTGTTATTTGTTTGGTCCTTCGGACATTTGTGCATTGAAGAGGGGATTTGCTATTCGGTTGATCGGCTCAGATTCGGATAAATCTTCAAAGAGGTGGAGAATTGTTGGTATACGGCACGGTTAAGGTTTTGGTTTCCTATTCTAATAGGAAACCAATTTGATACCAACGACCTCTATAAATACGAAATCAGTTTGTGGGATTTGTTATGCTTAAGTTTGGATGCTCAAGTTAGTTAAGTTCAATTTGTGAGAGAGAGTTTGTGAATTCTTCGGGATTCGTTTGTGAGTAATTGTACTCTATTTGTTTCTCTTTATTAGTAAAGTTCTCCTCTTTTGCTTAGTGGATTAGGCTAACGCCAAACCACGTAAATCTCATTTCCACTTCTATTGGTTATTCACTTTGCATTGGTAAGTATTTTAATTGATTTGTTTTTTGTCGATTTCTATCACCACATTCAATATTCTTTGTCCAATTGTCACGCTTCTGCATTCGTTTACGTAACAATATTTTTTAGAGTTGATATCAAGGAAGTATCTGATATTACTTTGCCGAGTTCTAATAGTAATGAAAACTCATAAAGATGGAAACATAGATGCCCACTGCAAAGAGGTTGTGTGGGGTTTGCAACAACACTGATATAAAAATGACGCGAAAGAACATCTGCATGTTATATATCGTCAACAAATACTTCTTTGTTCTATGCTAATTCCTTCTTATCTACTTCTGGTTTTTCAGTTTGCTATTTAGATTGCAGAATTTCCATGGCAGCATTGATTGTTGTTAAATTTTGGTAGATTGTTTCATTATATATTGTCCCATAAGAAGTTTAAATTATTTCCAATACAAAGTAAGAATGTAAGTGATGTAAAAAATACTAAATCCAGTAGTTTATCCTTTTCCAAATTTCTTGTAGCGGTTAAGCCTTTGATTTTGGTGTCCTCTAGAAGCTAATATTAATAAGCCAATTTAGCAAGAATTTCAAAAAATAGGTTTCCATCAGATGCGATGAGATGAAAGACCAAGGAATGAGCCAAGTTATAATGAAGCCGGATTCAGGAGTCTTAGTTTCACTTACTGATAGCAGAATTTTCTTGTTGTCATTAGTAGTGAAGGTTTTTCGAAAGAAACTATGCATGCATTTAACTCTTCAGTGCAACACTAAAAGCCTAAGGGCAATGAAACTGCACAAGAAAGGAATCGACCATGACTTAGCTGTCCTATACCTGTAGGATTTACAATCTATAATTACACAAAATAGCATTAAGAAATCTAAGTTTGGTGGTAGATTTATTATTACTCTCACTTCATTGACAACAATTAGTATCTATGCGTATGGAGGACCACCAATTTGAGATATTGAACCATGGCTTGAGCCTTGAGGTCCAATCGCGTTAACTTCAAAAAGTAGATTCTCCTTGATCCATCTCTTCACATCCGTAACACTACTGATTAAGTTGGTACATCCTTGATGTCTTCATGAAACAAAGATAGAGAGTGCCCTCTGAGATTTCAGGATTGTTTTGAAGGTACCTTTGTTCCTTTTGTTACTTGCTATCAAGGAATGATCTTCTGACATAAATTTGGAAGGAGGGAGAAATAGGGAACTTCGTTATCTTGATGGATTTGGTTTTGATAATTTTGAGTCTCTTTTTGTTCTTTGGCAGCGGCAGTGGAGGAAATAACATGACCTACAGTGATAGAATGGTGATTTATTTTTTTCTTTGTGAAATTTGCATTTACTGCGCGCATAACTTTCTTACACAAATTACTCTCTTTGCAGGGAATTGAGCTCATTAATCCCCAGGCACACGCAGACCTGCTTGGCAGTACAACACAGTCTATGTACTTCTCAGAAATAGGGACATTTTAAAAATCAGGAGAACTAGAACCAACCGTGGTGACTCTTAGTGTTTGTTTGGTGGTTTCCTTTTGTTTTAAAAAATCTCACCTGAAACTTAGTGTGAAGGTATATGGTTATTATGATTTAGTTGAAAACCTTAGTAAGAATATTAGTGACCATGGTTAACCAATGTGATTCTGTTTTGTTGATTTATTTTGTTATAATTGTTTTTGTAAGTAGGAAGTTTTGCAGGATCTGAATGTGAGGCTGAGTCCAATGGTGCATCACCCTCTATCTCCATTCCACCAAAAAACAGTGTTTTGAGGATGAGGAGTCAATTTTGGTGTCTAATGGTTCGGACCATTCTACGCCACTTCGACCGGTGTGTAATTAAAAAAAAAAATGCATTTCACGCGTGCCGTTTGGGATTTTACAAACCATGCCACTTCAAATGGCGCGGTATGAAATTGAAAAATGCATTCCACGCCACTTCAAGTGGTGTCGTTTGGGTTTTTACAAACCACGTCATTTCAACTCACGTGGAATGTACTCTATATTCCTCTATATTACTCTCTATATATGGAGAGTATTATGGAGATAAGGGGCAAAACCACCGCCACTCCCTCCACTTTTGAGGGAATGGGGTGTTGGACTTATCCCTCACATGAGGAGAGAAATCAGTTCAGTGTGCATGGAGAAGCTTGAGCGCGCACGCGCTCAGGATAGTCTTGCTCAAGGCTCGCCCGCGCTCATGCCTTGAATGACTTCCAGTGTTTTGAGGGCACATGCGCTCGACTTTGGCCTTGCCCAAGGTGCGCCCGCGCCCATGCCTAAATTTGGAAGAATTCTATTTTTGCAGAATCGTGAGTTTGCAAAACAAGTTGGGGTTTTTGGCAAAACCTAACTATGACATGCTGAGACACGAAAATACACAGCACACACAGCGGAAAACCAATCTTGAAAGCAATCAAGATTGAGAGATAACCTTTACAGAGAAACAAGCATGTAAAGAGAGAGGAGTGATCTAGTAAGGTGAGAGACTGACAGGAGTTATTGTAATCTTCCTTCCCACTTTATAAAAGGATTAGCTCTTGTGAAAGTAGGCACCATTGGCTGGACCACGGTATATCTTTGTGTTGTGGTATGTTTTTACTACTTTACATTATTATCTGTTGTTAATAGTTGTTTAGCGAGTTGGGTATGTTAGTTTGGTTGTAGGGAATATTTAGATTGTTGTCTGGAGTTGTTATTGTTCAAATATAAGTTATCTGTGTAGTGGGGAATCGATTGGTATCGGTGTTTAACCCTAACAAGTGGTAACGGAGCCTTGGTTAGATTAGCCTAGGGTGTTATCCAAATCTTGGTCAGAAGGTGTTTGACAAAACTCCTGAGAGAAGATTTGAGTTTAATTAAATAACTTGTAGAGATGGACAATTCTGTGAACACTCGCATGATGAGTATGAATAAGAAGAACTACACTATTTGGAAAGCCAAAATGGAAGACTTGCTTTATTGCAAGGACTTAGCACAACCCATTGAGAATGGAGGAGAAAAACCGGAATCGGTTTCTGTGGCTGAGTGGAGCAAGCTTGACAGAAAAGCAATTGGGTACATTCTACAGTGGATTGACGACACTGTCTTTCACCATGTATCCCAAGAGACTACATCTTTTGGCTTGTGGAAGAAACTCGAATACCACTATGAGAGGAAGTCGGGCGGAAACAAAGTGTTGCTCATTAAGAAGTTTGCCAACACTAAGTACCAAGAAAGTTCTTCAATGTTTGAGCATCTTAACGAAGTACAGAATATCATCAATCAGATGCATTTGATGAAGATTAATTTGGGAGACGAAGTTGAAGCTTTGTTTCTATTAGTCTATCTACCCGAAAGTTGGGAGACGTTAGCAGTCTCTCTACACGGATCAGCCAAGGATGGAATCGTTTCCATGGAGATGGCTACCGCGTCTTTGTTGAATGAGGAGACTAGAAGGAGTTCAAAAAGCAGCTCCTCTCACTCAGAGATCCTTGTCACAGAGAAACGGGGGAGAGATAGAAGCAGAAAACCATCTCGTTCTAGAGGTGATGACAGAAGTAAATCTAGGGGTGAAGCTAGAACTCCTAAGACAGAGAGGCAATGTTACTATTGTGCCACCAAAGGTCACTTCAAGTATGAGTACAGAACACTGAAGAGGGATGAGCAAAATAACTGTATACATGAAGACATGGTGCAGAGGAACGAAACACAGGCAGAGATACTACCGCACTAGTCGACGATCTAGTGGGAATTATGTCAGATTGTGGTGTGTGCTGTCTTAGTACCTCAAGCAAGGATACAGAGTGGGTGATAGATACAGGAGCATCCTATCACGTCACACCATACAGGGGATTCTTCACTATCTACAGCTGTGTTGAATATGGTAAAGTGAAGATGGGTAACAGTGGAGTCTTGAAGATTGTAGGCATTGGTGATGTTCATGTAGAAACCAATGTCGACTACACCTTGACACTCAAAGATGTAAGACATGTCCTTGACATTCGGCTAAGCCTAATTTCAGTTGGGAAGTTAGATGACGATGGCTTTGTAAACTCGTTTGGTAACGGGGTATGAAAACTAAGTAGAGGTTCCATTGTAGCAGCCAGAGGGAAGAAAACTTGCTCTCTTTACAAAACACAGACTAGTTTGTATAAAGTAGAAGTGAATGCGGTAGAAGAAGAAGTTTCCTCCGGACAGTGGCACAAGAGACTGTGTCATATGGGCAAAAAAGGGATGGAAGTTCTTGCTAAGCAAAAGGCCTTGCCAGACATCAAAGGTACACATTTAAATAGATGTACTCACTGTTTGGTAGGAAAGCAACACAGGGTGTCTTTCCAAAGATTCCCGTCTCACAGAAAGGACAATGTCCTTGAACTAGTGCACATAGACTTATGTGGTCCTATAAAAGTTAAGTCCCATGGGGGAGCTTTATACTTCGTGACCTTCATTGATGCTGCATCAAGAAAGGCATGGGCATATAGTCTGAAGACCAAGGATGAAGTATTTGGCATGTTTGAGAAATTCCATACCATGGTGGAAAGAGAGATAGGGAAGTTGTTGAAGTGTATTCGGTCAGATAATGGGGTTGAGTATATTAGGCCTTTTGAAGAGTATTGCCAGAGTCATGGGATTCGTCATGAGCAGACCGTTCCCAAGATACCCCAATAGAATGGAATAGCAAAGAGAATGAACCATATCATTGTAGAAATGATGAGATGCATGTTATCTCACTCTAAGCTACCTAGAAGCTATTGGGCAGAAGCAATACGTACAGCCGTTCATGTGATCAACCTATCGCCGTCAAAGCCTCTGAATAGTGATTATCCAGAGTGAGTATGGTCAGGCAGAGATGTTGATTATGGATACTTGAGGGTATTTGGGTGCAAGGCATTTGTGTATATTCTGAAGGATGAGAGATCCAAGCTTGATAACAAAACCAAGCAGTGCATTTTTTTGGGTTATGGAGATGAAAAGTTTGGTTACAAACTCTATGATCAGATTAACAAGAAAGTAATCTGAAATCAAGATGTTGTGTTCTTAGAAGACCAAACCATAGCAGACTATGAGGAGGGTGAGAAGCTACAGGCTTTCACCAATGATCTTGTTGATTCAGAACCAGAAGTTCCTACTATGGAACATGCAGAAGGCATTGAGAATGCAGAGAACCATGAGTTTGAAGCTCATGATGAGAATCTTATTGCTCATGATGGGATAACACCTATTGATATAGAAGATGTACATGAAGTGCATGAACCACCACCTGAGCAAGCAGAAGTGCATCCTCCTAAGGCACCAGCAGATGGGGCAAGGATGTCTGACAGGGAGAGACAAGCTTTAACCAGGTATCCACCATATACGTATGCTTTACTATATGATGGTGGAGAACCTATGTACTATCAAGAGGCTCCTTAAGGTAACGACAAAGAGAAGTGGTTGAAGGACATGCATGATGAGATGGATTCTTTGCATAAGAATCATACTTATGAGTTAGTTGAGAAATGGAAGGAAGAAAATTTCTCAAGAATAAGTGGATCTACAAAGTCAAGCATGAAGAGAATAATCCACACCCAAGGAACAAAGCTCGCCTTGTAGTGAAGGGATTTGATCAAAGGAAAGGTATTGACTTTGATGAGATTTTCTCTCTTGTAGTGAAGATGACTTCTATCCGGGTGGTATTGGGTATGATCGCAAGTATGAACTTAAAGGTTGAGCATCTAGATGTTAAGACAACTTTTCTTCATGGAGACCTTGAAGAAGATGTCTACATGGACCAGCCAGAGGGGTTTAAGGTCAAAGACATGGAGCACCTAGTATGCAAGCTGATAAAGAGCTTGTATGGGTTGAAGCAATCACCGAGACAGTGGTACATAAAGTTTGATTCCTTTATGGTGAAGCAAGGATACAAGAAGTCTGCTTCTAATTATTGTGTGTTTGTACAAAAATTTCCAAATGGGGATTTCATAGTGTTCTTGTTGTATGTGGATAATATATTGATAGTTGGCCCAAACATCAACAAGATATCCAAGTTGAAGAAAGACTTGAGTAAGTCCTTTGAGATGAAGGATTTGGGTCAAGCAAAGTAGATACTTGGGATGCGGATCACTCATGATAGAAAAAGTGGGGAGTTGTGGCTTTCTCAAGAAAGCTACATTGAGAAGGTGTTGAAGAGATTCAACATAGACCAAGCGAATCCAGTCAGTTGTCCACATGACCAAAGAGATGTGTCCAAAGGGTGAGCATGAGCAGAGTCAGATGAAAAAGATTCATTATGCATCCGTAGTGGGCAGCTTGATGTATGCAATAGGTGTACAAGATCGGATATTGCTTTCGCCGTTAGTGTTGTAAGCCGATTTCTGTCAAATCCGGGGAAGGAGCATAGAGAAGGTGTTAAGTGGATATTGAGATATCTCAAGGGCACTTCCAAATCGTGTTTGTGTTTTTGTGGAAGTAAACCCTTACTTAAAGGCTACACTGATGCAGACATGGCAGGTGATGTTGACTCGATGAAGTCCACCTCCGGTTATCTGGTTACTTTTGCAGGGGGAGCAGTTTCTTAGCAATTGTGTTGCTCTCTCCACTATAGAAGCTGAGTATATTGCAGCCACTGAGTGTTACAAAGAGATGCTATGGATGAAGAGGTTCTTCAGTGAACTAGGGCTAAAGCAGAAACAGTTTGTAGTTCTATGTGACAGTCAGAGCGCCATCTATTTGAGCAAGAATCCGAGTTTTCATTCTATATCCAAGCACATACATGTGTGTTATCATTAGATTAGAGAAGTGCTCAAAGACAAGCATTTGTGTATCAAGAAGATCCATACTAATAAGAATGGGTTAGATATAATGACCAAAGTCTTACCGAAAGGTAAGTTTGATGTTTGTTGTGCTACCACTGGAATGGTAGCAGACTCCTTCTGTTGATTTGGAAATTACATGGAGGTATCCCCCCTCACTGTTCGGGAGGGAGAGATTGTTGGAGTTATACCTCACATGAGTAGAGAAATCAGTTCAGTGTGCATGGAGAAGCCTGAGTACGCATGCGCTCAGGATAGTCTTGCTCAAGGTGCGCCTGCGCTCATGCATGCCTTGGACGACTTCCAATGTTTTGAGGGAGCGCGCGCTCGCGCCCATGCCTAAATTCGGAAGAATTCTATTTTTGTTGAACCACAAGTTGGGGTTTTTGGCAAAACCTAACTAAGACATGCTGAGACACGAAAATACATAGCACACACAAAGGAAACCCAATCTTGAAAGCAATCAAGATTGAGAGATAACTTTTACAGAGAAACAAGCTTGTAAAGAGAGAAGAGTGATCTAGTAAGGTGAGAGACTGAAAGGAGTGATTATAATTTTCCTTCCCACTTTATAAAAGGATTAACTCTTGTAGAAGTAGGCACCATTGGCCGAACCACGGTATATCTTTGTATTGTGGTGTGCTTTTACTGCTTTACATTATTATATGTTACTAATAGTTGTTTAGCAAATTGGGCATGTTAGTTTGGTTGTAGGGAATATTTAGATTGTTGTCTGGAGTTGTTATTATTCAAATACAAGTTATCTGTGTAGTGGGGAATCGATTGGTGTCGGTGTTTAACCCTAACAAGGGGAGCCATTGCACCCAACCTGAGGACATGCTTAAGATAGCTTTGATTAGTTTTTTTCTAACTAGGGCCATAGTTGTTTGAGACTTGAGAGCACAACTCAACTTAATTACAGAGTTAAATTGCTAAATACGGTTAACAGAAAACACAATAGCATGATTTTACATGGGCATTTGTAATCCGAGTATTTTGGCCTTGCAGTAAAATAATGGTGAAAATTTATAGAAGTGTCTGAACTCTGAGGTGATGTTTTTTGCTGATAATTTTAGATGTTGGTTTTTTTGGTCCACTAAATGTCACAAGATTAGCAAGACTTCACTCCATTTTGTTCAATGGTTCTTGTGTTCCTTATTCCTCAACTTCTCAAGTGATAGTATTTGTGACTTTGTAACTTATTTGTAGCGAAGGGTTGCGATACACGGAAATAGATGGTGATATTCTCATTTTCATAATATGTCAATTTCTCCAAGTCCTCTATTCTTTTCAGTCAAAATGTGCATAATAGACATAAAAAGTTGTTAACTAGAATATTGAAAATTCCTCTATCTAATTTGAACAATGTTTATTTAGGCATTGATTTTAATCCCAATAAACCTAATTATATTAGTACTAACAAGATTATTCAAAGTATCTCGTCTAAAATTATGTTTTAGAAAGGTAAATTGCTTTCTTTTGCTGGTAGGGGCACTCTTAAAAAGAGTGTTGTTCCTGTTATTCCTATTTTTTATTTTTTTTATTGGCAATTCTATCTCTAAATGAGATAAACAACTCTTTGATGCTAGCGGGGTTCGAGCCCAAGACCTCTGGTATCATTAGGGGTGTTGATGCCCGACCCGCCCATGGGCCCAAAAGCCCCTCAAAATGAGGCCCACACATTCGTAAAATCAATCCGAAAGCCTCAAGCCTTTGAGGGGAGGGTAAGGGCCTAGATTTTGAAACTTAAGCCCTCCCTTAAGCCCGACCCTCATTAGGCCCTCAACATTTATTACATATATTTTAATAAAATTTTTTACAATATATTTCATTTTAACATTAATATGCTAAAAATTACTTAAAAAAACATTTATCTATTAAGTTTGTCAACCTTATAATTTCATTATAATATTTTATGAAATTAATTTAATTGATCTTAATTGACTAATACAACTTTAACAAGTTTTTTTAGTAGTTTGAAGGTTTAATTGTGAAGTGCATTCGATTTTATCATTTTTAACTAATGTTTCTAAATTTATTTTGTAAATCAAATGTATAACATAGTATCCGCCCTCACGCTTTTGGCCCTCAAGCCCGCCCTTCAAGCCCCTCTCGAGAGGGTTGAGGGGCGGGTAAAGGCTTTCGAGATTTAAGCATTGGCCCGACCCGACCCGCCCTCGGTAAAATGAGGGTAGGGCTGGCCCGCCCCTCAAAACATGAGGGGCTTATTGTTTGAGGGCAGGGCCAGCCCGCCTACCCATTTGACACCACTAGGTATCATCACCCAAAGGTTTTACCAACTTTGCTAATCGGGCACCTGCACTATTCCTATTTATCATACTAGTTTTTGAACCCGTCCTACAAATGGATGCAGTTATATTAAATTATCCTAAAAAATATTTTACCTATGTAGATCTATTTATGAGATATGAATATTATATTGGTCACTCATCTAAATTTCTTGCAACATGAAAACGACACTCCAGGAAAAAAAAATAACACTTTTATAAAACCTTTCGACTTTTTTTTTTGTTTAATAATATAAGTTTGATAAAAGTTTTGTAAGAATGTCCAATGAGGCGAAATTCATATTGAATATACTTGAATAGCAAGTCATTTCCAATCATATACTTATCAAGACATTCTCACTGCACATAAAACAACGATGTTTTGAGGTTAGTTCAATGCATTAGCATTTAATTTCTGATTTTTCGTTAAATAGTTTTTTAGATTAGTTCATTGCATTTGTATCCAGTTTTCGATTTTCTATTAATTAATCTCTGAGGTTAGTTCAATGCAGTTATAACAGTTTCTGATTTCCCATTTTCCAATTTCTGTTAATTATTATTTGAGGTTAGTTTCATGGATTTGCATCTAGTTTTGGATTGCCCGTTAATAACTCTATGAGGTTAGATCAATGCATTTACATCCAATTTTCCGATTTCCCATTAATTATTTTTTAGGTTAGTTCAATGCATTTGCATCTAGTTTTCGATTTCTAGTTAATTATTCTTTGACGTTAGTTTGATACATTCACATCCAGTTTCCGATTACACTTTAATGATTCTTTGAGATTAGTTTCATGCATTAGCATCTTGTTTCCGATTTGCTATTAATTATTCCTTGAGGTTAGTTATATTCATTTGCATCCAGTTTCTGATTTCCTGTTAATTATTTTTTAAAGTTAGTTTCTTGCAGTTGCATCTAATTTCCGATTTATCATTAATTATTATTTAAGGTTAGTTCAATACAGTGTTGCGTCCTATTTTCAATATCCTATTAATTATTCTTTGAGGTTAGTTTGATGTAGTTGCATCCACTTTCCGATTTTATGTTAATTTTTCTTTGGGGTTAGCTTGATGCAGTTTGAATGGTGTTTCCAATTACCCGTTAATTATTCTTTGAGGCTAGTTTGATGTATTTGTATTGTATCCAGTTTCCGAAGTTCCCGTTAATTATTCTTTGAGGTTTGTTGAATGCATTCTTATCCAGTTTCCGATTGTCTGTCAATTATTTTTTGAGATTACTTCAATGCACTTGCATCCAGTTCCTGGTTTCCCATTAATTATTCTTTGAGGTTAGTTCATTATAGTGTTACATCCATTTTTCGATTTCCCATTAATTATTCTATGAGGTTAGTTCATTACAGTGTTGCATCCAATTTCCGATTTACTGTTAATTATTCTCTGAGGTTAGTTCCTTACATTTGCATCCAATTTTCAATTTTTGTTCCACTAATTATTTTTTAATGTTTGTTTAATGCATTTGCATCAAGTTTCTGATTTCCGGTTAATTATTATTTGATGTTAGTTGATGCATTTGCTTCTGGTTTTCGATTTCCCATTTATTCTTTGAGGTTAGTTAGTTGGATTTGCATCCAGTTTTCGATGGCATGATAATTATTCTTTGGTTTAGTGCAGGTGCATCCAATTTCTAATTTCCCATTAATTATTTTTTGAGGTTACTTAAATTCATTTGGATCCAGTTTCTAATTTCACGTCAATTATTCTTTGAGGATAGTTCGATGCATTTGCATCCAGTTTTTTATTTCCCGTTAGTTATTTATTTGAGGTTAGTTTATGCAGTTGCACCTAGTTTTTGATTTCCCGTTAATTATTTTTTGAAGTTAGTTCAATGCATTTTTATCCAGTTTCTTATTTCTCATTAACTTTTCTTTGACGTTAGTTCAATGCAGTTGCATCCAGTTTCTAATTTTTCACTAATTTTTCTTTGAGGTTAGTTCGATGGATTTCCATCAAGTTTTCGATTTCCCGTTAATTATTCTTTTAAGTTAGTTCAATGTAATGTTGCATCCAATTTCCAATTTCCCATTAACTATTCTTTGTGGTTTGTTCAATAACTAATATTTCGGTTTCACATATCAAGTTTCCGATTTTCCATTAATATTCTTTGGCATTGGTTCAATGCATTTGCATCTGGTTTTCCAATTTTGCGTTAAAAACTCTTTGAGATTAGTTCGATGCATTTGCATCCAGTCTCCTATTTCCAGTTACCCTTTAATTATTCTTTAAGGTTAGTTCATTGTAATGTTGCATCCAATCTCTAATTTTCCGTTAATTATTTTTGAGTTAATTCGATGCACTCAGAAAGAAGACTTGTAGAAAGAAGACTTTTGAAATCAGCACAATACTTGTAAATTAAAGAACTTGAGTCAATAATCAACATCAGAAGTTCAAGAAAGAAGCTATAAGGAGATGAGCAATATTTAATAGGAAAATCTCTTATTATTCTTTATTTCGAAGTGTATAGATTAGGAAATAGGAAACATAATTAATTGGGACTCTTAGTTCGGCAGTGACTTCATATTATAACCTAAAGAGCCTTGTAACAATTGCGTAAGTTTGTTGTTTCTGTAGGGAATGTGAGAGTTCTTCTGAGCCAGTAAGTTTGTTGTTTCTGTAGGGAATGTGAGAGTTCTTCTGAGCCAATGCTATGATCACATCTCCCAAACATGAGAGTGATTTATTTATATGTTGTGCTTCCTTATGCCTGTCTCCTATAACTTCAGACTTATCCACCCTCTCACTCCCAACAAGGTCCAGCAGATGTAGGCAGCTCCTTAGTATGAGTCCAGAAGTATCTTTACCATTCCCGTGCACAATCAACATACTGCAGGTACGAATGGATAGTCCATCATTATCATCTTCAAAAATAATCTATCAAGAATCTAAGCAAACAACCAAAGGTACATACCTGTGGGATCTACTGCTTTGTATGTTCATTGCAGTTGAGCTCACAAAGCGGTTCAGTTCACCTAGCTTCATTAGACTTAGAACATCTGTCGAGGATTTTACAACATACATCTTAGCATTAGGATGGCTCAAACCAACATTGCTTGTGCAACTCTGTATCTCTAACTTGTCAATCATTAAGGTCTCAAATAAAGATAGTAGGGATGAACTATCATAATTTGTATTGTGAAGAGAATGAAGAGTAAAACAAAAAAGAAAGGATATATTAATTTGTTGTCGATGCTTCTTCTATTAAAAGGTCTCGTACTTGCTCATTATAAATTCAACCATCTGCACTTGAATATCATAGTCGACAATATCCTTCCAAGTACACGATAACTGGAAGAGGTCATTCAAAGCCAGATAATTGACCTAATGTGTAGCTGTTAGATTAGGAAATCGTTAGTTGTTTCGAAATGTATAGATTATAAAATAGAAAAAATAATTAATTAGGATTCCTGAAAAAAGAAATTTAGTATATAAAGAAAACATAATTAATTGGGACTCTTAGTTCGACAGTTTTTTTCTCCTATTTTTTTTAATCCCCCTGCTGACGTGGACAACCCCAATGAGCCTGCAAAGGGACTCTATTATATATATATAAAATGCATATTCTTTGCCCACAATAATTTGAATTTGAGTAGATCAATTTATGAAAGTACCAAAATCAGTAGGAACGAAGAAGAAAAATTTACGTGAAGTACCAAAATAAGTAGGAAGAATAACGTATAAGTGCTTAACAATTATTCTCTCAAAAATTTCTCTAGAAAGGATATATATTAATCAAAGAAAGGACAGTGGTAATACTCATGATGACATGCCTTGCACTTTCTGAATGTGCATTTATTTTATCAAATCATAGTGATGATATTGATGTCTAATAATTGCAAGCAAATTGCAGAAATCAATCAATGCAATTATTTATTATTATTATTATTATTTTGTAATAGATATATGTGCTAAAATTATATAAAACACCAAACAATCAATCTAAAGTTGGAAAATTAATTAAGATGATAGAGTTTCAGAACCCTACATCTTAAAGGCAGTAAAGGAAAAAAGGGTGGACACACCTCGATCAACTGTTTTCACGACATAGCAAAGTAACGACCATGGCTCCAATCCAACGAACCAAGCAGATGCATTCGTGATTATTATCAAATTAAATATTAAATATAAGTATTGATGCTCAGTGTAAAAATTAAAATAGGTTAATCGCCTTTCTCTACGCATTCCTATTTTTAATATTACCTTCATTAGGTCCTTCTACAAGATTTTCCTTCTGCAAGAGTTCGAGGATAATCACTATGCAGACACCAAACAACCAACTTCTTAATTTCACCTAGGCTTCTTCTTCTCTGCAACATTGTGCAAATCTCAACAGCAGCCACTACAAAATTTGCTTCTCACATTTTTCTAGTAATATCAATTTATCTGTGTGGAGGGAGGCAATGCTATTAAAATGAACGATGATGGAAGCAAAGATTTGACTAACGATGATAACAATATAATTTCCGTGATTTCCATCTAAGTAACGATAACTCCTCATTATTGTGGATGTGCAAAACCTCCAAAACTGGTTGTTGCAAGTAAAAGTCACCATTTTAAAATGGTTTGGGTACTAATGACTGAACACTGATGCCTTCTGACCCAAACCTGCTTTTCCTCCCAGACCCAAAACTGATAATTGAAAAACAGAGTTCATCTTATAAGAATACCAAACTACAACAAAAAAAAATACTTGGGCAAATGGAAAGTGAATTTACGCAAATGAAAACTATAGTAGGATTTTCGTACTTCTCTTGATCATTTGTCTATTTCTTGAGTTGTGTTGAGTAACTATATGGCTACTTATGTTGAGTTGAGTTGGACGACTTTGATTAGTTGGAACTGAATGTCTCTAATTCTATACATTTAAGATTCAATTCTTAAAATCAAATTCTAATAATTTTGTTTCTTAATACCAAGAAGCAGCTACGGAGAAAAACGTTATAGCTATTTCGTAATACTATGGAACTTCTCTTATTGAACTATTTAGGAATATACATCCAAGATTAAACAGAAGAACAACAACACCAATCTTTCAAATGAATCTCCATAAGCCAAAAACTGTGAAATTAAATAAGTAATACATATATATTGCTAAAGCCAAATAGATATCCTCATTTCCAAATTCCAATCACAATTTCAATTTGTCAAAAATTATCCATTTTGTTTGCTTTATAAACACCCAAAAAGGCAGAGGTGCAAAAAATGAGAGGAAAATTTAATACATGATAATTAAGTTTATTGTACTTTCGTAGCATAGTGATACAAAACAATAGATGACCCCAAAGCCATTTTTCAGATCCTAGTGCCGCCACCGTTGTTGTTGTTGTTGTTGTTGTTGTTTTTTTTTTTTTGTGAGAGACTTTGGAGTGTTTGACGAAGGTTGGGTTTTGTTTTATTGTTGAATGTTGCTCTTCTGTTTTGTTGTTGATTGTTAACTTTGGAGTGTTACTCTTCTTGCTTTGTTATTCTTGTAATTTGAAATCAAGGGTTTTTTGAGTTACTATTTTGGAGAAAAGAGAAATAAGGATGATAGACTTTTTTGAGTTTTTTGTTTTTTTTCGTTTTTATGAATACAAAAGGGAGTGGAATTCCTTTTTTCCTGCCGAACTTTTGTTAAATTTGATGTGTCCACATTAGAGTAAAAAGGGGGTTGACGTGTCCACATTAGAGAAAAAAGCGGTGGTGATGTGGCTTCTTGGGAGTATTAATCTAGCATAAGCATGACCAACTGAAACCTATAATGCTATGTTTATGACCATCTTATTAAAGAACTTCTCATAAATAATGTTAGTTTTTTTGCTTAAGGGTATGTTTGTTGCCTTTATAGTTTTCAAGATGAATTCTTTCCAAAACTAAACCAACATATTTAATAGACAATGTACAAAGATTAAGCAACTCAGAAACTGGTCAACTACAAAATTGCAATAACATGACTACATGAATCCATTCATGAGCAATGTCCATAAGACTATAACCACACGACAAATAAGAAAACTCGAGTGTACCTGTCACCTATGGTTCTTTCTTGTGTAACGTCATCTACTTAGGAATCTAGGTTAGTTTCCATGAATCACGTTCTCAAATGGTTGGTCTCAATTCTATAGTGAATTGAATGAACAATCACTTGTACTTGCTTAACAGAGTCATATCATCCGAGCTTATGAATTAATACACATACATCAAATTAAAATGCAAAGTGACAGTATGTACCTAAAAAATATATCTTAGAAAAATGGATATCATCCGCACCTATGACTCTTGAAGCATTCTGATGGCATACAATGATAAAATAGCCACATGAAAGTTTTAAACAGGTGCAAAATCAGTAAAATAAATCAAGTGACAAACTTATGCAAAAACCATTCAAAGAGAATGAAGAAACAAAAACAAATATATAAAATACATAATTTTATTTAGGTTTTGAGATATTAGTTGAACTTACGAAAAAATATGTTCAAAGAGAATGAAGAATCCTTGATTCGATTTCTTCTCGCGAAGCTCATTGGCAAAATCGAGGACTGTCCTTCCCTTGAAGAGCATGGGTGGCTTGATTGAATTTATTTATTTAAAACATGTGAGTGTTTGTCTAGACTAAACCAAGTTGTCACGACTTAATGCTGAAAAGACATTTTGAACCTAACAATTCAAATTCCAATGCACTATAATATCAAACTATAAGTAATTGACAATGAGTTGATATTGTGCATACCTTAGCACAAAGATGCCATGCATTCCCTGCCACTGCAAGGGGAGAGGAAAAAAAAACTCGAAATATTTAAATCGAGTTTCTGACCATCTGGGGTAGAGTACACATGACACATTGACACCCACATAATTTACCTAGAAACAATTGTATTATCAGTTTCTTACAAAAATGAAGTTATGGCGCTTGAGGAGACACCAATATCTTATCATATACAATGTCCAAGAATACTAATAAATACAATATGTTCACACTGCAAGCAAAAAATTATGCTTACTCGCTCGCATAGAGTAGTAACTGAACTCTTGCCCATGAGTAAGAGTATTGCATCTTGAGTATGTGTACGACCAATGTTAATGATATCCTTGAACTCAAGAACCTGGAAATCATAGAAGTAAATCCTCAATTTTTGTTAGCTACCGAACATAAAACTCTTCGATCAAAAGCTGTTGTGAATATATAAATCAAACAAAAATCAAATTATCAACAAACATTCGACATCATAGAGGTTAACCATCAGAGATATAAATGGGGTGACTAAATTCCAAAAAAACAAAATACTTTCATACGTCAACATTACTATGACAAAAGCTCGAGTACTATGGTACACTATACAGGGCTTTTTCTTTTAAAAAAAATTCAAGGCAAGCTTGTGAATCTATGTATCAAACAAAAATCAAATAATAGTTAGAAAGAGAGCTCTACTCTCCCATGAATTGTGTTAATAAAATGGTAAGAATACTAAGATGTTATAATTACATCATCATAGGCTTAAGGCCTTACAACAGGATTATATATGCATTCTCCCTTTATAAGTAGCATCACAAATTTTATCTCTAAGTACAATTTGATAAAGTTGAATGTTAGTGGAGTAAAGCATTTGCATAGTTCCCATAGTGAGATTAACTATTAGTCTCTCTAAAAATGCATTGTCCTTTCAAAAGAACTCTTAGCTTGCAAGAATAAGTGCACTCCATTGAATAGTGCGCATTTAACATAGATTGACGTGTACTGTAGTAATATTGGGTAAAAGTTTCCTGCTTACGACTAACACAATGACTACAACATTATTTAGAAATGTAATTATTAACAATACCATTTATCCAAAAGAAATCAGACCTCCAATTAACCACCTAAACATCCATGAAACCAACCAAAACAATCAAATACAAAACCAACCAAATATAAGCCAAAAATCATAATACTAATGTAAAGCTTGAGATATTCTGATATGAACTTGAACAAACTGAAAATCATACGAAACAGTTTTCAACACTTTCCAACAGAAATATTCAAATGGAACTGATACTTCTTCAAAATAAATTACCATATTATTAATAATTTCACCACTAAAGCTAAAATTAAGGGGGAAAGTACCTTTTGTTTATGTAGATTTTGTTGTTCGAGGGATGTTGATGAAAGCACAACCACTATTGGTTAACAAATATTGCTCTGAAGAAAGAAAGCAATGGAATTTTGAGCAACAACAATGGTACTCAAATCAATCGATCATCATAGAAATTGAGCAACAACAATGGTACCCAAATCTCTGTCAATAGAAACAAAATCATACCCTTTTTCTTTTTCTGCCATTTTTCAGATCATTATATTCTTCTTCTTCAGAGAGATTTTGAGAGAGGGAGATTTGAAAGATGTTGATCAACAAATAACTAACTTAGTTTTGTGGAATGTCAAGAATATTTTTTGTGTTTTTTTTTACGTGATTTATCGGGTTATTAGTCAAAATCGACATTTTTTTTCTCCTAATTTCGCAAGTAAAAACCCCTGGGTACTTAAAATTTGCTGACGTGGACACCCTCAGAGATAATGAAAGGGGACTACTATTATATATATATAAAGATTTGGAGAGGTACAGTGGCCGAGTACCCGAGCAAGTTTCTATTTCTGGGCATGGTTAAAATTATCTCGGGTCATCTACTAAATTTAAAGTACAAAACTTCAAGTTGAAATTGAACTCTAATACATAATGCTATTCCATGTTTTTAATTCAATCATTTCTGATTCAATTGGCTTTTCGCTATTTCATTTGTAAACCCTAACAATTTATTGGAACAAAACTAAAGAGGTGATGACCAAACGACAAAATCTACAACTAATTATTTGAAAAGAAGGAGAATAAGGGGATACATACCTGATATGAGTGCATAACATGGACATCAACACATGTTTTGGAATACCCAATCCAGCAACAAAATCCTAATAAAATACCCAATCAAGCATACCCCCTAACCAAGCATACCCATTTTTATGCAATTACCAAGCCTATAGTACGATAAATAAAATCTCAAATAATATGATACACTATCTTGTGTTGTAAATTAGGGATCAATATACTAAGCAAGTTCAGTCACATATATATGAACTTAGATCGATTTGGTAATTTGTAAGATGTCGCACCTATTGCCCAAGAGTGCATGGAGCTTAATTATTAGGTCTTCAATTCTTCATCTTCAGCGAAGTTTCCGCGATTAAGGTCCGACCTTAAATAATTTATCCATCTCAACCTACAACTTTTATGGCATCGATGTAACCCTGACCAAGACAATATATAAACAACAAATTAAATTAAGACTAAATGAGCAAATGTACTACTATCCCTAAATAATTAAACTATATAATTTTAATCACAGAGACAAATAGTTAAGAGCGAGCAGTGTGCAATGTCTGTTTTTTTTTTTATCTGTTTAAAATAAACAAAAACAAAAAGTCTTTTAGAGTTTCTCTTACCAGGTTCGAAGAGCGGTTAAGGTTCAATCCCGGCAGATCCATCTTTATAAATGATTATGAAGAGAATCTGTAGAGTTGTTTTTAATTTTAGTCGTGGGTTTTTTTTTTTTTTTTTTTTTTTTTTTTGGAATAGTCATGGGTTTTTGAGCGGGTTTAATTAACCTTCCATTCTGAGTGGGAGACCTCTAGCGCAATTTTTTTCTCCACTTTTTTTGTAATCCCCCTACGGACGTGTATAATCTTTGAGAGCTTGAAAAGGCTATTATATATATATATATATATATATATATATATATATATATATATATATATATATATATATATATATAAGATGTAGACAAATCTTTTTTCTAAAAAATTTTGTAATAGTTTGGATATGATGTGTGCTAACTCTTGGTGGGGTGCAAATGATAATGATCATAAAAAGAAACACATGTTAGGCAAGAAACAATGTTGTGAAAAAAAGAGCACCGGAGGTTATGGCTTTAAGTAGTATTATGCCCAAAACAAAGCCCTCGATCATTTCTAAAATATGTTGGAATATTCTCACAGAACCTGAGCTCTGGGTTAAGCTTCTCAAGGCTAAATACTTCACCAATGTGCCTTTTATAAAAGTTAAAGCTAAAAAGAATGCTTCCTCTTGGTGGAAGAATGTTATTAAATTAAAATTAAGAATGCTATTTCTTTAATCCCTTGTTGGTTAATTACTGATGGTTTTAATATAGACATTTGGAATGATAATTAGATCCCATCTTTACCTCACAAAAAACCTTTTGGACCTATGCCTAATCCTAATACTATTAATATAACTTATGTTTTTTATTATTTAAACGATCATGATATTATGACTTGGAATGATTCTATGCTTGCTATGCTCTTTTTGCCTATTATTCAATCCGAGATTTTAAAAACTAAGATTCATCCTACTAATATTCCTCAAAAACTGTATTGGTCTTTGGAAAAGAATGTTCTTTTTTCGGTTAAATCTTCATATAAATGGTGTATAGACCTCTAAATCACTGTTCCCTCAACGCCAAACTATCTCCTTCTTTTGCTTTCCTCTCCTCTCTTTTTTCTTTCTTCCTACTCCTCTCCTCTCTCTTTTTCTTGGCCCCCCTTTTTTTCTCCACCTCTTCTCCTTTTTATATCCCCCTTCCCTTCTTCAGGACCGTCCATCTGCCCTGTCATCCTACGACCCGAAGTCGACCGTACACTTGCCACCGTGGACTAGGGTTCCGCGGCTTTGATCCGTTGCTCCTCCTCGTCCTTGCGTAGGTTGCTTCCTATCAGCTGCACCGCGGAATTGGTCCAAGAGATGCATCTCATTACAAATGCCCCTTCTCGACTCCGCGGTCCTGTTAACGGATCCGGGGTCGAGAACACTCTTCGCTATTCTCTCTCCAACGCCCTTTCCCTTTCCTTGGTTTGCGTGTGTGCTTTATTGCACTCATCACGCGCACTTTCAGCCGTCTCTCGATCTTTGTGCGTCCACGTGTCTCATGCTGGCTGGGCTGCTCCACTGACTCCTCGAGCTCCACGACCCTTGAAATTACCCTTTTGCCCTTCCCTATTTAAAAACCCTTCCCTCTCCCCCTTCCTCACTTCACTTTTCCTCTTCTTTGTTTTTCCACTGCCCTTCACCCTCTTCCCCTCGTCCTCCGGTCTTCAAGCTCACCGCTGGTTTCCTGGTGATTCTCTCCCCCTTCCGGACTTCAACTACGGTGTATCTACTCTCCTTGAACCCCTTGGTACGTTTTCTAGGCCTATACTACTTTTGTTCAATTAGATATTGCGTTTTTTCCATAGTTTGCACCTGCCCCTCCATTTTTTTCGATGTCGGGTTCTAACTCCGACGACTCTTCCCCTTCCCGTTCACCTCAGATGGCCTCCCCGCCTCCTCTTACCCCCGCTGCGGCCCCTTCCACCTCCGGGCGCCCAACCTCTTTGCTACCTCCCCCCTCACGATGCCGCCGCCCTGACCTAGGTTCGATTAGGGCTGCGTACGGCATTCCGGCCAACATAACCGTAGAACATGTGCCATCCACCACCCATTACCCTCATCTGGTTCCCCGCCGACCCGGGCACCATGTGATCACGGTGGGGCAAATTATAGCCGGGCTGCGGCTGCCCCTCACTCTCTTGGATGTCGAGGTGTGCAATCATTTCAACATTCCCCCTTGCCAAGGTATAGGAAATTTCTGGAGAACTATGTATGCCGCGAACGCTTACAATAGAACCGGCAAGCCCAAAATAACCAGCCGCGATATTTTCTCCCACTACTTTCTTAAGAAAAGCACTAAAGACGTCGGTGTGGGCTACCAATCCTTTTGTGTGAGTCCTCAGAAGTTGCCCATCTTGCTCCGTATTACCTTTTCTGACAAAGTATGGCACCACTACCCCTTGTACGTATCGGGACAATTTCTGTCCGCGGACCTTCCTTCAGATTTAACTCTTAACCACCTCGCCTTCATCCCCCGTGGTGAGTATCTTTGTACTTCCCTTCTCTCTTATTGCATTATTGACGTTGTGCTCTAATGCTCTGATTTTCTCTGTTGAACAGGTTGGCGGCCAGATTCCAAATCCCAGACTTACTTTGGCGTGTCTTGTCCCATTTTTCAAAGACTCCGCGATCTCGGACCCGCTCAAGCCAGTCACTTAGGCATCCATCCAACCACCGCTACCCCTTTGCTACAAATCGCCAGTCTGCACACTTTCCATGGTTTCTCTTATCCCTTCTACCGCCCCCCTCCTCCCAAAGAACGGAAACCGAGAGCATCTCCCCCTATCCGAAAAAGATCTCGTGTCTCCTCCTCCCACCGCCGTCGTCCTCGCAACTCCACTCAACGCTCCCGATCTTGTGACTCTCCTGCCGACTCCGCGCCGGAAGACATCCCATCTTACCGATCCATTTCCAACTGGGACGACCAGTATACCTCTCCCAGCTCTCCTACCGACGACATGGATGTACACAAGCAAAAACTTTTCGACAGCGACTTCGAGGAGGATGAGGTGACCGAAGTCTCCCCGTCAGAGGTGGTGGCACCCACCGAAATGCCCCCATCCAAGAGGCAGCGGACCTCAACTTCCGAAGGGTCCGTCCCTATCGCTCTGCGCGGTCATCAATGCCCGACACACCTTCCATCCCGAACCCCCCTCTTCCATCCACGGTCTTTTCCCCTAGCCTTCGTCGGCCTGGTAAAGAACCGATTCCACCAGCCTCCACTGTTTCAGACATGGCTCCTGCCGAAGACTTCTACCCCGTCTTCAATGTGCGGAATCGCCGAGTATCCACGGCTGACTCCGCTCTAGATAATGCTGCTATAGCTTCTTCCTTATTCTACAACTCCCATCTGCCCAGGGACATCGCATATGCCGACGGGGGTTCGTTTGACACCCACCGCACCTCCTTTTACACCAATTGGGAACGGGTACGGTTTTTTTAAATCTCTATGTTTCTGTCTTCAGGTGAGCTTGGACATTTCTTTCATGATCCGCGGCCTTCTCAGCACCAAGAACAAACTTGCTGCCTAGGAGAAAGATGTCAACGACCATACAGTCGAAGGCGCCCATGCCGATGCAAAATTTGAGTTGGCCGCCGCTAATCTGGCCAAACTCAAGGCCCAGGATGAACTGCACTCCACAGAGTCGTCTTATCAATCCTACATGGATTCGGTGAATGATCGTCTCAACAGTCAGCGGAACAGCTCCTTGAACAACATCAATTACACCTATCGACTGTCCACTGGCACAAAAAGCCCGTCACTTTACTCCGCCAAGAACATGAGGCTGCTACCGCCACTCTGCTCCAGCAACATCAAGATGATATGACTATTCTCCGCGAACGCTTCCAGACCCTGGCTGAGAAAAGGATAGCCAAGAAGATTCAAGAGGAGCTTGCCCGACTCACCCAGGAAGGGCGGCTTCTACCTGACAAGCCTTCCACCCCCCATAAACCCTCCCCGTGCCGCGAAGAAACTCTCCCCGGCAGCCGAGGCCACCGAAGAGACTCACGCTGGAAGCTCGGAGCAAGCTGCTGCGGCCCTCCTTACCAAACCCTCTGAAGATGTGTCGGTTGTCCATACTGCCGCTGACTCCGCCCTCGAAAAGCCATAAGAATACTTTGTCTTTTGTAATAAGTCACGTTGTTCACTCTGAGCCAGTTACGGCCTTACATTAGTTTGATCATTTCCCTTTGTGTTTATGTTTACGTTTATGCTTGCACACTACTCTCTTTCCTATGAAGTTCAATTTTGCTCAACCCGTTTGCCATCTTTATCTCGTCTGATTTGTCTATGTGCCCAACCAATCCTGTGTCTCCTGCCCTTGGTTAATAAGGGCTCATGTTACCAGAAATGCTAGTTCAGTAGGACGAGTACCCCTCTATGGGGTACTCCGCCTCCCCAGTATTTCTCTTTATGTTTGGCCTCCTCTCCCATTGGTCGTTAGTCTCTGTAATCCGCGAAGGGCTCCTCCCACTCCGCAGATAATTTAACCACGTGGAGTCGTATGAGGTAGCTCCTCCTGCCCTTGACTCCCTCTAACTACCTGTCAGCGAAGGCTCTTTCCCCCCACTGTCTCTCTCCCCACGGGGTTCTAATGCCCCATGTGTGATTTGCTCCCCGCGGAGGGCTCATCCCACTCCGCGGTCTCGGTATCCTCGGCATGTCTCCTGGGGACGCTCCTCTTGCCCCCATCTCCTCCGCTGTCTCTCCCCCTCCCCAGGTTCTATGCCCCAGGTGCGTCTCGTGTCTCGCCCCCATTCCGCCCGGGATTCGCAGCAGCTTCGAGGCTACTTGTTCATGTTTGGTTTAGTTTAAGTCTCCTATTTTTCACAAATGGCGAGTTCTTCTCAAAAGTGCTGGTGTATTATATTTTTACATACAGACACAAACTCATGCATAACATTTCCCTCACGCTCAAGCGTGGAATTTTTTTAACATCCTCACGTTCCATTGTTTCTCTAATAGCTTGCCTTCCTGTGTCCGCAATCTGTATGTGCCCGCCCCTCCAATATCCACCACCGTATATGGTCCTTCCCAGTTTGGGCCAAACTTCCCATCTTTCTCCTCCCTGGTACTAGGCGTCACTCGGCGGAGCACCAGGTCGCCCAACCGGAACTACCTTAGCTTGACCCTATGGTTGTACTGTCTTTGCAATCTTCGGTGATACTCCTCCAGTTTTATGCATGCAGTGTCTCTTCTCTCTTCTGCTAAATTCAGGTCCGCTGCCAATATTCTCTAGTTTGATCCCTCTTCCATGGACTTCGTCCGCATTGTAGCTGCAACCATCTCCGAGGGGATCACGGCCTCCATCCCGTAGGCCAAGGAAAAAGGAGTCTCTCGGGTAGAGTATCGAGGGGTGGTCCGGTAGGCCCATATCACATGATTCACCTCATCGGCCCACGCCCCTTTCTTGTCCTCCAATTTTCTCTTAAGGTTGTTCATGATGATCTTGTTGGATGCCTCTGCCTGCCGTTGCTCTCGGGATTGTAAGGGGCGAACCCCCTGTTCACTTTATAGGCTTGCGGGAACTTGGCCACCCGGCTCCTCCCGTGGAACCGAAGTACCATTATCCGGATGATTACATATGGCAACCCAAACCGGCAGATGATATTCTCCCATAGAAACTTTATGATTTGTGCCTCCTTCACCTATTGCAGGGATACAGCTTCGATCCATTTAGTGAAATAATCCATTGCCGCGAGCATGAATCTCCTTTTGCCGCTGGCCATGGGCAGCATCCCCACTATATCCATTGCCCACATGGCAAACGGCCACGGACTTGAAACGTTATGGAGGGGTTTAGTGGGGGCGAATATCAGCTGGGCAAATCTCTAGCATTTGCCACATTTCTTTGCAAATTCCACAGCATCTCTCTTCATATGGGGCCAGAAATACCCCTGCGTCAGTAGGCGATGGGCCGTCGTTCTCCCCGCTGAGTGACTCCCGCAATCCCCCTCATGTAATTCTGCCAACACTTCATGAGACAGCCGCGGACCCAAACATTTTAACAGCGGTCTATTGAAGTTTTTCCGATATAACTCTCCTTCCAGTAGAACGTATCTCCGAGAAGTTTGCTCTAGTGTCCTTCTTTCTTTTTTATCCGTCACCTCCTGTCCTGCCAAAAAGCCCTTAATTGAACCCATCCAACTCCCCTCCTCTTCCGCTACCTGACAAATCTCTATCACCTCCTCAGTGCTCGGCCTTTCCAGCCTTCCCATCGCGTATAGTTCTTTCCTCTGACCCCGGGATGGCAGCTGCTACATATGCCAGGGCATCAGCATGCCTATTCTCTCCCCGGCCCAAATGAAGGAAACGGAGCTTTGTGAACTTCACGGCTCTTTTACGCACCACTTCCAAATATCTGGCCATCCGGGGGCATCTAGCTGCGAACCCTCCATTCGCTTGGCACACCACTAAGTTTGAATCAGAATATACTATCAGCTCCTGAACTCCCAGATCTTCAGCCATTCTTAGTCCTGCGATCACTTTCCCGTTACTTTCTGCCTCATTACTTGGCCCCAGAAAGCCCAATTTCATGGTTTGTTCTATTACGCTATTGTGTGGCGTAACCAAAACCACCCTATGCCGCTGCGGTATCATTTCTTCGATCCGATCCGGGCGAATACCCTCCACCCATTCCTCTTATCCCAAAGGTCTAGGATATCCGGCTCCCCTTCTCGTTCTGGTTCCATAATTTTTTCCTCTCCCCAGGTGGGATCCTCTGCAGGAAACTCTGCAAGAAACTCAGCCATCGCCTGCCCTTTTTCCACGGTCCTTATCTGATATTGTATCTCATAGGAACTCAGTATCACCGCCCACTTCAACATCCTACCCGAATTTTCTGTCTTCAGTGCCTGTCTCAGAGGCAGATTCGTTACTACCACTACCACATGTGCTTCAAAGTAGGGTTTCAGTTTGAGGGTGGAGAAAACCAGCGCCAAGGCATACCTTTTAATCCTGCTGTACCTCGTCTCTGCCTCTAGCAGTGTCTTACTCTGAAAATACACTGGCTTCTCTATTTTGTCCACCACCCGCACTAGAACGGAACTAACCGCATACTCCGTGGCCCCCAGGTACAAATACAGCTTTTCCCCAATCTCGGGCCGCGATAGCAAAGGTGCTTTGCCCAAGTATTTCTTCAAGTTCTGGAATGCTTCCTCACACTCCGCGGTCCATATGAAGTCCTGTGTGCTCCTTAATAATCGATACAGCGGTCTGCATTTATCGGATGACTTGGAAACGAATCTATTCAGTGCGGCTACCCTTCCTGCTAACCGCTGTACTTCTTTCACACTCTGCGGAGACGGCATCTCTACCAGGGATCTTATCTGCTCGGGATTAGCCTCGATTCCCCTATGGGTAACAATATAGCCCAAAAACTTCCCTGTAGTCACCCCGAAAGTACACTTCTCCGGATTCAGTTTCAAATTGTGCTTACGTAGTATCCCGAACGTTTCCCGTAACCCCTCTATATGCTCCTCCTCCGTCATGCTCTTCTCCACCATGTCGTCTATATAAATCTCGATTCCCCTCCGGACCTTGCTCGCGAACATTTTTTCTCCCAATCGCTGGAAGGTAGCCCCCGTATTTTTCAAACCAAACGGCATTCTCGTGTAGCAGTATGTACCGCCCTCCACCACAAATGATGTCTTCTCTTGGTCTAGCTCATACATCGCAACTTGATTATACCCCATCGAGGCGTCCATGAAAGAAAATATTTCAAACCCAGCCGTCCTATCCACCAACTCGTCTACGCGTGGCATGGGATAGCTGTCCTTCGGGCACTCCAGGTTGACGTCAGTGAAGTCCACACACATACGTACTTTCCCATTCTTTTTTGGTACTGTGACTATGTTCGACAACCAATCCGTGAACTCCACCTCTCGGATTATCCCTGCCCCTTCAATCGGGCAACCTCTTCTCGAACCCCCTCCACATACTTCGGCCTAAGACTCCTCAATTTTTGTCTCACTGGTTTGGCATCCTCTCTCATATGCAAGTGGTGACATGCGAACTCTGGGTCCAACCCTGTAACATCCTCTATCGTCCATGCAAAGACGTCTCCGTTATCTGACAATAATTGTATCAACTTAGTCCTCCATTCCGCCGGCAAACTTGACCCTATCGACGTGATCTTCTCCTCTTCCCCTATCCCAATATTCACTTCCTCTATCTCATCAAGCGTCTTGTGGTCCGCCAACGCCTCTTCACCCACCTCCCCCGAGGTGCCTTCAGAATTCTATGCCGACCTCTTCCTAGGGTTGGCGGTTTCTCCCTCGACCCGCCCGATCAAGCGTTTCCGCGGTCCCTCTGTGACTATTCTTATTTGTTACGATCCTCGTAGACCTCATATGCGTGCGGTAGGCGGGGGAACCGTATCACCTGGTAATCATGCGTAGGGGACCGCCTTCATCTCATGAATCCACCGCCTTCCCAAGATCGCATTATATTGTGAAGCCGCATCCACTACCATGAAGCGGGTGAAGACGGTCACTGGTCCCACCGTCACGGGCAATAAAAGTTCCCCCATGGGCTCTGTCATACTCCCATTAAATCCATACAAGTTAGTACGCAAAGGGCGCAGCTGCTTGGGATCCACTCCCATTTCTTCCAAGGCTCCTCGGAACAACAGGTCTACCGCACTTCCGCAGTCGATCAACACCCTCTTCACCATGTAGTTTCCCATTGCCACTGTAATGACTAGTACGTCCTCGTGTGGCGAATCCACTGCCCGTAGGTCCGCATTGCTAAAGACAATTTTATCTTTCTCGGCCGCTGTGACTTCTCTTTGTCGTGGCCTATTCGTTCTCTCATTAATTTGTTGGATGCTCGCTGTCCGCCGTATCTTGTCTCTATGAGCATTATGACTCATCACTTCCCCACTGTAAATCACATTGATGGTTCCCAGTATTCTTCCTTGCTGCGGCACTCGCTCTTCGTTCCGTCCGTCTCTCACAAATTCTTCCATCCTCCCCTTCTCCACCATCCTCTGTACCAACCACTTGAGAGCGTAACAGTCATCCATCTCATGATTTCTTATATGATGATATGCACAAAGTGGCTTCCCGGGTATTTCCGCTTGCATACTTCGCGGTCCTTCATACCCCGGCAGCCCCTTTATGAAAGGCAAAATCTCACTGAGCGGTTTGTTCAACGGGGTTTGTTCCACTTCGCGGTATGGCTTCCTCTCCCTATATTCCCTCCGAATCCCTTCCCGACTTCTCTACGTTCATGCTCCGTCTCCGCGGTATTGACCTCTTTCTTTTTCCGTCGCCCCTGACCTACATCGTTCCTGTTCCTTCTCCAAAGACAACATAGCCTTCCCTGCCCTCTTAGAATCATTTTGCACAGAGTCTTCATACCTTATATACTTTTCCACTCGTGGATACAGCTCATGCAACATTGCTATCTCATTTTTTGCTACGGATTGGTGAACCCGGTTCCCGGGCGCAATCCCCTTTCAAATGCTATCACCGCTGTCCTCTCATCCAGATTCTCCACCTTCAGTGTCTCCGCCTTGAACCGACATAGGAACTCTCTGATTGATTCCGCGGATCGTTGTCGTACATTGAACAGCGCCGCGATATCCACCACCCTCTTTTTCTGATGTATGAAATGATCCACGAATGCCTGCTCCAACTCTTGAAAGTTCTTAATGCTCCCTCGACGGGCAATCTGTAGTACCAATCCGGCGCCCTCCTTTCAGACTAGCAGGGAACATCATGCACCGCAGACCATCAAACCGAGCCTCCTGCCATAACGGCATCTGCTGTCTAAAATGATGGATGTGGTCTGCTAGGGTCTCCTTTGTCGTCGTATCTCTCAAACCTCGGCTGGGTGAATCGCTTGGGAACCTCCAATGCCCATATGTCATCTGCTAGCGGGTTACGGTTCAACCCAACCACCACCTGGCTGGCTACTCCCCCACGCTCCTTCGTCTGCCGCCGGTTGGCTTCCCTATCATTGTCTATCATTTCTTGGACTTGCTCTATTGTTAATCCCGCCACCGGGTTTTCCACTAAGTTTGGTCCGGTCTCCTCCTCGTCTCCAGATTCCTCACTCTGCTCTTCCCCTGCCTCCTCCTCCTCTTTCTCTCTCTCTCTCCGCAGCTCATCGTTTTCCTTTCTTAGCCTTTTGATCTCTTCACGCATCAGACGTGCCTCTTCCGCCGCTCGCCCTTCTTCCAGTTCTTCCCCCTCCTCTATCATAGCTTCCGGTGTCAGAACCTGATCCTTAACTTTCTTTGGCCTTCCCGCTGCTCTCTTCGGTGCCATTTCTGAGTTGCTCTTCTCGGTCCCCACAGACGGCGCCAAATGTATAGACCTCTAAATCAATGTTCCTCAACGCCAAACTATCTCCTTCTCTTTGCTTTCCTCTCCTCTCTTTTTTCTCTCTTCCTACTCCTCTCCTCTCTCTTTTTCTTGGCCCCCCTTTTTTTCTCCACCTCTTCTCCTTTTTATATCCCCCTTCCCTTCTTCAGGACCGTCCATCTGCCCTGTCATCCTACGACCCGAAGTCGACCGTACACTTGCCACCGTGGACTAGGGTTCCGCGGCTTTGATCCACTGCTCCTCCTCGTCCTTGCGTAGGTTGCTTCCTATCAGCTGCACCGCGGACTTGGTCCAAGAGATGCATCTCATGCTATTACAATGGTTTATGTACTCTGATGGTATTAGTATCAATCATGGTATTAGTATCAATCATAATAGTTTTGGTTTTTTGAAACAAGCTTGGTTTGTTATGTGGAAAATTCAATCCCCTTTAAAAATTAAAACCTTTTTGTGGAAAGTCATGAGGAAAATCTTACCTACTAGGAAAATTCTATGATAGACATTGTTGTGATAATGATATTTGTCCAAGATGTAATGATTGTGTGGAAACTATCGAACATGGTTTATTTATTTGTCCAAAACTATCTAGATTATGGTTTGCATCTCCTTTAGCTATTTGTTTTGATTCCTAGCATGTGCACTTCAGTGTTCAAGATATCATTAACAAAATTATTCGTAGTTGTACGAATATAGATGATATTATTGCTTCTCTTACAACCCTGGCAAATATTGCCTACTTCATCTGGCTAGATAGAAACAACCTTACCTTTGATAACACTTACAAACCCATTGACATTTCACAGATTCTATCTCAAGCCTTAAATTCTACCCTGCCTAAAATACACACCCATAAATCTTACGTATTCGATTCCAAAACTCATGTTGATGATCTATATATTTTTATTTTATGTACTGATGGTGGTTTTGATCCTTTGAACCTTAAAGCTGGCCTAGTGTGGGATACACTACTAATCCATGGCACAAACAAATTTTCTCTGCAGGAAGCAAATAGCTCGCAGCCAATTCTGCAGAAGAAATCGAGTTAAGAGCACTTAAGCTCGGGCTAGAGCAAGCGTTGCGCTTGGGAATTAGCAAGGTCGTGGTATGTTCAAACTGTCAAGGCATGGTGAAAACCATTAATGGAGGCAGTTCTGAGTTATCTTGGAGTCTCATGAGTCTTTTGCAAGAGATCACCTCTCTAAAACAATCTTTCAGTATGTTTAAGGTAGTCTTTTGTCCTTGATTGTTGATTCAGCCTGCTCACCTTTTGGCTGAATCCGCAAGGTGTGGTTGTAATTTTGTATGTAATAATTCTATTCGGGTTTCAATCAAATCCAAAGTGCTTTGTATGAACTTTACGCAATATGTTAATGCAATGGTTTGTTAAAAAAAAATTCGAAATGTCCCAATATATTTCAATACATGCCAAAAATTAGCAGGGTGAAAAGTCCCGATATATCTAGTTCCAATAACCAGAAATACCAAGACATTTCATGAAAGCTTTTCCCAGGTGGATTTTGGGATGCCCTTAACAATCTTTTATTTCAATCTAATTCTACTCTTTTATTTCAATCTAATTCTACCCCGAGGATATCCTCGTAAGGATAGGGTCTGCAAACCATTCCAATGGTATGAAAATAAAAAAAAAAAACGGACGAGAGAAAAGATAAGAGGATGTTGTATTTCTAGACCGTTGGATCACACATCCAATAGTCGTAGACCTCATTTCTATTAGGACATCCTCGGGGTAGACAATCTCATTGGTTTTCGAACTTTCCTTATGCTTTTTCTCTCTATCGGTTTGTTGAACATTAGGTAGGGTTTATCAATAATGGGTAAGAAGTATCTATTGAGTAAATTAGGGGAAAAAATCCAAAACCCAAAGTGGCTTGCGAAACAAAGATGTAAGTGTGGATTGTGCAAGGTACAATGCCATGATATGAACCAATACATTTCTCATTTGATAAATTCTAACTTTGGAAATCCAATCAATAATGTTTACCCTTACTCTTATTCAGAACTATTTCCGCAAGTTAATACGCAGCATTGCAGAAGCAAAATCAGTTGAACAACGTCGCGGTAGTGGAGCCAGCCCAATATTGAATATCGCCAGAAGAAATTGTAATGCATTAAAATAATGAGGAAGGAAAACAAAATGAATGTAATGAGGAAGGATTATTGTCTGAGTGAAAAACTAGTGATGAATGTAATTAATAAGGAGGGCAGTTACAATAGAGTAGTGCTACACAAATCTACTTTTTAGACCTACTATTTGGATAACGTTGGTTTGCATTGCAATACACACGGATACGTATCTCTATGTAAATCAATGATTAGGACTTTTGACACATAAGCAGGTTCAAATAGTAGGTCAAATAAGTGGGTCGGTGTAGCATTACTGGTTAAAATAACTAGAAAAGGGTAGTGTCGTGGTGGTTAAGTTGTTCACTGAGTATTTTGTACAAGTAATAAAGATGTTTGATGTTAACAGCATTCCCAATGCAAGCAACAACTTGTTACCTTGACATAGATGTCATATAGGACTATTTTCCCTCATAGTTACTTTTTTGGTGAGAAGCTACTAGGGGCTTGTCCAATACAAGTAATAAATATGTTTAAGAGCATTTCCAATGCAAACAACAACTTGTTACCATCACATAAGCATCACATAGGACTATTTTCCTCCTAGTTACTTTATTGGTGAGAAGCTACTAGGGGCGGGGTTGCCCAATGCAAATGTGACTTTAAAATTCGAATGAAATGTATTATTCCGTCTGAATACAAAAAATGAAAAAATATGGAAAAAAAAAGACGGAATGAAACATCCCATCCGAAAAAAAAAAAAAAACGAAAAAAGTTGAAAAAAACTCGCAGGACGAAATGAAAATCTCGTCCGAAAAAAAAATGAAAAAACATACAAGACGGAAGAAAAGGATCCGTCTGAAGTTTACAACTCAGCAACTACCTCATTGTTACTTAGTAAAAACACTACCCTCATTGTCACCCTTGTAATTTGGACATAATGTTTTATTCCGTCTGAATGTAAAAAATGAAAAAATATTGAAAAAAACACGCCGGCCGGAATGAAACATCCCGTCCAAAAAAAAAAAACTTCGCGAGACAGAATGAAACATCCCGTCGGAAAAAAAAAATGAAAAAAAAAACACACACACACACAAGACGGAATAAAAGGTTCTGTCCGAAGTTCACAACCCAACAACTATCTCTGTAGCAAGTGCTACCCTCATTGTTACTTATTGAAAAACTACCCTCATTGTCACCTTTACATTGGGCCACTGTTTTTTGCTCATAAGGGTGACAAGTTGTTATTTCCCCTCAAAGTGATTTGCATTGGGAATGCTCTAAAGATGTGGTTATTGAAGTCCATCTGAATAAACTTCAAATTCTGATTCCAAGCATTGATGTGTGGTCTTGTCAGAATTATAAACGGGAATTATTGTGGAGAAGATGCAAAGTTGTTATCCATCGATATGGGTAATTAGTTTTTTGTTTACAAATTGAAGGGGCGTTTATGATGGAACTGTGGTGTATCATGTATGGAGCATGTGGTTTGTTGAAAATAAACCTAGTTAGTGATAAGCAACATGTATGGGTAGATAGTCCAGTTTACTAGTATTTTTTGGTGGTAAATCAGGAAGCTTCAGGAACTTGTTAGATATTCCAGTTCACTAGTATTTTCTGGTGGTAGTTAGGGGTTATAGTATTTCACTTTATAAGATAAGAACTATATTAATCTAGTAAGCAAAACAGAAATAAGGATTAATCAGAAATATATCACTGAGGATTGTGCTCGGCACAATTTCTTTAAGACGAAAAACCCTGCTGGTATGATAGCTGCCAGCCTCAAGCGCACACTTCCCAGGATACAATAGTTAAGGAGTCAGTCACTAGCAAATGACAAACTCTGCAAAAACTCTTAGTACTCCAAACATGTTTTAGAAGAGGAAAGATTTTGAGAACCTTTTTTTTTTCTATCTTTGATAAAACAGAAAACCCTTTATTTTAAAGAAGCTACGCTCGCAATTGAAGACAAGAATTACTCTAGTAACGCACGACTCTACTGGCTAGTTTGAACGCAAGAAAAGCGTGATATGGTTTGACTCAATCAAACAGAAGTTAAGGAAATATATATGATATGATTTTTTGGAAACAGTTTTGGAAAGACCAGAAGAGATTTTTCTACAAACACAAGCCCAATACTCGCACCCACGCGAAGCCCTATTTGGGTGGATTTGTACCCCCCCCCCCCTGCGCGCAATGTGTGTTGGCACATGTACACTAAGGTTTTCTAGAGCTCCCACCTCACGAGAGCCCCCAAACCAAGGCGGCCTTGTGTGCACGCGAGCGCACCTCCTTATATCTTTCTACACTATCCACTATACCAAAACAGGACATTCCTAACGGTCAGAAACCGTTACTAAAAATATTTGTAACGGTTTTTTTGCGTCACAGTTTTGGCATTTCTAATTTGTTATTAATATTCGTAACGGTTCTAAACCGTTACATAATTATTTATTGTAACGGTTTTTTGTCGTAACTGAAAATACTTGCTAACGGTTTTCTTTGCTCAATTGTGTTACATTTTTGTAACGGCTTTATAAAGTTTGTAACGCTATTTTGTTTTACTAATTTATAAACTTAGTAATGGTTTTTTTCCATAACTGAAACATTTGCTAACGGTTTTCTTTACTCAATTATGTTACTATTTTGTAACGGTTTTATAAAGTTAGTAACGCTTTTTTTTTGTTACTGATTTATAAAATTTGTAACGGTTAATTTTCTTTTGGTAACGGTTTTGCTGCTTATTAAGTGTTAGTCATTGCAAAGCATAGTTACGGTTTTCCACCGTTACCAAACTATTCTATATATAAAAAATAATAATTTCCCCCAAAACCACCCTTTTTGGGAAACTAGTGAACCTGCCATAAAGATGCGCCACTTATTGGGTATTCTACAATCGTCTATAACATAAACAAGAAATCTCACAAATACATCTAATCACATAATCTTTTATTAAAATAACATCACCAAAAACGTCTTTCATAAATAAGACTTGCCACAAATGAAATACACATTGTTTTCCAAATCAATGGGACTTGTCCTTAAACTCAAACTCTCACGTCATTTGTACAGAACTCCCACCTTCAGTAGTTGCAAGCATCAGGGGATGACTTTGGGATGGCATCATCAGAAAAGTCTCTTTCATCGTATACACCAATATAAATAAATAAAAGAGAGTCAGGCAGTAAGAAAACAAATATGTATAGATATATACTTATATTTTATTTTTAAGTAGTAGCTCCTTATACTCAAACTACGAAATTTAGAAAAGAGAGTATGGTAGCAGACTAGTAGCAATAGAACGATAGTATAGACATGAAAATTTATGTAACACCCTGAAACCCTATAACCTTGTCAGACATCTTGACGAAAGACATGAAAATTTCGGCAAAATCTCTTCTGTATTTTCAACATTTCATAGACATAAATCCTATCATAACCTAAAAATCAAATAATATACTTCCATAACATATATTAAAACTTCATACCTCGGTCGTAAACCTAACAACTCAAATATATATATTGATTCATAAAACCAACTACTTAACCATCTCGACCAATGCTAGTTAAATCAAATAACCAATCCTCGAATCAAAATAACACTATAAATTATATACCACAATTAAAATGAAAACAACATATACATCACTTCCACTTATATCAGTATTATACACCTCTATTAGTTCCAACCAGAGAGACCACACTTCGAATATATATACACCATACATTCACACTACTCACATGTAAGAACCCATCTTCCAAAACAAATTAAACTCATCAATATTCCAACATCCGCATACAATTGTCACATATGAAATGAAAGAAAACCACACAAGGACCTTACCTTTCATTAACTGCTAGGTCTTTTGTTGTTGCTCTCCATCTACGTTCCAACACAGAATGCTAAAGCTAGTTCCTCACTCGGAGGCATTTTAGTTCTTTATTCCCCTAACAAAATAACTAAAGTAACATATACACAATTATACAAAATAACTGCATTTAACTTAACTTAATTAAAGTAACATATACGCGATTACCAATTCCATAAGATAACATTCACATCTGCTTTATGTGCCTTAATAGAAACTGTAAGTCTTTTCCCAAACGGGTATCCCATATGGCAAACGTATCATCCACAGAACATGACGCAAAAACATCAGCTTCGGTAGGGCTCCACTACATGAAGGAATTTAGACAACTTTTAGAATGGAATAGACTTCAAATTGAAGGCTTACCGCATTAAAACAACCACACACAAAAAACGAAGAAGTTTTGTTAATCAAGTTAGAGTGTACCTGGAGATCCTCAACACTTCCGACATGCCCAACAAAAAGAGTAGATTCTACTTTCCATGTTCCACTAGACAAAGGCTCCCACAAATGAATAGCCTTCTTGCAATCCCCTTGAGACATGAAAAAATAAGAAAGAAAATAGTAGCAGTGTTAATTTTGAATAGATTGTTTTGCGGAAGTGTAATTCAAATACATCACCAAACAGAGGACATACTATAAATTCTAGCTTACCCTTTAAAAAGGTAGCAGAACAAAATTCTTATTTTACATAGTAACTGTCAAAAGTTACAACTATGAGGACATACTATAAATTCTAGCTTAGCCTTTAAAAAATGGAGGACCAAATGTTTATATACGTTATGGGGAGGGTAAGCAAGAATCTCTTTCTCCTAAAATGTACATGAGTTGTTACGCCACTTTAATCCATTCATGTAGGGTTAACTTCTTCCATTCCATGCTGTAAACTATATACATGTCTACCTGTCTATTAAAGACCTGAGGACACCAAGAAGGAACATCCATTCCAGCAGCAGTTCTTGCTGTCAACAACCTCGTGCGACAAGTAAACAAATGAAATCCAAAAAAGTTGCCCATCAGGCCCTCTTGCAGTCATTGCCTATCATGTTTTCTGATTGCCACTCATTAGAAACAACAATTTCTTCTCTTGAAGAAGCACAATTCTTATTAAAATTCCTGAGTGGGACAACCTGGATAAATAATTAATTGAAAAGTGAGAGGTGAAGACTAAACATGGATCAACAATCTATAACTTGCATCATGCCTACCACATACACAATGAACTAAATAAAGATATTACCTGGTCTTTAATCAGAAAGTCAATAGTCCTCATCTTCTTTGCCCTGAGGTGATTGTTCATGTGTACAAAGTTTTGATCCGACACCTCTACAAGAACAGAAATAAGTTGAACCATTCTGGAGTAGAAAAGAATTAAAATCCAGACTTGAATTAGATCACATAAACCATTTTCTTCAATATTTGTTTCAAAAATAGGTCTTAAATGTGACAATTTTCTACACTAGAACCTAGAAGCATTCAATCTCAATTGTTCAGTTTAAACCATCTTCATTATAAATTAAGTTAACCATCAGTAAAAAAATACGCCTCACTCTAACAGCCAAGCCTTTAGAGACACCGAGTGATAACAAAATAGTTGTCCTCCAAATCTGTAACCTGGCTAATACCTCAAGATTATTGCAAAAGATATACACTACAAATTTAACCAAAGAACAATGATTCAAGCCTTATTACTCAATTCCTGAAATAGATAAATGAGGAAATAATCATAGTTGAATGCAAAGGAGATACCCCTCAAGGGAGAAACTCCATGCAACCCCTCTAAGAGACAAGGTTATTGTGTACCTCTTATTTAGAGAGCTAGATCCATGCTTCCCCCTACCCTCAAACTCTTAAAGAGGTATCTCCTTAACATGTCTCTTACCTCCTACGTCTAACAAGAAGCAATATGTTTGAACAAAGTACACCCATCTGAAAGCCATGTAAAATAAACACAAGAATGTAGGAAGGGCACACACGTAAATCTTAATGCCAATACAGGAGCCAATTAACCAAACAATACCATTGTCTGTGTTGCGCAACAAACATATGAAACTCAGACAAACTTAAAGGTGACTAAGAAGAAAGCAATTCAATAATCATTGAGATCACTTGACATATAATAGACATTGCTGAATATATGATTAAGGACAAGTGATGATAGTGAAACATAGTAAGATTTGTCCCAGATGTTACAGACACAACAATAGTTAAGAAGTGCAAAGGAAAATACAACTAAAAAACAATGCAAGCACTAATGGATCTCGTAAGTTCTGCAATGTTCAACTTATATATATTTAGAGATGGATAAAGGACAGAGCAAGACTTACAGCATTTTTTACCAAAAATAATGCAGGAACTTTGTACTTTTCAAACATGAGCTCTGTTGTCCTGTAAACAGTGTTTTTAACACGTTATATAATTGCGCGACAAAAGCCCGATAAAGGAGATAAAAGGTGAAAATTAAATAATAAAAGAACTAGGTTATAATGTTTTACAATTTATATAAGTTGAACAACGACAAATTGGCAGATCAAGTCGTATAGAGACCAAGACACAAACATGCAAGTATGCCACATGTGTGAAGGAAGACTACAAAGTGTTCTGTAGATCTACTTTAAAAATATGTTAAGACACTCGATCATAAAGTAGTAATGTGTTAACTTCATGGATCTATATGGATGTGCAACCCACCCCCTCCTCTCCGTTTCCTCCAATTTTTTTTTTTAAAACTCGGATTCCTAGACCCGTACAATCAACTATGTATATGGTTCTGGAGAAATGGCAGATTCAAGACGGGCGAATTGACTGTCAAACCAACTATTGATCTCATCAAAATATAAGATAAAGGATAGTTGGGTACCGAATCACCTTTCTCTCTGCTGAAGTGTATTAGACGACGGTTCTACAAGTAGCATAGGATGTTACGTGGGATCAATCAATGAACGCGCTCCCTGAAAAAGAAAATGATAAATAATGTTATAACGTGTTCAAACTGAAAAAGGTGCGGGGAGAACAGAAGTACCAAGAAAATGCGAGGCACTAAAAAATTCAGAACTACAAATTACATATTTGCCAAAAGAGAACTGCAATGACCACACAATTTGCAAAAGAGAATTTCGCGAAACAAAATGTGTGATCATCTTCTTCATCGGTATGTTGTGCATGGTATGGGTCTGATGGATTATGTGATAGATAACATGATGGCCAATCTGCCCGTGAAAACATCCATAGAACGCAAATTTGGTTCCAATGAACAACAAAAGCTGCTCAACACGCATGTGCCAAGAGACTAGTCATTACCTAAAAGCATGGTCCCAAATAGTATCGATGATATCCCAATCCACAACAAAGCCATCCTTCATGGCTGACATCACCTGTAGAAAAATAAAGTATTTAAACAACATTGAAACTTATCAAAATTTCGTACAACAGAAAAATAGAAGAAAATGACCTGACCTCCATATTATCCCTCCGGTAACCAAGGCTTGAAAACCAACATAAAACTTCTGCTTCGCCTTGGTTTTATCAGAATCATTTCGGACACTACCATTTTTAGTATCCATAATAGATTCATAATCTTTTTCAAACTTGACATCATCAATTCCCAACTGATCAATAAACCCAACCACCTTTTTAAACAATATTAATGGTATAGTTTAGTACCCCACATTGTAAAACCAGTATAGTTCATTATAAATAAATAAAAAATTAAAAAAAAAAAAAGAGGGGAAAATAGCTTTGGGTGCATCTTCACCAACGTAACCAGCTTTACACGTGTGTGTACCCCAATCAACTAGTATTGCAGATACTTCATCTAAAAAAGTAACAAAACAGAAGTACATAACACAGATTGCATTGAACCTTGTTAACAGGAAACATTCCACAAATTCAAAGAACATTAACTTTGAAACAAATTGAAGCATCAACTCAATGAATGAATCATCAAACCTTTTAGTAGATTGATTTTCGTTCACAAAATGATATGATATTCACAATACATTAATGACGTCTAACGTATACATTGATAGTTATATATTTTCGCTCAAAATCTCAGCAGAAAACAAGATTTGCAACCTCTCCTCTCAAGGCTTCCACCAAATAAGTACTTTCAAATTTCAACTATATACATTTCCAATCACGGATTCAAAAATGAGTTGGCATGCCGAATAAATCATAATGTAACAAACAACTCCACAATGTTTGATTCGACTAGTACAGAAAGAGAGAACTGAACTAACTAATCTTGGAAGGTCACAATGGTTAGGTTGCCACCTCAAAATCTGATAACTCAAATCCTTTCTCCCAAACTTCTCACAAGCCAGCTGATCAGAATGTAAGTGCACTGCTTCTCAGAATATAATGGATAAGAAACATTGTTGAAGACTCATTTACCATCAAACACGTTGCAATTACTAGGCGACATCAACTCTTCTTCCAAAATTCTTCCATTCTTCTTGGTGATACAAACAGTAGCAAAGACTAGGCTAACAACAAGAATGGGTATAAGGGCATGGAATAAACTATCTCTAATTGCTGGAAATCTGCCCATTCGCAGAAAAGACCACCAAAATTTACTAGATTTAATTGAAAAATATGATAAAGGGAAAAAAATCATACCTTTACAACAAATCATAGTATAACACTGAACCAAGACCAGAAAGCTACTAAACAATTTGTGAATCGTAGGATTACTACACAATATTGGAATAAAACAAAGAAAGAAAGATGCTAGTTTACTTAAAAAAATGAAATTCATTAGTTTTAAATGGCAGCAATGAGAGAGGACAAGCGTTGAAACCGTAGGTGATAAAAGGAAGACAAAGGGGAAAGGAGTACTTACAGCCGCAGTGGGAGAGCACGAGCGGCGAAACCATAGATTATAAGAGATTTCAGAGAGGGCTGAGAGAGAGACAGAGAGAGGAGTTTTTATTTTAGTTTGAGAGTTTTTATTATTTTCTTCCCAGAATTTCCCTCGTTCCCAAATTTCTAATTTTCAGTTTATTTTTAATTTTTTTTTACACTGTTAACATTTGCCTAACGATAAATCTCACTACCAAAAAACATAAAACCATTAGAAATTAATTCAAATCTCACTGTCAATTAAACTAACGTTTTACCATCATTCCTAACGGTAAAAAAGCATGAGGAATGTGATAAGAGCCCAAAACTGAGTTTTAACCCCTTAACCATCATACTTTTAGACCAATTATGTGAGTAATAATTAAGAGTTAATACTGATTATGTGTTTTTTATGCATTTCAGGCTTCAAAGTCCATGATGTGCAGAAATGTGCCACTTTAGCGAGATAAAGGAGCAAAGGTCGGTTGCTAAGGAGTTCCGTGATTAAAGGCCAAGATTCAATGAAGACAAAGCCTTTGTAAAGCCCGGTCAAAAGCTGAAAAGTCGACGCGGGCAGAAACATCACACAAAGTCAGCAGAACTTCCGAAGGCCGTATCTTTGGACTCAGACCTCGGAATTAGGCCTACCTTATGTCAAAACGACCGGCTCGGAAAGAGCTTTCCAATGGTTTAAGCCTTGACCCAATCAGATGAGCATAAGTGGATGAAAAGTTTGTCGAATCTAATTGTAGCTGAAGAGCCCATTTTGGATTAAAGAAATTGGGTTTTGGGCTCGATTTTCCGGCCTAAAACATGGCTCCAAGCCCATGCACGATTTTTAGATCTGAAACATATAAAAACAAAAGCTTAGCTCTTTGTTAAAGGTAGATAGTTAGACCTAGATTAAAAATTGGATTAGTTAGCCTCAATTAATTAGTTTTAGAACTTAGTTTTAGAATTTCAATTAGTTAATTAATTAGTTTTCCATATCTTGTTTTAGATCTAGTTTCATGTTTAATTAATTACTTTAGAACAAAGTAGATTATTAATTTAGTATTTGAATCATTGTTTTATTATTCATTAGATTAATAAAATAGTGTTCTTGGTAATCTAGTTTCATTTTTCATTTACTTATTTCGTTCAATTCTTAGATTCAATTATTTGTCTTTATTAGATTGAATAGATTTTTGCATGAGTAGTTTCCATTTGAGTTTAAATAAGCAAAGTTTTAATATTTATATCATGTCTTGTTCGAATTTGATTGGGAATGATAGCGTGATGATTCTCGGCTAAACCTCCATTAGAGGGGGTTGAGAAGCCTCGATGAAAGCTTGATTCCGATTATCGTAGAGTCGTCGTAATTTCCTTTCCACTCTAGAAATGATTAGTTCACCATGAGAATGGGTATAATCGTTCACATGCTAGTTATGAATTGGTATAAATGCCATGTGTAATTAGGGATTAGGAATAACCAGATTGTTCTCAAGCGATTCAATTCGGATTACGACAATTAATTGGATTAGTGGATTAAGTTGAGCTAAGGTGGAATCAATCCCCCTCTAACTCCTTATTATAGAATCGACGTAGTATTCCCATAGTTGTTTAAATAGTCGACTAGTTGCATCTTGTGGGTAGTTGCATCGTAGTCTAGTTATCATTTCATAAATCTCTCATTTGACTTAGAGTAGAGTAATTAGACTAGAAAACACAGCATGCGGAAGGACTAGGAGTGGAACGAACTTCCTACTCCAGTATATCTGTTCAATAAATCTAGAGTAGAACAATCTTTGATAAATTTAGCCACGTAATATAAGTTTTAGTTTACTTACATTTTGAGTTTCATCGTTCATTTCGTAGGTAAAATTTATCTTTAGCCTCCATTAATTAGTTTTAGAATTTCAATTAGTTAATTAATTAGTTTTTCATATCTTGTTTTAGATCTAGTTTCATGTTTAATTAATTACTTTAGAACAAAGTAGATTATTAATTTAGTATTTGAATCATTGTTTTATTATTTATTAGATTAATAAAATAGTGTTCTTGGTAATCTAGTTTCATTTTCCATTTACTTATTTAGTTCAATTCTTAGATTCAATTATTTGTCTTTATTAGATTGAATAGATTTTTGCATGAGTAGTTTCCATTTGAGTTTAAATAAGCAAAGTTTCAATCTTTATATCATGTCTTGTTCGAATTTGATTAGGAATGATAGCGTGATGATTCTCGGCTAAACCTCCATTAGAGGGGGTTGAGAAGCCTTGATGAAAGCTTGATTCTGATTATCATAGAGTCGTCATAATTTCCTTTCCACTCTAGAAATGATTAGTTCACCATGAGAATGGGTGTAATCGTTCACATGCTAGTTATGAATTGGTAGAAATGCCATGTGTAATTAGGGATTAGGAATAACCCAGTTGTTCTCGAAGCGATTCAATTCGGATTATGACGATTAAATGGATTAGTGGATTAAGTTGAGCTAAAGTGGAATCAATTCCCCTCTAGCTCCTTATCATAGAATTGACGTAGTATGCCCATAGTTGTTTAAATAGTCGACTAGTTGCATCTTATGGGTAGTTGCATCGTAGTCTAGTTATCATTTCGTAAATCTCTCATTAGACTTAGAGTATAGTAATTAGACTAGAAAACACAGCATGTGGAACGAACTTCCTACTCCACTATATCTGCTCAATAGATCGAGAGTAGAACAATCTTTGATAAACTTAGCCACATAATTAAGTTTTAGTTTACTTACGTTTTGAGTTTCATCGTTCATTTCGTAGGTAAACTTTATCTTTTTATGTTTATCAGAATGCATTAACGGTAAAACACTGTTACAAATTAAAAAATGTGTGCATTACAAATTTCCAATTTTGGTATAGTGATCCCTCCGATCCATAAGGACACAAAGTAATATAAACTTAAGAGACTTAAGTTTAGGAAACAATGTGGGACTAAAGCCCCCCACATTTGAGAGTAGTAGAGACATAATGTCATGGGTTCAAATCCATAGGGACACAATTTTATTCAAGTTTCCAACAATCCCCCACATGAGTGAAATTATAAAGAAACAAAAACAAGAATGTCTGGAGTATGAAAAAGTTATGAATGGGCTGAAGGTGTCATTCAACTTTTACCTTCGGTTGGTGTTTGTCTATTGGGATTACTAGTTGACCAGTGACCTTAGTCTTGAACTGTTCAACCTATATGTAAGTTGAGTCAATAGGTAACACACATAACTTCAAGGATCATCATAGAGTTCCCTCAGTTGTGCTCGTATAGCCATGAGCTTCCCAGGTTTCATGAGTGTTCTAGAGAACAAGCCTATAAGTTCTCATAGGAAGTGGCTTTACTTCCTCACTCATATAGGTGGCTATATCAGGAGTGTATTGTATCATTACACCCCACTGGAAAAACCAGCTATAGAAAGCATTAAGAGTATTCACTCATCCTTGAAAAGATACATACAGAAGGTACTACTACATTATAAGGATGGGTACAAAGTTTTCACTCTAGGTGTAGTACCCCCACAAATCACGTAGATAACTTGTTTCCCCATTGAACCTTGATCCTGGGATCTCCATTCACAAAGGTTGGATGTCAATTATCGGTGATTTAAATAAATAGGCTTAGTCTTTAATAAACTTTAGCCTTCTCCCCCTCGGTGTACTAAAAACCAGCTCTATAGCCAGGCCTTTAGTTAAAGGATCAGCTAAATTATCTTTTGACTTCACAAAGTTAATATATGGCTATGATCCCATCTCTTAACAATTGTCGCACAGTGTTATGTCTTCGACGAATATGTCAAGATTTCCTATTATAGGAATTATTTTTGGCCCTCAAGATAGCAGCTTGGCTATCACAGTGAATAGATGAAAGGTGGAATAGGTTTAGGCTGAAGCGGGATTTTCATCAAAAAATTCTCGATCCACTCTGCTTCCTCACCAGCTTTATCTAAAACTATAAACTCAGATTCCATAGTGGAACGGGCAATGCAAGTTTGCTTAGAAGATTTCCAAGACACTGCACCCCCTACCATAGTGAACACATAGCCACTAGTGGATTTAGATTCTTAAGAATTAGCAATCTAATTGGCATCACTGTACCCCTCAAGTACAGCTGGATATCTACCATAATGAACACCATAATTTGATGTATATTTCAAATATCTCAATACTCTAATAAGAGCATCCCAATGCTCATTGTTGGGATTAATTGTGTATCTACTTTGTTTGCTTACTGTGTAAGCTATGTCTGGTCTAGTACAGTTCATAAGATACATGAGACTGCCTATAACCCTAGAAAACTCTAAAGGAGATACACTTGATCCAATATTTTTTGTCAAATGTATACTAGGATCATATGGTGTTCTGGCAGGTACACAGTCAAATTGATTAAATGTCTTAAGCATTTTCTCCACATAATGAAATTGAGTCAAAGTAATTCTATCAAAATTATACACAATCTTGATGCCAAGAATGACATTAGCAATACCAAAATCTTTCATGTCAAAATGCTTACTCAAAAAAGATTTAGTCTTACTGACGATCTCTAAGCTGGTTCCGATAATCAACATGTCATCCACATATAAACAGATAATTACATACACCAGACTGTTTCTCAAATTTATAATAAATTGCCTCATTAATAATAAAACCATTAGAGATTAGCACACTGTCAAATTTCTCATGCCACTATTTTGGAGCTTGTTTGAGACCGTAAAGAGATTTCTTTAGTATGCAAACTTTTATCTCAAGGCCTTCTAGTACAAAACCTTCTAGCTGATCCATATATATCTACTTTTATAATTCACCATTTAGAAATGCTGTTTTAACATCCAGCCATTTGGTGAATTACGAGATTATGAGTAGAAGCAAAGCCTATTAACATTCTAATAGATGTAATCCTTGTCACAGGAGAGTAAGTATCAAAGAAATCAAACCCTTCTCTCTGTTTATAACCTTTTGCTACTAATCTCACTTTATATTTATCAATGGATCCATCTGCCTTAAGTTTCTTTCTAAATAACCATTTATATCTAATAGTTTTACAACTAGGGGGCAAGTCAACCAACTCCCAAGTGGTATTAATTGTAATAGACTCATATTCACTAGAATGGCCTCCCTCCAAAAGATAGCATCAGAAAATGGCATAGCCTCTACCAAGAAAGTAAAGAAATCATGTCCAAAAGAGGTGTTAGTCTTGGGTTTCTTGCTCTTTCTGAGTTCAATCTTATCTTCAGCAGAAGAATCTTCTCGAACTTTAGGAGGATGTCTAGAAAAACTTGGAGTCCCTCCAGAACTCTCAATAAATAGGAATTTATCCTAAAAAAAGACAACATCCCTAGACTCAATAATGGTATTATCATCAATAAATTGATTTTTAGATTTGAAAACTAAAAACCAGTAGGCGCTGCTATTATGTGCATACCCAATAAAGACACAATCTACAGTTTTAGGGCCAAGTTTAGTCCTCTTGGGTGTTGGTATAGACACCTTAGCCAAACACACCCACACTTTAAAGTATTTATAAGACGGTGTCCTATTTTTCCACATCTCATATGGAGTTTTATCTATGCCTTTTAAAGGTATATCTTATTCAGAATATAACAAGATGTTAGCAAAGCCTCCCACCATAGGTTCATAGGAGCCCCAATGCTATTGATCATATCTTTGAGAGTCCTATTTTTTCTCTCTGCTATCACATTAGATTGGGGAGCATAAGGGGCAGTGGTCTCATGTACTATACCATTATCTTCACAAAATTTATTAAAATGACTAGAATATTCACCTCCCCTATCAGACCTAACTATTTTTATTTTCTTATCTAACTAGTTCTCAACTTTAGTTTTAAAGGCAATAAATCTAGCTAAACTATCATCCTTGCTCTTAAGAAGATAAACATGGTAGAAATGTGAAATCTCATCAATAAATGTAACAAAATATTTATTACCTCCTCTAGTCATGTAACCTTTAAGATCACATAAGTCAGTGTGAATCAATGCCAACAAATCAGTGTTTCTTTCTACCTATTTGAAAGGTTTCCTAGCATATTTAGATTTTACACATACTTTACATCTCTTGTTTTTAGAAATAGCAGTCTTAGTTATATGTTAGCTAGATGCATCAATTTTTTAATCGAAACATTATTAACATGTCCAAGTCTACTATGCCACAGATCAAAGGACTCAACAATATAAAAAGAAGAAGAAGATGTTTTATAAAATTCAAAATTAGTTTCATTGAGCTTGAACAAGCCTTCATCTAAATAACCTTTACCTACAAAGGTTCCCCCTTTAGTCAAAACAAATTTTTCTGACTCAAAGGCAAGTTTGAAACCCTTCTTACTTAAAAGGGATCGGAACTATTAACCAGATGTTTCCTAATATCAGGAACATAAAGAACATCCTTCAAATTAAGAACATTTCCAGAAGTGAACTTCAAATTAACAGTTCCTTTACCTTCAACTCCAGAAGCAGATGAGTTACCCATGAACATACTTTTTCCTTCTCCCAGAGGAGTGAAGAACGCAAATGCACTTTTAGTGCCACAGATGTGTTTGTTAGCCCCAGTGTCTACCCACCATACCAATCAGGCATGTTACTCACCAAGTTAACCTCAATAATTATAGTAGAAAAGTTACCATCCTGAACTACATTTGCTTGTGCCTTATCTTTCTTCCCATTATTTGGGCCTTTTTTGAATTTACAGTCCGAGGCTATATGACCTCGTGATCCACACACATAGTAATGAACTTCAGGATTGTAAGGTTTCTTTTTAAAGTGAAGTTGGGACTGTTTATTTTTGTTCACATATGGTTTATTTTTGGCTCAGTTTTAGATGATTTAGACTTAGAAGAACTACCTGCGTTATCTTTAACTAGGTTAGCCTTAGCCTTCATTTATGAAGTCTCCACATTGATTTCAGCCTTCCTATTATCTTCCTTGATCTAAAGGTTGACGATCAGATCTTCTAAGACCATCTCATTCTTTTTATGTTTAAGGTTGTTTTTGTACTCCTTCCACGAAGAAGGGAGTTTCTCAATGATGGAAGCAACCTGGAAACCCCTACAAACTTTATAACCTTCTTGCAAGAATTTATGAATAATAATTTGTATCTCCTCCACTTGAGAAACAACAGATTTCCCATCTTCCATCTTGAATTCCAAAAACTTTCCTACAAGAAACTTTTTCGAACCTGCATCTTCAATAGCATACTTTTTATCAAGTAAATTCCATAATTCTATAACAGTCATACACACATCATAAACATCATATAATTAAAAAGAAAGACAATCAAGTATGTAATTTCTACATAAATAATCCTTCTTTATCCATCTTTCTACACCACCAGAACGACCAGGTTCTTCTTCATTTTCATTTGGAATAAGTTTTTCAATCGAAATCCATTCAACTAGTTTCAGAGTAGTTAGATAAAACCGCATTTTCATCTGCCATCGCTTGAAGTTTCTGCCATAAAAAATTTCAGGTTTGACGGATAACTTACGACTGGGTTTTTCCATTTTCAGCAGTATAAAGAACATAAGAGCACAAAAGCAATACTAGATAAATAAAAGGTTTTTTCATCTTAAGATTGTATTAATCTAGTAAGCAAAACATAAATAAGGATTAATCAGAAACTTATCACTGGGGATTGTGCTCGGCACAATTTCCTTAAAATGGAAAATGTTGGCGGTATGATAGCTACTAGCCTCAAGCGCACTAAGAGTTAAGGAGTTAGTCACCAACAAATGACAAACTGATAGGAAATTAACCAGCCTAAATAAATAGACTAATTAAACCTTATAATTAAACTGCAAGTGCACAACTATTGTTGAAAATAGTTGTGGCAAACGGGTCGATCCCATATGGATTGCTACTTAGAACAAACGAGTATTAAAATTATACTTAACTAATTCGAATAATATTGTAGTGATTTAGGAATGCTAAACTAATTAAATTATTACTAATTAAAAGGAATTTAAATTCGGTTGATACGATTGGAGAGATACTAGGGTATTTGAATCCACCACTATTAATTCCATTGCTTTAATTATTTATTTGTTTCATTCCCTAATATTTTAGAGTAACAATTCGAAAGGGTAATTGTTGCTATCAAGGGATATGATCATGATAATATTGTAGAACAAAAATTGATTTTTCTTCGCTTGAACAGTTTAAACCCTAAACATCCTATGTATCCAAATTATGAAAAACACAAGATAATAGGTATTTAAAATTATGAAATAATATACCAAGCTTTGACTGATCGAATTATAATCTAAACTATCAAGAATACATGATATTAATGGTGCCCAAAAAACATTCGACAATCGATTGAAGGAAAAAATCATTAAACATTGCGGCTCATAATTTGTAAGAAATTTCAACAGACAAATAACCAAACAACTTTATTAACAGAGTTTCATTTCTACCCTAGCAAAGGATTTATCTAGACATAACAATTGAACTTAAACAAATGTAAGGGTAAAAAGAACTCATGTCGATAGTGAAGTCTTCTCCTCCTTTCTTCGCTTTTCACTTTGGCTTCCGCACATCTCCAATCGATCCCCCCTGTTTCGGTTTTACCTTGTATATATATATATATGGTTCGGTTAGGGTATGGGGTAGTGTTTGATTAGAATTGGAATTGTCTAATTCGGTGATGAGAGATTCAGTTTTGATCAATTTGATTGGAACCAGGAGTGTCGAGAATTGAAGGTGGTGATCGGGTGCTTTAGGATGGACGGTGAATGGTATGGCCATTACACTACTAAAAAAATGACATATTATGACATTTGTTTTTTATCTATCTTGACGGCTTTGTTAAAAACCATCAAGATAGGTGTTTTAGTAATATTTTTATGATAGCTATTGCAATATTATATCGTGTATGACACAAGCGTTAAGAAAATTATAATAATTTTAGGACGGCTATTGTAACATTATGTCGTGTATGACACAAGCGTCAAGAAAATATAATAATTTTATGACGGCTATTGCAACACTATGTCGTGTATGACACAAGCGTCAAGAAAATATAATAATTTTATGACGGTTATTGCAACATTATGTCGTGTATGACACAAGCATCAAAAAGTATAATAATTTTATGACAGCTATTGTAACATTATGTCGTGTATGACACAAGCGTCAAGAAAATATGACGGTGTTTCCTAAAATAGTGAAATTAGCAATAGAATAAACCGTCAACCTTCTCACAATTTTTTGGGCACAAGGTTGGACCATTTTGGCTTTCAATTAAATCGTCAACAACTTAACAAAAAAAATATATAACAAAATCAAGTAACTCACTAATAAAAATTGAACCGTCAATACACTTCGGAGTTTCCTCACCCATCTTCTTAATTTTTCGGTCTTTTAATTTTTATTAGAGAAAAAAAAACAAAAGTGCGTTTTCTTCCTGGAAACCCAGGTCATCTTCTTCGTCCTCTCTAATTAGAACACACATTTGCACTTGCACCTCTCCATTTCCTTCTCTGAAATCGACATCTCAATCTGAATCTTTTATTTGCCTCTCATCCGCCATGGAGAAAAAAAGCCTCCTTTTCTTTTCGGATTCCGATTTTACTTGGTTATCTCATTTTAGAAACATGTATTTGACATAAAATTTGGAGAGAGAGAGAAAGAAAGAAAGGAGACACAGTCTTGAAACAAAACCCTTAAAAAAATGATGGTGGTCGTCAGAACCGCGACAACAGTGAAAGACGTATCTCCTCATGAGTTTGTCAAGGCTTACTCTGCTCATCTCAATTGCTCCAGCAAGATGGAGCTTCCTCATTGAATTGATATTGTGAAGACTGCTACTTTCAAGGAGCTTGCTCCGTATGACCCAGATTGGTACTATTTTAGAGCTGCTTCCATGGCTAGGAAGATTTACTTGAGGTAGGGTATTGGAGTGAGAGGATTCCGCAAGATCTATGGTGAGTGCAAGAGGAATGGAAGTTATCCACCACATTTCTGCAAGAGCAATGGTGCTATTGCTCGTAATATTCTTCACCAGCTAGAGGACATGAAAATTGTTGATGTTGATCCTAAGGGGTGAGTTTGTGATTCCCATATTTTTTAATTGGGTTATTTAGGGATTGATCATACTTATTTAGGGGTATTTAGGGATAGGTCCTAAAATTATCGATTATTAGGCTTTAGTCCTACTTCTATCGATTGACCTTGAGTCATCTCAGTTGACCGTGGTCAACCCATTTTATAATAATATAATTTTCATTTTTTATAAAAATAGCCAAACTACCCTTGAGCGGGCTTGACTAGACTATCTCTAAAATGGAAAGCCCATGAGTTTTATTCCAAACTACAACATCTCCATCGTAAATAAATTCTTCAACAACAAACTTCTCTATAGATTTCTTTTGTGATAACTAGAAGTCAGATGTAAGAAAATTCCCATCCAGTGATACCTTCTCACCCAATTTAAATGGAGGCAGACCTTTGTAAGGGCACGAGCCATAATGGAATGCATCACCTAGACCACAACTACCACATGAGGACCGAGGATTCTCAATCTGGTCTATAGTGAGTCCCAACTTCTCCACTTTCTCCACTTTCTCCACTGCCTCAGCACGTCCACAACTACAATTTTTGCATGTTTTCCTTGTGCTTCCAACTTCACAATCATCAACTGGTAGCAATTGTGGTTTCTTCAAGTCTTCTTCCATTAAAAGACTTTCTTCATCAATCAGATCCAAATCATCATCAATCTGTCCTTTGGGCAGACTCTTTGTAGACTTTTTTTATGGTAAAGGAGGAACCCATCTTCCACGAAGGCTTATTGGCCCTAACTGTGAAGGAGTTGAGATTTTCCAATGGTACTTTTGCATCTAGAAATCCCGCCAGCAATAACCTACGCTTAAGAGAGGAAACTATCTCATCTTTGTACACTGCGACAGACTAAGACTTTTGAAAGGTAACTGCACCACTAGGCTTTAACACTTTTAAACATCTCTTCGAGTAACTCATGACCCGGGAAGCTCGTGTGTCGTCAAGACAAAGACAACAACATCCATTGAGAAAGATGTAATTGGCAACTGTTTTAAAGATAAAGCTTGTGTGATAATTAAGGGACCATTCTGTTCAATTCCTTTAACCCCATGCTTTTCAATTTCATTCAAAACTGCACTGACAGGCATGACCACATTGTCTTTAAGTGCTAGAACACTTTTGTTCATCTCAGCAGTATCCTAAGAAATATATCCCATTTAGTTTTGATCGAAATTTTTCCAAGATTTGACTTTGGGTTTTTTTTTTTTGGTGTCAAAAATGAGGATTTGATGAAGCAGTTTTTGCGAGTCATGAATGCGTTTGAGTGTTGGGATTAAAGTGAAATTTGGAATAAAACTCATGGGCTTTCCATTTTAGAGATAGTCTGGTCAAGCCCACTCAAGGGTAGTTTGGCCATTTTTATAAAAAATGAAAATTATATTATTATAAAATAGGTTGACCACGGTCAACTGATATGACTCGAGGTCAATTGATAGAAGTAGGACTAAAGCCTAATAATCGATAATTTTAGGACCTATCCCTAAATAACCCTTTTTAATTTTAATACTGTTGAAATAGCTTATATGCTGCACAAATTGTACATGATATATGCCTAACTGTTACAAATTATGGAATACACAAACTGCTCCCTCTGCTGAAATTAGTTTTGCATTTCTTACATTGTTTAGTAGAATGGTGGTAACATAGATGTATGGTCTTCAAGTATATAACTAAGGTTTAATGTGTTCATAAGTTTGAATTCTTCTTTATTCTTGCATGGTTTTGCTTTTCTGGAAAGAAGGTAAGAACCGTGGAAGGAAAGGTCTGGATGCAAAATGGGAAGAGCTTTGTAGCTCTGAAATACCTGTAGGTTCTCTCCAGGGTGCCCATCTTTCCAGTACTTGACATAAATCTCATGAATTTATTCTGAAAGTTGGCTTCATAGTATGGGTTTTGTGCTTTGGGTTGATGATTAGGGAGGAAGATTCAGCTACTGAAGCTTGTCTCTCTTTCCACCACCGCCCATCAAATCTTTCACAAATCTGCCTCCAATTGCCATTACATGTTTATCTTCCCTTCTTGATTGGAGTTTTTCTTGAGATGTCCTTCCTATAGAGTCCCTATATATAGGGGAGGGATTAGTGTTTAAATCAGATTGGTACTGATTAGTATATAAATGGGATTACTAGAAGTTTCGGTGATTTGCCAACGTAAGGCTAGCTTAGAGAACTTAATTACCCCCTATTTGATATGTCTTGTGAAAAGATTAAAAGACTTATGAAAAGGAAAGAATGTTGAAACACTAGATGCTAAGTCTTTATTGTTGTCTGTGTCTTGGTGATGGTTAAGCCTGAACTCCACCTTTGGCCATGAAATGTTGAATTGGCTTCGGTCCAGGGCTTAGCTTCGACCATTTATAGGACTGAGATATCTATGATGACAAATGACAGAAAAAGCTTTTCATGTATGGGTTTGACACGTATTCAATAGCATACATGAAAACATTAAGTAAAATAATTTCGTGTTCTCATTATCTAATTGTAGATGTTGAATTTCTTATTTTGCAACAGTGGAAGGGTAATCACATCTACTGGTCGGCGGGATCTTGATTAGGTTGTTGGACGTATAGTAGTTCCTGCTGCTGCTCCATGATTGGAATCTCTCTTGCTTCTACATTTTATCCTTTGTGCAAGGTTTTGTAGGTCCATTTTAGTTGAAGACAATATAATGTCAAAATCTTTCTTGTCTTTTCCATATTTGGTATTTTGGATAATGAGCATGTTTGTTGGCCTTGGTTTTACTTAATTAATGTAGTTTCAAAAAAAAATTTGCATTCTTGTTTAAGAATTAAATCCCAGCATATGGTAGGTATACTATTCAAATAGTTCCCTATTAATGAGTGTTTGTAGTATTTTATTTGTCCTTTTGGTTACTTTGATTGTTGTGAATGTAATATACAAATATGTGTATCGTGTGAAGCTTAGCCTTAGCCATGTTTCAGCCTGAGAACAGCTCAAGACATGCATGGTAAGTATGTGCTGGTATATGTTTCTTATCTTGCATTGCATGTTGTTAGAACTTTGTGGATTTTCTCATTAAAGATTGGAGATAGATGTCAAATACAAGAAAAGGAAAGATGGTTTGGGTGGTATATTAGTCTTAATTATATTACAATAAGTTTCCGATTATTGTCATTCATATATATATTATTGTTTATCTTGATTAGCTACCCTGGACTAGGAGTTGGTTTTCCTTGCATGGTGCTAATAGCTTCTGAATTAAAAAAAATTGTTCTTTTTCTTCAGGTGTTCCATTTAAAGGGCATACATGTGGATTTACAAACTTAAGTTGGAGTTATTGTAAGTAGCACCCTTCTTGCATGTGAAAGGAACCTAGCTCTCTTCATCTGGTGATCATGGAAGTTGTTGCTTACAATAGCAAATTTTTCTTTGGCATACATAGTAAGGTATTAGAAATCCTTAACACCTAGTCTTGTTGCTGTTAGTGGTTGGCCTTTCAATAATTTATTGTTTTCACTTTATGGAATTTTTCTTTCACAAAAATTATTAAATTGTGTTGTTTGTGCTTTGGTTTTTATAGGTTTTAAATGAATGAGTGCAAGACTTATACCACAGAAGGTAAAAGTTATTGAAATTATTTTCATCTCTTTAGTTAAAGGAAAAAATTGTACGAGTTAGTTTTCTGAGTATAAAGGTTCTTGGCTTCTACCCAGTAAGTTTTTACACTCTAAGTAACCCAGGAACAACTAGCCTTCCATGAGATGATCATTGTAGTCATAGCTCAAATAATATTCTTAAACATTTTGTCTTGTTGTAAACAATTCGAAATCTAATTGGCTGAGGTTGTCACTTTGTGGAAGTTTCTGACCAACACTTGTATCTATTTGAATCTGTCTAATCCATAGATGAATTGAGAAATCTGCCTATTAGCTAAAGGTTTATTTGTGTACTTGTGGTAGATATACGAATTAGATATATCCTATAGTGGTGTACGTTATTTGGGGCATAACCAACATGAATCTCTATCATAGTTGATAGTATATCTTTCGTTTAGTAATTATTGACTTATTATGCTAACACATTGTTTGTGTATTTTTTTTAATACGTAGTGTAAAAGCTAGTCGTTATATTATTATATTTTTAGTTTACTTATTAAACAAACTAACACATTCTTCTTCATATTGTTTTTTAGGTTAAAAGTCAGATAACATGGTAACTCAATTAAGTTTGTTTGAGATGGATCGGTTGATTAGCAATTTGTTGGATGAGTTATGTAAATTGTATTGTTGCTGGATTATATATGAGACTTGATTTTGAATTAAGTGTTTGAGTTATTTAATTTTTTTCTTCGTGAATAAATCATGTAATATGAACAAGTTCTTGGAATGATTTTTTTCGTAATGGACTTGAGTTGTCATGGTGCATGAATGCATTGGTTTACAGGAATTTTCAGATTTACAGGAAAAAAAAAAGAAGTTATGACGGTTTCCAAAGAACTGTCGTGTTACATAACAATTCTTGACAATTTTTAGTGTTAATTTCTTGACGCTTTTGTTTCTCAGGATGACACTTAAATAAAAACAGTCATAAACGATGGTTTAGTTCTTGATGCTTTTTCTACTAAACTATGACGGTTAAGTAAAACATGTCATGCAAAAGGATCCTGTTATGACATTTATAAATGAATTTTTGTCATATTAAGTTCGAGCTTTTATGTCAGCTTCTCCAAAACTGTCATCAAATTTATGACGCTTTAGGTTAACTTTTATGACGGGCTCTATAATGACGGTTGTTTTTTAAATGAAAAAAATGTCATTAAACCTGTTTCATGTCGGCTAAAAGCCGTCATCACAAGTTTTTTTTTTAGTAGTGTAGTTGGTTATGTGGGCTTTGGTCTTGAACATGGTCTGGCTTGTAATTCTTGGGCCTGAACTTAACTTTGGCCCATAAACTAACAAATACAATCCACGCCTTGGCTCATGATAAATCTTTAAAGTAAGGTTAACCCATATCCATACCCCAATGCGAACAGAGTAATACTACACTGACACAGGAAAATTGACACAGTCAAAACACAGTGACGTGGCATGTTGCAATATGAATGTTGCAGTAGTGAAAATAAGAGCCAAATATCTCTTTTCTCTCACTTAAAACACTTTTTCTTTTTCCATTATCATCTTTCCATTCTTATTTTGCCATTCTCATCTTTTCTTCATAGCTAACCATCCATTTCATTTATTTTGCATAGTGCAACATTGATGTTGCAGTGGTTTTCATGGTATAACATTGATATTGAAATGATATTTTTCGGTGCAACATTGACGTTGTAGTGATTTTCATGGTGCAACATTGATATTGTAGTGGTACTTCTCGATGCAACATTGATGTTGCAGTGGTACTTCTCGATGCAACATTGATGTTGTAGTGCCACGTCACTGTGTCGGTCAACTGTGTCAAATTATCTACGTTAGTGTAGAATTATTGATGCGAACAACATATATATTCTGCCTCTCCAATTAACTAGATCAACGTACACACACTGATATCTTCGAATCTCGACAGTTTCGACACTTTTAATCAAGTTAACTCCGATCCTGCAAAATCACTAAAAACACACTAACTAAATCAAACATTTGAGAGTAGTAGAGACATAAGGTCATGAGTAATTCAAACCCATAGGGACACAATTTCATTCAAGTTTCTAACAAAAACTAGGTAGAATTTTTTTTCCGACTAGCAAAGTTGGTAAAACAGGTGATGATAACAGAGGTCTGGGGCTCAAACTCCGCCAGCATCAAAGAGTTATTGATCTAATTTAAAACAGGCTTAAAAAAAAAAAAAAAAAAAAAAAACAACAACAACAACAACAACAACAACTAGGTAGAAAGTGGTAAGGAACTCACTCCCTGATGTAAAAAAACTGGCTTGTATATTTATTTATTTTGCCATGCTATTATTGGATTTGAATGTTGAACTCTTAAGTGCATACATTGGTATTGTCGTAATGTAAACAAATAGATACAACTCGATGAAGAGAAACTATGACTAGGAATGTTTTGTCAAAAAAAGAAGAGAGTAGTGTGGGATAAAATAACTTGAACTGTTAAGCCAAAGTGTCCAAAGTATTTCATAGATCGAAAAGACATGGAGGTATCAATTTAGGCTACTAGCTAACTTTGCGTTTAAGTTTCTATATGGTCGAGAATTTCATTCTCACAAGGTTCCACCTCATTTCTAATTTGATGTCCTTTTTGTGGCCATAGGCATCGTAGGACCACACGCTCAATTCAAAATAAGAAAAAAAAAAGTAAGAGTTTGGCTCAAGCTATTAAATGGAACGATTAGCCTCAAAAGTATAAGAATGGAAATTAGTATTCAGTGGCATGGATTCTAAGTGAATAAATAATTAAATATCCAAAGCATGAACATGAAACAGAAATGGAAGAAAAGGGGTTGATGAAGAATTGTTGGTTGCCCACTCTGCAAACTCTTCTTTCTATGGCTTGGTATTTCGGTTTAGAAATGCCGTATACATCATATCTCAGCAATATGTAAAAAAATCAAAGTAACCAGTACAGTACCAATGTTTCCCATACTTTCATTTCGACTTACTTAAAAAATATTTCGTTTGAATTTACAACATCAACAATCATCTGTCTGACATGAAACCCGAACGACCAGAGGGCCAAGGAGGGCCAAGGATGCAAACTTGGTGGTTGTACAGGATCAGCAAATATGCCAGATTCATCAACTAACGAAGAAGCTGAATCATGTAAGCCAGACCCACTTAGATACTCGTGTATAATCAAAAAGATCCCTAAATCAAAGAAAATAGAGTAAGATCGAGAAAAGTCCATAATAAAAGTTAGTCAGGCAATGTTAAAGATCTACTTGTTTTGGTAACTAATTTGGGTGGAGTCTGCTACTGCTTCTCTCTTAAGCACACTCAAGTCTGTGTTCTGAAGGTCGCTTAAGTATAAGGAACCCTTTATTGTCTATAGAAATAAGAACAGAGAAATGTGAGCCTTAAACTTTTTATGATTTGGAAAACTCTGTACACATTAATACTCACCGCAATTAACTCTAACACGACTTCAGAGAGTTCGTGTTGCCACTGTAAAGGATGTTTTTGGTAATCCTTACAAATACAGGTTTAATGAGGAGATTGGGATGATTAGATAGGATTGACCGAGTTTGTATGGACAAACTGCCTACGTATCAAGTTCTCTCTGCTGGGGGGAGACTTGAATCAGGTCAGACGTAGTTCCTCATCCTCTTTATATAGGCAAGGAGCCCATTCCCATTGCTCTTCTCTTTCAGGTCAGATCCAGATCTTCAGATCACTTATGAGCCATGAAGGCGAGTTATGAAGAATCTATGATCTGCATGCTTGAAGTCACGGTCTTCATGGTTGTAATAAATGCTTATGTTACGAGCCGTTGTGGAGCGAGAGGAATGGGTGCTGTGGAGGTCGCTTCTTGGTGAGATTGTCTACTCGGCTCGAGTCACTTGGAAACGAGCTTGTAGGTCAAGTATAAAAGATCGGTTGGTGGTGACATCACTCTGGGCGCGAGCTGAATATGTTGCTTGTCTGAGTTGAGTCGCTATGAAGCGAGCTCTGAGGACGAGGATACGAGGTTGGTTGTTAGTTCTGTATAAGCTGGATACGTGTGTGATATTCATTGGATGTGAATATTACTCTCTCACACAGCCCCATCTCAGTAGGTCGTTTAGTACATCTTAACGATCTGCTGAGAGAGAACGTTTACACATGTGTAGCATGTGTACGGAATAATAACCGCCTCGATTCGAGGAATTATGAAATACGACGGTTTCAGAAGATGTGTCGTCTGGGGTTTAGGGGATAATGATTGTTTCTCTTATTTTTTGAAAAACGAACCAGTGGCTTGCTGCATACTCGTTAGGAGAGTTTGAGGGTTTCTCACTTTGCTTCCAACTTAAAAACGAGAGGGTCAGGTTAGTCTTCTTCCTTCTGCCATTGTTGCTTGCTTTTCTTTTTCTTTGTCATTGCTATCTCTGTTTGGTTTTAAGGTCGTCTTCAATTGTAATTGTTGTTGGTATTCTAACATCTCTAAAGATATGTCTGATTCGGATGACACTCGGAACGAGTAGATTCGAGAAGTGTCTTTGGTTATGCCGAGGTAGAGGAGGATATGGCGGAGTCAATAGGGTTTGAGGATGTAGAGGAGGATGTTAAATCTGACTCTATTGTTGCTATAGCTAGCAATTCGAATAGTGGGACTGCATTGTCCTCTAGTGGTTTGCCACCCAAGATAGTAGATAAGTGAGCTTTAGAAACCTTTTCAGATTTAAGGGAGGCGTACAATATAAAGGTTAGCAATCTGGAAATACACGAACTGGGAGATGATGCGGACGTTTTTAGTAACACGTTCTCACCGCTAGGTTATGGGGTCCTTGTATGTGAGGGGCAGTTGAGAGATGGAATGAGGATACCGTTCTCAAAGCTTACCTGTGAATTTTTGTGAAAAAGCGCTTTGCCAGTTCTTTGGTAATACCTGGCGCTTGCTTAGTGTTTTTGACTTGTTGAATGAGAGTGGTGAGTACCACATTGGTGTTGCAGATATTGTTGAGCACTTTGCGGTGAAAAGATCTAGAACTAACAATTTTAGCTTACAGACTTTGACTGGGAAGTCAAGCCTTCTGGATGGTTTAAGCAACAAGCCTTGGGAGAGAAGGCCGTTGTTGTTATTTGGAAATTTTTGTGCTAGTGGGTTTGGTTTACACACTAGGATTTGCAATTTTGCTGGTATGTACCAGTGTATTGTCTGTTGCATTGATGTCTTGATTGGTGGCTTTGATTTTGATATATTTATGTATTATTTTGCAAAGGTCACTGTCAGAGAGCGAACTTTGTGTTGTGTGATTGAGAAGTTTGCTAGGCTGAGCCGGGATGTGAAGCAAGAGAAACTTCCTGAGGTAGCGAACTACTTCATAGAAAGGTGACGTCGTGAGGTTAGGTTGAAAATGCGTAGCCAGAAAAAGAGGGCACATGGACGAGCTGCTCGAGAGCCTTCAACTGAGCTATTAATGGACAGGGAAAATAGTGGTATTATGACTAGGGAGGAGAGAAATCATGTTGGGCAAGGGCGAACTGCAGGAGGTAGGTCGGATAGGCGACCTGAAGGGGGAAAGGGGACGAGTCATGAGACTACTTCTGTTGTAGTGGAAGACATCTCTTTTACTCCTCGTGAGCGGAGTAAATCGCTGAAGCGGAAGGCTGATGCTCCCGACTTGAGGGTTGTTAAGGTCGTGAGAGCGACTGAGATTGTGCTCGGAGGCAGCTCTGGTGGTGCGAGCTGTGAGTGGAGTGGTGGAAAGACCACTTGTAGTTCGAGGGTGAGGCCCCCGGTCAATTTCAATATTCTAGGTAGTAGTGGTACTGAAATTGTTCCAACTCCTCCTGCTGGTAGGGTGAGACAGAAAGGGGTTGCCAAGGATAGTGGGAAGGGTTCTTCTGGTAAGGGTAAGGACGTTCTAGATTGCAATCTGGAGTATGTTAATGAGAGGTCGGGGCATAAACAATTTGTGAAGAGCTCAGACATTAGCTAGCTGTCTGCACCTATAGTAGCTTGTTTACTGGAAGGGATAACTCTCGATGGAGATAGAAAGGATCTTGATTCTAGAACAAAACCTGAGAGCTATGGACCTGGCGCACTATTTGGTAAGCAATGGATTTGTCACTATTGGGTTTATTTGTCATCTTTTCATCCATTTGTGTTTTATTGTGCACTTGTGTGATGTTGTGATCTTCTTTTGGTGCAGCTGATAGCTGGTTATCAAAACTTAAAGACGGCAGCTCAAATAGCTGAAATGGAGAAGGGTGAGCTCGAGGGAGGAGCTAGTGGCTGTTCGCCAGGTTCAAAGAGTCTATGATGAAAGAGTTGGACGCTGTGAAGGCACAGCTTGTCACTGGGACTCTAGAGAAAACAGTAGCTGTTAATATGGTGAGCAACCTGGAGGGGAAACTGGGCATGACTAACGACTTTGCCCAGAAGCGCAAAGGGGTGACGCTGCAGGCAAAAAGGGAGTATAATGATATGTGCCTTAAGTTAGAAGAGCTGGAGCAGAAGTATGAGTAGCTCAAAGAAGAGCATGAACGTGGGGCTTTAGGTGAACGAGAGAACGTCTCACCCGAAGATGCAAGTAATGCTCTTAATGTAGTGCCCTTGCCTCTGCCCCTGTTGATTCGCTTCCTATTATTGGTGAGCTGGAACTGAACCTTGCCATCCCTCCTTCTATGACCACCATGGAACCTGACTCGAGTCTTGTGATGGATCCTCTACTAGTTGATTGCTTTTGCTTTGAGAGATGTGAGGTTTTTGCTTGTCTTCTGATTGATTGTAGAGATACAATAGAGCTGGTTTCCTGGGCTTGCCTGGGCAGTTTGTGTAATACTAATTTAATAGTATTTAGAGGATCATGAATCATAGATTATTTCACATTGTATAAATAATGTAAATAATAAAACAATAAAATTGTACCTTGATCCATTGTAAGAGTGATGCGTTGAATCCGATAGCCAAACACCGTTTCTCTTCCAAACCTTTATATTCTTTATTGTGTTAATTGTTGTTAGTGTGAAAAATGGGGTTTCTACACTATTATATAAAGGATGGAGAGAGGACGGTGGTTACACTCTTAATCTTCCAAGTCTTTTTATCTCCCTTTCCCATAAAAGGTGAAATAGAAAATGTAACCTTCTTCTCTTAATTAGCCAATGTAATTAAGGCATGAGTAAATAGGATATTTACTTAGAAGTAACCCACACATCAATTTAGAAACCAAAAGTCTATAAAGTTTTGACTTATTGACCACTTTATGGAGGATATGATATAGTGGCATTTGGACTATTATATCATATCTTGCATTCTCCCACTTGGTCTATATGACAAAACTAAACAGTGATTTTATTTACAAAACATTTTGTAAAACGACTCGTGCAGGTTGGCAATAAAACAACATAATTGCGATCGCATTTTTGAAAATATATCCAATACATGCCTTTACATAATTTGGTTATTATAATGTCATAATCAAAACAACTTACATACGTGAGTCATGGCGGTAGTGTGTCATTGAAACGGCACAGTCCCTTCCATGTACCACAACATGAGTAACTTGAATGACATGAACCATAAGTGAGAAGTGTAGGCAAATAATAATGCCTAAATTATGTCCATCCTGAAATCCATTCATAAATGTACATACATATAATGGAAATAGGAAATAACATAAACAAATTACATGAGATCTCAAAATGTCTATTGTAATGAGAGGTAACTTAATTCATTCAATCCAAATAACCGAAACATAGTCAAGCTTGACAACCAAGACCCATAGTGAGAACGTGTTCCTTAAATGTCTTTGGTGGGAGCCCTTTGGTTAATGGATCAGCAATCATAAGTTTGGTACTAATATGTTCAATAGACACTCGTTGTTTCCGTACTTCTTCCTTTACAGAAAGAAACTTCAACTCCATATGTTTAGCACCCTTAGAATATTTGTCATTCTTGGACAAGAAGACTGCTGCGGCATTATCACAGTAAAGTCTTAGTGGCCTAGAGATAGTGTCGATAACTCTAAGCCCTGTGATAAAATTTCGCAGCCATAAGCCATGAACTGTGGCCTCAAAGCAAGCTACAAACTCAGCTTCCATGGTGGATGCAGTAATGATAGATTGCTTTGCACTTTTCCATGAAATAGCCCTTCCAACCAACATAAACACATATCTAAATGTGGACTTTCGGCTATCAGGACAACCAGCAAAATCTGAATCTGAGTAACCAATCACCTCAAGATGATCAGTTTTCCTAAATGTGAGTATGTGATCTTTTGTTCCCTTCAAGTACCTTAGAACTTTCTTGGTGAGTTTCTAGTGTTCCATCCCTGGATTACTCTGGTATCTGCCCAGAACACCAACTACAAAGCTAATGTCTGGTCTGGTGCAGGTCTGTGCATACATTAGGCTTCCTACAGCTGAAGCATATGGAATTGCTTCCATTTGCTTACATTCCAATTCATTCTTTGGACACTGCATAAGGCAAAACCTATCCCCTTTTTGAATTGGAGATTCCCCAGCTAAACAATTTTCCATGAGGAATCTCTCAAGAACTTTGTTAATATATGCTTTCTGAGACAATCCTAACCATCCTTGTGAACGGTCTCGAAAAATTTCGATGCCAATCACATAGGTTGCCTCCCCCATATCTTTCATGTCAAAGTTCTTGGCGAGATACTTCTTGGTTTCATGTAATAAACCAAGATCACTACTGACAAGTAAGATATCATCAACATACAGAATCAGAAAAATAAACTTACTCCCACTGACCTTCAGGTATATACACTTATCAACAGTGTTTTCCTTAAACCCAAAGAAGGTAATGGTATTATGAAATTTAATATACCATTGTCTAGAAGCTTGTTTAAGTCCATATATTGATTTATTAAGCTTACAAACCAGATGTTCTTTTCCTTTTTCTGCAAAACCTTTAGGCTGATCCATGTAAAGTTCTTCATCTAAATTTCCATTCAGAAAAGCGGTCTTTACATCCATTTGGTGTAACTCCAAATCGAAATGGGCCACCAATGCCATGATGATTCTAAATGAGTCCTTCTTGGATATAGGTGAGAAAGTCTCTGTGTAATCAACACCTGCTTTCTGAGTGAAACCTTTGGCAACATATCTGGCTTAATGCTTATCGATATTGCCTTTACTATCATGCTTGATCTTAAAGATCCACTTTCCCGCGACTTTCTTGCATCCTTCAGGCAATTCAACAAGTTCCCATACTTCATTATGTTCCATTGATTTCATCTCATCCTTCATGGCGTCAATCCATTTAGAAGAATCAGTGCATTTAATGGCTTGTTCATACAAAACCGGTTCATTATCAGTCCCAATGTCATAATCATGTTCTTGTAAATATACCACGTAATCATCTGAAATTGCAGATCTCCGATCTCTATGAGATATTCGTAATGCAACTACTTGTGGTTCATTTATAACAGGTTCATTGGCGACATTTTCGTTATGGAGTGGTTGGTCGTTTATTTGTTGTTCACTGTCATTGTTATGATCAACAACATTAGGAACAACTTTTCTAGAAGCTAAAGGTAAAATTACTCGTACCATAGCTTCCTCATTTACCACATTTCCTAATTGTGTCCTATTGTTTTCAATAGTCACATAACATGGTAATTCACTCCCATTAATTTTACCATCCTTAAAGATTATGGCATTACCAATTTCCATGATTCTCGTACTTTGGTTAGGCAAGTAAAATCTATACCCTTTGGATTTCTCTGGGTAACCGATGAAGTAACTACTTACTGTCTTGAAATCCAATTTCCTTTCTTGTGGGTTATAAAGTCTAACTTCCGCTGGACATCCCCAAACATGCAGGTGACTTAAGCTAGGTTTCCTTCCTTTCCATAACTCAAAAGGAGATTTTGGAACTGACTTACTGGGAACCCTATTTAAAATGTACACAGCAGTCTTTAGAGCTTCAAGCCACAGTGAAACGGGTAAGCTAGAGTTACTTAACATACTCCTAACCATATCCATGTGTGTACGATTACGCCTTTCAGCAACACCATTCTGCTGAGGCATTCCTGGCATTATATATTGATCACATATGCCACGTTTTTCTAGAAATTTAGCAAATGGACCAGGGTGTTATGCTGACTCATCATAGAGACCATAGTACTCACCACCTCTATCAGACCTTATGATTTTCACCTTTCTATCTAATTATCTTTCGACCTCAGCAACATACACCTCAAGGGCATCCACTGACTGAGATTTTTCATGCAACAAATAGATATATCCATAACATGAAAAGTCGTCAATAAAAGTGATAAAATACTTTTCCCCACTAAGTTATGGAGTGGTGAATGGTCCACAAATGTCAGTGTGAATGATCTCAAGGAGACTTGAGCTTCTTGTGGCACCTTTCTTAGTGTGTTTGGTTTGTTGACCCTTAATACAATCCACACACACTCCAAGATCAGTAAAATCTAGGTTCTCAAGAATCCCATCTCTTACTAATCTCTGAATTCTTTCTTTGGATATATGCCCCAATCTTTTATGCCACAAGAAGGAGGACATGTCAGTCATACGACTACGTTTAGTTCCAACTTTAGGATGCAGAATCATAAGGGTCTCGGCAAAGTGGTTATTAAGTTTCATCCTATATAAACCATCACATAATATTCCAGAACCAACTAGATATGAATTCTTAAATAAACTAAAGCGCAGCATTTGTTACCAAATGAGCAAGAATAACCATCAGCATCAAGTCTAGATAATGAAATAAGGTTTCTGGAAATAGATGGAACATATAAAGTATGAAATAAGTCCAAATGAAAACCACTATCTAAGATAAGTCTAAAGGTCCCAACAGTTTCAACAGGAGCTTTGACTCGATTCCCCATCATAATGAATTGCTCATTTGGGTTTGTGATTTGGGTCGTAATGAATCCCTGTATCGAATTAGAAACATGGACAGTAGCACTAGAGTCAACCCACCAAGTATTAGATGGAACTTCAGTAAGGTTTGATTCGAAACATACAAAAGAAGACATACCTACTTTTTCGAACCATTCCCTTCTTTTCTGACAATCTTTTTGAATGTGTCCTTCCTTCTTACAGAATTTGCACTTATTGTCATATTCCTTCTTTTGAACATGAGGAGCATGAGCAGGTTTATCCTTGTGAGGTGCCTTTTTCTTGCCATATTGAGGCTCTCTTCCTTTATGTCCTGATAATGAGGCTTGAGTCATGAGATGAACACTTTGCAATCCTTGTTGCTTAAGCCTTGTCTCCTCTTGAATAACCATACTAGTCAGTTCATTCACATTCCATTTCTCCTTAATGGTGTTATAATGGATCTGGAATGGTTCATACTGAGAAGGCAAGGTATTCATAATAAACTAAACAAGGAAAGACTCTTCAACGTTCAACCCTAAGGTTCTCAGTTTTGCAGTTAGGTTCGTCATTTCCAGGATGCGATTATACATCCCACTACACCATAACAGGACATTAGTAACGGATGCACATCCGTTACAAAAAATATTAGTAACGGTTATCTTGCGTTTACACAAATGCGTGACAAATGAACAGTAACGGATATTAGTAACGAATAGTATCCGTTAGGAATTTTACTAACGATTCATAAGTGTTACTAAAATTAATTTCAATAACACATATCAACCGTTACAATTAATTAGTAACGGTTATTAATTTAGGTAAGGATTTGTTCCCAACACATAGAAGGGTTGGTAATTACCCCTTTCCAACGTTTGCTTTTCCGTTACTACAACTGTTTGGTTAAAATATTTCTAACGGTTTTGTATCCATTACTAATACTTTTTCGTTTTTTTTTTAAAAAGAAAATTGAATTTCCTGGCCCTTTTTTTGTCAGCCCACCTAGAATGCTACAACACAATCTTTTACAAGCACCACATGCAACCTTTTCACTCTACAATATATTAAAAAAAATCTTCTATTCATCCATAAAACTAACAATCTTTACCATACATATATACGATTTCGAATTAACATAGCCCAATCACAAATACAACATATGCAAAAGAAGACTATAAAATAGAGCTCCCATATATATACCACCATCTGCTACATCATCACAAGACATTTCGTACCACAGTAAGAGTGTCGATGTGTTGAATGCCATTATGGTAAGCTGCAACATGAATAATAAAAAAATCAGTAGGCGATCAACGGTATTGGGCAAGATTTTCTCAATCGGAAACATGAAACTCACTTATGTCAATTTGAAGATGTACACAAAATTGTTCCTCTTCATCCTCAATATTCTCTTTGCGATGCAAGCTTTTAAGAGTTCCTTCCTTCTTGTTAACCCCAAACTTCTTCATTGTCAAAGTTGCATGATGGCTCTTGCTCTTGTCATCTTTTACGCACCTAATCTGTTTCGATCTTTCTTTGAGGTCACCTAGCTATCATACAAACGAAAGTTCAATCTCAACCCCAGTCTTTCTAAAAAGACTCACATGGGATAATAGCAAATGGAAAATAAAGAAAAAGTAGGGTAGTTTTCTGAATGAAACTTACTTTTGCAAAAAAGTCAACAACTCCTTTTCTCGGGGGGACATTGGAAGCCCATCAATCCAAAGAATTCAAGTACATTCTCACGTGGACCCTAGTACACAATCTGACCATCCGAGATTAGAATAATCTCATTAAAAAGGTCACAAGTCTCTAGAGCTGGTTGAAGGAGCGAGATGACGGCAAATCCTTGGAGAATATGGATGGTTTGCCTCAAAGCATTCACTATCCGAAAGTTGTTGATCTGTCCAAACCTGTAGATATTTCATCCATGAACAATGCCTTTGCTGTCCAAACCTATAGATATTTCACTCATGAACAATGCCTTTGCTGCTCCAGCAAGCATTTCCCCTATAAAACATTAGGCAATAGGGCTTAGAATAAATGGTTCAAAGGGAAGTCATATGAATGGAATTCTAACTACACATCAGACTATGTTCTACCTATCGTGACTCGCTTCATTTGTCCACCAGAGATACCTCTCAACATATCATTTTCCACCAAGGTATCAGCACATACATCCAATCCCAAAATCTGAAGTTTTCAATCATTTCATAAAACAAAACGCTATATCTTAATCTAGTACTTGTCAACATATTATTTATATTGTCAAGAATATAATTATTTATATTGTCAACATTTTAATCTAGGCTCATACGTACCAAATTAAATTCCTTACACAAGGCAGGCGGCGAAAATGCTAAGTACAAATCCATGCAATATTTTGTTTTATTTGTGGAAGGTAGTAGTTAGGTCTTACCCGAAAGTACCATTTGAAATGGGGACGAAAATCCCTCAAACACCGGTAACTTTTACCTAGCACTAGCAATGGAGGGAAGGCGAGAACCTAAAATTGATACATAACGATATACAATGCTTAGGATTCTTGTGTGCTCAATCTGGCTATGCAAATCATTTAGCCAAGCATATGTTGTTACCTACGGAAGGAAAGAGAAACAAACATAAGACAATGACGAAAGTAATATCTTGGATTTGACAATTCAATAGTCGGCCCAAATTCTATGCTTACTTTCGAAAGTATAATGCTTACGGTCATATATGAGGAAATAAGAAATAATAGTAATACATAAAGTCTAGAAGAATGGAAGTCCCAAAGATAGAAAGCTTCATCTATCAAGCGGTAAATGGTAGGCACCAAATCTGCTCCATTTACAAATGTAAATAAAGTGTTTGCCCGACTCGCCAGATCCCATGTCATACAAATGCAAGCAACTTGCTAAGTTAAAATCTAATCAGTTATGAAGATGGTTAGAAAGTTGTTTCCAACAAACAACTTTATAGAGAGTGAGCTTCGATCTAAATTAAATCTAGAACAGAGCAAACTTTTTTCTTGGTTTTGTTTTGTTTTGAAAGCTTTTGCAACCGGGACATGAAAAAAAAGCTAAAAAAAAGAAACAATAAAATAGTTATGCGGAACAATTATTACAAGTCAAACATATATTGCACAACGCATTACACATACCGGAGAAAATGCAACACATAGCCACCGAGAAATCCGTTGCTCCCTTAATGCATATGTTAGAAGTCTTTGCGCCTCCTCCGCCCTAGCTAATGAGTGTCCAACGATCTAAAAGAATCCATCAAAGAAATTGTCTGCATCAAAGTATACCTTTTCGAACAACTAAAAAATGAAAAGAACCTACAGCCAGAACTTTAAATTTTAAAACCTTAAGCTACTCTGGCGGGATAAAGTTTCATTAGAGTAGGAAATCCGAACAAGTTATATCCCAGCTGCCACCATCTGTACATCCCTTGCTTGGTACCGAAGCCTAGGGCAGTTAACAAACCAAGGAAAAAGATTATATCCGGGACTTGGTATATTTGGGATAATGGAAAAATTAAAAAGAGTTGGACATAAATATTGAGCGTTTGCAAAGATTTATTTATTCAGTTTGAACAACATGCTATCATGGGGTAACTAACAAGTAACAAGAGTCTTCCGGCAATCGTTATCTATATTTTAATAGATGGGAATTTCATTATGAAACTTTTCGATTTTAATAACAATATAAAAATCCCACCAACCCATGTTCTCCAATAACGGACCAACATAAAAGAGACACATGCACATCGTTTTACCCACAAATACCTATGTGACATGTTTATATATATTCCAAAGTCACCATGATAGTTACAAGATTCATCCGCAATCTTTGTATATTGCTAGAAGTACCATCAAGAATACAATGTATAGATTGAATACTATATATATCGGATGATAGCCATCTCCATGTATGCACTCTGTCTACGATCCTACACATTGAATAGTCAGACCTTGAAATATATACAAAGGAGTGATTTGCAAGAGTGCATGCAAAAAGTGTACAATAACATCCACACCACGCTTCAATTGAAAGATGACTGACATTCATGTGTAGTCATGTGTATTGAGGGTTGACAACCCATACCAAGCATCCCCAACAAACATAAATGCCAGGCCGATGGATGTGCAATATCTGTTGCATTCCAACTTCCCACCAAAAGAACTGTCAAGCATATACCACCATCAATGTCGAGTCACCAAATAGAGAGTCAGCAACCTGCCTATTCTCAAGGACTGACACTTATTAATGTGGAGGACTAAACTATTTCACCAATTTAAGACTTTTAGAGAGCATACTTTCCATAAGCAATCCCATTTCTATGTTAATCCAGTGCTACCACATACCAAGCAAATGAACCAAGCAAATGACACAAATAGAGGACTGAATTGTATTACCATAAATAGTACTTCAAAAAATTTAACAGAATCGGGTAAAAGCACTGACCTCACCACAATAAAAATTGATGAGTTAACCACACTCGGAAAACATAATTTGGCTACAGAAAAAATAAATAAATAAAAAAAATTGCAACATCAAATACAAACATGAGACTGGATACTTACACAGTATTTGAATATAAAAGAACTCTAAGTGACAAGGCAACAACATCAACTACCAAAACTAATCAACAGGAGACAAGGCAAGTTTGAACACTATCAACTACCCAAACTTGTAACAATATGAATAGCTTCTAACACATGTTTACAAGAGCATCACATGTTAATAAGATTGTGCCAATTTTAATAGTTACCTCACCCTTCCTTGATATCACACAATGATAGTCACCAGCATTTGCGACAACAACACGGTTGTTTGGAACAATTGCAATACAAGTTGTGCTTCTAGAAGTTGGCCCAGTGAAATCTGAGTGGGAACCTGCAAAGTTTATTAAAAAGCCTAGTAATTAAAGAACAAAGGTGTGGCAACCAAGAAATAAAAACCTCGCAGATCTCACTTCAACAAGTTTAATAGTTACCTCACCTTTCACTACCCCACATACAATCCCCCCCTGGAACTGCCATTGCCAATGCATGTGATAGACTCCACCAATTCATCAAAATATAGACACTAAATTACCATATGGCACATCTACACATTAGCAAAAAAAAAAAAAAAACTAGCATAACATTGATTCTACATTCAAAAAAAAAATGACAAGCATCACAGCCATAATACCACCATTACCTTGATATATTAACCACCGCCCAAACATGTTGTATACACATATATACTTTGTTTAGAAAGAGACGCGTCCAAGAGACCCCTCCTTCCTCCTTTGTTTGGGCTTGGAACCGGCAATGCAAAACTTTCTTCGTTTGCATTGGCAGAGTAAGATAGGGGTAAATATACTCACAACCCTTGTCAATGAAAATAACATTTTCTCAAGCACATGGATATTCATTCAATAATTTTATATTTCCTAGATAAACAAGATGAGAAATTAGGTATGCGGTAACAAAATTAAGTTTTAAATCATAAAAGAAGACAAGATAGAATTGGAAATTAACAACATGTAGAAGCCAATTTGAAGTAACTAAGTGGTAAACATGCCAATGAAACAATAAGCCTTGAACCATCGATCCAAATTGGTAAGTGATAGGCAACAAGGCAAATAAAACAACAAAGAAAGATGAGACTAAAAGCTAAAATCGAAGCTACAAGATGCATATGTCTGCAATCATGCTATACTATATATATTACTACTATCTATCCACTTTCAAGATCTGGACCAACTATTTAGTAAAGACCATAAACCCACCAAACGGTGCATACTAATACTACAAACAAAAATCATTTCAAACAAAGCAATCAACAAAGTTCTAACATAAAAGACTAATCTAACACAAATCGTGATATAACCATGAATGGCATAGCTTCTATTAATGATGACTAAGAAATAAAAATGCTGCTTATAGAAGGCCGACTATGTTCCAAACTTATTTAGTTACCAATTCCCAACCCATAGTTGCACCACGAGAAAATGGGAACTAATAGTAAGCCCCTCCATAGAAAGAAACAAATTTGTGAATCACTCCTCACATGGCCCATTCTCCTTTGTATAGTTGAATATAAAAAGTTGAGTATATGAAATGACCAGGTTAGCATAAACCATTTTACTATTAGCATAAACCAATTTTTGTTGAATCGGTTTGTATATGTGAGCGGGCACCCAAGTTTTACTTGTTGCAATGGTCTAATGGATCACTTCAAACCATAGTTGAAAAGAAAAGGCATTCTCAATTTTTTGTTGACAAGAATCGTCAAGTAAATCATGATTTTCTGACTTCAAACAACCATAAGCTGAAATGCCCATCCTAAGGGAGAAATATCAAAGCAACCAACGTTTTTCAGCACCAAAATAAAAGTAAGGCAACTACCTTTTATACAAATGCACCGAGGTTCACTATGAGCACCTCCTAGCTTACTTACCATTAACAGAGCCTCCTCATTTGTTTCCCCTTCTTAATTTAGCAAGAGTTAAATAAATAAACTATCTTGACAATGACACTTATAACTCTACCCATTACCCCTATAACTACCCTCTATAATATGCTTTCCGTTGCTTTTCGAAAACATTATTATTCGTACAAAACGGAATGAACACTTCACTCTCTGAAATACAATTGAAAAATACAAAAACATCATGAAAAGATATGAGAAAAGAGGATAGGATTCTAATAAAAACATTTACATATAAAAGAGTACCTTTGCAATTTCCATCCATCTCGGAGGCATTCAAGTTCATCTCGGAATCAACTTGACTATCTTACATCGGATGGGTATGCAACTTCGATTTGGGAGAGATATTAACGTTTTCCACAAAAGCCGGACCACCCAAATGCAACTTTAGTACAAAAAGTCAGATATCAAAAAAAAAACACTTATCAAAGTGAATAAACTAATGTCTTAAATTTTTCACTGCAATTCTACCACACTCCTTCACTTCTAACTTTACCAACAGTTTTGACATTGCAAAATTTAGAAATCGATTACAAAAGGGCATTCATTTAGTCATGGCTACTTGGGACAAGAAAAAAACTTTAGGTTTGAAACCTCTATCGATTGGGGGGCTTCAAGGTAGGCCATGAATTAACAAGAAAAGAAAAATCAAACCCTACAATTCCCACACATTAATATACCTCAACAAATTGCTATAAATCAACAAGAGATAAAATAGAGTTCAAACACTTTACATATTTCCATAAACAAAAAAGATAAATCAAGAAAGTTATTTTCCTTGCCCTATATAATCCTAAAGTTTGGAGTGACATAAAAATGGAAATTTGCATGAAAGGGGTAAAATCAAACTAACCTAAAAAAATAACCCAAACCTTAAAAACAAAAACAAAATTTTTTTTTTTAAAAAGGTCCTCATTTTAACTTTTACAAACAATATTATCAAAAACCAAAATCCCTAATTTATCAAAATCAAGCAATAAAACAATGTCAATCCGTAAATAGAACTCCGTGAAGAGGGGATAATTTGGAGATGTATAGAACCATGACTCAAAGAAATATATCTTATTAATCACGAATTGAAAAGGAGAAATCGAAGAAGACAACGAGGAAGAAATCGAGAGAGGAAGATGATTACTTACCGTGGCGTCCAAAGCCCTTTCCTTCTTTTTGCTTATGTTTTCTCTTAGATAAAGTCTTAAGGGCAGTTGACCTAACGAGCGCGAGCTGAAAATAATCCCGCTTAAATTTTCGCCTTTTTTTATTTAGTCCGATATTGCTATTTGTTTTGTTTTTTAACAGTGGTAACACTTACGTTTCCGTTAGTTAATAACTGATAGAGGTCACAAAATTATTCAACTAATTTACTAACGGTTACATGACTTAGTAACGGAATACTAACTGTCATTAATTTACTAACGGTTGAGTAAGTGTTACAAATGAAAAAATGCAATTGTTAGAAATTCCTTCATATGGTGTAGTGTCCCACGAACCCCATCATACTTCATAGTGGTCAGCTGGGCCAACAAAGTCCCCGCAAGGGATTTGTTAGCGGTTTTGAAACGCTCTTCCACATATTTTAGGAATTCTTTCACGTTTTCAGTCTTAGGAAGCGAAGATTTAATGTTTCCAACGATCATGGTTTACATAAATCCAAGACTAAGTCTGTTTGCCCTTTTCCAAGCATCATAAAAGGCCCTATCCTCTTCATTAGTTTCATTTGTGGGTTTAGCGGACTCTTCATGCTGGAGTGCCAAATCAATGTCCATAAAACCTAATTGGAATTGAATATGTTCATACCAGTCTGAAAAGTTTTACCCGTTAAGGATAGGCACAGACAAATCATGGGGTTGTAATGCATTGGGAACAATAGGTACTGCAACAAAAAAATAGATGCTCACTACATTAATTAAACTTATCACTTTGAATTTAACACAATTAATCCATAATTTCTGATGAACAAGGTAGTATTATGATATGACCTTTGGGTCTATATCACAATACACAAAAATATTCATTCATGTTATAAAAGCCATAAGTAATAGGACTAATTAATCATGTATGTCAAATTAGATAGGTATGTAACCTTTGGGTATCCAACTCCTATTCTAATTCATAATACACATTAATTATCCTATTTCAATTTCTTAAATTTTAGTAATAATTAACCTTTGGGCTAACTATCATATACTTGATAAAGAAATTGCAATGGTAATGCCATTTTTAATTCATGTGTTGGTATGCATAATTTTCCAAATATTTCGGCCACTTTGGCAGCGGGCAATATTCAAAAAATTATAAATACCAAGAAACGGTAAATGGCATTTAGCATAAATCATGCAACGGAAATAAATATCATATCATAAATAAATAAATAAACATAAAGCGAACAGTTAAGAAGCATGAGATTAGTCCGAAAAAATTATTCCAGAAAAATATTCAAAATTTGTACAAATATATATATTAATTGTTCATGCGTCAAAACCTCAATACTTAATGAGTCTGGTACGCTAATCCAGTGATATATACCATGGTAGGGGCTGTAATAGTCCAACACAAAATCTAACTGTCTTAAAACATTAGAGTGGGCCTGGTCAGTATCGTTATACACATAAACATGTCCGAAAAGGTATGGTACAATACACTATACACCACATAGTAAAATATAGTTGTTAACATGTCCGGCACATAATGTGTAACATTGTGACCAAAAAAATACAAACAAAAAATACGGTCCTGTGACCACACTTAGCTTTAATCCAAAAATAGTAGCATAGCATGTGTACTATTCATTAGAAACATGGCATCCTCAAACTTAACTTTTGTCAGTAACACAGAAATAGTAAGCCTTAAAGGTACACATGCATGTGAAGTGCAAACAAACGGATCTGTTGCATACAAATGATTTGACTAATATTATTTAGTTAAAATTTGGGTCTAGCTCCCACTAGAGTCCAGAGAGGATATCAAATACAAATATATATCTATATTAACAATAGAGAGCAGTATGGGGCCTGCAGGGCCCCATCCTACGGTCCAAATCTGTTCTCTCGACTTATGATGGGGCAGTATGTAGTGTTGTTAGGGCGTATGCAGTTTTACTAAAACAAGTGACAGTCCATCGGATCTTAATCTTCTCTCCTCAAACCTAAAACATCATTTTGTTATCCCCTTTCCTCTCCTCCGCCACTAAAAAGCTAGAGCCCTCTCTCGGCACTCTTCTCAGGTTCTATCGATCCTTATTTTGTTAGTAATTTTTTTCACATTAAACCTGGAGATCTCATTATCCCATCTCAAAAGTTAATGAATCTCATTAGTTTGTCTTGTTTTTTGTTCTCCCTCTGAAATCGTCGGATCTTAATTTTCTCTCCTCAAACCTAAACCATCATTTTGCTATCCCCATTTTCTCACCCCCGCCACTGCAAAGCTATAGCACTCTCTTCTCTTATAACTCAATCTCTTTGATTTTCCATTTCCCCCTTGATCTATTTAACCACTCAAACTCTCTGAAAGATCTATTTAATTACTTTGTGTTTTTTTTTGTTAGGTTATTATCTATTTCATGGAGATGGAGTATCTTTGTACTTTTTTGCATACATAACTCATATCTAATACTCATGTACTATATTGAACACTTTGGTTTCTAGAGTCGACACTAATGAAGCATATGTGTTGAGCTTGCTAGCGCTGTCTGTTGAAATGGTCAAATCTCAATTAATTTATTCAGTTTGTGTTCTGGTGGTTTAGGACATAATTCAATAATATTAGCAGGAAAAATTCTTGCATTTACATGGTTCGTGTCGATATACGAAGATATGCAATAGTGCTTGATTTGTAAATGGTGGTTCCCTTCCTATCTCTCTCTCTTTTTTCTATGTGTGTGTTTTTTTTTAAATTTATTTTCTTCGATTTTTTTTATTATATATGTTTTTTATCATACTGTTATTATTATGAACATTCAGGCACCTCTTCTTGTTTGGGTGATGTTCGGAACATTAAAAAGAGAACCTTCAGATACTTCACATAAGGAGGTCATAGTTCTTAACCAAGGTAAGTAGTGGTATATGGTTTTGATTTAATTTTTGTCACATTTTCTTAGTTCTTTTAGATGTGAAGCAGATTCACCTGGTGTTCATGCAAAGCAGAAGAAGAAAAAATGGAAGGTGGGTGTGATTGTGAGGTACAAAAGAAACAATCCACCGCATCCACCATTACTGTATAGATCTAATGCTTTCTTATACTTTAGAGTTTATATCAGAGTTGCTTGGGTTTGAGCTGTACTTTATGGTTTGTGTCCTTTTCAACTGTGGTGAGGCCCTTGCCATTCTGTTATTACCTTACTTCTCTCAAGGGTGACCATGTTATGACATTTAGGGAGCTGATGTTTTTGGTGATTTTTGCAGATTGGAGCAAAGGTTAGCAAAGGAGGAGGTAAATAAGGTCAGGCCAATCTTGACAGAAGGCTCCAGTTACATATAGACATATAGTCCATATTTGAAGGTGGGTGTGATTGTGAGGTACAAAAGAAACAATCCACCGCATCCACCATTACTGTATAGATCTAATGCTTTCTTATACTTTAGAGTTTATATTAGAGTTGCTTGGGTTTGAGCTATACTTTATGGTTTGTGTCCTTTTCAACTGTGGTGAGGTCCTTGCCATTCTGTTATTACCTTACTTCTCTCAAGGGTGACCATGTTATGACATTTAGGGTGCTGATGTTGTTGGTGATTTTTGCAGATTGGAGCCAAGGTTAGCAAAGGAGGAGGTAAATAAGGTCAGGCCAATCTTGACAGAAGGCTCCAGTTACATATAGACATATAGTCCATATTTGAAGGTGGGTGTGATTGTGAGGTACAAAAGAAACAATCCACCGCATCCACCATTACTGTATAGATCTAATGCTTTCTTATACTTTAGAGTTTATATTAGAGTTGCTTGGGTTTGAGCTGTACTTTATGGTTTGTGTCCTTTTCAACTGTGGTGAGGTCCTTGCCATTCTGTTATTACCTTACTTCTCTCAAGGGTGACCATGTTATGACATTTAGGGTGATGATGTTGTTGGTGATTTTTGCAGATTGGAGCAAAGGTTAGCAAAGGAGGAGGTAAATAAGGTCAGGCCAATCTTGACAGAAGGCTCCAGTTACATATAGACATATAGTCCATATTTTTTTTATATAAAAACTATCTTGCACTTATTTGGTGCAAATACATTGGTCAATGCGTTTCACAAATGGATTCATAAGCTCAAAATGGTTAGAGCACTCATTATTGAGAGGTTGATGGTTCAAATCCATCTGGATCCAATTAAGACATGTTTTGTTGTTGTCAAGGTTAGTAGACACGCACAAAAAAGGGGGTTTGCGCTGCGGTTTTGGTAACTCTTCATCACTCTTTATTCCCTCCCAACTATTTTGTTGTTTGCTTATTAGACAGTCTGGGTTGATAGAATTTTCTCTTCTTCTTTTTCTTCTTCGGGACTGACAAGAGGAAATAGGAGTGATGTATGCAAGCAAGGTTACTTTTCTTCGTTAGATTATGCGAATTCATTTCTGTAAGTTTTTACTTGATTTTGTGACTTCTATCTTTGTCTTGGGATTTATACACTGTAAAGCTTGAGTGGGCTGGTCTCACATCTTTGTAGTCAATGCTTGAACACTTTCTCAATCCAATCCATATTGTGCGTATACGATGTTGACAAGATACAAATAAAATATTAATGAATGGTTTTACAAGCTTGTTGATGGAAGGAAAGTAAAATATGTGTCAATAATGTATTTTTTTAGAAAAGTATCAAGTTTGGCTCAAAGTACTAGAAGAGGAGTGAGAATGCATCAGTATTCAGTAAGTTATATATGCTCTATTTTATTTGTCAATAGTTTAAAAGCCATTTAATCCAAGGAAATTCATAAATATCTGTTTTCTATGTTTTGTCTAGGAAAAATACCAATTTGGGATCAAAGTTCTAGGATAAGGATTGAGATTGTCACTCTATTTAGGAGGAGAGAAATTTATGTATTGGATGTACGCATCGACAATCCCTGGGCAGAGTGGATAGCACTGCAAAATCTACTTTCAATGGCTAAACTATCTAATGTACAAGTATTTGGGACAGTGGGACTCCAACAAAAAATTACATATCAGATGTCATTGTACAGGAATCCTTTTCGTTTGAAAAACAGCATATATAAAATCTCCAAATTGTTATGTTTTCTCTTCCCACGTCTTATGTTTTTATTTCATGTAGCTTTCAAGAAACGAAGCTTCTTTTCGCCGGGAAAGGCTTTATGTCAACAAACTGAATATTATATTAGTTCAGGTATTTTTTTTCTTCTTTTTGATCTTTTCTTTATTTATAAATTATCTACCATGTTATTTGGGAGAAGAGATAAAATGCTAGGTTACATGGACACGCCATATTTTGAAAAAAATCTGTGTCGGATACGTATCCACGTGTCCGTGTCAAACACATATTGCATGTAATTTACCTCGAATTTTGATATTTTGTCGTGTCCGACAATTCGTATCTGTGTCCGATACGGCGTGTCAATGTAACCTAGATAAAATGCAAACATTGAGACAAACTAATGGACTAGCAGGATTTACGAAATGCTCGGAGAGTGAATATGATTGCTTTGGTGCTGGTCATAGTTCTACCAAAGATCTCTCTGCAAAGACTTGGTACCTTTTATCCTACATCTACCTCAAGGAAATTAATCTTTCTACCTGAATTCGACAATTACGGTTATAAGATTAAATCTTACGAATCTTTTTCAATCTCTTGCATCTTATCTGGTCAGGAATGGCTGTTGGAAGAGATCTGAAAGGCGGAGACAACCATGTTGTTGTTATTATAGGTGATGGTGCCATGACTGCAGGGCAAGCCTATGAAGCAATGTATGATCAAGAGCATGCTACAAAAGAACCCAAAACATTCAAAAGCTCAAAGAAAACATAACTTCTTTACCCCACCTCTTTCTTAGGGTTTAATTCAATTATTATTAATTTTATGATGTGTTGGAATTTCGTTACATTGTGCCAGGAACAACTGCGGAATAATATTGTCTTGACAGTGAGGCAATCGGCAACACTTAATCGTGAAGGAGCTGAGAATTTGAAACCTAGACAACTTTCTGATGCCATTCACGAAGAGATTGGGTAGGTTCACAATGGGAATATATATGCATATAGCCTTTTGCTTCATCCGGAAGTACTTAATAAGTTGTTGGTGTTTGTTGTAGGACTTCATGTTTCTCTTAAATGATTGGACAGAATGATGTTTAGGATTTAACCATTCTGTGATGTTATTCTACGAAACACGGTGTGAGCCGGATATCGATGCGTTGTGGAGAGTGATTAAATCAACCGATGGGATGAAAAGTGAAATCAACCACACGGTAGAATCTGTATATAATAGGTTATTGAATCCAAAGGTGCGGAATCTTCCCCCAAGAGACCCTACTCGGTGTGAGGGAAGCTTTAAATAAGCGTTACATTGCTATACGTCCCCTCGAAGGAGCGATTACTTTGCCTTCCAGTGACGTAAATGAAGCACCGATCGTCTCTGCATGGAATAATCAGCAAGTCAATGGCAATGAAGAACAAAAGGAGGATGCATAGCCAGTTATTCCACATGATCAACCGGGTATTAAAGAAAAGGAGCATCAGAATCTGATTATACTGTCTCCTTGTGACGATGATCTAAGTGTTCCACCTGGTTTTGCTGCCTTTGTGAAAAGTGAGCCACCGTGTGATGGTGCTGATGATGATCTCGATGTCTTGCCTGGTTTTGGTTGATGGATATTAGAAGTCACTTTGTATGGTGCAATTTACCTTGTCTGGGAAATTTTCAGCGGATTGCTGCTGTCATGATGAAAGGCTTCCTTAGTATTTCATATTCACACGTCTTAGTTTCCTTTGAAGAGGCACTAGAATTTTTTTTTTTTTAAAATGGTGAAAGAGACACTAGAATGAAGTTGGTTTTTGGTTTGAACTGGGAGACTTGACAGGTTCTATTATCATATGCAAGTTTGGCTGAAATCTGGATTTGTTTCTAAGCAAAAATAATTTGTTGAGGTATCTGAAGCCTGAATGTACAGGTTCTGAAGCTCACAACCAAAGTAAAACTGTTAAGAAGAATTACTTTTTGACTGTACATATTGCCTGCGGCTACTTCTGTAAGACACTTGAAGCAAATGCATCACGTTCTTCCTAATTTCTATTTTTTCTGAGTTTAAACTAACAAAGAAATGATTTTTGACCGTATATGTTTCCTCCACCACAAAGGTGTGTGTTCATCTGTACGTGTGTGCCCTAAAAATCTTTGGTAAAATCATAGAACTCCAAGTGGGCTCAATTTGCCATGTACCCATGTACTCCCGTTCTGTATTTCATTTATGTCTAATATGAATTATGAATATATGTAGCAATAACTTTAAGAAGAAAAACCAATGCAAGAAAACTTCGTTTATCATTGGTGTGCTCGGTCAGCTTATAAAAAATGCACATACTTGGTTGATAAACTAGGAGAAGATGCATCAGCGACACATCCCGGCTTGCTAGACATGGTTGGGTATCCTATATAAGTACCCTCCACTAAAAAGCTGAAAAAGGAAGAAAACAAAACATTGTCATTTTATTTTTCCCCGTTACAAATTAAACACTATAACAATCATGTACCATTATTGCCTAAGTTGGAGTAGGTTATGTCCACATTGCCCACACATAGCTTCTCAATCAACTATATAGTTGTTCTTCATCAACTGCTTATTAAAACAGATATGAACAGTAACTGTTCATACTCCAAATTATGAACATTAGCTATGAACTATGTTGCACGGACGCGGACGCAAACACTGACGCGGTGACTCGGTTATATCTCAAAAAAGTAGGACGTGGACGCGGCAAAGGACGTGGAAATTAATTAATATTTATAATTTTATTTTATATAAATTAAACATTAAAAACTTAATTAAATGTATCAACATTCATAAATTCAAAACTATTAAAGATAAATAGCCACAAAATTAAGTTTAATATTTCCTAATCAAACTTTAAAAACATGTTATAAGTCTTAACAAAACAAAAAAATGAAAAAATTGAGTTTTTTAATATTATTTTGATTTATTTTTTATTTTTTTAGGTCAAAATCCGCGTCCTGACCATGTTGATCGCGTCCTGACTGTGTCTTGACCCGCATCCTGACCATGTTGACCACGTCCTGACCATGTTGACCGCGTCATGACCATGTTGACCACGTCCTGACCATGTTGACCACGTCCTGACCACGTCCGACGGGCATCCATGCTGCATCCGTGTCCACGTCCTAACCATGTTGACCGCGTCCTAACCATGTTGACCCGCGTCGGATGTTGATCCATGCTTTGCATCCATCCGTGTCGGTCCGCGCAATGATTGTTCATAGTTCATACCCAAAACATATATGAACAATAAATGTTCACACCCAAAATAGATATGAACATTGATTGTTCATACCTTCTTTAGGTATGAACAATCCGTGTTCATACCCAAAAAAAACATGAACCCAAAACAAATATGAACATTGATTGTTTATACCCAAAACATCTATATTAACAATAAATGTTCATACCCAAAACAGACATGAACATTGATTGTTCGTACCCAAAACATATATGAACAATAAATGTTCATACCCAAAACATATATGAACATGATTGTTCATTTTTCGGGGTAGTGCCGCAGGCGCGTCGAGGTCTCGTGGGCCGTTGGCCGGGCATACCCTAGTATATATATATGCAAAGGCACGAGGCACGTATTTACCTTATAACATAACATACTAAGTTTATATATATCCTGACATCATCATGTTTGTTTTAATCCTCAAACTTCATTCTCAAATTAACAAATAACAGGATCTAGTTTGAACCAATAAAATCCATAAAATAGCCAAAAAAAAAAATATTATAAAATATAAAAGGCTACATAGTCATGTGCTCACAATCAGTTAAGCAAGACAATAAGAGTATTCAACGTAACATAGTTTATATTATATCCCAAAAAATTCAGAAATCACATTAAATAAATATCGACAAAAACAACACTTTCAATATTATTGAAATCACAATTTTATAGGAAATAAACATGATTCAATCCTTCGCTCTGATACCATATGTAATACTAATTTAATAGTATTTAGAGGATCATGAATTATAGATTATTTCACAATGTATAAAGAATGTAAATAATAAAACAATAAAATTGTACCTTGATCTATTGTAAGAGTGATGCGTTTAATCCGATAGCCAAACACCGTTTCTCTTCCAAACCTTTATATTATTTATTGTGTTAATTGTTGTTAGTGTGAAAAATGGGGTTTCTACACTATTGCTTAAAGGATGGAGAGAGGACGGTGGTTACACTCTTAATCTTCCAAGTCTTTTTATCTCCTTTTCCCATAAAAGGTGAAATAGAAAATGTAACCTTTTTCTCTTAATTAGCCAATGTAATTAAGGCATGAGTAAATAAGATATTTACTTAGAAGTAACCCACACATCAATTTAGAAACCAAAAGTCTATAAAGTTTTGACTTATTGACCACTTTATGGAGGATATGATATAGTGGTATATTTGGACTATTATATCATATCTTATAGTTTGCCTTTATTTATTTCTGCATGGCCTATGCCCCAATACATTAAGAACTGATAACCTGGACTTACCTAGGTTGTTCGCCTTTATTATCTACTTTAGTTTGGACCGAACTGGCTTCCACCTAAGTGGCATTTCGGTAACTATAGAGAATTGGTTTCCTGAGCTTGTCAGGCACACTACACCAAAACAACAATTTTGTGATCCCTGGTTTTTTCCATTTGGCGTCAGTAAGTTTGTGACGGCAAGGTAGCGTCACTATTTAGCTAAAAGCCGTGACTGAAACTCATACAATTACTCGAAATAAATGGCTGAATTTAATCAAATTAAAGTGACGGCAAGACCTCGTCAGAAACATGCGAATAAACTTATGAAGAAAAAAGAAAGCCATCACTGAAAATCAATTCCCACGATCTCATCTCTCATTCAGTCTCGACTCTCGAGCTCCCCCTTTTGAATTTAGTTCTCTATCACCGAAACCATAACTCCCTCATCACCTTAATCTTATCGAACTAGCAAGAATGGGTAACTAGGTACCCATGCCTGATTTTCGTGTTTTCACTATTCTCTTTCAAGTCTCTGCAGCTTCAATGGTGAAACCACCAATATATCTTCTCAAATCAGTAATCAAGCTGAAAATTGGTTCAGAAGTTCCTGTATTCCAATTAAAATTGAAAGGTAAGTTAAAATTTATAGGGTTTACTTTTTCAATCGTTGATTGTTTAATCAACAAAAATTTATAGGGTTTACTTTCTCAATTTCTCCGAATTTTTTTGCTGTTGTTGATGTTGATGTTGAAAGTGGTTACGATTGATTCCTCGTTGAACGCAAAGATGATGGTATGCATGTTTAGAAGGCTGCTCGGGTATATGATTTTTTAGTGTTTGACTCTAATTTGTAGGATCAAAATGCGTCACAATTTAGTGTTTTTCTTTGAAAACCCATTGTGGCTTCTTCAATGACCATTAAAACTCATTTAAAAGCATCAAAACCCTCTTTTTTGGAAGGAATGGTGTCAAGCATTTCTTCATTTTGTTAAGTACCAAGGTGTTGGTACTGCACTTTACACTGGAGCACTATTTCACCAATAGTAGGCTGAGAATTGTATCTAGTTTTATTTATTTCCAGTGTTTGAGTTATCCTTTGCTTGCCTTTATTTTCAATTCATGTGCATTTGTACGGATTCAAGACTATGGCAGGTAATTATGGTTCCTTTGTTTGCATAGCTGAACTACGACTCTAGATTTGTAGTCTCGTAGAGTCCAATTCTCAATATTCGATAGTTGTTTGGCCTGATTTGCAACTTGAGTACTTGCTAATCCTTTATTATGTAGTGTTCTTTTTGGTATCCATTTATTATAATGTATATATCATTAAGCTGATCCCACTGTAATTAGCTAGTAACTGGACTAGATTGCATGAAATCATGTGAATTTTTGGCTACTTGACTACTTGTACTATTTTTCAAGTACCCTTGATTTCTATTTTAGTTATGATTTTAAGATCGGGTGGCTGGTCACAAGAACATCCCCAATTTCCATCATTTTCTTTGTTGGGTTCTTGAATATCATAAAGCTAAGTTATTAAATAACGCGACTCAATGATTTTCATGCTTTCAGACCATAAAAAAGATTGAATATCACAGGAAAAACTTAGAAAACCTTTACCTTTCACATTCCTAGAAATGTCATTTATTGACAATTTTGTTGTAGTGAGTAGCATTTTTTTTCCTCTCTTTTTTTGGCTATTTTATTGGCCAATGAATACCTATTGCTGCTAGATGTTGTAACTCCCCAATCAAACTGCACTTCTATTTTCTTTTGGGTGATAAATAAAGTTTCATATACTGGTAACACTAAATGTAAGGGTGCATTTGCTTCTCTGAACACCATTTTACCAGCCTAAAGAAAAAGTCTATTACATTTCTAGCATGTCTTAATGTCATGTTCTTGGTTAGCAATTGTCATATTCAATATAATCAGGTGGGGTTTATGCTTTCTCTTATTTTATCTGTTGATTAATAAAGTTTTCTTCTTTCTAATTGAAGGGCAAGTTTAGAGTAGACAAGTTCTTTTCACTTGGTGGATTTTATTACATGATAAGAGTAGTATGTTGATTTTCTAAAAGTTGAACCTCTTGTCTTATTGTCAGAGAAATAGGCTTGCCCACTTGATTGAAGTGATGGAGATGCTGAATTATTATTTGAAGCCAAAGGTACTATTTATATTTATATGTCATGCTTTCTTTGTATCCCTTCTTTCTTTCCTAAGCCTCCAAGTAGGACCTTCTATATGTATACCATATACTTGTCAATTGTCAATTCTTTTGCTTTCCAGCATAGTTGAGCTGTTTTAGCTTTCAAGTTGTTGAGTGTATCTTTCTTTGCTTGGAGTGTGGTTTATTGGAACTGCTCTTCAATGTATCTTTCTCTGATGTAGTACTTTGGGTCCCTTGAATTTGTTCATGTTTGTAGTGCTTTTGGTAGTCTTGTGTCTTTATCCAATTTTACATGACAATACTTGCTAAAGAGGCTAGTACATTTTTCCCTTGACATTTAGAATCAATGGTGCATGCGGTAAGGAAGCCTTATGCAACCAACCCTTTGACAGTTCTATTATGGTGATATGTTACTTATAAGCTACTTATTTCACTTGTTTATTACATCTGTTTTGTTTATCAACTTGCCCACATCGACATTTTCTTTATGTTCGGTGGTACTTTTTGTGCCTATCACACACCATATATTTCATTTGTTGCTAACAAATTTATTTATGCCTCTTTCCTTTAGCGTGTTCTCCCACCTATACAAATGTTTTAAGTGCTCCATATAGTAAATTATAATTTGTTCATGTGTTTCTTTTGTTTTAGTTTCTTCTAACGATCAAGTGCACGTTTTCGAAGATGGAATGTTTCGCTAATGAAGAGCATGAAGGTTTGGGATAACTTAAATAGCTCGGAAAATTCAATACATGCTGAATAACAGGTGTGCATGTAACATTAGTGGATTGATTGATTAACTATTGTGTTTTTTTTTATAATTTTGGGAATCATTTTTGGGAAAGTTCTATTGCTTATTCAGGACACTTAATTTTCCCCGCTATATTGGATTTTGTATAATAGATAGATATTATTAATATGATTAACATATCGACAAGTGTTCTGTCATAGAGTATTTTCTATAGTTATTTCTAGTAGTAGAAGTTTATGAGTGTTCTACTGTGACTAGTCCATTATGCAGCTTGAGGAGGTATTGTGTAATAGACATTCCCTTTGTCAAATCCAACTATTTAATCCATTGTTTTAGTTTGGGTACCGCTTGGCAGTTTGGTTATTAACCATGTGAACATTTGTTTTGTATATGTTCTAACCAAATTAATGAAATGTGAACAGAGAGGCAATGTCAGGAATCAAAGGGCACACTTAATCATACTACTTGCAAATGCTCATATATGGCCTGGTACCCAAGGCCAAGGCAAGTACTCTTGGTAAATTACAAATTTGGGTTTAAGCATTCCTATTAGGAAAATTAATATGATACAGAGATCTAAACATATAAAATTAATCTGGTTGTCACTTTGTTGCATATGGAGCAGTAGATGATGTATGTCCACACTTTTTCTCCCTTGTTTAATAGTGTAATATTGGTCTTAATTTATCAGAGTAGCAGAATACAAGAAATTCTATGTATGTGGCTCTCATCTTATTTTTCAGAGGTGCATTGGTTTCGCATATATGTTGTTGTTGGTCCTCGTCCGTTTTGGTAGTTGCAAAAGTATGTAGGTCAAAAGTGGTACTTCAAAGACAAATGGCTAATTTATTGTTGAGATGATTGAAGAGAAGAAGGCATGTAATGAGATGCAGACAAATAAATGCATTGCTCACTATTCAAGGAATTAGTCAGGGGTAACAAATGTGAATGTCTACAAACTCTACATCTGATCAGGTATGCTTAGAGCTAGATTTATGTTCTTACGACTGAGCTAGGTTTGGGTGCTGTCACGTTTGAGTGAATTTATTGTTGGATTTGTTTCTCTTAGGACACGTTAGTACGTTTATTAATTCTTCGTTTGCACACCATATCTATATGCTCAATTTTTTTTTATGGTTACGGTTCCTATTTTAATTTATTGACCCATTTTAATTTTCTTTATTGGGTAGGGCCTTGAAGTGGATGAATTCTTTTTTACTTTGTTGGATTATAAGTTGGTGGAAGGAGCTTTCTTTGTGCAACAACTTGGAAACTGTTTCGGATACTTTTGTATATAGGTACAAGCATATGTATTAAATAATTTGTACAAGTGTAAATGCTTATAAATTTGAGTGTTACTATTTGATAATTTTTAGCTATATTGAAAATTAAATTGTTGAAGTTATATGTGTATTATTTGAAGCGGATTGTTTTTTAAATGAGTTATCTTTTAGTTATATAGTGTAGGACTGACTGTTCATATGGTATATAATAATAATTATTTTTTAAAAAAAATTAAATATGATTAGTGATGCCAAAATGTCGTCACAAAAAAAGTGACGCCAAAATGCCGTCACAAAAAATTATTACGACGCTAAATTGTGACGCCAAATTTCTGATGCCAAAATGACATCACTAAAACAGTTTTCTAGCTTTACCCCCCTAAAACTTAGGCCAATTAGCTTTACCCCCCCCCTTTTAAAAATTAAATATGATTAGTGATGCCAAAATGTTGTCACAAATATTTGTGACGCCAAAATGCATTCACAAAAAATTATTATGACATTAAATTGTTAAATTGTGCCAAAATGACATCACTAAAACAGTTTTTTCTAGCTTTTTAAAATTTCATCTAGAAAACCCAACTTTTCCAATTAGCTTTACCCCCTAGTTCTTTTCATCTAGAGGTTTATCCCCAAAGATCACACGGATCCAGTCAAACTGTTATCTTTTTGGCCAATGCATGTAAAAAGACTTCATTGCCTTTTGCTCTTTTAATAGTTTTCTAGCTTTACCTTTCATCTAGAGGTTTATCCTCCCCAGAACTTAGGCCAATTAGCTTTACCCCCCTAGTTCTTTCATCTAGAGGTTTATCCTCCCCAATACCACAACACATCCAAATCAGCTGAGTTTGATCGTGATATTTTTGGTCAAGACAAATGAAAAGACTCTAATGCCCTTTTCTAGGTATAATTACATAAATACCCTGTGACTTTGACAAATACAAAATTGGAATTCAAATCATCTAGGACACATGTCATGATCTTGTGAACTCTATCCGACGGCTACCACCAATCCTTATCAAATGACATCCACATCCTTAACATTATGAAATTACATAATTAACCTCACGGTTGTTAAAAGCTACATGTATGCTAGGAGAAAACCAACCATGAAAGGGCAATGCAGTCTTTTTATGTGGTAGTGGTGTATGGCTTGGAGAATATAATGCTACAGTGATGGTAGTGATGTTGTATGACCGTCGGATAGAGTTCACAAGATCATGACATGTGTCATAGATGATTTGAATTCCAATTTTGTATTCGCCAAAGTCATAGGATATTTATGTAATTATCCCTAGAAAAAGGCATTAGAGTCTTTTCATTTGCCTTGACCAAAAACATTACGGTCAAACTCAGTTGACTTGGATGTGTTGGGCCTGGGGGGATGAAAGAACCCGGGCGGCGAAAAATAATTGGGCTAAGTTCTCCGGGGTAAACCTCTAGAAAGAACTGGAGGGATAAAGCTAATTGGCCTAAGTTCGGGGGGGTTAAAAGCTAGAAAACTATTAAAAGGGCAAAGGGCAATGAAGTTTTTTTACATGTATTGACCAAAAAGATAACAGTTGACTTGGATGTGGTGTAATCTTGGGGGGGGGGGTAAACCTCTAGATGAAAGAACTAGGTGGAAACTAATTGGCCTAAGTTCTGGGGGGTAAAGCTAGAAAACTGTCACTAAAATTATTTGTGACGCCAAATAGGCATCACAAAATTGCTGTTATGGTGTAGTGCAGCTCGTTCTTTTATATTTATGCAACGCATGTTTATTTTCCTTGGTCATTTTGCTGCCTTGAATGCATTTGACTGATGTTGTTGCACTTGTATAGCATTGTGTGTTCCAACTGGTAAGTAGTGTCCAGGTTATGTAGTCTTTGAGTTCGAGTGGTGATGCTATTCTTTGTAGAGTGTTCTTCTGTAGGTCGTGTCTTAATGTTGTGAGGCTATGTAGCCGGTGAGCTCGAGAGAACGTCCTGCTCGTAGGGAGCATCTTGCATGTTGTTGCTTTCTACTGAGAGAGGATTTTTGCACGTGTGAGGAGGGGAAACTTTGTAACCAAGAATAATAACCATATAGTGTAGTGGAATTTGAAAAGATGGTGGGTCGTGTGGTACGTTGGTTAGGGTTTCGGTGTATTTATGGTAAGTCTTGGGAAGTGAAACAACTCAACCTAAAAGACTTTTGTGAGAGTTTTAGGGGTACTGGTTCGTCACTTTCCTCAAGCCATTTGCCAAAGCTCTTGTCCAAGTTTTTGCCAAAGCTATTGCATGCTTCAGGTTACTTTTCGACCTCTTCTTATTGCTCTTCTTTTGTGATATGTAAGCGTTGCGTTAGCCTTTTGCTGAAAGTTATGTTGTTCAATGGAGTGTAGAATGTCTAGGGCAGATGGTGATGATTTTGACTCTTTGGTTCCTCCAATGGGAGGGGTGAGGAAGACATCTCCGCTTGTCATGGATGAGATTGAATTCGTGCCATGTCGTTCACGCGATCTGGGTAAGCGGAAGGCGGTCTCTTCTGAAATGAGGGTCACAAAACAATCTAAAACGGTCGCTCTGCTTCTGGTTTGTGCCAGTGAACTGGAGGTGTGGTGTTCAGGAACCCACGTTTAAGGGGTGGGTGTAGCTAACCTGGGCGCTCGTAATCGTGCTGTGGTGGGGAAGGGAAAAGCTGTTGCTGGGGAGAGCTCTGGGGATGGTGCATTGAGGGGGGGATGGCGATCTGGGGAGACAGTTCGTCTACGCTGGGAAGACGAGGAGGAGGCGTACAATAAAATGATCTGATTGTAGCCTTGGGTCGGCACCCATAGCGAATTGTCTTCTAGAAGGTATTGTCTTGGATGGTGACAAGGAGATGCTGGAAGACCAAGATTTGGATAAGACTACGGAGACCATGGATATGGCTTGCTGTTTGGTAAGCTTTTACTATTCTCTGGTTCCTTTTTTCTTTTATTGGCGGGAGTAACATGTATGTTTTTCTTATAGTTTCTTAATGGGTATCATAAGTTGAAGTATACGGCCTGAGTTATGGAAACTGTGGAAAATGATGTGGGAAAGATGAAGCAGGACCTGTTGAGCTTGCAGCTCGCTCGAAGAGATTGAGAGGAATGAACTGGTTGAATTGAGGAAGTTGCATCAGGACGCTGTGTCTGAGAAGTCGTCGCTGGTCAGTTCGATGGTTGACTTGGGAGAAAGACTGGGAGTAGTAACTGAGTACGCCAAGCAATGCAAGTCGGTTGCTCGTCATGCTCAGCAGGCATATGACAGAGTGTGCCAAGATTACGCCTTGTTGGAGGAAACGTACTTTGAATTGAAAAGAGAGCATGAATGTGAGGCTCTAGGTACGAGTGTGTTTGTCGTACCTGGAGATGCTAGTAATGCTCCGTCTACAGGTACTGCTCCTGCTGACTGAGCTACCGCGCCTGTTGAAGATAAGTATGTATGTTACTCCTGATGATTGATTATTGCTTCTGCACTTCTTCTTCCTTGGTGAGGTTTCTTTAAATGTTTTTCTAATTTGTGAGTGGTTGTAAAACAATAGAACTGGTTTCCTGGGCTTGCCTGGGTTGTTTGCTTTTTGAAATGGTTGGGGCTCGGCCCAGATACATTAAGAGCTGATAACCTGGGGAAACTTGGGCAGTTCGCTTTATCTATTGCTTTAGTTTTGAGATTGGGATGAACTGGTTTCCACATAAGTGGCAGTTTGATAGCTTTAAAGAACTGGTTTCTTGAGTGTGTTCAGGCAATTTGTATTTGCACTTATGAAATACATGTGTACTTTGAAGTATGATCTTACTTTTGTCTGGAATGCTTGTTGCATATAATTTCGTAGGAATTTGACCTAGAACTATATATCCCGTTGTCTTAGGAAGACATAGGATACTACAAAGCGTTTTGGGCTTGAGTGAGAGTTGTAGCTTAAGTAAGCGTGTTGCTATTAGGGCGTTCTACACTTAGTTGTCCCTAGAAATATAGGTCATCAACTAGCGAGAAGTGTTAAGGCTGTATAGCCTGTGGGCTATGTAGCCCTGAGCTTGAGTGAGCATTTTTTGTCATTCAGAACGTTTGAGCGTTGGACAACGTTTGAGTTCATTTGAATGTTTTGCTCTTAGAGAGCGTTCTGCACTTAGTTGACCCTAGAAATATAGGTCTCCAACCAGCGAGAAGTGTTAAGGCTATGTGGACTGTGGGCTATGTAGCCCTGAACTCGAGTGAGCGTTTTGTTGAGGAGAACATTTTAGTTCTTAGATTTGACAGCATTGGGATAATGCAGTTCATTAATGCTGAATAAAATTATATGGATAATGCTAAGAGAAGGAATTCATGGAAATGGAATTTTTATTGATAAAATTTCTTTAACAAGAAAGTATTCCAAGGATGTGGAAGTGCCTGTCCATCTTGGGTTTTGATCCAATATGCTCTATTGCCAACGACTCGTTCCACTATATAAGGACCTTCCCAAGTCAGTGCCAATTTCGAGTCATCCTTAGTCCTTTTCAAGGCTAGGTCGCCTGGTTGGAAACTGCGAGGATTTACTCGCTTGTTGTATGTCTTCCTCAGAGTTTGTTCACTACTGCAGAAAAGTGCATAGATAGCATAGGAAAAACGCTATGAATTTGATTTTATAGCATTTACAAAACGCTATCTATGGCCATGCTATGCTTTTTAAGATAGCATTTTCAGACAAAACACTATTAATTTGATAGCGTTTTGGATACAAATTGTATCAAAATGATAGCGTATTTTATAGTGTTTGTTAAAAATGCTATAAATTCCATAGCGTTTTTGCCTCAAAACGATAGCATTTCTTTCATGCTATTAAACTTCTATAGCGTTAAGAAAATGCTATTGTTTTTGTTAATATAAAATAAAAAAATTCAAATACATATTAAAATTATTAAATTAGTGAATGAAAAATGAATTGGATCCAGATGGATTTGAACCATCAACCTCTCAATTATTTGAGCGCTCTTCCATTTCGAGCTTATGGATCCATTGTATTTCAGCCCCCTAATTTGCCATTTTACATAGTTCACCTATAATGATAGGAAAATACTTAATTACAAATCATACATTCAGCCTTCCTGCTGGTTATTTTGGTCGAATTCCACGCTAGAAGACGTCGATAATTCCACCATATGAACTAGTGAAATATCTAACAAACTTGACCCAATTGCGGTTGACTAAGTACGAAATATACCAAAAGAATGTATACCTGAGTCATTGTTAAATACATCAAAACAAAATTCAGTTGAGCGACCAACCACTTCAGCTTATCCTTTGTTAGTATGAACCCTTTCACAACTTCCACACAAAGACAGAGGAAGTTCAGTACTTTTGTAAGGTCAAGTAGGCAGCACATGTTCGCATATAGCACCTTCTTTGTCAGGATCTATGAAGAAGCGGCAAAAAGCAAAGTATTAAAACAATTTGCATAAAAAGATTCCATACCTTAAAACTTGTGAGCTTTGTCATGGCTTGATAAATTTTTGGACGAGACAATGGAATAAGAGAATGCATAGTTGATACCATCCACACGTACTGCCCCATCTTCCATATTGAACAATGCCGAAACAACTAGCTAGAATTGGACACAACATAAATAGGTCATAAGGTACATAATTAGTAGTTCCAAACAAACCTGGCTGCTGTACATACTCCCAACATAAACACGAGATCCAAATGTAAGTAATTTAGGCTGATACAGAAAAAGAAATGAAAATAAGTGCACAAATAACAAATCTTACTTTATGCATGTTGTGCATTTTTGGTGCGAAGGAATGTTCAAATAAGGATCAATAGTTTACCATATAGCAAACGAGGCGATTGAGACCGTTGGACTGGCAAAGAAACCAAATTGAAAGCACAAGTCCAATCTTGAACCATGACTTCGAACCGCATATACACAATCAAGTTAAGTTGACGGCAATCAGTTCAGTTAAAAATGTATACTTTAGTACGTGTTCAGTGTTCTTTATATATTAAAGATTGAATGAAGTTATATACCTCAGCACAAAAAGAGATGAAAATGCTATCTTTGAGTAGCACCAAAGCCCTCTGAAAGCCTTGGTGGAAAAGCATGTCCATGTTTTCTCACAAGAGGGGCTAAAAATTATATAAATCCCAATTACAATGACTTGAAGCCACCAAGAGAAACTCAATGTTAGAGCTGCTCCCATGAGCTCGTAGTTGAGCACATCAACCACCACCCGGTTGAGAAGCAGATGTAAGAAAAAGAACCCTACAGTTGTGAAAACCAACGGGTTGACGATGTTTTGCGCTTGAAGAAATCTTTGTAGTGGGAAGTTGAGAGCATATGCAAAGAGTTGAAGGAGTAATCTTCGTGCGACTATCTGGCTTTGGTCGGCTATAGCTGCCCATAGGCCAAACGTTTGCAAGATTGTGTCTGAGTACCAATAAAGAGAAGAAAGAACCACTGCTGTTCCCAAGTGCAATATAATGGCTTGTTAGCATATAGTACCCAGGGAGTCATACTTCTTAGCTTCAAATGCTTCACCACAGAGACTTTGCACCGCTATTGCCATTCCCATCTAGATGAAGAATCAATAAGCTAGTTAGCAGGATCAGCAAAAAGTAAAGAGAGACAGGGATCAATGAGAACAAAAGTACTTACCATGATGATGAAAGCAAGTCCTTGAATTTCAAGAATAGCCATGGATGCACCAGCAAGCTTCAGGCTACCCATATAGTCTAATAAACATCTGAGTAACTAAACTCAACATAAAATTGAAAAGAAATATAATTACGCACAATCCATAGAGGCTCCATAGTTGTCTCAACTCCCAACCAATAAGCAAAGCCCACCATTCCGAAGGTAAGTTCTCCTGACCAAGATACCCCTCAATTCTATTGGAGGACAGATCTGTACTTACGGCCTTATTATTTTTACTTCCATGATCATCATCGCAACTGGGGCGAGTCTTCAACAATGGCTCTGTTACTTTTATGATAGTTTCCCCCATTACCATGGAATATAATATTGAGGTACTAGTACTTTGAAGCAGCTACTCAAGTATCTAGCTAACTAGGTCACGAAGATTCTAAACCATTACAAACTCCACAATATTCCAAAAAAAAATAGGCAAATAGTTAAAATTTATATAACAAAGATTTAGAAACAAAGAAAAGCAAAAGACAAAATATAAGGAAGGAAATACAGGAGTCCAGCAAACTCCACAATAGCAGGGTCAGAACACTTCGTATCTTTAATTGATCTTAAAGTTAGATCGCTTTGTATCTATCGATTATTGACCTCAAAAGTCATATCACAAAGGTTACAATATGTATCTAGAGGTTAACTCACTACAAGTAAAAAAATATCGCAACCATATTTAGATGGTGCCCTTTTAAAGGTTATAAATTAACTTTACTTCATAATTGCCTTATCTAAGCCTATTATAATAAAGTTTGGCCACGAAGAAGTAAATACTCTGTTCTACTCACTCCAGCACTTATAATAAGATAAACCATTATTTTTAAAATTTATGTTCTCCATTTTGTATATTTAGAGTTGAAAGTTTATAGTGCTTACTTGTGGGAGGCAGAGTACTTTTTTGTTGCTTAGTAAGAAATACTATAGCATTTATCATATTTTTGATATTTTCATGCATTTCCTGGATTCTAAAAAGTAAAATGTTTTATAATTCTTATCTCCAGCAATATGTATATCAATCTGAATCTAATGTCACACGTGAAGAGTTGGGATAGAGTTCTAGAAACAGCTCAACATGGTCAGAGTGACACATAGAAAAGCTAAATAATAAGGATGTGCTCAAGCAGATAAAAAACAAAAAAATTGTTTCAAGATACTTTGGTAAAACTTAAAACCAATGCTTACTTTGCTGCCTGCCAGACCAGGTGAGGGATCAAAATCTATAGGACACAGATTCACCGTATCAAATCCATCAATAGCTTTGGATGATACATGCTTGAAGAGGGAAGGGAGCTCTTCAGGGGACTCCTGTTTCACTGAACAAAGATCCGTGATGACATCCATATAGAAGCAACTAAACCTACACCACAGTGAACAATTGCAGTTAATAAAATATTGATTAGGTGGAAAGCAGAGAAAGGAGAATGTCATTATTACAATCTGTTTGAAACTATAATAATAAGGTGTTCGTTTTTACAATGCTTAACATGTTACAATACATGATAAAAATTTAACCTCTTCAATGGAGTGATTATTCCTATTTGAACTCCAAAAGAACACCAAGATGTTAATATACAATTTAGGTGATGCAATCAAATTGATGCATCTGCAAGAAAAACTTTCTAATTAATCGGACAGGCTATGCTCGTGTTGTTTCAAACTCAAGAAATTCAGTTGACACTTCGAAATTTCCCTCCACAATATCATCAGGTTGTACCAGTTCTTTATTATGGTATCATATTTATTTGAAACGTGATGGGTTAAAGCCCTTGTCAGACCAAATAACATATATTATGAATTTCAGCAATATACAGATGGAGAGTGTCAAAATAGCAATTGTAAATTTAAAACTAAAATCAGATTGGAAGAGTGGAATATAATGAGGTAAAATGTATAAAGATGCAACAGAGAGTGACCACTCAAAGAAATAAAATGCTAGAACTAGACAAACTTATTGAGTGACACAGTCTCTATAATCAAGATTGATGAGAACATACACAAACTTGGTGGAATACCTGGAAGAGGGAAGTATATGGGACACAAAATATGATGTTTCCCGCTCAGCTGCAAGATGTTGAGCCTTCTAAAACTCTTTTAAAACTACCTGGAAATCTTTTGCAAGCTTAGCATTGTCAATCTTGTAGCATCAAACTCGATTCGGTGGTGTTTAAACTTCAAATCTCTTGAACAATCGGAGTTCCTTTCTCTGATTTTGTTTCTAGGGATTTCAATTTCTTTTTTCACCAGGTTAATGGGTTATATCCTTCGCTGAATCTGTCACATGTGTGAAGTTTAAGTGCCCGGTTTACCCACGTGTTAAGCTGAGATAGCGTTTAGAAGAATTTTGGGACACCAAACATGGAAAACGTACCTAGTTAGGATAGCGCTAGGTTTACCAAGTGCAATGCCTATTTTAGCATAGCATTTTTTTACAAATGCAATTAAATAAAAGCTATCTATGGCCATTTTTGTAGTAGTGGTTGGTAGGATACCACTCGAATGCCTGCTAGGCCGCGTCGTTCTTCAAGCAAGAATGGAGTCGTTCTGTCCAGATTCGACGATCTCCAATCAAGTCGTTGTAATTGTCAGCTCGGTAGGGATGACGGCCTCAGTACCGTAGCAAAGTGAGAATGGTGACTCGCTTATACTAGAACGAGTTGTCGTTCTATGAACCCATAGGATGTTTTCTAGCTGCATTGGCCACTGACTTTTGTTCTTTTCAATCTTCATTTTCAAGTTTTCCAGAATTGCTTTGTTACTAGCTTCCTCTTGACCATTGCTCTGAGCATACTTGGGAGTGGAGAATGCGTGAACGATCTTCCATTTGGCCAAAAATTCTTTGACTATTTTTCCTTTGAACTGGGAGCCATTGTCCATTACCAATCTGTGGGGGAGGCCAAATCTAGTAATGATGTTGGTCCAAATAAAGTTTCTAACATTAGACTCTTTGACATTAGCCAAGAGAACCGCTTCCACCCATTTGGTGATGTAGTCTGTTACAGCTAGGACGAACTAAAAGCATATGCTTTTATGTGGAATGAACGGACCCATGATGTCCAAGCCCCACATGTGAAATGGCCAAGGGCTGGCAATGTTGATAAGTTTACGTGTTGAGTGAATGATGTTGTGGCCAAATGTTTGGCACTTAATGTATTTGAGTACATATTTCTTGGCATCAATCTGCATTTGTGGCCAAAAGTATCCTTATGAGCTTGCTTTGTGGGCTAGAGAGCGACCTCCTGCGTGGTTTCCACATTCTCCCTCGTGGATTTTTGCAAAAATCGCCTAACCCTGTTCTGGGCTTATGCACCTCAGATGGGGTCCTCCAGCGGATTTTCTGAAAAGTTTGCCGTTGATGAGGCAGTAGCAACTTGACTGATATTGAACCTGTCTGGCTTTTGTGCGATCTTCTGGTGATTTTTCGAGCTGGATGTAATCTATAAGAGGTTGTGATAATCGTAAAAAATGATAGTTTTACTAATGAATAAAGCGTTGAAACTCTAAACGATAGTAAAACTACAAACTTAATTTATACTAGACTTATCAAAGATATTTGTTTTCTACTCTCGAATCTATTGAAGTAGAGATGGAATAAAAGATTCGTTCCACTCCTAGTTCTTTAGCATTCAAGTTTCCTACGACTATCAATCCTACCAAAGTTAATGAGAGAATTACGAATTATACTACGATGCAAATTTAACTAACAAGATATGAATAACTCGACTACGAAATGTTACAGAATACTAAGGTTTGAATCTAGAATAAGAATTAGGGGGGAATTGAATCCACCTTGAATCCAACTTAAGAGACTAGCATAGATGGTTGTAATCCAATTCTTACGTTCTCATGGTAAGAAGTGGTCGTTGTAATTGATATATGCTTGTTACTACTACTTAGAGTTTTGAACTCTCTAAATTGATGCAAAAGCACTCAAGGTTCCTTACTCACGATCTTCGTTTTAGAGAGTTTGAATAAGGATTCGAACTAACCTAAAGTTTAGAACAACTACAAATTGGATGTTACAATTAAGGGAACTAAGGAGTAAGGTTATAATATTTAAGCTAGGATTTCCTTCCTACATTAACATTAAGAAAGACATTAAAGTTGAAAACATGCACTTAATACCAAAATAGAGATTTGAAAGAAAAGGTGGAGAGTTAATCCTCCTCATGTGAACTATCATTAGTTGTTGATTTGAAAAAGGTTATTTGATCATTCCTAGACTCATAGACAAGCCCCTAATGGAAGAAAAGATTTGATCCCTAGCATGTATGGCTCACTTAGGAGCTCACACATGCTAGCAAGTGGAACTAAACAATGACTTATCTCTAAGCTCATTGTTTTGATTCCTAACTAGACACTACACCAACTATCATTTTGGGATAGGGTGTAGAGTTAGTTGTTCTTCCTAACAACCTATCAAACCAACAAAAATTGATTTACCCTCACATGAGTTGGATTAACTCCCCAAAGGGGAAGTTAGCTCATGATCCTTGGGACAAGGATTTATAAACTAAAAAAAAACACAAAAGAAAAAGAGAGAGAGAGAGAGAGAGAGAGAGAGAGAGAGAAGAGAAAACTAAACAATCAAACTCACTTCTATTTAATTTTCTAGAAGAAACAAGTGTTCCTCCATTAAAACTATTACAAGCTTTCTAATAAAAACTAAAAACTAACTTCACATTTCTTTCACTAAGGAACTAAAATAATGCCATGTGAGGAAAATAAGTCAAGGGAGTAAATGGAGTGTCCCCCACCCTTGTCTAATTTCTTCTCCATTTGAGAGAAATCTCATTTCCTCCCACGTGAATTATCAAACCACATTAATGAATTTTTATCCACCACATTAAAACAAAGTGACACCTTGCCTTTTTTTTCACTATTAACACCTAATCTAATTTATTACATGCAAGGTGTCAATTTTGCACCAATAATTTGTTATCTTTGTCTTGACATGCTCCATGATTGATGACTCATCCAATCTTGTGGCCCCACATAGTGGGTCCATGTGCAGATCGATGGCGGTCCAAGATTTTTGGGGAGTGTTACAATTTCCGCCTATCGTAGAGTTCATCATACGATTGTCCGAGCAGCTCTCGTGGTCGCATTCGAGTCTTGGTTCGAGAGGTAGGAGCTTTGGAAGTTTGATGCTTCGTGTATGGATTTGGGAGAATTCAGATATACTGCCCTCGTGCTTTATTTCAGTTTAACCAATATTTCCATGTTTACTGCAAAATACCTGCAAAAGTATGAAAACATATTTATTTCATGATTATTAAACACATAATTAACCAAATTTATATGTCTCAATGGGGTTCCATAATACACTTTTGGGTGCTTATCACATTACCCCTTAAATAGCACTTTGCTTGTCCTCGCTAAAGAAGAGACACTAAAATAGATAAGTGGCCAAAAAATGTGTAGTCCTAAACTAATTCTCGTTTTCACAGAGTGCGGTTGCATTGACCATATGCAACAAGGCCTTAAACCACTAGAATTCCCTAGTGGACGAAGTTATAGCCTCGTGAGAGTTTTCCAGAAAAAGATACTCACAAACTTCATTTATACTACAACGACTCGATGATGAAACTCGTTTCCTAAATTAATCTCAGATATCCATACATCTCCTTAGCAGGGAACGAGGATTGATTTCTTTGAAACTCAAGTTAATATGTATTCAATAATTAAAACATCTACATATGATTATTCATGCAGTGAGCTTTTCATTGAAATATACTAGTAGGGTTGTTTCTGGATCCCTTGGAGAGCGTATCCTAAATGGGTTCTCACGGTATGTGTCAAACACAATTCCACTCAAAATTTTACCACTCGTGGTTTGTTAACTCTCTGGTGTCAAGTGGGCACACGTTTCCTTATATCTCAATGACAAATGAGGAGCCGATGTCGATCAATCACGCCTACTACTTATTATCACACCACCCTACTCCTAATTGAGCTAGAGGTCTTTATTAGGTATTGTGGGGCTTAGGTGATAGTGTACAAGAAAATGGAAATGGATAATCAAAATTTACTTAGAATGAGAGAATAGGTTCTTCATATATTTACACTAGAGAAATCCTTGTTTCCTTTCCTTCTTCTAACTAAGTTTTTCCAACCTTGTTCTTAAGCCTCTAGATACTATATATATTTTATATATATATATATATATATATATATATATATTAAGAACATGATTCTATTTTCCTTTCCCCGGGAAGCAAGTAACCCGACTTTTATTTGGGACAAGTCTTTATCTTTATTCTTTCCACATTTCATCCTATTTCTCATACTCATCACTTAGGTAGGTTCTTTTATTTGGTTTAATAAATGGGTAAGGAATTTTTGGTGAAAGTGAAAGGTTTGATGAACGGTTCAGTGGAGTAACTAGCGGTAAAATTTGTAACAGGTAAGAATTTTTAGTTATGTCGATCCAAAGAAGGCCTATATTTGATAAGTGCTCAAAAAGTGCTATTTAACTCTCGATTATGCCTCTTGTTTAGCCATCTTAGTGGACTAATAGTGTTTATAAGTTGTGTTTTAAGATTCTACAGGTGAAAAAGAGAGTTTTGTAGAATATTAGAGAAAATGGGGTAAAACGAAGCAATTCGGAGCATCAATGATCACATGGGAGGTCCGTGGACAATCATGGAGAAGGCCAAGGAATTGGAGCTATTAAATATGCGACTTGGACCTATTTTAAAGTCTATTTGGAAGCCCAGGCCAAAGGATTCGTTGCTTGGACCAAAGCCCGCAAAGAGGATAGAAGGATAGCGAAGAGAGAAAAATCGGCTTATCGTCTGGGACACATGGATCGAAAGTCCCGACGCATTGATTGCATCTGGGACGATAGATCGAAAGGCCCAAACGCATTGATTAAGTCCGGGGACGCATGGATAATGCGTCCGGATGCATGAATCGACAATCAGAGCCAATTCCTTCTCAGTTTGAAGACGGTCGGACTCTCGAAAAAAACCTATTTGTATTAGGAAACAAATGACGGTTTGGAATGCTTCTAGAACTCATTGTAACCCTATAAATAGAGGACCTAAGTGCCTCATGTAATTGGCCAATTCACTTATATTCTTGTCTCCATAACTTGAGGCAGAGAGAGATTAATAATAAAAGATCGGTTTTAACTAGCTGAGTCTTAATAAATTAGTCTTTCTAGTCTTATGTTCTTCAACTCTTCTTCTTCTCGTTCTTCGTGTTCTTCCTTTTATATGGAAGGCTAATCTTCTCCTTCAAGGGAGGAGATGAAGCCAGTGCTTAAGGTTTAATGATTCTTCTGGTTCATGGTGTTCTTCAATCAAGTTAGTTCTTTATGTTTGTAGTTATTAGTTCCATTGCCCACACCAGGGGATGGAAGTATAAAATAGGGTTTATGTTTTGCAATATTAATATCATGCTAGTGTTCTTTACTTTTCTTCTAGTAGTGTAATTCTTTAGAGTTAGGGAAGTATTCTTTGTGTTGCCTTAGAAGGGGTAGCTCGGGGAGTGGCTGCCTTTGGGAAGTATTCTTTGTGTTTGCCTTAAGTGGTGATTCATTGAATGGTCGCCCTATTAGGAAGTACTCCTTGATGTTGCTCTTGGTAATACATTGAATGGCTGCCCGAGCTTACATAAAAGGAAAGAAGATATTAATAGCATAAACATAAGAACAACCTTAAGTAGAGTTAATTGCTAACGATGTTTCATCCAAAAGGGCATCGGCACTCGCTCGATTGCCTAATTGTAGTCTACTTGTAAGAACAACCATGAAGCAGAAGGTTATAGATTAAAAGTATTGGTGGATTCTAATCTCTTGAATTCTCTCTCTTATAAATTCTCAATAGTTTAGTTAGTTTAGCTTAGTTTAGCATTAGAATCTACAAATCTCTACAACATTAGTTTTTAATCCCTCAAACCCCTTTCCAAATCCTCGTTTCTTCACATAACATACACTTAAAAGTGGAACGATACCCTACTCATCCTTTACTTAGTGAGGGATAATTAGGTTTTGATACGCTTCTCTTTTGTTCAACAATCATCATCTATCTACATCATCCATACACCATCTAAACAAAAAAAAAGAGGAAGTGTCAATGGCGCCGCTGCCGCTTTAAGTTGTTTATGTTTAACGTTTTCTTTCAAGATTAGAATTTTGGATATTGAGGTAATTTTAAATTCAGATCATCCATCCTTTTAAGAAAGAAAGAAGCTTGAAGGACATCTCGAAGACAAGATCTACCATCCAGGTTAGTCGAATCTTCATTCTTTTTATTGCTTTTTAGTATAGTTGCATCATAGTTTAGTTTTATTGCTTTCTAGTATAATTGCATTTAGGATCTTTTCAACAATTGAAGTTGTAAGCCAACACAAATAAATATCATACTCTAGTGTTTCTTGTCCGAATCTTGACAAACGGACTATCGCCTCGTGGGCAGTGGTACTTAAGCAATCCAAGTGATTCACCATAACCCTAGAAGAGACGACTTTTAGACAACGGGCGAGATACTAGGCTGCAAAGCCCAACCCAAATTGAAGAAAAGTAGTTTTACATTCTAGTATAATTTAGAATAGTTGCATAGTAGGATAGTTTTTTATTATTTTTTTCATAGAATTTTCTAGTGTATGCCCGTCGTCCATATCATCGTCCGTAAAACACAACAAAGGGACAAGGTTTAACAACCGACTCACAAGAATACTAGACGAGATTGAAACAATGGTTGCAAGCAATGATGGAGGTGTTTTGGACACCAATAATCTTGAAGCTATTCCTCCAATGCAAAGCCTGTGAGAGGAAAAAGGCGAAAGTGATTTCTATTCACCAATCATTGGAGACCCACCAAGCAAGATTGTTTTTCCAGAGACGAAGCTAACCATTTGAACTTAGAGCATCGGTAATCTTTATGCTTCCAAAGTTCAATGGTTCGATAATGTTCACCTTATGTTCACATGAACAAATTTCTATCGATCCTCGAACTTTCAAGAACGAGAATATCGGGGATGAGAGTATCAAGTTAATCCTTTTTCTACTCTCACTCGAAGGTAAAGCATCCGAATGGTTAAGCTGCATGTAGATCAATTCAATCAACAACCGGGAGAAGTTAAGAACAAAGTTTATGAACAAGTTCTACCCACCCCGAAGATGATGCAATGCAGCAAGCCATCGCCAATTTCAAAGGGAAGGTGGAAGAATATCATCAAAGCCGGAGAAATTCAATAATCTACTAGTCTCATGTCCACATCATGGTTATGATAAGAGCACACCGGCTCATTTTTTTTTTTCTAGGACTTTCTACTATGAACAAGCGGATGATACAAATCCAATGCATCAAGGTAAGTTTACATCATTGGATGGAGAGGAAGCTTACAACTTTCTCGAGAATTTAGTCAAGACACTTTCACAATGGAGTACTAGCAACGAGGGCGTAGCTAGAGTGGAGGGGGTGCCAAAGAAATTTGGCAACCAAATTCAAGAAGACCCAAATCAAGCAATGCTATCAATTATGGCAAGCCTATCAACAGGACTTGAAAATCTGAACAAGAAGTTTGATCAGTTCTCCATGAATCCTCCAAAACCAAACAATTTCCAAGCTAAACCTCAGCCATCCAAGCCTTGTTATACCATTTGTGAGCTATGTTCTGATGAAGGCCACACCAATTTGAAGAGTGTTCAGACTATCCGGATACTAATGCAGGGCATGTAGTATTAACTCTTTAGGAAGAAATAACCGTTCAATCGGGGACGAAATTATTGGAAGCCACAAAATACAAATCGAGGAATTTTCCTCCGTGATTCCAAAATCACCAAATCGGGCCTCGAATAACGATGTCGGTTCCAAAACCGCCAGCAACCATACAGAAATCAACAGTCATACCAGAACCAGCAATACCAAGCCAACACAAACAGAGAGTTAGTACCAGATCTTATGAGTGGATATATTGCCCCTACGCCTCAGTCGAGCAAAGCAGTTATCCCACACCTGGAAGAAGCTATCACCACCATTGTCAATGAGCTGAAACAGACAAATCAAAGAACCCAGAAGTTGGAGAATAACTTTAGTGTCATTCAAGGCCAGATAGGGCAGATCGCTGCCGCCTTGACAGAGAGATCAAAAGGAGCATTACCAAGCCAGCCGGAGCCAAATCCAAAAGGAAGAGGTGTCCTGCAGGTGGACAACCTGGAGATTACTCATGAACAAGTTAATGCTGTCACCACCCTGAGGTCAGGCAAGAAAGTTGATAACAAGATTGTCTATGAACCAGGAAAAGATTCTGTGGAGCCTAAGGTAACTCATGTCCCCACCATCCCACCCAGTTCTAACATCCCAGATATATCTAGTGTTGTGCCACCCACTGAAGTAACTGTTGAGAGAGAAGCTGAAGGAACTACTGTGGAAGTAAGTAAGAAGAAGCCATCACGAAAGACTCCACTCCTCCACTCCACTATTTGTTACCAAACCCAACCGGGTTTAAAGAAGAAGAACCAATATTGAAGAATCCGCCAAAGACCAAGTTTCCTTGAAACTAGTGAATACCGAAAGAGATGACCAAGATCTGAGGAGATTTGTGATGTATTTCAGAATTTACAGATTAATATCCCATTTCGACCGCCATCAAGCAAGTTCCCTCGTATGCCAAGTTCCCGAAAAGATCTAGTAAAGAAGAAGACCAACATTCGAAAGAAGCTTTTATATCGCTCAAAGATGTTCATCGTTACTCTACTACAAATCTATCGGTTGTGAAACCGAAAGATCCCGGAAGTCCAACTGTTACATGCGAGAATTGGAGATTCTTTGGAGGAACAAGCTTTACTAGATTTGGGTGCCGCCATGAATCTTCTACCATATTTAGATCTCACGAAGTTGGGCTTGAAGGATCTAAAACCGACTGATGTTACTTTACAGTTGGCAGATAGATCAATGAAGATACCTAGAGGACTCATTGAAGACGTCATAGTCAAGATCGAAGACTTCTATTATCCGGTTGATTTCATAGTATTAGACACAGAACCTACATCTGGTAGGCAGATACCAATCATTCTAGGCAGACCATTCTTGGCCACTGCAAATGCACTCATCAACTGTCGAAACGGTAATATGACGTTATCCTTTGGTAATATGAGAGTCGAAACCAATATCTTCCATACGTTACAGCAACCACAAGAGGTGTGTGCTGTGAACGAGGTTTGTATGATTGAAGCGTTAGCACAGGATTATCTGACTCATTCATATCCTGCTGACAAGTTGTCGAAAGCTCTGACAGACTCAGACTGTGAGGAACTTAGTGTTGAGGCAATGCCTGATGGACCATATAAAGAGCTTAAGAAGGAGCCGCCTAAGCTAGAATTGAAGCCTTTGCCGTCTACACTCAAGTATGTTTTCTTGGGAGATTTGGGAACCTACCCAGTAGTCATTGCATCAGATTTGACTGCGGAGCAGGAATCCAGGTTAGTAGCACTTTTAAAGGAACACAAGTCAGCTATAGGTTGGACAATTGATGATATCAAGGGGATCAGCCCTATGATAGTTCAACATAGGATTCATCTGGAAGAGGATTCCAAGACTTCTAAGCAAGAGGTTGTCAAACTCCTTGACGCCGACATTATCCACCCTGTTTCTGATAGTCGATGGGTTAGTCCAGTTCAAGTTGTGCCGAAGAAGTCTGGAACCACAGTAATCGAGAATGAGAACAATGAGTTGATTCCAACCAGAATTCAGACTGGATGGAGAGTTTGCATCAATTACAGGAAGTTGAATAGCGCATCGAGGAAAGATCATTTTCCATTGCCTTTCATCGATCAGATATTTGAAAGATTAATTTGGACAAGCTTCCTACCGCTTTCTTGATGGTTAGTCGGGATACTTTCAGATCCATATTCACCACCGAGGACCAAGAGAAAGACATTCACATGTCCTTTTTGAGTATTATGCGCATCATCTCTCCTTAGTCCTTAAACGTTGTTCGCGATACCAACTTAGTTCTGAACTGGGAAAAGTGTCACTTCATGGTAAAGGAAGGGATCTTCTTTGGAAGGAATTCTAGTAGATCGGCGAAAATGTCTGAGGAAGTAAGCATGTTGTCGAAAAGATCAGTTTTGAAATGGAAACCTAAGTATTCCCCACTGTTAGTTTATGGGATTTACTCCTGTTGACCTTCAAAGGAAGATTATTTGTATGGCTCGTGTAGGGTTCGGTAAAAGTCCATTTGCACATAAGAGGAGAGTGTGTAAGCTAGGTTCTTTGTAAGAATTGCCATTCTCAAACTTCGTCACGGGTTCTGACCATTAAGAAAAAAATTGTTGGTACAAGGTATACTTTTGTCAATCACATGCTGAAAGAGATGAGAAGAATTCCTACAAAGTGGAACCTAGTGGGTGGGAATACTAGTCTTGAGGATTTGACTATAAAGGACTCAAAAGTCTTGAGGATCTGACTTTAAAAGACTCACACTTCGTCTTGGGGATCGGCGTAAAAAGACCTAAAAATTTGTTTCTTGAACTAATTACGATATTCGGCAAAGAATGGTAATATCCTACCTTTTTCTCATCCATTTCATTTACTTCTTTATACATTGAGGTCAATGCATGCATAAGTAGGGGAGGGTGTACTTGAGAAATGAATTTGAAAATTAGTTTTCAAAAACAAAATATTTTTGTTTCTATATCGATAGCATGAGAAAAATGAATTTTAATGATGAGTGCGGGATATAGATTCTATCTTGCTTAGTGTGAGTTTGATAGATAGTTGATATTATTGATTTCATTACGCTTAGACTATTTATTATGCTTTCGGACATAGTTCTTATTGATAGAATTCTTTATCAAGGCACCACCATAATACTTGGTCGGTTTTGTGTACTTTTGCTAGAAGAGAGATTTAAACCCCTAGTAAACTGGAAGTAGAATTTTTTTAGACTTAGCCCGGTGAGACTTGAGCTTTATACCCATTTTTGGAGAGTTCTTCACGAAAAATCCGAGTCTTAGTGACTCATCATCTTTTCAGTTCTTTATGTCGTTGTAATATAGTCTCATTATTCTTTAATTTGGTTAATCAAAGTGACATCAAGCTGGGGAGATAGCCATTAGGTCTTGTAGTCTATTCAAAATAGAGTATCATCTTGATAAGTCAAGTAGTGAACCCATTCAGCCTTTATCCCACCTAGTAGGACCATCATGTTAAACCCTTTTGAGCCTTACAATAAGCCATTTTCTTTCATAAAACCCTCTACCATTAACCCTTCACCCAACTCCAGACAAGAAGTATAGCCAAAATGTTTATCAGCCATACCCATATGTTTAGAATCTGAGGGGCACAAGGAGGAAGAAAGACCAAAAAAGGAAGATTACAAGGAAATACCAGAGAGATACAATGAATCCCATCATTCTATTCAAAGTGAAAGAAGCTAGTGGAAAACAAGCATATCCAGTACTAATCAAGGATATACCACTGAGTTAAAAAAAAAAAAAAAAAAGTTGAACAGAATGGATGGAAAAGCTAAGATAAAGGAAGAATTTTCTCTGCAATACAGAATTTGAAGAAATCTTCCAAAGAAAGAAGCAAAACCCTTAGTGTTTTTGAAACAACCTTAGAATCCTTTTACATTTCCTTCATAAACCAATACCCAAGCCAAGTTACAACCCATGACTTATCATTACAGTATGGTACGAAGTCTAGAATAGGTGAGAGGATGCTAAAGTGAAGGACCCGACACTTCATATGTGATTGACATTCTTTCCATGAGACTAATTTTATTCAGAAGTCTGTTTTTTCAAGGTAGTATGTGGGATGTTAGATGCATTATTCTTTTCCCCACATACATGAGGTAAAATAGTAGACCATCTTCTGAGAGATTCTTTTCTGAGAGTATGACCGGTGAGGATTGAAAGTCGAGATTATCTACCTATGGTAAACTAGGGATTCCGTTTCTTGGATAGGAGAGTATAGGAGATTGACTAAGTACACACATAAGCCTTGATTGAGAATTTTGTCAATTTTTACTATCTCCCATCATAATCTATGAGTCTTTGCAGAAATGTAGTTAGCAATGGAGACTGTCTATTAGGGTAAGCACTAAGTGGGTAAGGAATTTCTCTCTCTGAAAAATACTATCATTCTTAAACATGTTATTGATTGATTTTGTGGGTATATCACCTGAAAACCCTCACGAGACTATAACTCGTCCTTTTTAGGGAACTTAAAGGTTTAAAGCCTTGTTGCATATGGTAAATGCAATCGCGATGCCTGCGAAAATGAGTTAGGATTTTATTTTTGTTATTAGGATGTGATTTTGATCACTTATCTATTTTTTATCTTATTTACTAAGAGACTAGCAAAAGGCTAGTTGGGAGTTGTGATAAGTGCTCAAAAAGTGCTATTTAACCCTCGATTATGCCTCTTGTTTAGCCATCTTAGTGGACTAATAGTGTTTATAAGTTGTGTTTTAAGATTCTACAAAAAGAGAGTTTTGTAGAATATAAGAGAAAATGGGGTAAAAGCGAAGCAATTGAGACATCAATGATCACATGGGAGGTCCGTGGACAATCATGGAGAAGGCCAAGGAATTGGAGCTATTAAATATGTGACTTGGACCTATTTTAAAGTCTATTTGGAAGCCCAAGGCCAAAGGATTCGTTGCTTGGACCAAAGCCATAAAAGAGGATAGAAGGATAGAGCGAGAAGAGAAAATCGGCTTATCGTGCCTGGGCGATGGATCGAGCGTCGGGGCAGCATTGATTACATCTGGGGCGATAGATCGAAGATCCGTCATCATATTGATTAAGTCTGGGACGCATGGATAATCGTCGCAGGCATGAATCGACTCTTGTAGCCAATTCCTTCTCAGTTTTGAAGACGAAGTCGGACTCACGAAAAGAAACCTATTTGTATTAGGAAACAAATGACAGTTTGGAATGCTTCTAGAACTCATTGTAACCCCTATAAATAGAGGACCTAAGTGCCTCATGTAATTGGCCAATTCACTTATATTCTTGTCTCGAACTTGAGAGAGATTAATAATAAAAGATCGGTTTTAACTAGGAAGTCTTAATAAATTTGTCTTTCTAGTCTTATGTTCTTCACTCTTCTTCTTCTCGTTCTTAAATTGTTCTTCCTTCTATATGGAAGGCTAATCTTCTCCTTCAAGGGGAGGAGATGAAGCCCGATCTAAGGTTTAATGATTCTTCTGGTTCATGGTGTTCTTCAATCGAGGTTAGTTCTTTATGTTTGTAGTTATTAGTTCCATTGCCCACACCGGGATGGAAGTATAGAATAGGGTTTATGTTTTGCAATATTAATATCATGCTAGTGTTCTTTACTTTTCTTCTAGTAGTGTAATTCTTTAGAGTTAGGGAAGTATTCTTTGTGTTGCCTTAGAAGGGGTAGCTCAGGGAGTGGCTGCCTAGGGGAAGTATTCTTTGTGTTTGCCTTAAGTGGTGATTCATTGAATGGCTGCCCTATTAGGAAGTACTCCTTGATGTTGCTCTTGGTAATACATTGAATGGCTGCCCGAGCTTACATAAAAGGAAAGAAGATATTAATAGCATAAACATAAGAACAACCTTAAGTAGAGTTAATTGCTAACGATGTTTCATCCAAAATGGCATCGGCACTCGCTCGATTGCCTAATTGTAGTCTACTTGTAAGAACAACCATGAAGCAGAAGGTCATAGATTAAAAGTATTGGTGGATTCTAATCTCTTGAATTCTCTCTCTTATAAATTCTCAATAGTTTAGTTAGTTTAGCTTAGTTTAGCATTAGAATCTACAAATCTCTACAACATTAGTTTTAATCCCTCAAACCCCCTTTCTAGTCCTGTTCTTCACATAACATACACTTAAAAGTGGACCGATACCCTACTCATCCTTTACTTAGTGAGGGATAATTAGGTTTTGATACGCTTCTCTTTTGTTCAACGATCATCATCTATCTACATCATCCATACACCATCTAAACACAAAAAAAGGTAGTGTCAATATTCTCGCCCTAGGGTTGAATGGTGATCAAGTAAAATGATCGTAATTTCCTCTGTCGGAAAAACTACTCCTCATTGTCATCACACACAAAATCACTCATATCAAGGCTTTTGGTTAGATTCTCACAGGGGTTTATAGTTTAAGTAACTAACCGTTAGTTCGAAACTTCTTTGCTATGTACAATCAATGATACTCGATTACATGAATATTCATGAAAATATGTATAAACTATTGCATAATATTATCTAAAAGTTTCTTAAAACAAATCCTAATTAGGATACTAATGTGAGATTTCTAGACAATTTTCATCATTGAAAAGGAAACAAGACTTTGTCACTAAGTACAATTATTAATATGAAAATAAAAACTATATATAGGCTACAAGATGCCTAATTTTTACTACAGGTTTAAAGCACCCCCAAACAGAATGATGCTTAGTCCTCGAAGGATCAATAATTAAAGAGAGAAAGTACCTGAGAACCGTGAGCAAAATTAGGGCTAGATTGCTGGAACAGAGAGGTTAGAGATTATAATATATTATTCAGAAAGAACAAGTAAATGTTCAATAGCACACTAAACATAGCACACGATACATAGCACACGAAATAATGAACCATAGCATACGAAACATGAAAACAATAGCACACCAAACGAAGGTTTAGCTAGATATATGTACAATGGCAAACTCAAGTTTACCATCCAAACAGATCGTGAAGGTCGGGCGTCCTCTTTAAGGAAATGCATTTCCTTAGCATCGCCTTGATAGATAATAGTCGCCAAATTTCTGCCCATTCTTTGTCTCCGGATTCCCTCAAATTGGTCTTCATCTTTTAGGTCCTTTGGGTAACATCGAACATGCCTCGTATCGAAATGGGCGCTTCCATTGACGAAAACCTCACCGAGCGAATGATTATGTTTCTGGGCACATGGAATCTACCTTGACCCGATCATGAAAAGTGGCTGCAAACCGTGGGAAATGTGTCTTCGGGATCCGCAAGCGGTGGTTGGTAAAAGTATATAATCGATCCCGAAAAGTCGCGAGCTCGTTTCGGGCCGGAGATAACACAACCTAAAATGTTAAATAATGCATGACCCTCGAGCTAGTGCATCTGAATACAACGCTAGCGACCTCATTGGCGTTAGAAAAATGCCAATCTCCCATAATGTTTAGGAGTACAAATAACATTGCAGTCCCCATGTTCAAGGTCATGCTTGCTAATGGAAAGGTGATGTTGCGCCATGGCACATGGCCATCTCCTTCTCGTTTGATCTCAAGACCATCACCATAAGAGTCGCGAAACGCTTGCCACTGAAAGGAATGGTAAGAATTATGATAGATGTACTGCCAAGATGCAGCGGGTTCGTGGTATGGAAGGTCCAAAGATAGGGCAAGTTGTTGTTCATAAAAGATATGAGGTGTGTCACCAACTCGGATTGTGAACCCGTCTAAGTAGAAACCATGTGCATGGTTGAATGATGGTGTGTCATCCATATTAGCATAAAAGTATGCAGCCAAACTCGGAGAATAAGTTTGGTCAGGTTGAAGAATTAGGGAAGACCACCCATTGTTTGTGATGTAATCATGGAAGAGATGGCCATAGGCATTGGAATCCATCATAGACTGAAAGGATTGCTCAGGAATGAGTTTGGGAGGTACCATGGATGATGAAGATGCAATGTTTGATGAAGATGTCATGGTGGATGAAGTAAAGAAATGGGTAACGATCTGAGGCAAACCTGGATGGAAAAATGAGTATGTAAGAAAATAGACCCTCCACAGAAGCACATGTTAAAATTATATTAGTCACAATGGAAATGATGACAATCCTATTAAGCATTGCATACAAAAGAAGACAAAAAGATAAGACAAAATACATAGTAAGACGGAAAAACGTAATAACATAGATGATTATATACTTATTGACTTAGTAATATCATGGATTCTTATATTGCTCTTGGAGATGCATATTTTGCAGCAAAACTGTTTAGGTCTTCTATTTGTTGGCGAGAAATGCATCGAATGTCCCCTTAGTGGCGAGAAGTCTGAGTTTGATTTTCCATTAGGAGGCGTGATTTTGCAAGAATTGAGAATGATTTTCCAAGATCTCCTCCCGTTCAACATCATAATGTTGCTTGACGATCTTGGAAATCCCAAGAGTTGTGATGATGATATTACGACGAAGTGTAGTTCCCTCAAACCCACGATGAAGAAGTTTAATGCCTTCCATGGGATTAATAATATTCAAGATGGCATTTTCATCAAATAAATGGTCAGAATTTGAGCTTGGGGTGTTACGCTTATCTATCGAAAGTATCGGGGTCCAAAACCAACGGAGTAGTCTGTTTGAAGTACCTTTATATATGCTCTTTGAAGGGTGTCTCTGGAAAAATTATTGGATAACCCCAACGATCATAATCTGCGTAACCAAAGTGGGTAGAGCTGCGACCTTCTTGTTTTCTTGGTGATTACGTTCGAGAGGTGTTGGATCGCATTTAAGTCATCTCTTTGAGTTTGCAAAATCCAAAGTAGGTGAAGTTGAGGCTTTGTGACTTCAGATTGGTGTGATGTACCTACCACATTATGTCCCAACCCATTGGAGCACAACACATTGATTGTTTCAAAAGAGCGTTGAAGAACCATGTGATGTGTATTTTCGGCGTCGCCATGAGATCTGGTAGCTCATGATAAAAAGTTTTTGCAGAATCGAATGATGACTCTTGAACAAAGGGACTCCCCGGGTTTTATTGTGATTTGAAGTATGTCGGAGATCATTTCCTTATTCAATTCCAATCGTTGTCCATAGGCATTGAAGTAGAATTTTCCATCTTCATATCCGCTAAATTGGTAGAACATCAAAACCAATTCTCGGGAATAACTAGCTGCTGAATGATATAGAAAAGGCGTCCATCCGCGACGTATGATTTCGGTGTCAAAATAAGGAGAAAACCGACCTTCTTCGAAAGTTTTTAGGTAGTCTTTCTCTGCCGTTATTTTTCTTGGTTGAGCCATTACTGAGGGAAGGATAGTGAAAATTGTATGAATAAGAATGGCTTAAAAGAAGAGAGATTTATAGGCAATCTATGAGGCTATACCAATCTGGAGTCCAAGTGTATTCAATGACCCATGTGATTATGAACAGCATCATAGGGGATCCACAGTAAGTCTTTGTCATGTCAGATATCCAAATACAATTAATGAGATGGTTTAATGTTTAGAAAATGGGAGGAAAGTTTCCGCAGGGGTAGTTAAACTTACGTAATTTCAGAAATGATGATCCTAACTTCGGTAATAGAATATGGATAGAATAATCGAGCTGCATGTGTGACAAGTGTTATGTGTACCTTGTAGCGTGCGCGATTTTCTCTAAACACTATGTGTATCCATTAATTATTTTGGTGAGTTTTGGATGGCCTATCTTTGTTATGGTTTGTTTATTTATTTACTTATTATTATTTATTTATTTATTTATTATTATTTATTATATATATATATATTTTAGAGAGGAAAAAGACAACTAATATACACAAATATTTAATCTGAACTTCTCCATTTAATCATTAACCATTACAAATGTGTGAGAATTATTTAACACACCATACTAATATACAAAATGAAAATCAGAAAAAAAAATAAAAATAAAAATAAAAAAAAAAAAAAACGATTACATAGATCTAGATGTTCGGATCATGTTGTGCATGAGTGACAAGAGAATAATGATAAACATTGTTATCACAATTAATGTGATAGCCCATTAAGCGTTATCTCTTTTCCCCATCGCTCTATTTTATTCATTATGTTCAGAAATTGAAAATTTGTGAAGAAGAATGTGAAAGAGTGAGAGAAGGGAATGAGTGAAATTGGAAAGGAGAGTTGTATTTATAACTTGATTTCTGACCGTTAGGCATCTGACCGTTTGGATCGGTCCGTTGGGGTTCGACCGTTGGGCTTTGAGAGTAGGCCCAATGAATCAAGGAGCAAACTCATATTTTTGAAAGTACTATATTAAGCATAACATAAATAATTTCTCATTCAAACCCGTCGGAGATACAAAATTATGAGAAATCAACCGATATATAATAATTTAGCACTAAAAATAAAAATGCAATGCATAAAGGAAATAAATGACATAGTCATTTCTAAACCAAAGGAAATAAACACTCTTTATGAATCCTCGGGTTAGCGTAAGATGAACCCGGTTTTTTCGTCTTGACCCACTGACGAACTTCAGCCGAAATGACCGGTGCGGAATGTGGCCTATAGACCGTAAAGTAACCGATCTTGGAATTGCTGCTGATTTGCCATCATCATTCTCTGGAATTGGCCTTGGCGATTTCTCATTTCTTCTTTGGAAGTCATTCAGGAAGTAATCATCTATTCTGGCGAAGAAAACATCCTGCGCATACTAGAATTCATGTTCCTCAAGGCATCCATAGGAGTATTGATTCGGCGCGATGGTATCTTAATTAAAACAACATGTGGTGAAGGAGGAGGAGGAGGAGGTAATGCGTTATCATGCTCAATGTCATCTCTAGCTACTGGGTCCCAATGGTCTAAAACACAAGTCTCAAAAACTCCAAAATTCTCGAAAGACCTTGTTTCAATGAAAGGAGTAGCGGACCGGAACCACAAGTTAAGCATAAAAGGTTGAGTAACAAGTACTGACAAAAGGAGCCGACTTCGTTTGACGCTGGTCGTAAGAATATGGCCCGAAATGGACCATGCAGAAAGTGTGCTTCCTCTCTGTAGGATCCACAGCAGGTGCAAGAAAGTCTTGTTCACGTCGGGCGTCTTTGAAGTTCCACGATGATGTTTGTGCGCCAGCCCGTTGAGTGACGGCTAATTGGTTACGTCCGGCGAATCTTTGTACCACGTGATTCGAGCGATGTTGTACTCCCCTCGAGAAGCGTGTCAAACATCAAATCCCTCGTGGTCGGATACTCGACAATAACAGTCGGGCTATCGAGTAAATTGGAATCTGCGCGATATTCGAAATCAACTCCATCGTGAGTTCACGTTCCAACCCATCCGCCGTAATCCAAAATTCGTCACCCCGGAAACCTCCATTGTTGTAAAATTTCAACACCAATTCTTCAGAATATTGAGCTGGAATTCGATGCAATAGATATTCCCACTCTCTACTAGCAATTTCCTCATCGAAAAATGGGTGAAACATCCCGGAATTGTAGAGATTTGTGAAATTTCTCTCAACTGTGATTCTCCTTCGTGCTGCCATAGCGCGTTGTAGATTAACTTTTGATGGTGCAAATAGCAAGAGGAGGTGGAGGAGGTGGTGCTAGAGGAACGGGGTTGAGGTTGGTGGAGTTTTCGCCCGTGCTTGGTCGAATTCAGCGGTGGTAGCCAGCCAGTGGTGGATTGTGGGGGGACCAAGATCCGATTTTTGTGGAAGAAGAAATGAGGGGGGTGGACGCGTGGGCTTTGTACCCGGATTATTGATTTTTGGGTCGGGTCAAAATTTTGGCCCAAGTACAAATGAATTACAGAAATTTCCCTTATGTCCCTAAATGTTCCGAAATTTCAAACGTTGAAATTCGATTCGTTTCAACTCCAAATTGAACGGATGAGATATCAAAACGATTAGCATTAAAAATGCCATCCACTAGAATATGAAAAAAAATCACATTCAAACATTATTTTTTTTTTTTTTTTAACAATCTTTCGTTTTTATTTATTTACACTTTTATATACAAATGTACAAGTCGAGAAGAACGTGTCAACAACACCAGAAATCCAAATAAAACAACACATCATAACAGCTTAACTCAGGCAACTTTCATGTCGGCTCTGAGCGAACCCAATCCAGCCAGACTGTGGCTTAACCTTTATGTTTGGGGGCCTAGGGTTCAAGACTGTACCATCCCTGACCAATGTGCAATGGTCTAATAATAATATTACCTTTAGTACATATGGTATAGCCTCAAACCGCCCCAAAACAGCCACATAGAAAACTGATCGGGGTTGGCCTGGTGGAATCCATTGCCCGTACGAACTAAGAAATGTCCGATGGTGCATATCACGACTCTCTTTGGGCACCATGCTGGGTGCTAATAAAAAAAACGAGTATATACATGTTGAGTCTTTTAACGTCAAATCCTCAAGACGAATGTGAGTCTTTTAACGTTAGATCCTCAAGACGAATCCCAACCTGTGGGAGCAACGGGACGACGACGAAGTTTATCCTGTTGAGCTGGTGTCAGACAATAATATACCTTATACGGCTCATCTCGGATAAAAGATCAAGACCTAGACAGAAAAGGAGTTTGGCCGGTTCATACACCACCCCACCCTTTTCGCTTCGCATTAAGCTTTCAAAAAAGTACTCGACCATTACCAATTCGAGATGGGTGAGATTTGGACCAAATGATGAGTTGGAGTTAGCGAGGAAGAGAATAGAAAAGGGAGGAGAAAGAAGGAGTTGAAATTTTGGTACCCATTGTTTTCACGGAGGCACGTTTGCTCGATTATCGAGAAGACATTTATACTTTCGATTTAAAAATAGAGTTTTTGTGTGACAACCAGAGGAGGCAGAGACGATGAAAGGACCGACCATCGAGTTTTTAATTTTCCTGGAAAAATGTGTAATCTTGAGTTGTACATCAAAACTTTTTTTAAAGACCGACTTTGAACTCTTTTCTTAATATGTGCTTGTCATGCACTCTTTTCATGTTGGCTTTATAGGATTTCGAGATCATAGGCATCACTCCGAATTTCCTCAAAGCTCATTTAAGCTGTAATTTTCTCTTTTAAATGCGTTAGTGTTATAATTGAGGCTTTTGATGGCCCATAGAGCACGGTGCTCAAGTTCAACCGGCAGATGACAATGTTTTCCAAAAGCGAGGCGATCGGAGACATCCCTATAGGTGTCTTAAAAGTCGTTCTTTATGCCCACAAGGCATCGGATAATCGTAGAGACCAGTCTTTCCTAAATGGATTGACGCTTTTTCCAAAATGGATTTTATTTCTCGATTAGAGACTTCTACTTGACCAATGGTTTGAGCATGATCGGAGTTGCCACTTTGTCGCGTGACTCCATATTTCTTTACTAATGATTCAAAATTTTATTGCGAAATGTTTTCCCCGTCACTAATTATAGCTTTTGGAACACCAAATCGGCGAAAATATTTTCTTTACAAATAAAACGACCGTTTATGATCGTTAACCGCGACATGCCAATGCCTCGATCCATTTTGACACATAGTCAACTGCTACAAGTATGTATAGGAAGCCATGAGAATTTGGAAATGGACCCATGAAGTCGATGCCCCATACATCAAAGATTTCCACAATTAGAATGGGATTTAAAGGGCATCATATTGCATTGAGTAATGCGACCTAACTGGCGGCAGCGATTGCATGCTTTGCAATGCTCATGTGCATCTCTAAACAATGTTGGCCAATAAAACCACATTGTAGAACCTTGGCGCGGTTTTTCTTACCACTAAAATGACCACCACAAGATTGTTCATGGCGGAAAGGATAACACATCGTTGTGTTCCCGATCGGGGAATGCAACGGCGGATTAGTTGGTCTGAACAATACTTGATGAGGTAGGGATCATCCCAGAAATAGAATTTCCGCGATGGATAAAAACTTTTTCCGGTCATTCTGAGACCAAGATAAAGGAACTTCCTCGGTAACTAAGTAATTTACTATGTCCAAGGTACCAAGGGGGACGAAAAAATAGAGTACAAGTGTTCATCACGGAAAGGAATCACGATAGGTTCAATGATCGATATCAACATCGACAAGTCTTGACAAATGGTCCGCAACCACATTTTAAGCTACCTTTTTATCTCTAATTTTGAGAGTAAACTCTTTTTAAAAGGAGAATCCATCGGATCAACCTTTGTTTTGCATCTTTTTTAGCTAATAGATAACGAAGTGCGCGATGATCGGTGTAGACAATAGTTGGAGAACCCACTAGGTAAGGACCTAAACTTATCTAATGCATATACAACGGCGAAACTCTTTCTCAGTGGTGGTATAGTTACGTTGAGCTTCATTAAAGGGTTTTACTTTCGCATAGTAAATGACAACCGGCTTATCTTCTCCGGCGTTGCCCTAGTACAGCTCCAATAGCATAGTTAAAAATCCGTCACACATTAATTCAAAAGGTTTAGACCAATCGGTGGTTGAATTATGGGAGCGGTAGTTAATCGCGGTTTTAATACCTCAAAGGCTTGTTTGCAACTGGAACCGAAATCAAAAGCGGCATCTTTAAAGCGGAGATTGGTTAAAGGTCTAGCAACCTTTGAGAAATCTTGAATAAATCTCCTATAGAAACCTGCGTGTCCTAATAATCTTGTGAGGATGTCTCGAACTGTTTTTGGTATAGGAAGTGAAGCAATTTTTCTATCTTAGCTTTGTCGACTTCGATTACGTCGCTTTGAAACGATATGTCCTAAAACTATTCCTTTAGTAACCATGAAATGACATTTTTCCCAATTAAGAACAAGGTTTTCTCTTCACAACGTGTAAAGACCTTTTCAAGATTTGATAGACGGTATCGAAAGAATCTCCATAAATTGAGAAGTCATCCATGAATACTTCCATAAACCGTTCAACCATATCAACGAAAATATGAAATATCAAAGGCGTTGAAAAGTACCAAGTGCATTGCAAAGGCCAAAAGGCATTAGATCTATATGCAAATGTACCAAATGGACGATTGAGCGTTGTCTTTTCTTGATCGGCCGAGGTCGATGACTATCTGAAAATAACCCCAAATAACCATCAAGAAAGCGTTAATAGGCATGACCGGCTTAAACGTTCGAACATCGATCGATGAATGGAAGTGGAAAGTGATCCTTAGGGTGGCGGCATTAAGTTTGCGATAGTCGATGCATATTAAGCCATTTCTTGGGATCTGGCGGAAATGCATTCATCTTTATCATTTCGCTGTTGTAATGCCGATTTCTTTGGAACCACGTGTATAGGACTCACCCAAACACTATCGAGATAGGGCAAATAATACCCACATCTAGTAATTTTAACACTTCCTCCCGACCACATCTTTCATGGTAGGGTTTAAGCGTATTTGTGGTTCCGCGACGTCTTAGCATTTTCTTCAGTGTATCACGATGGGTGCACACATTAGGTTCAATGCCTTTAATGTCATCGAGGGACCATCCAATAGCGAGAATCGATGTTGTTGAATGACATTAATTAAACGAGCTTCACGATCGTCGAGTTAATTGTGAAGAAATAATAAGCGGGTGGCGACCATCGGCATCAAAGTACATGCGTATTTTAATTCGAAGGAAGTGGTTTTAATTCGGGGGGTGGAGAGTGGGTATTAAAGATTCTTGAGAAAGGTCATCATCCATGTAGTAAATAGATTGATGATCATCCAAGTTACTTGACATCACTGTTGTAGGGTCAAATAATGGTACTGACTCTAATAACTCATTTACTTCTTGTGTGTAATCATCGTCTTCAAATTCAGATTCGCTAAAGGAAAGAAATTGGTACACTTCATCTTGAGGAAAAGAGTTTGTGAAATACTCTTGCGGAATGCTGTCAATCCTGTTGACCTCACCATCAATGTCAGGCTCTGGAAGTTGTTTCATCAACTTGAACACATTCACCTCGACCGAAAGATTTCCGAAGGACATGGTCATGGAACCATCTTGACAATTAATAAGAGCATTAGCAGTGGCGAGGAACGGACATCCTAAGATGATCGGAATGGAATCACATGCAACTTCTGTATCCAAAATAACAAAGTCTACAGGATAGAAGAAATCTTGGACTTTTACAAGGGCGGTAGGTTTGAGCTCATGAAGACCTAGTTGTTTAAATAAATAATATGGAAGTAAGTTCACACTAGCTCCTAGGTCTAGTAGTGCAGTAGCCGTGTATTTGTCACCTAAGGTGCATGGAACCGTTGGTCTACCAGGGTCCTTGTATTTTACTATACCATTGTGTTGGTGATGGAAGGTTGATTGAGGAGGAACGGCTTGTTAAGGAACATTAGTTCTCCTTTTGTGGTGCACATATCTTTTAGAAATTTTGCATGTTTTGGTAATAATTTTAAGGCATCGAGAAAGGTAAGTTGATTGTTAAATTTTGAAAAGTCTCTCAAATTTTAGCAAAATTCTCATCGGGTTTATTCTTTGCCAAAGCGTGCGAGGAAATGGTGCCTTAGGGCGGAATTTGGCAAAAGGGTCTACTTGCTTGTTTCCTACATTGGAGGTGTTGACTCTGTTGAATCACGGGAATCTTCCGTAGGTTCATTATTAGAAATAGATTCCTTGGAACCCTCTTTTTCTTTTGGTTGATCATCGGCATCACGTTATCGATTGTCTACAGTTTTTCGGATCGTAGAGTAGTGATTGCATGCACCTCACCTTGGTTAGAGGTGCTTGGACCGAGGGCATTAATTCAGTTCAAAGGTGTTTTGCTTTGGTTTAGGGTTTGGAAGCGCTTATCAGGAAACAACGCCTTTTCGACTCTTTTCTTGCGCCAATTGCTGAAGTGATTGTTGGATAGACGTTAAAATTTGAGACTGTTGGTTCATGTAAGCCAAGAAAGTCTCATTTGTCCTATCCGTAATGGTTGGCGCAGGTTGTGCAACCGGTAGTAGTTCTCGATTATTGCTTAGAAGTTGTTGATTATAGTTGGGATTTGGATTAGCTGGAACAAGGCTGCGGTTGGTCTGATAATTAGCATTAGAATTATTTTGAAATTGACCTTGTTGGTATTGTTGATTATTTCCTTGGCGGTGATAAACAATAAAATTGAATAGCTTTACCTATGAAATAAAGTGATGAAACTTACAAACGTAAGTAAAACTAAACTAATCTTATAATGCTTATGTTTTTATCAAGATTCTACTCTCAAGTCTATGAGATATAGTGGAGTAGAGTGATTCGTTCCACTCTTAGTCCTTCCGCATGCTATGTTCTCTAGTGTAAGTACTCTAAACTTAAAGTCTAATGAGAGATTTTACGAAAAAGGCAACTAGACTACGATGCAACTACCCACGAAATGCAACTAGTCGACGATGGGAATAACTAAGGGAATCTTCATTGATGATTATGATAAGGAGTTAGAGGGGATTGATTCCACCTTAACTTTCGACTTAATCTATTAACGGCGAATCATCGTAATCCGAATTGAATCGCCCATGAACAATTGGTTCTTCCTAATCCCTAATTACACATGACATTCCTACCAAATTGATAACTAGCATGTGAGCGATTAAACCCGTTCTCATGGTGAACTAATCGTTTTCTAGAGTGGAAAGGAAATTACGACGATTCTACGATATTCGAATCAAGCTTTCATCAAGGCTTCTCAACCCCCTCTAATGGAGGTTTAGCCGAGAATCATTACTGTAATAATTTCCGATTACATTTAAACTAAACATGATATAAAAAATTGAAATTTACTTAATTAAACAATAATAATGAAATCTAATTTAATGACTCAAATGAAATAAAGGCGGGAATTGAAATTAGATCTAGGAATGGAAATGACAAAATCGAAATTGATAAAAATACTACTTTATTGATCCAATCAAAATGAAGAACAAGATTCAAAGGTTTAATCTAATCTGATAATTGAAATGGAACTAAACTTAATTAATCTACATGAAAAACTAGATCTAGAATTCATTAATGGAGGCTAACTAATCTAAATCTAATCTAGGTCTAACTATCTCCATTAACAAAGAGCTAAGCTTTTGTTTTATACATTCAGATCCAAAAATCGTGCATGGGCTTGGAGCCATGTTTTGGGCCAGAGAATCAGGCCCAAAACCCAATTCTTTCAGTCCAAAAAGGCCTCTTCAGCTGCAGTTAGGTTCAATAGACTTTATGTTCACTTCTGCTCCTCTGATTGGGTCAAGGCTTAGACCATTGGAAAGATCTTTCCGAGCCGGTCGTTTTGACATAAGGTAGGCCCCATTCCGAGCTCTGAGTCCAAAGATATGTCCTTCGGAAGTTACTGGCGACTTTGTGTCTTTTTTTAGCCCGCGTCGACTTTTCAGCTTTTGGCCGGGCTTTTAGAAAGGCTTTGTCTTCTCGAAACTTGGCCTTTAATCCACGGAACTCCTTAGTAACCCGACCTTTGCTCCTTTATCTACGCTAAAGTGGCACATTTCTGCACATAATGGACTTTGAAGCCTGAAAATGCATAAAAACACGTAATCGGTGTTAACTCTTGATTATTACTCACATAATTGGTCTAAAAGTATGACTATTTAAAGGGTTAAAACTACAGTTTTGGGCTCTTATCAAACCACCCCAAACAGCATTTTGCTTGTCCTCAAGCAAAGATGAAAATTAACATAAGTGACCAAAAATGGAGTTCTATCTACTTCGGTTTTGTAGAGTGCGATTGCATTGACCATATGCAACAAGGCCTTAAACCACTAGGAATTCCCTAGTGGGCCGAGTTATAGCCTCGTGAGAGTTTTCCGATGAAGGTACTCACAAACTTCATCTATACTCTGGCGACTAAGAAATAAAACTATTGTTTCCTTATTCATGCTCCAAACTATCTATACATCTCACTAGCTATGAACAAGAATAACCAAGTCAAAACCTAAGCTAATATATGCATAATAATCAATCATCTATAATAAACATATATACAATGAGTAATACTATGAAATGTCTAGCGGGTCCGTTTAAAACTTCGGAATAAGCGTCCTTAAGTAGGTTCTCACAATAATAGTCAAGATCTGACACTCTGATTTTTGCACTCAAGTTTAGCTACTCTAGTGATCTTGCGATTGGGCACACTTTACCTTACAATCTCAATGACAACAAGGAAGCGGTCGATCAAACACATCTGCCACTTACTATCACACTAGCCTATTCCTAATTGAGCTAGAGGTCTTTATTAGGTGTTGCGGGGATTAGGAGATGGTTTAAGAAGGAAGGAAATTGATATTCAAAAAGGACAAGTCACGAGATAATAGAGTCTTCATATTATGTAACTAAAGAAAACCTTGTTATTTACTTTTGCTTCTACACTTTGTTTCCATCCTTAGCCATATTTTTTTCTTTTTCTTTTCTCTCTTTTTTTTTTCTTTGGCTTTTGACTCCCTTTTATTCTATCTTTAGAGTTTTTATTTTATTTCTATTTTTATTTTTCTTTCCTTGGATGGAAACTTCTTTTCTTTATTTTTTGAACAATTAACTAACTTTTGTTTACCACGGGTTTTCTCTTCTTCTTTCTTCCTCATTCTATTCTCGGACTTATTCTAAATTGGGTAGGTTGATTTTTTTTATTATTTTGTTTTGTTTTGTTTTGTAACGGGGTAGGGTAAAGGATTGTGGTTTATGAAAGGCTAAAGAAAGGCTCGGAGAGGACTACTAAGCGGAAATAATTCATAGGTTTGAATTTTTGGCTATATCGATCCAAAGAGGGCCTAAATTCTTTTAGGATATGGCATAGTGATCAAGCAAGTGGGCGTGTGATATCTCTATCCCGATTTTACTTCTCCCTTGTGTCATTTCTCAAATGTTTCATTTCGTATAAGGCTTTAGGCTATATTCTCACAGGATTTGTAGAATAAGTACTCTAGCCTAGATTTCAGAAACTTACTGCTAACAATCATAGATACTCATGTAATATATTTATAGATAGATAAAAAGATTATTACCTACATATTAACCTAAGTTTCTAACAATTATTCTAATGCAAAAGCTACGTGAGATTTCTTGATTGTTAAGAGCATAGAGAAGGAAAACAATACCACTATTCCTAAGTGTATAGCATGAACTTATTTATTTATATTTTTGAATTTTTAAAATTTTAACTAGAAAACAAATGCATATTATACATATCTATATCCCTATCGGATGCCTTAATTACCGTGTTTCTATGCCCCCAACAAAAAGCATGCTTTGTCCTCAAGCATTTAAATAAAAGAGGTAGGAAAAATACCATTGAAGTCAGCGTGAAATTCCCCAGGAACATCTAAAAACAAGGTTAGAGCGATACTAATATAGGAAATAAAACCGACCACAACTCTATCGAGTTCTACCCATTATGGGGTTAACAAGAATGAAATTGCTTGGGACATAAGCGGACACTAACTAGAATGAAAACTTACCTTATCCCCCCGTTACTACTCGTCATCTTACTCATCCTCTTCTTCCATAAAGAAGTGAGGTTCCTTTAAATCTGCCATGCCATGATAATTTGCCGGGCTTCCGCCATTTATCATCTATGATTGCTAACCTAGTAAGAGCCACTTGGTTACGGCGGGGTGTAGGGTGTAACAGATGAGGTTGTATCCTCCACCCTTGCCAAGTCATTACGAAAAGATCGAATAATACTATTGGTGGGTTAAATGCGGTGTCGACCGTAATCAATCCGTGAAGCGTGTACAAAAAGCAGGAAAAGAAACATAGCATAATCGAGAAACTAGAGCGGGCATAAGAAGGTACTTATGCCTCATGCTATGGGATCGAGCTAAACTAGACATCAAGGTTGGGGAAGGTCATGACACATCGTCACCGTGGCTAAAAGCAAGGAAGGCGCCGCAAGTGGCATCATTCCGCGGAAGAAAAACGCCATTCCCACAAAATGTTTAGCATGATCCAAAACATAACAGTTCCTATGTTCATGGGCCGGCTACCAAAGGCGGCGTTATATTCCCGCGGTCCTCAATCGGGAAAATGCCCGGCGCCATCTCACTCATGCAAACTTCGTAAGTGTAGACATACATATTATCGACCCAATAGCACCATGGGTCTTGTATTTCGTGGCATAGCCGTCCAAGAACAAATGCTAGCAAGAACACGGTAATTTCCATTGGTTCATTATCAATGTTGATGGAGATGGTCTTTCAAAGAAAATGCAGTTATCGTAAAAATAAAATGCTAGAGTCGGAGAATAAAGTGCATCCGGTCTTACCATAAAAGCGGCTCGGCCAGCGAATGTGATAAACATGTGAAACCGAAGCACCATAAATAGTGCTTTGGAACAAATCTTCGAAAGACTGTTCCGGTATCAATGTTGGAGATGTCATCTCAAAATTACGCTTTGGAATAGCTGCGAATGATCCGGATACTACACGCGAAAAACTGGAAATTTTTTGGTCCACGGAAGTCGAGGCGTGAGTCGCTTTGATAGGCCGAGGTTAAGCTCTGAAGAAATTGAAATTTCCGGTGTTTGGTCATTAGCTCAGGCTTGGCGGGCCTTCGACAAAAACTCAGAAAAATATCTGAGCCTTGAAGTCCGTTCGAGAAAACTTCGCAAAATGAGTCGAAAACGAGGGAATCGGCGGGGAGTGAAAGGTGAGTGATGGAGTTTAGGTGTAGTGTCGGTTGTGAGGATAGATTGTATCAAGTTTATATAGGTTTAAAGTTGCTAAAATGGATGGGGAAGTTGCCAAAACTAATTCGGCAGTTTCGAAAATCCTAAAATTTCCAAACCCCCAAAAGCGGAAACAACTCATATCCTTGATTCTAATTCAAACCCGGTATCTTTTAGGTTGATTTTATGATAGAATGTACCTATTTAATCTAGATTTCATCCTACAATGATACTCAATCATAGATATGCCTAAAAGCGTCCAAATTTTCACCTTGACTCCATAATAAATTCTAACACGCGAGGGTTATAAAAATAATGCTTGAATTGATAAAACCACCCCCCCCGAACAAGTTGGGAAGGTGGGGTCAATATTAAACAACCACACATAATAAAATGACCCATTATATTAAAATTTTCATTGGAGTACATTACACTTACAAAATTCAAATTACGGAAATAAACTTGCATTAAAATAAATAACAATAATGAAATTACAAATAAAACATAAAACATCAAACTATCTTATCCCTAGCTACTCGGGCGGTGGCGGAGGGAACATCTCCGGAGATGCTCTCGTGCTCTGAAGAGCGAGCACCCATTAGATCCTTCCGATGGCGCTCGTGCCTGGATGGTGTGTCCTCGAAGGAGAGTCCCGTGAGGTGGGAATCATGTCGATAACTCGTCCGGGCCGGCGCTGAGCTTCTAGCTCATCATCATTCCCACCTCTCGATCCTCTCTCCGGTGCGGAGCTCGAAGTTGTGATGCATCATTGCCAGTCGAGTCGGAGGTCTTCACAGATAGTGTTAATTAACGCATGCCTCGATGGATCCCGCGACCATGCGTTACGCATCATCGGCCCACCTCTCCAAGCATCATCGTCAAAATAGGTCAAGTCCTCCTCATCCTCGAGAGGCATCCCGATGTCCCCGGCCTCCTCGGCATTCTCAAGCTCCTCCATCCTCTTCTTCTTCTTCTCTATCCTCGGCCAATCTCCAAAACCCGTTGGACACACTCCTTATAGATCACGGGGGTTACGGTAGAAAGTGATGTATGTCCGATCGGTTACTGCTCGCTCTCAACTTGAGCATGATCTTTGTTATCAACCACGGGGAGGGGCAACGGTCCTCCCTACTCCCCCTAATCATGCTGCTCGATAAAAACTCTAAGATCTTGAGTAAGTCATACTTCGCTCACGGAGTATCCATAAGATATGGAGGCGCTTTTGTTAGCCAATGTCGGACCTTCCTTCCCCGGATGTTAGACCAATCCAGCGTAGCGGTTGGTTGGTCTAAGGGAAGCTTGTCGGACCTAATCGCGATCTTTGTATTGTAGTCCCTCCAATAATCGTCGTGCATCAATGGCTCTACCCCATTATCTTTGGGACTCCTGCGGGGTGACATCGGATGGACTCTAGGCGGAATGCCTAGAATCTCGACCAACAACCCACCTCACTTCCTTCCCTCTTAAGCTGACAACAAAAATCCTAGTCCCTTCCAACTCCCTCAGATCATAGAACCGTCGGACTAAGTCCTCGTGGTAATAGGCTTCAGTCGAAAGTACCACGAAACTATTCGATCTCGACTTATCATCTCACACCGTAAAAATGGCGCAGCAAAGTGGTGCGGTAAAAAGCTTGCTCAGAACAAAAATCAAGGCGTTGTTGAGCCATTGGAAGTTTGGAATGTAGTGGGGTTTAAAATGTGATGTAGTGGTGTGATTTTAATAGACCGGTTGAAGCAACCAGGTGGTGGTGGTGGAGTGGTGGTCGGCAGCACCAAAATTTTGAATTTTTCGGTGGTTTTAGTGATGGAAATCGGTAGTGGTGGTGGTGGGTGGTGTTTGGAATCGATTTGGGTTAGGATTTAATTTGGGCGGGTAAATTTTGTTTCTTTTTATTTTGATTTTGTTTTTTAGTTTTGGGCGTGGTGGATTAATGGCGGATGGAGAAAAACCGATGAACTGATGGTGAAGGTGAAGGAAGCGGTCGGCTTTGTCGGTGAGGCGGGTTGGGCCTTGAAGCCCAAAATCGAAATTTGTGATTTTTTTCGATTTTTAGTGAAACTTCAAATCAAAATTGTCGGCCGTTACCGGTCCGATTTTTGCGAATGAGATATGGAAATGATCAGGAGAGAATTTCCAATGCACTGATCCATAAAACACTCTATTCCGACCGTGGATGACATATAAGATAGTGGAAAACGCTTGAAGTCGTGCATGACTTACGTTATCTTGAACAATTGAACTCTAAATTCATGGATTATGTCAACCCGGAATCGTAATACAATAAAAGCGGCCTAAGCAACTCTAATGGGACATAAATATTTAGCACGAAACGAACACCCCCACCCCAAACAAATTTTTACAACGAAGCTTAGAAAATTTGTTTTTAGCAGTGGGTCTTTTAAAGTCAGATTCCCGAGACTTCCTAGGTTACTATGCTTATTCTTTAATATATATATATATATATTTTTAATTTTAAAAAGAAAAACAATAAACAATAAAGACATAATTCACCCCATAGAGGAACATGACTCAAAAATCCGAGAAAACATGCAAGAGTGGAAAACGTGAATTATGTCAAACGTGGACTTCGGATCCGGTACTTACAGCCACAAACTCCATAGGGAGGGCCCGGTTACCTTAATGGTGCACTCACCAATATATGGAAATGAAAGGAAATGCACCAAACACAAAAGTTGAGTGGTTTATAGTCAAATACTAGACTTTATCTAGGCGTATGTATGAACATGCACGGTTTATCATATATCAACAACTAAAATAATTGTGGATCATTCCATAAATAAATATCCACGAGAAAACATATCCAAACACAATCAAGCACCAAGATTTCCTATGACTCAACCTAGTGAAATGGAAAGCGAAGTCGGATAACCCTATTATGTAACCTATCATGCACCTTATTTTTCATTTTGAATGAGTGGGTGTTCTAGTAAATAAGTGTGGAAAAGTGAATGGTTGTGAAGAATATGGTGGATATGGATAAGTTGTAGAAAGACAGACACATAAAACAATGAGGATGTGGTTTTAGCACAAAACTCATTCATTGTGTGTGTAACCGGACCGTCTCAATTCTGAAAATGAAGGTGTCAAATGGTTTGTCCTTCGTCAGTATTTGTTTACTAGGTGGATTTAAAAATTATGAAGCATAGAAGAAACAACGGGATCGGTGCAAACTCGATTCCTTTGAAAGGTGGAAGGAGGGGTAATCGAGGGTGGATGTTGTGCAAAGTAGTTCTTGATAGGGTGATTCATCACCTTCTCTAAAAACTCATCCAATTGCTCATCTAGATTGGTCATACCCTCGTTACTATGATAGTCCTCTATATCTTTGAAAGTCATCTATCTCCTCCTCATCCGTAATATGTGTATGCGACTAGTGTAGGGATAGAAAATATTGGAGTCCGATCTTCCAAAGGAAAGAAATTTGGGCATATGATTATCGGGAATGTGTTGTTGGAAATAATCTCGAAGCTCTCGATCATGCTAACCTCTCCCATCCATAGGCGAATCGGATAATCTTGTGTCCTTGTTTTAAAACATTGACTTCAAATGCAACAAGATGGCCAAAAGACATGAACATTGAACCATCGGCGGCAATTAATGAGCACATTGGCGGTTACGAGAAAAATTAAGCCAAGATGATGGGGACGAGTCATTAACGACTTACATTAATGGGATGACAAAATCAATGGGATAGTAAAATCTAAATTATTACCGAGAACATTTTTCGGCGACACCCTTAGGATGCCATAAGACCGATCAGCTAATTGCAGCGTCATTCTAGTGGGTTGCATCTCGTCTGAACCTGTTGTCTATACAAATAAGCGGGGAGTAAAGTTGACACTAGCCCCAAGTCCTAATAGCGATTAGGTAGTATAAGAATCTCCTAAGGTGCATTGTGCAATTATGGGGCGACTAGGGTCCTTGTATAACAATTCCATTATGTTGAGGATAGAGTTGGGAATTGTTCTATTAAAAGCGTCTTTTGGTATATTGGTCTTCGCCTAGTGGTACACAATTCCTTAAGAAACTTAGCATGGTGTGGTAGCTTTTTATAGCTTGAGGAAGGGAAGGTTTATAGTTAGATTCTTGAAAACATCCCTAATCTCCTGTAATTTGTATCCCTAGTTAACATGGCTAATTTTGTGGAAGCGATTGGTTTCTGTCTATGTCATCAAAGCCGGGAGAAATTCAATAATCCGCTAGTCTCATGTCCACATCATGGTTATGATAAGAGCACACTAGCTCATTTTTTTTCGAGGACTTTCTACTATGAACAAGCGGATGATGACGGTCCCAATGCATCAAGGTAAGTTTACATCATTGGATGGAGAGGAAGCCTACAACTTTCTAGAATTTAGTCAAGACACTCAACAATGGGAGTACTAGCGAGGGCAGGTAGCTAGAGTGGAGGGGTGCGAAGAAATTTGGCAACACAATTAAGAAGACCCAAATCAAGCAATGCTATCAATTATGGCAAGCCTATCAGCCGGGACTTGAAAATCTGAACAAGAAGTTTGATCGGTTCTCCATGAATCCTCCAAAACCAAACAATTTCCAAGCTAAACCTAAACACCATCCAAGCCTTGTTATACCATTTGTGAGCTATGTTACGATGAAGGCCACACCACCGAAGAGTGTTCGTCTTTATCACGGATACTAATCAAGAGGCATGTAGTATCAATTCTTTAGGAAGAAATAACCGGCCCAATGGGGAGGGTAATTATTGGAAGCCACAAAATACAAATCGGAGAATTTTCCTCGGGATTTCAAAATCGGTCCAATCGGTTCGATCATAACCGATGATCGGTTCCAAAACCGCCCGGAACCATCTGAGAAATCAGCGGTCGTACGGAACCAATACCAAGCCAACACAAACGGAGAGTTAGTACGGATCTTATGAGTGGATATATTCCCCCCACGATCCAAAGCGCTTATCCCACATCTGGAAGAAGCTATCACCACCATTGTCAATGAAATGAAACGCATAAATCAAAGAACCCGAAGTTGGAGAATAACTTTAGTGTCATTCAAGGCGGATAGGGCAAATCATGCCGCCTTGCAGAGAGATCAAAAAGGAGCATTACAAGCCAGTAGGCCAACCAAAAAAGAAAGAAGAGGTATCTTGCGGTGGATAACTTTTGGAGATTACTCGGTCGAATGCCCAAGTCAATTCTGTCACCCACCGAGGTCGGGGCAAGAAAGTTGATAACAAGATTGTCTATGAACCGGGAAAAGATTACGTGGAGCCTAAGGTAACTTATGTCCCCACCATCCCACCCAGTTCTAACATTCCGGATATATCTAGTGTTATGCCACCGGCCAAGAAACATTTGCAAAAGAAGTTGAAGGAACTACTATGGAAGTAAGTAAGAAGAAGCCATCACGGTGACTCTCGTCACTCCACTAATTGTTACCAAGCCAACCGCTAAAGAAAAGAGAACCGATATTGAAGAATCCGCCAAAGACCGTTTCCTTGAAACTAGTGAATACCGGAAAAAGATGACCGAAGACAAGGAGATTTGCGATGTATTTTGAATTTGCAGATTAATATCCCATTTCTCGATTTGCCATCAAGCAAGTTCCCTCGTATGCCAAAGTTCTGAAAGATCTAGTAAAGAAGTTAAGACCAACATTAGAAAAGCTTTTATCGCTCAAAGATGTTCATCGTTACCTACAAAATCTATCGGTTGTGGAAACCGAAAGATCCTAGAAGTCCAACTGCTACATGCAGAATGGAGATTCTTTGGAGGAACAAGCTTTATTAGATTTGGGTGCCGTGTGAATCTTCTACCATATTTCGCCTCACGAGAAGTTGGGCTTGAAGGATCTAAAACCGGTGATGTTACTTTACGGTTGGCGGATAGATCGGTGAAGATACCTAGAGGACTAATTGAAGACGCGTCATAGTCAAGATCGAAGATTTCTATTATCCGGTTGATTTCATAGTACTTCGACCACGTAACCTACATCCGGTAGGCAAAATACCAATCATTCTAGGCGCACCATTCTTGGCCACGCAAATGCACTCATCAACCTGTCAAACGGTAATATGGCGTTATCCTTTGGTAATATGAAAGTCGAGACCAATGTTTTTTCCATATGTTACAAAGAACCAACCGGGGAAGTATGCGGCTTTGAACGAGGTATGCATGATTGAGCGTTAGCACAGGGATTATCGACTCATTCATATCCTGGCGATAAGTTATTGAAAGCTCGACGGATTTCAGATTGTGAGGAACTTAGTGTTGAAATCAATCAATGCGATTTTGGATTCATCACCGTCATGGATGACATCAAATTCAAAGAAAAACTTGAATCGCCTATGCTTGATGGACCACAAAAAGAGCTTAAGAAGGAGCCACCTAAGCTAGAATTGAAGCCTTTACCGTCTACACTCAAGTATGTTTTCTTGGGAGATTTGGGAACCTACCCAGTAGTCATTGCATCAGATTTGACTAAGGAGTAGGAATCCAGGTTAGTAGCACTTTTAAAGGAACACAAGTCAGCTATAGGTTGGACAATTGATGATATCAGGGGATCAGCCCTATGATAGTTCAACATAGGATTCATCCGGAAGAGGATTCCAAGACTTCTAAGCAACCACGAGAGGAGGCTTAATCCGAAAATGAAGGAAGTAGTTAGAGAAGAGGTCGTCAAACTCCTTGACGGCATTATCTACCCTATTTCGATAGTCAATAGGTTAGTCGGTTCAAGTTGTGCCAAAGAAGTTCGAACCATAGTGATCGAGAGCGAGAACAATGAGTTGATTCCAACCGTGATTCATTTGGATGGAAAGTTTGCATCGACGATTGTGAAGTGAATAGCGATCGAGGAAAGACCATTTTTCCATTGCCATTTATCGATCGGATGTTAGAAAGATTAATTTGGACAAGCTTACTCATCTTTCTTGATGGTTACTCGGGATATTTTCAAATCCATATTCACCCCGAGGACCAAGAGAAGACCACATTCACATGTCCATTCGAACATTCGCCACCGTCGTATGCCTTTTTGGTCTATGCAATGCACCGCCACTTTTCAGCGATGCATGATGAGTATTTTTACGACATGGTGGAGAAATACATGGAAGTTTTTATGGACGATTTTTCAGTTTTGGATCATCTTTTGAGGATTGCCTACACCATCTCTCCTTAGTCCTTAAACGTTGTTCTTGCGATACCAACTTAGTTCCGAAGGCGGGAAAAGTGTCACTTCATGGTAAAGGAAGGGATAGTGCTAGGTCACCAAGTTTCAAAGGAAGGAATTCTAGTAGATCGGCGAAGATTGATATTATAAAGGATCTACCCAAACCGAGAATCAAAGATATCCGTGCCTTCCTAGGTCACGCGGGATTCTACCGTCGATTTATCAAAGATTTCAGCCAGAATTGCAAGACCCATTTGTCACATCCGTTAGGGAAAGATATTGTCTTTGATTTTGATACATCATGTGTTGAAGCTTTTATGAAGTTAAAGGAAGCACTAACTTCAGCACCAATCATTCGATGGCCCCGATTAGAGCCGAGCCATTTGAAATCATGTGTGATGCATCCGATTATGCTATAGGAGCCGCTCTAGGACAAAGAGACAAGAAAGTGCCATATGCAATCTACTATGCTAGCAAGACTCTAAATGGAGCTCGATTAATTATTCTACCACTGAGAAGGAACTCTTAGCCGTCGTCTATTCTCTTGACAAATTCAGACAATATCGATAGGTTCAAAGGTGATTGTCTATATGACCATATGCCGCCTTAAAGTCATTTACCGCTAAGCGGGGATGCCAAGCCAAGATTGATCCGATGGATACTACTTTTACAAGAATTTGATTTGGGAGATACGTGATAAGAAAGGAACAGAGAATGTCGTTGTTGATCACCTTTCTAGATTGCTAGTGGAGAATACGGAAGACAATTTACAAATGCGGAGACTTTTCCGATGAAGCAGCTTGTTCAAGATATCGAAGTGCCATGGTACGACCACATTGCAAATTATCTTGTGACCGACAAAGGTACCATCACATTGGAGCAAGCAAGAAAAAGATTTATTCTACTCAAAGGCGGATATTATTTTTTGGGATGATCCATACTTATTCAAGAAGTGTTGGATCAAATTATTCGAAGATGCATCGAGAGAAATGGAACAGAATCCATTTTATCATTCTCATGATGATCTACCTTGCGGAGGACACTTTGGCCCATAACGCATCTGCGGGACAAAGGTATTACAAGCTGGATTCTATTGGCCTACTCTTTTTAAAGATGCAAATATTTATTGCAAAGCATGTCCGAGATGCCAATTTTCGGGTAAAACCTCGAAAAGGTTCGAAAGTGGCCTCAACAACCGATCCTTATCTCGAAATCTTTGATGTATGGGGTATAGATTTCATGGGACCATTTCCTCCTTCTTTTGGTTACACCTACATTCTACTTGCTGTGGACTATGTTTCAAAATGGATTGAAGACCGCCGATCATAAAGCCGCCGTGGACTTTTCGAAGAAGAACATTCTACCAAGATTTGGAACACCGAGAGCCATCATCGGTGATAACGGTTCTCACTACTTAGTGTATTTGGGAATCTTATGGCAAAGTATGGAGTAATTCACAAGCTAGCTTTACCATATCATCCCTCGGACTAATGGTCAAGCAGAAGTTTGAATAGGAAATCAAGAGTGATACGGAGAAGATGAAGAAATCCATCTAGGAAAGACCGGTCTCTTAGACTCCAAGATGCACTATGGGCATCTAGAACAGCATTCAAAACACCCATAAGGATGTCGCCCTATCGCTTGGTATATGGAAAAGCGTGTCATCTACTGTTGAGTTAGAACATAAAGCCTATTGAAGTGAAAGAGATGAATTTCAACCTAGATCAAGCAGGAGAAAGGAGGAAGCTTCGGATCATGAATTAGAGGAATTGAGAACTGATGCTTATGATAAGTCGAGGATTTACAAGGATAAGACTAAAGCATTACATGATAGAAGAATTCTAAAGAGAGAATTTGAACACGATGAGAGAAGGTTCTGGTCTACAACTCTCGTCTAGAAATTTTCCCTGGAAAGCTGAGATCTAGATAGACGGGACCGTTTATAGTAAGACATGTCACACCTTTTGGAGCTATTGAAGTAGAAGACATAAAGAGAAGGACTCGTTTCAAAGTCAATGCTCATCGACTAAAGCCCTTTTCTGGAGTTTACCTCTTTGGAGGCGTGGAGGCCATGTTTCTCAAGGATCCGGGTTTATCGGACCATTTGTTGAAGTGGAAAATTGGGGTAAGTTACCTACACACCTTAAAGATTACATTCTATGTCTTGCTGAACTGTTACTCTGTCTAGTTTAAGTTTTTGCATGAGGAAAATGGCGTCGTAAAAGCTTGACTCCTTAGGATCTCATTAGTATAAGTGCCAGCGATAGTAGGGCCCTCTCGATTTTCATAACTTTGTCCCCATTGAGAGGAGTTGCAAGCCGAGTCAAAGTCTCATAACTCTAGTAGACCGAAAGTATAAAATGTCTATAGGAAGTAAGCATGTTGTTGAGAGATCAGTTTTGGAATGGGAATTCTAGTCTTGAGGATCTGACTTTAAAAGACTCACATTATGTCTTGGGGATCTGACGTAAAAAGACCTAAAAATTTGTTTCTTGAACTAATTCTGATATTCGGCATCAATGGTAATATCCTACCTTTTTCTCATCCATTTCATTTACTTCTTTATACATTGAGGTCAATGCATGCATAAGTAGGGGGAGGGTGTACTTGAGAAATGAATTTCGAAAATTAGTTTTCAAAAACTAAAATATTTTTGTTTCTATATCAGTAGCATGAGAAAAATGAATTTTAATGATGAGTCTGGGATATAGATTACATCTTGCTTTAGTCTTGAGTTTGATAGATAGTTGATATTATTGATTTCATTACCGCTTAGACTATTTATTATGCTCGGACATAGTTCTTATTGATAGAATTTTTTATCAAGGCACCACCATAATACTTGGTCAGTTTTGTGTACTTTTGCTAGAAAAGAGATTTAAACCCCTAGTAAACCGAAGTAGAATTTTTAGACTTAGCGAGTGAGACTTGAGCTTTGTACTCATTTTTTCGAGAGTTCTTACGAAAAATCCGAGTCTTAGTGACTCATCATCTTTCAGTTCTTTATGTCGTTGTAATATAGTCTCATTATTCTTTAATTTGGTTAATCACGAAGTGACATCAACTGGGGAGATAGCCATTAGGTCTTGTAGTCTATTCAAAGCAGAGTATCATCCGATAAGTCAAGTAGTGAACCCATTCAGCCTTTATCCCACCTAGTAGGACCATCATGTTAAACCCTTTTGAGCCTTACAATAAGCCATTTTCTTTCATAAAACCTCTACCATTCACCCTTCACCCAACTCGGACAAGAAGTATAGCCAAAATCTTTATCAGCCATACCCATATGTTTGCAGGAGAATACGAGGGGCACAAGGAGGAAGAAAGACCAAAAAGGAAGATTACAAGGAAATACGAGAGAGATACAATGAATCCCATCATTACGTTTCAAAGTGAAAGAAGCTAGTGGAAAACAAGCATATCCAGTAATAATCAAGGATATATAAGTTTTTTGAAAAAAAAAAAAAAAAAAAAAAAAAAAGAAAGAGTTGCGGAATGGATGGAAAAGCTAAGATAAAGGAAGAATTTTCTGCAATACGTAATTTGAAGAAATCTTCCAAAGAAAGAAGCAAAACCCTTAGTGTTTTGAAACAACCTTAGAATCCTTTTACCTTTCCTTCATAAACCAATACCCAAGCCAAGTTACAACCCATGACTTATCATTACGGTATGGTACCTAAGTCTAGAATAGGTGAGAGGATGCTAAAGTGAAGGACCCGACACTTCATATGTGATTGACATTCTTTCCATGAGACTAATTTTATTGAAGTCTGTTTTTCAAGGTAGTATGTGGGATGTTCAGATACATTATTCTTTTCCCCACATACATGAGGTAAAATAGTAGACCATCTTTACGAGAGAGATTCTTTTCTGAGAGTATGACCGGTGAGGATTGAAAGTCGAGATTATCTACCTATGGTAAACTAGGGATTCCGTTTCTTGGATAGGAGAGTATAGGAGATTGACTAAGTACACACATAAGCCTTGATTGAGAATTTTGTCAATTTTTACTATCTCCCATCATAATCTATGAGTCTTTTGCAGAAAATGTAGTTAGCAATGGAGACTGTCTATTGGGGTAAGCACTAAGTGGGTAAGGAATTTCTCTCTCTGAAAAATACTATCATTCTTAAACATGCTATTGATTGATTTTGTGGGTATATCACCTGAAAACCCTCACGAGACTATAACTCGTCCTTTTTGGGGAACTTAAAGGTTTAAAGCCTTGTTGCATATGGTAAATGCAATCGCGATGCCTGCGAAAATGAGTTAGGATTTTATTTTTGTTATTAGGATGTGATTTTGATCACTTATCTATTTTTATCTTATTTGCTAAAGAGACTAGCAAAAGGCTAGTTGGGAGTTGTGATAAGTGCTCAAAAAGTGCTATTTAACCCTCGATTATGCCCTCTTGTTTAGCCATCTTAGTGGACTAATAGTGTTTATAAGTTGTGTTTTAAGATTCTACAGGTGAAAAAGAAAGTTTTGTAGAATATTAGAGAAAATGGGGTAAAACGAAACAATTCGGAGCATCAATGATCACATGGGAGGTCCGTGGACAATCATGGAGAAGGCCCAGGAATTAGAGCTATTAAATATGCGACTTGGACCTATTTTAAAGTCTATTTGGAAGCCCAAGGCCAAAGGATTCGTTGCTTGGACCAAAGCCCACAAAAGAGGATAGAAGGATAGAGCAGAAGAGAGAAAATCGGCTTATGCGTCTGGGACGCATGGATCGAGCATCAAACGCGTTGGCGTGCGTCGACGGATAGATCGAAATCGGCCCGGACGCATTGATTAAGTCTAGGACGCATGGATAATGCGTCCAGACGCATGAATCGACATTGTAGCCAATTCCTTCTCAGTTTTGAAGACGAAGTCGGACTCTGAAAGAAACCTATTTGTATTAGGAAACAAATGACGGTTTGGAATGCTTCTAGAACTCATTGTAACCCCTATAAATAGAGGACCTAAAGTCCCTCATGTAATGGGCCAATTCACTTATATTCTTGTCTCCAGAACTTGAGGCAGAGTCTTAATAAATTATTCTTTCTAGTCTTATGTTCTTCAACTCTTCTTCTTCTTGTTCTTCCTTCTATATGGAAGGCTAATCTTCTCCTTCAAGGGAGGAGATGAAGCCGATGCTTAAGGTTTAATGATTCTTACGGTTCATGGTGTTCTTCAATCAAGGTTAGTTATTTATGTTTGTAGTTATTAGTTCCATTGCCCACACCAGGGGATGGAAGTATAGAATAGGGTTTATGTTTTTGCAATATTAATATCATGCTAGTGTTCTTTACTTTTCTTCTTGTAGTGTAATTCTTTAGAGTTAGGAAGTATTCTTTGTGTTGCCTTTAGAAGGGTAGCTCAGGGAGTGGCTGCCTAGGGAAGTATTCTTTGTGTTTGCCTTTAAGTGGTGATTCATTGAATGGCTGCCCTATTAGGAAGTACTCCTTGATGTTGCTCTTGGTAATACATTGAATGGCTGCCCGAGCTTACATAAAAGGAAAGAAGATATTAATAGCATAAACATAAGAACAACCTTAAGTAGAGTTAATTGCTAACGATGTTTCATCGAAAGGGCATCGGCACTTTCTCGATTGCCTAATTGTAGTCTACTTGTAAGAACAACCATGAAGCGAAGGTCATAGATTAAAAGTATTGGTGGATTCTAATCTCTTGAATTCTCTCTCTTATAAATTCTCAATAGTTTAGTTAGTTTAGCTTTTAGTTTAGCATTAGAATCTACAATCTCTACAACATTAATTTTAATCCCTCAAACCCCTTTCAAGTCTGTTCTTCACATAACATACACTTAAAAGTGGAGCGATACCCTACTCATCCTTTACTTAGTGAGGGATAATTAGGTTTTGATACGCTTCTCTTTTGTTCAACGATCATCATCTATCTACATCATCCATACACCATCTAAACACACAAAAAGAGGTTGGTCACCTGGTGTGGGCAATGGAACTAATAACTAAAAACATAAAGAGCTAACCTGATTGAAGAACATCATGAACCAGAAGAATCATTAAACCTTAAGCACTGGTTTCATCTCCTCCCTTGAAGAAGAAGATTAGCCTTCCATATAGAAGGAAGAACACGAAGAACGAGAAGAAGAAGAAGAGTCGAAGAACATAAGACTAGAAAGACTAATTTATTAAGACTCAGCTAGTTAAAACTGATCTTTTATTATTAATCTCTCTCTGCCTCAAGTTCTGGAGACAAGAATATAAGTGAATTGGCAATCTACATGAGGCACTTAGGTCCTCTATTTATAGGGGTTACAATGAGCTCTAAAAGCATTCCAAACCGTCATTTGTTTCCTAATACAAATAGACTTCTTTCAGAGTCCAACTTCGTCTTCAAAACTGAGAAGGAATTGGCTACAGTGTCGATTCATGCATCTGGAAGCACTATTCATGCGTCCTAGACATAATCAATGCGTCTGGACGCTCGATCCATGCGTCCCAGACACGTAAGCCTATTTTGTCTCTTCTGCTCTATCCTTTTATCCTCTTTTGCGGGCTTTGGTCCAAGCAACGAATTCTTTGGCCTGGGGCTTCCAAATAGGCTTTAAAATAGGTCCAAGTCGCATCTTTAATAGCTTCAATTCCTTGACCTTCTCCATGATTGTCCACGGGCTTCCCATGTGATCCTTAATGCTCCGAATTGCTCCATTTTACCCATTTTTCTCTAATATTCTACAAAACTCTCTTTTTCACCTATAGATCTTAAAACATAACTTACAAACATTATTAGTCCACTAAGATGGCTAAACAAGAGGCATAATCGAGGGTTAAATTGCACTTTTTGAGCACTTATCATTGGGCCCAATATTCCAAACCCAATCAAAGGCCCATCCAGCGATCCAAATGTAATGAACAGCTATCCAAATGCAATCCAAATCCAAATAATAACCCATTTCACCCTCTTTCGAGACACCTCCCATGAATAGTAAAACCAATGTTAGCCAACCAAATCTCAAACTCATGCATTTTCCTTAGTTTTGACACATTTAATCAACTTAACTTCAATTTCTGCAAAATCATCAAAAATACACTAACTAAATCAAACGAATAAATTAAACGAACTAACTAATATATAATTGAGCATAAATATATAACATTTAAGCACTTATCAAGGACATCTATTTCTGGTCTCCTGAGTTGAGAACTTGATTTTTAGCTCTTTGGTTCTAAGTCATTGACTTTTGACCTTTGACTTTGACTTTGACTTTGATTTTTTCAGCATTTTTTCATAGCATCTTTGAGTCTTCATAATAAGCGTAATTAAGACTCATTTTAGTGCTAAAATGCATCTTTTATGATAAGTAATCTGAATTTCTCTGTAACCTGAAAGATGCAATAAAAAAACTATGAGTTGTCTTTTCATTATGTGTAAGAAGGGTTGTAATGTAGTAATGTAAGAGTACTAAAATACACATTTGGGAGCTGATCATGTAGTTTGTTGATACTTTGATAATTTTGTGAACTGGTTTCCTGAGATGACTCATGCAATTCTTTTGAAGCTTTTGGTTATGTATTAGTATGTTGAATGGTATAGTGCAATTTGTAGTATTGGGTTAGACTAATTTTGGTTGTACTGGAATAAGGATCGATAAGAAATGGTATGGTGTGCCATTTGATAAGTAGTTTTCCATAATATATTTGGTTTGAATACTCCTTTGAATTGTGCTGAATTAAATTGACGTAGTAAGACTCCGTTGATGCTCCTATGGGGGAGTATGGGATTGGGACCCTGTAGTTTGAAAGATTCACAAAAATATTTTGTGAGTTTAACAAGTAGATATTTATCTTAATTGAATTTGAAATTGAATTGTGGCTCTTGCTCGATCGATCTGTAAAGAAGGTTTCAATATGGTAAGAGATTAAATTGAATTAAATTGATTCAAGTGGTGTTTGTTGTCACTTTAAGATTGTAATTTGGAGATTGCTTTGTAAATAGTATATAGTAATATTGAACCTTGTCGGGGTATCAATATGTTGGTAAACTACTATTATATTTGAGTAGTACCAGATTTGGAGATCGCCTTCATGAATGATATGGTATGGTAATTCTGTGTTGAATCTTAGATCTCAATAGTATGTAGTTTGAGAATAAGTATTCAATCGAACTGCGTGGCAATCCTCCTTGGAGCTGGTAGTTCGAGAATAATTATTCGATCGAACTGCATGGCGATCTTCCTTGGAGCTAGGAGATCGAGAATAAGTATTCGATCGAACTGCATGGCGATCTTCCTTGGAGTTGGCAGATCGAGAATAAGAATTTGGTCGAACTACATGACGATCTTCCTTAGCTTATGTAGGAGCATTCTGATTTGCATTTCTACACTAAATTTATCCTAAAAGTATAACTCCTCAATTAGTGAGAAGATTGTAGCTCATGTCGGAGTGTTTTGATTTGAATTTCTACACTTAATTGATCCTAGAAGTATAGGTCCTTAATTAGTGAGATTCGGAGCGTTTTGATTTGAATTTCTTCACTAAATTGATCCTAGAAGTATAGGTCCTCAATTAGTGAGAAGATTGTGGGTCATGTTAGAGAGTTCTGATTCTTGTTTGTTCTTTGATAAAGCCCTGTGGGATTTGGTCTCCTATAAAGATCCAGGTTGCAATTGTGAGCATCCAACTGATTGTATTTGCGCGGATGGCAATAGCTAACCCTAATTTTTGGAGTTTAACTATCCTGGAAAAATGCAAACTAGCACCAAGGAGTACGAACTAACAGTAGTAATTCTAGAGATACATAGAGCAGTGAGTTCGAATAATTAAGTTGAACATGCATAGATGGCAATAGTTAGCCCCAATTGGGAGATGGTTTTAGCCAACCCCCAGTTTGGAATTTGATTGACCTGCACTAGATCGAACTAATACCAAAAAAGAATTAGTTCAAAATAAATGTTAAGTTTTTTATAAAAATCGAGCATTGAGCTCGTAGAGCTGGGTTGTATGTGCGCACATTATTGTTGTTGCGAGCCATAGTTTGGTGTAATCGAACTGACAAGGAGCGAGCTTTAGATGTTATGTGTTCATCTGTGGATGACCTAGAGATGATGTCCGTTCAAGTTCCTGTGAGCTGATGACCTGCTATAGATTAACCTAATATCAAAAAGGAACTAGGAGAAATCAAGTATAACAATTATGGAGATGTATGGAGTATTGAGTTCAAATTAGAATTGGTCTGGACATGGGCAGATGGTTGTAGCTATCCCCCCTGTTTGGAACGTAAGAGATATGCCAAGCAACAAGCGCCATCTCTTGCATACTTTGGTGTTTGAACATTTAATAAATCTGCAAAGTATCTGGTATTGAAACGTCCTACAATTTATCGATCTATAGTGGAAGACCGGCCATTAGTAGAAATGGTAGACTTAATAGCATTAGTAACTTCATAATTCTAGTACTCCAAAATAAATTGAATTGGTCGTGCAATACTGGTTGCAGCTAGCCCTTAATTTGTGTTGTAGACGACTTGACAATGAGCGAGATGCAAGGTACTCAAATTATGCACGAATTAATCTACATTGTGTGGAGTGCAAAGTTGATGTACTGAGTTTGTATGAAATATAAAGAAGACCAATTACAATGTTTCTCCTTTATGAGAAAACCGTAGGTCGCATGTACAATCTATCTGTTGAACTTTTGAGTCCAAAGTTCTATTGAAAGTTATCTCTCTCTAACTAGGAGAAGACTTTGTTGCCATGTTGCTGGCATCTAAATATATCAATTCAAAAGAAAGATAAAGGGGATAGAGAAGCCTTGTAAGAACTAGTTAGTTAGAAATGAGTGAACTTATCTTATTTGAAAATGCTTAGCCAGTTCTCGGTTTTGAATTGCTGATTCACTGATTCGACTGATTGCTTCCCTCTGATTTTTTTTACTTCAATTGATGCTAAAGTTGAATGAAATTTTGGTAGATTCTTATGCATGCTTCATGAGTTTGAGAATAACAAGTGAAAAGTGTAGTTTTCTCAAGAACTTTGACTCGCAGGCGACGCCAATATAAAGGTTTGTTTTGTGCAGAATCTTACGATTCTGGAAAAATAGAGGGAATTGCGTGGAAATGTGGTATTGACTGAGCTCAGGTATGTGCGAGCTGCCTACGTATCCAGTTCTCCGATGAACTGGAATCAAGTCAAACATAGTTCCTGTTTGAATTGGGCTCTCTGATGTGAAATGGAGAGTGGAGAAGATCCTACCTAGAGCTGTTCTGGGGAGGATTGAGCATGGGGTGTAGAGCCTTGAACAGATGGAGAGCTCCTTTTGTGTCAAGTTCTCTGGTGAACTTGGATTCTTTAGACGTAATTGCTCTTCTGCTTTTATAGTCTTCTTGGCGATCTTTTGTCTTCTCTTCCGTCAGGTCAGGTCTGGTTGATGTGAGACTTTATGGCGCATTGATTGAGAGTAATGGTGAATCATTGATGAGCATGGCTGAAGCTCTGGTCTTGATGAAGATAGTTGTCACGTTCGTTATTGACCGTTGTTATATCACATCAAGCTGACAGTTCAAGAATAAGTATTTGATCGAACTGCTTCGCGATCTTCCTTGGAAGTCATTGGTTCATTCTAGAGCAAGCTGTTATGAGCTCGTTAAGAAAAGTGTTTTATGATGAGTTGTGCTGGACACATGTATAAAATACATTAGTTGTGTATATTAGTCTCTCACACCCATGTAGTATTAAAGTTGGTTAAATGGTCATCAAGTCACTGGTTGATTGTTTTTCTTTTTTTTCTTTTTTGGATTGGCAAGTTTGTTTTAAATGAGATCGGTAACTCTTTGATGTTGGCGGGTTCGAGCCCCGGACTTTTGGTATCATCACCCAAAGATTTTACCGACTTTGCTAGTCGGCACCCGCAATCAAACAAAAATTATATTGTCTTGGCAAGCTACATCATATCCACCCATGACAGTAATTCTTGTGGGGTTTGAATAGTCTTTCTACAAGTCGTGAACGCAAATTGAGAACTAAGCATTTAGGAGTAAACAACTTGGTTTCTTGACATATGCAGCACTACAGGCCTAAAGGGTGTAAAATTGTTTACAATAATGCATGCATGGTCACCCGGTCATGCATGTGATGGTAGACATTCCCCGCTTGTACTATGAAATTTAAATTTCTCATAATTGTTTGGAAGTAAAAGTGTAATTTAACTATTGGGGGTTGTAAAAGTGTAATTTAACTATTTTGGGTGGTTATATGAACTCCACTTAAAGTGACTCCAAAGTTACTCCACCACTAAATACAATAAATTAGAACCTCGATTTTTGGTGGAGATGTTCTCCACAGTCCACAAATTGAGATCATCCTAACAAAAAATTAGTTCATTTGAAGATGTACAACCTTGTAAAAATTGTTTAGAATGTTACAAAATTATCCAACAAATTCAAATTTTTAAACTTAATAACTTTTGACAAAGTTAAGCATATTCAATTGAGCTAATTTTTTGTGGGAGTGTTCTCCATCATGTAATGTATATCTCCACAAAAAATTAGCATCATTTATTTTGTAAGTCCACTTTTAAGAGTGGAGTTCATATAAATATATAACCATCCCCTTAACTATTTTCATGAAAAGATTCCCTATTTTTGGTCTTTCGCACCACCTTGAAAATGAACTTCAACAAACTGGCACGACAGTCCTCTTTGGTCTAGTATCGGTCAGATGGTGCATCCATTTTAGCTTTCTTAATTATATAGAAAAGGGACTTCTAATTGTGAAAGTCACCAACCATTTTGATTCTTGACAGCTTTGACTGACTAGAGCCACCATTCTTGCGCTCCAAGAAACTCTTAGACTTGGTCTCCAAGAGTTGCAAAGTAAGAGCAATTCTGATGCTAACCACAAACACATAGCCCGCTGTCCCTAATTATTAATTGATACAAAAGTAAACACGTAAACAATCTCTTTGCCAAGATTTTAATTTCAAGAGCTTTAATTTGTTCTAAAAGACCAAAACAAAACACGGAAAAGAATCAACAGATGAATGGAGACAATAAACAGCTGAGAAGTGTGTGCTAACAACGAAGATTTATTCCCATGTTTGACTCGATATTCAAAAAAAAACTGTCCCCTGCATTAAAAAATTAAAACTGCCAAATCTAGACAGTGTCTGATTCTGCAATCACCCGTAAAAACATTACATCCCAGCAACTGTTTTTAATATCATTACACGCATCCACCTACTAACCCCAAAGTAACTTGGGATTTTATTCTGTTTTTTAATGGGTTAACGTTAGCCTACTAGATGAGTCAATTAGAATTGTTTTTAGTAAGAGAGAAATTCTAATTGGTTTATCTAGAGATAATACTAGTTAACCCTTCCTTAATTACACAATCATCATACATTTAGCTAGGATTTAGGAGAAAACATTAATGTAAAAATAAGGTGAGAAGAAAAAGGAAAAAGGCAAAAAGGAAACTTGAGGGTTACTCTCTGTTGTATTTGTATAGAAATAATTGAAAAATCAATTGAAAAGGTCTAAAATAGTTGCTGGAGTAGTGGAACGGCATCTAAAAGCTTGATTTTCACGCGCAATGCATGACCGACTTAAGCAGTTAAACCTAGAAAAAAAATCATAACCGCCACGCGCTAATGCCATTTATAAACATCACACCGTCATTAAACCCTTTATAAAACCCATTCACACATTCAACACAAACCGACACAACACAAAACAAAACAAAAAGACCGATACGTTACGTTAAAACAAAAAAGAAAAAAGTTCTGCATCCTTGTTTTGCAATGATTATGAACAGTAGAGTTCTGAAACAATTTGGGCCACGTCTCTTTTCAACGACAACAGTACGTACTGTCATCAAGAATGAACATGCCCTTACAGGGAAAACTAGTTTGATGCATGGAGAATGGATTAGGGTACCTGCTGTTCTTGGTGCAAGAAATGGAAGTACAATGGCTTTAGATAAAGAAGAAGACAAGAAACAAACCACAGCCAGTGGAACAGCCCCGACGGTGGACGAGAAGAGGATCGCTAGTTACTGGGGAGTTGGTCCTCCAAAAGTTACTAAGGATGACGGTACAGACTGGAAGTGGAAATGCTTCAGGGTAAGAACATGATTTTTTTTTTTTTTTAATTTTTAGGACTAGGATGTTTTTTTTTTCTGAAATATTGTTTGTTTTGGGATGTAATGTAGCCATGGGAGAGTTACAAGGCAGACACACGTCTATTGATTTGAAGAAGCATCATGCTCCGACTACTTTTATGGACAAACTTGCTTATTGGACTGTTAAATCTCTTCGATGGCCAACCGACATCTTTTTTTCCGGGTAAGGGATTTAATTCATGTTGAGTTTTAATGATTTATGAAATGGTTCTTTCCATTTCCTTGGTTTCCAAGAATTTGGAAGTTGTTGCTTTGTTATGTTTTTCTTTAAAGCATGTGGTTTTTATTTTTGTTCTTCCTAAAGTTTTGGTTTCCAAGATTTTGGGAGTTGTTGGTATCTATTTTTATTTAAAGCAAGTGGTGTATTTTAATTAAAGAAATGGGAAGTCTGAATCTATCTTGGCGATGTAATATATGCTGGTGATCTTTTTTTTCTATATTTCTTATGGTATTTTTACCCAATAAATTGGTTCTGAGTGTATTGCAAAGCCAATTCTGATTGCAATGAAATCAACAAGGGGGGGTGATTTTTTGCTTGGAGTTTTCCAAAGGAAGGCGAGGAACCAACCAAGTGTCCACTGAAAAGGGTCAATAGTTATCAAATTTCCACCTTAATATATGCTTTCTGATTTACCCCCAACTTTAAAAAAATAAAAGAAAAAAACTTAACCAGTTACAAAATCTAGTTTTTGGTCACAATGAGATTTTTTTAATTCTTTTTCTTTTTATTTATTTCTATTTTTAGTGGGGGCAAATCAGGAAGTTTGTTCTAAGGAAGGAATTTGATAACTGTCAGTCTCTTTTTAGTGGACACGTGGTTGGTTTCTGTTTCGCTTGGAGCTCTTGGAGCAAATCCCGCTGGTAGCAAAAAAATCACTCGTTTACTTGCTATTGGATAAAATGTAAAAGTTTCTTACGATGCATACAACTTGTTGTTTTGGAATGACAGATGATGGACCCACCCCCAATCCCCTCCTTCAATCCGTAAAAAGGCATGTTAGCTTTTAAGTTGATCGATGTGTTGGAACGACACACCGACCCAGGTTAGAACGATACCTTGATTACGAGGATATGCTTTTAACAGGAAAAAGAGAGATCTCTATGTTTCTTCCTTCTTTTATAGGGAAGATCTCCAACCATGTTTCCCTTGTATCATGGAGAAAGCTGGTATGGAAAGCTAGATGCCAAAGTTTTAAATGTGGTCAAATTCATTTGTAGACTGTACACTGCTAAAATTATTGACTGCACTATAAGTCATTGCACATTTCCTCTGGATCGTTTCAAAGTACTGCCTTACGCTAGTGACTTTTGTTTTGTTTGTTTAGACCTTGCACAAAGTGAAATTTATGGGAGATACTTTTGTGGCACAAATTATGTATGGACGTTGTCACGGTCAGAACGAATTAGTATGGGTAGATCTTTAGAAAACATGAATAGAATTCTAAAAGTAGTGGAATTCTTATCACCATGGTTGCCAAATTACCCTGTTTTTTATTCAAGTCAGATTGGTGGTTTGCAAGTTAATCTTAACTTTTGTTACTATGGTACAGAGGAGATATGGCTGCCGAGCAATGATGTTAGAGACTGTTGCGGCTGTGCCAGGAATGGTCGGAGGAATGCTCTTGCACTGCAAGTCCTTGAGGCGATTCGAGCATAGTGGGGGATGGATCAAGGCATTGTTGGAAGAAGCAGAGAACGAGAGAATGCATCTCATGACCTTTATGGAAGTGTCAAACCCCAGGTGGTATGAGCGAGCCCTCGTCTTCACTGTTCAAGGCGTGTTCTTCAATGCTTATTTCTTAGCATACTTGGTTTCTCCAAAGTTTGCTCATCGTGTTGTTGGGTACCTTGAAGAGGAGGCAATTCATTCTTACACTGAATTTCTGAAGGAACTTGACAAGGGTACCATTGAGAATGTACCTGCTCCAGCAATTGCTGTTGATTATTGGCGTTTACCACCTGGGTCTACTCTTCGTGATGTTGTTATGGTTGTGAGAGCTGATGAAGCACATCATCGTGATGTTAATCACTTCGCTTCGGTAAGAATTCAGTAATGGCTTTCAACTATATTAATACATTTGCAAGCAACGCATCTTTTGTTATTTTGTGTGAAGCACAGTGGCCTGGTTAATTTGTAGCAGGTGCACTTCCTCTTAGAAATAGTAGACAGTCCGACTGTGCTAGTCCTAGGACTGCCTGTAATTCACATACAGCTGCTCATGTTAGGCCACAACTTGAGTCCAGTGGTTGAATACTAACTCCCCATTGTCACATACTCCGTAGTTCAAGTATTGCTCGGTGTCTGATTTGCTTAGAATTTAAGTGTGAATAATCCAGAAAACATTGTCAATGATCAGAACCTACGTACTTCGTTTGTTTTCCTTGATAATGTCATGTTAGCTAGCGAATTGCAGTTTGATTATGTATGGACTTATTTTTAATTTATTGTTGTGGTTAACTAATTGCAGGACATACACTTGCAAGGACATGAGCTTCGGGAGGCACCTGCACCAATTGGATATCACTGAAGCTTGACTCTGAAGATATAAATACCTGGTGATCAGCAATATGAATTCGCAAATAAAACTCGATTTAGTACAGGGTTCATTTGATCTAGTATTGACTCTACTCCAAGTACTAGGAGTTAAAGATTCTTGAAACTGTTTGAAGATCTTATATATCATCTTATTCTATGCGTACTGTTCTGGATGGTTATTAACTCTTTTTCTTCTGTAATGTACTTTTTGGTCACGTGCCATGGATGTATATTTGGAGTTTAAATTGTAGATTTGCTTTGTTGTTGGTCTCAAGGGTCCAAAATATCGAATTCGGTGAATATTTCGATATATTTAAAAACTATATCGGATATATTAGAAATATTAGAGATATTTATTTTTTTGTTGACCAGTCAAAATTTTGTTTTGTATGTTGATTATATCGTAAATATCATCTATTATATCGTAAATATATCGGTGAAAGTCAACAATATCGGTCAAAATCAACAATTTATATTTGATATATTATATATATTGGTCGATATATATCGTTATATTGGAAATTGTAATATATATTAAAAAAAAAAATCAATATTCAGTTGAGATATAACGAATATATCTATATCGGTGTACCAAAAAAACGATATATATTGATGATATATCAGATATATCGGCAATATTTTGGGCCATGGTTGGTCTTGGGATCTAAAGTTTTCCAATTCTGCATAAACATTTGGAAAAGTATTGAAATTTATAAAGACAAAAGAGAAATGTGTTTTTAAATGCTGCACGAATTACTGTATAGTCACAATGAATACTATCAACTTTGGGTGGGCACATGAGGCATGTCTAAAGAGATTGTCAGTTTGTCACCATAGAATTGATACAAGGGAAAATACTGCAGTATGGTAAGTGTGCTTCACTAACAAATCGGTTTACTAGTCTCATTTAATTCTTGTATTGTTCTTGATTATTCCCTCTATATTGTTCTGGATTTAGTCTATGTTCTTGGTTTCTTCGTTTTAGCCAGAAACTTCACACCTCCTTTTGCATAGAAGTTGTGTTTGTTTTCGGCGGCATCTAGGAGTACGTGCATTTGCTTAAATACCGAGGGAGTACGTGCTTATATTTGGGAATGCCCTGTTATTATTCATGGAAGTGAGGAAGGCCCTGAAAGGATGAAGTTCTGTGCAAATATCATGTAATCGTCAACGCTTTTTACAGTATTATGCACGAACTTTGGGAAAGACCGCATATTGTGTAGAAACACTTGGCATCACTTCCAACGTACTACAGTGAGAAGTTTTGTAGTTTCCGATGAAAAGAAACCTTCACTTCGCCAAGGAATCCAAGTTACCTGTATCGATTTACTTCATGTGCTGCAATTCTCGACTAGTTGAGAAATTTTTGGTGTAAAGCAACTGGTAACATCTCCAAGGGACTACGCAAACCTAAGATACCAATCTCCAAAATTCAGCTGAGGAGTTTGTAGCCTCAAAGTTGTTGGATGGAGTGTGTATGTGCCCTGACTACTATAGTGGGCAAATATCGTACTCATAGATATGTTTCTTTCAGTATTTTAAAACTTGAGATATTGGCATAAGGGCCAATATCTCGATAGATGTCAGGGATATTTGAAATGTTTTGCAGGCATAAGGCGGGAAAGAGAATAGAAAGAGGAAGGACACGTGGCGAAAGCAGGTTGGGTCAAAGGCATTTGGGAAGACTATAAAAAGGCTGGATGAGGAAGAAAAAATTCTTTCAATCCAGATTGCAAAAAACTGTATAAACAGGAGAGAGAAAGAGTGAGCTAGAGAAAATTGTAACAAACTTTATCATCAATCAATAAACACATCGTTTTTCTTCATCTTTCATTCATATCTTCATCATGAATTGTGTGAACTAAGAACATTAATTGGAAGTAAGTGTTCTTGGCAATCACATTGGCGCCGTCTGTGGATCTAGAACAAAAAACTTTTCGATTTTCTTCTTCTACGATCTAGAATCCAGAGTTTTATACATATTTGAGTGAAGGAAGTGTGATAGAAGAGGGTGAATTCGCTTTTAATGGCTCCTAGGAAGAAAACAAACAACAGAAGAGTAGAGAATGATAATCAATCGGATACAAGAAACACAAGAGCTTCAGTAAGTCGAGGGGAGATGGAAACAAATATGAATGTGGAGGTGTCACTTCAGGGAGTATTGAAAAGATTGAAAGAAGTAGAGAGGCAGAATGCGATTTTGCTAAAGGAGAATCAAGAAATGAAGAAAGGAGAATCAGGGTTGAATAAGGGAGGTCCAAGTAATGTGGTTGGGGATTTTTAGGAGGAAGAAGAGGAAGAATGTAGTTCGAAATTGGGTAGTCATGATAGGGGAAAGGCATCAATAAGAAATGAGAAAGGGGCAGAAATATCGCCAGTAGCTGAAATGCCGACACCACAGCCCATCACTAAAGAAATGATACAAGAAATGATGTTAAAACAATTGGGAAATCAAGTGCTCGAGAAGACTTCAGCGTCAATAAGGAAGTTGGTGGATGATGTTAGTAGGAATCTGATAGATCAAAGTATCGAAATGATGCCTATTCCGCCGAAGTTTAAATTACCTAAATTCACTCAATATGATGGTTCATCGGATCCGATGGACCATCTCTTTGCATACCGGCATCAATTCTCGATATATAAGGGAACTGCATATCTGGATTCATTGTTATGCAAGTCCTTTTCTTCAAGTCTGAAGGGGAAGGCATTAAAGTGGTTCTGTTCTTTACAAGATCGAGGGATCAATATCATGTTATAGGGAGATTGAAGAAAAATTTCTAACCAATTATGGACATCAGCGGGTGAAACCAAAGCAGGTGTCGCCTTTGTTCCAACTGAAGCAAGAAAAGAAGGAATCTCTTAAAGGTTTCTTGTCGCGATTCAAGGCAGAAGCGCAGTTAGTAGAACATTTGGATGAGTCAGAGATGACAGCAGTAATGGCATTTCAAACAGGACTCATTCCTGCATCCGATATGCACAAGTATATGCTTTGAAAGGATATTATGACTCAGAGAGAACTCTATGATAAAGCCGAGAAAGACATGCAAGTCGAAGAGGGTGTTCTATCAGCTTTAGTTCAACCGGTGTTACAAGTGTCTGAGGCAAGCAACTCGGCAAAAGAAGAGACCCATCATAAATCCGATAAGAGGAAGTTGAATGAGTCTTATTCGAAATCTGAGGGTCAACCTTCACAGAAGAAGAAATTCGAAAGGTCATTAAAAGAGGAGTTGGATCCATCCAATTATGTCGTTATTAATACTACATTGGAAGATATCTTGAGGAGGGTTGGGAAAGAGCCTTATTCCCAACATCAGACTCACAAGCCTCGGGAGATAGAAGATAAACCTTTCTGTAATTTTCACAAGGTAAAGAATCATGAGACGAACAAGTGTCTTCAATTGCTCAGGGAAGTAGATCGATTAATGAGAGATGGAAAACTCAGGGAGTTTAGAGCTGATGTTAGACCAGAGGTAGCGGCGGTGATGAATGATAAGCCGTTATGGGTGATTAATATGATATATAAGGGGGTTATCCCACAGAAGAAAATCATAAGGGATAAAATTCGAAAGATATCGACAGTCAAGGAGGTGCTGGAGGTAAATGTGGAGCCAATACCAGTAGACCCTGCTCTTATAATGGCAAGTATACCTGGAGCTATTATGTTTGTACCTGACGATCTGTTAAAGGTAATGTTACCTCATGATAATGCTCTATTGATTACATTAAGAATATCAGGTTATGATGTGCAAAAGATATTGGTGGATTGTGGTAGTTCCGTCAATATTTTGTTTTGGAAAGCATATACAAGCATCGGATTTGATGAGTCCCATTTAAAAGAACCATAGTTTAATTTGTATGGTTTTAATGGAACCTCAACAAGACCAGCAGGGGAAATCAAGTTGCCAGTAAGGGCAGGCCCACAGACTATTATGACTAAGTTTATAGTCATAAAGCATCATTCAGATCATAATGCTATTTTGGGAAGAAAAGGGATACATGCTATGAGAGCAGTTCCGACTACTTTTTATCAAGTTATCAGATTTCTGATAGCGTATGGGCCACATGAGATAAGAGGCGACCAGTCAGAATTTGAGAAGTGCAATTTTGTTACCGTGAAGGGTATGATGAAAGAGAAGAAAGTGGACACTAGGGGCATCTCGGAAGTCGCCAGATAGCAATTAATGGAAAGTTCATCTCCAAAACCTGTTAGCAAAATCCATCAGGAGGACTTTAGATTCATATCGGAGATGAAGATGGAGTCTGAGATAATTCCAAGTAAGAAAATGGAAGAAGTGCAAAAGATCAATATCAGGCAAGACAATGAAAGTCGCTTCACTTTCATTGGAACAGAGATGAGTTCAGGAATCAATAGTGATTTGGTCGATTTTTTAAAGAAAAATAAAGATATATTTGCCTAGTCGATGGTTGATCTGCCTGGTATCGACCCTCAGATATGTTCCCATAAGTTGAATATGTGAGAAGGAAAAGTTCATCAACGTCATAGAAGGCTCAGACCGATATACGCGCAAGCAGTACAAAATGAAATTCATAAAATGCTGGAATGTGGAATCATCAAAGAGATTGATAATTCAGAATGGGTTGCAAACATTGTGGTTGTCCCGAAAAAGAATGGCAAGGTTCGGATATGTGTTGATTTCACAGATGTTAACAAACAATGCCCGAAGGACTATTATCCGATGCCTAGAATTGACGAACTGATGGATAGAACAGCCTGGTTCGAATTGTTGAGTTTCTGCGATGGTCATTCTGGTTATTTCTAGATAATTATGTCAGTATTAGATCAATTGAAGACAACATTTGTTGTTGAAGGGAGTATTTACTATTTCATTAGAACGTCATTCGGGTTGAAGAATGCAAGGGCAACGTGTCAGCGACTGGTGGAAAAGATATTCAAATATCTGATTAAGCATATTGTGGAAGTATACATAGATGATATGGTCATCAAATCAAAAAAGGTGAGTAATCATGTTCAAGATTTGGATACGGTGTTTCGAATATTTCGACAGTTCAATATGAAGCTTAACCCTGAAAAGTGTACTTTTGGGGTAAGTTCAGGAAAATTTCTTGGATATATCATCACAAAACGAGGAATTGATGTTAATCCAGATCAAATTCAAGCTATCCAACAGATGCCTTCGCCCAGTACAAGAAAGCAAATTCAAAAGCTTACAGGCAGGATTGCAACTTTGAATAGGTTTATATCTCGAACTTCCAATAGATGTAAACCTTTATTCAAATTGTTGAAAAAGAATACAAAGTTTGTATGGGGTGAGGAATGCGAACTTGCGTTCGCCGAGTTAAAAAAGTATCTGCAAGAAGTACCAACTCTGATAAAACTAGAAGAAGGCGATATGGTATTCTTATACCTCGCTGTTTTGGATTTCGCTATCAGTTCAATACTCGTCAAAATGGAAGATGGAGCTGAGCGACCTGTGTATTTTCAATCTAAAACAATGCTCGAAGTTGAAACTCGATACTCAATGTTAGAAAAGTATGTGTTAGCTCTCCTATATTCTACTCAATGGCTAAAACCTTATTTTCAATCCCATTCAGTAGTAGTAATGACAAATATTCCTCTAAAGCAAACCTTAGCTAAGATAGCTAAGTCGGGCAGAATGGCGAAGTGGTCAGTTCTTATTAATAAGTTTGGGATTGAATATAGGAATAGAGTATCGGAGAAAAGCCAAGTTCTAGCTGATTTCTTAGCAGATTTTCCTACAGAAGATGAAGATTGGAAGGCTAAAGAAGATAATCTTCTATTGTTACAAGAGCATGATAATGCAATGGATGAGGATGATCCTTCGGTTGGCACAAATGGATGGAGGCTCTTTGTAGATGGATCATCAAGCCAAAAAGGATGTTATATCGGCGTCGTGCTGATAACTCCAGAAAACCAAAGACTCGAGTCAGCAGTTACTTTAGGTTTTCACGCTTCTAACAATGAGGCGGAATATGAGGCTCTAATAACAGGTTTGGAGATGGCTAAATCATTAAACATCAAAGACTTATCAATTTTCAATGATTCTCAGTTGGTGATAAGCCAGATCAATGGAGGATATTCTGCAAAATGCAATAACATGATAGACTATCTTAATTTGGTAAGAGTAAAGCTCAAAGATTTCAGGAAGATTATTTTTCAGCATCTCGATAGGGGAGAGAACCGACATGCTAATGCATTGGCATATGTAGCTGTTATGCTCGAAAATGAAGAAGGTCGTTTGTTGCATATCGATGTTCAACAAGCTCCAAGTATTAGTATAAAACATACGGAGGTGATGGAAATAGACACGCTGGGGGCGTCATTGCTGAGCGATTATATGTTGTTTTTATCAGAAGGAAAACTGCCAGCAGATAAGAATAAGGCTAGAAGGGTAAAAAGAAGAGCTGAAAGATATCTATTAGTTGACAATCAACTCTATCAAAAAAATCCAGGAGGACCACATTTTAAATGTATATCGGCAGAAGAATCTCATAAAATTATTGCAGAAATACATGAAGGGGAATGTGGGAATCATTCGACAGGAAGATCGTTAGCAAGTAAGATTGCAAGGCAGGGATATTTTTGGCCACAAATGCGGAGGGACTGTCTGCGATATGCAAAAAAGTGTATTCAATGTCAGAAGCATGGACATGCCATTCATGTGCCAGCAGAGGAGTTACATTGTGTCTCGAACCCATGGCTGTTCACATTATGGGGGATGGACATTGTGGGTCCTCTAGTACTTGGAAAAATGAAGAAAAGATTCATGTTAGCAGTAACTGACTACTTCACTAAGTGGGTAGAAGCGATAGCCTTGCAACATGTCAAAGAGAAGGACATCATCGGTTTTCTGTTTGAAAGAGTGGTTTGCCGATACGGATTGTCATATGCTATTATATCGGATAATGAGCCTCAATTAATTGGTGGTAAAGTGAAATATTTTTTAGAATCATACAGGATTAAGCACTTTACATCGGCACCTTACTACGCTCAAGGGAATGGGCAAGTTGAAGCAACAAATAAGACCATTATAGACAACATCAAAAAGAAGCTGGAGGATAAGAAAAGTTTATGGGTTGATGAGTTAAACAGTGTGTTATGGGCATATAGAACAACTCCAAGAATAGCAACGGGGGAATCGCCATTTACTCTAGCTTATGGTATGGAAGCAGTGACTTTAGCTGAGATGGTAGTATCGACATCAAGGACAATGCTTGTGGAAAAAAGGTTGAATGACCAAGGGATGCAGGCAGAAGTTTTGAATTTGGAAGAGAGAAGAGAGCAAAGAAGAATGAAGCTTGATTTCTATCACAGGCAGCTCAGAAAAGCATTTAATAAGAAAGTTAAAGAAAGAAAATTCCAAGAAGGTGACCTAGTGATGAAAGAGTTACACATGCGACAAAGGAAAAGGGAGCTGGAAAGTTTTCGGCAAATTGGGAAGACCCATACATTGTACACAAGGTGGGGATAAATGGAGCGTACTATCTAAAGAAGGCTGATGGTGAATTGCTAGCAAAGCCTCAGAATGTCAATAATCTGAAGGTATTCTATCAATAATTTATTTTTCAAATTTTATGGGGAATTAAACTGTGTAGGATGAATTTTCCATTCAATACAAATGGATTCAAGTTTCAAATTTCAATTTTCATGTAAAAATATATGGTGTTATCATATGATAAAAAGTCCTGGTATCGATAGAAATATTGATATCAGGCATATCGTCAAAAAGTCCTAATATCAGAAGCAATGGCAGGTATTAGGCATAAAAAGTCTTGGTATCGATAGTAATATTGATATCATGCATATTGTCAAAAGGACTGATATCAGAAACAGAGGCAGATATCAGGCATAAAAAGTCCTGGTATCGATAGTAATATTGATATCAGGCATATTATCAAAAAGACCTGATATCAGAAATAGAGGCAGATATCAGGCATAAGAAGTCCTGGTATCAATAGAAATATTGACATCAGGCGTATCGTCAAAAAGTCCTGATATCATAAACAATGGCAGATATCAGGCGTAAGAAGTCCTGGTGTCGACAGAAATGACGACATCATGCGTAAAAAGTTCTGGTATCAACAGACGTGTTAATATCAGGCATATTGTCAAAAGTGCTAGTATTGATAGAAATGTTTGAATTAGGCGTAAGAAGTCCTGATATCGACAGACGTATTGATATAAAGCATATTGTCAAAAAGTCCTGATATCAAAAACAGTGGCAGATATCAGGCATAAAAAGTCCTAAGAATGACAAAAATGTTGATCTCAGGCGTATTATCAAAAAAATCTTGATATCAAAAATAGAGGCAGATATCAGGCATGAAAAGTTCGTAGAAGTACAGAAATGATAATATCAGGCGAGATATCAGCAAAGGATGAGGCATTACAAATCATTCAATAATAAAGGTATGTTGCAATGATTTATGTTTGTTAAACGATACAAGTCTAAGTATCGTCGATACTCTCTTTTTGGTTGAGGGTATCGAAAATTATATTTTCTTTTTGATACAAGTCTAAGTATCAGCAATACTCTCTTTTTGGTTGAGGGTATCGAAAATTATATTTTCTTTTTGATACAAGTCTAAGTATCAGCGATACTCGCTTTTTGGTTGAGGGTATCAAAAATTATATTTTCTTTTTGATACAAGTCCAAGTATCAACGATACTCTCTTTTTGGTTGAGGGTATTGAAAATTATATTTTCTTTTTGATACAAGTCTAAGTATCAGCGATACTCTCTTTTTGGTTGAGGATATCGAAAATTATATTTTATGTTTGATACAAGTCTAAGTATCATCGATACTCTCTTTTTGGTTGAGGGTATTGAAAATTATATTTTCTTTTTGATATAAGTATAAGTATCGCCGATACTCTCTTTTTGGTGGAGGGTATCGAAAATTATATTGTCTTTCTGATACAAGTATAATTATCGTCGATACTCTTTTTTGGTGGAGGGTAGCAAAAATTATATGTTCTTTTTGATACAAGTCCAAGTATCGCCGATACTCTCTTTTTGGTTGAGGGTATCGAAAATTATATTTTCTTTTTGATACAAGTCTGAGTATCAGCGATACTCTCTTTTTGGTTGAGGGTATCGAAAATTATATTTTCTTTTTGATACAAGTCTAAGTATCAGCGATACTCTCTTTTTGGTTGAGGGTATCGAAAATTATATTTTCTTTTTGATACAAGTCTAAGTATCAGTGATACTCTCTTTTTGGTTGAGGGTATCGAAAATTATATTTTCTTTTTTATACAAGCCCAAGTATCGCCGATACTCTCTTTTTGGTTGAGGGTATCGAAAATTGTATTTTCTGTTTGATACAAGTCTAAGTATCAGCGATACTCTCTTTCTGGTTGAGGGTATCGAAAATTATATTTTCTTTTTGATACAAGTATAAGTATCGCCGATACTCTCTTTTTGGTGGAGGGTATCAAAAATTATATGTTCTTTTTTATACAAGTACAAGTATCGCCGATACTCTCTTTTTGGTGGAGGGTATCGAAAATTATATGTTCTTTTTTATACAAGTCCAAGTATCGCTGATACTCTCTTTTTGGTTGAGGGTATCGAAAATTATATTTTATGTTTGATACAAGTCTAAGTATCAGCGATACTCTCTTTTTGGTTGAGGGTATCGAAAATTATTTTTTCTTTTTGATACAAGCCCAAGTATCGCTGATACTCTCTTTTTGGTTGAGGGTATCGAAAATTATATTTTATATTTGATACAAGTCTAAGTATCAGCGATACTCTCTTTCTAGTTGAGGGTATCAAAAATTATATTTTCTTTTTGATACAAGTATAAGTATCGCCGATACTCTCTTTTTGGTGGAGGGTATCGAAAATTATATGTTCTTTTTTATACAAGTATAAGTATCGCCGATACTCTCTTTTTGGTGGAGGGTATTGAAAATTATATGTTCTTTTTTATACAAGTTCAAGTATCACCGATACTCTTTTTGGTTGAGGATATCGAAAATTATATTTTCTGTTTGATACAAGTCTAAGTATCAGCGATACTCTCTTTTTGGTTGAGGGTATCGAAAATTATATTTTATTTTTGATACAAGTCTAAGTATCAGCAATACTCTCTTTTTGGTTAAGGGTATCGAAAATTATATTTTCTTTTTGATACAAGTCTAAGTATCAGCAATACTCTCTTTTTGGTTGAGGGTATCAAAATTATATTTTATTTTTGATACAAGTCAAAGTATCAGCAATACTCTCTTTTTGGTTGAGGGTATCGAAAATTATATTTTCTTTTTAATACAAGTCTAAGTATCAGCGATACTCTCTTTTTGGTTGAGGGTATCGAAAATTATATTTTTTTTGTATACAAGTCCAAGTATCGTTGATACTCTCTTTTTGGTTGAGGGTATCGAAAATTATATTTCTGTTTGATACAAGTCTAAGTATCAGCGATACTATCTTTTTGGTGGAGGGTATCAAAAATTATTTTTTCTTTTTAATACAAGTATAAGTATCGTCGATACTCACTTTTTGGTGGAGGGTATCGAAAATTATATGTTCTTTTTATACAAGTATAATTATCGCCGATACTCTCTTTTTGATGGAGGGTGTCGAAAGTTATATGTTCTTTTTTATACAAGTCCAAGTATCGCCGATACTCTCTTTTTGGTTGAGGGTATCGAAAATTATATTTTCTGTTTGATACAAGTCTAAGTATCAGCGATGCTCTCTTTTTGTTGAGGGTATCGAAAATTATATTTTTTTTTATACAAGTATAAGTATCGCCGATACTCTCTTTTTGGTGGAGGGTATCGAAAATTATATGTTCTTTTTGTTACAAGTCCAAGTATCGCCAATACTCTCTTTTTGGTTGAGGGTATCGAAAATTATATTATTTTTTTTTATACATGTCTAAGTAACAACGATACTCTCTCTTGGTTGAGGGTATCGAAAATTTGATTTTCTGTTGATATTATATTGCTGATATTCTTTCCTTGTTGAAGGTATCGAAAAATTTGATTATCGATGGTTGTAAGTACAAATAAGGGATAAATTCAAATAATGGCAAACATTCATGGCAAAAAACCAGTGGAAGTTAGAAATTATAGCAATCAAAAAGTATTACTTGTTCAGAAAATACAACATTTAAGTGAAAAAGATGATAGTTTAAAGGGGAGGATTGTTGAGAAGGGCATCAACATCAGACAGAGTAGCATCAGTGTTTTGAGCAGCATCAGGAGTAAGTTGCGAGGTGGTGGATGGTATCAACCACAGTAGGTTTAAAGGGAGCTATATCTCCTTCATCATCAGAAATCATGTCATTTTCCACAAGAATGTTACGTGGAACAAAAGGCTTATAAATATCCAACTTGTCGCCAAGAGAATTTACAGCGACCATGACAATATTATACTCAGCATCAGCAACTTCAGAGGCTTCTTCGTATCTCTTTCTTTCGGCATCAAAATCTTCAAGCATTTTCTGCACAATTTCGGCATGTTCAGCCTGTTTATCAGAGAAGATCTTCTCAGCTTTTTCAGATTGTAGCTTCAAATCAGTCTTCAAGTGATCAACTTCTTTCTTGAAGCCATTATTCTCTCGGGTTAGTCTATCAAATTCTGATTGCTTGGGGAGGTCACTGTTTTTCTAAGACGCCCGATCTCGCATTCTTGTTTATGAAGTAGATCAAACTGAGCCAGGGCAAGCACTTTGGCCTATAAAGATAACAAAAATGAAAGGTGAAATCAGGATGAAATGAGAAAAGGAAAGACATGAGTACCTTCTCCATGTAATCGCAATACTGGGTAAGGCGCTCAGTGGGATTAGTGTTGATAGCGACAAGCTTGTCTTTGGGAAGAACACAGCTACTAGCCAAGGCGACACCCAACTCGTCCTTATTAGTATCTTCAAAAAACGAGGCTGTTAGAGGGACATCGCTGCCATCAGTAAGGCAAAACAAAGGTCTGAAGAGTTGGCTAGCATCGGCTGACGAAATTGAATTAAGATTTTGACCATCGGCAAGACCACTCTCACCCCATGAATGGGTTTTTCTTCTCTTAGAAAGGACAGTAGTAGTTGAAGGGGGGATGGAAGTGTTTTGCTGAGAAGTAGGAAGCTTGTCCTTAGTAGCAGTAGAAGTATGCTTAGTAGGAATGGAAAAAGGAACAGATTGTTTATCAGCAGCAGTTGGTGCTGAGGAGGGCTCAGATGCTTTCTTTTTCCCTTTCTCAGATAAGTAGCGACCAGCGTTGGGATTCATCGGCATTCAAGGAGCCATGTCTGTATACAATAAAAGATGCTCATTAAATATATTTTGTAAAATTGGATATTCATAAAAGTCAAGAACCTCTTCTTTAATCTCAGGAAAAAGATTGGGAGTCATGGTACAATTGTTATCTAAATATTCATAGAAACTTTTGGAAAGTTTAGGAGGCAAGCCATGCAAGGCAAAGGAGGATACGAGAAAGGGAAGATCGTCTAAGGAATTTGTTAAAGGAGATTGAGTGGGAGTTAGTGATTGACCCATTTTTTGAAGAGCTCGGTGTCTGAGTACATAGAGAGGTGCGCGATAGTTTGAGATATCAGGAAGGGGAATAGTGATTTTGGGATTCCCTTCTTTATCATTGATCTTAATATTATTGTGGTTTCTTGAGTTCCTTCTAGAAGTTTGAGCACTCTCGGAGTTCACACGAGCTTTCAAAAAATGAGGAGAAATCTTGAAAACGCGAAAAAAAGAGTGATATCAGATATGGGATTTCCGAGGTATAAAGAGCGAAAACAAATCAAAGGGAGGACATACCTACGGAGTTGAAGACTTGATGTTTCAAAGGAGGATTTGCTGGGCTATCGGCGCTTTCCCATTTACCCATAACAACAATCAGATATTTGGTCCACTCTTTGTCGCTCTTACGATTTTTACGAAATATACCCCTAATGTTTCTTTGGGTATGTTTTTTGGGATAAAAATATCCGATAATCTTTTTACAAAATCGATAGTGCATAAGAATATCGGATAGCCTGATTCGGTCAGCTTCATACCTATTAGGGGAAAGGTGGCTATTATAATAGTTGCAAACAAACATCAATCTTCAGAAGTTACCCATACCCTGACCAAGGGAAATATTCAGATGGTTCAGCACTTCACAGTCGAGATCAGATAAAGGAAATCTTAGTCCAACGACAAGTTGGCCAACAGTAACAATGATTCCGTCTATGGTACCACTCTGACACTGAGTAAAAGCCCAAGTACAGCATAATGTTGTAAATAAAGGGAGGAGGGAATTTGATAGGCAGCTTGAACTAAAGCTAAGTTTGGTCGCTTTATGAAAAAACCGCAAAGTCCGTCGCGCCATTGACTGGTGTCTTCGATAGTATCGCGTTCAGATTCAGAGTCGCCGGCTTCAAAGGGATGGCAGGGAATGCCTTCTACAACATAAGTTAGTTCCCAAGAAATCTGAGGCCGAGATCGAGTGGTCGAAGTGGAAGCAAAGTTTTGGCTATGAGGTCTATCGTCGGGAAGTATATCATCAGAAAGAATATCATCAGATATAGTATCCTCATAATGGAGGCTAGCATCAGAGGTGGTATCTTCACTGGTCATTGAAACGACTATACACAAAGAAGGGATGACAAAGTTATTTTTAATATCGTCAATTCAAGATTTACAAAGCATTATTAGCAGCATGATATTAGAATATCGGCAATGTCGATATAAAAGTTGAATCATCGGAAATACCGATGTATATATATCGGAATAACAAAGTGTTGGATTATCGGAAATATCGTGATATATGCCGATAGTTAAGCAGAACAAACAAAAAAATACAAATAATGTTATGAATAAAAATATTCAAACTTTTACATGTTTTGAAGTTTAAAGTAGTAATGTATGTCATTGCATAAGCATTTAGCACACAAGCAGATTTAAGGGATTCAATTGAAAACTATAGTTAAAACAAATTATCGTATCTATTATTACTAAAGTAAGTATTTCAATGCATGTTTTAGAAAGATTAACCAAGTGCAGGACGAAAAAACGTACCTTATAGGTTGCAAGAGTGATATGTTTTCAAGAAAACGAGATTAACCTTCTGGAAAGTTGAAGAAGAAGAAGACCAGAAGGTAAAGAGGGAGAAACGGTTCAGGTTTAAATTTATAATATTGAAGCATTGGACCGGGTGGTTATTTGGACCCGATAGTTTTCATATCCGTTATCTGATATAACCGCTTTTCGAAAAGTTGAAATTTCAAATGAAAATTTTGAGATTTCGAGAATGGGCGATGTAGTGGGCAAATATCGTAATCATAGATATGTTTCTTTCAGTATTTTAAAACTTGAGATCTCAATAGATGTCAGGGATATTTGAAATGTTTTGCAGGGGGAAAAGAGAATAGAAATAGGAAAGACACAAAAGCAAGTTGGGTCAAAGACATTTGGGAAGACTATAAAAAGGCTGGATGAGAAAGAAAAGATTCATTCAATCCAGATTACAAAAAACTGTATAAACAGGAGAGAGAGAGAGAAAGAGAGAGCCAAAGAGAAATTGTAACAAACTTTATCATCAATCAATAAAATCGCTTTTCTTCATCTTTCATTCGTATCTTCATCATGAATTGTGTGAACTAAGAACATTAATTGGAAGTAAGTGTTCTTGGCAATCACAACTACCATCACCCCAACCAGATTTTATGGATCCACCAGTAGTTTGATTGCTGCTACTTCAAAAAAGCTGATTTCTTTTAGACTACCGGCTTCTGGTAGCCTTGCATGAATGGCCTAACGGTGGAAAGCATAAAAGTAAAAAATAAAAGCAACCCAACTTAAAATGCATGTAAATATCTACTGCTCGATTAGAAGTTTTGCACTGGAAAGTTCTACTGCACGATTATGCGGAAAAATTGAGCATAGAAAGTTCTTACTTCAATTTGACCAAAATAAAACACACACAGGGTGCAAACTGGGTGATACAGTTGCCCTTCACTTGGTTTACAATCCTACCAACACATAACTTGGTGCTGACCGACTAACAGTTGTACATATGGTGGGAATGGGGAGTTTAATTTGGTCCCCATGATCTACTTGGCTACTCCAGATACTTAGACACATGCCTGACTTCCAATACTGAGCAAAATTTTAACTCAAATCATTTTACACAAAACCAAAAAGAGTAAAAGCAGCAGGAGAGACCCCATGCCAAACCCCTCGGCATCATAGCTTGAACCATATGGTTGTCCGGTTGTGGAGAACATATTGATTGAAGGGAAGAAATCACCAAAGAAGTGAATAAGCAGCAGCAACAACACAGTGAGCACTATGAACAGAGGGAAAGCAATTTCTTTTAATTGAAGGAGAAGAGGTATAATATTCTCTAGTAGGATTGGTGCACAAATAGCAAATCCTAGAGCTCCCACCATGAGAGAAGGAATCAAAGCTGATGGACCTTTCGCCATGCCTTAGGAAGATAGGAACTAACCTCTCAAAACTTTAGAATATGTCTTGATGTTCTATAGGACGAAGGGGTAGATATAGAGTTGTTGGTTTTAGCTAAACACCATGACTAGGAATTTTTTTATTGTTCGGCATTTTGACACTTTGGCTACATATTTTGTGCACAGTAACTTGATGGCCTTTCACTAGAGTGGCAGCAATTTTTCTTCCCTGTTAATGTTCTATAATTCAAAATGTTCTGCTTTTTGTACACATTTTGGAAGTGGATAAAGAAAGCATGTGTTTTTGTTTCAAATAAAGTGGTAAAAACTAGAGACACTAGTCACATGCTATATTATATGATGATGAAGTGAAATGAGACTGTTTATTCTTTGATCAGCTCAGCCGCAGATGGTCAAGTTCGCGCTGCATACTTGAAAAAAATAATGAATAATGAGTATTCTAGACCCGGTTGGCAAAGAAAACAAGTTTGCAGTTACTGGTTTTGACATTGGGCCATAAGTGCACAACAAGCAGAGATTAAACTCATTCTCATTTTTACGCCATACTAAAATGAAATGCGGACAAGCGGTCGTAAGTATACATCATTAGTTAGACTGTGGAGTATCACGCCAGAATTATGCATCTCGTGATACAAGCATCTGGTTATTTTATTGATTTATCTCTAATTGTTTTTATCGTGAGTTAGAAGGCCAACCTTACCCAACTCTGCAGAGAAACAATCCATGAAGTGACAAAAATAATAGGAGCTTCACCAATACGTTAACAAATTAGAAAAAACAGAATTTGGTTTATCCTCACTAAGCTTTTTATTTTATAAGCAACGGGAACCACCCCTTATCCTTTACTAAGTTATATAAATCCAGACACCTTAGATTTGATTATTGTTCCGAGGAGCGTGGAAATTAACTCCAAATTAAAAAAATATATCAAAATACAAAAGAGTATGACATTAGATGTCTGAAGAAGAAAATGACTATATATATAAATGGAGAGGGAAATGTATCAATATAGGATAGTTTATAACCAACCTCGTCATCATGAACATAGTTTATACCCAACCTTGGCCAATGGTTGAATTTGATGTATATAGAATAAGTAACGATGGTGAACTGCATACAATCGTTGGCAATTTATATAGATGCTGATAATAAGTGATCAACCGCAGTTATTGTTATTATTATTATTAAGTAATAAATCGTTGGCAATCTGCCAATCTAGCATGTTGTGCACTTGTGCTCAAGAAATTTATGGAATGTACTTTTCAGGCTGCAATAAGAGACCGAGAATACCAGCTCGGTTACAGCAAAGGGTGAATTTGAGGCTCGGACTCGCGCATTGATGTTTAGACGCTTACAGTAAAACAAGGAGCATCATTATTGAGGGTACCACACAACAAATCAAATATAAATATCTTCTACAGTCAAAAGTCGATCAAATCATAAACCAAAACTCAGGGCCTCGGGAGATTATAAGAATTAACAGACTCGGATTACAGTAAATCTTACATGTATAAGCAAACTGAATTGTTTCAGAAATCAATGTGGAAAAGATCCGCCTGCTCAAATTGAACATCTCATCCACCTAAAAAGGATAAATAATCGTGAAACAGTATACTCAAATTGATACAACGGTTACATACCGAGGCGTTGAATTTTTCATCCAACGAGTAGTCTAGTACCCATGGGAAGAAGATTTTACAGGAATAACTTACAAGAACATACATTATCATTACTTCCCCAATACTGAAATTACACAGCAACAGGTCATGTCTTACTGCATTGTTCAAATGTTGCATCCACGAGCAACCTCCGCTTAGAGTATCATTAGAACTTGATAACTAAGATACAGCCCTTGTCAGTCTGCTAACTTATGGCTTGCTTCTGCCCAAAAATACATAGGGAAACAGTCATGCTTTATACTGTTCAGCAACTGTTCTTGCCATGCAATTCCAAACATTGTGACATGACGATTGTCTAGATGATTGAAAAGGATATCTACAAATGAATGGCTGATACGAATTGAGGGGTTAGACATCCCTATTTTCGTTTGGAAATTGTTTCACCTGCCACAAGCCAGTAAATTCTACTCAGAACTCGTATTATTAACCAGTACCGTGTCTCATAGAAATTGCTTGCAATGAATGAATTCCAATATAAGGCCCTTAATGAAAATATGAAATAAAAGCACGAAAATCACATTCAACCTTACTGCCTATTGAGGGGTTATGAGTAACCTCACTGCCTGTTATGAATGTGCGTATAATATATGACGAGTCACCTTACAGAAAAACATATAAAAACGCAATGGCATACTATTAACGCTTGGTCAGAATAACAAAATATTGATAAATAAGTTAAATTTAAATTTCAAAACAAAAAAATCGAGAATAAGCCTATGATTGGAACTAAGGACCATCCACTTGGCGAATTTGACCAAGTGCTCTCCCGATTACATTTTAGGCCCCCCGTGCCTTTTAAGAGTTTCCAACTTGCAAATATGGTGTTATAGTATATTAGCATGTGATATTTATAAAAGGATGGGTACGGTTATATGAACTCCACCACTAAAAACAAATGAATTAGAAGTTGATTTTTGGTGGAGATATACTCCACACAATAGAGATCATCCTCACAAGAAATCAAATTATTTGAACCTTGTCAAAAATCATTTAGAATGTTATGGAAGTATCCAACGGTCTACATTATTTTAATTTCGGTACAACTTTTGACAAGGTTAACCAAATTCAATTGAGCTGATTATGGAATGTATACATCCACCAAAAACAGTCCTCAATTCATCTTGTAAGTCCACTTTTAGGGGTGGAGTAACTTTGGAGTCACTATAAGGTGGAGTTCGTATAAGTATATAACCACCCCCATATATATATGGTAAGGCTACCTTGACATCTTATTTTGACATCCACAACCTACCCAGCGAACTAAGATCTGATTTTCTGGGTGTATGTTCTCCCTACAATGAACTTATCAAATGTTGTGTTCAAGTTTGATATTTATCTAACGGTCCACGAGTTTAGCACTCTTTTTGAGTTTTTGATAATGCTAGACATATCTAATTGAGACGAGTTTTGGTGGAGATGCTATCCATGGTAGAGAGATCTTCTCTACCAAAAATCAGCCTTTAGGTCAATGTGCAAGTCCTATATATATACACGAGCAGGTTCCGTTTACCACACTTTTTATACCATAGCTTATACCATGCCCCATAACTTCACCTACAACATGAATTATAACCTAGTTTTTTTGTGGATGTGTTCAACTAACCATGAAGATCACCTCTATAAAATTTCAACTAATTTGATAATGTTTAACTACGTCAAAAGATGATTGCAAAATCGAAAAAGCTGAGCTGTTAAAAAAAATTCAAAGTTGACAATGATTTTTAATGTAAGCACTAGCATGAAACTGTGCAAGTGGCTCCTGAGTATTGTGAAACAAATAATGCCATTCGTCTTTCTTTTCCTTCTGGTTAATCTAAAATGCTTTCTAAAGAAAGGGATTTCTCAGAACGTATACATGCTTGGTCGTTAATTTTATTCCAACTCAAACAGAGAATGGTGTAATTTAAACAAGATGTAAAACTAAACAACACAAGTTAATGGCATACCTGAAGCGTGGGCTTCAATGGATAGGCAATGCAGATCCAGGAGATCTACCTGCTCGATCAGGATTAACTTTTTCCAGACTACTACTATGAGCTTCAGATGCTTCAGGTACCTTAAAGCGTGGGCTGCGACGAACAGGTGAGGCAGAAATTGGAGGTCTACCAGCTTTGCCACTACTAACTTTTTTCGGACTTCTACTGACTTCTTCAGATACCTTTACGCTGCTGCAAATAGGTGATGCAGATTGAGGAGGTCTGCCTGCTCGACCTTGATTACCCTTTTTCGGACTTCTACTGAATTCTTCAGTTTGACCTTGGGATCTACTTTTTTTTCCTACAGATTCATTTCCATCAAATGAAACTGATGAAGCTGGTCCAGATACAGAAACGGTGGATGAATCTAGTTGGAAGAGTTGGGCCTGAGATCCTGGAAAATCATAAATGATGTGGAAGAGTTGTAGGAGAGCTACATAGATTTGTCAAAATGAGTACAGTTCTACCACATGCAAGTAATAGGTAAAGTAACAAGTTGTGAAGTTTTACCAAGTGACGCAGATGCTCGGAACTTCTCTCTCATTGTTCTTACAAACTTGAACAAACCATTAGTTTGGTTCATCTCTTGGATCAGCTCTTTAGTACCGTCCATATGAGGGTCACAAGTCAGCACTGAGACACATAATAAAACTCAAGTCTTTCTAAGGAAATATCTTAACAATTAACAGCAAAAGTAGTTATATAAATAACAAACAAGGTAATACTTACAAGTGTAGGTATCATGTGCAAGCAAGATGGTGAAAGAATACTCCTTTTTTGGATCTTTCATGTTTATATTGTTGAAAATGAATTTGACACCTTAAGATGACAAAGTTATGTACACAAAATCAATATCACACTTGATAAAAAGTTGATGGCATGCACTGTCAAAGGATTTTAAAGTTACCATGCCCTCCTTCGATTCGCAAGCCAAGGACCTTATTGTACCATACGATGGCCTCCTGTATGTCTTCTTTGTGTTGGATCCCTTGGTTAGCCTTTTCTTCAAGTGTTGCCAAAGCTTCAGACAGAAAATTTTCGATTAAAACTAAACGGAGGCAGAGAACTAGAAAAAGAAACGTTAAAAATGACTTGCTCTACGTTTACGAAACTGAATGTACCAAAACTGGTAAACCGGAAAAAAAAAGTATCAGCAAGACAACAAACTTTCAAGGCATAGTGGACTTTATGAAAGCATTTGACCACGTCACATGGAACTTTCTTGATTTTGTCATGGACAAGATGGGATTTGGAGTTGTATGGAGACGATGGATTCGAGTTTGTATCTCTATGGCTCGGTTCTGTATACTTATCAATAGTGTTCCACATGGCTTTTTCCGAAGCTTGAGAGGATTAAGACAAGGTAATGCTCTTTCACCTTTTTTGTTTATTATGTGCATCGAGGTACTTAGTAGAATGATATCGTCTTTGGTGGATGAGGATCTCCTTGATGGGTTTAAAGCTTCTAATAAGGAGGGGGCTATTTCTATTTCTCACTTGCAATTCGCGGATGACACCATGTTCTTTGCTAGTGCCACGATAGAGAAAGCGATTACCATAAAAAATCTCCTTGCTTGGTTTGAGTTATGCTCCGGATTGAAAATCAACTTATCCAAGTCCATCCTTTATGGCATTGGGGAAGTGGATAACTTAATGAGAATTGCAAATGTGTTGGGATGTAAGGTTGAGATGTTGCCGACGACCTATTTGGGATTGCCATTGGGAGCTAGAAGCAAGTCCATAGCTAGTTGGCGGAAAGTGATTGAAAAAGTTGCTTCTAGGCTTGCGAGGTGGAAGTCTAAATGCCCATCTAAAGGCGAGAGATGTACCTTGGTCAAGTCCACTTTGTCTAATATCCCTACCTACTTTCTCTCTTTGTTCCCTATTCCTTTGACAGTTGTAAAGAAACTAGAGAAGTTGTTTCAGGGTTTTATATGGGGTAGTGTGGGTGGAGAAAAGAAAATTCATCTTGTGAAGTGGTATCGGCTTTGTCTTTCTAAAGATGAGGGAGGTTTGGGGTGTAGCACATCTTACTCGTGAATCAAGCATTGATGGCAAAATGGCTGTAGAGATTTGGAGAGGAAGAGCATTTGTGGTGGAGGGTGGTGGTGGACAAATATGGTGAGGGGGCTACCAAATGGATCGTAAAGGAACCCTCAAATTCTTATGGAAATACTCTTTGGAGGGGCATTGTGGATGGATGGAATAAGTTCATCAAAGGTATCACCTATACACCCGGCACTGGAGAATCTATTTCATTTTTGGAAGACATTTTGGTAGGTGAAGCATCATTGAAGGAGAATTTTAGTGGCATCTTCGTGTTGGCCACTAACAAGAAAGCATTAGTGTCAGATTACACGGAACGAAAGGAACAAACAGTCGAGTAGAATGTGACTTTAAGAAGAGATTTAAATGATTGGGAACTTGAATCCTATGAATCATTTTTGGCTAGTATTTATAAGGGGGAAAAAGTTTGGCACGGTTGATAGAAAGATTTGGTTGTGGGACAACAAAGAGGAGTTCTCGGTGCGGTCGTTTTATCATGTGTTGGCTAAAGAGTATGTTTTACACAACCTAGAAGACGAAGAGATAATTCGTGACTTTCCTTACAAAAAGATATGGGTGTATGGGTGGATTCAATTCCATTTAAAGTGCCTTTCTTTTGTTGGCTTACTTTCTAAGGGAGAATTAAAACCATTGATGTCTTGAATAGAAAAGGTATGGAACTTCACAATGTTTGCCCACTTTGCAAAGTGAGTGAGGAGAGTGTGGATCATCTCCTTCTTACTTGTGCCTTTTCGAAGAATATTTGGGACTCTTTTTTCTCATCATTCCTTAAACCTTTGAGGGCACCTTTTAACATCAAAGAAGCACTAAGTAGCAAACTCATACTACAACCACTTTCTAACAAAGCATCATGGATTGCGGGTCACCTCCCTAGAGCTATGGTTTGGAACTTGTGAAAGGAGAGGAACACCAGAATGTTTGAGCAACTAGAAAAAGACATCCACAAGGTAGTGGAAAGGATCAAAGAGAAGTTACACGATTGGGCATGTGCTAACCCGTGTTTCAAAAGGGTGACTTACCAAGACTTTATTTGTAATTGGGATACCCAACTATAAAAGGGTTTGTAACCGGGCATAGGGGATCCTCTTGGGCATTGAGTAGCTCGTTGCTACTTAGCCTATTATTTGTAACACTATATCTTTATGTTATTATTAATGAATTGAATTTTACCCAAAAAAAAAAACATTTGCACAGAATACTGAATAGTAATAATCATTAAAACTATAGTTATAATATAATAACAATAAAATATTAATAGAATATCACTTGGACATGGTTCTTGAGTACATATATCATACATGAACTTCGAAAAGAGTAAAAGCCATAAAACAAATGGATGTCTCCCACATTTGGGCACGAGTCGTCAACTTCAACCTTTAGTGTTGTGCATGTCTGCTGTTTTGAAAGTTTGGTATCGTTGTCTTATGCAGCTTTCTACGTCCTTTCATTTATTTATATTGATACTAATATTTCTTAATGTTCTCCTCTTTATTTGATTGCTATATTGAAAGGACGCAAAAGGAAGCAAAAAACTTAAGTTTTCTACCAAATATTTGGAAACTATAACTATATAAGTAAAGTAGTAGTAATATATACTACCCACATGCACGCAAACTTGACTTCTGCCAATTGTTGCATGTTTTGAAAGCTCCTACCCTGAATATAAACTGTCAGTTCCTAACGCTTTTGTGGAGATGGAGTTGAATACTTTTGAGTTCTCCTATGATGGGGAAAGCAGAATCAGAGTGGTGGAGAGGGGAAGGGGCTTTAAGGTGGAGGTAGATTTCCATCTTTCAGCAGGCAAATGGATAACACATAACAGAGAAGAGCGGCTAGAGTGGGTTTCATTGGAAAAAAAAGATTTGATGACATCGTTGTAACGTTGGAAATAAAGAAGGATAGCTCAGGGTCTTTCATTTTATCCTCTCCATATAAAAGAGATTTCAAAAAGTATAAACTTTGATCTGCTGCCCAGCTGATCAGAATTCAGAACCAGAGAGGATGGACGACATTCAACGATGCTGTGCTGATTTTTAGTGACAAAAGAATTCATGTGGGTAACCTACATCAGCAAAGGGAAGTGGTGGTGCAACAAACTAAAGGAACGCTGAGGGTAGTGGTGAGATCAAACTATGCAGATAGAGCAGTTCGATTGGGTAACCACTGAGTAAGAGAAGTTGATTGGGGAAAGATTCCAAACTTAATAAAAAGAATCTTCAGTATGGTAAAAACCCCACATTTAACGTCTATTAGACATTACAGAGCTGTGGTCGAACTTGCAAGCAGAGCTGAAACAGATTTTTTTTTTATTGGAAAAAAAATAATAAAAAAATTAACATCACCGACTGAAACAGATTAGTTGTTAATGGCACCTAGAACTTAACATCACCGACTGAACCTTACTGAGAAGATGTGAGCCCGTCCCAGAAACAACTGATCCTGACTGGTTGCGTAGTTAAAGTAGGGGAGCTCCAAGGGATCCCTATGCATCTTTAGTTTCTATAAATTTGCAAAACACTGGTGTAAAATTTTGGAAGACTGAAAAGAATTGATGAAGAACTTAGTGCATATTTAGGCAATCTCTAGAGTCAAAATATTGGTGGAAGATTGTTTTATCCACTTAAGATCCCACATTCTATCCCATTGAAAGATTAAGGTATTACTTATCCCGTGAAGGTGATGCCTGGAATTGTTAATCTGCACTTGGGGAGGATTGAGAAGGATGGAAACGGGGGATAGACAATAGGTCATAATGTCATATGCGGACGTGGTCGGAAAGGACAACCAAATACCGTGAGAAGGGAGCATGGAACCAGAAACTTCAACGTCGCTTATGTTACAGGCAGGTCCAGTGGTAACCAAGTTCGAAATTCAAATGTCAACAAAGAAGCGGGAGTTGAAGATAGTGCTACTTCACGTGCATTCATGCACATACAACTATATAAAATTTGTGCATTCGTCCAGAGGCGCAAGAAATCTGTAGACCACCTGGCTAACAATTATGAAAATGAAATGCCAAAGGAATTCTAAAGTCAAGAAAGGATCCCAGCACTGACAAAGACCCTGATGAGCCCATCCAGGCGGATGATCTCCTAAAACGACTTGATGAAAGATAAAATAAACTCGGAGAAGAAAACTGGGGATCCGCCTCATTGTTTTCAAGAGGTGGAAGTGGACGATACTGACAACTAAGGTCTGGCAATTGAAAGTCTCCAAAATCCAGCACCATGCAGATTCGATTGACCATGCTCGGAAATGTGTCAACGGTACAGAAACGCAATTCTCTGATGACTGGGTGGATTTAAGAGTTTTACTTTTACCAATGGGGAAAGAGCTGGGCATCAGAATGGGGTCAGAATGCAGATGCAATTCTGAAGTTTTGAGAGACATTGATGGAAGGGCTGAAAGCATGTCGGCTGGTTACAAAATGAAGGGCATCCACTCAAATAAAATTTGTATATTTTTCTTCAATTACGTTGCGAAATGGGTCTGTATCATCCTCCAAATCAACATGTATCAAAAAGATTCACTAACACACTCATCTCTGATACCAATTTTGATGTGAAAGGCTAAAGCAACTTCAATTGAACACACCAATTATAAACTAGGGCTATTTTGAACCCTACTTTGAAAAGGATAAATGGATTTTAGAAGAACACTAAAATAGTAAAATCTCCACACAAATATTCAAAAATCACACTATTCTTTTAAATAATTCGACCAACCAATTTGTGAGGCCATAGGCCTTACATATACAAGTCAATCTTTGGAGCACAAGGAATCCTAGTTAGAAACCAACTCAAACAATACCAAATCCTACTAAAATAGAAAATACTAACTAAACTACGTTTCTAATTATCATTATTCATTTATTCCATCATATGGATTGGGTATAAGAATAGATTTCATAGATCGGTAGCTATTGGACAACTCCCAAGAAGATGATCAATTTCTTCCAACCCCTAACCCAATGGGCAAAGATTTGGACAATTCATACCCCTCCGGTTAAGGTTATCAATGGTTTTGAACCTTTCTAAATAATTAGCCAACAAAAGAAGGCTACTTTAATATAAACAAGTTTAAATTGAAACCTAGATAAACACAAACAAATGTTGTCTACGCAGAGCTTTGTCTTACCAAGAATGTCTGTCCAAATTTTCTACCAGATTTTCGAAATGTTAAATCAACATCAAATTATACATAGACTTCTTACCAAATAATTGTCGTACACAAATTTACAAAGTAGACAACTTGGTACCGCAACCACTAAATTACAAAAGCTTGAGGATTAAGCTGATGGGAAAGAGAACCTAATAATAATTTTAAAGTGGTCACATGGGATAGGCACAAGCCTGCGAACACCCAAAGGGTATTAATGGCAAACCCAACATTTGGTAACCTTTTCATAAATGGTAAATTTGATAAAAGGTAAAATATCCTTTTTTAACAGTAAAACAAACTTTTAAATATAATCATGAGGAAACATTACATCAAACCATGACTTGGTGAGAGACTAAATCAGATACCACAAACACATCATGCTGAACCCAAAATTCAATAGTTCAATACCCACCCCTCTAATCCTAGCATCATGCGGAACCAACTCCCACAAACAGTATTTAATGCTTGCTACAAATGATTCGATTGATGTCGTTAAACTCTTCCTTGAAAATCGTGGAATTTCTCTCCCTCCATATGCACCAACACATGGTGTGAAACAACCAACTCCACAAGATTCCCCCAATCTCCAACAAATTTTCACATGTCCAGCCCTTTAACAAATCTACTACAAGCTCACAAAATACATGCCTATATCCAAAAAAAATCATCATGTAATCCCATATCTCATTTCTAAAGCAGCAGTCCCTGAACAAATGGAATCTAGTCTCTTCTTCCCAACCGTAATTCACACATTTGTTTGCTGTCCGCATCTCTTTCTTGTTCAAATTATCCGATGTCAAAGTTCTTCCTAGACACAAGTGTCCACATAAAGAAACAGATATCCAAAAGAACACCTTTTTCAAAGCTTTTTCCATGGCCAGTCCTGAATTCGAACACCCAAATCAATGACCCTTTTGTTCATAAGCACACTAGTACAAGCTTTAACAGTGAATTCATTTTTATCACCAACCCAAATCAATGTAACATCGGCATCGGTGATCGACATTTCAAGCAACCGCCACAAGTCAACCAGTGACACCACCTCCCAATCATGAAGATCCCAACAGATGTTGTTTTCAGCCCTCACCAACATATTTGCTGCTGGAAATGTTATAGATACCCATCCAACTTCAAAGGTTTCTGCCTTACCCAAACAGCATCCCAAAATCTCACTCTAGGACCGTTTCAAACAGTGAATTTGCATAGCTTCATAAATTGTTCATTGTTATTCATGGTCCCTCTCCCTAGCCTGCATCCATGTGTCTCTAAGACTGGCTTACAAAACCACCCCAATACATGAGATGGTATCCGAGCTTCGTTAGTTGAACCCTAAATAAATTCACACATTTGCTGGAACAATAAGCTAAGACAAACAGTAAATGGGCAGATTTGACCCTCAGACAAAAACTTCCTCTTCCAACTGGCCAATCTTAAATTAAATCCCATGTTACATGGACACTCGGTGTCGGATACGTATCCACATGTCCGTGTCGAACACACACAGACACATATTGTATGTGATATACCTTAATTTTTTATATTTCACCGTGTAAGACATTTCCTATCCATGTCGGATACGGACACATGTATCCATGTAAATGTAACTTAGATTAAATTTCTTCACAACCGGATACCACATCTCTATACTGCTATATCTCGCACCAAAGGGTAACCCAACGGAAGATGACTAACTTTACAGCCCAAAACATCCTCGAACCTGGACACATTCTCCAACCCATATCCCAAACATCATGATTTTTTGAAAGTTCATTTTCAGTCCAGACAGAGCTTCGAACCACATGAAAATCACTTTCACATTTTTAAAATATTCGTCTTTATGCTCCACGAAAATTTATTGAAGAAAAATTACCGTAAGTCCCAAAGTATGTCCTTTCTTTTCCCCAAATTCATAAGTCTAGAAAAAGCATCCGCTACCGAATTGAAAAGAATAGGTCATAAGGGATCACCTTGTCTCACCCCTATCGAACTGCCGAAAAACCAAACGGAGATTCATTTTGTTGTGGATAAACAAGTCTTAATCCACCTCCTCCATCTTTCACCAAAACTCATCATTCGAATAACAAAATCTGGAATGCAGCCCTTGTCATAGTAATCAATGGCCTCATTAGCAATCAAAACACCATCAAGAATCTGCCTACTGCCCACCGATACACCTTGGTACTTGGAAACTAGAGGAGCAACCACCACCTTTATTTTGATAAATTGACATCTTATTCATATGAGAAGAAAGTAAGACAAAAATAAGTAAGAGACTCACCAATACAAGGAGGTGTTGAACAAAAAAGAAACATAAAAGTGAAAAATCCTAGCAAAGATACAACTGATCTAACAGATCCCCACTCTTACATTAAGTTCCCAAAACAGTAGTCCTTCTCTCCGAAAGCATTGATGTCCAAAGCCACAAGTTCACTTTAATGTTATGAATTGTGGTTTCCATAGATGTTGGCTTGTTGTTAAAGATGGCATCATTCGTTATTTTCCAGATAGACCACCACGTGGCATAAGGAACCAAAGGCCAAATGCATTTCCCATACGCCGTAGTATTTGGCGACACCCAGCTATGAAGGCAAGAGACTACTGAATGAGGGCAGATAGCCTGGTTGATATCAATGCCCACCGGTTGTAGAATTTTTTGCCACACACCTTTACTGAAATTGCAGTGTAACATAAGGTGGTCGGCAGTTTCATCAACTTGAGTGCACAGCACACACTCTATTCGCCAAGTAAGAGTCTTAGCAATAATCTTGCAAACTCCTCCAAGGAGACTAATAGCTCTAAAATCTGTAAGATCCACCCCCTCCGTCCACCTTGGCATTTAGCAAATATGATTAGTATTACGACTCCAATCTAGAAAAGAACTATCATAGAAGCTATGTAACATGGACACACCATATTTCAAAAATAATCCGTATTGGATACGTATCCACGTGTTCGTGTTAGACACACACAAACACATATTGTATGTGATATACCTCAATTTTTAATATTTTGCTGTGTCAAACACTTCGTTTCGGTGTTGGATACGGACACACGTGTCCATGTCAATGTAACTTAGCATAGAAGTCATTTATACCTTCCTAATGTTTCCCTTCATAAAATTTCAGCACTTCTTACATAACACCACACCAAAAAAAAAACCCTTTCTAAACCAAAGGACTTTTCGCCTACCAACTCACCTATTGCCTCCTTCATCTCTTCCTCATCAAAAATCCGTTCAAGCCACCCCATTCGAGCAGCATCCAAGGATTTAAACTCTAAGCAACTCAGAACTGGCCTATGAGTTACCTCTTAGACAGTTCCCCTCTCCTCAATAATAGGCAAATTATCTCTGTGTGTTGACACTTGACAGCCCTAAACACTACACAGTTGGCCACACCCTGAAAAATATGGACTTCAGTTTGAAAGTTGACTTGGTAAAATTTTTGATCTACCTAAAATTGGCTCCACATTCTGAACACAATGCTAAGGTTACCACTATGAGGCCGTCTCAAACTATACCCAAACTGAAGATTAGCCAAAATCAGAATCATGCAATAGCCCAAACAATCTGACCACTACTGTGAACTTTAGATCCCACCAAAAGGTACTACTTATTACATTCTGAATCATTCACAATGAAGTAACATGAAGAGCGGCATACATAGATAGATGGCAAGGAACAAAAAAAAGTCAGAGAGATATGGTGCCAAAACATTACAAAAACCAAAACAAATTCTTGTATAAAACAATAGAATGAAACTGATCACAAAAGTAAAGAGTGCTCTTCCTTTTGATTAAAATAAAACTACAACACAATTCTGCATACCTTCATAAACGGTTCCTTGTTATTCATGATCCCTCTCCATGACCCGCATCCATATGTATCTAAGACCGGCTTAGAAAACCACCCCATGTCCTCCACTCTGTACATGTTAGTAGTAACTTCCTTCCATAAACATGACTCCTCCATGGCAAATCTATTAATCCACTTACTCAACAATGCAATATTAATATCTTTAAGTTTTCATATTCTAATTCCTCCTACCTCATTAGGCGTGCACACTTTTTCCCCAGATATGAGATGATTATCTTGTAACTTCTTTAGTTGAGCCCCAAAGAAAATTACACATCAACTTTTCTAACGTATTTGCCACACTTGCTGGAATAATTAGCAAAGACCAACAGTAAATGGCAGATTTGATCCTTGGACAGAAACTTCCTCTTCCAAGTGGCCGGTCTTGAATTAAATCTCCACAACCAGATCCCACGCTGCTATACTCATATAGTAAACCAATGGAAGATGACCAACCTTACAGCCCAATACATCCACAAGCCTAGACGCGTTCTCCAACCCACCTCCCAAACATCCAGACATAGCTTCGAATCACATGAAAATCACTTTCACCTTAAGTCCCAGGGTATAACCTTTCTTTTCCCCCAACTCCATAAGTCTGGAAAGAGCATTTGCTACCAAAATGAAAATAATGGGTAACAAGGGGGGTCACCTTGTCTCACCCCTCTCAAACTACTGAAAACACCACACGGTCCATTCACTAAAAAATGAGGATAGACAAGTCTTAATCCACCTCCTCCATCTTTCACCGAAACCCATCCTTTGCATAACAAAATCTAAAAATTCCCAGCTTACATGATCAAAGGCCTTTTGAAAATCCATCTTACATATCAACCGCGGAATGTTGCCCCTGTCATAGTAATCAATGGCCTCATTCACAGTCACAACACCATCAAGAATCTGCCTACTGCCTGCCCACAGATGCACCTTGGTACTTCAAGACGAGAGGAGCAACCACCGCCTTTATTCACCTAGTAAGAGTCTTAGCAATAATCTTGCAAACTCCTCCAAGGAGACTAATAGGTCTAACATCTGTAAGAGACGCTGCTCCCTCCACCTTGGGAATTAAGCAGGTATGAGCAGTATTATGCCTCAGTTTTTAATACCTTCATGATGTCCCCCTTCATAAAATTCCAGCACTTCTTACATGCCACCAGAAGAAACCCTTCCAAACCAGGGGACTTTTCACCTGCCAAGCTATCTACTGCTTCCTTCATCTCTTCCTCAACAAAAACCCATTCAAGCCACCCCATTTGAGCAGCATCAAAGAGTTTAACCTCTATGCCACTCAGAATCGTCTTATGAGTCACCTCGTCCTCGTACAATATCTTGTAAAAGTCTATGAAGCACCGATACGTCCCTAAGGGTGAAGTATCCGTGTCCGACACGGATACGCCCCGATACGCATCCGATACGTGTCGGATACGCGATTTGGAGTATCTGATTTTATAATTAATTTTTTAATTTCCGACACGCGGGGGATACGCAGGAAACAGTAATCTCACACATACAACAAATTTTTTTGGAACTTCAACAAAAAAAAAACAAGTGAAATAAAATCCAAGTTAAGAAGAGATGCAAGAGAAGAAAGATGAAGTGAATCCAAGTTATACATGTAAGTTGCTGCTTAATGTGTTTGAATTGGTCATTTTATGAAGTAGAATTGCCATTTTAATTTGAATTTAGTGAAAAATGCTCAATTATATAATATTTATATATATATTATTCAAACGTGTCCATGACGTATCCGTGTCTGCGTATCCGTATCGTGTCGTATCCGTGTCGTGTATCGGTATCCGTGCTTCCTAGGTAAAAGTCCACCACCAGTTTTGTCATGTAATTGTGATTCCTTCTAGAATTTGCCATCTGGCAAAAATATTTTGTGTTCTCCCCACATCCTCCTCTCAAAAGTGTTTTGCCATTTGTCTCCAAAAAGCTCCCTCATATCTCACTAGCCTTCTAAGCTCACAAAAAAGTTCCCGTCTCGTCAATAAGAGGCAAAAAATATCCCAGTGGAACTGTCTGATGACAGCCATAAACACTCCCAAGGTTGGACACACCCTGAAAAATACAGACTTAGGTTTGAAGGTTGACTTGGTAAAAGTTTTGATCTACATAAAATTGGGTCCACATGCTGAACACAATGCTAAGGTTGCCACTATGAGGCTGTCTCAAACTAAACCCAAACTGAAGATTAGCCAAAATCAGAATCATACCAGAGCCCAAAACCCAATCTGGCCACTATTGTGAACTTTAGATCCCACCAAAGGGGGCCACTTATTACATTCTGAATCATTCGAAATGAAGTGACATGAAGAGCGAGATACATAGATACATGGCAACAAACTAAAAAATCTTTAAAAGAGGTATGATGTTAACACATCACAAAAACAAAAACAAAAATCTAGCATGAAACAATCAAATAAAACTATTCACTACCTTATCTACATAAACTTTAAAACATAAATGAGGATACTCCATATAAAACTTACCTAACAACTGTTTAGACATAATAGCAGCATATTCCTCTTTCCTCGACTTATTATACTCCAAATTCTTTTTTAATTCTTGCAATCTAACTTTCACAGCTGAAATAGAATCTGATATCACTATACGCTTAGCCTCTTTACGCGTCTTCACTACAATGCCAAGTAAGTAAGTAAGTAATTAAGTAAATTTCCATTTCAGGACATATTTAATTATGTAATTTACGAGAACGTTACCTGCCAGAGCTTTAACCAAATCATCCTCTACTTTTCTCAATTCAACTTTCACCTCTCCAAGCTTCACTGCACAATCACAAAATAATCATAATAACAAATTACTAAACAAACCCTAGAATTTAATTCTATTGTTTTGACTGACTGACTGAACTGACCTTGGTTTTGGGAAGTGAGATGAGACGTGGCGGAGAGGGATTGGAGGGAGTTATGTAAAGAGAGAGCGAAATTTACGGCTTGGTTTTGTGTAATTGAAATGTCTCGGTCGGTTTTGATTCGGAGTTCGGTCATTTGTTTCCAAATTGGTATTGAGTCCTCCATTTTATTTTATGTACTATTTATGATTTGGATCTAATAAATGATTTTAGAGTGAGAGACTGAAAGAGTTAGTGAGGGGAAACTGGGAATGAAAAATGAGAGGGATTTTTATTTGAAATGAAATGGCCTGAGATTTTTTTCTTTTTTCCTAAACGGAAAGGAGTGGGTCGGTTGGGCTTGGGTTCGGATATTCGAATCGAATCGGACATGTGACAATTTTTAAAGCCCAAATCCCAACCCATTAAAACTTTATTCTGTCCTATTTCTCTGATTTTTTTGAGTTTGAAAATGCCATATTCCATACTCATTTGTTGGTTTTTCTTTGAATTCACATAATCAAAAAACAGTAATACTGAACAGTTGAGAATGCTCCCATGCTCCCAGTAAAATATATCATCTCTCTTTTTTCTCTTGGATGGACACCTCAGCTTTTAGAATGATTCGGCTGATAAAAAAACAAATTCACGCTCAATTTTGGAAACTAGTCGCGTAACAGTCTTAAATAAAAAAAAAACCTTTTGTCAAAACTCAAACCCCACCCCGAACCTCCATTCTCTCTTTTGTTCGGCTACAGAAAAACATAAAAAGAAAACACCCCCAACATAAGCTAAAAAGCTCTCTGCACAGATTGATAATTAGTCAACTCGCCCAACCCTCTCTCGACCTTTTTCTCCAAAACCAAAAAAAAAAGGAGAAGCACAACATGTAGAGTGGAGTAAGATTAAGACTCCAACCAATGAAGTTGTTGTTCCTTATGATACCTTGAAACCTACTCCCGAAGGTAATCATAGCTGTTTTTGAAGAATTGATTGATATTTGATATCCGCATTTTGTTATTTCGATTATTTGATCTATTTAATTGGAATAAATTTCAGATCCTACAGAGACTAGAAAGCTTTTGGACAAACTGGTTGTTTTGTTGCTTAATAGAGGCTTGGGAACAACCATGGGTTGTACTTGTCCCAAGTAAAGTTTTTTGCTCTCTGTTCTCTGTGTTTACTTTCCATGTTTGTTTAATATAAATTTGATTAGTTTCTATTATTATTATCCAATAGTAATATACTGTTGTTGGGTGAGAGGTTGAATTTTGCATTTATTCAGACTATGTTCAGATTATTCATTTCATAAATTGGTTGCATGTGGTTAGGAGTCTAGGACTGAAAATTCGGATTTGTGAACTCAAATGTTGTAATTATGCCATGAGAGGTTGTTGGAAGAATCTGTAATGCTTATGGGTTCTATTGGTTTTTTTTATATTAATTATCATAATTGTCTTTTCTCATTTAAAAATAAATTTTGGCTCTTCAAAACATCTTTGTTACTGATGTGAAGCTACTGGATTGGTCCTCTAAAAGGGAACCACTGAATGATAATTGATATATATTATCTGCATATTATTAGATATACATAAATATCTTATAATATCAAAAGATGAAACATGCATGTTCATAGTTCCACATACCGACACTTATTTAGTAAAGTTGATCGTATCACAATGAAATACTTTTGTCTTTTCATCTAGATCATTTTTAGCATTCAAAATTAAAATAATAAGATGTTCATTCCAACAACCTTCCTCTATCTAATTATGTAGGCGAAGGATTATGCATTATCACATGGAGATATTCAAGGAGGTTGATATCTTGGTGACCCCAACAAAGGGGGTATGTACGTGGTTTCATTAATAGCATATGCTCATGAGCTATCTTTGCCGCGATCTTTTCATAGGCTATGTGCACGGTGCTTTGGTTCCTTTTTTAAGATCATTTGATGTCTATCATAGTATACTCCATAATATAACCCGTCAAATATAGTATTTTATTAGATTGTGTAAAATTTATTACCGAGTCCATTAATATTTGTCCAGTTTTTGGAATTCTTCTTAATCCAACACTTAATACCTGATCATTCCAATACCAATAACAGTGTCTGTGCAAACACATTCCTAGGAGTACTTTATTTCTTATCATATTTTATTCCCTTTGTTTCTTTTAGTTCAAAATGATATATGTAGTGTATGAGGGGAAAAGAAAGTGTTATCTACTCAAGTTTCATTCTGTTGACTGTCTGATTGACTAAAAGCTACTTTGATTTTTAAAATATAACTTAAGAGATTTTTTTATGATGGATTCCTGTATTTGGTATGAGGCGCTTGAAAAATCTAAAATATTCGAGCCTATTAGTATTTTGTATCAGAGATTTTTAAATTAAGATTTTAGAATAGTGCAAGGAAATCTCTTTCAAGAAACATTTGTATACACTATACACCAACTCGAAGAGGTAAATTGGTGCTTTAACAAAATTTTCATTTTTCCTTTGAGGCCAGAGGGCGAGTAATATTTAAAAAAAATGCTTTTCTTAACATCTTCTAGATCTTGCCTTTGTGTCTATGAGAAAGTGTTGCTACATTACAGTTTATGATAAATTTTAATTGATCCTAATCTGCTTTTATCAAGTGCAACGTTAACGACCATATAGAATAATCGAATGCTAACCACAACCGGTGATACTAATGGCGGCCTATCGCATACTGCCTTTTTTAACTGTTGCATTCTCCTTTTTCAATCTTTGTGAATCAGGTTTCAAATTTTTATTTGTTTTCACTCAACCCCTCTCTTTGCAATTGGGTATTTTGAATTTAGTCTCATGAAGATTATTTATTTAACATTTTTTTAGGAATTGGGTATCTTTATTTTTGTTTCAGTTGAGTAATGAGTGTTTGTTTTTTGGGGGTGAGTATAATGAGGTTGGGTGTAGTTAGAAAGATCTAAGGCATATTGCACGTGTAACAATGATCTTAAGAAGGGCCTAGGAACTTAATGTTTGTACACCGGACTTGATGAGGATGGGGCAAAAGATCAAATCACGAGGACCAAACTTTAGCCAGGTACATTTCCTTTTTTCCCATCCTTATATTTTCTAATATATTAGTGCTTCCGTTAATGCAACAATGAAGTTTTCTTTTTCTATAATATAATTTATTTTCGTTCTTTAGCTTTTGGCTAACCTACAATAAGATCAACATGTTGACTACATTTTTCAGGATGAATTTGTGCTATGGAAATGTCATGGTAGTTAACCTTATTAACCCATTTAGTTTCCTAATATATTCCATAATAAATGAATAATGTAATTATTTTTTCATTTGTTAGATCTCATCAATTTCAATTGTCTTGCTTATGAATGTTTTTGTTCTTCACTACTTGGTGGGGGTCAATGATATGCCTTAAAGAAAATTTCAAATGTAGTTTGGTCGAATGGTGCAAATTGAGCGTAACTTAATTGCAACAGGCAATGCGATGAAAATTACTTGATTGCTAAGCACTTTTCTTTATGTTCTCTTTTCATTTATTTATCTTTCTTCGTCTTGGGATTCCTCCGAATAGCTTATTTCATTTGACAAGGAAGGAAGCGGCACATACATTGGAATTTGCTTCATCCGAATAGCTTTTCAAATCACCTTATGGTAATCTCTCTAATTTCATTTTCCCGGCCAATTTGATTTCTTAATGTCAAAGTTTTGTATTAGTACTAAAGAAAACTTTAATGTGGGGATGTGTGGAACCAATATCAATTTTTAAAGTTTTTGTCCCGATTTAGTCGAAAATAGTGACAATGATTTAGATAGTTCGCATAAGTAAAAAAATTTAAGTTTTGTACTAACTTTTGGGAGGTAATAGTCGTTTATGACTCTGAGTTCTAAATCTATATCTTGGTGTTGAAGTAGGTTTATGTGACTTTGTTTGAATAGATAGGGGATACTCAATTTTGGTAAGTCATGTTTAATATTTAGTTCAATTTTTAGGCCAGCAGAATTTCTAGCGAGCATTTCGGCAACCATTTTATACAATATTCAATGATTAGTTGATGTAGATCACATTGGTGGTATTACGATATGCAGGTTGTTAAGGAATTTCCGTGTTTAGGAGATAGATTTACTGTTAAGACGGAGGTCACATTGGAGTACTTCTCATTGGAGTTCCTTTACCATTAAGTTCTCATTTATTATGATTATTTCCAAGGTCAATGACCCATTAATTATATTATATCTAGCTAGAATAATAATGTGACAAGACTTTAGTAGCAGATTCAACTAAAATCCCATGTCTAGCCAGAAAAATGATCATATCTAAAATTATAATCAATTTTCTTTAAAAAAATTCTTTTGCGTACATGCATCAGAACCTTCCTAACCTGCTATTGATAATTTTGTAGAAAAATGTGTATGTAGTTATCACAATGGGTTACTTTAGTGGTTTTTAACTTTGTTTCAAAGTAGGAGCTTCAGTGGCTATGTAATGACAATGTGTTGATGAAAGTCATAGGAACCTCAAGCTTCAAGGACCATTTCACAAAATTATTAGAACTTGAGGATCTATAATTATGTAAGAACTTGCGGGGCGGTAAGATACTCCACAATTCATGTTACTGTCAATATTGGTTGGCTTGGTACGGACATGAACGCCATTTGTCAGAGGAAGAAATGACTCAAGGATTCATTCATTTAGATGTAATATTTTTTTTCTTTTATTTTCTTATTTTAACAATCACGCTACCTATTGTTAGAAATTTTGCATAACACGCTAGGCCAATCATTTTTGCATAAAAAAACAAATTGGTGTGTGAGATGTTACTTCTAAACTTAGGAAATTAAACATTTCTTCTGTTGGGCCTTAGCTACGAGATGACAGTATGGTGCCCATCTGAATGTATCTGTGTCATTTTACTCGGACATGAGGAGAACAGACCGTCCAGTCCAATTAGACAAGATGTAGGCAAGAGTTGTCAGACACATAAATTAATTTGACCAAATAAGTCTGTTCATTGTTTTCATTGGTAATAGAATTTGATCTAAAATGAATGTCTTGGACTTCTTTGTGGACCAAATACACAAAATCAATTGCTTGCACATATTATTGTTCTGCTTATGTTGGTATTTGGTTAAGCATTACTTCCTAATTGTATTTATTAAAATTGAGGTCATTCAATTTCAATCATTGTTGTTATTTTTCTACAAGTGTGTTTGATAAGTTTGCCTACAAGTGTGTCTGATTGGTTTGCATGTTTTCATTAATAATGAAGTTGTCGATGCCATATTTGACTTTTTTTTTGTTTTGTTTTAATTTTTTGCAACTAAACAGAGATGGTGTCTTGCTATTACGCATTCTAGACTGCTCTCCAAGGATCTCCCTTCAGACCTTCAAAAGCTTCGATGCAAGGTAAGTTCCAGTCTTATATATTCACTTCCATAAGTATATATAACCATCAATTTTTTTATTTAGTACTAATTAAGAGCCTTTGCTTAACATGTTTAACATCTAATTTGATTTCAAATACATGTATGAGAGGCATCCGTATTTTATAGTTCTCTAATAGATTCAGTAGAATCTAGAAAGAGAGTGTTTTGATCCAAAGATCAAACACTTTGGTTACTTTGGTTTTTTATTTTTGGATGGAAACTGAGTTGGCCCTTCACTTTGATATATATGAAATGTTCAGAGTAATATATGTAGCTTTACATTGTTTGATAGGTGGCGTTTGAGGTCATGCAATTTACCACACCAATTGTAGAACTTGGAAACAAACTGGCAGAAAGGATGAGGAGCAAGGGCACCTACATAGCTCTCCATCTACGCATGGGAAAGGATGTCTAGACTAGAACTGGTTGCCTTCTGGGGCTGAGCCATAAGTATGATGAGATCATTAGCAGTGAGAGGAAGTTACAGCCTAAGCTCCTAACAACAAGATCAAACATGAGTTATCATGACAGGAAACTTGCCGGGCTCTACCCCTTGAATGCCATTGAGGTCACGAGGTACGGTTTGAAATATATTTTTTCTTTACGGTTTGCAACTTTGCATTACTCCAATTGTCATGGGACACTTTCATCTACACAATTAAACAGATGGAGCTGAAACAACACCTGTGCTATATATCTCAAGAGCTGAAAGCGGTCCAGCTTAAAAAAAACAACTCAGGAAATACTGGAAGAACTTTATACTTAGTTACCATCAATTGATGTTGTCGCAGAATAAAATAGATGGAGCTAAAGCGGCACCTGTACCATCAGAACATCTCAAAGCCCTCCATCTTAAAGAAGCAACTCCAAAAGTACCTGAAGAGCTTAAATCCTTGATACTCGGTCACCACCAACTGATGTAACAACAAGGCCTAAGTCTTCGCATAATCAAACTCATGCCACTATTAAGCAGATTTTAAGTGCACATTCTGCAAGGGAATTGATTGTCAACTGGATTGAAGGTCAAGGCAAGTCTGTTGTTTGCGAAGCTATTATCAAAGAAGATGTGGTGAAGAAACCAATGAAACATTTTTTTTAGGAGTCTATTTTACGTGTTTGTTTCGGTAGGATGATTTTCTCTTGGTTTCTCTTCCTAAAGAATGTCGTCATCGTCATCTTGCACATGCCCAAGCTAGAACATGGTGCTCATTAACCAAGTACACCTTTTTAATTATTAGATTCATATGCGTATTTTTATTTATTGCGTATTGAAGTTTTTACTGTAATGCATTTTGGGTGTTGTTGTTTTCGATTTAAATTGGGTATATTGGATAATTGGAGTATAGGTTTTGTGCTAATGAATCGATTATATTTGGATCTCAATATTGAGAAAGTGCATTGATTAACAGATTTTAGTGAGCATTTTAAAGATGGGTTTAACCGGGTAATGTTAAATTAGATTAATTGAGTTGATTGGATGATTCTGTAACACTAAATAGAATTAGTTCATCACAATCTGGATTGAAGCCAATGTGTTTGGATTTTATTTTCCTCTGTTGGATGCTATTCTATTGTGTAATTTGTCCGAGCACTGAGAAAAGTTTGGCTCAAGTCTTTAGCTATCTATGTAGCAAGTTCGGCCATGGGGCGGGGTTAAATGGCTAGTAGAGAACGAGTTTGTGGACAAGCATGTAAATCCTGCCCACGGGACAACATTAATTGAGTGGTCCACTTCAACAACTTGAGTTACTACGGTAACAACTAAGAGCACAATATCATTCATCTTTTTCAGTTTTTTTCTTTTTAAGCAAACAAAGAAATAATATAAAAATCACTAATTAGTCATCTCCCTCATTTGCTCTCTACCTATGATCTATAGTCTAGATCTCTGAAAATTAGTTCATCATTTCTTTGAATCTGGAGACAATGAATTTATCGCTTCGACGTAGTTATGGTGCCCATTTGTATATTAAATTGCTCTTTTAGTAAAATCACACATATATCAGAATTCATTATTAAGATTTCAATCAAAGCTCCCTTTCTGCAAATTTAAGTTTTATGGATAGAACATAAAGAAAACAAACATCAAAATTTTCCATTAACAGATTTACATCATCAATTTTTAAATGCCCAAACCTCCAAATCATGGTTTGTGAGTTTGATACCCAATCATCAATTCATTCTTTAAACTTCAATTCTCCAGGGAGATTAATGCATATATCCATAAACACTTGGGTTTTCTATCTGGGGTGCTTGTTAGCTTCTTGAAGTCTTGCATGGAGTGTGATTTTTTTTTCATGGAATCAAAATGAGTTCAATTACCATGTGAATTTACTGATGGGTATGCAATGTTGCCAGAAGCTTCGAATGGGCTCCCAAAAAGACTTTAGCTTCAGAGATCTGGACTAAGATTAGAGAACAACAGATTAAATCAAATACCATTAATACTGAACAGTTGAGAATGCTCCCAGGAAGCCACGCCAGCCCCCTTTTTTCTTTGAGGTGGACACCTCAGCTTTTACTAATGATTCGGCAGAAAAAATGAAATACACGCCCGTTTTTACTCTTTTCGATTGCTCACCACGATAAGTTAAAGAAAAAAAACTTCAAAAAGGAACAAAAAGGAAAGTCCAAAAGAAAAACCCTTCACGCCTCTTTCCCTCTCTCTCACCGAACAAAAACGATGGCTAAGAGAAGAGAAAGCTCTCACCACTTTCTCTGCCGTGCTTTCTCCGTCGTTACAAAACTCTCTCAAATTGGTTTCAATGTTGGTAAGTTTTAAAAACTTGTTTTTACCTTTTACTGATTTTCAATCCACAGTTATCAACAGTAGAAGTTTTCTTATTTATTTTGGTGTTACAGGCAATGTCGCATTACGGATATGAAATAGTTTAGACTCTTATCGTGGATATTAAACCTGATGAGCATGTGAAAAGAGCAATGAATGAGATCAATGCAGGTTAGTGGCTAAACTCAATAAGTTGATGGCTTTGTTGAAAAGTTGATTTTTGTTAATTGTACGAGGTTCGTGAAGTTAGACTGAGAAAAAAAAACTTCCTACTGTTGTTTCCAATTTAGTTTTACTATTTGACAACCTATAACAGCTAGCAGATATAGGTCCCAACCAATTCTACTGCAAAATGTGTATTGCATCCAAACAAACAAATGACAGGGATACAAAGGAGTGAAGGACTAAAGTCTGAAAGGGGTGAAGGGAGAATTAATAGGTATCATTCAATTGGGATCGGTGATCAAGCGTTTTTCACATGATCCAAGTACCGACCAAAGAAGGTGTGTAAAGGTTATATTTCGTCTAACCTTATAGGTGTAGGTAATTTGGAGGAGATAGAATGGTTGATTAAGTTTGACCGAGTTCGTATGGACGAACTGCCTATGTATCAAGTTCTCTCTCTGGGGGGAACTTGAATCAGGTCAGACATAGTTTCTCATCCTCTTTATATAGGCAAGGTGCCCGCGCCTCTTGCTCTCCTGCTTCAGGTCATATCCAGGTCTTCAAGTCACTTACGAGCCATGATGGCGAGTTTTGAAGAATCAATGAGATGCGTGCTTGAAGCTTCGGTCTTGATGGATGTAATAAATACATACATTACAAACCGTTGTGGAGCGAGAGGAGTGAGCGCTATGGAGGTCGCTTCTGGGTGAGATCGTCTATTCGACTCGAGTCACTTTGAAGCGAGCTCGCAGGTTGAGTACGTGAGATCGGTTAGTGGTGACATCACTATGAGCGTGAGTTGAATAGGTTGCTTGTCTGAGTTGAGTCACTATGAAGCGAGCTTTAAGGACGAGGATACGAGGTCGGTTGGTAGTTTTGTATATGCTGGATACGTGTGTGATATTTATTGGATGTGAATATTACTCCCTCACACAGCCCCATCTCAGTAGGTCATTTTATTTTATTTTTTGCAGAGGAGCAATCTGCTGAGAGAGAACGATAGCACGTGTTTAGCACATGTGAGGATGCGAACAAGTGTGAGTAAAAATAGCAACCGCCTCATTTGGTGGAATTTGTGATGGGTTTTGGTTGAGTCCGTTCTGGATGAACTGCCTACGTATCAAGCTCTCTCTAGGGGAGCTTGAATCAAGGTAGACTAGTTCATGTTTGGGATGATTTGGTGTGTTTGTGGAGAGTGGAGAAGATAGCGTGTGAGGCGTAGAGCCTAGGGCAGATAGAGAGGTCTATTCTGGAGAGCATGGAGAAAGACAGAGTAGATATGGGCATCTCACGGAGGGAGTCAATCCAACCCCAGCGGATGGAGTTGATCCAGCCCCAGCGGATGGAGAATGGAGTCTTCTTTTATAGTCTTCTTGGTGATCGTTTGCCTTCTCATATGGTGGCAGATCGTGAATCAGTATTCGTGCAACCTGCTCGGTAACTGCTCAACGATCTCACGGAGAGACCGTTGGTTCACTATGAAGCGAGCTATAATGAGCTCGTCGGGGAGATGTTCTCTGAGTGACCATTTGGTAGGTCGGGTGGCGTTTCAGTAGACTGAGTGGCCGCTCCAATGTTGAGTTGCTCCTTGTTTTAGATCGAGTGATCGTTTGGTAGGTTGGGTGGCGTTTCTGTAAGCCGAGTGATCATTTGGTAGGTTGGGTGGCGTTTCTGTAAGCCAAGTGGTTGTTTGGTAGGTCGAGTGGCGTTTCTGTAAGCCGAGTGATCGTTTGGTAGGTTAGGTAGCGTTTCTGTAAGCCGAGTGACCGTTTGGTAGGTCGGGTGGTGTTTCTGTAAGCCGAGTGATCGTTTGGTAGGTTGGGTGGCATTTCTGTAAGCCGAGTGACCATTTGGTAGGTTGGGTGGCGTTTCTGTTAGCCGAGTGACCGTTTGGTAGGTCGGGTGGCATTTCTGTTAACTGAGTGACCGTTTGGTAGGTCGGGTGGCATTTCTGTAAGCCGAGTGATCGTTCGGTAGGTTGAGTGGCGTTTCTGTTAGCCGGGTGACCGTTTGGTAGGTCGGGTGGCATTTCTGTAAGCCAAGTGACTGTTTGGTAGGTCGAGTGGTGCTTCAGTAGACTGAGTGGCTGCTACAACGTTGAGTTGCTCCTACCTTAGATCGTCGTTGGTCTGACAGCTCGAGCCCGACCTAATTCTAAAAGTGTAGGTTCTCAGTTGGCGAGACTCTTGTGACCGATATGTGGGTTCGGTGGCATTTTAGTAGACTGAGTGGTCGTTCCAACATTGAGTTGCTCCCATCTTTAGATCATCGTTGGTTTGACAGCTCGAGCCCAAACTGCTCCTAGAAGTGTAGGTTCTCAGTTAGCAAGACTCTTGTGACCGATCTGTGGGTTGGGTGGCATTTCAGTAGAATGAGTGGCCGTTCTAATGTTGAGTTTCTCCTGGACGAGGTCGTCTACCCGGCTTGAGTCACTTTGGAGTGAGCTCGTGAGGTGAGTATGTGTGGAGTTGATCCTGGACGAGGTCGTCCACTCGGCTTGAGTCACTTTGGAGTGAGCTCGTAAGGCGAGTACGTGTGGAGTTGATCCTGGATGAGGTCGTCCACTCGGCTTGAGTCACTTTGGAGTGAGCTCGTGAGGCGAGTTCATGTGGAGTTGATCTTGGACAAGGTCGTCCACCCGGCTTGAGTTACTTTGGAGTGAGCTCATGAGGCGAGTACATTGCTCCTGGACGAGGTCGTCCATTGGTATGATACCATGATAGCTCAATCCTAAACTGGTCTTATAAGTATAGGTCCCCAGTTGGCGAGACTATTTACCCAGCTGGAGTCACTTTGGAGTGAGCTCATGAGGCGACTACCTGTTTAGCTGCTCCTGGACGAGGTCGTCCACTCGGCTTGAGTCACTTTGGAGTGATCTCGTGAGGCGAGTACATGATGAGTTGCTCTTGGATGAGGTCATCCAGTGGTATGATACCATGATAGCTCAATCCTAACTGGTCCTAAAAGTATAGGTCCTTTGTTAATGGTGGTAGATACCTCTAGATTAGTGAGGTGCTCGTGTCGGAGCGACTGTTCTTTGGCGAAGCCCCTAGTGTATGATTCGCATTGAGCGTCCTTGATTTTGAGTTGATCTCGTTCGCATTCTTTGAAGCTAGCCCCTAGTTCGAGTTGTAGATGGTCTGACAAGGAGCGAGCTCGATTGTGAAAAGGGAAGCTCGATACGTCTTCAGCATCTTCTGTACGATCTGTGTAGCGTCGCACTTGACGGTGCTCTAGTCGATTCACTTGGACAGCTCATTAATCTGTTGATTCACCTCGTTGATACCATCCTCAGCGGTGATACCATTTGAACTTTGGGTTGCGACCTGGTTTTTCAACGTCAGGTTCTCCTGCCGGAGGAAAGTAATGCTCTCGTTCATTGTCACAAGCTGGCTGACCAGGTTCTTGACTTGCTCCTGTAGGCTTTCCACACTTCGTGGGCTTGAGGGAAACTGATTTGAAGATTGTGGTTTTCTCAAGAGATCGTACCACAGACGGCGCCAATGTAAAGGTTATATTTCGTCTAACCTTACAGGTGTAGGTAATTTGGAGGAGATAGAATGGTTGGTTAGGTTTGATTGAGTTCATATGGACGAACTGCCTACGTATCAAGTTCTCTCTCTGGGGCGGGAACTTGAATCAGGTCAGACGTAGTTCCTCATTCTCTCTATATAGGCAAGGTGCTCGCGCCTTTTGCTCTCCCGCTTCAGGTCAGATCCAGGTCTTCAGGTCACTTACAAGCCATGATGGCGAGTTATGAATAATCAATGAGATGCGTGCCTGAAGCTTCAGTCTTGATAGATGTAATAAAGACATACGTTACGAGCCGTTGTGAAGCGAGAGGAGTGATCGCTATGGAGGTCGCTTCTGGGTGAGATCGTCTATTCGACTCGAGTCACTTTGAAGCGAGCTCGCAGGTCGAGTATGTGAGATTGGTTAGTGGTGACATCACTCTGGGCGCAAGTTGAATAGGTTGCTTGTCTGAGTTGAGTCACTATGAAGCGAGCTCTGAGGACAAGGATTCGAGGTCGGTTGGTAGTTCTATATATGCTAGACACGTGTGATATTCATTAGATGTGAATATTACTCCCTCACAAGGTGCATAAGAGATTTTCCTGTAACTTATTGCTTATCTCCGTATATCTTCTTTCCCACCCTTTTTTTAGCTTTCCCATTATTATTTTGATCTTTCTTAAACTTCTATTGTTGGTGTATATTGATTATCCACTCTTTTTGTTTTTTTTTGAAGGAAAGCTATGGAGTAGGGAATAAAGATGTTCTCTCGCACTCCTGTATACATGATCAGTTACTTGAACAAAGGAGCAAACACAATACAGTGGCCACCTTCTGCTGCTACAGCCATGGTCGCCAATGCCCCTGTTGATTCCCTCCTTGAACCTTCTGCCAAACGTGAGTTACTACCGTTATTTTTTTTATTATTTATTTGGTTTTTGTTTTATTCTTTCGTTCGTTCTTAGGATGCAATGAGCTTATTCTCGAATGAAAATCATCGCTATGAATAATGGGTAATTGGTGTAATTACCTTGCAAAAACTCCTAATGGGTCTATAACACTCTAAGCTCAAAGATATTTGTCTCAGGTATCATTAGTAATTAAGTTTTGAAAACTTTGAAGGACTTTAATTCATTTTCTTCAGTCGGTGATGGCCACAAATAGGAAACAACACAACCAAGTTCCATTTGACAAGAAATGGTATGATCAAATATTGATGGCCTGAAATGTTTCCTTGATAATTTATACCAAAGAAATTTGATTTTTGATGGGAGCAGAGAAACAATAACAATTTATTTTTGAGTTTCAAGAAACCTCAACTTTTTTGACAAAGAATGTTGTTACATAGAGATCTTCTTTAATAGTAGTTGGATTTCAATTTGAACACTTTAATTGCTACTATATTAATTGGTTGTATGTTTACATGTAGCAATGACTCGATTTCTTTACTAGGCGCAAAAAGGCCTTACAAGATCTTACATTGTGTGTTGTAGCTTATTTTTTAGCATATCATTTTTTTCTTCTCTTTGAATACATGATAGAAAGAATACGCAATTCTTGGATGCTTGGACCAGTTTGAACTATGAAACCTCCAATATATTATCTGTTTATATTGATTTTGCAGGCACATAAACATTCAATATGTGCAGGGCTATCAATAACTTGATCCAGCATGGTTACGTTTTGACAAGTCTAACGTATTTATTACTCTTGGAATTTGATTAAAGTAAGCTCTTGGTCATATGTTGCTTTAATATGTTGCCTCTACTTTTGCTCTACTAATGTTTTCTTAGATGTCAAAAGAGGTTAATATAATAGTACATTTATACACAAAGATAATTAACCAATTTGAGTGTAAGACCAGGAACAACAAGGCTTGAGGTTTCCATTAGATTCCAATCGACAACCAAGTGGTCAATAAATTACAAAATGAACAAGTACAAATCATTCATGCATCCTCACAATGAAATTCTTTGAATGAATACAAGTCTATACTTTATTTTAAAAATGGAGGTGTATAAATTCGCTAACTAATAAAAATCGGGTTTGCACTTATGGGTCTTTGGCTTATAAAGATTGATTGAGTAGGTGAAGGAAAATGGGTCAAGTGGTCATATATTCACTCAATATGTAAAACCTCAATCAAGTGTCAAGAATAGGCCACAAGATAGTATTACATTTTCCAAAAGGTACTTCTTGTGGTCATGATGGTCTCCGTGCTCAGTACTTGTTAGATGCCATGAGTTGTGTTGTAGCAGCTATATCATCTGACTTGTTAGATGCCTTGGCTTCGGTGGTGAATCTGTGGTTACAGGGACAATGTCCGTAGCCGTTAGCAGAATTCATAGCGAGTGCTCTGCTCACTCCACTTCTTAAGCTGGATAATAGCATTCGTCCGATAGCTTTGGGTATGGTTTGGTGGCGTCTTGTTTCCAAAATTGCAATGAAAGGGGTTTCCAAAGAGGTGGTAGGGTACTTGCAGGATTTTCAGTATGGGGTCGGTGTCCCTGGTGGAGCAGAGGCGATTTTGCATGCTGTTAATCGCATGATATATGCTAACAGTGACAGTACATCTCTTTATATGTTGCTAGTAGATTTTCAGAATGCTTTTAATATGGTTGATCGGACTACTATGTTAAGAGAGGTTCGCATTCACTGCCTTGCTATTTCCCCTTGGGTTGAGTATTTGTATTGTCAGTCTGCAAGATTATACTTAGGGGATGATTACATATGGTCTGCTTCTAGGGTTCAGCAAGGTGATCATTTGGGTCCCCTTCTCTTTGCACTAATGTTGCACCCTCTGATTCTACAGATCCAATCAAGTTGTCAGTTATTACTCCAGGCTTGGTACTTAGATGATGGGACTCTAGTTGGGGATACAAAACAAGTGGCGGCAACTCTGCGTATCATTCAGGAAGAATGGCTTTCTTATGGGTTAGTTCTTAATGTGGCCAAAACTGAGATATTTTGGCCATCACTAGATCCGCGTCGTTCCACTCCTGGTCTCTTTCCTTTAGATTTATCTTGTCCTCAGCAGGGGGTTAGGTTACTTGGAGGGGCAGTTAGCACAGATTCTTCTTTTGTCATAAGTCTTGCTCGTAAGCGTGTTGAAAAGGTTATGACGTCGATGGACCGTTTAGCTGCATTAGAGGATCCACAGTGTGAGTTAGCACTTTTATGAGCTTGTGCTAGGCTCTCCAAGTTGTTTTTTGCAGTTCATACTTGTCCACCACTTTTTTTTTGGGAGGCAGCGAAGACTTTTGATTAGCACATTCGCATGGTTCTGCAGGGCATTATAGTTTCTGATGGTCCTAGCTTCAGTGATTTGCAGTGGCGTTTAGCGACGCTTCCATTGCACCTTGGTGGGTTAGGTATCTATTGTGCCTTTGATGTCTCTGCTTTTGCTTTTGTGGCCTCCCGTTTTCAGACTTTAGAGCTTCAGAACCACATTCTTAGGAGTTGTGGTCCAGTGCCTATGGGTGAGATCCTTGGTGATGCTACTAGTGTATTGCATCTCTGTCTTCCCGATTTTGACCTTGATTCTGTGGCTGTGAATGCTACCGTCCCCTCAAAACCATAAAAAGTTTTGGCGGAAGCTTTCTACAGTAAGATTGTTACTAGTCTTGAGAGGGAGTTTGAGTTCTCTACTCGTCAGAAAGCAATCATTGGATGCTTACAGTCGGAACATGCAAAAGATTTTCTACTTGCTATTCCGATGGAGGGACTTGGACAGCGTATGTGTCACACCCCGAATTTTGACAGAATTCGGAAAAAACATTATTTGTCCCCGACTCTTCGATTTCCGAGGTGTGACGCACTCTCCACTCCCAAAAACCCATAAACAGTTTTAAAATATGCGGATAATTAAAACCAATAAAATTTTTAACTTAAACAACAGTCATCTTCATTACCAAAAACAATTTACAAATGAAAATGCAAATAACCTTATCTCAACTGAAAATCTATATCACCTCAAGGGAAAACAAAACTTATCCTGAGATGCAATGCTAACGCAAACCACAAGCAAAGCAACCAATCTTCTTCATCACTAAACCTGTCAAGACTTATCAACTATGTTCATTTAATGAACACACCCGATAAACAAACATGCAAATCGTCGGTCAAGACATTATAAACAATCTTTGGTGTGAGTAGCCTAAAAACAACATATACTTATACAAATATAAACACAATCCACAAGGCAGTTAGTTCCTCCACCGAGGCGCCTTAACTTTCAACGACAAATATAACATCCTTAAGAATAATAATTAAGGCAGGTAGTTCCTCCAATCGAGAAAGCTTTAACTTCCCACTAACCACACAACAAACTATACACATAATAAATAAGGTATGTAGTTCCTCCATCGAGGCGCCTTAGGTTCAACTAAACAAATAACCAAACAACCATATTATATACGTACCTCATTTCATGCTCAATCACAGAGTGGGTCGTCTCTGCCCAAGTAATTAGTTTGACCCACCCTTCTGCAAAACCATATATAATCATCTATCTACATATACATCATTAACAAACATATTACCATAATTATATTAATTAAGGTTTTCTTTGCGTGTCCCTAAAATCACGTCGTATCTATGTCTTACCTAGTTTCCCTGGCTACCACAATCGCTACCCAACGCCGAACATGTACATCCACATGCCTCCCCTTACATAATGAACCACTCCGTGCGTAACCACCCTGAGCGGGATGCCGCACACCAGGTAAATCCTCACACGAAAGCAATTATGTAAGTACTGCCACTATTCGGCATAAAATATTGCGCATCATCGTTCTATTTTGCGAACGGAATAATCAAATTATTATTATTTTCGCCCGGGAGGGCGCCGAAGGCCATTCAGATTTAACTGAAACGCCAGAAGGGCCGCCCGAAGGCCATTCAGATTAACTGAAACGCCAGAAGGGCCAATCACATGAGTTGTGGTAGTCAGGTTCTAGGATTTTCGTTATGTAATTTATTCAGGTGTCATACGTTAATGACTCATAAACATTCCACTATATCACGTGCAGGTCAATTACCTTATTGCACTAAGCCATAATATATAGAAACATCTCAATTATATCTCATAACCAAAATTCATTCTTTCACGTGCCAATATATTATTGCACTACGCCACAATCCCGTGGGCAAATATTCACCGATACTATATTAGCATCTCACATATAAAATAATGGAGTGTATATACATTTCTCCAAGATATTGCATTAATATAAATATCTCAGCATATTATCTCATGTCACAATGCTTCAACGTATCACATACATTTTTATTATAACGTATTAGGAATATAATATCTCCTAATATCTCAATATCGTCACGTGTCAAAAATACACAACATCAATGTCAAATCTTTCTTAGATAATAACAACCAAAGTTATACAAGCTTCCACCGCGTTTTATTACTATATGTGTCCATATAATATACACATAAAACGTAGCACAAATAAACAGTCCACAATCCACAATCAAAGCCCAATATATATATGATTTACACACTACTCAAGTCAAATCTAAATTAGATAATGACCAACCAAGTTATATAATATCGACACTATTTTATATAATCAAATATGTGAAAAACTAGAAAAGTCAACATTCCACATTCAAAGTCAACGGTCAAAGGTCAACGGTCAAAGTCAAAGGTCAACATGGCCTGGTCAAAGTCAACATATCATGGTCAAAGTCAAACTGTCGTGGTCAAAGTCAAATTGTCGTTTTCGTGTTCGACAAGTCCAGGGTCATAGCCATGGTTCATGGCTAAAGGCAAAGGTGCATGGCTCATGGGCTCATGATGACCAAGGTCATAGTTCGGACCCAACTAGCCAAGCCCAAACCTTAGAACCCGAAAGTCTAAACATTTAAAGACCCAATTAGATCTATTCTAAGTCCAATGGACTGGCCCCAAGCAATATTAGAAACTAGCCCAAAACGAAAACAAAACTGGCCCAACACACTAATCAAACTGGCCCAAGAAAACTAGTCAGATTTTGGCCCAACCACGAAAATTAGATTTCGGCCCACATAAAACTAAAACTGAAATTTCGGAGTTTCCTCCATCGAAATTTCGGCCAAGCCACTAAAACATTTCGGCCCAACCACTTAAACTAGCTAAAGAAGAGAGACCGGCCGGGCCCAAGCCCGGTCATCTCCTTCCTCCAGCAGTTCTCCTCCTTCACCACCACCAAAAATCCGGCCACCACTAACCTCCACACAACCACCCCATTAAACTAGGCGGTTTTACTCCAAATGAAAAACCCACTAACATTAACAAAGGCAACAATCTCAAAAGATAAAAAAAACCAAACTTTACCAATCTAGATCTACAAATTTCGGACTGCCATTAAAGCTTGCTCCAAGCTCCAATCGACAGCCCCCTCAACCGCCATTCATCAAACCCCAAACAACAATAACCAAAATCGTTCAAAACAATGAAAAATCAAGACAAAAACGCATCGTTCAAGAATAACCGCGAAAAATGTTTCGCCATTAAAGCTTCCTCAAAGCTTTGGCGGCTCGTCCATTCACCAACAACCAACATCCAAAGACTCACTCAAACCCCCACTCATCCATTTCTCACCCAACCAAGACAACCCCTTAATCCAAAACAGCCCAACCGGCCAGATGCGATATGCGTGGTCGTCCTCGGATCCGACCGCCATTCAAGGTCCTTGAAGTTCCAAACCAAACAACACAACAATAACCCATTCAAGCCGACAAATTTAAAAACACACAAAAGCGGACGATTCGGCGCCATTAGCGTGCGTGGGAGTTTCAAGCTTCCAAGCTTTAGCGGTTCAAAAACCAATTTTACCAAAGTTTCGGACGGTTTAAACTCTTAATACAAATCCAAATTAAACAAAATTTAATAAAACCAATGGCACAAAGTCCAATACAACGGATAATGAACAATATCAATACACAGAAAACCATAAGTTCGGTGAAATAGCAAAATAGCTACTCACCTGTATGAACAGCTCCTACGAATTTCTCCGAAGTCCGAAAGCGCCAAAGCTCCACCCTCCAGAAATCCAGCTCTCATCTCTGCCTCCATTTTTAATATTTTATTATTCTCTTAACCCTATTTTCTAGAAAAAAGTGTTTATATACTTGGGTCCGAAACCCAAGCCCAATCTGAACTTCGGGCCCCAAAAACCGGCCCACATATCCCGAAGTCCAGTCCGACGAATTTTGAAAATAAATAATTTAATTAATTAATAATTATAAAAATACGTATTAAAAAAATACGGGCGTTACAGTATGTCACAGGTGGAGTATCGTGCCATTCTTAGGTACCATCTTATGATTCCTCTGTATTCTGATGGGGGTCTTTGCCCTGTATGTAAAAAAAGTAGATTAGATGCTTTTGGAGACCATGCAGTACATTGTAGACATTTTTCTTGTTTTAAATACCGACATGATTATGTTAGAGACATTTTGTGTGATGCATTTTGGAGGGCTGGGGTACAATTGAAGAAAGAGGCTCCTATTAACTTTCTCACTGATCCGAATGAGGGCAGATCGACACTTCGCCCTGCGGATGTCTTGATTTACAGTTGGTCCAAGGGAAAACATGCATGTGTTGATGTAACTAGAGTCTCTCTGTTGGTAGGGTTGGGGAATGGTGACTTTGAGGTGGGAGAAGCTGCTAAGAGGGCAGCAACAGGATAAATGGAGAAGCATGGGGAAGCTTGTAGGACTAACCAGCATTGTTTTATTCCATTCAGTTTCGACACTTTTGGGTTCTTGGAACAACAGTCTGTTGAACTACTCAAGAGACTTCAGAAAGTTATGGACAGTAACATTATGACAGCTGGTTCTAACGAGTTTGTTTTTAAAGGATAGGATTTGCTATTCAGAAAAGACTTCCGATGAAGCTTGTTGCACACTTGTCATAATTATTTGTAAAATTCATTATCATTCATTATCAATAAAATTTCCACTAAAAAAAAAAAAAAAAAAAAAACCCTCACCTACAACTACATTCAATCATACTCGCTACTTTTAACATCAACGCCTTTCCTTCTTTTTCTTCATTAAATCAAAATACTCTATTAACATCAATGGTTCCAAAATATATATATATATATATATATATATATATATATATATATATATATATATATATATATATATATATGCAAGGCTTAAAATACTAAGTCAAATTAAGGCCAGAAACAATGAATTTAAGATGAAAGCAAAAAACAACCAAAATAAAAGGTTAACAAACATAGCAAAGAAGGCATTGAAGCTAACCATTTACAATGCCGAGCAAAAGACCAAAAGCAGTGGTAGTTGTATTATCCCACGTCAAACCACTCCTTAACTCTACATTCCTCATTGACCTTTATGTTGTTCATGGTGTTGATCATTGGAGAGCACCAATACCAGGTGATAAGCACCAAAAAGTGTAGTTTAAACCCCTTAATAGTTTTACATTTAGGCCAATTATATTTATAATAAATAAAAGTTAGTATTATTTACGTGTTTTTGTGTATTTCAGGTCTTGAAGCTATTTATATGCTTAAAGATGTCATTTTGCCTGGAAAACAAGTCAAGATGATTGCTAGAAAAGTTCTATATTTAAAGCCCAAAAATCAAGTATAAAAAGCATTTTCAAGCCCAGTCAAAGCTAGGAAGTCAAAGTCAATTCGGGTAGAAAAAGAATATAAAAGTCAACACAACTTCAAATAGGCGTATCTTTGGACTCGGGCTTCAGAATTGGGCTTACCTTATGTCTAAACGACCGGTTTAGAATAAGCTTTCCAATGGACCCAGTCTTGCCCCCAATAAGAGCTATAAAAGCAGATGAAAAGGGCACTGAAGTAATTTCCAGGAGCGGTTGCTTCTTTAGACTTAACCTAATGGACTTTGGGCTCACATTAGAGGCCCAAAGTCCCCCTTTTTGGCCCATGCACGAAAATATAACCCTAACCCTCTCCTATATAAAGAGGGTTAAGGCTAAACCTAACTTGGTTACTCCCTCATTAGTATAGTTTAGTTTTAATTAGGTCTCTCTCTATCTCCCCTCTTTTTAGTTTAATTTAGGTTTAATTAATTAGTTTGTAGTGTAGCCTCCATTAGAACCTTTCAAATAAAAGCTTTAGTTATTAATTCAATTCTTGTCTTTTATATTATGTCTTTAGTTTATTGTTTAGTTAGTATGATTCCGATGGCACAAGGTTAAACCTCCATCAAAGGGGGTTTATGAAGCCACATGAGGATGATTTGTTAGTAGTTTAGTTATTGTTTTATATAAGAACTTCAAGTTCTTCATTGTGAGTGTCTAGAGATAGAGCTCATAACGGATAACTAGAGCTTAGAGCCACCATCAAAGAGATTTGTGGTGGAGCTAAACTATCATGCTATTAAAGCCTTGATCTAAGACGACTTGGTGTTCACTAGGGATCAAACAAGCGATTCGATAACTAACTAATAGTCAATCGAAACGCGTGGTGGAATTTCCCCTCTCTAATCTTTTTTATTATCATTATATCTACTGTTTTAGCACTTAATTTTATTGTTTTCATAGCATATTATTACTCTCTCATTAGTGCAATAGTTAGTTTAATATAAATTTGTGTTAAATACATACAAGCAAGAGTGGAGAACACGATTGATCATCTATATCAACATGTTTAAAGAGTATTATAATAACTTGATATGCATGATTTAGTACTGGAGAAACATTGTTTTTACATCTATTAAAATTTACTTATCACCAGGCATAACAACAAAACCACTTATCTTGTAATCTTGGGGTAGTGCACCAATACCCAGTGCCTAACAGACAAATCACTTTCAGATTCACAAAGTTTGACATTTTATTAATCTTGACTAAGTGTATGTCTCATACCTTAAGCTTCTCACAAAGTGGTGCACTTTTCTACCAGTAGGTGCTTGACACACCTAAAGTAAATAACAACAATAAAGGTTCCGAGGAATCCCAAAGAATATCATATTACACCTTATTAAACAATCAAGTATCGTTGCTTTATTTGAATCATGTAAATTCTAATATATAATTGTGGTGCCAAACCTATAATAAAACTGTAGAAAATAATATATGTGCATCTAAATGCAACAAGATATATGTGCATCTGAATGCAATGTCACAAGCTATAGAAACTGACAAGGCCAAACACCTCTTTGGAAAGGTCTATTTGTATACAGGTGCAGGGAATAGGTCTGCTAGTTTTAGGAGGAAAAATAAATCAATTCAGGTGCTAAAAAAAAATGCTCTTTTGTAGCGACTAGCTGCTGCAAAAAGGTAGTATATAGCAACTTTTGTGGCAACCATCCCCGGGGCTAGAAGGTATTTGAATTTTTTTTTCCAGAAGCACAAATTAAAAATTTTGAAACCTTTTGTTGCAGCTTGGCCATGGCAAAATACATTTTGAATTTCATTTTTCTTATCATTATTCAAACATTTGGCCGCGGTAAGGGCTGTGACAATATGTACACTTTCTAGCCGCGACTACATTTTTTTCGTGGCAAAATCGTTCTCCCCACACCAAATACTGCCACGGGCGTGGCAAGAAGTTTTTTCTCGGCTTTTGCGGCGGTTTTTGGTAGTTTTGGCCACGGTCAACGACCGCGGCAAAAAGTCTTTTTTTTAGTAGTGCATACGCATACTTATCTTAATTATACATATCTTAATTGAAGACAAATAACACAAAGACCTCAAGTAAAGGTATGTGGTGTTATTGGTTGTTGTATTCATGTTCACGCCGGAGGTACATGATTTTGTTTTATTGGTCTACATGAGTAGGGTTGTTAATGGGTTTCGATAACCTGATAACCGACCCGAACCAAATCGATAAAAAACGGTTTGGGATTTGGTAATTTGGTTTGCCCTCTACCGACTTGAAATTGAACCGAACCGATAAGATATTGCCCTCTACCGAACCGATATGAACCCAAACTGATAAGATGACATTTTAGTAATATTTATGATTAATTTTGTATATGTTTATCAATTGTGTGGTTGAAATTAATTGATTTTATAGTTTTCGGTTCGGTTTCAATTTGCAATATATCTTATCGGTTCGGCTCGGTTTCAGATGAAATATAATAATATCAATTCGGTTTCAGGTTCCCAATTTTCTTATTGGTTCGGGTTTGGATTTTCAAAACCCGACCCAAACCGATCCATCGACAGCCCTATACACGAGCCTTGATTACATAGTTATCATAATACCCTTCATTTACAGTTATGCATTTAATGGGATTTTTGTATTATTGACTTGTAAAGGTTTGTTGAGGTTTGTAATTTTCCTATTTTAGGTAGAATAAGATAGTGTTTTTATCATACTACCTTCTTTATCATCTATGAGATTCCTCATTTACTTTGTCCTATCTATTATTCATTAGAGCAAGTCCAATGGGCTACTAGCACCCTAGAAACCAAAATGTCATTCCAATGGGGCTGCTAGAAGGGCTTCTAGATTTGGCTAGTATGATAAACCCAACTAAATTTGTGGCTTTGTCTAGCAACTGCCATAATAAGTTTCGGGAGACGGATGATACAGTTTTTACCGTCTGTGTGTTAAATTTCGATGGACGACAGAAATTGTGTCGTCTCCGTCCAAAAAAATCTCAACCTAAGCTACAAACTAATAGACAAACGGCAAAAACTGTGTTGTTTGTATCCATTTAGCACTTCAAAACACAAAAGAGCGATTGGAATGAAATTCAAGTTTTGGTCTGCCATATTTGGCCAGACAAAGTAAAAACCCTAAAAATCCTATGTGGCAAGGGTTTAGTAGCCCTCCATTGAACTTGCTCTTTTACATACATTATAGTTTTATTTTGTTCTTTTTAGTAGAAATTAAGAACTATATATATATCTTGAAATGATGTTGAGTATAAGAAATTGAGATCTCTCCGTAACTTCTTCAATGTGTTTGATTGCCCTTTGGGGTTCTTCTCCCTTGCTTTCCACTTTCCCTTTTACTCAAAATTGTTAAGAATGCTTGTCCAAATGTAGCATAATTTTGTCGCGTTGTATGTGTCCAAAGTGGTTGATTTTGCTGGATTACAACCAATATTATTACACTAATTAAACACTTTATTTAACTGTTACTGCAATATTGATAAGGTGGATTTGGGATTTGCTGTTTTTGAGAGTTTTATGAAACAATGATTTGAACCGGTTGTGGTTTGTTTGAACACCCTGCTTAAAGAAGGGGGGTGTTCTTCTTTGTTTCAATGCCCAACCAAGTATGTGTTTTTGGGTTTGTTCGACTGTTTAAGTCGGATGCCCTTGCCTTCCACTTTCCCTTTTACTCAAAATTGTTAAGAGTGCTTGTCCAAATGTAGCATAATTTTGTTGCGTTGTATGTGTCCAAAGTGGTTGATTTTGCTGGATTACAACCAATATTATTACACTAATTAAACATTTTATTTAACTATTACTACAATATTGATCAAGTGGATTTGGGATTTGTTGTTTTTGAGAGTTTTCTTAAACAAGGATTTGAACCCGTTGTGGTTTGTTTGAACACCCTGCTTAAAGGGATTTGTATAGAGCGTAAAGAACCGAGACAATGGATTTTTTTACCCAAATGTTGTTACTTTGAACACCCTACTAAGTACTATTGTATGTGAAGTTCAAACATGTCTATATGGTTTATATGATTTACATCGTAGTAAGAGGTGGTTAGGAATTGAATACCCAATCTTTTCAAAAGATGAAGGTCCAAGCTGAAAAATGCATAGCACAAAGTGAGATGGCAGAATTTGAAGTGTTTCTCTATGCAAATGTATGCGGGTTGGTTTCCTTTTTATTAGTTTGGTTATATGTTGCAAATAGCAGTAGCTTCTGATGTACATGTTCTTGATTTAGATTTGATAGGTAAACAATGCTAAATATAGCATATGCATCTATTTCTCTCCAAAATTTAGAAAAGAGTAAGACTCCAAGAAAGCAAAATTGAGGGAATTTCAATATCGTTTGTCAAAGCTGAATGATGCTAGCAAAGTGCCACGAAAAGGTAGGTAGGTTGGTTTTTTAAATAGTAGATTGGTTATATTTGCAATTAGCATTAGGTTTTGCTGCATAGCTGTTAATATTTAAACAATGTTTTTGCAGAGGATGTGCATGCATTCTTCCCAAATGTTAATGGATGACTAAGCTAATATTCTTTGTTCTAGGTTGTTCTTGTCCCGATCCCAGGAAAACAAAACTTAGGGAGTTTAAATACGCCACTTCATGGTGTTGTTGATCTTGAAGATAGAGCTAAGGAATTGATGAATGTTGTTAGATGTTGCAGTAAGCTGATGGTTGGACTTGACTCTTCTGAAGAAGATACATACAAATGAAGATACCAACACTTCAGAAGAGGATATAGCTAAGGCAAGTCCAGTGAAGATACCAACACCTCCTTTAAAGAAGTGGACTGGAAATAATTTGCTTGATGGGAAAAACAAGGTTAATGAGTTCCAACACTTGGCTCCTTACATGAATGAGGAGAAACCAACGGAACATGGTTTTGTGCCAGACACTAGATATGTACTTAATGACATTGATCAAGAAGCAAAAGAAGAAGCATTGCTATCGAAACTAACCTTTGTTGCTTATTTGGAAAAGCTCTTGTTATCCTTGAAGATTTCAAATAGGTTTGATAATTGTATCGATATGGCGAGTAATAACCTCCTTAGACTTTGATTGCACATGGAATTATCAGCGAAGTTTTATTTCTTAATTAATGCTACCTAAAATTTGGCCCTACTGGGGAGAGAATTGCTAGGGTTTTTGTTTCTTCTTAAGTAGGGGTATCAACGGTCCGGTTCTTAGTGTTGTAAGAACCAAGTAGTACCATTTAATTTTACAGTTCCAGTTCTAGTTCTGGTTCCGGTTCTTAAAATTGTGGAACCATATCCATAACCATCGATTCCTAGCGGTATTTCCGGTTCCAATTATTCATTTCGGTTCTTAAGTGATTAGCTATTTATACACATTTTTTAAATATGTACTTAAAAAATATGTACTAAAAACACAAAATAACACACGAACGAGTCACTTTTTAAATATTAATTTAATATAAGTAATTATGTCATTTAATAATTTAATAATAAGTTAAATAAAACTATATATTTAAGGATGTAAGCTATATTTTTATATTGTTTATAACATTAAATGAACTATATATTACACTAATAAATAAAATTTAGTAATATATAAATGAACGTTTTGAGTTTTTATATTTTTTATTTCGATATTTTTTATGTTAAAAGTACGATGACGTTCGGTTCCGGTTCTACATAGTCCGGTTTTTTTAGTAACCATTTTTAAATAGTTCTAACCGGAACCTCTTTTCTACAGTTCTTGTTAAACGGTACCATTGACACCCTTATAAATCTTAAGTTGTACATTAGTTGAACCATTCTAGGGGCTGGCGTATTCGGTATTATGATTGTACACAGTACACACTGTTCTAAAAATCAGTCTAGGCGGCTGCCTAGGCGGTGCCCAACCGACTCGCCTAGGCCCAAGTCGTTTAAAAAATCAGTGGACCGACTAGGTGGGTCTAGGCAGACCGATTAGGCGGGTCTATGCGGTCCAGTCAAGGTTTTTTTTTTTTTTTTTTTTTTTAATGATTAAATGTCGAAAATTAAAGACCCGTGTAGGCATAAGATTTGAATGAGTTTAAAAGACAAGTCTAATGTAAAGTATATGCCACTATAATAAAGAATATATTTTTATATGAAGTCGATATTCTTCAACTATTACACATTTTTGTAATAAGTATCTTTGTTTGTGTTTATTTATTGAGTTATGATAAATGATTTTCTTCCTTAGGAAAAAAAACCGCCTCCAGTCTAAGCACTTGCCTAGACAGATTTTGGGTTTAATCTCCCTGATTGATACATAACCAGCATAAAAACCCCCTCATTACGTACTAACCCATAAAAACCCCATATTTTTCTAAAATACCCAAACTGACTAAAATACCCCCCACATATAAAACCCTAGATCTCAAATTTATCTTCTCTCTTTCTTCTCGCTGCATCCTCTATTCTTATAAACCCTAGATATCCTGCAAAACCAAATTAAGATGACAAAACAACCGAAAAATAAGAGAGAAACACCCAACAAAACAAAAAAATCGAAAGTTTCCATGTCACAAACAAAAAGGAAATCAACTACCGATAAAAAGACGGAATCAAAGGTAAAAATCATTTTTTTTTTTTAATTTTGTTTGTAAATAAACGAAATCTAAGGTGAGAATCATATTTTAAGTTGTCTGAAATTGATATTAGTTGACACTTTGTAGTTGATATGAAGTTCATACTCTGTAGTTGATATGAAGATTTGAATTTGTATCATATTTACATAGCCTATGCAAATTTGAATGTAAATTTATATTTCTATGTGAATGTAAATTTACATATGTATGCTTGCTTTCAGCAGTACGGTTTTGGTTACAATAATAACTATGTAAATTTACATTTTTGTGCGTTTACTTGCATAGCTGAATTTGCTGTGTAAATTTGTATTTTCATATATGTGAAAGTAAATTTTGAAATGTCAGTTTAACAGACTTATTTATTATTTTTCCCTTTATTGCAACAGGAGGTAAAACCTACTAGCTCTACCAAGGTGTTTTGTTATACTGTTTTGCCTATGTTATCACTTTTTCAAGAGTTAAAATGAAGAATTAGAGATGTTCATATCGTCAAGGCGAAAGAAACTCTTTTTGGACAAATTTTTTATAATTTTTGTTGAAGGACATTGGAGAGACTGAGTTAAATGGGGAGGAAGAGGCAAAGAAAGAATATCATGAAATAATGTGTTGTGTTTTATTGGTGGTCTGGTGGATCACTTTGGGATACTAATTTTGTTTGAATTAAGGACGTAAATCTTTGATCTTTTATGTAATATCAGTTTGTCTTTGAATTCTGAATGTAACTTTTGGATACTAATTTTGTTTGAATTCTTGATCTTTGAATTCTGGTAGTAATGGAAAAAATGAGCCTGATGTGTTTGTCAGATTTCCATAGTCATGTCAGAAAAAAGTTTATCAGAATTCATATTTGCATATATAAGTTCAGATTTGCATAGACTGTCGCTTGTTAGATGACAAAAAAAAAAACGTTTGTGAAAATCCATGTGTATATGTAAATTCATATTTTCATATATGTATTCATATTTACATAACTTGTGTCACCTGTCAAATGTCAGAAAAAATGTATATGAAATTTCATATTTGCATATGAAAATAAGAATTTTCATTGCATAGCTTGTGTCACCTTTCAAAACTCAGATGTTAGAAAAAAAATGTCTATGAAAATGTAGTGATATTGCTATGTAGTTTTAAGTTTCCATAATACAAGGTCATCACATACAAAAAAAATGCGAGGGTTTGAGCATTTGGTTTGGGTGAAAGTTGTATGATTACAATGGTGATTCATGAGTCGTATTTGTTATTCATCTTTGTGGAAATAAATGTAGTCCAATGTCAGAAAGAAAATGTTATTGTAAACCATACTTTTTTCATTTTTTCAATAGCCAATAACCATCTTGAACAAAAAGAACTCCTACATCACATCTTATGCGGGTTAAAATTTTCATAGGTTAATCTTTTGTGTAATTAAGATTTTCATAGCATACGTCCAATATTAGAATTGTTTTATTTTAGTAATCTACTACGAAAATCTAAATTTTTATATGTAAATACAATTTTGCATAGGTTAAACAACTATGAAAATTCATAGGTTATCTAAGTTTTTACCGACATGTTTAGTTTCAAAAACTAATATTTAAAAATATATTTCCATACATTTTTTTCATTAGGCTTGTTTTGTTTCACAAATAATTCTACTATGTAAACTTAAAATGTCATATGTAAATTCAACTTTTCATATATCAAACTACTCTGTAAAATTAAATTTTCATATGTAAATTCAAATTGTCATATGTCACACTACTATGTAAATTTAAATTTTCACATGAAAATTAGAAGTTGAGCTTGTTCGGATTTTAAAGTTGGTACGGTGCAAATGGTTAGTTCATTCTTGGAATTGAAAATATCTTGTGTTTTAGAAATGGAAAGTATCCACCAATGAACAAATTGAATATGGCAGTAGTAGGCTCATGGCTTCTTCCAATCACGATGTCCTTCATCCATCAACCCTTGTCTCGCCCAAAGCAATTAATGAAAAGAGTATAATAATTGGTACATCTTTATGATTCTTTCACCAATATAACCAAAAATCATAATGTTATACACATGTGGTATCAAAGAAACGTCGAGTAGAGAAATGTATAGACAAATGATTGTGGTTCATGCAATTGTATTTCCCATGGGCATTTCCACAAATACACTACCAGCAATAAGTAGATTCAACTTCTCCCCCATTCCCCAACTCAATTTTGTATCTATAAAATGGTTATCTATAAATCCATTTTTTGTCACAATGAAATCGGTGTTATTTTTTAGTGTAAGGATGAAAAATCTTTGTTGTTTGTCTGCTTTATTGGAAAGGTGTTCTTCAATGTAAGGATCTCCAGTTAATTTAAGAGTTTGATTTAATGAAAAGGGTAGAATGGGAAATAGAAAATTTTGGGGGATAAGAATTAGACCGCAAATTGTTCATAATCTGGAAAACAGGGAGGCTAATTAGCAAGATGTAAATAATAGGGAGGTTATACGGGTATGTTGTGAGGGAGGAATTTACATATAGCCGGATTGGATTGAGGGGCTGAGGCCCATTTCTTGCTTGCCTAGAACGCCCGCGCTCCCACCGTCCGGACCGTCTAGCTTTTTCAGAACACTGATTGGGCCAAAGCCCAGAAGGTGTAAATGAATACGGGCGTAAAAACAAGAACCCTACAAAACAGAACATAAACCCCTGATTGAGGAGTTAAATTTAATTAATGGCGTCTTCTTCTCTGTTATCCATTCATCGAGTTTCCAAACTCCTCTCTCAAAACCCATCATCTATTTATTACTCCCTCTTCCAACACCCTCATTCCACTCTCAAAATCACACCTTTACTGTTATCTTCATCTCGTAATCACAATCTCACCACTTCTTCTATCCCAAATGACTTCCATCAAACACAACAACAACAACAACAACACCCCAATCCCCAACATTTTCAACCTAATAATCAGTGGCACCAGAACCAGAATCAGTACTACCCACCACCTCAAAACCCTAACAATAATAATCAGTGGCAACAAAGAAACCCTAGCCCTACTAATAATCAGTGGCAGCAGCAAAATCCAAACTACCCTCCACCTCAGCAACGTTTGCGTCCAAATAATAATCAGTGGCAGCAGCAAAATCCAAACTACCCTCCACCTCAGCAACGTGGGCCACCAAATAATAATCAATGGCAGCAGCAAAATCCAAACTACCCTCCACCTCAGCAGGTAATGGTTCAAACACAAGAAGTTGATTTATTGAGTTTGTGTAAAGAGGGGAAGGTTAAAGAGGCTGTGGAGATATTAGGGAATGGTTATAATGCGGATTTTAATGTGTTTTATGAGTTATTGAATGTTTGTGGGAATCCCAAGTATTTAGACGAGGGGAAAAAGGTTCATAGTTTGTTGTTTAAGTCGCAAATGAGAGGGGATTTGGTTTTGTTGAATAACTTGATTGAAATGTATGGGAAGTGTGAGAGTATGAATGAGGCCAAACAAGTTTTCGAGAGGATGTTGGACCGGGATCTTGATTCTTGGCATGCGATGATGAATGGGTATGCGGCGAATGGGTTGGGTGATGATGGGTTACAGTTGTTTGAAGAGATGAGGAAGTTGGGTTTGAAACCGAATGAGAAGACTTTTCTTGCGGTTTTTGCGGCTTGTGGTAGTGCTGATGCTATTGAAGAATGTTTTCTACATTTTGATTTGATGAAAAATGAGTATGGGATTAGTCCTAGTGTTGAACATTATGTTGGGATAGTTGATGTACTTGGTAAGTGTGGATATGTTACTGAAGCGGAGGAGTATGTTGAGAAGATGCCGTTTGAACCTACTGCAGAAATTTGGGAGGCGTTGATGAAGGTCGCTCGGGTTCATGGTGATACTGATCTTGAGGATAGAGCTGAGGAATTGATGGTTGGACTTGTCCCTTCTATGGCGAATCCAAAGAAGATACCAACACCACCTCCGAAAAAGCGGTCTGCTATTAGCTTGCTTGATGGGAAAAACAGGGTGAATGAGTACCGTCACTTGCCTCCTTACAAGAATGAGGAGAAACCAAAGGAACAAGGTTATGTGCCGGATACTAGATATGTACTTCATGACATTGATCAGGAAGCCAAAGAACAAGCATTGCTCTATCACAGTGAGAGGTTGGCCATTGCTTATGGTTTGATCAGTACACCAGCGAGAACGCCTCTTAGGATTATCAAGAATCTCCGTATTTGTGGTGACTGTCACAATGCGATTAAGATTATGGCGAAGATTGTTGGTAGGGAGTTGATTGTAAGGGATAACAAACGTTTCCATCATTTCAAGGATGGAAAATGCTCATGTGGTGATTACTGGTGAAGATTTGTTGGTTTTGTCATCAAGATGTGATGGTAAGAGTTTATGTTACCTGAATTTATCTTATTTTGGCTGTTCCATGTATTAAAATGCAATACAATTACTAGTGCCGCGTGTTTTTGAAATCAGGTTTGGTATTAGTTGGTATTAGACAAAGCATTTGCTAGTGATTGAAGAAGTAATTTAGAGAGAGCATATAGTTCAGGTGTGATTTGGTCATTGTAAATCTGATCCTAGGAGGATATACATAATGCTTTCTTCACAAACTTATTGCCTTTGTTCTCGTAAAAAATGTCTTCGGATTCAGTTCGATAAATCGTTGTCTGGTTGAAAGTAGGTGCCTTGACAAGGAAATTGAGACATTTCGTTTAGGAAATGTCAAGGGTGTCTTTGAAATTGGGATGCCAGGTGTCATTGTTTTTCATATTTTTTGACAATTTTTAAGATGCAGAGTTGTGTAGGCATAGAAGTCACAAGTCCCGCCTCGAATCTATTGGTATTAACTTTAAAAGCTGAAAGTACACTGAGTGAAACTTGATCAAAGATTGCAGGAGTCACCATTGGTGAGCGTTTTGAAAAATGAATATATTATTCACTGAAAAAAATGTCTGCTTGTTTCTAACATCCCTCAAGAATTTGGTGGTCAAGAGCTAGCAGATGCTTTTCAAGCATTTGGAGGGGTCTTGAGTACTAAGGAGTACTAAGGTCTTCTATAAAGCAACGGGTGTTAGCAAATGCTATGGTAAGCACATATTTATCTTCTTTGCATATGAAATTAGGGAATTCGAATACTCCATAAAAATTTCATGTGTTGAGCATGAAGTCATCCTCCAAGTGTCCAGCACACAAGAAAACATTTAGATGATTTTCATATCAGCTTTATGAAGGTCATTTTATCTAGAACCTTAAAACTTCATGATCGTGCTCATTGCATTACACATTTAAGTTAGATTTTAAATAAACTATGCGCTTCAGTCTCTGTATCTCCTTTGCATCTGCAGGATTTGTCAGTTACAACTCACCAGCCGCTTCCCATGCCGTGATTATTAGGATGAATGGGGGTCAGTTGGGTGGGAAGACGTTGAAAGTGCAGCTTAAGAGATATGACAAGCATAACAAACTTAACTCACAATGACTGAGATATGGAAGGAAGCAGAGTTCTCTACCACCTCTGGTGGCAACCATCCTTGCCTTTTGTAGTTACTGTGGCATGAGCCAGAATGACGTATAAATGGAGGATAATTGATCCTTTTGCATGTATTATGCTATCCGTTCTTGTGCTGAGGAAAAACTGATAGTTCCCATGTTGCAACATGTTATTGTGGTGCATTTCTGCATAGTATTTGTAATTTATTATACATTTAGACATTTATTATAAAGTAATCAATCTTCCCTTGAGGTTTTCTGTTTGTATTCGACTGCTGATTCAGTTGCCTATTGCCATGCATTGCGTTGGTTGTTTAGTGTTCTTTGGAATTTTGTTGCTCTTGTTTGCAAGCTCTACGGTTCAATAAGTTTTGGCTTTCCAGACTGGTGCTTTTGGCAAGTATTACCATCTGAGGATCGTGTATGTGAACCTGTTTTCGTCACCTTTATCTTTTGTTTTTTCTAAAACTTTTTTTTTTCCACTTTTTTCGATGTTAAAGAACCAATGTTTGTGTGGGCTCAAAGTGGTATCGTATCCTTGATTGAAACTGTTATATTCTAATATTTGGTGTTAATGTGATTTTGGAGATGTTTTACTAGCCGCCACAGGCTTTCCTCCAGCCCAAGCAATGTCTTTATACTGGTGTTTCAATTTCCATGTTATGTGAACTGCTGTGTTCATCCTGTTGTTTGTGTTGATGACATTTTGATTTGCTGTCACACTTCAGGTACTTCTACTTTCTTTTTTTGTGCATATTGATATCTTGGTTTCTTTTCTTTTTCTAGTGAAATATGTTTTGGTTGCTTAATCATACCCTATTCGTCCCGAGCGTAAAGGTTCTGCTGTTTGTGTCTGGATGTTCTGCAATATGTCAATCTTTATCTTGTCTGATGTCATTCTGGCAATATGTCAATCGAGATTGATATTTGCGATATATATCTTGTCGAGATGATGTCATTGGACCTCGATACCATAATTATATACGGTTGACTTTTTGACCAATTTTTAATAATTTAATATTTTTCAAAATTGGATGATCTTCTTTAGACTAGTCACCAAAACCGAGATATCCGATATATCATCGAATTTTGGGCCTTGGTCATTGGACCTCACCATATTGATACTGTCGCAACTTTAACATATTTTTCATTGGATGATCTTCTTGTCTATTGCATGAGGCTAATAGATGTATAAGCATCGGACTGCATCTGGAATATGGTCATGTTATGAATCGGATCATGTTATTTTCTACGAGAACCTGTGTTATCTTTTCCCTCGATATACATAAATAAAGATCGGCAGAAGAAACAATTAGTTGAATCCAAGGCCCAAAATTTCGATATCGGTTAATATATCGGTATACCCAAAAACCGATATATATCGGATATATCGTTTTTTTTGTGATTAGTCCAAATTTTTAAAATATCAGATATCTCACCGATATATCTCGGATATCTCGCCGATATATCTCGGATATATCGGAAATTTCAATATTAAGTTATTAACAATCGGTCAAAAAGTCAACTGATATATATCGATTATCTCAGAAATATCGATTATATCGGTGATATAAACTTTCATATCGGAAATTTCGATATATCTCGGAAAAAAGAGGTTCAATATTCGGTGGATATATGTCAAAAATATCGATATCGGTGTACCAATTTACCGAGATATATCGGCGAGATATCGGATATCTCGGCGATATTTTGGGCCATGGTTGAATCTACAAAGATGAAAATAAAAAGAACCTATATCTTTAAAGAAAACCCTAGAGTTGTTATTCTTTGGGTTTTGGGATATGACATTTATGTGTTTGTACTCACCTTTGATGTTACGTATCTATCTTTACCAATAAGATAGGTAAAGTGTATGTTAGATTTTCTTTCCTGTATCCTCGGAATATCATAGTTATTTTCACTCATATATCGAATCTACATGAAATTGGTTATGTTGCGTATCCTCAAAGTGTCAACTTTTTACCTAAATAGCGAATCTCCATGAAATTGGTATGGTTTGAAACAATATCTAGAGTTTCTCGGAAAAAAATTAAAGCTACAAACAAACTGGTGAGTGTCAAAAACATGAGCATTATAAGGACGCGCAGACTGTCAATAGTGCCGTGTAATTCTAGTAAGGCAATCGTGTAAGATTTGTCTTTCCTTCGTGGATTCATTTGAAAATACGAGATGATGTTAATTGATAGCAAGCACTTTGGAGACAAACTTTTATAAAGACTCAAGCAAGCTATTTATTCTATAATTGGCGATATTTTCCACTCCTTTTTTTGCTGGAATGAGTTTGAGAAAAGTGGTATTAATTCACCAATAAAAGGAAAGAACTTCTCCTAGAAATTCTTAAATCACTGACATTCGTCATACTTCATATATTTCCCACTCCGCTTATAGAACATTGAGGGTGCGTTTGAGAACGGGAATTGGAATGCTCGTAAGAATTAGTACTTAACTCGCGAAGTGTTAGCACGACTATGATAATATTCTATGAATGTTTGAACAGGATTATGTGGTGAAAACTAATCAGTTATTTGCGGATGTAATGTAGCTAAGAGTTTTTGATGTGCTATGCGTAAAATATTACTGGAAAGTAGGATTCAGAAATTTATCTTAATTTTCTTCGAAATTTGCAGTGAAGATGTGCAGAATTTGACATACATGTAAGCGTTCCAAAAGTTCCAAAATTTGGTTCCTGACTTTCAAAGGACGCTCCGTGAATGGGGATTCTAGAGCAAGTGTTTTGGATTTTAGTATTTTACAGGTAACAAAATGCAAGATTGCGAACTTTAACTTCTACATCAAACGTCTTTTGTTGCACTAGTATTAGTGTTAGTTATAGAGGGTTTTATTGACGAGACTTTCACTTTGGTAGTTATTGTTTACTAATTAAAAATTATTACTTTTTTCTTCAAAACATTTTTCTGTGCTTTTGCTGATTAAATTTGAGCACAATACTGCAAAGAAGAGTTGGGTGAAAACAACTTTTGCACATGCCAAAGCATTGATGGCGAAATGGTTGTGGAGGTATGAGGAGGAAGAAGAGCATTTGTGGTGAAAGGTAGTAATGGATAAGTACGGCGAGGGGGCTAGGAAGTGGCTTATGAAGGATCCTGCAAATCCATATGGGGTCACGCTTTGGAGGGCCATTGTTAATGTGTTGAATGATTTTTCTCGAAGGGGTTACTTCACACCTGGTACTGGAGAGTCTATCTCTTTTTGGGATGATATTTGGGTGCGAGAGACACCATTGAGGTAGCAATTTGGTGAAATAGGTATGTTAGAAATTTGGTGAATTATATATACATATGTATTATATGTTGGCCACTAGCAAGAATGCAAAAGTAGCAGACTATATGACTGGAGAGGTGAATGGAGTAGAGTGGAATGTAACGTTAAGAAGGGAATTGAATGATTGGGAGAAGTGATACTTAAGAATCTTTTTTGTCTACAATTTATGAAGAGGGGGAGAGGGACAAGAGGAGATGGGCGTGAAACAATAAGGAGTTCACGGTGACGTCGTTCGACTAAGTGTCGACCAAGAACTGGAAAAATTAAGAGGACAGGAAGTGATGCATAACTTTCCTTACAATAAAATATGGAGGAGTTCAATTACTTTTAGGGTGGGTTTCTTTTGTTGGCTTGCTTTCTTGGAGAGAATTAAAACCTTAGATATTTTGAATAGAAGAGGTATGGAACTCCAAAATATTTGTTCTCTATGCAAAGAGGAAAAGGAGAGCGTAGATCATATTCTTCTCACTTGTGCCTTTTCAAAGAAAGTGTGGGAGCTTGTCTTCTCGCCTTTTAACAAACCTTGGTCGTACCGGCTAACATCTGGGAGGCGCTTAGTAGAAAGGTAAATTCGTGACCGCTTTCTAACAAGGCCTTATGGATAGCGGAACATCTTCCTAGTGCTTTTGTATGAAACTTGTGGAATGAGGAAAACACAAGGGTTTTTCAGCTACATGTTTGGGCAAGTCCTTGCTTTGAAGGGGTCACATATCAAGATTGTATTTGTAATTGGGATACTCTTGTCGTGTAAATTGGGTTTGTAATTGATGAGGTAAGTTTGGTAGTTGGTAGCTTGTAGTGTTATGCTACGAGAACCAATCCTTGTAAACTTTTGTATTTGTCGAGCTCAACTCAACTCACCACCGCTTCCCGGCACCCAGCGATTTATGAGATGAATGAGTGTCACCGGGTGGCTAGAAGTTGTGCAGTTAAGAGAGACAACAAGCACAACAAAACTTACTGACAAAGGCTGAGTTATGGAAGGAAGCAGAGTTCTCTACCACCTATGGTGGAAACTAACCTTGGGTTTTGGAGTTACTACGGTATCAGCCTGAGTGTCGCATGGATGGGAATCGGAGGATAATTCATCCTTTTTTGCCTTATGCCATCCTTTCTTGTGTTGAGGGAAAACTGATAGTTTCTTTGTGCGTTGAACACTCCCTGGGACTTGTTATCATGGCGCATTTCTGCACAATAATTGTAAATTATGTACCATGGAAGTTCATTTAGGGGTTGTTTTTTTTTTAATTCAGCATTTAGAGCCTCTTAAACTTAAGTTTTAAGCATTCAGAGCCTCAAAACTTGTTTGTTTTTTTTAAGTAGTTTAAGCATTAAGTGTACTTTTTAGCATTCAAAGATTCAAAGACCAAAATTTCTTTCGAATCTTTGAATTCTAATACTTGAAACAAAAAAGTCTCTTCTTGCCCTTTCTTAAGAACCCCATCTTAAGAACCCATCTACTTCTTACCTTGACTTTTATGGTTTCAAAATAGGTTCTTCAAAATTTGATGTTGGCGTCACGGGTTTTTTCATTTTTTTTGGGTGAATGATATCCACTTTGTTAAAAATAGAATTACATATATATATTCTGAAAATAAACAAAATATGAAAATAAACCGTTAAAATATATTTGTGAAAGCATATTTTAAATAAATTTATTTATCATTTATTTTTTTCGATAATCCATCTCTTCTCCTCAAATATAATATATATTTTGTTTAACAAGAAATCAAGTTAGTGTTTAAAATAGATAGCATGAGTAAAATTGTCCGAATGATTTATATTCAAACCTTGAGCAGTGTTATTCTAACGAGAAAACAAACATGTTTTTAGAATTCAAAGAATCAGCATTTAGTATTGAGGAGGATGAGCCATTCAAAGATTCAAAGATTCAAAGCATTCATAGGCTCAGAAAAACAAACGACCCCTTAAACACTAATGGATAGTATTAAGCATCAGTTATAATCTTTTTTCCTTTAAATGTTTACATTGGAGTTGGTTTTGTTTAAAAAGGCTTGACAATTTTTCTGTTAATTAACCAATTGACACTCCCAAGCAGGGGCGGATCCAGGATTTTGAATCAAGGCGGGCTGCTAGTACAAATGTTAACTAATATTTTTTTTTGAAGGTGAAATAGTGTCTTATTATAACTACTATTTTTTTTTGATGGAAAAGTTGGAAGGGGGGTGAGATCGATCCGCCCCTGCTCCCAAGTCCTAAAGAAGAGTCATGATCTTCCATTTACTGTTCAATCGTCAGTTTATATATGTAGTATAGTGATTGCTTTGAAGCTCTATACGGTTTAAATTTGGTCTAAACTGTTGACACATTCAATATGGTGTTCTGCAGGAACAACAGATATGGTGTGAGACAAGAATGCTCCCTTCTCAGTATCTTAAGATACTGGAAGTCATCTCAATAGATACTTGAGTGTATTATCCCGAAGAAATCTGATACCCACTGCTTTCTCAAAGTCAGCTCAGCTAAAGCAGATAAAGGGAATGCCCTCACAAGGATTGCCCACCCTTTAGATGATAATCTCATTTTCCTAGTTAAAGAAAGGTGTTTATATACGCACGTTTTTCCTTGGGATTTTACTGGAAATCTGCCATTGGTAAAGTTAGGTTGTGACATTTAATTAAAGATGGAAAAGTGTAAAGTTAACGTGAGAGTAATCATGTAAAGGGCTGAAACTGAAGGTTCTAAGTGAAGTGTGTGTTACGAAAAAAAGTAGATGAACAGACTCATAATATTTTAGCTGATTGTGGAGTTTGGTTATTTTGGAGAAAGTCAGTGGTGAGGCAGACACCCCATTGTTCGTGGTGTCCTAGCTGCTTGCCCTGTAGTAGGTATAGGTTCACTGCTTTAGGTAGAAGCACCATTGCTTGCGACTTATACAGTATGTGTTCTAAAGATACAGCACCGATTAAGCAATACTTTAGAATGGTTCGTTTGCTCTGGAACAAAATGATCCAAATGCTTCAGGAATTCTTGCTTCCATTGGAGCTTTGTAAGTCTCTATACATATTGAATGGATGCGTTGAATGGATGCGTGTGAAATGGTCAAATGGTTATCTTGATTGATCCTAAACAAATAAATGAATGGATTTGCTTCCACACACAATAAGGAGATATTTGCGGTGATTTATGCAGTGCATAAATGGCGTTCAAGATTATCACTGATATGGTATTGCGTCCTCAAATATATCATAGAACAGTGTATTACGCGCTACTCCACAAGACCACAACAACGGAATTTGCGTACCAATCGTTAGGGGAGGACTGAGTGTGGGCAAGATAGCATACTGGACACAAATATTTTCTAGTACGTATAAGAGTGGATATGAGTAGATTCCCCATGCATCCTCTTCTATAGACTATAGTGCAACCTTAGGATTCCCGTATTTGGGATCTGAGGATCCGGTACACCTTTTAAGGGCTCTACTGCCTGCCCAGGCCAGGATGTCCGGCAAGGGATCGGAGTGTCTCTATTGCGGAATGTGACTGACACTGGCATATGTCCCAAAAATTGCATGATCCTCTGATAATTTTGTATTTCAAAAGCTTTTTCGCGTCCATATATGTGCTAACCTACGAGATTTCAAAAGTCAGCATTTTAATCGGGAACAAAATGAGCACAAACTCACAAAGATGGTTAAGAAAGTTTACTATAATTAACGAGACAGGACAGACAATGATGAATTGAAATTTTATTATTGCTAATGGAGATGAAAGTTAATAGAGGAGAGTTTGGCTTGGTTAATCTTCGTCCTCCTCTCACTTTTTCTTATATAATAAAATAGTCTGTTTACAATATAGAAAGCCCACCTCTCACGCCTACAAGAACTCTAACACCCCACTCTCTTTCAAGCTAGAGCATAAAGATCACAAATGCCCTACTTGACAAAAAGAGAATTAAATGAAATATGCAGTAGCGGCTTAGTGAGTAGATCCGCAAGCTGGTCTCCAAAGTGCACGAAATGAGTAACTGTCGTTTTGCTCATAACTAAGTCCTAGTTGAAATGACAACCAACCTCCACATGCTTAGTACCTTCATGAAATACCATGGCAACAAAGGTAACAATTTGATTATCACAAAACATCTGCATAAGAGAAGGAACAACAATATCTCACAAAGAAGTGAATAAACCCACATCATCTCACAAGTTGTATGAGCCATAGTTCTATACTCAGCTTCAGCACTGGACCTGGCTTGTTTCTTGTTGCACCATGAAACAAGATTCCCACCAACAAAGGTAGAATACCAAGAAGTAGATTGACGATCAGTATGACTACCAGCCATCATAAGTTGTATGACCCTTAAAGTTCATGGGCCCATCGGGAATCAAATAAAGGTACATCTGTTGGGATATTTGGCATTTACAAAGCCAATAAACATTTATTATTTATACATGATGATTAAATACACAAATATTATTATTATGCATATGGGTGAACTAATATCATATGATGAAACCATAAGTTCCATAGATAATAAAATTAGAACAATCAAACATATGAAAAGTCATGTGTGGGAGATTTGATTGTATCTATTTATCTAGAATGTTAACAGTTAGGGGTGAAGTCGGACGCTTCACTTATAAGACTGTAATATACATAACTGCTATATAACATGATGATGATATCTCAATCATTTGAGTATGACTCTAAGTTTGTATATTGGCGTAGTCACATGACTGATACTAAGAGGATCAAAGTGAGAACACACTATAAATTCGCTGTGAAGGGTAGTGTGCAAATCTCACTCTACCAATTAATCCCTAGACTTGAGGAATTGTGAAAATTCATTATGCCTCAAATTTATTACTTTGACACGTTAAAAGTAATAATGTCTATTCATAGACTAGACTTGACGTTTTGGATAATGAATATAGGTCGTCTTGAATCACAAATTCTAATAAAGGATCCACCACTCTACGGAGTTATGTATTAGGAAATTATGACATAACTAATTGAGCTCAAACCCGGCTGGTATAAAAAATAGTTTCTTAATGCTCAGTTGATGTTGGATGTCACATTAGGTCAATTAGACATGGGTGTGACAGTGAAGAACATATTTCCAGTGGTCTAATTGTGAATACAAGTGAGGTGGAGAGACTTAGATATAATTAATGGTAGGAAAAGACTTTCTTGAAAGTTTTAGGGGCCTTATTATAAATATGAATTTGTTAATGGACACTTTTCATATTAAAGAGATATATATAAAAAGTGTTTTAGTATATCAAGTACAAGTACTTGTATGACAAGGACTTGTCTTCTTAAGATAAGACTTGTAATCCTAAGTAGATCCCACTACACACTTACGAATTCTCAAAGTTTATCTATATAAGAGAATGACTTTTTGGTAGAAGGGACCATTAGCCTTTCCAGTAAAAGTAAAACTAAAAGCGGGAGAAAAGAAAAAGTATTTTGTAGTGTGTTAGAAGGCTGAAGACTAAGTTTTTGGATTCAGCTTTGAAAAGTTTTTCTTTACTGTCAATATCCAATTTCGGCTTTGAATTTTTTATTTTTTTTTCTTATTGTCCGGTGAAAGGGCAATCTATAACTGTTTGGTTTTCATAATTTTATCAATAAGGACATTTTTTACTAAAACACTAAACAGTGTGACGCAATGCATAAAAATATACAGATATGAATGACATCTATATTAATACTCATCTCAGCGTCTACATCAGTGTGAAAAACTCTTAAATTGAGACGGTGAGTTCAACTCATGCTCGAGTTTAAATTATTTTAATGGAGGTGATGTTGAAATGATTAAATACCAAGTATTTGCAACAGTTTGGATCCCTTGAGCGAATCATTACCAAATTATGTGTTTAAAGTTAAGAATTGTCATGGTTACTTGATTTGTACTACTCCATGATCAAATCGTATATTGCATTTGCTCTTAATGAATTGTTTCCAAAACTAATTTCAGCATATAGTTCATTTGTTGTTGAAGATCATCAGGCACAAGTCGCACCGCTTGAAATCTTTTGCACTTCGTCTAACCTGCTACACTTCAAAGGTCAGAGCCCTTGACCAGCTAATTTATTAAGTTCCTTCACTTCAGTGCATTTTTTTTTTTCTCTGCTTACATTGTTTCCCCTAAACTTTTCATGATTATTTTTCTAATTCTTTGCTTATATTGTTGCTCAAATAGGAATTTATGCCACTCTTTGTTACATAAAAGGTTTACAAAAATTTTCTTCTCGAGAAACTTTTTGGCAAATGGATACACAATAAAATAGTTGCACAACCCAAAAGATAATGTTGTAAGGTAACAATTGAGAGCTATGATGTCATTGGTATTTGTCTGAAGTAAGTGGATGGCTATAGTGCTTAATTTAATTCTCAGCTTGCAAGACTAATATTTTCTATACTCTAAATCTCTTATTCTTTTCCTGCATGTATTCCAAGTTGTATATAAGTATTTGTTGATCGACCCCAACTGACGCAATTAGTTTTTCGTTTTCTTTCGATATATATATCAACTTAACAAAACAGTTTGGTTTCCTGACTCGCGGCTGGGATTCGATTTTAGCGGGTATAAATCGAGGGTCAAGACTCAATACACCTCGACCATTTAGAATTAAAAACCCCAGCTATTAAAAGCCCGCCGAACTTCCCACCAATTTAAGCAGGCTAAACTCTTCGTTCTCCATCTCCCTCTTTCTGCCCCTCCAACTTCCCACCAATTTAAAGAACTAAACCTTTCGTTCTCCATCTCACTCTTTATGTCCCTCCATCTACCCCTCACTCTCCCTCTCGCTTGGGCTGTGGACACTAAGAATCTCATGTAAGTTATGTTCAAGTTCTTTTATATTGCTTAATGCTTTGGTTTTCCTTATTTTTTTTCCTTAGCGAGCAGTGAGTTTTGTTTATTTATGATCTATAAGCTTCTTAGTTAGTTTGGATTTCCGCAATGGTAATGATGGATTTTATGTCACTTACTTTCTTCAAATGGGTTTTCATTGCCCCATTTATATGTTCATCTTTGAGTCTTGAACCCCTGAACTAGAGTTGTGACCCAAATGACTTATTGGCATTGAAGGAGTTTGTTGGGAACCTTACAAATGGTTCCATTATCTTGGCGTGGTCTAATAATTTTGTTTGTTGTAAATGGGATGGTGTTTCCTGCAATAATCTACATCCCTGATTCAATTTACATGGTAGAGGCCTTAATCTGGAGTGGTTTAGATCAGTTGAAATTGCTTGATCTTTCATTCAATAATCTGGAAGGTGATATTTCCATAGAGCTTTCTAACTTGCAGAAGTTGGAGGTTCTTGATCTTAGCTACTACATGTTATTTGGATTAGTTTCACAGGTGCTCGGTGGTTTGACGTCTATCCTATCGCTTAATATATCAAACAATTTCTTTACTGGGGGTTTGCTTGAAATTGATGCTTATCTGAATCTTGCTGTACTCAATATAAGTGGTAATTGTTTCAATGGTCGCATTGATACAAAAATTTGCAACGCCTTCAAATTCTTCTGGAGGGCACATAGCGGAAGGTTTAACCAATTGCAGTACGACTCTTCGACAGCTGCATGTTGATTCCAATTTGCTTTCTGGCCATCTTCAAGACATTATATTTGATGACATCTTTGGAGTAGCTATCTATTTCTTTTAACAACTTTTTTGGGCAGTTGAGCAAAAGACTAAGTAAGCTTTTCAGACTTAAAACTTTGGCTGTTTCAGATGTGTTTGGAAATCTCAGAGAACTAGAGCAGTTCAGTGCACACTCCAATATTTTCTCTAGGCTTTTACCATATTCTCTATCATTTTGTCCAATGCTTCAAGTGCTCGACCTTTGGAACAATTCTCCTACAAGGAACATCAGTCTCAATTTGACAAGACTGCCCAATCTAACTTCACATGATATTTCCACTAATAATTTCTCAGCCCCCCTTCCTGCTACTCTATTGAGTTGTAGGTAGTTGAAAACCTTAAGCCTTGCTAAGAATAATTTCCATGGGGAGATCCTTAATGATTTTGCAAATCTCGCGTTTCTTTCATTTATTTTTTGTCAAACAATAGCTTTAAGAATTTGCCAGGGGTGTTGGGTGTACTTCAGCAATGCCATAATATAACTACTCTTTATTCTCACAAGGAATTTCCATGGGGAAGAAATTCCACAAAATGTTACTAGGTTTAAAAACTTGATGATCCTTGCTGTTGGCAATTGTGCATTCCGTGGCCAAATTCTTATGTGGTTACTGAATACCACAAGGTTACAGGTTTTTGATTTATCATGGAATCCCTTGAATGATAGCATCCCTCCATGGATTGACTAGATGGAAAATCTGTTTTACTTGGACATCTCAAATAATTCTCTTACAGGAGAACTGCCAAGAAGATTGACGAACTTGAAGAGCCTTACTTCGCCGAATGGTTGTACAAATGTTGCTGCATCTGTTGGCATACCTTTCTATGTCAAGCATAACCAGAGTGCTAACGGTCTGCAATACAACTAGGCGTCAAGCTTCCGTCCGTCGTTGTTATTAAGCAACAATAAGATCACTGGGATTTTATGGCCTGATATTGGTAGGTTGAAGGGGCCCCATGTCTTGGATTTGAACAAGAACAATATCGCTGGGACTATTCCAAGTACCATTTCGGACATGGTGAAAAAAAGATAACAATGAGGAAAGAGGGTTGCAATTCTTTTAATACTCAGATTGTGTTGAATTTATGAATTGCAAACTAGTTCTTCACAAAAGAGACGACATCAAGTAGTAAGTTAGTCATCCTTTCTAATTTTTTCAGTTTTTTCTCTATTACCATTTTTAATTAATCATCCTTTTAAAGTTTAGTGTTTGTGAATGTATACAAAGATGGACATGAATATAAACTTTGGATAGCGTTCAATACAACCAGGCGTCAAGCTTCCCTCCGTCGTTGTTAGTAAGTAACAATAAGATCACTGGGATTTTATGGCCTGATATTGGTAGGTTGAAGAGGCTCCATGTCTTGGATTTGAACAGGAATAATATCACTGAGACTATTCCAAGTACCATTTCGGACATGGTGAAAAAAAAGATAACAATGAGGAAAGAGGGTTGTGATTCCTATTAATACTCAGATTGTGTTGAATTTATGAATTGCAATCCGATTCTTCACAAAAGAGACGACATCAAGTAGTAAGTTAGTTCTCCTTTCTAATTTTTTCAGTTCTTTCTCTAATACAAATTTTAATTAATCCTCCTTTTAAAGTTTAGTGTTTGTGAATGTGATACAAAGATGAAAATGAATATAAACTTTGGATATGATAGCGTTCAATCATTTTGATAAGCTTTCCTATTGAAGGCACTCTCCAATCTAAATATACATTTTTTCATTCATGCCAAATGCAAATAACTTAGTTTCAAGAATATAATATTGTAATTGTTATGTTTTCCTTATTCAAAATGTTATATGTTATCCACCTATTTCCAGAACGAGCCCGTTATATGAACTGCAAATGAACTCTACCACCAAAAGTATATTTATAATATGAATTGATGGCTGATTTTTGGTGTAGATAGTCTTCTTATAACGAAGAATCTTCCTACGAAAAGTCAGCCCAAATGAAAATATTTAACATTGTCAAAAATTGTTTTGAAATTTGAAAAATCTGGACCGTTGGATAATATTATAACATTGTAAGCAATTTTTGATAGGTCTAGACATCTTCAAATGTATCGATTTTTTCCAAAGATGATCTATATTGTGGGGAGAACATCTCCACAAAAAAATCAGTTTCTAATTCATTATTTTTCATGGTGGAGTTTTTTTGGAGTTGTATAAGTGGAGTTCATATAACGGGTAGGTTTCCAAAATGCTTTCAATGAATTAGTGACATTATTTTTTAAAGTAAAATGCTCTTCATCACTAAATAAGTTATTGTTTTCTAGCAAATTATAATTTATGAGTTGCATACTTCTCAAAAAAAAAATTCCATTACAATAAATTTCATGTGTAAATTTATATTTATCTAAGTTATTTTTTATGAAATATGTGCCGAAGACACGGGTATTAACTAGTATATATACAGGCTAGCTAAGTCAACATACTATTATAACATATTACCTTGACATACCCAGCCAACCGTTAGATCCTGTGGCCACAGGATATATGTTTCTAATTAACAAAGGGTCCTGTTACTAACAGACCCCATATTGTGTTGGGCAGACTCCAAAACAAAAACAATTATTACAAGTGTGTCATTGGTCCCAAAAAGTCTAAAAAAACACAATTATTACAAATGTGCCATTGGTCCCAAAAAGTTGTTTTGTGTTGGGCACCTCCCAAACCAACGTGAATTTCCCCTTTTCAGCCCTTCTCTTCTCTTTTCTTCCACCATCCTAAATTTTAAACCATGAAAACTATATTCTAACACTAACAGTAAACACTAGGGCTGAATATGCACGTGACTAGGGCTGAATATGCATGTGTACAGTGGCTGAATGAGAAAATTCGAAAACCCCAAGCTTAAACGACCCGGCTAGGTCGTTAGTTGTGCACACCAAACGGTCTGGTCACACCGTCTGGACTGAGTCCAAAACAATGTGGCCATGTCGTTTGGGATTTGGACTTAGAAAAATTCCCAACAATATGGCCACACTGTTTGGACTAAGTCCCCAACAATATGGCCACACCGTTTGGGATTTGAACTTTGAAAAAATATAAAGTTATGTTTTTTGGCTTCATCTTGATCGGTGTGGGCACATTGTTTGGACTAAGTCCCAAACGGTGTGACCAAGTCGTTTGGGACTTAGTCCAAACGATGTGACCACACCGGTAAGTTTTTTTCTAAGTCCAAATCCCAAACGACATGGCTACATCGTTTTGGACTTAGTCTAGACGGTGTGACCAGATCGTTTGGTTTGCACAACAAACGACCTAGCCGGCCGTTTAAACTTGGGGTTTTCGAATTCAACTTTTTGGGACTAATGGTACACTTGTAATAATTGTTTTTTTAGACTTTTTAGGACCAATGACACACTTGTAATAATTGTTTTTTTTTGGGATCTGCCCAACACAATATGGTCCAAAACAAGAGGGGTAAAACTGACATTTTGTTTTTTCCACAAACGAAAAAACCTTTTCATCTTCTTCTTTCATTCACGTATAAACAAAGATGAACTAGCCTGAATAGCCGATATATATAGTTTTGACGAGCTTCTTCTGAATGTGGAACAAAATATTATCATCTCTAATGTTGAGAACTCAAAACTTGACGCCTTTCTAAAGATCCACTTTTGAGGGATGGGTTTTCACCCTCTCATCTGGGAGATGTTTATAAGAAGAGTGTACCTTGTAAGGATTCGGTTCCTCTTGTGGTAAGCACTTTGGGAGAGGGAAGAAGGGGGAGGAAATTAAACTACCAATTTTCTAACCTGTACTCTCCCTGCTCTGACTCTTAAATTCGAAAGTTGAGGATGGATACACTGGTCGATGATTCAAAAACGAATTATGTTTGGAAGCGGCTCTTAATTTCTGACCAACTTAAATAAGAAAATTGTATTGATCTGTTGTATTAATAGGATTGCAAGTCTGCAAGTTAATGGTGTTGTTACTATCGATAAATTGTCAGTTCGCATGAGCATAGTACAAAATATCGGGATATGGCAAAATATCGACTTCTGATTTATGGATATGTATCGTGGATATATCCCCCTGTGTGGGGATATATTACATTTGGGCATTTGTAAATATCGTGGATATATCGAGATATATCGAGATATATCGACAAATATCCACAGACTATGTGTGGGTATTTCTGACTGCAAATATCGTGGATATATCGCGATATATCGACAAATATCGATAAATATCCACAAATATCGACAAATATCTATATTTTCTTTGAATGTGGTCATTATAAAGGTTGAATTTGATCAGTCCTTACAAGTGTGAATAATGGAGAAGATTGTGATGGGTCGAGTTTTGACTGAGCTCGCTTTGGGACGAGCTGCCTACATATCAAGATTTTGTGATGAACTTGAATCAAGTCAGACATTGTTCCCCCCTTTCCTCTGTCAGCTCAAGTCCCTGTCTTGATGAGAATAAATGAGCTTTTAGACAGTGTATTTATAAGCGCGACTGATGCTACGACTTTAACTAACACACGTTACGTTGGCGTTCGCGCCGTTAGCGTGCATGTGCTAGGTTGTCACCTCGTTCTGGACGAGGTGTTATGTTGTAACGATCTATCATGAGTCCTGGAGGTTATCACCTCGTTCTAGACAAGGTGTTATGTTATAATGATCTTCCATGAGTTTTCCTGATTTGTGTTGGACACGTGCATAATATATATAAATATATTATTCCCCCTACGATCATACTTTTAATATAAATTACTCTTTAATACTCAAAAATACACCTCAGAATTCCTACATATTACATTGACTTTTCATTCTTTAACAATGAATCTTGAATTTTTTTTCTACATATTACAATACTTGTTGCACTTGCACTGAGCGTTTAATCATATAGCGCATCTATTAGATCTTCTGTTGTGATTGAATCCATGATGAGAGCGTGAAGGCCTGTAACCCTGATGTCCATAGATGCCTCGCCTATAGAGTCTATCCAACACTCTAACGTCTTCAGGAGACGACCAACACAACTCCAATCCACTTCATCAGTTGTCAATATGACGTGTTCAATTACATCACTTGCCAAAACTATGCTCCCACTAGTATCCTCCCCATCACTGCCATAAACCGCATCCATCATCTTGATCAGGCAATCTACAACATATTGCAGCCCTTTGGTTGAAGCCAGGATTTTACATCCTTCAATGGAGGTTGTTATTTGGGACAATAGGGGAAACATAAATAAAACAGAATAGAATGGTCTTGGTTTGTCCTCACCCTTGATGGAAAGAAGGTACTCGAGAAGATCTAGAGCCTTTAGCATGCAGGCAAAAGGTGATTCCGCCAAGTACTTCCCAACAAACAACACTGAATCAAAAAGATCCTCTCCTTTTCTATGATCATGATCCTTTGCCTCTTGCAAAAACTCTAGAACCTTAGCCATCGTCTCGTTCAGACCATTGACCATCATTATTCCCATGCTTTTATCAATATAACTCTCATTGATTTCAGAGACGTTTTCTGCTGAGACTGATTTCATCATCTTTTCTGTTGAGACTAATTTCATCATCTTTTCTTATGATGATTCCTTCACATATGAATCTTCAGCACAGATGCGCGCACACAAGAACAACTAGCCCTAGCATTTCCAGAGAGATAAGAGATAAGAGATAAGAGATAAGAGAATGAAGATAACAATAAAACAGTCACTGAATACCAAAGACACGTGACATCTTTAATTATTACAAAACTCAGGACGTGATATAGACCAACTAAGCAAAACCTAAACTACACAGAGACAGAAAAATCCTACAAAAATTTCGGCAGAGTTTCCTCTGTATTTTCGACATTTCATAAATTTAAATCCTGTCATAACCTTCAAATCCAATAAAACTACACCCAACTACTAAAAGAAATACTGATTCGCAGAACCAACTACTTAACCATCTCGACTAGTGCCAGTTAAGTCAAGTAACCAATCCTCGAATAAAAAAAATCCTACAAAAATTTTGGCAGAATTTCCTCTGTATTTTTAACATTTCATAAACTTAAATCCTGTCATAACTTGGAAATCCAATAAAACTACACCCACATACTAAAAGATATACTGATTCGTAGAACCGGCTACTTAACCATCTCGACTAGTGCCAGTTAAGTCAAGTAACCAACCCTCAAATCAAAAGAAAACAATTTATATACAAACAAATCCAAGAAACCCTAATATAGGTCTTATACAATACAAACTAACATACATACATCTCTACGTTATCATAACAACCTCAACAATATACATCACGTCCTCCACACTACTTATACATCAAAACCCATCTTTCAAAACAAAAGAGCTCAAATATGATACAACTTCATCATAAAACAAATAAAATTGATCAAATACAATACCTTTTAGCCGCGATTAGGTCTCCCACTGCTGTTCTCCATCTGCGTTCCAACACAGAACGCACCCCCATGCAAAAAAACATATTACGAGGGGGTAAGCATAAAGCTGATGTAAGTGATTTAGGGATAAGGCAGGTAGTTCCTCCCTCATAGGCATCGTAGTTCCTTATTCCCCTTAACAAAATAATCAAAGTATCATATACGCGATTATACAAAATAACTATATTTAACTTTTCTTTTACCTTTACCCAAGTTAGTTTTTCATAGGGTAGACACGCGCCCTGCACAAAGAGTTAGTAGGGTCTACCCTCTTGCAAATCACAATTCAATCAAGCAAATATAACTAACACTTAAGACATTCGTAACTTAACTATATCATCATATTTTATTTATAACATTGCAGACAAATATCCTTAGCCACGACCACGATAGTCACTTCTACACACTCATCGTGGATCGATACATATATCCAGAACGACAATGTTTGGTGGACGGAACATCGCCCGACATTCCCAAGTACTTCCTCCTCGGTGTACCAAGGGCCCGTTTCGATTCCACTTCAATAGAAGGTAGGTGGTTTCTAGGTCCTCATATTTGTCGAGCGTTGTATGCATCCCGTGCTTCCTTGGCAACGGCTTTGCATTTCTTGGCATACTCGATTCATAAAGCTTGCCAGCTCCTCCTCCCTTCTTGGCGTTTTGCCAGAATCGCCAATGTCATCCTCTCCAATGCCTTATCATTACTCTTCTTCTTCGACATTCCTCCGCCTCCTTCTTCTCCATCTCCGGATAGCCCGGAGATTCGCCAACTTCGTCCTTCACCTTCTCCATTTCGCGCCACTCTCCAACTCAGGGGATCAGTGCTATTTGCTTCAACTTTTGATATCCCGTCAACGGCTGCATAATAACACATAACATCTAAGTTCGGATCGCTTCATCAAAAATAAATCAACACCTCCACGAACATCAAAGCTTATCAAGCATTGAGCCGGATCCATCGCTCTTAGATTACGCCTTAAGCTCTTGGTGTCCATCTCCCTCCCTGTCCCCATCCAAGACTGAAACGCCCAGACATAGCTTCGCGATCGGGGCCACCTTGAAGTTGCGATCCGTTTTCTTCACAGAGCACTTTCGCCCCCGGACCGCCATCAACGTAGACCAGGCGGCGATCCGGTTCGTCACCGAGACTATGGTGTTACGCTTCTTTCCGCCTCCCTTGGTAAAAGCAAAGAGCCTTCCCCTTTCCAGCAAAGTGTCCATTCCAAAACCCGTGCACGCATCCACTCCTCCAAGGCGGGCATCCTCAAGTTCAGTCCCAGCTTGATGTTTCTCCCGCTTTTTAACCCAGTTCGCTCAGCTGAAGTTTGCAACACAGTATGCTGCGCGACCTTGGCCACCTTGGCCGCCCTCTCCTCAGAGGAACCCGCCTTCTGCTTCGCTGAACTTCCAGGAACAAACTCCACCTCCTCCAGCTCAAGTGGAGACCACTCCCTCCTATTCCCCCGAGGAGCAGGCCTAGGAGTACCAGCCCCTCCTCTCGCAGCAGTTCGTCGAGTAGAAATCATAATCCTCGACAATTCCGCATCCCCTCCAGGCTGCTTCGACGACCTCACAAATTCCACTTCACTTGCAGGACGCTTTCCTGAAATAGATGCCCCCGCATCACTACGTTCTTTCACCATCCTTTTCCTCTCCTCCCTGGTCACCAGTTCGCCACCATCCTTTACAAAATCCGATATACAATACTTTCTGTTAACGTGATAGGGAAAAGAAAAGAAAAAACATGCATAATATTATCGTCGCAAGTCACAGAGATTACTACCATGTCTTGCAAAACCAGAAACTGGACTGCTATGGTGGTTAGTGGCATAGGAGAAGGTTTGGTATTAAGCACTTAGGGATAAAATCTGAGGAATATTCAAGGAATCGGCGAAATGGTAGAAGATATATAAAACATGTTGAAAGTTGAAATAGATGTAAAATAGATAATGCTGAAGCGCATACATACTCCATATCCAGTAACATCACCAATATGCATATATTGTTAGAGTGAATGTATGCATTTTTGTTAACTGTTTTACAAGCGCATGTTCTTAAGAGTTAAAAAACTATTTTTCTCAAGGATTTATCACATCAAATGGTGTCTACCAAAAAAGACATACATAACATTCTCACTTCAATGAAATGCTATATGGTTGAACAACAATAACACGGTTTAAAACAATACGAAAACATAAATCCAATCATATTGAAGTAGACTCACTTCTAGGAACCTGTATTTTTGCTTGAATCTGGCCAACAAGAGCTTCTTCAGCGAGGTAGTTCTTTCTCCAGCTTCATATTCAAATGAGAAAGACAAAAAATAAAAAAAGATCATGCATCTCTATTTATAGGGACCCCTACACAAATATACAACAACAATTAACGTAGATACAAACATGCCGCCTAATACCATTTGACAATCTAGCATACTACTTGGGCATTAAAGGAGTGCTACAACAACCGAACCAGTATGCAACATTTTGGTCATTGGCACTACGAAATATCACCATTTACTAACTCATCCATTTAGTACAAGTGAATCAGTTTTGTACCTAAAAGACCTTCATATATAGTTCTAAGTCATTGAAAACCATTATAGGGTACAAATATGAGAAATAGTATAGGCTAAAAGCGAAAAATGATGATTTCATCTAACGCACCAAAGCGTATCCCAGAACATGCTATGTCTAGCTGCTTCTTGCTCTTTCATCACTTTAACAACGCTAGGAACCATGCATAAGCTTTCAAGCAAGCAATTAACATATATATGTCCTAATATATGCCACAATCACGAGTTTCCGAATTGTTATCTGGCCCTGGCTATTAATACATCGACTTTCAAGAAATCAATTAGTACTACATTTGTGAGTAATGGTGGTTTTATGGTTGTTGAATGATTTGGTTCAGGGATGGCAGAAGTTCCAAGACATAAAAAGGCATTTATTGCAATGAGAGCTCTAGGGGTTGATGACAAGACTCTTGAAACAAGATTGAAGAATTTATTGAAAGTGTATAAAACTGGGAACCTATTGAAGAGGAAAACTATAGAGTTCTTGCCGATGTGATATTTGAAGATGGGAAAAATCAGGTGGTTATTGTTTTTATATCATTTTTGTGGTGAATTGTTGGGCTTGTTTTCTGACTTTAGTGAAATGTAAGTAATCTTATTTGGTCATGATGTTATCGGTGGAGGAAGCAAGGAAGAGGAAGGAATCCCGAGTTCTAGTGATTATGAGCGTCAACCGAAGAAATTAAATTGACACAACACAAAAGTCGAAGCTTCACATTCGGTGGTTACCCTCTCCAATCGTCGAGGTGTAACTCCACGGCGTAGTCCCGAGTCGAGGAAAGGAAATAGCAGCTTCCCAGCCTTTTCCTAGGGGAAGATTACGAGACTGTGCCTTCTTCACTGGATTGGTTACTAGGGACACACAAAATGGACATAATATATCTCAAACTCATAACAAAGCAATGCAAGTCCGGTTTCCACAGCGGAGCCACTTTAGAGAACGAGGAAACAACAATGAACCAAAGCCTACTTCATCTAGATTGTGGTCTAGAGACAGAACAAATGAACCTAAATCACCTCGGACTCATACCAGATGCGATGTAAAAAGAACTCAAGCCTGTTTCAAGAATCCGAGCCACTTCGAGAGAGCAAGGAAAAGACAATGTCTCGTCATCTCAAAATAGTATGAGGCAGGATGTCGCGAGGGCATCTAGTTCTTGTCCTTAGGGCCAATAGACCAAACTCCAGTCGGTTTCACCACAAGCACGCCAAAAACTCAAAGGAAAGGAACCTATCATTCATCAAAATGGTAAGAAGGTGAACAGAGAAATTTTCAAAGAAGTATCTATGGGGTTGTCCTTCAAAGAACCAAAGGTTGAAAATGGCTACATAATGGTTCTTAGCAATTATGGTTACAATGCTCTCTCGAGATAACTTTTTGAGCCATATATCAATCACAACCCCGAAGTTCGAGGTTCCGATTGTTGTAGTTCGATCACCGAACCAAGATCCCGGCTGTAAATGGTATGCCCATTTCTCTATTTACGTGTTAGTAGTACTTTTATTTTTATTATTTTTATTTTTTCTTTGTACTTTCGTGGTTTCAAGTATGAAGTCAGTTTTAAAGTTTGTTTGGATCGAATCACTAACTAAACATTTCAATCGGAGCGAACATTTCTAAATTTGAGACCAATTACCAAAATAAGATAACCTTGAAAACTTGAAAACTATTACTAGTGAAAAGAGTTCTGTAGCCTCACTTGACCCTAGTTTGCAATATCATGCTAGACACGTTAAAGTTCACAGAGAAGAATCAAAAGTTAAGTTACTAATCTATTAATAAAACAAACTTTTAAATGAGTGCTAAAACAAATAACAGTATTTAGAGTTGGAAAGTTATACACGAAGCAAATAATCATGGATGGGAGGAGACAAGAAAGCTTACCTTATTGAGCTCTGCAATTGAATTTTCACAAGCACTGCAAGAGACCGAGAGTGGAGAAGAATGAGCTTATAGCCATCAAAATTTCGCGTGGGAGATAGAGTAGCTTGCGTGGGAGAGGGTAGGAGTAGCCTTTTTTTTTTCTTTGTCGGTTTGCAATCACCTTTTTTTTTTCTTCTTCTTCTTCGTCAGTTTGCAATCACCCAATTCTCTCCGAAAATATCGTATAAATCACACATATTGTGGAAATATCGCGAAATATCAACAAAAATCGTCGATATTTGCACTGGTTTTTATCCAAATTGGTATCGCGATATTTATTTACCCTTCTCTGAAATCTCGATATATATCGCGATATATCGCGATATTTTGTACTATGCGCATGAGTGCAACATGAAAGAGTTCTACGCAACAATCCAAACACAGAAAAGAGCCTAATCGATGGCAGTTCGGATTTACCTGTTACTAATTAGAGCTCCTTAAATTAATATATACCTTTTGAATTTGAATTAAAGAAAGAGCTGGTTTTTAACTTTCATATGCTTTACTTTCTTGTATTGATAAGCACTTGTCATTTGTATCATGCGTTTTACCTCATGACATAACCTCATATCTTGTTAGCACTTGGCATACTGAGAAGCAAATTTTAAATTTTGTTCAATGAATATTTTATACGATGCTTAATCAAAATATGATTAGTCATTAACTCATAATACCATACTCTACTTGATGCCTTAATTTTTATTTTCTCGAGTATAGTGATAACAACCGAATTCTTTTTCAACTCAATGTTTGCCCGATTTGCCATGAAGTGGCGGGTTCTTCAGAAACTCGGTTATTGGAATCGGCAAAACAAAAAACAGGTCTTTTATAAAAACAATTCAAAATAAATAAATAAATAAATAAATTAAAAAATTATGTTGATTTTCTCTGGGTATCTAGAAAATAAAAGCAAATGGATTGGAATCGATGATGATTTTCAACTTCTATAAAAGGAGGCTCAAATCTTATATTCATCTCCTCCATGCAAACCATTTGAAAGAGTTAATAAAATGTCATATTTGATATAAATCGATATTCAACGATTGCTTGAAATGATGAAACTAGTAGAAATGGGAAAACATAAGTTTTTTCTCTCTATTTTTGTTTGAGTATATAACGACAACCAGAGTTTTTTTAAATGTAAATGAAGAAGAAGACTTTTATTTCCGTGAGAAAATTGAAATGTTAGTTTTGCCTTTTTTTTTTGAGCATGTCTTCAGTGCGCAAGTCGTATGGTTGCGCAGGTAATATGGGCCTTTGGATAAGTATTTTTGCCATTAAATACACACGCACCCCTTGGTATGAGTGGCCGAGATGTAATGGTGCACCATACATCTCGCGCACCATAGATTTAGCCTTTTTTTTAGTTGTTAGGTTTTTTAACTAGAGACGTAAATCTGGACGTTAGATTATAAAAGATCTGACGGTTGACTGTGTATGTCTGTTGGGATTACTTTAATTCCGCTTCCCATGACCAGGCTTTTCATTACTTTTTGTTTTAGCCCCTAAATTCTTCTCCACTCCCCCTTTTGCTCCTGAATTCTTCTCCACTCCCCCTTTTGCTCCAAGGGCAAACTTTTTACCTCTTTTCTACTTGCCTTTGTCTTTCGGCTTCTTTCGGCTTAGGCTTGGAAACACCAACATTTTCTGAGACCATTACACTAGGCTTAACCTTAACTAAGTCTTCAGCCTATTGCAAAGAGTTCATTAACTCTGGCAGTGTCAGATCCATATTGTTCATGTTGTAGTTCAACTTGAACTGATTAAATGAAACTGGCAAAGACTGAAGAATAGCATCAACCTGAGAATTGGCATCTATTTAAGTGCCTAGGATCTCCAACTCATTGACATAGCCAATCATTTTAATGATATGCTCTCTTACTTGAGTCCCATCATCCAATTTTGTATTCATCAGGTTTGCCATTGCAATCTGACATTTAGTGCGATTTTGTTCGCCAAACATCTCTTGCAAATTGGTCATGATCTCAGTAGTTGTACCAAAATTTTGGTGTTGGTGCTGGAGTACGTTTGACATGGATTCCAGGAGATAACACTTGGACATCTCATTAGCCTTTTGCCATTTTTTGTATTCATCTTTCAGCCTTGCACTAGCATTGTATGCTGGTTCAGGGGGGGCAAGGGGTAGTAAGAACGAATTTGTAACTTTCAGCAGTCAAGATAATGTTAATGTTACGCTTCCAGTCCACATAATTAGGACCAGTTAACTTGTACGTTCTCTTTCAAGATATATGCTAAGGGACTGAAACTTGATTGAGACATATCTGGAACATTTACATATACACAAAAATTATTATAATGCATTTAATATTGGTTTTAGGAATTTAATAAACCAATTACCCGCTTATATAATAAAAATACAACACCCTCAATATTGTATCATTAAGACAAATATAAGCAATGGAAACTTATGAACAATCTCTTATCCGTAGGGCATCAAAATTATTCAACTTTATCAGGTGAGTTCTAGTAGACCCATCAATTTTACATACAAGTAATATGTTTTCCATTATCATTCCTTTTGTTACTAAAACATAACTGCACAAACCGCGGGGTTGTCAACTATACTTCAGCCAAATGTACCATCATCATAATTCATTAATGTAACCGCGAGATAGTAAATCCGTAAGGGAAAACACTCCCACTAGCCATACATGAATTTTTCTTCTCAAGAATATACAATAGGCAAAAATAATTTTAGCATGAAATTAATTTATCCGTAGGGATCATATTAATTAGGGCTGGTAATGGGTTGGATCGGTCCGGATATATGCAAATTCAAAATCGATTCGTTTTTCAACAATACAGACCCAGAATCGGACCCGACCCGAATGGATATTTGAGTTAGAGAATCAGAACCGAACCGAAAACTTTTTTTTGATTCCGGATCCGATCCGATCCGTTCCTAACCAATAAGCTCAATTTCAACCCGATGAACCGAGTTTTTTTTATAATTGGATCCTAATTTTCGTTATATAAATATTAAATAATTTTTTTTTGCTAAACACAAAAACAAGGTACACAAATCCAAAAGGCATAATGAATGATTTGAAATCCAAATTTGTAAGGGAGGATTTTCCTTTAGATAGAAACCATCTTTTTATTATGTAAAAAACATATCATAATATTATATTTGTATTTTGCATATCTTATTTTGAAACTTTAAATATTGCAATGTTGCGGTAATAGAAATATATGGTGGAGGAAAATTAGGAAGAATAAGACTAAAAATTTTAATCGGATCAGGCTTATAACGGTTCGGTACATACTTAATCTAGAACAAATCCAATAAGAGTCTGGCTTTGATTTTCAAGATCGACCTAGAACCGATCCAATATGCTAACTACCTGTCCCAGACCCGCTTGTATTGGTTTGGACCCAATCGGGTATCGGTTCTTACCCAACCCATTGCCAGCCCTAATATTAACTACTTCTAAAAATATAATTTCTATTGAATTGATAACGGTGTAGTAAGGGATTCAATTCGTAAATTAAATGCCTTTACCACTTGCTTTATATAGACCGAGGGTATTAATCAATAAATATTCAACGTTAAGACAATGACATCTTTCTACTTTTCCTTTTAACAGTCTATGCATCTCATTCTAAAATTAAAGATCTATCATTAATATATCAGTTTACTAGTGGAAAAACTAAATAGCTTGCATCATATGCAAATAGTTATCTCATAACTATCATGTATGCATATAAGAAAAAGATCTAATTTAGCATGCGAAATGTGTACTTATTAATTTATTAATAATCATGTGCTTGAAAATATACATGTCATGTACTCCTATATTTCCTGGAACAGATATGTATATAACAAGAAGTAAACTACTAGTTACCATGTGTCTAGTGTTTGTGCATCTCATGCAATGAAAAAGTATTGTACATTTCCTTCTAGTTTCAGTAGACAATATAGTCATTGAACTGTGCACACGTCTAAAATAATATAGTTCTTACCTTGTAGTACAACACATGGTCCCTGTATTTTATGTATATATATATATATATATATATATATATATATATATATATTATATATATATATATATATATTTTAATACTTATTTTAAAGTTAAAATAAGTACGTAAGTAAAATATCACCTAGAAAATGAATTCAACTCTAATGTTTTGTGGGTATTACCTACATACCAAAAAGATCATCTTCACAAAATTTGAGCTCATTTGGAAACCTCTAACTTAGCTAATAATTGTTGTCATCTTTAAAAAGAAATCTAACGGTCCAGAAAATAGTATTTTTGCAATCATAATTTTGTCTAAGTTAGAGATTTCCAAATGAGTCGAAATTTTGTAGAGATGATGTTGATGGTGAGTAGATGATATCCACAAAAATTAGGTTTGAATTCATTTTCTAGGTGAGGTTTTACTTACGTACTTACGTACTTATGTATATTTATGTTTTTACAAGAATAGCATGCACATGCACTATGACCCATTAGTAACAAGACAATAGAACCAACATTAGTGTAATGCTTGCAAAGTCTACCCACTTTTAGTTAAGAATATTTTGTCCTTTACTGGCTTACACTAGATGAATTAGTACATGTGGTCCCAATATATTTTGCTAATATAAAAAGTGGTCTCAATACCTTAAGAAAATGCATACCGAAAAAACAAAGAGGATTGCACATTTGCACATGCCATATGCAAATGAATATTTACTGTAGTACAAGTCTTCAAAGTGTCAGTAGCAACTACCATAGCTATATCTTTATATAGTCCAATGTCTTTTTACCTTATGTACAATTAACCGATTCTGTTTTTGTTTTTCTTTTTATGAATTAAGTGTGACTCAGTGTCATACTCATAACATAACAAATAAAAAATGTATTAGACTCCAGACTTTATGCAGACTTTAAATCTTGTACAAAATTTATATAAAAAAAAAAAATTGTACAGACCTTCAATATATACGTGCCACAAAAAGATCATATTAATGAAACTAACATCTCATGTTAACAATGTTAATATATCTTTTCATTCATTCAATTTTAAATAGTATGTTCCAATACTTAAAAAAAATTGTACCTTTATTACTTAGAACATGCAGATATGAAATTACCATATATCTTATATAAAAATTTTAGATCTGATTATTCTATTTAAAAGCAAATCAAAAATAGATTATAGCATGACCCGCTCTGATACCAATTGTTGGGATTACTTTAATCCTATATCTTTAATATGCTAATCTATTATTGATCAAAAATGAATTAAAAGAAAAATACCTTCAAAGCCGAAATTGGAGATTGACAATAAAGAAAAACTTTTCAAAGTTGAATCCAAAAAACGTATTTTTCAGCCTTCTAGTAGTATTCCCCATACAACACACCACAAAACACTTTTGCTTTTCTCTAACATTTAGTTATACTTTTCCTAGAAAGAGTAATGGTCTCTTTCACCAAAAAGTCATTATCTTATATAGAGAAATTTTGAGAATACGTAAGTGTGTGTAGTGGGATCCATTTAGGATTCCAAATCTTAACTTAAGAGGACAAATCCTTGTCATACAAATACTTGTACTTGATATACTAAAACACTTTTAATATATATCTCTTTAATATGGAAAGTGCCCATTAACAAATCCATATTTACAATAAGGCCTCATGAACTTTCAAGAAAGTCCTTTCCTACTATTAATTATATCTAAGTCCATCGACCTCACTTGTATTCACAATTAGACCATTGAGAATTTGTTATTCACTGTCACACCCATGTTAATTGACACAATGTGACATTCAACATAAATTGAGCATTAAGAAACTATTTCTTATACCGGTCGGGTTTGAGCTCAATTAGTTATGTCACAATTTCCTAATACATAACTCCGTAGAGTGGCGGATCCTTTATTAGAATTTGTGATTCAAGACGACCTATATTCATTATCCAAAATGTCAAGTCTAGTATATGAATAGACATTACTTTTTAATGTCTCAAAGTAATAAATTTGAGACACAATGAATTTTCACAATTCCTCAAGTCTAGGGTTTAATTGGTAGAGTGAGATTTGCACACTAACCTTAACAACGAATTTATAGTGTGTTCTCACTATGATCCTCTCAGTGTCAGTCATGTGACTACACCAATATACAAACTTAGAGTCATACTCAAATGATTGAGATATCATCATCCTATCATAGAGCAGTTATGTATATTACAGTCTTATAAGTGAAGTGTCCGACTTCACCCCTAACTGTGAGCATTCTAGGTAAATAGATACAATCAAATCTCCCGCACATGACTCTTCATATGCTTGATTGTTCTAATTATATTACTTATGGAACGTATGGTTTCATCCTATGATATTAGTTCACCCATATGCATAATAATAAGATTTGTGTATTTAATCATCATGTATAAATAATAAATGTTCATTGGCTTTGTAAAGGCTAAATATCCCAACAATGTCAAGGGAGTATGTTAGAATAGCATGTCAACGTAGCCGGCATATATATATATATCGGTTTGGCTAGGGAGACATGAGTTTCGAGACAGCCAAAAAAACAGGCAAAACAGCCGTTGGATCCAAACAATCTTGATCAAGATTAAAAAACAAAATTTCGGAATTAACCTCACAAAATACGAAATTTCAAAATTTTCATAAACTCACAAAAACAAACTCACGAAAGGTAAAAAATTGGGTTTATTTTCAAACAACAAACTCAACAAACTCAGCAAACAAACTCATCAAGTGGCAAGGTTCATTTGAATTATGGCGTATCAACTCAACTGAAATTGGTAAATTCATTATTATTATTTTTTGTGGGTTTCCTGTGCGAAGCAGTTTGTGGGTATCAATTTTTTTTGTATATGGTATGTTAAATTTCAGTTGTATGATAGTTTTATGTGTGATTTGCCTTTTCCCTTGCTAGCTAGCATTTGAACTCGAATCCAAAACTTAGAAATGGAGTCAATGTGAGATAATGTAACAATCAGTATGGACAAGGACGTAGTTGTTAGGTCTTCGTCGAATAAATCCCCAGATAGACTAGTTGTCCGTTTGTAGGTATGGCTTTTAGTAGTGTTGACGATGAAAAGACTTACTACAAACAATATGGTCAACAAGAGGGATTTGAGACTCATGTTCAGTCGACAGATCGAAAAAAAGGCAGAGTGGATTTGGTTACGGGCTATTTAATAGTTTGTTCAAGTGAAGGGGTCCATAGCAAGAGAGAAGTGGGATAAATGGGTGTTTCTAGAAATACTAGCACTGTCAAGTGTAGTTGCCCCACTAGAATGCGTGTTACAAAAAGAAAAAACGAAGATATATACTATGTAAGTTGCACTGATAATGACCATAGCCACAGTTTGGTTAGTCCAGCAAAGAGAAATTGCATGAGATCGAACAAAAATATGCCTGAAGCGGTGAAGAAGTTAACTGAGATTTTTGGTGAAAATGGTTTACTTGTTGGTAAAGTTGCAGCTGTTTTTAGTGGGGAAGAAGTTGGGTTTACAAATAAGGATTTCTGGAACCATCATTATGGTTTGACTAGAAAGATGCCTAAAGAAGGTGATGCAATTGCCGTGCATAAATATTTTATGTAGAAGAGTGCCGAGAATCCCCAGTTTTACTATGCTATTGATCTAGATCAAAATAGGACTACAGTAAACTTTTTCTAGGTTGATGGGAGGTCTCAAGTGCAGTATGAGTATTTTGGGGATGTTGTCTCTTTTGATACCACATATCCTATGAATGCATACTCTATGCCTTTTGCCCCTTTTACTGGAGGCAATCATCATATGCTATTGATTCAGTTTGGTTGCGCGTTGTTACTTGATGGGACAGAACATACATTCATATGGTTGTTTAAGGTCTGGCTTGCAGCCATGGGTGGTCATGCGCCAACTGCAATTATCACTGACTAGGATAGAGCGATGACTACAACCATTGCAAAAGTGTTCCCTGATACTCGTCATCGTTACTATCTTTGGCATATTATGCATAAATTTCAAGAGAAGCTGTCCTTTACTAAAATTGAGACACTGGTAACTGACTTGAAAAACATTATTTCTTACTCGTATAAGATTGCTGATTTTGAAAGAAGATGGTGTACAATAATAGAGAAGAATGAGTTGTCTGCAAATCCTTGGTTGACAGAAATGTATAATATGTGGGAGAAATGGGTTCCTTGTTATCTCAATGACCTTTTTTTTACTGGTATGCTGATGGAGTTTGTACATGGTAATGAATTGATGAATTCTCATTACGACCAATTCGTAAATTCGAGCACTATGCTGATGGAGTTTGTACATGGTAATGAGAGATCTTTGGCTTTGATTGCTAGGAATGAAAGAGATGCTGATTACCGCACTGAGCGTAGTTCACAAATTGTGGCTAAAGATGCTTTCCTCCTTATGCATGCTGCGAAGGTCTATACGATTAATGCATTCAATAAATTTAAGGAGCAATTAGAGAAGGCAAAGATGGAGTACAAAATTGATGGGGACGAGATTGTTAACAATGGAACCGGAAGCTACATGGTGAAATTCAGAGACCCGCAGAAGAAGTCCGTTTGGAAAGTGAGTTTCAATAGAGGAACCTTAGAGGGAGACTGTGAATGTAAGTATTTTCAATTTATGGGGTTACTTTGTGGTCACATGTTAAAGATTTTTCAGTGTTACGAAATCGAAGAGATTCCAAGGCATTTTTTTTAAAGCGGTGGATGCAAAAGGAAAACACGTATAGAACGGAGTTTCATACTGGATTAGTGGCCGGCCATGAAAACCATGAACTTTTGATAGTGGCTCATTGTATCAAGGTTATTTCTTAAGTGGCTTACGATGCGGGGAATAGTGTTGAGGCTTATTCATATTTTATAGAAAAGATGGATGAAATGGCTAAGCATGTCTCAACGTTGAATATAGCTTCGAACGAAGGAGATGAAGATAATGAAGATGATCTAGTTGAAGAGCCTTTCATTGATACCTCACAGGTTATGATTGTGATATTAATGTTTAATTTGATATAGGTTTAGTGTTTAATGTTATTTGATTTATTATAATGTTTAATTTGATATAATTTTTTTTTTTGATTTTGACTTCCAAATCTTTATTTCAGATATTGATTTTGAATCCCAACATTTCTCAAACAAAAGGGAGGAAGAAGAAAACGGAGAGATGGAAATCCCCCAAAGATATAGCCCTTAAACAATCCAGGAAGAATGTGTAGAAACTGTGGAAAGATTGCTAACCATGACTCAGGAAATTGTCTAGAGAAAAATAAGACGTAATTTGTGAAATGTAAGTATTTTTGGCTGCTAGGTTGCTTGGTTTGTTGGTTAATACGCAATCTATGATATGTTAGAGGGGTGCACATGCTTTGTGCATTTTGGTATTTTTCTGACCCTCTACTTGATATATGAAAATGATTATGCTGTGGTTGTGATCTTTCAATGCTTCTGAAGAATTTATTCTTTGCCATTTTGTGTAAACTGATCCTTCGATCCTTTGATGTTTGCAGTAGCTTTGGATTGAATCTTGCGGTGTTTTTACTTGTTGAGAAGACTTCGTCATTTACGATGAATGTAGCTGGTGTTGTGAAGAATTGGTTATTGGTGCAAGCTGAGTTCTATCATAGTTAAGGGTGTGTCTGTCAAAGTTTTCAGTTCTGTCGGAGTTAAGGGTGTGTAATAGCAAATCCAATTTTGAATTTTGTATTGATCTATTTGGCTTTAGTTCTGTCAGAGTTAAGGCAAGGGATAGGGTATGTTCAGTTTTAGTTATGTGAGTTAAGGGTTTGTAATAGCAATACCATTGGTTATTTCGAATTTTGGTTAAGGGTTTGTAATAGCAAATCCAGTTTCAAATTTTGGTTATTTTGAAAACAATACCATTGGTTATTTTTCTGTCAGAATAAGATGGTGAGGATTTGGGTCATAACTACTACCCGCATTGAGCATCCATAATAAGAATTCCCTCCACATATATCTCCAAAGTAAGATAGCTGAACGTAGCTAGTATTAATGCAAGTGAACATACCCTGTCAGAGTTTGTAACATACTTCCTGTTAGAGTTTTGGGCTGGGTTAGTATTAACGCTGCTAGTATTATTTTTAGTCAGAGTTTGTAACATACTTCCTGTCAGCTAGTAATTTTTTTGTTCAAAGTAAGCATTTTGGAGTCTGGACTTGAATCAATTCATCGCTACACAGACCATTTGCAGAACTATGTTCTTATTTCTTGAATAATTCACTAAGAAAAATAAGAGAGCTACATAATTAGCTATTTCAGACAAATACTAGAAGTACATATACTTCCTTGGTTCCCAACTAAACCCCCTATTACTAATATTTATTTCATCCACCACCATCCAGCATTACAAGAACTCTTCTTAGTAAGATCAGAATATGGGACTAGCTGCAGCGATCTCCTCAGTTAGTTTGTTGTCCTTGCCAATTTTGTAGTCCAAATATACTGCAAAGTTCTTCTTAAACAAACCTCCTAGCTTCAGCAGGGTTTCATTATAGGCCTTCTTGTCTGACCACTGCATCCACAACACAGACGTATTAAAATAGTGCTGCAAGTCAAAATTAAAAGTATGAAATGAAAGAATAGTGAGAGCAAACTAAAAACTCTGACAGGCTAAGACTCGTAAGCTAAAACTCTGACAAGCTAAAAGTTGGCTATCTGAGAGGAAATCCAAAAGTATCTCATATTCATTGAATGCAGAGAGAAACCAAACAAATTACATGTTCATCCATTGATATTTAGTTTTGCAAATTCTAATAGGGTCATTTTTAGGGTAATAATGGGTTCCGCAGCCAAAGTGGTTGTCTTCTTTCTTTCCTCCATCTTTAGTGCATCATGAAGCCATTCAAATCCCCCACAACTTTTGCATTTCAAGTACTTTTTTCCAACATTTAATCCATACTTGGTAATCTTAATAGTCCTCCTTCCCCTATAGTCATTTCTCTTGCATTCGCAGTCTACCCAAGGGCAATCGGGCATCTAATGGCCTGCCTGACCACACTTAAAGCATTCGTTTGTTGATGTGCTTGATCCAATCCCAATTTTTTTTTCATAAACAACTTTATCCAACCATTGCAAAAAATTCGACATATAGCATGCTGACACTTCAAGTATTTCCTTCCTGGATTGCGAGTTGTTTGTGATATGCCCAACAATCGGATACCATCATATGTAGCTTCTTTACATGGAGAGTATAGAAATTGGCACTCAGTAGTTGAGTATCCAACTTCATCACAAATCTGACATTCAACCTATGAACAAAACATGTACTAACATTAAATTTTGAAACTCATGAAGATATGGCCTATTACATATGTAGAAACAAACTAAATGATTGAATGCTTTCCTATTTTAGGATGAGTAACCTTCAATCTTCTCATTTATTGAATTGAATACGAAAATATAAGAAAACAGATATCATGCAAAAAGCTTATAAACTCCAATACAGAGTAAACTAAAAACTCTGACAGGCTAAGAGCTCTGAGTGATAACCTGTAAAAACTAAACTAGATTACTCTAACTTCATTCTTACGGTATCAAAAATTTTATTTCCTACTCTCACATATATTCATGCAATATATAGAGTACGGAATCGTTCCACTCTTAATCTAGCAAGACATAAATGAATTCAATTAATCAAACACAAGGAACAATGGTGAGAGTAATGAGATGTGAAATTTCTATTCTAAATAACAACTATTCTAACAAGCAATCATCCTCACATGGCTTCCTTAACCTCCTCTAATGGAGGTTTCAGCCTAATATTATTATACTATCATTCCCAACACAAGAACAATAATAACAAGTCATAATTTAATAACTAATTTAAACTTTATAAATCTAATTTTAACAATAGTCTAAGAATCAAAATGAAGACAACCTAATTTATGAATTTAAAACAACTAAAACTAAATAAGAATTTAATCAATAACTAAATTGAAATGAAAACTAATACTTTATTATAAAACTAATAGTGATTCTAAATAATAATCTACTTTGTTCTAACACTAATTAATTGAAGGTAAACACTAGATCTAAAACAAGCTATTCTAACTAATTAATGGAGTCTAACCTAATTTTCTAATCTAGATCTAGGTATCCTTAAGAGTTAAGTCTTCTCCATACAAATGGAGGAGACCAGATCCACTTTTTCGTGCATGGGCTGAGAAGCCATGTTTTGAGCCGGAAAATCGAGCCCAAAACCCAATTTCTTCAATCCACAGAGGTCTTTTCAGCTAGATTTGACTTCCATGGACTTTTCGCCTACTTCTGCTCTTCTGATTGGGTCAATGCTTGGACCGTTGGAAATCTCTTTCCGAGCCGGTTGCTTTGACATAAGGTAGGCTTAATTCCGAGGTCTGAGTCCAAAGATACGGGCTTCGGAAGTTCTGCTGACTTTTGTGCGCTGTTTCTGCCCGCGTTGACTTTGACTTTTCAGCTTTGGTCGGACTTTAAAAGGGATTTTTCTCCTTGAATCTTGGCCTTTAATCACAGAACTTCTTAGCAACCAACCCTTCCTTCTTTATCTCTCAAAAGGGGCGTATTTCTACACATATTCGACTCCGAAGCCTGAAATACACAAAAGCATGATAATAGTACTAACTCTTAATTATTAATCATATAATTGGTCTAAAGCAATATTGTTAAAGGGGTTAAAACTACAGTTTTGGGCTCTTATCAAACCACCCCCAAACAGCATTTTGCTTGTCCTCAAGCGAATATGAAAAATTAGAATAAGTGACCAAAAATGGAGTTCTAACTAATCTCGTTTTGCCGAGTGCGATTGCATTGACCATATGCAACAAGGCCTTCAACCACTAGGAATTCCCTAGTGGACGAGTTATAGCCTCGTGAGAGTTTTCCAGTGAAAGTACTCACAAACTTCATCTATACTACAACGACTAAGAAATAAAACTATTGTTTCCTTATTTATGTCTTAATGATCTATACATTTCACTAGTATTTAAACAAGAATGATCATTCTAAAACTTAAACTAATACATGCATAACAATCAAATCATCATAAGAAAAACAACTATACAATGAACTATGATATGAAATGCAATGGCAGGTCCGTTTCTGAAACTTTTGGGTAGCGTACCTAAGTAGGTTCTCACAAGGAATGTGTCAAAACACATAACACTATGATTTTTCCACTCAAGTTTGCTAACTCCAGTGTGCAGTAGGCACACATTTCCTCACAATCTCAATGACAATCCAAGGAAGCCGAGGTCGATCAAACACATCTACCACTTACTATCACACCAGCCTATTCCTAATTGAGCTAGAGGTCTTTAGTAGGTGATACAGGCGTAGGTGTTGGTTAAAGAAGGAAGGAAATGGATATTCAAAAAGACAAGTCTGAGAAAGTAGGGTCTTCATATTATGTAACTAGAGAAAACCTTGTTCTTTTGCTTCTACACTTTGTTTCCATCCTTAGCCTTTTTATTTTGGCTTTTTGACTCTTTTTATTCTATTTTTGGAGTTTTTATTTTATTTTATTTTTCTTTTCTTTGGATGAAAACTTATTTTCTTTTTTTCTGAAGCAACTAACTAATTTTTGTTTACATTTCTCTTCTCTTTTCTTCACTCATCCCATTTCTCAGACTCATCCAGATAGGTAGGCTGATTTTATTTTTTCTTTTGTTTTATTGGGTAAATGATTTGTGGTTTGTGAAAAGGCTAATGAAAAGCTCAGTGTGGTGATTAGCGGATAATAAATTTCATATAGGTGTGAATTTCTAGCTATATCAATCCAAAGAGGGCCTAAATTCTCGCTTAGGATATGGTGTGGTGATCAAGCAAGTGGATGTGTGATTTCTCTACTCGGAATTTACTTCTCCCTTGTGTCATCACTCAGATATTTCACTCTTATGAGGCTTTTAATTAGGCTAGATGCTCATAGGATATGTATTAACTACTCTAACTTAGGTCTCAGAAAAATACTGCCAAGTTCAATAAAAAATGCTCATGCAAGATGTTCATGAAAAGATGCAATGACTATTACCTACGTATTAATCTATGTTTCAAAAATTAAATCCTAATTCAAGTACTACGTTAGATTTCTAGACTAATATCATCATGGAGAAGGGAACAATACCATTATCACTAAGTGCCTAGTATAAACAATATTTATGATTTTTTAATTTTTTTTTATATAAAGAAAAGTGTGAAATTTACATCCTAAAAGTGCCTAATTTTTGCAAATGTTTCTATCCCACCCCCAAACAATTGAATGCTTTATCCTCAAAGTGTAAAGAGATAAGGAAATAATTTACCATAGAAACGTGGCAAAATTTAAGCGACTGTAATGTAAATATTGTAAAAATGATATGATAACATGAATCACAATTAAAATTACATTATGAACTAACACAAACTCTACTGGAGTAAACATGACAAGCAAAGGGTGGCAAAAAGATTTGAAATGAAATACCAAAATACGCCACCCCCAAACAAAATTAGAAAACTCTTTTTAAGTTTGAAAATTTTTGTTTGGCCTATACTCTAGAAAGTTGGTATTGTACAAAAACTTGGGTCTTTTAAAGTCAGATTCCCTAGACTTAATGTGATATATATGTATTAACATGCAGTTTCCTATATATCAATAATCTAAATAATTGTGGATCTTTCCATAAATAGTTAACATGGAAAGCACCATCAACCAAAATTAAGCACCAAGATTTCATATGGCATGGCTTAGTAGAATGGGAGTGAATTTTGATGGATCTAGAACCTAATCGAGCATAAAGTTTCTTTTTTTTTTCTTTGAACGAAAAGGTGTCCAAGTGAATGATCGTGAGAAAATGAATGGTTGTGGAAGATATGTAGGGTATGGATAAGTTTTAGATTGAAGGAACAGAAAAAATGAGTGCGTGGTTTTAGCATAAAATTTATTGGTGGCATGGGTTGGTATTAGCACACATCTGAAAATGAAGGTATCAGGTGGCTCTTTAGGTAGTTCTTGAGAGGGTGGATCATCACAGGCTCTTAGAAACTCATCGAATTCCTCATCTAGGTTATTCGCATCCATATAATTATGGTATTCATCTCCATCTCAGAGGAATTCATCTATCTCGTCTATAGTGAGGTTTACTCCATCTCTTGTAGTGTCGGAAGGCAGGGTGGAAAATTCTTTCGCTAGTTCAGTTATGTTCAAGGAGTCAAAATTATGATCTTTGTCTTCTTCCATAAGAGGGGTATCTACTAGTGTGGGGACAAGATTGTTGGAAGCAGTAATGTGATATACAAAACTTTGAATAGACATAACTTCACCTTCTATAGGAAAACCTAGTTGGCTCTGCTTTTGTCTAAACATGTTAACTTCAACAGAAAGATTTCCAAAAGAAAGAGTCATTGAGCCATCCCGAAAATTGATTTGGGCATTGGCGGTTGCCAAGAAAGGATGCCCTAAGATGATGGGAATGGAATCATGAGCAACTTCTATGTCAAGAATAACAAAGTCGACTGGATAGTAAAAATCCTGCACTTTAACGAGAATGTTTTCAACTACACCCTTGGGATACGTAATAGAACGATCGGTTAACTGCAAAGTCATTTTGGTTGGTTGAAGTTTTGTTAGACCCAGTTGTTTATATAAATAAAAAGGGAGTTAGTTAACACTCGCTCCTAGGTCTAATAAAGCAGTTGTTATGAAGGTATCATCTAAGGTGCATTGTACAGTAGGACGACTAGGGTACTTGTACTTAACAATTCCATTATGTTCAGATAAAGAGGGATATTATTCAGTTAAGAAAGCTTCATTGGGTATGTTAGTTTTCCTCTTCTTAGTGCACAACTCTTTTAGAAACTTAGCGTGTCTAGGAAGACTTTTTATAGCATCTAGAAAAGGTAGGTTTATAGTCAGATTTTTAAACACTTCTCTAATCTCATCAAAATTTTCGTCCTTTTTAGACATAACTAGTCTCTGGGGATATGGTGGTTTATCTCTATATTTAGCAATATTATTAGTCTTTGCTTTATCTCTATCCGTTTTCCATCTAGGTGTCCATATTGGAACCTCTACAAGTGTAGGGTCTTCAATTTCTATTATTGGGTCTTGTAAGGTTTTCCCTTTCAGTTGTGGTTTAACTGGTACTTTTACAGTTGTAGGGTCTTCAGTTTCTATTACAGTATTTGGTATGGTTTCATTTTCAGCTTCTGTTTGCGGGTGGTCTTTAGGCATAGTTACTTTGTTATCAACTACTCTCCTTGAACGAAGGGTAGTAGGATGCCAGAGAGTCCCCTTTGGTTTATATTACCATTACAAATTGAATCTTGTTTATTTCAAAGCGGTGTTTGTTGACTTAGGATTAAATCGCTTTGCTTGACACGAAAACGCTTTGTTTGGTTATTATTTTGGTTAGGAGACATGTCAATAACCTTTTTGGCACAAAGACTACATCATTTGCATTGTTTGTTTCATCATATTAGAGTTTTAATCATGCTGATCTTTCATCAAGTTGGAGTTTTGTTGCATAATTTGATTTTGTTTTTCCAACAAGGTCACTACTAATTTGTTTGTAGATGGTTGAATTGGAATTAAGGCTTGTTAAGCGTTCATGTCTTGATGTTGATAGTTTTGGGTCATGGGCACTAAACCTCTATTCTGGTCACCAAAGTTTCCTTGTCCTTGAGGTTGAGTTAACTGGTGAAAGTTTGATGGTTGTGCATAGACAAGAGGACAATAGAAGTCGGAATGCTCAAGACTAAAACAGACATTACAACGAGTAGATTTAATGTTCATGATAGGAGTGAGTTGTTGTTTAATAGAGATGGCATCTACCTTTTTAGTGAGGGCATCGATAAGAGTTTTAAGCTTGGAATCAGGTTTAAACTCAAAAGAAGGAGTGGAGTGGGAAGATTCGTTACCTCCCCAATTGTTGTTCCTCTTAGATTGATCCTCTAAGAATTTATAAGCCTATGAGGCTCCTTTGCTAAAAAAACTACCCCCAGTCATGATATCTAGAACCTCCTTATGACGATGTAAAAACCCCTTGCAGAAGGCACGAACAAGCGTGTCCTTCGCAAGATTATGATGCGGGCATTCAATGAGAAGATCAGTGAAACGATTCCAGGCCTCTGAAAAGGATTCATGAGGATTCTGGTGGAAGAAATGAATCTTTTGGAGCATTTCATCTGTCTTCAGTGGTGGGTAAAACTGTTCCATGAACAATTGAACAAGATTAGCCCATGAAACCACAGAGTTTGGCATTTGGGCAGTTAACCAAGACGCTGCCTTATCGGGCTAGGTGAATGGAAACACCCTAAGTTTAACTTGATCTGGACTTATGCTAGGATGGTGGAATGTAGTGAGAAGTTGGTCTATCCTATGCATATGCTGGTAAGGCTTCTCGTGGTCTAAAACATGAAAAACTGGTAACAAGTTAAATATATTAGGGGGAATTCGAAAATCCCCCACTAGGTCTGCAAGAACGATGCACGACTTAGGGCCATTGTTTAGGGCTTTATAAAAATCAGAGAGAGAGAGTCTCTTGTTCTTTAGCCATTGATGCAGGTGTAGTGTGTGAAGTTCTAGATAGGCGTGTGGTATTTATGTCTAAGAAAACCAAGCTTAATTATACTAGAATTAAAACTCCTTTGACAGAACAGGCGAGGAGTGGAAGAAGGAGTACCTGAATGCCTCCTTGCTACACGTTTGAATAGCGTCTTGTATATGCGATCTCAGTGTTTGTATGATGTTAGAAACACTGAATAACTTGAAGAAATGAAAATTTGGACTGACCTGTGAAAAGCGGGCTGCTCCAGAAGAGGGCGTGGGTCGCGCTCCTGTCTAACTCAAGTTCCAGGTGGTTGAGCGCGGGGCGCGCTTGGAAATAGGCTACCTAGGGCGCGGGTCGCGCTCATGCTTGAAACATTGTCCAGGCAGTTGAGCGCAGGGCGCGCTCGTGCTTGATACAATGTCCAGGCGGTTGAGCGCGGGGCGCGTTTGGAAATAGGCTATCTAGGGCGCGGGTCGCGCTCGTGCTTGACACAATGTCCAGGCTGTTAAGTGCGGGCCGCGCTTGGAAATAGGCTATCTAGGGAATGGGGTGCGCTCCAAAAAATTTGAAATTTTTACAGTAGTTTGCTAAGATGTCTATCAAGTAGTTTGTAAAATTTCAGATCAATCGGAGCTATGAAAGTCCTTCTACTGCCCTTCAAATTTTGTGAAATAGTTTTCGGACACAATATAAACAACCGAATGGTTAACAAATCAAAATAGAGCCAAAAATCGCCAAAATTTTACTGGAGACTCCTGACAGAACCAATGTATTTCTGTAAAAACTTTAGAGCAATTGGAGTTCTACAAACCCTTCTTATAGGCTGGTGTTCCAAAAATTAAGTGTTTGCAAAACTGCAGAAACACACTGAGAACAATCCACTAGTTAGGTAGTCAAAACAAATAAAAAACTTGTTAAATTTTTACAAAAAACTCTTGACTTAGGATAGATACTCTTGTAAAAAGTTTAGAATTTTTGGAACTGCCTAAGTAACCTTACTTGTCTGTTTTTCAAGAACTTACGGTTTGAAAACTGAAATGCAGCACTGTAAAGATCGTATTAGTTCACTAAGTAAAACAACTAGAAAAAATCTGATAAAATTACAGTAAATCAAGAACACCTTAAGTATTACTCTTGTAAATTTTCAGAATTTTTCGAAATTTAAAAATACCTTTACTGCAGTATTTTCCTCTGTGAATCTGCATCCCCTATGCCTAAAATAGTGAACAGTTCGAAAATTCAAGAAATAAGAATGAAAAATTAAAAGGGTGGGTGGGTAGAGAATGGGGGATTGACTCTTGAATTCAAACAATTGAATTCTTGGCTTGAACGAGATTAAGATGGCAGCGACACCATTTGATAACCCGTAAAAACTCAACTAGATTACTCTAACCTTTTTCTTACGGTTTATCAATATTTTATTTCCTACTCTCACATATATATTCATGCAATATATAGAGTACGGAATCGTTCCACTCTTAATCTAGCAAGACATAAATGAATTCAATTAATCAAACACAAAGAACAATGGTGAGAGTAATGAGATGTGAAATTTCTATTTTAAATAACAACTATTCTAACAAGCAATCATCCTCACATGGCTTCCTTAACCTCCTCTAATAGAGGTTTTAGCCTAATATCATTATACTATCATTCCCAACACAAGAACAATAATAACAAGTCATAATTTAATAACTAATTTAAACTTTATAAATCTAATTTTAACAATAGTCTAAGAATCAAAATGAAGACAACCTAATTTATGAATTTAAAACAACTAAAACTAAATAAGAATTTAATTAATAACTAAATTGAAATGAAAACTAATACTTTATTATAAAACTAATAGTGATTCTAAATAATAATTTACTTTGTTCTAACACTAATTAATTGAAGGTAAACACTAGATCTAAAACAAGCTATTCTAACTAATTAATGGAGTCTAACCTAATTTTCTAATCTAGATCTAGGTATCCTTAAGAGTTAAGTCTTCTCCATACAAATGGAGGAGACCAGATCCACTTTTTCGTGCATGGGCTGAGGAGCCATATTTTGGGCCGGAAAATCGAGCCCAAAACCCAATTTCTTTAGTCCATAGAGGCCTTTTCAGCTGGATTTGACTTCCACAGACTTTTCACCCACTTCTGCTCTTCTGGGTCAATGCTTGGACTGTTGGAAATCTCTTTCTGAGCCGGTCGTTTTGACATAAGGTAGGCTCAATTCCGAGGTCTGAGTCCAAAGATACGACCTTCGAAAGTTCTGCTGACTTTTGTGCGCTGTTTCTGCCCGCGTTAACTTTGACTTTTTAGCTTTGACCAGGCTTTAAAAATGCTTTTTCTTCTTGAATCTTGGCCTTTAATCATAGAACTTCTTAGCAACCAGCCCTTGCTCCTTTATCTCGCAAAAGGGGCGCATTTCTGCACATATTCGACTCCGAAGCTTGAAATACACAAAAGCACGATAACAGTACTAACTCTTACTTATTTGGTCTAAAGCAATATTGTTAAAGGGGTTAAAACTACAATTTTAGGCTCTTATCACTGAGCAAACTAAAAACTCTGACAAGTTAAGAACTTTGAGCAAAATAAAAACTCTGACAGGCTAAGAACTCTGAGCAAACTAAAAACTCTGACAGGCTAAGAACTCTAAGAAAACAGACATCATGCAAAAAGCTTATAAACTCCAATACATAATCAAAACCAACAAAAACAAGCAATGCATGAAACTAACAAAGAAACTAACAAACCCAACATCAAAAACTCCAAAAGATTTAAACAAACCTTCCTCACAACCAGGAGTACATTGACAAGGGATGAAAAGTTCACCATTAGGATAAACACTAAGCTTCCTTATAGGATCACCATAACGTTGACTAGTACAACCACAAGTAACTTCCACACAATCTTCACATCTTTTAAACCCATCAACAAAAACTTAATTATAAAACTCAAACTTAATCAAAGTTATAAACTTAATCTAAATTACCTTCATTTTTGGAAAAAAAATTTTGTGATTAGCTTCGTCTTTCCTTCTTTTGCAATGGAGATCTTTTGCAGTCCACGTGGTCAAGCTACAATTGTGGAGATATTTGTTTGTAGTAAGTTGAAATTGAGAAATTGAGATGTTTGTTGTTTGAAAATGAACCCAATTCTTTACCCTTCGTGAGTTTGTTTCTGTGACTTTACGAAAATTTTGAAATTTCGTATTTTGTTTCGTATTTTGTGAGGTTAATTTCGAAATTTCATTTTTTAATCTTGATCAAGATTGTTTGGATCCAATGGCTGTTTTTGGCTGTCTCGGAAACTCATGTCTCCCTAGCCAAACCGATATATATGTGTATCGGGTACTCAAGATTCGTGTTTTGTATTATAATGTGTACAGGGTTTGTTGTTGTTTGCAAGAATTCTTTCATGTGCTTGATTAAACCATTGTGTTTTGTATTAAAAAGTGTAGGTTGTGTTAGCCTATCGTTTATGCATATTTCGTTATCGTTATAAAATGATGTTGTTTTGAATATTAGGCTATTAATTATGCTTACGTGTCTATTTTTCCCTTAATGGGTAAGAGACTCGTAAAAAACATTTGGATGTATAGTTATCTCCCACAAGCAATAGCTCTTTTTCAAAATTGTTTTATTTGTCCCAGTTAAATTGGGTTGCTGTAAAATAAGCCTTACTAAGGTTTTTCACTATTCAATATTTCCGAAGCATTTGCAAAGTTTCTTTCTTTGTTCATTTACTTATTTGATTGTATGGTATATGTTCGTTTGCATTTGGGCATAAAACTAAAATCCAGTCAATCTTTGATGCTTAGGAAGAACTGTGCCAATATAATGCCTAAATGTTGTTTTTCTCCTTTTCTTTTTCATGGTATAATATATAACTTATCAGTTTCTTTGTAATCACAGTGACAAGAAGCGTGGTTGTACATAAGCCAAACTCTTAAGGTATTTTCTTTCTCCAAATTCTAATTCTTATATATCCATGCCATTTGCTTCTTTACTTGCACTTCAAATTAGTCATTGTCTCAATCATAGTAGGAACGTAGCTCATACCTACATTTTCTTCGTCATTAAACTTCCTCTTTTAACGATTGAATAAATCTCTATACATATTTTTTTTTAAATAATAGACACGCGAGTTATATATAAGTTATTTGTACAATCATATCATTATGTTTGTCTGTTTTAATCTTTCTTATATGAACTAATTTTAACGAGGTGTGTGTAAGAGGAATAGTGTGCCCTCCATATACTAAACTGTAGTTGTGTGTTTATTATAAATTTCTAATTTAGATTTGGACTTCTTTGGGATACTTTGTTTTGTTTCTTTACGTCGAGCTCATATATTGGCCATGCATTTGATTCCATGCTAGTGCATGTCTTTCATTTTTTTTCTCGCTCTACCTTTTCATTGCAAATGGATGTGCTTTTTTCAGTAGACCTGTTTCATCAGTGTTTGACTAAACTTACGAGAAAACCAAATATTTTTAGTTTTCTCAAACTACGAGAATTGGTGGGTTAAGTAGTAAACAATAACGAAATATTGAAAGGGCTCGACATATATATTGTTGAGCTGATAAACATACTACCTTTTTATAAATAAGTTGTCGTATACTATAAGAAAACAGGTTTTTGCCCACGGTTCAAAACCGTGGAAAAAGCTTTTCCCACGGTTTTGGACTGTCGCAGAACCATGGGCTTTTTGTGCGTCAGAAATAGTTTACCCACAGTCATGACCGTGGGTAAAACCTACCAATAGCGACGGTCTTTGCATCAGCTATTGCCGTCGGTATGGCCACGGCAGAAACCATCGGAACATCCGTGGCAAAAGGTCACTTTTCCCTACGATGTTGGGCCATGGGAAAAGGGCAGTTTTTCCTATGGTTTTAGGCCGTGGGTTTTGATGTTTTTGCTACAGCTATAGACCGTGGCAAAGTTATTTAAAAAAAACAATAATAATTGATATTTCAATTCACATTTTCACCTGCAGTCAACAGAAACCTACCAATCACCTAGTAAAGTTTACATAACCATCCTACACCTCAAAATCACCATTTCCATTCAGCCTCATCATCTCGAAAGATATAAAAAGTAGCTTTACAAAGCAAAGAATTGAATTAACACATGTACTATATAAACACTTTTCTAAACAAGAAAACAAACAAGTGATATGAGATATTATATACACCAATCACTAAGAAATGCACGGTAAACTCATATAATTAGAGCGGTTTACTAGTCGATCACTTTACTAAATTAACAAATGTTTGGATGAAATGATTACCACTGATGTATCATCATAAGTCAGAGTAGTGAAGAATTCACGCAATTGCCAATATTTTGTGCAAAGTAGTCGGACGATTACAAGTGATCAGAAATAGAAACTAAAAGCTTTTTGTATGTAGTAGAACAGCTGAAGAAACTTGAAGTCTTCCACCCAAAGAAAAGCTCATTAAATTTCAAGCCCCTTACAATCATATCCATGAAGACAAAATCTCAGACAGGCGATATGACCTGTTCCATAGTTGCATTGGCATGCCCAAACATGTCAAGGCTTGAAGTCTCGACGTACACCGATGCATAACAAAGGACGACCAATTGATAGTATTAAAGCACTAGTTCTGAACATTTTAGTAGTTCCGTAGGATGCTCATTGAAATCACAAAGACAACGGTAAAATAGTTCGTAAATTGGATTTGAAACGACAAAGATATGGCCAAAACAAGATTTTGTCCTTATGACACTGAAATGATACCCACTCACCTCTATGATTTGTTTCGCATACGTATTTAGATCTTCCAACATAGTTGCAGTCCTAATATTGTTGTTGAAATAACCAAAGCAAAGCATAAATAATCTACCACAAACCACAAAAATAGTTCTACACAATTCTAAACGCATCATAAACTCTATTAGCGAGATTGTTTATTATACATGCATGGTTATAAAAATCAGCACTATGCATGAACTAAAGTCCAACAAAATCAAATGTAATATAACACAAAGAAAGCATGATTCAAGTACTTGCATAACCATTGGAGAGGAGAATCATAAAAACAAGACTTACGTTGTTTGAGAGCAGACCAAGCAGCCATGGCAGCATTCTTCTCAGCTTGTTTCATTGTCCTCGCTGGTTCACCAGTGAAATTTAATCCAGCAAGCTCCACAATAGAAGTGAATACATGTAGGTAGCCCGGATGCTTAGGGCACTTATCTAAACAAGAACAACTACCTACGCTAGTGTTTTCAACAGTCCATAGTCTACAACTCCCAATATGAACTATTATCTAGATGAGGTGCAAGTCTAGGCTTAGTTCTCAGGAGGTAAAACTTACTAGATGAGATGTCGCCTAGCTTGGTGCAATCAACTGAAAGTCAAGTACTTGCGGCCTTATGGGAACCCTCAAAGATGGACCTCCAGCTATCTTGCCATCTGGGCTTGTTTGTCATACTGATGTGACTGATCTTACGCGTGACAAAGGCACAAGCATCAAATTGGGATCTCCAAGCGAGCTTTTGGATTTGTAGACCATTCTATTCCTATCTTATTTGCATTCATCACCTTCAACTATAATCAGATAAATAATTGGCATGAGCAAGAAGTTAATAACTAGTTAACCTACACTACTATATAGCGTATTATGAAGGACAAAAAGCATACCTGAATTCACAAGCTAGATCGCTAGGAGACAAAAGGACAACTTGAGAAGGAAAGCTTAATTATTAGCACCCTTCATTTTATCATCCTACTGCATCCTGGTGTTATAGCTATGCTTCTTGTTGATGCATGCTTAAGTTACATTCTTACGTCATTGAGAATCCATGATTAAAACCTCACACCAAAGGTAATAACAAATCAGCAAGAAATGAGAATATTGCAGCAATATCATTCAACTTAACACCGAAATAATAAGCCTGCAAAGTTAGAATTTCTCAATTTGATAATATGATAGAGATTTTAGCGATATTGTAGTTAGCCATAAATTCCAATCCTTCAAACCAATATTTCAATAGTCCCAAATCTGCAACTACCAACATGAACTTCGCCTTAACTAAAACCCATTGATAAGGAAGCAAACATATTACGTTAGGTAGGATCAACAGAAAATCATGCATTATACTTATTCGACTTAAATCAATGATTCAATGGTTCCCGGTCCCAAAACAACAATAAAGAATTGGGGCCTGCATATTTACAACCAAAAAAACTTAAAAAAGAGATACCAAAAAATTTCTAGCAACATCTTGTTGAACAAACTTCTATTAAGAAACGCTATTAACAAAATAGTGGGCTTCACAAACGCTATTAACAAACTTGCTGTCAAAGTATATTGGCTTAGCCAGACTAATGGTAACTAGTAAGTAAGATACTAGCCGCTACAGTATCAGAAACAAACAAAAAAATGAAGAAGAAAGCACCTAGAATTAAGAAGCAAACCTGATGTCAGTGAAGGGACCAACGTCAAGTTCTTGTTCTTTCTTTCTCAATTGGAGCGACGTGAAAAATTCAGAGTCTAGATTAGACCAGAAGTCCCTCGCCGGGCCTCAAGAGAGTTAGGCAAAACTAAGCTCCCATGGGCACGAGGCAAAATGGGTAAGCTAGAACCTAGGTGCAATTTGACTGCATACTATTGAAATAACATTATTTCAGAAACTTAACAAGTTTCAGGTGGTTTACCCTCAAAGTGCTTTTCTTAATTCATATTTTGTAGTAAATAAAAAATTACCTCATTAAGTACCTGTGCTTCAGACAAAGTTTTTGATATGGAAAACACTGCCTTCTCAGTGTCTTGGAGTGTTGCAATGATAGTGAAAGAGGAAGCTCAAAATGCGAGTAGAGAATAATTAAAATGCTACATCCAAAGGACATCCCACAGTTCCAAAGGGGTTAGTTACTCAGAGTTAGAAAGAAGCAAGAATGAATATAGAACTGAAATAAGAAATAGTACGAGGCTACACATCATCGCATCCAGGGTTGTGTACCTAAATTAAGTGTGCAAGAATAAAACTATTAATTACATAACTACTGTACAAAGGTCCAAAACCTCTTCTAGAATCTTCACTTGTTTAAGAATCAATAAACAACCTAGGGGAGGCCACACACAACATAATAAATGGATTCAGTCATGTAATTAAAACCTAACTACAGGCACTACAATCCGACAACGACAAAAAATGGTGTTCATGTACATAAGACATGACATGATAAACACCATTAACTACATTGTCAAGCGCACATAACAATACTTACAGCTAAATGCCCAGACAAATGAAAATAAAAAGGAATTACTAGGCCCTCCACCAAATTTAAAGAGATTCCAAAGGCTAATGATATCTGCCAGTGCAAAATCTACGACAACATTCTTTAGTTCTTCATCCACAGCTTAATGCCTATTTAGCTTTTTGGTGGAAGATATTTTAAGAGACACGGCGAGTTTCCTATTTTCAATGTTCAAATGCCCCTCACGTAGAATTATAATATATATTCCAAATTAACTATTATTTGGACTACATCGTCGTAAAATATCATATAACTACATACTGTGGGCAAATTTAAAATAAAAAACACATCATATAAAATTATCAATAAAGTATCATCTTCATAAATGATTGTAATTAGCAAACCATAACAATAAAGTTCTGAAGGAAGAAAAATCGTGTTTTTATGAGAGACAAACCAGGTTACTTCGCAGCAAAATCGACCGAAAAAGATTATGCTTTTGTCACAAAAACAAAGAAAAATATTTTATTATTAGTACAAAAATCTCAGTGGGAAAATAGTCTAATTAACCTTCACAAATGGCTGTAATTATAAATTTCAAGACACTTAATCAAAGTTTTTACAACCCCATATCTTCAATTGCATAGAAACTAATCACAACACGACTAATTCTACCAATAAACACTAAAACATAAAAGAAATTTGAACTTTGGGTTTATTTAAAAATACCATAACTAAATTGGTGTCTGCCTCACTTCAATCTACCGAGAATCTCTGCAATTTGTTCACAAATTAGAAGAAGAGATGCGTCTTCAAATACCAACGACTTAATTATAACTCTGATTAGGTCACAAAGTTGGGATGAAATTTCATTTTGTTAGGTTGAAGAAGAATAGTTACGACCTAGGGTGTTTTGAGAAGGGACTAAATTCATTCGTTCTTCCAATTTAAAAAAATCAGTGCTTCCAATTATAAAATTCGGTACTTACCTTGTTGAGATGTGAAGGAGAAAGAGAGAAAAAAAGGTAAGTGGCGGCGGGGGAACTATTTGCGTTGAATTATTTTGTTTTTCTTATTTTAGAGCCCTAATCCCCATGGTCAAAATGAGTGCAACAACCGTGGTCAAGGTTAAAAAATCGTACCAGACAGTTTCGGCCGTGGCTGCACCCACGGTCCCAGGAAATAGTTAAACCGTGGCTAAAAATATTAAATCTATGAAACGAGCATAAACCTATTTGCTATGGTCAAAATTCGTAGGAATGTATGCAAGGGTTCATGACCGTGGCTAAAAATATTGGGCATCCGTGGGAAAAAGTCCATTTTCTTGTAGTATAATATCAATATACGTTCTTTGATCAACAATGTGTTGTGCAATTTGGGGACACGGTCGTGCATATCATTCTTTAGTTATGCATCATAGTTGCTTATAGTCTATGAGTGATCATTTAAAAGTAAGAGTCACATTGTAGATTGATTGATCAAATAATTTGTTTATTATCGTAGAGCTTCAATAAGTGTCTTTTTTATGGTTTCAAGAATTGAGTGGTAGTTTCGTAGTAGTTTTGCCGAGAAGCTAAGGTATTGTTTGGAAGGGCTATTTAATTTATTGACTTATATTCCATTTGATTGTCCTCCAATCAAAGCTATTTCTCTCCAATATTTTTAAGGTATTGTTTTGACAGAGTTATTCCTCATATAGGTTGGGATTTTATCAATGTAAAACAACAAGGCTCGATCATAGATGTTATTCGATCTTTGTGATTATGAGGAATGTGCTGTTAAGAGTATTTCATGCCAATTGAGAAGGATGCAACCAATATCATAGGGTTACCAAAAAAAAAAGCCAATATCATACGCATACAACTTAAGGGAAGCAATAACGTGAAGGAAATGGCTGAAGTTAATTGCAATAACAGGCTTTACTATAGAAAGTTGCACAAGACAAGTCAGTTATGTTCGGTGAATTTGCAAACCGTCGTAGCAAAGCTTCGGGTGAGGATGCTAGCAAGGTGTGTCATGGTTGTGCAAGTTCATTGCTTTTTTCAAATTGCAATAGTTCATTCATTATCGCTTGGTTGTCATTCTCTATGTTCAAATTTTAATGCAAGTTCTACCTGGTCTCATTAATTAATAGTTACTTATGGTGTAGTAACATGAAGATCGTAATACTTTTGTCATAATCCATATTTTCTTAATAACAAAGGTTTATTGAATTATTGTGAATAAACCCATTAATTACTGTCTTAAATCACTGCTTTGTCACTTTGTTATGTTTTCTCATTCATCTTTCGTTCTAATATATTAAACTCTTTTAGGGTGAAATTGTGTGTTTACACACACACACACACACACACACATAGGGGAGGGATACGCCCACTCCCAATCTCGCGCACTCCATTTTGAGATCTAAGGGCCCAAATTAAAACAAAACTAAATAACGAAATAAAAGAAAACAGAACAAAAAAACCCAAACCCTTCGTCTCTAGCAACCCCAGCAAAAACGAGATGAGTATAAAGTATATGATTGGTTGCCAATCTGTATCTAGGTTATGCCAATCTATATCAAAGTTCATCCTCTCTGTTTCCATTTTCCACAAAGGTCTTCTTTTTGCCCCTGAAGAAAAATGCACATACCCGAATGCTTAGTAGAGTAGAACATAACCATGCACAGAGGTTAGTTTTTTGTTTAGTTTGTATTTTCTTGACTCCATTTTGTCCATTAGTTATTGTTCTAGAGTTTTATCTAGTTCTTTATAATAATATCAGCACTGTCATTCCTAATTTGTTCTGATATTAAAGATAAAAGAGAAACAAGTCAACAACTCCTTGGTTGCGCTTGTATATTGCATATATTTCTATAGCAACTATTAAGTAGATATGCGATAAATCCTACTAAACAATGAATACATATGGCTCATGACTTAGTAATGATATTTGACATTGGATTACTAAGATGTCACTTCTTGTTGATTTTCACTTGGGTATTCTTAGGATGCACCTAGTGTTATATCTGTGTGAAATCAAGTTTAAGTCGTTTGGACATGGTGAATGGAAATTGTTTGTGTTGTATATGGTGCGGATGATAAATCTTCTCTTCAGATGCAAAAAGACATAATTCAAAATATGAGTGATAAGTTCTCAAGTCCATTAGAAGGGTTGGACGGTCATCGTTCACCAAATATCAGTCAGGAGAAAATGGGAACTATTTTGGACTCTGACTCGTCTAACACTCAAGTCCAGTGCTCACAAATGACTTAAGTAGTATATTCCCCACCACATAGCATTGAAACTTTCATCCAAAATAGTATGCTTTTCATCCAAACTTTCTCTGTTTGTTTAGAAGCAAATGATCTAATGTTTGACAAATTTTTTATAGCATTGTTTCCTTCGTATGACTTAAATCTTGAATTTTTCAAGTCAGCCGTTGGAGCGGAACTTACTAGTAGTAAAATGGCTCGAAGAACTGGAGGTGTCGATGAATTTGAATTCAAAATTGTCGGAGAAAATCATAATCAAGGTGTAAGTTTTCTTTGATTCCCTATTATAAGGTAGAAAGATACTTGTATAACATGGTTGAACAATATTAGTTTAAAGTAAGAGTTATTAAGACATTCGTTTGTTTAATTATTTACTCTCAATAAATTTTCCTTTCCTGGCAGTTGGTGTCTTGGTTTCTGGACTGGCTTTTGAAGAACAAGATTTCATAAGACCTTGGGAAGGACAAAAGGATAACTTGTATAACTTGATTCGAAGTCGGTTAGTGTCAGGGAAGGGGTATAAGTTTACCGCTAACAACTCTATTTAAAGGTTTCACGATATAGCCCTAAACTAGTTAAGTTAGAAAACATATAATGGATCTTTAGCTTAAATGGGAGAGCCCTTGGGAGTTGGAGTGCACCTTCACATATCCCAGGTTGTAGGGGGGATTTCCCGTCACTAAACAGATGACACGTGTATGGGTAATAACCTAAGACTATAGATGTCCAGAATGAGACGAGGACCATCAGATTAGTTCTGTGAATAAATGATCTCGTGCTTAGCACGAGTGTTTAGTGGACATGGGCCAGGCACATGATTGACTGCCTTCAAACATAACAATTACCCCAGTCGTTAGAAACTGATATAGACAGTTCCTGAACAGAAGGAAACTGAAGATGGCGATCTTTGATGATAAAGAAGGAATTGTGATGACATATCTTAGGAGTCACCTTTTAGATATAATCTTCCCATACATGATGGGACATTATGATCAACAAGGAAACTTATCTCTCATAAGATATGGTCTAGATTCAGACTTCCATAAGAAGAGGAATCCTAATAGGAAGGCAGAGTCCAAAGATGGAAGGGAACTCACAAGCGGTGAGGATAGCCCTAACCTTAGGACTCTCGTCGCGCTTCCTATATAAACCATAGGGATTTACTCTTAGGAATTACGCAAAATAAGGTTTGATTCTCCAATAGAACAAAGGAGATACGTAGGCAGCCGTCAGATGGTTCAACCTTGAACTCACCATCATCTCATCCCTTCTCTATTCAGCAAAGGATTCCAGATCATAAGGCACAAAGGAAGATCAGGGGATACTCGAAATTTCCCCTACATCTTTTAGCGCTATCTATGGGGACGAAAGCAGGTAAATATTTGTTTCAAATGATTAATTTATTCTAAAAACTCTTACTATTGTGATGGCAGGAGCAAAGAAAACAAAGAGTGGTGCTACCACGCGCAGCGTCGCCATCAGAGAAGAAGTGCACGAGATGCCTGAAGGGGGTGAGAATGTCGGTCGCTAAGATGCGAATGATCCCCCCCAAGGACCTATGAGCAGCACCGATAGACCAGTTGTTCCCAGAGTAGGTTCCATGAATAACGCTAAGGAGGAACGTCAAAATGGTGAAAATGGTGTACTTACCAACCCAGAGTTTGTTTAGGTGAGTCAGGCGGTGCAGGCTCTAGAACAACAAAGGAGCAACCTTGAGTGAGAATTACAGCTGCTAAGGCACTTATATCAGCCTGACATAGGGAAGGAGCCACTCATCGATCTCGATGATGACGACCCTCCGGAAGGTGGTCGTGCTAAGAATCTAAGGTGTGGGGACCCAGTTCAGCGCGAGCTATCTGAGTCAGAATACAACAAATTAGATGAGGACTTAGGAATAGCCTCAGAGCCGGAGTCCACTGACCAGGATCGTGAGGTTGACCCTTGACACAGAAAAAGAACTCAGAACAGGAAACTTTCTACCAAAGAAAGTGCATGGGAAACTGAGAAGAATGACTTGATCCGTCAGATGTATCGGATGGCAGGCAAGGGGAGAAAAATGTAAGACTCCCTTGTTCAATCCGCCAAAAGGGGGGCAGGCAGATCTCTTTTTGCGTCATGGGTGATAAGGAAACCATATCCCCATGGGTACATGATAAGAGCCCAAAACTATAGTTTTAACCCCTTAATAATATTACATTTAGACCAATTATGTGTATAATAAATAAGAGTTAGTACTGCTTATGTGCTTTTTGTGTATTTTAGGTCTTGTAGTCAAATATGTGAAAAACATGTCACTTTTGCAAGAGAAAAGAGCAAAGGTTGGTTGCTAAGAAGTTCTATGACTAAAGGCCAAGATTCAAGGAGAAAAAACCTTTTTAAAGTTCGGTCAAAGCTGAAAAGTCAAAGTCAATGTGGGCAGAAATAGAGCATAAAAGCCAATAGAGCTTCCGCAGGTTGTATCTTTGGACTCAGACCTCATAATTGGGCCTACTATATGTCAAATCGACCGGCTCAGAAAGAGCTTTCTAATGGTCTAGGCCTTGATCCCCAATCAGAGAAGCAGAAGTAGACAAAAAGATTGTTGCAGTAATTTTCAGCAGAGAATCCCTTTAATGGACATATGTAATTAGGTTTTGGGCTTGATTTCATGGCCCAAAACATAGCTCCAAATCCCATGTACAAAATTGTAAACCTAGCCCTCTCCTATATAAAGAGGACTAATTCATAACTCAAGATATACTTATTTAGATACTTAGTTTTAGTTTTAGAATAATTCTCTCCCTTCCAAAGACCTAGGAACTTAGTTATTAATTCATAGACTTAGTTAATTATTCAAGTACTTAGTTTTTAATATAGTTTTCAATTCTTAGACTCTCTTCCACTAGATTAATAAAGCCAAGTTATTGTTCTTCATTATGTCTTCTTCTTATTTCTCTATTAATGATAGTTTAATGAATTCTAGCTAAACTTCCATTAGAGGCGTTTGATGAAGTTTTGATGAAGACTTGATGTGTTAGTTAAAATTATTTCTTATTCAAGAGTTTCACTCTATTAGGTTAGTTTATTCACCATGAGAATGGGCTAAACTTCCTCACATGCTAATTATTAGTTGGTAGAGATTGCCATGAATAATTAGGGATCAAATACTTAATATTTATTGGTTAGGATTGCAATAATATATACTAGCATATTAGGAATCAATCAAGGTGGAATAAAATCCCCCTAATCCCTTCTCCATATTCACATCTTAGTATTTAATTGTCATAGTATAAGTTAGAACATCTTAATTAGTTAAATCACCATATTAGTATAATTTCAATCCATTACTCTTACTAATTTTGTTAGAATCGATTAAACTAGTGAAACTTATGTCTAAGAAACTAAGAGTGGAACAAATTCTTTACTCCACATATTACATGACAAACGAGAGTAGAATTTTGATCGTCTAGCATACATCCTTTTAGTTTTACTTATTCCTAGTGTAATTAGTTAAGAGTAGGTAAAACTATTGTTTTTCTAATTTATCAAATGGCGCCACTGCCGTCTTAGTTTTGTTTAGATTAATTTCCTTTCGTATTTTCGATCCTACCAAAACCCCATTAAACCCACCCACCCATGTTTGGGTCTAACTGTGTTTGTTTGGTTCAGAATATAATTTTTTTTTTGAAATTCTACCTTGAGCGCGCCTGCGCCCTAGGTACTCTATTTTGAGAGCGCACTCGCCCTCAAGTTAATGGAATTTGTGTCAATCAAGAGCTCTCCCGCGCCTTTATAAGCCTGTTTCCAAGTGCGCTTGCGCCCCTTCTGATGAAAGCCCGATTTTTCACAGGTTAGTTTCAACCTCCATTTCGTTCAAGTTATTCAGTGTTTCCACCTTCTTAAATACACTGAGATTGCGTATACAAGACGCTATTCAAACGCGTAGCAAGGAGGCATTCAGGTACTCCTTCTTCCACTCCTCGCCTCTTCTGTCAGAAGAGTTTTTAATTCTAGCATATCAAAGTTGTTTTGACTGTTGCTCGTGTTTCTTTAATATTGGACTTATCCTTGCATGAGATTAAGGTCTGGTAAGAGTAAACCATCTTCTATTCTTTATCGTAAACGTTAATGCACACGCCTATCTAGAATATCACACACTACACCTGCATTAATGGCTGAAGCAACAAAGACTCCTCTCTCTGACTTTTCCAAATCCCTTAACGATAGCCCTAAGTCTTGCATCGTTCTTGCAGACCCAGTGGGAGATTTTCGAATTCCCTCGAATATATTTAATTTGTTACCGGTTTTTTATGGGTTAGACCACGAGAAACCTTATCAGCATATGCATAGGATTGAACAAGTTCTTACCACATTTCATCATCCCACCATTGGTTCGGAACAAATTAAATTTAGGGTGTTTCCTTTCACCTTAGCCGATAAGGCAACATCTTGGTTAACTGCCCAATCGCCTAATTCTGTGGACTCATGGGCCAACCTCATTCAATTGTTCATGGAACAGTTTTACCCACCACTGAAGACAGATGAAATGCTTCAAAAGATTCATTTCTTCCACCAGAATCCTTTTCAGAGGCCTGGAATTGTTTCACTAATCTTCTCATCGAGTGTCCATATCATAACCTTGCGAAAGACACGCTTGTTTGTGCCTTTTTCAAAGGGCTTTTACATCACCATAAAGAGGTTCTTGATATAATGACTGGGGGTAGTTTCCTTAGTAAAGGTGCCTCAGAGGCTTATAAGTTTTAGAAGATCAATCTAAATGTCAAAATAACTTGGGGGGGTGGGTAATGACATCCCCTGGTCCAGTAATTCTTCTTCCACAGTTAAGGTTGCAAGTATGTTTGAGGTTAAATCTGATCCCGAGCTTAGAACTCTAATCGAATCTCTCACTAAAAAGGTAGAAGCCATTTCTATTCAACATAAGCCTACTCCTGTCATGAACGTCAACACTCTTCCATGTAATTTATGTTACAGCCTTGAGCATTTCGACTCCTATTGTCCTCTCCTCTGTAAACAACCACCCACACAGCTGGATAATGTTTGTTCAGTAAATAGCGAACCTAACCCCCCTTGGAGACAACACTCCAACTCTAGTTGGCGAAATAATCACCAAGTTACACCTCTGGGGTTTACTAATCAAAATGTTAGGCCAGCGACCAATTATAACCAAGCTCCACCAAGACAAGGACAAGGACAAGGTAATTCTAATAATTCTAATAATAATTATAATCTTAATAGAGGTATCGTTCTGGTTAATAATAACTATCACAACCTATCTGTTAATAATCAACATGAGATAGTTCCAGTCACACCACCTGTGGCCATTACACCTTCACAACGGATCGCTTCGAAGCCTACATGCAGGCTAACCAACAGATTTTACAATCCATTAATCATTCCATACAACAGTTAACCCAAGAGAAAAACCAACCGAAAGGTGTGTTTCTAGGTCAAGACATACCTAATCCTAAAATGCCAAACACAGTCTTTGAAGTAATCGGTAATACTAGTAATGAAAATATAAACGTAGGTGAGTTAAATGCCATCACCACTCTCCGTTCTGGCCGTGTGGTTGATAACGCCGTTACTATGCCTGTTGTTACCCCACTAGTAGTCATTACACCTGATAATTGACTAGATACCGAAGTAGTAACTGAAGATCCTACTCCTGTAGATGTACCAGTTAAACCTCAACCCAAGAGGAAAGTGGCCAAGGTTAAAACTCCTATTGATCTATATGCTAAATATAGAGAAAACCCACCGTTTTCTCAGAGACTAGCCATGTTACACAAGGATACAAACTTTAATGAGATTAGAGAAGTTTTTAAAAATTTAACAATAAACCTACCTTTTCTTAATGCTATTAAAAAGTTACCACAACATGCTAAGTTTCTAAAAGAGTTGTGCACTACTAGGCGGAAAACAAATATACCAAAAGACGCTGTCACACCCCGAATTTTGACAGAATTCGAAAAAACATTATTTGTTCCCGACTCTTCGATCTCCGAGGTGTGACGCACTCTCCACTTCCAAAAATCCATAAACAGTTTAAATGTGCGGATAATTAAAAACCAATAAAAATTTTAACTAAAACAAAAGTCCTCTTCATTACAAAAATTCACAAATAAGATTAGGTTACAAATCTCTTTTCAATAACTCTTTAATTAAATTTACAAATGAAAATACAAAAACATTGTCTAGACTGAAAATCTATATCACCTCAAGGGAAAACAAAACATATCCTGAGATGCAACGCTAACGCAAACCACAAGCAGCAACCAATCTTCTTCAACACTAAACCTGTCAAGACTTATCAACTATGTTCATTTAATGAACACACCCGATAAGCAAACATGCAAATCGGGTCAGCATTATAAAAATGCTGGTGTGAGTAGCTCTAAAATACAACACATAATTATACATATATATACACAATCCATACGGCAGTTAGTTCCTCCATCGAGGCGCCTTAATTTTCAATGACTAATACAACATCCTTAAGTACAATAATTAAGGCAGGTAGTTCCTCCACTGAGGCGCCTTAACTTTCCACTAACTACACCACAAACTATACGTATCATAAATAAGGCATGTAGTTCCTCCATCGAGGCGCCTTAGGTTCTAACTAAACAAATAACCAACCAAACATATTATATCCGTACCGCATTTCATGCTCAATAACAGAGTGGGTCATCTCTGCCCAAGTAATTAGTTTGACCCACCTTTATGCCAAACCATATACAATCATCTGTCTAAAGATATATCATTAACCAACATATTACCATAATTATATTAATTAAGGCTTTCTTTGTGTGTCCCTAAAATCACGTCGTATCTATGTCTTACCTAGTTTCCCTGGCTACCACAATCGCTTCCCAACGCCGAACATGTACATCCACATGCCTCTCTTTACATAATGAACCACTCCGTGCGTAACTACCCTGAGCGGGATGCCGCACACCAGGTAACCCTCACACGAAAGCCATTATGTAAGTACTGCCACTATTCGGCTACGCCAGAAGGGCCATTCAGATTCACTGAAACGCCAGAAGGGCAAATCACATTACTTACGCCCAAAGGCCATTCAGATTCACTGAAATGCCAGAAGGGCCAATCACATTACTTATGCCCGAAGGCCATTCAAATTCACTGAAACGCCAGAAGGGCCAATCACATTACTTACGCCCGAAGGCCATTCAGATTCATTGAAACGCCAGAAGGGCCAAATCACATGAGTTGTGGTAGCTAGGTTATAGGATTTTCGTTACGTAGTTTATTCAAGTGTCATCCATTTATGACTCATAATAATTCCACTATATCACGTGCAGGTCAAATACATTATTGCACTAAGCCAAATATATGTAGAATAATTATTTCAATACATCTCATAACAGCTTTCATTCTTTCACGTGCCAATATATTATTGCACTAAGCCACAATCCCATGGGAAAATATCCACACATATTATACTACCTCATAGTAGCATCTCACATATATAATAATGGAGCGTTTATATCCATTTATTTCTCCAAAAATTGCATTTATATATATATATATATATCCCAACATATTATATAGTGTCACAATATCAACGTCAAATCTTAATTAGATAATGACAACCAAATTTATACAAGCTTCCACAATATTTTAGCATTTGATTTGTCCATACAATTTACAACATAAAACGTAGCACAATTAAACAGTCCACAGTCCACAATCAAATCCCAATACTAAAGTCCATAAATCTAAGTCCAGTATATAATTTAATTATCGTAAAAACGTATATATCTAAGTCCTATAAAAAATCCCCGCTTGTTATGCGCCAATATATTATAGGTTTTACACACTACCCACGTCAAATCTTAATTAGATAAAGACAACCAAAATTATACAATTTCCGACAATATTTTATTACTACATTTGTCCATATTCTTAAACATGTGAAAAAACTGGACAAAGTCAACATTCCACAGTCAAAGGTCAAAGTCAACGGTCAACAGTCAAAGTCAAAGTCAACACATCATGGTCAAAGTCAACACATCATGGTTGAAGTCAAACTGTCATTGTCAAAGTCAAACTGTTGTTTCTATGTTCAACAGGTTCATGGTCATAGCCATGGTTCATGGCTAAGGTCAAAGTTCATGGCATGGCAAAGGTAATGGTTCGGACCCAACTGGCCAAGCCCAAACCTTAAAACCCGGCCCCAAAAGTCTAAACCAACTTATTATTCAACCTGACCCAATTGGGGTCATAAGGACCAACCCACATAAAATTAGAAACCGGCCCAAAGAAAACTAATTAGTTTTGGCCCAAACAACTTAAACTAAACCGGCCCAAAAACTTTGAACTGAAACCGGCCCAAAACTTTAAACCAAACTGTCCCAAACAAAACAAATAGAACTGGCCCAAAACAACTAATGTGGTCCGGCCCAACCAATAAACCAAAACTAAAAAACTGAAACCGGCCCAAACCAAATAGATTCAGGCCCAAGCCCAACTAAGAGGAACAGATCGTCCTCTTCCTTCTTCCTCACAGCAGCTCTCTCCTCCACCACTTCCAGCTCGCGACCGGCCACCACTCCTCACCTATATCGCCCCCTCATCCCAGCGGTTTGACTCATATAGAAAAACCCAATCTTCCCATACTAACAAATCACGATTCCCCTCACTTCCAAAACTTGACCCCCGACCGCCATTACCGCTGTTCAAAGCTTTAACAACCCTCATTCCATCGTCCAAACCCATACCCCACCCTCATCTACCAATAACAACTAAGCTTAAATGAAACTTAACCACGACAATAGGAGTTCAACCCACATCAATTAAGGTAGACGATGCCAAAAAAAATTGTTTCTCACCTTCGACAGCCTCCACAAAATTCAAACCCGACCTCACCCATCATCTACCAATAACAATCAATAACATATCCAATAAACACACCACATATTAAACACCATACAAGTTTAAACCGTATACAGAGACAATCTCTCTGTCTTGCGCCGCCATTGACGTCTGTCGAAGCTTCGACAGCCCGACATCAACCAACGACCCCAAACAAGATTTAATATATAAACAGTGTTCAATAAACTACAAACAGTTCCAACCCGTATACCGAACAACTGCTTATTTTGGCTCGCCACCATTAACGCTCTTTCGAGCTTCAGCAGTTCAACAAAAATCTAGTCCGAATCCTCCTAGTTCGAATCATAGTTTTAGTAGTGGTGAGAGATAAACTCTACTCGGCTTAACAGCTCCACGAATCCTCCTAGTCCGAATTGTCGAGCTCCACCCTCCAGCAAACGAGTTTTCTAGCTCTGCCTCCATTTTTATTATGTTTTATTCTCCCAAAAACCCTATTCTCTAGAACAATGTGATTATATACTTGGGTTTGAAACCCAAGCCCAACACAGTCTCGGGCCCAGAAACCAGGCCCACATATCCCAAATCCAATCCAGCCGATTTTTAAATAATAATTTAATTAATTAATAAATAAAAAAATATGTATTTTAAATACGGGCGTTACAGATGCCTTTTTAACTGAATAGTTTCCAACTCTATCTGAACATAATGGAATCGTTAAGTACAAGGACCCTGGTCGTCTTACTGTACAATGCACCTTGGGGGATACCCACACGACGACTGCATTATTAGACCTTGGGGTGAGTGTTAACTTACTCCCTTATTATCTATATAAACAAATAGGTCTACAAGAGATGTAACCAACTAAAATGACATTGCCATTAGCAAATCGTTCTATTAAGTATCCTAAGGGTGTGGTTAAAAACGTGCTGGTTAAAGTTCAAGATTTTTACTACCCAGTAGACTTCGTTATCCTAGACACAGAAGTCGCTAATGACTTTGTTCCTATCATTTTAGGGCATCCTTCCTTGGCAACTGCCAACGCACTTATAAACTGCCGCGATGGTTCGATGTCCATGTCTTTTGACCATCTTTCTGTTGAGGTCAATGTTTTCAAAATGATGAAACAGTTACCAGATATGACTATCGATGGAGAAGTTAGCATGATTGAGAGTTTAGCTCAAGATTATTTCAAAAACACATTTCTTGAGAATCAGATGCACCAATTCCTTTCCTTCAGAAGTTCCAACTTTGAATTTGACTCCCTAGAAGTAGATGAAATCGAGGAAGATTTCCTTCACCTCTTTTGCATCTCTTCTTTACCACCTCGCGAGTCTCCTCCTATTGATATCCATTCATCTTTTGATGCCATGACAGAAGAAGAATTTTTCACCGACTATCCCAGTGCTTATTTTAACCCACCTATTGAAGAATGTCTTGCATATCTAATAACTTTTGATGATCTAGACCTGAGAGCTCTAGCTGTGCACTATTCACCCACCTCACATCATCTTGTCACTCATTCACCTTCCTTCTATGTTGCCCGCCCTCCACCTTTTCAGAAGAACCTTGAGTTTGCACTTGACCCTCTTGTTTCTCCTGTGCTTCATGATTTTCTAAACTCTCATAGTAAGAAATTACTACCTAAAGAGCCACCTGATACTTTCATTTTCAGTTGTGTGATTATATAAACCCACTCCACCAATGAATTTTGTGATAAACCCACACTCTCATTTCTTCCATTCCTTACTTCTAAAATTCATCCATATCCACCATATCTTCCACAACCATCTATTTTCTCACAATCATTCACTTGGCCACCCTTTCGTTGGACAAAAATTGCATGCTAGGTTAGGTACTAGATCCATCATTGTTCACTCCCATTTCGCTACGCCACGTCATAGAATATCATGGTGCTTGATTTTGTTTGGGGTTAGCATGATAAGAGCCCAAAACTATAGTTTTAACCCCTTAATAATACTACTTTTAGACCAATTATGCGAGTAATAAATAAGATTTAATGCTAATTACGTGCTTTTATGTATTTCAGGCATGGAACTCAATTATGTGCAAAAATGTGCCACTTTGGCGATATAAAGGAGCAAAGAGTTGGTTGCTAAGAAGTTCTGTGATAAAGGCCAAGATTCAAGGAGACAAAGCCTTTATGAAGCTCGGTCAAAACCTGAAAAGTTAACACGGGCAGAAACAGTGCACAAGTCAGCAGAACTTCTGAAGACCATATCTTTGGACTCAGGCCTCAGATTTGGGCCTACCTTATGTCAAAACGACTGGCTCAGAAAGAGCTTTCTAATGGTCTAAGCCTTGAACCAATCAGAGGAGCAGAAGTGGACGAAAAGTCTGATAAAGTCAAAGCCAGCTTAAACGGGCTCGTGGACTGAAGAAATTGGGCTTTGGGCTCGATTTTCCGGCCCAAAATATGAGACCTCAACCCATGCACGAAATTGTGGATTTGGTCTCCTCCTTTACATAAAACAAGACTTAGCTTTTAAGAAGGATAGTTAGATAGTTTAGAATAGAAAGTAGCCATTAAAATAGCTTGTAGATCTAGTTTTTGAATTCAATTAGTTAAATTAATTAGTTTCATTCCTTGTTTTAGATTAATTCTTTGAATCATTGTTCTTCATTGATTAGATAAATAAAATATTTTATTCTTGTTCATTTCGATTTTGTCATTTAAATTTGTAGATCTAATTTCAATTCTTGTTGTTATTCAATTCTTAGTTATTAATTAGATTTGAAGTATTGTTTAATCAAAATTAGTAAAGTTCAAATCTTTATATTATGTCTAGTGTTAATTCAATGGGAAATGATAGCTTGATGAATCAAGGCTAAACCTCCATTAGAGGGGTTGAAGAAGCCTTGATGAAACTTGATCTTTGTTAACTTAGAAATCGTTGTGAGAGTTTATTCCACTCTAGAAGGTCGTTGATTCGCCATGAGAATGGGTGGACGACCTCACATGCTAGTTATTAATTGGTAGAGATGCCATTTATAATTAGGGATTAGAACTACCATTTTGATATGCGAAGCATTGCAATTTAGATCACGACGAGTCTTTGTTAGTTGATTAAGTCAAGTTAAGGTGGATTCAATTCCCTTTAATTCTTTATCTAGATTCAAACCCTTAGCATCCTGTCATTTCGCTTATTCGTATCTTGTTATTTGAATTCACATCGTAGTATAAACTCCATCATTACTATCATTAGACTTTGGATAGACTCGTCAATTGTAGAAAACTTGAATGCTAAAGGACTAGGAGTGGAACAAATATTCTATTCTAACTCTACGTCAATAGATTCGAGAGTAGAAAACAAATATCTTTGATAAGTAACAGTTCAGTTTATAGTTTTGCTTGCGTTTAGAGTTTCATAGCTTTATTTGTGAGTAAGACTATCTTTTTATACATATCATTGCATTTCGTGTTAATTATTTATGGAAGGAGCCCCAACTTTTTCGGTTGTTGATATATGGTAAACTGCTGGTTAATATCATATTTTAGATACAGTATCGAGTATCTCACTATAAAAGACTCATTTTATTCTTCGGTGTACTCCATTCCAATCTTATGTTTTGGTAGTGCACCATTAAGGTAACTGGGCCCTCCCTTTGGAGTGTGTGGCTGTAAGTACCGAATCCTAAGTCCACGTTTAATATAATTCACACTTTCCCCTCTTGCATGTTTTCTCGGTTTATGAGTCATGTTTCTCTATGGAGTGATTTATGTCTTTATTGTTTTAATGTTTTTCCTTTCTACTAAACCTTATTCATAAAAAAAAAAAAAAAAATATTAAACTGGACTTTACGTGTGATGTTATCAAAGTTTTCTACTATCGAATGCTATCGAAATAGAGTTGGAGTAGAGAATTCGTTCCACTCCTAGTTCTTTAGAATTTACGTTTCCTAAGATTATCTGTCCTACCAAAGTCAATGAGAGTATGATGGAAATTATTCTACGATATCAATTTAAATACTAAACAAGTTACGAATAACAAAATGATGGAAATACTAAGGTTTGAATATAGATAAAGAATTAGGGGGGATTGATTCCACCTTGAATCCAACTTAATAAACTAGCATAGATTGTTGTAATCCAATTCTTACATTCTTACGATAAGAATTGGTCGTTCTAATTCCTAATCATTCATGACAATCTCTACCAACTAATGACTAGCATGTGAAGAAGTTCAACCCATTCTTATGGCAAATTAACTACCTTCTAGAGTAGAATAGACTCTTACAACTATTTCTACACTACAAAATCAAGTTTTCATCAAGGCTTCATCAAACCCCTCTAATAGAGGTTTAGCTTTGATTCATCAAACTATCATTTCTATATGAATTTAAACAAGACATGATATAAAGATTCTAAATTTGCTTATTTCAATTCAAATGGAAATCTAATAATGCAAGATTTAATTGAAACTATAATGATTTAATAAAAATGAAACTAGATTATGAAGAACTAATTAACTTTATTGATCTAATGAATAGCAATAACAATAATTCAATAACTGAATTTAAAACAAGATAGTAAAACTAATTAATTAATGGAGTCTAAATCTAGATCTAAAACTATTCTCTAATGGCTACCTAAAAAAACTACTTACTTCAGAGTTAAGTTTTGTTTGCTGAAATGGAGGAGACCAGATCCACATTTTCGTGCATGGGCTGAAGAGCCATGTTTTGGGCCGGAAAATCAAGCCCAAAACCCAATTTCTTCAGTCCATAGAGGCCTTTTCAGCTAAATTTTGCTTCAATAGTATTTTTGTCCACTTATGCTCCTCTGATTAGTTCAAGGTTAGGACCATTGGAAAGCTCTTTCCGAGTCGGTCGTTTTGACATAAGGTAGGCCCAATTCCGAAGTCTGAGTCCAAAGATACAGTCTTCGGAAGTTCTACTGACTTTTGTGCACTGTTTCTGCCCGCGTTGACTTTGACTTTTCAGCTTTGACCGGGCTTTAAAAAGGCGTTTTCTCTTTGAATCTTGGGCTTTAATCACAGAACTTCTTAGCAACCAACCCTTGCTCCTTTATCTCGCAAAAGTGACACATTTCTGCACATAATTGACTCCAATGCCTGAAATACATAAAACACTTAATCAGCATTAACTCTTATTTATTACTCGCATAATTGGTCTAAAAGTATTATTGTTAAAGGGTTAAAACTACATTTTTGGGATCTTATCAAACCACCCCCAAATAGCATTTTGCTTATCCTCAAGCAAATATAAGAAATTAGAATAAGTGACCAAAAATGGAGTTCTAACTACTCTCGTTTCGCCGAGTGCGATTGCATTGACCATATGCAACAAGACCTTAAACCACTAGGAATTCCCTAGTAGACGAGTTATAGCCTCGAGAAAGTTTTCTAGTGAAGGTACTCACAAACTTCATCTATACTACAACAACTAAGAAATAAAACTATTGTTTCCTTATTTATGTCTTAGTTATCTATACCTCTCACTAGCAATGAATATAGAATAATCAAGTCGAAACCTAAGTTAATATATGCATAATAATCAATCATCTATGAATAAACATATATACAATGAGTACTACTATGAAATGCACTAGCAGGTTCGTTTTTGGAAACTCGGAATAACATCCTTAAGTAGGTCCTCACATAAATGTCAAGACAAAAATATTCTGATTTTTCCGCTCAAGTTTCGCTACTCCAGTGTGCAGTGGGCACATTTTACCTTACAATCTCAATGACACACAAGGAAGCCGGAGTCGATCAAACACATCTACCACTTACTATTACACTAACCTATTCTTAATTGAGCTAGAGGTCTTTATTAGGTGTTGTAGGGATTAGGAGATGGTTTAAGAAGGAAGGAAATGGATATTCAAACTGGACAAGTCTGAGATAATAGAGTCTTCATATGATGTAACTAGAGAAAATCTTGTTTTTTACTTTTGCTTCTACACTTTGTTTCCATCCTTAGCCATATTTTTCTTTTTCTTTGGCTTTTGACTCTTTTGATTCTATTTTTGGAGTTCTAACTATTTATTTTCTTTTATTTGTTTATTATTATTTTTTTATTTGGATGGAAACTTCCTTTTCTTATTTGAAGTGGCTAACAAATTCTTGATTTCAAAGGTCTTTCTCTTTTCTATTCTTCATCTCTATTTTCAGACTCATTCAAAGAATGGGTATGCTGATTTTTATTTTTATTTTGTTTTGAAAACGGTAAAGGAATTGTGGTTTATTAAAGGCTAAAGAAAGGCTCAGAGGGGCGACTAGCTAAAAATAATTTCATACGGTTTGAATTTCTTGCTATATCGATCCAAAAATGGCTTAAATTCTCGCTTAGGATATGGTATAGTGATCAAGCAAGTGGACGTGGGATTTCTCTATCCGGATTTTACTTCTCCCTTGTGTCATTTCTCAAATGTTTCACTCATATAAGGCTTTAGGCTATATTCTCACAAGATTTGTAGAATAAGTACTCTAGCCTAGATTTCAGAAACTTAATGCCAAACAATCATAGATACTTATGTAATATATTTATAGATAGATGCAAAAATTATTACCTACATATTAACCTAAGTTTCTAAAAACTATTCTAATGCAAAAGCTAACGTGAGACTTCTAGATTATTAAGAGCATAGAGAAAGAAAAATACCAATATTCCTAAGTGTATAACATAAACTTTTTATTTATATTTTTGAAATTTTTGAAATTTTACTAGAAAATAAGTGCATATTGTACATATCTATATCCTAACCAATGCCTTAATTACACATGTTTCTATGCCCCCCACCCCCCCCAACAAGAAGCATTCTTTGTCCTCAAAGTATTTAAATAAAAAGGGTAGAAAAATACTATGGAAACACGTGAAATTATGGAATATCTGCAAAACAAGGTTAAAACATACTAATATAGAAAAAGAAAAAACAGACACAACCCTATATGAGTTCCACCCATTATGGGGTTAATAAGAATCAAATTGCTTGGGACATATGCAGACATTAACTGAAACTAAAAACTTACCTTATCTCCCGCTTAATCGTTATCCTCCGCATCTTCCTCTCCAATGAGATGAGGTTCCTTCGCGTCCTGCCATGCCATGATAACTTGCCAAGCCCGCCACCGGGTGTCATCAACTTATGCTAACCTATCGAGTGTTACTATGTCTGATGGGGTGTAAGGGGCAACCAAATGAGGTTGCACTTGCCATTCCAGCCAAGTCATAACTCGTAATGAACGAACCACCCAATTGGTGGGTCTCATGACTTCAACCCTTTTCCAATCCATGAACTGGGTACAGAATACAGGTAAACAACCACGCATGATGCGGCAAACCAAAATAGGCATAAGAAGATACTTATGCCTCCTGCTTTGGGCTATCTTAAGACTAGCCACTAATACTCGGGGAATGTCATATCGGCGACGTCCCTCAGCTAAAGCAAGAAAAACGTCACCAGTGGTACTATTTGCAGAAGTAAACTACCACTCCCCTAAAATATTCATCATTATGAATAACATGGTGGTTCCTACATTCAGGGACATGCTACCAAGGGCTATGTTATAGTGCCCTTGGTCAATTATACGAAACACCCCTCCCCCATAATATTCATGGAAATATGTATATTCATAGAGGTATGCATTATCGGTCATTGATAAGAGCCCAAAACTGTAGTTTTAACCCCTTAACAATAATACTTTTAGACCAATTATGCAAGTAATAATTAAGAGTTAATGCTGATTACGTGCTTTTATGTATTTTAGGCATTAAAGTCAATTATGTGCAGAAATGTGTCACTTTGGCAAGATAAAGGAGCAAGGGTTGGTTGCTAAGAAGTTTTGTGATTAAAGGCCAAGATTCAAGAAGAAAAACCTTTGTAAAGCCCGGTCAAAGTTGAAAGTCAAAGTCAACGCGGGCAGAAGCAGCACACAAAAGTCAGTAGAACTTCCAAAGACCGTATCTTTGGGCTCAAACCTCGGAATTTGGCCTACCTTATGTCAAAACGACCAGCTTAGAAAGAGATTTCCAATGGTTCAAGCCTTGACCCAAACAGAGGAGCAAAAGTGGACGAAAAGTTTGTTGAAGAAAAATCTAGCTGAAAAGGCATCTGCAGACTGAAGAAATTGGGTTTTAGGCTCGATTTTCCGGCCCAAAATATAGCTCCTCAGCCCAAGCATGAAAATGTGGATCTGGTCTCCTCCATTTCAAGACAAAAGACTTAACTCTTAAGAAATCCTTAGTTTTTAGTAGAAAATAGCCATTAGAGAATAGTTTTAGATCTAGATTTAGTCTCCATTAATTAATTAGTTTTAATCTTACCTTGTTTTTAATTTAGTATTTGAATCAATTGTTATTTCTTCATTAGATTAATAAAGTTAGTTAGTTCTTCATAATATAATTTCATTTCATTCAATCATTGTAGTTTCAATTCATAGATTTAGCTATTTACCATTATTAGTTTCAATTAAATCTTGCATGAGTAGATTTCCATTTAGTTCAAATAAGCAAAGTTATAATCTTTATATCATGTCTTACTTAAATTTATATATTAATGATAGCATAATGATTCTAGGCTAAACCTCCATTAGAGGGGGTTGAAGAAGCCTTGATGAAGCTTGATTTTTCTTAAGCGTAGAATAGTCGTGATTTCCCATTCCATTCTAAAAAACGATTAGTTCACCATGAGAATGGATTTGATTGTTTCACATGCTAGATGTTAGTTGATAGAGATTATCATGAACAACTTGGGATTAGGAAGAACCAATTGTTATGCGAAAGCAGTTCAATTTGGATTACGACGATTCTTTGTTAGTGAATTAAGTCGAGTTAAGGTGGAATCAATCCTCCCTAATTCTTTATCTAGTATCAATTTAGTATTCCGTAGTCGTGTAAAATTATATCTTATTAGTATAAATTCCATCGTAGTATAAATTTCGTAAAACTCTCATTAACTTTGGATAGATTGATAATCTTAAGAAACGTGAATTCTAAAGAACTAGGAGTAGAATGAATCTTTTACTCCAACTCTATTTTGATAGAATCGAGAGTAGAAATCTTTGATAAACAATTAGAAACACAAGTTTAGTTTTAGTTTTACTTGCGTTTGAGTTTCATCGCTTATTCGTGAGTAAAACTATTCATTTTACGTTTATCAAATGGTGCCGCTTCCATCTTAGTTTCCCTTAGAATTGTTTCATTAGTATAATTAGTCTTTCCAAAGTCCCATTAAACCCACCCACTCTTGTTTGATTCTAACTGTGGTTGTCCGTTTCAAAACTGAAATTTTCCTCGCAGGATTACATGGAGCGCGACCGTGCCCTTGGTAGGCTAAATTTGAGCGCCACCCGCTCCCAAATAATTGGACATCAGTTAATACCAGTGTGAGCTTGCGCCTCACTGGAGCGCCACCCGTGCCCAAATCACTGTAACTCGAGTTTCACTTGAGTGCGACCCGCGCCCTCCCAAGACTTAACTAGAGCGCGTCCCGCGCCCTCTTCTGGAAACTCCCGATTTCCACAGGTTAGTTCAAACTTCCATTTCTTCAAGTTATTAAGTATTTCTAACTTGTTATAGACACTGAGCACACGTATACAAGACGTTATTCATAAGCGAAGCAAGGAGGCTTTCAGGTACTTCTTTCTTCCACACCTCGCATCACCTGTTAGAGGTTCATACTAACATATCAGGATTATTTTGAGTGTTGTCGTGTTTAGTTAAGATTGGTCTTAGCCTTGCATGAGATTAAGGTCAGGTCGAAGAAAAATGCCTAACGTAATCAACTGACAACGTCATCAAACACGCCTTTCTAGTATACCACTCACTACACCTCTAGCTAATATACCACACACAACACCTGAAATAAGGGCTGAAGAAAGAGAGTCTCCTCTCTCTGACTTTTACAAAGCCTTGAACGATAGCCCAAAATCTTGCATCGTTCTATCAGACCCAGTGGGGGATTTCAGAATCTGCCCAAATATATTTAATTTGTTACCCATTTTTCATGGGTTAGACCATGAAAAACCTTATCAGCACATACGTAGGATTGAACAAGTCCTTACAACATTCCACCATCCTGTAGAGGTACCATTTAAACCATAACCTAAGAAACAGAAAGCCAAGGTTAGACATCCAGTTGACCCATACGCTAAATATAGAGAGAAACCACCGTTTTCATAAAGATTAGCTATGTTAAACAAGGATACAAACTATGACGAGATTAGGGAAGTTTTCAAAAATCTAACGATAAACCTACCCTTTCTCGAAGCAATTAAAAATTTACCACACCACGCTAAGTTTCTTAAAGAGTTGTGCACTAATAGGCGTAAGACAAATATTCTTTAAGACGCCTTTCTAACTGAATAGTTTCCAACTTTATCAGAACATAATGGAATCGTTAAGTACAAGGACCCTAGTCGTCCTACTGTACAATGCACCTTAGGAGATTCCCACACGACGATCGCTTTATTAGACCTGGGGGCAAGTGTTAACTTACTCCCGTATTATTTATACAAACAAATAGGTCTACAAGAGATGCAACCTACTCAAATGACGTTGCAATTAGCGGATCGGTCTATTAAGTATCCTAAGGGTGTGGTTAAAAACGTGCTTGTTAAGGTTTAGAATTTCTACTATCCTGCTGATTTTGTTATCCTCGATACGAAAGTTGTTAACGACTCTGTTCCGATCATCTTAGGGCGTCCCTTTTTGGCAACTACCAACGCGCTTATAAATTGTCGCGATGGTTCGATGTCCTTATTTTTTGGACATATTTCTGTTGAGGTAAATATTTTTAAAATGATGAAACAGTTACCGGATTCGTCGGTAGATGGGGAGGTCAGCATGATCGAGAGCTTAGCTCAAGATTATTTTAACAACATGTTTCCCGAAAACCATATACATAAATTCCTTTCCTTTGGAAGTTCAGATTTTGTCAATGACTCCTACTTAGAGGAAGTCAACACCATCTTTGAGTCTACACCTATCATAGACCCTTCTGTTGCTCCATCTACTGAGTTTGAAGACTTGCTACCTAAGCAAGTATTCATTATTCAAGATGAGGACCCTCCAGAAGCATTTATCGACATTCCTTCCACCCCGGTGCTTAAACCTCTTCCTTTTGAGTTAAAATATATTCAACTTGATCCGGATGGTAGTCATCCGGTAATTATACCTTCTCTACTATCTAAAGAGGAAGAGACACGTTTGATCAGGGTGATTAGGGAACATTGTTCTGTGATTGGTTGGTCCCTAGCCGACATTAAGGGAATTGACCCTAATGTATGCACTCATCGTATCCATTTGGCGGATAATGCAAAGACTTCTCACGAACCTCAGCGTCGCTTGAACCCTGCCATGAAAGAGGTGGTCAGGGAAGAAGTCTTATGATTACTCAATGCGGGTATCATATACATAATCTCTGATAGCGAATGGGGAAGTCCCATTCATGTAGTTCCTAAGAAATCAGGGATTACCATGGTACGTATTGCCATGGGTGAATATATTGCAACGCATGGTCCTATGAAATGGCAAATCTGTAACAATTACAGACGTTTAAATCCCATGACACGAAAGGATCATTTTCCTTTACCTTTTATAGATCAGATGCTAGAATGTCTAGCTAGGCATCCTTTACGCCTATAAACGAATGCCTTTTGGCCTTTGTAATGCTCCTGGTACCTTCCAGCGGTGTATGCTTCATATATTTAGTGACATGATAGAGCATTTCATGGAAGTATTCATGGATTATTTTTCTATCTATGGAGACTCTTTCACTGATTGATTGTCTAACCTATCTAAGGTTTTGACACGGTGTGAAGAGAAGAGTCTGGTTTTGAATTGGGAAAAATGTCATTCCATGGTGAAAAAGGGAATCGTGCTAGGTCACATTGTATCTAGTGATGGCATCGAAGTAGATAAGGCCAAACTAGATAAGATAGCGACTATAACTATACCATGGACTGTCCGTGATATTAGAGCCTTTCTAGGCCATGCAGGTTTTTATAGGCGCTTTATCAAAAATTTTTCAAAAATAGCTAGGCCTTTAACTAATATGCTTTTAAGGATGTTATCTTTGATTTTAATTTTAACTGTAAACAGGCTTTTGAAACTTTAAAAGCTACCTTAACCTCTACACCCATTATACAGCCTCCCGATTGGTCTAAACCTTTCGAACTCATGTGTGATGTTAGTGATTATGCTGTTGATGCTGTCTTGGGTCAGAAACTAGATAATAAATCCACTATTATTTATTATGTTAGTAAAACTTTAAACGATGCTCAAAGGAATTATACAACTACTGAAAAGGAATTCTTAGCTGTCGTTTATTCCTTAGATAAGTTTCGTCCTTATTTGGTTAGTTCTAAGACTCTAGTTTACACGGACCATGCAGCCCTTAGGTACCTTCTCGCAAAGAAGGATGCTAAGCAAAGATTAATATTCTCCTGAAAGAGTTCACATTAGAAATAAAGTCAAAAAGAGGGGTCAAAAATGTAGTTGTTGACCAGTTATCTAGACTTACAAATGACGATGATAGTGATTCTGAGTCCATACTGGACTCTTTTCCTGATGAGCATCTGTATGCTATTTTTTCTGCACCATGGTATGCTGACATTGTGAATTATATAGCGTCTGATACTATTCCTGCTGATTGGTCAAGAAATGAACGTAAGAAGTTCTTTGCCAGTTGATAACCGTAATAATAATAGAATCCTAAATATTAATGTTAACAATACTAATACGTAATCCTACCGTTCTTACATTTAAATCAATTCTTCTTACTCTCAAAATATAATCATGCAATATAATGAGTAAGGATTCGTCCACTCTTAACTTTCTAGACTTAAATCGAATTCAACTAATCAAACCCAAAAGGAACAATGGTGAGAGTAATGATTTGATGTGAAATTTCTATACTACCATTCCCAACACAAGAACAATAATAACAATAAGACATAATTAAATTAAACTGAAATTAAAACTAATTTAGAACTAAGATTGTGAATAACTAATTATGAATTTAAGACAACTAAATCTAAATAAGAATTTAAGCAATAATCTAAATTGAAATGAAGAACTAATACTTTATTCTAAAAACTAAAATATGATTCTAAACTAACTAATTGAATGAATGTAAAAAAACTAGATCTAAATCTAAAAACTAATCTAGATCTATCTTTTTCTAACCCTAAACTCCATTAACATTAGCTTCCTAACCTAATTGCCATTAACAAAGAGTCAAGCTTTTGTTTTTATACTTTCAGATCCAAAAATCGTGCATGGGCTTGGAGCCATGTTTTGGGCCGGAAAATCGGGCCCAAAACCCAATTTCTTTAGTCCAAAATGGGCTCTTCAGCTACAGTTGGCTTCGACAGATGTTTCGTCCACTTCTGCTCCTTCGATTGGGCCAAGGCTTAGACCATTGGAAAGCTCTTTCCGAGCCGGTCGTTTTGACATAAGATACTCCCAATTCTGAGGCGTGAGTCCAAAGATACGACCTTTGGAAGTTCTGCTGACTTGTGCACTATTTCTGCCCATGTTGACTTTTAAGCTTTTGACTGGGCTTTACAAAGGCTTTGTCTCCTTGAATCATGGCATTTATTCACAGAACTCTTTAGCAACTGATCTTTGCTCCTTTATCTCGCTAAAGTGGCATATTTCTGCACATAATAGACTTTGAAACCTGAAATGCATAAAAACACGTAATCAGTATTAACTTTTAATTATTACTCACATAATTGGTCTAAAAGTACGATTGTTAAGGGGTTAAAACTACAGTTTTGGGCTCTTATCAAACCACCCCCAAACAGCATTTTGCTTGTCCTCAAGCAAAGATGAGAAATTAGAATAAGTGACCAAAAATGGAGTTCTATCTACTCTCGTTTATTTGAGTGCGATTGCATTGACCATATCGCAACAAGGCCTTAAACCACTAGGAATTCCCTAGTGGACGAGTTATAGCCCTCGTGAGAGTTTTCCAATGAAGGTACTCACAAACTTCATCTATACTACTGGCGACTAAGAAATAAAACTATTGTTTCCTTATTTATGCCTCAATTATCTATACATCTTACTAGCAATAAATACTGAGAATAATCATGCCGAAACCTAAGCTAATATATGTATAATAATCAATCATCTACTGAATAAACATATATATAATGAGTAATGCTATGAAATGCAAGATAACAGTCCGTTTGAAACTTTGGAATAAGCGTCCTTAAGTAGGTTCTCACATAAAAGTCAAGACAAAAATCACTCGATTTTTCCACTCAAGTTTTGCTACTCCGATTAATGCGGTGGGCATACTTTACCTTACAATCTTAATGACACACAAGGAAGCCGAAGTTGATCAAACACATCTGCCACTTACTATCCCACTAACCTATTCCTAATTGAGCTAGAGGTCTTTATTAGGTGTTGCGGGGATTATGAGATGGTTTAAGAAGGAAGGAAATGGATATTCAAAAAGGACAAGTCTGAGATAATAGAGTCTTCATATTATGTAACTAGAGAAAACCTTGTTATTTACTTTTGCTTCTACACTTTGTTTCCATCCTTAGCCATATTTTTTTTCTTTTTCTTTGGCTTTTGACTCCTTTTATTATTTTTTTTTTGAAGTTTTTATTTTATTTTTATTTTTATTTTTCTTTTCTTTGGATGTAAACTTCTTTTCTTTATTTTTTCAAGCAATTAACTAACTTTTTGTTTTACAGGTTTTTTCTCTTCTTCTTTCTTCCTTATTCTATTATCGGACTTATCTAAATTGGGTATGTTGAATTTTTTTATTTTGTTTTGTTTTGTAAAGGGTAAAGGATTTGTGGTTTATGAAAGGGCTAATGAAAGGCTCGATTAGGCTGACTAGCGGAAAATATACTTAGGTCGAATTTCTAGCTATATCGATCCAAAAAGGGCCTAAATTCTCTCTTAGGACATGGTATAGTGGTCAAGCAAGTGGGCGTGTGATTTCTTTATTCGAATATACTTCTCCCTTGTGTTATTTCTCAAATGTTTCACTCATATAAGGCTTTAGGCTATATTCTCACGAGGATTTGTAGAATAAGTACTCTAGCCTAGATTTGTAAACTTCTTGCCAAACAATCATAGATACTCATGTAATATATTTATAGATAGATGCAAATATTATTACCTACATATTAACCTAAGTTTCTAAAAACTATTCTAATGCAAAAGCTAATCATTGAGACTTCTAGATTATTAAAAGCATAGAAAGAAACAATACCAATATTCCTAAGTGTATAGCATAAACTTTTTTATTTTTATTTTATTTTTATTTTTTAAGACAAATAATCGTAATATACAACCTAATATGTGCTTAACATTTACATCGTGTTTCTATACCACCCCCAAACAATTTGGGAGAAGGGGGTTCATGAAACAATTCAATAGCACAATTAAATTATGTAACTAACTAATTTTTATAATTTTTAATATTTTATAAATAAAAGTGTGTAATTTACATCCAAAATGTGTCTAATTTTTGCAAATGTTTCTATCCCACCCCCAAACAATCGAACGCTTTGTCCTCAAAGTGTAAAGAGATAAGGAAAGAATTTACCATAGAAACGTGGCAAAAATTGGCAGTACCTGTAACAGAAATATTGTAAAGATGATATGATAATATGAAGCACAATTAAACTGGTACGTACTAACTAACACAAACTCTACTGAAGTAAACATGACAGGCTTGGGGTGGCAACATGATTTAAAATTAATACCAAAATACACCACCCCCAAACAAAATTGGAAAACTCTTTTTAAGTTTGAAAATTTTGTTTGGCCTACACTCCAGAAAGTTGGTATTGTACGAAAACTTGGGTCTTTTAAAGTCAGATTCCCTAGACTTACTAATATATATGTATTAAAATGCAGTTTACCATATATCAACAATTGAAAAAGTTGTGGGTCTTTCCACAAATAATTAACATGGAATGCACCATCAAAGCGAATTAAGCACCAAGATTTCCTATGGCGTAGCTTAGTGGAATGAGAGCAAAGCCTTATAGATCTAAAACCTAATCGAGCATCAGTTTCTTCTTTATCCTCCTACGAAGGGATGCCAAGTAAATGAGCATTGAGAAAATTGATGGTTGTGGAAGATCGTAGGATGTGGATAATTTTGAGAAGGAAAAAATGGAAAAATGAAAAAGTATTAGGTGGCTTGTCTTTGGGTGTTACTTCTTCACCGGTTGGTTTTAGATAGTTATGAAGCATAGGAGAAAGGCAAGGTCAAGTACAAACTCAATGGTTCTTTGAAAAGGTAGAGGGCGAGGAACATTCGTGATGGAAGGTGAATGAGTGACATGAGGATGTGAGGTGGGTGAATGGTGTTAAACTAGTGTTCTTAGGTCTATATCATCGAGGCCTTGAGATATGCAAGACATTCCTCAATAGGTGGGTAAGAAGAAAGAACTGGGATAGAGGGTGAAAAATTCTTCTTCCGTCATGGCGTCAAGAGATGAATGGATGTCAATAGGAGAGAACTTCATGGTGACAAAGAAGGATTGCAAAAGAGTCGAAGGAAATCCTCCTTGATGTTATCTACGTCTAGGGAGTAGAAATTGTGATCCTTGTCTTCTTCCATAAGAGGGGTATCTACTAGTGTGGGGACTAAAGTGTCACCGCACTAATGTGAGGTAAAAACTCTCAATGTACTTCACTCCCCTTCTACGGGCAAACCTAGTTGTCCCTGTTTTTGTCTAAATATGTTAACTTCTACGAAAGATTTCCAAAAGAAAGAGTCATTGAGCCATCCCGACAATTGATTTGGGCATTGGCGGTTGCCAAGAAAAAGGGCCCTAAGATGATGGGAATGGAATCATGAGCAACTTCGTGTCAAGAATAACAAAGTAAATTTGGATAGTAAAAATCCTGAACTTTAACGAGAATATTTTCAACTACACCCTTGGGATACTTAATAGAGCGATCGAATCGCTAACCGCAAAGTCATTTTGGTTGGTTAAAGTTTTGTTAGACCTAGTTGTTTATATAAATAAAAAGGGAGTAAGTTAACACTTCGCCCCCGGGTTTAATAAAGCAGAGTTGTTATGAAGGTATCACCTAAGGTGCATTATCTGATATGGGACGACGGGGTCCTTGTACTTAACAATTCCGTTATGTTGAGGATAAAAGGGATATTGTTAGGTTTAAGAATGCTTCGGTGGGGTATGTTGGTTTTCCTCTTCTTGGTGCACAACTCTTTTTAGAAACTTAGCGTGTTGGTGTAGACTTTTTATAGGTTCTAGAAAAGGTAGGTTTATAGTCAAATTTTTAAACACTTCCCTAATCTCATAAAAATTCTCGATCCCTTTTTAAACACAACTAGTCTTTGGGGATATGGTGCTTTATCGCTATTTTTAGTAGAAGGGATAAAAGTTTTATTAGTCTTTGCTTTATCTCTATCCGTTTTCCATCTAGGTGTCCATATTGGAACCTCTATGGGTGTAGGGTCTTCACTTTCTATTATTGGGTCTTGTAATGTTTTCCCTTTTGGTTGTGGTTTAACCGGTACTTCTAGGTTGTAGGGTATGAGTTTCTATTATAGTATTTGGTATGGTATCATTTTTAGTTTTTGGGTAATCTTTAGGCATAGTCACTTGGTTATCAACTACTGCATACGAGCGAAGGGTAGTGACTGCCAGTAAGTCCCCTTGGTTTATATTACCATTACAAAGATAAATCTTTGTTTATTTCAAAAGCGGTGTTTGTTGACTTAGGATTAGGCAATCGCTTGACTTGGAAACACGCCCGGTTTGGTTATTATTTTGGTTAGAAGACATGTCAATAAACTTTTGGCACAAAGACTACATCATTTGCATCGTTTGTTTCATCATATTAGAGTTTTGATCATACTGATCTTTCATCAAGTTGGAGTTTTGTTGCATAATTTGATTTTGTCTCTCCAACAAGGTCACTACTACTTTGTCTGTAGATGGTTGTATTGGAATTAAAGCTTGTTGAGCGTTCATGTCTTGATGTTGATAGTTTTGGGTTATGGGTACTAAACCTCTATTCTGGTCACCTAAGTTCCCTTGTCCTTGATGTTGAGTTAACTGGTTGAAGTGTGATGGTTGTGGTGGTTGTGGTGGTGTTTGTGCATAGACAAGAGGACAATAGAAGTCGGAATGCTCAAGACTACAATCGACATTACAACGAGTAGAGTTAATGTTCATGTCTGGAGTGGGTTGCTGTTGAACAGAGATGGCATCTACCTTTTTAGTGAGGGCATCGATAAGAGTTTTAAGCTCGGGATCATGTTTAACCTCAAGAGAAGAAGGAGAGGAGAGGGAGGAATCGTTACCTCCCCTAATTGTTGTTCTTCTTAGATTGATCTTCTAAGAATTTATAAGCCTCCAAGGCTCCTTTACTAAGAAAACTACCCCCATCATGATATCTAGAACCTCCTTATGGCGATGTAAAAGCCCTTTGAAGAAGGCCACGAACAAAGCGTGTCTTTCGAAGATTATGATCGCGGGCATTCAATGAGAAGATCGGTGAAAGATTCTAGGCCTCCGAAAAGGATTCATGAGGATTCTGGCGGAAGAAATGAATCTTTTGAAGCATTTCATCTGTCGTTAGTGGTGGGTAAAATTGTTCCATGAACAATTGAACAAGTTGAGCCCATGAGTCCACAGAGTTTGGCGTTTGGGCAGTTAACCAAGACGCCGCCTTATCGGCTAAGGTGAAAGGGAATACCCTCAGTTTAATTTGTTCCGCACCAACCGTAGGATGGTGGAATGTTGTTAGGACTTTTCAATTCTACACATGTGCTGATAAGGTTTTTCATGGTCTAAACCATGAAAAGCGGGTAACAAATTAAAAAATATTTGGGGATTCGAAATCCCCAACGGGTCTGCTAGAACGATGCAAGATTTGGGGCTATCATTTCGAGGCTTTGTAGAAGTCGAGAGAGAGGAGTCTCTCTTTCTTCGACCATTATATCGGTGGTGTGTGTGGAATAGTAGCTAGAGGTGTAATGGGTGGTATACTAGATAGGCGTGTTTGTCGACATTGCGTGTAATTATGTTAGTTGTTTTCTTGACCGGACCTTAATCTCATGCAAGACTAAATCGAACTTAACTAAACATGCAACACTCCAAACAATTCGATATACTAGTAGAAACCTCTAGCGGAGATCGCGAGGTGTGGAAGAAAGGAATACCTGATTGCGTCCTTGCTTTCGCTTATGAATAAGCGTCTTGTTTCTGGCGTGTTCAGTGTATATAACAAGTTAGAACAACGAAAAACTTGAAAAATCGAAGTTGAAACAAAATGTGGAAATCCGGCAAAAATCAGCTCGGCTGGTGCGCTTTCACTTGGGCGCAGAAGTCTTTCGGTCAAATTCGAATGTCAGTGTTTGAGCACGAGTCGCGCTTGGTTTAAGCGCGGTCGCGCTCAACTTCTAGTGTTTTGAGCGCAGGTGCTTGCTTAGAAGCTGGTCGCGCTCAGAATTTCAGATGTCCAGTGTTTGGCGCGGTGGCTTCGGTTTAAGCTGGTGGTCGCGCTTCAGCGTTTTCAAGTTTTAAGCCTTTTATCCTACTCCAAAAAATTTGAAAGTTTTATAGTAATTTGCTAAGACGTCTATCAAGTAGCCTGTAAAATATAAGATCAATCGGAGCTATGAAAGTCCCTCTACTGCTCTGCAAAGTTTGCAAAATAGTTTTCGGACACAATACAAACAACCGAATGGTTAACCCATCAAAACAAAGCCAAAAATTTCTAAATTTTTACTGGAGACTCCTGACAAATCCTACTTGTTCCTGTAAAAATTTAGAGCAATTGGAGTTCTAAAACCTCTCCTTATCGGCTGGTGTTCCAGATATTAAGTGTTTGCAATACTGCAGAAACACACTAGAAACACTCTACTATTTCGGAGGTCAAAACAAATCAAAAACTCGTAAAATTTTTACTACAAACTCCTGACTTAGGATAGATACTCCTGTAAAAATTATAGAATTTTTAGAACTCCCTAAGTAACCTTACTCGTCTGTTTTTCAAGAACATTTGGTGTGAAAACTGAAATACAGCACTGTAAAGATCGTATTTTTTTTCACAAAGTAAACCCACTTTGAAAAATCTGAAAATATTCCAATAAATCAACAACACATTAAATATTATGTCTGAAAATTTTCAGAATTTTCAAAAATTTAGAAATACCTTCACCGCAGTGTTTTTCTCTGTGAATCCGCAGCCCCTATGCCTAAAACAATGAACAGTTCCGAAAATCAAGAAATAAGAATGAAAAATTAAAAGGGTGGGTGGGTAGAGAATGGGGGATTGCCCCTTAGATTCAAGCAATTGAATTCTTGTCTAGAACGAGATTAAGATGGCAGCGGCGCCATTTGATAACCGTAATAATAATAGAATCCTAAATATTAATGTTAACAACACTAATACATAATCCTACCGTTCTTACATTTAAATCAATTCTTCTTACTTTCAAAATATAATCATGCAATATAATAAGTAAGGATTCGTCCACTCTTAAATCTCTAGACTTAAATTGAATTCAACTAATCAAACCCAAAAGGAACAATGGTGAGAGTAATGATTTGATGTGAAATTTCTATACTATCATTCCCAACACAAGAACAATAATAACAATAAGACATAATTAAATTAAACTGAAATTAAAACTAATTTAGAACTAAGATTGTGAATAACTAATTATGAATTTAAGACAACTAAATCTAAATAAGAATTTAAGCAATAATCTAAATTGAAATGAAGAACTAATACTTTATTCTAAAAACTAAAATATGATTCTAAACTAACTAATTGAATGAATGTAAAAAAACTAGATCTAGATCTAAAAACTAATCTAGATCTATCTTTTTCTAACCCTAAACTCCATTAACATTAGCTTCCTAACCTAACTGCCATTAACAAAGAGTCAAGCTTTTGTTTTTATACTTTCAGATCTAAAAATCGTGCATGGGCTTGGAGCCATGTTTTGGGCAGAAAAATCGGGCCCAAAACCCAATTTCTTTAGTCCAAAATGGGCTCTTCAGCTACAGTTGGCTTCGACAGATGTTTCGTCCACTTTTACTCCTTCGATTGGGCCAAGGCTTAGACCATTGGAAAGCTCTTTCCGAGCCGGTCGTTTTGACATAAGATACTCCCAATTCGGTGAGTCCAAAGATCGACGCCCGGAAGTTCTGCTGACTTGTGCACTATTTCTGTCCATGTTGACTTTTCAGCTTTTGACTGGGCTTTACAAAGGCTTTGTCTCCTTTAATCTTGGCATTTATTCACAGAACTCTTTAGCAACTGATATTTGCTCCTTTATCTCGTTAAAGTGGCACATTTCTGCACATAATAGACTTTGAAGCCTGAAATGCATAAAAACATGTAATCAGTATTAACTCTTAATTATTACTCACATAATTGGTTTAAAAGTACGATTGTTAAGAGGTTAAAACTACAGTTTTGGGCTCTTATCAAACCACCCCCAAACAGCATTTTGCTTGTCCTCAAGCAAAGATGAGAAATTAGAATAAGTGACCAAAAATGGAGTTCTATCTACTTTTTCGTTTTTTGAGTGCGATTGCATTGACCATATGCAACAAGGCCTTAAACCACTAGGAATTCCCTAGTGGACGAGTTATAGCCTCGTGAGAGTTTTCCAGTGAAGGTACTCACAAACTTCATCTATACTACAACGACTAAGAAATAAAACTATTGTTTCCTTATTTATGGGTCCTTTTCCGGTTTCTCATAGTTTTATATATATTCTAGTTGTCGTGGACTACGTGTCTAAATGGATAGATGCCATGGCTTACCGTAGCAATGACCATAAGATAGTTGTGTTTTTTGTTAAGGAATATATTTTCTGTCGATTTGGCATTCCTAAAGCTATCATTAGTGATGGTGGAACAAATTTTTACAACAGAGTTGTTGCATCTCTAGTGAAAAAGTATGGAGTTACACATAATGTAGCAACTCCGTATTATCCACAAACTAGCGGACAAGTAGAAGTTTCTAATAGGGAAATCAAAAAAATCTTAGAAACAACTGTAAATCCTGATAGGAAAGACTGGTTGAAGCGTCTATCTGACGCCTTATGGGCATATATGACTGCTTTCAAAACTCCTATAGGTATGTCTCCCTTTAGACTTGTATTTGGGAAACCTTGTCATTTGCCCGTTGAATTGGAGCACCGTGCTATGTGGGCTATAAAAAACCTTAACTTCAATTTTGATGTGGCAGGTGTCAAGCGCAAGTTGCAATTGAATGAGCTTGAAGAAATTCGTAGCGATTCTTATGATCTCGCGAAGGATTATAAAGCTAACATGAAATGTGTTCATGATAAGGAAATCTTGCGCAAAGAGTTTGTGGTAGGCCAAAAGGTCTTGCTTTACAACTCCCGTCTATATATTTTTCTAGGGAAATTGAAAACCCGTTGGTCTGGTCCTTTTCTGGTTACTGAAGTCTCCCCTTACGGGGCAATCACCTTGGTAAATCCCAAGGACAACAGTACCTTTCAAGTCAATGGCCAATGGTTAAAACATTTTCACGAGCTATTGTCCCCTGATGTGAAGGAAGTCCTTTTACAGAACCCTGTCTATGAGGACTGACCTTTGTTGGTTGGTGTACTTCCTTTCATTTCCATATATTGGTAAGTGCACCATTTAGGTAACCGGGCCCTCCTTATGGAGTGTGTGGCTGTAAGTACCGGATCTTAAGTCCACATTTTCCACTCTTGCATATTTTCTCGATTTTTGAGTAATGTTCCTCTATGGTGTGAATTATGCATTTATTGCTTTATTGTTTTTCTCTATTAAATCTTTTTCATAAAAAATAAAAATAAATTCTAAAATCATAAAAATAGTAATTTAGGAAGTCTCGGGAATCTGACTTTAAAAGACCCACATTTAAAACAAATTTTCTAAACTCATTGTCTAAAATTTGTTTGAGGGTAGGTGTTTATTTTTCGATCCTTGATTGTTCAACTTTCCATTTGTGTTGCTTAGGTCATTTAATTGTATTTCGATTCGGGTTAACATTATCTATGAATTTAGATTTCATTCGTTCGCATAACTTACATCACGCACGCACTTCGAAGTATTTTCTATCTTCTTATATGTCACCCACAGTTGGAATAGAGTTTTTTTTATGGATCATTGGATTGGAAATTCTCTCCTGATCATTTCCATAGCTCATTAGAAAAAAATCGGACTGGTAACGAGGCGACAATTTTAGTTTGAAGTTGCACAAAAAATCGATGAATTTCGAAATCGAATTGGGCTTGGGCCCAATCTCGCACGCACGTGCGTCTCCATCTTCCAAACTAAAACAGATCACAATTTTCTTTTTCATTCCGCCATTAACAAAGCTTCCAAACCTTAGAAACCAAAAATAAAAATAAAAAATAGAAAAACCTCAATACACCCACGCCAAATGGTTTAAAACAAATTCAAATCTTCTCCAAACCTCTCCCACCACCATCTCCAACAATTTCAACCACGAAAACATCCAAAATCCAAGAATTGAATCGCCACGCCACCACCACCGCCTCATCCCATTACTTTTAGTGAGTTTGTTTCAAAACTCGTCTCCCTACCTTATTCAAACCCACAAATCCTATCAAAACTCCAATGGCTCAAAGACGGAGAATTTTGCCGGAACAAACATTTACGCCCTTTAACTTTGGATCGTTTTACAGTGACGAGATGATTCGTAGGGATTGAACACATTTGTGGTATTCGACGAACGATTTTTATAATGAAGATTTGGTCCAATAATTTTATAGGACGAGGGAGTTGGTTGGGAATAAATTTTTTGTGAAGGTGAATAAAATAAGGAGAGAAGTGGATAGAAATTTGTTGGCTCGTATCTTCGGCATGGAGGAAGGACGCACTCTAGTAGCCACAGTGCAGGAATCCCAATTTACTGGGATTGAGGCCTTGATGAACGAGATAGTTTTGGAGGGTAAATACAATGTGAGTTTGCATTGTGTTCGCCAGTTGTCTCTGCGAACTAACCAGCTGACTGTAGCTCAGTGGATTAGGAGGAATGTCATTGGAAAAGAGAAAGTTAGTGACATCAGCCTGAATTGTCTTCACGTTCTATAGATACTCCAGACAAGGGAATATGGCTTCTGTATCCTCAAGTTTTTGATTACTATGATTAGAGGAGTCGGGAAGAGTATTGCACCTCTCCCTGTTTTGATAACGAAGATTATGATGACCTTGAGAGCGACTTCGAATTCTGATTGGATTTATCTGAAGAGGCACCAAAATCCTACTATTTATACGGAGTGTATCCAAAAGACGTGGAGGTTGCCTGAAGAGAGGGTAGTTGAAGAGGATGAGTTGGAGGTTGAGGAGGACACGACATGCTTTGATGCCGATGCCTTGGAGAGGTGTATGTCTGATACACAACGCATGTCGCTGATTCATCATGGCATGCGTTCTCTCAACACTATTTGTGGAGATCTCTGGACTTGGCAAGCTGCCATCCATCGTAATTATGAGACTCGCGCCCAGCGCGAGGATGAGCGTTGGGAGGATATGAAAGCCAAGCTGGAAGCTCAGCAAAAGTTCCGTGAAGATATGCGTGAACGCTTCCCACCCCAGGGGAGTTCTTCATTTGAGGAGGCATCTGTGAGGCACGAGCGTCGTCGCCGCAAGACGGATGGCTCTGGCCCATCAGGAGCTCCGGAGTCATCTCCTTCTCATGTGCCATCCACTACCAGCAGCGCATTGTTTAGGGATATTATGAGTTGATGTTGTTTTGTATTTGTTTTGATTTAGTTCGGATGTTAATTTTTGAATTCCGTAGTTAAATTTGAATTCGGTAGTTAATTGTATTTGAATTTGATTTGGTTCTTTTTAAATTGTGCTTTGATTTTATTGTAATCCCACCTTCCCGAATTGTTTGGGGGTGGTATTATTTATTCTAGCATGATTTTTATATGATCCTTAATTTTAGAATTTGTTTTGGAGTGATTGTTGAGAATATTGCCGATATTGGCATACCTATGATTAGATGTTGTGGTAGGATGAAATCTAAAAGAGTTTAGAAGTTACTATTCTAAAGTCAATCTAAAAAATATTAGGTTTGTGTTAGAATCAAGAATATGGATTGTTTCCGTTTTCGGTTTTGGATTTATTTATTTATTTATTTATTTTTTGGTTCTGGCAATTGCCTTAAAACTTTTTGGCAACTTCCCGATTCGTTTTGGAAACTCAAAACCTATATAAACTTTGTTCATTCTCCACACAAAATTCACATCTCTCACTTCCATCTTTCACCTTTCACTCCCAAGTTTTCCCTTTTTTTTCCTTCTCACTTCAAATCACTCGCTTTCCGCCTACGCCTCGCCAATGAGCCACCCGCCAAAAACTCTTGTCGAGTCCATTTGCTCCTAAAAGCGCGACTGCGCCCTACCTTGAACCAATTCGGCGGCGACCAGCCCAAAACACTATAAGTCCGATTGCTCTGGCCGCAACCCAGCTCCCATAAAAGGCTTAGGTTGAGCACCTCGCTACGGACCTCGTGAGACACGAAAAATTCCAATTTTTCGTGGGTTATTCCAGGACCGTTGCAGATATAGTAGAAAGTAGTTTTGTGATGACATCCCCTTGTATCATACTGGAACAGTCTTTTGAAGACTTGTTCCAAAGTGACGCTTATGGTGCTTGGTTTCGTGAGGTGATCATACACGTAGGCTGGGAACCGCTAATGGTAAGAGTTGATGAACTTTATTCTCCTGTACTTACATCTTATTTTTATTATAATTGTAAGTTCTTCGATAGACCAGATGGAGAACAAGTGTTCTCCATCACCATTGGGGATGAACCGATGGAAATTTCCAAGTTCTTGCTAGCCTTTGTTCTTGGACTTGCTATGCCCGCTGAAATACAAGACTCATGGGCCTATTTGGTAGATAATATGTACATGTATAACTATGAGGATTTGCATGAGCATTACGAGGCAGGAATTTTTAGGATATAGGACCAAATTATATTCCGCTAGTCACCCCTCTGAGCCTTTCTTTAGCCTTTCATAAACCACAATTCCTTTAACCTTTTACAAAATAAAATAAAAATAAAAATCAGCATACCCATTTTTTGAATGAGTCTGAGAATAGAGATGAAGAATAGAAAAGAGAAAGACCTTTGAAATCAAGATTTGTTAGTCGCTTCAGATAAGAAAAGAAAGTTTCCATCCAAAGAAAAAAAATATAAATAAATAAAAGAAAATAAAGAGTTAGAACTCCAAAAATAGAATCAAAGGAGTCAAAAGCCAAAGAAAAAAGAAAAAAAAAAAATATGGCTAAGGATGGAAACAAAGTGTAGAAGCAAAATTAAAGAATAAGGTTTTCTCTAGTTACATAATATGAAGACTCTATTATCTCAGACTTGTCCTTTTTGAATATCTATTTCCTTCCTTCTTAAACCATCTCCTAATCCCCGCAACACCTAATAAAGACCTTTAGCTCAATTAGGAATAGGTTAGTGTGATAGTAAGTGGCAGATGTGTTTGATTGACTCCGGACTTCCTTGTGTGTCATTGAGATTGTAAGGTAGAGTGTGCCCACTGCACATTGGAGTAGCGAAACTTAAAGCGGAAAAATCAGAGTATTTTTGTCTTGACATTTATGTGAGGACCTACTTAAGGACGCTATTCCGAGTTTTCAGAAACGGACCTGCTAGTGCATTTCATAGTATTACCCATTGTATATATGTTTATTCGTAGATGATTGATTATTATGTATATATTAGCCTAGGTTTCGACTTGATTATTCTTTATTCATTGCTAGTGAGATATATAGATGATTGGGAGCATAAATAAGGAAACAATAGTTTTATTTTTTAGTCGTTGTAGTATAGATGAAGTTTGTGAGTACCTTCACTGGAAAACTCTCACGAGGCTATAAGTCGTCCCCTAGGGAATTCCTAGTGGTTTAAGGCCTTGTTGCATATGGTTAATGCAATCACACTCGGTAAAACGAGAGTAGTTAGAACTCCATTTTTTGGTCACTTATTCTAATTTCTCATATTTGTTTGAGGACAAGCAAAATGTTGTTTGGGGGTGGTTTGATAAGAGCCCAAAACTGTAGTTTTAACCCCTTAACAATAATACTTTTAGACCAATTATACGAGTAATAAATAAGAGTTAATGCTGATTACGTGCTTTTATGTATTTCAAGCATTGAAGTCAATTATGTGCAGAAATGTTTCACTTTGGCGAGATAAAGGAGCAAGGGTTGGTTGCTAAGAAGTTCTGTGATTTAAGGCCAAGATTCACGGAGAAAAAGCTTTTTTAAAGCCCGGTCAAAGCTGAAAAGTCAAAGTCAACGGCAGCTTAAATAAACAAAAGTCGTGAGAACTTCTCAAGACCGTATCTTTGGGCTCAGACCTCGGAATTGGGCCTACATTATGTCAAAACGACCGTCTTAGAAAGAGCTTTCCAATGGTCTAAACCTTGAGCCAATCAGAGAAGTAGAAGTGGACGAAAAATCTATTGAAGAAAAATTCAGCTGGAAAGGCCTCTGTGGACTGAAGAAATTGGATTTTGGGCTCGATTTTCCGGCCCAAAACATGGCTCCTCAGCCCATGCACGAAAATGTGGATCTAGTCTCCTCCATTTCAAGACACAAGACTTAACTCTTAAGAAATCCTTAGTTTTTAGTAGAAAGTAGCCATTAGAGAATAGTTTTTAGATCCAAATTTAGTCTCCATTAATTAATTAGTTTCCATTTTACCTTGTTTTTAATTTATTATTTGAATCAATTGTTATTTATTCATTAGATTAATAAAGTTAGTTAGTTCTTCACAATATAGTTTCCTTTCATTCAATCATTGTAGTTTCAATTCATAGATTCAGATATTTACCATTATTAGTTTCAATTAAATCTTGCATGAGTAGATTTTCATTTAGTTCAAATAAGCAAAGTTATAATCTTTATATCATGTCTTGCTTAAATTTATATATTAATGATAGCATAATGATTCTAGGCTAAACCTCTATTAGAGGGGGTTGAAGAAGCCTTGATGAAGTTTGATTTTTCTTAAGCGTAGAATAGTCATGATTTCCCATTCCATTCTAGAAAACGATTAGTTCACCATGAGAATGGGTTTGATTGTTTCATATGCTAGATGTTAGTTGGTAGAGATTGCCATGAACAACTAGGGATTAGGAAGAACCAATTGTTATGCGAAAGCAGTTCAATTTGAATTACGACGATTATTCGTTAGTGAATTAAGTCGAGTTAAGGCTGAATCAATCCCCCCTAATTCTTTATCTAGTATCAATTTAGTATTCCGTTGTCGTATAAAATCATATCTTGTTACTATAAATTCCATCGTAGTATAAATTTTGTAAAACTCTCATTAACTTTGGATAGATTGATAATCTTAGGAAACATGAATTCTAAAGAACTAGGAGTGGAACGAATCTTTTACTCCAACTCTATTTTGATAGAATCGAGAGTAGAAATATTTGATAAATAATTAGAGACACAAGTTTAGTTTTAGTTTTACTTGCATTTGAGTTTCATCACTTATTCGTGAGTAAAACTATTCATTTTATGTTTATCAGTCATATATCCCCACGTGTGCATAGGATCAGGCAAGGGCAATCTCGAAACTAACGCTACCAAAGACTTACTGAAATCTAGTGGCGTTTCATCAATTACGATGGAGGATTTTTATTCTCCATCTTGGTTACAATAGAAATTAACATGGTTGTAGAAATAAGCAGTAAGCTGAGGTGAATACGAGTCGTCATCACTTACCAGTAGATGCTGCCATCCTAACTGCAAGATTCTGTCGTGGAACCAACCTCCATAAGTCTCACTTCCCAACAAGTATTTGAAAGATTGTTTAGGTATGACTGTAGGAGATGTCATCACAAAACTACTCTCTAGAACAGCTGCAAACGATCCTGGAACAATCCACAAAAAATCGGAATTTTTTGTGCCTACAGATGTTAGAGCGCGGGGTTTGCTTAACTTATGCTTGGGTAGGGCGCGGGTCGCGCTTAGTTAAATTTCGAGTTACAGTGTTTTGGGCATGGGGCGCGCTCACTTTTAGTCTTGGTAGGGCGCGGGTCGCGCTTAGGGGAAATTCTCTTTCTGAATGTTTTTGTATGAGGTAGCTTCAATTGAGCCTTGCGCAGCACTCGAGCCGCTTGAGTCTTTGAAGTGAAGAAGAAAAAGAAGGAAAAATTGGGAGTAAAAGGTGAGAGATGAAAGTGAGAGATGCAAGTTTTGTGTGGAGAATGAATGAAGTTTATATAGGTTTTGAGTTTCCAAAACGAATCCGGAAGTTGCCAAAAAGCTTTAAGGCTATTCCCGAAAACAAAATATGTCCAAAACCGAAAACGGAAACAACCCATATTCTTGATTCTAAAACAAACCTAATATCTTTTAGATTGAATTTAGAATAATAACTTCTAAACTCTTTTAGATTTCATCCTACCACCATATATACTCATAGCCTGCCAATATCAGCAATATTCCCAACAATCACTCCAAAACAACTTCTAAAATTGAGGATCATATAAAAATCATGCTAGAATAAATAATACCACCCCCAAACAATTCAGGAAGGTGGGATTAACAATAAAATCAATGCACAATTTGAAAAGAACCAAATTAAATTAAAATTGAAATTCAAATACAATTAACTATCGAATTCAAATTTAACTACAGAATTCAAAATTTAACGTCCGAACTATTAAAAACAAATAAAAAAACAACATCAACTCATAATATCCTTAAACCACACGCTGCTGGTAGAGGATGGAACGTGAGATGAAGATTGGGCCTGAGTTCTCGATGGGTTAGAGCCATCCGTCCTTCGGCGACGACGCTCATGCCTCACAGACGCTCGTGCCTCACAGATTGCGCAAAGAGTTTGTGGTAGGCCAAAAGGTCTTGCTTTACAACTCCCGTCTATATATTTTTCTAGGGAAATTGAAAACCCGTTGGTCTGGTCCTTTTCTGGTTACTGAAGTCTCCCCTTACGGGGCAATCACCTTGGTAAATCCCAAGGACAACAGTACCGTTCAAGTCAATGGCCAATGGTTAAAACATTTTCACGAGCTATTGTCCCCTGATGTGAAGGAAGTCCTTTTACAGAACCCTGTCTATGAGGACTGACCTTTGTTGGTTGGTGTACTTCCTTTCATTTCCATATATTGGTAAGTGCACCATTTAGGTAACCGGGCCCTCCTTATGGAGTGTGTGGCTGTAAGTACCGGATCTTAAGTCCACATTTTCCACTCTTGCATATTTTCTCGATTTTTGAGTAATGTTCCTCTATGGTGTGAATTATGCATTTATTGCTTTATTGTTTTTCTCTATTAAATCTTTTTCATAAAAAATAAAAATAAATTCTAAAATCATAAAAATAGTAATTTAGGAAGTCTCGGGAATCTGACTTTAAAAGACCCACATTTAAAACAAATTTTCTAAACTCTGTTGTCTAAAATTTGTTTGAGGGTAGGGTGTTTATTTTTCCGTCCTTGATTGTTCAACTTTCCATTTGTGTTGCTTAGGTCATTTAATTGTATTTCGATTCGGGTTAACATTATCTATGAATTTAGATTTCATTCGTTCGCATAACTTACATCACGCACGCACTTCGAAGTATTTTCCATCTTCTTATATGTCACCCACAGTTGGAATAGAGTTTTTTTTATGGATCATTGGATTGGAAATTCTCTCCTGATCATTTCCATAGCTCATTCGCAAAAATCGGACCGGTAACGAAGCGACAATTTTAGTTTGAAGTTGCACAAAAAATCGATGAATTTCGAAATCGAATTGGGCTTGGGCCCAATCTCGCACGCACGTGCGTCTCCATCTTCCAAACTAAAACAGATCGCAATTTTCTTTTTCATTCCGCCATTAACAAAGCTTCCAAACCTTAGAAACCAAAAATAAAAATAAAAAAATAGAAAACCTCAATACACCCACGCCAACAGTTTAAAACAAATTCAAATCTTCTCCAAACCTCTCCCACCACCATCTCCAACAATTTCAACCACCGAAAACATCCAAAAATCCAAGAATTCGAACTGCCACCGCCACCACCGCGCCTCATCCCATTACTTTTAGTGAGTTTGTTTCAAAACTCGTCTCCCTACCTTATTCAAACCCACAAATCCTATCAAAACTCCAATGGCTCAAAGACGGAGAATTTTGCCGGAACAAACATTTACGCCCTTTAACTTTGGATCGTTTTACAGTGACGAGATGATTCGTAGGGATTGAACACATTTGTGGTATTCGACGAACGATTTTTATAATGAAGATTTGGTCCAATAATTTTATAGGACGAGGGAGTTGGTTGGGAATAAATTTTTTGTTAAGGTGAATAAAATAAGGAGAGAAGTGGATAGAAATTTGTTGGCTCGTATCTTCGGCATGGAGGAAGGACGCACTCTAGTAGCCACAGTGCAGGAATCCCAATTTACTGGGATTGAGGCCTTGATGAACGAGACAGTTTTGGAGGGTAAATACAATGTGAGTTTGCATTGTGTTCGCCAGTTGTCTCTGCGAACTAACCAGCTGGCTGTAGCTCAGTGGATTAGGAGGAATGTCATTGGAAAGGAGAAAGTTAGTGACATCAGCCTGAATTGTCTTCACGTTCTATAGATACTCCAGACAAGGGAATATGGCTTCTGTATCCTCAAGTTTTTGATTACTATGATTAGAGGAGTCGGGAAGAGTATTGCACCTCTCCCTGTTTTGATAACGAAGATTATGATGACCTTGAGAGCAACTTCGAAGTCTGATTGGATTTATCTAAAGAGGCACCAAAATCCTACTATTTATACGGAGTGTATCCAAAAGACGTGGAGGTTGCCTGAAGAGAGGGTAGTTGAAGAGGATGAGTTGGAGGATGAGGAGGACACGACATGCTTTGATGCCGATGCCTTGGAGAGGTGTATGTCTGATACACAACGCATGTCGCTGATTCATCATGGCATGCGTTCTCTCAACACTATTTGTGGAGATCTCCGGACTCGGCAAGCTGCCATCCATCGTAATTATGAGACTCGCGCCCAGCACGAGGATGAGCATTGGGAGGATATGAAGGCGAGTGGAAGCTCGACAAAAGTTCGCGGAAGATATCGTGAACGCTTCTTCCCCCTGGGGAGTTCTTCATTTGAGGAGGCATCGTGAGGCACGAAGGCGTCGTCGCCGCAGAAGACGGATGGCTCGGCCCATCGAGAGCCGAGTCATCTCCTTCTCATGTGCCATCCACTACCCAGCCGCATTGTTTAGGGATATTATGAGTTGATGTTGTTTTGTATTTGTTTTGATTTAGTTGGATGTTAATTTTTGAATTCAGTAGTTAAATTTGAATTCAGTAGTTAATTGTATTTGAATTTGATTTGGTTCTTTTTAAATTGTGCGTTGATTTTATTGTAATCCCACCTTCCCGAATTGTTTGGGGGTGGTATTATTTATTCTAGCATGATTTTTATATGATCCTTAATTTTAGAATTTGTTTTGGAGTGATTGTTGAGAATATTGCCGATATTGGCATACCTATGATTAGATGTTGTGGTAGGATGAAATCTAAAAGAGTTTAGAAGTTACTATTCTAAAGTCAATCTAAAAAATATTAGGTTTGTGTTAGAATCAAGAATATGGATTGTTTCCGTTTTCGGTTTTGGATTTATTTATTTATTTTTTGGTTCTGGCAATTGCCTTAAAACTTTTTGGCAACTTCCCGATTCGTTTTGGAAACTCAAAACCTATATAAACTTTGTTCATTCTCCACACAAAATTCACATCTCTCACTTCCATCTTTCACCTTTCACTCCCAAGTTTTCCCTTTTTTTTCCTTCTCACTTCAGCACTCAGCAGCTAAGAGGCAGCTCGGAGCGCGCCTACGCCTCAGTTGAGCGCCACCCGCGCCCAAAACACTGTCAGTCCATTTGCTCCTAAGCGCGACCTGCGCCCTACCCAGACCAATTCTTAGCGCGACCCGCGCCCAAAACACTATAAGTCCGATTGCTCCTGAGCGCAACCCGCTCCCATAAAAGGCTTAGGTTGAGCGCACCTCGCGCCCAGACCTCCGTAGACACGAAAAATTCCAATTTTTCGTGGGTTATTCCAGGACCGTTGCAGATATACTAGAAAGTAGTTTTGTGATGACATCCCCTTGTATCATACTGGAACAGTCTTTTGAAGACTTGTTCCAAAGTGACGCTTATGGTGCTTGGTTTCGTGAGGTGATCATACACGTAGGCTGGGAACCGCTAATGGTAAGAGTTGATGAACTTTATTCTCCTGTACTTACATCTTATTTTTATTATAATTGTAAGTTCTTCGATAGACCAGATGGAGAACAAGTGTTCTCCATCACCATTGGGGATGAACCGATGGAAATTTCCAGGTTCTTGCTAGCCTTTGTTCTTGGACTTGCTATGCCCGCTGAAATACAAGACTCATGGGCCTATTTGGTAGATAATATGTACATGTATAACTATGAGGATTTGCATGAGCATTACGAGGCAGGAATTTTTAGGATATAGGACCAAATTATATTCCGCTAGTCACCCCTCTGAGCCTTTCTTTAGCCTTTCATAAACCACAATTCCTTTAACCTTTTACAAAATAAAATAAAAATAAAAATCAGCATACCCATTTTTTGAATGAGTCTGAGAATAGAGATGAAGAATAGAAAAGAGAAAGACCTTTGAAATCAAGATTTGTTAGTCGCTTCAGATAAGAAAAAAAAGTTTCCATCTAAAGAAAAAAATATAAATAAATAAAAGAAAATAAAGAGTTAGAACTCCAAAAATAGAATCAAAGGAGTCAAAAGCCAAAGAAAAAAAAAAAAAAAAAAAAAATATGGCTAAGGATGGAAACAAAGTGTAGAAGCAAAATTAAAGAATAAGGTTTTCTCTAGTTACATAATATGAAGACTCTATTATCTCAGACTTGTCCTTTTTGAATATCTATTTCCTTCCTTCTTAAACCATCTCCTAATCCCCGCAACACCTAATAAAGACATTTAGCTCAATTAGGAATAGGTTAGTGTGATAGTAAGTGGCAGATGTGTTTGATTGACTCCGGCTTCCTTGTGTGTCATTGAGATTGTAAGGTAGAGTGTGCTTCGCATTACATTGAGATGTGAAACTTAAGCGGAAAAATCAGAGTATTTTTGTCTTGACATTTATGTGAGGACCTACTTAAGGACGCTATTCCGAGTTTTCAGAAACGGACCTGCTAGTGCATTTCATAGTATTACCCATTGTATATATGTTTATTCGTAGATGATTGATTATTATGTATATATTAGCCTAGGTTTCGACTTGATTATTCTTTATTCATTGCTAGTGAGATATATAGATGATTGGGAGCATAAATAAGGAAACAATAGTTTTATTTTTTAGTCGTTGTAGTATAGATGAAGTTTGTGAGTACCTTCACTGAAAAACTCTCACGAGGCTATAAGTTAGATCCCTAGGGAATTCCTAGTGGTTTAAGGCCTTGTTGCATATGGTTAATGCAATCACACTCGGTAAAACGAGAGTAGTTAGAACTCCATTTTTTTGTCACTTATTCTAATTTCTCATATTTGTTTGAGGACAAGCAAAATGTTGTTTGGGGGTGGTTTGATAAGAGCCCAAAACTGTAGTTTTAACCCCTTAACAATAATACTTTTAGACCAATTATACGAGTAATAAATAAGAGTTAATGCTGATTACGTGCTTTTATGTATCTCAAGCATTGAAGTCAATTATGTGCAGAAATGTGTCACTTTGGCGAGATAAAGGAGCAAGGGTTGGTTGCTAAGAAGTTCTGTGATTTAAGGCCAAGATTCACGGAGAAAAAGCTTTTTTAAAGCCCGGTCAAAGCTGAAAAGTCAAAGTCAACGCATGCAGAAACAGTAAACAAAAGTCAGCAGAACTTCCGAAGACCGTATCTTTGGGCTCAGACCTCGGAATTGGGCCTACATTATGTCAAAACGACCGTCTTAGAAAGAGCTTTCCAATGGTCTAAGCCTTGACCCAATCAGAGAAGTAGAAGTGGACGAAAAATCTGTTGAAGAAAAATTCAGTTGGAAAGGCCTCTGTGGACTGAAGAAATTGGATTTTGGGCTCGATTTTCCGGCCCAAAACATGGCTCCTCAGCCCATTCACGAAAATGTGGATCTAGTCACCTCCATTTCAAGACACAAGACTTAACTCTTAAGAAATCCTTAGTTTTTAGTAGAAAGTAGCCATTAGAGAATAGTTTTTAGATCCAGATTTAGTCTCCATTAATTAATTAGTTTCCATTTTACCTTGTTTTTAATTTATTATTTGAATCAATTGTTATTTATTCATTAGATTAATAAAGTTAGTTAGTTCTTCATAATATAATTTCATTTCATTCAATCATTGTAGTTTCAATTCATAGATTCAGATATTTACCATTATTAGTTTCAATTAAATCTTGCATGAGTAGATTTCCATTTAGTTCAAATAAGCAAAGTTATAATCTTTATATCATGTCTTGCTTAAATTTATATATTAATGATAGCATAATGATTCTAGGCTAAACCTCCATTAGAGGGGGTTGAAGAAGTCTTGATGAAGTTTGATTTTTCTTAAGCGTAGAATAGTCGTGATTTCCCATTCCATTCTAGAAAACGATTAGTTCACCATGAGAATGGGTTTGATTGTTTCATATGCTAGATGTTAGTTGGTAGAGATTGCCATGAACAACTAGGGATTAGGAAGAACCAATTGTTATCTAAAGCGAGTTCAATTTGAATTCGCGATTATTATTTAGTGAATGAAAGTCGAGTTAAAATTTGAATCAATCCCCCCTAATTCTTTATCTAGTATCAATTTAGTATTCCGTTGTCGTATAAAATCATATCTTGTTACTATAAATTCCATCGTAGTATAAATTTTGTAAAACTCTCATTAACTTTGGATAGATTGATAATCTTAGGAAACATGAATTCTAAAGAACTAGGAGTGGAACGAATCTTTTACTCCAACTCTATTTTGATAGAATCGAGAGTAGAAATATTTGATAAATAATTAGAGACACAAGTTTAGTTTTAGTTTTACTTGCATTTGAGTTTCATCGCTTATTCGTGAGTAAAACTATTCATTTTATGTTTATCAGTCATATATCCCCACGTGTGCATAGGATCAGGCAAGGGCAATCTCGAAACTAACGCTACCAAAGACTTACTGAAATCTAGTGGCGTTTCATCAATTACGATGGAGGATTTTTGTTCTCCATCTTGGTTACAATAGAAATTAACATGGTTGTAGAAATAAAAAGAAGTCGAGGTGAATACGAAGTCGTCATCACTTACCGATGAGATGCCGCCATCCTAAATCGCAAGATTCGTGGTGGAACCAACCTCCATAAGTCTCACTTCCCAACAAGTATTTGAAAGATTGTTTAGGTATGACTGTAGGAGATGTCATCACAAAACTACTCTCTAGAACAAGCTGCAAAGCGATCTGGAACAATCCACAAAAATCGGAATTTTTGTGCCTACGTGATGTTAGAGGGTGGGGTTTGCTTAACTTATGCTTGGGTAGGGCTGGTCGCGCTTTTTAGTTAAATTTACGAGTTACAGTGTTTTGGGCATGGGGCGCGCTCACTTTTAGTCTTGGTAGGGCGCGGGTCGCGCTTAGGGGAAATTCTCTTTATAGTGTTTTAAGCGGTAGCTCAATTGAGGCTTGCAGCGCCTCCGAAGCCGCTGAAAGTCTTTGAAGTGAAGAAAAAAGAAGGAAAAATTGGGAGTAAAAGGTGAGAGATGAAAAGTGAGAGATGCAAGTTTTGTGTGGAGAATGAATGAAGTTTATATAGGTTTTGAGTTTCCAAAGCGAATCCAGGAAGTTGCCAAAAAGCTTTAAGGCATTCCCTAAAAGCGAAATATGTCCAAAACCAAAACGGAAACAACCCATATTCTTGATTCTAAAACAAACCTAATATCTTTTAGATTGAATTTAGAATAATAACTTCTAAACTCTTTTAGATTTCATCCTACCACCATATATACTCATAGCCTGCCAATATCAGCAATATTCCCAACAATCACTCCAAAACAACTTCTAAAATTGAGGATCATATAAAAATCATGCTAGAATAAATAATACCACCCCCAAACAATTCAGGAAGGTGGGATTAACAATAAAATCAATGCACAATTTGAAAAGAACCAAATTAAATTCAAATTCAAATTCAAATACAATTAACTATCGAATTCAAATTTAACTACAGAATTCAAAATTTAACGTCCGAACTATTAAAAACAAATAAAAAAACAACATCAACTCATAATATCCCTAAACCACACGTTGCTGGTAGAGGATGGAACGTGAGATGAAGATTGGGCCTGAGTTCTCGATGGGTTAGAGCCATCCGTCCTTCGGCGACGACGCTCGTGCCTTACAGACGCCTCCTCAGAAGAGGAACCCCCGTGGGGTGGGAAGCGTTCTCGCATTTCTTCTCGGAACTTGCGTTGTGCTTCCATCTCGGCCTTCATCTGTTCCCAACGCTCGTCCTCGCTGTGCACGAGTCTCATAGTTATGATGGATGGTAGTATCTGCTGAGTCCGGAGATCTTCACAAATAGTATTAAGAGAACGCATGCCACGATGAAGCACTGACATGCGTTCTGCATCAGAAGTACATCTCTCCAAGGCATTAGCATCAAAACATGTCGTGTCCTCCTCATTCTCTGACTCATCCTTTTCAAATACCCTATCTTCAAGCAACCTCCACGTCTTTTGGATACACTCCGTATAAATAGTAGGATTTTGGTAGTTATTATTCATCGGCACGATTCTTCTATTAGCATTATAATTATTATAATTCCCTTGTCCTTGTCCTTGCCTCGGTGGAGCTTGGTTATAATTGTTTGATGGCCTAACATTTTGGTTATTAAATCTTGGAGGTTGTTGATTATTTCGCTAACCGATATTGGGGTTTTGTCGCCAAGCTGCGTTAGGTTCGCTATTAATGGAAAAAGCATTATCTTGTTATGATTGTTGTTGTTCATAGGCGAGAGGACAATAGGAGTCAGGATGCTCTGGACTCAAACAGAAATTACATGGATTAGAGTTGACATTCATGACGGGGATAAGCTTTTGTTGAACGGAGATAGCCTCTACCTTTTTAGTTAGAGATTCGATTAGAGTTTTAAGCTTAGGATCGGATTTGACCTCAAACATACTGGTAGCCTTAACTATTGTAGAAGGACTAGTGGAACGGGAGATATCGTCACTACCCCAATTATTATTACGCTTTGTTTGATCTTTTAAAAAGTTATAAGCCTCTGAGGCTCCTTTACTGAGGAAACTACCCCCATTCATTATGTCAAGCACCTCTTTGTGGTGGTGTAACAATCCTTTGAAAATGGCACGAACTAACGTGTCTTTCGCGAGGTTATGGTGTGGACACTCTATAAGAAGATCGGTGAAATGATTCCAAGCCTCTGAAAATAATTCATGAGGATTCTGGCGAAAGAAATGAATCTTGGAAAGCATTTCATCGATATTCAGTGGTAGGTAAAAATGTTCCATAAATAGTTGAATAAGTATGGCCCACGAGTCCACAGAATTAGGCGCTTGGGCAGTTAACCAAGATGCCACCTTATCGGCTAAAGTGAAAGGAAACACCTATAGTTTAATTTGTTTAGCACTAACCATAGGATGGTGGAATGTAGTAAGGACTTGGTCGATCTTACTTATGTGCTGATAAGGTTTTTCATGGTCTAACCCATGAAAAATGGGTAACAAATTAAATATATTTGGGGGGATTCAGAAATCCCTCACTGGGTCTGATAGAACGATACAAGATTTTGGGCTATAGTTCAAGGCTTTGTAAAAGTCAGAGAGAGGAGACTCTCTTTCTTAAGCCATTGTATGAGGTGGAGTGTGTGGTATGCTAGCTAGAGGTGTAGTGAGTGGTATACTAGAAATGTGTGTTTGTTGACGTTGTCGGTTGATTATGTTAGGCATTTTTCTTCGACCTGACCTTAATCTCATGCAAGGCTAAGACCAATCTTAACTAAACACGACAACACTCCAAACAATCCTGATATGGTAGTATGAACCTCTAACAGGTGTGCATAGGATTAGGCAAGGGCAATCCCGAAACTAACGCTACCAAAGACTTACTGAAATCTAGTGGTATGTCATCAATTATGATGGAGAATTTTTGTTCTCCATGTTGGTTACAATAGAAATTAACATGGTCGTAGAAATAAGCAGTAAGCTGAGGTGAATACGAGTCATCATCACTTACCAGTAGATGCCGCCATCCTAACTGCAAGATTCTGTCGTGGAACCAACCTCCATATGAATTTTGAATTTGAAGTTATGTATATGAATTTGAATTTGAATTTGAACGTGAGTTTGAGTTTGAATTTGAATATGGATTGATGTATATGAATATGAATTTGAATTTGAATGTGAATGTGAATTTGAATATGGTTTGATGTATATGAATATGAATTTGAAGTTATGTATATGAAGTAAGTTATGTGAATTTGATCCAGTGTTTGGATATGAAATGAAGAAAAAAAAAATTGCAAGTTTTTGGTCCAAACGACCCAGTCAGGTCGCATAGAAGTGCTCAAAACGGTCTGAAGAAATCGTTTCCAGAGATATTTGCCCTTGACGACCCACGCAGACCGCTTTGCTTTAGACCTAAACGACCCCATCAAATAGTTTAGGTATCAGCCAAGCGACCCCGCCATGCCGTTGACATTTGCCTTAGACGACCCCATCACCTCGCGAGATCATCTGAAGATCTTGGCCACTCACCTCGCGAGACCATCTCAAGATCTAAGGGTCTGTAATAAAACAAAACAAAATTAAAACAAAAAGAACACCCCGTCAACCCCTATTGTATTCATCAAACCCTTAACTAAAAACTAAGAATTAACTCTCTCCACTAAACTAGCACACTAATTCTTACTAATTCTCTTCTCTTGCAAACCTTTAAACTTTGTCCAGTTTCTCGCCAACCAGAAAAAGAGATGGAATCAATGGCAACATTGAATGATTCAGGTAATCAAACATTGATTTTTGCATACTTATATTGAACAGACAGAGTTGTTTACATCCTACTTATATTGCTAAGTTATATTTCGAAATTATTTGACGTTGATTTCAAACTAGATTAAAATCCTCAAAGATGATTTTCTTTTTGTTTTTTTTTTACTTCTGTAGCTTTCAACTGATTATCTATTGTGTTTTCTGTAGAATCAATTAATGACATCTTTTTTCATACTGGAGTATCTGAGGAAAATGAAAATGAGGCCGCTTTGTCTTCTCGTCCAACTCGAGACGACATAGACATAGTTGATAGCGACAAGATTCTGTATTTTGGGATGAATTTTACAAGTCTGGAAAATACGAAACAGTTTTATATAGACTACGAAAAAGCATTAGGATTTAGTGTCGCTACTCGAAGTACCCAAAAAATAATTCCACATTAAGACGAAGTGAGTACTTGTCAAATGACTTGCGAGAGTTTTGGGACTTACATAGAATGAGTGAAAAAAAGAACAGATGAGGGGTCCGAGAAAGAAGTAGGGTGCAAGAAAGAAGTAATAAACAAGAGGAGAAACACGAATACGGTGAAATGCGGGTGTTTAGCAACAATGAGAGTGACAAAACAAGTCAGTGGATTATGGAAAGTGGTGAATTATGTTAGTGCGCACAATCATAACCTTGTTAGTCCGGTGAAAAGGATGTGCATACCTATTTGCAAAAATTTGCCTGTTGCAACTAAGATGTTGATTGACCTGTTCCATGATGAAGGCATACCTATGAATAAAGTTGTTGATATACTTGACGGACCACAAAATAGTTTTTTTAACAGAGATTGTTGGAACCACTTAGGTCCACCGAAGGAGTATAAGAAACTTGTCAAAGGTGATGCTACCACAGTGCTAAAGTTTTTTAAGAATAAGAGTATAGAAGATCCTAATTTCTTCAATGCAATACAGATGGATAGCGAAGCACGGGCAATTAATTTTTTCTGGGTAGATGGTCTTTCACGTATGCAGTTTCAGTATTTTGGTGAGGTTCTTTTCTTCAACACCACATATCGCAAGAACGTACATGAAATGCCATTTGTGTCGTTTACTGGAGTAAACCACCACATGCAGTCAATCCAGTTTCGTTGTGCACTCCTATTGCATGAGACAGAAAAATCTTTTGAGTGGGTTTTTCAGACTTGGCTTGTAGCCATGGGCGGGCATGCCCCATCTTCAATCATCATAGATCAAGACAAAGCTATGATGACGACTGTTGTGAAGGTTTTCCCAAATACACGACATAGATTTTGCCTATGACACATTTTGAAGAAATTCCCTGAAAAACTTCCACGTGTTTATTTCAAGAAGTCATCTTTCAAAAAAGCTATCAAAATGTGTATTCGAGAAACTTATATTCCTAATGCTTTCGAAACAAAGTGGAAGGAATTGATGTCTACATATGAGTTGGTGGAGAATGAATGGCTCATATGACTATATGAGATTCGAGAAAAATGGGCACCAGTTTATCACTTGGAAACTTTCTATGCTGACACTAATACTATCTGGCGTTCCGAAGGTATGAATTCATTTTATAAGAATTTTTTCCGTTCAACTACAACTCTTAGAGAGTTCGTGTTAAAGAATGATAGGTGTTTGAGTAGAATTGTTCAAAGAGAAAAAAGAGAGGATTATACTACAGAATACTCGGATCGCATCGTCGATAGTAATGTCTTTCTCTTAAAGAGTGCATCAAAAGTGTATACGAGGAATGTGTATGATAGGTTCAAGAAAGAATGTGAGAAAGCTCGAGTTGAGTATGTCTTGGATGATGATGAAAAAGGTAGTGATGGCTACACGACCTACACGTACAAGTCTCGAGTGGTATGTGATCAGCGTGAGTGGAAGGTGAAGTTCAACTCAACCACAAAAGAAGGTAACTGCGAATGCAAACTTTTCGAGTTCCTAGGGATACCCTATGGACACCTTGTAAAGGTTTTTTAATGTCGTGATATAGAGATACCTGATCACTTTATTATAAAGAGATGGATGAAAGGGGCTAACAAATATAGACTGAGTATGATGGTGGACTAGTAAGTGGCCATGAGAGTTCTGAGGTACTGAGAACTACCCAACTTTAGCTGGTTGCCAATCAATTAGTCTATGAAGTGGCTGAAGCAGATGAGACTTACCAATTGATGTTGAAAAGATTACAAACACTATCACTGGAGCTTAAGGAAATAAAGAATACTAACGACGGATCCAAGATTTCAGTTGTTGATTTATGCACTGTCAATGAAAACTCACAACCTGCAATTGATGCCTCTCAAGTATTACTTATGAATCCCAACATCTCACAAACTAAAGGAAGGAAAAAGGAAGTGAAGGTTTACAAAAGTAGTACTAGAATCAAAGGAGGTTTGGAGAAAGGCATTGCAAAAGCTACCAAAGGGAAGACAGGCGGGAGATGTACTAGTTGCAACCAGGTTGGTGTTAATCACGACAAATACAATTGTCCACAAAATCCAAATAGGAACAGGGGGATAAGTAAGTAAAGTGATTTCCGTAGTTTTCATTCATTCCTAGTTTACTAAATTTTCCTGTTTGGAGTTCATTGTAAAATTGACATTTGTCATCAGTTTCTTACTTGACAGTTATTGATGAGGAGATTGAAGATGTGGACGATCATAGAGATGATGACGACGACGAAGATAGAGATAGTGATGAAGACAACGAAGATAGAGATGGTGAAGAAGTTGAATTTAAATTTTGAAGTTAGAATCATTTGTGTTTGAATCATTTATGTATGAAGTCGGGAAGTTATGTATATGAATTTGGATTTTGGTTATGTGCGTTGAATTTCATGTTATGTGCGTTTGTATATGAATATGAAAATGTGTGTTTGAATTTCACTTTGAATTTGAAGGTGAATTTTAATTTGAATTTGGTTGGATATGACGTGAACTTGGTTTGGATATGAAATGATCTTGGTTTGCAGTTTGATTAGGTATCTTTGGATATCAAATAAATTTGAGTTTTAATTTGGTTGGATATGTGCATATATGAATTTGGCTTGGATAAGAAATGAACTAAAATCAAATAAAAAATTTGATTAGATTTTGGTCCAGACGACCCACCCAAGTCGCACAAAAGCATCCAGAATGATGCTCAAATATCGTTTACAGACGAAACTGGCCTTAACGACCTCTGCAGATCGTTGGGATATAGACCAAAACGATCTTATGGGGTCGTTTAGAAGGCTGATGAGAGGTCTAAAGAGATTGTTTCTAATACTTCTCTGCGACCTCACTAGGTCGTTTGGACCAAAATTCCAGATATTTATAACTAGATTTCGATTTGTATTTCTCACTCTAAACCATTTTTGAACACAGTACGAAAAAAGAAGCCCAACTACTTAGAACCAAGATAGAACTTAGAACTTACCCAAACCCTAAGAATTAACTTATGTCAATTCCTCTGTCAATTGGTTCCTCTGTCAATTCCTCTATCAATTCCTCTTTAACAAAGTTATGTTTGATTCCTCTGTCAATCCAGGTCAGTGTAGCCACATCTCACCTGATTATTGGTCCCATCTTGAGGAGCTGCGCTTCACTAATGTGACGAGTCACACTAATACATTGAGTGATTTTCAACATCGGAATGAAACGTTGGAGATACGTAATGATTGATATCAGGGAAATATTAGTCGTATGCGGAGAAAGAAAAAGAAACTTTTAAAAGTATTGAAGAATTGAAGAAGAAAAATATTTTTAATGCCAAAATTGTGTTGTTCTCAATTGTGAGTTTGTTGGTTGGTGTGGGCATTAGCTGGATGGTTTTGGTTTAATTACCCTTAATTAGGTGTTTGATGTATGTAAATTATGTTGTCTATTAATGTAAGAGATCTCTATTTTGTCTGTTCATGTAAGAGATCTCTATCCTGTCTATTCATGTAAGAGATGTCTAATGTTGTTTGTTCATGTAAGTAAGACATCTTCTTATGTGTTTTGTAATTAGTGCTTGTATGTATTTTTTTGCATAATGTTATATAATGTTGATTTATGCATGTTTTGATCTCTAAGTTCTATAGGAAATTCCATTGGTGTGTGCATTTGCTTCATGGTTTTGTATATGAGGAATTGGGTTTGGTTATGGATTATGGTTTTGTATATAAATTATGGTTTTATTATGAATTTGACCGTTGAATTTGAATTTGACATTTGAATATGAATTTGACGTTGAATTTGATGTTGAATTCGAATTTGACATTTGAATATGAATTTGACATTGACATTTGAATTTGAATTTGACGTTGAATTTGACCGATATTTGACGTTGAATTCGAATTTGAATTTGACATTTGAATTTAAATTTGAATTTGATGTTGAATTTGACATTTGAATTTGAATTTGAATTTGACGTTGAATTTGAATTTGACATTTGAATTTGAATTTGAATTTGAATTTGAATTTGAATTTGAATTTGACATTGAATTTGAATTTGACATTTGAATTTGAATTTGACATTTGACATTTGAATTTGAATTTGACGTTGAATTCGAATTTGACATTTGAATATGAATTTGATGTTGAATTTGAATTTGACGTTGAATTCGAATTTGACATATGAATATGAATTTGAAGTCGACATTTAAATATGAATTTGATGTTGAATGTGAATTTGATATTTGAATTTGAATTTGAATTTGACGTTGAATTTGAATTTGACGTTGAATTCGAATTTGTCATTGAATTTGAATTTCACTCTAAATGATTTTGCCAGACCGCTCCAGAATCACTTTAAACGATCTTGGCAGACCGCTCGAAGTCACTCTAAACGACCTCTTCTGATGCTTCAAGTATGACCTAAACGACCCTATCAGATCGTTTGGCTCCATAGACCAGCAATCTGAGGAGGTCGTTAAGGTCAGTTTCATCTGTGAACGATATGTGGGGATCATTTTCTATTGTTATCTATAACCTGGGTAGGTCGTTTGGACCAAAATCAAAGAAAATTTACTATTTGTTTTAGTTCATTTCATATCCAAACCAAATTCATATACGCACATAACTTCAACTTCAACTTCATATACATACAATCATATTCAAATTTAAACTCAAATTTACGTTCAAAATCAAATCAAATTCATATACATCAAACCATATTCCAACTCAAACTCAAAATCAAACTCAAATTCATATTCAAATTCAACTTCAAATTCAGACGCACATTTTCATATTCAAATTCATATACATCACTTCAAATTCAAAATTCATATAAAATAACTTCAAACAATAAATTCAAACTTCAAATTCTAACCAAACCCTAATCGAACTTCAAATCCTAATCCAACCAAACCCTAATCCAACTTCAAACCCTAATCCTTAACTAAACCCTAATATATATACAAAACCTTAATCCAACTTCAAAGCTCCAACTTTAGACACGATCATGACGGTAACGCCCACCAATAAATCTGCACCGGGTCAAGTTTTCCACTTCGTGGAATTGTCACAACCCAAATTTCTAAACAATTACAAAGTGAATATTTGAAATATAAATATTTCAAACATCACTATGTTCAATTGTCTAAAACCCAAACTATGACGGGGTGGATAGAACACATACAAACACCTTAAAAACCATATCATAAAAGAATCAACTTTAAATAAATAATCCCAATATTTATCCGCCATCACTTTATTAATAGTCTATCTTCCGTCCTAGAAAAAAACATCAAACAAACTCTAAGAATAAAAGTCCTCATTACCATATTCTCATGTCATACTGAATGTGTAAACTACGTTATTACATCCTTCCTATAAGAATCAGACCTAATGAAAGAACTAATGGACTGCTCCAGGAAAGAATCCAAATCAAATATCGTGGTTCCACTACCTTCCACCTATGTTCCCAAGAACACACCCACGTTGCCAAAACACAGCGAACATGGGTCAGCAAAATGGAATTTGCTGGTATGAGTAGACTAACAACATAAAAACATTTTCAGACTTTAATTATCCAAACAAACACTTTATATGTACCCATAACTTAACCATTCTTAGCTTGAAAGATAGGTAGTTCTGTCATTTTAACTGGCATAGTTTCTTCCCAAGCAAGACTTCCAACAGACACAATAGGAATTGCTTTGAGAATCAAGCATAGTTTCTTCCCAAGCAACTTTCTCTTCAAGATTATCACTAAAATTCTCTCTTTGAGAATCAAGCATATCCTAAACAACATTATAACTGGAGAGAAACTAGACTTCATTAAGGAAGAACAGGCACAACAGGAATTGCTTTGGCCTCGGAAATGATGAATGAGCTGGAACTAAAGAAAAGGGGGGGTAATGTGGCAATGAAACTGGATATCACCCAAGCTTTTGACTCACTCAGTTGGGAATTCCTCCTTGAAGTCCTCTAGAGGTTTGGGTTCAATGATACTTGGTGCTCATGGATCTCTACTCTGCTAAAAAGTGCTCATATCTCAGTTATGATCAAAGGGGGTCCATGCGGTTTCTTTGGAGCTGGTAGAGGCTTGCGGCAAGGTGACCCACTCTCTCCTATCCTTTTTGACATAGCTGAAGATGTTCTAAGCAAAGGAATAAACTAGCTCTTCCATATGGGGAAAATTAAGCATATGATAGCGGTCGGGAATTGTCTTAGCCCTACACACATCCTCTTTCCTGACGATATATTCATCTTTGCAAATGGTGACATTCGTGGACTTAAATTTCTTAAAGAGATGCTCTATCTTTACCAGTGCTCAGCTGGGCAGTTTTTTAATCCTTTAAAGAGCAAACTCTACTTGGGAGCCATGTCTGACACCAAGAAGCATCGAGTTGCCTTTCTGTTTGAATTTCAGCTCAGCCAACTGCCGGAGAAGTACCTCGGAGCTCCCATATTAAAAGGTAGAGTTACTAGAGCAAGAATACAAGTCTTGGTGGACAAAATTAGGAGGAGAGCCAGTGGATGGGCTGGTAGGATGTTGTCTTTCCAAGGTAGAGTGGTTCTAGCATAGTCAATCTTAAGCAGTCTTCAAGTTTACAACATGTCGGTGTACAAATGGCCAGCAAAATACATAAGGGAATGTGAACTTGCCATCAGAAATTTCATCTGGTCTGGGGATCCAACGGTGAGAAAGGGAGTCACTCTAAAATGGGAAAAGGTCTGTAAGCCACTCGATGAAGGGGGACTCGGGATTAGAAGGCTCAAGGAGCTAAAGCTTGCAATCCTTATGAAGCTAGCTTGGAATTTTCTGAATGGGGAGACTGAGTAGAGCAGATTCATGAAGCAAAAATTCATAATGAGATATGGTAACTACTTAAACTACGACAAACATTCATCAGTCTGGCAGGGATTGAAATGGGCCTTAACATAAATGAAGCCTTTCCTTGGGTGGATTGTGGGACAAGGAAGAAGCATCAATGTGTGGCAGGAACCTTGGGCAGGATTAGCAGTGGCGGATGTGGTTCAGGGTATAAACTGGAGGGGCTTCTCCTCAAAGGTATCAGACCTTATCATCAATGACCAATGGCACATAGCAGGCCCTATTCAAGAAGTTTTTTTGAAAGCAAGCATCAATGTAAACCACCTAAACCCCCCAACAGGTGAAGATCATGATACTAGAATCTGGAAGCCCTCACATGATGGTGTTTTCTCAGTGAAGAAGCTAAGATAAGCTGGCATAAGTGGGTGTGGGCAAGACACATCCATCCTAGGCAAGCTGGCCTTGCTTGGAAATTGATTCACTGTGTGGTACCAATAGATGACAAAGTGAAAAAGAAGGGAATCCACTTTGCTTCGCTATGCAGGCTCTGTAGAAAGGAATCAGAAAGCGCAAACCATATCCTTTGGGAGTGTGAGGAATCCAGGACATTGTGGCAATGGGCTTTGAACTATTTTAGAATTAAGCCCACAAACATCAACTTAAAATTGGTCATGGAAACAGGATGAGGACACAGCCTAGATCCGAAGGGAACTTTGGAATGTTGCAGCTATCAATCTCATGGTTCAATTATGGAAAGTTTGAAACAGTGTTTTCTTTGAAGATGCAAAGATAAATCCTCTGAGAATAAGATGCGAAGTTCTTAAAGGGGTAAGTGATAAGAGCCCAAAACTGTAGTTTTAACCTTGTAACAGTCATACTTTTAGACCAATTATGTGAGTAATAATTAAGAGTTAATACTGATTACGTGTTTTTATACATTTCAGGCTTCAAAGTCCATTATGTGCAGAAATGTGCCACTTTAGCGAGATAAAGGAGCAAAGGTTGGTTGCTAAGGAGTTCTGTGATTAAAGGCCAAGATTGAAGAAGACAAAGCCTTTCTAAAGCCCGGTCAAAAGCTGAAAAGTCGACGCAGGCAGAAACAACACACAAAGTCAGCAGAACTTCCAAAGGCCGTATCTTTGGACTCAGACCTCAGAATTGGGCCTACCTTATGTCAAAACGACTAGCTCAGAAAGAGCTTTCCAATGGTCTAAGCCTTGACCCAATTAGAGAAGCAGAAGTGGACGAAAAGTCTGTTGAAGCTAACTGCAGCTGAAGAGGCCTTTTTGGACTGAAAGAATTGGGGTTTGGGCCTGATTCTCTGGCCCAAAACATGGCTCCAAGCCCATGCACGATTTTTGGATATGAAATTATAAAAAAAAGAGCTTGACTCTTTGTTAATGGTAGATAGTTAGGTTAGAAAATAAGTTAGGTTAGGAAGCTAATGTTAATGGAGTTTAGGGTTAGAAAAAGATAGATCTAGATCTAGTTTTGAGTTTTATCCCATTAATTAATTAGTTTTCATACCTTGTTTTAATATAGATTATTGAATCATTGTTAATTTTCATTAGATTAATAAAGTTAGTTGTTTTTGATAATCTAGCTTCATTTTCCATTAAACATCTATTGCAATTCATTGATGTCATTATTAGTTTAATTAAATTATTGCATGATTAGTTTCCATTGAATTTAAATAAGCAAAGTTCAAATCTTGATATCATGTCTTGTTTGAATTCCATTGGGAATGATAGCGTAATGATTCTCGGCTAAACCTCCATTTGAGGGGGTTGAGAAGCCTTGATGAAAGCTTGATTCCGATTATCGTAGAGTCATCGTAATTTCCTTTCCACTCTAGAAATGATTAGTTCACCATGAGAATGGGTGTAATCGTTCACATGCTAGTTATGAATTGGTAGAAATGCCATGTGTAATTAGGGATTAGGAGTAACTATATTGTTCTACGAAGCAGTTCAATTCGGATTACGATGTTTCGTCGTTAGTAGGATTAAGTCGAGTTAAGGTGGAATCAATCCCCCTCTAACTCCTTATCATAGAATCAATGTAGCATTCCTATAGTTGTTCTAATAGTCGACTAGTTACATCTTGTGGGTAGTTGCATCGTAGTCTAGTTGCCATTTCATAAATCTCTCATTAGACTTTTTAGTTAAGATTACTTATACGTAGAGAACACAGCATGCGGAAGGACTAGGAGTGGAACGAATCATCTACTCCACTATATCTCATAGGATTGAGAGTAGAATCTTTGATAAAATATAGGCACATAAGATAGTTTTAGTTTACTTACGTTTTGAGTTTTATCGTTCATTTCGTAGGTAAACTATCAATTTTATGTTTTATCAAATGGCGCCGCTGCTATCGTAGTTTCACTTTCGCATTGTTTTTGTAGTATAACAACTCTTCTTAGAGTCCCATTTCACCCACCCACCCTTGTTCGATTCTAACTGTGGTTGTCTTTTTCAGCTTTAAACTTCCTCGGGAAATTTTTTTTTGCACGGAGCGCGACTCGCGCCCAAAAGGAGCGCACCTGTGCTCAAACTCTTGGAAATTTGCCGCCGACCAGCCCAAACACTTTGTAACTTGACTTGAACTTAGCGACCGACGAGAGAGGAATTTTGCCGGATTTCCACAGTTTTGATTCGAACTTTGATTTTTCAAGTTTTTCAGTGTTCTAACTTGTTATATACACTGAACACGCATAAACAAGACGCTATTTATAAGCGAAGCAAGGACGCAATCAGGTATTCCTTTCTTCCACACCTCGATCTCCTGTTAGAGGTTTATACTAGTATATCAGAATTGTTTGGAGTGTTGATGTGTTTAGCTAAATTTGGTCTTAGCCTTGTATGAGATTAAAGTCTGGTCGAACAAAAACACCAAACGTAATTACACAACAACGTCAACGAACAATTCTATCTAGTATACCACCCACTACACCTTTAGCTACTATTTCACACACACCACCTGACACAATGCCCGATGAAGGAGAGACTCTCTCTCTCGACTTCTACAAAGCCTTGGCGATAGCCCCAAATCTTGCATCGTTCTAGCAGACCCAGTGGGGGATTTCCGAATCCCCCAAAATATTTTTAATTTGTTACCCGTTTTACATGGTTTAGACCATGAAAAACCTTACAGCACATGCGTAGGATTGAACAAGTTATAACAACATTCCACCATCCTACGGTTGGTACGGATAGCACTACAGCTCATTAATTCTGGATATGTGGAAGGCATGCTCCCTGACCAGCCTAGTGAGTCTATGGAAGAATCGCAACAAGGTAATGTATGATAGCAAGAGTTCCAACTTCAGAGAAATTTGCTTCTTGGTTCGAAGGGCAACAGTAAGGGCTTATCATAAGTCCTCGGGACACATGAAGAACTCGATGAGAGATCTGAAGGTACTTCGAGCATTCAAACTCAGCCACAAACTTCAAAAATCTCCAAAAATCTTCAAATGTTACTGGAATCTTCCCCCGCCTGGAATATTAAAGATGAATGCAGATGGAAGTTCTAGGGGTAATCCCGTATCTCGGGGTGGGGTCTTTGTTTATAGAGATCATAATGGGGCTTTCCTTGGGGCTGCGGAAGGGGGATTAGGAGTTTCTACCAACTACATGGCGGAGACATATCGCGATTGTGGAAGGAGTCACAAAAGCTATAGAAATGGTATGGAGGCATATATGGGTGGAATCGGACTCTTTCCGCGATAGTCTAAGCTTTCCAACAAGGTAATATATGCACCGGAGAGTCAGGGGCACGATGGCACCTATTACAAGCACAAGCAACATGGATTAATATCACCTCAATCCGGAGGGAAACTAATTTAGGGAGATTAGCATTGTGCTAGACATGGGGCGAGGGGGCTAACTAAAGGGCAAAGTGTATGGTGGCGGACTTCGACCTCCATTCGTGAGACATCTTGAGAACCACAATACTACGTGACTTTAGATTTTACTCACTAAAGCACATGTTGTATTGAGAAGGGTACATGGTTGTTTTATCCTTCTTAGTCCAGTCATGTCAGAATGTTCTTATTTTTTCTTCTTGTAACCTTTATTCTTTTAAGTTAATCAATTACCTTTTAGCAAAAAAAAAATACGGTTGGTACGAAACAAATTAAACTGAGGGTATTCCCTTTCACCTTAGCCGATAAGGCGGCGTCTTGGTTAACTGCCCAAACGCCTAATTCTGTGGACTCGTGGGCTAAACTTGTTCAGCTGTTTATGGAATATTTTTACCCACCCCTAAAGACGGATGAGATGCTTTCCAAGATTCATTTCTTTCGACAAAATCCTCATGAATCATTTTCAGAGGCTTGGAATCGTTTCACCGATCTCCTTATAGAGTGTCCACATCATAACTTAGCGAAAGACACGTTAGTTCGTGCCTTTTTCAAAGGACTTCTACACCACCATAAAGAAGTCCTTGACATAATGAATGGGGGTAGTTTCTTAAGTAAAGGAGCCTCGGAGGCTTATAAATTTATAGAGGATCAAACTAAGCGAAATAACAACTGGGGGGTAGTGATGATATCCACCGCTCCGCTAGTTCTTCTAATACAGTTAAAGCTGCCGGTATGTTTGCAATCAAACACGATCCCGAGCTTAAAACTATAATCGAATCACTCACTAAAAAGGTAGAGGCCATTTCTGTTCAACAAAAGCCTATCCCCGTCATGAATGTAAATTCAAATCCATGTAGTTTCTGTTGGAGTCCTCAGCATCCTGACTTCCACTGTCTTATAGCCGATGAACAGGCTTGTTCCATTAATAGTTAACCTAATGCCCCTTTGAGACAAAATCCCAACTTCGGTTGGAGAAATAACCAACACGTCACACCTCCAGGGTACAATAATTAATATGTTAGGCCAACGCACAGTTTTAACCAAGCTCCACCACGACAAGGACAGGGTCAGGGTAATTTTAATAATTATAACAACCAAGTGCAACCTCGACAAGGTCAAGCACAAGGTCAAGGTAGTTATAATAATTATAATGCTAATAGAGGTATCGTTTCGGTACATAATAATTATCAAAATCCACCCATAAATAATTCATGCGAAATAGTTCCAATCACACCACCCGTGACTACTACACCCACACAACCGGATCGTCTTGACACCTTCATACAAGTGAGCCAAAAATTTTTCCAAACCATGGCTCAATCTAACCAACAGCTTCTACAAACCCTTAATAATTTAAGCCAACAGTTGGCCCAAGATAAAGCCCAACCCAAAGGTGTGTTTCCAGGTCACGCAATACCTAATCCTAAAACAACAAACACAGCCTTTGAGGTAACCGATAATACTAGTAATGAATATGAAAATGTAAGTGAGCTAAAGGCCATCACCACTCTTCGTTCTGGCAGAGTGGTTGATAACAAAGTAACTATGCCTATAGTTACCCCACCAGTAGCCCCTACACCTGCTACTTTACTAGATACCGAAATAAAAACTGAAGAGCCTACCACTGTAGAGGTACCAGTTATAACACAACCTAAGAAACAGAAAGCCAAGGTTAAACATCCAGGTGATACGATTGCTAAATATAGAGAGAAACCACCGTTTCCACAAAAATTAGCCATGTTAACTAGGGATACTAATTAAGAGGAGATTAGGGACGTTTTCAAGAATCTAACTATAAACCTTCCCTTCCTCGAAGCTATTAAAAAGCTACCACACCATGCTAAGTTTCTTAAGGAGTTGTGTACTACTAGGCGTAAGACCAATATACCAAAAGACGCCTTCTTAACAGAACAATTGCCAACTCTATCTGAACATAATGGAATCGTTAAGTACAAGGACCCTGGTCGTTCTATTGTATAATACACCTTTGGAGATTCCTATATGACGACCGCGTTATTAGACATGGGGGCTAGTGTTAACTTACTCCCGTTTTATTTATATAGACAAATAGGTCTAGACGAGATGCAACCCACTAAAATGACGTTGCAATTAGCTGATCGGTCAATTAAGTATCCTAAGGGTGTGGTTGAAAATGTGCTGGTAAAAATTCAGGATTTCTACTATCCGGCTGATTTTGTCATCCTCGATACAGAAGTCGCTAACGATTCTGTCCCGATCATCTTAGGGCGTCCTTTCCTGGCAACTGCCAATGCGCTCATTAATTGCCGCGATGGTTCAATATCCATGTCTTTTGGCCATCTTGCAGTTGAAGTAAATGTTTTTAAAATATAGACACATTTACCCGATTTGTCTATAGATGGAGAGGTTAACATGATTGAGAGCTTCGCTCGAGATTATTTCAACAACACGTTCCCTGATAATCATATGCCCAAATTTCTTTCCTTTGGAAGTTCAGACTCCAACAATTTCATCCCTACACTAGTCGATACACATATTATGGATAGATGACTTTCTCAAAGATATAGAGGACTACCATAGTAATATGAATATGACCAATCTAGATGAGGAATTCGATGAGTTTCTTAGAGCAGGTGATGATTCACCCTATCAAGAACTACTTTGCACAACATCCACCTCGACTTCCCTCCTTCCACCCTTTCAAAGGAATCTCGAGTTTGCACTCGATCCTTTTGTTTTTCTGTGCTTCTTCAAATTTTTAAAATCCACCTAGTAAACAAATACTTCAGAAGGACAAACCATTTGACACCTTCATTTTCAGACTTGAGACAGTCCCTACCTACACTATGAATGAGTTTTGTGCTAAACCCACATCCTCATTGTTTACATGCTTTCCTTCTACAACTTATCCATATCCACCATATCTTCCACAACCGTTCACTTTTCCACACTTATTCACTAGGACACCCTCTCGTGCAAAAATGAAAAAGAAGGTGCATGCTAGGTTACGTTATAAGGTTATCCGACTTCGCTGTCATTTCACTAGGTTGCGTCATAGGAAATCTTGGTGCTTGATTGTGTTTGGATATGTTTTCTGTGATATTTATTTATGGAATGATCCACAACTATTTCGGTTGTTGATATATGATAAACTGCATGTTCATACATATGTTTAGATAAAGTCTTGAGTATCTGACTATAAATGACTCAATTTTTTGTTTGGTGCATCCCTTTCATTTCCAGATATTGGTGAGTGCACCATTAAGGTAACGGGCCCTCCCTATGGAGTGTGTGGCTGTAAGTACGGATCCTAAGTCCACGTTTAACATAATTCCGTTTTCCACTCTTGCATGTTTTTCTCGATTTTTGAGTCATGTTTCTCTATGGGGTGAATTATGTCCTTACTCATTATTGTTTTTCCTTATATATATAATATATATATATATATATATATATATATATATATATATATATATATATATATATATATATTAAATAATAAATATAGTAATCTAGGAGTCTCGAGAATCTGACTTTAAAAGACCCACTTAAAAAAAAAAACCAAAAAAAAAAAAAAAAAAAATTTTCTAAACCTTGTTGTAAAAAATTTGTTTGGGGGTGGGGTGGTCGTGTTTCCGTCCTAGAATGTTTTATGTCCCATTAGTGTTGTTTAGGCCGTTTAATTGTAATTCGATTCGGATTGACATATTCTATGAATTTATAGTTCATTCGTTCGCATAACGTATGTCATGCACGCACTTCGAGGCGTTTTCCACTATCTTATATGTCATCCACTATCGGAATAGAGTGTTTTATGGATCATTGGATTGGAAATTCTCTCCTGATCATTTCCATATCTCATTCGCAAAAATCGGGCTGGTAACGAAGCGGCAATTTTAGTTTGAAGTTGCAAGAAAAATTGAAAAATTCGAAAATTTCGAATTGGGCTTGGGCCCAACCCGCGCGCACCGGCAGCGCACCCGCGCCCTTACCTTTGCACCAACAGTCGCGTTCTTCACTTCCAAGCCGCCATTAATGACCACCAAAGCTTCAAAACCTAAAAAATAATAATAATAAGAAACCTAAATTAACCCACGCCAACCATCAAAAATCCACTTCAAATCTTCTCTAAACCCAAACCACCACCAAATCCACCAACTTACATCACCAAGAACCACCGAAAATTTCAAAATTGTGAACTGTCGCGCCACCACCACTGTTTGTTTCATTCGGTCGACTCAAATTCCAACACCACATCCCATTTACACCCCCACAAAATTCCTAACACTCCAATGGCTCAACAACGTCGAATCTTGCCGGAGCAAGCATTTACTGGCGACCACTTCGCACCGTTTTACGGTGATGAAATGATCAGTAGAGACTGGAATAGCTTGTGGTACTCGAATGAAGCCTTTTACCACGAAGACTTAGTCCGACGGTTTTACAACACGAAGGAGGTGGAGGGGACTAGAGTTTTTGTTATGGTGGCGAAGGGTAGGAAGGAAGTAACTACTGGGTTGTTGGTCGAGATTCTAGGCATTCGCCTAGAATCCATCCGATGTCACGTTACAGGAGTCCCAATATAATGGGGTAGAGCCGTTGATGCGCGTTGGCGATTACGAAGGAACTACAATGCGAGATCGCATTGTGTTCGTCAGGCATCCCTCAGAACCAACCAGCTGGCTGCAGCTCAGTGGATTGGTCGGAACGTCCTGGGGAAAGAGAAGGTCAGTGACATCGGTCTGAACTGCCTCCACATTTTATGGATACTCCAGGAGCAGAAGTACGAGTTCTGTATCTTAGATTTTTTGATTAGCATGATTAGGGGAGTGGGAAAGTTGATGGCACCTCTCCCTGTTTTAATAACCAAGATCATGCTGAAGTTGAGAGCAGCTCCGGCGTCTGATAGGATTTACATCACCCTACACCGAAATCCTTGGATCTATAAGGATTGTGTCCAACGAGTTTGGAGGTTGCCTGAGGATAGAGAAGAGGACGAGGAGGATAGGGAAGAGGATGAGGAGGATGAGGAGGATGGTGGAAATGAGAATGCCTCGAAGGATGAGGAGGACTTGACTTGTTTTGATGCTGATGCCTTGGAGAGGTGTTGGTCAGATGCAGAACGCATGGCCGTAATTCATCATGGCATGTGTTCACTCAACACTATCTGCGAAGACCTCCGAACTCGACAGGCAACTATCCACCATAATTTCGAGATCCGTACCCAGAGGGAGGACGAGCGGTGGGAACAGATGAGGGCCGAGCTAGAAGCTCAGCGCTAGTTCCGGGCCGACATGCTTGCACGATTCCCACCTCACGAGGAATCTCCTTCTGAGGACATACCATCGAGGCATGAGCGTCGTCGCCGAAAAGATCGAATGGTGTGGCCGCCCGATCGGAGCTCGGGGAGCAATCTCTCGAAGGCGTGTGCCCTCGCTACCCCGATGCGAAGTGGTTAGGGATAGTATAGTTTGATGTTTTTTTTATTTTTAGTTTCATTATTGTTATTTATTTTAATGTAAGTTTAATTCCGTAATTTGAATTTTATAGTGAAATGTACTTCGAATGAAAATTTTAATATAATGCGGTTATTTTCATTGTGCGTGGTTGTTTCATATTGATCCCACCTTCCCAAATTGTTTGGGGGTGGTGTTATCTATTCCAGCATGATTTTTATATGACCCTCGTTTTAGAATTTATTGCGGAGTCAAGGTGAGAATATAGTCGATTAGGCATATCTATGAATAAGTATCATGGTAGAATGAAATCTCGATACAATAGGTAGATTCTATCCTAAATTCAACCTAAAAGATACTAGGTTTGTTTTAGAATCAAGAATATGAGTTGTTTCCATTTTCGGGGCTGGAAATTTTAGTATTTCCGGAAACTGCCGTAAAATTTTTTTGGCAACTTCTCAATCCGTTTTAGCAACTTAAAACCTATATAAACTTCATTCATTCTACACTCACAACCCACACTACACCTAACTTCCATCACTCACGTTTCAATCCCATGTTTCCCACGTTTCGCCTCATTTTTTTCAAAGCTCTTGACACCTCAAGCGCGCTGGAGGGGCGCACTAAGCTCTACACTTTTTTGTCAAATTTTTGTACAGAGCTTTTCAGCTTAAGTTGAGCGACTAGCGCTCAAACACTGGAATTCCAAAATCTTCATAGCGTACTCGCGCCCAAGTAGAGCGCACTCGCGCCCTGACTTCCGTGGACCAGAAAAATTCCAGTTTTCTGCGGGTTGTTGCCGGGTCATTTGCAGCTATTCCAGAGTGTAATTTTGAGATGACATCTCCTACATTGATACCGGAACAGTCTTTCGAAGATTTGTTCCAAAGCACTACTTATGGTGCTTGGTTTTTCGAAAAAGGCGATCACATCGTTGGTCGGGAACCGCTTATGGTAAGACGATGCACTTTATTCTCCAACACTAGCATCTTATTTTTATGATAACTGCATTTTCTTTGAGAGACCAGATGGAGAACAAGTGTTCTCCATCAACATTGATGATGAACCAATGGAAATTACCAAGTTCTTGCTAGCATTTGTTCTTGGACTTGCTATGCCCGCTGAAATACAAGACCCATGGTACTATTGGGTAGATAATATGTATGTCTACACTTATGATTTTTTGCATGAGTCGTATGGGGCAGGCATTTTCCGTATCGAAGACCAAGGGGACTATAACGTCGCTTTTGGTAGCCTGTCCATGAACATAGGAACTGCTATGTTTTGGATCATGCTAAACATTTTAGGGGAATGGCGTTTTTCTTCTGTGAATGATGCCACTTGTAGCGTCTTCCTTGCTTTAGCCACGGGACGTATGTGCCATGACCTTCCCCGAACCTTGATGTCTAGTTTAGCACGATCCCATAGCATGAGGCATAAGTACCTTCTTATGCATGTTCTAATTTCCCGTATTATGCTATGTTTCTTTCCTATTTTTTGTACACGTTTCACGGATTGGATTACGGCCCATTAATCGCGACGACCCACCAATAGTATTATTCGATCTTTCCGTGCAATGACTTGGCAAGGGTGGAGGATACAACCTCATCAGGTTGCACCCTACACCCCGTTAGACCAAGTGGCTCTTAATAGGTTAGCAATAATAGATGATAAATGGCGGGAAGCCTGGCAAATTATCATGGCATGGCAGGACGTGAAGGAACCTCACTTCTTTATAGAAGAAGAGGATGAGGAAGATGATGAGTAAAGCGGGAGATAAGGTAAGTTTTAATTCTAGTTAGTGTCTGCTTATGTCCCAAGCAATTTCATTCTTGTTAGCCCCATAATGGGTAGAACTCGTATAGAGTTGCGTCAGTTTTTATTTCCTATATTATGCGTTCTAACCTTGTTTTGCGGATGTTCCGAAGTTCCGCGGCTTCAATAGTATTTTTCCTACCCTCTTTATTTAAATGCTTTGAGGACAAAGCATGCTTCTTGTTTGGGGGCATAGAAACACGTGTAATTAAGGCATCTGTTAGGATATAGATAGGTATAATATGCATTTGTTTTCTAGTTAAAATTTCAAAAATTCAAAAATATAAATAAATAAGTTATGCTATACACTTAGGAATATTGGTATTGTTTCTTTCTCTATGCTCTTAATAATCTAGAAGTCTTACGTAGCTTTTGCATTAGAATAATTTTTAGAAACTTAGGTTAATATATAGGTAACAATCTTTGCATCTATCTATAAATATATTACATAAGTATCGATGATTGTTAGCAGTAAGTTTCTGAAATCTAGGCTAGAGTACTTATTCTACAAATCCTGTGAGAATATAGCTAAAAAAGCCTTATATGAAATAAACATTTGAGAAATGACACAAGGGAGAAGTAAAATCCGGATAGAGAAATCACACGTCCACTTGCTTGATCACTATGCCATATCCTAAGCGAGAATTTAGGCCCTCTTTGGATCGATATAGCCAGAAATTCAAACCTATGAATTATTTTCGCTAATTAGCCCTCTCGAGCCTTTCTTTAGCCTTCCATAAACCAAAATTCCTTTACTGTTACAAAAAAAAAAAAAAAAAAAAAAAAATCAACCTACCCAATCTAAAATAAGTCTGAGAATAGAATGAGGAAGAAAGAAGAAGAGAAAAAACCTGTGTAAACAAAAGTTAGTTAATTGCTTCAGAAAATAAAGAAAAGAAGTTTCCATCCAAAGAAAAGAAAAATAAAAATAGAAATAAAATAAAAACTCCAAAAATAGAATAAAAGGGAATCAAAAGCCAAAGAAAAAAAAAAAAAAAATATGGCTAAGGATGGAAACAAAGTATAGAAGCAAAAGAAAATAACAAGGTTTTCTCTAGCTCAATTAGGAATAGGTTAGTGTGATAGTAAGTGGCAGATGTGTTTGATCGACTCCGGCTTCCTTGTTGTCATTGAGATTGTAAGGTAAAGTGTGCCCCATTGCGCATTATTTGGAGTAAATAAACTTGAGTGGAAAAATCAGAGTGTTGTATCTTGACTATTATTGTGAGAACCTACTTAAGGACGCTATTCCGAGTTTCAGAAACGAACCTGCTAGACATTTCATAGTATTACTCATTGTATATATGTTTATTGTAGATGATTGATTATTATGCATATATTAGCTTAGGTTTATAGTATTACTCTATATGCATTGCTAGTGAGAGGTATAGTTAATTTAGAGCATGAATAAGGAAACAATAGTTTTATTTCTTAGTCGTTGTAGTATAGATGAAGTTTGTGAGTACCTTCACTGGAAAACTCTCACGAGGCTATAACTCGTCCACTAGGGAATTCCTAGTGGTTTAAGGCCTTGTTGCATATGGTCAATCCAATCGCACTCAGCGAAATGAGAGTAGATAGAACTCCATTTTTGGTCACTTATTCTAATTTCTCATCTTTACTTGAGGACAAGCAAAATGCTATTTGGGGATGGTTTGATAAGAGCCCAAAATTGTAGTTTTAACCCTGTAACAGTCATACTTTTAGACCAATTATGTGAGTAATAATTAAGAGTTAATACTGATTACGTGTTTTTATGCATTTCAGGCTTCAAAGTCCAATATGTGCAGAAATGTGCCACTTTAGCTAGATAAAGGAGCAAAGGTCGGTTGCTAAGGAGTTCTGTGATTAAAGGCAAAGATTGAAGAAGACAAAGCCTTTCTAAAGCCTGGTCAAAAGCTGAAAAGTCGACGCTGGGCGTAAACAAAGACACAAAGTCGAGAACTTCCGAAGGCCGTATCTTTGGACTCAGACCTCAAAATTGGGCCTAACTTATGTCAAAATGACCAACTCGGAAAGAGCTTTCCAGTGGTCTAAGCCTTGACCCAATCAGAGGAGCAAAAGTGGACAAAAAGTCCATTGAAGCCAACTGCAGCTGAATAGGCCTTTTTGGACTGAAAGAATTGGGTTTTGGGCCTGATTCTCTGCCCCAAAACATGGCTCCAAGCCCATGCACGATTTTTGGATCTGAAAGTATAAAAACAAGAGCTTGACTCTTTGTTAATGGTAGATAGTTAGGTTAGAAAATAAGTTAGGTTAGGAAGCTAATGTTAATGGAGTTTAGGGTTAGAAAAAGATAGATCTAGATCTAGTTTTGAGTTTTATCCCATTAATTAATTAGGTTTCATACCTTGTTTTAATATAGAGTATTGAATCATTGTTACTTTTCATTAGATTAATAAAGTTAGTTGTTTTTGATAATCTAGCTTCATTTTCCATTAAACATCTATTGCAATTCATTGATGTCATTATTAGTTTAATTAAATTATTGCATGATTAGTTTCCATTGAGTTTAAATAAGCAAAGTTCAAATCTTGATATCATGTCTTGTTTGAATTCCGTTGGGAATGATAGCGTAATGATTCTCGGCTAAACCTCCATTTGAGGGGGTTGAAAAGCCTTGATGAAAGCTTGATTCCGATTATCGTAGAGTCGTCGTAATTTCCTTTCCACTCTAGAAATGATTAGTTCACCATGAGAATGGGTGTAATCGTTCACATGCTAGTTATGAATTGGTAGAAATGCCATGTGTAATTAGGGATTAGGAGTAACCATATTGTTCACAAGCGATTCATTCAGATTACGACGATTCGTCGTTAGTAGGATTAAGTCGAGTTAAGGTGGAATCAATCCCCCTCTAACTCCTTATCATAGAATCAACGTAGCATTCCCATAGTTGTTCTAATAGTCGACTAGTTGCATCTTGTGGGTAGTTGCATCGTAGTCTAGTTGCCATTTTGTAAATCTCTCATTAGACTTTTTAGTTAAGATTACTTATACGTAGAGAACACAGCATGCGGAAGGACTAGGAGTGGAACGAATCATCTACTCCACTATATCTCACAGGATTGAGAGTAGAATCTTTGATAAAATATAGGCACATAAGATAGTTTTAGTTTACTTACGTTTTGAGTTTTATCGTTCATTTCGTAGGTAAACTATCAATTTTATGTTTTATCAGTAAGCATAGCTGGTCTCCTACTAACTGGAACAATGAGTAACTCTACCATTGATTTTTAGATTCTAAACTAACTAAACATCAAAAGAAGAGTGCGGCCATCGAGTAAAATCAGAGAAGTGTCATGGATTCCTCCTGATCTAGGGGTAGTTAAGGCCAACACAGATGGTTCGGTCTTAGGAAATCCAGGCAATGGAGGTGCGGGAATCATCTTCAGAAACAACAAGGCAAAAATTCTGGAGTTCAAGGCCTAGGGGTTACTACAAGTTATGAAGCATAAAGCTTGGCAGTGGTTTTGGCTGCTAAAACTGCTATGGAGAAAGGCTGGCACCAACTCTGGATAGAGAGTGACTCAAAGGAGGTGAAGTTCAATGGTGGCTGAGAGCAAGATGGTATAGAGCTTCAAAGCTTATCGACTGGAAAATTTCACATACACTGAGAGAAGTAAACTTTGGGGCGGATGCGACAGCTAAACATGGATCAACTTTGAGTAAAGGAGTGTACTCTTGGAGTCCCAATAGACCCCCTTTCATTATGTCATTAGAATGTCCTCACCAGACTTACTACATATTTGATACCTAGAGTCTGTTGTAAATCCATCTTGTTAGAGTTGTATTCTTTATTACTTATTATTAATAAAATATCTTACTTGCATCCAAAAAAAAAAGCAAGACTTCCATTCTATTAACTTATTATAATAACTCATTTTAATAACTTAGTAACTAAATTAAATCTTACCGATATCCACTTCTGTATAAGGGTAGGAGAGCACCCTTGCAAAAAATATTATTAAGTCCTACCCTCCTGCAAACGGAAGCTAAGTTAGAAATTTTATATAAACATATGTAGATATCCTATAAGTATTCCAGTGCAAGTCCAAGCACATCCGTACAATCAAATCAATTTCTCTTATTAATTAATCGATTACTTTTCCTATACACCCACCCTTTAGTACCTATTCCACGATTTGCACTCCACACATTTGCCAAATCACACATTCCTGTGTGCCTCTCTCCTACCGAATACCACGATATCATAGCCATCTCTGGGCTTTCATACACATAATTTCACAGCCTCTTTGGGCATAAAACTCAGGTCATTCATGGCACATTCAATGAATACCTTAGGTCATTCTCGCCACATTCAAGGAATACCTATCATATCACTAACGGGTCATTCATGGCATATTCAATGAATACCCGGGTCATTCATGGCACAATCAATGAATACCCATCTATAACACTAACGGGCCATTTATGTCACATTCAATAAATGCCCACCTATCACAAGACATAACCAGTCATAAAATCTCATTTCCAAAACTTAAGGCATGGAGAGTTCTAAAAGGGCGTGATAAATTTATTGAGAACATTATTGAACTTTATTGCACATATTCTTTCAAAAAAGGAGGAGTATCTTGTTTCGTGTAGTATTGTTTACGCGTTATTAATTATATCGATGTCTAAGTGTCATAGCGTCGCATAAAATAATTATAGTAAGAATGAAATTTCACATAGTATTTAATACACGTAAACACATATATATATAAAGTCTTAGCCTAAAGCCAAGCACACTAATAGCCCTAGACATATCCTAATATACCTAATCTTTGCCAAGTCAAAGGTCAAACCTGGTCAACTAGTCAAAGTCAACCATGGTCAACTAGTCAAAGTCAACCCTGGTTAACAACATTCAACCAGTCCTAAACTCATCTAACCAAAAACCCAAAGACTAAGGCCCAAAGTCTTTAGCTTTTCCCAAGCCCAACTAAAATAACTTAAGCCCATATATGAAAATCTAAAACAAAAACACTCAAGCCAACAATTATTTCGACCCAAGCCCAACAAAAACAGGAACAACATCGCTACCTTCTTCTTCTTCTTCCTCAAAGCTCACCACCTCCATCGAATAGCCACTATCAACCACCAACCCTCCTCCACTTTAAACCCATCAGTTTTAATCCTGATAAAAAACCAAATCTTTTGACATAACTAAAACCCAATTCCATCACTCGTTAGAAATCTATCTTGACGCCATTAACGACCTCCTGAGCTACTTCGACAGCACTCAACCAACAACCAAACTCCACCGAAACTGCTCGGTTTTAATCCCCAACAAAAACCCAACATTATGGTATAGCCAAAACTCGATTTCCCCACTCCTCACAAATCGCGATTTGACTCGATTACTGCCTTTCAAAGCTTCGCAGTACCCAATCAAACACCAATTCAACATGCCCAACACTTCACAACAACAACCAAGAAATTTAAACAACCAAACACTTGATTTAAAAACACAACAACCATATAGTATACCACAACCCTTACAACCAATCTACACCGGCAGTATAAAGGTATTCAAACACATAACTTTAACTGTAAAGAGAACAATCTTGATAGTTTTACCTACGAATAAGCGATGAAACTCAAATGTAAGTAAAACTAAAACTATTTTCGTGCTTATATATCAAAGTTATCTACTCTCTTTATCAATGCAATATATTTAGAGTAGAGAATTCGTTCCACTCCCAGTCGTTTAGATGTAAGGTTTCCTAGTTCGTGTAAGCTAACAAAATCATGAGAGCAATGGAATTGAAATTAACTACGATGGTAAATCAACTAATCAAGATGTGATAAATAAAATGACGCCAATTCAATACTAAATTGACAATATGAGAATGAATTAGGGGAATTTGATTATACCTTTATTCGACTTAATTAACTAACGAAGAATTGTCGTAATCTGAATTGAAATTTTTCGCATAACAATTGGGTCTATCTAATCCCTAATCATTCATGGTAATCTCTACCAACTAACAATCAACATGTGAAGTAATCAACCCATTCTCATGGAGAACTAATTACTTTCTAGAATGGAATAGATTACTACGACCATTTCTACGCTAATCGAAATCAAGTTTCATCAAGGCTTCTTCAAACCCCTCTAATGGAGGTTTTAGCCTTGAATCATTACACTATCATTTCTAACACAAGAACAAATAGAACAAGTCATTATTGAATAAGCAATAAAATTTATTAATCTAATTGAACAAGAGGGTAATGATTCGAATTGAATTAAAACTAAATTTAAAACTAATTTAGAACTAAGATTATGAATAACTAATTATCAATTTAAGACAAACTAAATCAATGAATTAAATATTGAATTAGAAACTAAAAATTGAAATACAAACTAAGTATTTGATTCTTAACTAAGTAACTAAGTCTAACAAACTAATTTATTGTGCTAAAACTAATTTTTATGAAGTAAAACTAAGTAACTAAAGAACTAAGTCTTAGTCTCTTTATGTAGAAGAGACTAGATCCACAATTTCGTGCATAGGCTGAGGAGCCATGTTTTGGGCAGGAAAATCGAGCCCAAAACCTCATTACTTCAGTCCACAAAGGGGTTTTCAGTTGGAAATGATTTCAATAGCTTTTTTGTCCACTTCTGCTCCTCCAATTGGGTCAAGGATTAAACAATTATAAAGCTCGTTCCGATCCGGTAGTTTTGACATAAGGTAGGCCCAATTCTGAGGTCTGAGTCCAAAGATACGGCCTACAAACATTCTGCTGACTTTTGTGCACTATTTCTGCCCGCGTTGACTTTGACTTTTCAACTTCTACCGGGCTTTAAAAAGGCTTTTTCTCCTTGAATCTTGGCCTTTAATCATAGAACTTCTTAGCCACCAACCTTTGCTCCTTTATCTTACAAAAGGGATGCATTTCTTCACATATTCGACTCAAATGCCTAAAATACATAAGAACATGATAACAATACTAACTCTTACTTATTAATCATATAATTTGTCTAAAAGCAATATTTTTAAGGGGTTAAAACTACAGTTTTGGGCTCTTATCAAACCACCCCCAAACAGTATTTTGCTTTTCCTCAAGCAAATATGAGAAATTAGAATAAGTAACCAAAAATGGAGTTCTAACTAATCTCGTTTCACTGAGTGTGATTGCATTGACCATATGCAACAAGGCCTTAAACCACTAGGAATTTTCCTAGTGGACGAGTTATAGTCTCGTGAGAGTTTTCCAGTGAAGGTACTCACAAACTTCATCTATACTACAACGACTAAGCAATAAAACTACTGTTTCCTTACTTATTCTCAGATATCTATACATCTCACTAGCAATGAATACAGAATAATCAATCAAGTCGAAACCTAAGCTAATAAATGTATAATAATCAATCATCTACAAATAAATATATATACAATTAGCAATGCTATGAAATGTAGTAACAGGTCCGTTTCTGAAACTTTGGAATATCATCCTTAAGTAGGTCCTCACATAAATGTTAAGACAAAAACACTCTGATTTTTCCGCTCAAGTTTCGCTACTCCAGTGTGCAGTAGGCACACTTTACCTTACAATCTCAATGACACACAAGGAAGTCGAAGTCGGTTAAACACATCTACCACTTACTATCACACTAACCTATTCCTAATTGAGCTAGAGGTCTTTATTAGGTGTTGCGGGGCATAGTGAGGGTTTAAGAATGAAGGAAATTGATATTAAAAAAGAACCAGTCTGAGATAATAGAGTCTTCATATTATGTAACTAGAGAAAACTTTGTTTTTACTTTGCTTCTACACTTTGTTTCCATCCTTAGCCATTTTTTCTTTTTCTTTGGCTTTTGACTCCCTTGATTCTATTTTTGGAGTTCTAACTTTTTTTTTTTTTTTTTTCTTTAGATGGAAACTTTATTTTTTATTTGAAGCAACTAACAAATTCTTGATTTCAAAGGCCTTTCTCTTTTCTATTCTTTATCTCTATTCTCAAACTTATTCAAAGAATTTGTAGGCTGATTTTTATTTTTATTTTGTTTTATAAAAGGGTAAAGGATTTGCGGTTTATGAAAAGCTAAAGAAAGGCTCAGAGGGGCGACTAGCGGAAAATAATTTCATAAGATTTGAATTTTTGGCTATATCGATCCAAAGAGGGCCTAAATTCTTGCTTAGGATATGACATAGTGATCAAGCAAGTGGACGTGTGATTTCTTTATTCGGAATTTACTTCTCCCTTGTGTCATTTCTCAAATATTTCACTCATATAAGGCTTTAGGCTATATTCTCACAGGATTTGTAGAATAAGTAGTCTAGCCTAGATTTCAGAAACTTACTGCCAATACAAACATAGATACTCATGCAATATATTTATAGAAAGATGCAAAGATTATTACCTACATATTAACCTAAGTTTCTAAAAACTATTATAATACAAAAGCTAACGTAAAACTTTTAGATTATTAAGAGCATAGAAACAAAACAATAATAATATTCCTAAGTGTATAGCATAAATTTTTATTTACTAGAAAATAGGTGCATATTGTACATATTTATATCCTAACAGATGCCTTAAATTACGCGTGTTTCTATGTCACCCCCAAACAAAAAGCATCCTTTGTCCTCAAAGTATTGAAATAAAAAGGGTAGAAAAATATCATGGAAACACGTGAAATTTTGGAACATCTGCAAAACAAAGTTAAAACATACTAATATAGATAAATTAAAACAGACGTAACTCTATATGAGTTCCACCCATTATGGGGTAACAAAGAAGTAAATTGCTTGGGACATAAGCAAATGCGAACAAAAAATAAAAATTTACCTCCTATCTAGCATTTAGCTGTCATCATCCTCGTCTACATAGAAACGAGGTTCTTTTGAGTCCTGCCACGCCATGATAACTTGCCAAGCCTCTCTCCATGTATGATCAACCCGTGCTAACCAGTTAAGTGTTACTCGATCTAATCGGGTGTAAGGAGCAACCCATTGAGGTTGTACCCTCCATCCCGCCATGTCATAAAACGAAACGAACGAATAACACAATTGGTGGGTCTCATAATTTCAACCCCAACCCAATCTGTGTAGCGGGTACAGAAATCAGGGAAAAAATAGCACATGATACGACAAACCAAAACAGGCATAAGAAGGTACTTATGCCTCATACTATGGCCTCTAGCTAGACTAGCCACTAAAACCTTGATAATGTCATATAGGAAGCGTCCCTCAGCTAAAGCGAGGAAAACGTCACCAGCCGTACTATGCCCAGAAGTATACTGCCAATCCCCTAAAATATTCATCATAATGAAGAACATGGTAAGGCCTACATTCAGGGATAGGCTACCAAGGGCTATGTTACACTGCCCTTGGTCCATTACACGAAAACCCTTCCCCCATGAGTCTCGTGAAAGTACTCATAGTTATAAAGGTATGCATTATTAGTCAGATATCCCCATGAGTTTGTAGGAACAGGCATAGGCAGTCCCACAACAAAAGCAACTAAGAACTTGCTGAAATACATAGTCGTATCATTAACTACGACAGAGAACATTTGTTCTCCATCTGGTCGACAAAAGGACCTTGAATTATTATAGAAATATTCAGTAAGTTGAGGTGAATACGAGTCATCAAGACTTACCAGTAGATGTGTCCATTTTGACTGCATGATTCTATCACCGAACCATCCTCCATAGGTGTTACTTCGGAACAAATCTTCAAAAGACTGCTCCGGTATGATATGAGGTGGTGTCATCATAACAAATACACTCTAGAAGTGCTGCGAACAACCTTGGAAAAACTCACAAAAAATCAGAAATTTCAGTGGCTGCAAAGGTCAGGGCGCGGGGTGCGTTCTTGCCTTACTCGAGTTCTAGGCGCTCAAGCGCAGGGTGCGCTCTGAATTGGCATGTATAGGGCGCGGGGTGCGCTCACGATAACTTGAGTGCTCTGCAGTGGAAAACTAAGAGAAAAATGAGGAGTGAAAGGTGAGAGGTGTGGTTTGTGAGTGCAGAGTGAATTAAGTATTTATAAGGTTTTAGTTTCTAAAACCAACGTCCATAAGTTGCCAAAATTATTAAGGCAATTTTCAGAAAAAGAATATACTAAAAACCAAAACGGAAACAAGTTTTTTTTTTTTTTTTTTTTTTATAATAATCTAGAGGTTATGGCTGACCTCAACCTGTATTAGGAGAAAAACAGGGATACATAGTGCCTATTCTATCTTCCTCTATGATATGGTGTAACTTCTCATCTAGAGGAAGTGAAAATAAAACAACACCTTCTTCTAGCGATCTATACATTTTTGAAAGGTAGTCGGTTGCCCGATTTCCTTCTCGAAAAATATGACTAAAAGAGCATTTAACAAATGTGCGAGTAAGACTTCTAATACAGGCAGCCATATTAGCACAATACCATGGGCAGCGCTCACTCCCGTTCAAAATGTTTTTGGCTCCCAGAGAGTCCGAATTGACTTCCAGATTTTCTATACCCATCTCTTGGGCCTGCTTAAGCCCAACTGCAATGGCTTGAATTTCCTGATGTATGACTGAATTCCTTGATGAGCAACCTGCATAAGCGCGAACAACATTCCCCAAGCCATCTCGTATAGTCCCTCCATACCCACTTCCATCTTGATGGACCGAACCATCAATATTGAGCATGTAAGCTCCCTGTTCAGCTGACTTCCACCAACACCAAAGAACTTCCAGAGGTTTGAAGTTCATTTGCAGTCCCAACCTATCAGCAAGAGCTCGAAGAGAGTAAGAGTCTTTGGCCTCTAACAGGTTTTTCTGAATGTACATCTTCATTGTGGCCATTATCCTTGAGGTTAGCTGTTGGGTCGTCAACAAGATGTTCTTCTTCTTCCGTCTGTTCCTTTCACACCAGATTTCGTGGACAGTAGCTCCAATAAAAGCATTAAAGATATCGACACAGGTGGTGTTATGCCGACATAACCTGAAAATACTATACCATTCAGAAGAGGAGTCTTTGACAAGCTCCCCTAGTCCAAGGTTGTTTTTCACAGATGCCCAGACCTGTTTAGAGTAGTGACAGTCGAAGAATAAATGCTTTGAGTGCTCCGAAGATATACCGCAGAGACTACATTCAGAGAATTGCAAGGTCTTCTTCTGTATCAAGCGATCTTGAGTGGGAAGACAATTTGAGAGCAATTGCCACAAAGTAAACGAGAATTTTGGGATAGAGAGCTTCCCCCAGACCACCCTGTACCATTTTACCTTTGGTCTCTCTTTCCGCAGAACTGCATACGCTGATTTTACAGAGAATTCTCCGGTGCTACTCGGTGACCAAATAACCTCGTCTTTGTCTAGATAACAAAACGGAAACAAGTTAGGGGCATATTCCAAATACAAACCAATAGCTTTTTGGTTGAATTCAAAATAGCAACTTCCTAATTCTATTCATTGAAATTCCATCACCATAACAATATATAATCTTAGCCACACCAATATTGGCAACATTCCCAACAACTCATATTTCCACGATTTGCAAGATTTAACTTCTAAAACGGTGGATAAGATAAAAACAATACAAAAAATAATAATACCACCCTCAAACAATTCAGGAAGGTGGGATTCATGGAAAATTCATCGCATGCTTGGACAAAACCCAAATTAAATTAAAAATTCAACTAACGATCAAATATTAGAAAATGATTACATAATATAATCCAAATCTAACTAATAAACTAAACAACTCGAAATAAAATTCTACTAAAACAGGAAAATTTCCTAAACACCAAACAACTAGACTACGAGCCACAAGATAAGGATGGTTCCGAGTCATCAGTCCTGCGTCGACGACGCTCATGCCTCTCAAACTCATCAGAAGTAGAACCCTAATAGGGTGGCAAGCGTCATAGCACTTCTAGTTGGAACTTCCACTGACTCTCTAGGTATGCTTTCATGGATACCTCTCGCTCCTTATCACGCTGGACTAGGGTCTCCACGGTAGTCTTGAGCTCCTCATCATTCTAATGGAAGCGAACTTGCCTAGTCCGGATGTCTTCACAAATCTGGTTCAAAGAACGCAAGCCACGATGCAGCACTGACATACGTTCTATATCAGAATTACACTTCTCCAAGGCATCGGCATCAGCATCAAAACATGCCGTGTCATCATCCTCATCAACATCTTCCGCAACCCTATCTCAAGGCAATCTCCACGTTTTCTGGATACATTCCGTATAAGCAATTGCATTTGCATGCAACTTCAACATAATCCGCTCAGTTTTCAGTTTCTCACCAAAAGACAACATAATCTTAGTAATCAAAATAGGATAGGGTGCGGTACTTACTCTAACTCCTTTAATCATAGTTAACAAGAAGTCGATTATACAAAAATCATACCTCTTTTGTTGTAATACCCAGAGTATGTGCAGACAGTTCAGACTGATGTCACTCAACTTCTCTTTCCTAATAACATTCCTACCAACCCACTGAGCTACAGCCAGCTGGTTGGTTCTCAGAGACGACTGTCGGATGCAATGCGATTTCGCATTGTACTATCCCTCCAAAACAGTCTCTCTCATCAACGCCTCTACCCCTATACTGGGATTCCTGCACGGTGGCTACAAGGTGGTGGTTCGGCATAATGTCCAGAACATGAGTCGACATCGAAGCACACACTTCTTTCTTCACACCATTCACCTTCACAAAAATCTTCCTACCCTCGATTTATTGCTTGTAAAAATTCAAAACCAAATCCTCATGGTAAAAATCGTTCTCCTCATACCACAACTTTTGCCAATTCCTATGTCTCATCTCGTCATCGTAAAACGACGCAAAATGGTACGATTTGAAAACTTGTTCCTAGAGGATTTTGCGTTTTTGGGTCATTTTTTTGTTTTTGATTTTGAAAATGGGTTAGGGTAAGGTGGAGGAGAGGTATTTAACAAAGAAATTGAAATTTGGGTTGAGTGGTTGGTTGGATTTGGTTGGTGCGATTTTTAGAGAAAAATTTGGTTTAAGTTTATGTTTTGGGCGGTTTAATGGACGTGGAGGAGATGAATTGATGTAAGGGTTGAATTTGGAGTGGGTGTTGTTTGAATTGAGTGGAAGAATCGGTGGTTTTTGTATTTTTTATTTTTTTTTTAAATTTAGGGTTTTGGTTCATTAATGGAAGCTGATGGCGGAGTGGAGAAGAATAACGCGATGTGTTTTTGGCTTTTACTGTGGACTTGGGCCCAAGCCCAAACAATTTCGGAAATACCCATTTTGTCCCTATGCGCGCAAAGTTAAAATTGAAATTCTCGACTCGTTACCGGTCCGATTTTTGCGAATGATATATGAAAACGATCAGGAGAGAATTTCCAATCCAATGATCCATAAAACACTCTATTCTAATTTTGGTTGACATATAAAAAGGTGGAAAATACCTTGTAGTGCGTGAATGACATAAGTTATGCGAACAAATAAAATCTAAATTCATAGATAATGTCAACCCGAATCAAAATACGATTAAACGACATAAGCAACAAAAATGGAAAGTTGAGCAATCAAGGATGGAAAGACCAACACCCCACCCCCAAACAAATTTTAATTTATAAAACAGAGTTTAGAAAATTTGTTTTAAACGTGAGTCTTTTAAAGTCAGATTCTTGAGACTTCCTAGATTACTATTTATGTTTTTAATATATATATATATATTAATGAAAAAGATTAATATAAGGAAAACAATAAGAAGTAAAAATGTAAATCACTCCATATATAAACATGACTCAAAAACCGAGAAAACATGCGAGAGTGGAAAGTGTGAATTACGTTAAACGTGAACTTATGATCTGGTATTTACAGCCACACACTCCAATAGGAAGGCTCGGTTACCTGAATGGTGCACTCACCAATATATGGAAGTGGAAGGAAGTACACCAAACAACAAAGGTCAGTCCTCATAGACAGGGTCCTGTAAAAAGACTTCCTCCACATCAGGGGATATTAACTCATGAAAATGTTTTAACCGTTGGCCATTGACTTAAAATGTACTGTTGTCCTTGGGATTTACCAAGGTGATTAACCTATAAGGGGTGACTTCAGTAACCAGAAAAGGACCATACCAACGGGTTTTTAATTTCTCTGGGAAAATATGCAGACGGGAGCTGTAAAGCAAGACCTTTTGACCAACCATAAACTCTTTGCACAAGATTTGCTTCTCATAAACATGTTTCATGTTAGCTTTATAATCCTTTGCGAGATCATAAGAATCGTTACGGATTTCTTCAAGCTCATTTAATTGCAATTTGCGCTTGACACCCGCCTCATCAAAATTGAAGTTAAGGCTTTTTATAGCCCACATAGCACGGTGCTCCAATTCAACGGGCAAGTGACAAGGTTTTCCAAATACAAGTCTACATGGAGACATACCTATAGGAGTTTTAAAAGCAGTCTTATACGCCCATAAGGCATCAGTTAGACGCTTAGAAAAATCTTTCCTATCAGGATTTACAGTTGTTTCTAATATTTTTTTGATTTCCCTATTAGAAAATTCTACTTGGCCGCTAGTTTGTGGATGATAAGGAGTTGCCACCTTATGTGTAACTCTATACTTTTTAACTAGAGACGCAATAACTCTGTTGTAAAAATGTGTTTCACCATCACTAATGATGGATTTCGGAATGCCAAACCGACAGAAAATGTATTCCTTAACAAAAAAACACAATTGTCTGCTATGACAAGCCATGGCCTCTATCCATTTAGACACGTAGTCCACGACAACTAGAATATAAATAAAATCGTGGAAAACAGGAAAAGGACCAATGAAATCAATGCCCTATACATCAAAAATTTCTACTACCATGATGGGATTTAGAGGCATCATATTATGTTTTGTGATTTGCCCCAGTTGTTGGCAACGAACACACGTCTTGCAATGCACTTGGGCATCTTTAAAAAGGGTAGGCCAATAAAACCCACATTGAAGAATTTTAGCAACTGTTTTCATATCACTTAAATGGCCACCACACTCTTTATCATGGCAGAACGATAGAACCTCATTATATTCCCACTGGGGAATACAATGATGAATAATCTGATCCGCACAATACTTAAAAAGGTAGGGCTCATCCCAGTAGTATAGCTTAACTATGGCTAAGAACTTCTTACGTTCATTTCTTGACCAAACATCAGGAATGATATCAGAAGCTAGATAATTCACAATGTCAACATACCATAGTGCAGAAAAAAATAGCATAAAGATGCTTATCAAAAAAAAAAAAAAAAAAAAAAAAAGTTAGGTATGGACTCAGAATCACTATCGTCGTCATTTGTTAGTCTAGATAAGTGGCCGACAACTACATTTTCGACCCCTCATTTATCCTTAACTTCTAAGGTGAACTATTGCAGGAGAAGAATCCATTGGATTAATCTATGTTTAGCATCCTTATTTGCGAGAAGGTACCTAAGGCCTACATGGTTCGTGTAAACTAAGGTCTTAGTACCTACCAAATAAGGACGAAACTTATCTAAAGCATAAACGACTGCTAAAAATTCTTTGAGCATCTTTTAAAGTTTTACTAGCATAATAAATAACAGTGGACTTATTATCTAGTTTCTATCCTAACAAAGCACCAACGACATAATCTCTAGCATCACACATAAGTTCGAAAGGTTTAGACCAATCGGGAGGCTATATAATCGGTGCAGATGTTAAAGCAGCTTTTAAAGTTTCAAAAGCCTGTTTACAGTTATAATTGAAATAAAAAATGACATCATTTAAAAGCAAATTAGTTAAAGGCCTAGCTATTTTTGAAAAATCTTTGATGAAATGCCTATAAAAACCTGCATGGCCTAGAAAGGCTCTAATGTCACGGACAGTTCGTGGTATAGGTAGGGATGCTATCTTATCTAGTTTGGCCTTATCTATTTCGATGCCATCACTAGACACAATGTGACCTAGCAATATTCCTTTTTTGACCATGAAATGACATTTTTCCCAATTTAAAACAAGACCCTTCTCTTCACATCGTGTCAAAACCTTAAACAGGTTAGACAGGCAGTCAGTGAAAGAGTCTCCATAGATAGAAAAATCATTCATGAAAACTTCCATGAAGCGCTCTACCAGGCCATATCACTAAATATATGAAGCATACACCGCTGGAAGGTACCAGGAGCATTACAAAGGCCAAAAGACATTCGTTTATAGGCATATGTTCCAAAAGGGCATGTGAAGGTAGTCTTTTCTTGGTCATCAATATCAATAATACTTTGAAAATAGTCAGAGTAGCCATCTAAAAAACAATAATAAGCATGACCAGGTAGACGTTTGAGCATCTGATCGATAAAGGGTAAAGGAAAATGATCCTTTCATGTTATGACATTTAAACGTCTGTAATCAATACAGATCCTCCATTTTATAAGGACTCATGTGGAAACATATTCACCCTTAGCATTACGTACCATGGTAACCCCCGATTTCTTAGGAACTACATGAATGGGACTTACCTATTCGCTATCAGAGATTGGGTATATGATACCCGCATCGAGTAACTGTAAGACTTCTTCCCCTACCACCTCTTTTATGGCAGGGTTCAAGCGATGCTGAGGTTCACGAGAAGTCTTTGCATTATCTTCCAAATGGATACAATGAGTGCAAACATTAGGGTCAATCCCCTTAATGTCGTTTAGGGACCAACTAATCGCTGAATGATGTTCCCTAATTACCTTAATCAACCGGCCTCTTCATTCATAGACAACAGAGAAGATATAATTACCATATGACTACCACCTGGATCACGTTGAATATACTTCAACTCAGAAGGAAGAGGTTTAAGGACAGGGGTGGGAGGTATGTCGATAAAGGTTTCTGGAGGGTCCTTATCTTGAGTAGTGAAGACTTGTTTAAGTAGCAGGTCTTCAAACTCAGTAGATGGAGCAACAGAAGGGTCTACGATAGGAGTATACTCGAAAATGGCGTTGACTTCCTCTAAATAGGAGTCATCGACAAAATCTAAACTTCTAAAGGAAAGGAATTTATGCATCTAGTTTTTTGGAAACGTGTTATTAAAATAGTCTTGAGCTAAGCTCTCGATCATGCTAACCTCCCCATCTATAGATAAATCTGGTAACTGTTTCATCATTTTAAAAAGATTTATCTCAACAGAAAGATGACCAAAAGACATGGACATTGAACCATCGCGGCAATTTATAAGTACGTTGGCAGTTGCCAAGAAAGAACACCCTAAAATGATAGGAACAGAGTCGTTAGCGAGGCAAAATCAGCAGGATAGTATAAATCCTAAACCTTAACAAGCACGTTTTCGTAGGTTGCATCTCCTGTAGACCTATTTGTTTATATAAATAATAAGGGAGTAAGTTAACATTCACCCCCAGGTCTAATAGCACGGTCGTCGTGTGGGAATCTCATAAGGTGCATTGTACAGTAGGACGACCAACGTCCTTGTACTTAATGATTCCATTATGTTCAGAGAAAGTTAGAAATTGTTTAGTTAGAAAGGCGTCTTTTGGAATATTTGTTTTACGCCTAATAGTACACCACAAACTCTTTAAGAAACTTAGCATGGTGAGATAACTTTTTAATCGCTTCAAGAAAGGGTAGGTTTATTGTTAGATTTTTAAAAACTTCCCTAATCTCATCGAAATTCATATCCTTGGTTAATATGGTTAATCTTTGGGGAAATAGTGGTTTCTCTCTATATTTTGCATATGGATCAACAAGATGTTTAACCTTGGTTTTTTGTTTCTTAGGTTGTGGTTTAACTGGTACCTCTACTGGGGTAGGATCTTCAGTTATTACTTCGGTATCTAGTAAAATATCAGGTGTAGGGACTACTGGTGGGGTAACTACAGGCATAGTCACGGCGTTATCAACCACTCTACCATAATGGAGAGTGGTGATGGCATTTAACTCACCTATGTTTCCATTTTTATTACTAGTATTACTGTTTACCTCAAAGGATGTGTTTGTTGTTTTAGGATTAGGTATCGCTTGACCTGGAAACACACCTTTTGGTTGTACTTTCTCTTGTGTTAACTGCTGTAAGGAAAGTTGGATGGATTGTAAAATCTGTTGTTGGGTTTGCATAAAGGTGTTGAAATGATCCGGTTGTGGATGAGTGTTTGTTATAGGTTGTGTGACAAGAACTATGTCACGTTGGTTATTTATGGTTGGGTTGTGATAGTTATTATTTACTGGAATGATACCTCTATTAGCATTATAATTATTATTGTTATAATTATTATAATTCTCTTGTCCTTGTCCTTGTCATGGTGGGGCTTCGTTGTAATTGTTTGCTGGCCTAACATTTTGATTTTTATACCCTAGAGGTGTAACTTGTTGATTATTTCTCCAACTGAAGTTGGGATTTTCTCTCCAAGGGGCATTAGGAATAGGATAGCTATTAATGGAGCAAACATTATCTGGTTGTGATGGTTGTTGTTCATAGGCGAGGGGACAATAGGAGTCGGGATGCTCTGGACTCAAACATAAATTACATGGAGTAGAGTTGACATTCATGATGGGGTAGGCTTTTGTTTAACAGAAATAGCTTCAACCTTTTTAGTGAGGGATTCAATTAGAGTTTAAAGCTCATGATTGGATTTAACCTCAAACTTACTGGTAGCCTTAACTATTGAAGAAGAACTAGCGGAGCAGGGGATATCGTCACTACCCCAGTTATTATTACGCTTTGTTTGATCTTCTAAAAACCTATAAGCCTCTAAGGCTCCTTTACTGAGGAAACTACCCCCATTCATTATATCAAGGACCTCTTTATGGTGGTGTAAAAGTCCCTTGAAAAAGGCATGAACTAACGTGTCGTTCGCAAGGTTATGATGTGGACACTCTATAAGAAGATCAATGAAACGATTCCAGGCCTCTGAAAAGGATTCTTGAGGATTCTAGCTAAAAAAATGAATTTTGGAAAGTATTTCATCTGTCTTCAGTGGTGGGTAAAAATGTTCTATAAACAATTGAACAAGTTTGGCCCATGAGTCCACATAATTAGACACTTGGGCAGTTAACCAAGACGCCGTCTTATTGGCTAGGGTGAAAGAAAACACCCTCAGTTTAATTTGTTCCACACCTACCGTAGGATGATGGAATGTGGTAAGAACTTGTTCAATCCTATGCATATGCTGATAAGGTTTTTCATGGTCTAACCCATGAAAAACTGGTAACAAATTAAATATATTCGGGGGGATTCGGAAATCCCCCACTGGGTCTGCAAGAATGATGCAAGATTTTGGGCTATCGTTTAGGGCTTTGTAAAAGTCAGAGAGAGGAGTCTCTCTTTCTTCAGCCATTATTTTTGGTGTAGTGTGTGGTATACTAGATAGGTGTGTGTTGACGTTCACGATAAATTATGTTAGTCATTTTTTCTCTACCTGACCTTAATCTCATGCAAGGCTAAGTCCAATATTAAATAAACACGACAACAATCAAAACAATCCTGATATGCTAGTATAAATCCTCTAATAGGAGATGCGAGGAGTGGAAGAAAGAATTACCTGAATGCCTCCTTACTTCGCTTATGAATAGTGTCTTGTATATGTGAGTTCAGTGTATTTAACAAGTTAGAAACATTGAATAACTTGAAGAAATGGAAATTTGGACTAACATGTGAAAATTGGGTTGTTCATAAGAAGGGCGTGGTGTGCTCAGAAATTGCCTATGTAGGGCGCAAGTCGCGCTCTTGCCTGACTCGAGGTCTAGGCACTTTAGCGCATGGTGCGCTTCAAATTTGTCTAACAAGGGAGCGTGGCACAATCTAGCCTTGGACGATGTCCAGGCACTTTGGCGCGGGGCACCCTCGAAAAATAAGGCAATGAGGCGCGGGGCGCACTCAGTGTATTTCTGTGAGAAAAAATCAGTTCTGAAGCAAACAACCATAGGTAGAACCAAACAAGGGTGGGTGGGTTTAATGAGATTTTGGTAGGATTAACACTACTAAAGGAAATGAAACTAAACACAACTAAGATGGCAGCGGCGCCATTTGATTAACGTAAAAATGATAGTTTTACCTACAAATAAGCGATGAAACTCAAATGTAAGTAAAACTAAAACTATTTTCGTGCTTATATATCAAAATTATCTACTCTCTTTATCAATGCAATATATTTAGAGTAGAGAATTCGTTCCACTCCTAGTCGTTTAGATGTAAGGTTTCCTAGTTCTAGTAAGCTAACAAAGTCGTGAGAGTAATGGAATTGAAATTAACTTTGATGGTAAATCAACTAATCAAGATGCGATAAATGAAATGACGGCAATTCAATACTAAATTGACAATATGAGAATGAATTAGGGGAATTTGATTCCACCTTGATTTGACTTAATTAACTAACGAAGAATTGTCATAATCCGAATTGAAATGTTTTCGCATAACAATTGGGTCTATCTAATCTCTAATCATTCATGGCAATCTCTACCAACTAACAATTAGCATGTGAAGCAATCAACCCATTCTCATGGAGAACTAATTACTTTCTAGAATGGAATAGATTACTACGACCATTTCTACACTAATCGAAATCAAGTTTCATCAAGGCTTCTTCAAACCCCTCTAATGGAGGTTTTAGCCTTGAATCATTACACTATCATTTCTAACACAAGAACAAATAGAACAAGTCATTATTGAATAAGCAATACACTTTATTAATCTAATAGAACAAGAGGGTAATGATTCAAATTGAATTAAAACTGAATTTAAAACTAATTTAGAACTAAGATTATGAATAGCTAATTATCAATTTAAGACAAACTAAATCTATGAATTAAATATTGAATTAGAAACTAAAACTTGAAATGCAAACTAAGTATTTGATTATTAACTAAGTAACTAAGTCTAACAAACTAATTTATTATTCTAAAACTAATTTTTATGAAGTAAAACTAAGTAACTTAAGAGCTAAGTCTTAGTCTCTTTATATAGAAAAGGCTAGATCCACAATTTCGTGCATGGGCTTAGGAGCCATGTTTTGGGCAGGAAAATCGAGCCCAAAACCTCATTACTTCAGTCAACAAAGGGGTTTTCAGCTGGAAATGACTTCAACAGCCTTTTCGTCCACTTCTGCTCCTCTGATTGGGTATAGACTTGAACAATTAGAAAGTTCTTTCTGAGCCGATCGTTTTGACATATGGTAGGCCCAATTCCAAGGTCTGAGTCCAAAGATACGACTTTCGAAAGTTCTACTGACTTTTATGCGCTATTTCTGTGCGCGTTGACTTTGACTTTTCAGCTTTGACCGGGCTTTAAAAAGGCTTGTTCTCCTTGAATCTTGGCATTTAATCATAGAACTTCTTAGCAACCAACCTTTGCTCCTTTATCTCATAAAAGGGACGCCTTTCTTCACATATTCGACTCTAATGCCTAAAATACACAAAAACACGATAACAGTACTAACTCTTACTTATTAATCACATAATTGGTCTAAAAGCAATATTGTTAAGGGGTTAAAACTATAATTTTGGGCTCTTATCAACAGAGCACACAGAATCATCTATAATGGCACAGAATGAATAATGCTTAACTAATACAGTTATAGTTATATGAAATCAGTTTTTTTTTGTATACACGCAGTTATATGAAATCAATTTGTTTCGAAAGAAAACCCTCAATGAAGTTCAGTGAAACATTTAAAAATATACTCACCCATGATACGCTCTTGCTATCAACTATCTATCAGTAAATTTCCAGGAAGAATCCTCCCTTCTTCTTTTATGTGCAAAACTTTTTTTTTTCTTCTCTGTGTAAAATAAAACTCTCTGTGCAAACTCCTCTATTTGTTCCTTTTTGTTTTAAAACCCCCAAAAACAGGGATGAAGGTTTATCTCTTTACCTATGGGGTTTCCTATCCTTAATTAATATTTATCCTATTTTTTTGTTTTATCTATTTATTATTATTACTATTATTATTATTATTATTATTATTATTATTATTATTATTATTATTATTATTATTATTAATGGTACTAGGAAAATATACAAAAATAAAACGGGGTGTTATAGGAATGATCTCCTTGCTTCATCGGGAATCTCAGGCCCACCCAATTGCAGACCTTTCTCAAGCATGAGAATAGTTTCGTCGAGAACCATGCTTTGTAAAAAGAAATACAAACCTAATTTAGCATTTACAGTTTTAAAAGAGTAGAACTACAATTCTAAAAGCACAAAACTCACCAGTCGAGTTCCTAGGGAACTAGGAAATGTCTGCAGGGAGAAATGAATAGGAAGCTAAGGATTTATCATTTGAATGTGAGTATTCATTTCATACCATTCCATGTAGCCAAACTCACACTCCCATGGATAACTTGCCGGGGGTCCTCGATTTTGGGGTTGGATTTGATTGTCCCATATGGTACAATATGCCGAAACAAGATTCCATTTGACCTCGTACCCGCGTCCGTTGGTAGTGTTCGTCGCGACATTTGGCTGTGGAGGATTGGCGGCTATAAGATGCAGGTGACCCAACTAACGGACCACCCTACAAACAGCATAAAGCTCCACGACACCAAAAAAGCATATAAAGCCTTCAAAATAAACAATATCATCCACCGGGCGTAAAGCTCTAACATTGTTATAGGGCCACCATTCAACCTGTCATATGAGAAGTTGAATAAATCAGTAATCACATACTCCAACCATCAATTAATAAATAAAATATTAAACAAGCCCATATACTTACCATCAAACAAGTTGTCTCATTAAGAAATTTTCGAAAACATTGCTGCATGTTTTGTGTTAACATAGTGCGGAGCAGCAATTGAGTGCCTACAATATCGAGGCTGGGCAAACTCATACTCCAGGTTTGGGATTGGCCTGAAGCACGAGAAGTACTCGTAGATCCATGCCTAGATGAGAAAATACACACACAATTAAAATACTAATAAGATTAAGGGTTAACATATAAACGAAAAAACTAAATATTTTACCTGTAGGAGAGTGAAATAGCCTGAAATGCCTTTGACTTTGTCACCTATGGTAGCCCCAAGACCACGGTACAAGTATGCAAGTATTGCTGCACCCTACGCATAGTCTTTGAACTCGCTAAACTTCAACAACAACCTCAAGTAACAAACAGGCACTGCAGTCCCAGACTTGTCGGGGAAGAGAGTACATCCAAAAAAGCAATAACAAATAACCTCTAACAGCATGTTGTACCTCAACCAAAGTCGACGGCTGCTTCACACCCCCTTTTACTTTAATCGCACTATCATGCACCTTCCCAGCCATGTGATGTTTCAGGAATTGTAACCTTACTTTTGATATGAAGTGGCTGGCTTCCAACTCCTCCTTAATCGCTCCGAACGATATATTAAGAGCGCGGTTAAAAATATTTTGAGTTTGTTCCAACTTCATATCAATGTTCCCTTGCATGGCTCTTCCTCTTATCAAGACTCCTAGGAGTTGGGAGACATCATCCAAAGTGATAGTCATCTCCCCAAACGGCATATGAAATGTGTTGGTCTCCGGATGCCACCTCTCCACAAACGCAGAGACCAACACTGAATCCTTATGCTCGTATACTCCCATCACAAGATCATACAAACCCATCATTCTGAGCTCGTTTTCAAATCTAGGAGAGTTTTTAAATTCTAACTCCATATCCCATTGATTTAACTTGGTTAGGTGTTGACCACACTTCAAAACTCCACGCTCCTAAAACAATAAAGAAAACAAAGGGTCAATGAGGAGAAGATTTAATTTCGTAAAAAAAAATAATTAAAGTACTAATTAATATTAATATTATCTGCCCCTCCCAAACATCGCAAGAAACGTGCACAACATAGTCATATAACAGCTGGTCCTTGACATGTCCTAGCCCTTTAGTCGAGCCACCACCATATGTGCCTAGTTGGTACTCCTTGTCTTTCTTCGATTTTCTCACAAAAGTTTGAACAGGATGTACCACCGATGCCTCCATTGTTTCCTCCACCGCTTCCTCCTCATCATCATCATCATCATCCTCTTCCTTATTGTCATCCTCCTCCAAATCGTCGTCCCCCTCCTCATTGTCGTCACCAGACTCTTCACCATCCTCCTCTTCCCCTTCCTCATCACCATCAGTTTCCTCCTCTTCACTATCACCACCATCTAAATTCTCAGGAAAAACTACATCGGCATCCTCATCCTCATCTATATCCTCATCTAAATCTAAATCTACGACCTCATCTACAATATGAGCCCTTATTTCTTTCTTCCTTCTTCTTTTATTTTTTCTACTACCTCTAAATCGCCTACACCTACTACATTACTCGGATCAGTGGTGTGGGGGATATATATTGTCATCAATATATTCACGACACGTGTCATTGCCATTGATCATATCATGAAACTAACTTATTGGATCATTACAATTGGTCATCTCAAGAGTCATGAGTTACCAAATAGTTACAAAATTAACATGGATACAGAGCAATAATAGCTATCAATGTAATATTAAATATCATCAATGAATAGAGCACTAAAAGTGGATCTCATTCAATTCATAGAGCACCAAAGGGGATTCTATATATTTCCTCTCCACTCTCTAAACAAGGAGGAGAATTCTATGCTTCTTTTCCACTCTCCATCTTCTCCATTCGCCATCGATCATTCAACCATAGAATCCTAACAACGAACTATGTTCGACTTGATTCCAGGTCATTAGCGAACTAGATACGTAGGCAGTTCGATCCTTCAAACTCAGTCACAACATCATTCTCCCTAAAATTCCTATACACGTAAGGTTCACCCAAAAAGAACTTTTACATTGTCGCCGTCTGTGGATCGAATAACTTGAAAATTCATCTACTCAAATTAAAGTTCTATTGCTACTTTCAATTTTCAAGCCCGCGAAGCATGGTAATGGTTGTTCCGAAGAGAATAATCAAAAAGCTCACTCACCTATGGAGTCAATCAATACATGCATAAAAGATAAGTTTTCATTCCCATTATGAGAACTTTCTGTTTGTTTGCTTTTTTTCTTTTCGACATAAGATTACATGAACAACTAAAGTTTCAGTTCATTTTTGAACTTTCTTGTTTCTGATCAACATAGTATTCAATACTCAGCAAGGTTCTTCTTTACATCAGTAATATGAATAACAATTTAAGCATCATTAGATTATTTAATTTGCGTCGGATACATTGGAAGCAGCCTAAAGACCCTCGATTTATTTGTGGCGGACATCTCTTGGTCCATACACTTCCTTATTTTATGCGACCTGATCATAAACAATATTACAATCGATCTCTGACTAAACTTGGCATGCATCGGCTTATATTGAATTTTGATCTTATTCCGTAAATCATTTAAGAACACTTAAACTGCTACTGGTTTACATCTTATTGGTGGTTCACGAACCCAGAATATTGCCTTGTTGCCTACAAGTCATTCCTAAGTCAGCAACCTTATCAGTTCCTAAGGTGGATCTTAAGCAACCGGAGCAGCTACAGTATTTACAAGGCGATGAATCCAATCCTAAGAACGCATTCCAGCCATCGCTGGACTACGTGTCACAGGGATCGATCTCAGATTTCAATCAATTTAACCTCAACATTATCAACATATTTATAAACATGTCATTCAGTTCTCTACCCATTACAGTTCGATACTTTACAACTCGATCCTTGGCAGATCGCTCAAGTATACTCCAAGGGCTACCAAAGTCTCCCTCCCACATACAGGGACCCTATATATTAACCTGCAGAGTCTATTGGCTATGTTGGATTCACTTGGGAAGACTAATATCATGCGGTGACCAAGCCACTTATCTCTTTTTCAAGAGAATGCATTTTTTATCTCAAATTTCTAGATTAATATTCCTACTACTATTTTATATATGCATTGGTATTTCAAGGCTGTGCATTCTACAAGGTGGAGGAAGGACAGGAGAAAAAGATAATACACGTTTGAACTCGAGCTTGAATCCTATGACTCCCAGTCGCTAAATGAGAATACTGCAACAGTTACTTGCATCATTTTCAAGTCTTAACAGCGCACTTAGCAAACGAAATAATTTGTTATTCCTTTGTCTAACTTTCAAACAATAAGAGGAATCACCGGCCAGCCATGGATACAATAGAAACTCATAAACTTAAATGCTTTGAGACAGCTGGGGCTAGCTACCCATATATTGCAGGTCGTGCATAGGTCAGACCCCGACCCAGCAACGTGCGAATGTTTAACTAAGCTATCGACTTTGATAAGACATTGCCCTCACCAAATTTGATCAGATGGGGCTACTTTGTATATATTAGCCTTTACCGACCTGTGACATATCATATTGTTTTATCTACTTGATATCAGGCGACCTAATGATCTATTGCAGGGGATAACAAATGTCGCATAGTTCGATTCAGCTGTGCTGGTCAAATACCAAACTGGGGCTAACTACAACTAGCTTCAGCGAGCCACGCCCTACGCATAGTCCAATTCATTTGTGATTTAAGCTCAATGCTCCATGCAAATTGATATTACTGATTTCTTTTCGTACGTACAGCTCCCTCCTTAGCAGGTCGCCTGTACTACGAACTGTCGCTAACATAAAACAGATGAGTCGCTCGAATTGTGAAGTGGAGGCTCACTCCCTTGCAGTTTATTAATTGAAATCCAACCAAACTGGGGGCTAGCCAAAACCATCTACGAGCTGGAGCTAGTTATTGTCATCTAATCATGTTCAATTCAGTTATTATTTGAGCCCAATGCTCTATGCATCTCCAGAATTACCATCGTTAGTTCGTACTAACTTTTTCGTGCCAGCTTGCATTTTTATAGGAAAATTAAATTTCAAAAATAAACTGGAGCTAGCTATAGTCACGCCAATTCAAGGCTAGCTATCAACTGCGATCTCCAAATTAGGACGCTCACTAGAGCCACCAGCTCACTAGAGTAGGCAGACTCACTCGGGTCACGGCGCCCACTTGGGTATAATGCTCACTCGAGCTCAAACGCTACATAGCACCACCACTTCTCACTAGTTGGGGACCTATACTTCTAGGACCGACTCAGTGTAGAAGGCTCTCTAAGAGCACTAGGCTCCCATGGGCCACATCGCTCACTTGAGCAAAACGCTCACTCAAGCAGAACGCTTCCATAAGCATTAAAAGGTCCCTTGACCTACGCTCACTCGAGCAGAACACTTCCATAAGAGCTAAAAGGTCCCTTGACCTACGCTTACTCGAGTAGAACGCTTCCATAAGTGCTAACAGGTCCCTTGACCTACTCACTCGAGCAGAACGCTTCCATAAGCGCCAAAAGGTCCCTTGACCTATGCTCACTTGAGCAGAATGCTTCCATAAGCGCTAACAGGTCCCTTGACCTACGCTCACTCAAGTAGAACGCTTCCATAAGCGCTAAAAGGTCCCTTGACCTACTGGAGCAGAACGCTTATATAAGCGCTAAAAGATCTCTTGACTTATCGAGCGTAACTCTTACATGTGTCTCTTGACCCACGCCACTCGAAAGCGTAACGCTTCCATAAATGCTAAAAGATCCCTTGACCTACTGAAGCAGAACGCTTACATAAGCGCTAAAAGGTCCCTTGACTTACTAGAAGCAGAACGCTTACATAAGCGCTAAAATGTCCCTTGACTTACTGAAGCAGAACGCTTACATAAGCGCTAACAGGTCCCTTGACCTACGCTCACTTGAGCAGAACGCTTCCATAAGCGTTAAAAGGTCCCTTGACCTACGCTTACTGGAACAGAACGCTTATATAAGCGCTAAAGGGTCCTAAACCTACGCTCACACGAGCTCCAACATGCTCACTATTCCACTTGGACACATGTCAAATTATTTCTCTCGACAAATCATTCTTAAGAAAGCATGACCTAACGAGAGGGGGCTGTGTGGGGGACATATATTGTCATCAATATATTCGCGACACGTGTCATTGCTATTGATCATATCATGAGACTAAGTTATTGGATCATTACAATTGGTCATCTCAAGAGTCATGAGTTACCAAATGGTTACAAAATGAACATGGATACAAAGCAATAATAGCTATCAATGCAATATTAAATATCATCAATGAATAGAGCACCAAAAGTGGATCTCATTTAATTCATAGAGCACCAAAAGGGGGAGGGAATTCTATATATTTTCTCTCCACTCTCTAAACAAGGAGGAGAATTCTATGCTTCTTCTCCACTCTCCATTTTCTCCATTTGCCATCGATCATTCGATCATAGAATCCCAACAATGAACTACGTTCGACTTGATTCCAGGTTGTCAGCGAACTAGATACGTAGGCAGTTCAATCCTTCGAACTCAGCCACAACATCATTCTCCCCAAAATTCCTACACACGTAAGGTTCGTCCAAAAAGAACCTTTACAAGTGGCTTCTCGATCCCCTCTACGGGCGGATGCCGACGTGGCCTTTCCTCTTTTTTTCTCAGGCGAGTTAGCACGATCCAAACTACTACTACCGCCACTAAGCAATTTCTTAGCACCTGTGTAGATGGTTTTCGCTACATTCTTCACATTCTTTGATCGAGGAGCCATTATTACTACAAAAAATAGTGATAAACAAGTATTAGTAACAAGGTAATTTAAAATAGTTATCGTCCTCCGAAAATGACAACAATTCTTTCTTTGTATGAATTCAACAATTCTTTTCTGAGTTTCCCCGTGATATGTATATTCTACTACTAATTCAATTAATAAACAACTCAAAACCAAAAATAGGATTGATCGTCTTTGGCAAAAGGAACTGACTATATAACACAAGGAAACCTCATTTTTCATTCGCAAACTTAGTCATGACAATGTAATACAACCACCAACGAAAATCAGGTCATGACAATGCACACACTCAACCAAATTCACAATAGATAGTGTAATTATAACAATCCCATTTCAAAGGGCCCCATTTCAAGATAGATAACATGCATGGATATCAAGTACAATAGTGTAACTTTATAATTATTTTCAATACCTTCATACTAAATCAAAACAAAAAATAAGACAAAAAATACAGAACAAACAAATTTCACAATAATACTTAGATAGACTTCAAAATTTATAGCAACATTGACAGTAAATAACCCATATACAATTGACAATAAATAATTTATAGACAACATTGATAGTAAATAACCCATATACAATTAGTTTTTAGTTTAACTAGCAATGTCATACACCTACTTCCTAAAACCAATTTGCGTCACCAAAATAACTAAACTAGCAATACCATACACCCACTTCCTAAAACGAAATTTGCATCACCAAAATAAAAATTAAAGATGGGGTAAAGATTAAAGAAAAAAACATAAGACAAAATTACCTGATAAATGGATGAGCACAAAACAAATCAACCAGAGCCCGAATCAAGCATAAGAACTGCTAGCAAAAAAATATCCAAATTTCAAAAGACTGAACCCAAAACTAATAGTAATAACTATTAAAACCCCAATGAACTGAACTGAAAATGAACTGCAGTGGCCTATCAATGTACTGGGAGTTTATTCAAGTATTCAGCTGGCCATTTTCAGTACACTGATAGACCACTTCAGGCCATTCTCAGTTCTGACATATTTTCCAATAGCCTAAACAAATCAAATGCTAATACAATCAATCATATATAATTTCCTCCCATCCAAACACCAATTCAATTTGTAATAAACTCCCAGTCCAAGTCCCGATTTCAACACTCTCCAAACAATAATAACTTTATCAATGAATGGGTCTGAATTTACTCTAATAACTAATACATTTACATAATCAAAACAACAAAAAGTAGATCAATGCAAAAAATACAACAAAAATGTCAACATTGCAGAAATCGAATTTTTTTTACTTGCCTAAAGCTTGAAGACAACAATGAAGTTTGAACTCTATTTGAGAAGTAGAGAATTTGGTTTGAGAAAGTCGGAAGTAGTATCTATTTCAAAAGTTGATAAAATGAAAATATGATAAGATTTTTGGTTTGAGAAGTTCGAGAATTTGGTCCTAGAAGGTCGGAACTTGTGGTTTGAGAATAGGAACTTGTTTTTGTTTTTTCTGGGGAGTGGGCAAGAGACAAAGGGTTTTTTTGCTCTGGTTTTGTTATTTCATTCCTTTGTTTTGTTTTAATTGCGTCCCTTATATTTCGAGATGATCTCGCGATTTTGAGTGGGCGAGACTAGAGTGAGTGTATCCTCTCCATATATATATATACTAGCTATTTGGCCCGGCCTATGGCCGGACTTGCTACATAGATAGCTAATGACTCAAAAGTCTAAAGTCTACTTGAATAAATAATATATGTATATTGATAGCTAATGATTCATTGCATATTTTATTTGAAGGGTTTATATTTTTCTAATTTTTTTTTAAAGAGTTTTGGCGAAGAGTTTTATTTCTAGGTTTACAAACTCCCTTTCAGTAGCGAGTAGTCTATTTACAATAGAGTACGTATTAAGTACTGATAGTTTTAGACTTCTAGTCTGAAGACGCAAGAGGAAAAATTGTAGGACTTTGCTTATACATGGCAAAAACATGATCCTTGAGCACTGACTTGGTCTCACCCAGTTTCCTAGCACATAGCATAAACAATGTGTAAAAAATAAAATTTCCAAGAACAGTATTGATAGTTCAAAATTTTGTAGGAGTACGTTTAATGTTGTGTAGTAGAAAAAGAGACAGTATAGTGATATTCTAATCCCAACTCGATATGTTAATCTATAGTCGATACCAAAGAAAGTGAAGAATACTTAAGTAAATTTTAATTCCAAATTAAACGTAAATTGGAGATTAGAATTTTGTTGGCTGGGCCTGCTACATTGATAGCTAACAATTCAATAGTCGAAAGTCTACTTGAATATCTAATATATGTACAAAAAAGGTAAAGATCACTACTTTATTATTATTTTCTTCGCCCATTTGAGTTGAATCGATCTTCTTCACACTATGTTGTTGTTGTTGATGATGATGGTTTGGAAAAGAAGAAGAATGAGAAGATGGGACCACTGAAAAAAGAGACCATGTGATTCCAGCAAGCCTCTTATTTCTTTGTTATTCCGGGACTGCATTTCAGTTTTGCTTGTATGCAATAAACTGACCACTACACAACTACAAAAACAATAAAACATAGATGCTCTGTAGTTGTTTCTTCAACTGAATGAAGATTTTTATAGTATGCTATGCACAATCTACGCTTTTGTTGAAAAATTACAAAAATGATAAACAGCTAAGAGATAGAAAATCATGCCTTTCTTCTTCTTTCTAAAAGTAACTCGCTTTTATCACGGCTAGGAAAACTCTCGTCAACAACTCCATGCCGAAATTGAATGAAATTGGACTCTTTTCTGTTTCCATCGGTTTTACGCTTTTCTTGCTACAAATTTGAATCTTTCCCATTTTTTTCTTTGCCATACTCTCTAGATTGGCTTCTTTTAGTTGAGAGAAGAACATAACTAAAGGCTTGGAGTATCTTTTAAATCTAATTACTTGAAGAAGAGAAGAATAAGAGAGAGAGAGTTTGAAGAGATGAATTTTTTTTTGGAGAGTTGGAAGTGTTTTGTAGAATTGAAAAAAAAAACATGGAAAAAGGTTTTTATCTATTTTGGTACATTAATAGTGGATGATCTTATGATTATGTTTACATTGTATTTCAATCATCGTACAAACGTTAATAAATATTCATACGCAATAATATAATCAACAAAGGATGGAGATTATTAAAATCCAATTGTGCATGGCTGAGAAGTGGAATGAGTAAATGAGTTGTAAGTGGAATTCATGTATGCGCAATCACAACCAAGTGACGAATAGTATAAAGCAATTGACCAATATTTTTGTGCATGGGTGGCTTAATTGAATTTATTTATTTAAAACATGTGAGGTTTTTTCTAGACTAAACCAAGTTATTACGACTTAAATTTTAAAATCACCTACAAAAAGATTCTGAAAAGTTTTGGTTGCTTAAGTATTGAATCCTATTAATTTCACATAGCAAGTTTCGATTGTAATCCAATACTTAGTGTTCTCATTTCATCAAACTAAACTCATTCTAGATAAATCTCTGCACAAAAATAATTTATTTCTAAATTACATAGTAAGCACCGATCTAGAAAACAACAAAAAAGAGTTTTCAAGAGTTACTTGAGTGATAGTCTCAAAACCCATGTCTTTAATAGCTTTCATGGTTATAATTGTGCACTAAGCTATCATTATACCTTGCTCCGATCCAATAGAATTACAAAATCAGGCCGCCACCAAGGCATTTTAAGGCAACCGTGGCAACTGGCAACCCCAGATGAACAATATGAATCTAAAAATTCCATACTAATCTTCTTCTTCTTTTTTCTATCCGGCTAGAGTTGCATATATTTTGGGGCTTAACTGCAGAATGGAGTTGAACATATATATGTACATTACTCTGACAGAAGCATCCTTTTTATAAAGAGTGTGGAAGTTCATTTTGAGTTACTGATATAGCTGAAATTGGATATTTGTCTTTTCAATTTTCTAAATTCTAACATACACTCTCCTTAACATACTTCCACATTAATAATTTTATTTCTTCTAAAAACGTTTACACAACTACCAGTAGTTGCTATTAACAAAGGAAGATGGCACACACTTCTAAGAATCATTCTTTGTTTGCAATTTTTCAATGCATTTTGATGAACCTCAGATAAAAGAATTTAAGAATAAGAATTCTGCATATGAAAACGAACAACGTCTCAAATGAGTGTGTTTCTCACCGTGAGATGTTGAAAGAGGAATTCTGTAATTCATCTGTACTAAATGATATTTAGCAAGATAAAGCTTCATAACTGATATATTTCCACCAGAGTCTCCAATATACCTACAGTGTTGCAGTGTGTCTCTAGTGACATGTGATAATCAAGAACTTTGAAATCCTACATAACGTTGGGAAAGCTGGAAAAGCTTACGCATAAGAAGTTTGTTGAACGACTATAAAAGAGGTGATATCTTCTTTCAACATGAACACATCACACAATTGCTTCCTCTCTATATCCCAGACCTAAGAAAATGCAGTGGTTTAACAAACCAATAATTAAGTCACAAAATATTACGAAGGGCCAAAGAGTGCATAAAAATAAGGCCTAAAAGTAAAACTGCGGATCACATTTGTAAAGTGAACATATGACACATAGTTTCTTCTGTAAACAAAAGCTTAAGTTATAAGACTGTTTTTGGACTTACTACCAATCACATTTATGAGTAATGAGTCAACATATAGGACTTGCCTCAATGTTGTTCTGGACAGTAACATTAAACAGAATGCCTTGGTTCTCAAGAAACTGTAACAACACAAATAAAAAACAAATGTCAATTAAACGGTACGTAAAGAAACAGGAATAATGCATGCAATGAAACCACTAAATAGTAAATAATATTTAAACCTGTATAAATTTGCTCGAACTCGTCATTGGATTGTAGTAGAGCTTGAGTAATATCTTTACCAAGTAACTTAATTCGACCATCTCTGTAACAATCAATATATTGTTTCAGTCTACATCACTACATGCTATATATATGCATAGGATAAATAGATAAAGAAATAAAAGGGAGGGATCCGCTAGAGTTGCATATAGTCTGGGGCTTAACTGCATAATGGAGTTGAACATATATATGTACATTACTCTGACAGAAGCATCCTCTTTTATTACGGTAATGGTTGCAACTGATTCAATTACAATGTATGAATGTAATTACACTATTACAGACACCAATACCAAAATTGAATTTCAGTAAATCGGTGACTTCTACAACAACAAAAGTGGCTTGTCAAGAGAATTGGCCAGCCAAGGAGATGTATAAAAAGAGAATAAACAGCATTGGCTAACTTGTACACTTCAATCTCGAGAAGATTAGAACTGAAACTTATCACCTGTTAGATAAAAGAAATCAGAGTAAGGCGGATATTCATATCATAATATCAATTTGAACAACTATAAGAATGACGAAAACAAAATTTACCTATTTACTCATTGACAACATTTGGCCAGTACCCATTATATACCTTGATTGCTCAAGCATAGTAATCTTCTCTCTCATCAAATGCAACTCCTCAATCAACTGCGTTTCGCTAACCTGCCACCAAAGAAACCCAACTAAGAAACCAACAAAAATTTAAACCTTTTAAAATCATAAAACAACATTAGGGAGGATATATAAATAATAAATATACCATGTGCTTCTCGCATTTTTTTTATACTCTTCCAACTCTTCTAAAGCATTCTTCAACTCATCTTCGATATCAAGAACACAAACCTCAGCCTCTTTAGCCCTTTCATCTGCTTCATTAGCAAATTCCATCAACGCTTCTCGATCACGATCATAAAGCAAACACTCTTTCTCCCATCTTGTACACTGGTTCAAAAGATTAGTACACTCAGTAGCCAACTTCTGACTCTCCTCCACAAATTTCTTCAATGCTAGTGCACTTTGACTCGCTTTAGACTAAATAAAAAGTCAAACAAAATAAAATTATATATAAAAAGAATTAAGTTTAATTATATAGACAAAATAAAAATAAAAATGTACTACTAACCCTAGCATGGTCGATTCTTTGGTCTTTTTCTTTTAATCTGGAATGTAAAAGAAAATACGGATCTTGAAGACGTTTTCTTGCTTCTTCAAAGGCACAGAGTTTTAATTCAAGTGTGTTTGTGGAAATAAGGAGACCTAAAGAGAAATCGATTGATTCTTTAATGAACTCAGTTCTGATCATAAGATACAACAAATTATAGAAGATACAGGCAAACACATGATTTCACTTGGTCCCCTCTATTCCTTATTTGAAACCTCGTCTTCTAGTTAAAATTTTTCTACATGTATCAATATCTTCACTAATAACAGAGATGCCAAACCTCCACTCAATGACTGGTATATAATGAAAATTTCTAAAATATCAGTTTTGGAGGCATCTGATAATTTACATCCAGGAACGGTAGTTTGTTCTATGGTCACAACTTAAGGAAGTGGGACGAAACTATAAAGTCTAATATAGCTAACCTAGTAACCTGGTACTAATAATACCGTGATTATCGAATAGGAACAAAGTCAGGAAAAACCGAAATGAAAATTAAGCAATGCACTGTCCAGAAGATATGCAAGAGCCATTATTACCTGGTAAGAAATCTGTGGTTTCTGTAGGATTACCACCACTGTAGACACTGGATTAAGTAGCAGAACCGCCAATGTGCAACACATTCAAATCTGGAAATTTATTGTCATCAGATGCATTTCAAGCAGTGCAATATATCTCTCCGCTAAAAGGAATATAATATCTTCACCATTATCATTAGAAGAAAGAAATAAAAATATTAATCTTCCCGTCTTTTATTATTGGAGCCTGTGCTGGACCAGTTTGGTTATATTGATTGATTACCCTAAATATCTACATTGGGCATGCCAGTGCTCGTAATATAGATTCTGTGACACCCTTTTTGAACCATTTAGAAGATTTCACGAAAGCCCATTGTTGAATTTCTAGTTTCAGGTTGCAATTTTGTATACAAATTGTGAAGTCTGACTAATAAGGAACTTTAAATGTCTCTCACTTGGTCCTTTGACAAACTTGTGGAACATGGTTCCTTCAAGAGAAGTACTTCACATGGCAGGTTAACTACTGGTGGGTCATCTACTTGAATTCAAGCCTGTAGAGCTTCAGTATGCCCAAGCTGGGCCTGTGTTCTAGATCAGCTCTAAAGAACTCAACGATAAATGACAGATTAACAGTTATGTTAAAGTTAAAAAGAGGAAAAAGCTCACATGAACCAATGACAAAGAAGACAAAGAAGCCAAGCACGATGGGTGTAACTGGATAGTCAGCCCCTTTCTTTGCAGTTGTTTTGGGCAATGCTGTTCTTCTCAAACTTCTCCACCTTCCTATCTGCAAGACGCCTTGAAGTTGTCTACAAATTTTTTGATATCCGGTAATCAGATCTTAATTCAACGGCATAAAATAGTATAGAGAATTAAATGAAACTGGAACCGGGTGGCGCCCCATAAAAGGGTGGAGGCTGGTCAATTATGCGTTGCCGTTTAAGACCCAAATCACGCCCATTGCCACCATCACCATATTTCCTTCAGAAACAAATAAAAAAAAAAGAAAAAGAGAGAGCGCAAACTCAATATTCACCCGAATATGATCATTGGGGTCGATGACATTTGCAATGCCATTGGCAAAAGGTTATGAAACTTCAATAATATTGGTAAGGTTATTGCAATAGTTTGATTTACTTGATGAATGGAGGGCTTGAAGGGATGACCTTAGTACAAAAATAAAGTAGTGATGATATTACCTCTGAAAACCGTAAATGACTATGGTAAACATTGGAAGTCTTAACAATTGTTTCCCATGTTTGATCAACAGAGGGAGGCTTGGAACACTTTTCTAAATGAAATGCAGCAGAATTCTTGGAGGAAACAGAAGGTAAGGTACGCCATAGCCAAGACTCAGAAAGTGATTTTGGTAACAGTGGGGCAAGAGGAAACTGTGAAGAGTACACATCTGGACTACCCTGATACACTTCTCTTAAGAACTATGGTTTATCAAAATCCAGTTCACCGCTATTCCATACATTTGAAGACATAAAGGACCTAGCCTCCTGATCAAGAACATCACCGTTTCTAAAGCCATCCAAGCTATGTCTATGTCTTGCAGGATTTGGTCTATCGGAGGAAGACAATAAATTGGGAGAACCAACCTCTGAGAATTTGGGTTTTGAAATTTTCTTCTCTTGTGGAAGATCCAAGTTGTGGAGATCACCAGAGCAAGATACTGCAAGCATGTCTTCCTTTTCAAAATGTTCTGTCAGAATTACAGAATCGTTCTCTTTGAAACCAAATATGAAATGGAATTGTTCACCTTAACGCTCTTCACTTCCTTAGGAATGCCAAGAAAACCCATTCCTTCATGAAAGGGGGATTGAATAGCCTCACTCCGGTAAGGTGATATTTCGGAACCCCCTGAATGCATGCGGGATGATGATCCTTCAGTTGTCTGAGAATTGCTCCATATTGTTAGCTGGTTGGATTCACTTGTCAGCTTACTCTCATCCCCCAGTGGTTGAAGTCCACTCATTTGTTTATGTTTATAGACTGCTTCCCAGTTGTTCTGTTTATAAAAAAGTGTAAGACACGAACAGAGAGTTCTAGTAGATAATGACACCAACATTTAGGAAAGAGGTAGGATTACTTACCACATGATCAGGTTCAATGTGTGACCTGGAATACGTGGTTTTAGTGATTTATCACATCTACATTCCTCTAAAGTTAGTGTCTTAAATACATCAGCTACCCTTACCTCTCCTTTCTTCGTGTTTTTGTCCACCACATCAATGCCACGGGATCTGACTTAAGTATGCAATATGTGCACTTTCGTCTAAATTGGCAAACATCTGACATCGAGACCAAATTCTATTCATATCTGTTGATTGGATATAGATGATTTCTAAACGTTTACGTTATCGGACCTGCACACTCTAATAAAGAACTAAGTAGAATGAATTGACGAATATTTAAGCTGATACACTTATATATGATAAGACGTGCTAGGAAGGATTCAATGGCTGACTTGCCCATCTGTACCTCAAATTCTCAGTTTGATCTTGGCATTGCTGTTCAAAAAGCATGTGAGAATGTTACACTGGCATTCAGGTTTTTGTATCCTTTGGACATAAGCATCAAAGAGAAAATAGAGGCGATAGCAGGGTCCTATGGTGCCAGTGGTGTCGAATACTCAGAACAGGTAAAACCTTCACTTTGTGTAGCAATGTTTTCAATCCCCCTCTCCGGCACACCTTTTTTTATTCATGTTCTCCCTTTATTTTGTAGCAGTCTTTCTTTCTACATTATCCTGTTGGTCATTCTTTTTCACATGCTCTTTCTTTCTTGGTTATCTAGGCTGAGAAACAGATTGAGATGTACAGCAAGCAAGGATTTTCTTCTCTACCGATCTTCATGGCAAAAACGCAGCTTAGTGCACTAAGACATTCTCTTCCTGAAAAATAAGTTATGAGTGAGCGGATAGCCGAATACTACACAGTAAATGAGAGAACTTAAGAAAAAGAGGAAGCATAAGATTTATGTATACTTTGCTTATAATATATACACCCCCTTGGATGCAATCCAGCAAAAGCTTGCATAGCTGAATCATCATAAGAAACTTGCATTGCAGACAAACATCTCACAACCTGTTTCATTTTGGTGGAAATCATGCATTAATTACTAAGCATTTGTAAAATAATCCATAAACCACCACATTGGCAGAAAGATCATATCAACAGTTCTCCATTCCCTGGACCAGAATAACTATACAGAAGAAAAGCATCTGCCCTCCCTTTAGATATTCCCTCCCTATATGGTCCCAAACTACCCATGCCAACTTATTACCTCCACTGTTACTTGTTCTGACCAGCTTTCATGACAGCCACTTAACAACAAAATCACCCCCACAAATGACACCCCTAGTTCACTTTTAAATCTAATAACTCCCCTGAAATTTCAAAACTCAAAACAAAACATTACTTTTCCCTTCACTTACAGAAACACACATGGTCAAAGCCATTTATTTATAACACCAGAACAACCCTTTTCTCCTTTCCTTTGACTAATAGGGCCTTCATGACAGGACTTACATAGTGGTATGCACCAATATATGTTGCTTTCTGATCTTGAAGTACACCAAATAGGGCCGTCGTCACAGGACTTCAAGAAATGACAGAGGATCCACCCCAGACCCTCAACATTCACACTGAATTTGATTTATGTCCCCTCATGCACGATGAGCTCAAACCATTTCTTGAAGTCATCTCCCACATCGGCACCTTTAGAGCTCACATAAGTTACTTATATAACGTCTCCTCAGAAAGGAGCACCAACTGGATTTGTGTTACCAATTAGGGATGTCAAGGCAAGCGTTGGTGCCGGATTCATTTATCCTCTAGTGGGGACCATGAGTACAATGTCGGGGCTTCCAACTCGGCCCTGCTTCTTTGACATTGATGTGGACGCTACTACTGGGAAGGTTCTTGGTCTGTCTTGATTGCAGTTGAATATTTTCATCTGTTGTATTGTATTCATCTGCCCTGTTGTGGTAGTTTCATATTTTAACAGCTTTAAGAAGCAGAATAATACCCAGAGTTTGTCCTGATTTTCAAAGCATAAAATTCATGTACCATGGATGTCTTTTTCAAATATCTCTTTTCTTTCACCGGTAGATGATTCTGCTTTATAGACTTTATATTCGTGAAGATCAACGGCACTCCAAGACTGATTTCTTCATCGAAGGTAACTACTTGAAAGTTGCATTCTTCTTCATCATTTGATCTTTGTATTTGTGGTAGCTTCTCAGAAGAAATTATTGTCTGTTCTTGAGCTTGCATTAGCTCCGAACCTTTGAGAACATATTCTTGTCCATGAACTGGGTAGATGTAATCGTTTTCTGATAAATCATGCCACACAAATCCATTCTTATAACTCCTATAATGAAACGAAACAGAGAGAAACTAATTAGTTTCATATATAAATAATGTACCGTATGTACCTCTTGGATGACCAAGAATACATGCTGGTCATGCCTTTTCCGCGTAAAGAGTTCAAACGATTTATTACATCTGCAAAAGAAGATTAAATCAGTAACGAAATTAAGTTTTAGATAGTGGCTTCTTGTAAATGGGTGCCCAAGAAAAGCGAGTTGCAGCCGCTGTGGTGGTGGCCATGACTTGAGGCTAATGCGTACCAAGTGTGGTGGTAATGGCGGTGAATAAGAAGTGATAGGTTTTGTTTTGTTTTTGTTTTTTTATTTTTTTTGTCTGGTGAAGAGTTTTTTTTTTTTATCTTTGTTTGGATTACTAACAATTGAAATCTGCAAAAAAGGGCGTAGAATTCATTTTTTTTATGAAAAATCTGATGTGTCAGTCTCAGAGAAAAAAGGGGGGCTGACGTGGGTCACTGGGAGCATTCTCAACTACTCAGTATTAATGGTCTTTGATTTAACTTTAGTAAATATCATTTTGGATTTAACTTTAGTAAATATATAAGATTATAAAAAACGGACTACTATTTGAACTCAGACTGGCGAGAATATCTTTTCCATTATAATGTTCACATAAGAGGTACAATTTATGTGACCCCAAAAAATATCGCTAGCAAAAAGTTTTGTAATGAAATCAAATATGTACCAGGGCATGGAAGTTGGAGCACATGGATAATGTTTTTTCAGACTTATTTTGTATAAGTTCGTCAAAAAAAAACCTTTAGAGCTTCCAAGCACGGGCATTAACTAGTTTCAAATACAAACTAGGGTTTCATTTCTCTTTCTATTTCTTATATTTATTGCTAATCTATTATTGGTGGGTTCTAAGAAGCAAAAAAGAGGAAGCGAAATAGAAGATGTATGGAAGAAGGGCATCTCAATTATTGAAAGATCTTTCCACCAATGAGCCTGGTCAACTTTCTTCTTTCGATGTAAGCTCAAAACTTATCTTGCCTCAATTTATATTTCTTTTTGGCTAATCTGTAATCACATGTTTTGTAGACTGATGCTTTTGATCAAGTAATTAAAGAATGTGATGCACACCACATTGAGCTTCAGGGCATGATGAGGTACATTTTTTTTCATGAGTATCCTCCAGTGCAAGTGGCTGGGTTGAACTCGTTTTAAGTTTCTAAAACATAATGCTTAAATATGGGAAATGCAATGTTGAATTACGGTATCATAATGCCATGTGGCCATAGGAAAGTACTTATTATGTCAGGTGATTATCTAGGCTCACAACAATGGTAAAGTAGGTGATTGTTTTTTTTTTCCTTCTGATATTAAAGTTTCAAAGAAGGAAGGAGAAAAAATTGGAAATCTGAAAAGACAATGTAATCTTAATAGAAAGAACTGACGCATCTCACCCAATTTCCACTCAAAACACAGTTGAGTAAGCGCTCATATCCTCTGGAACATTTTTACTAGTATAGGATGTTGGCCCAGCGGCCCAGGCTATCTTCATGTCGTTGTGCCCAATACTGTCTTGACTCTGAGAATTTTACAAGCAATTGATACTCTTCAAGAATTATGTTAGTATCTAACTATTTCCATTATTCGTCCTCTATATAATCTATTGACAGGAAAATCCAAGAAGAAGGGTTGGACATACAAACAACTAGAAATGCAGACCATTATGGTGCTGTTATTCACCACCTTGCTTTAATACGTAATAAGCGTTGTCTTATGGCTTATGTGTGAGTATTCTCTCTGTGCTTATTTGTTTGTAGGAAACTGGTTCTGGCTACCTTTCAATGCATTTTTTTCATCTTTTCATCTTTTTATCTTCTTATCTCATGATTTTGTTACTAACCAGGTACAATCGTGCAGAAGTTATCCAAAGTTTGAGATGGAAGGTGGGGGCTGTCCTCCCACAAGAAGTTCAGCAAAAGGTTAACTACTCAGAGGAAGAGTATTTCAAGAATCACTCTGCAGCCTTAGAGTCGTACATGTCAGAGATGGAAGTCGATTTGACTGTGGTAAGTTTCTATCCCTCTGTCTCTCAGACACAATTGAGTGACTGTGACACAGTGGTAGTGTACGTGTAAATAATATTGGAACATGTATGGAATTGCTGGAACTTAGTATTTTTCTAGCTTTATACAAACAAAAATCGGTCAAAATCAATTTACAAGCAGATTTCCACAATTGCAACTACAGCCATAATAGTTGATGTCCAATGGGAATACTGAACTGAGTTTAGGACTGGTAAATGTGTCAAATGCGTCAAAAAGATGGTGGAAGAAGTGGCATCTTGTTGACCGTCATAAGATATTTAGCTGTTAGAGTAATTGATCAGCCACTGAAGTTTCATTTTTGATTTCAATATTGATGTCAAATCAGTTTCTAAGAAAAAGTTTTTTTTTTTTTTTTTTTTTTTTTTTATTGGAAAGCCTGTTTTAAATGAGATCAGTAACCCTTTGATGCGGGCGGGGTTCGAGCCCTAGAAAACTATAGGTAATATAATAGTTTTTTGATTTCACCCAAAGGTTTTACCGACTTTGCTAGTCGGCACCTGCAGAAAAAGTTATTTTTCCTTGTGAGGAAGTTAAATTGTTTGGCAATGGAATGAGTTAGGCTTGATTGACGATGTAAACTATAGCAAGTATTGAAGCATGATCTCATTATGATCAGTAGCTTTCGTTATGACTCAACAGGCTATGCTGTAAGAGAGTCTAAAGCTTTCTTTCTGTCCATGTCTGTTTAAATGTGCACACACTCAAGCACACGGATTTGTACGCATGGATTAGTAGTTTTGATTTGTTATCATAAAATCACCAGGATATGGTTCCCCCAAAGGATCCTTACATCAAAGTCAGGGTCCTTGATGATATTGGTGACGTGTTTCTTAGTGATCAATCACCAAATCTCGCACGCCACTCTATACACTTTCTCAAGCGAACTGATGCTGAGCTGTTCATATCGCAGGTGAATTAGGCTTTATTCTAATGTCTAGAAGTTTACTATTACTGTTTCGTGAAGTTCCTTAATAATATTTTGTAACTTATTTTTTATAGGGCTTAATGGAGGAGCTTCCCAGTTGATAAGACATTTAACATAGAACTGTAGCTCATGAATCTTGACTAGCCAGGTGTACGGGGAAATATAATGCCTAATGCATCGTCATAAATGCTTTTGTTGACATTCTAATGGCCATTTGTAGGCAAGAACACGACTTTTCAGATCTAATATTGAAGTCCTAAATGGATTTGTTTCCTGCTCGGGACCCTTCCGGTCTGAAAGACTGAAACTAAAGATGGCATGCATTTTCAGAGTGTAGTACACCAAATTGCCATCCTACAGTGGAATGAGAGGTTGGTCTTGGTTCTTCTTACCTGCCATCTAGTTGTACGCTTATATTTACAACAAGACCACAATTGCATCTCATTTTGCTTAAAGCTATTTGATATTTATCTTTATTTCTTGCTGGTCAATCTGGTCTCATCAAAGTCTGTCCAGTGTTGAAGATCACAGGTGCAGTGTTGAGGTACATTTACAGACAGTGCCTAGATTATCACGAAACGCTCAGAAGAATTCAACCTAAAGTTGTTTAGATCACACAGGTTGTTGTTGAGAATAGTGAACTCTTTTGGCCTACTACATCCGATGCCATATGGTTCCAATGTTAGATTTGGAAGTAGCTTACTAACTTTGTTGGTGCCCCACAAGCCAAAAGAGGCAGTATAAGTAACGCATATAGTTAGGTTTTAGCGAGGGGAAAGGAAACTTGAAACAGCTTTGCCACTCCCGCAAAAGAGTGGTGTGAGTATCTGAGATTCGACACCTAGTCCGGTAGTCCCTACCCATGGGTTCATTTAGCACAGGACCACCTCCCTGTCTTGCCTTGCAATCACAGATAAGTACATAACAACCCCTTTTGCACAACATATTATTGTAATAATCAAGTTCTGATTTGACATGAGATGATGAGCTACTGTTAGCACAAAAAATTTCATAATTAGCTTCAACCTGGTACTCTTTTTCTTTATTTTAGGCAGTACGAATGTGCTATGGCTGAGTTTGTTGGCTCCACTCTTTGGTCCTAACCACCGTCCACCGAACTTCTAGTCCAAGGGAATTAGTGCTCGTTGATGATAGTAAAAGTTAAGAGTAAACAAATGTGCCTATAGGAGTTGTAGGTGTTTTACCTGTTTAAGCAACTGTGTGAGCCCGTCCACATGGTAACTGTGTACCTCAGGTTTCTCCATTGTTATAACGGCTTCTTATTTGAAAGATGACTTGCAACCGTTAGAAGACATTGCTCTATTTTGAATGGGTGTGGGGGAAAAACTGTAGTGGTGTTTAAACTGAAATAAAGAGAGGCCCCATCGAACGCAAAAGTTCTTAATGTCAGGTTTGTAGAACATGACCATTTTTGCTTTAATATGCAAACCAGTGTATCATACTATCATTCCTACTCAAAACATTTTATAAATGCGATGTCATGACAAGCATACTCCAATAGTTGGAAATTGCATTCCAGAGACGGGAATTTTGCTTAGGGGTTGTTTATTTTTCTGAGCCTCTGAATGGTGGATGCTAAATGGCCCATCCTCTAAATGTTGATTGCTGAATTATGAAAAACATGTTTGTTTTTTGTTAGAATAACCTAGCTCTGAAAGCTGAATATAAATCATTCGGACAATTTTACTCATGCTATTTATTTTAAACACTAAATTGATTTCTTGTAAAACAAAATATATATTATATTTGAGGAAGGGAGATGGATTATTGAAGAAAAGAAATGATAAATAAATTTATTTAAAATATGCTTTACAAATATTTTTAACGATTTATTTTCATATTTTGTTTACTTTCAGAAAATATATATGTAATTCTATTTTTAACAAAGTAGATATCATTTGTAGTGATCAAGAGAAACTAACTATGATTAACAAGAATGAATTGCTAAAGATGTAAAGTAAAGATTGAATCGAGCTAAAGATGAGTTTTCTTATTGAATAACAACCTCGGTTACAATATTCTCTCTCTCTTGTTCTAGTTTTACAAATTTTTCTATAATGATTTGGAATGAATCCTTTTCGTCTCTTTCCAGTCTTTATACAGTGCTTTGAGAATAGCCTTCACCAATCATTAACTGCCGCATGTCCATCATTTTCTTATTCTTCCTCCTTTTCCCGCCTTAAATCTGCAATACACAAACTGCATTTGCGAAATATCGACCATTACATCGATATTTCTTATTAGTCACGATATTTGGGCTGGAATATCGGGTTGACAATATTTGCCCACGACATCGCCCCCTCTCGACACTTTCAAATTTCAACCATGAAAATTTTGAATATTTCGAGAACCAACACAAATTTAAAATTTTCAAAATTCAAAATTTCAAAATATCAAGCGGTTACATTTGGAAAATGAATAGTTATCACGAAATATTAGATATAAAAGCTTCCAATTGCTTTCTCTCTCTTCACTTATTCACAAAAAGCTTGAGACACTCCAACCCCACCACCATTAACAAACTGAAAAAGCTTCAACTTGGATTTTTCCGCAGTCTCCATCATCAAAACTTTCTGCAAATTTGTCAGGTTAGTTAACATAAACACTTAAAATGAGATTTTCTGCAATAAACTTCATCGTTGTCTTTAATTTCTTGAAGAAAAATGCCTGTTTTCCTTTATATATTACTAGAATTTAGGGTTAGGGTTTTGAGCTTGAATGTGTTATTTGTGTGTCCCTATACTAACTAGACCTTTAATATAATCTTTGATAGTATGACTAGGAGAAAAACTTGTGTTAACTTTATACGCACTCTCTCGAAACAATCCTGGCTTCGACGTCAAGAACGTATGCGTTTGAGACACAGTTCTTCACCTCGAACCCCGACATTATCATCTCGAGACCTCGATACGTGCTTAGTAAATAATATATTATATACTTATACTAGATATAGCGATAGTGGCTCAGATAAAAGATATAATTATAATAAAAACTTTATTGTTTTTAGTGATACCGACATGTCGAACGAAAGTATTGAATTTGCAACTCGAAACAACTCGTCCTCTTCAGCTTCGTCATCACAAAGGACCGTCATCGCAAAGGATTGAGACTGACGAACCAAAATGGCGTTCCACGTATCTGGCTGATGGCCTAGCCTGCCATCCCTTTGAGACCGTGGAATCCGAATCTGATCGTGAAGTTATGGATGATCATAACATGTGGAGTAGCGGTTTGAACCCTTGTTTTCCAAAAAGACCCAACTTAGACATAGTTAGAGTTGCCTACCAAATACCAGACTCTGTCCATCTTCGACATTATACTAGAAGTACAAAAGGAACTCGATGCGAAAGTGGCGATCTTAACACCACCATTATTACTGTTGGGTAACTAGCTGCTGGCTTGCGCCTTTCCTTATCTAACCTCGATCGAGAAGTACTTAACTACCTAACCATTTCTCCTGGCCAAGGCACAGGCAATTTCTGGAGATTGCTGTACATTTGTAATTTCTATAATTCTCACCTTGTTCCCGATGTCTGGTCATCCCAAAGAATTCGCCTTATCGACATCCAAAAACACTATTCCTTTATTGAACGTAATGAGAAGAATAAACATGGTATAAAAGAACCCAGTGGTTATTTTTATCCCAAAAAATGAATGAACCGCGTAGGCATTATAAGGATAAATCGAGATAGTGATTTCAGATGGCCATTATACCCTATCGTTATATCTGGGCAATGGGAATCATCTGCTGCGATCTCTGTTCCATCCTTGGTACATCTTGTCTTTAACACTAGAGGTACGTTATTTTACGACATCCCATCCCTCCTTTATCCCGGAGCTGCTATCTGATTGGTCTATTGTTGCAACTTTGTTTCAGTGCCAAAACCAGCCTAAATGAAAAGTCTTCTAAAAGGCACTGATGAAGAAATCACTGCTCGCACTAGCACTGATAAATACGACAATCCAAAATTTACTGTCGATCTTCCAGATATTGACAATTATGTCTCTCCTTTATGCTTCTTAAAAAGTACCGTCATTCGAGGTCAAGATTCTTTACCTCCCCAATCTGTTATGCCATTCAAAACTACTCCATGTCCCTTACAGCCTTGTTCCTCTGAAAAAGTATTAAGAAAAACTTTTGATTCTACGGAATTACCTGCTAACACTCCTCAATGTTATTTTGAATATATGCTTAAAGGTTTTAAAATGATCGAAGATCTTTTTCTTCAAATCAAACAAGAGATTCCCGATTTATATAATTATCCTCTTTTGCACGATGTGTTTGACCACCACTGCTTATTGTTCACAGATATGGCATCTTGCATTCCCCAAGTTCTAGTCAAATCATCGAAATCTCTGGACAAGTTTCTGCTCAAGAGAAAACCAACAGATGGCAGTTCTTCCCAAGCTCCTATAAAAATGTCAACACTGGTCTTCATTCAAAAAAAAGAAAAGAACCTTGCCATATTTCAGCACCACCAGCCTCGAAACCAAGCAAAAATGCAAAAACTACTACTAACATTGCACCTATAAATATGCCCTCCAAATCTTCAATTATTCCAGCCAATCCAAAGACTACTGCTTCTGATTCTTCTTCTTCAGCTGGCGATTTCGAGGTGAAACTTGTCCTTCGAGATCAGGCCAAAGTTCCAAAAACTACTTCTCTGTTTTCTGAACCTCCGATACCAGGCCTCGGAGAAGCTATTGTGCTGAATACTATACTTCCTCGAGATAGATCAGCAATGACTGAAATTAGCATAGATGAACGATTCCAACTTTTGTGTTCTTCTATTGAAAAAGTAAGTATCTATCCTTCCTCTTATTCTTATCTTAATTTACTTATTCTGTATTCATTAACTATATCTCCATCCCGAGGTTAAAGTTGCTGTTATAGGGATGAGAACCAACAGTTGAAGAAGGACAAAGAAAATCTTCAACAATCTCTTGAGAAAGTTCAGCAAGATCATGCTGTCGAGATGAAGAATTATTTTGCCGAACACACAGCACTGCACAAGAAACTGCAAAGCTCTTTTGAGGCTATGGAGAAAGAACTTGCCCAAGCAAAAACCTCCTTTGCCTCTGAGCAAACGGAATGGGCAGCCCAAAAGATTGATCTAGAAGCTGAATTAGAGAAGGCCCATGCTAAACTAGCTACCAACACTGAGCATATGCAATATTGTGTTGATACCATGAAGGGATTCAGATCCTATCTTCCTCTTGATGTTATCAAGGAGTATAATCTTGATTTTGATGACGAGAGCGAGATGCCCTCCGACCTTGCGACCCATGATCTGGATATCGTTAATGTAGACTCCACTCCGCCTACTGCTGAATTTTCCAAGACTGACATGGCTACTCCAATCTTCAACCCCGACTCTCTCATCAGTACACCCAGCTGCTTAGATGACCATAAAGTGCAAGCTGGCATCAATACTCTTCTTGAAACCAAACATCTTGATGTAAACTCCACCCAGCTTTAACTTCTTTGTCTTGAAGTTTTGTAATCGTAACATTGATACAATGGTCTGTCTATCTCTTCTAACTGCTTTAAACTTCTTTTGAATTATGGAAAATAGATCTTTTTGCTTTTAATAAACTCATTTTGAATGCAATACATATGCTATTTATCATCCATACATAGGAAACAACCTCATATTGAATGCAATACATCTGATATTTATCATCCATAAACAGGAAGCAACCTCATTTTGAATACTTCATATGAGTGCTTAATATATATTTGAATTTAAAATCGAGTTTCGATACCACTCCAACTAAAAAACAGTATCGATACTTACCATATATTTGAATATAAAAACCGATTTTCGATACCACTCAAACTAAAAATAGTATCGATATTTACCATATATTTGAATATAAAAAACGAGTTTCAATACCACTCCAACTAAAAACAGTATTTATACTTAACATATATTTTGAATTTAAAAAAACTAATTTCGATACCACTCCACCTAAAAGTAGTATCGATACTTAATATATATTTTGAATTTAAAATCGAGTTTCGATACCACTCTAACTAAAAGCAGTATCGATACTTAATATATATTTTGAATATAAAAAACAAGTTTCGATACCACTTCCACTAAAAACAGTATTGATACTTAACATATATTTTGAATTTTTAAAAATGTGTTTCGATATCACTCCAACTAAAAATAGTATCGATACTTAATATATATTTTGAATTTAACATCAAGTTTCGATACCACTCCAACTAAAAGCAGTATCGATATTTAATATATATTTTGAATTTAAAATTGAGTTTCAATACGACTTCAAATAAAAGCAGTATCGATACTTAATATATATTTTATCGATACTTAATATATATTTTGAATATAAAAAACAAGTTTCAATACAACTTCCACTAAAAACAGTATCGATACTTAACATATATTTTGAATTTTTAAAAACAAGTTTCGATACCACTCCAACTAAAAGCAGTATTGATACTTAATATATATTTTGAATTTAACATCGAGTTTCGATACCACTCCAACTAAAAGCAGTATTGATATTTAATATATATTTTGAAGTTAAAATTGAGTTTCGATACCACTCCAACTAAAAGCAGTATCGATACTTAACATATATTTTGAATTTAAAAAATGAGTTTCGATACCACTCCACCTAAAAGCAGTATCTATACTTAATATATATTTTGAATTTAAAAAACGAGTTTCGATACCACTCCACCTAAAAGCAGTATCGATACTTAATATTTATTTTGAATATAAAAAACGAGTTTCGATACCACTCCAACTAAAAGCAGTATCGATACTTAACGTATATTTTGAATTTTAAAAAATGAGTTTCGATACCACTCCACCTAAAAGCAGTATCAATACTTAATATATATTTTGAATTTAACATTGAGTTTCGATACCACTCCAACTAAAAGCAGTATCGATACTTAATATATATTTGAATGAATTTTGACATCGACATTGTATTAAAATATCACTTATAAATACATACCTTACTAATTCACCTCACATTGCTGCTAGGAATTGAATATTTTGATCCGAACTCAACACTTCTGGTCAGAAACTGGATTTTATTGACCTGAATTTGCATTTCTGCCAAGAACAGGATTTTATTGACCTGCTATCGAAATAAGGATCTACAGATCACCAGGATTTTTTTGACCCGAACTTGACATTTCTGCCAAGAACTGGATTTTATTGACCTGAACTCGTATTTCTGCCAAGAACAGGATTTTATTGAGCTGGTATCGAGATGAGGATCTACAGATCACCAAGATTTTTTTAACCCAAACTTGACATTTCTACCAAGAACTAGATTTTATTGACCTGAACTCACATTTTTGCCAAGAACAGGATTTTATTTACCTGGTATCGAGATGAGGATCTACAGATCACCAAATTTTTTTTTACCCGAACTTGACATTTCTGCCAAGAACTGGATTTTATTTACCTGAACTTGCATTTCTGCCAAGAACAAGATTTTATTGACCGGTATCGAGATGAGGATCTACAGATCACTAGGATTTTACTTGACCTGGTACCGAGATGAAGATCTATAGATCACCAGGCTTTTGCTTGAGCTATTATCAATCATATAATTCTAGAGATACAAATATTTGTTATACATGTATAAATGTTGATTTCGAGAATGACAATATCTTTATTGAATGTATAGCCTTGATAACAAAAATTACACCATGATACTTGAAACATTCTTTATTGATAAAATACTTTCAAATTGCTTACATTTTGAGGCTTTGGTAATATTACACCTTAAGCCGGTTTTAAGTAATAAGCTCCATTGATTCCGACCTTGTGAATGATGTAAGGCCCATCCCAGCTTGCTGCTAGTTTGCCAGCCCCTTTTTTTTAGTAGCTTGAGTGACCACTTTCAATACCAAGTCACCTTCCTGAAAATGCCTTTCTCTTACTTTTTTGTTGAAAGCTTTTCTAAGCTGCCTATGATAGGTGTCGAGCTTTACCCTTGCTTGATCCCTTGTTTCCTCAAGATTTATAACTTCTGAAGCCATTCTTTCATTATTTTGACCATTTTCTATCATCTTTGTTCTAGATGTCGATACCACCATTTCAGATGGAGTTACTGCTTCCATACCATAGGCCAAAGTAAAAGGTGATTCACCTATAGCTGTTCGAGGTGTCGTTCTATAAGCCCACAAAACAATGTTTAGCTCATCCACCCAAAGACCTTTCTTGTCTTCTAATTTTTTCTTGATATTATCCATAATGGTCTTATTTGTTGCCTCTGCTTGCCCGTTATCCTGAGCATAGTATGGCACAGATGTGAAGTGCTTAACCTTGTAAGATTCCAAGAAAGCTTTCACCTTTCCTCCTTCGAACTGTAGCCCATTATCTGATATAATGGCATAAGGTAATCCATATCGACATATGACTCGTTGAAAAAGGAAACTTATGACATCCTGTTCTTTGATATGCTGCAGAGCTATGGCTTCTACCCATTTTGTAAAATAATCTGTGACTGCCAATATGAATCTTCTTTTGCCTCTCCCTGGTGTAAGCAGACCGACAATGTCCATACCCCATAGAGCAAAAGGCCATGGGTTTGAGACACAATGCAACTGGGACATGTATGGCTTTCCCATGAACTTGGCACTGTACACACTTTTTCGTGTATCGAAGACAGTCCCTTCGCATTTGAGGCCAAAAATATCCCTGTCTCGTGATTTTATTGGCCAATGATCTACCAGCTGAGTGGTTTCCACATTCGCCTTCATGAAGCTCGACAATGATTAGTTGCACTTTCTCATACGATATGCATTTCAAATGTGGACCTCCAGGATTCTTTCGATACAATTTATTATCAACCAATACATATCTTTAGGCGCCATACTTAATTTTTCTGGCCTTATTTTTGTCCTCCACTACTTTCCCATCAAATAAATATGAGATATATGCTTCAATCCATGACGCCCCCAGTGTATCAATTTCCATGACTGCTGAGTCGTCAATGTCAATGCTTGGCTTCTCTTGAACTCCGATATGCAGAGTACGACCCTCTGTGTTTTCCAGCATCGCTGCAACTATGTCAAGGCATCCGCATGCCTATTCTCATTTCTATTGAGATGTTGAAGTTTTATTTTATTGAAATTCTTCAATTTGGATTTTATAAAATTCAAATAATCGACCATATTTTCACATTTTGTCGAGTATCCCCCATTGATCTGGCTGACCACGAGCATCGAGTCACTAAAGATCGATAACTTTTTTATATTGAGAGATTTAGCCATCTTGAGACCAGCTATTAAGGCTTCATACTCAGCCTCATTATTGGACGCATGGAAACTCAATGTTATTGCAGTCTCGAGCCTTTGATTTTCAGGAGTAACCAACACCACTCCGATGTCACACCCCTTTCCTCTAGAGGATCCATCGACAAAAAGTCTCCAACCATTTGTTTAAGCTCATGGATCGTCTGCATCGATAACATCTTCAGGCTCTTGCAGCATTGCGAATTCTTCTTCTTCCATGCCCCAACTGGCATCCTCAGATGGAAAATCAACCAGTACCTGACTCTTTTCTGATACTCAGTTTTGATACTCGACTCTAAATTCATTTATTAGTACAGACCATTTAGACATCCTTCCTGACTTAGTAGTTTTCACCAGAGTCTGCTTTAATGGGAGATTCGTCATCACGATCACCGAATGTGCTTGAAAATATGGCTTTAATCTTTGAGACGAGAATAACAGTGCCAAGGCATACTTTTCTATCATCGAATATCGAGTCTCAGCCTCGAGCATTGTTTTACTTTGAAAATACACTGGTCTTCCAATCCATTTTCTACTTTCATAAGGACATAACTTATAGCAAAATCTGATACAGCCAAATAAAGAAGCAAACTTTCTCCCTCATCTGGCTTTGTCAGAGTTGGCATTTCTTGCAATTATTTCTTTAATTCAGAAAATGCTTCTTCACATTTCTCATTCCAACAGAATTTGACATTCTTTTTAAGCAACTTAAAAAGTGGCTTACAACTATCAGAAGTTCTGGAGATGAATCTATTGAGCGCCGCTATTCTCCTCGTCAACATTTGTATTTGCTTTCGAGTTGTAGGTGATGGCATTTGTTGAAGCGCTTGTATTTTCTCAGGATTAGCATCAATACCTCGCTTCGTAACTATGTATCCCAAAAACTTGCCAGAACTGACCCCAAAAGTACATTTTTCGGGATTAAGCTTCATATTAAACTCTCTCAATATTCTGAATACCGTGTCGAAGTCCTTTATGTGATCTCCAACTTTCATAGATTTGATGACCATATCATCGATATAGACCTCGACAATACGCTTGATGAGTTTCTTGAACATCTTCTCCACTAGTCTTTGGTAAGTGGCTCCTGTATCCTTCAATCCGAATGGCATTCTGATGAAGCAGTATATTCCTCCATTAACCACAAATGCCGTTTTTAACTGGTCTAATACAACCATTAGAATCTGAAAGTATTCTGAATAACCATCGCAAAAACTGATCAACTTGAAACCAGCAGTTCGGTCGACCAATTCATCAATTCTAGGCATGGGATAATGATCCTTTGGACACTTTTTATTTACATAGGTAAAGTCGACACAAATTCAAACTTTACCATCTTTCTTAGGTACAATCACTATTTTTGCTACCTATTCAGAATGCTCAACTTCTCTGATGATGCCGTTATCTAACATCTTTTGTATCTCCACTTGCACTACTTCTTCGTACATTAGCCTCACCTTTCTATACTTTTGATGCACTAGAGTTGCATTTTCTTCCATATTCAGTTTGTGCGAACATATATCTGGATCGATACCGATGAGATCCGACATCGACCATGCAAAAACATCTTGATTCTCTTTCAAAAATACTACCAACTCCTTTCTTATACTTACAGCCATTTCTGTACCAATGAGCGTATGATGCCCACTATTTCTTCTTTACTGATATTAATCTTCTCCACCGCCTCTATGGTTTTTCTTTCCTATGGTGGTTCTTCATGTTTGTTCATCTCTTTAGTGAACTTTACCTACTCTTGCATCTGCATGTTGGTATCGGCAGGTAAAGCTTGCTGTAACTGCTAATTAGAATTTTCCAAGACGCCCCCAGTGTCTTCGCTTTTCCCCTTCATCATTCCCTTTATTGTGACGAAATTACACTTTTTTTATTTGGATTGATCATCCCTAATCTCATGCAATCCATATACAGTTGGGAATCTGAGCACTTGATAAAATGTACTAGGAATAGCACGCATTTTGTGTATCCATTTCCTTCCCAATATGGCATTGTGATCAGAATGGTGCTTGATAACCACGAATTTCGTCATCACCGTTTGAGGTCCAGCTCGAACTGGTAATTTTATCTCTTTAGCAGGTTTGGTAGAAGTTCCATTAAAACCATATAAATTGAAGTTTGGTTGTTTTAAATGTGACTCATTGAGACCAATTCCTTTAAATACTTTCCAAAATAAAATATTAAGTGAACTACCACAGTCCACTAATATCTTCTATACATCATAGCCCGAAATACGCAAAGTAATTAACAACACATTATCATGTTGTAACATTACCTTAGACAAGTCCTCTGGTACGAACATAATTTCCCCAGGAATGCTAGCCGATATTAGCTACTGACTCACCGGCACTGGCTCGATATTGACCTCAAGATCTTCCTTATCTTATCTCGAAAAATCTTTTTCTAAGGAATTTCCCCCTTGTAAATCATTTTTATTACGCCCAATGGCTTCTCCCTTATGGTCGCTGTTTCTGCAGGTTTAACATCAGCACGAAACTCTCTCAGCTTCCCATCTTTCATGAGCCTGTCTATCTCTTTCAATAATTGGAGACACCTATTAGTCTCATGGTTCTCAATCTTGTGAAATTGACAATAAGGCTTTCCTTTCATTTCCCTAAGAGTGTATTTCGTCCACACCACAAAATCTTCCTTTGCTATCCTCCGCAAAATATCTTCTAGCATGGAATTGAGAGTTATGAAATTGCTAGGATCGAGCTCCTCTTTCAATGTTCTGTCATACTTTCTTCACTGTTGTGGCTGACTATCTCGATTTGTATAATGCTCTTGAGGTCTTTTATTATCTGACCTCGAGGATTCTTGACTTTCATAGCGATCATTATTATCCTTATCTTTTTTCACCGCATCGGTGACTTGTAATACTGTTTGCACAGTGGTGGCTCTCAACCCCTCCTCTACTATGATATCTCTATCAACCTTATCATACAACTCTTGCAATGTTTTAACCTCTTTCCTCAACAGATACTTATGCATATAAGATCCTGGTATTACCCGAGCTTGAAAAGCTATGACAGCTGTCATTTCTGATTCATCCAATCTTTCCACTGATTGCGTTTCAGCCTTGAACCTTGTTAAGAAATCTTTTAATGACTCCTTCTTCATTTGCTTCAATTGGAATAAGGCTGACACCTGATTTGGCTTCACCCTCTGGTGACCGTAATTAGTGAGGAACCTTTCTTCAATCTCTCGAAAGCATGAAATGGATCCCTCTGGAATTCTGCAAAACCACTTTAATGCTTTCCCTTTCAAGCTTGACGAAAATGATCGACATAGTACAGTATCCCAATATTCGGTGCCTTGATATATCGAGAACTGATGTCGATAACTAAAAAGATGGTCCTTGGGGTCAGTAGCTCCTTCATATTGGCTCAATTTTGGATTTTTGAACTTTGGAGGTAATGAGGCCCTCTCTATCTCCTTTTTTAATGGATTTCTACCGACATCATCTGCTAGCTTTCTTATCGACGCCGAGACCTTTTCCAATAACTGATCTCCTAATTGCTTCTGCATCATTTCCTGCACCATCTCCTTTGTGACTAGTGCTTTACCTTCTTCTTCTTGCACCACTTTCGGTGTCGTTCTCGCTACATATTGTACTTCTTCAAGATGACTCCTTCTTCTCTCCTCGAGATGACTCTTTCGTACTATTGGAGTTCCTGAACTCGACTCCTCGTCATCCTTCTCATACATAGCGTCTTCAGCACGATTCTCCTTCTCTTCCCTTTTTGCTTTATTCTCATCCATTAACATCTGATTTTGCTTTTCTAACTCATTCATCCTTCTCAACAAGTCTTTCAGAGATACTTCTTTTTATTGTATTTCCTCTACTTCTTCTATCATTCTACTTGTTGATCTTCGAGTTCTTCGCTCCTCATTCTTAGACACAACATGAGAAGTGCTTCCCTCATTCACCATCATTGCTTTACTTGCTGTAGTATGCTTTGGAGGCATCTTGATTACTTTCTTTATCACCAAGATTTCAATCAACGGATTTGATCAAAGAAAAAAGAAACGAAAGACAAAATAACCGATCTTTGTATTTGAACCCAGACGACGCCAATGTAGTGATCAAGAGAAACTAACTATGATTAACAAGAATGAACTACTAAAGATGTAAAGTAAAGATTGAATCGAGCTAAAGATGAGTTTTCTTATTGAATAACAACCTCGGTTACAATATTCTCTCTCTCTTGTTCTAGTTTTACTGATTTTTCTATAATGATTTGGAATGAATCCTTTTCTTCTCTTTCCAGTCTTTATATAGTGCTTTGAGAATAGCCTTCACCAATCAATAACTGTTGCGTGTCCATCCTCTTCTTCTTCCTCCTTTTCCCGCCTTAAACCTGCAATACACAAACTACATTTGTGAAATATCGACCATTACACCGATATTTCTTATTAGTCACGATATTTGGGCTGGAATATCGGGTTGACGATATTTGCCCACGACATCATTCACCCAAAAAAAGGAAAAAACGGGTGACGCCAACATCAAATTTTGAAGAACCTATTTTGAAGCCATAAAGGTCAAGGTAAGAAAGTAGATGAGTTCTTGAGATTGGGTTCTTAAGAAAGGGCAAGAAGGGACTTCCTCGTTTCAAGTATTAGAATTCAGCATTCAAGAGAAACTTTGGTGCTGAATACTGAATGCTGAAAGTACCACTTAATGCTTAAACTACTTAAAAAAACAAACAAGTTTTAAACCTCAAAATGCTTAAAACTTAAGTTTAAGAAGCTCTGAATGCTGAATTAAAAAAAAACAAACAACCCCTTAGTGTATATAAAGTTGTTGAAGAATGCTAAAAAGACTTGCAATGGCGTCACTCCAATAGCTAATCAAAACTCAAAAGAAGGCTTGAAATTCTGTTGGTGAAAACATTTTAATGTTAGTGAATCTGTCCAGTATAATGTGGTTGTATATTAATTCCATCATTTGTGTTAATGGCTTAACTGAGTGGAATTTAATTTTAAAAATTTAGAAGCATTCCAGCCGGTGTTTTAGTAACTAGATTTTGGGACTGTGATTCTCTAGCTTCAGAATCTCCAACGCAGGAACTGAGGAACAGCTACCAAACAGAGACACCATTTTTAATCCTAAAGTTTGAACAAATAAAGTTGCTTAAATATTTTCATCTCAAATTCATCTCCTAATCATAAAGCTTATTAATGGCTCTTACCTTTAATTAGTGCCATGCGAATATTTGATTGAATTTTTATCCTATTTTTTAAAAAATGGAAACCAAAATATACCCGATTTATTCACGTCCCGTATAAACTAAACTTACATACTCGGGGACATGGTACAAATATCGCGATAATGTGATATTTGGCTATCTGCCGAAATTCGAGGAATCAACAATAAGGGTGGACATCTGAGTTGGTGGAGATATTCTAAAAAATGATGAAATACAACAATGAAAAACACCAAAACACCGTTACATAGAAAATTTGAGCCAATGCAATGAAATTGCTGATAGAGGTAGAATGTATTGTGAAAATAAGATAAAGAATGAGCTATGGTGTGGGGTGGTACTTGTGTGTGTATGGCATGGGAGCATAGTTCCGGATTTTGGAATTGACAGAATTCCAATGGTTCCAAAAATTGAAGTTCCAGCAAAACATCTGATATATTTCAAAATTAGAATTAACATTTTCCGACCCTAACATTATTGTGATTTCAATTTCTTTAAAAACCAAAATATCCGATGGAATTATAAGTTTCCATTTGAAATTATGAACTATATAGGGGCAGTATAAAAATGTATAGATCATATCTGCGTTAAGGCTGCCTCAAAAAAATATTCAAATTACATATTTTGACAGTGCTCCGTATGGTCATGCCTGCAGCCCCCTCCCCCACCTCAGATTCCTTGCTCCATTCTAATGTAGGATAGACACTAGGGTGATACTTCTTGAAGATATATCTTCACTTTTCAAAGAGATAAGATTATAATATACTATAGGCTATATATATATATATATATGCAGTCCGGATCTTAGAAGTACACACTTATTTTAGTTAAAATAAGTACGCAAGTAAAACTTCACATAGAAAATGAATTCAAACCTAACTTTTTGTGGATATCAGCTACTCACCATAAACATCATCTCTTTAAAATTTCAACTCATTTGAAAATCTCTAACTTAGGAAAAATATGATTGAAAAAACACTATTTACTGGACTGTTAGATTTCTTTTTAAAGATGACAACAATTTTTATCTAGGTTAGAGGTTTGCAAATGAACTGAAATTTTGTGGAGGAGGTCTTTATGGTGAGTAGATGATATAAACAAAAAATTGGCTTTGAATTCATTTTCTAGGTGAAGTTTTACTTACATATTTATTTTAACTTAAAATAAGTATGTACTTCTAAGATCAGGAATATATATATATATATATACTTAACAAAACAGGGCTGTTTTCTAACTCGCGGCTGGGATTCGATTTCAGAGGGTATAAATCAAAGGTTACAATAGTTCCACCAAAGCGAGTGAGTTGGATTAGAAATTAAATTAAATGAGATATTAATCATGGAAACGAAGCGAAGAAGAAACCAATATGTTCTTCTTTTGCCTCCTACTTCTTATTCTTCCTTGATTATAACGTGACTGCGATTAGAAATGAAAAACCATTGAACAAAAACTGTTCTCTTTTCTTCTCTCTCTCACACCTCCAAGATAACCCAATTCTAATCTTAAAAGGGACAAGGTGTCATCTTCTTCACCAAATTGAACACCGGTATCTTTAGTATTTTTTCCAAAAAAAATAGAGAAAGCTTGCGTGCCCCAAATTCATACAGATAAGTTATCTTCAAAACGTTTTTTGCCTTTACAAATCATTGTTGTTTATAACACAAACTTCATTTTTGGCTATACATTTTTCTATTTTTTCAGTTCTTCTTCATTCATTTTTTTGTTTTTTCAGTTCCTTTGGCTTTTCCTTGCTGTCCAGATGCACGCTGCCTCAATTAGTCGCAGGAAGGGTTTTGGCTGACATTTACCTCTTCAAGGTGTGTGTTATACATAAGTTAATAATCTCATTAAATGTGTTTTGATTATTTTTAACCTGAAAGTCTATTCTGTCATATATTTTAATACCAATAGTCTAAATTGATTGAGATATTCTTCATCTAATCGAATGTGATAAATATTTTGTTGAAAGAATTCTTGAAGAAAGTAAAAAATTCCAGGTCTGTCAAAGACCTCACTAAAATTTGTGTTCTCGCCTCTTTTTCCATGAAAAAATATATCTGTCTTAAGAGGATCGTGACGAGTGCCACAATGACAGCCGTGAGTTGGATTACAAATTAATTAGATTCTTAATTATTAAAAAACCCTTCGTGTCTCCAAACTTTGTTCTTAAAAGCTTCTCCTTCCCACCTTTACAGGTCTTGCTCCACTTCCACAACTCCTAATCTTTTGCTATTGCTTGGTTTGATGATTTTGTCTTGTTAGTTTGTGAGGGAAAGAACATCTTCCGAGAGATCTAAAGCCGTTTGAGGTGAATTTTATTGAACCCTCTTATTTGTTTTTTCTTTTTGAATTAAGAAATGGGTATCAAAGAAATGTGTACCATTTTTAGCCGTCGGTCTGGGGCCGTCATTTGGAACGTTTAATGGCGTTGCTTTCGGGTTGTTTTGAGCTTCATAAAAACTATTCTTTTGGTGGTTGTTTAAGAAATGGACATCAAATACTCTTTTGGCGTTGGTTAGACTTCAACTTTAATAATGGTTGTTTAAGGGGCGTCAAAAGATGATCCTACGGTTATACCCACACAGTCAATAACTTGCTAATATTTCACAAAAAATTATGAAAATAGGTTGTAATGCTTTCGAATTTTTCTTTTTAATTCTAATGACTATTTCCTCTTTTCACAATTCTTCAACTTCAAGAAGGGGGCTTCGAGTATCACTGCTAAAGCTACTATGGATATCTCTTTTTAGCGTAGTGCATACCTGATTGGAAAGGGAAAATTGGTACACTCTACTGCTTGGTGTACTCATAACTTAATAATTTATCTGTATATGTCGCTGTCGTATGTTTACGGAATGTTGTTTATTGTGAAATTTGATTCCAGGAAGGCGAGATTATGAGTAGTGGGCATGTGATCAATGCTTGGGGAGGATATTGAAGTTGTAAATGGTATGTCAGCTTGTGTACAATTTTGTTATTTTGATATGCAAATGGTACACATACAAGTTTATTATCTAGCATAGGTATCGTGTAAACAATCTGTTTATATGACATTGAGCTACGAGGGTTAAAAATTCCAAAGCATAGTACGGATTGAATTAAGAAATGGGTAACAAAGAAATTGTTTCCTTTTTTGAGCTTCACGTATAACTGTTCGTTTAAGTGGCGTGAGACTTCGACTTAAGTGTGGTTGTTTAAGTGGCGCCAAAAAAGGATTTAACAAAATGGTTCTACAATTATACCCACACACGATTTTATCATTGTTCACTTGACAAGTTCTTAGTCATTGGTCGGAATCACTGGAGTTATATCAGAGATTTAGAAGGAGAAGAAGGTTCGTAACTTATCTACTTACCAATACCTACTTTCTTCTCTAATTATCGCAAAAAGAAGATAATACAAAAAATAATGTTTGTCAGTGATATATTTTAACCTATTGATCATCTATGCCCCGGGACTCCGGGAGTCCTTGCTCATCAATAATAACGGGGAGAAAAAATGAATAAGGAAAAATATACACGAGAGAGCATAGGGACAAGTTAGGGAGTAGAATACTTCTATAGTGTTTATAGTCTTTGTCACTAATTCTTTTATTCAAGTTATAATGCTTAAGATAATTATACTCTTGATACATTCACACATCCCGTCAATACTTTTTATTCAAGTTAGGGGGTAGAATACTTCTAAAGTGTTTATATTGATGGGTATCATTGAACCCTCTTTCTGGGTGAGTTAGGATGTTTGACATTAATATTATTATGTATGTTGCTAAAATTGTGAGAACCTCTTTAAAGTATGTCAAATTCTTTTCTATTCCTTCTTCGATTCAATGTGATGGGTGCTAGACTACATTATTCTCTTAAATTGATTGATATGTTGTATATAGTTTGAGTTGGTTTGGGACTCAAGTTCACATATAAGTATAGCCTAATTTCCTTTTATTTCGGATATGGGTAGCCCGAAACATTATTCCATTCTATCTAGGAATAACACAAAAACCATTTGAAAGATGAATTAAAATTTGGGTAGCTTTGAGTCTTCTTCTTGCTCTTTTATTAGAGCTCCTCATTAATATGTAAACTATTAAGCTACTCAAAGATTTCTTTCTTACAATTTGTACAAGTTATGCTTATTTCTTGAAAACATTGAAGTTGATTTGTTTCATGCCTATTGTGGTCATATGTCGTGTTCAAGTTTTGGAGGATGCTAACTTCTCATTATCAGACCTATTCAAGCTTTTCCCATTACAAACTGTTATTATATTCATCGTTGTACCCCACAAGAACATGAGCAGAAAATCATTTTGCTTCTTCGGATGTTGTCCATTGCTCACAAGGAACTTAAAACTGAAGTTGAAGGTTGTTTCCATGACACTTGGGTGAAAGGGCTATTCGTTGTTTTATATTTACTTTCTCTCCATATGTATTATTATTTGCATGGAATAAGTACGACTAATTTCTCTTTCAAAAAGCAATGAAGCCCATTTTTTTTTATTGTATTGTCCCTGTAGAAGAATCACACAAAAATACATGCTTTGTAATTTTATACTTTTTTTCCTATTCCTTTCTGAACAGGAACACCTTTTATACAATTCTGAATCCATAGGTAGATTACGTACCTAGAGAGGAAAGGTGGTTCATCGCTTGAAAGTTGACTCGTACTTGCTTACATCTCTAGGGTGTTTATATAAGGTCTCATTGATATGATACTTCTTATCTTTTATTATTTTGCTATGGTTTAGTAGGTAACTAGGGTGTTATTGATTCCAAAAAGAAATGGGGAAATGGGGGTGTGTCCCCAACTGTCATGACATATGAGTTGTTAGTTTGTAGAACAGATCTGTGAAATATGCATTGAACTATCAAGGGAGTTCAAAGCTTTGGCAATAATGAAATAAATTAAAAGTTGCATAATTGATAGCTAAAATAGCATGAGTGCTGGAGTGATGGCTTTTCCTAGAAGGGGATGGTTTGAAATATCTTGATGTACTACAAGCAATGAAGAACAATTGCTTAAAACCTTTTTTTCTTTAGCTTTGTTGCTATTCGCTTTGGATGGTCCATGTGAAACAGTGAGAGTGGACTAAAATACTTACTATATATCTAATATTTTCGTAATTTACTACATTTCAGATTTTGTTTGATCCTCCCTATGATATTGTTTGGAGTTTGAATATTATTAAGTGATCACCCATACATTTCCAATTATGCTCAAAACTCTTGAGTTTTGACTTAGTTTTTGAACTAATATGTTGTGCTTAATCTTTCAATCTTTAGGGTAAAGGCCAATGTTTAAGGTTCATAGTCAATTACATGCTTTGGGCTGCTTGTATGTTGTAATATTTATTTTTCAACCGTTGCAATGGAATGTTGTTTTTCCGTACTAATTGAGTATGTCTTTTGTGTTTCAAGATTAGCTTTGCATTGGATTAGCTGAACGAATGTGAACAGAGAAGCGGTTCCAAGATTGAATTGTCATTTGCGAATTGGGAGGGTTTGTTAAATACTTTGTTTAATATGACCGGAGAAAGACAATAGGACATTTTCATTTATGTTGTAGTTATTTAAAAAGCAATGTAGAAGTTTGTTATTAAAGTACTTCACCCATGTTATTATACGACAGCTCTTATTGTATAGAACAAATGAATTGGAATGTTTATTCCTTCAATTGTTTTTTTACTTTTGACAGCACTGTAAGAAATTTTAAAGATATTCCATGCCTTCAATATAAAAATCTACGGAGTGATTGATGCAATATAAAAAACTATGGAGTGGTTAGATATATATTTTTTTGCATATTTCAGGTTTGTTTAATCAGATACAAAGTTAATTTTCTTAGTTTTTTGTTGGGGAGACAAAGAATGAAATCTCTAATTGTTTTTCTTATAATGATATTGTGGTTTCAGTATTGGTTTGATTGGTTTTATTTTCTGTACTACCACCACCAAACTCAAGTTGCCAAAGGAAGACCCATTAATATTGAGTTTCACACATTCTTGACGCGACAACGAAAAAAAGTAGGCCGTGATTAGAATTAATTAGGAGTCGTGAATTAAATGTGAAAAAAAATGTTTTGGAAACTGCAAACCATTCGTTCTCTTCTCCAGAGTAATAACATCTTCGGTCTTCCCCTCCAAGTTGTCAATGAAGAGAAAAAGGCTTACCTCTCCCAATTAAAATATTGCACGATAGAATGGTGGATTTTGCATTCTCAACCTGATTCGTCAATTGAGGTTCTTATTTTTATTTTCAATTTCCTATTTAATTTCCAGGTTTCAATTGTTTCTTTCTTCATTCTTATTTTTCTTTTTTCAATTTTTGGTTCGTTTAAGTTTTTTTAATGGAAAGTTTAAGCTCTCTAATTTCCATTGGTCGTGTAACCAGTGTTGGCTAGCAATTACAGAGATTAATACAGGTAAGTAGCACTCAGTTGCATATAATTAATTAATCTTAATGTAAGTTTGTATTGTATATTCATGTGATGGCTATTGCGCTCTATAGACATAGATTTATTTGTTTACTTTATTTTTTTCACCCAATTTCTTTGGTTTTTTTTTGCTTAAGATGATTTAGTAACTGCTTATCTTATCATTGTCAAATTGCTATACTTTTGATGATGTAGAGTTACTTTTGCAAGGCTTGAATTGTAAATTCCTAAGCGTGATTACAACTTTTGAAAAATACCACGTGTTTGAGGGAGTAAACCATAGTTATAGAATCTGAATTTAGGTGTCAACGCCACCTAATCTATTTCTGGGCTTACACTGCATGAAAGCCAAATTTTTAGAATTATTTCACCAAATTAAAAAAATTCCTAGGACACTTCTTTTTTTTAAAAAAAAAATTCTGAATCTTTTTGTGTATATGTGTGGGTATGTATATTATTGTTTCACCACATTTCCTTACTATGTTGCATTCCTTTGATGAATATTTTATCCTTGCTATTATTTGTCCATGCAAAAAGTGTGGTGATGAAGGAAGTGATACTTTATTTCTTCTCAATTGCTAAACATGTGTTGAGTGCTTCGATTGAATGCAAGCAGGCATTGACACTATAAGTGCCTCAAATAATGTTAACACTTGGTTATGTTCAGCTTTGTCAGGGAGTGACTCTGAAGGACAAATCTCCCGAAAAAGGAACTCACAACACCACCCTTTCTTTTTAATCACTCACAAGGACCGGGTAGATGAAAGGTTAAGTATACCCTTGATGTGAAATAAAAAACGGCTCGGTTAGATGAAATGCCAAGTATACCTCTGACCCAGTGTATATAGTATGAACAATCATTGTTCATATACAAAACATATGAGCTCATTGTTCATACCTATTAGAGCTATGAACACTCATTGTTCATACCTTTAAGCAGGGATGAACAATAAATGTTCATAGCCCCAATTATGAACATGAGATATGAACAATCATAACCCCTAATTGGAGTATGAACAATGCGTGTTCATACCTATTGGAGCTATGAACACTCATTGTTCATACCTTTAAGCAGGGATGAACAATAAATGTTCATAGCCCCAATTATGAACATGAGATATGAACAACCATACCCCCTAATTATATTATGAACAATGCGTGTTCATACCTATTGGAGCTATGAACACTCATTGTTCATACGTTTAAGCAGGTATGAACAATAATTGCTCATACCCCCAAATATGATCATCAGTTATGAACAAGGATATAAATAATATGAACATGAGTTATAAATAAATAGAATATAAATAATAATAAGAGAACACATTAAAAACACCATTATTTAACTTTCATAAACAAAAAATATTTCATAGCGTCCTACAACATTTCACAGGCTTCTAACACCCCTATATGCGGTCTTATTTATGCTTTAACCAACGTCTTCGTTCGTAGACAGTTATAACTAAGAGTGAAGTAATGTAACATCATGAACATAATTCAACTTAGAGCCAACTCATTAGTTGATTTGGCTTCTTATCAGCTCACTATTATAAACGTTTTAATATTAGACCAACAACGTGCTGATTACTCTTATTATTTCATTTGTTTGATGACATCAAACAATGACTACAACAAATCGATCTATCAACATGAACAATAACCGGAAATGTTATTTGACCAAGATTCAGAGTCAGGTAAACTTGACTGAGGCCAACTTGTATACTTAACAAAACAGCTCGGTTTTCTGACTCGCGACTGGGATTCGATTTCAGGGGGTATAAATCGAGGGCCACCATTTTGCCACGTGGATTAGTAATTAATTAAAGGTCTTAATTGTGAAAAACCTTCGTAGTGCAAACCCTTTGTTCTCACTTTCGCTACTTTTCCCCAACCGGTTAGATTAGATATTAATTACTAGTGCTTGATCATACTGCTTCAATTTTCCTACTTTTGCGCTACTCCCACATCCAAACCACTAATGTCTTATGCTCTAAATCTCCATTTACTGCAATTTAAGGTCTATGCATTGGATTCTTCTCCTTCTTCCTGTTTTACTGATATTCCAAGCTCTATAAATATACTTTTTTTACCATAAATATACTCGGAATATCAACTTAACAAAACAGCTTGGTTTCCTGACTCGCGGCTGGGACGAGTGCCACGATGATAACCTATGAGTTGAGTTGGATTAGCTATTAATTAGATTCTTAATTGTGAAATTAAACAAAAAAAAACCCTTCGTTTCTCCAAACTTTCGTCTCCCTCTCAATTCTCCACTTTATGTCTCCCCCCTCTTTTGCAAACTTGGCACTTAATAAAATCTCTTATATTAATTGGCCATAATTACTAACAGTTATCCCAATTTACAAAACCATTCGTCTCCCCAACTCCTAATCACTCTTCTTCTCCTTCAGTTCTCGAATTAGGTATTGTTCTTCTCTATCTAAGGTTAATATTTTATCTCCTTAATTTAATACTGATTTCTTCCTCTTTCTTCATTGTTATCTTTTTTTCAGCTGTGAAGCTGATAAGAGCCCAAAACTGTAGTTTTAACCCCTTAATAATCATACTGTTAGACCAATTATGTGAATAATAAGTAAGAGTTAATACTGATTCGTTTTTATGCATTTCGGGCTTCAAAGTCCATTATGTGCGAGAAATGTGCCACTTTAGCGAGATAAAGGAGCAAAAGTCGTGAGAACTTCCAAATGCCATATCTTTGGACTCAGACCCGGAATGAGGCCTACCTTTTATGTCAAAACGACCGCCTCGAAAGAGATTTGCAATGGTCCAAGCCTTGACCCAATCAGAGGAGCAGAAGTGGACGAAAAGTCTGTGGAAGCCAACTGCAGTTGAAGAGGCCTTTTGGATCGAAGAATTGGGTTTTGGGCCTGATTCTCTGGCCCAAAACATGGCTCCAAGCCCATGCACGATTTTTGGATCTGAATGTATAAGAACAAAAGCTTAACTCAGTGTTAATGGCAGTTAGGTTAGGTAGATAGCTTAGAATAGAAAGTAGCCATTAAAATAGCTTCTAGATCTAGATTTAATTGTTTTATTTTATTAGTTTCAAATCCTTTATTAGATTAAACCTTTGGATCTTGTTCTTCATTTGATTAGATCAATAAAGTAGTGTCCTTTATCAATTTCGTTTTTGTCATTTACAATTTATTAGATCTAAATTCAATTCTTGTTACCATTCAATTCTTAGTTATTAATTAGATTCCATTATTGTTTAATTAAGTAAATTTCAATGCTTTATATTATGTTTAGTTTAAATTTAAATGGAAATGATTGCGGAATGATTCAAGGCTAAACCTCCATTAGAGGGGGTTGAGAAGCCTTGATGAAAGCTTGATTCCGTTTAACGTAGAGTTAATTAAGTAATTTCTATTCCACTGATGAAATAATTAGTTCACCATGAGAATGGGTTTAATTGTTCACATGCTAGTTATAAATTGGTAGAAATGCCATGTGTAATTAGGGATTAGGAAGAACCGATTGTTACGTGCAGGTTCAATTCGGATTACTGACGACTTCGTCGCTAGTGGATTAAGTTGAGTTAAGGTGGAATCAATCCCCTCTAACTCCCTTATCATCGAATCAACGTAGCATTCCCTTTAGTATTCGATAACCGACTAGTTGCATCTTGTGGGTAGTTGCATCATAGTATAATTCCTTTTCGTAAAGCTCTCATTGACTTTAAGTAGAGTATTGAGACTAGAAAACAAGCATACGGAAGGACTAAGAGTGGAACGAATCACTCTACTCCACTATATCGTACTATTGATCGAGAGTGGAAGCATTTGATAATAGATAGTAAAATCATAGTAGTTGTTAGTTTACTTACGTTGTGAATTCATCACTCATTTCGTAGGTAGACTACTCATTTTATAATTATCAAATGGCGCCGCTGCCATCTTAGTTTCACTTTCGTAGTGTTAGTACTGTTTTTAAAGTCCCATTTCACCCACCCACCCTTGTTTGATTCATACTGTGGTTGCCGTTTCAGTTTTGGAAAAATTCGCGAGGGAAATACACCGGCCGCCGCCACGCTTCAAAGAGAGCCGACCAGCTAAGTTACTGGAATTTGATCAATACACGAAGGGCGCCAAAAGAAACCGACCAGCTAAGTTCTTGGAATCTCGACTTTGTGCCATACAAGATAAGCGCGCCGCTCTTTAGCTGAAATTTCCGGTTTCCACGGTTTGATTCGAACTTCGAAGTTGTCAAGTTTTTCAGTGTTCTATTCTCTTATATACATGGCGAACACGCTGCATACAAGGCGCTATTCATAAAGCGAAGCAAGGGACTAATCAGGTATTCCTTTCTTCCACACCTCGCATCTCTCGTTAGAGGTTTATACTAGTACATCGAATTGTTTGGAGTGTTGCATGTTTAGTTAAGCTCGACTTAGTCTTGCATGAGATTAAGGTCCGGCGAACAAAACACCTAACGTAAATACACAACAACATCAACAAACAAGTCTATCTAGTATACCACACACTACACCTCTAGCTACTATTTCACACACACCACCGATATAATGGGGAAGAAAGAGAGACTCCTCTCTCGGACTTCTACAAAGCCTTGAGCGATAGCCCCAAATCTTGCATCGTTCTAGCAGACTCCACCGGGGATTTTGAATCCCTCCAAATATTTTAATTTGTTACCCGCTTTTCATGGTTTAGACCATGAAAAACCTTATATCATTACATCGTAGGATTGAACAAGTCTTAACAACATTCCACCATCCTACGGTTTGGTGCGGAACAAATTAAATTAAGTGGTATTCCCTTTCACCTTAGTTTGTCTTGGTTAACGCCTTTGCCTAATTTCTGTGGACTCGTGGGCTAAACTTGTTCAGCTATTTATGGAACATTTTTACCCACCCCTAAAAACGGATGAGATGCTTTCCAAGATTCATTTCTTCGACAAAATCCTCATGAATCATTTTCAGAGGCTTGGAATCGTTTCACCGACCGCTTATAGAGTGTCCACACCATAACTTAGCAAAAGACACGCGTTAGTTCGCGTGCCTTTTTCAAAGGACTTCAACATCACCATAAAGAAGTCCTTGACATAATGAATGGGGTAGTTTCTTAAGTAAAGGAGCCTCGGAGGCTTATAAATTTTAGAGGATCAAACTAAAGTTTTAAATAACAATTGGGGGTAGTGATGATATCCCCGGCCCGCTAGTTCTTTCTTCCACGATTTAAGGCTACCGGTATGTTTGAGGTTAAATCAGATCCCGAAGCTTAAAACTCTAATTGAATCCCTCACTAAAAAGGTAGATGCCATTTCGTACAACAAAAGCCAATCCCGTTATGAATGTAAATTCAAATCCATGTACTTTCTACATTTGGAGCCCCGAGCATCCCGATTCCCATCGTCTCTATAGCCTATGAACAGGCTTGTTCCATTAATAGTGAACCTAAGCCCTTGGAGACAAAATCCCAACTTCGTTTGGCGGAATAACCAAAATGTCACACCTCAAGGGTACAATCATCAATATGTTAGGCTAACGCGAGAAGCTTTAACCAAGCTCCACTACGACAAGGGCAGTGGTCGAGGGTAATTTTAATAATTATAACAACCAAGTGCAACCTCGACAAAGGTCAAGCACAAGGTCAAGGTAATTATAATAATTATAATACTAATAGAGGTATCGTTAGGTAAATAATAACTACCAAAATCCACCCATAAATAATTCACGTGAAATAGTTCCAGTCACACCACCCGTGATCACTACACCCACACAACCGGATCGTCTTGACACCTTTATACAAGTGAGCCAAAAACTTTTCCAAACCATGGCTCAATCCAACCAACAACTTCTACAATCCGTAAATAATTTAACCCAACAGTTGGCTCAAGATAAAGCCCAACCCAAAGGTGTGTTTCAGGTAACGCAAAACCTAATCCTAAAACAACAAACACAGCCCTTTGAGGTAACCGATAATACTAGTAATTAATATGAAAATGTAGGTGAGATAAATGCCATCACCACTCTCCGTTCGGCAGAGTGGTTGATAACAAAAGGTAACTATGCCTATAGTTACCCCACCATAAGTCCCCTACACCTACTATTTTACTAGATACCGAAATAGAAACTGAAGAGCCTACCTTTAGAGGTACCGGTTACAACACCACCTAAGAAACGAGAAAGCCACGGTTAAACATCCGGTGATACCATTGCTAAATATAGACGTAAACCACCGTTTCCACAAAAAATTAGTCATGTTAACTAGGGATACAAATTACGAGGAGATTAGGGGCGTTTTCAAGAATCTAACTATAAACCTTCCCTTCCTCGAAGCTATTAAAAGCTACCATATCATGCTAAGTTTCTTAAGGAATTGTGTACTACTAGGCGAAGACAAATATACCAAAAGCGCCTTTTAACAGTAACAATTCCCAACCTTATCCGAATATAATGGAATTGTTAAGTACAAGGACTCGGGTCGATCCCCATCTGACAATGCACCTTAGGAGATTCCTATACGACCACCGCGTTATTAGACACGGGGGCTAGTGTTAACTTACTCCCATTTTATTTGTATAGACAAATAGGTCTAGACAAAATGCAACCCACTAAAATGGCGTTGCAATTAGTCGATCGGGTCTATTAAGTATCCTAAGGGTGTAGTCGAAAATGTGTTGGTAAAAGTTCGGGATTTCTACTATCCGACTGATTTTGTAGTCCTCGATACGAAATTCGCTAACGACTCTGTCCGATCATTTTAGGGCGCCCTTTCCGGCAACCGCCAATCGCTCATTAATTGCCGTGATGGTTCAATGTCCATGTCTTTTGGCCATCTTGGTGTTGAAGTCAATGTTTTAAAACAAGGACACGATTACCGATTCGTCTATGGATGGAGAGGTTAGCATGATCGAGAGCTTTGCTCGAGATTATTTCAACAACACGTTCCACGATAGTCATATGTCAGAAAATTCTTTCCTTTGGAAACTCGGACTCCAACATTTTCATTCCTACACTAGTCGATACACGTATTATTGATGAGGGCCGGGATAGATAACTTTCTCAAAGATGTAGAGGACTACCATAATAATGTGGATATGACCAATCTAGATGAGGAATTTGATGAGTTTCTTCGACTAGGTGACAATTCACCCTATCAAGAACTAACTTGCACAACATCCACCTCGATTCCCCTCCTTCCCCCTTTCAAAGGAATCTCGAGTTTGCACTCGATCCTTTTGTTTCTCCCTTGCTTCATAATTTTTAAATCCTCCTAGAAAACGATGATGAGGAAGGACAAACTATTTGACACCTTCATTTTCAGAATTGAGGCAGCCCCTACACACACATTGAATGAGTTCGGTAAGCTAAAACCACATCCTCATCGTTAATGCGTGCTGTCTTTCTACAACTTATCCATATCCACCATATTCTCCACAACCATTCATTTTTCCACACTTATCTACTAAAACACCCACTCATTCAAAAATTAAAAAGAAGGTGCATGATAGGTTACACAATAGGGTTATCCGACTTGGCTTTCATTTCACTAGGTTGAGTCATAGGGAATCTTGGTAGTTCATTGTGTTTGGATATGTTTTCTGTGATATTTATTTATAGAATGATCCACAACTATTTCGGTTGTTGATATATGATCAACCTGCATGTTCATACATATGTTTTAGATGAAGTCCGAAAGTATCCGACTATAAAGCGACTCAATTTCTGTGTTTGGTGCACTTCCTTTCACTTTAATATATTGGTGAGTGCACCATTAAGGTAACCAGGGCCCTCCCTATGGAGTGTGTGGCTGTAAGTACCGGATCCTAAGTCCACGGTTCACATAGTTCACGCTTTCCACTCTTGCATGTTTTTCGGATTTTTTTGAGTCATGTTTCTCTATGGTGTGAATTATGTCTTTATTGGTTATTGTTTTTCCTTCTAAAACTAAAATAAAAAATAAAAAATAAAATAAACATAGTAATCTAGGAAGTCTCGAATCGACTTTAAAAGATATCGCTAAAACAAATTCTCTAAAATTGTAAAAACCGTTTGGGGGTGGGGTGTTCGTGTTTCCGTACTAAAATGTTTATGTGCCATTAGAGTTGCTTAGGCCGTTTTATTGTATTACGATTTGGATTGACATAATCTATTAATTTAGATTTCATTCGTTCGCATAACTTACGTCATGCACGCACTTCGAGGCGTTTTCCACTATCTCGTATGTCACCCGAAGTCGGAATAGAGTGTTTTATGGATCATTGGATAGGAAATTCTCTCCTGATCATTTCCATATCTCATTCGCAAAAATCGGACATGTAACGAAGCGGGAATTTTGATTTGAAATTGCGAAAAATCGAAAAAAATCAAAATTTCGATTTTGGGCTGGGCCCAACCAACCCAACCAGCCCATGGCCATGGAAGCCGCGCTCTTACATTCTCACGAACAGTTCATCGTTTTTTTTCATCTTCCACCGCCATTAACACCAAGCTTAAAGCTTAAACCTAAAACAAAAATCAAAATAAAAAGAAAACTAAAAACAACCCACGCCAAAAAATCAAATCCCAACCCCAATCGACTTCAAACACCAATCAAAACAAACTCCACCAATTTAACCCAAGAAAAACCACGAAAAATTAAAAAAATTGGTCTTGCCGCCACCACACCGCCGCCACCACCAGCGTTCTTTCAGTCGGTCAAGCTAAACCACCACCACCACTTCATATTTAAACCCTCACTCCATTCCAAACACTAGATGGCTCAACGCCGAATTATACCGGAGCAAGTTTTCTAGACCATTTCGCCGCTTTTACGGGTGACGAAATGGCTAGTAAAGACTGGAATAGTCTTCGGTACTCGACGGCAAAGCCTTCTACCACGAAGACTTGGTCCGACGTTTCTACAACACCGTGGAGTTGGAGGGGGTAGGATTTTTTGTGATGGTAAGGAAGAAGAGAAGCGGAGTTGACCATTGGGTCGTTGGTCGAGATTCTAGGCATTCGCCTTAGAATCCATCCGAGGCCACCTTCACGGAGCCCCGGTTTGACGGGGTGGAGCCATTGATGGGCGTTATGTCATCAATGGGAGCTACAATACAAACTCCCATTGTGTTCGCCGGGCATCCTCGGGACCAACCCCGGTGGCTGACCCGGTGGATTGGTCGGAATGTCCTAGGGAAGGACAAGGTCGGGCGACATCGGTCGACTTGCCTCCCGTCTATATGGTACTCCAGAGGCGGAAGTATGATTTCTGCATCCCGGAGTTTTTCTTGAACAATATTAGGGGGTTAGGAAGGTCTTTGGCACCTCTCCCTGTGCTTATTACTAAGATCATGCCGAAGATGAAAGCAACTCCGACATCCGAGAGGATTTACATTACCCTGCACCGTAACCCGCGTATCTATAGGGAGTGTGTCCAACAAGTTTGGAGGAGGGCTGAGGATAGAGAGGAAGAAGAAAGGATGGTGGAGCTGGGAATGAAGAGGAGGAGGATGAGGATGCCTCCGAGGATGAGGAGGGCGTGACTGCTTTGATCGCGGATGCCTTCCGGAGGTGTTGGTTACGTCACGTAACGCATGGCTATGCTTCATAGGGGCATCGCGTTCACTAAACACTATCTGCCGCGACAGACCTCCGGACTCGACAGGCGACTATTCATCACAACTTCGAGATCCGCACCCGGAGGAGGAGGATGAGAGATGGGGGGAGGCGAGGGCTGAGATGGAAGCCAGCGCCCGGTTTAGAGTGGATATGCTAGTGACGCTTCCCACCTCATACTGAGACTCGTTGCCTACGAGACATGAGCGTCGTCGGCGAAGGGACGGCTCTGCTTTGGACCTTCGGAGCCGGGAGCCACCACTAGAGACGTGCCCTCGGCCACCACGGGCGAGTTTTTAGAGAGGATGAGGAGTGATAGTCGTAGTTATTTTTGTTTTATAAGTTGTTGTTTTATTTATTTTTTTGTTTTATTGTAATGTAATTTTTATTCTCGTAATTTGAATTTTGTAAGTGAAAGGACCTCCGGAATGAAAATTATAATATAAGGGGTTATTTTCAAGTATGTGTGCTTGTTTCATATTGATCCCACCTTCCCAACTTGTTTGGGGGTGGTTTTATCATTTCAAGTCTGTATTTTTATAAAACCCTAGTGTTAGAATTTACTGCGGAGTAAGGTGAAAATATGGAGTTTAGGCATATCTATGATTGAGAATCATTGTAGGATGAAATCTAGATTAAATAGGTACATTCAATCATAAAATCCAAATAAGAGATACTGGGTTTGAATTAGAATCCAGGATATGAGTTGTTTCCGTTTTTCGAGTTTGGAAATTTTAGGATTTCGAAACCGTCGTAATTAGTTTTGGCAACTTTCCGATCCATTCTAGCAACTTTAAACCTATATAAACTTGATACAATCTATCCTCACAACTCACACTACACCTAAACTCCATCACTCACCCTTCACACCCGCGATTCCCACGTTTCGTCTCCATTTTCACAAAATCGCAACTTCGGGGCCGGCGCCTTCTAGTTGAAGCTCTTTCAGCTACACTTCTGTCAGAAAAATTTGCTCGAGGCGTGCATGCAAGTAGCGCGACCAGCTAAGTTCTTGGAATTCTAAAATATACAAAAAAGCGCGCCGCGCTCTATTTTGAACTTCTACGGACCAGAAAAATTCCAGTTTTAGACGTTGTGCCGGTCGTTCGCGCAACTATTCCGAGCGTAGTTTTGAGATGACATCTCCCATAATAATACCGAACAGTCTTTGAAGATTTGTTCCAAAGCACTACTTACGGTGCTTGGTTTTGTGAGTGATCACATCGTTTGGGAACCTCTTATGGTAAAGACCGGTGAACTTTATTCTCCAAAGACTTGCATCTTATTTTTATAATAACTGCATTTTCTTTGAGAGACCGGATGGAGAACAAGTGTTCTCCATCACCATTGACGATGAACCAATGGAAATTACCGTGTTCTTGCTAGCATTTGTTCTTGGACTTGCTATGCCCATTTGAGATACAAGACCCATGGTGCTATTGGGTCGATAATATGCATGTCTATACTTATGAGTCTTTGCATGAGGCTTATGGGGCAGGCATTTTCGTATTGAGGACCAAGGGGACTATAACGTTGCCCTTGGTAGCCTGTCCATGAACATAGGAAACTGTTATGTTTTGGATTATGCTAAACATTTTAGGGGAATGGCGTTTTTCTTACGTGAATGGCGCCACTTGCAGCATTTTTCCTTTGCTTTAGCCAATGGACGCCGGTTCTATGACCTTCCCGGGACTTTGATGTCTAGTTTAGCACGAGCCCATACCATGAGGCATAAGTACCTTCTTATGCCTGTTCTAATTTCGCGTATTATGCTATGTTTCTTTTTCTGTTTTTGTGTACACGTTTCCGCGGATTGGATTAAGGTAGACGGTGCGACCCACCAATAGTATTATTCGATCTTTCCGTGCAATGACTTGGCATGGGTGGCGGATACAACCTCACCAGGTTGCACCCTACACCCCATCAGACCAAGTGGCACTTAATAGGTTAGCAACCATAGATGATAAATGGCGTGAAGCGGCAAATTATCATAGCATGGCGGGGCTGAAGGAACCTCACTTCTTTATAGAAGTAGAGGATGCCGAAGATGACGAATAACAACGGAGTGGAGGTAAGTTTTAGTTACGGTTAGTGTGCGCTTATGTCCCAAGCAATTTAATTATGTTAACCCCATAATGGGTGGAACTCTTATAGAGTTGCGTCGGTTTTATTTCCTATATTAGTGCGTTCTAACCTTGTTTTGCGGATGTTTTGAATTTCACGGCGCTTCAATGGTATTTTTCCTACCCTCTTTATTTACAATGCTTTGAGGACAAAAGCATGCTTTTGTTTGGGGGGCATAAAACACGGGGAAATTAAGACATCCGCTAGGATATAAATATATAATATGCATTAGTTTTCTAGTTAAAATTTCAAAATTTAAAAATATAAATAAATAAGTCATGCTATACACTTAGGAATATTGGTATTGTTTCTTTCTCCATGCTCTTAACAATCTAGAAGTCTCACATAGCTTTTGCATCGGAATAATTGTTAGAAACTTAGGTTAATCGTAGGTAATAATCTTTGCATCTATCTATAAATATATTACATGAGTATCTATGATTGTTAGCGATAAGTTTCTGAAATCTAGGCTAGAGTACTTATTCTACAAATCCTGTGAGAATATAGCCTAAAGCCTTATATGGCGAAACATTTGAGAAATGACACAAGGGAGAAGTAAAATCGGATAGAGAAATCACACGTCCACTTGCTTGATCACTAAACCATATCCTAAGTGAGAATTTAGGCATTTCTCTTTGGATCGATATAGCCAGAAATTCAAACCTATGAATTATTTTCGCTAGTAAGCCACTCACGAGCCTTTCATTAGCCCTTCCATAAACCACAATTCCTTTACCCTGTTACAAAAACAAAAACAAAATAAAAAAAAAAAAATATATATATATATATAATAAATCAACCTACCCAATGAAGATAAGTCTGAGAATAAAATGAGTGAAGAAAGAAGAAGAGAAAAACCTGTGTAAACAAAAATTAGTTAGTTGCTTCAGAAAAAGAAAAGAAGTTTCCATCCAAGGAAAAGGAAAAAAATAAAATAAAATAAAATAAAAACTCCAAAAATAGAATAAAAGGGAGTCAAAAGCCAAAGAAAAAGAAAAAAAAAAAAAAAAAATATATGGCTAAGGATGGAAACAAATTGTAGAAGCAAAAGTAAATAACAAGGTTTTCTCTAGTTATATAATATGAAGACTCTATTATCTCAGATTTGTCCTTTTGAATATCCATTTCCTTCCTTCTTAAACCATCTCCTAATCCCCGTAACACCTAATAAAGACCTCTAGCTCAATTAGGAATAGGTTAGTGTGATAGTAAGTGGCCGGATGTGTTTGATCGACCCGGCTTCCTTGTTGTCATTGAGATTGTAAGGTAAAGTGTGCCCAATCGTATAACTTTGGAGTAGCTTAAACTTGAGTGAAAAAATCGAGTGTTGTTTCTTGACTATTATTGTGAGAACTACTTAGGGACGCTATTCCAAGTTCTCGAAACAAACACGCTAAACATTTGATAGTACTACTCATTGTATATATGTTTATTGTAGATGATTGATTATTATGCATATATTAACTTAGGGTTTTGACTGGTTATTCTTATGTAATTGCTAGAGAGATGTATAGATAGTTGAGCATGAATAAGGAAACAATAGTTTTATTTTCTTAGTCGATTTGTAGTATAGATGAAGTTTGTGAGTACCTTCACTGGAAAACTCTCACGAGGCTATAACTTCGTCCACTAGGGAATTCCTAGTGGTTTAAAGCCTTGTTGCATATGGTCAATGCAATCGCGACTCAGCAAAAACGAGAGTAGTTAGAACTCCATTTTTGGTCACTTATTCTAATTTCTCATCTTTGCTTGAGGACAAGCAAAATCTTTGTTTGGGGGTGGTTTGATAAGAGCCCAAAACTATAGTTTTAACCCCTTAATAATCATCTTTGTTAGACCAATTATGTGAATAATAAGTAAGAGTTAATACTGATTACGCGTTTTTATGCATTTCAAGGCTTCAAAGTCCATTATGTATGAGAAATGTGCCACTTTAGCGAGATAAAGGAGCAAAAAGTCAGTATAAGAACTTTGAATGCCATATCTTTGGACTCAGACCTCGGAATGAGGCCTACCTTATGTCAAAACGACCGGCTCGGAAAGAGCTTTGCAATGGTCCAAGCTTTGACCCAATCAGAGGAGCAGAAGTGGACGAAAAGTCTGTGGAAGCCAACTGCAGCTGAAGAGGCCTTTTTGGACTGAAAGAATTGGGTTTTGGGCCTGATTCTCTGGCCCAAAACATGGCTCCAAGCCCATGCACGATTTTTGGATCTGAATGTATAAGAACAAAAGCTTAACTCAGTGTTAATGGCAGTTAGGTTAGGTAGATAGCTTAGAATAGAAAGTAGCCATTAAAATAGCTTCTAGATCTAGATTTAATTGTTTTATTTTATTAGTTTCAAATCCTTTATTAGATTAAACCTTTGGATCTTGTTCTTCATTTGATTAGATCAATAAAGTAGTGTCCTTTATCAATTTCGTTTTTGTCATTTACAATTTATTAGATCTAAATTCAATTCTTGTTACCATTCAATTCTTAGTTATTAATTAGATTCCATTATTGTTTAATTAAGTAAATTTCAATGCTTTATATTATGTTTAGTTTAAATTTAAATGGAAATGATTGGGAATGATTCAAGGCTAAACCTCCATTAGAGGGGGTTGAGAAGCCTTGATGAAAGCTTGATTCCGTTTAACGTAAAGTCGTCGTAATTTCTATTCCACTGAGAAATAATTAGTTCACCATGAGAATGGGTTTAATTGTTCACATGCTAGTTATAAATTGGTAGAAATGCCATGTGTAATTAGGGATTAGGAAGAACCGATTGTTCGTGTAGCAGAGTTCAATTCGGATTCTGACGACTTCGTTGCCGCTAGTGGATTAAGTTGAGTTAAGGTGGAATCAATCCCCTCTAACTCCTTATCATCGAATCAACGTAGCATTCCCTTAGTATTCTGATAACCGACTAGTTGCATCTTGTGGGTAGTTGCATCGTAGTATAATTCCTTTTCGTAAAGCTCTCATTGACTTTAAGTAGAGTATTGAGACTAGAAAACAAGCATACGGAAGGACTAAGAGTGGAACGAATCACTCTACTCCACTATATCGTACTATTGATCGAGAGTGGAAGCATTTGATAATAGATAGTAAAATCATAGTTGTTGTTAGTTTACTTACGTTGTGAATTCATCACTCATTTCGTAGGTAGATTACTCATTTTATAATTATCAGAAGCCCTCCTCTTTCAGGTAATTTCCCATTCTCTTCTCTCATGCTCTCTAATTTTCATTGGTTTATTGGCGAACGAACTAAGAACGACAAAAAATTGGAAATGTCAATGATACTCAAACGGATTCATTTTATCGATTGGTGGTACTCTTTTGCATGCTCTATTCCCAATAGTAGGTGATTTGGTGGAACAAAGTTATTAATTAGTTGTTGCTAAAAAAGTTTTAATATGGCGTGTTGATGATTTCACTGATCAAGTTTTGATTGCTCTGTGTTTAGAAATGAAGGAAGAAAAGAAAAAGTTATTGAACCTCTTCTTGGTAATCTCAGCTTCTCAGGTATGTGCTAAAGCCATATGCCCATATATATTGATCTTTGTTTTCCGTTGCTAAGAAGTGCATACTGTAAGACAACAATATTTACTACAAATCTAGCTTGAAGCAATAGAAATACCCACCAAAGGGGACCTTAAATGATTTTTGTCTATGGTAACCGCCTGTGTGCATGAATAGAATAGTATCCAACCAATCTGTTTTTATTTATATTTATAAAAAAAAAATGGTTTGGAGCATAACTTCTTAATGCTCATTGATCGCAAGATTCTGATTTTTAGAATCGAGATCCAAAGATAACTAATTATTTCCATTTTTTTTTCAACTATGTATATCCATTTATATTCCTTTTGGGTCTTAATTAGGGGGCATGTTCAGTTTGACTAGGATTGTATATTTGTATTGGTTGTTCATAAAGTTCTGACCCACCATCAGTCGTAACCCCTTGCTGAAACTATGAATTTATTACTTTAGTGAACTGTAACACATCAACTATAATTGTAATAGCTTGCCGTAATTGTAAATTAGTAAGCCAGCTTTCCGCTTAACTAAGCATGTATGGTGTACTTATAAGCATTGGTTCGAAATCACGACCCTGAATTCAATATCTTAATTGTTCTTGAATTCAATTCAAACTCCGTAAAATTTTATGATTTTGAACCATTGTTGGTTGAAGTCCTTAAGTAAGAGCTAAGGTATACTCTAGATCTTACTTGACAATTTTCTTCTTCTAACTTCCCCCAACCCCATCTAGAGAACCTGAAACAACGTCTCAAGGTGATCTTACATGCTATTATTATAACTACTTCTATATTTAACGACGCCATCACTATGTAGTGTACGAGTGCTTTCCTCTTTTTGTTGCATCTTAAATGTTTTGCTTATGACATGATGTTCATATCTTGGCTTGAATAACCTTAATTATATAATTTTCCTCCTTTGCTTTAGCTTTTGATTTTGAGAAAACATATTTAGTAGCCTACTTTCAAGTTTGATCTTTGTCTTTCATATAAACTGTGCACATGGTGTGTTTGCTGAAATGTAAAAACCAAGTAATAAGAGTGAAACAGATCGAGGTGAAATGATATTGGATTTACTCTGTGCATGTATGTTGGCATAGTAGTAATAGTTAGTCATTCTTTACATTTTAGTGACATTCAATTCATATTCAGAGCAAGTACATTAAGGCCACATGTCCATTATACAATGAGCAATTACCAAATGTAAAGCCATGCTTAAGGATATTATTAGAACTCTGTGCAACTGGAGTACACCGCCATTCATGCCTTTTCCTATTATCTGGCTTCCATGTAGATTTTAGTTTAAGTCTGATTTGTGTAGGACATATTTGTGCTTACAGTTTACATACAAGCAAATGAACTGAAAGATATGTATATGGCTGGTACGACTAATAGATTCCTATCCCTAACATGATGATCTAATTATGTACTTTTGTGACCATCTGCTCTTAGACTAAATTACTTGATAATGTCTTTTGGGCAGGAAAATGTGTTTGATGCTTCATTTGTGATCAGTACTTTGTTTTTGTAACATTCATTATTTACTTTCCATTAGTTTGGTTTGTATAAGAATTTAGCAAATTTGATTGGTTTCATTTTTTTTGGTTGAAAAATAATCTGAAGTTAATTGAAGGGCAAGGCACATAGTTAATGAGGCAAGGGAAGCTAGGAAGAAATAGAAGTAGTCAAAGGTTCGACGTAGCTTTATGGATAGGTTAGGGTGTGATCAATCTAGAAAAGCTGGACTATCATGATTCAATCCAAGTCAACTTGGTTTTTGTAGTTTCTACATGCATGCATGGTAAATCCAATTAGTGTCGGATGGCTGGGGCAATAGCTGCTGAAGAGTTCCATCCATGTGACCCTCCATACCAAAAGTCTGTAATAGGTATAGGGAAGCGAGTTTTAATTGAGTCCAATTAGCATTGGTGGAATCTGCCTAATAGCAGCATTTGACTTTGTTACTTATACATGACCTTTCAATAGGATACTCGGATACTTGCTACTTCCACATAATTACTTGAACTTTTTTTTTGCTATTGCATTGAATTAAAATTGTATTTACGTTAAATGAAACCAACAATTAGTTTAACCTTTATGAATATGTGCTTTGGAGAAGCTTTTAGGGTAGAGGTTAAAGATGTTTTTTGCAGATATGAACTAAGAGCTAACCCCACCCCCCACTTTTTGGCTATTAATGTTATTTATTTTGTTAGGGCACACAATTACTCATGTCTCATAATTTATATAATGTTGCCAATGTTCATCTTCTTTGTGACATGTGGTCATGTAATAACGACTTACCATAAAGCAAGTTATGGGATTCTACTTATTGAAGTTATTAAAGGTTTCATTATGGGCACCTCTCTTCATCCCTTTTTATCTTCATCTGTTTGTTAAAATGGTTATGATTTGCGTTAACACTTCACACTAATTTATTTTTGCTTTTGACATAACACGAAGCAATGGAGCTAGTGGTGTTCAATGTGACGTATAACTATCATTTGACAAGCAGATTTGTTTACCAAATATTGCAAATGTCTTATTTGGTGAGAAGACATATTTTTTAAGGTCATTAGACAAGCACGCCTAACACTTCTCAAAAAAATGAGTGAAATTCACTCATTCTCATTTGGTTAAGGTACATATATTTTCTTTGCCCGACTCTTCCTCTTTAAATTTGAGTATGGGGCAATTTTGAATGTTATTGGAGTAGGAGACCTATTTCTATTTGTGTTAAACTTATTGACTTTTCGACAGGTGGTAATGTCTATGCTCGCCTCATGAACTCAAGATTGCACAATGGGCCCTGAAGTGGATGCCATCACCTCCTAATTTTAGATTTTGGATAGACAATAGGGCAATAGGTATTGCTATAAAAAAAGTTTATATTCTTATAACTAGCATGGTCGTTGATTTTATCTTCATTATGTCAAATGCACAAGTTGTATGGAGTTGGTGTACATTAAATTTATTTTTTATGTCCATTCAATTGAAATGTTAAGTTTGATCTTCGTTTTTCATTTCATATGTTAATATTGTGTTAGTAAACAATAAACATCAATACATGCAGAATAGATGAATTCTAAAGATTGTTATTCTATAATTCATTTTCTAACATCACGCAAGTAATTAGAGAATCTTCAAAAGACATTCTGCGCTAGCAAATAAAGAATTCTAGCATCACAGAGTTAGTTCTGATGGATAATTTTTCCATTAGATAAATGCATGTACAATTTTATATCACACAATATTGACGATGTCTCTTTATGAAGTTCGTGCCAAAGGCACGAGCATTAACTAGTCAACTTAACAAAATAGCTCGATTTCTGACTCGCGGGTGGGATTCGATTTCAGGGGTATAAATCGAAGGTCAAGACTCAAGACACATGTGGGAACAATAAACCATACTTTTTTCCAATAAACCTTTTGGTTCTCTATCTTCTAAAACTTGATTAAAAATTAATTAGACTCTTAATTGTGAAATTAAACCCAAAAAAAAACCTTTCGTTTTCTCCAAACTTGCAAAAATCCTTCGCTCACCTCTCAAAAAACTTATCCCCATTAAAGCATGATTAATAAGGCATTAAAAATTTTCAGTTACCCACTCTATCTCCCTCTGTTTTTCATCTTCCCCATGGATCTTTATCTCTATATGAACCCATTCATGACAATTCTTTCATGTTAATGATCAAGAAAACTCTTTTTGCAGAGGTAGGTAACCCAATAACTTAACCAATTTGAGTTTTTTCTTTTCTCGCAGTCATTAAATCACCAACTTCATATCTTATATATTCTTATTGCTTAACCAATTTTAGGATTTTGTTTATGCAACAACTTCTCTTTCGGTATTTGAATGCAGAACAATAACAACGAGACATTGATTTTAGTAGGATGTATCCAAGCTCAAAATTTTGGTTAGTTCATTTGTTATTTTGAAGAAATTACATAGTTTTTGTTTGATTTCTAACTTAGTTAGATAATTACATTTTGTGGAGTCATCTATAGAAATCGATTGCTGGAATCAAATTTTTAAAAAGTGGACAGACCAGGACTGTCAATATAAATAAATAGATTGAATGGAAAAAGAAAAGAAGGGCAGAAGAAGAATACCAACAATATAGAAGTGACGCACAAAGGGACATGCTGATTTGCAACACGTTTGTTAAGTTTTAGTTAGTTTTAATGATATGTATTTTGATCCACTTTTGTTTCTTTTCAAATCATTGTTAGTTTTTGGCTTTTTTTAGATAGTTTAGAAATTGGTAATGCTGCAACCACTTCGAAAATTGCTGCATAATGGGTTCAAGTCCACCAATTTGGTATTTTTTTTTCAACATAATTTCAACACCAACTTGACCAGATTTTGATTTTGCAAAACAATTTGTTTTTTTTTTTTTTTTTTTTTTTTTTTTTTTCACTTTAAAGTTTTTCGTGGTTGCACTTATTACTTCAACAACTGAATTTTTTACTTCAATATGTGTAGTGTTAATCTTTGCTCCACAATTGGCAGGTTGAGTGCAAGATTACTGAATTAAGCTTTCAACTCAACCAATTTGGGTAACATTCCTTATAACTACACATTTTGTTTCTTGCAATCATTATTCTTAGGTGAGATTTGGATTTTCTTGCAAAATGTGAATGTGACCAGATAGGTTGTGGTTTATCCTTAATGGTAATAAAGTATGCATAAGCAAATGGATACATCAGTTTCCTAGAATCCTTATGGTAGTGGATTTAATGTACTGAAATCGATACGGTGGTTCATTGTATGTTAAATTAATGCTTTCAGTGTCAATAATTCATGAATAATTGATTCTCCTATTCTCCTATTTGTGTATGTTACTTTACCACTCCCATTTTATCCCATATTTTTATGTACTAGATCGAAGATATGGGGCTCGAAACATGAAAGTCTTCATATTCATAGTGTCTGTGTAGTTTATGTTCTTAGGGTAATATTGAAAGTAAGAAATTGTTTTTTAATCAGGATGTTGGTACCCATTTTGACGATCAGAAACCTGAGTTATCAAAAGCAGACTTGGTCATATTTCTTTCTTGGTGTTCTCAGGTCATACCCAAAACTATTTTCTTTACCGAGCAAAAAAAAACTATTTTCTTTCATTCATGTTCTTTTTTACACTAATAACTTTTGTTCTCTGTACTTTGAAATAGATTTTGTGCTTTATTTCTTCATCAATTTCTCCCATAATTTGCTTATCAAAAGGGTTGTCTGCAATTTGGGTAATGTTTTCTCTCTCTCAAGTTTAACGGTATTATTTTGCAATAATTTAATATTATCTATTGACATTGAGAGGTGACATTAATAGGTGTAAGTGAAGGGTGAGGATGGGATGTAACTCTCTCGAATACATTGTATAGTAGGATTAGATTCAAATTAGGATTAATGGTGAAAACTGAAGACACATGCTCCATCTGGCAGTACATGAAACACTAGTGAATTCTACAAAACAATCCATTTCAGTTTAGCCTACCACATTTTTACCTATATGAGGAGTTGAGGTTAAAGAAACACTTCACGTAGCTTACGCACTATTAGAAGGCCTAATTAATGGAAATCGGTAAGTGCACAATTTCAAGTATTGGTAGCTCTATGGTCGTTTATTTACTAAAGGTTGGTTACTTGCTTTAGGTACCAATTGGTGTATTCTAGCAGTGTTTGTCATTTAAAGTTTCTAATAGAATATATTGATGACGTACTCTATTGTTGTAGGCACTAACTATCATCAAACTTGGAGTAGTCTATTGGTTGTAGTAGCTAACTCAATTGCAAGATTGAGTAATTAGATCAAGCATACATTATTGTGATTTATGTCGCTCCTTCCATAAGTTATAGAGATAGGGAAGATGATTATCAACATTACTTATTGAATGATCTTCCAAGTACTGTACCAAGTACAGTACTGATCTTATCCTTTCTAAATCCTTAATATATTCGAAAATAAAATAAATAATTATATCCTTTCTAAATCCTTAAATAAATCCTCAACCTCAGACAGTCAATTCTACTAACTTAATTTAGTGGGTTGCACTTTTTAAGGGTATAATTCCAATAAAAGTAGGATTTACTTTATTTTTTATTTTGTTGAGTTGTACATATCAATGTAGTTTACGTATTATAAAATCAATTGCAGCGCCTTAGAACTACTAATGCATACACCCACTTAAGGAAAATTTTGACATGTACAGGAGACGTGGTATTCATTGGTTGACTAAACTTTGACACTTTCTACTAAACAATTCAAATGGCATGTTGTAGGAACAACATAAGCAAGGAGGGTGAGCATCTGCAACTTTTATTTATCTTTCAAACACTAATTTTATTGCTTTTTGAATCAAAAATCGATTTATTTTGCACTTATTTATCATGTAACGAACTATTCTATATGAACAACTTATATGCATTTACTTATCATTCCCCTTTGTTTGTTATTAGTTTATGAATTCAAAGTTATTATTGTTGTTCATTATACCCTTGAAATCAAGGTGCGCTTCGTTTTGTTTGGAATTGGTTACTCCATTTAGCTCATTAAAAAAAAGTTAAAAATTACACTAAACAACATGGAAGAAAAAGGGGAAAAAAAATAAAGTTGTTTTTGTTGTTTGATTCTTTGATGCAGAATGTGTTATAGTGAATCAAAGAAAGCTTGATCCATTGATCACAAGATTTAATCCATTCTCCCTCCCTCCACATCTCAGTTTTATTAGGATGCACTTGGATGATCATTCGATCACAGTGTTTTCTTATGTTTGGTTCCCTCTTCGCTCTTTGATCTTTTAATATTGGTTATTGTTAATTAACAGTTCAAGTACAGTGTGATTCTCAATTATCTACAATATGTTGTTAGTCATCTTTCTATGGTTTCTATTGTCTCTCTTCCATGTAGTGTTCAAGTAGTGGGAATGGGATACTTGGATGTAGCTTTGCTGCAACACGGTTTATGTTGTTCTTGCTAAATAATTTTAATTGTATAGGTGTGGTATTTTAAGTGTATTGTATGTGTACACATTGATCCCAGGATCCAAATCAATGTAAAATTACTATGCACTTGATTCAAGGGGCATGATATTGCAATAACATTTATTTGTTTTTCTTAAATTTTCTACTCATGTTTTTTTTTTTAAGAATTAAGCTAGGGTTAGGCTGACCCTCACCTGTATAATTCAACCAAGTCTTACATAGATCTTTTATAGCATTTCATTCTATACAATTCTCTATCTAGAGGAGGTGTAAACTTTACCAAAACATTACAATCAGAAATCTTAAGCCCTGCAAGCAAATCTGCCGGCTTGTTAGCTTCCCTGAAGACATGTGCAAAGGAGCAATAGCTGAATGTGGTAGCTAGCTGTGATATCATGGCTTCCAAATTCGAACACGTCCATGGTGGTTTTGCTATTTTTGTGATGATATTCACTGCTGTGAGTGAGTCGGTTTCAACTTCCACCTTTTTATATCCTAGTTCAGTGCATAGCTCTAGTCCAATCACGATTGCTTTCAGCTCCTGATAGAGAAACGGCTTGTACATTTTGCAACCACCTCTCCTTGACTGTTCCTGATTATACCTCCATGGCCGGACCCCTCTGCCGTCAAAGCACCATCTGCGTTTAGTTTTACTCTGCCTTCCTCAGGAGGAAGCCACTTACATTCTTTCCTCTTCCTTTCCCTGAACTTTACTCGAATTCCTAATGTCTGACAAAGCTGTCTTGCTTCCAGCGATTCTTCAATCTCAGCTGTTTGCATCTGCACATATCTCTTTAGTTTCTGTGATTTTCCCGGGGACTATTTTTTTGGCCTCTCCCTATTCTTGAACCTTCTGGATTTTCTACTCATGTTGTCATGGCTTATTTTGTACTTTTATATTTCATTCTTCTTTTGAGACTTCTTCTTTATCATCTATTTGTATAATAAAGTGTTTCCACCTGATCACTTTTTGTTTAATTATTAGCCCCTGATGTTTACAAATCTGCTATGGGAATTAATCCCCTACAAAGCGGTGCGAAGAAAAACAAGTTTACACAATATTAGTATTTAATGACTATAAACGAAGAAGTGATTTGCTAGGAGGTTTCCTATTGAGAGTAACGAAACAAGCTTCAATAGATGTTACATATCAAACATAGCTTTGCATGATAACTAAGTTGAGAGTAAATTCATGTGTTCAATGCATTAGTCAGTTTTTGATGAAATATTCATTTGGTCGAGACTACCCTTCATTATCAGTTACCATAGAAAGTTATGACATGGTTGTGTCTTTAGGAATACATTAATTCATGATGAATTCAAGAATGTTGTTCATTTTCCTTTCCTATAAATCTATGTGTAATTTTAAATCACACTATTAGAGTCTCTTTCTTGATTCTGAGCTGTATTAGGCACGGGAATTAACTAGTATATATAACAAGGGAGGGAAGTTTTATGACCCAAGCTGGGATTCCATCCTACAGTGGGTTGAGTAGTGGTTAAGATGCTCTTGAACACAGTGTGAGCAAGATTAGGAAATTAATTAGAGAAATATTAATTGAAGTTGGAAAACATTTCAAAGAAAAGAAACCCAAAGGTTTTTCAAAACCTCATTCGTTCTCTATTCCTCCACCTCTTATATGTGGGTGTTCTCAACTCTCAACTCTTCAGTTTACCTTCTCCATCTCTCTTCACTGTCATCAATGGAAATCAAATATACAGATTATTAGGCAAGTATCTCCTTTCCCATTTTTTTTTTAAAAAATGTTATATTGGTAAAAGAGCAAACATAAATTTTCAAATTAAGTTTGTAGTCATTATTCCTCTTTGATTTTCATCTGAGCGTTTCCACATCAAGTTAAAGTGTTAAAGTGGGACATTCATAGCAACATAAATTTAATAGTAATCATGTAATTTTTTATCTGATTTTTTTGTTGTAAAATAGTCCCATCATCCGTTTTCAGTCCCTATGTCAATGCCTTATTTTTTATAATCTTTGGCTTCGCTTGAAAATATGCTAAGTTTTTGTCCCCTTTTGAAACATTTGTCTTCACACCTTTCTTAGTAATTTCCTTTCCGTGTAAATTTTTTAGGTTTTTGCTTCATTGATTTGGGTTTCTGCAAGTCAATTGGGAGGTGCGGTTTCTACAAGGGAATAAATTGTCAGATCTTCATTGCCACAAACATTGTTGTTTACAGAGATTATTGTAAGTAGTGACCACAATTAATTGGTCCAGAGTTTTGACTGAACAATTAATTTAGTGTGCTCATACTTTCTTAATACTACTTTTTCTTTTCATGTTTTTTCGTTCTAAACAAAGTTTTAGTTTCTCATACAATTGTGATTTTGTATGTATCAATACCTAATTTGTGTTCTTGCTGTGATACTCTTCACTCTACTATCTATAGCTTCATTTTGTATTTCAAAGTATTTGAGTGGTTGATTTAGGATTGTGATTGTCCAAGTAATAGAGGGATAGATTTGGAATGAATCACATCAAACTCTCATAAAGGCATTATGTTTTGGATTACCATTTTAGAACTTGTAACATAATAGCGGAAGTAACCTATAATATATACAATAGCTAATGGGCCACTTGATTATTTACTTCAATTTTTAGGATTGTCTTTAAAATTCTACATTTCCTCATGCAAATTCTACATTTGGCGCTCAACGAAATTCTTCTATTTTCTACTTTTATTTCAGTGGGTCGATTATTAGACTAGATTGAATGTCATCTTTTCATTCTGCCATGGCACCCAGCTCCCCTAAAATGGTAATTATTTGTCTTTTGACACTTGAAGCATTTCCAGTTGTATTTTTTGTATTCGATTCATGGTTACTTTTTAAGCCGTTCTACCGATGTGTACACTAATAATTAAGTGTTCTTTCTATGTAGATTCTTAAGTAGATGGAATCTCCTTTTTGAACTTGCCATTATATTATGTTTAATGACGGATAGATCATTATTAGTGAACTGCACTTTCATGTTAAGTTATTAAAGTAATATATACACTAGAGTATGTAATTGTTAAGACTAAATAGTATCTTTCTAATTCAGTTTGGTACTTGACCGTCCAAGCATAAAGAACTAATCCATTGTGTCGTAGTTTATGTTGATTATTGTTCAAATCATGTTATATCTTCCATAAAATTCAAATGATTAGTTTCTTTTCACAGAAATTGAGTTTGTGCAAATGTATGACACTTATCTGCAGTTTTGCCCAGTGCTTCATCTAATGACAACATCTTTGTAGTATCTTCTATGCATTCAATTAAAATAATAGGGGGGTCAGCATGTTCTATGCAACATCTTGTGTTTTTGTTTCAAGTTTCAATATATTCTCACTTACTGAGTGATAACCCGTAAAAACTCAATTAAATTACTCTAACCTTATTCTTACGGTATCAATTATTTATTTCCTACTCTCACATATATATTCATGCAATATATAGAGTATAGAATCGTTCCACTCTCAACTCTCTAGACTTAAATGAATTCAACTAATCAAACAGAAAGAACAATGGTGAGAGTAATGTGTGATGTGAAATTTCTATTCTACGATTATACTATGGATTCAAATAACTCTAAATTAACTAAACTAATAAAAATATAGATGAATCAAATATGGAGAAAGCTAGAGAGAGATTGAAATCGACTTTTTAAGTTCTTAACATGCTAGCATAGATTTGTATAGAAAACCCTAGTCTAGATATTCTCACACAAGATTAAAATATAAAGACTAGACTTTTACTGACCCCTAATTACTTTACACTATCTCTAGTCATAAAATAATTAGTATGAGAGAAAGCTTGTTCCCATTCTCATGGAAAACTCACTATTATCTAGTTTAGGTTAAACTCTTCTTATCTCTAAGTCAAGAAAAACATAAACTTAAAATCCTAAAAAATAAATCTATACTAACAAATCAAGTCCTCTCAAAGCTTCATTCAACTCCCTCTAATGGAAGTTTAGCTTTGATCCATGGGACTATCATGAACAAAATAATGAAAAAAAAATATATAATAGAAAGAGAAGCAATTGAATAATAATAAAGCTTTTATTAAATGGTTCTAATGGAGGCTACAAAATTAAATCTAAATTAAAACAAGGTACTATAACTAATTACTTGAATTCTAAAACTAATTAATTGAATGTAAAAAAAAACTAGATCTGAAACAAGCTATTCTAACTAATTAATGGAGACTAACCTAATTTTCTAATCTAGATCTATGTAATCTTAAGAGTTAACTCTTCTCCATACAAATGGAGGAGACCAGATCCATTTTTTTGTGCATGGGCTGAGGAGCCATGTTTTGGACCGGAAAATCGAGCCCAAAACCCAATTTCTTCAGTTCACATAGGCCTTTTCAGCTGGATTTGACTTATATGGAATGTTCGCCCACTTTTGCTCCTCTGATTGGGTCAAGGCTTAGACCATTGAAAATCTCTTTTCGAGTCGATCGTTTTGACATAAGGTAGGCCCAATTCCGAGGTCTGAGTCCAAAGATACGGCTTTCGGAAGTTCTGCTGACTTTTATGCATTGTTTCTGCCCGTGTTGACTTTGACTTTTCAGCTTTGACCGGACTTTCAAAAGGCTTTTTCTCTTTGAATCTTGGCCTTTTATCATAGAACTTCTTAGCAACCAACCCTTGCTCCTTTATCTCGCAAAAGGGACACATTTCTGTACATATTCGACTCCAATACCTGGAATACACAAAAGCACGATAACAGTACTAACTCTTACTTATTAATCACATAATTGGTCTAAAGCAATATTGTTAAAGGGGTTAAAACTACAGTTTTGGGCTCTTATCAAACCACCCCCAAACAGCATTTTGCTTGTCCTCAAGCAAATATGAAAAATTAGAATAAGTGACCAAAAATGGAGTTCTAACTAATCTCGTTTCGCCGAATGCGATTGCAGTGACCATATACAACAAGACCTTAAACTACTAAGAATTCCCTAGTGGATGAGTTATAGCCTCGTGAGAGTTTTCCAGTGAAGGTACTCACAAATTTCATCTATACTACAACGACTAAGAAATAAAACTATTGTTTCTTTATTTATGTCTCAATGATCTATACATCTCACTAGTATTTAAACAAGAATGATCATTCTAAAACTTAGACTAATACATGTATAATAATCAAATCATCTTAAGATAAACAACTATACAATGAACTATGATATGAAATGCAATGGCAGGTCCGTTTCTGAAACTTTTGGATAACGTACTTAAGTAGGTTCTCACAAAGAATGTGTCAAAACACATAACACTCTGATTTTTCCACTCAAGTTTGCTAACTCCAGTGTGCAGTAGGCACACGTTTCCTCACAATCTTAATGACAATCCAAGGAAGTCGAGGTCAATCAAATACATCTACCACTTACTATCACACCAACCTATTCCTAATTGAGCTAGAGGTCTTTATTAGGTGATACGGAGCATAAGTGTTGGTTAAAGAATAAAGGAAATGGATATTCAAATAGACAAGTCTGAGAAAGTAGGGTCTTCATATTATGTAACTAGAGAAAACCTTGTTCTTTTGCTTCTACACTTTGTTTCCATCCTTAGCCTTTTTATTTTGGCTTTTTGACTCCTTTTATTATATTTTTGGAGTTTTATTTTATTTTCTTTTCTTTTTCTTTTATGAAGCAACTAACTAATTTTTGTTTACATTTCTCTTCTCTTTTCTTCACCCATCCCATTTCTCAGACTTATCCAGATAGGTAGGTTGATTTTATTTTTTCTTTTGTTTTATTGGGTAAAGGATTTGTGGTTTATGAAAAGGCTAATTAAAAGCTCAGTGGGGCGACTAGCGGATAATAAATTTCATATAAGTGTGAATTTCTGGCTATATCAATCCAAAGAGGGCCTAAATTCTCTCTTAGGATATGGTGTGGTGATCAAGCAAGTGGATGTGTGATTTCTCTACTCGAAATTTACTTCTCCCTTGTGTCATCACTTAGATATTTCACTCTTATGAGGCTTTTAGGCTAGATGTTCACAGGATATGTTTGTGAAAAGATGCAATGACTATTACCTACGTATTAATCTATGTTTCAAAAATTAAATCCTAATTCAAGTACTACGTGAGATTTCTAGACTAATATCATCATGGAGAAGGGAACAATACCATTATCACTAAGTGCCTAGTATAAACAATATTTATGATTTTTATTTTTATTTTATATAAAAAAAAGTGTGTAATTTACATTCTAAAAGTGCCTAATTTTTGCAAATATTTCTATCCCACCCCCCAAACAATCGAATGCTTTGTCCTCAAAGTGTAAAGAGATAAGAAAAGAATTTACCATAGAAATGTGGCAAAAATTGGTAGTACCTGTAACAGAAATATTGTAAAAATAATAGGGTTAACTAGTATTACCCCCCCACTAGATGAGCCAATTAGAATTCCCCACTAGATGGGAAATTAGGGTCTCCCCCCTAAATACACACAAAAAAAAAGTCAAAGTGGGTTGACCAAAATTTTTTTGTGTGTATTTAGGGGAGACCCTAATTTTCCATCTAGTGGGGAAATCTAATTGGCTCATCATAAATGGGGTAATACTAGTTCACCCAAAATAATATGATAACATGAAGCACAATTAAACTATTACGTACGAACTAACACAAACTCTACTGGAGTAAACATGACAAGCAAAGGATGGCAAAAAGATTTGAAATGAAATACCAAAATACGCCACCCCCAAACAAAATTGGAAAACTCTTTTCAAGTTTGAAAATTTTTGTTTGGCTTATACTCCAGAAAGTTGGTATTGTACAAAAACTTGGGTATTTTAAAGTCAGATTCCCTACACTTAATGTGATATATATGTATTAACATGTAGTTTCCTATATATCAATAATCTAAATAATTGTGGATCTTTCCATAAATAGTTAACACAAAATGCACCATCAAACAGAATTAAGCACCAAGATTTCCTATGACATGGCTTAGTAGAATGGGAGTGAATTCTGATGGATCTAGAACCTAATCGAGCATAAAGTTTCTTCTTTTTCTTTGAACGAAAAGGTGTCCAAGTGAATGATCGTGAGAAAATGGATGGTTGTGGAAGATATGTAGGGTATGGATAAGTTTTAGATTGAAGGAATGGAAAAAATGAGTGCATGGTTTTAGCATAAAACTTATTGGTGGCATGGGTTGGTATTAGCACACATCTGAAAATGAAGGTATCAAGTGGCTCTTTAGGTAGTTCTTGAGAGGGTGGATCATCACAGGCTCTTAGAAACTCGTCGAATTCCTCATCTAGGTTGTTCGCATCCATATAATTATGGTATTCATCTCCATCTTTGAGGAATTCATCTATCTCGTCTATTATGAGGTTTACTCCTTCTCTTGTAGTGTCAGAAGGTAGGGTGGAAAATTCTTTTGCTAGTTTAGTTATGTTCAAGGAGTCAAAATTGTGATCTTTGTCTTCTTCCATAAGAAGGGTATGTACTAGTGTGGGGACGAGATCATCGAAAGCACTAATGTGATTTACAAAACTTTCAATAGACTTAACTTCACCTTCTACAGGAAAACCTAGTTGTCTCTGCTTCTGTCTAAATATGCTAATTTCTACAGAAAGATTTCCAAAAGAAAGAGCCATCCTGGCAATTGATTTGGGCATTGGCGGTTGCCAAGAAATGATGCCCTAAGATGATGAGAATAGAATCATGAGCAACTTCTGTGTTGAGAATAACAAAGTCGGCTGGATAGTAAAAATCCTGAACTTTAATGAGAATGTTTTCAACTACACCCTTGGGATACTTAATAGAACGATCGGCTAACTGCGAAATCATTTTGGTTGGTTGAAGTTTTGTTAGACCCAGTTGTTTATATAAATAAAAAAGGAGTAAGTTAACACTCGCTCCCAGGTCTAATAAAGCAGTTGTTATGAAGGTATCACCTAAGGTGCATTATACAAGATGGGACGACCTGGGGTCCTTTGTACTTAACAATTCCGTTATGTTCAGATAAAGAGGGATATTGTTCAGTTAAGAAAGCTTCATTAGCTATGTTAGTTTTCCTCTTCTTGGTGCACAACTCTTTTAGAAACTTAGCGTGTCCAAGTAGACTTTTTATAGCATCTAGAAAAGGTAGGTTTATAGTCAGGTTTTTAAACACTTCCCTAATCTCATCAAAATTTTCGTCCTTTTTAGACACAATTAGTCTCTCGAGATACGGTGGTTTATCTCTATATTTAGCAATATTATTAGTCTTCAATTTATCTCTAGATGTTTTCCATCTAGGTGTCCATATTGGAACCTCTACAGGTGTAGGGTCTTCAATTTCTATTATTGGGTCTTGTAAGGTTTTCCTTTTTGGTTGTGGTTTAACTGGTACTTCTACAGTTGTAGGGTCTTCAGTTTTTATTACAGTATTTGGTATGGTTTCATTTTCAGCTTCTGTTTGCAGGTGGTCTTCAAGCATAGTTACTTTATTATCAACTACTTTCCCTGAACGAAGGGTAGTGACTGCCTGTAGGTCCCCTTGGTTTATATTACCATTACAGTGAATACTATTTATTTCAAAGGTGGTGTTTGTTGACTTAGGATTAGGCACTGCTTGACCTGGAAACACGCCTGTTTGGTTATTATTTTGGTTAGGAGATATGTCAATAACCTTTTGGCACAAAGACTACATCATTTGCATCGTTTGTTTCATCATATTAGAGTTTTGATCATGCTGATCTTTCATCAAGTTGGAGTTTTGTTACATAATTTGATTTTGTTTTTCCAACAAGGTCACTACTAATTTGTCTGTAGATGGTTGAACTAGAATTAAGGCTTGTTGAGAGTTCATGTCTTGATGTTGATAGTTCTGGGTCATGGGCACTAAACCTCTATTCTGGTTACCTAAGTTTCCTTGTCCTTGAGGTTGAGTTAAATGGTGGAAGTTTGATGGTTGTGGTGGTTGTTGTGCATAGACAAGAGGACAATAGAAGTCGGAATGCTCAAGACTAAAACAAACATTACAACGAGTAGATTTAATGTTCATGACTAGAGTGGGTTGTTGTTGAACAAAGATGGCATCTACCTTTTTAGTGAGGGCATCGATAAGAGTTTTAAACTCGAAATCAGGTTTAACCTCAAAGGAAGAAGGAGTGGAGCGGGAAGAGTCATTACCTCCCCAATTGTTGTTTCTCCTAGATTGATCTTCTAAGAATGTATAAGCCTCCAAGGTTCTTTTACTAAGAAAACTACCCCCAATCATGATATCTAGAACATCCTTATGACGATGTGAAAGCCCCTTGAAGAAAGCACGAACAAGCGTGTCTTTCGCAAGATTATGATGTGGGCATTCAATGAGAAGATCAGTGAAACGATTCCAGGCCTCTGAAAAGGATTCATGAGGATTCTGGCGGAAGAAATGAATCTTGTGAAGCATTTTATCTGTCTTTAGTGGTGGGTAAAATTGTTCCATGAATAATTGAACAAGTTGAGCCCATGAGTCCACAGAGTTTGGCATTTGGGTAGTTAACCAAGACGCTGCCTTGTCGGCTAGGGTGAAAGGAAACACCCTAAGTTTAACTTGATCCGGACTTACGCTAAGATGATGGAATGTGGTGAGAACTTGCTCTATCCTACGCATATGCTGGTAAGGCTTCTTGTGGTCTAAACCATGAAAAACCGGTAACAAGTTAAATATATTAGGGGGAATTCAAAAATCCCCTACTAGGTCTGCAAGAACGATGCACGACTTAGGACCATCGTTTAGGGCTTTATAAAAATCAGAGAGAGGAGTCTCTTGTTCTTTAGCCATTGATGCAGGTGTAGTGTGTGAAATTCTAGATAGGTGTGTGGTATTTATGTCTACGAAAAACAAGCCTGATTATACTAGAATTAAAACTCCTCTGACAGAAGAGGCGAGGAGTGGAAGAAGGAGTACCTTAATGCCTCATTGCTACGCGTTTGAATAGCGTCTTGTATACGCGATCTCACTATTTGTATAATGTTAGAAACACTGAATAACTTAAAGAAATAAAAATTTGGACTGATCTGTGAAAATCGGGCTGCTCCAGAAGAGGGCGCGGGTCGCGCTCCTATCTAACTCAAGTTCCAAGTGGTTGAGCGCGGGGCGCGCTTGGAAATAGGCTACCATGCTCGTGCTTGACACAATGTCCAGGCGGTTGAGCACAGGGCGCGCTTGGAAATAGGCTATCTAGGGCGCGGGGCGCGCTCGTGCTTGACATAATGTCCAGGCGGTTGAACGCGGGGCGCGCTTGGAAATAGGCTATCTAGGGCGTGGGGTGCACTCCAAAATATTTGAAATTTTTACAGTAGTTTGCTAAGATGTCTATCAAGTAGCCTGTAAAATTTCAGATCAATCGGAGCTATGAAAGTCCTTCTACTGCCCTTCAAAGTTTGTGAAACAGTTTTCGAACAGAATACAAATAACTGAATGGTTAACCAATCAAAACAGAGACAAAAATCACCAAAATTTTACTGGAGGCTCCTGACAGATCATGGGTATTTCTGTAAAACATTTAGAGCAATTCAATTCTACAAACCCTCTTTATCGGCTGTTGTTCCAGAAATTAAGTGTATGCAAAACTATAGAAACACACTGGAAACACTCTACGAGTTAGGATGTCAAAACAAATTAAAAACTCGTCAAATTTTTTACTCCGAACTCCTAACTTAGGATAGATACTCCTGTAAAAAGTTTAGAATTTTTGGAACTGGCTAAGTAACCTTACTCGTCTGTTTTTCAAGAACTTACGGTTTGAAAACTGATTTGCAGCACTGTAGATCGTATTAGTTCATTAGGTAAAACAACTAGGAAATATCTGACAAAATTACAGTAAATCAATAACACCTTAACGATTACGCCTGTAAATTTTCAGAATTTTTGAAATTTACAAATACCTTTATTACAGTGTTTTCCTCTGTGAATCCGCAGCCCCTATGCCTAAAACAGTGAGCAGTTCCAAAAATTCAAGAAATAAGAATGAAAAATTAAAAGGGTGGGTGGGTAGAGAATGGGGGATTGCCCCTTGAATTCAAGAAATTGAATTCTTGTCTTGAACGAGATTAAGATGGCAGCGGCGCCATTTGATAACCCGTAAAAACTCAATTAGATTACTCTAACCTTATTCTTACGGTATCAATTATCTATTTCCTACTCTCACATATATATTCATGCAATATATAGAGTACGGAATCGTTCCACTCTCAACTCTCTAGACTTAAACGAATTCAACTAATCAAACACAAAGAATAATGGTGAGAGTAATGTGTGATGTGAAATTTCTATTCTACGATTATACTATGGATTAAAATAACTCTAAATTAAGTAAACTAATAAAAATATAGATGAATCAAATATGGAGAAAGCTAGAGAGAGATTGAAATCGACTTTTTAAGTTCTTAACATGCTAGCATAGATTTGTATAGAAAACCCTAGTCTAGATATTCTCACACAAGATTAAAATATAAATACTAGACCTTTAATTACTTTATACTATCTCTAGTCATAAAATAATTAGCATGAGAGAAAGCTTATTCCCATTCTCATGGCAAACTCACTATTCTCTAGTTTAGGTTAAACTCTTCTTATCTCTAAGTCAAGAAAAACATAAACTTAAAATCCTAAACAACAAATCTATACTAACAAATCAAGTCCTCTCAAAGCTTCATTCAACTCCCTCTAATGGAAGTTTAGCTTTGATTCATGGGACTATCATGAACAAAATAATGAAAAAAATACATAATAGAAAGAGAAGCAATTGAATTGAATAATAATAAAGATTTTATTAAATGGTTCTAATGGAGGTTACAAAACTAAATCTAAATTAAAACAAGGTAATAGAACTAATTACTTGAATTCTAAAACTAATTAATTGAATGTAAAAAAAACTAGATCTAAAACAAGCTATTCTGACTAATTAATGAAGTCTAACCTAATTTTCTAATCTAGATCTAGGTAATCTTAAGAGTTAAGTCTTTTCCATACAAATGGAGGAGACCAGATCCACTTTTTCGTGCATGGGCTGAGAAGACATGTTTTGGGCCAGAAAATCGAGCCCAAAACCCAATTTCTTCAGTCCACAGAGGCTTTTTCAGTTGGATTTGACTTCCATGAACTTTTTGCCCACTTTTCTCCTCTTATTAGATCAAGGCTTAGACCATTGGAAATCTCTTTCCGAGCCGGTCGTTTTGACATAAGGTAAGCCCAATTCCGAGGTATGAGTCCAAAGATACGGCCTTCGAAAGTTCTGCTGACTTTTATACGTTATTTCTGCCCGCGTTGACTTTGACTTTTAAGCTTTGACCGGGATTTAAAAAGGCTTTTTCTCCTTGAATCTTGGCCTTTTATCATAGAACTTCTTAGCAAACAACCCTTGCTCCTTTATCTCGCAAAAGGGACGCATTTCTGCACATATTCGACTCCAATGCCTGAAATACACCAAAGCACAATAACAGTACTAACTCTTACTTATTAATCACATAATTTGTCTAAAACAATATTGTTAAAGGGTTAAAACTACAGTTTTGGGCTCTTATCAACGAGCAAAAAAAAATTAAAATAATAGTTTCTTTTTTAAAGGAACAATTTTTTTTGTAGTAATTTAGGTTGCTTTCGTTCAATATTTACCTAATTCATCTACTTTGTTGATTCTTTTGCATGCCACTCTTTTAGATCAGTGCTCCTTTCAGTTTAGTAATTCAGGTATGGCATTTTCTTTTCTTTTTGATGTAGTTTTTACGTTTTTTTCTTTGTTTTCTTTTCTAGCGTCATTTTTTCTTATGGAATAGGAATATTGGTTGCTAACTAACAGACGGCAGAGCTGTTTTTCTCAATTATGGTTATAGACTAAAACACTTAAAAGTTTTAAGTACCCCTCAATAGGACTCTCTGCGTTTTAATTTCAACTTTATGGCCTAAAAATGTATGTCGATATGTGCTTAATTGTGTTTCTTTTATGCTTCTAATTAAGTATGCTGGGATTGCTTCATTGGTTGTGCTTCTATTGCATTTTGAGTTCTACCATGGGCTATGGAATATTTTCTTGGACAATCTAAATAAATGCACAATGTTGGTTTAAATTGTCCACATCAAATAATTTTTGGGTAAATAACCCCTTCATGTTCTCAGTAGTCTTGATTTTGTGAGATTTTTTTTTCATTTTTTCATTTGTTCTTTTCAACTTCAAATTGCTAGCCTCACATAGTTTTTGCTCAAGAACCTCATTCTGTTCTCAGCAGTGTCCTAACTCTAAGATTTCCAATGTTAACCATTGCATGTGTTGCTGTGTGAGCTAAATTCATGACCACGAACATCACAGGTAAGAGGAGCGAGAGAGAGACGAGAGGGTCTCATGTGGTATTGGGCCAAATGGATGGCCCAAAGAGGAGAGAGGCCCAATGACTTTGACTTAGAGAAAAAAGGAAACAAGAAATTGGGCTCTAGACACTTTCTTTAGCGTGCTTTTTGTCTAGAGAAAGACCAATATTATCTTTTGATTCTACTCCAATTTAAACAACACCTCACTTTTTGGATGTATTAACTGTTTTTAAAACTTTTTATTTCTCCTTTTTACCCTTTCATTTGTAAAAGCCAATTTCTTCCACAAATAAATAATACGAAAATCTACTGTGCGTAGGTTGTAGGTGTGTGCGTCAATCGAGGCCACTCATCAGGCAAGGGTGCGTGTGTATTGCTCCAAGATGTACTGCAATCAAATAATACAATTGTCTTATAAAAAAAACCATTTGTCCTTTCATAATTTGAATTACATCAAACAAAGCTTAAATATGTTATTCAAAATTATCAGAGATGCATTTTAAATTGCTAAAACTGTATTGAAATTAGTTGTAATAAACATACATTTTTTATATTTTTGAAGTTGATGTTTTCCACATCGTTTTGGTCTCTCAGAAATTCATCTCACTTTTAATTGGAATTTTGTAGATTTCGGATGAATTTTAGTTATTTTGATTAACCCACTACTCTTTTGGTAACTGATTTAGTTCGTAGCCTTTTTTTTTTGTTGGTAGTTGTTTCTTTAGTTGGGACTAATAAAAGATGTCAAAATTGTAAAATTCAGTATAAAATTTGAAACAGATGTCAAATTTCAGTTTTTATGGAGGAAAAACAAAATTTTTTTTTTGCTATTTCTTCTTAACTTAAGAAATGTGGGGCAGTGTACCTATACCCAATTTTCGGAAAAAGGAAAAGAGAGAATAGTGGGCCTTGTAGGGTGTTGGGCCCAATGGATGGGTCCAAGGACTTTGACCTGAAAGAAAGAAGAGAAGGGAGGAGGCGGCAGGGAAGAGAGGGGAGGAGGGGGACATTGGAGGTTAAGCGGTAGGAATTGGGTTTATACAAATGGCGTCATCTGTGCGAATCGCGTAGATAAGTGGATAAGAGTGTTGAACTTCGTTCTCTTATTTCTTGAAGAACACCATATTTCCCCGGTACACTGCAACAACAATGGTTAGAAGTATTAATCGAATCCTGCATTTTGGTCGCACTCGCCTGTTTCCTTCTTCTCTAGCTTCTTTTTCACCAAGAACGAAGAATTCAACTTTCCATTCTGCAGTCCCAGTTATATCTCCATCCACATCCTCTTTGGACTCATCCAACCCAATATCTGGTTCTGATTCGACACGTCATTTCTTCTAACGGTCGACCATAGAGCTCTTTCCCATGTACATATGTGTACTGAGAACCAATGGTCTTGAGTTTGGTTCCGAGAAAGCTTTATTTGATTATTATGTTTAACTCTTATTTGAGGTTGTTGGAAGGTAATGATTTTTGTTTATTCTCAAATATGAATCATTGAAGATAAAGGCAATCAAACGTATTCCCTTTCAGCGAAGAAGAAGCAAGAAAGAAGATTTATTGTGTTTCGAGAGACTGGAACCATTTGGGTTTTTGCAGTCACATTAATGTCGTGGCCGCAGAAAAGCTTAAAGATTTTCCGGTTGTTTATAATGTGATTGAAGATATGTACTTTCTTATCAGGGAGAAAACAAGAACAGTGGCAGAATCAACTAATATTTTCAGTCCGCTTAACCAGAATCAGAGTCTCTTAAATATCTTCAGCTATTATCATTGTTCTAAACCAAAGTTGGAGTGGGATCTTGAGGATATCTTTAGGTATCAACTACTCTCTGAACCAAATCCTGAATGGAATTTTGATCGCTGGCTTATTCACATAAAGCTTCCCGTTGGTGGATGCTCTGCTGAGCAAGAAACCCTTAATCTTTGTATTAAAATGTTAGCTAAGGTTGCTGGAAGGAAGAAGAAGCTAAAGACAAAATTTATATTGTTTGGTCTAAGATACCATTTGGTTTTGCAGCTGAAGTTGATGAGAACACTTCAGAAAAGCTTAAAGATCTGACGGATGTCTCATTGCCAGGAAGACAGAGTGGAGCTAAGGAATGGAGAATAACAAGATCAGAATGGGGTTTTGATAAGGATGATTCCTAGAGTTGTTCTTCATGCCCAGTCTGTGGATGTGTGGACGAGCATGTTAGTAGCAGTTACAGGTCATTTTATCCTTTGTTTTCGCAGTTCATCGACAAAGGCCTTTTCCAACTCTGACATTATTACAATCCTCGGTGGGGTAAAAAGGTTACTGGGAGATCTTAGCAAAACATCTTTTCGAGTTAGGAGAAGCTCAATAGATTAAAATTCCATCTCCTCAAAACTATCAGTGCATGAAATGATGCCCTCTTTAGCTAAATTACTTGTTGCTATGTCCCTTAAGACTGAGCTGGAGATAAATGGGAAGTTGAACATTTGTTTGGCGGGCGATCCTGTCAAAACCTCTATTGCACTGCCAATTGCATTAGACATCCTACATGAAATCATTGGTGACCTTAACTATGGTGGAAACCTCACTAAAGATTCCCTTTCTTTACCACTTTGAAGTCAGATCGACTATCTTCTGGGTTAGTCCTTGCGAGTGGTGAAGAACTTCCTTTGGGAATAGTCACATTTGCATTTGTGGCCTATTTGGAATAGTCACGGCTATTTGACTATTTCTGGGTTTGCATTAGGTACCTCAATTTGTAAAGCACTTATTGATATGTACTCAAAGTGTGGTAGGATAGGTTTTTAACAGGATGCCAAAGCATGATATCATCTCGTGGAATTCTATGGTAGCTGGGTATGGAATTCATGGTCTTGGTAGGGAGGCACGTTGGTTATTCCACGATTTGCAGAATGAGGGTCCGAAGCCAGATTATGTTACTTACATATGTCTCCTATCAGCTTGCAGCCATTCAGGCCTTGTTTGCCTCCTAGCTTAAGCAACACGAAATAGTGCGTCCTCTCGATGTTTCTCGATTTATTTTTATGATATGTTCCTGACTTTGCTTATTTTTGTCTTTGCCTTTCATGACAAAAAGTGGGAGAATGGTTTGAGAATTACTTAGCTTCATATATTATGGTACTTTTATGCCTTTTGTTTAGTGTGCAGTTACATAGCTTTCAAGATCAGACAAGTGCGAGCTGAATTACATCTCCATAGTCAACTTGGGGGCAAGCTGAGTGGCCCAGGCAAACTCAGCGGCCTCCAACATCTCCATAGGCAACTTGGGGGCAAGCTAAGTGGCCCGGGCATACTCAGCGGCCCCCAACATCTCCATGATCAACTTGTGGGCAAGCTGAGTGGCCCGGGCAAACTCAGCGGCCTCCAACATCTCCATAGTCAACTTGGGGGCAAGCTGAGAGGCCCGGGCATACTCAGCGGCCTCCAACATCTCCACGGTCAACTTGGGGGCAAGCTGAGTGGCTCGGGCATATTGAGCGGCCTCCAATATCTCCACGGTCAACTTGGGGGCAAGCTGAGTGGCCGGGCAAACTCAACGGCCTCCAACATCTCCACAGTCAACTTGGGGGCAAGCTGAGTGGCCCGGGCATACTCAACGGCCTCTAACATCTCCACGGTCAACTTAGGGGCAAGCTGAGTGGCCCGGGCAAACTCAACGGCCTCCAACATCTCCACGGTCAACTTGGGGGCAAGCTGAGTGGCCCGGGCAAACTCAATAGCCTCCAACATCTCCACGGTCAACTTGGGGGCAAGCTGAGTGGCCCGGGCAAACTCAGTGGCTTCCAACATCTCCATGATCAACTTGGGGGCAAGCTGAGTGGCCCGGGCAAACTCAGTGGCCTCTAACATCTCCATGATCAACTTGGGGGCAAGCTGAGTGGCCCGGGCAAACTCAGCAGCCCCCAACATCTCCATGATCAATTTGGGGGCAACTTGAGTGGCCCGGGCACACTATACGAAAAGAGGATATCCTTAACGGTGTCTGGCCATTACTAAAAATATTTGTAACGGTTTTTATGCGTAACTGTTTGGGCATTATTAATGTGTTAATTTAATTTGTTATGGTTTTTAACCGTTACAAATTATTTATAGTAACGGTTATTTAGCATAACTGAAATTAATTACTAACGGTTTTTCACCAGCACGTGTGTTACTTATTTCCAGCAATACTAACGGTTTTCTTTGGATTCTAATGGTTATAAAATGTAAGTTCCTTTAGCTATTAGTAACGGTTTGTATAAGTTAGTAACGTTTGTGAAGCGTAAAATATGTATTACTGATTAAAGCATTTACTAACGGTTTTTGCACCCATTGCTAACGCTCTTACTTACACGCAAGTGTTACTCAATGAAGAGATTAATAACGGTTTCTTGTCGTTACTAAACAATTTTGTATTTAAAAAAAATTATTTTCGCCCTGCCACCCAATTACCACATTTACTTGCATAACATGCCTCCCTTTTATTTTTAATGAACTCCACAAAATTTATCAATAAACATAAAACCTCACAAGTACATCTGATCAAATACTAATTTTTATTACTATAAATCATAACTAAAAAGTCATACATAATGAATGAGTATGCGGATTTTGAAATTTACAACTTATCCATAGACTTATCCAAAAATTTATTGATTGACCTGCCTTCCGTACTTCATTATGGTCAGTTAACAAACCCTCGTGACAGAATTTGCTGCAAAGAATGTCGGTAACACCTAGTAACCACGGTAACAATAAGGAATCAACTCCTAAGTACGGAAGACCAAAATGATAAGAGATTATAAGTTCTAGATCATACATTCACACCAAAATGATAATGATATTATATTGATATCATATGCAAGAAAACACAAGTGCGAACTCACCTTTAACACACCCATGACATTAGCTAAGGAAGACTTCATCTCATTCATTTCCCCCTTCAACTCATGTGCAGTATGTGGAGATCTTTAATTGCATAAGATACTTACGAATATAGCGGAAAAAAAAAGAAAGTAGTAAAGAATAATTACTTAAAAGATGAATTTGACGACATTGAATTGTTCGATGCTAGCAAGATAGTCCTGAGAAAAAAAATGGTATTAGTTTAGCACACCAGCAACAATAAAACTTATGCCACTACTTCAATGAAAAGAAGATACCTACAACACTACTTTAAATTCTGTAAAGTCACCTGTCATAAACACCGCATTTTTCATCCCAATTTCAGGTTTGTGCCCTCCACATCAAGCTATACCGTTCTACTGCCCTACTATTTCTTTGCATATTTTTAATAACCAACTGAGATGAGTTTGAGGTAGCCACATGGATCAACTCATTGGATAGCTTAATTTTCCAAATACAGTATTTTCTATGTCCAAAAAGAGATATATGTACATTATATTACTAAAAATTGACTTTTGCCCAGTTGGTGATAATAAGGTAGCAAGAAACTTACTTGCTCATCTGTTATTTTGTGCAGTGGTGATCCTCCTCCGATATTGACCTAACAATCTAATTAGAAACAAAAAATATAACAAATATTGAGCTAACAATCTAATTAGATTACTCAAAAATCAGTATATGCAGATAAGAAAATTAAAAAGTAAAGATTTGGAAAAACTTACCCCAAAACTCAAACGACGATATTCCACACTCCTCGAAGGTTTAGGGGAGAGTCTTATGCTCGAAGCACACCTGACTACGGGAGAATTAAAAGGAGTTGGAGACTTGGAAAACTGATGATGGGACTGGCTTGATGGATTGGGATTGAAAACTACACAAGGTGTATAGCTAAGCAGGCCTTTGGTATCAAGTTTCGGTGAAAACAACTTGATATTCTTGGAGGCTTCATATTCAAGGAGGTTCAAAAATATTAGATGAAAAATATATCATAGGTTAATTTCTTATTTATTTCTTTCTCCCACTATTTTTGGTTGTAGATGCATAAAAGGTGCGTGCAACAGTCTATGTGCATTCATTACCATTTCATACATTAATCACACTAGTTATTCTGTTCTATATCGAGGAAAAAAAAACATTTACCATAATGAGTTGATTAGAAGGGACAGGTTTTAGACTGTTCACATTTAAACATTGAGTGATTGAGATAATATTAAACAGTATGAAAATCTAAGGACTACCTGCTATGTTATAACCTGACAACCACATTTTATGTGTTAGCAGTTCAACAAGCAAGAAAAATAGCCAGGAGCAAATACAGTACATATATTGAGGCAATATCGACATCCATCATTATTATAAAGGATGAAACAAGCCATGAAAATCAGTATCATCTCTCATGCATTAAACTAAGATGAAAACTCCAAAAAAGTGGTTATAAAAGAAAAAATAAAAGGTGTTTACCTTTGTTAGATTAATTTGCCTCATTGCAAAAACAGCAAGTGCCTTGAAAAGTACACCAGGCCCCTCCTCTAAAGAGAAAACTATACTCGTCTGGGAGTGATAAATGAGATTTAATACCAATGCAAATTCATATGACAGTAGATGACTATACTTTGGTCCAGGTTCTGGGACACATCATGTAACAGTTGATAGGGTATGTGACAATGACATCTCAAGTTCTCATTTCTCCATACAAATGAAGAGTCCAGCCAACAGCCAATAGCTGATAGAAGTACATTGCATACAAGGGTATGGTACGAAAGCGATCGTAGATCGCAAAGACAAGCGGTGACTATGCCGCCAAAATCCACAAACAACAATATTCAAACTAGAAACAAAGTTTACCTACTTTCAACACCAAGTATATTCAAACCAGCCTTTGAATTTCTATCAGTAACCTCTTTCGTGAAACCCATTGGAAAGATGCCTCCTTCAAGATTTCTTATAACAGTAAAATGGCTAAGTGCTCCAAGTATATTCAACTCAGATGCCAACATAGGAGTGTCAATCTGAAGTTCAGTGCAAACTGAACAGACTAGAATAGAGTAGAGCGACAACAGGATGTACTAAAGTTTGTTTCGATATGGACTGGAAACAGCATGCACTAAATTTTTGTTTAAATAATCAACCATGACACCAAAATTTAGCACACAAACACACCCAAGATAATGAACAAGGCAAAGCACAAGACGAGCAACAAAATTTCCAGGAGCTCTCTAAATCAAAGACAGTATAGACATTCACACTAGAATTTCAGAGTAATCAGACAAACAAACAATCTATCAATCTACCTTCAGAGAGAGAAAGGTTTAAGGGGAGCTGAAATTGGAACAGTGGAGAAAGAAGACAGATGGGTACAAACAGAGGGACACATAAGTTATAACACCCCCTCCCCCCACACCAATGTATCATCAATGGATGAAGGTAAAAAAATACAGATGGAGGGACAAAGAAAAAAGTCTCTTCGTCACCCTGATAAAAGAAACGGTAAAGTTGTGCATGCAAATATATATCATATAGACAAGTGAATACCTGTGGGTCAACTATCCAACCATGATATAACAGAATGTCAAGAAGATCAAATATAGCACATTCTCACGTAAACTCAAAATCATCCATCCTGCAAATAAAACCGAAATCCTCATTTCAATCCAAAAACCAATAATCACACCCAAACAAAACTTATCAAAACCTATAATAAACATAAACACCTACTTTCTAAACTGAACATTCACATCAATCCCAGTTGCAAGCCGATCAAGTAGATTCAAAGCATCTGATATATTCTGCCTCTGATTCTCAACATGTGTACAATCAGGCATGGAATATAGCAACAAAATCAAGTAATGTTAACGCAATCTATATACCAATGAAACAAGAAGAGTGTAAGTGACAACCACCTTAACTAAGCTAGGCACATACAGCTTTTACATTATTCGACAGGCTACAGAAACACCAACAAGAGAAACTAAACTAAGTTACAACATGTTAAGCAAAGACTAGTACACACCTTTAGTTCGAGAATCCCAACGTTCAATGGAAAAATAGTCCAAGGCTCCATCATCCTCCCTCCTCCTTTATCCGAGCTTGGGACCGGAAATGCAAACCAATTATATTAATTTGCACAGGCGGAGTTAAAAATGGGTTAGGACTTTCTTCAACCTGCTAAGCAAACAAGCATACATACACTGTAATCAAATTTAATAAATAGATATAGTACGAACATATTAAAGTTAATACTCATCCATACCAAAAAAAGTCCATAAGTTTGTCAAGTCACTATGACATCCATATTAAACAAAAAACAAACGGCATTCAAAACATAAAGAAACCAAACCATACTAAAAAATCCCAAGTTCAGAAAGTTTGCATATCCCAAACAACTTATTAAGAAAACTGCATCCTTGACTTGAGCCAAATTAAAGGACCTCCAGCACTAAAGCCATCCAAAAATCTAACTCCATCTTGGGGCCCATCGTAAACAAGAGCATCACCAACCAAGACTTCCTCTATGTAGACCTTTTTTTCACCTGCGAGAACTTTTTCGCCATTGCAATCTCCAATTTGTCCTCGTCATGACATACCCCTTAGCAACCACTACACCATCCATATCTAATAAGGATACATTTGGTGAAGAACCAAACATCCCAGAAGGAGGATTCAAATTTGCAAACATATTCATCAAGTTTTGTTGAGTCGAGTGATGAACAGAACTGGAACCAACTTTAGTTTCTGGTGTTAGGCCGCACGGTTGTTAAGTAGTTGATGTTCCATTGTTTTTAACAGCCTAAAGTACATCCTGACACAATTTATAGTAACAATTGGTCATACATAATGAAATCGTATGCAATAAAGCACAAGTGCAAACTGCAAACTGCAAACTCACCTTTAACATGCCCATGACATTAGATAAGGAAGACTTCATCTCATTCATTTCCCCCTTCAACTCAGAATTGGATGAAAGCTTGCTTGCTGCAATAATGCCTTGCCAATACCTGTACATTGCAATTGCTTCTTAGACTTGTTAGAGCTGATTCCACGAGTTCTACTCCCTTTGTCAGGCCCAAAGACTTCAAACAACTCATCATTATCGAAGTCTACCTCCATAACACTGCCCTCACCACCCGCACTTGCTTCTTTTCTTCTTTTATTAGAAGCCTCCACTTGTTCCTATATAAGTAATACATTCATAAATTATGAGAATGGTATGCAAGTATGCAACATAGTCTATATACAATACCAACACACAGGTAAGTTCAAGCTTCAATGTTATTAGAACTTACATAATAGGTTTGAGTGCTTGCTAATATAGTTCCATCACGACGCTCATGTCCTTTTTTCCAACTATCTACCCGTCCATGTTTTCTACTAGGATCTTCTTTATCCTAAAAAAAAAATCCTTAATAGTTGTTAGCATAAGGTGATAAGAAAACGTTAGTACAAGAATAGACACCCACCATTTTATCCAGTTTATGGGCATATGTACCCCGCCCATTAGTATGTCGATATATGTTCTTTTTTGGCATTCTCAGCATTCTTTGCGTTTCTAGCTCTCACTTCAACGGTACTCTCATTTCTGACAAAAGCAGCCCAATGATTTAGATCCTTGCCATCTGGGCATGCTGCAATAGCTTCTTCCACGCTCTTGCACTTACGCAAAATCTCTTTCCGAAAGGCATACTTTGATGATCTGAACTTTTGGAGAAAGTCCTTTTCAACTTCTCGGCATGCTTGGGGAACATTAAGCTCAAATTCTTCCTACATGAACAAAGTGATGTTTGTTCATTTCATATTAAGTAAATTTCCACACATAGGGCTGGACAACATGTAGATATAGGATTGGAAAAACATAATTGGATGCTATCATTGAAATTAAAGTACATGTAAACCATACCATTAATTTGTTCTAGACATTATCCTTGAAGCTTCCATCTATTTTTCTCCAATATTTGTAATGAATTGGAGTACGAGCTCGAACATAAACTCCAACTTGGGTATTCCATTTGGCATGGTTAGGACCCACATCGACGCCATCCCCATTGAACTCTATAGGTAACTTGGTAATCGTTGGTGAGGCTTTCGAAGGCTGAGATGTATGTGAGTCGGAAGTTAAATTATGAGATGGAAGTGGGACTGGACTCGAAGGCTGGGAAGCAGTATGTTGTGATTGACCTAATGACATTATTAAATAGCCTAATATGACAAAAAAAAAAAATTGTTAGAACAGAGAGGTAAAACTAGGATACCACAAAAAAAATGACAAAGTTCAAAAGTATACATTTATAAAGACCACTCTTGATAATAAAAAAAACATAACTCTCACCTAATTGCACAAACAAACTTCAAAATAGAAAAAAGTAGAAAATGAGAAGTTCGCATGCAACTAAGAATCTTAAAAATATGATAATGCAACTATTACAATCAGGTTAGACTTTCCATCAAAGGCTGCAAATTAGGTTGGTCCTCAAGAATAGATTTGAAGTCGGTTGGTGCATCTAGTTCATCAACTCAACTTGTCAATCGCCTAGGTGAATTTATCACTACCCACCAATTAGGACTTCTCAAATCCTTTGAGTAAAATACTTGACTAGCCTCGGAAGCAAGAATTGTCGGCTCATCAATATACTAATCAACACTCTTTAGCCTATTGAGATTAACCATCACCAAATTAGAATCTGGACAAAGTTTATAACCATTGGTCTTGTCCTCCACCTTCACCCAATTGCAGTAAAAGACAACATGTTGGAAGGTCGTATAGTCCAGCTCTATTATCTGTTCGATAACTCCATATCACTTAGTCGATGCATCAATGGGATTTTTGTCATTCCTACTTGACGTAAATGTAGTGATTGCATTCATGCAAACACCACTGTCTTGTGTGGCAACTGTTTCATCATGCGACCTAGTAGAGAACACAAAACCATTAACATGATACTTTTTATACGTTTTAGCTTTGAACAATGGTCCTTGGACAAATCGCTATAAGTCACAATTTGTGTCTTTTTCAGCCAACAACTGTGAAGTGAAAAAAAAAAATGACAATTAGAAAGTTAAAAGTACAAATTGTAATATCCTAGTAAACTAAATACATGAATATAAGAAAACAATACCTTGTCATATAACCACACAATGAACTCAGTCTGCATCTCCACTTCTGTCTTTGCTATCCCTTTTCTTTTACCACATGCACTTGCTTGCAAGGCACGATACTCACTGCAATTTGTTTATGCAGTTTGACATGACTATTTATTACGACTTTCTAGACTAGTAATTTCAAGTCAAATGTGTCAAAAAAGAAATCAAACCTATAATGTTCATCAAACTTTTCGACTAAAAAAAAAACCCATCTACGGATTTGTATCCATTGTTCCTTGCCTAGGATCATAGTTTTACCCTCAAGTATAGGCCCCTCATCACAATACTCTCCATCTTCATCTAGAAACACCTCACGAGTAGCTTTGTGATTTCCATCCTGTGAATTTGGCATGTACTCCATAGCATACCTAACAGATTCAGAAATAATATAGGACTCCGTAATGGAGCCTTCAACATACCGTTTATTGCTCGGAATATTTTTACACTCCTTCATTGCCCTATTAAAATAAACAAATCCAAAATTGTACTTAGTAGTTTCGATGATAATTGTCGTTAAATATGAAATAAAGGTAAAATTGTACATACCGTTCAAATGGAAACATCCACCTAGGATACACGGGTCCATAAATGAGCCCTTCATCAGCCAAATGCACCAAGAGGTGGATGCTGATATAAAAAAAAGTGGTTGGAAAATACTTTTCCATCACACACAATGCCTCTACTACCATGTATTTGGCAACTTGGATTTCCTTTCGGATTAAGACTTTCGAACATATGAGATTAAAGAATAAGCTAATCTGGTGAATAGCTCTACGCAAATCACGGTGTTTTGGAAAAGCGTGTTGAAGCAAAACTAGAAGCAAGTAACACATAATCACGTGATAGTTGTGTGATTTCATTGTAAGCAAACCAGGAGGACTCAAAGTGACAACATTTTTTAAATTTGATGAAAAACCTGAAAGAAGCTTCAAGTTCTTCAAAATTGTGCAAAACTCAAGTTTCTCATCTTTATTCAAGACAAATGGGGCCTTTGGTTTAACAGATCTCCCTGTGATTGGATCTGTTTACATCCACTGACCACTATGAATCCCCATTTTCTTCAAATCCTCTCGCACCAGTACTGTATCCTTTGTTTTCTCTTTCTTGTCAAGAATCACATTTATTATGTGTTCTGCCACATTCTTCTCATCGTGCATCATATCAATAACATATCAAAGAGAATAGACCTCTTATACCATGCTTCAATAACTTTATAATCTTCATCATCTTCATCATCTCCAATAGCAACCACATCTACATCATCTACACTCCATTTGGCACCTTTTAATACTTTACCAGGTACATAATGGACACGACTTAGCATTTTCTCAATTACTTCTCCCTTTAACCTTGGTGGAGGGGGGTTTAACTCTTTTGTCTTAAGTCCTAAGTACTTGCTCTACCTAAATGGGTGATCAGATTTAAGAAACATCTAGTAATTTGTATAAACGATCTTCCTTGCATTCCCAAGATGCATAGGATGAGTTTCATCACCACAAATAGGACAAGCTTTGTAACCATGTGTTACACAGCCTGATAAGTTACCATACGTAGGTAAATTATGAATCCCCCACATCAACATAGCCCTCAAAGTAAAGTGCTCTCTTTTGTACATGTCATAAGCTGCCACCCCTTCTTTCCATAACTGTTGTAACTCATCAACTAGTGGTTGAAGAAATACATCAATGTTTTGACTCGGTGCCTTCGGCCCTGGTATTAATAATGAAATCATATGGAACTCAGATTTCATGCACAAAGATAGAGGGAGATTATAAGGAACTATGTAAACAGGCCAACAACTGTAACCAGTGGATTGAATCCATCAGTTGCAATCCCAAGCCAAATATTACGCCATTCCTTAGCAAAGTCTGGCCAGTCATCTTTACATGTCTTCCACTGAAGTGAATCTTTACATCTCTATAGTCAACTTGGGGGCAAGCTGAGTTGTCCTCGACAGCTCCACCGCAGACGATGAGGTCCGAATTCAACTTGGGGGCAAGCTGAGTGGCTCAGGCAAACTCAGGAGCTTCCAACATCTCCATAGGCAACTTAGGGGCAAACTGAGCTGCCCCCAACATCTCCAAGGTAGCGGCTCTTTGTGTCAGGTGGGGTTCCGAATTTGCAGTCCCGAGCATATGTCGATGTTTCCTCCGAAACCTTTAACAAGCGTCGCAATCTAGGGAGCAGTCAGTGTGATATTCTCGGCATGGATCCTAGTAAGGGTAGTCCGCTCCTCCTTGATCCTTCACTCAAAAACATCGGCAAGTACCACAACCCTCTATACCTGCCACCGCTGCCCAAAGGACGGAGCTAGCATAGACGATGTGTTGTTTATTTTGGTTTAGTAATCATCCCATTTCAGATTCTAATGGTGTGGTATGTACAGGAGTTGTTTATGGCTTCTATAACTAGTGTGTTAGGTTCTGCATGGCTATTGTTAAATTTTAGTCATGGCATTGAATACGTATGGGACCTAGTATATTTTGAGTGTGGTAGTCTGGGGTATTAGTATGAGATGGAAGAACTACCTATGGCTTGATTCCTGAAAGGGAAGCAGCGGTGTCGGGTGGCTTCCCTACGTAGATACTCACCTCGTAGAGTTTTATGTTTATGATGTGGATTGTTGTTTTATTTTCCAACCACATGCATATGCTAGAGCGTGCTTGGTGTGATCTGGGGGATATGTTTAATATTGGACCCTTACGTATGTCATTTGGTTACAAATAGGCAGATGCAGAAATTGCAAGGAGAGAGTGAGTGGCACTATAAGTTAAATATGTGTTGCTATGGGTGTCGTTGTTTCTAGTCCTTTTTGGCATTGGTCGAGATGGTTAAGTAGCCAGTTCTACGAATCAGTATATCTTTCGTAGTTGAGTTTACAACTGAGATATGAGGCTTTATATGTGGTTTGGCTGTATCCTTATTAAGTTTTCAGGTTATGACAAGTTATTATGTTTATGAAATGTGGAAAATACAGAGGAGACTCTATCGAAATTTTTCCAGAAAGGTCACGTCTTAGGCATATTTGTTTGAGTTTTGGAGCGTTACAGGTCAAGGTCTTCTCGGGTCCGCCGTCTTCATCGACGGACCCGAGAGGGGGCATTTGTGTGAGCCAAATTCATGACCACGAACATCACAGGTAAGAGGAGCGAGAGAGAGATGAGTGGGTCTCATGTGGTATTGGGCCAAATGGATGGGCCCAAAGAGGAGAGAGGCCCAATGACTTTGACTTAGAGAAAAAAAGGAAAGGAGAGAATAATGGGCCTTGTAGGGTGTTGGGCCCAATGGATGAGCCCAAAATCATAGAGTCCAAGGACTTTGACCTAAAGAAGGGAGAGGAAAGAAGGAAGAGAAGGGAGGAGGCGGCAGGGAAGAGAGGGGAGGAGTAGAGAGACAGAGGAGGGGGACATTGGAGGTTAAGGGGTAGGAATTGGGTTCATACAGTTACATATTGATTATTTACATTTGTTCTTTCTACTTTTATCTTTACTAATGATTTGTTATATTAATCTATGTTAGGAATTTGGGGTGATAAAGAAGAATGCTCGAGTTGTATCAGACCATATGAGGTTATTCAAATCAAATATGAGTTTGAAGCTCCTCCATGGCAGTGTTTGCACCAGGAACTTGAGATAAAACTAGCTTGAAGCTCCTCCATGCTATGGTCTAGGACTACATCCCATGCATGTCACGCTATCCGTACTAATCTAGCTCATTCCCAAAAAGAAAAAAAGGTGTTTGTTGTCTAGCATTTCTCTTCTTTCCTTTTTATGTAATGCTAATCTACTGCAAGTGAAACGGTCTACATAGTTTTCTTCATATGTTATCATGCACAAACTAATAGACTATATGTGTTTTAATTTGTTGGTTGTCTTACTTCTTTTCTGGAACTATTAATTGTTCCTTTGAGTTGGATTTTGTCTACGTAGGTCTATAACAGGATCTAAAATGTTAGAATGACAAGAGTTTATGCCATAATATTTTGGGGCATGCACGCTTTGTGTTCATGGGTGCTTAAAAACAATGTTGGTTATGTGCCAAGACATAATTTATTTGGTGCAGATTTTCGTTCCTGAAGTAACTCAAATCAAGAAAACCCAAGAACTTCCATGCTAAAGACACGGGCATTACCTAGTGTATATATATATATATATATATGTGTGTGTGTGTGTGTGTGTGTGTGCGTGTGTTCCCAATTAGACACTGGTTCCCAATTTTGACTTTTCAACATGACTTTGGAAATTTTTGCCCATTAACATATTTTAGGACAAAGCCGCGTGGCCTTGACTCTCTCTTTCCCTTTCCCAATTGCAACAACCTATCTCCTTTTGTACTTTAATGATTTGATTTACCAGTGAAAGATAACCGTTGGATGTGAACACAAAAAGCAGCATACGTGTTATCAAAACAAAAGGTTTATTAAGAAGCAACAAATTAACATACTATCAACAAATTTTCTATTGTTTACCTTCACAACTTTTACCTCGTATTTCGTGCGAAAACGTTAGGCCAATTGACCAAAAGTTGGTTTATGTATTTTTCTAGTTTTTCTAAATTTTTCCTTGGGTTCCTTCTTCCTCCTCATTGTCTTCTCCTTTTCGAATATTTTAAGGTTTGACATGGAGGAGAACATCACACATTCACATGATAAAGGTATTGTGCTCTTGTTTGTTTTTTGTTTTTGAACCTAGCTTTGTCGTCTTGGCCGGGTTTTGTTTTGGCTCCATATTTTACGTATCACACAGCACACATTCACATGAGAAAGGAGAACATCACACACCACACATTCACATGGAGGAAAACTTCACACATTCATATGCTATAATATTCACATTCTCATAAAAGAGTAGAGTTTCTATTGTTGGATTTTTGAGAATTTATATCAACCATTATAATATAAAGTTAAATTTCTACTCTATATAATATGATGATGGTAATACATGCATTTCTCAAAGAAAAAATTAAACTACTAGCATTAATGCGGGCCTTGTAAGGGGCTTAGAGGGGTTGCCCTCATGTTTCGAAACCTAGGCCTTTACCATCCCCTCAAAGCATGAGGGCCAACCCAACCCTCGAATAAGGGCTTAAATTTGAGGTATTTTTCAGCCCTTGAGTCGGGCCAAGCGAGATGGGCTAAGGGCTTGAGGGCCTTTTTTACACCCCTACCCCAGCAATCAGAATGGTACGATTAATATGAGCATATAACTTTCAAGATAGGGTCATAGGGTCAAACTCTAGAACTTTACCTGAGTTTGCATGAGATAAAACTGTCATGTGCAAATATGAGGTGACCAGCTTCAGGGCTAGGATGAAAGTTGATTTGGCTTATAGTCGGTTTCTTCAATAGGACGGGTCGGTTCGGTTTGAAATTCTGAGAACCGACTGGCTCAGGATTTCACTAGGAACTGGCCCCAACATTATCCCTAATCTCACCATTGGAAAGTTGTGTTGGATCTTCAAACAAATTAAAGACCTCCAAATCTAATTAACCCATCTTCATAATCTACGTTGTGATGCAAAACTCTAGATCTAACCTGACTAGCGATCAAGGCAAGCAACTTTTCGATACGCACATTACCTTCATAAGAAAAGGGAATTCTATTGATGACAATGGGCAATGAATCACTGGAAAAGGATGAGATAGTCAACCATTCTCCTCTTTATGGCTAATTTCACAACCTCTAAGCCTCCTAGTGATAACCTCAACAAGATTCTTGCGCTTTGAGTATTTCTGATAGAGAATATAGAGGTCACCCATTGCCTTGCTAATGAAGAGATTAGAGGTGTTGTTAAACAGATGGGGACCCAAAGCTTCAAGACTGATGGCCTACATGCTCTTTTTAATCAAAAGATTTTGGTCTACTATGGGAGTATATTATGGAGGTAGTCCCAAGCTTCTATACTCATGGGCACTGAATTAGTATTATATTATACTGGTGTGTGTTGAAGTTCATCCTAAATCTTAAGATTGGAGGAATAGTGATGAATGAAAACAAGAACTTTTTAACCTTTCTTATTCATCTTTTCTTCTATTTCTAATGAGTATTGAAATACTAGTGTTTAAGAGAAGAAAACATTGAAAACATGAAGTTGTGTAGGATTAAAACATGAAAGAAAGAAGTGGAAAGGGGATGACTTTATCACCAAGTTACACTCATTGATGACTTCAATGAGTGCAACTAGTGTTCTTGAGATTGAATGACAAGAATTGTAGAGACAAGTTGATTGGAATGAAAATATTGAAAACAACAAGTATTGAAACCAATTCAAGTATTGAATGTAATGAAAACAAGAAAACAAATAGATTGAAATAAAGAAATAACAAAACAAGAAAATAAATTGCAATAATGTAAATGTACCTAAGAAAGCATGATAAAATTGATCTCAATTTTTGGGTTGTCAAACCAAAAATTGGATAATGCTTTCTCTCCTTACATTTTACTTTTATACTCCTACTTTTACAATAACTGATTTGCCCTCTCCCTCTACAATTGATACACCTCACTCCTTTGCTTTTTACTTTTCCTTTATGCTTTTGCTTTTTCTCTTTCTTCTTGAGCAAGCTAGGTTTTGAGCAAGGCTTCTTTTGTGACAAGGCCATCTATCTCCAGTCTTCTGAGTTAAGGACATGATTTTCAGTCTTCTGGGTTTGAGTCCTTGACCTTTGACCTTTGACTTTGACTTTTTCAGTTCTTTTTCATAGAAGCTTGAGTCTTCATAAGAAGCGTTAATAAAGCTCATTTTGGTGCTACAATGCATCTTTTATGATAAGTGGTATGAAATGTCTTGTAACCTCCAAAAGGCAGTAAAAGCTATGAGTTGTCTGTTTATTATGCATATGAAATGTTGTAATGCAGTAATGTAAATATAATAAAACGCATATTTGGGAGTTGATCAACAACCCCCAAACAGCATTTTGTTTGTCCTCAAGCAGATATGAGAGAGAAAACTAAGATCACAAATGTGTGATTTATTATCCAAATCTCGTTTCGCAGAGTGTGATTGCATTAACCATATACAACAAGGCCTTAAACCACTAAGAATTCCTTAGTGGAGGAGTTTAAGCCTCGTGAAAGTTTTCCAGAGAATGTACTCACAAATTTTCTCTATCTAGTACAAAGGGTCTTGTATCCTTATACATCTTATTAGTGGGGAATAAGGATAAGCTCCTTTGAACTTAGAATAACATATGTATAGTAATTAAATCATCTAGAGATAAATACGCAAACATGAACAATGAAATGCAAAAGAAGAGTCGTTTCTAAAACTTTTGGAGAGCGTCCTTAAGGTGGGTTCTCACAGGAATGTGTTAAAACACAAACTCTCTGATAGATTTACTTAAGTTTCGTTCTCTCAAATGCAGTGGACATTTATATTCCTCACATACACGAATGACGTCTAAAAGAAACCGGGATCGATTGATCACACTTGCCACTTACTATCACACCAACCTATTCCTAATCGAGCTAGAGGTATTTTATTAGGAGTTACGGGGCTAGGGGTATGGTTTAGAAAAAAAAAAAAAGGGAAAACAAAATATGATAAGTTGAGAAATTGGGTCTTCATGATACTTGTAACTAAAGAAGAACCTTATTTTGTTCTTTTCTTCTGATTTGTGATTCATTCTTTGGCCCTTTAGCTTTGTGACTCCATATGATTTTGAATTTTGGGAGTTCTAAGTTTTCTTTTGTTTCTTTTGATATCAACTCCTTTTGATTTTAAACTTTTGGGAGTTTCAATTTTTGACTCATTTGATTTTTTTTTGGAGTTTTGGCTTTTGATGGGTCTTTCTTCTTTTTTTCTTTCTTTTTGAAGCAACTAACTGTTTTGTTTTTGTACAAGGTCTTCTCTTCTCTTTTTTGATACTCAACTAATTCTTAACTCGTCAGCTAGGTAAGCTTTTTATTGTGTGTTGTAATAGGTCAGGGATTGTTAGCGAAGAATAAAAAGGCTTTTAGAAATTTTTGAAGGCTAAAAAAGGGGTAACTAGAGGAAAAATTATATGTTTGGGTTTTTAACTTTTATTTGGCTATATCGATCCAGAAAGGGTCTAAATTCTCTCCTAGGATATGACGTGGTGATCAAGCAAGTGGATGTGTGGTATTTCTATTCGGAAATCCTTTGTGTCATCACTCAATAATCATTCATATGAGGCTTTTGTCTAGATTCTCACAGGATATGAAACTTAATTGTTCTAACCTTGGTCTCGGAAACTCACTGCTATATACAATCAAATGCTTATGCATGCCATTCATAAAAATATGCGTAAACTATTGTATGTATATTAGTCTAAATGCGAATAATGAATCCTTGCTCTATTGTTATAATGAGACTTATAGACTATTTCTTCATCATGGAAAAAGGAAACAAGACTTTTAGTACTAAACAAAAAAATATTTTTGGTCTTTTTCAAAAACAATTTAAGGAAGAAAGAAATATACTACTATATCTAATATAAGAAATGCCTAGCTTTTGCAAAATGTTATTATACCACCCTCAAATAGAAATATGTTTTGTTCTCAAAATATGAAGAGATAAGGAAAGAAATTACCATAGAAACATGAGCAAAAATGGCAGTACACCTGTACTCTATTCTTCGTGATGAAAATACACCACCCCCAAACAAGTTTGGAGCGTGGGTTGTTGGATATAGAATGAGAAATACATAGGATAACTAACTAGTAAGTTATACGTAATTATTCTACTATGAATTTTTTTGGGTTTTTGTATTTTTGAAAACATAATTAATGCAAAAGGGAAATGGAAATTTTCAGCATGATGTATTTGTATTACCTTCTACTCATATACCAAATTCCATATAAAACACTAAACATGCGTCCATGATTATTATTACACTAACAATTGAAGAAATAAAAAGTGTGAAATGTAGAGTACGTAAACAACTATCTAAACAAACACATATGAAATGTGTGTGTGTGTGTGTGTGTGTGTGTTTGCGTGTATTGTGTGTGTGTGTTTAGTGTAATTATTTTTCTCAATCTAAAGGTATCTCTAACCATTTAGAATGTTTGACAAGAAGATAAAATTATGCGTTGATCTGGTATCATTTTGGTTACTCTGGGGGTATAATTTTCATTTTTATATCTTTAGGTTTTGAAAAACATGCAGAGATGTTATAAAGAAAACTCATACAAAAGCTGCGATTTCTAAAGCTAAGTTTGAAAACAAACCATAACAGGTGATCTTAGACAACTTTCGTGTTGGCTCTTTATTGAACCCAATCCAGTTAGACTGTGGCTTCAATTATATGTGTGTTGGGGGATTTACTACGCAAGACATACTGATTGGACACTAGTGGGTGGTGTAAATGGAACTAGGTCTATTTGGTTGTTGATAAGTGGATTTTGGTAGTTCTGGTTAAAATGGGATGGAACCATTGTTCTGTTCTGATTGTTGTAGTTACCTTGTCCTTATCTGAATGTATTTGGTGGTTTGACGTGATTGGTGAACGAACCCTAAAGATGGTTGGGTTTGTGGATTAGTACTCCTTGTATAATTTGGGTGTTGCATCCATGGTGCATTTAGTACATTGAAAACACATACTTTTTCTGGTTGAAGTGATGATATGTTATTAAGCAAGGGACAATTGGTATCTATGTGGTTTAAGCTAAGACAGAAAGTGCATGGTGATATATGTGACCATTTGTAACACATAATTAATCCTCAAACCACCCTTAGAAAAATGGAGATTGTGTACTTCTAAAGGTTGGTCTAGGTGGAATCCATTGCCCATTTTGTTTTTTGGAAAAATCACATAACTATTGATGTATCGAGAATCTTTCATAATGAGAATGGAGAAAAACAACTATTTTGAAAAAGAAATATAAAATAAAGAAAAAGAAATTTTGTATACTCGCTCCATAGGATCAAACTTACTCAAACGACGAGTAAAAAGTGTCTTACAAAGAAATGCGAGATATACGTGGACTAAGGCTCCGGCATTTACAACCACACACTCCAAGAGGAGGGCCCGATTAGCTTAAGGATGCACTCCCATGGAATGCATCAAAAAAACATAATATGAATTTTTTATAGTAAGATATTCAAGACTATATGTGTGGTCATTTTAAGTCAGATTCCCCAAGACTATGCATAAGATGGATGATATGTTGTTAGCTATAAACTAATAGTCTAAACAGTTAGGGATCAATATTGAAAAACATATCAAAACATCTACCCCCATAGTTGGAGTATAAGATGCAGAATGATCAGAGAAAACTTATGTAACCTATCATGTAATTTATGCAATAACCCGTCATAGTTGAATTTTTCAAAAGAGTGAAAGGTTGGTAGTAATTGTCTGATAACTAATGTTTTGATAGTGTAAAAACAGGTGCTTAAACAATACTAAAACATGGTTATCAATATATAATAATACTCTCTAAGCATATTGTTATATGGGAGTAGTCGTGTTCGATCCATTCTTTCTTGTACGTACTTGTAAACAAATCTAGAATAAACTACTATTAACTAATGAAAGTAATCTTAGACTATGAAAACAGTAAATTAAGATGCTAAAACAGTAGATTTAAAGATTGGATGAAAGATATAGAGAAGGGTAATCCACCACACGATTTGATTCGCTATTAGTTTAGTCATCGAATCGCTTGTTGATCCCTAGTGAATACAAAGTCATCGCTGATCATGGTTTCACTAGCATGAGAGTTTAGCTCCACCACAAATCTCTTTGATGGTGGCTCTAAACTCTAGTTCAACTCTTATAACTTTTATCTCTAAACAATCATAAGAATTGAACTTGAAACGCTATTTAAAACAATAACTATTATAATTACTAATCATCCTCACGTGGCTTCATAAACCCCCTCTAATGGAGGTTTAGCCTTGTGTCATCGGATTCATACTAACTGAATTGCACAAATTCTTATCGTTTAGAACCTGCAAATCAATAAATATAATTTTCAAAACTACAACAATTAAAAAGAATAGTGGCAAGTTAGAGTCGAACCTCACCTTGAAATGGAGAAATTAGAGCGAAGAGAATTAATGAACCAATAACTAACTAAGTACGTGAGATTTAAAATAATTTTTTGGATTTTTGATTTTATCAAACTAATTTAATCTAAGAATGAAAATTTGCTTCTATTTTATCAACTAATTAAACTAAATTTTTGCCGGTTTTCACGAATTCAATTAATGAGAAATCCTAATGGTGAATGAGTTCACCCCTATTTTTAAAGAATAGATTATTTCTATATTTCCAAATATTTATTTCCCTTTATTTTATAAATTTCATCAAATAAACTCCAACGCTAGTTGTAAATTTAATGGATGATTTTTCAGTGTAAGCATTTTGTGGACGCTAGCCACATTTAAAAGAATATCTCAATAAATGAATCCTCCATTTCTTCAAGCATTTACGTTTATTTATCTAAGTGTGGAAAATCACCACATATAATGGAGGAGCATAAACCATCCACGATAAATAATTAAACATCAAAACCAAACTTTAAAATAAACTTAGATAAGAACAAACAATGGAAAATACCCCGAATGGTGATAGAATCCATGACTATTTTTCTCTAAGTTATTTTGGAAGAATATCATTGGACATAATTAAAACAATAAGATATGGGGAATTAAAACTTTGAAATATAAAACTAAATCTATATCTTCATGATAGGGGATTCATCTTTCACCATTAGGGTGAAGATTTTACCCTATCATGCTAACAGAGTAATCAAAAGAGTAAGAGAATACCACCATTTTATTCAACCTTGAAATTGATAGGGTTATATACTAAAAGCATTACTTTTGTATTAACTCTAATTCTTTATATTTTGAATGAGAATCATATGGGCAAATGTTATGCATATTATATATGCTATTAGTTATATGCATGTGTTTAATACTTTATGTTGTAGATGATATGGTGTGAACACACAGAAGATCATATCATCAGTACCTTATAAAGTATAAATAATTGTTCACAACCTAGATGAATTTGGACAAACAATTATTACGGTTGTAGTATAATCTGGTATTAGTTTATCTTGACTATAGGATTACACTAGTACACTTTGTGTGTATTGAACAGGACCAAGTGAGGTTGTTTCTCCTTATAATGACTATATAAGAGAACAAACGCCTCTGTTATTATGGATGCTTGTCCTCCTAATCCGGATATAATAACAGGCACTTACATGCATTGTACATTGCTTTAAATCATCAATAAGTGAGATTCATTTGTGAATCAACAAACTCGATGGATTGGGTAATGACATTGTATGTAAGGTGTGATGTTGATTATAGAAGTAATATGTGTCCCGCAAGAAGTCGGGTTGATGATGTCCCCTTGAGGAGCTCAAAAAGATTGTCATGCAAACCCTGCAGGTGGATTTATTCCGACATGACAATGAGGTTGAGTGGTACTACTCAAAGACATAAGAAGTTGATTAATGTAGTTGTCAGTAACTTGACTTAATCAACGGACATTCGATATCTTAAACACAGGGAGATCAACGAGCATATAATATGGAGCCCATAAACGCTGACACATAATTTAGGATTAGGGCGGTAGTGCAACAATGGCCTTTAGTGGAATAAGCCATTTGTTGACAGACTTAGGCCGTGTTTTCGGGGTGAACATGGGAAGCCCAAGCCCGTCAGGAGGCCCAACCCTAATTTCTCATCATGGTCCCTGTTGTAGCCTATAAATAGAATACTCTTTCTCTCTGGCCGAAATCAACTATTCACTGGATTAGAAAAAGAGGCAAGAAAAGTAGATCTGAATTGGTTTTTGATCTTCAGAAAAAGAAGGGGATTGGTAGATCGTTGCTCACACAACGTCCAATCTGTTCTAAAGGAATACAACAGAAGATCAAGGGGTTGATTTTGGATTTGATAAAGCTTGGATTCTTAGAGTTATCTAAATCGGATTCAAAGGTATGTTTTCTATTCAAAATCGTGAGAACCCCATTGATTCCGCTGCGCGTGGTTCTCGCGGTTTGTAGAAATATTGATTATGAAAATAACGGTTCCTACAAAAATAACTTTATTGCTCGTCAGACAAATAGTACGTACACACTCTAATCTCTCTTCCTCACTAATTAAATGAACTAAAACTATACAACAAAATTTCTACTAGAATTATGAGTGTAGAATGGGTGTCCCCTCAATGCCAATTCTCTTCTCTATTTATAGCTTCCACCAACAAGATCTATGTGCATATAATATCTTCACACAAAATAGAAATAATCTTTGGGATATAGGAAGACAATATAAAATAAAAGAATTTAGGAAATGGAATACGGAAGAGATATTACCAAGGCATGAGGAAGGAAGGAAATATAAAGTGGAAATCAAATAAAGGATAAAATGGAATGATATGGTTTTGAATTAGGAATGGATTGATTGACAAGAATATGGTGAGGATATGGGAGAATATATGGTGACTAGGATATAAGGTATTATGGAATGATTTGATATAATGAAATCTAGGGAATAAGTAATTAATAGAAATTGGGCTATTTAATGTGGTGAAAATGGTAAGAATATATGGTGGTAGTTGCAATTATCCTTTATTGATTTCTTTCCATAATTATCAATTCTCTAACATTTCCTTCCATTCTTGATAGCACAATTTATTCCATGAGCTCTCACTTATTGATTCCATAAATTATCCTCTTTGGCTTATGGGCTCGGGCTTTGACCAACATATTTATTTCCTACAAAAAATATTAAACCAAATTAATAAAATATATTTTGCATTAGACTTTTCCAAAGACATGCACATATATGCAAATAATCCTTTATGACCAAAAAATGTGCATAATGTCATGGAATAAAGCAAATGTATGGTTTTACGTTAAAAATTCGCAATTAAGCATAAATGATATTATAAAGTGCCTATAAAACTATATATAAAATATACAATTTTGGGCACTTATCGAACACCCCCAAACCTACATTTTGCTAGTCCTCAAGGAAAACAAAAAACAAAAGAAAATCTTAACTCACTTTCACAGGAATCGCGATTGCACTTAGCTTGTGCAACAAGCCGTTAAACCTCAAGGTTACCCCTAGAGGACGAGTTTTGTCTCATGAGGGTTTGCAGAGAATATACCCACCAAATTTAGGTGTTCTAAATTGGACTACAAATACTTAATTATCCAGGTTATCACCCTAAGTTATCTCAGCAAAGTCTTTTCATCTCTCTTGGCAACAAACTTCAATTCTCGTGACACCAAAGTTAATAAAAATGCAATAAATACAAGCATTAAACAGTGTAAGCACTCTGCTAAGAAAAGATGCAATGCTATGTACAAGTAACTTCACTTCTGGTATCTTTAGAAAGAATCGTTAACTTGGGTTCTCACCGATTGTGTCATAGACATGTATCACTCATATTATTACACTCCAAGTCAAGGTCTCTCTAGTGTGCGAGGGCACACTCAATCCTTACACTCTCAATGACTAACCAAAGAAGCCGAGGTCGATCATCACATCATCTTCTTACTTTCACACCACACTTAGCCTAGGAAGCTAGAGGTCTTAAATGGGTTGTAATGGGGATTAGGTAGGAATCACAAGAAAAGGAATGGATATTTCAAAGAGCTATTACTTGAGAGAATAGGGTCTTCACAACTACTTAGAGAAACTTCGAACTTTAGTGCTTCTTCAATTCAAATTGTAGCTTTCAAGGAGGCCCAAGATTTTTTTATTTTTTTTTCAGGTGGGCATATCTTCTTGCCATTTTGATTGACTTGTGGCAAGGTCTTGAAACTCTGACTTTTCTGTTAAGGAAGCAACTGACTTTGAGTACACTTTCTTTATTTTTTTCATAGTCATCCTAACTCTCAAGTAACAACTTAGGTAGGCTATATTATGGGTTAAAAGATATGGGTTAAGGAGTTTGGTTCACAAGAAAGAGGCTTAAAGAGCAAGGCTTCAAAAGAGCTTCTAAGGAAATGATATATATAGGTGGGATATACCAGGCTCAAACGGTCAAAGAATGCCAAAATTCTACCTAGGTGTCCATGTGGTGATCTAGCAAGAAGAAGTGTGCATCTCTCTACTCGAAAAAAGCTTCATCCATGGTGTCATCACTCAAGAAAATTCACACACAATGCAGGCTTTTGGCTCAAACTCACCGGTTTTGTCTAGTTAATTCATTTGACACTTGGATTCCAGAAGTTCATTGCTTATAAAATGCAATGCAAGATTCATACAAAGATACTCAAGAACTAATGCAAGGTGTATTACACTCTAATTAACTCAGATTTCTAAGACTCAAGTTAAAGTATGTAGCCAAATTGAGACTTCTAGACCTATTTTATCATTGAAAGGGTATCAAACCTTTATTATCATAAGAATCCGATAGTTGAAATCTAGAACACCATTTTTTATTTTTTTTATTTTATGTTTTATTTTATTTTTTAACAAAAATCATAAACATCAAAGAGAAAATTTTAAATTTCAACACTCCCAAACCTAAATGAAACATTGTCCCCAATGTTGAAAACTAAGCCACCAAAATGACAATAATGATGTTAAGGACAAAATGAACGTAAGCTTAGAAAGAGAGAAATTAAAACATTTTACCTTGTTTGATGCTTATTTACTAATCACATTTCCTACCAATAAAATAAGAATGAAAGCACAAGAAAATGCAACTATACTACAACGAATATATATACAAGTGCACCCCCAAACCTAGAGTTTGGAATAGGTACAATACTTTGGGTTGCCTCCCAAAAAGCGCTAAGGTTTACGTTGTCAGCCCGACGCACCGGTGATCGAAGAGATGATCAATCCTGATAGACAGAATCTTCTAGAAGTACTTCCTCTACTTCTGGGGAACGTAACTCCAAAAATGGCTTCAAACGTTGACCATTGACTTTAAAAGTACTACCATCTTTTGGGTTCTCAACTGTGATTGCTCCATAAGGAGTGACATGTGTGACTATGAAAGGACCAGACTAACGAGTTTTCAATTTCCTAGGGAACAAATGAAGACGGGAATTATACAGTAAAACTTTTTGACCAACGAAAAATTCCTTCCTCATGATTTGGTTATCGTGCACCCTCTTCATATTGGCTTTGTACTTTTTAGAGAGGTCATATGCTTCATTCCTAAGCTCCTCAAGCTCATTCAATTGCAACTTCCTATGGTCACCAGTCTTGACAAGGTCAAAATTAAGGCATTTTAGTTAGGTTTGAGCAACCTAGGTTTTGAGCAAGACTTATTTTTTGACAAGGTCATCCATCTCCAGTCTTCTGAGTTAAGGACATGATTTTTAGTCTTCTGGGTTTGAGTCCTTGACTTTTGACCTTTGACTTTGACTTTGATTTTTTCAACACTTTTTAATAGAATCTTGAGTATTCATAAGAAGTGTTAATAAAGCTCCTTTTGGCGGTAAAATGCATCATTTATGATAAGTGGTATGAAATGGCCTGTAACCTGCAAAATGATGTAAAAGCTATGAGTTGTCTATTTATTATGTGTAAGAAAGACTAGTTTTTATAAAATTCCATATTTATACACAAATAATTTACACAACTCTCTCACCATTTGCTCACAATTCTCACAAAAATTCTATCTACTCCAACTACAACAATCACTACTCTAACTACACCAATGGATCTAAATGAACAAGCAACCACATCAAAAGGAAAGAAATCTACTTTAACGTCTATGATTTCTCAATTAAAGAAGATGAGGCTCTTTGCAAGGCATGGATATATGTTAATGAAGATCCAATTATTGGTGCGGGGTAATGGGTCACACACTATTGGGAGAGAATATTAGATAATTTTTTAGAGAGAGTCGACGAAGACAGCAAGAGAACCAAGGATTCAGTGTCCACTCGATTTGGACACATCCAATGAGCTTGCAACCAGTGGGCAGGAATTATCGCCACTGAGAAAGGACTACTAGAAGTGGCACAACGATCCAAGATCGGTTGGCCAATGCGAAATCAACATATTCATTGGCTAATAGCTCACATTTTCAATTTGATCACAAATAACGACTGCTGCCACCGATAGGGTGAAGTTGATGGAGCTCAAGAAGTGGGAAAAAAAAAACAACAAGATATTAGCACAAGATATTTCGACTCTTGAACCGGAAGTTGCTAAATATTTCAAGATGATGAAAATGGATATAATTCGCCAAAGGAGAGAGAGTGGAACGTTTGGAACTCCAAGTGGTGGTGGTGTTTCAATTACTTAGATTAATTTCAATGTTATTAGTTATTTCATTTTCATTGCTATTGTTAGTTCATTTCCAATATTGTAATTTCAATTTAAAGTTTTAATATAATTTTACTCGGCTGGGATTCCATCCTACGGTGGGCTGAGTAGTGGTTAAGATGCTCTCGAACACAGTGTGAGCCAAATTAGAAAATTAATTAACAAAATATTAATTGAAGTTGGAAAACCTTTCGAAGAAAAGAAACCCAAAGGTTTTCCAAAACCTCCTTCAATCGTTCTCTATTCCTTCACCTTGGGTGTTCTCAATTCTCAACTCTTCATTTTACCTTCTCCATCTCTCTTCGCTGTCATCAATGGAAATCAAATATACATATTATTAGGCAGGTATAAATCTCCTTTCCCATTTTTTTTAAAAAATGTTATATTAGTAAAATAGCAAACATAAATTTTCAAATTGAGTTTGTAATCATTATTCCTGTTTGATTTTCATATGGGCATTTCAACATCAAGTTAAAGTGTTAAAGTGGGACACTCATAGCAACATAAATTCAATGGTAATCATGTAATTTTTTATCTGATTTTGTTGCTGCAGAATAGCCCTATCATCCATTTTCAATTCCTATGTCAATGCCTTATTTTTTATAATCTTTGCCTTCGCTAGAAAATATGCTAAGTTTTTGTCCCCTTTTTAAACATTTGTCTCCACATCTTTCCTAGTAATTTCCTTTCCTTGTAAAATTTTTAGGTTTCTACTTCATATATTGATTAGGGTTTCTGCAAGTCAATTGGGAGGTGCGGTTTCTACAAGGGTCTTCATTGCCACAAACATTGTTGTTTACAAAGATTACTGTAAGTAGTGACCACAATTAATTGGTCTAGAGTTTTGATTGAACAATTAATTTATTGTACTCATACTTTATTAATGCTAACTTTTCTTTTCTTGTATTTTCGTTCTAAACAAAGTTTTAGTTTCTCATACAATTGTGATTCTGTCTGTATCAATACCCAATTTGTGTTATTGTTGTGGTACTCTTCACTCTACTATCCATATCTTCATTTTGTGATTCATAGTATATGAGTGGTTGATTTAGGATTGTGATTGTCCAACTAATAGAGGGATGGATTTGGAATCACATCAAACTTTCATAAAGGCATTATGTTTTGGAGTACCATTTTAGAACTTGCAACATAACTAAAGGGCCATTTGATTATTTACTTCAATTTTTAGGATTCTCTTTAAAATTCTATATTTCCTCATGCAAATTCTACATTTGGTGCTCAACGAAATCCTTCTATTTTCTAATTTTATTTCAGTGGGTCGATTATTTGACTAGATTGACCGTCATCTTTTCATTCTGCCAGGGAGCCTAGCTCCCCTAAAATGGTAATTATTTGTCTTTTGACACTTGAAGCATTTCCAATTGTGTCTTTTTTTGTATTCGATTCATGGTTAATTTTAAGCCATTCTACCAATGTGTACACTAATAATTAAGTGTTCTTCTTTCTATATAGAAGCTTAAGTAGATGGAATCACTTTTTTGAAGTTGCTATTATATTATGTTTAACGGGTAGATCATTATTAGTGAATTGCACCTTCATGTTAAGTTATTAAAGTAATATATACTCTAGAGTATGTAATTGTTAAGACTAAAGAGTATCATTCTAATTCAGTTTGGTACTTGACTGTCCAAGCATAAGGAACTAATCCATTGTGTCATAGTTTGTAGTTTATGTGGATTATTGTTCAAATCATGTTATATCTTCTAGAAAATTCAAATGATTAGTTTCTTTTCACAGAAATTGACTTTGTGCAAACACATAGCACTTATCGGCAGTTTTGCCTAGTGCTTCATCCAATGACGACATCTTTGTAGCCTCTTCTATACATTCAATTAAAATAAGGGTCTTTTGCATTTTTGGTCCTACTATTAATAGCGAATTTAGGGTTTGGTCCACAATTAATCATTTATTGCACTTTGGTTCAAAATTTCCGTTAAAGTGTGTTAACCGAACGGCCCACGTCTATTCCGTCCATATATTTTCTAAAATGCCCATAATACCCTATATATGTCGTACACGTGACTTATTTGAGGACCAAACTGCAAATATTGCTATTAAAAGTGGGACCAATTACTGAAAACTACACATGACATCATCTCATTCATTCAATCTAACGATTTTAGACAATTAACATTTTTTTTCTTGAATACCGCTCCACCACCACCTCCCCCCTCCATAACAATTTGAATCGCCACCACCACCACTATCCAACAGCAATGGCCATCATTAACACAATCAACTACCAATCAACTACTAATTTTTTTTTTGATTTCAAGTTAAGATATGAGTTGTTAAAAATTTTGTCTCATTTATTAGGGAGTTTAAGTTGAAATTTCAAATACCCAATCTTATTTTTTTTTTAAATTCAAAATTAATTTTTGTAGTCTTATAGTGTTTTAAGTTCAATAGGACAAATGATTTTTATCTTTGTATAAAGTTGAGAAAGCTAGATGATGATGATTGTGGAATGGTGATGAATGAGGTGATAATTGAGTAGTGGAGGAGAAGTTGGTGGTGGTTATGGTGGTAAAGTTTGGGACTCGGTTAGTTGAGATACACATGGTGTAAGACGAGCCGTTGATTAAAATCAAATGATTAAATGATGGCTAATGATTTTAAGGGTAAATATGGTATTATAAAATTTTAGATGGATTGACAAGACCAAAATGCAATAAATGACTAATTGTGGACCAAACCCTAATATCACTATTATCACTAGGACCAAACTGCAAAATACCAGTTAAGTGATGACCGTTGATTAGTTTCACGTGCAGTACACGTGTTAGGGTAATTTGGGTATCAAGAAAGTATAGACGGACCTCTGTCAATTTGGGACCAAACTACAATAAACGATTAATTGTGGACCAAACCCTAAATTCGCTATTAATAGTAGGACCAAAATGCAAAAAACCCTTAAAATAATAAGGGGTGAGCATGTTGGCCACCCTATATAACATCTTTTGTTTTTGTTTCAAGTTTTAATATATTCTCACTTACCTTACCGAGCAAAAAAATAAAATAAAATAAAATAATAGTTTCTTTTTTGAAGGAATGATTTTTTTTTTTTTTATATAGTAATTCAGGTTGCTTTCGTTCAATATTTACCTAATTCATCTGCTTTGTTGATTCTTTTGCATGCCACTCTTTTAGATCAGTGCTCCTTTCAGTTCAGTAATTTAGGTATTGCATTTTCTTTTGTTTTTTATGTAGTTTTTACGTTTTTTTCTTTGTTTTCTTTTCTAGCATCATTTTTTCTTATGGAATAGGAATATTGTTTGCTAAGTAACAGATGGCAGAGCTGTTCTACTCAATTATTATTAAATACTAAAACACTTAAAAGTTGTAAGTACCACCTCAATAGGATTTGTTGCATTTTAATTTCAACTTTCTGGCCTGAAAATGTATGTCAATATGTGCTTAATTGTGTTTCTTTCTTGCTTCTAAGTATGACGGGATTGCTTCATTGGTTGTGCTTCTATTGCATTTTGAGTATAACCATGGGCTATGGAATATTTTCTTGGACAGTCTAAATAAATGCACATTGTTGGTTCAGATTGTCCACATCAAATAATTTTTGGGTAAATAACCCCTTCATGTTCTTAGCAATCTTGATTTTGTGTGATTTTTTTCATTTTTTAATTTGTTCTTTTCAACTTCAGATTGTCAACCTCACATAGTTTTTGCTCAAGAACCTCATTGTGTTCTTAGTAGTGTCCTAACTCTAAGATTCATAATGCTAACCGTTGCATGTGTTGCATATATATTGATTATTTTCATTTGTTCTTTCAACTTTTACCTTTACTAATGATTTGTTCTATTAATCTATGTTAGAGATTTGAGGTGATAAAGAAGAATGCTCGAGTTGTAAAACCATATGACGTTATTCAAATCAAATACGAGTTTGAAGTTCCTCTATGGTAGTGTTTGCACCAGGAACTTAAGATCAAACTAGCTTGAAGCTTCTCCATGCTATGCTCTAGGACTACATCCCTTGCATGTCACGCTATCCGTACTGATCTAGCTCATTCCCAAAAAGAAAAAAAAGGTGTTTGTTGTCTACATACCATTTATCTTCTTTCTTTTTTATGTAATATTAATCTACTGGAAGTGAAACGGTCTACATAGTTTTCTTTATATGTTATCATGCACAAACTAATAGACTAAATGTGTTTTAATTTGTTGGATGTCTTGCTTCTTTTTTGGAACTATTGTTCCTTTGAGTTGGATTTTGTCTACGTAGGTTTATAACATGATCCAAAATGTTAGAATGACAAGGGTTTATGCCATAATATTTTTGGGGCATGCATGTTTTGTGTTCATGGGTGCTTAAAAACAGTGTCGTTTATGTGCCAAGACATAGTTTATTTGGTGCAAATTTTCGTTCCTAAAGTAACTCAAATCAAGAAAACCCAAGAACTTCTGTGCCGAAGGCATAAGCATTACCTAGTGTATATATATATATATATATATCGGTTTGTCTAGAGTGCCACTCTTATAGTGACACTCTTATCTCACTCTTCATTTGAGCCGTCGGATCTCGCCCTCAAGATCTGAAGATCTCATTTACTGATATAACCGATATTTCAAAATTTCAGTGTATTTCAAAATAAAATAAAAAAAAACGAAAATAACAAAATAAACCGAAATTGGGTTCTCTCTCTCTACGGCTCTAGGCTTCTTCTTCTCATCATTTGGCAATTCGGTTTCTTCATTTGGCTTCTTCTTCTCTGACAGGTATCATTTGGCAATTCAACTATAGTGCACTTTTGGTTATGGTGCTTGCCTATTAGAACGTTTTAATTGACACTTGGATTGTCATTATACCATAAAAACTTGAATTTTGATTTAATTTAGGTTGCTATGATTATAGTTATGATTGATACCCTCGTTTAAAGATGCCGACAATTTCGGTGAACTCTTTCAGAGTTCGGTGAACTCTGTCGTATTCTTCATTCCGTATTCTGTCATAGTTTTGAACTCTATCAGAGTTCGGTAAACTCTATCAGAGTTTTGAACTCTTTCAGAGTTCGGTGAACTCTGTCAAATTCTTCATGCCGTATTCTGTCAGAGTTTTGAACTCTGTCAGAGTTCGTTGAAGTAGCATATTCGTAAACTCGCCGAGTTTTGAACTCTATCTATCGTGATTCTCGCCGGAGTTCGGTGAACTCGTCGTATTCTTCATGCCGTATTCTCGCCGGAGTTTTGAACTCGTCGAGTTCGTGAACTCTGTCGAGTTTTGAACTCTTTCGAGTTCGGTGAACTCGTCGTATTCTTCATGCCGTGATTCGTCGAGTTTTGAACTCGTTAGAGTTCGGTGAACTCTATCGAGTTTTGAATTCGGTGAGTTCGTGAAGTAGCATTTTGAACTCTGTCGTATTCTTCATGCCGATTACGTCGAGTTTTAAACTCGTCGGAGTTCGGTGAACTCGTCGTATTCTTCATGTGATTCGTCGAGTTTTGAACTCGTCGAGTTCGATGAACTCTATCGAGTTTTGAACTCTTCGAGTTTTTTCGAGTTTTGAACTTTGTTAGAGTTCGGTGAACTCTATCAGAGTTTTGAACTCTGTCAGAGTTCGGTGAACTAGCATATTCGGTGAACTTTGTCAGAGTTTTGAACTCTGTCAGAGTTCAGTGAACTGACCGAGTTTAGTGAACTAGCATATTCGTGAACTCGTCGAGTTTTGAACTCGACGAGTTCGATGAAGTAGCATATTTGGTTAACTCGTCGAAGTTTTGAACTCTGTCGAGTTCGGTGAACTCATCAAAGTTTTGATGTTTAAGTTATTTACACTGTTTATGTACATTGCGATTTTTTACTGTTTAAGTTATTTATATTTTTAAATTTTTCAATTTATAGAAATGGAGACAGAGACATCAATCAATATCGAAGAAGACGTAGTTGGGTCTTCGTCTACTAAAGCCCCCGCTCAAGGCATGCAAACATTAGGCGCCTCCTTATATAGGAATGACTTTTACAAGTGTTGACGAGGCAAAGACTTATTACAAAGAGTATGGTCAACAAGAGGGATTTGAGACTCGTGTTCGGACGACTTCCAAGCAACAAAATCAGGTGGATTTGGTTAGTGGTTGTTTACTGGTTTGCTCACATGAAGGGGTTAACAAGAGAGATGAAGTCCGATCAAGAAATACATCAACCATCCGGTGTGGTTGCCAAGCTAGAATTCGTATTAAGAAAAGAATGCATGAAGAGATATATGAGGTCAGCGTTGCTCATAATGACCATAGTCACGGTCTGGTGACCCCATCGAAGAGAATTTGCATGAAAACTAACAAACATATGCCTGAAGCAGCGAAGTGCTTGACCGAGATATTTAGTGATAATAGTTTATCCGTTGGGGAAAGTGGCATCCGTTTTCCATGGAGAGGAAGTTGGGTTTACACGTAAAGATTGTTGGAACCATTATTATGGTTTGACCCAGAAAGATGCCTAAAGAAGGTGATGTAACTGCCGTCCGCAATATTTTATCTTGTAAGAGTCCGAGGATCCCCGGTTCTATTACTACGCTATTGATTTAGATGAAAATGGGATTGCGGTGAACTTTTTCTGGGTTCATGGGAGGTCTCGATGCCAGTATGAATATTTCGGGGATGTTGTGTCTTTTGATACCACATATCGTACCAATACATATTCCATGCCTTTTGCCCCTTTTACTGGAGTCAACCATCATTATCAGTCGATTCAGTTTGGTTGCGCATTGTTGCTTGATAAGACAGAAGATACATTCATATGGCTATTTAAGGCCTGGCTTGCAGCCATGGGTGGTCGTGCGCCAACTGCAATCATCACTGACCAGGATAGAGCGATGACAGCAGCCATTGCCAAAGTGTTTCCTAATACTCGTCATCGTTACTGTCTTTGGCATATTATGCAGAAATTCCAAGAGAAGATGTCATTTACCAAATTTGAGACATTGGTAACTGAGTTGAAGAACACTATTTCTTTTTCGTATAGGATTGTTGATTTTGAGAGAAGATGGTGTACAATCATTGAGAAGTATGAGTTGTCTGAAAATCCTTGGTTGACAGAGATATATTCAATGCGGGAGAAATGGGTTCCTTGTTATCTCAGTGGCACCTTTTTGCTGGTATGCACAATAACCGGGTCGAAGTGAATCGATGAATGCTCATTATGACCGGTTTGTCAATTCGGACGACTACGCTTTATGCAGTTTGTACATGGTAATGAGAAGTCTTTGGCTTTGCTTGCTAGGAAAGAAAGATATTCGATTACCGCGACCGAAAGCATAGTTCACTTGATTGTGCCTAACGATGCTTTCATCCTTATGCATGCCGCTGAAAGGTCTATAATGATCTCAATATTCAATAAATTTAAAGAGCAACTAGAAAAGGCAAAGATGGAGTACAAAATTGATGGGGAACAAATTGATGTATGGAACCGAAGCTACATGGTGAAATGGAGAGACCATTTGAAGAATTCTGTTTGGAGAGTGAGTTTCGATAGAGGAACCTTAGAGGGAGATCTGCGAATGCAAGTACTTTCAGTTTATGGGTTTGCTTTGTGGTCATATCTTAAAGGTTTTATGCGCCACGAGATTGAAGAGATTCCAAACCATTTTAGATTGACGCGGTGGATGCAAAAGTCTAACACTTATAGAGCGGAGTTTGATAATCTTTGGATTTGTGGTGGGGGAATGTCTCAAATGAACCTTTGAGAGTGGCTCATTCTATCAAGGTTGCTTCTCAAGTGGCTTACGATCGTCGATACTTTTGAGGGTTATTCATATTTTATTGAAAAGATTGGTGAAATGGCTATTGAAATTTCAAAGTTTAATGAGACTTCCTACAAAGGAGACGTAGAAGTTCAAGAGAGCCTCGATTCGCGAGAGCCTTCGATATCTTCGGTTAATACATCACACGTTTTTTTTTATTTGAATGTTTAATTTGATATAAATTTAGTGTTTAATTAGGTGTTTAATTTGATATAAATATTTATTTTAATTAGGTCTTTATTTCAGCTATTGATTTTGAATCCCAACATTTCTCAAACAAAAGGGAGGGGAAGAAGAAAGCGGATAGATGGAAATCCCCAAAGAGATAGCCCTAAACAATTCGGGAAGAAAGTGTCACAGATGTGGACAAATTGCTAACCATGACTCGAGAAATTGTCAGGAAAAAAAATAATACGTAATCCGTCGATTGTAAGTATAGCTTTATTCAAAACTCTTTGATTCTAAATGTTCACTAGTTCTAATGATATTTTATCTCTGGCGTCATGGACTTCATTGATGTCCGGACTTGTTAAGAGTGGTTTAGATATGGCAGCCTTGTTAGAGTTTTATCAAGTGTTGTTAAGTTGAACTATGTCGAGGGTTGTGTTCCATTGCATCATTATGTCCATTGGATAGTATCTAATGTTGTCTGCTAGCTAGGCTCTAGATAGGAAACATCATAATGATAGACCGGTGCTTTTTGATAACTTCTTTCTCCTTTTTATTTTCAAAGTTCAATATTGCTGGTTTAGGTTACATTTGGGGAGTTTAATTAGACTGAGTTCTAATCTCATTGATGTTGTAGAAAAGAGAAGTATGGCTCAAGGAGAAATGGAGAATCTGGAGGCAAAGCTTTGCTTTAGGTAAAAATATCGCCTACTCATCCATTCGTTTCCAGCCCCTCGACTTTGCATCGGTCGATCTTGATCTTTTCATCATTCTCTGCGGTTATGTTTCTGACTGCTACAGTTCCACAAGATGCCACAAGTATCCGCCACCTTGACTATGCACCATTCAAGAAAGTCGTCAAAATTGAGTTATTAGCTACAATGGGAGAAATTGTCGTGAAAAAAGAGAGAGAAGAAGCGAAGTGTTGAAAGAAGGTGGAGAAGTTGAAGAGAGCTGAAACTTGGAGTGAAAGGCTTGAACAAGCCAAAGCTAGGTGCAGGCAGGGCTATACTTGTTGCTAATTCATTCGATATGCTTAAATGTTGTAATCTGTAACAATAATATTTGGGATTGCATAAAGCATTTTGATGTGCTTATTATAAATGTTACTGTTGTTACACAAGCGTGCCCACTTGCAATTTTGTTCCGTAAGTTGATATGATGTATTGATGCAGATACTATACCACCAGTATAATGCCAACGTTTGTCAACAACAAATTTACCTCAACTCATATGATCATCAATCAACATCAACACAAACAAACCAAACTGATAAATTGCCAAAACATCAACATCAACGATATGGACTTAGTACGGCCATATCGTTTGGATTTGAATTTGGATAAAAAAAATGGCGTGTCTGTTTGGACTAAGTCCAAACGGTGTGGCCATGCCATTTGGGACAAAGTCCAAACAGACACGCCATTTTTTTTGCAAGTTCAAAGTCCAAACGGCATGGCCACACCGTTTAGCCTTAGTCTCAAGCGGTGTGGCCATGCCGTTGGACTTTGAACTTGCAAAAAATGGCGGTCTGTTTGGACTTTGTCCCAAACGGCATGGCCACACCGTTTGGACTTAGTCCCAAACGGGTTTGGCCATACCGTTTGGTACTAAGGCCAAACGGTATGGCCATACCGTTTGGTACTAAGTCCAACGGTGTGGCCATGCCGTTTTGGGACAAAGTCCAAACAGACACCATTTTTTTTGCAAGTTCAAAGTCCAAACGGCATGGCCACACCGTTTGGCCTTAGTCCCAAACGGTATGGCCATGCCGTTTGGGACTAAGTCCAAACGGTGTGGCCATGCCGTTTGGGACAAAGTCCAAACAGACACGCCATTTTTTTGCAAGTTCAAAGTCCAAACGGCATGGCCACACCGTTTGGCCTTAATTCAAGCGGCATGGCCACACCGTTTGAGACTAAGGCCAAGCGGTGTGGCCAGTTGATTGACTTTGAACTTTTAAAAGATATGGCGTGTCTGTTTGGACTTAGTCCTAACGGTGTGGCCACACCGTTTGGACTTAGTCCCAAACGGCATGGCCACACCATTTGGTATAGTGGCCAAAGCGGTGTGGCCATGCCGTTTGGGACTTCCAAACGGTGTGGCCACACCGTTTGGGACTAAGTCCAAACAGAACGCCATATTTTTGCAAGTTCAAAGTCCAAACGGCATGGCCACACCGTTTGGCCTTAGTCTCAAAAACGGCCATGGCCGGAATTAATGCAAACGGTTTGCCGTTTGGGATTAAGTCCAAACGGTGGCCATGCCGTTTGGGACAAAGTCCAAACAGACACGCCATTTTTTTTGCAAGTTCAAATCCAAACGATATGGCCACACCGTTTGGACTTAGTCCCAAACGGTGTGACCACACCGTTCAAGAGGCAAAAAAACAGATCTTTTGTGTTTTGGCAAAAACATTGCGTACTGCATTAGATTTTTGTGTTTTGGTAAATAACATTGGGATTTTTGTGTTCTGCATTAGAGATACTAATAGAGATAACATTGGGAATAGAGATAACATTGGGACAATGTTCTGCATTAGATTATTAATAGAGATACTTCGATGTGACAAATTAAAATGCGCAAATTGTCGGAGAGCACAAGAAGAGCCATTGAATGGATATAAACTGAGATCTAAGCAAAGCACATACGCGCAGCCCTGGTAAGTAGTATAACTGTTTACTCGGCGGCCAGACGCCCTATTAAAATCAATGCACGCTAATAGCAGAAACATAACCAAAGGCAATGTGACATGAAATACATGAAACCCTAGGATCTTAGGTGAACATGAAAAGAATGACAAGTCCAAAGCAAGATCACTATCATTTCATATTTCAACAATGTGACACCATGTGAAATACATTGTGCCAATTATGAACATAAAGCTAAGTTGCTACATATCAACAACTTGCACTTACAAAAGAGTCCTAACATAACATTTTTTGACTACAAAGAGATTTCCAATCTAACTTTTCGACTTTATCTCCTTCCCCGCAAAACAAAAAATTGAATAAACAGTCGGTCAGGGCAAAGTTAAATCAAAATGCTTTATTAAGGTCCGAGAAAAACTAACCTCTCCACTTGCTTCCTCATGTTCACCATCTTCTTCGCCACCACCATTTGCCTAATTACCCCCCAATAAAACACATGAATCAAGTATAAATACTACCACATATGTCAAATCCAACACCAAATCTAGAAACCTCATTGATTGGAAAACTCTTGAACTTAAGTCATGATCAACTCTCAAAAGAACAAAGAAAGACAAATGCCAATAAACACTCCCCCGCGATCATCTCAACTAACACAAACTGAAAAGTAAAGCAAAACCCCGCATCATCTCAAATGCCAATAAACACTCCCCCCGCGATCATCTCAACTAACACAAACTGAAAAGTAAAGCAAAACCAAAGATCATCTCAAATGCCAATAAACACTCCCCCGCATCATCTCAACTAACACAAACAAACCATTTCCATTTCCAACACTCGTCCCAACACAAGATAAAAGGAGGTAAACTAACCAAACTAACCACTAAACCCTAAACTAACCAAACTCAACATACCTAAATCCTATGCTCCTTCACGATATCGTCCGGCCAATGAACTTGCACGGTCAAATTGTATGCCTCCATGAACTCGTTCGTGCATCCTCCGGAATCGCTAGATCCCACCCAATTGCAGGCCTTGATTGAGCAAGCGAGAAATTTCATCGACGACGGGGTGCTGTCAAAATTAAAACACAAAACTACATTAGTATATACATTTACATTTATAAAATACCAAAACAAAACAAAACAAAAATTAACGTTGTAAGATATTAACTCACCGATTATGATATGGAAGACTCGTAGGGAGTAGTGACTAAGATGATCGGGGTTTATCATTCGAATATGACTATTGTTTTCGTACCAACTCATGTATCTACTAACACACTCCCATGGATAAGGCGGAATGGGTCCTCGTTGTTCAAGTGAATCAAGTGATTTTGCCAATTACTCCAAAGAGGAAGACGCAATATTAAATTTCACATCATACCCAAGATCCGAAGTAGTTAAGCGTCGAGGTCTTTGGTTTTGGGGATCCGAGGGTACAAACTGCATATGACCTTAACCGACGCGACAACCCTGACAACATTGTACCGCTTTCGACATTATCAAGAAAGCATATAAATCCTCGAAAAATGCCTATTTCATCCACCGGTCGTGTAGCTCGGACTTCAACATAGGGATACCATTCAACCCTGTCAAATAGCATATGATCGAGGAAATTAATCATTAATCACATACTAATAATATTAATTAATAAATAAAACTATTTACATACAAAAATGCTTACATCGGTACAAGTCATATTATCAATGGTGGCTCGGGTATACTTCAATGCAATTTGTTGTGCTAGCATAAAAGATCGAAAGTAATCGAGTACCTATTAGCACGGGACATGCTCAAATGATAGTCCTCATTTGGGTATGGCCTGAACACTAAGGAAGTACTCATAAATCCATGCCTACATTAATATAGACACCGAAGTTAATATTGTAATAGATAGATAAAATTGACATTGAAAAGAAAAACAAAAAAACTAATACCTGTAGGAGAGTGAAATAGCCTGAAACACCCTTCACCTTGGCACTTGTGGCAGTCCCAAGACCTCTGTACAAGTAAGCCAGTAAGGCTGCACCCCACGCGCGTAGTCTCGATCTCGGCAAATTTCAAAGCGATCTCGGATAACAAACGGAAGCTGTAGGTTCAGGCGTGTCGGTGAAGGCGGTACATCCAAAGAAAAATACAGATAAGCTCTCTCACAAAGAAGCGCACCTCTTTTTGGGTTGGCGCCTTCTTCACAACAACCCCATTTTCATCACGTAAATCTTCATCTCTTACCTTCCCAAAGAAAACTGCTTCATCAAGAAATCCATCCTAACTTTGGAAGTGAACTTATTGGATTTCATCTCCGCATCTATCTTATCCATGGGTATGCCAAGATTTTTGTGGAGGAGTCTTTTTGTCTGTTCCAAGGTCAAATTAGTGTCCCCGATCCACTGCTTTGCCTCGATCGAACTCCTAAGAGTTGGGAAACATCGCCCAACGCGTGATTGTCATCTCGCCCCACGGCATATGAAACGTGTTGGTCTCTGGATGCCACCTCTCCACAAACGCAGAGACCAACAAAGGATCTTGATGCCTGTATACACCTAAGACCAGAGCACATAAGCCGGTCCTTTGAAGCTCCACGTGAAAAGTAGAACAGTCTGAACACTCTCCTCTGATATCCCATTGTACCAACTTGTTTAGGTGCCCATGGCATTTCAACACCCCTCGCTCCGCCTAAAACAACAAAAACTTAGTATTAATGTATGCACAAGTTTCGTAATACAAAATTTAAATACTAATAGACACTATATGATAATATTACCTGCCCCTCCCAAACATCGTGAGCCATGTGCACTGCATAGTCATACAACAGATGTGACACACAAGGGCCACCTCCATAAACACCTCTCTTGAACTCCAAGTCATTGTTAGACTTTCTCACAATATTCACTGGAGGTACAGGTACATGGACTTCCTCATCATCCTCGTCATCATCCTCCTCCTCCGCGTCCTCTTCCTCCTCGTCAGTCTCCTCTTCTGCATCATCAACACCCTCTTCTTCACTATCAGCATGACTTAGAACTACACTCTTTCCACGATCTATATTTACGTCATCGTCATCTACATCTAAATCTACATCTACATCTACATCTACATCTACATCTACATTACTCAGAACTATCCCCTTTCTTCTCTTTTGATTTCCTAACTCTACACCACTTACAACATTACTGGGATCATCCGCTTTCCGATCCCCTCTACGAACTGATGCCGAAGTGGTTGTTCTCCTTCCTTTCTTTTTCTCAGGCTCCTCATCGCGACCCGAACTACTACTCCCCCCACCTAACAACTTCTTAGCACCCGTGAAAACACTTTTTGCTGCATTCTTCACATTCACATTCTTTGTTCGAGGCATTGCTACAAAATAAATAGGAGTTAAAAATAAGACATTCAACTAATTCAAATTGTTGCAATACCAACGTGAAAAACAAAGAACGAAATAAGGCGGTGTGCATGCCAATCTATATCTAAGGTGTGCATGCTATCTAGGCAAACTATACTCTATTAAATCCCCCCTCCACACACTAACAAAAAAAACCCAATCTAATTCAAGCATGCGAACCCAATCTCATTATTCAATTTCTCTTTGGATTATTCTACTATGAAGATTTTTATTTCATGGAACCCCTGAAGCTAGCCGCCCTGTTGTCGGGGGCCTGCATCATCTTTATGAGCTTATCAAGGCGCACGAAGTGGGCATTTCTAATTTCATTCTTCTTTTATTTCATGATAAGTATTTTCATAGCAATCATGTCCGCACCTAGCGACAAAACTACTGTATTGGGAATCCCGAGCGGAATATTTGTTTTCGTTTTTATTCATTTATGGCTTTTTTTGGGCTTGTACTTTTTCAAAGATAGCCTACCCAGAGGAAAGCAAACCCTTAGTACCCGCTATTTTTCAGTGGTCTTTTCTTATTTCTAGGCCATTTACCCGAGCTTGCTTGGCTTTCAAAGTGGATTGAAGGGATAGACCTTCTTACATTAATCTTAGGTGTTTTTGTTTAGTTGAGGAGGACTATAATGCAAAAATGATCGAAAAAAGGGCTGGAAAGGGAGGAGAAAACAATTCAAATGGATAGCATGCGAAAATGATCTACTATTATTATAAGAGGGGGCTGCCCTCTTTCTTAAGTTATAGCATCGTTTGAATGGACGAGCGACAAGAGCTTGATTCCGACTCACTTACGTTTGGATATGTCGGCAAGTCCAATACAAACAAAAAGAAAGAAGTTGGACCCCAGCACCACCGGCGTTTGCATTTCATCTCAATAAAGATGAAATAAGCATTTACTTTTTTTTGCAAAGACTAAAGACTACCGCCGGTAGACTTTTCTAGCTTTATTCTTCGGCTCTAAGCCTACCACTTTGAAAACCTAACCTTCGTTCGATAGAGCTAACCCCTTTGATATGAAAGTTTTCCACCCCCCGAGAGAGAGGAGAGCTAGGAACCTAAGGAAATAAATTGAATTGGCTCTACATCATCCGGAACTAAATAAGCGGGGTCTTAATTTCAATTCTAATCCATATAGAATTAGAACCGGGCTATCCCATGATCGTGATTTGATCATCATTATAGGCGTGAGAAACCATGCCTTATGACGAAAAGGGGAGCATTATGTCCGATCAATACACCCGGTCTGGCTCTAATTCTAATAAAGGGTGCTATGGAAGAAATTAGGCACCGAATCGAGGTTTAGCGGTGCTTATCACTCAGCGGCCGGACTCGGTCGTCGGTTCTTTGGAAGATTTTCTGAAAAGCTTAGTGCAAGTGTCGACTACACGAGCATTCCCTTACTCGCGAGCTTTCTCAAGAAAAAGGAAATAACTACAACGGATAATCTTCGTTCGGACTACGCGCCGATCTTTTTTTCACCAAGAGCTTGTTCGAAATGGGGCATGGGGAAGTACTTTGGAATGATTTGATTGGGGACGCTAGTGAGTTAATGAGCATTGTTTGCATGGTTCCATCAACGCTTTTCTTGCGTGTTCTAAATCGAATTCATAATCTATAAAGCTATAAAGAAGAGATGCCCGTAGAAGACTCGGACCACCGAAGCTAACAAAAGGCTAAGGATATCCATTTAGTTGTTTGTTCTTATGCCGACTAAAGCTAGTGCGCCACGGCTTGAATCTCCTAGAAATCCCCACTCGTAGCCCTTGACTTGGGTGTGTTAAGCATATTCTTGGTTTCTTACCAAAGCCTTGGTTGGCTCAACTTTTTCTCTATCTCTAATGGCTAGACCAAAATCCCCACTTAAGCTTTGCCTAGAATCTTGCTTACGGGCTGCCCCTCTAGAGAAGTCGCTTTAAACCCCATCCCCTATAAGAGGTCGAATTGCTTATGCGACTAACCCGCTACCTCTCTAAGAAATCTGAAAGTACTTAACATTTTCGATCCCATATCGAGGAAGTGAGCCAAAATGAGCCATCAATACAGTATAGAATATATAGGACTCCCTTCTTTTTTCAGCTTAGCCATGTCGACCGGATCAATCCACTTTAGCTCAAAACTTCTCGATAGAGTTCATCGAACTCGACGAGTTCACCGAATATGCTACTTCACCGAACTCGGCAGAGTTCACGAATATGCTAATTCAACGAACTCGGCGAGTTCACGAATATGCTACTTTCACCGAGTTCAAAACTCGACAGAAATTCACCGAACTCGACAGAATTTAGAACTCGGCAGAATTTAAAACTCGACGAGTTCAAAACTTTGATGAAATTCACCGAACTCGGCGAATTTAGAACTCGGCAGAGTTCAAAACTCGGCAATTCAAAACTCGACATAATTTAAAACTCGACCGAGTTCACGAACTCGACAGAATTCAAAAAACTCGGACAGAGTTCAAAACTCTCACATAATTTAAAACTCTCTCGTGAGTTCACAAAACTTTGATGAGTTCACCGAATATGCTAGTTCGAATATGCTAGTTCACCGAATTTAAAAAAAACTCGACAGAGTTCAAAACTCGACGAGTTTCAAAACTCGGACGAGAATCACGGCATGAAGAATCACGAGTTTAAGCTAATTAAATAACATTCAAACTTCAACGAAAATACCATTAAAGCATGAAGAATACGGCAACGAAAATACCATTAAAGCTAATTAAATTAAATACCATTCAAAGATAATTAAATTTGCAAAATTATTACATGTACCCAATTTGAATAAAGGTTACCCAATTCAAATAAATTCACTACACAGAAGGTTACCCAATTTGAATAAAGTTCATACACGCGGTTGTCTAATGTTTTCTTCAAATACAGAAACTTGTTTACTTCCAAGTTTCTTGTTCCAAACAACAATATAAATAATTTCATACCCAATAAACGGTTGAACCAAGTGTTTTAAACTTGTTTACTTGTTACAGTATTCACCCAATTTCGCGTTTTAAACAATTGCCAAGAATAAAGTTTACTAGGTTCAACCGTTTAAACAACATCCAACAATATACCCAATTTGTTGTTTACTAATTAAACAACAAATCAAACGAATTAAATGTTCGAAAATACCTTAATCCAGAAGCTTGGTTCAAATTGGAGAAGAAGAAGCCGAGAGAGAGAGAGAGAACCCAACCCAATTTCGTGTTTTTGGTATTTTCATTTTTTTTTATTTTGAAATAAACCAAAATTTTGAAATATCGGTAAATTGGGTGAATTAGATCTTCAGATCTAGAGGGCGAGATCGGACGGCTGAGGAGAAGAGTGAGATAAGAGTGTCACTATAAGAGTGGCAGAAGACAAAGATATATATATATATATATATATATATATATATATATATATATATATATATATATATATATATATATATATATATATATATATATATATGGTAATTTCCTAAATAGACACCAATAATATCAATTTGTTCCCAATTAGACATCGGCTCCCAATTTTAACTTTTCAACGCGACTTTGGACATTTTTGCCCTTTAACATATTTTAGGACAAAGCCACATGGCCTCTCTCTCTCTCTCTCTCCTTTTGTACTTTAATGATTTGATTTACTAGTGAAAGATGACCGTTGGATGTTAGCACAAAAAGCAACATATGTGTTATCAAAACAAAAGGTTTATTAAGAAGCAACAAATTAACATACTCTAAGCTATTTTTCTATTGTTTTTTATCTCACTACCTTCACAATTTTTACCTTGTATTTCGTGCAAAAACATTAGGACAAAAGACCAAAAGATGGTTTATGTATTTTTATAGTTTTTCTAAATTTTTCCTTGGGTTCCTTCTTCCTCCTCATTGTCTTCTCTTTTTTCGAATATTTTAAGGTTTGACATGGAGGAGAACATCACGCATTCACATGATAAAGGTATTGTACCCTTGTTTGTTTGTTTGTTGTTTTTGAACCTAGCTTTGTCGTCTTGGCCAGGTTTTGTTTTGGCTCCATATTTTACGTATCACACAACACACATTCACATGGGGGAGGAGAACATCACACACCACACATTCACATGGAGGAAAACTTCACACATTAATATGATAAAGGTATTGTTTTGTTTGTTTGAGGTTTGAAGTTTATTTGGAAGTACATGATACTAGTTTCCATGTGGATTGAATATTTAATGTTAAAGAAAAGGGTTAACTAGTATTACCCCTCCACTAGATGAGCCAATTAGGATTCCCCTCTCCCTAGATGGGGAAATTAGGGTCTCCTCCCCCCCAAGTACAAAAAAATAAAAAATCAACTTGAGTTGACCGTTTTTTTTTTTTTTTTTTTGTGTTTTGGGGAGGGGGGGTAATACTCGTTAACCCTAAAGAAAATTTAAGATGGTTTCCGTCATAAATGTCACCCCATCATAAATGTTTTTCGTTTCCATGTTTTTTAGTCTTAAATGTGGGATGTTTTTATATGGAAAAAATAGAAATTTTCTTTTTTCAAACTATTATTTGGATGTGTTGGTACTAGCATGGTTGTCAGGAACTTCCATGGATGTTCTTATTCACTACAATGGGGACATGAAAGCAAATAAATACGAGGTGATGAAATATGTTGGTGGTGAAGTGAAATTGAGAGTTTGTGATGTGGATATTTCTTTTGAAGGATTAATGTGCATGGTGGAAGGGGTATCCTCGAGAAAGAGATCAACTTTTTCTTTGAGGTACTTGATGAAGAAGTCCCTTTGTTGAATCGATGAAGAAACTGACTTCTTGAACATGATTAAGAAACAGTAAAAGACTCCAAAAAGAGCAATTATAGTTTGGGTTATTAATGAAGCAACCATTATAACACTATTTGCTTGGAGGGCATGAGAAGGTACAACATCCAGCCATGGACAACCTGGTTTGAAGAAGAAAGAAGTTCGTACTGAGCTATTTAAAGAAGAGATTTGAAGCACTAGTTATCCTAGAAAACGGAGTTTTTTTAAAGAAAATGTGGTAGCTCGTTAGAAACATGCTTTAAACCAACTTAACATTGTCGACGAAACAATAAGTAAGTATGACAGTTTTTATTGGGAATTGAGGTTATTATTAATGATTGTACATGCTCGAGTTCCTAATAGTAATGAATATGGGTTTGAGCAAAAAGTCCCTTTGGCCAACCTTCAAGTAGGGCTCATCAATCGGAAAATGAGGAGTGTCTTGAGGTGGTTGAACACTAGGGCAGGGAATCGGGTCGGGTTTGACCCGAATCCGACCCGACCCGAACACGAATAGTTCGAGTTCGGGTTAATTTTTATATCCGTTTACTTATTCGGGTTGGGTTCGGGTTCGGGTTTGTCGGATTTGAATTCGGATTCGGATATATTTTTTGGGCTTTTTTTGAATTTTTAGTGTTATCTAATCGAGTTAGTCGGATTTGGTCGGGTTCGGATATAATCGGGTTCGGGTTCGGATATTATGAAACTATTCGGATTCGGATTCGGATATATCTATATCTGATCCGAACCCGACCCGATCCCTGCCCTATTGAACACAATGAACCTCACAGCTTGGCGACGTTTGATTCAAACAATAAAATCACCAATATTAATGCATAAAATTTGATTTAAACTCGTGTTTATTTGAGTGATTGTTTGTCTTTTTACATTAATAGGTATTCTTATACATTCGTGATTATCAAATGGCACCACTGCCATCTTGAATATATCAAGACAAAGAATTTATTGTTTAAATCAAAGGGGAAATCCCCCATTCTCAACCCACCCACCCTTTTAATTTTTCGTTATTGTTTTTCATGTTTTTGTTAATTTTTTACTAGATATTCTTATTGTCGATTTTTTCTGACTGCCGGTTGGAGCATACAACTAAAGAAAAGTTGTACAAACGTCTATGTGAGTCATCCATGAAAGTTTCAAGTTCAATGGTTAAGATTAGGTGGCACACGCCCTCCCTTTTGCCTTGAAACAAGTTAGGGCGCCCGCCCTCAGCTTGACACTGCGGTACTCACATTAAAGAACACTATGGTAAACGTATTTTTAAATTTTAGAAAACTTTGAAAGTTTTTAGGCACAATCTGTAAGGTGTTAGTGATTTACTGGAATCCTTTCATATTTTTTGTAGTTGTTTTACCTAATGAACTAATTCCATCTTTACAGTGTTGCATTTCGGTTTTCAAAGCATAAGTTTCTGGAAAAACAGATGCGCGAGGTGACTTAGGCAGTTTGGAAAATTCTAAATTTTTTACAAGAGGTTCTTTCCTAAGTAAGTAGTTTACAGTAAAAATTTGAGTATTTATAGAATTGTTTTGACTACCTAACTAGTTAATTGTTTCCAGTGCGTTCTGTCATTTGTCAACACTTAAATTTCTGGAACAACAGCCAGTAAGGAGGGTTTGTAGAATTCCAATTGCTCTATAATTTTTACAGGAACATCTATGATCTGAGAGGAGGCTCCAATAAACATTTGGTGAATTTTTTATCTGTTTTCATTGGTTAACCATTTTGAGAGGAGGCATCAACACTTGCTTAATCGCCCAATTGTAGTCTACTCATGAGAACAACCATGAAGCAAAAAGTCTGTGAATCAAAAGTACTAGTTGATTCAATTCTCTTTCTCATATTATTTTAATTTCATAATAGCTTAATTTAGTATTAGTATTAGCTTAATCCAATCTCTACAACCATAGTTTTTAATCCCTCAAAACCCCTTTCCATTCTCCTCTTTCACATTGATATAAATCAGAAGTGGATTGATACCCTACTCATCCTTTACTCATTGAGGAATATTTAGGTTTTGATCTTATGTGTTTTAACCAACGACAACCATCCATCATCCATATTCTGTTAGAATATTTGTTACTTTATTAGTATTAGCAAGTATATTGTAATCTTAGTAAGAGTATTATCCTTTCCTAGATATGTGGATCTAGGAGATCTTCTGTATTTATTGAGCTCCTTCTTGTATATATATCTGTTGGTTATATCAATAAAGATCATCAGAAATATTAATTAAACATCTTTGACATGGTATCAAGAGTCAACTCCGATTTTCTTTCCACTACCACATTACTATAGGAATCAGAGCCTTTTTTTTTTGGTGTTTGGTTTCTTTTTTTGGTCATATAATACAATTTGTTACACTATATCAGATTGTAATTATTACTCTCTTTTTCCTTATCGTTCTTGTCTATTAATCTAGTTCATTGTTTGTGTTTTATATCATAATGACAGACTTACCTACCAATAACGATTATGTTGTCATGTCTTCTAACTTGAAGAGTTACTTAGTCACTGCTGCCAGATTTGTTGCCCAGTCAGGTATATCTAACTCTGCTCTTATTGCTTTTACTAGAAATAATGATTGGATAATTGACACGGGTGTTACTGATCATATGACTTGCAATCGCTATAAATTTAACCATTTCTCCTCTAGTTGTTCTAAATCAGTCATTACTAATGCTAATGGTGTGTCATCTCCAGTTGTTGGTGTTGGCACTGTACCTCTATCCCCTTCTTTATCTATCCATGATGTTTTATTTGTTCCATCAATAAACTGTAACCTTCTCTCTGTTAGCCAATTAACCAAATCTCATAATTGTGTTGCCTTGTTCTTTCCTACTCACTGTATTTTTCAGAACACCTTTACCAAGGAGAGGATTAGCAGTGGTAAACAAAGTGGAGGATTGTACTATATGGAGGATGGCTTTCAACAGTCCAATCAAGGAGTCCAAGCTCATGTTATGAGTGACGATAAGGTTAATAAAAATAAAGGCGAGATTTGGCTTTGACATAAACGACTAGGACATCCCTCATTTGGTTATCTTAGGAGATTATTTCCATCTTTATTTAATGGTTGTAATCTTTCTGATTTTGCTAGTGAAACCTGTGTAATGGCGAAAAGCCATCGTACTGTTTTCTCTTCGAGTGATAATAGAGTTGATGCTCCTTTTTCTTTAGTTTATTCAGATGTTTGGGGTCCTGCCCCACGTCCTGCCCCACATAACGGGATGAAATGGTTTATTACTTTTGTCAATGACTGCACTCGGATGACCTGGGTATATTTTTTGAAACATAAAAGTGATGTCTGTATAGTTTTTCCCCTTTTCCATCAGATGGTGATCACACAGTTTAGAATCTCTGTAAAGGTTGTTCGCTCTGATAATGGGGGTGACTATTTCAAAAAGGAATTTAGTGGCTTTATGCATTTGGCTGGTATTCTACATCAAACCTCTTGCTCTAATTCCCCTCAGCAAAATGGGGGTGCAAAATGAAAAAACATACATCTTTTAGAGGTCACTCGGTCTTTATTAATTGGTGGTCATGTCCCATCTCACTTATGGGGCGAAGCTTTGACCTCTGCTGTTTACTTGATGAATCGTACACCTTCTAGTGTTGTCCAATTTCAGAGATCCTTAGATGTGCTTTATGATTATTGTACGCTTCCGCCCATTGTTCATTTAGCACCCTATATCTTTGGGTGTGTGGTGTATATTCACTTACATACACAACAACGCTCCAAACTTGATCCACGTGCATTAAAGTGTGTCTTTGTTGGGTATGGCTCAACTCATAAGGGTTATAAGTGTTATCATCCATCTTCTGAAAAAAAATTGTCTCAATGAATGCCATTTTCTATGAACATGACCTTTTTTATACATAGATCACTGATTCTTCACTTCAGAGGGAGAATATAAATGAAATTCAAAATCATGATGATATAATGGTCTTTGATTTATTGAGACCACAAACACCTAGTGACAAAAACTCAATAGAAAAAGTCAATGCATGGAACCTCCACTGAGTGCTCAAGTGAAAGATGTGAAGATCAAGTCCATGATAGTACATTACCTCCTACAACGGATCCACTAATCCAATCTTCTCTAGAAGACACCCATTAGAGGTATCGCTTGACTCTATTATTGTTGATTCCAATACTCAATGTTGGTGATTCTAATATTCATGATGCTAATGTACCTAGTATTAATTCTGAACTAGTTCAATATCATCTTCCACCTCGATCTAACCGTGGCCAACCACCAATTCAATATGAACCTGATCCGAAAGCTAAAGTGAAATATCCCATAAGCAACCATGTGTCATCTCACAAGTTGTCCAAGTCATATGCATCTTATGTATTCCAGTTATCATCTGTCTCTATTCCTAGTAAAATGCATGAAGCTTTAGTAGATTCTAGATGAACCAAAGCTACGGCAAAAGAAATGGCAACATTGAAAAAGAATGCCACTAGGGAACTTGTAATCTTACCAAAGGGAAAGAAGACAGTGAGGTGCATATGAGTATTTACAGTCAAGCTCAAAGCAGATGGGGCTATTGAGAGATACAAAGCTCGGCTGGTTGTGAAAGGGTATACACAATCTTATGATGTTGATTATCAAGAAACTTTTCCACTGGTTGCTAAACTCAATACAGTGAGAGTACTTTTGTCATTAGCAGCTAATAAAGATTGGCCTCTTCTTCAGTTTGATATAAAAAATGCTTTCTTGCATGGAGATCTTACTGAAGAAGTATATAAGGATCTTCCCCCAAGTATACCAGAATACTCAAATACAACAATGGTCTGTAAACTAAAGAAGGCATTGTATGGGTTAAAATAGTCCTTAAGAGCTTGGTTTGGCAGGTTCACCAAGTCTATGAAGAAGTTCGGCTACAAACAAAGCAACTTGGATCACACTTTGTTTTTAAAACACAGAAGAGGTAAAATCACTGCTTTGATTATCTATGTTGATGATATGGTGGTGACAGGTGATGATCATGAGGAGATTTATAGCTTACAATAGTATCTGGCTTCTGAATTTGAAATGAAACAGCTCGAAGACCTTAAATATTTCCTTGGGATTAAGGTAGCCCGATCAAAGAATGGTATTTTCTTATCCCAGTGGAAATACATTCTTGATTTATTATCTGAGACGGGAATGCTCGGATGTAAGCCAGTTGATACTCCCATTGAGCAGAACCACAATATGTTTACGTGTTTGAATGCAACTCCAACCGATAAGGAGAGATATCAAAAGCTTGTAGGGAAACTGATCTATTTATCGCATACCAGGCCAGATATTGCGTATGTAGTTAGTGTTGTGAGTCAATTCATGCATGACCCATGTAAACATCATATGGATGTTGTAGAGCGCATATTGAGATATTTGAAATCTGCTATGGGTAAAAGCTTATTGTTCTCGAATCATGATCACCTAAAAGTAGAAGGCTACACTGATGCAGATTGGGCAAGTTCAGCTGACAACAGAAGGTCTACCTCAGGATACTTCATTTTTGTAGGTGGAAACCTTGTGACTTGGAGGAGTAAAAAAATAGTCAGTAGTATCAAGATCAAGTGTTGACGCTGAATATAGAGGTATGGCATATGGGGTATGTGAGTTGCTGTGGTTAAGAAATTTGTTGAAGGACTTGGGTTCTAAACCAAAAGTGGAAATAAATCTGTATTGTGAAAATACGTCAGCTATAGAGATAGCTAATAATCTTGTTCAACATGATCGGACGAAGCATGTGGAGGTTCATAGACATTTTATCAAAGAGAAACTTGAAGCTGGAATTATTACTTTTCCATTTGTAAAGTCTAAAGACCAACTAGCAAATGTCCTTACTAAAGTTGTGGCTAGCAAGGTGTGTTTATTGACTCTCTTGTCAAGTTGGGCATGTGCGATATCCATGCACCAACTTGAGGGAGAGTGTTGGAATATTTGTTACTTTATTAGTATTAAGAAGTATCTTGTAATCTTAGTAAGAGTATTATCCTTTCCTAGATATGTGGTTCTAGGAGATCTTCTGTATTTATGGAGCTCCTTCTTGTATATATATCTGCTGGTTATATCAATAAAGATCATCAGAAATATTCATTAAACATCTTTGACATATTCCACATCGTCTTATCATCTCATCTCCATTCTCCTACACAAAACACATAAAATCAATATCTAACTAACCTAACAAGTAAATCCATAAACCAAAATTTCAAAACCCCTTCCATAGCAAAAGTGAATCACTTTAAACATCTTATGCATCAGCAGACAAATTAATATCACATTATGTAGTCAGTCGTTACTTACCTTCAAATATTTAAATTTTTTTGTTATTTTGAGAGTAGTAAGACTCTTATTGTCGCATTCATATCTTCTTCTTAATTAAATATATGGATTCCAACATTCAAAATTGAGTTCGAGGTAAGATTTGTTTTTGAGTTTTAGTTTTCATCATTTCTTTTTTATTTGTTATATCTAATAAATTTATTTTTAAGTTGTTCTCCATCTATTTTTATTTAATTATGTGTAAATTTGATGTTGGAGTCATTACTGGTGTTGGACAGACATTTTGTGGTGGAGTGGAAGAGTTTAGGCTGAAGTTTCTTATCCATTATATTAAAAATGCGCACAAGATAAAACTTATAAAGAACGACAATAAGAGAGTTACTAAGGTTTGCAATTGGAAATAAAGAATCTAAGGGCAATAACTGGATAATACCAATGTTTACGCTCTATGCCTAATTTTGTCATTAAGATAATGAACCTGGTTCACACATATGATGGTGCTTTAGTTGATGTCAAACATCCTCTCTAGACTTCTAAATTGGTAAAGGCTTTAGTGGCTATTCATATTCAGAACGTATGATCCTTTGATCAATACTCAAATTAATATTCTTTAGTTTTTAAGAGATTATTTTGGAAACAAACCCAGGGTAGCCATGTGGTTTTGGAAAAAAAATATCGATACACAAATGTTTGTGAGAGTGTTTTTGTGTCTTTTGCGGCTTGCATCTCCGGTTTTAACTATTATCCTCCATGACTTTGTTTGGTTACCTTTCTGAGAGGAAAAATCCCACCTAAGGCATAGAGAGAATGGAAGTAGTCCTGAAACCCTAAAACTCTGACCTTAGAGAAATCCCATCAAATCTAAAAGAGATCGAGTACTACTAATTCCCATTGCTTGAAACTTTTGTTAAACTTAGTGGAACAAACAAGTAGTGTTAGTTTAGGGACTAAAATCAAGGTGACTAGTGGGTTTTGTGTTGGACTGTCAGTTAATTAGGGGGTTTCCATGCATTGAAAAATTGATTGCTCCCGTAATTAACGTCCAAGGCTACATACAGTTGGGATTTAAAGAGGAAGATACATAATGGTTGTACTGCAATCAGAACATTTTAATGGTACTTGATAAGCACTCAAAATAGTGATATAAACCCCATAGAAACAATTTAATTTAGCCAATTATATATTTATTAAATGTGAAATAATTACATTTTCATGTTTATATAGGTTTTGGCAATCAACATTAAAATTTTAGCATAACATGTATTTTAGCATGAAATAATGTCAAAATATTGTTTGGAGATAAAGTATTCCTACTTGACCCATTAGAAGCTCACCAGGCCCAACTAAAACCCATTAGACTTTGGGTTTGTTTGTTGGGCTTGCCTATTCTCAAGGTATATGAAACAAGTCAAAGACAAATTAACACAAATTATAGAGTACAAAACATGGACCAAATTATGGCACAAAACATGGAGCACAAATCAAGGAAGAAAATAAGAAAAACAAGTTTGACAATTAGGTGTAGATCCCCACTCGTTTTGTTTTAAGTCAAGTGTGGGAAGCAAAATAATTTCATTCAATTCCATTTTCATGTTTTAGTTTTAGTTAGAGGAGGACTAGCCATCATTAATAATGTAGTTCTTTGAAGCTTTTAGTAATAAAACTCACTTTCTCTTCCTCCATTTCCATTCTTTTCCCACCATTTCCATTATTTTCCTATGTTTACTTCTTTGTTATTGAAATAACTTCTAATGACAATGGGGTAACACTTTCAATTGGAGAGTTAATTAAATAAAACCCTAAGAGAAAGTTTGATGTAATAGATTTAGTTAATTTGATTTCATTAGGAATTATGATATTTTTTATGTTTGGAACCAAAAGAGACTTTATTTCACTCATAGAAATGCTATGGATTTCATTACATACATATAGACATTGAAAAAAAAAAAAAAAAAAAAAAAAAAAAAAGTGGTTACCTTATTATACTGACGGGGGAGGAGAAATTAAGGTACGGGTTTTGTTCATCAGTATGGGATGAAAGTCCAATTTCATGAATGGATACAAGTAGTGGCCGTGGGCCTGTGAATAAAAGAGAAAGCCCACTACGTGAGAGACATAGAAGAAGTGAAGAAGACTCTCTTCTCGAATCTAATTTCTGTTAGGCATAATAATATATGGAGCAAGTGGTAGGTAAATATCCTTCGCCTGGAAGTAGACAGTCCAATCTAAACAAGTCATTCCATCTGGCCATTCGTTCTCTCTTAACAACTTGCTCCAAAGAGGTACCCTAATTATTCCCCATGCATTCATATTATCTATAGTTTCATTTTGTGAAGTGGGTCCATGTTTTTTGTAGGACTTTCTTAAAGCATTTTCAACTTTTGACAGAGCCAACCAAATGGCTCTCCATCGTTTATTCACCGAGGTATCATTTTTCTCGATCCCTTTTTTTTTTTTTATTTCTTCTGAATTTAAAATGATTGTTGTGCCTTAAGTTACTCTTTATCTCATAATTGCTATCTTGTGCTTTATGATATTTCAGGTCATCACATCTATGCACGATAATATTAAGGTACTTTCTCAATAATTTCAGTTTGCGTCTTTTGTTTCATTATCGTGGTTGGTCTCCTGATTCAAACATTGTATTGTAAACTAGAAAAGTCTCTCTGCTGCAAAATGTGCAAAATGCAAACGGGTATTTTTCATTTTGTAAAATAAGTTTTTATTCTTAGGCCTTACCCTTACACACATACAAAGTGTATATATCCTATCCTCTATGATGGTGTTTGCCTTCGTATTATGGGCGTGGGATGTAATAGTTGAATTTTGGAGTACCTCTCAGAGTTTCTAGCTACTTTGGTTTGCTATAGACATGTTAACTACTGTAAACAGAGGTTTTCCAGTAATAATAATCGTGTGTGTATTGGTCGTCAAGTGAATTGACAACTCATTCTTCGTGTACAAATTTTGCCCCCACTAAACACTCAAAATGTACAAATACTGACTCCACCTCTAACATTGTCTCTTTCGAAACTGATATAAATAGCAAATCACGTTTTTGCTTAGTAATGGGTTGATATGTTTGAATATTCCAATTAGTCTTAGGAAGTATCTTTATTTTTTATTTAAGTATTGCTTTCTGGCATAGGATCATCCAATTAGTGGTTGGTTTCTTATTTGGATTTGGAAACCTTAGGATAGTTATAAATAGGGCTTAAGCCATAGAATTCACTAGTGTTTTGTGACTGCTAAATCTGTGTGAGGGTGCAATCCCATTATCCCCTATTTATGAATCTAAGGTTGATTTAATTCAATTTGAGTTTTGTTTAATTATAGTTTGTTCAAGTGTTGCTAAAAGGTGAGGGTAGTAATGTGGGAGTGGGGAATTGTGAGGGCTGTTTGGGTGGTATGGGCGGCGGCAGTCTTGACAGAGGAAAAGTCGAAGGGGCAAGAGAGAGAGTCTGCCGGAAGGAGTTGTTGTGGAAGGGGAAACAGTAATGAAGATGTGTTGAATTTAGGTGAGGCTTTTGAAGAAGTAATACAAATGGGGAGTATCTGGGAGTACAAGCGGAAATAAATCGTGAGTGAATAAAGTAAGTATTTGAAAAAGTTCTCAAAGAAAAGAGGGAGGGAGATGTTGAAGAAGATTTAGAAGGAGTGGACGTAAGATTGCTAGTATCTGATGGACAGGACGATCAGGTTGATCTTGGGGAGTTGGAAGAGTGTGTGGAGAGTGAGTTTTATGGGGATGAAAATGTTTGTTGATGAGCCAAAAATTATGTCATGGAATTTGTTCGGTATCTAAGCGATTTTGGGAGGTGTTCTTCTCGTCTTTTAATAAAGCCATGGTGGTGCCTGTGTGACCTCTTGGTGGCGACTTCTTCATGGAGGCTCATTCTCCAAGAGTTAAGTGGCTTGCAAAACATCATCCTAAAGGCAATAGAGTGGGGGATATGGTTGGAATGCAATTGGAGAGTGTTTGAGACCAGGGAAAAGGATATGCACAAGATGTTGGTGAATATTATGGAGCTAGTGTATGATTGGTCGAGGAACGTCTTCATTTTTAGGGAGTTGGGAGATTTCTTGATTTCATTTGTAATCGGGATACACTAGTTTTGTAATTGTTTTTATATGAGAGTCATGTGAGAATGTAGTTAGCTACTCTTAGCTCCTTGCTAAGTGCTAGCTATCTTGAATGTAACACTTTTGTTGGGAATTAAATTTAATTTTTATGGATTTAAAAAAAAAAATGTTTGTTTAAGCAGTATTCTTTAAATTAATGTTTAGCCTTTATTTGGTTCATTTGTGTTTCTTACTTCCTGCTTCCGTGTCAATTATGATGAAACTTACTCGCAGAAGCAGGAAGTAAGATAAACACCAATGAAGTAAATAAATACTAAACTTACATTTAAAGAAGAACCTCAAATTAGTGATTCTTCACGAACTTAAAACTCAAAGATGCGATATATTTGCATTTAGATTTGAAAAATATATGTTAAAAGAGTACAAGATCCTGAGAGAGACTTGCATTATTAAAAAAAAATGTGATCACCCAAACCCTTGGTTTGGTAGTAGACCTCTTAGGGAACTTTATTCAACATGACCGAACTCAAAGGTGGTGCAGTTAGTGAATGCATGATTAGAGCTAGCAGTGGTATTTTGTGGAATCTAGCCATTCGCCAGACTTTTAATGCTTGGGACATCGTTGGTTTAACCTTCTTAATTTGTGACACTGTAAGTTTAAGCCGATAGGATCTTGATACTTTGATACAACGCCCTAGTAAGAATGGTAATTTCTGATGCAAGAGCATCTACGCTGTCATCAACATGGTGTCAGACTTTCTTCTGGAAACATATAATTTAGTGGCTATTCTATTGCATCACTAGTTTCTAATCTAGGAATCATTCTTTAATTAGGATTAGTAACAAGCTAGTTAGTATTTTCCTTTTTGGAATCTATTTAGAATTAGGAAAATTTTATTAATTAAAGGAATCTATATCTTAATATTAAAACTCGCACCCAATGTATGTTTTGAGCTCTATTAAAATTCCACTTCATCTTCTATTAAAACGGGAATGTCTCCCCATATTGAAGAAGGAAATTCTAGCACTTCTAAATAATAACGGGAGTCCTATTCCTACTAAAACGAGAATCACACTTCTATATTTAGTCAATTGTTAAAATGGGCTTTTAAAGCACAATTAAACCGATTTGTTAGGAAATAAAATGAGTTTTCAACTAAAACAGAATCCTTTTCCAATTAAAACATACTATTTGTCACAAAATTTGTATGGGCCTATTTTCTAGTTGTTATTGATTGTTTAATTCCATATATTTTTAATTAATGGAAATTCGTTTTTCCTTTAAATTCTAATTTTGGGTGTTCATCAATATTAATTCGGGGTTTAATCTACGATGTTGCTTCTGCCTCGAGTGTTTATCAAATTGGTATTAGATTTCAGAAATTTCCGAGTTGTATCGTAGCTTACTTCATTCTTGGTTGAAGTGTATGAAGAATTCATGGAGAACTCTTGGATTAGTGTTAATCCCTAAACTTAGGGTTGCTCGACTAGAACAGATGGAAGAAGCGTTAGTGCACAGCCTGTTGGATCAATTAGAAGAAGGTGACCAATAAACTAAGGGAGGCACTGGTGGAGCTTTTGCAACCCATACCCACCATCATTGGTGGAGCTTTCGCTGCACAATAAAAAGCATCAAAATTTATTGACAAAGACGTGGCCGAATGAAGGAATTGGCAAAGCCCTTGTATCGCGTCTTCATTAGTATTGTGACAAGCAAGTCAGTCACGAGAAACAGGATTTTGAGGACGATATTGAGCATACTCAGGTTCTTGTCAAACCTGTGCAAATTAGAGAGATCAGTAGATTGGAGATCGAATTCATGAGAGAGATATTCAATTTGGGGGATTAAGTGAATCAATAGCCTTTAAGGTTTTGGATTTCAGTACCGAATCTATTAATTTCTTCTTTGGTGTGGTAATGAATTTGATGGTGGGAAAGTTTGTCACCACTAGAAAGCCCCGCTGCATCTCACTCCATTTCACCATACACATCAGCAACACCAAGAATTTGAGAAGAAACTAAAAGGAGTCTACAAAGTCTACCCCACTGCCACTCCATCTATTGATTTTTCTACTAAACAACGGCACTTGGCAAATCCACATGGAAAAGTGTGTTGTTCAAACTTTATGCTGGCTTCGAGAATAGGTCTTTACTTTTATGTCAACTGGATCACATCACAAACAAGATGTCGGAAGTCTAAGGCGAAGTCATATGGATAAAAAGTGGCTCCTTGGTCGGTGCAAATTCAAATGGGTCATGTACAATGTTGTCAACTCTTGAATCGAAATGGGAATCGTTTTCCATTTTTACCGAATTGTAAATCGTATCGAATCGTAAATCGTAAGATTCAAGCCATATTATATATCGGGGTTGTAAATTTTTTATATATATAAATATACCATAAGAAAATTACTAATCACCCTAAGAGAAATCCCCAAATCTCCATTCCACATTAATAATACTCTAATTTTCGAAATTTCTGAAAACATGGAGACATAATGGTTGAAATTTCTGAAAAAAAGCTGAAATTTTGTTGAAATTGGTCTAATTTTCGGAATAAAATATGGGCTAAAATTATAAAATTATATGGACCTGACCGACCCAGGTCTTATAAAATTAGAGACCCATGACCCGTGTCTTATAAAATTGACCCTTAGGTGGGTGGCTTTGTTAAAAAAAAAAAAAAGATTGAGAAGGAGGAGAGTTGCGAAAAAAAGAAAAACTTTTGTAGAGGTAGAATTAGAAGAAGAAGAAGAAGTAGCAGTAGAAGAAGAAGAAGTAGAAGACTTACCTGTAAGTTCTTTGATTTCTTTATCTTTTTTCTCTTCTTTTTTCTTCTGTTCTTGATTTGTGCTGTTGCTGTCTTTTTGAATCGTTGGAATCGTTATTATTTCCGATTCCTACGATTTTGCGATGTGAATCCCGATTTTGTAACGATTTCTGTTATTAACGATTTGTTGGTACGATTTTGATCTTTTTGATTACGACTCAACTTGAGTCGTACGATTCAAGTCGAGAATCGTACGACTTTGATAACACTGGTCATGTAGGACTGGGAATTTGACAAAATTATTGCGAGAAGGTCAGCTATAAGCCATTCTTTGTTGCCTTTTTGGTGTTAAAATCTGCTGACCATTGTCTCAAAGAAATTTTCTGTCTAGGAATGGATCGAATATTTTGGGTATATGGAAATTTGATTCGAAGATGATCAGCCAAGATAATGTTGTTAGTGATATGAAGCAAGCATGAAATGATTATGTTGATCCTTTTTCTGTCCAACTTTGAGGACTTTTTTCTAGGAGTGAATAGTGAAACATAGTGCATATTTTCTGCATTGCAATTACATGCTTCTTGTAGGTGGAATCTTCCAAATAGTGTTGCAATATCATGGTGGCTATTTATTATGTGACCGGATACATAGGCAAAATCCGAGGACGAATTTTCTGCAACCGAGGGAGGGTGATATATATGGCCATATGGGTTTTGCTCAATTTTGGAGCGTGCATATGCAATTGAATTCTAGAAAAATTATTTCAAGCAGGAGAGGTTGATGCAAGAGCGTCTACGCTGACATCAGCATGATGTCAGACTTGCTGGAAAACAGATCTTTTAGTTGCTATTTTATTTTACAACTAGTTTCAAATTTTGGAGTCGTACTTTAATTAGGATTAGTAACAGGCCATTTAGTAGTTTTCTTTTTAGATTTTAATTAGAATAAGGAACTAGTTTTATTATTTAAAAGAGTGTAGGCCTTCAATGCTAGATGGTTGTATAAGGTTATTGATTGTTTTATTGAGTTCAGTTAATGTAATTTCGTTTTTCCCTTGAAACACTAATTTTGGGTGTTGATTTCAACTGCAATCAATGACATATAGTTTAATTTCAGCTAAAACTTTTATTCTAAAACATTATTTCAAAACTGATTTCAGCTGCAATCAATAACATATATTTTGATAATATACTTCTCAACCCTGTTCAAACCTGAATAGATTCCCGAGGCTTCCAGCTGACCACTGTTGACTCAGAAATGTTTTAGAAAAATTCATCACATGCTCCAGCCATATTTAACTTAACGAATGACCAATAAATTTTGTTAATCTTACAATAACCGTGTTGGTACCCATGTCTGTATCTGGGCATTTAGACTGTGGTTATACTTTTCCTCTTTTCTGTTTGTACTTTGCAAAGCCAACATGAGTGTTATGAAGCTCAAGTTCAACTTTCTGAACGGAAATATATATTTTTTATTGTAGGAAGAGTTCAAGTCTGTTTGCATGGAAACCCAGGTGCGTTTTTGCTAAGGTTACTATATTTGTTTTTGAGATTATTTTAGCATTCGTAGTTGAAATTTAGCATGCTATTAGACATCAAAATCAGCCATTTTGGTTCACTGGTTCTATTTCCCCGAATTAGCCGGTTCTCTTTCATTGATATACTGTTTCAATACATTGCTTAAAGATATGGTTAGCAACATATATCCAATTCACCAGAACCAGAATCACTGATGGCAGTATGGATGTTAACTTAGAACCTGATCATATCCAACAGATAAGACTTGTCGTAACCACAGTTAGATAAATGCTCAGTATCTTAATAATGAAGTAAATGCTTTTAAGTTTAGTTGAGTAGAATCAGTAAAATTCTAGGAGATGATGTTACTGGTGGGCATAGATGATATCACCGGTCGGCGGAGATGATGTCAAGCAGCTGCTCGTGGATCCTTATGGTCTCCTCTTGCCTCATGGCTCACTTTGATTTGGTACTAGTAGAAATAGAAAACTCTGGAGTTGTGTCTTGTAGGTTTCCTACTCTAGTATAGTATTTAGCCTAGAGATGAAGAACTAGAAAATAACAAAAGCAGACAATGAATAACCAAGCCGACAATATTCAGTGAAAATAGTTGCCTGTTGCTGTCAAAGGCATTAACTGGGACACCTAACACGGCTTGCCTCGCCTCAACCTAACCCTAACCCGCCCCTGAGTACATAGATCAGTCCATATCTATTAGGCTATTGCTCTTAGTTCTTCTGTGGTTTCTTAGTCAGTTGATTTGTACTATAACTGCCTAGTGTTTGTACTTCTTTGGTTTCTTAATCCTGAGTAATGATTACTTAATACTAAACTATAAATACTTTTATATAAAATAAAAGAATGTATAATATATTAATATACTATATTGAAGATGGGAAATGGGGAGAAGATAAGGGGACTGAAATCTGTGTAGTAATTTAGGCAATAGGGGCCTGGGCGTTTTACTACGAAGATTTAAGAACAGACCAATCCTTTCTTACTAATAGAACTTCTGAAGGGAATCAGGATCTATGCAAGGTCTGGTATGTGTAATATATTCAGATGGACTAGTACTATCACTGAGAAATGAGGGAACGCTAATCACTAACATATAATTGGAATGTCGTTTAAGTCTTAAAGATTTATCATTTGTAATCTCATTATTATGTTTGGTGACACTCTGGGGTATTCCAATTTATCCCTTACAGGTTGGTACAGCACTAGATACCATAGAGCAACTGGTGGAGGAACAGAGTCTGGACAGTCTGTCTAGTGAAAAGTAAGTATAATCTGCTTTTGTATGGGAAATTGTAACATATGATTCAGTCAGTGAACAGCGGATGAGCACGCTTCTTAAGCACCTAAGCAACTTCAAATTTAAAATGACAACCACAAACGTTGAAATCCAAGAAGCACCAAACACGAACTTTTTAGGAGCACATTATCCTTGGTTAGGTGTAGATAACTTATATTTTCGGAGAAGCAGACCACAAACACATCCTCTTAAACTTGTAGGACAAACCTCAGACACGAATAGTGGTGCAAGCGTATGCAGGCATAGGCGCTGCTTGTGAGCCTCAATCTAGGCACTAGTTAGAGATTCCAGGCGCATGAGAGCCTAGGCGATCGCCCAGGGTCAGGCAACCATTTTCAGCATATGACCCAGGCCCTTAGCAATTTTCTCCCTTTCTTAACATATATTTAATTCCTTTAAAAACTTAAATGGGGAGCGATAGAGCCACTCCATTGACGTATAAATTGAATTAAGACCTGATTTTTTGTGGATATGATCTTCTCATAATGGATAGCATGCCTACAAAATTTCATCCTATTTGGATATGTCTAACCTTGCGAAAACTAGTGTTCAATTTTGAATATTTATTTAACAGTCCAGAATTTTCTGAATTCATAATAACATTTAATTAGGTTAGACATATTTGAATATGCCGAAATTTTGTGGGCATGTTATTCATGGTGGGGAGATCATATCTACAAAACATCAGCTCGTAATTCAACTGGTAGGATGAGATATGGCGATGAGATATGGCTTTTTACATTTTGGCAGTGGGTCAGGAATGGCTCTATCCCTCCCATAAATACCACATGTATCCCTTATGATAGAATAAAAATGTCAGTGAAAAACTAAAAAAGAGGAACAATTTAAAAAAGGGTCTTTTAGCCCTACATCTGTTCTATCTGTTTTACAAGTCACAAGAGAACTTGGTCTCACTCTCCCACGGTTTGTTTCTGGTTAGTTTCTTCATCTTTTCTCTCCTTTCTTGATCATTTTGTCCTTAATTTTTCTTTTTTCAATCACCCCAAAAACAGGTTGTCACCTAGTATTCTTTGTTTTTCCTCATTTCTATATAATTTTCTTCTTCGGTTTTTTGTTTCCTGTAATCTTCTTGCTCTGTGTCAATTTTTCGGACTAAACTATGAGACTCAGAAGTCTTGGATATACTTTTGAATGTTCAGATTTCATTGTTATGCTTCAGCAATGCCACAATGAGCCTTTAGTTGTAATTGAGTAGATTAATCTTTGTGGACAATGTATTTTGCTATGCTGAGGTGGAATGCTCAAATCACTAGAAATGGAGGAGAAACTAGGGCTCAGGCTTGGAGAGGGAAGGGTGAGCTGTGACAAGAGGAGGAGAGAGAAAGCTTTTGTGAAGAAGGCAAGAGAAGGGAGAATCTCCCCAATGTTTTTCCCAAGTGATGCTTTTCTAGGGGTTGTTGTGGTCCTCTGGCTAGTATGTGGCAGCCATAGGTGCTTCCACGTGCTGGCCTCTCACTGGCAAGTGTTAGAGGTCAGTTAGTGAGCCAGCTGGCAGGGGCTCATTAAGCAGGCAACCTCTGACACAAGATTCTCCTCGTCTGAATTTGTTTGTTAAAACTGCCAAAAGGTGTGTAGCTTCGCCAAGAGGAATCCTTTTGGTACAATTGCGTTCTGGCGGCAGTTAAACAAATTAGCTTTTGGCCCCCAAACCTTAGACTTAGGAACCCCCTATTTGCAGTGATTTGGCGAAGGTGCCAGCTGAGCTTCTACATTTGGTTTTGCTCTGGCACTTCGTGTGCCAGAAGGCTGCTTAGTGAAGTGCCAGAAGGCTGCTTAGCTGGCAAAGTGGCTTTCCACTAGTGCCAAGTAGTTGCTTAGTTGGTGGGATGTTTTGGCACCATCTACAATCTTTTTGTAGTTATTTAGGAGTCAGATTTGTATTTATAGCTGTCTGAGAGAAGGCCGAAACCAGTTAAAGCCATATAGTCTTTCTCTCTTCATCTTCTCTTATTCACTAACCAAAAATATATCTTTAGTCACTTGCATACTTGTCAGCATATTTTTTATCAGTTGTGGTCTCCTGGCATGTGATACGCCATATAGCTTTCCGGGAAGTCATTTTCTCAACGAGGGGTTGGCAATTACGAATTCCCAATCTCAGCTATATGAGGAACCCACCTAGATATATTTGAATGGAGGTTTGATAAGATTAATGCCTAGCTGTGTGGCCAATAGCTTCTGCTTCATCATGAGATAGTCGTGCAAATATAATGCTAGATCCATTAATATTCACATGCAGTCCTGAATATAGCCCTACGGGAAAACATCAAGCATCAGCAAAACGTATGTAACAGGGTTCTTAAATTTTGGATGGAGTTTGAAATTTCTCTCTCGTCTCGTCTCCTTTTCATGAGCATGGCAGCTAATATCTCCATAATGAGCAAAAAGAGATAAGGAGACATAGGGTCTCCTTGTCGCAAGCCGTTCTTCTCTTGTAAAAAACCTTGAGCTATTAAATCGTTGAGTACTCGCCGAGTAATCGGTGAGTAATTGCTACTTAGCTCACCCGATTAACAATTTAATCCCTGATCACAATCGGGCTCAAAAACTCCCCGAGTACTCGGCCGATTAGTCCCGATTAGCCGATTAATACGTGCCATTTAGCTGATTAGCCGAGAATTGTATTCACCATTTCAACTATTTCATTGTTAAACATCAAACTCGGCATTTCGACGATTCGATTAACCCTCAATTCTGTAAAGTTCTACACTTTAAACATATTTATTTTAGTTGATTGAGTGTTTTAATTGTTTATTAATTGATTGGGTTCTTAATTGGCTCCATTATGTTGGTATTTCAAAGTTAAATATATTTAATAAGTATTTGTAAATAAATATAGTGTTATGAAAAATCCCCCAATTAATGCCGATTAATCCCCGACCGATTACACCTACTTGCTACTCTCTCCTCAAACGAGTAGCGATTTAACTGCACAGAAAAAACCAACATGATATCCATTTACAAGGATTTAGTAGCTTGGAGTAGTAATACACGCAAGGATCCACTGAATAAAGCTTTAAGGAAATCTCATTCTGTGCAACAAATCTTATATAGCTTCCCAATGTACATTGTTGTAGATTGATTTATTTATTTAAATTAACTTCAAGTGTTCACCTTGGGGACACCCCTCTCCTCTGGTAGCTTCTAAGAATCTCATGTGACAGTAACAAATTGTCTTGTATGCTTCTCCCTGGGAAAAAAGTTGTTTGATTTTCATCCGTTAGATATGAAATAAATTTCTTCATCCTATTTGTATGATCTTGGTTAGTCTTGTAGATCACATTACAACAAGCTATTGGCCATGAGCAAAATTTTCTATACCAAATCATGCAAAGAAATCAACTCATAAGTATTGAGAGAATTAATCCTATATTCCTATGTTGGTTTCTAGATGGGGAAAATTGGTTTTTAAGAGAAGTCAATGTTTGGTGTCTTGAGAAAGCAGAAGTTTCTTTTGGCCTGTGGCCACAAATATGTAATTGTGCAGTTTAAGTGAGAGCATGCATATACGATTGATAATTTTCCCTATGTTGATACATTTGATGGCTAATGTAGGACAAATTTGGTTGATGTCAAGCAAGAGTTGTTGGGGGCCAAGAAGGATGAAATCACTCACTTGACAAGCATGCTGGCAAAGGTGAGAAGTTTTGATTTAATTAGTAATAAGTTTCTTGGCCTGTTATTGTGGCAAATTAAGGTAATTTAAACATGGAAGCAAGACCACTCAATTTTATTGAAGAAAGCACAAGAGTTGAGACCAAACCCTTGAACTTGCACAAGGGCATTTATTTTGATCTATAGTTATTATAAACACAAACTAATTTTCCATTTAGAAACTCCTTATTTACCAGTAGGTTGACAAATTCTTCTTAAAACAAAGCAGTACTAGTTAAGATGTTTACAAAATAGAAATTCTAGTGGATGCTTGGAGCCTGCATTACCACAGGTTGGGCTTCATCACATGGTGCACAAGAACACGCACTGTATAATACACCAGAACTAGGAAAAGCTTGCAATCGACTTAAAGGGGGGTAACCTACTAGCAGCAACAACCATAAGCACCTCTGTTGGTGGACCAGCTTAGCTTGAGGGTTCAAAATTGAAGTTGAAGACTGCTCGGCTTGTTCTTCACCTGTATATGAGATAAAACTTGTGGTTTCAGCTTTGGACATTTGAATCTAGTGTGGCCAGCATGATCACAGGTTTGAACTGACGACGAAAATTGTTTTCGATTGTTATTCCTATTGAACAATTCCCTCTCATATGTGTGGAACAAACTCATTTTGTAGCGCTTCTTTCTTCCTGATCCAAGTCCGAATGGGATTCTTGCATGCAAATGTATGACGTCTCTGGTGTTCATCCAACATTGTTGCTTAGGAGCCAGAGTTTTATAATAATAAGTTTTTCTTGATACAGTTTCACCAGCTCACAGATTTGTTGGAGGATTAGAAAGAAAGCTCACTATTAGACAAATCAGAATCCCCTACAATGTATTTCGGATTCTGTTGTAAATGTGGTTGAGGTGTGGGATATTTGTCTTGGTGGATCGTGAGGGCATCCAAATCTACTGTCCATTGCTTCGATATTCACCATGATGTTGATGATTATTCGGTGGGAGAATCTTGGTGCGAATGATTATCTCACAAGGAATCTTTGTGCTCTATGTATGGCGGGGTGCCAGTAAAACTTGAAATTTCTTGCCAGCATGGCAATATATCGAAGTCAATATTCCCCAAATGGTTGTTTGGTACGGCTGGACCACGAAGAAGAAAATGGGAGAGGTGTTATTGGGTCAGAGTTTCTTATCCTAGGTTTTTTTCCCTCCAAATATGCCTCTAACCCAATTTTCTTTCGTTTAAATCCTCGTAACCCAATCTTTATCACAGCCGTCCAAGTATTTTCCGGTCTACATCCTTTATTGAGGATGTGGCCTTCTGGTGTCTGATTCATGCGTCGGCCAATTTGTGCCGCCACTGTTAAGTAGGAACGGCATTGGTGGTATTTGAGATCCATGGGTCCTAATTATCATACAATCCGATGAAACATCTTAACGTACATACAAATGGTTTTACAACAATTAGGAACTCATTCGCGAAAAAGAGTCTATGGATGACCGACTCAAGAAATGTATTTTTTTGTCTCATGCAAACGAAGAGATGGATATAGTTCAATAGATCTTCTATTCTTCTTTTACAATGGACCTTCTGTATTCGGACCAATCTATACTTGTGTTCTCAAGTATCTTTTTGTGTTTTGGCTTTCAGGTTGAAGAACAAAATGGTCGTATGAATGCTCAAATTGACTTGCTCAAGAAGGAAAGGCTGGACTCTCTTGGCACTGCAGATGCTGTTCAGAAGGTACCCTCCCATTGCTCTTTATTCATCTGGCAATTGTCTTAACTCGTAGAAGCTTTAAATTGTGTGCTTTATGTTGGAGCTTCTCTGATGTATTCTTATTAACAAATGTTCCTAGTTGAAAAGCTGGAGTTCAAAATATGGGCAGGTGACACAATACTAAGGAGGGGTAATTGCAATTAGTTTTATTTGTCAGAATTGATACTGAATTTACCATCTTTTAGTTTTTCGTGTTTAACCAAAATCTAAACCGTTGCTTTGGACAGGGACTCGTGAGTACAACTTAAGATTAGAACTAAGTAACAGGGGCTGGACAGCATTGACCAACTGCAGGTCTGACCCATGGAATGCTCAACATAAGCTGGCTGTATAGCACGTTGGTTGTGATTGTTTATTATGACGAACGTATTGATTTATCTTAGTCATTTTAGTTATTACTAGTGTAAGTGCACAGTCAGTGAGTCTGTTAGTAACGAGTATTGTATATAGAATATGCGGTGTTCTTCGTTCTTGTAATGTTGTGTATCAAGTTTTCACGATACTTTTCATTTGAAGAGATTGTGCGTCACGGTGTCTACTTGTATTCCGTTTTTAAATCAAGGAACAAACAAAGTAAAAAGGAGTGGTGAAATTTAATGTGTGGGCAGGCAAAGTAAGAGGAAGAAAGTTGAGGAATGTGACGGAAGGAAATTTAATTCGGTCTACTTGATCTACTTTCACACAAGAAGAGGAATGCACCAATGTAACAATAAGCACAAAATGATCCCCTTCTGCACTTGCATCTTCCAACACAGAAGGTAAACTCATATCATTTTACACAACTAAGAAGAGTAAGAGTAGTAGTAGAGTCCCCAGGCCAAACCCATCAGCATCACAGCTCGAACAATATGGTTGTCCAGTTTCTGTAAACAGATGGATTGAAGGGAAGAATCTCCTCAATAAGGGAATAAATACTGGCAAGATCACAGGAAGCACCACGAGCAAAGAGAAAGACCAAACGGTGATGGGCCAGATAGCCAATCCCAAAGCTCCCACCATGAGAGAAGGAACCAAAGGTGATGGGCCTCTACCCATATCTTAGGAACCTTTCAAAACTTAAATCTGTCTTGATGTGTTCCACGAGCTCTATACGAGCATGTGATAGATTTAGGGTTGTTGAGTTCAGCAGAGCATCCATGAGTCCATGACAAGCAATTTTATGTATATTCAACATTTTGACACAGCAGTTTTCTTGTATGTCAACGAGCGGATTAGATCTAACGTGGCATACCATGTACCTTATGCTGTTGTTCTTAATTGGGCATGTAGTTAAGTGCGTACTGTTTTTCATTCCAGCACATCTAATGTTACACGGGATCCTTTCTACATGATCTTTCAAATTATCATCACTTTTTTTGGGTAAAGAATATCACAAATTTTATGTTGGTGAAACATGGTACTGACTGCTGAAGTACTGATGCAATGGTGTTGTTATTCCTAATGCAGTGATGCATTATGCATGTGTTGTATTCCAATCTTGTTACTACACTTCTTCACAACCTAAGCTAGCATAGTTCCTATACCTACTCTGTATATTCTGCTTTTCGTTCACGAATTAAGAAAATCTTAGCACTTCCTATAGTGTTTGTTCCAAAGGCCCCTTTTCTCGACATATACATTTTTCATAGGATGAAGATATTACTCACATGGTATATAAAATGAGGGATCAAATTAGTCTGTTCATGCTTTCACCAGATGATGAAGAAAACAATGGCAATTCTGCATGAACTGATCCTTGCTAACACCATAATAGCAAGATTTCCTATTTCTTGTTTCTATCATTTTTTATTTTTTGTTTTGATAATGATTAATTTAATAGCAAGATTTCTTGTTGTCTTTTGTCATGTGTGCAAATTGATGACCTTTGTCCATTCACTCTATATGCTCACTTGGGCGATGACCAAACACCAACTATTTTAATTTGTTACGTTAGTTTAAGGTTATTAAGGAATTCTCTTAAACGGACGTCCACGAAGATGTTCTTCGGAAGCTTATATAGTTTCTTCAAAAGTTTATATAGTATCATCCATTAAACAAATTAATACACCATAAATTAAAAAGTTTTGTACCACACTGTATAAATTTCTCAAGAATATGTCCATCAATAGACATGTCTGTTTAAGAGAAGGCATGTAATTATTACCGTCACGCTAGAAAACATGCATCACATTGCACAAGGTTATACTATTTCTTTTAATGTATCTCTAATAGTATTAATTAGTAAGTTGGAAGGCCAACCTTACCAACTCTTTACAGCACTACATGAGACTAAATTAAGAAGAGAAAATTTCATCAAAGTTAGTTACAAACTAGAAAATACAAAATTTGATTCGTTACTTTGTTGGTATATATAAAAGTTTTGTTTCACCCATCCCAAAAGCCTGCCTCCTATGGATGGAGCTAGAAATCTGAGTCGGGGCGGGAGAGGTAACTTGGGAGAGGTAACTTACGTAAAAAAAAAAAAAGGATCTGACCCATTGTAGATTCAAACATTTCTTACAACATTTTAACTAATAATCCTACTATATAATAAGTATTTTTCGAAATTTAGGATTAATTTAAGAGACATCATATGCTTCAAATGCTTTCTTGAGATTGCCCCATTTTGAAAATCGAGAGACATACCCCCTATTTAACGTCTTCCGACCAGGTTAACAGTTGACTAATTTACGAAAGGCGTTAAATAGAGGATTATGTCTCTCGAATTTTAAAACAACGGGCAGTCTTAAAAAAACATTTGAAACAAGGGTGTGTGATGATTTTTCCTAATCTAGAAACACAAGTATTTTGTTGATGATCAAATGATAATTAGAAGTATTTAATCAAGAATAAGAAGAGATCTAGAAGCTGATGAGTGTTGGAGTTATCCCTCACATGAGGAGAAGTTGAAGTTAGTCTGCATGAAGAAGGCTGAGCGCGCCATGCGCTCAGTTTGGTCTTGCACAGGGCGCGACACGTGCTCATGCCTTGCTCGACCTCCAAACACTTCAGCGCACCATGCACTAAGTTTTCTCTGCTTGAGGTGCACCCCGCGCTCATGCCTTGGTCGACCTCCAGGCACTTCAACGCACTCCGCGCTCAGCTTGTTCTTGCTCGAGGCGCACCCCGCGCTCAAGTCTATTTTCAGAAAAAATCTATTTTTGTGGACCGCGAGTTTGCAATAAGAGTTGGGGTTTTTGGCAAAACCTAACACTCAGAAGAAACACGAAAATACACAAGAACAAAGAGAGAAACCCAATCTTGAAAGAAATCAAGATTGAGAGACAACCCTATAAAGAGAGAGGAGTAATCTAGTAAGGTGAGAGACTGCAAGGAGTGATTGCAATCTTCCTTCCCACTTTATAAAAGACTAGCTCTTGTGGAAGTAGGCATCATTGGCCGAACCACGGTATATCTTTGTGTTGTGGTATGCGTTTAATTCTGCTTTACATTATTATCTATTGTTAATAGTTGTTTAGCGAGTTGGGCATGTTAGTATAGGTTGTAGTTGATATTTAGAATTTGTCTGGAGTTGAATTGAGTTCAAATACAAGTTATTTGTGTAGTGGGGGAATCAATTGGTATTGGTATAAATCCCAACAAGTGGTATTAGAGCCTTGGTTAGATTAGCCTAGGGTGTTTATCCAAATCTTGGTCGGAAGGTGTTTGACAAAACTCCTGAGAGAAGATTTGAGTTTAAATAACTTGTAGAAATGGACCATTCCATGAACACTCGCATGACGAGTCTGAATAGGAAGAACTACACCAGTTGGAAAGCCAAGATGGAAGACTTGCTTTATTGCAAGGACTTGGCACAACCCATTGAGAATGGAGGAGAAAGACCGGAAACGGTTGCTGCGGCTGAGTGGAGCAAGCTTGATAAAAAGCAATTTGGTACATTTGACAGTGGATTGACGACAGTGTCTTTCACCATGTATCCCAAGAGACTACAGTTTTTGGCTTGTGGAAGAAACTCGAAGACCTTTATAAGAGGAAGTCGGGCTGAAACAAAGTGTTGGTCGTTAAGAAGTTTGCCGACACGAAGTACCAAGAAGGTTCTTCAATGTTTGAGAATCTTAATGAATTACAGAATACGATCAATCAGATGCATTTTATGAAGATTAATTTGGGAGACGAAGTTGAGGCTTTGTTTCTATTAGGCTCTCTACCCGAAAGTTGGGAGACATTAGCAGTCTCTCTACACGGAGCAGCCAAGGATGGAATCGTTACCATAGAGATGGCTACCGTGTCTTTGTTGAATGAGGAGACTAGAAGGAGTTCAAAAGGCAGCTTCTCTCACTCAGAGATACTTGTCACAAAGAAACGGGGGAGAGGTAGATACAGAAAACCATCTCGTTCTAGAGGTGATGACAGAAGTAAATCTAGGGGTGAAGCTAGAACTCCTAAGGCAGAGAGTCAATGTTACTATTGTGCCACCAAGGGCCACTTCAGATATGAGTGCAAAACATTGAAGAGGGATGAGAAGAATAACTGTGTACATGAAGACATGGTGCAGAGGAACGGAAACACAGGCAGAGATACTACCGCACTAGTTGATAACCTAGTGGGAATTGTGTTAGATTGTGGTGAGTGCTGTCTTAGTACCTCATGTCAGGATACAGAGTGGGTGATAAATACAGGAGCATCCTATCATGTCACACCGCACAGGGAATTTTTCACTACCTACAGTTGTGGTGAATATGGTGAAGTGAAGATGGGTAACAGTGGTGTCTCGAAGATTATAGGCATTGGAGATGTTGATGTAGAAACCAATGTCGGCTACACCTTGACACTCAAGGATGTAAGACATGCCCCTGACATTTGGCTAAGCCTAATTTCGGCTGGGAAGTTAGATGACGATGTCTTTGTAAACTTGTTTGGTAACGGGGTATGGAAACTGAGTAGAGGTTCCATTGTAGCAGCCAAAGGGAAGAAAACTTGCTCTCTTTACAAAACACATGCTAGTTTGTGTAAAGCAGAAGTGAATGCGGCAGAAGAAGAAGCTTCCTCCGAACTGTGGCACAAGAGACTACGTCATATGGGCATAAAAGGGATGGAAGTTCTTGCTAAGCAAAAGGCCTTGCCAGATATTAAAGGTACATATTTAAATACATGTACTAACTGTTTGGTAGGAAAGCAACACATGGTGTCTTTCCAAAGATTCCCGTCTCACAGAAAGGACAATGTCCTTGAACTAGTGCACAGAAGTCCCACGGGGGAGCTTCATACTTCATGACCTTCATTGGTGATGCGTTAAGAAAGATATGGGCCTATAGTCTGAAGACCAAGGATGAAGTACTTTACGTGTTTGAGAAATTCCACAGCATGGTGGAAAGAGAGACTGGGAAGTTGTTGAAGTGTATTCGCTCAGATAATGGGGGTGAGTACATTGGGCAGTTTGAAGAGTATTGCCAAAGTCATGGGATTCGTCATGAGTAGACCGTTCCCAAGACACCGCAACAGAATGGAATAGCAGAGAGAATGAATCATACCATTGTAGAGAGGATGAGATGCATGCTATCTCACTCTAAGCTACCTAGATACTACTGGGTAGAAGCAATGCATACAGCCGTGCATGTGATCAACCTATCGCCGTCGAAGCCTCTAAATAGTGACTATCCAGAGAGAGTATGGTCAGGTAGAGATGTTGATTATGGATACTTGAGGGCATTTGTGCATATTCCGAAGGATGAGAGATCCAAGCTTGATGACAAAGCCAAGCAGTGCATTTTTCTAGGTTATGGAGATGAAAAGTTTGGTTACAAACTCTATGATCCGATTAACAAGAAGGTAATCCGAAGTCGAGATGTTGTGTTCCTGGAATACCAAACCATAGCAGACTTTGAAGAGGGTGAGAAGCTACAGGCTTTCACCAATGATTTTGTTGATTAAGAACCAGAAATTCCTATTGTGGAATGTGCAGAAGGCATTGAGAATGCAGAGAACCATGGGCTTGAAGCTCATGATGAGAATCATATTGCTCATGATGGGATAGAACCTATTGGTATAGAAGATGCAGATGAGATGCATGAACCACCACCAGAGCAAGCAAAAGTGCATCCTCCTGAGGCACCAGCAGATGGGGCAAGGAGGTCAAACAGAGAGAGACTAGCTTCAACCAGGTATCCACCACATACATATGTGCTACTATCGAATGGTGGAGAACCTATGTACTATCAAGAGGCACTTGAAGGTACAGACAAAGAAAAGTGGTTGAAAGCCATGCATAACGAGATGGATTCTTTGCATAAGAATCACACTTATGACTTAGTTAAGAAACCGCAAGGACGAAAAATTCTCAAGAATAAGTGGATATACAAAGTCAAGCTTGAGTAGAACAATCCTCACCCAAGGCACAAAGCTCGCCTTGTTGTGAAGGGATTCGGTTAAAGGAAAGGGATTGACTTTGATGAGATTTTCTCTTCTGTAGTGAAGATGACTTCTATCTGGGTGGTATTGTGTATGATCGCAAGTATGAACCTAGAGGTTGAGTAGCTAGATGTTAAGACAACTTTTCTTCATGGAGACCATAAAGAAGATGTCTGCATGGACTAACCATAGGGGTTTGAGGTCAAAGGCAAAGAGCACCTAGTATGCAAGCTGATAAAGAGTTTGTATGGGTTGAAGCAGGCACCGAGGCAATGCTACATAAAGTTTGATTCCTTTATGGCGAAGCAAGGATACAAAAAGTCTGCTTCTGATCATTGTGTGTTTGTTCAGAGATTTCCATATGGGGATTTCATAGTGCTCTTGTTGTATGTGGATGATATGTTGATAGTTGGCCCAAACATCAACAAGATATCCAAGCTAAAGAAAGACTTGAGTAAGTCCTTTGAGATGTAGGATTTGGGTCAAGCAAAGTAGATACTTGGGATGCGGATCACTCATGACAGAAAGAGTGGGAAGTTGTGGCTTTCTCAAGAAAGCTACATTGAGAAGGTGTTGAAGATATTCAACATGGATCAAGTGAAGCCTGTCAGTTGTCCGCTTGGTGGCCAGTTCTGCATGACCAAAGAGATGTGTCCAAAGGTTGAGCATGAGCAGAGTCAGATGGAAAAGATTCCTTATGCATCTGCAGTGGGCATCTTGATGTATGCAATGGTGTGTACAAGACCGGATATTGCTTTCGCCATTGGTGTTGTAAGCCGATTTCTGTCAAATCCGGGGAAGGAGCATTGGGAAGGTGTTAAGTGGATATTGAGATATCTTAAGGGCACTTCCAAATTGTGTTTGTGCTTTGGTGGAAGTATGCCCTTACTTAAAGGCTACACTGATGCAGACATGGCAGGTGATGTTGACTCAATGAAGTCCACCTCCGGTTATCTGGTTACTTTTGCAGGGGGAGCAGTTCTTGGCAATCAAAGTTGCAAAAGTGTGTTGCCCTCTCCACTATAGAAGCAGAGTATATTGCAGCCACTGAGTGTTGTAAAGAGATGTTATGGATGAAGAGGTTCTTTGACGAACTAGGGCTAAAGCGTGAAAACAGTTTATATCGAGGCGCCATCCATTTAAGCAAGAATCCGAGTTTCCATTCTAGATCAAAGAATATATACACATATGTGCATTATCATTGGATTAGAGAAGTACTCGAAGACAAGCATTTGTGTATCGAGAAGATCCATACCGACAAGAACGGGTCGGATATGATTACCAAAGTCTAATCAAAAGGTAAGTTTGATATTTGTTGTGCTACCGCCGGAATGGTAGCAGACTCCTCCTGTTGATTTGGAAATTGCATGGAGGTATCCCCCCCTCATTGTTCGGGAGGGGGAGATTGTTAGAGTTATCCCTCACATGAGGAGAAGCTGAAGTTAGTCTGCATGAAGAATTTGCCGAGTCGCCGCCACGGTTTAGTCGCTTGCAGACACGAGACTCATGCTCATGCCTTGCTCGACCTCCAGACACTTCAGCGCGCCATTCGCTTAGTTTGCTCTACTCGAGGTGCACCCCGCGCTCATGCCTTGGTCGACCTCCAGGCACTTCAGCGCACTCCGCGCTCAGCTTGTTCTTGCTCGAGGTGCACCCCGCGCTCAAGTCTATTTTTAGAAAAATCTATTTTTGTGGACCGCAAGTTTGCAAAAAGAGTTGGGGTTTTTGGCAAAACCTAACACTCAGAAGAGACACGAAAATACACAAGAACAAAGAGAGAAACCTAATCTTGAAAGCAATCAAGATTGAGAGACAACCTTTACAGAGAGACAACCTTGTAAAGAGAAAGGAGTAATCTAGTAAGGTGAGAGACTACAAGGAGTGATTGTAATCTCCCTTCCCACTTTATAAAGGACTAGCTCTTGTGGAAGTAGGCACCATTGGCTGAACCACAATATATCTTTGTGTTATGGCATGTGTTTAATTCTGCTTTACATTATTATCTGTTGTTAATAGTTGTTTAGCGAGTTGGGCATGTTAGTATAGGTTGTAGTTAATATTTAGAATTTTTCTGGAGTTGAATTGAGTTCAAATACAAGTTATATGTGTAGTGGGGGAATCGATTGGTATTGGTATAAACCCCAACAATGAGTTGAACCACATTCTTTAATGGCTACCTACATATCATGTGAAGAGGAATCAAACTCAAAACATAGTTCAACTATTCTATTTATAAGAATAGATAAGGTTTCCATATTTACTTGTGAGTTAAGTAATTAGAGTTTAACTAGGAAACAATCTCTTATTAAGTCTTATTCAGACTCTTCTAGAAGCTAATTAATGTTTCCCAAGCCAATAGGTCTCTTCTATTAACTTAAACAACAAGGAAACATGCTTAATTAGGTTCGGAGTAGGAGCTGGAGTTTCAAACTTGAGTATTTGAACTCCGGAGTTGGAGTTCCTAGTCAGGAAGTGGTTCTCTGAATCTACTACTCTGACCAGTTCTGAACCTCGTTCTTCGAACCTACTACTCCAGTTAGTTCGGAACCTCCTCTTCTTATTTCACTTAATTATGAACCTAGGAAGTGAGCTATTCAAGACTTGAACTTGAAGTGTATTATGGTACTTCCTACCTACACCAAGACCATATCCGAGCAATAAGAAGATGTTTCCATGTGTCACATATTAATTTGCTAAAATATGTATACACATATGCCCCCCTTTTTTCTTCATGGGTTGTAATTCAAACCTTTAAGGAAAAAGGGTAAAAGTGTAGGTGCACATCACGTACGGAACGACATAAAAAATAGTGAGCAATATACCTCTATTTTCTCTTTTAAATTTATACACAAAATTTCACATTATTTCAACTGAAGGAACTGTAAATTTGGACATACCATAAACATGACTCGGACCTTGCATATACGACCATGCAAAGTCAGTACTTGGAGTTCCTGACTAGCTAGGAAGTGGAGTTCCGAACTAGCAAGGAAGTGGAGTTCTGAGCTTGGAGAGAGTCGAGCTTGAACTAGTTCCAAACTTGGAGTTCTTGACTAGCTAGGAAGTGGAGTTCCGAACTTGGACAAGTTCCGAACATTTAGTTCCTGACTAGCTAGGAAGTAAAGTTCTAAAGACTTGGAATTCTGAACTAGGAATTCCTAACTAGCAAGGAAGAGTCGAGCGTAGACAAGTTTCGAACTTGGATTTTTGACTAGCTAGGAAATGGTGTTCTAAAGACTTTGAGTTCCTGCAGGCTAGCAAGAAAGTGGAGTTCCAGACTAGCTAGGAAGTGGAGTGACGAACTTGGAAAAGTTCTGAACATGGAGTTCCTAATAAGAATTTGCATGAATCTTAGAAATTCTTATTTGCAAATTCTTATTGTGAATTCTTATTAGGAACTCCATATCAAAGATGCTTCTAGAAATGCCATATCAAAGATGAAATGTCATATCAAGGATAGACTGGACATGGAAGAACAATATGAAAGATAATTTTTTCTAGAAAATGAAATGCCCTACTGACTGCTCATGGGTTTGGCGTAAGATTCTTAATACTAGAGCTACTGCAATACAATACATCAAGTACAATATTACAAATGGTGAGGACACTTGGGTCTGGTATAATCCATGGTGCTCTAATAGATTGCTCATTGATATGCCTAAAGCTTGCAACCAACTCCAGGTCCCTCTTAATACCAGAGTCAGCTCTCTTATATCATATGGTGATTGGAATGGCATTGTCTCTAGACTACCTGATGGACAACTCAAGAAGATGATACAAGACACAGCTATAAATAACTTCTTACCAGAAGATTGTGTTATTTGGACGCCCTCACCTAGTGGCACATTTACATCAAAATCTGTATACCATGCCCTAAAAATTCCAAAGTAAAGGGTCATATGGTACAACCTTGTGTGGGGAAAGTATGTAATGCCAAGACATTCATTCACCACTTGGCAACTATTTGCTAATAGCTTACCCACTCAAGACAAGAAGTTATTCCATCATTCCTCATGTTGCCTATGTAATAGGTCAAGGGAAAACTCTCGGCATCTCTTTTTTGAGTACCAGTACAGCAAAGCAATCTGGGGTCGAATGAAGAACCAGTTGGGAATAAGAGGAGCAACCCTAAACTCAACCAGTGAATGGCACCGAATTATCAGATTATGTAGTTCTAACTCTACAAAGGTAGAAATCTACAAAGCATTTGCCTATGCAACTGTTAGCTTCATTTAGCTAGAAAGAAACAACAGAATATTAAAGAACACCTCTCAGCCATGGCATGTTGTTTGTGATCGACTAATGACAGGCATGAAAGTGTCTATACAAGGCTCCTTAGCCCCAGTTCAAGTTAATCAAGATGCCAAAACTCTTTTGGAAACATTAGATATCACAGTGAACTACAAGAACAATGGAGCGAAACAATGCAGCTGGTTAGAACCTAGAGAAGGGATGGTTAAGCTTAACCTTGATGGCTCTCTCACTGATGCTCTAGCAAGCATTGGCGGCATTATTAGAGACAGCAAAGGTGATGTTGCACTTGCATACACAGGAGCTGGAGGACTGAAAAATGTATTGTACTAGGAAATGAATGCCATCCTAGTAGGACTTAAGGGATGTGAAATAATACGCGCACAAAGAATCGAGGTGGCTTTAGACTCTATGCGGGCAGTACACATATTGCTTAACAAGGAACAAACACCTTGGAAATGCTGGAACATCAAAGCAGAAATTTTAGAGGTTGCATCGAGATTTCTCTCTGTAGAATTTATCCATGTATACCGAGAATGTAATAGAACAGCTGATTCTTGGCTTCTCTTGAGTCTGTTGAAGGATACAATTACTTTATACCTCCTCTAGTACCTCTGTTACAGAGAATTGTGGAGGAAGATGAATAAGGTCATGTATATTTGCATCTTTAATGAAACAGTGGGGACTGATAAACCTAAATCCTATTAAAAAAAAGTAATTAGAGTTTAACAAGGAAACAATATCTTATTAAGTCTTATCCAGACTTTTCTAGAACTAATTAATGTTTCCGAAGCCAATAGGTCTCTTCTATTCACTTAAAAAACATGCTTAGGTTCGGAGTAGGAGCTGGAGTTCCGAACTTGAGTATTTGAACTTTGGAGTTGGAGTTCCTAGTCAAGAAGTGGTTCTCCAAACCTACTACTCCGACTAGTTCCGAACCTCCTTTTCTTATTTCACTTTCGAACCTAAGAAGTGAGCTATTCAGGACTTGGACTTGAACTGTGTTATGGTACTTTCTACCCACACCAAGACCATATCCGAGTAATAAAAAGATGTTGCCACGTGTCACATATTAATTTACTAAAATATGTACACACAAAGGGAATCTCAAATTAACTTAAAAATTTATCGGTATGGTAGGAAACAAAAACAATGCACATATGAACCTGTAGAATTAGAATGATAGAATATATCTTCATGTTCAACAAGATATATAACTGGCACTGGTTACTAGGATTGTCAATGGACCAGGCCACGACCAAAGCCCGACTTACTATGGTATGATAATTTAAGATTTATACCTCAAAACATGTTTGAAACATGAGGTCCAACACAAAACATATCCAATCCGATAAGTTGTTGGACTAGTTCTGGACTCGCTATGTTCAAACCTGATGAGGGCCCACTCCAAACTTAGATATAATGTATATCATAAAATATGTATTATGTAACATAGTCCATTAATAATTCTCCAACTACATTCCTCCACCCAACGTTCTTTAATTAGCTTTCCTTTGTCCAAAAGAAAATAAGTTAGATGTCTCTAGATCTCTAATTTGAGCCAACGTAGTCCATTATTGAGATGGTTTCTTCTTTCAATATATGTCCTTTCCTATTCCAATATTCCAAGAGAATGATCTCCATCCAAAAAAGAGTAATAACCCAACTACTTGATTGTTAAAAACTACACTTGTAAATACATAAAAGATGATGTGAGAAATGTTCATTACCAAATATCAACTTGTCAGGTGAAGATTTGCTTCCCCACAAGGTATTCTTCTTCATATTCAATAACCACAAAATACCTTTTCCATTTCTATAATTCTTTGTCTATATAACTGACTTGGGGTTTTTTGTTTTGGCTAAAATTCAAGAAGCACCAATTGAAGTTGATGTGGTCGATCCTTCTCCAATTGAATGCAAACTAAGGTCAAGCATATGATAAAAATTTAAGAAGGTGAAAGGTAAAAATAGTGAGCAATGAGCCTTTTTTAACCTATGTAACTGTCACACCCCTATTTTTCAGATAATTGAATATTCAGTCGAAAGAGCTCGATCCGAATACAATCTAATGAACAAGGGTGTGAGCGGGTTTCACTCACAAGAGCCCATACTGGAAATAAAACACCCAATAATCAATATAAATTTTGACATCTAATAACTTTGAGTAACATAATGATTGCTAACAAAATACTAACATCAACACATAGAGATAATCATTTAAACTAGTCGTTTTAAAATTTGACCTGTGGTAAATGAATTAAAGAAATAATATATGTAAAAACTCATTTGTGCGATAAAATAACTTATAAAGTTTTAAAGGTTAGAGGTGCTACAATATACACACCTCAAAAAAGAGTCTCGTCCAGAGATTTGGAGAGAGGGCAATATAAATGCATACAACAATGAACCACTATATTTATGACAAGTAGTTATAGGTTCACACCGATTACAACGATATCATCAAAGGCAGTAGGTGTGTATACACACCTCAAAAATATCATCCATATAAATATTGACATACACATTCACAATAACAATAACAATGATAACAAAAAACAACAATCACAAAAGTTGTGCTGGTACATATTTATAAATTCAACAAAGATTGTTCATTTCATAGTTACTCTCACTCAACAGCAACAATAGGTGTGTCAATACACACCTATAAAGAACCATAGTGCTTCATATATGCGTGTAAATAAACAAACTAACTCTACCCATATTTATGAATCCATGAGAGTGTAAGGATTAAACCATCCTCTTTTTTCTAATGCGTTGTTTAATAAGTACATTGCACACCATCCTTCAACTCCGTTTAATGAATTGCCAAGATAATTCTTGATCATATCTTCCTGCATCAGTTTTTGTTCTCCCTCAATGAAATAAGGTTCTTGTCACAGCCCGAATTTCTAAACAATTAAAAAAAATGAATATTTGAAATATAAATATCTCAAACATCACTTGGTTCAATTGTCTAAAAACCCAGGCTATGACGGGGTGGATACAACACATGTCAAAACCTAAAACCCACATCACAACAGGATCAACTTAACAACAAAAATCTCCAAATTCCTCAACTATCACTTTATTAAAAACTTTCTTCCATCCCAATACAAACATAAACAAACTTTAAGAATAACAATTTCCAACATCGTATTCTTATGTCATATAAAAATGTAACCTACGTTATTACATCCTTCTAAAAGATCAGACCTAATAAACTAAACTCCCAGACTGCTCCAGGCGAGAATCCCAATCACACGCCGCGGTTCCATCGCTTTCCTTCCTGTGTGTTCCCAAGAACACACCCACGTTGCCTAAACAAAGCAAACATGGGTCAGCAAAATGGAATTTGCTGGTATGAGTAGACTAACCACATATAAACATTATCATACTTTAATTATCCAAACAATCACTTTATATTTTCCCATAACTTAATCATTCTCAGCTTGGAAGACAGGTAGTTCCGTCATTTCAACCGGCATAGTTTCTTCTCAAGCAAAACTTCCATTATATTAACTCATTCTAATACTCGTTTTAATATCTAAATCATTTAATTCAAACTTACCGATATCCACTGCTGTATAAGGGTAGGACCGCGTCCCTGCACAAAATGTTATTAAGTCCTACCCTCCTGCAAAAGAAAGTTAGAACTTCTATATAATATGTGTAGATATCCTATAGGTATTCCAATGCAAGCCCAAATACACTCGCATAATCAAATCAATTTCTCTTATCAACTAATCAATTTCTTTTCTTATACACTCACCATTTAGTGCCTATATGATAAAGAATAAAATTGAATAGCTTTACCTACGAAATAAAGTGATGAAACTTACAAACGTAAGTAAAACTAAACTAATCTTATAATGCTTATGTTTTTATCAAGATTCTACTCTCAAGTCTATGAGATATAGTGGAGTAGAGTGATTCGTTCCACTCTTAGTCCTTCCGCATGCTATGTTCTCAAGTGTAAGTACTCTAAACTTAAAGTCTAATGAGAGATTTACGAAAAAGGCAACTAGACTACGATGCAACTACCCACCTAAATGCAACTAGTCGACGATGGGAATAACTAAGGGAATGCTACGTTGATTCTATGATAAGGAGTTAGAGGGGATTGATTCTACCTTAACCTCGACTTAATCCTATTAACGATGAATCGTCGGTAATCCGAATTGAACTGCTTCGCAGAACAATTGGTTCTTCCTAATCCCTAATTACACATGGCATTCCTACCAATTTATAACTAGCATGTGAACGATTAAACCCATTCTCACGGTGAACTAATCATTTCTAGAGTGGAAAGGAAATTACGACGATTCTACGATATTCGGAATCAAGCTTTCATCAAGGCTTCTCAACCCCCTCTAATGGAGGTTTAGCCGAGAATCATTACGCAATCATTTCCGATTACATTTAAACTAAACATGATATAAAGAATTGAAATTTACTTAATTAAACAATAATGAAATCTAATTTAATGACTCAAATGAAATAAAGACAGGAATTGAAATTAGATCTAGGAATGGAAATGACAAAATTGAAATTGATAAAAATACTACTTTATTGATCTAATCAAAATGAAGAACAAGATTCAAAGGTTTAATCTAATACAATAATTGAAATGGAACTAAACTTAATTAATCTACATGAAAAACTAGATCTAGAATTCATTAATGGAGGCTAACTAATCTAAATCTAATCTAGGTCTAACTATCTATCATTAACAAAGAGCTAAGCTTTTGTTTTTATACATTCAGATCCAAAAATCGTGCATGGGCTTGGAGCCATGTTTTGGGCCAGAGAATCAGGCCCAAAACCCAATTCTTCAATCCAAAAAGGCCTCTTCAGCTGCAGTTGGCTTCAACAGACTTTCCGTCCACTTCTGCTCCTCTGATTGGGTCAAGGCTTAGACCATTGGAAAGATCATTCCGAGCCGGTCGTTTTGACATAAGGTAGGCCCCATTCGATGTCCGAGTCCAAAGATATGTCCTTCGGAAGTTCTGGCGACTTTTGTGTCTTTGTTCGCCCGCGTCGACTTTTTCGACTTTTGGACAGGGCTTTTTAGAAAGGCTTTGTCTTCTCGAAACTTGGCCTTTAATCACGGAACTCCTTAGTAACCGACCTTTGCTCATTTATCTCGCTAAAGTAGCACATTTCTGCACATAATGGACTTTGAAGCCTGAAATGCATAAAAACACGTAATCAGTGTTAACTCTTAATTATTACTCACATAATTTGTCTACAAGTATGACTGTTAAAGGGTTAAAACTACAGTTTTGGGCTCTTATCACTATATACCTTAGGTCATTCCCGTCACATTCAAGGAATACCCAACTCTACATTCCCGTACACTCAAGGAATACAACTAACCCGCAAGGTGAATACCTTAGTTCCCTCTCAGAGGCAGTCCAAAGAATCGGTCATTCATGGCACATTCAATGAATACCCGGGTCATTCATGGCACATTCAATGAATACCCATAGATAACGCTAACGGGCCATTTATGGCACATTCAATAAATGCCCACCTATCCTATGACATCAACAGTCATAAAACTCAATTCCAAAACCTTAAGGAGTGGAGAGTTCTAAAAGAGTGCGGTAAATTTATTTACGCATTATTGAACTTTATTTTATATATCAATTTAGAGAACGAATGAGTATTTTGATTCCTGTATTTTTTATTTACGCGTTATTAATTTCAGGGATGTCTTAGTGTCATAACGTTGCATATCATAAAATATTGCAAAAATCACATAGTAGTTAATACACATACACACGTATATATAGAGGTCTTAGCCTAAAGTCAAGTATGCTAATAGCCCTAGACCTATCTTAATAACCCAAATCATAATCCGAGTTAAAAGGTCAAATTGGGTCAACTGGTCAAAGTCAAAGTCAACCATCATGGTCGAAGTCAAACTTTCGTTTCCATGTTCAACAGGTTCGGGGTCATAGCCATGGTTCATGGCTAAGGTCAATGTGCATGGCTCATGGGCTCATGACTAAGGTAATGGTTTGGACCCAACTGGCCAAGCCTATGACGTAACCAAAAGTTCAAATTATGTTAGCCGGATCCAACAAAAAAAAAAAAACCAAACTATACACCGGTCCAACAATAGATTTAGCCCAACTAGAAATATCTAGAGGGAACAGATCCACTTAAAATAATAATGGCCTAGCCCACAAAATAGAAGAAAACCGGCCCATAATTACAAAAATTAGAACTGGCCCATACAAGTTAACACTAATAGGAAAAAGGGCCCAAACAAAATTAAAACAAAAAATCGGGCCCAACCAAACAAAAATAGAACTGGCCCATCCTAGCTAATGTTTTTGGCCCAACCGATTAGGCCCAAGCCCAAAATCGGTTACTGTTCATCTTCTTCCCCAATTCTCTCCTCCACTTTGACCACCAAATCGAGGCCACCCACTCCTCACTTCATCAACTCGTTTTTGCTCCCCATAAAACCCAAACAACATTAATGAAAGCGAAAACCCCAAATTATTAAATCCAAACCTCACCCAAAACTAGATCTAGAAATTTTATCACGCCATTAATGGCTTCTCCAAGCTTTAAATTTGCCACCCCTAACCACACCACGGACTCAATCCCTAACCCAACGTCCATCATACATCAACAACCAACACAAAACAACAAATAAAACAACCATAGTTTAAACCAACCCAAACAAGACCGGTGACTCCATTAATGGTTCTTCAAAGCTTCGATGAGCCTCTCCGACACCCACAATCACCCTTAATTCAAACCAACACTATACTATACCAACAAATTCGATTCCAACATCATCTAACAAATACACAAATTAACAGTAAAAAAAAAACAAAATCTACACAACCACAGTATCACAGTATCAAAAATATTAAGGAAGTGGCGGTGTTTGGGGCTCGCGCCTCCATGATATAGTATGGAGGTGACAGTATCGCACTAAAGAGTTTCAACAGCTGTCCAAAAATCATGCACCGAATAGAATGAACAAATAAACATAAAACTTATATATTTTGATAATAAATCCGTAGATTTGAAATTGATGAAAAAAACCATCGTTATAGTAGTCCGTGAGAGATAAAATCTACTCACCTGTAGCGCTCTCCGATTATTAGCCAGCTACAAGAAAACCTTCCCTTTCTTCTTTCAGAAAAATCCCATTTTTTTCTAAAACCCTCGTTGTGTTTTTTTTTTCCCAAAAACTCTACGTGAGAAAACTCCCCGAAAAACAATGACAACACTTATCCATTTATCTACGGGCTTTTATCCGTCCGTAACTGCTGGATATCCTATATTTGTTTTATCTATTATATATTTTCATTATTATCTTTATTATTATTTTTATTAGGAAAACAAAGAATTAAAACACGGGGTGTTATAATATACACACCTTAAAAGGATATCGTCCCGAGATTCAAGGTAGAGTGTAGATTAACCAAACAAACAGTACGTCAAACAATTAAAATGAGACATACGTGTATACGCAAGTATACACACCTTAAAAGGAATATACATATACAATATCATATAGATAGACATACTAATATGCAAATCACATACTTTGAAAATGTGTCTATATACGTATTGAACCCAAGAAATACGTATATACGCTAGCATACACAACTCAAAAGAATAAACGTAATTAATTTCTTCAATTGCCAACACTTAAGTAAACCCATTATTTCACAATTTAGCAAAACCTATATTCTTCAAGTTAAATCATACTAAGAAGGCAATGTAGTTCCTCTCACACCGAGGCGTTAGTTTCACTCTTAGTATTTCCCTAACTAATCCAAAGGCGTTAAAAAAAAAACACATATTATAATTTCCTTTTTAACGATCTTCCCTATCAAAACTATTTGTTTAAAACTCATATGTTTCATCCACCACCTTAGTGTTTACACATATATCAACATTTCTGTCTCTCACAAACACCACATGTTCGAAAAATAAAAATATACAACGTATATAGACTGATTCATATTATCAACGGCCTACACTATGTCCACCATCACATATGATCAAACACCTACCATGTGAGGCATGCATACTGGCTCACACACCAACGATATGCAAGTATACACTGGTTCACACACCAACGATGCATACTAACTCTCTACCATCACATAGGATCAAACACCAACGATGTGTGGTATGCACACTAGATCACACTCCAATGATGTACATCTACACATTGGATCACACTCCAACGATGCATACAGAGAGATGTTATGTATATTGGATCACACACCAACGATATACATAACTTGGACAATATCAAATATTTCAAATCCAACCTTTATCAAAAGGGTTTCTTTATTCCTTGGATAATTCCAATTTACTCAACTATGAAATCTTAGAATAACCATTTCTTCTTTAGTCAATACTTACTTAAAAATAGAAAACTCCGTTAGGAAAACAACACTATAACATGCAAAAATTTCGATTATAAATTTCATAAGAAATTAACCGTTAAAACAAGCATTTTATTTTCCTAATCATATCCCAACATTCCACTATAAAAGTACACACAAAACAACAAGCCAAACCAAATACCACAAAGAAACACTCCTACTACCCATTCACCACAATCCGAGGATCACCTAGACCTTCACACTATCTAGGCTAACCTAAGCTCGATACAAAAATGTCATTTTAAATTAAGAATTTCTAAACAATTAAAAAAAATAAATGTTTAAAATATAAATATCTCAAACATCACTTGGTTCAATTGTCTAAAAACCCAGGCTATGACGGGGTAGATACAACACATGTCAAAACCTAAAACCCCACATCAAGCGGGATCAACTTAACAACAAAAATCTCCAAATTCCTCAACTATCACTTTATTAAAAACTTTCTTCCATCCCAATACAAACATAAACAAACTTTAAGAATAACAATTTCCAACATCGTATTCTCATGTCATATAAAAATGTAACCTACGTTATTACATCCTTCCAAAAGATCGGACCTAATAAACTAAACTCCCGTGATCGCTTCCAAATGTTCAGAATCCTAATCACACGCGGTTCCATCGACTTCCACTGTGTTCCTAAGAACACACCCACGTTGCCAAAACAAAGCAAACATGGGTCGCAAAATGGAATTTCTTTGGTATGAGTAGACTAACCACATATAAACATTATCATACTTTAATTATCCAAACAATCACTTTATATTTTCCCATAACTTAATCATTCGGCTTTGAAGATGTGTAGTTCCGTCATTTCAACCCCAAGCATAGTTTCTTCCCAAGCAAAACTTCTATTATATTAACTCATTCTAATACTCGTTTTAATATCTAAATCATTTAATTCAAACTTACCGATATCCACTACTGTATAAGGGTAGGACCGCATCCCTGCACAAAATGTTATTAAGTCCTACCCTCCTGCAAAAGAAAGTTAGAACCTATATAATATGTGTAGATATCCTATAGGTATTCCAATGCAAGCCCAAATACACTCGCATAATCAAATCAATTTCTCTTATCAACTAATCAATTTCTTTTCTTATACACTCACCATTTAGTGCCTATATACCTTAGGTCATTCCCGTCACATTCAAGGAATACCCAACTCTACATTCCCGTACACTCAAGGAATACAACTAACCCGCAAGGCGAATACCTTAGTTCCTCTCTAGGGCAGTCCAAAGAATCTGGTCATTCATGGCACATTCAATGAATACCCGGGTCATTCATGACACATTCAATGAATACCCATAGATAACGCTAACGGGCCATTTATGGCACATTCAATAAATGCCCACCTATCCTATGACATCAACAGTCATAAAACTCAATTCCGAAACCTTAAGGCATGGAGAGTTCTAAAAGAGTGCGGTATATTTATTTACGCATTATTGAACTTTATTTTATATATCAATTTAGAGAACGAATGAGTATTTTGATTCCTGTATTTTTGATTTACGCGTTATTAATTTCAGGGATGTCTTAGTGTCATAACATTGCATATCATAAAATATTGCAAAAATCACATAGTAGTTAATACACATACACACGTATATATAGAGGTCTTAGCCTAAAGTCAAGTATGCTAATAGCCCTAGACCTATCTTAATAACCCAAATCATAATCCGAGTTAAAAGGTCAAATTGGGTCAACTGGTCAAAGTCAACCCTGGTCAAAGTCAAAGTCAACCATCATGGTCGAAGTCAAACTGTCGTTTCCATGTTTAACAAGTTCCGGGTCATAGCCATGGTTCATGGCTAAGGTCAATGTGCATGGCTCATGGGATCATGACTAAGGTAATGGTTCGGACCTTAATGGCCAAGATTCTTTCTATGACGTAGAAAACCAAAAGTTCAAATTATGTTGTTGGATCAAAAAAAAACCAAACTATACACCGCCCAACAATAGATTTAGCCCAACTAGAAATATCTAGAGGGAACAGATCCACTTAATATAAGGTCAATGTGCATGGCTCATGGGATCATGACTAAGGTAATGGTTCGGACCCAACTGGCCAAGCCTATGACGTAACCAAAAGTTCAAATTATGTTAGCCGGATCAAACAAAAAAAAAAAACCAAACTATACACCGGCCCAACAATAGATTTAGCCCAACTAGAAATATCTAGAGGGAACAGATCCACTTAAAACAATAATGGCCTAGCCCACAAAATAGGAGAAAACCGGCCCATAATTACAAAAATTAGAACTGGCCCATAACAAGTTAACACTAATAGGAAAAAGGGCCCAAACAAAATTAAAACCAAAAATCGGGCCCAACCAAACAAAAATAGAACTGGCCCATCCTAGCTAATGTTTTTGGCCCAACCGATTAGGCCCAAGCCCAAAATCGGTTACTGTTCATCTTCTTCCCCAATTCTCTCCTCCACCAGCCACCAAATCGACCGGCCACCCACTCCTCACTTCATCAACTCGTTTTTGCTCCCCATAAAAACCCAAACAACATTAATGAAAGTGAAAACCCCAAATTATTAAATCCAAACCTCACCCAAAACTAGATCTAGAAATTTTTACTGCTGCCATTAATGGCTTCTCCAAGCTTTAATAAATTTACAAGGACCCTAAACCACCACGGACTCAATCCCTAACCCAACGTCCATCATACATCAACAACCAACACAAAACAACAAATAAAACAACCATAGTTTAAACCAACCCAAACAAGACCGAGATATGCATATAAGAATTGTTTGACTCCATTAACAGTTCTTCAAAGCTTCGACTAAAAGAAAATTATTGAGTGAAATTTTCTTTCCAAGTATTTATCTCTATTTCTTCACGACACCCACAATCACCCTTAATTCAAACCAACACTATACTATACCAACAAATTCGATTCCAACATCATCTAACAAATACACAAATTAAATTAAAAAAAAAACAAAATCTACACAACCACGCGATATCACAAAGATCAAAAATATTAAGAAAGTGGCGGTGTTTGGGGCTAATAAGCGCCTCCATGATATAGTATGGAGGTGAAGATCGTACTAAAGAGTTTCAACAATTTGTCCAAAAATCACGACCGAATAGAATGAACAAATAAACATAAAACTTATATATTTTGATAATAAACCGTAGATTTGAAATTGATGAAAAAAAAACCATCGTTATAGTAGTCCGTGAGAGATAAAATCTACTCACCAGAAAGCTCTCCGATTATATCAGCCAGCTACAAGAAAACCTTCCCTTTCTTCTTTAAAAAAAATCCCATTTTTTTCTAAAACCCTCGCTGTGTTTTTTTTTTCCCAAAAACTCTACGTGAGAAAACTCCCCCAAAAAACAAGGACAACACTTATCCATTTATCTACGGGCTTTTATCCGTCCGTAACTGCTGGATATCCTATATCTGTTTTATCTATTATCTATTTTCATTATTATCTTTATTATTATTATTATTAGGAAAACAAAGAATTAAAACACGGAGTGTTATAGTTCTTCATTTGGTTGATCACACCGACGAAGGTCATGAGATCTTGTGACGACATAATCACCAAGAGTACTGACTAAAACTTCATTTGTAGAAATATCCAAACAAAGTACGGGGAGAAGGTGTTCTACCAAGGAAACCAAAAGAGTTTGAATGGATCAGAAGAAAAGACTTGCAAGAATGTTTAACATAGAAGTCTTAGCTGGCAAATATTGACTAAATACATTTATATTGGTCTATTTTACAAAATATGAAGGAAATCTACTCCACACTATGTAAAACCAGCACAACATATTTCAGGAAAAAAAAAATTGCGTTTGCACACGTCGAAAACCAAATATTTTGTCCGAAGAGATATGGATATTATTTTGAGAGTTACCATTAAAAAAAAAGATATTATTTGAGAGTCATAGACATCTATATATATTACTCAATATGCACACGCGATGCTTGTGTTTTTATGCTAGAAAAGTTTAAATATGAGGAACAATATCAGTAACAGTTAAAAATCATTTGCATTATATTAATTAACTAAAATTAGGTTTTTAATTGTTTGATTTCATTTAAAAGGAAAATGAATGAATAATTGTAGAAACTACAACCTACAATAGAAGACTTGGTGTAGGGGATAATATAACATCATATGTGTAAGTAGAACAAAATGGCAGGGTATTTGGTAACTATGAGAGGTAATTAAGTGGCCAATAAGAAAAGAGAACAAAACATACCAAAAAGGTGTGGCAATTTGGTAAATACAATAAAGAATCTTTAAATATGAGTTTGTTGACTAAATTTTTGGGGCCAATCTTATTGTGTAAATATTAACTAATAAAATTAAATATTTGTCTTTTTTTGTAAAGAATGTTATAAGATTTGATTTTGTTTGGACATTGTAATTTGAAGAAAAAAAAAAGATAATACAATTAGAAAGAAAAAATCCTTGGAGTTGATAGATACACGCATGATGTGTGTCTGCTGTTTACCTATTGAATATTTTATATGCATTTTAATCAATTTATTTATTTATTTTAATGTAAATAGTTAAAAGATTTTAAAATGTTTTCCATAAGTACACTATAAGGAATTAAGGATGCATTTTCTCGTTTAATTTGGAGCAAGCCGATAATGATTATAAGGTAATAAACTTTCTTTCCATATTAATAAATAAACTACATTTTAAAACACTTTGTTTTATTTGAATAATATCAAATTGAGCTTTTAATTTATATATATACCTTGTAGGCAGCACCATGAAACGAAGAATGGTGATAACAAAAGTTATTTGTGATATTTTGAAGAACTCCTGTGATGCTTCAAAGTTAGTTTTAGGGACAATCTTCCATTTAATTTGTTACAACATTTTTAGTATGTTATGTTTTTATTTAAGGGTCGCATTCAAGGGACATATTTGACTGACACATAAGTTCATTCATGCTAGGCCTGAAAACATACATTTGTCAAACGTGCCGGACCTAAACTTATGTAAGTCCGACTTGAATTCGGCCTGTTGACAGCCTTGCACTATATATGATGACAACGACATTTATTATGGTGGGTGCCAAATTGCCAAGTCATTATGGATAGGGCTGATCTGTACTTTCAATATCTTATAACTTAAAATATATCCCTCACCAGTAGTTACAATTAGGATTACCCCCCTGACGACGACGATCAAACGTAGTCAACTAATTTTTTTCATCGTTTGACCGGTCAAGGCACATTATATGATCTTGATACTCTTTTAATTTCCTATATTTTATTTTTATTATTATATAGGCTCTACAAAAAAACAAATGTTTTCAATTTTTTTAATAAGTGAATAAAAATGAAAAAATAAAATGATTAAAAAACAAGAAAACTAAAAATAAGTGGGGTTCATAATAAAAAAAAAAAAAAATTTGTAGGGCCACATGAAATTTAAAAAAAAAAAAATTTCTCTTTAAAATAGATTTTTTTTCATGTGGGCCCATCATAATAAAAAAAAATCTAAAAAAATATAAGTCCCACAAACACTAAGTCCCCCACTTTATTTTTTAATTTTTTATTCACTTATTAAAATAAATTGAAAATTTTGTTTTGTTTGTTTTTTTAGTTTTGTGAAGCCTACATAATAATAAAAATAAAATAAATAAATATGAGAGAGTAAAAGAGTATCAATATGACATGTCATGTGCCTTCTGGTAAAATAACAGAAAAAGTTAGTTCACTCCGGTTGAGCTTCTTCTTATATCAAATTTGCCGAAACATCCTTTGGAGAAAGACAAAAATAGTATCTCACAAAATCCAGTGCAAGTCAACCATTGGTACTATTCTCATATTCAACACAACCACGCTCACCTATATGGAGATCAAATCCACAGAAGAAATGGTGGGATCTGAAGTTTCTAATGGCTGTAAACTTTTGTGTAAAACAATGGTAAACGGAAATTTATACATATTTTAAGGTTCAAGGTGCCAATCAAGGATAGAATGTTCCCAACACTGTTGAACCATGCACACATTGCAAATAAGTTCAAAGTCCAGCTAATCCTATAAATGGAATAATGGATTATTACTGACAGTCAGACAACCATAACTAGCAAATACGTACAAGTAAATGCATGACACTGCCTCAAATCTACTTGCATGCAATACAAAGTCCATGTCATTTACAATACTAAGCAAGCTATGTCGACCAGATACGATTATCTTGTTAGACGTTTCCACAGTAGATGAGTAGAACAAATAAAGCAAAAGCAAATCCCTTTAATGAAGATAGGAGGAGTATAATTTCACCAAATCACTGTTTGTGCCATATACAGTAATTCATTTCACCCTATCAATTTTTTTTTCCATACAAGACCAGCAACTCATTTCACCCTATCAATTTTTTCTCCATACAAGACCAGTCACTCATATCACCCTTTCATTGTTCTTTCCAAATACGACCAGTCACTCGCAACTTTAGCTCCTGTCTATTGCCACCAGAGAAGAAAAGTGCCATGTTTCGGTGAATTACCAAACCATCATAACTGTCCCGGACCTTCTTGTGGCTGTCCCTTATGCTCCTTGGTACTCCCTGCCAGGTTAACTTCCGACCATTGCCACCAACTTCCAGACTGTAGCTGAAATTCTTTGCATCATTATCATCTCCCATGAATCTCAAGAATGCCATATAAACTGGAGCTACCCCTGACAGGAAGGCCTCAAAATGGAGACAGAAATGTTGCCCAAAGCAATTGAAAACCTGCAGAGAAAATCGGAGCTTGAGGTCAGATGATTTCATAATCGTAATTAGACAAAGGGATGTTGAGTAGGCTCTGCCCAACAGTCAACATCAACAGATGAGCCTAGCAAACATAAACATGAATAGGGGGACGTTCCTAAAATTCAGTTAATGCCTTTCGAGAAAGGAAAAAGAAACGAGTCGTTATCATCATAAAGGGAGTTTGCAGAAAGTACATTCTTCTGTGACTCTATCCATGACAGGAGACAATCATATCTAAACCGATTCCAAACACCTTTTCTCATTATTTTCATCTTTCCAATACATGACTTCTCTATTCATGATAGCAAGTAGCATTGGAAGATTCGTAGACAGATTGATCTAAATAATAGAAATAGAAATCGACTTAGATGACTTAGGAGTTCTAAATGTGCTTAGACTGAAACGTAACAGTTTCTGTCTCTCCCTCTAACACTTTCCTCCTCTTATAGGCCGGTTTCTTCACATTCTTTGATCCTATTAGTGAGAATCAACCAAGGAATACACTTCGGAATTTCGCTCACGCCCGAACTCAACACTATATTATCGATTATAGTGGATGACTTCTCTAGGTTTATAAAATTATCTTTCTCATCCATGTATCTTTGATTCTTTGAATATGGGATTTGTCTAGATATGTTGTTTTCTGGTTGGGCAGATGTCTCATAGTGTTTGTTTTGCGACTTTAATGTCGTAAGGTACTGCAACGGAGAAAAAGGGTGCTGAAGATTATCTACTTGTATTTAAGCGGAATTCTGGAGATTGATCGCCAGATAAGGCCTTCCACAGTTTGGGGCAAATTATACTTGAACTGCTGGTCATAGTCTGTCCAACACGACAGCTAAATTTCCACTGCAAAGGAAATTGCTCTAGCTATATATACCTCGGATCACAACGCTGTTTTATTAGACAAGAAATCATCAGTCAGCTGTCCTTGGCCACTCCGTTTCGAGTTGATGTGGTTCGGATGTCGGAAACAAGTCCTTGAATGTGAATTAGAAGAATGGTGGTCACCTTTCTCCTTCCACAGAAGACCCAGCTTAGTATGGTGGTGGGAAACTAAAAGAATCTATGTAAGCTGCGAGAGTGGAACAAGACCTTCAGTACAGTTGATGCACAAATCAAAGAGAAAAATGCAGCTATGCAAGCTCTGGACATGAAACATGAACTCAGTACTCAATCGGGGGAAGTAAACGCGGAAAGAACTAACCTAAAGCAGGAGCTAAGAAGTTTGTTGAGATGGAGGAAATCAATCAGCATCAGAAATAATGGGAAAGATGGTTCTAACAAGGGGACTGACAGTTACACACATTTTTTCCAAATGATTGCCAATGTGAAAAGTCAATACAAAAGCTTGGCTTGAAGATAGGAGTTATGGAACAGAACTCGAGGGCGATTCTTGATCACATTGTCAAACGACTTTCCTATTGCATCAAGTGACAAACAACAAAAACACATGGAAGGCCAAAGACTTCAGTAAGGAGGAGAATCTCACAGATGAAAAACTTAGGAAGTGAGAGATCTCCAGGACCTGACTGTTTCCAGATCACGTTTTACAGTAGATGCTGGCATTTTATGAAAAAGGTTATGATAGAAGTCATGAAAGGTTTTCAGGAAACCGGTTCCTTTATTGGAGAATTAACACAGCATTCATCACTCTGATGTCTATGAGCGGAGATGACTTTACTATTGCACATTATCCCACCTATATTAAAAACAGTCCTTCAATCAGTTATCCGATTTGTAGGGTACTTTCGTAGAAAGCAGGAAATCCTAGATGAGGTCGAGTTGCTAATGAGTGCCACAAGCATTGGACGCCATTTACCAACATTAGGGAGGCATTTAGTAGTATGATAATATTGTTACCGCTTTCTAGGAAGGCAACATGAATTGTGGAGCATCTCCCAAGAGCTATTGTTTTCACTTTATGAAAAAAACAATGAATACAAGGGTGCTTGAGGAATTACAAGATAGTGGAGGGGATCAAGAAGACGCTATATAGATTGAGCATTATGGCATGTGCGAGACCTTGTTTTAAGGGGGTGACCTTCCAAGATCTTATTTGTATTGGGATTACTCTTGTAATGCAAAGAGGGTCCAATAAGCATAAGGGGTATGTATATGGAACTTTTGAGATACCAATAATTACTTTTACAACAAAAAGGAAAATAAAGAGGTTCTAATTTCCCAAAGAAACTATAGCTTCACTAAAGCAAGAATACCTTATTCCAAAACGATTGCTAGTTTGACTAGACAAATATTGTTTTCTCTTTCTATCAATAGTTCACATTATGAGTGTTACTGAATCTGCTCTCATCCCATATCTTCTTTGCTCTGGCCTTTTTTTCTTTCAAAATCCTCAACATGTATACATCCCCAAATAGTAACAAGGGTTCCAAGTTCCAACCATTGGCCAAGCCATCTGATTCACTTATAGTTTGTCGCCAAAATAATCCTGCAAAATCTAATTTGCACAAGTTCCTAATTTTATTCTATCTAGTCTCTCCAACTCAACATCCTCAGTTCTACTATATTGAGACTAAGGATACTTTTCTTAATTGCAGAATATGACACCCACATAGCGTGGTCTACATAATAGGCACATAGGTTGTCTTTCAATTCACTCAAAGTGTGTCAGTCAGATAACAGCCCCCATACACTCCTCACTTCAATTATCGTCTTGGATTTTATGGGAGAGATTATCCTCCATTAGTGTCCTATGAACAATAAAAATAACACTAACGAATAATGCAAGAAGCAAAATATGAATAATAAATAACTCAAGGTATTTCCTGTCATCAATTAGAGTCCTACGGATCTTAATACTAAAATGGTACTCCATATCCTCTATCTTGTTCACAATTATCATATACTTTGGACTCTAAATGACCTCTTAAAGGTACTTTGGTACTAATTGCTAGTCAAGTACATGAACCCATAGAACATCGTCTGCAAACTAGACCACGACTACCACTTCTTAGAGTCATAAAACGCATCCAAGAATAATATAATAGAAAATATCATTTTCTCCTTGTTCTTTTTCCTTTTCTTGTGTTTGGTACTTTGGTTGACTGGTGAATCTTCCCTCATCATTTATAATGTATATTGTAAGTTATCAATTAATATTTTCTTCGTCAGTAAAAAGAGAATTGAAAAAAGAGAATGATTTTCGCAATTTACAGTAAAATGATTTTTAAATTTTCAGAAAAGAGATGATAAAAACATTTGCCTCTCTTATATATACATATATGTTTGAAATATAGCTATAATAACTATCAACTTACAGAAAGAAAAAGGAGTCAAGTTAGCAGGGATAACATAAGATTTACTAACTCATGAACATTACTAGTAATGGATACCAATAGAAATATGTCAATAAGTGCCCAGTAGTAGTAACGTTTCACAGAAAGCCCAAGTAACACAGTGAATACTAAGAACCTTTTGAGAAGTGATTTTAATATCTGAAAAGGAGATTATAATTATGCATGAGTTAACAAAACCAATATAAACAGCATAAGGTTGAGAACGTTTTTAAAAACACTAGTGTGTGTGACACAACACATATGCGCACCTAAAGTTAGAACGGATAAGTATTGGTGTGTACTTATGACATGAGAATACAACATTACCAAAATGGTTGTTCTTTAACAGATAGGCAACCTCAACTCCTAAAGTCATGTCAAAACTTGACTTAGACAAACATCTCAGCTATGATGCACAAATACTCTTTGTAGGACCATGTATCTGTTCGGACAAGTACTGGACACCGGAACTCTTCAGACAACTCTGGATACGTGTCGGATACTTGAAAATACATATTTCTATTTGCTTTTTGCTTTTTTAGTTCTGATACCACTGTACACTCCATGGACACCTCGAGAACGTATCAGACACTCTCAGAGGAAATGACATTTAACACTTGAACAAGGGTTTACACAAGCCCGATTAAAGAAGCATCACACTTAGGTCAAATGAGTGAAAGGCTATGTTTTTTTAATCCGTTTGTTTAGCTTAAACATTAGGGCATCCAACTCAAAACCAATCGGTTATGAAAAGCGGCCTTGGAACTATATATTGTTATGCAAGGCATCAATTATCCCCATGTGGGACTATACTAACATCTCAACACGCCCCTTCACTAGTGGCGTTAATCAAGCCTAACACGTGGACAAACATACTTGGTTGATGTGGAGTTAAGGCCCCTTTGGGCCAAATGTTTGATACCATCGTACACATTGGGGCATCTAACTCAAAACCAATTGATCACGGGTGGAGCGGCCCATGGAACTATATAATGTTATCATGCAAGGTTTGATTATCCCACGTGGGACTATACTAACATCACAACAGTTTAAGTCTTTACAATATGTAAACTTCTAATATATTCACTTATACAAATAATGTTATTTTGTTTCCTTGGAATTGTAGAAATTACAATCTTCAAAAAAAAAAAAAGGAAACTTGAGGTAACGATTTGTGTCAGATATTTAATCTGTGGGTCACTTACTGATAGTTTACGGAATTGTTTACTTCTAGTTCATTCGGTTGAGTTTCTGAAAATTTAGTACCTTTGTACTTTTATATATGGAAAAAGTACACCTAATCATCATAACATAACAGAAGATAGGTAACTCCAGAAACTTATTGCTGAGTGGTAGCTCAGATACAGAGGAAACCTAAGATAATCTCTAACTGCAAACACCATATATAAGTAATTTGGAGTTATAATATTGTTAAAATTACAAACCCACTTACTATACCACATTACAATCTGTTTGAAAACAAGTAAATTTTTTTACTTACCATAGAATCTAAATGTATGTATGGGAGATAACTTGGGAATCACCACAGATTTTTCATAACGAAAAAAATCCTTTATAGAATTTGTAAGCAATCAATTGGATGCCATTAGCTTAAACAAAAGTCATACTTCTATTTTCTCGCCTGTCCCCCTTTCATAAAGCCCATGCGAAAGACGGACTACAATTAGTGTCCGAAGGCACTGGGCAACTAGTATTTGATGTATCTAATGTATAAATATCCTACATCTTTTCAAGATCGCATCCTCGTGTGTTCGAGTTGTGTCGTACTCTTATTTCATTATTTCGTATCCCTGGTTCTTAGCTTCTCAAAATAGGACAATTAGAGGATTCAGGAGGCATGCTCGTGCTCGTTCTCTTCAACTTAGACTCCATACAAATTCATAATGCAATTGTATTAATTTCAAACGATATAATCCTTAATTGTTGAATTTACATTCAAAGCTTTAATGTCAAAAAGATCTTTGCTAGACCTTTACAAAAGTATGAAGTACGAAATACAAAAACAAATGTAAAAGTCACATTTGGTTTCTCTCCTGCAGTTTTAGCATTAAGTATCAATTTTATATACATCAATAAAATACTCTTATAGCTTCAACTTTAACACGTGTTGACAATCAAATGGACCTTCATTATTGTTAACTTAAAAAACAGAAAATCGAAGAACCAAATAATTTTGTTTAGGCTAAGGCAATCCTTTATAATACTAACAGAAAGACATACAATAATTTTTATTTTTATTAAAAAAAATAAAAAAAGTTTGACCATGCATCTATTTAGAGAGTTTCAAATAATTACCTAAATCTCTCTAGATTAATTGCAGATGCCGGAACTTCTATAAACATATATGCTTCTTATCTATGGAACAAGACTGACCAAAAAATATAAAGCTAATAGGACATCACAGACATGTTTGAACAATAGATGGGAGATAGAAGAGAAAGGACTAACTATAAATCTCTCTAACAAATTCGCTAGTTACTTGACTGTTGGCGGGTCTCTTTGTATGTTGTCCGGAAAGTGGAGGATCAATCAAACAATGTTCCTTTATTAATGCCGCTTTTTTCTTCTTCTCTTCTACGATTTTTTGGAAGAGGTTTCTCGTTTTTACAAGAGCAGAACTGTAAAACCCACCCAGTACTGATATTCTTATTGACAGGGAATAGATCCTATTTCTGGACACCAGAAATACAAAGCTAATAAGCCGTCACAGACATATTTGGACACAACCAATAAAACAGAGTTTCTTTACTAAAGATGTTGATGATGTTGGGCCCTTTCTTTCTATACTTGAGGAAGAGGTTTCTTATTTGGTCAAGGAGAGAAGATAATTAAACTTCCATACCAACTCAAGTATCACCAAATTACAAACATAATAGTATTACAGATCACAGTAAAAGCATACAAGATCATGAAAACCGAGGTGAAGATTCTAGAGAATATCTACCAGTGCTAACCGAAATATGACAACCATATAATGCAACTTAAAAGACTGAGTGATGGAGATAGAACTTACAGTTAGCATCCAGGTAGCATTCTCAACCTCTTGCGGGTTGGATTTTACATATCTATGGTTGAATGTGCAACCATCATGCATGTCCACTTTGTGATCATCTTTGAGGTGGCCAACAAGTGTAGGGATATCACCAGTCACAGGGCACTCTGAACCTGCATAAGGGCAATTGTAGGGCCTGAATCTGCAGAGCTGCTCATGTTTTAATTTGCTGTAATACGGAAATACATCAGCACATCCAAGGTTCTGATGTCGACAGGGTAGTTCAAGGGACTCGGCCACTTTCTCAAGAGCTAGGCATCTTATGTTTCCCATTTCATAGCGGCACGTAGGACAGTGATTATGTACCCTCTGTTTGCAACTTGAACACAGGGTATGGCCGTTTGGACACTGAAAATAAACATTATTAGACCAAGTTGTGTAACAAAAGAAGTGTATGTTGTTGGTGTGACACGATTCAAGAAAAAGGACATGGCAAAAACTAACATAATACTTGTGGAAAATTGGAAATAAGATGTATGAAAAAATAAAAAGACAAAATGAAGGCATAATAAGAGTTTCGTGACCGTCCATAATCTACTCCTAAGGCATCTGTCTATATGGTGAAACAGGACAAATTCAATCCTTCATAGTTGTGACTAGAGACCATATTAACAAGATATGTGGAGAGACAAAATACCATGGTTGAGTTAGTTTTGGGGACTTCCCTATGGCTTTGACTGCCTCGAACCAAGATGTATGGTTGTAAATTAAACCAACTACTGGATGTATAAAACAATAAAACCAAGTTAAACTTCACATGAAGTTCCAAGTTTCAACTTCTAAGTTCTAGCCATGTTTTCATTTAGAATTCCCTTCACTTTCATACACATAATCTAATCAACCGATCCTGAATCCTATGATAAAACAAAAATAATGGCGGAGGATTGGTGGATGAGTGACCATGGGATCAGGAATTTGGCCGGGGGGGCCCAAGCATGGTACAAAACTATTTGATTTTACTGCGACTTTAACATTGGACAGACATTGCTAATTATGTCGGAATTCATAAGATGTTAATGCACTTTCTTGCACTATCTTAAGTAGTGTGTGTAAGGTGTGTGTGGGGCACTTGTCAACGTGTGCATGAGTTTTGCAACTACATTCTTGAGATTGAAGGTGCTATTGGGATTTTACTTTGAAGAAAAAAATGGAATAACTAAATTGGAATTTCTGTAGAATATTTCTGGTGTTTTGGGTGGTGAAATTGCTTTCATTTTCTTACACTCTCCTATCAGAAAAGTGAGGAAATTGGGATATTTTGTGTTGAGTGGCGTCGATGTAATTATTTTAGAGTTTTATTTATGTTCTTAAACTCTCCTCTGAGAGCCTCTATGAAAGTCAAAGGTGGGACCCTGCTAGTTTTATCCCTACGTACTCCTTGGTGTTATTGTCTTGTTGCTAAACAGTCAAAAGTGGTAAAGAGAAAGAGTAATACATAGTAAAAATGTTCGACAATACTACTGCACCCAGTCAAGCAACCATTGGTCAACCATGTAGGTAGGCTATCAGTGTATACAAGTTAATTTCCTGCAAACCCTATTTCCAATCTTGTAAGTGATGTGCTGATGGCTTCTTGGATTCTGTATAGTGTGAAAATATCACATTCATAATGTAAGTTATGCCTAGAACAATATTTTGGTAAATGTTTCACTGAATTCCACATTTCCAACAGTGTAGAATTTTTCATTGCTCTCAAAACCACAAAAGACTCACTCTATTGACCAAAACATTTCCACAGCCATGTGATTTTTTTTTCCTTAAATTAATGTTTTCTTGACAGGATATGTAGTCTCTTTCGTGGTGACAGATACACAGTGTCATACATAACTCAAATAAGATAAAACTACTTTGATTGACTGTACTATACCTGATTCTTCAATCTGAGTAACTGTACCAAAAAAAAAAAAACAGAAAAAAAAAATTTGGGTATACTTTTTAATTTTAGTAATCAAGTGATCCTGTCAATTGGGAGTTAAAGTCCGTTAACGGGCATTCACGGAATAATGAGTAGGCAAATATTTTTCCTAATGTTTCAATTTTTTTTTTTTTACCTTTTAAGCACTACTTTTGTTCCTACACATCATTATAAACAAAAAAAAACTTATTGAAAAGCAACAAAAATTTGACAACTCAAAATTTTGTCAAGCGTTGACTCCCAACTGACATAAACATTTAATTGCAAAAATAAAAGAGTATACTTCCAAATTTATTAAAAAAAACAAAGAAAAAACAGTTACTCAATTGCAAAATTGGGGAAACTAGAGTGACTATTTTGATAGTTAATTCTACATTCTTAATGCAACAAGTAAACACCTTTTTTCTTTCTTTGGTTCACTTTTGAAGAAGTATGTATGTAATATCCCACAAGGGTAAATTCCCAAATTGGAGAGGAAGTCGTCTAAGTCTACAATCATGGATAAAGTCTATTGATACAACTCTTGCTTGTTGAGGACTATTTGGAAACCCCACATCCATGAATGAGGCCAAGCTGTGGATTTGAGCCTTTTGGTGGCTAAGTGGGGACAATATCGAGAGGTGACATGCGGGTGGGATTGCTACAAATTTGGTATCAGGCAAAAAGGCCTTGACGGTTACATTGAGATACACTGTGACCATGATCTCAATGAATTGAAGTTAGTGACTACTAAATCGGTTTTATCTCCTGCTAGGTGCTATGTCGTTAGAAGCTAGGTCGCTAGGCAAGGCGTGAGGCACTACTGTTTCCCAGTTGGCACCTTGGACAGTTGAGTTTCCTTGACAATTCCTTTGACAACAACCTGCTACTATTTTCCTATGATTGTTTCCTTAGTTGCTGCCTTTGACAACATAGGCTTTCTTTTTTTGTCTACCCCAACACAAATTAATATTTTGTTTTCCAACTTATATGCTTGGCGACATTTCTAGGGTATTCAGGTTCATCTATTTAGACACGCTTTCAATTCCTATTACTTTTTCTTTGTTCAACTATGCAACATAAAATTATCGGTGAGCGTTAAACAAATGAATAATTACCAACTTATATGTATGGCGTAATTTCTAGAGTATTGGGGATTGTGTTTTATAAATGAGATGACACACATTATAAATGTAAAGGGTAAAATTCATATGAAAACACATGGTAAGAATTCAAAACAGATAAACTAGATCATTAACACAAAAGAGATGGAAAAAAAACCTGATGTATGGGAGGAAACATTGACTTCGTGCATACTGGGCATTCAAGAAGCTCATGCACACCATTAGTAGAAGATATCCCTGCTTTGATGCCAGAAGTATTTAATGGCTTACTAAGTTCAAGATGGTTACTTGTCATAGAAAGTTCGGTATCTACAGGATGAGACTCAGAAACGTCCACGCAAATGCTACTTCCAGAAGCCATACCAACTTGATCACAAATTTTGATTTCTTATAGTCCAGGCCGCCAAAATGTTAACATGTAGCATACCAACCTCCGGAACTCATACATTTGATTATATTGATGCAATCTTCAGGTGAAAGAAAATAACAGTATCACCTAAGAAGACATCTCAGATCAGTTTTCTGAGGGTAATAAAAAAGAATGGGAACTACTTAAATTTTAATAAGATAATTATTATTATAAAAAAAACATCAAATGAAAAACCTAACTTGGTTATGGCAGAAACTATGAAACAGAATCTGAAAAAGGAAAGGAAAAAAAGAGAGGGTTGAGGAGGGCAAAAGAAAGAAAGAATCAATCCCAACAAAATAAAAACAAACAAACAAACAAAAAAAACGTACCTATCAAATAACAAGAAAAGAGAGAGCGGGTGAAAAAGATTCGGGCCAGTAATAAAAACAAAAAGGAAAGCCTCTAATTTTCGGAGTGGAGGGTGATCCGGCAACGCATGCGGTTCGTGCGTGCCAGCAATTCTTCTTTCTTCTTCTGGGAGAGAGCCAAATTATATATTATGACTTTAAAAAAGGAAATTAATAATGGAGTGTTGTGTCTGCAATGGTTTGTCTATTTCTAACTATGTCGGTCCTTGTCCTTCCACACACGCTCACACCGGCCCTCCTCTGATTTATAACACTTTTTTATTTTAAGTGAACCCCCCCTTCCCCTGCGGAAAAGCATCAAAATTGCCACGTATGTCTCTGAACACAAATGGTGGGACTCTCCCTTGTATTATTTAGATTTGGGCTACCCCGAGGATATCCCTATAGGGGTGAGTGTGCTAATACCATTGGATCCGAGATCTAACGGTCCGAAAATCAAAAACAAAAAAGAAGAGAGAGAATGTGAATTTGTTTTCGAGATCCAACGGTATCGTATGTCGTCATTTATTTATTACATAGATGCCTGTATTTGCACCAATGTCATAAGCCAACACTGCCACATGTTCTATATAGTGTCCGAATTCCAAAGGATATTTTTTTTTTTTTTTTAAAATAGGGTAAAAATATTGATAATTTCGAAATTAATCGAAATCAAAATATGACTTGGGTCGAAATATTGTGAATTTCGATTTTCCAAATTTTTGAAATTCTGAATTTCTAGGATTCTATAGTGGGAGTGGGCGTGTAAAATAGGGGGTGTAAAAAAGGCCCTCAAGCCCTCGGCTTGCCCAACCCATGGGGCAAAAAAGTCCCTCATGCAATTTGAGGGTTGGGTTGGTCTCGCCCTCACATTTTGAAAGGAGAGTAAGAGCATATTTAGGAGAGACACTATCCTAGTATCAAACACCAAAATTTCAATAATTTGATGTTTTTTTATCTTCAGGAGAGATACCTTTTGATAAAAACACCAAAGCAAACACCAAATTGGCCAAAATTTGGTGTGTTGCTTTGGTGTTGTATCAAATCTCTCTCGTGGTTTTCAAACACCACATGGGCTTGGGCTAGAGTGTGGGCTTTAATGACGCGGTTTTGCGAAAACATCGTAGGCTATATGGGGTTAAAAGATGATAGCACGCGGATGTGCGACACACCGCGCGGTTTCTGGAAAACTGCATGGGCTTGGGCTTCTGTGGTGGGCGTCTATGACGCGGTTTTGCGAAAGCAGCGTGGACTATATGGAGCGGTTTATCCAAAAACCGCAGCATTTTTTATGTCAACTTTTTGATATCGCTCATGAAGTTGGTTGGTGAAAGTTTGGTTTGGTATTTGGTTTGGTTAAAAAATTTGGTGTTTTTTTGGTATCGCTCTTAAATATGCTTTAAGGGCCTAGATATGAAAGCATGAGGGTGACCCTTGGCTCGATCGTCAAAGGCCTCACAAGACCCGCACTAAGGCCCTCACAACTTCTCTATGTAATTTTATTTATATTTTGTTAAAAGTAATTGTATAAATAGAAAAATAAATAGTATGTTTTACATAACTTAGTGCCTTGTGTAGGCTCCTCTAACGTTACTTGAAAAATCTAGTTCAAAATAACAAATTGTTTTATTGCTGGGATATGAACTCGAGTCACTTCTCTATGTATAAGCTAGAATCTATATAACAAATTAGGGAAGTGTAGGACCCGTAGAGCCTCCCATCCTATGACTAAAACAGTTTTTCAAGTTCTCATGCTGCTTGTCACATGGCAGAATCTAGGGTTCTTTGCTGGTATGTTGTTTTAGTAAACTTAAACTGGCTAATATGATCATCTCTGTTTCTTTAAGTCACACTAATAAAATAGTGGTAAACAAAGGTTGCATGGATTGAACACTCTAATCATTTGGGCTTAACTCTTTACGTCTGGCCTATTTACACCATTTGGGTTATTGCAACGTCACACCCCTAAACACTTTGTGATTGGACACTCTAACCATTTGGTATGGGCTTTTTATGTCCAGGCTATTTGGGCTGTTGGGCATTTTAAGTCGGCGGACTTGGGTTAAGCTTTTTATAGCTGTGTCATATGGCACGGGTGATAAGCACCCAAAACTGTAGTTTTAAACTCTTAATAGTTAGTTTAGGCCAATTATGTTTATAATAAATAAGAGTTAGTTAAGATTATTTACGTGTTTTTGTGTATTTAATGTCTTGAAGGTGTTTATGTGCTTGATGTCATTTTGCATAGAAGACGAGTCAAGATGATTGCTAGAAGAGTTCTATATTTAAAGCCCAAGAATTAAGAAGAAAAAGTCTTTTCAAGCCCTATTAAAGCTGGGAAGTCAAAGTTAATTCGGATAGAAAAATGACAAAAAGTCATCAGAACTTCAAAAGGGTGCATCTTTAGACTTAGGTCTCGGAATTGGCCCTACTTTATGTCAAAATGACTGGCTCAGAACAAGTGTTCCAATAGACTCACCCTTGCCCCAATCAGAGCTGTAAAAGTAGATGAAAAGATATTGAAGTATTGTTCAGCAACATTGGCTCTTTTAGACTAACCTAATGGGCTTTGGGCTCACATTAGAGGCCCAAAGTCCCCTTTTTAGGCCTATGCACGAAAATGTGGCCTAATCCTCTCCTATATAAAGAGGATTAAAGCTAAACTTAACTTCTCTCTCTCTCCCTCCTTAGTTTAGTTTAGTATAGTTTAGATTAGTTTACGGTTAAGTAATTAGGGTTTATTCTTATAGCCTTCATTAAATCTTCTTCAATAAAAGCTTTTAGTTAATTTCAATTCTTGTCTTTAATTTATTATGTCTTTCTTTTGTCTTATTAGTATAGAACATCTAATGACATAATACTAAAACCTCCATAGAGGGGGGTTAATGAAGCCACGTGAGGATTATTTATTAGTTAGAATAGTTGTTGTTTAGAATAACGTTTTAAGTTATTCGTTGTGAGATTCTATAGATAGAACTTATAACGGTGAACTAGAGATTAGAAACCCCATCAAAGAGATTTGTGGGGGTGCTAATCTCTCATGCTAGTGAAACCATGATTAGAGATAACTTGGTATTCACTAGGGATCAAGAAAATTGATTCGATGACTAAACTAATAGTCAATCGAATCGTGTGGTGGATTACTGATAACCATAAAAATTATAGTTTACCTACGAAATGAATGATAAAACTCAAAACGTAAGTAAAACTAAACGAGATTACGTGCTTAGTTTATCAAAGATTGTTCTACTCTCTATCTATTGAACAGATATAGTGGAGTAGGAAGTTCGTTCCACTCCTAGTTCTTTCACATAGTAATGTTCTCTAAGTATAAATAATCTTAACTAACCGTCTAATGAGATATTTACGAATTATAAACTACGATGCAACTACCCACAAGATACGACTAATTAACTACGGAATGCTGCGTTGATTCTATGGTAAGGAATTAGGGGGGATTGATTCCACCATAACTCAACTTAACTTACTAACGAGGAATTGTCGTAATCTGAATTGAACTGCTATCAGAACAATTGGTTCTTCCTAATCCCTAATTACACATGACACTTCTACCAATTCATAACTAGCATGTGAACGATTAAACCCATTCTCATGGTGAATTAATCGTTTCTAGAGTGGAATAGAAATTACGACGACTCTACGATAATCAGAATCAAGCTTTCATCAAGGCTTCTCAACCCCCTAATGGAGGTTTAGCCGAGAATCATTTCGCAATCATTTCCATATGAATCTAAACTAAATATAATATCAAGATTCCAACTTTACTAATTTAACAAACAATAATTGAAATCTAATTAATAATTAAGAAATGATATCAACCAGAATTTAAACTAGATCTATAAATGTAATGACAAAAAAAATGAATTGAATAATAATAAACTATTTTATTAATTTAATCAAATGAATAACAATAATGTAATACTGAAATTGAATAAGAATTAACTAATGAATTAATGTAAAACTAAATCTAGATCTAAATTATTCTAATCTAACCTTAGCTACCATTACAAGGAACTAGTTTTCTGAATATCTACTCAATCCTTCAGAACTAAGCTTTTCTTTGTTTGTATATGTTTCAGATCCAAAATCGTGCATGGGCTTGGAGCCATGTTTTGGGCCAAAGAATCAGGCCCAAAACCCAATTCTTTCGTCCAAAAAGGCCTCTTCAGTTGGAGTTGGCTTTAACAAACGTTTTGTCCACTTCTACTCCTCTGATTAGGTCAAGGCTTAGACCATTGGAAAGCTCTTTCCGAGTCGGTCGTTTTGACGTAAGGTAGGCCCAATTCCGAGGTCTGAGTCCAAAGATATGGTCTTCGGAAGTTCTGCTGACTTTGTGCACTATTTCTGCCCGCGTGGACTTTGACTTTTCAAGGTCTGAGAAGGCTTTACAAAGGCTTTGTCTTCTTGAATCTTGGCCTTTAATCACAGAACTCCTTAACAACCAACCATTGCTCCTTTATCTCATCAAAGTGGCACATTTCTGCACATAATTGACTTTGAAGCCTGGAACGCATAAAAACACGTAATTAGTATTAACTCTTAATTATTACTCACATAATTGGTCTAAAAATATGATTGTTAAGGGGTTAAAACTACAGTTTTGGGCTCTTATCAAACCACCCCCAAACAGCATTTTGCTTGTCCTCAAGCAAATATGAGAAATTAGAATAAGTGACCAAAAATGGAGTTCTAACTACTCTCGTTTCGCTGAGTGCGATTGCATTTATCATATGCAATAAGGCCTTAAACCACTAGGAATTCCCTAGTGGATGAGTTCTAGCCTCGTGAGAGTTTTCCAGTGAAGGTACTCACAAACTTCATCTATACTACAACGACTAAGAAATAAAACTATTGTTTCCTTATTCATGCTCCCAATTATCTATACATCTCACTAGTAACGCATACTGAAATATCAAGTCGAAACCTAAGTTAATATATGCATAATAATCGATCATCTACGAATAAACATATATACAATGAGTAATACTATGAAATGCATTAACAGGTTCGTTTCTGAACTCGGAATAGCGTCCTTAAGTAGGTTCTCACAATAATAGTCAAGATACAACACTCTGATTTTTCCACTCAAGTTTCGCTACTCCAGTGTGCAGTGGGCACACTTTACCTTACAATCTCAATGACATACAAGGAAGCCAGAGTCGATTAACACATCTGCCACTTACTATCACACTAACCTATTCCTAATTGAGCTAGAGGTCTTTATTAGGTGTTGCGGGGATTAGGAGATGGTTTAAGAAGAAAGGAAATGGATATTCAAAAGGACAAGTCTGAGATAATAGAGTCTTCATATTATGTAACTTAGAGAAAACCTTGTTATTTTCTTTTTCTTCTATACTTTGTTTCCATCCTTAGCCATATTTTTCTTTTTATTTTCTTTGGCTTTTGACTCCCTTTTATTCTATTTTTGGAGTTTTTATTTATTTTTATTTTTCTTTTTCTTTTCCTTGGATGGAAACTTCTTTTCTTTTTCTGAAGCAACTAACTAATTTTTGTTTACATGTGTTTTCTCTTCTTCTTTCTTCACTCATTCTATTCTCAGACTTATTCTAGATTGGGTAAGTTGAATTTTTTATTTTGTTTTGTTTTTGTAACAGAGTAAAGGAATTGTGGTTTATGGAAGGCTAAAGAAAGGCTCAAAGGGGCGAATAGCTTTTAATAATTCATAGGTTTGAATTTCTGGCTATATCGATCCAAAGAGGGCCTAAATTCTCACTTAGGATATGGTTTAGTGATCAAGCAAGTGGACGTGTGATTTCTCTATCTGGATTTTACTTCTCCCTTGTGTCATTTCTCAAATATTTCGCTCATATAAGGCTTTAGGCTATATTCTCACAGGATTTGTAGAATAAGTACTCTAGCCTAGAGTTCAGAAACTTACTGTTAACAATCATAGATACTCATGTAATATATTTATAGATAGATGCAAGGATTATTACCTACATATTAACCTAAGTTTCTAAAGACTATTCTAATGCAACACTACATGAGACTTCTAGATTATTAAGAGCATAGAGAAAGAACAATACAGATATTCCTAAGTGTATAGCATAAACTTTTTTATTTATATTTTTGATTTTTGATTTTTGATTTTTGTTTTTTTTTTTAAATTTTACTAGAAAACAAGTGCATATTATACATATCTATATCTTAACAGATGCCTTAATTACACGTGTTTCTATGCCCACCCCCAAACAAGAAATATGTTTTGTCCTCAAAGTATTTAAATAGATAGGATAGGAAAAATACCATGGAAACGCGTAAAATTCTGGAACATCTGCAAAACCTGGTTATACATACTAATATAGAAAAGAAAACTGATGCAACTTTGTAAGAGTTCCACCCATTATGGGGTTAACAAGAATAAAATTACTTGGGACATAAGCAGACACTAACTGAAATTAAAAACTAACCTTATCTCCTGCTTTTATTCTTCATCCTCCTCATCCTCTTCTTCTATAAAGAAGTGAGGTTCATTCACGTCCTGCCATGCCATGATAATTTGCCAGGCTTCCCGCCATTTATCATATATTATTGCTAACTTATTAAGCGCCACTTGGTCCGACGGGGTGTAGGGTGCAACCTGATGAGGTTGTATCCTCCACCCTTGCCAAGTCATTGCACGAAAAGATCGAATAATACTATTGGTGGGTCGCACAGTGTCAACTGTAATCCAATCCGTGAAATGTGTACAAAAAATAGGGAAGAAACATAGCATAATACGGGAAATTAGAACAGGCATAAGAAGGTACTTATGCCTCATGTTATGGGCTCGTGTTAAACTAGACATCAAGGTTCTGGGAAGGTCATGGCACATACGTCCCGTGGCTAAAGCAAGGAAGATGCTGCAAGTGGCATCATTCACAGAAGAAAAACGCTATTCCCCTAAAATGTTTAGTATGATCCAAAACATAACAGTTCCTATGTTCATGGACAGGCTACCAAAGGCGACGTTATAGTCCCCTTGGTCCTCGATACGGAAAATGCCTGCCCCATACGACTCATGCAAAAACTCATAAGTGTAGACATGCATATTATCTACCCAATAGCACCATGGGTCTTGTATTTCAGCGGGCATAGCAAGTCCAAGAACAAATGCTAGCAAGAACCTGGTAATTTCCATTGGTTCATCATTAATGTTGATGGAGAACACTTGTTCTCCATCCAGTCTCTCAAAGAAAATACAATTATCATAAAAATAAGATGCAAGTGTTGGAGAATAAAGTTCATCAGGTCTTACCATAAGCGGTTCCCAGCCTACGTATGTGATCACCTCGCGAAACCAAGCACCATAAGTAGTGCTTTGGAACAAATCTTGAAAAGACTGTTCGGTATTATTGTAGGAGATGTCATCTCAAAATGACCCTCCGGAACATTTTGCAAATCGATCCGGGAACAACCCGCAGAAAACTGGAAATTTATGGTCTACGAGGTCGTATGCAGGTGCTCTCGGCTCCGCCAAGGAAAAGCGGGTGTTTTGGATTTACAATGTTTTGGGTGCAAAAGCTCCGTGTAAATTTTTTGACAATGGCTTAGGGCAAAAAGGCTCGAGGTGCTGATTTGTGAAAATGGTGAAGAACAACGGGAAACGTGGGAGTGAAAGGTGAGAGATGGAAGTTAGGTGTAGTGTGGGTTGTGAGTGTAGAATGAATGAAGTTTTTATAGGTTTTAAGTTGCTAAACGAATCGGAAGGAAGTTGCCAAAAAGCTTTTTACGGCAATTTTCGAAATACTAAAATTTTCAAACCCGAAAAGCGGAAACACTCATATTCTTGATTCTAAAAACAACCCTAGTATCTTTTAGGTTGAATTTAGGATAAAACTACCTAACTTATCGAGATTTCATCCTACCCCATATTTATTCATAGATATGCCCATATCGGCAATATTCTCACCCTAACTCCGAAATAACTTCTAAAAATGAGGGTCATATAAAAATCATCTTTGGAATAAATAATACCACCCCCAAATAATTTGGAAGGTGGGATCAATATTAAACAATCACGCATAATGAAAATAATCAAGATTATATTAAATTTTTCATTCAAAGTACATTTCACTACAAAATTCAAATTACCGAATTAAAACTTACATTAAAATAACTAACAATAATAAAACTACAAATAAAAATCATCAAGCTATACTATCCCTAAACACGCCGGTACATCGGTAGAGGAGGGCACACTTTCGAGGAGATGGCTCCTGAGCTCCCAATGGGCGGCACCATTCGATCTTTTCGGGCGACGACGCTCGTGCCTCGATGATGTATCCTCGAAGGAGAATCCCCATGAGGTGGAAAGCGTGCAAGCATATCGCTCGAATCGGGCCGGAGATTCCAACCACTCATCTCGTTCCCACCGCCATCCTCTCATTTGGGTATGAATCTCGAAGTTATGGTGCATAGTAGCTTGTCGAGTCCGGAGGTCTTCGCAGATAGTATTGAGTGAACACATGCCACGATGAATCACAGCCATGCGTTCTGCATCTGACCAACACCTCTCCAAGGCATCAGCATCAAAACATGTCAAGTCCTCCTCATCCTCCGAGTCATTTTCATTTCTGACATCCTCCTCGTCGACTACCCTATCCTCAAGCAACCTCCAAACTTGTTGGATACACTCCTTATAAATCCGAGGATTTCGGTGTAGGGTGAGGCAAATCCTATCGACGCGTCGAGTCACTCTCAACTTCAAAGATGATCTTGGTTATCAAAGCAGGGGAGAGGTGCAATAGACTTCCCCACTCCCCTAATCATGTTAAGCAAAAACTCTAAGATACGTAACTCATCATTACGCTCCGGAGTATCCATAGAATGTGAAGGCAGTTCAGACCGATGTCGCTGACCTTCTCCTTCCCTATGATATTCCTACCAATCCACTGAGCTCCAGCCAGCTGATTGGTTCTGAGGGATGCCTGGCGAACACAATGCGAGCTCACATTGTAGTTCCCTTCGGTAATAGTCGCGTGCATCAAAGGCTCTACCCCAATATATTGGGACTCCTGTAACGTGGAATCAAGATGGATTCTAGGCGGAATAACTAGAATCTCAGCCAACAACCCAGTAGTTATTTCTTTCCTCCTCTTTGCCACCGTAACAAAAATTCTATTCCCCTCCAACTCCCTCGTGTTGTAAAATCGTCGAACTAATTCTTCGTGGTAAAAGTCGTTGGTCGAGTACCACAAGCTATTCCAATCTCTACTAACCTTTTCATCACCGTAAAATGGCGCGAAGTAGTCGCCAGTAAATGCTTGCTCTAGCAAAATCCGACATCTTTGAGCCATTGGAAGTTTGAACTAATTTGGGGTTTGTAGAAGGTGTAGGAAGCAATGAGGAACAACCTCACTGGAACAACAATGGTGGTGGTGCAGTGGTGGCGCGGTGGTGGATCGGCAGCTCCAATCTTTGGATTTTTCGGTGGTTTTTTGGTTTTGCAAAATGATGGAGGTGGTGGTGGAAAGGTTTTTGAGAAGATTTGAAATTGATTTGGATGTTTGGCGTGGTGTAGTTAGGTTTCTTTTTAATTTTTTTTTTGTTAAGGTTTGAAGCTTGGATGTTTGTCCATGGCGGTTTGGAATTGAAAACCCATGACTGTTGGTGGAAACAAAGGGGCACAGGTGCGCTGCCGGTGCGCGTGAGTTGGGCCCAAGCCCAATTCGAATTTTTCGAATTTTTGTCGATTTTTAGCGCGACTTCAAACTAACATTGCCGGCTTCGTTACCTGTCGATTTTTGCGAATGAGATATGGAAATGATCAGGAGAGAATTTCCAATCCAATGATCCATAAAACACTCTATTCCGACCGTGGATGACATATAAGATAGTGGAAAATGCCTCAAAGTACGTGCATGACGTAAGTTATGCGAACGAATGAACTCTAAATTCATAGATTATGTCAACCCGAATCGGAATACAATTAAATGGCCTAAGCAACTCTAATGGGACATAAAATATTCTAGGACGGAAACAGGAACACCCCACCCCCAAACAAATTTTTTACAACAGAGTTTAGAAAATTTGTTTTTTTTTTAAAAGTGGGTCTTTTAAAGTCAGATTCCCGAGACTTCCTTGATTACTATGTTTATTATTTAATATATATATATATATATATATTTATTATTATTTTTATAAATACGGATTAATATATAGAAAAACAATAAGCAATAAGGACATAATTTACCCCATAGAGAAACATGACTAAAAAACCGAGAAAACAAGCATGAGTTTAAAACGTGAATTATGTTAAACGTGGACTTAGGATCCGGTACTTACAGCCACACACTCCATAGGGAGGGCCCGGTTACCTTAATGGTGCACTCACCAATATCTGAAAATGAAAGGAAATGCACCAAACACAAAAATTGAGTCGTTTATAGTCAGATACTCGAGACTTTATCTAAACATATATATGAACATGCAGTTTATCATATATCAACAACCGAAATAGTTGTGGATCATTCCATAAATAAATATCACAAAAAACATACCCAAACACAATCAAGCACCAAGATTTCCTATGACACAACCTAGTGAAATGAAAGAGAAGTCGGATAAACCTATAACATAACCTAGCATGCACCTTCTTTTTCATCTTTGAACGAGAGGGTGTCATAGTGAATAAGTGTGGAAAAGTGAATGGTTGTGGAGAATATGGTGGATATGGATAAGTTGTAGAAGGAAAGCATGGAAAAAATGAGGATGTGGATTTAGCATAAAACTCATTCATGGTGTAGGTAGGGACTGTCTCAATTCTGAAAATGAAGGTGTCAAATGGTTTGTCCTTACAAGTATTTGTTTTCTAGGAGGATTTAAAAATTATGAAGCACGGGGAGAAAACAAAAGGATCGAGTGCAAACTCGAGATTCCTTTAAAAGGGTGGAAGGAGGGGAGTCGAGGCGGATGTTGTGCAAAGTAGTTCTTGATAGGGTGACTCATCACCTGCTCTAAGAAACTCACCGAATACCTCATCTAGCTTGGTCATATCCACATTACTATGGTATTCCTCTATATCTTTGAGAAAGTTATCTATTTCGTTCTCATCCATAATATGTGTATCGACTAGTGTAGGGATGAAAACGTTGAAGTCTGAACCTTCAAAGGAAAGAAATTTGGGCATCTGATTATCAGGAAACGTGTTGTTGAAATAATCTCGAGCGAAGCTCTCAATCATGCTAACCTCTCCATCCATAGCTAATCGGGTAAGCGCGGTCTTTGGTTTAAACACATTTATTTCATAAAAAAAGATGGCCAAAAGACATGGACATTGAACCATCGCGCAATTTATGAGCGATTGGCGGTTGCCGGAAAGGATTCCCTAAGATGATTGGGACAGAGTCGTTAGCTTACTTCTATATCGAGGATGACGAAATCAGCCGGATAGTAGAAATCAACCGGATATTTTAGAAATTAGGATACTTAATAAACCTTTACCAGCGTCAAGTGGGTTGCATATTTTCAAATAAAACCACACCCTTAGGATACTTAATAAACCGGTCCTTTTGTACTTAATCCGTTATGTTGGATAGAATTGGGAAACGTCATTTTGAAGGTGGGTTTTGCATCTCCTAGGAGGATTTAAAAAATTATGAACCTATTTGTCTATACAAATAAAACGGAGATAAGTTAACACTAGCCCCGTGTCATATCTAATAACTATGGTAGTCCCTACATCTTTGAGAAAGTCATCTAGGAATCTCAATAATAACTAGTGTAGGAATGAAAATTGAATTTGGACATATGATTAGAGGGAGCGTGTTGTTGAAAAAATTCGAAAGCAACGCTTTCGATCATGTCCATAGGCGAATCGGAACTTAACAATTCGTTATGTTCGATGATAGATCGAGAATTATTCTGTTAAAAAGGCATCTTTTGGTATATTAGTCTTGGATTTGTCTTAGTAGTACACAACTCCTTAAGAAACTTAGCATGGTGTGGTAGCTTTTAATAGCTTCGAGGAAGGGAAGGTTTTTATAGATTCTTGAAAACGTCCCTAATCTCCTCATAATTTGTATTCCTAGTTAACATGGCTAATTTTGTGGAAATGGTGGTTTCTCTCTATATTTAGCATATGTATCACTTAGATGTTTAACCTTGGCTTTCGTTTTTAGGTTGTGTTGTAACCAGGAAGGGAAGGGTTATTCTTCTAACGTAATTTGTATTCCTGGTAGGCTCTTGGAAATGGTGGTTTCTATTTCGGTATCTAGTTTAAAGTAGCATGTGTAGGGCTATCGATGGGGTAACTATAGGCATAGTTACTTTGTTATCAACCACTTTGCTATAGGCATAGCGAGAGTGGTGATGGCATTTAGCTCACCTACATTTTCATTTTCATTACTAGTATTACGGTTACCTCAAATGCCGTGTTTGTTGGTTTAGGATTAGGTATCGCGTGACCTGGAAATACACCTTTGGGTTGGGCTTTATCTTGGCCTAACTGTTGGCTTAAATTATTAACGGATTGTAGAATCTGTTGGTTAGATTGAGCCATGGTTTGGAAAAGTTGTTGGCTCACCTATATGAAGGTGTCAAGACGATCTGGTTTTGTGTGGGTGTAGTGGTCACGGGTGGTGATCTGGAACTATCTACAGCGTTGATTATTTATTTATGGATTGTGATAGTTATTATTTATCGGAACGATACCTCTATTAGCATTATAATTATTATAACTACCTTGACCTTGTCGAGGTTGCGCTTGGTTGTTATAATTATTATAATTACCCTGACCCTGTCCTTGTCGTGGTGGAGCTTGGTTATAACCGCTGCGTTGGCCTAACATATTGATTATTGTACCTCGGAGGTGTGACTTGTTGGTTATTTCTCCAACCGAAGTTGGGATTTTGTCTCCAAGGGGCATTAGGTTCACTATTAATGGAACAAGCATGTTCATAGGCTATAGGGCGATGGGAGTCGGGATGCTCGGGACTCCAACTGAAACTACATGGATTGGAATTTACATTCATGACGGGGATAGGCTTTTGTTGCACAGAAATGGCCTCTACCTTTTTAGTGAGTGATTCGATTAGAGTTTTAAGCTCGGGATCGTATTTTATCTCAAACATACCGGCGGCCTTAACTGTATTAGAAGAACTAGCGGAGCAGTGGATATCGTCACTGCCCCCCCAGTTGTTATTTCGCTTAGTTTGATCCTCTAAAAATTTATAAGCCTCTGAGGCTCCTTTACTTAGGAAACTACCCCCATTCATTATGTCAAGGACTTCTTTATGGTGGTGTAGAAGTCCTTTGAAAAAGGCACGAACTAACGTGTCTTTCGCTAGGTTATGATGTGGACACTCTATAAGGAGATCGGTGAAACGATTCCAAGCCTCTAAAAATGATTCATGAGGATTTTGTCGAAAGAAATGAATCTTGGAAAACATCTCATCCGTCTTTAGGGGTGGGTAAAAATGTTCCATAAACAAATTTGAACAAGTTTAGCTCACGAGTCCATTGAGTTAGCGCTTGGGAGCTAACCAAGACGCCTTTATTTGCTAAAGTGAAGGGAAATACCCTGAGTTTAATTTTATTCAGCACTCACCATAGGATGGTGGAATGTTGTAAGAACTTGTTCAATCCTACGCATGTGCTAATAAGGTTTTTCATGGTCTAAACCATGGAAAACGGGTAACAAATTAAAATATTTGGGGATTCGTAAAATCCCCACCGGTCCGCAAGAACGATGCAAGATTTGGGGCTATCGCTCAAGGCTTTATAAAAGTCCGAGAGAGGAGTCTCTCCTTCGCCGGGCATCAGGTCGTAGAGTATGTGGAATAGTAGCTAGAGGTGCAATGAGTGGTACACTAGATAGGCGTGCTTGTTGACGTGCCGCGGTAATTACGTTAGGTGTTTTGTTTGACCGGACCTTAATCTCATACAAGGTTAAGACCAAACTTAACTAAACACGACAACCTCCAAACAATCGATATTCTAGTATAAACCTCTAACGAGAAGATGCGAGGTGTGGAAGAAAGGAATACCTGACAAGGCCCTTGCTTCGCTTTATGAATAGCATCTTGTTTTGGCGTGTTGTTCGTATATATAACAAGTTAGAACACCGAAAAACTTGAAAAATCGGGTTCAAAACAAACATGTGGAAATCCCGGCAAAAATCAGTTGAGGGTCAGCTCTCACTTTGGGCGTGGAGGTGCGCTTCGGTGTAAACTTCGAGTTTCACAGTGTTTTTTGTTTTGGCGTGGTCGCTCAACTTCCAAGAACTTTAAGCAGGTCGCTTCCTTTGGGGCGCAGTAAGCGCTCAGGCAATTTTGCGAGGAAGTTTAAATGCTGAAAAAAGACAACCACAGTTAGAATCGAACAAGGGTGGGTGGGTGAAATGGGACTTTAAAAGAGTACTTATACTACGAAAACAATGTGAAAGTGAAACTAAGATGGTAGCGGCGCCATTTGATAACCGTAAAAATTATAGTTTACCTATGAAATGAACTATAAAACTCAAAACGTAAGTAAAACTAAACGAGATTACGTGCCTAGTTTATCAAAGATTGTTCTACTCTCTATCTATTGAACAGATATAGTGGAGTAGGAAGTTCGTTCCACTCCTAGTTCTTTCACATAGTAATGTTTTCTAAGTATAAATAATCTTAACTAACCGTCTAATGAGAGATTTACGAATTATAAATTACGATGCAACTACCTACAAGATACGACTAATTAACTACGGAATGCTGCGTTGATTATATGATAAGGAATTAGGGGGGATTGATTCCACCTTAACTCAACTTAACTTACTAACGACGAATCGTCGTAATCCGAATTGAACTGCTACGCAGAACAATTGGTTCTTCCTAATCCCTAATTACACATGGCACTTCTACCAATTCATAACTAGCATGTGAACGATTAAACACATTCTCATGGTGAATTAATCGTTTCTAGAGTGGAATAGAAATTACGACGACTCTATGATAATCGGAATCAAGCTTTCATCAAGGCTTCTCAACCCCCTCTAATGGAGGTTTAGCCGAGAATCATTCCGCAATCATTTCCATATGAATCTAAACTAAACATAATATCAAGATTCCAACTTTACTAATTTAACAAATAATAATTGAAATCTAATTAATAATTAAGAAATGATATCAACAAGAATTTAAACTAGATCTATAAATGTAATGACATAAAAAATGAATTGAATAATAATAAACTATTTTATTAATCTAATCAAATGAATAACAATAATGTAATACTGAAATTGAACAAGAATTAACTAATGAATTAATGTAAAACTAAATCTAGATCTAAATTATTCTAATCTAACCCTAGCTACCATTACAAGGAACTAGTTTTCTGAATATTTACTTGATCCTTCAGAACTAAGCTTTTCTTTGTTTTTATATGTTTTAGATCCAAAATCGTGCATGGGCTTGGAGCCATGTTTTGGGCCAGAGAATCAGGCCCAAAATCTAATTCTTTCAGTCCAAAAAGGCCTCTTCAGCTGGAGTTGGCTTTGACAAACTTTTCGTCCACTTCTACTCCTCTGATTGGGTCAAGGCTTAGACCATTGGAAATATCATTCCGAGCCTGTCGTTTTGACGTATGGTAGGCCCAATTCCAAGGTCTGAGTCCAAAGATATGGTCTTCGGAAGTTGCTGACTTTGTACACTGTTTCTGCCCGCGTGGACTTTGACCTTTCAAGGTCTGAGTAGGCTTTACAAATCTTTGTCTTCTTGAATCTTGGCCTTTAATCACAGAACTCCTTAGCAACCAACCATTGCTCCTTTATCTCATCAAAGTAGCATATTTCTGCACATAATTGACTTTGAAGCTTGAAACGCATAAAAAACACGTAATCAGTATTAACTCTTAATTATTACTCACATAATTGGTCTAAAAGTATGATTGTTAAGGGGTTAAAACTACAGTTTTGAGCTCTTATCAATTACCCATCTCTATTACCTTTCTCATATCATTAATTCACTGTTTCGTATATTTAATTTACTGTTTTCATAGCATAAAAATATTACTCTCATTAGTGAGTAGTTTAGCTTAGTCTAAATACGTATTTAAGTACATGCAAATAAGAGTGGATCAAACACGATTACTCCCTTTTATCCTATGATATTTGTGAGTATTATTATTGAATGATAGCATGATATAAGTACTGTTCTCACATAACAAAAAGATTAGTTATCAAATGGCGCCGCTGGCCATCTTGTTTGTTTACGTATCATGTATTTAGATTGAAATAAAAAAAAAACTGTTTTCACTATTTTTCCAAAATCTTTACTGTTTTATTGTTCGTATTTTTTCAAAATATTTTTGTTACTGTCTGAGTGCATACGAGTTGAGAATCCAACTCCCTGCACCACCGTGACTTCACTGGAAAAAATTCAACCTTCTGTACTTACTTAAGAGCGCGCCCGCACCCTCATTTTGCATATCTCAAGCGCGCCCTGCGCTCCCCTCACCTAGGAGCGACCCACACTCCAATTAGCCTATTCCGTAAGGCGCCTGCCCTCTAGTTTAAGTAGAATAATTTAATTTTTTTTTACAGTAAGTGCAATATTACCTTACGAGTACAGTATAGTACTCGTATGCCCACCTACTCCAGTATTTCATAATAAATTTTTTATACTACACGGTGTCCAAAAAACTTAAAAAATTGGGGTTATCTAATTATGGAATGTGCACGCACGGACAACCTCCCTCAATTCTTAAGTGACATGGCTGTTGGTTTGAAAAAAAATTAGTAGTAAACTTAGTAAGCCCACCCACTACCAAAGCCCGTTTCACCATCCCACCACAGGACTGACATCCAGGCCCAACACGAAGCCCATAGTAAAAAGACATGCCCTCATACTAATAGTACAGAGCACGCCCAGTGCCATATTTAGCCTGTTTCAGAGCGCGCCCGCCCTCCAAGTAGTACTGATCAGGTTGAACTTTTTACAGGACTTCACAATCCACCTCTTGGACCTAGACCAGTACTCGTATAAGTGTTCCAATAGCAATAGACGTGCTTCAAGACTATTGAAGCCGCTATTTATACGCGCAGCAAGGACGCTCCAGGTAACACCTCTTTACATCCTCGCATCTACTGTAAGAGGATTATATTTCTAGCAATAATCATGCTATTTTTGCATGCTTACTAGGTTGATTGCATATTAGACTTAAAATTGTATGAGATTAGGATCTAGTACACATTAACCTGTCTGATTAATTTATCGTAGGCGCATAAACTATCGCTTATCTAGAAATTCACGCAACAACACAACCACACCACTTACACCCACCACCACTACATTTGTAGTAATGGGTGAAGAAATAGCAGAGAGACCCCTCTCTGACTTTTAAAAGGCGTTGAACGATGGACCCCTGTCCTGCATCGTTCTTGCAGATACAACCGGAGATTTTAGAATCCCCCTTAATATCTTTATCCTACTACCTATTTTTCATGGGTTAGACCATGAGAAACCCTATAAACACTTATGTAAAATACAACAAGTACTAACCACCTTCCATCATCCTGAAATAGGTCCTGAACAAATAAAACTTAGGGTGTTTCCTTTCACCCTAGCTGATAAAGTGGTTGCTTGGCTAACATCACAAAAACCAAACTCTGTGGACACATGGGAAAAACTAGTTGGGTTATTAATGGAACAATTCTACCCACCACAGAAGACCGATGAAATGCTTCAAAAGATCCATTTTTTCCGCCAAAACCCTAATGAATCTTTTTCACAGGCTTGGAGTCATTTTACAGATCTCCTATAGAATGTCCCCGTCACAACCTTCATAAAGACACACTTGTTTGTGCTTTCTTCAAAGGCTTTTTCACAATACCACAAGGAGACTCTAGACATCATGAACGGAGGAAATTTCTTAAGTAATAGTGCATCTAATGCATATATCTTCTTAGAAGATCAATCAACTAAGAGGAGCAACAGGGGAGGTACGGTAGTGAGTATTCCCGCTCTAATACTTGTTCATCAACAGCTACGGCAACCAACATAGTTGAGGCTACACCTAACCCTGATTTAATATCCCTCATTGAATCCCTCGCTCGAAAGGTCGATGCCCTCTCTGTTAACAAACAAGAACCGAAACCCAATTCGGTCATGAACATAAACATTGGTCCATGTAATGCCAGTTTTAATCCCAACTACACCAATTCCTTTTGTCCCTTACTCTACGGTTCACCTCCACCACAACCCGTAGATAATTACGCTTTCACCAACCCTAACTCACAATGGAGGAAGAACACTCCTACACCTCCATATTTTAATTATCAAAACGTTAGGCCCACGACAAACTTCCACCAATTTAACCAACATCTAGGACAAGGAGATTTAGGTGACCAGAACAGAAGTTTAGTGCACGTACCTTAGTACTATCAAAATCATAACATAAACACTCAACAAACCTTAGTCCCAGTCACCCCTCCTTTTACCGCACAACCGGCTAACCCATCAAAAGATGACTTATTATTAACCATGATACAAAACCAACAATAACAAACTAATATGATGTAAGCATTGTGCCAAAAGGTACTTGATCTGTCTCCTAACCACAATAATAACCAACAAGGCGTGTTTTCAGGTCAAGCAATGCCTAATCCTAAGTCAACAAACACTACCTTCGAAGTAATTAAATAGTATTCAGTGTAATAGTAATATAAACCAAGGAGACCTACAGGCAGTCACTACCCTTCATTCGGGTAGAGTAGTTGATAACAAAGTGACTATGCTTGCAGATTAACCACAAACGGAAGTTGAGAACGAAGCCATACCAAATATTGTCATAGAAATTGAAGACCCTACAACTGTAGAAGCTCCAGTATAACCACAACCAAAAGGGAAAACCTTAGAAGACCCCATAATAGCCATTGATGATCCTACACCTGTAGAGGTTCTAATATGGAAACCTAGTTGGAAAGCGGTAAAAGATAAAGACAAGGTTAATACTACTATTGACTCTTATGCTAAGTATAGAGATAAGTCACCGTATCCCCAACGACTAGTTGTGTCTAAAAAGTACGAGAATTTTGATGAAATTAGGAAAGTGTTTAAAAATCTAACTATAAACCTACCTTTTTCTCTTGCACTAACAAGAGAAAAACAAACATACCCCAAGAAACCTTTTTAACTAAATAATATACCTCTTTATTTGAACATAACGGAATTGTTAAGTACAAGGACACTGGTCGTCCTACTATACAATGCACTTTGGGAGATTACTTCATAACAACTGCACTATTAGACCTTGGGGCGAGTGTTAACTTAATCCCTTTTTATTTATATAAACAACAAGGTCTAACAAAACTTCAACCAACCAAAATGACTTTGCAGTTAGCTGATCGTTCCATTAAGTATCTTAAAGGCGTTGTTGAAAACATTCTTGTTAAAGTTCAAGATTTTTACTATCTAGCCGACTTCATTATTCTTGACACATAAGTTGCACATGATTCTATTCCCATCATCTTAGGGCATCCTTTCTTGGCAACCGCCAATGCCCAAATCAATTATCGGGATAGATCAATAATTCTTTCTTTTGAAAATTTATCTGTGGAGGTTAACATGTTTAGACTCAAGCAGGGACAACTAGGTTTGCCTATAGAAAAAGAAGTGAAGTCCATTGAGAGTTTTGTACATCACATTAGTGCTTTTGACTATCTTGTCCCCACATTAGTAGATGTATACCTCTCGTAGGGAAGAAGACAAAGATCACAATTTTGATTCCTTAAACATAACTGAAATAGAGGAAGAATTTTCCACCCTGCCAACCATATGGGAGATGGAGTCAATCTCATAATTGGACGAGATAGATGAATTCCTCAAAGATCCAGATGACTACCATAATTATATGGATGTGAACAACCTAGATGAGGAATTCGACGAGTTTCGAAGAGCCTATGATGATCCACCTTCTCAAGAACTACCTAGAGCACCACCCGACCATCATCCACCTGAGCTAATCCTTCATAAAATCCAATCATTTACCACCACCTCCATTCCCCTCCCTCTACCTTTTCAAATAAGGAACCTTCAGTTTTCACTAAACCTTTTAGCTTCCCCTGTGCTTCATGACTTTCTAAACTCATTTGGTAAGGAAGTAACACCCAAGGAAGAGCCACCTGACACCTTCATTTTCAGATATGAGACCGTTCAGACCTACACCATGAATAAGCTTTGTGCTAAACCCACATTCTCATTTTTTCCATTCTTTCATTCTAAAACTTATCCATATCCCACGTATCTTCCACAACCATCTATTTTTACACGATCATTCATTTGGCTACCCTTTCGTTAGAGGAAAAAGAAGAGAGTACACGCTCGATTAGGTTCTCCGTCCATCAGACTTTGCTCTGATTCCACTAAGTTGCGTCATAGAAAATCTTGGTGCCTAATTCTGTTTAGGGGTGCTTTCTATGATAATTATTTATGGAAAGACCCACAAATCTTCAATTGTTGATATATGGTAAACTGCATGTTAATACATGTTTTAGATAAAATCTCGAGTATCTGACTATAAAAGACTTATTTGACTCTACGATGCACTCCATTTTAATTTTATTTTATGGGAGTGCACCATTAAGGTAACCGGACCCTCCTTTTGGAGTGAGTGGTTGTAAGGTCCACATTTCATGTGACTCACGCATTCATCTCTTGTATTTTTTCTCATTGTTTGAGTAATGTTTCTCTATGAAGTGAGTTTCATTTTCATTTTATTTCTTTCTCATAATTTTGTTTTTCCAAAAATCAAACATATAAAAATTAAAAAAATTAAAAACATAAACATGTATTAGTAAGTTTAGGGTATCTGACTTTAAAAGACCCAAGTTTTTGTACAATACCACTTTTCTGGAGTATAGGCCACAAAATATTTCAAATTTATAAAGAGTTTCAAATTTTGTTTGGGGGTGGCGTATTTTGGTCTTTCATTTCAAAACAATTTGTCACCCTTTGCTTGTCATGTTTACTCCCGTAGAGTTTGTGTTAGTTAGTACGTAACAGTTTGATTGTGCTTTATGTTATCATATCATATTTTGAGGGTGCGAGAGCGAATTTGGAGGAAGTAATCTTTAAGCATATTGATAGAAAATTAGTCAGTCTAATTAAATAGACTAATCTAACCCTAGTTAAACCCGCAAGTTTACGACTATCGTTGAAAATAATTATGCGAAAGCGGATTCGATCCCCACGAGGGATTGCTACTTAGAACAACTGAGTACTAACTTATTATTTATCCTAATTCGAACAATATTGGTGGATGGAGTTTGGAATTCTTATTAAATAAAATTAACTAATTACTACGAAAGCAATAAATTAAATGGATTAACTATTACCGAAGAAAACACTAAGGCATTCGAATCCACCCTAGACCGTTGTAGGTTATCCTAGTCAAATCAGTTTATAGTTCTCTTTTAATTATGAGTAGCATGAGGGAAAGGTAACCCTTGCTTGCTCGAAGATGTGATCATGAAGCTCTTATATTTATTAGATTGATTGAATTTCAGCAAACGAAAATATAAATCCCTAGCAAGAGTTGTCTTTTTATAGCACAACTCTTCACAGATTTATTTAAACGATAAACATAGTGCACTGATATTAATAAGAGAATAATCTAACTATTAATTAGTCGAGACATGAAAACATGCAAGATATAATTAATGAAAGTAATCCTATTACTATCTAAAGAAATCAATCAAGTTTAATCTTTAAGTTCCGAGAACAGTAAACTAATTAAACATAAAAAACCTACGCAAGTCTAGGGCTTCATCTAAGCCCTAGCTAATAGTTTAGCTACACATAATAATCAAACTAAAAATAAAGTAAAGGTTAGGAGAACTCATGTCGACAGTGAAATCTCCTTGGCTTTCCTTCGTCTTGTTCTCGATTTCCGTGCGTATCCAATTCTCGCTCTTCGGCTCTCCGGTGTTATGTTCTGTCTTCTCTGTTGTGGAGCGCTCCTCTATTGTTCCTCTCTTCTATACATAATGGATTAACCTTCAGAGTTTGATTTGAATTAGAAGTATTTAATTCGGTCGAGTTGCGTGAAATTCGGGATTGGATTGCAAACCCAAAGATCGAACTGTGCACGTCTCTTAGGAATTGGATACTGTTTTCTCCAAATAAAAAGGGGATTAGAAATAAGGGTTTAAGCTCATGGGTGATCAGACGGTGCGGCTCGGTCGGTTTGGATATTTGATTTGTTCGAGTCTCACACTTTTGTGCTGTTGGAATTCAAGGGAAACTTCCTCCTATTCGCGTGAGAGATGGAGACTAAAGGTTTTATCTGGTGGTCCAAGTTGCTAGGTACTAATGTGGGCTTTAATACTTGCTTCGGTGGCTTATTTGGTATGCACATGGGCTGGTGGTCACGTGGGTATACTTAAGCTTATGGGCCATTTACCTTTTATTCTTTTGTTGCTTAGTTGAGCCCAAAATAACAAGGTCCAAACCAATAACCCAAACCATAGATGATCCATATCAAACAAAGACAACGTATTCGCCAATACTTGCACCTGTTGAACTGAAGAATCTAAGGCAACCAAATACTGAACTCCCGTACTGACCATTCCGATTCCTGCCAATATCGACACTATTAATCAAGTCCGCTTCAATTCCTACAAAATTACTGAAAATACACCAACTTAATCAAACAAATAAAATAAATAGACTAACTGATATAAAATTGGGCGTAAATAATGTAGCATTTACGTGCTTATCAAATACCCCCAAACTTACATTTTGCTAGTCCTCGAGCAAAACTAAATCTAAACTAATAACAAAAACAATATTTCTAACTCACTTTCGTAGGAATCACGATTACACTTAGCATGTGTAACAAGCCTTTTAAACCCCTAAGTTACCCCTAGTGGACGAGTTTAGTCTCGTGAGGGTTTTCAGAAACGGTACCCACAAACATTAACATAGCATAACCAATGGTGATATAATTTTCTCATAGATACAAATAAACTTTTTCTTCCAACTGATAAACAAATTAAAAAATCAGCAATTACCACAGTTTACATCATCATTACCAAGACACATCACTACTTCCAAAGATAGAAATCATTGATTACTGTGCCAAACCAAAGCGTGTGTGTGTTTTTAGCCAAACTAATACAATCTCTTATCCAAGTAACGGAATTCCTAACTTACTATTCCAAGAATATGTCAACCTCAATCCTCACCATTCATACACTCACAAGAATGTCTCTCTTTTAGATAAGTTTTCAATTTTACCTCTGTATGCAGGGAAATGAGTAAAATAATAGAACATCCCACATACTTAGCAAGAAAGACGGACTTGTGAAATTTCAAAAACAAATTAGTCTCATGGAAAGAACATCAATCACATATGAAGTGTCGGGTCCTTCACTTTAGCATCCTCTCACCTATTCTACACTTCATATCATACTTTTGTGATAAGTCTGGGTATTAAGACGGGGCTTAGGATAGGTTAACAAAAAAATGGTAAAAAGGAATAAAAAAAAAATTCTGAGAATAAACTAAAGACCATCTTGTACTTGACCTTCATGGAAAATTTCTTCACTTTGTAGATCACATTACTTGACTTTCTCACTATTTCTGCTTAATGATTTTATTTTTTTTTTTTTTTTTTTTTGTTTTTCTATATATATATATATATATATTTCTTTCTTTTCTATTGAATCACTTTGAGCAAAAAGAATGATTTTCTTCATTTGATTTTGGTAAATTTTCCTTCCGAATCTTCTTTCTTCTAGCTTTCTCCTTAGTCTTTTAGAAATTCTCAGAAATATGGGTAAGGCCAATAATATGGGTTTACACTCCTTATCTGGAGTTAGGTTAAGTATAGTTGGTTTGAGAAGAAAAGGCTTAATATATAAGGCTCAAAAGGGTTAACATGATGATCATACTAGGTGGGATAAATAAAGGCTAATTGGTTCACTACTTGACTTATCAGTATGATATTCCGCTTCGAATAGACTACAAGACCTAATGGCTATCTCCCCAGTTGATGTCACTTCGTGATCGACCAAAATAAGAAAAAATGAGACCATACAACGAATTTAAGCACAGAAGAATGATTGAGTCAACTTGGACTCAGAATTTACGTAAAAACTCTCCAAGAAATTCAAAGGCTAAAGTCTCACGGGTTAAGTCTCTATATTCCTCTTCTAGTTCACTAGGAGATTAAATTACTCTTCAATTTAACATGTATTAGGTGGCTAATAGTGCATATTCCACTTTGGCTTAGACTTTCATCAACAAAATCTATTTCTAGAGGTAGAAAATAGTCTAAAAGCAACAATGACTTCAAAAGTGACTCTTAACTTCATAGATTCCTTGAAAACCATTTTTTTTTTTTTTTTTTTTTTTTTTTTTTTTTTTTTTTTTTTTTTTTTTTTAATTTCTCATCATAGAAAATCACCATTAATCATACCATGTTGGACATTTATTTTTTGCTAAACAAACATCTTGTTCCCACCCCCCAAACTTTTTATAGACATTGTCCTCAATGTTAACATAGATGCGTAATTTAAAAGATAACAACATGGACAAGTAAAAGTATATAAGGAAAGAGGTTACCAAGAGCTTCCAAAAACGAAAAATAATTTCTTTGAGTCACCTGTAGAAATTAGTACCTCACAAAAGATATAACAATGATAATATAAAAGAGGAACCAGGTTACTACAATGACTAAAATGTGTCATGTGTCTCATCCCATAGAGTTACACGTCTCCAAAAAGGCAGAGAAAAGGTGCTAGAGTGGAATGCATGATACACGTGCACAAAAGACTCAACAAAAATAAAAACATGGATTGCCTCCCATAAGCGCTACAGTTAACGTCTCTAGCAGTCGAATGCTTCGCACACCCAATTTTTAGATTAACATTTTGTCTATCAACTAAACACAAAATGAACGCCCCAAAATTGAAAAAAATTCGACAGAGTCTCCTTTGTATTTTCAACATTTCATAAATAAAAACCTGTCATAACCTGAAAATCACAATAATATGTTTCTCATTGGTTGACCCAAATGGAGACTAGGAGCTGGAATGAAATATTTGGGAACAATACGAAGCGACTCTTACAAAAGAAAAACAAAACCTAAAAACAACGAAAAACAAAACCTAAACTACTAAAATACAACAAGCATACTCCTTTAGTCATGATAAACAAGATCAATAAGATCCACTTCTTCCACATCCTTATTAGCAAAACTATCAAGATATGGTTTCAAGCGTTCACCATTAACCTTAAACATACGACCATCCGTAGGATCCTCTAACTCAACAGCTCCATAAGGAAATATAGTTTTAACGATGAAAGGACCAGTCCATCTAAAACGTAACTTGCCAGGAAAAAGACGCAAACGAGAATTATATAGCAAAACTTTTTGATTAGGTTCAAAGGACTTGCGAAGAATAGATTTATCATGAAAAATCTTAGTCCGCTCCTTGTAAATCTTGGCATTCTCATATGCCTCATTCCTTAACTCAGCTAACTCATTTAATTAAAGCTTACGTTGTGAACCTGCTCTACGCATGTCAAAGTTAAAAGTTTTAATGGCCCAAAAAGCACGATGTTCTAATTCCACAGGCAAATGACATGCCTTCCCAAACACAAGCCTATAAGGAGACATACCAATGGGAGTCTTATAAGCAGTCCTATAAGCCCAAAGGGAATCATTAAGACGTTGAGACCAATCCTTACGGTTAGGTCGTACCATCTTTTCTAAAATCCATTTAATTTCCCTATTAGATACTTCAACTTGGCCACTAGTTTAGGGATGGTATGGGGTAGCAAGTTTATGAGTAATAGAGTACTTTTTCATTAAGGACTCAAATGCACGATGTGTAAAATGAGTACCATTATCACTTATAATTGCACGAGGAGTACCAAAACGAGAAAATATATTATATTTCAAAAAGTTAACTACCACCTTGTGATCATTCGTTTTACATGGCACTGCCTCAACCCACTTAGAAACATAATATACTGCGACGAGGATATAAAGATAACCAAAGGAGGGAGGAAAAGGACCCATGAAGTCTATACCCCACACATCGAAAAGTTCAACAACCAAAATAGGGGAAAGAGGCATCATGTTCCTATGGGAAATATTACCTGTACGCTGGCATCGATCACATCCTAAACAAAACTCATGTGCATCTCGAAAGAGAGTAGGCCAATAAAAACCACACTGCAAAACCTTAACAGCCGTCTTCTTAGGACCAAAGTGACCACCACATGCATGGTCATGGCAAAAAGAGAGAATACTACGAAACTCACTCTCAGGAACACATCTCCTAACAATCTGATCGGGCATGACTTAAACAAGTATGGGTCATCGGAAAAATACTTAACATCGAAAAGAAACTTAGATTTATCTTGTTTTCTCCAATGAGAAGGAAACCGACCTATAACAAGATAATTAACAATATCTGCATACCAAGGCAACTGGGAGACACCAAAAGTTGCTCATCGGGGAAGGACTCATTCAAAGGCAAAAGACTAGTAGAAGACTCTACTATAAGCCTAGACAAGTGGTCGTGACCACGTTCTTCTACCCTTTTTATCCCTAATCTCAATGTCAAACTCTTGTAATAAGAGGACCCAACGAATAAGACGCGCTTTAGCATCCTTTTTAGAAAGAAGATACTTCAAAGCCGAATGATTAGTGAACACGACAACCTTAGACCCTATGAGGTAAGACCTAAACTTGTCTAAAGCAAACACAATAGCTAACAATTCCTTCTCGGTTGTAGTGTAATTCATTTGGGCATCATTAAGAGTTCAACTTGCATAATAAATTACATGGGGCAATTTATCAAACCGTTAACCTAAAACAGCACCAATAGCATAGTCTGACGCATCACACATTAACTCAAAAGGTACACTCCAATCAGGTGGTTGTATGATAGGAGCGGTAGTCAATAAATGCTTAAGCTTCTCAAAAGCTTTCAAACAATCATCATCAAAACAAAATCGACATCCTTACCAAGTAAATTGCATAAGGGACGAGAAATCTTGCTAAAGTCCTTAATGAATCGCCTATAAAATCCAGCATGACCTAAAAAGGACCTAATATCTTTCACAGTCTTAGGTGGTGGAAGACTAGAAATGACATCAATCTTGGCCTTATCAACCTCAATGCCTTTACTAGAAACAATATGACCAAGAACAATACCCTATTGAACCATAAAATGACACTTCTCCCAATTCAACACCAGATTCTTCTCCTTGCACCTAATTAACACTAATTTCAAATGGTGCAAACCCTCATCAAAAGAATCACCAAACAGAGAGAAGTCATCCATAAACACCTCAAGAAAAACCTCTACCATCGAGAAAAATGCTAAGCATGCATCTCGGAAGGTACCGGGTGCATTACATAACCCAAATGGCATACTGACGGTAGGCAAAAGTTCCAAAAGGACAAGTAAATGTAGTCTTTTCTTAATCCCGGTGTAATACATATTTGGTAATAACGGAATAACCATCGAGAAAACAATAATACTTATGACCCGCTAACCGTTCAAGCATTTGGTCAATAAAAGGAAGAAGAAAGTGGTCTTTCCTAGTGGCTAGATTCAACTTACGATAGTCAATACAAAAAACGCCACCCAAGAGTCATAATGGTAGGAACTAACTTCGCCATTAGCATTCTTAACTACCGTAATACCGGACTTCTTAGGGACAACTGAACCGGACTCACCCATTGACTATCGGAGATGGGATAAATGATACCCGCATCTAACAACTTAAGAACCTCGGCTCTCACTACCTCTCTCATGTTAGGATTAAGCCGTTTCTGGAACTCACGGGTTGGTTTAGCATTCTCCTCTAGATGAATATGATGCATACAATCAGTGGGGCTGATCCCATTAATATCAGTAATAGTCCACCCTAAAGCTGTCTTATGGTCTCTAAGAACCCTAAGCAATTTACTCTCTTCTTCACTATCAAGATTATAAGCAATAATAACAGGCAAGGTCTCATCAGGGTCCCAAAAGACATACTTAAGAGTATCTGGTAATGGTTTCAACTCAAGCTTAGGAGGACTATCTATGGAAGAAACTGGTTTAGACTCAGAAGGAGAAAGAGGTTCTACCTTGGTTTTCCACTTATTAGTATCTAAGATCGGGGTAGCATCAAGCAAAGCATTAACTTCACAAATAGAACTATCCACATCAAAATCACCGCCAAAATGAGCTAAACAAGACTCAAGAGGGTCATCGGAATAACTCTCTAAGAAAGTCTTATGGACCACAGACTCAATAAGATTAACTTCCCAAAAATCATCAGGCTCAGGGAGTTGTTGACCCACATTAAACACGTTAAGCTCGGTAGTCATATTACCAAAAGAAAGCTTCAACACTCCATTATGACAGTTAATGATAGCATTAGATGTAGCCAAGAATGGACGACCTAAGATAACAGGAATGTGGTGCTTAGGGTCCTGAACAGGCTGTGTATCTAGGACAATAAAATCAACAGGGAAATAAAACTTGTCAACCTGAATCAAAACATCCTCAATAATACCCCGTGGAACTCTCACAGACCTATCCGCCAATTGAAGAGTAATGGTGGTGGGTTTTAACTTACTAAGACCAAGCTGTAAATAAACCGAATAGGGTAACAAATTAACACTAGCCCCTAAATCTAGCAATGCCTTCTCAATCATATGATCACCAATTACGCAAGAAATAGTAGGGCATCCAGGATCTCTAAACTTAGGCGGGGTTTGGTTTTGGATAATGGAGCTCACTTGCTCGGTAAGGAAGGCTTTCTTGTGCACATTCAACTTACGTTTCTGTGTGCACAAATCCTTAAGAAACTTGGCATAAGAAGGAACTTGTTTTATGGCATCAAGTAATGGAATGTTGATTTGAACTTGTTTAAACAGCTCCATCATCTCACTCAAATTAGAACCTTTCTTAGCCTGATCTAACCGTTGGGGAAAATGAGCTTTTGGTATATAAGAAGGTATAAGACTAGTCTGCACAAGAGTAGGAGGTTCTAAGCTCTCCTTGGAAGTATTACGACTAGTAGTCCCACTTACGTCATTCTCCTCCCCTTCAATCTCTATAGGATCAGATCCGACCTCACCATCCTTAGGTACCTCAACCCTATTATCAACCTGTTTACCACTCCTAAGAATAGTAATAGACTTGGCTTGCTCCTGGTGGTTCCCTTGGTTCAAGTTAGAACCTATTTCAAATTGTCCCCTAGGATTAGCTATTGGTTGGCTAGGAAACTTACCCTTGTCCCTCTCATTCAAAGTATTAGCAATTTGACCAATTTGAACTTCCAACTTCCTAAGGGCTTGAGCATTCTCCTGAGTAGCCGTTTGACTGGTTTGCATAAACCGATCAGTCGTTTCCTGAAGTTTCATGGTGGTCTGTGCTAATTGAGCCATAGTTTCCTCTAAAGGTGACAGGTTAGGTGGTTGGGGTGTATACTGTTGCACCGGGTTTGTATTACTAACTGGACCACCCTGATGTATACCCTTGGACCAAGATAGGTTGGGGTGGTTACGCCACCCAGGGTTATACGTATTAGAAAACGGATTATTGCCTGGCTTTTGGTATGAATTAAAAGCATTAACTTGCGCAGTAATGCCAGGGCAATTATCAATCACGTGATCAAGACTATCACACAACAAACAACCAGGGGTCTCAACATTATTAACTTGAGCTGGAGATTTTGTCTCCTTTTCTACCTCAAGAGCCTCAACTCTTCTAACTAAGGCAGCTATTTTGGCATTCGAGTCAAAATCTTTATCAACATGAAACATAACATTCTTTGTAGTAATACTAGCCACCTTCTTAGGCTCACGACTAGTTTCCCATTGTTGGACCTTTTCAGCAACGTCTTCTAAAAACGATCATGCATCATCCACGTCTTTATCACGAAATCTCCGGTACTCATGGTCTCAATCATAGCCTTAGAGCTAAAATCAAGACCCTCATAGAGAATCAGATTAGCCTACCCTTCTCTAGGCCATGGTTAGGACACTGCAAAGAGCAGGTCCTTGAACCTCTCCATACACTTCCATAATGACTCTCCATCAGCTTGGCAAAAAGATGATAAATTTTTTCTAAAAGCAGTTGCCTTATGATTAGGGAAAAAATTCTTTAAGAACACAATGCATAATCTTTCCCATGTAGTTATGGAATTAGATAGAAGAATGTGAAACCAACTCTTCGCTTTCTCCTTAAGGGAAAAAGGGAATAACTTCAGCTTTATAGCCTCATCGCTAAACTGTTGAAGCTTCACAGTCCCACAAATATCTTCAAACTCCTTTACATGAAGATATGGATCTTCCTCATCCGTACCCTACACTTAGGAAGAAGCCCAAGTAGATTGGGCTTTAACTCGAAATTATTAGCATTAGTCGGTGGAGGAACGATGCAAGATGGTCGAGTTGTCCTAGTAGGATATATGAATTCCTTAATAGACCTAGGTACTTGGGCAACAATGTCATTATTATTGTCAGCCATGTCAGCAAAAATTGGTGTATTGCCGACAAAGGTTATAGGTATCTCTAACTCGGTGAGATTTCTAATCCTTCTATGGAGTGTCCGTTCAATTTCTGAATCAAATGGTGCTAACTCTGGATTATTGGATCGAGTCTCAATCATAAATCACTTCTAAAACCTAAGACTCTAATAAATGATGCAAACGATGCTCACACAAACAATATCAAACAAATATTTCAACCCAGATTGAATTTTTAAATATTGTTTAATATATTTGCTCCTAAACCAAAATAACACGATTCCCAGTTCTTGTGCAAAAGCACCGTCACTCGATCCACGTGTCAAAAGGGTTTTCCTAGTGAGCGGGCAAAAACCTGTCCTAATGCAAGATGCCTAAGGCTGGTCAAAGGTGACTTAACCAACCCTAAATGCAAGAAACAATGAAAACAAACAAAACACACGAAACAAACAAAATTTTAACCCCACAAAGGAAAGAGACGTACCTCCGGCGTGAGCCTTCGAGGGCTACTTGCGACGCCGGGTGACGACAAGCAAGCAACTTCACAAAGTCCACAACAAATCACAACTATCAACCTCGTAAGAAGAAATCTTTGCTTAACTATCTGCAAAAATAACTAAAATTAAACACGTAAACTATGAATTAATATAACTACGACTAAACTTAAACTACGAATCACGATAAATAAGACTTTAAAACTCGATTGCACCACTACAATCCCCGGCAGCGGCGCCAAAAACTTGATAGAAAATTAGTCAGTCTAATTAAATAGACTAATCTAACCCTAGTTAAACCGCAAGCGCACAACTATCGTTGAAAATAGTTGCGGCAAACAGGTCGATCCCACAGGGATTGCTACTTAGAACAACTGAGTACTAACTGATTATTTATCCTAATTCGAACAATATTGGTGGATGGAGTTTGGAATTCTTATTAACTAAAATTAACTAATTACTATGAAAGCAATAAATTAAATGGATTAACTATTACCGAAGAAAACACTAAGGCATTCGAATCCACCCTAGACCGTTGTAGGTTATCCTAGTCAAATCAGTTTATAGTTCTCTTTTAATTACGAGTAGCATGAGGGAAAGGTAACCCTTGCTTGCTCGAAGATGTGATCATGAAGCTCTTATATTTATTAGATTGATTGAATTTCAGCAAACGAAAATATAAATCCCTAGCGAGAGTTGTCTTTTTATAGAACAACTCTTCACAGATTTATTTAAACGATAAACGTAGTGCACTGATATTAATAAGAGAATAATCTAACTATTAATTAGTCGAGACATGAAAACATGCAAGATATAATTAATGAAAGTATTTCTATTACTATCTAAAGAAATCAATCAAGTTTAATCTTTAAGCATGTTTTTAATCAAGTTTAAAAACATGCAGGATATGTGCATAATATTTTTAGAGAAGGAAATCAGGTGGATGATTATTTATCAAAAGTTAATAGGTCCTTGTGTAATGATATTTTGTTCTTTATTCCCCCCATGGATCAAAAACTCAATGTACTGATCAAAGGGGATAAGGAAGGAAAACTGTATTTGCGTTCTTGAGTATATAAAAGGTTGGGGCATCCGTAACCCCTAGCTATTTAAAAAAAAAAAAAAAAATCATATCATCTTTATAATATTTCTGTTACAGGTACTGCCAAATTTTTGCCACGTTTCTATGGTATATTATTTCCTTATCTCTTTACACTTTGAGGACAAATCGTTTGATTGTTTGGGGGTGGGATAGAAATATTTGCATAAATTATGCACTTTTAGGATGTAAATTACGCACTTTTCTTTATAAAATGTTAAAAATCATAAATATAGTTTATATTATGCACTTAGTGATAATGGTATTGTTCCCTTCTCCATGATGATATTAGTCTAGAAATTTCACGTAGTACTTGAATTAAGATTTAATTTTTAAAACTTAGATTAATATGTAAGTAATAGTCATTGCATCTTTTTATGAACATCTTGCATGAGCAACCATGATTGTACTTGGCAGTATTTTTCTGAGACCTATGTTACAATACTTACTACATATCCTGTAAGTATCTAGCCAAAAAGCCCATATGAATTAATATCTGAGTGCTGACACAAGGGAGTAGTCAAATCCGAGTAGATAAATCATGCATCCACTTGCTTGGTCACCATACCATATCCTAAGCGAGAATTTAGGCTCTCTTTGGATCGATATAACTAAAAATTCACACATATATGAAATTTATCCGCTAGTCGCCCCACTGAGACTTTCATTAGCCTTTTCACAGACCACAAATCCTTTACCTAATTAAACAAAATAAAAAATAAAATCAGCCAACCTATCTAGATAAGTCTGAAAAATTGGATGAGTGAAGAAAAGAGAAGAGAAAAATCCGTGTAAACAAAAATTAGTTAGTTTGTTACTTCAAAAGAAAATGAAATAGAAAAAGAAAAGAAAAGAAAGTTTCCATCCAAAGAAAAGAAAAATAAAATAAAATGTTAAAACTCCTAAAATAGAATTAAAGCAGTCAAAAGCCAAAACAAAAGGGCCAAGGATGGAAACAAAGTAAGAACAAGGTTTTGAATACCCTATTTTCTCAAATTTGTCTTTTTGATTTGTCCATTTCCTTCATTCTTTAACCGACACCTACGCCTCATATCACCTAATAAAGACCTCTAGCTCAATTAGGAATAGGTTGGTGTAATAGTAAGTGGTAGATGTGTTTGATCGACCTCGGCTTTCTCGGATTGTGAAGGGGATAAATTAGTGGTGATAAAGGTTGTGTTGTTCATCTTAGATTCTTATGGTGGGAGAAATGATTTTGATGGATGGAAACTACTCTTTCTACTATTTTCTAATATTTCTTATGGTTCTTAAGTTCAAATAGTGGAAACACTAGTTCTTACTTAGAGTAGTTTGGACTCTTAAACACATTCTAATGGAGAAACTTGTATGAAAATGGATTAGATAGTTATATTGCTTACAAAGTTATACTTATTTGAACTTGTCAAGTGAGTATGACTTGTGTTTGTAGGATTTAATCAAAGAGAGATAAGTAGAGAAAACTTGTAGATAAGAGAGGATGAAAACTTGTATTACAAACACTAAGAACTTGTATTGAAAATATTAAGGACTTGTATTGAAAACACTAAAGCTTGAAGAACATGAAAATAGAAAATAAGTAAATAACAATTTAAATTAAAACATTTAATCTACTCCTAATGACCAAAGATTAGCTCTAGGGTAATGTTCTTTCTCTATAACTTTGGTTTATATAGGACACCATTTACAATTATGCCCTTCCTTCTAGAAACAATCTTATGGGCTTTTGACCTAAGCCCATACAATAAAAGTCTTGATTTTGGCTTTAGGTCCTTGAGTCTTTGATTTTGACTTTCTGGCTTTGTTGCTCATAAGCTGGAATCTTCCCAAGTAGCATAACTAGCAATCCTTTTTGTGCTAAAATGCACGTATTAGGAATATGCGACCTAAATGACGTGTATCATGCAAATGGCAGCAAATTAAAGCTATAAGTTATTTGTTCATTAAGCATAAGAAGGGCATATTCAAAGCATTGTAAAGGTAATAAAATGCACATTTGGGGACTGATCAACTACCCCCAAACAACATTTTGCTTGTCCTCAAGCAAAAGATGAGAGAGAAAAACTAAGATCACAAATGTGTGATTTATTATACTAGTCTCGTTTCGCAGAGTGTGATTGCATTGACCATATGTAATAAAGCCTTAAACCACTAGGACTTCCTTAGTGGATGAACTTAAGTCTCGTGAGAAGGTAGTCACAAACTTCCTCTATTTAGTACAAAGGGTCTTGTTTCCTTATTTATTCTCAGAGGTTTATACATCTCATTAGCGTGGGAATAAAGAAAAGCACCTTTGAACTCAGAATAATATATATACAATAGTTTAATAATCTAAATATAAACGTGCAAAACATGAGCAGTGAATTGCAAAAGCGTAGTCGTTTTCGAAACTTTTGGAGAGCGTCCTTAAGTTGGGTTCTCACAGGGGTGTGTTGCAATTACAACTCTCTGATAGATTCACTCAAGTTTCATTTTCTCAAGTGCAGAGGGCATTTATATTCCTTATATACTCGAATGACGTCTAAGGAAACCGGGGTCGATTGATCACAATATCCACTTACTATCACACCATTCTATTCCTAGTAAAGCTAGAGGTCTTTTATTAAGAATTATAGGGCTAAGGTAGTGGTTTAGAAATAAAGGGAAGGGCAAACAAACTCTGATAAGTTGAGAAATTGGGTCTTTAGGACATTTGTAATAAGAGAAGAACCTCGTTTTATTCTTTTGCTTCCTAATTTGTGAAACATTCTTTTAGTCCTTTGGCTTTGTGACTCCATATGATTTTGATTTTTTGGGAGTTCTAACTTTGCTTTTGTTTATTTTAAAATCGACTCCTTTTGATTTTGAACTTTTGGGAGATTTCGATCTTTGAATATTTTCTTTATTTTATTTTTCTTTTGAAGCTTCTAACTATTCTATTTTTGTACAAGACTTTTTCTTCTCTTTTTACATTTCATCCAATTCTCAACTCGTTATCTAGGTAAGCTTTTTATTGTGTGTGTAGTAACGGTTTAGGGATTGATGGCGAAGAAATAAAAAGGCTTTTATAAATTGGTTAAGGCTCAAGGGGGGTAATTAGAGGAAAAATTATCTTTTTGGGTTTTTGACGTTTATTTGGCTATATCGATCCAAAAAAGGTCTAAATTCTCTCCTAGGATATGGCGTGGTGATCAAGCAAGTGGACGTGTTATCTTTCTATCTGGACATCCTTGTGTCATCCCTCAATAATCATTCAGATGAGGCTTTTGGCTAGATTCTAACAAGATATGGATCTTAGTTGTCCTAACCTTGGTCTTGGAAATTCATTGCTATATACCATCAAATGCTGATGCATGCCATTCATGAAAAGGTTCATGATAAAACGTTAATTCATGTTTTGGTTTTATTCTTAAGTCCGAGGTCCACAGTCCAAAGTCCGAAGACCAAAGTCCAAAGTCCGTATAGTCGTCCGTTTAGTCAAGTTACCTTACTCACGTGGGTTTAGTAGGATAGGTCGAGTAAGGGATCGTCCAAACCTTAGGGCTCGGCAAGGTTCACAATTGGAATTACAATTTTTGGTGAGTAGGATTTCAGGTTTTTTTAGTTGGTTTAATTAAATTAACTGTAATATAAATAATATAAATTACTAACGGTGATTTTGAGGTAAATAAACAAAGATAGAGAAACAAGGAGAGGGTTAACAATACTCATGCAAGGATCATTTTTCAACAGTTTATATTACCACATCACTACAGCTCTAATTCGTCTCGAGTTCATAGACAAACCCGAGACGACGTCGAGTATCGATCCCTAGCGAAATGCACACATCTCTGAGTCGTATCACACTAGCATAAGGAGTTGAACTAATATTTCATCTCTGGAATATCATTTAAGCTCTTGGTTCGATTCTACACCAGCTGGACAAATTGGAGAATTGTTTGACACCGCAGAGTTCATCTTGCGAGACATTTTTTGGAGCTGTTTTCATCGGACTCCAAATTTATGAGTCTTAGTCATTTTGGGACCGAATGTCTAATATACACCTAATTCCTAAGCAGTAATTCTAGAATATTAAAGTATCAATTCGGATTCTCACACGAGCAACATTAACCCTCCCCCTGAGGGGGGGGGGGATTAGCTCATGGTCATTGGAGGAATAATTAAACTTGCTGCATACATTAAATAAGTAAATGCAGGACAAGAATTAAACTTGAAAAGAAATGACTTTTATTAAGAAGAAATAACTTACAGGATTGAAGCTGCTGGAAGAGAAAATGAAGGAATATAAAGTACTGGAATTAAAGCTAATTAACTAATAAGCGGAAGCTAAAGCATAAAATGCTGAAGGAGGAATATTGAAGACCCCCTCTCATATATATAGGCTAGAGACCCTCGTGAAAGGATTTAATTGGGTTTTGTCTTTTAGCCCAATTGAGACATTCAAAACTTTGAATTACAAAGTTTTATCTCGAAATTGTTTTCTTTAGTTTTTGTCTTTTTGCTCCATACCAAACCAAATTATATGTTTGGTTTTGTCTTTTAGCCCAATTCAATTCAAACATTGAATTGGTACGTGTCTTTTCCTTTTGTAAGGTGGCACAAAATTGTGACCATCACTTGCCACCTGCCTATGCTGACTCGTCATGCCTTTTGGGTCCACAGAGTGGGTCCAGTGGCGGCACCGATTTTGGCCTTTTTACAATTTTCTGTCTTTGCATAGAGTTTGTTGCCTTGGTCGCTCTGGCAGTTCACTAGCCAATGTCGGCATCCAGATTTATAAGATGTGAGCTTCAGAAGTTTGCTGCTTCTTTATATGTGGACCCTTTCTGCACTGGTTTTGTTTTTTTGGAAACTTCGGCTCTAGTCATGTTTTGTTTGGCTTTCTTGCCGAAGTGAGTGGGAAGACTTCGAGATATTCGGTATTCCGTGCCCGATGCATGTTTTATCATTATATTCATGTTAACTGCGGAAACCTGCAAAAGTATGAAAATATAATTATTACATGATTATTAAACACATAATCGACTAAAATGCTATGTCTCTCGGGGTTTAATATTACAGTTTTGGGTGCTTATCACAGCACCCCCAAACAGCACTTTGCTTATCCTCAAGCAAAGAAGAGACATTAAAATGATAAGTGGCCAAAAATGTGTTGTCCTAAGCTAAATCTCATTTCACAGAGTGCGGTTGCATTGACCAAATGCAACAAGGCCTTGAACCACTAGGAATTCCCTAGTGGACGAGTTATAGCCTCGTGAGAGTTTTCTAGAGAAGATACTCACAAACTTCATTTCTACTACAATGACTCAGTAACAAAGGCCTATTTCCTTAATTAATCTCAAATATCTAGACATCTCACTATCGAGGGAAACAAGAATTAATTCTTTCAAAATTTAAGTTAATATACATACAATAGTCAAAACATCTACGTATGAGCATGCATGTAGTGATCTGATAATGAAATGTACGAGCAGGGCCATTTCTGGATCCTTTGGATATCGTCCTTAAGTAGGTTCTCACAGGTATGTGTCGAAACACAATTTCTCTCTTACTTTTCCACTCAAGTTTTGCTATCTCCAGTGTGCAGTGGGAACATGTTTCCTCACATACTCAGTGACAATCAGAGGAGCCGAGGTCGAGAATTCACATCTACAACTTATTATCACACCACCCTACTCCTAATTGAGCTAGAGGTCTTTATTAAGTTATATGGGGCTTAGGTGGTAGTATAGAAGAAATTGGAATGGAAAATTCAAGAATGATAAGTATGAGAGAATAAGGTTTTGAGATATTTATACTAGAGAAATCCTTATTTTCTTTCCTGCTTCTAACATGGTTTTCCATACTTGGCTTTTTTAAGCTTTTTGTATTCCCTTTTGATTTGATTTGGGGGAAATTCTACCTTTGATATTTCTTTTGATTTTTTGAAACATATTTCTATTTCTATTTTTCTTTTCTTTTAAAACAGGTAACTGATTTGGATTTGTGACAAGTTTTTCGCTTCCTTTTTCCACACTTTATCCTATTTCTCATACTTATCATCTAGGTATGCTTATTTATTTGTGGTTAATAGATGGGTAATGAATTTTTGGTGTATAGAAAGGGTTAATGAAAGGTTCAGTGGGGCGGCTAGCGGTAATTTTTTTTATAGGTGTGAATTTTTGGCTATATTGATCCAAAGAAGGCCTAAATTCTCACCTAAGATTTGGGTAGTGATCAAGTAAGTAGACGTGTGAACTTCTCTATTCGGAAAAACTACTCCTCTGTGTCATTACTCACATATCACACATTTTGAGGCTTTTTGGTTAGATTCTTACAGGATATGGAAACTAAGTTGTCTAACCGTGGGTCCCAGAAACTTACTGCTGTGTACATTTAATGATAGTTAGTGCCTGAATGCTCATGAAAAGATGTAAAAACTATTGCATACGTATTAAATTAAGTTTCTAAGGACAAGTCATAATTCTAATGCTAGGGTGAGATTTCTAAATATTTTTCATCACAGAAAAGGAAGCAAGAATTTGTCACTAAATACATTTATTTAGACATAAAGTAAAACTATATACAACTATGCATGCTTAATTTTTGCGAAAGGTTCTCACCACCACCAAACAGTCGGACACTGTGTCCTCAAAGTGTTAAGAGGAATAAAGAATATACCTGAGAGGCTTTGAGAAAAAATATAGCTGACATCTTCCACAGAAATTTATTGTAACACACTATATATTATACATCATAAAAGTGAAAGCACACTGTTAGATTGGCACACTGTTAGGTTATTTTTTTATCTCACATCAAAACGCAAAACAAATATGTACATGTATCAACTCACATTGCCCTAATTTCAAACTGGGGGATGGTCCATCCTTGCTTCGTCTCTGTAGAAATGCCATTTCTTTGTGTCACGCCAATCTATCATAGCTTTCCAGACTTCGCTCCACTTCCTCTTCTTTGAAGTGTCCAGATGAGTTATCATTTTATCGTTATCAGGGAAGGAACAAACTTTCTTTAGATACCTTGCAGGGCGCCGCCATGTTCGAAATCATAAAGAACGAATTATCTTGTTTGTTGGACACATAGAGTTGACCTTTACCCAGTCCTGAAAAGTGGCTGCAAACTGTGGGAAGTATGTCCTCACTATCCCGCATCTTTGAATCTGGCGGGGGTGATATATAGTCTCGCCAAAAAAGATCGAGCCCTTTTTAAGGTTCTCAATTACTAGGTCTGTAATGTCGAAGGTGGTATGTTGCTGGGCCAGTGCATGGAACGTCTTACAAGCTGATTTTGATGCAGTGGAAAAATGACAATCCCCCATGATGTTCAGAAGAATAAATAACATGGCAGTTCCAACATTCATGGTCATACTGGCTAGTAAAATAGTGATGTCTGGCCATTGGCCAGCTTCTGCACGTTCACTGACCTAGACAAGGCCATCGCCATAATGGGCAGCAAATTTTTCCCAAGAATAGTCGTTAAAGTTGTTTTCTATCATGTACTGAATGGGGATGTCTGGCTGAAAAGGAGGAAGGTCCATAGCCATAGCAACTGTTGGCTTGTAAAAAGGGTGTCGGGTGTTACCAATACGGATTGTAAATCCGTTCAAAGGGAAACCCTGTACAACAGGTAGATCTTCCATATGATCGTAAAAATAAGTTGCCAAACCTGGGGACTATGTCTGCTCTGGGTTTAGAATAAGGGAGTTCCAACCGACTCGAGTGATGAAGTCTTTGAAAATATGTCCATATGCAGGAGAATTCAGCAACGAATGGAAAGATTGTTCTGGAATCATCTTTAGAGCTGCCATTGTAGATGATGTGTGAAGAAAGATGCTACCTATTAGACAAAGATAAACAAATATAAGAATATGATGAGAATGATTAAGTAAAAACAAATTACCATAGGGAAATTGCACTATATTTTAAAAATAAAAAGAAAATGACAAAGAACATAAAATTGCAAAATTTAAATTGTGTCATGGGCCCAAGTAATGGCGAGGATCCTTTTGTGAGAGGAATCCATTTATAAGATCTTCGATGCCGTTAATCCGGGCAACAGCTCATTGTATAATTTCACTCTGTGTCTGGTAAATCTCGGCGTGGTTCTCCATTATGAGAGTGTGATTTTCTGAGAATAGGTTGTGGTTGTGCAAGAATTGTGCTTATTCCTCTTCCTGTATTGTCTGCAGGTCGTGAAATTCAAGGAGACTGGTGATGATAATGTTCTGACGTTTGTATAATGTCACCAGTCCTTGTTGAATTAAACGAAGGCCTTCCATAGGATTAAATACATTGCTTAATGCATTTTTAGTGAAGATGTTGTCAGCGGAACAAGCTTCTTCGGTTTCTGTACTGACATGGTTCTTTGCAACGTTTGGATTCCAGAAACCGTTCCTACAAACTGAGTGAATGGTAAGAATGTTAACTTTTCTGAGAGGTGTATTAGGAGAAGTACTAGAAAAACCCCAACGCATCATGATAAGTGTCCCAATGGTTGGCAAAGGAGCTGCCTTTTTCCTGGCACGTGCGATAGCGTTCCAGAGAAATTTAATAATGCAAAAATCATTGCAGTTAGTCTGCAAGATCCAGAGTAGATGGAGGAGGGGATTTGTTATTTCAAAAGTTTTAGATGTGCCGAGCACATTATAAGCTAGCCATTGGATCAAAGATAATTGGTTTCTTTGCAAGGATCGCTGATAAACAACACGGTTTTTCCGGTTGTATTCGCTGTGAAGGATAGTTGCAAACATCAGATGCCTGATATTGTCGAATGGTGAATCTTGAAGGTGTACCCCTTGGTTTGTAATGGGAATTTGAAGTACCTCGGAGATAATTTCCATAGTCAATTCACGCTCGCATCCGTTTGCACGGACAAAGAATTGCCCGTTTTGGAAATAACCGTGTTTATAGAACAACATGACCAATTCTCTGGAAAAAAAAAGCCTACTTATGATGTAAAAAAGGGTACCATCCTTGACGTAAAATTTTTGTGTCAAAAAATGGATGAAAAAGACCGTTTTAGAAATTTTCCATAAAATTTTGCTCGGGCACGAAAATTTGAGTGAGGGCCATTAAAGATGGAGTGGTGAAGAAAATTCAGCGGAAAAAGAGAAGTTGGTGTTTAGAGGTGTCTATCCTTGTTATAAATAGGCACCAATCCGAAGATGTAGAAAATACGGATCGAGGTGTCACAGGATAGTTAGACCACGTGTATCTTCTAAAATATAGCGCAAACGTTGATGTAGTGTGGATGAGAAGAATGGGCATGTCACAAGGAGTGCATTTTTTTTTTTTTTTTTAACGTAAATAGCGTAAGTAGAAGGACAAGTACGATGTAGATATAATATCACAATAAGATGTAACAACGTACAGAGATGTGAAAACACACCATAATAACACGAGAAATAAAATACAAACTTAAATATTAGATAGAACTATACGCCACATTAACAACATCACTATAATAAAACAACCAAGCATGAAGACTTGAGTAGCATATTCAATCTGCTGCTGCTCAAACTTTTCTAGTGCATCCATGGATCTTAAAACTTGAAGTGATCGAAAAATGATTTTTAGAATAAGAAGTGTAGAGGGGAGAAGATGAAAGGAGTGTAATGTGAAGAATGTGTTGAACTTATTTATAGAAGAAAATTGAGCCATTTTCTGACCATTTTCTGACCGTTTTTGTAATCGATTTCTTGACCGTTTTATGACCGTTTTTAGGATGTGATTTCATGACTGTTTTCTGACCATTTTGCAAAATGTTGGTTTATGGTAAAATTTTCTGTTAAGTGTGACATTAAAAATATATGTATATATATTATTATTACTAATATTATTATATATGTTTCTACCTATATAATATAATATTGGAGATAACTAATATACTATTTAATAAGGCAGAAATTTTGGAGAATGTAGGAATTAACAGACGTCCTAGGTTTAAAAATAAAAAATACAAACACGTAAATAAAATATCTGACATAATTAATATACAAGAATGGTGAAAATAAATTGTCTACTGAGAATCCTCGGGGGATGCAGGAGAATCCTCGAGGGTCGCGAGAAGAGAAGAAGAACCGGGGAGTCCCGACGACGACGCGGGGACGAGCTCCTGTGGTGGCTAACTGCTCTTGGATATCACCCAGAGTATCCATCACCTGGGCCTGAAACTGATGCTGGTTCGCCATGAGCATTCGCTGGAACTTGTTCTGGCGAGTAGTCATTTGGTCCTGAAATGCATTCATGGAAGCTCGTATTTCCTGCTGAAATTTGCCCATGCTGTCTGTCAGCGAGTTGTGGCGAGTGGTCATATCCATCCTTAACTCGCCCAAGGCATGTTTCATCGATACCTGGCGAGTGTACATGTCTCTCATGCCACTGTTCATAGCACGTAAGGCATCCATAGGGTGGCTCATCTTACTCATAGTAGTCTCATCAAAGAAGGGTGGGTGAGATGGGCCTACGTTAAGCGTCTTTCACCGCCATTGGTCTTTGTGGGTTCCCAAGGGGCCAGTATGCATTTCTTGAAAACAAGCATATTCTCATATAGGGGTATAGGGAGTAACGGGGTGGTAGACAAGAAACCCAAATTAACCATAACTTATGTTACAAGAACGGCAAGAGGGGCTGACCTTAGAGTGGCATGCGTAATAATATAAAAAAGAAAGGTAACTATTATGCTTGCGCTCCTGGAGGATCCATAGAAGGTGGAGGAAAGTCTTGTTGATGTCCGAGGGCTTCGAGGTGCCAATGACGTTCTGTCCCAGCCATTGAGTCACAACCAGCTGGTTTCATCGCATCGAGCGCTGATACGCGCATTTCCCATCTATGTTGTACTTCGCCTTATACGGACTGCTGCTGAGTCAGATATGGTCAACCAGAGGAATGCCCATGATCCCGGATATCAGAGCGGGTGTGACTTCGTGGCGCACACCGTCGACGGTAACCCAAAAATGGTCGCCATTAAAGCTTCCATTGTCGTAAAATTCATCACCAAATCCTTAGAATATAGCCCTCCATTAGCATATAACAAGTACTCCTATCCTCTAGATTGTATTTCATTATCAAAGAATGGAGCAAACATCCCATTTTTGAATAGTGTTCCAAAAATTTTCTCCACACAAATTTGCTTGTTTCCGGCTATTAGTGCTCTTAGGAAGAGGCTGGCTATTGATTTAGGATGAGGGGGAGAAATGAGACTTGTTGGCGGAAGAGAATTGGATTTGGAGCTGTAGGAGTCGCGCACGAGACCTGGATATAACGTGGGCCTGTCTCGTGCGAGACTAAAGCGGAGGGGGACTAGATCCGGATTTTTAGGAAGACGATGGTTGTAAGGGTGACGCGTGTGATGGGTTGTCTCGGGTTTAAATGGACCGAGAATATGAGATTTGGTTGGGCCAAAAAAAATTTCCCAAGCCCAAATCAAGCCTAAAGCCCGAAATAAGCCTAAAAAAATGTAAACGCTCACCCACGGCTTGTTCGGACTCCGAATTGGATGAATGAGCTAACGAAATGATCGGCACAAAAAATGCTATCCAATTATATGAGTCATTTTCAAAGGACACAAGAGTTTTTGAAAAGAAAGGAGGGTGTTTTATTTATAAACAAAGGTTTTATTTATATACAAGGGAGATATACGTGACGAACATTGGATGTCCAGAAGAGTCACCATCTAAATTCATAGACAACTGCCATGTCGGCTCTGGAGCGAACCCAATCCAGCCAGACTGTGGCTTTACCTCTATGTATTATGGTGTTAGGAGCGGGGCCGGTACCATCCCCGGACCGCGGCGCTTACTGGTCTAATAATATTACCCTTATTACATACGGCTATCCTCAAACCTCCCCAAAGGGAACTCAAAGTAACTAATTCTAGGGGTTGGTCTAGTGGAATCCATTGCCCGTTTATGTTCCAAGTATGCAACATCCGAGGTTGAAAACGAATCTCTATGTGCACAACTTAATGCACGATTTTTTTTTTTTTTTTTAAAAAGCAACAATATATACATCTCTATAAGGTGAGTCTTTTAACGTTAGATCTTCAAGACGAATCGAGTCTTTTAATGTCAAATTCTCAAGACGATTCCTAACCCGTGGGAGAAACGGCACGTCGACGATGATTATCCTGCGCAGCTGGTGTCAGACAAAAGTATACCTTAAACTGGCTAGTATCGGATAGGAAGTCAAGACCTGAACAGAAGGGTGTTTGACAATACATACACCATCCCATCTTTCGCACACGTTGTTTATGAGCAAAAGTACTACAACCATTCCCTATTCGTGATGAGTGAGACTTACACCAAATGATTAGCTGAAGTTCGCGAGGCAGAGAGTAGAAAAGGGAAGAGAAGGAAGGAAGTGAAATTTTAGGTACCCATCGTTTACCGACAGGCACGTTTGCTCGTGTTGCAGAAGACATTTATACTCAGTTCTAAAATAGAGTTTTTGTGGATTAAGGTTCCGGCACTTGCAACCACACACTTCAAAGAACTTTTGAGATCATAAAATAGAAGATGGCCCACCCGGCTACCAAAATGGCGTACCCTCAATAGAAACAAGATTGAGTACACCAAATGAAACATCTAGTCTATGTAGACTGGATCCTAAAGAAGTGTCTGTTCAACATCTGGAGAGTGTAATTCGTGGTAATGTTTTAGGCGTTGTCCATTGACTTGAAATTCGCTGTTATCTTGTGGATTAAGCAAAGAGATTGCCCCATAATGGGTCACAACTGACACAATGAAAGGACCAGACCATCATGTTTTCAATTTACCAGGAAAAATATGTAATATGGAGTTGTATAGTAAAACTTTTTGGCCAATTTTAAAATCCTTACGCAAAATGTGCTTGTCGTGCACTCTTTTCATATTAGCTTTGTAGGATTTCGAGAGATCATAAGCATCACTCGAATCTCCTCAAGCTCATTTAATTACAAGTTTTCGCTTCTCGCTTGCCTCGTTGATATTGTAATTGAGGCTTTTGATGGCCCAAAGGGCACGATGCTCAAGTTCAACTGGCAGATGACAAGGTTTTCCAAAAATAATGCAGTATGGAGACAACCCAATAGGTGTCTTAAATGCTGTTCGGTATGCCCACAAGGCATCCGATAAGCGAAGAGACCAGTCCTTTCTTGATAAATTGGCAGTTCTCTCGAGAATGGACTTTATCTCTCTGTTGGAGACTTTCACTTGGCCACTGGTTTGTGGCTGATATGGAGTAGCCACCTTGTGAGTATCTCCATATTTCTTCATTAAAAACCCAAAAAATTTATTACAAAAATGTGTACCCCCATCACTGATGATAGCTTTGAGGACACCAAAATGAGAGAAAATGTTTTCTTTGACAAATTTCACGACTGTCTTATGGTCATTTGAGCGACATGCTTGTGCCTCAATCTATTTGGACACATAGTCCACAGCGACAAGAATGTAGAGAAAACCTTGAGAAATAGGGAAGGGTCCCATAAAATCAATACCCCAAACATCAAAAATTTCCACAATCAAGATAGGATTTAGGGGCATCATATTGCATTTTGTAATTCAACCTAGGTGCTGACAACGAATGCAGGGAATGCAATGTTCGTGTGCATCGCAAAAAATTGTAGGCCAGTAAAAACCACATTGTAACATCTTGGCCACAGTTTTCTTTCCACTGAAATGACCTTCGCAAGATTGTTCATGGCAAAAGGATAATACGTCAGTGTGCTCCCAATCGGGAATGCAGCGACAAATGAGTTGGTAGGAACAATACCTAAAGAGGTAGGGGTCATCCCAGAAATAATATTTTGCAGTGGATAAGAACTTTTTACGATCAGGACGTGACCAAGAGGAAGAAACTTCCTCAGTAACTAGGTAGTTAACGATATTCGAGTACCATGGAGATGAGAAAATAGAGTATAAATATTCGTTTGGGAAGGAATCACAGATGGCTTCAGAATCACTATCAATGTCACCAACCAGTCGTGATAAATGGTCAGCCATGACATTTTCGGTTCCTTTCTTGTTTTTGATTTCCAGGGTGAATTCTTGCAAGAGAAGGATCCAGCGGAACAATTGCTGTTTTGCGTCTTTTTTCGCGAGTAAGTACCGAAGTGTGGCATGGTCAGTATATACGATGGTGGATGATCCAACTAGGTAAGGGCGAAACTTATCCAAAGCATAGACAACAGCTAGGAACTCTTTCTCAGTTATTGTGTAATTTTGTTGAGCGTCATTAAGAGTTTTACTAGCGTAGTAAATGACAATGGGTTTGTCATCACGTCGTTGGCCTAGTACGGCGCCAATAGCAAAGTTGCTAGCGTCACACATTAGTTCGAATGGTTGAGACCAATCAGGGGGTTGAATGATAGGAGCGGTAGTTAGGGGGTTTTTAGAGTTTCAAAAGCTTGTTTGCAATTGTAATTGAAGTCGAATACCGAATCCTTAAGCAGGAGATTGGTTAAGGGTCGAGCAACTTTAGAAAAATTCTGAATGAATCGCCTGTAAAACCCAGCGTGGCCTAAAAAGGCACTGATATCACGAACTGTACGTGGGAAAGGTAGCAAAGTAATTTTAACAATTTTAGCTTTATTAACCTCTATCCCGTCTTTCATAACAATATGACCTAGAACAAGTCTTTTGGTAACCATGAAATGGCACTTTTCCTAATTAAGTACCAGATTTTTTTTCTCGCGAATCGTTAACACTTTAGAAAGGTTGGATAGGCAGTCGTCAAAGGAATTTCTATAAATGGAAAAGTCGTCCATGAAGACTTCCATATAACGTTCCACCATATCACTGAAAATGTGAAGCATACAACGTTAGAAGGCGCCTGGGGCATTGCAAAGACCAAAAGGTATTCGTCTGTATACAAAGGTTTCAAAAGGACATGTGAAAGTTGTCTTTTCTTGATCGGTGGGATCGATAACAATTTGGAAGTAGCCGGAATAGCCATCAAGAAAACAGTAGTAAGCATGACCGGCTAAACGTTCTAGCATCTGGTCAATGAATGGGAGAGGGAAGTGATCTTTACGTGTTATGGCATTAAGTTTGTGATAGTCAATGCAAATTTTCTATTTTAATGGAATGCGAGTGGAGATGCATTCACCATTTTCATTTTGTACAACTTGAATGCCGGACTTTTTAGGAACAACGTGGACAGGACTAACCCAGCCACTATCAGAGATAGGGTATATGATACCTGCATCTAGTAAACAAAAACTTCCTCCCTCACCACCTCTTTCATGGTGGGGTTAAGGTGACGTTGCGGTTCTCGCGATGTTTTTGAGCCGTCATCCAGATATATGCGATGCGTGCATACACTAGGGTATATTCCTTTGATATCATATAAGGACCATCCGATAGCAGAGCGGTGTTCATGAATGACACGAATTAAACGTGTTTCTTCGTCAGTAATTAAGTGAGAAGAAATTATTATAGGGTGACTACCATTAGGATCGAGATGCACATATTTTAAATCAGAGGGTAGAGGTCTTAAATCTGGAGTTGGAGGATTGGGAACCAAGGACTCGTGAGCGGTCATCTCTTCAATGGAAAAGAGCGAGTCCGATTAATCTGAATCAATTAGCAACACAGCAGTAGGGTCAAATAGTGGTACCGACTATAATAATGCATGGACATCCTTAATGTACGAGTCATCGTCAAACTCAAGATTATCAAAAGAAAGAAATTGGTGCACCTCATCTTCGGGAAAAGAGTTTGTGCAATAATCGTGTGCCAGACTATCAACCAAGCTAATCTCATCCTCCATTATAGGATCGAGAATTGTTTCATTAATTTGAACACGTTGACTTCGACAGAAAGGTTCCCGAAAGACAATGTCATTGAACCGTCCCGACAATTGATGAGAGCGTTACTAGTTGCAAGAAATGGACATCCCAAGATGATAGGAATGGAGTCACAGACCACTTCAGTATCTAGAATGACAAAATCAACGGGGTAGTAAAAATCTTGGACCTTGACTATGACGTTTTCTACTATGCCCTTTGGGTACTTGATGGAGCGATCCGCGAGTTGTAGAGTCATATTGGTAGGTTTTAATTCATAAAGACCTAACTGCTTAAATAAATAGTAGGGAAGTAGGTTAACATTGGCTCCTAGGTCTAAAAGTGCGGTAGTGGTATACTTGTCGCCTAACGTGCATGGTACAGTTGGTCGACCTGGGTCTTTGTATTTAACCACACAATTGGTAGTAGTAATCGAGGGAAACTACTTAGTGAGGAACGCTTGTTGAGAAACATTCGTACGTGGTTTGGTGGTGCATATGTCCTTCAAAAACTTGGCATACTTGGGCAAATGCTTAAGCGCATCTAGAAAAGGTAGGTTTATGGTCAAAATTTTGAAGGTTTCACGGATCTCATTGAAATGTTTGCCAGGTTTGTTCTTTGCCAAACGGGCAGGGAACGGAGCTTTTGGGTGGAATCGCGCATAAGGATCAGTGGCGTCTTTCCCTAGGGACGTGGGTGTAAATTTGGAAGGAACAACTTCGTCCGTTATAGGTTGTGAGGTAGGTGTTGGAAGGACGTCAGCCGTAGCTTCCGTTGATTCGACGTTTGGCATACGTATGTGATTGTCGATGGTTCGGCCAGAACGAAGAGTGGTGATGGCATTTACCTCACCCTGGCTGGGATTACTAGATCCTCGTGCATTGTTAAGTTCAAAGGCGGTGTTGGTAGGCTTAAGGTTTGGAACCGGTTGGCTAGGGAACACTTTTTGACTTTTATCCCTGTGCTAACAACAAGAGAGACTGTTGGATAGATGCTAAGATTTGATTATGTTGATTCATGTAAGTTAGAAAAGTTTCAGCTGTTTTATCGGCATCGGATTGTACCAGTAGAGCAGTAGGAACAAGTTCACGGTTATTGTTTACGGGTTTATTTTGGTAGCCATATCCTTGATTAGCGGGAACAAGGTTACGGTTGTTTTGGTACCCTATATTTGCGTTGTTGGGAAAATTATTTTGCTCTTGCTGGAATTGTGGAGGATTTTATTGACTGTAGGAATTGTAGTTCGCGGGTGGTCATACAGGAGCATTGTTGACACCCAGAGGAGCTTGTTGTTGGGCAGGGGGTGCCCAAGCCAAATTCGGATGTTGTCGCCAAGGTGCATTAGGGATGTTAAAAGTACAAGCCTCTTCAGGAAGATTGGGAGGCACTCAGATACCAAAAGGACAATAAGAATCGGCGTGTTTCGGGACTTAAGCAAAGAGGATATGGGGAAGTGTTGGCACACTACACAGAATTTAAGAATTAGGACACACTCTTGGGACTATATAACCCGTCTCAAATTAGGAACATTAGCTCCGCCTTAAATTGTTTGACCCTCGTCAGTAGTTGAGTTTTAGGTTGACTTGGGTTGACTAAAGGACACAAGCTTTCGTCCAAATTAGAGGCGAGACATTTTGTGCTCTTCGTTTTGGTGACCGTCGTAGATGATTTTCGAGAGAAGGTGATTGCCCTTGTTTTTGGTTCACCAATATTTCACTAATAATTGATTACCCCACCCAATATTTCTTTCTTTCTTTCACTAACCCTAACCCTAGTATAAGAAGAAAGTGAGGCTTTTGTGGGAGGGCTCTCGACAAGAAATCTTTGGTGGTAGTGGTTTGACAAGACGTAAGCTTCAAATCTCTCTCAAAATCGACAAGAGTCGGTACATCTCTCTCCCCTCAAGTTTTGGTAACCCATTCTCTCTCTCTCTCTTTCATTAATTTTCGTTTTTTTAAGTGTCTCAATTGTTGATCGTCAATTTTCAATCTAGGGTTGTGTGTTTTTTTTAATTGGCTCAATTTCTTAAATTTTTGGATTTATTGTGTTTTTAACATTGTCTAGGGTTTCTTCATTCCACTCCTTAAAATGTAAAAGCTTATGTTTTTTGTTGTAGTATTTTGATGTGATTGTACTGTTGGCATGATTTTATTATCCGACCTAATTAAAATTGTCATGGGTTTTGTAAGAATAATAATTGAATGTTAAAGATACTTTTCTTAGATATCGAAACCGATAATACAAGCTTGCGAGCTGATTTGCTTTTTAGTGGTCTTTATATAATATAGAAAAAATGTCCAAAAGGACCTTTTCTCTCTCCAACCCGAAAACCCTTATTTGAGGCTTTCTCTCTTCAATTTTCCTGAACCCTAAATTGAAACCCCCTAATGAAACACAAGACTCAAATCCTAAATTGAAAACGAAATTGTATACCCGATTTGCATCTGCAGTGGAAGGTACACTTCAAGTTTTTATTTTAATTTGACGTGATTGTATTCGTATTTTTGCAATTATATTTTCAGAACCCTTATATTTTCACCATTTTCCCATATTTTTTTTTCTTGAACAAATGTGTAGTGTTATTTCCTTTCGTTTTAGGTTAAGTTTGGGTAAAAGGTTTAGCATCGTGACAAATATAATAAGGGAAAAATATTTGAAAGGAAGGTTATGATAGAGTTGGCTATCCCGGTGGGTGTTAGGTTATAATGATCCGTCTTCTCAATTTGAAAAAAAACTTACAATTTGAGAGGATAGATCATTATAACTGCTACATCCACCGAGGTAGTAGGTAACTCTTTCATGTCCAAGTTTTCAATTATTTCTTTACGTTTTAGCTTAAGTTTTGGTACAAGGTTGTTCCATAGATATAGATAAATATCTCCACCATTACGCTGATACATCACATAAGACAGTCTTTGCTTTAGTTATTTTCATTGTTGAATTTGGTAATTACATTTGATCATGAGATATCTTATTGTAGTTATTGGTACAGGTGGAGAAGGTATTTTGATTGGGGAAACAATGTTTACTATTTCAGATTGGTGAAACTGTTGGCTAATTAGGAAGAAAAATATTATTATGTTTTATGTTATTTTTTCTAGGATGAAGAAAGATGTGTATAAATATAAGCCTAAAAAAGTTGAAGACGGTCGACCTCGAGGTGGTATCAAGGTTACCAGTCGATGCTGTCCGAAAATGCTCGAGGATAAGTTGTTTTCGACATTTGATATAGATGAAAGGGTTGATTTCAGGAAATCACCTTTTGGTTTTCTTCTAGATATTAATACAGTAGATCCGACCGACAAGAAAGGTATACTATGCTTGCCCACCGCATCCGATTGTGGAAGTGTTGCAAAAGAGGATTTTACCACTGACTTACAAATTAAAAGAGGTATACTTAACTTTCAAGGAGTCGGATGTGGCCCTTCTTACTGGACTGTCCACAGATCGACCTCCTGACTGGTATTTCCGGATGGATTCAACGGTGCCTACTGCCTTCCGGTTAAGGTATTTCAGGACAACCAAACTTCGGCGCAGTTACTGTGACGATATTTAGCTAACGGAGATTTTGACGGCAAGGATGTTAGCTAAGACAAAGTCAGTACGGAGGAATAAGACGACAAGGAATGACATATACCGCCTGAACAGTTTGTTTGTGGTCGGGGCTTTTTTTATTCCAAAGTCTACGAACGGAGTTAGTGTACTTCATGTCGACATTGCACAAGTTTTGGAACAGTTTGATGCATTTCCATGGGACTATCTTACTTTCGAAGGCATTAAAGCTGGTGTGGAGCATCTAAACACTAAAATGGATAAGCAGTTTAAAAGTTTTCAGGAGAAGCCGTTTACACACACCTTAGACGGGTGTGCACTTGCTTTCACCTTGTGGATATTCCTTCACGTTCCCTCTTTGGATGCATACCGATTGGATAGGAACATTTTCCCCTGGTTTCTAGGGTGGGTTAAAGTTGCAAGGAAAACAATGCGGGATAATAAATGGGACCACAGTTTGAAGACACATGAGAAAAGTTCGTGTGGTGAATGACTTACAAGTTCCACGGAATGTGCAAGCAATGAGAGTCTACAGAGATGCAGTTCAAGTTAAGTTGTAAATTTGTTTTGTTAGTACGGATCGATCCCTTGTTTGTTTCTATTAAAAGTGTTTTTGATTGGGTTGTTTGTTACAGAGAGAAGCTGCTGATAACCAGGTTCCTCCGGACATTTTTTTTCATCAAGCAATGCAAACAGAGGTAATGTTTTATCTTCCTCTGTTTCTTTGGTCCATCAGTCTAATAAGTATCAGTGATGTATGTTGGCATGAATCTCATCTTGTAATGACAGGTGATTAAACGAAAAGCTGAGGAGATGTTATGGGAGCTTTCAAGCAAAGCTGCTGGACCTGTTGTGGTAGTTGAGGGAACTGAAGGGCAAACTGTGGTACCGGAGGACTGTGGTGACGATGCGTTTGCAGAATCATCGGCAAAGAGGTTCCCAAGAGGGAGAAGTCTCACCAAGCAGAAAAGAAAATCAGACACCAAGCAAGTTTCAGACAGCCCTGAACCGCTGAGGAAGAGGCAACCATCAACTAAACCTGTAGTCACACAACATGAACCTCTAGTGAAGCAGGCGAGGACCACACACAAGTCCAGTTTGAAGATTCTACCCTTTACTAAGAAGCCCAGGACCCAAAAGACAAAACTTTCTAATGATAATGATTTATCTCAAAGAAATTACGCAGGAAGAATGTTGTTGAAATTGAAAAGAACGCGGAAGAGGGAGAAGACCGCCTAATGAAGTATTAAGCATAACTTCATTGGAAAATGAGTCTGTGGGGGTTCTCAACCGCAAAATGTTCAAACACCAGTGGTGGAGTTGTTGAGAATAATTGCGTGAAGTGGCGGTTGATAACAAATGGTCGCAGATTACAAACATCAACTGCTGCAAAATTGGTATTTCCATGCTTTTATCTTTTTTTTACAATCGTTGGTTGATTGCAAAGATCGGATCGTTTTCTTCCCTTTATTTTTGGCACCATCGGGGGAAATCTCAATTGATCCGAACAAGTCAATTTATGATGAAGGGTGGGTGGTTTACTATGTTTGAAGGATTCTATGTACTTTTGTCTTAAATATTTACAAGTTATGCGAATCAGAATTCAATTGTTTTGACCTCAACCAAGTAAGCTCAAATGTTGATTTTGCAGAATGCGCATATGAATACCGCTAACGATTCATCCGACCGCTTAGAGTGCTCATTACAAAATTGGCTTAAGCCGAAAGTGGGTAGAGATATTATGTCTTGTCACATCAATTTTGATGCTGAATCAACATTGTAAGAGTATGCAGGTGAACTTTTAAACATGTGAGGAATGAATCCATAACTAAAAGTGGGCTTGACACGGCTTTGCACATTGCACGGTGGTAAGAGTATAAAGGAAAAATAACCTCGATATTCCCCGAAAAAAGAAAGGGTTATGTATGCGCAATGATTGGCTAAAGAAAGTGAAAGTGGCTATTGGCTAACGAAAGTTCTAGATTGACATAAGGTTACTTGTTTGAAAGTTTCCACTATTTAGAGTGTGTAGTGTTGACTCACGACTTATTTGTACTAATTGTATCCATATTTTCTTCATCTATTAATAGGACGGAGAAGCTTAAAAGGTTGATGATGGTGACAACCGCGGATGATGCTTTCGACAACGAAAATATTTGTTTAAAAGTGGAGCACTTTTAGTATCGTAAATTTACGGATCCTTATATTTAAGGCTAGTAAACATTACTGCGTGTTACATTTTTTGAGGGGTGAGTAAATTTTAAGAGAGACTGTATTGTACGTATGCGACAATGTAGTGTAGGCTGGTTATGAAACTATCTTATCCCAGCTACTTGATAACAGTAAAATGTATAGTCTACCTACGAAATGAACGATGAATTCACAACGTAAGTAAACTAAAACTGGACTTTACGAATCTATTATCAATCTTCTACTCTCGATGCAAATTGCACTAAGTGGAGTAGGAAGTTCGTTCCACTCCTAGTTCCCTAGCATGGATTGTTTTCTAAGTCTAAGAAATCAGTCTTAAGTCAATGAGAGCTTTACTTAAATGTTATGCTAACAAGACGCTATTTTAAATAACTAGATATAATAAATAACAAGATAAAATATAAACTAAAGATAATCTACTTAAGCTACGGAAATACGATTGTTTGACTCTAGATAAAGAAATAGGGGGAATTAAATCCACCTCTAATCCAACTTAATAACCTAGTATAGATTGTCGATCTCGATTCTTACGCTTTAACGGCAAGAATTTCGATTCTAATCCCTAGTGTTCATGGCATTCCTACCGGATACTAACTAGCATGTGAGGTCGCCCACCCATTCTCATGGCTAAACACGACCTTCTAGAGTGGAATAGATTCTACTACCAAATTCTATACTAACCACTAAGTTTTCATCAAGGCTTCATCAACCCCTAATGGAGGTTTAGCCTTGAGTCATCAAACCAACATTTCCCATTGAATCTAAACTAAACATAATGTAAGAAATCGAGATTTACTTAGTTAACAATAATGAATCTAATTTAATGGCCGGAATGGAATAATAACAAGAATTTAATTTAGATCTAGAATGGAAATGACAAAATTCGAAATTGACAACTAACTATTTTATTAATCTAATCAATCAAGAACAATCATTCAAAGATTTAATCTAGAACAGGAATTGAAATGGAACTAAAACTTAATTTATTAATAAAACTAGATCTAGAATTCTATATATTAATTTAGGTCTAACTAGCTACCATTAACAAAGAATGAAGCTTTTTGTTTTTATACATCCAGATCCAAAAATCGTGCATGGGCTTGGAGCCATGTTTTGGGCCGTGAGAATCGTGCCCAAAACCCAATTCTTTCGGTCCAAAAAGGCCTCTTCAGCTGCAGTTCGCTTCAACAGACTTTTCGTCCACTTCTGCTCCTCTGATTGGGTCAAGGCTTAGACCATTGGAAAGCTCTTTCCGAGCCGGTCGTTTTGACATAAGGTAGGCCCAATTCGGTGTCTGAGTCCAAAGATATGGCATTCGAAGTTCTCACCGACCGCTGCTCCTTTATCTCGCTAAAGTGGCACGCTTCAAGCACATAATGGACTTTGAAGCCCGAAATGCATAAAAACACGTAATCAAGATTAACTCTTACTTATTATTCACATAATTGGTCTAACAAGATGATTATTAAGGGGTTAAAACTACAGTTTTGGGCTCTTATCAAACCACCCCCAAACAAAGATTTTGCTTGTCCTCAAGCAAAGATGAGAAATTAGAATAAGTGACCAAAAATGGAGTTCTAACTACTCGCTTTCAGCTGAAAAGCGATTGCATTGACCATATGCAACAAGGCCTTAAACCACTAGGAATTCCCTAGTGGACGAAGTTATAGCCTCGAGAGTTTTCCAAAGAAGGTACTCACAAACTTCATCTATACTACAACGACTAAGAAATAAAACTATTGTTTTCTCATTCATGTCTCAACTATCTATACATCTCACTAGCAAATACATAAGAATAACCAAATCGTAACCCTAAGCTAATATATGCATAATAATCAATCATCTAAAATAAACATATAACAATGAGTAATACTATGAAATGTAATAGCAGTCCGTTTTCTGAAAAATCCTGATTAAATAGCGCCCTTAAGTAGGTCCTCACATAAATGTCAAGACAAAACCACTCTGATTTTTCCACCACAAGTTTGCTACTCCAAAGCAGTAAAGGCACACTTTTACCTTACAATCTCAATGACAACAAGGAAGCCGGAGTCGATCAAACACATCCGCCACTTACTATCACACTAACCTATTCCTAATCGAGCTAGAGGTCTTTATTAGGTGTCATGGGATTAGGAGATGGTTTAAGAAGGAAGGAAATGGATATTCAAAAAGGACAAGTCCGAGATAATAGAGTCTTCATATTATGTAACTAGAGAAACCTTGTTATTTACTTTTGCTTCTACATTTTGTTTCCATCCTTAGCCATATTTTTTTTTTTTTTTTTTTTTTTTCTTTTTGGATTTTAATTTATTTCTTTTTTTTTTTTCCTTTTTTTCTTTGGATGGAAACTTTTTCTTTATTCCTCGAAGCAACTAACTAATTTTTGTTTACACAGGTTTTTCTTCTTCTTTCTTCATCATTCTATTCTCAAACTTATTCTAAATCGGGTAGGTTGATTTATTATTATTTTTTTTTTTATTTTGTTTTGTTTTTTTTAACAGGTAAAGGAATTGTGGGTTATGGAAGGGGCTAATGAAAGGCTCGAGGGGCTTAATAGCGGAAAATAATTCATAGGTTTGAATTTCTGCTATATCGATCCAAAGAGGGCCTAAATTCTCGCTTAGATATGGCATAGTGATCAAGCAAGTGGACGGTGGATTTCTCTATCCGATTTTACTTCTCCCTTGTGTCATTTCTCAAATGTTTCGGCCATATAAGGCTTTAGGCTATATTCTCACAGATTTGTAGAATAAGTACTCTAGCCTAGATTTCAAAACTTATCGCTAACAATCATAGATACTCATGTAATAAATTTATAGATAGATGCAAAGATTATTACCTACATATTAACCTAAGTTTCTAACAATTATTCTAATGCAAAAGCTATGTGAGACTTCTAAATTGTTAAGAGCATGGAGAAAGAAAACAATACCAATATTCCTAAGTGTATAGCATACTTTTTTTTTTATTTTTTTTTTTTTTATTTATATTTTGAATTTTTGAAATTTTAACTAGAAAACAAGTGCATATTATACATATCTATATCCTAACAAAATACCATCAAGATGTACTTAATTTAATTACATTTAAATAAAGAGCATCGTGAAAAGGAAATTTTAAAACATACAAATATAGTAATAAAAAAATCCTTTCCCAATTAAATTGCTTGGGACATAAGCATTTAAATAACTTAACTAAAAACTTACCCGCACCCCAACATCTACTCGCCATCCTCCCTCTATATGAGGTTCTTTTCGCATCCCCGCCATGCCATAATAACTTGCCACGCTTCCGTCGTATAATCAACTAGTGCTAACCTCTAGTGTTATTTGGTCCAACCAAATGACAGGCATAAGAAGATACTTATGCCTCAAGGGTCTCAATTTCAATTTCCCAACTGGGTGGTAATCGCGGTACAAAATATGGGTAGGCAGTAATAAGGCCAAAACTTCGCCTCAAGGAATGGCCTCATAGCAACTAAAACTCGAATGTCATACCGACGACGCCCCTCGCCTAAAGCAAGGAAAACGCCACCACCGATATTATCGGCGTATAAACCGCCGCCCTAGAATGTTCATCATGATGAACAACATGGTTGTGCCTACATTCAGCCGATAGGCTACTCGTATGACGATGTTATATTGGTCTTGGTCCATGATAATTAAACACCCCTCCCCATAATACTCATGGAAATAGGCATATTCATATAGGTATGAAGTTATCCGTCATATATCCCCACGCAGCATAGGGTCGTAATGGCAACCTCAAACCAAAGCTATCAATTGCTTACTGAATTTCATAGTCGTGCCATCAATAGCAAGGGAAAATTTTTGTTCTCCTTCTTGGGTACAATAAAAAGTAATATTATTATAGAAGAATTCAGTTAGCTTAGGTGAAAAAGAGTCGCCATCACTCACCGTAAGATGCCGCCATCCTAATCGCATCGATCCGGGCCATTAACGATGTCCATAGGTATCGGTTCCCATCAAGTCTTCAAATGACTGCTCAGAATCACTATAGAGGTGTCATCTCAAAACTACTGTGTAGAACAAATGCGAAAACTCGAAGAAACCTCAGAAAAATTGAATTTCCCTGTTTATCGATGGAGGATGCTGGCGCTGCCAGATAGATAAGTCGCCTTTTAGGTTTTTGAAATTATTACAAGTTTGGTCGCGCTCGCTTCGCTGGCGGCGCTTCGAGATTTTCGATTTACAGTGTTTTTAGGCGAAGTCATGCGCTTACTTGTATGGCGCCAAAAAATTTCGACAAAAGTGTAAAGAAGGCGAAAGCCGCCTCTTGGTCGCGCCGTCACCGTGAAGTGCAAAAACGAAGTTGACAAGAGAAACAAGAAGAAAAAAGCTTGGAGTAAAAAGTGAGAGATGATTGTGGGGTGTAGTGTGGGTTGTGAGTGTAGAAAAGATGGAAGTTTAAATAGGTTCGGGTTTCCAAAACGAATCGGCAAGTTGTTGCCAATTGTTTTAAGGCAATTTCCGAAACTTGAAAACTGCCAAACCCGAAAACGAAACTATCCATAGTTTTGATTTCCTAACAACCATGGTATCTTTTAAACTTGGTTTAGCATAGTAACTTCTAAACTCTCCTACATATCATGCTACCACTACAAAAATCATAGATATGCCGATATCGGCCTAATTTTCAACTCTAACTCCAAGACAACCTTTACGAAAGATGATCAAAATAAATTATATTAAAATAATATGAAATCCAAGCAATCTAAAACAAACAACTTAATATTTAAATCTAACTACTGAAATAAAATTCCACTAACAAAACAATAAAAACAATGAAATAACAGACACAACCGATGGTGAACACCTAGGGCGCAGGAAGAAGATGGTCCCCGAGATGGAGATCGGTTCAGGCGAAGAATGGCTTGAGCCATCCGGCAAGGCGGCGACGACGCCATGCCTCTCGACTCACCGAGATGCACTCATCCACGAAAGTGGCATACGTCAGAGCATCTCTATCCCGAACAAGCTACCGCTTTCCATCTCGCCTTGAGTAGTATCGCGATAATCGGCTTGGTGATTCTCGTGGATAATCTCCAAGTTAGACAAGATATCTTCCCCGACCCTTTCGAAAGCATTTCAACTCGTCCCCGAAAAGTTCGCTTTGCTTATTTCAATTACAATTTGTCTATGTCGGATATCTTCACAGATACGATAACCGCATCGCAACCCGCTTTGCAAAGATTATCATTCGCTCTAAATTAGAAGTATGACTATCGAAAATTATCCTCAACCAACCATGTCATATCTTCGCCTTCATTATTCGACTAACTCAGATTCTCTCGCAGACAACGCCAAGTCTCTTGATGCATTCCTTATAAATACTTGCATTAGAATGCAATTTGATCTTAATAATAGCAGATTTAGCGATAGCTCTAAATGAGAGCATAATCTTAGTGATCAATACGGAAGAGGCTTTATGCTCTTTCCCACCCTCTAATCACATTCAAAATTACATCGAGGATGCAGAAATTACACTCATTCGCTTTTGCAAAATCCAGAGAACGTGCGCATTAATCCGTCCGATGTCGCCGACTTTGTCTTTGCCGAGGATCGCGTTCTACCAATCCACCGAAGCAAAAAATGATTGGTTCTCGTGGTCGCCCGCTTAACGAATGAGATATCGTATTGTATTCACCCTCTATGACCAGATCTTTCATCAAAACAGAACCGCAGTGATACCGATTCCCCGAATGGTCGTGATCTAGGTTGGTTACAGCGCGGATTCCTAATAGCTCACCAACAACCGCCTCGTTATTTCCTCCTCGCGCCTCGCTATCCTAATGAAAAATCCTATTTCCCTCCAATTCTCGCTTTCTTATAAAACTGTTCTACCAAATCATAGTGATAGAAATCCCCGGTCGAATACCACAAACTGCTCCAATCCTCTTAATCATATTATTGGGCCGAAATGGTGCGAAATGGTCGGCCTCAAACGCTGCGGTTCGCAACATTCTTCGTCAGAATGCATTGGAGTTTGAACCGATTTGGGGGTTTGTAGATGGAGGTGGATGCAAGTTTGATGAAAACAAGGAGAAACAATGGTGGTGGTGGTGGTGGTTACGGTGGAGGTTTGAAAACTTGAATTGGTGGGTGGTTTCTTGGTGGAACGGTTGAGCTTGTGTTGGTGTTTCACAAGGGTGGATGTCTTTCTATTTTGATGTATTCTATTTTTATTTTTATTCTATTTTTTTTTTTTTTTTGGTTGCTAGGGTTTGAATTTAAATTTGTGAGAAACGGTTGGAGAAGATGAACTCGCGATTTGATTTTGGAAAGGAGCGCTGGCGCTGTAGAGGTGAGCTGAAGTCAGGCCCAAGCCCACTTCGATTTTTCGACTTTCGATTTTCAAATGCAACTTCAAACTAAATTTGCCGCTTCGCTATCGGTCCGATTTTTGAATGAGATATGGAAATGATCAGAGAGAATTTCAATCCAATGATCCATAAACTACTCTATTCCGACCGTGGGTGACATATAAGATAGTGGAAAACGCCTCGAAGTGCGCGCATGACGAAGTTATGCAAACAAATGAACACTAAATTAGATGACGCCAACCCCAATGAACTATACTAATGGACCTAAGCAACGCAAAAGGAAGGTTCGAGCAATCCGATGCAAGGATCGATCGCTTCACCCCCAAACAAATTTTTAAACACAAAATTTGTTTTAACATGGGTCGCTTAAAGTCGATTCCCAAGACTTGTTGATTGCTAGTTTTATGGGTTTTAGATATATATCTATATCTAAAAATTAAAACATTATTATTATTATTATTATTTATTTATTTATTTTTTTTTTTTTTATTTTTTTTTTTTTATTTTTTTTTTTTTTTTTTTTTTGATAAGCAAAAACATTAAGCAAATAAAGACATAATTCACACCATGAGAAACATGACTCAAAAATCCGAAAAACATGCAAGAGTGGAAAACGGAAATATGTGAACCGTGGACTTAGGATCCGTACTTACAGCCACACACTCCATAGGGAGGGCCCGTTACCTTAATGGTGCACTTACCATTAAATGGAAGTGAAAGGAAGTACACCAATGACAAGGGTCATTCCTCATATATGTGGTCCCGTAAAAGGACTTCCTCTATATCGTGACGTGGTTCGTGAAAATGTTTTAACCGCTGACCGCTAACTTGAAAGGTACCGTTGTCCTTGGGATTTACCAAGGTAATTGCCCCGTAAGGGGGTGACTTTCAAGAACTGTAAAAGGACCGCACCAACGGGTTTTTAGTTTCCCCGGGAAAATATGTAGACGGAGTTGTAAAGCAAAACCTTTTGTCCGACCACAAACTCTTTGGCGCAGATATGCTTATCATGAACACGCTTCATGTTAGCTTTATAATCCTTCACGAGATCGTAAGAATCGCCACGGATTTCTTCAAGCTCATTTAATTGTAACTTCATGCTTGACACCCTCCTCATCAATATTGTAGTTAAGGCTTTTATAGCCCACGAGCACGGTGCTCTAATTCAACCGGCAAATGACATGGTTTCCCAAATACAAGTCTAAAGGAGACATACCTATAGAGTTTTGAAAGCAGTTCTATATGCCCATAAGGCATCCGATAGACGCTTCACCCAGCCTTTTCCTATCGTGGTTTATCGTTGTTTCTAAAATCTTTTGATTTCCTATTAGAAACTTCTACTTGTCCGCTAGTTTGTGGATGATAAGGAGTTGCTACTTTGTGTGTAACTCCATACTTTTTTCACTAGGGATGCAACAACTCAAGGTAAAAAAATGTGTTCCACCATCACTAATGATGGCTTTAGGAATGCCAAACCTACAGAAAATATATTCTTTAATAAAAATACCACGGTCTTATGGTCATTGCTACGGCAAGCTAGGGCCTCTATCCATTTAGACACGTAATCCACGGCAACTAGAATATAAATATAACCGGGGGAAACAGGAAAGGGCCCATGAAATCAATACCCCAAACATCAAAAATTTCTACTATCAAGATTGGATTTAATGGCATCATATTACGCCAGGATTCGGCCCAAGTTGTTGGCAAATCTAATACACGCCTTGCAATGCACTTGGGCATCCTTAAAAAGGGTAGGCCAATAAAATCCATTATTGAAGAACTTTAGCGGCTGTTTTCATTCCGCTAAAGTGGCCACCACACTTTTGTCATGGCGTAACGATAGAACTTCATTATATTCCCACCGGGAATGCAACGACGAATAATCTGATCCGCACAATACTTAAAAAGGTAGGGCTCATCCCAAAGAGTATAACTTGACTCGCCAAGAACTTCTTACGCTCATTTCTTGTCCAATTATAAGGCATAACATCAGCCGCTAAATAATTTACGATGTCCGCGATACCATGGTGATGAAAAAATAGCATACGATGCTCATCGTGAAAAGAGTCCCAGATGGACTCGAATCACTACTATCGCCATTTGTAAGTCTAGATAAGTGGTCGGCAACTACGCTTTTCGACCCCTTTTGTCCTTTTTATTTCTAATGTGAACTCTTGCAGAGAAGAATCCATCGGATTAATCTCTCGCTTAGCATCCTTCTTTGCAAGAAGGTACCTATGGTCGCGATGGTCCGTAAAACTAAAAGTTTTAGAACCAACCAAATAAGGATCTAAACTTATCTAAAGCATAAATGACAGCTAAGAATTCTTTTTCAAGTAGTTGAATAATTCCGCTGAGCATCGCTTAATGTTTTACTAGCATAATAAATAACAAAGGACTTATTATCTAGTTTCGCCCCAAGACAAAGACTAACCGCATAGTCACTAGCATCACACATGAGTTCGAAGGTTTAGACCAATCAGAGGTCAGATAATAGGTGCAAGGGTTTGCATGGCTTTTAAGGTTTCAAAAGCCCGCTTACGCTAAAATTAAAATCAAAGATTGCATCCTTCAAAAGCAGTTAGTTAAAGGCCTAGCTATTTTCGAAAAAATCTTTAATGAAACGCCTATAAAACCCTCGCATGGCCTAGAAAGGTTCTAATCTCACCTGACAAGTCCGCGGGTTTAGGTAGGGTCGCTATCTTATCTAGTTTGGCTTTATCTACTTCGATGCCATCACTAGATACAATATGACCTAGTACTATGCCCTTTTGACCATGAAATGACACTTTTCCCAATTTAAAACGAGGCTCTTTCTTCACACCGCGTCAAGACCTTAGACAAAGTTAGACAAACATTCTCAGAAAGGAGTCTCCATAGATAGAAAAATCATCCATGAACACTTCCATAAAGCCTACCATGTCACTAAATATATGAAGCATACATCACCGAAGGTACCAGGGGGCATTACAAAGGCCAAAAGGCATTCGCTTATAGGCATATGTTCCGGCGGACATGTGAAGGTTGTCTTTTTCTTGGTCATCAATATCAATAATAATCTGAAAATAGCCGAGTAGCCATCCGTAAAACAATAAAAGGCATGACCAGCCTAGACGCTCTAGCATCCGATCTATAAATGGTAAGGGAAAGTGATCCTTTCGTGTCATAGCATTTAAACGCCTCAGAATCAATACAGATTTCCATTTCATAGGACCTCGAGTGACAACATAGTCACCCTTCCCGCTACGCACTATGGTAACTCCCGATTTCTTAGAACTACATGAATGGGACTTACCCATTCACTATCGAGATTGGGTATATAATACCCGCGATCGAAAGTAATCGCAAGACTTCTTCCCTAACCACCTCTTTCATGGCAGGGTTCAAGCGACGCCGAGGTTCATGAAGTCTTCGCTATCCCTCCAAATGGATAATGATGAAAGTGCAAACATTAGGGTCAATTCCTTAATATCGGCTAGGGACCAACCAATCGCAGACCGATGTTCCCTAATCACCCTTATTAAACATGTCTCTTCATCCTTAGTTAACAGAGAAGATATAATTATCGGGTGACTACCATCCGGATCAAGTTGAATATATTTTAACCCGGGGAAGAGGTTTAAGACCGTGTGGGACGGAATGTCCGCTGATGTTTCATAAGTGTCCTTATTCATGAATGAAGACTTGCTTAGGTAGCAAGTCTTCGTGAATCGTATATGGAGCAACCGACGGTCTACAATTGGTGTGGACTCCAGATGGTGTTGACTTCCTCTAAGTAGGAGTCATTTACAAAATCTGAAGTTCCAAAAGAAAGGAATTTGTACATATTGTTTTCGTGAAACGGTTGTTAAAATAATCTTGAGCTAAACTCTCGATCATGCTAACCTCCCCATCTACGCATCTAATCCGTAACTCGCTTCATCATTTTAAAACATTTACCCTCGGCGCAAAGATGGCCAAAAGATAAGGACATCTTTCCATCGCGACAATTTATAAGCCGCATTGGCAAATTGCCAAGAAGGGGGCCCCTAAAATGATCGGTACACAGTCATTAGCTTACTTTCAGATCGAGGATAACAAAATCGCCAGGATAGTAGAAATCCCGAACCTTAACAAGCACGCTTTTCCACTACACCTTTAGGATACTTTAATTGACCGTCCGCTAATTGCAACGCTATTTTGTAGGTTGCATTTCCCGTAGACCTATTTGTTTATACAAGTAATACGGAGTAAGTTAACACTCGCCCCGTGTCTAATAATAAGGCGGTCCGTGGTGGGAATCTCCTAAGGTGCATTTTACAAGAGGGATCTACTGTGGTCCTTGTACTTAACAATTCCATTGTTTTCGATAACGCGGGAACCGCTCAGCTTAAAAAGGCGCCTTTAGGTATATTGGTCTTACGCCTAGTAGTGCACAACTCTTTAAGAAACTTAGCGCGGTTAGGTAGCTTTTAATAGCTTCGAAAAAGGAAGGTTTATCGTTAGATTCTTGAAAACGCTCCTAATTTCCTCAAAGTTTGTATCCCCGGTTAGCATGGCTAATTTTGAGGGAACGGTGGTTTCGCTTCTATATTTAGTGTATGGCTCGACTTTGAAGTGTAACCTTGGCTTTCTCGCTTTTTAGGTTGTGGTTTAACCGGGACCTCTACAAAGGGTAGGTTCTTCAGCTTCTATTTCGCATCTAGTTCGATATCCGTGTAGGAGTATCGATGGGGTAACTATAGGCATAGTTACTTTTTGTTATCAACCACTCTTCCGTGAGCGAGAGTGGTGATGGCATTTAGGTCACCTACGCATTGTAGTTTCCGCACTAGAATTACCGCTTACCCCAAAGGCCGTGGTTTGCTGTTTTAGGGTTTGGTATTGCTTGTCCCCGAAACACGCTTTTGGTTGGCTTTCGCCTAACCGCCCAGTATGCCCCGATTTATGGATTGTAAAATCTGCTGGTTTGATTGAGTCATTGTCCGAAAAAGTTGTCGGGTAACTTGTATAAAGGCATCGATACGATCCGGTTGTGTAGGTGTAGTAGTCACGGGTGGTGTGGACCGAACTATCTCTCGCTGATTATTTATGGGTGGGTTGTGATAGTTATTATTATTAACCTAACGATAATTTATTGGTATTATAATTATTATAATTATTCTCGACCTTGTGCTTGACCTTGTCGGGTGGTTGGCTTTGGTTGTTATAATTATTATAATTCCCTTGACCTTGTCCTTGTCCTTGTCCTTGGTGGAGCTTGGTTATAATTGTTTGCTTGCCTAACGCTTTGATTATTGTACCGGAGGTGTTACTTGTTGATTATTTCTCCAACCGGTCGATGTTGTCTCCAAGGGGCGCTAGGAATAGGATAGTTATTAATAGAGTAAACATTATCTTGTTCCGTGGTTGTTGTTCATAAGCTAGAGGACAATAATCGCCGTGGTGCTCCTCGACTCAAACAGAAATTACATGGGTTGGAGTTTACATTCATGACGGGATAGGCTTTTGTCGAGCGTAAAATAGCCTCTACTTTTTAGTTAGAGATTCGATTAGATTTTTAAGTTCGATCGGTTTTCTTCTCAAACATACCGCCGCTTTTATCGTTGAAGAAGAACTAGTCGAATGGGGATATCATCACTACCCCCAATTATTATTCCGCTTAGTTTGGTCTTCTAAAATTTATAAGCCTCCGAGGCTCCTTTACTTAGAAACTACCCCCATTCATTATGTCAAGGACTTCTTTATGGTGGTGTAGAAGACCTTTGAAAAAGGCAATTAACTAACGGTCTTTAGCTAAGTTATGATGTGGACACTCTATAAGGAGATCGGTGAAACGATTCCATGCCTCGTAAAATGATTCATGAGGATTCTCGCGGAAAAATGAATCTTTGAAAGCATCTCATCCGCCTTTTAAAGGGTAAAATGTTCCATAAACAAATGAAACAAGTTTAGCCCACGAAGTCCACGTAATTAGGCGCTTGGGCGCTTAACCAAGACGCCTTTATCGGATAACGTGAAAGGGAATACCCTCGCTTTAATTTGTTCCACACCTACCGTAGGATGATGGAATGTTGTAAGGACTTGTTCAATCCTACGATGTAGCCGATAAGGTTTTTCATGGTCTAACCCATGAAAAACGGGTAACAAATTAAATATGTTTGGGGATTTGAAAATCCCCAATCGGGTCCGCTAACGACGATGCACGATTTAGGGCTATCGCCAAGGCTTTGTAAAAGTCGGAGAGAGGAGTCTCTTTCTTCACCATTATGTCGTATGGTGTGTGTGATAGTAGTTAGAGGTGTCGGGGTGGTGTACTAGATAGACTTGTTTGTTGTCGCGGTAATTACGCTTTGTTGTTTTGTTCGACCAGACCTTTAATCTCATGCAAGACTAAGTTGAGCTTAACTAAACATGCAACACTCCAAACAATTCTGATATACTAGTAGAAAACCTCTAACCGAAAATGCGAGGTATGGAAGAAAGGAATACCGATAAGGCCCTTGCTTCGCTTTATGAATAGCGCCTTTTGTTTACGCTGTTCGCAGTGTATATAAGAGATTAGAACACTGAAAAATATGAAAGATCAAAGTTTGAATCAAAACCGTGGAAATCGAAATTTTAACATCGGCGCCGATCAAGGCCACAGATATAGGCCAAGCCCGAAAAGTAATTTTCAGATTACAGTGTTTTTAGGGCTGGTCGCGCCCAAAATGGGCTGGTCAGGAAGTCGAAGTTCCAGTTGTTTGAGCTGGTCGCGCTTTTGGTATGCGCTGGCCTTCGGGTAAACAAAATTCCAAGAACTTAGCTGGTCGCCTCTCCTTTATGCCCAGCCCCGTGTATTTTCTCGCTGAATTTGTCACGCTTGAAATGGGCAACCACAAGATGAAACAAACAATGGTGGGTGGGTTTAATGGGACTTAAAATGACTACTTCTACTATGAAAACAATGCTAAAGTGTAACTAAGATGGCAGCGGCGCCATTTGATAAATGTAAAATGTAAGGTCTACCTACGAAATGAACGATGAATTCAAAACGTAAGTAAACTAAACTAGACTTTTACTAATCTATTATCAATTCTTCTACTCTCGATGCAAATTGCACTAAGTGGAGTAGGAAGTTCGTTCCACTCCTAGTTCCCTAGCATAGATTGTTTTCTAAGTTTAAGAAATCAGTCTTAAGTCAATGAGAGCTTTACTTAAATGTTATGCTAACAAGACGCTGCTATTTTAAATAACTAGATATAATAAATAACAAGATAAAATATAAACTAAAGATAATCTACGGCTACGGAAATACGATTGTTTGACTCTAGATAAAGAAATAGAGGGGAATTAAATCCACCTCGAATCCAACTTAATAACCTAGTATAGATTGTCGATCTCGATTCTTACGCTTTAACGGCAAGAATTTCGAAGTCTAATCCCTAGTGTTCATGGCATTCCTACCGATACTAACTAGCATGTGAGGTCGCCCACCCATTCTCATGGCTAAACACCCACCTTCTAGAGTGGAATAGATTCTACTACCAAATTCTATACTAACCACTAAGTTTTCATCAAGGCTTCATCAACCCCTCTAATGGAGGTTTAGCCTTGAGTCATCAAACCAACATTTCCCATTGAATCTAAACTAAACATAATGTAAGAAATCGAGATTTACTTAGTTAACAATAATGAATCTAATTTAATGGCTGGAATGGAATAATAACAAGAATTTAATTTAGGTCTAGAATGGAAATGACAAAATTCAAATTGACAACTAACTATTTTATTAATCTAATCAATCAAGAACAATCATTCAAAGATTTAATCTAAAACAGGAATTGAAATGGAACTAAAACTTAATCTATTAATAAAACTAGATCTAGAATTCTATATATTAATTTAGGTCTAACTAGCTACCATTAACAAAGAATGAAGCTTTTGTTTTTATACATCCAGATCCAAAAATCGTGCATGGGCTTGGAGCCATGTTTTGGGCCAGAGAATCAGGCCCAAAACCCAATTCTTTCGGTCCAAAAAGGCCTCTTCAGCTGCAGTTCGCTTCAACAGACTTTTCGTCCACTTCTGCTCCTCTGATTGGGTCAAGGCTTGACCATTGGAAAGCTCTTTCCGAGCCGGTCGTTTTGACATAAGGTAGGCCCAATTCCGAGGTCTGAGTCCAAAGATATGGCATTCGAAGTTCTCACGACCGCTGCTCCTTTATCTCGCTAAAAGTGGCACAGCTTCATAATGGACTTTGAAGCCCGAAATGCATAAAACACGTAATCAGTATTAACTCTTACTTATTATTCACATAATTGGTCTAACAGTATGATTATTAAGGGGTTAAAACTACAGTTTTGGGCTCTTATCACCCATATTAGGCTCCATATAATTAGACCAACAATAAGAAACCCATGCAGCCTTCATCATAAGAATGGTTAGGTTTGCTCCTTTAACCCGTGATTACACTTTGGCGTCCTTGTAACTAATTTAATTGTGACTCAATGAACTTATTATTCGGATCTTTTATTCTATATTCAATTCAGTGATTTATGTCCATAATATTTAGGCGGCGTTATACAAATTCCAACTTGTCACTTAAATTTATAAATGTTTTAAGGTTTTAAGGGTTGCCATGTTTTAAGACCCAATGTCGGGTTTTAAATTACTTAATTGTGCATTTATAAAATAGTGGTTGAAATAAAATATGTGTATTTTCCACAAGGACATCAACAATGGAATTTCATGAAATATGTCATTTGAATTTGAAATGTCGGAATTGATGTAATTTCACTAAATGTCAGAAATGTTGATGGCACTGTGCAGTTTAAGCACTAATCGGGAGCAAGTCGCTCCAAAAGCTTATAGCGATTAATCAGAATTAATCGCCTTAGTTAACCTATAATACATGTCACATATAAGTGATATAACAACCTAAAATAAAATAAAGTCAAAAAACTACAAGCCTGAGTGGTGGAGTGCTAGCTGGCCTAAGAGTTTTCTTTGGTGGTTTTTCACTTTTTACGGTTTTGATTATTTTCTCGGTGAAGTGAAACGTTTTCAATATATAGATTCGCGGGCTTTTCTTTTTTGATTTGTGGGCTTAATTTTTTTTTAAAAAAAAAACACTATAAACCTATTAATCGGCGCTTTTTTTTATACCGATTTTCCGATTAAGCAGAAGAAATCGCCCATTTTATGGCACCTGCTCAGACCTCTAAATTTTTTCTTGATCGGATCGGTTGAGGGGCGCATAACGCTTATGCGCCGATTAAGAGGCGATTAATAGGCGCTTAAACTACCCAGCATTTGGCTTGTAATGTTGGTAAATCAGATCAACTCATTATTGTGTGGTTCACTAGTTCAACAGGTATTAGTTTGATTGGAATTGACTTTGACTATGGGTTATGTTACATTAAGTTTCAGAAAACATGAGAAAGCCAGGAATATCTGGTTGCAGACTTGCAGGTACGCACATATTGTTTACTGACTTGACTCAATCCACCAGCTTCTTACATGTGGCACTCTTGCTCACGTCTTGGTTTTGGGCAATAGAGCCAGCGCACCCTACCTAGCTAACTAGCTTTAGCCATGATTAATTTGACCCTCTTATATGGCTGACGTACTAATAAGTGGGTAAAAGTTGGAAAGTGTAAAACTTAAGAAATGAACCATGATGATGACACCTACCTATCGACATTATTTGGGTTGGTTGGGTCCTCATTTCTATCCATTTCTATACTCATCCAAAAAATATCAGGAGAAAGCAGGAGAAATGGTACGAAGGCATACCCTATTACAATACCTCATTACAATATTGTTCGGGTATGCCATTTCTTGTGACATACTATAGTCCATAGTACAAACAATCGCGATATATATCGAGATATCAGAAAACGATACATATTACATAAATATCACGATATTCTCCATGATATATTCAACTGTAAATATCAACGATATTTACAATATATGCGATATTTAGAGATATTTTGCGATATTTTGTGTAATTAACAATTTTATTTAATATTTAAGGTTAATATTTATGAGGAATATTTATCATTATATTTCAAACAAATATAAATTATATATCAAGAAGTATTCACAATATCCATGATATTTGTCGATATTTTGGATATATCCACGATATTTGCATGTGAAACAATGTCAAATATCCTCAATTGTTCGGGTATGCCATTTCTTGTGACATACTATAGTCCATAGTACAAACAATTGCGATATATATCGAGATATCAGAAAACGATATATATTACATAAATATCACGATATTCTCCATGATATATTCAACTATAAATATCACCGATATTTACAATATATGCGATATTTAGCGATATTTGGAGATATTTTGCGATATTTTGTGTAATTAACAATTTTATTTAATATTTGAGGTTAATATTTATGAGGAATATTTATCATTATATTTCAAACAAATATAAATTATATATCAAGAAGTATTCACAATATCCATGATATTTGTCGATATTTTGGATATATCCACGATATTTGCATGTGAAACAATGTCAAATATCCCCAAAGAGGGGGGGGGGGGGGGATATATCCACGATACATATCCATAAATCAGGGAACGATATTTCTTGCCATATCCTGATATTTTGTACTATGCTATAGTCATCCCAAAATTTCCTTGTTGAATATACACAATTTCAAAATTTCATTAGGCACCTCATTTCATTATTGATGTCCACGAAGAAAATATACGTATTTAATTAAGTAATTTAAATAATTTTAGCCTTAGATATTTATATTTTAAGTGACACATTGGAATTTGTTTTGTTTAATATCGCCTAAATCAATTTGGACAATAAAGAAAAAAATAAGTTATGTCCCTATTAGGGGTGGCAATAGATTGTGTTGGGTCGGGTTTGTGTCATGTCATATTCAGGTCACATGTTAGGAGAGCAAACCGATACCCAACCCAATTATTAAGGGTCCTATTACTGCCAGACTCCAATTTGTGTTGGGCAGACCCCGAGTTGGGCCGAGTTGGGCCGGAGTCTGCCCATTGTGTTGGGCACAACTTGGACTCGTACACCCCCCAACCAAATATCCCATAAACTGGAAAACCGGCTACCACCTTTACCTTCAAACCCTCGTCGTTCTCGATCAAACCCACGATCTCGATCTCGATCAAATCAAACCAAACCCACAATCTCGATCAAATCAAACCCACGATCTCGATCTCGATCAAATCCACCATCTCGATCTCGATCTCGATCAAACCCACCATCTCGATCTCGATCTCGATCTCGATCAACTAGATTCCTTTTTTTTTTTTATCGGTAAGTTTCAAATTCCTTTGAGCTCAAACATTTTAGATTTATTTGGGCGCTGATTCCAGAGTTCTTACCTGTATCACTGTGTATATGGGGTTCAGACCATAGTCTTGATCATAATTATACCATTTTATATTAGTTTTGATCATAATTAGACCATAGTCTGTATCACTAATGTTCAGACCATAGTCTTGATCACACAATACATTTAAAACATTTTAGCACTAACTCATTTCATTTCCTTTTTCAATACTCATTTCATTTGCTTCTAACATTAGTTTTTTTTTATTTTTTATTTCTTCTAATAAGGTTTTCTGGATTACGGGCGCCAGTCGCAGAATCGGTAAGCCACTCAATTACCACTTTCATTAGAGAAATAAAAATGCTGTTTGCATAGCCATGTTCATAATTTGATTATTTAAGAGACCATTAGAATGTTGACATTATAATGTTGAGTATGTTGACATTATAATGTTGAGTATTCGTATTTTTATTTTTATCGAAAAAAAATAAGATGATAGAAAAAATGACGGATTGTTAAATGTACTTCACTAGATCCACAGTTCTGAATTTCCATTTAGCATATAGCAACCTAATAATTGTAAGTCGATTTATCCTCGCCTTTTTAGATCTTGTATACATTAACTTCAGCTATAAGTATACACCCCTTATAAAAGAATACGATATTATTGAATCTCTGTTTTCCCAAAGGACTGTAACCCTAACCCATAGACTTGCTATTCTACGCAAAAAGTCCAACCATAACCATACAATACTCAACCTGTAGTTTTTATACATGTAACAAGTAGTATATTTACCTAGACGTACAGTTTTGGTGACATTATTATCATAGTATATGAGAATATCAGGTGCAATATGAAGAATCATTTTCATGCATTCACTACTTTTTGGTTTTCATACTCACCTATGTTTTAGACTTTTAGGGTGTTGATCACAAAATAAAAGGTTTCTCGAATAATTTTTTTTATTTGGAAAAGTCAATTGAAGGTGTTCCTACTGTATTTCAATTGGGTTTCTTTGAGGTTTCCAGTAAAAGAGATCGAGTGGTGATCTTAGTTAACTGTGTCGGTCTGTTCATGCTTTTGATGTATGTTGCTAAAAGGTCGCTGAACTCATGCACCATGTTTTTATCTTTGTGCATTGTTCGAGTGCTTGTTTTCTGCGTGAATAGTTTCACCTATTCAGAGAATTTTCGTGGTGGATTATTCAATTCTAAGTCATTTACCACCAATCCGTCACAAATTCACAACCCTTAAGGAACTAGTGTGCTGGAGGATCTCATAGTTCCCACATGGGGAATCTTATTCCTCTTCTATGTAAAGTAAGAAAATGTGATCCATTGTCCATTTGTCATGTAATCGCCTCGACTCGACTTTTTATGAGTGGTAAAAATGAGTGTACGCTTAAAAGTCACCGTGAGACATTTAGTCAGGAGGCACTTTATATTAGGTAATTTTGCTGTACATGTTTATGTAGGATCCAGATAAAGAAATATGTCATGCCCAGTAGCCAACTAGCCGTAATGGATGGTACCAACTTAGGATATTGATTAACCTTCCAGTTTAATATTCTTTCTTCTTGTTCTTCCCAGGATTGTTTTTCAGTTTACTCTCAAGTCTCAACTATAATCAATTGGTTTAGGTTTTGTGACTTTTGTCGATAAATATTTGGTGAGCCCATCTCAGATCTTACGCACCCCCGTGTACAAAGTAGAAATGGTGTTTGGTCAGATCAGATTGGTTTTACCAGTGCTAATCTAGCACTTACACTCATTTTGCGCCAATTGTTCTCAAAAGCTAGGTTTATGATGGACAATTATTTTCTAAACAAAATCTCCTTATTCTAGAATAGTGCTCTTTATCATTGCAAATCATCCCTAGAAAACGCTTGGAGTCTTCTTTGATTCGCTTTTATGTTGATGGGTATTACATATTCATGATGGTCAACAATCAGAACACTTCTTTAAACGCAAATTTGAGGATGTTATGGTATAGATAAAGTTAACTATAAAAATTAAAAAATTCATCGACGGATATGAGTTCTACTTCTAGGTTTTAGCCGCTAACTTGTGAATAATTAGTTTCCCTTCTCGCTTTTAATTGTATAGTTCTTGGCTTCTTGCATTGATACTTGTATAGTTGTATGTCATTGACGAACTTCAATACAATTATGCCACATGAGCTACCCTAACGACTCTGGCCATAACTTCCCGTTTGTTTGTGTATACGTTATCTTGTACCTAATTGTTAGTTTCATGGGATTTCATAATCAAATAATCCAGTTTGTCGATGGGAATAGTAGGGCCTTGATAAATTGTTGAAGTGAATTCCTCTTAATCGTGAAGCCATCATCATGCATGCATGCATGAGAGGGATATTGTAGTCACAATTGTGCTTCCATGCTTGGTGCCGGCTTACCGGCTATATGAAATTATGGAACAAATAAGTATAGTGAATGCCTCATATTTTTAACTCCTATTTATTTTGTAGCAATGCCTCGAACAAAGAATGTGAATGTGAAGAATGTAGCAAAAAGTGTTTTCACGGGTGCTAAGAAGTTGTTAGGTGGGGGGAGTAGTAGTTCGGGTCGCGAGGAGCCTGAGAAAAAGAGAGAAAGGGCAACAACTACCTCGGCATCAGTCCGTAGAGGGGATCGGAAAGCGGATGATCCCAGTAATGTAGTAAGTGGTGTAGAGTTAGGAAATCAAAAGAGAAGAAAGCAAACAGTTATGAGTGATGTAGATTTAGATGTAGATGTAGATTTAGATTTAGATTTAGATTTAGATGAAGATGAAGATGTAGATGTAGATGATGTAAATATGGATCGTGGGAAGAGTGTAGTTGTAGGTGATGATGAAGATGATGATAGTGAAGAAGATGACGAAGAGGGTGTTGATGACGCGGAGGATGAGGAGGACGCGGAGGATGAGGAGGAGGAGGATGATGATGACGAGGAAGTCCCTGAAGTCCCTGCACTGCACTCCAAAGGAATAATATTGTGAGAAAGTTCAACAATGACTTGGAGTTCCAGAGGGTGTTTATGGAGGTGGCCCTCGTGGTGTCACATCTGTTATATGACTATGCGGTGCACGTGGCTCGCGATATTTGGGAGGGGCAGGTAATATTATTATATATTGTCTATTAGTATTTAAATTTTGTATTACGAAACCTTGTGCATACATTAATACTAAGTTTTTGTTGTTTTAGGCGGAGCGAGGGGTGTTGAAGTGTCATGGGCACCTGAACAAGTTGGTACAATGGGATATCGTCGGAGAGTGTTCGGGACTCGCTCTAATTTTCATGTGGAGCTTCAAAGGACCGGGCTTATGTGCTCGGGTCTTAGGTGTATATAAGCATCGATCCCGTGGTTGGTCTCTCGCTTTGTGGAGAGGTGGCATCCGGAGACCAACACGCTTCATATGCCGTGGGGTGAGATGACAATCACGCTGACGATGTTTCCCAACTCTTAGGAGTTCCGATCGAGGCAAAGCAAAGGATCGGGGACACCGATTTGACTCGAACGCATAAAAAGACTCCTCCACCAAGGTCTTGCATACCCATGGACAAGATAGATCGCGGAGAGATGAAATCCAATAAGTTCACTTCCAAAGTTAGGATGGATTTCTTGATGAAGCAAATTTACGGGAAGGTGACGGATGAAGATTTACTGGGATGAAATGGGGTTGTTGTGGAAGAAGGCGCCAACCCAAAAAGAGTTGCGATTTGCTGTGAGAGCTTATTTGTTGTTTTTCTTTGGATGTACTTCCTTCACCGACACGCCCGAACTGCAGCTTCCCGCTTGTTATCCGAGATCGCTTATGAAATTTGCCGAGATCGTGAGACTACGCTAAAGTGGGTGCCTTTTACCGGGCTTACTTGTATTGGGTCTTGGGACTGCCACAAGTGCCAAGGTGAAGGGTGTTTCGTGCTATTTCACTCTCCTACGTGTATTAGTTTTTGTTTTTTCTTTTCAATGTCAATTTTATATATCTATTACAATATTAACCGGGTGTCTATATTAATCTAGGCATGGATTTATGAGTACTTCCCTGTTCAGCCATTCCCAAACGATGACTATCACTGAGCATGTCGCACTCATAAATACTCGCCATTTCGGCCTTTTATGCTAGCACAACAAATGCATTGAAGCATAGCCGAAATGATGATTGATAATATGACTTGTACCGATGTAAGCATTTTTGTATATAAATAGTTTTATTTATTAATTGATATTATTAGTATGTGGTTAATGATTAATTTCCTCGATCATATGCTATTTGATAGGTTGAATGGTATCCCTATGTCAAGTCCGAGCTATACGGCCGGGTGGATGAAATAGCATTTTTCGAGGGATTTATATGCTTTCTTGATAATGTCGAAAGCAAAGATAATGTTTCGAGGGTTGTGCGTCACTTGGGTCATGTGCAGTTTGTACCTTCAGATCCCCCAAGACCAAAGACCTCGACGCGAACTACTTCCGGACGCGGGTACGATGTGAAATTTAATGTTGTGTCTTCCTATTGGAGTAAATGGCAGAATCGATCACTTGATACAACTTGAACATCGAGGACCCATTCCGTCTTATCCATGGGAGTGTGTTAGTAGATACATGAGTTGGTATGAAAACAATAGCCATATTCGAATGATAAACCCTGATCATCTTAATCTCTACTCCCTACAGAGTCTTCCATATCATAATCTGGTGAGTTAATACTTTACAACGCTAGTTTTTGTTTTTTATTTTGTTTTGTTTTGTTTTGGTATTTTATAAATGTAAATGTATATACTAATGTAGTTTTTCGCTTTTAATTTTGACAAAGACCCCGTCGTTGATGAAATTTCTCGCTTGCTCAATCAAGGCCTGCAATTGGGTGGATCAAGATTCCGTGACGATGCAACGGAACGAAGTTCATGGAGGCATACAATTTGACCCGTGCAAGTTCATTGGCGGACGATATCGCTATGAGCATTGGATTTAGCAATGTTGAGTTTGGTTAGTTTAGGGTTTAGTGTGTTGAGCATTGGCACTTTGTTGGAAGTCTTGTTGGAGTCCGGGGTGGAAATGTGTTATAGAGCTTGAGAGATTGAGTGTCTTTCTTGAGTCCGAAATGTGTTATAGAGTCTAGGGTTTATTGTGTTGTTGTTATGTTTACTTATGCTTTTGTAACAAAGATGCTTTAGAGAAAAAATCAAGTGATAACATTTTATTGTTGCTTTGAAACTTATAGATTTTGTGGGATATGTGGAATACTTGTTGATATTTCGAAACTCGTGTTTTGTCTAAGTTTGTAATCTAAGTTTATCTAAGTTTGTAATCTAAGTTTCATATTCGACTTCGCAGGTTTTGTTAGTCCGTTTACAGAGATTTCTCAGATTTTTAAAGGGTACAATTCATTATGGAATTCAACTGCAAAAAGAGAATCAGGAAATCACTGCTTTTGCTACAACTGCTGCAAAAAGAGAATCAGGAATCAGGATGGGGTTCAAGGAAACAAAACACAGTGTCTAGATCCTCAACAGAGGCAGAATACAGAACACTTGCTACAACTGCTGTAGAAATATTTTGGCTGTGTACATTGTTAAAAGACCTTCATATATTTCTGCCAAAGCCACCAGTTATGTGGTGTGATAACTTAAGTGCAATTGCGTCTAGTATTCCATGCAAGGACTAAACACATTGAGGTGGACTTCCATTACATTAGATAACTTGTAACCAACAAAGTTCTGGAACTCAAGTATGTTTGTACAGAGGATCAGACTGCAGACATTTTTACCAAAGGGTTATCTACTTCAAGACTTATTTCTTCTTCAAAACAAGCTATCAATTGTGCCATTAGTAGTTAGAACAACTTAAGATTCCCCGTAACTATTTTCTGTTTCTCTGAAATGTTGTCCTCAGAATACAAGTGAAATCAATTAATGAAAATAAGAAAATTCTTGATCCTCAATTCTCATTCATTACGGTAGGGTGGGCTGCATAGACAACAACACGCATCTAAACTTGGGAAAAAATGACTTGTTTGTTTTTTGCCTTTGACGTGTGGCCACACCGCTTTGGGACTTAACTCCCAAACGGTGTTTGTACTCGCCCAAGAGGCAAAAACAGCAAGTCATTTTTTTTTTTTTTAGTTTCAACGACATGGCCACACCGCTTGAGACTAAGTCCAAACGGTGTGGCCACACCGTCCAAATGCCAAAAACAGAGAATTTTCGCGAAATTTCGCAAATTTGAACTCATTCAAAGGAAAGTTGGTGACTCAATTAAACTACCATCCATACTGAATAAAATATTTTGCTTACAGATTGTGAACCTTCTAATCGAGCTTTGTATCCGCTTGACGCCAATGCTATTAATCATGTATCAAGAGTAAACAAGCTAATGTGGGCAAGATGCCTTAGCACCAACTATTAGATTCACGGTTGAGGAATGGCGAGGAGATATTACTAGCTTCTTCCATTAAGAACAAAAATAGACAGATCAGTTTATGAAGGAGATGAGCTACGTAAAGACCACTCATATTCACCTTAGAACCCTTTATCCAACCGAACTACAAAAAAGGCCTCTAATACAAGATCAACCGGCAAAATTGATTGACAACAACCTTGAACAAGAATTACCTTAGCATACCGTACAAAGCACGGTTCGATACAATATGTCAACTGAATATAAAAAGTATATACCATCGATTGCAAAACTCAAGCATTCTTAGAACTGTTTCATTTCTAGAATTAAATAAATTTTCCAAACAAATACAATACAGACCATATAAAGATTACACCAATGATCATTTTGCCGTTTTGAGAAAAATAGTTTTAGTTTGAAAATTTGTTACGATGGCCACACCGCTTGAGACTAAGTCCAAAACGTGTGGCCACACCGGCCCAAAATGCCAAAAACAGCAAGTCATATTTTTCCAAGTACTAGTTTCAACGATGGCCACCACACCGCTTGATACTAAGTCCAAACGGTGTGGCTACATCGGCCCAAATGCCAAAAAAAGCAGAGAATTTTTTTTGCAAAGTTCAAATCTCAAACTACATGGCCACACCGCTTTGGACTTAGTCTCAAACGGTGTGGCCATGTCGCTTTTTAGACTAATTACAAACGACATGGCCACACCGTTTGAGACTAAGTCCAAACGGTGTGGCCACACCGGCCCAAATGCCAAAAACAGCAAGTCATATTTTTCCAAGTTTTAGTTTCAAACGACATGGCCACACCGTTTAAGACTAAGTCCAAACGGTGTGGCTACACCGTCCAAATGCCAAAAAAACAGAGAATTTTTTTTGCCAAAAGTCATTTTTTCCAAAATCAAACAAACATACATACATCCATACATTAATTCGACAAAAAAATACCATCAAATTTAAGAAAATTGTATCAAAAACAAAATTACAATTCCAACCACATGAACATTAATTACGTAGACTTATTCCTAGTCAACATCTATTATTGGTATTTCGGCCCCATCATTAGTGTGCTCGTCTTCCAATACTAAATTGGGAATGTTCAATGCCGTAAATTGCGCTTGTCTTGCTTGTAATGCAAGATCCCAACTATCTGCAATTAAGTGTCGAAGCTCTCTACGCCATCTTCGTGATCGGTTTTGGAACCGACAATCATCAACAAGTTCAACATGGACAAAATGACATCCCTCAGACGTAAGCGGTACCCAACACACTTTCTTTACTCTCTCGATTTGCTTTGGGTTCTCGGGCAAAATAAGATGGCAAGACATACTTCCTAAATGTACGAGGACTACATTAAAATCTCAAGCAAATAGATATCCAAAGAAAGGGCATGCTCATCCACTTACGAGGGTGCCCAACCGCATTCATGGGAAATTGTAGGTTTCACGCATCTAATCTCAATCGCGGAGTGTACAATGTACAAAGATAGGGGAGGTTGTCATTAAGTTCTTGTAACAACTCATTTCATCCACGACCACTCTTCCCGACTTCTTCCTAATGCAATGCACATTGCTCTATACCCGCGAATTGCCATCACCCACGTGGTCATCCACTTTAACAATATATTTGTGCAGTTCTTTTGAATGTCCAAACCGTAATGTCTCGCCCCCGGGATGCCAATGTCTAACTTTTGAGGTGATTTTTAGAAGAGTTATTCCGTGGTGTGGTTGTTTTAGGTGGTAAAGGTGATTTTTGAGAAGAGTTATTCCGCGGTGTGGTTGTTTTTGTGGTAAAGGTAAAGGTGATTTTTGAGAAGAGTTATTCCGTGGTGTGGTTGTTTTTTGTGGTAAAGGTGATTTTTGAGAAGAGTTATTCCGTGGTGTGGTTTTTTGTGTGGCAAAGGTGGTTTCGAGAAGACTTCTCCGCAGGGGTTTGGAGTAGCTTGGAATTTATGAGAAGGCTTGGAATTTGGCGCATTCTCGATTGTCACGACGAGACCCACTCTTCATGCTCACGTTGGAATGTTCAAAACCAGATGAATCTCGCTTTTGAAGAGTTCTCATCCTCAGTTGGAAGCTTTGCAGCCTACCCCTTAGGCCGACCTTTGGTTTTCGGGCCTCATGAGGTGGTTCTAGCCATGTAGTTTCGCACAAAGAATCTCCATCGTTTTCTAACCATAACCCTCTCGCTTCTTCTTCGAAGCCATTTCATACCTTTTCATAAACATATCCATCGGCGGTCTACAATCGACCAACACCCACCGCCACACTTTGGAAAAATGCATGAAGTTTTCCAAAAGGGATCGATAAGCACTCAAAGATATGGAACGCTTCTTGCTTTTGAAGTTCAATGATTTCGCGAGCACATGACAATCCATGATCAAAAGCAAATAACACCCACAAAATGAACTCGAGTCTTTAGCAAAGACAGCCTTTACACGGGTATCTAGTTCTTCATAAAGCAAGTCCAAACATTTTCTTGAGACCAGGTTTCGAAGTTCACGAAATAAAGGAATCCGTGGTGGTGCCGGGTTACAATCGACTCTTCTTCTCGCATTCTAATCTCGCATACCGATCTCTAAAATCGGGTGGATCAAGTAAAACATACTTAGAAAATCATGTCCGCTTGTGTTTCCTAGAACACGCTTCACCCGAGCATGAGACCCTTCGACTCTATTGGTCGTTGAATTCCCAAAGTGAATGTGTTGATCCGTGTCCAACAACATACTTAATCGATCCTTGTAAGGCAACCAAGTCTCTCGCAGATAACTAACAAAATTGAGTACTCAACCCTATAGTGTTTTTCCAAAGCAAAGAATTCTACGGTTGAAGATATCCTCGGCCCTCGATTTCACTACAATCGTCTCCACGAACTGGCCTTTATCTACTAGTTCGTGGTGGGAAAAATCATTGCATTTCTGAAGGACGATTATAGAGATATGCCATCTACAGAGATGCTTTGTGCGCCGAAACACAATATCAGCAGCACCCATCAAGGCCAAGTCCCCGCCGATTACGCATCACGATGGCCTTTCTTCACCCAAAGAAACCGTTAAACCGACGCAAAGCCCACTCATAGTCTATCGCTGTTTCGGATCGAGCAACACTTGACAGACCGCGGAAAGACTTCCGTGTTGAAGTCACCCCCACAAACCGCATAAAAGGCCACCGATACTTATTGGTTTTGTAGGTCGCGTCTATGATGAAAACTTTTGAAAAGTCCGGAGCCATTTTAACACCGTCCGGATGGGCCCATAACAATCCCGCTATCTCATCCGTATTCATATCCTCTCTCACCTCCTCGAAATAATGGTTTTCTGCTAACAACTCACGCAATCTCGCATTTGCGAAATGAATCGCTCATATCCAATGTCCTCACCTTGTGCCTAGCATTGTAGACTTGAAATATGCTAGATAGGTTATCGAAACCTATGTCCGATGGACTTCAAAACTTCTTTAGGTTTAACTCCATTTTGAGTCATCTCGACAAGAACTCGAATTGTGGAACAAAACCGAGTAGCAAAATGCATGTCCTTCAAGGGTGTTCGCTAATGGATGGTTGTGAACACCATTAAGAACGATAATTTTCCAACCATCGACATGCTGCCGCGTTGGAAAATACATCTTAACTTAAATGGACATCCACGCTTCATGGTTCCCGTGATTTCTCTTATTAACTTTCTCTCGCTTTTTGTGTGAACGATACACCAACTCCTCGCGATTCTAAATCCAGCCTTGGTACTTTGGTTCCCCGTTAGCATTCTCGCGACTTCCCAATTACCACAAACACATTACATTGTTTTCCCGGCGTTGCCCAACCAATTAATTCGCCACTACGCATGAAATACCTAAAGATATGAAAGAAAAAACAACAATCAATAAACTAATATAATTTCATTTAGAAAATAAAACAAGTGAAAACAATGCCTACTATGTACCTCTTCCGTAGTAAATATTTCGTTGTATCCATTGAAAGCGGTTGAACATCATCCACGTCATTCGAGTTTCCAGAGTTCTCGAAACGCACCGGAGGATCCTAAATAAAGAACATTTGTTAATTGATGTTTGGCTTAAGTACCAAATGCCACAAACGGTGTGGCCATGTCGTTTGAGATTTGAACTTGGAAAAAATATGGCTTGCTATTTTTTTGGCATTTGAACGGTGTGGCCACACCGTTTGGACTTAGTCTTAAACGACATGGACACACCGTTTGGACTTAGTCTTGAACGGTGTGGCAATGTCGTTTAAGACTAAGTCCAAACGGTGTGGGACACACCGCTCAAGACTAAATCCAAACGGTGTGTCCACACCGCTCAAATGCCAAAAACAGCAAGCCATATTTTTCCAAGTTCAAATCTCAAACGACATGGCCACACCGCTTGGGGACCTAGTCCAAACGGTGTGGCCATGTCGCTTAAGACTAAGTTCAAACGGTGTGGCCACACCGTTCAAGACTAAGTCCAAACGGTGTGGCCACACTGTTCAAATGCCAAAAAAACAGCGAGCCATATTTTTTCCAAGTTCAAATCTCAAACGACATGGCCACACCGTTTGGGACCTAGTCCAAACGGTGTGGCCGTTTGGACTAACTTCAAACGCTGTGGCCACACCGTTCAAGTCGCAAAAACAGATAAATCGCTTTTTTCCAAATTCAAATCCCAAACAACATGGCCACATCGCTTTGGACATCGTTGACAAGACCGCTTTGGTGTGAAATACAAACGACCTAGCATGACGCTTTAATTACTACATGCATAATTATTACATGTATAATTATTACATGTATAATCACTGTATTATCAATAATTCCTACATGCATAATTATTACATGTATAATCACTGTACACATTAATAATTCCTACATGCAAAATTATTACATGCATAATTACTACATGCATAATTACTACATGCATAATTATTACATGTATAATCACTGTACACATTAATAATTCCTACATGCAAAATTATTACATGCATAATTACTACATGCATAATTATTACATGTATAATCACTGTACACATCAATAATTTTTACATGCATAATTATTTAATGTATAATTACTACATTCATAATTACGCTTAATTTAGATTTACCTTATTCTTATTAAATGCATCATCATCCATTCCTCTATTTTCTTCACTTTGAACTTGTTCTACATTCTCTTTTGAATGGGGTCACTTGAACTTGTTCTATATTTTCTTCTTGAATGGGGTCATGATGCATTACATTTTCTTCGGCCATCTTAAGGTTCTAAAATGGGGTTGGGCTCTTCCATTAGTGTTTAGTGTTAGGGTTTAAGGGTTTAAGGGTTTATGGTTTTTTATGGTGGAAGAGAAGAGAATAAAAGAGAAGGGTTGAAAAGGTTGCAACAAGTCAAATTCACTTTGGTTTGGGGTCTGCCCAACACAAAACAACTTTTGGGACCAATGGCACATTTGTAATAAGTGTTTTAGTTTTTGGGGTTTGCCCAACACAATATGGAGTCCGGCAGTAACAAGTACCATTATTAATCGTGTTGAGTTTGTCAACCCCAAACCCAACCCACCTATATAACAGGTTACCGAACATATGACCCGCTAAGCCAGCGGTGAATTCAATTTTGGATCGAATTCATAGATAACATGTAGAGGCGGTAACATGTATGTAAAATACACCATAAAATTAATCGAATTAATATTAAGCAATAATATTTAGTATATTATATATTAATCCGTATAAAAAATCATCCATAATTCATCTACATATCAATGAAAATTGAATAACGAAACATATCTTTATCGAATGAATCTGATGACTAATCCTTCTCATTTTTAGTCGTTTAGTTTAGGTAGTTGGGATGATGAGATCATAAAAAATAGGGAAAGTTATCTTAAAACATGTTATACTGGTCACGGGTTGATGACCCGACATATTAGACATGAGAACAAATCGGGTCTACTAACGGGTTACTTGGGTTAACATATGTACCCTTACCCAAAATGACCCATTTATTTGACAGGTTCGGCGAGTGAACCCTTAAATGACCCAAAAACATTTTTTCCAACCCGAACCTACTAATTTTGTGTTGGATTCGTGTCAGATTAGCTCCACCAAGGCCCAAAATATCGAATTCGGTGAATATTTCGATGTACCCAAAAACCGATATATATCGGATATATCGGAAATATCTATTTTTTTGTTGACTAGTCAAATTTTTGTTTTGTATGTCGATATATTGGAAATATCGTCTATATATCGGTCAAAGTCAACAATATTTGGTCAAAGTCAACAATATATATCGTATATATCGGTCGATATATATCGTTATATCGAAAATTGTGATATATATCGGAAAAAAAAAATGATTCAATATTCGGTTGAGATATATCGAATATATCCATGTCGGTGTACCAAAAAAATGATATATATCGGATATACCGGCGATATTTTGAGCCGTGAGCTGCACTACACCATAACAACCAATTAGTAACGGATATACATCCGTTGCAAAAAATAATTAGTAACTGTTATCTTGCGTTGATACAGAAGCGTGACAAATTAATAGTAACGGAAATTAGTAACGCTTAATATCCGTTAGATATCTTACTAACGGTTATCAAATGTTACTGAAATTAATTTCAGCAACACGTATCAACTGTTACAATTTTCGGTTATTACTTATCCGACCTCATTACTTAATAGTAACGGTTATAAATTTTGTTCATGATTTGTTCCCAACGTATGAAATGGTAAGCAATTCCCCCTTTCTAACGCTTTTTATTTCTGTTACGTTAAAACATTACTAACAGTTTGGAATCCAGTACTAATAATTTATTGAGGACGTCTATATATTGGAGATATATATTTTTTTGTTGACCAGTCAAAATTTTGTTTTGTATGTCGGTATCTTGGAAATATCGTCGATTATATCGAAAATATCGTCAATATATCGGTCAAAGTCAACAATTTATATCGGATATATCGGTCAATATATATTGTTATATCGGAAATTGAGATATATATCGGGAAAAAAAGGATTCAATATTCGATTGAGATATATCGAATATATCCATGTCGGTGTACCAAAAAAACAATATATATCGGCAATATTTTGGGCCTTAGTTTATTTTAGGTAGTTGGGATGATAGATGAGATTTTAGATCAGTTTCAGATCGGATTCACACAACCTGTATGAAAAATATGTAGTATTTCACGATTTTATTTATCAAAAAAACATATATAATAGTTCTTTTCCGGTGCACTCGCTTTGTATCTCTGACACACAAGGAAGGATGCGGTGGGAAGCAGCCCTAGCCTCTGTCCGGCCAATCATTCCACTGGCATCTCGCATTCACGGCCCCGTTTGATTGCTGCTCGGGGATGTAGTTGTAGATACGTTAGTCTTAGTGGGTCGTTAGCTCCACCTGTTATCTCCTTCTACGACATGCCTCTTCGGATATAATATACCGACCTCTATAATATATTCGCATATATTAATTCTCAAAAACCATTAACAATTCAATTACATATCAATGAAAATTGAATAGCGAAACATGTATTTATCGAATGGATCAATATGACGGCTAATTCTTTTCCTTTTAGTCGTTTATTTTAGGTTGTTGTCATAGTGAGATTTTAAAAACTGAGAAAAGCTAGTGTGCGTCAGGAGAGAGAAAAAACTAGTGAATTGGACCACTCATACACACAAGTTGAGGGTGTATTGCATGGCAAGGTACTGGATCTATCCCCTCTTAGCCCTGCGCACAAGCAAGGCTCAAAATATTGCCGATATATCCGATATATCGCCGATTGAAAAAACACGCAACACGTAATTATTTGTATGTCATTGTTTGTGTTACGTATCTTTTGCAAATCTTACTTATCCTATTAAATATTGATTAGTATAGTGGCTAGCAAGGTATCAATCCTACTCTAAATAATTAAGTGATGATAATAGAAATTCTTAAACTAAGTTACTCTAATGGATGCAAGTAAAAGATGTGGTTAAGTAATGATGAATATATAGTTGATTTGATTTGAGATGTAAACTATGCATAAACTAAACTAAATTAAATATATGAATATGAATCAAGAGAGAGAATATCTTGGGAGAGATGAATCCACCAAAATCATAGAATTAGTCTAATAGATCTACCTATCATGCTTAATATAAATCACCAATAGAAACTCACCATACCTACAAACATTATGCTCATAACCATGATGATAATATGTGGCTTTTAACGTGCTTTCTATCTTTCCATCAAATACTTCTTCAATCTCCAATGATATCTTCTATCTAACCAAATTGTATTTTAAGTGGCATTCAATATACAACTCTAGGTGCTATGGAAAATTCACATGTGGCATTAACCATACAACTAATTGAGGTGGCATAAAGAATCCAATCATCATACTATACACTAAAAACTAGAAGAAAAGAATCTAAGGTTTGTGGTATTTGGCTCTACACAATCATGAATTAGCCTAAGACTACCTAACCTCCACAGGAGCATTAGATCAATGGATGAATAAGAAGAAACTCAATGAGGGATTTAAACTAAAATATGATAGAAGAATAACTAAACTAAAACATACGAAAAAGGCTTCATCTCCCCTCCCAAGAGAAAGGAGATTAGTTCCTCATACTATGCTATGAACACAATATGAAAAGGAATAATCTTTATAGTTATTAATGGTGAAAAGGTCTGAACTTTCTTCCCTCTTAATTCAAGATCTAAGATGCAAACACTAAATTTCCTAGATGATGCAAACTGAGGTTTTTGTGCCTTATATATTAGCTTACATGCTCGTTTGGATAGAGATCTGAATCAGATATTTATTTGGTGTCAAACTCTCTGTAATCTTTCTAGAAGCAATCCTGGAAAAGTTAGATTTGTTTGCATAAAAGTGAGACGTGGCCCACTTTGCCCTGCAGGCTATTTCGCAAGTTGCAGCTTTTGACAGCTTTCAGTTTCCTAATTCTTGTGGAACTCTGACTTCTTTTCCATATTGATCTCCTCTTCCTATGAAGTCAAAATTAAGGCATTGAGATCAGATTTAAGATTCTTCTAACTCAATTATTATCCTCTTTTAGAGTCCCATTAGGCTTGGCACTTATGGAGACAAATATGACGTTTTTTCCCTAGGCCTTTAGCTGTAATTCCCAGTGACTCCTTTTTGACTTCTTTAACTTCTTTTCCCTCCATATTTCACATTTAGGTTCTTTGACCTGCAAAAACTCAAATTGCATCATATTAGAATATTTAAATATAAAATGGAGACTAACATACACATAATTGGGATTATAAATCATTACTTTTGAGTACTTATCACCGATATATATCATTTTTTTGGTACACTGACATGGATATATTCGATATATCTCAACCGAATATTGAATCTTTTTTTTCCCGATATATATCGCAATTTCCAATATAATGATATATATCAACCGATATATATGATATATCCGATATAAATTGTTGACTTTGACCGATATTGTTAACTTTGACTAAATATTGTTGACTTTGACCGATATATCAACGATATTTCTGATATAATCGATGATATTTCCGATATAATCGATAATATTTACGATATATCGACATACAAAACAAAATTTTGACTGGTCAACAAAAAAATAGATATTTCTGATATTTCTGATATATCTAATATATATCGGTTTTTGGGTACATCAAAATATTCACCGAATTCGATATTTTGGGCCTTGCGCACAAGTACACCCTGCCTTATCTTAAAATAGGTTATACATGTCACGGGTTGATGACCTGACCCATTAGACCTGAGAACTAATCGGGTCTACTAACGGGTTACTCGGGTTAACATATGTGACCCTAACCCAATCCATTTATTTGACGGGTTCGGCAGATCAACCCTTAAATGACCCAAAAGCCTTTTTCCCAACCTAAACCCGCTAATTTCATGTCGGGTTAACGGGTCGTGTACAAAAATGCCACCCCTATATATAACATACTAACATAGTAATCCCAACTGAATGGGATAAATCGTCGATAAGGACCGATATTTCATAGGTTGATGGTAGGAGTCTACTTTATATATGACCCAAATTTGCCGCAAGTTTTTGGGCAGTCTTTTTCACTGTTGGCGCTCATACCAAAAAATTGAATTGAAAGCCACCTAAAACATTGTCGGGTGCAAATATCATTATTTCAACTGATATTTCATCGGTATTTCAACCGCCTCATATTTCAAATTTGAAGTCGATTCAAATTTTCAATTCTGAACACCAACCGACTCTTCTTCTTTTCTTTCGCTCCTCATGTCTTTTTGGCTCCCATTTCTTTTTTCTTTTTCTCTGCAATAACCCCGTCTCCTCATATTTCTCTGCATACAACTTTGTTTCAGGCCTCTTCAAATTTCCGTCTCCTTATATTTCTTAAGCAATTCTTTCCATTCAAGTAGGTATTACAACCCCATTTGGTGATTTCTTATGTTTCTCACTTTTATAGGATTTTAACCCCCCTCCCCCAAATTAATTTGTTGTAGATTGTCGTGTTCATTTTCTGGTTGGAGACGACTTTGGCCTCAAGACCAGGTAATTTCCAGTCTTCTTTTATGTTCATTTTTATATTTTGAGTTCAGTGGCGGAGTTAGAAATTTGAGTGAGGGTGAGCAGTGGCAAAGCCAGGAATATATTCCAGGGTGAGCCGGTGAGCACTACAAGTATTCAACCCAAACACAATTGAAGTGTACAAGCCTTTTCTTTATTTTATTTTTTGGTTTCTTCTTAATTTGTCTTTTATAAAAAGCAAACAATTGTTAGTTTATTTTGTCAATTTTTTAAATCGAAATCATATTAATAGTTTTTAGGTAATGAAAATTTTCTATTTGGATTACAATTACACCTAGTCGTTCCTAAGACTAGCTAATTAAAATTAGGTTTCAGAAGATTGTGTCTTGCACTGGTTACTTCAAAATATTGTTTGTTTTATATTAGTTAATTTTTATAGATAAGGTTTCTAATTGTCTATATTATATTTTTCTGACGATAAAAGGTAATTTGTCAGGTGCCAAAACCCAAATGTTCATAATGGTTAGAGGAGCATCCAAGCATATAGTATGACAAGCTTCAATGCGTTAATTTATTGGGGTTTTTGGTCGAAAGGGAGGAAGCGTAACTTTTCTAATGAAGGAAAAGGGATTTTGGCTACATTAGTTTCTCTTAAGCATCTTATTTAGTTCTTTCTTAGGCTAAAATTGGAGAGAATCAGATAGCTTCCCTACAAGGCTACTAGCTACAACAGTTCCCAAGAAATTATCTTTCTTATCAGTTGAAGTGGATCCATGTTGGAAATACCTGCGTCAAATAACACCAAATTACTTTTAGACCCATATCAGTTCTCATCTCTACCAAAAACTAGAGCCTTTAACTCTACCAAACTCTATAGGCAAAACTGGGAATAGTGGGTATGCTCAGGCCCTTAAGTAAAGCTAAAATCTCAATCTTACCAAGACTAGTAGTATTTTTATACAAAATCGAGGGTGAGCCAGGGCGTACCTTGGCCCCCCTGGCTCTGCCACTGGCCACCAGACAACTCTGAATATGGAATGAAAAAATAAAATATAAATTAATAATTTTTTTAACTAATAATTCAACCGATCAAACCAAAACAAGTATATTTCGAACATCAAAAAACATATAAACAGATTGCATGATGGATAGAGTGTTCTATCCTTCTTTGAGGCTTGCTCAGGTTGGTTCTTTGGATACACTGGATCATGTTCAGTGTAAGCGCCACACAGGTCAGAATTAGAAAAGGTGCTTATGGGAGGACGACATAACATCTTTTAAAGCATTTATCTATTTATTTTCAATGGATTTGACAACTAAATTGGAAACTACAACGATTTAGTCTATTGCAAAAACTTATGGACGTCCTGATTTGTCGACTCCCATATCAAATTTCATTAGCTGCTTGTAAGGGCTTGGTTCCCTCTTAAAATCCGACTTTCTTACTTTCACTTTTTTGAGTAATAGTTACATTGTTGATAAATTCATTGACAATCTAACACACAAGATCTTAAAACTAAGTAATTGTCTTGCAGACGCTAAGATTGAACTTTTTTTTTTTTTTTGGTCAGTAAGCGAGGTTGTTATAGAGGTCCCCTACCCTTTTTTATAATTAAAACTTGTGATTACATCCTCACATATTCTTTTCCTATTGCATCATCATGTGCAATTTTCCTTACATCCTCCGTAAATGAACTAGGTACCAATTCAAAGAATCTTACATTAGGTACATTAGTAGCTAGCGCATCTGCTAGTTTATTTGCTTCCATATACACATGTACTAAAGAAAAGTAAACAAATTCTAGTTTCAAAACTTGTATACTCTTCATCATTTTCTTTGCTTGCCATGGGTACTTCTTTTTGGTCAGAAATGCCACCACATTCTCAGAGTCCGTCTATGCTTCAATCTTGCTCATGCCATGCCTTAAAGCTAACTTGATTCCTTGCTCAAGTCCTTGTAGTTCCACTAACGCTATAGTTTAATACTCAGACATACCATTTGCTGCCGCTATAACTAACCCAGTACTATCCCTAATCACTGCTGCCCATTGTCCTTTATTACCTTGGACACTTCCATCTGTGTTTAATAAGTTGTTGTCTCCTTCTGGTCTCCTCCATTTGCATCTTATCTGCCGTGAAATCACTAACTCTGGTTCTCTGTTCCATAAGTTTTTGAACCTCTCTCGGGCTAGGCCCTCTTCCATGCAAATCTTTATGGACTGCAGTTTTGTCTTGACATCCCTTAGAACCATCTCTTGAACTTGAATTGTGCTGGAGTGTTTATGTTTGGAAATTCTGCTATTTCTTTCCCGCCATGTCCAATATATGAATCCTATGAACAGTAGCCTCACCACATCTTGGAATCCTCCATTTCCTGCTTATTTACCTTTTAACCACTCCATCTCTTGCTGCCATGTTCTTGCTCTCAATCTATTATATCCAGCCCTCACCAAGTCACCAGTAATCCCGACCATATTTCTTGCCCATAGCTATAGTGAAAAAAGGTGTTCTTCTATTTCGATGCCTACATTACACAGTACGTAAGACTCTGAATCCACTTTACCTATTGTTTCATCCTCTGCCTCGTCTTCAACCCATCACTCAGACACAACCAGCTTATAAACGAAAACCTTGGTATCCAGTTTGTGAACCAGACGATGTTGTGCCAATCAGTTTTCTGTCTTGTTTGTCTCATACTCTCATATGTTTCTTTCATCCCATACTCTCCTCCCAAAGTTACAGACCATATCACCTCATCCTCCCCTGTGTGAAGCTTCACCTCTCCCTCAATACCTTGAATCAAATCAGGGCAGTATACCGTAAATAGTTGTGGTATTTGCCACTTCATATTCTCTATAAAACTCTCGACCTTTGCATTCCTGTTACAAGCTGATACATAAGTGAAATTTAATGGAAACAAGACCATCAGAATGCCTATTGGATTGTTATAAAAGTAACTTATATTATCACTTTGGGAGAAGAATTTCCAGCAAACAACTCAGTTCTTTGTTTCTTAGTTTTCTTCTTAATCCATAAACAGATACATAAATGGCTTATATAGCCTTTAAAGAATACTCTAGATACTAGAAACCTCATTAACTATATCACACATTTTAATTAGACTCTTCATTATCCTAGAAACAATTAAACTTTCACCAAGACTTTTTGACTTCTAGAAATTTGGTTTAGTTTTCCAACAATGCCTCCCATAGACCAAATTTGCTTTTGATTCCCAAACTCTCGAGGTTTTTTTTGAACGCTAGTCCACCAAGTGCTTTTGTAACGATATATGCCTACTGCTCATTTGTCTTGCAATACTCCATACGTATTTCACCTTCGTTCACAAGCTCCCTTAAGAAATGAAACCTAATCTGGATGTGCTTTGTCCTGCCATGAAGAACTGGATTCTTCGTGACTGAAATTGTAGAGTTTTTATCACAAAATAGAGTTATTGCATCCTTTTGCTTGTGCTTAAGGCTTTCTAAAATTCCTCTCAACCAAAGGAGTTGACATTCAGCACTAGACGCAACAATGTATTCAGCTTCCGTAGTAGAAAGCGCTACAACTGGTTGCTTCTTCGAGTTCCATGAGATAACTCCACCTCCAAGATTAAAGGCGTAACCTGAAGTGCTTTTGCTATCCGTATAGCCAACAAGATTAACCGGAACATTAGCTTGATAGAAAATGCCATAGTCTACGGTCCCTTCGACATATCGCAATATTCTTTTAGTTGCTTCCCAATGATTTGAGTAAGGCTTTTCCATGAATCTGCTCACTATACTTACTGCATACATTATATCAGGTCTTGTGGCTGTCAAGTACATAAGATTTCCCACCAAACTACGGAGCATAGTGGAGTTAACAAGCTTTCCTTCACCATCTTTACTCAATTTTAGACCTGCTACACATGGAGATGAAACTGGATTTGCATTCTCTATCTTAAACTTCTTCAAGACTTCTTTCACATAACTCTCTTGAGAAATGAAGATACCTTTCTTGAATTGATGAACCTCAATACCAAGAAAGTGATGTAGCTCGATCTCCTAAATCTGTCATCTCAAACTCCTTCATCATGGAAAGCTTAAATTCTTTCAACATCTCCATATTATTTCAAGTGAAAATGAGATCATCAACATAAGGACTTACAACAATGAAGCTTCCATCTGATCTTCCTTTTGTGTAGAGAGTATGCTCATAAGGACATTTATGAAATCCACTTTTCTCAAAGTACGTATTGATCCAACTGTACCAAGCTCTTGGTGATTGTTTATGCCCATACAACGCTTTCTTCAATTTGTAAACTTTACCTTCTTCTCCTTTCTTAACAAAACCAAGAGGTTGCTTGAGATACACCTCTTCTTTTAGAACTCCATTTAAGAACGCCGACTTCACATCCATTTGGAATATTTTCCAATTGTTTTAAGCTGCAAGAGAAATCATTAGTCTGACGGTCTCAAGTCTGGAAACAGGAGCAAATACGTCAGTATAATCTTCTCCTTCCTTTTGTTTGTATCCCTTCGCCACAAGCCTTGCCTTGTATTTGTTGATAGAGCCATCTGGATTCTTCTTTATTTTGTATACCCATTTCACTCTAATAGGAATCTTGTGTGGTGGAAGATCTGTGAGCTCCCAAGTGCCATTCTTCTCAATGGACTTTATCTCTTCTATCATTGCTTGCTTCCATGTTTCTTCTTTACTCGCGTCATCAAATGAAATTGGATCCTCTCCCGCAAAGAAAGCAAAGTAAACAACATCATCTAGTTCAATTTGCTCAGTCGAGTTGTAAAGTTCTCGTATACTTCTCACTTTTCGGGGAGGACTTTCATAGTCATCATCTCTTGATGAAGTCGGGGGTGCACTGTCTGTGTGAGAGCCAACTTCTTCACTTTCTAGTATAGGAAAATCAGTTGTACTTGTAACACCATTATAAGCAAAAGTTTCATCAAACCGAACATCCCGGCTGATCACTATCTTCTTTGTTACTGGATTGTACAACTTGTAGGCCTTGCTCCTCTCACTATAGCCAACAAATATACACTTTTCTGCCTTGTCATCGAGCTTGCTCCTTGCTACATCAGGAATGTGTGCGTAAGCAACACTCCCAAAAATTTGTAAGTGTTGAACACTTGCCTTCAGTCCATACCATGCCTCATGAGGTGTGTTGTCCATCAAGATCTTTGTCGGTGATCTATTTATCAAATAAACAGCACGATCTAATTATCAAATAAACAGCACATGAAACAGCTTCAGTCCATAGTACTTTGTCCAACTTCTTCCTACTAAGCATACACCTCACCATGTCCATGGTAGTGCGGTTCTTTCTTTCACAAACACCATTCTGTTGTGGTGTATATCGAGCTGTCAATTGGTGTCTTATTCCATGATCTCTACAATATATTTCAAATTCAGTCGGAAGATATTCGCCACCCCGATCAATTCTCAATGATGTTATACACAAACCAGAAAAAATTTCAACTTCAGCTTTGAAATCCTTAAAGGCCTGAAAGGCATCTGATTTTTCTTTAAGAAAATAAACCCACACTTTCCTTGAATAATCATCAATGAAGGAGATAAAATATCGATTACCTCCGTGAGATGTAACTCGCATTGGACCACACAAATCTGAATGAACAAGTTGTAGTGGTTTCTGATAGGAAATTAGTCGATCTAAATTAATTAGACTAATCTAACCCTAATTAAACCGCAAGCGCACAGCTATCCTTGAAAATAGTTGCGGCAAACGGGTCGATTCCACAGGGATTGCTACTTCGGACAACCGAGTATTAAAATTATACTTAACTAATTCTACCGGATTTTTGATATATGATTTAATTTAACTATTGACTAAGCAATGCAATTAAACTATTAACTATGAAAGCAATATAAATATGGATTAACTATCAATGAAGAAAACACTAAGGCATTCGAATCCACCCTAGACCGTTGTAGATTATCTTAGTTTAATTAATTTTAAAGTTCTCTTTTTAATACGAGTAGCATGAGGGAAAGGTAACCCTTGCTTGCTCGAAGATGTGAGCGTGTAATTCTTAAACAATTCTAACAAATCGTATTAATTGAATTTCAGCAACCAGATATAAACCCCTAGTAAAAATTATCTTTTTACAGTACAACTTCTCACAGGTTTAAATAAACTTTAGAACCGATGCTTCGATATCAACAGAAACTTAATCCAACAATTAACTAGTCTAGACATGGATTAAACATGCAGGATATAATCAATGATAGAATTTCTACATAAATCAGAGAATTCAATTAATTATTTACTGTAAAACTTAAGTCAGAGAACAATAACCCAATTAAACATAGAAAACCTATGCAAGTTTAGGGCTTCATCTAAGCCCTAGCTTGGAATTTAGCTAGACACGATAATTTGCAATACGAAAATATAAGAAGAATAAATCATCGACAAAACTGTAATCCCGCTTTCATATCTTCTTCTCCACTTCGTCTGCTGCTCTCACTCCAATTCGTGCTCTCCAAAGATCTGGTGTTCTGTTCTGTCTTCTGTGTGCTAGAGCGCCCCTTTAAGTTCTAATTATTCTTTTTTATATACTCGACAGTCCTCCTTTGATAAGGAAACCAGTTTTTGATTAGGAAAAGAAAGGGGTCGGTCGAAGAAATCGCGGGCATTAATTATCAAATTTGTTTTACCAAAAAGAATTAGATGATTAGGTGGTTCGGGGTCTATGGAAAAGATGGTAGATTGGATGCAAACGAAATGGTGTGTGGTTGATTTTGTATGTGAACAGGAGGCATCTTGCAGGTTGGAGTCGAATAGAATTGGAAATTAAACTAAAGGATCCGGTGGTAGCAGGAGTAGGTAGAGTTTATGGTATGATAGTGTGTCAGTTGTTTAATTGTTTAGTTCAGGTTTCGATCAATTCGCCGGAATTTGAGGAGCTTTTGGGTTTGTTTGTGTTCGTGAATTGAATTGGAGAAGGTACTAAAGATTTGATCTGGTAGTCTAAGGTGCAACATAGTTAGAATATGGCTTGGTGGGTTATATGTTTGTATGGGCTTTGATGTTTGGTTATGGGTTGGTCTAATATCCTTGAGCCAATATCAAGGCCCCATATCCGCCAGTTCCCATAGACTAAGCCCTCGACTGATCTCACACAATACACGTTCCATGCAAGTCCAACTAGAACCATTGTACTAACTCAATCAACTCATACTCCCTGGAATGTACTGCCGTCAAAACAGTAGTTATGCATTAATATTTCCACGTTAACTCCAATTCCTGCAAAATCACTAGAAACACAATAACTAAATCAAACAAATGAAATAAACGAACTAACTAATATAAAATTGGGTGTAAATATATGTAACATTTACGTGTTTATCAGTTTCTTTGCTCACCAAGTGGACTACAAAGGGAATGGAGATTTATGAAGCTTGCCAATCTGACAATCTTCACAAACATCATCTGTAAGAGAAATTTGAGGCAATCCTTTGACCATCGCCTTTGTTGATAACTGCTTCAAGCTTCCATAGTTCAAGTGCCCAAACCTATCATGCCATAGCTTCGAGTTCCCATTATCAACACTAGTGAAGCAAGACAAATTCGAGGTCTGAAGTTTTAGAGGGAACAAATTATTTTCAGCAACGCCAATCTTTGCAACAAGCTGACTTTTCTTTGACAAGAAACAAGCATTGTCTCGGAAATGGATATCAAATCCTTTCCTTAAAAGATGACTTGCACTTAGAAGATTACTTTTTAACCCCAGGACGTAGTAAACATTAGCCATCGTCTCGATGCTCCCTGACTTTGCTTTGAAAGCTATTTCACCAACTCCTTCAATTTTGTATGCTTTATTATCACCAATCTTTACTTGGCCACGATCAGATTTTGTTAAGCTTGTAAACAAATTCTTGTTTCCTGTCATATGCTTGCTAGCACTGCTATCAAGATACCACACATCATCCAAGTCATCACCATGACAAGCAAGCAACAAAGTGTCTTGAATACTTCTTTCTTCATGTTTCGTTTCATGTACATAACCTGCCTCATTCTGCTTGTCATCCTCTTGCTTATACCAACACTCACTGATAGTGTGACCTGGTTTGTTGGGAGAAGTCATTAAAGAGGTTGGACTAGACTAGAAGACATAGGACCAATTGGGCCTATTCATATGTAAAAAAGCTTCTAGCGCATGGGCTTTCTCTTGAGGGGTTGGGCCTTATTTTTAAAACCGAATGTTAAAACCAAAACCGAACCGTAGAATCGGTTTGGTTTGCAATCAGTTTTTCAGTAGATCGGGTCGGTTTCGGCTTGAAATTTTGGGAACCGATTGCTTTGGTTCGGCTAAGGATTTTACTAGGAACCGGCCCAAACCGAACTGAACCGTGTACATCCCTAGTTCTAGCGCCTACTAGTTTCATACATTATGCTTGAACTTTTTACAACAAGTACTCCATAGTTTCATATCATCAGGTATTATCTTATCAACATCTCCAATTTTAGATTACCTAAAGAACTTTTAGCGTCAAAAATTAATATTGATCGACCCTGGTGGAGCTGGGATCGAAACGTTGCTTAATGAAGTCTTTGTAGACAAATGCACAATAGGCGAAACAAAATTCTTATGGTTAGCTGATATAGGAGAGTTTATGGTCTTTATCCAATTGAATTCGATCATTGTAATATAGGGATTATAGGCTATCTGGACTTTATTCATAGCAAAAGAACTGAATTGTAGAAAACTAAAAGAGAGAAGGGGAGTACGTGTAACGTGTGGGTTTCCTGATTGTTTGGGTTTCTTTTTTGCTTGTTTTTTGGTTCGATTAAGTGATTATTGATAGCTCAATTCTTTTTTTTTTGGAAAGTTGAGGCTACGCCAGGGTGTACCCTCGCTCCCCCTGGCTCCGCCACTGTTTGAGTGGAAGTTGGCGAGTGGCGGTTCGTTGTCTTGGTACTGGTACTGTTATTTAAGTTGATAGGTTTATTGTTTGACAAGACACCTATAAAATTGAGATTTACATGAAGACCTTAAAAATCTTATTTGTTGCCACTGAGAATTGGCACAAAATGATAAATTCAGTCTGAATAAAGAGCCATCAAACGTTAATCAACAGTTATGGTATATTGGTTGTCACAACATTTTCAACTCCCATTGACTAATTTGTTAGAATGTAATTATAAGGTAATTTCTTCCTTTAGGGTGATTAGTCGTAAACAGACATTAGCCTTCAGAGAATACCATGAAGCATTAGTTGAGTTACTCAATTTATGTCTCTCTCTCTCTCTCTCTCTCTCTCTCTCTCTCTACTTAAACGGAAAAAGACTTTCACTAAATTCTTTATTTCTAAAAGGAACAGTTGTGGGTTGAGAGTTTGAGTTTGGTTAAGGTAATTCGTAGGTTACGATTGTGAGTATCATCAGTTTACGTTTGAGTGTTGGTTTAACAGCAATTGAATTGGGTAGGCAGGTGCATTGCATTGCATTACAATATATTCTTTACACATATATATGTTTTTTTTAGCAATATTACTTCTTCCAGTGCCTCATGTGAGTATGTCAAGTGTATTTACTTTGAAGCAATCATGATCTATGCCAATTCATAGTTTATCTACTTATCTCTTTTTGTTGGTTTTCTGTAGGACAAAGCAGCGATTTAAACAAGTGGTGATAACATTATAGGAGATGGTGAAAGTTGCATATATTGGAAATTGTTAGCAGGACAAAACTTGCAATTAAGTACATCTTACCTTACAATTGATTTAGTTGTGTTCAACTTGATTGGCATTATTGCTGGGTATATTCAGTCTGTTGTGTATGCAATATCTAACTTCTTGTTTGTTGGTTATGCTTTCATATCAAGCTTCTTTGCATGTAGTCTAATGTTGGGAGAAAGTAAATTTGTCAAACAACCATAGCATATGCAGGGGCTCCGCTCATGCCCCCACTGCAATGCAGTATACTAGTTAGTTTTGTTCGGGTTCTAATAGATTTACGGTTATGCTATATGATTTTTAGGGGAGTTGGATACGGTTGGATTTGCTAGTTTGAGATTAAGGAAATGGAGTGTGCTAAGGTAATCCTTTGGGCAATTTCGAGTAGCAGACCACTTTCATTTACCCTTTTGTAGGCATCACCAATGATCACATTGCGAGAGGAGTAGCCTGAACCCTTGCTGTTAAAAAACCTCTTCATCTTCTGAAACCAAGTTTTTGTTACGTAATCACCAACGAGTTATCGTAGTTTGGATTGTTCGAAGCCAAAACTCATTGTTGTAAACGTTACAAGAGAAACAGGTTTGAGAAGATGATGATGTTTTTTTTTTTTTTTTTTTCTGGTAAAGGATAATAGAAAACTCAGGATGGCTATATTCTTAAGAAGAAACCGGTAACAGGTATTTCTGGTAAATTATATTTGACTCAGGGTGGCTATATTCTTCGAGTTACATTTACGGGTAAGTTACAATAACGGTAACTTCTGAAGAATATAGCCATCCCGAAGTCTATACTTTACCGTAAATAATTCATCGGTATCTTCTAAGAACGGCTAACTTCTTGTTAAATTATAAGAAGATACTAGTTACAGGTATTTCTGGTAAAGGATATATTACTCAAGATCTCCTGACTATATTCTTAAGAAGTTACCTGTAATTACTGGTATCTTCTAATAATTTATTCTGAATTTCCAATACCTGTTAAAATTGGCATGCTAAGGTAATCCTTTAGGCAATTTCGAGTGGCATACCACTTTTATTTACCCTTTTGTAGGCTTCACCAATGATCACATTGCGAGAGGAGTAACCTGAACCCTTGCTGTTAAAAAACCTCTTCATCTTTTGAAACCAAGCTTTGTAGCGTAATCACCAACGAGTTATCGTAGTTTGGATTGTTCGAAGAAAAAACTCGTTGTTGTAAACGTTACAAGAGAAATAGGTTTGAGAAGATGATGATGGTTTTTTTTTTTTAAAGGATAATAGAAAATTCAGGATGGCTATATTCTTAAGAAGAAACCGGTAACAGGTATTTCTAGTAAATTATATTTGACTCAGGGTAGCTATATTCTCAGAAGTTACCTGTAATAGGTAACTTCTAAATGATATAGCCATCTTGAGTTTAATATACTTTACTAGAAATACATGTTACTGGTATCGTCTAAGAACGGCTAACTTATTGTTAAATTATAAGAAGATACTAGTTACAAGTATTTTTGGTAAATGATATATTACTCAGGATCTCCTGACTATATTCTTAAGAAGTTACCTGTAATTATTGATATCTTCTAATAATTTATTCTAAATTTCCAATACCTGTTAAAATTGGCATGCTAAGGTAATCCTTTAGGCAATTTCGAGTGGCAGACCACTTTCATTTACCCTTTTGTAGGCATCACCAATGATCACATTGCGAGAGGAGTAGCCTGAACCTTTGCTGTTAAAAAACCTCTTCATCTTTTGAAGCCAAGCTTTTGTAGCGTAATCACCAACGAGTTATCGTAATTTGGATGGTTCGAAACCAAAACTTGTTGTTGTAAATGTTACAAGAAAATAGGTTTGAGAAGATGATGATGTTTTTTTTTCTGGTAAAGGATAATAGAAAACTCAGGATGGCTATATTCTTAAGAAGAAACCGGTAACAGGTATTTTTGGTAAATTATATTTGACTCAGGGTGGCTATATTCTCAGAAGTTACCAGTAACAGGTAACTTCTGAGAATATAGTCATCCTGAGTCTAATATACTTTACCAGAAATACCTGTTACTGGTATCTTCTAAGAACAGCTAACTTATTGTTAAATTATAAGAAGATACTAATTACAGGTATTTCTGGTAAAGGATATATTACTCAGGATAACTATATTCTTAAGAAGTTACCTGTAATTATTGGTATCTTCTAATAATTTATTCTGAATTTCCAATACTTCTTAAAATTGGCATGCTAAGGTAATCCTTTGGGCAATTTCGAGTAGCAGACCACTTTCATTTACCCTTTTGTAGGCATCGCCAATGATCACATTGCGAGAGGAGTAGCTTGAACCCTTGTTGTTAAATAACCTCTTCATCTTTTGAAACCAAGGTTTTGTAGTGTAATCACCAACGAGTTCTCGTAGTGTGGATTGTTCGAAGCTAAAACTCTTTGGTGATTACGTTACAAGAGCCTGGTTTGAAAAGATGATGATGTTTTTTATCATGTATGGGTTAAGGCTATTCCTCTCGCAGTGTGATATGCATGTTACAGGTATTTCTGGTAAAGGATAATAGAAAACTCAGGACGGCTATATTCTTAAGAAGATACCAATAACAGGTATTTATGGTAAATGATATTATACTCAAGATGACTATATTTTCTAGCAGTTGCCTGTTACATGTAACTTTTGGAGAATATAGCCAGCCTGAGTCAAATATACTTTACCAGAAATACCTGTTACAGGTATCTTCTAAGAACGGCTTGTAGGAACCGTTATGGTCGCATCGAATGACCACGAACCGCAAAACACCATGCGCATCGGAATAAAGGTGTTCACAATTTGGTTTAGAAATTCACCTTTAGATCAGCTGTGATATCTCTGAGAATTCAAGCTCTACGAAATCAGCAACCTCTTGATCTTCTGTTGTATTCCTATCCTTAGAGTGGACGTTGTGTGGGCAACGATCTTCCAGCCTCTTCTTTCTCTCTTGGCCTCTCTCACTCACAAAGTTAGAACCGATTTTGGATCTATCTTTTCTTGAGTAAAACCTGAGTTTTTCTTGTGTAAAAAATGGCCAGAGAAAGAGGTTTCTATTTATAGGCTACAATAGGGACCATGAGGAGAAATTATGGTTGGGCCTCTTGACGGGCTTGGGCTTCCCATGTTCGCCTAGAACACACGGCCCAATTCCATCACCAAATGGCTTATTCCACTAAAGGTCATTGTTGCACTACCGCCCTAATCACAAATTACATGTTACGTTTATGGGCTATATTATATGCTCGTTGATCTCCCCATGTTTAACATATCGAATGCCCGTTGATTAAGTCAAGTTACTAACAACTACATTTATCAACTTCTTATGTCCTTGAGTAGTACCACTCAACCTCATTATCATGTCTGATTAAATCCACATGCAGGGTTTACATGACAATCTTTATGAGCTCTTCAAGGGGACATCATCAACCCGACTTCCTGCGGGTCACGGATTCCTTCTATAATCAACAACACACCTTATATACAATGTAATTACCCAATATATCGAGTTTGTTGATTCACAAATGAACCTCACTCATTGATGATTTAAAGCAATGTACAATGCACGTAAGTGCCCGTTATTATATCCGGATTAAGAGGACAAGCATCCATAATAACATAGGTGTTTGTTCTCTTATATAGTTGGTATAAAGAGAAACAACCTCACTTGGTGCTATTCAATACACACAAAGTGTACTAGTGTAATCCTGTAGTCAAGATAGACTAATATCAAATTATATTACAACCGTACCAATGGTTTGTCCAAATTCATCTAGGTTGTGAACACTTACTTATACTTTATAAAGTACTGATGATATGATCTTCTGTGTGTCACCACACACCATATCATCTACAACATAAAGTATTAGATGCATGCATATAACTAATAACATATATAATATGCATAACATTTGCCCATATGATTCTCATTCAAAATATAAAGAATTAGAGTTAATACAAAAGTAATGCTTTTAGTATATAACCCTATCATGGCTAGCTTCTTGTTAAATTATAAGAAGATACTAGTTACAGGTATTTCTGGTAAAGGATATATTACTCAGGATGACTATATTCTTAAGAAGTTACCTGTAATTACTAGTATCTTCTAATAATTTATTCTGAATTTCCAATACCTGTTAAAATTGGCATGCTAACAATTGGTGTACCATTTGGATGAATGAATGGAAAGTTATTGCTTTGACAAGTTGCCTAGAAAACCTAGAAAGAGGAATAATTCAAGAAATGAATTAAGAGCTATGTAAGGCTTGATTCCAAACCTTAAAGGATTTGGATACGGCTAATCATTAGGAATATTATAAAATATGTGTATTATAAAAAAAATCTCTTAGGCTGAGTCTAATGGTGCATCCACCCTCTATCTCCATTCCACCAAAAAATAGTATTTTGAGGATGGGGAGTCAATTTTGGTGTCCAATGGTTCGGACCATTCTACGCCACTTCAAGTGGCGCCGTTTGGGTTTTTACAAACCACGTCATTTCAAGTGGCATGGAATGCACTCTTTATTCCTCAATAACACTCTCTATACATGGAGAGTTATATTAAGATATGGGGGAAAAACCACCGCCACTCCCTCCGCTTTTGAGGGAATAGGGAGCCATTTCACCCAGCCTTAGTAGTTATTTGAGTAAAGTAAGTCAGGAACATGTGAAAAACTATTATAAAACTTTGATTCAATATAGCTTGAAGCATCAAAAGACAGTGTACATTTTCAATGGAGCTGAACTCTCAGATCAGGTCTATTTCAGGGATTCCACCTGAAATCCAACGGTCTATCTAGGAGTCAAAATAGCTTAAACTTGGTAAAAAACTTAATTTTGAGCAAACTAGAATTCTAACGTGCTATCTTCCGAAGATCATAAGTCTTTCCACATGTGTCCAAACGCGATAAGATATACGGGTGGTTTGAAGATTTTGGCTGGGTATAGACCGGCTTTTGATGCCATGGTAGTTAAGAAAGTGAGGGAATATGGTGGGATTGTTTTTGGGAAGACTAATTTGGATGAGTTTGGTATGGGGAGTTCCACTAAACGTTCTGGTTTTCAGGTAAGAGGTTTGAGTTTTATTGGTTTAAGTTTAGTTTGTTTTGATTTTTGTGTTTTTAGCTTTGAATTAGTCATGGGAAACAATTAGATGTTGTACTCCAAATATATATATATATATATATATATATATATATATATATATATATATATATATATATATATATATATATATATATCTACCCCACTCGACGCATCGGATGGACGTCTATTTACGGACTTTACTTAAAAACAGAAATTTCAAAATACGAAATATACTCTCATGAAGGGTTTTCTCATGACTCGCTCTTTCTCTCTCCGAAGTCCAAACTTACCGTGACTATTTCCCTCCCTCCTGGTACTCTCTTTCTCTCTCTCATGGGGATCTTCAATCCATTAGGGAAGAACTTAGCTTGAGCAGAAATGTTACAATCTTTGGATCACTAAACCCGGTATGCATGTTGTCATTTGATCTCCCATCGCCAGTGATAGTGTTTTTTTCTGATTGGGATTAGGCTCCCTCAAAATGATATGACTATCTTGGATTAGTCTGCCCTCACTAAATATGAAATCAATCGTGCGGAGATTTCACAATTTTTGTAGAACTAACGGCAAGTATGATAGTACAGAGTGTCTTGATACCCTTGCATTCTGTAGTTGTACAAAGCAGAAAAATATGATTTGGAGTGGAAACCCATTTTTGAAACCCATTGAACTCGCTATGAAACCGTCTCCGACAACTGCTACAACAAAATGTGATAAGAGTATTTAGTAACTGAAAAGAAAAAAGGACGGAAAAACCTTACTCAAGGGATACCCATTCAAAATTGTATATCAGTTCACCTCACAGAAAGTGGCAGTCCTCCAAGTTTGGGTGTTGTTGATTTTTTTGTTGTCACTCGCTATCACAACTGTTTCACTAGGACCATGCATCTCCATAAATGAAGATATTAATCACTGTTTCAGGAATTGTTACTTTCTTATGATACTGCCCGGCCTTAACATAGATTATGAATCTTCCTACATTGTTATTTGGGTAAGTGGAGATAGCCTCAATAATAGTCTCGAATTGCCCACTTCCATCCTTGGCTACAACTACATTTGGTGTCAAGTGTGTTTTTTTGAATGCCAAAAGCATGCGGTCTACTGCTGAGAACCAAGTAGGGTACCCATCCTTGTCGACCTTAGCATTAAGAAGTCACCTAGAATTCTGGTTTATCTTAACTGGAAACTCAGTACTATTGACTTTGCTAAGGATTTGAGAAATCTTATCGACGATGGCGAGTGCATTAAATGTTATTTGAGTAGCATTCATGAGCTCATCTTGCATAGTTTTCTACAGCCCTGGTTTTTCTAGCAGGTCATCCAAGCACGTTGTGTTGAGTGCAATAACAGCACTTGACCAAGTTTTAAGATCATCGACACGGCCGCTCATCATGTCAAAATTACTATGTTCAACTGCAGATGTTTCCGCTTGAAGTCTATGGGTGGTGTATAGTAACAATTCACTGCAACCATCAAGTAACATTTTATCAAAGGAGGTGGTAGTGTCTTTCCCCAGTGAACCAGACTTCCCCCAAGCCTTGGTTACCTCTTCTTGAGCAGCTTGAAAGGTAGCTTTCAAGAGGTCCTTTAATTTAGGGTGATGCTGCTATTTCTCTTGGCAATTAGACTAAGTGTATTCAAGCAAGTTTCTTTGTAATCCGTTGGATCACAAAGAGTTTCAACAGCTTTCATTCCAGTTGATAAACCACCATTGCTTTGATGAGAGGTGTTGCCACTGCCACGATTTACAGTGACAACAATGCCTACAATAACACCAATAACAAAGATGATTGAGATACCAACAGCAAGCACCCTGCCCATGATTTCTCCTCCTTATACTATAGATCATCCTCTAACTTTTCTATTTTGAGGTGGAAGCGAGAAACCGAGAGGAGAGGGATTGTGGTTATGACTTCTCTTTGGAAAAGAGAATGTAGTGGTGTTGTTTATAGGGTGCGAAAGCACACCATTTTTAGGTGCAAGCGATCCTAGTTTAAATTTAGATTGTTGATATATGTTTGCGCCTTTGTCTATAGTTTTGTTGCTCAAACATGGGTTGGTATGTCATTAGAGGGAATGAAAGAGAGTCTGTACTTTTGAGTCTTGACATATCTATAATTATATTCCCCATGAGAGAGAGAAAGAGAGTACCAGGAGGGAGGGAAATAGTCACGGTAAGTTTGGACTTTGGAGAGAGAAGAGCGAGTCATGAGAAAACCTTTCGTGTGAGTCTATTTCGTATTTTGAAATTTTGGTTTTTAAGTAAAGTCCGTAAACGGACGTCCATCTGAGAGCAGGGTTGTATATATATATATATATATAGACTCTCACGAAATTTTTCAAAAGATTGTTAACCAAGACAATACGAGTTCTCAAAATAGAGAAGTGTGGATTCTAAATGCATTAAAGCTTTGTGGTCGACGGGTTTGTACTGTTGTTTCTTGTGTAGAAGCCGTATGTGGATTCTAAATCTTATTTTGTACTTGTACTACTAACTTGTGTGGGTAATTTATAGTGTCCTCAATGTACAAAGAAGTGTGGAGTGAAAGATATTATTAAATTGTATGTATCACAAATAAGCTTGTTATAAAAAAAAATATATATATGCTCATTATAAGCTTGTTTTGTTTCATTGTTTCATTGCTTCATTGTTTCAATTACTAAAACTAATTATTTTCCTTACTCTTCAAGTCGATTTTGACTCGGCCAATTAGTTGATGATTTAGTCGGGCAATATATTTAATTGATTGGCTTGGTCCCGGCAAATCTATTTAATGCTTGCTTAGATGATTAGTACCCAAATATGATTGTTCAGGCTAAACTGAATTCTTCTGGTGGTTATGGTAATTATATTAGATTCAAAGTTAGCATTTTTTTTTTTTAGTAGTTGTGTGCAATTGTTTGTTATTTAGATTAGAATGAGGGTTTATTTGGGTGTGCTGGATTTTTTGGGTTATTGAAAATGGGGTAGAATTAGTTTATTATAAAATTTTCTATGACCTCAAATGCTCAACCCAACGTAGAATCGAGGTTATGGAAATGTTTGTTTGGATGATTAGTACCTAGGTAGTTTATGGCTGGATACCTTAGGTAGTTAGCCTCGAGGTACTAGAGGTGAGTCTAGAGCCTATGCGTGCTTTTTGAAAAGAAACTTAGTGATCTTTATAGTTATGTTTGTTTGGGGGGGGGGGGGGGGGGTGGGAGGTGCAAGTTTTTGGAAGATTTAGTAAGGATTTTGCATTTGAAGTGCTAAAGTTTGAGTAGATAGTTATGAGTGGTCTAGTGATAATACTTGGTGCTTCTTCGCATCCTTGCATGCTGTTCATGAATGAAACACAGCCAAATTCATATTTATGAACAGTTTGCAACAAATGTTAGACTTACGCTTCTACAGGGTACCCACATTGGCTTGTGGGGGTGGGATGAAGGTTTAATGATTGGGAAGTGAAACCCTTAGCTCTGCTTTAGGTAATAATGGATACTCCATTTATACTACTTCTTCTTTTTGTGATCATGGTGACAAAGGTGACAGTCCTTCACCTTTTACCTCTCTTGCACCAAGACAAGAATATCGATTGTGGGTAAGGAAAAGTTGGCCTCTCCACTAGGTCAAGTGATCTTTATTTAATTTCTCTATTTTATTCTTTCGCTTTCTCTCTTACCTACAAGTTGCATCTCTAAGTAGTTAGTTTTCTATGTAGCATGCCTCATTTGCATCCTTATCGTTTGACTCTCAGTCTAGGATGTGTATGACCATCTTGTAATTTGTCAATTTTTTTGTCTCATGTTTGGAACTCCTTTTTTCTTCCGTGAATCTGCCCTAGGTTAGGTGATAATACACCTTTAGGCAGTCTTATTAGCCATCAAAATGTGTTAATTTAATCATTTAGAGGGAGGGGGACTTCCATACCATTCACATGCAAGGGTATCTGCTTTTGGCTTGGAGGAAACAAGTAATAATTGGTTTTCTAGTGAAGTTTGCATATCACTAAGTAAATAGTTTAGTTTTTAAGAAACTTTGTTAGAATCACCAAATGAAGGCCGAGTCAAAACCATTCAAAATCATATTAGAAGCAGCTATTCCCCATTCTGGAATGCATCCCTTTTCTAAGTTTTACTTATTTAATGGCTTCAAATAGTGGTTTGTCACAGTAATTAGATTATTGCTTTGTGGGAAATATGAAGATCTAGGTAGAGAATGACTTAGTTGACGACGGTAAGGTGAGGATAGAATGAAACAATGGTGGGATCAGAGAATTCAATACTTAATATGTAGAGATTTTGGTTGAGGCTGATGGGTTTTGGGGAGGAATTAGAATTTAAAGTAATAATAGATTTTAGTTAGGTGTTGTCCGTAAAAAAATTACCTATGCTGTTACAGGCATTGATGCCAGTTGGTAAGCGTATGCAGCCTTAGGCAGTTGATCATGGTGTTTCAGATAGATCGAAAATTAGTTTGTAGCACCTATAAGTGGAAGTGATTAACAAATTATAACTACATGAACAACAAATATTCAGAAATACTGTACAGGGAAGTTAAGTCAAGAAACTAATCCTATGACTAAAAAGATTGATAAATTACAGATACCAGTGATGCTACCAGAAGTGAATACAACATTATTGAATAATAAGTCGGGATTAGAGAATAATAAGCCTCTTACTGAAGACACTATGGGATTAGAGAATACGAATCCGAAAGAAGCTACTGGGAAACCTAAGCTAGGATTAGTGCAAGCTAACCCAGGATTAGAGAAACTTGTGCCTCAAGAAACGAATCCTATGACTAAAAAGATACAACCGAAAACCTAAGCAAGATTTAGAGAAAACTGAATAAACGAATCCTATGACTAAAGAGACTACCTAATTACAGATACCAGCGATCCCACCTCAAGAAACTATGGGACAACCTATGCATGGATTAGAGCAAGCTAACCCCATAATAGATTAGAGAAACCAGTGATCCATATAAGGCCATTCTTATGGTATCCTTGATATTGTCAGTATCAAGCTATATATAAGCTTTGTATTCATGCGCGCAGTTATATAAGTTAGTATGTGGATTACCTAGTAAACAAATATTTACTTATTTCTTAGCAATTGCATGGTTCCTTGTTGATGGTTGAGTGTCTGCTTGTTGTTTTGTCGTGGTTGTACTAAAATGGAGTTAAGATCACCACCTTTTGGTACTAAAAATAACGAAATCAGGAGTCCCGCCATTACTTTCCCCTCATTAATTTTAACTACCTTATCATAAGATATTCAATCCATGTTCAATAATTTGTTTAATCTCTTATCTCTTGTATGAACTGTTCAAGTTTAATTATTTCGGCTCTAACTTTTTTCTACTAATCTACTTCCTACTACACCCTGCAGCATGGACAACAGACTACAAATTATGCAGCATTTATACTTACAAGATGATCATATATCATCTTTTCTCATGGATGGTATAATATAACAACCCCAATTTTTAAACAACATAGATTACATTATTTGAATTGAAAATAATTATTATATTATGAAGTCTAGTTTGTTCTAGAATTTGTTTGGTTGTTGTTGATTTTTCAAAATTGTTTTTACTTGAATTGTTTGTTAGAACTTGTGTGGGTATTTTAGAATCATTGTTGGGCTTGAAAACATTGTTAAAATGTATCCATTGATATAGGTACGGACCTTGGGTGTTTTTAGACTCATTTGAGGCCCATAGGTTAACTTAAACAGACTTCAAACATTGAATAAATAATACCTGCGAATTTCCTCTGTAAAAATCTCATTATTCAAAAACAAAACCCTAGCCTCCATTAAAAAGAATATTTTTGATTGAAAGAAATAAAAAGAAGGGGAAGAAGAAAAAATGGATTGGATAAAATGAAGCATATATGGGTATTCTTTTGTAAATTCAATTTCGGTGAGTAGTCTAAACCTTATTTTTATATAATTGATTTATTACTATGGTTTAGATTAGTTATGATTTAATTCTCTATAATGATATAGAACTTTGAGATCGAAATTATTTGTTTAATCAGAGACTTTCGGTATATTAAGTTACTGGTACCAAAAGTTTAGCTTTAATATATAGATGTTGTTGTGTTCAGAAGTACTTGTATACAGTAGTGAGTAAACCATGTGTTTATTGATTGATTGGTAGTATTATACAGGCCTGCAACTGTTTTGAATGATGTGAAGTCATTGGATTTATGTTATAGGGTTTTGATTTTCAGAATTTCAGAATTGTTCTTAGTAATTTAAGCATAAAAAATTCGTTTTTGATCTTTTTGATATTAATCCAACGCCTGTCTACTGTAGACACGCATATTTACAACTTTTGTGTTTTGTAAAATTTCATATCTAGTCGTTTTGCATACTGAAATTTAAGTTGAAGTCTGACGCAGAAATTGGGACTAAAACGGAGCAGTCTGCAGTAATAAAATCATATAAAATAAAATATTTACTCTTTTGTGTTAATTCCAAAGCCATTAGAATCTAGACTTACAGAGGTACAACCTCATACGTTGACCCGAGTTCATACTCATGTTTAAGATTATTAAAACTGACTTCAATATATGATAACTGTTTGTGCACATATTCTGGATATGTTGCATTGTAGGAAGTGTACCGGACACTATACTTTGTAGATTTGTGGGAAACCGAAACCTAATGAAACCTTAGAGAGTCTTTTATCCGACACAGTAAGCCTCACTTAATTTGGATGAGTGACGGAAAAGATATGACCTCGACAATTCTATGTGTCAGAAATTCTATTCGTAAAAAAATAGTTTTCTGCATAGGGTTTGATCACAAATTGCATAAAGTTAGGGGTTTTGTAAAACATGAAAAGGTGAGTTTTATAAGTCTTATTTCTAACTCAATTGGCCTCATCATATTCCGAGGTCTATGGAGGTAGATATGATGTCTAGAAATTTGACTGGCAGAAAACAGTGCGTCAGAAATCAGTTTCTGTGCACTGTGTTCTAACCTAGTTTTCGTATACTTAGAATGAGATTGAGTATTTTTTTTAAAACATAAAAAAGTAAGTTCTATGTGTTAGAGTTTCAACACAAAAAGCCTTGATGTATTTGGATACTTGTGGAAAGAGTTGTGCCATTCGGAAGATAGTCCGTCAGAAATCTAGTTTGCTGAAATTAGGATTTTTACCGTTTTCATCCTAAGTTTACTTTTATATAGGCTGAGGTTGGGACTTCGAGTTATACATGAAAAAGTATGTCTACATACCCTAGTTTCTAAATAATTAAGTTACATGTCATTTGGATGAATGTAGGAAAAACTATAGCATTAACAAGTTGGCTAGAAAACCTACCTTGTTATCCTTTATGTGTATGAACCTATTTTGGAAAATATGTCTAGTAATGAACGAAGAGTCTCTTAAACTCTTCTTGGGTGTTTTATATAGTGTTTGTAGCAAACTTTTAGACTGTGGTTTTATTTGGAACCGACATGGTTCATAAGATTTTTTTTTAGAATCAAAAGTAGAGAAATATCCATTTGTGAGTTTTTGGATTTAAAGGTTCATAGTGTATATCTGGGTATGAAACTTTACGTATATAATTATGGGAGTATTTGAAACTTATTGTGTGATTATATATAGTATAAATTGTTGTTTTCCTTAAAGGTACATAAAAGGATGTTGATATTTATTAGTTAAGAGCTACGTAAGGCTTGATTCTAATCTTAAAAGATTGGATATGTAGACAGCCTTATGTATAGGTGCAGTCACTATATAATATATTATATATTAGTTTTTGTGATAACTATATGTGTACAATGTTAGTACTTAATTGTGTACGTGATTGTGGTTGTTTAAAATGTATTCACGAGACATTTAACTAATGTGTTATTCCTGATTGAAATTTTTGATATCTAAGATTTATATAATTGATAATGAGGTGAGTTGATTAGTTCTTGTGTTTAGAATCTTTAGTAATGAATTATTGTTTGAGACGATATTTGTTTTGTAATGAAAATATTATAATAACTGAGAACTCTTGAGTGTTAAAATCTGGTGTAAAAGTGTCCGATGAAAATTTAATGTGTCGCCCACCACATTTTAGATCTCTCCACGCCACTTTGATGAAAAGAAATGAAATGAAATGTTTATAACTAATGATGTCATGTGAAAAGCCGCCTTAGAGAGGAACTAAGGCATTCGTCTTTCTGGTTGGCTGTATTCCTTGAATGTATGGGAATGTAGGTGGGCATTTCTTGAATGTGGTGGGAATGACCCAAAGTATTCATTGAATGTGTCATGAATGACCTGTTAGTATTATGACGGGTATTCCTTGAATGTGGTGGGAATGACCCAAGGTATTCATTGAATGTGTCATGAATGACCTATTAGTGTTATGATGGGTATTCCTTGAATGTGGCAGGAATGACCCAAGGTATTCATTGAATGTGCCATGAATGACCTGATATTTTGTTATGCCCAAAAGAGGTTTTGTGATTGTGTGTATGAGAAGCCTAGAGATGGCTATGACTCACAAGTTACGAGTTTACATGATGAAAATATGTTTCCTGGAGGCGATATCCCCACTTGGGACATATGTCTTGTAATGGTACTCGGTGTGAGTGAGGCATACGGATATGTGTGATTTGGCAAATGTGTGTAGTGCAAATCGTGGAGTAGGAACTAAAGGTTGGGTTGTGTCTTTTAATAAATTAGTCAACGAGATAATTAATAAGCAAAGTAAAATATTGATTTTTACGTGTGACTGAGTTATTGCATATGAATATTTATGTATTATGATGTACATGATATCTTATGAGAAATGTATACGTGGTTTGTGTGAGTTAATGGATGAATGTACTCCCTAGTTGTGATATATTTCCTCATTCTCATAAGTAGACGAGTGGTTTTTAAGAAAAATATTGGCTTTAAGTATGAGCGAGTTGTTGGACATGAATGTTAATATTGATGATATATTATGTCAGATTGTATATTCTCATGGGTATTATGAGAGAAGTAGATGTATGAATTAAATGTTTAGGTTTGGGAAACCTAACTTTGTTTTGTAGGAGGGTAGGACTTAATGATATTTTGTGTAGGGACGTTGTCCTACCCTTATACAGAAGGGGATATCGGTAAGATTTAATTCAATTACTAAGTTATTAAAATGAGTTATTATCATGAGTTAATAGAATGGATGTCTTGCTTAGGAAGAAACTATGCCGGTTGAAGTGACGGAACTACCTATCTTCCAAGCTAAGAATGGTTAAGTTATGGGTACTGATAAGAGCCCAAAACTGTAGTTTTAACCCCTTAATAATCATACTGTTAGACCAATTATGTGAATAAAAAGTAAGAGTTAATACTGATTACGTGTTTTTATGCATTTCAGGCTTCAAAGTCCATTATGTGCAGAAATGTGCCACTTTAGCGAGATAAAGGAGCAAAAGTCGCCAGAACTTCCTCCGGATGCCATATCTTTGGACTCAGACCTCAGAATTGGGCCTACCTTATGTCAAAACGACCGACTCGGAAAGAGCTTTGCAATGGTCCAAGCCTTGACCCAATCAGAGGAGCAGAAGTGGACGAAAAGTCTGTTGAAGCCGAATCTAGCTGAAGAGGCCTTTTTGGACTGAAAGAATTGGGTTTTGGGCCTGATTCTCTGGCCCAAAACATGGCTCCAAGCCCATGCACGATTTTTGGATCTGAAAACATATAAAAACAAAAGCTTAGCTCTCTGTTAATGGTCGATAGGTTAGAGTAAAAAGTAGCCATTAAAATAGCTTCTAGATCTAGTTTTATTTAATTGTTTTTGATTAAGTGTAGTTTAAAAATCCAATTATTGTATTAGATTAAACCCTTGAATCTTGTTCTTCATTTTGATTAGATCAATAAAGTAGTATTTCTATCAACTTCGATTTTTGTCATTTCCATTTCTAGATCTAATTTAAATTCTCGTCCTTATTGCATTTTAGTCATTAAATTAGATTTCATTATTGTTTAATTAAGTAAATTTCAATTCTTTATATCATGTTTAGTTTAAATTTAATCGAAATAATTATGTAATGATTCTCGCTAAACCTCCATTAGAGGGGTTGAGAAACCTTGATGAAAGCTTGATTCGATTAACGTAGATTCGTCGTAATTTCCTTTCCACTCTAGAAACGTTTAGTTCACCATGAGAATGGGTTTAATCGCTCACATGCTAGTTATTAATTGGTAGAAATGCCATGTGTAATTAGGGATTAGGAAGAACCAATTGTTCTAAGGCGGTTTAATTCGATTACTGACGATTAAGTAGTTAATAGGATTAAGTCGAAGTTAAGGTGGAATCAATTCCCTCTAACTCCTTATCATCGAATCAACGTAGCATTCCCTTAGTTATTCCTATCGTCGACTAGTTGCATTTCGTGGGTAGTTGCATCGTAGTCTAGTTGCCTTTTTCGTAAATCTCTCATTAGACTTTAAGAAAAATACTTACACGTGAGAACACAGCATGCGGAAGGACTAGGAGTGGAACGAATCACTCTACTCCACTATATCTCATAGGATTGATAGTAGAATCTTTGATAAACATAGACTCGCTTATAAGTAAAGTTTTAGTTTACTTACGTTTTGAATTCATCGTTCATTTCGTAGGTAAACTATTCATTTTACATTTATCAAATGGCGCCGCTGCCATCTTAGTTTCACTTTCGTATTGTTTTCGTAGTGTTAGTACTGTTCTTAAAGTCCTATTTCACCCACCCACCCTTGTTTGATTCATACTGTGGTTGCCCGTTTCAGCTTTGGAAAAATTCCGTGATAAAATACACGAGCGCCACCACGCCTTAGGAGAAGCGACCAGCTAAGTTACTGGAATTTCATCTACCACCGAAGCGCCAGCGCCATACCAAGCGCTGACCAAACAAACATCGTAATTAATTTACATCGAGCTGACCACGCTGAGGAGAAGCGTACTTTAGCTGATTTTTCCGAATTCGGCGGTTTTGATTCAACTTTGATCTTTCATATTTTTCAGTGTTCTAACCTGCTCTATACAACAACAAGCGTAAACAAGACGCTATTCATAAAAGCGAAGCAAGGACGCAATCGTATTCCTTTCTTCCACACCTCGCATCTCCTCGTTAGAGGTTTACACTAGTATATCGAATTGTTTGGAGTGTTGCATGTTTAGTTAAGCTCGACTTAGTCTTGCATGAGATTAAGGTCCGGGTCGAACAAAACACCTAACGTAAATACACAACAACAAAGAACAAACAAGTCTATCTAGTATACCACACACTACACCTCTAGCTACTATTTCACACACACCACCGATATAATAATGGGGGAAGAAAGAGAGACTCCTCTCTCGACTTCTACAAAAGCCTTGAGCGATAGCCCCAAATCTTGCATCGTTCTAGCAGACCAGTGGGGGATTTCGAGAATCCCTCCAAATATTTTTAATTTGTTACCCGCTTTTCATGGTTTAGACCATGAAAAACCTTATCGGCATTACGCGTAGGATTGAACAAGTCCTAACAACATTCCACCATCCTACGGTTGGTAACGAACAAATTAAACCGAGGGTATTCCCTTTCACCTTAGCCGATAAAGCGGCGTTTGGTTAACCGCCTGGCCCTAATTACGTGGACTCGTGGGCTAAACTTGTTCAAATTGTTTATGGAACATTTTACCCACCCCTAAAGACGGATGAGATGCTTTCCAAGATTCATTTCTTTTCGACAAAATCCTCATGAATCATTTTCGAGGCTTGGAATCGTTTCACCGATCCGCTTATAGAGTGTCCACACCATAACCTAGCAAAAGACACGTTAGTTCGTTGCCTTTTTCAAAGGACTTCAACATCACCATAAAGAAGTCCTTGACATAATGAATGGGGGTAGTTTCTTAAGTCAAGGAGCCTCGGAGGCTTATAAATTTTAGACGACCAAACTAAGCTTAAATAATAACGGGGAGGTAGTGACGATTACTCCGGCTCAGCTAGTTCTACTAATACGATTAAGGCCACCCGGTATGTTTGAAATTAAACATGATTCGAGCTTAAAACTCTAATCGAATCACTCACTAAAAAGGTAGAGGCCATTTACAGTACAACAAAAGCCTATCCCCGAGTCATGAATGTAAATTCAAATCCATGTAGTTTCTGTTGAGTCCCGAGCATCCCGACTCCCATCGTCCTATAGCCTATGAACAAAGCTTGTTCCATTAATAGTGAACCTAACGCCCGCGGAGACAAAATCCCAACTTCGGTTGGCGAAATAACCAACACGTCACACCTCAAGGGTACAATAATCAATATGTTAGGCCCACGCACAGCTTTAACCAAGCTCCACCACGACAAGGACAGGGTCAGGGTAATTTTAATAATTATAACAACCAAGTGCAACCTCGACAAGGTCAAGCACAAGGTCAAGGTAATTATAATAATTATAATGCTAATAGAGGTATCGTTCCGGTAAATAATAATTATCAGAATCCACCAATAAATAATTCACGTGAAATAGTTCCAGTCACACCACCCGTGACTACTACACCCACACAACCGGATCGCCTTGACACTTTCATACAAGCGAGCCAAAACTTTTCCAAACCATGGCTCAATCTAACCAAACAGCTTCTATCCGTTAATAATTTAACCCAACAGTTGGCTCAAGATAAAGCCCAAACCAAAGGTGTGTTGCCAGGTCACGCAATACCTAATCCTAAAACAACAAACACAGCCTTTGAGGTAACCGATAATACTAGTAATGAATATGCAAATGTAGGTGAGATAAATGCCATCACCACTCTCCGTTCTGGCAGAGTGGTTGATAACAAGGTAACTATGCATATAGTTACCCCACCAAGAGCCCCTACACCGCTATTTTACTAGATACCAAATAGAAACCAAGAGCCTACCACCGTAGAGGTACCAGCCATTCACAACCTAAGAAACGAAAGCCACGGTTAAACATCCAGGTGATACCATTGCTAAATATAGACAGAAACCACCGTTTCCACAAAAATTAGCCATGTTAACTAGGGATACAAATTATGAGGAGATTAGGGACGTTTTTAAGAATCTAACTATAAACCTTCCCTTCCTCGAAGCTATTAAAAAGCTACCACACCATGCTAAGTTTCTTAAGGAATTGTGTACTACTAGGCGTAAGACAAATATACCAAAAGACGCCTTTTTAACAGAACAATTCCCAACCTTATCTGAACATAATGGAATTGTTAAGTACAAGGACCCTGGTCGTCCTACTGTACAATGCACCTTAGGAGATTCTTATACGACGACCGCGTTATTAGACCTGGGGGCTAGTGTTAACTTACTCCCATTTTATTTGTATAGACAAATAGGTCTAGACAAGATGCAACCCACTAAAATGACGTTGCAATTAGCTGATTGGTCTATTAAGTATCCTAAGGGTGTAGTCGAAAATGTGCTGGTAAAAGTTCAGGATTTCTACTATCCGGCTGATTTTGTAGTCCTCGATCATTTTAGGGCGTCCTTTCCTGGCAACTGCCAATGCGCTCATTAATTGCCGTGATGGTTCAATGTCCATGTCTTTTGGCCATCTTGCTGTTGAAGTCAATGTTTTTAAAACAAAGACACATTTACCCGATTCATCTATGGAGGAAGAGGTTAGCATGATCGAGAGCTTCGCTCGAGATTATTTCAACAACACGTTCCCTGATAGTCATATGCCCAAAATTCTTTCCTTTGGAAAGTCAGACTCCAACATTTTCATCCCTACACTAGTCGATACACATATTATTGATGAGGACGGGATAGATGACTTTCTCAAAGATGTAGAGGACTACCATAGTAATGTGGATATGACCAATCTAGATGAGGAATTCGACGAGTTTCTTCGAGTAGGTGACGATTCACCCTATCAAGATCTACCTTGCACAACATCCACCTCGATTCCCCTCCTTCCACCCTTTCAAAGGAATCTCGAGTTTGCACTTTCGATCCTTTTGTTTCTCCCCGTGCTTCATAATTTTTAAATCCTCCTAGCAAAACAGATACTTGAGAAGGACAATTTATTTGACACCTTCATTTTCAGAATTGAGACAGTCCCTACACACACAATGAATGAGTTCGGTGCTAAAACCACATCCTCATTGTGTACAGGCTGTCTTTCTACAACTTATCCATATCCACCATATTCTCCACAACCATTCACTTTTCCACACTTATTTACTAAAACACCCACGCATTCAAAAATTAAAAAGAAGGTGCATGATAGGTTACACAATAGGGTTATCCGACTTCGTTTGGATTCCACTAGGCTGCGTCGTAGGAAATCTTGGTGTTTGATTGTGTTTGGATATGTTTTCTGTGATATTTATTTATGGAATGATCCACAACTATTTCGGTTGTTGATATATGATCAACTGCATATTCATACATATGTTTTAGATAAAGTCTCGAGTATCTGACTATAAACGACTCAATTTCTGTGTTTGGTGCACTTCCTTTCACTTCAATATATTGGTGAGTGCACCATTAAGGTAACCGGGCCCTCCCTATGGAGTCCGTGGGTCGTAAGTACCGGATCCTAAGTCTACGGTTCACATAGTTCACGCTTTTCCACTCTTGCATGTTTTCTCGGATTTTTTGAGTCATGTTTCTCTATGGTGTGAATTATGTCTTTATTGCTTATTGTTTTTCCTTATAAAAATAAAAATAATAAATAATAAATAAACATAGTAATCTAGGAAGTCTCGAATCGACTTTAAAAGACCATTTGCTAAAAAACAAATTTTCTAAGCCGTTGTAAAAATTTGTTTGGGGTGGGTGTTAAATGTTCCGCACTAAAATGTTTTATGTCCCATTAGAGTTGCTTAGGCTGTTTTATTGTATTACGATTCGGATTGACATAATCTATTAATTTAGAGTTCATTCGTTCGCATAACTTACGTCATGCACGCACTTCGAGGCATTTTCCACTATCTCATATGTCATCTGAAGTCGGAATAGAGTGTTTTATGGATCATTGGATAGGAAATTCTCTCCTGATCATGTCCATATCTCATTCACCAAAATCGGACCGGTAACGAAGCGGCAATTTTAGTTTGAAATCGCGCTAAAAATCGTAAAATTCGACAAATTCGCATTGCGCCCAACCCGCGCGCACCAACAGCGCGACCGCGCCCTTGCCTTCACCATCAGTTCATCGTTTTTTTTTTCTCACAAACCTCCATTAACAAAGCTTCCAACCCGACCTAAAAATCAAAATAAAAAGAAAACCTAATCAACCCACGCCCAAAATCCAACTCTAACCCCAAATCTTCTCTAAAACAATACCACCACAACCACCACCGATTTCCATCACTAAAACCCACCAAAAATTCATAATTTTGGTGTTTACCGCCACCACTCCACCACCACCACTATTGCTTCAACCGGCCTATTAAAATCCCACCACCACATCACATTTCAACCCTCACTCCATTACAAACACTAGATGGCTCAACAACGCCGAATTTTACCGAGCACGCGCCACCGCCGACCACTTCCAGCGCCATTTTACGGTGGCGAAATGGCTAGTAGAGATTTGGAGTAGTTTGTGGTACTCGACCGAAGCCTTCTACCACGAAGACTTGGTCCGACGGTTCTACAACACCAGGGAGTTGGAGGGGAGTAGGATTTTTGTGTTGGTAAAGAAGAAGAGGAAGGAGTTGACCTCTTCGATCGTTGGTGAGATTCTAGGCATTCCGCCTAGAATCCATCTGAATGCCACTTTACAAGAGCCCCAGTTTGACGTTTAGGCATATCTATGATTGAGAATCATTGTAGGATGAAATCTAGATTAAATAGGTACATTCAATCATAAAATCAACCTAAAAGATAATTGGGTTTGAATTAGAATCAAGAAAATGAGTTGTTTCCGTTTTGGGTTTGGAAATTTTAGGATTTCCGAAACCTGCCAGAAATACTTTTGGCAACTTCGATCCGTTTGAGCAACTTAAAACCTATATAAACTTCATACATTCTACACTCACAACTCACACTACATCTAACTTCCATCACGCACCCTTCACACCCGCGATTCCCGTTTACGTCTCCATTTTAGCGAAATCAATCTTTTTCGAAGGCTTCTCAGCTTTCAGCGGGAGCGCCTTCTACACACTTCGACGACAGAAAATTTTGCTCGAGGCCCAGCGCCAAGTCAAAAGCGACTTCGGCCAAACACTGGAATTCCAAAATACAAAGATAGCGACTTCTACCGACCTCCGTGGACCAAAAAATTCCAGTTTTTCCGCCAAGTTGCGCCCGGTTGTTTTGCAACTATTCCAGGCGTAGTTTTGAGATGACATCTCCTATAATAATACCGAACAGTCTTTCGAAGATTTGTTCCAAAGCACTACTTACGGTGCTTGGTTTCATGAGGTGATCACATACGTTGGCTGGGAACCTCTTATGGTAAGACCGGGTGAACTTTATTCTCCAAAGACTTGCATCTTATTTTTATAATAACCGCATTTTCTTTGAGAGACCGGATGGAGAACAAGTGTTCTCCATCAACATTGACGATGAACCAATGGAAATTACCGGTTCTTGCTAGCATTTGTTCTTGGACTTGCTATGCCCGCCGAGATACAAGACCCATGGTGCTATTGGGTCGATAATATGCATGTCTACACTTATGAAGTTTTGCACACGAGGCTTATGGGGCGTGCATTTTCCAGATTGAGGACCAAGGGGACTATAATGTTGCCCTTGGTAGCCCCCCCCATGAACATAGGAACTGTTATGTTTTGGATTATGCTAAACATTTTAGGGGAATGGCGTTTTTCTTACGTGAATGACGCCACTTTCAGCGTTTTTCCTTGCTTTAGCCACGGGGCCGGTTCTATGACCTTCCCAGAACTTTGATGTCTAGTTTAGCACGAGCCCATACCATGAGGCATAAGTACCTTCTTATGCCTGTTCTAATTTCACGTATTATGCTATGTTTCTTTCCTATTTTTTGTACACGTTTCACGGATTGGATTAGGGTAGACACGGTCGCGACCCACCAATAGTATTATTCGATCTTTCCGGTGCAATGACTTGGCAAGGGTGGCGGATACAACCTCACCAGTTGCACCCTACACCCCATCGGACCAAGTGGCACTTAATAGGTTAGCAACCATAGATGATAAATGGCGAAGCCTGGCAAATTATCATAGCATGGCAGGGCGCGAAGGAGCCTCACTTCTTTATAGAAGTAGAGGATGACGAAGATGACGAATAACAGCGGGGAGTAGAGGTAAGTTTTAGTTTACGTTGAGTGTCCGCTTATGTCCCAAGCAATTTAATTCTGTTAACCCCATAATGGGTGGAACTCCCATAGAGTTCAAGTCGGTTTTTATTTCCTATATTAGTACGTTCTAACCTTGTTTTGCAGATGTTTCTGAATTTCACGCGTTTCAATGGTATTTTTCCTACCCTCTTTATTTAAATGCTTTGAGGACAAAGCATGCTTCTTGTTTTGGGGGCATAGAAACACGTGTAATTAAGACATCTGCTAGGATATAAATATGTATAATATGCATTTGTTTTCTAGTTAAAATTTCAAAAATTCAAAAATATAAATAAATAAGTTATGCTATACACTTAGGAATATTGGTATTGTTTCTTTCTCCATGCTCTTAACAATCTAGAAATCTCAATGTAGTCATTTGCATCGGAATAATTGTTAGAAACTTAGGTTAATATATAGGTAATAATCTTTACATCTATCTATAAATATATTACATGAGTATCTATGATTGTTAGCGATAAGTTTCTCAAAATCTAGGCTAGAGTACTTATTCTACAAATCCTGTGAGAATATAGCCTAAAGCCTTATATGAGCCAAACATTTGAGAAATGACACAAGGGAGAAGTAAAATCTGGATAGAGATATCACACGTCCACTTGCTTGATCACTATACCATATCCTAAGCGAGAATTTAGGCCCTTTTGGATCGATATAGCTAGAAATTCTGACCTAAGTATATTTTTAAGCTAGTCGTCCCACTGAGCCTTTCATTAGCCCTTTCATAAACCACAAATTCTTTACCCTGTTACAAAACAAAACAAAATAAAAAAAAATCAACCTACCCAATTTAGAATAAGTCTGAGAATAGAATGATGAAGAAAGAAGAAGAGAAAAAACCTTGGTAAACAAAAATTAGTTAGTTGCTTCCGTAAAATAAAGAAAAGAAGTTTCCATCCAAAGAAAAGAAAAATAAAAATAGAAATAAAATAAAAACTCCAAAAATAGAATAAAAGGGAGTCAAAAGCCAAAGAAAAGAAAAAGAAAAATATGGCTAAGGATGGAAACAAAGTGTAGAAGCAAAAGTAAATAACAAGGTTTCTCTAGTTACGTAACATGAAGACTCTATTATCTCATACTTGTCCTTTTGAATATCCATTTCCTTCCTTCTTAAACCATCTCCTAATCCCCATGACACCTAATAAAGACCTCTAGCTCAATTAGGAATAGGTTAGTGTGATAGTAAGTGGCATGTGTTTTTGATCGACTCGAACTTCCTTGTTGTCATTGAGATTGTAAGGTAAAGTGTGCCCACTTGCACAATCGGAGTAGCTTAAACTTGAGTGGAAAAATCAGTGTTGTTTCTTGACTATTATTGTGAGAACCTACTTAAGGACGCTATTCCGAGTTCTCAGAAACAAACCTGCTAAACATTTGATAGTACTACTCATTGTATATATGTTTATTGTAGATGATTGATTATTATGCATATATTAACTTAGGTTTTTGACTGGGTTATTTTTATTCAATTGCTAGAGAGATGTATGGATAGTTGAGCATGAATAAGGAAACAATAGTTTTATTTTCTTAGTCGTTGTAGTATAGATGAAGTTTGTGAGTACCTTCACTGGAAAACTCTCACGAGGCTATAACTCGTCCACTAGGGAATTCCTAGTGGTTTAAGGCCTTGTTGCATATGGTCAATGCAATCGCACTCAAATAAAACGAGTAGTTAGAACTCCATTTTTGGTCACTTATTCTAATTTCTCATCTTTGCTTGAGGACAAGCAAAATCTTTGTTTTGGGGGTGGTTTGATAAGAGCCCAAAACTGTAGTTTTAACCCCTTAATAATCATACTGTTAGACCAATTATGTGAATAATAAGTAAGAGTTAATACTGATTACGTGTTTTTAGCATTTCAGGCTTCAAAGTCCATTATGTGCAGAAATGTGCCACTTTAGCGAGATAAAGGAGCAAAAGTCAACAGAACTTCCGAATGCCATATCTTTGGACTCAGACCTCGGAATTGGGCCTACCTTATGTCAAAACGACCGGATCAGAAAGAGCTTTGCAATGGTCCAAGCCTTGACCCAATCAGAGGAGCAGAAGTGGACGAAAAGTCTGTGAAGGCGAATCTAGCTGAATAGGCCTTTTTGGACTGAAAGAATTGGGTTTTGGGCCTGATTCTCTGGCCCAAAACATGGCTCCAAGCCCATGCATGATTTTTGGATCTGAAAACATATAAAAACAAAAGCTTAGCTCTCTGTTAATGGTAGATAGGTTAGAGTAAAAAGTAGCCATTAAAATAGCTTCTAGATCTAGTTTTATTTAATTGTTTTTGATTAAGTGTAATTTAAAAATCCAATTATTGTATTAGATTAAACCCTTGAATCTTGTTCTTCATTTTGATTAGATCAATAAAGTAGTATTTCTATCAACTTCGATTTTTGTCATTTCCATTTCTAGATCTAATTTAAATTCCTGTCCTTATTGCATTTTAGTCATTAAATTAGATTTCATTATTGTTTAATTAAGTAAATTTCAATTCTTTATATCATGTTTAGTTTAAATTTAATCAGAAATGATTGCGTAATGATTCTCGGCTAAACCTCCATTAGAGGGGGTTGAGAAACCTTGATGAAAGCTTGATTCCGATTAACGTAGATTCGTCGTAATTTCCTTTCCACTCTAGAAACGTTTAGTTCACCATGAGAATGGGTTTAATCGTTCACATGCTAGTTATTAATTGATAGAAATGTCATGTGTAATTAGGGATTAGGAAGAACCAATTGTTCTGCGAAGCAGTTCAATTCGGATTACGACGATTTGTAGTTAATAGGATTAAGTCGAGTTAAGGTGGAATCAATTCCCCTCTAACTCCTTATCATCGAATCAACGTAGCATTCCCTTAGTTATTCCTATCGTCGACTAGTTGCATTTCGTGGGTAGCTGCATCGTAGTCTAGTTGCCTTTTTCGTAAATCTCTCATTAGACTTTAAGAAGAATACTTACACGTGAGAACACAGCATGCGGAAGGACTAGGAGTGGAACGAATCACTCTACTCCACTATATCTCATAGGATTGAGAGTAGAATCTTTGATAAACATAGACACGTAGATAGTTTTAGTTTACTTACGTTTTGAATTCATCGTTCATTTCGTAGGTAAACTACTCATTTTACATTTATCAGGTACATATAAAGTGTTTGTTTGGATGATTAAAGTATGGAATTATTTTTATGTTGTTAGTCTACTCATACCAAAGATCCAATTTGTCGACCCATGTTTGCTTTCTTTTTCAACGTGGGTGTGTTCTTGGAAACATAGATGGTAGAATCTGATGGATGAAGACGCTTGATTTGGATTAAGCTCTTGAGTCTTAATTGGTATAAGTTATATGAAGTATAAAGTCTTGATTTGAAACAGATGCAATAGAGTTGTTTGAAATTCTTGAATTTGTGCATTAAGAGTTGTTCTTTTGGTTTTAATTTGATCTCATATTTTAATATAAATTGGTTGATAATGGGTTATTAGGGTTTGGTTTCATCTTTGGATTTTCAGAAGATGGAATAGGGTGTGGATAATTCCCTATTTTTAATTTTCTAGAAATTTGGGGTGTGACAGATGGAGAGGTAACTAGCTATCTTCAACTATTTATTAATTATAAGTTTTCAGTTTGCTTCTATTAATTAACATTCAATAACTTGTCTAAATGAGTAACAGGTTCGACCAATGGTCCGTACACATGAGCACAATCAAAAGGTAAATGACTAGATATTATCTAATGCCCAAAAGAAAATGGTCGTGGGTTTGGGCTTCAAGCACCTGAGAAAAATATACCAGTTCCATGGGGATCGGGACTTGATATCTGCTTTGGTTGACCGTTGGCGACCAGAGACTAATTCATTCCACTTTTCAACTTTTGAAGCAACAATTACACTAGAGGATGTTGCCTATATTATGGGCTTAAATGTAATTGGGAAACCACTTGTGGGCAACTCAAAATTGGATGCTCATGAAGCATGTAAGAAATATTTGGGCCTAAGTCCTCCGGTCGAGGGTAAGAGGGAAATCGTGAAATTGTCTTTGGTGCAAAACAAACTACCTTCGCGCCCGACGAGCAAGTGTGAGCCGGCCCAAACGCAACGTGATTGTGTTTGTGTTATTCCTCATTGGAAGCACAGTTTTTTCAAAGCCAGGAGGTTATCATGTGCATACGAAGTATCTACCATTCCTGGCCGATACAAAGAATTGTGCCTCGTATGCTTGGGGTACTGCTGTGCTTGCGTTCCTATTCAGGTCACTCATGCGGGCATCACTTCGTTGTAAAGAAAATAACAAAGGCCGCAAAAGTGATTGTAATTTAATTTTGAACGTTTGTGGCTCTTCAACTCTACTGTTGGTAAGTGTTGTACCATTGTAGCTTCAAATTGTTTTATGGACTGTTCTTTATTAATTAACTATGTATTGGATTGTAATTATGGATGCTTGCTTCTAGGCATGGTTTTACGAAAGGATTCATATGTGTCAGCCAAGGTGTCACACACAGTAAAAAACCAGTGCAATTAGGTTGTGTGAATGTGAATGCCAAAGAAGTGTATATGCTAATCTTGGTATGATGTTTGCTATTTTAGATAATATGGCAGCCATGGGACGCCTGGGTGAATGCTCCCCAGTTTGCTTTGAACGCTTCATATACGAAGCCCATATCGACATGGTTTATACACTTCGACATTCTAGAGAGGTATATGCCAGAAAGATGCATGTGGCAGTTTGGGCGGAAGCAACACATACCAGATCCACCTCATAGGTGGAGAGATGATCCTAAATCCCAGAAGCCGTCCAAGGAAGTATGCGCATACTGGGAAATCTGGTGTAAGTCTGACTGTACTGGGGAGGAACAAGTAGAGTTCACCGAGGCAAGTCATGCAGCTTACTTGGAGTGGTATATGAGCCACAGTGTCACGCATATTCGACCCTTGCACCCTCACGAGGCATTGCTGAGGGATAAGTTGACTAAAGGGGTTAATATGTTATGAATTCATTCCGTGTGTTTACTATGTTTTTGTTTAGAATGATGTTTTGTAGGAACCGTTATGGTTGCATCGAATGATTTACAAACCGTGAAAACCATGCGCAGCGGAATAAAGGTTCTCACAATTTTGTTTAGAAACCATACCTTAGATCAGCTGTGATTTCTCTGAGAATCCAAGCAACCTCTTGATATTTTGTTGTATTCCTATCCTTAGAATGGACATTGTGTGGGCAACGATCTTCCAGCCCCTTCTTTCTCTCTTGGCCTCTCTCACTCTCTTAGTTTAAAACCGAATTTTGGAACTCACTTTTCTTGAGCAAAACCTGAGTATTTCGGCCAGAAATTATATAGGCTACAACAGGGACCATGAGGAGAAATTAGGGTTAGGTCTCCTGATGGGGTTGGGCTTCCCATGTTCACCCAGAACACACGGCCCAAGTCCATCAACAAATGGCTTATTCCACTAAAGGCTATTGTTGCACTTTACATACTAATCCCAAAAATACGTTTATGGGCTCCATATTATATGCTCGTTGATCTCCCCGTGTTTAAGATATCGAATGCCTGTTTATTAAGTCAAGTTACTGACAGCTACATTAATCAACTTCTTATGTCCTTGACTAGTACCACTCAACCTCATTGTCATGTCAGATTAAATCCACCGTGGGTTTACATGACAATCCTTATGAAGTTCCTCGGGGACATCATCAACCCGACTTCTGCGGGTCCGCATTCCTTCTATAATCAACAACACACCTTACATACAATGTCATTACCCAATCTATCAAGTTTGTTGATTCACAAATGAATCTCACTCATTGATGATTTAAAGCAATGTACAATGCACGTAAGTGACAGTTATTATATCCGGATTAAGAGGACAAGCATCCATAATAACAGAGGTGTTTGTTCTCTTATATAGTCAGTATAAAGAGAAACAACCTCACTTGGTCATGTTCAATACACACAAAGTGTACTAGTGTAATCCTGTAGTTAAAATAAACTAATACCAGATTATACTACAACCGTACCAATGGTTTGTCCAAATCCATCTAGGTTGTGAACGTTTACTTATACTTTATAAGGTACTGATGATATGATTTTCTGTGTGTCACCAAACACCGTATCATCTATAACATAAAGTATTAGACACATGCATATAACTAATTACATATATAATATGCATAACATTTTCTCATATAATTCTCATTCAAAATATAAAGAATTAGAGTTATTACAAAAGTAATGTTTTTAGTATATATCCCTATCAGTGTGTTTAGAATGCATGTTCTTAATGACATTTGTTTAGAATGCATGCTTTTAGAAAGTAGCTTGATTATGATATGATGAGATTTCCCTTAAAACTTCTTCTTGCTAGTAACTTCAACCTTTGTTATGTGGATACTTATCCATGTATATCTTGTGAACCTAAAACTGCATATGTATTTGTGTTTTGGTGCAGAGGAAGCGCTCTTTCCGCCTTGCTCAATTGCTTGTGCCTTTTTTCGAGAGTATCACTGAGCAAGTAATCCCAGAAGATTTGCTCACCGTGCATTCAGAAATAGTAAGAGCTAGTGAAGCCGGGAGTGATGTTGATGTAAGTGAAGATATATTATGCATTGTGATGAGAGTGTGAGTGGTGTTCAGGAAGGCTCCAATGACAAGAGTAGTGAGTCTGATCCTTTTTTGGCACCAACTTATGAAAGTGAAGACAGCGCTGATGACATAGAAGTCAATCAACAAGGTGAGAAGATCAATGTAGTATTATAACCAGTCAATGTCCCATCTCCGATCAAATGTCGCTTGTTAGATGAAAATATGCATTTTTACACAACACCACTGCTTCTCGTCTTTGGTAAGTTTAAGGCGTGATGTACAATTTTATCGAATTAATGATGTACTCTTTAGTGTAAATGAATAAACACATATTTGAACTAATGTGTAGAGAATGTTGAAGGAGGCATTGCTAGTGGTAGTCCCCAAGTTGAGCAGGAAATACGTTCAAGTAACCTGGAATTGTTTAATACATATATGCATCAAAGAATTGAATTCTCAAAGTAATTATTATCATTGATGTTTACGGGTTGGAATTTGCGACAATTGGTTATACAGGTAATCCTTCAAGTCCGGTTGACAACATTTTCACCTCACTGCATGCAAAATGTGATATGCAAGACATGCGTGAAGGTAAACATATTTTCAAATTTATTAATGGTGTAGTTTTTTTTTAAAAAAAAAATTATAGGGTTTAGTACACCCCAAATTTATATAACCAGTGCACTTGAGATATAGTGGTAAAATTTTGGGAATGTTTGGACTGGAATGTATACGTAGTTTCTTCACCACACAGGTCTTCTTTATTTTCATTTTCATTTCATGTGATGTGCATGTTTTGAAAAGGATTATGTAGTTTCTACAGTCTTTTGATCAGCTAATCTGGGCTCTATTAAAACTTCGAAACTTGGTTGTGTGCATAATAACTCCATTGAAAATGAGTTTGGAAAAATAACACGTATGTGTTGGATCACGGTTTCTCATGACATAGGAACACCTTTGAGGCTTTTACATGTTATCCAAGGTTGGTGCTATGCCGAAGCTAAGAATCCACTAAAAGTGACCGAGAACAAGTATTGAGCACCGTGTTTTTCGCGTTTTATTATATTATAAAGTAGTGTATGTGTATAATAATTAAAATCAATAAACAATTACAATTATATTTATGAAAAGATAATTTCACTAGAGGTTAATGGAGATGCTCTTGGCGAGGAGTTCAAGGGTTATGTGTTCACAATCATGGGAGGGTGTTACAAATAGGGTTTTCCAATGAAGTAGGGTGTCATCACTCTTGCTCCTGGGCTCTGGCCGTGTTTGCCTTTTGCAGCACAGAGGCACTCCCTACTTCTGTGGACATGGAAGGCGCACTGGAGAGAGGAGAAGGAAGTATGTTCGTGGTAGCAACTTTAATGTGTTTTTATTACCATCTTCAAAGTTTTAATTTGACTTGATAAATAAAAAATAAAAATAAAAAAAAAAAAAAAAAAAAAAAAAAGAAAAGTACTCCTGCTCTTGTCTTTACATGGACCAATTATGGGGAGTTAATTAAGTGATGGTCTAAGATTGTGTAGAGAATGTTAAAATAGAGGTTGTTGCTTTATAGAGTGTGAATTTCTTTAAATAGAAGATGTTTCATATACGCCCATTTCATCTACCTTTTTAATATATATCATTTTGTGGCGTATATAGATGTTCTAGTGAAAAAGAGGTCAAAGACGATTGAGCAAGCAGCTCCAATCTCCGTCGATGAGGCAGCAGGTTGTCATCCACAAACTCCACCTCCTGTTGTGACTACTGTGGAAAGCACCAGGGATTGTCGAATGGATGGTAAGTCGATAGTGTCTTATCATCCTTATCTATTTGTGTATCATGAAAGTTAAATTTTTCTCGAAATTTTTATAAGGTATAAGGACTTGAGGACTTATCATCTAAAATGTTTATTATTTCCCTATCTAGATGGTACAGTGAAAAAGAAGCCAGATATGGACAAACAGAGAGAAATCCAAGCAATCAAAGTTGGCCTCCCAAATAAAATTTGTCTACGCCGACGACCCGGACATGCTTCACTTGATGTCACTCCAGGTAGTTTGTCTAACCAATATTAATTTTAAATTTCCTAATGAGATTGTTATCGATCACGGTGGGGCTTTTTAAAGCCACACTACTCAAGCATCTTATTATTGCAAGTGGTAATGACATAAATTCAAAATATTTTCAGAGCTCCTCCAACCTGATTACAACGTCACCGTGGAATACCAAAAGTATCAGAGAAAATACCTGCAGAAAAAGAAGACTTTGAAGGAGACAAATGCATGGCCGGCACAACTTGGTGAAACTCTACTAACACTTAATGAATATTTTATGTTTTCGTGCTAATAACAACCTATTTCTATTTCCTACATAAACAGTATTACTATATGTAAGATCTATCTATCCCTTCTGGACCCCTTAGGGAGGCTGAAAAGTCAGCTGCTCTATTAGACTCTTTTAAAAAAAAAATTAACAACCTTTACTTGGCTAAGCTATTGCATTAACTCCCAAATCTCTATCGCCTCATTTTCAACAGACCATGGCATGGTTTCTTTCTTGTTAAGAATCTTGAGTCAGTTGCAATCTCTATCTTCTTATAACCTACCTGGTAGTATACACAATTTCAAGCCATTAAGAATAACTTGTAATTCCTTATGTAAGATTGTTATTGTACGACCTAGCTTCAGCTGTATAGCACATTATACTAGTTCCCATTAGTCTCTAACTATGCCTCCATGTCTTGCTCCCTTAGGTGTTACGCTTCCATTAGTCTCCGACCGCGGTACCAGTCTTTGGGATCCCGTGAACCGATTACCGGACAGAGGAGGAAGCGATACAGTCTGGCAGGATGTAAAAGAACAAGCACCTCTCAAAGTAACTAGGTCAAAGAGGCAATTGTTACAGGGAATGAGAGCTAGGTTGCTAAGCTTGGGAATAAAACTTGTTTTTAGATGATTCAACTTTATAACTTATGTCCATATCTGTGTAAGTTGTGTGATGGAGGTGCTATGTTGGATAGTTGATGTGGTACCGTTGTAGGTAATGTGGGGTAGAGTTTTAGGTAAAAAGAGGAAACTTTTTCTTTTTGTTAAAGGTTACTTTTCGACATATCAATTGTAATGTCGCAGATTAGATAGTGTGTATCAGTTCTTAGATGGAGTATGCTTTTTAGTATCCAGAACATGTGTGTTATACAAACCAATTGGAGGGTTCTGATGTAAGTACCATCAGAACTTAGAAGGTCCCTAGGTATTATCTTTGGACCTCTTTTGTTTATCTTTTAGAAAGTTGTATAGTAAGTACCATTTGTTAATGATGTAAACCTTTTTGATAGTTATCGAACAGAAGTATATATTTAATAATTTGTGTTTTCGGTAATGGCTTTGTACGAGGTGCTTGGATGTTCTGTAATTAGTCGAAACATTTAAGTTCTTTGGCATACTAAGTTTTTCTATTGCAATGATCTCATTTTTGTCAACCGGTTATTTAACTGCTCTGGCATTCGTCGAGACGGTTAAGTAGTTGGGTTAATGACTGAGAAGTACATTGTTTTAATTTTCAGGTTATGGCAGGTCTTTTATATTTATGAAATGTTGAAAATACAGAGGAGACTCTGCCGAAATTTCTCTAGAAAAGTCACGTATTTTAAGTATATAATTGTTTCAGATGTGGGGCGTGTTTATTGATGGAGCCTTTATTTTTTATTTTGATTGACTTTATTTTTTAAAAGAAGTTAGATGGATGCTCAAGTTAGATTAGGTACAACATAAGTACTCTACACATGAAAAGAAAATGACAAACATAAGTATTACGCTCATGTTAGATTAGGTAGAACATAAATATTCTGCATTGTATAGTGACCTTCATACTATCAAATTGTAAACTTGTATTGTTTTCTTTTCTTATTGGTAATTAACATACATTTGGACTTCATTTGATGGAGACAGCCATAAAATAAGAGAAAAGAGAATGGACTTTCTACTAAATTGTAATTAGGCTACTACATGCAATGCCATTTGGTAGTCCTAGTATCAAATAATAGCATATATACTAGGGCCTCATATAGTAGAAAGTAGGACAAGTAAGTATGAAAAGAAATGTAAATCAAAATGTAGAAAAACACAATGTGAGAAGCCCTCATCTTCTTTCAATCATTATAGCATGTGTCTATGATACAATAAATAGCATATGAGAATCATGGTTGACTGGTTGTAACGTAGTTTAGTGTTTTACTCTTGGGTTGCACTTATGTAACGCCCGTATTTTTAAATACGTATTTTTCTATTTATTAATTAATTAATTATTTATTTTAAAAATTTGTCGGACCGGACTCGGGATACGTGGGCCTGGTTTGGGCCTGAGTCGGTGTTGGGCTTGGGTTTCGGACCCAAGTATATAAACACATTTTTCTAGAAAATAGGGTTCATAAAAGAATAAAATAATGAAAATGGAGGCAGAGATGAAAGTTGGATTTCTGGAGGGTGGAGCGCGACGAATCGGGCTAGGAGGATTCGTCGAGCTGTTCATACAGGTGAGTAGCTATTTTGCTATTTCACCGAACTTATGGTTTTCATTAAATTTTACTGTTCATTATTCGGCGTTCTGTCGTGTTGTTAAAACTCGGAAATCCGAAATTGAGTTTTAACTGTCCAAGCTTTATGTGCGTTAAGGGCAGTTAAAGCCCCATTAGAGAAATCGTCATTTTCCTTGTTTTCTCTGTTATACTCTTTTTGATTTACTGTGGGTTGAACTAGGATGTTTTAATTGGTTTGAATACGTTGGTTGATGTCGGGCTGTCGAAGCTTGAAATGACGTCAATAATGCGAAGGTAAACCCGACGAGGAGTAATATCGATTTTGTTGTGACTTTCGTTTGATTTTTGATGGGATAATGTTTGGTGGTAGTGAGGATGGTTGTGGGCTGTCGGTAGGGGTTGCCCAAGGCTTGGTTGGAGGCGTTAATGGCGCCGGTGGTTGAGCTGTTTTGGGTTGTTGTGTTTTCGAATGGGTGTTGGTTATTGAGGTATGTTTGAATGTTGAAGGTTAGTGGGGGATTGAATGCCGGATTGGGTGGTCTTTGTTGAGCGTTGATTCGGTCGTTAATGGAAGCCTCCTCTTTTATTAGGTTGTTGTTTTTGGTGGGTTTAGGTGGTGATTCTATGTGGATTGTTGATTTGATGATGATGGGGTAGTGTTTGAGAGTGTGAGGGCTGAAAATGGTGGCGGTTGGAAGCTTGCAAACAAGCTTTAATGGAGGTCGATTTTTATTAGATCTAGTTTTGAAGGAGTTAGGGATTTAATGATTTGGGGTTTTGTTTTATTAAAAGTGTTTGGTTTTGTTTATGAGTGAAACCGATTTGATGAAGTGAGGGATGGTGGCCGATGGTGGTGGCCGGATTTTGGAGGTGGTGGAGGAGAATTGGTGAAGGAGATGACATTGTAGCTGTGGTTGGGCCTTGGGCCGAACCAGTTAGCTACTTGGGCCAGTTCCTTTTTGTTTTAGTTTTGGGCCTTGGTTATTTTGTTTGGGCCCGATCTTATTTTGTTTTAAGTGGGCCGGACCACATCAGTTTTGTGTTGGACCAATTCTTTTTAGCCTTTGTTTTGTGGACCAGTTTATATTAACGTTTTTGGGCCGAATCCACTTAACTGTTTTGGGCCGTTTCTATTATTGCTTGGGACCAGTCCATTGGACTTAAAATAGATCTATTTGTGTCTTTCAGTGTTTAGACTTTCGGGTTCTAAGGTTTGGGCTTGGCCAGTTGGGTCCGAACCATTACCTTTGGTCATGAGCCCATGAGCCATGCACCTTTGACCTTAGCCATGAACCATGGCTACGACCATGAACCTGTCGAACACGGAAACGACAGTTTGACTTTGGCCATCGACCGTTGACTTTGACGGTTGACTTTGACCTTTGACCATGGCGGGTGACTTTGACTTTGACCAGGACCTGTTGACTTTGACTTTGACCATGACATGTTGAGTTTGACCTTGACCATGATGTGTTGACCTTTGACCAGGCCATGTTGACTTTGACTTTGACCATGACCTGTTGACTTTGACTGTGGAATGTTGACTTTTCTAGTTTTTCACATATTTGATTATATAAAATATTGTCGATATTATATAACTTGGTTGGTCATTATCTAATTTAGATTTGACGTGAGTAGTGTGTAAAGCATATATATATTGGGCTTTGATTGTGGACCGTGGACATTTTATTTGTCTTCTCGTTTTATGTGTATATTATATGGACACATATAGTAATAAAATCTTTGTTGAAGCTTGTATAATTTGGTGGTCATTATCTAAGAAAAGATTTGACCTTGATGTTGTGTATTTTTGACACGTGGACGATATTGAGATATTATGAGATATTATATTCCTAATCGTTATAATAAAAATGTATGTGATCACGTTGAAGCATTGTGACATGAGATAATATCTTTGGGATATTTATATTAATGCAATATCTTGGAGAAATGTATATACACTCCATTATTTTATATGTGAGATGCTAATATAGTATTGGTGAATATTTGCCTGGGAGGGAGTGTGGTGTAGTGCAATAATATATTGCACGTGAAAGAATGAAAGTGACTATGAGATATAATTGAGATGTTTCTAGATATTATGGCTTAGTGCAATAAGGTAATTGACCACTTGCGACGATATAGTAGAAATGTTTATGAGTCATTAATGTATGACACCTGAATAAATTACGTAACGAAAATCCTAGAACCCGACTACCACAACTCATGTGATTGGCCCTTCCGGCGTTTCGTTAAATCTGAATGGCCTTGGGCGCCCTCCGGCGTTTCATTAATCCGAATGGCCTTGGGCTTCCTTCATTACGGCGTTCGATAAAAGCTGAATGGCCCTCTGGCGTAACCCGAATAGTGGCTTGATTATTCCGTTAAGCAAAATAGAACGATGATGCGCAATATTTTATGCCTTATAATAGTGGCGGTGCTTACATAGATTTGGCTTCCGTGTGAGGATTTACGGTGTCGCGGCATCCCGCCGGGTGGTTCGCCTGAGTGGCTCATTATGTAAAGGGAGGCATGTGGATGTACATGTTAAGTTGGGTAGCGATTGTGGTAGCCGGGAAACTAGGTAAGACATAGATCCGACGTGCTTTTAGGGACACGCAAAGAAAACCTTAATTAATATAATTATGGTAATATATTTGTTAATGATGTATCTGTAGATAGATGATTATATATAGTTTTGCAGAAGGGTGGGTCAAATTAATTACTTGGGCAGAGACGACCCACTCTGTGATTGAGCAGGAAATGAGGTACGTGTATAATACGTTTGTTTGGTTATTTGTCTAGTTGAACCTAAGGCGCCTCGATGGAGGAACTACATGCCTTATTTATTATGTGTATAGTTTGTTGTGTGGTTAGTGGGAAGTTAAGGCGCCTCAGTGGAGGAACTACCTGCCTTAATTATTATACTTAAGGATGTTGTATTAGTTGGTGAAAGTTAAGGCGCCTCGGTGGAGGAACTAACTGCCGTATGGATTATGGATATATTTGTATAAGTATATGTTGTTTTAGAGCTACTCACACCAAAGATTTTTATAATCTTGACCGATTACATGTTTGCTTATCGGGTGTGTTCATTCAATGAACATAGTTGATAAGTTTTGACAGGTTTAGTGATGAAGAAGATTGGTTGCTGCTTGTAGTTTGCGTTAGCATTGCATCTCAGGTTGTGTTTTGTTTTCCCTTTAGGTGATATAGATTTTCAGTTGAGATAATATCATTTGCATTTTCATTTGTAAATTGTTTTATAATGAAGAGGACTTTGTTTAAGTTAAAAATTTTATTGGTTTTAATTATCCGCATATTTTAAACTGTTTATGGGCTTTTGGGAGTGGAGAGTGCGTCACACCTCGGAAATCGAAGAGTCGGGAACAAATAATGTTTTTTCCGAATTCTATCGAAATTCGGGGTGTGACAACTTAAGTGTTTAAGTTTGTGTTTGAATGCCTAAACATTATGGTTTGGTTTTTGAATTACGGCTATGTTTAAAATGAAATTACGGCTATATTTGGTACTTAAGTGTTCACATTCAAATTACAGGTATATGTGGATTTGAGTGTTCACATTCAAATTACGGCTACATTTTCGCGTGCAAATTATCATCGACATATTTCATTATGATGTACGCATTAGAAATGACTCTTATTCCAATATAGCTCTACCACTTTGCCATCGCTCGCAATACTTATTAAATCCAATATAATGATTTAATGGGAGTATATTACAGATAATAGTTTAATAAGAGTATGCTACATATAGTAGTTTAATAGTAGTATGCTACATCTAGTGGCTTAATTGGATTATACTACATCTACTGTTTTAATATAAGTTGGTCAATATATTTGTTCCCTCCGTATGCTCCAACAGTATAACCTGTCCCTCCTTTTACCTTTCTTTTATAAACAACATCAACATCTAGGGTTAGGGTTTAGGGTTTTTACATTTTTTTTTAAAAAAAATTCTCAGTTATTGCTACTGCATAAGATCCAATCAAGCATAAGACGCACGAAGCAAGCATAAAAGCACATTAATTTTGCAAAAATGAAGGTAATTTCCCTTTAAATTCATGAGTTTGATTAAGTTTAAGTTTTAGGAGTAAATAAGAGAAAATTTTGAGTTATTGAGTGTCATTCTTCACTTCGAATTTTATCAAGTATAAAGAACACCGAAGAATTTAATCTTTGAAATGTTAACAGAGAGATAAATTTTAATTTATCAAGTATAAAAAGAGCATGAAAAAATTTGTTGGTTGTGTTAAGGTTTTCCTTCCTTCATGGATTAATAATTCTTGAATAATTGAACTTCGTTGAGCGATTGGTCTAAAGTAGCCTATTAAGAAGTTTAATTTCTGCATTAGCTGCTTATCGAGACATTTGTTCATTGTCGCTATCTTCATGAGTTTCAAATTGAGAAGTACATGTTTCGTTCACCACAGGCTGAATGTCAAGTATGTGATCAACTTAGACACTCAGCTATTAAGTGCCAATTTATGTACTCTCATTTGTAAAAGAAGCTACATGTGATGGGATCCGATTGTTGGGCAAATCACAAACAACAAGCAATCCAGGATGGAAGTACTTGAAGTGCCAGCATGATTCATGTTGAAGTTATTTGCAATGGTTGGATGAAGATGTTTCTGATCAACTTTCTGGATCAAGCTCATCAACAAACGAATGCTTTAAATGTGGTCAGCCAGGCCATTGGATGAACGAGTGCCCTTGGGTAAACTGTGAATGCAATACAAAAGACTGTAAGGGGAGGAGGACTGTTAAGACTACCAAGTATGGATTAAATGTTGGAGAAAAGTATTTGAAATGCAAGAGCTGCCAGGGTTTTCAATAGCTTCGTGATGCAGTGAATATGGCATCAAGAAAGAAAACAACCATTTTGACTGTGGAACCCATTGTTACACTGAAAATGACTCTGTCTGAATTCTCAAACCTAAAAATAAATTGAAAAATATAATGTGTAATGCAAAGTTCAACTTTGAACTTCTGCATAGTTATATCTTTGTAAGATGGCTCCTTGTAAGATGTATTCTAACATTTTTCTCTCTTTTTATGATTCCAAGTTTTAGCTTGGTAAGATGTAACCTGGCATTTTTATGATTGCAACTCTATAATGCTCACGATATATGTATCTGCAGGACTTGACAAGCGCTTAACAACTTTTTTAAACTGAAGCACTTATCTGTATCTTTTTGCTCATTTTGCTGTAACTTTTTCGGTAATAGCCCATTTTGTTATGTCTGTTCAGCCATGCTAGCAGTTAAGATACAATCTGATGTAACACGTTTGCACTGTGAACACATGACAAGTATGAAAATAACCTGTGAGAACTCCATAACTCTCTTTTTAACATAAATCTTCTTTACTATATGGAATCTATAATGTAGTGACACATACAAAACAAAGTTGCACTAACTAGACGCAATCTCGAGATAGTATCTTCGACTTTTTAGAAAAAATAGTTTGAGATACAATGATTTTATCATATGATTAAACACAAACTTTTATCATATGATTAAACTTATTTTAAGTGATTGCTTATTAATCTCAACACCAGTTTTGTAGAACTTAAATGTATATGAAACTCAAAGTATCATATTATTGAATATGTGACTTATAGTATCATACTGTTGAATTATATGTAACTTAGAGTATCATATTATTGAATATGTGGCTAAGAGTAGCATATTATTGAAGTATTATGCGATTGATAGTATCATATTCATGAAATATATGAAACTACGAGTATCATATTATTGAATATGAGATTAATAGCATCATACTATTGAAGTATATGTCACTTGGAGTATCATATTATTAAATTTGTGACTAAGAGTATCATATTATTGAAGTATTATGGGCTTTACAGTATCATATTCCTGCAATATATGTAACAAATAGTATCATACTATTGAAGTATATGTAAGTTTGAGTATCATATTATTGACTATGGGAGTGAGAGTATCATATTACGGAAGTACCTAATCCTGGGTTGTATAGGATATGGTTTGAGTGCGACAAGTAACGGGGTTTCCTAATACTTTGCACTAAAGTTTTGCTTCTATAGAGGAAATACAACGAGTTATAGAAGGACAACGAGCATGGACTCTCTACAATACTCTACAATGGTCAACACAGTGTTTCACTGCACCCTAATTTTCGAAAGGCCACATGCAACTATGTCTCGAGCTAATAGGTCATAGGTGCTTAGTGAATTTTCTCCAATTGTCCCAATCATTTTCCATCAACACTATCTCCTCTTCCGGTTTGTGCCTAATCTCGTTCACTACATTCAATATGTCATTTATTGTTCGATACTAAGCGATATGCTATATGTAGTAGTTTAACTAAAGTATGCTTGCAAATAGTTGTTTAATGGGTAGCTTAGTGACCCAATTGAAACTTCTTCACCCGGTTATTCGGTTTTGCCCTTAAAAATGTGTGGCTGAAAATCATGCGCATGCGAAATTTCGGTGCACCCTGCGCACTCTAGAGTCTAGACGTCCTCAAATTAGGCGCCTAATATACACAAAACGCACGACACACGAATCTCTACCTCGTCTTCATGGCTCTTAGTTGAGTGAGATTCTCAATTGCCCTCAAAACTGAACTATACTGTTTACTACGGACACTCTTTGAACGATCAGGGCTTGAACTCCACACCGGCTCTAAACTGAATGCTTCTGGAGTTTCATTAATTGATAAAGAGACAAAGGAATAAGATGAAGACTCTTCTTGCTGATTGGCATCTTCTTCTTTATCGCCCCTTAGTTCAATCTCGTAGTTGTCGTACTCATAGATTTGTACAATAAGATCAAACGAAACCTTCTTCTTTCTCCTACTTGTTTTGCTCAATTGTTTTTGCTGCAGTTTCTCTCGACGATCAGTCCTCATCATTATGTATTCAAAAACACACACACACGTACACACAAGAAGTCCGAAGATATAACCAAGAGTTATGGCAAGTATTTTGACGTCTTGACGAAGGTTTGTTATATAGTGAGCGCGGTCTTGAACGAATTTAGAAACTGATCGAAAAGCTAACATTGGAAAGAGTTCCCAAAAGTTTCCGCGGTCTAATTTTTTTTCAATTTTGTCAACGTTATCATTCCCTTCTAAATTCGAAGTCAATGTCTAAATTGAGTTATCAGCTGGCAATTGGGTACGTCCAGCCATGTTTTTGAATTTCGTAAGTTTTAAATTCTTCTAATCGATAATTTAGTAGTTTTTTTTTTTTTTTTACCATTGTATCTTACCTTCAATTTGACGGATTATTACCCAGTTAATTCTTATGGTTCCCTACGTATGTTTTTCTCAGCTCCTATATCAATTTTGGTACATGGATAGTAATGACCATATGGATTTCACAGGTTTATTAGGGAAGGGCTGAACAATCTTCCCTGCTCAGCTTTAGATGTTTGGAAATACAAAAAGCAAGCAAGAAAGGAACAAGTTATTGGTCCATTGCAGCACAGAATGCAATGAGATATTCATATATGAGGACCTAGGTATGAAAAGTGTCTCCATAACATTTTTCAGGGTTGTGTCCGGATCTTCAAGATATATTCAGAAAAGAATTTTCCAAAGCTCATACAGTTCCTGTGGAGGATACTCATGTAGGGGCCACAGTTCCCGAGGAGAATACAGTTCCTGTAGATGATACTCATGTAGAGGTTACAGTTCCTGTGGATAATACAACAATTCCTATAGATGATACTCATGTAGAGACCAGGGGCGCAAATTCTCCTGTTTTCTGGAGGGAACACAGACACAGGATCTGCGATTTTGGAGACTGAACCTCTGCCATCATTTGATCGACAAACTCCCAGCCTATTCATTGCATCTGAGATGGAAATGCCAATGACTCATATGGAGCAACAATCTCGTAGTGAGAGAAGTGGTCTCTCGGATATTCCAGAACGGCCGAATACTACTAAAGGAGAGGTGAGGAGTTATTTTAAATGCAAGTTTAGTAGCTTGAATTGATTTTGTTCTACTGGTCTTTTGGCCAGTTTCCAATTTTCCTGATTTTGAATTTTTGATGATGGAATTGAAAAGAATACTTACGTTAGGCTCTGTTTTGAACATTTTTATTTGATGCCTTTTTATCTCCCTCATGTAGGACCTCTATTTTCTGAATGCGGACACTCCTGCTAGTAAGCAGCTTTACTTTTCCTCTCCTTTTTCCTTTTTCCTCTTTCCGTTTTTTGTTTTTTTTAGTCAAATTAAATCTGGTATATGTGTCTCCGTACTTATAGCAGGACGCATGGAAAATGAAGTGGGCACATCGTCTCAAGTGCATACGCTGTCTGTGAGGACCAGGTACTGCTGCATAGGTTTATACCTTTTTTAAAAAAAAAGTAAAAAATCTTTCAAGTAGTTTATTTGGTACTTCAGTTTTAATTTAAATTTATATTAATTCTGCAGGACTGTGGCTCAATATTTATTTATAAGATCAATCTCCTACAAACGAAGGCTCAAAAGGTCCTTCAGAAAAACTCATTTTGAACAAGATTCTAGAAGGAAATGTGCCCGGATGTTGTTTGAAACGATGGTAATTTTATATTCGTTTAATTTCTATCTCATGTATTTTAGCATCTATTCCGTTCCTTACTTTTCTGCTGTCCTTGCGTCTCCTTGCACTCTTGAGAGTTGAGACTAGTAATAATCAGTGTACTGTTTGATTTGGTCGAGGTTGGAATTTGTAAATGCATCTTGCATAACACTTATGTGTGTGATTCACTTTAAGTTAGTGCACCTCATATCAATTTTGCACATAAGAATAGTGTTTTCATCTATACACCTATACTGATTTTGGACAGAATCAGATATCTTATATAACCACTCTATACACAGACGTAAACACACACTTTCTTTTTTTGGTTTATTTGGACAGTGACAGTCACGTATTTTGGACTAATCACTAACTCTTCAATAGGTTTCAGAGTTACTCATCATGAAAATTTACATTCTCTGTCTGTTTGCATTTGCTTGCTTCTAATTGATGCAGGTTCTGAAGAATCACAGACTTATTGACGTAGAACAGGAAAAAGCCTATGGTGATATCACATTGTGTCAATTTGGGTTTTGTTATGAATCTCCTCTCTTGTGAGAGTTGCTCTTTTTATATAGAAACTGTCGAGCTAATTACAAATCTGAAAATCAGCCATTACATCGGACCATGTAAGCTAAGAATAAATGCCTATCAATTATGTCTATATACAATATACTCTTCCATATATAGCTAGACTAAATAAGATAGAATATATGCTGCCTTAATAAACCAGCCCGCACATATCCAGCTATCAATTCTGCTAACATCCCCCCTCAAATTGATGTTGGGCGATCAAGAAGCAGCAATTTGTCAACCATGACCTGATGGCGAGGACGAGAGAGAGCCTTGGTGAAGACATCAGCAGTTTGGTGGTCAGTGGAAATGTGTGGAAGAGTAATCTCCTTGCGAGTAAATGCTTTACGAATATGTTTGGTGTGCTCATGAAAAACGGGATTGGCAGCAATATGAATAGCACTGGTATTATCAGCATGAAGAGGGGTAGGAGTAAGAGGGGTAGGAGTAAGCTGTGGAACACTAAGTTCGCCTAACAACCCTCTAAGCCATACAATTTCAGAACAGCCAAACGACATAGCTTGATATTCAGACTCAGTGGATGACTTCGAGACACGAGCGTGCTTCTTACTCTTCCAAGAAATAAGGGCATTGCCAAGAAACATACACCAACCCGTAACAGAACATCAAGTATCCGCACAACCAGCCCAGTCGGCATCACTAAAACCTTCCAACTGTAAAGACTTCCCTAAAGGAAAAAGCAAGCCGCGACCAGATGCCCCTTTGAGATATCGAAGAAGATGATGGACAACGGCCAAATGTGTCTGACACGGTGCCTGCATAAATTGATTGACCTGCTGAACAACAAACGAGATATCAGGTCGAAAGTAATGGTCAAATAATTCAAACCGCCCACCACCGACGGTACATGAAGGATCGGATAAAGGATCACCACCCCGCGATCGACTTCAAATTGACCTCCATAGGTGTAAGAACCAAATTATTGTCTTGAAGGCACTGCTAAAGAAAGAAGTTCTTGGGTATACTTATCTTTGATGTAAAGAGTGTGCCATTCGACAATGTTGAACCTCAAGGCCAAGAAAATACTGCGAAATGGACCAAGATCTTTCATATGAAACGAAGATTTGAGGCGCGCTTGGGCTTCAATTAATTGGAGATCGATCCGGTAATCACAATATCATCGACATACACAAAAGTATAACAATCCCAAGGGCACTCTTTGCGAAAAGAAGAGAGGGAGTCATATTGACTTTGAGTAAATGTGAAATCCAATAGAGTAGTCTGAAACTTCTCAAACCAAGCCCAGCGGTTACTGCACTCAAACCATACGAGACCGCTTCAAGCAACAAACCTCAACGAGAAGAGTAAGGAAACAAGCTAGGAGGAGGTGACATAAATATTTCTTCCTTGGATCACCATGTAAAAATGCATTCTTCACATCTATCGACGGCGACCATCCTTTCGAAAACAAAGAATGGCCATAACGGTCGCGGACGGTAGTCATTTTGGCCACGAGCAAATGTTTCCTCATAATCCAGCCCATACTCCGCCGATTCCCGAAAGTGCCACCAGACGAGCTTTATATCTTTCGATAGAGCCATCAACATGTAGCTTGATGGTGTAGACCCATTTGCACCCTATAAAGCTTAACTCCAAGAAGACAAGGGGCGATGTCCCAAGTGTGATTGTCTGAAGAGCCCGAAGTTAGTCTTTGCATAGCTTAAAGCCAACACTCTTGAGTGGAAGCCCGAGAATAAGACTTAGGCACGTAAGTAGTATCAAGAGTAGCCTAAAAGAGCGGAAGAAGAGAAACCATACCAATCCGGGAGCTGGGAAACCCGAGTAGACCGGGGGGGTTGAGGCAACACAAGATCGGTGGAGGTCCGAGGAAGGAAGAGGCGGCGGCGGCGGCGTCGGCCGATACACAATACGGCTTAAAACGAGGAGTACTAGGCACATCATCAAAATTAGGAAGTGAAATAAAGGAAGAAACAAGATTAGTACGAGACGGAAAGAAATATTGATGTTCAAAAAAAATCACGTTGCGAGAAATACGAAGTTTGTTAGCATCCGCATCATAACACACAAACCCTTTATGAGAGTTACTATAGCCAAGAAAAACACACTGAACGGATTGAGCAGCAAGCTTGTGACGTTCAATGGGAGGTAAGTGAACAAAACAAACACAGCCAAAAACATGTAAAGAATTATAATCAGGAGGAACACCAAACAAACGAGAATATGGGGAATCAAGATGCAAGGTAGGAGAAGGCAAATGATTAATCAAAGATACAGCCGTAGATAATGCTTCTACCCAAAATCTCGGAGGGACAGAAGATTCAAACATCAATGTACGAACAACATCTAAAAGATATCTATTCTTACGCTCGACAACACCATTCTGTTGAGGGGTGTAAGGACATGAACGCTGAGAGAGAATACCCTTCTGTTGGAGAAAAGATTGAAAGGCATGAGACATGTATTCTCCCCCAGAATCTGAGCGTAAGATCTTAATACAGGTAGAAAACTGGGTTTCTACATAGGCAACAAAGGTTTTGAAGGTTGAAAACACATCTGATTTAGAACGAAGAAAATAGACCCACGTGAAACGACTGTAATTGTCAATAAATGTCATAAAATACCTGTATTGAGCATGAGAAAGAACAGGACTCATACCCCAAACATCAGAATGAATAATTTCAAAACATGTAGAAGCACGACTACCCTGATAGGGAAAAGGTAAAAATTTGCTTTTTCCAAGTTTACAAGGAGCACAATCAAAAGACAAGGAAGAAAACTCATTTGTATTACTCAAATAACCATGTTTCATAAAATGTGTCAAAATTACAAAGTTGGGATGATCCGATTTCTTATGCCAATAATGGCTATTATTATTAGCAATAGCAGAACAACCAACATAAATTGAACGAGGAACGGAAAACGACTGAAGAGGAAAAAGACGTCCCACTTTAGGCCCCTTCGCTATCTCTTGTCCCAACGCTTGATCCTGCACACGACAACCAAAACGATCAAAACGAACATAACAATTTCTTCTACTAATTGTCCAACAGAAATGAGATTGGCAGATAAATCAGGAGACACGAAAATATTAGTAAAGGAAGACCCCAGATTTCCAACCGCAGTAATAGGAAGAGTATTGCCATCTACGATCTGAATATGTTATTTACCATCATACTTATGAACATCATGTAAAGCTGCCGGACTGCCAGTCATGTGATTGGAAGCCGCAGAGTCAATTAACCAAGGAGAAGTAAGGAGATGTTTCTTACCCTGGAGGCCAAGAGCAGAAAGAGCGGAAATAATCATATGTTGAACACCTTTCGGGAGTAATGTTGGAAGCGGGGCCGTAACAGCGGTAGAAGCGAGAAGATGTAAGCACAAAAAGTGGATCTGAACGGCGATATGGCGAGGAGCGGATCAATTACGAGGGCGCATACCACGACACTCCTTAATGATATGACCCTCCCTTTGCAATAATTGCAGAATTTCTTCTTGCAATGTTTTGCAAAGTGCCCAATTTCCTTGCAACTATAACACGTGGTGGAGATCCGAATAGTCCTCTGCCTTGAGCGGCGTAGGCCATATTAACCATCTCGAAACCACCGGCGTCTTGAGCAAGGCCAAGCTGTGAGGCGAGACGTTCTTCACGCAAAGAGTTCACCTAAGCAAATCTCCAAAGATGGGACAGGTGTGCGATTGATTAACCCAGCTCGTGCACTTTCAAACTCGTGTCGGAGCTTCATCAAGAATTGATCCCGCTGGCTCTCATAGTGAACCGCTTGTAGTGCTACTAAAGCTTCTTTAGGAACTTGAGAATGCACCAACCCAGAATAATCACTCCATAAATTAATAAAACAGGAATAAAATTGCTCAATAGAGAGGTTCCCTTGGCGATAGTTTCCGATGTCTAACTCCAATTGAAACTTTTGGGTAGAATTATCTTGATAATAAATTCGCCGAAGGTAATCCCACATCATCTTAACAGTAGTGAACCCACGAAGATTGTTGACCATATGAGGTTCAACAGAGCTGAGTAGCCAGGAAGTAATTTTGGCATCCTTGCCTTCCCATGAACTAAGTTCCTTGGGATCAGTTGGAGCCTCAGAAGACCCATCCAAATGTCCCCATAACTCCTTCCCTTTCACAAACATCCTGAACTGGAATTCCCAACTGGTGTAGTTCTTGCCATTAAAGCGAGCAATAGAATTTTCCCTTTCTCCAGACATAATAACCATCAAGAATTCGTCACAACCAAAAATACTCCAAGAAACCAAGAATTCGTCACAACCAAAATACTCTAAGAAACCGAGAATTCAGCCAAGCCAAAAGAAAACCACGAAAATAATTTGTGGCTCTGATACCATGTCAATTTGGGTTTTGTTATGAATCTCCTCTCCTTGTGAGAGTTGCTCTTTTTATATAGAAACTGTCGAGCTAATTACAAGGCTGAAAATCAGCCATTACATCGGACCGTGTAAGGTAAGAATAAATGCCTATCAATTATGTCTATATACAATATATTCTTCTATATATAGCTAGACTTAATAAGAAAGAATATATGCTGCCTTAATAAACTAGCCAGACATATCCAGCTATCAATTCTGCTAACACATTGTTGTTGGCTCCACTTTCAAATGCCAATTTTTGAGTTCTTATTCATTCTCTGATGAGCCTGTCGGGGCTTCATGTTCTCAGGTATGATTAAAAGACATTCCTATGAATCACCGATTTTTGCTAATATTTTGCTCGGTATGATTGATTTGGGTTATGGCTGCTCATAATTTGGTTAGGATCTTTGTTTTTGTCATGAAAAATAGTGCTCCCTTCTATGATTGGATGATATCTGAACATACTTTGCCTACTTGGTCTATAACTTAGACATTCAATAATTGGTTCATTTTGTTGAGGATGGGCTGAAATCTCATGGGATCTCTCCAAGTTCGCTATTGTTGTGCATGTTTATGCCTACAATATTAATGCCTACAATATTAATACCTTTTGAAGTTAAAATGTTGTTGATATTTGAAATCGATGCCATAATGTCTGGGATACGGATGTATTATGATCTTTAGCTTTCCCTGTACTATATGGTAGTGTATGCCAGAAATGGCTCGTGGTTATTCATATAGTTCCAACCTCATTGAGTTGGTGAATGGTGTCCATGGCAGTGACATTGCCCTTGCTAAAGATGTATGGTTATAAGATGCATGAATATATGTTTTTTTACTCTACTTTCATCTAATTTTGTACTCTACTTTGGTACTGAATATTAGTTTTGTGTATACCTAGAGTTAGCTTGAAGTCAGTGTATCCCTAGAGTTAGCATTGTAACTCACTGACCTAGTTAGTGTATGCCTCTACATAACTACTCATCTATTTATCTTGTTCTGAGTTTCGTTCATTTTTTCATATCCCTTAGAAGTACATCTTGGAGTCAACATGTTTGATATATAAGAGTTGGATTGACCTGGACTTGGACGATTTCCGGCATCCACGTTTTATAAGAGGTGTTATAGAGTTTGTAACATTTGCCTCGAAACACCACGTTGACAAGAATGCCATACCCTGTCCTTGTGGAAAGTGTTGAAACCAAGGCGCAGCAATGAGTTGTGATAATGTTAGTCTACATTGTTTTAGCTATGGGGTTGACAAGACATAAAATGTGGTTCTTGCACGGTGAGAAAGAAATGGAAAAACAACACAATGAAAGAGGGTCTGGATTTCAAGAGAATGTGCATGTGGTTGACATGAATGCTGCTTTCCATACTGTTGCTCGAGAGTTTAGTCTTGACAACTTGGACATTGTTCTTGGAGATGATCTAAGAGGTTGTACAGAGGGGAAAGAAGTCATAGATGGTGTTACTTTTATCGCTAACTTATGTGAAGCCATGACTGCATTATATCCTGGATGTGACTTCACTGTTCTTAGATTTGTCGTGAAACTTCTTTTTAAATTTTAAGATCACGAATGGGTAGAGTGATGATAGTTTTACAGTATTGCTTCAACTACTCCACATGGTGCTGCTAGATGGTAACAACATACCAGAGAGAATAACTAGAGGGCAAAGAAGATTATTAAAAACTTGAAATTGAAATGCAAGACGATTGATGCAGGTAGAAATGATTGCATCTTGTATTGGGAAAATAATGAATTTGAGGTTACTTGGGTGTTTCTTGATACAAAATTCCAACCATTGAGGGTTTGAGGAAGTGGACCAGTGTGTCTGCTAGGGTCTTACGATACTTTTTACTTACGGAGAGGTTGAAGCGATTGTATAGTGTGCCTTGGGTGGCAAAGGAGATGCGGTGGCATTCTACTGGAGAATCAAAGCCTGGCACGATTAGGCATCTTGTTGACTCGGCAGTGTGGAAATAGGTCAATTGAAAATATCCAAACTTCTCTGCAGAGCCATGGAATATTCCATGGAATGTTCGTTTAGTCCTTTTGGCACCTTTGGAACACAACACATTTCATGGCATGTAATGCTTTTGAACTATAACCTTATGCCGTGGCTATGCATGAAGTCTCAATTCACCATGCTTTCAATTCTCATTGAGGGTCCAAAGCAACTAGGTAATGATATTGACGTTTATTTGCAGCTGTTGGTTAAAGAGCTCCAAGAATTGTGGCATGATGGGGTGATGGTTAAAGATGCATTTAAAGGTGAAGTGTTCCATACGCATGCCACCTTTTTGTGGACAATCCACGATTTTCCAGCTTATGAAAATATCTTCAGCGGTAAAACTAAGGGAAGATTTTCTCGCCGTCCTTGTCGTCCGAAAACTGCTTTTTTAGGACTTCACCATAGAAAGAAGCATGTGTATATGAGAAGTAGACGTTGGCTTCCATTGATATTTGAGGCTAGAAGTGATACAAGAGAAAGCCCCTATGATAAGACAAAAGAAAAAGATGAGCAACCAATAAGGTTGACTAGAGTTCAAGTTAAGAGAATGACTAAGAAATTGAAAATTCAATTTGGGAAAGGCAAGAAAAAAATTGGTGATGGCCAGGAAGGCAATAAAGGAAATTTGTGTTTTTCTAAGCAATCTATCTTGTTTAAGCTCAAGTACTGAAACACATTCCCGTCTGTCATAACCTTGATGTCATGCATATTTAAAAAAATATGTGCGAAATTCTTCTTGCTTTGATGTTGAATACGAAAGGGAAAACTAAAGATGTCAATGCACGCAAAGATTTCATGAAGGTAAAGAAGAAATATTGGGTGACCGAGCTTGGCAGGAAACAGGTTATGCCTCAAGTGTACCTGTTGGGTTAGCAATAAATGGTCTAATATTGTCAAGGGAAATTCAATGGATTTGAGACAAATGAAGTCACATGACTATACTATCTTGATGCAACATTTGCTCCCAGTATTAATACATCATGCATATAGAGATGGCAACATAAAAGAAGCTTGAACAATTATTACAACCTGTTGACATATATGAGTGTCTCCGAGCCTACTCTAATATATTAATAGAATTGACCATTCACATAAGTTCGAGCTTATGAAAAAATTGACAATTTAATATATGTCAACACTCCCTCCACACCATTTGGAAATACAATTAGAAGAATTTGGACATCTTCACCTGGTAGGAGTTGAACCCGAGACCTCTCAGAAACCAGTGGCTATGATACCATGTTAAATTGCTAATTTCTCCATAAGCTCGAACTTATGTGAATGGTCAATTCTATTAATATATTAGAGGTTCATACATGTCAACACCCACCCCCTTTAGCGGAATACGCTGGAAATACACAGGTAGAAGGACTAGACATCTTCACCTGGTAGGAATTAAACCCGAGATTTCTCAGAAACCAGTAGCTCTGATACCATGTTAAATTGCCAATTTCTCCATAAGCTCGAACTTATGTGAAGGGTCAATTCTATTAATATAATATAGGCTCATATATGTCAACACTCCCCGGTAGGGACCGTTGGAAATACACGTAAAAGATTTGGACATCTTCACCTGGTAGGAGTTGAACCCGAGACCTCTCAGAAACCAGTGGCTCTGATACCATGTTAAATTGCCAATTTCTCCATAAACTCGAACTTATGTGAAGGGTCAATTCTATTAATATAATAGAGGCTCATATATGTCAACACAACCATTTATACTTTTTTAGTGCTTTGCGTTCGAAGAAAGTAGAGATTGAAACACTTAATGTAATGGAAAGGGGTATGGTCAAAACATTGTGACCATCACTATTCATTACTTTGATGCATCTTCCTATTCGCTTAGCTCATGAGGCTTGTCTATGTGGACTTGTTTTCTTTAGGTGGATGTATTGCTTCTGAAATACTATTTTTAAGGTACGTGAAATACTTCAAGGATTACGTTACCAACAAAGCGTGCCCAGAAGGGCGTATTGCAGAGCCTTACTTGAAGGAGGAGACGCTAATGTATTGTGGTGTATATAACGGGGGAGGTGCTCTTTTAGATAAACTCGATAGGATGGCTGAAAATGAACCTGAACTTTTACTAGATTTTTTGGATAGTGTACACGACAACCCCACTGCCAGTGAGGGTGGGCCACTTGACCCAAGTGCAAAGTATTTATTAGAAGGTGTGGAGTATGAACAAGCACGTCAGTGGGTACTAAGAAGTCATCCCAGTTACGAGAGTTGACACATGTAAGTATATCACATGATATTAAAGTTGTTAGAAACTGAACACTATCTTAATCATATACACATTCCTAGCTGACTTTACTCCAAAAATCATTTAGGAAGTCTATCTCACCCAAATATCGCGACTTCTAACTTTACTTAGTTTCAAGTTCTATTTTTGATCGGCTGCACCAATTAGGTTATCTACGTACCCATTTCGGGATCAAGCCGCCGTAGTTCACCTCCACTCTCTCTTTTCTCATCAGTTGCCCCCTCTTATATCCTTCCCTCTTCTCCTTTATATCTCTCTCCTTAGGTTTAACTCATGGGGCACAGTATGGTCTTGGGCTTATTCTCTAGGCCCAATACATACTACAGTCCATCTATGAAAACGACTAATACATTTGCCCCCTCTCGGGTTCGGTGGCGATGACGACAGCGGACCCGAGAAGTCTCTGGACTTCCTTGTCTCTCTCTCTGAACTCTAGATATTCGCAGTATCCTGAGACTGTATGCATTCTTCTTCTCCTCAGGACATTTCCTATTGATGTACCCTACTACTAAATTGTATGTCTGTAAAGTACCCAGTCCCGACTCTCTTTGTCCGCGAACTCTTGAACTCTGTGCTCTCATCTGTCTTGCCCCTATGACTTTGTTGGCCGCAAATTGTACTGTAATCCTCCACTTGTCTCGCTCTTCCTTCATCACTACTTACCCGAGTTCTCCAACCTCAGCCGATAAACTATGTGTATCCAAGATCTCAGTAGATTTTTGTTATATGTATGTGCACTACACCTCTTCTAACCTCTTTCCTTGATTACGCTTTCTCTATCTTTCTAGCTTCTTTGCTATGGTTTTTTCTGGAAATCTCCAATGATCCCACGAGCATCAGCAATCAATAATCTTTATCCCACAATCCCTCTTCCAACAGTCTGGGACTGAAGAAACCTTACTTTCACGGTGTTTTCCTTGCTAACCCTCCTTGGTTGTGTGACTCGAAGTCCTCATTCTCTCTCTGCTATTAGCTCTCCTTCACATAATTCACTACCATTCCGCGAAGGGTCGCTTTCCCTTGGCACTCACTCTTCACAGTCAATCATCATGTCCACGAAGTGTTTCACTACCATGTCTACAGAGTGTCTCGTCCCTTTTGTTTCTCTTTCGTAGAACTCGGCATTGTATCCGCGAAGGGTCTCCTCCCCTCCGCTTGCATTCGGAAAGCGTGAAGCATATCCAGGGACAACTCAGCTTGCCCCCATGTCCGCGGAGTGTCTCAGCCCAGCCATAAGCTCTCCTTCTTAGAACTCACTACCATGTCTGCGGAGTGTCTCACCCTTTCAATTCATTTCCCCTTCGTAGAACTCAGCATTGTATCTGTGAAGGGTCTCATCCCCTCCGCTTGCGTTCGGAAAGTGTGAAGCCTATCCAGGGACAACTCAACTTGCCCCCATATCCGCGGAGTGTCTCAGCCCAGCCATAAACTCTCTTTCACAGAATTCACTACTATGTCCGCGGAGTGTCTCACCATTTCATCACCCTTAGAACTCACCCTTTCATTTCCCGTTCGTAGAACTCAACATTGTATCCGCCAAGGGTCTCATCCTCTTTGCACTTACTCATAGAACTCGATATCCCATCCGCCAAGGGCCTCATCCTCTCTATTTCTCTTCTGTGGAACTCAATAGTATTGTTCCTTCTGGATATGTAGCTTGCTCCCAATTGCAATTTGGAACTTTGGCCCACGGAGGGATCCTTCCTCCTCCCCCCAACTGTCTCTACTCGGGAGTGAAGTCTGTTGAGGGGCAACTTAGTTTGCCCCTAAGCTTGGTTCGGATCTCATGTCCACGGAGGGTTCCTTCCCCCCGTTGTCTATGCTCTGGAGTGGAATCTGATGAGGGGCAACTCAGTTTGCCCCTAAGCTTGATTCGGATCTTATGTCCGCGGAGGGCTCATCGCCCCTGCTGTCTCTGCTCTGGAATGGAGTCTGATGAGGGGCAACTCAGCTTGCCCCCATCTTTGATTCAGACACGAGGGTCCGCGGAGGTCTCATTCCCCCCGCACTCATTCGGATAGCTCCACGCCATATCCGCGAAGGGTCTTCTCGAACCCCTCCGCTCTCCTTCATAATGCACATCCGAACATTTCGGCCCCGCCTATATTTGATTCGCACCGAGGGTCCGCGGAGGGGCTCATCCCCCCCCCCCGCACTCATTCATATAGCCCCACGACATATCCACGAAGGGTCTTCTCGAACCCCTCCGCTCTCCTTCGGAATGCACATTCAAGAACAGCTCAGTCTGCCCCATGTTTGATTCGGACTCGATGGTCCACGGAGGGTTCATTCCCCCCGTTGTCTATGCTTTGGAGTGGAATCTAATGAGGGGAAATTCAGTTTATCCCCAAGCTTGATTCGGATCTCATGTTCGCGGAGGGCTCATCCCTCCCGCTATCTCTACTCTGGAATGGAGTCTGATGAGGGGCAACTCAACTTGCCCCCATGTTTGATTCGGACACGAGGGTCTACGGAGGTCTCATTCCCCTTGCACTCATTCGGATAGCTCCATGCCATATCCACGAAGGGTCTTCTCGAACCCCTCCGCTCTCATTCATAATGCACATCCGGGAACAGCTCAGCCTGCCCCATATTTAATTCGGACACGAGGGTCCACAGAGGGCTCATCCCCCCCACTCATTCGGATAGCCCCACGACATATCCATGAAGGGTCTTCTCGAACCCCTCCGCTCTCCTTCGGAATGCACATCCGAGAATAGCTCAACCTTCCCCATGTTTGATTCGGACACGAGGGTCCGCGGAGGGCTCATCCCTCCCATTCTCTGGCTTAGAGGCAGCTCTTCTCTATCTCTTCCCACATAAAAGTAGACCCAACATCCTCTAGTAAATATGTGCGGACAAATTCTCAAGGCATTAAGAGATAATAGTGTACATGTATGTAACTCAGTGCAAAGATATCACGCCCTTAATGTGAACTGTAACTCACCACTACATAGAGACACCAACAGGTTCCGAGGTTCCCCGTATAGCTAGTACGGGGCTCGACCTCGGTCTTACTTAATGTTATATCATGCAATAAACCATTAATGCATAAAGTAAACTCTTTGATGACAATATTGTGTATGCAAATAAAGTAGTAAATAAGGTGAGATGGATCCATCTCTCAATACCCACTCAATCTCCACTCTGATCCGCAGTACCGCGGATCTTTCTCTTTTTATGTAACCTGAAACTTTCATATTTGAGGTTGCACAAATAACACGTGAGTTTTAACGAAGAACATTAATTCAGTATAAGTATTTGCATACAAATATAATGGAGATCATATGCTCCAAATAGTGTACCATCCGTCTTACCATGAGGTGTACAACCACGTTTCTCATATATTCATGGTTCGCGGAATACCACGAGGTCTGGGGACAATCCCAATTTATCCCCACATACATCTCTGCCAAGGACGGGGACAAGGCATGCTTGCCCCCAATGTAACTATGGCTGACGGCCGAGTCACTACTCGTCCGTCTATTATGTACATGACGGTAAAAGAAATGAGTTACTTGCCGCGGTGTATGCCTCTCTACATTTTTTGTAATCATCTTACCATCCGTATTTAGACGCTCCAAGCCGTTGATCTCAGTCCCAATCTATTGATTTCATTGTTCCTCTGTCTCCAACTTCCTCGTCATCGATGTTGTTACGTTGAATACTCTACAAAAACTAAAATCACCAATAACACAAAGGAGGGGACTATGTTGCCCCTTGTTAGACCCGTCACCATTCTGGCAATACTCTGCGTGATTGTCAACCCCTTTTCAAAAGCCCCGCATAAACCCGAGGTGGTACACCTATCCTGCTATCACCGTCCACGCCTTACTAGTCCACCAATGCCCACACTATACCCCAGTTCCCACACTATGCCATAACCCACACTCCATAAGTCCACATACTACTCCACCAACCCACACACTTCACCAATCTTTATAACTAGATCTTGAGGAACTTGTTTCCCATATATATCAAAAAGTGCATAGCTTTCAAGATCATGGTCATACAACATAGAATTGTCACCACTTGTTTGGTACAACGACAATCCAAGTTTTCCTATCAAAAGGGCCAACAGATTCTCATCACAGACACCATGCAACCATGATGCACCCCTATCAACAGGAAACCCAATTTTATAATCAGTGCAAGCACTCCCACCAATCCTTTTGAGAGATTCCAACAAAATTACAAAACAACCTTAAAGGAGGCATCATGAAGAGCCCGAGCAGCTGCAAGTCCACCAAAACTAGCACCAATAAAAACAATAGTAGGCGAAATACATTCTGCCATATTGACTCAAAGACGCCACGTCAGCCCTATCTCCTAAAACCAGATCTGAGTTCCTTGTAGCCTCTTCACTGCCGATAGCATCCCTAGCACCGCCACCATCTGTATCTTGTGCATGATTTAACTCGGCCAATCCCATTTCTTTTAAGAGAATCTCTTAAGGCTCTAAATCTATGAATATTTTTAAGATTTTTCCTTCCACATCTAGGTTCATAGATCTGGGGATATCTTGTTTGGTCGAATGCACAGCTGCTAAAAGACCGGTCTGATCTAAGAAGATGCAAATCAATGTTCTAGCTCCTGGGCTGATGCTCTTCAATTATTCAAGAATCCTTGGGGTCCAATAATCTGATTTAAGACCCCACTACCCATTTCACATAATTCATGGCTTCAATTCGTCTCCTTAAAAGCTGGTCAATGTTTTCGATAGTCAATACTGATAAACTTTCAAGTATATTTCTACTCCCAAACCTACCTGTTTGAAAATTTCTTTTCTTATTTTAGTTTTGCATTCGAAACCTAAAACTAGTTTTCATAGCAGTGCCTCATAGGATTGCTACCAACCAAAGACGAGAATCGAAGAGACCCGATTAGGCAAACAATGACACTTAAAGAAGCATATGATGTTATGTATCGGTATTTTATATATGGAAGTAATGGAACCTCAAATAGTTCACCGCTAAACTCACAAAGAAACCGCTTACAAGCTCCCCAACACGTATATTAAAGCTCAATTCTTTCTTCCTCTACCCTTTTTCTCTAATTTTCCATAATGGTGCTTAAAACCAAAAGCTTGAAACTTTATCTTTTTAGCAAGTCATGGAATCAAAATACATATAGCTTTTAGCAAAAGCCTCCTTCCCTCACGTTCACTACTACTTTCAGGAACCGCCAAGTGTTTAGCTTTACCTCTGGGAAAGTAAACCAAAACCAACATAGTCCCCACAAACGGCGCCATTTGTCTCACCCAAATATCGCGACTTCTAACTTTACTTAGTTTCAAGTTCTATTTTTGATTGGCTGCACCAATTAGGTTGTCTACGTACCCATTTCGGGATCAAGCCGCCGTAGTTCACCTCCACTCTCTCTTTTCTCATTAGTTGCCCCCTCTTATATCCTTCCCTCTTCTCCTTTATATCTCTCGCCTTAGGTTTAACTCATGAGGCACAGTATGGTCTTGGGCTTATTCTCTGGGCCCAATACATACTACGGTCCATCTATGAAAACGACTAATACAAAGTGCACTAGCTTCATTGAGGACAATAGAACAAGTGCAAGGAGGAGGCTGGGCAGACTAGCATTATGTTCTGATGATTTTATCAAATGGTTGACAAAACAGCATGAGTTCCTCGAATCCACTGATGATCACTTCAAGGATTTAGTTAGGGGACCTACATACTTTGCTACAAAGTACCATAAATATTGTGTCAACGGGTTTCTCTTCATCACCAAAGATTATTAGAAAAATAAAAGGAACCCAAACAACGGTGTTACCACAAGATGCATGATGACTTTCCAATCTAGTGCTAAGAATAAAAGTCCAATTGATGGAGATGCATATTACTATGGTGTTCTAACAAACATTGTTCAACGAAATTATCGTGAAGGCTACAAGACTGTTTTGTTCAAGTGTGATTGGGCTAAGTACACACAACTTGGTGTGTGCACCTTAACTCTGAGGAGGATCCTAGTTGGGACTTGGGGGAGCCAAATCGTGGCTCCAGAGTGGGTGTGGCACCTTGTGTACAAGGATTCTGCTGCTAAGGGCCAACCCCATTCACATGGGGATTAATGCAAGGATGACAATGAAGAATCTGACTTCTTTGTACATCTATGTAAAGTTTGTGGGATTAGATCAATCATATGGTCTTTCTCTCGGTGAAGTGAGGCTTTATACTGTATATGAGTGGCTTTCTGGAAACCGGTTGGCTTCAGCTGAAAGAATAATGCAGGCCAAGAATATGCCATCTGAAGCACCTGCAAAGACTTAAGATGGTCTTCCTTCACCAGTGGCCTACTAACGCTGATGTAATATCCAGCATCTAGGATCGCAATTTTAGGAGGGAATGATAGTAGCTTGGTGAAACTTTGAACCCCTTTGCCATAGCTTTTTGAGTAGGCATTTTCAAGTATATTTCTGTTTCTTCATTCCAATATGAATTCGTATTTCTTTCAGTTGTCCTAGCGTATTATACAAACTCTTTAGATATAGACCCAAAACTCAACACAGAAGATTGGTGTGGTAGGTTGAACATGGACTGGAAAATCACCTTCAAGACAAGCTTAGGTGATGAAACCTTTAGGAGGGAAATGATGTGTTTTGATTGGCGGAAGCTTCAATCAATTAACACACCATTGAAATATCCCAAAACACAGGGCTTATAACCTAACACAGATGAAACACATAAAAAAAACCATATATATTCATAAATTCATAATTCGAAATAGCCTAATAACAAAGAGGCAGCAAGCCTTATTTATAGAAACGGTTTCTTGCTAGCCAAAAAACCTTAATTGGCAACCATAAGGAAACTAAAAATAGACAATTATATAGGAGTGGCTACGGTGGAACTAGGACCACTGTTATCCTTTATACATCATAAAATAGTTAGACAAAATCAAGATTTTTTATTTTATACGATCTAAGTTCCCACTTTGCTAGCATTACTCAAGAAAATGTAAGGGGCAAAAGTGACAAAATTGGACTATATTCAGATGAGGAGATACAGAAGGATGAGCTGACCATTTATACCTAGGGTTAGTTGAGTTACTTGTCAGTGAAATCTGGAAGAGCACAACTAGTTCCTTTTTCTTGTTGGCCTATTTTCGGGTATTTTTTTTGTACAGTCATATTGGATCACAGAATGCCCATAGTTGTGGATTGCGATAGAGTAGTAATTATAGGTTCAGGTGTGGTGTTCTCCATTTAAGTTCTATATGTCCGGTAACAACGAAAACATAAACTTGATTTAATCTTAAAATAGGCCTTGCAGTTGTGAACTTTCCTTTAGAAGGGTTCAATTACGACTTTGGAGACTTTTTTTGTGTCACACATATACAGTGATAAATTCTCATACTATTTATGCATTTGCTGTGAATATTTTGCAAGGTGTTCGAATGCCTATGATGGGACACTCTTGGAGTCCATGCCACCTATCCCCTGTAGCAAGTTTTTCTGGAAAATTTTACTACACTCCTTGTGCTGATCCATCCATTTGTCTAGAGATGAAATGTAGGATTTTTGAAGATAAATGCTCCACTTTTGAAAAAATTATTTATAAATTAAGTTGTGTCTTTGGACTTGGGCCTTCAATAGTAGTAGGGTGAGAGGTCTTATGTTAGAGGATCTCATGTTTTAGTGGGAAATGTAATTAGTGAAGTTCAGCTAATTTATTGTAGAAGTTCTGCACCAACATTTGGTGCTCGAATACCTGCTTCTATCTTATCATGAAGCTTTGAAAGTTTGGAGCTCATTATTTCCCCCTGATGCCAAAGTTAGTGTTGCTCACCACTAATGGAGCTTGGAGTGACTATGTTGATCTCATCGAAGGTCAGGACCTTAAGGACCAAATCAGAAGCACAAATACTGAGCAGTTTTAGACTATGATTCAGTTGAGATAGCTTCCACTGTCTCATGTTGGAAGCTATTCTCTGGCAGCCTTCCTACTCAAGATCGTTTGGTGCAAAAGAAAGTACTGAACCGTTCTTGGTGTTGCCTATGTAATGATCACAGAGAGAAATTCTTTGAGTACCCATATTCTAAGGAGGTTTGGCAAGGGGTTTAGAATGCAATTGGAATCACTTTCAATTCTAGTATTGCTAATCGTGAATGATCCAATATTGTTTGACTTTGCAAGAGTAGGAAGTTATTAGTACCAGAAATTTTAACAGTCTATGGTGTCAGCTGTTGCCTATCTATTTGTGAGCTGTATTCTAGTAGATAATGGATGGAGAGGAAAAATAGAGGAGTTCAGACATAAGGAACAACAAGCAGAGGTGAAACCGCCCTTTTAAGCACTTAGGCACTAACCGTCAAATTTATAAAAAAAATATAGTTTTATTAAGGGATGGGATGATCTTTTCCTGTTTCTGGCTATATCTTTAGCTCGCAAAATAGAATTTGAAGGTGGGGGTTTACATATTTTAAAAATCGATTTAACAATCTCAATATTATGTCAGCAGGTAGCATGTATCCTATCCTTTTTAGTTTTTACTAATTTACATTGTCTCTCTTTTGGTTTCTTATTCCAATATGTATTCATTTACAGCAGGAAATAATCCTCCAAACTCTTGGGTATAGATACTCCTAAGCTTTCATGAGTTAGACATCAGCTTCCATGTTTCAGGGTATTCCCAATTTCGCCTAACTGGCATATACAAGTCCACTGACCAAAGACTAATGTTCCACCCTTGGCCATTGTCAATACCAAAATTTCCAAATCTGTGATTAAGTGTTCAAAGGAACACACCTTCAATACTCTTTCTTTAGAGTTTTATTCCTCTCCACCCTTGACATATCCTCTAATAAATGGAAGTTAGCTGCTGCCCCCTGTTTCGACATACCCCTCCATGTAACAATAAAAAGTTTCTTTTGGACTACGAGTGGGTTAACCCCGATCGATTTTGAATCACATATTAACATATTTGGACCTTAGATTCCACATAAGCAAAGTAAACCTCATCATGGGTGTACAAAAATCTTTAGTGTGCTGACCTTTAACAGTGGTTGTCTGACTCTGACACTCATAACCCCTTCTTTATCAACAGGTCCCAGTGTGTGGGACCACCAGCTATGTGGCACGGACAACATGGCTTCGAAATGGGACTGTTGGTGAAAACATTCTTCTGGATTGCCAATGAACATCCAAAGATACAGCGAAGTGACAAGAGTGTGGTCTTTTGTTGAAGAAGGAGATTGGTGAATGTGGTATAAGCTTAAGTGGTGGTCTGAAGGAAAGAATATAATTCACTGGACTCGTCTTTCAGGACTACTACCTGCCATCTTGAAAGAATGTTCAGTGCCATTGATGCTGATACTGGATCAGAAGCATTCAAGGTGAATACTCAAATCCTATTGTTAACACTTCCTTTGGACATTGTAAGTAATATAAGATTAATATCCAAGTACTATTGAAATGTGCAGGAACGTTTAAAAGGAGCTCAGATGAGGAAACCAATGTAACACAGCAAATTAAAAACTTGCATAGCGTTGATCCCATTTTGGTAAGCTTTACTACTTTTCTTTCTGTATACCTAGCTCGTAATTTTGTAATTTATCATAAAATACCTTATATGTTATGACATCAGCAACTATTGATCTGCGGTATGCCGGTACTTACAGTACCTTTGCATTTGTTATTTTGAAAATTTAGAAAAATATAATAGAACTACATAGGCCCTACTCCTTAAATGGATAAACAAATTCTGAAGACGAACTGACACTGTACCTCGTGCCTTTAGATGCATAAATTGCCTTACACCCAATGTATGGGCAACTTCCTTTTCAAAATAATCACAAAGCTTCTTCAGTTGAGACTTAATGTTATGGCTAAAAAGATCATCACAAGAGAACAGACATGGTTTGTACCAGGGAGAAACTCACAAGCAAGCATTTGTCTAGCCTCAGAATTAATGAATGAGATGAAAAGGAAAAAATATGGAGGGTCTGTTGCACTTAAGCTTGATATCACTCAGGCTTATGACACCATGAATTGGAGCTTCCTTTTTCAAGTAATGGAAAAACTTAGTTTTGCTGAAACTTGGATCAAGTGGATGAAAACAATTGTGAATTCTGCATACATCTCAATTCTTATGAATGGAGGCCCAGTTGGATATTTTGCTATGAAAAGAGGATTAAAGCAGGGCGATCCTTTGTCTCCACTTCTCTTTGCAATTGCAGAAGACACACTGAGTAGGGCTTTACATTACTTGAGGAATATGAAGCATCTGAGGCCTCTGACCTGTATACAAAAGGTTGAAGCTCCTAGCCATCTTTTCTTTACAGATGACATCATCATTTTTGCAAATGGTGGGATTAGAGGAATCAGAAAGCTTAACTCTGTTCTAGAAAGATATCACTTGGCCTCGGGTCAGCACATAAACAAAACAAATAGTAAGGTCTTCTTTGGTAGCTTCACAGATGAGAGAAAAGAGAATGTCTTACAGGAGTTGAACATGGTGGAAGGAGTTTTACCTTAGAGGTACCTTGGCATACCTTTACATCAGGGGAAGGTAACAAGGTCATGTGTAACTCCAGTTTTGGATAGAATGAAGAGAAAACTCACCAGTTGGAAGGGTAAAATGCTTTCTTTCCAAGGAAGGGTTATCTTAATTAAATCCGTTCTTTGCAGCATTCCTATTTACAACATGGCCATATAGAAATGGCCTAGGTCTGTAATCAAGGAAGCCGAAACAACTATGAGAAATTTTCTTTGGTCAGGTGATCCTAATACTAGAAAAGGTGTAACTGTGAGTTGGGACAAAGTGTGTAAACCACTTGCTGAAGGCGGGCTTGGAATAAGAAAGCTTAAAGACATGAACAAAGCTATGCTCATGAAAATGGCATGGGAAGTTCTTGATGGTGAGAGTGATTTGAGCATTTTTATGAGAGCTAAATACTTTAACAAGGACGGTGAATTGAGTACATATCACAAGCCTACCTCTATCTGGACTGGCATCAAGGAGGCATTGGAAGAAGTGGTTCCAAGATCTCAATGGGTGATTGCGGATGGAAAGAACACAGATTTGTGGAGAAACAATTGGCTAGGAAACAAATCTCTCAAGCAATTACTGAATATCAGCTCTCAAGAACTGAAAGGATGTCGAGCAAAAGTGTGTGATCTTTTAGAAGAAAACAGATGGAGTATTCCTAATATTCTACAAGAGCTGATGGATAGTGTTCATGTGGGAGTGAATACAGTGCAGAAGTGCAGTCCAAGTTTTGATGACTATGTAGTTTGGTGCCCTGACATGAAAGGTAATTTTTCTACAAAGTCGGCATATGATGAGATCAGAACGAAAAAACCCTCGGTTACATTGAGAAAATTTATTTGGAATTGCCATATACACCCGAGACCTGCTACTTTGGTATGGAAAATTTTGCAAAAAGGGGTGGCTACTGATGAAAGAGTTCGAAAAGTCGGTGTGCATTTGGCATCTCGTTGTAGCTTGTGTAGAAATGAAACTGAGACAAATGACCATCTTTTCTAGCACTGTTCCTTCTCCCAAATGCTGTGGCAGTAGATCTCTGCAGTTTTCAAGAAGAATCTAGTTATGAGCCTTGAAGATGCTATGAGTAATGCAACAGAAATGGAGTCCTCGACCAAGAAAATGTGGAATGCATGTATAATGGTTGTCTTTGGCTAGCATATGGAAGCAAAGGAATAAGGTTTTGTTTGAAGAAAAGGGACCTAATATAGTAGATTGCAAGTACTATGTTAGAACTCAAGTAAAGATCACAGAAATCTGTCCGAAAGCCATAGCTACAACTCTCATTTTGAATGCTCAATTCTCGCAGTTTTGGGATGTCAAACCTAGAGCAAAGGGTGCACCAAAGATCAAAACATGTATTTGGATCCCCCCTTAACTTGATGTAATCAAACTTAATACGATGGTGCGGCGGGCAATCCAGCCCTCGCGGTATTGGTGTTTCTTACGAGGAAATATGGGAGACTTCAAGTCGACAATGTGGAAAAGTATTGGGACCGCAACAAGTTTCGGGTAGAGTGTTTAGCTATCCTTGAAGGGGTGGAAACGCCATATCTAGAGGATGTCTCGTGCTTTGGGTAGAAACGGACTTCGAAAGTCCGCCTCGAAAGCTTTTACAGTGGTAACGTGCCATGGCAACTCCAAGCAAGATGGACCGAATCACAACAACCGCCACGCATCAACTTAAGATAACCACTATCTTTAGGGAAGGCAATCTCATCGGGCGACACCTTGGCAAAGACTGCTACAACCCTTACAGAGAATGAGAGAGTTGTTTGTGAAGGCGCACTGAGTGGATTCACAAATGGGAAGGGTCTTTCCAAACTTTCTATAGATTTCAGTGAAATGTACCTTACTCCATAGCTATAAATGGAAGTAATGGATGCTTGATTGAGTCGACCTTAGAGAGGCAGTCTGTTGCCTCCCTAAACACTTTTTGTCCTTTTTTTGTTTTCTTTTTAATACAATTTAACTTACCCAAAAAAAAAAAAAATGCAATTCTCTCAGTAGATACCATGTAACATTTTGACAATGGACTTATTCTAGCTAATTTCACAAGAGAATCTGCTACCATATTAGCTTCCCTATAGACGAACCTAAAGAATGAGTTCGTGCAATAATTCTTAAATACAATTGATCAAATTGGAAATATTCCAAGGGACAATACCCAATCTGCCAATATATTTGAGTTTGCTTATATTTCAACTCTTGTGAAACCGGAATCTGCACATAGCCAAAGTGCAGAATCTTAGCAATGATCATCAGTTATGGCATTAGGGGATCACTCTGTGATGAGTGGAGAAAGGAGCATCAAATTGACCATGGTTCAAAGTGGGGATCCATCCAAATTTAGTTTAGGAAAGCACATTCTTGGTTTTTCCACATTTACCGTAGTTTCAGGAATTCCATGACTTTGTTGCGTGTGAGTTTGAGAGAATTCATAGAGCTTTTACTTTTCGAAGGGACTCAGTTCCCACAAACATCAATATTATTTGTTCAGCATTGAGTATTCAAGTAGCTCATCGAGCCTGGATTTAGATTGTTTCAAGCTACATGTTCGAATTCGATCACAGGTATCCAAGCTTGATTCAATTTGTTTTTTGTTTAAGTTTGAATTCGAACACAATCTAGAGATATGTGAGCTTAAAATAGATATAGAATTCTTATTAAAGACCGAAATAACATGCAAAGACAATCTCGCGGAATACAAAAGTGTGATTACTACTATAATTTGGTGATTAAAGAATTCTCAGAATCTCACAACTACTTATTTCTATCAGGTTCCTAAGTTTGATAGTTGTAATTAGTAATATTATATTATTGCTAATGGAGAAGAAATTTGGAGAAAAAAAGAGGATCCGCCTTAATTAGTTTCGGCCTTGTATCACTTCAATATATATAAGAAAATAGTAGGGTTTACAATAATAGAAACAATCCTAAAAACATTATTGGTTTTGTGTGTGTGTGTGTGTGTGTGGGGGAGAGAGAGAGCTTGCGCCTTATAGACCCTCGGGTGATGTTCCTTAGAACTCTAACATACGTAATCTAGGTAATGGTTAGGGACTCCTTTAAATAAAGCTAAAACTGTAACATTACTAAAGAAAGAAAACATCTCATTTTAATACTCCCAGTTAGAGCAAATAAAGTTCACTGTCAATCTTAAGAGAGTTTAAGCAATTTATATTAGCTATTCCAAACTTATCAGCATGCACCTGTAAGGCTGCAAGTTAGGCTTGCTACACTCTCTGGTAAATACATATAGATAAGCTGGGAAAGTAGTATTATTCTTTGACCTTGAAATGTATACTTGGACTGAACCACTACATACAGTATATAAGACTCATAATTCATTAAAGTAAGCCAACCTGACCCGGATTGTTGTTTGGTTTCTCATGCACAAATTTTAATTGGGCGTTTATGATGTATCTTGTTGGCGAAAACTTCAACAATGGATGAACATCAATTATGATTAATGGACAAACACCTAAATCTAAGGTTTAAACCTTCAAACATGAAGAAATAAATAATATTCATAAACAACCAATCAACAATGAAGGCCTAGATGCCTTTATATAAGAAAACAGCTACTAAATCTAATTGGAAACCATCCTAAATCTTATTTCTAATTCAATTAGGAAACCAAATAAAATAGAAACTAATAATTAATTAATTAATTTAGAAACTTCCATGCTCATGCATCAATCTCCCCCACTTGAAAGAAATTCGTCCTTGAGTTTGTTCTCTTGAAAATCTTCAAACCCCCAAAAGTTCTTCATAATCGAATACGGCACCCTCCCCGGGTTGTAGAAAATTCGGCCTCGAATTTTGGCTTTGTATCAACTCACAAAAGTAATCATACACCACGATTTCACGTTCACGGCATCCAAAATATTCTATTGGAAAGAAATTTGAGACTGCCATCCGTGAAATATGCATTGATTTTCTTTATACTTCTATGGAGAAAAAGACACTACTAGATTAGAAAGGAATGGATCCACGTAAGAATCTTGGAATAACTTTATATCACCAAAAACAAGATCACCAGGAATCAATACATTCTTACGTTGTTGGGGGATCAACAGAGGATGGCATACGTTAGCAATTTGGACAGATTCAACATTGATAAGAACTCTCCCTGTTCCCCAAACCATGAAACTAAAAGTTTTTAGTGGAGACTTCACTATAAACTCATTGCAAAACAGGCTTTTGATATACGGAAATAAAGCATCTATCGAAAACACTAAGCTGTGACTTTCAGGCAAACAAGTTTCCAAAGAACAAAAGTTTTGACATCTCATACTGTTCCAAACAACCTGCTTCAATTCCATTGCTTTGGCTACTCCAATCTACTTATTTTGTATCATCCAATCCAATGGAAAAATAAATTCAACACCATTACTTGTAGAGAATCTAGACTGTATCCTTGGCACTAGATGATGAGGAGCTACCGAAGCATCAATTTGAAATTTCTGTACAATATAAGTCCTAACAAATTCATCATCTACAGCCCCAATTTTCGTCAGACTTTCTTCTTTTCTAACCAAAGCCTTTGGTACACATTGAACTACTTCGTCTGATTCACACTCTCGCAAAGATAGACGTTTGGATGCCGGGACTCCTACCTTGTCTTTATCTATGTCGTTCCCACTTTCTTTGTGTTTGTCAATAGATTCATAGATATCAACTAGAATTGAGAAAGAAGAAGTGGGTAGAGTGGGACGAAGTGCATGAACAGTAGCACAGATCATTCGAACTGAAGTGTCGCAACGATGGCTGATGGTTTTGATGCTTGGTTTTCTCTTTATTCTCAAAATCTTGTTTCTCACGAACTGGAGCAGATGGTGGTGGGTGCTGATTTACAACACTGCTGCGAGCAGTACGAACTTGTTGATCAGTGGCATCATGAACTTGCTGATGACGATCACACTTGAAACTTTGTACAAGTGGTCTAACAGAGTGAAGAACCTTTTGTTTTTCTGGTTGGCTGAATTTACCATAGTAATCAATATGAACAGAACCATGGCGGTGAAGAAATTGGTTCTCTTTCGATTTGTGTCGAACATGGCGGTGATGTCGAACCAACTCAAAAATTTGTGATTTGTGGTTTTGGTATGTAGCTTGGTATGGGTTTTGGTCATGGTAATGTGTAAAACTACCATGGAAAAGGTGCATCACGCTCCTGTTTGTGGGGGATTTGATTCTTCACTGGTGGTGGTTTGGAATCGAAACAAGATAGCATCTCGTCAATGAGACTTTGTTGGGAGGGGTAATATGGTTCAAAGTCATCACTAGAGTTAGTGATTGATTCTTCGTTATCGTAATCGTAACAATCACCATGAAAATACGATCTTTGCGGCTCAAAATATTGGCGGCAGCAATTTGGAGTTGGGGAACAAAATCTAGAGAGAGGTTCATACCTTCTTGAAGGAGGAAATCTCTCGCGGCGGTTGCAAGTTCTTCCATACATGGGTTCGGCATGGTATTTTGACCCGTGGGGGCTTCGTGAAGGCGGTGAGTCTTTTCTTCTACCTCTTCTTCGATAATCCATAACAATTTACCAAGAAAATTGGAGATTTTTTTTTTACATGAATAGTAACACGTGAACATTGTCGGATAAATAGTATCTCGGTGACCAAGATTTTCTGAAAAAAAAAAAAATTCCCAAAAATCAACTGCCTCTTGATACCAAATTTGATGTATCTTGTTGGCGGAAGCTTCAACAATGGATGAATATCAATTATGATTAATGGACAAACACCTAAATCTAGGGTTTAAACCTTCAAACATGAAGAAAGAAATAATATTCATAAACCCTAAATCTAATTCAACCAACCAACCAACAATGAAGGCCTAGATGCCTTTATATAAGAAAACAACTACTAAATCTAATTGGAAACCAAATAGGAAACCATCCTAAATCCTATTCCTAATTCAATTAGGAAACCAAATAAAATATAAACTAATAATTAATTAATTAATTTAGAAACTTCCATGCTCATGCATCAGTTTCCCACCAGTCTCATATTCAGGGATCATAAATTGAGTGGGATGGTACCCAGTTGTGGAGGACCATGCAGATTTCAGCTTCTATTCTTATTTTCAGTTTATAGTAGGTTTCGATCCACTCCCCAAAATTGAGAAAGAGGGAGAAGATGCACGCTAATGAATCCAACTCCTCCACACGACTTCATCATAGTCTAAGAAAGAACAACTGGCATAGTCATAAGCTTTAGATAATTACTTTACACCCAAAGAGACAAAATTTAAAGCTCCTGTTATCTGTCACTTCTCAATAAGTGTTGCTGGGTAATGACTTTTTGGAGCTTGTGGAAGCAGGTGAAGTGTTATCAGGAAGCAAATTTACGTATGGTTTTTTTAAAACATTAGTTGTGGGCTTCCGCATTTTTCTTCTATGTAGTTCTGCTTTGCTCATGGTTGTGCTGCATACAAAGAAACACTATTCTTGTAGGCTTGTAGCTTTCTTATGCATATGTTTCTAGCATACCATATTCACGAAGGAGTACAGAGTACAGATATTTAATACTCTTCGTTTGAAGTAAAGCGTATGTGTATATATGTGTCTGACAGTCTGACCTATTGGTATAATGGTATCCTTGATGTAGATTTTGTAGGATTATCAGTCTCATGCCGCACTTCTCTCAGTAAAGTGATGTTTTTATGTCCTATATCAGTATATGACTTGCTTTGTGTAGCACCATGTCAGATTGAAGATGGCCTTCCTTCATCAATGGCCTACTCACGGCATTGTTAATATCTAGGACTTGCTGGTAACTAGCTGACCTTCGTGATGCCAAACGATTCAGTGTCCTTTTTGTTATTCAGTATCACAAATTTTAGGAGGGGATGGTGAAAATTTCGAACCCCTCTGCCATAGATTTTTGTATCAGGCATTTTCCAAGTTTTCTTTTCCCCCCAAAATGAACTGGTAACTCTTATTCTTATTGTTGTCCTAGCGTATCAACATCTTTTCCAGGAGATCTACCCCCCACTATATTCGATATCAGAAGTGCTTTTTGAAACTCAAGATACACTTTGTTTCTTCTCTGTATACACATCCATTTCTACGTCTTTTAGGAGTTATAGACCTTTGAATGCCTTTCACTTGAACAGGTTGGATATAGACGCAATACTCCTAATCGAAAGGGTAAAGAAGATTGGTGTGGTAAGTCGAACAGGGAGTGGAAAATTACCTTTAAGACAAGCTTCTTTGAGTTAAAAGGAATCTTCAGGAGGAAAAATAGTTATTATTGACGTTGAAACTTGGGGGCATTCACAATCTTAGCTTCACTTTGGTATCATATCTCAAGGACCCTCCGAAACATATTGAGCCAATTGGACTATATTCGGATGGAGAGATATGGAAGAGGAGCTCACATTTGTACCTTAGAATAGTTATATTAGAAATTGCAGCAAAGTAATGCAGTTAATCTTTTTCTTTTCTTTGAAATTAGTTGTCAATGGAATCTGAAAGAGTGCATCTGGGTCTTTTATGTTGGCCAATATTTTATTCTCATGCACAAAGGTGACTTTGCATGCGAGGTGAAATTACATCTTGTAAATCTTTTCTATAAAGATTATGTATCTTTGGTTACTATTCTGATTTTAGTGTCTTTTTTATTTTTTATTTTTTCCTTTTGAAAGGCTTTCAGCACTGCAAACTCAAAGATGTGTGATGTCTGCAGATCCTGAAAAACTTTTAGTGCTTCAGGTACTTAAATCACTTTTGATATTACATGGTTTTACATTCATTTGTAAGAAATAAAATTGCTTTCTTCTAGCTAAGATGGGCTGTACAATTTTTTAATAGCAAGCATTTCTAAGGTTGTACGGGGTCAAAGTGTTCCCCTTCATGATGCTTAATGCAAGGGACAGTGGAATGTGTAGCAGAGGCAGCTTCTCTTTCTAGGTTGAATTATGCTAGAGAAAATCTGTATTTATGTATGGAGTTAGTAACACGTTGGTTGAAGGTATAATTAGAAAGTTCACCAGACAAGAATGTGCTGCCTGTGCAGTCATAACCAGTTTTCACATAATTACCACAGTTGTGGACTGTGACAGATTGATAATTATAGATGTTGTGATATTTTCAAACCGTAACTTGCCCTTTTTAGTGTACTTGGAACATAGTTATTATTGTAAGGTATTCAAGTTGTATAAGAAATGGATCTAAACACACAGTGCAATAAAAAAAATCTGAGTCTCTTCTTAATAGGTGTAATTGTTTTCTCGTTACCAATTGCTTGTTCTCCTTTGTCGTCAATTATGAGCATAGGAATTTGATAAAATATAATGCTTTTACTTGAGTAGCACTCATTTTTGGCAGCATTAGTGCAGAATTATGCTAAGCCATCTTGTTTCTATACCAGTACACCACACTAGACTCATTGTTGCCGTAGTTGCTGCCAATACCAATGTAAATAACGTAAGTATGGTTCTGGTCAGGAAATTGCATTTGAAAGCTGGAAAGCTGCTTACTCATATTCAGCCATGTGTATCCAAATTTAATTTGTTTTTGTTCTTGTTTTTTTTGTGTAGCCGCACACAAAAGGTAAGCGATTATAATCATGCCCCTTGATAATTATAGTTAAATGCTTCACCGAAGCATTATGTCACAGCCCGAATTTCTAAACAATTAAAAAAAATGAATATTTGAAATATAAACATCTCAAACATCACTCGGTTCAATTGTCTAAAAACCCAGGCTATGACGGGGTGGATATAACACATGTCAAAACCTAAAACCCACATCATAAAGAATCTTAACAACAAAAATAATCTCCAAAAATTCTCTTTATTACTTTATGAAAGTCTATCTTCCATCCAAAAATCATCAATATAACATTCTAAGAATAATAGGTCCTCAACATTATATTCTCATGTCATATGAATAGGAAACTACGTTATTACATACTTCCAAAAAGATCAGACCTATTAAAATAAACTTTCGGACTGCTCCAGAAACAAATCCAAATCAAACGCTGTGGTTCCACTGCCTTCCACCTATGTTCCCAAGAACACACCCACGTTGCCAAAACAAAGCAAACATGGGTCAGCAAAATGGAATTTCTTTGTATGAGTAGACTAACCATATATAAACATTATCATACTTTAATTATCCAAACAATCACTTTATATTTCCCATAACTTACTATTTTTCAGCTTGGAAGACAGGTAGTTCCGTCATTTCAACCGGCATAGTTTCTTCCCAAGCAAAACTTCTATTCTATTAACTCATTATCATAACTCGTTATTATAACTAGGTAACTTAATTAAAACTTACTAATATCCACTTTTGGATAAGGGTAGGACCGCGTCCCTGCACAAAATGTTATTAAGTCCTACCTTCCTGCAAAAGAAAGTTAGAACTTCTATATAACCTACGTAGATATTATATTAGGTATTCAAAAGTAAACCCAAACACTCACATAATCAAATAATACAACTAACCCGCAAGGCGAATACCTTAGTTCCTCTCTAGGGCAGTCCAAACAATCTAGTCATTCATGGCACATTCAATGAATATCCGGGTCATTCATGGCACATTCAATGAATACCCCTATATAACGCTAACGGGCCATTTATGGCACATTCAATAAATGCCCACCTAACATATGACATCAACAGTCATAAAACTAAATTTCAAAACTTGAGGCGTGGAGAGTTCTAAAAGAGTGCGGTAAATTTGTTTATGCATTATTGGATTTTATTGCATATATTATCTCCGAGAACGAAGGAGTATCTTGATTCAAATATTTTTTAGTTTACGCGTTATTAATTTCATGGATGTATAAGTATTATAACGTTGTATATCATAAAAGACGAAAATCTCACATAGTAGTTAATACACATACACACGTATATATAAAGGTCTTAGCCTAAAGCCAAGCAAGCTAATAGCCCTAGACCTATCCTAATAGCCCAAATCATAATCCGAGTTAAAAGTCAACTGGTCAAAAATCAACTCTGGTCAAAGTCAACCCTGGTCAAAGTCAAAGTCGACCTGCCAAGGGTCAACAACAGTCAACCAGTCTAAACTTATCTAACTCCAAAAGCCCAAAGTCTAAAAGTCTAATACAAAAAGAACTGGCCCAAAACTTAAAATGAAATGGCCCCAAACACTTAAACTAGCTAAGCCCAACAACTTAACCTAGCTAAGGCCCAAAAACCGAAACCGGCCCAAGGCCCAGCCGATCATCTTCTCCATCAGTTCTCTTCCTCCAGCCACCAAAACCGGCCACCACCAAATTCCAATCGCCACCCATTTCCAACCAACCGAAAATGAAGAGGGTACAAACCCCCATCACTTTAACAAACACGAAACCCTCAATTTCTTGAATTCACCAACTTCACTAAAACTAGATCTGTAAACTTCTGGCCGCCATTAATGGCTTCTACAAGCTCCACTCGACAGTCCTCACGCACCCTCACTAGCTACCCATCACCAACACCCCATTCAAGCTGACAAATAAAAAAAACAAACGACAGGCGACGCCCTTAGTGTCGGATGCAAAGCTTCGACAGCCCCAACACCACTCCACCAATGTCAATCTCGACAGCACGCAATCCACTCTACAACCAACTTCAAATACTACACCCCCGACATCCATCAACAAAACCTCACAACAAAAAAAACAAACCTGACAAATAGTTAAACAACAACAAAAACGAAACGGTTAGGTTCTTGCTTGAACGCCATTAATGGCTATTCAAGCTTCACAGCACTTCCCCTCATCTTAAACAACCACCTCTACTTCACCATGCCCAGTCCACAACTCCACAGTTCATCCATCCAACCCAACAGTCTAACATTCATAAAAAAACAAACAAAACAAACCATTCTGACACAACAAAACTTTGGACGATTTGGTTATGGCGGTGACGCCATTAACAACCCGCGTCAAGTCTTCGACAGTTAAACTCTCGAATACGTCAGAACTTTAGGTACTGTAGTACTTCCAAAATTTTATCTAAACTGCCGGCACCATTAACAGAGTTTACGGCATCATTAACAGAAATTACACGATCTCAAATAAGGAAATCACTATTACGGATATGATTAACATAAAACAAAATATTTAAAAATATCGTCCGACTACTCACAGTTTATAAACCGAACAGCTTTCCAAAAGTGGAAAACCCCGTAAGACCGAAGTCGACTATCAGCTAGCTATCCAAAGAACTCTTCCTTTTCTTCTTTCAGCCAAACTCCCTTTTTTCTAAAACCCTCGCTGTATTTTTTTGACCAACCCTATTCTGTTTTCTTTTTGTTAAAAACAAAATCCCGAAATAGGGAAGAAGGTTTATCCCATAAACCCACGTCTCCTATTTCCACTAACACTTATCCTATTTTATTTTATCTATTACCTATTATTATTATTATTAGAAAAATAAACGAAATAAAACATAGGGTGTTATAATATACACACCTTAAAAGGATCTCGTCCCGAGATTCAAGGTAGAGTGTAGATTAACCAAACAACAGTACGTCAAACAATAATAATAAAAAAAAAAAAACATGTATACGCAAGTATACACACCTTAAAAGGAATAACGTAATTAGTTTTCTTCAATTGCCAACACTTAATTAAAATCATTCTTTCACAGTTTAACAGATTCATATCAGCAACGACTTATACTATGTCCACTATCACATAGGATCAAACACCTACAATGTGATGCATGCACATTGGCTCACACACCAACGATATGCAAGTATACACTGGTTCACACACCAACGATGCATACTAACTCTCTACCATCACATAGGATCAAACACCAACAATGTGTGGTATGCACACTGGATCACACTCCAACGGTGTACATGTATACACTGGATCAAACTCCAACGATGCATACAGAGAGATGTTATGTATATTGGATCACACACCAACGATATACATAACTTGGACAATATATAAAAACTTTCAACTCCAACCTTTATCAAAAGGGTTTTACTTGAGTAGCACTCATTTTTGGCAGCATTAGTGCAGAATTATGCTAAGCCATCTTGTTTCTATACCAGTACACCACACTAGACTCATTGTTGTCGTAGTTGCTGCCAATACCAATGTAAATAGCGTAAGTATGGTTCTCGTCGAAAATTGCATTTGAAAGCCGGAAAGTCGCTTACTCATATTCAGCCATGTGCATCCAAATTTAATTTGTTTTTGTTTTTGTTTTTTTTTGTGTAGCCCGCACACAAAAGGTAAGCGATTATAATCATGCCCCTTGATAATTATAGTTAAATGCTTCACCGAAGCATTATGTCACAGCCCGAATTTCTAAACAATTAAAAAAAATGAATATTTGAAATATAAACATCTCAAACATCACTCGGTTCAATTGTCTAAAAACCTAGGCTATGACGGGGTGGATATAACACATGTCAAAACCTAAAACCCACATCATAAAGAATCTTAACAACAAAAATAATCTCCAAAAATTCTCTTTATTACTTTATGAAAGTCTATCTTCCATCCAAAAATCATCAATATAACATTCTAAAAATAATAGGTCCTCAACACCATATTCTCATGTCATATGAATAGGAAACTACGTTATTACATACTTCCAAAAAGATCAGACCTATTAAAATAAACTCTCGGACTGCTCCAGAAACAAATCCAAATCAAACGATGCGGTTCCACTGCCTTCCACCTATGTTCCCAAGAACACACCCACATTGCCAAAACAATTGGCGATGACATAAATACATTGTTAGAGTCGATGACCCTATTGGCGATGGCAATTGCGGTTATAGAGCTTTCTGCATTGAATTAGGAAGAAGTCAAGAAGAATGGCTGTAGATAAGAAAAAACTTGTACCAAGAGCTTATTGACAACCTCCCCCTTTATTGTACTTTGTACAGTCAAAGTGAGGTTGTTTATACGATGAAGGAAATTCTACATAAAGAAGGTTACACACCCTTAAATAAGTGGATGAGCATGCCCTTTGCTGGATACCTATTTGCTTCAAGATTTAATGTTGTCCTCCTGTATTTAGGAGCTCGTCAGTGCTTCCTTATCATGCTATTGAGAACCCAAGCAAATCCTGAGAGAGTGAAAAAAGTGTTGGGTAGCGCACATGTTAGCGGAAATCATTTTGTCAATGTTGAACTTGTTGAAGATTGTCCGATTCCTCCAATAATGTGCCAATGGCTTAGAGCTCGATATGATATTGCTGAAAGTTGGAATTTGGCATTCACAGCAAGGCAATTGCAATTTATGGCATTGAATATCTCCAATCTAATATGGGAAAACGAGCCTGTTGAAGACCCAATAGTAAATGTTATCGACTAAGTTGTGTCTATGTTGTCGATATGATATTTTGGAAATCGGGCGGCAATCGAGTGATTTGGAAATAATGTTGTCGATATGATATTTTGATGTAATTTGTAAATTCATTTTGACATGTTATTTTAGTGTAATTTGGAACAAGTGTAGATTTTATTTTTATATTATTTGGAAATAATGTTAGGGCTTTTATTTGATTTGATTTGGAAATCGAATGATCGACTAAGTTGATTCGGACGGCAATCGAGTGATTTGGAATAAATATAATTTGATTTGATTTTTATGTTATTTGGAAATAATGTTAGGGTTTTTATTTTATTTGATTTGGAAATTGAGTGATCGACTAAGTTGATTCGGACAGCAATCGAGTGATTTGGAATAAGTGTAATTTGATTTGATTTGTCAATATGATATTTTAATGTAATTTGGAATAAGTGTAATTTGATTTGATTTGTCAATATGATATTTTAATGTAATTTGGAATAAGTGTAATTTGATTTGATTTTACTTGATTTTACCCCAAACGACATGGTCAAATCGTTTCACCTTTGAACCAAACGATGTGGGCTAGTCGTTTGACTTTTACACCAAATGGTCTCTGGCCGCCATTTGAGACAGAGCTCTCTGTTTTTACACCAAACGGTCTTAGCTGGTCGTATGTTTGACCTTTATACCAAACGATGTGGGCTGGTCATTTGGGCTTTATACCAAACGATATGAACTAGTCGTTTGACCTTTGAACCAAATGGTATGAGTTGGTCGTTCGGCCTTTATACCAAACGATGTGGCTGGGTCGTTTGGCCTTTATACCAAACAACATAGCTGGGTCGTTTGGCAAATTTTTTCGATTTTTTTTTGTTTTTACAACACTTTCATATCCAAAAAACAAACAAATTCCACTTTTTCAAAACATCAAATTCATATACCAACACATCAAATTCATATACACTTTCAAATTCATTTCAAAACATCAAATTCCACTTCAAATTCAATTTGAATATGCCATCAAATTCAAATGCATCAATTTCCACATCAAATTTAAATACATCAATTTCTACATCAAATTTAATTCGAATACGCCATCAAATTCAAATACATAAATTTCCACATCAAATTCAAATCGAATACATCAATTTCCACTTCAAAATACATCAAATTCAAAAATACATAAATTACATCAAAATCGAAAGCCGCACTCAAAAATTAATTATGATAACTGTACTGCCCACCACTATACTTGCACCTCGTCAAGTTGTATGCCTCCTCGAACGAGGACCTTGCTTCTTTAGGAATATTATTCTTTCCTAATTGCAGACCTCTCTCTAGCAATTGACTCATTTCATCGATGACGTCGTTCTGTCGAAATAAGAATACAAAACAATTATTAATTACCGTTTTAAAAGACCGTGACCAAAACACAATTAGAAAATCACAATACTCACAATCAGTGCTGTCGGGGCAAAAAGTTAACCCGACACTCCCGATGTGATGATGCTTCCGAAAGCTCGAAAAAGATGGGGATTGGGGTTTTTGAGGAAGAGAGACTGCACCAGCATTCTAGTTGCATACGTACCCAGTAAGGAATCCGGGATCAAGTCTCTTAAAACGTAGTTCTGTAGATTGCAGAAGCCTCTCTATATATAACAATCTCCTGCCTTGGCGGCCAAGAAAGTGATTCTCGGAGATTGCATTCTTTGATGAATCCTATCATGACTCTATCTAAAATAGGATCATTCTCCAAGATTCCATTCTATCATTGTGCAAGATCTTATCAGATTGTATTAGGATCTTCTCGGGTGACTGGATCAGAATGATCCGGACGGATTGGGTCCACAAACTTGGGCCACCCGGATGGGCCCTGAACCTGTTGTGAACTCTAACGGATTAAAGGACTGGATTATCCAAAGTGTTTGCCCCCGGACTGGTCCGCCGCTGGTCTTACACCCGGTTCAGAGTCCGAGTATACTTTGGACCAGAAATACGGCGTAGGGTGCACACAGGTGCATAAGATGGAACTGTCTCCAGGGAGAAATGGATAGGAAGTTGCTCGCAATTTACCAATCGAATGTGAGAATGCCTTACATACCAGTCCATGTACTTTGAATGACACTCCCATGGATAAGTACAAATGGGTCCTAGATTGTTGGGTTGGATCACTTGATTCTGCCATGACTCCCAATATACAGGTCCAACAGTTGTCAATGTCCATTTCACTTCATACCTGCATCCAGCTACAATCCTAGTTGTGTAATTTTGTGTTGGAGGAGTTGTAGGTATAAACTGCACATGACCCAACTGACGCATGACCCTTGCAATGCAGTAAATCTCCACAACGTCAAAAAAGCAGATCACTCCCTCAAAAAAGGCAATGTCATCAACTGGATGTATAGCTCTGACATTCTCATATGGATACTAATCAACCTTAAACAAAATAAAATATGTCATTAATCACATACTCAAATAATCAATTACTAAAAAAAAAAATTGAAACAAACTAAAATACTTACATTGAACACCGTCATATCATCAATTATCGCTCGGTAATACTACAATGCATGACATGGGTTCTCATAGTGCACAACGCTAACTGCGTGTCTAAGAACACGCGACCCAGCCAACTGATACTCAAAGTTTAGGATTGGCCTGAATAGCGGGAAGTACTCATAGATCCACGCCTAGATATATACACACACAGTTAACATACTAATAGAATAATATAATTAACATTAAAAAGAATCTGCAAAATATTTAAGTTTTACCTATAGAAGAGTCAGGAAGCCTGAAACACCTTTCACCTTCGCACATGTGGCAGTCCCAAGTCCTCTATACAGAAAGGCCAAAATTGCTGCACCCCACGCATACTTGTTGATCTTTTTGAATTTCAGCAACTTGATCAAATAATAAATAGGCACTCCAGTCCTAGACTTGTCAGTGAAGATGGTACATCCAAAGAAAAATAGTAGATAAGCTCTTACAGCCCTCTGTACCTCCACCAAAGTCAACACCTTCCCTTTTATCGCGGACCTTCCCAGCAAACTGGCTTTGCAGGAATTCTAGCCTTACCTTTGAAATGAACCGGCTCGTGTCCATCTCCGCTTTAATCACAGGCTCCGAGACACCCAGAGCATGGTGTAGGAGACTCTCCGATTGTGAACGGGTCAACTCCGTGTTCCCTGTCACTACTCTGCCTCTAATTGTGACGCCTAGGATTTGGGAGACATCATCCAAAGTCACAGTGCATCTCCCCAAATGGTATATGGAAGGTGTTGGTCTCTGGATGCCACCTCTCCACAAACGCAGAGACCAACGCCGGATATTGATGTTTGTAGTTAACACCCAAATATCATATCATAAAACACAGTCCTCTTAAACTGATTTCAAATCTGGGAGATCTTTTGAACTAATTCTTGAGATCCCATTAGCTTAACTTGGATAGATGCGGAACACACTTCAACACTCCACGCTCCGCCTGAAACAACAAAGACTCAATGAGGAGAAGCAAAAGGTTTTGTAAAGACAAAGGAAATTTAAGATCTTAAGTCTATGATAATACCTTATTTTTCCAAACATCACGAGCCACATGTACTGAATAGTCATATAGAAGCTTTGACTCAGTAGGGCCACCACCATATACACCTCGTGTGTACTCCAAATCATCCTTGGATTTTCTCACATAGTCTACCACTGGAGGTGTTTCGACTTTGACCGGTGCTTCAACTTCCATAAATTCTTCCAACTCATCATCCTCCTCTTCATCACCCTCTTCATCACCAGACTCTTCCCCATCATCTCCATCCTCACCATCATCATCCCCATCATCATTAACTATACTCTTCCCACGATCCATTGCTACATTTTTATCTACATCTAAATCTTTATCTACATCATCTAAATCTTTATCTACATTAATCTCACCCTCACTCTCAGTTTTACTATCACACTCTCACTCTCAGTATCTATATTACTCGGAACAACCTCATTGTGGTCCCCTATGCATTGAGGCCGAGGTGCCTGCACTTCTTTTTCTCTTCTTCTCTCCTTCTACATCACCTACATTAGTAGGATCATCATCTCCTTTTCTATCACCTCTACGAACTGAAGCCGTTGTTTTTTACCCCTTTTCTCTCTTCTTCTAAGGCTCAGGTGCGTCACCGCGACCCGAAGAGGAACCCCCGCCACCAAACAACTTCTTTATACCCTTGAATGTAGTTTTTGCTACATTCTTGACATTCTTTGATCGAGGACCCATTGCTACAAAGAAAAATAAAACAAGTATTAGTAACTAAAATAAGTTTAATCAAGTGACCAAGTTACCCAAATGCTAAACATAACATAACATAACTTCAACCACCCCAATTCAGTCCACTCTACCATCAACATCCAACAAATACCCAAACAAAAACATGTGAGTTCAAAAAGCTTTAACCATACTAAGAAGAATGAGAAACAAAAAACAGAGACAGAACAAAAAAAAACGTACACATATAACCTCCACTACCCCAAATTACCCAACTAATGTATCCAACATGCGTGTATTGATGGATCATGATTGAAATAAACTAACTACTCTATCTTGACGTGTTAGATGGTTGTTTTTGCAATACAAAAGGAACATGCCTCTATGATAAGCAATCAAGTCGTGGTCTACACTCTACAGTTGAATATAAGTATACTCATGCCCAATTCTGAGTTACAGGTTTTCATACAAAACTCAACAAGTGATAGAATTGTAAACTAAAGTAACCAAAAAGCCTCATTGAAATAGCACAATTCATACTTCACGTCGATTTGAGATTACGACATGGTCGACAGGTAATGACAAAAAAAATCAACTTCTAGAAATCTTGACTTTCTTCAAGGCATGAGTTCATAAGTGGAAAAACGATTGGCCAGTTACAAAAACATAGATTAAAATACTACGAATGCAATCATTATATACAAAGGCCAGTTATTTACGAATTTACACAATCATTGGCCAATCGAAAATTGCGAATTGGAATTAAAAAATCATTGTTATACTACGATTAAAAAATTCATTGTTATACTACGATCGTACTACAATTATACTACGAAATATTACAGAAGTTTACAATCTAAAAATCTAGAACTCGTGTTTTGATATCAGACATGTATAATTGATTCCACTTCACTGATGGGAATAAAAAAGGTATGAAGGGACCAAATTTCGTGGTTTTTCTTCCATTAAAATCTTCATGATATAGAAATACGACACACTTTCCCAAGCCTCGCATGCCCAACATAGGGTGCTAAATTGGAAAAGGACTTCAATTGAATGTTTAGTGAAAACAGCAGCATCCTAAAATGCTGAACTAAGATGTATACGTAAAGGTCTTCCTTCTCTTAGCCATGTCCCTAGTTAACAATTGAACATCTTATTATAGTTTTTACATTTTGTTATTTATTTTTATTCTTTATTGTCTCTAGTAAACATAAATTATAGTTCTATCACGAGTATTTAGTTTAATGAAAGAAAATGGGGCCTGATTGTTTGAATATGATGCCTTGGGGTAGCTAGTCTATGGAATGCACATTACTGTCTTTCCAGCCAAACTGGCCGAGGACTCTGTTATGTTTAACTGAAATTTTAGTCTGCAACTCTCTTTTTTCAGAATTGTAAGACCAAAATTTCTTTTGTTGGCTATGGTGAAACAACAAACTGTGGAAGCCTTACTCGAATCAGGTTACTCTCTCCTCAAAGAACAACAGTTGATAATGGAAAACAAACTCTCCAAAGAATACATGAAAAACATGGACGAATAGAATTGGAGAATGCAACTACTGTAGCATGCTCAACTTTCCAAATGCAAAACTCTAAATCATTGAATCAATGACCTACTAAACAAAGCAACAATGCATCCATATCGAACTCATTAAAGAGCAATAGTTCCTAAAAACTACCAATCTTACTTAATCAAACAATAAAACAAACAAACAATCTTACAAGGCCAGACTAGAAACTCATATATTCATTAACAATGTCTTAAGTAGCAATACAGTAAAATATCTCAAGTTGAATCGAAATAATAACTACAAATAAGTAATAATAAGAAATAAATAACATCAACATTCATCTAAAACATTAATCATATAAGCATTTGCAATATAAAACATATAAACAACACAGATCTAAACAAAACCTAACTCAAACAACAGATCTCTCATTTAATCGTCATCCTCATCCTCTTCCTCTTCAAAGAGATGAGGTTCTTTCGAGTCCTGCCATGCCATGATAACTTGCCAAGTATTCACGCCACTTATCATCTACTATAGCTAACCTGTCAAGCGCCACTTGGTCTTATGGGGTGTAAGGTGCAACCTGATGAGGTTGTATCCTCTACCCTTACCAAGTCATTGCATGGAAAGATCGAATAATACAATTGGTGGGTCTCACAATGTTGACCCCAACCCAATCCGTGAAATGGGCACAAAAAATAGGGAAGAAATATAGCATAATACGGTAAACTAAAACAGGCATAAGAAGGTACTTATTCCTGATACTCTGGGCTTGTGCTAAACTAGACATTAATGTCTTGGGAAGGTCATATAGCAGGCGCCCCTCAGCTAGAGCAAGGATAACATCGCAAGTGGCGTCATTCGTAGAAGAAAAACGCCACTCCCCTAATATGTTTAGCGTGATAAAGAACATGACCGTACCCATGTTAAGGGGCAAGCTACCAAGGGCTACATTATATATCCCTTGGTCCTCTACACGGAAAATGCCGGCCCCATAATTCTCATGTAAAAGCTCATAGTTGTAGGTAGAGATATTATCAACTATGTAGCCCCATGGGTCTTGAATCTCAGCAGGCATAGGAAGCTCAACAACAAAAGCCAACAAGAACTTGGTTATTTCCATTGTTTCGTCATCAATATTGATGGAGAACAATCCATCTGATAAAATAATTTACAATGGTCATAAAAATACGAGGTAAGTGCAGGAGAGTAAAGTTCATCAGAACTTACCATTAAAGATTGCCATCCTGCTTGTATGATTATTTCGCAAAACCACGCACCATAGGTGTCACTTTGGAACAAGTCTTCAAAAGACTCTTCCGGTATGGTACACGGGGATGTCATCACAAAACTGCTCTTCTAAAACAGCTTCAAACGATTCTGGAACAACCCACAAAAAATTGAAATTTTTCATGCCTACAGATGTCAAAGCGCGGGGGGCGCTCAAACTATGCCTTGTAGGGGTGCGGGGTGCACTCTGGCTAAGTTCGAGTTCCAGGCACTTAGGCGCAGGGCGCGCTCACTTTTTGCCTGGGATGGGCACAGGGTGCGCTCAGGTCTGAATGGAGTTATAGTGTTTTGGGCATGAGGCGCACTCAGATTTGTTCTGGGTAGGGCGCGGGTAGCGCTCCTGTGAATTTCGAGTTACATTATTTTGGGCGTGGGGCATGCTCAGATTTGATTTGGGTAGGGTGCAGGTTGCGCTCCTCACTGATTCGAATTACAGGTGGTTCAAGCGCAGGTCGCGCTCGGGGTAGCTTAAGTGCTGAAGTGAAGAATAAAAGAGATAAAAATATGGAGTTAAAGGTGAGAGATGAAAGTGAGATGTAGTGTGGGTTGTGAGTGTAGAGTGAAGGAAGTTTATATAGGTTTTGAGTTTCCAAAATGAATCGGCAAGTTGCCAAAAAGGTTTAAGGCAGTTGCCGGAAACAAAATATTTCCAAAACTTAAAATGGAAACAACCCATATTCATTATTCTAAAACAAACCTAATATCTTTAAGATTGACTTTAGAATAGTAACTTCCTAACTCTTTGAAATTTCATCCTACCACAAAATCTAATTATAGGCATGCCAATATCGGCAACATTCCCAACAATCACTGTAAAACTACTTCTAAAAATTGTGGATTATATAAAAATCATGCTAGAAGAAATAATACCACCCCCAAACAATTCGGGAAGGTGGGATTAACACAAAAATCATCGCATGCTTAAACAAGAACCAAATTAAATTAAAATAGAAATTCAAATAACAATTAACTACCGAATTCAAATTTAACTACTGAATTTAACATCTTAACATCCAAACTACTAAAAACAATAAAAATGACATCAACACAACCAACAACAAGAAATCTAGCTACGAGATGAGGAAGGGATAAGAATAGGAATTTGAGTGATCAAGAATGGAAAAACCAAACACCCCCAGGTTTTTGAAAATTTGTTTTAAAACATGGGTCTTTTAAAGTCATATTCCCCTAGAATTAATGTGGGGTCATTTTAAGTCAGATTCCCCTAGACTGTGCACACCCCCAAACAAACAAGAAACTGGGGTGGCACAAAATAGATGATGCGTGGTCAACTATAAACTAGTAGTCGAAAGAGTTTGGGGTCTAGCCATAAAAACATGATACTAAATGAACCGTCAAATAGAATGAAGTTGCATAATTGGAAGCAATCATGTAGAAGAATAAAAGAAAACTTATACAACCCATCAAATAACATATGCAAACCATCATGTTGTAGCTGTGTTAAAAAGTTTGAATGACCCAAAAGATGAATTAGCAATACTTTAGGTGAGAAAAGAATGAAGTCTGGATCTTGATGTCTTTCATGAGGCTTAGATGCAGAAAAATAAGACAAACTAGGTTTCTCAATACACTCGGTCAAAGCTTGGCTCTCAACTACAGGAATGGTGTACTCATAGGATTGTGTGCTAGGCAAACACTCTTCACTGTGAGGGTTGAAAAAATTATAGAGAGTCTCTGAGGCAATAGGCTCAAGTGCAAATTCGAGATTCCTCTGAAATGGTGGGTGAATGGATGGCTTAGTTGTGGTAGATGGTTGGATTATAGGTGGTGGTAACTCAGGTGGATGGTGGTTGGTTGGTGGTTCATCAGTTGGTGGATCCTCACACGCTCTTAAGAACTCTACAACTGGCTTGGCTGAATCCACAAGGTTGTGGTTCATGGCTTTATCTTTAAGAAAGTCATCTATTCTTTCCATTGTTATTTCCTCAGCTGCCAAACTAAATTGAGATTCACATTGCTCTAAAGATGTAACTTCCTTTTTTTCTTGCACATTAACTTGTTCATGCCTTAGATTATAATTGTTAATCTCTATTTTCTCACCCTCTTCCTCTAAAACATTATAAGTATCTTCAATGGCATCATTCGAATGTGTTGAGGAATCATCCAGCCGAGTGCGTTTAGCAAACACAAAGGCCTGGACATGCTCAACAGGAGGGTCCACATTAAGAGAATGCCAATAGTTATCAAATTCTTCCTCTGTCACACCCTTATAAATATCTTCTAATGTGTCATCATTATATTCATCTTCAGATGGATCAATGGGAGGTTCCTCGGTGGCATCTCTCAAATTAGAGTGGTTATCAAAAACATGTCCTAAAGAGTCGTCTTCAAGAATTTTCTCATCTAGGTGGGGTGTAGAGTCAACATAATGGTTAATGGGAAGGTTATTCTAGTTGTGTGTCGATCTATGGCAAGTTTGAAAGTTCTTTCTTAGGTGAGGAGATCATGGAAATCATCTGGGCTATGTTCTGAAGCATAGTTTGGGAAATTTGGTCTGGGAAGGGTGGCGAACTAGATGGGTGGGTGATTTCTGGCATGGTGGAAGGGTCTGGCTGGTATGATGTGTGATAGTCATAGTTATTGGCGTTTGGATATGATATGAGTCCTTCTTGGGATATGGCGTTTGAGTGACTCTGGTTGACTTCGTATTGTGATGGGTTAGGTTGAGGTTGAATGGCTACTTGATTGTTATTGGTGGAACTCCATGAATAGTTTGGATGACTAGAAAACTCTTGATTGTATGAGTTACTATAAAAATCTGAAAATTGAGGCTCATAATTATTATTATATCCTATAGTAGGCTCAAACTCTTGATATGATGGGCAATGAGAAACCCAATGGTCAGGACTACCACATCATGAACATGGTGAAGGGTTTTCATAATAATCACATGATTGCTCGTCTACATATTGATATGCCATAATTGTTAATATATATATATATATATATATATATATATATATATATATATATATATATGCAAACGAAACTCTAATTATACCTAGAATATATATATATTCTAGGACAATTAATATGCAAACGAAACTCTAATTATAAATTTCTAGATAGGCGTGTGTGTTGAAGTTGACGATTGATTACGTTAGACGTTTTTCTTCGATCTGACCTTAATCTCATGCAAGGCTAATCCAATATTAAAGAAACACGACAACAAACAAAACAATCCTGATATGCTAGTATAAATCCTCTAACATGAGATGCGAGGAGTGGAAGAAAAAGGTACTGAATGCATCCTTACTTCGCTTATGAATAGCGTCTTGTATACATGAGCTCAGTATGTGTAACAAGTTAGAAACACTGAATAACTTGAAGTAATGGAAATTTGAACTAACCAGTGAAAATCGGGCAGTTCAAGAAGAGGGAGTGGGTCGCGCTCAGAATTAGCCTAGGTAGGGCGCGGGTCGCGCTCAGGTCAAACTTGAGTTCCAAGTGCTTCAGCACGGGGGGCGCTCGAGTTTTGCCTTGGGAGGGCACAGGTTGCGCTCAAGTCCAATTCGAGTTCTAGGCGCTTCAGCGCGGGGGGCACTCGAACTTTGCCTTGGTAGGGCACGGGGCGCGCTTAGGCTTGTTATTTGAAAAAATTTAAGTTTCTGAACCATACAATCACTGTTAGAAACAAACAAGGGTGGGTGGGTTTAATGATACTTTGGGAAGACTAACAATGCTAACGAAAATAATACTAAAGGGAACTAAGATAGCAGCGGCGCCATTTGATAATATATAAAACGATAGTTTTACCTACGCATAAGTAACGAGACTCAAGCGCAAGTAAAACTAAAGATATTTTCTACTAAGGGTTTTATCAAAGTTTTCTACTCTCGAATGCTATCACAATAGAGTTGGAGTAGAGAATTGGTTCCACTCCTAGTTCTTTAGAATTCGCATTTTCTAAGACTATCGGTCCTATCCAAAGTTAATGAGAGTATGATGGAATTATACTATGATGCAAATTATGCTAACAAGGTATGATAATTCGACTACAGAATACTAAACTTGACTATATGATAAGGAATTAGGGGGGATTGATTCCACCTTAACGCGACTTAATTAACTAGCGAAGATTCGTCGTAATCCGAATTGCAACGCTTTCGCATAGCAATTTGTTCTTCATAATCTCTAGTTGTTCATGGTAATCTCTACTAACTAACATCTAGTATGTGAAGCAATCAAACCTATTCTCATGGTGAACTAATTACTTTCTAGATTGGAATGGAAAATTACGACTATTTTACGCTAACAATAATCAAGCTTTCATCAAGGCTTCCTTAAACCCTTCTAATAGAGGTTTAGCCTTGATTCATAAAACTATCATTTCTATATGATTTTAAGCAAGACATGATATAAAGATTCTAAATTTGCTTATTTGAATTCAAATGGAAATCTAATCATGGAAGAATTAATTGAAACTAATAATGACAAATAACTAAATCTATGAATTGAAACTAAATAATTAATAGAAAATGAAACTAGATTATGAAGAAGTAACTAACTTTATTGATCTAATGAAGAAATAACAATTGATTCAATAACTAATTTAAAACAAGGTAAATAAAACTAATTAATTAATGGAGTCTAAATCTAGATCTAAAACTATTGGCCAATGGCTACCTACAAACTAGAATGCTCAAGAGTTAAGTTTTATTGAAATGGAGGAGACCAGATCCACATTTTCATGCATGGGCTGAGGAGCCATATTTTGGGCGGAAAATCGAGCCCAAAACCCAATTTCTTCAGTCTACAAAGCCCTTTCCAGACGGATTTGACTTCAGTAGACTTTTCATCCACTTTTGCTCGTCTGATTGGGTCAAGGATTGGACCGTTGGAAAGCTCTTTCCAAGCCGGTCGTTTTGAAGTAAAGTAGGCCCAATTTCAAGGTCTGAGTCAAACAATACGGTCTTCAGAAGTTCTGCTGAATTTTATGCGCTGTTTCTGCTCGCGTTGACTTTGACTTTTCAGCTTTGACCGGGCTTTAAAAATATTTTTTCTCCTTGAATCTTGGCCTTTAATCACAGAACTTCTTAGCAACCAACCCTTGCTCCTTTATCTCGCAAAAGTGATACATTTTGCACATAATTGACTCCAATGCCTGAAATACATAAAAGCACGTAATCAGCATTAACTCTTATTTATTACTCGCATAATTGGTCTAAAAGTATTATGGTTAGGAGGTTAAAACTACAGTTTTGGGCTCTTATCAGCACATTATGAAGAAGTTCCCTGAAAAGCTTCTGAATTATTATTATAGGAGGTAAAAATTCAAAAAAGAATTCAAACAATGTATTCAAAAAATATTGATTCCTTATGTGTTTGGAAGGAGGTGGGCAGAATTGATGTCTAGTTTTAAGTTGGAGGAGAATGAATGGCTTCAAGAGATGTACAAGATTCAACACAAATAGGCTCCAGTTTATCACTTGGATACTTTTTATCCCGGCACTTAGACTACCGGGCGTTCTGAAAGCATGAATTCTTTTTACAAGAATTTTTTCACATCTACGACAACTCTTAGAGAGTTTGTAGTGAAGAATGATAAGTGTTTGATGATGATTGTTGAAAGAGAAAAAAAAAATAGGATTATATTACTGAATACTCGAATTGGATTGTAGGCGGTAATTCCTTTCTTTTGAAGAGTGTAGCAAGTATATATACAAGGAATGTGTATGATAGGTTTAAGCAAGAATTCGAGGTAGCTGAAACCGAGTATGTCCTGCATGATGATGAAAAAGGCACTGACGGCAACAGAACCTACACTTATAAGTTGCGCGAGTTACAGGTGACTTCCCTTCATTACTACATCTCATCTAATTTTACAATGAAACTCAACCTTCATTACTAAAATGTAACTTTCCTTCGTTATAGGTGACGAGCATGAATGGAAGGTGAAGTTCAACCCTGCGACAAAAGAAGGTAATTGTGAATGCAAAACTTTTGAGTTTCTGGGGATACCTTGTGGACACCTCATAAAGGTATTTCAGAGTCGTGATATTGAGATTCCCGAGCACTTTATTCTTAAGAGGTGGATGAAAGGGGCAAATAAGTATAGAGCTGAGTATGACCGTGGACTAGTAAGTGGCCATGAGAACTTTGAGATACTGAGAACTTCAAATGGTTGCTAATCAGTTGGTTTATGAAGCTGCGGAAACTGATGAGACTTACCAATTAATGCTGCAAAGACTACAAGAACTATCAGTGGAGCTCAAGAAAAAAGAAGGAAGTTGACCACGGTGTTTACATTGTTAATTCATGCACCGTTGGCGATAGTTCAGCACTAGCCACTTGACGACCCATCCCAAGTTTTACTTCAGAATCCTAACATCTCTCAAACAAAAGGAAGAAAAAAAGTCGTGAAGATTTATAAGAAAACTAAGGTCAGTGGAAGAAAAAAAGGGGGTCTTGAACAAGCATGCGCAAAATCCAAAGCAAAGACAGAGAGGAGATGTACATGTTGTAACAAAGTTGGTGTTAACCATGACAGACGAAATTGTCCTGAAAATCCAAACAGAAAGAAGGGCCCAAGTAAGTATAATATTACCTCCTTAAGCTTAATTCATAGTATCCTATCTTATCGCAATTGCCTTTAAAACTTGACGTTTTCCATTCTTTTTGCTTTACAATAGTAGATGTAGAGTTAGAGGACGAGGACAAAGATGAGGACGAGGACGAGGATGAGAACGAGAACGAAGATGAGGACGAGGAGGAGAATGAAGAAGAGGACGAGGCGAAGATGATTTAAATTGTTTGAAGCTTGTATGTTTTTGTATTAGAGTGTTGAGTGTTGGAGCTTGTGTTTGTAGTTCACTTGTTTTTTATGGCAATGAAATCTTGTGTTTGAGCTTGTGGCTCACTACACCATAAAAGGTGTTTAGCAACGGCTATATTTGTTACTTATATTTTTACTAATGGTTATATGCGTTAGCTCTGGGGCGTTACAGTCAGTTAGGTAAAATTTAGTAACGGATATATCTGTTACTTCAATTAATTTCAATAACGGTTATATTTGTTAGTATATATTTTGTAATGAATATTTCACTGTTAGTTGCGTAGTTGAATTGTTTATTTGTAATGGATATTAGCGTTAGAACAGTTTGGTGTGCTTAATAGTAACAATTTGTGTAATGGTTATATCTGTTACTAAACTACAGTCCAATGAAAAAAAAAAAAATTGGAGCCCAAATGTCCCCCGACCCGACACATTTTGCACCTCGCCCATCTGATTATTGTCTACTTACAAGATATCACATTCCATAAGTCAAGTAACAAGTAAATAACAAGAAACACCAACAAATTAAATATTATTAAAATAAAGCCACCAATCCAAATCCAAATTTACAAATCAAACATATATAAAAACATATATAGAGGTTCAACATACAAAACAATACAATTGAGAAAATGGTAGCAACAAATCCACTAAGGAGCTTCATCATCCATCTATGTAGTAAGGTGTAGTGCCAAAGTAAAGCCTTCCAAAATTTGGGAGAAAAGCAGCTGCATCATTTATTCTCTGACACATAAACACATTAACCTCCTGCACATCATTTAATAGTTCAGTAATTTCAAAAAGTTGGGTAACTCCAAACAACCTTAACTAAGTGTAGAAAAAAAAAACCCAAAACAATCCAGCTGGTACACAAAATTAAAGAAAGCGAAGATAACATCTTAAAAATTGCATTTTAGAGAAGTACATACAAAGAAAAACATTCTAAAGACGAAGCAATAAGTGAATGAGATCTATAATCGTAAGACAACCTTTGGTTTGTAGAATTGAAGGGACAAAAAATCTAATGTAATATAGTAATGTGTCACTTTGTTTTAATAATAATGATTAACAAGTTTAATCATAAGTAAAAACATGTTATCGACATTAGTACATAATGGGCACAATGAAATAGAAAGGAACTAGTGTCCTTGCACCTAGAAATTAAGCCACACACGATCACACTAACACAAAAGTTGACCAAGTTATAGAAATTACATTTGATTATTTTTTATTTTTTTTATTTTTTTTATTTTTATTTTTTTTTGTAGGCAAGCGAGGTTTTTAGAGAGGTCCCCTACCCCTTTTCATTAATAATAAAAAGATTTGATCAACTTCAGCAATACTTGGGTTTTGATCTTAATTAACAAATCCTCGATGTAGTTTATGATGAAGTGGTTCGATTACTTGTCCAATATAAGTATTGGAAAAGCAACCCCGGTGAGATTGACCATGACGAGAAAATGATAAATGGCTAAAATAACAATGGTATCGACTGTTAAAAAATATAATAAAATAATCTGACCTTTAAAATTTTCTCGAACTCCGACATCTCATTCCACTGATATGCTACTATCAGATTTGTCATGGTCAAGATCTCAAGGTCATTTTTGTAACTGCAAAATGAAAGTATTTAAACAATTAGAAGAGAGATGACACACAAATTAAGTTACTAACATAAATTATGATAATCATTACAAACTTACGGCTTTGCCTCCTGCCCGTCGAATGGATTTTCTTATGATTCCACTAGCATGTCTGCAAGAACTAAATATCTAGCACAAAGACGAGACAAGAAGATGGACACAACATGAGGGAAGAAGATCAACCAGCGACAATAACATTGTCTTCATATAATGAAAGTAGCAAATTTGGAGAGAGGAATGCCAAGACACAAAGGAAAAGTACAACAAATGCTTGTAAGCATTTAGGAGTGCAAAAAAGCTTGACACTTGGTTGGTTCACACACACTTAGGAATCAAGTAAGACATTTACATCCAGATGACACATGCAATTCAAAAGTAAGTATAATCATGGGTCACATAATAAAGCAACTTACCCAGTAGATCACAAAGATGGTAGGAGCAATCCAATTCCCATTTTAGGAACATAGCATACATCAAATGAAAACAACATTCTTAGTAACATAAAGGTAACAAAATTGAAATTAAAATAGAAAGATGGAAAAAAACTGTCCACAGGTTTACGTATCCCCCACCCGACTGACTACAATCCGGTACATAGTCATTTCAGGGGTACAATGCGGATAGGTCCAACTTGGATATGGAACCAGATATAAGCGCATCCCACTTCTAATAGGTTTCATATGCTGATGAATAGGAGCAGATCTCTGTCGAACATAATGCTTATCCTTTTGTATTGTCTATTTTTTCATATAAGGAGGACAGAGTTTAGTAAGAGCCCAAGCAACAACAACTTCCTCCAACCTCATCTTTTTGCTGAGGAAGATGAGGAAGACTGGAAATGTAGAACCAAGTGAGCACTAGGAGAGAGGAATCAAGGGTCAGCACTTGTGAGCATTATAATATCAATAATCCAAAATAACAGGCCACGCAAAAAATGGTGCAGGAAGCACCACAAACTCCACTCAAACTAAGAAGAGTGTGTGTGAAGGAAAGGCCAAAACAAGTTTGTAGCATACAATAATCAATCTGAAGACTCACCAATTGCGCGGAATAAAAAAAGGGGAAAAAAAGATGTACATACATTCTTTAAGTGTGGACCAAGCAGCCATGGAAATATTTTTTGAGCTTGCTTCTTGGTTTTTGTTGGTTCTCCTGTGAAGCTCCATCTCGCAATCTCAACTGTTCAATGAAAGACAGGTTCATGGCTTGGTCCAGGACGAACAATGGTATAAATGGGAAGTCTTAAACCAGCTCTATGGGCTGTTTCTTGTAGTAAATTTGTGTACGTAAACCCAGTTTCATCCTGTTAAATCATATATTAGCATAACAATGTAAACAAATCAACATTATATTAGACTTTATATAGGTCTTCTAATCCTTGTCAAATACCTCAAGTCACAATTAATTGGATTATGATAGATATCAACTTTTGAAGAAATAAATCATTAACTAGATGTCTCGATCAAGTGTCTAGCAAGTCATTTTAAATGTTTTTTTTAGCCAAATCAGATCCTTTCATCAAATAAAGATTCCAATCTATATAACGTTATAAAAGTTAGCATGCTTCAATTCAACAGTTCCAACACTTGTACTTGATGCCAAAACTTGGATTGACCCTTACTTCGCCTTAATTCAAGCTCCAGTTATGCCTCCCTGGTCAACCCCTAAAAGCCCCCAACCCACAAAAACACACAAGAGATAGTAAGTCACTCTTATGTGCCTAAGAGGGCAGTGATGGCTTTAGCCTTAAGCCTGATTTTTATCGGCTTTGGAGTCCAGGATTTGTTAGATCAAATGGCACCTTGTTTAGCAAAGACCCGGGAAATCCATAAATCTATAGATCAAGAGTAGAAGGTTTGGAACCCTTTCCATTGAATTCATTTGAGACATAAGTACATAACTTCTCATTAGGTACTGTTTTAAAAGGACATACCCATTTCTCATGAAAAAACCAACTCAACTTGACATTTCTAACCGTATCAGAAAGTCGGTATGTACCATTCACCCAAATCTGTTAGTCATAGCATTCACCCTTGAGCCCTTTCAGTATGTATAGAATGTAATAAAAGTTCACTCGTTTACAGTCATTCAAGTATACATAGAATACAATCAAAACATTAATCTCACTAAAAATATAAACAAAAAGTAAACTTCTTCAAACGATTTATTAAACCACGAAAGAGTTAACGCCCAAGTTTCTTTTATCTGAAATAAACTTGCTAGAAAAAGGGAAATTTTGACAAAATCAGAAGTTTTGCTCCAGCATTATTGTTTCAGTCGAAATCCTTCAACAAGTAGACAGATGGAATATATATGAGACAAGAAAATGAATTTATAACAAACAAAAACATAAAAATTGTGAAGATAACTTACAAAATTTCTTCTTTGAAGTATCTGGGTAACAAAAACCTGTTCAAACAACCCAATACAAAACCACAAAACAATATTCTTCAAAATTAGTAGGTCAACCACGATCAATGATTCATAAGTTACAAAACAAAGAAAGAAATTATTAGAAATGAGCGGGCTTTTGGGATCAGATTGAAGAACAAGAGTGAGCTTACTAGTTTGTCTGGGCGATTAAGGTTAAGTTTTTTAATTAATTATTGCAATAGAGAAAGAGAATAATTGCAATAGTTGGAGAGAGAATGATAACCCATTGTTAGGGTTTGTCTGGGGAGAGAAAAAAAGGAAAGGAGATGGGTGCGTGATAAAAAATGTAGGCTTCTTTTATTTTTATTATTATTTTTTTAATACTGTTTTGAAACATTACTAACGGATAAATACGTTAGGCACTGCCAAAAATAACCGTGAAAAGTTATTAAATTTTTATTTTTGATATTTACTAACGGATTCTTCCATTAGTAACAACTATATCAGTGACAAAATTGGTAACAGATATATCCGTTACTAACTGAAATTTTGGGCTGTTAGAAATTGATAGTTCTGGTGTAGTGGCTATTATAGTGTTATGGGGAAGTTTGTGACTGTTTGAGCATTGGTTTTAACCTGTCAGAGCTTGTATATATTTTGCAGCTCAAAACAATCTTGTGTTTGAGCTTGTGATTGTTATAGTGTGATAGGTTTGTGATTGTCAGAGCATTAGTTTTAACCTGTCAGAGCTTGTATTTTGAAGTTGACTGTTGTGGAACAGGTTTGTTATTGGTTTATGTGGAACAGGTTGACTTGAGCTATAATGGTTTTTATGGCGAGCTTTCAATTGATTTGAGAAAGAATTCTTGTTCTCGAACTAAGTTTCGGTCATGGCTGCAACCAAGCCCCCGACCCCCTCCAACACTACTCACCCCGTCCCCTTTCTCCTCTACCTCCCACTGTCCAATCCCCACTCCAACCACCAACCCATCTTGTGTTGTTTCCACCAGGTCCTCCTTGGTTGTGGCGATTCCATCTCTTGAGAAGGAAGCTTCCTGGTTTGAGAATATCTCTAGAGCTTCTAATCCAAATCCTTCACAGCCAAACAATTAGGGAAGAAGATGGAGCTCGTTGCTCAAGGAAATCCCACCTTCCGCTGGTTGTGAGGATTTATTTTATTTTGAACCTGAATTTTCAGGTGATACACTGGTTATTGAAGACCAGGTGTTTGAAGAAGGTGCCAAGGAGTGGGAGGACCGTGTAGTGGGGTTTTTTCTCGACAAAAAGCTCTCGTATACTATGGTAAAGACCAATGTATCAAAAAGATGGAACTTAAAAGGTGATTTCGACTTAGCTCTTGATGGAGATATATACTACTTCAAGTTTTACAACAATGAAGACAGAGAAAGTGTCCTTGATAATGGGTCATTCTATATTGCAGGAAAATTGTTTGTTATCCGACCTTAGACAATGGAGGTTGAAGAGAACAGATGTTTAATTAGTAGAGTCCCTATTTGGGTGAAGCTTTATAATGTACCAAAACATCTGTGGAATGCTAAGGGATTTAGTTACATAGCTAGTTCTCTGGGTAAGTCTCTATTCATGGATAAAACAACTGAGGGAAAACAAATGCTTACTTTTGCTAGAATTTGTATTGATATCAATGCTGATAAAAAATTGACTGCATCTATTAAATTGAAGAGTAGAAGTGGGAATATCTACAAAATTCTATTAAAATTCCCATGGAAGCCCTTGATTTGCACCAAATGCAAGGTTTTTGGTCACAATTTGATAGGATGTGAAAAACAAATACCAAAAGCTGCTCACAGTGCAATAATTGACCAAACGACGTGTAAGAATGATGGAAATGTAAAGAGCACTCAAGGGATATGGAGAAAAAAGGAACATAGACACGAGAAGGTCGCAGATGAGCCGATCATCAAAGCCACCCTAGGCAGTCCATCAGTGAGAAATTTTAATGCAGGTAACAAATTTGCTGCCCTTGCAAATGACACAACACTATTTGCTATCTCTAATATTGTTCAAGCTACTACAATAAGAGAATGTGCTATTGGCGTAGAACCTCATCAAGATAGTCTACATTTTCTCCAAGACAAGCACCACCAAATGTATGAAGATCTTGTGAATACAAGTGAGGATGAATGCTCGAATACTATCGATGGTGAGGTCAGTAGAGAGAAAGAGAATGAGTTTTTCAATGACCACATTATTCTTGCTACAAACCAAGTTGAAGGCACTCATCCTCAAGATTTTGTTGAGGTTACTTCTGAAAATTTGGAAGTAACACCTCTGATTAATGGAGATGAATGGAGAACTATTGAGAAGAAAAAGAAAACTAAGAAGCACGTTCAGCGATCTCCTGGTGAAATTGATGATCCCACTCTCGCTATGATGAAGAAAGTTTCCTCTTTGTCCAGGAAAAAGGTTAAGCATCTTGATGGTTATATTAAAGAGATTTGGGATGAGCGAATGGGTCAAACATTTTCTTGCATCCATTGTGGAACCTTCTTCCGAGAGTTTGATAAGGCCAAAAAGCATGTTTTGAAAGATCACCCAGCCTTGGCAAAACAATTCTTGAAAGGAAAGTAGGTGGAATGAGGTACTTCTAGTAATGGTGTACTTTTAATAGATTTGGTGTTAGGCTTGAGGCCTTAGAACTTATGTTTTTGTCGAACCTCCTTCTAATGACTATACTCTTAGGGAATGTATATATGAGGATGATGCCTCAGGAACTCCATATGTAACAAGTTGATTATCAATAAAACAGGTGGGGGTCAGCCTTAACCCCAACTTAACTTTTCAAAAAAAACATAAAAAACAAGAGACAACGTTTCATTTCAGTGCAATAGAAGTTTGTTTGATAGATATAGAAAAGATGGGGAAGAAAATGGTGATAGTGTTTTTATGCATTATGCTTTCAGTGCAAATGATTTACTTTGCTACTACTACTACAACAGAGAAAGCAAATGAGGATGCTGAGGAGGCTAAGAGGAAAGCAGAGGAGTTGAAACATTCAGTTGGAGAAACTATATAAGAACCTACTTAGTCTTGGACTAGATGGGCTAAGGAAAAGTTGACTGGGTAATTCATCCTACACGCACGTACAATTTATTTTCTTGTTTATAAGATTGTAAAGTTGGTAGGCATGTTGATGATTTAAGTGCTTTCATTTTGACTTAATATCAGGGGTTTAGGATCTACAAAAGAGGGTGAAAACAGACTGGTGAAGAAGTGACGGACACAACATCCGGTAAGTTTTAGCGACATTGTTTAGACTTATATGTTCGGTTTTGTATAAGATGTTACTTCAACTGAAATCTCTGAATCATGTTTACCTATTGTTCTTGCAGTCTTCGCGTGAGCAAAGATCGAGATGGCAAGTAAAAAAGCGCCAGAAAAGGGTGGTGAGGCTTCAAATTTGGCTTCTGAGAAGGCCCGTGAAGGGGCAAACTTAGCTTATGAGAAAGTTTATCAAGCAACTCAGTATGTTGTTGAGAAGGATGAAGAAGCAAAGGAAGCTATGATGGGTGCATTGAAGCAAAAGAAAGATAAAGCAACTGATGCAACTAAACAAACTTATGACACTACTACACAAACTTTGGAACAAAGGAAACAGAATGTTGCTGAGACCTTGAGTGGTAAGGCACAGAAGACAGAGGAAGCGAAAGAAACTGTAAAGGATAAAGTGGGGAGATAAATCTACTGAGACTGTGGGTGAGTCGGTGAATGACAAGACACAGAAAGCCAAGTCTAATCTCGAATATGTGAAAGAGCTTGGGTCGCAGGCTGCAGGGGATTTAGGAGCTAAAATGAGGAAGGATGATGAGCTAGATGATGAGTTGTAAATGGAATACTGGTCGATCTCCCTAGTACTTGTATGTTTAGGCCTGCTAATTGGCCCCTTTCTGTTTGTTGTTATTGTAATTTCTTCTTATGTATGTTATATTCTTATGAAACATCTCCAGTTGCTTAGGTAATAGTGCAGTTCTACCTATATGGGGTGGTTTGTAAGAACAACATGAATGTAAGTTATGTTTTAATTCAGACATGATGCTTTTACTTGAGTTGGATCGGAAGCTATTTTGTATTCCTAGTTTTTCTCTCTCAAATATCTATCCAATGATTCTGATATACTACTTTTATGCACACAGGTTCAATTGATAGTATCAACTCCACATCTCTTAAGATTTTGAATCTTTCATTGAATGTGTTATCAAGGAATCTGCCATCTACTTTGGGAGTGTTTGCGGTTATTGATATGAGTAGGAATCTAATCTCTTAACCATGTAGGAACCGTTATGGTTTCACCGAATGATTTACGAACCGCGAAACACCATGCGCAGCGGAATGAAGGTGTTCACGGTTTGGTTTAGAAATTCATACCTTTAGATCGGCTGTGATATCTCTGAGAATTCAAGATCTATAAAATCAGCAACCTCTTGATCTTTCTGTTGTATTCATATCCTTAGAATGGACGTTGTGTGGGCAACGATCTTCCAGCCCTTTCTTTCTCCCTTGGCCTCTCTCACTCACAAAGTTGGAACCAATTTGGATCTGACTTTTCTTGAGCAATCCTTGGTGAAAACGGCCAGAGAAAAAGGGTTTCTATTTATAAGGTATAACAGGGACCATGAGGAGAAATCAGGGCTAGGTCTCCTAACGGGTTTGGGCTTCCCATGTTCGCCCAGAACACACGGCCCAAGTCCGTCAACAAATGACTTATTCCACTAAAGGCCATTGTTGCACTACCGCCTTAATCCCAAATTATGTGTTATGTTTATGGGCTCCATATTATATGCTTGTTGATCTCCCCGTGTTTAAGATATCAAATGCCCGTTGATTAAGTCAAGTTACTGACAACTACATTAATCAACTTCTTATGTCCTTGAGTAGTACCACTCAACCTCATTGTCATGTTAGATTAAATCCACCTGCAGGGTTTACATGATAATCCTTATGAGCTCCTCAAGGGGACATCATCAACCCGACTTCCTACGGGTCACAGATTCCTTCTATAATCAACAGCACACCTTACATACAATATCATTACCTAATCCATCGAGTTTGTTGATTCACAAATGAATCTCACTCATTGATGATTTAAAGCAATATACAATACACGTAAGTGCCCGTTATATCTGGATTAAGAAGACAAGCATCCATAATAACAGAGGTGTTTGTTCTCTTATATAGTCAGTATAAAGAGAAAACAACCTCACTTGGTCCTGTTCAATACACACAAAGTATACTAGTGTAATCCTGTAGTCAAGATAGACTAATACAAGATTATACTACAACCGTACCAATGGTTTGTCCAAATCCATCTAGGTTGTGAACGTTTACTTAAACTTTATAAGGTACTGATGATATGATCTTCTGTGTGTCATGATAAAAGCCCAAAACTGTAGTTTTAACCCTGTAACAGTCATACTTTTAGACCAATTATGTGAGTAATAATTAAGAGTTAATACTGATTACGTGTTTTTATGCGTTTCAGGCTTCAAAGTCAATTATGTGCATAAATGTGCCACTTTGATGAGATAAAGGAGCAATGGTTGGTTGCTAAGGAGTTCTGTGATTAAAGGCCAAGATTCAAAAGACAAAACCTTTCTAAAGCCTGGTCAAAGCTGAAAAGTCAAAGTCCACGCGGGCAGAAACAGTGCACAAAGTCAGCAGAACTTCCGAAGACCATATCTTTGGACTCAGACCTCGGAATTGGGCCTACCTTATGTCAAAACGACCGGCTCGGAAAGAGATTTCCAATGGTCCAAGCCTTGGCCCAATCAAAGGAGTAAAAGTGGACGAAAACTCCATTGAAGCCAACTGCAGCTGAAGAGGCCTTTTTGGACTGAAAGAATTGGGTTTTGGGCCTAATTCTCTGGCCCAAAACATGGCTCCAAGCCCATGCACGATTTTTAGATCTGAAAGTATAAAAACAAAAGCTTAGCTCTTTGTTTAGGAGAGATAGTTAGGTTAGAAAATAAATTAGGTTAGGATAAGAAAAGTAGCCATTAAACTTTAGATCTAGATCTAGTTTTTTATATTCACTCAATTAGTTAGTTTAGAATTATATTTAGTTTTTAGAATAAAGTATTAGTTCTTCATTTCAATTTAGATTATTGCTTAAATTCTTATTTGGATTTAGTTGTCTTAAATTCATAATTAGTTATTCACAATCTTAGTTCTAAATTAGTTTTAATTTCAGTTTAATTTAATTATGTCTTGTTCTTATTATTGTTCTTGTGTTGGGAATGGTAGTATAGAAATTTCACATCAAATCATTACTCTCATCATTGTTCATTTTGGGTTTGATTAGTTGAATTCAATTTAAGTCTAGACATTTAAGAGTGGAATGAATCCTTACTCCTTGTATTGCATGATTATGTTTTGAGAGTAAGAAGAATTGATTTAAACGTAAGAACGGTAGGATTACGTATTAGTGTTGTTAACATTAATATTTAGGATTCTATTGTTTTTTCGGTTATCAAATGGTGCCGCTGCCATCTTAATCTCGTTCTAGACAAGAATTCAATTGCTTAAATCCAAGGGGCAATCCCCCATTCTCTACCCACCCACCATTTTAATTTTTCATTCTTATTTCTTGAATTTTCGAACCGCTTCAATTGTTTTAGGCATAGGGGCTGCGGATTCACAGAGAAAAATTCTGCGGTGAAGGTATTTTTAAATTTTTGAAAATTCTGAAAATTTTCAGACATAATATTTAATGTGTTGTTGATTTACTGGAATATTTTTAGATTTTTCAAAGTTGTTTTACCTTGTGAAAAAAATACGATCTTTACAGTGCTGTATTTCAGTTTTCACACCGTATGTTCTTGAAAAACAGACGAGTAAGGTTACTTAGGGAGTTCTAAAAATTCTATAATTTTTACAGGAGTATCTATCCTAAGTCAAGAGTTTGTAGTAAAAATTTGACAAGTTTTTTATTTGTTTTGACCTCCTAAATAGTAGAGTGTTTCCAGTGTGTTTCTGCAGTGTTGCAAACACTTAATATCTGGAACACCAGCCAATAAGGAGAGGTTGTAGAACTCCAATTGCTCTAAATATTTTTTACAGGAACAAGTACGATCTCTCAGGAGTCTCCAGTAAAAATTTGACAATTTTTGGCTTTGTTTTGATGGGTTAACCATTCGGTTGTTTGTATTGTGTCCGAAAACTGTTTTGCAAACTTTGCAGGGCAGTAGAGGGATTTTTGTAGTTCTGATTGATTTGAAATTGTACAGACTACTTGATAGACGTCTTAGAAAACTACTGTAAAAATTTCAAATTTTTTGGAGTAGGATAAAAGGCCTAAAACTCGAAAGCCCTGAGGCACGACCCGCGCCCAAACTGAGCGCGACCCGCGCTAAAACACTGGACATCTGAAATTCCTGAGGCGCACCCGCGCCCATACCGAGCGCGACCCGCGCTAAAACACTGGACATTCGAAAACCTTGAGTGCGACCCGCGCCCTAAGCAAGCGCACCTACGCTCAAAACACTGGAACTCGAATTTGCACCGGCGCACTGTGCCCAGTGAAGCACGCACCTACCACCGGTTTTTTGCGGATTTCCACAGTTTTGATTCAAATTTTCAATTTTCAAGTTTTTCAGTGTTCTAACTTGTTATATACACTGAACACGCGTGAACAAGATGCTATTTATAAGCGAAGCAAGGATGCAATCAGGTATTCCTTTCTTCCATACCTCGCATCTCCAGTTAGAGGTTTCTACTAGTATATCAGAATTGTTTGGAGTGTTGCATGTTTAGTTAAGTTCTACTTCGTCTTGCATAAGATTAAGGTCTGGTCGAAGAAAAACAACTAATGTAATTACACGACAGCGTCGACAAACATGTCTATCTAGTATACCACCCATTACACCTCTAGCTACTATTCCACACACACCACCTGATATAATGGCTGAAGAAAGAGAGACTCCTCTCTCGACTTCTACAAAGCCTTAGCGATAGCCCCAAATCTTGCATCGTTCTAGCGGACCGATGGGGATTTCGAATCCCCCAAATATTTTAATTTGTTACCCGTTTTTCATGGTTTAAACCATGAAAAACCTTATCAGCACATGCGTAGGATTGAATAAGTCCTAACAACATTCCACCATCCTACGGTTGGTGTGGAACAAATTAAACTAAGGGTATTCCCTTTCACCTTAGCCGATAAGGCGGCGTCTTGGTTAACTGCCCAAACGCCAAACTCTGTGGACTCATGGCCTCAACTTGTTCAATTGTTCATGGAACAATTTTACCCACCATTGAAGACAGATGAAATGCTTCAAAAGATTCATTTCTTCTGCCAGAATCCTCATGAATCCTTTTCAGAGGCCTGGAATCATTTCACTGATCTTCTCATTGAATGCCCGCATCATAATCTTGCGAAAGACACGCTTGTTCGTGCCTTCTTCAAGGGGCTTTTACATCGTCATAAGGAGGTTCTAGATATCATGGTTGGGGGTAGTTTTCTTAGTAAAGGAGCCTTGGAGGCTTATAAATTCTTAGAAGATCAATCTAAGAAGAACAACAATTGGGGAGGTAACTCCCGCTCCTCTCCTTCTTCTCTTGAGGTTAAATATGATCCCGAGTTTAAAACTTTTATTGATGCCCTCACTAAAAAGGTAGATGCCATCTCTGTTCAACAACAACCCACTCCAGTCATGAACATTAACTCTACTCATTGTAATGCCTGTTGTAGTCTTGAGCATTCCAACTTCTATTGTCCTCTTATCTATGCACAAACACCACCACAACCATCACACTTCAACCAGTTAACTCAACATCAAGGACAAGGGAACTTAGGTGACCAGAATAGAGGTTTAGTACCCATTACCCAGAACTATCAACATCAAGACATGAACGCTCAATAAGCTTTAATTCCAATACAACCATCTACAGACAAAGTAGTAGTGACCTTGTTGGAGAAACAAAATCAAATTATGCAACAAAACTCCAACTTGATGAAAGATCGAAAGATGATCAAAACTCTAATATGATGAAATAAACGATGCAAATGATGCGGTCTTTGTGCCAAAAGGTTATTGACATGTCTTCTAACCAAAATAATAACCAAACCGGCGTGTTTCCAAGTCAAGCGATTACCTAATCCTAAGTCAACAAACACCGCCCCGAAATAAAAAGTATTCAGTTAATGGTAATGGTAATATAAACCAAGGGGACCTGAGGCATCCACTACCCCTTCGTTTAGAGCGAGTAGTTGATAACCAAGTGACTATGCCTAAAGATTACCCACAAACTAAAAATGATACCATACCAAATACTATAATAGAAACTGAAGACCCTACAACTGTAGAAGTACCAGTTAAACCACAACCAAAAGGGCAAACATTACATGACCCAATAATAGAAAGTGAAGACCCTACACCTGTAGAGGTTCCAATATGGATACCTAGATGGAAAACGGATAGAGATAAAGCAAAGACTAATAATACTTTTATCCCTTCTGTTAAAAATAGCGATAAAGCACCATATCCCCAAAGACTAGTTGTGTTTAAAAAGGACGAGAATTTTGATGAGATTAAGGAAGTGTTTAAAAATTTGACTATAAACCTACCTTTTCTAGAAGCTATAAAAAGTCTACCTGGACACGCTAAGTTTCTAAAAAGGTTGTGCACCAAGAAGAGGAAAACCAACATACCCCACGAAGCATTCTTAACTGAACAATATCCCTCTTTATCCTCGAACATAACGGAATTGTTAAGTACAAGGACCCTAGTCATCCCATCATCACAATGCACCTTAGGTGATACCTTCATAACAACCGCTTTATTAGACACGGGGCGAAAAGTTAACTTACTCCCTTTTTATTTATATAAACAACTAGGTCTAACAAAACTTCAACCAACCAAAATGACTTTGCGGTTAGCCCGATCGTTCTATTAAGTATCCCGAGGGTGTAGTTGAAAATATTCTCGTTAAAGTTCAGGATTTTTACTATCCAAAATTTACTTTGTTATTCTTGACACGAAAGTTGCTCATGATTCCATTCCCATCATCTTAGGGCGTCCTTTCTTGGCAACCGCCAATGCCCAAATCAATTGTCGGGATGGCTCAATGACTCTTTCTTTTTTGGAAATCTTTATGTAGAAGTTAACATGTTTAGACAAAAATAGGGACAACTAGGTTTGCCCTCAGAAGGGGAAGTGAAGTCCATTAAGAGTTTTGTACCTCACATTAGTGCGGTGACACTTTAGTTCCCACACTAGTAGATACCCCTCTTATGGAAGAAGACAAGGATCACAATTTCTACTCCCTAGGCGTAGATAACATCAAGGAGGATTTCCTTTGACTCTTTTGCAACCCTTCTTTCACGCCTTGCGAAGTTCTCTCCTATTGACATCCATTCATCTCTTGGCGCCATGACGGAAGAAGAATTTTTAAGCCCTCTATCCCATTGATTCTTCTTACCCACCTATTGAGGAATGTCTTGCATATCTCAAGGCCTCTGATGATATAGACCTAAGAACACTAGTTGAACACCATTCACCCACCTCACATCCTCATGTCACTCATTCACCTTCCATCACGAATGTTCCTCGCCCTCTACCTTTTCAAAGAACCATTGAGTTTGTACTTGACCTTGGCGTTTCTCCTATGCTTCATAACTATCTAAAACCAACTGGTGAAGAAGTAACACCCAAGGACAAGCCACCTGACACTTTTTCTTTTTTTTCATTTTTTCTTCTTAAAATTATCCACATCCTACGTATCTTCCACAACCATCAATTTTCTCACCTTCATTTACTTTGCATCCCCTTCGTAGGAGGACAAAGAAGAAACTGTATGCTTGATTAGGTTTTAGATCTATAAGGCTTTGCTCTCATTCCACTAAGCTATGTCATAGGAAATCTAGGTGCTTAATTCTGTTTGATGGTGCATTCCATGTTAATTATTTGTGGAAAGACCCACAACTTTTTCGATTGTTGATATATGGTAAACTGCATTTTAATACATATATATTAGATAAAGTCTCGAGTATCTGACTATAAAAGACTCATTTTATTCTTCGGTGAACTCCATTCCAATCTTATGTTATGGGAGTACACCATTAAGGCAACCGGACCCTCCTTTTGGAGTTAGTAGTTATAAGTGTCGGATTCTTAGTCTACGTTTCATGTGACTCACGCATTTATCTCTTGCACTTTTTCTCGTGGATTGAGTAGTGCTTCTCTATGGAGTGAGTTTCATTTTTATTTCTTTATCGTAATTTTGTTTTGTTTTTCTAAAAATCAAACATATAAAAACTAAATAAAATAAAAACATAAACATATATTAGTAAGTCTAGGAATCGACTTTAAAAGACCCAAGTTTTAAATGCAATCTGAACTTTACGGAGTATAGGCCAAACAAAAATTTCAAACTTAAAAAGAGTTTTCCAATTTTGTTTGGGGGTGGCGTATTTTGGTATTCATTTCAAATCATGTTGCCACCCTAAGCCTGTCATGTTTACTCCAGTAGAGTTTGTGTTAGTTAGTACGTACCAGTTTAATTGTGCTTCATATTATCATATCATCTTTACAATATTTCTGTTACAGGTACTGCCAATTTTTGCCACGTTTCTATGGTAAATTCTTTCCTTATCTCTTTACACTTTGAGGACAAAGCGTTCGATTGTTTGGGGGTGGGATAGAAACATTGCAAAAATTAGACACTTTTAGGATGTAAATTATGCACTTTTATTTATAAAATGTTAAAAATTATAAAAATTAGTTAGTTACATAATTTAATTGTGCTATTGAATTGTTTCATGAACCCCCTTCTCCCAAATTGTTTGGGGGTGGTATAGAAACACGATGTAAATGTTAAGCACATATTAGGTTGTATATTACGTATTATTTGTCTTAAAAATAATAAAAATAAAAATAAAAATAAAAAGTTTATGCTATACACTTAGGAATATTGGTATTGTTTTTTTTCTATGCTCTTAATAATCTAGAAGTCTCATTAAAATAGTTTTTAGAAACTTAGGTTAATATATAGGTTATAATCTTTGCATCTATCTATAAATATATTACATGAGTATCTATGATTGTTTGGCAGTAAGTTTCTGAAATCTAGGCTAGAGTACTTATTCTACAAATCCTGTGAGAATATAGCCTAAAGCCTTATATGAGTGAAACATTTGAGAAATGACACAAGGGAGAAGTATAATCCGGATAGAGAAATCACACGTCCACTTGCTTGATCACTATGTCATATCCTAAGCGAGAATTTAGGCCCTCTTTGGATCGATATAGCCAGAAATTCAAACCTATGAATTATTTTCCGCTAGTCACCCCTCTGAGCCTTTCTTTAGCCTTCCATAAACCTTAATTCCTTTACCCAGTTACAAAAACAAAACAAAATAAAAAAAATCAACCAACCCATTTTAGAATAAGTCTGAGAATAGGATGAGTGAAGAAAAGAGAAGAGAAAAACCTGTGTAAACAGAAATTAGTTAGTTGCTTCAGAAAAGAAAAAGAAAAGAAGTTTCAATCCAAAGAAAAGAAAAAAAAATAGAAATAAATAAAAACTCCAAAAATAGAATAAAAAGGAGTCAAAAGCCAAATAAAATAAAAAGAAAAATATGGCTAAGGATGGAAACAAAGTATAGAAGCAAAAGAAAATAACAAGGTTTTCTCTAAGTTACATAATATGAAGACTTTATTATCTCAAACTTGTCCTTTTGAATATCCATTTCTTTCCTTCTTAAACCATCTCCTAATCCCTGCAACACCTAATAAAGACCTCTAGCTCAATTAGGAATATGTTAGTGTGATAGTAAGTGGCAGATGTGTTTGATCGACTCCAGCTTCCTTGTTTGTCATTGAGATTGTAAGGTAAAGTGTGCCCATTTTACAATCGAGTAGCTTAAACTTGAGCGGAAAATCGAGTGGTTTTGTCTTGACATTTATGTGAGGACCTACTTAAAAACGCTATTCCGAGTTTTCAGAAACAAACCTGCTAGGAATTTCATAGTATTACTCATAGTATATATATTTGTATCATAGATGATTGATTATTATGCATATATTAGTTTAGGTTTTTGACTTGGTTATTCTTATTCAATTGCTAGTGAGATGTATAGATAGTTGAGACATGAATTAGGAAACAATAGTTTTATTTCTTAGTCGTTGTAGTATAGATGAAGTTTGTGAGTGCCTTCACTGGAAAACTCTCACGAGGCTATAACTCATCCACTAGGGAATTCCTAGTGGTTTAAGGCTTGTTGTATATGGTCAATGCAATCGCACTCAGCGAAACGAGAGTAGATAGAACTCCATTTTTGGTCACTTATTCTAATTTCTCATCTTTGCTTGAGGACAAGCAAAATGCTGTTTGGGGGTGGTTTGATAAGAACCCAAAACTGTAGTTTTAACCCCAGTATGATACTCATACTTTTTAGACCAATTATGTGAGTAATAATTAAGAGTTAATACTGATTACGTGTTTTTATGCGTTTCAGGCTTCAAAGTCAATTATGTGCAGAAATGTGCCACTTTGATGAGATAAAGGAGCAATAGTTGGTTGCTAAGGAGTTCTGTGATTAAAGGCCAAGATTCAAGAAGACAAAACCTTTTTAAAGCCCGGTCAAAGCTGAAAAGTCAAAGTCCACGCAGCGAAACAAAGGACAAAGTCGTGAGAACTTTCGAAGACCATATCTTTGGACTCAGACCTCGGAATTGGGCCTATCTTATGTCAAAACGACCGGCTCGGAAAGAGATTTCCAATGGTCCAAGACTTGGCCCAATAAAAGGAGCAGAAGTGGACAAAAACTCCATCGAAGCCAACTGCAGCTGAAGAGGCCTTTTTGGACTGAAAGAATTGGGTTTTGGGCCTGATTCTCTGCCCTAAAACATGGCTCCAAGCCCATGCACGATTTTTGGATCTGAAAGTATAAAAACAAAAGCTTAGCTCTTTGTTTAGGGGAGATAGTTAGGTTAGAAAATAAATTAGGTTGGGATAAGAAAAGTAGCCATTAAACTTTAGATCTAGATCTAGTTTTTTACATTCATTCAATTAGTTAGTTTAGAATCATATTTAGTTTTTAGAATAAAGTATTAGTTCTTCATTTCAATTTAGATTATTGCTTAAATTCTTATTTGGATTTAGTTGTCTTAAATTCATAATTAGTTATTCACAATCTTAGTTCTAAATTAGTTTTAATTTCAGTTTAATTTAATTATGTCTTGTTCTTATTATTGTTCTTGTGTTGGGAATGGTAGTATAGAAATTTCACATCAAATCATTACTCTCACCATTATTCCTTTTGGGTTTGATTAGTTGAATTCAATTTAAGTCTAGACATTTAAGAGTGGAACGAATCCTTACTCCTTGTATTGCATGATTATGTTTTGAGAGTAAGAAGAATTGATTTAAATGTAAGAACGGTAGGATTACGTATTAGTGTTGTTAACATTAATATTTAGGATTCTATTGTTTTTTCGTTTATCATGTCACCACACACCATATCATCTACAACATAAAGTATTAGACGCATACATATAATTAATAACATATATAATATACATAACATCTGCTCATATGATTCTCATTCAAAATATAAAGAATTAGAATTAATACAAAAGTAATGTTTTTAGTATATAACCCTATCAAACCTGTCAGAGCTTGTATATATTTTGCAGCTCAAAACCTGTCAGAGCAATATTGGTTTATTTGGTAATCTTGTGATATTCTCTTCAGAGAAAACTTAACAGGTGCATCTCAAGAGAAAAACTTCTGCAATCACCAACAATTTTACCTTCCAATCAATAGAACATTGCCAATGAGTTTAAGATAGGACTCATTCTCAAACCTGTCATAGCATTGCCATTCTTAAAGCATATCATTGCCATTCTTAAACCTATCAGAGCATTGGTATTTCACAGAAACATACAAAAAACAAACTGCAAGTAGTATAGAAAAAAGACAACGAGAACACCGACTGAAAAAAGCACAAGTTAACATAACAGAACACAAGTCTCTATTGCATGCAAGTTCACAAAAAGTGCAACAAAATTCAAAGATACAAAGAACTTTCCATTACAATAAAACTGGAAATCACCCCCTTCATTACTACCACTCATCTAATTTTACAACGAAACTCAAACTCTTTCGACAAACCATCATCGTCAATTTCAACTGTAATTTTCTCTTTTTTATCTCTTTTGAAAGATGAGGAAGAGGCGACTGGGGAAGAGCTTGAACTCACTATCAACTCAATGTTGTTCCTTAACATAGCTAACAACTCTTCCAACCATTGGAAATCCTTCCCACACTCGGTGCAATTCAAAAAAATTTTACCTTCATTTTCATTCTTCTTCATTGTCGTGTTGACCTTTCTAAACCCTGCACAATTCACTTGTCTACATTTTAGATACTCCAGAGGTAATTACTGACAATGTTCTAGCGTATTCCAACCATTAGAAGTCTCTGCAAATGCGGCATGTCAAATTTTTTTTCCCAAGAGATTGAGTTTGGCCCGATTGTTTCAACGTCCTACTTCCGTGATAGTTTCGAAAGCAACAAGGTGTGGACAACCAACCACATTTATATGATGAATGAGTGTTATCACCACACCTATTCCACATAGTTATTTCTATCTATAGTAACACAAACTCAACGACCTAAACATCCAGTTAGCTAAAAAAACAGTTCATTGAGAGCTAAAAAATAGTTATATCCATCTACAGTAAAACATGAACTGTTACCTAAAGCTAATAGAGCTCTATCGTCAGTCGGGGAAGTGCTTGTCAGTTGTCATTAAAGTGTAGTAGGTGATAAACGTAAAAAGATAAAAGTTTTACCTACGAAATGAACGATAAAACTCAAAACGTAAGTAAACTAGAACTTAGTTTACGTGCCTAATTTATCAAAGATTTCTACTCTCAATCCTATGAGATATAGTGGAGTAGATGATTCGTTCCACTCCTTGTCCTTCCGCATGCTGTGTTTTCAACGTATAAAATGAGAGATTTACGAAATGATAACTAGACTACGATGCAACTACCCACAAGATGCAACTAGTCGACTATTTGAACAACTATGGGAATGCTACGTCGATTCTATGATAAGGAGTTAAAGGGGGATTAATTCCACCTTAACTCGACTTAATCCTACTAACAAAGAATCGTCGTAATTCGAATTAAACTATTTCGCAGAATAATCTGGTTACTCCTAATCCCTAATTACACATGGTATTTCTACCAATTCATAACTAGCATGTGAACGATTACACCCATTCTCATGGTGAACTAATCATTTCTAGAGTGGAAAGGAAATTACTTACGAATTTTTACCCCATAATCGAATCAAGCTTTCATTAAGGCTTCTCAACCCCTTTAAAATGGAGGTTTAGCCGAGAATCATCACGCTTATCATTCCCAATGGAATTTAACAAGACATGATATAAAGATTTGAACTTTACTTGTTTAAACTCAATTCAAAACTACTCATGCAATAATTGATTTAAACTAATAATGACAATTAAGTAAATCTAAGGATTTAAGCTTAATAAATAAATGAAAATGAAACTAGATTATCAAGAACACTATTTTATTAATCTAATTAATAATAAAACAATGATTCAAATACTAAATTAATAATCTACTTTGTTCTAAAGTAATTAATTAAACATGAAACTAGATTTAAAACAAGATATGAAAAACTAATTAATTAACTAATTGAAATTCTAAAACTAAGTTATAAAACTAATTAATGGAGGCTAACTAATCTAGGTCTAACTATCTACCATTAACAAAGAGTCAAGCTCTTGTTTTTATACTTTTAGATCCAAAAATCGTGCATGGGCTTGGAGCCATGTTTTGGGCCAGAGAATCAGGCCCAAAACCCAATTCTTTCAGTCCAAAAAGGCCTTTTCAGCTACAGTTGGCTTCAATAGACTTTTCATCCACTTTTGCTCCTCTGATTGGGTCAAGTCTTAGAACATTGGAAATCTCTTTCCGGGCCGGTCGTTTTGACATAAGGTAGGCCCAATTCCGAGGTCTGAGTCCAAAGATACGCCTTATAAGTTCTCACGATTTTGTGTGCTTTCTTTACCTCATATGCCGACTTTTTCAGCTTTTGACCGGCTTTAGAAAGGCTTTGTCTTCTTGAATCTTAGCCTTTAATCACAGAACTCCTTAGCAACCGACCTTTGCTCCTTTATCTCGCTAAAAGTGGCACATTTCTGCACATAATGGACTTTGAAGCCTAAAATGCATAAAAACGCGTAATCAGTATTAACTCTTAATTATTACTCACATAATTGGTCTAAAAGTATGATGGTTAAGGGGTTAAAACTACAGTTTTGGACTCTTATCAAACCACCCCCAAACAGCATTTTGCTTGTCCTCGAGCAAAGATGAGAAATTAGAATAAGTGACCAAAAGTGGAGTTCTATCTACTCTCGTTTCGCGGAGTGCGATTGCATTGACCATATGCAACAAGGCCTTAAACCACTAGGAATTCCTTAGTGGACGAGTTATAGCCTCGTGAGAGTTTTCCAGTGAAGGTACTCACAAACTTCATCTATACTACAACGACTAAGAAATAAAACTATTGTTTCCTTATTCATGCTCTAAATTAATTATACCTCTCACTAGCAATGCATATAGAGTAATCAAGTCGAAACCTAAGCTAATATATGCATAATAATCAATTATCTACAATAAACATATATACAATGAGTAATACTATGAAATGCCTAGAAGGTTCGTTTAAACTTCGGGATAAATGCCCCTTAAGTAGGTTCTCACAATAATAGTCAAGATACAACACTGATTTTTTTTCTACTCAAGTTTTACATCCGATTTCCGGTGCGGTGGGCACACTTGACCTTGCAATCTTAATGATAATAAGAAAGCCGAGTCAATCAAACACATCCGCCACTTACTATCATCACACTAACCTATTCCTAATTGAGCTAGAGGTCTTTATTAGGTATTGCGGGGATTAGGAGATGGTTTAAGAAGGAAGGAAACAGATATTCAAAAAGGACAAGTCCGAGATAATAGAGTCTTCATATTATGTAACTAGAGAAAACATTGTTATTTACTTTTGCTTCTACACTTTGTTTCCATCCTTAGCCATATTTTTTCTTTTTTTGGCTTTTTGACTCCTTTTATTCTATTTTTTTGGAGTTTTTATTTTATTACTATTTTTATTTTTCTTTTCTTTGGATGGAAACTTCTTTTCTTTATTTTCTGAAGCAATTAACTAACTTTTGTTTATACAGGTTTTTCTCTTCTTCTTTCTTCCTCATTCTATTCTCAGACTTATTCTAGATTGGGTAGGTTGATTTTTTTATTTTGTTTTGTTTTTGTAACAGGATAAAGGATTTGTGGTTTATGAAAGGCTAAAGAAAGGCTCAGAGGGGCGACTAGCGGAAAATAATTCATAGGTTTGAATTTCTGGCTATATCAATCCAAAGAGGGCCTAAATTCTCGCTTAGGATATGGTTTAGTGATCAAGCAAGTGGACGTGTGATTGCTCTATCCGGATTTTACTTCTCCCTTGTGTCATTTCTCAAATATTTCGCTCATATAAGGCTTTAGGCTATATTCTCACAGGATTTGTAGAATAAGTACTTTAGCCTAGATTTCGAAACTTTCATCGCTAACAATCATAGATACTCATGTAATATATTTATAGATAGATGTAAAGATTATTACCTACATATTACCCTAAGTTTCTAAAAATTATTCTAATGCAAAAAGCTTTTTGCTTTGAGACTTCTAGATTATTAAGAGCATAGAGAAGGAAAAAAATACCAATATTCCTAAGTGTATAGCATGAACTTATTTATTTATATTTTTGAATTATTGAAATTTTAACTAGAAAACAAATGCATATTATACATATCTATATCCTAACAGATGCCTTAATTACCCGTGTTTCTAAGCCCCCAAAACAAGAAGCATGCTTTGTCCTCAAAACATTTAAATAAAGAGGGTAGAAAAATACCATGAAAACGCGTGAAATTCTGGAACATCTGCAAAACAAGGTTAAAACATACTAATATAAAAACTGACGTAACTCTATAAGAGTTCCACCCATTATGGGGTTAACAAGAATCAAATTGTTTGGGACATAAGCAGACACTAACTAGAATTAAAACTTACCTTATCTCCCCGCTTTTTATTTTGTTCATCATCCTCTTCTTCTATAAAGAAGTGAGGTTCCTTCAGCGTTGAATGCCATGCCATGATAATTTGCCGGTTTAGCTTCCCGCCATTTATCATCTATTATTGCTAACCTATTAAAGCCAATCATAGATACTAACCGGCGAGGTGTAGGGTGCAACCCGATGAGGTTGTATCCTCCACCCTTGCCAAGTCATTGCAACGGAAAGATCGAATAATACTATTGGTGGGTTTTAACGAAAACAAATGCATATTATACATATCGTCTATCCAATCCATGAAACGTGTACAAAAAAAGGGAAGAAACATAGCATAATACGGAAATTAGAATTGCATAAGAAGGTACTTATGCCTCATGCTATGGGCTCGTGCTAAACTAGACATCAAGGTTCTGGAATGTCATGGCACATACGTCCGTGGCTAAAGCAAGGAAGACGCCGCAAGTGGCATCATTCACGTAAGAAAAACGCCATTCCCTAAAATGTTTAGCATGATCCAAAACATAACAGTTCCTATGTTCATGGACCCGGCTACCAAAAGCGGCGTTATAGTCCCTTTGGTCCTCGATCACGGAAAATGCCCGCCCCATACGACTCTTGCAAAAACTCATAAGTGTAGACATGCATATTATCTACCCAATAACACCATGGATCTTGTATTTCAGCGGGCATAGCAAGTCCAAGAACAAATGCTAGCAAGAACCTGGTAATTTCCATTGGTTCATCATCAATGTTGATGGAAAACACTTGTTCTCCATCTGGTCTCTCAAAGAAAATGCAGTTATCGTAAAAATAAGATGCTAGTGTTGGAGAATAAAGTTCAACAGGTCTTACCATAAGCGGTTCCCAGCCTACGTATGTGATCGCCTCGCGAAACCAAGCACCATAAGTAGTGCTTTGGAACAAATCTTCGAAAGACTGTTCTGGTATTATTGTAGGAGATGTCATCTCAAAACGATGCTCTGGAACAGCTACAAATGATCCGGGAACAACCCGCAGAAAACTAGAAATTTTTGTGTTTACGAGGTCGGCCAGTCGCTCAATTAAGCGCAGAGCGCTTTCGATGATTTTTTGAGTTCCAGTGTTTGGGCGCGAGTCGCGCTCACCTTGGGCGCGGGTGCGCTCTGTGCAAAATTTCTGACAAATGAGTAGGGCGCGAGTGTGCTCCGAGGTGCTGATGATTGAAAAATGAGACGAAACGTGGGAAATGTGGGAGTGAAAGGTGAGTGATGGAAGTTAGGTGTAGTGTGGGTTGTGAGTGTAGAATGAATGAAGTTTATATAGGTTTTAAGTTGCTAAAACGGATCGGGAAGTTGCCAAAAAGTTTTTACGGCAGTTTCCGGAAATACTAAAATTTCCAAACCCGAAAACGGAAACAACTCATATTCTTGGTTCTAAAACAACCCAAGTATCTTTTAGGTTGAATTTAGGATAGAACCTACCTATTTTATCGAGATTTCATCCTAACCAATATTTATTCATAGATATTCCTAATCGGCCATATTCTCACCCTGACTCCGAAATAACTTCTAAAAACGAGGGTCATATAAAAATCATGCTGGAATAGATAACACCACCCCCAAACAATTTGGGAAGGTGGAATCAATATTAAACAACCACGCACAATGAAAATAACCGTATTATATTAAATTTTTCATTCGAAGTACATTTCACTACAAAATTCAAATTACGGAATTAAAACTTACATTAAAATAACTAACAATAATAAAACTACAAATAAAAATCATCAAGCTATAATATCCTTAAACACGTCGGTACTGGTAGCGGAGGGTACACACTCAGGAGATGGCTCCTGAGCTCCCGATGGGCTAGCACCATTCGTCTTTTAGCGAACGACGCTCGTGCCTCGATGATGTGTCCTCAGAAGGAGAATCCCCGTGAGGTGGGAAGCGTGCAAGCATATCGGCCCGGAACTGGCACTGAGCTTCTAGCTCAGTCCTCATCTGTTCCCACCGCTCATCCTCTCGCTGGGTACGGATCTCGAAGTTATGGTGGATAGTAGCCTGTCGAGTCCAGAGGTCTTCGCAAATAGTATTGAGTGAACGCATGCCACGATGAATCACAGCCATGCGTTCTGCATCTGACCAACACCTCTCCAAAGCATCAGCATCAAAACAAGTCAAGTCCTCCTCATCCTCCGAGTCATTCTCATTTCCACCATCCTCCTCGTCTTCTACCCTATCCTTAGGCAACCTCTAAACTCGTTGGACACAATCCTTATAAATACGAGGATTTCGGTGTAGGGTGAGGTAAATCCTATCAGACGTCGGAGTCGCTCTCAACTTCAGCATGATCTTGGTTATCAAAATAGGGAGAGGTGCAATAGACTTCCTTACTTCCCTAATCATGTTAAACAAAAACTCCAAGATACAGAACTCGTACTTCTGCTCCTGGAGTATCCATAGAATGTGGAGGCAGTTCAGACCGATGTCGCTGACCTTCTCCTTCCCTAGGGCGTTAATCCAATCCAAATTGCGGCCCACCGGTTGGTTTCCGAGGATGCCCGGCGAACACAATGCGAGCTTCGTATTGTAGTTCCTTTCGGTATAACAGTTCGCTCATCAATGGCTCTACCCCATTATATTGGGACTCCCCGTAACGTGGCATCGGATGGATTCTAGGCGGAATGCCTAGAATCTCGGCCCAATAACCCGTTTAGTTACTTCCTTCCTCTTCTTTGCCACCGTAACAAAAATTCTACTCCCCTCCAACTCCCTCGTGTTGTAAAACCGTCGGACTAAGTCTTCGTGGTAAAAGGCTTCCGTCGAGTACCACAAGCTATTCCAATCTCTACTAATCATTTCGTCACCATAAAACAGCGCGAAATGGTCGCCAGTAAATGCTTGCTCTGGCAAAATTCGACGTTGTTGAGCCATTGGAGTGTATGGAATGTAGTGGGGAAGCAATGAGGGATAACCTCACAAAAAAAATGATGGTGGTGGTGGTGTGGTGGCGCGGCAGCTTGAATTTTTTTATTTTCCGGTGGTTTTTGATGATTTAAATTGGTGGAGGTGGTGGTGGTACGGTTTTGAGAAGATTTGGAGTGGATTTTTGATGGTTGGCGTGGGTTAGTTTGGTTTTCTTTTTAATTTTATTTTGTAGGTTTTGAATTTTTTTGTTTTGTTTGTAAATGGCAGTTTGAGAAGATGAAGAACGCGACTGTTGGTGCGAAGGTAAGGAGCTTGTGGCTGGTTGTTTGCCCAAGCCCAATTCGAATTTTTCGATTTTTAGCGCGACTTCAAACTAATATTACCGCTTCGTTACCGGTCCGATTTTTGCGAATGAGATATGGAAATGATCAGGAGAGAATTTCCAATCCAATGATCCATAAAATACTTTATTCCGACCGTGGATGACATATAAGATAGTAGAAAACGCCTCAAAGTGCGTGCATGACGTACGTTATGCGAACGAATGAACTCTAAATTCATAGATTATGTCAACCCGAATCGAAATACAATTAAACGGCCTAAGCAACTCTAATGGGACATAAAACATTCGAGGACGGAAACACGAACACCCCACCCCCAAACAAATTTTTTTACAACAGAGTTTAGAATTTTTTTTTTTTTTTTTTTTAAGTGGGTCTTTTAAAGTCAGATTCCCGAGACTTTCTAGATTACTATGTTTATTATTTAATTTTTTTTTACTTTTATAAGGAAAAACAATAAGCAATAGAGACATAATTCACCCCATAGAGAAACATGACTCAAAAATCCGAGAAAACATGCAAGAGTAGAAAACGTGAATTATATTAAACGTGGACTTAGGATCCGGTACTTACAGCCACACACTCCATAGGGAGGGCCCGGTTACCTTAATGGTGCACTCACCAATATATGGAAATGAAAGGAAATGCACCGAACATAAAAAATTGAGTCATTTATAGTCAGATACTTGAGACTTTATCTAAACATATGTATGAACATGCAGTTTATCATATATCAACAACCGAAATAGTTGAGGATCATTCCATAAATAAATATCACATAAAACATATCCAAACACAATCAAGCACCAAGATTTCCTATGACGCAACCTAGTGAACTGAAAGTGAAGTCGGATAGACCTATAACGTAACCTAGCATGCACCTTCTTTTTCATCTTTGAACGAGAGGGTGTCCTAGTGAATAAGTGTGGAAAAGTGAATGGTTGTGGAAGATATGGTGGATATGGATAAGTTGTAGAAGGAAAGCATGTAAACAATGAAGATGTGGGTTTAGCACAAAACTCATTCATGGTGTAGGTAGGGACTGTCTCAAGTCTGAAAATGAAGGTGTCAAATGGTTTGTCCTTCTGAAGTATTTTTTTACTAGGTGGATTTAAAAAATTATGAAGCACAGGAGAAACAAAAGGATCGAGTGCAAACTCGAGATTCCTTTGAAAGGGTAGAAGGAGGGGACTCGAGGTGGATGTTGTGCAAAGTAAATTTTGATAGGGTGAATCATCACCTGCTCTAAGAAACTCATCAAATTCCTTATCTAGATTGGTCATATCCACATTACTATGGTAGTCATCTATATCTTTGAGAAAGTCATCTATCTCATCCTCATCCATAATATGTGTATCGACTAGTGTAGGGATGAAAATGTTGGTGTCTGAACTTCTAAAGGAAAGAAATTTGGGCATATGATTATCAGGGAACGTGTTGTTAAAATAATGTCGAGCGAAGCTCTCGATCATGCTAACCTCTCCATCCATAGATGAATCGGGTAAATGTGTCTTTGTTTTAAAAATATTTACTTCAATATCAAGATGGCCAAAAGACATGGACATTGAACCATCGCGGCAATTAATGAGCGCATTGGTAGTTGCCAGGAAAGGACGCCCTAAGATGATTGGGACAGAGTCGTTAGCGACTTCTGTATCGAGGATGACAAAATTAGCCGGATAGTAGAAATCCCAAACTTTTACCAGCACATTTTCGACCACACCCTTAGGATACTTAATAGACCAATCAGCTAATTGCAACGTCATTTTAGTGGGTTGCATCTCGTTTAGACCTATTTGTCTATACAAATAAAACGGGAGTAAGTAAACACTAGCCCCCAGGTCTAATAACGCGGTCGTCGTATAGAAATCTCCTAAGGTGCATTATACAGTAGGACGACCAAGGTCCTTGTACTTAACAATTCCATTATGTTCAGATAGAGTTGGAAATTGTTCTGTTAAAAAGGCGTCTTTTGGTATATTGGTCTTACGCCTAGTAGTACACAACTCCTTAAGAAACTTAGCATGGTGTGGTAGCTTTTTAATAGCTTCGAGGAAGGGAAGGTTTATAGTTAGATTCTTGAAAACGTCCCTAATCTCCTCATAATTTGTATTCCTAGTTAACATGGCTAATTTTTGTGGAAACGGTGGTTTCTCTCTATATTTAGCAATCGTATCACCAGGATGTTTAACCTTGGCTTTCTATTTCTTAGGTTGTGTTGTAACTGGTACCTCTACGTGGGTAGCTCTTCAGGTTTCTATTTCGGCATCTAGTAAAATAGCGGTATAGGGGCTCTTGGTGGGGTAACTATAGGCATAGTTACTTTGTTATCAACCACTCTGCGGATCCAGAGTGGTGATGGCATTTAGCTCACCTACATTTTCATATTCATTACTAGTATTATTGGTTATCATCACACCCCTAATTTCGAAAAATTCGAAAAACATTATTTGTCCCCTCACCCTTCGATCTCCGAGGTGTGACGCACTCTCCACTCCCAAAAGCCCATAAACAGTTTTAAAATATGCGGATAATTAAAAGCCAATAAAAATTTCAATTATACATAAGTCCTCTTCATTACAAAAATTCCCAATTAAGATTAGGTTACAAATCTCTTTTCAATAACTCTTTAATTAAAATATACAAATGAGAATACAAAAACATTGTCTAGACTGAAAATCTATATCACCTCAAGGGAAAACAAAACACAACCTGAGATGCAATGCTAACGCAAACCACAAGCAGCAACCAATCTTCTTCATCACTAAACCTGTCAAAACTTATCAACTATGTTCATTGAATGAACACACCCGATAAGCAAACATGCAAATCGGGTCAGCATTATAAAAATGCTGGTGTGAGTAGCCCTAAAAACAACATATCATAATACACATATATATACACAATCCATACGGCAGTTAGTTCCTCCACCGAGGCGCCTTAACTTTCAACGACTAATATAACATCCTTAAGTTCAATAATCTAGGCAGGTAGTTCCTCCACTGAGGCGCCTTAACTTTCAAACAACTAATACAACATATCATACGCATAATAAAAAGGCATTTAGTTCCTCCACGAGGCGCCTTTGATTATAACTAAACTACTAACCAGCCAAACATATACAATCATCTATCTAGAAATATATCATTTACCAACATATTACCATAATTATATTAGTTTAGACTTTCTTTGTGTGTCCCTAAAATTCACGTCGTATCTATGTCTTACCTAGTTTCCCTGGCTACCACAATCGCAAACCCAACGCCGAACATGTACATCCACATGCCTCCCTTACATAATGAGCCACTCCGTGCGTAACCACCCTGAGCGGGATGCCGCACACCAGGTAAATCCTCACACGGAAGCCAAATCTATGTAAGCACTGCCACTATTCGCATAAAAAAATATTATGCGATCATCGTTCTATTTTGCGAACGGAATAATCAAGCCACTATTCGGCTACGCCAGGAGGGCCGCCCGAAGGCCATTCAGATTAACTGAAACGCCAGAAGGGCCAATCACATGAGTTGTGGTAGTCAGGTTCTAGGATTTTCGTTACGTAATTTATTCAGGTGTCATACATTAATGACTCATAAACATTTCTACTATATCACGTGTAGGTCAATTACCTTATTGCACTAAGCCATAATATCTAGAAACATCTCAATTATATCTCATAGTCACTTTCATTCTTTCACGTGCCAATATATTATTGCACTACACCACACTCCCGTGGGCAAATATTCACCAATACTATATTAGCATCTCACATATAAAATAATGGAGTGTATATACATTTCTCCAAGATATGGCATTAATATAAATATCCCAGCATATTATCTCATGTCACAATGCTTCAACGTATCACATACATTTTTATTATAACGTATTAGGAATATAATATCTCATAATATCTCAATATCGTCACGTGTCATAAATACACAACATCAAGGTCAAATCTCTCTTAGATAATGACCACCAAATTATACAAGCTTCCACAGCATTTTATTACTATATGTGTCCATATAATATACACATAAAACGTAAAGACAAATAAACAAATCCACAAGTGTACAATCAAAGCCCAATATATATATGCTTTACACACTACTCACGTCAAATCTAAATTAGATAATGACCAACCAAGTTATATAATATCGACAATATTTTATATAATCAAATATGTGAAAAACTAGAAAAGTCAACATTCCACAGTCAAAGTCAACGGTCAAAGGTCAACACATCATGGTCAAAGTCAAAGTCAACATGTCATGGTCAAAAGTCAAAGTCAACATGTCCTGGTCAAAGTCAAACTGTCCTGGTCAAAGTCAAACTGTCCTGGTCAAAGTCAACAGGTCCTGATCAAAGTCAATTCATCATTGTCAAAGTCAAACTGTCGTTTCCGTATTCGACAAGTCCAGGGTCATAGCCATGGTTCATGGCTAAAGTCAAAGGTGCATGGCTCACGGGCTCATGACCAAGGTCATGGTTCGGACCCAACTGGCCAAGCCCAAACCTTAGAACCCGAAAGTCTAAAAGTCCACTTATTTATTCTACCTGACCCAATTGGATCTATTTTAAGTCCTATGGACTGGTCCCAAGCTATATTAGAAACGGGCCCAAAAACTTTAGACTGAACTGGCCCAAAGGACAACTGAGTTCGGCCCGAAAAGTGAATTGAAATTTCGGCCCAACAACTGTAAACTGAACTGGTCCACAAAACAAAGGCTAAAAAGAATTGGTCCAACACAAAACTGATGTGGTCCGGCCCAATTAAAATACCACCCAAACCAACAGCTAATAGGGTCCGGCCCAACTAACCGACCCAAAGCCCAACCATCTAAACCGGCCCAAGCCCAAACCGTCCACAGTTCATCTTCTCAATCCACCACCACGGCTTGCAGCGCCGCCACCCCTCATCTCCTCCTTCCAGCGGTTTCACTCCTCTTTGAAAACCAAGCAACATTAATTAACCCACACACCTCAAATCCTTAGATCCCCACATCACCAAAACTAGATCTGGAAACCGCGACCGCCATTAATGGCTTCTCTCCGAGCTCCAATCGACAGCCCCTAACCATCCCCACTACCACCCAACATCATCAAACAACCCACAACCAAAAAACACAGTTCAAACACCACCAAATAAACACAAATATCAAACCCTTCAGTAGCTCAGTAATGGCAGTAACGCCATTAACGATGGTTCAAGCTTTCTCCAAGCTCCAACAGCCCCCTCCAAACATACCAGTTCATAAAAAAACATGCAGGACCGATTTCTAATGGGGCTCGCCTCCATTGACGACTTCTCCGAGTCTTCCAGCAGCCCCGACACCAATCAACACAAATAAAATTCATAAAGTCAAAGGTGCAAATCAAAAGGTCCTGACAAGATTTGAGCGATCTTTTCGGCCAACAAGTTCAAATAACAAAACGCATTCACCGAGTATCACAACTCGACCGGATAAAGAGACTATTTCTCCGTTCCTTGGCTACCATCACCAACTCTTTTCGAGTTCCAACAGTCTAAGACTATAACCGGTTTTACCAAAATCTAAACATATCGACAGTAAAATACGTACATACTAAACAGATGCAAATCATAGTTCTAGTAGTGGTGAGAGTTAACTCTACTCACCTGTCTTAACAGCTCCATGAATCCCTCGTAGTCCGAGCCGTCGCGCTCCACCCTCCAGAAATCCAGCTTTCATCTCTGCCTCCATTTTCATTATTTTATTTTTCTCTGAACCCTATTTTCTAGAAAAATGTGTTTATATACTTGGGTCCGAAACCCAAGCCCAACACCGACTCGGGCCCAAAACCAGGCCCACGTATCCCGAGTCCAATCCGACGAATTTTGAAAATACATAATTAAATAATTAATTAAATAGAAAAAATACGTATTTAAAAATACGGGCGTTACAGTTACCTCAAAGGCTGTGTTTGTTATTTTAGGATTAGGTATTGCGTGACCTGGAAACACACCTTTGGGTTGGGCTTTATCTTGGGCCAACTGTTGGCTTAAATTATTAACGGATTATAGAAGTTGTTGGTTAGATTGAGCCATGGTTTGGAAAAGTTTTTGGCTCACTTGTATGAAGGTGTCAAGACGATCCGGTTGTGTGGGTGTAGTAGTCACGAGTGGTGTAACTGGAACTATCTCGCGTGAATTATTTATGGGTGGATTTTGATAGTTATTATTTACCGGAACGATACCTCTATTAGCGTTATAATTATTATAACTACCTTGACCTTGTGCTTGACCTTGTTGAGGTTGCACTTGGTTGTTATAATTATTATAATTACCCTGACCCTGTCCTTGTCGTGGTGGAGCTTGGATAAAACTGTGGGTTGGCCTAACATATTGATTATTGTACCCTGGAGGTGTGACGTGTTAGGTATTTCTCTAACCGAAGTTGGGATTTTGTCTCCAAAGGGCGTTAGGTTCACTATTAATGGAACAAGCCTGTTCATAGGCTATAGGACAGTGGAAGTTGGGATGCTTAGGGCTCTAACAGAAACTACATGGATTTGAATTTATATTCATGACGGGGATAGGCTTTTGTTGAACAGAAATGGCCTCTACCTTTTTAGTGAGTGATTCGATTAGAGTTTTAAGCTTGGGATCGTGTTTAATTTCAAACATACTAGTGGCCTTAACTGTATTAGAAGAACTAGCGGAGCGGTGGATATCGTCACTACCCCCCCAGTTGGTATTTCGCTTAGTTTGATCCTCTAAAAATTTATAAGCCTCCGAGGCTCCTTTGCTTAAGAAACTACCCCTATTCATTATGACAAGAACTTCTTTATGGTGGTGTAGAAGTCCTTTGAAAAAGGCACGAACTAATGTGTCTTTCGCTAGGTTATGATGTGGACACTCTATAAGGAGATCGGTGAAACGATTCCAAGCCTCTGAAAATGATTCATGAGGATTTTGTCGAAAGAAATGAATCTTGGAAAGCATCTCATCCGTCTTTAGGGGTGGGTAAAAATGTTCCATAAATAGCTGAACAAGTTTAGCCCACGAGTCCACAGAATTAGGTGCTTGGGCAGTTAACCAAGACGCCGCCTTATCGGCTAAGGTGAAAGGGAATACCCTTAGTTTAATTTGTTCCGCACCAACCGTTGGATGGTGGAATGTTGTTATGACTTGTTCAATCCTACGCATGTGTTGATAAGGTTTTTCATGGTCTAAACCATGAAAAACGGGTAACAAATTAAAAATATTTGGGGGGATTCGAAAATCCCCCACTGGGTCTGCTAGAACGATGCAAGATTTGGGGCTATCGCTCAAGGCTTTGTAGAAGTCAGAGAGAGGAGTCTCTCCTTCTTCAGGCATTATATCAGGTGGTGTGTGTGAAATAGTAGCTAGAGGTGTAGTGGGTGGTATACTAGATAGACTTGTTTGTTGACGTTGTTGTGTAATTACGTTCGGTGTTTTTGTTCGACCACTACACCATTTGGGTGATTTTGCAACATTTGGGATTTCTTATTTGTAACACATATTGATCCGTTAGGTAATTTGTCACACTTTTTATCCGTTAGCAATGTTTCTAACCGTTAGTAAGTATCAGTCCAAATACTTATTATATTTTGTAACATTTATTGGATATTTAGTAACGCTTACGAATGTGTGACAAAGTTAAAAATCAAAATAAAAATCACACCGAATAAAAAAAAAAAAAAACATATGCCCTCAAAAAGAAAAATAGAAATGAGTTGTTGCGCTGACGCCGCTGCTGCTGCTAGGGTTTTGATTTTGGTTAGTCGTCCTCTCTCCCTCCTTTTGTTCTTTCTCTTCTCATGTGTTACAAGTTTTCTGCTGGAGATTGTGAGATTTGATTGAATTAGGCTTGAATGCTGATAGAATATTGGTTATTCAAATCTAGATCGATGGAAATCACAAAGCTTTGAATAGATCCATAAGATTTTCGATTCTCAAAAGAGTTCAATTTGCTCAAGGTAACAACTTTATATACCCGATTTATTGAAATTGGGTTTTTAGCTTATGGGGTAGGTTACACTTCGAATTATCAGATCAAAGAAGTATCTTTTATGGTTATCATTGTTTGATTTGAAAACAAATTTAGATTTGTGTTTGAAAGATAATCAGCTTCTTTCAGCATACTGTATCCTTAGATATGCGTGATCTTTGTTGGTTTGTGGTGATGATGGAAGTTCAAATATTAAGACATTATAGATTCAGTATTTTAGAGAACATGCATTATATATTCTTTTGATTCTGATTCATATGTGAAGTCTAAGCTGATTTTTTTTTTTTTAAAAAAATTGTTGGTTCTTGAAGAATGGTCATCGAGCAACTTTTTAGTTTTTTGGTAAAATTTGTTACAAATTCGTTTCAGTTTTATGCTTTATATCATATGATGTGCATTATAGGCTCTGAGGAAACTGCTCTCTTTGCAGTTTTGATAATAAGTTGCTGCCATTGTTTTCTCCATTTGTCCATTTTTTAAGCACATTCTTCTTTAACGCAGAAGGGCCACTGTATATGTATATGCACAAAAAAACTTGGTATAGAGCAAGTTCCCTGGCTGAGTAGACTCAATGGCTCAAGGTACTCCCTTCAAGGCAAAATGTTGATTATGAATCTTAGGGGAGAGGTGAATAAGGATACCAAATATGTTCTTTGTGTACTGACTCGAGGAATCTATCATCTTTTCTTGGTTTGTTTGGTTGCTCGAGCTTTTTGTTTTCAGCGACTCAGCTGCTTGACCTTTGGTGTACATGTTCTGATTTGAGATTAAGATTTGTTGGCCTATTCTGGTAAGGGTGGGCCAAAGTCGCAACTTAAAATTATGAGATTGGTATTTGGAAGATTTTGCTTTTATACTACGTGCTGGTCCGGTGGCTTGATAGAAATAGACTAATAGAGCAATATTTTAAGGATGTCTCGAACACAATTAATGATATTTTCAAAGCATTTCTTGCTGGTGGACATTGAATGGCGTTGAGTAGAGGACTTTTTTATTAGAGGATCTTGTAGTTGATTGGAGACAATGAGACACAGTAAGAGGTCTCCAAGATTAAGGGTGTTGTAGAGTGGGGTTGGTTGCATCCCCTCTTGCCCCCGCCTTTTTTTTCCAGAAAGGAAATCACCAGATAAGTGGTGTAAGGGGACCAACCTAGTGTCATAGGCATATAGATGTTATGGGGATGGGCAATGATACGTATGTCATAATCCAACATGGATAGAGGTGTCAGACACAGTTTATTGTGGAAAATAGGATTTAAGACCCAGAAGTCATTTCTTCTCACCGATTCTCGGCGCGATTATATGTATCGTAAGCTTTTAAGGTTATTATGTGTTTAAAATTTTAGTTAACTGCGTGGATTTTGAGTTTTGTCCTTGACTCTATCTAGATGTGGAAGATGGTCACACGCTGCATTTGGTTGTTAGACAACCCATTCCTCCATCATCGAGAGCTCACCGATAATCCGGGTTTTTCTATGTTAAAGCTTATTAGTCTGCTTGATCCAAATTCAACAAATGTTCTTGCTGTGAATCTGTAATTTCAATTAGAAAGTTAATAATTTTTTCCCCTTGAATAGTTCTTACTACTATTACTATTACTATTAATAATATTGTTATTTTTAGTACTATTTAGGGATCCAGTCAGAAACAAACATGTCCAAAATCTTGATTTCCATTCAGAACCTAGTTCATATGTATGTACTAGCAGTTGGCCATACATGTCCCTTTGAATTTATTCGTAGAGCAAGATTTAAGATATTTTGGCACACCATGTATAATCCATGTGCCTTTGCTACTTGTTTTCAAAGTAGGCTGATTGCCTTTTTAAAGTTTGGTATTCATTGTTATCCTTTTTTGAATATTCTAAATAGTGTTTCCAAACATTTATTCCAAAATTTGGGTTAAGAACGATAATGGCTTTCTCTACAACAATGTGTATGCTACATCTATCCGCAACACGCTTGTTTTGTTTTTAGCTTCTTTTTCTCTGCTTTGCCCTTCACTAATTGCTTTTCACATGTTATGCCCCTTATATAAGGAAATTCACTTTCTAAGCCGCTTTAAGGGTGCACCCAAAATACATGATACAACTTTCCCTAGTATATTTCTTTTTCCAAAACTTGGTATTATAAAAATAATTTTACGCCATATTGTGTTTTTCAACTTTCAAGATGCAAAGAGTTGCTTTGGATGGGCATATCTCTGTCTAGCTTTATTTTTGTTTTTCTTGGGGTGTGGTCCAAGCAACTTTTGATTAGATCAATATAATCAGTCTTAATCTTATCCTATGAAAAAAAAAAAAAGTCCCTATAGCTCCCGTTTGCAACAGGTATCACACTCAACCCTAGACAAGTGTCGTTTGTTAACTTGTTATATGTGGTCAACAATTGTGCCTTTCATTATGGTATCTTTGCTTGGAGGGGTTGTGGTGGGTAGGGGTCACCTTGGCCTGCCATCTTGGCATTAATTTCATTTCTTTAATATATCAATATATGAGATTTTTCAGTTAAAAGAAAGGCCAACAACTGAATGGTTAAGACACTATGGCAACCGAAAGGCTTCTTTACCTTTTACAACTTCTAACTTTAAGACACTATGGAATTCACAAAGAAGTGATTTTTCTTTGGAAGTGTTGGGCAAAATGGAGGCACCCATATAGCTCATAGAGTATTACTTGGATGCTTTAACATAGCTGATCAAGGAGATGGAGGTATTCCGGATCTCAATAGGGTGAGCATCTGTTTTAATGGATGAATGTTAATTTATTATTTACTATTTGTTTTAATTTGTGCATTTCAGTAGGATCTTTGATTTTGCTAAAACCTTTAAGGTTTTGACTTGTATATTCCACCTAATTTCATATTACTATTGTTCCTTCTTTTTTCTTTGAATATATATAAGTAGATAATGTCTTCGACAATTCCAAGCAAGAATTGGATGAAAGAACCGACTTCATCTCCCATACATACCTTTAAAGGCGTTATATCATTCATTCGGCATGACCAAAGTGAGGCACCGGATGAAAGATGCAAAGATGAGACCTAAGAACGAGGTAAACCGTTACTCATTAATTCTCTTACAAATGTTTTTATTGCTTGCTAAAGTGTTTGTCTGAATTACCTAGGTCCACGAAAACTAGTAGAATTCAATGATGATAGACAACCTATTGGAGAAAATAAAACAAAGATTTCATATAGTTAGCAATAAATTAGAAACTTGCTGGAAACTTTTAAAACTTTAAATTTTTAATTAATGATCTTGTTTTGATCTCTTGGTTGGATGAAAAATGTATGCTATTTGATGGAATTTAGTAATTACTTTGTTAGCACCACTGTTGGTTCTCTTTGAAGAGATTGTTCTTGTTGAATTGTAGTTCTCAAATCTGTTTTTAAGTGTAGATATACTTGTGATTGGTGATGCCACGTGTATTTATTTTTGTGGGGTGTTGTCTGCCCCTTGTATTTGACTGTAGGTTTAACTTCAATCTGAATTGTGGATGCAAGAGAATGCAATAGAACAAATTTAGATCTCTTCAAATACTAATTGAAAAACTACCTGTTATGATATATTTTCTACAGAGGATCAAATTCTATGATATATTTCTTTTATGATATATTTCTCGTTTCTTCTTCTCGTTCTCTTGGAGGAAACCATTAGATCTCTTCTGCTAGCATTTGTAATAAAGATTTTCTGTTTATAAAGTATACTTGTTATTGGTGAGTATAACTTATTTGAGTTGGTACATTTAGATCCGATTTAGATCCGCTTTCATGAATCTAGTAAAAAGCTACTATTTGGATCCGATTTATTTAAAAGAGATATTTGGATCCGCTTATTGAAATCTTATTATTGAGTTATTTGTTTAATAAAAGATACTGATTATTCTTGGGCTTTATTTGATGAACCAGTATAATGGCATCACATATTGGATACCCTCGTATGGGGAGAAAGAGAGAGCTCAAGTTTGCTTTGGAATCATTCTGGGATGGAAAGAGCGTCGAGGATTTAAAAGGTTTCTCGCGATCTTCTTGATCGTCCATCCGAAACAGATGTCCAAATCGCGGGATCAAGTATATCCCCGCAACACCTTCTCGCACTATGACCCGTGTACTTGACACGACAAAGATTGCTTGGAGCTGCTCCTTCCAGGTACAATTGGACTGGTGGTGAGATTGGCTTTGACACTTACTTCTCCATGGCTAGAGGAAATGCCTCTGAACCTGCTATGGAAATGACCAAGTGGTTTGACACCAACTAGTAAGTACCGATTCTTTTCACCTATTTCATTACTTTCATTTCTAAATGTTATTTGACATGCTTTGTTATTGGTGCAGCCATTTCATCGTTCCCGAGTTGGGACCCGACACCAAGTTCACTTATGCTTCTCACAAGGCAGTAACTGAGTACAAGGAGGCCAAGGCGGTATGTTCATTGGGGCTTTTCTACGGTTTGTCTTAACTTGCTTTTACTTGTTTCCATTTGTCTATGAAGATTCATATCATTTGTGATCTTTCAATTATTTTGGGCTTTGTTATATATAATTGAAATGGTTATAACACCTAACACCATATTAGAAGAGCTCATTGTGCTGTTATATTCTATTATTTAGTTTACTTCACTTTATTTATGTTTTTTTGTGTTACTTTTAATTTGTAAGACTTAGAATTCTATATCGCGTATAATAGAAAGTCTTGAGAATTGAAAAAGAAGTAATGCACTTGAGGCTTACTTCGCATTACGCTTTATGTCATGGGCTAGTCAAACGCCTCGTGGTATCATCATTGTACGGAAAATAAACCCGCATTTACCCCCGCTTGTTCTCATGCTTGTGCGGTAAAAGTTGCTTTGAAGGGTTCTCACCATCGTGGGGCTACAAATGTGAGTGTGAGGTTGGATGCTCAACAGAAGAAGTTAAACCTTCCCATCCTTCCAACAACCACTATTGGGTCTTTCCCTCAGACCGCAGATCTTAGAAGAGTACGTCGTGAATACAATGCCAAGAAGTGAGTGTGGAACAACATTTTTGTAAGAATTGTTTATTGATTTGTTGTGACAAACTTAAATTTATGGTTTGACCGTCTCTACTTTTTTAGGATCTTGGTTGGATGAAAAATGTATACTATTTGATGGAATTTAGTAATTACTTTGTTAGCATCACTGTTGGTTCACTTTGAAGAGATTATTTTGGTTGAATTGTAGAGCCAGAGAAACCAATTTTTTTTTTATACAATGAAAATTTGTTAGTAACGGATACAGAACCGTTAGCAACAGAAAATCAAAGTGACGCTTATATCCGTTACTAACAGATGATAAACAAATTTGATAACCGTTACTAATAAATTCTAACGGTTACATATCCGTCACTAAAATTAATTTCAGTGACACTTTATAACCGTTAGTAAATTTTGTAACGGATAATAAGTGTTATAAATATCCGTTACTAATATTAGTCACGCTTTTGTGTCAACGCAAGATAACCGTTACTAATATTTTTAGTAACGGATGCATATCCGTTACAAATTGATTGTTATGGTGTAGTGGACCAGACCTTAATCTCATACAAGGCTAAGACCAAACTTAGCTAAACACGTCAACACTCCAAACAATTCTGATATACTAGTATAAACTTCTAACAGGAGATGTGAGGTGTGGAAGAAAGGAATACCTGATTGCGTCCTTGCTTCGCTTATGAATAGCGTCTTGTTTACGCGTGTTCAGTGTATATAACAAGTTAGAACACTGAAAAACTTGAAAAATCGACGTTCGAATCAAACCTATGGAAATCCGGCAAAATTCAGCTCAGGGCACGAGTCGCGCTCACTTTGGGGGCGGGTCGCGCTCAGCTTAAACTTCGAGTTACAGTGTTTGAGCGCGGGTCGCTTCGGTTTTGGTCTGGTCGGTTAAAAATAAGAACGATGAGCGCAGCGGTCGCGGCTCTCCTGCAGCGCCCGCGGTTTTTTTTTTTATTTTGTTCGAGGAAGTTTAATGCTGAAAAAGACAACCACAGTTAGAATCGAACAAGGGTGGGTGGGTGAAATGGGACTTTAAGAAGAGTACTTATACTACGAAAACAATGCGAAAGTGAAACTAAGATGGCAGCGGCGCCATTTGATAAACGTAAAAAGAAAAGTTTTACTAATGAATAAAGCGATGAAACTCTAAACGTAAGTAAAACTAAACGATAATTTACGTGCCTAATTTTTATCAAAGATTTCTACTCTCAATCCTATTGAGATATAGTGGAGTAGATGATTCGTTCCACTCCTACTTCTTCCGCATGGTAATGTTCTCTACGTATAAATAATCTTAACTAAAGTCTAATGAGAGATTTACGAAATGATAACTAGACTACGATGCAACTACCCACAAGATGCAACTAGTCTACTATTTGAACAACTATGGGAATGCTACGTCGATTCTATGATAAGGAGTTAGAGGGAGATTAATTCCACCTTAACTCGACTTAATCCTACTAATAAAGAATCGTCATAATCCGAATTGAACTGCTTCGCAGAACAATCTAGTTACTCCTAATCCCTAATTACACATGGCATTTCTACCAATTCATAACTAGCATGTGAACGATTACACCCATTCTCATGGTGAACTAATCATTTCTAGAGTGGAAAGGAAATTACGACGACTCTATGATAATCGGAATCAAGATTTCATCAAGGCTTCTCAACCCCCTCAAATGGAGGTTTAGCCGAGAATCATCACGCTATCATTCCCAATGGAATTCGAACAAGACATGATATAAAGATTTGAACTTTACTTGTTTAAACTCAATTCAAAACTACTCATGCAATAATTGAATTAAACTAATAATGACAATTAAGTAAATCTAAGGATTTAAGCTAATAAATAAATGAAAATGAAACTAGATTATCAAGAACACTATTTTATTAATCTAATGAATAATAAAACAATGATTCAAATACTAAATTAATAATCTACTTTGTTCTAAAGTAATTAATTAAACATGAAACTAGATTTAAAACAAGATATGAAAAACTAATTAATTAACTAATTGAAATTCTAAAACTAAGTTCTAAAACTAATTAATGGAGGCTAACTAATCTAGGTCTAACTATCTACCATTAACAAAGAGTCAAGCTCTTGTTTTTATACTTTCAGATCCAAAAATCGTGCATGGGCTTGGAGCCATGTTTTGGGCCAGAAAATCAGGCCCAAAACCCAATTCTTTCAGTCCAAAAAGGCCTCTTCAGCTGCAGTTGGCTTCAATAGACTTTTCATCCACTTTTGCTCCTCTGATTGGGTCAAGGCTTAGACCATTGGAAAGCTCTTTCTGAGCCGGTCGTTTTGACATAAGGTAGGCCCAATTCCGAGGTCTGAGTCCAAATATACGGCCTTCTAAGTTCTCACGACTTTGTGTGTTGTTTTACTCGCGTCGACTTTTTTTCAACTTTTGACCGGGCTTTAAAAAGGCTTTGTCTTCTTGAATCTTGGCCTTTAATCACATAACTCCTTAGCAACCGACCTTTGCTCCTTTATCTCGCTAAAGTGGCACATTTCTGCACATAATGGACTTTGAAGCCTGAAATACATAAAAACACGTAATCAGTATTAACTTTTAATTATTACTCACATAATTGGTCTAAAAGTATGATGGTTAAAGGGTTAAAACTACAGTTTTGGGCTCTTATCAGTAGGCAATCAAAATGTTTCAAGAGTTTCAGGTGTCTTGCTAGGTGTTCAGGCCAGTGGGTTACTTATAAAATGATGAAGTTTCAATCAAAATTTTGTAGCAATTACAACCATCATAACCTGCATTCTACAATGTAATAAAATTACTGAAAATTTCATAACTAGAAACTACGTTACTTTGATACCCAAGAAAAGATTTATAGTAATGCATGACTCAAACTAATAGTGTAATGCCTTGAACAAACGAAAATATTAAAATCCCACAGATAACATAACATAGAAAGAACCTGAATTTGAATTAAAATCCTAAAACTAACAGTATCTACACAAAACCCAAATGAAAGAATCTGAATTTTTAAGTTGAGTCTTCATAACTTATAAAATCACTAAGCTCATAAACAGGGATGATGAAGCTGAAAAAAATTGAAAACTGAACTATTCTGATAAGACAAAACAACTAACATCACTCTCTTTAAGCATTTACCTTTAAGACTCAAAATGCCAAATGAATCTCCTTTATGGATTACACACAAAAAATTTTGTTTTCGCTTTCTCAGAAATTACAGCACATCAGCTTTATAGCACAAAAATTATAGAAAAGTTAAACAAATATTCATGTTTCTGTCTGCAATGTTTCGTCCAATCGGTTATAAAGTTTTGGAGTGGAGGTGTTGATAGATTTTGGAGAGAGTTAGAATAACTAGAGAGAAAGAGAGAGGAGAGAGATCGGTGAAATTGGAGAGCAAATTCTATTTTTCACTTCGGTCAAATTTTATTTCCGAAAATACCCTCCCATTTTTCATCATTTAGAACTCGCGATTGCTTCAGTCAAGTTTTTGTCACATTCGTTTGATTGCACCAGATGAAAGGCTGGGATTCACTGTGCTTATAATGTGGCTACAGTGCCTGTGGCTCTATCCCTCTCTCTATATATATATATATATATATATATATATATATATATTTTTTTTTTTATTATTATTATTTTTTTAATTTTTTTAGAAATGAACCAATCTATCATCTCTTAACACCACCACGCTCGAGGATAATTGATTGTCCAAACCATGTATCATCAAACTAATCTAATCATCTCTCAACTTGAACCTCGAGGAATATCAACGGTTGAAAACACGAATCATCAACCTAATCAAAATCATCTCAAAATACAAAGCTTGAGGAATATCGACAATGGGAAACAAGTATCGCCCAACTAATCTAATCGTCTTGAAAATGAATATCGAGGAATAATGACTGTTCAGAAAATTAATCAACAAACAAAACATTATGTGTTGGTTTACAATATCCAAACACTTGACTGTTTGTCTTTGTCGTCGACTATCTTGTTGCTACCATTGATGAATCATGGTCGTAGCACCCACAAGAAGGATTGCTCATTGCTCTCTATTGACAAGTCCCAAAGCTATCTCCACCAATTGGGATTCACGAAATTGAGGCTATGCTACCAAAACTAATATAGACGATCAGAAGCAGGAGCTTGTGTGTTGAGCCAAGAAATGCAATTCGACCAGTTCTTGTGTCTCTAAGCTACTGCAAGAAGATGGGCTGAATTTATGGAATGGGCTGATTGGGAAGATCGTAACTGCAAGTTCTTTACTAAGTAATTCTAACGCCAATTTGTCAACAGACTCAAAGGATCGAGTTCACAATCAAATCCATATGAAGCTTTTGTTTGGTTAGTCATGTCCGCATCCAACTGGAAAAATACCTCTGAGTTTTGAGTCTCGATCAGTGGAAGGTTTTCGAGTTTGGGGGGTGCAAGCTCTCGTATTGGTGCCTCCAATTCAGATTCTAGCTTAGTCACATTAAAATTAACATATGTGAAATATAATAATATATTATGAACAAACCAATTTTTTCTTTTCCATTTTTTTTTTTTTTTTTTTTTTAATTGAGTGAGATGAATAACCAACATTTACTGTTTTAGTAATTTCTTTGACTGTTGATATTCATCGAGATTCGAGTTGTTATTAGTTGTTAGATCAGATTGACTATGTGTGTTTTTGGCCATTGATTGTCCTCGAGTATGGTGTTGAGTGATGATGAATTGTTCATTAAAAAAAAATTTACGGTCAACATACGATCAAATCTAGTCAAATACGTTGACTAACAGCTTGAGACAGACTTGTTGGCAAAGTGTGACTAAAATCAAAATTTTAAACTTTGTGTGACTAAACTCAAAACCGTGCTAATATAATGTGACATACTACAAAAAGACCCAATTTTCAATTTAATTGGAATATGAGTTCAAGGGAATTCCTATTAGTACATGGAGTGCCTATTAGTGTAGTGAGGTAGCAACATACTCAAACTGAACTATTTTTGCACACAAGTAGGGATATTATTAATAATAATTAAAGAATGTAACATCGAGAGTACATGCCAGGTTAAACTTAAGACTATAGACAACCTAATCAAATTTATAGTAGGTCCGGTGATGACATTTTATACTAGTGATGAATAGGGGTTTGCTTGTGCTCCAAATTGTTTCTTCTATAATCATAGTAGCTCTTTTCTTTGCAACCGCATCAAAATTGGCCTCTTGCAATGTATGTGAGATGCACCAGTGATCGAGTTTTTGAGTTGCCCTCTTCTATCTTGCTGTTAAGGTTCTATGGAGCCTTTCCTTAAACGAGAAAACTGCCGACATCAAGGAAGTAGTGAAATAGATTGGATAAAAGGGAGGGAAAAGAAAACACACGATTCCCTTGCCTCCTTAGAAACCTTCAAGTTTATAGCCTCCAAATAAGGCTTTCAACATAATTAACTACTTCCTAAGAAATGTACGTGATTTAGTATTTCGTTCATTCGTTGTGCTTCTTAACACCTAGATAGTTTAACAATTTTTCATTAAGTTTTTCTAATCATTGAGCTAAGTATTCCATTCTTATATGAAATTTCTCATCCTAAATTTGCACCCATACCCATATAGTTGATTGTATACTATATTATCCACTGTCATTTTCTATAGTTAGATTAATTTAGATATATTAATGGCTATCATATAAAGCTGCCACGTGGTGATGTATTATTCTTCCTTACAGACGTTACACTGTTACATCCACATGGCTGGTTTATTCAGTGGCAGATTGGCTTCCGCTTTTTAAGGCTTCGAAGTTGATTCTTGATTTTGTGGGCCACTAATCCGCTAAAGCTGATTGTGGTGATTCCATGGGAATTCCTCTTGTCCTTACTCTACAAGCTCTCCTTTCACCAAAATTGATAGTTTGAGACCTGCACACTCTACCAAAAAAAATTTCATGGGGTTTGTAGATTTGGTTAATTTCTTAATAATAATGCAGTCTGCAGGATCGGATACCCTTTTTTGAATTTTATTTTTTTATTTCCTGCAGCTTTTAAGGCTTGATACTTTTTACACAATAAAGAAATCTTGATGGTGCAGCCAAAAAATAAGAAATGTTGTTGCTCTAGAAAAGGCATGTAATAACCAGTCAAACAAACACTCTTTTAGGACCAGAAAAGGTACGTAGCCGACAACCATATGCACGGATCCGGAAGAACTGCTCTGCAACTGCCACTGCCCACTGCAAACTGTTACGGTGATCCCAGGGAATATTTGTTATTTTCCATTTCAATGCATTTTTGTCCAAACTTACCCCGCACTTGTTTGGTCTAAATTAGGAAAATCAGAAACAAAATCCACATGCAATAAAATAAATTAAAATAATCACAATAATAAAAATACCGTAAGGCACCAAATCACCATTACATAAAGAGACGTAAAATACAAGGAGCAGTTAATGTTCCCAGATCAGAGCACTCATGTAGTCATCTTTGGGCTGACTGGGAGCACTCGTCTAGCCATCTGGATCTGATCAGTGTGAGCCATCTCTGTAATTTAACATCAGTGCGTTGCGTGCTATCCTTCTTCCTATAAGTAGGTTGCTTAAACAATCTTGTGTATACGTTATACGTGAGTACTTGATATACGTCTGTGGGTATTCTTGGCTCTACAACTTAAGAGTGCTGAGAAATCCGACTCAATGGTGAAAGCTTAAAATCAATCTCATCCGCCACATTGAGAGATTTGCTCCAAAAAACCAATTTACGTGCAGGCATTCAGCTTTGATTTCTTAAACAAAACACATTACGTTCAAGTTTTGTCTAAATATGTTATATTACAATACGTTCCTTGTTTTCCGAAAATGGTCAAACAATTTCGTACACTACGAAAACAAGTATCTTGATTCAATTCCATACGGTCTTCATTGATTCAATTCCAAGATATTCCAAGATAATGGGTATATGGTCTTCAATTCATAGTTCATACACACATCAACATACATTGTACACGCACAGCGAGACATGGAATGGGCTAATCCAGTGACACGAATTACACCAAATACAACTTTTTGTTCATCAGATTTAAATTTATGTAAATGTGCTAAAGAGCCATCTATGTAGAAATATTGGTTATTCATTGCTAAAATGTTGTTGCTAGCTTCTCTAAATTTGTACGCATGGTTCAGCTTCTCTAAAGGATTTTGTCATGTATAAAGAGCAAATGCATGGTTCAGATGGCTATTGTGACAATTGTATTAACCAGATGGCTATCAAGTCTATTGGGTCATAAATTGGATTCCTCGGTTGCGTGGGTGCCAATTGCACTCCATAATCTATCATTGCATGAGTCATTCGGCTAATTTGTTTATAGTTAATATGTTGATAACCTTGAGTCCTTGACATTCATACAAAAATAAGATACTCCATATGTAAAGTAGGAGAGGAGGGTGAAAGGCATGATTTGCATTTCCCAACTTCCTCAAGGGAGAATAACTGCAAGAAAGCATGAAAATAGAAAGATCATGGACACCTACTTGGTTAAAACCATGTGAATTTAATTATCTTATTTTGACTAGCTTCTAGATAGAAAAAATAAATTATTGTTGCACAAGACATTAATAATAGCAGATCGAATAACTTATTCCATTGTCAAATTATATTTTATTTCATGGGGTAGTAGTGTAGTAGTATACAAATTAATGGAGTAATGGTTTATATGTCCACAAACTCGTAAGATTTGGGTTATAGAAACATTTAAAATGGAATGAATAGTCAACATACAACACGCAAACTTGGTGAAGAAATGCAATAACGTTTTTCGAATATTTGGGTGGAAATGCCTAATATCTTGTTTCACTACATACCAGCAGACCTTTTCAACTCAATTGTGCAAAAAACAGTTAGTTCAGTGCATCCAACTAAATTCATCACAAACTCTTGATGAAGGGAGTTAACAAACATCTCTTGTCAAGTATACATATATACAGTATACAGTAATACAGTTAACAAACATCTCTATTGTCAAAATATAGATAAATATGCATACAATGTAGTAATTTAGTTTCGAACATCATATAGAGTACTACTCCATAGCTCTAATGGATCTGGATTACCATTAATTACAGTACTTTATAAGTTCAGATGTGCCGTGGGTGCTCCTTGGGAGGACATCAATATTTTTCAGTTAGTTCCCTACTTACCTATTTTATCATGCGTCTACGTACAATTCGTGAAAGCTAAATAATTTGAAAACAAAAGTAAGAAAAGAAAAATATGAAAAATGAAAAGCAAAAAATGAAGAAGTTGTCAATTAGGTTGGTTCAGGTGACCAGTTTGCGCAAGAACGGAAATATGTATGAATCCATCCAAACTAAATTACCAAAAGACACATTTGATAATCAAAAACAAAAATTGCATTGCTCCAAGTAATGCTCAAAAATGTTCACGACTTAAATTGGTAGACCTTGACTTGACCATGTCAAATCTCCTTTTGTGGGGGCACATATCATTTCCTTTAGTATAGCTACAAAAACTGAAATAAGTAATCATGCCATTTCCCATTTTCATGGAAGTGAAACACAAGTTGACGTTACGGTTTGACACTTTGACCCCTCTATTTGCAACCAATTTCTACTGAACAATGTGCTTTGGCAAGTGTAATGATGAAGAGATCCTAACAACATTCCTAAATGAAGTATATTATATATGTTGGAAAATACATTAGCATGTCTTTCTATTTCCAAACACCCAATTACTAACAGTCTTTAAGCTAGGTTGTCCCTCAGGCCTCAAACCCACTATATTGCTCAAGGCAGCAAATTTTAAGGCAACAATACAAGGTCTCTGTTTGTCATTTTTGTTGTCGTTGTAGCAGTTGTCCCTCTTGCAATAGATTAACGTTTGCTGTTTAATTTGTTGTAAGTTAACAAAATGAAAGTTAATCAATTAAAGCCCCATATATTTCTTCAGACATGTACATGAAAAAGAAGATATTTCAGGAAACAAATGCAAATAAAACAGTATATATAGTAGGTGTTGCTTAGAAGCAATGTACAATGATGAAGAGAAAGAAAAGAGGATATATAGTAGTAGTAGTACGTATATCACGCGCAGTATCAGATATACGGAGATTATACATTGTGGGAGGGGGGGACCAAAGACGGGGAATCTCAGTAACAACTTCCCAGCTAGGCAATAGAGATTATGGCTACAATTCTTTTTCTTTCTTACTTTCACTCTCCTTATATATATACTCTTTTCACCCAACAAACTCCTCTCTCTCTCTCATAGAAGAAACTGCTTTTGGACTTGTTACAAATCTCATGAAATATCATTTTGGGTTCTCTTGATTTTTCCTATTTTTGGACAGTAAGTGTATACCTCTGAAACCTCTCTTGCTTTTGTTGGCTATTCTTCTTACAGGAGCTTATCATCTTCCTTGCTACTACATGTGCGTTCTTCTTCTTCTTTTGGTCTGAACATCAAGTATACTGGCCAACTTGTTTGTTTGGTTCACTTAATGATTTTTGTCTTTGCTTTTATATATATACATTGATTGGACTACTTGTTGTTTCTATGTATGTATGTTTGTTTGTTTTTTCTTATAAGATGATATTGGAATGATGAGTTTGATAATAACACTTGTGTGTTTTTGCTTACTGATGTAGACCAAGACTCATAATTCAAAGAAAGAGACAGGAGTTCCATCAACATCATGTATGATGAGGGTTGTTATTATGATACTCACGATCCAAATCCTTTTGGTGAAGGAGGAGATGTAGCTGGTGCTAATAGTTCAGGGTTAACACCACTTATGTCTGCAATTAGCACAGGTAATAGTAACAACAGCTTGGAAGAGAACCTGAGGCTTGCGTCTTTCTCCCTCGAAGAACTCTCGAACCACCACCACAATACCGAAGCCGCTGCTGGTATGAACTTCGAGGAAATGAACACCCACTTGATGCAAGATGTACTCCATGACCCCGACCACATTTCGGGCATGGATATGGACCAAAAGGGTTGGAGTACTGGTCTACATGATATGCAAGGTATTAATTCCCAACAAGCACAACAGTTTCATCACCTTAACCATGATGCTGCTGGGCAGCAAATTGAACTGCAACCCAATCCCTTCAACGCTTCATATGCCCCAACACCTACACCGGACCTTTTGAACCTCTTACACTTGCCAAGGTGTTCTGTTGCCTCGATGCTTCCTGATTCGAACATTCATCTATACGATCAATCACTTCACTTGAATCAGCTTCCTCCACAGCAAACACCTATCTTTAAGGAGCTGTTCCACTCCTTGCCACATAACTATGGTCTACCTTGCTCGAGAGGTGGCCCTTCTTTTTTTGGTGGGATGGATGAGAGAGAAGCAGGAAATGGTAGTGTGTATCAAGATGGAGAGGGTAGGCAGTTATTTGACAATTCCGTGTTGGACTTTAGCAACATGAGTGGTTTGGGGAAGAGATCAGAAGGAAAAGGAACCAACCACTTTGCTACTGAGAGGCAAAGGAGAGAGCAGTTGAATGATAAGTACAAGTCATTGAGGTTACTGGTTCCACACCCTAGTAAGGTAATCAATGTCATTCCTCTTTTGCAATTTTTATCTTAATTTAAATCACTAGCTTGTTCAAAAGCTCATGTGCATATTGTACTAGTCCCGTCTCAACATGTATGCTTGGGTGTTTTAGTTTCTTATTTCTTTCTTTTTCTGTTGATGAAACACTTTAATGCCTCAATCAAACGGCCAAGCTAGCTACCAATCTTTTCCATGTCTCGTTGTTGATTACTGTTTCATTACTTCAAAATTATGCTTCTTGGAGTAGGACAATTATTCAGGGCCGGACAGTTCTTGTTTTCTCTATCAAAGCAGATACACACATCAACAGAAACCCCACATCTAAGGTCAATTTGGGTGCCTTACGAATCAGAAGATATATGCATATGCTTGGGGGTGTTTAGTGGCCTTCTTTCTTTATTGTGTGAAACAGTTTTATTCATCAATTCAAACAACCTATGTAGCCACCTGCCCACCAGTTTTATCCAGTATATTTTTGCATCTCTCTTTCTTTCACCCCAGAAACTCCATGCATCTGTTCACCGGCCACCAATTTCCTGTCAAAGCTTAGGAAACTGGGTCTTGTCTCTCACTTTTAACACACAGACACTTACTAGCTAGGTACATTCTGTCTTTGGTGATTATAGTTTTAATTCCTGAAATTTATGCTACTATGATGGGATAGGACAAGTACGTATTCAGGCCAGTTTTTTTTTTTTTTGCTCTCTTAAAACACACAAAGACACATTCACAGAAATTTACAAATCTATGGTATGTTATTAGTTATTACTCACAATTGCCTACTTGGGAGCACTAGAAATATTTCGTTTGTTGCAAACGTGAAATGTGGTTACTCACTTAGCACGTAACTGTTTATACAAGTAACTTTCTTATTGTCTTGGTCAGGTCTCATATGCATATTGTGAATTATCCTAAATAACTAATTTCCTTTTTTTTTGTTCCTTCTTGAAAATCCATTTAGTCCGACAGAGCTTCTGTTGTTGGAGATGCGATTGAATATATCAAAGAGCTGCTAAGAACAGTTGAGGAGCTAAAGATGCTAGTGGACAAGAAGAGATATGGAAGAGAGAGAAAAAAGCTCAAGACCGAAGATGATGCAGCAGGCGACATGGAGAGCTCGTCGATAAAGCCTATCAGTACCCTTGCTGACCGTGAGCAGTCCAATGGAGCAAAACGGACTACATGGCTCCAAAGGAAATCCAAAGACACTGAGGTTGATGTCCGTATCATAGACGATGAGGTTACAATAAAGCTCATACAGAGAAAGAAGATAAATTGCTTGCTGTCTGTATCAAAGATACTTGACGAGCTTCAGTTAGATCTCCTTCATGTCTCTGGTGGTATTATCGGCGACTTTTATAGCTTCTTGTTCAACTCCAAGGTATTTGAAAATTTCTCATTAGTCCTCAAACCTTTTTATTTTTGTCAGAGTGTGTTAAATTTTGTTGGTTTGAGTTTAATCCTTGTATGATAATCTGGCTTTCGTTTGTGTTGCAGATATATGAAAATTCTTCTATCTATGCAAGTGCAATAGCCGAAAAGCTAATTGAATCAGTTGATAAAAGTTACGCAGCTTTTCACCCTGGCAACTTTTAGGGTTTGAGGAAGGTCAGTTTTGAAGAATGAGTTTTAATTGTCTCAACTCCAAAGAAGTTAAGGATAGAGGAAGTAAGGATAATGCACCTGTTTTGGTTGTGATGAGTCAAATGGGGAACGTACTTTGATCAGTAAGACTGCCGATAAAAAGATTAAGGAGGCCGGTAGTGCTTTTGGTCTTATTGCTGCAGTCTCTCGATCTGTGCGGGGATTGGAACTGATTCTCTTATCTAGAAGTTGGTTTTTTGCTTGTTGTTTAGGATATTTGAATCATTTGCTTACAGACTTTCAGGCTTTATATATATTTGTCTAAGATATTCGAATGGGTGGTAAACTGCATTTCATTTATTTGAACTTCAGTAGAAGTACATACAGCTGTTAAATCATTATAAACTAAGCTAGAAAGGCTAGCTGGCCGGAGATCGAAGACACCATATAGTAGTGTGTCCTAATTCCTTAATACATGTGGTTTAGAACATCAGGTAGATGATCACGCACTATCACTGGGTTCACCCACCAATTACCATTTTTTGCTTGATCAGATGCGAATTTTGGGAAACCATCTGCTACAAAATTTCCTTCTCGGTAAATACAACTAAGGTGGTAGGTATTATTCATCATACGTAACAGAGAGCGGATATCATGAATCAAATGATTGAATTCCCATGGAATTTCGTTCAATTCACAGGCTTTGTTATGGAATGCTAGACATACTGAGAATCTGTCTCAAAAATGACATAAGCCAAGCCTAATTGAACGTACAGCATGCAATTTGGAAGATTTAACTGCAAGGCCATGGCCTCAGCCATAACCAAGAAATGAGGCTCTGCCCCTTGGTTATTTGGTTCTAACTTGGTTGAGTATACACTCCCTCCCATCGACCCATATCACATAACCTCCATATTATTTAGGTCTCCTTAAATAACCTTTATGTTTTCTTAAAAAAAGATAAAATTTGGTCTGTTTTTATTTCCCATTTTATATTATTTCCTTTTTTACCCTTTTGGGATTGAAAATTTCCCGACTATATGTAAATGTATTTTTATATAGTCATATATATATGTAAAAGATCGTGGCCTCTTAAATTCATTCGGGACTTTTTCTGACGCATAATACCCTTGATGAATAATAAAATCAGATGCCTAGCTATTTATTAATGAGGACTACTTTGTCTTTTTATGTGTTTATAAATTTTCAGTACCGATATTGTCCTTAAATAAAACAATTGTTTAACACCTTTAAATAGGGCCAATCAGTCTTTTCATGTGGGAGTATATTAGAAAACCAAATCCACGCCATTCTCATTTGTACGCATTACTATTAATGTCATTTAATTAGCAATAATTGCGTTATTTAATAAGAGGTTAATAAATGGAAAAGTTTAATTAGAGAATAAGAACTGATTCTTTTCTATTCTCTCCCACATCTTGGAACTAGCACAGAAGCCTAAAACCGATGCTTACCCCTTCTTCGTCTCACATAAAATCTCTTAGAAGACCTCTCCCATCTCAAAAAAATAAAGGGGGTCAACAACACGGCTAATCGAGCATAGAAGCAGAGAAAAAGATGGGCGACTAAAAGGCCGATATTGTAAGAGTACCCGAACAAGAAAAACTGAAGCAATTGATTGCTCAACAAAGCTCGACAAAGAGGTTGTTGAGGAGCAGTGAAGGTGGGGGTGAGTTTGTTTTTTTTGGTGAGTCTTAATATGTGTCCATTAATTTCTTATTATTGTTTAAGTTTCTCAATACGTTATGAAGACATACTGTTATATCTTCCCCTTCGCTAGCATAACTATGATTAGTCATTATGGAATTTCCGGGTGTTGTTTTTTCCCTTAAATCCATTGCCCATCAGTATTGTGAAATGTCATTTGATGGATATTACCTATTTTATATAATTTGTTTACGTGATTTTACAATTTTCTCTAAATATATGCCTCTGAATTGCAGAGGTTAAACCTGGGGAGCCAGTTCTGGATTGGCCTACTAGAAAAAGAGTGGCTCTAGGCACAACTCATGGATTAGAGTACCTTCATGAACATTGCAATCCAAAGATATTATTCATTGTGATCACCAATTGAAAAATATTTGTGTGGATATTAATTACAATTTATTTGCAGGTTCTCTGTGTGATGCTACTGCAAAATGCTGGGTTGAAATCAAAAGACATTTCCACTTGTGCACTGGCAATTGACTTACTTGGAACTGTTGTTGTGCGGTTGAAACATGTTGTTGTCCTTTGCAAACAAGATAGATTTTGAACTTTGCAACATTTGATTAGTCGAGATACTGCTGAGCACAATTACCCAGAGGACATGTGCACAGTTTGTCTTGATGCAAGGGGTGGCAAAATTTGATATATTTGCCATGGTTGTCAGAGAGCTTTCCATACAGATTGTATGGAAGTTGCAGGGCATGATGTTCCTACACGTGGTTCATTTTGCCAGTTTTGCCTCTGTAAGAAGCAGCTGATTGTTCTGCAATCATACTACAGAGTTGCAACAAGCTGATGGGGGAAAGAATCACATCGTAGCAGACAACAATTCCAAAGCTTCAGAATCTGTTACTAAAGTCAAAGTTGTTCAACAAATGTTTCTAAATTACTTGCCGGATGCTACATCTATTGATGATGCACATCTTTTTGTTCGCTGGTCCGTAAAATATTGGAACATATTTTTGATAAGGTTTTGTGTCTGTCTCTATTGATGCTTCTGACTTACGTGTTGGTTTTATCTTTTGTCGGTGGTACAAAGATGACACAACTTGGAGATAACGGAGGTGGAGATATATAGGTAACCTCCGATTCCTTAGTTATTTATTTGCATCAATCTATTTCATTTTCAATGATTGTTGGTTCAATTGATTTATTTTTTGAAGTTGTGCTTTTCTTTTTATAATGGGATTCATGGTGGTACCTTGAATCAAGTAGGATGATTAGTCCCTTCTTGACTATTAGGACGTACTAATACCAAGTCCTAAACTGATTTTGCTTCATGTTATTTGATTATGATATGGTACTTTATGGATTTTTCTGTTAAGTCTTTAGCTGTGAGTGATGTTTTGGCTTCCTCAATTATTATGTTAAATATGATAAGCTCTTCAAATATGTACTATGTATCATTGCGAACTTGATTACAGCCTTTAAGTCCAACAGGATGCAACTTATTAATGAATCAATTTTCAACTAATCATAGTTTATAATTGATTATCCATTCTTTGGTCTATGGTACTATTTGTATTTATTGAGGCAAACCAAGAGGCATATAGTTATTGTGCTTGTGACCTCTGACTTAGCGTTTCTTACAATAAGACTCTTGGATAAAAGAAAACATCGCATGAACCTGGATGAGGTAGTTTGACTAGAAAAAACATAAGTTCGTCGTACGTTAGTGAAGAACGAATGAACTTAGAGTCTCTTCGAGAATTACGCAAACCTGTGGCAGTGGATACTTCTTCAGTTTTACCACTTACAATGGAAACGAGGTATGTTGGAGTTACTAATTTGCTTTGACTTTCTATTATAGCTTTGGATAAGTAGATGATATGTATTTCCTTTTAGAAGCACATGACATTAGGTGAACATGAATTCTAACTATTTCTTTCACACTTTAGCATTCATTTGACTGCTTTACAAATACAGTTTTAGACTTTTAGTAGTATTAGTAGTAACGATATTGTTTTAAGATTCCATTATCATACTATCCAAGTACATATAATATTGATTGAGCACTGGATTTCTTCATGACTACCCTGAATTTGACATGCGTAGTTTTTTCGAAGCATGCGACTGTTATATTACTAAGCTTGGAAAAGGGAAACATTCCAGCAAACATTGTTAAACATTTGTGTCAAAAGATTATAATCATTAAAACCTTTGGTCAAGCGTTTAAAGTAGTCAAAGCCGTGCTATTGAAGAATTTGTTATCAAGTATTAAAATGAGGTACCTGAACTCCTTAAATTTGACCGGAGCAGAATGTGTACTGAAAATTTTGAGGTTAGCTTAATGATGCGTCGAATACTATTAAATTATAGAATGCTTACTTCAAATTATAAGGGAAGCTATCTTTTCATAGCGCACTCTCTGGGGAATGCTATCTATCTGTCGAATTTTTACTATTTTCATAAAAAAATAGTAAATAGTAAAGGTGTCACAGGTCATGTACTCATCCACTAGATGGACGAAAAACAACTTCACCAAAACTAGTATTGTGTATTGGCAAGGTGACCTTTTGGATTATACTTACAGTTTGTTATGCTTTTTATATTTTATTTATGTTGTTAAATTATGTAAGAATGCATCCATTCCTTCTAATTGTTTCAGAAAAAAAGATGAGCAATTTAAGGGACGAGAGAAACACACTGTTTTTTATCCGATTCATTGAAGCAACATGTGAGGTATCTTCTAACTTTTTTTTTAATCTTCTTTTTACATATATTTATGATTTGTAGGAAATTATTCATGATCTATGTTACAAAGCAACATTATGATCAATCGTCTCTAGGAAGCCTTCATAACCAATGTTTGAGCAATCGCTATTAGTATTTAGTGAAAACACGGGTTATTTCATAACCGATTTTTAAGCAATTGGTATTAGTATTTAGTGAAAACACAGGTCATTCTTTCAAAATTATGCTCTCTGTCTTGATGGATTGTGAGAACTTAACACTTACGGCTGTGGCAATAAAAGTACCAACATTACATCTCATGTCCCACTTCTTAATACTATTTTCTTTTTCCATGACATTTAAGTAATCTGTCTCATGTGATAACCTTATTTTGAACTGCTAAATAGGTTAGGAAGATTGTTGCGACTGATGCAGCTACACTTCTAATCTTCAGTTTGCAGGTGAGGGTGATATCCGAGTTGGTACTTTCTCAAACACTAATGCACAAAGGTTTAGCTTCTCCTTGAATTGTAAGTGCTTTTGAATTAGTATTTATTTTAAAGTTTGGTTAATGAGGCTTTCTTTTGATACCACCTATTGCTATGTTAGCATTAACCCTTATATGTGGTAATGCAATAGCCCCAAAGGCTTCTGCCATCCTTATGTATAAGATATGCATTATAGGATTTGTTGTGTAGGATATGAATGTGATTTATAACTAGGTTTCAAGGGGTATGGTCTCCAATGATGTCCCATTGGGAATTCTCTTCCCCTTCTCGAAATTAGTCATTTAATTGGAATGTGAAATAATTTGTTACAAACTCCACATCTTGATAAGCAAAATAACCCTAAGACATTCATGAGGCTGGGGAGCTAGAATGCCTCGAATATGATATTTATTTATTTTTAAAATAGGATTTTGGTTTTTGCCAGCATAGTCCTGTTTTACTCTAATTAACTTTATAAATCTTTTGTCTATTCAAAAAATTAGTTTGCAAAAGAGGTGGTCTTCCTTGCTACTTAAAACCAAATTTTAAGGTCTTGGTTCTCTATTATGACTTCGACTAATAGGTTTGTGGAAACTCATTCTCAGGTGTTATTATTAGTTAATATTAGACTGGATTTGAGTGCATTGCATGCTCTTTAAGTCGACTAACTACTGTATGAATTCTCTAAACTTGGAGGGTTTACTCTTAATGAATTCTCTAAAGATCCCACTGTTGTATTTGAGACTGCCACAAAAGAAAGAAGGTATTTTATTGTCGTACATAGCCTATTTCAATTTACATAAGCCAACTTAACATCCCCTTTCATTTTCCTCTAACTACCAGTATGGCGTTTCAGTATACCGTCTGGAAATTTAAAAACTTCTCTTTCACCTACAACACCATTTATTTTAAAATACTATCCTAGCATATATGGGTTTTTTTTTTTTTTTTTTTTGATGTAACAGTAAACCTTTTATTAAACAAAACGTGATTTACATATACCCAAGACATCATAAAGGACTTGCATATTTACAACCATTGGCGCCTGATGCCACCATATAGACGAAAATGGCGGAAGGAAAGACAAGTCTCGAACAGGCCCAGTTGAAAAGTGTACATTTGATTGCCGTAACAATCGATAGTTCTTTACTTGAGCCGCCGCATATGAGGCTAGCGCGTTTGCAGCCCCATTTGCTTCATGATAAACCCAGCTGAAGTGCACTTCTTGGAAGTTACTCAGCACTATCTTAATCTGAGTAACAATTCTATCTAATAACCAATGACAGTTCAAGTTATCCTCCATTAAAACCTTAAACAGCGATTGAAAATCTGTTTCTACCTCAACCTTCATATATCCAGCTGCTGTCACAATTTGAAGTCCGTATAATAGAGCAACAAATTCCGCTTCATTGTTGGTTGCGAAAAAAATTGGAATCGAAGCTCCCATTATGAAATGACCTGCTGAATCCCTGAGAATACATCCTCCCCCTGCATATCCTAGATTCCCAATAGAAGCCCCATCTGTATTTAGTTTAACCAGGCCTTCTTTGGGTGGGAACCATTTAATATAAACCAACATTTTTTCCCTATGCGTCTGGCGGGCCATGACTTCCATAACCATCTGTATGTGTTTCAAGACTCTGCTAATGTATCGAGATGGATGTGGACGCTTACCTTGAAACCTTGTTTCATTTCTCGCGGTCCAAATAATCCACAAGACCCCAACAAAGTAGCAGCACTGCACTTCACCATTTTGCATTGTCCTTATATATTGTAATAAGCACAATAACTGCTCCTTAAAACTGCCAATATTCATATTCCTCCGATCAACAAGGCCGCTCAAATTTGTTCCACATCAAATAGCTCTAGAAAAGGAACACTCAAAGAAAACATGAGTTTGTGTTTCAGGAAATCTCTCACACATGGTGCATTCTGGATAAACATGAAAATGATGAGATGCCAAAATATCTGCTGTTGGGACGACACCTTGCAAGCATTGCCATACGAAAAATCTTTGTTTGAAAGAGACTTTCATCTTCCAAACATGTTTGTAAACATTGTTATCTCGAACCAAAGTATCTGTTGCTGTAACCAACTGAATGCAACCATTATAAGCAGACTTCACCGAGTATTCTCCATTGTCCTCCCATTTCCAGATCAAAGTATCCTCCTCATTTGGTGTAATAGGTATCGAAACAATTCTCTCCACATATTTTACCGGCCAAAATTCATTTAACCTATCCCAATCCCAGGTATTGGTATCCATGTCAATGAAGTCAGAAACAAGGTGAAAAGGACAGTCTAGTGGTTTCCCGAAGAAGTTCACCAAATCCTCGGAATGTGGAATCCATTTTTCATCCCATGCATTAATAGAAGTACCATTCCCAAGCTTCGGACCGATCCGGCATTGATAATTTTTTCGTGTTTCACAAATCCTTTTCCACGGCCCTGATGAAGTAGATTTTACTTCGCCTTTCAAGAAACTAGAGTTGTGAAAGTACCTCTGTTTCATTTGATGAGCCCATAATGATCTTTGGATTCGGTAGATCCCAACCTTTCTTTGCCAAAGAAAACATAATTTTGTAACTTGCGGTTCCTTTATGCCCAACCTCCATTATTCTTTGACATACATGCTAACTTCCATGGGAAATAATGAAGTTTCCTTGTTGATGGTGTATGGCCTCATAAAAAAGATCTTCTGATAGTCTCCATTCGATCCAGTATCTGTGCAGGTAGACATAGCATGAGTAGGCAGCGAAGATAAAACTGAATTTACCAGAGTGAGGCGGCCTGCCTTAGATAAACAATTAGCTTTCCATCCTGCCAGTTTCCTTTGAAATCTTTCCAATAGAGGACTAAACTTCTGAACTCTACCCTTCCCTGTTAAATTTGGCACTCCCAAGTACATTGGCAGGATAGAAGTAGACGACATCATGAAACTTCGTCTCAAAAAGTACACAAACCTTCTATGCAATTTGGGGTGATGAATAATTTGCGACTTGGTTCTGTTGATAGTCTGACCTGACACTCTACAATACTCCTTTAGCAGATTGTTCAAATGATGCTGCTCCTCGAATCCACACTTACCCAGCACTAAAAGATCATCAGCATACATTAAATGAGACACCGGTTGACAAAATCTCCCCAATTTGCAACCATGTATAAGCCCTTCTCTGTTCAGTTTCAAGAAATTCAAAGACAGAAGCTCTTAACATAAAATAAAAAGGTAGGGCGAAAGGGGATCACCCTGTCTTAGTTGATTGCTGATAAAAGAGGTATGTCAAGCAAATGTTGCTCGACTCCTTTTGCCGTCATACCGACATATTCATGTGGTAGTGTGCAATTAACATTAGATATATGCTCATTATTGATGATATTTTCTCTGCAATACGTAATTTTTTTTTTCGAAATTAGAACATATTTTGTCATAGTTCTATACGAGACTCATCAAATTTACTCGAGGTCATCTGAGAGTGAAAGCTAAAATGTCAAATGAGGGCGGGGGGTGGTTGTAGAACACTCAACACTCCCTTCCTATATTTCAGGAATGGTTTTAACACGATTTCTTTGGGTATCTTGCTTTGAATATTGTTTGTTGATCCAACCATTATATTGACACCTCCATTATGTTGTGTTTCCTTCTTCAGGGTTGCGGCTTTTGGTTGTTTTGAATTGTCAGTATGATTTTGGAGCTTGCATAAAGGATAGCTATTAATTGTGTTGGCTATTGAGTAATGTTGTTGTATTAGATTCTTTGGGTCCAAATGTATTTCACTGAAGCAATGAGCTTCTAGATCATTTCAACCACATGTTTTTGTTTTGTCTTTCTAACCTATATCTAAATGAATTTTTGTTTAGCTAGCCATACTACTATTTTCTTCATTTTTAGTTTAACTAATATATTTGTCAGTGTACTTCTTTCACATGGTGTTGCACTAAACACAAAGTCACTTCTTAGTATTTTGCCTTCACCCAATTCCTGTTAACTCTTTTTTTGGTTGATAACCCATGTATTCCTATAGCTTGGTTTTTTACTGTACTGATTATGCTTTGGTCTTTGTGGTCCTGGCAGGTGACTATGTATAATTTGTACTCTACCTTGATAGATAAGTTTTATGCCTGCTGTGTATCTGACATTAGAAACTATCCAGTTTTTTTTTTTTTTTTTTTTTTTTTTTTTTTTTTTTTTTTGTAAGCAACTCATTTCTAAAATGCTCCTTCCAATCATATCTATCTACACATATTCTACCACAGTCAAATTTCATTACTATATTGGGAAATAGCTAAGTGGGTATTATGTAATCCGATGAGTGTCAAACTTATGCAGCAAATTTGTCAGAATTCAATTCACTTTTCTTTAACCCAGTTCAACTTTCTCTATGCAGCAAACTCCGCTTGACTAAGTGCAAGATTGGCACAAAGTATCGAAATTTGTGTCCTTCCGGCGATGTGTACTTTATTGAGTGAATGGATACTTTTGTGCAACAATATTAAGTGGGTTAAGATTGATTCAGTGAGTTGAAATGTTTTCCAGTTCATTGATGTGTATTTCATTGAGTGGAGCAATTAATATTTATTTCTTCATCAAATTGCATAATGTGTACTTTATTGAGTGAATGGATACTTTTGTGCAACAATATTAAGTGGGTTGAGATTGATTCAGTGAGTTGAAATGTTTGCCAGTTCATTGATGTGTATTTCATTGAGTGGAGCAATTAATATTTATTTCTTCATCAAATTGCATAGCTATTGGGGCTATCGTTGGTGGCACATTCGTGCATACGGATGCTAGAAACTTTAGCCAATCATGTAGAAGGCAGTTTTTTTAAATTGTTTACATGCCTATTACAATTGAAATGGTATCACATAATCTTTGCCATTTTGGGTTGTGCGCGCGTTTGTTCAAATTGGTTATTTTATATATATGGTTCTCAAAACTCCCCCTTATCACTTTTTCCTCTCTTCTACCGCCACATTCTTTTGCTATCTTCCATACTAATTAGTTTACCAATTAATTCTCCAAGTTGTAGCTAAGGAGAGAATTATCAACAATCAAGCCTGTCCTTGGAAAGTTTTGTGTCGAAACTGGTTTTGCAAAGCCACAAGTTATAAGAATGTCTAGATATGTGCATTGTGTTTACTAAGGATTGCTTCTAGAAATGCTTTGAAAGCCTCCATAAGGTTGTGAGCACCACATGAATATTCCGAGATATTGTTCATCATTGAAATGAAACAACTCTCATGGAAGTTTTTTTATGATTGGCTCGATATAAGATTAGTCGTCCTTCTTTTTCTTTCTTGCAATTGTTTGTCAGGGTTCGGGGTGTTCCTACGCTGGATGTGTCTATATCTTATTTTGGACCTGAAACTGCTTTGGCTTGATAAGCTAGGATGTACCATCCTAATCCACCAAAAAATAGTGGTCAAAATTCCAAGTATTGGTTCCTGGTTATTAAGTACATCTCTATTCTCTACTACCTTTAACTTTATTGCTGTTGCTATTTTTTCTTCCATTTGTACCCTTTTTAAACGTGAAACATGCACATTTATGAAGAAATTCGTTTGTCTATCTAATCTTGAAGCCGGAAAAAAAAATGTGGTGACCAACCACCTCCATGGCATCACGGCTTTATGTGGTTTTGCATCCTCACGACGCTGTGCAGATACAGATATATCACAACGGGTGCACGCGTTGCTCTACCTCCTATGTGTTTGGTCCAATTAGGTCCAATCAAACAGACTCAACCACTTTATTGAAACTATTCACAAGGGCCAAAAAACTGAAAAGTGGGAAAAAATGATAGAGTTTTTAGCACCAGTTCCATCAAACAATTTTTAGTGTAATTGCTTTTAAATTTCAATTTTGGGATTTTGTGGAATTTCTATTCTAGAATTTTAGCACCAATTCCATCAAACATCTTTACCACGTAATAAATAAAGAGGCTTTGCCGAGCCAGCCGGATAAGCTGTCATGGTGTTCGCACTTTAATTTTGTGTCTTTCTGCTTTGCATTTTTGTTACTTTTTTTGTCTTTGGCCAACGTGTGTAACACGTGCTCAATGCTAGTTTGCATAGTCATTAGAGCTATAAAAACTTAAATTTACATAGTAATTTTTGGGATTGAAAATTTCCCGACACCTGACAGAATATATGTAAATGTATTTTTACGTAATCATATATATGTAAAACTATATTTATATAGTCATTGGAGCTATGAAAACTTAAATTTACATAGTAATTTTTGGGATTGAAAATTTTCCGACGACACCTGACAGAATATAAATTTAAATTTTCCTATAAAAAAAAATTTCATATGAAAATTTAAATTTAAATAGGTTAAGAAGACTGTGTAATTTTATATATATTGTCATATGTAAATACAAATTTATATAGGATGACGTCAGCCCGGTTTGTCTTTAAGCCGAAATTATAAGTAAAGATTGATGATGTCAGCTCGGTTTTCTTTAAATTCAAAATAGAAATTTAGAGTTCACAAGGGTATTTTGGTTTGTTTTGGCTTTGATGTTATGTTTTAAATAATAGGGAGGTTTTATGCATTTGTTCGCTTCTGGGGGTTTTTTGTGCAACCATTTAAGTGCCAGGGAGATTAAGCCCGTTGTCTGCAGCCATAACAGTAGTATCTCGGCGGATTGGCATAGCAAAACCAAGAAAAATAATCACCTAAAACATTCTGTATCACACCTCTAGCTCCTGGATTACCCAGATTGAGAAGCAGATCTTATGCAAGGCGATATATCAATAGCTCTCAATACTCACAACCAACGAAGTTGCCAAGCACTAACTTTGTCCTGATTACCAATATGTTGATCCGTATACAAAATAAAATCATTATGAATCAAGTAGTGGTGCTAATGTTTAAGGGTCTGAAGGATAGCATAGAACTCCAAATCATAAGCACTGTAGTAGCTTTGTCGCGCACCTGTCAACTTCTCGCTAAAATAAGCCACGAGCCTGCCATTCTGAGATAGAACTGCCCCAATGCCAACTTTAGAGGCATCCATATGAACCACCAAAGGAGTAAAAAAATCAGGTAAAGCAAGGATAGGAGCCGAAATCAACTTCTGTTTGAGATCGTGAAAACTATTTCCTACATCCTTAGTCCACACAAATGGACCTGCCTTCATACAAGTTGTAATGGGTGCTGTCACGGTGCTGAAATTGGGAATAAATCGCCGATAAAAGGATGCAAATCCATGGAAACTCTAACAATCATGTAAAGTCGTTGGTCTAGGCCATCTTTTAACAATGTCCACCTTAGCGTCATCCACTGAAATGCCATTCTTAGAGACGACATAACCCAAGAAAAGGACGATGTCAACACAGAAAGAACATTTCTGGGGTGTAGCAAATAACTGTGCCATGTGCAGAACTGATTAAAAAATCACGCAACTGTTGTAAGCTAGTGTGTATCTAAATCATGTACTGTAAATCAAGATATCGTTGAAGTAAACAACAACACAATGACCAATGAACGGTTTCAACACTTGATTCTTCACTGGCATGAAGGTGCTAGGTGCAGTAGAAAGTCCGAATGACATAACCAACCATTCAAACAAACCCTCACGAGTCTTGAATGTCATTTTCCACTCATCCCCAATCCGTATCCGTATGTGATGGTAACCACTCTTCAAATCCAACTTAGTGAACACCATTGCCCCATGAAGCTGGTCTAAGAAATAATCCAAGCAAGGTATTGGGAAATGGTACTTGATAGTGATCTTATTAATGTCCCGACTGTCAACATACATACGCCAAGTGCAGTCTTTTTTTGGTGTTAACAATGCATGTACCGCACAAGGGCTAAGGCTCTTCCTGATATGCCCCTTTGATAGTAACTCTTCCACCTGTCACTTGAGTTCATCATGTTCCTTTGGACTAATCCGATAATGAGGACGGTTAGGAAGACTAGACCCCGGTACAAGATCAATGTGATGCTGGATATCGCGTAAGGTGGCAACCCCTGCGGAAAATAAGTAGGAAACACATCACTAAAGTCACCTAACAATCCTTTGACGCACTCAAGAATATCACTAGTCATCCCCTTTGGCTGCCCCAAAAGTAAATACACCACACCCGAATCCACCATCTCATTCTCAAAGTTACGTCGAGATAACAACGTAGTCGAATCACTATTACTTGTACTCGGTTTAGGCACCACTTCTTGACTAGGCATCAGCGCAATTCGAACAGATTCAACCATGAAGCTATACGTGTTAAGACGACCATCATCCACCGCACCTGTATCAAACTGCCATGGCCTACCCAACAAAAGATGACATGCATATTGGAGTACCACATCACACCAAACTTTGTCCTTGTATTTAGCACCAATAGAAAAGGAAACTAGGCAACGTTTGGAGACAGTTACCTCTAGTCTTACTCAACCGGACAGAGTATATGGTTTGGGGTGTTTTTCAATAGGTAGCTTGAGCTTCTTGACAACACCTCAGAGACTACGTTCTCACAACTCCCCGAATCAATGATATTGTTGCATAACCAACCATTACTACTGTCATCCTTTGGAGTAAAATAGACCCGACGAACTACTACTAATTCACCCTGGTCACCTTGAACAATATCTGGTGAAAAATGTGATTGAATAGTGTGATTTGGTGAACAATGTGATTGAAAAGGAACTCTTACTGAGCCAAGCCCTTACTAACAAATGTGTGATGTTAAAACAAAAGAGTACTGAGAGGTGGATAGATGGAGGGGAGAGAAGCACAAGCTATTTCCATACAATGAACAATCAAAACAGCCCATTCTGCCTTTAACCGAGATTCATACCGAGATCGAAACTATACTCAATGACCGGGGAGACCATAAAGCAAAGATGTAGTGCGGTTCTATGACGAAAAATTGAAGTTCCACCCAGTGCAATATGATGAACAACTTTTCAATGCAGTTCCTTTGTTGGTCTCTGAACAGGATAATGCCCTTCTGAGTTGTACACCCACTTATGCAGAAATCCAACAAGCTGTGTTTGCTATGGATCCGTCAAGCTCGCCAGGTCATGATGGCTTCAATGGTGCATTCTTTCATCACTGTTGGCCCATTGTAAGTGTGGATATATGTTTTGCTATTCAGTCTTTTTTTATTAACCCGAATGTTCCTTCTGGCTTTAACTCTAACTTTGTAACTCTTATACCAAAAGAAAAAAGGGCTGTAAAAATGAAGCAATTTAGACCCATTTACATGGGATACTTTTCTATGAAAATTCTCTTAAAATTTATGCAGGTTAGGTTGAATAAGATTGCTGGGAAACTAGTATCTAAAGAACAAGTGGGGTTCAAGTCTGGGCAGTGTATACATTCAAATATTGGGCTCGCTTCAGAAATGATGAATGAGCTAGACTACAAAAGAAGGGGAGGTAACATTGCAGTCAAAGTGGATATCTCTCAAGCTTATGACACCATTAGCTGGGATTTCCTAGTGCAAGCTCTGAGGAAAACTGGAATCTCTGAAGTCTTTATCAAGTGGGTCAATGCTATTATTTCCTCTGCAAAGATCTCTATTCTCATTAATGGTGGACCTTGTGGATTCTTCTCACCTCACAGAGGGCTTAGGCAGGTCAGTTCATCAACAAATCCAAAAGCAAAATTTTCATGGGTAATATTGGCATGAAAAGGCGCAATACCATTATGGCTGAAATGGGAATCCATTAAGGGTTCTTAACAGAGAACTACCTTGGTGTTCCTTTATTCAAAGGAAGGGTGTCTAGAGCCAGAATTTGTTCTTTATTAGACAAGATTAGAACACGAATGACTACTTGATGGGGTAAATTACTGTCTTTTCAGGCCAGATGTGTGTTGGTTAAAGATGTTCTTTCTTTGATCCCCATTCACAACATGGCAGTATACTGGTGGCCGTCAAGTTTGATCAAGGAGGCAGAGAGATCCATAAGGAATTTCCTATGGTCAGGAGACCCATCTCAGAGGAAAATGATAACAATTGGATGGGACAAAGTGTGCAAGCCAGTTGAAGAGGGTGGGCTCGGCATAAGGAGATTAAGAGAAATTAATGTATCTATGCTCATGAAATTGGCGTGGCAATTCAAGAGTGGCGATGATGATTTTTCAACATTCATGAGAGGCAAGTTTCTGACAAGAGATGGTGAGAAAGCGAAATACAAGATTTCATCCTTATGGCCTGGGCTTAAACGGGTCATGAAGGGTGTACACAACAAGAGCCAGTGGATTGTTTGCACTGGGGAGAGGGTGGACCATTGGAGAGATAATTGGGTGGGAAATAAGTCTATTCAAGAAGGCATGAACCTCAACAAACAAACATTGAAGAAATGTAGCACCAGGTTAAGCAGCATAATGTGTGAGGGAACCTTCAACTAGTCCTCAACTTGATGCAATCAGCTAGACTCAGACCTGAGAATGCATAGATTGATGTGGAGAAAGACATGCTCATGTGGACACCAGACACGAAAGGAATTTTCAGCGCCAAGTCTGCCTTCCAAGAGATCAGAAAGAAATTGCCAAGTGTCGATTGGCACTCCTAGATATGGAATAAATACATCCACCCTAAGACAGTATCAATTGCTTGGAAGTTGATGAGAGGTTGTGCTGCTACAGATGTTGCAATCCAGTAGAAAAGGGTTCGACTCGCATCCAAATACTTGACTTGTGGAGAATCTATAGAAGAATTGGAGCATATTCTATGGTATTGCCCCTTTGCAATGAGGGTTTGGGACTAGGTTGAGGATAACTTTAATCTTACACGAGGATATACAAGCTTCAGTGAAGCAATGCAGAAGATTGAACATTTCAGCCCTTATGTGAAGAGCTTAGTGATGGTAGCGACTGTTGGAGGCATGGTGGTTTTATGGAAACATCGAAACTTAATCCACTTTGATGGTAAGCAAATGAACTATGCGTTGTGCATCCAAAAAATCAGATATGAAGTCAGGATCTCTGCTAGATTATCGAAAGGTAATACCTATGGCTCCATACAAGACATTGACATTCTCAGACGATGGGGGTTACAACTTTGACCTCGTAGAACACCTACAATCAGATAATGCATATGGCTTCCTCCAATTGGTGATCAAATTAAGGTCAACACAGATGGGGCTTCTAGAGGGAACCCAGGTCCAGCTGGGTTGGGTAGATCCTTTAGAAATGTTCATGGTGATTTTGTCTTACTCTTGAGCAAGGGTATCGGAATTGCAGACAACTATACAGCCGAGTGCATGGCTATTTTGGAGAGTGTGGAGCTTGCCCTTTCAAAAGGATGGAGCAATCTCTGGGTGGAATAAGATTCGGTAGCAGCTGTCACAACTTTTAACTCAAGGGGCATCCCTTAGCAACTCCTATGCAGATGGAAAATTTGCATGACAAAGGTGCAAAGCTTGAAAGTGTCGCACAACTGGAGAGAGGCTAACCTAGCCACAGACCAGGCTAGAAAAATTTGGATCTTTCTTAGCTGAGAATAAGGCTTTTTTATCAAATGGCATACCCCCATGGCTATATGAATGGGAGGTTCCATATGGTTGCTATTTTAGAATATCTTGAGCCTACATCGTATAACATGTAGGTTCTACCACTCCTGTACAGTTCTTTTATTTTATTTCTTTTCTTAATTCAATTTACACTTACCGAGCAAAAAAAAAACCTTGAACGATCTCTTCTTGTTGCTCATCGTCACCCACATCAAACAATGGGTTATCAAAATTGTGCAACTGTGCATCAGTGGGCTCATCATTGTCCACAAACAAACTTTTCTTTTTACAATTAGAGGCGATATGATCCTTTCCCCCACAGCTGAAGCATGTAGTATCCTTGAATCGCTGACCCCCACCTTGCAGAGTTGGAAATCTATTTGGCATCCCAACAATAGGTCGAGAATTTGTAACTGGAGTAGTAAGTCCACCCCTTCGTGAGAATTGTTTCTCAAGGCACAAAGCACGCTGATAAGCTTCAGACATAGACCATGGATCGAACAGGTTTAGTGTGTCTTGAAAATTCTGCTACAACCCTCCCAGATAACGGTGAACCAGTTGTTCATCGCCCTCCATTAAATCAGCATGCACCACCAACTGATTAAACTCCTGTGTATAATCATCAATGGATCGAGACCCTTGTCGAAGACTCTGGAGGCGATTGTATAGATTGCGCTTATAGTTATAGGGTAAGAAAGCCGCATTCATATATTTTTTTAATTTATCCCAAGATGCGATTTTGTTCTTACCTTGGCTGTTTCTAGTGGCCTTCACATGTTAATACCATGCCGAAGCCCTTCCCCAAAATCTTGTGACCACCAGGGGAACCTATTTGTTCTCAGGTACCTCGTTGAACTCAATAATCTCTTCCACAGTACAAATCCAATCAATAAGTTCATCTGGTTGCAGATTACCCTAGAACTCAGGAATTTCTACTTTGATGCCGGATTCCCAGCACCTATTGTCATGGTTTGCTTGTCGAACTATAGGAACAAAAGGATTAACATCCTTCTCGCCGCTATCTTCTTCCTCCGAGTCTGGGGAAGGAGAATGACGGCGGCGCTCAGGCTGCTTCTGGAGAGCTGACAATTGGCGGTGAGCGCATCAACCTGCCATTAGAGATCGGCCACACGATCTCACTTATACACATCTTCTAAGGGATCCATCCTCTGACCCCTACCATGACCTACTGCTACATGTCTTGCTCGAGGCATGATGTCAGGAAATCTTATAGCTCTGATACCAGATTATGCAAGGCGATAAATCAATTGCTCTCATTACTCACAACCAAGAACAGACAATCTCTATTCTGTTTAATTAATCAAATCAAAAACTACTTTTCAAAACCCTAACTAAACCATGATATAGGCATTCTAAAATACTTACGAAAATAAAAGGACTAGACTCTTGCATTGCGACACGGACAAGGCCTACAATTACTGAAATAAAACTAACACCCGAAACTTAAAACCAAAGGGTTATTTCACTCTGACAGGCTTATTCCACTATTGCATTGCATTGCTCTGATAGGGCTGATACTGCATCAAGATCCATCCACGTATAAACTTGATAAAAGGAAACAATGGAAAGACCAAGAGATCTGAATCGTTGTTGTTGGTGTAGCTTTCGAAGATCCAAACATGTTGTTGCTAGAATGCAATCTTAGACATGTTACTGGAAGTGGATAGTTCTCTGGGTCCTGACGACTTTCAAGGTATCTTTTTCCAGACTTGCTGGTATATTATCAAGGATGATGTAGAACTGTTAGATCTTTCTGCAAAGACTTATATTCTAGATGACTTGTGATAAGCATCCAAAACTATATTATAAAACCCTGTAGAGATGTAATATTTTGGTCAATTTTGTGCTTAATAATCATGAAATAATCGCATCTTCGTGGTTTTTGCAGGTTGGAGCAACTAATGTAAAAATGATGATAAAGCCAGCATTTAAGCACGGAATAAGGAGTATACATAAGCCTTCTGATCAAGCCCATGTGAAGCCCAACAAATCCGGACTAAAGCCCAAAGACTCAAACAGTATAGAATCTAGTCAGAAACAGGATTACATGCACAGAAGCATCCAACTATCAAAGCTTATATCTCTTGAACCAAGACTCCAAATGCGACAAGTGAGCTGCTCAGACGATCAGTGCGACGAACTCTACCCATAGGCGGAAAGTTGCAAAAATGCCAAAAGACCAGACCACCACTGGACATTACACATGGGCCCACCATGCGGGGGCCGCGAGAGTTGATGAGTCATCATGTAAGTCAAGACAAAGGTGCAAATAATTGGTGCAAAAGTGACACCTTATATGTAATTAATGAGATTAGGTGCTAATAATCAAAAGAAAGTAAGGTGTCAAGTTTTTGGATTGTGTAAGTAAGAAGGAAGTAAATGTGATTTTTTGTTTCACGTGGGAGGAAATGAGATTTCTCTCAAATAGAGAAGAAAACAAAATAAGGGGGGATGCACTACATTAACTCCCTTGACTCTTGTTCCATTTTAATACTTAGTCTTTATTTTTTTTAGTGGGGAGTTTTTGGTTTTAAGAAAAAAAGCTTATAATATGTTAATGGTGGAAAACACTTGTTAGTTCTAATAAAAACTTCTTTCTTTCTTAGGTAATCAAGTTATTTTACATTCCTTTCTTTCTTTCTATCTCTTATTACTTATCTATCTTGTAACTTGAAACAAATCCAAGGATCATGAGCTGAAATCCTCCAAAGTGGAAGATTAATGAAGCTCATGAGAGGATTCGTTAAAATTTCTTAGAAGTAAGATTCACTGCCTGGACTTAAGGGCACATATAGCACACTACTCTAAAATGGTAGTGTCTGGCCAAACTTCAGACCTGGAAATTTAGAAGGACTTGCGTGCACCTCCCATTTTATGCCTGTGCTAGCTGCGCGCGCGAGTTATCTCTAATCTCTTCCTTTTATAGTTAACAGGATTATGTTGTATGAGTCCAGGAGTTAAGATGGGATTTCAAAGATGAAACCCCAATTCAACTTCTCACGCTAGGGAAATTGACTTAGAGTTGATAATGAACCCATAACAGCTTAGAGATGGTGGTAATCCGATACTAAGATAGGGTAATGTGACCTTGCATGAGCATCATGATCCTCCACTCCTTTCTCTTTGAATATCTTAGGAAAAATCTTAGTTTTTTACCGTCTTTTGTATTTCGCATGTTTAGCGTCATTTAAGATTCAACAAAGCAACTTAGCTAGCAAACACTATGAAACTTACTCACTAGTTTCCTTACTTAGAGTATAAGAAAGTTGTATGTTGTCATAGAATTTAGATTGGTTTGAATCTCTACTCGAGCTAAACGCACGAATACATGAGTAAGGACTTGATAATACACCAAACGGAAACAAGAATCAATCTTATTACCGCAAAGTGATAGAGATCAGCCTGAGCTCAAGCTTTGTCACCTTAATTACTAAGGAGAGAAATGCTACACAGTTAAAGCAATTTCGACCGATATGCATGAGTAACTTTTTAGTTAAAATCATGCCATTACAGTTGAAAAGGGTTATTGGTAAAATGGTCTCCAAGGAGCAGGGAGGGAATGTGTCCAATCGAACATTGTACTAGCTTAAGAGATGACTACTATTGGTTGAGATTTATTCCTTATGTAATTATGTGATGGGCCTTTGGGCCAGGTGAACCTTTAGGCTAGAGATAAAGCTTTGCTGCAATAAATGGACAAGGTGGAGGTGGTTGGGTCTACTCAAAATGGCGTATCGGCGAGAGCCTTCGGGCTAGGTTCCTTTCGGGGTTGATGAGCCTTTGGGCTATGGTCATTTCTACAAGGTGTTCTTAGACAAGATGGTTTTTTAGAGAAATTGATCAAGTGGATTATGACTCTGTTAAAGTCTACCAAAATTTCAATGTTGGTGAATGGAGGTCCAATTGGCTTCCCTTCGATTGGTAGGGGTCTCAGACAGGGAAACCCTTTTTCTCCTTTACTATTTGCTTTGACTGATCGAGGATGTCTTGAGTAGGGGTATCAATTATCTCAGAGATAATAATCTCACTAAGCCCATGGTGAGAGTTCGCTCGTGGTATGCAAGGTCCTAGCTATTGTGACCTATCCTTTTCTCCTCCTCTCTTATTCTATTTATAATCTCTCATCTCTCTCTTAGGCCATCCACCTGTCCCTCCATCCCTCGGTCCATTGATTGCCGCATGGAGGGTTCCCGTACGACCCTAGGGTTTTTCCCGTGCTCCTGCTGGGCACGTGTCCTGATGGTACAATTCCAGGTCAGCTATCCCTTCACGTCGCGGCTCTACACTATCAGTCCTCGGTTCTCAGCCTTCATACTTGACTCTTATGTCCGCGGCCCTAATAGAATGCCCTTCACCCACTGCATGTCCTCTTTCTGGATCCATCACCCGCCGGACCATCGGCCATCGTAAATTGGGTCGCTACAATGCCCCCTCTCGAGTCCGCGAACCTCCTGAATGTTCGTGGGCTCAAGAACTCAATTTGCCTGCTTTTTCCCTTGGCTTCTATTTCATGCTTTCTTATCATTGGCACATGTGTCCCACGAGTGCTTGGTTCGGATTGCCTCCTTTCCCACTCCTCCACGTGTCACGCATCCTCTGGTTCAACTGACGGCTCCTTGGTTTCCGATCCCCTTCTTTTACCCTTTTACCCCCTTCACACTTCAACTTCCACTCGCTTCCTCTCTCCTTCTCATTTATTCCTCACTCTTCTTCTTCTTTCTCACCAGACGCCATTTTTGAACTCCCTACTTTCTTCCTACACTACTCTCTCTCCTCTTTACATTCAACCCTTTCCCCTTTCTAGTTTTCTTCTCACCCATCCTCTCTATATATTTTGCTTGCTCAAGTGTTTGCTCTTGCTGTTGGGTTGACGCATCAGGTTGGTAATCTTTCCTCTTCTCTTTTGCATTTCTTTTCGTGAACTGTTCATCTTCCTTAGCTCTCTCTCATGTCAGATTCCCAATCAGAGGGTCCGACTTCCTCGCGGTCATATGTGGAGGAGTCTTCTCCTCCATTTGATCCCACCGCGGCCCCCTCCACCACTGGGCGGCCTTTCAAACTTCCACCGCTTCCCCCATGCTCCTGTCGACCTAACCTAGAAGCGATTAGGGTTGGCTATGGTATACCAGACGACATCCTCCTTGAGCACGTGCCCGATGTGACTCACTTCCCCCATTTGGTTCCCCCCAAACCTGGATGTCTCGTGGCCACGGTTGGTCAAATTGTCTCTGGCTTGCGACTACCGCTGTCTCTACTAGATGTCGAAGTATGTAACCACTTCAACATTCCCCCTTGCCAGGGTATAGGCAATTTTTGGCATATCATGTATGCCGCAAACCATTACAACCTCCACCATGAGCCCCAAATAGTCCTCCGCGACATAATTTCTCACTACTATATACGCAAAAGCACCAAAGACGTGAGCGTTGGATATCACTCCTTCTGTGTCCGTCCCAGTAAATAGTCCTTCGTCCTCAAACTCACCACCTCGGACAAAACTTGGCACCATTACCCCCTGTATGTCTCCGGTAATTTCTTGTCTGCGGATGTTCCATCTAAAGTGACTCTCAACCATCTCACCTTCCTGCCTCGCGGTGAGTTCGATTTACTACATCTCTTTCTTATATCGATTATGCGGCGGACTCACTCCTTATCTTTATTTCTCTATTGCGCAGGTTGGAAGTCCCACTCGAAATCCCGCTTTTACACCGGTGTGAAGTTCGCGGTCTTTGAACAAATCCGCAACCTGGGCTCTTCTCAAGCTAAAGTTCTCGGCATAGGTCCCTCCCACGGAACCCCCTTGTTGACTGACCCCGCTCTGCATACTTTAGGTAAATACTCTGCTCCATTCTATCGTCCACCGCCCCCCAAAGAACGAAAGCCTTGGCCTTCACCTCCTCCACCATCTGTGTCCCATCCTCCCAAAAGTAAGCCTCGCAGTCGCGGCTTCACTCGCAAAACCACCAAGTCTCAGGCCAAGGCTCGGGCTCTAGCGGAGATAGTCAGAAAATCCACTGCCCACCTTCCTTCTCCGTCCTGCAGATATACACCCCCTTCCTTCCGCTCCCTCGCTGACTGGGAAGATCAATATATTCCTCCAACTTCCCTTCCTGTCGACTCCCCGCCTTCCCCCATGGACGTCTCCAAGATTAAGTTATTTGACAGTGACTCTGATGATGAAGTAACTGAAGTCCCCAACTCCCAAGCTGTCCCGGCCTCAGCTGCCCCCACGTCCACGGATCTCTCGTCTGAAGAGCCCCCACACAAGCGTAGTAGATCATCTCCTACCGTAAAACTTTCCGCGGCTCCTCACCCCTCTCCACAGCTGCAGTGCCCTGGCAAGGAAACTGCTCGATCTCTCCCCGAGTCCACGGCTTCGGAAATTTTCCACCCCACCTTCAAGGTGCGCGGCCGTTCTGTCAATATGGAGGATTCTGCTATGGAAAACCCTGCTGTGGCCTCAGCCATGTTCTATGGCTCCCATCTCCCCCGCGACCTGGCTTATGCAGATACTGGGACCTTTGAACAGCATCGCACCTCCCTATATGCCAGCTGGGAGAAGGTATGTCCCTCTTTCCACACCTTCCACTCTCTGTTTTGCCCATTATTCTGACTGCTTTTCCGTTGCTAGGTGATCATAGACATGGCCTACATGATCCGCGGCCTCTTCTCTTCCCTGAGTACTGTGGAATCTTTAGAGAAGGAGGTCGGCGGTCCCAATGGACTAAGGGCCACCTGTGCACGCTTTCAAGCTGATCTGTCAGCCGCGGACATGGCCAAACTTCAAGCTGAAGATGAACTAAGGACTGCCGAAGCTTCCCACCAGGCCTTTATGGACGGAATGAATGACCGCTTAAGCAAGCAGCGGGAAGCCCTTGTCCTCTAACACACCGAGAATACTGCCGCTCTCCTTCTGCAACACACTTAAGACATGGAGCAGCTACGAATAAGCTTCAAAGCTCAAGTCGACAAGCGTGTGGCCAAGAAGCTCACTGACGAACATGCATGTTTAATCAAAGAAGGCTGACTCCTCCCAGAAAAACCTCCCTCTCCCATGCCAGAAGATCCAGTCGTCACGGTCCCCATTGCCGCGGAGCAGACTGTTTCTGAGTCAGTTGATGTTGCCCCTCTCAATCTGCTACCTGAAAACCCTGTTTGTGAGGCCACCTCCCCGGGCCCTGTCTCGAGTGTTCTCGACCATGCACCTCTTGCTGAAGACTTGTTGCCGAACTTAGATTATCCCCTATGTTGGCTATCTGTCATTTTACTAGCTGTCTTGTAACTAACTTTTCCAACTAAGTGTGCCATTGATATTATTTTAACTTTCCTTTTTTACTTGTGTGTTGGTTTGGTTAGGAACTGTTTCACTCCTCCCCATTATATGTATGGTCTATTGGCTTTAGTTACTGTTTTGCCTGACATGCTGCTATTCATCCTTTTCTGTCTCTACTCTCTCTCCCTTTGTCAGTCTCTACACTAGGGCCTTCTTTCTTCTTGCCCCCATGTGTGACCCACGCCTCTCACTCGTGAATATCTCATTTCACTTCGCAGTCACTCATAGACTTCGAGTTCCATCGGGGCATCTCAACCTGCCGTGGACACGATTTAAGCAGTTTGTCCGCGGAGGGCTCATCCCCACCGCGGTCTCTCTTTTGGAGTGGCTTCGCCAAACGTTGGGCTTCTCTCTTTGCCCCCAGTGCAGCGTATGCCTTTCTTCCGCAGATGGCTCTCCCGGATCCGCGACTCTAATTTGAGGTGGACCTCTCGTCCTAGGGCATCTCTTTCCCTCAAACCGTGTTTAGCCTGACTATTACATTTATGCATAAGGGCGAAATTTACTCCTCAAAAGTGCCATTGTATTATATATTTACAAACAGCTCCAGTGTGTCGTTCTGGACTTTCATTACATTCAAGCATAGAACTTTTTTAACATTCTCACATTCGATGGCTTTTCTAGCACTTTTCCTTATGTTGTTTGCAGCTTGTAAGTACCAGCTCCTCCTACGTCGACCACCGTATAGGGCCCCTCCCAGTTCGGTCCTAGCTTTCCGTCATTCTCTCTCTTGGTACTGTGCGTCACTCGTCGCAGCACGACATCCCCTACTTTGAACTGTCGCAGCTTGACTCTCTTGTTATAACATCTCTGAAGGCTACGGTGATATTCCTCTAGTCTGATTCGCGCCGCGTCTCTTCTCTCTTCTGCTAAAGTCATATCCACTGCTAGTATGCTCTCATTCAGTCCTGTTTCCACCGCTTTTGTCCGCGTTGTGGCTACCACCATTTCCGAGGGAATCACGGCCTCGACTCTGTAAGCTAAAGAGAAGGGAGTTTCCCCGGTTGACGTTCGAGGCGTTGTCCGGTATGCCCAGAGAACATGACTCAGTTCATCTGCCCACACGCCTTTCTTATCCTCTAGCTTCCTTTTGAGATTGTTCATAATGGTCTTGTTGGAAGATTCTGCCTGCCCGTTGCTTTCTGGATTGTATGGAGCTGAGAACCCCTGCTGCACCTTGTATACTTGTAAGAACGCCTGCACTTTGGATCCGGTGAACTGGGCTCCATTGTCGGCTATGATAATATATGGCAACCCAAATCTACAGATAATATTCTCCCACAATAACTTGATCACTTGAGCTTCCTTGACCTGTTGCAGGGCCACTGCCTCGATCCACTTGGTGAAATAATCTGTGGCCACCAACATGAATCTCCTTTTGCCGATAGCCACGGGCAGTGGACCCACTATATCCATTACCCACATTGCGAAAGGCCACATACTAGACACACTATGTAGTGGTTCCACTGGCGTAAAGATCATCTGAGCAAACTTCTGGCACTTTTCACATCGCTTAGCGTAGTTCACGACATCCCTCTTCATGTGTGGCCAAAAGTAGCCCTGCATTATCAATCTGTGCGCTATTGTTCTGCCCGCAGAGTGACTTCCACAGTCTCCCCCATGTAACTCCGCCAGCACCTCTAGGGCAAACTTCGGCCCGAGACACTTTAGCAAAGGCCCATTAAAATTCTTTCGATACAGCTCCCCTTCTATCAGCACATACCTCCGAGAAGTCTGCTCCAATCTCTTTTTCTCCTTTTTATCTTTCACCACGTCCCCAGACAAAAAACTTTTGATGGGTTTAATCTAACCCCGCTCTTCCTCCTCCGCTTGACATATCTCAGCCCCTTCCTCTTCCACTTCCTCTGTACTAGGTTTCTCCAATCGCTTGAACTTTATCACTCTCTCTTCAAACTCAGGGATTGTGGCAGCCACGTATGCTAGGGCATCGGCATGTCTGTTCTCGCCGCGACCCAAGTGTATGAACTTGATCTTTGCAAACCCGGCGGCCCTCTTTTGCAGCACTTTCAAATATTTTACCATCCGCGGGCATCGCGCGGCAAACCCCCCGTTTGCCTGGCACACTACCAAATTTGAGTCCGAATACACTGTCAGTTCTTTTACCCCCACATCCTTTGCCATTCTCATGCCCGCTATTACCGCCTCATACTCTGCTTCATTATTGGATGCCGCGAACCCTAACTTCATGGTTAACTCCATTCTGTTGTTCTCCGGCGTGACCAACACCACTCCTATCCCACTGCAAGTGTCTGTGGCCGACCCGTCGGCGAACACTCTCCACCCATTTCTTCGATCCCAGAGGTCCAACCAGTCCTGTTCCATGATCTTTTCCGGCTCCATGATCATCTCTTCTCCCCAGGTGGGATCTTCCACTGGAAACTCTGCTAAGAATTCTGCCACCGCCTGCGCCTTCTCCGCTGTTCTGATCTGATATTGTATCTCGTAAGAACTCAACATTACTGCCCATTTCAGCATCCTCCCAGACTTTTCTGCTTTCAACGCTTGCTTTAAAGGTAGATTTGTCACCACCACTACAGAGTGTGCTTCAAAGTATGGTTTCAACTTCAGGGCAGAGAACACCAATGCCAAGGCATATTTTTTGACTCTGCTATACCGGGTCTCGGCCTCTAGCAGTGTTTTACTTTGGAAGTACACCGGCTTTTCTAACTTACCCACAATTCTGACTAGTACTGAGATAATGGCATACTCCGTGACTCCCAAATACAAGTATAATTTTTCTCCCTGTTCCGGTCGCGACAGCAGATGAGCCTTACCTAAATAACTCTTCAACTCCTGGAATGCCTCCTCGCATTCCGCGGTCCATTCGAAATCCAGAGTGTTTCTCAGCAACCGATACAACGGCCTACACTTATCAGATGACTTTGAGATGAACCTATTCAAAGTCACAACCCTTCCTACAAGTCTCTACACCTTTTTGACATCCTGAGGTGATGGCATCTCCACTAGGGCTCTTATTTGCTCGGGATTGGCCTCTATTCCCCGGTAAGTAACTATGTATCCCAGAAACTTCCCCGTAGTAACGCCGAACGTACACTTCTCTGGATTAAACTTTAAATTGTATGACCGCAGTATATTGAACGTCTCTTTCAAACCCTCCAAATGCTCTTCCTCCGACATGCTCTTCTCCACCATGTCATCTATATAAATCTCAATCCCCTTTCGGATCTTGCTTTCAAACATTTTCTCCCCTAGCCGCTGAAATGTGGCCCCGACGTTCTTCAATCCAAACGACATTCTCCTATAACAATATGTACCGCCTTCCACCACGAAGGGTGTCTTCTCCTGATCTAGCCCATACATGGCCACCTGGTTATATCCCATTGATGCGTCCATGAAGGAAAACACTTTAAACCCTGCAGTTCTATCCACCAGCTCGTCTACTCTCGGCATGGGGTAGCTGTCCTTGGGACATTTTAAATTCACGTCAGTGAAGTCGATGCACATACGTACCTTGCCATTCTTCTTAGGCACCACTACCACATTTGACAACCAGTCGGTAAATGACACCTCTCGTATTATACCTGCCCCTTTCAACCTCGCGACCTCCTCGCAAATTCTTTCGGCGTACTTCGGTCTAATTCCTCGCATCTTCTCTCTTACTAGCTTCGCGTCTTCCCTTATATGTAACCTATGACATGCGAATTCTGGGTCTAATCCGGTGACTTCCTCAATCGTCCATGCAAACACATCTTTTTGGTAGACAAAAATTGTACTAAGTTAACCTTCCATTCTTCAGACAAACTAGACCCCACTGATGTGAACTTCTCTTCGTCGCCTTCCCCCAAATTCACTACCTCTATCTCATCCAAGGTCTTCGGTCCCTCTGTTAACTCTGCCGAGCCCTCCCCGACGGTGCACTGTAATTGCTATGCCTGCCTCTTCCTGGAACGCGAAGTCTCTTCCTTTGATCCGCGGATCAATCTCTTCACTGTACTCTGGTGACTGTTTTTAGCTGACACCTGATCCCCGTGGACCTCATATACCCCGGTAGGGGTAGGGAATCGAATCACTTGGTAGTAGGTAAAGGGAACTGCTTTCATCTCGTGAATCTACCTCCTTCCCAGGATGGCGTTGTATTAGTCGGCATCCACCACCTTGAATCTCGAGAACACCGTGAACGGGTCCTTGTGGTCACCGGGAGCGTAAGCCCCAAAGGTTCCGTCATGCTTCCGTTGAACCCACACAAATTTGTCGGTGAGGGTCTCAACTGCTTCCTTTCTATCTTCATTTCTTCCATTATCCCTCTAAACAGTAAATCTACGGCAGTGCCGCAGTCCACTAACACCCTCTTTACCATGTAATTTCCCATAGCCACAGTGATCACCAGCGCGTCCTCATACGGGGAATCGATGGCTTGAAGGTCTGTGTCGGTGAACATTATACTTCCCCTTCCATTCGCGGACTAGGAAGTCGCCTGTGAATGTCATGCTGATTCATGTACCTGCTGTATGCTCGCCGCCCGCCGTATTCTGTCTCGGTGTGCATTGTGGCTCAATATCTCTCCACTGAAGATCACGTTGATCGTCCCCAATATCCTCCCCTGGGTCGGTGCTTGCTCTACCTTCTCTTCTTCTGTTATAAATTCCTTCAACAACCCCTTTCCTATCATCCTCTGAATTAACCATCTTAACGCATAGCAGTCGTCCGTCTCATGGTTGTGTATTTGATGATAGGCACAATAGGGTTTGCCTTGTACCTCCACTAGTTTGGTTCGTGGACCCTCATACCCCTGCAAATTCTGAATCAACGGTAGTATCTCGCTCAACGACTTGTTCAGTGGCACTTGCTCTACCTCGCGATAGGGCTTTTTGTCTCGACTCTCCCTCCTAGCCTCTTCTCTACTCCTCTCGGGCCGTGACGAATATCCTCGGTATCCGTTGCCCCTTTTGTCCGAGGACTCATATCGCCGACGCCCCTCACCTTTTTCCAGCAATTGCAACATTACCCGATCCTGTAATGTTGCAATCTCATTCTTGGCTACCGACTCATGTACCCTTGTTCCTGGGCGCAATCCTCTCTCGAAAGCTATCGCCGCCGTCCTTTCATCCAGATTCTCCATTTTCAAGTCTCCGCTTTGAATCTACACAAGAAATCCATTACCGATTCAGCAAACCTCTGCCTTACGTTGAACAAGGCCGCGATGTCCACCACACGCTTCTTCTGGTGTATAAAATGATCAATGAACGCCTGCTCCAACTCCTTGAAAGTTATTAATACTCTTAGAAGGTAATCTGTAATACCAATCAGATGCTCCCCCTTTTAAGCTTGTTGGGAACATCATACATCTCAGCCCGTCATACCGCGGCTCCTGCCACAACGGCATTTGCTGCCGGAAATGATGAATGTGGTTAGCGGGGTCCCCAGTCCCATCGTACCTCTCAAACCTTGGCTGGTTGAACCTTTTCGGCACCTCCGACCTCCAGATCGAGTCCGCCAGTGGGTTGCGGTTCAACCCTGCCACCACCTGACTCGTTGCACCTCCCATGCCCTTGGTCTGTTCCAGACTAACCTTCAGATCGCTGGCGATCATTTCTTTGACTTGCTCCTTGGTGAGCCCCACCACCGTCTATTCTTCCGCATTTGTTCCCCCTTCTTCCTCTTTCTCTGCTCTCGACACCTCCCTTTCCGACTCCTCTATTATCTCTTTCTCCCTCCTTAACCCCTCATTTTCTTCTCTCAACCTCGCTATCTCCTCATGCAACAACCTTGTTTCCTCCGCTTCTGACATTACTGTCTCTTCCCTACCTTGCTCCTCCCCTTCACTCCTTACTGATTCCACATCCATCTCGGCGACCGTCATCTTTTTTGGTCGACCCACTATTCTGTTTGTTGCCATCTCACTATTTTCCACTCTCTTTCCCCATAGACGGCACCAAATGTTGTGACCTATCCTCTTCTCCTCCTCTTCTATTCTATTTATAATCTCTCATCTCTCTCTTAGGCCATCCACCTGTCCCTCCATCCCTCGGTCCATTGATTGCCGCGTGGAGGGTTCCCGTACGACCCTAGGGTTTTTCCCGTGCTCCTACTGGGCACGTGTCCTGATGGTACAATTCCAGGTCAGCGATCCCTTCACGTCGCGGCTCTACACTGTCAGTCCTCGGTTCTCAGCCTTCATACTTGAATCCTATGTCCGCGGCCCTAATGGAATGCCCTTCACCCCACTGCATGTCCTCTTTCTGGATCCATCACCCGCCGGACCATCGGCCATCGTAAATTGGGTCGCTACACTAGCCATTTGCGGATGACGTCATACTATTTATGAGAGGGGATGTTAGGGGACTCAGGTAAATCAAGAAGCTTTTCCTTAGATATTAGAATGTGTCGGGGTAGTATATGAACATGGATAAATGCAAACTGTTCCTTGGGGGTATGACAGTGGATAGACAACAAATTATTTAGAACAAAATGAACATGGTCTTGGGGATTTTGATACTTGGGAGTTCCTTTGTTATAAGGGAGAGTTACTAGATTTGTCGATCTTGCACCTCTTGTTGAAAAGATTAAGCAAAAGATGACAGCATGGCGTGGAAGACTCTTATCTTTTCAGGGAAGGTGCATTCTTATTCGATCGGTGTTGTGTAGTGTCGATTTACTGATGCCCAGTACAAGTAACAATAAAAAAAACGTGAAAATCATCATCAGAAATTTCCTATATATGGTTGAGAGCACCAGACACATGGAAAGCAATTATGGTGAAGTGGGAAGACTGTTGCAAACCTCTGAATGAAGGGGGTTTAGGTATCATGAAGTTAAGGGAGGTGAATCTCTCTTTACTCATTAAATTGGGATGACACATTCTTAAAGGGGAGGATAATTTCACACTGTTCATGCAGAATAATTTTTTCTCAAGAAATGGCACTATAATCAAGCACTACAAACCATCTTCAATCTGGAGTGGTATCAAGCGGGAAGTAATTGAAGTAAATTAAAAACCTAGAGTTCAGTGGTTAGTGGCAAATGATGACAAGATTGATCTTTGGCGGGATCCATGGCTCAAAACTGGCACTATACAAAACCAATTAAACTTCTCGGATAAACAACTCAATGGATTATGGATGCAGATCTTGTAACGACTACTATTTTTTTTTTTATATATATATGTTTAAAATTTAATAAAAAAGATAATTAAACATCAAATGTCTTACACTTTTATATTATTGTATTAAAATTGTATAACCTTGTGTAAAACTTTTTCATCAGAATTTATAAAATCAGTTACAGGCTTGCTAGAGTCATATATGGGCATATTTTATATGCCAAAATTAGCCCATAAGTTAGCATATGTTATTTGAGCTTTTTGAGACCTAATAAAAGCCCAAAGGCTCACATATTAGGGTTGTAAAAATTAAATTTTAACTAATTTCGAATCTGAGATCTATTGGGATTACTTTAATCACTTGAAACCCTAAACCAAAAGAAAATAAAGGAGGAATAAAGAAAAGGAGAGAGTGGTGAAGAAGTGAATAAAGGAAATCAAGATATATAATTTTCGTGTTAAAAGGTGAGTAGACATCATTAAATTTTTATTTTGTTATTGTTATTGAAAATACTTATAGGAGAATTAAGAAACAAAGTGTTGTGTTTTAAATAAATTATAATGTAGATTTACAATACAAAGACCATGATTTCATTGTTTCCTTGTTACAAATACTTTAATATTAATTGAATTTGAATTTCCTGAAATCGTTATTTTATAATTACGTTTCTCGTTAATGTAATTGTTAGAATCAAGTGATTCCACGCTAGTTGAATAGATATTTTTTAGGCAGTTAGAATACATATCTTGTTTGTACCGTTTGGACAGTTTGTTGATTTTATAATATTTTTGAAAGTTTATGTATTGCGTGAATTTTACAGTGTTCATTGTTAATGATAAAATTCTAAATTTTTTAGGGGTTGTTCACATTACTGAGTTATATATTCTAATTAATTTCGTAATTTTTAGATGTTTGTCGACTCACTGAATAAATCTGTTCACGTGTGAAATACTTAGGTTGTTTGTATTTATCCAAATTAATTTTGTGTGATTAATTGTATGTGTCTAGTAAATGAATAGGAGATGATCAAGTGAACTAGATTAATCAAGTCAATGCTATTATTGTTATTTTATGAAATTACAAATGTTTGTATTTATTATGTGATTTCGAAAGATTGTAAGATGATTTTATTATGTGATTTCGAATCCAAATCAAATGTGGTCATCTACTACATTATACCATCTATGTTTCCAAGAACACACCCACGTTGCGAAAGAAAGCAAACATGGATCAACAAATTGAATTTGCTGGTATGAGTAAGACTAAAATAAAATATACGTACAGTACTACATTTAATCTTTCAAATAAATAAATATAACATTACCAACCATTTCAACTTGGAAGACAAGATAGTTCTGTTTTCCAAAACGGCGTGTAGTTTCTTCCCAAGTAAGATTTCAATCCAAATATCTAGTAAATTAATTTAATTAAAATCTTATCTATAACCGCTTACGTGTTAGGGTATGATAACGTCCTTGCATAAGATGTTAGTAAGTCCTACCCTCATGCAAAAAAAGTTAGGTTTCCCAAACATAAACATTTAATTCATACATCTAATTCACTCTCACAACAACCATGAGAATACACAATCTGGCATAATATATCATCAATATTAACATTCATGTCACACCACCATATCCATTATATCACGTTAACCACATTTACATTCCTTCGTAAGAAATCATATATATCATTCATAATACACAACCAATCATAACTAACAACTCGCTCATACATAAAACCAATATTTTACTTAAAACCCACTCGGTCTACTTATTAGAACGAGAAAATATATCACAACTAGGGATGGAGTACATTCATCCCTCGTGAGTAGTCACACAAACCACGTTTACATTTATTGTAAGAAATCATGTACATCATAAAACATAAATATTCATATGCAATAATTCACTCATACATAAAATCAATATTTCATTTTTCTTATTAATTATCTCATTAACTCATTTATTAATAGACACTATCCAACCTTTAGTTCCTACTCCACGATTTGCACTTCACATATTTGCCAAATCACACATACCCGTGTGCCTCTCTCACACCGAGTACCACTACAAGACATATGTCCCAAGTTGGGATATCGCCTCTAGGAAACATATTTTCATCTTGTAAACTCGTAACTTGTGAGTCATAACCATTTCTGGGCTTTCCATAATCATAAACAAAACCTCTTAATATAACAGGTCATTCATAGCACATTCAATGAATACCTTGGGTCATTCATGGCATATTCAATGAATACCTTGAGTCATTCCCACTACATTTAAGAAATACCTATCATAATACTAACATGTCATTCATGGCACATTCAATATATACCTTGGGTCATTCCCGCCACATTCAAGGAATACCCATCATAACACTAACAGATCATTCATGGCATATTCAATGAATATCTTGGGTCATTCCCGCCACATTCAAAAAATACCCAGACCTACATTCCCGTACACTCAAGGAATACAACCAACCCACAAGGCGAATGTCTTAGTTCCTCTTTAAGGCGGCTTTTCACATGACATCATTAGTTATAAACATTACATTTCATTTCATTTCTTTTCATCAAAGAGGCGTGGAGAGATTTAAAGATGTGGACGACACATTAAATTTTCACAAGACTTGTTATAACACTTTTTAACACTCAAGAGTTATCATTTATTATAATATTTTCATCATAAAATAAACATCTTCTCACACAGTAGAATCATTAATAAAGATTCCAAACACAATAGTCATTCAACTCGCCTCAATATTAAATATATAAACCATATATATCAAAATTCTCAATTTTGAGTAACACATTAATTAAATGCCTCATGAATTAAAATACACTCCCAATTGAGGAGCAACACTCTGAAAGAGCACAATCAAGTTCCACATACCATTTATCACAACAACTAATATATAATATAGTGGCTACACTTTTGTTCAAAGCTGCCTACGTATCCAAATCTTTCAAGATTGGAATCAAGCCTTCGTAGTTCTTATTAGGCACATAGTCAAAGTCAAAGAATAATAAGAAATCATGCCATAAGGTTGCACACTTAATTTCCATTTCATTCCTCAATGATATATATATATATATATACTAAACTCAAACTTTATGGTAACATGTCATGTGTTATAACATACATCTATACTAACATTTAGTGTATATGCAACAACAATTGTACAAATGTGAAATTAAGCAATCAAGACATCTATATGTCTAAGTGCAATAATTTATCTCATTACAAAAATAAAAGTTAACTAGAGCTCACCTAAAAGAAAATATGGTAGGTTATCTAGCTAACTTGCCAAAGCAATAACTTTTTCTACAGTCATCCAAATGATGCACCATTTAATTATTTGACAACTAGGATATGCACACTTAAATTTCCATGTAAAACTCGGAGTCCCAACCTCAGCCCATCTAGAAGAAAACTTAGGTCAAAAATGGTAAAAATCCTAATTTTCACCAAATTAGATTTCTGACGGACTATCTTTCGAATAACTCAACTCTTTCCATAGGTATCCAAATGCATCGAGGTTTTTTGATTTGAAAATCTAACACAAAGAACTTACTTTCTTATGTTTTACACAAATGCTCAATCTCATTCTAAATATGCGAAAACTAGGCTTGAACACAATGTGCAGAAACTGATTTCTGACGCACTATTTTCTGCTAGTCAAACTTACAGACATCATAACTACGTCCACAGAACTCGGAATGTGGAAATGCCAATTGGGTTGGAAAGAAGACTCAAACAACTTACTTTTTCCTATTTTCCCAAACACCTAACTCTCATCCCAACTATAACAAAAATTGGAGTGTAATACAGTGCATAGAAACTATTCTTGAAGCGCAAATTTCTGACGCGCAGACTTATGGAGCTCATATCATTGTCCACACACACCCAAATGATCTGATTTTTGGATATGTGTTTATTCTATGTCTTATATCGACCATAAAAATTTTAAGTCATTTAAATATGGGAAAGTCAGTCAACTAGCTATTTTATATCAGCATGATAGATTGAGAAGAAAACAAATAATTCACTTCCTAAAACCATAGTATATATGAAATACCAAGAATATTCAAAATCAAAGTATAACCTAAGGATTCCAATAATGATTAACCAACACATACAATAAATTTGATATATTTATCTTAAATCAATCAACAGAAGATTGAATAAAAAGAGAGTAGAAAATAACTCACTAAAGCATGAATTTGCTACAAAACATTTATGATCAAATCAGTTATTGTCGATGTCATCATTCCAATATCTAGAATAAACACATAACTAAAATAAATCATGGTAATCAATCAATTGTATATATAAAGTTTAGTCTACTCATCTGAAATTAAATTTGTAAAAGAATACCAATGCTTCTTTTTCGCCAATCCATTTTCTTATTCTTCCTCTTCTTTTCTTTCTTTCAATAAAAATATCACCAAGGTTCTTTTGTTAATGTAGGCTAGGGTTTTGTTTTTGAATAAAAATATTTTTACAGAGGAAAATTCGCAGGTTTTGTTTTTCCAATGTTTTAAGCTTGTTTAAGTTAACCTATGGGCCCTAAATGGGTCTAAAAACACCCAAGGTCCATATCTATATGAATGAAAACATTTTAACAATGTGTTTAACCCCAAAATGATTCTAAAAATACCCACAAAAGTTCTAACAACAAATTCAAATAAAAACAACTTTGAAAAATCAACAACAACCAAACAAATTCTAGAACAAGCTAAACTTCATAATATAATAGTTATTTTCATTTCAAATGAAATTTATGTTGTTTAAAAATTAGGGTTGTTATAAACCCTGTTTTATAGGAGGGTATGACCAAGTAATATTTTATGCAGGGATGACGTCCTACCTTAATACGTGGTTAACTTAAAGGTAATGCATGCATAAATGCTACATAGATTAACATTTAAGAAACTGCTTGGAAGAAACTTTTTATCATTTTTTGAGAAACGAAACTACTAGCTTATCTTCCGAGTTGTAATTACTTTTATTAAATAAGTTGTTGATAGGGGATGGTTTGTGGTAAGCTTTAAGTTTGTTTTTGTTTGTTTACTCACACTAGAAATTCAATTTGCTGACCCCATGTTCACTTTTCCTTTGCAACGGGGATCGCTTCTTGGGAGCCGTAGTTGGTGGAGAGTAGTGAAGTGATGAGTCGTTAGTCTTGGACGCGTTAAGGCTTGGAGTCATCTATGTTTTAGGTTCCTGTATTATTACTTTTGGAAGGTTGTATAATTTGGAGTTTTAATTTATATTGTTTGAATTTATGTAATGGACGGTTTAGATAATGGAGGTGGAGCTTTTACAGATGTTTATTGGAAGTCAGTTGATTATTTATTTGAAGTTTACATGATTGAGTTGGTTATGGGACTATTTGATTATGTTTAGCCAGATGTGAACACGTATGTGTCGTTCTCAATTCACATTGGGTCTTGAGCGATTAGATATTAGTCGGAAAGATAAATTTTTTATTAAATATCTGATTGCTCAAAATTTGGGGTGTGACAAATCTAAACTCAACATCATAATTCATTAAAATCAGTGGAATATACCATCATATTTTAGAACTTTCATGACCCAATATGGAATATATCATCATATTTTAGATGAATCCTCTTTCCTTTCTATCTCTACCGATACCGAAGATACTTTGATTTGGAAACCTAATAACAAAAGAAGAATCACTACGAAATCAGCCTTAAGGAAATAAGGAAGTGTAATCAGAAGGTCAGCTTGCACAAGAAGATTTGGAACAGTTTTATACATCCTAAGTATTCGGCGTTGACATGGAAACTTACTCATAGTTGTGCTACAACACATGAGATGATCAGAAAGAAAAAAAAACCCTATTGTCTCGAGATGCTACTTCTGTAAAAATAACAAGGAGGATTTAGAACATCTTCAAGGGTACACTGCCCGTTTGCTAAAGAATTGTGGTTATGGATAGCCTCCAAGTTTAAGACAAGAGGAACTTTTTCAAGCATGAACTCTGCACTAAAGGACCTGTAGTGCCCCGAAACCGATCTCTTACCCAAGATCGGTATTTCACAACTGAACACTAATCAACACCATAATTTCTAAATAATGGATGCATTCTAATATGGATTAATAATTAAAGACAAATAAGGAAATTGAAGATGATAGAATAGTGGTGTGGGCTTTGTTGTTCATCTTATATCCTTTTGTTTGGAGGAATGATTTTAATGGTTGGAAAAATCTCTCTCTAAACTCTCTAAACTTTCTATTGGGGGAAAACACTAGTCATCTTATGAGAAATGATTAAAACATGAAAACTTGGATTAATGGGCTCAAGAACATGTATGTAAATGATTTTTTTTTAAAAATTAAGCTAGGGTTATGCAGACCCCCACCTGTATTGATTCAACTATTTCGTACATATATTTGTCCACTTACATCATCATTTACAATACATTGCAGTCTATGATCTAGTGGAGGGACAAACTGTACAACAAAATTAGATGCATCATGATGTGAAGCTAAATAGTCCGCTGCTCGGTTCACTTCTCTATAAACATGGGAGAAGGATATAAAAGTGAACTCCGATCGTTTCATATCTATAGCTTTAATCATGTCCATGCAAACCGTGGAGGTTTCTCCAACTTGTTGATTGCATTCCGCATTTCATGAGAGAGTCCGACTTCGACATCCACTTCCTTATAGCCTTCGCTATACATCTCTCTGTAGGCATATGTTGATAGCTTTGATTTCTGAAAAGACCACACGCCAAGCCTCCACTGCCATCAACCCCGCTAACACCCTGACCCTCTTTGTCTCGATAACTCGCCATGTCCTGCTCCCTTACTACTCATTTTATCCATCGGTATTGGCCTTCACTTTCGCCTGTCATTTGGAACCCTCCACACACATTCTACTTGCCGTTCGTCCATATATTTGGGGTCGATGTTAAGTCTCCTCAAACAGATTCCTAACTCTTGTCGTATCCTTGATCTTTGGTCTTAAAACTTGCGGGTAGTTCCTTGTGTCTCGCACCATCTTCTTATAAAAAGGTTTTTGCTTGTCTTGGCAACATGCTAAAAAATCTTCGATCGTTCCTTTCCTTCCATAGATATGCCATTGCTGCCTTTAAAAAATCCTTGTAGATCTCCCCCAGGTCTTCCACTTTGCATATGCGAAGGATAGATGACCACTCCCTATTTGCTGTGCGGTTATCAGTGCTGATGCTGAGCAGTCGCTTGACTCTAGCTAGGACTTCCTTGGAGTATACACATTCAAAGAACAAATGCCCTGAGAATTCTCGGCTATTGTTGCATAGGCAGCAAGCTGAAGTTTGGAGAATTTTCCTTTGCACGAGTCTGTCCTAAGTGGGAAGATTTTGAGAGAACAGCTGCCATGTAGAGAAAGAGTGTCTAGGCAACACCCACTTACCCCAAACCAACTTATACCATCTCTTCTTTTCCTTCTCTGGTGACAACGCCTGGTACACACTGTGTGAGGTGAACTGCCCACTCGAATGCGGTGTCCACACTATCTGGTCTTGTGCGAGATGTTTGTTGATGTCCACCTCTTGAATCACCGCCTTTAAGGTTTGAAACTATATCTGATTGACTGCATCAATCCATTCCCCATTAGAAATAATAACACTTACCTTAGCATCTAGCGGAAAATCCCATTCTGCCTTTGCTTCAGTGTCTTCGAGTAGCGGTGATCTTGAGCACTAAATGTCGTGCCACAGCAGCGTTTCTTCCCCTTTTGCAATGGAGTATTTGATAAGTTTCTTGGCTGCAGTTCTATTGTTCAAAATACTTCGCCACGTCCAGGAACAGTCTCTTGGCACTTTCATAGTCCAAAAGAAGTTGGACTTGATGTGTTGTTTCCAGATCCAATCTACCCAGATGGTGTCTTCTTTAGAGATTATTTTGAAAATCAGCCCACAATGTGCACCCACATTCCATCTGTGAACATTCATAACTCCCAGTCCACCTTCTTCCTTTGTTTGACAAACTGTGCTCTAACTCGCCTGGTGTAGCCCTTTTCTATTATTTGTGCCAGTCCAAAGGAATTTTGCACAAATACTTTCCACTTGCTCGAGTACTGTCTTGGGCAGAATGAAGGTTCTTGCCCAATATGTGTGAAAAGCCAGCAGGATGGACTTTATAACCTGTAATCTACATGCATGAGATAATACTTTTGATTTCCAGTTGGTAATCTTGCGAGTAACCTTCTCTACCAAAGGTTGGCATTCCTTGATACCCAATCGAGCAGAGATGAGGGGAAGCCCTAGATATTTCACTGGAGGTTTGATCAAGTCAACCTCTAAAATGTTAGCCAGAGCACTCGCCTCTTGATCATTTAGTCCTCCCACAAGCAGAGTTGTCTTGTGCTTGTTGATCTATAGCCCAGTAGCATTTCCAAAAATTTCCAGACATTTTTTCATGGCTTGCATGGATGCACTCTCACCCTTACAGAACAGAAGAACATCATCTGCGGAAGCCAAGTGAGATAGGTTCACCTTTTTGCATTTGGAATGATACTGGATAAGTCGATTGTTGAGCCTTTCTTGAATCACACAACTCAGGATCTCCATAACTAGGACAAATAAATATGGAGATAAGGGATCTCCTTGTCTGACACCTCTGCCACCCTTAAAATATCCTTCCGGCGCACCATTAATCATGACAGAATAGGAAGGGGATGAAATGCACATTTCAATCCACTGACACATATTATCTGGAAATCCGAAGGTCCTGATCATTGCCTTGATAGACTCCCAACTGACCATATCAAAAAGCTTTCGAATGTCCAATTTAATGGTACATCTAGGTGTGCTATGCTTCCATCATATCCTCCGAGGAGCTCATGAGAAAAGCAGAATGTTGTCTTGAATGGATCTGCCACAGAATGAAAGCTGATTGATTAGGCTGAACCAGATCATCAATAACTAGCTTAATCCTATTTGCAATAACCTTAGAAATACATTTATACACGGTATTACACAAGGCTATAGGCCTAAAATCTTCAACTGAATTGGGCTTATTGACTTTAGGAATAAGACATAAGAAAGTGGCGTTTATTCCTCTAGGAAATATATGCTTTTGAAAGGCATTAAGGATAGCTAGAGAGAAATCATGCCCAACAACATTCCAGCACTTCTTAAAGAAAGTGGCGGTGAATCCATCCGTCCCTAGAGCTGTATTTTCCTTCATCTCAAAGAGTGCCTTTTTTACTTCAGCCGCTGTAACCTCCTCTTCTAGGATAGTCTTCATATGTTCAGAGATGGTATTTCGGACTTGCAACTGATTGAAGAAGTTCTCTCTGCTTATCTCCAGCGCCTCAGTGCCCAGAATAGAAGTGTAGTAATCGATGATGGTTTTGGTCACCTCTGCGTGTCCCGTGATAGCATTCCCTTGGGCATTCTGGAGAGACCATATCCCTGCTCTGGCCTTCTTTTCTTCTAAGGATTTAAAGAAGAAAGCTGTGCATTTATCTCCTTCTAACATCCATTCACTATCTTGCTTGCTTTTGATCTCAGAGATTTCAATACCTGCTAGTTCTCCATACCTCTGCAATGCTACATGTTCCTTCTGTCCCAGATAAGGGTCCCATGGCTTTGATTGGAGCTGTCTCTGGATGTCATATAGGTCCTCTCTGGCCTGCTGAACTCTTCCATGGATGTTTGAGAAGTTATTCCTAGCCCACGGCTTTACCTTCTACTTCAGAATCTTAAGTTTTTGCATTAGAACATACATAGGGTTGGAGAAAAAAGGATTCTGCCACACTTTTTTCAGCATGGAGTGAAACTGCGGCTGTTCAAGCCAAGAGTTCTTGAATCTAAAAGGCATCGCCTTCTTCTCCGCGTCATCCCAAGATAGGAGAATAGGCGAGTGGTCAGAAACACCGTGAGGCAGAAATTCTGCTTTGGAATTGGGAAACCCATTTACCCAGAGACTGTTAACCATACATCGGTCAATTTTGCTCATGATTCTGCCTTTGCCCTTCACCTTGTTGTGCCATGTGTAGAAGAAGCCACCGAATCTCAGGTCAACTAGTTCTGCTTTGAGTAGACAGTCCACAAATTCCTCCGCTTCTCTTGGGTGCATTGGTCTCCCACCCTTTCGTTCCTCCACTTTGGTGATGTTGTTGAAATCTCCTGCGGTGCACCAAGGCAAGTTCAGTGAACTATTTATGGCAATTAAATCTCTCCATAAAAGCTGCCTGAGATTTTTGGTGTTTCTGGCATACACTGCAGTTAAAAGGAACTCTTCGTTATTGGGTTTGTATCTCCCCTTACAGTGGATGTACTGATCAGATTCTGCTATCTTATTGATTTCCATCAAGTACGGATCCCAGCAAATCCAAATACGGCCAGAAGGATCCTTACTGTAGTTATTCGTGTGTTCCCATAAAGGGCAGCATGTGTTTCTGATGAAATCATATCTGTCCTGCCGGACTTTGGTTTCTAGCAAGCAAAAAACGCTAAGTTTCTTCTCTACTCTGACCTTGTTTATTTCTCTCGCTTTCGCAACATCATTTGCACCTCTAACCTTCCAGAAGCACATAGGTGTCATCATCTATGATTCCGATTCTTGGAGCCTTTAGGTCTGCCCCTACTCTTCTTGCCACTATTGTTACTTCTTGAATTCGATTCCTTCTGCTTACCGACATCAGTTATGCTCTTTCCACCTTGTTTCCCAGATCTAGTTGTAACCCCAGTTGGTATTTCAACAGTCGGTATAATAGCCAAAGATTCCATCTGTCAATTATCTACCCGAACATGATCGTGGAAATGCTCGATCTCCACTTCCAAGATTTCGATTCCTCGAGTCCTCATATAGCCGTCAAGAGATGATATCTACTTGCTTCCGGGTTGTACATATGACTCTTTTCTAATTCCATGACCGAATAACAAGGTTCGTCATGATTTGCTTCCTGTCTTTGGGCTTCCCTACCCCTGCTTTCTTCTTGTTGTCCAGTGTACACAATCATCGAGGAATCCATGTTGTCATTCCCCAGAATATCATCACTCTCCAGAGCATTCTGACCAGCCTCTACTTGCTCTTCCTGAGTTTCCACCTCCTATAGTTGCATAAGGCTTGTTTCAAGTGTCGAGTTACTAGTGGCTGCTGTCTTTCTTGGCCTCCACTCCTGTGCTCTCTTGCTTCTTTTTAGTCTCCTTTTCTGGCTCTTGGACATTCTATTCCTATCCAGCTGAGGTTCCTGTTCTTCTGGTTCATTGCCTCCTTCTTGTTCCTTGTTTGCATTCTCTGTGGTAGATTGCGGCATTGGGTTTTTTTTCCTTTGCTGTCTTCCTACATTTAGCGACTAGGTGCCCCACACACTTGTAGTTGTTACAGAACTTAGGGATCGATCCAAATTGGATTCTCTGCCAGAACTCAATCCCTAGTTCAGGCACTTCCACAAATATTTGATCCGGGATTGGAGAGGCTAAGTCTATATCAACCAGGACGCTGGCATAATATCCATTCGTTCTTTCCAGCGAGTTTAGATCAACATGAATCGGGCAGCCAAGACCTCGTCCCATACTCATGAGTATTTCTACTTCCCAATACTCAAAAGGCAGACCTGGGAACTTAACCCACACATACGCAGATGTTTGTCTATGGGTATCGATATTAAAGTTTGGTGTCCATTTAGTGAATCTAACCAATTGGCCCTGCAAATACCAAGGACCACCAAAGAAAATACGATTATATTCTTCCTCATTAGAGAATCTGAACAAAACATATCCTTTCCCCAGGGGTGAAAGCTTGAATGTTGCAGACAATCCCCACGCAACGCTAACTGCCGATCTGATGGTGTCCATGTTCAGGGATTTAGCATCCAGCCTAGTGATTAAAGCAAACTTACAAGCTTCTATGCCTTTTTCCACCGCAGCTCGGGAGATTTTAATTGCCGGCTTATCTCCTTTGAGTGTTGGATGTGGGAGATTAGAGATGTTCACTGTTTGCTTCATCCTACCTCGAGCTATCTCAGCATACGAATCTCTAGTGGATGCAAGATTGTTTCTGAGCTCTCCCTGTCTAGATGTTTCCGCTCCATCCACCTCTGAAGACCTTGTGAGCCTTACTTGATGTTGGGCACTATTGAATCCAACTGGAACCGAAGCCATCGAACTCAAAGTTAACCGATTCCAAAAGGGAAACTTGTTTTGTCCAACTAAGAACTCTCTCTGTATCCAGAGGAGGATTTTACCAGTAGCTGAAAGAAAGGAAGAGAAAGAAAAGTTCTTCCACCGTTGAACTCTCACTGTAGACAGCGGAGGATTTTACCAAAAGTGGAAAAAAAGGAACTAGAACAAGATAAGAAAACTTGGAGAAGGGTTTTGTTTACTAAACTTGGTAAGAAACATGGTACCGGATCAGGGAGCTACTTACGTTATCTCACTGCCTGTCTCACCTAGAGCTGTCCCCATTAAAATGTCTTACATGTCCGTAATAAGCATAACTTGCGTTACCATGTATGTAAATGATGTGGTTGCTTAATAACTAAATGAACAAGTTGTATTCATTGATTGAATACAACTTGCTTAAGTTGCTTTGAATGAAATTAACAAGATGATTTAGAAATAGATTATGGAAAACAAACAAACAAGATCAAGAAAACTTGAAATAGATTGATATGAAGAACCTTGAAACAAGAACTTGGATTGAAAGGAACTTGAAGACAACAATGGAAATTAAGAATAAGCAAATAAAATAAAATAAAAAGACTTTTAATTAAATGACTTAATGTAAATTTAGGTTACATTGCTCCTAACAAACCAAATGGTTTGGACCCGAAAATATTGGATAACTAATTCTCTACATCTCTTTGGTTTATATAGGACACCAATTACATCTTTGCCCTTTTTTCTAGAAACAACCTTTAAGCTTTGTGGGTTTTTGACCTAAGTGACACTGCCTCCTTTTTGTGTGTGAGATGTGGTATGGATGATGTAGATAGATGATGGTCGTTGAACAAAAAGAAGCGTATCAAAACCTAATTATCCCTCAATAAGTAAAGGATGAGTAGGGTATCGTTCCACTTTTAAGTGTATATTTATATGAAGGACAGGATTGGAAAGGGGGTTTGAGGGATTAAAAACTATTATTATAGATATTGTAGATTCTAATGTTAAACTAAACTAAACTAAACTAACTAACTAAACTTATACTAAAACTAATAATTGGAAATAGGGAGAGAATATGAGAGAGATAGATTCAAGAGATTCAAATCCACCAATGCTTTTGATTCAATGACCTTTTGCTTCATGTTGTTCTCCAAGTAGACTACAATCAAGACAATCGAAAGTGCCGATGCCTTTTAGGTGAAACATCGTTAAACAATTAACTCTACTTAAGGTTGTTCCTATGTTCATGTTACTAGTATCTTCTTTCCTTTTATGTGAGCTTGGGCAGCTATTCATTGAATCACCATCTAAGGCAAACACAAGGAATACTTCCCTTACTCTAAAACACTACACAACTAGAAGAAAAGTAGAGAATAATAGTATAATATTCAATTACAATAAATAAAACTCTATTCTAGCATTATATTCAATTGCAATAAATAAAAGCATGTTACTAGCAAATATTCAATTGCAATAAATAAAACCCTAAACTAGCATGATATTCAATTGTAATAAATAAAAACCTTAATCTATACTTCCATCCCCTGGTGTGGGCAATGGAACTAATAACTAAAAACATAAAGAACTAACCTGATTGAAGAATACCATGAACCAGAAGAATCATTAAACCTTAAGCACTGGCTTCATCTCCTCCCTTGAAGGAAAAGATTAGCCTTCCATAAAGAAGGAAGAACACGAAGAACGAGAAGAAGAATAGTTGAAGAACATAAGACTAGAAAGACTAATTTATTAAGACTCTCTGCCTCAAGTTCTGGAGACAATAATATAAGTGAATTGGCCAAATACATGAGGCACTTAGGTCCTCTATTTATAGGGGTTACAATGAGCTCATCATTTGTTTCCTAATACAAATAGACTTTTTCCAGAGTCCGATTTCGTCTTCAAAACTGAGAAGGAATTAGCTACAGTGTCGATTCATGCGTCTGGACGCATTATTCATGCGTCCCAGACTTAATCAATGCATCTGGACGCTTGATCTATGCGTCCCAGACGCAATCAATGCTTCTGGACGCTCGATACATGCGTCCCAGACACATAAGATGATTTTCTCTCTTCTGCTCTATCCTTCTATCCTCTTTTGCGGGCTTTGGTCCAAGCAACGAATCCTTTGGCCTTGGGCTTCCAAATAGACTTTAAAATAGGTCCAAGTCGCATCTTTAACAGCTCCAATTCCTTGGCCTTCTCCATGATTGTCCACGGGTCTCCCATGTGATCCTTAATGCTCCGAATTGCTTCGTTTTACCCCATTTTCTCTAATATTCTACAAAACTCTCTTTTCACCAGAATCTTAAAACACAACTTATAAACACTATTAGTCCAAAGATGGCTAAACAAGAGGCATAATCGAGGGCTAAATAACACTTTTGAGCACTTAGCACAACTCCCAACTAGCCTTTTGCTAGTCTCTTAGCAAATAAGATAAAAAATAGATAAGTGATCAAAATCACATCCTAATAACAAAAATAAAATCCTAACTCATTTTTTAGCGGGCATCATCGATTGCATTTTAACATATGCAACAAGGCTTTAAACCTTTAAGTTCCCCAAAAAGGACGAGTTATAGTCTCGTGAGGGTTTTCAGGTGATATACCCACAAAATCAATCAATAGCATGTTCAAGAATGATAGTATTTTTCAGAGAGAGAAATTCCTTACCCACTTAGTGCTTACTCCAATAGACAATCTTCATTTCTAACTACATTGCTACAAAGACTCATAGATTATGATGAGAGATAGTAAAAATTGACAAAAATTCTCAATCAAGGCTTATGTGTGTACTTAGTCAATTTTCTATACTCTCCTATCCAAGAAACGGAATCCCTAGTTTACCTTTAGACAGATAATCTTGACTTTCAATCCTCACCAGTCATACTCTCAACAAAGAATCTCTCAGAAGATGGCCTACTATTTTACCTCATATATGTGGGGAAAAGAATAATGCATACGAACATCCCATATACTACCTTGAAAAACAGACTTCTGAATAAAAGTAGTCTCATGGAAAGAATGTCAATCACATATGAAGTGTCGGGTCATTCACTTTAGCATCCTCTCACCTATTCTAGACTTCGTACCATACTGTAGTGATAAGTCATGGGTTGTAACTTGGCTTGGGTATTGGTTTAAAAAGAAAAGGTAAAAAGGATTCTAAGGTTGTTTCTGAAAAACACTAAGGGTTTTGCTTCTTTCTTTGGAAGATTTCTTCAAATTCTGTATTGCAGAGAAAATTCTTCCTCTGTCTTAGCTTTTCCATCCATTCTGTTCAACTTTTTTTTTTTTTTTTTTTTTTTTACTCAGTGGTATATCCTTGATTAATATTGGATATACTTGTTTTCCACTAGCTTCTTTCACTTTGAACAGAATGATGGTCTTCATTGTATCTCTCTGATATTTTCTTGTAATCTTCCTTTTGTGCTCTTTCTTCCTCTTTGTGTCCCTCGTATTCTCAGAAACATATGGGTATGGTTGATAAATATTTTGGCTATACTCCTTGTCCGGAGTTGGGTAAAGGGTAGGGGTTTTATGAAAGAAAATGGCTTATTGTAAAGGCTGAAAGGGTTTAACATGATGGTCCTACTAGGTGGGATAAAGGCTGAATGGGTTTACTACTTGACTTATCGATTATGATACTCTTTTGAATAGACTACAAGACCTAATGGCTATCTCCCCAGTTGATGTCACTTCGTGATTAACCAAATCAACAAAATAATGAGACTATATTACAACGACATAAAGAACTGAAAGATGTTGAGTCACTAAGACTCGGATTTTTCTCGTAGGAACTCTCCAAAAAATGGGTATAAAGCTCAAGTCTCACAGGCTAAGTCTAAAAACTCTACTTCTAGTTTACTAGGGGTTTAAATCTCTCTTCTAGCAAAAGTACACAAAACTGACCAAGTACTATGGTGGTGCCTTGATAAAGAATTCTATCAACAAGAAGTATGTCCGAGCATAATAAATAGTCCAAGCGGTAATGAAATAAAAAATATCAACTATCTATCAAACTTAACACTAAGCAGTATAGAATATATATCCCAAACTCATCATTAAAATTCATTTTTCTCATGCTACTGATATAGAAAAAATATTTTTGTTTTGAAAACTAATTTTCAAAATTCATTTCTCAAGTACTTCTCAAGTACACCCTCCCCTACTTATGCATGCATTGACCTCAATGTATAAAGAAATGAAATGGATGATGAGAAAAAGGTAGGATATTACCATTGATGCTGAATATTAGAATTAGTTCAAGAAACAAATTTTTAGGTCTTTTTACGTCAGATCCCCAAGATGTAATGTGAGTCTTTTAAAGTCAGATTCTCAAGACTTGTGGGTCATCAAAAATACTCCTTGATATGCTGGAAAGATTGTTGGTGAAGTTGCTTCTCTACCTTGAACTATTTCAGGTCTGATGATTGTGTGATAGGCCTTGTGGTTCCCCTGTGTAGAAGGTTGACAAAAATCTCTCTTTCTAACAGGACAATAGTGTCTGATGTGCCCTTTACCACCACAGTGATGATAATGGATGTCTGGCTGACTACACTTTCGGGGTGGGCAAGTGACCGGTTCACATACTTCTCTCGTTCGCATAATAATGGTGTAGAAGAGGCTTCAATGGTCTGATTCTCCTTATCAATATGGTTCACTTTTTGCTTTTGAAGACTCATTTCGGTTTCTAGATTCTCATTGTTTTTCCAAAACTTCTTTAAAAGATTCTCTAGTAACTGATTTTTCTCAAGCAGAAGTATGTTGTTCATCCTAAAATGTAGAGTTCATCATCTCAGGTATGATACTCTCTCTGTCAATTTTCCATTATGCTCACTTAAATCCACGAATTTTACGTAGAGATTCTAAGAACATGGCTAGCAACGCCTCTGTGGTGTGGTTCTCAGGTTCATCATAGTTTTTTTTGTAGATTGAGCACTTTCAATTGTATCTTCGAATGGGACGAATTCTTGTATCATGCTATCAAGGAAGTACACCTCTCCACCTTCGGCTTCATCACAATCCTTATACAACAGGTGAAAGATATTTATGTCCATGGACATCTTACCAAAGTTGATCTTCATTTCACCGTTGTGACAATTTATCAAAGCTTTTGCGGTAGCGAGGAAAGGTCGGCCTAGAATAATTGGAATTTTATCAAAGGCCTCCTTGGTGTCTATTACAATGAAATCCACTAGATAGTAGAAATCAGCTACTTGAACAAGAACATCCTCAACTATGCCTCTGGGAATCTTGGTAGAGCGGTCAGCTAACTTAAATTTGACTTGTGTAGGCTTTAGGTTCTCCAGGCCCAACGCTTGGTACACATGATGTGGCAAGAGATTAACACTAGCACCAAGGTCTAAGAGAGCATTACCCGTGAGTTTTTCTCCTATCTTGCATGATATTGTAGGACTTCCTGGATCTTTGAGCTTGACTGGAGCTTGTTGATGGATAATAGATGTTGTTTGTCCAGCTAGAAACGCTCGCTTTGGAACATGAGTACTTCTCTTTATGTTGCATGCATCCTTCAAGAAATTGGCATATGATGGCAACTGCTTGATCGCTTTGAGAAAGGGGATATTGATGTTATCTTTCTCAAATGCCTCCTTCATCTCTAAAAATTGCTTGTCCTTTTTGCTTTGAGCAAAAATATAGGAAAAGGTGCCTTCGGTACAAACACATCAGCGTAATGCGCTCTTTCTTTCTCTTGGCATTCTTGCATATCTTGTCTTGGTCATCTTGACAAATGGGAGTGGAAAGGATTTCCCCCACTTCCTTTTGAACTTCATTTGAAATCTTGACCGATTGCTCTGTAGCAATGTCATCATGAGAAGTTAAGTCAAACTTGTTGTCTATCTTCAATCTTGATCTGAGAGTATTAACTGAGCTAACATGATCATGGAGGTGATTAATACTAGAAGTTGTCCCAATGTGGCATACATCTTCACTCTTCAATATTGGTTCCAATAAGCTAGGTTTAGTGGCTTGTGTCTTTACAGACAAAGCATTGGTGAGTTAATTCAACCTTAGCCTCTAGAGACTCCATTCTAGAACATTGACTTGCACGAGATTCTTTGGAGATTGAAATGAGGCGTGCAATAAGCTCTAGAACACTTTCAAACTTCTGATTTTTCTGATAGCAAAGTAATTGCATTCTCGGGTTGGCAGGTCGGCATAATTTCTCCTAGGATCGGTGAATAACTCTCCACTTGTATTGGAATTTTGTTGAGAGTATAATTGTTGTTGAGGGACCAACTATGAAACTTGACTTGTGCGTGGAATATAACTTTGATCTTGAGAACACGGGGGTCCAAAGATTCATCTCCAATAATTACCTTGAAAGTTATTACCACCTTGGTTGGGCCCTCTGAAATGAGTTTATATTGTACTCTCAGTGATGTATGTTGATAGTAACTAGGACATTCTAGAGTTGCATGAGAAGTGTCGAACAGACTTTGCGATATTGGCTAGCTTGCATGACTTGGGAGAGATTTAGCTTGAGACTTGTTGAACTTGGAGGGATTCATAGAGAACCCGATTAAATTTCTTACTCGAGTTTCAATCTTTGGTGGCGGTGGCCAATGTAGACTTCAGTTCTTGATCGATTGTTCATGTGCTTGGTAGCCAAATTGCTTTGGCTCCCCCTCCATGCTAGCGACATCCTCGTTGGTAGTAGTCCACTGCAGTTGTGTTTCTTCAGACTAAATTCTCGAGAGAAAGTTGTAAGCTCCCTCTCCATCCATCGATGTAAACTTGCCTTTGTGCATTGGTATCATCATCGCTTGTTCATCATCGAGAGTCCTCGATAGAAAAAATGAGCAAGGGGCTCTTATCGTATCCATGATGTGGACATGAGACTAGCAGATTATTGAATTTCTCCCAGCTTTGATGATATTCTTCAGTCACCTTCCCTTTGAAATTGTTGATGGCTTGCTGCATGGCATCTATCTTCTGGGGTGGGTAGAACTTGTTCATAAACTTTGTTCTCAACTTCTCCCAATTATCTATTGAATTGATCGGCTGTGCAGTTAACCATTCGGAGGCTTTACCTTCGAGTGAGAGCGGAAAAAGAATCAACTTGATACTCTCATCTTTGATATTTGATAAGAGCCCAAAACTGTAGTTTTAACCCCTTAGCGATCATACTTTTAGACCAATTATGTGAGTAATAAGTAAGAGTTAATCTTGATTCGTGTTTTATGTATTTCGGGCTTCAAAGTCAATTATGTGCGAGGAATGTGCCACTTTGATGAGATAAAGGAGCAATGGTTGGTTACTAAGGAGTTCGGTGATTAAAGGCCAAGATTCAAGAAGACAAAGCCTTTGTAAAGCTGGTCAAAAGATGAAAAGTCAAAGTCCACGCGGCGAAAACAAGCATTGCACAAAGACAGTAGAACTTCCGAAGACCATATCTTTGGACTCAGACCTTGGAATTGGGCCTACCTTATGTCAAAACGACCGGCTCGGAATGAGCTTTCCAATAGACCAATCCATGACCCAATCAAAGGAGTAGAAGTGGACGAAAAGTCTACTGAAGCCAACTGCAGCTGAAGAGGCCTTTTTGGACTGAAAGAATTGAGTTTTGGGCCTGATCCTCTGGCCCAAAACATGACTCCAAGCCCATGCACGATTTTTGGATCGGAACATATAAAAACCAAAGCTTAGCTCTTTGTTAATGGTAGCTAGTTAGACCTAAAATAATATAGATAACTCTAGATCTGTTTTCATTAATTAATTTAAGTTTTAGTTCCATTTTCAGTTCTTGTTTTAGATTAAGTCTTTGAATAATTATTCTTGATTGATTAGATAAATAAAAAATAGTTATTTTAGGAAGTTCGAATTGTGGTATTTCAATTTATAGATCTAGTTTTAATTATTGTTGGTTACCATTTCTTAGTTGTTAATTAGAATTTAATCATTGTTTAGTTTAGATTAAGTAGATTTCGAATCTTGATATTATGTTTAGTTATAATAATATGGGAAATGATGTTTGGATGACTCAAGGCTAAAACATCCATTAGAGGGGTTGATGAAGCCTGGATGAAAACTTAGTTGTTTAGTATAGAATCGTTGTAGAATCTATTCCACTCTAGAAGGTCGTGTTTCGCCATGAGAATGGGTGGGCGACCTCACATGCTAGTTAGTACTTGATAGAAATGCCATGAACACTAGGGATTAGACTCGAAATTCTTGCCGTGAAAACGTAAGAATCGAGATACGACAATCTATACTAGGTTATTAAGTTGGATTCGAGGTGGATTTAATTCCCCTCTATTTCTTTATCTAGATTCAAACAATCGTATTTCCGTAGCTTTCATAGATTAACTTTAGTTTATATTTTATCTTGTTATTTATTATATCTTGTTATTTAAATTAACGCGTCTTGTTAGCATAACATTTTGTAAAGCTCTCATTAGACTTAAGACTGATTTCTTAGACTTAGAAAACAATCCATGCTAGGGAACTAGGAGTGGAGCGAACTTCCTACTCCACTTAGTGCAATTCGACGAGAGTAGAAGCTTTGATAATTGAGATTAAAAGATCAGTTTTAGTTTACTTACGTTTTGAATTCATCGTTCATTTAAAATAGGTAAACTATTCATTTTACATTTATCAAATGGCGCCGCCCATCTTAGTTGCACTTTAGCATTGTTTTCTTTGTAGAAGTAGTCATTTTAAGTCCCATTAAACCCCCCACCCTTGGTTGTTTCATCTTGTGGTTGCCCATTTCAGCTTTGACAAATTCGAGAAAATACCGGAGCGCACCCAGCGCTTCAAGGAGAGCGACCAGCGCTAAGTTCTGGAATTTCATCTACCACTGATCGCCAGCGCCACCATACCAAAGCCGCGACCAGCACTAAGTTCTTGGAACTTCGACTTTACAGCGAGCGACCACCGGGCCAGGCGGACGCCAGCCAACAGCTGAAATTTCGGATTTCCCGAGGTTTGATTCGAACTTCGAGTTGTCAAGTTTTTCAGTGTTCTAATCTCTTATATACACCGAACATGCATACAAGGCGCTATTCATAAAGCGAAGCAAGGACGCTATCGGTATTCCTTTCTTCCATACCTCGCATTTCCGGTTAGAGGTTTTCTACTAGTATATCGAAATTGTTTGGAGTGTTGCATGTTTAGTTAAGCTCAACTTAGTCTTGCATGAGATTAAGGTGCAGTCGAACAAAACAACAAAGCGTAATTACACGCAACAAAACAAGTCTATCTAGTACACCACCCACGACACCTCTCTAGCTACTATCACACACACCCATACGACATAATGGTGAAGAAAGAGAGACTCCTCTCTCCGACTTTTACAAAGCCTTGGCGATAGCCCTAAATCTTGCATCGTTCTAGCGGACCGATTGGGGATTTTGAATCCCCAAACATATTTAATTTGTTACCCGTTTTTCATGGGTTAGACCATGAAAAACCTTATCGGCTTATCGCGTAGGGATTGAACAAGTCCTTACAACATTCCATCATCCTACGGTAGGTCGCGGAACAAATTAAACCGAGGGTATTCCCTTTCACATTAGCCCGATAAAGGCGTCTTGGTTAACTGCGCCCAAAGCCTAATTCTGTGGACTCGTGGGCTAAACTTGTTCACCGTTTATGGAACATTTTACCCACCCCTAAAGACGGATGAGATGCTTTCCAAGATTCATTTTTCCGGCGGAATCCTCATGAATCATTTTTTTAGGCATGGAATCGTTTCACCGATCTCCTTATAGAGTGTCCACATCATAACTTAGCGAAAGACACGTTAGTTAGTGCCTTTTTCAAAGGTCTTCTACACCACCATAAAGAAGTCCTTGACATAATGAATGGGGGTAGTTTCTAAGTAAAGGAGCCTCGGAGGCTTACAAATTTTTAGAAGACCAAACTAAACGGAATAATAATTGGGGGTAGTGATGATATCCCCGCCGGCTAGTTCTTCTTCAATTGATCAAGGTCACGGTATGTTTGAGAAGAAAACCGATCCGAGAACTTAAAAATTTACTCGAATCTCTAACTAAAAAGTAGAGGCTATTTACGCTCAACAAAAGCCTATCCCGTCATGAATGTAAACTCCAACCCATGTAATTTCTGTTTGAGTCCAGAGCACCACGGCGATTATTGTCCTCTAGCTTATGAACAACAACCACGGAACAAGATAATGTTTACTCTATTAATAACTATCCTATTCCTAACGCGCCCTTGGAGACAACATCCCAACTTCGGTTGGAGAAATAATCAACAAGTAACACCTCCGGTGGTACAATAATCAAAAGCGTTAGACAAGCAAACAATTATAACCAAAGCTCCACCTAGGCAAGGACAAGGACAAGGACAAGGTCGAGGGAATTATAATAATTATAACAACCAAAGCGCAACCACGACAAGGTCAAGCACAAGGTCGGAATAATTATAATAATTATAATACCAATAGAGGTATCGTTACGGTTAATAATAATAACTATCACAACCCACCCATAAATAATCAACGAGATAGTTCGGTCGCACCACCCGTGACTACTACACCTACACACCCGGATCGTGATCGGCCTTTATACAAGTTACCCAACAACTTTTCCGGACAATGACTCAATCAAACCAACAGATTTTACAATCCACAAATCGGGGCATACAACGGTTAGCCCAAGAAAAGCCAACCAAAAGGCGTGTTTCGGACAAGACGATACCAAATCCTAAAACAGCAAACCACGACCTTTGAGGTAAACGGTAATTCTAGTAATGCGAAACTACAATGCGTAGGTGACCTAAATGCCATTACCACTCTCCGTTACGGAAGAGTGGTTGATAACAAAATAACTACGCCTATAGTTACCCCATGATTACTCCACACCGGATATATCGAACTAGATACCGCAATAGAAATCGAGGAGCCTACCACGGTAGAGGTACCCGGTTAAATCACAACCAAAGAAACCGAAAGCCAAGGTTACCGCGACAAGTAGAGCCATATCGCGAAATATATAGCCCGAAACCACCGTTCCTAAAAAATTAGCCATGCTAACCCGGGGATACAAACTTTGAGGAAATTAGGAACGCGTTTTCAAGAATCTAACGATAAACCTTCCTTTTCACGAAGCTATTAAAAGCTACCTAACCATGCTAAGTTTCTTAAAGAGTTGTGCACTACTAGGCGTAAGACCAACATACCTAAAGGCGCCTTTTTAACCGAACAGCGGTTCCAACTTTATCCGAAAATAATGGAATTGTTAAGTACAAGGACCACGGTCGCCCCTTGTAAAAATGCACCTTAGGAGATTCCCACCGCGACCGCCTTTATTAGACCTAGGGGCGAGTGTTAACTTACTCCCGTATTACTTGTATAAACAAATAGGTCTACGAGAAATGCAACCTACAAAAATAACGTTGCAATTAGCGGACAGTCAATTAAGTATCCTAAAGGTGTAGTGGAAAACGTGCTTGTTAAGGTTCGGGATTTCTACTATCCCGCTGATTTTGTTATCCTCGATCTGAAGTAAGCTAATGACTCTGTACCGATCATCTTAGGGCGCCCCTTCTTGGTAACCGCCAATGCGGCTTTATAAATTGTCGCGATGGAAAGATGTCCTTATCTTTTGGCCATCTTTACTGTCGAGGTAAATGTTTTAAAATGATGAAACAGTTACCCGTTCGATGCGTAGATGGGGAGGTTAGCATGATCGAGAGTTTAGCTCAAGATTATTTTAACAACACGCGTTTCCGAAAACAATATGTACAAATTCCTTTCTTTAGGAACTTCAGATTTTGTAAATGACTCCTACTTAGAGGAAGTCAACACCATCCCGAGTCCACACCAATTGTAGACCGTCGGTTGCTCCATATCGCGATTCACGAAGACTTGCTACCTAAGCAAGTCTTCATTACGCAAGATAAGGACACTTATGAAACATCAACGGACATTCCATCCCCACCAGTGCTTAAACCTCTTCCCCCGGAGTTAAAATATATTCAACTTGATCCGGATGGTAGTCACCGATAATTATATCTTCTCTGTTAACTAAGGATGAAGAGACATGTTTAATAAGGGTGATTAGGGAACATCGGTCTGCGATTGGTTGGTCCCTAGCCGACATTAAGGGAATTGACCCTAATGTTTGCACTCATCGTATCCATTTGGAGGATAACGCGAAAACTTCTCGCGAACCTCGGTAATCGCTTGAACCCTGCCATGAAAGAGGTGGTTAGGGAAGAAGTCTTGCGATTACTTTCGATCGCGGGTATTATATACCCAATCTCCGATAGCGAATGGGTAAGTCCCATTCATGTAGTTCCTAAGAAATCGGAGTTACCATGGTGCGTAACGGGAAGGGGTGACTATGTTGTTACTCGAGGTCCTATGAAATGGAGAATCTGTATTGATTCTGAGGCGTTTAAATGCTATGACACGAAAGGATCACTTTCCCTTACCATTTATAGATCGGATGCTAGAGCGTCTAGCTGGTCATGCCTTTTATTGTTTTACGGATGGCTACTTTGGCTATTTTCAGATTATTATTGATATTGATGACCAAGAAAAAGACAACCTTCACATGTCCCCGGAACATATGCCTATAAACGAATGCCTTTTTGGCCTTTGTAATGCCCCAGTACCTTCCAAATGATGTATGCTTCATATATTTAGTGACATGGTAGAAGCTTTATGGAAGTGTTCATGGATGATTTTTCTATCTATGGAGACTCCTTTTACAGAATGCTTGTCTAACTTTGTCTAAGGTCTTGACACGGTGTTAAGAAAAGAGCCTCGTTTTAAATTGGGAAAAGTGTCATTTCATGGTAAAAAAGGGCATAGTACTAGGTCATATTGTATCTAGTGATGGCATCGAAGTAGATAAAGCCAAACTAGATAAGATAGCGACCTACCTAAACCACGGGACTGTCCAGGTGAGATTAGAACCTTTCTAGGCCATCTGCGGGGTTTTATAGGCGTTTCATTAAAGATTTTTTCAAAATAGCTAGGCCTTTAACTAATTAACCTCCTTTTGAAGGATGCAATCTTTGATTTTAATTTTAACGTAAACAGGCTTTTGAAACCTTAAAAGCCACTAACCATTGCACCTATTATACTGACCTCTGATTGGTCTAAACCATTCGAACTCATGTGTGATGCTAGTGACTATCACGGTTAGTCTTTGTCTTGGGACGAAAACTAGATAATAAGTCCACTGTTATTTATTATGCTAGTAAAACATTAAACGATGCTCAACGGAATTATACAACTTGAAAAAAAGAATTCTTAGCTGTCATTTATGCTTTAGATAAGTTTAGATCCTTATTTGGTTGGTTCTAAAACTTTAGTTTACACGGACCATGCACCATAGGTACCTTCTTGCAAAGAAGGATGCTAAGCGAGATTAATCCGATGGATTCTTCTCCGCAAGAGTTCACATTAGAAATAAAGGACAAAGAGGGGTCGAAAACGTAGTTGCCGACCACTTATCTAGACTTACAAATGGCGATAGTAGTGATTACGAGTCCATACCGGGACTCTTTCACGATGAGCATCGTATGCTATTTTTTCATCACCATGGTATCGGACATAAAAATATTTACCGGCTGATGTTATGCCTTATAATTGGTCAAGAAATGAACGTAAGAAGTTCTTGGCGAGTCAAGTTATACTCTTTGGGATGAGCCCTACCTTTTTAAGTATTGTGCGGATCAGTTATTAGTCGTTGCATTCCCGGTGGGAATATAATGAAGTTCTATCGTTACGCCATGACAAAGAGTGTGGTGGCCACTTTAGTGGAATGAAAACAGCCGCTAAAGTTCTTCATGTGGATTTTATTGGCCTACCCTTTTTAAGGATGCCCAAGTGCATTGCAAGGCGTGTATTAAGTTGCCAACAACTTGGGCGAATCCGGCGTAATATGATGCCATTAAATCCAATCTTGATAGTAGAAATTTTTGATGTTTGGGGTATTGATTTCATGGGCCCTTTCCTGTTTCCCACGGTTATATTTATATTCTAGTTGCCGTGGACTACGTGTCTAAATGGATAGAGGCCCTAGCTTGCGTTAGCAATGACCATAAGACCGTTGTATTTTTTATTAAAGAATATATTTTCTGTCGGTTTGGCATTCCTAAAGCCATCATTAGTGATGGTGGAACACATTTTACAATGAGTTGTTACATCCCTAGTGAAAAAGTATGGAGTTACACACAAAGTAGCAACTCCTTATCATCCACAAACTAGCGGCCAAGTAGAAGTTTCTAATAGGAAATCAAAAGATTTTAGAAACAACGATAAACCCGATAGGAAAGACTGGTCGGCGTCTATCGGATGCCTTATGGGCGATAGAACTGCTTTCAAAACTCCTATAGGTATGTCTCCCTTTAGACTTGTATTTGGGAAACCATGTCATTTGCCCGTTGAATTAGAGCACCGTGTGCTCGTGGGCTATAAAAAGCCTTAACTTCAATATTGATGAGGCGGTGTCAAACGCAAGTTACAATTAAATGAGCTTGAAGAAATCCGTGGCGATTCTTACGATCTCTCTGAGGATTATAAAGCTAACATGAAGCGTGTTCATGATAAGCATATCTTCGCAAAGAGTTTGTGGTCGGACAAAAGGTTTTGCTTTACAACTCCCGTCTACATATTTTCCCGGAAACTAAAACCCGTTGGTGCGGTCCTTTTAAGTTCTTGAAGTCACCCCTACGGGGCAATTACCTTGGTAAATCCCAAGGACAACAGTACCTTTCAAGTTAGCGGTCAACGATTAAAACATTTTCACGAACTTCGTCCCGATATAGAGGAAGTCCTTTTCAGGACCCTATCTATGAGGAATGACCCTTGTCATTGGTGTACTTCCTTTCACTTCCATTTAATGGTAAGTGCACCATTAAGGTAACGGGCCCTCCCTATGGAGTGTGTGGCTGTAAGTACCGGATCCTAAGTCCACGGTTCACATATTTCCGTTTTCCACTCTTGCATGTTTTCTCGGATTTTTGAGTCATGTTTCTCTATGGTGTGAATTATGTCTTTATTTGCTTATTGTTTTTCCCAAAAAAAAAAAAAAAAAAAATAATAATAATAGTTGTTTTTTCATTTTTAGATATAGATATATATCTAAACCCATAAAACTAGCAATCCAACAAGTCTTGGGAATCGACTTTAAATCGACCCATGTTAAAACAAATTTTGTGTTTAAAAATTTGTTTGGGGTGGGAAATCAGTCTTTCCATCCGGATTGCTCGAACTTTCCATTTGTGTTGGTTAGGTCCATTAGTATACTTCATTGGGGTTGGCGTCATCTAATTTAGAGTTCATTCGTTAAGCATAACTTCGTCACACACGCGCTTTGAGGCATTTTTCCACACTCTTATATGTCACCCATGGTTAGAATTGAGTGTTTTATGGATCATTGGATTGGAAATTCTCTCTACGATCATTTCCATAACTCATTAAGCCAAAATCGGACCCGTAACAAAGCGGCAAATTGAATTTGAAATTACGCGAAAAATCGAAAAATTTCGGAATTCAAATTGGGCTTGGGCCTAAGCCGCACGCACACTGTGCGTATCCTTCCTTCCCAAAAATGCAGTGTTTCCTATTCCACTCCGCCCGGTACCATGGTTTAAAACAAACCCTAAACCAAATAAAAAAAAGAGGGAGGCGAAAACCGAACTACACTCACGCCAAGTAATTCAATCCAACTGAAATCTTCTTCAAACCATTACCACAAACTACCCCACAATTTTACAACTCGAAAACAACCACCGTAACCACCACCGCCACCACCATTGTTTCTCGTTGTTTTATCAAACTTCGCCTCCCCCACAGGCTACAAAACCATTAGTTATCTAAGAAACTTCAATGGCTTCTGACGAAGAATGTTGCCGAACGCAGCGTTTGAGGCCCGACCATTTCGCACCATTTTACGGCCTTGATATGATTAAAAGGGATTGGACGGATTGGTATTATTCGAGGAGGAGTTCTATTACTATGATTTGGTAGAACAGTTTTATAAGAAACGAAATTGGAGGGAAATAGGATTTTCATTAGGATAGCGAGGAGCGAGGAGGGAAATAACGAGGCGGTTGTTGGTGAGCTATTAGGAATCACGCTGTAACCAACCTAGTTATTCGACCATTCAGGAATCGATATCTTGGAGTTCTGCTTTGATGAAAGATATGGTCATAGAGGGTGAATACAATCACGATATCTCATTCGCGTTAAGCGGGACGACCACGAGAACCAATCAACCGGGTCAGCTTCGGTGGATTGGTAGGAACGCCCCCTCGGGAAAGACAAAGTCGGCGACATCGGACTTGATTAATGCGCGCGTTCTCTGGATTTTGCAAGCGAATGAGTGTAATTTCTGCATCCTCGGTTTAATTTTGAATGTGATTGGAGGAGTGGGAAAGAGCATGGCACCTCTTCCCGTATTGATTACTAAGATCATGCTCTCATTTAGAGCTGTGCATAAAATCTGCTCCTATTAAGATCAAATTGTATTCTAATGCAAGTATTAATAAGGAATGCATCCAAGAGACTTGGCCGTTGTCTGCGAGGGATGAAGTTGATTCGGATAATGAAGGGAAGATATGACATGGTTGGTTGAGGATAATTTCGATAGTCATACTTCTAATTTAGAACTAATGATAATCTGCAAACCGGTTTTGCGATCGCGGTTATCGTATCTGTGAAGATATCCGACATAGACAAATTGTAATTGAAATAAGCAAAGCGAACTTTCGGGCGAGAGTTGAAATGCTTTCGAAAGGGGTCGGGAAGATATCTTGTCTAAATTGGAGATTATCCACACGGAATCACCAAGCCCGGTTATCGATACTCAAGGCGAGATGGAAGCACTGGCTTGTTCGGGATAGAGATGCTACTGCGTATGCCACTTTCGTGGATGAGTCTGTCTCGGTGAGTCGAGAGGCATGGCGTCGTCGCCGCCAAGCCCGGATGGCTCAAGCCATTCTTCACCACGAACCGATCTCCATCTCGGGGACCATCTTCTTCACGCCCTAGGTGTTCACCATCGGTTGTGTCTGTTATTTCATTGTTTTATTGTTTTGTTAGTGGAATTTTATTTCAGTAGTTAGATTTAAATATTAAGTTGTTTGTTTTAGATTGCTTGGATTTCATATTATTTTAATATAATTTATTTTGATCATCTTTTCGTAAGGTTGTCTTGGAGTAAAAGTTGAAAATTAGGCCGATATCGGCATATCTATGATTTTTTTGTAGTGGTAGCATGATATGTAGGAGAGTTTAGAAGTTACTATTCTAAACCAAGTTTAAAAGATACCGGGGTTGTTAGGAAATGAAAACTATGGTTAGTTTCCGTTTTCGGGTTTGGCGATTTTCTATTTCGGAAATTGCCTTAAAACAATTTGGCAACTTGCCGATTCGTTTTGGAAACCGAGAACCTATTTAAACTTCCATCATTCTACACTCACAACCCACACTACACCCCACAATCATCTCTCACCTTTCACTCCAAGCTTTTTCTTCTTGTTTTTCTTGTAAACTCGGTTTACGCACACTACTGGCGCCAGCGCCAGCTTCGATGAAGCGCCTGCGCCCTATACACTGCCATAAATTTTTTTTTTTTCAGAGCGACTCGCGCCCAACAACTTGTAAATTGAAAAATCTCCGCGAAAATCGCCACGCTTCAAGCAATGAGAGCGACCAGCGCCAAACACTGTAATTCCAAAACCTACGAAGCGCGACTTCGTTTCCCTATCTGGCGCCCCTCGCCCTCCTCCCATAAGCACAGGAAATTCCGATTTTCTCGAGGTTTCTTCCGTGTTTTCGCAGCTGTTCCACTAGAGTAGTTTTGAGATGACACCTCCTATAGTGATTCCCGAACAGTCATTTGAAGACTTGATGGGAACCGATACCTATGGAGCATTGTTCATGGCCGGATCGTGCGATTAGGATGGCGACATCTTACGGTGAGTGATGACGATTCTTTTTCACCTAAGCTAACTGAATTCTTCTATAATAATATTACTTTTTTTGTACCCAAGAAGGAGAACAAAAATTTTCCCTTGCTATTGATGGCGACTATGGAATTCATAAGCAATTGATAGCTTTGGTTTGGGGTTGCCATTACGACCACATGCATGCACACGTGGGGATATATGATGATAACTTCATACCTATATGAATATGCCTATTTCCATGAGTATTATGGGGGAGGGTGTTTAATATCATGGACCAAGACCAATATAACATCGCCCGAGTAGCCTATCGGCTGAATGTAGGCCTGAACCATGTTGTTCATCATGATGAACATTCTAGGAACGGCGGTTTATACGCGATAATACCGGCTGGTGGCGTTTTCCTTGCTTTTAGGCGAGGGGCGTCGTCGGTATGACATTCCCGAGTTTTAGTTGCTACTCACGAAGCGAGGCCATACCTTGAGGCATAAGTACCTTCTTATGCCTGTCTTGGTTTGCCGCATTATCGGCGCTTGCCTACCCATATTGCGTACCGCGATTACCGCAGTTGGGAAAAGGGTCGAAACCATGAGACCCACCAATAATGGTAAGATCATTCCGAGCCATGACTTGGCGGGATGGCAGGTGCAACCACATTTGGTTGCCCCTTACACCCCATCAGACCAAGTAACACTAGAGAGGTTAGCACTAGTTGATGATACCGCGGCGGAGGCGTGGCAAGTTGTTATGGCATGGCGGGGATCGAAAAGAACCTCATATAGAAGAGGAGGATGGCGAGTAAATGCTGGGGTGCGGGTAAGTTTTAGTTAAGTTAGTGTCCGCTTATGTCCCAAGCAATTTCATTCTGTTAACCCCATAATGGGTGGAACTCTTATAGAGTTCGCGTCGGTTTTTTATATTACTATATTTGTATGTTTTAACCTTGTTTTGCGGATGTTCACGAATTTCCACGGCTTGATGGTATTTTACCTACCCTCTTTATTTAAATGCTTTGAGGACAAAGCATGCTTCTTGTTTGGGGGCATAGAAACCGCGTGTAATTAAGACATCTGTTAGGATATAGATATGTATAATATGCACTTGTTTTCTAGTTAAAATTTCAAAAATTCAAAATATAAATAAAAAGTATGCTATACACTTAGGAATATTGGTATTGTTTTCTTTCTCTATGCTCTTAACAATTTAGAAGTCTCACATAGCTTTTGCATCAGAATAATTGTTAGAAACTTAGGTTAATATGTAGGTAATAATCTTTGCATCTATCTATAAATTTATTACATGAGTATCTATGATTGTTAGCGATGAAGTTTCTGAAATCTAGGCTAGAGTACTTATTCTACAAATCCTGTGAGAATATAGCCTAAAAAAACGCATGAAGCCGAAACATTTGAGAAATGACACAAGGGAGAAGTAAAATCCGGATAGAAAATCACCGTCCACTTGCTTGATCACTAAACCATATCCTAAAAAAGCGAGAATTTAGGCCCTCTTTCGATCGATATAGCCAGAAATTCAAACCTATGAATTAGTTTCCGCTAATTAAGCCCCTCTCGAGCCTTTCCTTAGCCTTTCATAAACCAAAATTCCTTTACCCTGTTACAAAAACAAAACAAAATAAAAATATAAATCAACCTACCCAATTTAGAATAAGTCTGAGAATTGAATGAGGAAGAAAGAAAAAGAGAAAAACCTGTGTAAACAAAAATTAGTAGTTGCTTCAGAAAAAGAAAAGAAGTTTCCATCCAAGAAAAAAAAAATAGAAATAAATAAAAACTCCAAAAATAGATTAAAAGGGAGTCAAAAGCCAAAGAAAAGAAAAAGAAAAATATGGCTAAGGATGAAAACAAAGTATAGAAGCAAAAGAAAATAACAAGGTTTTCTCTAAGTTACATAATATGAAGACTCTATTATCTCAGACTTGTCCTTTTGAATATCCATTTCCTTCCTTCTTAAACCATCTCCTAATCCCCGCAACACCTAATAAAGACCTCTAGCTCAGTTAGGAATAGGTTAGTGTGATAGTAAGTGGTAGATGTGTTTGATCGACTCCAGCTTCCTTGTTTGTCATTGAGATTGTAAGGTAAAGTGTGCCTACTGCACACTGGAGTAGCGAAACTTGAGTGGAAAAATCCGAGTGGTTTTTGTCTTGACATTTATGTGAGGACCTACTTAAGGACGCTATTCCGAGTTTTCAGAAACGGACCTGCTATTACATTTCATAGTACTACTCATTGTTATATGTTTATTTTAGATGATTGATTATTATGCATATATTAGCTTAGGGTTCTGACTGGGTTATTCTTATGTATTTGCTAGTGAGATGTATAGATAGTTGAGACATGAATGAGAAAACAATAGTTTTATTTCTTAGTCGTTGTAGTATAGATGAAGTTTGTGAGTACCTTCACTGGAAAACTCTCACGAGGCTATAACTCGTCCACTAGGGAATTCCTAGTGGTTTAAGGCCTTGTTGCATATATGGTCAATGCAATCAGCACTCAGTGAGGCGAGTAGATAGAACTCCATTTTTGGTCACTTATGCTAATTTCTCATATTTGCTTGAGGACAAGCAAAATGCTGTTTGGGGGTGGTTGATAAGAGCCCAAAACTGTAGTTTTAACCCCTTAGCAGTCATACTTTTAGACCAATTATGTGAGTAATAAGTAAGAGTTAATACTGATTACGTGTTTTTATGTATTTCAGGCTTCAAAGTCAATTATGTGCAGGAATGTGCCACTTTGATGAGATAAAGGAGCAATGGTTGGTTACTAAGGAGTTCGGTGATTAAAGGCCAAGATTCAAGAAGACAAAGCCTTTGTAAAGCCTGGTCAAAAGATGAAAAGTCAAAGTCCACGCAGCGAGAAACTTGATTACACAAAGGCAATGAGAACTTCCGAAGACCATATCTTTGGACTCAGACCTTGGAATTGGGCCTACCTTATGTCAAAACGACCGGCTCGGAAAGAGCTTTCCAATGGACCAAGCCATGACCCAATTAGAGGAGTAGAAGTAGACGAAAAGTCTGCTGAAGCCAACTGCAGCTGAAGAGGCCTTTTTGGACTGAAAGAATTGAGTTTTGGGCCTGATCCTCTGGCCCAAAACATGACTCCAAGCCCATGCACGATTTTTGGATCGGAACATATAAAAACCAAAGCTTAGCTCTTTGTTAATGGTAGCTAGTTAGACCTAAAATAATATAGATAACTCTAGATCTGTTTTCATTAATTAATTTAAGTTTTAGTTCCATTTTAGGTTCTTGTTTTAGATTAAGTCTTTGAATCATTATTCTTGATTGATTAGATAAATAAAAATAGTTATTTTAGCAAGTTCAATTGTGGTATTTCAATTTATAGATCTAGTTTTAATTATTGTTGGTTACCATTTCTTAGTTGTTAATTAGAATTTAATCATTGTTTAGTTTAGATTAAGTAGATTTGAATCTTGATATTATGTTTAGTTATAATAATATGGGAAATGATGTTTGGATGACTCAAGGATAAAACATCTATTAGAGGGTTGATGAAGCCTGGATGAAAACTTAGTTGTTTAGTATAGAATTGTTGTAGAATCTATTCCACTCTAGAAGGTCGTGTTTTAAGCCATGAGAATGGGTGGGACCTCACATGCTAGTTAGTACTTGGTAGAAATGCCATGAACACTAGGGATTAGACTTCGAAATTCTTGCCGTGAAAACGTAAGAATCGAGATCACGACAATCTATACTAGGTTATTAAGTTGGATTCGAGGTGGATTTAATTCCCCTCTATTTCTTTATCTAGATTCAAACAATCGTATTTCCGTAGCTTTCATAGATTAACTTTAGTTTATATTTTATCTTGTTATTTATTATATCTTGTTATTTAAATTAACGCGTCTTGTTAGCATAACATTTCGTAAAGCTCTCATTAGACTTAAGACTGATTTCTTAGACTTAGAAAACAATCCATGCTAGGGAACTAGGAGTGGAGCGAACTTCCTACTCCACTTAGTGCAATTAAGACGAGAGTAGAAGCTTTGATAATTGAGATTAAAATATCAGTTTTAGTTTACTTACGTTTTGAATTCATCGTTCATTTCGTAGGTAAACTATTCATTTTACATTTATCAATATTCTGGTTCTTGAAAGTTCTGAGGACTGATAGAAATTTGTTCATGTGAACATAAGGCTGAACATTATCTGAACTGTTGAACTTTGGAAGCATAGAGATTACTGATGCTCTAAGTTCAAACTGGTTAGATTCTGTCTCTTGAAAAACAATACTGCTTGGTGGGTCTGCAATGATTGGTGAATAGAAATCACTCAGCTTCTTCCTCTGTTGTGTTTGCATGGGTGGGATAGCTTCAGGATTATTGGTGTCCACAACACCTCCATCATTGCGTGCGGCCATTGTATCAATCTTGTCTAGTATTCTTGGTATGTGAAGATGATGAAAATTATCCTACTATGCTTGAATGCAATTAAACTAATATGCAACTATTCTAAATTATACTAATATGTAAAACTACTTTCCTTCAACTGGGTTGGGCTTTGCAGCTAGTATCTCGCCCGTTGTCTAAAGCTGCCTCTTCTAGGGTTATGGTGAATCACTTGGATTGCTTAAGTACCACGTCCCACAGACGATAGTCTGTTTGTCAAGATTCAGATAAGAAACACTAGAGTTTGATTTTTCGCTATGTTGGCTTACAACTTCAATTGTTGAAAAGATCCTAAATGCAATTATACTAGAAAGTAATAAAACTAAACTAATTATGATGTAACTAAACTAAGAATGAAATAAAAAGAATGAAGATTCGACTAACCTAGATGGTAGATCTTGTCTTCGAGATGTCCTTCAAGCTTCTCTCTTTCTCAAAAGGTTGGATGATGCAACTAAAATTGCCTCAAGATCCAAAGTTCTAATCTTGAAAGAAAATGTTAAACATAAACAACTTAAAACGGCAGTGGCGCCATTTGACACTGCCTCTTTTTTGTGTGTGAGATGTGGTATGGTCGTTGAACAAAAGAGAAGCGTATCAAAACCTAATTATCCCTAAATAAGTAAAGGATGAGTAGGGTATCGTTCCACTTTTAAGTGTATGTTTATATGAAGGACATGACTGGAAAAGGGGTTTGAGGGATTAAAAACTATAATTGTAGAGATTTTAGATTCTAATGTTAAACTAAACTAAACTAACTAAACTTATACTAAAGCTAAGAATTGGAAATAAGGAGAGAATATGAGAGAGATAAATTCAAGAGATTCAAATCCACCAATGCTTTTGATTCAATGACATTTTGCTTCATGTTGTTCTCCAAGTAGACTACAATCGGGCAATCGAGCGAGTGCCGATGCCTTTTTGGGTGAAACATCGTTAATAAATTAACTCTACTTAAGGTTGTTCCTATGTTCATGTTACTAGTATCTTCTTTCCTTTTATGTGAGCTTGGGCAGCTATTCAATGAATCACCATCTAAGGCAAACACAAGGAATACTTCCCTTACTCTAAAACACTACACAATTAGAACAAAAGTAGAGAATAATAGTATAATATTCAATTACAATAAATAAAACTCTATTCTAGCATTATATTCAATTGCAATAAATAAAAGCATGTTACTAGCAAATATTCAATTGCAATAAATAAAACCCTAAACTAGCATGATATTCAATTGTAATAAATAAAACCTTAATCTATACTTCCATCCCCCTCGGTGTGGGCAATGAAACTAATAACTAAAAACATAAAGAACTAACCTGATTGAAGAACACCATAAACCAGAAGAATCATTAAACCTTAAGCACCGGCTTCATCTCCTCCCTTGAAGGAGAAGATTAGCCTTCTATAAAGAAGGAAGAACACGAAGAACGAGAAGAAGAGGAGTTAAAGAACATAAGACTAGAAAGACTAATTTGTTAAGACTCAGCTAGTTAAAACCGATCTTTTATTATTAATCTCTCTCTGCCTCAAGTTCTAGAGGCAAGAATATAAGTGAATTGGCCCAATACATGAGGCACTTAGGTCCTCTATTTATAGGGGTTACAATGAGCTCTAGAAGCATTCCAAACTGTCATTTGTTTCCTAATACAAATAGACTTCTTCCAGAGTCCGACTTCATCTTCAAAACTGAGAAGGAATTGGCTACAATTAATGATTCATGCGTCTGGGCGCATTATTCATCGTCGGACCCAATCAATCGTCGCCTGGACGCTTGATCTATGCGTCCCAGACGCAATCAATGCGACTGGATGCTCGATACATGCGTCCCAGACGCATAAGACGATTTTCTCTCTTCTGCTCTATCCTTCTATCCTCTTTTACGGGCTTTGGTCTAAGCAACGAATCCTTTGGCCTTGGGCTTCCAATTAGACTTTAAAATAGGTCCAAGTCGCATCTTTAACAGCTCCAATTCCTTGGCCTTCTCCATGATTGTCCACGGGTCTCCCATGTGATCCTTAATGCTCCGAATTGCTTCGTTTTACCCCATTTTCTCTAATATTCTACAAAACTCTCTTTTTCACCTGTAGAATCTTAAAACACAACTTATAAACACTATTAGTCCACTAAGATGGCTAAACAAGAGGCATAATCGAGGGTTAAATAACACTTTTTGAGCACTTATCACTAAGCCCATGCAATTAAATTCTTGATTTTGGCTTTAAGTCCCTGAGTCCATAGCTTTTAGCTTTGAGTCCTTGAGTCTTTGAGAGTTGACTTTGACTTTCTAGCACTTTTGCTCCTAAGCAGGAATCTTCCCAAGCCACCTCAGCATTTTCGTTATATATATATATATATATATATATATTTTTTTTTTTTCATATTACTTCTTTTATTTATATTTTATTATTATATATATTTTATTATTTTATTTTTATATTATAATATATTTTTATTTATTTATTTATAGTTTTTTTTATAATTTTCAAATATATATAATAAATAAAATAATATATTATATATATATATATATTTATTTTATTATTATATAATTATTAATTTATTCTTTCTTATATATTTATTAATTCAAAAACTTTTTATTAATTTATTTTTAAGTCACTTAACTATAAATAAAAAAAGATTATAATATAAAAATAAAGAAATAATAAATAATAAATAATAAAAAAATAAAATAAAAGAAGTAATATGAAAAGAAAAAAGAAAAAAAGAAAAAAAGAATATAAAAGAAATGTTGAGGTGGTATGCTAAGTGGAAAATGCAAAAAAAAAAAAAACGAAATTGAAAAAATAAGGACACATCATCACTTAACTAACGGAACCTAATAGATTGCTAATTTTGTGAAATTGGGCATAGTACATTGATACATCTGTGAAAAAAATTCTATGTTGATACAAGTGTTAATAGGACCTAAGTACGTTGCATATTTCTGTATTTAAACCTTAATTTTTTATATCCTCAAAATTTTGAAAAACTATGTAGAGATGCTATAAAGATACTCGTACTCAAAAGCTGTGATTAATCATTTCTAAGCTATGTTTGAAAACAAACTATAACAGGTGATCTTAAGCAACTTTCATGTGGGCTCTTTTTGAACCCAATCCAGTCAGACTGTGGCTTCAGTTATGTGTGTTGGAGGATTTACTATGCAAGACGTAAGATGTCTCGTTTAAATATCATGGTGATATAGGTGACTTTTAGTAACATATAACTTATCCTTAAACCGCCCTTAGAAGAATGGAGATTAAGGTGACTTCTAAGGGTTGGTCTATGTGGAATCCATTGCCCGTTTTGTTTTTTGGAAAATCACATATACTATTGATGTATCAATAAACTCTATTATAAGCACAGGAAAAATAAGAACTTTTATGAAAGGGTGAGATAGGGTTTTTCTTTTTGGCTTTTTGGGTTTTTATTCCTAAATTACTCAAAACAATAACAGAAAAAAAAGAACTACTACTAAGAATCATCACTATGATGAAAAGTGATCGTCCCAATAGAATTTGAATTTAGGTTACTCAAATTGCGAACCATCCCATGGTTTGGCCTCCCTATATCTTCCACCTATTGTTTTGCAAGTAAGCAAATCTAATGAAGAGGACTAGCTCTATTTCTAGATAATCTAGTTTCTCCTCTCCTACTATCTAGTTAGCCATCGTTAAAGCCATTCCAACTAGAATGTAAGACGAAACTCAAAACAACTAGAAATCACCCACAGAAGGAAAAGGTTTTCGAAATAAAATGGCTTAAGTTGCCAACCATCCCATGGTTTGGCATGCCTATGAAAGACGAGACATGCTAAACAACCATGAGAGATAACCGTAAGACACCTTCACTCAATCCCCATCGCCTTCTGCTTTGTTTCACATCTCTTCTTTATAGAGGAAAGACTACTCAGCTTCAAAGGTGAGATTGAAAGAAAAATGCTTATGTAAAAACACAAAACAGGAAAATTGATAACTGTGAGATGTATAGTCTACCGACGAAATGAACGATGAATTCACAACGTAAGTAAACTAAACTAAACTTTTACTATCTATTATCAAAGCTTCTACTCTCGATGCAAATTGCACTAAGTGGAGTAGGAAGTTCGTTCCACTCTTAATCCTTCCGTATGCTTGTTTTCTAGTCTCAATACTCTACTTAAAGTCAATGAGAGCTTTACGAAGGGGAAACTAAACTATGGTGCAACTACCCACAAGATGCAACTAGTCGATTATCAGACAACTATGGGAATGCTACGGTGATTCTATGATAAGGAGTTAGAGGGGGGTTGATTCCACCTTAACTCAACTTAATCCACTAACGACGAGTCGTCGTAATCCGAATTGAACTGCTACACAGAACAATCGGTTCTTCCTAATCCCTAATTACACATGGCATTTCTACCAATTTATAACTAGCATGTGAACAATTAAACCCATTCTCATGGTGAACTAATTATTTCTGGCGTGGAATAGAAATCACGACGACTCTACGTTAAACGGAATAAAGCTTTCATCAAGGCTTCTCAACCCCCTCTAATGGAGGTTTAGCCTTGAATCATTCCCCAATCATTTCCATTTAGATTAAAACTAAACATAATATAAAGCATTGAAATTTACTTAATTAAACAATAATGGAATCTAATTAATAACTAAGAATTGAATGGTAACAAGAATTGAATTTAGATCTAATAAATTGTAAATGACAAAAACGAAATTGATAAAGAATACTACTTTATTGATCTAATCAAATGAAGAACAAGATTCAAGGGTTTATTCTAATAAAGGATTTGAAACTAATTAAATAAAACAATTAAATCTAGATCTAGAAGCTATTTTAATGGCTACTTTCTATTCTAAGCTATGAACCCTAATTCTCTACTAATTAATCTACCATTGACTGCCATTAACACTGAGTTAAGCTTTTGTTTTTATACATCCAGATCCAAAAATCGTGCATGGGCTTGGAGCCATGTTTTGGGCCAGAGAATCAGGCCCAAAACCCAATTCTTTCAGTCCAAAAAGGCCTCTTCAGCTGCAGTTGGCTTCCACAGACTTTTCGTCCACTTCTGCTCCTCTGATTGGGTTAAGGCTTGGATCATTGCAAAGCTCTTTCCGAGCCGGTCGTTTTGACATAAGGTAGGCCTCAATCCGAGGTCTGAGTCCAAAGATATGGCATTCGGAAGTTCTGCTGACTTTTGCTCCTTTATCTCGCTAAAGTGGTACATTTATGCACATAATGGACTTTGAAGCCTAAAATGCATAAAAACGCGTAATCAGTGTTAACTCTTACTTATTATTCAAATAATTGGTCTAATAGTATGATTATTAAGGGGTTAAAACTACAGTTTTGGGCTCTTATCAAACCACCCCCAAACAGCATTTTGCTTGTCCTCAAGCAAAGATGAGAAATTAGAATAAGTGACCAAAAATGGAGTTCTAACTACTCTCGTTTATTTGAGTGCGATTGCATTGACCATATGCAACAAGGCCTTAAAACCACTAGGAATTCCCTAGTGGACGAGTTATAGCCTCGTGAGAGTTTTCCATGAAGGTACTCACAAACTTCATCTATACTACAAATTCACTAAGAAAATAAAACTATTGTTTCCTTATTCATGCTCCAAATTATCTATACGTCTCACTAGCTATGAACAAGAATAACCAAGTCAAAACCTAAGCTAATATATGCATAATAATCTATCATCTACAATAAACATATACACAATGAGTAGTACTATAAAATGTTTAGCGGGTTTGTTTTTAAGAACTTCGGAATAAGCGTCCTTAAGTAGGTTCTCACAATAATAGTCAAGAAACAACACTCTGATTTTTCCACTCAAGTTTAGCTACTCCGATTATGCAGATGGGCACACTTTACCTTACAATCTCAATGACACACAGGGAGTGGAGTCGATCAAACACATCTGCCACTTACTATCACACTAACCTATTCCTGATTGAGCTAGAGGTCTTTATTAGGTGTTACGGGGATTAGGAGATGGTTTAAGAAAGAAGGAAATGGATATTCTAAAGGACAAGTCTGAGATAATAGAGTCTTCATATTATGTAACTAGAGAAAACCTTGTTATTTACTTTTGCTTCTACACTTTGTTTCCATCCTTAACCATATTTTTTTTTTCTTTTTCTTTGGCTTTTGACTCCCTTTTATTCTATTTTTTGGAGTTTTTATTTTATTTCTATTTTTTTTTTCTTTTTTTTTTCTTTTCCTTGGATGGAAACTTCTTTTCTTTTTTTTTTTCTTTTTTTCTGAAGCAACTAACTAATTTTTGTTTACACAGGTTTTTCTCTTCTTCTTTCTTCACTCATTCTATTTTCAGACTTATCTTAATTGGGTAGGTTGATTTATTATATATATATATATATATATATATATATATATATATATATATATTTTTTTTTTTTTTTTTTATTTTTATTTTGTTTTGTTTTGTAACGAGGGTAAAGGAATTGTGGTTTATGGAAGGGCTAATGAAAGGCTCAAAGGCTTACTAGCGGAAAATAATTCATAGGTTTGAATTTCTGGCTATATCGATCCAAAGAGGGCCTAAATTCTCGCTTAGGATATGGTTTAGTGATCAAGCAAGTGGGCGTGTGTTTTTCTCTATCCGATTTTACTTCTCCGTTGTGTCATTTTCTCAATTGTTTCACTCATATAAGGCTTTAGGCTATATTCTCACAGGATTTGTAGAATAAGTACTCTAGCCTAGATTTCAGAAACTTACTGCCAAACAATCATAGATACTCATATAATATATTTATAGATAGATGCGAAGATTATTACCTACATATTAACCTAAGTTTCTAACAATTATTCTGATGCAAAAGCTATGTGAGACTTCTAGATTGTTAAGATCATAGAGAAAGAAACAATACCAATATTCCTAAGTGTATAGCATAACTTAGTTATTTATATTTATAAATTTTTGAAATTTTTACTAGAAAACAAATGCATATTATACATATTTATATCCTAGCAGATGTCTTAATTACACGTGTTTCTATGCCCCCCCCCCCAAACAAAAAGCATGCTTTGTCCTCAAAGCATTTAAATAAAGAGGGTAGTAAAAATACCATTGAAACGCCGTGGAATTCGGGAACATCCGCAAAACAAAGTTAGAACGTACTAATATAGGAAATAAAACCACTCAACTCTATCGAAGTTCTACCCATTATGGGGTTAACAATTAAATTGCTTGGGACATAAGCGGACACTAACGTAAACTAAAACTTACCTCCACCCCCTGTTATTCATCATATTCGCCATCCTCTACTTCTATAAAGAAGTGAGGTTCCTTCGTCTGCCATGCTATGATAATTTGCCGGGCTTCACGCCATTTATCATCTATGGTTGCTAACCTATTAAGTGCCACTTGGTCCGATGGGGTGTAGGGTGCAACCTGGTGAGGTTGTATCCGCCACCCTTGCCAAGTCATTGCACGGAAAGATCGAATAATACTATTGGTGGGTCGCGCGTGTCTACCCTAATCCAATCCGTGAAACGTGTACAAAAAGCAGGAAAGAAACATAGCATAATACGTGAAACTAGAACAGGCATAAGAAGGTACTTATGCCTCATGGTATGGGCTCGTGCTAAACTAGACATCAAAGTTAAGGAAGGTCATAGAACCGGGCGCCCATTGGCTAAAGCAAGGAAAAACGCTGCAAGTGGCGTCATTCACTGAAGAAAACGCCATTCCCCTAAAATGTTTAGCATAATCCAAAACATAACAGTTCCTATGTTCATGGACCCGAGGGCTACCAAGGCAACGCGTTATAGTCCCCTTGGTCCTCAATACGAAAAATGCCTGCCCCATAAGCCTCGTGCAAAGACTCATAAGTGTAGACATGCATATTATCGACCCAATAGCACCATGGGTCTTGTATCTCGGCCGGGCATAGCAAGTCCAAGAACAAATGCTAGCAAGAACACGGTAATTTCCATTGGTTCATCGTCAATGTTGATGGAGAACACTTGTTCTCCGTCCGGTCTCTCAAAGAAAATGCAGTTATTATAAAAATAAGATGCAAGTCTTTGGAGAATAAAGTTCAGCCGGTCTTACCATAAGAGGTTCCCAGCCAACGTGTATGTGATCACCTCGCAAAACCAAGCACCGTAAGTAGTGCTTTGGAACAAATCTTCAAAGACTGTTCGGTATCAATGTTGGAGATGTCATCTCAAAATTACGCTTTGGAATAGTTCGCGAAAGATCCGGATACTACGCGAAAAACTGGAAAATTTCGGTCCACGGAAGTCGTAGCGAAGTCGCTCTTTTATAATTTGGAATTCCAATGAAGTAGGCGTCGCTTGACTTGGCTGGGCGCTCTTAGTATTTTGGAATTCCAGTGTTTTAGCGAAGTCGCCTTCTATGGGGCGGCTGGCGCCTCGACAAAATTTTCTGTCGGTTTAGGGCGCTGAAGCTTTCTTTCGGTATTGGCGGCCCGAAGGTGCGATTTGCAAAATGAAGTCGAAACGTGGGAATCGTGGGTGTGAAGGGTGAGTGATGGAGTTTAGGTGTAGTGTGAGTTGTGAGAATAGTTTGTATCAAGTTTATATAGGTTTAAAGTTGCTAAAAGGATCGGAAAGTTGCCAAAACTAATTAATTCGGGCAGTTTCGGAAATCCTAAAATTTCCAAACTCGAAAACGGAAACAACTCATAACCCGGATTCTAATTCAAACCCAAGATCTTTTAGGTTGATTTTATGATAGAATGTACCTATTTAATCTAGATTTCATCCTACAATGATACTTGATCATATTTCTGCCTAAACAACCATATTTTCACCTTGACTCCATGAATTAATTCTAATACGAGGGTTATACAAAAATCATGCTTGAATTGATAAAACCACCCCCAAACAAGTTAGGAAGGTGGGGTCAATATGAAACAACCATGCATCATGAAAATAGGCCCTTATATTAAAATTTCATTCGGAGTACCGCTACAAAATTCAAATTACGGAAATAAAAGTTACATTACAATAAAACAACAAAAATAAATAAAACAACAACTACTATCAATCCTCGGACTCTCTAAACAGCTCTTCACCATGGTGGCGGAGGGCACACTCTCTAGTGGTGGCTCCCGGGCTCCGAGAAGGTCCAGCAGAGCAGTCGCCCTTCGCCGACGACGCCATGCCTAAATAGTTTGTGTCCTCGGAAGGAGCGAGTCATGTATGAGGTGGGAAGCGTGCAAGCATATCCACTCTAAACTGGCTATGGGCTTCCATCTCGGCCCTGCCTTTATCCCATCTCTCATCCTCTCTGTGGGTGCGGATCTCGGTTTGTGATGAATAGTCAGCCGTCGAGTCCGGAGGTCTGTGCAGATAGTGTTTAGTGAACGCATGCCCCTATGAAGCATAGCCATGCATTCTGCGTCAGACCAACACCTCTGGAAGGCATCTGCATCAAAGCAGGTCACGTCCTCCTCATCCTCCTCCTCTTCATTCTCAGCTCCTCCATCCTCTTCTTCTTCTTCTCTATCCTCAGCCCTCCTCCAAACTTGTTGGACACACTCCCTATAGATACGCGTGTTACGGTGCAGGGTAATGTAGATTCTCTCGGACAAATCGAGTCGCTTTCATCTTCAGCATGATCTTGGTGATTAACACAGGAAGAGGTGCCAAAGACCTTCCGACCCCCCTAATCATGCTCAGCAAAAACTCCAGGATACAGAAATCGTACTTCTGCTCCTGGAGTATCCATAGGACGTGGAGGCAGGTCAGACCGATGTCGCTGACCTTGTCCTTCCCTAGGACATTCCGACCAATCCACTGGGCTGTAGCCAGCTGGTTGGTCCTGAGGGATGCCTGGCGAACCAATGGAGTTTGTATTGTAGCTCCCATTGATGACAAGAATGCGCCCATCGAGGCTCTACCCGTCAAACCGGCTCTGTAAAAGTGGCCTCGGATGGATTCTAGGCGGAATGCCTAGAATCTCAACCAACAATCCCGTAGTCAACTCCGCTTCTCTTCTTCCTTACCATCACAAAAATCCTACTCCCTCCAACTCCCCGGTGTTGTAGAACCGTCGGACCAAGTCTTCGCGTGGTAGAAGGCTTCGGTCGAAAGTACCGAGACTATTCCAGTCTCTACTAGCCATTTCGTCACCGTAAAAACGGTAGCGAAATGGTCGGCGAAAAACTTGCTCCGTGATAATTCGTTGAGCCATCTAGTGTTGGAATGGAGTGAGGGTTTAAATATGATGTGGTGGTGGTGGTTTAGCTTGACCGACTGAAAAGAACAGTGGTGGTGGTGGCGCAGGTGGGTGCAAAGCACCAAATTTTTGAATTTTCGGTGGGTTTTTGTTATTTAAATCGGTGGGGGTTGTGGTGGTTTGGTTTAAGAGAAGATTTGGGGTTAGGATTTGATTTTTGGCGTGGGTTTATGGTATTTCTTTTTAATTTTTATTTTTGTTAGGGTTTTGAGCTTTGTTAATGGCGGAATGGAGTGGAAAAAACGATGAACTGTTGCTGAGAATGTAAAGAGGCGCCAGCCTTTGGTCGTGGGCGCTGGTTAAGCGGGTTGGGCCCAAGCCCAAAATCGAAATTTTTGATTTTTTCGCGAACTTCAAATCAAAATTCCCGCTTCGTTACCGGTCCGATTTTTGCGAATAAGATATGGAAATGATCAGGAGAGAATTTCCTATCCAATGATCCATAAAACACTCTATTCCGACTTCGGATGACATACGAGATAGTGGATAACGCCTCGAAGTGCGTGCATGACGTAAGTTATGCGAACGAATGAACTCTAAATTAATATATTATGTCAATCCGAATCGTAATACAATAAAACGGCCTAAGAAACTGTAATGGGACATAAACATTTAGTACGGAAACACGAACACCCCACCCCCAAACAAATTTTTTACAACGAAGCTTAGAAAATTTGTTTTTAGCAGTGGGTCTTTTAAAGTCAGATTCCCGAGACTTCCTAGATTATTATGTTTATTTTTATTTTTATTTTTTATTTTTTATTTTTATTTTATTTTTATTTATTTATATATATATATATATATATATATATATATATATATATTTTTTTTTTTTAGAAGAAAAACTATAAGCAATAAAGACATAATTCACACCATAGAGAAACATGACTCAAAAATCGGAGAAAAACATGCAAGAGTGGAAAACGTGAACTATGTGAACCGTGGACTTAGGATCCGGTACTTACAGCCACACACTCCATAGGGAGGGCCCGGTTACCTTAATGGTGCACTCACCAATATATTAAAGTGAAAGGAAATGCACCAAACACCGAAATTGAGTCGTTTATAGTCAGATACTCGAGACTTTATCTAAAACATATGTATGAACATGAAGTTGATCATATATCAACAACTGAAATAGTTGTGGATCATTCCATAAATAAATATCACAGAAAACATATCCAAACACAATGAAACACCAATTAAACCCACCCACCCTTGTTTGTTTCATACTGTGGTTCCCCATTTCAGCGTGACAAATTCCGCGAAAAATTACCGCGGGCGTGCGTTACGAGGAAGGAGAGACCGGCTAAGTTCTTGGAATTTTGTTTACCCCCTGAAGCCACCATACCATACCAAGCGCGACCAGCTCAAACACGGAACTTCGACTTCCCAATCGAGCGACCAGCCCCATTTGGAGCGCGACCATACTTAAAAACATCCAATCTGAAAATTACTTTCGGAGCTTGGCGCCACCCTATCGAGCCCTTCGCTTGATCATTAAATTTCCGGATTTCCACAGTTTTGATTCAAACTTTGATCTTTCATATTTTTCAGTGTTCTAATCTCTTATATACACCGAACACGCTGCATTACACAAGACGCTATTCATAAAGCGAAGCAAGGACGCTATCGGGTATTCCTTTCTTCCATTCCTCGATTTTCAGGTTAGAGGTTTTCTACTAGTATATCGAATTGTTTGGAGTGTTGCATGTTTAGTTAAGCTCAACTTAGTCTTGCATGAGATTAAGGTCCGGTCGAACAAAACAACAAACGTAATTACACGGCAACAAACAAGTCTATCTAGTACACCACCCACCGACACCTCTAACTACTATCACACACACCATACGACATAATGGTGAAGAAAGAGAGACTCCTCTCTCCGACTTTTTACAAAGCCTTGGCGATAGCCCTAAATCGTGCATCGTTCTAGCAGGACCGATTGGGGGGATTTTTGAATCCCCAAACATATTTAATTTGTTACCCGTTTTCATGGGTTAGACCATGAAAAACCTTATCATACACTACGTCGTAGGATTGAACAAGTCCTTACAACATTCCATCATCCTACGGTAGGTGCGAACAAATTAAACCGAGGGTATTCCCTTTCACATTAGCCGATAAAGGCGTCTTGGTTAACTGCCCAAGCTTAATTACGTGGACTTCGTGGGCTAAACTTGTTCAAATTGTTTATGGAACATTTTTACCCACCCCTAAAGACGGATGAAATGCTTTCCAAGATTCATTTCTTTTCGGCGTAATCCTCATGAATCATTTTCTCGAGGCATGGAATCGTTCACCGATCTCCTTATAGAGTGTCCACATCATAACTTAGCGAAAGACACGTTAGTTCGTGCCTTTTTCAAAGGTCTTCTACACCACCATAAAGAAGTCCTTGACATAATGAATGGGGTAGTTTCCTAAGTAAAGGAGCCTCGAGGAGGCTTACAAATTTTTAGAAGACCAAACTAAACGGAATAATAATTAGGGGGTAGTGATGATATCCCCTCGCCAGCTGTTCTTCTTCAACGATTAAAGGCGGCCGGTATGTTTGAGAAGAAACCGATCCAACTTAAAAATCTAATCGAATCTCTAACTAAAAAGTAGAGGCTATTTCTGCTCAACAAAAGCCTATCCCCGTCATGAATGTAAACTCCAACCCATGTAATTTCTGTTTGAGTCCGAAAGCACCGACGATTATTGTCCTCTAGCTTATGAACAACAACCACCGAACAAGATAATGTTTACTCTATTAATAACTATCCTATTCCTAACGCCCGCGGAGACAACATCCCAACTTCGGTTGGAGAAATAATCAACACGTAACACCTCCGGTACAAATAATCAAAGCGTTAGGCAAGCAAACAATTATAACCAAGCTCCACCTAGACAAGGACAAGGACAAGGTCAAGGGAATTATAATAATTATAACAACCAAGCCCAACCACGACAAGGTCAAGCACAAGGTCGAATAATTATAATAATTATAATACCAATAAGGTATCGTTAGGTTAATAATAATAACTATCACAACCCACCCATAAATAATCAACGAGAGATAGTTCCAAATTACACCACCCGTGACTACTACACCTACACAACCGGATCGTATCGATGCCTTTATACAAGTTACCCAAAGAACTTTTCCGGACAATGACTCAATCAAACCAACAGATTTTACAATCCATAAATCGGGGCATACAACGTTAGCCCAAGCGAAAAGCCCCACCAAAAGGCGTGTTTCGGGACAAGCAATACCAAACCCTAAAACAAAGCAAACACGACCTTTGAGGTAAACGGTAATTCTAGTAATGGAAACTACAATCGTAGGTGACCTAAATGCCATCACCACTCTCCGCTCTCGGAAGAGTGGTTGATAACAAAGTAACTATGCCTATAGTTACCCCATCCGTAATCCCTACACCGATATCGAACTAGATGCCGAAATAAAACTGAAGAACCTACCACCGTAGGGTCCCAGTTAAACCACAACCTAAGAAACAAAGCCAAGGTTACACTTCAAGTCGAGCCATACACTAAATATAGAGCTTAAACCATCGTTCCCTCAAAATTAGCCATGCTAACCGGGGATACAAACTTTGAGGAAATTAGGAACGTTTTCAAGAATCTAACGATAAACCTTCCTTTTCCGAAGCTATTAAAAGCTACCTAACCACTAAGTTTCTTAAAGAGTTGTGCACTACTAGGCGTAAAGACCAATATACCTAAAGGCGCTTTTTAACCGAGCGGGTTCCCAACGTTATCCTAAAAACAATGGAATTGTTAAGTACAAGGACCCCGGTCAGTCCCTATCAGAAAATGCACCTTAGGAGATTCCCACCACGGCGGCCACTTTATTAGATCGGGGCTTAGTGTTAACTTACTCCCCGTATTAATTATATATAAACAAATAGGTCTACAGAAATGCAACCTACAAAAATAACGTTGCAATTAGCGGACGAGGTCAATTAAAGTATCCTAAAGGTGTAGTGGAAAACGTGCTTGTTAAGGTTCGAGGATTTCTACTATCCTGCTGATTTTGTTATCCTCGATACGAAGTCGCTAATGACTCTGTACCGATCATTTTAGGACGCCCCTTCTTGGCAACTGCCAATGCGCTTATAAATTGTCATGATGAAACAGTTACCAGATTCGTCTGTAGATGGGGAGGTTAGCATGATCGAGAGTTTAGCTCAAGATTATTTTAACAACATGTTTCCTGAAAACAATATGTACAAATTCCTTTCTTTTGGAACTTCAGATTTTGTAAATGACTCCTACTTAGAGGAAGTCAACACCATCCCGGAGTCCACACCAATTGTAGACCGTCGGTTGCTCCATATATCGCGATTCACGAAGACTTGCTACCTAAGCAAGTCTTCATTACGCTGAGATAAGGACACTTATGAAACATCAACGGACATTCCGTCCACACCCGATTTTAAACCTCTTCCCCGAGTTAAAATATATTCAACTTGATCCGGATGGTAGTCACCGATAATTATATCTTCTCACGTAAACTTCGGATGAAGAGACATGTTTAATAAGGGTGATTAGGGAACATCGGTCTGCGATTGGTTGGTCCCTAGCCGATATTAAGGGAATTGACCCCAATGTTTGCACTCATCGTATCCATTTGGAGGATAACGCGAAGACTTCTCGCGAACCTCAGCGTCGCTTGAACCCTGCCATGAAAGAGGTGGTTAGGGAAGAAGTCTTGCGATTACTCGATGCGGGTATTATATACCCAATCTCCGATAGTGAATGGGTAAGTCCCATTCATGTAGTTCCTAAGAAATCGGGAGTTACCATGGTACGTAACGGGAAGGGTGACTATGTTGTCACTCAAGGTCCTATGAAATGGAGAATCTGTATTGATTACAGACGTTTAAATGCTATGACACGAAAGGATCACTTTCCCTTACCATTTATAGATCAGATGCTAGAACGTCTAGCTGGTCATGCCTTTTATTGTTTTACGGATGGCTACTCCGCTATTTTCAGATTATTATTGATATTGATGACCAAGAAAAGACAACCTTCACATGTCTCTTCGAACATATGCCTATAAACGAATACCTTTTGGCCTTTGTAATGCCCCCGGTACCTTCCAAATGATGTATGCTTCATATATTTAGTGACATGGTAGAGCTTTATGGAAGTGTTCATGGATGATTTTTCTATCTATGGAGACTCCTTTACGAATGTTTGTCTAACCTTGCCTAAGGTCTTGACACGGTGTGAAGAAAAGAGCCTCGTTTTAAATTGGGAAAAGTGTCATTTCATGGTCAAAAAGGGCATAGTACTAGGTCATATTGTATCTAGTGATGGCATCGAAGTAGATAAAGCCAAACTAGATAAGATAGCGACCCTACCTAAACCACGGACTGTCCATGAGATTAGAGCCTTTCTAGGCCATGCAGGGTTTTATAGGCGTTTCATTAAAGATTTTTCGAAAATAGCTAGGCCTTTAACTAACCTGCTTTTTGAAGGATGTAATCTTTGATTTTAATTTTAATCGTAAACAGGCTTTTGAAACCTTAAAAGCCGCAACTAACCATGCACCTATTATATAGCCTCTCTGATTGGTCTAAACCTTTGAACTCATGTGTGATGCTAGTGACTATGCGCGGTTGGTGCCGTCTTGGGACGTAAACTAGATAATAAGTCCACTTGTTATTTATTATGCTAGTAAAACATTAAACGATGCTCAACGGAATTATTCAACTACTGAAAAAGAATTCTTAGCTGTCATTTACGCTTTAGATAAGTTTAGATCCCTTATTTGGTTGGTTCTAAAACTTTAGTTTACACGGACCATGCAGCCTTAGGTACCTTCTTGCAAAGAAGGATGCTAAGCGAGATTAATCCGATGGATTCTTCTCCGCAAGAGTTCACATTAGAAATAAAGGACAAAAGAGGGGTCAAAACGTGGTTGCCGACCACTTATCTAGACTTACAAATGACGATAGTAGTGATTCCGAGTCCATACCGGACTCTTTTCCCGATGAGCATCTGTATGCTATTTTTCATCACCATGGTATCACGGACATAAATAAATTATTTAGCGGCTGATGTTATGCCTTATAATTGGACAAGAAATGAACGTAAGAAGTTCTTGGCCAGAGTCAAGTTATACTACTGGGATGAGCCCTACCTTTTTAAGTATTGTGCGGATCAAATTATTCGTCGTTGCATTCCCCAGTGGGAATATAATGAAGTTCTATCGTTCTGCCATGACAAAGAGTGTGGTGGCCACTTTAGCGAATGAAAACAGCCGCTAAAGTCCTTCAATGTGGATTTTATTGGCCTACCCTTTTAAGGATGCCCAAGTGCATTGCAAGGCGTATTTCGTTGCCAACAACTTGGGCCGAATCAATGGCGTAATATGATGCCATTAAATCCAATCTTGATAGTAGAAATTTTGATGTTTGGGGTATTGATTTCATGGGCCCTTTCCCTGTTTCCCACGGTTATATTTATATTCTAGTTGTCGTGGATTACGTGTCTAAATGGATAGAGGCCTAGCTTGCCGTAGCAATGACCATAAGACCGTGGTATTTTTTTAAAAGAATATATTTTCTGTCGGTTTGGCATTCCTAAAGCCATCATTAGTGATGGTGGAACACATTTTGCAAATGAGTTGTTGCATCCCTAATGAAAAAAGTATGGAGTTACACACAAAGTAGCAACTCCTTATCATCCACAAACTAGCGGACAAGTAGAAGTTTCTAATAGGGGAAATCAAAAAGATTTTAGAAACAACAAGAAACCCCGATAGGAAAGACTGGTCGGCGCCTATCGGATGCCTTATGGGCATATAGAACTGCTTTCAAAACTCCTATAGGTATGTCTCCCTTTAGACTTGTATTTGGGAAACCATGTCATTTGCCCGTTGAATTAGAGCACCGCGGCTCAGGGCTATATAAAAGCCTTAACTACAATATTGATGAGGCGGGTGTCAAACGCAAGTTACAATTAAATGAGCTTGAAGAAATCCGTAGCGATTCTTACGATCTCGCGAAGGATTATAAAGCTAACATGAAACGTGTTCATGATAAGCATATCTTGCGCAAAGAGTTTGTAGTCGGACAAAAGGTTTTGCTTTACAACTCCCCGCCTACATATTTTCCCGTGGAAACTAAAACCCGTTGGTCCGGTCCTTTTCACTCGTTATCAAGTCACCCCCACGGGGCAATTACCTTGGTAAATCCCAAGGACAACAATACCTTTCAAGTTAACGGTCAACGGCTAAAACATTTTCACGAACTTCTGTCCCCTGATATAGAGGAAGTCCTTTTACAGGACCCTATATATGAGGAATGACCCTTGTCATTGGTGTACTTCCTTTCACTTCCATTTAATGGTAAGTGCACCATTAAGGTAACCGGGCCCTCCCTATGGAGTGTGTGGCTGTAAGTACCGGATCCTAAGTCCACGGTTCACATATTTCACGTTTTCCACTCTTGCATGTTTTCTCGGATTTTTTGAGTCATGTTTTCTCTATGGTGTGAATTATGTCTTTATTTGTTTAATGTTTTTTTGCTTATAGTTCCAAAAAAAAAAAAAAAAAAAAAAAAAAAAATAATAATAATAATAATAAATAAAAATAATAATAATAATAATAATAATAAAATAATAATTGATTTCATTTTTAGATATAGATATATATCTAAACCCATAAACATAGCAATCCAACAAGTCTTGGGAATCGACTTTAAACGACCCATGTTAAAACAAATTTTGTGTTTAAAAATTTGTTTGGGGGGCGCTGATCCTTGCATCCGGATTGCTCGAACCTTCCTTTTCGCGTTGCTTAGGTCCATTAGTATAGTTCATTGGGGTTGACGCCATCTAATTTAGTGTTCATTTGTTCGCATAACTTACGCCATGCACGCGCACTTCGAGGCATTTTCCACTATTTTATATGTCACCCACTGTCGGAATAGAGTAGTTTATGGATCATTGGATTAGAAATTCTCTCCTGATCATTTCCATATCTCATTCGCAAAAATCGGACCAATAACGGCGGCAAATTTAGTTTGAAGTTGGCGTTGAAAATCGACGAAAGTCGAAAAAATCAATTGGGCTTTGGGCCAAACTTCGCTCACTACAGTGGCAAGCTTTTCCAAAACCCAATCGCGAAGTTCATCTTCTCCAACCGCTTGTCACAAATTTTAAAATTCAAACCCTAGCAACCCAAAAAAAAAAAATAAAAAATAAAAATAAAAATAGAATACATCAAAATAGAAAGACCACCCACCCCATTGTGAAACACCAACACAATCTCCAACCGTTTCCACCAAGAAAACACCCACCAATTCAAGTTTTCAAACCTGCCACGTAACCACCACCGCCACCACCATTGTTTTAGTTAGTTTTTATCAAACTCGCATCCCCCACCATCTACAAAACCATTAGTTATCTAAAAACTTCAATGGCGCTCTGACGTGGGAATTTGCCCGGAAACACGCGTTTGAGGCCGACCATTTTAATCATTTATGATGCCCATATGTTTAAGAGGGGATTGGAACGGACTGTGGTATTCGACGATGAGTTTCTATCACTATGATTTGGTAGAACAGTTTTATAAGAAACGAATTGGAGGGAAATAGGATTTTCATTAGGATAGCGAACGAGGAGGGAAGTAACGGTGACGGTTGTTGGTCGAGCTATTAGGAATCACGCAGAACCAACCTAGATATCGACCATTCAGGAACCCCATTATCTTTGCAGTTCTTGTTTTGATGAAAGATACGGTCATAGAGGGTGAATACAATACGATATCTCATTGCGTTAAGCGGATTTATTCACGAGAACCAATCAACCGCGGTAGCTCGGTGGATTGGTAAAAACGCCCCTCGAAAAGACAAAGTCGGCGACGTCGGACTTCGATGTCCGCGACGTTCTCGGATTTTGCAAACGAATGAGTGTAATTTCTGCATCCTTGATTTAATTTTTGAATGTGATTAGAGGAGTGGGAAAGAGCATGCCTCTTCCCGTATTGATCACTAAGATTATGCTCTCATTTAGAGCCGTCGCTAAATCTGTTCCTATTAAGATCAAATTGCATTCTAATGCAAGTATTTATAAGGAATGCATCCAAGAGACTTGGCCGTTGTCCGCAGAGAATAAAGTTGAGTCGAATAATGAAGGGGAAGATATGACATGATTGGTTGAGGATAATTTTGATAGTCAAACTTCTAATTTAGAACGAATGATAATGCTGCAAACGGGTTTTATCGATGCGGTTATCGTATCTGTGAAGATATCCGACATAGACAAATTGTAATTCAAATAAGCAAACAAACTTTCGGACGAGAGTTGAAATGCTCGAAAGGGGTCGAAGATATCTTGTCTAACTTGGAGATTATCCACCGAATCACCAAGCCCAAGATCACGACTCAAGACCGAGATGGAAGCACAAGCTTGTTCAGGATAGAGATGCTACTGACGTATGCCACTTTCGTGGATGAGTCCGTCTCGGTGAGTCCGAGAGGCATGAGCGTCGTCGCCGCCAGGCCGGATGGCTCAAGCCATTCTTCACCACGTAACCGTCTCCATCTCGGGGACCATCTTCTTCACATACCTAGGTGTTCACCATCAGTTGTGTCCTGTTATTTCATTGTTTTATTGTTTTGTTAGTGGAATTTTATTTCAGTAGTTAGATTTAAATATTAAGTTGTTTGTTTTAGATTGCTTGGATTTCATATTATTTTAATATAATTTATTTTGATCATCTTCGTAAGGATGTCTTGGAATCAAAGTTGAAAATTAGGCCGATATCGACATATCTATGATTTTTGTAGTGGTAGCATGATATGTATGAGAGTTTAGAAGTTACTATTCTAAACCAAGTTTAAAAGATATTAGGGGTTGTTAGGAAATCAAAACTATGGTTAGTTTCCGCTTTCGGGTTTAGCGATTTCTATTTCCTAAAATTGCCTTAAAACAATTTGGCAACTTGCCGATTCGTTTTGGAAACCCGAACCTATTTAAACTTCCATCATTCTACACTCACAACCCACACTACACCCCACAATCATCTCTCACCTTTCACTCCAAGCTTTTTCAGCTTGTTTTTCTTGTAAACAACGTTTTACGCACTTCGAACGAGCCAGCTTCGGTAGGAGCGCTGCGCTATATACACTTCCATAAATTTTTTTTTCGAGCGCTGCTTCGCCCAAAAGCTTCGCCCTAAAACAACGTAAATTGAAAAATCTCAGAAAAATCCAAGCTTCAAGCAGAAGCGCGACCAGCGCTAAAACAACTGTAATTCAAAACCCTAAGAGCGCGACTTCGCCTATATCGAAGCCGCCAGCCTCCCTCCCGTAAACGGGAAATTCCGATTTTCTGAGGTTTCTTCCAGGTTTTCGCAGCTGTTCTACACAGTAGTTTTGAGATGACACCTCCTATAGTGATTCCTGAACAGTCATTTGAAGACTTGATGGGAACCGATACCTATGGAGCATCGTTCCGCGAGCGGATCGTGCAGTTAGGATGGCGGCATCTTCTGGTGAGTGATGACGATTCTTTTTCACCTAAGCTAACTGAATTCTTCTATAATAATATTACTTTTTATTGTACCCAAGAAGGAGAACAAAAATTTTCCCTTGCTATTGATGGCACGACTATGAAATTCAGTAAGCAATTGATAGCTTTGGTTTCGGGGTTGCCATTACCTGACCCTATGCACACGTGGGGATATATGACAGATAACTCATACCTATATGAATATGCCTATTTCCATGAGTATTATGGGGAGGGTGTTTAGTATCATGGACCAAGACCAATATAACATCGCCTGGTAGCCTATCGGCGAATGTTTCCATGTTGTTCATCATGATGAACATTCTAGAACGGCGGTTTATACATAATATCAGCGGTGACGTTTTCCTTGCTTTAGGCGAGGGACGTCGTCGGTATGACATTCCCAAAGTTTTAGTTGCTACCTTCTTAGGCCATACCTTGAGGCATAAGTACCTTCTTATGCCTGCCTTGGTTCTTGCGTTATCTTGGCAGCTTGCCTACCCATATTCTCGTACCGCGGTACACAGATTGGAAAAATTCGAAATCATGAGACCCACCAATCGAATAATGGTAAGATCATTCGAGCCATGACTTGGCCGGGATGGCGGTCTGCACCACATTTGGTTGCCCCTTTACACCCCATCAGACCAAATAACACTAGAGAGGTTAGCACTAGTTGATGATACACGACGGAAGGCGTGGCAAGTTGTTATGGCATGGCAGGATGCGAAAGAACCTCATATAGAAGAGGAGGATGACGAGTAAATGCTGGGGTGCAGGTAAGTTTTAGTTAAGTTAGTGTCTGCTTATGTCCCAAGCAATTTAATTCTGTTAACCCCATAATGGGTGGAACTCTTATAGAGTTGCGTCAGTTTTTTATTACTATATTTGTATGTTTTAACTTTGTTTTGCAGATGTTCCTGAATTTCACGCGTTTCAATGGTATTTTTCCTACCCTCTTTATTTAAATGCTTTGAGGACAAAGCATGCTTCTTGTTTGGGGGCATAGAAACACGTGTAATTAAGACATCTGTTAGGATATAGATATGTATAATATGCACTTGTTTTCTAGTTAAAATTTCAAAAATTCAAAAATATAAATAAAAAAAAAAAGTATGCTATATATACTTAGGAATATTGGTATTGTTTTCTTTCTCTATGCTCTTAACAATTTAGAAGTCTCACATAGCTTTTGCATCAGAATAATTGTTAGAAACTTAGGTTAATATGTAGGTAATAATCTTTGCATCTATCTATAAATTTATTACATGAGTATCTATGATTGTTAGCAGTAAGTTTCTGAAATCTAGGCTAGAGTACTTATTCTACAAATCCTGTGAGAATATTAGCCTAAAGCCTTATATGAGCGAAACATTTGAGAAATGACACAAGGGAGAAGTAAAATCCGGATAGAGAAATCACACGTCCACTTGCTTGATCAATATGCCATATCCTAAGCGAGAATTTAGGCCCTCTTTGGATCGATATAGCCAGAAATTCAAACCTATGAATTATTTTCCGCTAATTAAGCCCCTCTCGAGCCTTTCATTAGCCCTTCCATAAACCACAATTCTTTTACCCTCATTACAAAAACAAAACAAAATAAAAAAATAAATAAATCAACCTACCCAATTTAGAATAAGTCCGAGAATAGAATGATGAAGAAAAGAAGAAGAAAAAACACATGTAAACAAAAATTAGTTAGTTGCTTCGGAAATAAAGAAAAAGAAGTTTCCATCTAAAGAAAAAAAAAAAAATAGAAATAAATCAAAACTCCAAAAATAGAATAAAGGGAGTCAAAAGCCAAAGAAAAGAAAAAGAAAAATATGGCTAAGGATGGAAACAAAGTGTAGAAGCAAAAGTAAATAACAAGGTTTCTCTAGTTACATAATATGAAGACTCTATTATCTCAGACTTGTCCTTTTTGAATATCCATTTCCTTCCTTCTTAAACCATCTCCTAATCCCTTGACACCTAATAAAGACCTCTAGCTTAATTAGGAATAGGTTAGTGTGATAGTAAGTGGCGATGTGTTTGATCGACTCGCTTCCTTGTTGTCATTGAGATTGTAAGGTAAAGTGTGCCCACTGCACACCGAGCAAAAGAAACTTGAGTGGAAAAATCAGAGTGGTTTTGTCTTGACATTTATGTGAGGACCTACTTAAGGGCGCTTATTCGAAGTTTTTTAAAGCGGACCTTGCTATTACATTTCATAGTATTACTCATTGTTATATGTTTATTTTAGATGATTGATTATTATGCATATATTAGCTTAGGGTTCTGATTTGGGTTATTCTTATGTATTTGCTAGTGAGATGTATAGATAGTTGAGACATGAATGAGAAAACAATAGTTTTATTTCTTAGTCGTTGTAGTATAGATGAAGTTTGTGAGTACCTTCAATTTGAAAAACTCTCACGAGGCTATAACTTCGTCCACTAGGGAATTCCTAGTGGTTTAAGGCCTTGTTGCATATGGTCAATGCAATCGCACTCAAATAAAAGAGAGTAGTTAGAACTCCATTTTTGGTCACTTATTCTAATTTCTCATGTTTGCTTGAGGACAAGCAAAATGCTGTTTGGGGGTGGTTTGATAAGAGCCCAAAACTGTAGTTTTAACCCCTTAATAATCATACTGTTAGACCAATTATGTGAATAATAAGTAAGAGTTAATACTGATTACGTGTTTTTATGCATTTCAGGCTTCAAAGTCCATTATGTGCAGAAATGTGCCACTTTAGCGAGATAAAGGAGTAACAGTCAGCAGAACTTCTGAAGACCATATCTTTAGACTCAGACCTCATAATTGGGCCTACCTTATGTCAAAACGACCGGCTCGGAAAGAGCTTTCCAATGGTCCAAACCTTGACCCAATCAGAGGAGCAAATGTGGACGAAAAGTCTGTTGAAGCGAACTGCAGCTGAAGAGGCCTTTTTGGACCGAAAGAATTGGGTTTTGGGCCTGATTCTCTGGCCCAAAACATGGCTCCAAGCCCATGCACGATTTTTGGATCTGGATGTATAAAAACAAAAGCTTCATTCTTTGTTAATGGTAGCTAGTTAGACCTAAATTAATATATAGAATTCTAGATCTGTTTTAATTAATTAATTAAGTTTTAGTTCCATTACAATTCTTGTTTTAGATTAAATTCTTGAATGATTGTTCTTGATTGATTAGATAAATAAAATAGTTATTATTCAATTTCGTTTTGTCATTTCCATTCTAGATCTAATTTAAATTCTTGTTCTTATTCCATTCCAGTCATTAAATTAGATTCATTATTGTTTAATTAAGTAAATCTCAATTTCTTACATTATGTTTAGTTTAGATTCAATGGAAAATGTTAGGTTGATGACTCAAGGCTAAAACCTCCATTAGAGGGGTTGATGAAGCCTTGATGAAACTTAGTGGTTAGTATAGAATTGGTTGTAGAATCTATTCCACTCTAGAAGGTCGGTTTTAGCCATGAGAATGGGTGGACGACCTCACATGCTAGTTAGTATCCGGTAGGAATGCCATGAACACTAGGGATTAGACTCGAAATTCTTGCCGTGAAAACGTAAGAATCGAGATACGACAATCTATACTAGGTTATTAAGTTGGATTCGAGGTGGATTTAATTCCCCTCTATTTCTTTATCTAGAGTCAAACAATCGTATTCCCGTAGCTTTCATAGATTAACTTTAGTTTATATTATATCTTGTTATTTAAATTAACGCCGTCTTGTTAGCATAACATTTCAGAAAGCTCTCATTGACTTAGGACTGATTTCTTAGACTTAGAAGACAATCCATGCTAGGGAACTAGGAGTGGAACGAACTTCCTACTCCACTTAGTGCAATTCGCATCGAGAGTAGAAGCTTTGATAAATATCTAGTAAAAAATTAGTTTAGTTTACTTACGTTGTGAATTCATCGTTCATTTCGTAGGTAGACTATACATTTTATAGTTATCACGTGTTACGTAACTGTTTGCCCCAACTTTTTCTACTAACAGATATCTGTGAACCAAATCTTGCTTATTTTTATTAGCACAGTCTAAGTATTCCGTAGGAACTTGAAATACTGAACTGACAAAAGAGTCTCAGATGAGACTAAATTAGTAGCGTGTGAGACTAACCTGGAGTATCAACACTCCGGTTTTTAGGTACATGCCACTTTCCTTTTCAGTACTCTTTTGGACTCTCTAGTCCTGTTTATCCCCCATCCAATAAGTTCATGAGCTCGAGAGTTAATTCGATCGTTGTACGAGGAATCGTGGGATGCCAGGTTTCGAATTCTTAAACTCCTCAAACTTTGTCGAGGATATTATTTGGTTGTTTGATATAACCTGTTTTACCCTGCATATTTGTGAGAACTCCTTACATGTAAATGTGGTTCATCATTACATATTCACGTTAATATGATTAATATTATTCGAATATATTTGGATGTATGTGTAATTTCAAACCACCTGCTTAGAATATTTTTGTATGTGTATGTTACATCAATTCACGTACGCGGTATTCATTTGCATGAGTTCGATCTCGACATTCCCCTAGCTCACATATAGTTGTACGTATCGGTAGCTATAGATTATTGCATGTGTAGGACATAATTCTATTCACGTATAAGTAATATAGAGTTGCATGTGTAGACTTCCTGTGTAAAACTAGCATGTATGTTTAGTTTCTATTTTGGCATCTATCATTTTTAATTACATGTTCTGTAATCACATCTCCATAATACATTAATTACGTAAAATAAAAATTAAAAAAATTAAAAATTAAAAAATAAAAAAAATAAAAAAAATAAAAAAATAAAAAAAATCCTAATAATAAAAATTTCATCATAATCAACTTAATAATACCCCGCATAATACACCATCATTCTATTCCATCAGTGTCTAGGAAACTTGAAAGACTGAGGTTGCCTAATTAAGGAATGTGCTAGCACGAACAACCTTCCTCAATTCTCTTAGGTGACCTGGCTCCTGGAATATTCACACATTATCCTAGCTTACCTGCTAAAGTTAGCAACAGCTCAGGAAGACGTGTTCACTTTCCTCCTTCTTTAATTCTAATTCCTCCTATCATAAGTTGTTCCTTATAAGCCTAGAATTAAAACTTATATTTGTATGAGACTACGGTCTGGTACTAATAAGGAATTAGAAATTACATATCGCCGTCGGAAATACAATAAACAATTGCTTAAATTATCTCCTAGACATAGTTTTTCCTTAAATAAGCCAACCTCGTCAAGTATCTCTGTTGTCATTATCTCCCTTAATTATGGCCCAGGAAAATCTCACAGTCGAGAAACCCCTTTCGGATTTTTATATCGCCTTCTGGGAAGGACACGCTCCCCCGCATTAAACTTCGATCGCGATTGTAGGTGATTTTCGCATTCCGCCAAACATTTTCGGTTTGTTACCTGTTTACCATGGTTTAGACCATGAAAAACCGTACAATCATTTTCGTCGGATGCAACAAGTAGTCACCACTTTCCACCATCTGACCATTACCAATGAACAAGTCTTACTTAGGTTGTTTCCCTTCACCTTAGCTGAGAAAGCTTAAGTTTGGCTCGCAGGACAAGTGCCGCAATCCATTGACACATGGGCCAAACTCGTACAAGCATTCATGATAAACTTCTATACTCAGAAGAAAACTACAGAAATGCTTCAGAAGATTCAATTCTTTCACCAACATCCCCAGGAATCCTTTTCGGAAGCATGGAGCAGATTTACTGATCTGCTTCTCGAATGTCCCCATCATTAACTCGACAACACTGTATTAGTACGTTCATTCTTTAATGGTCTCTCTGACCATCAAAAGGAAACATTAGATATTATGAACGGCGGTTGTTTCATGGACAAAGGCGCTACTGAAGCACACACTTTCCTTGAGAAACAGGCTTCACGAAGCACCCATTGGGGAAACACTGATTCTTCCAGATCTTCTAAAGACACTCCTACCAAAGTTACATCTATGTTCGAGGTCAAACCCGATCCAGAATTAAAAACTCTGATTGAGTTCCTAAACAAAAAGGTCGATGCTCTTTCAGTTCAAGTAAATGATCAGAAACCTAAACATGTCATGGCTGTCAACGCTTCCCCATGTCCTCTTTGCTTAAGTCCTGAGCACGCCGATTCTTATTGTCCTTTGGTATAAGAGTGCCTTCCCCAATCTTCTGAAGAGGCTTGTGCTTTTAACATCCCTAATGCACCTTGGCGACAACATCCAAATTTGGCTTGGGCACCCCCTGCCCAACAACAAGCTCTTCTGGGTGTCAACAACGCTCCTGTACGACCACTCGTGAACTACAATTCCTACCATCAAGGAAATCCTCTGCAATTCCAACAAGGGCAAAGTAATTTTCCCAACAATGCAAATATAGGGTACCAAAACAACCGCAACCTTGTTCTCGCTAATCAAGGATATGGCTACCAAAATCAACCCGTAAATAATAACCGTGAACTTGTTCCTACTGCTCCACTAGTACAATCCGTTGCCGATAAAACAGCTAAAACTTTTCTGACTTACATGAATCAACAGAATCAAATCTTAGCATCTATCTAACAGTCTCTTCAGCTATTAGCACAAGATAAAAGTCAAAAGGGTGTGTTCGCTGGCCAAGCAGTTCCAAACCCTAAGCCTACAAACACTGCCTTTGAACTCAACAATGCACCAGAATCTAGTAATATAAGCCAGGGTGAGGTAAATGCCATTACCACTCTTCGTTCTGGCCAAACCATCGACAATCACATACGTATGCCAGACGTCGAATAAATGGAAGCCACGGTTGACGTCCTTCCAACTCCTACCTCGCAACCTATAACGGACGAAGTTGTTCCTTTCAAATTTACATCCACGTCCCTAGAGAAAGATGCCACTGATCCATATGCGCGATTCGGCCCAAAAGCTCCATTCCCTGCCCGTTTGGCAAAGAATAAACGTGACAAAAATTTCGATGAGATCCGTAAAACCTTCAAAAATTTGACCATAAACTTACCTTTTCTAGATGCACTTAAGCATTTGCCCAAGCATGCCAAGTTTTTGAAGGACATGTGCACCACCAAATGACGTACGAATGTTCCTCAACAAGCATTCCTCACTGAGTAGTTTCCCTTAATTACTACTACAAATGGTGTGGTTAAACCATTTGTACCAAGCATGTTGGGCGACAAGTATACTGTACCAAGCATGTTGGGCGACAAGTATACTGTTACCGCACTTTTAAACCTAGGAGCCAGTGTTAACCTACTTCCCTAATACTTATTTAAGCAGTTAGGTCTTCATGAATTAAAACCTACCAATATGACTCTACAACTCGCGGACCGCTCCATCAAGTACCCAAAGGGAATAATAGAAAACGTCATAGTCAAGGTCCAAGATTTTTACTACCCCGTTGATTTTATCAATCTAGATACCGAAGTAGCCTGTGATTCCATTCCTATCATCTTAGGACGTCCATTTCTTGTAACTGCTAACGCTCTCATAAATTGTCAGGAAGGTTCAATGACATTGTCTTTCGGGAACCTTTCTGTCGAACTCAACGTGTTCAAATTAATGAAACAATTTCCCGATCCTATAATAGAGGGTGAGATTAGCTTGGCTGATAGTCTGGCACACGATTATTTCACAAACTCTTTTCCTGAAGACGAGGTACACCAATTTCTTTCTTTTGATAATCCTGAGTTTGACGATGACTCGTACATTAAGGATGTCCATGCATTATTAGATCCAGTACCACTATTTGATCCTACTACTGCGGTGCCAACTGATTCAGAAGAACTGGACTCGATCTTTTCCATTGAAGAGATGGTCGTTCACGAATCCTTAATCCCCAATCCTCCAACTCTGGATTTAAAACCTCTACCCTCTGATTTGAAGTACGTGCATCTCGATCCCAATGGTAGTCACCCTATAATAATTTATACTAACTTAACTATCGACGAAGAAGCATGTTTGATTCATGTCATTCATGAACACCGCTCTGCTATCGGTTGGTCCTTAAATGATATCAAGGGAATAGACCCTAACGTATGCACGCATCGTATACATCTCGATGACGGCTCAAAGACATCACGAGAACCACAACGTCGCCTTAACCCCACCATGAAAGAGGTGGTGAGAGAGGAAGTTTTACGTTTACTTGATGTGAGTATCATATACCCTATCTCTGATAGTGACTGGGTTAGTCCTGTCCAAGTTGTTCCTAAAAGGTCTGGCATTCAAGTTGTACAAAACGAAAATGGTGAATGCATCTCCACTCGCATTCTATTAAAATGGAGAATTTGCATTGACTATCACAAACTTAATGTCAGAACACGTAAAGATCACTTCCCTCTCCCATTTATTGACCAGATGCTAGAACGTTTAGTCGGTCATGCTTACTACTATTTTCTTGATGGCTATTCCTACTACTTCCAAATTGTCATCAATCCCGCCGATCTAGAAAAGACAACCTTCACATGTCCCTTTGGAACCTTTGCATACAGACGAATGCCTTTTGGTCTTTGCAATGCCCCAGGCACCTTCCAACGCTGCATGCTTCACATTTTCAGTGATATGGTAGAACGTTATATGCAAGTCTTCATGGATGATAAGAGCCCAAAACTGTAGTTTTAACCCCTTAATAATCATACTTTTAGACCAATTATGCGAGTAATAAATAAGAGTTAATACTGATTACGTGTTTTTATGTATTTCAGGCAGTAAAGTCAATTATGTGTAGAAATGTGCCACTTTGGCGAGATAAAGGAACAAGGGTTGGTTGCTAAGAAGTTCTGTGATAACAGCCAAGATTCAAGGAGACAAAGCCTTTGTAAAGCCCGGTCAAAAGTTGAAAAGTCAACACGGGCAGAAATAGTACAAAAGTCAGTAGAATTTTCGAAGACCATATCTTTGGACTCAGGCCTCGGATTTGGGGCTACCTTATGTCAAAACGACCGGCTCGGAAAGTGCTTTCCAATGGTCTAAGCCTTAGCCCAATCAGAGGAGCAAAAGTAGACGAAAAGTCTGTTGGAGCCAAATCCAGCTGAATAGCCCTTTTTTGGACTGAAAAAAATTGGGTTTTGGGCCCGATTTTCTGGCCTAAAACATGGCTCCAAGCCCATGCACGGTTTTTGGATCTGAAGAATATAAAAACAAAAGCTTAGCTCCTTGTTAATGGTAGCTAATTAGACCTAAACTATAGATAATTCTAGATCTAGTTTTAATTGTTTTAAATTAAGTTTAGTTTCATTTCATTCCTTGTTTTAGATTAAACCTTAAAATCATTGTTCTTCATTGATTAGATAAATAAAATAGTAGATTCTTGTTCATTTCGATTTTGTCATTTACTATTGTTTAGATCTAAATTCCTTTATTACTTGTTATTCATTTCCTAGTTATTACCTGAGATTTCAATTATTGTTTAGATAAATTGCATAAAGATAGAATTTTTATATGATGTCTAGTTTTAAATCAATGGGAAATGATAGTAGTATGAATCAAGGCTAAACCTCCATTAGAGGGGTTGTAGAAGCCTTGATGAAGCTTGATCTTTGTTAAACTTAGAAATCATCGTGATAGTTATTCCACTCTAGAGGTCATTGATTTGCCATGAGAATGGGTGGACGACCTCACATGCTAGTTATTAATTGGTAGAGATGCCATGGATAATTAGGGATTAGAATTACTATTTTGATATGCGAAGCATTCAATTTGGATCACGACGAGTCTTTGTTAGTTGATTAAGTCGAGTTAAGGTGGATTCAATTCCCTTTAATTCTTTGTCTAGATTCAAACCCTTAGCATTCTATCATTACATTATTTGTAACTTGTTAAGTGAATTCACCTCGTAGTATAGAATTCCCCTCGTAAATCTCTCATTAGACTTTGGACTGATTAGTTGACACGAACCCATCACATGCTAAAGAACTAGGAGTTGAACAAATCATCTACTCCACTATATCTCAATAGGATTGAGAGTAGAAACTTTGATAAAGCTTAATAGCAAAGTTTTATTTTAGTTTTACTAGCGTTTAGAGTTCTCGCGAGCTTTATTCTTTTGTAAAACTAACGTTTTAGAGAATTATCAATGGACGACTTTTCCATTTATGGAAATTCCTTTGACGACTACCTATCAAACCTTTCTAAAGTGTTAACACGTTGCGAAGAGAAAAATCTAGTCTTTAATTGGGAGAAGTGGCATTTCATGGTTACCAAAGGACTTGTTCTAGGTCATATTGTTTCGAAAGATGGGATAGAGGTTGATAAACCTAAAATTGTTAAAATTGCTTCGCTACCTTTCTCACGTACAGTTCGTGATATATGTGCCTTTTTAGGACACGCTGGGTTTTACAGGCAATTCATTCAAGATTTTTCTAAAGTTGCTCGACCTTTGACCAATCTCCTACTTAAAGATGCGGTATTCGACTTCAATTACAATTGCAAACAAGCTTTTGAAACTCTAAAAACCGCCCTGACTACTGCTCCTATCATTCAACCCCCTGATTGGTCTCAACCATTCGAACTGATGTGTGACGCTAGCGACTTTGCTATTGGTGCCGTACTAGGCCAACGACGTGATGACAAACCCATTGTCATTTACTACGCTAGTAAAACTCTTAATGATGTTGTAATTACACAACAACTGAGAAAGAGTTTCTAGCTGTTGTCTATGCTTTGGATAAGTTTCGCCCTTATCTAGTTGGATCATCCACTATCGTACATACTGACCATGCCGCACTTCAGTACTTACTCGCGAAAAAGGACGCGAACCAGCGATTGTTCTGCTGGATCCTTCTCTTGCAAGAATTCACCCTGGAAATCAAAGACAAGAAAGGAACCAAAAATGTCGTGGCCGACCATTTATCATGGCTGGTTGGTGACATTGATAGTGATTCTGAAGCCATATATGATTCCTTCCCAAACGAATATATGTACTCCATTTTCTTCTCTCCATGGTACGCGGATATCGTTAACTACCTAGTTACTGAGGAAGTTCCTTCCTATTGGTCACGTCCCGATCGTAAAAAGTTCTTATCTACTATAAAATATTATTTCTGGGATGACCCCTACCTCTTTAAGTATTGTTCGACCAACTCATTCGTCGCTGCATTCCCAACTGGGAGCACACCGACGTATTATCCTTTTGCCATGAACAATCTTGCGGAGGTCATTTCAGTGGAAAGAAAACTGCTGCCAAAGTGTTACAATGTGATTATTACTGGCCTACCCTTTTTTGCGATGCACACGAACATTGCATAGCTTGCATTCGTTGTCAGCACTTAGGTCGAATTACCAAACACAATATAATGCCCCTAAATCCTATCCTGATTGTGGAAATTTTTGATGTTTGGGGCATTGATTTTATGGGACCCATCCTTATTTCTCAAGGTTTTCTCTACATTCTAGTCGTTGTGGACTATGTGTCCAAATGGATTGAGGCACTCGCATATCTCTCAAATGACCATAAGACTGTCGTGAAATTTGTAAAAGAAAACATTTTCTCTCGTTTTGGTGTCCTCAGAGCTATCATCAGTGATGGGGTACACATTTTTGTAATAAATTTTTTGGGTTTTTAATGAAGAAATATGGAGTTACTCACAAAGTTGCTACTCCATATCACCCACAAACGAGTGGCCAAGTGGAAGTCTCCAACAGAGAGATAAAGTCCATTCTGGAGAAAATTGTCAATCCATCAAGAAAGGACTGGTCTCTCCGCTTATCGGATGCCTTGTAGGCATACCGAACATCATTTAAGACACCTATCGGGATGTCTCCTTACCGCATTATTTTTGGAAAACCTTGTCATCTGCTAGTTGAACTTGAGCATCGTGCCCTTTGGGCCATCAAAAGCCTCAATTACAATATCAACGAGGCAGGCGAGAAGCAAAAACTGCAATTAAATGAGCTTGACGAGATTTGGAGTGATGCTTAGGATCTCTCAAAATTCTACAAAGCTAATATAAAAAGAGTGCACGGCAAGCACATTTTACGTAAGGATTTCAAAATTGGCCAAAAAGTTTTATTGTACAACTCCTGATTACACATTTTTCCTGGGAAATTGAAAACACGATGGTCTAGTGCTTTCATTGTGTCAGTTGTGACCCATTATGGGACAATCTCTTTCCTTAATCCACAAGATAACAGCGAATTTCAAGTCAAAGGACAACGCCTAAAACATTACCACGAATTACGCTCCCCAAATGTTGAACAGATTCTTCTTCAGGATCCGGTCTACATAGACTAGATGTTTTGTTTGGTGTACTTGGTCTTGTTTCTATAAAGGGTACGCCATTTTTGGTAGTCGAGCCATCTTCTATTTTATGATCTCAAAAGTTCTTTGAAGTGTGTGGTTGCAAGCACCGGAACCTTAGTCCACGAAAACTTTATTTCATAACTGAGTATAAATGTCTTCTACAACATGAGCAAACGTGCCTGTCAGTAAACGATAGGTACCTAAAATTTCACTCCCTTCTTTTTCTTCCCTTTTCTACTTTCTGCCTTGAGAACTTCAGCTAATCATTTGGTGTAAGTCTCACTCATCACGAATAGAGAATGATCGTAGTACTTTTGCTAGTAAACGACGTGCACGAAAGATGGGATGGTCTATGCATTGTCAAACACCATTCTGTCTAGGTCTTGACTTCCTATCCGATACTAGCTAGTTTAAGGTATACTTTTTGTAGGAACCATTATTTCAGAATGCAATATTTCTACAAACCGCGAACACCACGCGCAGCGAAATTAATGGGTGTCCACGATTTGTGATTAGAAAACATACCTTTGAATCCGATTTAGATAACTCAAAGAATCCAAGCTTTATCAAATCCGAAATCAACCCCTTGATCTTCGGTTGTATTCCTTTAGAACAGATTGGACGTTGTGTGGGCAACGATCTACCAATCCCCTTCTTTCTCAGAAAGCTAGATCCAATTTTGGATCTATCTGTCCTTGCCTTTTTTTCTGTTAAGATAAATAGTAAATTTCGGCCAGAGAGAGAGTATTCTATTTATAGGCTACAACAGGGACCATGAGGAGAAATTAGGGTTGGGCCTCCTGACGGGATTGGGCTTCCCATGTTCGGGGGCCCAAGTCCGTCAACCAAATGGCTTATTCCACTAAATGCCATTCTTGTACTACCGCCCTAATCCCAAATTATGTGTCAGCATTTATGGGCTCCATATTATATGCTCGTTGATCTCCCCGTGTTTAAGATATCGAATGTCCGTTGATTAAGTCAAGTTACTGACAACTACATTAATCAACTTCTTATGTCCTTGAGTAGTACCACTCAACCTCATTGTCATGTCGGAATAAATCCACCTACAGGGTTTACATGACAATCTTTTTTAGCTCCTAAAGGGGACATCATCAACCCGACTTCTTGCAGGACACGGATTCCTTCTATAATCAACAGCACACCTTACATACAATGTCATTACCCAATCCATCGAGTTTGTTGATTCACCAATGAATCTCACTCATTGATGATTTAAAGTAATGTACAATGCACGTAAGTGCCCGTTATTATATCCAGATTAGGAGGACAAGCATCCATAATAACAGAGGTGTTTGTTCTCTTATATAGTCAGTATAAGGAGAAACAACCTCACTTGGTCCTGTTCAATACACACAAAGTGTACTAGTGTAATCCTATAGTCAAGATAGACTAATATCAGATTATACTACAACCGTACTAATGGTTTGTCCAAATCCATCTAGGTTGTGAACGATTACTTATACTTTATAAGGTACTAATGATATGATCTTCTGTGTGTTCACATCATATCATCTACAACATAAAGTATTAGACACATGGATAGAACTAATAACATATATAATATGCATTACATTTGCCCATATGATTCTCATTCAAGATATAAAGAATTAGAGCTAATACAAAAGTAATGCTTTTAGTATATAACCCTATCACTTTTGTCTAACACCAGCTGCGCAGGATAATCTTCGTCCCCGCGTCGTTTCTCCCACGGGTTGGGAATCATCTTGAGAATCTGACGTTAAAAGACTCACAAACATCTTGAGAATCTGACATTAAAAGACTCGATTCGTCTTGAGGATCTGACGTTAAAAGACTCACCTTGTAGATATGTATATATTGTTGCCTTTTATAAACAAATTCCCCATGCATTAAGTTGTGCACATAGAGATTCGAGTTCAAACTCGGATGTTGCATACTTGGAATACAAACGGGCAATGGATTCCACCAGACCAACCCCTAGAATTGTTTACTTTGAGTTCCCTTTGGGGCGGTTTGAGGATAGTCGTATAAAATAAGGGCAATATTATTAGACCGTAGCGCGCAAGGTCTAAGATGGTACCGTCCTGCCCCTAACCCCATAATACATAGAGGTAAAGCCATGGTCTGGCTGGATTGGGTTCACTCTAGATACGACATGACAGTTGTCTAAGAATTTAGATGATGACTATTCTGGACATCCAGTGTTCTTCACGTAAATCTCCCTTGTATATAAATAAAAACTTTGATTATAAATAAAACACCCTCCTTAGTTTCAAAAACTCTTGTGACCTTTGAGAGTGACTCATATAATTGGATAGCATTTTTCGTACTGATCATTTCGATAGCTCATTCATCAAATTCGGAGTCCGCACGAGTCGTAGGAGAGCATTTAGATTTTTTTAGGCTTAAATCGGGCTTTAGGCTTGATTTAGGCTTGGGAAAATTTTTGGGCCCAACCAAATCTCAAATTCTTGATTCATTTAAACCCGACAAAACCCACCACACGCGTCACCCTTACACCCTTCGTCTAACTCAAAATCCGGATCTTGTCCCCCTCCGCTTTAGTCTCGCACGAGGCATGCCCACGTTATATCCAGTTCTCACGCGTGACTATTACAGCTCCAAATCCAATTCCCTTCCGTCAGCAAGTCCCATTTCTCCCCCTCATCATAAATCAATAGCCAACCTCTTCCTAAGAGCACTAATGGCCGAAAACAGGCGAATTTGTGTGGAGAAAATTTTTGGAACTTTATTCGAAAATGGGATATTTGCTCCATTCTTTGATAATGAAATTCACTCTAGAGGATGGGAGTACTTGTTATATGCTAATAGCGGGCTATATTCTAAGGATTTGGTGATGAAATTTTATGACAATGGAAGCTTTAATGGCGACCATTTTTGGGTTACCACCTACGGTGTGCGCGACAAAGTCACACTCGTTTTGATCTCCGGGATCACGGGCATTCCTCTGGTCGACCACGTGCTGACTCAGCAGCAGTCCGTGTACCCACGGACTTATGACCTAATGCTCGACACGCTAATTGAGGGTAAGTATAACATAGATGGGAAATGCGCGTATCAGTGCTCAGTGCGATGAAACCAGCTGGCTGTGACTCAATGGCTGGGATTGAACGTCATTGGCACCTCGAAGCCCTCGAACATCAACAAAACTTTCCTCCACCTTCTCTGGATCCTCCAGGAGCGAAAGGGTAACTTCTGGATAGTTACCTTTCTTTTTGATATTATTACGCATGCCACTCTCAGGTCAGCCCCTCTTGTCGTTCTTGTAACGCAAGTTATGATTAATTTGGGTTTCCTGTCTGCCACCCCGCTACTCCCTATACCACTATATGAGAATATGCTTGTCTTCAAGAAATGCATACTAGCCCCTTGGGAACCCACATCACCAATTGCTGCTGAGCACACTAACGTAGGCCCATCTTACCCACCTTACTTTGATGAGACTGCTATGAGTAAGATGAGCCACCCTATGGATTCCTTACGTGCTATGAACAGTGGCATGAGAGACATGTACACTCGCCAGGTATCAATGAAACATGCCTTGGGCGAGTTAAGGACGGATATGACCACTCGCCATGGGTCGCTAATAGACAACATGGGCGAATTTCAGCAGGAAATGCGAGCTTCAATGAATGCATTTCAGGACCAAATGACTACTCGCCAGAACAAGTTCCAGCGAATGCTAATGGCAAACCAACATCAGTTTCAGGCTCAGGTGTTGGATACTCTGGGTGATATCCAGGAGCAGTTAGCCTCCACAGGAGCTCGTCCTGCACGACGTCGCAGGACTCCTTGTTCTTCTTCTGCAGCCCCTGAGGATTCTCCTGCAACCCCCGAGGATTTTCAGTAGATAGTTATTTTCGCCGTTCTTGTATATTATTTATGTCGGATATTTTATTTACGTGTTTGCATTATTTTTTTGAACCTGGGACGTCAGTTAATTCCTACATTCTCCAAAATTTCTGCCTTGTTAAATAGTATATTAGTATCTCCAATATTATAAAGGTAGAAACATATATAATAATATATATACATATATATTTTAGATGTCACACTTAACGACAAATTTTACCGTAAACTAACGTTTTACAAAACAGTAAAAAAACGGTCATGAAAACGCACCAAAAAATGGTCAGAAAACGGTCATGAAATCGCATCTAAAAACGGTCAGAAAATGGTCAGAGAACGACTCAATTTTCTTCTATAAATAAGTTCAACACATTCTTCACATTTCACTCTTTTTATCTTCTCCACTCTCCACTTCTTATTCTAAAAGTCATTTTTAGATCGCACCAAGTTTCAAGATTCATGGATGCACTAGAAAAGTTTGAGTAGCAGCAGATTGAATATGCTACTCAAGTCTTCATGCTCGGTTGTTTTATTATAGTAATGTTGTTAATGTGGCATATAGTTCTATCTAATATTTAGGTTTGTATTTTATTTCTCGTAGCCTATAATGTGTTTCCACACCTCTATACGTTCTTACATCTTATTGTAATATTATATTTACATCTTCCTTTCCCTTCTACTTACGCTATTTATTTACGCAAAAAAAAAAAAAAAAAACTCCTTATCACATGCCCCATTATTCTCATCCACACTACATCAACGTTTGCGCCATATTTTAGAAGATACACGTGGTCTAACTACCCTGTGACACCTCGATCCGTATTTTCTACATCTTCGGATTGGTGCCTATTTATAACAAGGATAGACACCTCTAAACACCAACTTCCCTTTTTCCGCTGAATTTTCTTCACCACTCCATCATTAATGGCCCTCACTCGAATTTTCGTGCCCGAAAGCAAAATTTTATGGAAAATTTCCAAAATGGTCTTTTTCATCCATTTTTTGACACAGAAATTTTACGTCGAGGATGGTACCCTCTTTTATATCATAAGCGCGGCATTTTTTCCAGAGAATTGGTCCTTTTGTTCTATAAACACGGTTTTTTCCAAAAAGGGCAATTCTTTGTCCGTGCAAACGGATGCGAACGTGAATTGACTATGGAAATTATCTCCAAGGTATTTCAAATTCCCATTACAAACCAAGGGGTACACTTTCAGGATTCACCATTCGACAATATCAAGCATCTGATGTTTGCAACTATCCTACCCGGCGAATACAATCGAAAAAACCGTGTTGTTTATTAGCGATCCTTGCAAAAGAACCAATTATCTTTGATCCAATGGCTAGCTTATAATGTGCTCGGCACGTCTAAGACTTCTGAAATAACAAAACCCCTCCTCTATCTACTCTGGGTCTTGCAGAATAACTGCAATGATTTTTGCATTATTAAATTTCTCTAGAACGCGATCGAACGTGCCAGGAAAAAGATAGCTCCTTTGCTAACCATTGTGACACTTATCATGATACGTTGGGGTTTTTCTAGTACTTCTCCTAATACACCTCTCAGAAAGAGCTAACATTCTTACCATTCACTTAGTTTGTAGGAACGGTTTCTGGAATCCCGACGTTTCAAAGAACCATGTCAGTACAAAAACTGATTAAGCTTGTTCCGCTGACAACATCTTCACTGAAAATGCATTAAGCAATGTATTTAACCCTATGGAAGGCCTTCGTTTAATTCAATAAGGACTGATGACATTATACAAACGTCAGAACATTATCATCACCAGTCTCCTTGAATTTCATGACCTGCGGACAATACAGGAAGAGGAACAAACACAATTCTTGCACAGTCACAACCTGTTCTCGGCAAATCACACTCTCATAATGGAGAACCACGCCAAGATTTACCAGACACAGAGTGAAATTATACAACGAGTTGTTGCCAAGATTGATGGCATCGAAGATCTTATAAATGGATTCCTCTCACAAAAGGATCCTCGTCGTTACTTGGGCCCATGACACAATTTAAATTTTGAAATTTTATGTTCTTTGTCATTTTCTTTTTAGTTTTTAAATATAGTGCAATTTCCCTATGGTAATTTGTTTTTATGTAATCATTCTCATCATATTCTAATATTTGTTTATCTTTGTCTAACAGGTAGCATCTTTCTTCACACATCTTCTACAATGGCAGCTCCAAAGATGATTCCAGAACAATCTTTCCATTCGTTGGTGAATTCTCCTGCATATGGACATCCTTTCAGAGACTTCATTACTCGAGTAAGTTTGAACTCCCTTATTCTACACCCGGAGCAGACATACTCCCCAGGTTTGGCAACTTATTTTTACGATCATATGGAAGATCTACCTGTTATACAGGGTTTCCCTTTGAACGGATTTACAATCCGTATTGGTAACACCCGACCCTCCTTTTACGAGCCAACAGTTGCTATGGCTCTAGACCTTCCTCTTTTTCAGCCAGACATCCCCATTCAATACATGATAGAAAACAACTTTAACGACTATTCTTGGGAAAAATTTGCCGCCCGTTATGGCGATAGCCTTGCCCAGGTCAGTGAACGTGCCGATGGCCAGACTTCACTATTCCACTAGCCAGTATGACCATGAATGTTGGAACTGCCATGTTATTTATTTTTCTGAACAGCATGGGGGATTGGCATTTTTCTACTACATCAAAGTCAGCTTGTAAGATGTTCCAAGCACTGGCCCAGCAACATACCGCCTTCGACATCACAGACCTAGTAATTGAGAACCTTAAGAGGGCTCGGTCTTTTTGGTAGCACTATATCACCCTGCCAGTTATAGCATGCAGGATAGTGAGGACGTACTTCCCACAATTTGTGGCCACTTTTCAGGACTGGGTAAAGGTCGACTCTATGTTTCCAACAAACAAGATCATTCGTTCTTTGCGATTTCGGACATGGTGGCGCCCTACAAGGTATCTAAAGAAAGTTCGTTCCTTCCCTGATGATGATAAAATGATAGCTCATCTGAACACTGCAAAGAAGAGGAAGTGGTGCGAAGTCTGGAAAGCTATGATAGATTGGTGTGACGTAAAGGAATGGTATTTCTACAGAGACAAAGCAAGGATGGACCATCCCCTAGTTCGTAGTTGGGGCAATGTGAGTTGATGCATGTACATATTTGTTTTATGTTTTGATGTGAAATAAATAAATAACCTAACAGTGTGCCAATCTAACAGTGTGCTTTCACTTTTATGATGTATAATATATAGTGTATTACAATAAATCTCTGTGGAAGATGTCAGCTATATTTTTGCTCAAAGCCTCTAAGGTATACTCTTTCTTCCTCTTAACACTTTGAGAACACAGCGTCCGACTATTTGGGGGTGGTGAGAACCTTTCGCAAAAATTAAGCATGCATAGTTGTATATAGTTTACTGTATGTCTAAATAAACGTATTTAGTGACAAATTCTCGTTTCCTTTTCTGTGATGAAAAAAAAATATTTAGAAATCTTACCCTAACATCAGAATTAGGACTTCTTCTTTGAAACTTAATTTATTATGTATGCAATAGTTTTTACATCTTTTCATGAGCATTCATGCACTGACTATCATTAAATGTACACAGTAGTAAGTTTCTAGGACCCATGGTTAGACAACTTCATTTTCATATCCTGTAAGAATCTAACCAAAAAGCTTCAAAATGTGTGATATGTGAGTAATGACACAGAGGAGTAGTTTTTCCGAATAGAGAAGTTCACACGTCTACGTACTTGATCACTACCCGAATCTTAGGCGAGAATTTAGGCCTTCTTTGGATCGATATAGCCAAAAATTAACACCTGTAAAAAAATTTATTGCTAGTCGCCCCACTGAACCTTTCATTAACCCTTTCTATTTCACCAAAAATTCATTACCCATCTATTAATCACATATAAATAAGCCTACCTAGATGATGAGTATGAGAAATAAGATAAAGTGCAGAAAAATGAAGAGAAAAAACCTTGTCACAAATCAAAATCAGTTACCTGCTTCAGAAGAAAAGAAAAAGAAAAATAGAAATATATTTCCAAAAATCAAAAGAAATATCGAAGTTAGAATTCCCCCCAAAATCAAATCAAAAGGGAATACAAAAGCTTGAAAAAGCCAAGTATAGAAACCCATGTTAGAAGCAGGAAAGAAAATAAGGATTTCTCTAGTATAAATATCTCGAAGACCTTATTCTTTCATACTTCTCATTTTTTTGAATTTTCAATTCCATTTTCTTCTACACTACCTCCTAAGCCCCATAACACCTAATAAAGACCACTAGCTTAATTAGGAGTAGGATAGTGTGATAATAAGTAGTAGTTGTGACTTCTCGACCTCGACTCCTCTGATTGTCATTGAGTATGTGAGGAAACGTGTGCCCACTGCACACTGGAGATAGCAAAACTTGAGTGGAAAAATAAGAGATAAATTATGTTTCGACACATATCTGTGAGAACCTACTTAAGGACGTTATCCAAAGGATCCTGAAATGGCCCTGCTCATACATTTCATTATAAGATCACTACATGCATGCTCATACGTAGATGTTTTGATTATTGTATGTATATTAACTTGAATTTTGAAAGAATTAAATCCTTGTTTTCCACGCTAGTAAGATGTATAGATATCTTAGATTAATTAAGGAAATGGGCCTTTGTTACTGAGTTGTTGTAGTATAAATGAAGTTTGTGAGTATCTTCTTTGGAAAACTCTCACGAGGCTATAACTTATCCACTAGGGAATTCCTTGTGGTTCAAGGCCTTGTTGCATACGGTCAATGCAACCGCACGCTGCGAAATGAGATTTAGCTTAGGACAACACATTTTTGGCCACTTATCATTTTAATGTCTTTTCTTTGCTTGAGGACAAGCAAAGTGCTGTTTGGGGGTGGTGTGATAAGCACCCAAAACTGTAATATTAAACCCCGAGAGACATAGCATTTTGGCCGATTATGTGTTTAATACTCAGGTAATAATTATATTTTTGTACTTTTGCAGGTTTCCGCAGTTAACATGAATATAATGATATAACATGCATCGAAGTACGAGAATACTGGAATATCTGAAGTCTTCCCACTCAACCCAGTAAAGCCCAACAAAGCCTGACTAGAGCCGAAGTTTCCAAAAGAACAAAACCAGTGCAGAATGGGTCCATATATAAAGAAGTAGCAAACTTCCAAAGATCACATCTGATAAATCTGGATGCCGACGTTGGTTAGTGAACTGCCAGAGCGACCAGGGCGACAAACTCTACATAAAGACAGAAAGTTGTAAAAATGTCAAATTCGACACCGCCACAGGACACACCACATGGACCCACTCTGTGGGCCAAAAGGCATGACGAGTCAGCATAGGCAGGTGGCAAGTGATGGTCACAATTTTGTGCCACCTCGCAATATTAAAGACACGTACCAATTCAATGTTTGAATTGAATTGGGGAAAAAGACAAAACAAAATTAAATGTTTGAATTGATATTAGAGAAAAAGACGAAAACCTAAACAGTTCGAGATAAAACTTTGTATTCCAAAGTTTTGAATGTCTCAAATTAACTAAAAGACAAAACCAAATAAAATCCCTTCACGAGGGTCTCTAGCCTATATATATGAGGGGGTGTCTTCATTATTCGGCCTTCAGCATTTTATGCTTTAGCATATACATTAGCTAGTTAATTATCGTCTGTAGTTTTCATTCCAGCAGCAACTTAAATATTGTAAGTCATTTCTTCTTAATAAAAGTCATTTTTTTTCAAGTTTAATTCATGTCCTACATTTATTTATTTAATATATACAGCAAGTTTAATTATTCCTTCTATGACCATGAGCTAATCCCCCCCCCCTAAGGGGGAGGGTTATGCTGCTCGTGTGAGAATCTAGATTGACACTTTAATGTTCTAGAATCACTACTTAGGAATTAGGTGTAGATTAGACATCCGGTCCCAAAACGACTGAGACTGTACAAATTTGGAGTACTGACGCTCCAGAACAGTCTCGCGAGAGACCCCAAAATGTCTCGCGCGTGACTCTTCGGTGTCAGACAGCTCTCCTATTTGTCTAGCTGATGTAGAATCGAACCAGGAGCTGAAATGATATTCCAGAGACGAAATATTAGTTCAACTTCTTATGCTAGTGCGATGTGACTTAGAGATGTGGGTGTTTCGCTAAAGATTGATACTCGACGTCGTCTCGGGTTTCTATATGAACTCGAGACGAATTAGAGCTGTAGTGAGGTGGTAATATAAAATGTTAAAAAATGATTCTTGCATAAGTATGATTAACCGTCTCCCTGTTTCTCTATCTTTGTTTATTTACATCGAAATCACCGTCAGTAATTTACATTATTTACATTATCATTAATTTAATTAAACCAACTAAAAAGCCTAAAATCCTACTCACCAAAAGTTGTAATTCCAGTTGTGAACCTTGCTGAGCCCTAAGGTTTGGACGATCCCTTACTCGACCTATCCTACCAAACCCACGTGAATAAGGTAACTTGACTAAATGAACGACTATACGGACTTTGGACTTTGCACTTTGGTCTTCGGACTGTGGACCTCGGACTTAAGTATAAAACCAAAAACGTGATTTAACGTTTTATCAGGCCTCTATAATTACCATTTAAAAAAGGTGTCATCATCCTACTTATATTAACATTCAGTATTGTAGAATGCTCATAGAGCTCCATGTCATCTCTTTTTTTCAAAATAATCGAAGTTTTCCAAATATTTACTTTCTTTCCTACCAACATACCCTTAATATTGGTCTATATTGTAATTTAAATAAAATATATTTGGTCTTTTAACATCTTTTGGGGAAAAATAACAAAACACACGCATTTGATTTTATACAGTTCGAATAAGAAACCACACAACTAAACCCTTCGAAAAATCCTTCAACCTTCTTGTTGGAGTTTACTGAAGGCGTTATCCCTTTGAGGCTTACACCTTACAAAATTATATATACATATATATATATATATATGAGGAGTGCGCTTTGAGGCCTAGGCCTTGAGGCATAGTGAGGCTGAGCCTCACTGGAAGTCGAGGTTTACCCCAATCGAACCATTTTTCTTCTGAATTTGTTTGTATAGTTTTTAATAAGTTTTTCAAAGACTAAAATGTCCCTATTATGTTATGTTTTGAGCATCCAAACACCTTATTCTATTAGAAAACAGTAACCTCCATCATCAAAAAAACCTTAAACCTCACTAAATTTTATTTATGATGTAGTAACTACATTGATATAGCCTAAGTTGCACGGATGCAGACACAATGACTCGATTATATCCCAAAAAAGTAGGGCACAGATGCAGCAATTGTAATTTTATTTTATATAAATTAAACATTAGAAACTAAGTTAATGTATCATAATTCATAAATTCATAAATATTCAAGATTAACATATAAGAATAAGTTACATATTTCTTAATCAAACTTTAAAATCTAAAAGCGTGTCATAAATATTAACAAAACGCAAAAACCGAAAAAAATGAGTTTTATTAACATTGTTTTGTTTTATTTGTTTTCCTTTGAGTCAAATATCAGCGGTCCTGACTAATTTTATTTTGTTTTTTACATAGTGTTTCTCAGTTTACTGAATTTACATATGCTACATATACCTCAAAGCCTCTGAGGTTCGCCACAAGCCTCACAGAGGCTCAATGGGATAATGCATTTCTTTAAAACAATGCTTCATATTCTTCAAAAAAAAAAACATGGTACACGGACATTGACACTCATGATGGACACACGGAGTTTGGCAGTTACAATTTCAAACCACGGTTTCTTTTAAACCCTTAACAAGTACAAACAAAATCTATCAACATACTTGCAACTTATGAAATGCCACTTTCACAATAAGTTATTTGTAAGGAAGCACTTTTTGAGGTCTTCTCTTTTAAACTCGAGAATTACTCAAAAGAATAGTTACAATTGTCTTTTTAATTAGCCCTGTGTCGTCTTTTTTATTAGTCATGTCCTTTTCTCCATGTAAGACACTCTGTATATGTCAAACACCAACTTTCATACCCGTATCAATGTGACAACTAAAAATAAGTTTATCCTAGACTGTCAAAGTGTAACTAAAAGTAATGAAATTCAATAGCTGATAAAATTTCTAAAACAAGAATGAAGCCTAATTATGCTTAAAGCCAGTGATGTTGTAACACTTGCATGCTTCAACATTAGCTTCATACAAACCAACCTTAGCTTTCGTTTACATCATAGCTACCAGCCTATCCAAACTTAACATTTATTATAGTAGTAGTACGCAGAATCACACCCACAGAAAGCAATATCAATCGTGTAAAGCTCAATTGTGTTAGCGTATGACATTGAACGGATGTACCTGTCCCTTAGAGAAAGAACACAAACCACTTTTTTAATCCAAAATGGATGCAACTACTAAACCATTTTCTGATTGACAATTTAAAATCTAAGCTTCAATAAGCATATTCAAAGTGCACCAAAATGCTCGTGGGTTGTCCATAGGGAAATCCATATGGAGTGAATTTCAAGATTACTAACTTGAAATAGATAATAATCTTGGTAAGTTGTTACAATAGCACAAACACAACTACTAAAAACACCTTCTACTTTGCCCACTTTAGATGAATTCTGGATTGAATCCCATTAACTTTCTATTACGATTTACTTTCTAAGAAGACAAGTAGTCCCTAATCCTGTGTTGAATTTCAAAGAAATAGAACCAGTATGGTTTTCTTCATATACAAGAATTATCTACAAATAAAAAGGGTATAGAACAGTGAAAATCATACCATGAACCTCTAATTTGTTACCATTTGGACATTTTCCGTTGTCTTGCCCGTCCAAATTAAATAAATCCAACCCAACAGTTGTGGAGGATGCTTATCTTCTCCATGCAACCCATACCACCACCGCACCACCTCCACCTCATATCTTCTTCATGCAAACACCCCCCCCCCCCCACCCATTACTGACCATAACTTTTTACTTGAAGAAAACCTCCCAAAACATTCACACCCTACAAATCCCATTCCATTTTGCAGTAAAATCCAAGAATACACCCTGAAATAGTGATAGTAGCACATGCCCAATCATATAGAAGCTCTTTGATCTCCCCTACTAGGTTATGCATACCCTTCTCATTTTGTTAAAATATCCTCATGTTTCTTTCTTACCATAACCATAGTGTTCACAAAATTGCATTTGGAAGATGATCCACTAACCATTTGCCTTTATTAAAGAGTGGACTGGTAATGACACTCTTCCCAATGCCTCTTTAAGATTAGATGGTGACGCCTAAGTAACATTGAAAGATGAAAAGAAGAACAATTAAAGAAGAAGCTGGCTACCTTACAATAGACACACACATTGTCAAGCTTCATACCTTTCCGATTCAAATTGTCAATGGTTTGAATCCTATCCAACAAAACAAAAAAGAAAGCAGCTCTATATGGGATGGATCCGCTTGAAAGGAAAATTAGTGATCCTTTCCATTGCCTTGGCCAAAACATTGCATATGATTTCATGGTAATCACTTCCATGTCATCCCATACCCATAATCTCTTATCCACTTCTACAAAGATTCTACCCACTACATAATTTGTAAGCAGTAAGCAAGTGTTTGTCATATCTTTCGATTTTCCAATCATTGAGTCCTCTTTTAAGTGCCATGTTCCATTCCAAACCGTTATTTCCCCTTTACATGTAATCCAAAATGAGAGATTTTTTAATTGAAGAAAGTCCATATATTCCACCAAATTATTTTTTAAGCGAGGTTTCCCCGTATCGGGTTGAAAAGTAATCCCTCGAGTAAAAACATCCAAACTGCTAGTGATGCCTCTTAAAAAGTGATACCAAATGGATTCTAAGTTCCTTGATCAAACATTCTCACTCTCCCTCCCCATACTAACTACTTTCCTCCACAAATGATCAACTTCTTCTCCAAATCTCCAAAGTTGCTTACTCAACCAATAAGGTAGTTTAAGCGCCTATTAAAGGGTAGTTTAAGCACCTATTAAACGCCGATTAATAGTTATGAGCTACTTGACCAATTTGATTAGTTAAAAATACCCGAGTCTGAGCAGTAAATAATCATCATGATGAACCTGACGTGAATTGAACACAGAACCTTCTGATAAAACACGATATAAATATATTATATTGCAAACCAAGAAGCCCATAATAGAAGCCAACCTTCCCCACATGATAGTAAGATAATACCTCCCATTACCATCTTCAATCTCATACCAAGGACCTTGGTGATGATTTTGTACAAAGGAGACTAATCAGTCTATAGACTTTGAGTTCCTCTGCTCCTTTGGGTATTAAGGTGATAAAAGTAGCCACGGAGTCTCTCCTTGAGTAGAAGAAAATTTAGGACCTTGTTGACATTGCTTCTTTACTCTACCTCCTCATTAGATAGCATACCATTCTCCCCCTTATGATCCAAAAAAGTCAACTCTTCTAACCTCATGCTGATCTTAATGTCTGCTCTTCCCCTTGACCTTTCCTCTCCTCTCCATGTTTGTCAAGGTCCAAAACTTTAGCGATGTCTCCCCTATACCAGTGTTTCCCACCTCAAACCGAAGCACATAAGGTCTTTACTGAAATAATTAATCTTATTTTCCTTTCCACTTTGAATATTGACACCACCCTCAACCTGAGCCGCATTCTCATTGAGACCCACCAATTCAGCCTTCGATACTCACATTTTCCTGCACACCATTCACTATTGGTACAACAAGCTCCCCACCCCCATGAAGTAGGAACCACATAAGCCACTCCCACATTTCCGCCAACACCACCAAAAATATCTCCTTCCATCAATTCAATGTTGACACCACTAATACCCTGTCTGGCTTCCTCACAGCCAAATGTCACTGCGTGAGACTCTCAAGCACTGCTTTCAAGTGCTCGAAAAAGTTTATGCCTCTTAAGTAAAGCAATTACTCAACACAGATTAAGATAAAACTCCTAAATTCATAAAGCCATTAATCCTTCAAATACCTCTAAAATTCAAATTTTCTTCAATCAAACAAAACCCTGATTCAATTACACGCCATATTTCAAAAATAATCCGTGTCAGATACGTATCCACGTGTCCATGTGGGACACATGTTGTATGTGATATACTTCATTTTTTTATATTTCACCGTGTCGGATACGGACACACCTATCCGTGTCAGTGTAACTTAGAAATTAAGTAACAAACCAAAAACTATCCCACTTAAACTTTCACTTATAAACACTACTCACTAGTGTTTCCTCTCCAATGTGGGACTAAAGTTCTCTACTTAAGCAACTATCCCACAAAGAGGTCAAGGGATTAAACCACCACAAAGTCATTCCAAACATTACCACTTGTTTTATTTAAAATAACACAACAATCCCCCACTTATTTTTGATAAAAACAAAATATAAAATATATTTAAGTTCAATCAATATCAATTTCAACATGTTATGCATTGATGAAGGTGTCCAAGACTAAAACCTTATTTACATAGTGAAAATTACTCAAAGTATAAGAGCCATAAGTGACTAAGTCTTAAACTTAGGTCTTGAGTATACAATAAGTTAGAATCACGCATAACATATCCAGTGTTCTCCTTTCATATCCTGAACATTAAAGGCTATGTGCTCTCATCCAGGTTCGTGAATGATCTAGAGAATCAGCCCTCATTCTCATAGAAAGCGGCATGTACTTTCATATTCACTAGGTGAGTCTATCAAGAGTGCTCCTGTAACTATGCACTCCACCCATAAGGACCATAGAACTTCATTAATAGTTTTTTCTAGAAAACCTCAACCTTTATTATCGCTTCAGGATCTCATACATTTTACTATCCAATAACGGGACAGATAAATAACAATGTATGTCTCACAACCAACATTCTATGACTTGCTCTTCCCTTTGAACCTAGTTCTTGGGATCTCCAGTCCTTAGGTTGGGTTACCATCATAGATGTTCATCTTTCAATTGGCTTCAGTCCCATGCTTCTGGTAGTACTCCACAATTTTTCTCTGGCCAAAGCTTTGGTAAATAGATCTGCTAGATTATCATTAGATCTCACAAAATTAATAGTCACTGCACCTTTAGATATAAAATCCCTGACAGCACTATGTTTACGACGAATCTATCATGATTTACCATTATAAAACTTACTGTGGACTCACCCAATAGCAGCAGTGTTATCACAATGTATCAAAGTGGATGGTAACTAATTTATGCCAAACCGGAATATGAGTGAGAAGATCTCGTAACCAACCAGCCTCCTCACTTACATTAGCCAAAGCAATCAGTTTAGACTCCATGGTAGACTATGCTATAATGGTCTGCTTCTTGGACTTCCAAGATACAAAACCTCCACCAATGCTAAACACATAGCCACTGGTAGCCTTAGAGTCTTCTGAGAAAGTGCTCCAGTCAACATCTGTATACCCCTCAAGAACAGCAGGATATCTTTGATAATGAATACCCAAATCAATGGTTTTCTTTAGGTATCTCATTAACATGCCAATTGCTTGCCAATGCTCAGCACCAGGATTACTAGTATACCTACAAAGAACACCTACTGTATAGGCAATGTCAGGTCTAGTATAATCTATAGCATATCTCAAACTACCAATGATACTTGCATATTCTTTCATATTCACAAATAATTTAACACATGAATCAAAAAGAGTACTAACAGCCACGTAGTCAAAGTAGTTATACTTCTTCAATATTTTTTCAATGTAGTGTGATTGATCCAACCATATGCCATCAGATGATCTCGTAATTTTGATTCCCAACATTACATCAGCCTCACCTAAGTCCTTCATATCAATGTTAGAAGACAACATGTTCTTAGTCTCTTTCACAACATGTAAATTAGAACCAAAGATTAGTAGATCATCAATATATAATCATATAATAATACATATCCCATCAGAGTATTTATAATAAATGCACTTGTCACTTTCATTTATCTTGAACCCACTGGTAATGATAAAGTTATCAAATTTCTCATGCCACTATTTAAGTGTTTGTATCAACCCATAAAGTGACTTAAGTAATCTGCATACCTTTTTACCATTACCTAGTTGGATGATCCAAGTAAATCTCCTCTTATATATCCCCATTTAGAAAGGTTGTCTTAACATCCATCTGATGAATAATAAGATTATGAACAGCATTAACAGAAAATAATACTCTAATAGATGTTATCCTCGGAACAGGTGAATATGTGTCAAAGAAATCAACCATTGATAACAAGCCTTGCTTTAAACTTGTCCACTGAACCATCAATTTTAAACTTCCTTCTTAGAACCCATTTGTTTCCTATAATCTTGCAACAAGGAGGTAAATCAACAAGCTCACAAGTTTTGTTATCCATGAGAGAGTCAAGCTTACTCTATATGGCTTCTCTCCAAACCTCAGAGTCAGAAGATGCGAGTGCTTCTTCAATAGAGGAGGGATCTCCTTCCAAAGCAAAAGTGACAAAATTGGGTCCCAATCCCTTAGCAACCTTTGCTCTCTTACCTCTTCTAGGATTAGATTCTTTAACAGTGTCTCTGTCATCTAATCTAGATATATCTATGTCAGAACATTAGAAGTAGGTGCCTTGGAGGAAGATGCACCCCCACTATTTCTAGATAAGTATGGAAACCTATCTTGTAGAAACTCAGCATCAGATGATTCAAAACAAGACATTAGTCTTCATATCTAGAAACATGTAAGCCTTGCTATTCGTAGCATAGCCTAGAAAGACACACTCATAAGCTTTACTCTCAAGCTTTGAGATTTTAGGATCATGCTTCCTTACAAAAGTCAGACATGCCCATGTTCAGAAGTAACTCAAATTAGGCTTCCTGTTCTTCCATAACTCATAAGGTGTAACATTTGTCTTAAAATTAACAATTCTATTCAGCACATAGCATATAGTCAAAATAGCTTCACCCCATAAATTTGAGGGTGCTCCAGAACTAAGTAATATGGCAATAGTTAATTCCTTAAGAATTTTATTCTTACATTCAACTACTCCATTCATTTCAGGTGAATAAGGAGTTGTCGTCTCATGAATTATACCATGTGATTGCAAGAAAAGATTAAAATTAGCAGAACCATATTCAGTACCTTTATCATTTCGAATTACTTTAATATTCCTGTCATGCTAATTTTGAACCTCAAGTATATAAGCTTTAAAAGCATCAAAAACATCACTTTTATTCTTCAGCAAATAAACATATGCAAACTTTGAGCAATCATTAATGAAAGTAATAAAATATCTCCTACCACCTCTAGTTAGAACTCCTTCAAGCTCACAGATATCAGTATATACCAAGTCTAGCAGATTTGTACTTCTCCCAACTAATTTGTGAGGCTTATTTGTGATTTTTGCCTTAGTGCAAGTGATAAGAGCCCAAAACTGTAGTTTTAACCCCTTAACAATAATACTTTTAGACCAATTATGCGAGTAATAAATAAGAGTTAATGCTGATTATATGTTTTTAAGTATTTCAGGCATTGAAGTCAATTATGTGCAGAATTATGCCAATTTGGAGAGATAAAGAAGCAAGGGTTGGTTGCTAAGAAGTTATATGATTAAAGGCCAAGATTCAAGGAGAAAAAGCGTTTGTAAAGCCCGGTCAAAAGCTGAAAAGTCAAAGTCAATGCGGGCAGAAACAGCACACAAAAGTCAGTAGAACTTCCGAAGACCGTATCTTTAGACTCAGACCTTGGAATTTAGCCTATCTTATGTCAAAACGACTGGCTCGGAAAGAGCTTTCCAATGGTCCAAGCCTTGACCCAATCAAAGGAGCAGAAGTGGACGAAAACTCTGTTGAAGTCAAAGCCAGCTGAAAAGGGCTCTGTAGACTGAAGAAATTAAGCTTTGGACTCAATTTTCCGGCCCAAAACATGGCTCCTCAGCCCATGCACAAAAATGTAGATCTGGTCTCCTCCATTTTTAACACTGAAGACTTAGCTCTTAAGAAATAATTAGGTTTGGTAGCAAGTAACGATTAGAGCATAGTTCTAGATTTAGTTTTCTTCAATTAATTAGTTTTCATACCTTGTTTTAATTTAGATTATTGAATCATTATTATTCCTTTATTAGATTAATAAAATTAGTCAGTTCTTCATAATTTTGGTTTTGATTTAGTAAATTACTTAGATTTAAATTCATATCTTAGTTGTTAATCATTTCTTAGAGTTCATTTAATTTTGAATTATTGATTAGAATCTTTATATTAATAAAGTTAGAATCTTTATATTATGTCTTGTTCAATTTCGATTGGAAATGATAGCATAATGATTCTAGGCTAAACCTCCATTAGAGGGGGTTGAAGAAGCCTTGATGAAGCTTGATCTTTGTTAACTAAGAAATCATCGTGATAATCTATTCAATTCTTGAAAGTAATTAGTTCACCATGAGAATGGGTTTGGTTGCTTCACATGCTAGTTATTAATTGGTAGAGATTGCCATGTATAATTAGATATTAGAAATACCATTTTGATATGCAAAGCATTGAAATTTGGATCACGATGAATCTTTGTTAGTTGATTAAGTCGAGTTAAGGTGGAATCAATCCCCCCTAATTCCTTATCATATAGTCAATTTAGAAATTCCGTAGTTTGAAGTATCGCATCTCATTAGTATAATTCACATCATAGTATAATTTCCAACCATTACTCTCATTAACTTTGGATAGACCGATAGTCGTAGAAAACATTGAATGCTAAAGAACTAGGAGTGGAACGAATCTTTTACTCCACTCTATTTCGATAGATTCGAGAGTATAAATCTTTGATAACACACACGAAATTAGTTTTAGTTTTACTTGCGTTCGAATTCTATCATTTATTCATAGGTAAAACTATGTTATTTTATGTTTATCAAATGCGTCGCTGCCATCTTAGTTCCCTTTAGTATTGTTTTCTTTATTATTGTTAGTCTTCCAAAGTCCCATAATCCACCCACCCTTGTTTGATTCTAACTGTGGTTGTTTGTTTAAGAACTGAATTTTTCCTCGCAGGAATACACGGAGCGCGACCCATGCCCTACTAAGGCAAAACTCGAGCGCCCCCCGCACTGAAGTGCCTAGAACTTGAGTTTTTACCAAAGTGCAACCCGCGCCCATCTCAGGCAAAAAGTGAGCGCGCCCCACGCTGAAGCGCCTGGAACTCGAGTTTTTACCTGAGTGTGACCCGCGCCCTACCAAGGCAAAGTTCGAGAGCCCCCCGTACTGAAGCGCCTGGAACTCCAGTTTCACATAAGCGCGACCCGTGCCTTACCCAGGCCTATTCTGAGCGCGACCTGCGCCCTCTGCTGAAACTGCCCGATTTTCACAGGTTTGTTTCAAACTTCCATTTCTTCAAGGTTTTCAGTGTTCTAACTTGTTATATGCACTGAGCTCGCATAAATAAGACGATATTTATAAGCGAAGCAAGGAGGCATTCAGGTACTCCTTCCTTCCACACCTCGCATCTCCAGTTAGAGATTTATACTAGTATATCTAGATTGTTTGGAGTGTTGTCGTGTTTCATTAAGATTGGTCTTAGCCTTGCATGAGATTAAGGTCAGGCTGAAGAAAAATGCCTAACGTAATCAACCGGCAATGTCAACAAACAAGCCTTTCTAGTATACCACTCACTACACTTCTAGCTAGCATACCACACACCACACCTGAAATAATGGCTGGAGAAAGAGAGTCTCCTCTCTCTGACTTTTACAAAGCCTTGAAATATAGCGCTAAATTTTGCATCGTTCTATCATACCTAGTGGGGGATTTCCGAATCCCCACAAATATATTTAATTTGTTACCCATTTTTCATGGGTTAGACCATGAAAAACCTTATCAGCATATGCCTAGGATTGACCAAGTCCTTACTAAATTCCACCATCCTACAGTTGGTGCTGAACAAATTAAATTGAGGGTGTTTTCTTTCACCTTAGCCGATAAGGCGGCGTCTTGGTTAACTGCCCAAGCGCCTAATTCTGTGGACTCGTGGGCTAAACTTGTTCAACTATTTATGGAACACTTTTACCCACCACTGAAGACCGATGAAATGCTTTCCAAGATTCATTTCTTTCGATAGAATCCTCATGAATCATTTTTAGAGGCTTGGAATCGTTTCACCGATCTTTTAATAGAGTGTCCACACCATAACCTCGCGAAAGACACGTTAGTTCGTGCCTTTTTCAAAGGACTTTTACACCACCATAAAGAAGTTCTTGACATAATGAATGGGGGTAGTTTTCTCAGTAAGGGAGCCTCAAAGGCTTATAAATTTTTAGAAGATCAAACAAAGCGTAATAATAATTAGGGGGGTAGTGACGATATCTCCCGTTCCACTAGTTCTTCTACAACAGTTAAGGCCGCCGGTATATTTGAGATGAAACCCAATCCTGAACTAAAAAATTTAATCGAATCTCTAACTAAAAAGGTAGAGGCTATCTCTGTTCAACAAAAGCCTATCCCCATCATGAATGTCAACACCAATCCATGTAATTTCTGTTTGAGTCTAGAGCATCCCGACTCCTATTGTCCTCTCGCCTATGAACAACAACAATCACAACAAGATAATGTTTTTTCCATTAATAGCGAACCTAATGCAGCTTGGCGACAAAACCCCAACTTCGGTTAGAGAAATAATCAACAACCTCCAAGGTTTAATAACCAAAATTTTAGGCAAGCAAACAATTATAATTAACCAAGCTCCACGACGACAAGGTCAAGGACAAGGTCAGGGTAATTATAATAATTATAACAATAATAATTATAATGCTAATAGAGGTATCGTTCCGGTTAATAATACTAACTACCAAAACCCACCCATTAATAATCAACGTGACATAGTTCCTGTCACACAACCGTTAATAACTAGTCCTCCACAACCGGATCATTTCGATGCCTTTATGCAATCTCAATAACAAATTTTACAAGCCATCCAACTTTCCTTATAGCAGTTAGCACAAGAGAAAGTACAACCCAAAGGTGTGTTTCCAGGTCAAGCGATACTTAATCCTAAAATAACAAACACAGCCTTTGAGTTAAATGGTAATACTAGTATGAAAAATGAAAACGTAGGTGAGGTAAATTCCATCACCACTCTCCATTCAAGAAGAGTGGTTGATAACAAAGTAACTATGCCTATAGTTACCCCACCAGTAGTCCCTACACCGGATATCGAACTAGATATCGAAATGATAACTGAAAATCCTACCCTAGTAGAGGTACCAGTTAAACCATAACCTAAGAAACAGAAAGCAAAGGTTAAACATCTTGTTGATCCATATGCTAAATATAGAGATAAACCACCATTTCCTCAGAGATTAGCTATGTTAAACAAGGATAGAAATTTTGACGAGATTAGAGACATTTTTAAAAATCTAACGATAAACTTACCTTTTCTCAAAGCAATTAAAAAGTTACCTCACCATGCTAAGTTTCTCAAAGAGTTGTGCACTACTAGGCGTCAGACAAAGATTCCTAAAGACGCCTTTTTAACTGAACAGTTTCCAACTTTAACGAACCAGAATGGAATCATTAAGTACAAGGACCCTGGTCGTCTTACTGTACAATGCACTTTAAGGGATACTCACACGACCACTACTTTATTAGATCTGGGGGTAAGTGTTAACTTACTCCCTTATTATTTATATAAATAAATAGGTCTACAGGAAATGCAACCTACAACAATGACGTTGCAATTAGCTGATAGGTCTATCAAGTATCCTAAGGGTGTAGTGGAAAATATGCTGGTTAAGGTTTAGGATTTCTACTATCCTATGGATTTTGTTATCCTCGATACAGAAGACGCTAACGACTCTATTCCGATCATTTTTGGGTGCCCTTTCTTGGCAACTACCAACGTGCTAATAAACTGCCACGATGGTTCGATGTCCTTATCTTTTGGCCATCTTTCTGTTGAGGTCAATGTTTTTAAAACAATCAAACAATTTTCTGATACGAATATCAATGGAGAGGTTAGCATGATCGAGAGCTTAGCTCATGATTATTTCAAAACCACGTTTCCGGATGACCAGATGCACCAATTCCTTTCCTTTGGAAGTTCCAACTTCGACAAGGACTCCTTAGACGTAGATGAAATTAAGGAAGATTTCCTTCATCTCTTTTGCAATTCTTCCCTGCCACCTCGCGAGTCCCACCCTGCCAACATCCATTTATCTCTTGACGCTATGACGGAAGATGAATTTTTCACCCTCTATCCTAGTGATTCTTTTGACCCACCTATTGAGGAATGTCTGGCATATCTCAAGGCTTCTACTGATCTAAACATGAGAGCTCTAGCTGACACTCATTCATTTTTCATCATCAATTTTCCCTACCTTCCACCTTTTCAAAGGAACCTGGAGTTTGCGCTTGACCCTCTTGTTTCTTCTGTGCTTAATGATTTTCTTAATCCTCTTAATACAGAAATAATTCCCAAGAGAAATGCACTTGACACCTTCATTTTCAGAATTGAGACAGTTCCCATCTACACCATGAATGAGTTTTGTGCTAAACCCACATTCTCATTTTTTCCATTCCTTACTTCTAAAACTTATCCATATCCAACATATCTTCCACAAATATCCATTTTCTCACGATCATTCACTTGGACACCCTCTCGTTCAAAGACAAAAAAGAAGGTGCATGCTCGGTTATGTTTTAGATCTATCAAACTTTGCTTTTATTTTAATAAGTTGCATCATAGAAAATCTTGGTTCTTGATTCTGTTTTGGGGTGCATTCCATGTTATTTATTTATGGAAAGACCCACAACTCTTTAGGTTGTTGATATATGGAAAATTGCAAGGTATATATATATATATATCCAGTTATTTGTTAAAGTCTCGAGTAACTTACTATAAACGGCTCATTTTGTTAGTTGGTGTACTTCCTTACAATTCCATATATTGGTAAGTGCACCATTTAGGTAACCGGGCCCTCCCTATAGAGTGTGTGGCTGTAAGTACCGGATCCTAAGTCCACATTTAACATTTGCATGTTTTCTCGGTTTTTGAGTCATGTTCTTCTATAGTGTGAATTATGTATTAATTGTTTTTCTTTTTTCTTATATTAAATCTTATTCATAAAAAGTAAAAAATATCAAAACCATAAAAATAGTAATCTAGAAAGTCTCGGGAATCTGACCTTAAAAGACCCACATTAAAACAAGTTTTCAAACTTCATTGCCAAAAATTTGTTTGGGGGTGGGGTGTTTGTTTTTTCACACTGGATTGTTCAACTTTCCATTTATGTTGCTTAGGCCATTTAATCATATTTTGATTCGGGTTGACATTATCTATGAATTTAGATTTCATTCGTTCGCATAACTTACATCATGCACGCACTTCGAGGCATTTTTCATCTTCTCATATGTCACCCATGGTCGGAATAAAGTGTTTTATGGATCATTGGATTGCAAATTCTCTTCTGATTATTTTCATATTTCATTTGCAAAGATCGGACCGGTAACGAAGCGGCAATTTTAGTTTGAAGTTGCGCGAAAAATAAAAAAAATATTCGGAAAACCAAATTGGGCTTGGGCCCATTCTCGTGCGCACGTTCATCTCCATCTTCAAACTAACAGTTGCGAGTTTGTTTTCACCATCGCCATTAACAAGCTTCAAACCCTAGGAACCAAATAAATAAATAAATAAAAAATAAATAAAAAATAAAAATATAAAACCTAACTAAACCCACGCCTAAAGTTTAAAACATCTCAAATCTTCTGCAAACCTCTCCCACACCAATTCCTCCCATTCTTTTAAGTGAGTTTGATTTTAACTCCATTCCCCACCTTATTCAAACCCACAAATCCACTCAAAACTTTAATGGCTCTAAGACAAAGAATTTTGTCGGAACAAGCTTTTACTGCCGCCCGCTTTACGCCATTTTTTCGTAACGAGATAATTAGGAGGAATTAGAATAGGTTGTGGTACTCGACAGATGATTTCTACCACTCCGATTTGGTTGAACAATTCTATTAGAAGAGAGAGTTGGATGGTCAGAAAACTTTCATGAAGGTGGCTGTGACTAGGATAGCATTATTGAGAGAGAAGTTGGCTGAGATTGTAGGCATTACGCCTGAATGCCACCTCGAAGCCACCGTGCAGGAATCCCAGTATACTGGAGTTCTTGCATTGATGAAAGACACTCTCATAGAAGGTCAATAAAATCTGAATTCTCATTGTGCTTGACAGTCATCTCTACAAACCAACCAACTGGTTGTAATTCAGTAGATTGGTAAGAACGTCATTGGGAAGGAGAAAGTGAGCGACATCAGTTCGACATGTCTGCACGTTATCTGGATATTGCAAGAGAAGAGGTATGAATTATGTATCCTCGAGTTTTTGATAAATATGATTAGAGGAGTTGGGAAGAGTATTGCACCATTTCCTGCTTTAATTACGAAGATAATGTTGTCTTGGGTGGGGGGGAACCAAGAACTGAGCGAACTATGTTGAAATTGCATTCAAATGAAATTATTTATACGGAGTGTATCCAAAAGACTTGGATGTTGCCGGAGGATAGGGTGGTTGATTTGGATGAGGAAATGGAGGACATGACATGTTTGGATGAAGATTCCTTGGAGAGGTGTATGTCTGATTTAGAATGCATGTCAGTGTTGCATACTGGCGTGTGTTATATTTATGCTATTTGTGAAGATGTACGGGATAGGCAGATTATAATTTGAAATAAACAAAAGAACCTTCAGACGAGTTTTGAAAACCTCGAAAAGGGTCAGGATGATCTCTTGTATAACATGGGGACACTCCTTCAGCGTCATGATGCGGATTATAAAGAGATGAAGGCAAAGATGAAAGTAGCAATGGAAACATAATGCTTGTTCTAATTAGAGATTCTATGATGCATGCCACCCCTAGAGGTTTCTGTTTCAGATGAGTCTGAGAGGCATGAGCGTCGTCGTTAAAGGACGGATGGCTCGGGCCCTTCTTCATCTCAGTCCCCATCTTCATTCCAGGCCCAATCTCCATCTCAGGGTCCATCTTCATCATGTGGCTAGAGGTTTCAAAAAATTTGTTGTTTCGATGTTATTTAGTTGTTTTTATTGTTTTTATTAGTTAGGATATTAAGTTTTGAATTCAGTAGTTAAATTTGAATTTCGTAGTTAAATGTTGTTTGAATTGCAATTTTAATATAATGTGGTTCTTTTCAAATTGTGCGTTGTTTTTATTGTTAATCCCACCTTCTCGAATTGTTTGGGGGTGGGATTATTTACTATAGCATGATTTGTTATATGATCCTCCATTTTAGAAGTTATTTTAGAGTGATGGTTGAGAATATTGTCGATATTGGCATACCTAGGATTAGATGTGGTGTTAGGATGAAATCTCAATGAGTTAGGCAGTTACTATCCTAATTCAACCTAAAAGATATTGGGTTTGTTTTAGAATAGAGAATATGGGTTGTTTCCATTTTCGGTTTCGGAAATATTTTGTTTTCAGCAATTGCCTTAAAACTTTTTGGCAACTTGCCGATTCGTTTTGGAAGCTCACAACCTATATAAACTTCCTTCATTCTTTACTCACAACCCACAATATATCCCAACTTTCATCTCTCACCTTTCACTCCCACGTTTTCCATCTTTTTCCTTCTCACTTTCGCATTTCAGCACCTCAGAGCGCACCTACGCCCCAGTGGAGCGCCACCTGTGCCCTAGGCACTGTCAGTCAAAATTTCTTTAAAGTGCGATGATAAAACATAAAATTACATAGTTTACCTACGAAATGAATGATGCACTCAAAACGTAAGTAAACTAAAACTATCTTATGTGCCTATATGTTTATCAAAGATTCTACTCTCAATCCTATGAGATATAGTGGAGTAGGAAGTTCATTCCACTCCTAGTCCTTCCGCATGTTCATGTTCTCTACGTATAAGTACTCTTAACTCTAAAGTCTAATGAGAGATTTACGAAGTGGCAACTAGACTACGATGCAACTACCCACAAGATGCAACTAGTCGACTATTAGAACAACTATGGGAATGCTATGTTGATTCTATGATAAGGAGTTAGAGGGGGAATGATTCCACCTTAACTCGACTTAATCCTACTAACGACGAATCGTCGTAATCCGAATTGAACTGCTTCGCAGAACAATATGGTTATTCCTAATCCCTATTTACACATGGCATTCCTACCAATTCATAACTAGCATGTGAACGATTAAACCCATTCTCATGGTGAACTAATCGCTTATAGAGTGGAAAGGAAATTGCGACGACTCTACGATAATCGGAATCAAGCTTTCATCAAGGCTTCTCAACCCCCTCTAATGGAGGTTTAGCTGAGAATCATTACCCAGTCATTTTCGATTAAATTAAAACTAAACATAATATAAAGAATTAAAATTTACTAATCTAAATTAAACAATAATTAAAATCTAATTAATAACTAAGAATTGAATAACAAGTAATAAATGAAATCAGATCTAACACAAATGTAAATGACAAGAATCGAAATTAACAAACTAGCTATTTTATTAATCAATCTAATTAAGAATAATGATTCTAGAGTTTAATCTAAAACAAGAATTGTATTGGAAACTAAACTTAACATAAACAATTAAATCTAGATCTAGAAGCTATTCTAATGGCTACTTTCTATTCTAAGCTACTTTTATTTTCTAACCTAATTCTCTACCCTTATCTCCCATTAACAAAGAGTGAAGCTTTGGTTTTTATACATTCAGATCCAAAAATCGTGCATGGGCTTGGAGCCATGTTTTGGGCCAGAGAATCAGGCCCAAAACCCAATTCTTTCAGTCCAAAAAGGCCTCTTCAGCTGCAGTTGGCTTCAACAGACTTTTTGTCCACTTTGTTCCTTTGATTGGGTCAAAGCTTAGACCATTGGAAAGATCTTTCCGAGCCAGTCGTTTTGACATAAGGTAGGCCCCATTCCGAGGTCTGAGTCCAAAGATACGGCCTTCGAAGTTCTCACGACTTGTGTTTGTTGTTCTGCCCTCACTTCGACTTTTCAGCTTTTGACCGGGCTTTAGAAAGGCTTTATCTTCTTGAATCTTGGCCTTTAATCACAGAACTCCTTAGCAACCGACCTTTGCTTCTTTATCTCGCTAAAGTGGCACATATCTGCACATAATGGACTTTGAAGCCTGAAATGCATAAAAACACGTAATCAGTGTTAACTCTTAATTATTACTCATATAATTGGTTTAAAAGTATGTCTGTTACAGGGTTAAAACTACAGTTTTAGGCTCTTATCAAACCACCCCCAAACAGCATTTTGCTTGTCCTCAAGCAAATATGAGAAATTAGAATAAGTTACCAAAAATGGAGTTCTAACTACTCTCGTTTTGCTGAGTTGGATTGCATTGACCATATGCAACAAGGCCTTAAACCACTAGGAATTCCCTAGTGGACGAGTTATAGCCTCGTGAGAGTTTTCCAGTGAAGGTACTCACAAACTTCAACTATACTACAACGATTAAGAAATAAAACTATTGTTTCCTTATCCATGCTTTAAATTAACTATGCCTCTCACTAGTAATGCATATAGAGTAATCAAGTCAAAACCTAAGCTAATGTATACATAATAATCAATCATCTATAATAAACATATATACAATGAGTAATACTATGAAATGTCTAGCAGGTTCGTTTCTGAAACTCGGAATAACGTCCTTAAGTAGGTTCTCACAATAATAGTCAAGATACAACACTCTGATTTTTCCACTCAAGTTTATTACTCCGATGTCGCGTGGGCACACTTTACCTTACAATCTCAATGACAACAAGGAAGCCGAGTCGATCAAACACATCTGCCACTTACTATCACACTAACCTATTCCTAATTGAGCTAGAGGTCTTCATTAGGTGTTGCGGGGATTAGGAGATGGTTTAAGAAGGAAGGAAATGTATATTCAAAAAGGACAAGTCTGAGATAATAGAGTCTTCAGATTATGTAACTAGAGAAAACCTTGTTATTTACTTTTGCTTCTACACTTTGTTTCCATCCTTAGCCATATTTTTTTCTTTTTCTTTGGCTTTTGACTCCTTTTATTCTTTTTTTTTTTTTTTTTTTTTATTTCTATTTTTATTTTTCTTTTCTTTGGATGGAAACTTCTTTTCTTTATTTTCTGAAGCAATTAACTAACTTTTGTTTACACAGGTTTTTCTCTTCTTCTCTCTTCCGCATTCTATTCTCAGACTTATCTAAATTGGGTAGGTTTAATTTTTTTATTTTGTTTTGTTTTGTAATAGGGTAAAGGATTTGTGGTTTATGGAAGGTTAAAGAAAGGCTCAGAGGGGCGACTAGCGGAAAATAATTCATAGGTTTGAATTTTTGGCTATATCGATCCAAAGAGGGCCTAAATTCTCGCTTAGGATATGGTTTAGTAATCAAGCAAGTGGACGTGTGATATCTCTATCCGGATTTTACTTCTCCCTTATGTCATTTGTCAAATGTTTGGCTCATATAAGGCTTTAGGCTATATTCTCACAGGATTTGCAAAATAAGTACTCTAGCCTAGATTTCAGAAACTTACTGCTAACAATCATCGATACTCATGTAATATATTTATAGATAGATGCAAAGATTATTACCTATATATTAACCTAAGTTTCTAACAATTATTCTGATGCAAAAGCTACGTGAGACTTCTAGATTGTTAAGAGCATAAAGAAAGAAAACAATACCAATATTCCTAAGTGTATAGCATAACTTATTTATTTATATTTTTGAATTTTTGAAATTTTAACTAGAAAACAAATGCCTATCATACATATCTATATCCTAATAGATGCCTTAATTACACGTGTTTCTATGCCCCCCCCCCCAAACAAGAAGCATGCTTTGTCCTCAAAGCATATAAATAAAGAGGGTAGGAAAATTACCATTGAAGCGCGTGAGATTCAGGAACATCTGCAAAACAAAGTTAGAACATACTAATATAGGAAATAAAAACTTACTCAACTCTATAAGAGTTCTACCCATTATGGGGTTAAAAAGAATGAAATTGCTTGGGACAGAAGCAGACACTAAATAGAATGAAAACTTACCTTATCTCCGACATTACTCATCATCTTCCTCATCCTCTTCTTCCATAAAGAAATGAGGTTCCTTTGCGTCCTGCCATTCCATGATAATTTGTCAGGCTTCCCGCCATTTATCATCTATTATTGCTAACCTATTAAGTGCTACTTGGTCTGACGTGGTGTAGGGTGCAACCCGATGAGGTTGTATCCTCCACCCTTTCAAAGTCATTGCACGGAAGGATCGAATAATACTATTGGTGGGTCGTACAGTGTCGACCGTAATCCAATCCGTGAAACGTGTACAAAAAATAGGAAAGAAACATAGCATAATACGGGAAATCAGAACAGGCATAAGAAGGTACTTATGCCTCATGCTATGGGATCGAGCTAAACTAGACATCAAGGTTCGGGGAAGGTCATGACACATACGTCCCGTGGCTAAAGAAAGGAAAATGCTGCAAGTGGCATCATTCACAGAAGAAAAACATCATTCCCCAAAAATGTTTAGCATGATCCAAAACATAACAGTTCCTATGTTCATGGACAGGCTACCAAAGGCGACGTTATATTCCCCTTGGTCCTCAATATGGAAAATGCCCGCCCCATACGACTCATGCAAAAACTCATAAGTGTAGACATACATATTATCTACCCAATAACACCATGGGTCTTGTATTTCAAATAGCATAGTCCAAGAACAAATGCTAGCAAGAACCTGGTAATTTCCATTGGTTCATTAGCAATGTTGATGGAGAACACTTGTTCTCCATCTGGTCTTTCAAAGAAAATGCAGTTATCATAAAAATAAGATGCTAGTGTTGGAGAATAAAGTGCATCGTCTTACCATAAGCGGCCCTCCCAAAATAACGTATGTGATCGCTTTCTTGAAACCAAGCACCATAAGTAGTGCTTTGGAACAAATCCTCGAAAGATTGTTCCGGTATTAATGTTGGAGATGTCATCTCAAAATTACGCTCTGGAATAGCTGCGAATGATACGGAAACTACCCGCAGAAAACTGGAATTTTTCTGGTCCACGGAAGTCAGGGCGCGAGTGCGCTCTCTTAGGGCACGAGTGCGCTCTGAAGATTTGGAATTCCAGTGTTTGAGCGCGGGTCGCGCTCACCTTGGGCGCGAGTGCGCTCTGACAAAAAATCTAAAAAAAATTGCAGAGCGCGAGTGCGCTCCTCTAGGGCGCGAGTGCGCTCGGAGTTGCTGAAACTCGGAAAATGAGACGAAACGTGGGAATCGTGGGAGTGAAAGGTGAGTGATGGAGGTTAGGTGTAGTGTGAGTTGTGAGTGTAGAATGTATGAAGTTTATATAGGTTTTAAGTTGCTAAAACGGATCGGGAAGTTGCCAAAAGGTTTTTACGGCAGTTTCCGGAAATACCAAAATTTCCAAACCCGAAAACGGAAACAACTCATTTTCTTGATTCTAAAACAAACCTAGTATCTTTTAGGTTGAATTTATGATAGAATCTACCTATTTAATCGATATTTCATCCTACCATGATACTTATTCATAGATATGCCTAAACGGCCATATTTTCACCTTGACTCCGCAATAAATTCTAAGACGAGGGTCATGTAAAAAATCATCTTTGGAATAGATAAAACCACCCCCAAACAATTTGGGAAGGTGGGATCAATATTAAACAACCACGATAATGAAAATAACCGTTATATTAAAATTTTCATTCAAGTACATTTTCACTACCAAATTCAAATTACGGAAATTAAAACTTACATGAAAATAAATGACAATAATGAAACTACAAATAAAAATAGAAACATCAAACGATACTATCCCTAACCACTCCGTCTTGGTAGCGAGAGGGCACAAGGTCCGGGGATGGCTCTCGAGCTCGATGGGCCAGCACCATTAGATCCTTTCTGGCGATGGCGCTTTGTGCCTCGATGGTGTGTCCTCAGAAGGAGAATCCCTGTGAGGTGGGAATCGTGCAAGCATGTCGGTCCGGAACTGGCGCTGAGCTTCTAGCTCGGCCCTCATCTGTTCCCACCTCTCATCCTCCCGCTGGGATCGGATCTCGAAGTTATGATGGATAGTTGCCTATCGAGTCCGGAGGTCTTCGCAGATAGTGTTGAGCGAACGCATGCCACGATGAATTACGGCCATGCGTTCTGCATCTGACCAACACCTCTCCAAGGCATCCGCATCAAAACAAGTCAAGTCCTCCTCATCCTCCGAGGCATTCTGATTTCCCCCATCCTCCTCGGCATTCTCGTTTCCCCCATCCTCCTCGTCTTCTTCTCTATCCTCAGCCAACCTCCAAACTCGTTGGACACACTCCTTATAGATCACGAGGGTTTTGATTGTAGGGTGATGTAAGACCTATTAGTCGCCGAAATTGCTCTGCCTCAACTTCAAAGATGATCTTGGTTATCAACACAGGGAGAGGTGCAACAGACTTCCCTACTCCCCTAATCATGCTAAGCAAAAACTCCAAGATACAGAACTCGTACTTCTACTCCTAGAGTATCCATAAGATGTGGAGGTAGTTCAGGCCGATGTCGCTGACCTTCTCCTTCCCCAGGACGTTCCGACCAATCCACTGAGCTGCAGCCAGCTGGTTGGTTCTTAGGGATGCCTGGCGAACACAATGCGATCTCGCATTGTAGTTCCCTTCAGTAATTGTCACGTTCATCACTGACTCTACCCCATTATATTGGGACTCCTGTAACGTGACATCTAGATGGATTCTAGGCGGAATGCCTAGAATCTCAGCCAACAATCCAGTAGTCACTTCCTTTCTCCTCTTCGCCACCATAACAAAAATCCTAGTCCCCTCCAACTCCCTCGTATTGTAGAACCGTCGGACTAAGTCTTCGTGGTAATAGGCTTCAGTCGAGTACCACAAGCTATTCCAGTCTCTACTGATCATTTCGTCACCGTAAAAGCGGCGGCGAAGTGGTCGCCGATAAAAATCTGCTCCGCAAAAAATCCGGCGTTGTTAAGCCATTGGAAGTTTGAATACGGTTTGAGGTTTTATAGAAGGTAGGGGGAAGCAATGAGGACACCTCACTAAAAAAGATGGTGGTGGTGGTGTGTGGTGGTGTGGTGGCGGCAAAGACCGATTTTTTTTTTTAATTTTGATTTTCCGGTGGTTTTTGTTGATGTAAATTGGTGGAGGTTGTGGGGCGGCGCGGTTGGAGTAGATTTGGGTTGGGTCTTGGATTGTGGGCGTGGGTTAATTAGGTTTTCTTTTTAATTTATTTTTTTAGGTCGTGTTTAAAGCTTGTTAATGGCGGTTTGTGGAAAAACTGATGAACTGATGGTGAAGGTAAGGGCGCGGGTGCGCTGCCGGTGGGCGCGGGTTGGGCCCAAGCCCAATTCGAAATTTTTGAATTTTTCGATTTTTTCGCGAAACTTCAAATCAAAATTGCCGCTTCGTTACCGGTCCGATTTTTGTGAATGAGATATGGAATTGATCAGGAGAGAATTTCCAATCCAATGATCCATAAAACACTCTATTCCGACCGTGGATGACATATAAGATAGTGGAAAACACCTAGAAGTGCGTGCCTAACGTACGTTATGCGAACGACTGAGCTCTAAATTCAAGATTATGTCAACCCGGATCGTAATACAATTAAACGGCCTAAACAACTATAATGGGACATAAACATTCTAGGACGGAAACACGAACACCCCACCCCCAAACAAATTTTTTTACAACGAAGCTTAGAAAATTTGTTTTTAGTAGTGGGTCTTTTAAAGTTAGATTCCCGAGACTTCCTAGATTACTATGTTTATTCTTTAATATATATATATTTTTACTTTGTAAAAAGAAAAACAATAAACAAGAAAGACATGATTCACCCCATAGAGAAACATGACTCAAAAATCCAAGAAAAACATGCAAGAGTGGAAAACATGAATTATGTTAATTGTGGACTTAGGATCCGGTACTTACAGCCACACACTCCGTAGGGAGGGCCCGGTTACCTTAATGGTGCACTCACCAATATATGGAAATGAAAGGAAATGCAACAACACAAAAGTTGAGTCGTTTATAGTCAGATACTCGAGACTTTATCTAAACATATGTATGAACATGCAGTTTATCATATATTAACAACCAAAATAGTTGTGGATCATTCCATAAATAAATATCACAGAAAACATATCCAAACACAATCAAGCACCAAGATTTCCTATTACGCAACCGAGTGAAATGAAAATGAAGTCGGATAACCCTATTACGTAACCTAGCATGCACCTTCTTTTTCAAATTTGAACGAGTGGGTGTTCTAGTAAATAAGTGTGGAAAACTGAATGGTTGTGGAGAATATGGTGGATATGGATAAGTTGTAGAAGGATAGCATGTAAACAATGAGGATGTGGTTTTAGCACAAAACTCATTCATGGTGTGTGTAGGGACTGTTTCAAGTCTGAAAATGAAGGTGTCAAATGCTTTTGTCTTTTGAAGTATTTCTTTACTAGGTGGATTTAAAAACTTATCAAGCACAGATGAAACAAAAGGATCGAGTGCAAACTCGAGATTCCTTTGAAAGGGTGGAAGGAGGGAAGTCGAGGTGGATGTTGTGCAAAGTAGTTCTTGATAGGGTGAATCATCACCTGCTCTAAGAAACTCATCAAATTGCTCATCTAGATTGGTCATATCCTCGTTACTATGATAGTCCTCTACATCTTTGAGAAAGTCATCTATCTCATCCTCATCCGTAATATGTGTATCGACTAGTGTAGGGATGGAAATGTTAGAGTCTGAACTTTCAAAGGAAAGAAATTTGGGCATATGATTATCAGGGAATGTGTTGTTGAAATAATCTCGAGCAAAGCTCTCGATCATGCTAACCTCTCCATCCATAGACGGATCGGGTAACTGTGTGTTTGTTTTAAAAACAATGACTTCAACAGCAAGATGGCCAAAAGACATGGACATTGAACCATCGCGACAATTAATGAGCGCATTGGCGGTCACCAGGAAAGGACGCCCTAAGATGATCGGGACAGAGTCGTTAACGACTTCTGTATCGAGGATGACAAAATCAGCCGGATAGTAAAAATCCTGAACTTTTACCAGAACATTTTCGACCACACCCTTAGGATACTTAATAGACCGATCAGCTAATTGCAATGTCATTTTAGTGGGTTGCATCTCGTCTAGACCTATTTGTCTATACAAATAAAACGGGAGTAAGTTAACACTAGCCCCCAAGTCTAATAACGCGGTCGTCGTATAAGAATCTCCTAAGGTGCATTGTACAGTAGGACGACCAGGGTCCTTATACTTAACAATTCCATTATGTTCGGATAGAGTTGGGAATTGTTCTGTTAAAAAGGCGTCTTTTGGTATATTGGTCTTACGCCTAGTAGTACACAATTCCTTAAGAAACTTAGCATGGTGTGGTAGCTTTTTAATAGCTTCGAGGAAGGGAAAATTTATAGTTAGATTCTTGAAAACATCCCTAATCTCCTCATAATTTGTATCCCTAGTTAACACGGCTAATTTTTGTGGAAACGGTGGTTTCTGTCTATATTTAGCAATAGTATCACCTGGATGTTTAACCGTGGATTTCTGTTTCTTAGGTTGTGTTGTAACTGGTACCTCTACAGTGGTAGGCTCTTAAGTTTCTATTTCGGTATCTAGTAAAATAGCAGGTGTAGGGGCTACTGGTGGGGTAACTATAGGCATAGTTACTTTGTTATCAACCACTCTGCCAAAACGGAGAGTGGTGATGGCCTTTAGCTCACCTACATTTTCATATTCATTACTAGTATTATCGGTTACCTCAAAGGCTGTATTTGTTGTTTTAGGATTAGGTATTTCGTGACCTGGAAACACACCTTTGGGTTGGGCTTTATCTTGAGCCAACTGTTGGGTTAAATTATTAACGGATTGTAGAAGATGTTGGTTAGATTGAGCCATGGTTGTGTCAAGACGATCCGGTTGTGTGGGTGTAGTAGTCACGGGTGGTGTGACTGGAACTATTTCACGTGAATTATTTATGGGTGGATTTTGATAGTTATTATTTACCGGAACGATACCTCTATTAGCATTATAATTATTATAACTACCTTGACCTTGTGTTTGACCTTGTCGAGGTTGCACTTGGTTGTTATAATTATGAAAATTACCCTGACCCTGTCCTTGTCGTGGTGGAGCTTGGTTAAAACTTTGTGTTGGCCTAACATATTGATTATTGTACCCTGGAGGTGTGACGTGTTGGTTATTTCTCCAACCGAAGTTGGGATTTTGTCTCCAAGGGGCGTTAGGTTCACTATTAATGGAACAAGCCTGTTCATAGGCTATAGGACAGTGGGAGTCGGGATGCTCAGGGCTCCAACAGAAACTACATGGATTTGAATTTACGTTCATGACGGGGATAGGCTTTTGTTGAACAGAAATGGCCTCTACCTTTTTAGTGAGTGATTCGATTAGAGTTTTAAGCTCGGGATCGTGTTTAATTTCAAACATACCGGCGGCCTTAACTATATTTGATGAACTAGTGGAGCGGTGGATATCATCACTACCCCAGTTGTTATTTCGCTTAGTTTGATCCTCTAAAAATTTATAAGCCTCCGAGGCTCCTTTTCTTAAGAAACTACCCCCATTCATTATGTCTAGGACTTCTTTATGGTGGTGTAGAAGTCCTTTGAAAATGGCACGAACTAACGTGTCTTTAAGCTAAGTTATGATGTGGACACTCTATAAGGAGATCGGTGAAACGATTCCAAGCCTCTGAAAATGTTTCATGAGGATTTTGTCTAAAAGAAATGAATCTTGGAAAGCATCTCATCCGTCTTTAGGGGTGGGTAAAATGTTCCATAAACAGCTGAACAAGTTTAAGCCCACGAGTCCACGTAAATTAGGCGTTTGGGCGGTTAACCAAGACGCCTTTTATCGGCTAAGGTGAAAGGGAATACCACGAGTTTAATTTGTTCCGCACCAACCGTAGGATGGTGGAATGTTGTTAGGACTTGTTCAATCCTACGCATGTGCTGATAAGGTTTCTCATGGTCTAATCCATGAAAAACGGGTAACAAATTAAAAATATTTGTGGTGTTTCGGAAATCCCCCACTGCTAGAACAATGCAAGATTTGGGGCTATCGCTCAAGGCTTTGTAGAAGTCAGAGAGAGGAGTCTTAAAATTCGGGCATTGTGTCGTGATGTGTGTGAAATAGTAGCTAGAGGTGTAGTGGGTGGTATACTAGATAGACTTGTTTGTTGACGTTGTTGGATAATTACGTTCGGTGTTTTTGTTCGGCCAGACCTTAATCTCATACAAGGCTAAAACCAAACTTACACTAAACACATCAACACTCCAAACAATTCTAATATACTAGTATAAACCTCTAACAGGAGATGCGAGGTGTGGAAGAAAGGAATACCTGATTGCGTCCTTGCTTCGCTTATGAATAGCGTCTTGTTTACGCGTGTTCAGTGTATATTACAAGTTAGAACACTGAAAAACTTGAAAAATCAAAGTTCGAGTCAAAACTGTAGAATTCCGGAAAAATTAGCAAAGGCGGGCGGGTCGTTCGTTCCAAGAACTTAGGGCGGGTCACGCCGTGTTCGAGCTATAGAGCAGCAGCCCTTTATAAGCCTTGATCGCTTCGATGTAATTTTGTCACAGAATCTTTCAACGATGAAACGGAAAACCAAAGTATGAATCAAACAAGGGTGGGTGGGTGAAATGGGACTTCCGCCATTACACTACGAAAACTATGCGAATGTTAAACTAAGATGGCAGCGGCGCCATTTGATAAAACATAAAATGAACGATGCACTCAAAACGTAAGTAAACTAAAACTATCTTATGTGCTTATATGTTTATCAAAGATTCTACTCTCAATCCTATGAGATATAGTGGAGTAGGAAGTTCGTTCCACTCCTAGTCCTTCCGCATGTTCATGTTCTCTACGTATAAGTACTCTTAACTCTAAAGTCTAATGAGAGATTTACGTAGTGGCAACTAGACTACGATGCAACTACCCACAAGATGCAACTAGTCGACTATCAGAACAACTATGGGAATGCTACGTTGATTCTATGATAAGGAGTTAGAGGGGATTGATTCCACCTTAACTTCGACTTAATCCTACTAACACGAATAATAATCAGAATCGGATGAATCTGCCCAGCAATAATATGTTATTCCTAATCCCTAATTACACATGGCATTCCTACCAATTCATAACTAGCATGTGAACGATTAAACCCATTCTCATGGTGAACTAATCACTTCTAGAGTGGAAAGGAAATTGCGATGACTCTACGATAATCGGAATCAAGCTTTCATCAAGGCTTCTCAACCCCCTCTAATGGAGGTTTAGCCGAGAATCATTACGCAATCATTTCCGATTAAATTAAAACTAAACATAATATAAAGAATTGAAATTTACTAATCTAAATTAAACAATAATTAAAATCTAATTAATAACTAAGAATTGAATAACAAGTAATAAATGAAATCAAATCTAACACAAATGTAAATGACAAGAATCGAAATTAACAAACTAGCTATTTTATTAATCAATATAATTAAGAATAATGATTCTAGAGTTTAATCTAAAACAAGAATTGGATTGGAAACTAAACTTAACATAAAGAATTAAATCTAGATCTAGAAGCTATTATAATGGCTACTTTCTATTCTAAGCTACTTTTATTTTCTAACCTAATTCTCTACCCTTATCTCCCATTAACAAAGAGTGAAGCTTTGGTTTTTATACATTCAGATCCAAAAATCGTGCATGGGCTTGGAGCCATGTTTTGGGCTAGAGAATCAGGCCCAAAACCCAATTCTTTCAGTTCAAAAAGGCCTCTTCAGCTGCACTTGGCTTCAACAGACTTTTCGTCCACTTTTGTTCCTCTGATTGGGTCAAGGCTTAGACCATTGGAATTCTCTTTCCGAGCCGGTCGTTTTGACATAAGGTAGGCCCCATTCCAAGGTCTGAGTCCAAAGATACGGCCTTCGGAAGTTCTGCTGACTTGTGTGCTTTTTCTGCCCGCATCGACTTTTCAGCTTTTGACCGGGCTTTAGAAAGGCTTTATCTTCTTGAATCTTGGCCTTTAATCACAGAACTCCTTAGCAACCGACCTTTGCTTCTTTATCTCGCTAAAGTGGCACATATCTGCACATAATGGACTTTGAAGCCTGAAATACATAAAAACACGTAATCAGTGTTAACTCTTAATTATTACTCACATAATTGGTCTAAAAGTATGTCTGTTACAGGATTAAAACTACAGTTTTGGGCTCTTATCACGCGACCCGCGCCTAAAACACTAGAATTCTAGTTTTCATCCTGAGCATGACCCGCGCCCTACCAACACTACAAGTGAGCGCACCCTGCACCTAAGTGCCTAGAACTCGAAATTCACCAAGGCGCATCCCGCGCCCTACCCAGGCATAGGTTGAGAGCACCCCGCGCCCTACCCAGGCATATCTCGTTAGTATAATTCACATCGTAGTATAATTTCCCGCCATTACTCTCATTAACTTTGGATAGACCGATAGTCGTAGAAAACATTGAATGCTAAAGAACTAGGAGTGGAATGAATCTTTTACTCCACTCTATTTTGATAGATTCGAGAGTAGAAATCTTTGATAACACACATGAAATTAGTTTTAGTTTTACTTGCGTTCAAATTCCATCATTTATTCGTAGGTAAAACTATGTCATTTTCATATTATCAGCAAGATTCACAGTGTGTAAAATTATCATTCAGGTTAGGAATTAAACCAAGTATGTTTATGTTCTTAACATACTTCCTATTAATATGACATAATCTACCATGCCAAACATTAACAGAACAAGAGATCATGTAAGTAGAAGTAGATTAGTATACATGTTGCTGAGGTAAATCATGTTACAAATCAGTCATTAGCTTCCCCTATAAGTGACATGGAGATCAAAAAAGCATTGTTTGCGATGGAAGATAACAAGGCACCAGGACCAGATGGATTTAATGCTTGCTTTTTCAAGAAAAACTGGGATGTTATTGGCAATGATTTTACTAGAGCTATTAAGTGTATTTTTAGCCATAAGTAGCTTTTAGGAGGTATTAACTCTACATTTCTATGTCTCATTCCGAAGATGAAAAATGCTCTCATATTGCTTCCTTTAGGCCCATCGCGTGTTGTAACATTATTTATAAATGTGTCTCAAAAGTACTAACAAACAGAATGAAGGGTTGCATTTCATCTTTGGTATCAAGCTCCCAATCTGCCTTTATTCCTAGATGATTGACTCAGGACAATCTTCTGATGGCCCATGAACTACTGCGAGGGTACTTAAGGAAGAATGGGCAGAAAAGATGTGCAATAAGCTAGACATTCAGAAAGCTTATGATTCTATTTCTTGGCAAGCGCTAGAAGCAATTTTACACAAGTTCAAGTTTCCACTCTTATTCATAGAATGGCTTCAGATATGCTATGTTTTGCCTTACTTCGGTGATGGTAAATGGGACTCCGGAAGGATACTTTCAAGGGAAGAGAGGGCTAAGACAGGGAGACCCTGTGTCCCCTTATCTTTTCATGCTGGTCATGGAAATTCTGAGTGCTCTACTTCTTCAAGAATTACAGTCTAAATGAATCTCAGCCCATTCAAAGTGTAAAAAGCTGGAGATATCTCACTTATGTTTTGCTGATGACGTGTTCCTGTTCTGTAAAGGTAACATGGATTCTATTATGGGTGTCAATGATATCTTGCATCTCTCTAAAGCTACAAGACTTCAGCTCAGTAATGCAAAGACAACTCTTTTAACTTGAAGTATGACTGGAGCGAAAAGGTTAGAACTAGCAGAAGCCATGAACATCTCTCTTGTAACTCCACCAGTCACTTACTTGGGGTTGCCACTTACGGCAACAAGATTAGGGATAAAAGAATATTTTCCACTCATAGAGAAGATCACCAAAAGAATTTCAAACTAGAAAAATAAGGATTTGAATAGAGCGGGCAGAGTGCAACTTGTGAAGTTAGTGCTTTCATCATTTCAGACTTATTGGGCAACAACTTTTGCTATCCCAAGAGTAGTGCTTGATAAAGTAGCAAAGTTGTGTAACAGATTCATCTGCCAGGACTGAGTATGGCAAAAAAATGCACCATATGAGCCATTCTACTCTCAGACTTGACAAAGAGCAAGGAGGACTTGGATTGGTGGATCCTAGAGTTTGGAATCAAACTGCATATTGTGGCTTAGTGGTGAAATTGGCCCAAAAACCTGATTGTTTATGGGTTAAGTGGTCTTGGGAACACCATATCAAGAAGAAGCATTTTTGGACCATGAAAGTTCCTCATGACTGCTCATGGGTGTAGCGAAGGATCTTAAAGAACAGAGAAAATGCTTGGAAGTATGTCAGCCATAGCATAGCGAATGGCAATGGGACTAGTTTCTGGCACGACCCATGGTGTTCAGCCCCTCTCATCTAAAATCCTCATGCAAAGCTACTCCTTGCTGATGTTGTACCAATGGATGTGTTAGTCAATTCAGTGATTGTAAATAGGGAGTGGGCAAGGATTATCATTGATCTACCTAAATGTGAGGTGAAGATATGGATCATGAACACAGAGATTAACTCATACATTTCAGAGGACCAAGTCATTTGGACCCATCGAGTTCAGGTATGTTTTCTGTGTCCTCTGCCTATGCAGTCTTAAAGAATGTCAAAAGTAAAGTAAAATGGTACAAGATTGTCTAGGGAAAGCTATCGATGCCTAAGCATTCCTTCACCTTATGGCAATTATTCTCTGGATCGCTACCTACCCAAAATAGATTAATGGCGAAAAAAGTGATTGGGCACTCATGATGTTGTCTCTATGATTTACATGAGAAAAATTATGTGCATCTTTTCTTTGAGTGTTCTTTTTCGAAACTGGTGTGGCATAGTTTCAAAGAAGCTATGGGATTACCAGGAAGAGTTCGAAATTCACATGAAGAATGGTATTACATTATGCGGATTTGTAGGCCAAATTCTATGGCATTTGAAGTGTAGAGAGCGCTAACCTGTGCTGCAGTGCAAGCCATTTGGAATGAGAGGAATTGGAGGTTAAAGAGGAAGAGGTTCTTCAGTGCAGATTCAGTAAGCATGAAGGCATTAAATAACATGAAAGTGTACCTGGGGAAATCACTGGAAGCAGTAAAGGACGATGTCGCTATTCGAACTGTCTTGACAAAGCTAGGTATCGATGTAAATTTCAAGCAGAGAGAGGATCAGTGGTAAATTGGAAGAAACCTGAAACTGCCATTCCTATCCTAAACACATATGGATCACTTCAACAGGGCAAAGCAGGATATGGAGGGGCATTAAGAGATCATAATGGAGATGTTATAATGGCATTTTGTGGAAACTCTACAAGACATTCAGTATTACATCAAGAGTTACTTCTAAAAGGCCTCGAAGGAGTGACAAAAATGAACATGAAGGAGGTGTTAGTGCAGTCAGACTCACTTAGAGTGATACAGATCTTGAACAAGCGGGAAGCTCCACCTTGGTATTGCAAGAATCTAGTGGCGCAGATTGGGTACGAACAAGCCAAATTTGAAGAGGTTCAGTTTCAACATGTGTTTAGAGAAAGCACTCAAGTTGTGGATTACTTGTCAAGAATTAGTAGTACCTGTAGTACTCATAGTACAGACTGTTGTAACCAATGCATGTACTTTATCTCCCCCATGGATCAAAAACTTAGTGAATTGATTAAAATAGATAAAGAAGGAAAGATGTACTTGAGACTTTGTCATTAATAAAAGGTTAGGGTCCCCTTAACCCCTAGTTGTTGAAAAATAAATAAACAAAAAAAATAAAAACGTAGAAGTAGAAGTTTTATTCAGATCAGCAATGTTCAACTTAAACATCCCATTACATGCATAGCCCTTACCAATAAAAACCCCAGACTTAGTGATCACATACTGGTCACTACCTATGACTTGCTGAAACCCAACTTTGTTCAAAATAAAACCAGAAACTAAATTCTTCCTAATCTCAGGAGTATGAAGAACATCCTTTAACAGCAGTTTCTTTCAAGAAGTCAACTGCAGCTCAACATCACCAGTACCCATAACCTTGGTTGTATGATTATCACCAAGTAGAACTTCCTGATTCGTAGTTGTGGTATAACTCTTAAACCAGTTCCTATCAAACCAAACATGCCTAGAAGCACCAGTATCAGCCCACCACCCTTCACAGACATTAAACAGAATTGACCTCAGTTATCATAGCAACAAAAGGTTCCTCAATAACGTTAGCCTCATTGACTTTACAATACTTACAGTTTCGAGCATAATGCCCCTTTGATAAAAGATAAAATGATTAGTCTCCTCACGTAATGAACGATGAAATCAAAACGTAAGTAAACTAAACTAATCTTATGTGTCTATGTTTATCAAAGATTCTACTCTCAAGTCTATGAGATATAGTGGAGTAGAGTGATTCGTTCCACTCTTAGTCCTTCCGCATGCTATGTTCTCAAGTGTAAGTACTCTCTACTTAAAGTCTAATGAGAGATTTACGAAAAAGGCAACTAGACTATGATGCAACTACCCACGAAATGCAACTAGTCGACGATGGGAATAACTAAGGGAATGCTACGTTGATTCTATGATAAGGAGTTAGAGGGGATTGATTCCACCTTAACTTCGACTTAATCCTATTAACGACGAATCGTTGTAATCCGAATTGAATCGCCGCTTCGAACAATTGGTTGGTTCTTCCTAATCCCTAATTACACATGGCATTCCTACCAATTCATAACTAGCATGTGAACGATTAAACCCATTCTCATGGTGAACTAATTGTTTCTAGATTGGAAAGGAAATTACGACGATTCTACGATATTCGGAATCAAGCTTTCATCAAGGCTTCTCAACCCCCTCTAATGGAGGTTTCTAATCTAATCTATTTCTAGGTCTAACTATCTACCATTAACAAAGAGCTAAGCTTTTGTTTTTATACATTCAGATCCAAAAATCGTGCATGGGCTTGGAGCCATGTTTTGGGCCAGAGAATCAGGCCCAAAACCTAATTCTTTCAGTCCAAAAAGGCCTCTTCAGCTGCAGTTGGCTTCAACAAACTTTCCGTCTACATCTGCTCCTCTGATTGGCTCAAGGCTTAGACCATTGGAAAGCTCTTTCCAAGACGGTCGTTTTGACATAAGGTAGACCCCATTCAAGGTCTGAGTCCAAAGATATGTCCTACGGAAGTTCTCATCGACTTTGTGTCTTTGTTTTCGCCCGTCGACTTTTCAGCTTTTGACCGGCTTTTAAAAGGCTTTGTCTTCTCGAAACTTGGCCTTTAATCACGGAACTCCTTAGTAACCGACCTTTGCTCCTTTATCTCACTAAAGTGGCATATTTCTGCACATAATGGACTTTGAAGCCTGAAATGCATAAAAACACGTGTCGGTGTTAACTCTTAATTATTACTCACATAATTGGTCTAAAAGTATGATCAAAGGGTTAAAACTACAGTTTTGGGCTCTTATCAAACCACCCCAAACAGCATTTTGCTTGTCCTCAAGCAAAGATGAGAAATTAACATAAGTGACCAAAAAATGGAGTTCTGCTTCTTCTCGTTTAGCCGAGTCGCGATTGCATTGACCATATGCAACAAGGCCTTAAAACCACTAGGAATTCCCTAGTGGACGAAGTTATAGCCTCGTGAGAGTTTTCCATGAAGGTACTCACAAACCGTGCATCTATACTTTGACGACAAAGAAATAAAACTATTGTTTCCTTTATTCATGCTCCAAACTATCTATACATCTCACTAACTATGAACAAGAATAACCAAGTCAAAAACCTAAACTAATATATGCATAATAATCAATCATCTATAATAAGCATATATACAATGAGTAATACTATGAAATGTCTAGCAGGTCCGTTTTCTAAACTTCGAATAAGCGTCCTTAAGTAGGTTCTCACAATAATAGTCAAGATACAACACTCTGATTTTTCCACTCAAGTTTAGCTACTCTAGTGCGCAGTGGGCAGACTTTACCTTACAATCTCATTGACAACAAGGAAGCCGGAGTCAATCAAACACATCTGCCACTTACTATCACACTAGCCTATTCCTAATTGAGCTAGAGGTCTTTATTAGGTGTTGCGGGGATTAGGAGATGGTTTAAGAAGGAAGAAAATGGATATTCAAAAAGGACAAGTCTGAGATAATAGAGTCTTCATATTATGTCACTAGAGAAAACCTTGTTATTTACTTTTTGCTTCTACACTTTGTTTCCATCCTTAGCCATTTTTTTTTTTTTTTTTTGGCTTTTTTTGACTCCTTTTATTCTATTTTTTGGAGTTTTTATTTTATTTCTATTTTTATTTTTCTTTTCTTTGGATGGAAACTTCTTTTCTTTATTTTACGGAAGCAATTAACTAACTTTTGTTTACACGAGGTTTTCTCTTCTTCTTTCTTCCTCATTCTATTCTCAGACTTATTCTAAATTGGGTGGGTTGAATTTTTATTTTTTTTTTTTTTTTATTTTGTTTTGTTTTTGTAACAGGGTAAAGGATTTGTGGTTTATGGAAGGCTAAAGAAAGGTTCGAGGGGCTAATTAGAAAATAATTCATAGGTTTGAATTTCTGGCTATATCGATCCAAAAGGGCCTAAATTCTCGCTTAGGATATGGCATAGTGATCAAGCAAGTGGACGTGTGATATCTCTATCCGGATTTTACTTCTCCCTTGTGTCATTTCTCAAATGTTTCGCTCATATAAGGCTTTAGGCTATATTCTCACAGGATTTGTAGAATAAGTACTCTAGCCTAGATTTCAGAAACTTACTGCTAACAATCATAGATACTCATGTAATATATTTATAGATAGATGCAAAGATTATTACCTATATATTAACCTAAGTTTCTAACAATTATTCTGATGCAACAGCTACGTGAGACTTCTAGATTGTTAAGAGCATGGAGAAAGAAACAATACCAATATTCCTAAGTGTATAGCATAACTTATTTATTTATATTTTTGAATTTTTAAAATTTTAACTAGAAATAAATGCATATTATATATATCTATATCCTAACAGATGCCTTAATTACACGTGTTTCTATGCCCCCAAACAAGATGCATGCTTTGTCCTCAAAGCATTTAAATAAAGAGGGTAGGGAAAATACCATTGAAGTGCGTGAAATTCAGGAATATCTGTAAAACAAGGTTAGAACGTACTAATATTGGAAATAAAAACTGACACAACTCTATACGAGTTCTACCCATTATGGGGTTAACAAGAATGAAATTGCTTGGGACATAAGCAGACACTAACTAGAATGAAAACTTACCTTATCCCCCGCATTACTCGTCATCTTCCTCATTCTCTTCTTCCATAAGGAAGTGAGGTTCCTTTGCGTCCTGCCATGCCATGATAATTTGCCAGGCTTCCCGCCATTTATCATCTATTATTGCTAACCTATTAAGAGCCACTTGTCCGCGACAGGTGTAAGGTGCAACCAGATGAGGTTGTATCCTCCACCCTTGCCAAGTCATTGCACGGAAAGATCGAATAATACTATTGGTGGGTGTCGATGCGATTAATCGTAATCCAATCCGTGGAAGCGTGTACAAAAAAAGCGAGGAAAGAAACATAGCATAATACGAGAAACTAGAATGGGCATAAGAAGGTACTTATGCCTCATGCTATGGGATCGAGCTAAACTAAACATCAAGGTTCGGGAAGGCCATGACACATACGTCCCGTGGCTAAAGCAAGGAAGAGATTTGCAAGTGGCATCATTCACGAAGAAAAACGCCATTCCCCTAAAATGTTTAGCATGATCCAAAACATAACAGTTCCTATGTTCATGGACGGGCTAACGCGATGTTATATTCTCCTTGGTCCTCAAACGCGAAAAATGCCCGCCCATACGACTCATGCAAAACTTCGTAAGTGTAGACATACATATTATCGATCCAATAGCACCATGGGTCTTGTATTTCGCCGGGGCATAGCCATCAAGAACAAATGCTAGCAAGAACACGGTAATTTCCATTGGTTCATTATCAATGTTGATGGAGAACACTTGTTCTCCATCCGGTCTTTCAAAGAAAATGCAGTTATCGTAAAAATAAGATGCTAGAGTCGGAGAATAAAGTGCATCCGGTCTTACCATAAAGCGGCTCCCACCAACGAATGTGATAAACCCAAAACCAAGCACCATAAGTAGTGCTTTGGAACAAATCTTCGAAAGACTGTTCCGGTATCAATGTTGGAGATGTCATCTCAAAATTACGCTTTGGAATAGCTGCGAATGATCCGGATACTACGCGCGAAAAACTGGAAATTTCCCGGTCCATGGAAGTCGGTAGCGAGCGCTCGATAGAAGCGTGATCGCTCTGAAGAAATTGAAATTTCCAGTGTTTGAGCTGGTCGCGCTCAACTTGAAGGCGCCTCGACAAAAACTCATAAAAAATATCTGAGAGCGCGAAAAGCTCTTGTAGAAGGCGCGAAAAGGGACTTGTAGAAACTTCGGAAAATGAGCGAAACGAGGGAATCGGGGAGTGAAAGGTGAGTGATGGAGTTTAGGTGTAGTGTGAGTTGTGAGGATAGATTGTATCAAGTTTATATAGGTTTAAAGTTGCTAAAATGGATCGGGAAGTTGCCAAAACTAATTACGGTAGTTTCCAGAAATCCTAAAATTTCCAAACCCGAAAACGGAAACAACTCATTTTCTTGATTCTAATTCAAACCCAGTATCTTTTAGGTTGATTTTATGATAGAATGTACCTATTTAATCTAGATTTCATCCTACAATGATACTTAATTATAGATATGCCTAAACGGCCATATTTTCACCTTGACTCCGCAATAAATTCTAACACGAGGGTTATAAAAATAATGCTTGAATTGATAAAACCACCCCCAAACAAGTTGGGAAGGTGGGATCAATATGAAACAACCACGCATACTAAAAATAACCCCTTATATTAAAAATTTCATTCGGAGTACATTACACTACAAAATTCAAATTACGGAAATAAACTTGCATTAAAATAAATAACAATAATGAAATTACAAATAAAACATAAAACATCAAACTATACTATCCCTAGCTACTCGAATCGGGTGGCGGAGGGAACATGCTCGAGATGCTCCCCGAGCTCTGAAGAGCGACACCATTAAGTTCTTCCCGTGACGGCGCCGCCAGTGCCTGGATGGGTGTGTCCTCGGAAGGAGAGTCCCCATGAGGTGGGAATCGTGTCGAAAACTCGTCCGAATCGGCGGCCAACTTCTAGCTCGGCTCATCCGTTCCCACCTCTGGCGTCCTCTCTCGGATGCGGAGCTCGAAGTTGTGATGCATCATTGCCTGTCGAGTCCGGAGGTCTTCACAGATAGTGTTAAGCGAACGCATGCCTCGATGGATCACAGCCATGCGTTCTGCATCTGTCGAGCACCTCTCCAAGGCATCCGCGTCAAAACAGGTCAAGTCCTCCTCATCCTCGGAGGCATCCCCGATGTCCCCGACCTCCCTCGACATTCTCAGCTCCTCCATCCTCTTCTTCTTCTTCTCTATCCTCAGCCAATCTCCAAACTCGTTGGACACACTCCTTATAGATGCGAGGGTTATGGTGGAGAGTGATGTATGTCCGATCGATCGCTGAGCTTCTCTCTCAACTTGAGCATGATCTTTGTTATCAACAGGGGGGAGAGGGCAACACCCTCCCTACTCCCCTAATCATGCTCGGGTAAAACTCTAAGATGCAGAAGTCATACTTCCGCTCCTGGAGTATCCATAAGATATGGAGGCGATTCAGGCCGATATCAATGACCTTCCCTTCCCTTCCACGCGTTCCGAGCCAATCCACCGGGTCAGTAGCCACCGGTTGGTCCTAAAGGGAAGCTCGTCGAACACAATGCGATCTTGCATTGTAGTCCCCTCAATAACTGTCTCGTGCATCAATGGTTCTACCCCAATATCTTTGGGACTCCTGCGGTGACATCGGATGGATTCTAGGTGGAATGCCTAGAATCTCGAGCCAACAACCCAGTCGTCACTTCCTTCCGCCTCTTCGCCACAACAACAAAAATCCTCGTCCCTTCCAACTCCCTCGTATCATAGAACCGTCGGACTAAGTCCTCGTGGTAATAGGCTTCAGTCGAGTACCACAAGCTATTCCAGTCTCGACTGATCATCTCGTCACCGTAAAACGGCGCGAAGTGGTCGGCGGTAAAAGCTTGCTCCGGCAAAATTCGGCGTTGTTGAGCCATTGGAAGTTTGGAATGTAGTGGGGGTTTAAATGTGATGTAGTGGTGGGATTTTAATCGACCGGTTGAAGCAACAGTGGTGGTGGTGGAGTGGTGGCACGGCAGCACCAAAATTTTAAATTTTCGGTGGTTTTTAGTGATGTAAATCGGTAGTGGTGGTGGTCGGTGGTGTTTGGAATCGATTTGGGTTGGGATTTGATTTGGGGTGTGGGTTAATTTTAGTTTTCTTTTTATTTTGATTTTGTTTTTTAGGTTTTTGGAGCTTGGGCGTTAATGGCGGATGGAGAAGAAGATCGCGAGTCTTTGCTAAAAGGTAATGGCGGTCGTCGCTGTCGATTAGGCTTGGGTTGGGCCCCGGTCATTCCCGGTGTCGAATGGTTGAATTTGGGCCCAAAAAATTTTGTGATTTTTTTTCCGATTTTCCGCAAAACTTCAAATCAAAATTGCCGCTTCGTTACCAGTCCGATTTTTGCGAATGAGATATGGAAATGATCACGAGAGAATTTCCAATCCAATGATCCATAAAACACTCCATTCCGACCGTGGATGACATATAAGATAGTGGAAACCGCCTCGAAGTGCGTGCATGACTTACGTTATGCGAACAATTGAAATCCAAATTCCTGGATTATGTCAACCCGAATCGTAAAACAATAAAACGGCCTAAGCAACTCTAATGGGGCAAAAAACATTTTAGGACGGCAACACAAACACCCCACCCCCAAACAAATTTTTTACAACGAAGCTTAGAAAATTTGTTTTTAGCAGTGGGTCTTTTAAAGTCAGATTCCCGAGACTTCCTAGGTTACTATTGTTATTCTTTAATATATATATATATATATATATATATATATATATATATATATATATATATATTTTTTTTTTTTTTTTTTTTTAAAAATAAAACAATAAACAATAAAGACATAATTCACCCCATAGAGAAACATGACTCAAAAAATCCGAGAAAACATGCAAGAGTGGAAAACTTGAATTATGTTTAAACGTGGACTTAGGATCCGGTACTTACAGCCACACACTCCATAGGGAGGGCCCGGTTACCTTAATGCTGCACTCTCCAATATATATGGAAATGAAAGGAAATGCACCAAACACAAAAGTTGAGTCGTTTATAGTCAGATACTCGAGACTTTATCTAGACGTATGTATGAACATGCAGTTTATCATATATCAACAACCGAAATAGTTGTTGATTATTCCATAAATAAATATTCCAGAAAACATATCTAAACACAATCAAGCACCAAGATTTCCCATGACTCAATCTAGTGAAATGAAAGCGAAGTCGGATAACCCTATTATGTAACCTATCATGCACCTTATTTTTCATTTTTGAATGAGTGGGTGTTCTAGTAAATAAGTGTGGAAAAGTGAATGGTTGTGAAGAATATGGTGGATATGGATAAGTTGTAGAAAGACAGCCTGTAAACAATGAGGATGTGGTTTTAACACAAAACTCATTCATTGTGTGTGTAGGGACTGTCTCAATTCTGAAAATGAAGGTGTCAAGTGGTTTGTCCTTCTGTAGTATTTGTTTACTAGGTGGATTTAAAAAATTATGGAGCACGGGAGAAACAAAAGGATCGAGTGCAAACTCGAGATTCCTTTGAAAGGGTGGAAGGAGGGGAATCGAGGTGGATGTTGTGCAAAGTAGTTCTTGATAGGGTGATTCATCACCTTCTCGAAGAAACTCATCGAATTGCTCATCTAGATTGGTCATATCCTCGTTACTATGATAGTCCTCTACATCTTTGAGAAAGTCATCTATCTCATCCTCATCCGTAATATGTGTATCGACTAGTGTAGGGATGGAAATGTTGGAGTCTGAACTTCCAAAGGAAAGAAATTTGGGCATATGATTATCAGGGAACGTGTTGTTGAAATAATCTCGAGCAATGCTCTCGACCATGCTAACCTCTCCATCCATAGACGAATCGGGTAACTGTGTCTTTGTTTTAAAAACATTGACTTCAACAACAAGATGGCCAAAAGACATGGACATTGAACCATCGCGGCAATTAATGAGCGCGTTGGCGGTTGCGAAAAAGGTAAGCCCTAAGATGATCGGGACAAAGTCATTAACGACTTACAGATCGAGGATGACAAAATCAGCCGGATAGTAAAAAAATCTGAATTTTTACGAGAACATTTTCGATGACAACCTTAGGATACTTAATAGACCCGATCGGCTAATTTCAACGTCATTCTAGTGGGTTGCATCTCGTCTAGACCTATTTGTCTATACAAATAAAAGCGGAGTAAGTTTACACTAGCCCCCAAGTCTAATAACGCCGTCGTATAGGAATCTCCTAAGGTGCATTTACAAATGGGGCGACCCGGTCCCTTGTACTTAACAATTCTATTATGTTCGATAGAGTTGGGAATTGTTACATTAAAAGGCGTCTTTTGGTATATTGGTCTTACGTCTAGTAGTACACAATTCCTTAAAAACTTAGCATGGTGTGGTAGTTTTTATAGCTTCGAGGAAGGGAAGGTTTATAGTTAGATTCTTAAAAACATCCCTAATCTCCTCGTAATTTGTATCCCTAGTTAACAAGGCTAATTTTTGTGGAAACGGGTGGTTTCGTCTATATTTAGCAATGGTATTACCTCGGTGTTTAACCGTGGCTTCTGTTTCTTAGGTTTTGTTGTAACTGGTACCTCTACAAAGGTAGGCTCTTGAGTTTCTATTTCGATATCTAGTAATATAGCGGTGTAGGGCTATCTTGGTGGGGTAACTATAGGCATAGTTACTTTGTTATCAACCACTCTGCGAGCGAGAGTGGTGATGGCCTTTAACTCACCTACATTTTCATATTCACTACTAGTATTATCGGTTACCTCAAAGGCTGTATTTGTTGTTTTAGGATTAGGTATTTCGTTACTTGGAAACACACCTTTGGGTTGGGCTTTATCTTGAGCCAACTGTTTGGTTAAATTATTAACGGATTGTAGAAGCTGTTGGTTAGATTGAGGCATGGTTTGGAAAAGTTTTGGCTCACTTGTATGAAGGTGTCAAGACGATCCGGTTGTGTGGGTGTAGTAGTCACGGGGGGGGTGACAGGGAACTATTTCAAGTGAATTATTTATGGGTGGATTTGGGTAGTTATTATTTACCGAACGATACCTCTACTAGCATTATAATTATTATAACTACTTTGACCTTGTGCTTGACCTTGTCGAGGTTGCACTTGGTTGTTATAATTATTAAAATTCCCCGACCACGCCCTTGTCGTAGTGGGGCTTGGTTAAAGCCGTATGCGTAGGCCTAACATATTGGTTATTGTACCCTTGAGGTGTGACGTTTTGGTTATTTCTCCAACCGGTTGGGATTTTGTCTCCAAAGGGCTTAGGTTTCACTATTAATGGAACAAGCCTGTTCATAGGCTATAGGGCGGGGAGTCGGGATGCTCGGGGCTCCAACAGAAACTACATGGATTTGAATTTACATTCATGACGGGGGGATTGGCTTTTGTTGTACAGAAATGGCCTCTACCTTTTTGTGAGGGATTCAATTAGAGTTTTAAGCTCGGGGATCTGATTTAACCTCAAACATATTGGTAGCCTTAATCTGTTGAAGAAGAACTAGCGGAGCGGGAATAATCGTCACTACCCCCCCAGGTTGTTATTTAAGCTTTAGTTTGGTCCTCTAAAAATTTATAAGCCTCCGAAGCTCCTTTGCTTAAGAAACTACCCCCATTCATTATGTCAAGGACTTCTTTATGGTGGTGTAGAAGTCCTTTGAAAAAACGAACTAACGTGTCTTTCGCTAAGTTATGATGTGGACAATCTATAAGGAGATCGGTGAAACGATTCCAATCCTCTGAAAATGTTTCATGAGGGTTTTGTCGAAAGAAATGAATCTTGGAAAGCATCTCATCCGTCTTTAGGGGTGGGTAAAATGTTCCATAAACAAATGAACAAGTTTAGCCCACGAGTCCACGAAATTAGGTGTTTGGGCGATTAACCAAGACGCCTTTATCGGCTAAGGTGAAAGGGAATACCCTTAATTTAATTTGTTCTGTACCAACCGTAGGATGGTGGAATGTTGTTAGGACTTGTTCAATCCTGCGCATGTTTTGATAAGGTTTTTCATGGTCTAATCCATGAAAAACGGGTAACAAATTAAAAATATTTGGGGGGGATTTGGAAATCCCCCTATGGGTCTGCTAGAACGATGCACGATTTGGGGCTATCGCTCAAGGCTTTGTAGAAGTCAGAGAGAGGCCTCTCTTCTTCGTTGGGCATTGTGTCAGGTGATGTGTGTGAAATAGTAGCTAGAGGTGTAGTGGGTGGTATACTAGATAGACTTGTTTGTTGACGTTGTTGTGTAATGACGTTCGGTGTTTTTGTCCGGCCAGACCTTAATCTCATACAAGGCTAAAACCAAACTTAGCTAAACACATCAACACTCCAAACAATTCTGATATACTAGTATAAACCTCTAACAGGAGGCGAGGTGTGGAAGAAAGGAATACCTGATTGCGTCCTTGCTTCGCTTATGAATAGCGTCTTGTTTACGCGTGTTCAGTGTATATAACAGGTTAGAACACTGAAAAATATGAAAAATCAAAGTTCGAATCAAAACTGTCGAAATCCGACAAAATTTGCTAAGAGGCGGGGTGCACTTTCGGATAGAAGCGGTCGCTCCGTAATTTTCAAATTACGGTGTTTTTTAAGGGCGGTCGCTCCTCCATAGGGGGTCGCTCTTGCTCCGAGCTATAGGCGTCGCGACGCGCTTCGGTGTAATTTTTACCCGGAATTTTTCAACTCTGAAATGGACAACCACAGTATGAATCAAACAAGGGTGGGTGGGTGTAATGGGACTTTAAGAACAGTACTAACACTATGAAAACAATACGAAAGTGAAACTAAGATGGCAGCGGCGCCATTTGATAAAAGATAAAATGATTAGTCTCCTCACGTAATGAACGATGAAATCAAAGCGTAAGTAAACTAAACTAATCTTATAGGTCTATGTTTATCAAAGATTCTACTCTCAAGTCTATGAGATATAGTGGAGTAGAGTGATTCGTTCCACTCTTAGTCCTTCCGCATGCTATGTTCTCACGTGTAAGTACTCTCTACTTAAAGTCTAATGAGAGATTTACGAAAAAGGCAACTAGACTACGATGCAACTACCCACGAAATGCAACTAGTCGACGATGGGAATAACTAAGGGAATGCTACGTTGATTCTATGATAAGGAGTTAGAGGGGGATTGATTCCACCTTAACTCGACTTAATCCTATTAACGGCGAATTTAATCGTCGTAATCCGAATGAAATCGCTTCAACAATTGGTTCTTCCTAATCCCTAATTACACATGGCATTCCTACCAATTCATAACTAGCATGTGAACGATTAAACCCATTCTCATGGTTAACTAATCGTTTCTAGATTGGAAAGGAAATTACGACGATTCTATGATATTCGGAATCAAGCTTTCATCAAGGCTTCTCAACCCCCTCTAATGGAGGTTTCTAATCTAATCTATTTCTAGGTCTAACTATCTACCATTAACAAAGAGCTAAGCTTTTGTTTTTATACATTCAGATCCAAAAATCGTGCATGGGCTTGGAGCCATGTTTTGGGCCAGAGAATCAGGCCCAAAACCTAATTCTTTCAGTCCAAAAAGGCCTCTTCAGCTGCAGTTGGCTTCAACAGACTTTCCGTCCGCTTCTGCTCCTCTGATTGGCTCAAAACTTAGACCATTGGAAAGCTCTTTCCGAGCCGGTCGTTTTGACATAAGGTAGGCCCCATTCCGAGGTCTAAGTCCAAAGATATGTCCTTTGGAAGTTCTCACGACTTTGTGTCTTTGTTTCGCCCGCGTCGACTTTTCAGCTTTTGGCCCGGGCTTTTTTAGAAAGGCTTTGTCTTCTCGAAACTTGGCCTTTAATCACGGAACTCCTTAGTAACCGACCTTTGCTCCTTTATCTCGCTAAAGTGGTATATTTCTGCACATAATGGACTTTGAAGCCTGAAATGCATAAAAACACGTGATCAGTGTTAACTCTTAATTATTACTCACATAATTGGTCTAAAAGTATTACTGTTAAAGGGTTAAAACTACAGTTTTGGGCTCTTATCACCCTTCTTCTTACAAGTATAACAAACAACTTCTGACATGTCAACGGGTGGTTTTTTATTCATATGCACCTGATTCTGTTTCTGATTCTGTGGATCTTTCTTATTGGAAGGTTTGTTCTTCATGGCTTTCTTATTAGGCTTTAAGCTAGATTTAGTCTTACTGGTTTGTTGGTTTACCACATTAACCTTAGCCTTGGTAGATGACATGGCTACTTCCTCATTATGGTCTTGTTTCCATGATTCCTCTTCTATAAGGAGTCTCATAATAAGACTTTCCATCGAGAACTCCTTAGACTTATGCCTAAGTATGTTCCTGAAATCCTTCCAAGAGGGACGAAGCTTATCAATGACGACAGCAACCTGAAATTGCCCGTCAATTTTCATCCCTTCTAAAAGTATCTTATGAACAATAATATGTAGGTCATGGCATTGAGACACAATATATTTGTCATCTACCATCTAAAACTTAAGATAATGACTTACAACATATTTTTTGGAGCCAACTTCCTCAGTATCATACTTCTTTTGCAGGGTTTCCCAAACATCAGAAGAATATGGAAATTTAGAGTATAAGTCGTATAGATCATCAACAAGTGAGTTCAGGATGTAATTTCTACACTTAAAATCCGCAACGATCCACTTATCAATAGCAACAGATAGAGCAAGTTCCAGCAGGACATCTTCATCAGGAATCGGTTCACTTAGAATGGTTTCCACTTTCACCAGGGTCAGATTGAACATCATCTTCGCCTTCCACCGCTTGAAGTGCTCACCAGCAAAATTGAATGGTCGGTTATGTCTAATTTCATTGTGGGACTTGGACGGGTTACCTTCTTCATGTTCTATTGTCAAACAACCTTAAAATTATTGGAATATAATTTCTGCAACAAAAACAAACAGTGAATATAAGAAGGTTGAGGCACGGATCGGTACGCTCTCTTTAATGTTGTTTCGCGTCTGTTCTTCTCTATGCAGACAGACCACATCAACCTCCAGGATACAATAGCCAGTTATTACTCTTCTATGTTTACTGCACACAAACCAAAGAAGAAAAGGAAGAACAACGAGACTGATATTATGAAAGTAAGGTTTTGCAGATACTGTATAGGTTGTTGGTATAGGAGTATATATATATAGGGAAAAAATGTGGAGCACTAGTAGATCCGAAATTTTAGGTGTCACACCTCGAATTTCGATAATTCGTATAACATAATTAATATCCGACTCCTCAATATCCGAGCTGTGATAACTAACTCAAAACACAACCTATCGCATAAACCCTAATGTATAATAACTCAAAAAAAACAAATCTAAATTATAAATACTCAAAATAATTATCTCATTATTATGAAAACTTGCGATCAAATTTAAGTTACAAACTTCCTCACTTAACAATTCATAAATAAAGTAAAACATCTATCCCCAACAAATTCCACTACATCACAGAGGAAAATGAACGACATCTTATTAAAAATAAATGCTAACATAAATCACGAAGCAGCACACCACCTTCTCGAACATCAGCTAACCCTGTCCAGGCTGATCGACTATTTTCATATAGGAACACACCCGATTAGCAAACATGCAAATCGGGTTAGCATTATAAACAATGTTGGTATGAGTAACCTTAGAAAAACCATTTAAATATACATAATACTTCATTCTTTATATGGCAAGTAGTTCCTCCACCGAGGCGCCTTAGCTTAAGGTAGTTAGTTCCATCATAGAGGCACCTTAGCTTCTAACTAAGAGTAAATAAAACTTATGTTATCCTAGTAAATAAAACTTGCCTTTATGCATGCTCTATCATAGAGTGGGTCCCCTCAGCAAAATAATTAGTTTAACCCACTCTCCTGCAATACCATGTTTGATAGTAATATCATAAAACAAAACATAACATGTAAGTCTTAAAATAATAACCACACAAGAGGAAAAAATATCATATCAGTAACATTTATCAAGTGTCCCCAGCAGCACGTCGTCGCTATGTCTTACCTAGTTTCCCTAGCTACCACAATCACTTTCCAACGCCAAACATGTACATCCACATGCCTCCCCTCACGTAATGAACCACTCCGTGCGTAATTCCCTTAAGCGGGATATCGCATACCATGTAACCCTCACACGAACATCATTAGGTGAGTACTGCAACTATTCGGCATAAAATATCGCGCGTCTCGTTCTAAATTTTGCGAATGAGATAATCAAGCCACTATTCGGCTATGATTGCCCTACACATGGGTCAATCAGCATCTTATATGCCCTATACAAGGGCCAATCATATTATGTACGCCCTACACAAGGGCTAATCACATGAGTTGTGGTAGCTAGGTTCTGGGATTTTTGTTACATAATTTATTCAAATTTATGTCTATGTCTCTTAAAATTTCAATCTCGTCACGTGTCAATAATTTCATAATATCAATGTCAAATCTTTCTTAGGTAATGACTAACCAGTTTATACAAGCTTCCACAACATTCTACCATTGGATTAGTCTATAAAATGTAATATATAAAAATATAACATAATAAATAGTCAACAGTCCCAAACCGGTGTTCATCCAAATAGGTCCTAACGCAAACCCATATGTAAAACACTTCAACCCATGGTCCTAATCCAACTAACCAAAACAAAACCCAAAACTAAGGCCCAAGCCTTTATAACTTGGCCCAAAAGTCTAAACAAATTAAAGACTCAACCTGGCCCACTTTAAGTCATATGAACCCAGCCGAAACAAAATAGAAATCGACCCAAAGAAACAAACTACTTTGTTCTAGCCCAAGCCCAACCAACAGATCTCCTAAATCGAAAATTAAACTGGGCGCACTAGATCGCGATCTCGGTCATCCTCACCAGCACACCAGCTCGAGTTACAGCCACCACCAACTCCTCTCTTCCTCCACTCTCATCCCATCGATTTTATTCCTTGTGAAAAAACCTTACCACTTTAATACACAGGAAAACTCGATTCGTTACCTCGATCACACTTACCCCAAAGTGGATCGCGCTGCAATTAACAGCCTATAAAGCTTTAACAGCCCCCACTCTACAGCACTCAAACACACCCACTACAACCAATCATCAGTCAACCAAAACAACAACAGTATAAAAGTTCAAATAATATACATGACGATTCTTGGGCTCGCGCCACCATTAACAACCTATAAAGCTTCAACAATTTAATTTTAGAGTTTCAATAGTGCAATAAATTAATATACTAACATTTAACAAGTTTTAATCAATCCGACAGGACGAAGAATAATGACAGAAAAATGAGCAGCAAAAATGAGCAGAAACCTTGGACACTAAAATTATTTCTGTATACACGTAAAACTCTAGGTTCGGTGAAATAGGAAAAAATAACTACTCACCTCTCGTATCGCGAAAAAGAGTATATAGAATATGACGCCAAAAATTCGATCCTAAGCTAGCTAAAAGATGCACAAATCTGCCCTTTCTCCGTTCTTCTTTGTTTTAGTTCGTGTGTTTAGTTTTTTATAAGAAAAACCTTATTTTAAGTCCTTCCCTTCTAAAGAATTTATCTACCATATATTATGCTTAACTCTTAGAAACTTTCTGTTTTACCTAATATCTCTATTCCTAACTATAGAATATTATTCTCTATTATAAGTACTATATTTATTATATACCTTATATTAATATCTTGTTTCATATTTATTTGAAAACTTTCCAAATATTAAAAATCTTTACACAACATTCAAAATTCAAAAATGCTAAATTTCCTATAGTAAAATTTTGAAAATATTATCTCATTTTCCCTCCTTTCTCTCTCTATCAAAAAGTCAAACCCACATTTACTAGCATGTTGACCATGAAGTAAATATCAAAATTTCATAAATACTAAATATGGTCACATAATAATATAAAAATAATTTTTCTTACAGCTATACACACCTTAAAGGAATCTCGTCCATAGATTTAGCGATAGAGTACACTATGCGAATAACTCCGGATGCACGACTCTAACCTTGTCCTCTAACTCCCACATAACGTCCTTCTCATCTTCACTCCATTGTACCTTTACCAGGTTCACTTGCCGCTACCGAAGTTGTTCACGTCATGATCTACGATGGTGATAGGTTTCACCGGGTGTGTCAAATCATCATTAATCTCAATCTCGTCTGGCTTAACAATCTGTGTCGGGTCTTTCACACAATTTCGAAGCATGGAAATATGGAAAATGTCATGTACAGAGGATAAAGTAGAAGGCAAAGCGAGCTGATATGCCACACTGCCAACACGAGCAACAATCTCAAACGGTCCAATAAATCTAGGGCTCAACTTGCCCTTTTTTCCAAACCTCATCACACCATGCATAGGGGACACCTTCAAAAATGCATAACCCCCAACTTCAAACTCAACTCATTTCCTCTTCCGATCAGCGTAGCTCTTCTGTCGACTCAGAGTTGTCTTAATCCGTTCTCGTATCACACTAACATTCTCTGTAGTCTCCCTAACAATATTCGGACCAAGTAAGACACCATCACCGACCTCGCCCCAACACGTAGGTGATCTACATGGCCTCCCGTAAAGGGCCTCAAATGGTGCCATACCAATACTAGAGTGAAAACTATTATTATACGCAAACTCAACCAAAGGAATGTGTTCCTCCTAACTGCCTCCAAAATCAAGGACACATGCCCGCAACATGTCCTTAAATATCTTATTCACCCGCTCTGTTTGTCCGTCCGTTTGAGGGTGATATGTTGTGCTCAAGTTTAGCTTCGTGCCCATAGCACGCTAGAAGCTCTCCCAAAATTCTGATGCAAAAAGTAGATCTCTATCAGATACAATGGAAACAAGTACGCCATGGAGTCTCACCACCTCTCTAATGTACTTCTCTGTCAAACTATCAGTGTTTCAACGTACTCTAATCGGAATAAAGTGACAGATTTCATCAATCGATCTACAATAACCCAAATCGACTCATTTCCCCGCCGGGACTTAGGTAGTCCATCAACGAAATCCATTGAGATTTGTTCCCATTTCCAAGTGGGAATCTCCAAAGGTTGCAACAAACCTGAAGGCCTTTGATGCTCTGCCTTCACTTGTTGACATGTGAAACAACGAGACACATACTCTCCAACATCCCTCTTCATACCTTCCCACCATAAAGTCCTTTTCAATTCATGATACATCTTCGTACCCCCAGGATGAATAGTGAACTGAGACCTATGAGCCTCGTCTAATATCTCTCCCTTCAACTCGGCATTATCTGGAACACATAGTCTATCCCAAAATCTCAAAGCACCATTAGAATCCACAAACCATTCCGTAGGGCAATCATCGAGATGATCAGTCACTAAGTCATACAAGTGTTGTACCAAAGAAAGATCACTAATCTGTAGGTTCAAAACCTTACTCACCAAGGAAGGCTAGACTGTCAAACTGCCAACAAAATCTCTATCTGTCCCTGACTCAAAATGCAAATCTACTGAAGCTAAAATCTCAAGTGACTTCCACTCTTGCACCATAATTGAAGTCATCACACTGTGTTGCCTACTCAAAGCATCAGCTACCACATTTCCCTTACCAGGATGATAAAGAATCTCAAAGTCATAACTGTTAATATACTCCATCCACCTCTGTTGTCTCATGTTCAATTCCTTCTGTGAGTACAAATACTTCAAGCTTTTGTGATCCGTGTACAACTCAAACCTCTCCCCATATAGGTAGTGTTGGCATACCTCCAAAGCAAATACAATCACCGCCAGCTCCAAATCATGCGTAGGATATCGCCTCCCATGGAGCTTCAACTGTCTAGATGCGTAAGAAGCCACCTTCTAGTCCTGCATCAAAACACATCCCAAACCAGTACTGATAGCATCAGTAAAAACCACCAACTTCCCACCTCTAATGGGAATAACTAAGATCGAAGTTGTAGTCAATCTTTGTTTCAACTCTTGGAATGCTTGTTCACAATCATCAGTCCACAAGAACTTAATATTCTTCTGAGTCAACTATGTCAACGGTGCAGCAATAAGAGAAAACTTCTCTATGAACCTCCTATAATACCCAGCTAATCCTAAGAAACTCCTCACTTCAGTGGCATTAATAGGTTGCTTCCACTCTTTAACAGCTACAACCTTCTCGGGATCCACTGTCATCCCCTTACTCGATATCACATGCCTAAGAAATCTGACTTTAATCACCCAAAAATGGCATTTCCTGAACTTTGCATATAATTGCTGCTCCCTAAGAACCTGTAACACTATCTGCAGATGTTCCTTGTGTTCCTCAACACTCTTAGAGTACACGAGAATGTCGTCAATGAAAATAATAACGAACTTGTCCAAATTCGGACGGAATACATGATTCATCAAGTCCATAAAGAATGTAGGTGCATTAATCAGTCCAAATGGCATAATCGGAAACTCGTACAACCCATAGCAGCGAGTACAAAAAGGCATGAAAGAAATACTCTGCTCTTCAACACCCATCTAATAGTACCCAGTTCTTAAGTTAAACTGCGAGAATATATTTGCCTTTTTAATTGATCTAGGAGGTCATCTATCCTGGGCAAGGGGTACTTGTTCTTGATAGTCACCTTGTTCAGTTCCTTATAGTTAATGCACATCCTCAAAGTACCATCCTTCTTGGACACGAAGATAGCTGGTGTAGCCCACGACGAGTTACTAGGACGTATAAACCTAGTTCATATACACCTTAAAAGGTGTATACTTATATCTGATAGGGTTATATACTAAAAGCATTACTTTTGTATTAACTCTAATTCTTTATATTTTGAATGAGAATCATATCGGCAAATGTTCTGCATATTATATATGTTATTAGTTACATGAATGTGTCTAATACTTTATATTGTAGATGATATGGTGTGTGGTGACATACAAAATATCATATCATCAGTACCTTATAAAGTATAAGTAAACGTTCACAACCTAGATGGATTTGGACAAACCATTGGTAAGGTTGTAGTATAATCTGGTACTAGTCTATCTTGACTATAGGATTACACTAGTACACTTTGTGTGTATTGAACAGGACCAAGTGAGGTTGTTTCTCTTTGTACTAACTATATAAGAGAACAAACACCTCTGTTATTATGTATGCTTGTCATCTTAATCCGGATATAATAACGGGCACTTACGTGTTTTGTACATTGATTTAAATCATCAATGAGTGAGATTCATTTGTGAATCAACAAACTCGATGGATTGGGTAATGACATTATATGTAAGGTGTGCTGTTGATTATAGAAGGAATCCGTGACCCGCAGGAAGTCGGGTTGATGATGTCCCCTTGAGGAGCTCATAAGGATTGTCATGTAAACACTGCAGGTGGATTTAATCTGAGATGACAATGAGGTTGAGTGGTACTACTCAAGGACATAAGAAGTTGATTAATGTAGTTGTCAGTAACTTGACTTAATCAACGGGAATTCGATATCTTAAACACGGGGAGATCAACGAGCATATAATATGGAGCCCATAAACGTAACATGTAATTTGGGATTAGGGCGGTAGTGCAACAATGGCCTTTAGTGGAATAAGTCATTTGTTGACGAACTTGGGTCGTGTGTTCTGGGAAAACATGGGAAGCCCAAGCTCGTCAGGAGACCAAAACCCTGATTTCTCCTCATGGTCCCTATTGTAGCCTATAAATAGAAACCTCTTTCTCTTGCCGCTTTTTCTAAAGGTTTTGCTCAAGAAAAGTGTATCCAAAATCGGTTCTAACTTTGTGTGAGAGAGGCCAAGAGAGAAAGAAGAGGTTGGAAGATCGTTGCCAACACAACGTCCATTCTAAGGATAGGAATACAACAGAAGATTAAGAGGTTGCTGATTCATAAATCTTGGATTCTCAGAGTTATCTTTGCCGATCTAAAGGTATCATTTCTAACCAAACAGTGAGAACCCTTTATTCCGCTGCGCATGGGTTTTCGCGGTTCGTAGTAAATCATTCGATGCAACCATAACGGTTCCTACAATATCAAAACATAATAATAAATAATAAGCACACAACACACCATAAGAAAATCAAACATAAACAACAAGGCTCACCCCTTCTGCAACAACTCCTCAAGTTGCTTTGGCGCCAGTCTGTACGCTGACTTGGAAATTGGAGCTATCCTTAGTTACAAGTTTATCCAGAAATCTACCTCTCGCTCAGTTAGTAGTCCAGGGATCTCCTGAAAAACGTCGTATAATCACGTACCACTTCCACCATACTAATGTCCTTTCCCGGTATTTCCACCGAATACAAGAAGCTGGACATCACAGAATCTCCATGAGTACCACACTCATAAGTGGCACGTGGTAATCCAGGGCTACTAAAATAAATGGACCTTACAGCACAATCTAATGTAGCATAGTTCTTACTTAACCAATCCATTCCTAATATGAAGTGGAATCCTTCGAAACCCAAAACTACAAGGTCTACTATAAACTCACAACCCATAAAAGAGATCTCAAAGTCTTTACAGTAATCATACAGAGTCACTGAACCTCCTAATGGTGTTTCAACACATAAGAGTTTAGGGAGTGGGGTAATTTTAATCTTTTCTCTTTCCACAAGCTGACGAGAAATGAAAGAATGTAACACACCAGTATCAAATAGTACTCTAAGACTGCTATTAGGTGTAACAAAAGTACCTGCCATGTTTTCCTGTCTTGGAAGGGCGGCAAAGGCACGAGCTGGAGCTGCCTGTTCCTGTCGCCCCTGTTCGGTCCTGAATCTATTAGGGCATGCACTAGCCTAATATCCTGGTCGTCCACAAGTAAAACAATTGCCAAAAATAAGGGAAGCAATCGTCTGAGCTGGAAGAGGTGCCATCGGAGGCCTAAATTGTATGTTATGTTGTTGCTGACCTTGATAGCCCTGCCTCTGGTTACCATTCCCTGGCCTGTTATGATACTGATTCCCGCCCTAGCAGTTATGATACTGATTTCCCGGTCTCTAGAAACCATTGCCCTGCTGGGGCCTTGGTTAGATCTGCTTGGGTCCCCGGTTTCCCTGATCATACAGCCTGTGCCTGAACCTATCCCCACCATGACCACGATGTAGTCCAGAATGCTTGGACTCACTAGCTTTTCGCTTACCCTTGTCTCAACTTTCTTGAAACATCTTGTTCTGCTCTTTGTACATCAAAGCAAGATCTAGCACTCGATCAAATGTGTCTTTGTCGAAAGGAAGTAATGACCTCGACAAGTAAGGGTTGAGTCCCTTGATGAACTTCTTATTCTTTTTTCACAGGGGTGCCCACCAAGTAAGGAGCAAATGGTGATAACTCGTTGAACTGGGTAACATATTGTTCAACAGTCATCGAACTTGTCAGTCTCAGTCTCTGAATCTCCTCTGTCTTTTGTTCCTTCAAAGCCTGGGGAGCAAACCTAACCTCAAACTTTTCCTTGAACTCTGTCCAAGTCATTGTATCAGCAGTAACATGGGCAAGAATAGACAACCACCAAAACTGTGCTGCATCATCCAACTGATGGGCAGCCAATTCTTGCTCCTGAGCCTCTTGAAAATCATCTCACAAGCCTAGGGGTGTGATAAAAGGTAAATTAAATAGTTTACCTACGAAATGAACAATGAACTCAAAACGTAAGTAAACTAAAACTTTGTTATGAGCCTATATTTATCAAAGTTTCTACTCTCAAATCTATCGAAATAGAGTGGAGTAACAAGTTCGTTCCACTCCTAGTTCTCTAGCATGTGATGTTTTCTAGTTAACTAATCGGTCTTAAGTCTAATGAGAGGTTTACAAGGGGGAATTATATTATGATGCAACTACCCACAAGATACAAACTATAATTGATTCAACTACGGAAATACTACGTTGATTATATAATAAGGAATTAGGGGGGATTGATTCCACCTTAACTCAACTTAACTCACTAACGACGAATCGTCGTAATCCAAATTGAACTGCTACGCAGAACAATTGGTTCTTCCTAATCCCTAATTACACATGACATTTCTACCAATTCATAACTAGCATGTGAACGATTAAACCCATTCTCATGGCGAATTAATCGTTTCTAGAGTGGAATAGAAATTACGGCGACTCTACGATAATCGAATCAAGCTTTCATCAAGGCTTCTCAACCCCCTCTAATGGAGGTTTAGCGAGAATCATTCATAATCATTTCCATATTAATCTAAACTAAACATAATATCAAGATTCAAATTTACTAATCTAAATTAAACAATAATTAAAATCTAATTAACAACTAAGAAATGGTAACCAACAATAATTAAAACTAGATCTAATAGATTGAAATAACAAAAATCGAAATGACAAGAATAATAACTATTTTATTTATCTAATGAATGATATTCAATGATTCAAGAAATTAATCTAAAACAAGAAATGAAATTCTAAAACTAAGTTCTAAAACTCATTAATGGAGGCTAACTAATCTAATTCTAATCTAGGTCTAACTATCTACCATTAACAAAGAGCTAAGCTTTTGTTTTTATACTTTTAGATCCAAAAATCGTGCATGGGCTTGGAGCCATGTTTTGGGCCAGAGAATCAAGCCCAAAACCCAATTTCTTTAGTCCAAAATGGGCTCTTCAGCTGCAGTTGGCTTCGACAGATGTTTCGTCCACTTTTGCTCCTCTTATTGGGTCAAGGCTTGAACCATTGGAAAGCTCTTCCCGAGCCGGTCGTTTTGACATAAGGTAGGCCCAATTCCGAGGTATGAGTCCAAAGATATGATCTTCGGAAGTTCTGCTGACTTGTGTGCTGTTTCTGCCTGCGTCGACTTTTCAGCTTTTGATCGGGCTTAAGAAAGGCTTTGTCTTCTTGAATCTTGGCCTTTAGTCATGGAACTCCTTAGTAACCGACCTTTGCTCCTTTATCTCGCTAAAGTGGCACATTTCTGCACATAATGGACTTTGAAGCCTGAAATGCATAAAAACACGTGTCGTTTAACTCTTAATTAATACTCACATAATTGGTCTAAAAGTATGACTGGTACAGGGTTAAAACTACAGTTTTGGGCTCTTATCAGGGTGCAAGTGGATATCCAAATATTCGAATCCGATTTGAATTCGTATTCGAAAATCAGATATTATCCAAAAATTTCGGATATCGGATATCGGATTCGGATACCTTTTTATGTCCGAACTGGTTTCGGATACGGATTCAGATACTACCATATCCGCATCCAAAAATATCTGGTCCGATTTAAAAAATTAATAGTTATTATTTATAATTTATTTATTTATTTATTATTGTATAAAATATTATATAAAATCATAAACTAATAATATAAAACTATAATAACAAAATAATAATAATAAATGACAAATATATATATATTTATAATAGTTTTTACAATGGTAAAATGAATTATTCAAAGCAAATAAAATTTTAATCAATATTAATTTTTGGATCGGATATTATCTGATATCCGATTTGGATATCCGAAATCGGATTCAGATAAAATTTTTAATATCTGTCAGATTCGAATTCGGATTCGGATATTGGTATAAATTTTCGGATTGGGATATAGGCATATTCAAATCCAAATCTATCTGTTTTCACCCCTACACAAACCCGAAGCCAAACCTCTGCTACAGTCACTATTTCCTGTGAACCTCTTACCACCTAGTGTGGCAAAGTCCTTATTATGTTTAGCAAAAGGATCATTCTAGTTCCCAGGATTATTCCAAACAGACTACAAGAGTCGGGTCATCATAACACCCATATCCACTTTGAACAACATTATCATTCCCCAGGCTTCACCTTGGCGGGTATTGTGTCCTCCAACCATAACCTTCAAACAAGATTGACCGCGGCATTGGAAACGTCAAAAGATCTTGAAAGCACTCCAACTTACCCATAACCACAAATCGAGGATCACTAAGACCCACCCGGTCTAAGCTAACCTAAGTTCTAATACCAAACCTGTCACACCCGAATTTTGATAATTCGATAACATAATTAATATCCGACTCCTCGATATCCGAGCTGTGACAACTACCTCAAAACCCAATCTATCGCATAAACCCTAATGTATAATAACTCAAAAAAACAAATCTAAATAATTAATACTCCAAATAATTATCTCATCATTATGAAAACTTGTGATCAAATTTAAGTTACAAACTTCCTCACTTAACACTTCAAAAATAAATTAAAACATCTGTCCCCAACAAATTCCACTACATCACAGAGGAAAATGAACGACATCTTATTAAAAATAAGTGCTAACATAAATCACGAGCAGCACGCCACCTTCTTGAACATTAGCTAACCCTGTCCAGGCTGATCGACTATGTTCATATAGGAACATACCTGGGTAGCAAAGGGATCATTCTGGTTCCCATGATTTTTCCGAACAACCTACAAGAGTTGGGTCATCATAGCACCCATATCCACCTGAACAACATTCTCATTCCCCTAGGTTTCACCTTGGCAGGTATTGTGTCCTCCAACCATAACCTTCAAATGACATTGACACAACATTGGAAACGTCAAAAAGATCTTGAAAAGCACTCCAACTTACCCATAACCACAAATCCAGGATCACTAAGACCCGCTTTGAGTCTTAAGCTAACCTAAGCTCTAATACCAAATCTGTACACCCCCAATTTTGATAATTCAGATAACGTAATTAATATTTGACTCCTCGATATTCGAAATGACAACTACCTCAAAACCCAATCTATCGCGATAAACCCTAATGTATAATAACTCAAAAAAACAAATCTAAATAATAAATACTCAAAACAATTATCTCATCATTATGAAAACTTGCAATCAAATTTAAGTTACAAACTTTCTCACTTAACAATTCGTAAATAAATTAAAATATGTGTCCCCAACAAATTCCACTACATCACAGAGGAAAATGAACGACATCTTATTAAAAATAAATGCTAACATAAATCATGAGCAACACACCACCTTCTCGAACATCAGCTAACCCTGTCCGAGTTGATCGACTATGTTCATATAGGAACACACCCGATTAGTGATAACCGTAAAAATAGTATAATCCTAAATATTAATGTTAACAACACTAATACGTAATCCTACCGTTCTTACGTTTAAATCAATTCTTCTTACTCTCAAAACATAATCATGCAATATAATGAGTAAGGATTCATTCCACTCTTAACTGTCTAGACTTAAATTGAATTCAACTAATCAAATCCAAAAGGAACAATGGTGAGAGTAATGATTTGATGTGAAATTTCTATACTACCATTCCCAACACAAGAACAATAATAACAATAAGACATAATTAAATTAAAATGAAATTAAAACTAATTTAGAACTAAGATTGTGAATAACTAATTATGAATTTAAGACAACTAAATCTAAATAAGAATTTAAGCAATAATCTAAATTGAAATGAAAAACTAATACTTTATTATAAAAACTAAAATATGATTCTAAACTAACTAATTGAATGAATGTAAAAAAACTAGATCTAGATCTAAAAACTAATCTAGATCTATCTTTTTCTAACCCTAAACTCCATTAACATTAGCTTCCTAACCTAATTTTCTTAACAAAGAGTCAAGCTTTTGTTTTTATACTTTCAGATCCAAAAATCATGCATGGGCTTGGAGCCATGTTTTGGTCCGGAAAATCGGGCCCAAAACCCAACTTCTTTAGTCCAAAATAGGCTCTACAGCTGCAGTTAGCTTCGACAGATGTTTCATCCACTTTTTCTCCTCTGATTGGACCAAATCTGGGACCATTGGAAAGCTCTTTCCGAGCCGGTCGTTTTGACATAAGATACTCCCAATTCCGAGGTCTGAGTCCAAAAATACGACCTTCGGAAGTTCTACTGACTTGTGCACTGTTTATGCCCGTGTTGACTTTTCAGCTTTGACCGAGCTTTACAAAGGCTTTGTCTCCTTGAATCTTGGCCTTTATACACAGAACTCCTTAGCAACCGACCTTTGCTCCTTTATCTCGCTAAAGTGGCACATTTTTGCACATAATGAACTTTGAAGCCTGAAATGCATAAAAACACGTAATCAATATTAACTCTTACTTATTATTCACATAATTGGTCTAAAAGTACGATTGTTAAGGGGTTAAAACTACAGTTTTGGGTTCTTATCAAACCACCCCCAAACAGCATTTTGCTTGTCCTCAAGCAAAGATGAGAAATTAGAATAAGTGACCAAATATGGAGTTCTATCTACTCTGCGTTTACTTGAGTCGCGATTGCATTGACCATATCGCAACAAGGCCTTAAACTACTAGGAATTCCCTAGTGGACGAGTTATAGCCTCGTGAGAGTTTTCCGATGAAGGTACTCACAAACTTCATCTATACTACAACGACTAAGAAATAAAACTATTGTTTCCTTATTTATGTCTCAATTATCTATACATCTTACTAGCAATGAATCTGACGTAATAATCATGTCGAAACCTAAGCTAATATATGCATAGTAATCAATCATCTACTTAATAAACATATATACAATGAGTAATGCTATGAAATGCAAGAATGTGTCCGTTTCGAAACTTTGGAATAAGCGTCCATAAGTAGGTTCTCACATAAAATTCAAGACAAAAATCACTCGATTTTTCCACTCAAGTTTTGCTACTCCAATTAATGCGGTGGGCATACTTTTCCTTACAATCTAAATGACACACAAGGAAGCTGAAGTTGATCAAACACATCTGCCACTTACTATCCCACTAACCTATTCCTAATTGAGCTAGAGGTCTTTATTAGGTGTTGCGGGGATTAGGAGATGGTTTAAGAAGGAAGGAAATGGATATTCAAAAGGGACAAGTCGAAGATAATAGAGTCTTCATATTATGTAACTAGAGAAAACCTTGTTATTTACTTTTGCTTCTACACTCTGTTTCCATCCTTAGCCATATTTTTTTTTTCTTTTTCTTTGGCTTTTGACTCCTTTTATTCTATTTTTTTGGAGTTTTTATTTTATTTCTATTTTTATTTTTCTTTTCTTTGGATGGAAACTTCTTTTCTTTATTTTCTCAAGCAATTAACTAACTTTTGTTTACCGCGAGTTTTTCTCTTCTTCTTTCTTCCTTATTCTATTCTCAGACTTATCTAAATTGGGTACGTTGAATTTTTGTTATTTTGTTTTGTTTTGTAACAGGGTAAAGGATTTGTGGTTTTATGAAAGGGCTAATGAAAGGCTCGATTAAGCACTAGCGGAAAATATACTTAGGTCGGAATTTCTAGCTATATCAATCCAAAAAGGGCCTAAATTCTCTCTTAGGACATGGTATAGTGGTTAAGCAAGTGGACGTGTGATTTCTCTATTCGGAATATACTTCTCCCTTGTGTCATTTCTCAAATGTTTCACTCATATAAGGCTTTAGGCTATATTCTCCACAGATTTGTAGAATAAGTACTCTAGCCTAGATTTCAGAAACTTCTTGCCAAACAATCATAGATACTCATGTAATATATTTATAGATAGATGCAAAGATTATTACCTACATATTAACCTAAGTTTCTAAAAACTATTCTAATGCAAAAGCTACATTGAGACTTCTTGATTATTAAGAGCATAGAGAAAGAAACAATACCAATATTCCTAAGTGTATAGCATAAACTTTTTTTATTTTTATTTTTATTATTTTTAAGACAAATAATATGTAATATACAACCTAATATGTGCTTAACATTTACATCGTGTTTCTATACCACCCCAAAACAATTTGGGAGAAGGGGTTCATGAAACAATTCAATAGCACAATTAAATTATATAACTAACTAATTTTTATAATTTTAACATTTTATAAATAAAAGTCGTAATTTACATCCTAAAAGTGTCTAATTTTTGCAAATGTTTCTATCCTACCAATCGAACGCTTTGTCCTCAAAGTGTAAAGAGATAAGGAAAAAATTTACCATAGAAACGTGGCAAAAATTGGCAGTACCTATAACAGAAATATTGTATAGATGATATGATAATATGAAGCACAATTAAACTGGTACGTACTAACTAACACAAACTCTACTGAAGTAAACATGACAGGCTTAGGGTGGCAACATGATTTGAAATGAATACCAAAATACGCCACCCCCAAACAAAATTGGAAAAGTCTTTTTAAGTTTGAAAATTTTTGTTTGGCCTATACTCAGAAAGTTGGTATTGTCACGAAAAACTTGGGTCTTTTAAAGTCGATTCCTAGACTTACTAATATATGTTTATGTTTTTATTTTATTTAGTTTTTATATGTTTGATTTTTAGAAAAACAAAACAAAATTACGATAAAGAAATAAAAATGAACTCACTCCATAGAGAAGCACTACTCAATCCACAAGAAAAAGTGCAAGAGATAAATGCGTGAGTCACATGAAACGTAGACTAAGAATCTGACACTTACAACCACTCACTCCAAAAGGAGGGTCCGGTTGCCTTAATGGTGCACTCCCATAACATAAGATTGGAATGGAGTTCACCGAAGAATAAAATGAGTCTTTTATAGTCAGATACTCGAGACTTTATCTAATATATATGTATTAAAATGCAGTTTACCATATATCAACAATCGAAAAAGTTGTGGGTCTTTCCACAAATAATTAACATGGAATACACCATCAAACAGAATTAAGCACCAAGATTTCCTATGACGTAGCTTAGTGGAATGAGAGCAAAGCCTTATAGATCTAAAACCTAATCGAGCATACAGTTTCTTCTTTGTCCTCCTACGAAGGGGATGCCAAGTAAATGAACGTGAGAAAATTGATGGTTGTGGAAGATACGTAGGATGTGGATAATTTTGAGAAGGAAAAAATGGAAAAAATGAAAAAGTGTCAGGTGGCTTGTCTTTGGGTGTTACTTCTTCACCAGTTGGTTTTAGATAGTTATGAAGCATAGGAGAAACGCCAAGGTCAAGTACAAACTCAATGGTTCTTTGAAAAGGTAGAGGGCGAGGAACATTCATGATGGAAGGTGAATGAGTGACATGAGGATGTGAGGTGGGTGAATGGTTTTCAACTAGTGTTATTAGGTCTATATCATCAGAGGCCTTGAGATATGCAAGACATTCCTCAATAGGTGGGTAAGAAGAATCACCGGGATAGAGGGCGAAAAATTCTTCTTCCGTCGTGGCGTCAAGAGATAAATGGATGTCAATAGGAGAGAACTTCATGAGAAGGCGGCAAAGAAGGGTTGCAAAAGAGTCGAAGGAAATCCTCCTTGATGTTATCTACGCCTAGGGAGTAGAAATTGTGATCCTTGTCTTCTTCCATAAGAGGGGTATCTACTAGTGTGGGAACTAAAGTGTCGGCCGCTAATGTGAGGTACAAAACTCTCAATGGACTTCACTTCCCCCTACAGGCAAACCTAGTTATCCCCTGTTTTTGTCTAAACATGTTAACTTCTACAGATAGATTTCCAAAAGAAAGAGTCATTGAGCCATCCAAACAATTGATTTGGGCATTGGCGGTTTGCCAAGAAAGGGCCACTAAGATGATGGGAATGGAATCATGAGCAACTTCTCGTGTCAAGAATAACAAAGTCGGCCGGATAGTAAAAATCCTGAACTTTAACGAGAATATTTTCAACTACACCCTTGGGATACTTAATAGAACGCGATCTAACTGCTTGGCAAAGTCATTTTGGTTGGTTGAAGTTTTGTTAGACCTAGTTGTTTATATAAATAAAAAGGGAGTAAGTTAACACTTCGCCCCCGTCTAATAAAGCGGTTGTTATGAAGGTATCACCTAAGGTGCATTGTACAGTAGGACGACCAGGGTCCTTGTACTTAACAATTCTGTTATGTTCAGATAAAAGGGATATTGTTCAGTTAAGAATGCTTCGTGGGGTATGTTGGTTTTCCTCTTCTTGGTGCACAACTCTTTTAAAAACTTAGTGTGTCCAGATAAACTTTTTATAGCTTCTAGAAAAGGTAGGTTTATAGTCAAATTTTTAAACACTTCCCTAATCTCATCAAAATTCTCGTCCTTTTTAAACACAACTAGTCTTTGGGGATATGGTGCTTTATCGCTATTTTTAACATAAGGGATAAAAGTATTATTAGTCTTTGCTTTATCTCTATCCGTTTTCCATCTAGGTATCCATATTGGAACCTCTACAGTGTAAGTCTTCACTTTCTATTATTGGGTCTTGTAATGTTTGCCACTTTTGGTTGTGGTTTAAGCGGGTACTTCTACGGTTGTAGGGTCTTCGGTTTCTATTATAGTATTTGGTATGGTATCATTTTTAGTTTCGGGTAATCTTTAGGCATAGTCACTTGGTTATCAACTACTGCCAACGAGCGAAGGGTAGTAGTAATACCAGGGTCCCCTTGGTTTATATTACCATTCAAGAAAAATCTTGTTTATTTCAAAGGCGGTGTTTGTTAACTTAGGATTAGGCCTTTGCTTGACTTGGAAACACGGTTTGGTTATTATTTTGGTTAGAAGACATGTCAATAACCTTTTGGCACAAAGCGCATCATTTGCATCGTTTGTTTCATCATATTAGAGTTTTGATCTTGGCGATCTTTCATCAAGTTGGAGTTTTGTTGCATAATTTGATTTTGTTTCTCCAACAAGGTCACTACTACTTTGTCTGTAGATGGTTGTATTGGAATTAAAGCTTGTTGGCGTTCATGTCTTGATGTTGATAGTTAAGGTTATGGGTACTAAACATCTATTCAGTCACCTAAGTTCCCTTGTCCTTGATGTTGAGTTAAGCTGGTTGAAGTGTGATGGTTGTGGTGGTGTTTGTGCATAGACAAGAGGACAATAGAAGTCGGAATGCTCAAGACTATGGCCGGACACATTACAACGAGTAGAGTTAATGTTCATGACTAGAGTGGGTTGTTGTTGAACGAGATGGCATCTACCTTTTAGTAAGGGCATCGATAAGAGTTTTATGCTTCGGGATCATGTTTAACCTCAAGAGAAGAAGGAGAAGAGCGGGAGGAATCGTTACCTCCCCAATTGTTGTTCTTCTTAGATTGATCTTCTAAGAATTTATAAGCCCAAGGCTCCTTTACTAAGAAAACTACCCCGGTCATGATATCCGAACCTTCTTATGACGATGTAAAAGCCCCTTGAAGAAGCGCACGAACAAAGCGTGTCTTTTCGCAAGATTATGATGTGGGCATTCAATGAGAAGATCGATTAAAGCGATTCCGAGCCTCCTCGAAAAAGGATTCATGAGGATTACAGGTGAAGAAATGAATTTTGTGAAGCATTTCATCCGCTTTAGTGGTGGGTAAAATTGTTCCATGAACAATTGAACAAGTTGAGCCCATGAGTCCACGAGTTTGGCATTTGGGCGGTTAACCAAGATGCCGCCTTGTCGGGCTAGGGTGAAAGGAAACACCCTAAGTTTAACTTGATCCGACTTACGCTAGGATGATGGAATCTAGTGAGAACTTGGTCTATCCCACGCGTATGTTTGGTAAGGCTTCTCGTGGTCTAAACCATGAAAACCGGTAACAAGTTAAATATATTAGGGGGATTCAAAATCCTCCACTAGGTCCGCAAGAACGATGCCGCGACTTAGGGCCATCGTTTAGGGGCTTTATAAAAATCGAGAGAGAGAGTTTCTTGTTCTTTAGCCATTGATGCAAGTGTAGTGTGTGAAATTCTAGATAGGCGTGTTGTATTTATTTCTATGAAAAACAAGTCTGATTATACTAGAATTAAAACTCCTCCTCGAGAAGAGGCGAAGAGTGGAAGAAGGAGTACTGAATGCCTCCTTACTGCTAGCGTTTGAATAGCGTCTTGTATCACCTATCTTCGGTGTATTTAACAAGTTAGAAACACAGAATAACTTGAAGAAATAAAAATTTGAACTAACCTGTGAAAATTGGGCTGTTCCGCGCTGAATTTTCCTTCCGGTGCTGCGCGCGCTTCACTTGGCGCAGTGCTCGGTCTGAAATTCGAGTTCCAAAGCTTGGCGAATTGGTCGCGCTTCGGTTTGAAGCGTGGTCACTCAACTTCCAGTGTTTTGAGCGCAGGTGCGCTTGCTTAGGGTGCGGTTCGCGCTCAAGGTTTTCGAATGTCCAGTGTTTTGGGCACGGTCGCGCTCGGTTTGGGCGCGGGTCGCGCTTCAGGTTTCCGAATGTCCAGTGTTTTGGGCGAGGTCGCGCTCGGATTGGGCGCGGGTCGCGCTTCAGGGTTTTCGAGTTTTAGGCCTTTTATCTTACTCCAAAAAATTTGAAATTTTTACAATAATTTGCTAAGACATCTATCAAGTATCCTGTAAAATTTCAGATCAATCGGAGCTATGAAAGTCCCTCTACTGCCCTGCAAAGTTTACGAAACAGTTTTCAAACACAATACAAACAACCGAATGGTTAACCCATCAAAACAAAGCCAAAAATTTCCAAATATTTGCTGGAGACTCCTAACAGATCCTACTTATTCCTATAAAAATTTTAGAGCAATTGGAGTTCTACAACCTCTCCTTATCGGCTGGTGTTCCAGATATTAAGTGTTTGCAACACTGCAGAAACACACTGGAAACACTCTACTATTTAGGAGGTCAAAACAAATCAAAAACTCGTCAAATTTTTACAACAAACTCCTGACTTAGGATAGATACTCCTGTAAAAATTATAGAATTTTTAGAACTCCCTAAGTAACTTACTCATCTGTTTTTCAAGAACATACGGTGTGAAAACTGAAATGTAGCACTGTAAAGATCGTATTTATTTCACAAGGTAAACCAACTTTGAAAAATCTGAAAATATTCCAGTAAATCAACAACACATTAGATATTATGTCTGAAAATTTTCAGAATTTTCGAAAATTTAGAAATACCTTCACCGCAGTGTTTTTCTCTGTGAATCCAGCCCCTATGCCTAAAACAATGAGCAGGTTAAAAATTCAAGAAAGAAGAATGAAAAATTAAAAGGGTGGGTGGGTAGAGAATGGGGGATTGCCCCTTGGATTCAAGCAATTGAATTCTTGTCTAGAATGAGATTAAGATGGCAGTGGCGCCATTTGATAACCGTAAAAATAATAGAATCTTAAATATTAATGTTAACAACACTAATACGTAATCCTACCGTTTTTACATTTAAATCAATTCTTCTTACTCTTAAAACATAATCATGCAATATAATGAGTAAGGATTCATTGCACTCTTAACTGTCTAGACTTAAATTGAATTTAACTAATCAAATCCAAAAGGAACAATGGTGAGAGTAATGATTTGATGTGAAATTTCTATACTACCATTCCCAATACAAGAACAATAATAACAATAAGACATAATTAAATTAAACTGAAATTAAAACTAATTTAGAATTAAGATTGTGAATAACTAATTATGAATTTAAGACAACTAAATCTAAATAAGAATTTAAACAATAATCTAAATTGAAATGAAGAACTAATACTTTATTATAAAAACTAAAATATGATTCTAAACTAACTAATTGAATGAATGTAAAAAAACTAGATCTAGATCTAAAAACTAATCTAGATCTATCTTTTTCTAACCCTAAACTCCATTAACATTAGCTTCCTAACCTAATTTTCTTAACAAAGAGTCAAGCTTTTGTTTTTATACTTTCAGATCCAAAAATCGTGCATGGGCTTGGAGCCATGTTTTGGGCCGGAAAATCGGGCCCAAAACCCAACTTCTTTAGTCCAAAATGGGCTCTTCAGCTGCAGTTAGCTTCGATAGATGTTTCGTCCACCTCTGCTCCTCTGATTGGGCCAAAGCTTGGACCATTGGAAAGCTGTTTCCGAGCCGATCGTTTTGACATAAGATACTCCCAATTCCGAGATCTGAGTCCAAAAATAATGAACCTTCTGAAGTTCTCGCGACTTGTCTTGTTTGTTTATGCCCGTGTTGACTTTTCAGCTTTTGACCGAGCTTTACAAAGGCTTTGTCTCCTTGAATTTTGGCCTTTATTCACAGAACTCCTTAGCAACCGACCTTTGCTCCTTTATCTCTCTAAAGTGGCACATTTCTACACATAATGGACTTTGAAGCCTGAAATGCATAAAAACACGTAATCAATATTAACTCTTACTTATTATTCACTTAATTGGTCTAAAAGTCACGATTGTTAAGGGGTTAAAACTACAGTTTTGGGCTCTTATCAATTAGCAAACATGCAAATCGGGTCACATTATAAACAATGCTAGTATGAGTAGCCTTAGAAAAATATATACATAATACTTCATTCTTTATATGGCGGTGGTTCCTCCACCGAGGCACCTTAGCTTAAGGAAGTTAGTTCCTTCATAGAGGCACCTTAGCTTTTAACTAAGAGTAAATAAAACTTATGTTATCCTAGTACTTACCTTTATGCATGCTCTATCACGAGTGGGTCCTCTTTGCAAAATAATTAGTTTAACCCACTCTCCCTGCAATACCATGTTTAATAGTAATATCATAAAAAACAAACATAACGTGTAAGTCTTAAAACAATAACCACACGGGAGGAAAAAATCATATCGGTAATGTTTATCAAGTGTCCCTAGCAACACGTCGTCTCTATGTCTTACTTAGTTTCTCTGGCTACCATAATCCCTTCCCAACTTGAACATGTACATCCACATGCCTCCCCTCACGTAATGAACCACTCCATGCATAATTATCCTAAAGCGGGATATCGCGTACCATGTAACCCTCACACGAACGCCATTAGGTGAGTGCTTGCCACTATTCGGCATACATTATCGTGTGTCTCGTTCTAAATTTTGTGAGCGAGATAATCGAACCACTATTAAATTTCACGATTGCCCTACATATGGGTCAATCAAGATCTTATCACTTTATACAAGGGCCAATCATATTATGTACCCTACACAAGGGCTAATCACATGAGTTATGGTAGCTAGGTTCTAGAATTTTTGTTACATAATTTATTCAAATTTATGTGCGCCTTTTAAAATTTCAATCTCGTCCACGTGTCAATAATTTTACAATATCAACATCAAATATTTCTTAGATAATGACAAACTAGTTTATACAAGCTTCCACAACATTCTACCATTAGATTGGTCCATAAAATTTAATATATAAAATGTACCACAATAAATGGTCAACAGTCCCAAACCGGTGTTCATCAAAACAAGTCCTAATGCAAACCCATATGTAAATCACTTAACCCATGGTCCTAATCCAACTAACCAAAACAAAACCCAAAACCAAGGCCCAAGCCTTTATAACCTAGCCCAAAAGTCTAAACAGATTAAAGACTCAACCTGAACCACTTTAATTCATATGAACCCAAAATTTCTAAACAAAATAGAAATCGCCCAAAGAAACAAACTAATTTGTTCGAGCCCAAGCCCAACCAACGGATCTCCTAAACCGAAAATTAGAATGGGAGTACTTTGGATCGCGATCTCGGTCCACACTCACAAGCGCACTAGCTTCGAAGTTACTGACCACCACCAACTCCTTTCTTCTTCCACTCTCATCCCATCGATTTTAGTCCTTATGAAAAAACGCTACAACTTTAATATACACAAAAACTTCGATTCATTACCTTGATCACACTTCCCCAAAATGGATCGTCTTTGCCATTAACAACCTATAAAGCTTTAACCCCCACTTTACAACACTCAAACACCCCCACTACAACCAATCATCACTCAACCTTAAACAACAACGATTATAAAAGTTCAAATAATATACATGGCGATTCTTGGGCTCAAGCTGCCATTAACAACCCATAAAGCTTCAACAGTTCAATTTTAGAGTTTGAATAGTTTAGCAAATCAATATACTAACATTTAACAAGTTTTAATCAATTCAACGGGATGAAGAATAATGACAATGAGAATGAGCGGCAAAAATGGCGGAAACCTTGACCCGATAAAGTTATTTACGTATACACATAAAACTCTAGGTTTGGTGAAAAAGAAAAATAATTACTCACCTCTCAGTATCGCAAAAAGAGTATATAGAATATGATGCAAAAAAATCTGATCCCAAGCTAGCTAAAAGATGCACAAATCCAACCCTTTCTTCATTCTTCTTAGTTTTTAGTTAGGTTGTGTTTAGTTTTTTAAGAAAAACCTTTCTTTAAGTCCTTCCCTTCTAAAGAATTTATCTACCATATATTATGCTTAAGTGCTTAACTCTTAGAAACTTTCTGTTTTACCTAATATCTCTATTCCTAACTATAGAATATTATTCTCTATTATAAGTATTAAATTTATTATATACGTTATATTAATATCTTATTTCATCTTTATTTGAAAACTTTCTGAATATTAAAAATCTCTACACAACATTCAAAATTCAAAAATGCTAAATTTCCTATAGTAAAATTTCAAAAAATATTATCTCGTTTTTCCTTCCGTTCTCTCTCTATCAAAAAGTCAAACCCATATTTACCAAAGATGTTGACCATGAAGTAAATATCAAAAATTCAGAAATACTAAATATGGTCACATAATAATATAAAACAATTGGGGTCTTCTGTGAGGAACTGCTTCAGTTTTCCGATAAGGATTGGAGTCCACTAATTCAGTACATTTATGTTTCCCAATCCATATCAAATTCTGTTTCCAAACCTATCAAGAAACAATTTAAGGAAAATGGTTTACCAAAAATAAGATAAGGGATCAAAGAACCCATGCCTCAAGCCTCAAGCCGTGCCACAAGCCTGAGCCCGTGTGTGGCTTTGTGTGAGTCCTCCCTCTTAACCCAAAAGCCTTTGTACCCTAAGGGCATGCCCTTAGTATGAGAATTTCACTTATAAACACTACTCACTAGTGTTTCCTCTCCAATGTGAGACTAAAGTTATCTACTTAAAAAACTATCCCAGAAATAGGTCAAGGGATCAAACCACCACAAAGTCACTCCAAACATTACTACCTGTTTAATTTAAAAATAACACAGCACATGTATGTGATATGCTTCATTATTTTATATTTCGCCGTGTCGGATACGGACACACCTATCCGTGTCAGTGTAACTTAGAAATTAAGGAAAAAACCAAAAACTTTGTTGGACGGATTATGATAACCCGTAAAAACTCGATTAGATTACTCTAACCTTATTCTTATGGTTTATCAATATTTTATTTCCTACTCTCACATATATATTCATTCAATATATAGAGTGCGGAATCGTTCCACTCTTAAACTAGCAAGACATAAGTGAATTCAACTAATCAAACACAAGGAACAATGGTGACAGTAATGAGATGTGAAATTTCTATTCTAAATAACAACTATTCTAACAAGCAATCATCCTCACATGGCTTCCTTAACCTCCTCTAATGGAGGTTTTAGCCTAATATCATTATATTATCATTCCCAACACAAGAACAATAATAACAAGTCATAATTTAATAACTAATTTAAACATTATAAATCTAATTTTAACAATAGTCTAAGAATCAAAATGAAGACAACCTAATTTATGAATTTAAAACAACTAAAACTAAATAAGAATTTAATCAATAACTAAATTGAAATGAAAACTAATACTTTATTATAAAACTAATAGTGATTCTAAATAATAATCTACTTTATTCTAACACTAATTAATTGAATGTAAAAACTAGATCTAAAACAAGCTATTCTAACTAATTAATGGAGTCTAACCTAATTTTCTAATCTAGATCTAAGTATGCTTAAGAGCTAAGTCTTCTCCATACAAATGGAGGAGACCAGATCCACTTTTTCATGCATGGGCTGACGAGCCATGTTTTGGGCCGGAAAAAATAGCACAAAACCCAATTTTTTCAGTCCACAAAGGCCTTTTCAGTTAGATTTGACTTCCATAAACTTTTAGCAAACTTCTGCTCCTCTTATTCTGTCAAGGTTTAGACCATTGGAAAGCTCTTTTCGAGCCGGTTGTTTTGACATAAGGTAGGCCCAATTCCGAGGTCTGAGTCCAAAGATACAGCCTTCAGAAGTTCTACTGACTTTTGTGGGCAGTTTCTGCCCGCGTTGACTTTGACTTTTCAGCTTTGATCGGGCTTTAAAAAAGCTTTTTCTCCTTGAATCTTGGCCTTTAATCACAGAACTTCTTAGCAACCAACCCTTGCTCCTTTATCTCATAAAGGGGTGCATTTCTGCACATATTCGACTCGAGCCCGGAATACACAAAAGCACGATAACGATTACTAACTCTTTACTTATTAATCACATAATTAGTCTAAAGCAATATTGTTAAAGGGGTTAAAACTATAGTTTTAGGCTCTTATCAAACCACCCCAAATAGCATTTTGCTTGTCCTCAAGCAAATATGAGAAATTAGAATAAGTGACCAAAAATAGAGTTAACTAATCTCGTTTTAGCCGAAAGTCGCGATTGCATTGACCATATCTGACAAAGCCTTAAACCACTATGAATTACCTATTGGACAAGTTATAGCCTGCGTGAGAGTTTTCGATGAAGGTACTCACAAACTTCATCTATACTACAACGACTAAGAAATAAAACTATTATTTCCTTATTTATGTCTCAATGATCTATACATCACACTAGTATTTAAACAAGAATGATCATTCTAAAACTTAAACTAATACATGCATAATAATCAAATCATCTTAAGATAAACAACTATACAATGAACTACGATATGAAATGCAATGGCAGGTCCATTTCTAAAACATTTGGGTAGCGTGCCTAAATAGGTTCTCACAAGGAATGTGTCAAAACACATAACACTTTAATTTTTCCACTCAAGTTTGCTAACTCCAGTTTGCAGTGGGCACACATTTCCTTACAATCTCAATGACAATCCAAAGAAGCCGAAGTCGGTCAAACACATCTACCACTTACTATCATACCAACCTATTCCTAATTGAGTTAGAGGTCTTTATTAGGTGATACGGGGCGTAGGTGTTGGTTAAAGAAGGAAAGAAATGGATATTCAAAAAGTTAAGTCTGAGAAAATAGGGTCTTCATATTATGTAACTAGAGAAAACCTTGTTCTTTTGTATCTACACTTTATTTCCATCCTTAGCCTTTTTATTTTGGCTTTTTGACTCCTTTTATTCTATTTTTGGAGTTTTTATTTTATTTTCTTTTTCTTTTCTTTGGATGGAAACTTCTTTTCTTCTTCTTTTTTTTGAAGCAACTAACTAATTTTTGTTTACATTTTTCTTCTCTTTTCTTCACTCATCCCATTTCTCAGACTTATCCAGATAGGTAGGCTGATTTTATTTTTCTTTTTTTTATTGGGTAAAAGATTTGTGGTTTGTGAAAAGGCTAATGAAAAGCTCACTGGGGCGACTAGCGGATAATAAATTTCATAAAGGTGGAGTTTCTGACTATATCAATTCAAAGAGAGCCTAAATTCTCACTTAGGATATAGTGTGGTGATCAAGCAAGTAGATGTGTAATTTCTCTACTCAAAATTTACTTCTCCCTTGTGTCATCACTCAGATATTTCACTCTTCTGAGGCTTTTAGGCTAGATGCTCACAGGATATGTATTAAGTACTCTAACTTAGGTCTCGGAGAAATCTTGGCAAGTACAATCAAAGATGCTCATGCAAGATGTTAAGTGAAAAGATGCAATAACTATTACCTACATATTAATCCATGTTTTAAAAATTAAATCCTAATTCAAGTACTATATGAGATTTCTAGACTAATATCATCATGGAAGGGAACAATACCATTATCACTAAGTGCCTAGTATACACAATATTTATGATTTTTTAATTTTTTTTTATATAAAGAAAAGTACATAATTTACATCCTAAAAGTGCCTAATTTTTGCAAATATTTCTATCCTACCCCTAAACAATCGAATGTTTTGTCCTCAAACTGTAAAGAGATAACGAAAGAATTTACCGTAGAAACGTGGCAAAAATTGGCAGTACCTGTAACAGAAATATTGTAAAAATGATATGATAACATGAAGCACAATTAAACTGTTACGTATGAACTAACACAAACTCTACTGAAGTAAATATGACAAGCAAAGGGTGGCAAAAAGATTTGAAATGAAATACCAAAATACGCCACCCCTAAACAAAATTAGAAAACTCTTTCTAAGTTTGAAAATTTTTGTTTGGCCTATACTCCAGAAAGTTGGTATTGTACAAAAACTTGGGTCTTTTAAAATGTCGATTCCTAGACTTAATGTGATATATATGTATTAACATGCAGTTTTCCATATATCAATAATCTAAATAATTGTGGATCTTTCCATAAATAGTTAACACGGGATGCACCAATAAACATAATTAAGCACCAAGATTTCTTATGGCATGGCTTAGTAGAATAGGAGTGAATTCTGATGGATCTAGAACATAATCGAGCATAAAGTTTCTTCTTTTTCTTTGAACGAAAAGATATCCAAATGAATTATCGTGAGAAAATGGATGGTTGTGGAAGATACTTGGAATGTGAATAAGTGTTACAAGAAAAGGGTGGGAAGAATGATTGGATTCAGGTAGTTGGTGATAGGGTGGTGCTCTAGGCAGTGCTTGAGAGGGTGGATCATCACAAGCTATTAGAAACTCGTCGAATTCCTCATCTAGGTTGTTCGCATCCATATAATTATGGTATTCATCTCCATTTTTTAGGAATTCATCTATCTCGTCTATTGTGAGGTCTACTCCATTTCTTGTAGTGTCGGAAGGCAGGGTGGAAATTTTTTTTTCTAGTTCAGTTATGTTAAAGGAGTCAAAATTGTGATCTTTGTCTTCTTCCATAAGAGGGTATCTACTAGTGTAGGGGCCGAGATCGTCGGAGGCACCAATGTGATATACCAAACTCTCAATAGACTTAATTTCACCTTCTACAGAAAACCTAGTTGTCTCTACTTTTGTCTAAACATGTTAACTTCCACGTAAATATTCCCAAAAAGAAAGAGTCATTGAGCCATCCCGGCAATTGATTTGGGCATTGGCGGTTGCCAAGAAAGGGCGCCCTAAGATGATGGGCAACTTCATTGTCAAGAATAACAAAGTCGGCTGGATAGTAAAAATCCTCTGCTTTAACGAGAATGTTTTCAACTACACCCTTGAGATACTTAATAGAAAGATCGGCTAACTGCAAAGTCATTTTGGTTGGTTGAAGTCTTGTTAGACCCAGTTGTTTATATAAATAAAAAGGGAGTAAGTTAGCACTCGCTCCCAAGTCTAATAAAGTAGTTGTTATGAAGGTATCACCTAAGGTGCATTGTCTGATGGGGCGACCGGGGGTCCTTGTACTTAACAATTCCGTTATGTTCAGGATAAAAGGGATATTGTTAGATTAAGAATGCTTAGAGTGGGGTATGTTGGTTTTCCTCTTCTTGATGCACAACTCTTTTAGAAACTTAAAGCGTGTCGAGGTAGACTTTTTATAGTATCTAGGAAAGGTAGGTTTATAGTCAGATTTTTAAACACTTCCCTAATCTAATCAAAATTTTCATCCTTTTTAGACATAATTATTCTCTCGGGATCACGGTAGTTTATCTATATATTAAACAATATTATTAGTTTTCCTTTATCTCTAGCCGTTTTCCATCTAGGTGTCCATATTGGAACCTCTACAGGTGTAGGGTCTTCAATTTCTATTATTGGGTCTTGTAAGATTTTCCCTTTTGGTTGTGGTTTAACTGGTTCTTTTACAGTTGTAGGGTCTTCAGTTTCTATTACAGTATTTGGTATTGTTTCATTTTTAGCATCTGTTTGCGAGTGGTCTTTAAGCATAGTTACTTTGTTATCAACTACTTTCCCTGAACGAAGGGTAGTGACTGCCTGTAGGTCCCCTTAGTTTATATTACCATTCTGATGAATACTATTTATTTCAAAGGCGGTGTTTGCTGACTTAGGATTAGGCACTACTTGACCTAGAAACACACCTGTTTGGTTATTATTTTGGTTAGGAGACATGTCAATAACCTTTTGGCACAAAGACTGCATCATTTGCATCATTTGTTCATCATATTAGAGTTTTGATCATGCTGATCTTTCATCAAGTTGGAGTTTTGTTGCATAATTTGATTTTGTTTTTCCAACAAAGTCACTACTAATTTGTCGTAGATGGTTGAACTGGAATTAAGGCTTGTTGGCGTTCATGTCTTGATGTTGATAGTTAAGGGTCATGGGCACTAAACCTCTATTCTGGTCACCTAAGTTTCCTTGTCCTTGATGTTGAGTTAAGCTGGTTGAAGTGTGATGGTTGTGGTGGTGGTTGTGCATAGACAAGAGGACAATAGAAGTCGGAATGCTCAAGACTAAAATAGACATTACAACGACCAGTAGAGTTAATGTTCATGACGAGAGTGGGTTGTTATTTAACAGAGATGGCATCCACATTTTAGTGAGGGCATCGATAAGAGTTTTAAGCTTCGAATCGGTTTAACCTCAAAAGAAGAAGGAGTGGGCCGGGAAGAGTCGTTACCACCCCAATTATTGTTCCTTTTAGATTGATCTTCTAAGAATATATAAGCCTCCAAGGCTCCTTTACTAAGAAAACTAGCCCCAGTCATGATATCTAGAACCTCCTTATGACGATGTGAAAGCCCTTTGAAGAAAGCACGAACAACCGTGTCTTTTGCAAGATTATGATGCGGGCATTCAATGAAAAGATCAGTGAAACGATTCCAGACCTCTGAAAAGGATTCATGAGGATTCTGGCGGAAGAAATGAATCTTGTGAAACATTTCATCTATCTTTAGTTGTGGGTAAAACTGTTCCATGAACAATTGAACAAGTTGAGCCCATGAGTCCACAGAGTTTGGCGTTTGGGCAGTTAACCAAGACACCGCCTTGTCGGCTAAGGTGAATGGAAACACCCTAAGTTTAACTTGATCCGGACTTACGCTAGGATGATGGAATGTTGTGAGAACTTGGTCTATCCTACGCATATGCTGGTAAGGCTTCTCGTGGTCTAAACCATGAAAAACTAGTAACAAGTTAAATATATTAGGGGGAATTCGAAAATCCCCCACTAGGTCTGCAAGAACGATGCACGACTTAGGGCTATCGTTTAGGGCTTTATAAAAATCAGAGAGAGGAGTCTCTTGTTCTTTAGCCATTGATGCAGGTGTAGTGTGTGAAATTCTAGATAGGCGTGTGGTATTTATGTCTACAAAAACAAACCCTGATTATACTAGAATTAAAACTCCTCCTCCGAGAAGAGGCGAGGGAGTGGAAGAAGGAGTACTGAATACCTCCTTGCTTTCTGGCGTTTGAATAGCATCTTGTATACCGATCTCAGTGTTTGTATAATGTTAGAAACACTAAATAACTTGAAGAAATGAAACCTTGAACTAACCTATGAAAAATCGGGCTGGTACACAAAGAGCTGGTCGTGCTCACTTTTAGCTGGGTAGGGCCGGGTGCACTCGACCTTGCTCGAGGAACAAGAACTTAGAAGCGGTCGCTCAAAATTAGCCTTGGGTGGGTGCGGTTCATGCTCGGGTGAAACTTCGAGTTCCATGCGCTTGGCTGGGTGGCCTTCGAACTTTGCCTTTAGTTGGGCGCAAGGCTCAACCTTGGATGATGTCCAGTGTTTTTTAGACCGGGGGTTTAAGCCGCTTCAAAGTTTGTAAAACAGTTTTCGGACACAATACAAACAACTAAATGGTTAACCAATCAAAACAGAGACAAAAATCACCAAACTTTTACTGGAGACTCTTAACAGATCATGGGTATTCCTGTAAATATTTTAGAGTAATTGGAGTTCTACAAACCCTCCTTATCGGCTGTTGTTCCAGAAATTAAGTGTTTGCAAAACTGCAGAAACACACTGGAAACACTCCACTAGTTAGGAGGTTAAAACAAATCAAAAACTCGTCAAATTGTTACTAAAAACTCCTGACTTAGGATAGATACTCCTGTAAAAAGTTTAGAATTTTTGGAACTGCCTAAGTAACCTTACTTGTCTATTTTTCAAGAACTTACGGTTTGAAAACTGAAATGTAGCACTGTAAAAATCGTATTAGTTCACTAGGTAAAACAACTAGGAAAAATCTGAAAAACTTACAGTAAATCAACAACACCCTAAAGATTATGCCTGTAAATTTTCAGAATTTTTCGAAATTTAAAATACCTTTACTGCAGTGTTTTCCTCTGTGAATCCATGGCCCCTATGCCTAAAATAGTGAACAATTCCAAAAATTCAAGAAATAAGAATGAAAAAAATTAAAATGGTGGGTGGGTAGAGAATGGGGGATTGCCCCTTGAATTCAAGCAATTGAATTCTTGTCTTGAATGAGATTAAGATGGCAGCGGCGCCATTTGATAACCCGTAAAGACTCAATTAGATTACTCTAACCTTATTCTTACGGTTTATCAATATTTTATTTCCTACTCTCACATATATATTCATTCAATAAATAGAGTACGGAATTGTTCTACTCTTAAACTAGCAAGACATAAGTGAATTTAACTAATCAAACACAAGGAACAATGGTGAGAATAATTAGATGTCAAATTTATATTCTAAATAACAACTATTCTAACAAGCAATCATCCTCACATGGTTTCCTTAACCTCCTCTAATGGAGATTTTAGCCTAATATCATTATACTATCATTCCCAACACAAGAACAATAATAACAAGTGATAATTTAATAACTAATTTAAACTTTATAAATCTAATTTTAACAATAGTCTAAGAATCAAAATAAAAACAACCTAATTTATTTATCTAAAACAACTAAAACTAAATAAGAATTTAATCAATAACTAAATTGAAATGAAAACTAATACTTTATTATGAAACTAATAGTGATTCTAAATAATAATCTACTTTGTTCTAACACTAATTAATTGAAGGTAAAAACTAGATCTAAAACAAGCTATTCTATCAAATTAATGGAGTATAACCTAATTTTCTAATCTAGATCTAGGTATGCTTAAGAGCTAAGTCTTCTCCATACAAATGGAGGAGACCAGATCCACTTTTTTGTGCATGGGCTGAGGAGCGATGTTTTGGGCCGGAAAATAGAGCCCAAAACCCAATTTCTTCAGTCCACAGAGGCCTTTTCAGCTGGATTTGACTTCCATGGAATTTTCGCCCACTTCTGCTTCTTTGATTGGGTCAAGGCTTAGACCATTGGAAAGATCTTTCGGAGCCAATCATTTTGAAATAAGGTAGGCCCAATTCCGAGGTCTAAGTCCAAAGATACGACCTTTGCAAGTTCTACTGACTTTTGTGCGTTGTTTCTGCCTGCGTTGACTTTGACTTTTCAGCTTTGACCAGGCTTTAAAAAGGCTTTTTCTCCTTGAATCTTGGCTTTTAATCACAGAACTTCTTAGCAACCAACTCTTGCTCCTTTATCTCGCAAAAAGGGCTAATTTCTGCACATATTATTGACTCTAAAGCACTGAAATACACAAAGAATCGATAACAATACTAACTCTTTACTTATTAATCACATAATTGGTCTAAAGCAATATTGTTAAAGGGGTTAAAACTACTGAGTTTGGGCTCTTATCAGATTACAACAAAAAAAATACAAAAATAGTCCAGACTCCAAAAGATGTTAAGTGTACTTAAGTAGAATACCTTCTGTTTTAAACATCGTAGCAAAGTCCAAAGCATTAATTGTTAGCCATAGTGAGCTGTCAAATTGTGTCAATATGAATTTCATTTTTTTTTTCAAAACAAATGCTTAAAAAAATAAAAGAATCTTCCAAACAAGAAAATAAGGCAATCTATCTACTTGTGGATTCTTGAATTTGATAGTGAGGGCTCTGACCACTAGTTTGAGAGGTCCCAAGCCTAGAAGTTTGTAGAGCTAGTCCACTTAAAAGTTTATCATCATCCCGATTATCACCTTTCTCGTATTAAAGTAGAGTACATCTTAGGTGGGCCAGTCTCTCTTTGGGTGGCGCCAATCTTAAAAGAAGAGCTTCCCACGTGGACTCCTTGGTGGAAAGGGATTTTCAAGGCGTTTTTCCTAATCCTAACTAACTAAAGTTTCCTAATCCCTCGATTGAATACTAACCAAAGTTTCTTATCACCATAAAACTTATAAATTGATCATCTTGATTATTATCCTTCCTGTCTCTACCTCTTGGTTAAATCCAATAAGTTTTGTTTTGTTTTTCCTACTTCATTGATGTACTTCAATTTTGACTATTCTGTAACATCCAAGTATGGTACTGTATCTCATCCTTCTGAAGTTTTGAAAAGTTAGTAGTAGAGTTTAGTTTAGGTTTAATTGATAGAAGCGGCCATTGAGAACCATTAGAAGAAGAACATTGAGCCGAAAGAGAGGTAAATTTTTAAAAACTTCGGTTTTAAATTTATTTTGTTTTATTGAGTTCAGATCTTTCAATGTATGAAATCTAATGTCACATGCCTAAGATGAATTATTAATTTGTAAGTTATTGTCTCATGGTAGCTGTGGAAAGTACTCTGAAGATGAATTTCTTCAACATAAGGGTTCAGTCAGAATTGAATAGAAAAATAGCATTCACTTCACTTTGATGGCGTCTTGGAACTACAAGAATTATTAAAGACAAAATAGTTCCACTGAGACACCAAACAATAAGGATAAAGCTTTGTTGTCAATGGCACGTCTAAATGTTTAGTTGGATGTCAAATGCCTTTTATTTATGGCAGTAAGTATTTTCTATGGCTTGTAGCATACATGAGGATAAAGTGGGGTCTAAATTATGCTCTTGAAAACTTCTAATCAGGGGTAGTTAACTCATATGGGAGTACTAGCATGAGGAATGCCATTGTATCAACAAAACTTATGCCACGTACTGGATCAAATATGGTATCTGCTATTAGTTTGAACTAGAAGAAATATTATATTGTCATGATATTACCACCACATTTTGAAACATAATATCACTCAAGTCCAGCACATATGTAAAGGATATATTGTTAGGAATATACAACTTAATTGTACTTACTCTATACCAATTACCAAACTATACAATCCTTTTGTCTTGTACGTGTCTTGTAATTCTTAGTTAAATCCGAGCCTAGTGTAGATATACTATGTCCTTAAGACAGATTTTCCCCCTCACGGTGCTTGAAGGTTGATGGGAAAATGTCTCCCAAGATAGAACGGATTTCTATCTATAGAAAGCTAGCACTTCAATTCTATAGAATTAGCGAACACAACATAGTATTTGACTAAGAACAGGGGGAGAAGAGAAATATCAGAACTCTGTGTGATCTGGTGTGTCTTTCTCTCCAAATTCATCCACTATTTATAGGTGAGTGGTGCCTCTTCAAAACAACACAGTGACTCTTGGGAAAAAGTAAGCAACTCTTTGAAAAGTCACATGTTTCGAAAAGACACACCATTTCGACATAAAGCACTGTTTCAAACCAGTGCCTATTTTGAAAGGTCACACCTTTTCGGCATGATACACTGTTTCGAACCAGTGCACATTTCGAAAGGTCGCACCTTTTCGGCATAATGCATTATTTCAAACTAGTGCATCCTTTTGAAAAGGTTTTTCTCACTTTACGTACTGTTTCAAGAGAAACCCATTTCATCTCAAGTAGGGTAACTTGGGAGACAAATTACTCATTCATATCTCAATAGATTAGGGCAAATCCATTTTTCTAACAATCCCCCACATGAATTAAAATTTGGCTTATTCTATCATAAACATCGGATTTCTGTTCTTTTACAAATGAAAAGATACTGCATCAGGTCAAGTAGCATTGGAGGCCTTGAACTTGCCTTAGTGAAAGACGATCGAATTTAATTGGACGATTAGTAGACTTCAATTAATGTCCTTGAACTATCAGCCGTTTGTATAAACCTAGACAATCATCTTCCGCACGCAATACCTTTTGAATATTGTTGGTTCTCACGTTTGTGTTCATTTTGGCCTTGAACACTTCTTGGTTTCAGAGTTCTTTTGAGACATTTGCCTTAAAATTCTTATAGAAGTGGTCCTACTCACTCACATAGGTGATTTCTATAAAGAGTATCCCCGCAATACTCCACTTGGATAACATAACTTTCCAAGATATAGTAAATCATTAAAAGCTTGACTTATCACGGTTCTCCCAGGCCCAATCTGTATTTGCCTTATATAGGAATGGGTTATAATATTACTCTCTAGTACTAAGCGGAAATACAGACATAATTTAGTTGGACCATTGAACCTAGATCTTGGGATCTCTCTAGTCAACTAGGTTGGTTTTCCATTATGAGGACTCTTGGTTGATTATCTCAAAAGCTTTAAACCCATTCCCTTTTATAATCTTTCCACTTGCTCTCTTGTTAAACCTTTTGTAAAGCGGATCCACAATGTTATCTTTTAACCTTATATAGTCATTAGAGATAACTCCATTTGAGAGCAATTGTCTAACGGTGTTATGTCTACGGTATGTGTCGAGACTTTCTGTTATACATGTTACTTTGTGCTCTACCAATAGCAAATTGGCTATCATAGTATATACACACAGCTGGCACAGGTTTAGCCCAGTTTGGAATATCCTCCAAGAAATTTCGAAAACCACTCGCTTCTCCCCCGCTTATCCATGTTATGAATTTGATTCCATAGTGGACCTTGCTATGCACGTTTGTTTTGAGGATTTCCAAGAAACAGCTGCACCTCCAAGTGTAAAGACATATCGACTTGTGGACTTTGAGTCTTTAGTATCAGATATCCAATTAGCATCGCAGTACCCTTCCTCGAATGGTTTGGATATCTTGTATAGTGCACCCAAAATTCTGAGTATACTTTTAAGTATCCCAAAACTTCATGAGAATATCAAATTATCTTTGAGTACTCTAGTTGAGATATGCTATCTCTAGTATTTTTGGCTAAATGAAGATTTACGCTAATCAAAACCTTTTGGTGTAATGTTATATTTCTTAAACTTTTCAAGAATCGCCTCCGATGTAATGAGATTGTGATAGAACAAGTCCATCCTCCGCCCTAGAGAACTTAATTCCTAGAATAACATCTCCAACACCTAAATCTTTCATGTCAAACTTACTAGACAACATTTGTTTGGTAGATTTAATGACATCCATATTATTACCCAAAATTAGCATATTGTCTACATAGAGACAAACAATGACACATCCCTTTTGAGTGCTTTTGACATAGACACACTTGTCACACTTGTTTATTTTGAAACCGTTTGACAACTTTTGCATTATCAAATTTCTCATGTCATTGCTTAGGTGCTTTCTTTTTATCCATATAAAAAATTTAACAAGCTTGCAAAAACTTTCCTTTCTTGTCTAGGAGCAATAAACCCTTTCGGGTTGTTCCATGTATATTTCTTCATCTAACTCACCATTCAAGAATGGCGTCTTTACATCCATTTGATGTATCTCAAATCCATGTATTGATGTTATTGCTATTAGCATCCTTTATAGAAGTTATTCTTGTAATTTGGAGAGTAAGTGTCAAAATAATCCAATCTTTCCTTTTGTCTAAAGCCTTTGACCACAAGTTTAGCTTTATACTTTTGTCGATTGATCCATCAGATCTTAAATTTCTTTTGTGAATATCCACTTATATCCCAAAGTCTTGGAACCCGGTAGTAAATCCACCAATTCCCCGATAAAACGTAAAAATGCATAGTTACTCAAGAATAAATGATGAAATTCAAACGCAGTAAAACTAAAACTTCACGCTACTAATTTATCAAAAGATTTCTACTCTCAAATCTATCAAAATAGAGTGGAATAAATTATTGGTTCCAATAGTTCTTCTTAGCATTCAAAGTTTTCTATATATTATCAATCCTAACCAAAGTTAATGAGAGTAATGGTGTGTAATTATACTACGATGTGAATTCAAATAACAAGATGCACTAATTCAAACTCGGAATTTCTACATTGATTATATGATAAGAATTGTGGGGATTGATTCCACCTTAACTCGATCAATCAACTAACAAAAATTGGCGTCGTGGATCCAAATTTCAATGCTTTAGCATATCAAAATGGTATTTTAATCCCTAATTATACATGGTAATCTCTACCAATTAATAACTAGCATGTGAAGCAACCAAACCCATTCTCATGGTGAACTAATTACTTTCTAAATTGAATAAATTATCACACTATTTCTAAGTTAACAAAGATCAAGCTTCATCAAGGCTTCTTCAACCCCCTCTAATAAAGGTTTAAATTTATAATCATTATGTTATTTCCCAAATGAAATTAAACAAGACATCAATAAAAGATTGTAAATTTACTTATTTCAATTCAAATGGAAATCTAATTATGCAAGAATCGATTGAAACTAACAATGATAATAACTAAATCTAGGAATCAAACTACAATGATTAATGAAATGAAACTATATTATCAAGAACTAAATTACTTTTATTAAACTAATGAATAAATAACAATTGATTCAAAATACTAAATTAAAACAAGGTATAAAACTAATATTTTATTACTCTACAAGGAATAACAATGATTCAATAACCTAGATTAAAACAAGGTATGAAAAACTGGTTAATAGAAATCAAAAATCAAAACTAGATCTAGAATCCCATCTCTAATGGCTAGCTTGCTACCTAACCTAATTCTTCTTCAGAGCTAAGTCTTGTGTGTGGAAATGGAGGAGACGGATCCATATTTTCGTGCATAGGCTAAGGAGCCATGTTTTTGAAAATCGAGCCCAAAGCCCAATTTCTTTAGTCCACGAGCCCTTTTCAAATTTAGTTTTGACTTCAATAGACGTTTAATCTACTTTTGATACTCTTGATTAGGTCAAGGTTCAAACCATTGGAAAACTCTTTCCGAGCCGGTCGTTTTGACATAAGGTAGGCCTAATTCGGGCCTAAGTCCAAAGATACGGTCTTGAAAGTTCTCATTAAATTTGTGTGTTGTTTTAAATCCGCGTTATCTTTGACTTTTCAGCTTTGGCATCGGGCTTTACAAAGGCTTTTCTCTTTGAATCTTGGCTCTTTAATCAAAAGAACTTCTAGCAACCAACCATTTGCTTCTTTTATCTGCAAAGTGGCACATTCTGCACATAATTGACTTCAATGCCCGATACATAAAAAGCATCGTAATCGGCATTAACTTCTTATTTATTATTAAATAATTGTCTAAAAGTATTATTATTAAAAGGTTAAAACTACAGTTTTGGGCTCTTACCAACCACCTAAACGACATTTTGCTTTGAAAAGCAAATATGAAATTAGCATAAGTGACCAAAAATGGGTTCTAACTAATCTCGTTTTGCATTGACGCGATTGTGAATTGACCATATCGAACAAGGCGCCAAACTACTAGGAATTCCCTAGTGGACGAAAGTTATAACCTCGTGAGTTTTCCGGTGAAGGTACTCACAAACTTCATCTATACTACAACGACTAAGAAATAAAACTATTGTTTCTTTATTTATGCTCACAATTATCTATATATCTCACTAACGATGAATAAAGAATAATCAAGTCGAAACCTAAGCTAATATATGCATAATAATCAATCATCTACTAATAAACATATATATAATGAGTAATACTATAAAATGCACTAGCGGTCGTTTAAACTTCGGAATAACGCGTCATAGAAATGGGTCCTCATATAAATGTCAAGACAAAAACCACTTTCATTTTTCGGCTCAAGTTTTATTTTACTCTAGTGTGCGGTGGGCACACTTTTCCTTTAATCTGATGACACACAAGGAAGCGGGGTTGATCAAACCATCTGCCCATACTATCCGCGTAACTATTCTAATTAAAATTTAGAGGTCTTTATTATGTGTTCTGAGGGGGATTAGGAGATGGTTTAAGAATGAAGGAAATGGATATTCCCAAAAAGACAAGTCTGAGCTAATAGTCACTTGTATTAAGTAACTAGAAAACCTTGTTCTTAACTTTTGCTTTTACGCTTTGTTTCCATCACTTAGCCATATTTTTTTCTTTGGCTTTTGACTCCTTTGATTCTATTTTGGAGTTCTAACTCTTTATTTTTATTTTATTTTTATTTGGATGGAAACTTTCTTTTCTTATTTGAGCGACTAACAAATTCTTGATTTCAAGGTGCTTTCTGCTTTTCTATTCTTCATCTCTATTCTGAGACTCATTCAAGAATGGGTAGGTTGATTTTTATTTTGTTTGTTTAAGTAGCAGGGGTAAAGGATTTCACGGTTTATGAAAGGCTCGGAGGGAGCTACTAGTGGAGAAAATAATTCATAGGTTTGAATTTCTGGCTATGTCGATCAAAGAGGGCCTAGAATTCTGCGCTTAGGATATATTTTAGTGATCAAGCAAGTGGGCGTGTGATTTCTCTATCAGTTTACTTCTCCCTTGTGTCATTTCTCAAATGTTTCTTTCGTATAAAGGCTTTGGGCTATATTCTCACGGGATTTGTAGAATAAGTACTTCCAGCCTTAGATTTGAAAAATTACTGCTAACAATCATAGATACTCATGTAATATGTTTATAGATAGATGCAAAGATTATTACCTACATATTAACCTAAGTTTCTAAAAATTATTCTAATGCAAAACTCGTGAGATTTCTAGATTCTCGAATGGCGTAGAAGAAAAGAAACAATATTCCTAAGTGTATAGCATAAACTTTTTATTTATATTTTTTGAATTTTTTTTTAACTAGAAAAACAAATGCATATTATACATATCTATATCTATGAGATACTTGCTTAATTACCGTGTTTCTATGCCCCCCGAACAAGAAGCATGCTTTGTCCATAGTATTTAAATAAATAGGGTGAAATACCATGGAAGCGGCATTGTGAAATTCTAGAACAGCGCAAAACAAGATTAAACATACTAATATAGAAAATAAAAAGCAGCCTTGACTTTATAAGTGTTCCTACGTTATGTGGTTAACAAGAATCAAATTGCTTGGGACATAGCGGACACTAACTGAAATAAAACCTTGTAACTCCCATTAATCATCCTCATCTCCTCTCCAAAGAGGATTAGCACTAGCATCTGCCATGCCATGATAACTTTCGGAAGCCACGCCACCGTGTGTCATCAACTTGTGTGCTAACTTTTGTTGGAGTGTTACTTTGTCTGATGGGGTGTAAGGAGCAACAAATGAGGTTGCACCTACCATCGGAAGCCAAGTCGTTACTGAAATGAAGCGAACCGCAATTGGTGGGTCCTGCGTGGCTCCGACCACTTTTCAATCCGTGAGCGGAGTGCGAGGTGGTGAACAAGCTGAGCATGATCGCGGCAAACCAAAACATGCATAAAGAAGATACTTATGCCTCGTAGCGCCTGGGCTCTCTTAAGTAGCCACTAATGCTTTCGAGGGGATGTCATATGGCGGCGTCCCTCCGGCTAAAGCAAAAAAGCGTCACCCGGCGGTACTATTTGTAGATGTAGTACCAATCCCCTAAAATATTCATCGGGATGAATAATATGAGTGGTGCCTACATTGAGAGCTACCAAGGGCTATGGGCTATAAGCCCTTGGTCCATTATCACAATACCTCCCCGTGTACACAAATGGAAATAATGTATAGTCAGCAAGAGGTATGCATTATGGGTAAATATATCCCCGCGTGTGAATAGGATCCGGTATTGGTATTCGAAACTAGCGGCTACCCGAATACTTATTGAATTCTAGTGGTGTGTCATCAACCATGATGGAGGGAATTCTTGTTCTCCATCCACGGTTACAATAGAAACTAACATTATTGTAAAATATTCATGGCTTAGGTGAATACAGTCATCTTCACTTACGAAAGATGCACTCCATCCTATTTGCATGATCTTCCTTGAGGAACCAATGTCCATAAGTCTGGGCTCCCGACAAGTGTTGAAAAGGCGCTTTCAGGTATCAACATAGGAGAAGTCGTCCTGAAAGCTCTTTCTCTAGAACAGGCTACTGACGATCTGGAGCAACCACGTAAAAAGTGGAATTTTTACGTGCCGCAGGGGGGTCGGTATTTGGGTGTGCTCACCATGCACGGGTAGGGCACTTGGGCACGAGGCATTCGCTCACTTTGCACAGGATAGTAGCGATGCGAGGATGAAAACTGGAATTCCGGTGTTTTGGCGAGCCGCACCGAGGTTGGGCTTGGTAGGGCCTTGGGATCACGCTCTGAAGAAATTTTATTGCAATGCCTAAGGCAGTGTAGCTCAGCGGGAAGCAGAGTGCTCGAGGTCTTTGAAATCGAGAGTGAAGGAAAAAGAAGGAAAAGTTGGGAGTGAAAGGTGAGAGATGAATGTAAGATGTAGTGTGGGTTATGAGTGTAGAATGAAGGAAGTTTATATAGGATTTAAGTTTCCAAGCGAATCGAGAAAGTTGCTAAAAAGGTTTAAGGCAATTGCGAAAACAAAAAATTCCAAACGAAAATGGAAACAACCCATTGATTCTAAAACAACTCTAATATCTTTTTGATTTAATTTAGAATAGTAACTTCTAAACTCTTTGAGATATCATCTATCCTGACATCTAATCATAGGTATGCCCATATCGGCAATATTCCAACCATGTCCAAAACAACTTATAGAAATGGAGGGATTATATAACAAATCCAGATGACATCTCCTGCAATAATACCGGAACAATCTTTGAAGATTTGTTCCAAAGCACTACTTATGGTGCTTGGTTTTGCGAGGTGGTCACATGTCGTGAAATTTTGGGACCGCTTATGGTAGGACTGATGAACTTTATTCTCCGGCACTTGCATCTTATTTTTATGATAATTGTATTTTCTTTGAGAGGCCGGATGGAGAACAAGTGTTCTCCATCAACATTAATGAGGAACCAATGGAAATTACGAGGGTTCTGCTAGCATTTGTTCTTGGACTTGCTATGCCCATTTGAAATACAAGACCCGTGGTGCTATTAGGTAGATAATATGCATGTCTACACTTATGAGTTTTTGCATGAGTAGTATGGGGCGGGCATTTTTTCATTATAGAGGACCAAGGGAATATAGCGTCGCCTTTGGTAGCTTTGTCCATGAACATAAGGCTGTTATATTTTGGATCATGCTAAACATTTTAAGGGAATGGCGTTTCTCTTCTGTGAACGATGCCACTTGCAGCGTCTTCTTTGCTTTAGCCTAGGGACGTATGTGCCATGACCTTCCCAGAACCTTGATGTCTAGTTTAGCACGAGCCTATAGTATGAGGCATAAATACCTTCTTATGCCTGTTCTAATTTCCCGTATTATGCTATGTTTCTTTCCTGTTTTTGTACACGTTTCACGGATTGGATTACGGTCAACACTGTGCGACCCACCAATAATATTATTCGATCTTTCTGTGCAATGACTTGGCTAGGGTGGAGGATACAACCTCATCAGGTTGCACCTTACACCCGTCCGGACGAAGTGCTTTTAATAGGTTAGCAATAATAGATGATAAATGGCGGGAAGCCGGCAAATTATCATGGCATGGCGGATTGAAGGAACCTCACTTCTTTATAGAAGAGGATGAGGAGGATGAAGAATAAAAGCGGGAGATAAGGTCATTTTTTTTTAGTTTTCGGTTAGTATCGCTTATGTCCCCAAGCAATTTTATTCTTGTTAACCCCATAATGGGTGGAACTCTTACAAGTTGCGTCGATTTTATTTCTATATTAGTATGTTCTAACCTTGTTTTGCGGATGTTCGGAATTTCACGCGTTCCCGTGGTATTTTTACCCTCTTTATTTAAATGCTTTGAGGACAAATCATGCTTCTTGTTTGGGGGGGGGCATAGAAACACGTGTAATTAAGGCATTTGCTAGGATATAGATATGTATAATATGCATTTGTTTTCTAGTTAAAATTTCAAAAATTCAAAAATATAAATAAATAAGTTCATGCTATACACTTAGGAATATTGGTATTGTTTTTCTTTTCTATGCTCTTAATAATCTAGAAGTCTCACATAGCTTTTGCATTAGAATAATTTTTAGAAACTTAGGTTAATATGTAGGTAATAATCTTTGCATCTATCTATAAATATATTACATGAGTATCATGATTGTTACTTGATAAGTTTATGAAATCTAAGGCTAGAGTACTTTATTCTACAAATCTGTGAGAATATAGCCTAAAAAACTTAAAGCCTTATATGGCGGAACATTTGAGAAATGACACAAGGGAGAAGTAAAATCCGGATAGAGAAATCACACATCCACTTGCTTGATCACTATGCCATATCTAAGCGAGAATTTAGGCCCCTTTTGGATCGATATAATAGAAATTCAAACCTATGAATTATTTCCGCTAGTAAGCCCCTTTGAGCCTTTCTTTAGCTTTCCATAAACCACAATTCCTTTACCCCGTTACAAAAACAAAACAAAATAATAAAAAAAATCAACCTACCCAATTTAGAATAAGTCCGAGAATAGAATGAGGAAGAAAGAAGAAGAAAAAACGTGTAAACAAAAATTAGTTAGTTGCTTGAGAAAATAAAAAAGAAGTTTCCATCCAAAGAAAAGAAAAAAAAAATAGAAATAAAATAAAACTCCAAAAAAAAAAAAAAAGAATAAAGGAAAAGCCAAAGAAAAGAAAAGAAATATGGCTAAGGATGGAAACAAAGTGTAGAAACAAAAGTAAATAACAAGGTTTTCTAGTTACATAATATGAAAATTCTATTATCTCGGACTTGTCCTTTTTGAATATCCATTTCCTTCCTTCTTAAAACCATCTCCTAATCCCCTACAACACCTAATAAAGACCTCTAGCTCAATTAGGAATAAGTTAGTGTGATAGTAAGTGGCGGAGATGTGTTTGATCGACTCAGGGGCTTCCTTGTGTGTCATTGAGATTGTAAGGTAAAGTGTGCCCATCACAAGACTGTAGAGTAAATAAACTTGAGTGGAAAAATCAGAGTGTCAGATCTTGACTATTATTGTGAGAACCTACTTGGGCGGCTTATTCCAAGTTTTTGAAACGGACTCGCTATTGCATTTCATAGTATTACTCATTGTATATATATTTGTTATAGATGATTGATTATTATGCATATATTAGCTTAGGTTTTGACTTGGTTATTCTTGTTTATAGCTAGTGAGATGCATAGATAGTTTGGAGCATGAATAAGAAAACAATAGTTTTATTTCTTAGTCGTTGTAGTATAGATGAAGTTTGTGAATACCTTCACCGGAAAGTGGCTATAACTGTCCACTATTGGGGAATTCTAGTGGTCTAAGCGCCTTGTTGCGATATGGTCAATGCAATCGCGACTCGATTGAAACGCGAGTAGTTAGAACTCCATTTTTGGTCACTTATTCTATTTCTCATATTTGCTTGAGGACAAGCAAAATGCTTTTTGGGGGTGGTTTGATAAGAGCCCAAAACTGTAGTTTTAAACCCTTAACAATCGTACTTTTAGACCAATTATGTGAATAATAAGTAAGAGTTAATCTTACGATTCACGGTTTTTATGCATTTTAGGGCTTCAAAGTCCATTATGTGCAGAAATGTGCCACTTTAGCGAGATAAAGGAGCAAAGGCATTCTTGCCGAGGAGTTCGTGAATAAAGGCCAAGATTCAATGAGACAAAGCCTTTGTAAAGCCGGTCAAAGCTGAAAAGTCGCTGAAAAGGCGTAAAGCTTGAAAACAAGTCAGAAGAATTTCCGAAGACCATATCTTTGGACTCAGACCTCAGAATTGGGCCTACCTTATGTCAAAACGACCGGCTCGGAAAGAGCTTTCCAATGGTTCAAGCCTTGACCCAATCAGAGGAGTACAAGTGGATAAAAAGTCTATTGAAACCAAATCCAGCTGAAGAGCCCTTTTCGTATTGAAAGAATTGGGTTTTGGGCCCGATTTTCCGGCCCAAAATATGGCTCCAAGCCCATGCACGATTTTTGGATCTGAAAGTATAAAAACAAAAGCTTGACTCTTTGTAATGATATAGATAGTTAGGTTAGAAAATAAATTAGGTTAGGATAAGAAAAGTAGCCATTAAACCTTAGTTCTAGATCTAGTTTTAGATTAATTAATTAGTTTTTATTCTTGTTTTAAATTTAGTATTGAATGATTGTTCTTCCATTGAATTAGATGAATAAAATAGTAGTTCTTGATTCAATTTCGATTTTGTCATTTACATTTATAGATCTAGTTTAAATTCTTGTTTGTTTTCATTTCTTAATTATTAATTAGATTTTAATTATTGTTTAATTTAGATTAGTAAATTTCAATTCTTTATAGTATGTTTATTTTTAATTTAATCGGAAATGATTGTGTAATGATTCTCGGCTAAACCTCCATTAGAGGGGGGTTGAGAAGCCTTGATGAAAGTTTGATTTGTGTTAGCGTAGGATAGTCGTAATTTCTATTCCACTCTAGAAACGATTAGTTTACCAGGAGAATGGGTTTAATCGTTCACATGCTAGTTATGAATTGGTAGAAATGCCATGTGTAATTAGGGATTAGGAAGAACCAATTGTTAAGCGTAGCTTGATTCAATTCGGATCACGACGATTCGTCGTTAGTAAGTTAAGTTGAGTTAAGGTGGAATCAATCCCCCATAATTCCTGATCATAGAATCGACGTAGTATTTCCATAGCTGTTTATTTAGTTGACTAGTTGCATCTTGTGGGTAGTTGCATCGTAGTCTAGTTTATAATTTGTAAATCTCTCATTAGACTTTAGTTAAGATTATTTATACGTAGAGAACATTACTATACGAAAGAACTAGGAGTGGAACGAATCATCTACTCCATTATATCTCAATAGGATTGAGAGTAGAAATCTTTGATAAATTAGGCACGTAACTTAGTTTTAGTTTTACTTACGTTTAGAGTTTCATCGCTTTATTCATTTCGTAGGTAAACTATTCTTTTTACATTATCAACAGACCTAACCAAAACAATCTCCAAATTGCTTTTGACATGCAAGTTCAACCGTCACATCTTTATGTTCACAAGCACCAACAATATTAGAATAGGGTTGGTCCTTACATTTGGTTGCCAAAACCAGATCTAGTTTGATGTCCTGTTGAAAGACATTCTTGACATTCGACAAACCTCGTAGTAATGAGAAAATGAAAGCCTTCACGTACTATCACTTTTAACTCCAGCTGGCAGTTTCTTCTCCCTCACATGATTATGATCTTGGACTTCTTTTTTCGTTGATTTGACTTCTTCTTGGTTTCACTCACATAAATCAATATGGACTTTCTTTGACTTCTTCTTCACTTTTTTGAAATGAGAACTCCCATCACACCAAGATGTTTGAACTTTCAAAGATCTCTTCCCCAATCCTCTTTCTCCTTTCTTTCTCACTTTTTTTATTTATTTTTTTATTTATTTTTTTATTAATTTGTGTTCCAATTCTTCTATCCATCACATATACGATTTTCTCCCACATCCTCAAATTTATATTTTCAAATTTGGGTGTAACTTTATGAAGAATGTTAGGAATATACAACTTAATTGTACTCACTCTTTACCAATTACCAAACTATACAAACCTTTTGTCTTGTAAATGTCTTGTACTTCTTAATTAAATCTGAGCATAGTATAGATACACTATATCCTTAAGACAAAGTTTTCCCCTCACGGTGCTTGAAGGTTGATGGGAAACTGTCTCACAAGATAGAACGGATTTCCTTCTATAGAAAGCTAATACTTCGATTCTATAGAATCAGCGAACACAACATAATATTTGACTAAGAACAGAGGGAGAAGAGAAAGATAAGAACTCTGTGTGATCTGGTGTGTCTTTCTCTCCAAATTCATCCACTATTTATAGGTGAGTGGTGCATATTCAAAACAACACAGTGACTCTTGGGAAAAAGTAAGCAACTCTTTGAAAAGTCGCATGTTTCGAAAAGACACACCATTTCGGCATAAAGCACTGTTTCGAACCAGTGCCTATTTCGAAAGGTCACACCTTTTCGGCATGATGCAATGTTTCAAACCAGTGCACATTTCGAAAGGTTGCACTTTTTCGGTATAATGCACTATTTCGAACAAGTGCATCATTTTGAAAAGGTTTTTCTCACTTTAAGTACTATTTCAAGAAAAACCCATTTCATCTTAAGTGGGGTAACTTGGGAGACAAATTACTCATTCATATCACAAATCTATTTTTCTAACAAAGAAGACCTTAGCAAAACATCATTCATGATTTAGGTTTAGAAAATGCTTTCCCAACATCAATTCTATTTCGAAAGAAACCAAATTACCAATTTAGTTCAATAACAAACCACTTTCTTATTTAATCTTTTTATATTTTTTTTCTAATAATTATTTTTTATTCATATTTTTTTCTTCATTGAGGAAGAAGATATGGAGAAAAAAATGAAGAAGATATGGACTTTATAAACAAAAAGATAGAGGAAGAAGATATGGAGATGAAATTCATACTGAAATAATTCAAACAATGATGAAAATGAAGAATAAATGCCACATAGTGGTCCAACATGAAGAGGAGAGTAGTTGTTTATCTTATTCCTTCATATATAGAATATATAAGATTGCCGCTTTCTTATTAATCATTATGAATTGAAGTTAGTTACTACTTTCATACAGTTATTAACGTACATTCAAGTAGCTATCAGTTGTATGGAAACATTGTTTTATCCCTTGACACTAGCTTTGGAAACACTGCTTTATCACTTCCTCACTAAATCGATGTATCCTAGGGTTTACAACTACTAATCCTCCTCAAATTAGTTATTAATTTTAAAAGTAGATCAGTTTACATAGTATTTTAGGCTATTTATGTTATTAATAATTTTGGAGTACTTTCAATTAAAATCTTTTTAGGATAGATTCCTATTTTCAGAGTCTTTACTGTAAAAGAGTGTTTTTCCCTTACATATACAGGAGGAAGAAGAAAGGGATTGGATTTGGGAAAGACCGAGTTCGCTAAGTAGCGAGCTGCCTACATATCTTCTCTTGATTCTGGGGGGAGAGAAGAATCAGATCTCACGTAGTTCATGTAGGTGGTATTTATAGGCACAAGAGAGTGTTGATTTTCGAGACATGTGTACTCCCTTGTACATATGTAGGGTGGAGATTACGAATGAGTGGTAGGTTGGTTATGGTAGGAAGGCGGTGATCATTGGGAGTGGGTGCAGTAGTTCATAATTCCCGGTAATTAGAAGTACATATATGGCTTTGGTAATGATTACCCTTGGATTAAGGAAAATGTCTTTATTCAAAGCGTTCTGCTCTAGGTCATTCAGCCTTCTTGGAACGTTCTTGAGCGAACTGGAGTGTACCACTTACATAAAGCGAGTTGCTCACGAGTCGATCTTGGAGGACGATGTCCTGGTTGCGCAGCGATCTCTACTTATGCTTAACGCGTGCTTAATATTCTTTAATGAGGATATTACTCCCTTACACAGCCCCCTCTCGGTAGATTATGCTGTTCATGGAAGCGATCTCCTGAGAGAAAACAGCAATACGTGTTGAGCATGAGTGGACGAGCGGCTGGTGTGAGTTGAGTAATTGGCACGTTGTAACGTTCGACTTGGGTTGCATGACGATTCGGTCGGAAAACAAAAGTTGTCACGTGATTGGCATATGACCGAATCATAGCAGTTGGTAGAGAAAGATGTCGCCGTATTTTCCTGAATCGTGAAAAGACAGTTCCTTGAGCCACGTGTGTGGGCTAGGCTGTAGGCTGTAATCATAACTCCTTGGTAACTAAACGGGCGGTTGCACAAAATCAAATTTGGGGGACAACCGCAAAAAGTTTTTTGTTTCCGTCTTCAACAAAACTGCAAGCTAGGGTTTCTCAGGTGAGTGTTTCTGCTGCTGCTGCCTTTCCGTTTTCCATTTTCTTTCATCTTAGTCAAGTGTTGTGTGTTTAGTAGATAGGTCGGTGTTAAGCTTTATTATTTAAGTTTGGGTAGTCGGTAAGAAGAAAACGTAAAAATGTCTGACTCTGACGATACTCGATCTGAAGAGGTTCGAGAGGTCTCTTTAAGCTATGGTGAGTATGAGGATGATAAGGAAGAGTCAGTGAGTCTTGGTAATCAATCTGAGCATGCTGAGGAAGTTAGGGGAGATGAGGGTAGTGTTCGATCTGGCTCTGTTGGTGCTGTGGCTAGCACTTCAGGTCGTAGTAAGGGGTCGTCTTCAAGTGGGTTGCCCCCTAGAACGGTAGATTGTCGTGCAGTGAGTGCGTTCCCCGAACTGAGGGCAGCTTATGGAATAAACGTACCGGATCTGGAGATATACAAACCAAGGTCGAGTGAAAATGTGCGGAGTGAAGAATACAATCCGCCGAATGGTGGGGTAATAATTTGTGAGGGTCAGCTGAGAGTGCATATGCAAATACCGTTCTAGAAGCTATTTTGCGACTTTCTAGCTCATTGTTGGAAGTCCCCTTGTCAGTTTGTTGGTAACACCTGGCGGCTGTTCAAGGTGTTCGACCTGCTAAATGCAAGTGGCGAGTACCATATAGGGGTGTCTGATATTATTGAGCACTTCGTTGTAAGGCGATCTGGTAATTTCAATTTTAGCTTGCAAACTATGACCACGCGTTCCGGTGTGATCGACGATGTGAGCAACGAGGCTTGGACCAAGAGGTCGTTGCTGCTAGTTGGCAACTACTGTGCTAGCGGGTGTAGGTTGCAAACTAGGATTTGCAATATCTCCGGTGGGTGGGAGTGTCTTGTACATGTAATTTTAATGGGTGAGTTGTTTCTATTCTAACTGATCTGTGTCTTTGCTTGGCTTGTAGATTTTTCTGTCAAAACACGAACTGATCGTGGGGAAATAGAGAGGTTTGTGCAGTTGAGTAGAGTGTAGAAACAAGCGAAGCTGCCTGAAGTTGCTCATTTCTTTGTAGAGAAAGGGGGTCCAGCGATCCGGGAGAAAAGAAGAATTCAGAAGGATCGAGCTCGAGATCAAGCTAGGAGGGAAGTGATGGAGAAGCGCGCAAGTGACTTGGTAACCAGGGAGGATAGAAACCGGGGTCGCGTTAGCTCCAGACGACCCTCAGGAGGTGCTGGTGCCTCAGGTGCGGGTGGGTCAAGCTGGCAACCTGAGGGTGGGATTGATGCTCCTGTAGAGCTGGAGACGGTGGTCTTCAACCCTCGTGTAAGGGGAGCGTCGTCGAAGAGGAAGGCGATGCACTGAGCAAGATTAATCGTAAGGGTTGCTAAAGCTGCGAGGCATGCTTTGGGGGAGAGTTCCAGCACTGGGGGTGGTTCTGGTGGTGGTCGAATTGGTGAGACTACCACTCGTAAGACTCGGGCGAGACCGGAGCAGGTTCTGGACCTTGCTACTTTTGGAGCTAGGCCAAGCTCGTCTCCGGTGGTGTGAGAGCCTAGTCTGCCAGCGAAGGCGAAGAGTTCCCGTAAGGCGAGTGGGAAATCAACTATGGTTCTGAGGACTTGGAGACCCAACTGGTGTACCTAGATGACAATAGGGTGCAGTGTATTGTGGAATGGACTGATTGCAGCTTCAGGTCAAGTAAGGTAGCGGCCTGTCTGCTTGATCATATAGCTTTGGATGGCAACCGTAAAGAGCTGGATGAGAGGGGGTTGGAGGATAACTTAAACGGATGGAAATCGCTCAATGTCTGGTACGTGGGGCTGTCTTGTTTTAACTTATCTGCTTGCTTATTAAACTCGTTGCGAACTGATTATTAGCATATGTGTGCATCTGTAGCTTGTGAGTGGATTTCAGAAGATGAAGGAGATTGCCCAGTTCTCTGAGACAGATCGGGAAACTGTGGTGAAGCTGACCGAGGAGCTAAAGAATTTCCAGGATGCTGCCAAGATGGAACGCGAGGAGCTTGAAGACTTGGAGAAAATGCACCAAGCTCTTAGTTTGGTGAAGATGTTGAAGGATACTGAGACGGAAGATCTGAAGCTGAAACTACAGGGTGCTGAAGAGAACGTTAATCAGCGACTATGAAAATTGGTAGGCTGAATGAGTACACTCTACACTGCAAGGGAGTTGCTCAAGACGCTACTAAAGCTTATGATGAGCTGGATGCTGACTTTGTTGATCTGGAAGCTGATTTTAAAGCTTTGAAAGAGGAGCATGGATGTTGTACTCTTCGTCCTCTAGTGGTACCGGTACAGGAAGATACCAGTGGTGCTCTTACTTCTTCCATCATTTCCTCGAGATTGTTGTGCCTCGACCGGCCGCCGCCGTCGTCGATGTTCTTATGAGTCTAAACGGACGGTGTGTTCATAGTAGTTGAAGCGGAAAGAAGTTGAAGTTGACGACTTCATTTGGTGGCCGGAGGTTTGGCCGTTATGCCCGGAACTAGCGAAGTTATGATGTAAGGTTGGTAATTTGAATGGTTGTTAGTCGCGGATACAATAGAACCGGGTTTCGGGGTAACCCGGCAATTTACTTTTTCTTATTTCTGTTTGCGAATACTGGATAACCATGCGATGATGAATGTTGGTTGATCGAGCTGGATTTCCTGAGTAGACTCAGCAGCTCGGCTGCCATGTGAACTGTGTTTGGGCCTGCCTTGGCAGATCGCTTTTTGCTTATATGTTATGCTTATCTCTTGTTTCTTTGCTTTGTAAGATTCTTGTATTGGTTAAACATATGAATGGAGATATCACTATATCTGTATGTCTGTGTAGACGCTTCCTAGTGACCATAGTTGACTTTAAATAACTTGTGATCGTTAAACGAGCGCCCTGTCCTTACTAGGTCCTTTAGCGGTGTAGGTCGCATATAACGCGAGTTGGTGATTCGTTAGGTACTGCGGAGATAGTAAGACGTAGGTCGATATCTCCGTTCTGTAGAAGTGAAACAGTTTTGCACGTGCATGCCACGTGTAGGCAAGTGAGTAGTTAGATGTGTGCAATGATGGCTGCCAGGTGGCCTGACGTTTGGCGTCTCGATGTAATTATGATGTGCCTAGGGAAGATACGTTATTACACCATAAGTAACATCATTCGTAGGAGAGCAGAGGCATTTGCTCCCCTTTGTTCTTCCTGTTACTACCTTTCTTCATCCCTAACCTGTGCTGCGTCATCTTCTTCGTTGCTTCTTCAGGTACGTCTGTCTTCCTTATTTAGGTATCTCGGTTGAACAAAGACTGTTGTTTTGGTTGGTAACTCACGTATTGTAATTCTTGTTCGTCGGTTACACTATGGCCAGGTGTCGCAGATATGTAAGAGGAGAAGGAAGTTTGAGGGAGACTTCGCCTTTGATAATGGAGGAAATGGAATTCCATCCCCACGTGCATGGTGATCAGGTCGTTCGACTGGTGGCATTGTATTCAGGTCGCTTAGACGAAGTCGATGATATTGATCGACATGCTGAGGAGCGTAGCGACCTAGGGCAAGGTCACCACGTCGCTGGTGAGAGTTCGTCTCCGCGTCACGGTGACGTGGGGAGCGAGTTCTACTACATGGGGAAGACGAGGAAGAAGCGTCGCGGTTGAAAGCGTTTTCGACCGCGGCTTCCACTTTCGGCACCCATAGCGACCAGTCTGCTGAAGGGGATTCGTGTTGGACGGTGACAAAGCTGAGGTAGAGGATGAAGATATGGACACGTTGTTGGGTACCATGGACATGGCTGCTTGTTTGGTGAGTAACTTATGCGTGATGTTTTTGTTTCTATTACTTGGGCAGTTTTGACGTTAACATTGTACTTGCAGTTTTTTGCAGGGTATGACAAGTTGAAGAGCAATGCGGTGCGATCGCGCCGTCTGATGACCCCTAACCCACACGTTGAGCTAGGATGTATGCGAGCTGCGTGGGGAGCTGACAAAAAGAAACTGGAGGTAATAACCAAGAAGTGTCGGGATCTTTCACGACGAGAACGGGAAGGTCTTCGGGCTTCTGCTATGACCGATTTGCGGAGCCGGCTAAACCGACCGAGTATGCCAAACAATGCGGAGGGTGGTAAGCAAGGTGCAAAGAGGCGATACCATGGCCGCGGTCCAATACGTTGAAATTTGGGCCGAAATATCACCGACTAAAGAAGGCGAATAATGGCGAGGGGGGGGGTTCGGTATCGTGTGGTCTTGCCGAGATCCGCTAGGCACACCCCCGACTAATACGCCCTCGAAAGATAAGAATGTTGTAGCTGATTCTTGATTGTGATGTATCTTCTTGTCTTTTTCAGTTATGGGAATTTTAGAAATATTTTGTAAGTTCACCTCTCTTATATGAGAGTTAACAACAATATTTGTGGTCTTCGGGCTTGCCCGAAGCGATTCGCCATTTTGATACTGAGAACTGGTTTCCACGAGAGTGGCAGTTCGATGTTTTGTGAACATGTTAGAAGTGTCGATCTGGATTTCCTGGGTAGACCCAGCAGATCGGTAAATTAATGTCTTGGCGTTGGCTGAGTATTCCCCTTGACTGTGTATGGAATGCATGTTTCTGCTTGAATGTTATAGCTAGCACCTTGTTTATAATGCGTATGGGATGGAATGTCCAAGGAACCTGTGGTTTATCTTAAGGAGGCGTTATGCTTATAGTAATCGCTTCCTTTCGTGGATGTTGCACTCTGCTGTGAGGCTCATTGGGAGTACTCTTGTCGAGCTGAGCTTAATATTAAAGATTTCTCACTAGGTAAGTTGGTAAGGTGTTGGGACCTGTAAGCTGGAGATAGCGTTCTGCCCGAGAGACAGTGTGTTGGCTTAAGAAAGCGTGTTGCTCACTGAGAGCGTTCTCGCTGAGTCGATCCTAGAAGTATAGGTCCTCGACTAGCGAGACTCGGAGAGGCTGTGGAGCCTGTAAGCTCTTGAGAGCGTTCTGCTCACGGAGAGCGTGTGGGCTTATGAAAGCGTATTGCGAGATTTGCCATTGCGAGTAAATGGAGTGAATTGTAATAATAAACAAAAGTAGATTAACTTTGAATTTACAGTAAGAGAAAACATAGGATATATGACAATGTAATTTTATTGATAAAACTTCTTCAACAAATAAGTGTTCCAAGGTCGTGGTAATAATTTTCCTTCTTGAGTTTTGATCCAGTATGCTCTGTTGCCTAAAACGCGCTCCACTATGTATGGGCCTTCCCAAGTTGGTGCTAATTTGGAGTCATCCTGAGTCTTTTTCAAAACTAGATCGCCGGGTTGAAAAGATCGAGGATGCACTCGCTTGTTGTATGACTTCTTCAGAATTTGCTGATAGGATGCTACTCTGATGGCGGCTAGGTCGCGCCATTCTTCCAGCAGATCAACCTCTCGTGCTAAGACGGAATCGTTGTCTCCATACTCGACAAGTTCTGATCGAGTAGTAGTGATTTCGATCATTTCGGTTAGGATAATGACAATGCCGTAACACAAAGAGAATGGCGATTACCAGACTTGCGCGAAAGCCGTGGTGCGGTGAGCCCACAAAATGTTTTCTAGCTGATTTGGCCATTGGCTTTTGGTCTTCTCAATCTTTTTCTTCAAATTTTCTAAGATTGCTTTGTTACTGGCCTCAGCTTGACCATTACTTTGTGCGTACTGGGGAGTGGAAAATGCATGAACTATCTTCCACTTGGCCAGAAATTCTCTGACCGTTTTGCCCTTGAACTGTGAGCTATTGTCCATCACCAGTGTGTGCGGCAAACCAAATCTGGTGATGATATGAGTCCAGATGAAGTTTCTGACATGTGATTCTTTGACATTTGTGAGTGGAATAGCTTTGACCCATTTAGTGAAATAGTCATTTGCAGCTAAGACGAAGCGGAATCCAGTACTTTTCTGTAGGATGAATGGTCCCATGATGTCCATGCCCCACATATGAAATGGCCAAGGGCTCACGATGCTAATCAACTCACGAGCTGGTTGTATGATGTTGTGGCCAAAGGTCTGGCATTTGACGCACTTGAGTACATATGCTTTGGCGTCGATCTGCATGCGAGGCCAAAAGTATCCCTAGGAGATCGCTTTGTGAGCCAAAGAGCGACCTCCCGCATGGTTTGCACACTCTCCTTCATGAATCTTAGCGAAAATCAGTTGGCCTTTTTCGGGCTTACGCACCTTAAGTGAGGGCCGCTAGTGGACTTTCTGAACAACTTGTTATTGAGCATGCAGTAACGGCGCGCTTGATATGGATTTGCTTGGCCTTGGTATGCTCGTCTGGGAGCATGTCGTGTTGGATGTATTCAATGATGGGCTGCATCCATGTTTAGCTCATCTGATTGGCAGAGAGTTGGCGGGCATAGGTCGCTGATTTCTAATATTTGGTCTACTTGATAAGCAGGTCGGTCAACTACTTCAATGAGTAATTGTCTAGGGGCGCAACTTGGTGTTTGAGTGGCCAAATAAGCTAAACTGTCTGCATGATGGTTCTCGTCACGCAGGAAGTGGTGTATCGTGATTTTTTTGAAAGAAAGAAGTAACTGATTAACGACTTGAAGGTATTTAGCGAGGTTACCTTCATGGGTAGTGTACTCTTTTGCAATCTGGCAAACAACCAGTTGCGAGTCACTAAAGACCTGAAGCTCCTTGACACCGAGCTGCATCGCCATGCGAAGTCCCATTATTAACACTTCATACTTGGCTTCATTGTTAGAGGTCACGAAGTCAATGCGAACTGATTTCTCGACCATGGCTCCCTCTGGGGATGCTAAGACGACGCCGATCTCACTTCCTCCAGGGTTACTAGAACCGTCGACAAAAAGGGACCATATTGATTTGGTGGCTTCCTTTGTGGGTACGACCTCTGCTTCTGGTTCCCAATTTGGGTCATCGATAGGGAAATCTGCTAGGAAATCAGCCACGACCTGCCCTTTCTGTGAAATGTGAGGGACGAACTCCATGTGGTGTTCTCCGAGCTCTTCGGCCCATACTGCCATGCGAGTTATCTTGTTTTCTTTGTGAAGAATTTTCTTCAAAGGTAGGTCGGTGAGAATCTTGATTGGATGTGCTTGAAAGTAGGGTCTAAATTTTCTTGCCGAGTATAACAATGCGAGTACTGCTCTTTCAATGTATGAATAATTCTTCTCAGCTGGAGTGAGCGTTTTACTTGTAAAGTAGATCGGCTTTTCAGAGTTATTTTCTTCTTTGAAAAGAACGGAGCTGATAGCAAAGTCTGATACCGCCAAATATTGCCCTAGCGTTTCTCCATCCTTAGGCTTGGCCAGGACGGAGGGTGTAGTAAGGTACTCTTTGAGGGTGGAGAGCGCTTGGTGGCATTGATCATTCCACGAAAACTGCTCCCCCTTTTTGAGAAGTTGCAAGAAAGGTCGACACTTGTCTGATGCCCTTGATATAAATCGGTTAAGTGCCCAAACATTCCAGACAACTTCTGAATTTGCTTCTTTGTCTGGGGATCAGGCATGTCCAAGAACACTCGGATTTGGTCTGGATTAGCTTCGATCCCTCTTTGTGATACTTGGTATCCAAGGAACTTTTCGGAGGATGCTCCAAAGAGACACTTCTTAGGATTAAGCTTCATTCGAGTTTGGCGCAACCTGGAGAACGCTTTCTCGAGATGAGTGAGGTGGTCTTCCGCTTTCTTGCTTTTGACGACCATGTCGTCAATGTAGACTTCCATGGTGTCACCTAACATGTCTGGAACATGTCGGTGGTGGGACGACATTGATACGTTATTGCGGCGTTCTTAAGTCCGGGGGGAGGACGTTGTAACAATAGATTCCTTATTCTGTGATGAATGATGTTTTTTCTTGATCTTCTTCAGTGAGTGGGATTTGGTTGTATCCACTGTGCGCGTCCATGAAAGAGAGGAGCTCATGGCCACATGTCTGATCGACAAGTCGGTCTATGCGAGGTAGGGGAAGCTATCCTTTGGCGTTTCCTGATTAACATTCGTGAAGTCGACGTAAAGACGAACTGTGCCGTTCTTTTTTAGAACTGCGATGATGTTAGCGATCCAGTCTGGATAGTCTACTTTTCTAATGAACCCGACTTGCTTAAGTTTTTCGACTTCATCATTGATGGCTTTCTGGAATCGCAGGGAGAGTCGTCTAGGTCGTTGGCGAACTGGTCTGGCATTAGGGTTCATATTTAGTCTATGACACGCAACATTAGGATCTATTCCAGGCACATCGACATACGACCAAGCGAAAATATCTTTCTTCATGGCCAAAAAGTTTACAAGCTAGGCCTTGAGTGTAGGGTCAAGGCTAGCCCTTACATATACGAACTTGGGATCATCATCGGTTCCTAGGTTCACTCGCTCTTTGTCTGCCTGTTGAAATGTTGTCTTTGGTATTGATGCTTCCTTAGATGGGGATACTTTATCGATCTGAGGGAGAGTGGAATTGGTCGCACGAGCTGGAGCGATATCTGTGGCGACGACAACAGGGGCTGGAATCACCTCTGTGGTTATGACAACAGATTCTGGAGTGACCTTCGGAATTGATATTTGTTACACGAAACATGACGGCGCGACTTCTAATGTGCTAACTGGTGGAACAACAACAACGGATGTGACTTCTGGGGTTTTAACTGCTGGATTGACAACAACTGATGTAACTTCTGGGATCCGACTTAGTGAAGCAACAATGATTAGATTAACTTCTGGAGTTGAAACAGACGCGGTGAACCTTCTTCTTTGGAGCCCCAATGTCTTTGCTTTGATCGTTGGCTCGACGACACCAAGCAACTGTGTCTTTGGCCATTGTATAACTGGTGGGCTCGTTCCTTTTGTGAGTATGCAGGTCAGCGGTCTTGTTTGCAGAGAGGATTTGATTACAATGATAAGCTTCAAGTTGATTGCTTCAAAGCTCCATCATGCCTCTTGGTCCTGGAAAGCGGAGAACTTGATGCAGCTTGGATGGTATAGCTTGCATTTGGTGGATCCAGCGCCGCCTAGGATAGCATTATAGGACGACTTGATGTCTAGAACGCTGAAGCGTGTATTGAAGCTAACTTTGTCCTCTCTAGATCCCACTGAAACTGGGAGTATGATATCGCCAATTGGATCGTCTCTGGAGCCATTAAACCCATAAAAAGGAGCGATCGGATCTATAAAGACTGACTTAGGTAAGTTCATTTCTTGAATTGCATGGTAGAACAAGATATCGCATGAACTGCCCGGGTCTATCAGGACGTGTTTGACTGTCCAGTCGCTGATCTTGACATGGACAACAAGTGCATTGTTGTGTGGGAGGCAAACCTTGTTGAGGTCGGCCTCGGTAAACGGAATATCTCTTGTGTTGCGACCTGAACTTCGCGGAGCGTGTGACGCTTGTGAAGAAAACTGATAAACTTCTTGAAGGGCGCCGACACGCCTGCGTTTCTCTCTAGAAGATGTCACAGAATCATCTGGAAAAGTGATCATATGATTAGTTCTGGCGTTGTTGCGATCTGATGAGTGTTGTCGACATTCATGGCGAGAACGGTCACGGTCTCGGGGACATCCTCTGCTGCTGGAACGAGCTTGAACCTTGTGATGGTTCTGGCGAGGTGGGGATCTACTGCGCACTCGGCGAGCCATGAGTTTATAGCGTAAGTCGCCATCAGCTATGTTAGTATACTATTTGATATGCCCTGCTTCGATGAGATCTTGGAGGTAGTGTTTTAGCCCCCAGCATGCATCAGTCTCGTGACATTTGGCTCGGTGAAATGCGTAGTACGGTTTGTCAGGTCGGTCCACTGGTTGCCACACATCAGGTCGAAAATATGAAGCTCGCTTGATCTTTTCTAGGATGTAACTGGGCGAGTGTGTCAGGACGGTGAGCTCGCGATTGTTATTTATTCTGTTACCTGGCTTCCTCTCTTACTGTCGGGGCGCTTTTTGGAGACTGGGGGATCATCTGATATTGCTGCGACCTCTTCTTCTTCTGGTAAGCCTTGACGCTTCAAGCCTTTTTACAACTTTATATACTTGTCGACTCGAGCGTATAGCTCGGATAAAGTCTTGGGACGCTCTTTCATCAGCAATCTGGCGAGTGTCGTGTTGCACACACGGCAACCGTTGTAAAATGCCAAGGTGGCGAAAGACTCTTTCAATCCTGCTTCCATGCACAGTAGTTCGGCTTTGAACCGACCTAAAAATTCACGAATTGTTTCGTCTTCGCCAAGTGAGAACTGGAACAGCAAGTCTAGATCAGCTTTCTTTCGTCTGTTATGCACATACTGGCTAGCAAATGAATCGGTAAGTTGCTCGAAGGTCTTTATCGAGTCTGGCTCGAGTGAGAAGAACCAATCGAGTGCTCCATCCTTGAGACTGGCAGGGAACAAGCGACGGTGGAGATGATCGAACTCTGGTGCACTATATAATGCCAAGCTTTGGATATAACGAGCCACATATTGCCCAGGACATGTGCTGCCGTCATACATCGGAAAATGTGGCTGAATGAAATCCTGAGGATAGGGTTTATTTAGTACCTCCGTGGTGAATGGCGATGCACGGTACGTCTTGAGCATTTTCTGGACAATCTGGGTTGCATCTTTTCTCACTGCGCTTTGACCGATTATTTGTGATAGTTCGTTAATTTGCTAATTAACTTCATTGATGTCATTCTCAGCAACGTTCCCAGCTGGTTGTTATTGTGCGTCTACTTGTGCACGAAGAGCATCATTTTCCTGCCGGAACAAGGAAATGCTCTCATTGGTCAAACCTAGCTGGTTCGCGAGGCTTTGAACTTGAGCTTCGAGGCTTGCCATGCTTCGTGGGCTTAAGACTTTTGGTTTTTTGGTTTTTGATTTGTGTGAAGGTGGTTTCTCAAGTAATCGAGACCACAGACGGTGCCAATGTAAATGAGTGTTTTTCCCTTACATATACAGGATGAAGAAGAAGGGGATTGGATTTGGGAAAGACCGAGTTCGCTAAGTAGCGAGCTGCCTACGTATCTTCTCTTGATTCTAGAGGGAGAGAAGAATCATGTCTCACATAGTTCATGTAGGTGGTATTTATAGGCACAAGAAAGTGTTGATCTTCAAGACATGTGTACTCCCTTGTACATATGTAGGGTGGAGATTACGAATGAGTGTTAGCTTGGTTCTGGTAGGAAGGCGGTGATCATTGGGAGTGGGTGTAGTAGTTCATAATTTCCGGTAATTGGAAGTACAGATATGGCTTTGGTAATGATTACCCTTGGATTAAGGAAAATGTCTTTATTCGAAGCGTTCTGCTCTAGGTCGTTCAGCCTTCTTGGAACGTTCTTGAGCGAGCTGGAGTGTACCACCTACATAAAGCGAGCTGCTCGCGAGTCGATCTTGGAGGACGACGTCCTGGTTGCGTAGCGATCTCTACTTATGCTTAACACGTGCTTAATATTCTTTAATGAGGATATTACTCCCTTACATTTACCTTATAAATTAAGTTGTAGACTTATGACAAAATCCAGTTGACAACAATAGAAGAGAGAAACGCAAGAAGGAATTGTGACCAGGAATGCAGAGGAAAAAAAGATTCACCAGAATTGAGAAACATAACATAAAACGAGGATTTTAAAATGAGAATTTTAAAGGTGAGCAACAACAATTTCGGTGCAACTTTTCACAAGTGATGGATTTGATTGAAAAGTTGAAAAAAAATAGAACATTTAGCAGCCACTGAAAAGATGTATTTTTTTGTACATTAAAAGGTTTTTGCGAGGAAAAGTTCTGCAAGCTCAAGTTCGGATTTCCACGAGTATGATTATTGAACTTTTGACACATTACTCAACAGATGCAAAAGCTTTTAAGCTTAGAGACTAACTTGTACTGCTAACTGATAACTGAGGGATGTTACTGTTACATTTAGGCTACCAGTGAGAGGCATTAGCATTGATTGGACTGCGACAGTAAAAGGAGGTAAGCAGGTGAATACATAAACAAGGTTTATTCAAGAACGTACATTGCATAAACAACATGATATTGAAGAGGCAATCATAGAAAGTATTAAAACCAAAATGGAGAACGCATATGAAGATTTTACCAAGCTCACGGTGTTGTTCATGAAGTCAACCATTTTCTTTGCAAACTTCATTTTTCATCTGGCGTGGCATTTTGTGAAACTTGTCAAGAACACTAAAATGTTATAAAGAGGTACATGGTGATTGAGCTAATGGATGATCGAAGTGCACAAGCAATGGGATAGTCACAAACCATTCTTTGATTGGATGAAGAAGAAAGACCACAAACCATTTTTTGGATAAAGAATAAAGAACTTAATTTACAAAGAGACGAAAAGGGAGAGGAGAGAAGTTTTAAAGAAAGAAAATATCTTGCATTGTTTGTTTGTGTTTTTTTTTACCTTTTTCTCTCTGTTGATGAAAGTCAAATCTGAGTTGAAGGATTGTAACGTGGACCAACGAGCCCAAGTGTGATTTCCTTATGACTTCATACATAAACGCTACATATTTGTCTTGGCACAAAAAAAATTGACATAGACTTGGTAAGCCCACGCATTGTTGCAGCTCGCCCACACTGCATTATAGGTATTGGAGATGGGAAAATGCAAAATAGAATCGACTATATATATTATATAGTAGTGGAAAACAAGTGCAATTGAAAGTCAGAGAAAATTCAAGGCACTTTATGGGTGTTTTCAAATGACACCTCAATTTTCTCTAACCACAACAAGGTCAATAACACTCCACGTTCTGCTTCCTCTTTCAATGTAAATTCCAAGTGGCTTGAACACGGGGAATCACTGATATGGTCATATGGCTAAATCTAAGAAAGTAAATAAAGGTTATAAAACATAACAATCATACTATCGAACTCTAGTATGTTAATAACTATGCAAAATCCATCATTCCAAAAGATACTGTACGTAGTGGGTACTTGTTAATTAAAGGTTCTTGTTAAATACACGCCCCGGTTTCTAAGATGGCACTCTTAGACCTAAAACCGGTTCTGGTTAAGAGAAAATACATCCGGTTCGCTAAAAAATTAGAGGGGCACGCTCCTTATGACTGGGTGACTTGGTTTAGTGGTTTTTTCTAATGATTTTCTCAGTTACTAATAGTCATAACTCGTAAACAAACTTGGATCTGTATCTCTCCTTCTACACTTTTCTCTTGTCTTGATCAAGTAACCTCTCTCTCTCTAAAAAAAAAAGTATTACTTTCTTTTCTTTCACATCACCAATCACCAAACATGTCTTCTCATTACAAATATGATTTTATGAAACGAAAGTGTGAAAGAAACGGTTTCATAAATCTCAAGTAATTTGTTTGGTAAAGGTTCGAACTTCAGTCCTATTAAAATTCGAACTTGATATCAAAAAAACCAATTACCTCCATCTAATTTGGGGGGGTTTTTTTTTTATGTAATTTTTTTTTATTTGTTATTTTGAGTTATTAATACCCATCTAAGTACCTTCATGTACTATTGATAGTTTGGAATTTCGGGTTTTAGTTGTTTAACTTGTTTCTGCGTGAATCCTAACTTTGCACATTTAATTGCTTTTGTATTCTCATGAAGGAGCTATCTAACATTGAGTTTTGATTTGTGCGTTGATCGTCTTTAGAGCTGATCTAGTTATTGTTCTCGCAAATTAGGTGTGTTTTAATTATTTTTGTCATTGTCGCCCTTTTTTATTTGATATTATCTGTTGGTATTGCTTCTGGGAAAGAAAAGATGATACATATAGTTCAGCTTGATATATTATAGTTGCTTTTTATTGATGGAGGAAGCATGTAAATGTGTATTATAGTTTTGAAGAGATGAGTTTATGAGGAGTACCCAACATTACAACGTACCCAGGTGTTTGCTCTTTTCGGCTTTGTTCACGCGCTTAAGTATAGTTTTTTTTATTTCACTTGTTTTCTTTTATTGTGATTTAATTGGTTTTAGGCTTATAGTTTATATATATGATTGTTTGGGTAGTGATTTTTTTAGCTTGCGTAAAAAGCTTAATAAGATAATGAGTTAGTACTTAGGTTAATGACAAGGTGTCTAGGTCCACAAGCATTTGATTTTTGTTTTCTCTTAGCTTCAGTATGTCTCGAACCTCTAAATGCCCTCATTTTTTGTTTTTGTTTTTGGTTTAGTCAAAGTTCTTGCTACTGCCATCTCTACTGCTAGTACCCCATCATAACTTTCGGCCTCATAATTGGTCCAACACCCCTTCTTCGAGGATTGAGTTGTTTTATTTATGTAAAGTCTTGAATTCTCATTAAGGATAAATTAATTAGTAAACGACACATGAACCCTAGGGACATTTACGTACTTGGCCAGTCGAATAGACATTTAGTCTTACGTAACATAATTTAATTTAACATCGACTAAGAAACCAAGTTAGTTAAGTAAATATGAGTCTATTGCCTATAAACATGAAAACTTTAGACTAGGTTAAGTCATCTGGCGATAGTTTCGCATTACCGTATAACGTGTGTGAAACCAAGTTAGTTAAGTAAACCACTTGCTTGATTTACTAGCCGTAGGTGTAGGCTTTGTTTCACATGACTTAGGTTTCTAAACGCAATGATTCTAAGTTTATGTGAATGTATTAGAGTAAATTCACACACATTCCTTGATAAAATTATTATTGTTTGGAGAGTGTTGAAGTCTGGACTTGGATTGAGTTGTTTTATTTCTCTGATGAGTCTTGGCTTACATTTGATTTGAAGAGTCTGAAGAATTTCTAGCTCTTTCGAATTGTTAAACATGAAACTATTACTAAATCCGTCAGTTACTTGAATTCCCTGCAATATTTTTTGTGTTTTGGAGTGATGGGTATTCTTTTTAACAAAGATATGTCAGAGTCGAAAGAGTAGAATTGTAGAAGTGGTAGAATGAATAAGAGAAAGCATTATGAATAAGAGAATAGTGCCAGCAATATATTCCTTAATTTATTTAGTTGTAGTGATTGAATTAGTAACACGTACATTTCTTGTTTCATTATGTTATTCATGCCCTAGTAGAAAGTATTACCTACGTGTATGTTGTGTTCATTTCTACCTTTGATGTTGTAGGCAAGAAGACAATCATGTGTTCTTGATGAAATGTCACATGTTTCGCCATCCACATGCTATTTTTTAAAGAACTTCAAGAAAAGAACCGTTGCACTTGGAAGCGTGTCCAGTGATTTACATTTCAATTGGAGATACAATCATATGGCCCATGTCTTTTGTAGAGCCAATTTGATGTGTGTTGGTTAACTTTTTTGTGCATTTTAGTTGGTTCACGTTTTTTGTGTATCCTAGTTAGTTTCACATACACATGACGATGGTTGTACATGGAGTATATGAAAACTCATTTAATGTAATTTGCTACAATATATATTTTGGTATTTTGGAGAATGAAGTGTGTGTTTTGATGGAAGAATCTACTTACGTGTCAATTGTTTTGTGTCGGATTGTTTAGTTTTTGCAGAAAAAATGGATATGAAATGTAGATTTTGGCCTTGCTTCTAAGAAAAATGTCTCCAGTTGGTATTTTTTTTTATGAATGGTATCTAGGTGCTCAAAATTTTGGTATTCAGTTGCTTAAAATTGTTAGTTAGTCAAGTTGTTTTTTGTAAAGTGGTAACCAATCACCGAAATTAAAACTCAATTTCGGTATCCAGTTACTATTTTGACAAATGGTATCTAGATACTGAAAATTGCTCAAAAATTTGGTGTTCAGTTGCTGACAATTGTTAGTTATTAGTCAAGTTGTTTTTTTTTTCTGTAAAATGGTAACCAGTCACCGAAATTAAAACTCAATTTTAGTATCCAGTTGTTATTTTGACAAATAGTATCGAGTTGCTGAACATTGCTAAAAAATTTGGTGTTCAGTTGCTTAAAATTGTTAGTTAATTAGTCAGGTTATTTTTTGTAAAGTGGTAACGAGTCACTGAAATTGAAACTTAAATTTGGTATCCAGTTGCTATTTTTATGAATGGTATCCAGTTGCTGAAAATTGCTAAAAAATATGGTGTTCAGTTGCTGAAAATTGTTAGTTAGTCAGGTTGTTTTTGTTTTTTGTGAAGTGGTAACCAGTCACCGAAATGAAAAGTCAAATTTGGTATCTAGTTGTTATTTTTTAACGAATGGTATCTAGTTGCTAAAAATTGCTCAAAAACTTAGTATCCAGTTACTGAACTATATTATGTTAGGTGAATTATCGTATAATCATAATATGTGAAAACCAATGACATATGTTAAAACGATTTAGAAGATTACAACATTGTTAAAATACATAAACTAACATAAGATTGAGAAGATTACAACATTCTACTATTTCTCTTTTTTTTTTCTTTCCTTTCACAAAAAGAAAATAGTTAGACATATACCCAACTTAAAGAAAACAATTGAAGTGGAGAAGATAAGTCAAACAAATTACCTTGCAAGTGTGTGGATTGGGCGAGTTTCCATGCTCACCACCTCCCAAAGTTTTGAGTTTTGGTAAGTTTCTATATTAGGATGGGTAAGAAGTGTTTGAAGGAAAGTATATTTGAGGGTGGGGAAAGAAAAAGAGTAGAAAATGGATAAAATTTGGGTTTGAATTTCAATTTGAATTTGAGGGGGAAGCCAAAAAGTTGAAAAATGAGTTTTGAGTTTGATTTTGAGAGGGAAATTTAAATCAACCCAAAGAGAGAATAAATTGATTTCGAAATTTCAGAAAAACAATTGGGCAAAATATTGAATTATTAAATAATTGGTTGAAATATCAAAATTATTTTGAAATATTGAAATAATTGGTCGAAATTAAAACTCAAATTCAATATCCCATTGCTATTTTGATGAATGGTATCCAGTTGCTAAAAATTGCTCAAACATTTGGTGCTCAATTGCTGAAAGTTGTTAGTTAGTCAGGTTGTTTTTTGTAAAGTGGTAACCAGTCACCAAAATGAAAACTCAAATTTGGTATCCCGTTGCTATTTTGTTGAATGGTATCTAGTTGCCGAACATTCATCGAAATTTCAAGTACTCCACTCTTGTGTCATATTCATCATCCATGTCAATTACATATTCAATATCATTTTCTACATGCTCAATTGGTTTTTCTAACACTATATACTCATCAATTTCTTCAACATTGAGATATGGGTTGTTATATTGTGATAAATCACCCATATGAGAGTTAGGTAATGATGGATCTTCCATTTGAGATGAGGTAAAAGGTAAAGGAATTGAGAGTTAAGAAGTAGATGAAAGTTAAGTTGAGTTAAATTGAGTTAAGAGTGTGGATGTAGATGATTGGAGATGGGAGAGAGTGTAGTTGTATTTAGGGCGTGTATTTTGATGGTGTGTAGTTATATTTTAATGTTGTGTATTTTGATAGTGTGTATTAGTTAATGACAATAGGGCGAAATATTGAATTTTTATTGAAATAATTGGGTGAAATATTGAATTTATGTTGAAATAATTGGGTGAAATATTGAAATATCGAGATGTCTAATCTTAAACCCTAAACCCTAAATTGAAATACTGATAAATGGTATCTAGTTGCTGAAAATTGTTCAAAATTTTGGTGTTTAGTGGCTGAAAATTGTATTTGTAAAACTCAATTTCGGTATCCCTAATTTGATAAATGGTATCTAGTTGCTGAAAATTGCTCAAAATGTTCGTGTTCAGTTGCTGAAAATTGTATTTATAAAGCAGTAACTAGTTACCAAAATTAAAACTCAATTTCGGTATCCAGTTACGAATTTGATAAATGGTATTTAGTTGCTGAAAATTGCTCAAACTTTTGGTGTTCCGTTGCTGAAAATTGTATTTGTAAAGTAGTAACCAGTTACCGAAATTAACATAAGATTGAGAAGATTACAACATTCTATGATTCCTCTTTTTTCCCCTTCTCTTTCACAATAATTTTTGTCCTAAACCCATAACATATGTTGTCAACTTCCACTTCTAATTCCAATGTAAGCTTTCAATGTGCTTAAATTAGACTTAAATTCAACAAAAAGAAAGTAGTTAGGCATATACCCAACTTAAAGAAAACAATTGAAGTGGAGAAGATAAGTCAAACAAATTACCTTGCAAGTGTGTGGATTGGGTGAGTTTTCATGCTCACCACCTCCCATAGTTTTGAGTTTTTGCAAGTTTCTATATTAGGAATGGAGAAGAAGTGTTTAAAGAGAAGTAGATTTGAGGGTGGGGAAAGAAATGAAAGTAGAAAAAGGGCTAAAATTTGGGTTTGAATTTTAGTTTGAATTTGAGTGGGAAGGCAAAAAGTTGAAAATGAGTTTTGAGTTTGATTTTGAGAGGGAAATTCAAATCAACCTAAAAAGAGAATAAATTGATTTCGAAATTTCATAAAACAATTGGGCAAAATATTGAAATAGTATTAAATTGTTGAATAATTGGTCGAAATATCAAAATTGTTTTGAAATATTGGAATAATTGGTCAAAATGAAAACTCAATTTCGGATGTCGAGATATCGAAATAATTGAAATATCGAGATGTCTAACCCTAAACCCTAAACCCTAAATTGGGAATATCGAGGAATCTCAAATTTTAATACCATTACAAATTAAAAAAATAATAATAAAATAGGTGTTAGATTAGATAATGAATATTAACTTCTAAATGTACTAGATGTTAGATACTAGATTCAAAATATAGTTAGAACTATATTGATTTTTTTTTTCCCGAAATATAGTTCTATTATTGTTAGAATTGTATTGGCTAAACCATAAACATATGTACAGTTGCTACATACCAATTCTGAAATCATAAATAATAACCAAAATATTTTATTATGGAATGGAAAATGGGTTTAAATTATATCATTTAATCAAACTTTAATTTGTTGATAAAAATTTAGATGTTAAATCGATTCAAATAAAATCTAGTTAGAACTAGGGTGGCAGTTTTATACACGACCTGCTAACTTGACACAAATCCGACACGAAATTAGCAGATTTGGGTCGGGAAAAAAGGCTTTTGGGTCATTTAAGGGTTGACCCGCCGAACCCGTCAAATAAATGGGTTGGGTTAGGGTCACATATGTTAACCTAAGTAATCCGTTGGTAGACCCGATTAGTTCTCAGGTCTAATGGGTCGGGTCATCAACCTGTGATATGGATAACCTGTTTTAAGATAAGTGAATTATTTTTTAAAATCTCACTATCCCAACAACCTAAAATTAACGACTAAAAGGAAAACGATTAGCCGTCATATTGATTTATTCGATAAATACATGTTTCGCTATTCACTTTTCATTGATATGTAATTGAATTATGAATGGTTTTTGAGAATTATTATATATTTTTTTGATAAATAAAATCGTGAAATACTAAATATTTTGCATATAGGTTGTTTATGAATCCGATCCGAAACTGATCTAAAATCTCATCTATCATCCCAACTACCTAAAATAAACGATTAAAGGAAAATGATTAGCTGTCATATTGATTCATTCGATAAAGATATGTTTCATTATTCAATTTTCATTAATATGTAATTAAATTATTGATGGTTTTTTAAAATTAATATATATATTTTTGATAAATAAAATCGTGAAATACTAAATATTTTGCATACAGGTTGTCTATGAATCCGATCCGAAACTGATTTGAAATTGACTTCACCGGGCTTAGCCTGGTCGCCTGATGGATAACCCGTTATATATAGGGGGGGTTAGGTTTGGGTTTGACAAACTCGACGACGATTAATAATTGGGTCAGATTTGGGTTTGCTCTCCTAACATTGACCCAAATATGATACGATTACCTAACCCGACCCAACACGTACGACCCATTGCCACCCCTAATTAGAACTGTATTGTGTTCCAACCTTAAATCCTAAACATAAGTAAAGTTGCTACTAATTCTGAAATAAAAAATTACAACCTAAACGTTTTATTATAGATTGGAGAACGGGTTAATTTAAATAATTATATCGTCTAGTCTAATTTTAATATGTAGGTAAAAATTTAGATATTAGATTCAAAGTGTAGTTAGAACTGCACTAATTCAAACCCTTTCTGAAATAAAAAATCATAACATAAATGTTTTATTATAGATTTGAGAATGAGTTTAAATTAAATTATATAATTCAATTTTAATTTGTTGGTAAAAATTTAGATGTTAGATTCAAAGTCTAGTTAGAACTGTATTTATTCAAACCCTAGAGACATATACAATTGCTACCAATTCGAAAATAAAAAATTATAACCTAAATGTTTTCTACTTGTTGGAACTAAGTTATCACCTAAAACAACTACAAATAAGTTAAAATATGTTAATTATTAATCAAATTATTATCAAAATTATTATCAAATAGATGATGAAACATTTAAATATTGGAATTTGACAACACAGCAACAAGATACCGAATGGTTTAAGAATTTTCGGTGTCTATTTGTTGTATCTTTACTTGGTAAATGGTAACCCGACACTGTAATTTATGGTTATGTTTCAGCAACCCGTTACCGTGGTTTATGGTATTTTACGGCAATGTATTACCGTTCCTCAAAATAGCATATACATCAAGATTACACAAAATTTATTTTGAAATCTAAGATTCAAACTATCGTAATCCATTTAGTTTCAATTCCATTAGGCAATTTCAATTACATTAATCTCCAATTTATTCTTTTTCATGTTCAATTGGTTCTTCTAACATCATATAATCTTCAATTTATTCGACATTGAGATGTGGGTAGTTGTATTGCGATAAATTGTTCATTTGAGAGTTGGGTAATGATACATACTCCATTTGAGAGTTAAAATATAGAGGTATTGAGAGTTGAGAAGTAGAGGAAAATTGAGTTGAGTTGAGTCAAGGAAAATTGAGGTGGATGTAAATAATTGGAGAAGGAAAGTGTATTTTGATAGTGTATAGAGTTGCATAGTGCAAATTAGTTAGTTAAGGGTAATATAATAGGAGGTTACCACTATTTTTGATGGGGAGTGCCCTCTTAGAAAACATGGGTTTTAAGTTGGGACACAAATGTAATAACAAATTTTGGGTCGGAGAGTGCCCATTTAGAAATGGAGAGTGTATTTAAGATTACCCTAATTAAATTAGTAATGTTTCAAGTTGACTAGGTATGTAGTTTGTTATCTAGGTTCCTAAATATGAAATGGACAACATAGTGTAGCTTGTGAGCAGTTGTATGGAAACAATGCTTTACCGTTAGACGCTTCGAGAAAGATATATAAGATTACCACTTCCTTATCGATGATGTATCCCAGGGCTTACAATCCTTAATTATCATGATCGAAGTTAGTTACTACTTTTGCATAGTTATTAACATACATACATTTAAGTTGATTGGGTAATTTATTAGCTGAGTTTTTTGCTTGGAATGGATGGCGGAGCTTAAGTGACTATCAATTGCATGGAAACGGTGTTTTGCCCATTGACGCTAGCAAGCTTCAAGAAAGATATATAATAATATCACTTCCTCACTAATTAAATTGATGTAATGTGATGTATCCTAGGGTTTACAATTCTAAATTATCCTCAAATTAGTTTTTATTTTTTGAAGTATTAGAATATGTTAGTATTAGTATATGTCCAATATGGAAAGTCCCATGTTTCAATAAATGTGGACATCCATATCTAGTAGTTGCTATTATCATATTTTAGGTTAGTATAAGTATGTACCTCTGGATAGAGAACAAACTCTCTCTCAGACTCTAAACTCCAACCCTAATCAATCTCTAGTCTTCTCTGTTCTTATTCTTGGTTTCTTTAATATATCTATGTCTCAACTCTCCTAGCATCACCACTAACATAGAATTCAACATGGTATCGGAGCGAGATTCAGTGGTATGCTAGGAGACGAATCCCTCACCAAGAAAATCTAAGTTTGTTTTAATTTTCAGTATAGTATTCTAATAACCGTAAAAATAGTAGAATCCTAAATATTAATGTTAACAACACTAATACGTAATCCTACCGTTCTTACGTTTAAATCAATTCTTCTTACTCTCAAAACATAATCATGTAATATAATGAGTAAGGATTCGTTCCACTCTTAACTGTCTAGACTTAAATTGAATTCAACTAATCAAACCCAAAAGGAACAATGGTGAGAGTAATGATTTGATGTGAAATTTCTATACTATCATTCCTAACACAAGAACAATAATAAGAACATGTCATTATGGAATAAGTAATTAACTTTATAAATCTAATAGAACAATAAGAACAAGATATGATTGAATGAATAACAACTATTTTATTTATCTAATGAATGATATTCAATGATTTAAATAACTAATCTAAAACAAAGAATGAAACTAATTAATGGAATGAAAACTAAGTAATTAACTAATCTAGATCTATCTTTTTCTAACCCTAAACTCCATTAACATTAGCTTCCTAACCTAACTACCTTTAACAAAGAGTCAAGCTTTTGTTTTTATACTTTCAGATCCAAAAATCGTGCATGGGCTTGGAGCCATGTTTTGGGCCGGAAAATCGGGCCCAAAACCCAATTTCTTTAGTCCAAAATGGGCTCTTCAGCTGCAGTTAGCTTCGACAGATGTTTCGTCCACTTCTGATTCTTTGATTGGGCCAAGGCTTGGACCATTGGAAAGCTCTTTCCAAGCCGGTCGTTTTGACATAAGATACTCCCAATTCCGAGGTATGAGTCCAAAGATACGGCCTTTGGAAGTTCTGACTGACTTGTGCACTGTTTCTGCCCGTGTTGACTTTTCAGTTTTTGACCGGGCTTTACAAAGACTTTGTCTCCTTGAATCTTGGCCTTTATTCATAGAACTCCTTAGCAACCAACCTTTGCTCCTTTATCTCGCTAAAGTGGCACATTTCTGCACATAATAGACTTTGAAGCCTGAAATGCATAAAAACACGTAATCAGTATTAACTCTTAATTATTACTCACATAATTGGTCTAAAAGTATGATTGTTAAGGGGTTAAAACTACAGTTTTGGGCTCTTATCATATTCAAGTTAAGTTTCACAAGAAGAAGGTCTCAATTGAAGTTTCAATTTTTTTCTATTCATGAAGTTTATTCATTCATCGCTTTGACCGTTTCACCGGCGACTTTCATCATCACTATTCACCAGTACTGTTCATCGACATGATTAAAGTAATTTTTCAAGATTCCGCTAGTGTTTAAAGTTTGTTTGAAGAATGCTAGGAGAGAGATCCAAAGTTTGAAGAATGCTAGGAGAGAGATCCGAAGTTTCTCAGTATTAGTTTCTTAGTATTGTTTCGCTTCCGCAATCTCTCTGTCTTAGTATTGATAAGAGGGGCACAACCTCTCTGTATCTCGGAGTCCTTGAAGTTAGTATTGGAAGTGGCGCGCACGCGCTTAGTCCGCACGCCAAAAGTTATTTTTAGTATTGTTCGTTTTGTATTCAGAGAAGAGGGCATGGGGCGCGCTCCAGAATTGCTTGAGATGGGCTCGAGGTGCGCTCTTGCTTGACTTCGACTTCGGCTTCCGTGGGCGCGCCCAATATGCCTTGACAAAGGTGCGCACGCGCTCATGCCTCCACACATAAGTTTTTGAGATTTTTGAAGTATAAAGCCTTTAGAAGGCAGTTTGCACTCTCATCCAGGATTGGAGGGGTATTATTGTTTGTATGCCATTATGGATGTTTTGGTTTCTAGCTTCCGCACAGTTGGAATTGATGCCATCTTCTGTCTCAGTTTTTAGAATATGATCAAGTTGTTTGTTTGAAGTATTATAGGTGTACATGACCTCTACCTCACGAGGAATTATTCTTTCCATCTTCCACTGTTCCAGAAGTTCACAGTCATAAAAAGGTGCGACCTACCCTTCACCCTCTATAGTGAGTATTGTTTGATGCATGTTCTGTTAGAATTTTTTTTTGTGAATTGGAGTATGAGGTATAGTTTTTTGAAGTGGGCATTGGTTGGTTGTATAAGTTGGTATTTAGTTTTCTCAGTTTCAAGTTTAAGTCGGAATAGACAGCATTTTTATGTTTCAACAGACTTGCATATTCCAACTTGAGAGGGGGAATGGGGAGATATGAAGACATTTAGTAGATATGAGGGAAGGAGAATATGGAGACGTATGAGGAAGATTACTCATGTCTCCATATTCCAGCAAGCCTTGATGAACTCTTCATGACAAGGCATATCCACTATTCAGTCTTCAGTATGACATCTCCACTATTCAGTTGATAAGAGTCTAAAACTATAGTTTTAACCCCTTAACTTTTAGACCAATTATGCGAGTAATAAATAAGAGTTAATGTTGATTACGTGTTTTTATGTATTTCAGGCATTGAAGTCAATTATGTGCAGAAATGTGTTACTTTTGCGAAATAAAGGAGCAAGGGTTGGTTGCTAAGGAGTTCTGTGATTAAAGGCCAAGATTCAAGGAGAAAAAGCCTTTTTAAAGCCCGGTCAAAGCTGAAAAGTCAAAGTCAATGCGGGCAGAAACATCGTACAAAAGTCAGTAGAACTTTTGAAGACCGTATCTTTGGACTCAGACATCGGAATTGGGTCTACCTTATGTCAAAATGACCAACTTGGAAAGAGATTTCCAATGGTCCAAACCTTGACCCAATCAGGGGAACAAAAGTGGACGAAAAGTCTGTTAAAGTCAAATCCAGCTGAAAAGGGCTCTGTGGACTGAAGAAATTGGGTTTTGGGCTCGATTTTCCAGCCCAAAACATGGCTCCTCAACCCATGCACGAAAAAGTGGATCTTGTCTCCTCCATTTCAAGACACAAGACTTAACTCTTAAGCATCTAGTTTTTTAGGTATCCTTTAGCCAATAGTTTTAGATCTAGTTTTTTGACATTCAATTAATTAGTTAGAACAAAGTAGATTATTATTTAGAATCAGATTTCAGTTTCATAATAAAGTAGTAGTTTTTCATTTCAATTTAGATTATTGATTCAATTCTTATTTAGATTTAGTTGTCTTAAATTCATAATTAGCTTGTCTCCATTGATAATTAGTATTCATAATCTTAATGCTAATTTAGTTTTAAATCTTGTTTTAATTCAATTGAAATCATTATTATTATTGTTCAAATTATATTTATAAGTCAATCATTTATATCAATAATGGGTTGTTCTATGAGTTCTTGTTTGAGAAATGATAGCGTAATGATTCAAGGCTAAAACCTCCATTAGAGGGGGTTGAAGAAGCCTTGATGAAGCTTGATTTCGATTAGCGTAGAATAGTTCATAATATTCCATTCCATTCTATAAAACAATTAGTTCACCATGAGAATGGGTTTGATTGTTTCACATGCTAGTTGTTAGTTGGTAGAGATTACCATGAACAATTAGGGATTAGAAAGACCCAATTACTATGTGAAAGCATTGCAATTCGGATTACGACGATACCTCGCTAGTTGATTAAGTCGAATTAAGGTGGAATTAATCCCCCCTAATTCCTTATCATATCATCAATTTAGTATTAGTTGTTGAATTATCGTATCTTGTTAGTATAATTTCCATCGTAGTATAATTTCTGCTTTTACTCTCATTGACTATGGATAAACTGATAATATTAGTTAACGTTAATTCTAAAGAACTAGGAGTGGAACAAATTCTTTACTCCACTTAGTGCAATAGCATAGAGAGTGTAGAAAACTTTGATAACATTAAGCGTAAATTAGTTATAGTTTTACTTCCGTTCGAGTCTCATTACTTATTCGTAGGTAAAACTATCGATTTAACTTTTATCAAATGGCGCCGCTGCCATCTTAGTTCCCTGTAGAATTGTTTTCGTTAGTATTGTTAGTCTTCCCAAAGTCCCATTAAACCCACCCACCCTTGTTTGTTTCTAACAGTGATTGTTTGGTTCAGAAACTAAAAATTTTCAAAGAACAAGCCTGAGCGCGACCCGCGCCCTACCAAGGCATAATTCGAGCGCCCCCAACATTAAAGCGCCTGGAACTCGAGTTGGACTTGAGCGCGACCCGCGCCCTATGATAAACATAAAAAGATAAAGTTTACATACGAAATGAACGATGAAACTCAAAACGTAAGTAAACTAAAACTTAATTATGTGGCTAAGTTTATCAAAGATTGTTCTACTCTCGATCTATTGAACAGATATGTTGGAGTCTGAACTTCCAAAGGAAAGAAATTTGGGCATATGATTATCAGGGAACGTGTTGTTGAAATAATCTCGAGCGAAGCTCTCGATCATGCTAACCTCTCCATCCATAGACGAATCGGGTAAATGTGTCTTTGTTTTAAAAACATTTACTTCAACAACAAGATGGCCAAAAGACATGGACATCGAACTATCGCGGCAATTAATGAGTGCATTGGCGGTTGCCAGGAAAGGACGCCCTAAGATGATTGGGACAGAGTCGTTAGCGACTTCTGTATCGAAGATGACAAAATCAGCCGGATAGTAGAAATCCTGAACTTTTACCAGCACATTTTCGACCACACCCTTAGGATACTTAATAGACCGATCAGCTAATTGCAACGTCATTTTAGTGGGTTGCATCTCGTCTAGACCTATTTGTCTATACAAATAAAACGGGAGTAAGTTAACACTAGCCCCGTGTCTAATAACGCGGTCGTCAGATAGGAATCTCCTAAGGTGCATTGACAAGATGGGGCGACCAAGGTCCTTGTACTTAATAATTCCATTATGTTCAGATAGAGTTGGGAATTGTTCTGTTAAAAAGGCGTCTTTTGGTATATTGGTCTTACGCCTAGTAGTACACAACTCCTTAAGAAACTTAGCATGGTGTAGTAGCTTTTTAAGAGCTTCGAGGAAGGGAAGGTTTATAGTTAGATTCTTGAAAACGTCCCTAATCTCCTCATAATTTGTATCCCTAGTTAACATGGCTAATTTTTGTGGAAACGGTGGTTTCTCTCTATATTTAGTATATGTATCACCTGGGTGTTTAACCCTTGGCTACGTTTCTTAGGTTGTGTTGTAACTGGTACCTCTACAGTGGTAGGCTCTTCAGTTTCTATTTCGGTATCTAGTAAAATAGCAAGTGTAGGGGCTACTGGTGGGGTAACTATAGGCATAGTTACTTTATTATCAACCACTCTGCCAGAACGGAGAGTGGTGATGGCATTTAGTTCACCAACATTTTCATATTCATTACTAGTATTATCGGTTACCTCAAAGGCTGTGTTTGTTGTTTTAGGATTAGGTATTGCGTGACTTGGAAACACACCATTGGGTTGGGCTTTATCTTGGGCCAACTGTTGGCTTAAATTATTAACGGATTATAGAAGTTGTTGGTTAGATTGAGCCATGGTTTGGAAAAGTTTTTGGCTCACTTGTATGAAGGTGTCAAGACGATCCGGTTGTGTGGGTGTAGTAGTCACGGGTGGTGTAACTGGAACTATCTCGCGTGAATTAGTTAAGGCCGGATTTTGATAGTTATTATTTACCGGAACGATACCTCTATTAGCATTATAATTATTATAACTACCTTGACCTTGTGCTTGACCTTGTCGAGGTTGCACTTGGTTGTTATAATTATTATAATTACCCTGACCCTGTCCTTGTCGTGGTGGAGCTTGGTTATAACTGTGCATTGGCCAAACATATTGATTATTGTACCCTGGAGGTGTGACGTGTTGGTTATTTCTCCAACCGAAGTTGGGATTTTGTCTCCAAGGGGCGTTAGGTTCACTATTAATGGAACAAGCCTGTTCATAGGCTATAGGACAGTGGGAGTCGGGATGCTCAGGACTCCAACAGAAACTACATGGATTTGAATTTACATTCATGACGGGGATAGGCTTTTGTTGAACAGAAATGGGCTCTACCTTTTTAGTGAGTGATTCGATTAGAGTTTTAAGCTCGGGATCATGTTTAATTTCAAACATACCGGCGGCCTTAACTGTATTAGAAGAACTAGCGGAGCGGTGGATATCGTCACTACCCCCCCAGTTGTTATTTCGCTTAGTTTGATCCTCTAAAAATTTATAAGATCTGAGGCTCCTTTACTTAAGAAACTACCCCCATTCATTATGTCAAGGACTTCTTTATGGTGGTGTAGAAGTCCTTTGAAAAAGGCACGAACTAACGTGTCTTTCGCTAGGTTATGATGTGGACACTCTATAAGGAGGTTGGTGAAACGATTCCAAGCCTTTGAAAATGATTCATGAGGATTTTGTCGAAAAAAATGAATCTTGCAAAGCTTCTCATCCGTCTTTAGGGGTGGGTAAAAATGTTCCATAAACAGTTGAACAAGTTTAGCCCACGAGTCCACAGAATTAGGCGCTTGGGCAGTTAACCAAGATGCCACCTTATCGGCTAAGGTGAAAGGGAATACCCTCAGTTTCATTTGTTCCGCACCAACCGTAGGTTGGTGGAATGTTGTTAGGACTTGTTCAATCCTACGCATGTGCTGATAAGGTTTTTCATGGTCTAAACCATGAAAAACGGGTAACAAATTAAAAATATTTGGGGGGATTGGGAAATCCCCCACTGGGTCTGCTAGAACGATGCAAGATTTGGGGCTATTGCTCAAGGCTTTATAAAAGTCCGAGAGAGGAGTCTCTCCTTCGTCGGGCATTGTGTCAGGTAGAGTATGTGGAATAGTAGCTAGAGGTTCAATGAGTGGTATACTAGATAGGCGTGCTTGTTGATGTTGGTGTGTAATTATGTTAGGTGTTTTTGTTCGACCACACCTTAATCTCATACAAGGTTAAGACCAAACTTAACTAAACACGTCAACACTCCAAACAATCCTGATATACTAGTATAAACCTCTAATAGGAGATGCGAGGTGTGGAAGAAAGGAATACCTACGACAAGGTCCTTGCCCGGCTTATGAATAGCGTCTTGTTTGGCGTGTTCGGTGTATATAACAAGTTAGAACACCGAAAAACTTGAAAACCGGGTTGAATCAAACTGTGGAAATCCGGCAAAATTCAGCTCGCGCGGGATGCGTTCACTTCACTTTGCGAAAAGTGCGCTCTGTGTAAACTTTGAGTTACAGTGTTTAAGCGCGGGTCGCGCTCGGTTTGGGTGCGGGTCGCGCTCAGCTTCTAATAACTTTAGCAGTGCGCTCTTTTTGAAGCAGTGAAAAGCTGCGTGCAATTTTTTTTTTTTTTTTTTCGAGGAAGTTTAATACTAAAAAAGACAACCACAGTTAGAATCGAACAAGGGTGGGTGAGTGAAATGGGACTTTAAGAAGAGTACTTATACTATGAAAACAATGCTAAAGTGAAACTAAGATGGCAGCGGCGCCATTTGATAAACATAAAAAGATAAAGTTTACCTACGAAATGAACGATGAAACTCAAAACGTAAGTAAACTAAAACTTAATTACGTGGCTAAGTTTATCAAAGATTGTTCTACTCTCGATATATTGAACAGATATAGTGGAGTAGGAAGTTCGTTCCACTCCTAGTCCTTCCAAGATCTTTGTGTTTTCTAGTCTAATTACTCTACTCTAAGTCAAATGAGAGATTTACGAAATGATAACTAGACTACGATACAACTACCCACAAGATGCAACTAGTCGACTATTTAAACAACTATGGGAATACTACGTCGATCCTATGATAAGGAATTAGGGGGGGATTGATTCCACCTTAACTCAACTTAATTTACTAACGACGAATCGTCGTAATCCGAATTGAACTGCTATGCAGAACAATTGGTTCTTCCTAATCCCTAGTGTTCATGGTAATCTCTACCAACTAACATCTAGCATGTGAAGTATTCAACCCCATTCTCATGGTGGACTAATTACTTCTAGAGTTGAATGGGAAATTACGACTATTCTACGCTTAATCGAAATCAAGCTTCATCAAGGTTTTTCAACCCCCTCTAATGGAGGTTTAGCCGAGAATCATAAGACTATCATTTCTCATGGAATCTAAACAAGACATATATAAAGATTTGAACTTTACTTGTTTAAACTCAATTCGAAATTACTCATGCAATAATTGAATTAAACTAATAATGACAAATAAGTAAATCTAAGGATTTAAGCTAATAAATAAATGAAAATAAAACTAGATTATGGAGAACTAATTAACTTTATTTATCTAATGAATAGCAATAACAATAATTTAATACTGAATTTAAGGCAAGAATAAAAAATAATTAATTAATCTAAAACTAGATCTAGAACTAAGGTTTAATGGCTACTTTTCTTATCCTAACCTAATTTATTTTCTAACCTAACTATCTACCTCTCTACAAAGAGTCAAGCTTTTGTTTTTATACTTTCAGATCCAAAAATCGTGCATGGGCTTGGAGCCATGTTTTGGGTCGGAAAATCGGGCCCAAAACCCAATTTCTTTAGTCCAAAATGGGCTCTTCAGCTGCAATTGGCTTCGACAAACTTTTCGTCCACTTTTGCTCTTCGGATTGGGTCAAGGCTTAGATCATTGGAAAGCTCTTTCCGAGGAGGTCGTTTTAACGTAAGGTAGGCCCAATTCTGAGGTCTGAGTCCAAAGATACGGCCTTCGGGAGTTCTGCTGACTTTGTGTTGTTTCTGCCCGCGTCGATTTTTCAGCTTTTGACCGGGCTTTACAAAGGCTTTGTCTTCTTGAATCTTGGCCTTTAATCATGGAACTCCTTAGCAACAGGCCTTTGCTCCTTTATCTCACTAAAGTGGCACATTTCTGCACATCATGGACTTTGAAGCCTGAAATGCATAAAAAACACGTAATCAGTATTAACTCTTAATTATTACTCACATAATTGGTCTAAAATTATGATGGTTAAGGGTTAAAACTAAAGTTTTGGGCTCTTATCAAACCACCCCAAAACAGCATTTTGCTTGTCCTCAAGCAAAGATGAGAAATTAGAATAAGTGACCAAAAATGGAGTTCTATCTACTCTCGTTTCGCTGAGTGCGATTGCATTGACCATATGTAACAAGGCCTTAAACCACTAGGAATTCCCTAGTGGACGAGTTATAGCCTCGTGAGAGTTTCCAGTGAAGGTACTCATAAACTTCATCTATACTACAACGACTAAGAAATAAAACTATTGTTTCCTTATTCATGCTCTAAATTAACTACACCTCTAACTAGCGATGCATATAGAGTAATCAAGTCGAAACCTAAGCTAATATATGCATAATAATCAATCATCTACAATAAACATATATACAATGAGTAATACTATGAAATGCCTAGCATGTTAGTTTTCTGAAACTTCGAATAAGCGTCCTTAAGTAGGTTCTCAAAATAATAGTCAAGATACAACACTGATTTTTCCACTCAAGTTTACAGCTACTCCATTAATGCGGTGGGCACACTTTACCTTACAATCTCAATGACAACAAGGAAACCGGAGTCGATCAAACACATCTGCCACTTACTATCACACTAACTTATTCCTAATTGAGCTAGAGGTCTTTATTAGGTGTTGTGGGGATTAGGAGATGGTTTAAGAAGGAAGGAAATGGATATTCAAAAAGGACAAGTCTGAGATAATAGAGTCTTCATATTATGTAACTAGAGAAAAACTTGTTATTTACTTTTGCTTCTACACTTTGTTTCCATCCTTAGCCATATATATATTTTTCTTTTTCTTTGGCTTTTGACTCCTTTTATTCTATTTTTTTGGAGTTTTTATTTTATTTCTATTTTATTTTTCTTTTCTTTGGATGGAAACTTCTTTTCTTTATTTTTCAAGCAATTAGCTAACTTTTTGTTTACCACGAGTTTTTTCTCTTCTTCTTTCTTCCTCATTCTATTCTCGGACTTATCTAAATTGGGTAGGTTGATTTTTTTTATTTTGTTTTGTTTTGTAACAGGTAAAGGATTTGTGGTTTATGAAAGGCTAAAGAAAGGCTCGAGGAGGGGACTAGCGGAAAATAATTCATAAGTTTGAATTTCTGGCTATATCGATCCAAAGAGGGCCTAAATTCTCGCTTAGGATATGGCATAGTTATCAAGCAAGTGGACGTGTGATTTCTCTATCCGGATTTTACTTCTCCCTTGTGTCATTTCTCAAATGTTTTATTTCGGATAAGACTTTAGGTTATATTCTCAGGATTTGTAGAATAAGTACTCTAGCCTAGATTTTGAAACTTACTGCTAACAATCATAGATACTCATGTAATATATTTATAGATAGATGCAAAGATTATTACCTACATATTAACCTAAGTTTCTAAAAATTATTCTAATGCAAAAGCTACATGAAACTTTTAGATTATTAAAAGCATAGAGAAAGAAAACAATACCAATATTCCTAAGTGTATAGCATAACTTATTTATTTATATTTTTGAATTTTTGAAATATTAACTAGAAAACAAATGCATATTATACATATTTATATCCTAACAGATGCCTTAATTACACGTGTTTCTATGCCCCCCCTCCCCCCCCCCCCCCCCCCAAACAAAAAGCATGCTTTGTCCTCAAAGAATTTAAATAAAGAGGGTAGAAAAATACCATGGAAACCAGTAAAATTCTGGAACATCTGCAAAACAAGGTTAAAACATACTAATATAAAAACTGACGCAACTCTATAAGAGTTCCTCCCATTATGGGGTTAACAAGAATCAAATTGCTAGGGACATAAGCGGACACTAACTAGAATGAAAACTTACCTTATCTCCCCGCTTTATTCATCATCCTCTTCATCCTCTTCTTCTATAAAAAGTGAGGTTCCTTCGCGTCTGCCATGCCATGATAATTTGCGGGCTTCCGCCATTTATCATCTATTATTGCCAACCTATTAAGCCCGCCACTTATCCGACAGGGGTGTAGGTGCAACCTGATGAGGTTGTATCCTCCACCCTTGCCAAGTCATTGCACCGGAAAGATCGAATAATACTATTGGTGGGTTGCGGTGTCGATCGTAATCCAATCCGTGAAACGTGTACAAAAACAGGAAAGAAACATAACATAACGGGGAAATTAGAACAGGTATAAGAAGGTACTTATGCCTCATGCTATGGGCTCGAGCTAAACTAGACATCAAGGTTCGGGAAGGTCGTGGCACATACGATCCCCGTGGCTAAAGCAAGGAAAGGCGGCTGCAAGTGGCATCATTCACGTAAGAAAAACGCCATTCCCCTAAAATGTTTAGTATGATCCAAAACATAACAGTTCCTATGTTCATGGACGGGCTACCAAAGCGACGTTATATTCCCTTGGTCCTCGATACGGAAAATGCACGCCCCATCGACTCATGTAAAACTCATAAGTGTAGACATGCATATTATCTACCCAATAGCACCATGGGTCTTGTATTTCAGCGGGCATAGCAAGTCCAAGAACAAATGCTAGCAAGAACCTGGTAATTTCCATTGGTCCATCATTAATGTTGATGGAGAACACTTGTTCTCCATCCGGTCTCTCAAAGAAAATACAATTATCATAAAAATAAGATGCAAGTGCTGGAGAATAAAGTTCATCAGGTCTTACCATAAGCGGTTCCCAGCCTACGTATGTGATCGCCTCGCGAAACCAAGCACCATAAGTAGTGCTTTGGAACAAATCTTCGAAAGACTGTTCCAGTATTATTGTAGGGGATGTCATCTCAAAACGATGCTCTGGAACAGCTGCAAATGATCCGGGAACAACCCGCAGAAAACTGGAAATTTTTGTGTTTACGGAGGTCAGGGCGCAGGTGCGCTCTGATGATTTTCGAGTTCCAGTGTTTGGGCACGAGTCGTGCTCACCTTGGGCATAGGTGCGCTCAGTGCAAAATTTCTGACAGAGACTAGGGCACAGGTGCGCTCCGAGGTGCTGATTTGTGAAAATGGTGAAGAACAACCGGAAACATGGGAGTGAAAGGTGAGTGATGGAAGTTAGGTGTAGTGTGGGTTATGAGTGTAGAATGACTGAAGTTTTTATAGGTTTAAAGTTGCTAAAACGGATCGGGAAGTTGCCAAAAAGTTTTTAAGGCAATTTCCGAAAATACTAAAATTTTCAAACCCGAAACGGAAACAACTCATATTCTTGATTCTAAAACAACCCTAGTATCTTTTAGGTTGAATTTAGGATAGAACCTACCTATTTTATCAATATTTCATCCTACCATGATATTTATTCATAGATATGCCTAATCGGCAATATTCTCACCCTGACTCCGAAATAACTTCTAAAAAAATAAATAAATAAATAAATGGGGGTCATATAAAAATCATGCTGGACTAAATAATATCACCCCCAAACAATTTGGAAAAGTGGGATCAACATTAAACAACCACGCACGATGAAAATAACGACATTATATTAATATTGGCATTAAATGCCCTTTCACTACAAAATTCAAATTACGGAATTAAAACTTACATTAAAATAACTAACAATAATAAAACTACAAATAAAAATCATCAAGCTATATTATCCCTAAACACGTCGGTACTGGTAGCGGAGGGCACACGCTCAGGAGATGGCTCCTGAGCGTCCGATGGGCCAACACCATTCGTCTTTCGGCGATGACGCTCGTGCCTCAATGATGTATCCTCAGAAGGAGAATCCCTGTGAGGTGGGAAGCGTGCAAGCATATCGGCTCGGAACTAGAGCTGAGATTCCAGCTCAGCCCTCATCTGTTCCCACTGCTCATCCTCTCGCTGGGTACAAATCTCGAAGTTATGGTGGATAGTAGCCTGTCGAGTCCGGAGGTCTTCGCAGATAGTATTGAGTGAACGCATGCCCCGATGAATCACAGCCATGCGTTCTGCATCTGACCAACACCTCTCCAAAGCATCAGCATCAAAACAAGTCAAGTCCTCCTCATCCTCCGAGTCATTCTCATTTCCACCATCCTCCTCGTCCTCTACCCTATCCTCAGGCAACCTCCAAACTTGTTGGATACACTCCTTATAAATCCGAGGATTTCGGTGTAGTATGAGGTAAATCCTATCAGATGTCGGAGTCGCTCTCAACTTCACCATGATCTTGGTTATCAACACAGGAAGAGGTGCAATAGACTTCCCTACTCCCCTGATCATGTTAAGCAAAAACTCCAAGATACAGAACTCATACTTACGCTCTCCGGAGTATCCATAGAATGTGGAGGCAGTTCAGACCGATGTCGCTGACCTTCTCCTTCCCTAGGACGTTCCGACCAATCCACTGAGCTGCAGCCAGCTGGTTGGTTCTGAGGGATGCCTGGCGAACACAATGCGAGCTGGTTTTGTAGCTCCCATTGGTACAGTTCGCGTTCATCAAAGGCTCTACCCCATTATATTGGGACTCCTGTAACGTGGCATCAAGATGGATTCTAGACGGAATGCCTAGAATCTCAGCCAACAACCCAGCAGTTACTTCCTTCCTCCTTTTTGCCACCGTAACGAAAATTCTATTCCCCTCCAACTCCCTCGTGTTGTAAAACCGTCGGACTAACTCTTCGTTGTAAAAGGCATCGGTCGAGTACCACAAGCTATTCCAATCTCTACTAATCATTTCGTCACCGTAAAACGGCGCGAAGTGGTTGCCATTAAATGCTTGCTCTGGCAAAATCCGGCGTCTTTGAGCCATTGGAAGTTTGAACTGATTTGGGGTTTGTAGAAGGAGTAGGAAGCAATGAGGAACAACCTCACTGGAACAACAATGGTGGTGGTGCGGTGGTGGGGGTGGTGGATCGGCAGTTCCAATCTTTGGATTTTTCGGTGGTTTTTGGTTTTGCAAAAGGATGGAGGTGGTGGTGGAAAGGTTTTTGAGAAGATTTAAAATTGATTCGGATGTGTGGCGTGGTGTAGTTAGGTTTCTTTTTAATTTTATTTTTTAGTTAGGGTTTGAAGCTTTGTTGGTTGTTAATGGCGGTTTGGAGAAGAAAATGCACGACTGTTGGTGGACACATAGGGGCGCAAGTGCGCTGCCGGTGCGCGCGAGTTGGGCCCAAGCCCAATTTTTGATATTTCGACTTTTGTCGATTTTTAGCTCAACTTTAAACTAAATTTGCCGCTTCGTTACCGGTCTGATTTTTGCGAATGAGATATAGAAATGATCAAGAGAGAATTTCCAATCCAATGATCCATAAAACACTCTATTCTGACCGTGGATTACATATAAGATAGTGGAAAATGCCTAGAAGTGCGTGCATGACGTAAGTTATGCGAACGAATGAACTCTAAATTCATAGATTATGTCAACCCGAATCAGAATACAATTAAACGGCCTAAGCAACTCTAATGGGACATAAAACATTCTAGGACGGAAACACGAATACCCCACCCCCAAACAAATTTTTTTTACAACAGAGTTTAGAAAATTTTTTTTTTTTTTTTTTTTTATTATTATTTAAGTGGGTCTTTTAAAGTCAGATTCCCGAGACTTCCTAGATTACTATCTTTATTATTTAATATTTTTTTACTTTTATAAGGAAAAACAATAAGCAATAAGGACATAATTCACCCCATAGAGAAACATGACTAAAAAATCTGAGAAAATATGCAAGAGTGGAAAATGTGAATTATGTTAAACGTGGACTTAGGATCCGGTACTTACAGCCACACACTCCATAGGGAGGGCCCGGTTACCTTAATGGTGTACTCACCAATATCTGGAAATGAAAGGAAATGCACCAAACACAAAAACTGAGTCGTTTATAGTCAGATACTCGAGACTTTATCTAAACATATGTATGAACATGCAGTTTATCATATATCAACAACCGAAATAGTTGTGGATCATTCCATAAATAAATATCACAGAAAACATATCCAAACTCAATAAAGCACCAAGATTTCCTATGACGCAACCTAGTGAACTGAAAGCGAAGTCGGATAGACCTATAATGTAACCTAGCATGCACCTTATTTTTCATCTTTGAACGAGAGGGTGTCCTAGTGAATAACTGTGGAAAAGTGAATGGTTGTGGAAGATATGGTGGATATGGATAAGTTGTAGAAGGAAAGCATGTAAACAATGAGGATGTGGGTTTAGCACAAAACTCATTCATGGTGTAGGTAGCGACTGTCTCAAGTCTGAAAATGAAGGTGTCAAATGGTTTGTCCTTCTGAAGTATTTGTTTACTAGGTGGATTTAAAAAATTATGAAGCACAGGAGAAACAAAAGGATCGAGTGCAAACTCGAGATTCCTTTGAACGGGTGGAAGGAGGGGAGTCGAGGTGGATGTTGTGCAAAATAGTTCTTGATAGGGTGAATCATCACCTGCTCTAAGAAACTCATCGAATTCCTCATCTAGATTGGTCATATCCACATTACTATGGTAGTCCTCTATATCTTTGAGAAAGTCATCTATCTTGTCCTCATCCATAATATGTCTATCGACTAGTGTAGGGATGAAAATGTTGGAGTCTGAACTTCCAAAGGAAAGAAATTTGGGCATATGATTATCAGGGAACGTGTTGTTGAAATAATCTCGAGCGAAGCTCTCGATCATGCTAACCTCTCCATCCATAGACGAATCGGGTAAATGTGTCTTTGTTTTAAAAACATTTACTTCAACAGCAAGATGGCCAAAAGACATGGACATCGAACCATCACGGCAATTAATGAGTGCATTGGCAGTTGCTAGGAAAGGACGCCTTAAGATGATCGGGACAGAGTCGTTAGCGACTTCTGTATCGAGGATGACAAAATCAGCCGGATAGTAGAAATCCTGAACTTTTACCAACACATTTTCGACCACACCCTTAGGATACTTAATAGATCGATCAGCTAATTGCAAACGTCATTTTAGTGGGTTGCATCTCGTCTAGACCTATTTGTCTATACAAATAAAATGGGAGTAAGTTAACACTAGCCCCGTGTGTCTAATAACGGTCGTCAGATAGGAATCTCCTAAGGTGCATTGTACAGTAGGACGACCAGGGTCCTTGTACTTAACAATTCCATTATGTTCAGATAGAGTTGGGAATTGTTCTATTAAAAAGACATCTTTTGGTATATTGGTCTTACGCCTAGTAGTACACAACTCCTTAAGAAACTTAGTATAGTGTAGTAGCTTTTTAATAGCTTCGAGGAAGGGAATGTTTATAGTTAGATTCTTGAAAACGTCCCTAATCTCCTCATAATTTGTATCCCTAGTTAACATGGCTAATTTTTGTGGAAACGGTGGTTTCTCTCTATATTTAGCATATGTATCACCTGGGTGTTTAACCTTGGCTTTCTATTTCTTAGGGTTGTGTTTGGCGGTACCTCTACGGTGGTAGGCTCTTCAGTTTCTATTTCAGTATCTAGTAAAATAGCAGGTGTAGGGGCTACTGGTGGGGTAATTATAGGCATAGTTACTTTGTTATCAACCACTCGGCCAGAACGGAGAGTGGTGATGGCATTTAGTTCACCTACATTTTCATATTCATTACTAGTATTATCGGTTACCTCAAAGGCTGTGTTTGTTGTTTTAGGATTAGGTATTGCGTCACTTGGAAACACACCATTGGGTTAGGTTTTATCTTGGGCCAACTGTTGGCTTAAATTATTAACGGATTGCAGAAGCTATTGGTTAGATTGAGCCATGGTTTGGAAAAGTTTTTGGCTCACTTGTATGAATGTGTCAAGACGATCCGGTTGTGTGGGTGTAGTAGTCGCGGTGGTGTTTGGAACTATCTCTCGCGTGAATTATTTAAGGGCGGATTTTGATAGTTATTATTTACCTAACGATACCTCTATTAGCATTATAATTATTATAACTACCTTGACCTTGTGCTTGACCTTGTCGAGGTTGCACTTGGTTGTTATAATTATTATAATTACCCCGACCCTCGCCCCTTTGTCGTGGTGGAGCTTGGTTATAAGCGTGCGTTGGCCTAACATATTGATTATTGTACCACGGAGGTGTGGCGTGTTGGTTATTTCTCCAACCGAAGTTGGGATTTTGTCTCCAAGGGCGTTAGGTTCACTATTAATGGAACAAGCTTTGTTCATAGGCTATAGGGCAATGGGAGTCGGGATGCTCAGGACTCCAACAGAAACTACATGGATTTGAATTTACATTCATGACGGGGATAGGCTTTTGTTGAATAGAAATGGCCTCTACCTTTTTAGTGAGTGATTCGATTAGAGTTTTAAGCTCGGGATCGTGTTTAATTTCAAACATACCGGCGGCCTTAACTGTATTAGTAGAACTAGCGGAGCGGTGGATATCGTCACTACCCCCCCAGTTGTTATTTCGCTTAGTTTGATCCTCTAAAAATTTATAAGCCTCCGAGGCTCCTTTGCTTAAGAAACTACCCCCATTCATTATGTCAAGGACTTCTTTATGGTGGTGTAGAAGTCCTTTGAAAAAGGCACGAACTAACGTGTCTTTCGCTAGGTTATGATGTGGACACTCTATAAGGAGGTTGGTGAAACGATTCCAAGCCTCTGAAAATGATTCATGAGGATTTTGTCGAAAAAAATGAATCTTGCAAAGCTTCTCATCCGCCTTTAGGGGTGGGTAAAAATGTTCCATAAACAGTTGAACAAGTTTAGCCCACGAGTCCACAGAATTAGGCGCTTGGGCAGTTAACCAAGATGCCGCCTTATCAGCTAAGGTGAAAGGGAATACCCTCAGTTTAATTTGTTTCGCACCAACCGTAGGATGGTGGAATGTTGTTAGGACTTGTTCAATCCTACACATTAATGGCGATAAGGTTTTCATGGTCTAAACCATGAAAAGCGGGTAACAAATTAAAATATTTGGGGATTCGAAATCCCCTTTCGGTCTGCTAGAACGATGCAAGATTTGGGGCTATCGCTCAAGGCTTTATAAAAGTCCGAGAGAGGAGTCTCTCCTTCGTCGGGCATTGTGTCAGGTAGAGTATGTGGAATAGTAGCTAGAGGTGCAATGAGTGGTATACTAGATAGGCGTGCTTGTTGATGTTGGTGTGTAATTATGTTAGGTGTTTTTGTTCGACCACACCTTAATCTCATACAAAGTTAAGACCAAACTTAACTAAACACGTCAACACTCCAAACAATCCTGATATACTAGTATAAACCTCTAATAGGAGATGCGAGGTGTGGAAGAAAGGAATACCTGATTGCGTCCTTGCTTCGCTTATGAATAGTGTCTTGTTTACGCGTGTTCAGTGTATATAACAAGTTAGAACACTGAAAAACTTGAAAAACCGAAGTTCGAATCAAACCTGTGGAAATCCGGCAAAATTCAGCTCAAGGCGCGGGTGCCCTCACTTTGGGCGCAGGTGCGCTCTGTGTAAACTTTGAGTTACAGTGTTTAAGCGCGGGTCGCGCTCGGTTTGGGTGCGGGTCGCGCTCAGCTTCCAATAACTTTAGCGCAGGTGCGCTACGTGCAATTTTTAATTTTTTTTATTTCGAGGAAGTTTAATGCTGAAAAAGACAACCACAGTTAGAATCGAACAAGGGTGGGTGGGTGAAATGGGACTTTAAGAAGAGTACTTATACTATGAAAACAATGCGAAAGTGAAACTAAGATGGTAGCGGCGCTATTTGATAAACATAAAAAGATAAAGTTTACCTACGAAATGAACGATGAAACTCAAAACGTAAGTAAACTAAAACTTAATTACGTGGCTAAGTTTATCAAAGATTGTTCTACTCTCGATCTATTGAACAGATATAGTGGAGTAGGAAGTTCGTTCCACTCCTAGTCCTTCCGCATGCTGTGTTTTCTAGTCTAATTACTCTACTCTAAGTCAAATGAGAGATTTACGAAATGATAACTAGACTACGATGCAACTACCCACAAGATGCAACTAGTCGACTATTTAAACAACTATGGGAATACTACGTCGATCCTATGATAAGGAATTAGGGGGGGATTGATTCCACCTTAACTCAACTTAATTTACTAACGACGAATCTTCGTAATCCGAATTGAACTGCTACGTAGAACAATTGGTTCTTCCTAATCCCTAGTGTTCATGGTAATCTCTACCAACTAACATCTAGCATGTGAAGTATTCAACCCCATTCTCATGGTGGACTAATTACTTCTAGAGTTGAATGGGAAATTACGACTATTCTACGCTAATCGAAATCAAGCTTCATCAAGATTTTTCAACCCCCTCTAATGGAGGTTTAGCCGAGAATCATAAGACTATCATTTCTCATGGAATCTAAACAAGACATATATAAAGATTTGAACTTTACTTGTTTAAACTCAATTCGAAACTACTCATGCAATAATTGAATTAAACTAATAATGACAAATAAGTAAATCTAAGGATTTAAGCTAATAAATAAATGAAAATGAAACTAGATTATGGAGAACTAATTAACTTTATTTATCTAATGAATAGCAATAACAATAATTTAATACTGAATTTAAGGCAAGAATAAAAACTAATTAATTAATCTAAAACTAGATCTAGAACTAAGGTTTAATGGCTACTTTTCTTATCCTAACTTAATTTATTTTCTAACCTAACTATCTACCTCTCTACAAAGAGTCAAGCTTTTGTTTTTATACTTTCAGATCCAAAAATCGTGCATGGGCTTGGAGCCATGTTTTGGGTCAGAAAATCGGGCCCAAAAGCCAATTTCTTTAATCCAAAATGGGCTCTTCAGCTGCAATTAGCTTCAACAAACTTTTCGTCTACTTCTGCTCCTCTGATTGGATAAAGGCTTAGACCATTGGAAATCTCTTTCCGAGCCGGTCGTTTTGACATAAGGTAGGCCCAATTCCGAGGTCTGAGTCCAAAGATACGGCCTTCAGAAGTTCTGCTGACTTTGTGTGATGTTTCTGCCCACGTCGACTTTTCAGCTTTTGACCGGGCTTTACAAAGGCTTTGTCTTCTTGAATCTTGGCCTTAAATCACAGAACTCCTTAGCAACCGACCTTTGCTCCTTTATCTCGCTAAAGTGGCACATTTCTGCACATCATGGACTTTGAAGCCTGAAATGCATAAAAAACACGTAATCAGTATTAACTCTTAATTATTACTCACATAATTGGTCTAAAAGTATGATGGTTAAGGGGTTAAAACTACAGTTTTGGGCTCTTATCACCCTACCAAGGCATAATTCGAGCGCCCCCCGTGCTGAAGCACTGGAACTCGAGTTGGACCCCATGCCCTACTAAGGCCATTTATGAGCGCGACCCGCGCCCTTTTCTGGAAAAGCCCGATTTTCACTGGTTAGTACAAAGTTCCATTTCTTCAAGCTATTCAGTGTTTCTAACTTGTTACACACACTGAGCTCGCGTATACAAGATGTTATTCATAAGCGAAGCAAGGAGGCATTCAGGTACTTCTTTCTTCCATTCCTCGCATCTCCTGTTAGAGGTTTATACTAGTATATCAGGATTGTTTTGAGTATTGTCGTGTTTAGTTAAGATTGTTCTTAGCCTTGCATGAGATTAAGGTCAGGTAGAGAAAAAATGACTAACGTAATCTATCGTGAACGTCAACACACACACCTATCTAGTATACCACACACCACACCTGAAATAATGGCTGAAGAAAGAGAGTCCTCTCTCTGACTTTTACAAAGCCTTGAATGATAGCCCAAAATATTGCATCGTTCTTGCAGACCCAGTGGGGGATTTCCGAATCCCCCCAAATATATTTAATTTGTTACCCGTTTTTCATGGGTTAGACCATGAAAAACCTTATCAGCACATGCGTAGGATTGACCAAGTACTTACTACATTCCACCATCCTACGGTTGGTGCTGAACAAATTAAACTGAGGGTGTTTCCTTTCACCTTAGCCGATATAAAGGCGTCTTGGTTAACTACCAAGCGCCTAATGCGTGGACTCATGGGCCAAACTTGTTCAACTATTTATGAAACATTTTTACCCACCACTGAAGACAGATGAAATGCTTTCCAAGATTCATTTCTTTCGACAGAATCCTCATGAGAATCATTTTCAGAGGCTTGGAATTGTTTCACCGATCTTTTTATAGAGTGTCCACACCATAACCTCGCGAAAGACACGCGTTAGCGGTTGCCTTTTAAAGGACTTTACACCACCATAAAGAAGTCCTTGACATAATGAATGGGGGTAGTTTCCTCAAGTAAAGGAGCACCGAGAGGCTTATAAATTTTTAGAAGATCAAACAAAGCGTAATAATAACTGGGGGGGGGGGGGTAATGACGATATCTCCCCCTCCGCTAGTTCTTCTACAACAGTTAAGGCCGCCGATATGTTTGAGATGAAATCCGATCCCGAGCTTAAAAATTTAATCGAATCTCTCACTAAAAAGGTATAGGCTATTTCTGTTCAACAAAAACTTATCCCCGTCATGAATGTCAACTCCAATCTATGTCATTTCTGTTTGAGTCCAGAGCATCACGACTCCTATTGTCCTCTCGCTTATGAACAACAAATATCACAACAAGATAACGTTTGCTCAATTAATAATTATCATATTCCTAACGCCCCTTGGAGACAACATCCCAACTTCAGTTGGAGAAATAATCAACAAGTAACACCTCCAGGGTATAATAATCAAAATGTTAGGCCAGCAAACAATTACAATCCACCCATTAATTATAACGACCAAGCTCCACCACGTCAAGGACAACATCAGGGTAATTATAATAATTATAACAATAATAATTATAATGCTAATAGAGGTATCGTTCCGGTAAATAATAACAATCACAGCCCACCCATTAATAATCAACGTGACATAGTTCCTGTCACACTACCTGTAACAACTACTCCTCAACAACCGGATCATTTTGACGCCTTTATGCAATCCCAACAACATATTTTACAAGCCATCAAACTTTCCTTACAGCAGTTAGCACAAGAGAAAATACAACCCAAAGGTGTGTTTCCAAGACAAACGATACCTAATCCTATAACAACAAACACAGCCTTTGAGATAAACGGTAATACTAGTAAGGAAAATGCAAACGTATGTGAGCTAAATGCCATCACCAGTCTCCGTTCTGGCATTGTGGTTGATAACAACGTAACTATGCCTATAGTTACCCCACCAGTGGTCCCTACACAAGATATTATACTAGATACCGACGTAGAAACTGAAGATCGTAGAGGTACCAGTTAAACCACAACCTAAGAAACAGATAGCCAAGGTTAGACATCCAGTTGATCCATACACTAAATATAGAGAGAAACCACTATTTCCCCAGAGATTGGCTATGTTAAACAAGGATACACATTACGATGAGATTAGAGAAGTTTTCAAAAATCTAACAATAAACCTTCTTTTTCTTGAAGTGATTAAAAAGTTACCTCACCACGCTAAGTTTCTTAAAGAGTTGTGCACTACTAGGCGTAAGACAAATATTCCTAAAGATACCTTCCTAACTGAACAATTTCCAACTTTATCAGAACATAATGGAATCATTAAGTACAACCTATTGTACAATGCACCTTAGGAGATTCCCACACGATGACCGCTTTATTAGACCTGGGGGCAAGTGTCAACTTACTCCCGTATTATCTATACAAACAAATTGGTCTACAGGAGATGCAACCTACTAAAATGACATTACAATTAGCAGATCGGTCTATTAAGTATCCTAAGGGGGTGGTTGAAAACGTGCTTGTTAAGGTTTAGGATTTCTATTATCCTGCTGATTTTGTTATCCTCAATACAGAAGTCACTAACGACTCTGTTCTGATCATTTTAGGGCGTTCTTTCTTGGCTATTGCCAACGCGCTCATAAACTGTCACGATGGTTCGATGTCCTTGTCTTTTGGCCATCTTTCTGTTGAGGTAAATATTTTTAAAATGATGAAACAGTTACTAGATTCGTCTGTAGATGGGGAGATTAGCATGACAAGAGCTTAGCTCAAGATTATTTTAATAACGTGTTTCCAGAAAACCAGATGCATAAATTCCTTTCTTTTGGAAGTTTAGATTTTGCCGATGACTCCTACTTAGAGGAAGTCAACACTATCTTCGAGTCTACACCTATCGTAGACCCTTCTGTTGATCCATCTACTGAGTTTGAAGACCTGCTACCTAAGCAAGTATTCATTACTCAAGATGAGGACCCTCCAGAAGCATTTATCGACATTCCTTCCCATCCGGTGCTTAAACTTCTTCCTTCTGAGTTAAAATATATTCAACTTGATCTGGATGGTAGTCATCCTGTAATTATATCGTCTTTGTTATCTAAGGAGGAAGAGGCACGTTTGATTAGGGTGAGTAGGGAACATCGTTCTGCGATTGGTTGGTCCCTAGCCGACATTAAAGGAATTGACCCTAATGTTTGCACTCATCATATCCATTTGGAGGATAACGCAAAGACTTCTCACGAACCTCAGCGTTGTTTGAAATTTGCCATGAAAGAGGTGGTCAGGGACAAAGTTTTACGGTTACTCGATGCTGGCATCATATGCCCAATCTCTAATAGCGAATGGGTAAGTCCTATTCATGTAGTTCCTAAAAAATCAGGGATTACCATGGTACGTAATTCCAAGGGTGAATATGTTTCCACATATGGTCCTATGAAATGGAGGATCTGTATCGATTACAGATGATTAAATGTCATGACACGAAAGGATTATTTTCCTTTGCCCTTTATAGATCAGATGCTCGAATCTCTAGCTGGTCATGCTTTTTACTGTTTTTTGGATGGCTACTCTGGCTATTTTCAAATTATTATTGATATTGATGACCAAGAAAAGACTACCTTCACATGTCTTTTTGGAACATACGCATATAAATGAATGCATTTTGGCCTTTGTAATGCTCCTAGTACCTTCCAGCGGTGTATGCTTCATATATTTAGTGACATGGTATAACGCTTCATGGAAGTTTTCATGGATGATTTTTCTATCTATGGAGACTCTTTCACTGACTGCCTGTCTAACCTGTCTAAGGTTTTGACACGGTGTGAAGAGAAGAGTCTGGTTTTGAATTGGGAAAAATGTCATTTCATGGTGAAAAAGGGAATAGTGCTAGGTCACATTGTATCTAGTGATGGCATTGAAGTAGATAAGGCCAAACTAGATAAGATAGCGACTCTACCTATACCATAGACTGTCCGTGATATTAGAGCCTTTCTAGGCCATGCAGGTTTTTATAGGCGCTTTATTAAAGATTTTTCAAAAATAGCTAGGCCTTTAACTAATCTGCTTTTAAAGGATGCCATCTTTGATTTTAATTTTATCTGTAAACAGGTGTTTGAAATTTTAAAAGCCGCCTTAACCTCTACACCCATTATACAGCCTCCCGATTGGTCTAAACCTTTCGAACTCATGTGTGATGCTAGTGATTATGATGTTGGTGTTATCTTGGGACAGAAACTAGATAATAAATCCACTGTTATTTATTATGCTAGTAAAACTTTAAATCATGCTCAAAGGAATTTTACAACTACTAAAAAGAATTCTTAGCTGTCGTTTATGGTTTAGATAAGTTTCGTCCTTATTTGGTTAGTTCTAAGACTCTAGTTTACACGGACCATGCAGCCCTTAGATACCTCCTCGCAAAGAAGGATACTAAGCAGAGATTAATCCGATGGATTCTTCTCCTACAAGAGTTCACATTAGAAATAAAGGACAAAAGAGGGGTTGAAAACGTTGTTGCCGATGACTTATCTAGACTTACAAATGACGATGATAGTGATTATGAGTCTATACCGGACTCTTTTCCTAATGAGCATCTATATGCTATTTTTTCTGCACCATGGTATGCTGACATTGTGAATTATTTAGCGTCTGATATTATTCCTGATGATTGGTCAAGAAATGAACGTAAGAAGTTATTGGCCAGAGTTATGTTATACTACTAGGATGAGCCCTACCTTTTTAAGTATTGTGCAGATTAGATTATTCGTCGTTGTATTCCCCAGTGGGAATATAATGAAGTTCTCTCATTTTGCCATGACAAAGAGTGTGGTGGCCATTTTAGTGGTATAAAAATAGGTGCTAAAATTATTCAATGTGGGTTTTATTAGCCTACTCTTTTTAGAGATGCCCAAGTGTATTGTAAGACGTGTGTTCGTTGCCAACAACTTAGGTGAATCACGAAGCGTAATATGATGCCATTAAATCCAATCATGGTGGTAGAAGTTTTTGACGTATGGGGCATTGATTTCATGGGTCCTTTTCCTATGTCCCACGGTTTCATTTATATCTTAGTTGCCATGGACTACGTGTCTAAATTGATAGAGGCCATGGCTTGCCGTAGCAATGACCATAAGACAGTGGTGCTTTTTGTTAAGGAGTACATTTTCTATCGTTTTGGCATTCCTAAAGCTATCATTAGTGATGGTGGAACACATTTTTGAAACAGAGTTGTTGCGTTCTTAGTAAAAAAGTATAGAGTTACACATAAGGTAGCAACTCCGTATCATCCATAAACTAGCGGACAAGTAGAAGTTTCTAATAGGGAAATCAAAAAAATCTTAGAAATAACTGTAAATCCTGATAGGAAAGATTGGTTGAAATGTCTAACTGATGCCTTATGGGCGTATAGGATTGCTTTCAAAACTCCTATAGGTATGTCGCCTTTTAGACTTGTATTTGGGAAATCTTGTCATTTGCCCGTTGAATTGGAGCATCGTGCTATGTGGGCTATAAAAAACCTTAACTTCAATTTTGATGAGGCGGGTGTCAAGCGCAAGTTGCAACTGAATGAGCTTGAAGAAATCCGTAGCGATTCTTATGATCTCGCAAAGGATTATAAAGCTAACATGAAACGTGTTCATGATAAGCAAATCTTGCGTAAAGAGTTTGTGGAAGGTCAAAAGGTCTTACTTTACAACTCACGTCTACATATTTTCCCGGGAAAATTAAAACCCGTTGGTCTGGTCCTTTTCTGGTTACTAAAGTCACCCCTTATGGGGCAATCACCTTGGTAAATCCCAAGGACAATAGTACCTTTCAAGTCAATGGCCAAAGGTTAAAACATTTCCACGAGTTAATGTCCCCTGATGTGGAGGAAGTCCTTTTACAGCACCCTGTCTATGAGGACTGACCTTTGTTGTTGGTGTACTTCCTTTCACTTCCATATAGTGATAAGTGCACCACTCAGGTAACCGGTCCCTCCCTATGGAGTGTGTGGATGTAAGTATCGGATCCTAAGTCCACGTTTAACATAATTCACGTATTCCACTCTTGCATGTTTTCTCGATTTTTGAGTAATGTTCCTCTATGGTGTGAATTATGCATTTATTGCTTTATTGTTTTTCTTATATTAAATCTTATTCATAAATATATATATATATATATATATATATATATATATATATATATATATATATATATAATAAAATCATAAAAATAGTAATCTAGGAAGTCTCGGGAATCTGACTTTAAAAGACCCACGTTTAAAACAAATTTCCTAAACTTGGTAGTCTAAAATTTGTTTGGGGGTGGGGTGTTGGTCTTTCCGTCCGTGATTGCTAAACTTTTCAATTGTGTTGTTTATGCCGTTTAATCATATTTTGATTCGGGTTGACATTATCTATGAATTTCGATTTCATTCGTACGCATAACTTACGTTACGCACGCACTTCGAGGCATTTTCCATCTTCTTATATGTCACCCACAGTTAGAATAGAGTGTTTTGTGGATCATTGGATTGGAAATTCTCTCCTGATCGTTTCCATATCTCATTATCAAAAATCGGACTGGTAACAAATCAGAAATTTCAGTTTGAAGTTGCGAAAAAAAAAAAAAAAAAAAAAATCGGAAAAAATTGGAAATCGAATTAGGCTTAGGCCCAAGCTAACAATACAACCCAAGAACGCATCGCATTCTTCTTCTTTCTCTTTCCAATTCTGCCATTACCAAATTTTAAACGCTAACAAAAAAAAAAAAAAAAAAACCCTAAACAACACCACGCCAAAATACTTTCACCCACTCCAAAACATCCCCACCACCATTCCAACCTTTTGCACCACCGAAAAAAAAAATAAAAAAAATAAAAATAAAAATAAAAAAAATAAAAAAAATAAAAAATAAAAAAAAATCACCAAACTATAAAAAAAAATCACCAAACTATAAAAAAAAAAATCGAACCACCACCGCGCCTCCTCCCAAATATTTAGTGAGTTTGCTCAAACTCGTCTCCTCCACCTTATTCAAACCCACAAATCATTTCAAAATTTCAATGGCTCTAAGACGAAGAATTTTGCCGGAACAAGCTTTTACTGCCGGCCGTTTTACGTCGTTTTTTCGTGACGAGATGATTAGGATGGATTGGAATAGGTTGTGGTACTCGACAGATGATTTCTATCACTCCGATTTGGTCGAACAATTCTATAAGAAGAGAGAGTTGGAGGGTCAGAAAATTTTTGTGAAGGTGGCTGGGACGAGGAGAGAAGTATTGAGAGAGTGGTTGGCTGAGATTTTAGGCATTACGCCTGAACGCCACCTCAAAGCCACTTTGCAGGAATCCCAGTATACTGGAGTTTCTGCATTGATGAAAGACACTGTCATGGAGGGTCAGTACAATTCGAATTCTCATTGTGTTCAACAGTTATCTCTGCGAACCAACCAACTGGCTGTAGCTCAGTGGATTGGTAAGAACGTCATCGTGAAGGAGAAAGTCAGCGACATCTGTCTGAAATGTCTGCATGTTCTCTGGATATTGCAGGAGAAGAGGTATAACTTCTGCATACTTGAGTTTGTTTTAACTATGATTAGATGTTAGAAAGAGTGTTGCGCCCTTTCCGGTATTGATCACTAAGATCATGTTGTCTTTTAAAGCTGTTACAAAATCTATTCGTACTATGATAAAATTGCATTCAAATGCAATTATTTATACGGAGTGTATCCAAAAGACTTGAAAGTTGCCGGAGGATAGGGTGGTTGATTCGGATGAGGAAATGGAGGATATGACATGTTTGGATGAAAATGCCTTGGAGAGGTGTGTACTCGATTTAGAACGCATGTCGCCGGTCTTTGCATAGTGGTTTGCGTTGCATTTATGGTATTTGTGAAGATGTATGGGATAGGCAGATTATAATTCGAAATAAACAAAGACCCTTCAGACGAGTTTTGAAGTGCTCGACAAGGGTAAGGCGGATCTCCAATATAACATGGAGACTCTCGTTCAGCGTCAGGATGCGCATTATACAGAGATGAAGGCAGAGATGGAAGCATAGTGTCGGTTTCGAGTAGAGATTCTACGACACATGCCACCCCTGGGGGGTTCTGTTTCAGATGAGTCTGAGAGGCATGAGCATCGTCGCCGTAGGACGGATGGCTCGGGCCCTTCTTCATCTCAGGCCCCATCTTCATCCCAGGCCCAATCTTCATCTCAGGGTCCATCTTCATCACGTGGCTAGTTATTTTGATGTTATTTAGTTGTTTTATTGTTTTTATTAGTTTGGATGTTAAGTGGTTGAATTCAGTAGCTAAATTTGAATTCGATAGTTAATTTTAATTTGAATTTCGATTTTAATTTAATGTGGTTCTTTTCTATGTATGCGATAAGTTTAACATTAATCCCACCTTCCCGAATTGTTTGGGGGTGGTATTATGTCTTTTAGAATTGTTTTTATATAATCCACAAATTTAGAAGTGATATTTCGATGATTGTTAGAAATATTGCCGATATTGGCATGACTATGATTAGATATTGTGGTAGGATGAAATTTCGATGAGTTAGGAAGTTGATATTCTAAATTCAACCTAAAAGATATTAGGTTTGTTTTGGAATAAGGAATATGGGTTGTTTCCGTTTTAGGTTTTTGGAAATATTTTGTTTTCGGCAATTGCCTTAAAAGCTTTTGGCAACTTGTTAATTCGTTTTAGAAACTAAAACCCTATATAAACTTCCTTCATTCTACACTCACAACCCACACTACATCTCACTTTCATCTCCCACCTTTCACTCCCAAGTTTCCCTCTTTTATTCTTCACTTTAACACTCCAGCTATACGGGGGCGCTTCGCGTTTGAATAAAAAGCGCTCCCCACGTTTTTGAACCGCTTTGTTCCTCAATTTAGACTGGCGCACCCAGCGCCCTCACAAGACCAAATCTGAGCGACCATGGAACAACCAAGAAAAGTGAATTCTAAGTGCCTGGAACTCGATCATAGCCAAAGCGCAATCTGCGCCCATACAAGGCATAGTTTGAGCGCCCCCCGCGCTCTGACATCCATAGGCACGAAAATTTCCTATTTTTTGTGGGTTGTTCCAGGATCGTTTGCAGCTATTCTAGAGAGTAGTTTTGTGATGACATCCCCTCGTATCATACCGGAACAGTTTTTTGAAGACTTGTTGCAAAGTGACACCTATGGTATGTGGTTTCGCGAAGTAATCATACAAGCAGGATGACAATCTATAATGGTAAGTTCTGATGAACTTTATTCTCCTACACTTACCTCGTATTTTTATGACCATTGTAAATTCTTTTATCAGATGGATGGAGTGTTCTCCATCAATATTGATAACGAAACAATAGAAATAACCAAGTTCTTGTTGGATTTTGTTGTTGAGCTTCCTATGCCTGCTGAGATTCAAGACCCATGGGGCTACATAGTTGATAATTTCTCTACCTACAACTATGAGCTTTTGCATGAGAATTATGGGGCCGGCATTTTCCGTGTAGAGGACCAAGGGACATATAACATAGCCCTTGGTAGCTTGTCCCTTAATGTGGGCACAGTCATGTTCTTTATCATGCTAAACATATTAGGGGAGTGGCATTTTTCTTCTGCGAATGACGCCACTTGCAACGTTTTCCTTGCTCTAGCTGAGGGACGCCTGCTATATGACATTCCCAAGACGGCAAGACATTAATGTCTAGTTTAGCATGAGCCTAGAGTATGAGGCATAGGTACCTTCTTATGCCTGTTTTAGTTTGCCGTATTATGCTATGTTTCTTCCCTGCTTTTTGTGCCCGTTTCACGGATTGGGTTGGGGTCGACATTGTGAGACCCACCAATTGTATTATTCGATCTTTCCGTACTATGACTTGGCCGGGATGGCAAGTGCAACTTCATTGGGTTGCCCCCTATACCCCATCCGACCAAGTGGCGCTAAACAGGTTAGCGATTACAGATGATAAATGGCGTGAAACCTAGCAAATCACCATGGCGTGGCAGGACGCGAAGGAACCTCATCTCTTTAAAGAAGATGAGGATGATGCTTAAACGCGGGAGTTAAGGTAAGTTTTTATTTTCAGTTAGTGTCTGCTTATGTCCCAAGCAATTTAATTCTTGTTAACCCCACAACAGATGGAACTCATATAGAGTTGGGTCTATTTTTCTTTTTCTATATTAGTATGTTTTAACCTTATTTTGCAGATGTTCCAAAATTTCACGCGTTTCCATGGTATTTTTCTACCCTTTTTATTTCAATACTTTGAGGACAAAGCATGCTTCTTGTTTGGGGGTGACATAGAAATACGTGTAATTAAGGCATCTGTTAGGATATAGATATCTATAATATGCACTTGTTTTCTAGTAAAAATTATAAAATTTCAAAAATATAAATAAAATTTTTATGCTATACACTTAGGAATATTGGTATTGTTTTCTTTCTCTATGCTCTCAATAATCTAGAAGTCTCACTTATCGTTTGCATTAGAATAGTTTTTAGAAACTTAGGTTAATATGTAGATAATAATCTTTGCATCTTTCTATAAATATATTGCATGAGTATCTATGATTGTTTGGCAGTAAGTTTATGAAATCTAGGCTAGAGTACTTATTCTACAAATCCTGTGAAAATATAGCATAAAGCCTTATATGAGTGAAATATTTGAGAAATGACACAAGGGAGAAGTAAAATCCGGATAGAGAAATCACACGTCCACTTGCTTGATCACTATACCATATCCTAAGCGAGAATTTAGGCCTTCTTTGTATCGATATAGCCAGAAATTCAAACCTTACGAAATTATTTTCCGCTAGTCGCCCCTCTAAGCCTTTCATAAACCACAATTTCTTTACCCTTTTATAAAAAAAAAAAAAAATTAACCTACCCATTATAGAATGAGTCTGAGAATAGGATGAGTGAAGAAAAGAGAAGAGAAAAACATGTGTAAACAAAAATTAGTTAGTTGCTTTAGAAAAGAATAAGAAAAGAAAGTTTCCATCCAAATAAAAGAAATAATAATAATAAATAATAATAATAATAAAGAGTTAGACCTCCAAAAAAAAATAAAAGAAGTCAAAAAGCCAAAATAAAAAGGGCTAAGGATGGAAACAAAGTGTAGAAGCAAAAAAAACAAGGGTTTCTCTAGTTACGTAATATGAAGACTCTATTATCTCAGACTTGTTCTTTTTGAATATTCATTTCCTTCCTCCTTAAACCATCTCCTAATCCCCTCAACACTAATAAAGACCTCTAGCTCAATTAGGAATAGGTTGGTGTGATAGTAAGTGGCAGATGCGTTTGATCGACTTCGACTTCCTTGTGTGTCATTGAGATTGTAAGGTAAAGTGTGCCTACTGCTTACTGGAGTAGCGAAACTTGAGCGGAAAAATCAAAGTGGTTTTTGTCTTGACATTTATGTGAGGACCTACTTAAGGACGCTATTCCGAGTTTTCAGAAACGGACATGCTAGTGCATTTCATAGTGATAACCGTAAAAAATACTAGAATCCTAAAATATTAATGCTACAAGAACACTAATACGTAATCCTACCGTTCTTACGTTTAAATCAATTCTTCTTACTCTCAAAACATATTCATGCAATACAACGAGTAAGGATTCGTTCCACTCTTAAACCTTCAAGACTTAAATAGAATTCAATTTATCAAACACAAGGAACAGTGAGAGTGATGTGTTTGGTGTGAAATTTCTATACTACCATTCTCAACACAAGAACAATAATAACAATAAGACATAATTAAATTAAACTGAATTTAAAACTAAGATTGTGAATAAAGATAATTAACTTTATTGATCTAATAAAAAATAACAATGATATGATTGAATGAATAACAACTATTTTATTTATCTAATGAATGATATTCAATGATTTAAATAACTAAGCTAAAACAAAGAATGAAACTAATTAATGGAATGAAAACTAAGTAATTAACTAATCTAGATCTAACTTTTTCTAACCCTAAACTCCATTAACATTAGCTTCCTAACCTAACTGCCATTAACAAAGAGTCAAGCTTTTGTTTTTATACTTCCAGATCCAAAAATCGTGCATGGGCTTGGAGCCATGTTTTGGGCCGGAAAATCGGGCCCAAAACCCAATTTCTTTAGTCCAAAATGGGCTCTTCAGCTGCAGTTGGCTTCGACAGATGTTTTGTCCACTTTTGCTCCTCTGATTGGACCAAGGCTTGGGCCATTGGAAAGCTCTTTCCGAGCCGGTCGTTTTGACATAAGATACTCCCAATTCCGAGGCCTGAGTCCAAAGATACGGCCGGAAGTTCTACTAACTTGTGCTTTTGTTTACGCCCGTGTTGACTTTTCAGCTTTGGCCGGGCTTTACAAAGGCTTTGTCTCCTTGAATCTTGGCCTTTATTCACAGAACTCCTTAGCAACCGACCTTTGCTCCTTTATCTCGCTAAAGTGGCACATTTCTGCACATAATAGACTTTGAAGCCTGAAATGCATAAAACACGAATCGTATTAACTCTTAATTATTACTCACATAATTGGTCTAAAAGTATGATTGTTAAGGGGTTAAAACAACAGTTTTGGGCTCTTATCAAACCACCCCCAAACAGCATTTTGCTTGTCCTCAAGCAAAGATGAGAAATTAGAATAAGTGACCAAAAATGGAGTTCTATCTACTCGCGTTTATTTGAGTCGCGATTGCATTGACCATATGCAACAAGGCCTTTAAACCACTAGGAATTCCCCTAGTGACGAAGTTATAGCCTCGTGAGAGTTTTCTAATGAAGGTACTCACAAACTTCATCTATACTACAACGACTAAGAAAATAAAACTATTGTTTCCTTATTCATGCTCAACTATCTATACATCTCTCTAGCAATTGAATACAGAATAATCATGTCGAAACCTAAGCTAATATATGCATAATAATCAATCATCTACGAATAAACATATATACAATGAGTAATGCTATGAAATGCTTAGCAGTCCGTTTCTGAAAACTTCGAATAAGCGCCCCTTAAGTAGGTCCTCACATAAAAGTCAAGACAAAAATCACTCGATTTTTTCCTCAAGTTTCAGCTACTCCGATGTGCGGTGGGCACACTTTACCTTACAATCTCAATGACAACAAAGGAAGCCGGGTCGATCAAACACATCTGCCACTTACTATCACACTAACCTATTCCTAATTGAGCTAGAGGTCTTTATTAGGTGTTGGGGATTAGGAGATGGTTTAAGAAGGAAGGAAATGGATATTCTAGAGGACAAGTCCGAGATAATAGAGTCTTCATATTATGTAACTAGAAAACCTTGTTATTTACTTTTTGCTTCTACACTTTGTTTCCATCCTTAGCCATATTTTTCTTTTCTTTGGCCTTTGACTCCCTTTTATTCTATTTTTTGGAGTTTTTATTTATTTCTATTTTTTTTTGTTTTCTTTTTTTTTTTTTTTCTTTTCTTTTCTCTTTGGATGGAAACTTCTTTTCTTTATTTTGAAAGCAACTAACTAATTTTTTTTTACAGGTTTTCTCTTCTTCTTTCTTCCTCATTCTATTCTCGGACTTATTCTAAATTGGGTAGGTTGATTTTTATTTTGTTTTGTTTTTGTACAGGGGTAAAGGAATTGTGGTTTATGGAAGGCTAAAGAAAGGCTCGGAGGGGCTTGACTAGCGGAAAATAATTCATAGGTTTGAATTTCTGGCTATATCGATCCAAAGAGGGCCTAAATTCTCGCTTAGGATATGGTTTAGTGATCAAGCAAGTGGACGTGTGATTTCTCTATCCGATTTTTTTCTTCTCCCTTGTGTCATTTCTCAAATGTTTCGGCTTCATATAAGGCTTTAGGCTATATTCTCACAGGATTTGTAGAATAAGTACTCTAGCCTAGATTTCAGAAACTTCTTGCTAACAATCATAGATACTCATGTAATAAATTTATAGATAGATGCAAAGATTATTACCTACATATTAACCTAAGTTTCTAACAATTATTACGATGCAATGACTATTGAGACTTCTAGATTGTTAAGAGCATGGAGAAAGAAAACAATACCAATATTCCTAAGTGTATAGCATACTTTTTATTTATATTTTTGAATTTTTGAAATTTTAACTAGAAAACAAGTGCATATTATACACATCTATATCCTAACAGATGTCTTAATTACCGCGTGTTTCTATGCCCCCCCAAAACAAGAAACATGCTTTGTCCTCAAAGCATTTAAATAAAGAGGGTAGGAAAAAAATACCATGGAAATGCATTGAAATTCTGGAACATCCGCAAAACAAGGTTAGAATATACTAATATAGGAAATAAAAAACCGACTTAACTCTATAAGAGTTCCACCCATTATGGGGTTACAGAATTAAATTGCTTGGGACATAAGCGGACACTTAACTGAAACTAAAAACTTACCTCCACTCCGGCGTTTTCGTCATCCTCCTCTTCTATAATAAAGTGAGGTTCCTTCGCGGCCCTGCCATGCCATGATAATTTGCCATGCTTCACGCCATTTATCATCTATGATTGCTAACCTATTAAGCCACTTGGTGGGATAGGGTGTAAGGTGCAACCTGATGAGGTTGTATCCTCCACCCTTGCCAAGTCATTACACGGAAAGATCGAATAATAGAATTGGTGGGTCTCACAATGTCGAACCCCAACCCAAATCGCGTGAAAGGGGCACAAAAAACAGGGGAAGAAACATAGTATAATACGGCAAACTAATATAGGCATAAGAAGATACTTATGCCTCATGCTATGGGCCTCGTGCTAAACTAGACATTAAGGTCTTAGGAAGGTCATATAGCGTTCCTCGGCCTAAAGCAAGGAAAACATCGCAAGTGGCATTATTCAGAAGAAGAAAAATGTCACTCCCCTAATATGTTTAGCATGATAAAGAACATTACATTATCACATTAAGGGACAAGTTACCAAGGGCTACATTATATGTCCCTTGGTCCTCTACACGGAAATTGTCGGACCCATAAGCCTCATGCAAAAAGTCATAAGTGTAGACATGAATATTATCTACCCAATAGCATCATGGGTTTTGTATTTCAGCGGCATGGCAAGTCCAAGAACAAATGCTTGCAAGAACCATAAGCGGTCCCAAAACCGTGTGTGTGATCACCTCATGAAACCAAGCACCATAAGTAGTGCTTTGAAACAAATCTTGAAAGATTGTTCGGTATCAATGTAGGAGATGTCATCTCAAAATTACGCTCTGGAATAGCTGTGAATGATCCGAAACTACCCATAGAAAACTGGAATTTTTCTGGTCCACGGAAGTCGGTGGCGGCTTCATTATAGATAGTGGCGCGAAGTCTGAAATTTTAGAATTCGGTGTTTGGCGGTGGTCGCTCAAAGTATTGCTGGCGCCAGGGTCGCTCTAGGTCCGATGATGGGAGTGGTCAAGTTTTCGGCTTGGCGCTGGCTGGCGCTCTAACTAAATTTTCCAAAATGTGAAAGGCTTGAAGCAGCGCTCTCGATGAATGGGCGGTATTCTCGGGCGGCTGAAACCGGAGTTTAGATGAAAAGAAAGTAAAACTTGGAGTGGATGGGCGGGATGATGGTGGAATGTATTGTGGTTTGTTAGTGTAGAAAGAAGGAAGTTTATATAGGTTTTGAATTGTTAAAACGAATCGATGGGTTGCCAAAAAAAAAACTTTTAAGGCAATTTCTCGAAACAATAAAATTTTCGAACCGAAAACGGAAACAACTCATATTCTTGATTCTATAACAACCCTAATATCTTTCATCTTGGATTTAGACTAGTAACTTCTAAACTCTCTTAGATTTCATCCTACCACCACATCTAATCATAGGTATGCCAATTACGACAATATTCTCAACCTTCACTCCAAAACAAACTCTAAAATGGAGGATCTTCTACAAATCATGATATAATAAATAATACCACCCCCAAACAATTCGGGGAAGGTGGGATTAACACTAAAATCCATGCACAATTTGAAAAGAACCACATTATATTAAAATTGAAATTCAAACAACATTTAACTACCAAATTCAAAGTTAACTACGGAATTTAACAACGTAATATCCTATCTATAAAAAATAATAAAAACAACATCAAAACAACAAACAAGAAGAAATCTAGCTACTCTTCAAGGGGTGAGGTGGGGTAAGAATAGGAAGTTTAGTGATCAAGCATGGAAAAACCAAACACCCACCCCCAAACAAATTTTGAAAACAGGGTTTGTAAAAATTTGTTTTAAAACGCTGGTCTTTTTAAAGTCGATTCCTAGACTTAAAGTGATATATATGTATTTACATGCAGTTTCCCATATATCAATAATCTAAACAATTGTGGATCTTTCCATAAATAGTTAACATGGAATGCACCACCAAACAGAATCAAGCTCCAAAACTTCCTACCATGAACTTAGTTGAATAAGAAGGTGTCCAAGTGAATGATCGCGGAGTAAAATGAATGGTTTTGGAAAATACTTGGAATATGGATAAGTGTTAGAAGAAAGGGTGGGAAGAATGAAAAAGTGTCAGGTGGCTTGTCCTTGGGTGTTACTTCTTCACCGGTTGGTTTTAGATAGTTATGAAGCATAGGAGAAACGCCAAGGTCAAGTACAAACTCAATGGTTCTTTGAAAAGGTAGAGGGCGAGGAACATTCGTGATGGAATGTGAATGAGTGACATGAGGATGTGAGGTGGGTGAATGGTGTTCAACTAGTGTTCTTAGGTTTATATCATCGAGGAGGCTTTGAGATATGCAAGACATTCCTCAATAGGTGGGTAAGAAGAATCATTTGGGATAGGCTTAAAAAATTCTTCTTCCGGTCATGGCGTCAAGAGATGAATGGATGTCAATAGGAGAGAACTCAAGGAGTCGAAGGAAATCTTCCTCGATGTTATCTACGTCTAGGGAGTAGAAATTGTGATCCTTGTCTTCTTCCATAAGAGGGTATCTACTAGTGTGGGGACTAAAGTGTCACCGCACTAATGTGAGGTACAAAACTCTCAATGGACTTCACTTCTCCTTCTATAGGCAAACCTAGTTGTCCTCACTTTTTGTCTAAACATGTTAACTTCTACAGAAAGATTTCCAAAAGAAAGAGTCATTGAGCCATCCCGACAATTGATTTGGGCATTGGCGGTTGCCAAGAAAGGACGCCCCTAAGATGATGGGAATGGAATCATGAGCAACTTTCGGTCGAGAATAACAAAGTCGGCAGGATAGTAAAAATCTCGAACTTTAACAAGAATATTTTCAACTACACCCTTGGGATACTTAATAGAACGATCATTAACTGCAAAGTCATTTTGGTTGGTTGAAGTATTGTTAGACCCAGTTGTTTATATAAATAAAAAGGAGTAAGTTAACATTAAGCTGAGTGTCTAATAAAGCAGTTGTTATGAAGGTATCACCTAAGGTGCATTGTATAGTAGGACTACCGGGGTCCTTGTACTTAACAATTCCGTTATGTTAGGATAAAGAGGGATATTGTTTGAGTTAAGAATGCTTCGTGGGGTATGTTGGTTTTCCTTTTCTTGGTGCACAACTCTTTTTAGAAACTTAGCGTGTCCAGTAGACTTTTTATAGCTTCTAGAAAAGGTAGGTTTATAGTCAAATTTTTAAACACTTCCTTAATCTCATCAAAATTCTCGCCCTTTTAAACACAACTAGTCTTTGGGGATATGGTGCTTTATCGCTATTTTTAGCGTAAGGGATAAAAGTTTTATTAGTCTTTGCTTTATCTCTAGCCGTTTTCCAACTAGGTGTCCATATTGGAACCTCTACAGGTGTAGGGTCTTCACTTTCTATTATTGGGTCTTGTAATGTTTTCCCTTTTTGGTTGTGGTTTAACCGGTAATTTCTACGGTTGTAGGTCTTGAGTTTCTATTATAGTATTTGGTATGGTATCATTTTTAGTTTGGCGGGTAATCTTTAGGTATAGTCACTTGGTTATCAACTACTCAGCCCGAGCGAAGGGTAGTGATCACTGTAGGGTCCCCTTTGGTTTATATTACCATTACAAGAAATAATCTTTATTTCAAAGCGGTGTTTGTTGACTTAGGATTAGGCCTTCGCTTGACTTGGAAAACGCCGGGTTTGGTTATTATTTTGGTTAGAAGACATGTCAATAACCTTTTGGCACAAAGACCGCATCATTTGCATCGTTTGTTTCATCATATTAGAGTTTTGATCATCTTTGATCTTTCATCAAGTTGGAGTTTTGTTGCATAATTTGATTTTGTTTCTCCAACAAGGTCACTACCACTTTGTCCGTAGATGGTTGTATTGGAATTAAAGCTTGTTGAGCCGTTCATGTCTTGATGTTGATAGTTCGGGTTATGGGTACTAAACCTCTATTCTCGGTCCTCTAAGTTCCCTTGTCCTTGATGTTGAAGTTAACTGGTTGAAGTGTGGTGGTTGTGGTGGTGTTTGTGCATAGACAAGAGGACAATAGAAGTCGGAATGCTCAAGACTACAACAGACATTACAACGAGTAGAGTTAATGTTCATGACTGGAGTGGATTGTTGTTGAACAGAGATGGCATCTACCTTTTTAGTGAGGGCATCGATAAGAGTTTTAAGCTCGGGATCATGTTTAACCTCACGAGAAGAAGGAGAGGAGCGGGAGGAATCGTTACCTCCCCAATTGTTGTTCCTCTTAGATTGATCTTCTAAGAATGTATAAGCCTCCAAGGCTCCTTTACTAAGAAAACTACCCCCAGACATGATATCTAGAACCTCCTTATGATAATGTGAAAGCCCCTTGAAGAAAGCACGAACAAGCGTGTCTTTCGCAAGATTATGATGCGGGCATTCAATGAGAAGATCAGTGAAACGATTCCAGGCCTCTGAAAAGGATTCATGAGGATTATGGCTGAAGAAATGAATTTTGTGAAGCATTTCATCTGTCTTCAGTGGTGGGTAAAATTGTTCCATGAACAATTGAACAAGTTGAGCCCATGAGTCCCACGAGTTTGGCGTTTGACAGTTAACCAAGACGCCGCCTTTGTCGGCTAGGGTGAAAGGAAACACCCTAAGTTTAACTTGATCTGGACTTACGCTAGGATGATGGAATGTAGTGAGAACTTGGTCTATCCCACGATGTCTTTGGTAAGGCTTCTCGTGGTCTAAACCATGAAAACCGGTAACAAGTTAAATATATTAGGGGATTCAAAAATCCCCACTAGGTTTGCAAGAACGATGCGACTTAGGGCCATCGTTTAGGGCTTTATAAAAATCGAGAGAGGAGTCTCTTGTTCTTTAGCCATTGATGCAAGTGTAGTGTGTGTGAAATTCTAGATAGGCGTGTTGTATTTATTTCTATGAAAAACAAGCCTGATTATACTAGAATTAAAACTCCTCTAACGTAAGAGGCGAGGAGTGGAAGAAGGAGTACCGAATGCCTCCTTGTTACAGCGTTTGAATAAGCGTCTTGTATCACGCCGATTTAAGTGTATTTAACAAGTTAGAAACACTTAATAACTTTAAGGAATAAAAATATGCATTTACCTATGAAAATTGGGCTGTTCGGATGAATTTTCCTTGTCAAGCTGGTAGGGCGCGGGTTGAAGGCATGGCGCCAAGGTAAGTTGAAATTATTTTGTTTAAGTGGTCGGTCTAACATGAATGCCGCCCGTGGTTTTCAAGTTTTAGGCCTTTTATCGTACTCCAAAAAATCTATCCCCGGCAGCGGCGCCATTTGATAACCGTAAAAAATACTAGAATCCTAAAATATTAATGCTACAAGAACACTAATACGTAATCCTACCGTTCTTACGTTTAAATCAATTCTTCTTACTCTCAAAACATATTCATGCAATACAACGAGTAAGGATTCGTTCCACTCTTAAACCTTCAAGACTTAAATAGAATTCAATTTATCAAACACAAGGAACAGTGAGAGTGATGTGTTTGGTGTGAAATTTCTATACTACCATTCTCAACACAAGAACAATAATAACAATAAGACATAATTAAATTAAACTGAATTTAAAACTAAGATTGTGAATAAAGATAATTAACTTTATTGATCTAATAAAAATAACAATGATATGATTGAATGAATAACAACTATTTTATTTATCTAATGAATGATATTCAATGATTTAAATAACTAAGCTAAAACAAAGAATGAAACTAATTAATGGAATGAAAACTAAGTAATTAACTAATCTAGATCTAACTTTTTCTAACCCTAAACTCCATTAACATTAGCTTCCTAACCTAACTGCCATTAACAAAGAGTCAAGCTTTTGTTTTATACTTCCAGATCCAAAATCGTGCATGGGCTTGGAGCCATGTTTTGGGTCGGAAAATCGGGCCCAAAACCCAATTTCTTTAGTCCAAAATGGGCTCTTCAATTGCAGTTGGCTTCGACAGATGTTTTGTCCACTTTTGCTCCTCTGATTGGACCAAGGCTTGGGCCATTGGAAAGCTCTCTTTCGAGAGCCGGTCGTTTTGACATAAGATACTCCCAATTCGAGGCCCGAGTCCAAAGATACGGCCTTCGGAAGTTCTACTAACTTGTGCAATGCCCCGCCGCGTGTTGACTTTTCAGCTTTTGACCGGGCTTTACAAAGGCTTTGTCTCCTTGAATCTTGGCCTTTATTCACAGAACTCCTTAGCAAACCGACCTTTTCTCCTTTATCTCGCTAAAGTGGCACATTTCTGCACATAATAGACTTTGAAGCCTGAAATGCATAAAAACACGTAATCAGTATTAACTCTTAATTATTACTCACATAATTGGTCTAAAAGTATGATTGTTAAGGGGTTAAAACAACAGTTTTGGGCTCTTATCACATAGTATTACTCATTGTATATATGTTTATTCATAGATGATTGATTATTATGCATATATTAGTTTAGGTTTCGACTTGATTATTCTATATTCATTGCTAGTGAGATGTATAGATAATTGAGACATAAATAAGAAAACAATAGTTTTATTTCTTAGTCGTTGTAGTATAGACGAAGTTTGTGAGTACCTTCACTGGAAAACTCTCATGAGGCTATAACTCGTCCACTAGGGAATTTCTAGTAGTTTAAGGCCTTGTTGTATATGGTCAATGCAATCGCACTCGGCGAAACGAGATTAGTTAGAACTCCATTTTTGGTCACTTATGCTAATTTCTCATATTTGCTTGAGGACAAGCAAAATGCTGTTTGGGGGTGGTTTGATAAGAGCCCAAAACTGTAGTTTTAACCTCTTAACAATAATACTTTTAGACCAATTATGTGAGTAATAAATAAGAGTTAATGCTGATTACGTGTTTTTATGTATTTCAGGCATTGGAGTCAATTATGTGCAGAAATGTGTCACTTTTGCGAGAAAAAGGAGCAAGGGTTGGTTACTAAGGAGTTCTATGATTAAAGGCCAAGATTTAAAGAGAAAAGCCTTTTTAAAGCCCGGTCAAAGTTGAAAAGTCAAAGTTAACGCGGGCAAAAACAGCGCACAAAAGTTAGCAGAACTTCCGAAGACCGTATCTTTGGACTCATACCTCAGAATTGGGCCTACCTTATGTCAAAACGACCGTCTTGGAAAAAGCTTTCCAATGGTTTAAACCTTGACCCAATTAGAGGAGTAGAACTGGACGAAAAGTCTATTGAAGTCAAATCCAACTGGAAAGGGTTCTGTGGACTGAAGAAATTGGGTTTTGGGCTTGATTTTCCGGCCCAAAACATAGCTCTTTATCCCATGCACGAAAAAGTGGATCTTGTCCCCTCCATTTCAAGACACAAGACTTAACTCTTAAGCATCTAGTTTTTTAGGTATCCTTTAGCCAATAGTTTTAGATCTAGTTTTTTTACATTCAATTAATTAGTTAGAACAAAGTAGATTATTATTTAGAATTAGATTTCAATTTCATAATAAAGTAGTAGTTTTTAATTTCAATTTAGATTATTGATTCAATTCTTATTTAGATTTAGTTGTCTTAAATTCATAATTAGCTTGTCTCCATTGATAATTAGTATTCATAATCGTAGTGCTAATTTAGTTTTAAATCTTGTTTTAATTCAATTGAAATCATTATTATTATTATTCAAATTAGATTTATAAGTCAATCATTTATATCAATAATGGGTTGTTCTATGAGTTCTTGTTTGAGAAATGATAGCGTAATGATTCAAGGCTAAAACCTCCATTAGAGGGTTGAAGAAGCCTTGATGAAGCTTGATTTCGATTTGCCTAGAATAGTTTGTAATATTTCATTCCATTCTAGAAAACAATTAGTTCACCATGAGAATGGGTTTGATTGTTTCATATGCTAGTTGTTAGTTGGTAGAGATTACCATGAACAATTAGGGATTAGGAAGACCCAATTACTATGCAAAAGCATTGCAATTCGGATTACGACAATACATCTCTAGTTGATTAAGTCGAGTTAAGGTGGAATCAATCCCCCCTAATTCCTTGTCATATCATCAATTTAGTATTAGTTGTTGAATTATCGTATCTTGTTAGTATAATTTCCATCGTAGTATAATTTTCGCTTTTACTCTCATTGACTTTGGATAGACTGATAATATTAGTTAACGTTAATTCTAAAGAACTAGGAGTGGAACGAATTCTCTACTCCACTTAGTGCAATAGCATCGAGAGTGTAGAAAACTTTGATAACATTAAGCGTAAATTAGTTTTAGTTTTACTTAAGTTCGAGTCTCATTACTTATTCGTAGGTAAAATTATCGTTTTAACTTTTATCATCGTCTTCAAGATTAGGATAGCGATCAAGCCTCAACCGCATTATGTTTGGTGTAGATCAAGAAGCTTCATTTGCAAGTATGTTTCAGGAGTACCCATAATAGTATTTTGTTAACATTAACAGTGATATTTATAGTAGTAGCCAAGAAGCGCACATCAAGTCAGTGTAATTGTTTTCATTTTATATTATGACAGCCATAACAGCGAATGGAGTGAGTAGTAGCCAAGCAAGGCGCCACTAAACCGGTGTAATGATTTCAGTTTGTGACTGTGGTACACCTTCAGTATTCAGGTTAGGCCATTGCCTACACCGACAGTTTCACCTCCAGGTCTCAACAGTTGTTCGAGTTTTTCAACTAAAGACAGTTCTATGCGAAAAGAGGAGCAGTATTATTATCTTTTGTTTTTTTGTAATCCAAGTTGTAATTTGCATAGTTTGCATAATTACAGCTTGAGGGGGAGTATTAGTATATGTCCAATATGGAAAGTCCCATATTTCTATAAGTGTGGATATCCATATCTAGTAGTTGCTATTATCATATTTTAGGTTAGTATAAGTATGTAACTCTAGATAGAGAACAAACTCTCTCTCAGACTCTAAACTCCAACCCTAATCAATCTCTAGTCTTCTCTGTTCTTATTATTGGTTTCTCTAATATATCTATGTCTCAACTCTCCTAGCATCACCACTAACATAGAATTCAACATGAAGTAGTGTTTAATTAGTATTTTAGGCTATTTATGCTATTTATATTGTGGAGTACTTTCTATTAAAATCTTTTTAGGATAGAACTCTATTTTCATAGTTGTTACCTTATAAATTGAGTTGTAGACTTATGGACAAATAGAGAGTTGACAATAATAAAGTTATTCGTGAGTTATCTCTCTATTTCCATTCCCTTCTTAAGAAAATGTTGAGAAATAAATCTATGTGTGATAAAGTTTTATACTCATTTCCTTAGAGCATTCCCAATGCAGGTGGATTTATTCTGCCCCCCCCCCCCCCTATCACCTCCACCTAGGGTAGTTATTCCCCCCCTTATCACCAAAACGGTGAAAAACAAGGTGAAGTTGTGCAATACAAAGGTGAAAAAAAAATCTCGAACGGGATGTTGGATTCCGTATGGAGGCTTTTTTATTGAGACGGAATGTAACATCTCGTCTGGTTTTTTATAACGAGACAGAATGTAACATCCCATCTGGTGAGTATAATATCACAGACGCAAAACAGTCCCATTTTCACTTTCTTCCCAGCCTCTATTACGATTTTCTTGCTGCCATTAACAACTTTTTTTCAATTTCTTCAATCCCTAATGACTTCTCCACCCCCCAATGATTTCCCACCAACCTCACCACATGAAGAGCGTAGTAGATAGTTTAGAAGTTTTAAAATATCCAAAAAAAAGGCAAAAAGGATCGTCGTCAAGAACGCAAAATGTGGGCGAGGAGGACGAAATTGAACTTGGGTTTAATTTTCCACCGTATTGTGAAATCGAGGAACACCCACCATTAGCATCAACATCGGTCCAACACGTAGCAAATCGAGTGGCGGAGTCTCAAGTAAGTTTTAGATTTTTTTTTTATGTTAATTATTATTATTTATGTTAGTTTATATCAAGTTTGTTGTTGTGTAATTAGTTTGAATTTGTTGCATTGTGTTAAAAAAAATTTGAGTTGAAATTATATCGTATTGAATAGTTTGTTGTATTGCGTGTAATATGAATGTAGGAAGTACACCTATGGAAAGTGCGTTGTGCACTTTCAAATGCTATGTCGTGGTGGCGTTGTTTGAAATAAAAAAACGGATCCTAATTTTGTCACGGTTACCAACATTATAGCCACCACACTATTTGGAAACTTTTTGAATTCTAATTTGGGACAAAATGATCAAGCATTGTTGTTTGGGATAGTTGAGCGGTGGTGGAAATCTACCCACACATTCCATTTGCCATGGGGGCCTTGGGATTACCCCTCTTGATTTCACAATGCTCACGGGTATCCCAATTAGTTATGGAGATGTCGTTCCTTTTGATGAAAATTTGGAGGTTTTTACTACGGCAATGAATTTCTTTGAAGGTTTTGATTTGGTAGAAGATGATGAGGAAGATGGGTTCTTGAGATTATCGGCTGAGCAGTTTAAGGGAAGAGTGATAAATATGAGTTGGTTTACTTCGAGATACTTGATCGAATAGGCTAAAGGAGAAGCCGAAAGACTATCATATTGGTGAGGAGTTGATCCAAGAATATGTACGTGCCTTCCTCTTCTACTTTGTTGGTGCGGTATTATTCGGATACGCTGATAGTTTTTTACGTATTAGGTGGATGGCCGCTATCTCAGACGTAGAGAGGATGTGGGATTATGACTAGGGTCAATCCATCTTAGCATACCTTTACCGCTAGCTAGACCTCGCAGTTGAGATGAAAGCCGCTAAAGGCAATTTGTGCGGCTTTGTTTGGATTATACCAGTAAGTCTTATTTATTAAGTTATTGTTTCATTTCATTTATTTATCTAATTATTAATGTTGGCATGTTATATATATATATATATATATATATTATATTTTATCTATTGATTTAGTATTGGTGGTACAGACATTTTCGTGTGATGCATCCTGTGTTGAAGAGGTTGGAAGAGGGGCTTCATCATAGGCAGAGGGGGTATGGGGATCTATCGCATAATATTCATAACACTCGTCAACAGATTGACCTTTTAGGAGCTACCCGAATTGAGTGGTAACCATGGGCCGAGTCCTTCATATTTCAGACCCCTTATGCGGATATTCCAGATGTTCTAGAGAACACTGAGTACCGTAGACTATCCTATATGTGTCATAGAGCAAGGTTTCTTTGTCAGCGGCGAATGATACTTGTAGGGTCAGTAACTGCATGGTACCTTGGGGACAAATGTTGGCGTCAAGTATCTGGAGAGATTGTTATACCCTACCCGCCACCCATAGATATGACAGCCTCTGATATTCTTCCTGCAACTCTTTCACACTATAGAGCAAACCCAAATGATTGGTCAGACGCATCAGCTTTCATTTTTACGGGAAACTATGACTTGTATTGGAAGAGGGTTGGTCGAGGTCTCTTGCTAGGTGCATTATACCGGGGCACCAATTTTGAAGGGGTTACTTCCGAAGCATTGAGGAATGACATTCATTTTCCAAAAGGAGTGGAGTTGCCACAGTCACAGCCCAGGGTGTTTCATGATATTGAGATGCCGCAAAGAATTCCACAGATATTTGATGAGTCTAACATTTGGCACTGGACCATGATTACTTCTTAGGGGCAAGAGATAAGCATACCTATTCCACCAGCAAATGCCTCATTATTCAGAACAGTTTGAGCAGTTAGCCGTGGTTAGTATGATTTAAATTTATTCATGATTTGTTATTATTATTCACTATAACATGTAACATGCATTTGTTTTGTTAAACAGGATGAAGTAAGGTAGGAGCTTAACTACAACTCTCTTAGTTATGCCATGCGTGCGTCGTTCATGGAGTCCTCTCGTCAAAGTTTTGGGTACTTACAACAAAAGCGAAATCAAACTTTGCAGCTTTAGAGACGTGTGCAAGAGTTGGAGAATGTTGCAAGTGCCACACCTCAAGCTCAACCTCAACCAGAGAGGCGACAACGACGTAGGGGGGAGAGCTCTTCGACCGAGCCTTCTCGTAAGGGGAGGAGGTCTCAGTAGATATTTTTTTTCTAGTTTGTAATAATTGCGCGCCATTACTTGTAATATGGTGTTTGGGATTGTTGTTTGTAACAATTTTTTTTTATTTGCAGGTTTTTCTTTGATGAGTTTTGGATATGAATATGTCATTAAACAAAGGAGGTTATGGCAAAAAAATTTTAGGAATTATAAGTTAGTTTTTTTATCGAGTTTCTGTGTTAGACTTGGGTGTTTTCAGGATTGTTGTTTGTCTTATTTATTATTTCCAAAGTATATTAGCAAGTTTTGAATATGAATATGTCAATAAAACAAATGAAGTTATGGCAAAACTTTTTCAGGAATTATTAGTTAGTATGTTTCCAAAGTATACTGTATAATTTTTTCAGGAAGGAATTATAAGTTGCATTTCACTCATTTTTTCCAGGCTTGGTTATAACAGGAAATATAAATTTCATTTCACTCATTTCCTATGTCTTGGTCCTAATAGGAAATTTTTCAGGAATATCACTCATTTTTTCAGGTTTGGTTCTGACAGGAATAGTGTATGGTGTAGACCGAGATGGAATGTAACATCTCGTCTGGTTTATAGGTCCATGCCACTGCGCCTCTTCTTTGTTCAGTACATTGGAATTATTGATGGTGGCCCATAGATACATTTGGAGTTATTGAAGGTACATTTGGATAGACATTTGGATCGATTGTGTTGTCACTTGGAGAGTGAACAAAAATATGATAAAATGTGTTGTCAATTGGAGAGTGGACCAAAATATAACTATCACATGTGACCTTACCTTTCATATTTCGTTTTACTCTTCTTTCTTTTAGATCAAACAAACAAACAGCCATCTTCTTCCCCATAACCAAGCTAAAAATTGAAAAAATGTCTAAAGAAGAAAGAATTGCATTTAACCAAAGGTTATGGGGAAGATCTAGTATTAATAGTTTGTCTTCTGGTTTTACCGGATCGTCTTCTGGTACTTTCGCTGAAGATGACTACATGGAAAAAGTAAGAGATGAGCATAATGATATGATGAGGCGAAGGAGGAGGAGGAGGAGGTTGCAGTTATTATCCACTGCTGGGGTATTAATGACTCAAGCAGCCATTGAAATTGAAGATGTTGATACAGACAAACGCGGTGGATCTGTGATGGGCAGAGATTACACGTTTAGAGATGGTGGTGATTTCAGTAAACAAAAGATAATGAGGGATTACTTCACAACAGCTTGTAGGTGGCCTCCTCATAAGTTTAGGCGAAGGTACAGGATGACAAGAGAGCTTTTTATGTATATGTTGAAAACTGTTGCAGCATTCGACGATTACTTCAAAGACAAGGTGGATGGATTAGGTCGGCAAGCAACTTCTGGGTTGCAAAAGGAACTAGCTGCAATTGAACAATTAGCAACTGGTTGTTCTTCTGATTCAACGGATCAGTATTTTCAAATTGGAGATTCCATAGCAACTGTATCTATAAAGCGTTGGTGCAAGGCAATAATCACTGCGTTTGAGGAAAAGTACTTGAGACGACCAACTGAGGCAGACATGGCTAGGATATTAGTTGAAAATGCGGCAAGGGGTTTTCCAGGAATGCTTGGATCAATCAACTGTATGCACTGGGTGTGGAAGAATTGTCCAACTGGATGGGCTGGACAACATGTAGGGTATAAGAATGAACCAACTTTGGTACTTGAAGCCGTTGCAGACAAACACTGTTGGATCTGGCATTGCTTCTTCGGCTTACTAGGTTCGCATAATGACATTAACATGCTTCATCGTTCTCATGTTTTTGAATCATTAGAGCAAGGTGAGGCTCCTGCTATTGCATTTAATGTGAATGGTAATGACTACAATATGGGGTATTATCTTGCTGATGATGGTATTTATCCAAAATGGGGCACATTTGTTCAATCCATTCGTTATTCAAGAAATAAGCATGAAAAGATCTTTAGTCAATGTCAAGACGCTACAAGAAAAGATATTGAAAGGACGTTTGGAGTTTTACAGGCAAGATGACATATTATTAAAGCTTCTGCGCGTTGTCATAGTGTTGTTGTTCTTGGAGACATAATGAAGGCATGCATTATAATGCATAATATGATTGTTGAGAATGAACGTGCTAATGGAGTGTGGAATTGGAAAGGTCAGAGGAAAGAAACAATACCTGCGCTCTTTCAGGAAGATGATGGTTATCATTTTGTCTATCAGATGATTGAAGCAAGAAATAAAATTAGAAATGAAGTTACATATACTAATCTTCAAAAGGACTTAGTTGAGCATGTTTTTAATTGGACTGGAATTGAAGAAACAATAGTACCAATTTATGATCTAGATTGGTCGGATCCAGAGGAGGGAGAAGGAAGGGAAAATGAAAATAGAAATGAAAACGAGTGAACTATGTATTTCCTATGTATTCCCTAATGTGAACTATGAAGTTCCTATGTATTTACCTAATGTATTTACTATGTAATTCCAAAAGTGAACTATGAAATTCTTACGTGTTTTATGAGTTGTGTTTTAATGAACTATATTACAATGTATTTTAATTTTATTGGTAATTGTATTTCTATGAAAATAATTATATTGGAAAGAACATACATAGTGCATTAATTAAAAAAAACAGTGAAATTAAAATACATAGTTTATTAATTAAAGGGTCTTTTTGAGTTATCCCCCCAAAGTTATGTCGAGTTTTGTGTTTAACCCCCAAAATTTGAATCATCACAATTAGACCCTCAATCTGTCTCAGACTTCTAAAAACACTATTCATTTTTTCCATAATGCCCAAACTACCCTTTCAAGAAAATTACAGAGCAAAATTGTTTTTTCCCCAATTAAACTGAGCCTCAAATTCACATTTTGAATCCAACATGGGCTCTCCTCCCACATCCTAGAGAAAAGCTTCAAAGCCTCCTCCCCATTCTCACTATAGCAAGCTACCATTCCAGTCCAAGAAACCATATCCTTGTCAAGAATCCCAGTAAACACTTCTTTTCGTGATCCTCAACAAACCCACAAACAAGATAATGATCAATTAATTAATCCCAACAAATGCATTGGAATCATGACCAAGCTTACAAATACAAGCATGAACGTGCCAACAAAGCTCGGCATACTCCATACAAATAAACGACTTAATAACGGTAGTAAACACAAAAGGATTAAGTTCATGACCCTCTCTACAAAGCCTAACAAACAACTCAATCCCTTCACTAAATCTACAAGCCCTGTACATACCCTTGAATCAAGTTTTTGAGGTCGATCTGAAGCTCAAATTGTTCTTAGTTCTTAATCATGCCAATTCTCTATGCAGGCTCTGTTCTACATTTTCAGGAGGAAATGATGTTTGAGGTCGGTCTGAATTCTAAATATGTACAACTGTGAAAGGGTAGTTTGGGCATTATGAAAAAAAAATAAATGTGTTTTAGAAGTCTGAGACAGATTGGGGGTCTAATTGTGATGATTCAAATTTTGGGGGTTAAACACAAAACTCGACATAACTTTGGGGGGATAACTCAAAAAGACTCTTAATTAAAAAGATAGTGAAATTAAAATGCATTAATTAAAATACATAGTGCATTAATTAAAATAAAATACTAGATATTACATAAGCTTAGTTAGAGCTAGAGCCACCTCTATATTTTACCCATTCAAAGACGATTTCAGCTTTTCGATTATAAAAGCTGCATCGGGGATGGAGGACACTTGTATCGGTCGCTAAAATCTTAGCTTCATATTGCATCTTTTGAAGCCGATTTTTTTCCAATTGAACCTGATTTTTTTCCATTTGAATCCGATTTTTTTCTTCTCTTGCCATCACAGTTCTTTGGCCATATGCAAGCTCCCTTTCCCTAAGTTCTAAGCACTTTTGTGTTTCATTTGTATCATTTATAAATGTATCCTCTAAATGTATAAAGTAACCCTCCAACATACAAACTGATTTTTCTTGGTTCCTCTTAGACTTAGCTTTATTCGATCCAAGAGGACGCTCCATTTCTTGAGGACGCTCTATTTCTTGAGAACCCTCCAATTCAATTCCACCAACACTTGGTGAATTAGAAGTTGAATCTTCATCATCATTTTTGCGACCTTTTCCTTTTGTAGGGCGGCTTGACCTTGCCTCAAAAATGTTACTCCACTTTGGATTATCCTTGAGTATAACGTAACAATGATCAAGTGAAAAATACGCTTTTTCTTGTAGTTGGTACGTCATCCTTGCCTTGGACAACTAAAAAATAAAATAGAAATAATTAGAATAAGATAATTAGACTAAAATAATAATTATACTAAGACTAATATGGAAATAATAATTAGACTAAGATAATGATTAGACTAAGACTAAGATGGAAATGATAATTAGACTAAGATGGAAATAATTAGACTAAGACTAAGATAATCAATAATTGACAAATTGACGAAGTTGTAATTACCCGGCTTTGTATTGTTGTACCACTTGCATGTCGAGCCTCCACCGCATTCACAATTGCAACAAACTTATTCATCATTTTCGAAATATATTTCCATCTACCACTAATTGAATCGGAAGACCTATCAGACCCACGTGCTTGATTGAACTCATTTGTTACACGATTCCAAAATCCTTTTGCATTTTGGAAAACACCAACAATGGAGTCTTCACTAATTTTTATCCAAGCAAGACATAACTTGATCTTCGGACATGCTAAAGTGAGTTTTTGCTTTTGCTTGAGTGCTACCACTTGTTTGAGTTGTTTGAGATGCTTGAGATGATGCCATTTGATATTTTGTTTTTTTGAAGAACTGATTTTAAAGAAGAAGAATATGATATATGATTGTTGGAAGTGTGAGTTGAAATGGAACAAATGTTGTATATATACCAAAGTTTTTATTTTTGACCGTTTTTTACCGTTCTGACTTTTTGACCGTTGGTGAACTAGCGGTTAGGACTCCGGACGGGATGTTTGATTCCGTCTGGATATTGGATATTGGATTCCGTATGGTGAGTTTTGTAATCTAGACGGAATCCAACATCCTGTCCGAAGTTAACAAGTCAGCCACTATCTCAGTGAAAGATTTCACCTTGATTTCAACTAGGGAAAATAGTCACCAGTTTTTCACCTCTGCATTGAATACCCCTTTTTTACAAAAACCGGTGACTATAGTCACAAACCACCCAAAACCACCTGCATTGGGAATGCTCTTATAGTATGTAGCCAGTAGAAAGCCTTGATATTTGATTCAAAAACATTAATGGGCCGGGGCAACAACAAGCAGTGGAAACCGTACGAGGTATCCCAATAATTACCTCATCTCTCCACTATCGAGTAGGCAATTTGTGATCTCCCTATTTAAAAACGCATCCCCCCCCCCCACCCCAACCCCCACCCCATATTAATAATTTAGAAGAACCTCTCTAATGTCACTTAAATTATATAATTATCCCCAATTTCCCTCATTGAAAATTAAAACAAACACTCTTTTATTAATAATTTAGAAAAATCTCTCTAATATCACTTAAATAACATAATTATTCTTAATTTTTTTAAAAAAAAATTAGATGAGTCTCCTCTATATAATTATAATTACCAATCATAATTAGAATCCAAATAAACCATGCCTAACTATCGATCTCGAATGACGGGTTTCAAGACTTTAGGAAAAAAAACCAATACGTAGAGCGGCTCCTTCATAGCTATAACAACCGAAAACTCTATAGACTTTGAATAGTAGAATACTTATCATGCATTTGTTAAGGTTAATTGGCAACTCGCAACCACCAATGTCCTATTGAAATGTATTCATATTAAAACTTTACTGGTTCTGATAGATTCCAAACAAAACCTGAATGTTTTTTGTGAACCCTAATCTATTCAAGCTTTTTTCAGTCGATGCTCTTATTTGGTTCCGAAAGCTTCGTTCCAAAATTTGGAATTTCGGAACATCACTGTGTGGGCTCTGGGCCATAATATCGCATTTTTCAGCCCATCACAAGCCAGTTTACTGTGTAACAAGAGACGTCACGTGCGGCGGGGAAATACAAAAGTAGCGTGCTTTTGTCATAGTCCAAGTCGGTCACTCGAATGGCATTTTGGTCAAACCACTAATTCAACGGTCGAATTAGTCCATTAAAATAGCATGTGTAAAATTATAGCCGTTACAAAATCTCCAACCCTGAATTAGAAACCCCTTCACCAAGTATTATATATATATCAAACCAGCCACATCCCCAAAGCTCCACCAACAAATCTCTCTTCTCCCTCTCTCTCGAAACACGCCGCTGCTTCTTCATCTTCACTACGCTCTCTCACAAGATAGAAGAAGAAAGCTGCTTGTTTTAGTTATTACTATTTACTTTATAATCTGTTGTAACAATTTGTTTATATTTTCTTTTCCAGTTTGATCTTGGTTTCTGCTTTGCAGGCTCTTCTTTTTGTTTTGTGTTGTTTTTGTTTAATGGACGCAGGTGGTTCTTCAAACATGGCTAGCAGTAGATACCCTCTTCAGGAAACTTACCTTCCAAGGAAAAAATCTGGTGAAAACGTAAGCACCCCACTCTATTCTCTCTGATTCTTGTTTCTTTCAATCAGATTATTCAGTTTTCTTTATTGGGGGTTCTTGTTTTCTTGAAATATTTCTTAGGGTTTTATTGAGCTTTTCCAATGATTTGCTGGTTATGGGTTTTGTTTATTTTCGCTATAATCATGTATACAAAAACATTGGGGTTCTTGTTTTCTTGAAATTTTTTTTAGGGATTTTTCTGGAATTTGATTTGGTGGATAACTGGGGTTTTGATTTGGTTGATGATTTTTCAATGAATTTTTTGATCTTGTGGAATGAATTGCTGATGGGGGGTTTGATTTTATTGTTTATGCAGTTGGACAGATTTATCCCTAATAGGTCTGCGATGGACTTTGACTATGCGCACTACATGCTTACGGAAGCTAGGAAAGGGAAGGAAAACCCGGTCGCGAGTTCTCCAGCAAAAGAGGCTTATAGGAAGCAACTGGCTGAGGTATTCAACATGAACAGACCTAGGATTCTAGCGTTTAAAAACAAGCCACCACCTGCTGCAGAGTCGCTGTTTCCTGAACCAGCTTCTACTTTTCATCAAGCGAAACCAGTAAAACCCCGAAGATCCATTCCTCAAGTAAGTCTTCTTATCTTTTACTTTGTTTCTTGATTTATATCATTCATGAATCACAATAGAGTTTTAAGGTAGTACTGTTTTACTGATTGTGTTCTTTGGTTTACAACAGACTTCGGAAAGGACTTTGGATGCACCTGAGATTTTAGATGATTATTACTTGAACTTGCTGGACTGGAGTAGCAGTAACATTCTAGCCATCGCACTTGGAAACACAGTTTATTTGTGGGATGCCTCTACTGCATCTACGTCTGAGCTTGTGACTGTCGACGACGAAAATGGTCCTGTTACAAGTGTTAGTTGGGCTCCTGATGGTCGTCACATTGCAGTTGGCTTGAACAATGCTGAAGTTCATCTATGGGATACTGCATCTAATCGGAGACTTAGAACGCTAAAAGGCGGTCATAGATCACGTGTTGGGTCTCTGGATTGGAACAATCATATCTTGAGTACTGGTGGAATGGATGGCTTGATCACCAACAACGATGTGCGAATTAGGGACCATATTGTTGAAAAATACGAAGGGCATCATCAGGAAGTTTGTGGACTGAAGTGGTCATCCTCGGGTCAGCAGTTAGCAAGTGGAGGGAATGACAACCTTCTCCATATTTGGGATCAATCAGTGGCCTCCTCAAACTCTCCTTACTCAGTGGCTTCACAGGCTTGAGGACCACACAGCTGCAGTCAAGGCGCTTGCCTGGTGTCCTTTTCAGGCTAATCTGCTCGCTTCAGGTGGGGGTGGTGGTGACCGTTGCATTAAGTTTTGGAACACCCACACTGGTGCTTGCTTGAACTCTGTCGACACCGGTTCACAAGTCTGTTCCTTGCTATGGAATAAGAATGAGAGGGAACTGCTGAGCTCTCATGGCTTCACAGATAATCAGTTAACTCTTTGGAAGTACCCATCAATGGTTAAGATTGCTGAGCTCACTGGTCACACTTCAAGAGTTCTATTCATGGCTCAGGTGATGTTAGGTGTTAGGTGTTAGGTGTTTACTGATAGAATTGTAAAATTTAATGTTGCTAAATTGTTCATTGTTTAACTTGCAGAGTCCAAATGGGTGCACAGTAGCAAGTGCTGCTGGGGATGAAACACTAAGATTTTGGAATGTTTTTGGTACTCCTGAAGTGGCGACAAAGCCTGCCCCCAAAGCAAATCCAGAGCCGTTTGCAAAAGTTAATCGCATCAGATGAAAAATGAAGAGTATCATCATCTCTGTAAATTATCATGAAGAGTATCATCATCTCTGCTTGGTTTTCTCTGTAAATTATTTAAGCCAGCAAGTGCTTGTAACTTGAAACTAAAGTGTTTCAGCACAAATATTTATACAGTGTATTCTTTAAGAATGTTTGTACATCTATACACAGCGTATACTTGTAACTTGAAACTAACTTGTTTCAGCGCATCTATACAATTAATGTATTTGCTTAACTGACTTTTCGAATCAATTTTGCGCATTATCTTAGAGTGCAATGCGCATCTATACAATTAATGTATTTGCTTAACTGACTTTTCGAATCAATTTTGCGCATTATCTTAGAGTGCAATGCGCATCTATACAATTAATGTATTTGGCAGATAGATCACATTGTAATTGTGTCAGGCACTTCTCAAGACACAGCCATTTTAGTTTTTCTTGAAAAGAACTAATCTGAACAAAATTTTTCGTAGTCTGGATTTAGATTTATTATCGTTATTAACAAAGGTCGTTGCAAGTTTAAATTAGTTAAAATGGGAATCAGTTGGTTGGATTCTGTTGTGTGTGTTTACACAGCCAGCTGCGATCACAAGAAGAGTTTCACTGTAAGTATTTGCTTATTTGTAAATTTACTAAGTTTCATTATTTACTTTCAGATAAGAAGAGGCGGCTACATTACAAGAAGAAATAAAGTTCTTAATCTCATAAAAAGAATGAACTCTCCGCAAGCAGAGGAGTTCTTTGCTCTGTATTCTGTAATAAGCCGCTAGCAGTATAAGTTCAACGCAAAATCATTCCTTATATGCTGGCATTTTTTGACATACACGCAAAATCTACTTGCAAAGCTACTTGCTACGTATAATACAACAACGTACTGTACTAAGTTCCCTCGTTTTGCTTTTCAAAATTATAGCTCGTTTACAAAATAAAATCATTTTCAATAATATTAACGAGATAGATTGAGTATGCAACAAGTCAACAACTAATAACCTGGTTTACAGTTTACTTGCTGGAACAGACTATGGATCTCGACTCTCGAGTATGCAGAATCTTTATTATCATATGATTGCATCAAAACCAATTATAAGACGAAGAGGTTTGCGGCTATTCCGTCATTCAATAACTGGGGGGTTATGCCAATTTAACTCTTCAATATCAACAGAAACTGCGAGGGAAAAATTGGAATTATAAAGTAAGGATCCTAGAATAATGAATGGCAAGAGATATTCTCGTCTCAAATAATGAGAACGTAGCATGATCTGGCATTTAACTTAAATTGTTATTTTAGCTGTTACTTCATGAACAAGTCCTTGTTTAACGAGTTCTTTACTTCAACGTCAACTAATACGTAATTCATAATTTCACAGGCTGTGGTACAGACTACTACAGACCGTGAAAGATGACTGTAAAATTCAAAAATCTTAACTTAACCAAAGTACAGAGTACAGACACAAAGTATAGAGTACATTCACTGAGACAAAGCAAAACCCCCTATCTAGATCAACTCTACAATTTGACTGGCTAATATAAGCGAGCTCACTGAATTCATTATAGACTATGAAGCAACAACAACAACAACTTAGAGGGCTCTACAAGTGGGTATCAAGTGGTATCAGATTACAGAGACAAATCTATTTCTCACGTAGTATAGTAGGAGAATATGTTATCATGGGTATTGCTGCCTGTTGTAAGTATCTTCTGGAACAAAAACTGGTTGTTGTGCACCTGGAGGTGGGAACTGTGGTTGGCCCATTGCAATTCCATGATTTGGATATGAAGGAGTACCACATTGCTCGTGTTTTTTGCCTGAAGATAAGGTTAAATAGTAAACAATTCCAAGTGCAACACTTGCAAGGGACAACAACGCACCTCCTGCAAATACCCCCGACTTCAACACATAGCAGTAATTGCCAAAGTATGTGCCATCTTCACCATGTTGATCATTCAGGGAAGCCCCGCTTAGCAACAGGAGAAATGCTATAACAAATGTGAACCTGCAGGACAGTGACAGTTTTACAAGCATTAAAATATGACATTTCTACATAGCATCAATATCTAACATTTACAAAAGCATCAACTTTTACATTTGAAACGGTATCAGTTTATGCATATTGCTAATCATTATTTACTTATGGTAAACGAGAAAGAAAATGTTTTCTTTCAGTCATCAATGACCCAGAAGGCCAGAAGTCGTAAACATGTTGGGTAGGCAGATTTGACAGAATCAAGTTGCTAGGCAACTCATGTCTACAGTATACAAGATAATTAGAAGACATGTTCCCGTTAACATGAGATCATTCTACTCTTTGAAAGGTCAACGCTCAAAACTCATTGTATCCATTGTAATGGGAAGGCTAACTACCCCCTACCCACACGCACAGACGCAATTGATCTTGCGATATTTACTAATGTACTGGTAGGGGTCAGCCAAACATCACCCTCCTCACAAGGACGTTTTTCCAAAAGAAAAAAGCGAAACATCACCAAACATATCCGATGATGCACTGTTACAGTCAATCACCAAATAAGTACATAATATAGAATAAACCATCCATGAACCTGTTACAGTCAAAACTACCAGATGTTGTAAAGCGACTTCAGTAGATGTTCTTTTACAATAATAGATCATTATACACACAGCCTTGGACTTCCTCTTTGTTTCATAATATGTCTTTGATGTGATATCTCAAAGAACGATATCAAAGGCAATGCAATGGATGAGACCAAATATAATCTCATAGGTGAGAATTTACCAGGAAAAAACATAGGAGAACAATGCTACTGTCCGTCTTGAATTTGAAGGTTGCCGATTTCTTTCACAACATATGCAACCAGCTGCAACATTAATCATCATTTGAGCAATCATTAGAGACACGGATGCAGCTAAACCAAGACCTAAAGCCGGGCTCCTTGGATATGTACACGTGTTAAGGGCAGTAATCTGAACCTGAGAACCCTGCAAATTTAATAGGCATCACCAACTTAGGTCACAATTCAATTGTAAGTTCCTGTTCACAATAAATACTTTGCAATTCACATGAGTACCATCATTTAGCTTATAAAATGTATATGGTGATATTGTTAATGTAGATCTAGCATATCTTTGATGTGGTTAAATTGATAATGCATATCTGTGCCTCTAAATTTCAGGAGTACTTCTTTTAAACAAAAAAATTCTAAAGAAGAGTGCAAATAGCATTTATTGTTTATGGAAAAAGTTTCTGAAAGAAGAATCACGTCAATTTGGAGCATAACTGAAATTATCTTTATGGCCAAATGACCCGAGATGTTCACATAAAAAGCAATTACCAAAGAAGTAAGCTTTCACGGTAGCATGAATGACAGATCAGTTCAAGTACCAACTGGAAATATATATCAAACCAAGCTCTTGTCAGTAAAGAGAAAAGTGAATTAGTTTTAAAACACCACATTCTCCGAAAAAAGCAAGTGGAACAAGTGGAGTAGAGGACTGAATTCCTTCTTCAAGTGTGCAATTAAGGGTATTGTAAGGGACTGAGACAGGAGTATATTATGAAATTGGGTAATTGAGCTGAACAGATAACTCCAGGAACCACCACATGTACAAAATAATATGTCCAACATCATTAGAAATACATGCTTCATCCATTAGAATATTACTGAATATACGTAAGTTTCTCCAATAAATATGTGATTTTCTACGCAGTAAGAGTTGTATAGTTCTTTACAAGTTACATAATTCGGATTGGCATGCTTAACCTCATGCAGGGGGGAAAAACAGGTGAAATCGGGAATACTACATTTAGTCCCTCAATGCAATACAATCATTTTGCAAACTAGTGGTATCATTCCACTTCTTTTCCCCAATCAGTATTGAGGGAAGGTTCCCCCTCCCCCCGACAATGTCCTCCGACGATGCCCCCTGGTAAGCACTCCCATGCAAGCGAAGTCCTAATTACCATAATAAGCCTAGTAATACTTGTTCAGTTGCTTGCACTTGATACCTGTGTGAGAAATGACCTAGGCCCAAGAACCATCATCAGAGATGTAAGGGACAGAAAGAAAGTACAGCCTTTTGGCATGCTACTAAGAGAGAGATCCTCAATTCCTCATGACTCCTGAATACATAAAAAAAAACCCTAATAGAAAACCACTTGCCTACATTTGAATATAATATTACAATCTGACTATTATATATAGTCTCCTAAACGTCTTGGTCAAGAAGGAAAGTTTAAACGAACTAAAGCTACAATCCAAAACTTCATACACCTGCGAAAATACCTAGCAATGAACCTGTTACACTTATTATACTTCAACATCTTTTTGTAACTTGAAGGAGCTTGAAGATTAGAATTTAGAAATAAAGTAGACCCCCTACAAAGGTCTTCTGGACAGTCCTACCTAGTACTCAATTGAGACTAACTGTGTGTGTGTGTGTGTGTTGGGGAGGGGCGTATCCCATGATATCTCAAAGTGTTTTTTGAGACGTATATGGGTTAATGGAGGTTTCGCTGCTGTCTGCTGAACTGGTTATGAGCTTTCCAAACAACATACATACTGAAGATTTTGAAGAGATAGTTGCCGAAACCGATGAAGGCTCTACTCCAGTTCAAACGTCACCTGAATGAGGTGATATTCTTGAGGAGGAATATGAAAATGATTCATTAATGGAAGAAAGACAAGTTGAAAATTCTAGGGATAGTATCCACAACATGGGTGATCGTCGAAATGAACAGCTAGAGCAACACACTGAAGCCAAGGTTTTGCCAGTCCCTCTCAGCAACAATTAAGCGCTCCAAAGATGCCCTTTTTTAATAGAAAGATGGCTAAGAGGCAACCGAAACGTAATAGTTGGTGAGATGTTTAGCTTCTTAGACTTATTTTTTGAAGTTTCATCTTGTTTTTCATTATTTCTGTTCATTTTCTTGTAATTACACTTGCATTTATTTTCAGATAAAATGGTAGGGGTTCTCTAGTTCCCTAGCAATTTATAATAGCCACAAGTGCATTCATCCTCAGTGTCGTAGTGTGTGTTCCAAAGCTAACACCACAAAAGCACACACTAAAACAAAAACGAATAACACTCGCCATCTTTACTGATGAAAAATACGATGCACCACGCGGTCATAGGCTTCACAGCAAGAAGCTACACTAAGGAGACTAAAAGTCATTCAAAACCTACTACAACAAGACAGATCCAAGCGGTGGTGCTCAACCAATGGAAACCCCCTAAGGTTACAAGTATTTCCACCTCCCCTTAAGCCGGAGCTTTTTTATTCTTTTCTTGGTTGGACTTCTCAAACCCCAGGGTCCCAGACCTTTCACATCCATTTGGAAAACTTAGTAAGGTTTAGACACTGGCGAAAACCACAAATTTAACCAAATGCATTCGGATAACTCACATAAAAGTTTACTGCTAACTTTTCTAAAAGCACACGACACCAAAACCACACCTAAACCAAATCACTTGCAAGGTAGAAAGTTCAGCTACTGCATATCAAACAAAGCATAATATGACCAGGCAAAGAAACAAAACTCACCAACTATGTTTTGTGGTAACCACACAGCTACTTGAACTAAAACTTAGAATCATCGTAAACCACAAGTATTTCAACAAACATTTGTAGAATGTCATAATAAAAACCCAAAGATTACCTTTTCATTTCTAACTAACTTTGAATCCAAATCAATTGTTTTCTAATGCTTATACACATTTAGAAAATTTAGTCAAAACAGTTGGACCGTACCAAACCTATGTAACAGCAGCATGGTATACTTCAAATTGTTTCATATCGCCATGTGTGGAGTAATGAAACTTATATATGGAAAATTACATACGGCTAGGCATGGTGGAGTTTTTTTTTTACTGAATAGAACATTTTCTAGATACCATTTTACTTGTTGGATTCTCTCTCCATTTCATTAACAGGATAGTAGTAATGAAACAAAGTATTTTTTGACGGTCTAAAAGAAATTTGTTGTACAGAGACTCATGAATACATTCAACAAGAAAGGTTGGTTCTTCAAAATTGAATCTTTTAACTGTCAGTGTTCTTGTAGTTTTGGCTATAGTAAAGTCAAGTCATGTACAACAACACGAGAGAGATGATGATACCTTAATCTTTTTGGCTTCTGCAGTAAAAGCTAATGCAGCAGCTAAAATTCCAAGAAAACCAACTGTTACACACACCACTATAACCTTATTCTCCATTCTGCTCTAGTGCTCTCTCTCTCTCTTGTTTGACACTGTTTTGTAAAGTTTAAGAATAAAGCTGAAAGCAACAGTGAACTTTTTAAAGCGTAACAGCTATTACTGCTTACTAATATCCCAAGGGCAACTTTGGGATTAAGACTAAATATTGCGTAGAAATGAAGTTATCAGTTACTACAAACTATTTGTACGTGTCTCTGCCACGTAAACAAAAAAAATGGCATGACTTGTAATATTTGGGTTTGGCAAGGGGCAAAATCGGAAAAAAATAATAATAGCGTGATGAATTTACTGTTGAAACTCTCGTTTTCTTTAACAATTCTGATTTTATTTTAATTAGAAACTACTATTTTACCCATGCAAAAACAAAATAAAAAAAAAATAAAACAAACAAATGGCATGAGCTGTAATATTCGTGTTTGGAAAGGGGCAAAATTAGAAAAAAAATTAATGGCGTGATGAATTTCACTGTTCCTCCCACCGTTTTCTTTAAAGAAGTTAGATAGATTTTTCATTACGTGAAACTACTATTTTACCCATGCAAAAAACAAAATAAAAAAATAAAACAAACAAATGGCATGAGCTGTAATATTCGTGTTTGGAAAGGGGCAAAATTAGAAAAAAAATTAATGGCGTGATGAATTTCACTGTTCCTCCCACCGTTTTCTTTAAAGAAGTTAGATCACTCACGTGGGACGAAATTGTATGGTATTTCCAGAATATCGGTCGATTTTTCTGAAATATACTGAGATATATATTAGTCATTACCTATCGTGTCAAAAATGAGGTTGTCACTCAAAAACCATTCCCACGCAATAAAAACCGGTATTTTCCAAACAGTTTTCACGTCCAACCAACTCATCCATCTCTACTCAAAAAATGGCTCCATACAAGAAGCTCAACGTCTCTTTGACGAAATGCTTCACAGAAACGTCTTCACATGGAACGCTATCATTAGTGCTCACATTCACAATCGTGATATTACCAAAGCTCGGCATTTCTTTGATTCTGCTCCTTTTAAGGATTCCGTTACTTACAACACCATGATATCCGCTTATGCAAACACTTCTTCTTTAGATCTCGAAGGTGTTAAAGTTTTCAGTTCCATGCAAGATACTGGGACACCATTTGATGAGTTCACTCTCACGACAATGCTTAACTTGACTGCCAAGTTATTGGTATTGTCTTATGGAAAGCAACTACATTCCGACATTCGTACATGGTGAAAACAGCTAATGACTCCAACTCGTTCACTGTGAGTTCCTTGATAGATATGTATTCAAAATGTGGGACTTTTGATGACGCGCTTCGAGTGTTTAAAGGGAGTAGTGGGTTGATGGATTTAGTTTCTAAGAATGCCATGGTTGCGGCTTGTTGTCGGGAAAGGGATATGGATATGGCTTCGGAATTGTTTTGGAGATTTTCTGAGTTGAACGATACGGTGTCTTGGAACACGTTAATATCTGGGTATGCTCAGAATGGATGTTTGGGCAAGGCATTAGAGTTGTTTGCTCTGATGGGGGAGATTGGAATGAGCATACTTTTACCTCCGTGCTGAGTGCTTGTTCCAGTCTAAAGAGTCAAAAACATGGCAGGGAAGTTCACGCTTGGGTTTTAAAGAATGGGTTGTGTTTGAATCCATATATATAAGTAGTGGCATTGTGGATATGTACTGCAAGTGTGATAATATTGAGTATGCAGAGTTGGTCAATGCGTCGACTGGGACTGAAAATGTTTTCTCCATGAGTTCTTTGATTGTGGGGCATTCTTCTAGAGGGGACATGGTTGAGGCAAGGAGACTTTTTGATTCGTTAAAGGAAAAGAACTCTGTTGTTTGGACGGCTTTGTTCTCTGGGTATGTTAGATTGCGGAATTGTGACGCAGTATTTGAACTTTTCTTGGATTTCAACACAAACAAAATACAAGTTCCTGATGCTTTGATTCTCATCAATGTGCTTGGTGGGTGTGCTATACTAGCAGCATTACATCCTGGAAAGCAGATTCATACATACATGGTGAGAATGGAAATTAAGTTGGATGAGAGACTGAGAAGTAGTTTGGCCGATATGTATGCAAAATGTGGCGAGATAGAATATGCAGAAAGAATTTTTAAGCGAGCACCTTGTAGAGACAGGGTCATGTACAATTCGATGATAGCTGGTTATGCTCATCATGGATATGAAAATAAAGCTATCAGACTATTTGAGGAGATGCTGGAGAGAAGTATCACTCCTGATGCGATCACCTTTATAGCGCTTCTCTCAGCTTGTCGACATGCTGGGTTAGTTGAACTAGGGGACAAATACTTTGCTTCCATGAAACAAGATTATGGAATATTACCTGAAATTGACCACTATTCTTGTATGGTTGATCTGTATGGGAGAACCAACTGTTTAGACAAGGCGGTGGAGTTGATGAAAGAGATCCCTGTTAAGCGAGACGCTGTGATTTGGGGAACGTTCTTGAATGCTTGCATGAGAAATGAGAGTATGGAGTTGGCCAGAGAAGCGGAAGAGACATTGTTAAGAATAGAAGCAGACAATGGGGATCGATATGTGCAATTGGCTAATGTTTATGCTGCAGAAGGAAACTGGAGGGAGATGTGTAGGATAAGGGGAAAGATGAGAGGAGGAGAAGTCAGGAAGCTTGCTGGTTGTAGTTGGGTGTATATAGAGAATACAAAAAATATATTTACCTCTGGAGATAGATCTCATTCACAAGACGAGGCTATTTACTCTATGTTAACTAGCTTATATTTAGTATTCGTGAAGGGAAAAAGTCTCCAAATCCTGGATAGAAATGCCCAGTTGTTATGAGAACATCTTTGACATATATTCGTGCTTTATGTATATTGATATTTTTTTTCTCATCAACTTCAGAGATGGATCATGAAATTGGCAAAAGATCAATTGCTTATGCAAATCCTTCAGGGGGTACACCATTTTGCCACATGCCTAACCCAAGATGGATGTTGTGCATGTTGTTCAGTCGCAATGGTTTAGTTCTATGAAAAAGGAATACCTGAAATTTTCAGCTCCATGGTCAGGTTGGCATGGGAAATTTTACCATACAGTCGCAATGCTTCAGTTCTATGAAAAGGTAATACCTAAACAGGGATGGCAATCCGATTTATCTTTTTACAGAATCTCTTTGATATGGTCTGCAATAAAGAGTGCTATCCGTCTTGTACAATCGGGCCCAAAAAGTTAGAATGGATTGTTAGTAATGGAATTAAAGTGAACTATTCCAGATGATTGTTGGTTAGGACAAAGGATTATAGATCTTGCAAATACCATGATAAATTGTTCAGGCCTACAAGGATAAATGGGGATTTCATTGAAGATGGAATGGAAGATGCACTCCTGAATGATTTCAGTCAACATCTTCGAGATAGAATGATGGCAGTACCTAATCCTGAGTAACCTACGTGTGATACTTCACTATGGACAACTCCAGCCAATGACCTCCTCTCCCTTTAACGAAGCTATGATGTAGCTAGTGAGCAGCAAGAAAATGTTAGTTGGAGCAAGATGGTACGGGAATCCTACATTCTTCCTTCTAGAACGCTCTCCACGTGGAAATTAGTTGTGCAGAAAGGTACCAACTGTTCATGTTCTGGAAGGCAGAGAGATCTTTAATGTTTCCTGTACGTTATTCCCTCTGTGATTTTCTTTAACTGGTGAAACGTTAACTCAGTTATTTTTTTATTGCAGATCAATTTGTTATCAGCTCAGAACTTACTCAGGTCATGGATAGTGGAGGTGAATGTTATATCGAAGGGAAGTATGTATAATGATGTTAATGAGCAGCATTGGTATTACTGATAGACATGATCTTAAAATTATTGACGTGATTTGGCATTCAGATGTACCTCCTCGTGTGAAAATTTATACAGATGGAGTAGCAATCTGACACTCTGCTTGTGGATCTATTCGGAATTGCATGTCAAGTTACTTGATCTTTTTCTTTGTATTTGGGAGTCACAATTCTTTTTATGCTGAACATGGAAGTAACTAGCAAATAGAGGTAGCTTGTACATGTGGTTATAGGAAACTATGATCGGAGTGTGGTTCCAAGCTTGCTCTGCATTGTCTCATATAGAAATGCCCAGTTTGACACTATCTATTTAATGGCGACTGAAAATGAGAGGATCTGTCTCACTTATGGAGTGTCATCAGCTGTGTGTGGCCCCTATGTTTTTATATTTTGTAACAACCATGAACTCTTACATATAGTACATTAGCGAAAAAACATATTTTACATATAATTTTATGTCCTTCGATTCAATACTGAAATTTATATATTTCGGGAAGTATTTTCAACCGTAAAAGCATAACCAACATATTTTCAATGCAACTGCTGTTATTCGAGTACAAACACGGCATATATACACTACACCGTGAGTTTATTTATATCAAACTATGGATGCATACATTAGTGTTTCTAGTTATGGGGTTTGGTTTCGGATACAACGTAATTGCAACAATGGCAGCAGCCATAACGGCACCCACCACGCACGGCCTCCTCCACCATTGTAACCAACCCCCTCCACCGTTTTATCAACCATGTCCACCGTGATGTCCACCGTGGTATCCACCATGTCCACCGTGGTATCCACCATACTTAACATCCTCAAAACTCTCTTTGTTCTCTGCCAACGAAATAGCACAGGAGTTGTTAATGAGAATGATTAATGCATTACTTAATTAATATAAAATCTTAAAGAGATAATGTATGTACTGTAATGAAATTACGAGAATGAACATATAACTTAATTAGGCGTTACCACATATACTACTAGAAGGTGGCATTTCAGGTATGCTAAGAGTTGGGCAATGCTAATAGGCCTCAAGCACTGTCTTTCAGTGTGGTATGGTATGTACTGTGTTATTGTGTCACAACTCGAGTCACTATTGTTTTGCAAATGTATGTATCTCACAACTAGATTATTGCTAGCGTTCCTTGTAGACATATTTTAACATCATAGAAATTTCAAAAACTAGGTACAAGAAAGAAGGTAATTAGGTTTATTAATACATCACGTATATAATAATTAGACTCACTAGCTTCAGCAGTTTGACTCTCGCTCTTTGCTACTTGAGGAAGAAATAACAGGTAAGAACAGTTTAAGTTAAGAGGAATCCCATAACAAAAAAGGCTTTTAAGTGAGACATTTTTCTTGAAATGTTGAAAGAGAACAGACACTTTAGAGGATGAGAAGTTTATGTGTAGCTAGTGTGCTCCTAATTTATAGAGGATTGAATATGGGATGAATGACGCACCATGTGATGATGTGGGGATGTTGGAATTAATCTATCATCAATATAATTTATATCTTGTGGGTCTCCCTTGCCAAGAACTACATGCAAAGCTAATCCTTACTAAGTACTCAAGACCATAAGGCCAAGTCCAATGGTGCGCTATCCCACCAAATATGACGAAATTTGTGATCCAATAGTGCGTCAAAACACCAATCCGTCAACGCTATTGCTATTAATTTACTTACATATAGAGCGAGTTTTAGCGGAATGACGTATGCCCTATACACCACTGACAATGGTGACAATGGTGGGCAGAAAATAAGGCCTCACATAATTGATTTTCAATAATCTAATTTGATCAAATTTACTTTTTTATATCCATGAGGATGAGAGAGAGTGAGGTAAGAGAGAGAGAGAGGCAAAATGGGGAGGTCGGGAATTTAATTTAGTAAAAAAATGTCAATTTCCCCATACCCTTTTTGTTGATAGTAGCTAGGAAGTTGTCAAATATAAAGTTTTTTTTATAGCATAGGGAGAAAAACCATTGGGTTGAAAAACGCAAACAGGCTAATTGTATCCACTTTTCTATTGTGATTTGGTGCACCAAACCATGGTGTGCGTGATAATCTTGACATGCATAATTAAGTAGTAAAGTTGCCGTGATCAGATAGATTGAAAATAGATTCTTATTGAATAAGATATGGCTAAATCTTGCCGACGTGGATCAATTGAAGTAATATTTCACGATTGAAAATTGTCACTAAACGCCTTGGGTTGACTTTTTTTTTTTTTGGTAAAGCCTTGGGTTGAAACCTCAGCGGCTCAGCCCTCAAGCATTAATCTCTACACTATATGATAGCCGGGTTTCGAGGAACTCACTCTCTACTATCGAGTAGGCAAATTGAAATTTTCCTATTTGCTCAATTTATAAACACCTCCCTCACAAAAATTAAAACCCCCCCTTATTAATAATTTAGAAGAATCCCCTAATGTAACTTAAATTATATAATTATTCTCCATTTTTTTCTTGAATTTAGAACAAACCCTCTTTTATTAATAATTTAGAAAAAAAACTCCTTAATGTCACTTAAATAACATAATTATCCCTTATATTAAATTGAGTGTTTCTACAACAACACACACTTTGAACCGAATTTGTGAACATAATGACGTGGCAAGCAGAGAGACCTTGATTTGCAGTACTTCTTTGAGAAATACACATGCACCCCCTGCCTGATGAGTGCTACGTCAGTGTGTTCACAAATTCGGTTCAAAAAATTCGGTTGCTATAGAATTTTGGTATTAAATTAGATGTGTCTCCTCTATGTAATTACAATTAGAATCTAAAAAAACCATACTGATTATCGATCTCGAATGCGGGTTTCAAGACTTTAGGAAAAAAAAAACTTCGATGTGTAACACGGTTTGCATACTTGTGCATTATTATTATCCAAAAAAAAGACGTGCCCTCAACTCCACTTCATGGCTTGTGTATGTGAGAAAATGGGATACTTATCTAACCTGTGAGAATTCCTATCTCTGTGAGAAAACAAAACACAGCTCACCCAAAATTCCAATTCATTTTTTTTTGATAGGCTATCCAAACTCAAATTATCAAAATTTATAAATCGAATTATCAAAATTTATAAAGAGAAAAAGAGTTTCTTCTTCATCAGTTTATAAATAATTGTCAATTTTTTCAGCAATATATTTAAGGTGTATAATATGTTTTAGAAAGTAGTTTGGTAGGTAGCGTGAATTAGAAATGAACCCAACTGCTCCTCTAATCTAATCCAGAAAAACTGAGGCATGCTTTTTTCTACTTCATTAGTTTTGTCTCTTTGTGAATTGTTTTTTTTGCTGAGATCTAGTTTTATATTGGGCCATGGCAACAAATAAAAAGGAGTTGGGGCCCTTCAATTTCCAGTGGTGGGTTACTGGGTTATGTACGTTGTTTTGACTTTTTGTTTGTATATAGCCCTGAACTCCCCTCAAGTTTCCTTTTTCTGATCCCCAAAAGAAGGAGAATTTGATGGCCCTTCATTATGGTAGGCTAAGGGCATCACAGAAGCCTTCAAAACCTAGGGCCACGTTACCGGCTTTGGAGGCCATAGTTTTGGAGCTAAAACTCTATTTTGATGGGGGTTCCAAAGGAGAAGATAACTATTTGTTTACAATGTTTGTTTATAACACCTGAAATAAGATGAAAAAAATCATAAAATGAAGTCATGTGTTGACTTAAGTGAAGTCATGTGCAAAGTTTCTTCGGGTCTTTTATAAACATCTATAGAAATGAAGACATATATCGAGAATGTTTAAATTGGAGGCCTATTTAAGGGCCGTATTTAAGGTCTGTTAAATTTGGAGATAAATGCCCGTATCCATATCCTATTGGTGATGCCTGATAAGCACCCAAAATTGTATTATAAAAACCTGTAGAGAGATAACATTTCGGTCAATTTTATGCTTAATAATCATGAAATAATTGCATCTTTGTGTTTTTTGCAGGTTGGAACAACTAATGTAAAAATTATGATAAAGCCAGCATTTAAGCACGGAATAGGGAGTATACACATGCCTTTCGATCAAGCCCATATGAAGCCCAACAAATCCGGAATAAAGCCCAAAGACTCAAATAGTACAGAATCCAGTCAGAAACGGGATTACGTGCATAGAAGCGTCAAACTTCCGAAGCTCATATCTCTTGAACCAGGACTCCGAATGCGACGAGTGAGCTGCTCCGACGATTAGTCTAATTTAACTCTACGCATGAACGAGGAAGTTGTAAAATGCCAAAAGACCGGATTGCCATCGACCTTCGACGTGGACCCACTAGGTGGGCCCATAAGATTTGATGAGTCATCATGCAAGTCAAGACAAAGGTGCAAATAATTGGTGTAAATTTGACACCTTGCATGAAGTTAATGAGTTGGTTGGATTTAGGTGATGTTTATCTAAAAAAATGAAAGGTGTCAAATGGGAGTTAGTTGTGGATAAGTGAAAAATAAATGAGAGGAGAGTGTTTCACGTGGGAGAAGAGAAAAAGACTCTCTTATGTAAAAGGGGCTGATTTTGGGAGTTGGCTAGCTTTTACTTCCTTGACTTTTACTTTTCATTTACTTCCATGTCTTTATTTTTAGTTTTAAGAAAAAAAGCTTGTAACTTGTTAATGGAGGACTACACCTTCTAGTTCTTGAATAAAAACTTCTGTTTTCCTTAGGTAATTAGTTGGCTTTGTATTCCCCTATCTCTTTTTACTTATCTTACTTGTAGTTTTAATCAAATCCTAGGATCATGAGCTAAAACTCTCCCAAAGGGAGGGTTAATGATGCTCATGTGAGGATCAGGCTACAAATTTAGGATTCCAAAATCACTACTTAAAAGACTTAGGTTCTATTTTTCATCTTGTCCCAAAATGACAGAGATTGACAAATATCTGATCAACTGTTGTAAAGTAGAACTAGGAGTTGGAATGATATTTCGGAGATGAAATATCATTTCAATTTCACATGCTAGCATGATATGTTTAGAGATAGGTATATTATGTTAGGGATTTGAGATGGTAGTGACCTGTTTCTAAAAGACTTGTAGCTAGGCCTTGCATGAGTAGGATTAATCCTTCCCTATCTTTCTCTCTCTTTCATTTAATTACAAAACAAACTTACAAATTTTAGATAACTTGTGTTAAAAAAAAATTATCTATCAAATCCTTCTCACTTAGTTCTCCAAGGTGTAGATTTCAGTTGTGATCATTTAGATTCTTGTCTTAGAAGTTGGAACGAAATCCCTACTCGAACTAGATTGACATTCTAAAAGAAAAACAATGAGTAAGGAATTATTGAGTTTTAGCACATGGTAAGTAAATTTCTAAAAACACTGAAAAGTGCTAAGATCAATGATCATGTCAGAGATATTTTATGTGATGCATTTTGGAGGGCTGGGGTACAAGTGAAGAAGGAGGCCCCCGTGAATTTTCTCACTGATTTGAATGAGGGAAGATCTACACTTTGGCCTGTAGATGTATTGATCCACAGTTGGTCTGAGGGGAGACATGCATGTGTTGATGTAACTGGAGCCTCTCCATTGCTAGGGCTGGGAATGAAGTCTTTGAGGTGGGAGAAGTAGCTAAGAGAGCAGCGACAGGGAAGATGGAGAAGCATGAGGAAGCTTGCACGGCTAACCAGCATTGTTTCATTCCATTTAGTTTCGACACTTTCAGTTTCTTCGAACAACAGTCTGTTGAGCTTCTCAAGAGACTTCAGAAAGTTATGGACAGTAACGTTATGACAGCTGGTCCTAACGAGTTTGTTTTTAGAAGAATAAGATTTGTTATTAAGAAAAGACTTGCAACACAACTTGTTGCACGCTTGTCCTAATTATTTGTAAAATTCCTTATCAGTATCAATTAAATTTCCACTTAAAAAAAATAAAATAAAATAGGAAGAGTGCGCCACTCCTTGTAGTCACATGCCTTATTCTTTCCCATCCAGACTACATCCACTTTTGTGCCTTGTTTTAGGAATATACAAGTTGGTCAAACTATCCTGTGAAACCTTCTTTCGTATATTCTATCTCTTTCCACGTTTGATTCACAGTCTCAGGGATTTGATTTTAAACGATCTTTAATGCAAGGACCTTGATATAATTATTTTAGAAGATACACGTGGTCTAACTACCTTGTGACACCTCGATCCGTATTTTCCTAACTTGCGGATTGGTGCCTATTAATAGCAAGGCTAGACACCTCTCAAATCCAGTCTTCCCTTTTTCACTAAATTATCTTCACCACTCCATTCCTTCCATCTTTAATGGCCCTCACTCGAATTTTCGTGCCCGAGCAAAATTTTATGGAAAATTCCCAGAGTGGTCTATTTCACCCATATTTTGATACTGAAATTTTACGTCGAGGATGGTTCCCTCTATTACATCATAAGGAGGCACTTTATTACAGAGAATTAGTTCTGCTATTCTATACACATGGTTATTTTCAAAACGGGCAATTCTTTATTTGTGCAAACGGATGCGAGCGTGAATTGACTCTGGAAATCATCTCTGAGGTGCTTCAAATTCCCATAACGAACCCGGGGGTACACCTTCAGGATTCACCATTCGACAATATAAGGCATCTGATGTTTGCAACTATCCTTTACTGCGAATACAACTGGAAAAACCGCATTGTTTATCAGCGATCCTTGCAAAGAAACCAATTATCTGTGATCCAATGGCTAGCTCATAATGTGCTTGGCACATCTAAGAATTCCGAAATAACAAAACTCCTCCTCCATCTACACTGGGTATTGCAGACTAAATGCAATGATTTTTGCATAATTCAATTTCTCTTGAATGCGATCGCACGTGCTAGGAAAAAGTCAGCTCCTTTGCCAACCATTGTGACACTTATCATGGTGTGTTGGGGTTTTCCTATTACTTCTCCTACTACGTACCTTAGAACGGCTAATATTCTCACCATTCACTCTATCTGCATGAACGGTTTTTGGACTCCTGATGTTACAAAGAACCATACTGGTGCAGAAACCGGTGAAGCTTGTTTCCCTGTCAACATCTTCACTGAAAATGCAATACACAATGTATTTAATCCTATGAAGGCCTTCGTTTAATTCACCAAGGACTAATGACATTATATGCACGTCAGAACATCATCATCATCACTAGTCTTCTTGAATTTCACGACTTGCAGACAATATAAGACAAGGAACAAGCACAATTCTTGCACAGCCACAACCAGTTCTTGGCAAATCACACTTTCATAATGGAGAACCAAGCCGAGATTTACCAGACATAGAGCGCCCTATTGCAATGGGCTATTGCACGGATCAACTGCGTTGAGAATCTTATAAATGAATTTCTCTCACCTAAGGATCCTCGCCATTACTTGGGCCATGGCACAAATTAGATTTTGCAAATTTATATTCTTTGTCATTTTCTTTTTAGTTTTTAGTATAGTTCAATTTTCCTATGGTAATAAATGTCATTTGTTTTTACTTAGTCATTTCCATCGTATTCTAATTTTTGGTTTATCTTTGTCTACATGTGGTATCTTTCATCACACGTTTTCTACAATGGCATCTCCAAAGATTATTCCTGAACAATCTTTCCATGCTTTGTTGAATTCTCCTGCATATGGACATCTTTTCAGAGACTTCATCACCTAAGTTGGTTGGACCTCCTTCATTCTGCACCCTGAGCAGACATACTCTCCAGGTTTGGAGCTTATTTTTATGATCATATGGAGGATACACCTACTGCACGTGGTTTCTTTTTGAACGGATTTGCAATCCGTATTGGTAACACCATACATCTGTTTTACAAGCCAACAATTGCTATGGCTTTGGACCTTCCCTATAATCACCAACCCCAATTCAATACATCATACAAAACACCTTTAATCACTATTTTTGGGAAGATTTTGCCGGCATCTATGGCGATGGCCTCGCCAAAGTCATTGAACGTGAGGAACCTGGCTGATGGCCCGATAACACAATTCCCCTAGCCAGTATGACAATGAATGTCAGGACTGCCATGTTGTTTATCCTTCTGAACATCATGGGGGATTGGAATTTTTCCACTACATCCGAACCAGCTTGCAAGACTTTCAATGCTCTGGCTCAGCAACATACCTCCTTCGACATCACGAACCTAGTAATTGAGAACCTAAAAAAGGCTCGTCTTTTTCGACAGCATTATATCATTTTGCCAGTTACCACATGCCGGATAATGAGGACATTCTTCCCACAGTTTGCAGACACTTTTCATAACCGGGTACGAGTAGATTCTATGTGTCCGACGAACAGGATAATTTGTTCTTTGAGATTTCGGGTCTGGCGTCGGCGCTCTTCAAGGTACTTGAGGAACGTTTGTTGTTTCCCTAATGACAAAGACATGATAGCTTATCTGGACAATTCTAGAAAGAGGAAGTGGAGCGAAGTCTGTCAGACCATGATAAACTAGCATGACGCTAAAGAATGACATTTCGATAAAGATGAAGTTAGAATGGACATACCCCTAATTCATAATTAGGGCAATGTAAGTTGATGTACATATTTGTTGTTTTACTTTTTGATGTGAAAAATAAATAACCTAACAGTGTCATTTTCCTTTTGTGTTATATACTATATGTGGTGTTAACATAATTTTCTGTTGAAGATATCAGCTTTATTTTTGCTCAAGCCTCTCAGGTATATTCTTTCTTACTCTTAACACTTTGAGGACACAACGTCCTACAGTTTTGGGGTGGTTAGAACCTTTCGCAAAAATTAAGCATTCATAGTTGTATATAGTTTTATTTTATGTCTAAATAAGTGTATTTAGTGACAAAGTCTCGTTTCCTTTTCTGTGATGAAAAAAATATCTAGAAATCTTACCCTAGCATTAGAATTAGGATTTGTTCTTAAAAACTTAAGTTAATACGCATGCAATAGTTTTTACATATTTTCATGAGCATTCATGCATTGACTATCATTAAATGTACATAGCAGTAAGTTTCTGGGACCCACAGTTAGACAACTTAATTTCCATATCCTGTGAGAATCTAACTAAATAGCTTTAAAATGTGTGATATGTGAGTAATGACCCAGAGGAGTAGTTTTTCCGAATAGAGAAGTTCACACGTCTACTTACTTGATCACTACCCGAATCCTAGGTGAGAATTTAGGCATTCTTTGGATCGATATAGCCAAAAATTCACACCTAAAAAAAAAATTACTGCTAGTCGCCCCACTTAACCTTTCATTAACCCTTTCTATTTCATCAAAACTTCATTACCCATCTATTAACTACAAATAAATAATCCCACCTAGATGATGAGTATGAGAAATAGGATGAAGTGCGTACAAATGAAGAGAAAAACTTGTCACAAATCAAAATCAGTTACCTGCTTCAGAAGAAAAGAAAAAGAAAAATAGAAATTTGTTTACAAAAAAATCAAAAGAAAAATCAAAGTTAGAATTTCCCCCAAAATCAAATCAAAAGGGAATACAAAAGCTTAAAAAACGTAAGTATGGAAACTCATGTTAGAAGCAGGAAAGAAAATAAGGATTTCTTTAGTATACATATCTCGAAGACCTTATTGTCTCATACTTATCATTTTTGAATTTTCCATTCCATTTTCTTCTACACTACCACCTATGCCCCATAACACCTAAGAAGACCTTTAACTCAATTAGGAGAAGGGTGGTGTGATAATAAGTAGTAGATGTGAATTCTCGACCTCGGCTCCTCTCACTGTCATTGAGTATGTGAGGAAATGTGTGCCTACTACACACTGGAGTTAGCAAAACTTGAGTGGAAAAATATGAGAGAATTTTTGTTTCGACACATACTTGTGAGGACCTACTTAAGGACGCTATCCAAAGGATCCAGAAACGGCCCTGCTCGTACATTTCATTGTAAAGATCACTGCATGCATGCTCATATGTAGATGTTTTGATTATTGTATGTATATTAACTTGAATTTTGAAAGAATTAATCCTTGTTTCCCCCACTAGTGAGATGTATAGATATCTTAGATTAATTAAGGGAACAAGCCTTTGTTACTGAGTCGTTGTAGTATAGATGAAGTTTGTGAGTATTTTCTCTGGAAAATTCTCACGAGGCTAAAACTCGTCCACTAGGGAATTCCTAGTGGTTTAAGGCCTTGTTGCATACGGTCAATGCAACCGCACTCTACGAAATGAGACTTAGTTTAGGACAACACATTTTTGGCCACTTATCGTTTTAATGTCTCTTCTTTGCTTGAGGACAAGCAAAGTGCTGTTTGGGGGGTGGTGTGATAAACACCCAAAACTGTAATACTAAACCCCGAGAGAAATAGCATTTTGGTTAATTATGTGTTTAATAATTATGAAATAATTATATTTTCGTACTTTTGCAGGTTTTCGTAGTTCACGTGAATATGATAATAAAACATGCATCAAAGTATGGAAATACTGTGTATATTTGAAGTCTTCCCACTCAGCCCCAGTGAAGCCCAACAAAGCTTGACTAGAGCTGCAGTTTCCAAAGGGACAAAACCAGTGCAGAACGAGTCCACGTGTAAAGAAGCAGCAAACTTCCGAAGTTCACATCTTTCAAACCTGGACGCTGATTTTGACAATTGAACTGCCAGTGCAACCAGGGTGATGAGCTCTATGCAAAGAAAGAAAGTTGTATAAATGCCAAAATATAAGCCGCCACTGGACACAGCACGTGGACCCACTCTGCGGGCTCACAAGGCATGATGAGTCACCAGGGACAGGTGGCAAGTTAGGGGCACACCTTAGTGACACCTTGCCAAGAGAAACAAAAACAAAAATTAAATGGGATTTTGTTTTGTATGAAAAGAAAGTTTGGATTTTGTTGGAACAAAAGGACAAACCTTATAAAACAAGGTTTGGATGTTGTGGTGAAACAAAAAGACAAAAGGAAATAAATAGAGCGGGGGACTTTATGGAGACCAGGAGATATATATATAAGAGGGAGACTTTAGGACTTGAGTTTTGTTACATTCCTACTTTCATTTTCATTACGTATTGTTGTATTTCCCTTCCAATAGCTTTTCATTCCAGCATCAAGTATTGTAAGTATTTGTTTTAATAAGATTTATTTTTCTTTAAGTTAAGTTCCTGTTCTTTATTTACCTGTTTAGTGTATACAATAAGATCAATCAATCCATCATGACCATGAGCTAAAATCCTCCCAAGGGGGACGGTTAATGATGCTCATGTTAGGATCAGGATTGACACTTTAATGTCTAGAATCACTACTTAGGAATTAGGTGTAGATTATGCATTCGGTCCTAAAATGATTGAGACTGTCCAAGTTTGGAGTGCTGATGCTCCATAACAGTCTCGCGAGAAACCTAAATAGTCTCGTGCGAGACCCTGTGGTGGCCGTTAGCTCTCTGGTTTGTCCAGCTAATGTAGAATCGAACCAGGAGCTGAAATGATATTCCATAAATGGAATATTAGTTTATTAACTCCTTATACTAGTGAGATGAGCTCAGAGATGCGTGCATCTCACTAGGGGTCGATACTTGACGCCGTCCGGGTTTGTCTATGAACTTGAGACGGATTAGAGCTGTAGTGATATGGTACTCTAATTGTTGGAACTTATTTTTTGCATGAGTACGGTTAACATTTTTCCTGTATCTCTATCCCTATTTATAACCTAAAATCCTACTCACTAAAAGTTGTAAATCCAGTTGTGAACCTTGCCGAGCCCTAAGGTATGGACGATCCCTTACTCGACCTATCCTACCAACCCACGTGAGTAAGGTAACTTGACTAATTGGACGTTTACGGACTTTAAAGGACAAAACCTAAAATTACCATTTATCATTGGCGGTCTGATTCCATGTCTAGTATCTACTCTGGAATAACTTCTCCCATTTTCAAAAGACTCCGCAATCTAGGATCTACCCAAGCTGACCGTCTGGGTATACATCCCACCCAAGGTACTCCATTGTTGGAAGTCCTGACACTCCATTCCATCGGTAGGTATTCCGCTCCCTTTTACCGTCCTCCGCTTCCTAAGGAAAGGAAACCCCGAGCCTCCCCCCCTCCCAAGAAAAGATCTCGTACCTAGACTTCCCGCAGTGGCCATCTCCGGGATTCATCCCACTCTCCTGCCCCCATTGAACTCCGCAAACCTCATTTTTCATCCGCACTAGAAGCCATCCCTTCCTACAGGTCTATTTCCACCTGGGACGATCAATACACCTCCCCACTTTCTCCATCCGCGGATATGGATGTCAATAAAATGAAGTTGTTCGACAGTGATATTGACAACGATGATGAAGTGATGGAGGTACCTTCTACTGAGGTACTTGCTCTCGCTGATGGGCCAAAAAAAAGGCTGCGGACTTCTGTGTCTGAGGAACCTACCCCAACTACCCTTGCTGTCAATTTTGAGGCCCCTTCCTCCCATACCCGCCGGCTTGTTAAAGAGCATGCCATATCATCAGGCAAGGGGTCCACGACCACTACCCCAGAGGAGTTCTGCCCCACATTTAAGGTTTGTAACCGCACTGTGAACATTGTGGACTCCACTCTGGATAACCCTGCCATTGCCTCATCCCTATTCTATAGCTCCCACCTTCCCAAAGACATGGCTTACGCGGGAAACACAGGACTTCCCTTTACACCAACTGGGAGAAGGTACACAGCCTTAATATTACCTTTACTCTTTCATATTTCACTCTTGACCTAACATCTTTCTTGTTCCCAGGTGAGCCTAGACATCTCCTACATGATCCGCGGTCTATTTGGTGCCAGGGCCAAGGTGGATTCATTAGAGAAAGAACTCAGTGGTCCTAAAGGACTACGGGTTATCTGTGCCCGACTCCAACAAGAACTAGAGGCTGCTGACTTGGCCAAACTCAAGGCTCAAGACGAGCTAAAGAGCGCGGAGGCCTCCCATCAACTATATATGGATTGAGTAAACGACCATTTGAGAAATTAGCAGGAAGTACTCCTCCGATCTAGCAACATCAAGAGAGCCTAGATGCCCTTACCCAGCAGTACCAAGAAAATTCTGTGGCCCTTCTATAGTAGCATAAGGTGGATATGGACAAGCTCCAAGAATGCTTCAAGACCTTGGCTGAAAAGAGGGTGGAAAAGAAGATCCAAGAGGAACATGCTCGACTCATCAGGGAGGGATGCCTTCTTCTTGAGAAGCCAACAACCCCTGTTGATGATGCCTCGAAAGATGCCATTGAAGTTGTAGAATTGGCTATGGAAGAAGCCCCTGAGGCTGTAGTAGCAGCTACTGTAGATGGCTGTGTTGTGGATGGATCTGCCGCGGAAGATGCTATTGAACCTACTCCTGATGTAGTTTAGAGCTCCGATTCATTATTGGTTTAAAGCTTAGACTATTTTGTTGCTCCCTTCTACTTTAGCTTGACTATGTTATTGTTGTACTCATGTGTGGGAACTCATGACTCCATTTCTTAGGAATCAACATTATGGATATTTTGTTTCATGTACTTGTTCTACACCCTTTACATTTTTGTTTGTCAGTTGCAGAATTCTAATCCCCACTTGAAATCTATTTGAATGCGAAATTACACTACTAAAAAAATGACTTGTGATGACGGCTTTTAGCCGTCATGAAACAGGTTTAATGACATTTTTTCATTAAAAAAACTACCGTCATTATAGAGCCCGTCATAAAAGTTAACCAAAAGCTTCATAATTTTGATGACGGTTCTAGAGAAGCTGACATCAAAGCTCGAATTTAATATGACAAAAACTCATTTATAAACGTCATAACTGGATCCTTTTGCATGACATGTTTTACTTAACCGTCATAATTTATTAGAAAAAGTGTCAAAAAATAAACCTTCATTTATGACTGTTTTTATTTAAGTGTCATCCTGAGAAACAAAAGCGTCAAGAAATTAACACTAAAAACTGTCAAGAATTGGTATGCCACACGATAGTTCTTTGGAAGCCGTCATAACTCCTCTATTTTTATTTTTTTTTTCCTGTAAATCTGAAAATTCCTATAAACCAATACATTCCGACACCAATACATTCAGACACTTGACAGCTAGAGTCCATTACGGAAACAAGAATCATACTTTTATTACTAACATAAATCATTCCAAGAACTTGTTCATATTACATGATTTATTCACGGAGAAAAAAATTAAATAACTTAAGCACTTAATTCAAATTCAAGTCTCATAATCCAACAACAATGTAATTTACATAACCCATGCAACAAATTGCTAATCAACCAATCCATCTCAAACAAACTTAATTGAGCTACCGTGTTATCTCACTTATAACCTACAAAATAATATGAAGAAGAATGTGTTAGTTTATTTAATAAGTAAACTAAAAATATAATCATATAACAACTTCTACACAATATTAAAAAAATACACAAACAATGTGTTAGCACACTAAATCAATAACTACTAAACGAAAGAGATACAATCAACTATGACAGAGAATCATATTGGTTAAGCCCCAAATAACGTACACCACTGTAGGATATATCTGATATGTACTAACTAGCCAAAGCACTAAAAGGTATAGGCTTACCACTTTCGAAAAAGGGAACTCAATCGCTAAAGCAAAGAATATAGGCAAAACCCGGAGGATACTTAAACATGAACCTCATTCTCCTATCTTAGGCCTTTAGGTGGTATAAAAGCCTTGGAATGGCTGCCGCGCCTGATTCGACTCACCATTATTAGATTAGGCCTCTTTGTCTGTGCATTACCCTACTTCCTTAATCCAAATACCCATAGAGAAGCTGAGCTAGCTAACCTAAGTCCGTAGCTAAAGTTCTCAAACAAGAGTTCCATTCCCCTTACTCGTATTGCAGGCAAATCCCGTTACTAGTAGTTCGGGTTAGACCACTTGCTCTTGGAGTCTAAGACTTCTAACTCTTTAGCCTCATCGGACTCAAGGACATATCAAAGATGAACTAACCGTAAGAAGGAAAAAAAAACCTAACTGGAGGCAGTAACTATTTTTTAGTGAAATACGACCCGATACTAGAAGAGATAGAGTAAGGAATTTCCAATCGGAAGCATTAGAAGAAAGGATGACTCACTCATAGGGATAGAGGCAATGAGAATGGTTCAATCTAAGACTAGCAAGTGAAAACAAGAAGCTTACAGGCCTTATTGCACTCACTGGGAAAGAAGGACGGAAAGGAAGCAAAGCAAGGAAAATGGACAAGAACTAGATCATTACCTCAAAGGGCCATCTTCCTCCTGCTAAGAGTCCAATGGATCGAATCAGGATCCAGCGAGGAAGGGAGGACTGTCGGACTCAGGCTAGCTACCTATTACAATCCCTTACTACACGAAGGAGGAAGATAAGAGCAAGAAGGCTTTTTGACTCTTCTATAAATGGTTTGCTCGGTTGGTTAGGCATAGAGTAATCAATAGAAAGAGCTAAATACACTCGGGATCCCCACCGGGGGAAGCCTTTCACTCCTTTCAGATAAGAAAGAAAAAGAAGATGAAGAGACGAGAATGAAATTGGCTAACCTACAGCAACATTTGTTCGCTTAATCGAAGGGAAGATCAAGAAAAGCAACTGTTCCGCCCCCTTGTGTCGGGCCCTTTCTCCTTTTCTCGCTTCTAATTTTGCAAGGGCATCCTTTAGGGTTTGAACCCGATCCTCGGCATTCTTGCTCTTACCGACTCTGCAGACTACCTTTGCCTTGAGATTCGGCTCTCGAGTCCATTCCGTCATCATCATGAAAATGGAGGCCTTTTCTAACCCTTCCTTCTCTCGATCCAAACAACTTCATTGAGCCGCTTCAATCCCTTTTACTTATAAAGTGATCGATTCATCGAGTATGCCCCATTTCTACTAACAAAGGTAAACTGGGACGATGACAAACCCAAAGCATCCTTCTGTAAATCATTAGGGTCAAGGGATGCACGTATAAGATGTGTCATCTCAGGAGTGTGCGGTTCAGTCTCAGTTGCGGAGGATGGTGAATCATCGAGGTAGTACAAAGGGAACTTGGTTGGGAAACGCTTATGCCATGGTCTGATGGGCCTGACGGAGTGCTCCTGTAGCGTGATCGTATCTTTCTGCTAAAGCACGATAAGCTCGGTAGAACTCTTTGACCAGTTTCGTTAGCTCTGGACATATCAAAGATGAACTAACCGTAAGAAGGAAAAATAAACCTAACTGGAGGTAGTAACTCTTTTTTTAGTGAAATACGACCCGAAACTAGAAGAGATAGAGTAAGGAACATCAGATGGCTAAACTTCATCAGTCCATCATGTGAGTCAGTTATTACCACTTCAAATAAGAACTAACAAAAATCAAAATCATCACCACTCATCACTCACCACTCACCACTCACCAGTAGCATAGCAGCATCTTCGTACAATTGTTAAACAATCCCATGTTAGATTAGACCATGTATGCCCAAGCAGTATCATCTTCCAAAAAAAAAAAAAAAAAAAAAAACAGAAAAAAGATATCAAGATATTGAAATGGAGATGTTGACAAGTAGGCAGGACGAACCCATTTCAAACTCAAATGATATTCCCATGAAATATCTTAGTCATTATACATGGATTTAATCAAGTGCGGAGCGAATGTTTTCTGGCCCCTAGGGGGGTCCAGATTGTCACATGTTCATCTGACTATCTCGTTTTTTCTTCTTCACACTCTCATTTCTTTGCCCAAACTCAAATCTCTCCTTTTCCTTCTACTCAATAACTCCTTTCTTTCTTTCTCTCCACTGCTGCGCAGTTATTTAAGTGCTAGTCTCTAAGGACAGCAGTTTAATTTAAACTAAATTGTTGAGAGAAGTCATATGTACTGCTTCAAAGCATTACAGTGGATCCCTAGTTGATCCATGGAAAAATTTAAGAGCTTGAAAATAGTTTTGTGTGTCCAATACTTGGTGAAATAGTTTTTAGGAATATAGTTTTCAGCCAAAAATAAACCAGGCAATGATTCATCATTCACTAGAGAGGGAGGGGGGAAATAAAATTTATTCCTATTTAATATCAACTAAATAATAATGAAAGCAACTAAAGATTACCTGTTCAATGCAAGAAACTCAAAGCTCTATTCCAAAAACTTCGTCAACCGTTTCATCCAAGAGATCTGTCACTCTATAGGTGATGGAATCTAAATAATCCACCATATAAACAAGACCATTAATGGTGTAAACTTTCAAGGTGCTCACCACTCTACACGGATCCAAAAGTGACCGTTAGAATATGAAAACAAAGAAAGAACAGGTGGAGACAACCTCTCATTCTCAAAACAAGAGCTACCTACATTTCTTTTTGTTCAGCATGCATTTGTATAAGAGACTTCAAAGTGTGTTCTCAAATTCTTATTCAGGAAACCAGCAGTGAAATTCAACAGTTCGCTTAAATCATAAAACTAGAACTGAAAAATGAAAATATGAGTAACATACATTCCATGCTAAATTCAGTAGATTGTCAAAACAGAATTATATTTTGTGATTACCATGAATGTGTTGCCATATAGGGACTTTTAAAGTCTAATGTTATCACACATGCAATATGCAAATGGTTTATATTTTGATATAACTATAGCCACTAGCCAGGTAGTTTAAATGGTAATTTTTACTTCTTGTTCCTTAATCCATTGTCATGACTATTATAGGAATGACCGAATATCACAAGCAAATGAAGGGTAAAAATTTAAACAAATATTGCCCTAAAAACATTACGACAAAACAACATTCCTTACTAGGCATCACACTGTTACTTTCTTTCAGTCCATTGCCCCACTGTAGCGACAAAATGGGGGAGACAGGGTGGGCCAATGTGTCAAAGCAACATAAAATGGCCTCAAAGCATTGGTGTCGTCACAATGATTTTTTCAAAGTAATTTCATTCATCTTTTTGCACTCCAAGATCATACTAATGACCAATATGTATAAATTTTGAGGAGAAGATCATCAAGGTAATTCTATAAAAACAATGGACCTATCATCTTCCTTAGATATTGCTTGGACCCTTGTTGCTTAAGAAAAAACTTCAGTTGCTATAACATTTGAGCAAATATTAAATTTATCTTGAAAAAAGATTGATTTAGATCTGTAGTGGACTCACTCTCCTAACCTATGACATAGTTTATGTAAAATATTATTGCCTTTGCATTTATGGTTTCACATAATATACTATACGCATTCACATGATCCTGAATACATCCAAAACATGCAGAGTTGCAGACTATATAAACAGCAAATCAGTAACACACAGAATCAAGCTAAAAATTTGAAAGCTCTACCGTATGGACAAATGCAACCTTCCACAATATTCATGTCTGCCCATTCTCTTGGAAACATCGAAAACATGCAAAACCAAACGTAAGGGACAAATAAGACCTCCCACTATACACATCTGCCTATACTCTTGTATACATCCCAAACATGCAGCCTACATAATAATTTCAAACTAGTAGCACATTAGAAATCAAGTTGATGGATTAAATATTGTAATTTTAAGGTAGGCAATAGCTGGTATTATTTGTATTACATTACTATTCATATGCCTTTAACGGCCTCAATATCTAGAAAATCATACATTCATCCATTCTGAAAATCACAGGAAATTGATGGGAGAAGAGCTTTCTGGTCTGACTGTCAAAGAGTTACAAAATTTGGAGAACCAGTTGGAAATAACTCTACATGGTGTTCGCATGCAGAAGGTCCAAAATACTAGATCCCAACACTAATTACTCTTCAGTCTTCTTATTATCTCCTTACAGAGAAAAGGTATAGACCTTAACAAGGTTTTGATTCTGACAGGACCAACTTTTGACAAATGAAATACAAGAACTAAACAAAAAGGTCTCTCCAGAACAATAACTACTATTCCTCCCATTTTACTACATCGAGGGTACTTAGATGACTAATTTCTAATGAATTCGTTACAGGGGAACCTCATTCACCAAGAAAACATGGAACTGTACAAGAAGGTAAACCTGATTCGTCAAGAAAACATGGAATTGTATAAGAAGGTACTGGTTTATGATTCCACAACCTAATACAAACTTCCTGTGTCCCACAAAAAGCGTTATGCATACTCATTTCATTCACTTATTGATTTCATGCACATACCTATGCCGAGATAAATTTCTCGATGTACTCGATAAACTCCAGACGAATTTCAATAAGGTCCGCGCTTGCATATGTCCTAGTGTTAGCCAACTCCATTAGCTACATAAGTCAACAAAGAAATTACAATCATCTCTGTTCTTTTTATATACTTGCAATTAGTATGAGAAATAACAACTATTAACCTTTGTTTTAAGTGATTGATTAGGGTTCTTCATAAAGTGTCTCATGAACCGCATGACGTAATATCCACATTCAAAATCTCCTAGTTGTTTAGGGCACTACACACCAACATCAAAAAATTGTTGATCAACATTCGATCGATAATGGACTATAATTTACATTGTATATTCAAGTAATGCTTATTTACCGGACCTTATTTGCCATTTTGGTTCCACTCTCTTCCCTTCACCCAATGCTAGTGTTTTGATCCCACTAAAGAAGAATTTCAATATGTTAAAAGATGTAGGCATATGTACGTATCATACAAAAATTAAAAGTAAAAGTAAAAATCAACTCACGTGTTCACCATCACTTTTAGGTTTATATTCGGTTTCGTCCAATTGAATCAAGATAATATACTTCTTTTTGCACTTACGTCAATCATTACCAAGACCCAATGATTCCTAAAATCATATATAGAACAATAGCATCACAAAATAATATAAAACAAAATTAATGAGATCCAACAGATCTTAATTAACATAGCCAACATGTTTACCCTTGGTTGTAAGGAAGGAAAATAACTTGGTCTCTTTGTCTTGCACGTAATCTATTCAAGACAAAACGGCTCATCTCTTTCTTATCAAGATAACGGCTGAAATCACGGGATAGCAAAATCCAAACCTTTGTTGAGAACTTTCATATTTCTCAAACAAATATCTAAAAGGGAAAGTAAACATTAGTACATCTACACATCGAAGAGGAGTAATCAAACAACCCATCAATCAAAAATATTTGACACACCTGATATAAGCAATAATGCAATTGGCGTTCAACAAATTCTTAGGTTGACAAACATCCATGATCTCATCTTTGGCGATAAAAAATTGCAACTCACGCTCAAAAACCCTAGTGTCCATTTGACTTATGTGATTTCCTTTCATTACACTTCCCACCAAAACCCCAAACTCTTTCAGCATACATTCATCGAACTCATCACATTCAACTTCATCAGTCTAACACAAAAAAAAAACTCATAATAAGAATAAATAGTTATAGGAAAAAAAAGAATAAATAGTTATAGATATATGTAAAAAGTGTTAAATGTTTTACCATATTTTCAAGCAGCACAAAGTCACGAGGCCAAGCCACATGGTACCCAACCGCACCTCCAACAGTGGTAATGTCATCATCAAAAATCGGTCTTGGCAAAATGGCAGTTGCAAAAATTGCACGTACAATTTGAACACGCACATAACCTTCCCCCAATCTAACATCATTTATCATTTCATCTGCTCCTAACCCCTCAATTAGACTAGCATCAGCAACAACATTGCCTTTTGACTCCAAAATTAACTTACACATTGGAAACTACGACAAACATAGCGATAATAGTAAGTTTGGAGACAATAGGGTACTATAGTCACTAATTATGGACATTACACAGAGTTTACCTTCGTATTTCCTGATTTAGACTTAGAGATTGGCATGCCCTTTTTGGCTTCAAGAACCTTGTTATTGTCCTTCGAGCGAATAGCCTAACAAGCATAATAATAATGTTTTTAATAATATGGTGAGTGTATAACCTTTAGTAAACATGTTAACATCAAGTACTTGCTCATTTCCCGACTTAGGTTTTGATATTGCATTATCGCAAAGTAGCACAAATTCACGAGGCCAAGCCACAATGTAACCAACCTCCTCCGGCGGTGGTAACATCATCATCAAGAATTGGTCTTGGCAAAATGGCAGTTGCTGAAATTGCACGTATAATATGAACACGTACATATCCTTCCCCCAATGTAACGTTATGGATCTTCTCGTCTAGTCCTAACCCCTCAATGAGACTAGCATCAGCAACAACATTGTCTTTTGACTCCAAAGCCAGCTTACACTTTTAATATCAATGACAAATATAACAATAATGATAAGTTCAAATATCCTAGAATACCATGATAACTCACTATAGAAATTACACAACATTTACCGTCACATTTCGATTTAGGTTTTGGGATTGCCACATCACATTTTGAGCCCATAGCCTAATAAACACATAATGAAAATCATACACTAATATTGATAGTACAACTATTTATTGTAGTTTACACTAAAATAACAAGTACTTGCTCATTTCCTAGAGTAGGTTTCACGACCGCCACTTTGCATTTGGTTTTAGCAACACTCTTGTTTTTCAAGCCCATAGCCTAACAAAAAAATAAAAGTAAAATTGAACAATTATATACATAAAATAACATTTACGGTTTAAACATTAAGTAACATATACCTGCTCCTTTCCATATTTAGGTTTTGAGATTGCCTCGTTGCTTTTTGATTTAGCACTGCTCTTTGTCTACGCATTGGATAGTTTGAGTTATTAAATATAATTACCTATTTGCATTATATAATCACAAGCATAAAAATTTACCTGTTTGCACTTCTTTCTCACATTTGCTTCAAGTTCAATGTTAAGACATTCATAATTTGTCTTGTTGTTAGCACCATTAGATAGTTGGTCACCCAATGGGCTTGACATTCGCTTTCTTCCCTCAGTTTTAGAACTGTTAGAAGCAACTTTCTCTAGTTCTGGCACGTTGGTGGTAATTCCTTGTATAATACCTAATGCCTCTAACTGTCTCACTCTTTCCTTTAACGCCTTGTTCTCATCTTCTTTCTTACGGATCCTGGATTCCATCTCTGCTCTATGTGCCTTGACCCCTTCTTTGGGATATTGAAGTAAGTTGTTGGAGTGACATACTTACCTCCCTGCTCTTACCCTTCCACAATGTTCGAGTCCCTAGTGCCTTCAAGCAAGAACATCGCCGCCTTGGGTCACTAATTTCCCATTAGCCTCTTCTTTTTTTAGTTGGTCCTGCACGTCAGTTGAACTTTTACTTAATTAAAGTGACAATCGGAACATAAAAGAAACTTAAGGGGGTCTTATACTCTATCAGTCCAATATATATCATCGTTAGATAAGCCATTAATCAGAGTACTTGTGCAACCTCTGGAAAAGGCCTTTATGAGGGCCTGGATTGGCTATCAAACAACATTGCAAACAAGGCTTGAGGCAAGTGGTAGAACTTGTTAGGATTGCCTGTGGTTTGTGGTGGCGACAACTTTAGAATTTGCACATTTTTTTCTGTATGACTTTTTTGGTGATCATATATTGTAATAGGCTGGGGATTACTTGATTGGATATACTTGCGAGGTTTCTTGTTTGTTGTTTTGAACATGCCTACACTGCTTTAACTTTTAGAAGGAGACTAAGTCAATATCTTTACTGTTGATATTGTTTATCTTTGAAATAACCTTAAAGGTCAGGGACCTTTGGAGTATTGTACTTGAACTCCCTAAATAGCTCTGCATCTTTGGGAAAAGAAAGAGTATTAATGCTATGTGTTTGATAGGACGACCATTTGACGAGTTCCCAAAACAACATTTGACCATTTGACCATCAGAAAACAGCAAGATCAGAAAACAAGGACACAGGAAATCAAGACCAGAAAATCAAGGACACAGAAAATCAAGATCAGAAACTGGATGGGAGTCTCCCAGCAAGAAACATAGATGTCAAGCTCGAAAAAATCAAGAGGAAGGGAGCTCGCGGACTAAGTATCCTACGGTTTGTAACTAGTACACTAAGTATTGCGTTTGGACAGAAAATGTGATCAAATTCATTGCGTTTGTTGCGTACTGCTATAAACGGCAAGCCTTTGTTGGGCTTCAGCACCAAAAATTTAAGCCCACCAGGCCACCTCAACTGAAATTCCCCGAAATGAAAATGAAAGAGGCGGCTTCTTTATTTCTATTTTCTTTCTTTCCCCAAAAAAAACCCCTCTCCGAAAAACAGTCACCACCATCTCTAAAATTTATTTCGGATTCACCCTGATCTTGTGGGACTTGTGTTGTATTCTTCGTACATGAAGAATAAGCTTTCATGCTAGCTAGCTTTTTAGACTTTTGTTTAGGTATTCATTTTCTTAAAAATCTTCTACTTAATTGTTGGTATGTTTACAGACGAGTAACATGGTTAGTATTGGCTTAGTTGAAAGCTTATAGTTTGTAGGATTTGCCTCGAACTTTCCCTGGCCATCCTACCCTCGACGAGGACGGTAGGAATGCCTTGAGGGTGTTTACTTACACCATATGCGCGGCATAATCCCTTTGTTGGTTACTGCCAGGTATGGGGTTTCAAAGTTTTTTTACATTGATTTGCTTTTTGTTTTAATTTACTGAAAACCCTGGTACATACATATTTTAGTCCAAACCATGGACTATTATATTATCGCGAACGTGCCAGGATTTGATTGGTGTATATCTTTAGAGGTATACGATTATTCTTTGATCATCCTTGTTTCATGATATATGGGCAGACTATGTTCACGAGGTATATAATGAGAACTGTGTCTCATAGAAAATGTTTAAGTTTGGTTTTTTCTTTTTCTTTTTATTATAAATGAGGTAACTTCTAGAGTTATAGTTAAGGCTGATGTCAATATAGTAAGTTGATCGTCAATATAATTAGTATGTTTGACTGGTATTGTGACATTTTTTGTTTTTCACAAATGTTTCTTTGAATGGTGGCGATCTGTTGGACTAAAAGCATCGCAGATTTGCCACTACATCGATGGTGTCTTCATGTACTTTGAAGGTACATTTGTTGTCTTTAAGTTTAGAGTGGTTTGGTTACTTATTTTTGTGACGTGGTTTGTTAGTTTCCCTAGTTTTAGCTAGTGTAGGTACTGATTTGGGATTTAAAATGACGATTATTGAAATATATACTTTATTTTGAATGAAGTATGATAGTAAGGTTGGACTAATGTGAAGTTTTGTGGTATGAAGAATGTAGTGGTAGTGTACCGTAAGATAATTAAGCTAAGTTGAATTGAAGTCAGTGTGAATGGAAGGGTGGGGTGATGGTTTGTTATCGGTGATCAATGATAAATGCGATAATTGCTTATAGTAAGCCACATCACGATTGGCGTAAGACCTTTAAATTTATCAATATACTTTCGATACATTTTTGGAACTCATCTTCAATACATTGTTTTGTAATAGCTTTCTATTTTTTTTTGGTATCATTCCTACTTTGTTGGAACAGATGAAAGGAGGTGACACATCTATTGCTGAGTCCGGATTTGAAGCCGAGGACAGTACTTCCCCCAAACCATTTAGTCATGCACATCCTAGGCTGACAACTGTTTGCAAAGAGGTAAGGGTTTCTTTTGCATTTTTAAAATTTAATTGGGTAGATAAAAGGTTAAGTTTGAAAGAAATGCATTAAAATTAGTACTCACTACTCAAATAAAGCTCATGCTACCCCCATTCTTGAAGTACCGCCCTTCTGCATAAAACAACTTCAACTAGAACTATCCAGCTATCTCGCTAATTACTCAAGCTGATTAGATATCTTTTCCTTGTTGGCTGTACATTGCGCAAATTTTTTAAGAAGTTGAGGTTTGCATTTTTACTATATTGGATTTTGTCGCTTTACGATATATTGAACTTATCTACTTTTGTTTTGTTTTTCTATTTTGTAGATTGAATTTAATAGAACGAGGCTATGGCTAGAAGGATAGACAAGCTAGACATGAAATCATTTTCTCGCACGGTGTTAGGGTCAAGGCATAGGCAGTGGTGATCAGGGGATACAAACTACTCTTCAACAAGTAAAATATTTCTTTTACAAGCAGGGGTAACTTGTAGGCCGGTTACTTGGTCTGGCATGATATTTTATTGAGTTAAGATATATTAGTGTGTCATGGTGCAATGTATAATGTGTGCCTAAGACTACTCGTCACATACTAAATTTTTTTCTTCTTTTGTTTTTGGAAATATAGGCACCTAGATGACAATGCAAGTTATTGAATTGGGCTCTACATGAGTTAGTTGTTAAAGGGCGTTGGGAGACTACGATCTTATCAAACCGGTACATGATGTACTTTTTGGAAACAACGCTATCAATAAAAGGATAGCATCGTGTTTAATAGCGTTTTGTAAGTGCTATCCAATAAATTTCATAGCGTTTTTGGGATGCTATCTATGTCCTTTTTTGTAGTAGTGGCAGATGGTCAAGTGGGGCTGGTGGAGGGCTTCGTCTGGAAAAACTTTACTTCCTAAAGGGGCTAGCGAGAAAACTCTTTGTTTGCTATAGCAAAGACACAACCTACTACATGTTTGCTATATCTAATAATATTACTACACATTACACATAAGTACATATACTCAAATATCTATAAAAGGATATAAACAACTTACAATTTTTTCTGCCACTTCCCTCGTATCATCATCATAATATCCACCATTCTTGTCTTGACGAGCTAAAAGCCACAAATTAGCTCTATCATCCTCATCAAAAGATTCTCCCAACTGTTCTTTCTATTATAAAACATATAAATAGGAAGTCCAATTATTTGTAGAGTATATGTTACGTTCAATATATAAATTGATATTTAAAAGATTTGTGCAAGTACTTACCAATTTATCTTCTAGGACAGCATATCCAAGCCTGATGATTCGGTGGTTATACTTATTCATTTTCCTTCGTCTTTGATTGTAATTTGCTTCTCTCCTTTCAAAATGGTTTACATGCATTCTTAGTATATATATTTCACAAGTATGCATGAATAAACACAACCAATTTACTAAAAATTCTATTCTAATAAAATTTATGATATACACGGAACTCTCCCCCGTTAATCTCGATTTCACAAATGCATGCCGGTCGGGTTTCCTTTATCTTATATTTTTAGGTGGATTTGTAAACGATCTTGATCATCTTTAAAAGGGAAGATAAACTTCTTCGTAAGCATATTCTTGAAGGTCCTCCAACGAACTCCAATTGATTTCAAAACTGCCTTCCTATACTTAACATCTATATTGAATCTAATCTCGAAAGTAATGAACAAACAAAAAAAATCAAGATACAAGCATGATAAGAAACAAACCAAAAAAGGAACTATACAAGATATATTTACCGAATGCCGACCCATAAAAGATTTAGAAGCTCCTCGGGTGCTTTTTTCCATGTTTGAAAAGCACTTAAAGGAATTAGGGCTCTCATGAAAAGCACCTTCCCAACCAGAAAATTTGGTTCGCACCTTTTGACCTATAGGCTTACCTTTTCCATTAAATTCAACAATAATTATTATACCATCCCACTTACGAGACAAGGCATGCATTATGGTGGCACCTCTCTCACTTAGTGCTTCGGTGTCACTTAGTTCTTCTTCTTCTTGAATGGACAACCTCTTACGGATCCATATTTGAACTATGAATAACATATGGTAGTAATTAGTGCGTAAGATAAACCATATTATCCACATTCAAACCATATTATCTACATTCAAACCATATTATATAGAGTAGTAAACTGAATGCAATAGTAAATAGGCGATTAAAATGAATAAATACAAGATGGACTAACCACTTAAAAAAAAAAAAAAATCTCAATCACTTGAAATTATTAAAACACTTAATAAAAGTCTTACAACCAAAAAATTGCAATAAAGAGGAAAAACAAACACTAGGTTTTAGAAGAATCATTCTCGACCCATATTCCCTCACAGTCTTTACGTGAGAAAATTGGTTGAGATTCATCATTCACATCAAATGAATCAACACTTGGCACAACTTCAGGCTGAACCCTATCTCCAATATCCCCATCAAACAAGTCATTACCAATATCGCTAACATTATAACATCTTTTAGGAGCTGTTAGAGAAATCGACCATTTAGGATCAAGTTGATCGGGAACATAAAAGACTTGCTTGGCTTGAGAGGCTAAGATAAAGGGATCAGATTTATGCCCAACTCTACCAAGATCCACTAGTGTGAAACCCAGATCATCGGTCTTTATGCCATTCCCACTGTCAACCCAATCACACTTGAACACTGGAATGTGAAACTGAAAATAATCAAGAAGCCATATTTCAACGACAACACCATAGAAGGACATGTTGGAAAAGTCTAGATTTTTGTCCTTTGCACTTGCAACTTGCATTGCTCCTGCCACCAAGCTTACACCACTATTTTGATTCACTCGTGAAACATCACGACCTTTTGTGGAAAACCGATAACCATTGATGACATAGCTCTCATATTTCAATGCATGCATTCGAGGTCCCTAAGCTATCCAAGTTAACACACTTGAGATTTTGTTATTCGGAATGCTTCGCTCTTCTGAAACCTATATTATGTTTAAAGTTAGTAACCAAGGCGTACACAAAATTATTACTTAACAATAGTTTATCTTACCCTTCCTTTCAGCCAATCACTAAAAGTACGGATGTGTTCTTCTTGTAACCAAGTTGGTTTCTTTGAGGAGCAGGGGGTGTTTTTTCTTTAGGTACTCCATGTGCTCCCTATTAAGTTTTAGAATGAATTAGTTATAGAATTTCTAAGCCAATGGAATAATCAACACGGAAACTGACCAACCTCTTTTTGTGTGTTAGATGTGGTATGGTCGTTGAACAAAAGAGAAGCGTATCAAAACCTAATTATCCCTCAATAAGTAAAGGATGAGTAGGGTATCGTTCCACTTTTAAGTGTATGTTATGTGAAGAAACGAGGATTTGGAAAGGGGGTTTGAGGGATTAAAACTAATATTGTAGAGATTGTAGATTCTAATGATAAACTAAGCTAAATTAACTAAACTATTGAGAATTTATAAGAGAGAGAATTCAAGAGATTAGAATCCACCAATACTTTTAATCTATGACCTTCTGCTTCATGGTTGTTCTTACAAGTAGACTACAATTAGGCAATCGAGCGAGTGCCGATGCCCTTTTGGATGAAACATCGTTAACAATTAACTCTACTTAAGGTTGTTCTTATGTTTATGCTATTAATATCTTCTTTCCTTTTATGTAAGCTCGGGCAGCCATTCAATGTATTACCAAGAGCAACATCAAGGAGTACTTCCTAATAGGGCAGCCATTCAATGAATCACCACTTAAGGCAAACACAAAGAATACTTCCCCTAGGCAGCCACTCCCTGAGCTACCCCTTCTAAGGCAACACAAAGAATACTTCCCTAACTCTAAAGAATTACACTACTAGAAGAAAAGTAAAGAACACTAGCATGATATTAATATTGCAAAACATAAACCCTATTCTATACTTCCATCCCCTGGTGTGGGCAATGGAACTAATAACTACAAACATAAAGAACTAACCTGATTGAAGAACACCATGAACCAGAAGAATCATTAAACCTTAAGCACTGGCTTCATCTCCTCCCTTGAAGGAGAAGATTAGCCTTCCATATAGAAGGAAGAACAAGAAGAAGAAGAGTTGAAGAACATAAGACTAGAAAGAATAATTTATTAAGACTCTCTGCCTCAAGTTCTGGAGACAAGAATATAAGTGAATTAGCTCATTACATGAGGCACTTAGGTCCTCTATTTATAGGGGTTACAATGAGTTCTAGAAGCATTTCAAACCCGTCATTTGTTTCCTAATACAAATAAGTTTCTTTTCGAGTCCGACCGTCTTCAAAACCGAGAAGGAATTGGCTCGATTGATGTCGATTCATGCGTGCGGGCGCATTATCCATGCGTCCCGGACTTAATCAATGCGTCACGGATGCTTTCGATCTATCGCCCCGGATGCAATCAATCGTCTGGACGCTTTCGATCCATCGTCCCGGAGCGCATATAAGCCCATTTTCTCTCTTTTGCTCTATCCTTCTATCCTCTTTTTACGGGCTTTGGTCCAAGCAACGAATCCTTTGGCCTTGGGCTTCCAAATAGACTTTAAAATAGGTCCAAGTCGCATATTTAATAGCTCAATTCCTTGGCCTTCTCCATGATTGTCCACGGACCTCCCATGTGATCATTGATGCTCGAATTTAGCCGTTTTACCCCATTTTCTCTAATATTCTACAAAACTCTCTTTTTCACTTGTAGAATCTTAAAACACAACTTATAAATACTATTAGTCCACTAAGATGGCTAAACAAGAGGCATAATCGAGGGTTAAATAGCACTTTTTGAGCACTTATCACAACTCCCAACTAGCCTTTTGCTAGTCTCTTAGCAAATAAGATAAAAATAGATAAGTGATCAAAATCACATCCTAATAACAAAAATAAAATCCTAACTCATTTTCGCAGGCATCGCGATTGCATTTACCATATGCAACAAGGCTTTAAACCTTTAAGTTCCCAAAAAGGACGAGTTATAGTCTCGTGAGGGTTTTCAGGTGATATACCCACAAAATCAATCAATAGCATGTTTAAGAATGATAGTATTTTCAGAGAGAGAGAAATTCCTTACCCACTTAGTGCTTACCCCAATGATAGGCGGTCTCCATTGCTAACTACATTTCGCAAAGACTCATAGATTATGATGGGAGATAGTAAAAATTGACAAAATTCTCAATCAAGGCTTATGTGTGTACTTAGTCAATCTCCTATACTCTCCTATCCAAGAAACGGAATCCCTAGTTTACCATAGGTAGATAATCTCGACTTTCAATCCTCACCGGTCATACTCTCAGAAAAGAATCTCTCAGAAGATGGTCTACTATTTTACCTCATGTATGTGGGGAAAAGAATAATGCATACGAACATCCCACATACTACCTTGAAAAATAGACTTCTGAATAAAATTAGTCTCATGGAAAGAATGTCAATCACATATGAAGTGTCGGGTCCTTCACTTTAGCATCCTCTCACCTATTCTAGACTTCGTACCATACTGTAATGATAAGTCATGGGTTGTAACTTGGCTTGGGTATTGGTTTATGAAGGAAAGGTAAAAAAGGATTCTAAGGTTGTTTCTGAAAACACTAAGGGTTTTGCTTCTTTCTTTGGAAGATTTCTTCAAATTCTGTATTGAGAAAATTCTTCCTTTATCTTAGCTTTTCCATCCTTTTTTTTTTTTTTTTTTTTTTTTTTTTTTTTTTTTTTTTAACTTTTTGTGGTATATCCTTGATTAGTACTAGATATGCTTGTTTTCCACTAGCTTCTTTCACTTTGAACAGAATGATGGGATTCATTGTATCTCTCTGGTATTTCCTTGTAATCTTCCTTTTTTGGTCTTTCTTCCTCCTTGTGCCCCTCGTATTCTCGAAAAACATATGGGTATGGGTGATAAAGATTTTGGCTATACTTCTTGTGCGGAGTTGGGTGAAGGGTGAATGGTAGAGAGGTTTTATGAAAGAAAATGGCTTATTGTAAGGCTCAAAAGGGTTTAACATGATGGTCCTACTAGGTGGGATAAAGGTGAATGGGTTCACTACTTGACTTATCGATTATGATACTCTGTTTTGAATAGACTACAAGACCTAATGGCTATCTCCCCAGTTGATGTCACTTAAGTGATTAACCAAATTAAAGAATAATGAGACTATATTACAACGACATAAAGAACTGAAAGATGATGAGTCACTAAGACTTGGATTTTTAAAGTAAGAACTCTCCAAAAATGAGTATAAAGCTCAAGTTTCATGGGCTAAGTCTAAAAATTCTACTTCGGTTTACTAGGGGTTTAAATCTCTCTTCTAGCAAAAGTACACAAAACTGACCAAGTATTATGGTGGTTCCTTGATAAAGAATTCTATCAATAAGAACTATGTCAGAGCATAATAAATAGTCTAAGCGGTAATGAAATCAATAATATCAACTATCTATCAAACTCAAAGACTAAGCGATTATAGAATCTATATCGGACTCATCATTAAAATTCATTTTTCTCATGCTACTGATATAGAAACAAAAATATTTTTGTTTTTGAAAACTAATTTTCGAAATTCATTTCTCAAGTACACCTTTCCCCTACTTATGCATGCATTGACCTCAATGTATAAAGAAGTAAATGAAATGGATGAGAAAAAGGTAGGATATTACCATTGATGCCGAATATCAGAATTAGTTCAAGAAACAAATTTTTAGGTCTTTTTACGTCAGATCCCCAAGACATAATGTGAGTCTTTTAAAGTCAGATCCTCAAGACTTTTGAGTCCTTTATAGTTAGATCCTCAAGACTAGTACTCCCACCCACTCGGTTCCACTTTGTAGGAATTCTTCTGATCTCTCTCAGCATGTGATTGACAAAAGTATACCTTGTACCAACAATTTTCTCTTAATGGCTGTAACCCAGGACAAGTTTCAGAATGACAATTCTTACAGCAACCTAGCTTATGCACTCTCCTCTTATATGCAAATGGACTTTTACCGAACCCTACACGAGCCATAGAAATAATCTTCCTTTGAAGGTCAACAGGGAGTAAATCCCATAAACTAACAGGTGGGGGATACTTAGGTTTCCATCTTAAAACTGATCTTTCGACAATATGCTTACTTCCTGTAGACATTTTTTAGCTCGATCTACTAGAATTCCTTCAGTGATATCCCTTCCTTTACCATGAAGTGACACTTTTCCCGGTTGAGAACTAAGTTGGTATGAACAACGTTTAAGGACTAAGGAGAGATGATGTAGACAATCCTCAAAAGGACATGTGAATGTCTTCTCTTGGTCCTCAGGGTGAATATGGATCTGAAAGTATCCTGAGTAACCATCAAGAAAGCGGTAGTAAGCTTGTCCAACTAATCTTTCTAATATCTGATCGATGAAAGGCAATGGAAAATGATCTTTCCTCGATCGTTATTAACTTCCTATAATCGATGCAAACTCTCCATCCGGTCGAATCGGTTGGAATCAACTCATTGTTCTCATTCTCGATTACTATGGTTCCGGACTTCTTCGGCACATCTTTTACTGGACTAACCCATTGACTATCAGAAATAGGGTAGATAATGCTGGTATCAAGGAGTTTGACGACCTCTTCTCTAACTACTTCCTTCATTTTCGGATTAAGCCTCCTCTGTGGTTGCTTAGAAGTATTGGAATCCTTTTCCAAATGAATCCTATGTTGAACTATCATAGGGCTGATCCCCTTGATATCATCAATTGTCCAACCTATAGCTGACTTGTGTTCCTTTAAAAGTGCTACTAACCTGGATTCCTGCTCCTTAGTCAAATCTGATGCAATGACTACTGGGTAGGTTCCCAAATCTCCTAAGAAAACATACTTGAGTGTAGACCATAAAGACTTCAATTCTAGCTTAGGTGGCTCCTTCTTAAGCTCTTTAGGTGGTCCATCAAGCATAGGTGATTCAAGCTTTTCTTTAAACTTGATGTCATCCATGACAGGTGATGAATCCAAAATCGCATTGATTGACTCAACACTAAGTTCCTCACAATCTGAGTCTGTCAGAGCTTTCAATAACTCATCAGCAGGATATGAATGAGTCGGATAATAATCGTGCTAACGCTTCAATCATGCATACCTCGTTCACGCGCACATACTTCACGTGGTTTCTTTGTAACATATATGGAAAACATTGGTCTCGACTTTCATATTACCAAAGGATAACGTCATATTACCGTTTCGACAGTTGATGAGTGCATTTGCAATGGCCAAGAATGGCCTGCCTAGAATGATTGGTATCGCCTACTAGATGTAGGTTACGCGGTCGAAGTACTATGAAATCAACGGATAATAGAAATCTTCGATCTTGACTATGGCGTCTTCAATTAGTCCTCTAGGTATCTTCAGCGATCTATCTACTCGCCAAGCTGTAAAGTAACATCGGTCGGTTTTGAATCCTTCAAGCCCAACTTTCGTGGAAGGCGAAATATGGTAGAAGATTCACATTGGCACCCAAATCTAATAAAGCTTGTTCCTCCAAAGAATCTCCAATTCTGCATGTAGCAGTTGGACTTCGGGATCTTTCGGTTTCCAACCGATAGATTTTGTAGATGCGATGAACATCTTTGGCGATAAAAGCTTCTTTCGAATGTTGGTCTTCTTCTTTACTAGATCTTTCGGGGAACTTGGCATAAGAGGGAACTTGCTTGATGGCGGTCGAAATGGGATATTAATCTGCAAATTCTGAAATACATCGCAAATCTCCTTATCTTGGTCATCTTTTCTCGGTATTCACTAGTTTGAAGGAAAGCGGTCTTTGGCGGATTCTTCAATATCGGTTCTCTTCTTTCGGCGGTTGGCTTGGTAACAATTGGTGGAGGCAGGTGGAGTCACTTTCGTGATGGCTTCTTCTTACTTACTTCCCACGGTGGTTCCTTCAACTTCTTTTGCAGCGGTTTCTTTTCCGGGTGGCACAACACTAGATATATCCGGAATGTTAGAACTGGGTGGGATGGTTGGGACATAAGTTACCTTAGGCTCCACGAGAATCTTTTCTGGTTCATAGACAATCTTGTTATCAACTTTCTTGCGACCTCGAGTGGTGACAGAATTGACTTGGGCATTCGGTGAGTAATCTCGGGTTATCCACCGCAAGATACCTCTTCCTTTCGATTTGGCTCTCGACGGTGGCTTGGTAATGCTCCTTTTGATCTCTCTGTCAAGGCGGCAGCGATTTGCCTTATCGGCCTTGAATGAAACTAAAGTTATTCTCCAACTTCGGGTTCTTTGATTTATGCGTTTTATTTCATTGACAATGGTGGTGATAGCTTCTTCCGGATGTGGGATAAGCTGCTTTGCTTGACCGAGGCGTAGGGGCAATATATCCACTCATAAGATCCGGTACTAACTCTCTGTTTGTGTTGGCTTGGTATTCACGGTTCCGTATGTTGATTGACGTATGGTTCTTTGGCGGTTTTGGAACCGATCTTTGGTTATTCGAACTGATTTGGTGATTTTGAAATCCTAGAGGAAAATTCCTCGATTTGTATTTTGTGGCTTCCAATAATTACGTCCCGATTGAACCGGGTTATTTCTTCCTAAAGAATTGATACTACATGCCTCTGCATTTAGTATCCGGATAGTCCGAACACTCTTCATTGGTGTGGCCTTCATCAGAACATAGCTCACAAATGGTATAACAAGGCTTGGATGACTGAGGTTTAGCTTGGAAATTGTTTGGTTTTGGAGGATTCATGGAGAACTGATCAAACTTCTTGTTTAGATTTTCAAGTCCTGTTGATAGGCTTGCCATAATTGATAGCATTGCTTGATTTGGGTCTTCTTGAATTTGGTTGCCCAATTTCTTCGGCACCCCCTCCATTCTAGCTACGTCCTCGTTGCTAGTACTCCATTGTTGAGTGTCTTCAGCTAAATTCTCGAGAAAGTTGTAGGCTTCCTCTCCATCCAATGATGTAAACTTACCTTGATGCATTGCTGTATCATCGCTTGTTCATAGTAGAAAGTCCTCGAAAGAAAAAATGAGCGGTGTGCTCTTATCATAACCATGATGTGGACATGAGACTAGCAGATTATTGAATTTCTCCGGCTTTGATGATATTCTTGATCACCTTCCCTTTGAAATTGCGATGGCTGGCTGCATGGCATCAATCTTACGGGGTGGGTAGAACTTGTTCATAAACTTTGTTCTCAACTTCTCCCGGTTGTTGATTGAATTGATCGGTACATGCGGTTAACCATTCGGATGCTTTACGCCCGGTGAGAGTGGAAAAAAATTAACTTGATACTCTCATCCGACGATATTCGGTTCTTGAAAGTTCTTGAAAGTTCATAAGGACATAAGGCTGAACATTATGTGAACCATTGAACTTTGGAAGCATAGAGATTACTGATGCTCTAAGTTCAAATTGATTAGCTTCAGTCTCCGGAAAAACAATACTGTTGGGTGGGTCTCCAATAATTGGCGAATAGAAGTCATTTCGGCTTCTCCCCTCTGTTGTGCTTGCATGGGTGGGATAGCTTCAGGATTATTGGTGTCCAAAACACCTCCATCATTGCTTGCGGCCATTGTATTAATCTCGTCTAGTATTCTTGTGAGTCGGTTGTTAAACCTTGTCCACTGTTGTGTTCTTAATGGATGATGATATGGACGACGGGGCATACACTAGAAAATTCTACGCGAAAATAACAAAAAAAAACTATCCTACTATGCTTGAAGGTAATTAAACTAATATGCAACTATTCTAAATTATACTAGAATGTAAAACTACTTTCCTTCAATTGGGTTGGGCTTTGCAGCTAGTATCTCGCCGGTTGTCTAAAAAATTTGTCTCTTCTAGGGTTATGGTGAATCACTTGGATTGTTTAAGTACCACTTGCCGACGCAGCGATAGTCCGTTTGTCAAGATTAGGACAAGAAACACTAGAGTCGATATTTATTTGTGTTGGCTTACAACTTCAATTGTTGAAAAGATCCTAAATGCAATTATACTAGAAAGCAATAAAACTAAACTATGATGCAACTATACTAAGAAAGCAAGCAAAAAAGAATGAAGATTCGACTAACACGGATGGTAGATCTTGTCTTGAGATGTCCTTCAAGCTTCTTTCTTTCTTAAAAGGATGGATGATCCGGCTAAAATTACCTCAATATCCAAAATTCTAATCTTGAAAGAAAACGTTAAACATAAACAACTTAAAGCGGTAGCGGCGCCATTTGACCAACCTCTTTTTGTGTGTTAGATGTGGTATAGTCGTTGAACAAAAGAGAAGCGTATCAAAACCTAATTATCCCTCAATAAGTAAAGGATGAGTAGGGTATCGTTCCACTTTTAAGTGTATGTTATGTGAAGAACAGGACTGGAAAGGGGGTTTGAGGGATTAAAAACTAATATTGTAGAGATTGTAGATTCTAATGCTAAACTAAGCTAAATTAACTAAACTATTGAGAATTTATAAGAGAGAGAATTCAAGAGATTAGAATCCACCAATACTTTTAATCTATGACCTTCTGCTTCATGGTTGTTCTTACAAGTAGACTACAATTAGGCAATCGAGCGAGTGCCGATGCCCTTTTGGATGAAACATCGTTAACAATTAACTCTACTTAAGGTTGTTCTTATGTTTATGCTATTAATATCTTCTTTCCTTTTATGTAAGCTCGGGCAGCCATTCAATGTATTACCAAGAGCAACATCAAGGAGTACTTCCTAATAGGGCAGCCATTCAATGAATCACCACTTAAGGCAAACACAAAGAATACTTCCCCTAGGCAGCCACTCCCTGAGCTACCCCTTCTAAGGCAACACAAAGAATACTTCCCTAACTCTAAAGAATTACACTACAAGAAGAAAAGTAAAGAACACTAGCATGATATTAATATTGCAAAACATAAACCCTATTCTATACTTCCATCCCCTGGTGTGGGCAATGGAACTAATAACTACAAACATAAAGAACTAACCTGATTGAAGAACACCATGAACCAGAAGAATCATTAAACCTTAAGCACTGGCTTCATCTCCTCCCTTGAAGGAGAAGATTAGCCTTCCATATAGAAGGAAGAACAAGAAGAAGAAGAGTTGAAGAACATAAGACTAGAAAGAATAATTTATTAAGACTCTCTGCCTCAAGTTCTGGAGACAAGAATATAAGTGAATTAGCTCATTACATGAGGCACTTAGGTCCTCTATTTATAGGGGTTACAATGAGTTCTAGAAGCATTCCAAACCGTCATTTGTTTCCTAATACAAATAAGTTTCTTTCAGAGTCCGACTTCGTCTTCAAAACTGAGAAGGAATTGGCTACAGTGTCGATTCATGCGTCTGGACGCATTATCCATGCATCCCAGACTTAATCAATGCGTCTGGACGCTCGATCTATGCGTCCCAGATGCAATCAATGCGTCTGGACGCTCGATCCATGCGTCCCAGACGCATAAGCCGATTTTCTCTCTTCTGCTCTATCCTTCTATCCTCTTTTGCGGGCTTTGGTCCAAGCAACGAATCATTTGGCCTTGGGCTTCCAAATAGACTTTAAAATAGGTCCAAGTCACATATTTAATAGCTCCAATTCCTTGGCCTTCTCCATGATTGTCCACGGACCTCCCATGTGATCATTGATGCTCCGAATTGCTTCGTTTTACCCCATTTTCTCTAATATTCTACAAAACTCTCTTTTTCACCTGTAGAATCTTAAAACACAACTTATAAACACTATTAGTCCACTAAGATGGCTAAACAAGAGGCATAATCGAGGGTTAAATAGCACTTTTTGAGCACTTATCAGAAACACTTAAAGAAATTTACCCAATGTAAGGTTCAACAACTCTTGTGTTTCGCAAGACATAAAGATGTGCTTGCTCTAAGGCAGTACCATCAACTGCAGTGGCAACACCCCCCACTGGAGTGATTCCTTCCAGAAGCATATCATCAGGTGTGATTTTAGAGTTGGCAGGAACTCCAATTGGGTCCAAATCAGATAAGAATTCACTACAAAACTCAATTGCTTCCTCTGCAATATAATTTTCAGCCATGCAACCTTCTGGACGATTGCGATTTTGTACATAACCCTTCAACACACTCATATACCTAAGACATTATAAGACAAAAAGATAGGATGATTCTCCATTTTTCATACATTATAAAGACAAAAAAGTGGGATAAAGTTTTTTTACCTCTCAAATGGGTACATCCATCGGAAGAAAACTGGACCACAAAGTTTAACCTCTCTAACGAGATGGACAGTGAGATGAACCATGATGTCGAAGAACGACGGTGGAAAGTATTTCTCCAACAAACATAGTGTGACGACGACATCCCTTTAAATTTTACTCAACTGCATCACATCTATTACTTTTCGCACAAAGTGCATTAAAGAAGAAGTTAAGACTAATAATTGTATACCTCACATGTTTCGCAAGACGTAACCAGATTGCCTTTGGAAGCAATTGCTGCATCAAAACATGGCAATCATGTGACTTCAGCCCTTGTAACTTCAAGTCTTCCATTGAAACACGTGTCTTGAAATTAGAAGAGTATCCTTCTGGGACTTTCATCTCATGCAATGTTTGGCAAACCCTATGTTTTTCAGCTCTAGACAATGTGTAACAAGCTGGGGGTAAGAATGTCCTAGTTTTACCAATCTTTGGTGCTAGTTCATCCTTTCCCATGTCCTGAAGGTCCAGACGACCATTGACAGTGTCCTTTGTTTTCGAGGGAATGTTAAGCAATGTAATATAATCTTTGTCACACACATTCTTCTCAATGTGCATGACATCCAAAATGTGTCTGACAAGCAAAAACTCCCAGTAGTCCAATTCAAAAAACACTGACTTCTTCTTCCAACATTTCTTAACAACTTCGTCGACTCCATCATCAACCTGTTTTGACCTTGGTGTGGTTGACCTCTTTGCTTGTCCTCCTACACCTTGTCGCTTCCTTTTACCCACTCGCTTTACTGATTTTCCTCCTGTGACCTTTTTCCCCCCTTTTGGCATTACTGATTTGCTCAAACCTGTGTTCTTCACTTTTTTCCCCCAAGAGACTTTGATCATGCTAACCTTTGCTTTTACTTTATCACCATCCAACACTTCTGGCTGTAACTCAAACTCTTGCTTGCCATAAAAAGCCTTCCTTTGTTTTCTAAATGGGTGGTTCTTTGGGAGGAATCTTCTGGTGGCCATGTATACATTTTTACAAGAATGCTTTAATCTAAACGAACGTGTTTTTTCACCACATACAGGACAAGCATAATACCCTTTAACACAACAACCAGATAGATTACCAAACGCGGGGAAATCATTTATTGTCCATAATAACACAGATCTCAATGTGAAGGTTTCTTGTCGGTAAGCATCATAAACATCAACCCCAGTATTCCATAGAACTTTTAAGTCATCAATCAAAGGCTGCAAGTACACATCTATATCGTTTCCTGGTTGTCGTGGACCTGATATTAACATAGTTAACATCATGAACTTTCTTTTCACGCACAACCAAGGTGGAAGGTTGTAAGTGATCAACATAACAGGCCAACAACTGTACTTACTGCTCAAAGAACCATGTGGGTTGAATCCATCTGTAGAAAGGGCTAGACGAAGATTCCTCGAATCTACTGCAAACTCTGGCCACATAGCATCTACAGACTTCCATGCCGGGGAATCTGCTGGGTGACGAAGTTTGTCATCAACTTCTCTTTCATTGGCATGCCATGTCAAATCCTCAGCAGTTTTTACAGACTGAAACATCTTTCTGAACCTCGGGATGGGTGGAAAGTACCACATAACTTTTGCGGGCACACCTTTGCTTGTCTCAGTCATATTCTTATTCTCTTTAAACCTTGACACTCCACAAGTAGGACATGTAGTGCGGTCCTTATTAGCATCACCTCTATATAGTATGCAATCATTAGGACATGCATGTATCTTTTCATACTTCATTCCATAAACGGACAACATCTTTTTCACCTTCCCCATTGAAGAGGGTAGTAAATTACCTTCAGGAAGCCCGTCTCCAAACAATTTCAATAACTCAGAAAAAGACTTATCAGACCACCCACCCTTCGCTTTTAGATTGTACAATTTCACCACCATTGATAACTTGGTATACTTGGAACACCCTTCATATAATGGTTTCTCAGCATCATTGAGCAGTTTTCCAAACTCTCCAGGATCCCCCGGATATTGTTCAAGTCCGGCTTGTAGCAAGTTTTTGTGCTCGCTACATTGTCTGGATTTTCCATCCCGTGAAGGAAGGCATCCTGTCTATCAAAACAAGGAGTTGCACTAAGAATTTTCTCCCCATGAAATACCCATCTTGTGTATTGCTTATCAATCCCATGATGGAAAAGGTGATTTCTAACCACCTTTTGACTTAACTTCGCAAAGATTGACCACGCTGCTCACATGGACATCTCATACAAGTCTCGATTTCTGTGGGGTTTGCAAATAAAAGAAAATTTGCAACCCCTTGAATATATTCATCTGACAACCTATCCTTGGACATCCACGATTTGTCCATTTAGTATCTAATAAGTATGTGCGTGGCAAGAAGTTCCTGAAGACATCCAAACAGAGCACTCAATTTTGCTAAAAATATAAATAAATAAAAAATGCAAAAGTATATAAAGGAAATACCTTAGATGAATTTGGTTTGTACATGTGGCTTTGTTGGGGTTCAAGGCAGTTTTCCTTAGATGGAAAGCTCACTACTAATTCTTGGAATTACTATTTTCGTGTAGTTTGCGGTTGGTCTAATAATTATAGTAGATATGGGTGTTATGCTGAAAAATTAGATGTGAATATGAGAAGTAGAAGTGCAGATTTCTTCTTTGTTTTACTAGATTTTGGAATAGTATTCATATATCAAGGTTAGAATTTCGGTTTATTAAATTTGTCTAAAGAATTGCTACTTTGGCTTGTAGTTGAGCAATACACACTTTTGGCTTGGTGAGTCTGTAGGGAAGAACAGAACCCAACAAATTGTTGAATGTGGTTTTATTAAAAGCGCTTTCTTTTCATGAAATATTTTATGGAAGAGAATGACTTTATTGTTTCCAAGCCTAGCTGGTAATGTCCTTAGTCAAAATAGGATGTTGTATACATGCAAAATCCATTAATTAGTATATTATTTGTTACTTGAGTAGGTTTTGGTTGTTGTATACTTTGGTAAAGACTAAGGGTAGGTGGTGTACCAATTATTTCCTTGGCTACTTTAATGGTTTTTATCTTTTCTTTTTCACTTTTTTAATAAGCAGACGCTTTGTTTACCTTTTTATATGTTAAAGTTAGTAATTTAGAATTCATTTCAGTTGTTAAGCTTTATGTTAAGTTCTTTGTTCGAATACAGACGCACACACACAAGTAGGACACACACACGCATGTACACACAACAAAACGTTAAAGCACTCACACTAAAGACCATCATGTACAGTACTCTATATATCTCTTCTTAACATCACCACTATCTATTCATCTTCACACACAACACTTCATTTGTACTCTCTCGGTTCATATAAACATGGTGTTATCTATTGTTCTTCTAAAGCTTGTTGAATGGCTCTTGTATCAACTTTTAGCTAACTCGTGTTATAGAGCAGCAAGGAAAATCACAAACTATGGTTATTACTTTAAAAACCAATCTGTCATTAAATCATCATCACAACATTCTTCTTTGTTTCCTAGCTAGTGTTACCAAGTGCTGTTTGGAAGGTAGAGAATCACAAACATTGGTTTGTGATATATATGGTGCCTTATTAAGGTCTCAATCTTTGTTTCAATTCCTTACTTCATGTTGGTTGCTTTTGAAGGTGGTAGCATTATTAGAGCCTTTATGTTACTTCTATCATACCCGTTTCTGTTGGCTATGAATCATGAGATTAGATTGAGGGTCATGGTGTTCATAACATTTTGTGGACTTAAGTTGAAGTATATGGACAGTGTTGGCAGGGCTGTTTTGCCTAAGTTTTATCTTGAGAATCTTAATCTTCAGGCCTATGAAGTGTTAGCATCAACAAGGAGGAAGGTTGTATTTACTAGTGTTCCAATGGTGATGGTTGAAGGGTTTCTCAAAGACTACTTGAACGTCAATCTTGTTATAGGTACTGAATTACAGAATTATGGAGGGTATGTACTTCATTAGTTTTGTTGATGGGCCGGGGTTGCTTGTAAAACACAAAGCTCTTAAAGAATTCTTTGGAGATGACAAACCTGATATTGGCCTTGGGAGTTCAAATAGTGTTCATGATCATCTCTTCATCTCACTATGCAAGGTATGGTAATTAGTTAGTTAGTTGTCACTACATTTGTAATGTGTAAAAACTAATCATTTTTTTTAGAATATATAAAATTAACAATATTATCTAACAAACTTGCTTGAAAAAGTTTCCTTCTGTTGTTGTAACTGTATTGACATGTGGCACACACATGGCCATTTTCTATATTTACATACTCTAAAAAAAATTATCTACAACGTTTCATATAATATGTCAATTTGTAGGGTAATTATTCATGTATGCATGCAGAGTAAAACAACACATGTAATAATACTCACAGTTTACTGGTTCCTAGTTCATGCGTGAAGCAACAATTAATGCATGAATCTTACCTAGATTACCTACTTTTTGGTCACCATGCATATGACAATCTAACATATATAATAGCAAATATACCTATTAGGCAGTGCAGGCTTGCTGATCGAATACTTCACATTTCTTGTATGTTTTATTTTTTCCTTGTAGAGTACTTTGACATATACTAATAATTAACATTACTTTCAGGTGCTTGACCAAGAAATACCTAATGCCATACAAAATAAATATAGAAGTACTTTTAGTGCCTTGTGTCATTGGTAAAGGAAGGAGTCCAATAAGGAAAGGTGGGTTTTCTTCTATCTTAGTTCTATTGGGAGCTTCGCTGTACCTAAAACTGGATACCTGGGATTAGTTTTGTTGAAATTTTCAATATGAAATGGAAAAACAAAGAAGTAAACAAAGAAGCAAAAAAAAAAAATGTACTGTCACAATAAACAACAACCAGTAACACTAGAACATGCATAAACAACGGCCATGAGTCATTGTTTGAATTATGATCGGAAAAGAGGTGGGATGAAATTACAAAAATAAGTGCTCATGGCTGTGTTGAAATAACAAGTGTTAATAGCCTCAGACTGAGGTTCTCATTGAAAACAAAAAATTCAAATGCAATAACAAATATTTCTACAAACAATTTAAACAAGAAAAAAGAGATAAACAAAAAAAATACTTACTTTTAGATTTCAGAAACCTTTGTTGTAGTAGTAATCGGACTGATCCCTTCTAGCTCAAACAAGTTTAAGCGCAGCAGTGAAGAAGTGAGTGTGCAAGAGACCAATGAGATGAAGAAAAAAAAAGGGCGTAATTGTTAGGGTTTGCACTGGAAGGGGAAGAAGGATATATAGGGGTAACCCTAACATCAATCTCTTAATATCCGGCGAGAGGGAAAAGTAATTGGGGTGAGCGGGAAAATTTTCATCACGAGGGGAATTTCTCATTATTGCTGTTTCGATAAGATTTTTTTTTGATTCGATAAGTTTTTTTTTTGATAAATTAAAGCTGTTTCCATAAGTGAGGAGTATATTGACGGTTTAAGAAGGTATATTGACGGTTTAAGAAGGTTCAATTCTTACTAAGGAGTCCATTGATTTTGGTATTCTTTTTTTCGGTTAAGTTGTTGACGGTTTAATTGAAAGGAAAATGGACCAAATCTAGTGCCCAAAAAACTGTGAGAAGGTTGACGGTTTATTCTATTGCTAATTTGACTGTTGTAAGAAATAATATTATATTTTCTTGACACTTGTGTCATACACGACATAATATTACAACAGCCGTCATAAAATTATTATATTTTCTTGACGCTTGTGGTTTATTCTATTGCTAATTTGACTGTTGTAAGAAATACTATTATATTTTCTTGACACTTGTGTCATACACGACATAATATTACAACAGCCGTCATAAAATTATTATATTTTCTTGACCCTTGTGCCATACACGACATAATGTTGCAACAGCCGTCATGAATTTATTATATTTTCTTGACGCTTGTGTCATACACGACATAATGTTGCGATAGCCGTCATAAATTTATTATAATTTCGTGACGCTTGTGTCATACACGACATAATGTTGCAATAGCCGTCATAAAAATATTACTAAAACACCTATCTTGATGGTTTTTAACAAAGCCGTCAAGATAGGTAAAAAACAAGCGTCATAATATGTCATTTTTTTAGTAGTGTTAGGAATTACCTTACTTTAATGATTTCTATAACTTGTTATTTGTCCTCCCCAATCCACTCTGGTTTCTAAGTTCGGATAATTTCCAAAGGTGGTTAATGTACCCTACTTGATAGTTTGGAGCACACACTCTCGTTGTTCTTGTATTGTGTTCTATCACATCTTTCCTATCTCTTTATTTTTCCCAATGTATGATGTTTCACTCAACTTTAAGCTCCGGGGACATCTCTATATGTCCCCGCTCTCTATGATTGGCCGTGAAGCCTACTGAGGGCAACTCACTTTTCCCCTAAGTTTGATTTGGACCTCATGTCTGTGAAAGGCTCATCCCCCCGCTGTCTCTATTCGGTAATGTAGCCTGTTGGTTGGGGGGGGGGTGTGCGGTCAACTTATTTTGCCCCCAATTCTGATTTGGACCTCATGTCCATGAAGGGCTTGTCCCCCCTACTGCATCTATTCGACCATGAAGCCTGTTAGGGGGCAACTCATCTTGCCCCCGTAAATTTGATTGGGACATCCTGTTAGCGAAAGGATCGTCCCCCCCCCGCCCGCCCCCCCAATCTCTGTCTTTCATTTTCTGTGAAGCCTTTCATTACATGCTGTAGTACCTTCTCAAAAGTGTTGTTGTATTATTTATTTTGCAAACAACTCAAGTCTCCTGTAGGGGAATTTCTGAGAATCCTACGATCCTCCTCTATGCCGTGTGATGAAGAACTTTGGGATGGAAGAGGGAAATGAGATGAGATGATTGAAGATCAGGGTTGAATCTCTTTGCGACTACCTACGTATCTTCCTATCTACTTAAAAGAATCAAACCCTATTGCACGTAGTTCCTAAGAGCGAATTCCTATTGTTTATATAGGAGGAGTCCTCCTATATAAACAATAGGAATTCGCTAGGAGTCCTAGGGTTTGGGCTACCCTCACTGCTTATGAGTTTCCTCCCCTCCTTAGACTCTGCTTTCCTATTAGGAATCCTCCCTCCTTAGAAGTCTGAACCTCGACCATATCTTATCAGAGATAGGTTTCCTTTTAGATCATAATAACCCATAACTACAAGAAAAAAGGCTTTATATCACTGTTAAAAACAGTGACAAAAAAGCTTTTGTCACTGTTTTTTTTGCAAAACCGTGACGGATTTTTCCCAAAACTGTCACAAATATTTGTTCCACACTAGCCTCTTGTAACAATTGCTCAAAAACCGTCACAACAAATCATATCATTTGTGATGGTTTTAAATAAACGGTTATGCATTCATCCTTTTTAAAGGTCATAAAACCATACAAAAATGGTAACAACTGCTCAAAAACCATCACAACAAATTATATCATTTGTGACTGTTTTAAATAAACTGTTATGCATTCATCATTTTTAACGGTCATAACAAATACGATTAGTCATGATGATTTGGGTAAAACCGTGATATGTATATATTGTTTTTTTTTATTAAAAAAAGAAAAAAAACTTGAATATATATAAAAACCCCCAAAATTGGGGACCTGCAATAAACTACACATCTGAATAAACTACATATCTGAATATGATCCATTAAATTTCAAGTAACACTCATATATAGTGCCAATTTCATTGAAACATTCCAATCCTATTGGATAACCAATATATATTTGTACTTAATCGTAAAACATAATGAAGTAAATAACACATTTCCAATCTAATTCATATAAATATAATCAGCCTAATCCAAATCCAAATGAAAAAATAACCTAATCTCATCAAAGTTGATCACCCACATATATGTCTTCAGCCTTATGGTTCATCTTCATCTTGAGGATAGTTCATAATACATTCTTGGATGAACATAACAAAATCCATTCAAACTTCATTTATCTCCTTGTCGATGAAGGTCTTTTTATGGCTAAGATTTTTTAGTTGGAATATAAGAAACAACAACTTTAATATTTTGCAAAATAGAGAAAAAAAAGTTAAAAACACAATTGCTAAAGATATCAAGCATAAATTAAGTTAAAATGTGAGATGCATTTTATTTACTTTCAATGGTAAAGGAGAAGGATCATTCATTATGTCTTGCATAAAGCACATTGCATGAATACGACATTGTTTACCATCTTGTTGCCTAGGCCCTGCAAAAATATGAAATTGAATTAAGGGGTGAATTGCTTATTAGGGGCAAAACAGTCTTTTTACAACAATTTAGGGAAAAATATGGAAAAAACACAATCGGAGGCTAGGGTTTCATAGGAAACAGTTGGCAAACAGACCTTGCCCTCCTACTAATGATTATGATGTAGAAGAGGTAGAAACTATGGTGGTGATCAATGATTATAATGTAGAAGAGGCAAAAAGATCCTATGAATGCTTTGTTGATCAATGAAGAGAGAGCAAGTATAAAGCATTATATTAAAGCAGCTAAATCAGATGAGGAGATGCAGAGACAGAAGTCTAGGGATCAGGTAATAAGTCTTGGAGATAATAACACGGAGTATTTCTTCAAATCAGTTCAAGCAAAGAAGGGAGTAAACAAGATCACATGTTTAACAGATGGGAACAGAAACACTATAGAAGAAGTGGAAATGATTGGGAATGCATATGTACAGTACTATGAAAGGTTATATGCGCTAGATGAATTGCAGAAACTTAACTTTTCTTGTTTTGACTCTATAACACCCAAAAAGGTTATTAGTCATGAAACATGAAATATGTTAGTGGCAGAGATTACTAGAGATGAGATAATCAAAGCACTTGCTTATATTGATAATGACAAGGCCCCATGGAATGATGGGTTCTCGTCTTTATTCTTTAAGGCAACTTCGAGAATAATGGGAGATGATTTTGTAAGGGCAGTGGCATTGAGACTTAAATACAGTGAATTGGGCAGCAAACTTGAGACATATATTGTTTATTGTGAGTAATAGAGATACTCTATGGGTTCAATGGGTTAAAAACAAGCTGATCAAAAGGAAGAACTTTTGGCAAATGAATATACCTCAGGACTGTTCATGGAGCTGGAGGTGTATATTGAAGAGAAGAGATGTTGCAAAACATATTGTGAGCTACCAAATAGATAACGGAATAGATAAAAGCTTGTGGCAGGATCCATGGCACCCTTCCAGCATACTGAAGAATTATTTCTTGCAAGTATTTACATATAACTCAAAGGTAAACCTCAGCACTAAAGTGGCAAATCTGATACAAAATGGTGAATGGCATATTCCACAAACAGTTAGAGTTCACATACCCGAGATAGTAGAGCAAATAGAAGATGAAGTAAGTAGTGAAGGTACATAAGATAGAGGGGTTTAGGCTGTTTTGGTACAAGGAGAATTCACACTGAAAGACACTTACCATGCAACAAGGGTTGTGAGGCAAAATGTGAGTTGTTACCAGTTAGTTTGGTACCCGAACATGATACCATGACAATCGTTTATAGCTTGGATGCTGATGCAAGATGGGTTGAAAACTATGAGCAAGTTGAAGGAACAGAGAGTTATTTCGTCAGATATGTGCGTTTTATGTTGGTAACACAGTGAAACAGAAAGGCATCTTTTCTTCAAATGTACGTTTGCAAGGTAGGTATAGAGATTACTACTTGACAGGGCTGGGTACAGAAAAGCTATCGAAGAATTACAGTGGGTGATCGACAAAAGCAAAGGTAAAGGAGGCCGACAAGATAGATGCTCTCCGGCTGCTAAGTAATGACTTATGTTACTGGATTTGGCATGAACGAAACCAAAGAATCTTTAGAAATATTCACTCTATTGTGTATCAGATTGTGCAACTTATTATGAGGGATGTTAAGATTAAACTGAATCATGTGAAGATTTCGATGGATATGGGACCAAAGAGAGAGCGTTTCATGGCAGTATGGAATGTTGAAGTGGAACCGATCATTAAGCAAACTGTTTATTGTAAATGGGAACATGCAGTGGCTAATGTATTTGTTCTGAACTCAGATGGAACCTTGCAAGGTAACACAAGAGGATGGGCAGTGGCATTGAGAACTAATGATGAGCAAGTCTTGGCAGCAACAAAAGGTAAATCTCAATTAGACTCAATTGCTCTCATAGAATTGCAGGGCCTGTATCAAGGGCTAAAGCTAGCTAAACAATACAACATAAGAAGAATAGGGGCAAGGACAGACTCTACAAATGTTATCTCCTTCACTAAAAATAGGAGCAACACCCGTGGCAAGGAAGCTAATTACAGATGCATTCAAACTTATGGGTCAAATGGAAATGTTTTCTATAAGACATGTTTATAGAGAATGTAATAAATTAGCTGATGCTTTAGCAAGTAATGTACCCGATGTAAGATACATAGAAGTTATCCCTAGCTCATTTTCTGAGGATATAAAGAAAATAGTCTATGATGATGCTATGGGGAAAATGTATGCTAGGATGCAACACAATTTTTACAATTATTAATGAAAAGCGGTAGGGGACCTCTCAAACAACCTCGCTTGCTTATAAAAAAAAAAAAAAAAAAACTGTAATCATTTACCTTGATGTGGTGCCAACATGGTTTTTGAGAAATTCTATTCACTTGGATCCCTCTTAAAGCTATCAACGCACTTCAAGTTAAAAATTTAAACAATTACTATCAATATATATAAGAAATAAAAAAGTCTACATATATAATAAAAAAAAGTATACCAATAAATGCGCATGGAAATAGTTACGTACGTGTTGATAATGATTTCCATGTCACCGGTGCATTTACCATGTAACGAATCCTACCAATAAACATCCATACTAGACAAGTCGATGACAATCACAATCCAATGGAAGCTAAAACCAAACAAGTTATTAACTAGCATTTAATATGTACTTGTAACCAAATATGAGTTCAACAAAACCAATATAATATATGTCCATACAATGGGTTGTAAAGAATGAAAACAATTTCATTTATGTTTGCTTCCCTCAATCTATCAAGAATAAGTTTAGTTTTTTCTTTTGAATCCGCAACACTAAAGACAGCCGGGTTGACAAACAAATATCCATCTCTAGAACTTACAAATTTCTCATACAAGCATCTGAAATGTGAAGACAACAACTCATTTTATAAGCGCACTAAATATTCAATAAAATAGTTAGTAACAACGTAAGTTTTATCACCTCATATATGTAACCATACAAGGAGACTCGACAGATTCAAGATTACAAACATCCTTCACGTCATTTGTCTCTATGTATGAAAACTTCATGTTGGTTCTGAATAATTCTGGTCCATATGGAAACTTAAGTCGACCACTTTGAATAATTGTACCAATTGTGGCACTAAGGGAAGTGCATAGATCGCTTCCTTTGCTATGGCCAGGTGACTTAGTTTTTTCGCCTTTACTTTTACTCGGTTGTCTTATTTGTTCCTGATTCAGAAACCGAATAAAAGATAAGCATAAAAAATTATAATGTCATGTGCAGCAAATATAAGTGGCTTCAGAACTAATGAAGGGCAAGTCTTGGCAGCAGCAAAAGGCAGATCTCAGTTTAACGTCACTAGCTCTTGTCGCTTGCTAACTTGTTCTTTTTTACTGACTTTAATTACAAGTTTCTTAGTCAGGGTTAAAAGCACTAAGTTTGTATCACTTAAATCTGAATTCAATACTTAGGCCCCATTTCATTAAGTAGTGTAGGCCAGCAGTGGGCTGTGTGTGACCTAAAGTGAGTTGGAATTTGAATGCCAAATGCACATCTACACAAAATGGAGGTGGAATGTTGAGTTGTGTAAGGATCATGAGGTGGATTAGAAGGAAGAAATGTATAAATAGAGGGAGCTAGACAGAGAAAAGGAAAGGTTCGATCTTAGAGGGAGATTCTTATAAATTTATAATCATTGATATTTTTACCTGGTTGGCTTTCATCACTAATTCCCTGGGCCAAGCAACGTGTGATCCAAGAGCGTCTCCCATAAATTTCAACTTATCACCAACTGGTACAGGAAGAAGAGCTTGATATTTACCTTCCAAAATCTTCCCAACTGCTACATGTGAGTTCTATTACCCTAAGGGAACATTGTGCAACTCAATTTCGATCCAAGCTCCTCGTAGACTATATACCCTTAGCAAACACATTGGATTTGAAATCCACAGCCAAACTACAACTCCGGCCCTAAGATGAATTGTAAAGTCACAATGGGTTAATTGCAAATACAACATAAAACAAGGATTTGAGCATTAGTATTCACCTTTCCAAGATCTAATGTATGATTTCGTACTAGTGCATGACTTGTTACTTCAGCATATTCCTTTATAGATTTTTTTCTGGTATCGAATAATTAGCCTTTTTGGTCTTCAACTATATTTAGGTGAGAATATTTAGAACTCTAAAACAAAAAAAAAGAAAAAGAAAAAGAAAAAGAAAACTAGACACACAAAAAATATATTTTAAAGTACTTCAAAATAAATTAAAACTTAATGAAATTACCTCAGTGCCTTCCAATACTAAGTGCTTTGGCCAAGCAACTTGTGATATAAGAGCATCTTTCAAAATTACCAGCTCATCGCGAACTGGTATAGGAAGAGCAACATCATCTTTACCTTCCAAAATCTTATCAACTGATACGCGTGCGTTGTTTGGCCCTAAGAGAACATTGTGCAACTTAGTCTCCAGTCGAAGCTCCACGAAAACCCTACCCTTAGCAACAATATTAGACTTGGAACCCGTAGCCAAACTGCAACTTAGTTCCTAATTCTATACAGAGTTTTTAGTAATTAAAAATATGGAAATTACGAAGTGGATTAGAAGATTGTGTGCTAATCAGATTCAGAACCTATATATTATGTGAAGTAAAATGTGATACTACAAGGACTGTGACAACGATACCTTTCCAAGAGGAAGCATATGATTTGGAAGTGGTGCATGACTTGTTCCCTTATCATGTACCTTCCCAAAATCAGGTCCAGAGTTTGTTTCCGACAGATGACTTTTCTCTTCATTGTTCTTCAGCTATATATGTTAGAGAATATTTACAAAATTAAACGAAATAGGAAACAAAAAACATGCAAGTCTAAAGTAGTATAAACAATATTTAAAAGCTTACACATGCTATGTACACCAGTTAAAGGGGGGATATGGTCTCTATTGTCACTTTTGTGGTTATTCGAAGTAATTTTTTCCGACGCAGGAGAAGTGAGACTATCATTAAAATTTTCTTCTAACTCCTTGCATTTATTCTTCAATTCCTTTCTTTTTTTTCGTTCTTCCTTTCCCTTTTCTTCTGCCTTTTTTCCTTTTTGTTCTTCCTTTTTTCGTTTTTCCACTTCCTCGCGAGCTTTTGACTCCAATGCACACACATGTTTCTTAGATCCACGCTTTATTAGGCGAAAGTACTGTGTGGGGGTGACTCCATCTCCTACACCTTTAACACGACCACTGTGTTCTGGAGTACCCAACGCCATAGTGAGTACGTCTTTAGTACCCTCAACCTTTAAAGTTCCTTCCTTAACCTGCATTTGATAATCATCCTACAAGATAATGAGAAGTCAGGTGTGCCAACATAGCAAAGGTACATTTCTAAGCCTTTGTGTGTTGCCTACAGTGGCCTGCGTGTGATATAAGACTAGGGAAGTGGTTCAAGCAATTGACACTCAAACAATGCCAGTAGTAGTAGATACTACTGTGCTTATACCCGAGGCTACACAAGATGAAGTACTTGAGCAGGGAGCAGCAAATCGTGTTACACATATTTCTGCTGCATTGGTTACAGCTGTGGTGGGTCAATCTATTGCCTTTATATTGTAACCTTATTATTACTATTAATATAATATTCACACTATACTAGGAAGTATACTAGACATTACAACCCATGACTTATCACTATAGTATGGTACGAAGTCTAGAATTGGTGAGAGGATGCTAAAGTGGAGGACCGACACTTCATATGTGATTGACATTCTTTCCATGAGACTACTTTCATCTAGAAGTCCGTTTTTCAAGGTAGTATGATGGATGTTCATATTCATTATTCTTTTCCTCACATACATGAGGTAAAATAGTAGACCATCTTCTGAGAGATTCTTTTCTGAGAGTATGACCGGTGAGGATTGAAAGTCGAGATTATCTGTCTAAAAGTAAACTAGGGATTCCATTTATTAGATAGGAGAGTATAGGAGATTGACTAAGTACTCACATAAGCCTTGATTGAGAATTTTGTCAATTTTTACTATCTCCCATCATAATCTATGAGTCTTTGCAGCAATGTAGTTAGCAATGGAGACTGTCTGTTGGAGTAAGCACTAAGTGGGTAAGGAATTTCTCTCTTTGAAAAATACTATCATTCTTGAGCATGCTATTAATTGATTTTACGGGTATATCACCTGAAAACCCTCACGAGACTATAACTCGTCCTTTTTGGGGAACTTAAAGGTTTAAAGGCTTGTTGTATATGGTAAATGCAATCGCGATGCCTGCGAAAATGAGTTAGGATTTTATTTTTGTTATTAGGATTTGATTTTGATCACTTATCTATTTTTTTTTATCTTATTTGCTAAGAGACTAGCAAAAGGCTAGTTGGGAGTTGTGATAAGTACTCAAAAAGTGCAATTTAACCCTCAATTATGCCTTTTGTTTAGCCATCTTAGTGGAATAATAGTGTTTGTAAGTTATGTTTTATGATTCTACAGGTAAAAGATAGAGTTTTGTGGAATATTAGAGAAAAGGGGGAGCAATTCGGAGCATTAAAGATCACATGGGAAGTCCGTGGACAATCATGGAGAAGGCCAAGGAATTGAAGCTATTAAAGATGCGACTTGGACCTATTTTAAGGCCTATTTGGAAGCCCAAGGCCAAAGGATTCGTTGCTTGGACCAAAGCCCGCAAAAGAGAATAGAAGGATAGAGCAAAAGAGGGAAAATAGACTTCCGTGATCTGGGACGATGGATCAAGGCCCAGACGCATTGCTTCGCGTGGCGAGAGCGTATGGATTGTCGTCCCGCACGCATGAAATGATTTCTCAGAGCCAATTCCATCTCAGTTTTGGAGACGAAGTTGGACTCTGAAAGAAGTTGATTTGTATTAGAAAACAAATGGCGGTTTGGAATGATTCTAGAACTTATTGTAACCCCTATAAATAGAGGACCTAAGTGCCTCATGTAATTGGCCAATTCACTTATATTCTTGTCTCTAGAATTTGAGGCAGAGAGAGATTAATAATAAAATATTCGGTTTTAACTAGCTGAGTCTTAATAAATTAGTCTTTCTAGTCTTATGTTCTTCGACTCTTCCTCTTCTCGTTCTTCGTGTTCTTCCTTTTTTATGGAAGGCTAATCTTCTCTTTCAAGGGAGGAGATGAAGCCGATGCTTAAGGTTTAATGATTCTTCTAGTTCATGGTGTTCTTCAATCAGGTTAGTTCTTTATGTTTTTAGTTATTAGTTTCATTGCCCACATCAGGAGATGGAAGTATAGAATAAGGTTTATGTTTTGCAATATTAATATCATGCTAGTGTTCTTTACTTTTCTTCTAGTAGTATAGTTATTTAGAGTTAAGGAAGTATTCTTTGTGTTGCCTTAGAAGGGGTAGCTCAGGGAGTGGCTACCTAGGGGAAGTATTCTTTCTGTTTGCTTTAAGTGGTGATTCATTAAATGGCCGCCCTATTAGGAAGTACTCCTTGATGTTGCTCTCGGTAATACATTAAATGGTTGCCCGAGCTTACATAAAAGGAAAGAAGATATTAATAGCATAAACATAGGAACAACCTTACGTAGAGTTAATTGCTAACGATATTTCGTCCAAGAGGGCATCGACACTCGCTCGATTGGCTAATTATAGTCTACTTGTAAGAACAACCATGAAGCAGAAGGTCATAGATCAAAAGTATTGGTAGATTCTAATATCTTGAATTCCCTCTCTTATAAATTCTCAATAGCTTAGTTAATTTAGTTTAGTTTAACATTAGAATCTAAAATCTCTACAATCATAGTTTTTAATCTTTCAAACCCCCTTTCCAGTCCTGTCCTTCACATAACATACACTTAAAAGTGGAACGATACCCTACTCATCCTTTACTTATTGAGGGATAATTAGGTTTTGATACGCTTCTATTTTGTTCAATGACCATCATCCATTTACATCATCTAGATACCATCACACACGCAAAAGGAGAGCATGTCAGCATGCGCCCTAGTTAATATTATATTTGAGTACGCCCATGCCATATGAAGTAAGCCCAATTTACAGGTTAGTTACGGGTCATATTTTAGTTCGAAATATTTGTTGGTTTGGTGTTCCACGCTTCTACAGGACACTGAGATTCGTATTGAAGACGCTATTCATAAGCATAATAAGGAGGTATTCAAGTTCTCCTTCTTTCACTTTTCATTTCTTCTGTTAGAGAATTCTATTTCTAGTAATAATCAGGCTTGTCTATCATAAACGTCAATGCACATGCCTATCTAGAAATTTATAGTTATAGTTTTGTTTGCATATTAATTGTCCTAGAATATATTTTTAAAATCAATATGGCATATCAATATGTAGACCAACAATCATGTGGTTATTATGCAAACCCTTCACCATGTTCATGCTATGGTAGTCCTTACCATTGGGCTTCTTATAAAATATAAAAATTATAGTTTTACCTACTCTTAACTAGTCATGCTATGAATAAGTAAAACTAAATGATGTTTATGTTATTCATCAAAGTTCTACTCTCGTTATCATTCAATATGTGGAGTAGAGAATTCGTTCCACTCCTAGCTCGTTTAGATGTAACGTTTCCTAGTTTATATAATTCTAACAAAATCAATGAGAGTAATGAAATGAAATTATGCTAAGACGGTGATTTAACTAATTTAGATGTTATAAACTATGGCAATTCAATACTACGATGTGAATATGGGAAGGAATTAGGGGGATTGATTTCACTTTGAATTCAACTTAATAAACTAGCATAGATTTGTTGTGATCCTAATCTTTATGTTTTCACATAAATATTGGGTCTTTCTAACCCCTAATTATTCATGACAATCTCTACCAACTAATAATTAGTATATGAGGCAATTTAAACCCATTCTCATGGCGAATTAACTACTTTCTAGAGTGGAATAGATTATTACAACTATTTCTATGCTAACACAATCATGTTTTCATCGAAGCTTCCTCAAACCCCTCTAATGGATGTTTTAGCTTCGATTCATCAAACTATCATTAATAAATGAATAAGAAGAAGACATCGTGAAGAATTGTAAAATTACTTTATATAATATAATGAAAAAGAGTCTAATGATTCAAAACTGTATTAAAAGCTAAGTACTGACTAATTAATTAAGTCTAATCTAAATTTATGGATAACTAACTATATATCAAGAGTGATGCCTTAGTCCTCTTTATATAGAAGAGGGCTATGTGTACAAATTTGTGCATGAGCTTTGGAGCCATGTTTTGGGCCATAAAATCGAGCCCAAAACTTGATTACTTTGGTCCAAAAGGGGTTTCTTTACTGGAAATTACTGCAACAACCTTTTTGTCCACTTTTGCTTCTCTGATTGGGTAAAGACTTAGACCATTAGAATGCTCTTTCCGAGTTGGATGTTTTGACATATGGTAGGCCCAATTATGAGGTCTGAGTCCAAAATACGGCCTTCGGAAGTTCTGCTGACTTTTATGAGCTATTTCTGCCCGCGTTGACTTTGACTGGGCTTTAAAAAGGTTTTTTCTCATTGAATCTTGGCCTTTAATCATATAACTTCTTAGCAACCAACCTTTGCTCCTTTATCTCGCAAAAAGGACACATTTCTGCACATAATTGACTCCAATGCCTGAAATACATAAAAGCACGTAAACAACACTAACTCTTATTTATTAGTCACATAATTGGTCCAAAAGCAATATTGTTAAGGGGTTAAAACTACAGTTTTGGGCTCTTATCAAACCACCCCCAAACAGCATTTTGCTTGTCCTCAAGCAAATATGAGAAATTAAAATAAGTGACCAAAAATGGAGTTCTAACTAATTTCGTTTTGCCGAGTACGATTGCATTGACCATATGCAACAAGGGCTTAAACCACTAGGAATTCCCTAGTGGACGAGTTATATCCTCGTGAGCATTTTCCAATGAAGGTACTCACAAACTTCATCTATACTACAATGACTAAGAAATAAAACTATTATTTCCTTACTTATTCTCAGATATCTTTCCGTCTCACTAGCAATGAATACAGAATAATCAAGTCGAAACCTAAGCTAATATATGCATAATAATTAATCATCTACGAATAAAATATATATATATATATATATATATATATATATATATATATATATATATATATATATATATATATATATATATATATAATGAAGTATGCTATGAAATGCAATAACAGGTCCGTGTCTGAAACATTGCAATAGCGTCTTTTAGTAGGTCCTCACATAAATGTCAAGACAAAAACTACTATGATTTTTCCACTCAATTTTTGCTCACTCCAGTGTGCAGTGGGCATACTTTACCTTACAATCTCAATGACACACAAGGAAGCCGAAGTCGGTCAAACACTTCTGCCACTTACTGTCACACTAACCTATTCCTAATTGAGCTAGAGGTCTTTATTAGGTGTTGCGAGGATTAGGAGATGGTTTAAGAAGAAATGAAATGGATATTAAAAAAGGGCAAGTCTAAGATAATAGAGTCTTCATATTATGTAACTAGAGAAAACCTTGTTCTTACTTTGCTTCTACACTTTGTTTCCATCCTTAGCCATTTGTTTTTCTTTTTCTTTTGGCTTTTGACTCCTTTGATTCTGTTTTTGGAGTTCTAAATTTTTATTTTATTTCCATATTTTATTTTTATTTGTTTTCTTTGGATGTAAACTTTCTTTTCTTATTTGAAGCAACTAACAAATTTTTGGTTTCAAAGGTTTTTCTCTTTATTCTTCATTTCATCTCTATTCTCAGACTCATTCAAAAATGGGTAGGCTGATCTTTTTTTATTTATTTATTTTGTTTCGTAAAAGGGTAAAGGATTTGTAGTTTATGAAAGGCTAAAGAAAGGCTCAGAGGGGCGACTAGCGGAAATAATTTCATATAGGTTTGAATTTCTGGCTATATCGATCCAAAGAGGGCCTAAATTCTCGCTTAGGATATGGCATAGTTATCAAGCAAGTGGACGTGTGATTTCTCTATTCGGAATTTACTTCTCCCTTGTGTCATTTCTCAAATAATTCACTCATAAAGGCTTTAGGCTATATTCTCACAGGATTTGTAGAATAAGTATACTAGCCTAGATTTCCGAAACTTACTGCCAGTACAAACATAGATGCTCATGCAATATATTTATAAAAAGATGTAAAGATTATTACCTACATATTAACGTAAGTTTCTAAAAACTATTCTAATGCAAAAGCTAACGTGAAACTTCTAGATTATTATCATAATAGAGAAAGAAACAACACTAATATTCCTAAGTGTATAGCATAAACTTTTTATTTATATTTTTTTGAATTTTTGATTTTTTTTTTTACTAGAAAACAAGTGTATATTGTACATATCTATATCCTAATAGGTTTCTATGCTACCCCCAAACAAGGACATGCTTTGTCCTCAAAGTATTAAAATAATAAGGGTAGGAGAATACCATGGAAACGCGTAAAATTTTGGAACATCTGCAAAACAAAGTTAAAACATACTAATATAGATAAATAAAAACAGACGCAACTCTATATGAGTTCCACCCATTTTGGAGAAAACAAACATCAAATTGCTTGGGACATAAGCAGACACGAACAAAAATAAAAGCTTACCTCATATCCAACATTTAGGCGTTGTCAACCTCTTGTATAAAGAAGTGAGGTTCCTTCACATCCTGCCACGCCATGATGATTTGCTAGGCCTCACGCCATTTATCATCTACAATCGCTAGCATGTTAAGCGCCACTTGGTCATATGGGGTGTAAGGGGCAACCAAATGAGGTTGTAGCCTCCACCCCAGCCAAGTCATTACACGGAAAGAACGAACAATGCAGTTGTTGGGCCTCACAATGTCAAACCCAACCCAATCCGTGAAATGGGCACAAAATGCAAGAAAGAAACATAGCATGATACGACAGGCATAAGAAGGTACTTATGCCTTATACTCTGGGCTTGTGCTAAACTAGACATTAATGTCTTGGGAAGGTCATATAGCAGACGTCCCTCAGCTAGAGCAAGGAAAACATTGCAAGTGGCGTCATTTGCAGAAGAAAAATGTCACTCCCCTAATATGTTTAGCATGATAAAGAACATCACCGTGCCCACATTAAAGGACAAGCTACTAAGGGCAACATTATATTTCCCTTGGTCTTCTACACGGAAAATTCCAGCCCCATAACTCTCATGCAAAAGCTCATAGTTGTAGGCAGAGAAATTATCAACTACATAGCCCCATGAGTCTTGAATCTCAATAGGCATAGAAAGCTCAACAGCAAAAGCCAACAAGAACTTGGTTATGTTCATTGTTTCGTCATCAATGGTGATGGAGAACACGTGTTCTCCATTCATCCGATAAAAGAATTTACAATGTTCATAAAAATACGTTGTAAGTGCAGGAGAGTAAATTTCGTCGGAACTTACAATTAGAGATTGCCACCCTGCTTGTATGATCACTTCACGAAACCAAGATCCGTACGTGTCACGCGAGAACAAATCTTCGAAAGACTGCTCCGGTATAAATGTAGGAGACTTCATATCAAACAACACACTCTAGAGCTGCTGGAAACAACCTTGGAAGAACCCACAAATAAAAATCAGAAGTGGAAGTGCTGCAAAGGTCAAGGCGCGGGGCGCGCTCGAGAATTGGTTGTGATGGGCGCGGGGCGCGCTCTTGTCTTACTCAACTTCCAGGAACTTTAGCGCGGAGTGCGCTTGGAATTTGCCTATGAAGAGCGCGGGGCGCGCTCTTGTCTCACTCGACTTCCAGGCACTTTAGCACGAGGCACGCTTGGAATTTGCCTATGAAGGGCGTGGGGCGCGCTCCGTGTACTTTGAGTGCTCTAACTTGAAAAGTGAAAAAGAAAAGTGAGAGATAACAATGACTGGTGCAAGGTGAGAGGTGTGGTGTGGAGTGTAGAGTGAACCAAGTATTTATAGAGGTTTAGTTTCTTAATCGAGTTCCACCAGTTGCCCAGATTGTTAAGGCAACTTAATGGAAACAGAGTATTTCTAAAACCAAAACGGAAACAGACCAGACTCATTATTCCAAAAACAAACCTAATAGCTTAATGGTTTGAATTTAAAATAGCAACCTTCCAATTCCATTCCTTAAAATTTTCACCACTCCCACACTAGCTAATCCTAGATACACCAAAATAGTAACATTCTCACATAGTCATATTCTTTCAAACTTACAACAAATACTTCCAAAATAGTGGATAGAGTAAATAAAACAATGCTGAACCATTAATGCCACCCCCAAACAAATCGGGAAGGTGGGATTAATGAAAAAAAAATAGCATGCTTGGACAAAAATTTAATTAAACTTAAAATTATACTAACAACCAAATATTCGACAACAATTGCATAATTCAAAATGAACTACTTAACTAAACAACTAAAAATAAAATTCTAATAAAAACAGGAAAAAAATCCTAAACACAATATAACTAAACTACGAGCCACGAGATGAGGATGGTTCCAAGTCATCAGTCCTGCGTCGACGACGCTCATGCCTCTCAGACTCGTCAGAAGTAGAACTCTGATAGGGTGGCAAGCATTGAAGAATTTCCACTTGGAACTTCCGTTGACTCTCTAGATATGTGTTCATGGATTCCTCGCACTCATTATCACGTTGGACTAGGGGTCTCCATGGTAGCCTGGAGCTCTCGGTTACTAGCACTGAGCTCCTCCAAATTCTGATGGATGTTCACCTACCTAGTCCACAGATCCACACAAATGGTATTAAGAGAACGCATGCCATGATGAAGCAATGACATGCGTTCTCCATCAGAAGTAGCCTTCTCCAAGGCATCGGCCTCAAAACATGCTGTATCTTCCTCATCATCATCCGAATCAACAACCCTATCCTCAGGCAACTGCCATGTCTTCTGAACACATTCCGAATAAATCTTTGCATTGGAATGCAACTTCAACATAATTCGATCAGTTTTCGGAACAACACTAAATAACAGCATGAGCTTAGTAATAAATGCATGATAGGGTGCGAAATGGCTTCCAACACCTCTAATGATATTTAACACAAAGTCGAGGATGCAAAAATCATATCACTTCTCCTGCAATACCCACAGAACGTGCAGACAGTTCAAACTGATATCACTGACTTTCGAGGTGCCAATGATGTTCTTACTAACCCACTGAGCTACAGCCAGCTGGTTGGTTCTCAAAGACAACTGTCGAACACAATGCGATCTCGCATTGTACTCTCCTTCCAAAACAGTCTCTCTTATCAATGCCTCTATTCCACCCCACTGCGATTCCTATAATGTGACTACGAGGTTGTGTGTTGTATCCACATCCATAATCATACCCATCATACCCGTACAAACTTCTCTCCTCGTCCCATTCACCTTAATAAAAATCCTCTTACCCTAAATTTCCCTCTTCTTGTAAAAATTCAAAACCAAATCTGGATGGTAAAAATCAGTCTCCTTATACCAAAACTTTTGCCATCTCCTACGCCTCATCTCATCACCATAAAAGGGGGAAATTGGTCGAAGGTGAAAACTTGTTCGGGAAGAATTTTGCAATTTTTAGCGGCCATTGAGGTTTTTGAATTCAAAAATTGCGTTAGGGTAAGGTGGGGGAGAGGTAATGAAACAAGAATTCGAAATTTGGGTTGGGTGGAGTGGGCGCACAATTTGTTTTTCTTTCTTTTTTTTTGGTTCGTTTCGCTCGAACTGATGGAGGCATGAAGTGAAGAAAATGAACGCAAAGGGTTTTTGGTTGTTTTGGAGACTGACGTGCGAGGCACGTGACTGCGAGGTTTTGGGCCCAAGCCCAAACAAATTTGAAAAATGCCTATTATGTCCTTATGCGCGCAAATTTTAAACTGAAATTCTCAATTTGTTAACGGTCTAATTTTGGTGAATGAGCTATTAAAACGATCAGCACAGATAGTACAATCCAATGATCCATAAAAAGCTCAATTCAAACCGTGGTTGACATATAAGAAAATGGAAAATGCCTCGTAGTAAGTGCATGACATAAGTTATGTGATCAATTGAAATCTAAATTTATAGATATTGTCAACCTGAATCAAAATACGACTAAACGGCATAAACAACAAGAATAAGAAGTTGAGATATCAAGAAAAGGAAAGACCAACCACCCCACCCCCAAACAAATTTTAGACAACATATTTTAAAAAAATTGTTTAAAAATGTGGGTATTTTAAAGTCAAATTCGAGACTTACTAGATTACTATTTTTATGATTTTAATATTTTTTACTTTTTATGAATATGGAGTAATATAAGGGAAAACAATAAAGCAATAAAGACATAATTCACACCATAGACAAACATGACTCAAAACCCGAGAAAACATGTAAGAGTGGAAAACGTGAATTATGTTAAACGTGGACTTAGGATCCGATACTTACAGCCACACACTCTAAAGGGAGGGCCCGGTTACCTGAATGGTGCACTTACCAATATATGGAAGTGACAGAAAGTACACCAAACATCAAAGGTTAGTCCTCATAAGAAAAGGACATCCTCCACATTAGGGGACATTAACTCGTGAAAATGTTTTAACCGTTGGCCATTGACTTGAAAAGTACTTTTATCCTTAGGATTTACCAAGGTGAGTCCCCCGTGAGGGTGACTTCAGTAACCAGAAAAGGACCAGACCAACGGGTTTTTAATTTCCCTAGGAAAATATTCAAACAGGAGTTGTAAAGAAAGACCTTTTGACCAACTACAAACTCTTCACGCAAAATTTGTTTATCATGAATATGTTTCATGTTAGCTTTATAATCCTTTGCGAGATCATAAGAATCGCTACGGATTTCTTCAAGCTCATGTAATTACAATTGGCGCTTGACACCTGCCTCATCAAAATTGAAGTTAAGGCTTTTTATAGCCCACATAGCATGGTGCTCCAATTCAACGGGCAAGTGACAAGGTTTTCCAAATACAAGTCTAAAGGGAGACATACCTATAGGAGTTTTAAAAGCAGTCCTATACGCCCATAAGGCATCAGTTAGATGCTTAGATCAATCTTTCCTATTAGGATTTACTATTGTTTCTAATATTTTTTTAATTTCCCTATTAGAGACTTCTACTTTGCTACTAGTTTGTGGATGATAAAGAGTTGCCACCTTATGGGTAACTCCATACTTTTTAATTAGGGAAGCAACAATTTTGTTGCAAAAATATGTTATGCCATAACTTATGATGGCTTTAAGAATGACAAATCGACAGAAAATGTATTCCTTAACAAAAAACACAACTGTCTTATGGTCATTGCTACGACAAGCCATGGCCTCTATCCATTTAGACACGTAGTCCATGGCAACAAGAATATAAATAAAACCGTGGGAAATAGGAAAAGGACCCATGAAATCAATGCCCCATACATCAAAACTTTCTACTACTATAATGGAATTTAACGACATCATATTACGTTTAGTGATTTGCCCCAATTGTTGGCAACGAACACACGTCTTGCAATGCACTTGGGCATCTTTAAAAAGGGTAGGCCAATAAAACTCACATTGAAGAACTTTAGCTGTTGTTTTCATACCACTAAAATGGCCACCACACTCTTTGTCATGGCAGAACGATAGAACCTCATTATATTCCCATTGGGGAATACAACGACGAATAATTTGATCTGCACAATACTTAAAAAGGTAGGGCTCATTCCATTAGTATAGCTTAACTCTGGCCAAGAACTTCTTACGTTCATTTCTTGAGCAAACATCAGGAATAATATCAGAAGCTAAATAATTCACAATGTCAGCATACCATGGTGCAGAAAAAATAGCATAGAGATGCTCATCAGGAAAAGAGTCGGGTATGGACTTAGAATCACTATTATTGTCATTTGTTAGTCTAGATAAGTGGTCAACCCCTAGTTTATCCTTAATTTCTAAAGTGAACTCTTACAGGAGAAGAATCCATCGAATCAATCTCTGTTTAGCATCCTTCTTTGCGAGAAGGTACCTAAGGGCTGCATGGTCCGTGTAAACTAAAGTCTTAATACCAACCAAATAAGGACGAAACTTATCTAAAGCATAAACCATAGCTAAATATTCTTTTTCTGTAGTTGTATAATTTTTTTGAGCATCGTTTAAAGTTTTACTTGCATAATAAATAACAGTGGACTTATCATCTAGTTTCTGTCCTAACACAGCACCAACAACATAATCACTAGCATCACACACAAGTTCGAAAAGGTTTAGACCAATCGGGAGGCTGTATAATCAGTGTAGATGTTAAAGCGACTTTTAAAGTTTCAAAAGCCTGTTTGTAGTTATAATTGAAATCAAAGATGGCATTCTTTAAAAGCATATTAGTTAAAGGCCTAGCTATTTTTGAAAAATCTTTGATAAAACGCCTATAAAAACCTGCATGGCCTAAAAAGGCTCTAATGTCATGGACAGTCCGTGGTAAAGGTAGAGATGCTATCTTATCTAATTTGGACTTATCTACTTCGATGCCATCACTAGATACAATATGACCTAGCACTATTCCTTTTTTAACTATGAAATAACATTTTTCCCAATTTAAAACCAGACTCTTCTCCTCACACCGTGTCAAAACCTTAGACAGGTCAGACAGGCAGTCAATGAAAGAGTCTCCATAGATAGAAAAATCATCCATGAAAACTTCCATGAAGAGTTCTACCATGTCACTAAAGATATGAAGCATACACCACTCGAAGGTACCAGGAGTATTACAAAGGCCAAAAGGCATTCATTTATAGGCATATGTTCCAAAAGGACATGTGAAGGTAGTATTTTCTTGGTCATCAATATCGATAATAATCTGAAAATAGCCAGAGTAGCCATCTAAAAAATAATAATAAGCATGACCAGTGATAAGAGCCCAAAACTGTAGTTTTAACCCCTTAACAATATTACTTTTTGACCAATTATATGATTAATAAGTAAGAGTTAGTACGTACTGTTATCATGTTCTTATGTATTTCTGGCATCGGAGTCGAATATGTGTAAAAATGCGTCCCTTTTGCTAGATAAAGAAGCAAAGGTTGGTTGCTAAGAAGTTCTATGATTAAAGGCCAAGATTCAAGGAGAAAAAGCCTTTTTAAAGCCCGGTCAAAACTGAAAAGTCATAGTCAACGCGAGCAGAAATTGCGCACAAAAGTCACAAGAACTTCCGAAGGCCGTATCTTTGGACTCAGACCTCGGAATTGGGCCCACCTTATGTCAAAACGACCGGCTCGTAACGAGCTTTCTAATGGTCGAAGACTTGACCCAATAAGAGGAGTAGAAGTGGATGAAAAGTTTGTTGAAGTCATTTCTAGTAGAAAACCCTTTTGTGGACTGAAGTAATGAGGTTTTGGGCTCGATTTTCCGGCCCAAAACATGTCTCCTCAGCCCTTGCACAAAATTGTGGATCTAGTCTCTTCTATATAAAGAGACTAAGGCTTAGCTCTTAAGTTATCTAGTTATTTTTTATATATTTAGTTTTTAGAACAAGAAATTAGTTTGTAGAATCAATTACTTAGTTAATTTCAAGTTATCTAGTTAGTTATCAAGAAATTAGTGGTTAGAACAAGAATTTAGTTATTAGAATCAATACTTAGTTTAAATTTCAAGTTTAGTTTCTAATTTAATACTTAATTCATAGATTTAGTTTGTCTTAAATTGATAATTAGTTATTCATAATCTTAGTTTTAAATTCAGTTTTAATTCATTTCAAATCATATTACAATTGTTCAATTATATTAATAAAGTAATTATCATTTCTTCCATAATGTCTTGTTTTTATTGTTCTTATTCCATTAATGATAGTTTAATTACTCAAGCCTAAACCTCCATTAGAGGGGTTTGAGGAAGGCTTGATGAAACTTGATTGTATTAGCATAGAATTGGTTGTAATGTTTTATTTTACTCTAGAAAGTAATTAGTTCACCATGAGAATGTGTTTGATTGCTTCACATACTAGTTATTAGTTGGTAAAGATTACCATGAATAATTAGGGATTAGAAATACCCAACCTTTACGTGAAAACGTAAAGATTAGGATTACAATGTGTTCTATGTTAGTTTATTAAGTTAAATCAAGGTGGAATCAAATTCCCCTAATTCATTCTCATATTATCAATTTAGTATTGAATTGCCATCATTTCATTTATCACATATTGATTAGTTAATTCACCATCATAGTTAAATTCAAATCCATTACTCTCACGACTTTGTTAGCTTACACGAACTAGGAAATTTCACATCTAAACGACTAGGAGTGGAACGAATTATCTACTCTAAACATATTGCATTGATAACGAAAGTAGAAAACTTTGATATATTGAGCACTAATCTAGTTTTAGTTTTACTTATATTTGAGTTTAATCACTTATATTCGTAGGTAAAACTATCGTTTTACTAATATAAAATGGCGCCGCTGCCATCTTAGTTGTGTTTAGTTTCATTTCCTTTAGTAGTGTTAATCCTACCAAAGTCCCATTAAACCCACCCACCCTTGTTTGGTTCTACCTGTGGTTGTTTGCTTCAGAACTGATTGTTTTTCTTTTCTCTCGCAGAAATACACTAAGCGCACCCCATGCCTCATTGGCCTATTTTCTGAGCGTGCCACGCGCTAAAGTGCTTGGACATCGTCCAAGGCAAGATCGCACCCTGCACCCTTGTTAGGCAAACTTGAAGCGCGCCCCGCGCTAAAGTGCCTGGACATCGTCCAAGGCAAGAGCGCGAACTATGACCTACCTAGGCAATTTCTGAGCGCACCACGCGCCCTCTTCTGAACAGCCAGATTTTTACAGGTTAGTCCAAATTTCCATTTTTTCAAGTTATTTAGTGTTTCTAACTTGTTAAATACATTGAGCTCGCGTATACAAGACATTATTCATAAGCGAAGCAAGGAAGTATTCAGGTACTTCTTTCTTCCACTCCTCGCATCTCCTGTTAGAGGATTTATACTAGCATATCAGGGTTGTTTTGACTGTTGTCGTGTTTCTTTAATATTGGACTTAGCCTTGCATGAGATTAAGGTCAGGTAGAGAAAAAAACGACTAACGTAATCTATCGTGAACGTCAACACACACACACCTATCTAGTATACCACACACTACACCTTAAATAATGGCTGAAGAAAGAGAGTCTCCTCTCTCTGACTTTTACAAAGCCCTGAACGATAGCCCAAAATCTTGCATCGTTCTTGCAGACCCAGTGGGGGATTTTTGAATCCCCCCGAATATATTTAATTTGTTACCAGTTTTTCATGGGTTAAACCATGAAAAACCTTATTAGCATATGCGTAGGATTGAACAAGTTCTTACCACATTCCATCATCCTACGGTAGATGCGAAATAAATTAAACTGAGGGTGTTTCCTTTCACCCTAGCCGATAATGCGACGTCTTGGTTAACTGCCCAAACACCTAATTCTGTAGACTCTTGGGCCAAACTTATTCAATTGTTTATGAAACATTTTTACCCACCATTGAAAACAGATGAAAGGCTTTCCAAGATTCATTTTTTCCGCCAGAATCCTCATGAATCCTTTTCAGAGGCTTGGAATCGTTTCACTGATCTTCTTATAGAGTGTCCACATCATAACCTGGTGAAAGACACGTTAGTTCATGCCTTTTTCAAAGGACTGTTACACCACCATAAAGAGGTCCTCGATCCTCAGTAAAGGAGCCTCAGAGGCTTATAGGTTTTTAGAATATCAAACAAAGTGTAATAATAACGGGGGGGGGGGGTAGTGACGATATCCCCCGTTCTGCTAGTTCTTCTTCCACAGTTAAGGCTCGGTATGTTTGAGATTAAACTCGATCCTGAGCTTAAAACTTTAATCGAATCTCTCACTAAAAAGGTAGAAGCTATTTTTGTTCAACAAAAGCCTACCCCCGTCATGAATGTCAACTCTATTCCATGTAATTTTTGTTTAAGTCCTGAGCATCCCGACTCCTATTGTCCTCTCGCCTATGAACAACAAACATCACTAACCAGATAATGTTTGCTCCATTAATAGCTATCCTATTCCTAACGCCCTTTGGAGACAAAATCCTAACTTCAGTTGGAGAAATAATCAACAAGTTACACCTCCAGGGTATAATAATCAAAATGTTAGGCCAGCAAACAATTATAACCAAGCTTCGCCACGACAAGGACAAAGACAAAGGAATTATAATAATTATAATGCTAATAGAGGTATCGATCCGATAAATAATAACTATCACAACCCACCGATAAATAATCAACGTGACATAGTTCCTGTCTCACAACCAGTACCAAACACTCCTCCACAACCAGATTGTTTCGACGCCTTTATGCAAACCTAACAATAGATTTCATAGTCCATCCAACTTTCCTTACAAGCAGTTAACACAAGAGAAAGCACAACCAAAAGGTGTGTTTTCAGGTCAAGCGATACCTAATCCTAAAACAACAAACACAGCCTTTGAGGTAAACGGTAATACTAGTAATGAAAAGGGAAACGTAGGTAAGCTAAATGCCATCACCACTCTTCGTTTTGGCAGAGTGGTTGATAACGTCGTAACTATGCCTGTAGTTACCCCACCAGTAGTCCCTACACTTGATATTTTACTAGATACCGAAGTAGTAATTGAAGATCCTACCCCTGTAGAGGTACCAGTTAAACCACAACCTAAGAAACAAAAGTCCAAGGTTAAACATCCTATCGATCCATATGCTAAATATAGAGAGAAACCACCGGTTCCCCAGAGATTAGCCATGTTAACAAAGGATACGAATTTCGATGAGATTTGGAAAGTGTTCAAAAATCTAACGATAAACCTACTCTTTCTTGAAGCGATTAAAAAGTTACCTCACCATGCTAAGTTTCTCAAAAGTTGTGCACTACTAGGTGTAAGACAAATATTCCTAAAGATGCATTTTTAACTGAACAGTTTCCAACCTTATCCGAACATAATGGAATTGTTAAGTACAAGGACCCTGGTCGTCCTACTGTACAATGCACCTTAGGAGATTCACACAAGACGACCGCATTATTAGACCTGGGGGCGAGTGTTAACTTACCCACCCCCTTATTATTTATATAAGCAAATAGGTCTACAGGAGATGCAACCTACTAAAATGATGTTGTAATTAGCTGATTAGTCTATTAAATATCCTAAGGGTATTGTTGAAAACGTCCTTGTTAAGGTTCAGGATTTCTACTCTCCGGCTGATTTCGTTATTCTCGACACAGAAGTCGCTAACGACTATGTTCCTATCATTTTAGGGTGTCCTTTCTGGGCTACTGCCAACGCACTCATAAATTGTTATGATGGTTTGATGTCCATGTCTTTTGGCCATCTTTCTGTTGAGGTAAATGTTTTTAAAACGACGAAACAGTTCCCATATACGACTTCGGATGGAGAGGTTAACATGATCAAAAGCTTAGCTTAAGATTATTTCGACAACACATTTCCTAATAATCAGATGCACCAATTTCTAACCTTCAGAAGTTCCAACATTGACGCCATGACAGAAGAATAATTTTTTACCCACTATCCCAGTGATTCTTCTAACCCACCTATTGAAGAATGTCTTGCATATCTAAAAACTTCTGATGATAAAGACCTAAGAGCTCTAGCTGAACACCATTCACCCACCGCACATTATCCTATCACTCATTCACTTTCCATCAATGTTCCCTACCCTCCACATTTTCAAAGGAACCTTGAGTTTGCACTTGTACTACCTAAAGTGCCACCCGAGACCTTCATTTTCAGATGTGTGATAATACCAACCCACTCCACCAATAAATTTTGGGACAAACCCACTCTCTCATTTCCTCCATTTCTTACTTCTAAAATTCATTCATATCCACTATATCTTCCATAACCATCAATTTTCTCACAATCATTCACTTGCCCACCCTTTCGTTGAAAAAACAAGAAGACTTTGCATGCTAGGCTAGATTCTAGATTCATAGAGATTCTCTCTCATTATTCTCTCTCATGGGAAATCATGGTGCTTGATGGTGTTTGGATATATTTTATCTGATAATTATTTATGGCAAGATCCACAACTATTTTGGTTGTTGATATATATATATATATATGGCAATATATATATATATATTTTATATATATATATATATATATATATATATATATAGTTATTTGTTAAAGTCTCAAGTATCTAACTATAAACGGCTCATTTTATTCTTCGGTGTACTCTATTTCACTCTTATATTTTGGTAAGTGCACCATTCAGGTAACTAGGCTCTCTTATTGGAGTGTGTGGCTGTAAGTACCATATCCTAAGTCCACGTTTAACATAATTCACATTTTCCACTCTTGGATGTTTTCTCGATTTTTGAGTCATGTTTCCTTATGGTGTGAATTATGTCTTTATTGCTTATTGATTTTCCTTTATATTAAATCTTATTCTTAAAAAGTAAAAAAAATATTAAAACCATAAAAATAGTAATCTAGGAAGTCTCGGGAATCTGACTTTAAAAGACCCACGTTTAAAACAAATTTTTTAAATTCTGTTCTATAAAATTTGTTTGGGGGGTGGGGTGTTGGTCTTTCCATCCTTGATTTCTCGACTTTCCATTTTATTACTTATGACGTTTAATCATAATTTGATTCAGGTTGACATTATCTATGAATTTAGATTTCATTTGTTCGCATAACTTACATTATTCATGCACTTCGAGGTATTTTCCACCTTTTTATATATTAACCACAGTTAGAATAGAGTGTTTTATGGATCATTGGATTTGAAATTCTCTCCTGATTGTTTTCATATCTCATTAACAAAAATCGGATAGGTAACGAGTCGAGAATTTCAATTTTAATTTTGCGCGCATAGGGACAAAATGGGTATTTCCAAAATTGTTTGGGCTTGGGCCAAGTCCACAGTAAAACCCAAGAACGCATCGCGTTCTTCTTCTTCCTCACACCTCTAGGTCTCCATTAATGAACCAAGAACTAAAAAGAAAAAAAAGAAACCCCCACTCTGATTTTTACCACCACCGATTTTAACCACCTCAAATCAACCCACCCACTCCAAATTTTGGCTCGTCCAGTTCACTTCTCTCTCCAACAGGTTGGAAAAAAAAATCGCCCAAATCAAATGACCAATCAAACCGCAAAGTTTGATTTCTTGGTTCAACACCTCTCCCCACCTTACCCTAAACCCATTTTCGATTTTTAACATCAATGGCCCAGAAACACAAAATCCTCTTGGAACAATTTTTCAAAACGGAACATTTTGCACCATTTTACGATGACGAGATGAAATGTAGGAATTGGCAATGGTTGTGGTATACGGAGAATGATTTTTACCATGAGGATTTGGTTTTGAATTTTTACAAGAAGCAGTAAATCGAGAGGAGGAAGATTTTTGTGAAGGTAAATGGTACGAAGAAAGAAGTGTGTGCTTCGATGTTGACTCACGTTCTGGGCATTATGCTAAAACGCCAGCTTGCAGCCACCATGCGGGGAATCCCGATGGGGGGGTAGAGGCGTTGATGAGAGAGACTATTTCGAGGGGAAGATAATGCGAAATCGCGATCAAGGCGTCCGACAAGCCGTCTCGAGGACCAACCACCGGGTCAGAGATGGGTTAGTAAGAATGTCATTGGGAAAGAGAAGTTCAGTGACATCAGTTTGAACTATCTACACGTAATCTGGGTATTACAGCAACAGAGGTATGATTTTTGTATCATTGACTTCTTGTTAACTATGATTCGAGGAGTTGGAGTGAGTACCGCACCCTTTCTTGTTTTAATTACTAAGACAATGTTGTCTTTTGGTGAGAAACCAAGAACTGAGCAGACTATGTTGAAGTTGCATGCAAATGCAATTGCGTATACGGAATGTGTTCAGAAAATGTGGCGATTGCCTAGAGATAGGATTGTGGAAGAGGTTAATTCGGATGATGAGGAGGAGGACACGACATGTTTTGATGCCAATGCCTTGGCGAATTGTAATTCTGATATGGAACGAATGTCAGTGCTGCATCATGGTTTGCGTTCCCTGAACCATATTTGTGAAGACTTGCGGAATAAGTAGGTTGCCATTCATGATGAAAATGTGAACCTGCAGAAGACTAGAGTTGAGCGTTGGGTAGAGATGAGGGAATTTATGGAAGGACAGCGGCAGTTCCAAGATGAAGTCCTAAGACGTTTGCCACAAAATCAGAGTCCTGCTTCTGACGAGTCTAAGAGGCATGAGCATCGTCGACGCAGGATTGACAATGCTGGACCATCTTCCTCTCATGGCGAGTAGTGTAGTTATTTTGGATTTAGGAAGTTTCCCTATTTTCGTAGAATTTTATTCCGAGTTGTTTAGTTTATAAGTTAGATTTGGATTATGTAATCGTTTTCGACTATTTGATTGTTAGTTGAATTTTTAATTTAATTCAGTTTGTGTCCAAGCATGCGATGATTTTTCCATGAATCCCACCTTCCCAAATTGTTTGGGGGTGGTATTATTATGTTTTGCATTGCTTTTATCTTATCCACCGTTTTAGAAGTTAAAATTTGCAAACTGTGAAAATATGAGTGTTTAAGAATGTTGTCGATATTGGTGTGGCTAAGATTATATATTGTTGTAGTGGTGGAATTTCAATTAATAGAATTAGGAAGTTGTTATTTTGAATAAAACCAAAAAGCTATTAGTTTATATTCGGAATATGCACCTAACTTGTTTCCGTTTTTGTTTAAGAATATTTTATTTCCGACAATTTCCTTAAAATTTTTGGCAACTTGTGGATATTCGTTTTAGAAACTAAAACCCTATAAATACTTGATTCACTCTACACTCACAAACCACACCTCTCACCTTGCACTCTCACCTTTAATTCCTCACTTTTCTCTTAGTTTTTCACTGCAGAGCACTCAAGTTATACGGAGCGCACCCCGCACCCTATATAGGCTAAATCTGAGTGCACCCTGCGCTGAAGTGCCTGGAACTCGAGTTAGGCAAGAGCGCACCCCGCGCCATTTATAGGCTAAATCTGAGCGCACCCTGTGCTTGAGCCCCTAGAACTCGAGCAAGACAAGAGTGCACCACGCGCCCTATATAGACCAATTCTGAGTGCACCCTGCACTATAGTGTATGGACCTCAACCAAGACAGGAGCGCACCACGCTCCTTTCACAGGCTAATTCTGAGCGCACCCCGCGCCTTGCCCTTCGCAGCCACTTAAATTTTTGATTTTTTTGTGAGTTTTTCCAAGATTGTTTGCAGCACTTCTAGAGTGTATTTGTTATGATGACACTGCCTCATATCATACCGGAGCAGTCTTTTGAAGATTTGTTCCAAAGTGACACTTATGGTGCGCGGTTTCGCGAGGTGATCATACAAGCAGGCTGGGAACCGCTAATGGTAAGACTTGATGAACTTTATTCTCATGTGCTTACATCTTATTTTTATGATAATTGTAAGTGTTCTCCATCACCATTGAGGATGAACTGATGGAAATTACCAGGTTCTTGTTAGCCTTTGTTATCGGACTTGCTATGCCCGCTGAAATACAAGACTCATGGGCCTATTTGGTAGATAATATGTACCTCTATAACTATGAGAATTTGCATGAGAATTATGGGGTAGGAATCTTTAGGATAGAGGACCAAGGGGAATATAACGTTGCCTTTGGTAGCCTGTCCATAAACGAGGGCACTATTATGTTTTGGATCATGGTAAACATTAGAGGGGAATGACGTTATTCTTCTGCGAATGAGAAAACTTGTAATATTTTCCTTGCTTTAGCTGGGGGACGTATGCTCTATGATATTCCCTAGACCTTAATGTCTAGTTTAGCACGAGCCCATAGCATGAGCCATAAGTACCTTCTTATGCCTGTTTTAGTTTGCCATATTATGCTATGTTTCTTCCCTATTTTTTGTATCCGTTCCACGGATTGGGTTGGCGTCAACATTGTGAGACCCACTAATTGTGTTATTCGATCTCTCCGTGCAATGACTTGGCAAGGGTGGAGGCTACAACCTCATCGGGTTGCACCTTACACCCCATCCGACCAAGTGGTGCTTGACAGGTTAGCTATAGTACATGATAAATGGCGTGAAGCCTAGCAAATTATAATGGCATGGTAGGATGCGAAGGAACCTCACTTCTTTATAGAAGAGGAGGATAACGATTAAATGTTGGATAGGAGGTAAGTCTTTATTTTTCTTCGCGTCTGCTTATGTCCCAAGCAATTTACTTTTTTCTTTGTTACCCCATAACGGGTGGAACTCATATAGAGTTGCGTCTGTTTTTATTTATCTATATTAGTATATTTTAACTTTGTTTTGTAGATGTTCCAAAATTTCACACGTTTTCATGGTATTTTTCTACCCTTTTTTATTTCAATACTTTGAGGACAAATCATGCTTTTTTGTTTGGGGGTGGCATAGAAACACGCATAATTTAAGGCATCTGTTAGGATATAGATAGTATAATATGCACCTATTTTCTAGTAAAAAATTCAAAAATATAAATAAAATGTTTATGCTATACACTTAGGAATATTGGTATTGTTTTCTTTCTATACTCTTAATAATCTAGAATTTTCACATTAGCTTTTGCATTAGAATAGTTTTTAGAAACTTAGGTTAATATGTAGGTAATAATCTTTGCGTCTTTCTATAAATATATTGCATGAGTATCTATGTTTGTATTGGCAGTAAGTTTCTGAAATCTAGGCTAGTATACTTATTCTATAAATCCTGTGAGAATATAGCCTAAAGCCTTATATGAGTGAAATATTTGAGAAATGACACAAGGGAGAAGTAAATTCCGAATAGAGAAATCACACGTCCACTTGCTTGATCATTATACCATATCCTAAGCGAGAATTTAGGCCCTCTTAGGATTGATATAGCTAGAAATTCAAACCTATATGAAATAATTTTTTGCTAGTCGCCCCTCTGAGCCTTTCTTTAGCCTTTCATAAACCGCAATCCTTTACCCTTTTATACAAAACAAAATAAAAATAAAAATCAGCCTACCCATCTTTGAATGAGTCCGAGAATAGAGATGAAGAATAGAAAAGAGGATGACCTTTGAAACCAAGAATTTGTTAGTGCTTCAAATAAGAAAAGAAAGTTTCCACCCAAGAAAAAAAATAGAAAAATAAAAAATAAAATAAAGAGTTAGAACTCCAAAAATAGAATCAAAGAAGACAAAAGCCAAGAAAAAAAAGGCTAGGGATGGAAACAAAGTGTAGAAGCAAAGTAAGAACAAACTTTTCTCTAGTTACATAATATGAAGACTCTATTATCTCAGACTGGTTCTTTTTGAATATCCATTTCCGTCATTCTTAAACCATCACCTAATCCCCACAACACCTAATAAAGATCTCTAACTCAATTAGGAATAGGTTAGTGTGATAGTAAGTGGCTGATGTATTTGATAGACTTCGGCTTCCTTGTATGTCATTGAGATTGTAAGGTAAAGTGTGCCCACTGCACACTGGAGTAGCGAAACTTGAGCAGAAAAATCAGAGTGTTTTTGTCTTGCTATTTATGTGAGTAGCTACTTAAGGACGCTATTCCAAAGTTTCAGAAATGGACTTGTTAGTGCATTTCATAGTATTGCTCATTGTATATATGCTTATTCATAGATGATTGATTATTATGCATATATTAGCTTAGGTTTCGACTTGATTATTCTGAATTCATTGCTAGTGAGATTATAGATATTTGAGAATAAATAAGGAAGTAGTAGTTTTATTTCTTAGTCATTGTAGTATAGATGAAGTTTGTAAGTACCTTCACTAAAAAACTCTCACGAGGCTATAACTTATCTACCAGGGAATTCCTAGTGGTTTAAGGCCTTGTTGCATATGGTCAATGCAATTGCACTCGGTGAAACGAGATTAGTTAGAACTCCATTCTTGGTCACTTATTCTAATTTCTCATATTTGCTTGAGGACAAGCAAAATGCTGTTTGCGGTTGGTTTGATAATAGCCCAAAACTGTAGTTTTAACCCCACTAACAGTATTACTTTTAGACCAATTATGTGATTAATAAGTAAGAGTTAGTACTGTTATCGTGTTCTTATGTATTTCAGGCATCAGAGTCGAATATGTGCAGAAATGTGTCCCTTTTGTGAGATAAAGGTGCAAAGGTTGGTTGCTAAGAAGTTCTATGATTAAAGGCCAAGATTCAAGGAGAAAAAGCTTTTTTAAGGCCGGTCAAAATTGAAAAGTCAAAGTCAACGAGGGTAGAAATAGCACACAAAAATTAGCAAAACTTTCGAAGGCCGTATCTTTGGACTTTGACCTCGGAATTGGGCCTACTTTACGTCAAACGACCGGCTCGGAACTAGCTTTCTAATGGTCCAAGCCTTGACCCAATAAAGGGAGCAAAAGTGGATGAAAATGCTGTTGAAGTCATTTCCAGCCGAAAACCCCTTTGCGGACTGAAGTAATGAGGTTTTGGGCTCGATTTTCCGGCCCAAAACATGGCTCCTCAACCCATGCACGCAATTGTGGATCTAGTCTCTTCTATATAAAGACTAAGGCTTAGCTCTTAAGTTATCTAGTTGTTTTTGATAGATTTAGTTTTTAGAACAAGAAATTAGTTTGTAGAATCAATTACTTAGTTAATTTCAAGTTATCTAGTTAGTTATCAAGAAATTAGTGGTTAGAACAAGAATTTAGTTTTTAGAATCAATACTTAGTTTATATTTCAAGTTTAGTTTCTAATTCAATATTTAATTCATAGATTTAGTTTGTCTTAAATTTATAATTAGTTATTTATAATCTTAGTTTTAAATTCAGTTTTAATTCATTTCGAATCATATTACTATTGTTCAATTAGATTAACAAAGTAATGATCATTTCTTCCATAATGTCTTGTTTTTATTGTTCTTATTCCATTAATGATAGTTTAATGACTCAAGGCTAAACCTCCATTAGAAGGGTTTGAGGAAGCCTTGATGAAACTTAATTGTATTAGCGTAGAATTGGTTTTAATGTTCTATTCTACTCTTGAAGGTAATTAGTTCACCATGAGAATGGGTTTGATTGCTTCATATGCTAGTTATTAGTTGGTAGAGATTACCATGAATAATTAGGGATTAGAAATACCCAACCTTTACGTGAAAACGTAAATATTAGGATTACAATGTGTTCTATGTTATTTTATTAAGTCGAATCAAGGTGGAATCAAATTCCCCTAATTCATTCTCATATTATCAATTTAGTATTGAATTGCCGTCATTTCATTTATCACATATTGATTTGTTAATTCACCATCGTAGTTAAATTCAAATCCATTACTCTCACGACTTTGTTAGCTTACACGAACTAGGAAACTTCACATCTAAAGGACTAGGAGTGGAATGAATTCTCTACTCTAAACATATTGCATTGATAACGAGAGTAGAAAACTTTGATAAATTTAGCACGAAAATAGTTCTAGTTTTACTTATATTTGAGTTTAATCACTTATTCTTAAGTAAAACTAGCATTTTACATATTATCAACCAGCTAGACCTTCGAGCATCTGATCGATAAAGGGTAAAGGAAAATGATCCTTTCGTGTCATGGAATTTAAACATCTGTAGTCAATATAGATCCTCCATTTTATAGGGATTCATGTGGAAACATATTCACCCTTAGCATTACGCACAATGGTAACCCCCGATTTCTTAGGAACTACATGAATGGGACTTACCCATTCGCTATCGGAAATGGGATATATGATACCCGCATCGAGTAACCGTAAGACTTCTATCATGACCACCTCTTTCATGGGAGGGTTCAAGCGACGCTGAGGTTAGCGAGAAGTCTTTGCATTATCCTCCAAATGGATATGATGTGTGCATACATTAGGGTCAATCCCCTTAATGTCATCTAGGGACCAACCAATCACGAAATGATGTTCCCTAATCACCCTAATCAACCGTGCCTCTTCATCAACAGACAACAGAGAAGATATAATTACCGGATGACTACCATCCGGATCAAGTTGAATATACTTCAACTCAGAAGGAAGAGGTGTAAGCATAGTGGTGGGAGGAATGTCAATAAAGGCTTCTGGAGGTTCCTCATCTTGAACAGTGAAGACTTGTTTAGGTATCAAATCTTCAAACTCAGTAGATGGAGCTACAGAAGGATCTAAGATAGGTGTAGACTCGAAAAGGGCGATGACTTCCTCTACGTAGGAGTCATTGTCAAAATATGAACTTCCGAAAGAAAGGAATTTATGCATCTGATTTTCTAGAAACGTGTTATTGAAATAATCTTGAGCTAAGCTCTCGATCATGCAAACCTCCCCATCTATAGACGAATCTGGTAACTGTTTCATCATTTTAAAAGCATTTACCTCAACAGAAAGATGACCAAAAGACATGGACATCAAACCATCATGGCAGTTTATAAGCGCATTGGCAGTTGCCAAGAAAGGACGCCCTAAGATGATAGGAATAGAGTCGTTAGCGACTTCTGTATCAAGGATAACGAAATCAGCCGGATAGTAGAAATCCTAAACCTTAACAAACATATTTTCAACAACACCCTTAGGATACTTAATAGACCGATCAGCTAATTGCAACGTCATTTTAGTAGGTTGCATCTCCTGTAGACCTATTTGTTTATATAAATAATAAGGGAGTAAGTTAACACTCGCCCCCAGGTCTAATAGTGCAGTCGTCGTATGGGTATCCCCTAAGGTGCATTGTACAGTAAGACGACCAGGGTCCTTATACTTAACGATTCCATTATGTTCGGATAAAGTTGGAAACTATTCAGTTAAAAAGGCATCGTTAGGAATATTTGTTTTACGCCTAGTAGTGCACAACTCTTTGAGAAACTTAGCATGGTGTGGTAACTTTTTAATCGCTTCAAGAAAAAGTAGGTTTATCGTTAGATTTTTAAAAACTTCCCTAATCTCATTAAAATTCGTATCCTTAGTTAACATGGCTAATCTCTGGGAAAACGGTGGTTTCTCTCTATATTTAACATATGGATCAACAGGATGTTTAACCTTGGCCTTTTGTTTCTTAGGTTGTGGCTTAAGTGGTACCTCTACAGGGGTAGGATCTTCAGTTTCCAGTTTGGTATCTAGTAAGTTTTCATTTGTTATGACTACTGGTGGTGTAACAACAGGCATAGTTAAGACGTTTCCAACCACTTTGCTAGAACGGAGAGTGGTGATAGCATGTAACTTACCTACGTTTCCATTTTCATTACTAGTATTATCGTTTACCTCAAAGGCTGTGTTTGGTATTTTAGGATTAGGTATAGCTTGACCTGGGTTAACTGCTGTAAGGAATGTTGGATGGACTGTAAAATCTATTATTGGGTTTGCATGAAGGCGTCGAAACGATCTGGTTGTGGAGGAGTGGTTGTTACAGGTGGTGTGATAAGAACTATCTCATGTTGATTATTAACGGGTGGGTTGTGATAGTTATTATTAACCAGAACGATACCTCTATTAGCATTATAATTATTATTGTTATAATTATTATAATTACCTTGTCCTTGTCCTTGTCCTTGTCGTGGTGGAGCTTGGTTGTAATTGTTTGTTGGCCTAACATTTTGATTATTATACCCTGGAGGTGTAACTTGTTGATTATTTCTCCAATTGAAGTTGGCATTTTGTCTCCAAGGAGCGTTAGAAATAGGATAGCTATTAATGGAGCAAACATTATCTGGTTGTGATGGTCGTTGTTCATAGGCGAGAGGACAATAGGAGTCGGGATGCTCAGGACTCAAACATAAATTACATGGAGTAGAGTTGACATTCATGACATGGGTAGGCTTTTGTTGAACAGAAATAACTTCTACCTTTTTAGTGAGAGATTTGATTAAAGTTTTAAGCTCAGGATCAGATTTAATCTCAAACATACCAAATTTTAACTCGTTGAAGAAGAACTAGCTGATGAGGGGATATCGTCACTACCCCCTAGTTATTATTACGCTTTGTTTGGTATTCCAAAAACCTATAAGCCTCTGAGGCTCCTTTACTGAGGAAACTAACCCCATTCATTATATGAAGAACCTCTTTATGATGGTGTAAAAGCCCCTTGAAAAAGGCACGAACTAACGTGTCTTTCGCAAGGTTATGATGTGGACACTCTATAAGAAGATCAGTGAAACGATTCCAGGCTTCTGAAAAGGATTCATGAGGATTTTGGCAAAAAAAATGAATCTTGTAAAGCATTTCATCTGTCTTCAGTGGTGTGTAAAACTGTTCCATAAACAATTGAACAAGTTTGGCCCATGAGTCCACAAAATTAGGCGCTTGGGCAGTTAACCAAGACGCCGCCTTATCGACTAGGGTGAAAGGAAACACCCTTAGTTTAATTTGTTCCACGCCTACCGTAGGATGATGGAATGTGGTAAGAACTTGTTCAATCCTATGCATATACTGATAAGGCTTCTCATGGTCTAACCCATGAAAAACTGGTAACAAATTAAATATATTCGGGGGGATTCGGAAATCCCCCACTAGGTCTGCAAGAACGATGCAAGACTTAGGGCTATCGTTCAGGGCTTTTTAAAAGTCAAAGAGAGGAGTCTCTCTTTCTTTAGCCATTGATTCAGGTGTATTGTGTGGCATACTAGATAGGTGTGTGCGTTGACATTCACGATAGATTACGTTAGTCGTTTTTTCCTTACCTGGCCTTAATCTCATGCAAGGCTAAGTCCAATGTTAAAGAAACATGACAATAGTCAAAACAACCCTGATATGCTAGAATAGATCAACTAATAGGAGAGGCGAGGAGTGGAAGAAGGAGTACCTGAATGTCTCCTTGCTACGCGTTTGAATAGCGTCATGTATATGCGATTTCAATGTATTCAAGAAGATAGCAACACTGAATAACTTGAACAAATGAAAGTTTGAACTAACCTGTGAAATTGGACTTATTCAGAAGAGGGCGCATGGCGCGCTTGGAAATAGCCTAAGCAGGGCGCGAGGAGCGCTCTTGCCTTAGATGATGTCCAGGCACTTTGGCGCGGGGTACGCTTCAAATAGGTCTGAAACGGGCGCGGGGTGCGCTCCAAATTGGTCTGAAATGGGCGCGGGGCGCGCTCTTGTATTTCTGCAAAAAATATCAGTTTCTGAACCAAACAACCATAGTTAGTATCAAACAAGGGTGGGTGGGTTTAATGGGATTTTGGCAGGATTAACACTACTAAAGGAAATGAAGCTAAACAAAACTAAGATGGCAGCGACGCCATTTGATAAAATATAAAAATGATAGTTTTACCTACTCTTAACTAGTTATGCTATGAATAAGTAAAACTAAATGATGTTTACACTATTGATCAAAGTTCTACTCTCGTTATCGTTCAATATGTGGAGTAGAGAATTAGTTCCACTCCTAGCTTGTTTAGATGTAACGTTTCCTAGTTTATGTAATTCTAACAAAATCAATGAGAGTAATGAAATAAAATTATGCTAAGATGGTGATTTAACTAATTTAGATGTTATGATTTAAACTACGGCAATTCAATATTACGATGTGAATATGGGAAGGAATTATGGGGATTGATTTCACTTTGAATTCAACTTAATAAACTAGCATAGATTTGTTATAATCCTAATCTTTATGTTTTCACATAAATATTCGGTCTTTCTAATCCCTAATTATTCATGGCAATCTCTACCAACTAATAATTAGCATGTGAGGCAATTTAAACTCATTCTCATGGCGAGTTAACTACCTTCTAGAGTGGAATAGATTATTATAACTATTTCTACGTTAACACAATCAAGTTTTCATCGAAGCTTCCTCAAACCCCTCTAATGGAGGTTTTAGCTTCGATTAATCAATCTATCATTAATAAATGAATAAGAAGAAGACATCTTGAAGAAATGTAAAATTACTTTATTTAATATAATGAAAAAGAGTCTAATGATTCAAAAATGTATTAAAAGCTAAGTACTGACTAATTAATTAAGTCTAATCTAAATTTATGGATAACTAACTATATATCAAGAGTGATTCCTTAGTCCTCTTTATATAGAAGAGGGCTAGGTCTACAAATTCGTGCATGAGCTTTAAAGCCATGTTTTGGGCCATAAAATCGAGCCCAAAACTTGATTACTTCGGTCCAAAAGGGGTTTCTCTGCTAGAAAACTACAACAGCCATTTTGTCCACTTATGCTCCTCTGATTGGGTCAAGTCTTAGACCATTAGAAATCTCTTTCAGAGCAGGTCGTTTTGACATATGGTAGGCCCAATTCCAAGGTCTGATTCCAAAGATACGGCTTTCAGAAGTTCTACTAACTTTTATGCGCTATTTCTGTCCGCGTTGACTTTGACTTTTCAGCTTTGACCGGGCTTTAAAAATGCTTTTTCTCCTTGAATGTTGGCCTTTAATCATAGAACTTCTTAGCAACCAACCTTTGCTCCTTTATCTTGCAAAAGGGACACATTTCTGCATATAATTGACTCCAATGCCTGAAATACATAAAAGCACGTAAACAGCACTAACTCTTATTTATTAATCACATAATTGGTATAAAAGTAATATTGTTAAGGGGTTAAAACTATAGTTTTGGGATCTTATCAGCTTCTCAGTGCCCAATATACCAAGAGTTTGGACCTACTATAGGATATAATAATAATTATGAGCCTCAATTTTCAAATTTTCATTGTAACCAATACAATCAAGAGTTTTCTATTCATCCAAACTATACAAGGAGTCCACCAATGTCGTCTATTTCTAGTTCCGTGATGAGTGTGTACAACGAACCAAACACTTTTCCGTGCACAATTTGTTCAGATCTAGACCAAACCGCCCATTCATGTCCCATATTTATTCAGCCTTAACCTAACCCAGTACAGTATGAAATCAACTAGAGTCACTCAAACACCAATAACTATGACTATAAAGCACCATACCAACCAGACCCACACCACCAGGCTTCCCCTCCACTAACGACATTTGACAAAATAATGGCCCAAAACAAAATAATACTTCAGGACCTAGAACGGACAAAATTGATGCTAACCTCACCTACGCCAGACCCTTCCACCATGCCAGAAATCATCCACCCATCTAGTTTGCCACCCTTCCTAGACCAAATTTCCCAACAAATGACTGACTCAGAACAAACATTTAGGGAACAAATAGCCAACAATGAAAAATCATTTAGAGAACAAAATGCTAAAACCCAAACTATGCTTCAGAATCTAGCACAAATGATTTCCATGATCCCCTCACCTAACACAGAACTTTCAACCTTGCTAGAGATTGACACACAAGTAGAACAACCTATTCCGATAACCAAAACATTCGACCTAGTTAAGACCTACCCTGAATTTCATGAACTATTACCTTCCCATTAACCATTATATTAACTCCACACACTACCTGGATGAGAAAATTCTTGAAGACGACTATTTAGGATTTGTGTCAGATGACCATGATGCCATTGAGGAAACTTATATTGTTTTAGAGGATGAAAGTGAGGAAATAGAAATTAACAATTCTAATCTAAGGCATGAACAAGGTCATGTGCAGGAATTAAAGGAAGTAACTTCTTTATCGCAATGTGAATCTCAATTTAGTTTGGCAGCTGAGGAAATAACAATGGAAGAAATAGATGAATTTCTTAAAGATAAAGCCACGAACCACAACTTTATGGATTCAGCTAAGCTAGATGAAGAATTCTATAATTTATTAAGAGCGTGTGAGGAACCACCAACTAACCACCATCCACTTGAGTTATAACCTCCTAAAATCTAACCATCTACCATAACTAAGCCATCCATTCACCCACTATTTCAGAGGAACCTCAAATTTGCACTTGAGCCTATTGTCTCAGAGACCTTCTATAATTTTTTCAACCCTCATGGTGAAGAGTGTTTCCTTAGCACACAATCAAATGAGCACACCATTCTTGTAGTTGAGAGCCAAGCTTTGACCGAGTGTAGTGAGAAACCTAGTTTATCTTATTTTTCCTCATCTGAGCGTCATGAAAGACATCAGGATCCATACTCCATTCCTTTCTCACCTAAAGTATCACTGATTTATCTTTTGGATCATTCTAACTTTTTAAAACATCTACAACATGATGGTTTGCATATGTTCTTTGATGGGTTGCATACGTTTTCATTCATTCTTCTACATGATTGCTTCCAATTATATAACTTCATTCTATTTGGGGGTATATTTACTATCATGTTTTTATGGCTAGACCCCCAACTCTTTTGACTATTAGTTTATAGTTGATCATGCATCATCCATTTTGTGCCAACTCAGTTTCTTGCTTGTTTGGGGGTGTGCAGAATCTAGGGGAATCTAACTTAAAACGACCCCACATTAAGTCTAGGGGAATCTGACTTTAAAAGACCTATATAATTTTTTGTAAAATACCACCTTAATGGAGTATAGGCCACAAACTTTTTCAAACTTAAAAAGAGTTTTCAAATTTTGTTTGGGGGTAGCGTATTTTGGTATTTCATTTCAAATCTTTTTGCCACCCTTTGTTTGTCATGTTTACTCAAGTAGAATTTGTGTTAGTTAGTACATAACAGTTTAATTGTGCTTCATGTTATCATATTATCTTTATAATATTTCTTTTATAGGTACTGCCAATTTTTACCACGTTTCTATGGTAAATTCTTTCTTTATCTCTTTACACTTTGAGGACAAAGCGTTCGATTGTTTAGGGGTGGGATAAAAATATTTACAAAAATTAAGCACTTTTGGGATGTAAATTACGTACTTTTCTTTATAAAATATTAAAAATCATAAATATTGTTTATACTAGGCACTTAGTGATAATGGTATTGTTCCCTTCCCCATAATGATATTAGTCTAGAAATATCACGTAGTACTTGAATTAGGATTTAATTTTTGAAACTTAGATTAATATGTAGGTAATAGTCATTGCATCTTTTCATGAACATCTTACATGAGCATTTATGATTGTACTTGGCATTATTTTTTTGAGACCTAGGTTAGAGTACTTAATACATATCTTGTGAGCATCTAGCCAAAAATCCCTTATGAATTAATATCTGAGTGATGACACAAGGGAGAAGTCAAATCCGAGTAGAGAAATCACACATCAACTTCCTTTATCACCACACCGTATCCTAAGTGAGAATTTAGGCCCTCTTTGGATTGATATTGCTAGAAATTCACACCTATATGAAATTTATTATCCGCTAGTCGCCCCACTGAGCCTTTCATTAGCCTTCTCACAAACCACAAATCCTTTTACCCAATAAAACAAAATAAAAATAATAATAAAATTAGCCTACCAATCTGGATAAGTCTGAGAAATAGGATGAGTGAAGAAAAGAGAAGAGAAAAATCTGTGTAAACAAAAATTAGTTAGTTTCTACGAAAAAAAAAAAGAAAAGAAAAGAAATATTCCAAAAGGAAAGAAAAATAAAAGTTAGAACTCCAAAAATAGAATCCAAAGGAGTCAAAATCCAATATAAGGGCTAAGTATGGAGCAAAAAATGTAGAAGCAAATAAATAGGTTTTCTCTAAGTTACATAATATGAAGACCCTATTTTCTCAGACTTGCCTTTTTAAATATCCATTTCCTTCCTTCTTTAACCAATAGCTACACCCTGTATCACCTAATAACGACCTCTAACTCAATTAGGAATAGATTGGTGTGATATTAAGTGGTAGATGTGTTTGATCGACCTCGACTTCCTTGAATTGTCATTGAGATTATGAGGAAATGTGTGCCTACTACACACTAGAGTTAGCAAACTTGAGTGGAAAAATCAGAGGGTTATGTGTTTTGTCACATTCCTTGTGAGAACCTACTAAGGCACGCTACCCAAAAGTTTCAGAAACTGACCTGCCATTGCATTTTATATTATAGTTCATTGTATAGTTGTTTATCTTAAGATGATTTGATTATTATGCATGTATTAGTTTAAGTTTTAGAATGATCATCTTTGTTTAAATACTAGTGAGATGTATAGATTCTGAGATAAAATTAGGAAATAATTACTTTTATTTCTTAGTCGTTGTAGTACAGATGAAGTTTGTAAGTACCTTCTCTGAAAAACTCTCACGAGGCTATAACTCGTCCACTAGTGAATTCCTAGTGGTTTAAGGCCTTATTGCATATGATCAATGCAATCGTACTCGGCGAAATGAGATTAGTTAGAACTCCATTTTTGGTCACCTATTTTAATTTCTCATATTTGCTTGAGGACAAGCAAAATGCTATTTGGGGGTGGTTTGATAAGAGCCCAAAACTGTAGTTTTAACCCCTTAATAAAATTATATTTAGACCAATTATGTTTATAATAAATAAGAGTTAGTACTGTTTATGTACTTTTGTGTATTTCAGATCTTGGAGTGAAATATGTGAAGAAATATATCACTTTTGCAATAGAAATGAACAAAGGTTGGTTGCTAAGAAGTTCTATGTTTAAAGCCCAAGTTTCAAGGAGAAAAGACCTTTTTATAGCCCAGTCAAAGCTGAAAAGTCAAAGTTAACGAGGGCAGAAATAGAGCATAAAAGTCAATAGAAATTCCACAGGCTGTATCTTTGGACTCAGACCTCAAAATTGGGCCTACTATATGTCAAAATGACCAGCTTAGAAAGAGCTTTCTATTGGTTTAGGCAGTGATCCAATTAGAGAAGTAAAAGTGGATGAAAAGTCTGTTGAAATAATTTCCAACAGAGAAACCCTTTTTGGACTTAAGTAATTAGGTTTTGGGCTTGATTTAATGGCCCGAAACATAGCTCCAAAGCCATGCATGAAATTGTAAACCTCACCCTCTCCTATATAAAGAGGGTTAAAGCTAAACAAAACTTGGCTACTCCCCTCTTTAGTTTAGTTGTAAATTAGGGTTCTCTCTCTCTCCCTCCCTCTTTAGTTTTAGTTTAGGTTTAGTTAATTAGGTTAGTTGTAGCCTCCATTACTTGTTCTCTACATTATGTCTTCTTTTCATTATTTTAGTTTAATTAATCTAATGATATTAGGCTAATCCCTCCCCCATTAGAGGGAATGATTATGAAGTCTAATGAGGAATAGATTGCTTAGTAGAATTATTTAATTGTCTATGTATTTCAATGAGTTTAGTTTATTGTGTGACTTCCAAAATAAGCATATAATAAATTAAACTAAGGATTGTTATAATTAAGTCTAGAGACTCGGTTGTAATAATCCTACATGCTAGTAATAATGACTATAGAGATGTAGGTTGTTTCTAGGGATGATAAAGTTTGAGGCTTTAGGTTGGATCATTGTGTGAAAACCTAAAGATGATCTCTTTTCAATGAATAATTCTATTCTTGCTTGAAACTAATTATTAGGTGGATTGATTACTCTTCTCTATAACTTTCTCTTCCATCAAACCCCTATTTATATTAGTTTAGTTAATTTAGATTTATTTGAATCCGTAGTATAATCGTAGAATAGAAATCTCTCAACATAATATTACTCTCACCATTGTTTCCTTGTGTTTGATTAATTGAATTCTATTTAGTCTTGATAGATTAAGAGTGGAACAATTCCATACTCTATATATTGTATGAATATATATGTGAGAGTAGGAAATAAATAATTAATAATGTAAGGATAAAGTTAGAGAAATCTAGTAGAGTTTTTACGGGTTATCAATTTGGAAGCCTTTTGCTTATTCCATCTCTTTCTGTATCAATTAGGGAACCTTGAGGACCTTAGATTAAGAAACTTGGGTTGTATAAATACATGAGATGCTCTAAACTTCACACAACACCTCTCAAATTCACCTCTCACTTCATACCTTTTTCAGCACTCAGAGCGCGCACACCCTCTCTGTTGCCTTATAACAGAGCGCACCCGTGCCCAAGGACCTAGAACATAATAAAGTCAGAGTTCACCAGCCTTCCATAAGCTATTCCGGTAGCCAGCCCTTACCTCAACAAGACCTCCAATTTTTAAATTTGCTGGGGTTTTTTGCACTCACTTCAAGGAGTTTAGTAGTGTATTTGGTTTCTATGAAATCTCCTCAAATCATACCAGAGCAGTCCTTTGAAGAATTGCTCGAGAGTGACACTTATGGATACTGGTTCCGCGACTGGATTATACAGTCAAGATGGCAGACTCTGCTGGTAAGTGCTAATGACTCTTATTCTCCTGCACTTACTACTTATTTCTATGATCATTGTAAGTTCTTTTATCGACCACATGGGGAACAAATGTTCTCTGTTGACATTGATGGTAAAACAATGGATTTAAGCAAGTTTTTGGTAGCCTTTGCAGTTGGGATGGCTATGTCTGCTTCCCGAAACTCATGGGGCTATATGTCTGATAATAAATACCTCTATAACTATTAGTATTTCCAAGAGACTTATAGGGCGGGGATTTTTCGTGTAGAGGACCAAGGAGATGATAACATTGCCCTTGGTAGCCTGTCCCTTAACGTAGGCACTATCATGTTCTTTATCATGCTGAATATCTTAGGGGAATGGCAGTTTTCTTCTGCGAATAACACCGTTGATGACGTTTTCCTTGCTTTAGTTGAGGGATGGATGTTATATGACATTCCCCAGACCTTAGTGTCCAGTTTAGCACGAGCCCATAGTATGAAGCATAAGTACCTTCTTATGTCTGTCTTGGTTTGCCGCATCATGGTATGTTTCTTTCCTGATTTCGCATTCCGCTACACGGATTGGGTTGGGGTTGACATTATGCGACCCACAAATTGCATTGTACATTCTTTTCATGCTATGACTTGGTTGGGGTGGAGGCTACAACCTCATTAGGTTGCCCCCTACACCCCATCAGACTGAGTAACGCTTAATAGGTTAGCACGGGTTAATGATAAATAGCTTGAGGCCTGGCAAATTATCATGGCTTGGCAGGATGCAAAGGAACCTCACTTCTTTATAGAAGAGGAGGACAATGCTTAAATGATGGATATGAGGTAAGTTTTACTTTTTGTTCGTGTCTGCTTATGTCCGAAGCAATTTAATTTTTTGTTATTCCCATAACGGGTGGAACTCATATAGAGTTGCGTCTATTTTTCTTTACCTATATTAGTATGTTCTAAATTTGTTTTGTAGGTGTTCTAAAATTTTCACATGTTTCCATGATATTTCATATCCTTCTTATTTCTATACTTTGAGGACAAAACATGTTTTTGTTTGGGGGTGGCATAGAAACACGCAAAATTTAAAGCACCTATTAAGATATATATATATATATATATAATATGCACTTGTTTTTTAGTAAAAAATTAAAAAAATATTAAAAAGTATTTATACTAAGTACTTAGGAATATTTGTATTGTTTCTTTTTCTGTGATGATAGTAGTATAGAAGTTTCACGTTAGCTCTTAAATTAGAATAATTTTTAGATATTTAAGTTAATATGTAGGTAATAGTCATTGCATCTTTTCATAAATATATTGCATGAGCATCTATGTTTGTATTGGCAGTAAGTTTTTGAAATCTAGGGTAGAGTACTTATTCTACAAATCCTGTGAGAATATAGCCTTATATGAGTGAAATATTTGATATAATGACACAAAGGAGAAGTAAATTCCAAATAGAGAAATCACATGTCCACTTGCTTGATCACTATACCATATCCTAAGCGAGAATTTTGGCCCTTTTTGAATCGATATAGCCAGAAATTCAAATATATATGAAATTATATTCCGTTAGTCGCCCCTCTAAGCCTTTCTTTAGCATTTTCATAAACCACAAATCTTTTACCCTTTTATAAGAAACAAAACAAAATAAAAATTAGCCTACCCATTTTTGAATGAGTCTGAGAATAGAGATCCAAAGAAAAGAAAAGAGAAAGACCTATGGAACACCAAGATTTGTTAGTTGTTTCAAATAAGAAAATAAAAGAAAGTTTTTGTCCAAAGAAAAGAAAAGAAAAAATAAATAAATAAAATAAAAAGTTAGAACTCCAAAAACAGAATCAAAGGAGTCAAAAGCCAAAAGAAAAAGAAAAAAAAATGGCTAAGGATAGAAACAAAGTGTAGAAGCAAAGTAAAACAAGGTTTTCTCTAGTTACATATTTTGAAGACTCTATTATCTCAGACTTGTCCTTTTTAATATCCATTGCATTCCTTTTTAAAACCATCACCTAATCCCCACAACACCTAATAAAGACCTTTAGCTCAATTAGGAATAGGTTAGTGTGATAGTAAGTGGCAAATGTGCTTGATCGACTTCGGCTTCCTTGTACATCATTGAGATTGTAAGGTAAAGTGAGCCCCCTGCACACTGGAGTGAGCGAAACTTGACTGGAAAAATCAGAGTGTTTTTGTCTTGACATATATGTGAGGACCTACTTAAGGACGCTATTCAAAAGTTTCAGAAACAAACCTGTTATTGTATTTCATAGCATAGTTCATTATATATATATATATATATATATATATATATATATATATATATATATATATATATATATATATATATATATATATGTTTATCCGTAGATGATTGATTATTATGCACGTATTAGCTTAGGTTTCCAATTAATTATTCTGTATTCATTGCTAATGAGATGTATAGATATTTGAGTATAAATAGGAAACAATCATTTTTATTTCTTAGTCGTTGTAGTATAGATGAAGTTTGTGAGTACCTTCACTGAAAAACTCTCACAAGGCTATAACTCGTCCACTAGGGAATTCATAGTGGTTTAAGGCCTTATTGCATATGGTCAATGCAATCGCACTCGGCGAAACGAGATTAGTTAGAACTCCATTTTTTGTCACTTATTTTAATTTTTCATATTTGTTTGAGGACAAACAAAATGCTATTTGGGGGAGGTTTGATAAGAGTCCAAAACTGTAATTTTAACCCCTTAATAATATTACATTTAGACCAATTATGTTTATAATAAATAAGAATTAGTATTGTTTACGTGTTTTTGTGTATTTCAGGTCTTGGAGTCAAATATGTAAAAAAAAATATGTCACTTTTGTAAGAGAAAGGATCAAAGGTTGGTTGCTAAGAAGTTCTATGATTAAAGCCCAAGTTTCAAGGAGAAAAAGCCTTTTTAAAGCCCAGTCAAAGCTGAAAAGTCAAAGTCAACGCGGGCAGAAATAGAGCAGAAAAGTCAATAGAACTTCCGTAGGCCGTATCTTTGGACTCAGACCTCGGAATTGGGCCTACTATATGTCAAAACGACCGGCTCAGAAAGAGATTTCTAATGGTTTAGTCCTTCATCCAATAAGAGGAGCAAAAGTGGATAAAACGTCTATTACAGTAAATTTCAGCAGAGAAACCCTTTTTGGACTCAAGTAATTAGGTTTTGGGCTGATTTAATGGCCCAAAACATAGCTCCAAAGCCCATGCACGAAATTATAAACCTAGCCTTCTCCTATATAAAGAGTACTAAGGCAAAACTCTAACTCTAACCCCTTAGTTAATTAATCTCTCTCCCTTTAGTTATTAAATTTAGTCTAAACCTAGTTTTATGTTTTATTAGCCTAGACACTATTAATTCAAGTCAAGTTATCTTTAATAAAGTAGTTCTTCATTATGTTTTATTTTTATTCTTTTAATTATGATAGTCTAATGAATCTTAGCAAAACCTCCATTAGAGGGGTTTGATTAAAGCTTTGATGGAGACTTGATGTGTTAGTATAGAATAGTTGTATTAATATATTTTATTCTAGAAGGTAGTTAATTCACCATGAGAATGGGTTTCAATTGCCTCACATGCTAATTATTAGTTGGTAGAGATGCCATAAATAATTAGAGATAAAAAGACCTAATCTTTATGTGAAAACATAAAGATTAGGGTTGTAACAAAATCTACACTAGCATATTAAGAATTAATCAAGGTGGAATCAAATCCCTCTAATCTCTTCTTCTCATTCACATATTCTCATTAAATTGCCATAGTATAATTTAGCATATCGTAATTAGTTATTTTCACCATATTATTATAATTAAACCATTGCTCTCATTGATATTGTAGAATTGTTTAAGTTAGGAAAATTGTTATGTTTAAGCGACTAGGAGTGGAACGAATTCTGACTCCCATTATTGCATGATAATTGAGAGTAGAACTTTGATAACAAATAGTGATAAATTCATGTTTTTACTTATTCCTAGCATAATTAGTTAAGATTAGGTAAAAGTCATATTTTAAGAGTATCAATCATCTCGATTGAAAAAGAGTTCAATAGCCGTAATAGTGATGGTCACACGTTAATTTTCCCATGTACAGTCTTTAAAAAAAATGAAGGGATTGAGTCCTTCTTCAGCGAGACTCACCCTCTTCACGTTGCACATTCTTTTCCAACCAACCCTAAAAAAAAAAAAAAAAAAAAAAAAAAAAAAGTTGATGTTAACGTTAATGTTAACGATCGTTAGTTAATGGTCATCCCAACGGTCATCAACTAATGGTCTGATAACAGTCATAAGCTAACGGTCTGATAAAGAACACCCCAACGTCTCTCTCTTTCCCTCCTATAAATTTGGATTTTCCACCATCAATTTTTACTCCTCATCTCCTTTCATGGATCCATTGGAGTGGATGTATACATAAGATGTTGAAGATGCAAAAATGATCCTCATGTTGACACTATTTACTTGTGTCATGTTGTTACTCTTGTGTCACGTTCTAGTTAATGACCTCTAGATTCATGTAATTTTCTTTCTTTTTCTCTTGTTGTAAATATGTGTGATGTGTGTAATAATTCCTCAATAATTTGTACGAGGTACAAATTATTTTGAGACGTTATCAATATATATATTCTTGTGTGTATTAGTTGTATTTTTCTCTAATCGTAAACCAATAAAATCAAATAACATCCTTAATAATCATAAAAATCAAAAACTCAATCCTAAAAATTAATAATAAATAAATAAATAAATAATTCCTCAAATCAAGTCGCACACGCCACCATTTTAGTAGCACACGCTGCTCTTTCAACTCTCCAAAACTTCCACTTTTGAGGTTTCCTACATTTTTTTCAGAATATATGTGTTGGTCTAACTACCCTATGAAACCTTCCTCCTTATATTCTACCTCATTACAAAGCCTCAATCATTGTCGTAGGAATCTGACCTTAAACGACCTATTTTCTGAGATCCAATGTAGAACATACGTGTTTCTTTAACTTCATTATGACACCTTCCTCTGTATTTTCTAATATTATTGCACAACTTCTTTTTCGTCTTGGTAATTTGACGTTAAAAGACCCACTTTGAAAAATACTTACTTTCACGTGCATGCCACATCAGAGTGTTCAGACAAAAACACAAGTTTCCTTTGCTTTTAGTCTTGACCTTCCCTACATAATCCGGATCTCACCACTCACTCCCATTCTCATCCACATCTACTTATATCTTGACTGCAAGACTCTTCCTTGTAGCCACCTCCCTTTCACTCCATCATATCCATCCTTCTATCTTTTTCTACTTTTCATGGCTAATAGGTGAGAAATAGTGCCCGAGCAAGATTTTCAACGAAATTTTCATGAAGGCCTATTTCATCCCTTTTTCGACACTGATATCACACATCGAGGTTGGTTACCTCTTTTGAGTCATTCAGAAACCACGTTTTCCGAGAGTTAGTTATGATGTTCTACGAACATAACAACTTCCATAATGGTAAATTCGTTTTCCTATGGAATTGAAGGCCGCATGAATTGACTCGAGAACTCATTTCCGAGGTCGCTCAAATTCCCATGACAGATCCTGAGGTACATTAATTCAAGAAACCCCTTTTGACATCGTGAGACAACTAATGCTTGCAACTGTTCGATATGGTGAATTCCATGACAAACTACATGTTGTTCGTCAAAGGTCCTTACAAAAAAACCAACTCGCCTTGGTCCACTGGTTGGCACACAATGTCGTGGGCAACTCCGAAACATCTAAAGTAACAAAACCTCTTCTCCACCTACTCTGGGTGGTACAGAATAAACGGAATGTTTTTTGAATAATCTGGTATCTTTGGCATTCGATTACACGTGCCAGAAGTAGATCAGCCCCTTTACCTACCATAGTCACACGCATCATGCTGAGGTGGGACACCATCTGCCTGGACGGTTTTTAGACACCATCTGTGCAATGCACTAGGACAATGACCAAGCTCACAACTCTCTCTCTCTTCTCAGAATGTCTTTGCTTCGGATGCCCTTGCCAACATAGTTAATCCAATGGAGGGTATTCGATTTATTTACCAAGGCCTAAGGGCCCTCCATAACCGTCAAAACATCTTCATCGGGAAATTGCTAGAACTACAAGCACGTCAGACGGTGCACGACGAGGAGCAAACCGAGTTCATGCAAGCCCCCACCCAGTTCTTAGGAAACACTACAAGAAAATAGGTTTTTGCCCACGGTCCAAAACCGTGGGAAAAACCCTTTTCCCACGGTTTTGGACAGTCACAGGACTATGGGCTTTTTGTGCGTCGGAAATGGTATGCCCACAGTCATGACTGTCAATAAAGCCTACCAGTAGTTACGGTCGTTGCGTCAGTTATTGCCGTCGGTATGGCCATGGTAGAAACCGTGGGATAGTCCGTGGCAAACCGTTAGTTTTTCCTACGGTCGTAATGCGTGGGATAAGATTAGTTTTTCCTTTGGCCATAGGTCGTGGGTTATACTATATTAGCCACGGCTTTGGACCGTGGCAAAACTCTTTTATTATTAAAAAAAATAGCTGGCTATTTTCACATATCAACCTATTTCTACACAATTTTTCCAATTACACAACCTCCAATCATGTCCACAAAACTTTCTACAAATTCTTCATTGCACAATTATCAAAAGATAGAATTCCAAGTGCAAATACAAAACAAACATAATAAATGAAAAAGTAAACACGGAACAACTTAATAAGGGGAAAATACAAGTCATTACAAGAAAAGCATAAGTAATGTTCGACTCTAAAATAAGAACATGGACTTGAACATGCTCATCTTCATCATCTAGCCTTCACGATACCGTTAATCCAAGTCTAACCTTTTATATACTTTGTGCACTTCATGCTTGCCAAAACGTGCTGCAAATCCTGCAATATGGCTACCCCGAGTTTTCATATTAAGCAAAGTCTAAACTTGCTTTATACTTGTCAAACTAGTTGCTAACACCAGTAACTGGTTTTAAAGTTTGTTAAATCGTTATTCGTTAAGATGATGCCATGCATAATCAGATTAGTGCAACTAAATTAAAGTCTAAGAAAACTCAATCATTAACAAGGAACGCCTTATAATGGTAGGAATGGAAAATACTTACCACTAAAATCAAACAAAATATAAAGTCAGAATTGTGTACATGAATGTTTTCTATCAGCTTTAAGTATTAGAAATGAACCTCAACAGTTTATTACTCTTACCTTCGAAGGTATGCAAATCCAAGATTTGCACGTGCATCGAAGAAGTCAGAAGAAAAAGACAGTAGTGACGATAAAACTGAAATAGCACTCTAGACATAACCCCATAAACGTCATAAGTTTTGATCTTAAAAACAATGGTTATTTTGTTTAGTAAAACAAAAGAAAAATTATAAATAGAGTTGAAAGAAACAAACAGAAAGATATTAATACCTCAACACGATCACTTCTAAGGAGGATCAAGTCGAGCGTATTCCAAATATTTTCTTGTCTAATATCTACTTGCATAGACTCCTTCAGCTTAGAAAGAATTTAGTCAAGTTCCTCTCGCTCAAGTTCTTTATTGGAACTACCGTCCCCTGTATTGCCTAGCATAAGGCACTACACAGGTAAAGAAGCAGATACTAAGGCTATAATAATAAAAGAAAGATAACATACTGATGAGTACAAGCATATAAGACAAAACATACATGTGCATGATGAATCTGTACTGCAGAGAGGGACTCGGGCCTATTGACGTCTTCTTCACCTCTAAGTAAGATCTCTTCTGCCTTCTTGTACGCCAAGACTGCCTGTAAATCTCCAAAAAATATAATAGAAAAACATAATAATATCAGCACAAAATAGTTTGATGAAACAAATTTCTACCTTTTGTGGTTGACACAAACGCTGATACATTAGTCCAAGTATAAAATGAGCATGGGCATTCTTGGGCATCTTGTTTGCAACATGGAGTAGCTTAAAGAGAAACAAATGCACATAAGCTTGCAGCCTTGAACAAAGTAACCTATGGACCCCAAGTTCCTCAGCTAGCTTGACGCACAACAAGTTATTAGCTGCAACAGTTAGGAAAAGAGCACTTGAGTTACCAACAGACTGTCATACATCACACAAAAGCAACAAATAAGTCATAAAGTTTACACCCCTTATAGAGATCCCAGTAAAGTTTACATATCTTATAAACATAATTCTGACAAACTTCTATGAAAAAAAAGGAACCATACGACAAACTTCTAATGAGTTTTGAAATGATGACCAAGATAAAAATGGAAAGAGTAAACTGCCAAAACAAGAAACTCATATATCAAGTAAAAGATCCACATTTTTTGTTTCTCGACTTTTTTAGCTAGTTATGATTCTATAATAATAGATTATCTCATTTTGAGAATGAGAACATGGTTCCTAATTTCCTAACTACTTTTACCAAACGTATGTTTGGTTATTTGTGTCCAAAATCAATCATGTGATTCACAATGGATTATTGGTCATAGAACGAATAATCATAAATTGTACAAACGGTCCCACGGAGGTAGTGAATAAAACCTTAATCAGTTACATGCAACATACACCATCCCAAACACACAGATTTGGAAGAATTGCTTGCTCAAAAGGTATTCGCTCACCTGAACACCACCATCCCAAACAAAAGTGATCATACCACTTACACTTGGTGAAAAAGCAAACTCATATATCACTTGCAAAACCAATTGATCCAAGGATAGTTGCAGCCTGTTAAGCTCCTATAACAGCAATGGTAAACAAAGACAATTATTTAAATTAACCAAGGACATTCATAATTTTAATATATGGAAAACATATGTGCAATATTGGTTATTAAATTAAATAGTAGTTAATAAAAAATAGCTATAAATTACCTCCAAATCTCAACCAAAGGAGTCAATATTGGGTCAATGATTATAAATGATTTTTCACACACCTTTACAGTCGGCCTTGTACATATCTGTCTTCTCAAGAATACAATAGTTGTATCAATGACTAAAACTTCAACCACATCAAGATTCTTCTAGAAATTGGCCGTCTACTCCTTGTGAGTCAAAAAAAAAGTAAAGTATAAACTATAGGGACACCTGATTATTGTACAACGTTTTAAGGAAAACAAGCAATAAAACTTAGAAATAGTGAGTCAATTTTGGTCTTCAAATTCAAATTTTGTTTTTAAACCTTTAGTCTTCACTGAATTTCAACAGGACACAGTAACCAATGCTTTTCAAACCAAGTGATTCTACTGATCATCCCTTCAATCACATTATATTTAAGACATGTATAAAAACCTTCTCGGGTGAATGACCTAGATAAATGCATATATTGACAGGGAAAATTAGTTCAACTATAACCCATATTATATATATTCATACCTATCTCATATACAAAAGTCAGGCATTAACCCCTTTTCTGGGGGCTCACCCACACACTAATTTTCGACTTTATTCTAAAATAATCTATAAGGAATAAGAGTAGGCTTTGAACAAGTAAATAATGCTTTTGCATAAGAGTAGGCATTGAACAAGTAAAGAATGTGTTGCAAGTACTTAGCAGCTCCTGGAGAACAGAACAAAGATATACATTGACCAACTTATAAGAAAACTTGATGCAAGCCCAGACAACTAAAAGCTAAACACGCCAATTCATAAATTCAGTCCAACAATACCAAGTAAGACATAAGAATGGTAAAAAAAAAAAAAATAGTTAAACCAATCAATACAACGAGATAAATATTAAATTCTTTACCTTGAATAAAGGTTGCAAGTTGAGGACAGTCGAATAATCTGAGATGTTTGGTCGAAAGATAAATTAGGTCTTGATGACTATACTCACAAGAACAACATCGATTAAAAAAAAAAAAAAAAAAAAAAATCTTTAATAGTATAATAAAAGATTATACGTCACCTTCAACTTGTAATGGGAATTGTGTTGGAAGAAAAGAAACAAAGCTTGTAATCCCCTTCCCTTTCAGTAAATCATATGAAAATAAAAATTGAAAAATTTGTTCTCCTAATTTTGTCAAATAAAACCCTAAAAGGAAAAATCAGTGCTTGAAACAATTTTTTTGCTTTACTCACCTTGTCAAGATGAGAGAAGTAGAAAGAGAGCGAGAGAGAGAGAGAGAAAAAAATGTAAGTGGGGGTGGGACGCGAAGCTAACTGGTGGTGGGGAAGAAGAAAATAGAATAACTGATCGATCGAGTATCCGAGTGTATGTTTTAGCAACATTGGTCTACCTGACCAATTTTTCGGGCCCTAAGCCCACGGTCAAAAAGCGTGGATGTGAATCTACAGCAAAAAAAGTCTTACCCGATGGTTTCTCTCGTAGCTGCCACCCACGGCCATAGTAACAGGTAAACCGTGGGTAATGGTATTTAAGTATGCTTACGAGGTCAATAATTGTAGGAAAAGTAGCAAGGGTTCATGACCGTGGCAAAAAATACCGGGTATCTGTGGGCAAAAGTCAATTTTCTTGTAGTGAAATCATACCCTCAACTTGGAGAATCAGACTGAGATTTTTGAGAACCAATCTTCAACAACACGTCCTCGCGCAGATTAATGAACTTCACCATCTCCTTTTCCTCCGTATCAACACGAGCCTCCCTTTTCTCATTGTGCTCACCTCTAGACTTATTTCCTGGGTTGTTTCTTTCTTTCTTTCTAGGACCACATCTTTTACTTTTGTGTGTTATTTGGAGTGTTTTTTAGTACTATATCATTTTGGTGTGTTTTTCAGGTTGTAATTAATTTTATAATAATATTTCGTTCCTACATAAAACCCATTTTACTCCCTTTGTTTGTAATTCTACTTGGGAGTACGATATCACTACCATCCATCTTCTTTTATCATTAATACAATTCTTGGATTCTAATTTTTCTTGTTTTCCCTATTCCAGCTACTATGTGCCTCAAGGATAATACATGTTTACTCTTAAGTGGAGAACATAATTGCGTGATTTAAGAAGTGAACTATTTGGTGCTTAGGCTAATGTAGCCACCTTTTTTACTTTTAATCAAACTGATTACTTGTCTGTCGAGCTTAATTGCTAAGTTACACCTCTTAGCCACTCTCCTTCCATCCCTTTCTTCACTCCATTTCTGTTCCATATTTGTTCTCTGATAATATAGTTAAAATAATGTGTGAACAGTTATGAGAAGAAGCTTGAATAGTAATTTAAGATGTGGAAAACAGTAATTTGAATACTCTCGAATATCATGAGATAAAGAGGAGTAGTCATGTTCGATCCACTCTTGCTTGCACGTAATTGAATACTTATCTAGACTAACTAAACTACTTTACTAATGAGAGTAATATGATATCAAAACAGTACTTTTAAGATGCGAAACAGTGATTTGAATGATGAGGGAAGATATTAGAGACGGAAAATTCCACCACGCAATTCGATTGACTATTAGTTAGTTGTCGAATTGCTTGTTTAAATCCCTAGTGAATACCAAGTCATCTCTGATCAAGGTTTCACTAGCATGAAAGATTAACACCCTCACAAATCTCTTTGATGGGGTTTCTAATCTCTAGTTCTTCATTATGAGTTCTATCTCTAGAAACTTACAATGAATAACTTGAAACTCTAATTACAAAACAATAACTAAACTACTAACAAACTGTAGGAACCATTATGGTTTTGCCGAATGATTTACTATGAACCGCGAAACACCCACGCGCAGCGAAATAAGGGGTGTCACGATCTGGTTAGAAATTTACCTTGAGATTCGGCTAAGATAACTCTGAGAATCCAATAACTATGAATCCGAATCAACCTCTTGATCTTCTATTGTATTCCTATCTTTAGATTGGACATTGTGTGGGAAACGATCTACCAACCCCTTTCTTTCTCACAAAGCTAGAACCGATTTTGGATCTATCTTTTCTTGCATCTCTTTTCAATCTAGATGAATAGTGAACATTGGCCAAAAAGAAAGGTTTCTATTTATAGGCTACAACAGGGACCATGAGGAGAAATTAGGGTTGGGCCTCATGATAGATAGGCTTGGGCTTCCCATGTTCGCCCAGAACACACGACCCAAGTCCGTCAACAAATGGTTTATTCTACTAAAGGCCATTGTTGCACTACCGCCCTAATCCCAAATTACGTGTCAGCATTTATGGGCTCCATATTATATGCTCGTTGATCTCCCCGTGTTTAAAATATCGAATGTTCGTTGATTAAGTCAAGTTACTGACAACTACATTAATCAACTTCTTATGTCCTTGAGTAGTACCACTCAACCTCATTGTCATGTCAGAATAAATCCACCTGCAGGGTTTACATGACAATCTTTTTGAGCTCCTCAAGGGGATATCATTAACCCGACTTCCTGCGGGTCACGGATTCCTTCTATAGTCAATAGCACACCTTATATACAATGTCATTACCCAATCCATCGAGTTTGTTGATTCACAAATGAATCTCACTTATTGATGATTTAAAGCAATGTACAATGCACGTAAGTGTCCGTTATTATATCCGGATTAAAAGGACAAACATCCATAATAACAGAGGTGTTTGTTCTCTTATATAGTCAGTATAAAGAGAAACAACCTCACTTGGTCATGTTCAATACACACAAAGTGTACTAGTGTAATCCTATAGTCAAGATAGACTAATACCAGATTATACTACAACCGTACCAATGATTTGTCCAAATCCATTTAGGTTGTGAACGTTTACTTATACTTTATAAGGTACTGATGATATGATCTTCTGTGTGTCAACACACACCATATCATCTACAACATAAAGTATTAGACACATGCATATAACTAATAATATATATAATATGCATAACATTTACCCATATGATTCTCATTCAAAATATAAAGAATTAGAGTTAATATAAAGTAATACTTTTAGTATATAACCCTATCACAAACATCCTCACGTAACTTCATAAACCCCCCTCTAATGGAGGTTTTAGCCTTGTGTCATCGGATTGATTAAACTAAAGTAAGAAGAAGAAGACATAATAATAAAGACAAGAATTGAATTAAATAAGAACTAAAGCTTTATTGAGAGGTTTTAATTGAGGCTATACTTCTAAACCCTAATTACTTAACTAAAAACTAAATTTAACTAATCAAGATTTAACTATTAACTATGTGAGTATGAAAAGATAACAAGAAATGTCAAATATTGAATTTTTAATTTCCAAGTTGATTTGTAATGCACGAGCGTATTGTTACATGACTCGCCTCGAGCATTCAAATGTCCTATGTTAATCAAATATTCAACACTTGGTAAGTTTAAAAACTTAAACCAAAAGACAAATACTTCCTATTTTTAAGCTTAAGTTGATATTATCCTAAACTTTTTTTTTTTTTTTTTTTTTTTTTGCATGCAAGTAAGGAATTATATTAGAAAGAAATGAAAGTGAGAGACATTGTTTTACGACATACATTAATTAAACCTACAGTAAGTCGTGAAAGGACTTTCTATATGTGACACAAAGTCAGGTCATCATGTGCTCCAAGATGTGGATCCTAGTGGCATTGAAGAATCCTTTCGGGCTGCCAAATCTGCTCCAAAATTGCCTTCCCGCCAGATGTGAGTTAGCTTAAGTTCTTGTAAATTTTTGGTGGCATGCTTCCATCTAGCTCAAAACGACCATGGTATAGCATTCCCTAAGAAGGCCTTGACCGCAGCATGAGAGTCTACCTCTATCCATATACGGTTCTAGTTCATGTCTTTAGCTTTCTCCGCTACCAAGACTATAGTTATGCACTCTGCCTGGTATGAGGTGACCTCCCTGAGTCCAACTGCTAAGACCCCCCACTATTGCTAGTTTTTTGTCCCTGAAAATGACACTAGCTCCCACACTAGATGGGACACCAAGAACAGAACCATCTATGTTACATTTAATTACCGGGCCCAAGGGGGGAGTCCAAAACACCTCATGGATATGTTGGGGTGGATTGCCTAAACCTTATCTTTAAGCAAGTTGATATTATCCTAATTTTTTTTCAATTGTCCATAATTAATAATGATAAAATCAAAATATGATATTTTCTAAAAAGCTTAAACTTTATCTAATAATGAAAATAATGACAATAATGAAGGAAAGAGAGAAGCTCTGCCTTTCTCTCTTTAGAGATCACTTAACACACTATTCCTTATCCCTTTTCCTATTTCCAGTAATCTTGTATACTAGAAACATATCTAGATCCATAAAAGCTTCCTTTTGTAGGTAGTAGACGGTTGCCTTGACTATGTTGACTGACCCTTTTTGCCTCAGTTGACTTGATTAAATCCGATAGATCCCTGTTCTCTTAGTTTTTATCTCCTTAAATAGACTTATGGCTTCTCCGTTAAACAATCTTCAATCCTTTCCCCCTCTTCTAACCTCGTCTCAAGTTCAACAACAAGATTCAATCTTTTCTACTTCGTAAGGTCAGACTCCTTTACAAGGTGAGTCTCCGACATTTCTTGTCCCTCCCCTTTTGAGCAACGGGAAGGGTGTTGCAACAACACAACAAATAGGTTCTGTTCCACTATAGAGCAATGGTGTAGCTCCTATACCCACTCAAACAAGAAGAAATTGGAACTCACTCTTTCAATCTAGCACGAGTGTTGCACTCAACAGTTTTATCTTCAAATTGTTGAAGGGGTTGCTCAAGTCCCGATAGATATAATCCATAAAGGTTTCAGCAGCTGGTGAGAGTATGTAGTTGGGTTCTTTTTAGAGCATCGTCTCCTTTACAAAGTGGTCAAAGAATTATTGAAAAAGAAGTGGCGTACTAAGAGCGAATTTGAAATGGTGTCGAATGTAGACTTGTATTATTTCAAATTTCAGAATGAAGAAGATAGAGGTTTGATGCTGGAAGTTGGACCGGTTTTATTGGTGGTAGATGTTTTGTTGTTATAGAATGGTCATCGAAAATTGAAAAGAAGGAAAAGACAGTTAAAGTTATTCCTATTTGGGTAAATTTGCATGAGGTACCGAAAGACCTATGGACTAGAGAGGGGTTGGGTTTTGATAAGAGCCCAAAATTGTAGTTTTAACCCTTTAACAATAATACTTTTAGCCTAATTATGTGAGTAATAAATAAGAGTTAATGTTGATTACGTGCTTTTATGTATTTCAGGCATTAAAGTCAATTATGTGCAGAAATATGCCACTTTGGTGAGATAAAGGAGCAAGGGTTGGTTGCTAAGAAGTTCTATGATTAAAGGCCAAGATTCAAGGAGAAAAAGCCTTTGTAAAGCCCGGTCAAAAGCTGAAATGTCAAAGTCAACGCGGGCAGAAATAGCACACAAAAGTCAGCAGAACTTCCGAAGACCGTATATTTGGACTCAGGCTTCGGAATTAGGCCTACCTTATGTCAAAATGACTGGCTCGAAAAGATATTTCAATAGTCCAAACCTTGAACTAAATAGAGGAGCAAAAGTGGACAAAAAAGCCTGCTGAAGTCAGATCTAGCTAAAAAGGGCCTTGTGGACTGAAGAGATTAGGTTTTGGGCTCGATTTTCCGGCCCAAAACATGGCTCCTTAGCCCATGCACGAAAATGTGGATCTGGTCTCCTCCATTTCAACACTCAAGACTTAGCTCTTAAGAGATACTTAGGTTAGGTAGCAAGTAGCCATTAGAGCTTAGTTCTAGATCTAGATTTTAGATTACATTAAATTAATTAGTTTTTATTATCTTATTTTAATTTAGGATTTGAATCAATTGTTATTTAATTATTAGATCAATAAAGTAGTTTGTTCTTCATAATATAGTTTCATTTCATTAATCATTGTAGTTTCAATTCCTAGATTTAGTTATTATCATTGTTAGTTTCAATCAATTCTTGCATAATTAGATTTCTATTTGAATTGAAATAAGTAAATTTGCAATCTTTATACCATGTCTTGTTTAATTCCATGTGGAAATGATAGCATAATGATTCTAGGCTAAACCTCCATTAGAGGAGGTTGAAGAAGCCTTGATGAAGCTTGATCTTGGTTAACTTAGAAATCTTTGTGATAATCTATTCAATTCTAGAAAGTAATTAGTTCATCATGAGAATGGATTTGGTTGCTTCACATGCTAGTTATTAATTGGTAGAGATTGCCATGCATAATTAGGGATTAGAATTACCATTTTGATATGCGAAAGCATTGAAATTTGGATCACGACGAATCTTTGTTAGTTGATTAAGTCGAGTTAAGGTGGAATCAATCCCCCCTAATTCCTTATCTAGTATCAATTTAGCATTTCCATCATTTCATTATTCGTATCTTATTTAGTATTTGAATTCACATCATAGTATAATTCCCACCATTACTCTCATTAACTTTGGCTAGGACTGGTAGTATTAGAAAACGCTAATACTAAAGAACTAGGAGTGGAACGAATCTTCTATTCTAACTTTATTTCGATAGTATCAAGAGTAGAAACTTTGATAAATATAGTATTCGTATAGTTTTAGTTTTACTTGCATTTAGTTTCATCATTCTATTTGTGAGTAGAATTGTTAATTTTACGTTTATCAGGTTTCCTTGCTAGGAGAATAGGTAGACCACAAAGAATAGATGGCCTAACAACATCCAAAAGGAGACTTATGTATCTAAGAGTTTGTATGTTAGTTGAGATAAGTGCTGAATTACCTGAATCCTTCAAAATCAATATGGGTGGTGATGATGTAAGGAGAATTGTAGTGGAATATGGTTGGGTTCCTAAATTCTGTGGCAATTGTAGAAAATTTGGACACAAGACCATAAACTATTTTCAACAGAGTGGGTCAGATAGTAACGCAGCTCCCAATGCAGCTGAAGGGCCTGCTGATCTTGAAAGTAGCGTTCGGAGAACGGAGAAAGGGGAAGTGGTTCCATAACCTCTGAATACTGCTGAAGCAGTAGCATGTAACACTACCCAAGTAATGGTGCATGAGTGTTCATATGCTAATCCAGTAAAGAGTGTTATGGATATTGTAGGAGAAGTTGTGAATACAGAATTAGCTCTTAGACATGAGGAAAAACTTCAAGGGGATATTCTAGCAAGAGCTTTAGACGTGTGTAGTCCCCTGATGCCTTATTCTTTGGAGCATGAGTCTGCCATAATACCTTATGTTGAGACATTAGCCGATATTACTTATAGTACAGCTGGGTCAGAATTGTAGTATAATGAAGATTACAATGCCTTTAGCATCCTAGTAGTGGATGTTATTGGCGGGGAAATGTTAGATGATGATGAAATCTCAATCGAAGAAACCGAATACTTTGATGATAAGAATATAAATCATTTGGAACCAGCTGAACACACCACTCCACTATTACAGAAAAAGAAGGGCCCTATCCTGAGATCACATAATAAACCGCAGGATGATAGTGCAGGTAAGAGTATTGGGAAGAAGAGTAGGGGTTGTCCCAAGGGTTCAAGAAATAAAAGACACTGTTAAAGATGATTGCTCCTTTAAGTATATAGAATGTGAGAGGCACCAATGACATCCAGAGGGCTAAGGAAATAAACAAAATTAGGATTGAGAAGAAGCTTTGTTTTTTTGGTCTTTTAGAGACAAAAGTTAGAATCCATAAGTATGATCAAATAACGAATATATGTTGCCCTTCTTGGCAACATGTCCACAACTATAATAAAAGTCCTGCAGGGTGCATCTGGGCCTGCTGGGATCTTTTCTTCATGAGTGTCAAGAAAATTTCAGAATCATCACAGTTCAATCATTGCAAGGTGGTCTATCTTCCATAAAATGAAAACTTCTTTTTGATAGTGGTATATGCAAGTAACTCCCATTCTGAGAGGCTACAACTATAGCAAGATATCATGCTCATCAATAACCCTATAAATGGCCCATGGTGTGTTGCAGGGGATTTCAACAACATTTTGTTTGCAAATGAAAGGGTTGGAGGAGAACCTATGCATCCTCGAGAAGCAGTGGACTTTAACTTGTGTTTGCAAGGGGCAAGTCTTTCTGATCTTAATTACAATGGTTTCTTTTTTACATGGTCTAATAAATCCATTGAGAGTACTAATATCATGTCTAAAATTGATTGATGTCTAGTTAATAATTTATGGCACTCAAAATTTCCTTTTACTAATGCTGAATTTTTGCCACAAGAAGTTTCAGACCATTCTCCCATGGTTTTATTGTAGATCGACTTCAAGAGTTCTGCAAAGACTTTCAGATTCTGCAACTTATGGGCGATCCAAGATGGTTTCCTTGTTATGCTAGAGGATGTTTGGAATACTCCCATATATTCCAACCCTATGTATGTGTTAATTTAGAAACTCAAATTACTCAAGGAAAAGGTCAGGCTGTGGGCTAAGCTAAATTTCTCCAACCTTCGTGAAAGAGTACTCAATGTCAAGCAAGAACTACAAGATATTCAGATTCCCCTACAACAAAACCCAAATGATGCAATGATTGGTGAATAGGAATGAGTGGCCTTGAAGAAGTATAAAAACCTTGCTCTCGCAAAAGATATCGATATACTACAAAAAAGTGATTGTTTCTGGATGAACGATGGGGATAAAGGAACCACCTATTTCTTTAATTCTATCAAAGAAAAGAAAGCTAGGAGTGGTATATGGTCTCTCTCTTCAGACCAAGGTACGACCTTTGGTCAACATGAAGTTCGCTCATGGTTGAATACTATAAAGCTCTGTTAGGCTCACCAGTTGCCCCTGTCAGTGATGAGGTTATTTTTATGCAACTACAAAGTTCGAGATGTATAGTAGTTCCTCCTGCTCTGCAACAACAACTCGATGAATGTCCAACTGAAGTGGAATCAAGCAAGCCTTTTTTGATATGCTGGATAACAAAGTGCCAGGTCCAGATGGTTTTAACCCTTTTTTTTTCAAGCATTGTTGGAATGTGGTGGGTTCAGACTTTACACGAGCAGTCCATAATGTATTCACAACAAACAAGATACCCCGAGGAGTTAACACCACCTTTTTGTGTCTCATCCCCAAAGTGAGCAACCCGTCTAAAGTGGAAGACTTCAGACCCATTGCACTTTGTAATACTGTTTACAAAGTGCGTCTCTAAAGTCCTCACCAATAGATTCAAAATCTTTATAGCTTCACTCATCTTTTCAAATCAGTCGGCCTTTATCCCTGGAAGATTGATACAGGATAATATTCTTTTATCACAGGAACTCCTTAGAGGCTATGATAGGAAGAGAGGGACACCTAGGTGCTCTGTCAAGCTTGACATTCGGAAGGCCTATGACACGGTAAGCTGGGGCACTATCTCATGCATGCTAAAAAGGTTTTAGTTCCGACCTAAGTTCATGTCATGGATGTATATGTGTATTTCTTCTCCCTCTTACTCAGTGTTAGTGAATGGTGCTCCTGAGGGTTTTTTCCTTGGAACTCAAGGTCTTAGACAAGGAGATCCCATCTCTCTGTATCTCTTTGTTATATTGATGGAGATCTTATGTTATGTTATCAAAGGAAAAATATGCTCTAGCTAGATGAAGTACTACTCGAAATGTAAAAAAACACAAGTTACTCACCTTGCCTTCACAGATGATGTGTTGTTTTTTTTTTTTTTTTTTTTTTTTTTTTAAAGGGGATGTGCAATCTATCTATGCTTTCAAAGACTGTCTTTAGGAGTTTGGGGATGCTACTGGGCTTCAAATTAATCCTCATAAGACAACCATCATGACTGGTGCTTTAAGTCAACAGGCTACTCTAGATTTGGCCAATATCTTGAACATATAACTTGTGAAGCTTCCTGTTTGATATCTGGGACTGCTTATATTCTCTACCTGTTTAGGCATTAGAGAATGACAACCCCTCATTGAGAGAATCACTGGCCGTATTGTTGATTGGAAATCTAGGTTATTGTCTCATGCTAGTAGATTACAGTTGATTTCTTCTGTTCTTAGCCAATTCCACATCTATTGGTCTAGAACATTTATTCTCCCTATCACTGTCTTAGAACAAGTTGAAAAAATTTGTGCTAACTTTCTTTGGAGTGGGACTGATTCCAAAAGAAGTTTCCACCAAGCAAGTATACATACTATTTGTGGAATGGATATAGCATAGTTTCTTTGGGAGGAGGGTTGGGTATTATGAATATAAAGGTGTGGAATAAGAGTGCATATTGTGGTCTCGTTTTCAAAGTAGCTGCAAAGGATGAGAGTGTCTGGGTTGAATGGATATAGCAGAATCACATCAAGAAAAAATTCTTCTGGACCATTAATATTCCCTTTGACTATGTGTGGTCATAGAGGAGTATACTCAAAAGCAGAACTGATGCAAAAAAGCACATCGAGTACACTATAGCCAATGGTGCGAATACTTTTATATGGCATGATTTGTGGAGCAAGAACAATCCTTTGCTCCTCCACTCACGGGTAGTTAGCGAGCTCCATTTTCCTTTGGATGCTACTGTGAATCAGCTCTTACATAATGGTACATGGAGTAGTGTCATCCATAATCTACAATGTGCGGAGCTTAAGGAAGACATCTTGAATACTATCATTAATTACCATCTTCTAGTGGATAGAGTGATATGGAAACCACATCATAGTGGTCAATTTACCTCCAATAATGCGTATGTTGCTTTGAGTCGACAAGGACTGAGGGTGAGATGGCAGTGATTTGTGTGGGGAAAGATGGTAATCCCACGACACTCATTCACTTGTTGGCAGCTATTTTCCAATAGTTTGTTAACTCAAGACAGGCTTGTCTATAAGAAGATCTTTAATCACTCATCCTGTTATTTTTGTAGTGAAAGTCGAGAGTATTCCAACCACCTATTCTTCGAGTGTCCTTTCTCTACTGATATCATAACAGGAATTAAAAGTTTCTTTGGTATTGCAACTGATTCAAGGAGTTCAAATAGGGAATGGTCCTCCATCTTGAGAATCTGTGAAGAGAGGAAACACGTGGGGGAGATCTATAAAGTATATGTAAGTGCTGTAGTGAATGTGATAAGAGCCCAAAACTGTAGTTTTAACCCCTTAACAATAATACCTTTAGACCAATTATGTGAGTAATAAATAAAAGTTAATGCTGATTACGTACTTTTATGTATTTCAGGTATTGGAGTCAATTATGTGCAGAAATGTGTCACTTTGGTGAGATAAAGGAGCAAGGGTTGGTTTCTAAGGAGTTTTGTGATTAAAGGCCAAGATTCAAGGAGAAAAAGCCTTTAAAAAGCCCGGTCAAAGCTGAAAAGTCAAAGTCAACGCGAGTAGAAACAACACACAAAAGTCAACAGAACTTCCAAAGACCGTATCTTTGGACTTAGACCTCGTAATTGGGCGTACCTTATGTCAAAACGACCGGCTCAGAAAGAGCTTTCCAATGGTTTACACCTTGACCCAATCAGATGAGCAAAAGTGGATAAAAAGTCTGTTGAAGCAAAATCCAGCTGGAAAGTCTTCTATGAACGGAAGAAATTGAGTTTTGAGCTCGATTTTCAGGCCCAAAACATGGCTCCTCTGCCCATGCACGAAAATGTGGATCTTGTCTCCTCCATTTTAATACAGAAGACTTAACTCTTAAGCAATAGTTAGTTTAGGTAGCAAGTAGCCATTAGAGAATAATCTAGATCTAGTTTTGAGAATCCATTAATTAGTTTATTAATTAGTTTTTATTATCTTGTTTTAATTTAGTATCTGAATCAATTGTTATTTATTTATTAGATCAATAAAGTAATTTGTTCTTCATAATATAGTTTTATTTCATTAATCATTGTAGTTTCAATTCCTAGATTTAGCCATTTGTCATTATTAGTTTCAATCAAATCTTGCATGAGTAGTTTCCATTTGAATTTAAATAAGCAAAGTTATAATCTTTACATCATATCTTGTTTAAATTCAATTAGAAATGATAGCATAATGATTCTATGCTAAACGTCCATTAGAGGGGGTTGAAGAAGCCTTGATGAAGTTTGATTTTTGTTAAGCGTAGAATAGTCGTGATTTCCCATTCCATTATAGAAAATGATTAGTTCACCATGAGAATGGGTTTGATTGTTTCACGTGCTAGATGTTAGTTGGTAGAGATTACCATGAACAACTAGGGATTAGGAAGAACCAATTGTTATGCGAAAGCAGTTCAATTTGGATTACGACGATTCTTCGTTAGTAAATTAAGTCGAGTTAAGGTGGAATCAATCCCCCCTAATTCTTTATCTAGTATCAATTTAGTATTCCGTAGTCGTATAAATTCATATCTTGTTAGTATAATTTGCATCGTAGTATAAATTTCCCTCGTAAAACTCTCATTAACTTTGGATAGGACCGATAATCGTAGAAAACATTGAATACTAAAGAACTAGGAGTGGAATGAATCTTTTACTCCAACTCTATTTCGATAGAATCAAGAGTAAGAAAACTTTGATATACCCTCAGACTTAGTTCAGTTTTAGTTTTACTTGCATTTAGTTTCATCGCTTTATTTGTGAGTAAAACTCTACATTTTATGTTTATCAAATGGCGCTGCTGCCATCTTAGTTCCCTTTAGTATTTTTTTTTTTTTATTATTGTTAGTCTTCCAAAGTCCCATAACCCACCCACCCGTGTTTGATTCTAACTGTGGTTGTTTGTTTCAGAATTGAATTTTTCCTCGTAGGAATACACGGAGCGCGACTCGTTCCCTACTAAGACAAAACGCGAGCGCCCCCCGCGCCTAAGTGCCTGGAACTTGATTTTTACCTGAGTGCGACCCGCGCCTTGCAAAGGCAAAGTTTGAGCCCCGCGGCCGGGGCCGCCTAGAGCTCGAAGTTGGACCGAGTTGGACCCCGCCTACCTAGGCTGATTCTCGAAGCGACCGCCTCTACTTTGAACGCCCGATTTCCACAGGTTAGTTTAAACTTCCATTACCTCAAGTTATTCAATGTTTCTAACTCATTATACACACTGAGCACGCGTATACAAGACGATATTCATAAGCGAAGCAAGGAGGCATTCAGGTACTTTTTTCTTCCACACCTCGCATCTCCTGTTAGAGGTTCATACTAGCATATCAGGATTGTTTAGTGTGTTATCGTGTTTAGTTAAGATTGGTCTTAGCCTTGCATGAGATTAAGGTCAGGCCGAAGAAAAACGCCTAATGTAATCAACGACAACGTCAACAAACATGCCTTTCTAGTATACCACTCACTACACCTCTAGCTAATATACCACACACCACACCTGAAATAATGGCTGAAGAAAGAGAGTCTCCTCTCTCTGACTTTTACAAAGCTTTGAACGATAGCCCAAAATCTTGCATCGTTCTATCAGACCTAGTGGGGGATTTCCGAATCCCCCCAAATATATTTAATTTGTTACCCGTTTTTCATGGGTTAGACCATTAAAACCTTATTAGCACATGCATAGGATTGACCAAGTCCTTACTACATTCCACCATTGTACGGTTGGTGTTGAACAAATTAAACTGAGGGTGTTTCCTTTCACCTTAGCCGATAAGGCGACGTCTTGGTTAACTGCCCAAGCGCCTAATTCTGTGGACTCGTGGGCTAAACTTGTTCAACTATTCATGGAACATTTTTACCCACTCTGAAGACAGATGAAATGCTTTCCAAGATTCATTTCTTTTGACAGAATCCTTATTAATCATTTTCAGAGGCTTGGAATCGTTTCACCAATCTTCTTATAGAATGTCCACACCATAATCTCACGAAAGATACGTTAGTTCGTACCTTTTTCAAGGGACTGTTAGACCACCACAAAGAGGTGCTTGACATAATGAATGGGGGTAGTTTCCTCAGTAAGGGAGTCTCAGAGGCTTATAAATTTTTAGAAGATCAAACAAAGCTTAATAATAACTGGGGGGGGGGGGTAGTGACGATATCTCCCGTTCCGCTAGTTCTTCTACAATAGTTAAGGCCGCTGGTATGTTTGAGATGAAACCCGATCCAGAACTTAAAAATTTAATCGAATCTCTAACTAAAAAGGTATAGGCTATTTCTGTTCAACAAAAGCCTATCCCCGTCTGAATGTCAACTCCAATCCATGTAATTTCTGTTCGAGTCCTGAGCATCCCGACTCCTATTGTCCTCTCACATATGAACAACAACAATCACAACAAGATAATGTTTGTTCCATTAATAGCAAACCTAACACAGCTTTGGTGACAAAACCCTAACTTCGGTTGGCAAAATAATCAACAACCTCCAAGGTTGTTTATCCCAAATGTTAGGCCAACAAACAATTACAACCAAACTTAACCGAGGCAAGGACAACTACAAAGAAATTATAATAATTATAACAATAATAATTATAATGCTAATAGAGGAATCGTGCCGGTAAATAATAACTATCAAAATCCACCCATTAATAATCAACGTGACATAGTTCCTATCACACAACTTATAGCTAATACTCCTCCATAACCAGATCATTTCGACGCCTTTATGCAAACCCAACAACAGATTTTACAAGCTATCCAACTTTCCTTACAACAGTTAATACAAGAGAAAGTACAACCCAGAGGTGTGTTTCCAGGTTAAGAGATACCAAATCCTAAGATAACAAGCATAGCCTTTGAGGTAAACGGTAATACTAGTACGGAAAATGCGAATGTAGGTGAGCTAAATGCCATCACCACTCTCCGTTCTGGCAGAGTGGTTGATAACAACATAACTATGCCTATAGTTACCCCAACCGTGGTCCCTACAGCAGATATTATACTAGATACCGATGTAGAAACTGAAGATCCTACCTGATAAGAGCCCAAAACTGTAGTTTTAACCCCTTAACAATCGTATTTTTAGACCAATTATGTGAATAATAAGTAAGAGTTAAACGTGTTTTTATGCATTTCGGGCTTCAAAGTCCATTATGTGCAAGAAATGTGCCACTTTAAGATAAAGGAGCAAAGGTCGGTTGCTAAGGAGTTATGTGATTAAAGGCCAAGATTCAAGAAGACAAAGCCTCTGCAAAGCCCGGTCAAAAGATGAAAAGTCAAAGTCCACGCAGGCAGAAACAATGCACAAAGTCAACAGAACTTCCGAAGACCATATCTTTGGACTCAGACCTCGGAATTGGGCCTACCTTATGTCAAAACGACCGACTCGGAAAGAGCTTTCCAATGGTCCAAGCCTTGACCCAATCAGAGGAGCAGAAGTGGACGAAAAGTCTGTGGAAGCAAACTGCAGCTGAAGAGGCCTTTTTGGACTGAAAGAATTGGGTTTTGGGCCTGATTCTCTGGCCCAAAACATGGCTCCAAGCCCATGCACGAATTTTGGATCTGAATGTATAAAAACAAAAGCTTAGCTCTTTGTTAATGGTAGATAGTTAGGTTAGAAAATAAATTAGGTTAGAATAAGAAAAGTAGCCATTAAACCTTAGTTCTAAATCTAGTTTTAGATTAATTAATTAGTTTTTATTCTTACCTTAAATTCAATATTAAATTATTATTGTTGATTTCATTAGATAAATAAATTAGTGTTCTTGATAATCTTGTTCAATTTCTTTACTTAAATTAGTTTAATTCTTAGATTCAATAGTTGTCTTTATTAGATTGAAATAATTCTTGCATGAGTAATTGCTATTAAGGTTTAAATTTAGCAAGTTTCAATCTTTATATTATGTTTAGTTTAGATTCAATGGGAAATGTTAGTTTGATGACTCAAGGCTGAAACCTCTATTAGAGGGGTTGATGAAGCCTTGATGAAAACTAGTGGTTAGTATAGAATTGGTTGTAGATTTTATTCCACTCTAGAAGGTCGTGTTTCGGCCATGAGAATGGGTGGACGACCTCACATGCTAGTTAGTATTAGGTAGAAATGCCACTTAACACTAGGGATTAGAACTTCGAAATTCTCATTTGTGAAGAGCGTGAGAATTGAGATAGAACATTCTACGCTAGGTTGTTAAGTTGGATTCGAGGTGGAATCAATCCCCTAATTCCTTATCATAGAGTCCGGTTAGTATTTCGTAGTTGAATTATTATATCTTGTTAGTATAAATTGAATCCGTAGTATAATCATAGAATAGATATTTCACATAACACATCACTCTCACCATTGTTCTTTGGGTTTGTTCAATTGAATTTGTTTAAGTCTTGAGGTTTAAGAGTGGAGCGATTCCGTACTCTATATATTGCATGAATACACATGTGAGAGTAGGAAATAAATTATTGATACCGTAAGAATAAGGTTAGAGTAATCTAATTGAGTTTTTACGGGTTATCACTACCCCTGTAGAGGTACTAGTTAAACTGCAATCTAAGAAATAGAAAGCCAAGGTTAGACATCCAGTTGACCCATACACTAAATATAGAGAGAAACCACCGTTTCCCCAGAGATTAGCTATGTTGAACAAGGATACAAATTACGATGAGATTAGGGAAGTTTTCAAAAATCTAACAATAAACCTTCTTTTCTTGAAGCAATTAAAAAGTTACCTCACCACGTTAAGTTTCTTAAAGAGTTGTGCACTACTAAGAGTAAGACAAAGATTCATAAAGACGCCTTTTTAACTGAACAGTTTCCAACTTTAATGGAACACATTGGAATCATTAAGTATAAGGACCCTGGTCGTCCTACTGTACAATGCACCTTAGGGGATACTCACACGACCACTGCTTTATTAGACTTGGGGGCGAGTGTTAACTTACTTCCTTATTATTTATATAAACAAATAGGTCTATAGGAAATACAACCTACAACAATGACGTTGCAATTAGCTGATAGGTCTATCAAGTATCCTAAGGGTGTAGTGGAAAACGTGCTGGTTAAGGTTTAGGATTTCTATTATCCTGTGGATTTTGTTATCCTCGATATAGAAGTCGCTAACGACTCTGTTCCGATCATTTTAGAGCGCCCTTTCTTGGCAACTGCCAACACGTTTATAAACTGCCACGATGGTTCGATGTCCTTGTCCTTTGGCCATCTTTCTGTTGAGGTCAATGTTTTTAAAACGATCAAATAGTTTCCTGATACAAATATCGATGGAGAGGTTAGCATGATCGAGAGCTTAGCTCATGATTATTTCAAAACCACATTTCCGGATAACCAGATGTACAAATTCCTTTCCTTTGGAAGTTCCAACTTTGACAAGGACTCCTTGGACTTAGATGAAATTGAGGAAGATTTCCTTCAACTCTTTTGCAACTCTTCCTTGCCACCTCGCGAGTCCCACCCTGCCAACATCCATTCATCCCTTGACGCTATGTCGGAAAATGAATTTTTCACCCTCTATCCCAGTGATTCTTTTGACCCACCTATTGAGGAATGTCTGACATATCTCAAGGCTTCTAATGATCTAGACGAGAGCTCTAGCTGACACTCATTCATCTTCCATCAGCAATTTTCCCCACCTTCCACCTTTTCAAAGGAACCTGGAGTTTGCGCTTGACCCTTTTGCTTCTTCTGTGCTTAATGATTTTCTAAATCCTCTTAATACATAAATAATTCCCAAGGGAAAGGCACTTGACACCTTCATTTTCAGAATTGAGACAGTTCCCACCTACACCATGAATGAGTTTTGTGCTAAACCCACATTCCCATTTTTTCCATTCCTTACTTCTAAAACTTATCCATATCCAACATATCTTCCACAAACATCCATTTTTTCATGATCATTCACTTGGACACCCTCTCGTTCAAAGATGAAAAAGAAGGTGCATGCTCGGTTACGTTCTAAATCTATCATACTTCGATTTCATTTCAATAAGTTACGTCGTAGAAAATCTTGGTACTTGATTCTATTTGGGGGTACATTCCATGTTATTTATTTATGGAAAGACCCACAACTCTTTAGGTTGTTGATATATGGAAAACTGCAGGGTATATATATATATATATATATATATATATATATATGTTATTTGTTAAAGTCTCGAGTATATGACTATAAACGGCTCATTTTGTCGTTTGGTGTACTTCCTTTCACTTCCATATATTGGTAAGTGTACCATTCAGGTAATCGGACCCTCCCTATGGAGGTGTGGCTGTAAGTATCGGATCCTAAGTCCACGTTTAACATAATTCACATTTTCCACTCTTACATGTTTTCTCGATTTTTGAGTCATGTTCCTCTATGGTGTGAATTATGTTCTTATTGCTTTTTGTTTTTCTCATAGTAAATATCATGCATAAAAATTAAAAAATTCTAAATCATAAAAATAGTAATTTAGGAAGTCTCGGGAATCTGACTTTAAAAGACCCACGTTTTAAAACAAATTTTCAAACTTCATTGCCAAAAATTTGTTTGGGGGTGGGGTGTTGGTTTTTCCATCTAGGATTGCTAAACTTCCCATTTTTGTTACTTATGCCGTTTAATCATAATTCGATTCGGGTTGACATTATCTATGAATTTAGATTTCATTCATTCGCATAACATACATCATGCACGCACTTAGAGGCATTTTCCATTTACTTATATGTCACCCTAAGTTGGAATAGAGTGTTTTATGTATCATTAGATTGGAAATTCTCTCCTGATTGTTTTATATCTCATTCACATAAATCGGACCGGTAACAAAGCGACAATTTTAGGTTGAAGTTGCGCGAAAAATCGATGAATTTCGAAAATCGAATTGGGCTTAGGCCCAATCTCGCACGCACGTGCATCTCCATCTTCAACCCAAAATAGATCACAATTTTTCCCCCTTCACCTCCGCCATTAACAAAGCTTATAAACACTAACCTAAAAAAAAAAAAAAAAAACTACATCCACGCCCAACAATTTAAAACAATTTCAAATTTTCTCCAAAACTCTCCCACCACCATCTCCAACAATTTAAACCACCGAAAACATCCAAAAATCCAAGAATTCGAACTGGCACCGCCCCCACTACACCACCACCATTGTTTTTTTAGTGAGTTGATTTCAAACTCCATCCCCACATTGCTTTTAAACCCTCTAATCATTCCAAAAACTCAATGGCGCAAAGATGGAGAATTTTGCCGGAGCAAGCGTTTACGGCCGATTGCTTCGCGCCGTTTTATGGTGACGAGATGATTAGGAGGGATTGGAGTAGGTTGTGGTATTCGACGAATGATTTTTATCACGAAGATTTGGTCCGACAATTTTATAGGACGAGGGAGTTGAATGGGAATATAATTTTTGTTAAGGTGGCTGGGACTAGGAGAGAAGTATCTAGGAGGTTGCTGGCTGAGATTTTAGGCATTTCGCCTAGAAGCCATCTCGACGCCACATTACAGGAATCCCAATTTGGTGGGATCGAGCCTTTGATAAATGCGACGGTTGTGGAAGGAAACTACAATGCGAGCTCGCATTGTGTTGCCAGTCGTCACTGCGAACCAACCAGCTAGCTGTAGCTCAGTGGATTGGTAGGAATGTCACGAGAAAAGAGAAGGTAAGTGACATCAGTCTGAACTGCCTTCATGTTCTTTGGATACTCCAAGAGTAGAAGTATGAATTCTGTATTCTTGAGTTTTTGATTAATATGATTAGGGGAGTTGGGAAGAGTATTGCACCTCTCCCCGTATTGATAACAAAGATCATGATGAATTTGAGAGCAACTCCGAAAACTGAGCGTACTATGATTAAGATGCATACGAATGTCGTAGCATATACGGACTGTGTTCAGAAGGTTTGGAGGTTGCCTAAAGAAAGGGTAGTGGAAGAGACTGACTCGGAGGATGAGGAGGACATGACATGTTTTGATGCCGATGCCTTGGAGAGGTGTAAGTCGGATGCAGAACGCATGTCGGTGCTTTATCGTGGCATGCGTTCCTTCAATACTATTTGCGAAGATCTCCGGACTCGGCAAGCTACCATCCATCATAACTTTGAGACTCGTGCCCAGCGCGAGGATGAGCGTTGGGAAGAGATGAAGGTCGAGATGGAAGCTCAACGGAAGTTCCAAGCAGATATGCTTGACCACTACCCACCCCATGGGGGTTCTTCTTCTGAGGAGGCGTCTATGAGGCACGAGCGTCGTCGCCGAAGAACGGATGGCTTAGGCCTATCGGGAGCTCAGGAGCAATCTTCTTCTCATGTTCCATCCACTACCAGCAGCGTATGGTTTAGGGATATTATGAGTTGATGTTGTTTTGTATTTGTTTTTATTAGTTCCGATGTTAAATTTTGAATTCCGTAGTAAAATTTGAATTCGGTAGTTAATTGTATTTGAATTTGAATATAATTTGGTTCTTTTCAAATTGTGTGTTGATTTTATTGTTAATCCTACCTTCCCGAATTGTTTGGGGGTGGTATTATTTAGTCTAGCATGATTTTTATATGATACAAAATTTATTATATAATTGATTGATGATTGTTGGGAATATTGTCGATATTGGCTGGCTATGAGTAGATATAGTGGTAGGATGAAATCTAAAAGAGTTTAAAAGTTACTATTCTAAATTAAATCTAAAAGATATTAGGTTTGTTTTAGAATCAAGAATATGGGTTGTTTCCGTTTTCGGTTTCGGAAATATTTTGTTTCCGGCAATTGCCTTAAATTTTTTTGGCAACTTGCCAATTCGTTTTGGAAGCTCACAACCTATATAAACTTCCTTCATTCTACACTTACAACCCACACTACATCCCACTTTCATCTTTCATCTTTCACCTTTCACTCCCAAGTTTCCCTTTTTTCTTTTTCACTTTAGCATTTCAGTTGCACGGAGCGCGCCTACGCCTCAGTTAAGCGCCACCTGCGCTTGCCCACTTGTAACTTGAGTTTTACCTGAGCGGGACTGCGCCCATCCTAGGCAAAAAGTGAGCGCGCCCTGCACCTAAGTGCTTGGAACTCGAAATTCACCAAGGCGCATCGCGCCCATCTTAGGCAAAAAGTGAGCGTGCCCTGCGCCTAAGTGCTTGTCACTTAACTTAGAATCGAGCGCAGCCCGCGCCCTACCCAGGCATAACTTGAGCGCCCCCTGCCCTCTGACATCCGTAGGCACGAAAAATTCCAATTTTTTGTGGGTTGTTCCAGGATCGTTCCAGCTATTCTAGAGAGTAGTTTTGTGATGACATCACCTATAGTCATACTAGAGCAGTCTTTCGAACACTTGTTGGGAAGTGAGACTTATAGACATTGGTTCCATGACAGGATCTTGCAGTTAGGATGGAGGCATCTACTGGTAAGTGAAGACGACTTGTATTCACCTCAGCTTACTGAATATTTTTACAATAATGTTAGTTTCTATTGTAACTAGGATGGAGAACAAGAATTCTCCATCATGGTTAATGACACGCCACTAGAATTCAATAAGTATTTGGTAGAGTTAGTTTCGGGAATACCAATACCTGATCCTATTTACACGTGGGGATATATGACTAATAATGCATACCTCTATGACTATACATATTTCCGTGAGTATTATGGGGGAGGGGTGTTTCGTATAATGGACCAAGGGCGTTATAACATAGCCCTTGGTAGCCTGTCCCTCAATGTAGGAACCACCATGTTATTCATCCTGATGAATATTTTAGGGGATTGGCAGTTTACTTATGCAAATAGTACCGCTGGTGACGTTTTCCTTGCTTTAGCTGAGGGACGTCGCCGATATGACATTCCCCGAGTATTAGTGGCTAGTCTTAGGAGAGTCCAAAGCATGAGGCATAAGTATCTTCCTATGCCTGTTTTGGTTTGCCGCATCATGCGCAGTTATCTACCTGAATTCTGTACCCAACTCATGGATTGGAAAAGGGTTGAAGTCATGAGACCCACCAATTGGGTGGTTCGCTCATTTCGAGTAATAACTTGGTCGGGATGGCAGGTGCAACCTTATTTGGTTGCTCCTTACACCCCATCAAACATAGTAACACTCGACAGGTTAGCACGAGTTGATGACACACGGCGGCGGGCTTGGCAAGTTATCATGGCATGACAAGATGCAAAGGAACCTCATCTCTTTGGAGAGGAAGATGAGGAGGATGAGGATTAAATGGGAGCTAAGGTAAGTTTTTAATTTCAGTTAGTGTTTGCTTATGTCCTAAGCAATCTAATTCTTATGAACCCCATAACGGGTGGAACTCATATAGAGTTGCGTCTGTTTTTCTTTTTCTATATTAGTATGTTTTAACCTTGTTTTGCATATGTTCCAGAATTTCATGCGTTTCCATGGTATTTCTCTACCCTTTTTATTTAAATACTTTGAGGACAAAGCATGCTTCTTGTTTGGGGCATAGAAACACGTGTAATTAAGGCATCTGTTAGGATATAGATATGTATAATATGCACTTGTTTTCTAGTTAAAAATTCAAAAATTTTAAAAATATAAATAAAAAGTTTATGCTATACACTTAGGAATATTGGTATTGTTTCCCTTCTCTAAGCCCTTGATAATCTAGAAACCAGAAATCTCACGTAGCTTTTGCATTAGAATAGTTTTTAGAAACTTAGATTAATATGTAGATAATAATCTTTGCATCTTTCTTTAAATATATTGCATGAGTATTTATGATTGTTTGGCAGTAACTTTTTCAAGTCTATGCTAAAGTACTTATTCTACAAATCCTATGAGAATATAGCCTAAAGCCTTATATGAGTAAAACGTTAGAGAAATGACACAAGGGAGAAGTAAAATCCGGATAGAGAAATCACACGTCCACTTGCTTGATCACTATACCATATCCTAAGCGAGAATTTAAGCCCTCTTTGGATCGATATAGCCAGAAATTCAAACCTATGAATTATTTTCAGCTAGTCGCCCCTCTGAGCCTTTTTTTAGCCATTCATAAATCGCAAATACTCTGTTACAAAAACAAAACAAAAAAAAATAAAAATAAACCTACCCATTGTAGAATGAGTCTGAGAATAGAGATGAAGAATATAAAAGAGAAATACCTTTGAAATCAAGAATTTGTTAGTCGCTTCAGATAAGAAAAGAAAGTTTCCATCCAAATAAAAAAAATAAAAAAAGAAAATAAAGAAAATAAAGAGTTAGAACTCCAAAAAAAATAGAATCAAAGGAGTCAAAAGCCAAAGATAAAAAAAAAAAAAAATATGGCTAAGGATGGAAACAAAGTGTAGAAGCAAAAGTAAAGAACAAGGTTTTCTCTAGTTATATAATATGAATACTATATTATCTCAGACTTGTCCTTTTTGAATATCCATTTCCTTCCTTCTTAAACCATCTCCTAATCCCCGCAACACCTAATAAAGACCTCTAGCTCAATTAGGAATAGGTTAGTGTGATAGTAAGTGGTAGATGTGTTTGATCGACTCCGACTTCCTTGTGTGTCATTAGGATTGTAAGGTAAAGTGTGCCCACTACACACTAGAGTAGCGAAACTTGAGCGGAAAAATCAGAGCGGTTTTTGTCTTGACATTTATGTGAGGACCTACTTAAGGACGCTTATTCGAAGTTTTAGAAACTGACCTGCTAGTGCATTTCATAGTATTACTCATTGTATATATGTTTATTTGTAGATGATTGATTATTATGCATATATTAGCTTAGGTTTCGACTTGATTATTCTTTATTCATTGCTAGTGAGATATATAGATAATTGGGAGCATAAATAAGGAAACAATAGTCTTATTTCTTAGTCGTTGTAGTATAAATGAAGTTTGTGAGTACCTTCACTGGAAAACTCTCACGAGGTTATAACTCGTCTACTGGGAATTTCTAGTGGTTTAAGGCCTTGTTGCATATGGTTAATGCAATCACACTCGGCAAAACGAGATTAGTTAGAACTCCATTTTTGGTCACTTATGCTAATTTCTCATATTTGCTTGAGGACAAGCAAAATGCTGTTTGGGGGTGGTTTGATAAGAGCCCAAAATTGTAGTTTTAACCCCTTAACAATAATACTTTAAGACCAATTATGCGAGTAATAAATAAGAGTTAATGCTGATTACATGCTTTTATGTATTTCAGGACATTAAAGTCAATTATGTGCAGAAATGTGCCACTTTGGCGAGATAAAGGAGCAAGGGTTGGTTGCTAAGAAGTTCTGTGATTAAAGGCCAAGATTCAAAAAGAAAAAGCCTTTGTAAAGTCCGGTCAAAAGCTGAAAAGTCTGTGTCAACGCGGGTAGAAACATCACACAAAAGTCAGTAGAACTTCCAAAGACCGTATCTTTGGACTCAGGCCTCAGAATTAGGCGTACCTTATGTCAAAACGACCGGATCGGAATGAGCTTTCCAATGGTTTAAACGTTGACTCAATAAGAAGACTAAAAGTAGACGAAAAGTTTGTTAAAGTCAAAGCCAGCTGAAAAGGGCTATGTGGACTGAAGAAATTGGGCTTTGGGCTCGATTTTCCGGCCCAAAACATGGCTCCTCAGCCCATGCACGAAAATGTGGATCTTGTCTCCTCCATTTAAATACAGAAGACTTAACTCTTAAGTAATAGTTAGTTTAGGTAGCAAGTAGCCATTAGAGAATAATCTAGATCTAGTTTTGAGAATCCATTAATTAGTTTTTATTATCTTATTTTATTTTAGTATTTGAATCAATTGCTATTTATTTATTAGATCAATAAAGTAGTTTGTTCTTCATAATATAGTTTCATTTCATTAATCATTGTAGTTTCAATTCCTAGATTTAGTCATTTGTCATTATTAGTTTCAATCAAATCTTGCATGAGTAGTTTCCATTTGAATTCAAATAAGCAAAGTTATAATCTTTACATCATGTCTTGTTTAAATTCAATTGGAAATGATAGCATAATGATTCTAGGCTAAACCTCCATTAGAGGAGGTTGAAGAAGCCTTGATGAAGCTTGATTTTTGTTAAGCGTAGAATAGTCGTGATTTCCCATTCCATTTTAGAAAACGTTTAGTTCACCATGAGAATGGGTTTGATTGTTTCACATGCTAGATGTTAGTTGGTAGAGATTACCATGAACAACTAGGGATTAGGAAGAACCAATTGTTATGCGAAAGCAGTTCAATTTGGATTACGACGATTCTTCGTTACTAAATTAAGTCGAGTTAAGGTGGAATCAATTCCCCCTAATTCTTTATCTAGTATCAATTTAGTATTCGTAGTCGTATAAATTCATATCTTGTTAGTATAATTTGCATCGTAGTATAAATTCCCCTCGTAAAACTCTCATTAACTTTGGATAGGACCGATAATCATAGAAAACATTGAATACTAAATAACTAGGAGTGGAATGAATCTTTTACTCCAACTCTATTTCGATAGAATCGAGAGTAAGAAAACTTTGATAAACCCTCAGGCTTAGTTCAGTTTTAGTTTTACTTACATTTAGTTTCATCGCTTATTTGTGAGTAAAACTATACATTTTACGTTTATCAGAATGCAATATGGAAATAAAGAAATGCCCGAAGATTTTCCAATTGAGCCCAGCCTGGTACAATCATTTTTCCCGAATCAAAAGACAATTGAAACCTTATATTCAAGTTCAAGTAACCTGCTTGATTGATACTGCTGAGACATGGTCCTTGTGTTTAGCTTTGGGCATTCAAGTAACTTTCAAAGCACCGGTCACTAAATAGTGCAACTAGATACCTCCCCCCGAACCAAGAGCAAAACTGAATACTGATGGAAGCTTGCACAATCCTGACACAGGTCATGGAGGTTTGATACGAGATAGTAATGGGAAGGTCCTATTGGCTTTCACAGGGTCAGGTGGTAAGTAGTCGGTGATTTTCCAGGAATTGAAGGCAATTGAGATTGGCTTGAGCAGATGTGCAGATATGGATATCCGTATGGTGGAAGTGGAAATAGATTCATTGATAGTCGTTCAAGCTATCACCAAAATAGCTGCACCTCCTTGGTATTGCTCGGACTTAGTTACACATATTCAACAGCTCAGTACTTTCTTTGTTTTATGCTCCTTTAACCATGTATATAAGGAATCCAATAAATCGGCTAACTATTTAGCAGGTTTAGGATTAGGCCCCATAGAGTTTTTATCTTTTGTTGGGCCTCCCATAGATAGGGAACTATGTATGTTAGTATAAGAGGATGTTAAGGGAACTATATATGCTCATTTTTCTTGATTAATACAGGTGGGGGTCTACCTAAACCTAGCTTATTTCTTAAAAAAAAAATGACAATAAATTAAGCTATTTTTATTTTATTTTATTTATTTCTATTATTACTTTTTTATATATTTTTGAATTTGAAGAACACTAAATATTGAAAATCTAACTAGTTTCAAACCATTAACATTTGAACAAATACGAGTTCAGTAGAGAGATATACTGAACAAGGCCTTCAATCTGAGCCAAGGATTAGCCCTGGTGCTACAAGGTGAAAGGGTGAGTTCTTGGTCGAGGCAGGGGTGATGCGGATCTGATGATGGATTGATTGGTGCTCTAGTAACTTTTGATAGGCTTCCTCCTATTGCTTCATGATCAGTCCCCAAATATGCATTTCATTACCTTGACAATACTTCAATTATGCCTTTCTTATGCTTAATGAATAGACAACTTATAGCTTTTGCTATCGTTTGCAAGATACAGGCCATTTCGGAAGCATATTCCTAATACGTACATTTTAGCGCAAAAATGATTGCTATTTACACTGCTTGGGAAGATTCCAGCTTAGGAGCAAAAGTGCCGGAAATTCAAAGTCAACTATCAAAGTCAAAGACTCAAGGACCCAAAGTCAAAAGCTATGGACTCAGGGATTTAAAACCAAAATCAAGAATTCTATTGCATAGGCTTAGGTCAAAAGCCTACAAGGTTGTTTCTATAAGGAAGGGCAATAATGTAATTGGTGTTCTATATAAACCAAAGTTGTAGAAAAAGAACATTACCCTAGAGCTAATCTTTGGTCATTAGGAGTAGATAAAATGTTTTAATTTAATAGTGTAATTTGTTATTTCATTGTTTTCCATTTTTATGTTCTTCAAGCTCTAGTGTTAAACCAAGTTATTAATCTTTTCAATACACGTTTTCATTACATCTTTTCAATACAATTTTTCATTACTTCCTTTCAATACAAGTTTTCATTACTTCCTTTCAATACAAGTTCTCACTACTTCTCTTCAATACAAGTTTCATTACTTATCTCGAATTTGATTCAATCCTACAAACACAAGTAATACTCATTTGACAAGTTCAAATGAGTATAACTTTGTGAGCAAGATAATCATCCAATCTATTTTCATACATGTTCAAGATAAGAACTAGTGTTTCCACCATTAAAACTTAAGAACAAGAGTAAGAGAGACTAGAATATAGTAGAGGGAGATTTTTTCATCCATCAAACCATTCCTCCCAGCAAAAGGATTTAAGATGAACAACAACAAAACCCACACAACTATTCTACCATCTTCAAATGGCAACGCCGTCATGGATTCAAATGGGAAGAGGAAGATGGAGAAAAGAATCACTCATTAAACCCTTCTTCTCACTCTTAATTTGAATTTTTTTTAGTTTTTTTTATTGATTTCGTTACTAATGTTTCATTTCCGTATATTTCTAGCACACTACGTGCAAATGGAGCTGAGAATAGCACGAGGCGAATCACCAGAACTTGTTGGAGAAAATATTGTGCAAACGGAGCAAAAGAACTCGAGCCATGCCTGTCACACATGCACCCGTGTTTGAAACACGCTCGCACATGTCAGACACACACCTGTATACGACATGCACCCGCGAACCGTTCATCCGCGTCCGCATATGACCCACGTACGACATGCACCCACGAACCGTTCACTTGCACCGCGCCTCAATTTTTTTAGACGAAGATTTTCTTGGCTCAGAATCTTTGTGTGTAAACCTACTTTAATTCCCCCTAGTCTTTTTAATTCATCTATTAGTATATAAAAAGTAGATAGATTTACAAAGTTTTGAGTTTTCAAAACCAAAAATTCAATTAAAAAAGCAATTTAAAAATTAAAAAATGTTTATTAATTAAAACGAATTAGTAATCCATCAGCAAGGTTAAACATTAAAATTAGTTTAGTAGCATGTTTAGGTTTTTTTTTTTTTTTTAATTGTTGTTTATGCATGATTAGATTAAGATAATATCATATAGTTAAATCAAAATACAAAAAAATTAATTAGGATAAATCCAAAATAGTTTAAGTTTTGGAAGCTTAGTCTTTTGGTTTAAGTTTACTTACCAAGAGTTGGAGATTCAACCAACTTGGACCCGGTTGGATGTCGCTTAATAGTGTAGCATCATCGTCACAAGATCTCAACCCAACTTGGGGGTTGAAGTTCTAATCTTTGACGAACAGTTTCCGAGCTTTTATGCATTTTGTTTAAATTAATCATTAGGGAATAGTAATTAGTTAAACGTAGTTAAATATTCGTGTTTACCGCTTTCATAGTTTTAGGTCCACGAAGGCAAATTTGTTTTAGGCCCACGAAGGCAACCAATTGTAACTTATTGGCTTTGCTAACATTTTGACCCGACTTGTGGGTCTTAGTTAAATTAAACTTGTAACCGTAAGGAAAAGCTCGAATGGTGGGTTGACACGCAAGACACCAAATACTTCGTCAATCCCACCACATTGCCTTCACCCCAAAGGTCGTGTACGCACACCTTGGGTGGTAATTTCTAAACCTCCTCACTACAAAGTGTAAGAGGATATTTGTGTGTTACTAAGCATGTTTGGATGATTGTGTGATTTACGTTTTAGTCTCATCTTTATATTAAAGCTAAGTCTAAACCCGAGCCCAAAAGAACAAAAAGTGGGATTAAGCCTCACTTTAGAACGGACATTGCATGAAATATTTGTTATATAGACCAAACTAAAAAGATAAAATCAATCAAGCAGAGCCAATTTAGTCACGTCCATCTGGACAAACATCTAGCACGAACAAAGAGAGTAGTGAACTACCAAATTCCAGTAGACCAACCACTTTACTAACTCCCCTCCCTCAGAAATACCGTGGGTGAGATTCTTGGTGGCACACCATCTAGTGAAGTAGCGATCTTCTCCCTTGATGCGTGTAGTTCCCAAACCCAGTTTTGCGCCCACTGTTAAATTCAAACAGGGCATAGTTTCTAATATATAGAAAATGCATGCAAACTTTTCAAAAAGTTCAAGGTCACAAATGAATTTCTGCAGATTATGCATCATGCTTGTTTGAGCATCCATGTCTTATCAATATACATCACAACCATCATAGAATTATAATGCAAACCCATAACCTTTTTCTTGTTATGGTAGTCTGTATCATTGTGAGTCTCAATGCACATCATATGCCGAGGTTGAGTATGCTACAGAAAATCCTTACAATTTCGGATCTCAAATTTCCCTAGTACCCAATACACACAAGAGTTTTCTAATCATGCAGACAATTCATGGAATTCCAATACACGTAAGAGTTTTCTAATCATGCAGACAATTTATGGAATTCCACCATAAATAGTTAACTATCATTCTTATATTGACCCGGTCAATCAGAATTTGGGTTCACTAATAATTCATTACCATCCATTTCAAATTCATATTCCACTCCACCATCTATCACAGACCAACTTTATCAAGCAATGGTTGAGCAAAAAATAAAAATTTAGTAAATAGTAAAGACATTCTGTTTTCTCCAATCCATTTCAATTGATACCACATCTGAGAATAATATTTTTCCCACCAGTCCAGAACCTAACCAACAAGAAGAACAAGGTGTTGCTATAACAAAACCAATTGCTAAAGCCCATCTTGATATTGATGAACAATTAAAACCCCATCACCATCCACCTGACTATCGTGTGAATTCAAATTTTTATGATGATTACATGCCTAAAGATACAGTTTCTACCATTTGTCTTAGTACACCCATGGATGAGAACACTTCGGCAAAAGAAACTCTAGAACTTGTGTTGGAAAGTAACTCGACAAACTTGGATGATGAAATTGAGAAAATTTATAAAGTTCTAGATAAAGAGGACAAAGAAAATGAAGTGCCTGGAGAAGAGGATATAAATTCTATAGTGGAAAGTGGATCTAACTTTAGTTTCGACGTTAAAGACTTATCGATGGAACAAATTTGTGACATCCTTAATATTGCCAATATGAACCACAAATTTGTGGAAATGCCAAAGCTAGATAAAGAGTTCCCGGAGTCCTCGAGATCATATGAAGAACCACCACCCGACCATCATTCCCCCGAGTTAACACTTCTCGAAAGCCAACCTCCATTCATTAAAAATCCACCAAATTCTGAGGATTGCACCACTAAACCATTTCAAAGAAACCTCAAGCTTCGACTTAAGCCAATTGCCTTTGAAATCCTCCATAATTTTCTAAACCTTCCCAGTAAAGAGACTTTGCCCAACATACAAACACCTGAGACTATCATTCTAGCTGAGAAGAGCCCCGCATTGATTGAAGTGCCAGAAAAAGAGGAAATAGAATCTAAAGTGGAATATGAGTTCTTGAGAGCATACAATGATGGGTTACTGCATAAGTTCCATGATGGATTACATAAGCCTTCTTTTATCATTATGCATCTTACACTCCGAATGCATCATTTCATTCTATTTGGGGGTAAATACTTTCATTTGTTTTTCTATAAAGATCCTCAACTATTTAGACTATTAGTATATAGTTAACATCATATTATCCATCTCATGTGCATAGTCTTGGGGAATCTAACTTAAAACGACCCCACATATAATTTTGAATATCTGACTATAAAAGATTCATGTTATGTTTTATTATTGCATTCCATGGGAGTGCATCGCCAAGGTAACTGGACCACTCCACTTGGAGTGTGTGGTTGTAAGTGTTGGAGCCTTGAGTCCATGTATACTTGCATATTCCTTGTTAGCACTTTTACTCATAGTTTGTATACAACATATTCCTTGAGTCCATGTATACTTGCATATTCCTTGTTAGCACATAAAACCCAAAATGCCAAAAAGAAAAACCCTTCTCTCACCCTTTCATAAATGTTTGCTTTTTTTGTGCTTATAATAAAGTTTCTCGATACGTTAATAGTTATGTGATTTTCCAAAAAATGGGCAACGGATTCCACATAGACCAACCCTTAGAAGTATGCAATCTCCATTCTTCTAAGGGCGGTTTGAGGATCAGTTATGTGTTACTAAGGGTCGCCCATATCACCATGCTATTTGTACAAGACATCTTATGTCTTACACAGTAAATCCTCCAACACACATAACTGAAGGCACATTCTAACTAGATCAGGTTCAAAAAGAGCCGACACTAAAGTTGCCTAAGATCACTTGTTGTGGTTTGTTTTCAAACTTAGCTTTAGAAATCACAATTTTTGTACGAGTTATTATAACATCTCTCCATAGTTTTTCAAAAACTTGAGGATATAAAAATTAAAATTTTACGACCCAGAGTAACGAAAATGATACTAGATAAAAATATGATTTTATCTTCTTGTAAAAACCCTCTATATGGTTAGAGATACCTTTTAAGGAAAACAAGATTAAAAAAAAAAACCCCCCAAAAATTTCATGATAGAATAGTTACATAGCTTACTATTTAAATAACCCATGTACATCTTGTTCTATATCCAGCAACCCAAGCTCCAAACTTGTTTGGAGATGGTATATTTTCATAACAAGGAATAGAGTACAGATTACTACCGTTTTTGCTATTGTTCCTATAGTAATCTCTTTCCTTTTTTTTCATACTTAGAGAACAAAACATATTTCTATTTGGGGCTGGGGTGGTATAGTAACATTCTACAAAAACTAGGCATTTATTATATAGCATTCTTATATTAGATAGATTTAGTATATTTCTATATTTCTTTCTTTCTTAAAATATTTTGAAAAGACCAATTTTTTTTTTTTTTTTTTTTTTTTGTTTAGTATTAAAAGTCTTGGTTTCCTTTTTCTATGATGAATAAATGGTTTAGAAGTCTCATTATAATAATAGAGTAAATATTCGTTCTTCAAACTCAGACTAATATACATACAATAATTTCTACATCTTTTCATGAATGGCATGTATTAGCATTTGATTGTATATAGCAGTGAGTTTCCGAGACCAAGGTTTGAACAGTTAAGTTCCATATTCTGTGAGAATCTAGCCAAAAGCCTCATTTGAATGATTATTGAGTGATGACACAATGATGTCTGGATATAGAGATAACACGTCCACTTGTTTGATCACCACCCCATATCCTAGAGAAAATTTAGGCCCTATTTGGATCGATATAGCCAAATAAACGTTAAAACCTAAAAGATAATTTTTCCTCTAGTTACCACCCTTGAGCCTTCACCAATTTCGAAGAGCCATTTTATTTATTTGCCATCAATCCCTAAACCGTTACTACACACAATAAAAATCTTTCCCAGCAGACGAGTTGAGAATTGGATGAACAACAAAAAGAGAACAGAAGGCCTTGTACAAAAATCGAATAGTTAGGAGCTTCAAAAAGAAAAGAAAGAAAAGATTCAAAAATTGAAATCTCCCAAATAATTCAAAATCAAAAGGAGTCGAATTCAAAAGAAACAAAAGAAAAGTTAGAACTCCCAAAAGTTAAAATCATATGGAGTCACAAAGCCAAAGGGCTAAATAATGAATCACAAAGTCGGAAGTAAAAAAACAAAATGAGGTTCTTCTCTAGTTATAAATATCCTAAAGACCTAATTTCTCAACTTATCAGAGTTTGTTTTCCCTTCCCTTTATTTCTAAACCACTACCTTAGCCCCGTATTTCCTAATAAAAGACCTCTAGCTCAACTAGGATTAGAATGGTGTGATAGTAAGTAGATATTGTGATAAATCGACCCCAGTTTCTTTTGACGTCATTCGAGTATGTGAGGAATATAAGTGCCCTCTGCACTTGAGAAAATGAAACTTGTGTGAATCTATCAGAGAGTTGTGATTGTAACACACCCCTGTGGGAACCCAACTTAAGGACGCTCTCCAAAAGTTTCGGAAATGACTCGCTTTTGCATTTCACCACTCATATTTTGCATGTTTACCTTTTAGATGATTAAACTACTGTATATATATTATTCTAAGTTCAAATGAGCTTTTCTTTATTCCCCCGCTAATGAGATGTATAAACCTTTGAGAATAAATAAGGAAACGAGACCCTTTATACTAAATAGAGGAAGTTTATGAGTACCTTCTCTAGAAAACTCTCATAAGGTTTAAGCTCATCCACTAGGGAATTCCTAGTTGTTTAAGGCCTTGTTGTATATGGTCAATGTAATCGCATCTGCTTAAACGAGACTAGTATAATAAATAACACATTTGTGATCTTAGTTTTTTCTTTCTCATCTTTGCTTAAGGACAAGCAAAATGTTCTTTGGGGTAGTTGATCAGTCTCCAAATGTGTGTTTTATTACCTTTAAAATACTTCAATTATGCCCTTCTTATGTTTAATGAACAGACAACTTATAGCTTTTGCTACCGTTTTGCGGGATACATATATGTGCAGGATACATATATGCCTTTTAGGACGCATATTCCTAATATGGCATTTTAGCGCAAAAAGGATTTCTATTTTACGCTCCTTGGGAAGATTCCAGCTTAGGAGCAAAAGTGCAAAAAAGTCAAAGTCAACTGTCAAAGTCAAAGACTCAAGGACTTAAGGACTCAAAACCTAAAGCTATGGACTCAGGGACTTAAAGCCAAAATCAAGAATTATATTGCATGGGCTTAGGTCAAAAGCCCCCAAGGTTGTTTCTAGAAGGAAGGGCAAAGATGTAATTGGTGTTCTATATAAACCAAAGTTGTAGAGAAAGAACATTACCCTAGAGCTAATATTTAGTCATTAAGAGTAGATAAAATGTTTTAATTTAATAGTGTAATTTGTTATTTCATTGTTTTCCATTTTTATATTCTTCAAGCTTTTAAGTGAAGTCATTACATCTTTTCAATACAAGTTTTCATAACTTCCTTTCAATACAAGTTTTCATTACTTCCTTTCAATACAAGTTTTCAATACTTCTCTTCAATACAAGTTTCATTACTTATCTCTAATTTTATTCAATCCTACAAACACAAGTAATACTCATTTGACAAGTTCAAATGAGTATAACTTTGTGTGCAAGATAATCATCCAATCCATTTTCATACATGTTTAAGATAAGAACTAGTGTTTCCACCATTAAAACTTAAACACAAGACTAAGAGAGACTAGAAAATAGTAGAGAGAGATTTTTCCATCCATCAAGCCATTCCTCCCACCAAAAGGATTTAAGATGAACAACAACAAAACCCACACCACTATTCTTCCATTTTCACTTCACGAAATTGCCTTTAACACAGAGTAAGACCTGAAATCATAAACAAAATGGATCAGTAAGATTCAACAGTAAAGAAACTTGAAAATAAGAAAAATAAGTTGAGAAGTGTTAAGAAAAGAGAAAGATACTCCCCTTTTGATTCACTCTTCTTCTTATATCAGTAGATCCATGACGGCGGCACCATTTGACATGAATAGATAGTGGGGTTTGGGGTTTTTGAAGTTGTTCATCTTAGATATAATGTGAGTAGAATTGTGATGTAGAAAACCCAACTTTTTCTTAACTTTCCTATTATTCTTTGTATGGTTTTTGATGTATGAAGATGTTGAGAACTAGTTATTAGAGTTTTGATGATTAAAACATGAAAACAAGAGTTGTTTTATATGGAAAACCATGAAGATTTAGATGAGAAAAAGGTAGCTTGTTTAGCATTTTATACTCATTTGATTGATTCAAATGAGTATAACCAACTTTGGTTGGTTGAATGAATGATTAAGAAGATGTTTTGAAGAACTATTGTTATGAAAAGCAAGATTAAACACTTTGAAGGGAAGAAAACCAACTAGATTCAACAAAGCTTGAAGCTTTAAAAGAATGAAAATGGAAAACAATGAATTAAAAGTTAATAAAAACAATTAACTAAATTCTTCTCTCATACTTCTACTAGAGTCTAGCTTTTAGTTAACTAGCTCCCTTATTTTGTGGGCATCTCTACACTTATATATGTGTAGAGATGTACAAGTTTACCCTCATCTTATCTTATCCAACAAGCAACCTAATCTAGAAGCTTCTTGTGTCTTCTTTGAGTGGATAGGGTCAAGCCTTCCGGGCCCAAGCCTATGTCTTTGGGAATTTGATCATTTGGTCTTTTGAGACTTTTGTGATTAGTTCTTGTCTTGCAAAGGGTTGAGTCCTTGGTCTTTGAAGCCTTGGAGTGTTTCCTGAGCTTTTGAGTTTTTGGATCCTTCAGTTGACTTTGACTTTGATCGTTGACTTTTTGGCACTTTTTTTCAGTTGTCCCATAAGGTCCCTTTTAGACTTATTTTGGCTCTAGAATACGTCTTTTGAGGTATTTGGTCAAAAATAGGATTGTATCCTGAAAAAGCGATAAGGACATGAGTTTTCTACATTATTAATCATATAATTTGATTAAATTGAAGCATTATAAGAGGATAAAAACACGTATTTGGGGACATATCAATGGTATAGTAGTAAGAATTCATTTGTTCAAAGAGGGAGACTAAACTATATTGTATTGATCTGTATCCCTTCTGAAATCACTTTGATGGAGACTGAAATATCAAGCTTGCTAGATAACACATCCTAATAGATAAACATATAAAAAAAATTATATCATCTGCATTATGTCTTTTACACTCACTTATTACCACTTCATATATTGCAATCTCTTTATTTGTCAATGAATTTTGCAAATTCAATAATCACTTCAATGAATTTTCTTCATGCACATGTCATTGACTCATTGAGTCCATACACAAATTATAGCTTAGGGTGCAACAAAGGCATGCTAGGCCTTGGAGTCAGATAGATATTGATCAGACAACATTCTATCTATTTAAAGCTTCTGCATAGGATTTGAGGATCGAGCAGAATTTGGTCATGTACTTTTTGCTTGTCATAAGCAAAAGTGTCTTAAAATTGTAACTAATATAGATATTAACATGTTGATAAAGTATAGTTGCTACACTCTATCATCAGTATGTAGCTTCGCCTATAAACATCATTTGTATTTCTTGGTCTAAAATAACTGGCACAATCACCTATTAAGATTAATAAAACTCTTTATATTTACCAATATATAGCACTATACATAAATTAAGATAGAACACAGTTGGAGGAATCATTGGAATCACATTTTATTTAGAATGGTGATCTATGGGTTAAGTATATTGTTTTGACCTTAAAATTGAATTGAAATTTAGCGTAAAAACCACACCCCTTCTAGAAGTGTGTTCCTTTTAACACAAAAACAACACCAATTTTGAAAAATATGGTCCATTAAATTAGAAACAAGTGCTATAGATTTGGCCCAGTTTTGTGAAAACAAATAGAGCACATTTTCTAATATCCAGACTTGAAACTGTGAACTTTACTATCACTGACTAAAACGTCCCAGGTTCGAACCTCATGGACGACTTTTTTTCGGTAAATTTACCATTTTTTTAGCGGGACCAAACTTCTTTTCACTTTACCACTTTTCTCTTTTTCACGAACCATTTACCATTTTTTCACAAACCTTTTTTTTCTTTCATTTTTTTTCCCGATTAGTTTCTAGGGTTTCTAGATCTCGAATAGTTTAAAGTGAAAAAACTGATTTGAAGTGGAAGAAGAGGGATTCACATTAGCAAGGGTTTTCAGATCTTAAAATTTGAAGTTCAGATCTATTTTCGAAGCCATTTGATATCAATCGGAGGTATTATGATTAGTTTTTATTCATGTTCTTCACTTTTATTTACTTCTTCACTTTGATTTGTAGTAATTTGAGCTATTTTTGCACTTGATTTTGCTATTATATTTGAAACAATGTATTATGTTAGATTATTCAAATTCGTTCAAATTCATCAACCAATTCGTTCAAACTATTTTTTTTCTATGAAATACTGTTAGATTTTATTGTTTAATGAAAAATATTGAGTGAAATGTCTAGATGAATGTAGATTCTAAAATTTTGTGATCATGGTTGTTCATGATAGACTCGACCTCTTTTTCCAAGTACTTTATTTTCATTTCTAGTTTATGTTTTTGATATTAAATATCTGCTTTGTGTTTTGACAAATTTCTAATAAACCTCATTTCTAATAAACTCGTGAGGGCTTTCTATTTATTTATTAAGTGACGAGTTTCTAAAAATGGCTTTATTGCAGATTAAATTTTATATACTAGATACTGCCTGTGGGAATATAGTTGTCAAAGTAAAAGTAAGTCTGTTCGATTCAAATCAGCTCACTAACATATATTAATGTTTCAATGTTACTATTATAATGCATTTGTTTATATGAATATATGTGAAAAGTGTGGTATGAAATATAACTACTGAATTAGTACATGCCGCTAGATCAAAGATATAATTTGCATTTCTCCTATTTGCAAGTAACAATTTTTATAGAATTTATGTATTGTTAATATGTAGTTGTACTAAAGAGAAATCGATGTGACCAAAGAGAAATCGATGGTCAATTGCGTCATCCAGCAGATTCTCCAGCATGGAAGTTAGTGGTCAACAAGTGGCCAGAGTTTGCAAGAGAATCAAGAAACCTTCGATTAGCCATTTTGGCAGATGGTATGTGTCCTTATAAATCTCTTGGCAAAAAGCATAGTTGTTGGCCCATTATGATGATCACGTATAACTTGCCGCCTTTGTGTATGAAGAGAAAATATATGATGTTAACAACATTAATACCTGGTCCAGAACAACCAGGTAACAACATTGATGTGTATCTTGCACCACTCATTAATGATTTGAGAACTTTATGGGATAAAGATGTTAAATGTATGATGCCTATAGACAGGAGTCCTTTGTTTTAAAAGTTGTTATGTTATGGACAATTAGTGACTTTCCAGCATTGGGCAATTTGGTCGGTTGTCCTGTCAAGGGATACTATGCTTGTCCAATTTGCAGTGAAGAAACTTATGCTCCAGGACTTAAACATGGCAAAAAACACGCGTATTTAGGCAACATAAGATTTCTACCACTTAACCATCCGTACTCAAAAGAAAAAAAAGGCATTTGATAGTAAGCAAGATGACAAGGTTTTCCATAGATAAGCATGTAGGTTGACATCCTTATAGGTGTTTTAAAAGTTGTTATGTATGCCCATAAAGCATCGTTTAGATGGAGCGACTAGTGATTCCTAATTGGATTAACTATTTTCTCTAAGATAAGCTTAATCTCTCGATTGGAGACTTCGACTTGACCACTCATTTGAGGATGATATGGAGTTGCAACCTTGTGGGTTACTCCATATTTTTTCATGATATGTTCCAAAACTCGATTGGAAAAATGTGACCCGCCATCGCTGATGATAGCTTTTGGAACACTAAATCTTGAAAAAATGTTTTCTTTTATGAAATACACAACAGTTTTGTTATCATTGTTACGACATAGTATGGCCTCTATCCATTTGGATACATAGTCTACAACGACTAGGATGTAGATGAAACCATGAGAAGTTGGGAAAATGATAAACGCTTAAAAAGATACTTCTACTCACAAATAAATGGTGAAATTCAAACGCAAGTAAAACTAAAACTAAAACTAAAACTTTACGCGATGTGTGTTTATCAAAGATTAGTCTACTCTCGAATTTATCGAAATAGAGTGGAGTAAAGGATTCGTTCCACTCCTAGTTCTTTAGCATTCAAAGTTTTCTATATATTATCAGTCCTAGCCAAAGTTAATGAGAGTAATAGTGTGGAATTTATAGTACGATGCAAATTCAATTACTAAAATACTAAGTATAATTATTCAACTACGAAATGTTACGGAAATACTATGGTTTGAATCTAGATAAAGAATTAGGGGGGATTGAATCCACCTTGAATCCAACTTAATAAACTAGCATAGATTGTTGTAATCCAATTCTTACGTTCTTATGATAAGAATTAGTCATTCTAATTCTTAATCATTCATGACAATCTCTACCAACTAATGACTAGCATGTGAGGAAGTTCTACCCATTCTCATAGCGAATCAACTACCTTCTAGAGTGGAATAGACTCTTATAACGATTCTACATTAACCAATCAAGTTTTCATCAAGGCTTCATCAAACCCCTCTAATGGAGGTTTAGCCTTGATTCATCAAACTATCATTTCTCATGGAATTCAAACAATACATCATATAAAGGTTCTAACTTTACTAAATTGAACTAAACAATAATTCAAATCTAAATTAACAACTAAGAAATCATTAACAACTAAGAATCGAAATTAGTTCTAAGAAATTTTAAATAACAAAATAGAAATTATGAAGAACTAACTATTTTTATTAATCTAATGAAAGAATAACAATGATTCAATAATCTAAATTAAAACAAGGTATGAAAACTAATTAATGGAATGTAAACTAGATCTAAAAACAATGTTCTAATGGCTACTTGCTATCCAATCTAAGTATGACTTAAGAGCTAAGTCTTGTGTGTGGAAATGGAGGAGACCAGATCCACATTATCGTGCATGGGCTGAGGAGCCATGTTTTGGGCTGGAAAATCGAGCCCAAAGCCCAATTTCTTCAGTCCATAGAGCCCTTTTCAGCTCGCTTTGACTTCAACAGACTTTTTATCTACTTATACTTCTCTGATTGGGTCAAGGTTTGAACCATTGGAAATCTCTTTCTGAGCTGGTTGTTTTGACATAAGGTACGCCTAATTCTGAGGCCTGAGTCCAAAGATACAGTCTTCGGAAGTTCTACTCACTTTTGTGTGATGTTTCTGCCCGCGTTGACACAAACTTTGCAGCTTTTAACCAGGCTTTACAAAGGCTTTTTCTCCTTGAATCTTGGCCTTTAATCACAAAACTTCTTAGCAACCAACCCTTGCTCCTTTATCTCGCCAAAGTGGCACATTTCTGCACATAATTGACTTCAATGCCTAAAATACATAAAAGCACGTAATCAGCATTAACTCTTGTTTATTACTCGCATAATTGGTCTAAAAGTATTATTGTTAAGGGGTTAAAACTACAATTTTGAGCTCTTATCAAACCACCCCCAAATAGCATTTTGCTTGTTCTCAAGCAAATATGAGAAATTAGCATAAGTGACCAAAAATGGAGTTCTAACTAATCTCGTTTTGCCGAGTGTGATTGCATTAACCATATGCAACAAAGCCTTAAACCACTAGGAATTCCCTAGTGGACGAGTTATAGCCTCGTGAGAGTTTTCCAGTGAAAGTACTCACAAACTTCATCTATACTACAACGACTAAGAAATAAAACTATTGTTTCCTTATTTATGCTCCCAATTATCTATATATCTCACTAGTAATGAATAAAGAATAATCAAGTCGAAACCTAAGCTAATATATGTATAATAATCAATCATCTACGAATAACATATATACAATGAGTAATATTATGAAATGCACTAGCAGGTCCGTTTCTAAAAACTCGGAATAACATCCTTAAGTAGGTCCTCACATAAATGTCAAGACAAAAACCACTCTAATTTTTCCGCTCAAATTTCGCTACTCCAGTGTGCAGTGGGCACACTTTACCTTACAATCTCAATAACACACAAGGAAGCTGGAGTCGATCAAACACATCTGCTACTTACTATCACACTAACCTATTCCTAATTGAGCTAGAGGTCTTTATTAGGTGTTGCGGGGATTAGGAGATGGTTTAAGAAGAAAGAAAATAGATATTTAAAACAGACAAGTCTGAGATAATAGAGTCTTCATATTAAGTAACTAGAGCAAACCTTATTCTTTACTTTTGCTTCTACACTTTGTTTCCATCCTTAGCCATATTTTTTTTTCTTTGGCTTTTGACTCATTTGATTCTATTTTTGGAGTTCTAACTCTTTATTTTCTTTCATTTATTTTAATTTTTTTCTATTTGGATGGAAATTTTTTTTCTTATTTGAAGCAACTAACAAATTCTTGATTTCAAAGGTCTTTCTCTTTTCTATTCTTCATCTCTATTCTCAGACTCATTCAAAGAATGGGTAGGTTGATTTTTTATTTTATTTTGTTTGTTTTGTAACAGGGTAAAGGATTTGCGGTTTATGAAAGGCTAAAGAAAGGCTTAGAGGGCGATTAGCGGAAAATAATTCATAGGTTTGAATTTCTGGCTATATCGATCCAAAGAGGGCCCAAATTCTCGCTTAGGATATGGTATAGCGATCAAGCAAGTGGACGTGTGATTTCTCTATCTGGATTTTACTTCTCCCTTGTGTCATTTCTCAAATGTTTCACTCATATAAGGCTTTAGCCTATATTCTCACAGGATTTGTAGAATAAGTACTCCAGCCTAGATTTCAGAAACTTACTGCCAACAATCATAGATACTCATGTAACATATTTATAGATAGATGCAAGGATTATTACCTACATATTAACCTAACTTTCTAAAAACTATTCTAATACAAAAGCTACGTGAGATTTCTAGATTATCAATGGCCTAGAGAAGGAAATCAATACCAATATTCCTAAGTATACAGCATAAATTTTTTATTAATATTTTTAACTAGAAAACAAGTGCAAACTGTACATATCTATATCCTAATAGATGCATTAACTACACGTGTTTCTATGCCCCCCCAAACAAGAAGCATGCTTTGTCCTCAAAGTATTTAAATAAATAGGGTAGAGAAATACCATGGAAATGCGTGAAATTCTAGAACATCTGCAAAACAAAGTTAAACATACTAATATAGAAAATAAAAACTGACGCAACTCTATAGGAGTTCCACCAGTTATGGGGTTAATGAAAAAAAAAATTGCTTGGGACATAAGCAGACACTAACTGAAATTAAAACTAACCTTAACTCCCGTTTAAACATTTTCCTCCTCATCCTCAATAAAGAAATGAGGTTCCTTCTCATCCTGCCATGCCATGAAAACTTGCTAAGCCCGCCACCGTGTGTCATCAACTTGTGCTAACCTGTCGAGTGTTACTATGTCTGATGGTGTAAGGAGCAACCAAATGAGGTTGCACCTGCCATCCCGGCCAAGTCATTACTCAAAATGAGCAAACCACCCAATTGGTGGGTCTCATGACTTCAACCATTTTCCAATCCGTGAACCGGGTACAGAATTTAGGTATACAACTGAGTATGATGCGGCAAACCAAAATAGACATAAGAAGATACTTATGCCGCATGTTTTGGGTTCTCTTAAGACTAGCCACTAATACTCGGGGAATATCATATCGGCGACATCCCTTAGCTAAAGCAAGGAAAATATCACCAGTGGTACTATTTGCAGAGGTATGTTGCCAATCCCCTAAAATATTCATCAGGATGAATAACATGGTGGTGCCTACATTGAGGGCAGGCTACCAAGGGCTATGTTATAACGCCTTTGGTCCATTATACGAAACACCCCTCCCCCATAATACTCATGGAAATATGTATAGTCATAGAGGTATGCATTATTGGTCATATATCCCCACGTGTGAATAGGATCAGGTATTGGTATTCCCGAAACTAATGCTACCACATACTTATTGAATTCTAGTGGTGTGTCATCAACCGTGACGGAGAATTCTTGTTCTCCATCCTGGTTACAATAGAACTTAACATTATTGTAAAAAAATTCAGTAAGCTTAGGTGAATACGAGTCATCTTCACTTACCAGAAGATGCCTCCATCCTAACTGCATGATCCTTTCGTGGAACCAATGTCCATAAGTCTCGCTCCCCAACAAGTGTTCGAAAGACTGCTCCGGTATCACTATAAGAGAAGTCATCACAAAACTACACTCTAGAACAGCTACAACTATCCTGGAACAACACATAAAAATTGGAATTTTTTCGTGCCCACGGGGGTCAGGGAGCGGGGTGCGCTCAACCTATGTTTGGGTAGGGCGCGGGTGGTGCCTTGGTGAATTTCGAGTTTCGGGCACTTGGGCGCAGGGCGCGCTCACTTTTTGCTTGGGATGGGCGCGGGTCGCGCTCAGGATGAAAACTGGAATTCTAGTGTTTTGGGCGCAGGTCGCGCTCAGGTTTGGGCTTAGTAGGGTGCGGGTCGCGCTCCGAAGAAATTTTGACTAACAGTGCCTATGGCGCAGGTGGCGCTCCACTGGGGCGCAGGTGCGCTCCGAGTTGCTAAAATGCAGAAATGAGAAGGAAAAAGAAGGAAAAGTTGGGAGTGAAAGGTGAGAGATGAATGTGAGGTGTAGTGCGGGTTGTGAGTGTAGAATGAAGGAAGTTTATATAGGTCTTAAGCTTCCAAAACGAATCGGGAAGTTACCAAAAAGCTTAAAGGCAATTGCCGGAAAAAAAAAATTTCCAAAACCGAAAACGGAAACAACCCATATTCTCTTTTCCAAAACAAACCCAATATCTTTTAGGTTGAATTTAGGATAGTAACTGCCTAACACATTGAGATTTCATCCTACCACAACATCTACTCATAGCCATGCCCATATCGGCAATATTCTCAACCATCACTCCAAAACAACTTCTAAAATGGAGGATCATATAACAAATCATGCTAGAGTAAATAATACCACCCCCAAACAATTCGGGAAGGTGGGATTACAATAAAAACAATGCACAATTTGAAAAGAACCATATTATATTAAAAATAAAATTCAAACAACATTTTAACTACCAAATTTGCATTTAACTTCAGAATTCAAAGTTTAACATCCGAACTAATAAAAAGAAATACATAAAACATAAAAGGAACAATAAAAACAACATCTAATCCATAAGAGCCCTAAACCACTCGCTGTTGGTAGTGGAAGGCACCTGAGAAGGAGATGGCTCCTAAGCTCCCGATGGGCCAAAGCTATTTGTCCTGCGGCGACGACACTCGTGCCTCACAGAAACCTCCTCAGAAGAAGAACCCCCCTGGGGTAGGAAGCGTGCAAGCATATCTTCTCGGAACTTGTGCTGAGCTTCCATCTCGGCCTTCATCTGTTCCCAATGCTCATCTTCGCGCTGGGCACGAGTCTCGAAGTTATGATGCATGGTAGCCTGCCGAGTCCGGAGATCTTCACAAATAGTATTGAGTGAATGCATGCCACGATGAAGCATCAACATGCGTTCTGCATCCGACCTACACCTTTCTAAGGCATCGGCATCAAGACATGCTGTGTCCTCCTCATCCTCTTCAAATACCCTCTCTTAGGAAACCTCCAAATCTTTTGGATACACTCCGTATAAATAGTAGGATTTCTGTGCTCTTTTAGCCAAATCCTATCAGATGTCGGAGTCGCTCTCAAGGTCATCATGATCTTCGTTATCAAAACAAGGAGATGTGAAATACTCTTCCCAACTCCCCTAATCATGTTACTCAAAAACTCCATAATACGTAATTCATACTTCTGCTCCTGGAGTATCCATAGAACGTGAAGGCAGTTCAGACTGATGTCGCTGACCTTCTCCTTCCCTATGACATTTCGACCAATCCACTAAGCTACAGCCAGCTGGTTGGTTCGCAGAGACGACTGGCGAACACAATGCGAGCTCACATTGTAGTTCCCTTCTAAAACAGTCGCGTTCATCAAAGGCTCGATCCCAGTAAATTGGGATTCCTGTAATGTGGCATCGAGATGGCATCTAGGAGGAATGCCTAAAATCTCAGCCAACAACCCAGTAAATACTTCTCTCCTCCTCCTGGCTACCTTACCAAAAATTCTATTCCCATTAAACTCCCTCGTCCTATAAAACTGTCGGACCAAATCTTCATGGTAAAAATCGTCTGTCGAGTACCACAAACCACTCCAATCTCTCCTAACCATGTCGTCACCGTAAAACAGCGCGAAGTGGTCGGCAGTAAACGCGTGCTCTGGCAAAATCCTCCGTCTTTGAGCCATTTGAAGTTTTGAACTGATTTGAGGGTTTGTATATGGTGTAGGAAACAATGTGAAACAACCTCACCAAAAAAACGATGGTGGTTTTCGGTGGTTTAAATTGTTTGACATTGGTGTGTGATAAACGTAAAAATTGATTAGTTCTACTCACAAATAAATGATAAATTTCAAACGCAAGTAAAACTAAAACTTTACGAAGACTAATTTATCAAAGATTTCTATACTCTCGAATCTATCGAAATAGAGTGGAGTAAAAGATTCGTTCCACTCCTAGTTCTTTAGCATTCAAAGTTTTCTATATTATTAGTCCTAGCCAAAGTTAGTGAGAGTAATGGTGTGGAATTTATACTATGAATAGTTCAAATAACAAGATACTAACTATAATGATTCAACTACGAAATGCTACGGAATACAAAGGTTTGAATCTAGATAAAGAATTAGGGGGGATTGAATCTACCTTGAATCCAACTTAATAAACTAGCATAGATTGTTGTAATCCAATTCTTACATTCTTACGATAAGAATTGGTCGTTCTAATCCCTAATCATTCATGGCAATCTCTACCAACTAATGACTATCATGTGAGGAAGTTCTACCCATTCTCATGGCGAATCAACTCCTTTCTAGAGTGGAATAGACTCTTACAATGATTTTACACTATACAATCAAGTTTTCATCAAAGCTTCATCAAACCCCTCTAATGGAGGTTTAGCCTTGATTCATCAAACTATCATTTCCATATGAAATTGAATAAGACATAATATAAAGATTACAACTTTACTTAATTGAATTTAAATGGAAACTACTCATGCGAGAATTGATGGAAACTAATAATGACAAATAACTAAATCTAAGAATTAAACTAAAATGATTAATGAAATTGAACTAAATTATCAAGAGCAAACTACTTTATTGATCTACTAAATACTAAAACAATGATTCAAATAACTAAATTAAAACAAGTTAATGAAAAACTAATTAATGGAATGAAAACTAAAATCTAGATCTAAAACTATGATTGAAAACTAATTAATTTAATTCAATCTAAAAATCTAGATCCAAAACTATCTCTAATGGCTACTTGTTACCTAACCTAATTGATGCTTAAGAGTTAAGTCTTGTGTGTGGAAATGGAGGAGACCAGATCCACATTTTCGTGCATGGGCTGAGGAGCAATGTTTTGGGGCGAAAAATCGAGCCCAAATCCCAATTTCTTCAGTCCACAAAGCCCTTTTCAGTTGGTTTTGACTGCAACAGACTTTTTTGTCCACTTATGCTCCTCTGATTGGGTCAAGGTTCTAACCATTGGAAAGCTCTTTCCGAGCCGGTCGTTTTGACATAAGGTACGCCCAATTGCAAGGCCTGAGTCCAAAGATACGATTTTTGGAAATTCTGCTAACTTTTGTGTTCTGTTTCTGCCCGCGTTGACTTTGACTTTTTGGCTTTTGACCGGGCTTTACAAAGGCTTTTTCTCCTTGAATCTTGGCCTTTAATCACAGAACTTCTTAGCAACAAACCCTTACTCCTTTATCTCGCCAAAGTGGCACATTTCTGCATATAATTGACTTCAATGCCTGAAATACATAAAAGCAGGTAATCAGCATTAAACCACCCCCAAACAGCATTTTGCTTGTCCTCAAGCAAATATGAGAAATTAGCATAAGTGACCAAAAATGGAGTTCTAACTAATCTCGTTTCATCGAGTGCGATTGCATTGACCATATGCAACAAAGCCTTAAACCACTAGGAATTCCCTAGTGGACGAGTTATAGCCTCATGAGAGTTTTCCAGTGAAGGTACTCACAAATTTCATCTATACTACAATGACTAAGAAATAAAACTATTGTTTCTTTATTTATGCTCCCAATTATCTATATATCTCAATAGCAATGAATAAAGAATAATCAAGTCGAAACCTAAGCTAATATATGCATAATAATCAATCATCTACAAATAACATATATACAATGAGTAATACTATGAAATGCATTAGCAGGTCCGTTTATGAAAACTCGGAATAGGGTCCTTAAGTAGGTCCTCACATAAATGTCAAGACAAAAACCACTTTGAGTTTTCTGCTCAAGTTTTGCTACTCCAGTGCGCAATGGGCACACTTTACCTTACAATCAATGATAGCACGGACAGAAGCCGGAGTCGATCAAACACAGCTTTATTTTGGTTTTTTTTGGCTTTTGACTCCTTTGATTCTATTTTTGGAGTTCTAACTCTTTATTTTATTTTATTTTATTTATTTTATTTTTGAATGGAAACTTTCTTTTCTTATTTGAAGGGAATAACAAATTCTTGATTTCAAAGGTCTTTCTATTTTCTAGCCTTCATCTCTATTCTTAGATATATTCAAAGAATGGGTAGGTTGATTTTTTTATTTTGTTTGTTTTGTAACAGGGTAAAGGATTTGTGGTTTATGAAAGGCTAAAGAATGGCTCAGAGGGGTGACTAGCTGAAAAATAATTCATAGGTTTGAATTTCTGGATATATCGATCCAGAGAGGGCCCAAATTCTCGATTAGGATATGGTGTAGTGATCAAGCAAGTGGACGTGTGATTTCTCTATTAGGATTTTACTTCTCCCTTGTGCCATTTCTCAAATGTTTAACTCATAGAAGGCTTTAGGCTATATTCTCACAGGATTTATAGAATAAGTACTCTAGCCTAGATTTCAGAAACTTACTGCCAACAATCATAGATACTCATGTAACATATTTATAGATAGATGTAAAGATTATTACCAACGTATTAACCTAAGTTTCTAAAAACTATTCCTAATGCAAAAGGTACGTGAGATTTCTAGATTATCAAGGGCCTAGAGAAGGAATCAATACAAATATTCCTAAGTGTACATCATAAACTTTTTATTAATATTTTTAGGATTTTTTTTAACTAGAAAATGAGTGCATACTGTACATATCTATATCCTAGCAGATGCCTTAATTACACGTGTTTCTATGCCCCCCCCTGCCCCCTCAAACAAGAAGTGTGCTTTGTCCTCAAAGTATTTAAATAAATAGGGTAGAGAAATACTATGGAAATGCGTGAAATTTTGGAACATCTGCAAAACAAGGTTAAACATACTAATATAGAAAATAAAAACTGATGCAACTCTATAAGAGTTCCACCCGTTATGGGGTTAATGAGAGAAAAAAAAATTGCTTGGGACATAAGCAGACACTAACTGAAATAAAAACTAACCTTAACTTCCGTTTAAGGGTCATCCTCCTCATCCTCATTTATAAAGAGCTAAGGCTCCTTCGCATCCTGCCACACCATGGTAATTTGTCAGGCTTCACGCCACTTATCGTCTACGTACTATAGCTAACCTGTCAAGTGCCACTTGGTCGGATGGGGTGTAAGGTGCAACCTGATGAGGTTGTATCCTCCATCCTTGCCAAGTCATTGCACGGAACGAGCGAATAATATAATTGGTGGGTCTCACAATGTCGACCCCAACCCAATTCGTGAAACGGGCACAAAAAATAGGGAAGAAACATAGCATAATACGGCAAATTAAAATAGGCGTAAGAAGGTACTTATGCCTCTTGTTATGGGCTCGGGATAAACTAGACATTAGGGTCTGGGGAATATCATAGAGTGTACGTCCCCCAGCTAAAGCAAGTAAAATATCACAAGTTTCGTCATTCACAGAAGAATAACGCTATTCCCTTCTAATGTTTAGCATGATCCAAAACATAACAGTGCTCACATTCATAGACAGGCTACCAAGGGCGACATTATAATCCCCTTGGTCCTCTATCCTAAATATTCTTGCCCCGTAATGCTCATGCAAATCCTTATAGTTATACATGTACATATTATCTACCAAATAGGCCCATGAGTCTTGTATTTCAGCCGGGCATAACAAGTCTAAGAAGAAAGGCTAGCAAGAACCTCGAAATTTCCATCGGTTCATCCCCGATGGTGATGGAGAACACTTGTTCTCCATCTGGTCTATCAAAAAACTTACAATTATCATAAAAATAATATGTAAGTGCGAGAGAATAAAGTTCATCATAACTTACCAATAGCGGCTCCCAGCCTGCTAGAATGAACACTTCGCGAAACCACGCACCATAGGTGTCACTTTGGAACAAGTCTTCAAAAGACTGTTCTGATATGATACGAGGGGATGTCATCACCAAACTACTCGCTGGAACAGCTACAGATGATCCTGGAACAACCCTCAAAAAAATTAGAATTTTGCTTGCCCACGGGGGTCAGGGAGCAGGGTGCGCTCAACCTATACCTGAGTAGGGCCCGGGGTGCGACTTGGTAAATTTTGAGTTCCAGGCACTTAGGCGCAAGGCGCGCTCACTTTTTGCTTGGGATGGGCGTAGGTCGCGTTCAAGATGAAAACTGGAATTCCAGTGTTTTGGGTACAGGTCGCACTCTGGTTTGGGCTTGGTAGGGCGTGACAAGCTTCTTTTTGTGTATGTAGATGGTATATGGATGATGTAGATAGATGATGGTCATTGAACAAAATAGAAGCATATCAAAACCTAATTATCCCTCAATAAGTAAAGGATGAGTAGGGTATCGTTCCACTTTTAAGTGTATGTTTCTATGAAGGACATGTCTGGAAAGGAGGTTTGAAGGATTAAAAACTATTATTATATATTTTAGATTCTAATGCTAAACTAAACTAAACTAAACTAAACTATTGAGAATTTATAAGAAAGGGAATTCAAGAGATTAGAATCCACCAATACTTTTGATTCAATGACCTTTTGCGTCATGGTTGTTCTCACAAGTAGAGTACAATTAGGCAATCGAGTGAGTGCCGATGCCCTCTTGGACAAAACATCATTAACAAATTACTCTACTTAAGGTTATTCCTATGTTCATGTTACTAGTATCTTCTTTCCTTTTATGTGAGCTTGGGCAGCTATTCAATGAATCATCATCTAAGGCAAACACAAGAAATACTTCTCTTACTCTAAAACACTACACAACTAGAAGAAAAGTAGAGAATAATAGTATAATATTCAATTATAATAAATAAAACCCTATTCTAGCATTATATTCAATTGCAATAAATAAAAGCATGTCACTAGCAAATATTCAATTGCAATAAATAAAACCCTAAACTAGCATGATATTCGATTGCAATAAATAAAAACCTTAATCTATACTTCCATCCCCTGGTCTGGGCATTGGAATTAATAACTAAAAACATAAAGAACTAACCTGATTGAAGAACACCATGAACTAGAAGAATCATTAAACCTTCAGCACTGGCTTCATCTCCTCCCTTGAAGGAGAAGATTAGCTTTCCATAAAGAAAGAAGAACACGAAGAACGAGAAGAAGAAGAGTCAAAGAACATAAGACTAGAAAGACTAATTTATTAAGACTCAGCTAGTTAAAACCGATCTTTTATTATTAATCTCTCTCTACCTCAAGTTCTGGAGACAAGAAGGTCCTCTATTTATAGAGGTTACAATGAGCTCTAGAAGCATTCCAAACCGTCATTTGTTTCCTAATACAAATAGACTTCTTTCAGAGTCCAACTTCGTCTCCAAAACTGAGAAAGAGTTGGCTACAATGTTGTTTCATGCGTCTGGACTCATGATCCATGCATCTCAGACTCAAGAAATACGTCTAGACTCACAATCAATGTGTCCCAGACGCGAGCATTGAGTCTGGACTCACGACCCATGAGTCTCAGACTCAGAAGTCTATTTTCCATATTTTGCTCCATCCTTCTATCCTCTTTTGTAGGCTTTGGTCCAAGCAACGGATCCTTTGGCCTTGGGCTTCCAAATAGGCTTTAAAATAGGTCCAAGTCGCATCTTTAATAGCTTCAATTCGTTGGCCTTCTCCATGATTGTCCACGAGCTTCCTATGTGATCTTTAATGCTCCAAATTACTCTGTTTTACCCTTTTTTCTCTAATATTCCACAAAACTCACTTTTTCTCCTGTAGAATCATAAAACATAACTTACAAACACTATTAGTATACTAAGATGGCTAAACAAAAGGCATAATTGAGGGTTAAATAGCACTTTTTGAGCACTTATCACAACTCCCAACTAGCATTTTCCTAGTCTCTTAGCAAATAAGATAAAAAATAGATAAGTGATCAAAGTCACATCCTAATAACAAAAATAAAATCCTAACTCATTTTTGCAGGCATCGTGATTGCATTTACCATATGCAACAAGGCTTTAAACCTTTAAGTTCCCCAAAAAGGACGAGTTATAGTCTCGTGAGGGTTTTCAGGTGATATACCCTTAAAATCAATCAATAGCATGTTCAAGAATGATAGTATTTTTCACATAGAGAAATTCCTTACCCACTTAGTGCTTACTCCAATAGACGGTCTCCATTGCTAACTACATTGCTGCAAAGACTCATAAATTATGATGGAAGATAGTAAAAATTGACAAAATTCTCAATCAAGGCTTATGTGTGTACTCAGTCAATCTCCTATACTCTCCTATCCAAAAAACAAAATCCGTAGTTTACCTTTAGATAGATAATCTCGACTTTCAATCCTCACTGGTCATACTCTCAGAAAAGAATCTCTCAGAAGATAGTCTACTATTTTACCTCATTTATGTGGGGAAAAGAATAATGCATATGAACATCCCACATACTACCTTGAAAAACAGACTTCTAGATGACAATAGTCTCATGGAAAGAATGCCAATCACATATGAAGTGTCGGGTCCTTCACTTTAGCATCCTCTCACCTATTCTAGACTTCGTACCATACTATAGTGATAAGTCATGGGTTGTAACTTGGCTTGGGTATTGGTTTATGAAGGAAAGGTAAAAAGGATTCAAAGGTTGTTTCTGAAAAACACTAAGGGTTTTGCTTCATTATTTGGAAGATTTCTTCAATTCTGTATTGCAGAGAAAATTCTTCCTTTGTCTTAGCTTTTCCATCCATTTTATTCAACTTTTTTTTTTTTTTTTTACTTAGTGGTATATTCTTGATTAGTACTGGATATGCTTGTTTTCCACTAGCTTCTTTCATTTAGAACAGAATGATGGTCTTCATTGTATCTCTCTGATATTCCCTTGTAATCTTCCTTTTGTGCTCTTTCTTCCTCCTTGTTCCCCTCGTATTCTCAGAAACATATGGGTATGGTTGATAAAGGTTTTTGGCTATACTCCTTGTCTAGAGTTGGGTAAAGGGTAAATGGTTTTATGAAAGAAAATGGCTTATTGTAAGGCTCAAAAGGGTTTAACATGATGGTCCTACTAGGTGGGATAAATGCTGAATGGGTTCACTACTTGACTTATCAGTATGATACTCTGTTTTGAATAGACTACAAGACCTAATTGCTATCTCCCCAGTTGATGTCACTTCGTGATTAACCAAATCAACGAATAATGAGACTATATTACAACGACATAAAGAACTGAAAGATGTTGAGTCACTAAGACTCGGATTTTTCGTATGAACTCTCCAAAGAATGGGTATAAAGCTCAAGTCTCACGGGCTAAGTCTCAAAATTCTACTTCTAGTTTACTAGGGGTTTAAATCTCTTTTCTAGCAAACGTACACAAAACTGACCAAGTACTATGGTGGTGGTGCCTTGATAAAGAATTCTATCAACAAGAACTATGTCCGAGCATAATAAATAGTCTAAGCAGTAATGAAATCAATAATATCAACTATCTATCAAACTCAACACTAAGCAATATAGAATCTATATCCCAAACTCATCATTAAAATTAATTTTTCTCGTGCTACTGATATAGAAACAAAAATATTTTTGTTTTTGAAAACTAATTTTCGAAATTCATTTCTCAAGTACTTCTCAAGTACACCCTCCCCCAACTTAACATATCCATTGTTCTCAATGTATAGAAATTAAGTAAATGAAATGAATGAGAAAAAGGGAAGATGTTACCATTGATGCCGAATATCAAAATTAATCCCAAAAATAAGAACATTTCCTTTTACCAAGATTTTTTTTTTGTTAGGCCTTTTTAAGTCAGATCCCTAAGACTATATATCATGCATTATCAATTTGGAGTGAGGAGATCAGATTTTCTTACCCAAATCTGACGAATGTTTGGAGGATGAGGAGGTCTTACCTTGTGGGTTGTCAAAAATACTCCATGATATGCCGAAAAGATTGCTGGTGAAGTTGCTTCTCTACCTTGAACTATTTCAGGTCTGATGATTGTGTGATAGGCCTTGTGGTTCCTCTGTGTAGAAGATTGATAAAAATCTTTCTTTTTAACAGAACAACAGTATCTGATATGCCCTTTACCACCATAGTGATGATAATGGATGTCTGACTGACTGCGCTCAAGGTGGGCGGTAGACTGGTTCACATACTTCTCTTATTCAGACAATGATGGTGTAGAAGAAGCTTTACCAGTGCAATGCTTCTTATCAATATGGTCCACTTTCTCCTTTAGAAGACTCATTTCAGTTTCTAGATTCTGTTGTTTTTCCAAAACTTCTTTAAGCTGATTCTCTAGTAAATGATTTTTCTGGGCAGAAGTCTGTTGTTCATTCTGAAATGTATAGTACATCTTCTCAAAGTATGATACTCTCTCTGCCAATTTTCCATTCTAATCACTTAAATCCTGAATTTTCTATAGAGATTCCAAGAACATGGCTAGCAATGCCTCTGTGGTGGGGTTCTAAGGTTTATCACAGTTTTCTGTAGATTGAGCACTCTTAATTGTATCTTCGAATGGGAAAGATTCTTGTATAATGCTATCAAGGAAGTACACTTCTCCACCTTCGGTGTCATCACAATCCTTATGTGACAGGTGAAAGATATTTATGTCCATGGACATCTTACTAAAGTTGATCTTCATTTCACCGTTGTGACAATTTATCAAAGCTTTTGCAGTAGCGAGGAAAAGTCGGCCTAGAATAATTGGTATTTTATCAAAGGCTTCCTGGGTGTCTATCACAATGAAACCACTGGATAGTAGAAATTGGCTACTTGAATAAGAACATCCTCAACTATGCCTATGGGAATCTTGGTAGAACGGTCAGCTAACTTTAATTTTACTTTTGTAGGCTTTAGGTTCTCCAGGCCCAACGCTTGGTACACATGATATGGCAAGAGATTAACACTAGCACCAAGGTCTAAAAGAGCATTACCCATGAATTTTTCTCCTATCTTGCATGATATTGTAGGACTTCCTGGATCTTTGAGCTTGTTTGGAGCTTTGGCGATGGATAATAGATGTTGTTTGTCCAGCTAGAAACGCTCGATTTGGAACATGAGTACTTCTCTTTATGTTGCATGCATCCTTCAAGAATTTGGCATATGATGGCAACTACTTGATCGCTTTGAGAAAGGGGATATTGATGTTATCTTTCGCAAATGCCTCCTTCATCTCTAAAAATTTCTTGTCCTATTTGCTTTGAGCAAAAAGCATAGGAAAAGGTGCCTTTGATACAAACACATCATCATGTGTCTGCTCTTCTTTCTCTTCGGCATTCTTGCATATCTTGTCTTGGTCATCTTGACAAATGGGAGTGGAAAAGATTTCCCCCACTTCCTTTTGAACTTCATTTGAAATCTTGACTGATTGCTCTGTAACAATGTCATCATGAGAAGGTAAGTCAACCTTGTTGTCTATCTTCAATCCTGATCTGAGAGTAGTAACTGAGCTGACCTGATCATGGAGGTGATCAGTACTAGAAGTTGTCCCAATGTGGCATACATCTTCACTCCTCGATATCGGTTCTAATAAGCTAGGTTGAGTGGCTTATGTCTTTACAGACAAAGCAGTAGTTAGTTGGTCGACCTTAGCCTCTAGAGACTCCATTCTAGAACATTGACTTGCCTGAGATTGCTGGAGATTGAGCTGAGACTGTACAAGAAGCTCTAGAACACTTTCAAACTTCTGATTTTTCTGTGATAGCAAAGTAATTGCATTCTCCAGGTTGGCAGGTGTGGCATAATTTCTCCTAGGATCAGGCACTAACTCTCCACTTGTATTGGAATTTTGTTGAAAGTGTAATTGTTGTTGAGGGACCAACTGTGAAGCTTGTCTTGTCTGTGGAATAAACTTTGATCTTGAGAACCTGGGGGTCCAGCATTCTATCTCCAATAATTGCCTTGAAAGTTATTACCACCTTGGTTGAGCCTCTGAAATGAGTTCACATTGTACTCTCCAACTGATGCATGTTGACAGTAACCAGGACATTTTAGCGTTGCATGAGAAGTGTCCTAATAGACTTCGCAATATTGGCTTGCTTGCATGACTGGGAGAGATTTAGCTTGAGAATTGCTGATCTTGGAGGGATTCATGGAGAACTAATTGAATTTCTTTCTTAAAGTTTCAATGCTGGTGGCCAGGCTGGCCAATGTAGACTTCAGTTCATGATCTGATTGTTCATGTGCTTGGTAACCAAATTGCTTTGGCTCCCCCTCCATGCTAGCGACATCCTCGTTGCTAGTAGTCCATTATTGTGTTTCTTCAGCTAAATTCTCGAGAAAGTTGTAAGCTTCCTCTCCATCCATTGATGTAAACTTGCCTTTGTGCATTGACTGTATCATTTGCTTGTTCATCATCGAGAGTCCTCGATAGAAAAAATGAGCAAGTGTGCTCTTATCATATCCATGATGTGGACATGAGACTAGCAAATTATTGAATTTCTCCCAGCTTTGATGATATTCTTCAGTCACTTTTCCTTTGAAATTGCTGATAGCTTGCTGCATGGCATTTGTCTTCTGGGGTGGGTAGAACTTGTTCATAAACTTTGTTCTCAACTTCTCCCAGTTGTCTATTAAATTGATCGGCTGTGCAGTTAACCATTTAGATGCTTTACCTTCGAGTGAGAGTGGGAATATAATTAACTTGATACTCTCATCCCTAATATTCTGGTTCTTGAAAGTTCTGAGGACTGATAGAAATTTGTTTATGTGGACATATGGCTGAACATTGTCTGAACCGTTGAACTTTGGAAGCATAGAGATTACTGATGCTCTAAACTCAAACTGGTTAGCTTCTGTCTCTGGAAAAACAATACTGTAGGGTGGGTCTCCAATGATTGGCGAATAGAAATCGCTCAGCTTCTTCCTCTGTTGTGCTTGCATGGGTGGGATAGCTTCAGGATTATTGGTGTCCATAACACCTCCATCATTGCGTGCAGCCATTGTATCAATCTTGTCTAGTATTCTTGCTATGCGAAGATGATGAAAAACTATCCTACTATGCTTGAATGCAATTAAACTAATATGCAACTATTCTAAATTATACTAATATGCAAAACTACTTTCCTTCAACTGGGTTGGGCTTTGCAGCTAGTATCTCGCTCGTTGTCTAAAGCTGTCTCTTCTAGGGTTATGGTGAATCACTTGGATTTCTTAAATACCACGACCCACAGATGGTAGTCCGTTTGTCAAGATTCAGACAAGAAACACTAGAGTTTGATGTTTCGCTATGTTGGCTTACAACTTCCATTGTTGAAAAGGTCCTAAATGTAATTATACTAGAAAGCAATAAAACTAAACTATGATGCAACTATACTAAGAATGAAATAAAAAGAATGAAGATTCGACTAACCTAGATGGTAGATCTTGTCTTCAAGATGTCTTTCAAGCTTCTTTCTTTTTCAAAAGGATGGATGATGCGGCTAAAATTACCTCAAGATCCAAAATTCTAATCTTGAAAGAAAACGTTAAACATAAACAACTTTAAACGGCAGCGGCGCCATTTGACACGCGCTCCTTTTGTGTATGTAGATGGTATATGGATGATGTAGATAGGTGATGGTCATTGAACAAAATAGAAGCGTATCAAAACCTAATTATCCCTCAATAAGTAAAGGATGAGTAGGGTATCGTTCCACTTTTAAGTGTATGTTTATATGAAGGACAAGACCGGAAAGGGGGTTTGAGGAATTAAAAACTATTATTATATATTTTAGATTCTAATGCAAAACTAAACTAAACTAACCTAAACTATTGAGAATTTATAAGAAAGGGAATTCAAGAGATAAGAATCCACCAATACTTTTGATTCAATGACCTTTTGCTTCATGGTTGTTCTCACAAGTAGACTACAATTAGGCAATCGAGCGAGTGCCGATGCCCTCTTGGACAAAACATCGTTAACAAATTACTATACTTAAGGTTGTTCCTATGTTCATGTTACTAGTATATTCTTTCCTTTTATGTGAGCTTGGGAAGCTATTCAATGAATCACCATCTAAGGCAAACACAAGGAATACTTCTCTTACTTTAAAACATTACACAACTAGAAGAAAAGTAGAGAATAATAGTATAATATTCAATTACAATAAATAAAACCCTATTCTAGCATTATATTCAATTGCAATAAATAAAAGCATGTCACTAGCAAATATTCAATTGCAATAAATAAAACCCTAAACTAGCATGATATTCGATTGCAATAAATAAAAACCTTAATCTATACTTCCATCCCCTGGTCTGGGCAATAGAACTAATAACTAAAAACATAAAGAACTAACCTGATTGAAGAACACCATGAACCAGAAGAATCATTAAACCTTAAGCACTGGCTTCATCTCTCCCTTGAAGGAGAAGATTAGCCTTCCATAAAGAAGGAAGAACACGAAGAGCGAGAAGAAGAAGTGTCGAAGAACATAAGACTAGAAAGACTAATTTATTAAGACTCAGCTAGTTAAAACCGATCTTTTATTATTAATCTCTCTCTGCCTCAAGTTCTGGAGACAAGAATATAAGTGAATTGGCAAATTACATGAGGCACTTAGGTCCTCTATTTATAGAGGTTACAATGAGCTCTAGAAGCATTCCAAACCGCCATTTGTTTCCTAATAGAAATAGACTTCTTTCAGAGTCCAACTTCGTCTCCAAAACTGAGAAGGAAATTACTGATCGTTTCATGCGTCTGGACTCATGATCCATGCGTCTCAGACTCAAGAAATGTGTCTGGACTCACGATCCATGCGTCGCAGATGCGAGAATTGAGTCTGGACTCACGATCTATGAGTCTCAGACTCAGAAGTCTATTTTCCCTATTTTGCTCCATCCTTCTATCCTCTTTTGCGGGCTTTAGTCCAAGCAACGAATCCTTTGGCCTTGGGCTTCCAAATAGGCTTTAAAATAGGTCCAAGTCGCATCTTTAATAGCTTCAATTCCTTGGCCTTCTTCATGATTGTCCATGAGCTTCCTATGTGATCTTTAATGCTTCGAATTGCTCCGTTTTACCCTTTTTTCTCTAATATTCCACAAAACTCACTTTTTCTCCTGTAGAATCATAAAACATAACTTACAAACACTATTAGTCCACTAAGATGGCTAAATTGCACTTTTTGAGCACTTATTAGGGAGCGGGTCGCGCTCTAAAGAAATTTTGATTGACAGTGCCTAGGGCGCATGTGGCACTCCACTGGGGCGCAGGTGCGCTCCGAGGTGCTGAAATATAGAAGTGAGAAGGAAAAGTTGGGAGTGAAAGGTGAGAGATGAATATGAGGTGTAGTGTGGGTTGTGAATGTAGAATGAAGGAAGTTTATATAGGTTTTAAGTTTCCAAAACGAATCGGAAAGTTGCCAAAAAGCTTTAAGGCAATTGCTGGAAACAAAAAAAAATTCCAAAACCGAAAACGGAAACAACCCATATTCTTGATTCTAAAACAACCCTAATATCTTTTAGATTTAATTTAGAATAGTAACTTCTAAACTCTTTTATATTTATCCTATCACAACATCTAATCATAGGTATGCCCATATCGGCAATATTCTCAACCATCACTCCATAACAACTTATAAAATGGAGGATCATATAACAAATCATGCTATAGTAAATAATACCACCCCCAAACAATTCGGGAAGGTGGGATTAACGATAAAAACAATGTACAATTGAAAATAGCCATATTATATTAAAAATGAAATTCAAACAACATTTTAATTACCAAATTCACATTTAACTTCGGAATTCAAAGTTTAACATTCGAACTAATAAAAAGAAATACATAAAACATAAAAGGAACAATAAAAGCAACTAAATAACATCGAAACAACATATTTTTGAAAACCTAGGCACGTGATGAAGATGGACCCTGAGATGGAGATTGGGCCTGGGATGAAGATGGGGCCTGAGATGAAGAAGGGCCCGAGCCATCTGTCCTTTGACGATGAAGCTTATGCCTCTCAGACTTATCTGAAACAGAACCCTCCAGGGGTGGCATGCATCGTAGAATCTCTACTTGGAATAGGCGTTATGCTTCCATTGCTGATTTCATCTTTTCCTTTATCTCTGTATATTGCACATTGTGACGCTGAAGGAATGTCTCCATATTACACAAGAGATCCTCCTGACCCTTTTCGAGGTTTTCAAAACTCGTCTGAAGGTTCTTTTGTTTATTTCAAATTTTAATCTGCCTATCCCGTACATCTTCGCAAATAGCATAAATGCAACGCACGCCAGTATGCAACACTGACATGCGTTCTTAATCGGACGTACACCTCTCCAAGGCATCTTCATCCAAACATGTCATGTTCTCCATTTCCTTATCCGAATTAACCACCCCTATCTTTCGGAAACATCCAAGTCTTTTGGATACACTCCGTATAAATAATTTTATTTGAATGCAATTTCAACATAGACCGCTCAGTTCTTGGTTCCCCCCCCACCAAGACAACATTATCTTCGTAATTAAAATAGGAAATGGTGCAATACTCTTCCCAACTCCTCTAATCATATTTATCAAAAACTCGAGGATACAAAATTCATACCTTTCTCTTGCAATATCTAGATAACGTGCAGACATGTCAAACCGATGTCGCTCACTTTCTCCTTCCCAATGACGTCCTTACCGATCTACTGAGCTACAGCCAGTTAGTTGGTTCGCAGAGATGACTATCGAGCACAATGAGAATTCATATTATATTAACCCTCCATGAGAGTGTCTTTCATCAATGTAGGAACTCCAGTATACTGGGATTCCTGCACGGTGGCTTTGAGGTGGTGTGCAGGCGTAATGCCTACAATCTCAGCCAACTTCTCTCTCGATAATTCTCTCCGCGTCCCGGCCACCTTCATGAAAATTTTCTGTCCATCCAACTCTCTCTTCTTATAAAATTGTTCTACTAAATCGGAGTGGTAGAAATCATCTGTCGAGTACCACAACCTATTCCAATTCCTCCTAATCATCTCGTCATCGTAAAACGGCGCGGAGCGGTCAGCCGTAAAAGCTTGTTCCGCAAAATTCTTCGTCTTAGAGCCATTGGAATTTTTGAACTGATTTGAGGGTTTGAATATGGTGTAGGAAACAATGTGAAACAACCTCACTAGAAAAACGATGGTGGTGGCTCGGCAACTCAATTTTTTTTGGTTTTTTCTAATTTTTGGTGGTTGCAAATGTTGGGGATGGTGGTGGGAGAGATTTGGAGAATATTTGGGTGGGAATGAATTTGGGCGTGGGTTAAGTTTGGTTTTTTTTTTATTATTATTATTTTGTTCTAGGGTTTAAAGCTCGTTAATGGCGGTGGGGAAGACAAACTCGCGACTGTTGGTTTGAAGATGGAGACGCACGTGCATGGCAAGTGCGCGCTAGATTAGGCCCAAGCCTAATTTAATTTTTCAAATTTTTTCGATTTTTCGCACAACTTCAAACTAAATTTGCTGCTTCGTTACCGGTCCGATTTATGCAAATGAGATATGGAAATGACCAGGAGAGAATTTCCAATCCAATGATCCATAAAACACTCTATTCTGACCATGGGTGATATATAAAAAGATAGAAAATGCCTCAAAGTGCGTGCATGATGTAAGTTATGCAAACGAATGAACTCTCATTTCATAGATAATGTTAACTCGAATCGAAATACAATTAAATGGCCTAAACAACACAAATAGAAAGTTGAACAATCCAGGATGGAAAATGAACACCCCACCCCCAAACAAATTTTAAACAACAGAGTTTAGAAAATTTGTTTTAAAAGTGGGTCTTTTAAAGTCAGATTCTAGAGACTACCTAAATTACTATTGTTTGTGATTTTAACAATTTTTTTATTTTTTTATGCATAAGATTTAATATAAGAAAAACAAGAAAGCAATAAATGCATAATTGACACCACAGAGGAACATGACTCAAAATCCGAGAAAACATGCAAGAGTGGAAAACGCAAATTATGTTAACCGTGGACTTAGGATCCGGTACTTATAGGCACACACTCCATAGGGAGGGCCTGGTTACCTGAATGGTGCACTTACCATTATATGGAAATGAAAGGAAGTACACCAACAAAAAGGTCAGTCCTCATAGATAGGGTCTTGTAAAAGGACTTCCTCTACATCAGGGGACAAAAGCTCGTGGAAATGTTTCAACCGTTGGCCATTGACTTGAAAGGTACTGTTGTCCTTGGGATTTACCAAGGTGATTGCCCCGTGAAGGGTGACTTCAGTAACCAGAAAAGGACCAGACCAACGGGTTTTTAATTTCCTTTGAAAAATATGTAGACGAGAGTTGTAAAGTAAGACCTTTTGACCTACCACAAACTTTTTGCGCAAGATTTGTTTATCATGAACACATTTCATGTTAGCTTTATAATCCTTCGCGAGATCATAAGAATTGCTAGGGATTTCTTCAAGCTCATTCAATTGCAACTTGCACTTGACACCCACCTCATCAAAATTGAAGTTAAGGCTTTTTATAGCCCACATAGCACGGTGCTCCAATTTAACGGGCAAATGACAAGGTTTTCCAAATACAAGTCGAAAAGGAGACATACCTATAGGAGTTTTGAAAGCAGTCCTATATGCCCATAAGGCATCAGATAGACGCTTTGACCAGTCTTTCCTATCAGGATTTAAAGTTATTTCTAAAATATTTTTGATTTCCCTATTAGAAACTTCTACTTGTCCACTAGTTTGTGGATGATACGGAGTTGCTACCTTATGTGTAACTCCATACTTTTTCATGAGAGATGCAACAACTCTGTTGCAAAAATATGTTACACCATCACTAATTATGGCTTTGTGAATGCCAAAGCAACAGAAAATATACTCTTTAACAAAAAACACAACTGTCTTATGGTCATTGCTATGACAAGCCATGGCCCCTACACGTAGTCTACGACAACTAGAATATAAATGAAACCGTGGGAAACTGGAAAGGGACCAATGAAATCAATGCCCTATACGTCTAAATTTTCTACCACTATGATTGGATTTAATGACATCATATTACGCTTTGTGATTCACCCAAGTTGTTGGCAACGAACACAGGTCTTGCAATGCACTTGGGCATCTTTAAAGAGAGTAGGCCAATAAAACCCACATTGAAGAATTTTAGCAGCTATTTTCATACCACTAAAATGGCAACCACACTCTTTGTCATGGTAGAATGAGAGAACCTCATTATATTCCCATCGGGGAATACAATGACAAATAATCTGATCCGCACAATACTTGGAAAGGTAGGGCACATCCCAGTAGTATAGCTTAACTCTTGCCAAGAACTTCTTACATTCATTTCTTGACCAATCATAAGGAATAACATCAAACGCTAAATAATTCACAATGTCAGCATACCATGGTGCTGAAAAAAAAGCATACAGATGCTCACCAGGAAAAGAGTCTGGTATGGACTCAGAATCACTATCATCGTCGTTTGTAAGTCTAGATAAGTGGTCGGCAACTACGTTTTCGACCCCTCTTTTGTCCTTTATTTCTAATGTGAACTCTTGCAGGAGAAGAATCCATCGGATTAATCTTTGTTTAGCATCCTTCTTTGCGAGAAGGTACCTAAAAGTTGCATGGTATGTGTAAACTAGAGTCTTAGAACCAACCAAATAAGGGCAAAACTTATCTAAAGCACAAACGATAGCTAAAATTCTTTTTCAGTAGTTGTATAATTCCTTTGAGCATCGTTTAGACTTTTACTAGCATAATAAATAATAGTGGACTTATTATCTAGTTTCTGTCCCAAGACAGCACCAACTACATAATCACTAGCATCACACATGAGTTCAAAAGGTTTAGACCAATCGGGAGGCTGTATAATGGGAGCATAAGTTAAGGTGGCTTTTAAAGTTTCAAAAGCCTGTTTACAATTAAAATAAAAATAAAAAATGGCATCCTTTAAAAGCAGATTAGTTAACGGCCTAACTATTTTTGAAAAATCTTTGATAAAAATCTGCATGGCCTAGAAAGGCTCTAATATCATGGACAGTCCGTAGTATTGGTAGAGTCGCTATCTTATCTAGTTTGACTTTATATACTTCGATGCCATCACTAGATACAATGTGACCTAGTACTATGCCTTTTTTCACCATGTAATGACATTTTTCCCAATTTAAAACCAGACTCTTCTCTTCACATCGTGTCAAAACATTAGACAAGTTAGACAGGTAGTCAGTGAAAGAGTCTCCATAGATAGAAAAATCATCCATGAATACTTCTATGAAACGCTCTACCATGTCACTAAATATATGAAGCATACACCGCTGGAAGGTATCAGGAGCATTACAAAGGCCAAAAGGCATTCGTTTATAGGCATATATTCTGAAAGGACATGTGAAGGTAGTCTTTTCTTGGTCATCTATATCAATAATAATTTGGAAATAGCCAGAGTAGCCATCTAAAAAACAATAAAAAGCATGACCAGCTAGACGTTCAAGCATCTGATCTATAAAGGGTAAAGGAAAATGATCCTTTCGTGTCATGGCATTTAAACGTCTGTAATCAATACGGATCCTCCATTTCATAGGACCATGCGTGGCAACATATTCACCCTTGGCATTACGTACCATGGTAATCCCTGATTTCTTAGGAACTATATTAATGGGACTTACCCATTTCACTATCAAAGATTGGGTATATGATACCCACATCAAATAACCGCTTCCCTGACCACCTCTTTCATGGCAGGGTTTAAGCGATGCTGAGGTTCACGAGAACTCTTTGCCTTATCCTCCAAATGGATACGATGAGTGCATACATGAAGGTCAATTCCCTTAATGTCGGCTAGGGACCAACCAATTGCAGAACTATGTTCCCTAATCACCCTGATCAAATGTGTCTCTTTCTCCTTAGATAACAGAGAAGATATTAATATCGGATGACTGCCATCTAGATCAAGTTGAATATACTTTAACTTAGGAGGAAGAGGTTTAAGCACCGGGGTGGAAGGAATATCGATAAATGCTTCTGGGGGGGTCCTCATCTTGAGTAATGAATATTATCTTAGGCAGCAGGTCTTCAAACTCTATAGATGGAGCAACAGAAGGGTCTACAATAGGTGTAGACTCGAAGATGGTGTTGACTTCCTCTAAGTAGGAGTCATTAGCGAAATCTGAACTTCCAAAAGACAAGAATTTATGCATTTGGTTTTCTGGAAATGTGTTATTAAAATAAGCTTGAACTAAGCTCTCAATCATGCTAACCTCCTGATAAGAGCCCAAAACTGTAGTTTTAACCCTGTAACAGTCATACTTTTAGACCAATTATGTGAGTAATAATTAAGAGTTAATACTGATTATGTGTTTTTATGCATTTCAGGTTTCAAAGTCCATTATGTGCAGAAATGTGCCACTTTAGCGAGATAAAGGAGCAAAGGTCGGTTGCTGAGGAGTTCTGTGATTAAAGGCCAAGATTCAAGAAGACAAAGCCTTTCTAAAGCCCGGTCAAAGCTGAAAAGTCAAAGTCAACGCGGGCAGAAACAACACACAAGTCAGCAGAACTTCCGAAGGCCATATCTTTGGACTCAGACCTCGGAATTAGGTCTACCTTATGTCAAAACGACCGGCTCGGAAAGAGCTTTACAATGGTCCAAGCCTTCGCCCAATCAGAGGAGGAAAAGTGGATAAAAAGACTTTCGAAGCCAACCGCAGCTGAAGAGGCCTTTTTGGACTGAAAGTATTGGGTTTTAGGCCTGATTCTCTGGCCCAAAACATGGCTCCAAGCCCATGCACAATTTTTGGATCTGAACATATAAAAACAAAAGCTTAGCTCTTTGTTAATGGTAGCTAGTTAGATCTAAAACTATAGATAATTCTAGATCTAGTTTTCATTAATTAAATTAAGTTTAGTTTAAATTCAATTCTTGTTTTAGATTAAACTCTTAGAATCATTGTTCTTCATTAGTTTGATAAATAAAATAGTTAGTTTGTTCATTTCGATTTTTATCATTTACAATTGTTTAGATCTAAATTCCTTTATTACTTGTTATTCATTTCCTAGTTATTACCTAAGATTTCAATTATTGTTTAGATAAATTGAATAAAAGATAGAATTTTTATATGATGTCTAGTTATAATTCAATGGGAAATGATAGTGGTATGAATCAAGGCTAAACCTCCATTAGAGGGGTTGAAGAAGCCTTGATAACGCTTGATCTTTGTTAAACTTAGGAATTGATAAACGATAAAATTGAATAGTCTTACCTACGAAATAAAGTGATGAACTCTAAACGCAAGTAAAACTAAACTTGATCTTATGAGTCTGTTTATCAAAGATTCTACTCTCAAGTCTATGAGATATAGTGGAGTAGAGTGATTCGTTCCACTCCTAGTCCTTCCGCATGCTGTGTTCTCACGTGTAAGTAATCTAAACTTAAAGTCTAATGAGAGATTTACGAAAAAGGCAACTAGACTACGATGCAACTACCCACGAAATGCAACTAGTCGACGATGGGAATAACTAAGGGAATGCTACGTTGATTCGATGATAGGGAGTTAGAGGGGAATTGATTCCACCTTAACTCGACTTAATCCTATTAACTACAAATCGTCAGAATTGAATTGAACGCGCCCAGCAGAACAATTGGTTCTTCCTAATCCCTAATTACACATGGCATTTCTACCAATTAATAACTAGCATGTGAACGATTAAACCCATTCTCATGGTGAACTAAACGTTTTTAGAGTGGAAAGGAAATTACGACGAATCCACGTTAATCGAATCAAGCTTTCATCAAGGCTTCTCAACCCCCTCTAATGGAGGTTTAGCCGAGAATCATTACGCAATCATTTCCGATTAAATTTAAACTAAACATGATATAAAGAATTGAAATTTACTTAATTAAACAATAATGAAATCTAATTTAATGACTAAAATGCAATAAGGATAGGAATTGAAATTGGATCTAGAAATGGAAATGACAAAAATCGAAGTTGATAGAAATACTACTTTATTGACCTAATCAAAATGAAGAACAAGATTCCAAGGTTTAATCTAATACAATAATTGGATTTGAAACTACACTTAATCAAAAACAATTAAATAAAACTAGATCTAGAAGCTATTTTAATGGCTACTTTCTATTCTAAGCTACTTTTATTTTCTAACCTAAAAATCTACCATTAACCAAGAATTAAGCTTTTGTTTTTATACTTTCAGATCCAAAAATCGTGCATGGGCTTGGAGCCATGTTTTGGGCCAAAGAATCAGGCCCAAAACCCAATTCTTTCAATCTAGAAAGGCCTCTTCAGCTGCAGTTGGCTTCAACAGACTTTTCGTCCACTTCTGCTCCTCTGATTGGGTCAAGGCTTAGACCATTGGAAAGCTCTTTCCGAGTTGGTCGTTTTGACATAAGGTAGGCCCCATTCCGAGGTCTGAGTCCAAAGATATGTCCTTCGAAGTTCTCACGACTTTGTGTCTTTGTTTTTTACGCCCAGCGTCGACTTTTCAGCTTTTGACCGGGCTTTTAGAAAGGCTTTGTATTCTCGAAACTTGGCCTTTAATCACGGAACTCCTTAGTAACCGACCTTTGCTCCTTTATCTCGCTAAAGTGGCACATTTCTACACATAATGGACTTTGAAGCCTGAAATGCGTAAAAACACGTAATCAGTGTTAACTCTTAATTATTACTCACATAATTGGTCTAAAAGTATGACTATTAAAGGGTTAAAACTACAGTTTTAGGCTCTTATCAAACCACGCCCAAACAGCATTTTGCTTGTCCTCAAGCAAAGATGAGAAATTAACATAAGTGACCAAAAATGGAGTTCTATCTACTTCTCGTTTCGCCGAGTGCGATTGCATTGACCATATGCAACAAGGCCTTAAACCACTAGGAATTCCCTAGTGGATGAGTTATAGCCTTGTGAGAGTTTTCCAGTGAAGGTACTCACAAACTTCATCTATACTACAACGACTAAGAAATAAAACTATTGTTTCCTTATTCATGCTCCAAACTATCTATGCATCTCACTAGCTATAAACAAGAATAACCAAGTCAAAAACCTAAGCTAATATATGCATAATAATTAATAGTTTTCACAATAAGTAATACTATGAAATGCAAAAGCAGGTCCGTTTCTGAAACTTGGAATAGCGCCCTTAAGTAGGTTCTCACAATAATAGTCAAGATACAACACTCTGATTTTTCCACTCAAGTTTAAGCTTACTCTAGTGCTAGATGGGCACACTTTACCTTACAATCTCAATGACAACAAAGGAAGCCGAGTCGATCAAACACATTTGCCACTTACTATCACACTAACCTATTCCTAATTGAGCTAGAGATCTTTATTAGGTGTTGCGGGGATTAGGAGATGGTTTAAGAAGGAAGGAAATGGATATTCAAAAGGACAAGTCTGAGATAATAGAGTCTTCATATTATGTAACTAGAGAAAACCTTGTTATTTACTTTTGCTTCTACACTTTGTTTCCATCCTTAGCCATATTTTTCTTTTTCTTTTCTCTTTTTTTTTTTATTTTTTTTTTCTTTGGCTTTTGACTCCCTTTTATTCTATATTTGGAGTTTTTATTTATTTCTATTTTTATTTTTCTTTTCCTTGGATGGAAACTTCTTTTCTTTATTTTACGGAAGCAATTAACTAACTTTTTGTTTACACAGTTTTTTCTCTTCTTCTTTCTTCCTCATTCTATTCTCAGACTTATTCTAAATTGGGTGGGTTGATTTTTTTTTTATTTTGTTTTGTTTTGTAACAGGGTAAAGGATTTGTGGTTTATGGAAGGCTAAAGAAAGGCTCGGAGGGGCGACTAGCTTAAAAATAATTCATAGGTTTGAATTTCTGGCTATATCGATCCAAAGAGGGCCTAAATTCTCGCTTAGGATATGGCATAGTGATCAAGCAAGTGGACGTGTGATATCTCTATCTGGTTTTTTACTTCCCTTGTGTCATTTCTCAAATGTTTCGGCTCATATAAGGCTTTAGGCTATATTCTCACAGGATTTGTAGAATAAGTACTCTAGCCTAGATTTGAGAAACTCTTGCTAACAATCATAGATACTCATGTAATATATTTATAGATAGATGCAAAGATTATTACCTATATATTAACCTAAGTTTCTAACAATTATACGATGCAAAATTCACGTTTGAGACTTCTAGATTGTTAAGAGCATGGAGAAACAAACAATACCAATATTCCTAAGTGTATAGCATAACTTATTTATTTATATTTTTGAATTTTTGAAATTTTAACTAGAAAACAAATGCATATTATACATATCTATATCCTAACGGATGCCTTAAATTACGTGTTTCTATGCCCCCAAACAAAAAAGCATGCTTTGTCCTCAAAGCAATTAAATAAAAGAGGGTAGGAAAAATACCATTGAAGCGTGAAATTCGGGAACATCTGTAAAACAAGGTTAGAGCGTACTAATATAGGAAATAAAAACTGACACAACTCTATACGAATTCTACCCATTATGGGGTTAACAAGAATGAAATTGCTTGGGACATAAGCAGACACTAACTAGAATGAAAACTTACCTTATCTCCCACATTACTCATCATCTTACTCATCCTCTTCTTCCATAAAGAAGTGATGTTCCTTTAGATCTGCCATGCCATGATAATTTGCCGGGCTTCCGCCATTTATCATCTATGATTGCTAACCTATTAAGAGCCACTTGGTCCGACGGGGTGTAGGGTGCAACCTGATGAGGTTGTATCCGCCACCCTTGCCAAGTCATTGCATGCGGAAAGATCGAATGATACTATTGGTGGGTCGGACGATTGTCGACCGTAATCCAATCCGTGAAGCGTGTACAAAAAATAGGAAAGAAACATAGCATAATACGGGAAACTAGAACGGGCATAAGGAGGTACTTATGCCTCATGCTATGGGATCGAGCTAAACTAGACATCAAGGTTCGGGGAAGGTCATGACACATACGTCCCGTGGCTAGAGCAAGAAAGACGCTGCAAGTGGCATCATTCACAGAAGAAAAATGCCATTCCCCTAAAATGTTTAGCATGATCCAAAACATAACAGTTCCTATGTTCATGGACAGGCTACCAAAGGCGACGTTATATTCCCCTTGGTCCTCGATACGGAAAATGCCCGCGCCATACGACTCATGCAAAAACTCGTAAGTGTAGACATACATATTGTCTACCCAATAGCACCATGGGTCTTGTATTTCAGTGGGCATAGCAAGTCCAAGAACAAATGCTAGCAAGAACCTGGTAATTTCCATTGGTTCATTATCAATGTTGATGGAGAACACTTGTTCTCCATCTGGTCTTTCAAAGAAAATGCAGTTATCGTAAAAATAAGATGCTAGAGTCGGAGAATAAAGTGCATCAGATCTTACCATAAGCGGCTCCCAGCCAACGAATGTGATAAACCCGCGAAACCAAGCACCATAAGTAGTGCTTTGGAACAAATCTTGAAAAAGACTGTTCGGTATCAATGTTGGAGATGTCATCTCAAAATTACGCTTTGGAATAGCTACGAATGATCCGGATACTACGCCAGCGAAAAACTGGAAATTTCCCGGTCCACGGAAGTCGGTAGCGAAGTGCGCTCTCGATATAGGCGTCGCTCTGAAGAAATTGAAATTTCAGTGTTTGAGAGCGGGTCGCTTCAGCTTGGTGCGAAAGGCCTCGACAAAAACTCAGAAAAAAAATATCAGAGCGAGTGCGCTCTGTGAAGCGAAAAGTCTTCGGAGTTCTGAAACTTCGAAAAATGAGCGAAACGAGGGAATCGGCGGGGGAGTGAAAGGTGAGTGATGGAGTTTAGGTGTAGTGTGAGTTGTGAGGATAGATTGTATCAAGTTTATATAGGTTTAAAGTTGCTAAAATGGATCGGGGAAGTTGCCCCAAAACTAATTACGGCGGTTTCGAGGAATCCTAAAATTTCAAACCCGAAAACGGAAACAACTCATTTTCTTGATTCTAATTCAAACCCAGTATCTTTTAGGTTGATTTTATGATAGAATGTACCTATTTAATCTAGATTTCATCCTACCATGAGACTTATTCATATATATGCCTAAATAGCCATATTTTCACCTTGACTCTGCAATAAATTCTAACACGAGGGTTATATAAAAATCATGCTGGAATAGATAAAACCACCCCCAAACAAGTTGGGAAGGTGGGGTCAATATTAAACAACCACGCATAATGAAAATAACCCATTATATTAAAAATAATTCATTCGGAGTACATTTCACTACAAAATTCAACTTACGGAAATAAACTTACATAAAAATAAATGACAGTAATGAAACTACAAATAAAACATAAAACATCAAACTATACTATCCCTAGCTACTCCGGAACTAGTGGCGGAAGGCACACGCTCGGAGGCTGCTCCGAGCTCGATGGACCCGGCACCATTCGATCTTTCGGCGACGGGCGTCGTCTCGAGGGTGTATCCTCGAAGGAGAGTCCCGTGAGGTGGGAATCGTGTCGACATCTCGCCCCGAACTCGGCGCCGAGCTTCTAGCTCGGTCCTCATCTGTTCCCACCTCTCGCCCTCTCGGCAGATGCGAGCTCGAAGTTATGATGCATCATTGCCTGTCGAGTCCGGAGGTCTTCACAGATGGTGTTGAGCGAACGCATGCCACGATGGATCACAGCCATGCGTTCTATATCTGACTAGCACCTCTCCAAGGCATCCTCGTCAAAACACGTCAAGTCCTCCTCATCCTCCGAGGCATCCTGATTTCCCCCAGCCTCCTCTTTGTTCTCAGCTCCACCATCCTCTTCTTCTTCTTCTCTATCCTCAGCCAATCTCCAAACCCGTTGGACACACTCCTTATAGATGCGAGGGTTACGGTGGAGGCTGATGTATGTCCGATCAGTCGCCTGAGCTGCTCTCAACTTCAGCATGATCTTTGTTATCAACACAGGGAGAGGGGCAACAAACTTCCCTACTCCCCTAATCGTGCTCAGTAAAAACTCTAAGATGCAGAACTCATACTTCCGCTCCTGGAGTATCCATAAGATGTGGAGGCGATTTAGGCCGATGTCGTGACTTTCCCTTCCCCGGATGTTCAGACCAATCCATCGAGTTGTAGCCACGGTGGTTGGTCCTAAGGGAAGTCAATCGAACACAATCGCGATCTCGCATTGTAGTCGCCTCAATAACTGTGTCGTGCATCAATGGCTCTACCCCATTATGTTGGGACTCCTGCAGGTTGACATCTAGATGATGGATTCTAGGCGGAATGCCTAGAATCTCGACCCAACAAACCGATCGTCACCTCCTTCCTCCCTCTTTGCCACAACAACAAAATCCTCGTCCCTTCCAACTCCCTCGTATCGTTAGAACCGTCGGACTAAATCCTCATGGTAATAGGCTTTCAGTCTAGTACCACAAGCTATTCGATCTCGACGATCATCATCTCATCACCGTAGAAGCGGTAGCGAAGTGGTCGGCAGTAAAAGCTTGCTCGGTAAAATTCGGCGTTGTTGAGCCATTGGAAGTTTGGAATGTAGTGGGGGTTTAAATGTGATGTGGTGGTGGGATTTTAATAGACCGGTTGATGCAAACCGTGGTGGTGGTGGAGTGGTGGCGCGGCAGCACCAAAATTTGATATTTTGGTGGATTTTTGGTTATGTAATTTGGTGGTAATGGTGGTCGGTGATGTTTGGAGTCGATTTGGGTTGGTTTTTTATTTTTGGCGTGGTTTAATTTTTGTTTTCTTTTTATTTTGATTTTGTTTTTTAGGTTTTTGGAGCTTGGGCGTTAATGGCGGATGGAGAAGAAGATCGCGACTGTTGGTTAAGGTAAGGGCGCGGTCGCGCTATCGGTGGGCGCGGGTTGGGCCCAAGCCCAAATCGAAAATTTTGATTTTTTTCGATTTTTCGCGAAACTTCAAATCAAAATTGCCGCTTCGTTACCGGTCCGATTTTTTCGAATGAGTTATGGAAATGATCAGGAGAGAATTTCCAATCCAATGATCCATAAAACACTCTATTCCGACCGTGGATGACATATAAGATAGTGAAAAATGCCTCGAAGTGCGTGCATGACGTACGTTATGCGAACAATTGAACTCTAAATTCATGGATTATGTCAACCCGAATCGTAATACAATAAAACGGCCTAACCAACTCTAATGGGACATAAATATTTAGTATGCGGAAACATTTAACACCCACCCCAAACAAATTTTTACAACGAAGATTAGAAAATTTGTTTTTAGCAGTGGGTCTTTTAAAGTCAGATTCCTGAGACTTCCTAGGTTACTATGTTTTTTTGAGTCATGTTTCTTTAATATATTTAATTTTAAAAGTAAAAACAATAAACAATAAAGACATAATTCACCCCATAGAGAAACATGACTCAAAAAATCCGAGAAAACATGCAAGAGTGGAAAACGTGAATTATGTTTAAACGTGGACTTAGGATCCGGTACTTACAGCCACACACTCCATAGGGAGGGCCCGGTTACCTTAATGGTGCACTCACCAATATATGGAAATGAAAGAAAATGCACCAAACACAAAATTTGAGTCGTTTATAGTCAGATACTCGAGACTTTATCTAGACGTATGTATGAACATGCAGTTTATCATATATCAACAACCGAAATAATTGTGGATCATTCCATAAATAAATATCACAGAAAACATATCCAAACACAATCAAGCACCAAGATTTCCTATGACTCAACCTAGTGAAATGAAAGCGAAGTCGGATAACCCCTATTATGTAACCTATCATGCACCTTATTTTTCATTTTGAATGAGTGGGTGTTCTAGTAAATAAGTGTGGAAAAGTGAATGGTTGTGGAGAATATGGTGGATATGGATAAGTTGTAGAAAGACAGCCTGTAAACAATGAGGATGTGGTTTTAGCACAAAACTCATTCATTGTGTGTGTAGGGACTGTCTCAATTCTGAAAATGAAGGTGTCAAATGGTTTGTCCTTCTGTAGTATTTGTTTACTAGGTGGATTTAAAAAATTATGAAGCACAGAAGAAACAACAGGATCGAGTGCAAAGTCGGGATTCCTTTGAAAGGGTGGAAGGAGGGGAATCGAGGTGGATGTTGTGCAAAGTAGTTCTTGATAGGGTGATTCATCACCTGCTCGAAGAAACTCATTGAATTGCTCATCTAGCTTGGTCATATCCTCGTTACTATGATAGTCCTCTACATCTTTGAAAGTCATCTATCTCATCCTCATCCGTAATAATATGTGTATCGACTAGTGTAGGGATGGAAATGTTGGAGTCTGAACTTCCAAAGGAAAGAAATTTGGGCATATGATTATCGGGGAGCGTGTTGTTGAAATAATCTCGGCAACGCTCTCGATCATGCTAACCTCTCCATCTATGGACGAATCGGGTAATGCTGTGTCTTTGTTTTAAAAACATTGACTTCAATGACAAGATGGCCAAAAGACATGGACATTGAACCATCGCGACAATTAATGAGCGCATTGGCAGTTGCCAGAAAAGGTCGCCCTAAGATGATCGGGACAGAGTCATTAACGACTTCTGTGTCGAGGATGACAAAATCAGCCGGATAGTAAAAATCCTGAATTTTTACCAGAACATTTTTGACGACACCCTTAGGATACTTAATAGACCGATCAGCTAATTGCAACGTCATTTTAGTGGGTTGCATCTCGTCTAGACCTATTTGTCTATACAAATAAAACGGAAGTAAGTTTACACTAGCCCCCAAGTCTAATAACGCGGTCGCCGTATAGGAATCTCCTAAGGTGCATTATGCGATGGGGCGACCCGGGGTCCTTGTACTTAACAATTCCATTATGTTGGATAGAGTTGGGAATTGTTACGTTAAAAGCGTCTTTTTGGTATATTGGTCTACGCCTAGTAGTACACAATTCCTTAAGAAACTTAGCATGGTGTGGTAGCTTTTTTTTATAGCTTCGAGGAAGGGAAGGTTTATAGTTAGATTCTTAAAAACATCCCTAATCTCCTCGTAATTTGTATCCCTAGTTAACATGGCTAATTTTTGTGGAAGCGGTGGTTTTGTCTATATTTAGCAATGGTATTACGGGGTGTTTAACCGTGGCTTCTGTTTCTTAGGTTGTGTTGTGGCTGGTACCTCTACGATTGGTAGGCTCTTCAGTTTCTATTTGGTATCTAGTAATATAGCGGTGTAGGGGTTCTTTGGTGGGGTAACTATAGGCATAGTTACTTTGTTATCAACCACTCTGCCGAGCGAAGAGTGGTGATGGCTTTAGCTCACCTACATTTTCATACTCATTACTAGTATTATTGGTTACCTCAAAGGCTGTATTTGTTGTTTTAGGATTAGGTATTTCGTGACCTAGAAACACGCCTTTGGGTTGGGCTTTATCTTGAGCCAGTTGTTTGGTTAAATTATTAACGGATTGTAGAAGCTGTTGGTTAGATTGAGCCATGGTTTGGAAAAGTTTTTGGCTCACTTGTATGAAGGTGTCAAGATGATCCGGTTGTGTGGGTGTAGTAGTCACGGGTGGTGTGACTGGAACTATTTCACGTGAATTATTTATGGGTGGATTTTGGTAGTTATTATTTACCGGAACGATACCTCTATTAGCATTATAATTATTATAACTACTTTGACCTTGTGCTTGACCTTGTCGAGGTTGCACTTGGTTGTTATAATTATTAAAATTCCACGACCACATCCTTGTCGTAGTGGGGCTTGGTTAAAATTTGTCGCGTAGGCCTAACATATTGGTTATTGTACCCTTGAGGTGTGACGTTTTGGTTATTTCTCCAACCGAAGTTGGGATTTTGTCTCCAAGGGGCGTTAGGTTCACTATTAATGGAACAAGCCTGTTCATAGGCTATAGGACAGTGGGAGTCGGGATGCTCAGGGCTCCAACAGAAACTACATGGATTTGAATTTACATTCATGACGAGGATTGGCTTTTGTTGTATAGAAATGGCCTCTACCTTTTTTGTGAGGGATTCAATTAGAGTTTTAAGCTCAGGATTTGATTTAACCTCAAACATACTGGTAGCCTTAACTGTTGAAGAAGAACTAGCGGAGCGGGAGTAATCGTCACTACCCCAGTTGTTATTTCGCTTAGTTTGTTCCTCTAAAAATTTATAAGCCTCCGAAGCTCCTTTGCTTAAGAAACTACCCCCATTCATTATGTCAAGGACTTCTTTATGGTGGTGTAGAAGTCCTTTGAAAAAGGCACGAACTAACGTGTCTTTCGCTAAGTTATGATGTGGACACTCTATAAGGAGATCGGTGAAACGATTCCAAGCCTCTGAAAATGATTCATGAGGATTTTGTCGAAAGAAATGGATCTTGGAAAGCATCTCATCCGTCTTTAGGGGTGGGTAAAATGTTCCATAAACAAATGAACAAGTTTAGCCCACGAGTCCACATAATTAGGCTTTTGGGCAGTTAACCAAAGGCCGCCTTATCGGCTAAAGGTGAAAGGGAATACCCTTAATTTAATTTGTTCCGTACCAACCGTAGGATGGTGGAATGTTGTTAGGACTTGTTCAATCCTACGCGTGTATCGATAAGGTTTTTCATGGTCTAATCCATGAAAAGCGGGTAACAAATTAAAATATTTGGAGGGATTCGAAATCCCCAACGGGGTCCGCTAGAACGATGCAAGATTTGGGGCTATCGCTCAAGGCTTTGTAGAAGTCGGAGAGAGAGGTCTCTCTTTCTTCGCCATTATATCGGTGGTGTGTGTGAAATAGTAGCTAGAGGTGTAGTGGGTGGTATACTAGATAGACTTGATTGTTGATGTTGTTGTTGTGTATTCGTTCGGTGTTTTGTTCGCCGGACCTTAACCTCATACAAGGCTAAGACCAACTTAGCTAAACATGTCAACACTCCAAACAATTCTGATATACTAGTATAAACCTCTAACAGGAGATGCGAGGTGTGGAAGAAAGGAATACCTGATTGCGTCCTTGCTTCACTTATGAATAGCGTCTTGTTTACGCTTGTTTGAGGTGTATATAACGAGGTTAGAACACTGAAAAATATGAAATATCAAAGTTCGAATCAAAACTGTCGAAATCCGAAAAAATTTGATAATATGCTGGTCGCCTTCGATAGAAGCTTGATCGCTTTCGGTGTATCTTAAATTCGAGTTTAAAGAATGGTCGCTCCACTTCCATGGGGTGGTCGATGGTCAAAAGCGCAAAGGAAGCCGTAATTTAATTTCGACCGAATTTTTCAACTCTAAAATGGACAACCACAGTATGAATCAAACAAGGGTGGGTGGGTGAAATGGGACTTTAAGAACAGTACTAACACTACGAAAACAATACGAAAGTGAAACTAAGATGGCAGCGGCGCCATTTGATAAAAGATAAATTTGAATAGTCTTACCTACGAAATAAAGCGATGAACTCTAAACACAAGTAAAACTAAACTTGATCTTATGGGTCTATGTTTATCAAAGATTCTACTCTCAAGTCTATGAGATATAGTGGAGTAGAGTGATTCGTTCCACTCCTAGTCCTTCCATCTTTGTGTTCTCGCGTGTAAGTAATCTAAACTTAAAGTCTAATGAGAGATTTACGAAAAAGGCAACTAGACTCGATGCAACTACCTACCTAAATGCAACTAGTCGTGATGGGAATAACTAAGGGAATGTTACGTTGATTCGATGATAAGGAGTTAGAGGGGAATTGATTCCACCTTAACTTCGACTTAATCCTATTAACTACAAATCGTCGTAATCCGAATTGAGCTGCTTGCGAGAACAATTGGTTCTTCCTAATCCCTAATTACACATGGCATTTCTACCAATTAATAACTAGCATGTGAGCGATTAAACCCATTCTCATGTTGAACTAAAGCGTTTCTAGAGTGGAAAGGAAATTACGGCGAATCTCGTTAATCGAATAAAGCTTTCATCAAGGCTTCTCAACCCCCTCTAATGGAGGTTTAGCCGAGAATCATTACATAATCATTTCGATTAAATTTAAACTAAACATGATATAAAGAATTGAAATTTACTTAATTAAACAATAATGAAATCTAATTTAATGACTAAAATGCAATAAGGGCGAGGAATTGAAATTGGATCTAGAAATGGAAATGACAAAAATCGAAGTTGATAGAAATACTACTTTATTGACCTAATCAAAATGAAGAACAAGATTCCAAGGTTTAATCTAATACAATAATTGGATTTGAAACTACACTTAATCAAAAACAATTAAATAAAACTAGATCTAGAAGCTATTTTAATGGCTACTTTCTATTCTAAGCTACTTTTATTTTCTAACCTAAAAATCTACCATTAACCAAGAATTAAGCTTTTGTTTTTATACTTTCAGATCCAAAAATCGTGCATGGGCTTGGAGCCATGTTTTGGGCAGAGAATCAGGCCCAAAACCCAATTCTTTCAATCCAGAAAGGCCTTTTCAGCTGCAGTTGGCTTCAACAGACTTTCCATCCACTTCTGCTCCTCTGATTGGGTCAAGTCTTAGACCATTGGAAAGCTCTTTCCGAACCAGTCGTTTTGACATAAGGTAGGCCCCATTCTGAGGTCTGAGTCCAAAGATATGTCCTTCGGAAGTTCTGCTGACTTTGTGTCTTTGTTTACGCCCGTGTCGACTTTTCATCTTTTGGTAGGGCTTTTAGAAAGGCTTTGTCTTCTTGAAACTTGGCCTTTAATCACGGGAACTCCTTCAGAAACCGACCTTTGCTCCTTTATCTCGCTAAAGTGGCACATTTACGCACATAATGGACTTTGAAGCCTGAAATGCATAAAAACACGTAATCAGTGTTAACTCTTAATTATTACTCACATAATTGGTCTAAAAGTATGACTGTTAAAGGGTTAAAACTACAATTTTGGGCTCTTATCAGGAATCGTCATGATAATTATTCCACTCTAGGACCGATTAATTCACCATGAGAATGGGTTTAATCGCTCACATGCTAGTTATGAATTGGTAGAAATGCCATGTATAATTAGGGATTATAATTACTATTTTGATATGCAAAGCATTCAATATGGATCACGACGAGTCTTTGTTAGTAGGATTAAGTCGAGTTAAGGTGGATTCAATTTCCTTTGATTCTTTATTTAGATTCAAACCCTTAGCATTCTCTCATTTCGTTATTAGTAACTTGTTAATTGTTTTCCCCTCGTAGTATAGAATTCCCTTCGTAAATCTCTCACTAGACTTAAGACCGATTAATTAGACTAGAGACCATTCCATGCTAAAGAACTAGGAGTGGAACGAATTTGTTACTCCACTCTATTTCGATATAATTGAGAGTAGAAAACTTGCTAAATTAAGCACGTATTAAGTTTTAGTTTACTTACGTTTTGAGTTTCATCGTTCATTTCGTAGGTAAACTATATTTTTATGTTTTATCAAATGGCGCCGCTGCCATCTTAGTTACATTTAACATTGTTTTCATAGTATAATTAGTCATTTTTAAGTCCCATTAAACCCACCCACCCTTGTTTGATTCATACTGTGGTTGTCCGTTTCAGCATTGAAAAGTTCCGCGAAAAACCACATTGAGCGCGACCTGTGCCCAAACGGAGCGTACCTGCGCCAAAACGCCTGGAACCTTGAGCACGACCCGCACCCAAACCGAGCGCGACCCATGCTCAAACACTGTAACTTGAGTTTACACAGAGCGCACCTGTGCCCAAAGGGAGCGCGCCCGTGCCCTGAGCTGAATTTTGCCGGATTTCCACAGGTTTGTTTCGAACTTCGATTTTTTAAGTTTTTCAGTGTTCTAACTTGTTATATACACTGAACACGCGTAAACAAGATGCTATTCATAAGCGAAGCAAGAACGCAATCAGGTATTCCTTTCTTCCAAACCTCGCATCTCCAGTTAGAGGTTTATACTAATATATCAAGATTGTTTGGAGTGTTGTCATGTTTAGATTTAGACTTGCATGAGATTAAGGTCTGGTCGGAGAAAAACACCGAACGTAATTAATCGTCAACGTCAACAAACAAGTCTATCGAGTATACCAATCACTACACCTCTAGCTACTACCCCACCCACCACACCTGACATAATGGCTGAAGAAAGAGAGACTCCTCTCTCTGACTTTTACAAAGCCTTGAGCGATAGCCCTAAATCTTGCATCGTTCTAGCAGACCCATTGGGGATTTTCGAATCCCCCCAAACATATTTAATTTGTTACCCATTTTTCATGGTTTAGACCATGAAAAACCTTATCACATGCGTAGGATTGAACAAGTCCTTACAACATTCCACCATCCTACGGTTGGTGCGGAACAAATTAAACTGAGGGTATTTCCCCTCACTTTAGCCGATAAGGCAGCATTTTGGTTAACTGCCCAAGCGCCTAACTCTGTGGACTCGTGGGCTAAACTTGTTCAGCTGTTTATGGAACATTTTTACCCACCCCTCAAGACGGATGAGATGCTTTCCAAGATTCATTTTTTTCTACGAGAATCCTCATGAATCATTTTCTGAGGCTTGGAATCGTTTCACCGATCTGCTTATAGAGTGTCCACACCATAACCTAGCAAAAGACACGTTAGTTTGTGCCTTTTTCAAAGGACTTCTACATCACCATAAAGAAGTCCTTGACATAATGAATGGGGGTAGCTTCCTAAGTAAAGGAGCCTCGGAGGCTTACAAATTTTTAGAAGATCAAACTAAAGTTTAATAATAATGGGGGGGTGATGATATATCCCCTCGCTAGTTCTTCTCCAACAGTTAAGGCCGCCGGTATGTTTGAAATGAAACCCGATCCAGAACTTAAAAATTTAATCGAATCTCTAACTAAAAAGGTAGAGGCTAATTTTGTTCAACAAAAGCCTATCCCCGTCATGAATGTCAACTCCAACCCATGTAATTTATGTTTGAGTCCTGAGCACCCTAACTCCTATTGTCCTCTCACCTATGAACAACAACAATTAGAGCAAGATAATGTTTGCTCCATTAATAGCTATCCTATTCCTAATGCCCCATGGAGACAACATCCCAACTTTAGTTGGCGAAACAATCAACAAGTTACACCTCCAGGGTTTAATAACCAAAATGTTAGGCAAGCAAACAATTATAACCAAGCTCCACCTAGACAAGGACAAGGTCAAGGGAATTATAATAATTATAACAACCAAGTGCAACCATGACAAGGTCTAGCACAAGGTTAGGGTAATTATAATAGTTATAATACCAATAGAGGTATCGTTCCGGTTAACAATAGTAACTATCACAACCTACCCATAAATAATCAACGTGAGATAGTTCTAGTCGCACCACCTGTGACTACTACACCTACACAACCGAATCGTATCGACGCCTTTATACAGGTTACCCAACAACTTTTCCAAACAATGACTCAATCAAACCAACAGATCTTACAATCCATAAATCAGGGCATACAACAGTTAGCCCAAGAGAAAGCCCAACCAAAAGGCGTGTTTCCAGGACAAGCGATACCAAACCCTAAAATAGCAAACATAGCCTTTGAGGTAAAAGGTAATACTAGTACGGAAACTACAATCGTAGGTGACCTAAATGCCATCACCACTCTCCGTTCTGGAAGAGTGGTTGATAACAAAGTAACTATGCCTATAGTTACCCCATCAGTACTCCCTACACCGGATATCGAACTAGATACCAAAATAGAAACTGAAGAGCCTACCACTGTAGATAGGTACCAATAAACAACAAACTAAGAAACAGAAAGCCAATGTTACACATCAAGTCGAGCCATACGCTAAATATAGAGTGAAACCACCGTTCCCTCAAAAATTAGCCATGCTAACCAGGGATACAAACTTTGAGGAGATTAGGAACGTTTTCAAAAATCTTACGATAAACCTTCCTTTTCTCGAAGCTATTAAAAAGCTACCTAACCACGCTAAGTTTCTTAAGGAGTTGTGCACTACTAGGCGTAAGACCAACATACCGAAAGACGTCTTTCTAACTGAACAGTTCCTAACTTTATCCGAAAATAATGGAATTGTTAAGTACAAGGACCCTGGACGTCCTACTGTAAAATGCACCTTAGGAGAATCCCACATGATGACCGCTTTATTAAACTTGGGGGAGAGTGTTAACTTACTCCTCGTTTTATTTGTATAAACAAATAGGTCTACAAGAAATGCAACCTACAAAAATGACGTTGCAGTTAGCAGACAGGTCTATAAAGTATCCTAAGGGTGTAGTGGAAAACGTGCTTGTTAAGGTTCGGGATTTCTACTATCCCGCAGATTTTGTTATCCTCGATATAGTAAGCTAACGACTCTGTATCGATCATCTTAGGGTAGCCCCCTTCTTGGCAACCGCCAATGCACTTATAAATTGCGCGATGGTAAGATGTCCTTATCTTTTGGCCATCTTTCTATTGAGGTAAATGTTTTAAAATGATGAAACGATTACTTAATCGTCTATAGATGGGGATGTTAGCATGATTGAGAGCTTAGCTCAAGATTATTTTAACAACACGTTTCCCGAAAACCAGATGTATAAATTCCTTTCTTTTGGAACTTCAGATTTTGTAAATGACTCCTAATTAGAGGAAGTCAACACCATCCTTGAGTCCACACCAATTATAGACCCTTCAGTTGCTCCATATACTGAGTATGAAGACTTGCTACCTAAGCAAGTATTCATTATGCAAAATGGAGACCCTCATGAAACATCTATCAACATTCCTTCCACCCAGTGCTTAAACCTCTTCCCCCGGAGTTAAAATATATTCAACTTGATCCGGATGATAGCCATCCGGTAATTATATCTTCTCTGTTATCTAAGGATGAAGAGACACGTTTAATCAGGGTGATTAGGGAACATCGGTCTGCGATTGGTTGGTCCCTAGCCGACATTAAAGGAATTGACCCTAATGTTTGCACTCATCACATCCATTTGGAGGATAACGCGAAGACTTCTCGCGAACCTCAGCGTCGTCTGAACCCTGCCATGAAAGAGGTGGTTAGGGAAGAAGTCTTACGATTACTTTCGATCGCGGGTATCATATACCCAATCTCTGATAGCGAATGGGTAAGCCCCATTCATGTAGTTCCTAAGAAATCGGGAGTTACCATGGTACGTAACGGAAAGGGTGACTATGTTGTCACACAAGGTCCTATGAAATGGAGAATCTGTATTGATTACAAACGTTTAAATGCTATGACACGTTTAAATGCTATGAAATGGAGAATCTGGTCATGCTTTTTATTGTTTTCTGGATGGCTACTCAGGCTATTTTCAGATTATTATTGATATTGATGACCAAGAAAAGACTACCTTCACATGTCCCTTTGAAACGTATGCCTATAAATGAATGCCTTTTGGCCTTTGTAATGCTCCCCGGTACCTTCCAAATGTGTATGCTTCATATATTTAGTGACATGGTAGAGCGCTTTATGGAAGTTTTCATGGATAATTTTTCTATCTATGGAGACTCCTTCACAGACTGCTTGTCTAACCTGTCTAAGGTTTTGACACGGTGTGAAGAAAAGAGCCTCATTTTAAATTGGGAAAAGTGTCATTTCATGGTGAAAAAGGGCATAGTACTAGGTCACATTGTATCTAGCGATGACATCGAAGTAGATAAGGCCAAACTAGATAAGATAGTGACTCTACCTAAACCACGGACTGTCCATGATATTAGAGCCTTTCTAGGCCATTGAGGTTTTTATAGGCGTTTTATTAAAGATTTTCAAAAAATAGCTAGGCCTTTAACTAATCTGCTTTTGAAGGATGCAATCTTTGATTTTAATTTTAACTGTAAGTAGGCTTTTGAAACTTTAAAAGCCGCTCTAATCTCTGCACCAATTATACAACCTCCCGATTGGTCTAAACCTTTCCAATTCATGTGTGATGCTAATGATTATGCAGTTGGTGCTGTCTTGGGACAGAAACTAGATAATAAGTCCACTGTTATTTATTATGCTAGTAAAACCTTAAACGATGCTCAACAAAATTATTCAACTATTGAAAAAGAATTCTTAGCTGTCATTTATGCTTTAGATAAGTTTTGTCCTTATTTGGTTGGTTCTAAAACTTTAGTTTACATGGACCATGCAGCCTTTAAGTACCTTCTTGCAAAGAAGGATGCTAAGCAGAGATTAATCCGATGGATTCTTCTCCTGCAAGAGTTCACATTAGAAATAAAGGACAAAAGAGGGGTCGAAAACATAGTTGCCGACCACTTATCTAGACTTACAAATGATGATAATAGTGATTCTGAGTCCATACCGGACTCTTTTCCTGATGAGCATCTATATGCTATTTTTTCAGCACCATGGTATGCTGACATTGTAAATTATTTAGCGGCTGATGTTATGCCTTATAATTGGTCCAGAAATGAACGTAAGATGTTCTTGGCCAGAGTTAAGTTATACTACTGGGATGAGTCCTACCTTTTTAAGTATTGTGCGGATCAGATTATTCGTCGTTGTATTCCCTAGTGGGAATATAATGAAGTTCTATCGTTCTGCAATGACAAAGAGTGTGGTGGCCATTTTAGTGGAATGAAAATAGCCGCTAAAGTTCTTCAATGTTGATTTTATTGGCCTACCCTTTTTAAGGATGCCCAAGTGCATTGCAAGACGTGTATTTATTGCCAACAACTTGGGCGAATCACGAAGCGTAATATGATGCCATTAAATCCAATCTTGATAGTATAAATTTTTGACGTTTGGGGTATTGATTTCATGGGTCCCTTCCCTATTTCCCACGATTTCATTTATATTCTAGTTGCCGTGGACTATGTGTCTAAATGGATAGAGGCCATGGCTTGCCGTAACAATGACCATAAGATAGTGGTATTTTTTATTAAGGAGTATATTTTCTGTCGTTTTGGCATTCCTAAAGCCATCATTAGTGATGGTGGAACACATTTTTGCAACAGAGTTGTTGCATCCCTAGTGAAAAAGTATGGAGTTACACACAAAGTAGCAACTCCTTATCATTCACAAACTAGCGGACAAGTGGAAGTTTCTAATAGGGAAATCAAAAAGATTTTAGAAACAACTGTAAATCCTGATAGGAAAGACTGGTCGAAGCGTCTATCGGATGCCTTATGGGCATATAGAATCGCTTTCAAAACTCCTATAGGTATGTCTCCCTTTAGACTTGTATTTGGGAAACCTTGTCATTTACCCGTTGAAATAGAGCACCGTGCTCTGTGGGATATAAAAAGCCTTAACTTCAATATTGATGAGGCGGGTGTCAAACGCAAGTTGCAATTGAATGAGCTTGAAGAAATCCGTAGCGATTCTTACGATCTCGCGAAGGATTATAAAGCTAACATGAAATATGTTCATGATAAGCAAATCTTGCACAAAGAGTTTGTGGTTGGTCAAAAGGTTTTGCTTTATAACTCCCATCTACATATTTTCCCAGGAAAACTAAAAACCCGTTGGTCTGGTCCTTTTCTGGTTACTGAAGTCACCCCTTACGGGGCAATCACCTTTGCAAATCCCAAGGACAACAGTACCTTCCAAGTTAATGGTCAACGGTTAAAATATTTTCACGAACTTTTGTCCCTGATGTAGAGGAAGTCCTTTTACAGATTCCTGTCTATGAGGATTGACCTTTGTCATTTGGTGTACTTCCTTTCACTTCCATATAGTGGTAAGTGCACCATTCAGGTAACCGGGCCCTCCCTATGGAGTGTGTGGCTGTAGGTACCGGATCCTAAGTCCACGTTTCACATAATTCACGTTTTCCACTTTTGCATGTTTTCTCAGTTTTTGAGTCATGTTCCTCTATGGGGTGAATTATGTATTTATTGTTTTTCATTTTTCTTATAATAAACTAATAAAAAAAAATAAAAAAAATATATAAAAATAAAAATTCTAAAATCATAGAAATAGCAATCCAACAAGTCTTGGGAATTGACTTTAAACGACCCACGTTTAAAACAAATTTTATGTTTAAAAATTTGTTTGGGGGTGGGCAGTCGATTTTTCCATCTGGATTGCTCGAACTTTCCATTTGGGTTGCTTAGGCCCATTAGTTGTAGTTCATTTGGGTTGACGTTATCTAAACTTAGATTTTCTTCGTTCGCATAACTTACGTCACACACGCACTTTGAGGCATTTTTCCACCTTCTTATACGTCACCCATGGTTGGAATTAAGTGTTTTATGGATCATTGGATTGGAAATTCTTTACTTATCATTTCCATAACTCATTTGCCAAAATCGGGCCAGTAATGAAACGGCAAATTGAATTTGAAATTGCGCAAAATATCGAAAAAGTTCAGAATTCGAATTGGGCTTGGGCCCAAACCGCGACGCGACGTCTGGCGTCTCCTTCCTTCCCAAAAAACGCACAGTTGTTTCCTTTTCCAATCCCGCCGGTTACCAAAGTTTAAAACAAACTTAAACACCAAAATAAAAAAAATAAAAAAAATAAAAAAACAAAAACACACCTATCTACACCACGCCCATTGTAACCAACAGCCGAGTCCTCTCAAACAAATTTTCCACACCACCGAAAACAGCCACCAATTCAAGCTACCAACCTGCCACCGTACCCACCATCGCCACCACCAGTGTTTTAGGTTGTTTTACATCAAACTCGCCTCCTCCACCGTCTACAAAACCATTGGTTGTATCAAAAACTTCAATGGCGCTACGACGAAGAATTTTGCCGGAGCACGCGTTTGTTGCCGACCGCTTCGCGCCATTTTACGACGCGGAGATGATTAAGAGGGATTGGAACGGACTGTGGTACTCAACTGAGGAGTTCTATCACTATGATTTGGTAAAACAGTTTTATAAGAAGCGAGAATTGGAGGGGGATAGGATTTTTGTAACGCCCGTATTTTTAAATACGTATTAATCTATTTATTATTTAATTTAATTTAATTATTTATTTTCAAAATTTGTCGGATTGGACTCGGGACACGTGGGCCTGGTTTTTGGGCCCGAGTCTGTGTTGGGCTTGGGTTTCGGACCCAAGTATATAAACACATTTTTCTAGAAAATAGGGTTCAGAGGATAATAAAATAATAAAAATGGAGGCAGAGCTTGAAGCTCGTTTGCTGGAGCGGTGGAGCGCGACGGTTGGGACTCGAAGGAATTCGTGGAGCTGTTAAGACCTGTGAGTAGAGTTAACTCTCACCACTACTAGAACTATGATTTTCATCTGTTTCGAATTTATGAATTTTCTGTTCATGTAAACGCTTTTTGTGAGTAGTTAGTTCTTTCTTTTTACCCAAACTAGAGTACGGCTCTGAATGAAATGTTTTATCACAAAGTTTTCTTCCTCTTAGTTTTCTTTTGTTAGTTCTGTTTTCTTATCTATGTTATATTTTTATTTCTCATCCGCCGAAATATTGGATTTGGTTAGAGGTCGGGGTAGTTTTTCCTCAATACCGAATGCCGGGTTTGATATCTTTGGAGCTCGAACGAGTCGTTCATGGCAGTTCAAACTCCAAAGATCGCTTTTACCGTGGTTTAATGTTTTGTTGGCTGGAGGCAGATGGAATTATGGGTGGATTAAGTTGTTTGTTGGTGGGATGAGGCTGTCGAAGCTCTCTAAACGCATTAATGGCGGCGACCGAAAAATCGCCCAGTTTATATTAAAATTGATTGTTTGGGTTTTGGTGGGGTATTTGGATGTTGGGTTATTAGTAATGGGATTAAGAGGATTGATTGAGGAGATGAGGGATGCGAGTGTGGTGCTGCGATTGTGGGCTGTCGCGTGAAGGTTGGGGAAGCCATTAATGGCGTTACTGATATACTGGAGTTGAACTTTTGTAGTTTTCATTGGTTGGAATTCGTCGGCTTGGAAGGGATTGTGATGTTGGTTATTGGGTGTGTGAGGGTTGTGTGGGGCTGTCGATTAGAGCTTGGTGGAAGCCATTAATGGCGGTCACGATTTTCAGATCTAGGTTTAGAAAGAGTTTGGATTGTATGAGTTTCGGTTTTTGGGCTTTTGTTAAAGTTTAAAGGGTTTTCATGAGGAGGGAAACCGACTTGATGAAATGGGTGGCCGATTAGAGCTTGGTGGTGGTCGATTTGGGCAGCTGGTGGTGGAGGAGCCTGTGAAAAAGATGAACAGTAATCCGAATTTGGGCTTGGGCCTTAGCTGTTTAGGTTGGGCCCGGGTGTGGGTTAAGTTATTTGGGCCAAAAGCTAACTAGCTCCTTTGGGCCCGGTTTTGTTTTAATTGTTGGACCAGTTCTAGTATTAGTCTATGGGCCCGTTTCATTTGTTTTGTTGGGCCGGTTTTGGTTCAATTTTCGGGCCGAACTCAGTTGTGTTTTGGGCCAGTTCAGTATACGTTTTTGGGCCCGTTTCTAATATTGTTTGGGACCAGTCCATAGGACTTAAAATAGATCCAATTGGGTCAGGTAGAATAAATAAATTGGTTTTAAACTTTCGGGTTCTAAGGTTTGGGCTTGGCCAGTTGGGTCCGAACCATGACCTTAGTCATGAGCCCATGAGCCATGCACCTTTGCCCTTAGCCATGAACCATGGCTATGCCCATGAACCTGTCGAACACGGAAACGACCGTTTGACTTTGACCTTGGACCATGGCATGTTGGGCAATCGTAGCCGAATAGTGGCTTGTTATATAAGATGTTGATATATAAGATGTTGTATATATATGAGATGTTGATTGACCCATGTGTTGGGCAATCGTAGCCGAATAGTGGCTTGTTATATAAGATGTTGATATATAAGATGTTGTATATATATGAGATGTTGATTGACCCATGTGTTGGGCAATCGTAGCCGAATAGTGGCTTGATTATTCCGTTCGCAAATATTGGAACGAGACGCGCAATATTTTATGCCGAATAGGGGCATTACTTATATAATGGCTTCCGTGTGAGGATTTACCGGTGTCGCGCATTCCGCTCGTGGTGGTTACGCACGGAGTGGTACATTATAGGGGAGGCATGTGGATGTACATATCGGCGTTGGTATTGCATTGTGGTAGCTGGGAAACTAGGTAAGACATAGATACGACGCGGATTTTAGGGACACACAAAGAAAGCCCGAAATAATCTAATTATGGTAATATGTTTGGTTGGTTATTTGTTTAGTTAGAACCTAAAGCGCCTCGATGGAGGAACTACATGCCTTATTTATGATGCGTATAGTTTGTTGTGTGGTTAGTGGGAAGTTAAGGCGCCTCAGTGGAGGAACTACCTGCCTTAATTATTGTATTTGAGTAGGTTATATTAGTCGTTGAAAGTTAAGGCGCCTCGGTGGAGGAACTAACTGCCGTATGGATTATGTATCTATTGGTATAAGTATATGTTGTTTTTAGAGCTACTCACACCAGCATTTTTATAATGCTGACCGGATTTGCATGGTTGCTTATCGGGTGTGTTCATTCAATGAACATAGTTGATAAGTTTTGACAGGTTTAGTGTTGAAGAAGAGTGGTTGCTGCTTGTGGTTTGCGTTAGCGTTGCATCTTAGGATTTGTTTTGTTTTCCCTTGAGGTGATATAGAATTTCAGTCTAGACAATGTTTTTTGTATTTCATTTGTAAATTTTATTAAAGAGTTATTGAAAGGAGAGTTGTAACCTAATCGTATTTGTGAATCTTTGCCATGAAGAAGACTTTTGTTTAAGTTAAAATTTTTATGGGTTTTTATTATCCGCATATTTAAACTGTTTATGGGTTTTTGGGAGTTGAGAGTGCGTCACACCTCGGAGATCGAAGAGTCGGGAACAAATAATGTTTTTCCGAATTCTGTCGAAATTCGGGGTGTGACAATTTTCATTAAGGTAGCAGGAACGAGGAGGGAAGTAACGAGACAGTTGTTGGCTGAGCTGTTAGGCGTTACGTTTGGAAGCAACCCAGAAGCCACCATTCAGGAATCGCAGTATACTAGAGTTCCTGCTTTGATGAAAGATACTGTCGTGGAGGGTGAATACAATACGAGTTCTCATTGCGTTCGCCAGGCATCCTTGAGAACCAATCAACTGGTTGTAGCTCAGTGGATTGGTAGGAACGATCCTCGGGAAAGACAAAGTCAGCGACATTGGTCTGCAATGTCTGCACGTTCTCTGGATTTTGCAAACGAATAAGTATAATTTCTGCATCCTCGATTTAATTTTTAATGTGATTAGAGGAGTGGGAAAGAGCATGATGCCTCTTCCCGTATTTATCACTAAGATCATGCTCTCATTTAGAGCTGTCGCAAAATCTGCTCCTATTAAGATCAAATTGCATTCTAATGCAAGTATTTATACGGATTGCATCCAAGAGACTTGGCCGTTGTCTGAAGGAATTGTAGTTGAGTTGGCGGATGAAATGGAAGATATGACATGTCTGGATGAAAATGCATTAGATAGTTGTAATTCTAATTTAGAACGCATGCAAGTGTTGCAAACTGGCTTGCGTTGCGTTTATGGTATTTGTAAAGATATCCGAGATAGACAGATTGTAGTTCGAAATAAGCAAACGAACCATTAGACGAGAGTTGAAATGCTCGAAAGGGGTCAGGAAGATATCTTGTCTAACATGGAGACTATCCACCAGCATCACCAAGCCCAGTATGCACTCTCAGGACTGAGATGGAAGCACATCGCTTGTTCCGAATAGAGATGCTACGACGCATGCCACCCGTGGAGGATTCTGTGTCAGCCGAGTCTGAGAGGCATGAGCGTCGTCGCCGAAGGACAGATGGCTCAAGCCATTCTTCATCCCAGAACCAATCTCCATCTCAAGGTCCATCTTCATCACATGGCTAGGTGTTCACCATCAGTTTGTGTTCGCTGTTATTTCATTGTTTTTATTGTTTTATTAGTTGGATTTTAATTCAGTTTTTAAATTTAAATATTAATGTGTTTGTTTTATGTTGTTTGGATTTAAATTTTATTTTTAATATAATTGGTTATTTTCGAATTGTGCGTGCTTTTATCATTAATCTCACCTTCCCGAATTGTTTGGGGGTGGTAATATTTATACCGAGCATAATTCGTTATATGATCATCTTCAGAAGGTTGTCTTGGAGTAAAGGTTGAGAATTTGGCCGACATCGGCATATCTATGATTATGTGTGGTGGTAGCATGAAACCTAGGAGAGTTTAGAAGTTACTATTCTAAATCCAAAGATAAAAGATACCGTGGTTGTTATAAAATAAAAAATATGCTTTGTTTCCGTTTTCGGGTTTGGAAATTTTCTATTTCCGGAAATTGCCTTAAATAATTTGGCAACTTGCTGATTCGTTTTGGAAGCTCAGAACCTATTTAAACTCCCTTCATTCTACACTCACAAACCACACTACACCCCACCATCATCCCTCACCTTTCACTCCAAGCTTTTCCTTCTTTTTCCTCTTAAACTTCTGCTTTAGCACTTACAAGCGCACTCGCGCTTCAAGAGAGCGCGACTCACGCTTCTAGACAATCGCCGAAATTTTACTCGAGTGCACTGCAAGATTCGAAGTTGAGCGACTTCGGCTCAAACACTGTAAATCCAAAACTCCCTAAGCGACTCGCACTCTAAGTTGAGCGACCGCGACTCCAAACATCAGAAACTCAAAACACACGAGCACACCCGGCGCCAAGTGGAGCTCAAGACTACCGCCCTCCCGTAAACACAAAAATTTCCAATTTTCTGAGGGTTGTTCCAGGATTTTTGGAGCTGTTCATAAGAGTAGTTGAGATGACATCTCCTATAGTCATACCGAACAGTCTTTTCGAAGACGGTTGGGAACCGAGACCTATGGACATTGGTTCAAACAGATCCCCGAAGTTAGGATGGCGCCATCTCCATCGTAAGTGATGACGACTCATATTCAAAGACAGACTTACTACTTATTTCTACGAATTAACGTTAGTTTCTATTGTAATCGGGGATGGAGAACAAGAATTCTCCGTCGTAGTCGATGACACGACACTAGAATTCAATAAACATGTAGTCGCTTTAGTTTTAGGATTACCAATACCTGATCCTGTTCACACATGGGGATATATAACCGATAATGCATACCTTTATGATTATACATATTTCCATGAATATTATGGGGGAAGGGTATTTCGAGTAATGGACTGAGGGCTTATATAACATTGCCCTTGGTAGCCTGTCCCTAAACGTAGGTACCACCATGTTATTCATCCTGATGAATATTTTGATGGAATGGCAGTTCACTTCTCGCAAACAAGATCGGCTGGTGACATTTTTCCTCGCTTGAACCGGGGGACGCCGCCAATATGACATTCCCCGAAGTTTTAGTCTCTAGTCTTAAGAGAGCCCAAAGCATGAGGCGTAAAGTATCTTCTTATGCCTGTTTTGGTAAGCCGCGATCACGCGTGAAGTTGTTTACCCGTGATATGTGCCCAATTCACGATTAGAAAAGGGTTGAAGTCATGAGACCCACCAATGGGTGGTTCGCTCATTGCGAATTATGACTTGGCGGGGATGGTAGGTGCAGCCTCATTTGTCGCCCGCACATCCCATCGGATATAATAACACTTTAACAGGCTAGCATTAGTAGATGATAAATGGTGGCAAGCTTGGCAAGTTATAATGGCCCCGGCAGATTGAAGGAACCCCATCTCTTTGATGAGGAGGAGGATGCTTGCGGGAGATAAGGTAAGTTTTAGTTTTGTTATTGTCGCTTATGTCCCAAGCAATTTAATTCTAACCCCATAATGGGTGGAACTCTTAAAGAGTTGCGTAAGTTTTTTATTTTATTACACGCGCGTTTCCATGGTATTTTTCTACCCTCTTTATTTAAATGCTTTGAGGACAAAGCATGCTTCTTGTTTGGGAGGGGGGAATAGAAACACGGTAATTAAGGCATCCGTTAGGATATAGATATGTATAATATGCATTTGTTTTCAAGTTAAAATTTCAAAAAATATAAATAAATAAGTTTATGCTATACACTTAGGAATATTGGTATTGTTTTCTTTCTCTATGCTCTTAACAATTTAGAAGTCTCACATAGCTTTTGCATCAGAATAATTGTTAGAAACTTTGGTTAATATGTAGGTAATAATCTTTGCATCTATCTATAAATATATATTACATGAGTATCTATGATTGTTAGCAAGAAGGTTCAAATCTAGGCTAGAGTACTTATTATACAAAATCTCGGAGAATATAGCCTAAAGCCTTATATGAGCGAAATAAACATTTGAGAAATGACACAAAGGAGAAGTAAAATAATGGATAGAGAAATCACACGCCCACTTGCTTGATCACTATGTCATATCCTAAGCGAGAATTTAGGCCCCTCTTTGGATCGATATAGCCAGAAATTCAAACCTATGAATTATTTTCCGCTAGTAAGCCCCCTCGAGCCTTTCTTTAGCCCTCCATAAACCACAATTCCTTTACCCTGTTATAAAAACAAAACAAAATAAAAAAAAAATTCAACTTACCCAATCTAGAATAAGTCTGAGAATAGAATGAGTGAAGAAAAAAAAAAAAAAAAAAACCCTGTGTAAACAAAAAAAATTAGTTAGTTGCTTCAGAAAAATAAAAGAAGTTTCCATCCAAGAAAAAGAAAAAGAAAAATAGAAATAAATAAAAACTCCAAAAATAGAATAAAAGGGAGTCAAAAGCCAAAGAAAAGAAAAAAAAAAATATGGCTAAGGATGGAAACAAAGTATAGAAGCAAAAAGAAAATAACAAGGTTTTTTCTAAGTTACATAATATGAAGACTCTATTATCTCAAACTTGTCCTTTTGAATATCCATTTCCTTCCTTCTTAAACCATCTCCTAATCCCATGCAACACCTAATAAAGACCTCTAGCTCAATTAGGAATAGGTTAGTGTGATAGTAAGTGGCAGATGTGCTTGATCGACCCGGCTTCCTTTGTTTGTCATTGAGATTGTAAGGTAAAGTGTGCCCACCGCATTAACCGGAGTAGCTTAAACTTGAGCGGAAAAATCAGAGTGGTTTTTGTCTTGACATTTATGTGAGGACCTACTTAAGAACGCTATTCCGAGTTTTCAGAAACGAACCTGCTAGGCATTTCATAGTATTACTCATAGTATATATATTTCTATCATAGATGATTGATTATTATGCATGTATTAGTTTAGGTTTTTGACTTGGTTATTCTTATTCATTTGCTAGTGAGAAAAATAGATAGTTGAGACATGAATGAGGAAACAATAGTTTTATTTCTTAGTCGTTGTAGTATAGATGAAGTTTGTGAGTACCTTCACTGGAAAACTCTCACGAGGCTATAGCTCGTCTACTAGGGAATTCCTAGTTGTTTAAGGCCTTGTTGCATATGGTCAATGCAATCGCACTCAGCAAAACGAGAGTAGTTAGAACTCCATTTTTGGTCATTTATTCTAATTTCTCATATTTTCTTGAGGACAAGCAAAATGCTGTTTGGGGGTGGTTTGATAAGAGCCCAAAACTGTAGTTTTAACCCTGTAATAGTCATACTTTTAGACCAATTATGTGAGTAATAATTAAGAGTTAATACTGATTACGTGTTTTTATGCATTTCAGGTTTCAAAGTCCATTATGTGCAGAAATGGGCCACTTTAGCGAGATAAAGGAGCAAATGTCGGTTGCTGAGGAGTTCTGTGATTAAAGGCCAAGATTCAAGAAGATAAAGCCTTTCTAAAGCCCGGTCAAAGCTGAAAATTCAAAGTCAACGCGGGCAGAAACAACACACAAGTCAGTAGAACTTCCGAAGGCCGTATCTTTGGACTCAGACCTCGGAATTGGGTCTACCTTATGTCAAAACGACCGGCTCGGAAAGAGATTTCCAATGGTCTAAGCCTTGGTCCAATCAGAGGAGCAAAAGTGAACAAAAAGTCTATCGAAGCCAACCGCAACTGAATAGGCCTTTTTAGACTGAAAGTATTGGGTTTTGGGCCTGATTCTCTAGCCCAAAACATGGCTCCAAGCCCATGCACGATTTTTGGATCTGAACATATAAAAACAAAAGCTTAGCTCTTTGTTAATGGTAGCTAGTTAGACCTAAAATTATAGATAATTCTAGATCTAGTTTTCATTAATTAAATTAAGTTTAGTTTAAATTCAATTCTTGTTTTAGATTAAACTCTTAGAATCATTGTTCTTCATTAGTTTGATAAATAAAATAGTTAGTTTGTCAATTTCGATTTTTGTCATTTACAATTGTTTAGATCGAAATTCCTTTATTACTTGTTATTCATTTCCTAGTTATTACCTAAGATTTCAATTATTGTTTAGATAAATTGCATAAAAGATTGAATTTTTATATGATGTCTAGTTATAATTCAATGGGAAATGATAGTGTTATGAATCAAGGCTAAACCTCCATCAGATGGGTTGAAGAAGCCTTGATGATGCTTGATCTTTGTTAAACTTAGGAATCGTCGTGATAATTATTCCACTCTAGGACCGATTAATTCACCATGAGAATGGGTTTAATCGCTCACATGCTAGTTATGAATTGGTAGAAATGCCATGTATAATTAGGGATTATAATTACTATTTTGATATGCAAAGCATTCAATATGGATCACTTAATTTAGTCTTTGTTAGTAGGATTAAGTCGAAGTTAAGGTGGATTCAATTCCCTTTAATTCTTTATCTAGATTCAAACCCTTAGCATTCTCTCATTCAATTTATTAGTAACTTGTTAATTGTTTTCCCTCGAGTATAGAATTCCCTTCAGAATCTCTCACTAGACTTAAGACCGATAAATTAGACTAGAGATCATTCCATGCTAAAGAACTAGGAGTGCAACGAATTTGTTACTCCACTCTATTTCGATAGAATTAAGAGTAGAAAACTTGATAAATTAAGCACGTATTAAGTTTTAGTTTACTTACGTTTTGAGTTTCATCGTTCATTTCGTAAGTAAACTATATTTTTATGTTTTATCACCTCCCCATCTACAGACAAATCTGGTAACTGTTTCATCATTTTAAAAACATTTACCTCAACAGAAAGATGGCCAAAAGATAAGGACATCGAACCATCGCGGCAATTTATGAGTGCGTGGCAGTTGCCAAGAAAGGATGCCCTAAAATGATTGGAACATTGTCTTTAGCGGACTTTTGTATCGAGGATAACAAAATCAGCAAGATAGTAGAAATCTTGGACCTTAACAAGCACGTTTTCAACCACACCCTTAGGGTACTTAATAGATCGATCCGCTAATTGCAACGTCATTTTAGTAGGTTGCATATCTTGTAGACCTATTTGTTTATATAGATAATACGGGAGTAAGTTAACACTCGCCCCCAGGTCTAGTAAAGCGGTCGTCGTGTGGGAATCTTGTAAGGTGCATTATACAGTGGGACGACCAGGGCCCTTGTACTTAACGATTCCATTGTGTTCCGTTAAAGTTGGAAACTGTTAAGTTAAAAAGGCGTCTTTAGGAATATTTGTCTTATGCCTTTTAGTGCACAATTCTTTGAGAAACTTAGCATGGTGAGGTAATTTTTTAATTGCTTCTAGAAAAAGTAAGTTTATCGTTAGATTTTTAAAAACTTTCCTAATCTCATCAAAGTTTGTATCCCTGTTTAACATAGCTAATTTCTGGAGAAACGGTGGTTTCTCTCTATATTTAACGTATGGATCAACTAGATGTCTAACCTTGGCTTTCTGTTTCTTAGGTTGTGGTTTAACTGGTATCTCTATAGGGGTAGGTGATAAGAGCCCAAAACTGTAGTTTTAACCCCTTAGCAGTCATACTTTTAGACCAATTATGTGAGTAATAAGTAAGAGTTAATACTGATTACGTGTTTTTATGTATTTCAGCTTCAAAGTCAATTATGTGCGTGAATGTGCCACTTTGATGAGATAAAGGAGCAATGGTTGGTTACTAAGGAGTTCGGTGATTAAAGGTCAAGATTCAAGAAGACAAAGCCTTTGTAAAGCCCGGTCAAAAGATGAAAAGTCAAAGTCCACGCAAAGTAAACAAAAGCACAAAGACAAAGAGAACTTCCAAGACCATATCTTTGGACTCAGACCTTGAATTGGGCCTACCTTATGTCAAAACGACCGGCTCGGAAAAGAGCTTTCCAATGGTCCAAGCCTTGGCCCAATCAGAGGAGCAGAAGTGGACGAAACATCTGTCGAAGCCAACTGCAACTGAAGAGCCCATTTTGGACTAAAGAAATTAGGTTTTGGGCCGATTTTCCGGCCCAAAACATGGCTCCAAGCCCATGCACGATTTTTGGATCTGGAAGTATAAAAACAAAAGCTTGACTCTTTGTTAATGGCAGTTAGGTTAGGAAGCTAATGTTAATGGAGTTTAGGGTTAGAAAAAGATAGATCTAGATTAGTTTTAGATCTAGATCTAGTTTTGAATCTCCATTTTAATTAGTTTTCATTTCCCTTGTTTTAATTTGAAGTATTAAATATTGTTATTGCTTCATTAGATAAATCAAGTAGTTATTATTGATCAAATTCGATTTTGTCATTTATCTATTGCTTAGATATAATTTCATTTCTTGGTTGTTAGTCATTTCGTAGTTATTGATGTTGGGTTGGATTATTGTTCATTAAATTCATAAATTAGGTTGTCTTCATTTTGATTCTTAGATTATTGTTAAATTTAGATTTATAAAGTTTTAATTTCAGTTTAATTTAATTATGTCTTATTGTTATTATTGTTCTTGTGTGTTGGGAATGGTAGTATAGAAATTTCACACCAAACACATCACTCAATCGTTCCTTGTGTTTGATAAATTGAATTCTATTTAAGTCTTGAAGGTTTAAGAGTGGAACTTAATCCGACTCTCGATATTACTTCATTATTGAGAGTAGGAATATTGATATAAACACGCATTTACGTAATTTGATTATTTGTGTTTACGATAGATAGTTAGAATACGTAAAATAACTTGTATCAAATGGCGCCGCTGCCATCTTAATCTCGTTCATGACAAGAATTCAATTGCTTGAATCCAAGGGGCAATCCCCCATTCTCTACCCACCCACCCTTTTAATTTTTCATTCTTATTTCTTGAATTTTCGAACCGTTCCTTCGTTTCAGGCATAGGGGCTGCATGGATTCACAGAGAAAACACTGCGGTGAAGGTATTTCTAAATTTTCGAAAATTCTGAAAATATTCATACATAATATTTAATGTGTTGTTGATTTACTAGAATATTTTCAGATTTTTCAGAGTTGGTTTACCTTGTAAAACAAATACGATCTTTACAGTACTGCATTTCAGTTTTCACACCGTATGTTCTTGAAAACAGACAAGTAAGGTTACTTAAGGAGTTCTAAAATTCTATAATTTTACAGGAGTATCTATCCTAATCCAGGAGTTTGTAGTAAAAATTTGATGAGTTTTTATTTGTTTTGACCTCCTAAATAGTAGAGTGTTTCCAGTGTGTTTCTGCAGTGTTGCAAACACTTAATATCTGGAACACCATCCAATAAGGAGAGGTTGTAGACATCCAATTGCTCTAAATTTTTACAGGAACAACTAGAATCTGTCAGGAGTCTCCAGTAAAAATTTGGAAATTTTTGAATTTGTTTTGATGGGTTAACCATTCGGTTGTTTGTATTGTGTCCGAAAACGGTTTCGCAAACTTTGAGGGCTGTAGAGGGACTTTCACTGCTCCGATCGATCTGAAATTTTACAGGCTACTTGATAGACGTCTTAGCAAATTACTGTAAAAATTTCAGATTTTTGGAGTACAATAAAAGGCCTAAAACTTGAAAACCCTGGAGCGCGCCTGCGCCCATGTTGAGCGCGACCCGCCCTTATTCACTGTAATTTCAACTTACCTTGAGCGCGCCTGCGCCCAACCCGCGCCCTACCCGCGCCCAACAAGGAAAATTCATCCGAACAGCCCAATTTTCATAGGTAAATGCATATTTTTATTCCTTAAAGTTATTAAGTGTTTCTAACTTGTTAAATACACTTAAATCGCGTGATACAAGACGCTTATTCAAACGCTGTGAGCAAGCAAGGAGGCATTCAGTGCTCCTTCTTCCACTCCTCTTCTTTCGGGAGGAGTTTTAATTCTAGTATAATCAGGCTTGTTTTTCATAGAAATAAATACAACACGCCTATCTAGAATTTCACACACTACACTTGCATCAATGGCTAAAGAACAAGAGACTCCTCTCTCTCGATTTTTATAAAGCCCTAAAACGATGGCCCTAAGTCGCATCGCTTTTGCAAACCTAGTGGGGATTTTCGAATCCCCTAATATATTTAACTTGTTACCGGGTTTTCATGGTTTAGACCACGAGAAGCCCTACCAGCACACGCATTAGGATAGACCAAGTTCTCACTACATTCCATCATCCTAGCGTAAGTCCGAACAAGTTAAACTTAGGGTGTTTCCTTTCACCCTAGCCGACAAGGCGGCGTTGGTTAACTGCCCAAACGCCAAACTCTGTGGACTCATGGGCTCAACTTGTTCAATTGTTCATGGAACAATTTTACCCACCACTTAAGACAGATGAAATGCTTCACAAGATTCATTTCTTCGGCCTTAATCCTCATGAATCCTTTTCAGAGGCCCTCGAATCGCTTTCATCGATCTTCTCATTGAATGCCCAAGATCATAATCTTGCTAAAGACACGCTTTGTTCGCGGCCTTCTTCAAGGGCTTTTACATCGCCATAAGGAGGTTCTAGATATCATGGTGGGGTAGTTTTCTTAGTAAAGGAGCCTTGAGGAGGCTTATAAATTCTTAGAAGATCAATCTAAGATGAACAACAATTGGGGAGGTAATGATTCCTCCCGCTCCTCTCCTTCTTCTCGTGAGGTTAAACATGATCCCGAGCTTAAAACTCTTATCGATGCCCTCACTAAGAAGGTAGATGCTATCTCTGTTCAACAACAACCCACTCCAGTCATGAACATTAACTCTACTCGTTGTAATGTTTGTTGTAGTCTTGAGCATTCCGACTTCTATTGTCCTCTTGTCTATACACAAACACCACCACAACCATCACACTTCAACCAGTTAACTCAACATCAAGGACAAGGGAACTTAGGTGACCAGAATAGAGGTTTAGTACCCATAACCCATAACTATCAACATCAAGACATGAACGCCAACAAGCTTTTAATTCCAATACAACCATCTACGGAGACAAAGTAGTAGTGACCTTGTTGGAGAAACAAAATCAAATTATGCAACAAAACTCCAACTTGATGAAAGATCAAGATGATCAAAACTCTAATATGATGAAACAAACGATGCAAATGATGCAGTCTTTGTGCCAAAAGGTTATTGACATGTCTTCTAACCAAAATAATAACCAAACCCGGCGTGTTTCCAAGTCAAGATGCCTAATCCTAAGTCAACAAACACCGCCTTTGAAATAAACAAGATTTATCAGAATGGTAATATAAACCAAGGGGACCTACAAATCACTACCCTTCGTTCAGGGCGAGTAGTTGATAACCAAGTGACTATGCCTAATGATTACCCGCAAACTAAAAATAATGCCATACCAAATACTATAATAGAAACTGAAGACCCTACAACTGTAGAAGTACCAGTTAAACCACAACCAAAAGGGAAAACATTACAAGACCCAATAATAGAAATTGAAGACCCTACACCTGTAGAGGTTCAAATATGGAAACCTAGTTGGAAAGTGATAAAAGATAAAGCAACGGTTAACAAATATGTTCCCCCTCATATTAGGTATAGGGATAAAACACCGCATGAACAACTAGATTTTCCTGTAGAAGGTGAAGTGAAGTCCATTGAGAGTTTTGTACCTCACATTAGTGCGGCTGACACTTTAGTCCCCACACTAGTAGATAACACTCTTATGGAAGAAGACAAGGATCACAATTTCTACTCCCTAGATGTAGATAACATCAAGGAGGATTTCCTTCGACTCTTTTGCAACCCTTCTTTGTCGCTTCCATGAAGTTCTCTCCTATTGACATCCATTCATCTCTTGATGCCATGACGGAAGATGAATTTTTCGCCATCTATCCCAGTGATTCTTCTTACCCACCTATTGAGGAATGTCTTGCATATCTCAAGGCCTCTGATGATATAGACCTAAGAACACTAGTTGAACACCATTCACCCACCTCACATCCTCATGTCACTCATTCACCTTCCATCACTTAATGTTCCTCGCCCTCTACCTTTTCAAAGAACCATTGAGTTTGTACTTGACCTTGGCGTTTCTCCTATGCTTCATAACTATCTAAAACCAACTGGTGAAGAAGTAACACCCAAGGACAAGCCACCTGACACTTTTTCATTCTTCCCACCCTTTTCTTCTAACACTTATCCACATTCCAAGTATTTTCCAAAACCATTCATTTACTCCACGATCATTCACTTGACACCTTCTTATTCAACTAAGTTAAGGCCGTAGGAAGTTTTGGAGCTTGATTCTGTTTGGTGGTGCATTCCATGTTAACTATTTATGGAAAGATCCACAATTGTTTAGATTATTGATATATGGGAAACCGCATGTAAATACATATATATCACTTTAAGTCTAGGAATCGACTTTAAAAGACTCAGCGTTTTAAAACAAATTTTACAAACCTGTTTTCAAAAATTTGTTTGGGGGTGGGGTGTTTGGTTTTTCCATGCTTGATCACTAAACTTCCTATTCTTACCCCCACCTCGCTCCCTTGTAAAAATTAAAAAAAAAAAAAAAAAAAAAAAAAATGGTTTTCCACTCCAAGTTTTACTTTCTTTTCATCTAAACTCGGTTTCAAATTCTTCCAGAGCGCACAAGGCTTCCCATCGAGCAGCGCGCTTCACATTTTTGAAAATTTAGTTAGAAGCCGCCCATACAAGCCGAAGCCGACCCACCCTCATCTATGGACCTAGAGCGGACCGAACAATTTGGCCGACCGCCCCTCATCTATCTGGACCCAGAAATGGCGCCTTCAAGTTGAGGCGACCAGCTCAAACATGGAATTCTAAAATTTTGGAGAGCTGACTTCCTATATACAGCGCCCGTGCCCTCGACTTCCGTGGACCAGAAAAATTCCAATTTTTCTACGGTAGTTTTCGGATCATTCACAGACTATTCGAGGCGTAATTTTGAGATGACATCTCCTACATTGATACCGGAACAATCTTCGAAGATTTGTTTCAAAGCACTACTTATGGTGCTTGGTTTATGAGGTGATCACACACGTAGGCTGGGACTGCTTATGCTTCTTGCAAGCATTTGTTCTTGGACTTGCCATGCCCGCTGAAACACAAGACCCATAATGCTATTGGGTAGATAATATGCATGTCTACACTTATGACTTTTGCATGAGGCATAAGTATCTTCTTATGCCTATCTTAGTTTGTCGTATTATGCTATGTTTCTTCCCTGTTTTTTGTGCCCCTTTCACGGACTGGGTTGGGGTCGACATTGTGAGACCCACCAATTCTATTATTCGATCTTTTCCGTAAATGACTTGGCAAGGGTGGAGGATACAACCTCATCAGGTTGCACCTTACACCCCATCCGACCAAGTGGCGCTTAACAGGTTGGCATCCGTAGATGATAAATGGCGGCAAGCTTGGCAAATTATAATGGCATGGCAGGACGCGAAGGAACCTCACTTCTTTATAGAAGAGGAGGATGACGAGTAAACGCTGGAGTGGAGGTAAGTTTTTAGTTTCAGGTTAGTGTCCGCTTATGTCCCAAGCAATTTAATTACGTTAACCCCATAATGGGTGGAACTCTTATAGAGTTCGCGTCCTTTTTTTATTTCCTATATTAGTATATTCTAACCTTGTTTTGCAGATGTTCCAGAATTTCACGATTTCCATGGTATTTTTCTACCCTCTTTATTTAAATGCTTTGAGGACAAATCATGTTTCTTGTTTGGGGGCATAGAAACACGTGTAATTAAGGCATCCGTTAGGATATAGATATGTATAATATGCATTTTTTTTTTCAAGTTAAAATTTCAAAAATATAAATAAATAAGTTTATGCTATACACTTAGGAATATTGGTATTGTTTTCTTTCTATGCTCTTAACAATCTAGAAGTCTCAATGAGCTTTTGCATCGAGAATAATTGTTAGAAACTTAGGTTAATATGTAGGTAATAATCTTTGCATCTATCTATAAATATATTACATGAGTATCTATGATTGTTAGTAGTAAGTTTTCAAATCTAGGCTAGAGTACTTATTCTACAAATCCGTGAGAATATAGCCTAAAAAGCCTTATATGAGCGAAATATTTGAGAAATGACACAAGGGAGAAGTAAAATCCGGATAGAGAAATCACACGTCCACTTGCTTGATCACTATGCCATATCCTAAGCGAGAATTTAGGCCCTCTTTGGATCGATATAGCCAAAAATTCAAACCTATGAATTATTTTCCTCCTAATTCTAGCCCCTTCGAGCCTTTCTTTAGCCTTCCATAAACCACAATTCCTTTACCCCATTACAAAAACAAAGCAAAATAAAAAATTCAACTTACCCAATCTAGAATAAGTCCGAGAATAGAATGAGTGAAGAAAGAAGAAGAGAAAAACCGTGTAAACAAAAATTAGTTAGTTCTTTAAAAAGAAAAGAAGTTTCCATCCAAAGAAAGAAAAAGAAAAGAAAAATAGAAATAAATAAAAACTCCAAAAATAGAATAAAAGGAGTCAAAAGCCAAAGAAAAGAAAAAAAAAGAAAAAATATGGCTAATGATGGAAACAAAGTATAGAAGCAAAAGAAAATAACAAGGTTTTTCTAAGTTATATAATATGAAGAGACTCTATAATCTCGGACTTGTCCTTTAGAATATCCATTTCCTTCCTTCTTAAACCATCTCCTAATCCCCGCAACACCTAATAAAAGACCTCTAGCTCAATTAGGAATAGGTTAGTGTGATAGTAAGTGGCAGATGTGTTTGATCGACTCGGCTTCCTTGTTGTCATTGAGATTGTAAGGTAAAGTGTGCCCATTGCACACTGGAGTAGAAGAAACTTGAGCGGAAAAATCGAGTGATTTTTGTCTTGACTTTTATGTGAGGACCTACTTAAGGACGCTTATTCCGAAGTTTTGTAAACGGACCGCTAAGCATTTCATAGCATTACTCATTGTATATATGTTTATTCGTAGATGATTGATTATTATGCATATATTAGCTTAGGTTTCGGACATGATTATTTCAGATTCAATTGCTAGTGAGATGTATAGATAGTTGAGACATGAATGAGGAAACAATAGTTTTATTTTCTTAGTCGTTGTAGTATAGATGAAGTTTGTGAGTACCTTCATCGGAAAACTCTCACGAGGTTATAACTTCGTCCACTAGGGAATTCCTAGTGGTTTAAGGCCTTGTTGCATATGGTCAATGCAATCGCGACTCAATAAACGCGAGTAGTTAGAACTCCATTTTTGGTCACTTATTCTAATTTCTCATATTTGCTTGAGGACAAGCAAAATGCTGTTTGGGGTGGTTTGATAAGAGCCCAAAACTGTAGTTTTAACCCCTTAGCAGTCATACTTTTAGACCAATTATGTGAGTAATAAGTAAGAGTTAATACCGATTCACGTGTTTTATGTATTTCAGGGCTTCAAAGTCAATTATGTGCGAGGAATGTGCCACTTTGATGAGATAAAGGAGCAATGGTTGGTTACTAAGGAGTTCGGTGATTAAAGGTCAAGATTCAAGAAGACAAAGCCTTTGTAAAGCCTGGTCAAAAGATGAAAAGTCAAAGTCCACGCAGTAAAGTGCACAAAGACAATGAGAACTTCCGAAGACCATATCTTTGGACTCAGACCTTGGAATTGGGCCTACCTTATGTCAAAACGACCGGCTCGGAAAGAGCTTTCCAATGGTCCAAGCCTTGGCCCAATCAGAGGAGCAGAAGTGGACGAAACATCTGTCGAAGCCAACTGCAACTGAAGAGCCCATTTTGGACTAAAGAAATTAGGTTTTGGGCCCGATTTTCCGGCCCAAAACATGGCTCCAAGCCCATGCACGATTTTTGGATCTGGAAGTATAAAAACAAAAGCTTGACTCTTTGTTAATGGCAGTTAGGTTAGGAAGCTAATGTTAATGGAGTTTAGGGTTAGAAAAAGATAGATCTAGATTAGTTTTTAGATCTAGATCTAGTTTTGAATCTCCATTTTAATTAGTTTTCATTTCCCTTGTTTTAATTTGAAGTATTAAATATTGTTATTGCTTCATTAGATAAATCAAGTAGTTATTATTGATCAAATTCGATTTTGTCATTTATCTATTGCTTAGATATAATTTCATTTCTTGGTTGTTAGTCATTTCGTAGTTATTGATGTTGGGTTGGATTATTGTTCATTAAATTCATAAATTAGGTTGTCTTCATTTTGATTCTTAGATTATTGTTAAATTTAGATTTATAAAGTTTTAATTTCAGTTTAATTTAATTATGTCTTATTGTTATTATTGTTCTTGTGTTGGGAATGGTAGTATAGAAATTTCACACCAAACACATCACTCTCACTGTTCCTTGTGTTTGATAAATTGAATTCTATTTAAGTCTTGAAGGTTTAAGAGTGGAACGAATCCTGACTCTCTGATATTACTTCATTATTGAGAGTAGGAATATTGATATAAACACGTATTTACGTAATTTGATTATTTGTGTTTACGCATAGATAGTTAGAATACGTAAAATAACTTGTATCAGTAGGTTCATCAGTTTCTATTTCGGTTTCTAGTTCAATCTCCACTGTAGGGACTACTTGTGGGGTAACTATAGGCATAGTTACATTGTTATCAACCACTCTCCCAGAATGGATAGTGGTGATGGCATTCAGCTCACCTATGTTTGCATTTTCCGTACTAGTATTATCGTTCTTCTCAAAGGCTGTGTTTGTTGTTTCAGGATTAGGTATTGCTTATCCTGGAAACACACCTTTGGGTTGTACTTTCTCTTGTGCTAATTGTTGTAAGGAAAGTTGGATGGCTTGTAAAATCTGTTGTTGAGATTGCATAAAGGTATCAAAATGATCCGATTGTGGAGGAGTGTTAGCTATAGGTTGTGTGACCGGAACTATGTCACATTGATTATTAATTGGTGGATTTTGATAGTTATTATTATTAACCGGAATGATACCTCTATTAGCATTATAATTAGTATTGTTATAATTATTATAATTACCCTGACCTTGTCCTTGTCGTGGTTGAGCTTGGTTGTTATAATTATAATTACCCTAACCTTGTCCTTGACCTTGTTGTGGTGGGCCTTGGTTATAATTGTTTGCTGGCCTAGCATTTTGATTATTAAACCCTGGAGGTGTTACTTGTTGATTATTTCTCCAACTGAAGTTGGGATGTTGTTTTCAAGGGGTGTTAGGAATAGGATAACTATTAATTGAGCAAATGTTATCTTGTTGTAATGTTTGTTGTTCGTAAGCGAGAGGACAATAGGAGTCGGGATGCTCTAGACTCAAACAGAAATTACATTGATTGGTGTTGACATCATGACGGGATTAGGCTTTTGTTAAATAGAAATAGCCGCTACCTTTTTAGTGAGAGATTCGATTAAATTTAAAAGTTCAGGGTCGGGTTTCATCTCAAACATACCGGCGGCCTTAACTGTTGTAGAAGAACTAGCAGAACGGGAGATATCGTCACTACCCCTGCAGTTATTATTACGCTTAGTTTGATCTTCTAAAAATTTATAAGCCTCTAAGGCTCCCTTACTTAGGAAACTACCCCCATTCATTATGCCAAGGACATCTTTATGGTGGTGTAGAAGTCCTTTGAAAAAGGCATGAACTAACGTGTCTTTAGCTAGGTTATGGTGTGGACACTCTATAAGAAGATCGGTGAAACGATTCCAATCCTCTAAAATTGATTCATGAGGATTCTATCGAAGGAAATGAATCTTGGAAAGTATTTCATCATTCTTCAGTGGTGGGTAAAAATGTTCCATAAATAGTTGAACAAGTTTAGCCCACGAGTCCACAGAATTACGCGCCTGGGCAGTTAACCAAGACGTCGCCTTATCGGCTAAAGTGAAGGGAAATACCCTCAGTTTAATTTGTTCAATACCAACCGTAGGATGGTGGAATATAGTAAGGACTTGGTCAATCCTACGCATGTGCTGATAAGGCTTTTCATGGTAACCCATGAAAAACTGATAAATGCTCAAAAAGTGCTATTTAACCCTCGATTATGCCTCTTGTTTAGCCATCTTAGTGGACTAATAGTGTTTGTAACTTATGTTTTATGATTCTACAGGTGAAAGAGAGAGTTTTGTGGAATATTAGAGAAAAAGAGGCAAAATGGAGCAATTCGAAGCATTAAGGATCACATGGGAAGCCTCGTGGATAATCATGGAGAATGCCAAGGAATTGGAGCTATTAAAGATGCGACTTGGACCTATTTTAAAGCCTATTTGGAAGCCCAAGGCCAAAGGATTCGTTGCTTGGACCAAAGCCCGCAAACGAGGATAGAAGGATAGAGCAGAAGAGACAAAATCGGCCTAACGCGTCTGGGACGCATGGATCGAGCGTCCAGACGCATTGATCGTGTCCGGGATGCATGGATCGAACGTCCAGACACATTGATCGCGTTTGAGATGCATGAATAGTGCATCCAGATGCATGAATCGACACTGTAGCCAATTCCTTCTCAGTTTTGGAGACGAAGTTGGACTCTGAAAGAAGTCTATTTGTATTAGGAAAGAAATGACGGTTTGGAATGCCTCTAGAACTCATTGCAACCTCTATAAATAGAAGACCTAAGTGCCTCATGTAATTTTCCAATTCACTTATATTCTTGTCTCCATAACTTGAGGCAGAGAGAGATTAATAATAAAAGATCGGTTTTAACTAGCTGAGTCTTAATAAATTAGTCTTTCTAGTCTTATGTTCTTCGACTCTTCTTCTTCTCGTTCTTCGTGTTCTTCCTTATTTATGGAAGGCTAATCTTCTCATTCAAGGGAGGAGATGAAGCCAGTTCTTAAGGTTGAATGATTCTTCTAGTTCATGGTGTTCTTCAATCAAGTTAGTTCTTTATGTTTTTAGTTATTAGTTCCATTGCCCACACCAGGGGATGGAAGTATAGAATGGGGTTTATGTTTTGCAATATTAATATCATGCTAGTCTTCTTTACTTTTCTTCTAGTAGTATAATATTTTAGAGTTAGGGAAGTATTCTTTGTGCTGCCTTAAAAGGGGTAGCTCAGGGTGTGGCTGCCTAGAGGAAATATTCTTTGTGTTTGCCTTAAGTGGTAATTCATTGAATGGCTGCCCTATTAAGAAGTACTCCTTAATGTTTCTCTTGGTAATACATTGAATGGCTGCCCGAGCTTACATAAAAGGAAAGAAGATATTAATAGCATAAACATAGGAACAACCTTAAGTAGAGTTAATTGTTAACGATGTTTCGTCCAAAAGGGCATCGACACTCGCTCGATTGCCTAATTATAGTCTACATGTAAGAACAACCATGAAGTAGAAGGTCATCGATTAAAAGTATTGGTGAATTCTAATCTCTTGAATTCCCTCTCTTATAAATTCTCAATAGTTTAGTTAATTTAGTTTAGTTTAGCATTAGAATCTAAAATCTCTACAATCATAGTTTTAATCTTTTTAAACCCACTTTTCCACCACATCATTCACATAACATACACTTAAAAGTGGAACGATACCCTACTCATCCTTTACTTATTGAGGGATAATTATGTTTTGATACGCTTCTGTTTTGTTCAACGACCATATACCATCTACATACACAAAAAGAGGCTGGTAAAATGGCGCCGCTGCCGGGGAAAGTTGTTTATGTTTAACGTTTTCTTTCAAGATTAGAAATTTGGATCTTGAGGTAATTTTAGCCGCATCATCCATCCTTTTAAGAAAGAAAGAAGCTTGAAGGACATCTAGAAGACAAGATCTACCATCCAGGTTAGTCGAATCTTCATTCTTTTTATTTTATTCTTAGTATAGTTGCATCATAGTTTAGTTTTATTGCTTTCTAGTATAATTGCATTTAGGACATTTTCAACAATTGAAGTTGTAAGCCAACACAGCAAAACATCAAACTCTAGTGTTTCTTGTCTGAATCTTGACAAATGGACTATCGTCTGTGGGCAGTGGTACTTAAGCAATCCAAGTGATTCACCATAACCCTAGAAGAGATAGCTTTAAACAACGGGGGAGATACTAGTTGCAAAGCCCAACCAAGTTGAAGGAAAGTAGTTTTATATTTTAGTATAACTTAGAATAATTGCATACTATTTAAGCATAGTAGGATAATATTTCGTTATTTTCGCATAGCATTTTCTAGTGTATGCCACATCGTCTAGTAAGAACACAACAGTGGACAAGGTTTAACAACCGACTCACAAGAATACTAGACGAGATTGATACAATGGCTGCACGAAATGATGGAGGTGTTTTGGACACCAATAATCCTGAAGCTATCCAACCCATGCAAGCACAATAGAGGAAGAAGCTGAGTGATTTCTATTCACCAATCACTGGAGAGCCACCAAGCAGTATTGTTTTTCAAGAGACAGAAGCTAACCAGTTTGAACTTAGAGCATCAGTAATCTCTATGCTTCCAAAGTTCAATGGTTCGACATAATGTTCAAATTTTATGTTCACATGAACAAATTTCTATCAATCCTCGAGAACTTTTAAGAACCGAATATCGGGGATGAGAGTATCAAGTTAATTCTTTTCCACTCTCACCGGGGTAAAGCATCCGAATGGTTAACCGCACAAACCGATCAATTCAATCATCAACTGGGAGAAGTTGAGAACAAAGTTTATGAACAAGTTCTACCCAATTTAAAAAAGATGCCATGCAACAAGCCATCAACAATTTCAAAGGGAAGGTGGATCAAGAATATCATCAAATTTGGGAGAAATTCAATAATCTGCTAGTCTCATGTCCACATCATGGTTATGATAAGAGCACACTCGCTCATTTTTTCTTTCAAGGACTTTCTACTATGAACAAGCAGATGATACAGTCAATGCATCAAGGTAAGTTTACATCATTAGATGGAGAGGAAGACTATAAATTTCTCTAGAATTTAGCTGAAGACACTTAACAATGGAGTACTAGCAACGATGACGTAGCTAGAGTAGAGGGGGTGCCGAAGCAATTTGGCAACCAAATTCAAGAAGACCCAAATCAAGTGATGATATCAATTATGGCAAGCCTATCAACAGGACTTGAAACTCTGAACAAGAAGTTTGATCAGTTCTCTATGAATCCTTCAAAACCAAACAATTTCCAAGCTAAACCTCAGCCAACTAAGCCTTGTTATGCCATTTGTGAGCTATGTTCTGATGAAGGCCACACCACTGAAGAGTGTTCGTATTATCTAGATACTAATGCAGAGGCATGTAGTATCAACTCTTTAGGAAGAAATAACCAGTTCAATCAGGGACAGAATTATTGGAAGACACAAAATACAAATTAAAGGAATTTTCCTCCAGGATTCCAAAATCAGTCAAATCAGGCCTTCGAATAACCGAGATCGGTTCAAGACCGCCAAAGAACCATACAGAAATCAAGCGTCATACCGGAACCAAAGAATACCAAGCCAACACAAACAGAGAGTTAGTACCAGATCTTATGAGTGGATATATTGCCCCTACGCCTCAGTCAAGCAAAGCAGTTATCCCACATTTGTAAGAAGCTATCACCACCATTGTCAATGAGCTGAAAGAGACAAATCAAAGAACCCAGAAGTTGGAGAGTAACTTTAGTGTCATTCAAGGCCAGATAGGGCAAATCGCTGCCAACTTGACGGAAAGATCGAAAGGAGCATTACCAATTCAGCCGGAGCCAAATCCGAAAGGAAGAGGTGTCCTGCAGGTGGATAACCTGGAGATTACTCATGAACAAGTTAATGTTGTCACCACTCTGAGGTCAGGCAAGAAAGTTGATAACAAGATTGTCTATGAACCAGGAAAAGATTATGCGGAGCCTGAGGTAACTTATGTTCCTACCATCCCACCCAGTTCTAACATTCAAGATATATCTAGTGTTGTGCCACCTACTGAAGAAACTATTGCAAAAGAAGTTGAAGGAACTAATGTGGAATTAAGTAAGAAGAAGCCATCACGAGTGACTCTACCGGTCACTCCACTATTTGTTACCAAGCCAACCAAACCCGAAAGAAGAGAACCGATATTAAAGAATCTGCCAGCACCGTTTCCTTCGAAACTAGTGAATACCAGAAAGGATGACCAGTACAAAGAGATTTGTGATGTATTTTAGAATTTGCATATTAATATCCCATTTCTGACCGCCATCAAGCAAGTCCCCTCGTATGCCAAGTTCGTGAAAGATCTAGTGAAGAAGAAGACCAACATTCCAAAAGAAGCTTTTATCGCTCAAAGATGTTCATCGTACCTAAATAATCTAGTGGTTGTGAAACTGAAAGATCCTGGAAGTCCAACTGTTACATGCAGAATTGGAGATTCTTTGGAGGAGCAAGCTTTATTAGATTTGGGTGCCATTGTGAATCTTTTACCATATTTCGTCTACAAGAAGTTAGGCTTGAAGGATCTTAAACCGACTGATATTACTTTACAGTTGGCAGATAGATCAGTAAAGATACCTAAAGGAATCATTGAAGACGTCATAGTCAAGATCGAAGATTTCTATTATCCGGTTGATTTCATAGTACTCGACACAACACCTACATCTGGTAGGCAGATACCAATCATTCTAGGCAGACCATTCTTGGCCACTGCAAATGCACTCATCAACTGTCGAAATGGTAATATGACGTTATCCTTTGGTAATATGAGAGTCAAAACCAATATCTTCCATACGTTACAGCAAACACAAGAGGTGTGTGCTATGAACGAGGTATGCATGATTGAAGTGTTAGCACAGGATTATCTGACTCATTCATGTCATGCTGACGAGTTGTTGAAAGCTCAGACAGACTCAGACTATGAGGAACTTAGTGTCAATGAAATCAATGCAATTTTGGATTCATCACCTATCATGGATGACAACAAGTTCAAAGAAAAGTTTGAATCGCCTATGCCTGATGGACCATCTAAAGAGCTTAAGAAGGAGCCGCCTAAGCTAGAATTAAAGCCTTTGTCGTCTACACTCAAGTATGTTTTCTTGGGAGATTTGGGAACCTACCCAGTAGTCATTGCATCATATTTGACTGAAGAGCAGGAATCCAGGTTAGTAGCACTTTTAAAGGAACACAAGTCAGCTATAGGTTGGACAATTGATGATATCAAGGGGATCAGCCCTATGATAGTTCAACATAGGATTCATTTGGAAGAGGATTCCAAGATTTCTAAGCAAGAGGTCGTCAAACTCTTTGACGCCGACATTATCTACCCTATTTCTGATAGTCAATGGGTTAGTCTAGTTCAAGTTGTGCTGAAGAAGTCCGAAACCACAGTAATCGAGAATGAGAACAATGAGTTGATTCCAACCAGGATTCAGTCTGGATGGAGAGTTTGCATCGACATGTGAAGTTGAATAGCGTATTGAGGAAAGATCATTTTCCATGGCCTTTCATCGATCAGATGTTAGAAAGATTAGCTGGACAAGCTTACTACTGCTTTCTTGATGGTTACTCAGGATATTTTCAGATCCATATTCACCATGAGGACCAAGAGAAGACCACATTCACATGTCCTTTTGAGGATTGTCTGCACTATCTCTCCTTAGTCCTTAAACGCTGTTGCGATACCAACTTAGTTCTAAACTGGGAAAAGTGCCACTTCATGGTAAAGGAAGGGATAATGTTGGGTCACCAAGTTTCAAAGGAAGGAATTCTAGTAGATCAAGAGAAAATGTCTACAGGAAGTAAGCTAGGTTGCTGTAAGAATTGTCATTCTAAAACTTGTCCTGGGTTACAACCATTAAGAGAAAATTGTTGGTACAAGGTATACTTTTGTCAATCACATGCTGAAAGAGATCAGAAGAATTCCTACAAAGTGGAACCTAGTGGGTGGGAATACTAGTCTTGAGGATCTGACTATAAAGGACTCAAAAGTCTTGAGGATCTGATTATAAAGGACTCAAAAGTCTTGAGAATCTGACTTTAAAAGACTCACATTACGTCTTGGGGATATGACGTAAAAAGACCTAAAAATTTTTTTCTTGAACTAATTTTGATATTCGGCATCAATGGTAATATCCTACCTTTTTCTCATCCATTTCATTTACTTCTTTATACATTGAGGTCAATCCATGCATAAGTAGGGGGAGGGTATACTTGAGAAATGAATTTCAAAAATTAGTTTTCAAAAAACAAAAATATTTTTTTCTATATCAGTAGCATGAGAAAAATGAATTTTTATGATGAGTTTGGGATATATATTCTATATTGCTTAGTGTTGAGTTTGATTGATAGTTGATATTATTGATTTCATTACCGCTTAGACTATTTATTATTGCTCGAACATAGTTATTGTTGATAGAATTCTTTATCAAGGCACCACCATAATACTTGGTCAGTTTTGTGTACTTTTGCTAGAAGCAAGATTTAAACCCCTAGTAAACTGGAAGTAGATTTTTTTGACTTAGCCCGTGAGACTTGAGCTTTATACCCATTCTTTGGAGAGTTCTTACGAAAAATCCGAGTCTTAGTGACTCAACATCTTTCAGTCATTTATGTCGTTATAATATACTCTCATTATTTGTTGATTTGGTTAATCACAAAGTGATATCAATTTGGGAGATAGCCATTAGGTCTTGTAGTCTATTCGAAACAGAGTATCATACTGATAAGTCAAGTAGTGAACTAATTCAACCTTTATCCCACCTAGTAGGACCATCATGTTAAACCCTTTTGAGCCTTACAATAATCCATTTTCTTTCATAAAACCCTTTACCCTTTACCCAACTCCAGATAAGGAGTATAGCCAAAATCTTTATCAGCCATACCCATATGTTTCTGAGAATACGAGGGGCACAAAGCGGAAGAAATAGCACAAAAGCAAGATTACAAGGAAATACCAAAGAGATACAATGAAAACCATCATTCTGATCTAAGTGAAATAAGCTAGTGGAAAACAAGCATATCCAGTACTAATCAAGGATATACCACTGAGTTTAAAAAAAAAAAAAAAAAAGAGTTGAACATAATGGATGGAAAAGCTAAGACAAAGGAAGAACTTTCTCTGCAAGACAGAATTTGAAGAAATCTTCCAAAGAATGAAGGAAAACCCTTAGTGTTTTCAGAAATAACCTTATAATCCTTTTTACCTTTCCTTCATAAACCAATACCCAAGCCAAGTTACAACCCATGACTTATCACTACAGTATGGTACAAAGTCTAGAATAGGTGAGAGGATGCTAAAGTGAAGGACCCGACACTTCATATGTGATTGACATTCTTTCCATGAGACTACTTTTATTCAAAAGTCTATTTTTAAATGTAGTATGTGGGATGTTAGTATGCATTATTGTCTTCCCCACATACATGAGGTAAAATAGTAGACCATCTTCTGAGAGATTCTTTTCTGAGAGTATGACCGGTAAGGATTGAAAGTCGAGATTATCTACCTATGGTAAACTAGGGATTCCGTTTCTTGGATAGGAGAGTATAGGAGATTGACTAAGTACACATATAAGCCTTGATTGAGAATTTTGTAAATTTTTACTATCTCCCATCATAATCTATGAGTCTTTGCAGCAATATAGTTAGCAATGGAGACCATCTGTTGGAGTAAGCACTAAGTGGGTAAGGAATGTCTCTCTCTGAAAAATACTATCATTCTTGAACATGCAATTGATTGATTTTGTGGGTATATCACTTGAAAACCCTCACGAGACTATAACTCATCCTTTTTGGGGAACTTAAAGGTTTAAAGCCTTGTTGCAAATATGGTAAATGCAATCGCGATGCCTGGAAAAATGAGTTAGGATTTTATTTTTGTTATTAGGATGTGATTTTGATCACTTATTTATTTTTTATCTTATTTGCTAAGAGACTAGCAAAAGGCTAGTTGGGAGTTGTGATAAGTGCTCAAAAAGTGCTATTTAACTCTCGATTATGCCTCTTGTTCAGCCATCTTAGTGGACTAATAGTGTTTGTAAGTTATGTTTTATTATTCTACAGGTGAAAGAGAGAGTTTTGTGGAATATTAGAGAGAAAGGGGTAAAATGGAGCAATTCGGAGCATTAAGGATCACATGGGAAGCCCGTGGACAATCATAGAGAAGGCCAAGGAATTGGAGCTCTTAAAGATGCGACTTGGACCTATTTGGAAGCCCAAGGCCAAAGGATTCGTTACTTGGACCAAAGCCCACAAAAGAGGATAGAAGGATAGAGCAGGAGAGACAAAATCGCCTAACGCGTCTGGGACGCATGGATCGAGCATCAAGACGCATTGATCACATCTGGGATGCATGGATCGAGCATCCAGATGCATTGATCGAGTCTGAGACGCATGAATAGTGCATCTAGACGCATGAATCAACACTATAGCCAATTCCTTCTCAGTTTTGGAGATAAAGTTGGACTCTGAAAGAAGTCTATTTGTATTAGGAAACAAATGATGGTTTGGAATTCCTTTAGAGCTCATTGTAACCTCTATAAATAGAGGACCTAAGTGCCTCATGTAATTTGCTAATTCACTTATATTCTTGTCTCAAGAACATGAGGCAGAGAGAGATTAATAATAAAAATCGGTTTTAACTAGCTGAGTCTTAATAAATTAATCTTTCTAGTCTTATGTTCTTCAACTCTTCTTCTTCTGGTTCTTCGTGTTCTTCCTTCTTTATGGAAGGCTAATCTTCTCCTTCAAGGGAGGAGATGAAGCCAGTGCTTAAGGTTTAATGATTCTTCTGGTTCATGGTGTTCTTCAATCAAGTTAGTTCTTTATATTTTTAGTTATTAGTTTCATTGCCCACACCAGGGGATGGAAGTATAGAATAGGGTTTATGTTTTGCAATATTAATATCATGCTAGTGTTCTTTACTTTTCTTCTAGTAGTATAATTTTTTAGAGTTAGGGAAGTATTCTTTGTGTCGCCTTAGAAGGGGTAGATCAGGGAGTGGCTACCTAGGGGAAGTATTCTTTGTGTTTGCCTTAAGTGGTGATTCATTGAATGGCCGCCCTATTAGGAAGTACTCCTTGATGTTGCTCTTGGTAATACATTGAATGGATGCTTGAGCTTACATAAAAGGAAAGAAGGTATTAATAGCATAAACATAGGAACAACCTTAAGTAGAGTTAATTGTTAATGATGTTTCGTCCAAGAGGGCATCGGCACTCGCTCGATTGCCTAATTATAGTTTACATGTAAGAACAACCATGAAGTAGAAGGTCATAGATTAAAAGTATTGCTAGATTCTAATCTCTTGAATTCCCTCTCTTATAAATTCTCAATAGTTTAGTTAATTTAGTTTAGTTTAGCATTATAATCTAAAATCTCTACAATCATAGTTTTTAATCCCTTAAACCCCCTTTCCAGTCCTGTCCTTCACATAACATACACTTAAAAGTGGAACGATACCCTACTCATCGTTTACTTATTGAGGGATAATTAGGTTTTGATACGCTTCTGTTTTGTTCAACGACCATACACTATCTACACACACAAAAAGAAGCTGGTAAAAAATGGATAACAAATTAAATATATTTGGGGGGATTCAGAAATCCCCCACTGGGTCAAATAGAACGATGCAAGATTTAGGGCTATCGTTCAAGGCTTTGTAAAAGTCAGAGAGAGGAGACTCTTTTTCTTCAGCCATTATTTTAGGTGGTGTGTGTGGTATATTAGCTAGAGGTGTAGTGAGTGATATATTAGAAAGGCGTGTTTGTTGACGTTGCCTGTTGATTACGTTAGGCATTTTTCTTCGGCCTGACCTTAATCTCATGCAAGGCTAAGACCAATCTTAACAAAACAAGACAACACTCCAAACAATCCTGATATGTTAGTATAAACCTCTAACAGGAGATGCGAGGTGTTTGAAGAAAGAAGTACCTAAATGCCTCCTTGCTTCGCTTATGAATAACATCTTGTTTACGCGAGCTTAATGCATATCAAGTTAGAACACTGAAAACCTTGAAGAAATGGAAGTTTAAAACAAACATGTGGAAATCGGGCAGTTTCAGCAGAGGGCGCGGGTGGAGCTCAGAATAGGCCTAGGTAGGTAGGGTCGCGCTCAGGTCAAGCTAGAGTTATAGGCGTTTGGGCACTGGTGGAGCTCGAACTTAGCCTTGGAAGGGCACGGGTCTTGCTCAGGGAAAAACTCAAGGTCCAGGTGCTTCAGCGCGGATGGCGCTCAAGTTAGACCTAGATTAGAATTAGATTAGTTAGCCTCCATTAATGAGTTTTAGAACTTAGTTTTAGAATTTCATTTTCTTGTTTTAGATTAATTTCTTGAATCATTGAATATCATTCATTAGATAAATAAAATAGTGATTATTCTTGTCATTTCGGTTTTTGTTATTTCAATCTATTAGATCTAGTTTTAATTCTTGTTGATTATCATTTCTTAGTTGTTAATTAGATTTTAATTATTGTTTAATTTAGATTAGTAAATTTCGAATCTTGATATTATGTTTAGTTTAGATTCATATGGAAATGATTGCGGAATGTTTCTCGGCTAAACCTCCATTAGAGGGGGTTGAGAAGCCTTGATGAAAGCTTGATTCCGATTATCGTAGAGTCGTCGTAATTTCTATTCCACTCTAGAAACGATTAATTCGCCATGAGAATGGGTTTAATCGTTCACATGCTAGTTATGAATTGGTAGAAATGTCATGTGTAATTAGGGATTAGGAAGAACCAATTGTTCGCATAGCAGATTCAATTCGATTCTGACGATTAAATCGTTAGTTAGTGAGTTAAGTTGAGTTAAGGTGGAATCAATCCCCCCTAATTCCTTATTATATAATCAACGTAGTATTTCCGTAGTTGAATCAATTATAGTTTGTATCTTGTGGGTAGTTGCATCGTAGTATACTTTCCGATTAGTATATCTTGTGGGTAGTTGAATCAATTAGACTTAAGACCGATTAGTTAACTAGAAAACATCACATGCTAAAGAACTAGGCAATGAAAACATCTCATTAGACTCATTAGACTTAGAGTGTTGATTACCAAGTTGATTCAAAGTGTGTGAGCTATGATTCATAACTTGCCTCACATATTTGAAGTTCCCAAGGCAATGAAAACTCTAATCCCTTGGTAAGTATACAACTTCAACCAAGTTCAACTCATGTTCACCCACAAAAATCAATCAAAAACCATTTTTCCTCATTTCTTTTTGTTTTTCTTTTTATCTCTAACTATTACAAACAAGTTCCACTAGTTTGTCTTACTTTATTACAAAAATCTAGGCTCGGAGTTCAACTCAACATCGAAAAACATCTGGATCTGGAAAAAACTGGACCACGGTGTGCTTAGGTGGACCGGCGATCGCGCACAATGCCTAACACGGTCGCTTGCCGGCTCTAGCCAAATTATGTAGTCTCACGGCAGCAACTTCAACTCCTCTCCATATTTTGATTTATGAACCTGGTATTTGCAAAAAGTAAGTCAGTAGAGAAAAATAACGAAATAAATCAACAAAAAAAAAAAAAAAAAACAAGAAGTGAAAAGGATGAAAAGGATGCTTCCCTTTTTAGATGCTCAACCAAGCATCCTTTCTCCTTCAATCCATGTCGGCAGTGCCATTTGAAGTTGTTGTATATTGATGAGACTTCAAAAGAGTGTAAGAAGTGAGGTTCATCCTAGATTGTTTGGGCTTGAATGATGGGAGTTTGAAGAAAGGAAAGTAGAATGAAGAACATTGAAAGCTAAGTTATGAATAACATTGAAAGCAAAGTTAAAGTTGTTAAATGATTTGATAGAACTTAACTTGGAAACAAGAAAAGGAGATTGATTGAAGAACTAAAACGAAGAAATAGGATTGATTGATTGATTGAAAATGTAAAAACAAGAACAAGATTGAATTCAAAAAATAGAAACTAAATGACTTAATTGAAAAATTAGACAAGAAAATAAATCCTACATGAAACTAGATTAAGTTTAGGCGCATTCTCTCTCCCTAACTTTTAGATTATATAACCCTACTTTTGCTTTTTACTGATTTGCCCTCCTCTATTACTTTTGAGACACCTCACACTTCACTTTTGCTCTTGCTTTTTTTTTTTTGCTTTTTGATTTCTTCTTGACCAAGGTAGGTTATTGAGAATGCCATATTTTGAAATAAGGGCCTCCATCTCTGGTCTTCTGAGTTGAGGGCTTTGACCTTTAACTTTGACTATTAACTTTGACTTTTTCAGCACTTTTTCATAGCAGCTTCTGGTCTTCATAATAAAGCGTTATTAAGGCTCATTTAGGTGCTAAGATGCAACTTTTATGATAGGTGGTCTGAAATTCTCTGTAACCTGAAAAAAACAACAATAGCTATCAATTGTCTTTTCATTAAGCTTAATAAGGGTAGTAATGCAGCAATATAAAGATAATAAAATGCACATTTGGGAGCTGATCAATAAGCATAAGTTCCATAATGGAAAGTGAAGGTAGTCTTTCTTTGATCGGATTCATCGATTAAGATATGAAAATATCCTGAATATCTGTCCAAGAAACAATAATAAGCATGTCCTGCTAGGTGATAAGATCCCAAAACTATAGTCTTAACCCCTCAACAATAATACTTTTAGACTAATTATGCGAGTAATAAATAAGAGTTAATGCTAATTACGTGATTTTATGTATTTCAGGCATTGAAGTCAATTATGTGTAAAAATGTGCCACTTTGGCGATATAAAGGAGCAAGGGTTGGTTGCTAAGAAGTTATGTGATTAAAGACCAAGACGGGCAGAAACAACACACAAAAGTCAGCAGAACTTCCGAAGACCATATCTTTGGACTCAATTCTTAGAATTGGGCGTACTTTATGTCAAAACGACCAACTCGGAAAGAGCTTTCCAATGGTCCAAACATTGACCCAATCAGACGAGAAGAAATAGATGAAAGGCCTATTGAAGTCAAAGCTAGCTGAAAAGGGGCCTTTGGACTGAAGAAATTGAGCTTTGGGCTCGATTTTTCGGCCCAAAACATGGGCCCTCAGCCCATGCACAAAAATGTGGAACAGACAAGACTTAGCTTTTAAGTATCAATTAGGTTAGGATAGAAGGTAGCCATAAAAGCTTAGTTCTAGATCTAGTTTTTCATTTAATTAATTAGTTGTTATTCTTGTTTTAATTTCAGTATTGAATGATTGTTATTTAGTTGTTAGTTCAATAAAATATTTAGTTCTTGATATTTTAATTTCGTTTTTCATTAATTATTAGCTTCAATTCTTAGATTTACTTATTTGTCATTGTTAGTTTAAATCAATTATTGCATGAGTAGTTTCTATTTGAGTTTAAATAAGAAAAGTTCCAATCTTTTTATGATGTCTAGTTTTAATTCATATGGAAATGATAGTTTGATGAATCAAGGCTAAACCTCCATTAGAGGGGTTTGATGAAAACTTGATTGTGTAATGTAAAATCGTTGTAAGAGTCTATTCCACTCTAGAAGGTCGTTGATCCGCCATGAGAATGGGTTGGACTTCCTCACATGCTAGTTATGAATTGGTAGAGATGATGATAAGAGCCCAAAACTGTAGTTTTAACCCTGTAACAGTCATACTTTTACACCAATTATGTGAGTAATAATTAAGAGTTAATACTTATTACGTGTTTTTATACGTTTCAGGCTTCAAAGTCAATTATGTACAGAAATATGCCACTTTGATGAGATAAAGGAGCAATGGTTGGTTGCTAAGGAGTTCTGTGATTAAAAGCCAAGATTCAAGAAGACAAAGCCTTTCTAAAGCCCGGTCAAAGCTGAAAAGTCAAAGTCAACACGGGCAGAAACAACATTCAAAATCAGCAGAACTTCCGAAGGCCGTATCTTTGGACTCAGACCTCGGAATTAGACCTACCTTATGTCAAAACGACCGTCTCGGAAAGAGCTTTCCAATGGTCTAAGCCTTGACCCAATCAAAGGAGCAGAAGTGGACGAAAAGTCTGTTGAAGCCAACTACAGCTGAAGAGGCCTTTTTGGACTGAAAGAATTGGGTTTTGGGCCTGATTCTCTGGCCCAAAACATGGATCCAAGCCCATGCACGATTTTAGGATCTGAACATATAAAAACCAAAGCTTAGCTCTTTGTGAATGGTAGCTAGTTAGACCTAAAACAATAGATAATTCTAGATCTAGTTTTCATTAATTAAATTAAGTTTAGTTTAAATTCAATTCTTGTTTTAGATTAAACTCTTAGAATCATTGTTCTTAATTAGTTTGATAAATAAAATAGCTATTTGTTAAATTTCGATTTTGTCATTTCAAATTATAGATCTAGTTTTAATTCTTGTTGATTATCATTTCTGAGTTGTTAAATTAGATTGAAGTATTGTTAGTTAAATTAGTCAAGTTAGAATTTTGATATGATGTTTAGTTATAATAATATGGGAAATGATGGGTTGATGAATCAAGGCTAAACCTCCATTAGAGGGGTTGATGAAGCCTTGATGAAAACTTAGTTGTATAAGTATAGAATCGTTGTAGAGTCTATTCCATTCTAGAATGTCGTGTTTCGCCATGAGAATGCGTAAACGACCTCACATGCTAGTTATAATTGGTAGAAATGTCATGTTAATTAGGGATTAGAACAAGCAATTCTTACAGTAAGAACGTAAGGATTGGATAACAACAGTCTATGCTAGGTGATTAAGTTAGATTCGAGGTGGAATCAATTCCCTTCTAATTCTTTATCTAGATTAACATTCAGTATTCAGTATCATTTCGTTATTCGTAACTTGTTAATTTCATTCACCTCGTAGTATAGAATTCCCCTCGTAAACCTCTCATTAGACTTAAGACCGAGTAGTTAACTATGAAATCATTCCATGCTAGAGAACTAGGAGTGGAACGAATTTATTACTCCACTCTATTTTGATAGAATTGAGAGTAGAAAACTTGATAAATATAGATAAATAAAATATAAGTTTTAGTTTACTTACGTTTTGAGTTCATCGTTCATTTCGTAGGTAAACTATTCATTTTTATCATTTATCAAATGGCGCCGCTGCCATCTTAGTTTCACTTTAGCATTGTTTTCATAGTATAATTAGTCATTTTTAAGTCCCATTAAACCCACCCACCCTTGTTTGATTCATACTGTGGTTGTCCGTTTCAGCGTTGAAAAGTTATGCGACAAATTACACCTGGCCGTGACGTGCGTTGCGGACGGAGCGCACTCGCTTCAAACGGGTTGGAACCTTTGAGCGACCATATTGCGACCCCTAAAACACTTGTGACTTGAAGTTACACGGGCGACGACGGCTCTACTAAGCTAAATTTTTCCGGATTTCTACAGGTTTGTTTCGAACTTCAATTTTTTAAGTTTTTCAGTGTTCTAACTTGTTATTTACACTGAACAAGCATAAACAAGACGCTATTCATAAGCGAAGCAAGGACGCTATCAGGTATTCCTTTCTTCCATACCTCGCATCTCTAGTTGGAGGTTTATACTAATATATCAAGATTGTTTGGGGTGTTGTAGTGTTTAGACTTAGACTTGCATGAGATTAAGGTCTGGTCGGAGAAAAACACCGAACGTAATTAACCATCAACGTCAACAAACAAATCTATCAAGTATACCAATCACTACACCTCTAGCTACTATCCCACCAACCACACCTGACATAATGGCTGAAGAAAGAGAGACTCCTCTCTCCGACTTTTACAAAGCCTTGAGCGATAGACCTAAATCTTGTATCGTTATAGCAGACCCAGTGGGGGATTTCCGAATCCCCAAATATTTTAATTTGTTACCCGCTTTTCATGGTTCAGACCATGAAAAACCTTATCGGCATTACGCGTAGGATTGAACAAGTCCTTACAACATTCCATCATCCTACGGTTGGTGCGAAACAAATTAAACTAAGGGTATTCCCTTTCACCTTAGCCTATAAGGCGGTGTCTTGGTTAACTGCCCAAGCGCCTAATTCTGTGGACTCGTGGGCTAAACTTGTTCAGCTGTTTATGGAACATTTTTACCCACCCCTAAAGACGGATGAGATGCTTTCCAAGATTCTTTTTTTAAGACAGAATCCTCATGAATCATTTTCTAAGGCTTGGAATCGTTTCACCGATCTGCTTATAGAGTGTCCACACCATAACCTAGCAAAAGACACGTTAGTTCGTGCCTTTTTCAAAGGACTTCAACATCACCATAAAGAAGTCCTCGACATAATGAATGGGGCTAGTTTTCTAAGTAAAGGAGCCTCGAAGGCTTACAAATTTTTAGAAGAGCAAACTAAACCTTAATAACAATTGGGGGTAGTGATGATATCCCCGTCCGCTAGTTCTTCTTTAATTGATTAAGGCCGCGGTATGTTTGAGATGAAACCCGATCCAGAACTTAAAAATTTAATCGAATCTCTAACTAAATAGGTTGAGGCTATTTCTGTTCAACAAAAGCCTATCCCCGTCATGAATATAAACTCCAACCCATGTAATTTCTGTTTGAGTCCTGAGCACCCTGACTCCTATTGTCCTCTTGCCTATGAACAACAACAATTAGAGCAAGATAATGTTTGCTCCATTAATAGCTACCCTATTCCTAATGCCCCATGGAGACAACACCCAACTTTAGTTGGCGAAACAATCAACAAGTTACACCTCCAGGGTTTAATAACCAAAATGTTAGGCAAGCAAACAACTATAACCAAGCTCCACCTAGGCAAGGACAAGGACAAGGTCAGGGAAATTATAATAATTATAACAACCAAGTGCAACCACGACAAGGTCTAGCACAAGGTCAAGGTAATTATAATAGTTATAATACCAATAGAGGTATCGTTAGGTTAACAACAGTAACTATCACAACCCACCCATAAATAATCAACGTGAGATAGTTCCAGTCGCACCACCTGTGACTACTACACCTACACAACCGGATCGTATCGATGCCTTTATACAGGTTACCCAACAACTCTTCCAAACAATGACTCAATCAAACCAACAGATCTTACAATCCTTAAATCAGGGCATACAACAATTGGCCCAAGAGAAAACCCAACCAAAAGGCGTGTTTCCAGGACAAGCAATAACAAACCCTAAAACAGCAAACACAGCCTTTGAGGTAAACGGTAATACTAGTACGAAAACTACAATCGTAGGTGACCTTAATGCCATCACCACTCTCCGCTCTGGAAGAGTGGATGATAACAAAGTATCTATGCCTATAGTTACCCCATCAGTACTCCCTACACCGGATATCGAACTAGATACCGAAATAGGAACTGAAGAACCTACCACTGTAGAGGTACCAGTTAAACAACAAACTAAGAAACAGAAAGCCAAGGTCACACATCAAGTCGAGCCATACGCTAAATATAGAGCTTAAACCACCGTTCCCTCGAAATTAGCCATGCTAACCAGGGGATACAAACTTTGAGGAAATTAGGAACGCGTTTTCAAAAATCTAACGATAAACCTTCCTTTTCTCAAAGCTATTAAAAGCTACCTAATCACGCTTAAGTTTCTTAAGGAGTTGTGCACTACTAGGCGAAGACAAACATACCTAAAGACACCTTTCTAACCGAGCAGGTTCCCAACTTTATCCGAAAAATAATGGAATTGTTAACTACAAGGACCCCCGGGTCGATCCTACAATAAAATGCACCTTAGGAGATTCCCACAATTTAACCGCTTTATTAGACACGGGGCGAAGTGTTAACTTACTCCCATATTATTTGTATAAACAAATAGGTCTACAGGAAATGCAACCTACAAAAATAACGTTGCAATTAGTGGACAGGTCAATTAAGTATCCTAAGGGTGTAGTAGAAAACGTGCTTGTTAAGGTTCAGGATTTCTACTATCCTGCTGATTTTGTTATCCTCGATATAGAAGTTGCTAACGACTATGTACCGATCATCTTAGGGGCCCCTTCTTGGCAACTGCCAACGCGCTTATAAATTGCCGCGATGCTAAGATGTCCTTATCTTTTGGCCATCTTACTGTTGAGGTAAATGTTTTTAAAATGATAAAATAGTTACCAGATTCGTCTATAGATGGGGAGGTTAGCATAATCAAGAGCTTAGCTCAAGATTATTTTAACAACACATTTCCCGAAAACAATATGTACAAATTCCTTTCTTTGGGAACTTCAGATTTTGTAAATGACTCCTACTTAGAGGAAGTCAACACCATCCTTGAGTCCACACCAATTGTAGACCCTTCGGTTGCTCCATATACTGAGTATGAAGACTTGCTACCTAAGCAAGTATTCATTATGCAAAATGAGGACCCTGACGAAACATCTATTGATTTTCCTTCCACCCCAGTGCTTAAACCTCTTCCCCCGGAGTTAAAATATATTCAACTTGATCCGGATGGTAGTCATCCGGTAATTATATCTTCTCTCTCATTATATCTAAGAATGAAGAGACACGTTTAATCCGGGTGATTAGGGAACATCGGTATGCGATTGGTTGGTCCCTAGCCGACATTAAGGGAATTGACCCTAATGTTTGCACTCATCGTATCCATTTGGAGGATAACGCGAAGACTTCTCTGAAACTCGGCCGCTTGAACCCTGCCATGAAAGAGGTGGTTAGGGAAGAAGTCTTACGATTACTCGATGCGGGTATCATATACCCAATCTCTGATAGCGAATGGGTAAGCCCCATTCATGTAGTTCCTAAGAAATCGGGAGTTACCATGGTACGTAACGGAAAGGGTGACTATGTTATCACACAAGGTCCTATGAAATGGAGAATCTGTATTGATTACAAACGTTTAAATGCTATGACAAGGAAGGATCACTTTTCGTTACCTTTTATAGATCAAATGCTCGAACGCCTCGCTGGTCATGCTTTTTATTGTTTTCTGGATGGCTACTCAGGCTATTTTCAGATTATTATTGATATTGATGACCAAGAAAAGACTACATTCACATGTCCCTTTGGAACGTATGCCTATAAACGAATGCCTTTTGGCCTTTGTAATGCTCTTGGTACCTTCCAGCGGTGTATGCTTCATATATTTAGTGACATGGTAGAGCGCTTTATGGAAGTTTTCATGGATGATTTTTCTATCTATGGAGATTTCTTCACAGACTGTTTGTTTAACCTGTCTAAGGTTTTGACACGGTGTGAAGAAAAGAGCCTTGTTTTAAACTGGGAAAAGTGTCATTTCATGGTGAAAAAGGGCATAGTACTAGGTCACATTGTATCTAGTGATGGCATCGAAGTAGACAAGGCCAAACTAGATAAGATAGCGACTCTACCTAAACCACGGACTGTCCGTGATATTAGAGCCTTTCTAGGCCATGCAGGTTTATATAGGCGATTTATTAAAGATTTCTCGAAAATAGCTAGGTCTTTAACTAATCTGCTTTTAAAAGATGCAATCTTTGATTTTAATTTTAACTGTAAGCAGGCTTTTGAAACTTTAAAAGCCGCCCTAACCTCTGCACCAATTATACAGCCTCCCGATTGGTCTAAACCTTTCGAACTCATGTGTGATGCTAGTGACTATGCAGTTGGTGTAGTCTTGGGACAAAAACTAGATAATAAGTCCACTGTTATTTATTATGCTAGTAAAACCTTAAATGATGCTCAACGGAATTATTCAACTACCGAAAAAGAATTCTTAGCCGTCATTTATGCTTTAGATAAGTTTCGTCCTTATTTGGTTGGTTCTAAAACTTTAGTTTACACGAACCATGCAGCCCTTAAGTACCTTCTTGCAAAGAAGTATGCTAAGCAGAGATTAATCCGATGGATCCTTCTCCTACAAGAGTTCACATTAGAAATAAAGGACAAAAGAGGGGTCGAAAACGTAGTTGCCGACCACTTATCTAGACTTACAAACGACGATAATAGTAATTCTGAGTCCATACCGGACTATTTTCCTGATGAGCATCTGTATGCTATTTTTTCAGCACCATGGTATGCTAACATTGTAAATTATTTAACGGCTGATGTTATGCCTTATAATTGGTCAAGAAATGAACGTAAGAAGTTCTTTGCCGAGTTAAGTTATACCTCTTTGGGATGAGCCCTACCTTTTTAAGTATTGTGCGGATCGATTATTCGCCGTTGTATTCCTAGTGGGAATATAATGAAGTTCTATCGTTCGCCATGACAAAGAGTGTGGTGGCCATTTTAGTGGGATGAAAACAACCGCTAAAGTTCTTCAATGTGGATTTTATTGGCCTACCCTTTTTTAAGGATGCCTAAGTGCATTGCAAGGCGTGTATTCGTTGCCAACAACTTGGGAATTAATCATGGCGTAATATGATGCCATTAAATCCAATCTTGTTAGTAAAAATTTTTGACGCGTTTGGGGCATTGATTTCATGGGTCCCTTCCCCTGTTTCCCCCACGGTTTCATTTATATTCTAGTTACCGTGGACTACGTGGTCTAAATGGATAGAGGCCCTAGCTTGCCCGTAACAATGACCATAAGACCGTTGTATTTTTATTAATGAATATATTTCTGTCGGCCGGTTTGGCATTCCTAAAGCCATCATTAGTGATGGTGGAACATATTTTTGCAACAGAGTTGTTGCATCCCTAGTGAAAAAGTATGGAGTTACACACAAAGTAGCAACTCCTTATCATCCACAAACTAGCAGACAAGTAGAAGTTTCTAATAGGGAAATCAAAAAGATTTTATAAACAACTGTAAACCCTGATAGGAAAGACTGGTCAAAGCGTCTATCGGATGCCTTATGGGCGTATAGAACTGCTTTCAAAATTTCTATAGGTATGTCTCCCTTTAGACTTGTATTTGGGAAACCATGTCATTTGCCCATTGAATTAGAGCACTGTGCTCTGTGGGCTATTGATAGAAGATAAAATGAATAATCTTACCTACGAAATAAAGCGATGAACTCTAAACGCAAGTAAAACTAAACTTGATCTTATGGGTCTATATTATCAAAGATTCTACTATCAATCCTATGAGATATAGTGGAGTAGAGTGATTCGTTCCACTCCTAGTCCTTTCGTATGCTATGTTCTCACGTGTTTGTACTCTACTTAAAGTCAATGAGAGATTTACGAATGAGGCAACTAGACTACGATGCAACTACCCACGAAATGCAACTAGTCGACGATGGGAATAACTAAGGGAATGCTACGTTGATTCTATGATAAGGAGTTAGAGGGGGATTGATTCCACCTTAACTTCGACTTAATCCTATTAATGGCTAATCGTCAGTAATCCGAATTGAATCGCCCAGAAAATTGGTTCTTCCTAATCCCTAATTACACATGGCATTTCTACCAATTAATAACTAGCATATGAACGATTAAACCCATTCTCATGGTGAACTAAACGTTTCTAGAGTGGAAAGGAATTTACGACGAATCTACATTAATCGGAATCAAGCTTTCATCAAGGCTTCTCAACCCCCTCTAATGGAGGTTTAGCCGAGAATCATTACACAATCATTTCCGATTAAATTTAAACTAAACATGATATAAAGAATTGAAATTTACTTAATTAACAATAATGAAATCTAATTTAATGACTAAAATGTAATAAGGACAGGAATTGAAATTAGATCTAGAAATGGAAATGACAAAATCGAAATTGATAAAAATACTACTTTATTGATCTAATCAAAATGAAGAACAAGATTCAAAGGTTTAATCTAATACAATAATTGGATTTGAAACTACACTTAATCAAAAACAATTAAATAAAACTAGATCTAGAAGCTATTTTAATGGCTACTTTCTATTCTAAGCTACTTTTATTTTCTAACCTAAAAATATACTATTCTCTACTAAAAGATCTACCATTAACAAAGAGCTAAGCTTTTGTTTTTATACATCTAGATCCAAAAATCGTGCATGGGCTTGGAGCCATGGTTTGGGCCAGAGAATCAGGCCCAAAACCCAATTCTTTCAGTCCAAAAAGGCCTCTTCAGCTGCAGTTGACTTCCACAGACTTTTTGTCCACTTCTGCTCCTCTGATTGGGTCAAGGATTGAACCATTCGAAAGCTCTTTCCGAGCCGGTCGTTTTGACATAAGGTAGTCCCCATTCCGAGGTTTGAGTCCAAAGATACGGCCTTCGGAAGTTCTGATGACTTTGAGTGCTGTTTCTGCCCGTGTTGACTTTGACTTTTCAGCTTTGACCGGGCTTGAGAAAGGATTTGTCTTCTTGAATCTTGGCCTTTAATCATAGAACTCCTTAGCAACCAACCATTGCTCCTTTATCTCACTAAAGCGTCATATTTCTGCACATAATGGACTTTGCAACCTGAAATGCATAAAAACACGTAATCAGTGCTAACTCTTAATTATTACTCATATAATTGGTCTAGAAGTATGTCTGTTAGAGGGTTAAAACTACAGTTTTGGGCTCTTATCAAACCACCCCCAAACAGCATTTTGCTTGTCCTCAAGCAAAGATGAGAAATTAGAATAAGTGACCAAAAATGGAGTTTTAACTACTCTCGTTTCGCTGAGTGGGATTGCATTGACCATATGCAACAAGGCCTTAAACCACTAGGAATTCCCTAGTGGACGAAGTTATAGCCTCGTGAGAGTTTTTCAGTGAAGGTACTCACAAACTTCATCTATACTACAACGACTAAGAAATAAAACTATTGTTTCCTTATTCATGCTCCAAACTATCTATACATCTCACTAGCGATGAACAAGAATAACCAAGTCAAAAACCTAAGCTAATATATGCATAATAATCAATCATCTACAATAAACATATATACAATGAGTATCTTGTGAAATGTCTAGCAGTGTCGTTTTCAAACTTCGGAATATCGTCCTTAAGTAGGTTCTCGTAATAATAGTCAAGATACAACACTCTGATTTTCCACTCAAGTTCCGCTACTCTAGTGCACAGTGGGCACACTTTACCGTACAATCTCAATGACACACAAGGAAGTCGGAGTCGATCAAACACATCTGCCACTTACTATCACACTAACCTATTCCTAATTGAGCTAGAGGTCTTTATTAGGTGTTTCGGGGATTAAGAGATGGTTTAAGAAGGAAGGAAATGGATATTCAAAAAGGACAAGTCTGAGATAATAGAGTCTTCATATTATGTAACTAGAGAAAACCTTGTTATTTACTTCTGCTTCTACACTTTGTTTCCATCCTTAGCCATATTTTTTTCTTTTTCTTTGGCTTTTGACTCCTTTTATTTTTTTTTGGAGTTTTTATTTATCTCTATTTTTATTTATTTATTTTTTTCTTTGGATGGAAACTTTTTTCTTTATTTTCTGAAGCAACTAACTAATTTTTGTTTACACAGGTTTTTCTCTTCTTCTTTTCCTCATTCTATTCTCAAACTTATTCTAAATTGGGTAGGTTGATTTATATTTTTTTTTTATTTTGTTTTGTTTTTGTAACAGGGTAAAGGAATTGTGGTTCATGGAAGGCTAAGGAAAGGCTCAGAGGGGCGACTAGCGGAAAATAATTCATAGGTTTGAATTTCTAGCTATATCGATCCAAAGAGGGCCTAAATTCTTTAGGATATGGCATAGTGATCAAGCAAGTGGACGTGTGATTTCTCTATCGGATTTTACTTCTCCCTTGTGTCATTTCTCAAATATTTCACTCATATAAAGCTTTTAGGCTATATTCTCACAGGATTTATAGAATAAGTACTCTAGCCTAGATTTGAAACTTACCGCTAACAATCATAGATACTTATGTAATATATTTATAGATAGATGCAAAGGTTATTACTCACGATTAACCTAAGTTTCTAAAAATTATTACGATGCAACAAAACTATTGAGACTTCTAGATTGTTAAGAGCATGGAGAAAGAAACAATACCAATATTCCTAAGTGTATAGCATAACTTATTTATTTATATTTTTGAATTTTTGAAATTTTAACTAGAAACAAATTCATATTATACATATCTATATCCTAACAGATGCCTTAATTACACGTGTTTCTATGCCCCCAAACAAAAGCATGCTTTGTCCTCAAAGCATTTAAATAAAGAGGGTAGGAAAAATACCATTGAAGCGCGTGAAATTCAGGAACATCCCAAAACAAGGTTAGAACGCACTAATATAGGAAATAAAAACGACACAACTCTATACGAGTTCTACCCATTATGGGGTTAACAAGAATGAAATTGCTTGGAACATAAGCAGACACTAACTAGAATGAAATTTACCTTATCCCCCTGCATTACTCATCATCTTACTCATCCTCTTCTTTCATAAAGAAGTGAGGTTCCTTCGTGTCCTGCCATTCAATGATAATTTGCCAGGCTTCCCGCCATTTATCATCTATTATTGCTAACCTATTAAGAGCCACTTGGTCTGACGGGGTGTAGGGTGCAACCAGATGAGGTTGTATCCTCCACCCTTGCCAAGTCATTGCACGGAAAGATCGAATAATACTATTGGTGGGTCGCATGCGGTGTCGACCGTAATCCAATCCGCGGAAGCGTGTACAAAAAAAGGGGAAAGAAACATAGCATAATACGAGAAACTAGAACGGGCATAAGAAGGTACTTATGCCTCATGCTATGGGATCGAGCTAAACTAGACATCAAGGTTCGGGAAGGTCATGACACATACCTCCGTGGCTAAAGCAAGGAAGACGCTACAAGTGGCATCATTCACGTAAGAAAAACGCCATTCCCCTAAAATGTTTAGCATGATCCAAAACATAACAGTTCCTATGTTCATGGACAGGCTACCAAAGCGCGACGTTATATTCCCTTTGGTCCTCAATCCGAAAATGCCCGCGCCATACCACTCATGCAAAACTCATAAGTGTAGACATACATATTATCGTAACCCAATAGCACCATGGGTCTTGTATTTCAAATGGGCATAGCCATCCAAGAACAAATGCTAGCAAGAACACGGTAATTTCCATTGGTTCATTATCAATTTTGATGGAGAACACTTGTTCTCCATCTGGTCTTTCAAAGAAAATGCAGTTATCGTAAAAATAAGATGCTAGAGTCGGAGAATAAAGTGTATCCGGTCTTACCATAAGCGGCTCCCAACTAACGAATGTGATCGGCCCACAAAACCAAGCACCATAAGTAGTGCTTTGGAACAAATCTTGAAAAGACTGTTCGGTATCAATGTTAGAGATGTCATCTCAAAATTACGCTTTGGAATAGCTGCGAATGATCCGATACTACGCGAAAAGCTGGAAATTTTTGGTCCACGGAAGTCGAGTCGAAAGTGCGCTCTCGATAGCTTGGTCGGCGCTCTGAAGAAATTGAAATTTCTAGTGTTTGGCTGGTCGCTCAGCTTTGCTTGGCTTGGCGACGACAAAACTCAGAAAAATATATCCGAAAGGGCGAGTCTTCGAGTTGCGTAAAACTTCGAAAATGAGCGAAAACGAGGGAATCGCGGGAGTGAAAAGGTGAGTGATGGAGTTTAGGTGTAGTGTGAGTTGTGAGGATAGATTGTATCAAGTTTATATAGGTTTAAAGTTGCTAAAATGGATCAGGAAGTTGCCAAAACTAATTACGGCAGTTTCCGGAAATCCTAAAATTTCCAAACCCGAAAATGGAAACAACTCATATCCTTGATTCTAATTCAAACCCAGTATCTTTTAGGTTGATTTTATGATAGAATGTACCTATTTAATCTAGATTTCATCCTACAATGATACTCAATCATAGATATGCCTACACGGCCATATTTTCACCTTGACTCCGCAATAAATTCTAACACGAGGGTTATTCAAATAATGCTTGAATTGATAAAACCACCCCCAAACAAGTTGGGAAGGTGGGATCAATATGAAACAACCACGCATACTGAAAATAACCCCTTATATTAAAAATTTCATTCGGAGTACATTACTCTACAAAATTCAACGTACGGAATTAAACTTACATAAAAATAAATGACAGTAATGAAACTACAACTAAAACATAAAACATCAAACTATACTATCCCTAGCTACTCCGGAACTGGTGGCGGAGGGAACATGCTCCGGAGACTGCTCCTGAGCTCCTGAAGAGCCAGCACCATTCGTCCTTCGGCGACGACGCTCGTGCCTGGATGGTGTGTCCTCAGAAGGAGAGTCCCCGTGAGGTGGGAATCGAGTCAGCAACTCGTCCCGGAACTGGCGCTGAGCTTCTAGCTCGGCGCTCATCTGTTCCCACCTCTCGTCCTCTCTCTGGGTACGGAGCTCGTAGTTGTGATGCATCGTTGCCTGTAGAGTCCGGAGGTCTTCACAGATAGTGTTAAGCGAACGCATGCCTCGATGGATCACAGCCATGCGTTCGTGATTCGGCCGGCCTCTCCAAGGCATCCATGTCAAAACAGGTCAAGTCCTCCTCGTCCTCGGAGGCATCCTGATGTCCCCTAGCCTCCTCGGCATTCTCAGCTCCTCCATCCTCTTCTTCTTCTTCTCTATCCTCAGCCAATCTCCAAACCCGTTGGACACACTCCTTATAGATCACGAAGGTTACGGTGGAGAGTGATGTATGTCCGATCGATACCGAGCCGCTCTCAACTTGGGCATGATCTTTGTTATCAACACGGGGAGAGGGCAACAGTCCTCCCTACTCCCCTAAACATGCTCGGTAAAACTCTAAGATGCAGAAGTCATACTTTCCTCTCCGGAGTATCCATAAGATATGGAGGCGATTCGGGCCGATATCGCCGACATTCCCCTTCCACGGATGTTCGGACCAATCCACCGAAAGTAGCGGTTGGTTGGTCCTAAGGGAAGTTCTGTCGGACACAATGCGATCTTGCATTGTAGTCCCTCCAATAACTGTCTCATGCATCAATGGCTCTACCCCATTATCTTTGGGACTCCTGCAGGTGACATCCAGATGGATTCTAGCGGAATGCCTAGAATCTCAGCCAACAACCGGTCGTCACTTCCTTCCGCCTCTTCGCTACAACTACAAAAATCCTAGTCCCTTCCAACTCCCTCGTATCGTAGAACCGTCGGACTAAGTCCTCGTGGTAATAGGCCTCAGTCGAAAGTACCACAAGCTACCTCGATCGAAAGTGATCATCTCGTCATCCGTAAAATGGTGAAGTGGTCGGGCGGTAAAAAAGCTTGCTCCGGCAAAATTTGGCGTTGTTGAGCCATTGGAAGTTTGGAATGTAGTGGGGGTTTGAATGTGATGTGGTGGGATTTTAATAGACCGGTTGATGCAAATGGTGGCGGTGGTCGAGTGGTGGCACGGCAGCACTAAAATTTTGAATTTTGGGTGGTTTTTAGTGATGGAAATCGGTAGTGGTGGTGGTCGATGGTGTTTGGAATTGATTTGGGTAGGGATTTGATTTGGGGGCGTGGGTTAATTTAGGTTTTCTTTTTATTATATTTTTTTTTATTTGTTTTAAGCTTTTGGGCATTAATGGCGGAATGGAGGAAGAAGAAACGCGACTGTTGGTGGAGGGGGGAACGCGTCTTGTACCGTCGTGGGTTGGTTGGGCCCAAGCCCAAAATCGAATTTTTGTGTATTTTTTTCCGATTTTTCGCGAACTTCAAATCAAAATTGGCGCTTTGTTACCGGTCCGATTTTTGCAAATGAGATATGGAAATGATCAGGAGAGAATTTCCAATCCAATGATCTATAAAACACTCCATTCCGACCGTGGATGACATATAAGATAGTGGAAAACGCCTCGAAGTGCGTGCATGACGTACGTTATGCGAACAATTGAAATCCAAATTCATAGATTATGTCAACCCAAATCGTAATACAATAAAACGGCCTAAGCAACTCTAATGGGACATAAATATTTATTACGGAAACATGAACACCCCACCCCCAAACAAATTTTTACAACGAAGCTTAGAAAATTTGTTTTTAGCAGTGGGTCTTTTAAAGTCAGATTCCCGAGACTTCCTAGGTTACTATGCTTTATATATATATATATATATTTAATTTTAAAAAGAAAAACTATAAACAATAAAGACATAATTCACCCCATAGAGAAACATAACTCAAAAATCCGAAAAAACATGCAAGAGTGGAAAACGTGAATTATGTTTAATTGTGGACTTAGGATCCGGTACTTACAGCCACATACTCCATAGGGAGGGCCCGGTTACCTTAATGGTGCACTCACCAATATATGGAAATAAAAGAAAATGCACCAAACACAAAAGTTGAGTCATTTATAGTCAGATACTCGAGACTTTATCTAGACGTATGTATGAACATGCAGTTTATCATATATCAACAAACGAAATAGTTGTGGATCATTCCATAAATAAATATCCCAGAAAACATATCCAAACACAATCAAGCACCAAGATTTCCTATGACTCAACCTAGTGAAATGAAAGCGAAGTCGGATAACCTTATTACGTAACCTAGCATGCCCCTTCTTTTTCATTTTTGAATGAGTGGGTGTTCTAGTAAATAAGTGTGGAAAAGTGAATGGTTGTGGAGAATATGGTGGATATGGATAAGTTGTAGAAAGACAGCCTGTAAGTAATGAGGATATGGTTTTAGCGCAAAACTCATTCATTGTGTGTGTAGGGACTGTCTCAATTCTGAAAATGAAGGTGTCAAATGGTTTGTCCTTCTGTAGTATTTGTTTATTAGGTGAATTTAAAAAATTATAAAGCACAGAAGAAACAACAGGGTCGAGTGCAAACTCGCGATTCCTTTGAAAGGGTGGAAGGAGGGGAATCGAGGTGGATGTTGTGCAAAGTAGTTCTTGATAGGGTGATTCATCACCTTCTCGAAGAAACTCATCGAATTGCTCATCTAGATTGGTCATATCCTCGTTACTATGATAGTCCTCTACATCTTTGAGAAAGTCATCTATCTCCTCCTCATCCGTAATATGTGTATCGACTAGTGTATGGATGGAAATGTTGGAGTCTGAACTTCCAAAGGAAAGAAATTTGGGCATATGATTATCAAGGAACGTGTTGTTGAAATAATCTCGAGCAAAGCTCTCGATCATGCTAACCTCTCCATCCATAGACGAATCGGGTAACTCTGTCTTTGTTTTAAAAACATTGACTTCAACAAAGAAGATGGCCAAAAGACATGGACATTGAACCATCGCGGCAATTAATGAGCGCATTGGCGGTTGCCGAAAAAGGGCGCCCTAAGATGATCGGGACAGAGTCGTAATCGACTTCTCGCGGTCGAGGATGACAAAATCAGCCGGATAGTAAAAATCCTGAATTTTTACGAGAACATTTTCGACGACACCCTTAGGATACTTAATAGACCGATCAGCCTAATTGCAACGTCATTCTAGTGGGTTGCATCTCGCCTAGACCTATTTGTCTATACAAATAAAAGCGGAGTAAGTTGACACTAGCCCCCAAGTCTAATAACGCCGTCGTCAGATAAGAATCTCCTAAGGTGCATTGTACAAAAGAGGGATCGACCGTGGTCCTTGTACTTAACAATTCCATTATGTTCAGATAGAGTTGGGAATTGTTACATTAAAAAGCGCCTTTTGGTATATTGGTCTTACGCCTAGTAGTACACAATTCCTTAAGAAACTTAGCATGGTGTGGTAGCTTTTTTATAGCTTCTAGGAAGGGAAGGTTTATAGTTAGATTCTTGAAAACATCCCTAATCTCCTTGTAATTTGTATCCCTAGTTAACATGGCTAATTTTTGTGGAAACGGTGGTTTCTGTCTATATTTAGCAATGGTATTACCTGGATGTTTAACCATGGCCTCCTGTTTCTTAGGTTGTGTTGTAACTGGTACCTCTACAATGGTAGGCTCTTCAGTTTCTATTGCGGTATCTAGTAATATAGCAGGTGTAGGGACTACTGGTGTGGTAACTATAGGCATAGTTACTTTGTTATCAACCACTCTACCAGAACGGAGGGTGGTGATGGCCTTTAGCTCACCTACATTTTCATACTCATTACTAGTATTATCGGTTACCTCAAAGGCTGTATTTGTTGTTTTAGGATTAGGTATTTCGTTACCTGGAAACACACCTTTGGGTTGGGCTTTATCTTGAGCCAACTGTTTGGTTAAATTATTAACGGATTGTAGAAGCTGTTGGTTAGATTGAGCCATGGTTTGGAAAAGTTTTTGGCTCACTTGTATGAAGGTGTCAAACGGCGATCGGTTGTGTGGGTGTAGTAGTCAGGTGGTGGTGTGGACCGAACTATTTCACGTGAATTATTTATGGGTGGATTTTGGTAGTTATTATTTATCGGAACGATACCTCTATTAGCATTAAAATTATTATAACTACTTTGACCTTGTGCTTGACCTTGTCGAGGTTGCACTTGGTTGTTATAATTATTAAAATTCCCCTGACCCTGTCCTTGTCGTAGTGGGGCTTGGTTAAAGCCGTGCGTAGGCCTAACATATTGATTATTGTTGTACTTGGGGTGTGACGTTTTGGTTATTTCTCCAACCGAAGTTGGGATTTTGTCTCCAAGGCGTTAGGTTCACTATTAATGGAACAAGCCCTGTTCATAGGCAATAGGACAATGTGAGTCGGGATGCTCGTGGGGCTCAACAAAACTACATGGATTTGAATTTACATTCATGACGGAGATTGGCTTTTGTTGTACAGAAATGGCCTCTACCTTTTTTGTGAGGGATTCAATTAGAGTTTTAAGCTCAAGATCTTATTTAACCTCAAACATACTGGTAGCCTTAACTGTGGAAGAAGAACTAGTGGAGCGGGAGTAATCGTCACTACCCCCCCAGTTGTTATTTTGCTTAGTTTGGTCCTCTAAAAATTTATAAGCCTCCGAAGCTCCTTTGCTTAAGAAACTACCCCCATTCATTATGTCAAGGACTTCTTTATGGTGGTGTAGAAGTCCTTTGAAAAAGGCACGAACTAACATGTCTTTCGCTAAGTTATGATGTGGACACTCTATAAGGAGATCGGTGAAACGATTCCAAGCCTCTGAAAATGATTCATGAGGATTTTGTCGAAAGAAATGAATCTTGGAAAGCATCTCATCCGTCTTTAGGGGTGGGTAAAAATGTTCCATAAACAGTTGAACAAGTTTAGCCAACGAGTCCACAGAATTAGGCTTTTGGGCAGTTAACCAAGACGCCGCCTTATCGGCTAAGGTGAAAGGGAATACCCTTAATTTAATTTGTTCCGTACCAACCGTAGGATGGTGGAATGTTGTTAAGACTTGTTCAATCCTACGCATGTGCTGATAGGGTTTTTCATGGTCTAATCCATGAAAAATGGGTAACAAATTAAAAATATTTGGAGGGATTCGGAAATCCCCCGCTGGGTCTACTAGAACGATGCAAGATTTGGGGCAATCACTCAAGGCTTTGTAGAAGTCAGAGAGAGGCCTCTCTTCTTCGTCGGGCATTGTGTCAGGTGATGTGTGTGAAATAGTAGCTAGAGGTGTAGTGGGTGGTATACTAGATAGACTTGTTTGTTGGCGTTGTTGTGTAATGACGTCGTGTTTTTGTTCGCCGACCTTAATCTCATACAAGGCTAAAACCAAACTTAGCTAAACACATCAACACTCCAAACAATTTCGATATACTAGTATAAACCTCTAACAGGAGAGCGAGGTGTGGAAGAAAGGAATACCTGATTGCGTCATTGCTTCGCTTATGAATAGCGTCTTGTTTACGCTTGTTCGGTGTATATAGCAGGTTAGAACACTGAAAAATATGAAAGATCAAAGTTCGATTCAAAGCCGCCAAATCCGAAAAATTTAATAGGCGATGGCGCTTCTACCAGCGCAAGCGCTCTCGGTAATTTTCAAATTACAGTAAGTTTTTCAAATTCTGGTGTTTTTAGGCGGTCGCCAGGAGGTAATTTTTTACCTGGAATTATTCAACTCTGAAATGGACAACCACAGTATGAATCAAACAAGGGTGGGTGGGTGAAATGGGACTTTAAGAACAGTACTAATACTACGAAAACAATACGAAAGTGAAACTAAGATGGCAGTGGCGCCATTTGATAGAAGATAAAATTAAATAGTCTTACCTACGAAATAAAGCGATGAACTCTAAACGCAAGTAAAACTAAACTTGATCTTATGAGTCTATGTTATCAAAGATTCTACTCTCAATCCTATGAGATATAGTGGAGTAGAGTGATTCGTTCCACTCCTAGTCCTTCCGTATGCTATGTTCTCACGTGTTTGTACTCTACTTAAAGTCAATGAGAGATTTACGAATGAGGCAACTAGACTACGATGCAACTACCCACGAAATGCAACTAGTCGACGATGGGAATAACTAAGGGAATGCTACGTTGATTCTATGATAAGGAGTTAGAGGGGGATTGATTCCACCTTAACCTCGACTTAATCCTATTAATGACTAATCGTCAGAATCCGAATTGAATCGCCAAGAGAACAATTGGTTCTTCCTAATCCCTAATTACACATGGCATTTCTAACAATTAATAACTAGCATATGAACGATTAAACCCATTCTCATGGTGAACTAAACGCGTTTCTAGAGTGGAAAGGAATTTACGACGAATCTACGTTAATCGGAATCAAGCTTTCATCAAGGCTTCTCAACCCCCTCTAATGGAGGTTTAGCCGAGAATCATTACACAATCATTTCCGATTAAGTTTAAACTAAACATGATATAAAGAATTGAAATTTACTTAATTAACAATAATGAAATCTAATTTAATGACTAAAATGTAATAAGGACAGGAATTGAAATTAGATCTAGAAATGGAAATGACAAAATCGAAATTGATAAAAATACTACTTTATTGATCTAATCAAAATGAAGAACAAGATTCAAAGGTTTAATCTAATACAATAATTGGATTTGAAACTACACTTAATCAAAAACAATTAAATAAAACTAGATCTAGAAGCTATTTTAATGGCTACTTTCTATTCTAAGCTACTTTTATTTTCTAACCTAAAAATATACTATTCTCTACTAAAAGATCTACCATTAACAAAGAGCTAAGCTTTTGTTTTTATACATCCAGATCCAAAAATCGTGCATGGGCTTGGAGCCATGGTTTGGGCCAGAGAATCAGGCCCAAAACCCAATTCTTTCAGTCCAAAAAGGCCTCTTCAGCTGCAGTTGACTTCCACAGACTTTTCGTCCACTTCTGCTCCTCTGATTGGGTCAAGGATTGAACCATTCGAAAGCTCTTTCCGATCCGGTCGTTTTGACATAAGGTAGGCCCCATTCCGAGGTCTGAGTCCAAAGATACGGCCTTCGGAAGTTCTGATGACTTTGAGTGCTGTTTCTGCCCGTGTTGACTTTGACTTTTCAGCTTTGACCGGGCTTGAGAAAGGCTTTGTCTTCTTGAATCTTGGCCTTTAATCATAGAACTCCTTAGCAACCAACCATTGCTCCTTTATCTCGTTAAAGCGTCATATTTCTGCACATAATGGACTTTGCAACCTGAAATGCATAAAAACACGTAATCAGTGCTAACTCTTAATTATTACTCACATAATTGGTCTAGAAGTATGTCTGTTAGAGGGTTAAAACTACAGTTTTGGACTCTTATCAGCTATAAAAAGCCTTAACTTCAATATTGGTGAGGCAGGTGTCAAACGCAAGTTGCAATTGAATGAGCTTGAAGAAATCCGTAGCGATTCTTACCATCTCGCGAAGGATTATAAAGCTAACATGAAACGTGTTCATGATAAGCAAATCTTGCGCAAAGAGTTTGTGGTCGGTCAAAAGGTCTTGCTTTACAATTCCCGTCTACATATTTTCCTAGGGAAACTAAAAACCCGTTGGTCTGGTCCTTTTCTGGTTACTGAAGTCACCCCTTACGGGGCAATCACCTTGGTAAATCCCATGGACAACAGTACCTTTCAAGTTAATGGTCAACGGTTAAAACATTTTCACGAACTTCTGTCCCCTGATGTAGAGGAAGTCCTTTTACAGGACCCTGTCTATGAGGATTGACCTTTGTCATTTGGTGTACTTCCTTTCACTTCCATATAGTGGTAAGTGCACCATTCAGGTAACCGGTCCCTCCCTATGGAGTGTGTGGCTGTAAGTACCGGATCCTAAGTCCACAGTTAACATAATTCACGTTTTCCACTTTTGCATGTTTTCTCGGTTTTTGAGTCATGTTCCTCTATGGGGTGAATTATGTATTTATTGTTTTTCGTTTTTCTTATAATAAACTAATAAAAAAAAAAAAATTTAAATCGTAGAAATAGCAATCCAACAAGTCTTGGGAATCGACTTTAAAAAACCTTTACGTTAGAACAAATTTTGTGTTTAGAAATTTGTTTGGGGGTGGGCAGTCGGTCTTTCCATCCGGATTGCTCGAACTTTCCATTTGTGTTGCTTAGGCTCATTACTTGTAGTTCATTTGGGTTGACGTTATCTAAAACTTAGATTTCCTTCGTTCGCATAACTTACGTCACACACGCATTTCGACGCATTTTTCCACCTTCTTATATGTCACCCATAGTTGGAATTGAGTGTTTTATGGATAATTGGATTGGAAATTCTCTACTGATCATTTCCATAACTCATTCGCCAAAATCGGGCCAGTAACGAAGCGGCAAATTGAATTTGAAATTGCGCAAAAAATCGGAAAATTTCAGGATTCAAATTGGGCTTGGGGCCCAAACCAGCAAGACCGGGTAGCAAGACTGCCTCTGTTTCCAATTTAACAAGATCGCTAACAACCCACCACCGCCATTAACAAAATTTCAACCTTAAACACCAAAAAAAAAAAAAAAAAGGAAAACCTAACTACACCCACGCCAACCATTTTAATGAAACACAAATCTTCTCCAAACCATTACCACCACCAACCCCAACAATTTTAAAACTCCGAAAACAGCCACCAATTCAAGCTTCAACCACCACCGTACCCACCATCGCCACCATCGTGTCTTTGGTTGTTTTACATCAAACTCGCCTCCCCCACCGTCTACAACCCATTGGTTGTTTCAAAAACTTCAATAGCGCTATGACGAAGAATTTTGTCGGAGCACGCGTTTGCTGCCGACAGCTTCGCGCCATTTTACGACGTGGAGATGATTATGAGGGATTGGAATGGACTGTGGTACTCGACTGAGGAGTTCTATCACTATGATTTGGTAGAACAGTTTTATAAGAAGTGAGAATTGGAGGGGGATAAGATTTTCATTAAGGTAGCAGGAACGAGGAGGAGAGTAACGAGACAGTTGTTGGCTGAGCCGTTAGGAATTACCGAAAAGCAACCTAGAACGACCATTCAGAATCCCAAGATATCCGGAGTTCCCGCTTTGATGAAAGATACCGTCGTGGAGGGTGAATACAATCCGAATCTCATTCGCGTCTCCGCTTAATCAACCACGAGAACCAATCGGTCAGAAGCTCGGTGGATTGGTAGGAACGCCCGGGAAAGACGGTCGGCGATATCGGTCCGCAATAATACTTGACGTTCTCTGGATTTTGCAAACGAATAAGTATAATTTCTGCATCCTCGATTTAATTTTTAATGTGATTAGAGGAGTGGGAAAGTGCTTGGCGCCTCTTCCCGTATTGATCACTAAGATCATGCTCTCCTTTAGAGCTGTCGCAAAATCTACTCCTATTAAGATCAAATTGCATTCTAATGCAAGTATCTATACAGATTGCATCCAAGAGACTTGGACGTTGTCCGAAGAAAAGGTGGTTGAGTCGGAGGATGAAAGGGAGGATATGACATGTCTGGATGACGATGCATTAGATAGTTGTAGTTCTAATTTAGAACGTATGCAAGTATTGCAAACTGGTTTGCGTTGCTTTTATGGTATTTGTGAAGATATCCAAGATAGACAGATTATAGTTTGAAATAAGCAAACGAACCTTCAGACGAGACTTGAAATGTTCGAAAAGGTTCAGGACGATATCTTGTCTAACATGGAGACTATCCACCAGCATCACCAAGCCGAGTATGCAGTACTCAGGACTGAGATGGAAGCACAGCGCTTGTTCCAAATAGAGATGCTACGACGCATGCCACCCGTGGAGGATTCTGTTTCAGCCGAGTCTGAGAGGGATGAGCGTCGTTGCCGAAGGACAGATGGCTCAAGCCATTCTCCATCCCAAGACCAATCTCCATCTCAGGGTCCATCTTCATCACATAACTAGGTGTTCACCATCAGTTTGTGTTCGCTGTTATTTCATGGTTTTTTATTAGTTGAATTTTAATTCAGTTGTTAAATTTAGATATTAATGTGTTTGTTTTATGTTGTTTGGATTTAAATTTTAGTTTTAATATAATTGGTTATTTTCGAGTTTTGCTTGTTTTTATCATTAATCCCACCTTCTCGACTTGTTTGGGGGTGGTAATATTTATACCGAGCATAATTCGTTATATGATCATCTGCTGTAAAGTTGTCTTGGAGGAAAGGTTGAGAATTTGGCCAATATCGGCATATCTATGATTATGTGTGGTGGTAGCATGAAATCTATGAGAGTTTACAAATTACTATTCTAAATCCAGTATAAAAGATACCAGGATTTTTAGAAAATCAAGAAGATGGTTTGTTTCCGTTTTTGGGTTTAGAATTTTTCTATTTCCGGAAATTGCCTTAAAACAATTTGGCAACTTGCCGATTCATTTTGGAAGCTCAGAACCTATTTAAACTCCCTTCATTCTACACTAACAAACCACACTACACCCCACCATCATCCCTCACCTTTCACTCCAAGCTTTTCCTTCTTTTTCCTCTAAACTTCGTTTTCAAAGACTTACGAGCGCATTCGCGCCTTTCAAAGAGAGCGCACCCACGCCTGCATACACTTTCAGAAAGTTTACTTCGAGAGCGCGACTTCAAACACCAAACACTGTAATTCCAAAACCCACCGCGACCGGCGCACCGCCATCCAGGAACAGGGAAATTCCAATTTTCGAGGATCATTCCAGATTTTTGAACTGTTCAAAAAGAGTTGGGATGACATCTCCTATAGTCATACCTGAACAGGTCTTTTCAAAGACGTGTTGGGAACCGAGACCTATGGACATTGGTTCCGGCCACGATCCTCCGTAGATTAGGATGGCGCCATCTACCGGTAAGTGATGACGATTCATATTCACCACAGCTTATCGCTTATTTCTACGACCACGTTAAATTCTATTTTAATCGGGATGGAGAACAAGAATTCTCCGTCAGAGTCGGATGACACGACACTAAAATTCAATAAAAATGTGATCGCTTTAGTTTCGTGGATTACCAATACGGATCCCCGCTCACACATGGGCATATATGACCGATAATGCATACCTTTATGATTATACATATTTCCATGAGTATTATGGGGAGGGGTATTTCGAGTAATGGACGGCTTATATAGCATTACCCCTTGGTAGCCTTTCCCTAAACGTAGGCACCACCATGTTCTTCATCCCGATGAATATTTTGGGGGGATGGCAGTTCATTTCTACAAACAGTACTGCTGGTGACATTTTCCTCGAATGGAGGGACGTTGCCGATATGACATTCCCCGAGTTTTAGTCGCTAGTCTTAAGAGAGCCCAAAGCATGAGGCGTAAGTATCTTCTTATGCCTGTTTTGGTAAGTCGCATCATGCCTAGTTGTTTGTTTCGTATTCGTGCAAAATGCACGATTGGAAAAGGGTTGAAGTCATGAGACCCACCAATTGGGTGGTTCACTCATTGCGAATAATGACTTGGCGGGATAGCAGTGCGACCTCATTTGGTTGCCCCGCACATCCCATCGGACATAATAACACTTTAACATGTTAGCATTAGTAGATGATAAATGGCTGCAAGCTTGGCAAGTTATAATGGACTGGCGGGATCTTGAAAAGAACCTCATATCTTTAATGAGGAGGAGGATGCTTAAAAGCGGGGAGATAAGGTAAGTTTTTAGTTTTGTTATTGTCCGCTTATGTCCCAAGTAATTTAATTACGTTAACCCCATAATGGGTGGAACTCTTATAGAGTTCGCGCCAGTATTTTTATTTTCCTATATTAGTATGTTCTAACCTTGTTTTGTAGATGTTCCCGAATTTCACGCGTTTCCATGGTATTTTTTCTACCCTCTTTATTTAAATGCTTTGAGGACAAAGCATGCTTCTTGTTTGGGGGGGCATAGAAACACGTGTAATTAAGGCATCTGTTAGGATATAGATATGTATAACATGCATTTGTTTTCAAGTTAAAAATTAAAAAAAAATATATAAATAAATAAGTTTATGTTATACACTTAGGAATATTGGTATTGTTTTCTTTCTCTATGCTCTTAACAATCTAGAAGTCTCACGTAGCTTTTGCATTAGAATAATTGTTAGAAACTTAAGTTAATATGTAGATAATAATCTTTGCATCTATCTATAAATATATTAAATGAGTATCTATGATTGTTAGCGATGAAGTTTCTGAAATCTAGTTTGGAGTACTTATTCTACAAATCCTCGTGGAGAATATAGCCTAAAGCCTTATATGAAATAAACATTTGAGAAATGACACAAGGGAGAAGTAAAAACCGGATAGAGAAATCACACGCCCACTTGCTTTGATCACTATGCCATATCCTAAGCGAGAATTTAGGCCCTCTTTGGATCGATATAGCCGTAAATTCAAACCTATGAATTATTTTTCGCTAGTAAGCCCTCCGAGCCTTTCTTTAGCCTTTCATAACCCACAAATCCTTTACCTGTTACAAAAACAAAACAAAAAAAAAAAAAAAAAAAAAAAAAAAAAAATCAACCTACCCAATCTAGAAATAAGTCCGAGAATAGAATGAGGAAGAAAGAAGAAAAGAAAACCGTGTAAACAAAAGTTAGTTAATTGCTTTAAAATAAAGAAAAGAAGTTTCCATCCAAAGAAAAGAAAAATAAAAATAGAAATAAAATAAAACTCCTCAAAAAAATAGAATAAAAGGAGTTAAAAGCCAAAGAAAAAAAAAAAAAAAATGGCTAAGGATGGAAACAAAGTGTAGAAGCAAAAGTAAATAACAAGGTTTTTCTAAGTTACATAATATGAAGACTCTATTATCTCAGACTTGTCCTTTTGAATATCCATTTCCTTCTTTCTTAAACCATCTCCTAATCCCTCAAGAACACCTAATAAAGACCTCTAGCTCAATTAGGAATAGGTTAGTGTGATAGTAAGTGGGAGATGTGTTTGATCGACCGCTTCCTTGTTGTCATTGAGATTGTAAGGTAAAGTGTGCCCACCGCATTAATCGGAGTAATAAACTTGAGCGAAAAAATCGAGTGGTTTTTGTCTTGACATTTATGTGAGGACCTACTTAAGGACGCTTATTCGAAGTTTTCAGAAATGAACCCCGCTAGGCATTTCATAGTATTACTCATAGTATATATATTTGTATCATAGATGATTGATTATTATGCATATATTAGTTTAGGTTTTGACTTGGTTATTCTTATTCAATTGCTAGTGAGATGTATAGATAGTCGAGACATGAATGAGGAAACAATAGTTTTATTTCTTAGTCGTTGTAGTATAGATGAAGTTTGTGAGTACCTTCACTAGAAAAACTCTCATGAGGGTTATAACTCGTCCACTAGGGAATTCCTAGTGGTTTAAGGCCTTGTTCATAGATATGGTCAATGCAATCGCGACTTAGCTTAAACAAGAGTAGTTAGAACTCCATTTTTGGTCACTTATTCTAATTTCTCATATTTGCTTGAGGACAAGCAAAATGCTGTTTGGGGGTGGTTTGATAAGAGCCCAAAACTGTAGTTTTAACCCCGTAGCAGTCATACTTTTAGACCAATTATGTGAGTAATAATTAAGAGTTAATACTTATTACGTGTTTTTATGCGTTCCAGGCTTCAAAGTCAATTATGTGCAGAAATATGCCACTTTGATGAGATAAAGGAGCAATGGTTGGTTGCTAAGGAGTTCTGTGATTAAAGGCCAAGATTCAAGAAGAGAAAGCCTTTCTAAAGCCCGGTCAAAGCTGAAAAGTCAAAGTCAACGCAGGCAGAAACAGCACTCAAAATCAGCAGAACTTCCGAAGGCCGTATCTTTAGACTCAGACCTCGGAATTGGGCCTACCTTATGCCAAAACGACCGACTCGGAAAGAGCTTTCCAATGGTCTAAGCCTTGACCCAATCCGAGGAGAAGAAGTGGACGAAAAGTCTGTTGAACCAACTGCAGCTGAAGAGGCCTTTTTGGACTGAAAGAATTAGGTTTTGGGCCTGATGCTCTGGCCCAAAACATGGATCCAAGCCCATGCACGATTTTTGGATCTGAACATATAAAAACCAAATCTTAGCTCTTTGTGAATGGTAGCTAGTTAGACCTAAAACAATAGATAATTCTAGATCTAGTTTTCATTAATTAAATTAAGTTTAGTTTAAATTCAATTCTTGTTTTAGATTAAACTCTTAGAATCATTGTTCTTAATTAGTTTGATAAATAAAATAGCTATTTGTTAAATTTTGATTTTGTCATTTCAAATTATAGATCTAGTTTTAATTCTTGTTGATTATCATTTCTGAGATGTTAAATTAGATTGAAGTATTGTTAGTTAAATTAGTCAAGTTAGAATTTTGATATGATGTTTAGTTATAATAATATGGGAAATGATGGGTTGATGAAGCCTTGATGAAAACTTAGTTGTATAAGTGTAGAATCGTTGTAGAGTCTATTCCATTCTAGAATATCGTGTTTCGCCATGAGAATGGGTAAACGACCTCACATGCTAGTTATAATTGGTAGAAATGTCATGTTAATTAGGGATTAGAACGAGCAATTCTTACAGTAAAAACATAAGGATTGGATTACAACAGTCTATGCTAGGTGATTAAGTTGGATTCAAGGTGGAATCAATTCCCCTCTAATTCTTTATCTAGATTTACATTCAAGATTCAAGATCATTTTAGTTATTAAGTAACTTGTTAATTTCATTCACCTCGTAGTATAAAATTCCCCTCGTAAACCTCTCATTAGACTTAAGACCGAGTAGTTAACTATGAAATCATTCCATACTAGAGAACTAGGAGTGGAACGAATTTGTTACTCCACTCTATTTTGATAGAATTGAGAGTAGAAAACTTGATAAATATAAATAAATAAAATATAAGTTTTAGTTTACTTACGTTTTGAGTTCATCGTTCATTTCGTAGGTAAACTATCATTTTTATCATTTATCAGATGCCATGTATAATTTGGGATTAGAATGACCAATTCTTACCGTAAGAACGTAAGAATTGGATTATAACAATCTATGCTAGTTTATTAAGTTGGATTCAAGGTGGATTCAATTCCCCCCTAATTCTTATTCTAGATTCAAACTTTTAGTATTCTGTAGCATTTTGTAGTTGAATCATTATAATCCCATTATCTTGTTAGTATAAATTGCATTGTAGTATAATTCGTAAAACTCTCATTAACTTTGGTAGGATTGATAGTCGTAGAAAACTTGAATGCTAATGAACTAGGAGTGGAACGAATCTTCTATTCCAACTCTACTTCAATAGTATCGAGAGTAGAAATCTTTGATAAATAGTATACGATAAAGTTTTAGTTTTACTTCCATTTGATATTCATTATTTATTTGGAGTAGAATTATATATTCAATTTTATCTGGTTATCAAATGGCGTCACTGCCATCTTAGTTCCCTTTAGTATTGTTTTCCTTAGAATTGTTAGTTTTCCAAAGTCCCATAACCCACCCACCCTTGTTTGATTCTCACTGTGGTTGTCTATTTCAGCACTGAAAATTTTCCTCGCAGAATTACACGGAGCGTGACCCGCGACCAAATGCCTAGAACTTCACTTTTTGGCTGAGCGCGACCCGCGTGTTGCCAAGGCAAAACACGAGCGTCCCCCGCGCTAAAGCGCCTGGACCTTGAGGTTTTCCCTGAGCGCGACTTGCGCCCTACCAAGGCTAACTTCGAGCGCAACCCACACCCAAATGCCTGGAACTCCAGCTTGACCTGAGCGCGACCTACGCCCTTCTTAGGCCTATTATGAGCGCAACCTGCGCCCTCTGTTGAAATTGCCCGATTTCCACAAGTTTGTTTCAAACTTCCATTTCTTTCATAGTTTTCAGTGTTCTAACTTGTTATACACACTGAGCACGCGTAAACAAAACGTTATTCATAAGCTAAGCAAGGAGGCATTCAGGTACTCTTTTCTTCCACACACCTCGCATCTCCTGTTAGAGGTTCATACTAGCATATCAGGATTGTTTGGAGTGTTGTTATGTTTCATTAAGATTGGCTTAGCCTTGCATGAGATTAAGGTCAGGCCGAAGAAAAACGCCTAACGTAATCAACAGACAACGTCAACAAACACGCCTTTCTAGTATACCACTCACTACACCTCTAGCTAATATACCACACACACCACCTGAAATAATGGCTGAAGAAAGAGAGTCTCCTCTCTCTGACTTTTACAAAGCCTTGAACGATAGCCCTAAATTATGCATCTTTCTCTCAGACCCAGTGGGGGATTTCCGAATCCCCCCAAATATATTTAATTCGTTACCTGTTTTTCATGGGTTAGACCATGAAAAGCCTTATCAGCACATGCGTAGGATTGACCAAGTCTTTACTACATTCCACCATCCTACAGTTGGTGCTGAACAAATTAAACTGAGGGTATTTTCTTTCACTTTAGCCAATAAGGCGGCGTCTTGGTTAGCTGCCCAAGCGCCAAATTCTGTGGACTCATTGGCTAAACTTGTTCAACTGTTTATGGAACATTTTTACCCACCACTGAAGACCAATGAAATGCTTTCCAAGATTCATTTCTTTTGATAGAATCCTCATGAATCATTTTCAGAGGCTTGGAATTGTTTGACCGATCTACTTATAAAGTGTCCACACCATAACCTCACGAAAGACACGCTAGTTCGTGCCTTTTTCAAGGGACTGTTATACCACCACAAGGAGGTGCTTGACATAATGAATGGGGGTAGTTTCCTAAGTAAGAGAGCCTCAGAGGCTTATAAATTTTTAGGAGATCAAACTAAGCGTAATAATAATTGGGGGGGTAGTGACGATATCTCCCGTTCCGCTAGTTCTTCTACAACAGTTAAGGCCGCCGGTATGTTTGAGATGAAACTCGATCCGGAACTTAAAAATTTAATCGAATCTCTCACTAAAAAGGTAGAGGCTATTTCTGTTCAACAACAGCTTATTCCCGTCATGAATGTCAACTCCAATCCATGTAATTTCTGTTTGAGTCCTGAGCATCTAGACTCCTATTGTCCTCTCGCCTATGAACAACAACAAACATAACAAGATAATGTTTGTTCCATTAATAGCGAACCTAACGCAGCTTGGCGACAAAACCCCAACTTTGGTTGGTGAAATAATCAACAACCTCCAAGGTTGTTTAACCCAAATGTTAGGCCAACAAACAATTACAACCAAGGTCCACCAAGGCAAGGACAACGTCAGGGTAATTATAATTATAATAACCAAGCTCAACCACGACAAGGACAAGGTTAGGGTAATTATAATAATTATAACAATAATAATTATAATACTAATATAGGTATTGTTCCGGCAAATAATTCCTACCAAAATCCACCCATTAATAATCAACGGGACATAGTTCCTGTCACACAACTACTAGCAAATACTAATCCACAACCGGATCGTTTTGATACTTTTATGCAATCTCAACAACAGATTTTACAAGCCATCCAACTTTCCTTACAGCAATTAGCTCAAGAGAAAGTACAATCCAAAGGTGTATTTCCAGGACAAGCGATACCTAATCCTAAAACACCAAACACAGCCTTTGAGGTAAATGGTAATACTAGTAACGAAAATGCAAATGTAGGTGAGATAAATTCCATCACCACTCTCCGTTCAGGCAGAGTGGTGGATAACAAAGTAACTATGTCTATAGTTACCCCACTAGTAATCCCTACACCAGATATTACACTAGATACCGAAACAGAAACTAAAGATCCTACCCCTGTAGAGGTACCAGTTAAACCACAACCTAAGAAACATAAAAGCAAGGTTAACCATCCTATTGATCCATATGCTAAATATAGAGAGAAACCATCGTTTCCTCATAAATTAGCTATGTTAAACAAGGATACAAATTTTGACTAGATTAGTGAAGTTTTTAAAAATCTAACGATAAACTTACCTTTTCTTGAAGTGATTAAAAAGTTACCTCACCATGCTAAGTTTCTTAAAGAGTTGTGCACTACTAAGCGTAAGACAAAGATTCCTAAAAACGCCTTTTTAACTGAACAATTTCCAACTTTAATGGAACACAATGGAATGTACAAGGACCCTGGTCGTCCTATTGTACAATGCACCTTAGGGGATACTCACACGACCACTGCTTTATTAGAGGCGAGTGTTAACTTACTCCCTTATTATTTATATAAACAAATAGGTCTACGGGAAATGCAACCTACAACAATGACGTTGTAATTAGCTGATAGGTCTATCAAGTATCCTAAGGGTGTAGTGGAAAACGTGCTAGTTAAGGTTCAGGATTTCTACTATCCTGCGGATTTTGTTATCCTCGATACAAAAGTCGCTAACGATTCTGTTCCAATCATTTTAGGGTACCCTTTCTTGGCAACTGCCAACGCGCTTATAAACTGCCATGATTGTTCGATGTCCTTGTCCTTTGGCCATCTTTCCGTTGTGGTTAACGTTTTTAAAACAATCAAACAGTTGCCTTATACGAATATTGATGGAGAGGTTAGCATGATCGAGAGCTTAGCTCATGATTATTTCAAAACCACATTTCCGAATGACCAGATGCACAAATTCCTTTCCTTTGGAAGTTCCAACTTTGACAAATACTCCTTGGACTTAGAGAAAATTGAGGAAGATTTCTTTCAACTCTTTTGCAACTCTTCCTTGCCACCTCGCGAGTCCTACCCTGCCAACATCCATTTATCCCTTGATGCTATGACGGAAGATGAATTTTTCACCCTCTATCCCAGTGATTCTTTTGACCAACCTATTGAGGAATGTCTGGCATATCTCAAGGCTTCTAATGATCTAGACCTGAGAGCTCTAGCTAACACTCATTCATCTTCCCTCAATAATATTCCCCACCATCCACCCTTTCAAAGGAACCTGGAGTTTGCACTTGACTCTTTTGTTTCTTCTGTACTTAATGATTTTCTAAATTCTCTTAATACAGAAATAATTCCTAAGGGAAAGGCACTTGACACCTTCATTTTTAAAATTGAGACAGTTCCCACCTACACCATGAATGAGTTTTGTGCCAAACCTATATTCTCATTTCTTCCATTCCTTACGTCTAAAATTCATCAATATCCACCATATCTTCCACAAACATCCATTTTCTCATGATCATTCACTTGGACACCCTCTCATTCAAAGGCAAAAAAGAAAGTGCATGTGCGGTTATATTCTAGATCCATCAGACTTCGCTTTCATTTCAATAAGTTGCATCATAGAAAATCTTGGTTCTTGATTCTATTTGGGGGTGCATTCCATGTTATTTATTTATAGAAAAACCCCCAACTCTTTAGGTTGTTGATATATGGAAAACAGAAGGGTATATATATATATATCCAGTTATTTGTTAAAGTCTCGAGTATCTGACAATAAATGCTCATTTTGTTGTTTGGTGTACTTCCTTACAATTCCATATATTGGTAAGTGCACCACTTAGGTAACCAGGCCCTCCCCAAGGAGTGTGTGGCTATAAGTACCAGATCCTAAGTCCACGTTTACATAATTCATGTTTTCCACTCTTGCATATTTTCTCGATTTTTGAGTCATGTTCCTCTATGGTGTGAATTATGCATTTATTGCTTTCTTGTTTTTTTTCTTATATTAAATCTTATTCATAAAAAAAAAAAAATTGTTAAAATTATAAAAATAGTAAGTTAAGAAGTCTCGGGAATCTGACTTTAAAAGACCCACTTTTAAAACAATTTTCAAACTCTATTGTCTAAAATTTGTTTGGGGGTGGGATGTTCATTTTTCCGTACTGGATTATTCAACTTTCCGTTTGTGTTGCTTAGGCCATTTAATCGTTTTTCGATTCGGGTTGACATTATCTATAAATTTAGATTTTATTCGTTCACATAACTTATATCATGCACGCACTTTGAGGTGTTTTCCATATTCTTATAAGTCATCAACGATTAGAATTGAGTGTTTTATAGATCATTGGATTGGAAATTCTCTCCTAATCATTTCCATAACTCATTCGCAAAAATTGGACCGGTAACGAAGCGGCAATTTTAGGTTGAAGTTGAGCGAAAAATCGACAAATTTCGAAATCGATTTGGGCTTGGGCCCAAGGTACACACGTGTGATGCGCGTGCGTTTCTTTCTTACAAACAAAACAGAATCGCGATTCTTTCCAATTCCGCCATTACCAAATTCAAAAACATAACCTAAAAAAAAAAAAAAAAAACCTAAATACAACCACGCCCAAATTCAAAACCTTACCCAAAACACTCCCACCACCATCCCCAACATTTATAACCACCAAAAATTAGGAAAAAATCACAAAATATTTGAACTGCCGCGCAACAGCTGTCCCACCACCATCGTTTTTTATTAAGTAGGGTTGTTTCACATTGTTTCCTACACCATATACAAACCCCCAAATTAGTTCAAAACTTTCAATGGCTCTAAGATGAAGAATTCTGCCAGAACAAGCTTTTACGGCCGACCGCTTTGCACCGTTTTTTCGTGACGAGATAATTATGAGGAATTGGAATAGGTTGTGGTACTCGACAGATAATTTCTACCACTCCGATTTTGTCAAACAATTCTATAAGAAGAGAGAGTTGGATGGTCGGAAAGTTTTCATGAAGGTGGCTGGGGTTAGGAGAGAATTATTGAGAGAGAAGTTGGCTAAGATTCTAGGCATTACCCTTGAACGCCACCTCGACACCACCGTGCAGGAATCCTAGTATACTAGAGTTCCTGCATTGATGAACGACACTCTAATGTAAGGTCAATACAATCCGAATTCTCATTGTGCTCGACAGTCATCTCTGCGAAACCAACCAAATAGCTATAGCTCTGTGGATTGGTAAGAACGTCATTGGGAAGGAGAAAGTGTTTACATCGGTTTGACATGTCCGCACGCTATTTGGATATTGCAAGAGAAGAGGTATGAATTTCAGATCCTCGAAGTTTTTATAAATATGATTAGAGGAGTTGGGAAGAGTATTGCACCATTCCCCGCTTTAATTACTTAAGATAATGTTGTCTTGGGGAACCAAGAACCGAAAGGACTATGTTAAAATTGCATTCAAATGAAATTATTTATACGGAGTGTATCCAAAAGACTTGGATGTTGCTGGAGGACATGATGGTTAATTCGGATGAGGAAAGGGAGGACATGACATGTTTGGATGAAGATGCCTCGGAAAGGTGTACGTCTGATTTAGAATGCATGTCGGTGTTGCATACTGATGTGCATTGCATTTATGCTATTTGTGAAGTTATACGAGATAGGCAGATTAAAATTCAAACGAAACAAAATACCCTTCAGACGAATTTTGAAATGCTCGACAAAAGCCAGTCGGATCTTCATTATAATATGGAGACAATCCTACAGCGTCCAGGTTACGCATTATACAGAGATAAAGGCAGAGATGGAAGCACAGCGCCTATTCCGAGTAGAGATTCTATGACGCATGCCACCTCTGGAGGTTTATGTTTCAGATGAGTCTGAGAGGCATAAGCGTCGTCGTCAAAGGACGGATGGCTCAAGCCCTTCTTCATCCCAGGCCCCATCTCCATCTCAGGGTCCATCTTCATCACATGGCTAGGGTTTCTAAAAATATGTGGTTTCGATGTTATTTAGTTGTTTTTATTGTTTTTCTTAGTTCGGATATTAAGTTTTTAAATTCCATAGTTAAATTTAAATTTGTTTGTTAATTGTATTTGAATTTCATTTTTAATATAATATGGTTCTTTTCAAATTGTGCATTGTTTTTATTGTTAATCCCACTTTCCCGAATTGTTTGGGGTGGTATTATTACTCTAGCATGATTTGTTATATGATCCTCCATTTTATAAGTTGTTTTGGAGTAAGGGTTGAGAATATTGCCGATATGGGCATCATTATGAATAGATATTGTGGTAGGATAAAATCTCGATAAGTTAGGCAGTTTCTATCCTAAATTCAATCTAAAAGATATTAGGGTTGTTTTAGAATCAAGAATATGAGTTGTTTCCGTTTTCGATTTTGGAATTTTTTTGTTTCCGGCAATTGCCTTAAAGCTTTTTGGCAACTTCTCGATTCGTTTTAGCAACTTAAAAGTTATAAAAACTTTATTCATTCTACACTCACAACCCACACTACACCTAACATTCATCTCTCATCTTTCACTCCCATGTTTCCCATTTTTCTTCTCCATTTTAGCAACACAGCAACTCGGAGCGTGCCTGCGCCCCATGGAGTGCCACTTGTGCCCTAGGCACTGTCAGTCAGAATTTCATCAGAGCGCGATCCGCGCCCTACCTAGCCCAGAGCTGAGCGCGACCTGCGCCCAAAACACTGGAATTCCAGTTTTCATCCTGAGCGCGACTCGGGCCCATCCCAGGCAAAGAGTGAGCCCGCCCTACGCCCAAGTGCCTGGAACGCGGAAATTCTTCGAGCGCCACCATCATCTCGCATAGGTTGAGCGCACTCCCGCCGCCGAAACGTGGGCAAAAAAATCCAATTTTTTGTGGGTTGTTCCAGGATCCTTTGCAGCTATTCCAGCAAGTTTATTGGGGATGACATTCCCCCGTATCATACCGGAACAGTCTTTTGAAGACTTGCACCAAAGTGACACCTATGGTGCGTGGTTTCGCGAAGTGATCATTCTAGCAGGCTGGGAGCCACTATTAGTAAGTCCTGATGAACTTTATTCTCCCGCACTTACATCTTATTTTTATGATAATTGTAAGTTCTTTGATAGACTAGATGGAGAACAAGTGTTCTCCATCACCATCGGGGATGAACCAATGGAAATTTCTAGGTTCTTGCTAGCCTTTGTGCTTGGACTTGCTATGTTGGCCGAAATACAAGACTCATGGGCCTATTTGGTAGATAATATGTACATGTATAACTATGAGGATTTGCATGAGCATTATGGGGCAGGAATCTTTAGGATAGAGGACCAAGGGGATTATAACGTTGCCCTTAGTTACCTGTCTATGAATGTGGGCACTGTTATGTTTTGGATCATGCTAAACATTAGAGGGGAATGGCGTTATTCTTCTGTGAATGACAAAACTTGTGATATTTTCCTTGCTTTAGCTGGGGGACATACACTTTATGATATTCCCCATACCCTAATGTCTAGTTTAGCCCGAGCCCATAGCAAGAGGCATGAGTACCTTCTTATGCCTATTTTAATTTGTCGTATAATGCTATGTTTCTTCCCTATTTTTTGTGCCCGTTTTATGGATTGGGTTGGGGTCGACATTGTGATACCCATCAATTGTATTATTCGATCGTTCTGTGCAATGATTTGGCAAGGGTGGAGGATACAACCTCATCAGGTTACGCCTTACACCCCATCCGACCAAGTGGCGCTTGACAGGTTAGCTATAGTAGACGATAAGTGGCGTGAAGCCTGGCAAATTACCATGGCATGGCAGGATGCAAAGGAACCTTATTTCTTTATTAAGGATGAGGAGGAAAATGATTAAATGGGAGTTAAGGTTAGTATCTATTTCAGTTAGTGTTTGCTTATGTCCCAAGTAATTTATTTCTCATTAACCCCATAACGGGTGGAACTCTTATAGAGTTGCGTCAGTTTTTATTTTCTATATTAGTATGTTTAACCTTGTTTTGCAGATGTTCTAGAATTTCACGTGTTTCCATGGTATTTCTCTACCCTATTTATTTAAATACTTTGAGGACAAAGCATGCTTCTTGTTGGGGGGGGGGGCATAGAAACACGTGTAATTAAGGCATCTGTTAGGATATAGATATGTATAATATGCACTTGTTTTCTAGTTAAAAAAATTCAAAAAATTTAAAAATATAAATAAAAAGTATGTTATACACTTAGGAATATGGGTATTGATTTTCTTCTTTAGACCCTTGATAATCTAGAAATCTCACGTAGCTTTTACATTAGAATAGTTTTTAGAAACTTAGGTTAATATGTAGGTAATAATCCTTGGATCTATCTATAAATATATTACATGAGTATCTATGATTGTTGGCAGTAAGTTTATGAAATCTTGGCTAGAGTACTTATTCTATAAATCCTGTGAGAATATAGCCTAAAGCCTTATGTGAGTGAACATTTGAGAAATGACACAAAGGAGAAGTAAAATCTAGATAGAAAAATCACACGTCCACTTCCTTGATCACTATACCATATCCTAAGCGAGAATTTAGGTCCTCTTTGGATCGATATAGCCAGAAATTCAAACCTATAAATTATTTTTCGCTAGTCTCCCCTCTGAGCCTTTCTTTAGCCTTTCATAAACCGCAAATCCTTTACCCTATTAAAAAAAAAAAAAAAAAAAAAAAAAAAAAAAAACTTTCCCAATTCTTTGAATAAGTATGAGAATAGAGATGAAGAATATAAAAGAGAAAGACCTTTGAAATCAAGAATTTGTTAGTTGTTTCAGATGAGAAAAGTAAGTTTCCATCCAAAAAAAATAATAATAAAAGAAAATAAAGAGTTAGAACTCCAAAAATAGAATCAAGGAGTCAAAAGCCAAAGAAAAAGAAAAAAAATATGGCTAAGGATGGAAACAAAATGTAGAAGCAAAAGTAAAGAACAAGGATTTCTCTAGTTACATAATATGAAGCATCTATTTTCTCAGACTTGTCCTTTTTGAATATCCATTTCCTTCCTTCTTAAACCATCTCCTAATCCCTGCAACACCTAATAAAGACATCTAGCTCAATTAGGAATAGGTTAGTGTGATAGTAAGTGGCAGATGTATTTGATCGACTCCGGCTTCCTTGTTTGTCATTGAGTTTGTAAGGTAAAGTGTGCCCACGCATTAATCTTTGGAGTAGCTAAAACTTGAGTGGAAAAATCAGAGTGGTTTTGTCTTGACATTTATGTGAGGACCTACTTAAGGATGCTATTCGAAGTTTTCATAAACGGACTGCTAGTACATCTCATAGTATTACTCATCAGTATATATGTTTATTCGTAGATGATTGATTATTATGCATATATTAGCTTAGGTTTCGACTTGATTATTATGTATTCATTGCTAGTGAGATGCATAGATAATTGAGAGATAGATAAGGAAATAATAGTTTTATTTCTGAGTCATTGTAGTATAGATGAAGTTTGTGAGTACCTTCATTGGAAAACTCTCACGAGGCTATAACTCGTCCACTAGGTAATTCCTAGTGGTTTAAGGCCTTGTTGCATATGGTCAATGCAATCGACTTTCGCTAAAACGAGATTAGTTAGAACTCCATTTTTGGTCACTTATGCTAATTTCTCATATTTGCTTGAGGACAAGCAAAATGCTGTTTGGGTGGTTTGATAAAAGCCCAAAACTGTAGTTTTAACCCCTTAACAATAATACTTTTAGACCAATTATGCGAGTAATAAATAAGAGTTAATGCTAATTACATGCTTTTATATATTTCAGGCATTGAAGTCAATTATGTGTAGAAATGTGTCACTTTGATGATATAAAGGAGTAATGGTTGGTTGCTAAGAAGTTATGTGATTAAAGGCCAAGACGGGCAGAAACAGCATACAAAAGTCAACAAAACTTCCAAAGACCGTATCTTTGGACTCAGGCCTCATAATTGGGCGTACCTTATTTCAAAACGACCGGCTCTGAAAGAGATTTCTAATGGTTTAAACCTTGACCCAATCAGAGGAGCAAAAGTGGAGAAAAACCTATTGAAGTCAAAGCCAGTTGAAAAGGGCCCTGTGGACTGAAGAAATTGGGCTTTGGGATTGATTTTTGGCCCAAAACATGGGCCCTCAGCCCATGCACGAAAATGTGGATCTGGTCTCCTCCATTTCCATAGAAAAGACTTAGCTCTTAAGTATCAATTAGGTTAGATCTAGTTTTTCATTTAATTAATTAGTTGTTATTCTTGTTTTAATTTTAGTATTGAATGATTGTTATTTAGTTGTTAGATCAATAAAATATTTGGTTCTTGATATTCTAATTTCATTTTCCATTAATTATTAGCTTCAATTATTAGATTTACTTATTTGTCATTATTAGTTTAAATCAATTATTGCATGAGTAGTTTCCATTTGAGTTTAAATAAGCAAAGTTCCAATCTTTTTATGATGTCTAGTTTTAATTCATATGGAAATGATAGTTTGATGAATCAAGGCTAAACCTCCATTAGAGGGGTTTGATGAAACCTTGATGAAAACTTGATTGTGTAATGTAGAATCATTGTAAGAGTCTATTCCACTCTAGAAGGTCGTTGATTCGCCATGAGAATGGGTTGGACTTCCTCATATGCTTGTTATGAATTGGTAGAGATGCCATGTATAATTTGGGATTAGAATGACCAATTCTTACCGTAAGAACGTAAGAATTGGATTACAATAATCTATGCTAGTTTATTAAGTTGGATTCAAGGTGGATTCAATTCCCCCCTAATTCTTATTCTAGATTCAAACTTTTAGTATTCTGTAGCATTTCGTAGTTGAATCATTATAATCTCATTATCTTGTTAGTATAAATTGCATCGTAGTATAATTCGTAAAACTCTCATTGACTTTGGTAGGATTGATAGTCGTAGAAAACTTGAATGCTAAAGAACTAGGAGTGGAACGAATCTTCTATTCCAACTCTACTTCAATAGTATCGAGAGTAAAAATCTTTGATAAATAGTATACGATAAAATTTTAGTTTTACTTCTGTTTGATATTCATTATTTATTCGGAGTAGAATTATATATTCAATTTTATTTGGTTATCACTAGGCGTTCAAGCATCTGATCAACAAAAAGGTAGAGGAAAATGGTCTTTCCTCGTGACTGCATTCAGCTTCATATAATCAATAAAAATCTTCAACATGATAGGAACTCATGCTGGAATTAACTCCCCCTCCTCATTACAGACCATTGTAATCCCAGATTTCTTTGGCACCATATGAATAGGACTAACCTATTCGCTATTAGATATGCGATAAATAATTTTGGCATCCAGTAATAATCTTAAGTTCTCTTCCCATACTACTTCTTTCATAGATGAGTTTACATGACGTTGTGGCTTGCTAGATGTCTTAGTATTCTCTTCCAGATGAATTCGGTGTGTGCAAATCTATGGATCGATTCCTTTTATATCATCAAGAGACCAACCAATGGCATAACAATATTCTTGAATCACTCTAACCAAGTGTTATTCTTCTTTTTTCGATAACTGAGATGAAATGATGATGGGATGAGTACCATCCGGATCAAGATAGATGTATTTTAGGTTAGGAGGGAGAGGCTTAAGGTCAGGTGTAGGTGTTGTGGGTAACAAGGTTTCCACAAGGCTTTGCTTTTCCAAAATAAACACTTGGGTAGGTGAGGTCTCTTCATGTTTAGGTAAATCATCATCTGAATCGTATAAAGGAACGGATTCCAAGGTGGCACTGGTATCTTTCTTATAATGATTCATATCGAAATCAGAATCTCCAAAGGATAAAAACTTGTGCACCTCATTCTCTGGGAAAGTCATGTCCTAATATTCTTGCACTGCACATACTTTCCATCATACTCACTTCTCCATCCAATTCTTCTTCCATCTGTTTCTTCATCATCTTAAAAATATTAACTTCCACTGAGAGATTTCCGAATGACATGGTCATAGATCTATTGTGGCAATTGATGAGGGCATTGGTTGTTACCAAAAATGGGTGCCCTAGGATGATAGGTATGGAATCATGAGCGACTTCAGTGTCAATGATGATGAAATCAACAGGGTAGTAAAAATCTTTAACTTTGACGAGCACATTTTCGACTACACCTTTTAGGTATTTAATTCAACGATTGGCTAATTGTAAGGTCATAATTGTAGGTGTAAGCTCATAGAAACCGAGTTGTTTGACTAGGTAGTATGGAAGGAGGTTAACACTTACTCCAAAATCGAGCAGGCCGGGCAATAGCTGTGTACTTGTCTTCTATAGTGCAAGGAATGGAAAGATGACCAAGATCTTTTTATTTGATAATTCTATTGGTCTCTGTGAGGGATGGAAATTGTTCTGTCAAAAAGGCATCTTTTGGAATGTTAGTTCTTCTTTTGTTGGTGCACATGTCTTTGAAAAATTTGGCATGTTTAGGTAAATGTTTGATGGCATCGAGAAATGGCAGATTTATGGTTATACTCTTAAATGTTTCTCTAATTTCATCAAAATTTTCATCCTCTTTGGGTGTCATTAAGCGTGCTAGAAAAGGTGCCTTTGGTTTATATATCTTAACTGGGTCAGGTGAATGAGTTAATGGTTTAAGAATTGGAATGTCGACAGGCATATGCGGAGGTATCTGTTTTTCAATTTATAGTTCTGGTAATATTTGTCTTGGAACTGGTATTTCTATAAGTGCAGGGTCTTCTAGAAAGACTACTCTGTTGTCAACTATTTTGCCAAAATGTAAAGTTATGACTGCTTTAATCTCTTGTGGGTTAGGATTTGGAATTGCTTGGCCTGGGAACATACCTTTCTAGGTTTTGTCTTGGGATAACAAATTTAGAGATTGTTGCATGGATGCTAGGATTTGAGTTTGTTGTTGCATTACTGATAACATTATCTCGGTTGGCTTATCTGTTTGGACAATAGTTAGTGGTGTAACTGGAACTAGGTCTCTTTAGTTGTTGATTGGTGGATTTTGGTAGTTATGGATAAAATGGGATGGAACCAATGCTTTGTTTTGATTGTTATAGGTACCTTGTCCTTGTCTGAATATATTTGGTGGCTTGATGTGGTTAGTGAAACCTGGAGGTGGTTGGGTTTGTGGATTATTTGTCCATGCAAATTTAAGGTGTTACCTCTAAGGTACATTTGGTATATTAAAAGCACAGACTTCTTCTGGTTGAAATGATGATATGTTGGTGAGCAAGGGACAATTGGTATCTAAATGATTTAGGCTTAAACAAAAATTGCATGGTGAGGTATTTATGTTCATGATAGGTTGAAGAGTTTGGTCTTTTTTTTTGGTTATAAGGGCATCTATCTTTTTTGTGAGGGATTCAATTAATGTTTTGATTTTCGGATCGGAATTTCACTTCAAAAATACCATTACCCTTAGATGTACTGGGTTGGGTTATTATGGAATTCTTTATGTCACCCCAATGGGTACTCTTTTCAGTTTGGTTTTCAAGAAAGGTTAAAGCTTTAGTTACACCTCTATCCAAAAAATTGTCATTATTCATGATGTCGAGGGTTACTTTGTGTTCTTGGAGAAGACCTCTGAAAAAACATTGGACAAGAGTGGATTTTTCTAGTTTATGGTGAAGACATGAATGGAGTAGGTCAGATAATCTATCCCATGCTTTTGAGAATGTCTTACTCAGACTCTATCTGAAGAACTGTATCTTACTTCTTATCTCTTCTGTTTTCTTTGGTGGAATGTACTACTTCATGAAGGAGAACACAACCTTTTTCCCATGTAACGAAAGAATCGGGCTTCTGAGAATGAATCCATGCTTGACTTTTACTAGCTAGAGTAAAATGAAACACTCGTAGCTTTACTTGATCAATGGTCACGCTCGGATCGTGGAAAGTATTGCATACTTAATGTATCCGCCTTAGATGTTCATATGGTAACTTATGTTCAAACCCCTGGAAGATGGGTAAAAGATTGAACACGTTTGGTGGAATGCAAAAATCGCTCGTGAGCAGTGTGAGTCGTATACAAGATGGAGGTCCATCTTGTAACGGTGTGTAGAAATTGGAGAGAGGCTCTTCAGCTTGCACGACTTCGTCAGCCATCTTAGAAGGTGGAGGACAAGAAATAGAAGATTGTCTAGGACGACGTGCTCTCCTACGTGTGTAAGTTTTATGCTTGCTATACCTTGTAGTGCCTGAATGCCATATCTTGCACTTTAGCAAGAGTAGCAAAACTACCTAAAAATGTGCAAACGATGAAGTGGATGCTCAAACAATCGAAATTCATTTTTGCAATTTGGAGTTTTGAAAATGTTTGCTTGGTCTATAAATTACTATGCCCTGTTCAAACAGACAGTTGGGCGGGAAACTAGGTGGGATCTACTACACAACTCAGAAGAGTAAGCAATCACTTTACAAAGTAGTGTTCTACCAAGAAACTCACTCACGGTGAATCTGGGGGAGGGGAGTAAGGAAGGTAGTTGGTCCACCGAAATATGGTAATTGATTACTCTAAATCCTCGTGGCTATAGTTTTGTCCTTTTTTGGAAGAGCATGACTATTTTTGGCTTTAGTTGATTGGTTTTAATTTGTTTTTTTTTGGTTGGGCCTCAAGTAACAATCAACGTCCGGTTTATCTACATTGGGTTATGACTTCCCAATGGTTGTTATGTGGCTCGGGTTTAGCCTTATGCGTATGTCCGTTAAAGTAAATACAGTGCAGAAGTTAAACACGAAGTCACACAAGCATGCTTTTGTAAACACCAAGTATCCTCTGACTGGGAGTTACGACGAGGCTAGGAGTTTACCTCTCAAGCAGTGCGTACACGCTGCTTGAGGTGTAGTCAACATTGGTTGGCGCGTGATCTGAGAATCAAGCCCAACCGTTCGAGCATTTTGTTCGGTTACAAATTTTGACTATCTAAACCCACAAGTCGGGTTGAAAATGTGGCACATCCAATAATTTACAACTTTGCCTTCGTGGGCTTAACTTGCACAATGTAAATAAAAGACTAACTACTTCACTATATAACTACTTAACAAGATTAATGAAAAGAATAATGTCAATTATTAGAAATTTAATATTCAAGTTGATTTTAGATGCATGAGCATATTGTTGCACTACTCGCCTCACGCATCCAAATGTTCCAAGTAGATCAAACTTCTAACACTTGGAAAGTTATTAAACTTCAACCAAAAGACAAATGACTTTTCACTTTAGGCACAAGGTTGGTATTATCCTAAACTTTATTCTAGTTATCCTAAACCTTACCTAAGTTGATATTATCCTAATTTTTTTTTATATTTTTGAAAAATAATAATGGTAAAGTAAAAACATTATATTATCCTAAAACTATTATTTATCTAAGACTGAAAATCAACTATTTTTTTTTTGTATTTTTAAAATATTTATATCTATATTTTTTTGGTTTTTCAAAACATTAAACATTCAAAACCTAACTAGTTTCAAATGGCTAACAGTTTGATTAAACAAATACTACGAAATTAATCTACAAAATACGAAAAATAATTTGTACCTATGGAATCTTGTTCAGTGGAAGAGGAGGCATAGTTGCGGAAGTGGAGAGGCGGGGGCGGCTTGTCAAGGCGTGGTCGCAAGTTGGTTTTTCCAAAGTGCTCCAAGCTTCTGACAGCTTCTCTCGCTACTTCACCATGTTCCAATGGTGGGTTTCGTTTGATTGAATCTGCAGTAAAACAAGAAAATTCGAGTAAGTAAATATTAAAACATAAAACTTTAAAAGAACTTGAAAGTAAATGAAAAAAATAAAGGAGAAGATTTTAGAAATTGTTGTTTTTGTTCATCTTCTTCCCAAACTTAGATCCATGACAGCGGCACCATTTAATGTAGTTGTGATGAGTTTTAAATTTATTGAGTCGAAGTTCATCCTAAATCTTAAGATGGGAGGAATGGTGATGAATGAAAACAATAACTTTTTAACTTTTCTTATTCATCTTTTCTTCTATTTCTAATGAGTATTGAAATAGTAGTGTTTAAGAGATGAAAACATTGAAAACATGAAGTTGTGTAGGATTAAAACATGAAGGAATGAAGAGGAAAGGAGATAAATTTATCACCAAGTTACACTCATTGATAACTTCAATGAGTATAACTAGTGTTCTTAAGATTGAATGACAAGAAATGTAGAGACAAGTTGATTGGAATGAAAAGATTGAAAACAACAAGTATTGAATGAAATGAAAACAAGAAAACAAGATAGATTGAAATAAAGAAATAACAATACAAGAAAATAAAATGCAATATTGTAAATCTACCTAAGAAAGCATGATAAAATTGATCTCAATTTTTGGGTTGTCAAACCAAAAATTGGAAAATGTTTTCTCTCCCTACTTTTTGATTTTATACTTTTACTTTTACAATGACTGATTTGCCATCTTCATCTACAATCAAGACACCTCACTCTTTTGCTTTTTACTTTTTCTTTATATTTTTGCTTTTTCTCTTTCTTCTTGAGCAAGCTAGGTTTTGAGCAAGTCTTCTTTTGTGACAAGGCCATCCATCTCAAGTCTTCTAAGTTAAGGACATGACTTTCAATCTTCTGGGTTTGAGTCTCTGACCTTTGACCTTTGACTTTGACTTTTTCAGCACTTTTTTATAGCAGCTTGAATCTTCATAAGAAGCATTAATAAAGCTCTTTTTGGAGCTAAAATGTATCTTTTATGATAGTGGTCTGAAATTGCATGTAACCTGCAAAAAGGCAATAAAAGCTATGAGTTATCTGTTTATTATGTGTAAGAAGGGTTGTAATGCAGTAATGTAAAGATAATAAAACGCACATTTGGGAGGTGATCAGTGCCCCTACTCTTCTCTCCTCTACTTTAGTAATGTTATTAAAAGGTACTCGCTATGGGCACCTTCTATTTTGTGTTGGGCACCTTCCACTCTTCTCTCCTCTGCTTTATATATATATATATATAGTCATTCTTTAAAAATTAGCTAGTTAAGTTAACTTAAAATAAGTATGTAAATAAAACTTCACCTAGAAAATGAATTCAACCCTAATTTTTTGTGGATAATATACTCGACATTAAGATCATCTCCACAAAATTTCAATTCATTTGGAAACTTCTAACATTGGAAAAAATGATTGCAAAAAATCGATATTTTTTTACCGTTAGATTTCTTTTTAAAGATGACAACAATTTTTATCTATATTAGATGTTTCCAAATGAGTTGAAATTTTGTGGAGATGATCTTTATATATGTTAAGTTCTTCAAAACCACAAAAAATTAGGTTTAAATTCATTTTCTAGGTGAACTTTTACTTACGTACTTATTTTAAATTAACTTAAGTTGCTACTTTTTAGAGAAGGACTATATATATATAGGTATAGATATCATGGACTTAAAAATTAAATTAAGGGCTGGTTTTTTGTAGATATGATCTCCTCACCATGGAGAACATGCTCACAAAAATTCAGCTCATTCAAAGAAGTCTAACATTAGAATATGCTCACAAAACTTTTAGACCGTTAGATGAAAAGTTTAAAAATGAACACAAATTAACACTAATTTTTATATGGTTAGGCATCCAAATATTATGATTTTTTGTGAGAATGATCTTCATGGTGGGGAGATCATCTCCACAAAAAACCAAACCTTAATATATATATAGGGGAGGGATAAAGGCACATTCTTATGTGCACATTATAGCCACATTTTCGACATACAAATGAATTAAGGTTTGGTTTTTTGTGGAGATGATCTCCCCACCATGAAGATCATTCTCACAAAAAATCATAATATTTTGATATGTCTAACCATACAAAAATTAATATTCATTTTTGAACTTTTCATCTAATGGTTCCAAAATTTTGGTGAGCATTTTCTAAGGTTAGACTTCTTTAAATGAGCTGAATTTTTGTGAGCATGTTCACCATGGTGGGGAGATCATATCTACAAAAATTTAGCCTTTAATTCAACTTTTAAGTCCACAATTTTGTTTGGATCATTTACAATGTGGCAATAATTCAAGGCTTAATTCATATTTTCAAGGGGTATTTTATAAAACGTTGTCTAAAACGTGTTGCAAACGGAACCTACCCCTATATATATATAATAATTCTCTAAAAAGTAGCTACTTAAGTTAACTTAAAATAAGTACGTAAGTAAAACTTCACCTAAAAAATGAATTCAACCCCAATGTTTTCTAAATATGATATACTCACTATAAAGATCATCCCCATAAAATTTTAACTCATTTGGAAACCTCCAACATTTGGAAAATATTATTGCAAAAACTCGACATTTCTGGACCATTAAATTTCTTTTTAAAGATTACAACAATTTTTATCTATGTTAGAGGTTTCCAAATGAGCTGAAATTTTATAGAGGTGAAATTTATGGCGAGTTCTTCATAACCACAAAAAATTAGGTTTGAATTCATTTTATAGGTAAAATTTTACCTACGTACTTATTTTAATTTTACTTAAGTAGCTACTTTTTAGAGAAGGACATTTTGTAGAGATGAACTTTATGGTGAGTGCTTCATAACCACAAAAAATTAGGTTTGAATTCATTTTATTGGTAAAATTTTACCTACATACTTATTTTAAATTAACTTAAGTAGCTACTTTTTAGAGAATGACTGTATATATATATATATATATATATATATATATATATATATATATATATATATTACAAATTTGCCATTGTCCTAAAAAACACCCCCCAACTACATCAAGAGTAACCTATTACAACCTCTTATTGCCCTTACCCTCAAAGACCCCACTTTTTTGCCTTCTCAACTACTACCACAACAACAACAACAACAACAACAACACCCCCCCCCCCCCGCTCCCCACTAATTTTAAAATTCTCAAGTCCTTAACAACAAACACAATTAAAAAAGTTGATTTCAATTAAAAAAAAATCAATTAATCAAAAAATATATGTATAATTAATCAAATTTAATCGATAAAAGTTTGAAATATCCGTATTAACTGTGTTTTTATTTGATGTAATTGTGTTTTTTTTAATTGAAATCGAAATTCTATAAATTCCAAAAACATGTCACTGGATGGCCAGATTATTGTATAGCACATTGAATAGATGTGGTAAAGTCGTTTTGGGGTATGTTCAGCGACATGGTGGAGTCGGTTGGAAATGTCTTCAATTTAGGCTTGGGGTGACACTAAGGCATCGACATCGACAGGAAGTGGGTTTATGCGACCCAGCTAGGTTGTTTGGGGCAATTAGAATATGATAAGTGCCATAGAGTATGATAAGTGTTGTCTCCATCATTTAGAGTCGTGAGGAGTGAAAAAAAATAATTCCTTATATTGCATGGTAAGGGATTTGATTTGTTAAACGCTATGTTTTGATTGGAAACTTTGATCTCCCCCTCAAATCTTTGTATACCATGTCTTTTACTAGATCTTATATTAGTAGAAATTGTTGAAAAATTAGTCCATTATTCACCTGATTGAAACCTATTCATTAACTAGTTCACATATCAAAACCATTTGGTCTGAAAAGTTTTTATTCATAACTTTTGAAATCATGTGAGGCTTAGCATCTAGTTTTCACTTGATCAGAAGCTCGCTAATTGACTTGTCCAGTTCCTATCAAGAGAAATGGTCGTCCCAGGAGTAAACAATCAATCATAGATGTGTGTACTGTCCTGGTGCCCAAGAGAGGGAATCTATCTGGTAGGGCAAAACCTTTCAAAGACGGCTGGAGGGCAGATCATTGAGAGGAAGATAGAACAGATCAAGGATGAGCCATTATCTTAGATCCACAATGAGAATGATAAGTTTTTCTAGTTCTAGACTAGCCTGGCGTTAGCTCAAAAGAAGCGGCCTACTCCATTAAACAAGTAAAAAACCTTCTGCAAATGGCTTTCATATATATTTGATAACTGAGTTCGAAACAACTTTCTTGTCCCCTCTTCCTAATCATTGAGACGAGACAATATTATATGCCATATTTTGGTGAGAGAATTGATCTGATGGTCAGACATGATTAATGTCGTGGGAAAATATCATCAACCCGATATTCCAGCCCAAATATCGTGATTAACTAGAGATATCTCGCGCATAAGTTTGTATGTTGCAGGTTCAAAGCAGGAAAAGGAGGAGGAAGAAGAGAATAGACAAGTGGCAGGAAACTATTGGGCAAGACTACAACTGTAATACTATATAAAAACTAGAAGGAGGAAGAAAAGATTCATTCGATTCATTCAAGAGAAAACTAAAAAACCAAAGCGAAATAGAGAGAGAAAGAGAAACCTTGTAACCGCCATTGTTGATCAATACAGAAACTTATTTCATTGTCATTTCAATCTTTAATCTTCATTAGTTTAGTAGTTCATTCTCATTGATCTTAGATAGTTTTCCAGAGCACTACATTGGCGCCATCTGTGATTCAAAGACAAGAAAATATTGTTTTTTTTTTCTTTTCTTCTTTCTTTGAAAGATCAAATCCATTTATTAGAAGTTTTAAGATAAAAAGTAACGGTTTGTGTTCAAGAAACTTCGGTAAGATAAGTGAAGTGTTGAAGAAGGTATTCATTTTTCTTGTCAAGATGCCTCAAAAGCGTACTACAGCAAGTAAAGTGGTGATGGTTAGTGAAGGAAGTACTTCTCAAGCAACGTCTAAGAATGAGGAACAAAGAACAGGGCGATCAGCAAGTAGACTGATAGAAGAAGTAGAGGAGATACATGAAAAAGAGGTTTCATTAAAAGCTTTGTTGAGAAGGTTAGAGGATTTGGAAAAGTAGAACAAAATTTTAATGGGGAAAATAAAGCTGTGAGAGAAGAGAATGAGAAGCGTGCAGAAGATGCTATGTATGAGAAAGATGGAGAGGCATCGAGTTCAAGCACTCCAGTGGCGAGGACGAGTCATTTCAAGGAAGTGAGAAAAAGCCACCAAGAAGTGGTGCAATCGGTAGCGAAATTGATGCCAAAGACAGTACAAGAGGAAGAGGTAAAAGCACCAATCAAGAAGGAAATGGTGCAAGAGATGATGCAGAGGCAATTTGGGGACCAGCTCCTGGAAAAAGTATCAGCCTCGATTTATAAATTGGTAGACGATGTAGGTAGAAACCCGTTGAAAAAGGAAGTAGAGAGGGTGTCGTTACCTCCAAAGTTCAAGAATCCAAAGTTCATACAGTATGATGGGACTACTGATCCCATGGACCATCTTTTTAGCTATCGACACCAGTTCTCGGTATATCACAGCACCGAGTATTGGGATTCTGTACTATGTCGATCATTTTCTTCAAGCCTTAAAGGCAAGGCACTGAAGTGGTTCTGTACAATTCCTGAGGGGACCATTGCGTGTTTTCATGAAATCGAAGAAATATTCCTCACCAACTACGGTCACCAGAGGGTGAAGCCGAAACTGGTGTCGGTCTTATTCCAGTTGAAACAAGGAAAGAAAGAGTCATTGAAGGATTTCTTAGCTAGGTTCAAATCCAAAACTCAATCAATGGAAAGGCTAAACAAGTCTGAGATGATAGCTGTCATGGCTTTCCAAACAGGTGTGATACCTGGATCATTTATGCACAAATATCTCTTGCGAAAGGAGGTTAAAAGTCTACAAAAGTTGTATGACAAGGCTGATAGAGATATTAGAGTGGAGGAGGGGCTGAAGGCAGCCATTGTGCAAACTGTCTTACAAGTGTCAGAGAAAGGGAAAAGAGATAAGGATAACGGTGATCGACACGAGAGTCGAGACACCTCGAGGTCAGATAACAAAAGACATCAAAAGCATTATACAAACCGAGATAATCAGCCACAACAAAAAAGGAAATATGAGAGAACACTGAAAAAAGAGCTAGAGCCCAGTAACTTCATCGCCATCAATTCCACACTAGAAGATATATTGAGGAGGATAACAAAAGAAGATTTTCTGACCTAGCCAAAATACACTCTCAGGTTGGTGAAGGGCAGGCCTTACTGTCAATTCCACAAGATTGAAAACCATGAGACTAATAGGTGCTTGCAGTTATTAAAAGAAATTGATAGGCTAATGAAGGATGGGAAGTTGCGATAGTTTAGGGCTGATGGCAGACCCCATAGAAACAACAACAATACACGATAAACCCCTTAGAGTAATAAATATGATCTACAAAGGGAAAATACCATAAAAGAAAATCATGAGAGATAAGATAAGAAAGATTTCTACAGTAAAAGAAGTGCTCGAGGTTAATGTCGAGCCTATTCCAGTAAGTCAGAGTCTGGTATCGGCTAGCATCCCAGGAGCAATTATGTTCGTACCAGATGACCTATCTAAGGTGATGTTACCACATGATAATGTATTATTAATCACTTTGCGTATTTCTAGATATGATACGCAAAAGATATTTGTGGATTGTGGTAGTTCTGTGAATATTTTATTTTGGAAAACATTCATAGGCATAGGTCTCGATGAGACTCATCTAAAGCCACCATAATTCAACTTGTTTGGTTTTAATGGAACCTCTACCAAGCCAGTGGGGAAAATAAAATTGTCATTTCGAGTGAGACCTCAGACAGTGATGACGAAGTTCGTGGTCATAAAGCATCACTCCGACCACAACGTAATACTTTGCAGAAAGTGGATACACGATATGCGTGCTGTTCCAAGTACATTCTACCAGGTACTCAGATTTCCCACAGTGTATGGCTTGCATGAAATTAGGGGGGGTCAGTCGGAGTCGTAAAAGTGTAATTTCGTCATTATAAAGGGGATAATGAAGGGAAAAAGCCAAGACACTGGGGGTGTCTTGGAAAGCTCTAACTAGCAGTTACAACAATCTTTACCTGTCGACACCGATATGCAGATACATGAGCAGGTAAAGTTCACACAAGAGCTAAAGCAAAATGAAGAAACCCCTTGGGAAAGAAAAATAATAGAGATGGTGGAAAAAATTAATATTGGTACAGGAGAAAGTGAGCGTCATACATTCATAGGTGCATAAATGGCTGCTAATATAAGTGATAAGTGTTCAAAAAGTGCTATTTAACCCTCGATTATGCCTCTTGTTTAGCCACCTTAGTGGACTAATAGTGTTTGTAAGTTATGTTTTAAGATTCTACAGGTGAAAAAGAGAGTTTTGTAGAATATTAGAGAAAATTAAAGGGGTAAAACGAAGCAATTCGGAGCATTAAGGATCACATGGGAAGCTCGTGGACAATCATGGAGAAGGCCAAGGAATTGGAGCTATTAAAGATGCAACTTGGACCTATTTTAAAGCCTATTTGGAAGCCCAAGGCCAAAGGATTCGTTGCTTAGACCAAAGCCCGCAAAAGAGGATAGAAGGATAGAGCAGAAGAGACAAAATCCGCTTATGCGTCTGGGATGCATGGATCGAGCATCCAAATGCATTGATCGTGTCTGAGATGCATGAATAGTGCGTCCAGACGCATGGATCGACACTGTAGCCAATTCCTTTTCAATTTTGGAGAAGAAGTTGGACTCTGAAAGAAGTCAATTTGTATTAGGAAACAAATGACGGTTTGGAATACTTCTAGAGCTCATTGTAACCTCTATAAATAGAGGACCTAAGTGCCTCATGTAATTTGCCAATTCACTTATATTCTTGTCTCCAGAACTTGAGGCAGAGAGAGATTAATAATAAAAGATCAGTTTTAACTAGCTGAGTCTTAATAAATTAGTCTTTCTAGTATTATGTTCTTCGACTCTTCTTCCTCTCGTTCTTCGTGTTCTTCCTTCTCTATGAAAGGCTAATCTTCTCCTTCAAGGGAAGAGATGAAGCCAGTGCTTAAGGATTAATGATTCTTCTGGTTCATGCTGTTCTTCAATCAGGTTAGTTCTTTATGTTCTTAGTTATTAGTTCCATTTCCCACACCAGGGGATGGAAGTATAGAATAGGATTTATGTTTTGCAATATTAATATCATGGTAGTGTTCTTTACTTTTCTTCTAGTAGTATAGTTCTTTAGAGTTAGGGAAGTATTCTTTGTGTTGCCTTAAAAGGGATAGCTCAGGGAGTGGTTGCCTAGGGGAAGTATTCTTTGTATTTGCCTTAAGTGATGATTCATTGAATGGCCGCCCTATTAGGAAGTACTCCTTGATGTTGCTCTTGGTAATACATTGAATGGCTGCCCGAGCTTACATAAAAGGAAAGAAGATATTAATAGCATGAACATAGGAACAACCTTAAGTAAAGTAATTCGTTAACGATGTTACATCCAAGAGGGCATCGGCACTCGCCCGATTGCATAATTGTAGTCTACTTGTGAGAACAACCATGAAGCAAAAGGTCATTAAATCAAAAATATTGGTGGATTCTAATCTCTTGAATTCCCTTTCCAATAAATTCTCAATAGTTTAGTTTAGTTTAGCATTAGAATCTATAATATCTATAATCATAGTTTTTAATCCCTCAAACCCCCTTTCCAGTCCAGTCCTTCATATAAATATACACTTAAAAGTGGAACGATACCTTACTCATCCTTTACTTATTGAGGGATAATTAGGTTTTGATACGCTTCTATTTTGTTCAACGACCATCATCTATCCATATCCCACATCTCATCTACATACACACAAAAAAAGAGGAAGTGTCAAATTGCGCCGCTGGCGGGGATATAATTAATTGTAGCCCTGGAAGAAGCTTGTCAAATGGCGTCGCTGCCGGGGTAAGTTGTTTATGTTTAACGTTTTCTTTCAAGATTAGAATTTTGGATCTTGAGGTAATTTTAGCCGCGTCATCCATCCTTTTAAGAAAGAAAGAAGCTTGAAGGACATTTTGAAGACAAGATCTACCATCCAGATTAGTCGAATCTTCATTCTTTTTATTTCATTCTTAGTATAGTCGCATCGTAGTTTACTTTTATTGCTTTCTTAGTATAGTTCAATCGTAGTTTAGTTTTATTGCTTTCTAGTATAATTGCATTTGGGACCTTTTCAACAATTGAAGTTGTAAGCGAACACAGTGAAACATCAAACTCTAGTGTTTCTTGTCTAAATCTTGACAAACAGACTATCGTCTGTGGGCCGTGGTACTTAAGCAATCCAAGTGATTCACCATAACCCTAGAAGAGACAGCTTTAGACAATGGGCGAGATACTAGCTGCAAAGCCCAACCCAGTTGAAGGAAAGTAGTTTTGCATATTAGTATAATTTAGAATAGTTGCATATTAGTTTAATTGCATTCAAGCATAGTAGGATAGTTTTTCATCATCTTCGCATAGCAAGAATACTAGTCAAGATTGATACAATGGCCGCAAGCAATGATGGAGGTGTTATGGACACCAATAATCCTAAAGCTATCCCACCCATGCAAGCACAGCAGAGGAAGAAGCTGAGCGATTTCTATTCGCCAATCATTGGAGACCTACCCAGTAGTATTGTTTTTCTAGGGATAGAATCTAATCAGTTTGAACTTAGAGCATCAATAATCTCTATGCTTCCAAAGTTCAATGCCATATGTTCACATGAACAAATTTCTATCAGTCCTCAGAACTTTCAAGAACCAGAATATCAAAGATGAGAGTATCAAGTTGATTCTTTTTCCGCTCTCACTCGAAGGTAAAGCCTCTGAATGGTTAACTGCATAGTCGATCAATTCAATAGGCAACTGGGAGAAGTTGAGAACAAAGTTTATGAACAAGTTCTACCCACCCCAGAAGACAGATGTCATGCAGCAAGCTATCAGCAATTTCAAAGGAAAAGTGACTGAAGAATATCATCAAAGCTGGGAGAAATTCAATAATCTGCTAGTCTTATGTCCACATCATGGATATGACAAGAGCACACTGGCTCATTTTTTCTATCGAGGACTCTCGATGATGAACAAGCAGATGATACAGTCAATGCACAAAGGCAAGTTTACATCAATGGATGGAGAGAAAGCTTACAACTTTCTTGAGAATTTAAGTGAAGAAACACAACAATGGACTACTAGCAACGAGGATGTAGCTAGAATGGAGGGGAAGCCAAAGCAATTAGGTTACCAAGCACATGAACAATCAGATCAAGAACTGAAGTCTACATTGGCCAGCCTGGCCACAACCATTGAAACGCTAAGTAAGAAATTTAACCAGTTCTCTATGAATCCCTCCAAGATCAACAAGTCTCAAGCTAAATCTCTCCCAATCATGCAAGCTAGCCAATACTGCGAAGTCTGTTTGGACACTTCCCATGCAACTCTAGAATGTCCTGGTTACTATCAACATGCATCAGTTGGAGAGTACAATGTGAACTCATTCCAGAGGCCCAACCAAGGTGGTAATAACTTTCAAGGCAATTATTGGAGACAGAACGCTGGACCCCCAGGTTTTCAAGATCAAAGTTATATTCCACAGACAAGTCAAGCTTCACAATTGGTTCCTCAACAACAATTATACTCTCAACAGAATTCCAATACAAGTGGAGAGTTAGTACCTGATCCTAGGAGAAATTATGCCACACCTGCCAACCTGGAGAATGCAATTACTTTGTTATCACAGAAAAATTAGAAGTTTGAAAGTGTTCTAGAGCTTCTTCCACAGTCTAAGCTCAATCTCCAGCAATCTCAGGCAAGTCAATGTTCTAGAATGGAGTCTCTAGAGGCTAAGGTCGACCAACTCACTACTGCTTTGTCTGTAAAGACACAAACCACTCAACCTAGCTTATTGGAACCAATATCGAGGAGTGAAGATGTATGCCACATTGGGACAACTTCTAGTAATGATCACCTCCATGATCATGTCAACTCAGTTACTACTCTCAGATCAGAATTGTAGATAGACAACAAGGTTGACTTACCTTCTCATAATGACATTGCTACAGAGCAATCGGTCAAGATTTCAAATGAAGTTCAAAAGGAAGTGGGGGAAATCCTTTCCACTCCCATTTGTCAAGATGACCAAGGCAAGATATGCAAGAATGTCGAAGAGAAAGAAGAGCGGACACATACTGATGTGTTTGTACCAAAGGCACCTATTTAGAGATGAAGGAGGCATTTGAGAAAGATAACATCAATATCCCCTTTCTCAAAGCGATCAAGCAGTTGCCATCATATGCCAAATTCTTGAAGGAGGCATGCAACATAAAGAGAAGTACTCATGTTCCAAAGCGAGAGTTTCTAGCTGGACAAACAACATCTATTATCTGTCAGCAAGCTCCAGTCAAGCTCAAAGATCTAGGAAGTCCTACAATATCATGCAAGATAGGAGAAAAATTCACGGGTACCAAGCGTTGGTTAATCTCTTGGTGCTAGTGTTAATCTCTACCCTTTTAGACCATTTTAGACCTTGGTGCTAGTGTTAATCTCTTGCCATATCATGTCTACCAAGCGTTGGGCCTGGAGAACCTAAAGCCTACAAAAGTTAAATTGAAGTTAGCTAATCGTTCTACCAAGATTCCCAGAGGCATAGTTGAGGATGTTCTTGTTCAAGTAGCTGATTTCTACTATCCAGTGGATTTCATTCTAATAGACACCCAGGAGGCCTTTGATAAAATTCCAATTATTCTAGGCTGACCTGTCCTCGCTACTGCAAAAGCTTTGATAAATTGTCATAATGGTGAAATGAAGATCAACTTTGGTAAGATGTCCATGGACATAAATATCTTTCACCTGTCGCATAAGGATTGTGAAGACACCGAAGGTGGAGAGGTGTACTTCTTTGATAGCATGATACAAGAATCCTTTCCATTCGAAGATACAATTGAGAGTGCTCAATCTACAAAAACTATGATGAACCTGAGAACCCCACCACAGAGGCGTTGCTAGCCATGTTCTTGGAATCTCTATAGAAAATTCAGGATTTACGTGAGCAGAATGGAAAATTGGAAAAGAGAGTATCATACCTTGAGAAGATGAACTCTATATTTCAGGATAAAAAACAGACTTCCACCCAGAAAAATCAGTTACTAGAGAATCAACTTAAAGAAGTTTTGGAAAAACAACAGAATCTAAAAACTGAAATGAGTCTTCTGAAGCAGAAAGTGGACCATATTGATAAGAAGCATTGCACTATTGAAGCCTTTTCTACACCATCATTGTTTGAACGAGAGAAGTATGTGAACCCATCACGCCCACCTTGGCCTTGATCGGCCGGATATCTATTATCATTACTGTGGTGGGAAAGGGCACATCAGATATTATTGTCCTGTTAGAAAGAAAGATTTTTGTCAATTTTCTACACAGACGAACCACAAGGCCTATCACACAATCATCAGACCTGAAATAGTTCAAGGTAGAGAAGCAACTTCACCAGCAATCTTTTCGGCATATCAAGGAGGATTTTTGACAACCCACAAGGTGAGACCAGCTCGTCCTCCAAACATTCGTCAGATTTAGGTAAGAAAATCTGATCTCCTCACTCCAAATTGATAATGCATGATATATAGTCTTAGGGATCTGACTTAAAAAGACCTAACAAAAAAAAATCTTGGTAAAAGGAAATGTTCTTATTTTTGGGATTAATTTTGATATTCGGCATCAATGGTAACATCTTCCCTTTTTCTCATTCATTTATTTACTTAATTTCTATACATTGAGAACAATGCATATGTTAAGTTGGGGGAGGGTGTACTTGAGAAGTACTTGAGAAATGAATTTCGAAAATTAGTTTTCAAAAACAAAAATATTTTTGTTTCTATATCAGTAGCATGAGAAAAATGAATTTTAATGATGAGTCTGGGATGTAGATTTTATACTGCTTAGTATTAAGTTTGATAGATAGTTGATATTATTGATTTCATTACCGCTTAGACTATTTATTATGCTCGGATATAGTTCTTGTTGATAGAAATCTTTATCAAGGCACCACCACCATAATACTTGGTCAGTTTTGTGTACTTTTATTAGAAGAGAGATTTAAACCCTTAGTAAACTGGAAGTAGAATTTTTAGACTTAGCCCGTGAGACTTGAGCTTTATACCCATTCTTTGGAGAGTTCTTACGAAAAATCCGAGTCTTAGTAACTCAACATCTTTCAATTCTTTATGTCATTGTAATATAGTCTCATTATTTGTTGATTTGGTTAATCACGAAGTGACATCAACTGGGGAGATAGCCATTAGGTCTTGTAGTATATTCGAAACAGAGTATCATACTGATAAGTCAAGTAGTGAACCCATTCAGCCTTTATCCCACCTAGTAGGACCATCATGTTAAACCCTTTTGAGCCTTACAATAAGCCATTTTCTTTCATAAAACCCTTTACCCTTTACCTGACTCGGACAAAGGAGTATAGCCAAAATCTTTATCAGCCATACCCATATATTTTTGAGAATACGAGGGGCACAAAGAGGAAGAAATAGCATAAAAGGAAGATTACAAGGAAATACGGAGAGATACAATCAAGACCATCATTACATTTCTAAGTGAAAGAAGCTAGTGGAAAACAAGCATAAGGATATACTAATCAAGGATATAAAAAAGTTAAAAAAAAAAAAAAATAAAAAAAAAAGTTGAACATAATGGATGGAAAAGCTAAGACAAAGGAAGAACTTTCTCTGCAATACAAAATTTAAAGAAATCTTCCAAAGAATGAAGCAACCCTTAGTGTTTTTCAGAAACAACCTTAGAATCATCTTTACCTTTCCTTCATAAACCAATACCCAAGCCAAGTTACAACCCATGACTTATCACTATAGTATGGTACGAAGTCTAGAATAGGTGAGAGGATGCTAAAGTGAAGGACCCAACACTTCATATGTGATTGACATTCTTTCCATGAGACTAATTTCATCCAGAAGTCCGTTTTTCAAGGTAGTATGTGGGATATTCGTATTCATTATTTTTTTCCCCACATATATGAGGTAAAATAGTAGACCATCTTCTGAGAGATTTTTTTCTGAGAGTATGACCGGTGAGAATTGAATGTCGAGATTATCTGTTTAAAGGTAAACTAGGGATTCCATTTCTTGGATAGGAGAATATAGGAGATTGACTGAGTACATAAGCCTTGATTGAGAATTTTGTAAATTTTTACTATCTCCCATCATAATCTATGAGTCTTTGCAGCAATGGAGACCGTATGTTAGAGTAAGCACTAAGTGGGTAAGGAATTTTTCTCTCTAAAAAATACTATCATTCTTGAACATGCTATTGATTGATTTTGTGGGTATATCACCTGAAAACCCTCACGAGACTATAACTCGTCCTTTTTGGGGAACTTAAAGGTTTAAAGCCTTGTTACATATGGTAAATGTAATCTCGATGCCTGTGAAAGTGAGTTAGGATTTTTTTTTATTATTAGGATGTGATTTTGATCACTTACCTATTTTTTATCTTATTTGCTAAGAGACTAGCAAAAGGCTAGTTGGGAGTTGTGATAAGTGCTCAAAAAGTGCTATTTAACCCTCGATTATGCCTCTTGTTTATCCATCTTAGTGGACTAATAGTGTTTGTAAGTTATGTTTTAAGATTCTATAGGTGAAAAAGAGAGTTTTGTAGAATATTAGAGAAAAAGGGGTAAAACATAGCAATTCGGAGCATTAAGGATCACATGGGAAGCCCTTGGACAATCATGGAGAAGGCCAAGGAATTGGAGCTATTAAAGATGCGACTTGGACCTATTTTAAAGCCTATTTGGAAGCCCAAGGCCAAAGGATTTGTTGCTTGGACCAAATCCCGCAAAAGAGGATAGAAGGATAGAGCAGAAGAGACAAAATCGGCTTACACGTCTGGGACGCATGGATCGAGCGTCCAGACGCATTGATTGCATCTGAGACACATGAATAGTGCGTCTAGATGCATGGATCGACACTGTAGCCAATTCCTTCTCAGTTTTGGAGATGAAGTTGGGCTCTGAAAGAAGTTTATTTGTATTAGGAAACAAATGACGGTTTGGAATGCTTCTAGAGCTCATTGTAACCTCTATAAATAGAGGACCTAAGTGCCTCATGTAATTTTTCAATTCACTTATATTCTTGTCTCCAGAACTTGAGGCAGAGAGAGATTAATAATAAAAGATCGGTTTTAACTAGCTGAGTCTTAATAAATTAGTCTTTCTAGTCTTATGTTCTTCGACTCTTCTTTTTTTCGTTCTTCGTGTTCTTCCTTCTCTATGGAAGGCTAATCTTCTCCTTCAAAGGAGGAGATGAAGCTAGTGCTTAAGGATTAATGATTCTTTTGGTTCATGGTGTTCTTCAATCAGGTTAGTTCTTTATGTTTTTAGTTATTAGTTCCATTGCCCACACCAGGGGATGGAAGTATAGAATAGGGTTTATGTTTTGCAATATTAATATCATACTAGTGTTCTTTACTTTTCTTCTAGTAGTATAGTTCTTTAGAGTTAGGGAAGTATTCTTTGTGTTGCCTTAAAAGGGGTAGCTCAGGAAGTGGCTGCCTAGGGGAAGTATTCTTTGTGTTTGCCTTAAGTGGTGATTCATTGAATGGCCGCCCTATTAGGAAGTACTCCTTGATGTTGCTCTTGGTAATACATTGAATAGCTGCCCGAGCTTAGATAAAAGGAAAGAAGATATTAATAGCATGAACATAGGAACAACCTTAAGTAAAGTAATTCGTTAGCGATGTTTCATCCAAGAGGGCATCGGCACTCGCTAGATTGCCTAATTGTAGTCTACTTGTGAGAACAACCATGAAGCAAAAGGTCATTGAATCAAAAGTATTGGTGGATTCTAATCTCTTGAATTCCCTTTCCTATAAATTCCCAATAGTTTAGTTTAGTTTAGTTTAGTTTAGCATTAGAATCTATAATATCTATAATCATAGTTTTTAATCCCTCAAACCCCCTTTCCAGTCATGTTCTTCATATAAACATACACTTAAAAGTGGAACGATACCCTACTCATCCTTTACTTATTGAGGGATAATTAGGTTTTGATATGCTTCTATTTTGTTCAACGACCATCATCTATCCATATCCCACATCTCATCTACATACACAAAAAAAAGAGGCAGTGTCAAATTGTGTCGCTGTCGGGGATATAATTAATTGTAGCCCTGGAAGATACTTGTCAATAAGAAATGAGTTGATGGTCTTTTTAAAAGACAATCAAGATGTTATTGCATGGTCAATGTTGAACCTCACCAGTATCGACCTAGATATCTGTTCACACAAGCTGAATATGGAAGAAAATGCAACTCCGATCCATCAGAAGCATCGAAAGGTTAAACCAATGTACGAAGAAGTGGTGCAAGCCGAGATACAAAAGATGTTAAAAATGGCGTAATTAGAGAAGTGGAGCATTCTCAATGGGTGGCGAACATAATGGCAGTACCCAAGAAAGATAGTAGAGTTCAAATTTGTGTCAACTTTACTAATGTAAATAAGAAGTGTCCTAAAGATCATTATATGATGCCAATGATAGATGAGTTGGTTGATCGAACAGCTGGCTTCGAATTAATCAGTTTTTGCGATGGTTATTCGGGATATTTTCAGATTCTAATGGCTATTATAGACCAGCTAAAAACGGTGTTCGTCATTAATGGAGGTATATACTGTTTCATCAGAATGTCATTTGGATTGAAAAATGCTAGAGCCACTTATCAAAGGTTAGTGGAAAAGATGTTTAAAAAGCTCATAAAACGAATTGTCGAGGTCTATATCGACGATATGGTCATAAAATCCATGAAAGCTGAAGATCATGTAAAAGGCCTCAAAACTGTATTCTAAATATTGTGAGAGGTTAACATGAAGCTTAACCCAGAAAAATGTACCTTCGGGGTTAGCTCTGGCAAATTTTTGTGGTACATTATTACAAAGCGAGTCATCGATGCTAATCCTGACCAGATACGAGAGCTTTAGAAAATGCCATCGCCAACAACTAGAAAGCAGATACAAAGGTTGACGAGAAGAATAGTTGCGCTTAACAGATTTATCTCCAGAACCTCTGATCGATATAAAAGCCACTTTTTAAGTTGCTTAAAAAGAATACTAAATTCTGTTGGAATGAAGAATGTGAAGAAGCATTTTCATAATTAAAGAAATACCTACAAGAAATGCCAACGCTTACCAAGCCAGAGGAGGGGGAAAGTTTGCTTCTCTATTTGATATAAGTTTAGTATTGGTTAAAGTAGAAAAAGGTGTTGAAAGACCAGTGTATTTTCAAAGCAAAACTATGCTCAAGGTGGAGACACGGTATTCGACATTGGAAAAATACACTTTGACACTTTTATTCTCATCTCAGAGGCTGAAGCCGAATTTTCAATCACACTCTGTGATCGTTGTGACGAATCTCCCATTAAAGCAGACTCTGGCAAAAACTGCCAAATCAGGAAGAATGTCAAAATAGTCAGTATTAATAAACTAATTTGGTGTCGAATACCAAAATCGAGTATCGAAGAAAAGTCAGATATTGGCCGACTTCTTGGCTGATTTTCCATGTGAGGATCCTAGTTGGAGCATGGAAGAGGAGGAGTTCTCAATGCTGCAAGAACCTGAGGATATTATCGATTCAGATGATCCATGGGCTAGAACAAATTGTTGGAAATCATTTGTAGATGGATCATCTGGGAGTAAGGGATGTGGCATTAGGGTTGTATTGGTTACACCCGAAAATTAAAGGCTCGAAACAGTAGTAACGTTAAGGTTCCATGCATCAAACAACGAGGCTGAGTAAGAAGCACTAATCGCTGGACTCGAGATGGCCAAATCTCTCAAAGTGAAAGAATTATCAATCTTTAGTGACTCAATGCTCGTTGTCAGCCAGATTAATGGAGGATATTCAGCAAAATGTGATAACATGGTGGAGTATTTGAGTTTTATAAAAACTAAGTTGAGGGACTTTAGTAAAATAACGCTTCATCACCTCAATAGAAATGAAAACAGGCATGCAGACGCCCTAGCTTATGTGGCAGCAATGCTAGAAAACACGGAGGGTTGCACTTTGCACATCGGCGTCCAGGAGAGGCCAAGCATCGATGTCAACGAACCAGAGGTTATGGAAATCGACACACTGGGGGCGTCATGGATGGAAGCATATATATCATATTTACTTGAGGATAAAGTACCTCAGGATAAAAATGAAGCCAGAAGAATCAAGTCAGGAGTGCAAAGATATGTATTGATTGATAATTAGCTATATCGAAAGAATCCATGAGGTCCACATCTGAGGTGTATATCACATGAGGATGCACATTTAATCATTACAGAACTCCATGAAGGAGAATGTGGAAACCATTCAGCTAGAAGATCATTGGCAAATAAAATCACGAGGCAAGGATATTTTTGGCCAAATATGCGAAGAGATTGTCTTCGTTATGCTAAAAAGTGCATGTAATGCCAAATACATGGAAAGGCTATACACGTTCCAGCTAAAGAGTTGCACTGTGTATTGAACCCATGGCCTTTTGCGCTATGGGGCATGGACATTGTCGGACCTTTAGCACCTGGAAAAGGTAAAAGGCGATTCATGCTCGCGGTCACAGACTATTTCACCAAGTGGGTAGAGGCCATAGCCTTTCAATTACAACACATAAAGGAGCAAAATGTGATAAATTTTCTTTTTGAAAGAGTAATATATCAATATGGGTTGCCATATGCCATTATATAGGAAAACGGGCCACAGTTCGAGGGAGGAAAAGTAAAATCTTTCTTAGAATCATACAAGGTGAACCACTTCGCATCTGCGCCATATTATGCTCAAGGTAACGGGCAAGCAAAAGCAACAAATAAAACCATTATGGATAATATCAAGAAAAAGCTGGAAGACAGGAAAGATCTCTTGGTGGATGAATTAAATAGCATTTTATGGGCTTATAGAACGACACCTCGAAATGCCACAGGTGAATCTCCTTTTGCATTAGCTTATGGAATGGAAGCAGTCACCCCAACAGAAATGGTGGTATCGACATCCAAAACCAAAGACTTAACGACTGGCCAAAATAATGAAGTAATGGCAGCAAAAGTCTTCAATCTCGAGGAAACAAGAGATCAAGCAAGATTAAGGCTCGACATATACCATCGGCAGCTCAGAAAAGCTTTCAACAAGAAAGTGAGAGAAAGAATTTTCAAGAAGGTGATTTGGTCTTGAAAGTGGTTACTCAAGCAACTAAAGAGAAAGGGGTTGGCAAACTAGTAGCAAGCTGGGATGGACCTTACATCATTCACAAAGTGGGAATCAATGGAGCTTACTACTTAAAAATGGCTGAAGGTGTAATATTACCAAAGCCTCAAAATGTAAGCAATTCGAAAGCATTTTATTAATAAAAAATATATTATAAGTATCATTATGTATTTTTGTTCAAAGATATGTATTCAATAAAGAGAATGTTATTTCCAAAAGCAATATCTATACAAATATCATAGATCCTCGTATCTCTAGAATTATATGTTGATAACAGGTCAAACAAAAACCTTGGTGATCTGTAGATTCTCATCTCGATACCAGGTCAAATAAAAACCCTGGTGATCTGTAGATCCTCATCTCAATACCATGTCAAACAAAAACCCTGGTGATCTGTAGATCCTCATCTCGATACCAGGTCAAGCAAAAACCCTAGTGATCTGTAGATCCTCATCTTTATGCCAGGTCAAAAAATCCAGTTCTTGGCAGCAATGTCGAGTTCGGGTCAAAAAATCCAGTTCTTGGCAGCAATGTCGAGTTCGGGTAAAAAAATCCAGTTCTTGGCAGCAATGTCGAGTTCGGGTAAAAAAATCCAGTTCTTGGACAGCAATGTCAAGTTCGAGTAAAAAATTCAAGTTTTTGGCAGCAATGTCGAGTTCGGGTAAAAAAATCCAGTTCTTTGCAATAATGTCGAGTTCGGGTCAAAAAATTATGGTATTGGCAGAAATGTCGATATCAGGTCAAGATCGTGATGAAAATCTTACAATATGTGGTATCGTAGGATCGATGCCAGATCAAAAAAAAAGGAGGCAAACGCCTAAGGTATGTCACAATAAGAAATATTTTCTTTCTTATTTTTCGGTTCCAATTATATCAAGGGAATAGTATCGGATTTTCAAGTTTGTTCTTTATAGATCATTGTAAATGCTATTTCATAGAGTTGTACTGAAAACTTGGTATTGAAGCAAAAATAAGGCAATAATAATTTTTTAAAAAGATACAACATAAGCACCACAGGGCTGTTACACATCAGATGTAAAACTAAAAAAAAATGCATAGAGAAAGCATTAGTCTTCATCTTCATCGTCATCCTCATCCCCATCTTCATCTTCATCTTTATTTTCATCATCACCATCATCCTCATCATCACCATCAGTCGAAGACCCGTGTTTACTTTTTTCATAACAGTAGGGGTCTCAAAGCCATTCATCCTCATATTCTTCTTCTTCCTCTTCTTCTTCTTCTTGCTCTTCTTCATCATCTGCATATTCGGTTGTAGGACAATCTGACCAATGAGGCCAGTCTGGGAGAACCATAAAGAAAGCAAGAATAGTTAGGAAGTTTGAAATGGGAGGGTTTTTTTTTTTAATTATTATTATTATTTAGGTTTAAGTGTTTTCAGTAAAAGAATGGCAAAAGATGGTTTAAAATCATGCAAATGATGGTCTTTTTATAGTAGTAAAAATTATAAAAATGAGGTAATTTAATGGTGATTAGCAAGAAAACGAGGTAATTTAATGTTCATTAGCAAGAAAACGAGAGAATTTAATGATGATTACTAAGAAAACAAGGAAAGTTAATGAAAAAGTAATTCTTAGTTATCTGTGCAAGGGACAGTTTTTAGGTTTAAATGATAATAAAGCTTTAGTGCATGTTGGGTTTTTGAGCCATTAGGTTGAATTTATTTATTATTGTTAAATATGAATGTTTACATTGAGTAAATGTTACAAGGTTCATTACCAAAGTTGTATTCAAGCAAGGTGGCCAAGTTTGAATCCTGGTATCTGTACCAGGTCAAAGAAAAAATTCTAGTTATCTGTAGATCCTCATCTCGAAACCAGGTCAAAGAAAAAATTCTAGTTATCTGTAGATCCTCATCTCGAAACCAGGTCAAAAATTAAGGTTCGAAGACAAAGGTATCGAAAGTCGATTTTTCGTTGCAAAATATTACTAAATATCAATTGATACTGCTTTTAATTGGAGTAGTATCGGAAGTCGAATTTTCTTTTCAAAATATTATTAAGTACCAATTGATACTGCTTTTAATTGAAGTAGTATCGAAAGTCGAATTTTCTTTTCAAAATATTACTAAGTATCAATTGATACTGCTTTTAATTGGAGTAGTATCGAAAGTCAAATTTTTTTTCAAAATATTACTAAGTATCAATTGATACTGCTTTTAATTAGAGTAGTATCGAAAAGTTAATTTTCTTTTCAAAATATTGTTAAGTATCAATTGATCTTTGCTTTTTAATTGGAGTAGTATCGAAAGTCAAATTTTCTTTTCAAAATATTATTAAGTACCAATTGATACTGCTTTTAATTGGAGTAGTATCAAAAGTAAAATTTTCTTTTCAAAATATTACTAAGTATCAATTGATACTGTTTTTTATTGGAGTAGTATCGAAAGTCGAATTTTCTTTTCAAAATATTACTAAGTATCAATTGATACTATTTTTCAGTAGAGTGGTATCGAAAAATCAAATTTTCTTTTTATTTATGTTTCTAAATGTTAAAAGCTACTAACATATATATTGTAAATATAAACAAACCAAAAGGAGCAAAAGAGATCTATTTCATATGTGGAGCGAAGTTTAAGGCAAAATAAGACAATTCATTGTATCAATATTACAAATTGGAGCAAATTTCAGCTCGGAGTGGAGTCTGTGGGTTGAGTGGGAAGGTTGCAGCGGGCTTCGAGATCTAAGTCGACACCAGCAAGCATATTGAGTCCTTCTAAGGCAGAGGGATCAAGACGAAGTGCCTCAAGATCGGGAGGTGGGATATCCTCATTGCTGTGTTTCTCAATCTCGATAGGTTCAGTTGCAGGAGTAGTAGATACAATGTCTTTCTTAGCGTCGAGAGCAGCAGTTTCAGAAGGCACATTGCTCTCATCATCAGACTCAAGGTTGTAATCGGTGATAACATCAGCAGGAAGATATGGTCTGAAACTCTTCATAGTGGAAACATAATATTTCATATTGTCCTCAGCAACAATCAGCTTGTGATCGACTTTTTTAATTTCGGCCTCAAGTCCAGCTTTTTGGGCCACAAGTTCTGCTTTTTCTTTGGCAAAGTTTATTCTTTCTTGTTCGAGTTTCATCTCCATATCGGCATAGGAGCTCTTCAATTTCTCAGTCAATAAGAGATTCTCGCCATTAAAGCTTTTCCGTGTTGGCTTTAGCAGATTGACAAGAGGTTTCAGAAACTTGGAGTTTGGTGGTGGTGAGAGCGTGGTTTTTCTTTTCTTCTTCAAGAGATTTTCAAAGTTATTCTTTGTCTATTTTCAATTTTTTGATATCTTCCCTAAAAAGGCAGAAGGAAGCCATATCGTGCTCAAACTGGCTGACTGCAGCCACTTTAGCTTGGAATCAAAAATACATCAGATGAGTACATTATATTACTAAGTATCAATTGATACTGCTTTTAATTGGAGTAGTATCGAAAGTCAAATTTTTTTTCAAAATATTACTAAGTATCAATTGATACTGCTTTTAATTAGAGTAGTATCGAAAGTCGAATTTTCTTTTCAAAATATTGTTAAGTATCAATTGATACTGCTTTTAATTGGAGTAGTATCGAAAGTCGAATTTTCTTTTCAAAATATTATTAAGTACCAATTGATACTGCTTTTAATTGGAGTAGTATCAAAAGTAAAATTTTCTTTTCAAAATATTACTAAGTATCAATTGATACTGCTTTTTATTGGAGTAGTATCGAAAGTCGAATTTTCTTTTCAAAATATTACTAAGTATCAATTGATACTATTTTTCAGTAGAGTGGTATCGAAAAATCAAATTTTCTTTTTATTTATGTTTCTAAATGTTAAAAGCTACTAACATATATATTGTAAATATAAACAAACCAAAAGGAGCAAAAGAGATCTATTTCATATGTGGAGCGAAGTTTAAGGCAAAATAAGACAATTCATTGTATCAATATTACAAATTGGAGCAAATTTCAGCTCGGAGTGGAGTCTGTGGGTTGAGTGAGAGAAGGTTCTTGCTGGCCTCGAGATCTAAGTCGACACCCGCAAGCATATTGAGTCCTTCTAAGGCAGAGGGATCAAGGCGAAGTGCCTCAAGATCGGGGAGGTGGGATATCCTCATTCTTTGTGTTTCTCAATCTCGATAGGTTCGATTTTGGGGAGTAGTAGATACAATGTCTTTTTCGGCGTCGAGGCAGCGGTTTTGAAGGCACATTGCTCTCATCATCGACTCAAGGTTATACTTCGGTGATAACATCAGTGAGGAAGATATGGTCTGAAACTCTTCATAGTGGAAACATAATATTTCATATTGTCCTCAGCAACAATCAGCTTGTGATCGACTTTTTTAATTTCGGCCTCAAGTCCAGCTTTTTGGGCCACAAGTTCTGCTTTTTCTTTGGCAAAGTTTATTCTTTCTTGTTCGAGTTTCATCTCCATATCGGCATAGGAGCTCTTCAATTTCTCAGTCAATAAGAGATTCTCGCCAATAAAGCTTTTCCGTGTTGGCTTTAGCAGATTGACAAGAGGTTTCTGAAGCATGGAGTTTGGTGGTGGTGAGAGGCGTGTTTTTCTTTTTTCTTCTTCAAAGAGATTTTCAAAGTTATTCTTTGTCTATTTTCAATTTTTGATATCTTCCCTAAAAAAGGCGAAGGAAGCCATATCGTGCTCAAACCGCTTAACTTCGACCGCGACCCACTTTAGCTTGGAATCAAAAATACATCAGATGAGTACATTATATTACTAAGTATCAATTGATACTGCTTTTAATTGGTGTAGTATCTAAAGTCAATTTTTTTTTCAAAATATTACTAAGTATCAATTGATACTGCTTTTAATTAGAGTAGTATCGAAAGTCGAATTTTCTTTTCAAAATATTGTTAAGTATCAATTGATACTGCTTTTAATTGGAGTAGTATCGAAAGTCGAATTTTCTTTTCAAAATATTATTAAGTACCAATTGATACTGCTTTTAATTGGAGTAGTATCAAAAGTAAAATTTTCTTTTCAAAATATTACTAATTATCAATTGATACTGCTTTTTATTGGAGTAGTATCGAAAGTCGAATTTTCTTTTCAAAATATTACTAAGTATCAATTGATACTATTTTTCAGTAGAGTGGTATCGAAAAATCAAATTTTCTTTTTATTTATGTTTCTAAAAGCTAAAAGCTACTAACATATATATTGTAAATATAAACAAACCAAAAGGAGCAAAAGAGATCTATTTCATATGTGGAGCAAAGTTTAAGGCAAAATAAGACAATTCATTGTATCAATATTACAAATTGGAGCAAATTTCAGCTCGGAGTGGAGTCTGTGGGTTGAGTGAGAAGGTTGCAGCCAGGCCTCGAGATCTAAGTCGACACCAGCAAGCATATTGAGTCCTTCTAAGGCAGAGGGATCAAGACGAAGTGCCTCAAGATCGGGAGGTGGGATATCCTCATTGCTGTGTTTCTCAATCTCGATAGGTAGGATTCTTGGGGAGTAGTAGATACAATGTCTTTTCGGCGTCGAGAGAGCTAGTTTAAGAGAAGGCACATTGCTCTCATCATCAGACTCAAGGTTGTAATCGGTGATAACATCAGCAGGAAGATATGGTCTGAAACTCTTCATAGTGGAAACATAATATTTCATATTGTCCTCAGCAACAATCAGCTTGTGATCGACTTTTTTAATTTCGGCCTCAAGTCCAGCTTTTTGGGCCACAAGTTCTGCTTTTTCTTTGGCAAAGTTTATTCTTTCTTGTTCGAGTTTCATCTCCATATCGGCATAGGAGCTCTTCAATTTCTCAGTCAATAAGAGATTCTCGCCAATAAAGCTTTTCCGTGTTGGCTTTAGCAGATTGACAAGAGGTTTCAGAAGCATGGAGTTTGGTGGTGGTGAGAGCGTGGTTTTTCTTTTCTTCTTCAAGAGATTTTCAAAGTTATTCTTTGTCTATTTTCAATTTTTTGATATCTTCCCTAAAAAGGCAGAAGGAAGCCATATCGTGCTCAAACTGGCTGACTGCAGCCACTTTAGCTTGGAATCAAAAATACATCAGATGAGTACATTATATTACTAAGTATCAATTGATACTGCTTTTAATTGGAGTAGTATCGAAAGTCAAAATTTTTTCAAAATATTACTAAGTATCAATTGATACTGCTTTTAATTAGAGTAGTATCGAAAGTCGGATTTTCTTTTCAAAATATTGTTAAGTATCAATTGATACTGCTTTTAATTGGAGTAGTATCGAAAGTCGAATTTTCTTTTCAAAATATTATTATGTACCAATTGATACTGCTTTTAATTGGAGTAGTATCAAAAGTAAAATTTTCTTTTCAAAATATTACTAAGTATCAATTGATACTGCTTTTTATTGGAGTAGTATCGAAAGTCGAATTTTCTTTTCAAAATATTACTAAGTATCAATTGATACTATTTTTCAGTAGAGTGGTATCGAAAAATCAAATTTTCTTTTTATTTATGTTTCTAAATGTTAAAAGCTACTAACATATATATTGTAAATATAAACAAACCAAAAGGAGCAAAAGAGATCTATTTCATATGTGGAGCGAAGTTTAAGGCAAAATAAGACAATTCATTGTATCAATATTACAAATTGGAGCAAATTTCAGCTCGGAGTGGAGTCTGTGGGTTGAGTGAGAAGGTTGCAGCGGGCCTCGAGATCTAAGTCGACACCAGCAAGCATATTGAGTCCTTCTAAGGCAGAGGGATCAAGACGAAGTGCCTCAAGATTGGGAGGTGGGATATCCTCATTGCTGTGTTTCTCAATCTCGATAGGTTCAGTTGCAGGAGTAGCAGATACAATGTCTTTCTCAGCGTCGAGAGCAGCAGTTTCAGAAGGCACATTGCTCTCATCATCAGACTCAAGGTTATACTCGGTGATAACATCAGCAGGAAGATATGGTCTGAAACTCTTCATAGTGGAAACATAATATTTCATATTGTCCTCAAAGAACAATCGACTTGTGATCGACTTTTTAATTTAGGCCTCAAGTCCAGCTTTTTGGGCCACAAGTTCTGCTTTTTCTTTGGCAAAGTTTATTCTTTCTTGTTCGAGTTTCATCTCCATATCGGCATAGGAGCTCTTCAATTTCTCAGTCAATAAGAGATTCTCGCCAATAAAGCTTTTCCGTGTTGGCTTTAGCAGATTGACAAGAGGTTTCAGAAGCATGGAGTTTGGTGGTGGTGAGAGCGTGGTTTTTCTTTTCTTCTTCAAGAGATTTTCAAAGTTATTCTTTGTCTATTTTCAATTTTTTGATATCTTCCCTAAAAAGGCGTAAGGAAGCCATATCTCGTGCTCAAACCGGGCCGATCGCAGCCACTTTAGCTTGGAATCAAAAATACATCGATGAGTACATTATATTACTAAGTATCAATTGATAACGCTTTTAATTGGTGTAGTATCTAAAGTCAATTTTTTTTCAAAATATTACTAGTATCAATTGATCTTGCTTTTAATTAGAGTAGTATCGAAAGTCGGATTTTCTTTTCAAAATATTGTTAAGTATCAATTGATACCGCTTTTAATGGAGTAGTATCGAAAAGTCGAATTTTCGTTTCAAAATATTATTAAGTACCAATTGATACTGCTTTTAATTAGAGTAGTATCAAAAGTAAAATTTTCTTTTCAAAATATTACTAAGTATCAATTGATACTGCTTTTTATTGGAGTAGTATCGAAAGTCGAATTTTCTTTTCAAAATATTACTAAGTATCAATTGATACTATTTTTCAGTAGAGTGGTATCGAAAAATCAAATTTTCTTTTTATTTATGTTTCTAAATGTTAAAAGCTACTAACATATATATTGTAAATATAAACAAACCAAAAGGAGCAAAAGAGATCTATTTCATATGTGGAGCGAAGTTTAAGGCAAAATAAGACAATTCATTGTATCAATATTACAAATTGGAGCAAATTTCAGCTCGGAGTGGAGTCTGTGGGTTGAGTGGGAAGGTTGCGTGGGCTTCGAGATCTAAAAGTCGACAAACAAAGCAAGCATATTGAGTCCTTCTAAGGAGAGGGATCAAGGCGGCGTGCCTCAAGATCGGGAGGTGGGATATCCTCATTGCTGTGTTTCTCAATCTCGATAGGTTCAGTTGCAGGAGTAGTAGATACAATGTCTTTCTTAGCGTCGAGAGCAGCAGTTTCAGAAGGCACATTGCTCTCATCATCAGACTCAAGGTTGTACTCGGTGATAACATCAGCAGGAAGATATGGTCTGAAACTCTTCATAGTGGAAACATAATATTTCATATTGTCCTCAGCAACAATCAGCTTGTGATCGACTTTTTTAATTTCGGCCTCAAGTCCAGCTTTTTGGGCCACAAGTTCTGCTTTTTCTTTGGCAAAGTTTATTCTTTCTTGTTCGAGTTTCATCTCCATATCGGCATAGGAGCTCTTCAATTTCTCGGTCAATAAGAGATTCTCGCCATTAAAGCTTTCCGTGTTGGCTTTAGCAGATTGACAAGAGGTTTGAAACTTGGAGTTTGGTGGTGGTGAGGCGTGGTTTTTCTTTTCTTCTTCAAGAGATTTTCAAAGTTATTCTTTGTCTATTTTCAATTTTTGATATCTTCCCTAAAAAGGCGTAAGGAAGCCAAGCCATATTTCAAACCGGCCGAGTATTTGCAGCCACTTTAGCTTGGAATAAAAATACATCGGATGAGTACATTATATTACTAAGTATCAATTGATACTTCTTTTAATTGGAGTAGTATCGAAAGTCAAATTTTTTCAAAATATTACTAAGTATCAATTGATCTTGCTTTTAATTAGAGTAGTATCGAAAAGTCGAATTTTCTTTTCAAAATATTGTTAAGTATCAATTGATCGCTTTTAATGGAGTAGTATCGAAAAGTCGAATTTTCTTTTCAAAATATTATTAAGTACCAATTGATCGCTTTTAATTGGAGTAGTATCAAAAGTAAAATTTTCTTTTCAAAATATTACTAAGTATCAATTGATCTTGCTTTTATTGGAGTAGTATCGAAAAGTCGAATTTTCTTTTCAAAATATTACTAAGTATCAATTGATACTATTTTTCAGTAGAGTGGTATCGAAAAATCAAATTTTCTTTTTATTTATGTTTCTAAATGTTAAAAGCTACTAACATATATATTGTAAATATAAACAAACCAAAAGGAGCAAAAGAGATCTATTTCATATGTGGAGCGAAGTTTAAGGCAAAATAAGACAATTCATTGTATCAATATTACAAATTGGAGCAAATTTCAGCTCGGAGTGGAGTCTGTGGGTTGAGTGAGAAGGTTGCAGCGGGCCTCGAGATCTAAGTCGACACCATCAAGCATATTGAGTCCTTCTAAGGCAGAGGGATCAAGACGAAGTGCCTCAAGATCGGGAGGTGGGATATCCTCATTGCTGTGTTTCTCAATCTCGATAGGTTCAGTTGCAGGAGTAGCAGATACAATGTCTTTCTCAGCGTCGAGAGCAGCAGTTTCAGAAGGCACATTGCTCTCATCATCAGACTCAAGGTTATACTCGGTGATAACATCAGCAGGAAGATATGGTCTGAAACTCTTCATAGTGGAAACATAATATTTCATATTGTCCTCAGCAACAATCAGCTTGTGATCGACTTTTTTAATTTCGGCCTCAAGTCCAGCTTTTTGGGCCACAAGTTCTGCTTTTTCTTTGGCAAAGTTTATTCTTTCTTGTTCGAGTTTCATCTCCATATCGGCATAGGAGCTCTTCAATTTCTCAGTCAATAAGAGATTCTCGCCAATAAAGCTTTTCCGTGTTGGCTTTAGCAGATTGACAAGAGGTTTCAGAAGCATGGAGTTTGGTGGTGGTGAGAGCGTGGTTTTTCTTTTCTTCTTCAAGAGATTTTCAAAGTTATTCTTTGTCTATTTTCAATTTTTTGATATCTTCCCTAAAAAGGCAGAAGGAAGCCATATCGTGCTCAAACTGGCTGACTGCAGCCACTTTAGCTTGGAATAAAAAATACATCAGATGAGTACATTATATTACTAAGTATCAATTGATACTTCTTTTAATTGGAGTAGTATCGAAAGTCAAATTTTTTTTCAAAATATTACTAAGTATCAATTGATACTGCTTTTAATTAGAGTAGTATCGAAAGTCGAATTTTCTTTTCAAAATATTGTTAAGTATCAATTGATACTGCTTTTAATTGGAGTAGTATCGAAAGTCGAATTTTCTTTTCAAAATATTATTAAGTACCAATTGATACTGCTTTTAATTGGAGTAGTATCAAAAGTAAAATTTTCTTTTCAAAATATTACTAAGTATCAATTGATACTGCTTTTTATTGGAGTAGTATCGAAAGTCGAATTTTCTTTTCAAAATATTACTAAGTATCAATTGATACTATTTTTCAGTAGAGTGGTATCGAAAAATCAAATTTTCTTTTTATTTATGTTTCTAAATGTTAAAAGCTACTAACATATATATTGTAAATATAAACAAACCAAAAGGAGCAAAAGAGATCTATTTCATATGTGGAGCGAAGTTTAAGGCAAAATAAGACAATTCATTGTATCAATATTACAAATTGGAGCAAATTTCAGCTCGGAGTGGAGTCTGTGGGTTGAGTGAGAAGGTTGCAGCGGGCCTCGAGATCTAAGTCGACACCATCAAGCATATTGAGTCCTTCTAAGGCAGAGGGATCAAGACGAAGTGCCTCAAGATCGGAGGTGGGATATCCTCATTCTTTGTGTTTCTCAATCTCGATAGGTTCGATTCTGCGGGGAGTAGTAGATACAATGTCTTTTCAAAGGTCGAGAGCAGTTTCAGAAGGCACATTGCTCTCATCATCAGACTCAAGGTTATACTCGGTGATAACATCAGCAGGAAGATATGGTCTGAAACTCTTCATAGTGGAAACATAATATTTCATATTGTCCTCAGCAACAATCAGCTTGTGATCGACTTTTTTAATTTCGGCCTCAAGTCCAGCTTTTTGGGCCACAAGTTCTGCTTTTTCTTTGGCAAAGTTTATTCTTTCTTGTTCGAGTTTCATCTCCATATCGGCATAGGAGCTCTTCAATTTCTCAGTCAATAAGAGATTCTCGCCAATAAAGCTTTTCCGTGTTGGCTTTAGTAGATTGACAAGAGGTTTCAGAATCATGGAGTTTGGTGGTGGTGAGAGCGTGGTTTTTCTTTTCTTCTTCAAGAGATTTTCAAAGTTATTCTTTGTCTATTTTCAATTTTTTGATATCTTCCCTAAAAAGGCAGAAGGAAGCCATATCGTGCTCAAACTGGCTGACTGCAGCCACTTTAGCTTGGAATCAAAAATACATCAGATAAGTACATTATAAATAAGGGGCAAATCGATAGAAGAAGAGGGCCAAAGGTATATACTTACTTTTTCGAAGGAAGAACACAAAATGTGAAATCGTTCAGTAGTGGGAATCTCAGCCATCGCTAATCGATCTCGTGGAAAAATTGTGTTCATTATAATAGCTTCTCCGAGTCCAGGTGTTGGAGGATAAAAAAATAGAAAAGCAGATTTCAGAAATCTTGTCTGGTTACGTAGGACAAAAGTAGTGGATGGAGTAGTGGGTTGAATTGTGGTTGGAATAACTGAAGATTTTGAAGGCACTAAGATAGGTGCAGCAGCAGTGGTGGCAGTTTTTGCAGTCTTAGATACCTTCGTAGTTGGTGATGTTTCAGTGGTACAAGGTTCTTTTCTTTTCTTTTGATGAAGTACAGTATCGACATGTTTTTCTTTAGAAGAGGTGGGAGCTTGGGAGGAAATACCACCTGTTGATTTTTTCATGTTTAGAAACTTGTTCATGGATTTGGTTGATTTGTCTTGACCACGAGGAATGCGAGATGCCATATCTGTGTACAATAAGCAGTGGTGATCAAACACATCTTGCAAAAGTGGATAATTATAGAAGTCTGGAACTTCTTGTTTGATTTTGGGAAAGAGATCTTCAGTCATTTTAAAACCATTTACCATATAATCAAAATAACATCGAGGAGTGTTAACAGGCAATTCTGAAGAATCAAAAGTTTTTCTAAATCCTTGTTCATACGAACAAGGTCGTAATGAACATGGAGCAATTTTGGAAGGTATAACCAGTTGGGGAGGTGAAGGATCTTGACCTCTAAGCACATTACTCTTTAAGGTATATAAAGGAGCAACATAGTTGTCAACATCTTGTAAATCAACATTCAAGGCTGGATTGCCATATTGATCAGCACCATTTCTAACAGATATTTCTTCATCAGTGCCTTTTAGAAGCTCCATTACTATAGTAGATTCTCCAAGACTTCTCGATGTTGCAGGTTTTAGTACTAAAACAAGGTCACAATTGTAGACCAATCAGATAAAAGGTCTGAAATGGATGGTCGAAAGATTGGTTCAAGAGATGGTCATATATAACATACCTCTAAGATTAAAAGCAGGGTATACCAAGGAGAGAACAGTGATCGAAGCAGCTGACTCCCATTGACCAGATACAATGATAGGATAGAGTGGCCATCTAAAGTCACTATCTCGGTTTATGATAAATGTAAAAACTATAGTTTACTCCTACTTAACTAATTAAACTTAAACAGAAGTAAAGCAATAATAATTTACTCTAAACTATCAAAGTTATCTACTCTCTTGAATCATGCAATAAATGGAGTAGAGAATTCGTTCCACTCCTAGCCTTTAAACGTAAGTTTCCGCTAGTTTAATCGATACTAACAAAATAGTTGAGAGTAATTAATTGAATTATAATAATTTGGCAATTGAACTTAAATAAGATGTTTGACTTATATTATGATAATAAAATATTGAAATGTGAATATGGAGAAGGGATTAGGGAGATTTGAATCAACTTGATGTACTCCTAATATGCTAGTATAGGTTATTGTTATCCTAATCAACTAAGATTAAGTGTTGATCCCTAATTATTCATGGCAATCTCTACCAACTAATAATCAACATGTGAGGAAGTCTAACCCATTCTCATGGTGAATCAACTATCCTACTAGAGTGAAACTCTTAAATGCAATAATCCTAACTAACACATCAAGTCTTCATCAAGCTTCATCAAACCCCTCTAAAAGAGGTTTAGCTAGAAGTCATTAGATTATCATAAACATATAAATAAGAATGAAACATAATGAAGAATAAACTTTCTTTAATTAATCAAATGAATACTGAAGAACAATAACTTAACTTAAATTTAATCTAATAACTAAGTCTAAATCTTACTATCTATATCTAATTAATTATATCTATCTAAGTCTAACTATATCAAGAGTTATGCCTTAGAGCATCTCTAGGAGAGCTACAAAAAAAACACCAAAATTTTGAACAAAAAAAACACCAAACCAAAAAACACCAAGCAACTTTAGGAGCAACATCAAAATTTCACCAAGCAACTACGCGATTTTGCCAAAACCGCGCCATATAGCCCACGCGGTTTTGTCCAAAACCGCGCCACTAAAGCCCAACTGACAGGCCCAAGCCTACGCGGTTTTCAGAAAACCGCGCAGTGTTCAGAACATCGCGTGCTACTTCTATATAAACAGCTCCAAAGCCATGTGGTTCAGTCACTTTCACCTCTTCTCACAATTATAAAACCCTCTCCTTTGGTAAAAAAAAAACAAAAACCTACCTAAACTCTTGAAATTTTATATGGATCCTTTTGAACCTTTCGACGGTGATGATTGGCAGTACACACATGACATTGGCGATGGGGGAGAAACACCCGAGGAAGTACAATACGGTGGGGGAGAAGATAGTGGGGGAGAAGAACCCGAGGATGTCGCGCCGACTGATAGACATCCGTATGTACTGGAGTATCAGATGAACGACTTCGATTGGCAATTTGCACCTGGAGAAGCACTTGATATGGAAGTTGTGTCTTCTACACGTGATACAAAACATGTGTCGAGTGCAGTGGCTAATACTCAGGTAATTAATTTGTTTTGATTAAATATTTTGAATATTAATTAGTTGAGTTAGACCAATTAATTATTTATCTTATACACATTTTTTTTTTATAATATCAACATGTTATTGACTACCGAGTTAGATCGGCTTTACATGGTGTTAGAGAGTGGTGGAAGGTTATTAAGAGTTTGGATGAGTTTGTACATATTAGAGATAGTATTTTGTATACACCTTTGGGTCTTTTGGTTAATGTAGATTATGAGAAGGCTGATTGGGCAATGGTCATAGCTTTAGTAGAAAGATGGTGGAGTAGAACTCATACATTTCATTTCCTTTGTGCGGAGTTAGGGTTCACACCACTAGACTTCACTATGATTTTTGGGTTGAGTATCGGTATAGGCCAACCGATACATTTTCATACAAATTATGAGAATATGGATAGTATGCTTATGATTTTTCCTCGTTTGGGTGCGGATGCTTATGATTCTTTTGGTATTAAGCTATCTCATATTAAGACTGCATATATGGACCCCCTCTTAGATCCTGATACATGAGCGGAGTTAGCTTTGACTGTTCTACCTGGTAATGAGGGTGTTGATGTATATGTTAGGGCTTTTTTTATGTTTTTTATTGGGCATGTTCTGTTTTCCAATGGTCATTCTACAGTATGACTGGGATATTATGCTTATGTATCTGATTTGCATGCTAAGAGAGATTATGACCTGGGTAGCTCAGTATATGCCACATTGATAGCGGCGTTAAATAAAGCTTCACAGACATTCAGAAGTAGAAGTCCTCATATTGCAGGATTCACAGGACTTTTAGAGATTTGGTTTTATGAGTACTTTCGAACTCTTTGGCCTAACATAGACATGATTGCTAATACTCGCCCTCGATTTGGTAGTTGGTTAGGGCCTCACTTGACTCGTAATAGGGGGCAAATTAGAAATAATGTCTGTATGGCTCGTGCTCATATTGATATTAGATCAATGTCATCTATTGAGTGGAGACCTTGGCGTTTGACTACTGCCTTTAACGATCTAGTTGTGCAGCATGCTTGTGTGTTGTCACGTCACAGAGTTGTGTTTGCCGCACGTGACTGTATGGTTTGGTACTGTGGTGATAGATGATTGGACATTATGGAGTTCCATGTGCTCCCATGCCAGATGTTAGTGATGTGAAGTCGTGGGGTAGAATTCAAGTTCATGAAGTTCATGCCAGTGGTGGTCCTGGGCCAGATGCGTCTTCTTTTGTTGCTGAGTAGACTGCTGACCGTATTATAGATGGTGGAACCGTGTCTCTATGGGTCCGTTGTTGCCCCATTTTGGTCGGGCTAGTAACTTCGAGTTTGTGGGCCTGGAAGGGATGAGACGTGAGCTACGTATTCCTCATCCACCACAGCCTGTTTACAACCCATAACCTCTGAATGCATATCACCCAGCTCCTGTGTCTGCCAGTAATCCTCAGATGTTTACCGTGTGTGGACATGATGGGGAGGCTACTTACATTTCCATTCCTGAGGTGCCTCGTGCTCGTTGCCATGAGTTAGAGCCGCAGATTGATCAGTATACCACGGTGAGTTTAGTTATTTTATTTTTCTTATTAATTATATATATAATATGTACTCATAATGTATTTTCTTGGATTTTCAGGCTAAGATTCGGGAAAGATATGAGAACCAGATTTGTATGTTTGATGGGATGAGGACTGTCGTGTATCATTATAGCCAAGAAAGGGAGGAGGCATATTCTCAGACATATCAGCAATCAACGTGCGTATGACAAGACTCAAAAAGCGTACGAGGATATTCAACAGGTATACACACAACAACATCAAGGATAAGAGGAACTTCAGGCTGAGGTAGTTAACGCTTCATGCAGATAGAGAAGATCTTGATTCTCAGGTTAGGAACTTAGAGGAGCAGCTTAGGAATATCCAAATAGAGAGAGGAGAGGGATCGAGTGGTAAGGGGCTTAAGAAGAGAGCTAAATAAATTTGATGTAATATGATAGGTTTTGGATCAATTTGGATATTATATGATTATATCATAATCGTAGATTTTGGATTGCATAATCATAATCATAATCATAGGTTTTTAATTTCTTTAATTTTTTCAATTTTGAATCACAATTCTTAATTTCTTCAATTACACAATTATTAATTTATTAACATCTATGCAAAACTCATAATTTTTCAAGTTCTATGCACCACAATTCTAATTTTCATAAAAAGCGCGCGGTTTTGCCAACACCGCGCCCAAAGAAGCCCAAGCCCAGGCGGTGTTGGGAAAACCGCGCTGTTTTGGGAAAACTGCGTGAGTGATTTGATACAGCATCAAACCTGGAACCAAATATTGGCCGATTTGGTGTTTGGTTTGGTGTTTTCATCAACATGTAGCTCTCTTGAAGTTGAAAAAACACCAAATTGTTGGAAATTTGGTGTTTGGTGCTAGGTTGATATCACTCCTAAAGATGCTCTTAGTCCTCTTTATATAAGAGAGGCTAGGTCTACATTTTTGTGCATGGGCTTTGGAGCCATGTTTTGGGCCCTTAAATCAAGCCCAAAACCTAATTACATAAGCCCAAAAAAAGTTTCTCTACTGAAAATTACTGCAACAGACTTCTTGTCTATTTATACTCCTCTGATTCGGTCAAGTTCTAGACTGTAAGAAATCGCTTTCGAGCCGGTTGTTTTGACATATAATAGGCCCAATTCTGAGGTCTGAGTCTAAAGATACGGCTTGCGGAAGTTCTGCTGACTTTTCTACTCTATTTCAGCCCGTTAACTTTGACTTTCCAGCTTTGACCGGGCTTTAAAAAGGCTTTTTCTCCTTGAATCTTGGCCTTTAATCATAGAACTTCTTAGCAACAAACCTTTGCTCCTTTATCTCACAAAAGTGATATGTTTCTTTATATATTTGACTCTAATGCCTGAAATACATAAATGCACGTAAATAGTACTAACTCATATTTATTATACACATAATTGGTCTAAATGTAATGATATTAAGGGGTTAAAACTACAGTTTTGGGCTCTTATCAAGCCACCCCCAAACATCATTTTGCTTGTCCTCAAGCAAATATGAGAAATTAATATAAGTGACCAAAAATAAAGTTCTAACTAATCTCTTTTCGCCGAGTGCATTGCATTGACCATATGCAACAAGGCCTTAAACCACTAGGAATTCCCTAGTGGACGAGTTATAGCCTCATAAGAGTTTTCCAGATAAGGTACTCACAAACTTCATCTATACTACAACGACTAAGAAATAAAATTATTGTTTCCTACTTTATTCTCAGATATATATACATTTCACTAGCAATGAATATAGAATAATCAAGTCGAAATCTAAGCTAATACGTGCATAATAATCAATCATCTATGAATAAACATATATATAATGAACTATGCTATGAAATGCAATAACAGGTCCGTTTCTAAAACTTTGGAATAGCGTCCTTAAGTAGGTCCTCACATATATGTCAAGACAAAAACCACTTTGATTTTTCTACTCAAGTTTCGCTCACTCCAGTGCATAGTGGGCACATTTTACCTTACAATCTCAATGACACACAAGGAAGCTGAAGTCGATCAAACACATCTGCCACTTACTATCACACTAACCTATTCCTAATGGAGCTAGAGGTCTTTATTAGGTGTTGCAGAGATTAGGTGATGGTTTAAGAATAAAGAAAATGGATATTCAAAAAGAACCAGTCTGAGATAATAGAGTCTTCATATTATGTAACTAGAGAAAAACTTGTTTTTACTTTGCTTCTACACTTTGTTTCCATCGTTAGCCATTTTTTTCTTTTTCTTTTATTTTCTTTTGTTTTCTTTTCTTTGGATGAAACTTTCTTTTCTTATTTGAAGCAACTAACAATTCTTGGTTTCACAGGTCTTTCTCTTTCCTCTTCTTCCTTTCATCTCTATTTTCATACTCATTCAAAGATGGGTAGGCTGATTTTTATTTTTATTTTGTTTTATAAAAGGGTAAAAGATTTGTAGTTTATGAAAGGCTAAAGAAAGGCTCAGAGGGGTGACTAGTGGAAAATAATTTCATAAGATTTGAATTTCTAGCTATATCGATCCAAAAGGGCTTAAATTCTCGCTTAGGATATGGTATAGTGATCAAGCAAGTGGACATGTGATTTCTCTATTCGGAATTTACTTCTCCTTTGTGTCATTTCTCAACTATTTCACTCATATAAGGCTTCAAGGCTAAATTCTCATAGGATTTGTATAATAAGTACTCTAGCCTAGATTTCATAAACTTACTGCCAATACAAACGTAGATACTCATGCAATATATTTATGAAAAGATGTAATAACTATTACTTACATATTAACCTAAATTTCTAAAGATTATTCTAATTTAAGAGCTAACGTGAAATATCTAGACTATTATCATCATAGAGAAATAAACAATACCAATATTCCTAAGTGTATATCATAAACTTTTATTTATATTTTTGAATTTTTGAATTTTTTACTATAAACAAGTGCATATTATACATGTATTATCCTAATATGTGCCTTAATTTACACGTGTTTCTATGCCACCCCCAAACAAGAACATGCTTTGTCCTCAAAGTATTAAAATAAGAAGGCTAGAAAATACCATGGAAACTCGTGAAAATTGAAGAACACCTGCAAAACAAATTTAAAACATACTAATATAGATAAATAAAAACAGATGCAACTCTATATGAGTTCCACCCGTTATTTGGTTAACAAAAATTAAATTGCTTGGGACATAAGCAGACACAAACAAAAATAAAAACTTACCTCATATCCCGCATTTACTCGTCATCCTCCTCCTCAATAAAGAATTGAGGTTCCTTGGCATCCTGCCATGCCATGATAATTTGTCAGGCCTCACGCCATTTATCATCTACAATCGCTAACCGGTCAAGCACCACTTGGTCGGATGGGGTGTAAGGGGCAACCCAATTAGGTTGTAGCCTCCACCCCGGCTAAATCATTGCATGGAAGGAGCGTATAATATAGTTGGTGGGTCGCAAAATGTCAACCCCAACCCAATCCGCGAAATGAGCACAAAAATCTGGAAAAAAACATAGCATCATTCGACAAACTAAGACAGGCATAAGAAGATACTTATGCCTCATACTGTGAGCTCGGACTAAACTAGAAACTAAGGTCCGGGGAAGGTCATAGAGCATACGTCCCGTGGCTAAAGCAAGGAAGACGTTGCAAGTGGCGTCATTCACAGAAGAAAAACGTCATTCCCTTAATATGTTTAGCATGATAAAAAACATCACCGTGCCCATGTTCAGGGACAAGCTACCAAGGGATACATTATATTGCCCTTGGTCCTCTATACGGAAAATTCCTGTCCTATAAGCCTCATGCAAAAACTCATATGTGTAGACATACATATTATCTACCCAATAGCCCCATAGGTCTTGAATTTCAGTAGGCATAGACAGTCCAAGGGCAAACGCCAATAAAAACTTGGTTATATCCATTGTCTCATCCTCAATGGTGATGGAGAACACATGTTCTCCATCCGGTCTTTCAAAGAACGTACAATGTTCATAAAAATAAGTTGTAAGTGCAAGAGAATATAGTTCATCAGGGCTTACCATTAGAGGCTGCCATCCTGCCTGTATAATCGCATTACGGAACCAAGATCTATACGTGTTACTAGCAAATAAATCTTCGAATGACATCTCGATATGATCTAAGGAGACTTCATATCACACAACCCACTCTAGAACTACTGGAAGCAACCTAGGAAGAACCTACAAAAAATCAGAACAGGAAGTGGCTGCGGAGGTGAAGGGCACGGGCACGCTCAACTTTGTCTGTGGGAGGGCGCGGGCGCGCTCTTGCCTTGCTCGAAGTCCAGTGAATTTGGGGAACGCACGGTCTAAGTATAGGCAAAACAGAGGGTGTGCACGCGCTGTGAGTATGAAGGGTGCTATGAAGTGAAAATTCAAAGGCAAAGTGAGAGATACAAAGTGAGAGGTGTCATGTGAAGTTGAGAGTGCACCAAGGATTTATAGAGAACTAGTTTATAAGTTCCACAAGCTTCCCAACTAGTTAAGGCAACATGATGGAAAAAGATATTTCTAAAACCAAAATAGAACTAAACAAGAGGCATGCTCCTAAACCAAACCAATAGCTTTTTGGTTGCAATTAAAATAACAATCATCTAGTTATGACTCCTTGAGTTTGCAATAAACAACACTTGCTAATTCTAGCGACACCAATTTAGCAACATTCTCACATAATTTAATCATTATCAAGTAGATGATAATAATTCGACAAAAAATACGTGGATATGATTATAGGCATTTCTAAATAAATAATTCCACCCCCAAACAAGTTGAAAGGGTGGGATTCACGATACAACACATAGCATATGCCGGAAACTAAATAACTTCAAATTAAATTAAAATAAACTAACAATTACAGAATTCAAATATTAACTACTTAACTAACAATTTGGAAACAAAATCTACAAAATTCAAGAAAACAAATCTTAAGACAACAAGAATACAAAATAAACTAGCCATGCGACGATAATGGGCCAGAGTCATCCGTCCTGCGCCAACGACGCTCATGCCTCACAGAGGTATCCGAAGAAGAACCCCCATCAGAGGTTTATGATAAATGTAAAAACTATAGTTTACTCCTAACTAACTAATTAAACTTAAACAGAAGTAAAGCTATAATAATTTACTCTAAACTATCAAAGTTATCTACTCTCTTTAATCATGCAATAAATAGAGTAGAGAATTCGTTCCACTCCTAGTCCTTTAAACATAAGTTTTCGCTAGTTTAATCGATACTAACAAAATAGTTGAGAGTAATTAATTGAATTATACTAATCTAGCAATTGAACTTAAATAAGATGTTTGACTTATACTATGATAATATAATATTGAAATGTGAATATGGAGAAGGGATTAGGGAGATTTGAATCCACTTGATGTACTCCTAATATGCTAGTATAGGTTATTGCTATCCTAATAAACTAAGATTAAGTGTTGATCCCTAATTATTCATGGCAATCTCTGCCAACTAATAATCAGCATGTGAGGAAGTCCAACCCATTCTCATGGCGAATCAACTATCCTACTAAAGTGAAACTCTTAAATGCAATAATCTTAACTAACACATCAAGTCTTCATCAAGCTTCATCACCCCTCTAATAGAGGTTTAGCTAGAAGTCATTAGACTATCATAAACATATAAATAAGAATGAAACATAATGAAGAATAAACTTTCTTTTATTAATCAAATGAATACTGAAGAACAATAACTTAACTTAAATTTAATCTAATAACTAAGTCTAAATCCTAACTATCTATCTCTAATTAATTATATCTATCTAAGTCTAAGTATATCAAGAGTTATACCTTAGTCCTCTTTATATAAGAGAGGCTAGGTCTACATTTTCATGCATGGTCTTTGGAGCCATGTTTTGGGCCCTTAAATCAAGCCCAAAACCTAATTACATAAGTCCAAAAAGGGTTTCTCTGCTGAAAATTATTGTAATAGCGTTTTCGTCCATTTTTGCTCCTCTGATTAGGTTAAGACCTAAACCAATAAAAAGCTCTTTCTGATCCGGTCATTTTGACTTATAATAGGCCCAATTCTAAGGTCTGAGTCCAAAGATACGGCCTGTGGAAGTTCTATTGACTTTTCTGCTCTATTTCTGCCCGCATTGATTTTGACTTTCCAGCTTTGCCCGGGATTTAAAAAGGTTTTTTCTTCTTGAATATTGGTCTTTAATCATAGAACTTCTTAGAAACCAACCTTTTCTCCTTTATCTCGCAAAAGTGACATGTTTATTCATATATTTGACTCCAATACCTGAAATACATAAACGCACGTAAACAGTACTAACTCATATTTATTATACACATAATAAGTCTAAATGTAATGATATTAAGGGGTTAAAACTACAGTTTTGGGCTCTTATCAGTTTACTCTTATGATACCCCATCGGTTGCTTCATTTTTTAGGATAAAAATAGCTACTGGGCTCAGGTATACCATTTTTGTTTTTTTTGGTGTGTTCGACAAAGGTATAGTGGTTTTGAATATCGATAAGCCGGATTTTTTGATATCTCCGCACATTAGGTTCAAGATGAGAATTATAATAGTTGCAAATATGCAGCAGTCTCCAAAAATTGCTAGTACCTTGGCTTGGAGAGATGGCGGTGGTTCACTACCTCTCGATCGAGGTCAGTTAAGGGGAGTCACAAACCAGCAGCTAGTTGCCCAACAGTGATGATGATTGTCTGGGCATCACCACTTTGGCATCTGATCCCTTTCCTACATCCAGCATAGTGTCGAAGAGTGATAGTATCTAGTATCTAGTATGCAGTTCTAATTATGTCTAAGTTGGGTCTATTTGGAAAGTGAAGATTCAAACCACCACTCCATATGCTGTTGTCTTCCATAATTTCGCGCTCTGACTCCGAGGTCACAGTCTCAACAGGATGGCATGCTAAGCCATCAACAAGATATGATGGGTGCCAGGCTGGTTCATCAGTCTCAGTCTTTTGTGATGTCGAGGCTGAGGAAGAAAAGCTGGTTCAAGTTGCATACTCGATACCTTCATTTGACATATCGGTATCACTAGAAACAATAAGTTTTTTATTATAATTATATTCTCCATCGATACTACTATTGCTATACTCAGTATAATTATATAGTATATTATTTTTTATATGCATATCGAGTTTTCGTGGTGACAATGACTGGTTTTGAGGTGAGGATGTTTGTCAAAAGCATACGTTATCGACGTCGAAGCCAGGATTGTTTTGAGATTGTTCGCCTAAAATTAAAACAAGTTTTTCTCCTAGCCATACTAAAATAGATCAAAAATTATGATTCAAAAATCTAGTTTGTATAGGAGTTGTACAGATAAAATATTTAAGTTCAAACCCAAACCCTAACCCTAACTCTCTTAATTTAAGAAGAGGAACAAATGCGATATTAAAGATAAATAGATGAAAAGAGAAGTGTTTATGATAGTGAAAAGCATATTGAAGTTTTATTTTAACTAACCAGACAAGTGTGTAGGAAAATCTGATGAAGAAGACAGCGAGTAATGACAAGATGAAGCTTTTCAGGTGTTGTTAATGGTGGTGGGGTTTGAATGTCTCAAGCTTTTTCGCGAATAAGTGAAGAAAGAGAAAGTGAAAGAAAGTTTTTATAGATTGATATTTTGATAGGAGTTTTCAGTTCCAACAGTAACTGCTTGAAATTTGAAATTTGAATTATTTCAGTTTGAGTTTTGGGTTGTTTCCCAGTTGTTTCTCGAAACATTCAAATTTTTTAGATAGAAATTTGAAAGTTTTGAGAGGGAGCGATGTCGTGGGCAAATATCGTTAACCCAATATTCCAGTCTCGAGATGGAAGGAAGTTTTGATGCCGTGGGATGCTTGGGGCTTCTTCAGTGTGAACTGACATAACTTCCACAGTATGTACTGGACTAGAGCCTCTATTTTCTAGACTAGAGGTGGCTTGTGTGATGTTTTCTGCTTCATTGGCTCTTCTCTTTAGTCGCCTTCTCTGACTCTTAGAAAGAGTAGGTTATGCGGCCTTTTCTTTACCTTTATCATTATTGGCAGGAGCATTGACTTTCCTACATTCATTGATCATATGACCAATGATTTTGCAATGGTTGCAAAATTTTGGTAACTTCCCCAGTCGCACTTCTTAGCAGAATTTGAAGCCAGTTTGAGTCACTTCAATAGAGTTCTTATTCACATGAATAGGACCTCTTGAAAAAGCACGCAACATGTAATTATTTGTGTCGTTGTTTGTGTTACGTATCTTTTGCAAATCTTACTTAGCCTATTAAATATTGATTAGTATAGTGACTAGCAAGGTATCAATCCTACTCTAAATAACTAAGTGATGATAATAGAAATTTCTAATCTAAATTACTCTAATGGATGCAAGTAAAAGACGTGGCTAAGTAATAATTAATATATGGTTGATTTGATTTGAGATTTAAACTATGCATAAACTAAACTAAATTAAATATATGAATATGAATCAAGAGAAAGAATATCTTGGGAGAGATGAATCCACCAAAATCATAGAATTAGTCTAATAGATCTATCTATCATGCTTAATATAAATCACTAATAGAAATTCACCATACCTACAAACCTTATGCTCATAACAATGATGATAATATGTGGCTTTCAACGTGCTTTCTATCTTTCCATCAAATACTTCTTCAATCTCCAATGATATCTTCTATCTAACCAAATTGTGCTTTAAGTGGCATTCAATATACAACTCTAGGTGCCATGGAAAATCCACTTGTGGAATTTACCATACAACTAATTGAGGTGCCATAAAGAATCCAATCATCACACTAGAACATTAAAAACTAGAAGAAAAGAATCTAGGGTTTGTGGTATTTGGCTCTACACAATCTTGAATTACTCTAAGACCTCCTAACCTCCATAGGAGCGTTAGATCAATGGACAAATAAGAAGAAACTCAATGAGGGATTTAAACTAAAACATGATAGAAGAAGAATTAAACTAAAACATACGAAAAAGGCTTCATCTCCCTTCCCAAGAGAAGGGAGATTAGCCCCTCATACTATGCTATGAACACAATATGAAAAGGAATAATCTTTATAGCTATTAATGGTGAAAATGTCTGAACTTTCTTCTCTCTTAATTCTAGATCTAAGATGCAAACACTAAATTTCCTAGATGATATAAACTGAGGTTTTTGTGCCTTATATATTGGCTTACATGCTTTCGTCTGGATAGAGATCCGAATCCTATGTTTATTTGGTGTCAAACTCTCTATAATATTTCTAGAAGCAATCCTGGAGAAGTTAAATTCGGTTGGACCAAAGTTGGACATGTCCCATTTTGCCCTGCAGGCTATTTCCCAAGTTGTAGCTTCTGACAGCTTTCAGTTTCCTAATTCTTGTGAAACTCTGACTTCTTTTCCATGTTGATCTCATCTTCCTATGAAGTCAAAATTAAGGCTTTGAGATCAGATTGAAGACTCTTCTAACTCAATTATTATCCTCTTTTAGAGTCCCATTAGGCTTGGCACTTATGGAGACAAATATGACGTTTTTGCCCTAGGCCTTTAGCTGTAATTCCCAGTGACTCCTTTTTGACTTGTTTGACTTCTTTTCCCTCCATATTTCACATTTAGGTTCTTTGACCTGCAAAAACTCAAATTGCATCATATTAGAATATTTAAATATAAAATGGAGACTAACATACACATAATTGGGGTTATAAATCATTACTTTTGAGCACTTACTAGCATTTTGCTAGTCTCTTAGCAAAATTGTGTTATACTAGAGAAGTGTTCAAAGCTAACAATACTAATTAAATAATAACTAACTCACTTTCATAGGCATCACGGTTGCATTTACCATATGCAACAAGGCCTTAAACCTTTAAGTTATCCTTAAAGGACGAGTTATAGCCTCGTGAGGGTTTTCAGTTGGTATACCCACAAAATCAACTTTACATATGAATTATGGTGAAATCTAGATAAAGCAACTTTTTCAGTTAAAATGCCTAAATCAAAAGTTATTACTTATCACACCCATAATCATAAAACATTAGGCTAAGGTTCTATTCATAAAGATAGAAAATACTGACTAATCATCCTAACTAGAGCTTATTCATTTTTAACCATTTTGATTCCTTTCTCTTTTCCAAGCAACGGAATTTTTACCTCATCTTTGGATTAGTATTTTGATTTAAAATCTCACCATTTCATACACTCACAAGAAAATCTCTCTCAGATAAGTTTTCTATTTTACCTACATATGCAGGGAAATGAGTAAAAAGTAGAACATCCCACATATATAGTCAGAAAGACAGAAATTTGCAAATATATAAATAAAGTCTCATGGAAAGAATGTCAATCACATTTGAAGTGTCGGGTCCTTCACTTTAGCATTCTCTCACCTATTCTACACTTCATATCATACTTTAGTGATAAGTCTGAGTATTAAAACAGGGCTTAGGACAGGTTAACAAGAAAAGGGTAAAAATGATTCAAAAATTTCTGAGAATATACTCAAGACTTTGTGCTTTTGACCTTCTTGGAAATTTTCTTCACTTGTAGACTACAACACTTGAACTCTATCACTACTTTTGCTCAATTATATATATATATATATATATATATATATATATATATATATATATATATTTTTTTTTTTTTTTACATTTTTTTTTTTTATTAATAATGATAACGAGTTTTACAAATAATTAGGACAAGCGTGCAACAAGCTGCGCCGCAAGTCCTTTCTGAATGGCAAAACCTATCCTCCTAAAAACAAACTCGTTAGAACCAACTGTCATTACGTTGCAGTCCATAACTTTCTGCAATCTCTTAAGGAGCTCAACAGACTGTTGTGCCAAGAAACCAAAGGTGTCAAAACTGAAAGGAATGAAACAATCGTTGGTTAGCTCTACAAGCCTCCTCGTGTTTCTCAATTTTCCCTAGCCGCTGCTCTATTAGCTGCTTCTCCCACCTCAAAGACTCCATTCCCAAGCCCTACTAATGGAGAGCCTCGGTTACATCAACACACGATGCCTCCCCTCGGACCAATCAGATCAATACATCCGCGGGCGAAGTGTCGATCTCCCCTCATTCGGATCAGTGAGAAAATTCACGGGAGCCTCCTTCTTCACCTGTACCCCAGCCCTCCAAAATGCATCACATAAAATATCTCGACATGATCATGTGCGTATTTGAAGCCCGGAAAATATCTACAATGTTTGCATGGTCCCCAAAAGTATCTAGTCCGCTCTTTTTTGCACAGGGCATAGACCACCATCAGAGTACAAAGGAATCATGAGACGGTACTGGAGAATAGAACGATACTCTACCGGTGACATACGCTATCCAAGTCCCTCCATCGGAATAGCAAGTAGGAAATCCTTTGCATGTTCTGACTGTAAGCATCCAATGACTGCTTTCTGACGAGCAAATAACACAAACTCCCTCTCAAGACCAGCAACAATCTTACCATAGAATGCTTCCGCCAAAACTTTTTGTGGTTTTGAGGGGACGGTAGCACTCACAGCCATAGAGGCCGAGGTCAAAATCGGTAGACAGAGACTCAATGCATCGCTAGCAACATCAAGAATCTCGCCCAAAGGTCTTGGGCCACAACTCCTAAGAATGTGGTTCAAGCTCGGAAGTCGACAAATGGGGAGGCCACAAAAGCAAATGTAGATACATCAGTGGCACAATAAATACCTAAACCGCCTAGACGTAATGGGAGTGTCGATAAACGCCACTGTAAATCACCGAAGCCAGGACCATCAGAAACCACAATACCCTGAAGAAGATTTTTTTTTTTTTTTTTTCTTTTTTCTTTTTTTTTTTTTTTTTCTTTGAGAAAAAGGAATGATTTTCTTCATTTGGCTTTGGTAAAATTTCCTTCAAAATCTTCTTCGTTCTAGTTTTCTCTTTAGTTCTTTAGAAATCCTCAAAAATATGGATAAGGGTAATAATATGGGATATACTCCTTATCTGGAGTTGGGTTTGAGATGATTGGTTTAAGAATAAAAGGTTTAATATATAAGGCTCAAAAGTGGTTAACATGATAATCCTACTAGGTGGGATAAAGGCTGATTGGTTCACAACTTGACTTATCAGTATGATATTCACTACTACAGAATGACACATATACCACAGTCAATAAGAACGTTTATACCACGGTTCTTCCAAAAACCGTGGGAAATACTTATATACCACAGCAAAAATTTCTTTGGTCATTGGTTTACTAGTATATGCCATAGTTACATGAAAACCGTGGGATAAGTTGGGCCATATACCATGGTTAGTTTTTTTTTTAGCATGAGAGTACTCCACATCCCCACTACCTTAAACATAAACAGTGGTATATAAATTTTCCACTTTCTACCGTGGTTTATGACTTTATGCCAAATAGTCAAATATGCGGAAAAAAAAATACACAGTACGAAACTCATTCAAATTGGATTCCCGTTATTCTCTCGGTCTCTCCCCACAACTTCTACAATTCTATAACTCTTAGGATTCCTGCAACAGTGAGAAAACCCACCGTCACTACACCATAACAGCTTTTTTGTGATAGGGGCTTTTTATGTTTTGTGACGCCAAATAGACGTCAGAAAATTTGTGACGCCATAATAGCGTCACTATTTGGGTTTTGCCGTCACACACTACACCATTTGGGCTAATTTGCAACCAATGAGGTTTTTCATTAGTAACACATATACATCCGTTAGGTAATTTAAAACATTTATAATCCGTTAGCAATACAAATATCCGTTGGTAATATTATATAACATTTTTTTGTATATTTTGTCATGTTTCAGTATACGTTAGAGTTGGGGAAGAATTACGTTGAAAAAGAAAAAGAAAAATCACACTACAAAGAAATAACGAAAGCTTTAGCGGGAGTCTTTTCTGCTCATCTAAACCCGATGCCCTAAAAAGGAAGAAAAACTAGTGGAGCGGTGTTGTCGGCTAAGATTTCGATTCCTCACTTCGTAAGTCGTCCTCCCTCTTGTTCTTTCCCCTTCTTGTTCTTCTTCTCTTCCTCCTCCCCCTTTAAATTATTGTTCAAAATTGATTCCGAGTTTCTAAAGTTAAAATTGATCTATGTTCTAGGGTATCAATTCATTGCTTCTTCCACCAAGTGTTCACTCTACTCAAGGTAACGAATTTACGCATCAATTTTAATTTTTTAAAATTGGTTGTTGCTCTTTGGTTTGGTCCAACTTTGGATTATCAGATAAAAGATGTATCTTTTATACAAAAGAAGCTTGCTTGATAGTTATTAGTTATTTGATTCGAAAAAAATTAGGTTTTTTGTTAGATCTATTTACTCCATGTGTTGTGATTTGATTTTCTAAGTGTTGTTATTACTGTTAGTATTGAATGTGCTTGCTTGTATAATGAGCTGCTATATTATAGAAAAAAATTAAGACAAATGCTAATAGCAGCTCATGAGTGTTTTTAGAGCTTGTATGTGGCTTATTTATTAAGATGGTTTTGTTTTGTTTTGTTGTAGAATGTGAACAAGTCGAAACTGGTCTACTTGGATAATGCATCAACTTCTCAGAAACCTATTGCTGTTTTGGACTCTTTACATAACTATTACTCAACCTATAATTCCAATGTGCATCGTGGTATTCATTTCTTGAGGTACTTATGTAATCTAGTGTGTTTATTTTCTGCTACCTCCCAGTTTTGTGACCCCTTTTAACACTGTCATTACAAGAGGTTTTACTGAAAATAATCTTCATCAAAAGTTCTTACTAATTTTTCCCTGCAATTTAGTGCAAGAGCCACTGATGAATATGAATCAGCGAGGATACTAGTAGTTTAATCCATGGATACTGTGACTAAGATTGAAAGAAGAAGAAGCAGATGAAACCATTTGCGTGAAACTGTTATGAGTTTTAGACCATAACAATGGTTCTCCTCTCTGCCCATTGCTTTCTTTGCCACCTTCAACTTCGAACTACAAGTAGGAGTTCAAAGGAAAGAAATGGAAGGAAGGTATAGTAGTACACTGGGGTTCTTTGTCTTTATTTCTTCTCTTTAAAATGTTTCTCTAATGCATGTGCTTCTCACATGAAATTGATATCTTTCATCTTTCTCTTAATGCCTCTGGTCTAGCATTTAGTAGTACTTTTATAACGGAATCAAGTTACATGCCAAATCTGGAATGACTGGGGGTTTTGACTAGGGTGAGTCAAAATTTCATGCGGGGGTACGGTTTAGTTCTCTTGTTTTCACCTCCACATGGACGGTGAGATAATTTAGATTTTTTTCTTTATTTTCTTTATAACTTTTGTTTGGTCTCTAATTTAGTAACTAAAGCACTAATTGGGAAGGAAAAGCTGGCTCAATAATTGATTTGTCAGGTCAAAAGTCCAAATAATGAAATGTGTATCTTTGGAAAATGCAATAAGTGAGTTGGTTTCTATGGAAAATTGGAAATCAAATAACAGCCAAAAAAAAAAAAATTGTGAAAAACACTCCATCAACACTTGGTGCATTGTTAATGGTAATACCTAAATTGTGTTTACTTGATTGAATACCTATTTTGTGAACAATTAATTTTAAATTTCAAAATCAAGACCAAATTTGAAAGGCTACGGCTACTAATTTACCGTTGAATAACCTCATATTACATAAGTTGTGACACGACTAACGTTTAACCATCCTGCTAAAGTTTTGCAGCAACCGGCATGATGTGACTTAAAAGTTTTTAAAGTGTAGTTTCAACAAGTTGGGGCTTTATTACTCCCCATATCTATTTTAAAGACCAATAAATGTATAGTTTTCTTCAAACATCAATATTTGAGATTTTCAGTAAGAAAAGTCTTAATTTAACGTTCGGTTACTGAATTTAGGATTTCATTTGGTCTGTTGAATTGGGAAAATTAACTTTGTGTGGAATTATAACATTGAAAGCTATAGTTTGTTGTTGTTGGTTGTTAAAAATCAGAATTGCAAAGGTATTAACTAGATTGGTGATAAGGTTCGAATTTTGGGCCGGGTTTTGTGAATAATTCATGTAGTTGAGTATTGTAATATACTAATATGTATGGTGCAGAGTATCTAGTTAAACCAATTGAGTGGCATTCAAAATAGGGCTGAAACCGACGCGTTCATTCCAAACTAACCATCTAAGTTCTTGCCAAAGAAAACAAGATAAGAAAAGTACTCTCTTAATGAGTGAGTGGAGGTCCTGAACTCCTGAAGGAAAAGTGTTTCTTTTATTTAAATGATAGTGAATATTGCTTTCACAGTTACCACTTGAACAAGTAAAGGATGGTTCAATGAAAACCTTGTGGCTAGTCAATGATGCACTACGTATCTTGACCTTTCTTTTTGACTGACACATCTCTAGCTTTAAAGTTATCTACTTTTTTGCTGCTGCTGAATACGCTGTACACCTCATTATCGACATATAATGTAAACAGACTTGGTAAGCCTCATGCTATGGTATTGTTGTTTTCTTTTTCTTTTTTTTTTGTGGAGATGAAATCTGAAATATATATTTTGCTCTGCAATTCATCTTTAGTTAACTACATTGTGATTGTTTGTGATTGCATGTTTAGTTATGCCTTTGGCCTTTAAGGTTAGATCATTTAGGATTACCTTACGTAATTGAATTATTGAACTACTTCTAAGAATGACCAAATGACCTTCTCTGGAATAGATCTAAGAATGATAAAATGTCCTTTCTATAGGGAACTAGAATGTCACTTACGAGACGTGAAAGACCATTGATTTCTCAACTAACAAAACCAGTTTTGTATGGGCAATGTTGGTATGGTGTATCACCTGCCTGCTTGGTTCCGGGAGAGGATGATATTGATAATGGCAGTTGAAATATCTCATGTAGCTTACTTTGTAGTGTATCGATCAAATAATGAGATCAATAGGTTGGTGTTCTTACAATTTTTACTCGTTCAGTTTTCTAATACGTATATTATAGGCAGTCATATGCTATGATATGCTATGCTATGATTGGTACTGTGTCTTACTCCTCATCACAGCAAATACATGTTTTGGGTGTGATTGTGTCAATGTGTTGATTAATTTTTCTGTCCACTGTTTTTATCTCCTCAGGTTATCGAGTTGCCAGTTAGAGTCTTGGGGTTTCTCCTCCAAAGATAATTTCACCTGGACTTGATGTTCTAGTTATCCTTACAAGACCCTTCTGTATTTTGTAGTAGCCGCGAATCTGACCATATTTATTACCATGACTGTGAGAAAGAGTCATTATTTATGTACCACCAGGTGCAGGGAAAGCACTTTTGTGTTACATCTTTCTGCTTTTAGTTATTTTATGATAGTCATTCTTTCTAAATATTAGGCATGCTTTGTGTCCTTAGCTACTTTAGTCCATGTATGTGTTGCTCGTGCTTGATGTGTTGTCAGGCTTGCTTTGTGTCCATGGTAGAAAGGTAGTCACTACTCTCTAGGTCTAGACTTGTGTGTGTGCGTGTCTATGATGGATTGTTGAGTCATTTTTCCATGGCATGATCCTTTGTACATGTAAGAAGGTTCATATTGCACTTGAACTTTTCTTGTGTGTGCAGTGGGATAATTGTGAGCAGTGTTAACTGGTGCAAGAGTGTGTGATGCCAATCATCCCACTGCACACACTCAATGCACTCAAACAGACCATATATATACTAACTTCTCACGACAACACTCTACGAATCAGCATACTCACTTCACAACAAAATAAGGCACACACTCACTCACACTAACAACACACACTTGGCAGTACACATGCACACACTCACTAGTCTCTCACTTTACACACAATCATAACCAATACACACTACAATTTTAGCAGACACTTATCAATCAAAATAAGCAACAGTAGGTCATTGGCAGTAACAACAAAGTGTAATGAACAAGTAGTAGTAGGTCATAGCTAGAGTTGTAGGCAATACATATAGTTGAGCTGATGGGGCATTCTTGCAATTGACATATTTATCTACTTATTCCTTCATTGGGACCAATCAATTTTGCTATAAATCAATTACACACATCTGCGTGGGATGAGCATTAATCCAAAGGTCAATGATGAGCAATGAGGCACGGAAAGCCGACATAAAAGGAAAATTTGAATACGACCGACATGGGCAGAGTTTCATTCTACTCCTCCTGCTTTTCTTATATTATATGTCCCTCAAAGCATATGTGATCATTATTTTTTTGTCACTCTCGGTTGTTAGTATAACCCTTTTTTTTTAGAGTGGATGTGTTTTAGATCTGGTTTGGTTTGTTAGGTTCACTTTATTCGTTTTTTTTCCTACATACTAAGCTCTATCACTTCATGAAAGTTTTGACATGAGCAATGAATTCGTTGAACCCATGCTGCAGCCAATTTCCAAGGACTTAGATTCAGCCTTCTAGACTTCGTGTTGCAGGCTGTGTAACTTGCAGACTTGGTGTTAATGGGGTTTTTTATTCATCTTGTTGAGGTCTAGGATGGAGAAGATGGTCGATTGACGACAAGGTGTTTTGTAGTCTTTGCATCTAGATGTCGTTTGTGAGGGCGCTTGATGTTAAAATAGCGCAAGCCTTCTTTAGTAACATAAGTACATCGAGATGCCTTCTTGGTGCCTTACTAATTATTAAGGTTACAAGCTATAGTTTAATGGGTGTTTCTTACTTTAGGCAATCGTTGTTTGATGATTGTGGTGTATAATGGGTGATGATTGTGGTCTAGTATGTATAAAATAATTAAATTTGTCTATGGTTTCTTGAATTTATTGTTGCTGTCCTTGCTAAACTGCATTCTTAGTGTCTATGGTGGTGCTGCTTTTTGGTTTATGAAGGAAGTAATATGCATACTTAGTGAACAACATGTCAGAGAAGTAAAAAAGGAATGGCCTGCAGTGGCTGGAAATGACCTGCAGTGACCTGTTAGAGCCTAGAACTAGCCTGGGGTGGCCTGCAGCAGCCCAACAGATGGCCTATAGCAGCCTAGGACTTGAATTTGTATGAAGTATGAAGCTTGGGTATTTTGTACCATTCTAGAATTATTGTTTGGAACCATAGGAACTTTAAAATCTAGTTTCTTAGTTAGTAATCATCACACAAGTTTATTAGCGGGATATGAGTTGGATTTGGATGAGTAAGTCCTCGAGATACATCTCCATGTCCTCGAGATATGAGTTGGATTTGGAGGCGTTACACTTTTCCTGCTTATTTTATTTTTGTTTGGCATGGCAATCACTGTCGTTATTTTATTTTCTTATTGTAGTCTTGGAGTTTGTGTTCTTTTAACTGTTGTTTCCACCAATGCAAGTGATAGTCATCAAGTGTGATGATGGAACAAGAGATCTTGATCTTTGCAACACATACACTTCACTATGTATTTACTGAATCAAACTCAAATAGATTGGTATTAATTTCCATAGTACTTGCTTTGTGATTAAACTCTTTCTGGTCTCTTGTTAGTTTAGTTTGATGTATATTTTTGTTTCTTGGTCATTGATTGTAAATTTATGACTTGGGATAGAAAAGTTTGATCAAATTTTGAGACTTGGTCTTGATTATATTAATTTTAGTTGTGAAGCCTAATTAAGAACATGGATTTTTTATATTTTGTATGATCTATGAAGGAAGTTTGCGAATGCGAGGAAAGACCGGGCTAGAAACGGGAATCGAAGAGCATCGAGTGAGATTAATTGGCCGGAATATAGTTGGAGTTGCAGTTTATCCTTGTGCCGTCAACAAAAGAGGATTAATAGAGTAAGTCTTCAAACTTGATCTTAATCTTCCAATATCAAGGCCTTTAATTTTTGTTTTTTTTTGTAGTGTAATATTTTGTTTTTTTATAGGAAATAGATGTGGAACTACAACATGAGTGGTGATTCTTATGTTCCAATGTATGGTTCATCTGTAATTGGTGGCTAATTAGTATGTAACCATTAAAGTTATATGTAGTTATGTTCTCATCTTGTATTTTATGAACTTCTTAAATGGAAATTGCAAATTCTTAGTTCAAATGTGTAAATTAAGATAGACAACGAAAAGTTTATTTTGTTAAATCTAGTGAGTATCAATCATCTTCATTATTTATATAATTATGTGTGTCATTGATCCTATTTGTGTCATGCTACAGGTGGAGATGGTCCACAGTAAGACTTAATATGCTGAAATTCCATCTTGGAGGCACCCCCCCTCCGCAAGGTTCTGTATCACAATGAAAGCAGGTTGTTGCTTGTGATGAGGACTGAGGTGGGTTCTTATTTTAGTTCATCTGACATTTGCTGTGTTGATCCTATAAGTGGTTCATTGCTCTCAACATATAAGTTTAATCCTGGAGAAACAGAAAAATCAAATATTTCTCATTACATTTTGTGTTTTTTATTCTTTTGAATCTATCTGCTTGTTAGAGACTATGGAATTTATTTATCTCTCAGATTACTTTTCTTTTGAAACATAAAAAAATAAAACAACATATATTCCAAAGTTGGCTACGTCATTTTCTTGCAAGGTTGTCTTACATAATACAAAAAAAAAAAATGTTGGACTTGGTAACCTCTCTCTCTCTCTCTCTACTTGAAAATGGAGAGGACACTACAAAGTAGCTTGTTCCATTCTCGTGACTTGTCAATTGTAGCTAAATTTTCTACACGATATTTAATTTATCTGAGGAATTGCAATTTTGATAGGGTGATAGCAAAGGATCTGTGAAGGGTGGTTATGGTAGAAAAGAGGCTGCTGGAGTTCAATTGGGTCAAAGTTCCCAGGTATTATTACATTTCAATGGTCTTTTGGGATTTAAAGAGTTGTTGTAAATACTGGTAATTGAATTTCACAGCTCACTCATCAGGGATTTTTTGGGCAAGGGGCAAGCTACATCAACTCTCCGGTAAGGACACCCTCTCTGATATTACTTTTTCTTATTGCAGTGCAATTTAGGAAGTAAATGATTGATATTTTTTTTCTTGGTTTTCCATTCATATTAATTTGGTTTTGAAGATACTACGAACCACCTTATTCCTTTTTGTTTCATAATGTGTCAAGTTGATGATTATCATTGATCATCCTTACCATAAAAAAATGTTAATTTATGGATGGAGTAAATCGTCTGATGAGGGACCTACTTGTTTACCCCTATTATCTGGTGGTGTTTTTCTTTAATCTTTCTAGTTTCTTCGATTCTCTTTCAATGCATCTATTCTCAAACCTCTTGGCAGCCATGTGTGAGGTGAAAACCTGTATGTACAAACTATGTGGGAGTGAATCATGTTTCGCTTAATAGAACGTAGCTTAGTTTCTATTGGTTGTCTCTAAACCTTGTGAATTAAATGTTTTACATTTATCTTATTGGGAAGTGTGGTCCTCACATTGCAAAGGGTTGATGGGAAACGAGTTCCGCTGAAATGGGACAAGATCAAGGTAAACAAATCCTACACATTATTGTCTTTTTCTTTGAAAAGTATATGTTTACATATGTTGTGAGTCTATATGTTAGGGCCCATATCAACCAGGTGGCACAGAGTGTGGGTATCATACAATGAAGTTTATGAGGGAAATAGTAGAAGCTTGTTCAACTGGATCATTTGAAAATAAGGTATTCGAAAGTTTTAACAAACACTTTATTTGGCTCAACGACTTCGCCTTATTCTTATATAGTAACTCCACATGTTGTGCTTTGACTCATCTAGATAACAAATTTAGAACTGAAGGAGACATACACGCAAGATGAACTTGACGGTGTTCGACTCGATATTATTCAGTTCATCCAGGAAAATGGGGTGTTTGTTTTCGAGGCGAATGAGGATGAATTTTAGCTATGTTCGGACCCCTCCAGTTTAATTTATGAGTCTTACATTTTTAATTTATGAAAAGGAATTTGAAGTTTGTTTTCTTAGTGCACTCAAAAAATTAATGGAAGTCTTTTTTTATTATTATTATCTTTTTTTGCAATGTTTGATAGTTTATTGTACATTTTGGAATTTGTTGGGAAGATGAAAATGTTGTATGTAGGCAGGCTGTGTAAATTAAAAATTAATGGATTTTTTTTTTTTATTATTATTATCTTTTTTTGCAATGTTTGATAGTTTATTGTACATTTTGGAATTTGTTGGGAAAATGGAAATGTTGTATGTAGGCAGGTTGTGTAAATTTTGTTATGTAGGTTCGGTTTTTAAGTGGAAGAATGTTACTAGCATTATTATTAAAATATATATACCACGGTTTGGCATAAACCGTAGTGTTTAGTATAACTATATACCACGGTATTATAACACATACACTAATATAAACCACGGTTTCAATAGCTTATATGCCATGGTTCTGTTGACAACCGTGGTATATAATGGGCATACAAACCACGGTTCTTTGAAAAACCGTGGTATCCGTTAAACATATATACCACAGTTTTGCTATTATTATATACCACACCACCTATTGTCACGGTTGTATAACAGTGGTAAATATATTTATACCACACTTAAAAACAGTGGTATAAGTGTCATTCTGTAGTAGTGATTCCACTTTGAATAGACTACAAGACCTAATGGCTATCTCCCCAGTTGATGCCACCTCGTGATTGACCAAATCAAGAATAAATGAGACTAACACAACGAATTTAAGCACAAAAAAATGGTTGAGTCAACTTGGACTCAGATTTACGTAAATACTCTCCAAGAAATTTAAAATTGAAAGGCTCAAGTCTCACAGGTCAAGTCTCTGTACTAATCCTCTAGTTTGATAGAAGTTTAAGTTGCTCTTTCATTTGAAATTCCTCTAGTTATGTATTATATGAACTTATTCTAGACTAAGACTTTTATCAGTTAGATCTATTTCTAGTAATAGAAACTTAGTCTAAAAGTCTTACTAATCCTGGTCATGACTTACAATTTCCAATTTTATTAGCCAGTTTAAACGATAAAAATATACTTTTCACCTAGAATCACCATAATTCACATATAAACTTTCCAAATATTGTAATTAAAATATTGCCAAATTTTAATTCTCACCCCTCTAACTAAATTAGGCATTGTCTTCAATGACTAAATAAAATAACTGAAAGCTTACCATAATTGAAATAATCAGAGAAGGAGGGATATTACCTTAAATGCGTGCAAAATTACATCAGCTAAAATCTGTAGAATTTATATCCATAACAAAACAAATAAGAGTGATGATTTATAAGGATTAATAATTATTACAACGACTAAATATTTGTCATGTGCTCAATCCATAGAGTTATACGTCTATAAAAAGACAGGGAAAATGTGCTAGAGTGGAATGTAAGAGTCACATGTACAAATGCCATGACTGAAAAATAAAAATAAAAATTTAAACAATGAATAATAATAATAATTTCATTGTTGCACGGAATACAAGATTTGTCTCTGCCTGCAAATAAAAGTGATAAAACCATAATAGACAATCAAGTACATGAGTGATCATATGAAGAAGTACTGGAATACATAATCCTAGATAAAGGACTCTATTTCGATTTTGGACGACCTCTCTTTTGAATTGATGTTTCAGCTTTGTTATTCTGGAGCATAAGAATATGTTCCATCAACTCCTTATGTTACAGAATACTCATCTCCTCCTTGTTTTTCTGATAATTATACAATTTGTGCATACCCCTAAATAATGTTAAACCCATGTCTCGCACATTCGGATCCATCTGAGCATCAAAGACACTATTGTTTTCAAAATAAGGAGGTAGGGAATCAGGGTCGTGATGAGCTGGTGTCATACCAAAAACTGGTTCACCCTCGTCTGTCAATAAACTAGGCTCCCAAAATCCAGGTGGACAGTGTAAATTCTTCCTGGGAATTAAATCTGTCCTTCTTTAAGTTCTATTCCTTCCGCCTCAACTATTTCGCCACTAAACAATTCTAACTCGCACAAAAGCCTAGTGATAAAAGCTGGAAGGATGAGATACCCATGATTTGCATTCTTCCTTTCCATAATATTCTTCATTAAAGTCTTTCCCAAACAAATTTTGCTATCCCTCTTCATTAACATAAATAGGATATGACCACCAGGTTCATAGATTGTAGAACAATTACTCGACCCAATCACATTATCACAAATCCAACGATATGGAAAATTTTGATTCACCTGAAGGGAGCAAAATCGGACACGGTTTGCATAATCGACTTCTACTCTTTCTCCCAGCACAGCTCGATAATCACATGATTGTTTTGCCTTTGTTTGTGGTCCATAGTGTGCTGAAATTCCCATTTTTCTACTAGAAAATCAGGGGTGATGATGGTGGGTTAAGAGTCATTATCCCAATACAGTTCCATTTTCCCATTCACCTCTTCATAATCGATTCTGCAGTCGTAGAAATGTCGAATAATACCTTCATGATATTTGTCTCCATTAGAATAAAAGAGACAGTCCCAACCCCGATTTTCGCATTCTTGTGTATAAAATTCGTTCATGGCATTGTTATCAAACAACTCTCCATAACAGAGTTCAGCGCGAATCTTTCGTTCGGTCGTCATGTTCAAATGTTTACAAACTTGCCCTCGAACTGGCGTAATGTGTATGGCCAAACAAAGGGTAAGATATCACAACAAAACCACAAGAACGATACTGGAAATACATGCTCAGTAATAAATCGTCCTATACAGAACCTTTTTTTTTTTTCTCCAAAATCTTTCAAGCCTAACAATTATTAATAAGGCACCTTTCCTTCCTCACAGCCAATACCCCCTGACAACCTTCACATTCTCCTATTCTCCTTCGACAACAGCAAGCAAACAAAAAAAAAGACAGAAACCAATCTCTATTGAATTTAACTCAACTCTCTTTTCTAATTTCTGGTTTGTTTTCCTTATCAAAAGCGAAAACGGATTCACCACGCCATCAAGAGAGTTTACACAATCGGATTTACTACTGTTTGGGAAAGTAGATTCACCACGAAATCGGAATTTGATCGATTGTGAACTAACCGGCAGGAGCTCTTGCCGATTAGCAAGTGCTGATAACGATGATTTGAGGTATAAATGGAGGTTGCAACGCCTATTAATGGGTGTGGTGAAGTTGGGGGTTGTGATGGTGCGGCTGGAAGAAGAAGAAGATCATTTTTTTTTCTTTTGTTTCTAAGACCCTAGTTGTTTGGGCCTTTTATGGTATTCAGGCCCATTTAACTAGATGGATGCTTAGAGTAGGATTTGGTTTCGAAACACAAAGGTATTCTACCTCACTTGACCGAAACAGAGAGGAATTTCACCTCACTAGTTCACGCAGTGATACATATGCATCACATAACACTCCAGGTTCATATAAATTGAATTCTTATTCATAAAAATTAATAATAATCACATTCATAAACTATTGCTAAAATAAGAAAAGAATAAAAACACAGCAGGAAATAAACTTACTACTAGTACTACTTCCTAATACTATACTATACTATAATGACTAAAGATAAATTAATTCTGCATACTCTTGATATTTCATGTTCACTCCTTAACCTTGTCATTGCTATCAATGTGCTCAAAAATTATCTTCCAAACTTCCTTGTCGCTACAATTTTTGTAAATATCTTCATCACTCCAATAACACCTCGACAACAACTTTCTTCCGTATTTGATGTCCAATTTAACCTTATAATCCCAAGCCAAGAGTCTAGAGCGCATAAGAGTGATGTGTAGTGCATTGACTGTTTGAATTGGGATCCAATCTTTGTAGTGATTCTCTAATCCTGCACACAAGTGACGTACCATCTTGCAAATAAAAATGGGGAGCACTAGCTTGTTGGTGTTCCTAATAAAGACGTATACGATTTGTGTTAGCATTCTATAGAATACGTTGTAGAATTCACCGTTCTCCAAAGCCTTTAGGAAGTGTAGGCTATATTTATCAGAGGAAAATAGATTAGGATCACCGATGATATTGGTAGAGATCCACATCAAAGCTAAGGCACAGTTTCGAGCAAAGGTGTTTATAGGGATGCGCTTGCGATCTATTACTGTCAAACCTGGTCCTAGTTGCTTCTCATAGGTGAGCGCCCCATTCTTTGGTTCTTGGTTTAGAAAGTTCCTATTGACTCCTCGACTCATATCCTCTACCAATTCTGTTAGTTCACGCCTAATCTCTTCATCTTCCACTCCAAACATCCTTGCGATCACTTCGGGGCTTATGCATAAGTGCATGGTTTTAAGAGATCCTACTAAGTATCCCATAGTACTGAAGGTTTGAAGACAAGAATAGAATTCACGAACCATCTGAGGAGAGTAAGTGTCTTCTAGTGTATAAAGCAAACCAGTCCAGTTTCTAACTTCTAGTTGATTTCCGAAGTAATGTCCTAAAGGGCTGTTAAACAAATCTTGGTAGCACTTCTCTAGTATGATCTTGGCATCTGGAGAGAGATTGATTTGGGTGAATTCAATAGTATGGAATGTACCTAAGTTCATGTAATTCATTGTAGCACATGGTCGGTTTATAATTTGAGAGGTATTTGCGGTGAAAGCGGTGAAATATGGAGAGTATGGGTCGATTTCTTCTTACATGTTTTGGCGATGAGATACAGAACGAAAAAGATGTAGAAAGTATTGAAGTAGTGAACTAAGGAGACGCTACAAAGTATAGCTTTATAGGAGAAGTTTCAGAAGTGCTCCACTTCTCTCCTAGTCAGAAATGCAAAGCTCTGACTTCGATCTTTGGGTAGATTACTCAGCAACGAATCTTTTTTTTTTTTTTTTTTTTTTTTTTTTGTTAAAGTGAACTACTATCTATTTAAACTACTTGGGTTGCCTCCCATAAAGCTTACGTTTAATGTCGCCCGGCCGACCTGAGAGGGGTACATTTACCCCCCTAACTAAATTAGGCTCATCTTCTAATGTGGTCTGATTTGCTCTATCCTTCGTTTTCTAGCTGCCGAAAATAAGAAATGAATGGAGCTTATTGCAACTGGTTCTGCTAGTACAAGGATATAATCTTGCAACACCGTGGGTAGTTTATCCCATAGATTGTTTTCCGGATCAGGTATGTCTTTGTATATTGGTTCTATAAGTAAAGTTTCCTCTATATATCTCGTGTAGGTAGCTCTAAAAATGGTTTTAAGCGGTGTGCATTTACTTTAAAACTAGTACCTCATTTTGGATCCTCTAACTCTATTGCACCATGGTGCGTAGCGTTTCTTACAAAGTAAGGACGACCATCTAGACCGCAATTTTCCCGGAAATAATTCTAATCTAGAGTCATAAAGTAAAACTTTCTGACCGACGAAAGTAGAAATCTTTCCTTAAAATTTGTTTATCATGGGCTAGCTTTGTTCTTTTCTTATAGTTCTTTGAATTTTCATAGGCGTCACTCCGTATTTCTTCTAACTTTCGTTTAGGCTGTAGCTTTCTTTGTTCTCGGCCTTATCTAATTCGAAGTTCACGGCTCTAACAACCCAATAGGCTCGGTGTTGTAGTTCGACAGGTAGGTGACAAGTCTTGCCATAGACAATACGATAAGGGGACATAGCTATAGGAATTTTGAACGCAGTACGATAAGCCCATAAAGCATCATTAAGTCTAAAGTACCAATCTTTCTTCGAAGGGTTAATTGTTTTCTCTATAATATTTTTAATCTCCCTATTCGAAACTTCGGCTTGCCCATTTGTTTGTGGATGGTATGGAAGAGCAACTTTATGTGTTATGCCGTACTTAGACATTAGATTTCCAAATACCCGATTGCAAAAATGCGAGCCATTATCACTAATTATAGCTCTAGGAGTTCCGAACCTAGGTAAAATATATGCTTTAAGAAAATCTATGACCACTTTATGATCAGCGGTCCTTGTTGCTACGGCTTCTACCCATTTGGATACATAATCAACTACCACTAGGATGTAGAGAAAACCATTAGATTGAGGAAAAGGGCCCATGAAGTCTATACCCCATACGTCAAAAATTTCACATATGAGAATGGATTGTTAGGGCCATTCATTTCGTTTGGTTATTTTTCCTAAATGTTGGCATCTAGAACAGGTTTTACAATAGATTATAGCATCTCTAAACATGGTAGGCCAATAAAATCCACACTGCAAAATCTTAGCAATGGTATCTCTTGAACCGAAATGCCAACCACAAGCTTGGTCATGGCAAAAAGATAGAATAGATTGTTGCTCAAATTCCGGGATGCATCTACGGATTATCTGATCTGGGCAATACTTAAATAGGTAGGCGTCATCCCAAAAATAATCTTTTACTTTGACGAAGAAAATATCCTCTTTTGGTTTGGTCCAATGAGATGGGATTTGATTGGTCACTAAATAATTCACGATATCAGCATACCATGGTACTTGTGAAATATTATAGAGGTGTTCGTCGGGAAAGTTTTCTCGAATAGGTGGTGATTCTACGAGAGACTCACACACTAGCCTAGATAAATGGTCAGCAACTACATTTTCCTTTCCTTGTTTATCGTGGATTTCTAAGTCAAATTCTTGTAAAGAAGGATCCAACGAATTAAACATCTCTTAGCATCTTGTTTAACTAATAAGTGGCGAAGTGCCGCATGATCAGTATAAACTATAAATTTAGATCCAATAAGGTACGAACGAAATTTGTCAAGGGAAAAGACAATGGCTAACAACTCTTTTTCAGTTGTGGAATAGTTTCTTTGAGCATCATTAAGTGTTTTACTAGCGTAGGATATTACATAAGGTACTTTGTCCACTTTTTGGCCTAGAACAGCTCCTACGGCATAATCGGATGCATCACACATAATTTCAAAAGGTAATCTCCAATCAGGAGGTTTGATAATTGGTGCGGTTGTGAGTGCATGTTTAAGTTGTTCAAATGCGGTAAGGCAGTCTTCCCCAAATTCAAAATCAGTATCCTTGACCAAAAGATTTGTTAAAGGCCGTGCAATTTTGCTAAAATCCTTAACGAACCTACGGTAGAAACCGGCGTGTCCTAAGAATGCTCGAATATCTTTTACACATTTTGGGACAGGGAGTTTAGCTATTAACTCAACTTTTGCTCTATCCACCTCAATACCTGCATCAGACACGGAATGACCTAAAACAATCCCTTGTTTTACCATAAAATGACATTTCTCCCAGTTAAGTACTAGGTTAGTGTCACAACATCTTTTTAAGACTAAAGATAGATGGTGTAGACAATCACCAAATGTAGGTCCAAAAACAGAGAAGTCATCCATAAAGATTTCTATGAATTTTTCTACCATGTCACTAAAAATACTCATCATACACCGCTGGAAGGTAGCAGGTGCATTACATAAGCCAAAAGGCATATGCCTATAAACAAATGTTCCAAAGGGACATGTAAATGTAGTATTCTCTTGATCGTTAGGATGAATAGGGATTTGGTTATATCCAGAGTATCCATCTAAGAAACAGTAAAATGCTTGGCCGGCTAATCTTTCTAGCATTTGGTCTATGAATGGTAAAGGAAAGTGATCCTTTCTAGTAACACTATTTAGCTTTCTATAGTCAATACATACTCTCCATCTGGTTTGCACTCTAGTAGGCACTAACTCATTGTGATCGTTGGCTACCACCGTTATACCTGATTTCTTTAGTACTACTTGTACTGGACTAACCCACTTACTATCTGATATTGGGTATATAATATCGGCATCTAGAAGTTTGATTATTTCTACAAGTACCACTTCTTTCATGTTAGGATTTAGACGTCGTTGTGGTTGGCGAGAAGTTTTGGCATTTTCTTCTAGGTGAATTCTATGTTGGACAACTGAAGGACTTATCCCTTTAATGTCACCAATAGACCATCCTATAGCTTCTTTGTTTTCTCTTAGAATTTCTAATAGTTTAGTTTCTTGTTCACTAGTTAAGTTTGAAGCTATCACAAAGGGTAATTCCTTTACCTCATCTAAAAACACATATTTTAAGTTTGCAGGTAAAGGTTTTAACTCACACCTAGGTGGTTTCGTTAATATAGGTGGTTCCATTATATCCTGTGTCTTTTCTTTAAATTTATTAGATGCACCTGGCATGTTCTCATCTAGCAACGCATTAACCTGACATCTAACACTATCCTTTTCATAATCAGTAACTAATCGTGATAGGCACATTAAGAGTGGATCTTCTGGATAGGTTTGTTCAAATGTTTCGGACACTAATTCCTCAATCATACGCATATCATCTACCCCTTCGGCATCATCAGGATGTTTCATAAGCTTGAAAACATTTACTTCCACTTTTAGATTCCCAAATGTTATTGTCATGCTCCCATTCTTACAATTTATTAGAGCTTCTCTTGTTGCTAAGAATGGTCTACCCAAAATGATAGGAATTTGGTTTCCATTTGTAGGTAAAGTGTCAAGAACTATAAAATCAACGGGGTAATAAAAATCAGAGACCTTGATAATCACATCCTCTATTACCCCTCGTGGAATCTTAATAGATCTATCAGCTAGTTGTAGTCTAACATTTGTTGGTTTCAAGTCTTTTAACCCTAGCTGTTTATAAACTTAGTAAGGTAACAAATTCACACTAGCACCTAAATCCAATAATGTTTGATCAGTGTAGTCCTCTCCTATTCTACACATAATTGTAAGACTACCGGGGTCCTTATGTTTTACTACGGCTTGGTTCTGTAGAAAGGATGAACAGCCTTGTGCAAGGAAAACTTCTTTTGGGATATTTGTTTTCTTTTTTACTAGGTCTTTTATGAATTTGGCATAGGAAGGCATTTGTTTAATTGCACTTAGAAAAGGAATATTGATATGTAGATTTTTAAAAATATTCATGATCTCATTATATTGTGCTTCCTTTTTGTTATCTTTTAACTTAGAGGGGAATGGTGCAGGTGGAATTTTTTCGGTTACTTGCTCTTTGGTTTTTTTAGTTTCAACTGGCTTTTCTTTATCTTTTGTTATAACAACTTCATCAAAATCAGGTATGTCGACTTTGTAATCTACTTTCTTTCCTGACCTAAGGGTAGATATCGAGTTAACTCCCTCTGTGGATGTGGATGAAGGGGTGGTTTCAACTTGATAAACATTTCTACCTTTTGGATTTTGTTCAGGTTGGCTTGGTAAGGTTCCTTTGGGTCTCTCGACTAGACTAGCTAGTATCTGATTGAATTGTTGGCTCATCTGTTGAGTCATAACATCGAATTTTTGGTCAATTCTTTTGAATTCATTCTCGGTTTTGGTGGCTAAAGCTTTCATGGTTTCATCTATGGTGTTGGGTTGGGTTTAGTGATTAGCCATAGGATCAATAGTTAATTCTCTGTTCATGTTTGTTTGTTGTTGTTGATTTTGATATTGAGGAGAAGGTACTACTGCGCCTCTATTTATGTATTGTTGCATATTATTCCCTTGATTACCTTGAAAACCATATTGGTTTTGCTGTGGAGACATATTTTGTCTCCATGAATTGTTTGAGTCATTTTTAAGATCTGGGTTATAATTGTTGTTAGTTATTATAATTATTTTGATAACCCTGTCTTTTGAATGTATTAAAAGCACAAACATCATCAATACCTTGAGCAACATACATAGAGCAAACTGAGGTGTCATGATATGTAGTAAGGCAATTTTCACAAAATTGATTGACACTCATTGCTTGTTGAGGTTGATTATTCCTTGGAGGGTTTAAAGTGAATGAATCAAATTTCTTGTTTAAGTTTTCGATTCCTATGGTTAAACTAACTAGTGTAGCTTTTAATTTTTGATCACTATCGTTTCTAACCTCATACATACCTGGTTTATTAAAACTCATCCCCCCATCTACCCGTGTCATGTCCTCATGGTCACTACTATTGGCCCAATCCTTAGAACTCTTAGAAAAGTTTTGCAAAAAAGTGTAGGCTTCATCAGGAGTAAGACTAGTAAATCTTCCTCCATTCATTGATTCAATTAACTGACGGTTCATAGGTGAAAGACCTTTTATAAAGTAATGTACGATATTAAGTATGTCAAAACCATGATGTGGACAACAGACAAGTAAATCATTAAATCTATCCCATGTTGTATGAAACTCTTCATTAGGTTTTCCTTTGAAGGTTAAAATAGCCAATTGCATGGCTTCAGTCTTACGTAAAGGGTAATATTGTTTTATAAACTTTTGTGATAGTTGCTCCCAAGTAGTTATAGAATTAAAGGGTAGGGATCTATACCAACGTAGTGCGGCATCCTCAAAAGTCAATGGGAACAACCTTAATCTAGTCTCTTCAGGGGAAAGATAAGGTGCTTTAAAAGTACTTAATATGCTCAAGAACTTACTCAGATGATTATACGGTTCTTCATTTGTTTTGCCATAATATCTTGGCAACATATTAAGAATGGTGGGCTTAATCTCATAGTTATTGTTATTGTCGGGCATCACTATGCAGTTCGGTGGTTGAACCGCGATAGGTTGAAACAAGGTGCTAAGAGTTCTTTGATCAGCCATGGCGGCTAATGGTACTCTCTCTGGTGTATCTTTTAAGTCTACTAGTGGTGTGTGTGTTTCAGATTCAGAATCAGATCCTGAGTTCGATGGTGTGGTCTCCTCCAAAACCAGAATTGGAAGATTGTTACAAGAATTAACTCTTCTGATTAAACGTTTACAAGGTGAATCATGAAACCAAGTTTTCATGCACTATATAATAAAGCTATATAAAATAATCTAATATGCACTTAATTAACTAAATTATATTATCAAACTATATGATGCTAACTATTAATGTTAATTATGAAACCGCTAACAGGGGATTCACGGTGGAAGAGAAGCACTTACTGTTACAGCAAGCAAAACAAGTCCAAAATTTTTGAAATTTTTATAGCAGCTACCTGATATGTCCAGAAAGTAGCCTGTAAAATTTCAGAGCAATCGGAGCTTGGTAAGTCCCTCTTCTGTACTGTTCAATCCTGTAGAGTCCAGTGAGAAGTTTTCTGCACACACTGTAAACAATCGATTGAATAAATTAGTAAAAGAGTACTAAAAATCACGAAAGTTTTACTGGAGTCTTCTGACGTGTCAGGGATGATTCTGTAAAAAGTTTGGATTATTTGGAGTTTTACAAATCCTTCTTCTCGACTGTTCTTCCAGAGGCCTTGGTCCTGAAAAGCTGAAGAAACACACTGAAAACAAGTAACTAGTTAAGTGGTCAAAACAGGTCAAACAATACTCAAATTTTTACTGGAAGTTCTTGACGAATCGAGGTTCCTCATGTAAAAATTTAGAATTTTTGATAATGTGCAAATAACTCTGCTCGACTGTTTTATAGATGCTTGCGTCCTAAAAACTGAAAATGGGGTACTGCAAAGATGATGTTAGTTACCCAGGTAAGACAAGTACTAAAAATTCGAAAAAATTTCAATAAATTACCGATACTATATAGATCAACTCTGTAAAATTTCAGAATTTTTTGAAATTAATAACTATGTTTTCTGTACTGTTCTTTTCTATTAAACAAACACTAAACTTTATGAAAATACTTTTTACTATGCAAATCTAATTGAATTATGCAAAATTAATCTAATTATGCTAAATATGAAATTTATACTATATGAATTCCTAAATTAAAGTAATCTAAATTAAATATTCTATCACCTAATCAATTTAGAGCAGGCAGCAACGCCATTGAAAAAGCACGCAACACGTAATTATTTGTGTCGTTGTTTGTGTTACGTATCTTTTGCAAATCTTACTTAGCCTATTAAATATTGATTAGTATAGTGGCTAGCAAGGTTTCAATCCTACTATAAATAACTAAGTGATGATAATAGATATTTCTAATCTAAATTACTCTAATGGATGCAAGTAAAAGATGTGGCTAAGTAATAATTAATATATGGTTGATTTGATTTGAGATTTAAACTATGCATAAACTAAACTAAATTAAATATATGAATATGAATCAAGAGAAAGAATATCTTGGGAGAGATGAATCCACCAAAATCATAGAATTAGTCTAATAGATCGATCTATCATGCTTAATATAAATCACCAATAGAAACTCACCATACCTATAAACCTTATGCTCATAACCGGCCATGATGATAATATGTGATTTTCAACGTGCTTTCTATCTTTCCATCAAATACTTTTTCAATCTCCAATGATATCTTCTATCTAAACAAATTGTATTTTAAGTGGCATTCAATATACAACTCTAAGTGCGATGGAAAATCCACTTGTGGCATTAACCATACAACTAATTGAGGTGTCATAAAGAATCCAATCATCACACTAGAACACTAAAAACTAGACGAAAAGAATCTAGGGTTTGTGGTATTTGGCTCTACACAATCTTAAATTACCCTAAGACCTCCTAACCACAGGAGAGTTAGATCAATGGACGAATAAGAAGAAACTCAATGAGGGATTTAAACTAAAACATGATATAAGAAGAACTAAACTAAAATATACGAAAAAGGCTTCATCTTCCCTCCCAAGAGAAGGGAGATTAGCCCATCATACTATGCTATGAACACAGTATGAAAAGGAATAATCTTTATAGCTATTAATGGTGAAAAGGTTTGAACTTTCTTCTCTTTTAATTCTAGATCTAAGATGCAAACACTAAATTTCCTAGATGATGTAAACTGAGGTTTTTGTGCCTTATATATTGGCTCACATGCTCGTCTGGATAGAGATCCGAATCCTATGTTTATTTGGTGTCAAAATCTCTATAATCTTTCTAGAAGCAATCCTGGAAAAGCTAAATTCGGTTGGACCAAAGTTGGACGTGGCCCACTTTGCTCTGCAGGCTATTTACCAAGTTGCAGCTTTTGACAGCTTTCAGTTTCCTAATTCTTGTGAAACTCTGACTTCTTTTCCATGTTGATCTCATCTTCTTATGAAGTCGAAATTAAGGCTTTGAGATCAGATTGAAGACTCTTCTAACTTAATTATTATCCTCTTTTAGAGTCCCTTTAGGCTTGGCACTTATGGAGACAAATATTACGTTTTTGCCCTAGGCCTTTAGCTGTAATTCCCAGTGACTCCTTTTTGACTTGTTTGACTTCTTTTCCCTCCATATTTCACATTTAGGTTCTTTGACCTGCAAAAACTCAAATTGCATCATATTAGAATATTTAAATATAAAATGGAGACTAACATACACATAATTGGGGTTATAAATCATTACTTTTGAGCATTTATCACCTCCCAACCCTCTGCCCATGGCCATAAGAGTTTCAACTTCCCAATACTCAAGAGGAAGTCCTGGGAATCTAACCCAGACAAGAGCAGAAGAGTGCTTGTGTGACTCAGTCCAAAAGTTCGGAGTCCATATTGTAAATTGAATAAGTTTGCCTACAATAATCCATGGACCTCCAAAGTGTACATGGTTAAAGTCATTTTCATTATCAAACTTAAACAAGATATAACATTTGCCTAAAGGTGTGAGCTTTACCTTACCTATCAGGCCCCAGTTTGAGTTTACCTCAGTTTTAATAGGTTCCAAATTGATAAGCTGCATATCCACGCGTCCTACCAACGCATACTTACAAGCTTCAATACCTTTTTCCACAAACTTCAAATGGATTTTTATGGCTGGTTTATCCCCTTTTGTTGAAGGTATGGGTATCGTAGATAAGTCCACAGTATGTCTCATCCTTTCTGAAGTGACTACTAAGAAGGAGGTAGCTTCAACTTTAGGAGTCGATGGGTCATCTGCATTTGTTCTAGCACCTTGTCTCGATGATTCACCAGTGAAGAACACTTGATTTCTTCCACATCACATTCCCAAAGGGATAGAAGACATTGATAAATGTGAATATTGAATAGCTTACCTACGAAATGAACGATGAAACTTAAAACGTAAGTAAACTAAAACTAATTAGGATCCTATATGCTTATCAAAGATTTCTACTCTCAATCCTATGAGATATAGTGGAGTAGAGTGATTCGTTCCACTCCTAGTCCTTCCGCATGTTGTGTTATCACGTGTAATTACTCTACTTAAGGTCTGATGAGAGGTTTACGAAAAGGCAACTAGACTACGATGCAACTACCCACAAGATGCCACTAGTCGGTTATCAAAATAAGTAAGGGAATGCTACGTTGATTCAATGATAAGGAGTTAGAGGGGATTGATTCCACCGCCTTCGACTTAATCCTATTAACGGCGAATCGTCGTAATCTGAATGAAGCGCTGCGAGGAACAATTTGGTTCTTCCTAATCCCCTAATTACACATGGCATTCCTACCAATTCATAACTAGCATGTGAGCGATTAAACCCATTCTCATGGTGAACTAATCATTTCTAGAGTGGAAAGGAAATTACGGCGATTCTCTAATGATAGTCGGAATCAAGCTTTCATCAAGGCTTCTCAACCCCTCTAATGGAGGTTTAGTAGAGAATCATTACTGTAATCATTTTCGATTAAAGTTAAACTAAACATGATATAAAGAATTGAAATTTACTAATCTAAATTAAACAATAATTAAAATCTAATTAATAACTAACAATTGAATAACAAGTAGTAAATGAATAAGATCTAACACAAATGTAAATGACAAGAATCGAAATTTAACAACTAGCTATTTTATTAATCAAACTAATTAAGAGTAATGATTCTAATAGTTTAATCTAAAACAAGAATTGGATTTGAAATTAAACTTAATTAAAACAATTAAATCTAGATCTAGAAGCTATTCTAATGACTACTTTTTATTCTAAGCTCCTTTATTTTCTAACCTAAAAATCTACTATTCTCTACTAAAAAATCTACCATTAACAAAGAGCTAAGCTTTTGTTTTTATACTTTCAGATCCAAAAATCGTGCATGGGCTTGGAGCCATGTTTTGGGCCAGAGAATCAGGCCCAAAACCCAATTCTTTCAGTCCAAAAAGGCCTCTTCAGCTGTAGTTGGCTTCAATAGACTTTTCGTCTACTTCTGCTCCTCTGATTGGATCACGGCTTAGACCATTAGAAAGCTCTTTCCGAGCCGGTCGTTTTAAGATAAGGTAGGCCCCATTCAGGTGTGCGAGTCCAAAGATATGGCCTTGAAGTTCTGGCGACTTTGTGTCTTTGTTTTACGCCGGCGTCGACTTTTCAGCTTTTGGACCGGGGCTTTAGAAAGGCTTTGTCTTCTTGAAGCTTGGCCTTTAATCATGGAACTCCTTAGTAACCGACCTTTGCTCCTTTATCTCGCTAAAGTGGCACATTTCTGCACATAATGGACTTTGAAGCCTGAAATGCATAAAAACACGTAATCAGTGTTAACTCTTAATTATTACTCACATAATTGGTCTAAAAGTATGTTTGTTACAGGGTTAAAACTACAGTTTTGGGCTCTTATCAAACCACCCCCAAACAGCATTTTGCTTGTCCTCAAGCAAAGATGAGAAATTAGAATAAGTGACCAAAAATGGAGTTCTAACTACTCTCGTTTCACTGAGTGCGATTGCATTGACCATATGCAACAAGGCCTTAAACTACTAGGAATTCCCTAGTGAACGAGTTATAGCCTCGTGAGAGTTTTCTAGTGAAGGTACTCACAAACTTCATCTATACTACAACGACTAAGAAATAAAACTATTGTTTCCTTATTCATGCTCTAAATTATCTATACCTCTCATTAGCAATGCATAAAGAGTAATCAAGTCGAAACCTAAGCTAATATATGCATAATAATCAATCATCTACAATAAACATATATACAATGAGTAATACTATGAAATGCCTAGCGGGTTCATTTTGAAACTTCGGAATAAGCGTCCTTAAGTAGGTTCTCACAATAATAGTCAAGATACAACACTCTGATTTTTCCACTCAAGTTTATTTACTCTCCTAGTGATGATGGGCACACTTTACCTTACAATCTCAATGACAACAAAGGAAGCCGGAGTCGATCAAACACATCTGCCACTTACTATCACACTAACATATTCCTAATTGAGCTAGAGGTCTTTATTAGGTGTTGTGGGGATTAGGAGAAGGTTTAAGAAGGAAGAAAATGGATATTCAAAAGGACAAGTCTGAGATAATAGAGTCTTCATATTATGTGTAACTTAGAAAACCTTGTTATTTTTTTTTTGCTTCTATACTTTGTTTCCATCCTTAGCAATTTTTTTTTTTTTTTTCTTTACTTTGGCTTTTGACTCCCTTTTATTCTATTTTTTTTTGGAGTTTTTATTTTATTTCTATTTTTATTTTTCTTTTCTTTGGATGGAAACTTATTTTCTTTATTTTTGAAGCAATTAACTAACTTTTGTTTACGAGGTTTTTTCTTCTTCTTTCTTCCTCATTTTATTCTCGGACTTATCTTAATTGGGTAGGTTGAATATTATATATATATATATATATATATATATATATATATATATATATATATATATATATATTATATATATATATATATATATTTTTTTATTTGTAAAGGGGTAAAGGATTTGTGGTTTATGAAAGGCTAAAGAAAGGCTCGAGAGGGGACTAAGCGGAAAATAATTCATAGGTTTGAATTTCTGGCTATATCGATCCCCAAGTGGGCCTAAATTCTTGCTTAGGATATGGTTTAGTGATCAAGCAAGTGGACGTGTGATATCTCTATCCGGATTTTACTTCTCCCTTGTGTCATTTCTCAAATGTTTCGCTCATATAAGGCTTTAGGCTATATTCTCACAGGATTTGTAGAATAAGTACTCTAGCCTAGATTTCAGAAACTTACTGCTAACAATCATCGATACTCATGTAATATATTTATAAATAGATGCAAAGATTATTACCTACATATTAACCTATATTTCTAAAAATTATTCTGATGCAAAAGCTACGTGAGAATTCTAGATTGTTAAGAGCATAGAGAAGGAAAACAATACCACTATTCCTAAGTGTATAGCATGAACTTATTTATTTATATTTTTGAATTTTTAAAATTTTAACTAGAAAACAAATGCATATTAACTCTATCTATATCCTAACAGATGCCTTAATTACACATGTTTCTATGCCCCCCCCCCAAACAAGAAGCATGTGTTGTCCTCAAAGCATTTAAATAAAGAGGGTAGGAAAAATACCATTGAACGCGCGTGAAATTCAGGGGATATCTGCAAAACAAAGTTAGAGCGTGCTAATATAGGAAATAAAAGCGGCCTTAACTCTATATAATGAGTTCTACCCATTATGGGGTTAACAAGAATGAAATTGCTTAGGACATAAGCGGACACTAACTAGAATGAAAACTTACCTTATCTCCGCATTACTCATCATCTTACTCATCCTCTTCTTCCATAAAGAAGTGAGGTTCCTTTAGATCTGCCATGCCATGATAATTTGCGGGCTTCCGCCATTTATCATCTATTATTGCTAACCTATTAAGAGCCACTTGGTCGATGGGGTGTAGGGTGCAACCTGATGAGGTTGTATCCTCCACCCTTGCCAAATCATTGCCGCGGAAGGATCGAATAATACTATTGGTGGGTTATGCGATTAATGAGCCGTAATCCAATCCGTGAAACGTGTACAAAAAACAGGAAAGAAACATAGCATAATACGGGAAACTAGAATAGGCATAAGAAGGAACTTATGCCTCATGCTATGGGATCGACCTAAACTAGACATCAAGGTTCGGGAAAGGTCATGACACATACGTCCCATGGCTAAAGCAAGGAAAATGCTGCAAGTGGCATCATTCATAGAAGAAAAATGCCATTCCCCTAAAATGTTTGGCATGATCCAAAACATAACAGTTCCTATGTTCATGGACAGGCTACCAAAAGCGACGTTATAGTCCCCTTGGTCCTCGATACGGAAAATGCCTGCGCCGTACGACTCATGCAAGAACTCATAAGTGTAGACATACATATTATCTACCCAATAGCACCATGGGTCTTGTATTTCAGCGGGCATAGCAAGTCCAAGAACAAATGCTAGCAAGAACCTGGTAATTTCCATTGGTTCATTATCAATATTGACTTGTTCTCCATCTGGTCTTTCAAAGAAAATGCAATTATCATAAAAATAAGATGCTAGTGTTGGAGAATAAAGTGCATCAGGTCTTACCATAAGCGGCTCCCAGCCAACGTATGTGATCGCCTCATGAAACCAAGCACCATAAGTAGTGCTTTGGAACAAATCTTGAAAGGCGTTTCGGTATCGGTGTTGGAGATGTCATCTCAAAATTATGCTCTGGAATAGCTGTGAATGATCGGATACTTCCGAGAAAACTAGAAATTTTTACGTCCACGGAAGTCGGCGAAGTCGAAAGCTCTAAATATTTGGAATTTCCAGTGTTTGAAGCGCTGGTTGGCGGCTTCGGGCGCTGAAAAAGCCTCGACAAAAATTCAGAAAAAAATATCAGAAAAAATATCTGTAGAAGCAGCGAAAGTGCACTTTCGGAGTTCTTTGAAACTTCGGAAAATGAGCAAAGCGTGGGAATCGTGGGAGTGAAAGGTGAGTGATGGAGTTTAGGTGTAGTGTGAGTTGTGAGTGTAGAATGTATGAAGTTTATATAGGTTTTAAGTTGCTAAAGCGGATCGGAAGTTGCCAAAACTAATTACGGCGGTTTAGGAAATCCTAAAATTTCAAACCCGAAAGCGGAAACAACTCATTATCTTGATTCTAATTCAAACCTAGTATCTTTTTAGGTTGAATTTATGATAGAATCTACCTATTTAATCTAGATTTCATCCTACCCTTATAATTATTCACGGATATGCCTAAGCGGCCATATTTTCACCTTGACTCATAATAAATTCTAACACGAGGGTTATATAAAAATCATGCTCGAATAGATAAAACCACCCCAAACAATTTGGGAAGGTGGGATAAATATGAGACAACCACGCGATAATAAAATAACGCATTATATTAAAATTTTCATTCGATTACATTTCACTAAAAAAATTCAAATTGGAAATAAAACTTACATTAAAATAAATAACAATAATGAAACTACAAATAAACATAAAAACATCAACCGATGCTATCCCTAACTACTCGAATCTGGCAAAGGAGGGCACATGGTCCGGAGACTGCTCCTGAGCTCCTGATGGACCCGGCACCATTCATCTTTTCGGCGGCGGCGCTCATGCCTCGATGGTGTGTCCTCGGAAGGAGAGTCCCGTGAGGTGGGAATCGTGTAAGCATCTCCCCGGAACTGGCCGAAGCTTCAAGCTCGCCCTCATCCATTCCCACCTCGTCCTCTCTGCGGTAATGCGGATCTCGAAGTTATGATGCATCGTTGTTGTCGAGTCGGAGGTCTTCGCAGATGGTGTTGATCGAGCGCATGCCACGATGAATCACAGCCATGCGTTCTGCGTCTGACCAACACCTCTCAAGGCATCCGCATCAAAACAAGTCAACTCCTCCTCATCCTCCTGCGAGGCATTACGATTTCCCCGGCCTCCGGCATTCGATCTCCACCATCCTCTTCTTTTTTCTTCTCTATCCTCAGCCAACCTCCAAACTCGTTGGGCCTCCTTATAGATCGCGAGGGTTGCGGTGTAGGGTGATGTACGCCCTATCGATCGCTGAGCTGCTCTCAACTTCGGCATGATCTTTGTTATCAACCGCGGGGAGAGGTGCAGCGGACTTTCCTACTCCCCTAATCATGCTAAGTAAAACTCCAAGATGCAGAACTCATACTTCCGCTCACGGAGTATCCATAAGATGTGGAGGTAGTTCGGGCCGATGTCGTTTGACCTTCTCCTTCCCCAGGGCGTTCCGACCAATCCAGCGGCTGCGCCGGTTGGTTGGTCCTAAGGAAGCTGTCGAACACAATCGCGATCTCGCATTGTAGTCCCCTCAATAACTGTCGTTCATTAATGGCTCTACCCCATTATGTTGGGACTCTTGCGGGGTGACATCGGATGGATTCTAGGCGGGATGCCTAGAATCTCAATAACAACCAGTCGTCACTTCCTTCCTCCTCTTCGCCACCACAACAAAAATCCTAGTCCCTTCCAACTCCCTCATTATTGTAGAACCGTCGACTAAGTCCTCATGGTAATAGGCTTCGGTCGAAGTACCACAAGCTATTCGATCTCGGTGATCATTTTCATCATCGTAAAAGCGGCACAAAGTGGTGCCGGTAAAAGCTTGCTCTCGTAAAATTCGGTTGTTGAGCCATTGGAAGTTTGGAATGTAGTGGGGGTTTAAATGGGATGTGGTGGTGGGATTTAAATCGACCGACTTGAAAATGGTGGTGGTGGTGGTGGGTGGTGGCGGCAGCACCAAAATTTGGAATTTTCGGTGGTTTTGCTTATTTAATTTGGTGGAGGTGGTGGTGGAAAGCTTTTTAGATTAGATTTGAAATCGATTTGAACTTCGGCGTGGGTTAATTTGGTTTTGTTTTTTTTTTTTTTATTTTTTAGGTTTTGTTTGAAGCTTTGGCGTTAATGGCGGTTTGTGGAAGATGATCGCGACTGTGTTGGGCTAAAAGGTAAGGGCCAGTGCGCTGCCTATGGAATATATTTGGTTGGGCGTGGGTTGGGCCCAAGCCCAAATCGAAATTTGTGAATTTTTGTGGTTTTTTTTTTTCGCGAAACTTCAAATCAAAATTGCCGCTTCGTTACCGGTCTGATTTTTGCGAATGAGATATGGAAATGATCAAGAGAGAATTTCCAATCCAATGATGACATATAAGATAGTGTAAAGTGCCTCGAAGTGCGTGCATGACGTACATTATGCGAACAACTGAACTCTAAATTCATAGATTGTGTCACCCTGAATCGGAATACAATTAAATGGCCTAAGCAATTCTAAAGGGACATAAAACTTTTTAGGACGGAAACACGAACACCCCACCCCCAAACAAATTTTTTACAACGAAACTTAGAAAATTTGTTTTTAGCAGTGGGTCTTTTAAAGTCAGATTCCCGAGACTTTCTAGTTTACTATGTTTATTATTTAATGTTTTTTTTTACTTTTCTAATAAAAAACAATGAGCAAGAAAGACATGATTCACCCCGTAGAGAAACATGACTCAAAAATCCGAGAAAATATGCAAGAGTGGAAAACGTGAATTATGTTAAACGTGGACTTAGAATCCGGTACTTACAGCCACACACTCCGTAGGGAGGGTCCGGTTATCTTAATGGTGCACTCACCAATATATGAAAATGAAAGGAAATGCACCAAACACAAAAGTTGAGTCGTTTATAGTCAGATACTCAAGACTTTATCTAAACATATGTATGAACATGCAGTTTATCATATATCAACAACCGAAATAATTGTGGATCATTCCATAAATAAATATCACAGAAAATATATCCAAACACAATCAAGCACCAAAATTTCCTATGACGCAACCTAGTGAAATGAAAGCGAAGTCGGATAACCCTAGTACATAACGTAGCATGCACCTTCTTTTCATTTTTGAGCGAGAGGGTGTCTAGTGAATAAGTGTGGAAGAGTGAATGGTTGTGGAGAATATGGTGGGTATGGGTAAGTTGTAGAAGGAAAACATGGAAAAAATGAGGATGTGGGTTTAGCACAAAACTCATTCATGGTGTAGTTAGGGACTGTCTCAAGTCTGAAAATGAAGGTGTCAAACGCTTTTGTCTTCTGAAGTATTTGTTTACTAGGTGAATTTAAAAAATTATGAAGCACAGAAGAAACAACAAGATCGAGTGCAAACTCGAGATTCCTTTGAAAGGGTGGAAGGAGGGGAGTCGAGGTGGATGTTATGCAAAGTAGTTCTTGATAGGGTGAATCATCACCTGCTCTAAGAAACTCATCGAATTGCTCATCTAGATTGGTCATATCCTCGTTACTATGATAGTCCTCTACATCTTTGAGAAAGTCATCTATCTCATCCTCATCCGTAATATGTGTATCGACTAGTGTAGGGATGGAAATGTTAGAGTATGAACTTCCAAAGGAAAGAAATTTGGGCATATGATTATCCGGGAACGTGTTGTTGAAATAATCTCGAGCAAAGCTCTCGATCATGCTAACCTCTCCATCCATAGACGAATCGGGTAACTGTGTCTTTGTTTTAAAAACATTGACTTCAATGACAAGATGGCCAAAAGACATGGACATTGAACCATCGCGGCAATTAATGAGCGCATTGGCAGTTGCCAGAAAAGGACGCCCTAAGATGATCGGGACAGAGTCGTTAACGACTTCTGTATCGAGGATGACAAAATCAGCCGGATAGTAAAAATCCTGAATTTTTGCCAAAACATTTTCGGCGACACCCCTTAGGATACTTAATAGACCGATCAGCTAATTGCAAGCGTCATTTTAGTGGGTTGCATCTCGTCTAGACCTATTTGTCTATACAAATAAAAGCGGAGTAAGTTGACACTAGCCCCCAAGTCTAATAATAACGCGGTCGTCGGTATAAGAATCTCTAAGGTGCATTTATGCAATGGGGCGACCCGGGGTCCTTGTATTTAACAATTCCATTATGTTCAGATAAAGTTGGGAATTGTTTAAAAAAAGCGTCTTTTGGTATATTGGTCTTTTACGCCTAGTAGTACACAATTTCTTAAGAAACTTAGCATGGTGTGGTAGCTTTTTATAGCCGAGGAAGGGAAGGTTTATAGTTAGATTCTTGAAAACATCCCTAATCTCCTCATAATTTGTATCCCTAGTTAACACGGCTAATTTTTGTGGAAACGGCGGTTTTTCTATTTATATTTAGCAATTGTATTACGGATGTTTAACCGTGGCTTCTGTTTCTTAGGTTGTGTTATGGCGGTACCTCTACGATTGGTAGGCTCTTGGTTTCTATTTGGTATCTAGTAATATAGCAGGTGTAGGGACTCTTGGTGGGGTAACTATAGGCATAGTTACTTTGTTATCAACCACTCTGCGAGAAGCGGAGAGTGGTGATGGCCTTTAGCTCACCTACATTTTCATGTTCCTTACTAGTATTATCGGTTACCTCAAAGGCTGTATTTGTTGTTTTAGGATTAGGTATTTCGTGACTTGGAAACACACCTTTGGGTTGGGCTTTATTTTGAGCCAAACTGTTGGGTTAAATTATTAACGGATTGTAGAAAGCTGTTGGTTAGATTGAGCCATGGTTTGGAAAAGTTTTGGCTCACTTGTATGAAGGTGTCAAGGCGATTCGGTTGTGTGGGTGTAGTAGTCCGCGGGTGGTGTATTTGGAACTATTTCCGTGAATTATTTATGGGTGGATTTTGATAGTTATTATTTACGGAACGATACCTCTATTAGCATTATAATTATTATAATTACCTTGACTTTGTGCTTGACCTTGTCGGGATTTAGCGCTTGGTTGTTATAATTATTAAAATTACCCGACCCAATCCTTGTCGTAGTGGGGCTTGGTTAAAGGCGTGCGTGGGCCTAACATATTGATTATTGTACCCTTGAGGTGTGCGTTTTGGTTATTTCTCCAACCGAAGTTGGGATTTTGTCTCAAAGGGGCATTAGGTTCACTATTAATGGAACAAGCTTTGTTCATAGGCAATAGAGACGATTGTGAGTGGGATGCTTTCGGGGCTCAACAGAAACTACATGGATTTGAATTTACATTCATGACGGGGATTGGCTTTTGTTGTCTGAAATGGCATCTACCTTTTGTGAGGGATTCAATTAGAGTTTTAAGCTCGGGATCGATTTAACCTCAAACATCTTGGTAGCCTTATTTTAATTAAAGAAGAACTAGCGGGCGGGAGTAATCGTCACTACCCCCAATTATTATTACACTTTAGTCCGATCTTCCAAAAATTTATATGCCTCTCGGGGCTCCTTTACTTAAGAAACTACCCCATTCATTATGTCTAGGACTTCTTTATGGTGGTGTAGAAGTCCTTTGAAAAGGCACGAACTAACGTGTCTTTCGCTAAATTATGATGTGGACACTCTATAAGGAGATCGGTGAAAGCGATTCCAAGCCTCACGAAAATGATTCATGAGGATTTTGTCGAAAGAAATGAATCTTGGAAAGCATCTCATCCGTCTTTAGGGGTGGGTAAAAATGTTCCATAAACAATTTGAACAAGTTTAGCCCACGAGTCCTGAAATTAGGGTTTTGGGCGTTAACCAAGGCGCGCCTTTATCGGCTAAGGTGAAAGGGAATACCACGAGTTTAATTTGTTCCTTTCAACCGTAGGATGGTGGAATGTTGTTAGGACTTGTTCAATCCTACTGGCGATGTCTGCCGATAAGGTTTTTCATGGTCTAATCCATGAAAAGCGGGTAACAAATTAAAATATTTGGGGGATTAGGAAATCCCCCCACTCAGGTCCGCTAGAACGATGCAAGATTTGGGGCTATCGCTCAGGCTTTGTAGAAGTCAGAGAGAGGAGTCTCTTCTTCGTCGGGCATTGTGTCAGGTGATGTGTGTGAAATAGTAGCTAGAGGTGTAGTGGGTGGTATACTAGATAGACTTGTTTGTTGACGTTGTTGTGTAATTACATTATGTGTTTTTGTTCGGCCAGACCTTAATCTCATACAAGGCTAAGACCAAACTTAGCTAATTACGTCAACATTCCAAACAATCCTGATATACTAGTATAAACCTCTAACAGGAGATGCGAGGTGTGGAAGAAAGGAATACCTTATTGCGTCCTTGCTTCGCTTATGAATAGCGTCTTGTTTACGCGTGTTCAGTGTATATAACTAGTTAGAACACTGAAAAACTTGAAAAATCAAAGTTCGAGTCAAAACTGTAGAATTCCGGAAAAATTAACAAAGGTGCGCTGGCTCGATAGAAGCGCGGTAAGCTCGGGTAATTTTCAAATTTGAGTGTTTTTAGGGTGAGGTTCGCTCCACATGGGGGGTGGTCATTTCGATTGTTCAGGAGCTATAGAGCGCGTATGTGCTCTCTTACGGCGCCGAGCGGCGCTTCCGATTATGTAATTTCGCTGAAATTTTTCAACGATGAAGCGGAAAGCCCGCGGTATGAATCAAACACAGGTGGGTGGGTGAAATGGGACTTTTAAGAAAAGTACTTACACTACGAAAACAATGCGAAAAGTGCAACTAAGATGGAAAGTGGCCATTTGATAAGCGATAAAATTGAAATAGTTTACCTCTGAAATGAGCGATGAACTCAAAGCGTAAGTAAACTAAAACTATATTTTACGTGCCTATATGCTTATCAAAGATTTCTACTCAATCCTATGAGATATAGTGGAGTAGAGTGATTCGTTCCACTCTAGTCCTTCTTCCATCTTTGTGGTTATCGCGTGGAATTACTCTACTTAAGGTCTAATGAGAGGTTTACGAAAAGGCAACTAGACTACGATGCAACTACCCACAAGATGCCACTAGTGGGTTATCAAAATAACTAAAGGAATGCTACGTTGATTCAATGATAAGGAGTTAGAGGGGATTGATTCCACCTTAACTTCGACTTAATCCTATTAACGACGAAATCGTAAGTAATCGAATTGAATTTTGCTTAGAACAATTGGTTCTTCCTAATCCCCTAATTACACATGGCATTCCTACCAATTCATAAATAGCATGTGAGCGATTAAACCCATTCTCATGGTGAACTAATCGTTTCTAGAGTGGAAAGGAAATTACGGCGATTCTCGATAGTGGAATCAAGCTTTCATCAAAGGCTTCTCAACCCCTCTAATGGAGGTTTAGCCGAGAATCATTACTAATCATTTCGATTAAAGTTAAACTAAACATGATATAAAGAATTGAAATTTACTAATCTAAATTAAACAATAATTAAAATCTAATTAATAACTAAGAATTGAATAACAAGTAGTAAATGAATAAGATCTAACACAAATGTAAATGACAAGAATCGAAATTTAACAACTAGCTATTTTATTAATCAAACTAATTAAGTAATGATTCTAATAGTTTAATCTAAAACAAGAATTGGATTTGAAATTAAACTTAATTAAAATAATTAAATCTAGATCTAGAAGCTATTCTAATGGCTACTTTCTATTCTAAGCTCCTTTATTTTCTAACCTAAAATCTACTATTCTCTACTAAAAATCTACCATTAACAAAGAGCTAAGCTTTTTTTTTTATACTTTCAGATCCAAAAATCGTGCATGGGCTTGGAGCCATGTTTTGGGCGAGAGAATCGGGCCCAAAACCCAGTCTTTCGATCAAAAAGGCCTCTTCAGCTGCAGTTGGCTTCAACAGACTTTTCGTCAACTTTTGCTCCTCTGATTGGATCACAGCTTAGACCATTGGAAAGCTCTTTCCGAGCCGATCGTTTTGACATAAGGTAGTAGGCCCCATTCCGAGTCCGAGTCCAAAGATATGGCCTTCGGAAGTTCTGGCGACTTTGTGAATTTCGTTTTACAAGGCGTCGACTTTTTCAGCTTTTAGGGGCTTTAGAAAGCTTTGTCTTCTTGAAGCTTGGCCTTTAATCACGGAACTCCTTAGTAACCAACCTTTGCTCCTTTATCTCGCTAAAGTGGCACATTTCTACACATAATGGACTTTGAAGCCTGAAATGCATAAAAACACGTAATCAGTGTTAACTCTTAATTATTACTCACATAATTGGTCTGAAAGTATGTCTGTTACAGGGTTAAAACTACAGTTTTGGGCTCTTATCAGACATGATGCATGACAAGTATACAAAGAAGGGAGAAAAAAGGAGTGGGATAGAAACAGAGAGCGAAAGACAGAGAGAGGAGAAGGACAGTGAGCTAACGAAGGAGAGAGAGGAAGTTTCCCTCTTTTTTTTACTAAATAAGGAAATAAAATAGGGAACTTTGATGAGAGAGGTAAGGTTATCCAAAAGAGTAACTAAAAAGGGGAATTATGCGCTCATGGAGGATGGTCTAACTGAAGTTGTTGGAGCTTTGAATTATGTGCTCATGGAGGATAGTCCAACTTTTAACCAAATTCAGAATCATGTAATTTCTTATAGGACATGCAGATGGCATCGTTTTGGGTACTGTAGCACATAGATAGATGGTCTCATTTTGGCATGTACTCATGTTTCTTTTCCCTGGTATGTAAACTAGGTTATAAATCATGGCTAAGTACATTCACTATTAGTGGACAACTCGGCATTCTTTTAATGTGTTTCAATTTGGATGGTTTGTAATCTTTTTAGTATGTTTCATTTAGTTTTTTAACAGGGAAAGCTAGTAATTTGTTTATATATATATATTAAAAAAGAAAAGAAAAAGTAAAAAGAGCACGCTTTTAAGAATGGAGATATAAGGTGAAGAAGAAGATCACAATTCTCAACTAAAACTGTGAACTATTTGTCTAGGAGAAAGACCGCGTTTCTTATTTCTAGTTGGAATAGAGCACAATTTTTCTACAAAATTGTGGTTTATGAGCTTAATAGATCACGATTGATAGATACTAAAAACATGGTCTTGTGCCTAAAGAAAAATACCATGCCATGGTAGAACACAGTCCAAATTTGAGATCAAAAGCGTGTTCTGTTACATTTCACCACAGTTTAAAAATGTGTTTTATCGACTTTTATATAGTAGTGTATAGGTAGTCTTTTCTTCTTTGAATGCATGAATAGAGAGTTCATTATATCAAATCATTATAATGGTTTGTTATAATTATGCAAAAAGTATGATTAGCATAATTGATGTAAAAGAAAGGAGTGAGGGGAGGAGTACTAACGCAATATTGTTAGCCTTTGATGATTATCAATGATAACTAACTATGTCCTCTTCGTGACTAGTTCGTTTACTTTTTTGTTTGTGGATGTTTTATTGCCTGGTGTTTTCAGCGAGTTCTTTATTATGTTGTGATGTTTTACAATCTAAGTTTGTAGGAGGAGAAGTTCTCTATTGAATTGCAAAAAATATATAGCAAATTGAGAAACTTCTTGTAAAGCAGTAAACCGAAAACAAATCTAAAACACTAAAACTCTTTCAGAAACAGGTATAGCCCAAATCAATTCGTAATACGTCTCAATTCAACGTGTATCTAGTTTCCTGATTGCATAAATCTTTTCTTATTGTTATGGTTTTGATTCCTTATTGAGTGCTTATTATTGGTATTGGATTAGGAGACTTTCTTATTGAATTGAAAGGAGTGTTATACTTTCTTCTTCTTTTTTGAAGATTAAACTAGGGTTGTCAGGACTCTCACTTGTTTTATTAAGATAATCTTGTGTACAACCTATTAGATGCCTCCTCTTTAACAATGGTATCACTTTCTAGATCGAGAGGAGGCACAAAATACACAATATTCTCTTCCATGCATCCACCTAAAGATGTTAGGTGATCAACTAAACGATTAGTTTCCTTAAATACATGATTAAAAGAGATACTCTCAAATTTAGTACATAGCTTTTGGATACTGATAACCAAATTTAAGCAGTACCAAGGAGGGGCTGCAATCTTGTTGATACTCTGCACAGCATGCTTAGAGTCAGACGACACTATGACCTTCTTGATCGAAGTTGTTTTGTATACAGCCTTCCAACTCCATTTTGATTGCCAAAAGTTCTAGTGTAAGGATACATTTAGCTTAACTGTTCCTATTAAATGCCAACAGAACATTACCCTAATGGTCACGGAATGCCCCACAAAATCTGTCTGAGGAATCAGTCAAGGAACCATCTGTGTTCAATTTAACAGTATCATGAATCCGGTTTAATCCATGCATAGTTAACATCCACCTTGCTTATTGTTGAAAGTGTTATACTTAAACTAGAATTCTATGGAGTCTCCACCTAAAACAGATAATTACACGTGGCGATTATCTTTGTTAGGAGGGTGCCACGTAGGAGAGACAAATTCCACTATAGTAGCTAGATAGTAGATAGTAGATATATATAGAGAGAAAGAGAGATGATAGTAGATAGTAGATTTTATACAATATTTTCTACTATAAAAAATGAATAAATGAATAATTCATAATTAATATTAGTTTTTCGGATCAGATCGGATATATCGTATATCTGATGCGGATATAGCCATATCATAATCTAATATTCGAAAATTTCGAATAATATCCAATTTTTCAAAATCTTGGTTTCAAATTTTCGAATATCCACATAGCCGCCTAATGTGAACCAACCAAATACGTGCAACCTATATGACTTGGGATGTACAATGATAGATGGTAGCCAAAAGGTGCCAACGAAGTGGTTGGTTGTTAGGGCATTGATCTTAGCACTTTTCATTGTTTTTAGAAATTTACTTACTACGTGCTAAAACTCAATAATTCCTTACTCACTATTTTTCTTTTAGAATGTCAATCTAGTTCGAGTGGGGATTTCGTTCCAACTTCTAAGACAAGAATCTAAATGATCACAACTGAAATTTACACCTTGGAGAACTAAGTGAGAAGGATTTGATAGATAGATTGTTTTTTTTAACACAAGTTATCTAAAATTTGTAAGTTTGTTTTGTAGTTAAATGAAAGAGCAAGAAAATAGAAACTATATACGCACTACAAGTTGCCTAATAATTTTTTTTTTTTTTTTTGAAATCACTCCCAAACAGAGTGATGATTAGTCTTCAAAATAGAAATAGATAAAGAAAGGAATTACCTGATAACCATGAACAAAATTAGAGCTGGATTGCTGGAACAGAAAGTTGTGGTAACATAACATATTATACAAAAAAAAAAAACAAAGGAAAACAGTAGCACACTTTATACAACTATATACAGTTAGATATATCTACAATTCCCTACTCAAGTTTACCATCCAGGATGTGGTGAAGGTCTGGCATGTTCTTCAGTGAAATGCATTTCGTTAGTATCGCGCCAAAAGATAACGTATTCCCAAATGGTGGCCCATTCTTGTTCACCAGATTCGTTCAAATGTTTCATCATCTTATCATCGTTTGGATAACAACGAACATGTCTCAAGTATCGTGCAGGACGTTTCCATTGCCTAAACCTTAATGAACAAATTATCTTGTTTGCTGGGCACATAGAATCTACTTTGACCCAGTCATGAAAAGTAGCTGAAAACTGTGGGAAATGTGTCTTCATAATTCGGCAAGCAATTACAGGTAAAAGTATATACTGATCCCGAAAAGTACGAGCTCGTTTCAAATTGGAGATAACACAGTTTAAGATATCAAAGAATGTATGACCTCGAGCAAGCGCATTGAAGACTACACATGCAGCATCATTGGCGGTAGAAAAATGCCAATCTCCCATGATGTTAAGAAGGACAAACAACATCGCATTTCCCATGTTCATGGTCATGCTGGCTAAGGGAATGGTGATGTTTGGCCATCTGCCAAGTTTAGTTCCTTCATCTTTAATTTCAAGACCGTCATCGTATGTTGCGCGAAAAGCAAGCCATGAAAAGGAACGAGTAGAGTTGTGATAAATGTATGGCCATGTTGTTGCCGGCTCGTGATATGGAAGATCTAAAGTCAGGGCAAGTGTTGCCTCTGAAAAGACATGGTTTGTGCCACCAACTTTGATTGTGAATCCATCTAAGAAAAAGCCATGAGCAGCGTTGAATGCTGGTGTATCTTCCATATTAGCATAAAAGTAGGCCGCCAAACTTGGAGAATAAGTTTGGTCAGGGTGAATAACAAGGGAAGACCACCCGATGTTAGTAATGCAATCACGGAAATGAAGTCCATAAGTATTGGAATCCATCATGGCCTGAAATGATTGCTTTCGGGGATGAGTTTTGGAGGTGTCCCCGTTTGATGAAGATGCTACGTTCGATGAAGATGCCATGTTTGATGGAGTGGAATGATGGGGAAAGATATGAGAAGAAATATGTCTAAGAAAAAATTTGACTTGGATAGAGGAATGAGATGCGTAAGAAGATAAAACCTCCTCGTAATCAAGTTTAAAAGAACACGTTAAAATTGTTATTATCACAACTTGAAATATGACAATCCTAGTAGGCATTTCTTACAAAGAAGATACAAAGATAACAAAATTTTTAATTAAAGGAGCACCGCGATGAAACACTTAATAATAATTATTTTATTTTATTTTATTTATTTTGGGGAAAGTTGAGTTTTGTAAAAAAGGAACCCCTTTTTTTTTTTTTTTTTTTTTTTCATAGTTCAGAATGATGATAAGGATGGTGATAGGAATGCGGTCGTGGACAACAATGTTCAGTTCATCAATTTGTTGGCTAAAATTTGGATTTGAAGGGTCCCCAGTTTGCTAGAGATCGTAGTTTGATTCTCTATTAGAAGAGTGTGATTTTCTAATGACCGAGAGTGAGTTTCCAATATTGCCTCTTGATCAACATCATGCATCGCTAAACGTTCTTGAAATCCATAAGACTTTTGATGATGATTTCGACATGCGTGTAGTTCCCTCATTCCTTGATGAAGAAATTGAATACCTTCCATGGGATTAAAAATGTTCCGCGATGGCATTTTCATCAAAGAAATGTCTTGAGAGTTTGAGTTTTGGCCATCCATTTCATCCGCGAGAGCATCCGGGCGTCCAAGAACCACCGCTTCTTTGTGAAGTATAGTAACAAATGCTCTTTGAAGAGGTATTTATGGAGAAACTACTTGGATAACCCCAACGCATCATAATTTTCGTGACTAAAGTAGGCGAGGTGCTAACCTTTTGTTCTTACGGTGATTGCGTTCGAGAGGTGTTGGATTATACAAAAATCATCTCTTTGATTCACATAATCCAAAGTAGGTGTAGTTGAGGCTTGGTGACTTCAGATTGGTCTGATGTACGCACCACATCATTGTGTCCAACCCGATGGAGCCACATTTCGTTGATTGTTTCAAAGAGCGTTGAAGAACAACGTGAGTTTTATTTCCGACTTCGCCATGAGATACGGTGGCCCGTAGTAACTTTTTGACTAAATTAAATGGGGACTCTGAAAGATCGAACCCCGAGTCATTCATTGGAATTTGAAGTATGTCGGAGATAATTTCCTTAGTTAATTCAAAATGTTGTCCATAGGCATGGAAACATAATTTCCCATTTTTAGGTCCGCTAAATTGGTAGAACATCAAGACCAAATCTCTGGAATAGGCTGCTTCTGCATGATATAGAAGAAGCATCCATCCTCGACGTATAATTTCTGTGTCATAAAAAGGAGAAAATCGGCCATCATCAAAAAAATTTAGGTAGTTCTTCTCGGGTACTATCTTTCTTGGTTGATCCATTTGGAATGATAATTGATGGAAGGATAGTGTAGAAACCGTGAAATGAGAATGGCTGAAAGGAAGAGATTTATAGCAAATATAGGATCTGGTACGAATCCGGATGCCAAGTGCATCTAGATCTTGACTTACAAGTGAAACATGTGATGTTGGTATCCCTAAGTATGTACAGCAACTATGGGTATCCATAGTATGTCTTTTCATGTCAGGTGTCTAAAAACAATTAATGAGGTCTTAAAATGATAGAAAATACAGAGGAAAGTTTCACAGGGCAGTTAGACCTACACGTAATTTCAAAATTTATGATCATACCTCAATAATAGAAGATGGATAGAATAATCGAGCTGCGTGCGTGACAAGTGTTAGGTGTACCGTGTAGCGTGCGCAATCTTCTCTGAAAGCAATAAGTTGAGTTTGATTTATTTTATTGCGTTATTGATTTTTCTTATTTGTTATGGTTTTGATAACTATTTTATGTTTATGATAAGGTAAAAATACAACTAATATACACAATTTATTAAATAGGATGCTCCTCCATTTAATACGTAACCCGTACAAATGGTTGAGAATTATTTAACACACCATAGTAATATACAAAGAGACAAAGGGAAAGAGATATTGAGGTTACATAGATCTAGATATTCCGGATGAAGTTATGCATGATCGGCGGTAGAATAATGACAAAAATCTGTTATCCGCGAATCTTGTGGACGACCACTCACGTTGCTCCTTTTTTAATCGCTCGATCGGATCCATTGTTTTGAATGAAAGGATAATATGTGAAGATTAAGCTTTGGATAGTGAGAGAATGAGGTGAGTGAAGGGTGATGAGGAGTTTCAGAATTTATAGGCAAAAATCTGACCGTTTTGGATATCTGACCATTTGTGCCTTGTAATAATTACGATGGAGATAATATTTGGGTTTTGTGACCAGACACGTGATTTGGGTCGGTTCTAATTTTTGGTCCAAGCCCAAATGAATTTTGGAAATTTCCCTTATGTCCCAAAATTTCAAACTTGAAATTTCAATTCGTTTCAATTCCAAATTAAACGAATCGAATGCTAAAATGATCGGCATTAAAAATGTCATCCAATGGAATATGAAGAAGGCACCTTCAACCTCTTTTTATATATATATATATATATATATATACAAATGTACAAGTGGAGATGAACGTGGCAATGTACAAGGGAAGATGTATGTGTCATTATACAAAAGAACGTGATAACAACACCGGACTACAAGAAGAAAATCATTACAGTAAAATCAGGAACTGTCATGTCGGCTCTGGGGCGAACCAATCCAGCCAGACTATGGCTTAACCTTTATGTTTTGGGGGCCTAGGGTTCATGACGGTACCATCCCTGACCAATGTGCAATGGTCTAATAATAATATTACCCTTTGTACATATGGTATATCCTCAAACCCCCCCGAACTGTCATCAAATAGAAAACTATTCGGGGTTGGCCTGGTGAAATCCATTGCCTGTGCGAACGTGGGACTATCCGATGTTGTTCATCACGACTCTCTTTGTGCACAATGCAAAGGTGAAAATAAAATACACGAGTATATACATGTGGAGTCTTTTAACGTCAGATCCTCAAGATGAATGTGAGTCTTTTAACGTCAGATCCTCAAGACGAATCCCACCCTATGGGAGCAACGGGACGACGATGAAGTTTATCCTGCTGAGCTGGTGTCAGACAATAATATACCTTATACCGGCTCATATCGGATAGTAAATCAAGACCTAGACAGAAAGGTGCTTGACAATTCATACACCACCCCATCCTTCGCGCATGTCGCTTTCGAGCAAAAGTACTACGACCATTACCTATTCGAGATGGGTGAGATTTACACCCAATGATGAGCTGGAGTTCGCGAGGAAGAGAATAGAAAAGGGAAGAGAAGGAAGGCTGGGAAATTTTTGGTACCCATTGTTTACCGAAAGTCACGCGTTTGCTCGATGAACGTAAGACATTTATACTCGGTTCAAATAGAGTTTTTGTGGACTAAGGTTCCGGCGCTTGCAACCACACACTCTAGGAGTTTTGAGAGAAGAAAATAGAAGAGGGCCCGACTACCCTAATGGTGTACTTTCCTTGTTTTAAACACCTAGAAAGAAATACACCAGCGAATCTTTAGTCTTTGTAGACTGGATCTTTGAGAAGAGTCTTTTCGACATTTGGAGAACGCAACTCATGATAATGTTTAAGGCGTTGGCCATTTACTTGAAATTAGCTGTCATCGTTTACATTTTTCAAAGAGATAGCCCCATAAGGGGTGACAGCAGAGACAGTGAAAGGACCAGACCATCGAGTTTTTAGTTTTCCTGGAAAAATGTGTAATCTCGAGTTGTACAACAAAATTTTTTGACCAATTTTGAATTCTTTTCTTAATATGTGCTTATCATGCACTCTTTTCATGTTGACTTTATAGGATTTCGAGATCATAGGCATCAATCGAATCTCTTCAAGCTCGTTTAACTACAATTTTCACTTCTGCCAGCCCGCATCGATTATTATAATTTAGGCTTTTGATAGCCCATAGAGCCGCGATGCTCGAGTTCAACCGGAAGATGACAAAGTTTACCAAAAATCGAGGCGGTAAGGGAACATGCCTATAGGTGTCTTAAAAGCTGTTCTATATGCCCACAAGGCATCAGATAATCGAAGAGACTAGTCTTTTCTAGATGGATTAACTGTCTTTTCTAAAATTGATTTAATCTCTCTATTAGAGACTTCTACTTGGTCACTGGTCTGAGGATGATACGGAGTTGCCACTTTGTGAGTAACTCCATATTTCTTTACTAATGATTCAAAAAATTTATTACAGAAATGTTTTCCCTCATCACTAATTATAGCTTTTGGAACGCCAAATCGAGATAAAATATATTTCTTTATGAAAAATATGACCGTTTTATGATCATTCACACGACATGCCAACGCTTCAATCCATTTTGACACATAGTCAACAACTACTAGTATGTATAGGAAGCCATGACTATTTGGAAAAGGACCCATAAAGTCGATGCCCATACATCAAAAAAATTTACAATTAAAATTGGATTTAAGGGCATCATATTGCGTTGAGTAATGCGTCCTAGCTGCTGATAGCGGTTGCATGCTTTGCAATTCTCGTGTGCATCTTTAAACAGTGTTGGCTAATAAAATCCACATTGTAAGACCTTGGCTGCAGTTTTCTTACCACTGAAATGACCACCACAAGATTGTTCAGGGCAAAAGGATAACACGTCATTATGTTCCCAGTCGGGAATGCAACGGTGTATCAGTTGGTCGGAACAATACTTGAAGAGGTAGGGATCATCCTAAAAATAAAATTTCACAGTAGATAAGAACTTTTTCCGGTCCGTTCAAGTCCAAGATAAAGGGACCTCCTCGGTAACTAGGTAGTTTACTATATCAGCATACCAAGGAGATGAAAAAATGGAATACAAATGTTCATCTGGAAATGAATTGCAGATTGGTTTGGCCTCATTATCGACATCATTAATGAGTCGTGATAAATGGTCTGCTACCACATTCTCGCAACCTTTTTATCTCTAATTTCTAGAGTAAACTCTTGCAAAAGGAGGATCCATCGGATCAACCTCTGTTTATCATCTTTCTTTGCTAATAGATAACACAGCGCCGCATGGTCAGTGTAGACTATTGTGGAAGAACCAACTAGGTAAGGACGAAACTTATCTAGGGCATATACAACTACTAGAAATTCTTTTTCAGTGGCGGTATAGTTACGTTGAGCGTCATTAAGAGTTTTACTAGCATAGTAAATGACAATTGGATTGTTCTCACGGCGTTGCCCTAAGACAACTCCAATAGCGTAGTCACTTGCGTCACACATTAATTCAAAAGGTTTAGACCAATCAAGTGGTTGAATTATCGGAGATGTAGTCAGGGCGGACTTTAAGGTCTCAAAAGCTTGTTTGCAATCGAAAGTGAAGTCAAATACAGCATCTTTAAGTAAGAGATTTGTTAAAGGTCGGGCAACCTTTGAGAAATCTTGAATAAATCTCCTATAGAACCTGATAAAAACACAAATTTACAAACGTTTATCGGCATTCAGTTACTTATTTCTTAAGTCCGAGGTCCACAGTCCAAGTTCAAAGTCCAAAGTCCAACGTCCGTATAGTCGTACGTTTTAGTCAAGTTACCTTACTCACGTGGGATTGGTAGGATAGGTCGAGTAAGGGATCGTCCAAACCTTAGGGCTCGGATAGGTTCACAACTGGAATTACAACTTTAAGTGAGTAGGATTTTTAGGTTTCTTTTTAGTTGGTTTTAATTAAATTAATCGGTAATGTAAATTACTCACGGTAATTAAATATAGGTAAACAAAATGTAGAGAAACAGGGAGAGAGTTAATCATGCTCATGCAAGAATCATTTTTCAACGGTTTTTATTACCAAATCACTACATCTCTAGTTAGTCTCGTTTAGACGCGGCGTCGATATTGATCCCTAGTGCATGCTCACATCTCTAGGTCGCATTTCACTAGCATAAGGAGTTTTAATAATACCTCATCTACGGTATATTATCTCCTCACGCCACAAGTTCACATCAATTTGGGCCAAATTGGAGAGTGTCGACACTGAGAAGTCGCCAGAGACATTTTGGGTCGGCGTCGCGAGACTGTTCTGAGCATCGGCACTCCAACTTTATGCGATCTCGATCATTTTGGGACCGGATGTTAATTCTATGCCTAATTCCTAAGTAGTGATTCTAGAATATTAACGAGTCAATCCGGATTTTCACACGGCGGCATAGCCCTCCCCGAGGGGAATTAGCTCATCATCATAGCGAGGAATAATAAAACTTGCTTGTATACATTAAGTAAATAAATGCAGGACAGAAAATTAAACAAGAAAAAAAAATGAAGCTTTATTAAGGGTAAAATAACTTCTTGTATTAAAAAGTTCTTTGAAATAAAAATGGCGGAAGGTAAATCTTGAAGAAAACTAAAAAACGTAGCTAAAGCATTAATATCTTTGAAGACCTCATAATGAAGGCGACCCCTTCATATATATATAGCTGATACAAAGGACGACCCGTGAATATTTAAGGTTTTGTTTTATGCTAATTGAATGGTTCGAGAACCAAACTTTGTTTTCAAACTGTTTTAAGTTTTGTCCTTTTGCCATTTTAAGGTTTTGTTTTAGCTTATGTTAATTCAAACCACCGGTTTGAATTAGTGCGTGTCTTCTCTCTTGCCGGTGGTATCAATTTGAAACCATCATTTGCCACCTGCCTATCTTGACTCATCATGCCTTACGGGCCCTTGAGTGTGTCCACTTAGTGTGTCGATGGATTAAATTGGTGTTTTTACTACTTTTGTCCTTGCTTGAAAGTTAAATTAGCCGGGTCGCTATGGCAGCTTCACTAGCCAACGTCGGCACCTAGATTTATCGATTTGAGCTTGGAAGTTTCTGCGTCTTTGTATGTGGGCCCGTCTTGTCTTGGTTACGTTCTTTTGGAAACCGGCTCTAGTCGGGGCTTTGTTGGGCTTTTCACGGGGATTGGCGGGAATTCCAATATTCCGTATTCTTGTACTTAAGCGGCTTCACTAGCTAACGCGTCGGCACCTAGATTTATCGATTTGAGCATCGGAAGTTTCACCTTCTTTATATGTGGGCCGCTTCCGCGGGGATTTACCCGTTCTTTTGGGAACCCGGCTCTTTATCGAGTCGGGCTTTGTTGGGCTTCCGCGGGGATTGAGTGTGAAACTCCAAATGTTCCCGTATTCACGTACTTTGATGCATGTTTTATCACTATCTTCATTTTAATTGCGGAAACCTGCAAAAATCACGAAAATATAATTATTACATGATTATTAAACACATAATCGACCAAAATGCTATGTCCCTCGGGTTTAATATTACAGTTTTAGGTGCTTATCACACCACCCCAAACAGCACTTTGCTTGTCCTCAAGCAAAGAAGAGACATAAAGCGATAAGTGATCAAAAATGTGTTGTCTAAGCTAAATCTCATTTCGCGAGTCGCGGTTGCATTGACCGTATGCAACAAGGCCTTGAACCACTAGGAATTCCCTAGTGGGCCGAGTTATAACCTCGTGAGAGTTTTCGGAAAGATACTCACAAACTTCATTTATACTACAACGACTTCGATAACAAAGGCTTGTTTCCTTAATTAATCTCGGGTATCTAGTCATCTCTCTAGTAGGGGAAACAAGGATTTTATTCTTTCGAAATTCAAGTTAATATACATACAATAATCGAAACATCTACGTTATGAGCATGCATGCGGTGATCTAATAATGAAATGTCTGGCGGGGGGCGTTTTGGATCCTTTGGATAAGCGTCCTTAAGTAGGTTCTCCAGGTATGTGTCGAAACACAATTTCTCTCTTATTTTTTCACTCAAGCTTTGCTATCTCCGGTGTCGCGGTGGGCACACGTTTCCTCACATACTCAATGACAGTCAGAGGAGGCGAGGTCGAGAAGTCACAACTACTACTTATTATCACACTATCCTATTCCTAATTGAGCTAGAGGTCTTTATTAGGTGTTATGGGGCTTAGGTGGTAGTGTAAAAAAAATGGAATGGAAAATTCAAAAATGATAAGTATGAGAGAATAAGGTCTTCGAGATATTTATACTAGAGAAATCCTTTTTTCTTTCCTGCTTCTAACATGGTTTCCACACTTGGATTTTTCAAGCTTTTGTATTCCCTTTTGATTTGATCTTTGGGGGGAATTCTAACCTTGATATTTCTTTTGATTTTTTGAAACATATTTCTATTTTCTTTTTCTTTTCTTCTGGCACAGGTAACTGATTTTGATTTGTGACAAGGTTTTTCTCTTCATTTTTCTGCACTTCATCCTATTTCTCATACTCATCATCTAGGTAGGCTTATTTAATTGTGGTTACTAGATGGGTTTTTTTTTTTTTTTTTGGTGAAGTAGAAAGGATTAATGAAAGGTTCAGTGGGGCGACTAGCGGTAAAAAAAAAATTTACAGGTGCGAATTTTTGGCTATATCGATCGAAAAGAAGGCCTAAATTCTCTCGCCTAGGATTTGGGTAGTGATCAAGTAAGTAGGCGTGTGAACTTCTCTATTAGGAAGAACTACTCCTCTGTGTCATTACTCATATATCATACATTTTGAAGCTTTTGGTTAGATTCTTACGGGATATGAAAACTTAGTTGTCTAACAACCGTGGGTCCCGAAACTTCTTTAACTTTGTGTACATTTAATGATAGTCGATTGCATGAATGCTCATGAAAAGATGTAAAACTATTGCATCGTATTAAATTAAGTTTCTAAGAACAAGTCCTAATTTTGATGCTAGGGTGAGATTTCTAAATATTTTTCATCATAGAAGGAGAAACGAGAATTTGTCACTAAATCGTTTATTTAGACATTAAGTAACTATGTACAACTATGCATGCCTAATTTTTGCAAAAGGTTCTCACCACCCCAAACAGTCCGGACAACGTGTCCTCAAAGTGTTAAGAGGAAGAAAGAGTATACACGAGAGGCTTTGAGCAAAATAAAAGTGACATCTTCCACGAAATTTATTGTAACACACTATATATTATACATCATAAAAGTAGAAGCCTGCTGTTAGAGTAGCACACTGTTAGGTCACTTATTTATTTCACATCAAAACATAAAACAAATATGTACAAGCATCAACTCACATTGCTGACCTTGGCGGGGGATAGTCCTTCCTTGCCTCGTCCTGTAGAAATGCCATTCCTTAGCATCCCGCCAATCTATCATAGCTTTCAGGACTTCACTCCACTTCCTTTTCTTTGCATTGTCTAGATGAGCTATCATTTTTCATCATTAGGGAAAGAACGAACTTTCTTAAGATACCTTGCGGGGGCGTGTCCATGTCGAAATCGCAAAGAACGAATTATCTTGTTTGTTGGACACATAGAGTCGACCTTTACCCGATCTTGAAGGTGGCTGCAAACTTCGGGAAGTATGTCCTCACTATCCTGCATGTTATAAGCTGGCGGGGTGATGTAATCTTGCCCGAAAAGACCGAGCCTTCTTAAGATTCTCAATTACTAGTTACGTAATGTAGTCGAAGGTGAATGCGTTCTTTGGGCCAATGCATGGAATGTCTTACACTTCCTTTGATGCGTGGAAAAATGCCAATCTCCCATGGTGTTGAGAAGAATAAATAGCATGGCGTTCCACATTCATGGTCATCTTGGCTAGTGGAATATTGTATTACGGCCATCGGCCCGGCCGGCCGTTCTTTGGCGTGGGCAAGGCCATCGCCATAGCGGGCGACAAAATCTTCCCTAGAGTAGTCATTAAGGTCATTCTCTATCATGTATTGGATGGGGAGATCTGGTGAAGAGGAGGAAGGTCTAGAGCCATAGCCACCGTTGGCTCATAAAAGGAGTGTCGGGTGTTACCAATATGTAGTGTAAACCCATTCAAAGGAAACCACGGACCGGTGGTAGATCTTCCATGTTATTATAAAAGTAAGTTGCCAAACACGGGGGTATGTCTGCTCGGGGTGTAGAATGAGAGAGTTCCATCCAACTTGAGTGATGTAGTCTCGAAAAGATGTCCATATGCGGAGAATTTAGTAAGGAATGGAAAGATTGTTGCGGAATCATCTTTGGAGCTTCCATTCTTTGAAAAAATGTGACTGTTTAGACAAGGATAAACAAATATTAGAGCATGATGAAAATAATTAAGTAGAAACAAATTACCATCACGAAAATTAAAAACTAAAAAAAAAATGATAAATAATATAAAATTGCAAAATTTAAATGGTTTTATTGGCCCAAATAGCTTGGCGAGGATCCTTATGTGGGAGGAATCCGTTTATAAGATTCTCTATGCGTCAATCCGTGCAACGACTGTTGCAACATTTTGCTTTTCTGCACGGTAAAATCTCGTGGTTCTCCATTATTAGAGTGTGATTTGCCAAGAATTGGTTGTGGTACGTGCAAAATTGTGCTTGTTCCTCTTAGTTTATTGTCCGCGGAGTCCTGAAATTCAAGAAGGCTGGTGATAATAATGTTACGGCGTTTGAATAATGTCATCAATCCTTGTTGAATTAAGCGAAGCCCTTCCATGGGATTAAATCGTTTGCATAAGGCATTTTCATGAAGATGTTGTCGGTGGAACAATCTTACGTTGGTTCCTACACCCGACATGGTTTTTTCTGCGTCGGGGTTCGAAATCCGTTCCTACATCTTGAGTGAATGGTAAGAATGTTATTTGTTGAAGAGGTGTATGAGGAGAAGTACTAGAAAAACCCCAATGTATCATGATAAGTGTCACAATGGTTTGGTAAAGGGGCTGCCTTTTTCACGCACGTCGCGATCGCATTCGAGAGAAATTTTATAATGCAAAAATCATTGCGGTTAGTCTGCAACACCCGAGTAAATGGAGGAGTGGTTTGGTTATTTGGAGTCTTAGATGTGCCTAGGACATTATGAGCTACCCATTGGATCCGCAGATAATTGGTTCTTTTGTAAAGATCTCGATAAACAATCACGGTTTTCGGTTGTATTAGCCGTGAAGGATAGTTGCAAACATCGGATGCGGATATTATCGAAGGTGAATCCCGAGAAGGTGAACTCCTTGGTTTGTAATAGGAATTTGAAGTACCTCGAGAGATGATTTCCATAGTCAATTCATGCTTTCGCATCCGTTAGCACGGACAAAAGAATTGTCCGTTTGGAAAATAACGCTTTTATAGAATAACAAGACCAATTCTCTGGAATAAAATGTTTGCTTATGGTGTAAAAGAGAGGGTACCATCCTCGGCGTAATATTTCGATTGTCAAAAAAGGATGAAAAAACCATTTTGAAAATTTTCCATAAAATTTTGCTCGAGCCTGAAAAACCGGTGAGGGCCATTAAAGATGGAGTGGTGAAAAATTATTTTGGAAAAAAAAAAGAAGTTAAATATTTTGAGGTGTCTATCCTTGGTATAAATAGCCACCCATCCGAAAATGTAAAAGATCGTTTTGAGGTGTCACGCGGTAGTTATACCACGTGTATCTTCTAAGATATCGCAAAAGTGGATGAAGTGTGGATGAGAAGAATGGGGCATGTGACAAGGAGTGCCCCTTTGTTTTGTTTTTTTTTTTTTTTTTTTTTTTTTTTTAAGTAGAAGGACAAAGGAAAATGTAGATATACTATCACAATAGGATGTAGAACGCGTACAATGGTATGGAAACACAACATAATGATCACGATGACTTAACTACAAACCTAAATATTAGATAGAATAATATGCCACATTAACAACATGACTATAACAAAACAACCTAGCATGAAAACTTGAGTAGCATATTCAAGTTCTGCTTTCTCAAACTTTTCTAGTGCATCCATGAATCTTGAACTTGGAGTGATCTAAAAGCGTTTTTAGAATAAGAAGTGTAGAGGGAAGAATAAGAAATGAGTGAATATGGAGGAAGAGGTGAACTTATTTATAGAAAGAAAATTGCCGTTTTTCGACCGTTTTCTAGATGTGGTCATGACCGTTTTAGACCGTTTTTTAGTTGTTTTTCATTTTTAGTTGTTTTTGACCGTTTTTTTATGCGTTTTCATTATCGGTTTTTTCGAGCGTGTTAGTAGCGTTAAAATTTGTTGTTTAAGTATGACATATGAAATACATATATATATATATATATATATATATATATGTATATAATTTATTATTAGCAATATATGTTCCTACCTATATACTATAATATTAGGTATAAGCTAATATAAAACTATCATCTACTATTAAGCTAGAAAGTGAAAACAAGTAAATAAAATGTCCGATATAATATTATACAAGACCGGAAAAAATAAATCTAGCTCTTGATGATCCTCAGTCTTTGTAGCGAGAATCCTCGGGGGAGGCTGCGAGAAGAAGAACCGGGGAGTCTGCTGACGTCGTCGCGATCTGAGCTCCGTGGAGGCTAACTGCTCTGGATATCACCAAGAGTATCCATCACGAGCACTGGCCCGATCTTTGGCTTCGCCATGAACATTCATTTGGCCCGGTTACGGCGAGTAAGCATCTTGTCTGAAATGCGATCATGGAGGCTCTCATTTCCTGCTGGAATTCACCCATCTTTGTCTGTCATCGACTTCGTGGCGAGTGGTCATATCGGTCCTTAACTTCGCCCAAAGTGCGTCTCATCGATACCGGCGAGTGTACATGTCTCTCCGGACCACTATTCACTTGCATCGTAGGGCCTCTACATGGGTTGGGTGATCTTACTCATGGCAGTCTCATCAAAGTATGGTGGGTGAGAGGATCCTACGCTAAGCGTGCTTTCGGCAGCCCTAGGTGCTTGTGGGTTCCCAAGGATCTTGTATGCATTTCTTAAAGACTAGCATATTCTCATATTGTGGTATAGGGAGTAGTGGGGTGGCGACGAAATCCCAGTTAATCATGACTTGCGTTACTAGAGCGGCAAGGGGGCTGACCTAAGAGTGGCATGTGTGATAATATCAAAAAGAAAGGTAACGATGCAGAAGTTACCCTTTCGCCTGAAGGATCGAGAGAAGGTGGAGGAAGGTCTTGTTGATGTCGGAAGGCTTGAGGTGCCAATGGCGTTCAGATCCCCAGCCATTGAGTCACTGCTAAATGGTTCACGTCGCGCACCGCGCGTGGTAATCTGGCGCATTTCCGTCGATGTTGTACTCTCCCTCGATAAAGCGTGTCGAGCATTAGGTCGTAAGTCCGTGGGTACACGGACTGCTGCTGAAGTCGATCCGTGGTTGACCCGATTGGAATGCCCGTGATCCCGAGAGAACAACACCGGTGTGACTTAAGTAAGCGCACACCCTCGGCGGTGATCCAAAATGGTCGCCATTAAAGCTTCCATTGTCATTAGAATTTCATCACCAAATCCTTAGAATAAAGCCCTCCATTGGCATATAACAAACTCTCCCATCCTCTAGAGTGAATTTATGTGATCAAAGAATGGAGCAAACATCTCGTTTTCAAACAAATTTCCAAAAATTTTTCCACACAAATCCGTCTGTTTCCAGCCATTGTTGATCTAAGAGGGAGGATGGCTATGGATTATTGATGAGGGGAGAATTGGGATGATGATCGGCGGAAGGAAATTTTGATCCGAACTGTGTGGGGTCTCGCGAGACACGGTTTTAGTGTGGGCTGTATCGTGCGAGACTGATTCGAGAGGGGCAAGATCCGGTTTTAGGAAGGCGAAAACGTGGATTTGTGGCGCGTGTGATCGGGTTGTTTGGGTTTAAATGGACCAAGAAATCGATATTTGGGCTGGGCCAAAATTTTTCTCGAAGCCCAAATCAAGCCTAAAAGCCGATTTAAACCTAAAAATCTAAATCGCGTACCCATTCGTTTGGACTCGAATTGGCCGAATGAGATATCGAAGCGATCGGCAGGAAAAATTCTATCAATTATATGAGTCATTCTTGAAAGCCACAATTTTTTTTTTTTTTTTTTTAAGAAGGAAAGTGTAAGGGGTTTTATTTACATACAAGGGAGATATACATGAAAAACACTGGATGTCTAGGGGAGTCACTATCTTAAATCATAGACAACTACTGTCATGTTTCTGGAGCCGAACCCAATCCAGCCGGTTGTGGCTTCACCTCTATGTATTATGGGGTTAGGGGGCGGGGCGGTACCATCTGGACCGTCGCGGCGCTTCTGGTCTAATAAAATTGCCCTTTTACATACGGCTATCCTCAAACCGCCCCAAGGTACTCAAAGTAACCAATTCTAGGGTTGAGTGCGGTGGGAATCCATTGCCCGTTTGTGTTCCAAGTATGCAACATCGAGGTTTGACCACGAATCCCTTGTGCAAAACTTAATGCAAAGGGAAAAGGTAACAAAATAAACATATGTACAAGGTGAGTCTTTTAACGTCGGATCCTCAAGATTATCTGCGCGAATCCTTAAAGCTGGCTAGTCTTTTAACGTCAAATTCTCACGAGCAAAGAATCCCCATTTCCTATTAAGTGTGGGAGAACACGACGCGGAGAGAAGATTAAATTTTAGGTACCCATAAGTTTACCCAGTTTGTTTCGTGTTAAGGTTTTATACTCAGTTAACAACCAAGGTTCGGCTTGCAACCACACACTTCAAAGAACTTTGGAGATCATAAGATAGAAGATGGCCCGGCTACCAAAATGGTACCCTCTATAGAAACAAAATCGAAAGTACGCCAAACGAAACATCTAGTCGATTAAAAGCGGATTAGAAGAAAGAGTCCGTTCAACATCTGGTGGCGTAATTAAATTGTGGTAATGTTTTAGGCATTGTCCATTGACTTGAAATTCACTGTTATCTTTTGGATTAAGCAAAGAGATTGCCCCATAATGTTTCACAGGTGACACAATGAAAGGACCCGGACCATCGTGTTTTCAATTTACCGGGGAAAGATGTGTAATGTCACGGGTTATCTGATAAAACTTTTTGGCCAATTTTAAAATCCTTACGCCAAAATGTGCTTGTCGTGCACTCTTTTCATATTAGCCTTGTAGGATTTCGAGAGATCATAAGCATCACTCGAATCTCCTCCAGCTCATTTAATTGCGGTTTTAAGCTTCTCACCTCCTCGATGATATTGTAATTGGGGCTTTTGATGACCCAAAAGGCCGATGCTCAAGTTCAACCGGCGGATGACAAGATTTTCCAAAAACAATGCGGTAAGGAGACATCCCTATAGGTGTCTTAAATCTTTTGGTATGCCCACAAGGCATCCGATAAAGCGGAGAGACTAGTCCTTTCTTGATAGGTTGGCGGTTTTTCGAATAGACTTTATCTCTATTGGAGACTTCCACTTGGCCACTTTCGTTTGTGGGTGGTATGGAGTAACAACCTTGTGAGTAACTCCATATTTCTTCATTAAAACCCAAAAATTTTGTTACAAAATGTGTACCCCATCCACGGATGATAGCTTTGGGAACACCAAAATGAGAGAAAATGTTTTCTTTTATAAATCTCGGCGGCAGTCTTATGGTCATTCGGCGACATCACGAGTGCCTCAATCCATTTGGACACATAGTCTCTGGCTGACTAAAATGTATAGAAAACCTTGAGAAATAGGGAAGGGTCCCATAAAATCAATGCCCCAAACATCAAAATTTCCACAATCAATATAGGATTTAGGGGCATCATATTTCGTTTGGTAATTCGACCTAAGTGTTGACAAACGAATGCAAGCTACGCAATGTTAGGTGTGCATCGCGAAAAGGGTAGGCCGATAAAAACCACATTGTAACACCTTGGCGGCAGTTTTCTTTCCACTGAAATGACCTCCATAAGATTGTTCATGGCAAAAGGATAATACGTCGGTGTGTTCCCGGTCGGAATCACGGCGACAAATGAGATAGTCGGAACAATACTTAAAGAGGTAGGGTTCATCCAAATAATAATATTTTCTGATGGATAAGAACTTTTTATGATCGGGGCGTGACCAAAAGGAGGGACTTCCTCGGTAACTAGGTAGTTAACGATATCCAGCGTACCATGGAGATGAAAAAATAGAGTACAAGTATTAGATGCAGGGAAGGAGTCAGCGATAACTTCAATCACTATCGATGTCACCAACCAGTCTTGATAAATGGTGACTTTCGACATTTTTCGTTCCTTTCTTGTCTTTGATTTCCAGGGTGAATTCTTGTAAGAGAAGGATCCAACATAACAATCGTTGTTTTGTCCTTTTTAGCGAGTAAGTACCCGAATTGCGGCATGGTCGGTTATATACTATGGTGGTCGATGTTCCAACTAGGTAGGAAGTGAAACTTATCAAAGCATAGACAACAGCTAGGAACTCTTTCTCAGTTGTGGTATAATTCGTTGGCGTCGTTAAAGAGTTTTACTAAGCGTAATAAATGACAACGGGTTTGTGTCGTCGGCGTCGTTAGCCTATACGGCACCAATAGCAAAGTCGCTAAGCGTCACACATCGATTCGAATGGTTGAGACCAATCGGGGGTTGAATAATAGGAGCGGTAGTCGAGGCGGTTTTAGTGTATCAAAAGCTTGTTTGCAATTGAAATTGAAGTCGAATCTTTGTATCCTTAAAGCGGGGAGATTGGTTAAAGAATTCGAGCAACTTTAGAAAAATCTGAATGAATCTCTGTAAAACCAGTGGCCTAAAAGGCACGGATATCGAAACTGTATGTGTGGAAGGGTGGCGAAAGAAATTTTAACAATTTTAGCTTTATCAACCTCTATCCCGTCTTTTGAAACAATATGACCTAGAACAAGTCCTTTGGTAACCATGAAATGACATTTCTCCCAATTGAGTACCAGATTTTTCTCCTCATGGCGTTAAGACTTTGGAAAGGTTGGATAAGCGATCGTTAAAGGAATTTCCGTAAATGGAAAAGTCGTCCATGAAGACTTCCATATAGCGTTCCACCATATCACTAAAATGTGAAGCATGCAAGCGTTGGAAAGTGCACAGGGCATTACAAAGACCAAAAGGCATTAGATGCGTAAAGCAAAGGTTCAAAGGGACGCGTGAAAGTTGTCTTTTCTTGATGGGAGGGATCGATGACAATTTGGAAGTATCGGAATAGCCATCAAGAAAACGATAGTAAGCATGACCCATTAAGCGTTCTAGCATCTGGTCAATGAATGGGAGAGGAAAATGATCTTTCACGGGTTACGGCATTAAGTTTGCGATAGTCAATGCAAATTCTCCATTTCAAAGGAATCGCGAGTGGAGATGCATTCACCATTTTCATTTTGCACAACTTGAATGCGGACTTTTTGGGAACAACGTGGGCCGGGACTAACCAGATCACTATCGAGATAGGGTATATGATACCGCATCAAGTAAACGTAGAACTTCCTCTCTCACTACTTCCTTCATAGCGAGGGATTAAAGGCGTTGTGGTTCTCGTGATGTCTTTGTGCGTCATCAAGATGTATCACGATCGTGCATATGCTAGGAGTCTATTCCCTTGATATCATCTAAGGACCATCCGATAAGCGGGCGGTGTTCCGCGAATGACATGAATCAAAGCGTGTCTTCGTGCGTGGTCAAGTGAGCGAAATTATTATAGGGTGACTACCATCGGAATCGAGATATGCGTACTTCAAATCGGGGGTAGAGGTTTTAAATCCGGAGTTGGAGGATTGGGGATCAAGGATTAAGTGAGGGATCATCTCTTCAATGGAAAAAGCGAATCCGTCCCTTACGGATTAGTTTGCACTTTGAAGCATTAGGGTCAAATAGTGATGCTTGACTCTAATAATGCATGGACATCCCTTATGTACGAGTCATCGTCAAACTCCGGATTATCAAAGAAAGAAATTGGTGTATCTCGTGCGGGGAAAAGAGTTTGCGAAATAATCATGCTCCGGACTATCAACCAAGCTAATCTAAGCCCTCCATTATAGGATCGGAAACTGTTTCATTAATTTGAACCGTTGAGTTAAATGAGAAAGGTTCGAAAGACAATGTCATTGAACCGTCCGACAATTTATAAGAGTGTTGGCGGTTGCAAGGAAAGGGCGTCCCAAGATGATAGGGATGGAGTCACAGGCTACTTCATTATCTAGAATGACAAAATCAAGCGGATAGTAAAATCTTGGACCTTTACTATAGCGTTCTCTACTATGCCTTTTGGGTACTTGATGGAGCGATCCGAGTTCTGAGAAGTCATATTGGTAGGTTTCAATTCATGAAGACCTAAGCTGCTTAAATAAGTAGTAGGGAAGTAGGTTAACAACACACCTAGGTCTAAAAGCGCGATAGCGGTATACTTGTCATGGCGTGCATGAATACGGTTAGTCGACACAGGTCCTTATGCTTTACCACACCATTGGTAGTGGTAATCGAGGGAAACTGCTTTCGATGAGGCGGCTTGTTGAGGTACATTAGATGCGTCGTTTGGTGGTGCACATGTCCTTCAAAAACTTGGCATGCTTGGGCAAATGCTTTAAGCGTCTAGGAAAGGTAAGTTTATGGTCAAATTTTTGAAGGTTTCCACGGATCTCATCAAAATGTTAAGTCATGTTTGTTCTTTACCAAGCGAGGCGGGAGCTTTTTGGCCGGAATCGCGTACAAGGATCAATGGTATCTTTTCCTAGGGGCGTAGGTGTAGATTTTGATGGTACAACCGTCCGTTATAGGTTCGCGAGGTATGAGTTGGAAGGGCGTTAATCGTGGCTTCCGTCGATTCCTCGTCGGCATCGTATATTATTGTCGATGGTTTCGGCCCGAGCGAAGAGTGGTAATGGCATTTACCTCACCCTGGCTTGGATTACTAGGTCACCGGTGCATTGTTGAGTTCAAAGGCGGTGTTTGTAGGCTTAGGGTTTGGAAGCTGCTTGGCGGGGAACAACATGCTTTTGACTTTTATCTGAGCTAACAACTTGAAGAGGCTGATTGGATAGAAGCTAGGATTTGATTACGTTGATTCATGTATGTCGGGGAAAGTTTCAGCCGTTTTATCGGTGTGGATTATACTAAAAGAGGCGGCGGGAACTAGTTCTCGTTATTATTCACGGGTTGATTTTGGTAGCCATATCCTTGGTTAAGCGGGAACAAGGTTCGCGGTTGTTTTGGTATCCCATATTTGCGTTGTTGGGAAAATTACTTTGCCCTTGCTGAAATTGTGGAGGATTTCCTTGGCGATAGGAATTGTAGTTAGCGGGTGGTCGTATAGGAACGTTGTTGCCACGAAGGAGCTTGTTGTTGGGCGAGGGGTGCCCAAGCTAAATTAGGATGTTGTAAGCCAAAGTGCATTAGGGATGTTGAAAGCACAAACCTCTTGACAGGTTGGGGAGGACACTTTCGTATACCAAGGGACAATAAGAATCGGCGTGCTTTCGGGGACTTAAGCAAAGAGGGCATGGGGAAGCGTTGGCGGCCATGACTGTTTGGGTTTTTGTTCATTTACTTGTACCCGAAAAGAGCATCGACCTTTTTGTTTAAGGATTCGATTAGAGTTTTTAATTCGGATCGGTTTTGACCTCGAACATAGGCGTAACTTTGGTAGGAGTGTCTTTAGAAGATCTAGAAGAATCGGTGTTTCCCCGATGGGTGCTTCGTGAGGCTGTTTCTCAAAAAAGTGTATGCTTGATGGCGCCCTTGTCCATGAAACAACCGCCGTTCATGATATCTAATGTTTCCTTTTGATGGTCGGAGAGACCATTAAAGAATGAAACGGACTAATACAGCGATTGTCGAGTTGATGATGGGGACATTAGAGAAGTAGATCAGTAAATCTGCTCCACGCTTCCGAAAAGGATTCCTGGGGGTGCTGGCGAAAGAAATTGAATCTTTTGAAGCATTTATGTAGTTTTCTTCTGAGTATAAAACTTTATCATGAATGCTTGAACAAGTTTGGCCCATGTGTCAATGGATTGCGGTGCTTGTCCGGCGAGCCAAACTGAAGCTTTATCAGCTAAGGTGAAGGGAAACAACCTAAGCAAGACTTGTTAGATTTATTAGCGGTCGGATGGCGAAAAGTGGTGACTACTTGTTGCATCCGATGAAGATGATTGTATGGTTTTCATGGTCTAAACCATGGTAAACAGGTAACAAACCGAAAATGTTTGGCGGAATTAGAAAAATCACCTACAATCGCATCGAGTTTAATGCGAGGAAGCGGAGTCCTTCTGTAAAGCGATATAGAAATCCGAAAGGGTTTCTCGATTGTGAGATTTTCTTCACCATAATTAAAGGGGATAATGGAAGCGGAGATGTTTGGCGAGGTTGATTCTACGGAGGAGGAACTATGCCTAGGAGATAACATAAGCGGTTGTTTCTTGTATTTTCGGCGATGATATGTAAGTTCTAATTCTTTATGTTTACCGGACCGTAGTCTCATACAAATATGAATTTTAATTTAGTGCTCATAAGGAAACGAATAATGGTAGGAGTTTTTTAGAAGTTAGGAAGGAGGAAGTTGAAACCGTCTTCTGAGTACATTGCTAACTTCGGCGAGGAAGCTAGGATAGCGTGTGAATATTCCGCCAGACGGGTTACACGAGAATTTGAGGAGGTTGTTAGGTGCTAGCACGCGTTCCTTAATTAGGCAACCTCAATTTTTTTCAAGTTTCCTAGGCAATCGATGGAATAGGATGATGATTTATGATGGTGTATTATGCGGGGTGTTATTAAGATGATTTAGATGAAATTTTTAATTACTATGATTTTTTTTTTAATTTTTTTAATTTTTAATTTTTTTTTTTTTTTTTAATTTCGTGATTAGTGTATTATGGAGACTTGATTCTGAAATATGCAATTAAAAGCGATAGATGCCAAAATAGAAACTAACTAACATATACTAGTTTCTGCGAGAAAGTCTACCCATGCAAATCTATATTACCTATCGTGCAACTATGTGTAAGTTATCGTGAGTTAGGGGAATGTCAAGAATGAACTCATGCAATTGAATACGTATATGTGAATTGATGTAACATACACATACAAAAATATTCTAAGCAAGTGGTTTGGTGCTACGCGTATATCAAAATATATACGAATCATATTAATTGTGTTATTCGTGAATATGTGATGGCGAACCACCTTTACATGCCGCGAGTTCTCATTCCAACATACAAATATCTGAGGTAAAAAGCAGGTTATAGCAAATAATATCCTCGACAAAGTTTGAGGAGTTTAAGAGTTTGAAACACGGCGTCCCCGCGATTCCTCGTATAGCGATCGACTACTCCCAAGCTTATGCTTACTAGAAAAAAAAACAGACCAAAAGAGCCTAAAAGAGTCTTGAAAAGGAAAGTGGCTGTACATGCAAAAAAACCCGGAGTGTTGATACTCGAGGTTACTTTTGCGTGCTTACTAATTCAGTCTCGTCCGAGACTCTTTGTCCTGTTTAGTACTTCAAATTCCCTCACAGTACTTAGAATGCTAATGAAAATAAACAAAACTTGGCTCCGCGGTTATTTGTTAGTAGAAAAAAATTACGGTAAAGAGTTAGTATTGTAACATAAAATGAAAATTAAAAAGATGATGAGGCAAGGGAGGGGTTTTATGGATGTATTCGGTTATTACGTTAAGTCGAGTCCTTGTGCAGTGGCCATATTTGATAAAAACACAAATTTACAAACGTTTATCGGCTTTTCGGTTACTTATTTCTTAAGTCCGAGGTCCACGCGGTCAAAGTCCGAGGTCCACAGTCAAGTTCAAAGTCCAAAGTCCAACGTCCGTATAGTCAAATGCGTTTTAGTCAAGTTACCTTACTCACGTGGGATTGGTAGGATAGGTCGAGTAAGGGATCGTCCAAACCTTAGGGCTCGGATAGGTTCACAACCGGAATTACAACTTTAAGTGAGTAGGATTTTTAGGTTTCTTTTTAGTTGGTTCTAATTAAATTAACGGTAATGTAAATTACTACGGTGATTAAATATAGGTAAACAAAATGTAGAGAAACAGGGGAGAGTTAATCATGCTCATGCAAGAATCATTTTTCAACAGTTTTATTACCAAATCACTACATCTCTAGTTAAGTCTCGTTTGAGAGACGGCGGCGTCGATATATTGATCCCTAGTGCATGCCCACATCTCTAGGCATTTCACTAGCATAAGGAGTTTTAATAATACCGCATCTACGGTATATTATCTCCGCTCACGCCACAAGTTCACATCACCGGATTGGGCCAATTGGAAGGATCGACACACCAGAGTCGCGAGACATTTTAGATTAGCGCTAGGATATTCTGAGCATCGGCACTCAACTTTGTATGCGATCTCGATCATTTTGGGACGGATGTTAATTCTATGCCTAATTCCTAAGTAGTGATTCTAGAATATTAACGAAGTCAATCCGGTTTTTCACACGAACGGCGGCATAGCCCCTCCCACGAGGGGAATTAGCTCATCATCATAGCGGGGAATAATAAAACTTCTTTGTATACATTAAGTAAATAAATGCGGGATGGACATTAAACAAGAAAAAATGAAATTATTAAGGGTAAAATAACTAACTTATTAAAATTTCTTTGAAATAAAAATGGCGGAAGGTAAGTCTTGAAGAAAAACTAAACGTAGCTAAAGCATTAATATCTTTGAAGACCTCATAATGAAGGCGACCCCTTCATATATATAGGATACAAGAGTGACCCGTGAATATTTAAGGTTTTGTTTTATGCTAATTGAATGGTTCAAACCAAACTTTGTTTTCAACCGCTTTTAAGTTTTGTCCCTTTGCCATTTTAAGGTTTTGTTTTTAGCTTATGTTAATTCAAACCACCGGTTTTGAATTAGTGCGATCTTCTTCTCTCTTGCGGGTGGTATCAATTTGAAACCATCATTTGCCACCTGCCTATCTTTGACTCATCATGCCTTCTACGGGCCCGGAGTGTGTGTCCAATTTAGTGTGTCTAGTGGCGCACCAAAATTAAGCGTTTACTACTTTTGTCCTTCTTGCTGAGTTAAATTAAGCCGGTCGCTATGGCAGCTTCACTAGCCAACGTCGGCACCTAGATTTATCGATTTGAGCTTGAAGTTTCACCTCTTTTTGTATGTGGGCCCGTCTTGTCTTGGTTACGTTCTTTTTGGAAACCTCGCTCTAGTCGAACTTTGTTGGGCTTCACGGGGATTGGCGGGAATTCCAATATTCCGTATTCTTGTACTTGGCGGCTTCACTAGCCGTCGGCACCTAGATTTATCGATTTGAGCATCGGAAGTTTCCTGCTTCTTTATATGTGGGCCCGTTCTGCACTGGTTCTGTTCTTTTGGGAACTTCGGCTCTAGTCAGGCTTTGTTGGGCTTCACGAGGATTAAGTGTGAAACTCCAAATGTTCCCGTATTCCTGTACTTTGATGCATGTTTTATCACTATCTTCATTTTAATTGCGAAAACCTGCAAAAGTACGAAAATATAATTATTACATGATTATTAAACACATAATCGACCAAAATGCTATGTCCCTCGGGGTTTAATATTACAGTTTTAGGTGCTTATCAGAACCCTGTGTGTCCTAAAAATGCACGTATTTCGCGAACTAAAGTTGGTATAGGCAAGGAAGCAATTTTTTCAATCTTTGCTTTATCGACTTGATTTCGTCCTTCGAAACAATATGACCTAGTACTATTCCTTTTGTAACCATAAAATGGCATTTTTCCCAATTAAGAACGAGATTTTTCTCTTCACAACGTACTAAAACCTTTTCAAGATTTGATAAACAATTATCAAAAGAATTACCATATAATGAGAAATCGTCCATGAAGACTTCCATAAAATGTTCAACCATATCACTGAAGATATGAAGCATACAGCGTTGGAATGTACCGGGTGCATTGCAAAGGCCAAATGGCATTCGTTTATATGTAAAAGTACCAAAAGGGTAGGTGAACGTTGTTTTTTCTTGGTCAGCCGGATCTATGACGATTTGAAAATATCCTAAATAGCCATCAAGAAAACAATAAAATGCATGGCCCGCTAACCGTTCAAGCATCTGGTCAATGAATGGGAGTGGAAAATGATCCTGACGAGTGACTACATTAAGTTTTCGATAGTCAATGCATATTCGCCACTTCACTAGAATGCGAGCGGATATGCATTCATCTTTATCATTTTGCACAACTGTAATTCTAGACTTCTTGGGAACAACATGGACTAGACTTACCCAAACACTATCTGAGATGGGGTAAATAATGCCTGCATCAAGTAACCTTAAAATTTCTTCCCGTACCACATCCTTCATGGTTGGAATTAGAAGACGTTGTGGTTCACGTGATGTCTTGGCATTTTCTTCAAGATGTATGCGATGGGTGCACACATTAGGATCAATGCCTTTAATGTCATCGAGAGACCATCCAATAGCAGAATGGTGTTCTTGAATGACCTTAATTAAACGTGATTCCTGATCAGCAGTCAATTGTGATGATATGATAATTGGGTGACTACCATCTGGATCTAATTGTACATATTTTAAGTTTGAAGGAATAAGCTTTAAGTCAGGGGTGGGAGGAGTGGGTATTAAAGATTCTTGAGGAAAGTCGTCTTCCACAGAGAAAACAGATTTATGTTCGTCCAAGTCAATTGTTGGTATTGATTCTAAAAAATCATGTACCACCTTTGAATAATCATCAACATTAAATTCAGAACCGCCAAAAGAATGGAATTGGTGTACTTCATCTTCAGGAAAAGAGTTTGTGAAATATTATTGTACGAGGGTGTCAATCATGTTAATCTCACCATCAATATCATTATCTGGAATTTGTTTCATCAACTTGAACACATTAACCTCGACCGAAAGATTCCCTAAAGACATGGTCATGGACCCATCCCTACAGTTTATGAGCGCATTAGCAGTTGCGAGGAATGGATGCCCTAATATGATAGGAATGGAGTCACAGGCAACTTCTATATCCAAAATGACAAAATTTATGGGATAAAAGAAATCTTGGACTTTTACAAGGATATTTTCCACAATGCCTTCCGGATGCTTAATGGATCGATCGCATAATTGTAAAGTCATCGTGGTAGGTTTAAGCTCATGTAGACCTAGTTGTTTGAATAAGTAATAAGGAAGTAAGTTCACACTAGCTCCTAGGTCTAGTAATGTTGTAGCCGTATACTTATCACCTAATGTGCATGGAACTGTTGGTCTACCGGGGTCCTTGTATTTTACTATACCATTGTATTCAGTGATGGACGGAAACTGTTTAGTAAGGAAAGCCTATTGAGGCACATTTGTTCTTCTTTTTGTGGTGCACATGTCTTTCAAAAATTTTTGCATATTTTGGTAATTGCTTTAGGGCATCGAGAAAAGGTAAGTTTATTGTCCCATTTTTAAAGGTTTCCCTAATTTCATCAAAGTTTTCATCCGGTTTATTCTTTGCCAAACGGGCAGGAAATGGTGCCTTAGGGAGGAATGTGGCATAAGGGTCCACTTTTTCGTTTCCCAATTTTTTAGATTGTGACATTGTTGAACTTGGTGTTTCCATCGTAGGTTCATTATCTGAAACAGATTCCTTGGAACCTCCGGTATCTTTTGTTTGATCATCTGGCATACGAATTTGATTGTCAACAGTTTTCCCAGATCGAAGAGTAGTGATTGCATTCACCTCACCTTGGGTTGGAGTACTTGTACCAGGTATATTGGTGAGTTCAAAGGCAGTGTTTGCTGGCTTAGGGTTCAGAACTACTTGGCCAGGAAACACGCCTTTCTGGCTCTTATTTTGCGCTAATTGTTGAAGTGATTGTTGGATAGACGTTGGGATTTGTGATTGTTGGTTCATGTAAGCGAAGAACGTCTCGCTTGTCCTATCAGTAGCAAGAGGCATAGGTTGTGCAACAATTACTAGTTCACGATTATTGCTAAGAAGTTGTTGATTATAGCCAGAATTTGGATTAGCTGGAACAAGGCTGCGGTTGTTTTGATAGTTAACATTTGAATTACTTTGAAATTGATTTTGACTTTGTTGGTATTGCTGATTATTTCCTTGGCGGTATGGAATAAAATTGTTGATTGGTCGAATAGGTGGATTGGCAAAACCTGGAGGAGCCATTTGTTGGTTATTCGGGCGCCAAGCGAAATTTGGATGTTATCTCCATGGTGCATTAGGAATGTTGAATGCACATGCCTCCTCCGGTACTTGGGTAGGGGTAGCATGTAACAAGGGACAATAAGCATCGAGATGGTCTGGACTAAGACATAGAACACATGGGGAAGTGTTAACGTTCATAGCCTGTTGTGGAAGTTGATCGTTTACTTGAACTGCAAGAGCATCTACTTTTTTAGTGAGGGTTTCTATCAGTTTTTTCATGTCGGGATCGGGTTTTACCTCAAAAATAGATGTAGCTTTTGTAACATTATCCTTAGATGACCTAGAAGAATCAGTGTTACCCCAATGTGTACCTTTTTTCGCTTGTTTTTCAAGAAAAGTATATGCTTTAGTAGCTCCTTTGTCCATAAAGCAACCGTCATTCATTATATCAAGAGTTTCTTTTTGATGATCAGAAAGTCCATTAAAGAATGAACGAACAAGGACAGCTTTGTCTAGTTGGTGATGAGGATATTCTAAAAGAAGATCAGTAAAGCGACTTCATGCTTCCGTAAAGGATTCATGAGGATTTTGACGAAAGAATTGAATTTTCTGAAGCATTTCAGTAGTTTTCATCTGAGTGTAAAATTGAAGCATGAAAGCTTGAACAAGTTTATTCCATGTGTCTATGGATTGTGGCTGTTGTCCTGCTAGCCAAATTGATGCTTTATCCACTAAAGTGAATGGAAACAGCCAAAGCAAGAGTTGTTCCTTAGAGACGGCTGGATGGTGAAATGTTGTGGCTACTTGTTGAAGCCTACGAAGATGATTGTACGGTTTTTCATGATCCAACCCATGATACATAGGTAACAAACTAAAAACGTTTGGCGGAATTCGAAAATCACCGACAATGTCCTCAAGTTTGATGCAGGAAGAAGGTCCTTCCTGTAAGGCTATATAGAAGTCCGAAAGGGGCTTCTCAAATTTACTATTGGATTTTCAAATCGACCATAATGAATGACGGAAATTGTGACAAGGAATCTTGTTGATTTGGATTAATAGATGAAGAACTTTGTGGAGGTGAGAACTTAGGCAACTGCTTATCGTATTTTCTCCTACGATAAGTATGTTCAAATTCTTTAGTAGAACCAGACCTTAATCTCATGCAAGCATAAAATTAGATCTAATTGACAGAAGGAACTTATTATTACTTGAATTTTATGATTATGTTCAAGCATTAGAGTTGAACAACGTAGGCCTAAGTTGCTGCTAACGTAGCAGTGAAGCTAGGAATACGTGTGCATAAACCAACAACCATGTTACAAGAGAGATATGAGGGAGGCTTTCCGTGCAAGCATGGTTCTAATTAAGTAACCTCAATCTGTCAAGTTTCCTAGACACCGTTGGAATATGATTAAGAGTTATGGAATTAAAATTTATGCAAGGTCATTCTTAATTTTTATTTTTTTTTTTTTATGATTTATGCAAGGGTGAAAATACAAACATACAAATACGATCTACTCATACTATACTAGATGCAGTAGCATGTGAAGATACTCTACTCATACGTATAGCTATACGAATAGGCAAAGTTGTATCATCGATAAATATTTCCATACTGAGGCAAATATACATCGATAATAATGATATGTATGCTAATTTGTAAATCGATATTATGCAGACGATATCTACGATTCTGAGGCAAGTTTGAATTACTCATACGTATTTAGATATGGTAGCATGTTAAAATATTATACGTACACATATATATACTAATATGCGAAAACGTAAACTAAACAGGCAATGTATTTTACCTAGACTAAAATACGACTTTTATATTGCATAATAATTCGATTTCGTCAATACTCATTGAGATTGCAAGTGTCATATAGAGAGCAGCTTCACCCCTTAGGGTTTAGAAACAACTTACCCAACTCAGATTTTAACCCTCGTTGGAATGTTCTCCTCTTTCATGACAAAATCAACTTATTAAACAACACAATTTTCTAAAATGATGATTTTGGAGGGGAAAATAGTTGCTTTGCTCGTTGGTGACAGCGTGCGTGCCGTCAAGATCTTTCCGAATTAAGCTCACACGCGTGATTCAGAGAACCGTAGCCAAAGTTATGGCCAAATACCAAAACACACCCTAATTACTATGTATAACTCCTAAGTTATATATGTCAACATGTAAATAACTACTCATATGGTAATATATATGCTAAACATGTGACTTATATATATATATATATATATAGATAACCATGCAAAATAGTACCATTCGATGTATATATACATTAATATGTAATTCATGACCAGTTAACCGCATATATATATTCACAGGCGTATTCACATGACTCATGCATATTACTAACCTAATACGCAAAATATAGTCCATTAACTACAACATAATAACTACACACATGTGAAGCATGCAAAAATATTTAAAATTTGGAACCTGCAAGCTTCCCGCAAGTCCACCAAATAAAAGAAACGTGCACAACAGACCAAATGTTTCACAGTAAGCTTAGTGATTGTTGTAGCCTAGTTTCCAAGTCCTAGCATTTGGAACCTGTCAGTACAACCAAAATCGGAATGTTTATCAGTAGCAAAAATGCGGGAAAAAAAAAAAAAAATGAAGAAAACATAAGAAAAAGAAATATATGAAAGGATGAGTGTGGGGGGTTTCCCCTTGGAGCAATTCCAGTTTGCAAGCACAGGTCCTTGGGTATTTAGAATGGCAGCGGCACCATTTGATCTTAGCACTTTTCAGTGTTTTTAGAAATTTACTTACTACGTGGTAAAACTCAATAATTCCTTACTCACTGTTTTTCTTTTAGAATGCCAATCTAGTTCAAGTAGGGATTTCGTTCCAACTTCTAAGACAAGAATTTAAATGATCACAACTAAAATCTACACCTTGGAAAACTAAGTGAGAAGGATTTGATAGATAGATTGTTTTTTTTAACACAAGTTATCTAAAATTTGTAAGTTTGTTTTGTAGTTAAATGAAAGAGAGAGAAAGATAGGGAAGGATTAATCCTACTCATGCAAGGCCTAGCTACAAGTCTTTTAGAAACAGGTCACTACCATCTCAAATCTCTAACATAATATACCTATCTCTAAACATATCATGCTAGCATGTGGAATTGAAATGATATTTGATCTCTGAAATATCATTCCAACTCCTAGTTCTACTTTATAACAGTTGATCAGATATTTGTCAATCTCTGTCATTTTGGGACAGGATGAAAAATTAAGCCTAAGTCTTTTAAGTAGTGATTTTGGAATCCTAAATTTATAGCCTGATCCTCACATGAGCATCATTAACCCTTCCTTTGGGAGAGTTTTAGCTCATGATCCTAGGATTTGATTAAAACTACAAGTAAGATAAGTAAAAAGAGATAGAAAGAAGAAATGAATACAAAGCCAACTAATTACCTAAGAAAAACATAAGTTTTTATTCAAGAACTAGAAGGTGTAGTCCTCCATTAACAAGTTACAAGCTTTTTTCTTAAAACTAAAAACTAAAAACTAAAAGTAAAGACATGGAAGTAAATGAAAAGTAAAAGTCAAGGAAGTAAAAGCTAGCCAACTCCCAAAATCAGCCCCCCTTTACATAAGAGAGCATTTTTCTCTTCTCCCACGTGAAACACTCTCCTCTCATTTATTTTTCACTTATCCACAACTAACCCCCATTTGACACTTTCATTTTTTTAGATAAACATCACCTAAATCCAACCAACTCATTAACTTCATGCAAGGTGTCAAATTTACACCAGCACCTTTGTCTTGACTTGCATGATGACTCATCAAATTTTATGGGCCCGCCTAGTAGGTCCACGTGCTGTGTCCAGTGGCAGTCCGGTCTTTTGACATTTTTACAACTTCCTACCTATGCATAGAGTTCATCGCACTGATCATCAGAGCATCTCACTCATTGTATTCGGAGTCTTGGTTCAAGAGATATGAGCTTCGGAAGTTTGACGCTTCTGTGCACGTAATCCCGTTTCTGACTAGATTCTGTACTATTTGAGTCTTTGGGCTTTAGTCCGGATTTGTTGGGCTTCACATGGGCTTGATCGAAAGGCATGTGTATACTCCCTATTCCATGCTTAAATGCTGGCTTTATCATAATTTTTACATTAGTTTCTCTAACCTGCAAAAAACACGAAGATGCGATTATTTCATGATTATTAAGCACAAAATTGACCGAAATGTTATGTCTCTACAGGTTTTTATAATACAGTTTTGGGTGCTTATCAATTATGTCGGTATTTGAAACCTGGAAAATGTCTACAATGTGCTGCATGGTCTTCGGAAGCATCTAGTCTACTTTTTTTGCAAACAGGGCGTAAACCACCATCAGAGTACAAAGGAATCTTGAGATGGTACCGGAGAATAGAACGATACTCCACTGGTGACATACGCTGTCCAAGTCCCTCCATCGAAATAGCAAGTAGAAAATCATTTATGTGTTACATTTCCGCAAGCATCCAATGATCGCTTTCGGCGAGTAGATAACACAAACTCCCTCTCAAGACCAGCAACAATCTTACCATAGAACGCTTCTGCCAAAACTTTTTGTGGTTTTGAGGGGACGGTAGCATTCACAGCCATAGAACTGAGGTCAAAATTGGGTAGATAAAGACTCAATGCACTGCCAGCAACATCAAGATTCTCATCCAAAGCAACTAGCCCACAACTCCTACGAATGTGGTTCTGAAGCTCAAAAGTCTGACAACGAGAGGCCATAAAAGTAAAAGTATAGTAGAGACATCAGTGGCACAATAAATACCTAACCCACCAAGACATAATGGGAGTATCGATAAACTCCACTGCAAATCACCAAAGTTAGGACCATCAAAAACCACAATACCCTAGAGAACACTGCGAAGATGCCGATCAAAGGTCTTAGCTACCTCTCTCACTACTAAAAAAATGACTTGTGATGATGACTTCTAGCCGTCATGAAACAGGTTTAATGACATTTTTTCGTTTAAAAAACGCCCGTCATAAAAGTTAATAAAAAACATCATAAAGTTGATGACGGTTCTGGAGAAGCTGACATCAAAGCTCGAACTTAATATGACAAAAAATCATTTATAAACATCATAATTGGATCCTTTTGCATGACATGTTTTACTTAACCGTCATAGTTTATTAGAAAAAGTGTCAAGAACTAAACCTTCATTTATGACTGTTTTTATTTAAGCGTCACCCTGAGATATAAAAGCGTCAAGAAATTAACATTAAAAACTGTCAAGAATTGGTATGCCACACGACAGTTCTTTGGAAGCCTTCATAACCCTTCTTTTTTTTCTTTTTATATTTTTTTTCCTGTAAATCTGAAAATTCCTGTAAATTTGAAATTCCTGTAAACCAATACATTCCGACACCACCAATACATTCAGACACTTGATAGCTGAAGTCCATTATGGAAACAAGAATCATACTTTTATTACCAACATAAATCATTCCAAGAACTTGTTCATATTACATGATTTATTCATGGAGAAAAAAATTAAATAACTTAAGCACTTGATTCAAAATCAAGTCTCACATTCCAACAACAATGCAATTTACATAACCCATCCAACAAATTGCTAATCAATCGATCCATCTCAAACAAACTTAATTGAGCTACCATGTTATCTCACTTATAACCTAAAAAACAATATGAAGAAGAATGTGTTAGTTTGTTTAATAAGTAAACTAAAAATATAATCATATAACGACTTCTACACAATATTAAAAAAATACACAAACAATGTGTTAGCATACTAAGTTAATAACTACTAAACGAAAGAGATGCAATCAACTATGACAAAGGAAAGAACATAAGAAATCAGGCCTAAATTCGAAATGTATGGTGGAAAATCTTCAGAATAAAGCTTCATATACAACCCCAAAAAACCTATCAAACATAAAAGATATATAAATGGTGCGCATACGTATGCCGAGATAAATTTCTCGATGTACTCGATAAACTCTAAACGAATTTCAATAAGGTCCGTGCTTGTATATGTCCTAGTGTTAGCCAACTCTATTAGCTACATAAGTCAACAAAGAAATTACAATCATCTCTGTTCCTTTTATATACTTGCAATTAGTATGAGAAAAAAACACTTCTTGGGATACTAATTACAGCTGCAAGCTTTAATCCTTCAAGGGTAAACTGAAATTGAACATTTCTTCTTTTAAAAGAATAACATATTATCTTGATAAAAAAGTATCATCCATACGCATCTTTAAAATCTAAAAAGTATAAATGGTCAACAACTCTTTTCATCTCTCTAAAGTTTAAACACGACACAAAGATGCACTAACAAAAGTGGGCACCAGTCCAGCTATAGATGCCGATAAATTGAGGCAATACAGAGGTGGTTTTTCAGCATCTAACAATATATGGTTTCTCTTAAGGAGTCTCAAGCAACAATTACCTTCCTTGTATTAACACAACATACTGCCCTCTAACCCATAAAATATTGCATTCAGTTTTTAAAACAGGATTGACCTTCCTCCTTATCCAGTGACAACAAATAATGTAAAGCGTAATATTAAGCTGATAGGGCACACTTCAAGAAAAGGAAAAGGAACAAACTATAAAAGACCATCATTACTTTATTTTATTTCATAGTTAGAACTTGTATTCCTTAAACCCCTTAAATCCCCTAGTGAAGGTGGTAATCAAACCTAAGACATTGGGCCCGACCTCCCAAGTCTAACTAGTAGGCCACTAGACACTTTCATAACTAAACAATCAATATATTTCCTAAACTTGCTAATAGGAAGATCAGCCCTCCTCGAGTCAAACAGTCTCTACGTAGGGGGTTAGGCGCTGGCTATTTTTGGATCTGATCTAGCCGAACTCCTCCTTCTCCCTCAACATGAATTTGAGGCATAGAGATGGAATGGAGTCCGGGTCAGCCAACAACTCCGGCCAAGAAACACGTTTGTCTTAAGTTGCAGCTGGATAAGAGGATGGACATGAAGGGCTTAGTTCAGACCCTGGGTCTGGTGATGCTGCCACAGATCATTCTAAGGTCTTCCAATTCTGCCTGTCGACTATATTACCATCGAGTGAATCTGGTATCAGTTATTGCCCCAATTTCGAGAAGTACTTAGTATCCCTCTAGCATACTAACTAGAGAACAACATCGGTTTTACTCTAAAGGTGGACAAATTTGTGTGAGTACTTTACTGAAGAAATAAATTAGAGGAATTGACAAAAAAAAAAAAAAAAAAACTTATATGGGAAAGAAACCAATTGCTCGGGCGAGATAATAAGCATGGTCAATGGCCATACATTCCACTCATAGCTACAGGTGGCTTGCTTCCTAACTACACGTAATGAAACGGAAGTTCGGGATGAGCTACGATAAGCGAGACTCCTCTATAAGGGAAGGGGGTTCAAACTAATGAAAGTGGTGGAGGCGAACTCGAGCAGGGGTCAAGCTTGGTGAACCAACGAAGAAGCGGGTCCGTACCGACCAAGCAAGCTATTTAGTCGTGATCCCATCTTGTGCTTTCGAAAAGTCTCTTGAAGACCACCTAAGAAAGAGTTCTCTCTTAGAGTATCAGTAGCTCTTTTGAGCTCTCTATTGCCCATTTATCCTTAGAGAAATCTGTTATTTTAGGACTCTGACGATAGATGATTTCAGGAAAAAACTGTGTTCTTGTCTACTTCAAGCAATTATTGAGTCAAACTCTGTGTGTAGCTGAAGGAGCCGTCACAGAAGTGTTTTCTAATTCTAATTGGTGGTTTACTCGGAGCGCAGGGAAACGTTTAGCAGAAGCGCAGATAGAGCCTCGTCAATATTGTAAATGGGAAGATCTAGTAAACTAAAGCACAAATATTAATGTTCTATTCCATTTTTTATAATTAGGGTAGCACTTAATGTATGAACACTTTTCAATATATCAATGTCATTTTTATTGGCAAAATGGCTAGATTATCATAGTATCAGAATACATTCCAAAAGGTTGAGAAAGAAATAAACGATACAAGCAAGGTGAAAGGACATATTTGCAAGTCACTTACAGCTTTTCACAGAGAAGTACAGCATAGCATAGTTGAAGTATGAGAAATAACAACTATTAACCTTTGTTTTATGTGATTGGTTAGGGTTCTTCATAAAGTGTCTCATGAACCGCATGACGTAATATCCACATTCAAAATCTCCTGGTTGTTTAGGGCACTACACACCAACATCAAAAAATTCTTGATCAACATTTGATCGATAATGGACTATAATTTACATTGTATATTCAAGTAATGCTTATTTACTTGAACACACTACCATTTTGGTTCCACTCTCTTTCCTTCAACCAATGCTAGTGTTTTGATCCCACTAAAGAAGAATTTCAATATGTTAAAAGATGTAGGCATATGTACGTATCATACAAAAATTAAAACTAAAAGTAAAAATCAACTCACGTGTTCACCATCACTTTTAGGTTTATATTCAGTTTACGTCCAATTGAATCAAGATAATATACTTCTTTTGCACTTACGTTAATCATTACCAAGACCCAATGATTCCTAAAATCATTTATAGAACAAGCGCATCACAAAATAATATAAAACAAAATTAATAAGATCCAACATATCTTAATTAACATAGCCAACATGTTTACCCTGGGTTGTAAGGAAAGAAAATAACTTGGACTCTTTGTCTTGCATGTAATCTATTCAAGACAAAACGGCTCATCTCTTTCTTATTAGCATAACGGCTGAAATCAGCGGGATAGCAAAATCCAAACCTTTGTTGAGAACTTTCATATTTCTCAAACAAATATCTAAAAGGGAAAGTAAACATTAGTACATCTACACATCGAAGAGGAGTAATCAAACAACCCATCAATCAAAAATATTTGACACACCTGATATAAGCAATAATGTAATTGGCATTCAAAAATTCCTAGGTTGACAAACATCCATGATCTCATCTTTGGCGATAAAAATTGAAACATCCATGTCCATTTGACTTATGTGATTTCCTTTCATTACACTTCCCACCAAAACCCCAAACTCTTTCAGCGAACATTCATTGAACTCATCATATTCAACTTCATCAGTCTAACAAAACAAAACAACTCATAATAAGAATAAATAGTTATAGATATATGTTAAAGTGTTAAATGTTTTACCATATTTTCAAGGAGCACAAAGTCACGAGGCCAAGCCACATGGTACCCAACCGCACCTCCAATAGTGGTAATGTCATCATAAACAATCGGTCTTGGCAAAAGGGCAGTTGCAAAAATTTCACGTATAATTTGAACACGCACATAACCTTCCCCCAATCTAACATCATTGATCATTTCATCTGGTCCTAACCCCTCAATTAGACTAGCAACAGCAACAACATTGCCTTTTGACTCCAAAATTAACTTACACAATGGAAACTACGACAAACATAGCGATAATGGTAAGTTTGGAGACAATAGAGTACTATGGTCACTAATTCTAGACATTACACTGTTTACCTTCACATTTCCTTATTTAGACTTAGAGATTGGCACGTCCTTTTTGGCTTTGATAACCTTGTTATTGTCCTTCAAGCGAATAGCCTAACAAGCAAAATATAATGTATTTTAATAATATGGGTTAGTATCACCTTTAGTAAACTTATTAATATCAAGTACCTGCTCATTTCCTGACTTAGGTTTTGATATTGCATTATTGCCAAGTAGCACAAATTCACGAGGCCAAGCCACAATGTAACCAACCGCTCCTCTGACAGTGGTAACATCACCATCAAGTACTGGTCTTGGCAAAATGGCAGTCACCAAAATTGCACATATAATATGAACACGTACATATCCTTCCCCCAATATAACATTATGGATCTTCTCGTCTGGTCTCAATGAGACTAGCATCAGCAACAACATTGTCTTTCAACTCCAAAGCCAGCTTACACTTCTGATATCAATGACAAATATAACAATAATGGTAAGTTCAAATATCCTAGAGTACCATGATCACTTATTATAGAAATTACACAACATTTACCTTCGCATTTCCTGATTTAGGTTTAGAGATTGCCACATCACCTTTTGAGCCCATATCCTAACAAACACAACAATGAAAATCATATACTAATATTGAGAACTATCTATTGTAATTTACACTAAAATAGCAAGTACCTGCTCATTTCCAGGCGTAGGTTTTGAGATCGCCACATTGCATTTGGCTTTAGTAACGGTCTTGTTTTTCAAGGCCATAGCCTAATAAACACAACAATGAAAATCATATACTAATATTGAAAACTATCTATTGTAATTTACACTAAAATAGCAAGTACCTGCTCATTTCCTGGCGTAGGTTTTGAGATCGCCACATTGCATTTGGCTTTAGCAACAGTCTTGTTTTCAAGGCCATAGCCTAATAAACACAACAATAAAAATCATATACTAATATTAAGTATATTAACATAGTAAAATTAAAAAACAATTATAAAATACGACGTCGGACGCTTATATTATAACAATTATATTAGGTATATTAATAGAGTAATATTAAGAAAAAAACATAGTAAAACAATTATAAAATTAAACATTAAGTAACATATACCTGCCCCCCTTCCATATTTAGGTTTTGAGATTGCCCTCGTCGCTTTTTGATTTAGCACTGCCCTTTGTCTACGTATTGGATAATTTGAGTTATTAAATATAATTACCTATTTGCATTATATAATCACAAGCATAAAGATTTACCTGTTTGCACTTCTTTCTCACATTTGCTTCAAGTTCAATGTTCAGACATTCATAATTTGTCTTTTTGTTAGCACCATCAGATAGTTGGTCATCCAATGGGCTTGACATTCGCTTTCTTCTCTCATTTTTAGAGCTATTGGAGGCAACTTTCTCTAGTTCTGGCAAGTTGGTGGTAATTCCTTGTATAATACCTAATGCCTCCAACTGTCTCACTCTTTCCTTTAATGCCTTGTTCTCTTCTTCTTTCTTACGGATCCTGGATTCCATCTCTGCTCTATGTGCCTTCGACCCCTTCTTGGGGATATTGAAGTAAGTTGTTGGAGTGACATACTTACCTCCTGCTCTTACCATTCCACAATGTTCTAGAGTCCCTAGTGCCTTCGTAAGAACATCGTTACTTTCTTGGGTTACTAATTTCCCATCAGCCTCTTCTATTTTTAGTTGGTCCTGTACACATGAAAGTTGAGACAGCACAAGACAACCATATCTTTAGCTGAAATCACATTCTCAAAAAAAAGATAAATCATTGAAATTACAGAGAAGCCAAGGTCAGATCTCCAACAGTCCAATAAACTTTCTATATTTCTTCTGCAGCCAGCAAATACATATCATATTCGTGGTATATCTAATATGACCTGAGGGGGTGTCTCTATGTGATCAGGAATTTTAGCATTGTAGTTAACAATATATAGTTTCTCGCAAGTGTTCCTTTTATACTCAAGGCAAGGAAAGCTTTAAATTCAAGGAAGGCGGAAACCTCAGCATTAAACTTTATAAAACCAGGGATTAGTGCAGAACACACAATTAATATCAGCATGTTAGTCTGAAACCACAAATTAATCCACCACTAAACCAGTGCCCTGCAGAATATGTAGCACAGACTTTAGGGAGCTCTGAATATCATAGAGAGAACACTGAAGAGTGTATAGATAGCTACATTGTGCAGTAGAGAACCATGTAGGATAATAATATAACATACAAATAGACAACGGTACACATGGGAGGTATCATTTAGAAACATAAATACGGTTAGATGATACTGATGCAAGTCGCATAACTGAGAGTGTTATCTAAAGTTGAAATCAACATCCTCATCTAAGCATGGCTCTTTTCTTAAAGTTCTTTGTTAGCATGGATCTTTGATTACCCATAAATCAATGCAGATATTCATCTATCATATCAATTACGATATATTGTTTTCTCTCTCTTTTCAGGAAGAAGCAGAACATTTAATAGTAGCAATCACTTGTGCCCTAACAGGAACACCGAGTGTACTTTTAGAGTGACTTGCCCTCGAGTATAGGCTAACCACAAGCTAAACTCCTTAATTGGAATTGGTAACCCTTACCTTAATTGCTCGATGCCTATAAACATAAGCCACCTATTCTAGCAGCAATGGTTACTCGCAAAAGCATTATCTATCTTATTCTAATTAATAGAACAACCCTTTTTTTTTTTTTTTTTTTTTACCTGTGATTTCAACTTTAGATAAGTCATTGAAATTAACTTAAAAAAGATCCCAGGCACAAATAAGTGAAATAACTCTTCACTCTTCTAGACCCATTATAAGGTTTTCTAGACTTGACAGTGGCCTAAGGTGAGTTGATGTGGCCTACAATGGCCTAAGGTGAGTGGATGTGTGGCCTGTAGTGGCCTTTTGAGGGACCTTGGAGTGGTAGTTGTGGCCTGTTATGGTCTGAAGATGGTCAAGTGTAGTTGGTGGAGGGCATGGTCTGGAAAAACTTTACTTCCAAACCCACAAAGTGATAGGCAGCACCACCAGTGCATGAAGAGTGACTAACCTCGCTGCGGATGCTTGTGCAAGACATGGTGCATGACTTCCTAAAGGGGCTAGCAGAAAACTCTTTGTTAAAAGCATGGAAAACCAGCACAGAACCTACTATGTGTTTGCTATAAACTCAAACATCTATAAAAGGATATAGACAACAACTTACAATTTTTTCTGCCACCTCCCTTGTATCATCATCATAATATCCACCATTCTTGTCTTGAAGAGCTAAAAGCCACAAATTAGCTCTATCATCCTCATCAAAAGATTCTCCCAACTCTTCTTTCTATTATAAAACATATAAATAGGAAGTCCAATTATACATTTGAGTATATGTTACGTTGAATATATAAATTGATATTAAAAAGATTTGTTTAAGTACTTACCAATTTATCTTCTAGGCCAGCATATCCAAGCCTGCTAATTCAGTGATTATACTTATTCATTTTCCTTCGTGTTGATTGTAATTTGCTTCTCTCCTTTTGAAAAAAGTTTACATCCTTAGTAAATCTTTCAAGTACGCATGAATAAACACAATCAATTTACTGAAAATTCTTTTCTTATAAAATTTATGATATACATGGAACTCTCCCGTTAATCTTGATTTCACAAATTCATGCCAATCAGGTTTCCTGATCTTATACTTTTTAGGTGGTTTTGTTAGCGCATCTGGATCATCTTTGAAAGGGAAGATAAACTTCTTCGTAAGCATATTCTTGAAGGTCCTCCAACGAACTCCAATTGATTTCAAAACTACATTCCTATACTTAACACCTATATTGAATCTAATATGAGTAATGAACAAACAAAAAAATTCAAGAGACAAGCACGATAAGAAAAAAACCAAAAAAAATGAACTATACAAGATATATTTACCAGAATGCCGATCCACAAAAGATTTAGAAGCTCTTCAGGTGCTTTTTTCCATGTTTGAAAAGCACTTAAAGGAATTAGGGCCCTCGCAAGAGCACCTTCCCAACCGGAAAGCTTATTGTGCACCTTTTGGCCTATATGCTTACCTTTTCCATTAAATTCAACATTAATTATTATGCCATCCCACTTACGAGACAAGGAATGCATTATGGTTGCACCTCTCTCACTTAGTGCTTTAGTGTCACTTAGTTCTTCTTCGTCTTCGGAATGGACAACCTCTTCTAGATCCATCGCTGAACTATGAAATAACATAGAGTAGTAATTAGTACGTAAGATAAACCATATTATCTACATTCAAACCATATTATATAGAGTAGTAAACTGAATGCGGTAGTAAATAGACAATTAAAATGAATAAATACAAGATGGACTAACCACTTTTAAAAAAAAAATCCCAATCACTTGAAATTATTAAAAACACTTAATAAAAGTCTTACAACCAAAACAATTGCAATAAAGAGAGGAAAAACAAACACTAGGTTTTAGAAGAATCATTCTTGACCCATATTCCCTCACAGTCTTTATGTGAGAAAATTGGTTGAGATTCATCATTCACATCAAATGAATCAACACTTGGCACAACTTCAGGCTGAACCCTATCTCCAATATCCCTATCAAACATGTCATTACCAATATCACTAACATTATAACATCTTTTAGGAGCTATTAGAGCAATCAACCATTTAGGATCAAGTTGATTAGGAACATAAAAGACTTGCTTGGCTTGAGAGGCTCAGATAAAGGGATCAAATATATGCCTAACTCTACCAAGATCCACTAGTGTGAAACCTAGATCATCGGTCTTTATGCCATTCCCGCTGTCAACCCAATCACACTTGAACACTGGAATGTGAAACTGAAAATAATCAAGAAGCCATATTTCAACGACAACACCATAGAAGGACATGTTGGAAAAGTTTGGATTTTTGTCTTTTGCACTTGCAACTTGCATTGCTCCTGCCACCAAGCTTACACCACTATTTTGTTTCACTTGTGAAGCATCACGACCTTTTGTGGAAAACTGATAACTAGTGATGACATAACTCTCATATTTCAATGCATGCATTCGAGGTCCCTGAGCTATCCACGTTAACACACTTGAGATTTTGTTATTTGGGATGCTTCACTCTTCTGAAACCTATATTATGTTTAAAGTTAGTAACCAAGGCATACACAAAATTATTACTTAACAATAGTTTATCTTACCCTTCCTTTCAGCCAATCACTAAAAGTACAGATGTGTTCTTCTTGTAACCAAGTTGGTTTCTTTGAGGAATGGGGTTTTTTTTTTCTTTAGGTACTCCATGTGCTCTCTATTAAGTTTTAGAATGAATTAGTTATAGAATTTCTAAGCCAATGGAATAATCAACATGGAAACACTTAAAGAAATTTACCTAATGTAAGGTTCAACAACTTTTGTGTTTCGCAAGACATAAATATGAGCTTGCTCTAAGGCAATACCATCAACTGCAGTGCCAACACCCCCCATTGGACTGATTCCTTCCAGAAGCATATCATCATGTGTGATTTTAGAGTTGGCAGGAACTCCAATTGGGTCCAAATTAGATAAGAATTCACTACAAAACTCAATTGCTTCCTCTGCAATATAATTTTCAGCCATGCAACCTTCTGGACGATTGCGATCGTGTACATAACCCTTCAACACACTCATATACCTAAGACATTATTAGACAAAAGGATAGGATGATTCTCCATTTTTCATACATTATAAAGACAAAAAGGTTGGATGAAGTTTTTTTACCTCTCAAATGGGTACATCCATTGGAAGAAAACTGAACCACAAAGTTTAACCTCTCTAACGAGATGGACAGTGAGATGAATCATGATGTCGAAGAACGACGGTGGAAAGTATTTCTCCAACAAACATAGTGTGATGACGACATCCCTTTGAATTTTACTCAACTACATCACATCTATTACTTTCGCACAAAGTGCATTAAAGAAGAAGCACAGTCTAATAATTGTATACCTCACATGTTTTGGCAAGACAGACCGTATTGCCACTGGAAGCAATTGCTGCATCAAAACATGGCAATCGTGTGACTTCAGCCCTTGTAACTTCTTCCATTGAAACACGTGTATTGAAATTAGAAGATTATCTTTCTGGGACTTTCATCTCATGCAATGTTTGGCAAACCCTCTGTTTTTTCAGCTCTAAACAATGTGTAACAAGTTGGGGGTAAAAATGTCCTAGTTTTACCAAACTTTGGTGGTAGTTCATCCTTTCCCATGTCCTGAAGGTCAAGACGACCATTAACAGTGTCCTTTGTTTTCGAGGAAATGTTAAGCAATGTACCAATAATGCTGTCACACACATTCTTCTCAATGTGCATGACATCCAAAATGTGTCTGACAAGCAAAAACTCCCAGTAGTCTAATTCAAAAAACACGACTTCTTCTTCCAACATTTCTTAACAACTTCGTCGACTCCATCATCAACCTGTTTTGACCTTGGTGTGGTTGACCTCTTTGCTTGTCCTCCTACACCTTGTCGCTTCCTTTTACCCTCTCGCTTTACTGATTTTCCTCCTGTGACATTTTTCCCCGCTTTTGGCATTACTGATTTGCTCAAACCTGTGTTCTTCACTTTTTTCCCCCAAGAGACTTTGATCATGCTAACCTTTCCTTTTACTTTATCACCATCCAACACTTCTGGTTGTAACTCAAACTCTTGTTTGCCATAGAACGCCTTCCTTTGTTTTCTAAATGGGTGGTTCTTTGGGAGGAATCTTCTGGTGGCCATGTATACATTTTTACAAGAATGTTTTAATCTAAACGAACATGTTTTTTCACCACATATAGGACAAGCAAAATACCCTTTAACACAACAACCAGATAGATTACCAAATGTGAGGACATCATTTATTGTCCATAATAACACAGATCTCAATGTGAAGGTTTCTTGTCGGTAAACATCATAAACATCAACCCCAGTATTCCATAAAAGTTTTAAGTCATCAATCAAGGGCTGCAATTACACATCTATATCGTTTCCTGGTTGTCGTGGACCTGATATTAACATAGTTAACATCATGAACTTTCTTTTCACACACAACCAAGGTGGAAGGTTGTAAGTGATCAACATAACAGGCCAACAACTGTACTTACTGCTCAAAGAACCATGTGGGTTGAATCTATCTGTCGAAAAGGCTAGATGAAGATTTCTCAAATCTGCTGGAAACTCTGGCCACATAGCATCTACAGACTTCCATGCCAGGGAATCTGCTGGATGACGAAGTTTGTCATCAACTTCTCTTTCATTGGCATGCCATGTCAAATCCTCAGTTGTTTTTACAGACTGGAACATCTTTCTGAACCTCGGGATAGGTGGAAAGTACCACATAACTTTTGCGGGCACACCTTTGCTTGTCTCAGTCATATTCTTATTCTCTTTAAACTTTAACACTCCACAAGTAGGACATGTAGTACGGTCCTTATTAGCATCACCTCTATATAGTATGCAATCGTTAGGACATGCATGTATCTTTTCATACTTCATTACATAAACGGACAACATCTTTTTCACCTTCCCCATTAAAGAGGGTAGTAAATTACCTTCAGGAAGCCCATCTCCAAACACTCTCAATAACTCAGAAAAAGACTTGTCAGACCACCCACCCTTCGCTTTTAGATTATACAATTTCACCACCATTGATAACTTGGTATACTTGGAGCACCCTTCATATAATGGTTTCTCAGCATCATTGAGCAGTTTTCCAAACTCTCCAAGATCCCCCAGATATTTTTCAAGTCCGACTTGTAGCAAGTTTTTTATGCTCGCTACATTGTCTAGAGTTTCCATCCCATGAAGGAAGGCATCCTGTCTATCAAAACAAGGAGTTGCACTAAGAATTTTCTCCCCATGAAATACCCATCTTGTGTATTGCTTATCAATACCATGATGGAAAAGGTGATTTCTGATAAGCACCCAAAAGTGTATTATGAAACCCCATTGAGACATATAAATTTAGTTAATTATGTGTTTAATAATCATGAAATAAATATATTTTCATACTTTTGCAGGTATTTGCAGTAAACATGGAAATATTGATTAAACCTGCGATAAAACACGAGGAACGGCGTATATATGAATTCTTCCAAATATGCACAGAAGCATCAAACTTCCAAAGCTCCTCCCTCTCGAACCCGGGACTCGAATCGACAAAGAGAGCTGCTTTCGGACAATCGTATGCGATAAACTCTACGCGATAGGGGAAGTTGTAAAACTGCCCAAATACCGGACCGCCATCGATCTGCACATGGACCCACTATCTTGGGGCCACAAGATTGGATGAGTCATCAATCATGGAGCATGTCAAGACAAAAATAACAAATTATTGGTGCAAAGTTGACACCTTGCATGTAATAAATTAGATTAGGTGTTAATAGTGAAAAAAAAAGGCAAGGTGTCACTTTGTTTTAATGTGGTGGATAAAAATGAATTAATGTGGTTTGATGATTCACGTGGGAGGAAATGAGATTTCTCTCAAATGGAGAAGAAATTAGACAAGGGTGGGGGACACTCCATTTACTCCCTTGACTTATTTTCCTTACATGGTATTATTTTAGTTCCTTAGTGGAAAAAAAAGGAGTTAGTTAGTTTTTAGTTTTTATAAGAAAAGCTTGTAATAGTTTTAATGGAAGAAACACTTGTTTTCTTCTAGAAAATAAAAAGCAAGTGAGTTTGATTGTTTATCTTCTTCCTCTTTCTCTCTCTTTTTGTTTTTCTAGTTGTAATTTCCTTGTCCCAAGGATCATGAGCTAACCTCCCTTTTGGGGAGTTAATCCAACTCATGTGAGAGAAAAACAATTGTTGTTGGTTTGGTAGGTTGTTAGGAAGAACAACTAGCTCTACATCCTATCCCAAAATGATAGTTGGTGTAGTGTCTAGTTAGGAATCAAAGCAATGAGTTTAGAGATAAGTCATTGCTTGGTTCCACTTGCTAGCATGTATGAGCTCTTAAGTGAGTCATGCATGCTAGGGATCAAGTTTTCTTCCATTAGGGGCTTGTCTATGAGTCTAGGAAGAATCAAAACCATTTTCAAATCAACAACTAAATGATAGTTTCACATGAGGAGGATTAGCTCTCCACCTTTTCTTAGTAATTTGTATTTTTATATTAAGTGCATGATTTCAACCTTTAATGTTTTTCTTAATGTTTGTGTAGGAAAAAAAACCTAGCATTAGTAGTATAACCTTACTCATTAGTTCCCTAAGAGTAATAACTAATTTGTAGTTGTCCTAGATTTTAGTTGGTTCGATTCCTTACTTTAGCTTTACGAAAACGAAAATCGTGAGTAAGGAACTTTGAGTTGCTTTTTTACCAAATTAGAGATTTCAATCTCTAACGTAAGGAAAAGCTAATATCAAAATGGCGCCGATGCCATTCTAAAGCCAAAGAACATGTTCTACAAATCGGAAGTTACATCAAGGGGGAACCCCCATTCTCTTCTTTTCTTTCCTTCTCGTTCGTTATTACGTTTTTGTTATTTTTTCGGATTTTTCCCTCGCAATAGACTTGTTCGCGAAAAAAAATTTCGTTGCACTTCCAAGTACCAAAAGTTAGGACCGGGCGAGTACACTGCAGGAAATTATAAGAGTTCTGGAAAAATTTGAACTCATTCTGAATTACTTGATATGCGTGCGCGTGTGTGAAGTCGCGTGCGCAGTACTGACCCGCGTCCGCGGGTGAATTTCTTCCTTTGCCTCTCCTGTTCAACCGCCAGCATCCACTGATACACCCTGATCCATAGCCAGGCCTAATTATCTGGACCAGTACCTAAAAATTAGAATATCTTTTGGGATTAATCACGTCGACGGATTGAAACGTCTGTTTCAATTTTTTGGCGGACTAGCGGGAAGCTACAGGTTTCAAATTTTCAGTGTTATTTTTATTTTTCGTTTTTTCTGCATGAATGCCATGTACGTAGTTATTATAAATTAGTTTATGGATTATTATTTACGTCTTAGGCTAGAAATATGCATGAATCATATTAATATGCCCGTAAATATTTATATACGATTAAGTGGGTATGAATTGCATATTAATATATATGTACATACCAATGGTACTGTTTTGCATGGTTATCTATATTTATATGTATAAGTGTCTATTATTGCATGTTTAGTATTCTCTCTACATTATCATTACCGTGGTATTGTCTAATAAGTCGATTTTGTCAAAAAAGAAGAGAGAACATTCCAACGGGGTTAAAATCTGAGTTGGGTAAGTTGTTTCTAAACCCCTACGGGTAAAGCGCTCTCTATATGACATTCGCAATCTCAATGAGTATTGTCGAAATCAAATTATTATGCAATACAAGAGTCGTATTTTAGTTTATGTATAATACCTTGCATGTTTAGTTTTGTCGTATTTATCTGCATATGTATACTATCTCCGCATGCTAATGTATTTAGATACGTATGAGTGATTCAAATTTGCCTATTTCTGTTGATATACGTTTACGTAATATCGATTTACAAATTAAGCGCATATATACATTATTCTTGATGTATATTTGCCTGTACGTATGAAAGTATTTATCGATGACACAAGCTTGCCTATTCGTATAGCTATACGTATGAGTAGAGTATCTTCACATGCTACTACACCTAGTAATGTATGAGTAGATCGTATTTGCATGTTTGAATTTTAACCCTTGCGCTGCATAAATCTCTAAAAAAAATAATAATAAATTAAATTAAAATTAATACCGCCTTTGCATAAATTTTAATTCCATAAATCTTAATCATATTCCAATGGTGTCTAGGAAACTTGAAAGATTGAGGTTACTTAATTAGAACCGTGCTTGCACGGAAATCCTCCCTCATACCTCTCTTGTGACCTGGCTGTTGGTTTATGCACACGTATTCCTAGCTTCACTGCTACGTTAGCAGCAGCTTAGGCATATGTTGTTCAACTCTAATGCTTAAGATAATAATAAAATTCGAGTCCTACTAAATTCCTTCTGTAAGTTAGATCTAATTTTATGCTTGCATGAGATTAAGGTCTGGTTCCACTAAAGAAATTGAACATACCTATCGTCGAAAAAAATACGATAAGCAATTGCGTAAGTTCTCACCTAAAAATTATTCTTCTTCTGCTAATTACCTTCATCACGATCCTTCATCGCCATCAACTTCTCATTATTATGGCCGACGATCCTCCACCAGAGAAAGCCCCTCTCGGACTTCTATCTTTGCATTACAGGGAAGGACCTTCTTCCTGCATCAAACTTGAGGACATTGTCGGGTGATTTTCAGATCCCACCAAACGTTTTCAGTTTGTTACCTATATATCATGGTTTGGAGCACGAAAAACCTTACAATCATCTTCGTGAAGCTTCAACAAGTGGCAACAACATTTCACCATCCAGCCAGATCTCTAAGGAACAACTCTTGCTTCCCATTTGTTTCCATTCATTTTAGCGGAAAAGCGTCAATTTGGCTAGCGGGACAACAGACCACGATCCATAGACACATGGAATAAACTAGTTCAAACTTTCATGCTTCAATTTTACACTCATAAGAAAAAACAACTGAAATGCTTGAAAAAATTCAATTCTTTTCGTCAAAATCCTCATGAATCCTTTTACTGAAAGCATGGAGTCGTTTTCTTGATCTTCATAGTTAGAATGTCCTCATCACCAACCGGACAAAGCTGTCCTTGTTCATTCATTCTTTAATGGTCTTTCTGATCATCAAAAAGAAACTCTTGATATAATGAACGGCGGTTGCTTCATAGACAAAGAAGCTACCGAAGCTTATACTTTTCTTGAAAAACAAGCAAAAAAAGGTACACACTGGGGTAACACTGAGTCGTCTCGGTCATCAAAAGACAATGTTACAAAGGACACATCTATTTTTGAGGTAAAACCCGATCCCGAAATAAAAAATTTGATAGAATCCCTAACTAAAAAAGTAGATGCCCTTGCAGTTCAAGTAAACGATCAACTACCAAAACCAGTCATGAACGTTGACACCACCCCTTGTGTCCTTTGTCTTAGTCCTGACCATCCTGATGCATATTGTCCCTTGTTATATGCTTCCCCTACTCAACAATCGGAGGTTGCATGTGCATTCAACATTCCCAATGCACCGTGGAGACAACATCCGAATTTCGCGCCAAAATAACCAACAAATGGGGGCTCTTCCAGGTTTCGCTAATCCACCTGTTCGACCTACCAACAATTTTATTCCATACCGCCAAGGAAATAATCAACAATACCAACAAGGTCAATTTCAAAATAATTCCAATGCTAACTATCAAACCAACCGCAGCCTTGTTCCAGCTAATCCAGATCCCAACTATAATCAACAACTTCTCAGCAATAATCATGAACAACTACCTATTGCACAACCTGCGCAACCCATTTCAGATAGGACAAACGAGACTTTCTTAGCTTACATGAACCAACAGTCTCAAATTTTAACGTCTATCCAACAATCACTTCAACAATTGGCGCAAGAAAAGTCGAAAAGTGTTTCTGCACAAGGTTCCAAACCCTAAACCAGCAAACACAGCCTTTGAACTCACCAATGCCCCTGGTACAAGCACCCCCAACCAAGGTGAGGTGCATGCAATCACTACTCTACGATCTAGAAAAACTGTAGACAATCAGATACGTATGTCAGATGATCAACCAAAGGAAAAAGAGGGTTCCAAAGAATCTATTTCTAATAATGAACCTACGGAAGATTCCCCAGATCCAACAAAGTCAACACCTCCGAATGTAGAATACAAGCAAGTAGACCCCTTTGCCAAATTCCGCCCTAAGGCACCGTTTCCTGCACGCTTGGCAAAGAATAAACCTGATGAGAATTTTGCTGAAATTCAAGAGACTTTTCCAAATTTAACAATCAACTTACATTTTCTCGATACCTTAAAACTATTATCAAAACATGCAAAATTTCTGAAAGATATGTGCACCACAAAAAGGAGAACAAATGTTCCTCAACAAGCGTTCCTCATTTGAGCGGTTTCCCTCCATCACCGAACACAATGGTATAGTAAAATACAAGGACCACGGTAGACCAACGGTTCCATGCACCTTAGGTGACAAATACCGCGACTCTTGCCTTTACTAGACCTAGGAGCTAGTGTGAACTTACTTCCATATTATTTATTTAAATAACTTGGTCTTCATGAGCTCAAACCTACCACCATGACTCTACGGTTAGCCGATCGTTCTATAAAGTATCCAAAAGGAATTGTGGAAAACGTCCTTGTAAAAGTCAAGATTTCTTCTATCCCGTTGACTTTGTTATTTTGGATCTGAAGTTGCATGTGATTCCATTCCTATCATCTTAGGGCGTCCGTTCCTGCATACCAATCGCTAATGCTCTTATTAACCGTAGAGATGGTTCCATGACCATGTCCTTCGAAAATTTTTCGTCGAGGTGAATGTGTTCAAGTTGATGAAACAACTTCGAGAGCGACATAGATGGTGAGGTCAACAGGGTTGACAGCATTCCGCAAGAGTATTTCACAAACTCTTTTCCTGAAGATGAAGTGTACCAATTTCTTTCCTTTAGCGAATCTGAGTTTGAGGACGATGATTATACACAAGAAGTAAATGAGTTATTAGAGTCAGTACCATTATTTGACCCTACAACAGTGATGTCAAGTAACTTGGATGATCATCAATCTGTTTACTACATGGATGATGACCTTCCTCAAGAATCTTTAATACCCACTCCGCCCACCCCTGATTTAAAACCTCTTCCTTCGGAATTAAAATACGTACAGCTTGATGCCGATGGTCGTCACCCAGTTATTATTTCTTCAAAATTGACTGACGATCAAGAAGCTCATTTAATTAATTTCATTCAACAACATCGTTCTGCTATTGGATGGTCCCTCGATGACATTAGAGGCATTGAACCTAATGTGTGCACCCATCGCATACACCTAGAAGAAAATGCTAAGACGTCGCGTGAACCGCAGCGTCGCCTAAACCCTACCATGAAAGATGTGGTCCGAGAGGAAGTGTTAAAATTACTAGATGTGGGTATTATTTACCCTATCTCTGATAGTGTTTGGGTGAGTCCTGTACACGTGGTTCCAAAGAAATCTGGTATTACAGTTGTGCGAAATGATAAAGATGAATGCATTTCCTCTCGTATCCCAGTAAAATGGCGAATATGCATTGATTATCGCAAACTTAATGCCGTCACTCGTAAGGATCACTTTCCAATTCTATTCATCGATCAGATGCTCGAACGTTTAGCCGGTCATGCCTATTACTATTTTCTTGATGGTTATTCAAGTTATTTTCAGATAGTCATAAACCTTGCTGATCAAGAAAAGACAACGTTCACTTGTCCATTTGGTACATTTGCATATAGACGAATGCCATTCGGCCTTTGCAATGCACCTAGTACTTTCCAACGCTGCATGCTTCATATTTTCAGTGATATGGTTGAACGGTTTATGGAAGTATTCATGGATGACTTCTCAATATATGGAGATTCTTTTCGATAGTTTCTATCAAATCTTGAAAAGGTCTTTACGTTGTGAAGAGAAAACCTTGTTCTTAATTGGGAAAAATGTCATTTCATGGTTACTAAAGGAATAGTTTTAGGACACATCGTTTCAAAGGGCCGGAATCGAAGTCGACAAAGCTAAGATAGAAAAAATTGCTTCACTTCCTATACCAAAAATAGTTCGAGACATTCGGCGCATTCTTAGGACACGCAGGTTTTCTATAGGAGATTTATTCAAGATTTCTCAAAGGTTGCTAGACCTTTAACCAATCTCCTGCTTAAAGATGCCGCTTTTATTTCAGTTTGGTTGCAAACAAGCCTTTAAGATATTAAAACCGCATTAACTACGCTCCCATAATTCAACCACCTGATTGGTCTAAACCTTTTGAATTAATGTGTGACGGGCGACTATGCTATAGGAGCTGTACTAGAACAACGCCGAGACGATAAGCCGGTTGTCATTTACTATGCGAGTAAAACCCTTTAATGAAGCTCAACGTAACTATACCACCACCGAGAAAGAGTTTCTCCCGTTGTATATGCATTGGATAAGTTTAGTCCGTTACCTAGTAGGTTCTCCAACTATTGTCTACTACTTGACCATCGCGGCACTTCGTTATCTATTAGCGAAAAAGATGCAAAACAAAGGTTGATCCGATGGATTCTCCTTTTGCAAGAGTTTACTCTCGAAATTAGAGATAAAAAGGTAGCGAAAATATGGTTGCGACCATTTATCAAGACTTGTCGATGATGTTGATACTCGCGATCTAGAACCTATCTGTGATTCCTTTCCGATGAACACTTGTACTCTATTTTTTTCGTCCCCTTGGTATGCGCCCGACATAGTAAATTACTTAGTTACCGAGGAAGTCCATTTATCTTGGTCTCAGTAATGACCGGAAAAAGTTTTTATCCACTTTGAAATTCTATTTCGATGATCCCTACCTCTTCAAGTATTGTTTAGACCAACTAATCCGCCGTTGCATTCCCGACTGGGAACACAACGATGTGTTATCCTTCTACCATGAACAATCTTGTGGTGGTCATTTTAGTGGTAAGAAAACTGCGGCCAAGGTTCTACAATGTGGTTTTTATTGGCCAACACTGTTTAGAGATGCACATGAGCATTGCAAAGCATGCAATCGTTTCCAGCAGTTAGGTCGCATTACTCAATGCAATATGATGCCCTTAAATCCCATTCTAATTGTGGAAATCTTTGATATATGGGGCATCGACTTCATGGGTCCATTTCCAAATTCTCATGGCTTCCTATACATACTTGTAGCAGTTGACTATGTGTCAAAATGGATTGAGGCATTGACATGTCGTGCTAACGATCATAAAACGGTCGTTTTGTTCGTAAAGAAAATATTTTCTCTCGATTTGGTGTTCCAAAAGCTATAATTAGTGATGGGGGAAAACATTTCTGCAATGAAATTTTTGAATCATTAGTAAAGAAATATGGAGTCACACACAAAGTGGCAACTCCGTATCATCCTCAAACCAGTGGTTAAGTAGAAGTCTCTAATCGAGAAATCAAATCCATTTTGGAAAAAATTGTCAATCCATCTAAGAAAGACTGGTTTCTACGATTATCTGATGCCTTGTGGGCATACAGAATAGCTTTTAAGACACCTATAGGGATGTCTCCTTATCGCCTCGTTTTTGGAAAACCTTGTCATCTGTCGGTTGAACTTGAGCACCATGCTCTATGGGCCATCAAATGCCTCAATTATAACACTAACGTGGTAGGCGAAAAGAAAAAATTGCAGTTAAATGAGCTTGAGGAAATTCGGAGTGATGCCTATGATCTCTCGAAATCCTATAAAGCCAACATGAAAAGAGTGCATGACAAGCACATATTGAGAAAAGAATTCAAAGTCGGTCAAAAAGTTTTGATGTACAACTCAAGATTACACATTTTCCAGGAAAATTAAAAACTCGATGGTCTGGTCCTTTCATCGTCTCTGCTCACCACCCCCTTTATGGGGTATCTCTGTGAAAACGTAAATGATGGTAGCGAATTTCAAGTAAATGGCCAGCTTTTAAACATTATCATGAGTTGCGCTCTCCGGATGTCGAAGAGACTCTTCTCAATGATCCAGTCTACACAGACTAATAGATTCGTTGGTGTACTTCTTTCCATGTATTTAAACAAGAAAAGTATGCCATTAGGGTAGCCGGGCCCTCTTCTATTTTCTTTTCTAAAAATCCCTAGAGTGTGTGGTTGCAAGCACCGGAACCTTAGTCCACAAAACTCTACTTCAGAACTGAGTATAAATGTCTTCTGATAATCGAGCAAACGTACCTCCTGGAAAACAATGGGTACCAAAAATTTCAAATTCTTCTTTCTCTTCCATTTTCTATTCTCTTCCTTGCGAACTCCAACTCATCATTTGGTGTAAATCTCACCCATCTCGAATTGGTAATGGTCATAGTACTTTTGCTTGAAAGAGACGTGCGCGAAGGATGGGGTGGTGTATGAATTGTCAACAACACTTCTGTCCAGGTCTTGATCTATTATCCGAGATGAGCCGGTATAAGGTATATTATTGTCTGACACCGCTGCAGGAGGATAAACTTCGTCGTCACCCCGTTATTCCCATAGGTTGGGAATCGTCTTGAGGATCTGACGTTAAAAGACTCACATTCGTCTTGAGGATCTGACGTAAAAAGACTCAACATGTATATACTCATTTTTTTTTTATTAGCACCCAGCATGGTGCCCAAAGAGAGTCGTGATATGCACCATCGGACATTTCCTAGTTCGTACGAGCAATGGATTCCACCAGGCCAACCCCGATCAGTTTTCTATGTGACTATTTCGGGGTGGTTTGAGGCTATACCATATGTACTAAAGATAATAATATTATTAGACCATTGCACATTTGTCAGGGATGGTACCGTCCTGAACCCTAGGCCCCCAAAACATAAAGGTTAAGCCACCCGGTCATTGATTGGGTTCGCCCAGAGCCGACATGAAAGTTGCCTGAGTTAAGCTGTTGTGATGTATTGTTTTATTTGGACTTCCGGTGTTGTTGACACGTTCCTCTCGACTTGTACATTTGTATATAAATGTGTACATAAATAAACACCAAAAAAAAAAAAAAAAAAAAAAAAAAAAATAAAAAAAATAAAAAATAAAAAAAAATGTTGAATGTGATTTTGTCATATTCTAGTGGATGGAATTTTTAATGCCGATCGTTTTGATATCTCATCCGTTCAATTTGGAGTTAAAACGAATTGAATTTCCACGTTTGAAATTTCGGAACATTTCGGGACATAGGGGGAATTTTTGGACTTCATTTGGGCTTGGGCCAAATATTTGACCCGACCCAAAATCACGGATCCAGATATACAAAACCACGCCACGAGGCACCCACGCGTCCACCCCCTCATTTCTTTCCCCTTAAAATCCGGATCTTGGTCTCCCCACCCCTCCCCCAAGACGCGACTCGGCAAAGATGAATTGACCACAACAAGACGCTGGCCAAAGTCCTCCAAACTGAAACCCCTTTCCTCCAGCACCATCTCCTCCACCAATCCTAGCTATTTCCACCCTCAAAAGATCATCTACACCGCCCTATGGCAGCAGGAAGGAGAATCACAGTTGAGCAAAATTTCGGAAATCTCTACAATTCCAGGATGTTTCACCCATTTTTCGATGAAGAAATTGCTAGTAGAGAGTGGGAATATCTATTGCACCGAATTCCAGCTCAGTACTCCGAAGATTTAGTGTTGAAATTTTACAACAATGGAGGTTTCCGGGGTGACGAATTTTGGATTACGGCGGATGGGTTGGAACGTGAACTCACGCTGGAGTTGATTTCGAATACCGCATAGATTCCGATAAACTCTGATAGTCCGACCCTGTTATTATCAGAGTATCCGACCACGAGGGATTTGATGTTTGACACACTTCTCGAGGGAGAGTACAACACTGGCTCGAACTGCGTGTACCAGCATTCGCTCAGACGTAACCAATTAGCCGTCACTCAATGGTAGCGCACAACGCCATTGGAACTTCAAAGACATCCGGCGTGAACAAGACTTTCTTGCACCTCTGCGTGGATCCTACGGAGAGGAAGAACACTTTCTGTATGGTCCATTTCACGGGCCATATTCTTACGACCAGCGTCAAACAGTCACTCCTCTTCTTTGTACTTGTTACTCAACTTATGCTTAACTTAGGGTTCCAAATCGCTACTCCTTTCATTGAAACAAGGTCTTTCGAGAATTTTGGAATTTTTGAGACTTGTGTTTTTAGACCACTTGGGACCCAATAGCTAGAGATGACATTGAGCATGATAACGCATTACCTCCTCCTCCTCCTTCACCACCCCGAATTGTTTTAATGAAGATACCATCGCCCGAATCAATACTCCTATGGAAGCCTTGAGGCACATGAATACTAGTATGCGCAGGATGTTTCTTCGCCAGGAAGAGATGCTTACTTCCAAAAATGACTTCCAGCAAGAAATGAGAAATTGCCAAGGCCGTTTCCAGAGAATGATGATGGCAAATCAGCAAAGAATTCCAAGATCGGTTTACTTTCTGATCTATATGCCACATTCCAAACCGAGTCGATTTCGTCTGAAGTTAAATTAGGGTGGCTGTAAAGTCCTGAATTATTATTAAGGGTATTTTTGTAATTTCGTATCAAATCTAGGGTATTTATGTAGATTGGTCGTCGGGTTTATATTTTAAACATACGTAACTTAAGGAAACTTAACTCCGACTCCTAAGCCACGTTAGATAAGCAAATCTTATACGAAAATTTGACCAAAAATGTCGGTTAAGCGGTTTTTCTGCGTTCGACACGAAGTTAACGGCTTTTACACGCATGAGTGGGTTATTGTTATAGCCTATGGTGAGATAGAATATAGAAGATTAAATTTAGCGGGATGGGCTGGAAAAATAATTACGACGCGACGTCAAATGAGTTAGTGGTTAGGAGTATTAGGACCTTAAGCTTAATTGGAATATATTGGGCTTGGGCCTAAATATATCGGCCCAAATAGAACGAAATCGCGAAACAGGAAAAAACCAAAAATCGGCCCAAACCAAAATCGCACCCAACTTCTTCTTCTTCCCCAATTTCGCACCTCTTAAACCCTAGGAGAGAGAAACCCCAAATCGCCCAAATCCAATCGATTCAAACCAAAATTTTAAACACCCAAACCTTAGAAACCGTGAATTCGAGTGTGGAGATGCAAAAACTCTTGGAATTTCGTCGGATCGCAAAGAAAGGTGAGTGCGATTCCGTCTCTATTAGATAATTAGCTTTAAATTTCGATGGAAGTGGATATATCGATTGTAACTGATTGTATTGGGGGTGTTGAAGGTCGGCAGTAGCAGTTGGAAGAGCTGGAGTGGAGTGAAATAGAGGTGGAGTCGAAAACTAAGGAGGGATCTTGCTTACTTGGTAAGAATTTGGTTATTCACTCCAATTTCGAGCAATTCATGTCGATTTATAACTGTTAATGTGAATTTCGAGCAATTCATGTCGATTTATAACTGTTAATGTGAATTTCGAGAGATTCATGTCGATTTATAACTGTTAATGTGAAGTTCGAGAGATTCATGTAGATTTATAACTGTTAATGTGAATTTCGAGAGATTCATGTCGATTTATAACTGTTAATGTGAATTTCGAGAGATTTAATATGAATCGAAGGGCGTGGGATTGGTTGTAGTTGAAATTTGGACTTGGAATTGGGATGTGATAGGATTGGCATCGATATGAGGGCCTGCCATGGCCCGAAATAGCCGTAGAGACCGTCCCGTAACAAAGCGATTTAAATGGCCCAGTAGCTCTGTTAACGGTAGTTAGATGAAAATTTATCCGAAACCCAATTCTTAACGTCGAGATTTCTTCTCGGCTTTCACTAGTTAAGAATTCCTCGTTGTTCGATCAATTCTAACAACCAACGTATATGTATATGCTGTTATAGGAGTGAATTCGAGTTGATTCGGTTAAGCGGGCTCGATTTGGTTAAGTGGGCTTGAGGAGAAGGAGCTTGCTAAGGTAGGAACCTACATACCAATATATAGCATGCTTATTTTCATGCATGATTTGAATTGTTTAAATTGGAAATAGATAGTTGCGTATCAACCATGCATGTATATATGATATTCATGTTTTGCACTGTATTTCCTCGCTATAAACTATATATATAGATAGCTTTCGTGTGAAATGGGTTTTGTAAAATCGGGGTAGCGGGGATTTGTTTTCTTGGTTAAAAGAGTAAAACTGGTTTTGGGAAGGGTTCTCGTCTCTTGTCTCTGTAATGAGACAGAGAGATGGATTTTGTAATGCGGGTAAGGATTACCCGGTTGTTTGTAAATATGTGTGAGGTTCTGGATTGTCCCCGGGATAGAGGTTCGTTGTTATTTACGATGATTCGCCGTTTGGGAATCATCGGTTGTCATTTACTATGACTGGCCCATTTGGGAGTCATAGGTTGTATGTAATCGATGGGGGAAATCCAGGAACTCACACATACAGGACCAACAGTTTTAAAAGAAAAACTAAATATGTATCTATAGTATTTGGAAAACAATCGGTAATACAAGTATATATATAGATATTACTATGCTTATCACGAGGGGATTTAGAAAAGGAATTGTGAATTCCTATAAAGAAGGAACTGTTGTCGCAATTCCGGACACGGCAGTTCGCTCTAGGATTCCAACTGTGGTGTACACCTTTCGAGGTGGTGGGCCACCTTTAAAGGGATGCATCACTGGATGTAGTCCGAGAATTCCTTTTCTACTTTTCTAGATAACCATGCTTGTACATGTCACGCTATATGGTGATTAGCTTGTGTGGGGTTACATGCTACCTCGATGAGGTTTAGACGCGAGGAGTGAGAGTTTAGTCCACTCCTGGATGTGTGTCAGGATCCTAAGCAGTCTGCAGTCATCGAACGGTTGACCACCGTAAGTTAGGTGACGGCCGTATGGGGGGCGGGGTCACCAGGCCTACCCGAGCCCTAAAAGCTTTGGGGATTTTGTGTGTAACGAACACAACAACGGCATTTCAGCTCCCTCCTACGTAAAATCAGGAAAACAACGGTGCATGGTTCACACTGGAAAGTAATCTTGAACCGAGATTTGCCTGTGGATCAATGAAAATACCCGGTCATACCCTCACCATTCTAATAGGATGCAGCGGCCACAATAATGTATGATGATTGTGAAAAACTATATTTTGTATATCAATGAAGCATGTCAAGATGATTTCTGCGAGTTAGTGATGTATATATATAGTCACGATATTTGAATACTTTTATGGACCCTGCATGTTTTAAATGTTTTCTATAAGTAACTATTTATTGGCTATGTGTGTTTCTATTGGGCATAGTTGTTTGCTCATCCTACTTAACATTTCAGACGAGCCAGTTGCGGAGGAGGTTTTCCCTAACCCTAGTGATGACGGTTATGGTGATTTGGGAGGATTTCCTTATGCTTGGACGAGGACAGAGTCAAGTTCATACTTTTGGTTGTATAGAGAGAGACTAGTTTCTTTTGTTGTATATATAGAAAGCTAGGTCATTTTGATGTAATAATCGTATTTGGCAACAGTTCTCCCTTGTTTTGTAGATATTGTCATATCCTTGTAGTATTTAAAGTTAAGAGTAGTATATATGGTTGTTGGATATATATATGGTTGGAAGAATGAATTATGAGATGTTCAGGGGTTATGATAGGTTTTATGACAGGTTTTAGGGTTTATGAATGTCGATTAAACAAAGGAAACTCTGCAGAAATTTCGTTAGACTTGGGTGTCAGCCTCGAGATTCACTCCTCATCCTCGGGATATGTGTGTGGGGTCTCGGGGCGTGACATGGCCGAAGACGTAGAAACCCGGGTTCATCTTCTGCTAACCCGAAGGATTCCCAGTAGCTGTTTATTTTCCTTGGCTTAGCAATGACTATGTCATTTATTTCCCTTATGCATTGCATTTTTTTATTTTTCTAGTGATAAAAAAAATTATATATCGGTTGATTTCTCATAATTTTGTATTTCCAGACGGTTTGAATGAGAAATTATTTATGTTATGCACTTAGTGTACTTCCTCATATATTCCTTGATGCATGGGCCTACTCTCAAAGCCCAACGGTCAGACACCAACGGCCTGATCCAAACGGTCAGATGCCAAACGGTCAAATGCCAAACGGTCAAATGCCCAACGGTCAGAAATCTACTTATAAATACAACTCTCCTTCTCCAGTTTCACTCAACCCTTTCTCTCATTCTTCACAAATTCCTCTTAACAAATCCTCAATTTCTTGAACATAATGAATCCAATAGAGCGATGGGAAAAGGAGCAACGCGAATGGGTTATCACAATATTCGTGATAATAGTGTTTATCATTGTTCTGCTGTCACTCATGCATAACATGATCCAGAACATCTAGATCTATGTAACCATCTCTTTGTCTTTTGTTTTGTATATTAGTATGGTGTGTTAAATAATTCTCACACATTTGTACGGGTTACATATTAAATGGAGAAGTTCCGTATTAAATATTTGTGTATATTAGTTGTCTTTTCCTCTCTAAAAAAATAATAATAAAATAATAAAAAATAATAATAATAATAATAATAATAATAATAATAATAATAATAATAAAATAAAATAAAATAATAATAATAATAATAATAAATAAGTTAATAAATAAACAAACCATAACAAAAAAAGGCCATCCAAAAGTCACCAAAATAATTAATGGATACACATGGTGTTCAGAGAAAATCGCGCCGCTACAAGGTACGCATAACACTTGTCACACATGCAGCTCGATTATTCTATCCATATTCTATTACTGAGTTATGATCATCATTTCTGAAATTACGTGTAAGTCTAACTATCCTATAAAACTTTCCTCCGTATTTTCTAACATTCAACCATCTCATTAATTGTATTTGGATATCTGACATGACAAATACTTACTATGGATCCCCATTGATGCTGTTCATAATCACATGGGTCATTAACTACACTTGGATTCCAGATTGGTACAGACTCATAGATTGGCTATAAATCTCTTCTTTTTCAGCCATTCTTATTCAAACAATTTTCACTATCCTTCCCTCAGTAATGGATCAACCAAGAAAAATAACGGCAGAGAAAAACTACCTGAAAACTTTCGAAGATGGCCGATTTTCTCCTTATTTTGACACCGAAATCATACGTCGCAGATGGGCGCTCTTCTATATCATTCAGAAAAATTGGTTATTCCCGAGAATTGGTTTTGATGTTCTACCAATTTAGCGGATCTGAAGATGGAAAATTCTACTTCAATGCCTATGGACAACGATTGGAATTGACTAAGGAAATGATCTCCGACATACTTCAAATCCCAATAAATACCCAGGAGTCCCTTTTTCAAGAGTCATCATTTGATTCCAAAAAAACTTTACTACGAGCTACCGTATCTCATGACGAATTCGGAAATACACATCACATTGTTCTTCAACGCTCTTTGAAACGTAATCAACGTTTTGTGCTCCAATCGGTTGGGACATAATATGGTAGGTACATCACACCAATCAGAAGTCACAAAGCCTCAACTTCACCTACTTTGGATTTTGCAAACTCAAAGAGATGACTTTTGTCTAATCCAACACCTCTGGAACGTAATCACCAAGAAAACAAGAAGGTCAGCACCCCTACCCACTTTAGTAACACAGATTATGATGCGTTGGGGTTATCCAATAATTTCTCCAGAGACACCCCTTCAAAGAGCACATATAAAAGTACTCCAAACAGACTACTCCGTTGGTTTTTGGACCCCTGATACTCTGATAGATGAGCAAAACGACCCAAGCTCAAATTCTGACCATTTATTTGATGAAAATGCCATGCTGAACATTATTAATCCCATGGAAGGCATTAAACTTCTTCATCAGGGTTTGAGGGAACTACACGCTCGTCAGAATATCATCATCACAACTCTTCAGGATTTCCAAGATCGTCAAGCAACGCATGATGTTGAACAGGAGGAGATCTTGGAAAATCATTCTCACTCCTTGCAAAATTACGCTCTCCTAATGGAAAATCAAACTGTACTCTCTGCCAGCCAAGGGGACATTCAGATGCAGCTCGGCCAACAAATAGAAGACCTAAACAGTCTGGTGCAAAATATGCATCTCCAAGATCAACATAAGAATCCATGATATTACTAAGTTAATAAGTATATAATCATATATGTTATTACGTTTTTCCGTCGTACGATGTATTTTGTCTTATCTTTTTGTCTTCTTTTGTATACAATGCTTAGTAGGATTGTCATCATTTCCGTTGTGACTAATATAATTTTAACATGTGCTACAGGAGGGTCTATTTTCTTACATACTCATTTTTCCATCCAGTTGCCGATATCGTTACCCATTTCTTTACTTCATCCACCATGGCATCTTCATCAAACATTGCATCTTCATCATCCATGGTATCTCCCAAACTCATTCCTGAGCAATCCTTTCAGTCTATGATGGATTCCAATGCCTATGGCCATCTCTTCCATGATTACATCACAAACATTGGGTGGTCTTCTCTAATTCTTCAACCTGACCAAACTTATTCTCCGAGTTTGGCTGCATACTTTTATGCTAATATGGAAGACACACCAGCATTCAACCATGCACATGGTTTCTACTTAGACGGGTTCACAATCCAAGTTAGTGACACACCTCATATCTTTTCTGAACAACAACTTGCACTAACTTTGGACCTTCCATACCATGAACCTGCTGCATCTTGGCATTACATCTATCATAATTCTTACCGTTCCTTTCAGTGGCAAGCGTTTCGCGACTCTTATGGTGATGGTCTTGAGATCAAACGAGAAGGAGATGGCCATGTGCCATGGCGCAATATCACCATTCCATTAGCAAGCATAACCATGAACATGGGGACTGCATTGTTATTTGTACTCTAAACATTATGGGAGATTGGCATTTTTCTACTCGCCAATGAGGTCTTGCATCATATTCATTACGCACTAGCTTCGGGGTCATGCATTATTTAACATTTTAGGGTCAGTGTTGTCTCCAACCTGAAATGAGCTCACACTTTTCGTGATCAAGATATATACTTTTACCACCACCACTTGCCGAATCATGAAGACACATTTCCCACGGTTTGCGGCTACTTTTCATGATCTGGTCAAGGTGGATTCCATGTGCCCAAAGAAACGTAATCATTCGCTCATTGAGGTTTTACATCAATGGAAGTGTCCCGCCGATACCGAGGCATGTTCGATGTTACCCAAAGGACGAAAAGATGAAGACCAATTTGAGGGAATCAGGAGACAAAGAATGGGCAGAAATTTGGCAGACTATTATCTATTGGCGCGATGCTAAGGAAATGCATTTCCTTAAAGAGGACGCCAGACCTTCACATCCTGCTAGATGGTAAACTTGCACTTGCCATTGTACATATATCTAGGTAAACCTCATGTTTGGTGTGCTATTGGTTGTCATGTTTTGTATGCTATTGTTTTTCATTATTTCGTGTGCTATGTATCGTGTGCTATGTTTAGTGTGCTATTGAACATTTTAGTGTTCTTTCTGAATAATATATTATGATCTCCAACCTCTCTGTTCCAGCAATCTAGCCCTAATTTTGCTCACGGCTCTCAGGTACTTTCTCTCTTTATTTATTGATCCTTCGAGGACTAAGCATCATTCTGTTTGGGGGTGCTTTAAACCTCAGAGTAAAAATTAGGCATCTTGTAGCCCTGTATATAGTTTTATTTTCATATTAATAATTGTACTTAGTGACAAAGTCTTGTTTCCTTTTCAATGATGAAATTTGTCTAGAAATCTCACATTAGTATCCTAATTAGGATTTGTTTTTAAGAAACTTTAGATAATACGTGCATGCAATAGTTTATACATCTTTTCATGAATATTCATGTATCTTGAGTATCATCGATTGTACATAGCGAGAAGTTTCACGGAACCAAACAGCTAGTTACTTAAACTATAAATCCCTGTGAGAATCTAACCAAAAACCTTGACATGAGTGATTTGTGTGTGATGACATAGAGGAGTAGTTTTTCCGATTAGAGAAATCTCGCGTCTACTTACTTGATCACCACCCGAACCCTAGGCGAGAATTTAGGCCTTCTTTGGATCGACATAGCTAAAAATTCTTACCTGTTACAAATTTTACCGCTAGTCACTCCACTTAACCGTTCATCAAACCTTTCACTTTCACCAAAAATTCCTTACCCATTTATTAAACCAAATAAAAGAACCTACCTAAGTGATGAGTATGAGAAATAGGATGAAATGTGGAAAGAATAAAGAGAAAGACTTGTCCCAAATAAAAGTCAGTTACTTGCTTCAGGAAAGAAAAATAGAATCATGTTTTTAAGTCATCTAAAAAAAAGATATAATAATAAAAATCCATTAGAGGCTTAAGAACAAGGTTATAAAACTCAGTTAGAAGAAGGAAAGAAAACAAGGATTTCTCTAGTGTAAATATATGAAGACCCTATTCTCTCATACATACCGTAAATTTTGATTATCCATTTCCATTTTCTTGTTCACTATCCACCTAAGCCCCACAATACCTAATAAAGACCTCTAGCTCAATTAGGAGTAGGGTGGTGTGATAATAAGTAGTAGACGTGATTGATCGACATCGGCTCCTCCTCGACCGTCATTGAGATGTGAGGAAACGTGTGCCCACCGCATTAATCGGAGTTAACAAAACCTGAGTGGTAAAATTTTGAGTGGAATTGTGTTTTCGACACATACCCGCGGAGAACCCATTTAGGTATGCAGCTCTCAAGGGATCCGAAACAACCCTCGCTAGTATATTTCAATGAAAAGTTCACCGCATGAATAATCATATGTAGATGTTTTAATTATTGAATACATATTAACTTGAGTTTCAAAGAAATCAATCCTCATTCCCTGCTAAGGAGATGTATGGATATCTGAGATTAATTTAGGAAACGCGAGTTTACACCGAAGTCGTTGTAGTATAAATGAAGTTTGTGAGTATCTTTTCGAAAAACTCTCACGAGGCTATAACTTCGTCCCACTAGGGAATTCTAGTGGTTTAAGGCCTTGTTGCATATGGTCAATGCAACCGCACTCGGAAACGAGAATTAGTTTAGGACTACACATTTTTGGCCACTTATCTATTTTAGTGTCTTCTTTCTTTGCTTGAGGACAAGCAAAGTGTCGTTTGGGGGTGTGATAAAGCACCCAAAAGTGTATTATGAAACCCCATTGAGACATATAAATTTGGTTAATTATGTGTTTAATAATCATGAAATAAATATGTTTTCATACTTTTGCGGTATTTGCAAAGAAACATGGAAATATTGGTTAAACTCTGCGATAAAAGCACGAGGAATGGCGATATATGAATTCTTCCAAATCCGCACGAAGCATCAAACTTCCAAAGCTCCTACCTCTCTCGAACCGGGACTCGAATAAAGACAAGAGAGCTGCTCGGACAATCGGCGATGAACTCTACGCATAGGCGGAAGTTGTAAAACTGCCCAAATATTGGATCGCCAATCGGATCGCACATGGAACCACTATCTTGGGGCACAAGATTGGATGAGTCATCAATCATGGAGCATGTCAAGACAAAAATAACAAATTATTAGTGCAAAGTTGACACCTTGCATGTAATAAATTAGATTAGGTGTTAATAGTGAAAAAAAGGCAAGGTGTCACTTTGTTTTAATGTGGTAGATAAAAATGAATTAATGTGGTTTGATGATTCACGGGGAGGAAATGAGATTTCTCTCAAATGGAGAAGAAATTAGACAAGGGTGGGGACACTCCATTTACTCCCTTGACTTATTTTCCTTACATGGTATTATTTTAGTTCCTTAGTGAAAAAAAAAAAAAAAAAAGTTAGTTAGTTTTTAGTTTTTATAAGAAAAGCTTGTAATAGTTTTAATGGAAGAAACACTTGTTTTCTTCTAGAAAATAAAAAGCAAGTGAGTTTGATTGTTTATCTTCTTCCTCTTTCTCTCTCTTTTTGTTTTTCTAGTTATAATTTCCTTGTCCCAAGGATCATGAGCTAACCTCCCTTTTGGGGAGTTAATCCAACTCATGTAAGAGAAAAACAATTGTTGTTGGTTTGGTAGGTTGTTAGGAAGAACAACTAGCTCTACATCCTATCCCAAAATGATAGTTGGTGTAGTGTCTAGTTAGGAATCAAAGCAATGAGCTTAGAGATAAGTCATTGCTTGGTTCCACTAGCTAGCATGTATGAGCTCTTAAGTGAGCCATGCATGCTAGGGATCAAGTTTTCTTCCATTAGGGGCTTGTCTATGAGTCTAGGAAGAATCAATAAACCTTTTCAAATCAACAACTAAATGATAGTTTCACATGAGGAGGATTAGCTCTCCACCTTTTCTTAGTAATTTGTATTTTTGTATTAAGTGCATGATTTCAACCTTTAATGTTTTTCTTAATGTTTGTGTAGGAAAGAAAACCTAGTATTAGTAGTATAACCTTACTCATTAGTTCCCTAAGAGTAATAACTAATTTATAGTTGTCTTACATTTTAGTTGGTTCGAATCCTTACTTTAGCTTTACGAAAACGAAAATCGTGAGTAAGGAACTTTGAGTTGCTTTTGTACCAAATTAGAGATTTCAATCTCTAACATAAGGAAAAGCTAATATCAATTTCTAACCACCTTTTGACTTAACTCGCAAAGATTGACACAGTGCTCACATGGACATGTCATACAAGTCTCTTGATTCTCTGTGGGGTTTGCAAATAAAAGAAAATTTGCAACCCCTTGAATATATTCATTTGACAACCTATCCTTGGACATCGATGATTTGTCCATTTAGTATCTAATAAGTATGTGTGTGGCAAGAAGTTCCTGAAGACAACCAAACAGAGCACTCAATTTTGCTAAAAATATAAATAATTAAAAAATGCAAAAGTATATAAAGGAAATACCTTAGATGAATTATGACCTTTAAATGTTTTAGGATAGTTTCATCTACAGTTTTAACTGACCATATTAGCTTAAATATGAAGCCCACACTAAAAACTAAAAGGTTAATAAAATCAACCTCAAGTAAGATATACAACAGCAGCATCAACAATATCTTTCCACGTGTGTGGTCTAGTATACAATACAGGTTATCAATTAGTCAAAATTCCACGTACAAAAAGTTCACAATTCATTAATTAGTCAAAATTCCTCGTACAAAATTCACAAATTCTAACCTGCAAAGTGTACCATTATATACTGACTGAGCAACAACAATTATTTTAAGACTTCAAAATCAAGGGTTAATAAAAATGTTTCAAAAAAATCCAACGGTTATTAAGTTTACACTCACACAACACCCTGCTACTAAGTCATCGTCTCTTTACTACATACCAGAAGAAACTTTCCAACTACACCCTACTCCCACATATTAGTCCTTCTCAAAACATGACACATTGACAATTGCATAAGATGATATCTCCACAAAATTCCATATTATTTATTTCTTCTTGATAATGAAAAAAAAAAGAAAAAAAGTGCATTCAGTTTACCCCCACCGCAAAAGAAAAATCAATGAACAAGCAAATGAGTTCAAAAGTCAAAAAAATATTTTATATAGTAAGAAACCACAATGGGTGAGGAAATTGCATACACTAGTTCCATATAATATAAGGAGCATGATCCATATATTTGTTGTTAAGGTTGGGTACCCACCTAGTCATTGTAAGAACATAGCAATATCTAAATCACAACTCAAATAATACAGAGGTAAACTAATTTATCAAAGCTATTCATAAAAGGAAAAACCCATAGAAGATGCAAAACAAATGATCCAATATACAGTATATTTATCAACTTATACCATTCCCCAACCCGTTATAGAACGTCAAACTTGGCTGACAATTCTAGGTGATTCCTGAATGAGTCATATACCATAGCAGTATATTACATACCAGTTTATCCTTAGTATAACATCATTCTACCCAAGCAACATCATAGCAACAAAATAAATGTCCAGAAGAGTTTCACAGCAAAGAAAGTGTATCTATGACATAGTGACAGTTAGGGATGAGATTTCAGTAATGATGAACGTAACAAGGCTTCTTCAAAAATGGAAGTTAATGAGGTGATATTCTTATATGATTAATTGATGTATTTAGGCATTTCTATTTCATAAAGGAAGTAATTGATTAATCTATCATACACAAGGACGGAAATCAAGAACCTGGAAGAGGAAAGAATAAACAGAGGGAAAAAACTAGGTAATCGAATCTATCTCAAATAGAACAACATAAAACGGAAAATTAAAAGTAACACCTTATAAGGTCAAATATAAGAAAAATAAAGACAGCCACAGGAAACCTAGCTCAAGAAATCAAAGGGCATAATTCCACACATGAGATAGTGCCTAAATGCCTTAATTGAGAGATTGAACACCTAAACCCAACAAAGCTAATTTCTCCAAGTAACATACCACGCCAGTAACGGCGGCCATTTCCTAAAGGGATTTGGGATAATGATATAATCAGTAAGGACCATGAGTCTATTTAACTAAGGGAGAGAAACAAAATTAAGTTGAGTGAGAAAGCTCATTAAAGAGAGTAACTACTGAAATGTAATTCCATCCTACCAAATTAAGCTGAATAGTGAAATCATTACCTAAAATTGTTGAAACATGGGACACCAGAATATGTACATTACACACATATTAGATATAATAATAGCCTGAGAATAACTAGAGGACGTGGGCACATAGTAAAGTGTATTATACCAACAGACGTGAAGCACAGATGATTTGAACAACCAAAAACCAAAAAAACATAATATTGTTGCATTTTTTCAGATGATTTGAACCTCAGACTGAAAACATAAAATTCGAATGCAATAACAAATATTTCTACAAACAATTTAAACAAGAAAAAAAGAGATAAACAAAAAAAATACTTACTTTTAAATTTCAGAAACCTTTGTTGTAATAGTAATCAGATTGATCCCTTCTCAAACAAGTTTAAGCGCAGCAGTGAAGAAGTGATTGTGCAAGAGACCAATGAGACTAAGAAAAAAGAAAGGCGCAACTATTAGGGTTTGCAATGGAAGGGGAAGAAAGATATATAGGCGTAACCCTAACATCAATCCCTTAATATCCGGCGAGAAGGGAAAATAATTGGGGTGAGCGGGAGAATTTTCATCGCGAGGGGAACTTGGATTTCTCATTATTGCTGTTTCGATAAGATTTTTTTTTTTATATGATAAGTTTTTTTTTTTTGATAAAGTTGTTTCCATAAGTGAGGAGTCTATTGACAGTTCAATTCTTAGTGAGGAGTCTATTGATTTTGGTATTCCTTTTTTCGGTTAAGTTGTTGGCTGTTTCATTGAAAGCAAAAATGGACCAAAGCTAGTGCCCAAAAAACTGTGAGAAGGTTGACAGTTTATTCTATTGCTAATTTGACTATTTTAAGAAATACCATTATATTTTCTTGACACTTGTGTCATACACGACATAATATTGCAACAGCCGTCATAAAATTATTATATTTTCTTGACGCTTATGTCATACACGACATAATGTTGCAACAGTCGTCATAAGTTTATTATATTTTCTTGACCCTTGTGTCATACACGACATAATGTTGCGATAGCCGTCATAAATTTCTTATAATTTTGTGACGCTTGTGTCATACACAACATAATGTTGCAATAGCCGTCATAAAAATATTACTAAAACACCTATCTTGATGGTTTTTAACAAAGCCGTCAAGATAGATAAAAAACAAGCGCCATAATATGTCATTTTTTAAGTAGTGTCTAAAAAAAGATGGTGGACAAGTACGAATCGCAAAAAGCAACTTAGAAAGCCCAGCACAAGCCCGTAAGAGAGCTAACTCACACTGTGGATCTTCCAATATAGCTAAACGGTCCACCAAAGTCACAACCTTTTCAACACTCTTGCGAGCAAGGCCCATGACAAAGGATGAATCAGTGATGACCGCACCTCCAAGCAACCTGACTCCTTGCTGAGGACGGGACAAATCGGAAGGAAAGAGACTAGGAGTGGAACAACATGGATCCAGTGATGGTCAAAATATCTTAGTTTTAGGCACATTAAGAACCAGCCCGTAAGAAGGTCTTTCTTCCTGAATCATACCCAAAGTTGTCGCCACCTGTTCTATATCTCCGATCAGAGTCCCATCATCTAGATACCAAGCCTTTAGTAACAACTGACAACTAGACTGGATCTGCAGAATCAGGGGCTACAGCACCTGTGCAAATAGAAGGGGACCCAAAGGGTCGCCTTTCTAGACCCCAGTTGCAGACCATATGTAGCCATCCCCCATATATAACCTCACAGGTTAACAATACAAGTACTCAACCCAAGGGGCAATAGTTGGGCAATGGATACGAACCTCTCTCAATATGGTAGTCCGATCAAGCATGTTAAAAGCATTCTAAAAATCTATAAGCAGCATCGAAAGAGAGGTACTGTCACTGTTAGCATACATTATGCGGTTGACAGCGTGCAAAATCACTTTTGCTCCACCAAAAACACCAACCCCATACTGAAAATTCTGTAAGTATCCTGCCACAGCTTGGGAAACTCCTTTCATTGCAATCTTGGAGACCAGACGACACCAAACCATCCCCACAGCTATAGGATAAATACTATTATCCATCTTGAGAAGTGGAGTAAGCGGAGCACTCACAATGAATTCCACTAACGGCTATGGACATCGTCCCTGTAACCAAAGATTCACCACAGGGGTCAATTCATCTAGCAAATCAGATGATATAGCTGCTGCAGCACCACTCATGGCATCCAATAAATGCTGAGCTCGAAGACCATCATGACTACAAGAAGTGCCTTTCGAAAATGACCTAATACATGACAATAAGGCGTCTCTCTCTACCACTAAAGGGGGCTCAGCAAAAGGAACAGTCAGTCTCACAGGTGGTTGTCGCATCGGGTACTTCTCCTCTAATGCATATATAGTCTCTGCAGTATTGGAGGCAACTCCTGATGATGATAACACTTTAACCGCTGTAGTAAAATGTCCATCAGCAACTTTCTATAAGCATCGACGCACATTCTGAGTGGAGGCAGATTTCCTGGTTGGCTGGATTGAAGAAGGCTCTATTACAGACTCTAAAGGATGAAAGATACCGCCAGCATCATTCCATGTCGTCAAAGCATGGAGAATATGTTTTTTCCGAAAGCTTTTCCTAGTGCCAAAACGACGTTCTTGACGATTCTGTGGTCAAAAAACTTGTAGAGTGCAACGCGGACAATAGGAGGAGACGAACCTAAGGCATAACTGAACTAGGATCAGTTGTAATATCCCAGAGAGCCGATTTCAGTGCACCAAAAAATGCCAATAGACAAGCACGTCGTATACCTTTCACGGTTCGGAGAGGTATACAAAATACATTATCCAGTAATTTCTCATTAAGAGAAGAAGGAACAACAAGTAGATCAGGGGTATCACCACCACCCCTCTGTGTCGTGGATGCAAGATCTAAAGTGTCGGGCTTAGAATGCGGCTGTGGTGTGCCCACAATAAAACATAGGGATTCCCCATTCTCCATCAAAACAGGTGGTGGTATGATAGCATCTAGAAGACAACACGATATACCAAGTGCGTGGATACCAAGACAACGACCACACATCCATTTGTCTATAGACTTTAAGGAATTCTCCAATAACAAATACAAATCACAATCATCCTTAAGTTCATCCCATACCCTATCAATACTCAACTGACAACCTACGTGTTGTTTATCAAAATACGTGAGAAAGTATGGAATAGTAAAACCATTACCGTTTACCCCATTAGTGCATCCATGACGATCTCGGAAAGGGCAATGAACACGTTTCTTAAGAGGCAAGGCAATAGAACCAAAAGAAATAACTTTCTTCTTTCTCATATCCAAATCCTATCAACGACTCAACAAAACCGAAATCCAATCAAACAAAACCCAAAATAAGCAAATCCCAAATCCTGTCGGCAAAACTACAAATCTCAAACCTCATCCAACCAACAAACAAAACCTAAACCAAAACCTCTCCGGCAGAACAAACCAACCCAAAAAAATTTATCTCCGATAGCCACAAAAACCAAACAAATGAGTTCACCAAACCAACCCAAACCTAACGAACCTAATACAAGTCATTTCCTACCCTAAACCAACCTAAATCAGTTGTGGGAGGTAGTGGTTGGCCGTTATGGTGGAGAATGAGGGTACGAGTTTTGCAGCGGTCAAGACAAAGGTAAAAGATGGCGGTGGTGGGATGGGTGAATAAATTAGAGAATTAGAGATGGTGGTGTGCTGAAAGTGCTGCGAACAACGGTGGAGAAGATGGCGGTGGTGGGATTGGGGAAAAGATAAAAGATGGTGGTGTAGTGGTGGTGTTGTATGGAGGACGAGATGGTGTTGGATTATGGTGGTCGTGGCAAGTAGGTGTTGGTCAATGTGAGGAATGTGTTTGAAGATGGTGGTGGTAGTAGGTAGTGGACGGTAGTGGTGTCGTGTGAGTGGTGCTGCAAAGGCAGATCTGTTTTTGGTTTTCTGGTTCCGGTGGTGGCGCAGGTGTAAGGGAGAAGAATGGATGGGTTTTTAAAGGTGCTGGTGGAGGGTCGGGGAGAAATAGAGGTGGAGGGTGGTGGTGCTACTACAAGGGTCGGGGAGAGAGGCGGTCGATGGGTTTTTTTTTTCAGTGCTGGTGAATTAAGGGGAATGGGGATGGCTTTTTAAAGGTGTTGGTGGAGGGTCGGGGAGAGAGAGGCGGTGGGTGGTGGTGCAACACAAGTGGTGCTGCAGAGAAGGTGCGGGGAGAGAGAATGGGGATGTATTTGTTATTTTATTTTTTTTCCAAGCGTAAATAGCGTAAGTAGAAGGACAAGGAAAACGTAAATGTAATCTCACAATAAGTTGTAACAACGTTGATAAGTGCTCAAAAAGTGCTATTTAACCCTCGATTATGCCTCTTGTTTAGCCATCTTAGTGGACTAATAGTGTTTATAAGTTGTGTTTTAAGATTCTACAGGTGAAAAAGAGAGTTTTGTAGAATATTAGAGAAAATGGGGTAAAACGAAGCAATTCGGAGCATCAATGATCGCATGGGAGGTCCGTGGACAATCATGGAGAAGACCAAGGAATTGGAGCTATTAAATATGCAACTTGGACCTATTTTAAAGTCTATTTGGAAGCCCAAGGCCAAAGGATTCGTTGCTTGGACCAAAGCCCGCAAAAGAGGATAGAAGGATAGAGCAGAAGAGAGAAAATCGGCTTATGCGTCTGGGACGCATGGATCGAGCGTCCAGACGCATTGATTGCATCTGGGACGATAGATCGAAAGCGCCCGTGATGCATTGATTAAGTCTGGGATGCATGGATAATGCGTCCAGACGCATGAATCGACATTAATCGTGAGCCAATTCCTTCTCAGTTTTGAAGACGAAGTCGGACTCTGAAAGAAACCTATTTGTATTAGGAAACAAATGACGGTTTGGAATGCTTCTAGAACTCATTGTAACCCCTATAAATAGAGGACCTAAGTGCCTCATGTAATTTGCCAATTCACTTATATTCTTGTCTCCTTAACTTGAGGCGCAGAAAGATTAATAATAAAAGATCGGTTTTAACTAGTGAAGTCTTAATAAATTAGTCTTTCTAGTCTTATGTTCTTCAACTCTTCTTCTTCTCGCTCTTAGTGTTCTTCCTTCTATATGGAAGGCTAATCTTCTCCTTCAAGGGAGGAGATGAAGCCATGCTTAAGGTTTAATGATTCTTCCGGTTCATGGTGTTCTTCAATCGGGTTAGTTCTTTATGTTTGTAGTTATTAGTTCCATTGCCCACACCAGGGGATGGAAGTATAGAATAGGGTTTATGTTTTGCAATATTAATATCATGCTAGTGTTCTTTACTTTTCTTCTAGTAGTGTAATTCTTTAGAGTTAGGGAAGTATTCTTTGTGTTTCCTTAGAAGGGGTAGTTCAGGGAGTGGCTGCCTAGGGGAAGTATTCTTTGTGTTTGCCTTAAGTGGTGATTCATTGAATGGCTGCCCTATTAGGAAGTACTCCTTGATGTTGTTCTTGGTAATACATTGAATGGCTGCCCGAGCTTACATAAAAGGAAAGAAGATATTAATAGCATAAACATAAGAACAACCTTAAGTAGAGTTAATTGCTAACGATGTTTCATCCAAAAGGGCATCGGCACTCGCTCGATTGCCTAATTGTAGTCTACTTGTAAGAACAACCATGAAGCAGAAGGTCATAGATTAAAAGTATTGGTGGATTCTAATCTCTTGAATTCTCTCTCTTATAAATTCTTAATAGTTTAGTTAGTTTAGCTTAGTTTAGCATTAGAATCTACAATCTCTACAATATTAGTTTTTAATCCCTCAAACCCCTTTCCAAATCCGTTCTTCACATAACATACACTTAAAAGTGGAACGATACCCTACTCATCCTTTACTTAGTGAGGGATAATTAGGTTTTGATACGCTTCTCTTTTGTTCAACGATCATCATCTATCTACATCATCCATACACCATCTAAACACACAAAAAGAGGTAGTGTCAATGGCGCCGCTGCCGCTTTAAGTTGTTTATGTTTAACGTTTTCTTTCAAGATTAGAATTTTGGATATTGAGGTAATTTTAGCCGCATCATCCATCATTTTAAGAAAGAAAGAAGCTTGAAGGACATCTCGAAGACAAGATCTACCATCCAGGTTAGTCGAATCTTCATTCTTTTTATTGCTTTCTTAGTATAGTTGCATCATAGTTTAGTTTTATTGCTTTCTAGTATAATTGCATTTAGGATCTTTTCAACAATTGAAGTTGTAAGCCAACACAGCGAAATATCAGACTCTAGTGTTTCTTGTCTGAATCTTGACAAACGGACTATCGTCCTGTGGGCAAGTGGTACTTAAGCAATCCAAGTGATTCACCATAACCCTAGAAGAGACAAACGACTTTAGACAACGGGCGAGATACTAGCTGCAAAGCCCAACCCAAGTTGAAGAAAAGTAGTTTTACATTCTAGTATAATTTAGAATAGTTGCATAGTAGGATAGTTTTTATTATTTTTGCATAGAATTTTCTAGTGTATGCCCGTCGTCCATATCATCGTCCGGTAAGAACACAAATGATGGACAAGGTTTAACAACCGACTCACAAGAATACTAGACGAGATTGATACAATGGCCGCAAGCAATGATGGAGGTGTTTTGGACACCAATAATCCTGAAGCTATCCCACCCGCATGGAGAGGAAAAAGCTGAGTGATTTCTATTCACCAATCATTGGAGACCCACCAAGCAGTATTGTTTTTCCAGAGACAGAAGCTAACCAGTTTGAACTTAGAGCATCAGTAATCTCTATGCTTCCAAAGTTCAATGGTTCAGACAATGTTCAACCTTATGTTCACATGAACAAATTTCTATCAGTCCTCAGAACTTTCAAGAACCAGAATATCAAGGATGAGAGTATCAAGTTAATTCTTTTTCCACTCTCACTCGAAGGTAAAGCATCCGAATGGTTAACCGCATGACCCGATCAATTCAATCAACAACCGGAGAAGTTAAGAACAAAGTTTATGAACAAGTTCTACCCACCCCCGTAGAGCAGATGCAATGCAATGCAAGCCATCGGCAATTTCAAAGGGAAGGTGGTCAGAATATCATCAAAGCCGGGAGAAATTCAATAATCGCTAGTCTCATGTCCACATCATGGTTATGATAAGAGCACACCGCTCATTTTTCTTTTCGAGGACTTTCTACTATGAACAAGCAGATGATACACAATCAATGCATCAAGGTAAGTTTACATCATTGGATGGAGAGGAAGCTTACAACTTTCTCGAGAATTTAGTCAAGACACTCAACAATGGAGTACTAGCAATGAGGGCGTAGCTAGAGTGGAGGGTGTCTTTGAAGAAATTTGGCAACCAAATTCAAGAAGACCCAAATCAAGCAATGCTATCAATTATGGCAAGCCTATCAACAGGGACTTGAAAATCTAAACAAGAAGTTTGATCGGTTCTCCATGAATCCACCAAAACCAAACAAATTCCAAGCTAAACCTCACCATCCAAGCCTTGTTATACCATTTGTGAGCTATGTTCGATGAAGGCCACACCATCAAGAGTGTTCAGATTATCCGGATACTAATGCAGAGGCATGTAGTATCAACTCTTTAGGAAGAAATAACCAGTTCAATCGAGGGGACAAAATTATTGGAAGCCACAAAATACAAATCGAGGAATTTTCCTCCGTGATTCCAAAATCACCAAATCGGTTCGAAATAACCATGATCGGTTCCAAAACCGCCCGGAACCATACGTAAATCAACAAATATACATACCAGAACCAGCAATACCAAGCCAACACAAACAGAGAGTTAGTACCAGATCTTATGAGTGGATATATTGCCCCTACGCCTCAGTCGAGCAAAGCAGTTATCCCACACCTGGAAGAAGCTATCACCACCATTGTCAATGAGCTGAAACAGACAAATCAAAGAACCCAGAAGTTGGAGAATAACTTTAGTGTCATTCAAGGCCAGATAGGGCAAATCGCTGCCGCCTTGACAGAGAGATCAAAAGGAGCATTACCAAGCCAGCCTAGAGCCAAATCCGAAAGGAAGAGGTATCTTGCAGGTGGATAACCTGGAGATTACTCAGTCGAATGCCCAAGTCAATTCTGTCACCACTCTGAGGTCAGGCAAGAAAGTTGATAACAAGATTGTCTATGAACCAGGAAAAGATTCTGTGGAGCCTAAGGTAACTCATGTCCCCACCATCCCACCCAGTTCTAACATCCCAGATATATCTAGTGTTGTGCCACCCACTGAAGTAACTGTTGAGAGAGAAGTTGAAGGAACTACTGTGGAAGTAAGTAAGAAGAAGCCATCACGAGTGACTCCACCTGTCACTCCACTATTTGTTACCAAGCCAACCGGCGAAAAAGAAGAGAACCAATATTGAAAAATCCGCCCAACACCATTTCCTTCAAACTAGTGAATACCGGAAAAGATGAACAAGATCAAGGAGATTTTGCGATGTATTTCAGAATTTGCGATTAATATCCCATTTCGACCGCCATCAAGCAAGTTCCCTCTTATGCCAAGTTCCCGAAAAGATCTAGTAAAGAAGAAGACCAACATTCGAAAAGAAGCTTTTATCGCCAAAGATGTTCATCGTACCTACAAAATCTATCGGTTGTGGCCGAAAGATCCCGGAAGTCCAACTGCTACATGCATAATTGGAGATTCTTTGGAGGAACAAGCTTTATTAGATTTGGGTGCCGGTGTGAATCTTCTACCATATTTCGCCTTCCACGAAGTTGGGCTTGAAGGATCTAAAACCGACCGATGTTACTTTACAATTGGCGATAGATCGAAGAAGATACCTAGAGGACTAATTGAAGACGCCATAGTCAAGATCGAAGATTTCTATTATCCGGTTGATTTCATAGTACTTTCGACCGTAACCTACATCCGGTAGGCAAATACCAATCATTCTAGGTAGACCATTCTTGGCCACCGCAAATGCACTCATCAACTTTGTTGAACGGTAATATGACATTATCCTTTGGTAATATGAAAGTCGAGACCAATGTTTTCCATACGTTACAGCAACCACAAGAGGTGTGTGCTGTGAATGAGGTTTGTATGATTGAAGCGTTAGCACAGGATTATCTGACTCATTCATATCCTGCTGACAAGTTGTCGAAAAGCTCGGCGGACTCGGACCGTGGAGGAACTTAGTGTTGAGGCAATGCCCGATGGACCATATAAAGAGCTTAAGAAGGAGCCTAAGCTAGAATTGAAGCCTTTGCCGCCTACACTCAAGTATGTTTTCTTGGGAGATTTGGGAACCTACCCAAGAGTCATTGCATCATATTTGATCAAGGAGCAGGAATCCAAGGTAGTAGCACTTTTAAAGGAACACAAGTCAGCTATAGGTTGGACAATTGATGATATCAAGGGGATCAGCCCTATGATAGTTCAACATAGGATTCATCTGGAAGGGGATTCCAATACTTCTAAGCAAGAGGTTGTCAAACTCCTTGACGCCGACATTATCCACCCTGTTTCTAATAGTCGATGGGTTAGTCCAGTTCAAGTTGTGCCGAAGAAGTCTGGAACCACGATGTCGAGAATGAGAACAATGAGTTGATTCCAACCAGATTCGACCGGATGGAGAGTTTGCATCGACATGAAGCTGAATAGCGCATCGAGGAAAGACCATTTTCCATTGCCTTTCATCGATCAGATATTTGAAAGATTAGCTGGACAAGCTTCCTACCGCTTTCTTGATGGTTACTCGGGATACTTTCGGATCCATATTCACCCCGAGGACCAAGAGAAGACATTCACATGTCCTTTTGAGTATTGTCTCCATCATCTCTCCTTAGTCCTTAAACGTTGTTCGCGATACCAACTTAGTTCTCGAACCGGGAAAAGTGTCACTTCATGGTAAAGGAAGGGATACTTCTTTGGAAGGAATTCTAGTAGATCGGCGAAAATGTCTACAAGAAGTAAGCATGTTGTCGAAAAGATCGGTTTTGAAATGGAAACCTAAGTATTCCCCACTGTTAGTTTATAGGATTTACTCCTGTTGACCTTCAAAGGAAGATTATTTGTATGGCTCGTGTAGGGTTCGGTAAAAGTCCATTTGCATATAAGAGGAGAGTCGCGTAAGCTAGGTTCTTTGTAAGAATTTCCATTCTCAAACTTGTCCCGGTTTCTGACCATTAAGAAAAATTGTTGGTACAAGGTATACTTTTGTCAATCACATCTTTGAGAGATCGGAAGAATTCCTACAAAGTGGAACCTAGTGGGTGGGAATACTAGTCTTGAGGATCTGACTATAAAGGACTCAAAAAGTCTTGAGGATCTTACTTTAAAAGACTCACATTACGCCTTGGGGATCCTCAAGTAAAAAGACCTAAAAATTTGTTTCTTGAACTAATTCGATATTCAAAGATCAATGGTAATATCCTACCTTTTTCTCATCCATTTCATTTACTTCTTTATACATTGAGGTCAATGCATGCATAAGTAGGGGAGGGTGTACTTGAGAAATGAATTTGAAAATTAGTTTTCAAAACAAAAAATATTTTTGTTTCTATATCAAGAGCATGAGAAAAAAATGAATTTTAATGATGAGTGTGGGATATAGATTCTATAATTGCTTAGTGTGAGTTTGATAGATAGTTGATATTATTGATTTCATTACCGCTTAGACTATTTATTATGCTCGGACATAGTTCTTATTGATAGAATTCTTTATCAAGGCACCACCATAATACTTGGTCGGTTTTGTGTACTTTTGCTAGAAGAGAGATTTAAACCCCCTAGTAAACCGAAAGTAGAATTTTTTTTAGACTTAGCCCGTGAGACTTGAGCTTTATACTCATTTTTGGAGAGTTCTTATGAAAAAATCCGAGTCTTAGTGACTCATCATCTTTCAGTTCTTTATGTCGTTGTAATATAGTCTCATTATTCTTTAATTTGGTTAATCACTTGACATCAACTGGGGAGATAGCCATTAGGTCTTGTAGTCTATTCAAAAAGAGAGTATCATAATCGATAAGTCAAGTAGTGAACCCATTCAGCCTTTATCCCACCTAGTAGGACCATCATGTTAAACCCTTTTGAGCCTTACAATAAGCCATTTTCTTTCATAAAACCCTCTACCATTCACCCTTCACCCAACTCCGCACAAGAAGTATAGCCAAAATCTTTATCACCATACCCATATGTTTCGAGAATACGAGGGGCACAAAGAGGAAGAAAGACCAAAAAGGAAGATTACAAGGAAATACCGAGAGATACAATGAATCCCATCATTCTGTTCAAAGTGAAAGAAGCTAGTGGAAAACAAGCATATCCAGTACTAATCAAGGATATACCACTGAGTTAAAAAAAAAAAAAAAAAAAAAAAAAAAAAAAAAAAAAAAAAAAAAAAAAAAAAGCAAATGAATGGATGGAAAAGCTAAGATAAAGGAAGAATTTTCTCTGCAATACAGAATTTGAAGAAATCTTCCAAAGAAAGAAGCAAAACCCTTAGTGTTTTCAGAAACAACCTTAGAATCCTTTTTACCTTTCCTTCATAAACCAATACCCAAGCCAAGTTACAACCCATGACTTATCATTACAAGATGGTAAATGCGAAGTCTAGAATAGGTGAGAGGATGCTAAAGTGAAGGACCCGACACTTCATATGTGATTGACATTCTTTCCATGAGACTAATTTTATTCAGAAGTCTGTTTTTCAAGGTAGTATGTGGGATGTTCGTATACATTATTCTTTTCCCCACATACATGAGGTAAAATAGTAGACCATCTTCTGAGAGATTCTTTTCTGAGAGTATGACCGGTGAGGATTGAAAGTCGAGATTATCTACCTATGGTAAACTAGGGATTCCGTTTCTTGGATAGGAGAGTATAGGAGATTGACTAAGTACACACATAAGCCTTGATTGAGAATTTTGTCAATTTTTACTATCTCCCATCATAATCTATGAGTCTTTGCAGAAAATGTAGTTAGCAATGGAGACCTATTATCAGGGTAAGCACTAAGTGGGTAAGGAATTTCTCTCTCTGAAAAATACTATCATTCTTAAACATGCTATTGATTGATTTTGTGGGTATATCACCTGAAACCCTCACGAGACTATAACTCGTCCTTTTTTTGGGGAACTTAAAGGTTTAAAGCCTTGTTGCATATGGTAAATGCAATCGCGATGCCTCTTGAAAATGAGTTAGGATTTTATTTTTGTTATTAGGATGTGATTTTGATCACTTATCTATTTTTATCTTATTTGCTAAGAGACTAGCAAAAGGCTAGTTGGGAGTTGTGATAAGTGCTCAAAAAGTGCTATTTAACCCTCGATTATGCCTCTTGTTTTAGCCATCTTAGTGGACTAATAGTGTTTATAAGTTGTGTTTTAAGATTCTACAGTGAAAAAAAGAGAGTTTTGTAGAATATTAGAGAAAATGGGGTAAAACGAAGCAATTCGAGCATCAATGATCACATGGGAGGTCCGTGGACAATCATGGAGAAGGCCAAGGAATTGGAGCTATTAAATATGCAACTTGGACCTATTTTAAAGTCTATTTGGAAGCCCAAGGCCAAAGGATTCGTTGCTTGGACCAAAGCCCGCAAAAGGATAGAAGGATAGAGCGTAAGAGAGAAAATCGGCTTATCGTGCTGGACGACGGATCGGATCGAGCCGCCCGCGATTGCATCATTGCATCCGGGACGATAGATCGAAAGTCCCGGGACGCATTGATTAAGTCTGGGACGCATGGATAATGCGTCCAGACGCATGAATCGACACTATATCCAATTCCTTCTCAGTTTTGAAGACGAAGTTGGACTCTGAAAGAAACCTATTTGTATTAGGAAACAAATGACGGTTTGGAATGCTTCTAGAACTCATTGTAACCCCTATAAATAGAGGACCTAAGTGCCTCATGTAATTTGCCAATTCACTTATATTCTTGTCTCCAGAACTTGAGGCGAGAAAGATTAATAATAAAAGATCGGTTTTTAACTAGTGAGTCTTAATAAATTAGTCTTTCTAGTCTTATGTTCTTCAACTCTTCTTCTTCTCGCTCTTCGTGTTCTTCCTTCTATATGGAAGGCTAATCTTCTCCTTCAAGGGAGGAGATGAAGCCCGATGTGCTTAAGGTTTAATGATTCTTCTGGTTCATGGTGTTCTTCAATCAGGTTAGTTCTTTATGTTTGTAGTTATTAGTTCCATTGCCCACACCAGAGGATGGAAGTATAGAATAGGGTTTATGTTTTGCAATATTAATATCATGCTAGTGTTCTTTACTTTTCTTCTAGTAGTGTAATTCTTTAGAGTTAGGGAAGTATTCTTTGTGTTTCCTTAGAAGGGGTAGTTCAGGGAGTGGCTGCCTAGGGGAAGTATTCTTTGTGTTTGCCTTAAGTGGTGATTCATTGAATGGCTACCCTATTAGGAAGTACTCCTTGATGTTGTTCTTGGTAATACATTGAATGGCTGCCCGAGCTTACATAAAAGGAAAGAAAATATTAATAGCATAAACATAAGAACAACCTTAAGTAGAGTTAATTGCTAACGATGTTTCATCCAAAAGGGCATCGGCACTCGCTCGATTGCCTAATTGTAGTCTACTTGTAAGAACAACCATGAAGCAGAAGGTCATAGATTAAAAGTATTGGTGGATTCTAATCTCTTGAATTCTCTCTCTTATAAATTCTCAATAGTTTAGTTAGTTTAGCTTAGTTTAGCATTAGAATCTACAATCTCTACAATATTAGTTTTTAATCCCTCAAACCCCTTTCCAAGTCCTGTTCTTCACATAACATACACTTAAAAGTGGAACGATACCCTACTCATCCTTTACTTAGTGAGGGATAATTAGGTTTTGATACGCTTCTCTTTTGTTCAACGATCATCATCTATCTACATCATCCATACACCATCTAAACACACAAAAAGAAGATAGTGTCAAACGTACAGGGATGTGAAAACACACCATAGTGAAAACGGAAAACAAAATATAAATCTATATATTATATAGGACCATATGCCACATTAACAACATTACGATAATAAAACTAACGAGCATGAAGATTTGCGTAGCATATTCAATTTGCTGTTGCTCGAACTTTTCTAGCGCATCCATGAAGCTTGAAATTTGGTAAGAACTTAAAAAAAATGTAATTAGAATTAAAGAAAATATTTAGATGGAAGAAGATGAAAGGAGTGAACGTGAAGGATGTGGCGAACTTTCTATTTATAGAAAGGAAATGGAGCCATTTTCTGACCGTTTTGGTGACTTTTTTAATACCATTTTCTGACCGTTTTCCAATTCGTTAGTAGACTGTAAAGCTCGCCGTTAACTGTGACGTCAAATATATATATATATATATATATATATATATATATATATATATATATATATATATATATATATATTTTGACAAGGCAAAAATTTTGGAAAATGTAGGAAATAACAAACATACTAGGGTGGAAAATTAAAATGCAAACACGTAAATAAAATATCCGACATAAATAAAATACATGACTGGGAAAATAAAATGTCTACTGAGAATCCTCAGGGGCTGCAGAAGAAGAACAAGGAGTTCGACGACAGCGTGCAGGATGAGCTCCCATGGAGGCTAACTGCTCCTGGATATCGCCCAAAGTATGTATCACCTTATCTTGAAACTGGTGCTGGTTCGCCATGAGCATTCGCTGGAACTGATTCTGGTGAGTAGTCATATGATCCTAAAATGCTTTCATGGAAGTGTGCATTTCTTGCTAAAATTCGCCCATGGTGTATGTCATCGACTCATGGCGAGTGGTCATATCCTCCCTGAATTCGCCCATGGTATGTTCCATCGATACATGGCGAGTATACATGTCTCGCATGCCATTATTCATAGCGCATAAGGCATCCATAGGATGGCTCATCTTGCTCATAGCAGCCTCATCAAAGAAAGGTGGAGGGTATGGATGAGTTGAACCCACGTTATCATGTTCAGCTGCCATTAGTGTTGTGGGTTCCCATGGGGACAGTATGCACTTCTTCAAAACATGCATATTCTCATATGGCAGCATAAGGACTAATGGGGTGGCAAACAGGAAACCCAAATTAATCATAACTTGCATGACAAGAATGGCAAGAGGGGTTGGCCTGAGTGTGGCATACGTAATGATGTCGATAGGAAGGTCACTATGCAGAAGTTACCATTTCACTCCTGGAGAACCCAGAGTAGGTGCATAAATGTCTTGTTAGTTTCAGATGACTTAGAGGTGCCAATGACATTCTGACCCAGCCATTGAGTCGCGGCAAACTAGTTCCGCCACATAGAACGTTGATACGCACATTTCCCATCCATATTATACTTGCCCTCGATTAGCGTGTCGAGCATGAGGTCGTAAGTCTGTGCATACACGAACTGTTGCTAACTCAGCACGTGGTCAACCAGAGGTATTCCCGTGATCCCGGAGATCAAGGCGGGTATGACTTGGCATGGCACATCGTCGATGGTGACCCAAAAATTGTCGCCATTAAAGCTGCCATTGTTATAGAATTTCAACACCAAATCTGTTGAATACATCCCGCCATTAGCATACAAGAGATACTCCTATCCTTTAGAGTGTATTTCCGTATCAAAAAATGGAGCAAACATCCCACTTTCAAATAGAGATCCAAAATTTCTTTCCACCGAAATTCGCCTGTTTTGGGCCATTTGTGTTCGCAAAAAGAGGATGGATATTGATTTGAGATGAGGGGAAGAATTAGAAGTTGCTGACGGAAGGGAATTTGAAACCAAGCTGTGGTGGTCTCGCGCGAGACTCAAATTTAACGTGGGGCTGTCTCGTGCGAGATTGGAACGAGAGAGGACTAGATCCGGATTTTGGGGAAGACGAAATGATGTAATGGTGACGTGTGGTGAGTTGTCTCGGTGTATAAATGGACCGAGAATCAACATATTTGATTGGGCCCAAATTGTTTTCCAAGCCCAATGTAACCCTAAAGCCCAAATCAAGCCTAAAAAATGTAAACGCGCACACATGACTCGTTCGGACTCCGAATTGGATAAATTAGCTACCGAAATGATCGGCACAAAAAATGTCATCCAATTATATGAGTGGTTCTTAAAGGACACAAGAGTTTTTGAAAAGAAGGAGGGGTATTTTATTTATAAGCAATGGGGGTTTTGTATTATGGGTCTAGGGGCAGGACGGTACCATCCTGGACCGTGCGCGCTACGGTCTAATAATATTGCCCTTATTACATACGGCTATCCTCAAACCGCCCCAAAGGGAACTCAAAGTAACCAATTCTAGGGGTTGGCCTGGTGGAATCCATTGCCCGTACGTGTTCCAAGTAGGCAACATCCGAGGTTGAACACGAATCTCTACGTGCACAGCTTAATGTAAAGGGAATTTTAAAAGACAACAATATATACATATCTACAAGGTGAGTCTTTTAACGTCAGATCCTCAAGATATTTCGAAGTCTTTTAACGTCAGATCCTCAAGAGGAATCCCAACCTGTGGGACAAATGACACGGGGACGAAGTTTATTCTGCTCAGCTGGTGTCAGACAAAAGTATACCTTATACCGGCTAGTATTGGATAGGAAGTCAAGACCTAAACAGAAAGGTGTTTGACAATGCATACACCACCCTACCCTTCGAGCACATCGTTTACGAGCAAAAGTACTACGACCATTACCTATTCGTGATTAATGAGACTTACACCAAATGATTAGCTGAAGTTCGCGAGGGAAAGAGTAGAAAAAGGAAGAGAAGGAAGGAGGGGAAATTTTGGGTACCCATCGTTTACCAGTAGGAACGTTTTCTCGCATTTCAGAAGACATTTATACTCAGTTCTGAAATAGAGTTTTTGTGGACTACGGCTCTGGCGCTTGTAACCACACACTTCAAAGAACTTTTAAGATCATAAAATAGAAGATGGCCCGGCTACCAAAATGGCGTACCCTTTACAGAAAAAAACAAGATTGAGTATGCCAAATGAAACATCTAGTCTATGTAGACCGGATCCTGAAGAAGAGTTTGTTCAATAGTTGGGGAGCGTAACTCGTGGTAATGTTTGAGGCATTTTCCATTTACTTTAAATTCATTGTTATCTTGTGGATTAAACAAAGAGATTGCCCCATAATGGGTCATAGCTGACACAGTGAAAGGACAATACCATCGTGTTATTAATTTACCAAAAAAAATGTGTAATCTGGAGTTGTAAAGTAAAACTTTTTGGCCAATTTTGAAATCTTTATGCAAAATGTGCTTGTCGTGCACTCTTTTCATATTAACTTTGTAAGATTTTGAAAGATCATATACATCACTCCGAATCTCCTCAAGCTCATTTAATTGCAATTTTTGCTTCTCGCCAGCCGCGTTGATATTATAATTGAGGCTTTTGATGGCCCATAGAGCATGATGCTCAAGTTTAACCGGCAAATGATAAGTTTTTCCAAAAACGATGCGGTAAGGAGACATCCCAATAGGTGTCTTAAATGCCGTTCGGTATGACTACAAGGAATCCAATAAGCGGAGAGACCAGTCTTTTCTTGAGGGATTGACAGTTTTCTCCAGAATGGACTTTATCTCTTTATTGGAGACTTCCACTTGGCCACTCGTCTGTGGGTGATATGGAGTAGCAACTTTGTGAGTAACTCCATATTTCTTCATTAAAAACCCAAAAAATTTATTACAAAAATGTGTACCCCCATCACTGATGATAGCTTTGGGGACACCAAAATGAGAAAAAAATGTTTTCTTTTACAAATTTCACGACAGTCTTATGGTCATTTGAGCGACATGCGAATGCCTCAATCCATTTGGACACATATTCCACAACGACTAGAATGTAGAGAAAACCCTGAGAAATAGGGAAGGGTCACATAAAATCTATGTCCCAGACATCAAAAATTTCCACAATTAAAATGGGATTTAAGGGCATCATATTTCGTTGGGTAATGCGATCTAGGTGCTGACAACGAATGCAAGCTTTGCAATGTTCGTGTGCATCGCGAAAAAGGTAGGCCAGTAAAAACCACATTGTAAAACCTTGGCCATCATTTTCTTCCCACTGAAATGACCACCGCAAGATTGTTCATGGCAAAAAAATAACACGTCGGTGTGTTCCCAGTCGGGAATGCAGCGACAAATGAGTTGGTTGGAACAATACTTAAAGAGGTAGGGGTCCTCCCAGAAATAATATTTTACAGTGGATAAGAACTTTTTACGATCAGGACGTGACCAAGAGGAAGGAACTTCCTCAGTAACTACATTGTTAACGATATCCGCGTACCATGGAGAGGAGACAATGGAGTACAAATGCTCGTTTGGGAAGGAATCACAGATGGTGTCAGAATCACTATCAATGTCACCAACTAGCCTTGATAAATGGTCAGCCATGACATTTTTGGTTCCTTTCTTGTCTTCGATTTCCAAGGTGAATTCTTGCAAGAGAAGAATCTAGCGGAACAATCTCTATTTCACATCCTTTTTCACAAGTAGGTACTGAAGTGCGGCATGGTCAATATATACGATGGTTGAAGATCCAACCAGGTAAGGGCCAAACTTATCCAAAGCATAGGCAATAGCTAGGAACTCTTTCTTAGTTGTCATGTAATTATGTTGAGCATCATTAAGAATTTTACTAGCATAGTAAATGACAACGGGTTTGTCATCACGTTGTTAGCCTAGTACGGCGCCAATAGCAAAATCGCTAGAGTCACTCATCAGTTCGAATGGTTGAGACCAATCAGGGGGCTGAATGATAAGAGCGGTAGTCAGAGCGGTTTTTAAAGTTTCAAAAGCTTCTTTGCAATTGAAATTGAAGTCGAAGACCTCATCTTTAAGCAAGAGATTGGTTAAGGGTCAAACAACTTTAGAAAAATCCTGAATGAATCACCTGTAAAACCCAGCATGGCCTAAAAAGTCACGAATATCGCGAACTGTTCGGGGGATAGGTAGAGAAGCAATTTTAACAATTTTAACTTTATCAACCTATATCCCGTCTTTTGAAACAACATGACTTAGAACAATACATTTGGTCACCATAAAATGACACTTCTCCCAATTAAGCACCAGGTTTTTCTCTTTGCAACGCGTTAACACTTTAGAAAGGTTGGAGAGGCAGTCGCCAAAGGAGTTCCCATAAATGAAAAACTTGTCCATGAAGACTTCCATATAACTTTCCACCATATCACTGAAAATATGAAGCATGCAGCATTGGAAGGTACCAGGGGCATTGCAAAGACCGAAAGGCATTCGTTTGTATGCAAATGTGCCAAAGGGAGATGTGAAAGTTGTCTCTCTTGATCAGCTGGATCGATGACAATTTAGAAGTAGCTAGAATAGCCATCAAGAAAATAGTAGTAAGCATGACCGGCTAAACGTTCTAGCATCTGGTCAACGAATGGAAGAGGGGAGTGATCTTTATGTGTTACGACATTAAGTTTGTGATAGTCAATGCAAATTCTCTATTTCACCAGGACACAAGTGGAGATGCATTCATCATTTTCATTTCACACAACTGTAATGTCGGACTTCTTTGGAACAACGTGGATAGGACTAACACAAACACTATCAGAGATAGGGTATATGATACCTATATCAAGTAAATGTAAAACTTCCTCCCTCACCACCTCCTTATTGGTGGGGTTAAGGCATACACTAGGGTCTATTCTTTTGACATCATCTAAGGTCCAACCGATAGCGGAGCGATGTTCATGAATGACATGAATCAAACGTGCTTCTTCATCGGTAGTCAAATGGGAAGAAATTATTATAGTGTGACTATTATCAGGATCAAGATGCACGTATTTCAATTCAGAGGGTAAAGATTTTAAATTTGGAGTTGGAGGATTGGGGATCAAGAATTTGTGAGGGGTCGTCTCTTCAATGGAAAAGAGGGAGTCCGATTCTTGTAAATCAGTTGGGGTCAAATAGTGGTACTGACTCTAATAATGTGTGGACATCCTTAATGTACGAGTCATCATCAAACTCAAGATTATCAAAAAAAAAAAAATGGTGTACCTCATCTGTAGGAAAAGAGTTTGCAAAATATTCCTGTGCCAAACTATCAGCCATGCTAATCTCACCCTCAATATCAAGATCGGGAAGTTGTTTCATTAAGTTTAATACATTGACTTCTACAGAACAGTTCCCGAAAGACATTGTCATTGAACCATCCCGACAATTGATGAGAGTGTTAGCAGTTGCAAGAAATGGGCATCCTAAAATTATAAGAATGGAGTCACAGGCAACTTCAGTATCTAGAATGACAAAATCAACGGGATAGTAAAAATCTTGGACCTTTACTAAGACGTTTTCTACTATGCCCTTTGGGTACTTAATGGAGCGATCCGCAAGTTGTAGGGTCATGCTAGTAGGTTTTAATTCACGTAGACCTAACTACTTAAATAAGTAGTAGGGAAGTAGGTTAACACTCGCGCCTAGGTCTAAAAGTGTGGTAGCGGTATACTTGTCGCCCAACATGCATGGTACAATTGGTCAACCTGGGTCCTTGTATTTAACCACACCATTGGTAGCAGTAATAGAGAGAAACTACTCCGTGAGGAACGCTTGTTGAGGAACATTCGTTCGTCGTTTGTTGGTGCACATGTCCTTCAAAAACTTGGCATGCATGGGCAAATGCTTAAGTGCATCGAGAAAAGGTAAGTTTATGGTCAAATTTTTGAAGGTTTCTCGTATCTCATCAAAATGTTCGTCAGGTTTGTTCTTTGCCAAACGGGCGTGGAAACGAGAGCTTTAGGCGAATCAGCGATATGGATCGCTGGCGCTCTTTCCATAGAGAGTAGGTTGCTGATTTGGAAGGAATAACTTCGTCCGTTATAGGTTGTGGGGTAAGAGTTGGAAGGACATCAACCGCAGCTTTCGTCAGTTCAATGTCTGGCATACATATGTGATTGTCGACGGTTCGGCTAGAACGAAGAGTGGTGATGGCATTTACCTTATCTTGGCTGGGATTACTAGATCCTGGTACATTGTTGAGTTCAAAGGCAGTGTTTGTGGGCTTAGGGTTTGGAACTGCTTGGCTAGGAAACACGCCTTTTTAACTTTTATCTTGTGCTAACAGCTGAAGAGACTGTTGGATAGATGCTAGGATTTGAGATTGTTGATTCATGTAAGTCAAAAAAGTTTCAGCAGTTTTATCGGTAGTGGATTATCCCAGTGGAGCAAAAGGAACAAGTTCACAAGTATTGTTTACGGGTTGATTTTGGTAGCCATAGCCTGGATTGGCGGGAACAAGGATGCGGTTGTTTTGGTACCCTATATTGCCAATGTTGGGAAACTGACTTTGCCCTTGCTGGAATTGCGGAGGATTTCCTTGTCGGTAGGAATTGTAGTTCGTGGGTGGTCGTACAGGAGGGTTGTTGAAACCCAGAGGAGCTGGCTGTTGGGCAGGGGGATGCCAAGCCAAATTCAGATGTTGTCGCCAAGGTGCATTAAGGATGTTGAAAGCACAAACCTCTTCAGATGGTTGGGGAGGGAACTCGTATGCTAAAGGACAATAAAAATTAGAGTGCTTAGGACTTAAGCAAAGAAGACATGGGGAAGCGTTGGCAGCCATGACTTGTTTGGGTTTTTGATCATTTACTTGAATTGAAAGAGCATCAACCTTTTTGGTTAGGGACTCGATCAGAGTTTTTAATTGTTGATCGAGTTTGACCTCGAACATAGACATAACTTTGGTAAGAGTGTCTTTAGAAGATCTGGAAGAATCAGTGTTACCCCAATGGGTGTTTCATGAGGCATGTTTCTCAAGAAAAGTGTATACTTCACTAGCGCCTTTGTCCGTGAAACAACCGCCGTTCATGATATCTAATGTTTCCTTTTGATGGTCAGAGAGACCATTAAAGAATGACTGGACTAAGACAGTGGTGTCGAGTTGATGATAGGGACATTCAAGAAGCAGATCAGTAAATCTGATCCATGCTTCCGTAAAAGATTCCTGGGGATGCTGGCGAAAGAATTGAATTTTCTAAAGCATCTCTGTAGTTTTCTTCTGAGTATAGAACTTTATCATGAATGCTTGTACGAGTTTGGCCCATGTGGTAAGGGATTGCGGTGCTTCGCCCGCGAGCCAAACCGAAGCTTTATCAGCTAAGGTGAAGGCAAACAACCTAAGCAAGACTTGTTCGTTGATAATGGTCGGATGGTGGAAAGTGGTGGCTACTTGCTGCATCCAACGAAGGTGATTGTACGGTTTTTCATGGTCTAGACCATGGTAAACAGGTAACAAACTAAAAATGTTTGGCAGAATGCGAAAATCACTTGCAATCTCATCGAGTTAAATGCAGGAAGCAGGTCTTTCCTGTAAGGCAATATAGAAGTCCAAAAGGGTTTCTCGACTGTGGGATTTTCCTAGGCCATAACTATGGGAGATAATGGCAATGGAGATACTTGACGAGGTTGGTTTACAGAGGAAGAACTATGTCTAGGGGATAACTTATGCAGTTGTTTATTGTATTTCCAACGACGATATATAAGTTCTAATTTCTTATTAGTACCAGACTGTTGTCTCATGCAAACACAAATTTTAATTCTAGGCTCATAAGGAACGAATTATGTCATGAGGATTAGTAATTATAGAAGGAGGGAAGTGATGGAATAGGATGATGATTTATCATGGTATATTATGTGATTATTATTAATAGGTCCTTTCTGAATAGCAAATATTATTCTTCCTAAAACAAACTCGTTAGAACCAACTGTCATAACGCTATTGTCTATAACTTTCTGAAGTCTCTTGAGAAGCTCAACAGACTGTTGTTCCAAGAAACCAAAAGTGTCGAAACTAAATGGAATGAAACAATGTTGGTTAGCCGTGCAAGCTTCCTCATGTTTCTCCATCTTTCCTGTCACTGCTCTCTTAGCTATTTCTCCCACCTCAAAGACTCCATTCCCAAGCCCTACCAACGGAGAGGCGCTAGTTACATCAACACACACATGTCTCCCCTTAGACCAACTGTATATCATTACATCCGCAGGCTGAAGTGTAGATCTTCCCTCATTCGGATCAGTGAGGAAATTCACGGGAGCCTCCTTCACTTGTACCCCAGCCCTCCAAAATGCATCACATAAAATATCTCTGACATGATCATGTCAGTATTTGAAACCTGGAAAATGTCTACAATGTGCTACATGGTCCCCGAAAGCATCTAGTCTACTTTTTTTGCAAACAGAGCATAGACCACCATCAGAGTACAGACGAATCATGAGACGGTACCGGAGAATAGAACGATACTCCACCGGCGACATACGCTGTCCAAGTCCCTCCACCGAAATAGCAAGTAGAAAATATTTTGCGTGTTCTGACTGTAAGCATCCAATGACTGATTTCTGATGAGCAGATGACACAAACTCCCTCCCAAGACCGGTAACAATCTTACCATAGAACGCTTGATATCCGTAAAAACTCTACTAGATTACTCTAACTTTATTCTTACGGTATCAATTTATTTATTTCCTACTCTCACATGTATATTCATGCAATATATAGAGTACGGAATCATTCCACTCCTAAACTACCAAGGCATAATAGAATCCAATTAATCAAACACAAGGAAATAATGGTGAGAATAATATTTATAGAAGTGAATTTATACTATGAAACTAAATATATGAATTTAACTTATACTAATTTAGCTAAGCAATTGAATATGACTTGAATAAAATATGGAGAAGAAATTAGGGGGATTTGATTCCACTTTGATTTATTCCTAATATGCTAGTGTAGATTATTGCAATCCTAACCAATTAATATTAAGTATTTGATCCCTAATTATTCATGGCAATCTCTGCCAACTAATAATTAGCATGTGAGGAAATTCAACCCATTCTCATGGCGAATCAACTAACCTACTAAAGTGAAACTCTTAACAAGCAATAATTCTAACTAACATATCAAGTCTTCATCAAGCTTCATCAAACCCCTCTAATGGAGGTTTAGCTAGAAGTCATTAGATTATCATTAATAGAATAATAAATAGAAAACATAAAGAAGAACAATAACTTGACTTTTAATAATCTAATGGAGGCTACAAACTAAATTAATTAACTAAAACTAAACTAAACTAAAAAGGGAGAAAGAGAGAACCCTAATTTTAAACTAACTACTAACATTGCAGATTTTGTTGGAAAGCTTGTTTAGTTGTTAATGGGGACTTCTAAGGGGTGATTTTAAACCTTATGGGTAGTTAGGTCTTTTTACAAAATAAACACAAAAAACATGAAAAAAAACGCACGGTTTAGGTTTTTCAAATGCAATAAACCATAGCACACCAGCTAGAGTTAGTGATGAGGAAGATGACTCTTTTAGTATTTCACCATCGAGTGAGGAGAGTAATATGGATTTAGTAAACTCTGCTTTCATCAAGAAGTACGGAGTAGGTTCGTTAGAAAGATTCAGGAAAAGAATAGACTTTGCAGAGGCTGAAGCTGCTAGAGGGGACATAACTTCGAGCGACGTAAAAACAAGGATTAAAGGACCTTGCCCTTGATATAGCGTTGTGTAGTCTTGAGCATACCGATGTGAAGGGAAGGAAACTCGGGACTTGGTAATGGGAAGTACGCCTCGAAAGCACCTAAGAAACGAAGAAACTACAAGAAGACGTCTGATTACTATGGTAAGGAAACAAGAACTTCGAGGAGTTGAGGGTATCACTAATGCCGAGAACACCGATATTATAGGATCTGAAACGTAAAGGGGAAAAGAGAGGACTGATAACCATGATATTTCATAGGTGATTGGAAAGAGTACGGTGGCTGAACAAAATGGAAATCCGATTAATGTTGTTAATGGAACATCAAGAATCAAAAGCTCTTGGGCAGGTAATTGGGAAAGGGCACTTGGAAAGATGAATCGACTTACATTCCACCGATCGTTGTCAATGGAAAGCAGATTATCCATGTCGCGAGAGCTCACAGTTCCGAAGTTCAATAAAAATTCGAGAATTTGGTGGTTAGGTCGCTTGTGGGAAAACGTATGAATTACAACTATGTTAAGGAGATAGTAGGGAGAACATGGAAGACAAAGAAGTTTATTATGAAACCTTATGTAGATACAATGTTCACTTTTCAGTTTGAGAAGGAAGAAGAACGCATAAAGCGCGTTAGATATTGATCCTTCCATATCGCAAAGCAAGCCGCTCGTTGTTAGGCCTTGGAGACTTTTGTCGAGGCAGGCAAAACGCCGAGAGTTGAAAAAAAACGATACCTATTTGGGTAGTGGTAAAAGGATTACCTATGGAAATGTGGAATAAGAATGGCTTTAGCCAAGTGGGGGAGTCGCGATTGGGATACCGATGTTCCGCAGATCGCCCTAACGGAGAATATGGCAAGAACTTCATATGCGAGAGTGTGTATAGAGATAGATACCTCATGCCCGTATCCAGAGGGAATCCCAGTAGTATTGGATCAAAGAAGAGCTTACAAGATAGAGTTCGAGTACAATTGGAAGCCACCTTGTCAGAGTGGTCGTGAAGGTATTTGGGCATACTGATGGTTCTTGCCCAAGGCAGATAAAACCAGAAGCAAAGGCGCAAAGAGTATGGCTGAAAAAAGAAGATAAAGGAAATATAGAAGGAAGACAATGCAAAGATACTGATAGAGAGGGTGCGAAGGGGAGTATCATAGAGGATGCGAAGGTAATGACTAAAAGCACAACAGATGGTGGTAAGGGGAAAAAAATTGTAGTGCCAGAGGACACAGAAATACAGGAAATTCACTCGGTTAGTGAGAACACAGAGTGGCAATCTCCGAAGAGGAAAAATAGCTATAAAGTGAGAAGTAATAATGGGGGCAAGGAAGAAGAATGCCATAGCGATACAAAGACACAAGAGTAATGGCAGCAGCGAAAGGGTCAAGTAGAAGGAAATCCTAAACGAAACTCTGCGGAAATCGAAATTTGATAAAAAAGGGTATTGTTGATGTATGGAGACAATCGGTACAAACATCCGTTAAGTAAGGACTTGTTGAGGAAGGGGGACTGAATGAAAATTTAAGTGATGAGGCACTATTGAATTCAGCAAACCACAGGAAACATGTATAGAGCATACAGAGGGCGAGTAGTGGCGAAGAACAAAGAGGAGGCTATGCTAAGTCTCTTAGCACCAACCCAACACCATAAATGATAAATTACGCCTCTTTGGAACATTAGGGGATTCAACAAAGCTTTTAAGCAAGTTGAAGTGAAAGACATGGTGAGGAAGTATGACATTAGTGTGATGGGGTTGGTAGAAACAAGAGTAAAGAAGAAGAATCGAGATAGAATTCTACAGAAAACATTCAATCAGGTGGAAGACGGAGGACAATTACAATGATATCGATGGTGGTAATATATGGTTTTGCTGGGGATCCGAGAACTTGTACAAAGAAAGTTATTACAAAAGGACACGCAAGACATTACAATGGAGGTGAGCACTATTTCGGGAGATGAGGTGGTTGTCTCCGTGGTATATCGCGAAAGACGAGGTGAGATTGAAAAGAGAACTATGGAGAAGCTTAGTGGAATTATCATGCCAAATTCGGAAGCCATGGATGCTAATGGGTGATTTCAACTCCATATTGAATTCTCGTGGGAAAAAGTGGGTGGGCTGGAAGTTAGACAACGTAACTTCAAGATATTATGGATTGTGTTAATCAAAATTTGGACTAGTAGATATTAAATTCAAAGGCAATTTATATACTTGGAATAACAGCAAGTAGAACGGATCACCTGTAAACCGGATCAAGTAATGGGAATTCATAATGGATTGGGGCATATGAGGACCATGAAGTAGAGTTCCCGAATGCCGGTCGCCTCGAGACCATACACCCATGATTGTGAGATCAGTGGTACAAAGGAATCAAAAAGAAAAGAGCCTTTAAATTTTTTTTAATTTCTGGTATAGAGAAGGAGTTTATGAATACAAATGGTAGAGGCTTGGGGAAATGAGGTGGTAGGGAATCCTATGTATACCTTCATGAGGAAGTTAAAACTTACGAAAAGCAACTCTTATACTGAAGTGGAATAGAGACAGAGGGAAGTGTAGTGGACCGGGTGAAAGAAATAAAGCAAGAGATGGATAGGGTGAAAACACAACTACAAAATCAGCCGCAAAACTGTGAGATTATTATGAAGGAAAGAGAAGTGATTACAGCCTATACACAAGCAGCTACAACTGAGGAAGATATGTATAGACAAAAGTCCAGAGATCAAGTGATAGGGGGAGGTGATAATAATACAGCTTATTTCTTTAAATCGGTACAAGCAAGGAGAGCTACAAACAAGATCACATGTCTGCGTGACTCAGGGGGTAATGTAATACAGGATTACAATGAGATTGGTAATGAATGTGTGGAGTATTACAAAGACCTTTACAGTCCTAATATGATGGGGGTTGTGGACTTTTCTATTTTTGGAGATATTGGCCCAAGGCAGCAGATAACCTCACAGAACTATGAGGACCTACAGAGAGATGTAACTAGAGATGAGATAATAGAAGCTCTATCAAACATTGGCGATGAAAAAGCCCCGGGAAGTGATGGATTCTCTGCTTTTTTCTTCAAATGCACATGGCGGATCATTGGTGATGACTTCATTAAGGCCATACATAATTTTTTCATCGCAAGTCAGATACTCAGTGAGGTAAATGCTACGTGTATTACACTCATACCAAAAATACAAGTACCTCTATCCTTATCAGATTATAGACCTATTGCTTGTTGTGGGGTTATATATAAGTGCATAACCAAGGTAATGACAAGAAGAATGAAGGAAGTAATGCCGCAGTTAGTGAATCTCAACCAATCAGCCTTTATAAGTGGAAGAAGTGTCCAGGATAATATCCTCTTATCTCAAGAATTAGTGCATAATTATCACAGGAATGAATATCCACTAAGATGTGCGGCAAAGGTAGATTTAAGAAAGGCGTATGATTCAGTGAGATGGGAATCAGTTGAGTTTGCAATGAGAAGAGTTGGGATGCCAGAAAGGTTCATTAAATGGGTGAAACGTGTGGAGACAACCTCTTTACTCTGTTATGATAAATGGGTCCTCGTATGGCTATTTCAAAGGAAGAAGAGGGATTAGACAAGGTGACCCAATATCACCTTATCTTTTGTGTTGGTTATGGATTTATTTATAGAAATCATGCATCATAGTGTTAGAAAGGCCGATGCTCGATTACATGCTAAGTGTCTTGAAACCGGTTATTACTCATTTATCCTTTGCGAGATGATTTGATGGTGTTCATGTATGGAGATAATAGAAACAGCCACTAAACTCAAGGATAATCTCCAAATTTTCAGTAGAGTCTGGGGTTGGAAGTGAATGTTCAAAAAGCAATGTTTTCTTTGTTGGAATGGATGATAGGGTAAGTACAGCCATAGAAGCGGAATTAATCGTTGTTTCCTAGGGGTGAGCTGCCGATAAAAGTACTTAGAGCTGCCTTTGATTACTACGAGGTGAAGTCCATAGATTGTTTTCCATTAATATCAAAGATCACGGCGTATTCAAAGGCTGGAAGGGCAGATTACTTTCTTATCTTGGAAGATTACACAGTGGTGAAGGCGGTGTTGAATAACCTTAGCGTGTATTGGATGTTTGCATTCACACTACCCCAAAAGACAGTTGATGACATCAATAAGATTTTTAGGAATTTTCTATGGACAGGGGCGGACTGTAAAACAATCTCATGCATTGATAGGATGGGATGATATCATCACCCATATGAGGAAGGTGGGTTAGAATTGATGTATAGAGAAAGTTAATCAAGCCGCTACCATGAAACCACTATGGAAGCTCATCACCAAGGCGGACAACCCATTAGGGTACAAAGTGGGTACAAAAAGAACCTAGTCGAGGAAGGGATTTTTGGTGCTAAAACACCAAATGATTGTTCGTCGAGTTGGAGGAATATACTCAAAGGTAGAAAGGAAGCAAGACTATAGTATTCCACCGGATAGGCAATGGTAGAGAGAACTTAAGCGGAATGAACCATGGCATCCATTTGGGATATTAAGAGAGAAGTTTCATGAGGGGATCTGTTATATGATTCGAGTTGCAACAAGCAAAGCTACGATGTCGAATTTCATAATAGATGGTAAATGGGAGTTCACGAGTAATGTAAGGAATCGAATAGGTGAGATTACGGCAGCAATAGAAAATGAAGTGGAGATTATGGGTGATGAGGATAACATAGTATGGTCTGCAACTACGAATGGCGAGTATAGCATGAAGGATACTTATGAGAGTCCGGAGAGGAGTAAGGCAAGAAGTTCATGGCATAAGCTGGTTTGGTATGCAAACAAAATCCCCAGGCATTCCTTCATCAGCTGGATGGCGCTAATTGGGGGTTTGAAAATGTTGGAAAAACTGAAACAGCAAAAGGTCGTAGACTCAGATACTTGTATATTCTGCTGGAGAGAAACCGGAGACGGAGGAGCATCTCTTTGATGGTTGCTTTATACCACAGTCCTTATGGGAAATATCTCTGCAGAAAATGGGTTACAAAGAGAAGAATAGAACCTACTTGGCAACAGGAGGTGTCATGGGTTGAAGCGGTGTTGCAGGGAAAGGAATTGAGAATGATGTGATGAGGCTAATGTGGAATGGGTTCAATTACTGGATTTGGAAAGCAAGGAATCATAGGATTTTTGAAAACAAAGCGTTGAATGTTCAAAGAGATGTCTCGACCGTTGTTTAGTGATGTGAGAGCAAAGCCGGCGCGATGAACATAAAAATGGAGTCTAGACCGAGAGATAGAGATGTTCACCGATAAGTGGAATGTGGAGGTAGCAATAAAGCAAAGGAAGCACCAATTTGTGCAATGGCGAAACCGAAGTGGGTAGTCATGTTCTCAACCACGGATGGAACACTCAAAGGTCGGCTAGGGGTTGGGCAAAGAGTGATTAGAGATCATGAAGGGAATGTTTTAGCGGCTAGCCATGGTAGAGCAAGCAAGCAATCGATCGACCTTATCGAATTGGAAGCAGTAGAGCAGGGAATGAAAATGGCACTAAGCAAAGGAACAAGATGACTTCAAGTACATACCGACTCAATGACCGTAATAGCCTTCTTAAATGAAAGGGGCCAGCACCCATGGCAAGCCAAAAAGATGATTCGGGCTATTATGCGAATGAAGGCCCAATTTGAACAGATTACCATTGTTCACGTTGAGAAGCCAAAAAGATGATTCAGAGAATCTAATAAGCTAGCTGATGCTATTGCAGCTAAAATTCCATCATGTAATTTTTTAGAGTTAGTGCCGACATTGCTTACAGAAGATGTAAAAAGTTTTATATATGATGATGCGAGGGGTAAGCAATACTTGATAGAGCGAAATGTAACAAGTTTTTTATTACAACTTTTATTCAAATAAAAGGGGTAGGGGACCTCTCTAAAAACCTCGCTTACCAACCAAAAAAATAATAATAAAAAAAAAAACTAAACTAAAGATGGGAGTAGCCAACTTTTGTTTAGCCTTAAACCTCTTTATATATTAGAGGTTTAGGTTTACAATTTCTTGCATGGGCTTTGGAGCCATGTTTTGGGCCATGAAATCAAGCCCAAAACCTATTTACATATGTCTAAAAAGGGTTTCTCTGCATGATATTAGTTCAACACCCTTATCATCCACTTCTACTACTCTTATTGGGTCACAGATTAAACCATTGGAAAACTCTTTCCGAGCTGGTCGTTTTGACATATAGTAGGCCCAATTTCGAGGTCTGAGTCCAAAGATACAGCCTGCGAAAGTTCTGTTGACTTTTCTGCTCTTTTTCTACCCGCGTTGACTTTGACTTTTCAGCTTTGACTAGGCTTTAAAAAGGCTTTTTCTCCTTTAAATTTGGGCTTTAATCATAGAACTTCTTAGCAACCAACCTTTGCACCTTTCTCTTGCAAAAGTGACATATTTTTTCACATATTTGACTCCAATACCTAAAATACACAAAAACACATAAATAGTACTAACTCTTATTTATTATACACATAATTGGTCTAAATATAATATTATTAAGGGGTTAAAACTATAGTTTTGGGCTCTTATCAAACCACCCCCAAACAGTATTTTGCTTGTCCTCAAGAAAATATGATAAATTAAAATAAGTGACCAAAAATAGAGTTCTAACTAATCTCGTTTCGCTGAGTGCGATTGCATTGACCATATGCAATAAGGCCTTAAACCACTAGGAATTCTCTAGTGGACGAGTTATAGCCTCATGAGAGTTTTCCAGAGAAGGTACTCACAAACTTCATCTATACTACAACGACTAAGAAATAAAAATTATTGTTTCCTTATTTATTCTCAGATATCTATACATCTCACTAGCAATGAATACAGAATAATCAATTCGAAATCTAAGCTAATACGTGCATAATAATCAATCATCTACGGATAAACATATGTATAATGAACTATGTTATGAAATGCAATAATAGGTCCGTTTCTGAAACTTTGGAATAACGTCCTTAAGTATATCCTCACATATATGTCAAGACAAAAACCACTTTGATTTTTCCACTCAAGTTTTGCTCACTCCAGTGCACAGTGGGCACACTTTACCTTACAATCTCAATGACACACAAGGAAGCCGAAGTCGATCAAACACATCTGCCACTTACTATCACACTAACATATTCCTAATTAAGATAGAGGTCTTTATTAGGTGTTGCGGGGATTAGGAGATGGTTTAAGAAGAAAAGAAATGGATATTCAAAAAGGACAAGTAGATAATAGAGTCTTCAAAATATGTAACTAGATAAAACCTTATTCTTACTTTGCTTCAACACTTTGTTTCCACCCTTAGCCATTTTTTTTCTTTTTCTTTTTCTCTTTTGACTCCTTTGATTTTGTTTTTGGAGTTCTAACTTTTTCTTTTCTTTTCTTTAGATGGAAATTTCTTTTTCTTATTTGAAACCAACTAACAAATTCTTGGTTTCACAGGTTTTTCTCTTTTCTATTCTTCATTTCATCTTTATTCTCAAACTTATTCAAAAATGGGTAGGTTGATTTTTATTTTTATTTTGTTTTATATAAAAGGGTAAAGGATTTGTAGTTTATGAAAGGCTAAAAAAAGGCTTAGAGGGGCGACTAACGGAAAATTATTTCATATAGGATTGAATTTATGGCTATATTGATCCAAAAAAGGCCTAAATTCTCGCTTAGGATATGGTATAGTGATCAAGCAAGTGGACGTGTGATTTCTCTATTCAGAATTTACTTCTTCCTTGTGTCATTTCTCAAATATTTTACTCATATAAGGCTTTAGGCTATATTCTCACAGGATTTGTAGAATAAGTACTCTAGCCTAGATTTCAAAAACTTACTGCCAATGCAACCATAGATGCTCATGATATATATTTATGGAAAGATGCAATGATTATTACATACATATTAACCTAAGTTTCTAAAAACAATTCTAATTTAAAAGCTAACGTGAAATTTCTTGATTAATATCATCATGGAGAAAGAAACAATACTAATATTCCTAAGTGCATAGTATAAATACTTTTTATTATTTTTTTATTTTCTAATTTTTATAAGAAAAATAATACGTAATATACAACCTAATATGTGCTTAAACATTTATAATGTGTTTCTATGCCACCCCCAAATAATTTGGGAGAAGGGGGTTCATGAAACAATTCAATAGCACAATTAAATTATGTAACTAACTACTTTTTATGATTTTTAATATTTTTTAAATAAAAGTGCGTAATTTACATCCTAAAGTGCCTAATTTTTGCAAATGTTTCTATCCCACCCCCAAACAATTGAACGCTTTACCTTCAAAGTGTAAATAGATAAGGAAAGAATTTACTATAGAAACATGGCAAAAATTGGCAGTACAAGTAACATAAATATTATAAAGATAATATGATAACATGAAGCACAATAAAACTATTATGTACTAACTAACACAACTTCTACTGGAGTAAACATGACAAGAAAAGGGTGGCAAAAAGATTTGAAATGAAATACCAAAATATGCCACCCCCAAACAAAATTTGAAAAATCTTTTGAAGTTTAAAAAATTTTGTGGCCTATACTCCATTAAGGTGGTATTTTACAAAAAATTATATGGGTCTTTTAAAGTCAAATTCCCCTAGACTTAATGTGGGGTTGTTTTAAGTCAGATTCCTCTAGACTGTCCACACCCCCAAACAAGCAAGAAACTGGGGTGGCACAAAATGGATGATGCGTGGTCGACTATAAACTAATAGTTGAAAGAGTTGGGGGTCTAGCTATAAAAACATGATATTAAATGCACCTCCAAACAGAATGAAGTTGTATAATTGGAAGCAATCATGTAGAAAAATAAAAGAAAACTTATGCAATCCATCAAATAACATATGCAAACCATCATGTTGTAGCTATTTTAAAGAGTTAGAATGACCCAAAAGATGAATTAATGATATTTTAGGGGAGAAAGGAATGAAGTATGGATCCTGATGTCTTTCATAAGGCTCAGATGAGGAAAAATAAGACAAACTAGGTTTCTCATTACACTCGGTCAAAGTTTGGCTCTCAACTACAGAAATGGTGTACTCATGGGATTATGTGCTAGGCAAACACTCTTCACTGTGAGGGTTGAAAAAATTATAGAGGGTCTCTGAGGTAATTGGCTTAAGTGTAAATTCGAGGTTCCGCTAAAATGGTGGGTGAATGGATGGCTTAGTTGTGGTAGATGGTTGGATTTTAGGAGGTGGTAACTCAGGTGGATGGTGGTCAGTTGGTGGTTTATCAGTTGGTGGATCCCCAAACGCTTTTAAGAAATCATAGAAATATTCTTCTAGCTTAGTTGAATCCATAAAGTTGTGGTTCATGGCATTATCGTTAAGAAATTCATCTATTTCGTCTATTGTTATTTCCTCAGCTGCCAAACTAAATTGAGATTCACATTGCTCTAAAGATGTAACTTCCTCTTTTTCTTGCACATTAACTTGTTCATGCCTTAGATTATATTTGTTAATCTCTATTTTCTCACCCTCTTCCTCTAAAACACTATAAGTATCCTCAATGGCATCATTCGAATATGTCGAGGAATCATCCAGCCGAGTGCGGTTAGTAAACTCAAAGGCCTAGACATGCTTAACAGGAGGGTCCATATTAAGAGAATGTTAATAGTTATCAAATTCTTCCTTCGTCACATCTTTATAAATATCTTCTAATGTGTCATCATTATATTCATCTTTAGATGAATCAGTGGGAGGTTCCTCGAAGGCATATCTCATATTTGAGTGGTCATCCAAAACAAGTCCTAAATAGTCGTCTTCAAGAATTTCCTTATCTAGGTGGGGTGTGGAGTCAACATAATGGTTAATGGGAGGGCCATGGGAAGGTAATGATTCATGAAATTCAGGGTAGGTCTTAACTAGGTCGAATGGTATGGGTATGGGAATAGGTTGTTCTAGTTGTGTGTCGATCTTTGGCAAACTAAACTAATTAACTAAAACTAAACTAAACTAACAAGGGAGAGAGAGAGAACCCTAATTTTAAACTAAACTAAAGATGGGAGTAGCCAACTTTTGTTTAGCCTTAAACCTCTTTATATAGGAGAGGTTTAGGTTTACAATTTCGTGCATGGGCTTTGGAGCCATGTTTTGGGCCATGAAATCAAGCCCAAAACCTAATTACATATGTCCAAAAAGGGTTTCTCTGTGTAAAATTATTTCAACACCCTTTTCGTCTACTTCTGCTATTGTGATTGAGTCACGGCTTAGACCATTAGAAATCTCATTCCGAGCCAGTCGTTTTGACATATAGTAGGCCCAATTCTGAGGTCTGAGTCCAAAGATACGGCCTGCGGAAGTTCTGTTGAATTTTCTATTCTTTTTCTACCCGCGTTGACTTTGACTTTTCAGCTTTGACTAGGCTTTAAAATGGCTTTTTCTCCTTGAAACTTGGGCTTTAATCATAAAACTTCTTATTAACCAACCTTTACTTCTTTCTCTTGCAAAAGTGACATATTTCTTCACATATTTTACTCCAATACCTGAAATACACAAAAACATATAAACAGTACTAACTCTTATTTATTATACACATAATTGGTCTAAATATAATATTATTAAGGGGTTAAAACTACAGTTTTGGGCTCTTATCAATGCTTCTGCCAAAATGTTTTGTGGTTTTGAAGGGACGATAGCATTCACAGCCATAGAACTGAGCTCAAAATCGGGTAGACAAAGACTCAATGCACTGCTAGCAACATCAAGAATCTCATCCAAAGGCACTAGCTCACAACTCCTAAAAATGTGGTTATGAAGCTCAGAAGTCTGACAACGGAAAACCACAAACGCAAAAGTAGAGACATCAGTGGCACAATAAATACCTAACCCACCCAGACGTAATGGGAGTGTTGATAAACGCCACTGCAAATCACCGAAGTTAGGACCATAAGAAACCACAATACCCTGGAGAACACTGCGGAGATGCCGATCAAAAGTCTTAGCTGCCTCTCTAAAAAGGGATGGTAGACAAGTACGAATCGCAAAGACCAACTTAGAGAGCCCAGCACAAGCACGTAAAAGAGCTAACTCACACTGTGGACCTTCCAATATAGTTAAACGGTCTATCAAAGTCACAACCTTTTCAACACGCTTGCGAGCAAGGCCCATGACAAAGGATGAATCAGTGTTGACCGCACCTCCAAGCAACCTGACTCCCTGCTAAGGACGGGACAAATCTGAAGGAAATAGACCAGGAGTGGAACAACGTGGATCCAATGATGGCCAAAATATCTCAGTTTTAGCCACATTAAGAACCATCCTGTAAGAACATCCTTTTTCCTGAATCATACGCAAAGTTGTCGCCACCTGTTCTGTATCTCCGATCAGAGTCCCATCATCTAGATGCTAAGCCTGTAGCAACAACTGACAACTGGACTGGATCCAAAGAATCATGGGATGCAACACCAGTACAAATTGAAGGGGGCCCAAAGGGTCGCCTTGTTGGACCCCAGTAGCAGACCATATGTAGCCATCCCCCATATATAACCTCGCAGGTTGACAATACAAGTATTTTTTTTTTTTTTTTTTTTGGTTTACGTAATTAATGTATTATGGAGAAGGGGGGAAAACACAAGTAATATTTTCGTGCAACCTAAACATGTGATTGGATTACAAAACATGCAAATAAAGACGAGAAATGCTAAAATATGACTAATCATGCAATAAGCACAGGTTAGTTATACACAGGAAAGGTACACATGCAACCTTATATTACTCAAACGTGAATAGTACACGTCCTATGCATGCAATAATATATAGCTATGCATACATAATATAAAACCTACACGTGCAACTAAATGGGAGCTAGAGGAATATCGAGAACGAACTCATGCAAATAAATACCGCGTACGTGAATGGATGTAACATACACATACAAAAATAATATAAGTAGGTGGTTTAAAATCACGCAAACATCCAAATATATTCGAATCATATTAACCGTGTTAAAGTTAATATATAATGACGAACCACACTTAGGAAAAATTCTATACATGTAAAAAGTTCTCATGCCAACATACAAATATGCGAGGGAAAACAGATTATTGCAATCAACGAAATAATTTCCTCGATAAAGTTTGAGGAGTTTAAGAATTCAAAACTTGGCGTCCCGCTTTTCCTCGTATAACGATCGAATTAACTCCTGAGCTCATGAACTTACTAGAAGTTGGATAAACAGGTCTAAAGAGTCCAAAATAGTACTGAGAAGGAAGGTGGCTTGGACCTTGAAAACTGGAGTTGTGATACTCCAGGTTAGTTTCACGTGCTACTATGATAGTCTCATCCGAGACTGTAAGATCAATGCAATACTTCAACTTCCTACGGAATTCTTAGACTGTGCTAATGATGATAATCACGATTTGGTTCACAGATATCGGTTAGTAGGAAAAGAAAAGTTGGTACAAGCAGGTACGTAACTCGTTAGTATCGCAAAACAAATGAAAAATTGAAAAGATGAGGGGGTAGGAAAGGGGGGTTGTCCAATGATGTATTCCATTTGTTACGATAAATGTCCAGAGTCCTTAGGCCGGCAGTGGCGCCATTTGATAAACGGTAATTTCAGGTTTTGTCCTTTAAAGTCCGAAGTTCAAAGTCCAAAGTCCGTAAACATTCGATTAGTCAAGTTACCGTACTCACGTGGGTTGGTAGGATAGGTCGAGCGAGTAAGGGATCGTCCATACCTTAGGGCTCGGCAAGGTTCACAACTGGATTTACAGCTTTTAGTGAGTAGGATTTTAGGTTATTTCTCAAGTTTAGATAAATTAACGGTAATGCAAGTAACGTAAAATAATAACGATTGATTTCTACGTAAAATAAACAGGGATAGAGATACAGAAAAAGGGTTAACCGTACTCATGCAAAAAATCAGTTTCAACAGTTAGAGTACCATATCACTACAACACTAATCCATCTCGAGTTCATAGCCAAACCCGAGATGGCGTCGAGTATCTATCCCTAGTGAGATGCACGCATCTCTGAGCTCATCTCACTAGCATAAGGAGTTGAACTAATATTCCATCTCTGGAATATCATTTCAACTCCTGTTTTGATTCTACATCAGCTCGACAAACCAGAGAGCTAACGACCACTATAGAGTCTCGCGCAAAACTATTTATGTCTCTCGCGAGACTGTTCTAGAGCATCTGCACTCCAAACTTGGACAGTCTCAATCATTTTGGGACCGGATGCATAATCTACACCTAATTCATAAATAGTGATTCTGGACATTAAAGTGTCAATCCTGATCCTCACATGAGCATCATTAACCGTCCCCCTTGGGAGGATTTTAGCTCATGGTCATGATGGATTGATTGATCTTATTGTATACACTAAACAAGTAAATAATGAACAGGAACTTAACTTAAAGAAAAATAAATCTTATTAAAGCAAATACTTACAGTACTTGATGCTGGAATGAAAAGCTACCAGAAGGGAAATACAACAATACGTAATGAAAATGAAGCAGGAATGTAACAAAACTGAGGTCCTAAAGTTTCCCTCTCATATATATATATATATCTTAATATTAAAGCTCCCACAAGGGGTATTTTTCGAGCTCTATTAAAAATTCTAGCACTTCTAATTAAAGTTGGAATCATCCTTCTATTAAAATGGGAATTCCTCCCCTATTAAAAAGGAAAAATCTAGCATATCTAATTAAAATGGGAATTATTCTCGTATTAAAACATGATCTCTCTCCTAATTGAAAAAATGGGTTTTTAAAACTTAATTAAAACTTTATTTAAAACAATTTGTTAGAAAATTAAAACGGGTTAACGACTAAAACGGTAATCCCAATTTTCTAAAAAAAATCTAAATGTTTTCAAAAGAGTCGATGCGTATGCACGGGTCTACAAGATAGTCTTAATATTAAAGCTCCCACGAGGTATTTTTCAAGCTCTATTAAAATTCCACGTCATCAACTTAATAGTTAACTTAAAATGGTAAACTCTTTTCCTTTTAGAATTCAACTTCAAACGGAAATCTCCTTTCCGTTTAAAACCAAAACTCAAATAGTAGCATAAAAACTCTTTATTTTAATTTCCAAATTAAAATGGTATCTCTCCCCCCAATTAAAAAACACGGGTTTTTAAAACATAATTAAAACAATTTGTTAAGAAATTAAAATGGGTTTTTAAGACTTGATTAAAACAATTTGTTAGGAAATTAAAATAGATTAGCGACGAAAACAGGAATCACGATTTGTTATGATTGTTGAGCAAATTTTTAAAAGAGTCGGTGCGTATGCACGAGTCTACTTTCTAGTATATATATATAGTCCCCCCCCCCCTCTATTTATTTCCTTTTGTCTTTTTGTTTCCCCACAACATCCAAATCTTGTTTTATAAGGTTTGTCCTTTTGTTTTAACAAAATCCAAACTTTCTTTTCATACAAAACAAAATCCCATTTAATGTTTTGTTTGTTTCTCTTGGCAAGGTGTCACCAAGGTGTGCCCCTAACTTGCCACCTGTCCCTGGTGACTCATCATGCCTTGTGGGCCTACAGAGTAGGTCCACGTCTGTCCAGTGGTAGCTCGGATTTTGGCATTTTTACAACTTTCTGTCTTTACGTAGAGCTCATCGCCCTGGTTGCTCTAGCAGTTCAATTGCCGAAATCGGCGTCTAGGTTTGAAAGATGTGAGCTTTGGAAGTTTGCTGCTTTTCTACAAGTGGACCCATTCTGCATTGGTTTTGTCCTTTTGGAAACTATTGCTCTAGTCAGGCTTTGTTGGGCTTCACTGGGGCTGAGTGGGAAAACTTCAAATATACACAATATTCCTGTACTTTGATGCATGTTTTAATATCATATTCACGTTAACTGTGAAAACCTACAAAAATACGAAAATATAATTATTTCATAATTATTAAACACATAATTAACTAAAATACTATGTCTCTCGGGGTTTAGTATTACAGTTTTGGGTGTTTATCAGCCAACCTACACGGGAAGATAGCCATAGGTTAGTTAATAACATGGATTACATACCAAAAGAGAAGGAAATTATAATAAGATTCACCACAGGTTTGGAAGGCGAGATGGTTAAGTGCAACCCCAAAGGAAGGTTCGCAGACAAAAAGTTCCAAGATACATATAATAGATAGTAATGTCATGTCTTGTCCGACGTTGTAATATGGAGGACAAAGGATTTCTTTTTAGGGCGAACACAAAAAGACTAGTACCCAACACTGACGTCCTTGGTGCTCGTCTTTATATAATACTGAGAGATGATATCGCGATAGGATATCTTGGGATCTCCCGACCTATTATAGTAGTTCGCGGCATACATGACCCTCCAAAAGTTCCCAATGCCTTGGCAAGGAGAGATGTTGAAGTGGTTGCATACCTCGACATCTAACAATGTTAGGGGAAGCCGCAAACCAACAATAATTTGGCCTACAGTTACTACGAGAGACCCCGACCTGCGGGGAACCAAATGAGGGAAGTGGGTGACTGAGGGCATATGTTCTAGGAATATGTTAGCGGGAATCCCATAGGCAGCCATAATTGCATCCAAATTAGGTCTAAGGTATCGTGAAGGGGGCGGCGGTAGGGGGATGAGCCACCCAGATGTGGAGGGCGCCACTGCAGGGGCCACTGGAGGTGGGGACGCCACCATATTAGACCGGGAAGATTAGGAGTTATTGGAGTCGGATTCCGACATCGGGAATGGAAGATGAACAAACTCGAAAGAGGGAGAAGACTAAAGAACAGTTACAAAATAAAAGGAAATGAAGGAAAGAAAACACACCAAGACAAAAGGAAGAATAAGATAACCAACCTGAGTTGGACTTCCAACGGAGAATAGTTGCACTAGAGCAATCACGAAAGAAATATACGGATCGGAGAGTGATCGGAAAGGGGGAAAATGTTGGGGAGAAGTGAGAGTAGAGAGTGAGTGGAGAAATGAAATGAGATGGATTTTAAATAAGGGAAGGGCAAAAGAGTAAATTACATAGGGTGAGGGAATCGAAGAGCCATTAGGTGGTCAAGCAGAAAGATGACACGTGGAGGCATAGAAAATGAAGAGTTGCTAAAAAGACGTGCATGATGATTGCTCTCGACAGCATACACATACCAATGAAGAGTCAGAAGAGGAAAACCAAATGCAGAAGAAAAAGGACGGCGGGAGTTCTCGACCCCGGGCCAATTAGATGACCGCGGAGTCGAGAAGGGGCATCTGTAGTGGCCCAATATGGAAAAGTGGACTGGGTCAGTGGTGAGCTGTATAAGAAGCAAGACAACAATGAGAGTCAAGGAGTAGGGTGGCATGGCTACGGATACCTAAATCGCGGACGTGGAGAAAAGAAGACGATGGATGGAAGGACAGGTGTATGGATGGGAGAGAGTGAGCGAGGGTATAAAGAGAAGAAGAGAGAATAGAGAAGGGGACGGAAAATCTGAGAGGAGAGAGGAAAAAAGACCTAGAGAAAGAAAAAAAGTGAATAGGAAGAGTGAGTGATACAACACCAATTATTAGAGAAAGCATCATTTGATAATGATGAACCATTGTATGGGCATTATGCTTTTGCTAGTAATAGAGAAGTGTCTTTAAAGTCAATGCAGCCTTATGCTACAAACTTTTCCAACTGTGTTAACACCACTTCCACTGACAACAAGCTAGCTTTCCTTCCAAGGTACATAAGCCACAAATTCATAATGCTTTAGATTCTAGATTGCCCTTGAAGCCTCGAAATGAATGTGTTCCAAGAAACTAATCAGCAATTCAGTAGCCGACCTCCAGTCTTCTGGCTTCATGGGGGCAAGGGGAGTTACATGGTCAATTCATTGTAATATCATTAGGGGCCTTTTAATTAGTGTCAAATCACACTTGGTTTACATAGAAAAGTCCATTACAAATGTCTATGATTGAAACTGTCCTATTAGTACACTGACTATATTTTGAATCCGAGCATACGCCCGGGATCTATTAAATATTTTGTGTGCTGAAAAGGCTTTACAAAATGTCTCACACAAATTTTTGAATCAGAATATATTTTTATTGAATATAAACTGAAATACGTTAATTAGCAGCGATTATGATGCATAAGTACTTGGAAACTAAAGGATCAAATTGAGATAGCCTCTTCACTTTGTGGTTTAGGATATTAATCCATAATTTTCAAATGGAATTATCTTAAACTCGATCTAGCTTATATAATAGTTTTCTTAGATTTATGGTAATTTAGCGGTAAATCATCATCGCTCGGCTTACGTACTAATGTATACAAATCACTAAAATAGATTGATTGTTTCCATATCTTCAAAGAATACACTACTCTCACTTGAAAAGATTTATCATATGAACGTGTTCAATGATGAATTGATGAATACAAAAAAAAAATCTCTTTCAAGAAAATGCGTTCACCTACTTAGAATACTCCCCAAAGTATTTTCTCTTTTTCTAGGTGATTGTTTGTATACATGCAAAATATACTTATTCAATTCCAACAACATGAATAACAGAGAAGATCATGTCGTTCTATGTCTTTCGTCAATGTGAACATGTCAAAGTGTTAACGTAAGATTGGGTGGGTAAAATGAGTAATGGCCATTAATTTTTAAATTTAATTTGAACAATCTAATAATCAAATGGATAGAAGAAGAGCGTGCCTTTCAAATAACATTCTATTTCCAAACTTGAAGCTTCTAACACACACCTTGAACTCACAATAAAATGCTCAAATATTCCATCTTATTCCACCTTTTTCCTTATTTCTTATAGTAGATTTATTTATTCTCAATGTTTCGGCAAGCACATTGCAATACAAAGTTCGGATGAAGAAATAGTACTATAAAGTTCTTCCAATATTGCACTAATGTTGAAAGGGTTAAATTTGATGATATCAATAAAGTGCCACAAAAATAAGTATAACGATAATTCACACAAACACTCTTCACTCTTTTGGACTAAAGAATTATCATCGATCAATTATTAGTAGAACACTCATAAGAATTTTTAAGCTTCGATATATTTTACTCCAAAATTATTAAAATTCCTACAACCAAAAAATGTTTAGGTGGCTCTCTTTGCAACCAAAGTTTATTGCGTATCGAATAAAGGTTGTTGAGTTATTGCAAGTTCAACTATAGTTCCATCGCTTTGAAATATTCATCACAATGCAAATTCAATAATAGCTTTCTTATGCAATACCAAGAGTAACTCATATAGGACATCATATTATTATATAACTTGGCAAGATCCTACTCATTGATGTTATGGACATTCTATAAGCATCCACACTCATTTATGAAGTTAGAGAGGTGAAACATACTTAATAGGATCCTACTCCATGATATGGACATTCTATAAGAATCCTGGCCCATATCTTTTAGCACTATCACATCTTCCTGCACTTAGAATGAGCACAAATTTGAAAATTTATTTTTAACACTATCCCATCTTCCTATACTCGAGAAAAAAAAAGAACAAAACTTAGGAAACCAAAGACAGCCGCCTCGATCAATTAATTTAATCCTCGCTCCTGAATGAAGTGATTTCACTCACCGTATCTTGTATTTGTTATAAGAGTCAGTTCCAATTTCTATTCCAGGAGCTGAAATGAAATGTTAAAAAGTTGTATATATTCAATTCAAAGAAAGCCAATGTATTATTTATAAATGAAATTAGTTAAGTACATATACTTAAAGTTTGGTTTACCATTTGGGCCTTAAAAGAAACTGTCCCAAGTGCCGAGTTCATTTGTGTTTCCCGATGATATCCGAATACAAAATCTAGATTGTTATAGTCAGCTCTTATTGTGATGGAAAAAGCTCTATGGATTCACATGTAAACGTACTCTATTGCTCTATATACATTGAATAGAAAACAACATCACATGTATAACCATGCATTACATCTACCTGTTTTCCAAATATGACTATCAATGATCGTCCGATCTTTTCATAGTGTTCTTAAATCGATGGAAGCACAGTTCTCTACATTAATGAGAAAGAACTTGGGAAAGTTTGCCTATCTCGTGTTAACTTTGGCATTTTCTAAATCGAGTATTCAAGTGTATGTATGTGAGAGGTTGTGTTTGGATAATTATTAGATATATCATTAGATTCTCAAAAGAAATAATGATATACAAAGAAGCATAAATCAAATATGCAAATAAAAGCACCCCTTCATAATAAGCCGGTGTTCTTTTTATAGGTTTAGACTTTCAATCTGTATTATCATATTATAGCATGCATGTGTTTAAAAATCAGAATGAGATCCAAGAAAGAAAAATGAAAAGGAAGAAAAGTGCATATGTTAAAAATGTGAGAGGGCATGATGGGTATTCGGGCACTTACTCAGTAAGTATATTGGTCTACTTCTTAAGAAGTTAATAACCAACAACAAATGCAAATTCAAGGTATATGAAAGGGTTATGCCAATAACATTTTGAGTGTTATAATTCAGTATATCTCACATAATCCTTAGAGAATGTGGGGAACCGTTTGAAGCTGATTTTACACCCTATAATAAGTTATTAACTGAAGAATATATAGTGTTTTTTAGGCCGCGTTAAGGATATATTCGAAATAAGCCGGTGCTTTATCATAAACACTAAAAGTGTATGATTTGTAATAGGGAATTAGCTTCTATAAATCACCTAATTTTTAGCAATTTTTTTTTATTTGATCAAATATATAAGAATTGGAAATACACTCAAACTCTCCAAATATAAGAAATAGAAATACACTCAAACTCTCTAAAGAGGTTCCATGTACGTGGGATTGTAAGTTATTAGAAAAGATTATCTTTCATATTAGAGTGCCACATAGGGGAGAGAAAAGGCTAACTCTCATATTAGAGTGCCACATAGAAAAGAGAAAATCCTCTATTGGAGGTCTCTGCTTTAGTATATACAAGGTTTTTGACCCGGCCATATGGCCGGACTCATTTAGATATTTTCCGTGATGGAAAAAAGCTTATGAAAATCACATCATAATATACTAATTGTCATCAAACATATATGGTTTTATCCCCTACAAAAGAGTTGTTTTTGTATTGAATAATAAACCTGATCTAGCACTTGTTCTAACATTATGACACAGAGCTCTTTCTTATATCCTCGACTCAATGTGCCTAAAAATATTCTACTTTATCTAGGCCCTAGTGGTCTTGACTTTTGGTTCAGATGATCTTCATACCGTGGATTCTAAACTTGCATTTGTGGACGTTGAAGAGTGAAGACTATATCATCAACATAACATATGATTCTTTTCTTCCAAACCTCCACTATTAAATGTGAATATCATTTTTTCCCAAAAAAACATAGACAGAGACATGCTAGATTCTACTTGAACACAATAGATCTTATAATAAGGTACAACCTATCTTACATGTTCTCCTCGACATAATGGCAATACTCATTAAGTATCAATATTATTTTTTCCTATTTAAGTATGCCAAACTGATCTAATTCATTAAGTAATGTATATTTGAGTAAAACGATCTTTAGTAACACTATCTAGAATTGAACAATCCAAAATCTTTCTTGTTTTTTATTTCCTATAATCGTATCACTCTAGAAGATGAATTGTACTCTTGCTTTCAAGACCTTATAACCCCTGTTGCTTATATCTTCTCAATTGGTGTGGACTTAAGCATTACTCTGTTTAGAAGTCTATAAATAGTATCATGAAGCGACAATATTTTTAACAATTCAAACTAACTATACTATATTTTGTCTAAATTTTGTAGTGACATAAATTTTGTCTAAAGATTGTAAGGACAGTAGCATATACTACATTTCTTTGACTTAATTCAATAATATACATAGCCACTATGAGATTCCCAATACATCCTAACAATGCACTCCCACAGTCAGAATCCTAGAATACATTAAAAATCCCCAATAATCAATTAGGATAAAACTTTCTTAATCATAATTGATCACAAACATAATCACAAAAACTTTATGTAGATTTATGAAAATGACATGAAACAATTATATGAAATTCACACACAAAATCGATATCTTAAACATAAACAAAGAAAATACAGTACATTCAACTAATTAACAAAATATGTGACATCTTTTCCAGTACTTCTGTTATGCACGATGTGTCAATATCTAACATGCTTAACTAACCTTTCACCTTAATAACATATAGCTTCAAACCAAGTTCTAATCAATCGATCAAACATGTACATATAATAGGCCGCAGCTTGCCACTGTTTACTTAGAGCTAATTAATTAGGAGCTAATAATTCTGGTTTCATCATGGCACACATGCTTTATTCAAGTTGCCATCTAGGAATAACCTTGAACATTACTGAAATAAGCTTTTTTCTTGGTATTCAAGATGACAAAAGTAAAGGTTCAGTTTGGATGATAAAATAGACAATGCTTGCAACTTGATCTTGCATTCCCTAGCCATCTCTATCTATTTCAAAATGTAAATGTATGGCTCTGGTGTCTATAATTTAAGTTTTCTTAGATATAGGAATTTACTAGCTAGCCAAGCAAAAGTCATCAAAAGATCAGACTCGAGTGAATTTAATGTCCCTTTGCACCACCATATACACCTAAGAATGATTTTTGTACTATCATGCCATATATTTGTTTTGTAGTTATATGAGCACACACCCAAAATATCTTTTTCATATTCAACATATAAGTTCCACGACCCATTTTGTTATAAACATGATGTAACCACGAAAGATAGGTTCAGGCATGCATATGTCAAGTGGATTGAAATCCAAGTTTAAAATATACCTTTCAGCTGAGCACGATGGATAACATTTGAGTCATTTGCACCATTGCAAATGGCATAGTTCTTAAATGAGTGCAAACCTGGAAAAAATGTACAAAATTATTAATTGATCCCTTCATGAAAGGAAGAATATTTATCACATGAACGTGTTCTTTGATGAATTAATGCGCTCAGAGTTATTTTTTTTAGGGCACTTCTCTTTTTAGTTGTGGTAAAACCTAATATTTAATCAACTATGTTAAACAATTAGCTAGTTATATGGTCTATATATTTAAAGAGAAGACATATTTGAGTTACCCAGAATTCTTTAATAGTGATTTCTCAAATATCAGAAGTGAAGGAGCGTTGTGATGGTTGACTTTCACTACAAAGATATGCTAGCACAATTTAATATTCATGACAGATAAACATAATATCACCTAGTGGCACTTAACCTTTAAAGTCAGATTGTTAGTAAAATATATTGAAAGTTCAAACAACAGTATCATCAATAATAGATCTAATCACCACATAAGTCCTAAAACTTTTTGCATTTTGAGTCCTGAGCAACCCTTGCTTCCCACATTCCAGATTCAACATCAAGAGGAACACCCACTCCAGTCGGGTTTAACCAAACCATCTTCCTCGCACTTCCAGAACCTTCCTTAACATAAAAACTTCCACCAACTTCCATTGTTTTCTTCCTTTAAATTGCTTTGTGTTTGAAGAATCCTCTACCACTCGAAGAATTCAAATTTTTAACAGTTGGAATAGCTAGGTATTTTGGGATTTGCATGTGGCTTATAAAAAATTTAAGAGTTTGACGTATCAACAGAAACAGTCCTAACTACAAAAGCAAAATAGAGCAAGTATCTTACCAATATAAGATCAATATATGCAAGTCGGGTACATTGTTCTTAAACTGGTCTTGTCCGGGTGTCCAACCTCCTTGAATAGTTGAATCACCCTGATTTATAAGATAGACAGTTTCCAACCTCCGTTCTTACTTGCAATGGAGATATATGTTAGATTGGGCGGCATTGCATGGCAGCAAAAGAAATATGCACTAATTGAAAGTGGAAATAACTTAACAACTCTAACTCGCAATATTAATCATTGTACAAAAATAGTTCGTTGTTAATTTAACTAACTTGATAATTGTCTCTTTTAAGATATATACTTCAACTCGAGTTGTGTATTTTTCAATTATATCAAACTTGGGTGGCTTGACAACCTTAGCTTGTATGGTATGAGGTCTATACATCAATATGTGATCAAACTTGCAACAACTTTAAAGTCATTTCAAGCGAAAATTGTTCCAAAATAACATTGATTACTATATGATTACGGCTACCATGTTAATATGAGTTTAATAATTAATGTGAGCATGCAGATAAAAACATACCACGTAATATATTCAAACTTCTTAATTATTACATTTCAGGACACCAAAACCCAGACGCAATGGTTCCAAAATTTGTCAAGTAAGAAGAAAAGTTGGTTCAACAAAATAGATTAGCCTGCGCCTTAATAATCATGCATGAACTCATCCACAAATTCATATGATGGAAGTAACAATTCATCATGGCAATATGCAAGTACAAAGCTTAAAAGTGAAATCCTATCAAATAATAAACAGTTAAACACTCAAATAAATAAGCGAATTCTACCAAACAATTGAATACACTTGAAAATTTTATATATCGATATCTTCAAACAGTTATTTAGTGAAGAAAATTGGCAAATAAATTCTAATGAATTAAAGGGCAAAAAATGAATACCTTGATGCTAACAGATGATACTAAAAAAAACTAGGAGTGGAGAAAGTAAAAACAGTTACTACAACGACAATAAATAACATATAACTATGCGAACACTAGGGAGTTGCCTAGTCAGATTCTGCGTGGGATAACTAACGACGTCGAGATGAACTCGAGGTACTCCTGTCTCTCTCTCGTCGAGCTCTCGCAGGTGGAGAAGCCTGTGGAACTAACTCGTTTTGTAGAGTGCAGGCGCGGGCGCGAGCTAGGGTTTTTTTTGTGTGGAGAAGATGTATGTTGGGCGGTTGCGTGGTTAGGTTATAAACCTGCGTACAACCGTCGGTTGTTGGGTTTTTAGGCTTTTGAAATTTTGGCCCAAGCCCATATGAAATGCAGAAATGCCGAAACGGTCCCATCCCATCTCGTAATCGCGTAAAATGCAAATTCCCGTTTCGTTACTGGTCCGATTCGGACAAACGAATTGTCGAAATGATCAGCGCGAAGAATCCTATCCAACGGTATATCGCATGCTTCGATCCAAGGTTGTATGACATACAAGATGATAGATTAATGCCTTGAGGCTTGAAGATGACATAAGCTGTATACACGAATGAGCTCTTAAAAGAATAGAGTATGCCAACTTGAAAACAAAGTCTGGCGGAATGAATCAAAAAGAGTATTACGAGAGCAAAGGGAATGGATGGCAGAAAGAATATACAAACTTCAAATTAAAGACTAATTAATTGTTTTGGATTATAGTTTTGAAAAACTGTAAAAATGTGGGTCGTTTTAAGTCAAATCCTCAAGACTCGAGTCAATCCCAACCAGAAGGTTTGATGACTCTATGAAGCTGAGCTATGTGCTTTGGTATAAGGCACATGTAGATTGTAAATATGGAGCCTTCACTTATCGGTTGAAGCCCAGGGTCGTCTAGTGTTTGACATCTCAAATTTTAGTTCTCCTTAATAGCACTCTGCGGCTGTAGAAACTTTTTCCTGCACCAAGCGTGGTGGTGTGAATTCTCTTCCAGATATCATGTTTTATATCAATCGGAAGAGAAGAAAAAACTTATACATCAGAGGGTACACGTCTCCATTGAGCCTTGCTCGGTGGAAAAGAACTGTCCTTAGACATATTGAAAAGTTTGTAGAAAGGGGAGAGGAAGTTTTTGAAATTTTTAGCAACTGGAAATTTTGTAGAGTTTTTAGAAAAATGGAGAGATTTTTGAATTTTTTTTATTCAAAATGAGTATTTTAACGTCAGATTCTCAAAACTAATAATAGAGAGGTGCATAATAGAATTAAATAATTAATGGTTTCACTTTGGGTTACACCATTTGGTTAATTCTAGAAGTCAAGAAAAAGAAAAAGATTTAGCTACTAAACGTGCTCTAGAATACCCATTTCTTCACTTAATGTTGATTTGCAGTTTTTGTTAACTACTAAACAACGTGTCATTGCTCTTAATAAGAAAGATTTAGCTGATCCCAACATAACGCATGTAAGTATTTTTTCTTTTTGCATAAATGGGAGCAGTAAATAATCAAGATTGTGTTTTGATTAATGCCCATAGCAAACACTCTGTCAAGACGGTTAGTAGTCTCTATGCCCCATTGTTATGCTGTTAGGGATGGTAATAAGTAGACCAAAAGTAACATCCACACAAGAAAAAGTAACATCCATAGACAATTAAATGGAAGAAGAAAATTATAATTAAATTTCCAAAATGTCTATGAAACAGAGTTCTGCGTATTAGTGGACTAGAAAAGGAACATCCATAGACAATAAATTAAGCATGTTTACATACCTGCCTAATATCCTTTTGGCAAAGGGTCGCAGTATTAACACTCCCATAAATGGGACTAGCACCCCTTTGACCAATTCAAAGGTACTACCACCTCTCCATTAAATATACAAAAAACACTAACGACAAGCAGCTGCCGCATGATCGCACAATCCACGGCATCGGGTTGTCGTGAGATCCCATATCCCATAGAAGGTGGGTGCCGTGGATCCCTTTTTTTAAAAAATTTTTTTAATAACCACCATAAAAAAAATTAGCTGCCGCGAGATGATTTTGTTTACTAAAATAGAGTCTTTGTTTGTGTTAATTATCAAAACTCTTCTTTATTAATTTGATCACAAAAATTTCTTATAGCGTATGAAAATATTTACCGCGAGATAGCAAAATTATGGCTCGATTGTACATTTTATTTGTCATGATTTTGGTGTTGTTCTTGGAGTGTATAAAGAAACTTTAAAGAAGAAAATGAGATATTTATATGTCGTGTGTGTTCAATACGCAAAATTTGAAGTGAGAAAAAAAAAAAAATATATATATATATATATATATATATATATATATATATATATATATATATATATATATATATATATATATATATATATATATATCTCATGACAACCCGATACCGTAGATTGTGCAATATCGCAGCAACTGCCTGCCATGGGATATGAGATCTCGCGGCAACTGCCTGCCGTTAAACTATGGGCGTGTGGGGTATAAAAGGACATATAAGAAATAACTATTATTGTTTTACTTTTTGTCAAAGAGGTGCTAGTCCCATTTATGGGAGTGCCAATACCGCGCTCCGCTAGTAAAATTAACAACCTTTTGCATAAGTCGTGCTTCCATGTATGCATGACCACATCCCTAATTCCAATTTATTTAGTCTAGGGTTATTTCAAGTTGTTTTTTATTTACTAATAATACTAGAAGTTGTGGTTAGATTAGGAGCTGTTTTTACTTTGGCCAAACTTGGTTGGTCGAAATAGTGAAGTTGCGTTTGTGTGAGAGAAAAGTTTTCTCGTGTGTGTGAGTTTTGATTAGTTGTAGGGTGATTACAAGAGAGAACTAGTCACCCCCTTCATCAAATTGTGAGTTTCAAGCCCGAGTACATCAGTCATATGGTATGTTGATTGTCACGTTGCTTCTTTGATATTTGTTACTTGATTTTAATATTCTGTACGTGATTGACTAAAATAGAGAAAATGAAAACTGTTTCTAGTTGAGTCAGACAGGAGGAAATGTTACCAATTAATCTAAGAATCCAAGATGAAACATGTGACATTTGTGTTCCAAAAATGTTTTTGTCAATGGGTATCAAGCAGGTATATAAACACGCTTAATTTCTGGTCTATGGATGTTCCTTTTCTAGTTCGGAACTTTGTTTCATAGACATTTTGGAAATTTAATTATAATTTTAAACTACTAAAAGAAGGGGTTTTTGTGTCTCTTTTTAAGTGACACAGTTAGTTGTCAGTTGTGTCACTTTTGAAATTTATTCTGAAATGACCTAACAACCCCATCACATAAAGTTCAACCAAAAATGACACAAAAACCTTACTAAATGTGTCACTTTCTGTTAATAAAATGACACTTAAGAAAAAACGTTACATGGTTTGTCAAAAACGACACATTAAGTATACTAGTTGTGTTACTTTTGGACCAGAGCGTGACATAAGTACGTCAAAAACAACATAAAACCCCTCCACTTCTTGTGTCACTTTTGGGAATCAACTCTATGACATTTTTATGAAAACGAAAGCGACACATAAAAGTGGTTAGTTGTGTCACTTTTAACAGATATTATGTCACTTTTCCTAAAAGCGACATTAATATCCATAAAAAAAAAAATCATTTTTATATTCGATTATATACATTCATTTCTACTTGCATCATTTACGTCATAACCAAAATCTCATTAACTTGCTTTATGACATAAACAACATCCACATTATCAAAACATCACAACCAAAATCACATTAACCTACTTTATGATAGAAACATCCACTCGGGAAAAAAAAATATTCAAAACAATTAACTTCTATTAATTTCATCGATCAAACCAAGTATTTATCATCTAGTTTGACTCTCTACAAAATAAATCATTCAAATACCAAAAGAATCACAAAAAAAATAAAAAATAAAAAAAAATAAAAAATAAAAAAAAAAAAAATAAAAATAAAAAATACACGACGCTAACACTTTTTTTGTTTTTTTTTTATTGGCAAGCCTGTTTTAAATTAGATCAGCAACTCTTTGGTGTTGGCAGGGTTCGAGCCCCAGACCTCTGATATCATCACCCAAAGATTTTATCAACTTTGTTAGTCGGCACCTACAAAAATATGTGGGCAAACCTATTTTTAAAGAGATCAGTAACTCAATAGTGTGTAGCGAGGTTCGAACTCCAGACCTCTGGTATCATCACCCAAAAGTTTTACCAATTAAACTAAAAGACACTTATCTTAGCTATATCTTATCTTAACACTATCCTTGCTATATATTAGCTTGTTGTGCGCACTTCCAACACCAAAAAACCTAACTGCCATCTATTCATTTGTTAATGCATCCATGCATCCGTCACAAAATCCTCATTCCATTATGACTACAAAATTAAAGAGCAAGTGAATCAAGAAAGGTACGGTATATTGCACAAGTAAGAACAAAAAATTGATATGAATAGTATACGTTAGCAAAAGAGACTAGTAGTAAATATTGTCTAGTTCTACCATATCTTACCACGTTAGCAAATAACGTTATACATATTGCATTGGGACTTAGAGCATCTCCAATGGAGAGTATAAACCTTATAGAGTGGAAAGTTTATATTTCAAGTGTCAAAAAACTTTATCCAATAGGAGTGCTAAACCGTAGGTAAATATCCTATCAGTTGATAGAAGGGGTGGAGAATTCCCCATCCCGCCATTAGTTGATAAAATAACCCGAGTGACACTCCAACACACGTCCCAAAGAAAAAAAAATTCGGACGTCACTTGAAATCACATCTCAAGATTATTTAATGGCTTTGCCATGGATCCAATCCGTCGCTATAGGTTTAAGTGAAAATGGAAGTCACAGACGTCACTTGAACCCACGTTTCAATATTTATTTAATAGCATTGCGACGGGCAGGTATGTTACTCTTCTTTATTTTTAAATAAACGACAACAATTTAAGTTCGTCGCTATCTGTATTTACACATTTTCTTCCACCTACCATTAGAAGAGCCACAAAGTGTAAATATAGACCTTATTTCCTTGGGAGGTAGATAGAGTGCATAATCCTAATGGCACCTATGTGGAGCCTATGTGGAAGTGGATTTTTACACCCCATTAGAGATGCCCTTATAGGTAGTGCATAGAAAGAGAGGTGAGAGCGCCACTAAAGATGGTAAGGAATGTTCATATTCGTACTTTCTTCTATCAATAGAGTTGTCTTCTTTCTGATAGTCAATTTTATACGTAATATAAAGCATCATTCCAAATAAGTAAAAGAAAATAATAATAAAGCCAAAAGAAAAATAAATAGACAATGAACTACTTGAAATATAATAACAGCGTCATAAAAATATTTCTATTAACTCCCTTTTATGTGTAGCAGATGATGGAGTTAGATGATTTCAACACAAACATCATCAAACTATACAATTATTGATATATATTCTCCTTGAGATAAAGTACATACCTTAATCATAAGTGCCTAGTTAAGGAGATAGTAAACAATGTGAAGGCTCATTGTATAAAAAGCCTAAGCAACCTCAATTCATGTTGTGCACTATATCCAATGAGAAAATTATCAACTAACCAATGACAATAACATCGTCTTTCTAGAATGCCGAGACATAAAGCTAAAGTACAACAAATGCTTGTAAGCATTCAGGAGTACAAGAAAGCTTGACCCTTTAGTTGGCTCACACCTACTAAGAAATGAAGTGAAACATTTACATCCATATGACACATGCAATTCAAAAGTAAGTATAATCCTGGGACATGCAATTCATGTTGTGCACTATATCCAATGAGAAAATTATCAACTAACCAATGACAATAACATCATCTTCCTAGAATGCCAAGACATAAAGCAAAAGTACAACAAATGCTTGTAAGCATTCATGAGTACAAGAAAGCTTGACCCTTTAGTTGGCTCACACCTATTTAGAAATGAAGTTAAACATTTACATCCATATGACACATGCAATTCAAAAGTAAGTATAATCCTGTGCCACTTAATAAAGCAACTTACCTCGAAGGAAGATGATATGAGCAATCTAATTCCCATTTTAGGAACGTAGCATGCATCAAATGAAAATGACATTCTTAGTAACATAAAGGTAACAAAAATGAAATTAAAATTTCCAAAAAAAAAAAAAAAAAAAAAAAAAAAAAACCGGTTCGCTTATCCCTGAACTTACTATTAATTGCTCAAAATATCTCTTCATCTCCAATTGGTCGATGCCATCTACACCGTATATAATCTTAAACACAAAAATGCCTTGATTATTTACAACATGGTAAATTAGGACATATATATAACAAATTAAAATAATTGGAAACTAATAAAGAGCTATTTTATAACTACAGACATGTCATGTATTCTAAAGATTCCAAGCCATGACAACACAACCACATAAAATTTCAAAGTCGGGATCTAAATCCAACCCCAAAATAATTCCAAGTCATGACAACACAATGATGTAAAAATCTCAAGCCATATCCATGTCTTAAGTTTCCAAACTACTTTTCACACATACAAAAAAGGAAAGCAATTCAAAAAATATTTCAAACCAACAAATATCAATCATACTTCACGGTGGGCCATTCTAGAAGTCCCAATAGAACATACATATTGGACTGTTTCAAAAGCCTCTGAGGCCTTCAACAAACTCCTAACACTAACTAGCAACTTCACCAATCTCGAAAGGCTATTTGGGAACAAAAGACAATGTAAGAGATCTAGTACTATTACCAGGTATTTTACACATGGAACTACTTTACTAGGTTCAATGTTTTGAACAAAAAATTTAGGAGTAACATTCCAAATGGTATAACACAATGATAGTCGAAATGGATACAAGGGGCAGAAACATGGTCTAATATTATAAATTTACACTTCTAGTTTAAAAGACTATTTCCGACCTCAGCTACTATACACTTCTAGTTAAAAGACACAATAATACTGTAAATATTTATATTTTCATTGAAAAACATACTTACCAGGACACCCTTCCATATAAGATCCATTGTTCCATAAGGAGGGCCCATTCAGTGTAATGTGGACGACAATGTCTCATTGTTATCTTGCAAGGCTATGCAGCATATTTCCATGCACTTGGTTTGATTGTCTTCCCTAATAGGTGTGAGCCATAATTTGGCCAGAATCTAGCACCACCAAGAACAACTTGTGAAACTAGACATCCCATATCCATAAACCGGTCACATTTCCTTGACACCTACACCAAGAAAACCAAACACCACTAGCCTCAAACAGGAATCAATGTGAAAATGGAATTAAAATGTATCAAATATTGAGACACCCTTTCCATTTTGGAAACAAAAGAAGTTTTTATCATTCTCAACAAAAATTTTTCTAGAAAAGGCAATGAATAACGAAAGATGAATATAGCAAAAGACTATATTCATGAAAACAACCCGAGAAGCAACCAAAGAAGACAATTTTTTTTTAAAAGTTCCATTGTTACCTTTTTAGCTCCAAGTCTAGGTATCAATTATTCATCTTTTTTAGCTGAAGAAATGGAGACAACATACAAAAAATTCAACAGTTAACTACAAAAAAGAGGAACGCAGTCTTCTTTGAGAACAAAAGTCCTCAACTTCTAAACTGCTACAGGTTTGTAAACAGTCTAATCCTTATTACAACTCACTCTATCCAAATCTAACTCTTACAGTTCTCAACATGATGTTATCCTCCTCAATACTTGGGGCATTGAGCAGAACACAAAAATTGCTCAAACAATCAAGTAAAGTAGAAGAGTACTACCTGAACCCAACACAAGTATATAACTATATATTCTCCTAAAACTTAAACCAGTTTATTACAAAATGTCACTATTCAACACAATATAACATAAACAAAACAAAACAAAAATAGCATAACCAATGATTACAGTAGAAAAATAAGTATAAAGGGGGTGGAGAACTTACGTTCAAGAACAATCTGGTCACTTGGTTTCTCTACATGTACTTGAGTTGACTCGGAATTAATACATTTAGAATCACTTGCAAGATTTCCAGTTGGTTTCTTGATATTCCTTTTAGCTCTTCGTTTCACCATTAAATAATATAAAAAACTTTTCTACAATCTACACATTGCCCTAGAAAATTAAACAAATGTACAAATGAATAAAGTAGTAAATTGTAATAAAAGATTCAAAACAACTAGTCATATAGTGATGGGTGGGGCGTTGATAGACAAATCCACTTTCCCCAACGGGCGGGCCAAAGTGTCATATCTTTTTCAATGAATTGACACCTAAGAATAATCAATAGAAATTATCAAATTACCCAAAAAACTTTTTATTCTGCAAGTAATATGTTTCAAAAGACAACATATAAAAAAAAATATTGCAATCAAAAAAAAAAAAAAAAAAAACTTGAACTTGAAAGATACCTCCTTTTATCTCTTTGAAACTTTTTTATCGTATTTACCATTTGTAAATTGAAATTTTCCAAAACATGATAAAATAAAGATGGGATTAAGATCTTTGATACAAAACAATAAAATATAAACTAAAAAATTCAAATTAATACAGGATGAATGATTTATCTTCGTCAAAATTCCTTGAATTTGAACTTTTGATATTTGCCCCGGTTCAAACTTAAATATTTGAAATTGATGTTTCATAAGTTTGTATTCATATCTCCCAAATTCCTAAAAAGTTAAAAGAAAATATAAATAAAATAAAAAATATTAGAGTTAGTCTTGGGTTTTGCGGGTTACAGTTAAAAGCTAATGACTTTGAAAATGGGGAGATGAAAATAAAATTGAACTATAACCTTGACCCTTGAGCAAAAATGGATATCTCAGCAAAACGTTACGGCTCATATTTTGATGGGTCATCCCACTTAGTAAATTGTAATAAAAGATTCAAAACAACTAGTATACTGGTGTGCAGTGGGGAGTTGACTAGACATGCCACTTTCTACCAATTATCTTTTTCAATGAATTGACACCTAAGAATAATCAATAGAGAAGAAAAACTTACCGGATGGACTCGAGTAGTGTAGAAAGATCTCAAAAGACGGTATAAAAAAATTCTTGCAACAAAAGAAAAAATGGCAAAGATACCTCCTTTTAGCTAAAGGTCGGATACACTATAATCCTCAAATTGAAAACCCAAAAACAACAAAAAAAACAATTAGAATATTTGCTCTAACAGTTAACTAGAGTAAACAAATAGAGGAGACAATCATCATTTAACATGAGGTTCGTTTATCCTTCCAACCTCATTGACCCGGTTTGTTTAATATTTGTTGTTTGTCTCTTTAAGAGAGAGGGAATTGAAAGTGTTTACGGGGAGAGACGGAAATTCAATGATTCAAGTTGTTAGGGTTTTACAGAAAAAAAGAGAAGAATATGAAAATGGGGAGATGAAAATAAAATAGAACTTGAACTTGAGCAAAAAGGATATCTCAGAAAAAGTTACGGCTCAATTTTATGGTCATCCCCTTTTATTATATTTTTTTTGAGCGATTCTTCAGCGCGCGTGATGTAAGTACGCAAGATTCCTGACGGCATATTTTCCAACACGTAACTGGTAGCCCAAGTGCCCACCTAGGGGTAGCATTGGCATTTCACATATTTTCCTACGTCCCCAATTTATCGTATTTTCTATTATTCTCAATTAAATTGTGCGCCCAAATCTTCACACCTTTCACCTCTCTTAAATTTATGGTCAATCATTTACTTCTTTCACTCTCTAAATTTTACAGCAAAGAAAGTAGAGCAAAAAAAAGTGACAGCAACCGACAACACTACACGGCTTGAATACGTTCGAACATTGAGGTTAGTTAATATTCCAATCATTGAAGTCGATTTAATATTTACTCTTCTCTTTAAGGTACATTAATTTTTTTCATATTTAGGTCGTTCATACTAAAAAATGTTTTCTTTACTTAAGTAGGCGCTCCTATGACGAATCAAATAAGGCTCGATGACGAAGAATTTCTTAGAAGTCTATGTTTTAAAAGTTTTAAACGTGATGAAAGTGATTCGTCCGATGTAGAATCAAACAGACGTTATTTTAAATGAAAATATTGACAAGAGTGATAACTAATAAAGAGTCCGATACATAGAGGGCTTATATATAGAAGACAAAGCAACATTTTTATCTATGCAGGTTAGCACCCTTCGGACGAGGCCTACAGAGTTTTTTGATATTTGAAATCTGTAAAATTTCCAAGGATGTTTATAGAATTCATCCAAATGGAGTTGCTATTAGGTGGAGATTTGTGTGTTCACCAAAGGTGAACGACATGCAGATAAACTCCAATCGATGACACCCAGACATGTCACTAGGTTCAATTGTAAAGCCCGCATTGTTGTTGTTTTTTTATTCTGAAGCAAAGTTGTAGACTGTGAAAGAGCTTATTAGGGAACACACACATCCACTTGTATTGCATCCGAGTTTAATGTTACTTCCGTCACATAGAAATGTGAGTCAAGAAGCGTTGGAATTTGCTACGTGCCTAAATGATGTCGGTGTTCATAAATGCTAAGTGATGAGTCAATTTGCACATATAGCTGGAGGTTTCCTTAATGTTGGTTTTACGAAAAAAGACTTGTATAACAAAATGGGAAAAGAGAGGAGAAGTCACTGTATTGATGGCGACGCCAACACACTGCTTACCAACTTGGAGGACAAGGTGAAGTTAGATCCTTTATTTCATTATAACTATGAGTTAAATGTGAGTGGATAGTTGGCTGGGTTATTTTGGGCGGATTCCACCTCCCGCCTGGATTACTGTAACTTTGGTGATGTGTTGTTATTTGATTCAACGTACATGAGCAATCAGTACCAGATGCAGATCGTTGTATTTTCTGGAATCAACAACCACCTACAGACTATAGTTTTTGGTTTGCTTTGATCATAAGTGAGTGGGACGACGCTTATAAGTGGGCATTGAAATCATTTATTGAAGCAATGTGTGGTGAACACCCTAAATCAGTCATTACTGATAGTGACCTAGCGATTTGTAAAGCTTTGAAATCTATTCTTCCATATTCGAAACACCGACTGTGCTCTTGGCACGTATTGAAAAATTGTATCACCAATGTCAAAATCCCTAGATTTGCAACAGAGTTCAGCTCTATTATGTTTATAAAACGTTCTCGGAGAGAGTTCGAAGAAAGGTGGAGACAACTAGTGGAAAAATACGAAGTTAGTCATAACACATGGGTGATGAAGGTACAGAAGAAACGGGCGAGGTGGGCAGATCGTATCTTTATGGTAAGTTCTTTGGCGGTTGTCGAAACAACCAACGTTGCGAGTCTATTAACTTTGTTATACGACATCATGTTAAGCTCGGGCTGCGGCTGCTTGAGCTATTTGGGAAAATGGAATTGATAGTTGCAAATATCCGTCACTGAGAGCACGAAGAAAAGGTAAGGACTCCAACGACGAAGCCTTTCATTTGTAGCCACTTGATTGAATATGCAAAGTAGGCAGAATCCATCTATACTTGAGCTGCTTTTTTTGCTTTTATGAAGCAGTTACAGGAAGAAGCGATGTATATTGCAGAAGATAAATGTGATTTGGGTGACAATATTTGTGTATACACCATCAGTCGTCATTTGAACAGGCAAAAAAAGACGAGTGTGGAATACAACCTTTTAGAGCAGGATGTTAGATGTTCATGTGGGCTATTTCAGTCGTTTGGATTTCCATGTAGATATATCATTTCAGTTTACAAACACGAGGACCTTCATGAAATACCCCAGAGCTATTTTTTAAGGAGATGGACACGAGTTTCCAAATAATGATCTAAGTTTTTCTTCGCAGGCTCTTTCCATTATTCGTCACAGTGAGCTTATAGGAAAATGCAAGAAGATATGTTTGTGGGCCTCTTAAATAGCAAAAAACAGTGAAGCTTTTAAATCCATGTATCATCTTTTTCTAGAGCTTCTGAAGGCAGTCCACAAGTTCCCTTCGAAATGCCTTATATTCCACCAGAAAGTGGTACAATGGATGGCATTCCGTCGAGGTAGAGATGCCTTTCACCCCACCTAAAACCACCCATCGTCCATTTGTTAATGATCCACCACACGTAAAATCGAAGGGTAGGCCTCATAAACCTAGTAGATTGAAAGGTCAGAATGAGACAAGAAAAAATAAGTGTGGCCACTGTGGTATCGTCAGGCACACAAGGCCTACATGTACACTTTTGCATCCAAAGGATGAGGGTAAGTTTCTTATACCGTTACCATATTCTCACTTGTCTGTTAACATTAAATAGTTATGAAAGTTTGTTGATTCTAATTTGTATTCGTCAATATCTTTCTTGTGGTGCACTATTTTACAGGTCCAAGTGCTAAGCGCAACTATGTCGAGCGTGCTGTAGGAGTTGCCGATGTGAGTGAGGATGATAACGGGTTAAATAGAGATACTGAATGTAAGTGATAATTTTGTGCGTTATCTTCTTTTTATAAATGCAAGAAAATGTTTTTTGTTTGTTATTTTCATGGGGTTCAAAGTAATGTTGCTTGTTTGGTGGGGCGTAGTGGAAGTTGGTAATGAAGCAGGAGGATCTCGAAAGACCAAGCAATGTAGTAAGTGTCGATCTACGAAGCACACAAAGTGTAGGTGTCCAGATTTGGAAGGTATGACACAATTTTCACCGACGTAATTTTTCTAGTAGGGAGTAAACTAAACTTAGATTGTACCATTAGAGTGACTATTTTTCTCTTGTTGAACTTATAGCGTTTCCCATGGATGAGGTTGGGAGCAAAGTTTTGGAGAAATTCAATGTTGGAAAGTTTTATAGTGATGATGGGAGAGTTTTTTCCATATTATGGATAGTTGACGTTAGAAAAAAGGAGTACAATGTTTCTAAGCTTTAGAGCAGTTGTTGCTAATCTTCTAACAAGATTTTTGTAAGCATTTTTGTAATAGTTAGATCAAGTGGAGCTTGTGCTATTTGTCGCACAATGGTGAAGATTTAAAGATTGACTTCTAAATTATTTTGTAGCGGTATCTATGGTGTTATTTTCTTTGGATTAATCAATGAAATATAGCAATATTCTATACGCTATATTGACAAGCTTGTATATTATGTTGTTTCTTATTGTTGGGATATTGGGGTTGTCCCTCACCATGAGACAAGACCATCAGCAGACATATGTTAGTTAGTGTGACATTGATATGTTCATAAATGGATCTGTTCGTTCTTACAGCACCGAACAGAAGGTTGGAGCGGTTGTAGAGGAATATGTCATAAACAGTAACATATCATTCTAGTATGACAAATATAGCGTCATATCTATATGTGATTCTAGCGCTTATGATATGCTATCAAATGTATAAAACTCTTATTGACATATATTATAAAAAGTGACATAACATTCGAGTATGACATATATAGTGTCATATCTATTTGTGATTCTAGCACTTATGATATACTAGCAAACATATAAAACTCTTATTAATATATATTATAAAAAGTGATATAACATTCGAGTATGATATATATAGTATATATAGTGTCATATCTATCAGTGATTGTAGCGCTTATGACATACTACCAAACGTATAAAACTCTTATTGACATACGATATCCTCTTAAACAAATGTTTTACATTATACCATGAGACCACCCATAATGTATGATATATACTACATCATATATGACATTTTTTATAACATATATCCATGTTTTTACAATGCAATCTTATGTAACGGGTAGTAGGTCACGTACTTTGTACTCTATGAAATTTTGCATAACATACTATACTATGTATATTATTTATAAGCATATATACAGTTATTTCTACATAATACATTCGTACCGCGTTGGGTATGTACTTTGTTATGTATGACGGTACGCTTGATATTTTTCATGACATACTATACTATGTTTGTTATTTATAATTATATATAACACTATGTTTACATAGTACCTTCGTAAGGTGTTACTTATGACATACTTTCTTGGATATGACTATTCGGATGACATACTATCATGTATGTCAAACATAATGATATAGACAATTATTTGTATATACTAATTTTTAGTGAAGCATTTTTAATGACATACTTTACTACGTATAATGCTTTGTGAGTTTTGAGTGTTAATGATGTGAGCTAGGATTTTGTGGCTTCCTTGAAGCCTTGGAAGAATGAATGTTGCACGCATCAATGAATGGTACGAGTTAGGAAAATTTTCTAGTAGGGTGGAGTCCAATAGCCACACAATAACATTTTGGATAGTGATGGATAAATATGATGATCTATTTTGGATGATACTTAGGCACCTAGCTTTTTGGATAAGTGTGTAACTTCAGAACATAAATAATTCCAAAATATAGTATTTGGTTGAATATGGATTTTGTTAGTTGGTTCAAATTTTTGTTTCATATGATTCTTAGGAAATTCGAAGAAAAGAGTGGAATCCGAAAAAGAGAAGCAATGAAATCTCATGTAATGGCATCTAATTTGAAATCAATGTGCATCTCATTTTTTCTTTGTCAGTGTAGAATTAGTGGTATCCACACATTTGAAATTTATGATGTCTGATAAGTACAAATTGCATCTTGTTGAGAAATGGGTTAAAATGGCATAGTGGAAGTATGTCAAGACGATACACACAAAGTATCATCCTATTGGGCACTGTTAATTATGTTTTGGTTCGCACCATTATTACTAGAATTTCTGGGATGATACATGCAATGTAATATCGTGTATGTCAGGATAATACATATAATATATCATCGACCCGTAAGAGATCAAGAGAGAGTGAAAAAATGAATTTTTCGTTGTTAGAGAGTTAGATATGACATTTTCTTTGTGAGAGAGTTAGAGAAAACTTTTCGAGGGGTTCTTTGAGGTCTTTGAGAGAGAACATAACAACAAGAAGTACCAAATCCAAAATAAATTCTAACTTCATCAAGTCATGAGTATCTCCCAATAATTACATAGTCATAAAAACCAAAGCACCTAATGAGTAATGAAATCCTCATGAAATTATCCTTAACAAAATTGACATTTTCAGCAACATGGACAAAATGGATCATCACTCTTGTCCCCACATTCTGAAATCTAAATGGGACTCATAAACAACCAAAACAACTAATGATCCGAACAAAATATACATTTTTAGCACCATATACAAAATTGATCATCACATTAGTATCCAGTATCCACATTCTAAATTTATAGACAAAAAACTAACTAAAGCACCGAATGACCCCTGAAAAGATATGTAGTTTCAGCAACAAACACAAAATGGATCACCACTTTAGTTCCCACATTCCAAATTATTTTTTGGTTAGATGATATAGCAACCATTCCCTACACCTCTCCAGCCTTAACGCCATGAACACCCTTGCTTTTTTGTCATCATCAAGGAGCTTTAAAGCTTTAATGAAAGTAATGCTATCTAGGTCAGGCACATTTTCTAATTCAGCAATGATCTTTGCTTTTTCTGTATGTTCAACACTAGAACCAGTAATTTGTTTCTTCATATTACGACCCTTTTTAGAAACTACAATAGTTTCTATGCCATGAATTGCCTCTTCCATACCTTCTCCAATGATTTTTTGTAGTTTTCTAGCATTAGATTGATTGCTTAATCGCGTTGATCGATTCCTCTTAGCATTAGTTGATGGGACTTGAACATTCTTCATCACCTTTTGCCTTCATTCTAAATAAAAGACATATTTACTTAATCGATCAGTTGATAGCCTTAATACCTGATAGTAGTACAATATAGAAAATGACGCCAACAATACATGTGTTTACCAAGTTACCAACTAAGTCTGTGTATTGTTCATTTATCCTATTCATACTCCATAAACCAAAATGACAACTGAAAAGGGATTGACCATTTTGATCCTTACCATGGCCCAAAGCAGCTAATTCTTCATCTACTAAGTTGATCACTGCTGCATTTAGGGGAGGAGTCACAGTGCCTTTTGTTTCAGCTCGAGCCGCTCTTGCTGCCTTTGTCTGATATTTTGATTCCTCAAGAATCAACACCCCGTACATAGACTGCCTATTACGCATGATACGTTGATTTCTTTCTTGAAAGTTCAGACCATTTCCACTTCGATTTGTCTGAGCCATATGAAACTTGAAATAAAAAGTTTTTAGAACTCTCTGAGGTACCAATCAACCACCTTACCTCTACTAAAGCTCTATGAAGCTATACAAATGCTCCAAAATAAAATGATTTCCAAAATGATATATTACTTAATTAAATAATAAAGCTCTACAAACTATTACTTTTTTCGACTTCTAGTTCTAGTATGAAAGCAGCTTACCAAAAAGATGTTTTTAGGTGGTGGTGTTTCGTTCGAAGGCAGAGGCTAGACAGGCGGTGGTGGTTGGTGGGAAGGGATTGGGGATTTGTACAGTTGGAGTGAGACAATTTTGTGTTTGAGAAGTTTGGTGACGTGGTGGAGACTAGAGAGAGAGAGGAGTGAAATTTTAGTGATTTCAGGATAAGGAAATTTTGCGAAATATCACACGTGTAAGAGGGCTGGTGGGGAAATCTGCATTGGTTAATGGAAGAAAATTTACCTTGAATTTTTTGATTTAATCCTAGGAGTTCGGAAGATCTAAAATTATTGTGAATATACCTGTTGGTTCCTCCTCGTAGGATGAGGACTTGCCTGATTAGTACTAATGACAGTAATGAGATTAAGAAACGAATTCTTGATTGTAATGCGTGGGGAGAAAGGGAGTGTGAATAGAAACATACCAGAAAGTAGCTATGAATAGTGATTATTCATAGTTCGGTAGTCCATACTATGAGCTATGAACAATGAGTGTTCATAGTCCATACTGTACGTACTATGAAAAATCAATGTTCATAGTCATGAGCTATGAATATTCTTTGTTCATACCATAATTGGACTATGAACAATGATTGTTCATAGTCATGAGCTTTGAACATTCTTTGTTCATATCATAATTGGACTATGAACAGTGATTGTTCATAGTTCAGTAGCCATCAACACTTATTGTTCATAGCTATGAACAATGAGTGTTCATAGTCCATATTGTATGTACTATGAACAATCAATGTTCATAGTCATGAGCTATGAATATTATTTGTTCATACCACAACTAGACTATGAACAATCATTGTTCATAGTCATAAGCTATGAACATTCTTTGTTCATATCACAATTGGACTATGAACGGTGAGTGTTCATAGTCCATACTGTACGTACTATGAACAATCAATGTTCATAGTCATGTAAGATTTGGTTAATTAATGTAGATGAGGGTCAGCCTAACCCAAGCTTATCTTTTAAAAAAAAATGTTCATAGTCATGAGCTATGAATATTCTTTGTTCATACCACAATTGGATTATGAGCAATGATTGTTCATAGTCATGAGTGATAAGAGCCCAAAACTGTGGTTTTAACCCCTTAATAATATTACATTTAGACCAATTATGTATATAATAAATAAGAGTTAGTAATGTTTACGTGCTTTTGTGTATTTTAGGTATTGGAGACCAATATGTGAAGAAATATGTCACTTTTGTGAGATAAAGGAGCAAATGTTGGTTGCTAAGAAGTTCTATGATTAAAGACCAAGATTTAAGGAGAAAAAACCTTTTTAAATCCCTGTCAAAGCTAAAAAGTCAAAGTCAACGCTGGGCAGAAATAGAGTAGAAAAGTCAATAGAACTTCCGCAGGCCGTATCTTTGGACTCAGACCTCAGAATTGGGCCTATTATATGTCAAAACGACTGGCTCGGAAAGAGATTTCTAATGGTCTAGACCTTGACCCAATCAGAGGAGCATAAGTTGACAAAAAGGCTATTAAAGTAATTTCTTGCAGAGAAACCCATTTTGAACTTAAGTAATTAGGTTTCGGGCTTGATTTAAGAGCCCAAAACATGGCTTCAAAGCCCATGCACGAAATTGTAAACCTAGCCCTCCCCTATTTAAAGAGAACTAAGGCTAAACTCTTACTCTACCCTAGAATACTTAGTTTAGTTTTTAGAATAATTCAACCTAGGAACTTAGATTATGTACTTAGACTTAAACTTAGACCTAGGTTTTAATTCATATAACTCTTTCATTAGTTTTAAGTTAGTTGATTATTCAATATTTAGTCTTTAATATAGTTTCAATTCTTAAACTCTCTTCTATTAGATTAATAAAATCCAAGTTATTGTTCTTCATTATGTCTTCTTCTTATTTCTATATTAATGATAGTCTAATGACTTCTAGCTAAATCTCCATTAGAGGGGTTTGATGAAGCTTTAATGAAGACTTGATGTGTTAGTTAGAATTATTACATTTAAGAGTTTCACTCTAGTAGGTTAGTTGATTCACCATGAAAATGGGTTGAACTTCCTCACATGCTAATTATTAGTTGGTAGAGATTGCCATGAATAATTAGAGATCAATTACTTAATCTTTATTGGTTAGGATTGCAATAATTTACACTAGCATATTAGGAATTTATCTAAGTGGAACCAAATTCCCCTAATCCTTTCTCCATATTCACATCTTCGTATTTAATTGCCATAGTACAAGTTAGAACATTTTAATTAGTTCAATTGCCATATTAGTATAATTACAATCCATTACTCTAGATTGAGGAAAGTTCACATGAGGGTATGGCCTTCACATGGTGCAACAATCAGCAAGGATTGAGGAAAGTTCAAAGTAAGTTGGATAGGTGTTTTTTTAATAATGCTTGGGAGTTTAGATTTCCTGGGTAGAGTTATAAAGTGGGTTATAGACTGGGATCAGATCATGCTCCTCTCTCTGGTTTTAGTGTCACAGTGCCAAAACCTTCTAATATCCTTTTTCGTTTTAATAAATGTTGTACGAGTCATGACTCTTTCCTAGAGATGGTTAGTAACAGTTGGAACCAGGAGATACTTGGGGCACCTTTGTTTGGGGTGACTCAGAAACTAAAAAGGTTGAAACAGGATCTACGAGTATGGAATAATGATGTTTTTGGCTGTGTTGATCGTAACATTAGAATGGCGCAGCATGAATTAATTGTTATGCAACAACTAGCCGAGAGTGTGCCTGCAAAGGACTTGATGCTGAATGAGGTAGTGGCGAAGGAATTTGCACTCAGTGAAGCAATGAAAAATAGGGAATCTATGCAACATGAGAAAAGCCGAGTCAAGTGGTATGATGAGGGGGAGAGGAACTCAGCCTATTTCCATTCAATTTACAAGATTTGACAAGGAACGACCTTATTTGTTAAACTAGAAACAGAGGAAGGACCTGTTTTGCATAAACAAGAGGATATTAAAAGTTATATTGTACAGTTCTTTGAGAGCAGATTTCAGTACAAAGCAGTAGAGATGGATGAGGAATTCCTGGGCTTAGTACCTAATATCTTCACTGCTGATGATAATGTGATGTTGACCGCAATACCAAATTTCTTTGAGATTGAACATGCTGTGTTTGCCATGGATCCTGGTAGCTCTCCAGGCCTAGACGGGTTCCAAGGAATGTTTTATCAGTGTTGTTGGAGTATTGTAAAATTGGATGTGTGTAAAGCTATCAGATCGTTCTTTTTCGAAGGAATGATACCCACTGGTATGAATTCTCATTTTTTGACACTTATCCCCAAAGATAGAGGTGTCAGAAAGATCTCCAAGTTTAGACCTATTTGCATGGGCAATTTCATTATGAAATTAATTTCAAAAATCATGCAATTGAGACTTAATTCTATGGTGGAGAAGCTGGTGTCTAAGGAGCAAGCAGGCTTCATCAAAGGGAGGTGTATCCAGGCTAACATTGGCCTTGCATCTGAGATGGACAATGAAATGAAAAGGAAAAGAGTGCATGGAAATGTGGGACTAAAACTCGACATATCCAAAGCATATGATACTCTTAGCTGGGAGTTTCTATATAAGGTTTTGCACAAATTTGGTTTCTCTGATACATGGATTAAGTGGATACAAACCATTGTAAGCACTGCCAAGATATCTATTATGATAAATGGAGGACCATGTGGATACTTTAGTGTAGGACGTGGACTCAGGCAGGGAGATCCTTTATCACCACTTCTTTTTGCCTTGGCAGAAGACACTTTAAGCAGAGGGATCAATTTCTTGCGGGACACTAGGGTGATTAAACCTATGGTGACTATTAAGAGAATAGATGCACCCAGTCATTTGTTGTTTGTTGATGATGTTTTTGTATTCCTGAAAGGAGATGAAACTGGTCTGGAGGCAATCTCTGAGCTTCTTGATAGATATGAGAAGACTTCGGGACAGTGTGTGAGTAAGGAAAAAAGTAAAATCTTCATAGGAGGTATAAGTAGAATCAGGCAGGAAAACATACAAAGGGAGATAGGTTTTGAACTTGGAAGCTTTCCTGAAACATACTTAGGGGTACCAATCATACAAGGAAGGGTAACTAAGGTTGTTATTACATGTGTGGTGGATAAGATAAGGAAGAGAATTACTGGTTGGGCAGGCAAATTATTATCATTTCAAGCAAGGGCAGTCCTCATCAAATCAGTTATGAGCAGTATACTGATATACAACATGGCTATTTATAGATGACCTCATAGCCTCATCAAGCAAACTGAAACTATCTTGAAGAACTTCTTGTGGTCGGGGACCCTAGTTGCAGGAAAGTGGTTACCGTGAGTTGGGACAAGTGTTGTAAACCCTTTTGATGAAGGGGTTTAGGCCTTAGGAGACTATAGGAGGTGAATTTGAGTATGTTAATGAAGTTAGCATGGCAGATTATTAATGGAGAGGATGACTTTGCTCAATTCATGAAAGCTAAAAGGTTTAATAAGCATGGACAAATGATAAAATATTATAGACCGTCATCTATATGGGGGGGGGGGGTATAAAATGGGCATGGTCAGAAGTAACCTCACGAATTCAATGGGTGGTTGGGGATGAAAAAAAAATAGACTTATGGAGGGATAAATGGATAGGGGAAAAGTCATTACAAGAAGTTTTGCATTTACCTCATGAAGCTATCAGAGAATGCAAAGCTACAGTTAGTATGTTGATTCAAGGGGATCAGTGGAAGCTGCCTGTTAATTTTATTCATTTGTTGCAGCACCATGGGATTGAGATGGCGACCTTTCAGATGATTGTGCTCATTTTAATAGTTTGGAGCCCTGATTCAAGGGGTCTTTTCTATCATTTCGGCTTATGCTCAGGTTAGAGAAAAAAGGAATAAAATTGGGTGACATAGTATTCTGTGGAATGGTCATGTGCATCCGAGGACTGCCGCAACAACATGGAAACTTTTGCATAATTGTGCTGCCACAGACGCAAAAATGCAAAGAAGAGGTATTCGTATTGCATCAGTGTGTTGTATGTGCTTCAAGGATACAAATGAATTGATGCACCTACTTTGGGCTTGTGAGTTTGCACTGAGTTTGTGGGCTTGGATTGCTACAAGGTTTGGGTTCGAGACACTTTTCTGTCCATTTGAGAAGTTGTTTCTATGGCTAAAGGATGCAGTACGACCATTTGGCATATGTGGGGCGCAGCTGTTGTAGGGGGTATGGTTAGTCTATGGCTTCATTGAAACAAAGTTTACTTTGATAATACAAAGGTTGATCTGAATTATTGCAAGAAATTTGTGAGTTCACAGGTTGTTTGTACAGCACATCTCTCGGGGGGTCATAACTACAACAGTGAAAGGGAGAAGATGGTCATGAATGGTTAGGGAGCAAACTTGAGGTTAGGAAGAGCACCTCAAATCAAGGAATGCCAATGGATACTGCCACTAGAACCTCATATCAAGATCAACACTGACGGATCTTCTTTAGGAAATCTAGGTAACTCAGGTTGGGGATCTGTTTTTCGAGACCATTTGGGAAGAGTTGTTTTAACCTTGAGCAAAGGATTGGGTTTGTCTACCAGCTATTGGGCAGAATGTTGTGCAATATTGGAAAGCATGGAGATGGCTATTACTAGAGAATGGAAGCAAGTTTGGGTGGAAACAGACTCGAAGGCAGCTATGTTGGCTTTTGTATCAAACAAAGTGCCATGGCAGCTGAGGAAGAGGTGGGAACTCTGCAAGCGACAATTGGATTTCTGTTTGATATCCCACACTTGGAGGGAAGCAAACTTTGTTGTTGACATAGTTGCAAGACATGGCACCAGTATTAGTATGGGCGTGATGGAGGTGTATGTGGGAAGACCTCCTTGGCTATATAAGCTAGAAAACCCGGACTCTGTGTACTTTAGGTTTTGTTAAGTTTAGTACTGGAAAATATGATGTGTTAAGCATTGGCAGACTATGGCTAGAACAAGGAGAGGTGGAGGTATGTTCCATCATTCCTTTTATATTCATGTAATCTACCTTCTAATATAATATAATACAGCTTACCTAGCAAAAAAAAAATACAATCCATTACTCTCATTAGTTTTGTTAGAATCGATTAAACTAGCAAAACTTACGTCTAAATAAACTAAGAGTGGAACGAATTCTTTACTCCACATATTTCACGATAACCGAAAGTAGAACTTTGATTATAGCGTAGTAAATAGCTTTAGTTTTACTTATTCATAGCATAACTAGTTAAGAGTAGGTAAAACTATTGTTTTACGGTTTATCAAATGGCGCCGCTGCCATCTTAGTTTTGTATAGATTCATTTCCGTTCGTATTTTCGATCCTACCAAAACCCCATTAACTGTGTTTGTTTGGTTCTAACTATGTTTGTTTGTTTCAGAAATTTACTTTTTCGGAATTCTACATTGAGCGCGCCCGCGCTCAAAGTACTGGACATCTTGTCAATCAAGAGCGCGCTCGCGCCTTTCCATGCCTGTTTCCAAGCGCGCCCGTGCCCATTCTGAAGACAGCCCGATTTTCCACAGGTTAGTTTCCAACTCTCTTCGTTCAAGTTATTTAGTGTTTCCAACTTCATAATCACACTGAGATTGCGTATACAAGACGCTAATCAATCACATTGCAAGGAGGCATTCAGGTACTCATTCTTCCACTCCTCGCCTCTTCTATTAGAGGAGTTTTCATTCTAGCATATCAGGGTTGTTTTGGCTGTTGTTCGTGGTTTATATTTATATTGGCCTTAGCATTGCATGAGATTAAGGCCCGGTACTAGTAAACCATCTTCTGTTATTTATTGTAAGCGTCAACGCATACGGCTATCTAGAATACCACACACTACACCTGTATTAATAACTGAAGAATCAAAGACTCCTCTCTCTGACTTTTATAAAGTCCTTAACGATAGCTCTAAGTCTTGCATCGTTCTCACAGACCCAATGAGGGGATTTTCGAATCCCCCTGAAATATATTTAATTTGTTACCGGCTTTTCATGGTTTAGACCACGAGAAGCCTTATCTGCATATGTGTAGGATTGAACAAGTTCTTACCACATTTCATCATCTTACCATAGATTTGGAACAAATTAAACTTATGGTGTTTCCTTTCACCCTAGCCGATAAGGTAGCATCTTGGTTAACTACCCAATCACCTAATTCTATGGACCTCATTCAATTGTTCATGGAACAATTTTACCCACCGCTGAAGGCAGATGAAATGCTTCAAAAGATTTATTTCTTCCTCCAGAATCTTCATGAATCCTTTTTAGAGGCCTAGAATCGTTTCACTGATTTTTTCATCGAGTGTACACATCATAACCTTGCGAAAGACACGCTTATTCGTGCCTTTTTCAAAGGGCTTTTACATCACCATAAAGAGGTTCTTGACAGAATGACTAGGGGTAGTTTCCTTAGTAAAGGTGCCTCAGAGGCTTATAGGTTTTTAGAAGATCAATCTAAACGTCAAAATAACTGGGGGGGGGGGGGTAATGACATGCCCCGGTCCAGTAATTCTTCTTCCACAGTTAAGGATGCCAGTATGTTTAAAGTTAAATCTGATCTCGAGCTTAGAACTCTAATCGAATCTCTCACTAAAAAGGTAGAAGTCATTTCTATTCAACATAAGCCTACTCCTGTCATGAACGTCAACACTCTTCCATGTAATTTCTGTTACAGCCTTGAGTATTCCGACTCCTATTATCCTCTCCTCTATGAACAACCACCCGTATAGCTGGATAATGTTTGCTCCATTAGTAGCGAACCTAACCCACCTTGGAGACAACACCCCAACTTCGGTTAGCGAAATAATGAACAAGTTACACCTCCAATATTTGAAATGTTATGCCAGCAAACAATTACAACCAAGCTCCACCGAGACAATGACAAGGACAAGATAATTATAATAATTATAATACTAATAGAGGTATCATTCCGATTAATAATAACTATCGCAACCCACACGTAAATAATCAACATGAGATAGTTCCAGTCACACCACCTGTGGCCACTACACCTTCACAACCGGATCGTTTCGAAGCCTACATGCAGGCTAACCAACATATTTTACAATCCATTAATCATCCCATACAACAATTAGCCCAAGAGAAAGCCCAACCAAAAGGTTTGTTTATGAAAAAGCACGCAACACGTAATTATTTGTGTCGTTGTTTGTGTTACATATCTTTTGCAAATATTACTTAGCCTATTAAATATTGATTAGTATAGTGGCTAGCAAGGTATCAATCTTACTCTAAATAACTAGTTGATGATAATAGAAATTCCTAATCTAAATTACTTTAATGGATGCAAGTAAAAGATGTGGCTAAGTAATGATGAATATATAGTTGATTTGATTTGAGATGTAAACTATGCATAAACTAAACTAAATTAAATATATAAATATGAATCAAGAGAGAGAATATCTTAGGAGAGATGAATCCACCAAAATCATAGAATTAGTCTAATAGATCTACCTATCATGCTTAATATAAATCACCAATAGAAACTCACCATACCTACAAACCTTATGCTCATAACCATGATGATAATATGTAGCTTTCAACGTGCTTTCTATCTTTCCATCAAATACTTCTTCAATCTCCAATGATATCTTCTATTTAACCAAATTGTGTTTTAAGTATCATTCAATATACAACTCTAGGTGCCATGGAAAATCCACATGTGGCATTAACCATACAACTAATTGAGGTGCCATAAAGAATCCAATTATCACACTATAACACTAAAAACTAGAAGAAAAGAATCTAGGGCTTGTGGTATTTGGCTCTACACAATTATGAATTACCCCAATACCTCCTAATCTCCATAGGAGCATTAGATCAATGGATGAATAAAAAGAAACTCAATGAGGTATTTAAACTAAAACATGATAGAAGAAGAACTAAACCAAAATATATGAAAAAGGCTTCATCTCCCCTCCCAAGAGAATGGAGATTAACTCCTCATACTATACTATGAACACAATATGAAAAGGAATAATATTTATAGCTATTAATGGTGAAAAGGTCTGACCATTATTCTCTCTTAATTCTAGATCTAAGATGCAAACAGTAAATTTCCTAGATGATGTAAACTGAGGTTTTTGTGCCTTATATATTGGCTTACATGCTCGTCTGGATAGAGATCCGAATCCTATGTTTATTTGGTGTCAAACTCTCTATAATATTTCTAGAAGCAATCCTGGAAAAGCTAGATTCGTTTGCACAAAAGTGAGATGTGGCCCACTTTGCCTTGCATGCTATTTCGCAAACTGCAGCTTCTGACAGCTTTCAGTTTCCTAATTCTTGTGAAACCCTGACTTCTTTTCCATGTTGATCTTCTCTTCCTATGAAGTCGAAATTAAGGCTTTGAGATCAGATTTAAGACTCTTCTAACTCAATTCTTATCCTCTTTTAGAGTCCCATTAGGATTGGCACTTATGGAGACAAATATGACGTTTTTGCCCTAGGACTTTAGCTGTAATTCCCAGTGACTCCTTTTTGACTTATTTGACTTCTTTTCCCTCCATATTTCACATTTAGGTTCTTTGACCTACAAAAACTCAAATTGCATCATATTAGAATATTTAAATATAAAATGGAGACTAACATGCACATAATTATAAATCATTACTTTTGAGCACTTATCACAACCCCCAACCAGCATTTTGCTAGTCTCTTAGCAAATATGTGTTATACTAGAGAAGTGTTCAAAGCTAACAATACTAATTAAATAATAAACTAACTCACTTTCGCAGGCATCGCGGTTGCATTTACCATATGCAACAAAGCCTTAAACCTTTAAGTTACCCTTAAAAGACGAGTTATAGCCTCGTGAGGGTTTTCAGTTGATATACCCACAAAATCAATTTTACATATGAACTATGGTGAAATCTAGATAAAGCAACTTTTTAAGTTAAAATGTCTAAAAAAAAAAAATTTGTTACTTATCATACCCATGATCATAAAACATTAGGCTAGGGTTCTATTCATAAAGATAGAAAAGACTGACTAATCATCCTAACTAGAGCTTATTCATTTTTAACTATTTTTATTCCTTCCTCTTTTTCAAGCAACGTAATTTCTACCTCACCTTTGGATTAGTATTTTGACTTCAAATCTCACCATTCCATACATTCACAAGAAAATCTCTCTTAGATAAGTTTTCTATTTTACCTCCATATGCAGGGAAATGAGTAAAAAATAGAACATCCCACATATTTAGTCAGAAAGACGGAAATTTTCAAATATATAAATAAAGTCTCATGGAAAGAATGTCAATCACATTTGAAGTGTCGGGTCCTTCACTTTAGCATCCCTCACCTATTCTACACTTCATATCATACTTTAGTGATAAGTTTGGGTATTAAAACGGGGCTTAGGACATGTTAACAAGAAAAGGGTAAAAATGATTCAAATTTTTTTGAGAATATACTAAAGATTTTGTGCTTTTGACCTTTTTGGAAATTTTCTTCACTTGTAGACTGCAACACTTGAACTCTATCACTACTTTTGCTCAATTATTTATATATATATATATATATATTTTTTTTCTCTTTTCTTTATTTTTTTATTTTTTTTCTTTGAGCAAAATGAATGATTTTCTTCATTTGACTTTGGTAAAATTTCCTTCAAAATCTTCTTCGTTCTAGCTTTCTCTTTAGTTCTTTAGAAATCCTCAGAAATATGGATAAGGCTAATAATATGGGATATACTCCTTATCTGGAGTTGGGTTTAAGATGATTGGTTTAAGAATAAAAGGTTTAATATATAAGGCTCAAAAGTGGTTAACATGATAATCCTACTAGGTAGGATAAAGGCTGATTGGTTCACTACTTGACTTATCAGTATGATATTCCATTTTGAATAGACTACAAGACCTAATGGCTATCTCCCCAGTTGATGCCACCTCGTGATTGATCAAATCAAGAATAAATGAGACTGCACAACGAATTTAAGCACAGAAAAATGGCTGACTCAACTTGGACTCAGATTTACGTAAATACTCTCCAAGAAATTAAAATTGAAAGGCTCAAGTCTCACAGGTCAAGTCTCTGAACTAATCATCTAGTTTGGTAGAAGTTTAAGTTGCTCTTTCATTTGAAATTCTGCTAGTGGTGTATTATATGAACTTACTTTAGACTAAGACTTTTATCAGTGAGATCTATTTCTAGTAATAGAAACTTAGTCTAAAAGTTTTACTAATCCTGATTATGACTTATAATTTCCAATTTCATTAGCCAGTTTAAACGATAAAAATATAGTTTTCACCTAGAATCACCATAATTCACATGTAAACTTTTCAAATATTATAATTAAAATATTGCAAAATTTTAATTCTCACCCCCCCTAACTAAACTAAGCATTGTCCTCAATGACTAAATAAAATAACTGAAAGCTTACCATAATTGAAATAATCAGAGAAGGAGGGATATTACCTTAAATGCGTGCCAAATTACATCAGTTAAAATCTGTAGAATTTATATCCTTAACAAAAGAAATAAGAGTGATGATTCATAAGGATCAATAATTACCACAACGACTAAATATTTGTCATGTGCTCATTCCATAGAGTTTCACGTCTCTAAAAAGACGAAGAAAAAGTGCTAGAGTGGAATAATAAGTCATATGTATAAATGACATGACTGAAAAAAAAAAAAAAAATAAACAATAAATAATAATAATAATAATAATAATAATAATAATAATAAATCAATAGTTTCATTGTTGCACGGAATACAAGATTTGTCTCTGCCTACAAATAAGAGTGATAAAACCATAATAAACAATCAAGTACATGAGTGATAATAAGTATTTACTAATTTGAGCCTAAATAAAGTATTTGAGCAACACTATTTTAATTTTGGGCGGCCTCTCTTTTTAACATCTATTTGCGAAAATGTCCCTGAAAATGGCTTAAGGTATATTTGCCAAACTTAAGAAAAGAACCAATACAACGCACCAAATTACTGAAGCACGGTGAATAAGTCATTAAAGTTCAAAACTAGATCACAAAAGAGCAAACAAGTCCTTAAGGTTCAGGACCTTCTTTCCCTCCAAATCCTCTCAAGCCTAAACAAATACCCATAATCTACCATTCTTTTATTATAATCGAGAGCACCTTATCAGTGAAGGACCGTGAACAATTCGTTGAAGTTCAAAACCTGGTCACAAAAGAACAATTCGTTGAAGTTCAAAACCTGGTCACAAAAGAACTACTACTAGCTAATAAGTCCTTAAGGTTCAGGACCTTCTTTCTCTCCAATTCCTAAACAAATACCCATAATCTACCCATCTTTACAACCAAAACAACCTGACACCCCTCTTGTTCTTCTCTCTCCCACATTGTAACAGTAAACAAAATAGAAACCCAAATTCAATCAAAACTGCGACAACTTGACAACTCGATTCTCTTTCTCTTTTCCTTATAGAATTCACCACGTCATCAAGAGAATATAAATTAAAAAGAGAATCCAAAAATTGGGGAATCGCTTAGAACTGGAACTGGAGAAACTTGTTGTAGCTAATCGGGAGAGGGGGACGTCAAAACTATTGTTTGGACATGTAGAGTTCCAAATTTTAAATTTTAAAACACTGTGTGAATTGACCGGCGATAAGCCTTGCTGATTTGCAAGTGCTCCACGTCTAGGGTAGTTATGACACGAGGCTGCAACGTCTAGTTTAGGTTGAACTTTTGAGTGGTGATGACGATGAGGGAGTGGTAGACGATGGGTGAAAGTGAGTGGTGGAGCTCCTGGTTGGTGGTGGCAGACGGTCAGTTATGGTGGGGGTGCGGATGTAGCCTGTAGGTAGGAGATGAACAAAAGGAAAAATGATGTATCGAACTATCGATCTCTTTTGTTTTTGATTGGGCTTTTCTTTAGTTTTTAGGCCGCCATGTGGTTGTCTGTAAACTTTGACTTGGATTGGGGTCCGAAACAAAGTAGGATTCTAACTTACTAGTCCGAATAGAGATCTAGTCCGTAATATAGAAAAATTCCACCTTACTAAAGAACAACTTAACACATATATGCATCACCCATACACTTCAAAGCTTCTATCAATTCAATTTTTTTTTAATAAAAATAATCACTCAATATATAAACTATTGATATTTTAAATAATTAAAAGCAACTAATCTCATGACAATAAGAAATAAACTTAACTATACTTAGCTTCAACCATCTTTCTAATAATACACCATAATGACTAAAAATAGATTAATTCTCCGTACTGTTGATACTTCAAGCTCCTTCCCGAACCTTTTGTGGTGATGGGATAGAGAATACAGAGATGTAGAAAGTGTTGATGTAGTGAACGCAGGAGACGCTACAAAATATAGCTTTATAGGAAAACTTTCAGAAGTGTTCCATGTCTCTACTAGTGCTAATCGTGAAGCTACAACTTCCTGACACTGTGCATATTTTAACTCCTATCTTAACTCAAATTCCAAAATCTATCGCACTCTCCCTCTTTTGCTATGCACAAACTGGTTTAGTTTTCTTCGTTATATTGGAACTTCCCTAGTCCTCCATTATTGTTTGAATTGGATTTGGAGAAAACTACTCACAGTTGGAAAGGAAATATAAAAAGCTCAAGAATTCAGTGAGTTTTTTACTTTATATCTTCAGCACAAGTTCAGGTACGCATTTATTTTCTCAGTTGATTTTCTTGTCATGAGCTACTGATTAAACTATCTATTTAAACTACTTAGGTTGCCTCCCATAAGCGCTACGTTTAATGTCGCCAGCCGACACAGAGGGGGAATACTTAAGGTTACCCCCTAACTAGCTTAGGTAATTAATTTTTTAAATTTGTAGGTCTTTATAGTCAGATTCCCTAGACTTAAAATTTGTTTGTAATTCGATTTTTGCTCTTTTTATCTTCCTTTCTTTTCCATGCGTGACCTATATATTTTAGTAGAGGGCAAGCTATCTTAATTAAATCTTTGATAAATCTACGATTAAAAGTAGCTTGACATAAAGATGCTCGAATGTCTTCTATTTTTTTATGAGGTTGACCAGTGTCTAGTGGATGCGTTGCATCTAGCAATGCATTAGTCTGGTGTATAACACTATCCTTGTTATAATTTGTGCCTAATTGTGATACACATGATAAAAATGGATCTTTGTGGTGAGTGTTTCTAAAACTTTTATTTGCTATTGTGTGTACTACACATAGATCATCCATCTTTTCCGCATGATCGTCAGGGTTTCTAAATAGTGTAAATATGTTTACATCTACTCTCATATTCCTGAAAGTGATAGACATGTTCCCATTCCTACAATTAATTAAAAGCTTTCACAGAGCTAAGAATGGTCTACCCAAGATGATAGGAATTTGGTTTCCATTTGTAAGTAAAGTGTCAAGAACTATAAAATCAACGGGGTAATAAAAATCAGAGACCTTGATAATCACATCCTCTATTACCTATCGTGGAATCTTAATAGACCTATCTGCTAACTGTAGTCTAACATTTGTTGGTTTCAAATCCTTTAACCCTAGTTGTTTATAAACTGAGTAAGGTAACAAATTCACACTAGCACCTAAATCCAATAATGCTTGATCAGTGTAGTCCTCTCCTATTCTATACGAAACTGTAGGACTACCGGGGTTCTTATGTTTTACTACGGCTTTGTTCTGTAGAAAGGATGAACAACTTTGTGTAATAAAAGCATCCTTAGGAATATTTGTTTTCTTCTTTATTAGGTCTTTTGTAAATTTAGCATATGAAGGTATTTGTTTAATTGCACTTAGAAAAGGAATATTGATATGTAGATTTTTAAAAATATTCATAATGTCATTATATTGTGCTTCCTTTTTGTTATCTTTTAACCTAGAGGGGAATGGTGCGGGTGGAATTTTTTTGGTTACCTGCTCTTTGGTTTTTTTAGTTTCAACTGGCTTTTCCTTATCTTTTGTTATAACAACTTCATCAGAATCAGGTATGTCAACTTTGTTATCTACTTTCTTTCCTGACCTAAGGGTAGATATTGAGTTAACTGCTTCTGTGGGTGCGGATGAAGGGGTGGTTTCAACTTGATAAACATTTCTACCTTTAGGGTTTTGTTCAGGTTAACTTGGTAGAGTTCCCTTGGGTTTGTCTGCTAGACTAGCTAGTATCTGATTGAATTGTTGGCTTATCAGTTGAGTCATAACATCAAATTTTTGGTCAATTCTTTTGAATTCATTCTCAGTTTTGGTGGCTAAAGCTTTCATGGTTTTATCTATGGTGTTGGGTTGGGTTTGGTAATTAGCCATAAGATCAATAGCTAATTCTCTGTTCATGTTTGTTTGTTTGTTGTTGTTGTTGTTGTGGGTAATAATGTGGAAAAGGTACTACTGCGCCTATATTATTCATGTATTGTTGCCTATTGTTCCCTTGATAACCCTGAAAACCATATTGGTTTTGCTGTGGATACATATTCTATCTCCATTGATAATTATTTCGTGGATCTTGGTTATAGTTATTACTAAAGTTATGGGCAACAAATACTGGACAAACTAATGTATCATGGTCTGTGGCAAAACAACTTTCACAAAATTGATTGGCACTCATTGCTTGTTGAGGTTGATTATTCCTTGGAGAGTTTAAAGTGAATAAATCAAATTTCTTGTTTATGTTTTTGATTCCTGTGGTTAAACTAAATAGTGCAGCTTTTAATTCTTGATCACTATCGTTTCTAACCTTATACATACCTGGTTCATTAAAATGCATCCCCCCAATCTACCCGTGCCATGTCCTCATGGTCACTACTATTGGCCCAATCCTTAGAATTCTCAGAAAAGTTTTGTAAAAAAGTGTAGGCTTCATCAGGAGTAAGACTAGTAAATCTTCCTCCATTCATTGATTCAATTAACTGACGGTTCATAGGTGAAAGAAATTTTATAAAGTAATGTACGATATAAAGTATGTCAAAACCATGATGTGGACAATAGACAAGTAAATTATTAAATCTATCCCATGTTGTATGAAACTCTTCATTAGGTTTTCCTTTGAAGGTTGAAATAGCCAATTGCATGGCTTCAGTTTTACGTAAAAGGTAATATTGTTTTATAAACTTTTGTGATAGTTGCTCCTAAGTAGTTATAGAATTAGAGGGTTGGGATCTATACTAACGTAGTGCGGCATCCTCAAAAGTCAAGGGGAGCAACCTTAATCTAGTTTCTTCAGGGGAAAGATGAGGTGCTTTAAAAGTACTTAATATGCTTAAGAACTTACTCAAATGATTATATGGTTCTTCATTTGTTTTGCCATAATATCTTGGCAACATATTAAGAATGGTGGGCTTAATCTCATAGTTATTGTTATTGTCGGGCATCACTATATAGTTCGGTGGTTGAACCGCGATAGGTTGAAACAAGGTGCTAAGAGTTCTTTGATCAACCATGGCAGCTAATGGTACTCTCTCTGGTGTATCCTCTAAGTCTACTAGTGGTGTGTGTGTTTCAGATTCAGAATCAGATCCTGAGTTCGATGGTGTGGTCTCCTCCAAAACCAGAATTTGAAGATTGTTACAAGAATTAGCTCTTTTGATTAAACGTTTACGAGGTGAATCACGAAACCAAGTTTTCATGAACTAGATAATAAAGATATATAAAATAATCTAATATGCACTTAATTAATTAAATTATATTATCAAACTATATGGTGCTAACTATTGATGCTAATTATGAAACTGCTAACATGGGATTCACGGAGGAAGAGAAGCACTTACTGTTACAGCAAGCAAAACAAGTCCATATATTTTGAAATTTTTATCGCAGGTACCTGATACGTCCAGGAAGTAGCCTATAAATTTCAGAGCAATCGGAGCTTGCTAAGTCCCTCTTTTGTACTGTTTAATCCTACAGAGTCCAGTGAAGAAGTTTTCTGCACACACTGTAAACAATCGATTGAATAAATAAGTAAAAAAGCACTAAAAATCACGAAATTTTTACTGGAGTCTCCTCACGTGTCAAGGATGATTCTGTAAAATGTTTGGATTATTTGGAGTTTTACAGATACTTCTTTGCGACTGTTCTTCCAGAGACCTTGGTCCTGAAAAGCTGCAGAAACACACTGAAAACAAGTAACTAGTTAAGTGGTCAAAACAGGTCAAACAATATTCAAATTTTTACTGGAAGAGCCTGACGAATCGAGGTTACTTCTATAAAATATTTAGAATTTTTGATAATGTACAAACAATTCTGCTTGACTGTTTTTACAGATGCTTGTGTCCTGAAAACTGAAAACAGGGACTGCAAAGACGATACTAGGCACCCAGGTAAGACAAGTACTAAAAATTCAAAAAATTTCATTAAATTTCCGATACTGTACAGATCAACTCTGTAAAATTTCAGAATTTTTTGAAATTTATAAATACATTTTATGTAATGTTCTTTTCTGTTAAACAAACAATAAACTTTATGAAAATACTTTCTACTATGCAAATCTAATTGAATTATGCTAAATTAATCTAATTATGCTAAATATGCAATTTATACTATATGAATTCCTAAATTAAAGTAATCTAAATTAAATATTCTATAACCTAATCAATTTAGAGCGGGCAGCGGCGCCATTGAAAAAGCACGCGACACGTAATTATTTGTGTCGTTGTTTGTGTTACGTATGTTTTGCAAATCTTACATAGCTTATTAAATATTGATTAGTATAGTGGCTAGCAAGGTATCAATCCTACTCTAATTAACTAGTTGATGATAATAGAAATTCCTAATCTAAATTACTCTAATGGATGCAAGTAAAAGATGTGGCTAAGTAATGATGAATATATAGTTGATTTGATTTGAGATGTAAACTATGCATAAACTAAACTAAATTAAATATATGAATATGAATTAAGAGAGAGAATATTTTGGGAGAGATGAATCCACCAAAATCATAGAATTAGTCTAATAGATCTACCTATCATGCTTAATATAAATCACCAATAGAAACTCACTATACCTACAAACCTTATGCTCATAACCATGATGATAATATGTAGCTTTCATCGTGATTTCTATCTTTCTCTCAAATACTTCTTCAATCTCTAATGATATCTTCTATCTAACCAAATTGTGATTTAAGTAGCATTCAATAGACAACTCTAGGTGCCATGGAAAATCCACATGTGGCATTAACCATACAACTAATTGAGGTTCCATAAAGAATCCAATCATCAAACTATAACACTAAAAACTAGAAGAAAAGAATCTAGGGCTTGTGGTATTTGGCTCTACACAATTATGAATTACCCTAAGACCTCCTAATCTCCACAGGAGCATTAGATCAATGGATGAATAAAAAGAAACTCAATGAGGAATTTAAACTAAAACATGATAGAAGAAGAACTAAACTAAAACATACAAAAAATGCTTCATCTCCGCTCCCAAGAGAAGGGAGATTAGCTCCTCATACTATGCTATAAACACAATATGAAAATGAATAATCTTTATAGCTATTAATGGTGAAAAGGTCTGAACTTTCTTCTCTCTTAATTCTAGATTTAAGATGCAAACACTAAATTTCCTAGATGATGTAAACTGAGGTTTTTGTGCCTTATATATTGGCTTACATGCTCGTCTGGATAGAGATCCGAATCTTATGTTTATTTGGTGTCAAACTCTCTGTAATATTTCTAGAAGCAATCATGGAAAGCTAGATTCGTTTGCACAAAAGTGAGACGTGGCCCACTTTGCCTTGCAGGCTATTTCGCAAGCTGCAACTTCTGACAGCTTTCAGTTTCCTAATTCTTGTGAAACTTTGACTTCTTTTCCATGTTGATCTTCTCTTCCTATGAAGTCAAAATGAAGGCTTTGAGATCAGATTTAAGACTCTTCTAACTTAATTATTATCTTCTTTTAGAGTCCCATTAGGCTTGGCACTTGTGGAGACAAATATGATGTTTTTGCCCAAGGCTTTTAGTTGTAATTCCCAGTGACTCTTTTTTGACTTGTTTGACTTCTTTTCCCTCCATATTTCACATTTAGGTTCTTTGACCTACAAAAACTCAAATTGCATCATATTAGAATATTTAAATATAAAATGGAGACTAACATACACATAATTGGGGTTATAAATCATTACTTTTGAGCACTTATCAGTTTCCAGGCCAAGCCATACCTAATCCTAAAATGCCAAACACAGCCTTTGAAGTAACCGTTAATACTAGTAATGAACATATAAACATAGGTGAGTTAAAGGCCATCACCACTCTCCGTTCTAGAAGAATGGTTGATAACGCCGTAACTATGCCAGTTGTTACCCCACCAGTGGTCGTTACACCTGATAATTTACTAGATACCGAAGTAGTAACTGAAGATCCTACTCCTGTAGAGGTACCAGTTAAACCTGAACCCAAGAGGAAAGCAACCAAGGTTAATACTCCTATTGATCCATATGCTAAATATAGAGAAAACCCAACGTTTCCCTAGAGACTAGCCATGTTACACAAGGATACAAACTTTGATAAGATTAGGGAAGTTTTTAAAAATCTAACAATAAACCTACCTTTTCTTGACGCTATTAAAAAGTTGCCACAACATGCTAAGTTTCTAAAAGAGTTGTGCCCTACTAGGTGGAAAACAAATATACCAAAAGATGCCTTTTTAACTAAACAGTTTCCAACTCTATCTAAACATAATAGAATTGTTAAGTACAAAGACCCTGGTCGTCCTACTGTACAATGCACCTTGGGGGATACCCACACGAAGACTGCATTATTAGACCTAGGGGCGAGTGTTAACTTACTCCCTTATTATCTATATAAACAAATAGGTTTACAAGAGATACAACCAACTAAAATGACGTTGCAATTAGTTGATCGTTCTATTAAGTATTCTAAGGGTGTGGTTGAAAACGTGTTGGTTAAAGTTCAAGATTTTTACTACCCAATAGACTTCGTTATCCTAGACATAGAAGTCGCTAACAACTCTGTTCCTATCATTTTAGGGCGTCCCTTCTTGGCAACTGCCAACGTGCTCATAAACTACCGCGATGGTTTGATGTCCATGTCCTTTGGCCATCTTTCTATTGAGGTAAATGTTTTCAAAATGATGAAACAGTTACCATATACAACTATCGATGGAGAGGTTAGCATGATCGAGAGCTTAGCTCAAGATTATTTCGACAACACATTTTCTGATAATCAGATGCATAAATTCCTTTCCTTTAGAAGTTCCGACTTTGATGCTTTCATCCCCACACTAGTAGATACCCTTCTTATGGACGAGGACGAAAATTACAATTTCGACTCCTTCGACGAGATTGATGACTTTCTCAAAAGATGCAGATGTATACCATAATCATATGGATACAACCAAGCTAGATGAGGATTTCGATGAGTTTCTTAGAGCCTATGATGATCCACCCTCTCAAGACCTACCTCACACACCACCCGACCCTCACCCACCTGAGCCAACCCCTCATATATTCCAATCATTTACCACCACCTCGATTCCCCTCCCTCCACCTTTTAGAAGGAACCCCGAGTCTACACTTAACCTTTTTGCTTCTCCTGTGCTTCATGACTTCCTAAACCAATTTGGTAAGGACATAATACCCAAGAAAGAGCCACTGACATTTTCATTTTCAGCTGTGTGATTATACTAACCCACGCCACCAATGAGTTTTGTGCTCAACCCACATTCTCATTTCTTCCATTCCTTCCTTATAAACCTTTACCATATCTTCCATAACCATCCATTTTCTCACACTTATTCAATTGGACACCCTTTCGTTGGAGAAAAAAGAAGACTTTGCATGCTAGGTTAGGTTCTAGATCCATCAGTATTCACTCTCTTTCCGCTACGCCACGTCATGGGAAATCATGGTGCTTGATTTTATTTGGGTGTGTTTTCTGTGATCATTATTTATGGATAGATCCACAACTATTTAGATTGTTGATATATGGAAAACTGCATATTAATACATATTTTAGTTTATTAAGTCTCAGGAATCTGACTTTAAAAGACCCACATTTTAAAAAACAAATTTTCTAAACCATGTTTTCAAAAAATTATTTGGGGGTGGGGTGTTTGGTTTTTCCATTCTTGATCACTCAACTTCCTATTCTTATCCCTTCCTCGTCTTGTGGCTAGTTTTATTGTATTATTGTTGTGTTAAGATTATTTTCCCTGTTTTAGTAGATTTTGATTCCAAATTGTTTAGTTAAGTAGTTAATATTGAATTTTGTATTTGTTATTTTAAATTTGAAGTTGTTTTAAATTCCGGAATATGCTATGTTTTGTATCGTGAATCCCACCCTTCCAACTTGTTTGGGGGTGGACTTATTTATTTAGCAAGGCCTCTAATCATATCCACGTATTTTTTTTCAAAATCTTATTACCTGCTTGATAATGATCAATTTATGTGAGTATGTTGCTAAATTGGTGTAGCTAGAATTAGCTAGTATTGTTTGGTGCAACCTCAAGGAGTAGTGATTAGATGAATTCTATTTTAATTCCATCCAAAAAGGTATTGGTTTGGATTTGGAGTATGCATCTGGTCTGTTTATATTTTGGATTTAGAAATGTTCTTTTTCCATCATGTTGCCTTAACTGTTTGGGCAACTTGTGGAACTTAGATTAAGAAACTAGTTCTCTATAAATCATTGGTTCACTCTAAACTTACAACCACACCTCTCACTTTGCATATCTCACTTTTATCTTCACTTCACTTCAGAGCACTTCTGGTACACGGAGTGCGCACGCCCCTATTTTGCCAAAAGTTTGAGCGCGCCCGCCCTAAAAACACTGGAACTCTCGTCAAGTAAGAGCGCACACGCCCCCTTCCACAAGCAAGTTTGAGCATACCAGCGCTAAAAACATTGGAACTCTTATTAAGCAAGAGCGCACCCGCGCTAAAAACATTGGAACTCTCATTAAGTAAGAGTGCTCCCGCTCCCTTACACATTCAATTTTGAGCGTGCCTGCGCCCTTCACTTCTGCAGCCACTTCCAGTTCTAATTTTTTTTTGTAGGTTCTTTTGAGGTTGTTTCCAGCAGTTCTAGAGTGTGTTTGTTTGATATGAAGTCTCTTCAGATCATCCCGGAGCAATCTTTCAAAGATTTGTTCACGAGCGACACATATGGGTCTTGGTTCCGCGACTTGATTATACATGCATGATGGCAGCCTCTAATGGTACATTCTGATGAATTATATTCTCCTGCACTTGCAGCTTATTTTTATGAACATTATAAATTCTTAGATCGACCGGATGGAGAACAAGTGTTCTCTGTCACCATTGGAGATGAAACAATGGACTTAACCAAGTTCTTGTTGGCTTTTGCTCTTGGAATGTCTATGCCTGCTGAAATCCAAAACTCATGGGGCTATTGGGTAGATAATATGTATGTCTACAACTATGAGTTTTTGCATGAGACCTATGGGGCAGGGGTTTTTAGTGTCGAAGACCAAAGGCAATATAACGTAGCCCTTAGTAGCTTGTCCCTTAATGTGGGCACTGTTATGTTCTTTATAATGCTAAATATCTTAGGGGAATGGCGTTTTTCTTCTGCGAATGACGCCACTTGTAGCGTCTTCGTTGCTCTAGCTGAGGGACGTATGCTCTATGACCTTCCCCTGACCTTAGTGTTAAGTTTAGAACGAGCCCATAGTATGAGGCTTAAGTACCTTCTTATGCCTGTTTTGGTTTGCCGCATAATGCTATGTTTCTTTCTTGAGTTTTGTACCCATTTCACAGATTAGGTTGGGGTTGACATCGTAAGACCCACCAATTGCATTATACGCTTATTCCGTGCAGTGACATGGTGGGGGTGGAGGCTACAACCTAATTAGGTTGCCCCTTACACCGAATCTATCCAAGTGGTGCTTAACAGGGTAGCAATAGTAGATGATAAATGGCGTGAGGCCTGACAAATTATCATGGCATGGCAGGATGCCAAGGAACCTCAATTCTTCATAGAAGAGTAGAACGATGCGTAAATGCTAGATACGAGATACGAGATAAATTTTATTTTTTGTTCGTGTCTACTTATGTCTCAAGCAAGTTAATTTTTGTTATCCCCATAACGGGTGGAACTCATATAGAGTTGCGTCTTTTTTTATTTATCTATATTAGCATGTTCTAAATTTCTTTTGCAGGTGTTCTTCAATTTTCACGCGTTTCCATGGTATTTCCTACCCTTCTTATTTTAATACTTTGAGGACAAAGCATGTTCTTGTTTGGGGGTGGCATAGAAACACGCATAAATTAAGGCACCTATTAGGATATAATACATGTATAATATGCACTTGTTTTATAGTAAAAAATTTAAAAATTTAAAAATATAAATAAAAATTTTATGTTATACACTTAGGAATATTGGTGTTGTTTTTTTTCTCTATGATGATAATAGTCTAGATATTTCATGCTAGCTCTTATATTAGAATAGTTTTTAGAAATTTAGGTTAATATGTAGGTAATAATCATTGCATCTTTCTATAAATATATTGCATGAGTATCTATGATTGTTTGGCAGTAAGTTTTTGTAATATAGACTAGAGTACTTGTTCTACAAATCCAGTGAGAATATAGCCTAAAGCCTTATATGAGTGAAGTATTTGAGAAATGACACAAGGGAGAAGTAAATTTCAAATAGAGAAATCACACGTCCACTTACTTGATCACTATACCATATCCTAAGCGAGAATTTAGGCCCTTTTTGGATCGATATAGCTAGAAATTCAAACCTTATGAAATTATTTTCCGCTAGTTGCCCCTCTGAGCCTTTCTTTAGCCTTTCACAAACCGCAAATCCTTTACCCTTTTAAAAAACAAAATAAAAATAAAAATCAACCTACCCATTTTTGAATGAGTCTGAGAATAGAGATGAAATGAAGAATAGAAAAGAGAAAGACCTGTGAAACCAAGAATCTATTAGTTGCTTCAAATAAAAGAAATGAAAAATAAAATAAAATAAAAAGTTAGAACTCCAAAAATAGAATCAAAGGAGTCAGAAGCCAAAAGAAAATGAAAAAAATTGGCTAAGGATGGAAACAAAGTGTAGAAGCAAAGTAAGAACAAGGTTTTCTCTAGTTACATAATATGAAGACTCTATTATCTCAGACTTGTCCTTTTGAATATCCATTTCCTTCCTTCTTAACCCATCACCTAACCCCACAACACCTAATAAAGACCTCTAGCTCAATTAGGAATAGGTTAGTGCGATAGTAAGTGGTAGATGTGTTTGATCGACTTCGGCTTCCTTGTGTGTCATTGAGATTGTAAGGTAAAGTGTGCCCACTGCACCCTGGAGTGAGCGAAACTTGAGTAGAAAAATCAGAGTGTTTTTGTCTTGACATATATATGAGGACCTACTTAGGGACACTATTCCAAAGTTTCAGAAACAGACCTGTTCTTGCATTTCATAGCATGGTTCATTATATATATGCTTATCCGTAGATGATTGATTATTGTGTACGTATTAGCTTAGATTTCGACTTGATTATTATGTATTAATTGCTAGTGAGATGTATAAATATTTGAGCATAAAGAAGAAAACAATAATTTTATTTCTTAGTCGTTGTAGTATAGATGAAGTTTGTGAGTACTGATAAGAGCCCAAAACTGTAGTTTTAACCCTGTAACAGTCATACTATTAGACCAATTATGTGAGTAATAATTAAGAGTTAACACTGATTATGTGTTTTTATGCATTTCAGGCTTCAAAGTCCATTATGTGTAGAAATGTGCCACTTTAGCGAGATAAAGGAGCAAAGGTCGGTTACTAAGGAGTTCCGTGATTAAAGGCCAAGATTCAAGAAGACAAAGCCTTTCTAATGCCCGGTCAAAAGCTGAAAAGTCGACGCGGGCAGAAACAACATTCAAAGTTAGCAGAACTTTCGAAGGCCGTATCTTTGGACTCAGACCTTGGAATTGGGCCTACCTTATGTCAAAACGACCGGCTTGGAAAGAGATTTCCAATGGTCTAAGCCTTGACCCAATCAGAGGAGCAGAAGTGGACAAAAATTCTGTTGAAGCCAACTGCAACTGAAGAGACCATTTTGGACTGAAAGAATTGGGTTTTGGGCCTGATTCTCTGGCCCAAAACATGGCTCCAAGCCCATGCACGATTTTTGGATCTGAAAGTATAAAAACCAAAGCTTAACTCTTTGTTAAGGGTAGCTAGTTAGACCTAAAAATAGGGATTAATTCTAGATCTAGTTTTCAGTAGATTAATTAAGTTTAGTTCCATTTTCAATTCTTGTTTTAGATTAAGTCTTTGAATCATTGTTCTTGATTGATTAGATAAATAAAATAGTTATTTTGTCAATTTTGATTTTTGTCATTTCAATTTATAGATCTAGTTTTAATTCTTGTTGATTATCATTTCGTAGTTTAAATAGATTGAAACATTGTTAGTTAATTTAGTTAAGTTAGAATTTTAATATGATGTGTAGTTATAATTCAATAGGAAATGATGGGTTGATGGCTCAAGGCTAAAACCTCCATTAGAGGGGTTGATGAAGCTTTGATGAAAACTTAGTTGTATAGTGTAGAGTCGTTGTAGAATCTATTCCACTCTAGAAGGTCGTGATTCGCCATGAGAATGGGTGGACGACCTCACATGGTAGTTAGTATTTGGTAGAAATGCCATGAACACTAGGGATTAGAACTCGAATTTCTTGCCGTAAGAATGTAAGAATCGAGATACAAGAATCTATGCTAGGTTATTAAGTTGGATTCGAGGTGGAATCAATTCCCTCTAATTCTTTATCTAGATTCAAAACAATCATATTTCCATAGCATTAAGTAGTTTAAATTCAACATAATCAATTTGATATTGTATCGTAGTATAACACCCTTCGTAAAGCTCTCATTAGACTTAAGACCGATTAATTAGACATAGAAAACATTCCATGCTAGAGAACTAGGAGTGGAACGAATTTGTTACTCCACTCTATTTCGATAGAATTGTGAGTAGAAAACTTTGATAAGCAATCTAGCATCGTAAATAGTTTTAGTTTACTTACGTTTTGAGTTTTATCGTTCATTTCGTAGGTAAATTATACTTTTTATCGTTTAACAAATGGCGCTACTGCCATCTTAGTTTCACTTTAGCATTAGTTTCATGGTATAATTAGTCATTTTTAAGTCCCATTAAACCCACCCACCCTTGTTTGATTCATACTGTGGTTGTCCGTTTTAGCGTTGAAAAGTTCCGCGACAAAATTACACGGAGACGACCGAAGGCCTGCATCGAGCGCACCTAACGCCATAAGCCTGGAACCTTGAGCGACCAGCCCCATGTTGTTGAAGACCAGCCCCTTAAACACTGTAACTTCAAGTTACACGGAGCGCGACCGCGCCCTAAGCTAAATTTTTCCGGATTTCTACAGGTTTGTTTCGAACTTCGAGTTTTAAGTTTTTCAGTGTTCTAACTTGTTATTTACACTGAACACGCGTAAACAAGACTCTATTCATACGCGAAGCAAGGACGCTATCAGGTATTCATTTCTTCCATACCTCGCATCTCAAGTTAGAGGTTTATACTAAAATATCAAGATTGTTTGGAGTGTTGTCATGTTTAGATTTAGACTTGCATGAGATTAAGGTCTGGTTGGAGAAAAACACCGAACGTAATTAACCGTCAACGTCAACATACAAATCTATCGAGTATACCAATCACTACACCTCTAGCTACTATCCCACCAACCACACCTGACATAATGGCTGAAGAAAGAGAGACTCCTCTCTCCGACTTCTACAAAGCCTTGAGCGATAGCCCTAAATCTTGCATCGTTCTAGCGGACCCAGTGGGGGATTTTTCCGATTCCCCAAACATATTTAATTTGTTACCCATTTTCCATAGTTTAGACCATGAAAAACCTTACCAACACATGCGTAGGATTGAACAAGTCCTTACAACATTCCATCATCCTACGGTTGGTGCGGAACAAATTAAACTGAGGGTATTTCCCTTCACCTTAGCCGATAAGGCAGCGTCTTGGTTAACTACCCAAGCGCCTAACTCTGTGGACTCGTGAGCTAAACTTGTTCAAATTTGTTTATGGAACATTTTACCCACCCCCAAAGACGGATGAGATGCTTTCCAAGATTCATTTTTTCCGACAGAATCCTCATGAATCATTTTCTGAGGCTTGGAATCGTTTCACCGATCTGCTTATAGAGTGTCCACACCATAACCTAGCAAAAGACACGTTAGTTCGTGCCTTTTTCAAAGGACTTCAACATCACCATAAAGAAGTCCTTGACATAATGAATGTGGGTAGTTTCCTAAGTAAAGGAGCCTCGGATGTTTACAAATTTTTAGAAGAGCAAACTAAACGCAATAACAATTGGGGGGGTAGTGATGATATCCCCCGCTCTGCTAGTTCTTCTTTAACAGTTAAGGCCGCGCAGTATGTTTGAGATGAAATCCGATCCAGAACTTAAAAATTTAATCGAATCTCTAACTAAAAAGGTTGAGGTTATTTCTGTTCAACAAAAGCCTATCCCCGTCATGAATGTAAACTCCAACCCATGTAATTTCTGTTTAAGTCCTGAGCACCCTGACTCCTATTGTCCTCTCGCCTATGAACAACAACAATTAGAGCAAGATAATGTTTGCTCCATTAATAGCTATCCTATTCCTAATGCCCCATGGAGACAACATCCCAACTTTAGTTGGCGAAACAATCAACAAGTTTCACCTCCAGGGTTTAATAACCAAAATGTTAGGCAAGCAAACAACTATAATCAAGCTCCACCTAGGCAAGGCGGGGGACAAGGTCGGAAATTATAATAATTATAACAACCAAAGCCTTGACCACGACAAGGTGTAGCACAAGGTCGAGTAATTATAATAGTTATAATACCAATAGTGGTATCGTTCGGTTAACAATAGTAACTATCACAACCCACCCATAAATAATCAACGAGATAGTTCGATCGCACCACAGTGACTACTACACCTACACAACCGGATCGTTATCGACGCCGTTATACTGAGTTACCCAACAACTTTTCCAATCAATGACTCAATCAAACCAATAAATCTTACAATCCATAAATCAGGGCATACAACAGTTAGCCCAAGAGAAAGCCCAACCAAAAGGCGTGTTTCCAAGACAAGCGATACCAACCCCTAAAACGGCAAACACAGTCTTTGAGGTAAACGGTGATACTAGTACGGAAACTACAATCGTAGGTGACCTAAATGCCATCACCACTCTCCGTTCTGGAAGAGTGGTTGATAACAAAGTAACTATGCCTATAGTTACCCCATCAGTACTCCCTACACCGGATATCGAACTAGATACTGAAATAGAAACTGAAGAGGCTACCACTGTAGAGGTACCCGGTTAAACCACAACCTAGGAAACCGAAAGCCAAGGTTACACATCAAGTCGAAATATACACGAAAATATAGAGCTTAAACCACCGTTCCTCAAAAATTAGCCATGCTAACCCGGGGATACAAACTTTGAGGAGATTAGGAACACTTTTAAGAATCTAACGATAAACCTTCCTTTTCGAAGAAGCTATTAAAAGCTACCTAACCACGCTAAGTTTCTTAAAGAGTCATGCACTACTAGGCGAAGACCAACATACCTAAAGACGCCTTTCTAACCGAACGGTTCCCAACTTTATCCGAAAATAATGGAATTGTTAAGTACAAGGACCACGGGTCATCCCTATCAGAAAATGCACCTTAGGAGAGTCCCACACGACGACCGCGTTATTAGACACGGGGAGAGTGTTAACTTTCTCCCATATTATTTGTATAAACAAATAGGTCTACAGGAAATGCAACCTACAAAAAATAACGTTGCAATTAGCGGACCCCAGTCAATTAAGTATCCTAAGGGTGTAGTGGAAAAACGTGCTTGTTAAGGTTCAGGATTTCTACTATCCTGCTGATTTTGTTATCCTCGATCTGAAGAAGTCGCTAACGACTCTGTACCGATCATCTTAAGTGCCCTTCTTGGCCCCCCCGGTAGCTTATAAATTGCGCGATGGTAAGATGTCCTTATCTTTTGGCCATCTTCTTTGTGAGGTAAATGTTTTTAAAATGATGAAACAGTTACCGATTCGCCTATAGATGGGGAGGTTAGCATGATCGAGAGCTTAGCTCAAGATTATTTTAACAACACGTTTCCGAAAACAATATGTACAAATTCCTTTCTTTTGAAACTTCAGATTTTGTAAATGACTCCTACTTAGAGGGAAAGTCAACACCATCCTTGAGTCCACACCAATTGTAGACCCCGGTTGCTCCATATACTAAGTATGAAGACTTGCTACCTAAGCAAGTATTCATTATGCAAAATGAGGACCCGCATCGAAAACATCTATTGATTTTCCTTCCACCCCAGTGCTTAAACCTCTTCCCCCGGACCTAAAATATATTCAACTTGATCCGGATGGTAGTCATCCGGTAATTATATCTTCTCTGTTATCTAAGGATGAAGAGACAAGTTTAATCCGGGTGATTAGGGAACATCGGTCTGCGATTGGTTGGTCCCTAGCCGACATTAAAGGAATTGACCCTAATGTTTGCACTCATCGTATCCATTTGGAGGATAACGCGAAGACTTCTCGCGAACCTCAGAGTTGCTTGAACCCTGCCATGAAAGAGGTGGTTAGGGAAGAAGTCTTACGATTACTCGATGCGGGTATCATATACCCAATCTCTGATAGCGAATGGGTAAGCCCCATTCATGTAGTTCCTAAGAAATCGGGAGTTACCGTGGTACGTAACGGAAAGGGTGACTATGTTGTCACACAAGGTCCTATGAAATGGAGGATCTGTATTGATTCTGACGCGTTTAAATGCTATGACATGAAAGGATCACTTTCCTTTACCTTTTATAGATCAAATGCTCGAACGCCTAGCTGGTCATGCTTTTTATTGTTTTCTGGATGGCTACTTAGGCTATTTTCAGATTATTATTGATATTGATGACCAAGAAAAGACTACCTTCACATGTCCCTTTGGAACATATGCCTATAAACGAATGCCTTTTGGCCTTTGTAATGCTCCTGGTACCTTCCAGCGGTGTATGCTTCATATATTTAGTGACCTGGTAGAGTGCTTTATAGAAGTTTTCATGGATGATTTTTCTATCTATGGGGATTCCTTCACAGACTGTTTGTCTAACCTGTCTAAGGTTTTGACACGGTGTGAAGAAAATAGCCTCGTTTTAAATTGGGAAAAATATCATTTCATGGTGAAAAAGGGCATAGTACTAGGTCACATTGTATCTAGTGATGGCATCGAAGTAGATAAGGCCAAACTAGATAAGATAGCGACTCTACCTAAACCACGGACTGTCCGTGATATTAGAGCCTTTCTAGGCCATGCAGGTTTTTATAGGCGGTTTATTAAAGACTTTTCAAAAATAGCTAGGCCTTTAACTAATCTGCTTTTGAAAGATGCAATCTTTGATTTTAATTTTAACTGTAAGCAGGCTTTTGAAACTTTAAAAGCCGCCCTAACCTCTACACCAATTATACATCCTCCCGATTGGTCTAAACCTTTCGAACTCATGTGTGATGCTAGTGACTATGCAGTTGATGCAGTCTTCGGACAAACACTAGATAATAAGTACACAGTTATTTATTATGCTAGTAAAACCTTAAACGATGCTCAACGGAATTATTCAACTACCGAAAAAGAATTCTTAGCCGTCATTTATGCTTTAGATAAGTTTCGTCCTTATTTGGTTGGTTCTAAAACTTTAGTTTACACGGACCATGCAGCCCTTAAGTACCTTCTTGCAAAGAAGGATGCTAAGCAGAGATTAATCCGATGGATCCTTCTCCCGCAAGAGTTCACATTAGTAATAAAGGACAAAAGAGGGTCGAAAAACGTAGTTGCTGACCACTTATCTAGACTTACAAACGGCGATAATAGTGATTCCGAGTCCATACCGGACTCTTTTCCGATGAGCATCGTATGCTATTTTTCACACCATGGTATCGACATTGTAAATTATTTAGCGGCTGATGTTATGCCTTATAATTGGTCAAGAAATGAACGTAAAGTTCTTGGCCGAGTTAAGTTATACTACCGGGATGAGCCCTACCTTTTTAAGTATTGTGCCGATCGATTATTCGGCGTTGTATTCCCGGTGGGAATATAATGAAGTTCTATCGTTCGCCATGACAAAGAGTGTGGTGGCCATTTCAGTGGGATGAAAACAGCCGCTAAAGTTCTTCAATGTGGATTTTATTGGCCAACCCTTTTAAGGATGCCCAAGTGCATTGCAAGGCGTGTATTCGTTGCCAACAACTTGGGCTTAATCACAAAGCGTAATATGATGCCATTAAATCCAATCTTGATAGTAGAAATTTTTGGCGTTTGGGGTATTGATTTCATGGGTCCCTTCCCCGTTTCCCCACGGTTTCATTTATATTCTAGTTGCCGTGGACTACGTGTCTAAATGGATAGAGGCCCTAGCTTGCGGTAGCAATGACCATAAGACCGTTGTATTTTTATTAAAGAATATATTTTTTTTGTCGGTTTGGCATTCCTAAAGCCATCATAAGTGATGGTGGAACACATTTTGCAAAGAATTGTTGTATCCCTAGTGAAAAGTATGGAGTTACACACAAAGTAGCAACTCCTTATCATCCACAAACTAGCGGACAAGTAGAAGTTTCTAATAGGAAATCAAAAAGATTTTAGAAACAACTCAGAAACCCCGATAGGAAAGATCGGGTCGTGTCTATCGGATGCCTTATTGGCGTATAGAACTGCTTTCAAAACTCTTATAGGTATGTCTCCCTTTAGACTTGTATTTGGGAAACCATGTCATTTGCCCGTTGAATTAGAGCACCGTGCTCTGTGGGCTATAAAAAGTCTTAACTTCAATATTGATGAGGCAGGTGTCAAACGCAAGTTGCAATTAAATGAGCTTGATGAAATCCGTAGCGATTCTTACGATCTCGCGAAGGATTATAAAGCTAACATGAAATGTGTTCATGATAAGCAAATCTTGCGCAAAGAGTTTGTGGTCGGTCAAAAGGTCTTGCTTTACAACTCCCGCTACACATATTTTCCCGTGGAAACTAAAACCCGTTAGTCTGGTCCTTTTCTCGTTCTTGAAGTCACCCCTACGGGCAATCACCTTGGTAAATCCCACGGACAACAGTACCTTTCAAGTTAATGGTCAACGGTTAAAACATTTTCACGAACTTCTGTCCCCTGATGTAGAGGAAGTCCTTTTACAAGACCCTGTCTATGAGGATTGACCTTTGTCATTTGGTGCACTTCCTTTCATTTCCATATACTGGTAAGTCCACCATTCAGGTAACCGGGCCCTCCCTATGGAGTGTGTGGCTGTAAGTACCGGATCCTAAGTCCACAGTTAACATAATTCACGTTTTCCACTTTTGCATGTTTTCTCGGGTTTTGAGTCATGTTCCTCTATGGAGTGAAGTATGTATTTATTGATTTTCATTTTTCTTATAATAAACTAATAAAAAAAAAATCTAAATTGTAGAAATAGCAATCCAACAAGTCTTGGGAATCTGACTTTAAACGACCCACGTTAGAACAAATTATGTGTTTAAAAATTTGTTTGGGGGTGGGTAGTCGGTCTTTCCATCCGGATTGCTCGAACTTCCCATTTGTGTTGCTTAGGCCCAGTAGTGTAGTTCATTTGGGTTGACATTATCTCAAACTTAGATTTCCTTCGTTCGCATAACTTACATCAAACATGCACTTTTAGGCATTTTTCCACCTTCATATACGTCACCCATGGTTGGAATTGAGTGTTTTATGGATCATTGGATTGGAAATTCTCTCCTGATCATTTCCATAACTCATTCACCAAAATCGGGCCAGTAACAAAGCGGCAATTTGAATTTGAAATTGCTTGAAAAATCGGAAAATTTCGAAATTCAAATTGGGCTTGGGCCCAAACCGCACGCACCTCTGTGCGTCTCCTTCCTTCCCAAAAAATGCAGAGTTGTTTCCTTTTCCAATCCCGTCGGTTACCAAGGTTTAAAACAAACCTTAAACAAAAAAAAAAAAAAAAAAAAAAAAAAAAAAAAAAAAACTAACTACACCCACGCCAAGTAGTTCAATCCAACTGAAATCTTCTCCAAACCATTACAACCACAACCCCAACTCCGAAAACAGCCACCAATTCAAGTACCCACCATCGCCACCATCGTATCTGTGGTTGTTTTACATCAAACTCGCCTCCCCCACCGTCTACAAACCATTAGTTGTCTCAGAAACTTCAATGGCGCTACGACGAAGAATTTTGTCGGAGCACGCGTTTGCTGCCGACAGCTTCGCACCATTTTACGACGCAGAGATGATGAGGATGGATTGGAACGGACTGTGGTACTCGACTGAGGAATTCTATCACTATGATTTGGTAGAACAGTTTTATAAGAAGTGAGAATTGGAGGGGAATAGGATTTTCATTAAGGTAGCGAGAACGAGGGAGGGAAATGTAAGGCGGTTGTTGGCTAAAATTTGTTAGGAATTACACTTGAAAGCAACCTAGAAATGACCATTCGGGAATCGATTATCTACCGGAGTTCTTGCTTTGATGAAAGATACTTGTCGTGGAGGGTGAATACAATCCGACATCTCATTCGTCGCCCGATCAACCACGAGGAACCAATCAACCGGTTTGTAGCTCGGTGGATTGGTAGGAACGCCCTCGGGAAAGACAAAGTCAGGCGATATCGGTGCGCAATGTCCGACATTCTCTGGATTTTGCAAATGAATAAGTATAATTTCTGCATCCTCGATTTAATGTTTAATGTGATTAGAAGAGTGGGAAAGAGCTTAGCGCCTCTTCCCGTATTGATCACTAAGATCATGCTCTCCTTTAGAGCTGTTGTAAAATCTGCTCCTATTAAGATCAAAGTGCATTCTAATGCAAGTATCTATACGGATTGCATCCAAGAGACTTGGCCGTTGTCTGAAGAAAATGTGGTTGAGTCGGAGGATGAAAGGGAGGATATGACATGTCTGGATGACGATGCATTAGATAGTTGTAGTTCTAATTTAGAACGCACGCAAGTGTTGCAAACTGCCTTGCGTTGCGTTTATGGTATTTGTGAAAATATCCGAGATAGATAGATTGTAGTTCGAAATAAGCATACGAACCTTCAGACGAGACTTGAAATGCTCGTAAGGGGTCAGGACGATATCTTGTCTAACTTGGAGACTATCCACCAAAGATCACCAAGCCCGGTGCGCGATTACTTCGGGATCTGAGATGGAAGCCGCAGGCGCTTGTTCGAATAGAGATGCTATGGCGACGCCACCGTGGAGGATTCTGTTTTAGCAGAGTCTGAAAGGCATGAGCGTCGTCGCCGAAGGACAGATGGTTCAAGCCATTCTCCATCCCAGGGCCAATCTCCATCTCAGGGTCCATCTTCATCACATAACTAGGTGTTCACCATCAGTTTGTGTTTGCTGTTATTTCATGATTTTGTTTTATTAGTTGGATTTTAATTCAGTTGTTAAATTTAAATATTAAGGTGTTTGTTTTATGTTGTTTGGTTTTAAATTTTTGTTTTAATATAATTGGTTATTTTTGAGTTCTGCTTGTTTTTATCATTAATCCCACCTTCCCGATTTGTTTGGGGGTGGTAGTATTTATACCGAGCATAATTCGTTATATGATCATCTGCTGTAAAGTTGTCTTGGAGGAAAGGTTGAGAATTTGGCCGATATCGGCATATCTTTGATTTGTGTGGTGGTAGCATGAAATCTAGGAGAGTTTAGAAGTTACTATTCTAAATCCAGTATGAAAGATACCAGGATTTTTAGAAAATCAAGAAGATGGTTTGTTTCCGTTTTCGGGTTTGGAATTTTTCTATTTCCGGAAATTGCCTTAAAATAATTTGGGAACTTGCCGATTCATTTTGGAAGCTCAGAACCTATTTAAACTCCCTTCATTCTACACTAACAAATCACACTACACCCCACCATCATCCCGCACCTTTCACTCCAAGCTTTTCCTTCTTTTTCCTCTAAACTTTTTCAAGTTTTCACGACGCCGGCTGCTGCTTCGTTAGACAAGATTTTGCACCCCAGTAAACTTTCAGCAAGTTTACTCAGAGCGCGACCCGCACCCTCCTTGGTAGCGACTGGCAAAGAAGACTAATTCCAAAACCCACGAGCGACCCGGCGCTTCAAAGCGAAGCGCCCAGCTCCTGCCATCTGTAAACACGGAAATTCCAATTTTCTGAGGGTCATTCCAGGATTTTTGGAACTGTTCAAAGAGTCGTTGAGATGACATCTCCTATAGTCATACCTGAATAGTCTTTTGAAGACGTGTTGGGAACCGAGACCTATGGACAGTGGTTACGACACAGGATCCTGCAGTTAGGATGGCGTCATCTACTGGTAAGTGATGACGATTCATATTCACCACAACTTACTACTTATTTCTACGACCATGTTAAATTCTATTGTAATCAGGATGGAGAACAAGAATTCTCCGTCGTAGTCGATGACACGACACATAAATTCAATAAAAATGTGGTAGCTTTAATTTCAGGATTACCAATACCTGATCCTGTTCACACATGGGCATATATGACCGATAATGCATACCATTATGATTATACATATTTCCATGAGTATTATGGGGGAGGGGTATTTCGAGTAATGGACCGGGGGCGATATAGCATTGCCCTTGGTAGCATTTCCTTAAACGTAGGCACCACCATGTTATTCATTCTGATGAATATTTTGGGGAATGGCGGTTCATTTCTACAAAACAAGCGATCTTGCTGGTGACATTTTCCTCGCTTTAAATTTGAGGGGCGTTACCGATATGACATTCCCCGAGTTTTAGTCGCTAGTCTTAAGAGAGCCCAAAGCATGAGGCGTAAGTATCTTCTTATGCCTGTTTTGGTAAGCCGCATCATGCGTAGTTGTTTACCTGTATTATGTGCACAATTCACAGATTGGAAAAGGGTTGAAGTCATGAGACCCACCAATTGGGTGGTTCGCTCATTGCGAATAATGACTTGGCCGGGATGGCAGGTGCAGCCTCATTTGGTCGCCCCGTACATCCCATCAGACATAATAACACTTAACAGGTTAGCATTAGTAGATGATAAATGGTGGCAAGCTTGGTAAGTTATAATGGACTGGCAGGATGCGAAGGAACCTCATCTCTTTAATGAGGATGAGGATGTTTAAGCGGGAGATAAGGTAAGTTTTTAAGTTTTGTTATTGTCTGCTTATGTCCCAAGCAATTTAATTCTGTTAACCCCATAATGGGTGGAACTCTTATAGAGTTGCGTCAGTATTTTTATTTCCTATATTAGTATGTTCTAACCTTGTTTTTTGCGATGTTCCGAATTTCACGCGTTTCCATGGTATTTTTCTACCCTCTTTATTTAAATGCTTTGAGGACAAAGCATGCTTCTTGTTTGGAGGGGGCATAGAAACACGTGTAATTAAGGCATCTGTTAGGATATAGATATGTATAATATGCATTTGTTTTCAAGTTAAAATTTTCAAAAATATAAATAAATAAGTTTATGCTATACACTTAGGAATATTGGTATTGTTTTCTTTCTCTATGCTCTTAACAATCTAGAAGTCTCCAATGAAGCTTTTGCATCGAGAATAATTGTTAGAAACTTAGGTTAATATGTAGGTAATAATCTTTGCATCTATCTATAAATATATTACATGAATATCTAGGATTGTTAGCAGTAAGTTTATGAAATCTAGGCTAGAGTACTTATTCTACAAATCCTGTGAGAATATAGCCTAAAGCCTTATATGAAATAAAACATTTGAGAAATGACACAAGGGAGAAGTAAAATCCGGATAGAGAAATCACACGTCCACTTGCTTGATCACTATGCCGTATCCTAAGTGAGAATTTAGGCCCTCTTTGGATCGATATAGCCAGAAATTCAAACCTATGAATTATTTTCCGCTAGTCGCCCCTCTGAGCCTTTCTTTAGCCTTTCATAACCCACAAATCCTTTACCCTATTACAAAAACAAAACAAAATAAAAAAAAAAAAAAAAAATCAACCTACCCAATTTAGAATAAGTCTGAGAATAGAATGAGGAAGAAAGAATAAGAGAAAAACCGGTGTAAACAAAAGTTAGTTAATTGCTTCAGAAAAGAAGTTTCCATCCAAAGAAAAGAAAAATAAAAATAGAAATAAAATAAAAACTCCAAAAAAATAGAATAAAAGGAGTTGAAAGCCAAAGAAAAAGAAAAAAAATATGGCTAAGGATGGAAACAAAGTGTAGAAGCAAAAGTAAATAACAAGGTTTTCTCTAAGTTACATTATATGAAGACTCTACTATCTCAGACTTGTCCTTTTGAATATCCATTTCTTTCCTTCTTAAACCATCTCCTAATCCCATGACACCTAATAAAGACCTCTAGCTCAATTAGGAATATGTTAGTGTGATAGTAAGTGGCGGATGTGTTTGATCGACCCCGCTTCCTTGTTGTCATTGAGATTGTAAGGTAAAGTGTGCCCACTACTACACCTTTGGATTAGCTTAAACTTGAGCGGAAAAATCAGAGTGGTTTTTGTCTTGACATTTATGTGAGGACCTACTTAAGGACGCTATTCCGAGTTTTCATAAACGAACTTGCTAGGCATTTCATAGTATTACTCATAGTATATATATTTGTATCATAGATGATTGATTATTATGCATATATTAGTTCAGGTTTTTGACTTGGTTATTCTTATTCAATTGCTAGTGAGATGTATAGATAGTTGAGACATGAATGAGGAAACAATAGTTTTATTTCTTAGTCGTTGTAGTATAGATGAAGTTTGTGAGTACCTTCACTGGAAAACTCTCACGAGGTTATAACTTCGTCCACTAGGGAATTCCTAGTGGTTTAAAGGCCTTGTTGCATATATGGTCAATGCAATCACACTCAAACGAGAGTAGTTAGAACTCCATTTTTGGTCACTTATTCTAATTTCTCATCTTTTCTTGAGGACAAGCAAAATGCTGTTTGGGGGTGGTTTGATAAGAGCCCAAAACTGTAGTTTTAACCCTGTAACAGTCATACTATTAGACCAATTATGTGAGTAATAATTAAGAGTTAACACTGATTACGTGTTTTTATTCATTTCAGGCTTCAAAGTCCATTATGTGCAGAAATGTGCCACTTTAGTGAGATAAAGGAGCAAAGGTCGGTTACTAAGGAGTTCTGTGATTAAAGGCCAAGATTCAAGAAGACAAAGCCTTTCTAAAGCCCGGTCAAAAGCTGAAAAGTCGACGCGGGCAGAAACAACACTCAAAGTCAGCAGAACTTCCGAAGGCCGTATCTTTGGACTCAGACCTCGGAATTGGGCCTACCTTATGTCAAAACGACCGGCTTGGAAAGAGATTTCCAATGGTCTAAGCCTTGACCCAATCAAAGGAGCAGAAGTAGACGAAAATTCTGTTGAATCCAACTGCAGCTGAAGAGGCCTTTTTGTACTGAAAGAATTGGGTTTTGGGCCTGATTCTCTGGCCCAAAACATGGCTCCAAACCCATGCAAGATTTTTGGATCTGAAAGTATAAAAACCAAAGCTTAAATCTTTGTTATGGGTAGCTAGTTAGACCTAAAAATAGAGATTAATTCTAGATCTAGTTTTCAGTAGATTAATTAAGTTTAGTTCCATTTTCAATTCTTGTTTTAGATTAAGTCTTTAAATCATTGTTCTTGATTGATTAGATAAATAAAATAGTTATTTTGTCAATTTCGATTTTTGTCATTTCAATTTATAGATCTAGTTTTAATTCTTGTTGATTATCATTTCGTAGTTTAAATAGATTGAAACATTGTTAGTTAATTTAGTTAAGTTAGAATTTTAATATGATGTGTAGTTATAATTCAATGGGAAATGATGGGTTGATGACTCAAGGCTAAAACCTCCATTAGAGGGGTTGATGAAGCTTTGATGAAAACTTAATTGTATAGTGTAGAGTCGTTGTAAAATATATTCCACTCTAGAAGGTCGTGATTAGCCATGAGAATGGGTGGACGACCTCACATGCTAGTTAGTATTTGGTAGAAATGCCATGAACACTAGGGATTAGAACTCGAATTTCTTGCCGTAAGAACGTAAGAATCGAGATACAAGAATATATGCTAGGTTATTAAGTTGGATTCGAGGTGGAATCAATTCCCCTCTAATTCTTTATCTAGATTCAAAAATAATCATATTTCCATAGCATTCGTAGTTTAAATTCAACATAATCAATTTCATATTGTATCGTAGTATAACACCATTCGTAAAGCTCTCATTAGACTTAAGACCGATTAATTAGACATAGAAAACATTCCATGCTAGAGAACTAGGAGTGGAACGAATTTGTTACTCCACTCTATTTCGATAGAATTGTGAGTGGAAAACTTTGATAAGCAATCTAGCATCGTGAATAGTTTTAGTTTACTTACGTTTTGAGTTTTATCGTTCATTTCGTAGGTAAATTATATTTTTTATCGTTTATCAAGTACCTTCTCTGGAAAACTCTCACGAGGCTATAAATCGTCCACTATGGAATTTGTAGCGGTTTAAGGCCTTGTTGCATATGGTCAATGCAATCGCACTCAGCGAAACGAGATTAGTTAAAATTCCATTTTTGGTCACTTATATTAATTTCTCATATTTGTTTGAGGACAAGAAAAATGCTGTTTGAGGGTGGTTTGATAAGAGCCCAAAACTACAGTTTTAACCCCTTAATAATATTACATTTAGACCAATTATGTGTATAATAAATAAGAGTTAGTACTGTTTACGTTCTTTTGTGTATTTCAGGTATTTTTTTTCCCAAATAGGCTAAGGTTAGGCAGACCCTCACTTGTATTAAAAACAAGAACTTCTTACATAGACAAGTCCACTGGCATCCTCCTTTACATGGGCTTATAAATCTTTAACTAGAGAATGCCCAAATTGGACCGTACAAATGCTATTTTCCTTTGCTAGAAACATGCCCATGAACAACCAACCTAGCCAAGCCCAAAGACTAAACAGAAACCAAACCTTCATGTCTATCGGCCCAACATGATTCAGGCCCAAGATAAGAGGATGGATTTGGGCGACCCGAACTCCACCATCTCTACCAGCCTGCAAGCACCAGCGCCTAAGGCGTTGTCTTCCCCATCGCTAGGCAATGAAATTTCCAATTCAAAGTTCTGTTACCAGCTCCTCTCATAAAAAACCCACAAACAACTATCATAACAAAATTCATCAGCCAAGAAAACCAATTACAATCCCAATCGATCTACTTCTGCCCATAGAGAATAGTTGTTAGAAGTGCAACCCTTATCTTCTATCGCCCCCCCTTGTTTCCAGCCAAACACAATTTTGAATCAAGTCCCAAACTTTACTAGTTCTCACCCGAGATCCAATCTTTGCTTAGCTCAAACTCCAAGAACGACCACAATAATGGATCTACGCTTCGTCCCAACCCAAGCTCAGCAGGACTTCCACAAATCAAGATGGGTCAACCTATCCTCTCTACTCATGAACAAAGATCAATGAATAATTGTATCTGAACATACCTTATGAATGTTAATCTTAACAGGCTGTCGGCTAAATCGTGTTCCAACAAGATCAGCCAAGTCCAAGTTTTGTTATCTTCTGTGTGCGCTCTTGAGATTTCCAAGAGAGAGGTTAGACAACATATCTAGCCACTGAACGTTAGAGATGACACCGGTGGCTGGTAAGTAGGGTCAGTAGTAGTAGTAGTAGGTACGACCAAAATTGTTGAGAGACTACAAAGTACAAAAAGTTTAATATGTGAAGACCAATATGTCACTTTTGTGAGATAAAGGAGTAAATGTTGGTTGCTAATAAGTTCTATGATTAAAGGCCAAGATTCAAAGAGAAAAAGCCTTTTTAAAGCTTGGTCAAAGCTAAAAAGTCAAAGTCAACGCCGGGCTGAAATAGAGCAGTAAAGTCAACAGAACTTCCGTAGGCCATATCTTTGGACTCAGACCTCGGAATTGGGCCGATTATATGTCAAAATGACTGGCTCGGAAAGAGCATTCTAATGGTCTAAACCTTAACCCAATCAAAGGTGCATAAGTTGACAAAAAGGCTGTTAAAGTAATTTAAAGCAGAGAAACCCTTTTTGAACTTAAGTAATTAGGTTTTAGGCTTGAATTAAGAGCCCAAAACATGACTCCAAAACCTATGCACGAAATTGTAAATCTAGCCCTCTCCTATATAAAGAGGACTAAGGCCAAACTCTTACTCTACCTTAGAATACTTAATTTTAGTTTTTAGAATAATTCAACCTAGGAACTTAGATTATGTAAACTTAGACTTAGACCTAGGTTTTAATTCATATAACTCTTTCATTAGTTTTAAGTTAGTTGATTATTCAATATTTAGTCTTTAATATAGTTTCAATTTTTAAACTTTCTTCTATTAGATTAATAAAATCCAAGTTATTGTTCTTCATTATATCTTCTTCTTATTTCTATATTAATGATAGTCTAATGACTTCTAGCTAAACCTCCATTAGAGGGGTTTGATGAAGCTTTAATGAAAACTTGATGTGTTAGTTAGAATTATTGCATTTAAGAGTTTCACTCTAGTAGGTTAGTTGATTCGCCATGAGAATGGGTTGAACTTTCTCACATGCTAATTATTAGTTAGTAGAGATTGCCATGAATAATTTGGGATCAATTACTTAATCTTTATTGGTTAGGATTGCAATAATCTACATTAGAATATTATGATTTATCTAAGTGGAATCAAATTCCCCTAATCCCTTCTCCATATTCACATCTTAATATTTAATTGCCATAGTACAAGTTAGAACATTTTAATTAGTTCAATTGCCATATTAGTATAATTACAATCTATTACTTTCATTAGTTTTGTTAGAATCGATTAAACTAGCGAAACTTACTTCTAAATAAACTAAGAGTGGAACGAATTCTCTACTCTGCATATTTCACGATAACCGGGAGTAGAACTTTGATTATAGCGCAGTAAATAGCTTTATTTTTACTTATTCATAGCATAACTAGCTAAGAGTAGGTAAAACTATTGTTTTACGGTTTATCAATGAGCTATGAACATTCTTTGAAAATATCATAATTGGACTATGAACAGTGATTGTTCATAGTTCGGGAGCTATGAACAATGAGTGTTCATAGTCCATATTGTACTTACTATGAACAATCAATGTTCATATTGTACTTACTATGAACATTGATTATATACTATTTGATTTCAAAAGCTAATTTATTTTTCATTCGAATATATTGATTCACTTAACTCGACTTGTATGCTTATTAATTAGATATGACAATGCAATGGACAAATGAGATGGACAGTGTTCTTAACAATACATTCCATAACAAGCTACTTCTAGGTAATAAGAATGAGAATGGATTTCTTCCAATAACAAAAGAGCATACAAGTGATCGACTTGACTATTAGTCATGTAACTTAGCAAATGAAGACCTTATAATGGATAACACACAATATTGCTAGTGTAACTATACAAAAAGGGTTTGAATGGGGTTATGACGAACAGAAGATCATAACTAGCAACGAGGTTTGGGATCAAACAATAGCATAAAATCCGAATATGGGAAAGTACAACTTTAAAATCTCAACTTGGTAGGGCTTTTCTTAATTCGGTCAACTTTGATCCCATTATTTTATAAACAATGATATATATGGAATTGATTCGGGATATAAATAGCAATAAAGTAAGCCATAAGTTTTACTCACTAGTGTAGTAGTAATGTATGGGTGTGATAAGAGCCCAAAACTGTAGTTTTAACCCTTTAACAGTCATACTTTTAGACCAATTATGTGAGTAATAATTAAGAGTTAACACTGATTACGTGTTTTTATGCATTTCAGGCTTCAAAGTCCATTATGTGCAGAAATGTGTCACTTTAGCGAGATAAAGGAGCAAAGGTCGGTTACTAAGGAGTTCCGTGATTAAAGGCCAAGTTTCGAGAAGACAAAGCCTTTCTAAAAGCCCGGTCAAAAGCTGAAAAGTCGACGCGGGCAGAAACAGCACACAAGTCAGCAGAACTTTCGAAGGCCGTATCTTTGGACTCAGACCTCGGAATGGGGCCTACCTTATGTCAAAACGACCGTCTCGGAAAGAGCTTTCCAATTGTCCAAGCCTTGACCCAATCAGAGGAGCAGAAGTGGAAGAAAAGTCTGTTGAAGCCAACTGCAGCTGAAAAGGCCTTTTTGGACTGAAAGAATTGGGTTTTGGGCCTGCTTCTCTGGCCCAAAACATGGCTCCAAGCCCATGCACGATTTTTGGATCTGAATGTATAAAAACCAAAGCTTCACTCTTTGTTAATGGTAGATAGTTAGACCTAGATTAGTTAGCCTCCATTAATTAGTTTTAGAACTTAGTTTAATTAGTTTCAATTCATTGTATTAGATTAAACCTTTGAATCTTGTTCTTCATTTGATTAGATCAATAAAGTAGTATTTTTATCAATTTCGATTTTTGTCATTTCCATTTCTAGATCTAATTTCAATTCTTGTTCTTATTTCATTTTAGTCATTAAATTAGATGTCATTATTGTTTGATTAAGTAAATTTCAATTCTTTACATTATGTTTAGTTTAGATTCAATGGGAAATGTTAGTTTGATGAATCAAGGCTAAAACCTCCATTAGAGGGGTTGATGAAGACTTGATGAAAACTTAGTTGTTAGTGTAGAATTGTTTGTAGATTCTATTCCACTCTAGAAGGTCGTGTTTAAGCCATGAGAATGGGTGGACGACCTCACATGCTAGTTAGTATTTGGTAGAAATGCCACGAACACTAGGGATTAGAACTTCGAAATTCTTGCCGTAGAACGTAAGAATCGAGATACAACAATCTATGCTAGGTTATTAAGTTGGATTCGAGGTGGATTCAATTCCCCTAATCCTTTATCTAGATTCAAAACAATCATATTTCCATAGCATTCGTAGTTTAAATTAAAATAATCAATTTCATATTGCATCGTAGTATAATTCCCCTCGTAAAACTCTCATTAGACTTAAGACCGACTAATTAGATTAGAAAACATCACATGTTAGAGAACTAGGAGTGGAACGAACTTCTTACTCCACTCTATTTCGATAGAATTGAGAGTAGAAACTTTGATAAATATAGACACACGTAAATAGTTTTAGTTTACTTACGTTTTGAGTTCAACGTTCATTTCGTAGGTAAGCTATTCAATTTTATATTTATCAAATGGCGTCGCTGCCATCTTAGTTGCACTTTAGCATTGTTTTCATAGTAGAATTAGTCATTTTTAAGTCCCATTAAACCCACCCACCCTTGTTTGATTCATACTGTGGTTGTCCATTTCAGCGTTGAAAAAGTTCCGCAAAAATATACACTGAGCGCGACCGCGCCTATAAGGAGCGCACCTGCGCCCTATAGCTGAACAATTTCTGGCCAGCGCGCCTTTCCTTGAAGTGCAACCCGCCCTATAGTTACTGGACCACGAGCGCGACCCGCCCTCAGACCAAGTGCGACCCGCGCTAAGTCACTGGAACAAGGAGCCACATCAGCTTCTATGGCGCGCCAGCGCCTAAAGCAAAATTTTCCGGATTTCTGCAGGTTTGTTTCGAATTTCGATTTTTCAAGTTTTTCAGTGTTTTAACTTGTTATTTACACTGAACACGCGTAAACAAGACGCTATTCATAAGCGAAGCAAGGGCCTTGTCGGGTATTCCTTTCTTCCACACCTCGCATCTCCAGTTAGAGGTTTCTACTAGTATATCAAAATTGTTTGGAGTGTTGCATGTTTAGTTAAGTTCGACTTAGTCTTGCATGAGATTAAGGTCTGGTCGAAGAAAAACAACTAACGTAATTACACGGCAACGTCAACAAACAAGTCTATCTAGTTTCCCACCTACTACACCTCTAGCTACTATTTCACACACACCACCTAATATTATGGCTTAAGAAAGAGAGACTCCTCTCTCTGACTTTTATAAAGCCTTGAGCGATAGCCCTAAATCTTGCATCGTTCTAGCAGACCCAGTGGGGGATTTCCGCATCCCCCCAAATATATTTAATTTGTTACCCGTTTTTCATGGTTTAGACCATGAAAAAAATTATCAGCACATGCGTAGGATTGAACAAGTCCTTACAACATTCCACCATCCTACGGTTGGTGCGGAACAAATTAAATTGAGGGTATTCCCTTTCACCTTAGGCGATAAAGGGCGTCTTGGTTAACTGCCCAAGCGCCTAATTCTCGGGACTCATGGGCCAAACTTGTTCAAATTTGTTTATGGAACATTTTTACCCACCCCTAAAGGCGGATGAAATGCTTTCCAAGATTCACTTCTTTTCGAGAATCCTCTTGAATCATTTTCGAGGCTTGGAATCGTTTCACCGATCTGCTTATAGAGTGTCCACACCATAATCTAGCAAAAGACACGTTAGTGCGTGCCTTTTCAAAGGACTTCAACATCACCATAAAGAAGTCCTTGACATAATGAATGGGGTAGTTTCCTAAGTAAAGGAGCCTGGAGGCTTACAAATTTTTAGAAGAACAAACTAAACGCCTTGATAACAATTGGGGGAGTGATGATATCCCCGCTCTGCTGGTTCTTCTTCAACAGTTAAGGCCGGTATGTTTGAGATGAAACCTGATCCGTAACTTAAAAATTTAATCGAATCTCTAACTAAAAAGGTAGAGGCTATTTCTATTCAACAAAAGCCTATCCCGTCATGAATGTAAATTCAAATCCATGTAGTTTATGTTGGAGTCCCGAGCATCCCGACTCCCACCGGCCCTATAGCCTATGAACATTCTTGTTCCATTAATAGTGAACCTAACGCCCAAGACAAAATCCCAACTTCGGTTGGAGAAATAACCAACAAGTCACACCTACGGTACAATAATCAATATGTTAGGCCAACGCCACGGTTATAACCAAGCTCCACCACAACAAGGGCGGGGATCGGGGTAATTATAATAATTATAACAACCAAAGCGCCCACCTCGACAAGGTCAAGCACAAGGTCAATGTAGTTATAATAATTATAATGCTAATATAGGTATCATTCCGGTAAATAATAACTATCACAATCCGCCCATAAATAATCAACGCGAGATAGTTCCAGTCACACCACCCGTGACTACTACACCCACACAACCGGATTGTCTTGACACCTTCATACAAGTGAGCCAACAACTTTTCCAAACCATGGCTCAATCTAACCAACACATTCTACAATCCGTTAATAATTTAAACCAACAGTTAGCCCAAGAGAAAGCCCCAAAAGGCGGCGTGTTTCCGTGCCAAGCGATACCCAACCCTAGAATAGCAAACCACGACCTTTGAAGTAAACGGTAATACTAGTGCGGAAACTACAACCGTGGGTGAGCTAAATGCCATCACCACTCTCCGTTCTGGAAGAGTGATTGATAACAAAGTAACTATGCCTATAGTTACCCCATCAGTACTCCCTACACCGGATATCGAACTAGATACCAAAATAGAAACTGAAGAACCTACCACTGTAGAGGTACCAGTTAAACCACAACCTAAGAAACAGAAAGCCAAGGTTACACATCAAGTCGAGCCATACGCTAAATATAGAGCGAAACCACCATTCCCTCAGAAGTTAGCCATGCTAACCAAGGATACAAACTTTGAGGAGATTAGGAACGTTTTCAAGAATCTAATGATAAACCTTCCTTTTCTCGAAGTTATAAAAAAGCTACCTAACCACGCTAAGTTTCTTAAGGAGTTGTGCACTACTAGGCATAAGACCAACATACCTAAAGACGCCTTTCTAACTGAATAGCCTCCACTTTATCCGAAAATAATGGAATTGTTAAGTATAAGGACCCTGGTCGTCCTACTATACAATGCACCTTAGGAGATTCTCACACGACGACCGCGCTACTAGACCTGGGGGCTAGTGTTAACTTACTCCCATTTTATTTGTATAAACAAATAGGTCTAGAGGAGATGCAACCTACTAAAATGACATTGCAATTAGCTGATCGGTCTATTAAGTATCCTAAGGGTGTGGTTGAGAACGTGCTGGTTAAAGTCTAAAATTTTTATTACCCAGCCGACTTCGTTATCCTCGACACAGAAGTCACTAACGACTCTGTACCTATCATTTTAGGGCGTCCCTTCTTGGCTACTGCCAACGCGCTCATAAACTGCCGCGATGGTTCGATGTCCTTGTCCTTTGGCCATCTTTCTGTTGAGGTAAATGTTTTCAAAACGAGGACACAAGTATCGATTCATCTACAAATGGCGAGGTTAGCATGATCGAGAGAGCTTAGCTCAAGATTACTTCAAAACATGTTTCGGAGAAACAGTTAACAAATTCCTTTCCTTCGGAAATTCCGACTTTAACAATGACTCCTTGGTAGTAGACGAAATCGAAGAAGAATTCCTGCAACTCTTTTGCACCGCTTCTTTACCACTTCACGAGTCCCCCCTTGCTAACAACCATTCATCCCTTGATGCTATAACGGAAGATGAATTTTTCAATCTCTATCCCAGTGATCCTTTTGACCCACCTATTGAGGAATGTCTTGCATATATCAAGATTTTTGATGATATGGACTTGAGAGCCCTAGCTGAGAATCATTCACCTTCCATCACCAATATTCCCCACCCTCCACCTTTTCAAAGGAACCTCGAGTTTGCACTCGATCCTTTAGTTTCTTCTGTGCTTCATGATTTTTTAAATCCACCTAGTAAACAAATACTTCACAAGGATAAACCACTTGACACCTTCATTTTTAGACTTGAGACAGTCCCTAACTACACCATGAATGAGTTTTGTGCTAAACCCACATCCTCATTTTTTCCATGCTTTCCCTCTAAAACTTATCCCAATCCACCATATCTTCCACAACCATTCACTTTTCCACACTTATTCACTAGGACACCCTCTCGTTCAAAGATGAAACATAAGGTGCATGCTCGGTTATGTTATAGGTCTATCCGACTTCGCTTTCATTCCACTAGGGCTGTGCGTCGTAGGAAATCTTGGTGCTTGATTGTGTTTGGATATGTTTTCTGTGATATTTATTTATGGAACGATCCACAACTATTTCGGTTGTTGATATATGATAAACTGCATATTCATACATATATTTAAATAAAGTCTCGAGTATCTGACTATAAACGACTCAATTTTTGTGTTTGGTGCATTTCCTTTCATTTCCATATATTGGTGAATGCACCATTCAGGTAACCGGGCCCTCCCTATGGAGTGTGTGGATGTAAGTACCGGATCCTAAGTCCACGGTTCACATAATTCACGTTTTCCACTCTTGCATGTTTTCTTGGTTTTTGAGTCATGTTTCTCTATGGTGTGAATTATGTCCTTACTGCTTATTGTTTTCCTTTATATTAAACCTAATTCATAAAAAGTAAAAATGTTTAAAGCTATAAAAATAGTAATCTAGCAAGTCTCGGGAATCTGACCTTAAAAGACCCAAGTTTTTGTACAATACCAACGTTCTGGAGTATAGGCTAAACAAAATTTTCAAACTTAAAAAGAGTTTTCCAATTTTGTTTGGGGGTGGCGTATTTTGGTATTCATTTCAAATCATGTTGCCACCCTAAGCCTGTAATGTTTACTCCAGTAGAGTTTGTGTTAGTTAGTAATGCAATGTTTAATTGTGCTTCATATTATCGTTATCATCTTTACAATATTTACATTACAGTGCGCCAATTTTTGCCACGTTTCTATGGTAAATTCTTTCCTTATCTCTTTACACTTTGAGGACAAAGCGTTGATTGTTTGGGGTGGGATAGAAACATTTGCAAAAATTAGACACTTTTAGGATGTAAATTATGCACTTTTATTTATAAAATGTTAAAAATTATAAAAATTAGTTAGTTACATAATTTAATTGTGCTATTGAATTGTTTCATGAACCCCTTCTCCCAAATTGTTTGGGGTGGCATAGAAACACAATGTAAATGTTAAACACATATTAGGTTGTATATTACGTTATTATTTGTCTTAAAAATAAAAAATAATAATAAAAATAAAAAATAAAAAAAAAAATAAAAATAAAAATAAAAAGTTTATGCTATACACTTAGGAATATTGGTATTGTTTCTTTCTCTATGCTCTTAATAATCTAGAAGTCTCAATGTAGCTTTTGCATTAGAATAGTTTTTAGAAACTTAGGTTAATATGTAGGTAATAATCTTTGCATCTATCTATAAATATATTACATGAGTATCTATGATTGTTTGGCAATGAAGTTTCAAATCTAGGCTAGAGTACTTATTCTACAAATCTCGTGAGAATATAGCCTAAAGATTTATATGAGTGAAACATTTGAGAAATGACACAAGGGGAGAAGTATATTCGAATAGAGAAATCACACGTCCACTTGCTTGACCACTATACCATGTCCTAAGAGAGAATTTAGGCCCTTTTTGGATCGATATAGCTAGAAATTCCGACCTAAGGATATTTTCCGCTAGTCGCCCCACTGAGCCTTTCATTAGCCCTTTCATAAACCACAAATCCTTTACCCTATTACAAAACAAAACAAAATAAAAAATTCAACCTACCCAATTTGGATAAGTCTGAGAATAGAATGAGAAAGAAAGAAGAAGAGAAAAACCTGTGTAAACAAAAGTTAGTTAATTGCTTCAGAAAATAAAGAAAAGAAGTTTCCATCCAAAGAAAAGAAAAATAAAAATAGAAATAAAATAAAAACTCCAAAAAATAGAATAAAAGGAGTCAAAAGCCAAAGAAAAAGAAAAAAAAATATGGCTAAGGATGGAAACAAAGTGTAGAAGCAAAAGTAAATAACAAGGTTTTCTCTAGTTACATAATATGAAGACTCTATTATATCAGACTTGTCCCTTTTGAATATCCATTTCCTTCCTTCTTAAACCATCTCCTAATCCCCAACACCTAATAAAGACCTCTAGCTCAATTAGGAATAGGTTAGTGGGATAGTAAGTGGCGATGTGTTTGATCAACTTCGGCTTCCTTGTGTGTCATTGAGATTGTAAGGTAAAGTATGCCCACCGCACCTTTGGAGTAGCAAAACTTGAGTGGAAAAAAATCAGAGTGATTTTTGTCTTGACTTTTATGTGAGAACCTACTTAAGGACGCTTATTCCAAAGTTTCATAAACGGACTCATTCTTGCATTTCATATCATTACTCATTGTATATATGTTTATTAAGTAGATGATTGATTATTATGCATATATTAGCTTAAGTTTCGACTTGATTACTCTATATGCATTGCTAGTGAGAGGTATAGTTAATTTAGAGCATGAATAAGGAAACAATAGTTTTATTTCTTAGTCGTTGTAGTATAGATGAAGTTTGTGAGTACCTTCACCGGAAAACTCTCATGAGGCTATAACTCGTCCCACTAGGGAATTCCTAGTGGTTTAAGGCCTTGTTACATATGGTCAATGCAATCGCACTCAGCGAAACGAGAGTAGATAGAACTCCATTTTTGGTCACTTATTCTAATTTCTCATCTTTGCTTGAGGACAAGCAAAATGCTGTTTGGGGGTGGTTTGATAAGAGCCCAAAACTGTAGTTTTAACCCTTTTTAACAGTCATACTTTTAGACCAATTATGTGAGTAATAATTAAGAGTTAACACTGATTCATTTGTTTTATGCATTTCAGGCTTCAAAGTCCATTATGTGCAGAAATGTGCCACTTTAGTGAGATAAAGGAGCAAAGGTCGGTTACTAAGGAGTTTCGTGATTAAAGGCCAAGTTTCAAGAAGACAAATCCTTTCTAAAAGCCCGGTCAAAAGCTGAAAAGTCGACGCCGTAAAACAACACACAAGTCGCCAGAACTTTCGGCGGCCGTATCTTTTTGGACTCAGACCTCGGAATGAGGCCTACCTTATGTCAAAACGACCAGCTCAGAAAGAGATTTCCAATGGTCCAAGCCTTGACCCAATCAGAGGAGCAAAAGTAGACGAAAAGTCTGTTGAAGCCAACTGCAGCTGAAGAGGCCTTTTTGGACTGAAAGAATTGGGTTTTGGGCCTGATTCTCTGGCCCAAAACATGGCTCCAAGCCCATGCACGATTTTTGGATCTGAATGTATAAAAACCAAAGCTTCACTCTTTGTTAATGGTAGATAGTTAGACCTAGATTAGTTAGCCTCCATTAATTAGTTTTATAACTTAGTTTAATTAGTTTCAATTCATTGTATTAGATTAAACCTTTGAATCTTGTTCTTCATTTGATTAGATCAATAAAGTAGTATTTTTATCAATTTCGATTTTTGTCATTTCCATTTCTAGATCTAATTTCAATTATTGTTCTTATTTCATTTTAGTCATTAAATTAGATGTCATTATTGTTTGATTAAGTAAATTTCAATTCTTTACATTATGTTTAGTTTAGATTCAATGGGAAATGTTAGTTTGATGAATCAAGGCTAAAACCTCCATTAGAGGGGTTGATGAAGCCTTGATGAAAACTTAGTTGTTAGTGTAGAATTGTTTGTAGATTCTATTCCACTCTAGAAGGTCCCTGTTTAAGCCCATGAGAATGGGTGGGCGACCTCACATGCTAGTTAGTATTTGGTAGAAATGCCACGAACACTAGGGATTAGAACTCGAAATTCTTGCCGTAAGAACGTAAGAATCGAGATACAACAATCTATGCTAGGTTATTAAGTTGGATTCGAGGTGGATTCAATTCCCCTCTAATCCTTTATCTAGATTCAAAAACAATCATATTTCCATAGCATTCGTAGTTTAAATTAAAATAATCAATTTCATATTGCATCGTAGTATAATTCCCCCTCGTAAAACTCTCATTAGACTTAAGACCGACTAATTAGATTAGAAAACATCACATGTTAGAGAACTAGGAGTGGAACAAACTTGTTACTCCACTCTATTTCGATAGATTTGAGAGAAATCTTTGATAAGGATCATAAGAAAAGTTTTAGTTTACTTACGTTTTGAGTTTCATCGTTCATTTCGTAGGTAAATTATTCAAATTTATCTTTATCAGGGTGCAATACTTTAAGTAGGTGTAATTATTTAAGTTAGCAATTGCATTTAATTAGTGCCTCTTTAATTAGCATATTAATTAAGCCAGACCCGCAGATTCTCAGGCAGATAGGCCATGTCTTGGTTATATCCAATTCATGGTAAATCATTAGCTGATAGGGGCTTTTACTACAATGAAGTATTCAGGCAAACCTTGTTACAAGTCCATCCCCTACATCAAAGGCTAGAAGCACAATACACATCATTTACATGAACATGTACCGACCATTACATATTTACATTTCCATAGACATGAAGCCAGTTGATGCTAACGGGATGACAAAATTTAATACATTGTCGAAAAACATCCCCTACATATGTCGCCTTCTCCTCCTCTCAAAAAAGTGAAGTCATCCTCGTTCCCCTTAACAACAACTTCCATCACACCATTACATCAACGTGTCAGTACTCGTGCAATAGAATATATATTACATCTAATCTACATACTCATCAACAATTTGGGTTCCTACTTCAAATGTCCTTTGCATATTCTTGTTCCACCTGGTTACTCTAACATTTGGGCCTGCTCTTTTGTGCATCTTCCACAGCATGGGTCTCGTTTTTTGCAAGTTTGCCTCTTTGTGGTCGCTGCATTCGTATAATCTCTTGTTTATGCAGTGACGGAGTCGTACTTGTTTGTCCACATTAGATGGCTCTTACATTGGAGATAGTAGTTGCTGCTGTAGTAGCTGTTCTTATGCTTCAGATCCTGGTACATGCCGTCGCCCATGATAAATCTCTGAACAATTGCATATCAACTTTATGACTATAGAAGCTATGTATGTTAGGACTTTGATCGATCTACTGAAAAAATTATTAAAACAGAAAACGTATGAAACCAATGAAACCAAACTACCAACAAACCATAAGGCAGCTTGGTATGGTAGATTAAGGAGTTTTCAAAGTCTGTTATGTTAGAGTAACAGATGAATGCATACAATTCTACAAGCACTTCAACTTTGGTAGTGTCAATTCTTACACAGGAGAAACAGAAAAATCATAAATTGACAAAAAACCCTCATAACCTAATTGTGATCTAATATAGTTGACCTGATTGTGTTCCCTCATATAAGCTCCATTTACCCCTGCTTTTCTAATTTGTTTCTGATCGTAAGTATGTCCAAAATGACGGTACTCAACAGTGATGTTGTTGTCAGGTATAATCAATTTTGCATGGATTTGGAATACACGTCAAGAAATCTACCAATATGGATGCCCGGGAAGTTTGATGTAGCATATAATAGCCCTAAGTAGTTAATACTAAAGATAACAGTCATTTAGGATGATTTATATAGGGTTTTTTAGACCAAAAATTACCTGTAGTAATGCCATCAGAAACTTGACCCCCTCGTCGGTGAAGGTAAATCTTGTTGGGGAGAGCTACTTTAACCGCAGTAATTGTTTCTCTCTGCAGGTCTTTCTTTGGTTTATTTTTCATTGGGCCATCTAAATATGAATGAACAAAATAAAAACACAAAGTGAAAAATTATTTTACATGACAATACAACACAGGAAAAGGTGAATGATAAGATAAATGTGATCAATATATAGTCGACTTACCTATTACACAATCTAGTTTGTTGTGAACCTGAGCCACAAAAGGAGCTGGAGTTTGTGGAGTACAACAACGTGAACTTTGACTTTGAATACAAAGCCTGACTGTTGTCTCAAAGACGGAGGCTTAACATGATAACTTCGAGCTGCTTGGCCTTCTATAAACCGTTTCTTCATGGGAACATCTATAAGCACACAAATCATATATATTAAATGCTATGACTATGATTTCACAACGTATACGTGATTCAATGCGCCTTTAATAAAAATTTGAACAATCTTGTCTATATTATTAATTATTAATTTAGCACAATGTCTAACAGGAATGGTTGCACATCACAAAGAAAATGGTGCTACTAATATATCGTTAACCATCACCTTATATGAAGGGCGGAAAAAGTTACTTGATACAACATTTCTTAACTACTTTTTGGTGATAGAGTCCGCCCTAGGAATATACAATGTTCCATTATGGTTTCAGCATTATTTAACAACAAATATCAGTATTGAGCCCAAGTACAGTAATGCAATGACAGCAAAGGTAACCCCTTTACCTTTATCCTCGATCACATTCACCCTTGCACCACCTCTATTATTGTTGTCTACACATAAATTCGTTATTTAATGCACATACAAAACAAATTTATAAGTCAAATATTCGAAATTATGCACAATAAAATTACTATGCAAATTAGTTAATATAATATAATAATAGAGAAATGCTAGCAATCTACCCCTCTTTGGCTCTTTCGCGTAGCATGGCCATACCTCGTAAGAATACAAGAAAACTTAAGTTGGTGTATACATGGGAAGTTCACATTTAATACGCAAGAAAAAGTATTCTCTCTGTTCTCTCTCTATTTTTCAACCTTTTTTAGGAATATTGTGCTTGTCTCCTAATCCTCATGTTTCACCAAAGTACATTGTTTCAATGGATGATTTTTGATGACCAAAGTACATGAAGATTAAGGACTTAATTATGTCAAATATACAAATTAAAGTACTTCAAATTTTACAAACAAACCCATTCATGTATCTACGAACACTGTTAATGTCAACATGCTACCCCGAAAGATAACATGGATGTGAGGGTGTAATATTATTAGGATATAAACCAAATAACGCAAATGAAACTTGCTACCTTCATGCATGTCCCTCTTCGTACAATCTTCGTGCACCGAGTTCAACATGTTTACATCCGGGCCAACGTGACTACCTGCATAACCAATCAAGACAAAATCAGACTTACACAACATATATTAAATGCTAACATTGCGTGGATGTTAAATTTAGACATTGTTGAGTTGATTATAAGACCTAATAGTACTCTGTAAGTCCAGGTTGCATATCACAAAATGGTACTAGTACATCGGTTACCATCACATACACAGTCTCAAGGGTAACGTAAGGTTATTAGATATGGTTGCGCACTACCTTGGGTGGTTTACTCCCTCCAAAGAATTGTGTTCCATTTCGATTCTAAAATAAACTACCCACTAGCAATTACCATTATATACCAACTACAAGTATTTAGCACAAATATTTTTAATTTACAAATATTTAGTACAATTACGAGTATTTTCCTAATTTAATAGATATATAGCATAGAAATACCATTGTGTATAATTTTTTCTTTATAACTGGATTAACATAGATGTACCCAAATAGTTGCAATAAAAACCCGTTTACCTGCACAGATGTCCGACATCTCTGCTCCTTCAAACACCGACTTAAACATGTTTGTATCCGGGCTACCACAAGTACCTGCATAACCAATGGAGAGAAACGTGCGTTACAAGTAACCCATTTACATCAAAACATAGTCATCCTCGACTAATTTACCTTCGATCACCTCTTCCACGACTTCTTCTATGCCACTTGCATAGCCACTACTAATATTATCTACACCAATAAATTTTAATTCATATACGGTAAAAAAAAGGTGAGCAACTCCAACATTTATTGGTTGTCGGCATGCACCTACCATATTCAGGGCGAGGACTAGGTTCTGTTACAGTAACGACAATATTATCAGCTAAAGGAGAAAAATGCATAGCTCTTGGACTAGACCAACTTCCTGCATAACAATAAGGAAAAAAGGCATGTTAGAATGATGAGTTTTAACAATACCACTCCATCCATTTTCTCTTCAAGTATACGTACCGACCAAGATTTAACTACAATGATAATAATAAAAATCATGTCAATCTAGAAAACTTATACTGCTGAACAAACTATCATACACCAACAATGAATCAAATTTATAGTTGGACTGCATTACCTGAAGACATGGTTTGTCTTCCCCGAGTCCCTGTAGATGGTGAAATATCTTCAAAAATATCCGGTTGAGCTTCCGCAATATTGTCTTTTTGGCCAGATTCTTCCAAGTCACTGCCACTATCTGCACTTGAATATGTTAATGCCTGAAATGGATCTTCTTGTTCAAATTCATTGTGATTATTACTCAAACCATTGCCACCACCCATTTCAACTAGTCGACCATTTTTCAATATCTCTGCTCGCAACATTTGTAACTCTTGTGGGATTTCCTCATCAGGAATGGTTTTCAGTAATGGTTCAACCAACTCTTGATAGTCATAACGGCGCACCTTCTACGACAAATCCAACGCTAACAATAAGCAGATAATGAAAACAACGTTGAAGATATATAAACTAAAAAAAACCTCATCTATGTTTTCATAATGTTGTCAATAAATACTTAATCTACGCATGGAGGATACTGCTATGGGAATTGGGAAGGCAGAGTGGTGGTGGCTAAAGTAATATCTTGTGTACTTCTTATCCACCTACACCACATAAAATACAATTTTACGTTCCGATTAGAATAAATTCATTCCACTTAATTAAATACAAGTAATTCTACGAAAACATAGATGACAACATGTTTTTATTACATTACTTCATCAAAAATAACATATTGAGCTGATGAGAACCTATGCCGTCATAAATTTAGAAAAAAGAAGAAATAATTGCCACCTTTTTAGCTTTCCAACAAAAAGGCCTCAATAGGTTATGCTTACAATAATTACTTTGAAGTCTAAACTAAATGGAGGGGATAATTACAGTCAATAGATTAAAAAAATAAATTAGTGGTAAAACAAAATAAGCAATTCATTGCAAATTACCTCTTTACTACACTAATTCATGAGGAACAACTCCCTTAAGGAAGATGGTTAAGTGCGACTCATACAATGCTCTTGATACCAATCTATATAAGCTTCATTTGAAGCAGAAGGAAAGTTGACTTCAACTTCACAACCACCCTTCCACCAAACATTCCACTCCGTAATACATCATTCCATAAAAGAGCCATTTGCTTTAGGATCCCACCTGAGTGGCTGCTTTGGTATGTGTTGGTCAAGCCCAAATTGACGCATACATCAATCAGGCATATACCTATCTACGGAGTCGAAATGGATCATCCATGTAGAGACAGGCAGCATGTGAGAATGGCGAGAGACAAAATGAGGAGCATGTACCCATTTATCCCATGGCTGGCTAAAAACCTAATAGAATAGAATCAATACTAGTAAGAAAGTAGACAATAGTTTGGTATAGTTTGATGAGTTGTGGGTACTAATTTTATACTAACCTGATCTTCACCAAGTGAATCAAACTCTTTACTTAGGACCTTATACACTTGTTTTGTACAAGGCCGGAATTTGGGATTTTTTCATCTGCAAGTGCAGGGAACACAAATTTCGATTCCCGTTTTAATGGGTGTATGCGGAACCTTTCATAGAAACATGCCTACAAGCAAGTTTTCAAAAGTTAATAGAAAAAATGTAAGATATACAGAATAAAAAATCATCAAGTATAAACGGGCTATATGTACCAACAACAATGTAGACGAACCACAAATATTATGCACAAAATTAGATTATTTTTCTAGTTTGTTCCTTTTCTTTGTTGTGGATTTACGGCAAAGTGACGCTCAACTGAGCACTTTAAATAGATATGCAAGAACAGCAGCAGCCCAAGCATAGGTAGCACACACCTTAGTATTAGCTAGGAATTTTAGGTACTTGGTGTTCACGCAATTTCCGCCACCTTCTGAAAATATTGTGCTCCTAATAAGGTACAACACATATGCTATTGTGCGTTTTTTCTCGTCAATAACAATTCCAGTGCCCTTAAATGTATCTTTCAACCAGGAGACATGAACAAATTTTACTCTAATTTTATCTTCTGGAGGAGATACTCCCAAATATTTTAAACAAGCTTGGTCGGCAGTCAATTCTGAGGTGTCGACGATTGCTTCCCCGAAGGCATTCAAGCCCAATATGTGGGCCACATCTTGAAGTGTAATTGTCATTTCAAATGACGGGAAGTGGAAAGTATTTGTTTCTAGCCTCCAAAGGTCAACCAGAGCTGAAATCAGGTCTCTATCAGCTTGGAAATGTCCAATTTTCCTGATGTGTTTGAAACCCATTGCAGAGATAAGCTTCTTCTGGCTACGACTCAACTTCCATTCTTTCAATTTTCATTTGTGCTCATGAATCTGCACAATCGGACGCTCCTGTTCACCACTTACACTTGTTATTGGTTGTGAAGTCATATAAGCAAACCTAAACTGGAGTAATAAATACCAAAAAATTACTGCTCCATGCATTAGTAAAGAAGATATGTTGCAACTCTGCATATACAAGTATTGCTTATTTGTTGCCCCTTTCACCGTGCCCATCTCACCTGAAGATATACTAAAATAAAGCAATAGATTAGTAGAAGCAAACTAAGACAATATATACACATATTACAATGTAAACCCCTCTCAGAAAATCAGATGTCTACAATGTATAAAACAACTAAGACATATATTCCGTTAATCTATCCAAGTTTATGCAGCAAAATCATCGTTCTCATATGTTGAATGTTTGTAAGAGATAACAGTGAACTATAGACATGTGTGGAGGTAACGGCGTGAGTTCTCGACAAGTGCAACCAAATCACGCCTCAACCACAACCATTGCATGTAAAAAGTATCCCAAAAACTCCTCTTTCAGATTAGCGATGTGTGTCAGAAGGATGATTGGAAGTCTTTTCCAAACGGGAAGCACGATTGAAAAACTATTAAATAAATTTCATTGTTGCAACACTCCATTTTAGATAAGCCAGTCTTTCTAAAGAGGATCACTACATTAATTTAAACCATGAAGTGAGCGGAGCTTATAACTTTGCCATGTGTCCATTTGAGTTCACTAAGTATGCTACTTCATTATTTAAAATGTTGGTTTTTGACTGAAGTTGATGGTGCGAAAGAATATGATATATTACTTCATGGATTAGACATAAGTTAGCAACTCTCCATAAATACTTTAATTCTTGACGTTAGTGACTCTTTTCACAATTTGATAGTAGGGGAAATACTTGGGACATTATCAGAACAACAAAACTACTAATAATTTGAACACATACCCTAGTGGCCAAATCACAAAAAACCTTGAAAATTTTATCAATTGTACCATCAATTCCAGTTTTTTTTTTTTTTTTTTTTTTTTTTTTTTTTTTTTTTTAACAATAAAATGGGGTTCTGGCCTACCCCTAACCTGCATTAGTTAATCCTCATATACATCTTTCCCTCCATATCATCCTTTACAATAATCTGCAACTTTTCAGACAGAGGAGGGGTGAAGATTATACAAGAGTCATCTATCAACTCTGAATGGTCAGCCAAGGATACCAAATGATCCGCTACCTTATTGGTTTTCCTAAAAACATGTTTAAACTCTATGAACTCAAATGCCACTCCCACTCTTTGGATGGATACTACCATATCAACCATCTGCCATGGAAGAGCTTCTATCTTCATTATAGCATGAACTGCTCTTAACGAATCAGACGCCATTGACACTTTTGGGATTCTAAGTCGCATACATAACTCCAACCCTTAGTGCATGCTTGTGAAGCGTCGTTACTTTGTTATCGAAACCTTTTTGATTTGTATTTAACAGTTGATAGGCAATACGTGAATTTCGCATACAAGTTTCAGTAAAAATATGTAAGATATAAGAGGAAAACATGTTACCAAAACCACGTGACTTTAGACAGTGGAGATGGTGGGTTCTAAGACGCTGGTGGTGGCGGACGTGGTGCTCGGTGGAGTGTGAGGGAGGGTTTGTGCTTATCGAAAAATTGAGGGATGGTTTCTGAAGTAGGAGGAGTGTTGGAGAAGTTTTATAGAGGGATTATGAAAAGAGGAAATGAAAATTTGCTGACGTGGTCAGAGACTGGAAGGAAATTTGAGTGATTGCATGGATTTGATTTGAGGGGTGGGGGGGAATTTCTGTTGAAATTGTTAGTTACTTTATTCAGGAGAGTGATGGAACATTTCACTCAATGCAGATATTATTTCCTAAAATATCAGGGTACAATATAGATATTTTGAGCAAGGCCCAAAATATCGCCCATTTATCCGAGATATCACCGATATATCTCATTTTTTGGGTACACCGAGATGGAAATATCAGATATATCTCAACATAATATCGAATCTATTTCTTCCCGATATATTTCACAATTTCCGATATAACAATATATATCGACTGATATATACGATATAAATTTTTGACTTTGACCGATATTATTGACTTTGACCGAATATTGTTGACTTTGACTGATATATTGACGATATTTCCGATATAATCGACGATATATCCGATACATCGAAATACAAAACAAAATTTTGGCTGGTCAACAAAAAAATGAATATCTCTGATATTTCCGATATATCTCGGTTTTTTGGTACATCGAGATATTCACCAAATTCGATATTTTGGTCCTTGATTTTGAGCACACATCATCTTGCGGTCTTGCCCAGTTTCACTTGGCGCACCGTAGAATTTAGGGGTGCAAACGGATAGGTTTGGATTCAAATTTGCCTGTATGTACCCATATCCGAATCTGAAAATTTATACCGATATTTGAATCCAATTTCGGATATTCGAATCGGATATCAGATAATATCCGATCCGAAAATTAATATTAATTAAAATTATATTTGTTTTGAATAATTCATTTTATCACTATAAAAACTATATTATAAATATATATATTTGTCATTTATTATTAGCATTATTATTATTATTTGTTGTTATTATAGTTTATATTATTAGTTTATGATTTTATATAATATTTTATACAATAAGAAATAAATAAATTCATTATATATAATAACTATTAATTTTTAAAATCGGATCGATATTTTCGGATGTGGATATGGCAGTATCCGAATCCATATCCAAAACCAGTTCAGACATAAAAAATTATCTGAATCTGATATCCGAAATTTTTGAATGACATCCGATTTTTCGAATACGAATTCGAATGGGATTAGAATATTTGGATATCCACTTGCACCCATATCGTAGATTTAGGCATTTAACTAAAAGGGACTAAACTAGTTCAACAACAATGACAATGCTTATCTAGGTTCTCTTCTACAATTTGTCCGTAAATTGTCCATGCAAAAAGAGGAACAAGGTAGGTAATGTTGGGATTGTCCCTCACCATGAGGCAGACGTACGCAGCTCAGAATGGCATGAAGTATGACACTGTTTGTGGCTTAATGTTTATGTTTTCAGTTGCGTACTTCTGCCCATGCTCTTCGGTGCCTCATGGTGAGGGACGATGGACAACCCCAACATAATGGAAGACTGCTTCACTTCCTAAAGTCTCATCTAGAAATTATGTTGTGATATTAATCATCGATTGAAAGAGGAATTTTTTTAATTTGCAGTTTCATTCATCCACAAATATGGGAAATAAATTTGTTAATGGAAGATTTAACCAGCCTAAATAAATAGGCTAATTAAAACCCTACTTTAATTATACTTGCAAGGGCACGAGGTCTATTGTATTAGACAAGCGAGAATGAGGTCGAACCCACAGGGATTGCTATCTAGGAATAATTGAAATCTAAAATCTATTTAACCTAATCCGAATGATTATGGTTGTTGATTTGAAAGCGGTTTGAATTAACAATTGAAACTATCTACTTTAACTATACTATGAAAATAGTAAACTTTAATTAACTATGAAGGGTGGTAACACTAAGACATTCGAATCCACCCTAGACCGTTGTAGGTTCTCTTAATTAACTAATCTAAAGTTCTCTTTTGAATCATGAGTAGCATGAGGGAAAGGAAACCCTAGCTTGCTTGAATATGTGATCGTTAAGTCCTAATATATATGCATCTATATATGCGCGGTTGATTAGAATTTCAACATGCAAACGTATAAACTCCTAGCAAAAGTTGTCTTCTTATGGCACAACTTCTCACAACCTTATATAGACATTAAAAACCGATGTTTAATTAGATAATAATGACACTTAACCTAACTATTGATTAGTCAAAACATGGTATCACATGCTAGATATAAGTATATATAACCAATGAAAGAAGCTATATATACTAAAAATCAGTATGAAATCGATCACTTAAACATTATATAATTCGAGAATAGTAAACAATGAATAAAAGAAATCCTACGCAAGTCTAGGGCTTCATCTTTTTGACTTCTTTTTTGACTTTTTGACTTCTTTTTTGAGAAAGTCGAATTTTTTGTGACTATTGTCAGTCATAGCAAATTTGGAATTCGATGTAAATTTGGCAAGAATGAAAATATAAAATTCGTAGAAATTTGATTAAAAATTCTCAAAATTTTGTAGGAAGCCATAATTATCAAATTAGAAATAAGATGAGCTTTAACATAAAAAATTATGCAGTGTGTGATTGCACATGATGTCAGGGTTTTTGGTTTTATTATAACATCTAATTATAGGTTGTATAGGCCAAGGCCCAAAATATTGCCGAGATATCCAAGATATCGCCGATATATATATCGTTTTTTTGGTACACCGAGATGGAAATATCCGATATATCTCAACCGATTATTGAATCTATTTTTTCCCTATATATTTTGCAATGTCCGATATAACGATATATATCGACTAATATATACGATATATCCGATATAAATTGTTGACTTTGACCGATATTGTTGACTTTGACCAAATATTGTTGACTTTGACTAATATATTGACGATATTTCGATATAATCGACGATATATCCGATATATCGACATACAAAACTAAATTTTGACTGTTGAACAAAAAAAATGGATATCTCCTATATTTTTGATATATCTCGGTTTTTTGGTACATCGAGATATTCACCGAATTCGATATTTTGGTCCTTGGTATAGCCTATAGACTATATATAGGCCCTAAACCGAAAACCTAGCATATAATTTTTGTGCAAGATCTCGAATTATACATGATTACTTCTCAAAATAAATTTATCAATTGAATTTTGTCATGTATGTATAATTTTGAAGGAATGCATGTATGTGCATAACTTCAGATAAGGCCTATGATCCTCTTATGCCTAACTCTTGATTAGTCGCTTTATGACTTCGATTTAATGTAAAGAAATGGTCACTCAATTTTGACTAGTCTCATGAGTATCTATTTTGCCATCACCAACATACAAACTATGCTAAGAGTAGAGCATTCATATGTACGATTTCAACTAGGAAGAGAGTGTATGTCAAAAGAATTGACATTTTGGGTGCGTGTTAGGTTAGGACGTGGTAAGTGGTTCTAGTTAGCTGACATATGCAGAAAATAGGGAGTATGTAGTTGGACATGTAATCATTATAATCAAAATTATAGAATGTTATACTACAGTAGGCACCAAATGATCTACTGACCTAGTAACTTATATGAAGACTATGTGGGAAGTACTTTAGATGAGATTGTTTGCTGGCACATTTTCCTTCATTTAGATCAGTGTATTCAAGTTAGATCGTGCACCCGTTAGCATTGCATCAGTACCAACATAAACACTTCCCATCAACTTTGTTCTTCTTCGCGCCTAGCATTAAATGCCACATCTATTCACAAACTTCTCACAATGGACTTGCCCCTTAGGGTAAAGAATCATTATCTAAACCATACAACTCTTCGTAAAAAGTGCTCCTCTTAGGCCCACTCATCCTTGACTAATCACTAGTTCTCATTCTCACACTAGTTCTCATTCTCACAACTTCACTTCAGTACTTCATCACACTCTAAAATCAAAGTTTCAGTTTTGAAACAGAGAAATCAACAATGGCAATCCGAAAAAGTAAGTTGATATTTAATATTTGTAAGCTTCTTTTGTATGTATCTCAGTGGGGAAGATGATGAATAGATGTATTGGCGTATTGCAGTTGTTATTACACATGATTGCAAAGTTACTTCATTTTTACATATTCTCTTCATCGCACGTATGGTCATCTTCTAGATCCGTTACAACAACAAAAGTTTCACACTTACAGTTTTAGTTACAGACTTTTAGACACTAAAGTGACAACTTTTTGGTATGTTGCTTCATTATCCTTGGCAAAGTGTGACGTTAATTAGAAGCAAAGTGTGAATCATATGTGTATGTGTTTCAGTACCATACCTAGTAGAGAAGCACTACCTATTTTTTATGACAAAATCTTATTTTGGTGAATTGTCCACCAAAATCTTAATTAGTTAATTTAGATTTATTTGAATCCCTAGTATAATCGTAGAATAGAAATCTCTAAACATAATATTACTCTCACCATTGTTTCTTTGTGATTTAAATTAGTTGAATTTATTTTATGTCTTGGTAGTTTAGGAGTGGAACGAATTCGTACTCTTTATATTACTTCATTATTATTTGAGAGTAGGAATATTGATCTAAGCACTTGTTTAGTTGATTGATTATTTGTTTTTACGCATAGATAGTTAGTTTACATAAATTTGTGGTTATCACTCAACCTGACACTGATATTGAAGATTCTCCTTCAAGAATTTGAAGAAAGAGTGGTTGAAGCCACACAAGTCATTGACACCACTGCAGGAATGGTTGTGAATGTTGTTGTTTTTCCTCTTTTCTTTTTTGGGATTTCTGCTCTTTTTGTTCATTCAAGATCCTTAATGTTGTTAAACTGGGTAAGTTATTAGAGGAAGTTATATAGCGGATGCAACTAATTTTGCTTGTAATTGTTGTTAGGCAGAGATATGTCAGTGGAGTATGACACTGCTTTTGACATATATGGAAATTATACGTACTGTTCAGTACTATGGAGCCGAATAGAGAACAAAATTGTTGTGCTCTGTTGATATTTCATTCGAAGTGTCCAAAAGTTTGCATTTGATCTTAGTCCAATAAATGAGGATTAAAAAGTTCAAAATACAAACAAAAGAGGATAAACAAATTTGGTTACAGATTAATTGTCAGAGATCATATAGCCTAGGTATAATTGTTTGAACCACTCACTGTTTTGATCAGATACATCATACATGTTACTCTTCCATTTAACTACTGTACAAACTGTTGCCAGTGTGGATCACATATGCTGAAATTCTTCTGTTTGACGCTAAAGAGTCGAACAGAGCCAAATGTGAGATTGGAGTTTGGGGTATGACAGCTTGTTGGTGCCGCATTAATGCCGCCGGCGAAGAGAGTTCTGAATATGAAAAGTCAATGTATTATGTCACAGGGAGTGACATAACTTTGACGTATGACATATATTATGTTATAGTCCTGCACTGCCATGAAATATGACAATATATGCCAGTTTTTTCGCAAACCAATATCGATCTTTTATGAATTAGTGCCTCATATAGCCATAGTTCATGACTATGAACATTGATTGTTCATGGTACGTATCCATAGGAAGAAGTTAGCTTCTTCACTAATCAATGACTTGTGTGGCTTCAACCACTCTTCTTCAAATTCTTGAAAAGAGAATTTTCAATATCAGTGTTAGGTTGAGTGATAACCACAAATTTATGTAAACTAACTATCTATGCGTAAAAACAAATAATCAATCAACTAAACAAGTGCTTAGATCAATATTCCTACTCTCAAATAATAATGAAGTAATATAAAGAGTACGTAATATTAATCTAAGCACTTGTTTAGTTGATTGATTATTTGTGTTTATGCATAGATAGCTAGTTTACATAAATTGGTGATTATCAAATGGCGCCGCTACCATCTTAAACTCATTCAAGACAAGAATTAAATTGGTTGAATCCAAGGGGCAATCCCCCATTCTCTACACACCCACCTTTTTTATTTTTCATTCTTGTTTCTCATATTTTCATTATTGTTCAAGCTTGAAATTCACTATTTTAAACTACGAGCGCGCCCGCCCTCCCTTTTGCCTTGCACAAAGCGCGCCCGCGCTCCCTTAAGATTGCAGGATCACAGTGAAGAATACTGCGGTAAAGGTATTTCATAATTTCCAAAAATTCTAAAAGTTTTCAAGAATAATATATAAGGTGTTTTTGATTTATTGGAATAGTTTTGGATTTTTCCTAGTTGTTTTACCTAGTGAACTATTACCATCTTTACACTACTATATTTAAGCTTTCACACCGTAAGTTTCAGGAAAAACTGACAAGTAAGGTTACTTAGGTAGGTCCAAAAATTCTAAGATTTTGACAGGAGTATCTATCATAAGTCTGTAGTTTTCAGTAAAAGTTTGAAGAGTTTTTTATTTGTTTTGACAATCAAACTAGTTGATTGTTTTCAGTGTATTTTTGCAGTTTTGCAACACTTAATTTCTGGAACAACAGCCAATAAGGAGGGTTTGTAGAACTCCAATTGCTTTAAATATTTTACAAAAACCCGCATGATCTATCAAAAGTCTCTGGTAAAATTTTGGTGATTTTTGGCTCTGTTTTGTTTGGTTAACCATTCGGTTGTTTGTGTTGTGTCAGAAAACTATTTTACAAACTTTGCAGGGCAGTAGAAAGACTTTCATAACTCTGAATGCTCTGAAATTTTACAGGAGACTTAGTGGACGTCTTAGAAAACTACTATAAAAATTTCAAATATTTTGGAGCATGCTCGCGCCCTCTTAACCCTATCATTTGAGCGCGCCCCGCCACCGTTAACTCTTGGAATTTTTTTGCGAAACAAGACCTTGAGCTACCACAAGACTTGTTTACCCTATACTTAAAGCTCTTTCGCTCTCCTCCTCCTGAAGAAAGCCCAATTTTCATAGGTTAGTCACCGGCTCTCTTTTTGTTTGTTTCCAACTTCTTAAATACACTAGGATTGTGTATACAAGACGCTATTCACTCGTGTAACAAGGAGGCATTCAGGTACTCTTTCTTCCACTCATCGTTTCTTTTGTCAGAGGAGTTTTAATTCTAGTATAATCAGGCTTGTTTTTTGTAAACGCAATACCACACACCTATCTAGAATTTCACACACTACACCTACATCAATGACTAAAGACCCAGAGACTCCTCTTTTTTTATAAAGTACTAAATGATGACCCTAAGTCATGCATCGTTCTTGCAGACCTAGTAGGGGATTTTCAAATTCTCCCGAATATATTTAACTTGTTACCGGTTTTCCATGGTTTAGACTACGAGAAGCCTTATCAACATATGCGTAAGTCCAAATCAAGTTAAACTTAGGGTGTATCCATTCACCCTAGCCAACAAGGTGGCGTCTTGGTGAATTTCCCAAACGCCAAACTCTGTGGACTCATGGGCTAATCTTGTTCAATTGTTCATGGAACAGTTTTACCCACCACTGAAGATAGATGAAATGCTTCAAAAGATTCATTTCTTCCGCCAGAATCCTTATTAATAATTTTCAGAGGCATGGAATCATTTCACTGATTTTCTCATTGAATGCCCGCATCATAATCTTGCGAAAGACACGCTTGTTCGTGCCTTCTTCAAGGGGCTTTCACATTATCATAAAGATGTTCTAGATATCATGAATGGGGTTGATAAACATAAAATATGAATAGTCTACCTACGAAATGAACGATTATCTCAAAACGTAAGTAAACTAAAACTTATTTACGAGTCTATATTTATCAAAGTTTCTACTATCTTTCTATTGAACAGATAGTGGAGTAGGAAGTTCGTTCCACTCCTAGTGCTCTAGCATGGAATTGTTTTCTAATCTAATTAATCGGTCTTAAGTCAATGAGAGCTTTACGAAGGTGATATACTACGATACTTACTGAATTTGATTACTTGAATTTAACTACGAATGCTATGGAAATATGATTGTGCTTGAATCTATATAAAGGATTAGAGGGAATTGAATCCACCTCGAATCCAACTTATAGCCTAACATAAATTCTTGTATCTCGATTCTTACGTTCTTATGGCAAGAAATTCGAGTTCTAATCCCTAGTGTTCATGGCATTTCTACCGAGTACTAACTAGCATGTGAGGTCGTCCACCCATTCTCATGGCGAATCATGACCTTCTAGATTGAAATAGATTATACAATGTTTCTACACTATACCACTAAGTTTTCATCAAGGCTTCATCAACCCCTCTAATGGAGGTTTTAGCCTTTAGTCATTAAACCATCATTTCCCATTTCATTATAACTACCCATCATATTAAAATTCTACCTTAACTAAATTAACTAACAATGGTTCAATCTATTTAAACTACGGAATGATAATCAACAAGAATTAAAATCAGATCTATAAATTGAAATAACACAATTCGAAATTGAGAAAACAACTATTTTATTTATCTAATCAATCAAGAACAATGATTCAAAGACTTAATCTAAAACAAGAATTTAAAATGGAACTAAAGCTTAATTTAATTAATGAAAATAGATCTAGAATTATCTATATTATTTTAGGTCTAACTAGCTACCATTAACAAAGAGTGAAGCTTTGGTTTTTATACTCTCAGATCCAAAAATCGTGCATGGGCTTGGAGCCATGTTTTGGGCCAGAGAATCAGGCCCAAAACCAAATTCTTTCAGTCCAAAAAGGCCTCTTCAGCTGCAGTTCGCTTCAACAGACTTTTTGTCCACTTCTGCTCCTCTGATTGGTTCAAAGCTTGGACCATTGGAAAGCTCTTTCCGAGCCGGTCGTTTTGACATAAGGTAGGCCCAATTCCGAGGTCTGAGTCCAAAGATATGGTCTTTGGAAGTTCTGTTGACTTTGTGCACTGTTTTTGCCTGCGTGGACTTTGACTTTCCAACTTTGACCGGGCTTTAGAAAGGCTTTGTCTTCTTGAATCTTGGCCTTTAATTATGGAACTCCTTAGTAACCGACCTTTGCTCCTTTATCTCGCTAAAGTGACACATTTATGAACATAATGGACTTTGAAGCCTGAAATGCATAAAAACACGTAATCAGTGTTAACTCTTAATTATTACTCACATAATTGGTCTAAAAGTATGACTGTTACAGGGGTTAAAACTACAGTTTTGGGCACTTATCAAACCACCCCAAACAGCATTTTGCTTGTCCTCAAGCAAAGATGAGAAATTAGAATAAGTGACCAAAATGGAGTTCTATCTACTCGTTTATTTGAGTCGCGATTGCATTGACCATATGCAACAAGGCCTTAAAACCACTAGAATTCCCTAGTGGACGAGTTATAGCCTCGTGAGAGTTTTCCGAAGAAGGTACTCACAAACTTCATCTATACTACAACGACTAAGAAATAAAACTATTGTTTCCTTATTCATCCTCTAAATTAACTATACCTCTCACTAGCAATGCATATAGAGTAATCAAGTTGAAACCTAAGCTAATATATGCATAATAATCAATCATCTACAATAAACATATATACAATGAGTAATACTATGAAATGCAATAGCAGGTCCGTTTCTGAAACTTCGAATAAATCGCCCCAAGTAGGTTCTCATAATAATAGTCAAGATACAACACTCGATTTTTCCACTCAAGTTTCACTACTCTAGTGCACAGTGGGCACACTTTACCTTACAATCTCAATGACACACAAGGAAGCCGGAGTCGATCAAACACATTTGCCACTTACTATCACACTAACCTATTCCTAATTGAGCTAGAGGTCTTTATTAGGTGTTTCGGGGATTAGGAGATGGTTTAAGAAGGATGGAAATAGATATTCAAAAAGGACAAGTCTGAGATAATAGAGTCTTCATATTATGTAACTAGAGAAAACCTTGTTATTTACTTTTGCTTCTACACTTTGTTTCCATCCTTAGCCATATTTTTTTTTTCTTTTTCTTTGGCTTTTGACTCCTTTTATTCTATTTTTTGGAGTTTTTATTTTATTTCTATTTTTATTTTTCTTTTCTTTGGATGGAAAATTCTTTTCTTTATTTTCTGAAGCAACTAACTAATTTTTGTTTACACAGGTTTTCTCTTCTTCTTTCTCCCTCATTCTATTCTCAGACTTATTCTAAATTGGGTAGGTTGATTTTTTTTTTATTTTTTTTATTTTGTTTTGTTTTTGTAACAGGGTAAATGATTTGTGGTTTATGAAAGGCTAAAGAAAGGCTCAGAGGGGCGACTAGCGGAAAATAATTCATAGGTTTGAATTTCTAGCTATATCGATCCAAAGAGGGCCTAAATTCTCGCTTAGGATATGGTTTAGTGATCAAGCAAGTGGACGTGTGATTTCTCTATCTGGATTTTACTTCTCCCTTGTGTCATTTCTCAAATGTTTCACTCTTATAAGGCTTTAGGCTATATTCTCACGGGATTTGTAGAATAAGTACTCTAGCCTAGATTTCAGAAACTTACTGCTAACAATCGTAGATACTCATGTAATATATTTATAGATAGATGCAAAGATTATTACCTACATATTAAACTAAGTTTCTAAAAACTATTCTAATGCAAAAGCTACGTGAGACTTCTAGATTATTAAGAGCATAGAAAAAGAAACAATACCAATATTCCTAAGTGTATAGCATAAACTTTTTATTTTTATTTTTGAATTTTTTGAATTTTTAAAATTTTAACTAGAAAACAAGTGCATATTATACATATCTATATCCTAACAGATGCCTTAATTACACGTGTTTCTATGCCCACCCCCAAACAAGAAACATGCTTTGTCCTCAAAGCATTTAAATAAAGAGGGTAGAAAAATACCATGGAAATGCGTGAAATTCTGGAACATCTGCAAAACAAGGTTAGAACATACTAATATAGGAAATAAAAAACTGACACAACTCTATAAGAGTTCCACCCATTATGGGGTTAACAGAATTAAATTGCTTGGGACATAAGCACACACTAAATGAAATTAAAAATTTACCTTATCTCCCGGACATGCATATTATCTACCCAATAGCACCATGGGGTTTGTATTTCAGCGGGCATGGCAAGTCCTAGAACAAATGCTAGCAAGAACCATAAGTGGTTCCTAGTCTACGTGTTTGATCGCCTCACAAGACCAAGCACCATAAGTAGTGCTTTGGAACAAATCTTTGAAAGACTGTTCCAGTATTATTGTAGGAGATGTCATCACGAAACTACGCTTTGGAACAGCTGCAAATGACTCGGGAACAACCCGCAGAAAATTGGAATTTTTCTGGTCCACGGAAGTCATGGCGCGAGTGCGCTCTGATGATTTTGGAATTCCAGTGTTTGAGCCGAAGTCGCTCAAATTGAAGCGCGTGCTCTCAACAAAATTACGACAATTGTGTGTAGGGTAGCGAGTGCACTCCTCTAGGCGCGAGTGCCCCGAGGTCTTGAAGATTGATAAATGAGACGAAACGTGGGAAACGTGGGAGTGAAAGGTGAGTGATGGAAGTTAGGTGTAGTGTGGGTTGTGAGTGTAGAATGAATGAAGTTTATATAAAATCATCTTTGGAATAGATAACACCACCCCAAACAATTTGGGAAGGTGGGATCAACATTAAACAATCACGCACAATGAAAATAACGACATTATATTAATATTGTCATTCAAACAACATTTCACTACAAAAGTCAAAATTAACTACGGAATTTAACAACGTAACATCCTATCTACTAAATATAATAAAAAAAACTACATCAAAACAACAAACAAGAAGAAATCTAGCTGCTCTTCAAGGGAGCGAGGTGGTGGTAAGAATAGGAATTTGAGTGATCAAGAATGGAAAAACCAACACCCCACCCCCAAACAAATTTTTGAAAACAGGTTTGTAAAAATTTGTTTTAAAACGTGGGTCTTTTAAAGTCAGATTCCCGAGACTTGCTAGATTACTATTTTTATAGCTTTAAACTTTTTTTTTTTTTTTTTTTTTTTTAAACTTTTTATGAATTAGGTTTAATATAAAGGAAAACAATAAGCAGTAAAGACATAATTCACACCATAGAGAAACATGACTCAAAAACCAAGAAAACATGCAAGAGTGGAAAACGTGAATTATGTGAAACATGGACTTAGGATCCGATACTTACAGCCACACACTCCATAGGGAGGGCCCGGTTACCTGAATGGTGCATTCACCAATATATGTAAATGAAAGGAAATGCACCAAACACAAAAATTGAGCCGTTTATAGTCAGATACTCGAGACTTTATCTAAACATATGTATGAATATGCAGTTTATCATATATCAACAACCGAAATAGTTGTGGATCATTCCATAAATAAATAACACAGAAAACATATCCAAACACAATCAAGAACCAAGATTTCCTACGACGCAGCCTAGTGGAATGAAAGCGAAGTCGGATCGACCTATAACATAATCGAGCATGCACCTTATGTTTCATCTTTGAATGAGAGGGTGTCCTAGTGAATAAGTGTGGAAAAGTGAATGGTTGTGGAAGATATGGTGGATTGGGATAAGTTTTAGAGGGAAAGCATGGAAAAAATGAGGATGTGGATTTAGCACAAAACTCATTCATGGTGTAGTTAGGGACTGTCTCAAGTCTGAAAATAAAGGTGTCAAGTGGTTTATCCTTGGGAAGTATTTGTTTACTAGGTGGATTAAAAAATTCATGAAGCATAGGAGAAACTAAAGGATCGAGTGCAAACTCGAGGTTCCTTTGAAAAGGTGGAGGGTGGGGAATATTGGTGATGGAAGGTGAATGATTCTCAACTAGAGCTCTCAAGTCCATATCATCAGAAATCTTGATATATGCAAGACATTCCTCAATAGTTGGGTCAAAAGGGTCACTGGGATAGAGATTGAAAAATTCATCTTCCGTCATAGCATCAAGGGATGAATGGTTATTGGCAAGGGGGGACTCGCAAAGTGGTAAAGAAGCGGTGCAAAAGAGTTGCAGGAATTCTTCTTCGATTTCGTCTACTACCAGGGAGTCATTGTTAAAGTCGGAATTTCCGAAGGAAAGGAATTTGTTAATCTGTTTCTCCGAAACATGTTTTTGAAGTAATCTTGAGCTAAGCTCTCGATCATGCTAACCTCGCCATTTGTAGATGAATCGGGATACTGTGTCCTCATTTTGAAAACATTTACCTCAACAGAAAGATGGCCAAAGGACAAGGACATCGAACCATCGTGGCAGTTTATGAGCGCGTTGGTAGTAGCCAAGAAGGGACGCCCTAAAATGATAGGTACAGAGTCGTTAGTGACTTCTGTGTCGAGGATAACGGTCGGCTGGGTAGTAAAAATTTTGGACTTTAACCAGCACGTTTTCAACCACACCCTTAGGATACTTAATAGACCGATCAGCTAATTGCAATGTCATTTTAGTAGGTTGCATCTCCTCTAGACCTATTTGTTTATACAAATAAAACGGGAGTAAGTTAACACTAGCCCCCAGGTCTAGTAGCGCGGTCGTTGTGTGAGAATCTCCTAAGGTGCATTGTACAGTAGGACGACCAGGGTCCTTGTACTTAACAATTCCATTATTTTCGGATAAAGTTGGGAACTGTTCAGTTAGAAAGGCGTCTTTAGGTATGTTGGTCTTACGCCTAGTAGTGCACAACTCCTTAAGAAACTTAGCGTGGTTAGGTAGCTTTTTTATAGCTTTGAGAAAAGGAAGGTTTATCGTTAGATTCTTGAAAACGCTCCTAATCTCCTCAAAGTTTGTATCCCTGGTTAGCATGGCTAACTTCGAGGGAATGGTGGTTTTGCTCTATATTTAGCGTATGGCTCGACTTGATGTGTAACCTTGGCTTTCGTTTCTTAGGTTGTGGTTTAACTGGTACCTCTACAGTGGTAGGTTCTTTAGTTTCTATTTCGGTATCTAGTTCGATATCCGGTGTAGGAGTATCTTGATGGGGTAACTATAGGCATAGTTACTTTGTTATCAATCACTCTTCCGAATCGGAGAGTCCGATGGCATTTAGCTCACCTACGGTTGTAGTTTTCGTACTAGTATTACCGTTTACTTCAAAGGCGTGTTTGTTTGTTCTAGGGTTGGGTATCGCTTGACCCGGAAACACGCCTTTGGTTGGGCTTTCTCTTGGGCTAACTGTTGGTTTAAATTATTAACGGATTGTAGAATGTGTTGGTTAGATTGAGCCATGGTTTGGAAAAGTTGTTGGCTCACTTATATGAAGGTGTCAAGACGATCCGGTTGTGTGGGTGTAGTAGTCACGGGTGGTGTGACTAGAACTATCTCGTGTTGATTATTTATGGGCGGATTGTGATAGTTATTATTTACCTAACGATTCCTCTATTAGCATTATAATTATTATAACTACATTGACCTTGTGCTTGACTTTGTCGAGGTTGCGCTTTGGTTGTTATAATTATTATAATTACCCCCGATCCCCGTCCTTGTTGTGGTGGAGCTTGGTTATAACCGTGCGTTGGCCTAACATATTGATTATTGTACCACGTAGGTGTGACTTGTTGGTTATTTCTCCAACCGAAGTTGGGATTTTGTCTCCCAAGGGCGTTAGGTTCACTATTAATGGAACAAGAATGTTCATAGGCTATAGGACAATGGGAGTCGGGATGCTTCGGGACTCCAAAGAAACTACATGGATTTGAATTTATTTACATTCATGACGGGATAGGCTTTTGTTGAATAGAAATAGCCTCTACCTTTTAGTTAGAGATTCGATTAAATTTTTAAGTTCTGGATCGGGTTTCATCTCAAACATACCGCGGCCTTAACTGTTGAAGAAGAACTAGCGGAGCGGGGATATCATCACTCCCCCAATTGTTATTGCATTTAGTTTGTTCTTCTAAAATTTGTAAAGCCTCCGAGGCTCCTTTACTTATGAAACTACCCCCATTCATTATGTCAAGGACTTCTTTATGGTGATGTTGAAGTCCTTTGAAAAGGCACGCACGCACTAACGTGTCTTTTGCTAGATTATGGTGTGGACACTCTATAAGCAGATCGGTGAAACGATTCCAAGCCTCTGAAAATGATTCATGAGGATTCTGTCGAAAGAAGTGAATCTTGGAAAGCATTTCATCCGTCTTTAGGGGTGGGTAAAAATGTTCCATAAACAAATTGAACAAGTTTGGCCCATGAGTCCATTAATTAGGCTTTGGGCGCTTAACCAAGACGCCTTTATCGCCTAAGGTGAAAGGGAATACCCTCAATTTAATTTGTTCCGCACCAACCGTAGGATGGTGGAATGTTGTAAGGACTTGTTCAATCCTACGCATGTGCTGATAAGGTTTTTCATGGTCTAAACCATGAAAAACGGGTAACAAATTAAATATATTTGGGGATGCGAAAATCCCCACCGGTCTGCTAGAACGATGCAAGATTTAGGGCTATCGCCAAGGCTTTATAAAAGTCGAGAGAGGAGTCTCTCTTTCTTTAGCTATAATATCAGGTGGTGTGTGTGAAATAGTAGCTAGAGGTGTAGTGGGTGGGAAACTAGATAGACTTGTTTGTTGACGCTGTCGTGTAATTACGTTAGTTGTTTTTCTTCGACCGGACACCTTTAATCTCATGCAAGACTAAGTCGAACTTAACTAAACATGCAACACTCCAAACAATTCTGATATACTAGTAGAAACCTCTAATTGGAGATGCGAGGTGTGGAAGAAAGGAATACCTGATTGCATCCTTGCTTCGCTTATGAATAGCGTCTTGTTTACACGTGTTCAGTGTAAATAACAAGTTAAAACACTGAAAAACTTGAAAAATCAAAATTCGAAACAAACCCGAGAAATCCGAAAATTTTGCTTAGGCGCTGGTGCGCCGCTTTGAAGCCGCGGTTCGCGGTCGAGTAAGTGAGCACGGGTCGCGCTTGGTATGAGGGTGGGTCACACTGGGTATGAGGGCGGTCAGCTCGGGGTCCAGAAGTATAGCAGCGCGCTCCTTTATAAGCCGTCGCTTCCAAAGGTATATTTTTTTGCGGAACTTTTTCAACGAAATGGACAACCACAAGATGAATCAAACAAGGGTGGGTGGGTTTAATGGAACTTAAAAATGACTAATTCTACTATGAAAACAATGCTAAAGTGCAACTAAGATGGCAGCGGCGCCATTTGATAAACATAAAAAATGAATAGTTTCCCTACGAAATGAACGATGAACTCAAAACGTAAGAAAACTAAACTGTTTACGTGTCTATATTTATCAAGGATTTCTCTACTCTCAATCCCTTGAGATATAGTGGAGTAGAGTGATTCGTTCTACTCCTAGTTCTCTAGCATGGAATGTTCTCTAGTCTAATTAGTCGGTCTTAAGTCTATGAGAGTTTTACGAGGGGGAATTATACTACGATGCAATATGAAATTGATTATTTTAATTTAAACTACGAATGCTATGGAAATATGATTGTGCTTGAATCTAGATAAAGGATTAGAGGGGAATTGAATCCACCTCGAATCCAACTTATAGCCTAACATAGATTCTTGTATCTTGATTCTTACGTTCTTACGGCAAGAAATTCAAGTTCTAATCCCTAGTGTTCATGGCATTTCTACCGAGTACTAACTAGCATGTGAGGTCGTCTACCCATTCTCATGGCGAATCACGACCTTCTAGATTGGAATAGATTCTACAATGTTTCTACACTATACCACTAAGTTTTCATCAAGGCTTCATCAACCCCTCTAATGGAGGTTTTAGCCTTGAGTCATCAAACCATCATTTCCCATTTCATTATAACTACCCATCATATTAAAATTCTAACTTAACTAAATTAACTAACAATGGTTCAATCTATTTAAACTACGGAATGATAATCAACAAGAATTAAAATCAGATCTATAAATTGAAATAACACAATTCAAAATTGAGAAAACAACTATTTTATTTATCTAATCAATCAAGAACAATGATTCAAAGACTTAATCTAAAACAAGAATTTAAAATGGAACTAAAGCTTAATTTAATTAATGAAAACAGATCTAGAATTATCTATATTATTTTAGGTCTAACTAGCTACCATTAACAAAGAGTGAAGCTTTGGTTTTTATACTCTCAGATCCAAAAATCGTGCATGGGCTTGGAGCCATGTTTTGGGCCAGAGAATCAGGCCCAAAACCCAATTCTTTCAGTCCAGAAAGGCCTCTTCAGCTACAGTTCGCTTCAACAGACTTTTCGTCCACTTCTGCTCCTCTGATTGGGTCAAGGTTTAGACCATTGGAAAGCTCTTTCCGAGCCGGTCGTTTTGACATAAGGTAGGCCCAATTATGAGGTCTGAGTCCAAAGATATGGTCTTCGGAAGTTCTGTTGACTTTGTGCACTGTTTCTGCCTGCGTAGACTTTGACTTTTCAGCTTTGACCGGACTTTAGAAAGGCTTTGTCTTCTTGAATCTTGGCCTTTAATCACGAACTCCTTAGTAACCGACCTTTGCTCCTTTATCTCGCTAAAGTAGCACATTTATGCACATAATAGACTTTGAAGCTTGAAATGCATAAAAACACGAAATCAGTGTTAACTCTTAATTATTACTCACATAATTGGTCTAAAAGTATGACTGTTACAGGGTTAAAACTACAGTTTTGGGCTCTTATCAGGGGTAGTTTTCTTAGTAAAGGAGACTTGGAGGCTTATAAATCCTTAGAAGATCAATCTAAGAGGAACAACAATTGGGGAGGTAATGACTCTTCCCGCTCCACTCATTCTTCTTTTGAGGTTAAACCTGATCTTGAACTTAAAACTCTTATTGATGCCCTCACTAAAAGGGTAGATGCCCTCTCTGTTCAATAACAACCCACTTCAGTCATGAACATTAAGTCTACTCGTTGTAATGTCTATTTTAGTCTTGAGCATTCCGACTTCTATTGTCCTCTTATCTATTGCACAACCACCACAACAACCATCAAACTTCAACCAGTTAACTCAACCTCAAGGACAAGGAAACTTAGGTGACCAGAATAGAGGTTTAGTGCCAATGACCCAGAACTATCAACATCAATACATGAGCGCTCAACAAGTCTTAATTCCAATTCAACCATCTACAGACGAAGTAGTAGTGACCTTCTTGGAAAAACAAAATCAAATTATGCAACAAAACTCCAACTTGATGAAAGATCAACATGATCATAACTCTAAGATGATGCAACAAACGATGCAAATGATGCAGTCTTTGTGCCAAAAGGTTATTGACTTGTCTCCTAACCAAAATAATAACCAAACAGGCGTGTTTCCAGGTCAAGCAGTACCTAATCCTAAGTCAACAAACAACTCTTTTGAAATAAATAGTATTCACTGTAATGGTGATATAAACCAAGGGGACCTACAGGCAGTCACTACCCTTCGTTCAGATAGAGTAGTTGATAACAAAGTGACTATGCCTAAAGATTGCCCGCGAATATTGTCATAGAAATTGAAGACCCTACAACTGTTGAAGTTCCAGTCCAACCACAACCAAGAGGTACAACCTTACTGAATAACACCATAGAAATTGATGATCCTACACCTGTAGAGGTTCTAATATGGACACCTAGATAGAAAACGGCTAAAGATAAAGCAAAAACTAATAATACTTTTGAACCTTATGCTAAATATAGAGATAAACCACCGTATTCCCCAGAGACTAGTTGTGTCTAAAAAGGACGAGAATTTTGATGAGATTAGGGAAGTGTTTAAAAATCTGACTATAAACCTACCTTTTCTAGATACTATAAAAAGTCTACTTGGACACGCTAAGTTTCTAAAAGAGTTGTGCACCAAGAAGAGAAAAACCAACATACCCAACGAAACCTTTTTAACTAAACAATATCCCTATTTATCTGAACATAATGAAATTATTAAGTACAAAGACCCTGGTCGTCCTACTGTACAATGCACCTTGGGTGATTACTTCATAACAACTGCTCTAGTAGACTTGGGGGCGAGTGTTAACTTACTCCCTTTTTATTTATATAAACAACTAGGTCTAACAAAACTTCAACCAACCAAAATGACTTTGCAGTTAGCTGATCGTTCTATTAAGTATCCCAAGGGTGTATTTGAAAACATTCTAATTAAAGTTCAGGATTTTTACTATCTAGCCGACTTCGTTATTCTCAACACAGAAGTTGCTCATGATTCCATTCCCATCATCTTAAGGCGTCCTTTCTTGGCAACCGCCAATGCCCAAATTAATTGTCGGGATGTCTCAATGACTCTTTCTTTTGGAAATCTTTCTGTGGAAATTAATATGTATAGACAAAAGCAGGGACAACTAGGTTTCCATCTAGAAGGAAAAGTGAAGTCCATTGAGAGTTTTGTATATCACATTAGTGCTTCCAACGATCTCGTCCCCACACTAGTAGATACCCCTCTTATGGAAGAAGACAAATATCACAATTTTCACTCCTTGAACATAACTAAAATAGAGAAAGCATTTTCCACCCTGCCTTCCGACCCTATAAGAGATAGAGTCAATCTCACAATAGACGAGATAGATAAATTCCTCCAAGATGGAGATGAATACCATAATTATGTGGATGCAACCAAGCTAGATGAAGAATTTTATGAGTTTCTAAGAGCTTGTGATGATCCACCTTCTCAAACACTACCTAAAGCACCACCCGACCACCATTCACCTGAGCTAATCCCTCATAGAATCCAACCATTTTATCCATTCCATCCTTCTAAAACTTATCTACATCCCACATATTTTCCAAAACCATCCATTTTCTCACGCTCATTCACTTGGCCTCCTTTTCGTAGGAGGAAAAAGAAGAAATTATGTACTCGAGTAGGTTCTAGATCCATCAGCATTTACTCTCATTCTACTAAGCCACGTCATATGAAATCTTGATGCTTGGTTCTGTTTGGTGGTGCATTCCATGTTAATTATTTATGGAAAGACCCACAACTCTTTAGGTTGTTGATATATGGTAAAATGCATGTTAATAGATGTTTTAGATAAAGTTTATGGAATCTGACTTTAAAAGACCCAAGTTTTTGTACAATACCACCTTTCTGGAGTATAGGCCAAACAAAAATTTTCAAACTTAAAAAGAGTTTTCCAATTTTATTTGGGGGTGGCGTATTTTGGTCTTTCATTTTAAAACTTTTTGCCACCCTTTGCCTGTCATGTTTACTCTAGTAGAGTTTGTGTTAGTTAGTATATAACAGTTTAATTGTGCTTCATGTTATCATATCATCTTTACAATATTTCTGTTACAGGTACTGCTAATTTTTGCCACATTTCTCTGGTAAATTATTTCCTTATCTCTTTATACTTTGCGGACAAAGCGTTCGATTGTTTGGGTGTGATAGAAACATTTGCAAAAATAGACACTTTTAGGATGTAAATTACACACTTTTTTTATAAAATATTAAAAATAAAAAATATTGTTTATACTAGGCACTTAGTGATAATAGTATTGTTCCCTTCTCCATGATGATATTAGTCTAGAAATCTCACGTAATACTTGAATTAGGATTTAATTTTTGAAACTTAGATTAATATATAGATAATAGTCATTGCATCTTTTCATGAATATCTTGCATGAGCATCTATGATTATACTTGGTAGTATTTTTCTGAGACTTAGGTTAGAGTACTTAATACATATCTTGTGAGCATCTAGCCAAAAAGCCCATATGAATTAATATCTGAATGATGACACAAGGGAGAAGTCAAATCTGAGTAGAGAAATCACACAT